>NC_081861.1:124986295-129786295 GCF_963259705.1 Myotis daubentonii | reverse complement strand
TGAAAAAGAAGTTTCATCCACAGGTTGGCCCATACAGGGAATTGCAGCCCAAACTCACATCACTGGACTATCCACAAAGACCTCAAATCATGAATATAGTAGTGCCATCAGATACTAGACTCCTAATCCCCTTAAGCCCCAGGCAAAATAAAAACAAATCCTCATTGGAGGAAGTCACCTTCATCTAAGACCATCAAGGAATCCTCACAAATAAAAGTTGAAGGGAACCAACCAGTGCCCAAAGGTAACCAAACACACAGGAAATAAGTCACCATGAACAAAAAAATAACAGAAACAGATTTCAGATGTCATGGTCACCTGGTGCATTATATATATAATTATGCTCTTTCTTTAAATATATCACAGATAAATTTGAAATTATCTCCAGAGAAAAGGGAAATTTTTTTTAATGGCATATGGATAATAAAAAAAAGCCTCTGGAAAGAGAAAATATAATTGAAATTAAAAGTTCAAATTGGACAGTAATTGAACACTCTGGTTCGTGCATTGGGCCTCTAGTAATAAAATAACATAGACCAGGTGACTTAAACTATAGAAATTTATTTCTAATAATTCTTGAGGCTGGAATTCTGAGATCATGATGCTAGCTAGCATAGTTGGGTTCTAGTTAGGGCTCTCTTACTGATTTGCAGATGGCTGCCTTCTTTTTTTATACATTTTTAAATTGTAATTGATTTTTTAGAAAGAGACAGAAGGGAGAGGAAGAGATAGAAACAACAATGAGATCACTCAGCTACCTCCTGCATGCTCCCCACCAGGGATTGAGCCCAAACCTGACTAGGAAACTGACTGTGGCTGCCAGACAGCTAAAAGGCATCTTAATCTACATGTTATTGCCTCCTACTGGCCAAACACCTGTACAGCCGTAGGCTAATTCCCCATTCTGACAATGGACTCTGTACCAAACCCTGATCCTTTGAAGTGTATATCTCTGCCTTGCCTCAGGACAAGTTGTGTTAATAAAAAGCATGGGGTCCTGGGGACGAACAGCGAACCTAAGACCTTAGACTTAAGATCTTGTGTCTTAGCTCCTTTAGCTAACTCTTCTGACCCCCAATGCTT
Source organism: Myotis daubentonii (assembly GCF_963259705.1). Lineage (NCBI taxonomy): Eukaryota > Metazoa > Chordata > Mammalia > Chiroptera > Vespertilionidae > Myotis > Myotis daubentonii. Next base: position 129,785,212 of record NC_081861.1, on the reverse strand, counting down.
TTCAAAATTATATTTTGTCTCCGGATTCTTTATTAGTCTCTGGATTCCTATGTCATCTACGCATAGCCCCTTCTCCAGATTCCTGAACCATTCTTTTTTTTTATTGTTTTATTGCTTTAAGTATTACAAAGGGTATTACATATGTGTCCTTTTTTTCCCCCCTGCCCTTGACAATCCCCTGGCCTCCCCTACCCCCCAGTGTCTTATGTCCATTGGTTATGCTTATATGCATGCATACAAGTCCTTCGGTCCTGAACCATTCTTGATGCTGGGACAAGAACCCCGGCATTAAATAGACTCATACAGTACATGATAAATTAGTGTATGATAAATGCGGTATTTTAAATTAGCGGGCAAAGGACAGCCTGGCCAGTTAGATGTGTTTAAACAATTGGCTATCCATTAGGGGGAAAAATATCCATATTTCACATGATAAACAAAAGGGAATTTCAGATGGATTAAGAGAATGACTGTATAAAAGAAATATTAAACGAGCTTGGCCAGTGTGGCTCCATGGTTGAGCATCAACCTATAAGCCAGGAGGTCATTGTTCAATTCCACGTCAGGGCACATGCCCAGGTTATGGGCTCGATCCTCGGTGTAGGGCGTGCAGGAGGCAGCTGATCAATGATTCTCTCTCATCATTGATATTTCTATCTCTCTCTCTCCCTCTCCCTCCTCTCTGAAATCAATAAAAATATATATTTTTAAAAAGAACCATTAAACAAAGAGAAAAAATAGAAACAGCCACTTAAGCATAGAGTACTTATACACAAACTTTTATCCTCATTCCAGGGATCTCCTGTGAATGCCAGACATTTGTATTCACCCTCTAATTGACATACCTTGGATGACTTAAAGGCTCTTCCAACTCATCAGGCCCAAAACTGAATTTATGATTTTCCCAAACATACCTTGTCCTCTCCAAATATTACTTTTTCCCTGTGAAAAAAATCAATCTACCATTTTTTTTCAATTGACAGAATTGATTGATTCTACCAGTGATCTGGGAATCAATTCTATCAATTCTTTTCCAGAAAGCAACCTATCAGAAAGCTGAGTCAACCTTGACATCTCCTTCTCTGTCATATATCATTTGCAATCCTTCATCAAGCCCTGTCTATTTGTTCTTAAGTCCATCCACTTCACTCCATCTCCATCACCACCTCCCTTACCCAAGCCACCTGGCCAGGGCTATTGCTCTAGCTTCCTACTCTGTTCTCTTATATTCTGTTCTCACTGTAGTCTACACAATCTATTTAAAGACAAATCTACTCCTAGCACTCAGACTGTGGTCTTTAAATGCTAATTTCCATTAAAAAGAACCGGGGCTCCTTTGAGAAATGGCTGATTCTGGCTCTGGGGCTTTAAATGCATGAGATGACCCCTATGCTGCCAGGTAGCAAGAAAGCTATCAAAAACTAGTTTAAGTTGTGTCAAAAAGAAACAGGAACTACCTTGAGGGGCCCCACTGGCATAAAATGGGGCAATTTGGGCATAAAATATGACAGAATGGGTTAGAACACATTGAGTATATAAAAATCCGTGGGTTCAAATTGATAATATAAAAAGAGAATGCCAAAACAAATAGTTTTTTGTTTGTTTGTTGTGTAAGAAAATAAATCTCCCAGGGCTCCCCACCAGCTTTCATTTGCAGGTGGCAAGGTGGGCCTAGAGCTCTGGGTCCTCCAGCTGCCCTACAGTAGCCAAAAGCAGCTGAAGAGGGGAGAGGAAGTCCTTGGCTACGTTTTTGCCTGGGAGGCCAGACAGCATAGTTCAGTAAAGGAGAAAGTAAAGAGCAGGAGCTGCTGCTGTAATGATTGGATGCACCGCTAAATCTAGTTTCTATAGCTGCAGTGGTCTCTTGACACCCATCAGGCTGACTAGACCCCAGCTCTTGTGCATATAAACTCTGATGTCTTCAGGAATGGTCTTGCTGGCAGTAGCACTAAAGCAGCAGGAAAAGGACTTCCACCTCACTTCCACCTAGGAAATGTAGTATTAGCCCCTGCGGTACAGCATACACACAAGAAGCAGGTTGAAATGCATGCCAAGGGCCAGTCAGCCATACCAACCAAACTGGTGGAGGAGGAATAAATGGCAGAAGTAAAAGCTTACAGGTGCTTACAAGTGCCAATGACTCTGAACCTTCTTTGTATTCCTGAAAAAAACTTCTGAAGTCTATGACAGTAACCTGACTGTCGCAAGATGATGTATATTTCCATCATTAAAGCTATTGAGATCCAGTTTACTAACTCATAAAAATGAGTTCATTAGGTTAGACTTCTATTACTTTAGAAATAGTCAAACGATAATTACATTGAAGTCAGAATAACATATTATTTTAGAGAAAAGGAGGAATGTTTTTATCTAAAGCCAAAAAAAAAGTTTTCGTGCTTTCAAGAATGTATAGCATCTATAATTGGACTAATAACGCATTGCCCAGGAAACCAATTTTAGCCAACAGATAAAAAATTTTGCTATAAGCATACTGATTTAGTGCTTATAGTTAGCATATCAAGTATTTACATGTTGTATGTAAATGGTTGTCTCTAAAGGGATTGAATACAACCTATCCACTCAGTAGACTTGTCTAACAACTAATTTGTTTAACAAACTTTTCATTATAGAAAATTCAACGATACACTTCAGCTGTATCACAAAGTCAATGTTACTGGTATAGTCATTAAGGAATTTTAATTATAATTATTAGGTGTGGTAGCAGCTACAATGATCATTTGAGAAAATATTATTATATCACTGTAACCAACAATCTGTCTTCATGTCTTGCCTCTAAATTTTCCAGTGAGTAATGGGTTATATAAATAAACCTGTGTCCTGCCTCTTGGGCAGGCAGTGTTGCATAGTAGGCATCCCTTTCCCCTACTACCCACCAAGTTTCTGACCTTGAGCAGTTCTCTTTTTTTAATTAAAAATAATTTTTAAATTACAGTTTGTGCCCTGCCGGCATGGCTCAGTGGTTGAGCATCAACCTATGAACCAGGAGATCAAGGTTCAATTCCCGGTCAGTACACATGCCCGGGTTGCAGGCCCAAGCCCCAGTAGGGGTCATGCAGGAGGAAGCCGATCAATGATTCTTTCTCACCATTGATGTTTCTATCCCTTTCTCCCTCTCCCTTTCTCTCTGAAATCAATAAAAATATATTTAAAAATAAAATGACAGTTCACATCAATATTATTTGTATTAGTTTCAGGTGTACAGCATGGTGGTTAGATAATCATATGCCTTACAAAGTGTTCTACCTTGAGCAGGTATTTTTAAATGTAGTTTTATTTTTTCATTTAGAACAAACTGAACACTGACCCAAAGCAGAGTCAGTCTCAGAAGATAAATAGCATGCGGTTGGCTACAGATGAAAAATCATGATGAAGATTCAGCATCCATGAGATAAGGGTGCCCCAAACACTGAAAATCATGGTGCATACTTTGATATTTAAAAAATCTCACATTTCACGCATGTGAGCCTTGGGCTAGCCACCTACCATGTATGGTGTGTACCTATTGGACATATGGGCTGTGGTCCTCTCTCTTTTGCTTTCTGCTGTTCTGCTAGTTTTTTTGCCTTTCACAACTACCTCCTTTGTCATTGTGTCACATGGTCCTGACAATTTTTAAGGAGCTCAACTACTGTGAAATCAGGATTTTGAAGCTCTGGAAGTTTTGACATTTGTTCCATCATTATGTCATTAATGGGAAGCCAGGAAAGGAGACGTAGAATCTGTTTCTATTTTTGGTATCCACACACAACAATTAAATCAGTGAGCAGCAGGAGCTCATGTATCTGTGGCTGTGCTATCTGAGTGTTTGTCTGTATATCACTCAGGCATCTGTGTCCTGCAGTTCTAACATACTTTGCCCTAACACCCAGGGTAGAGTAACTTGAAAGGTGGCTTGGTGAGAACCAAGATATTAAAGCTGCATATCTCCCATCAATGGGGGAAACATTGTCTGGAGATAGTCCCCCAAGACAATATAAATTTTAAGGCACAAACTCTAATTTTCTACACTGCAGAACTACCTGCAAAGACTCAGGGGCACATAGGCAATTACTGCAAGGTCCATTTTAGGAATATCAAGGCATACAGGATAGGGGGAGGACCACAAAGTAGGAGTTTTAATTAGATGAAACTTGTAATTAATATCAAATTAAAATGAAATCCACAAAAGAGATTGGCCAGCAGAGACTATATCCAGTGAGAATTCAAGCTGCTGTAGGTGATTTTAATTACATTCCTGAAATAGGATCCTGCAAACAGGATTTGAATAGATGGCTTAGATAAATATTTGCTCCACTGACAAATTTTACTAGCATTATTCTCAGTCTGCCAAAATTGGAAGGTGAGAACAAGCTGGTAAAGAAGCATTCTAAAGAGAATTATCAAAAAGAGATCCAAAACTAGTGTGTTAATACAATTTAAAGTTTTGTTAGGAGAGTAAGCATCACAGAAATTTATGCCATTGGTAGTATAGAAGCAAAAGTACAATTTTTTATCTCTTTTTCCCTGTTTACAACTTTCAGATTAAATTTTCTGCCAAGTTCTTATCTCTTTAGTTTGCAAAGTAAAAGTGAATATCTACATGTCTGTAATATAGTGTATTTCTATATGTTTACATAGGAAAGGTCAGGAAGATTAAAGAAGCCTAACTAATTTCCAAACCATCCCCATTTCTTTTATATTGCCTACTATAGACAGGACAACTGCAGGGGGCTTTTTAGATAATAATACTGTATTCATTTCCTATGGCTATTATAACAAATTAGCATAGCCTTAGTGCAGCGGTTCTCAACCCGTGGGTCGCGACCCCTTTAGGGGTTGAACGACCCTTTCACAGGGGTCGCCTAAGATCATCGGAAAACACATATATAATTACATATTGTTTTTGTGATTGATCACTATGCTTTAATGATGTTCAATTTGTAACAATGAAATTGGGGGTCGCCACAACATGAGGAACTGTATTAAAGGGTCGCGGCATTAGGAAGGTTGAGAACCACTGTCTTAGTGGCTTAAAATAATCCAAAGTCATTCTCTTATAGTTCTGGAGGCCAGAAATTTGAAATCAGCTTTACTGGGTGGAAATCAAGGTGTTGACAGGCAGGTTCGGGAAGGGGGGCAGTGATCCATTCCTTGCCTCTTCCTCCTTTTGGTAGCTACTGGCATTCCTAGGCTCATGGCAGCAGCATTTCAGTGTGTTTCAGGAGGTGACAGTGCAGATGTCAGCCAGGCCTGCTGTGTTCTGAAGACTTGATTGGGGCTAGAGGATCTGATGCCAATTTCACTCACATGGCTGTTAGGCCTTAGTCCCTCATTGACTGTTGGTCAGAAGCCTTAGTTCCTCACCATAGTAGGCCTCGCCTCAGGACATGCAGCTGGTTTTTCCCCAAGGGAATGACCTATGAAAAAGACCGAGAGAAAGCTGCAGGGCCTTTCATAACGTGCTGTAAGAAGTCACATACCATCACATCTGCCTTTTTATATTGATCACACAGGTCACCATAGAAGAGAAAAATATTTTCCACCCTTGTAGGTTCTTTGCCTGGTTTAATAGTCAAATTAACATAAAACAGATTAGCAGGAGAAAAAAAACAAATTTAAATTACATATATACAGGGCCCTCATATATATTACACTCAAGGACAGATTGGGCATTTGAGGCTTATATACTATCGTGAGCTAAAGCATGAAGCTAGGGCCTGATGCTTCAAAAGTAAGGAGGGCAATTTATAGAATGATAAGAGCAGATGCTTGGTAGTTAGATGTTTGTCCTACCATACAGGTAGGTCATTCAAACAAAAGTTATTTCTGGTAATAGCTCTCTTTCTGGGTCAGGCCCCCTATCTAAATTCTTTTAGGCAGTTAAGTGAGAGGAAAACATTTTTCTTGAATTTTCTGGGTGCTGATTGCCATCATCTCAAAATAATCCACATGTCATATATTTTGCTCCCCAGCACCAACATGATACAATGTGGGGGGGACATTATGTGAGGCCATTAACCCCAGGAGGCCAGAGATCATTGGAAGCCATCGTGGAGGCAGGCTACTACAGCCCTTGAATATACTGCCTTATCCCCTTGGCCACTGATTTGTTCAAAGAGTGGGCATATGAATCAGATGAGGCCTGTCAGAGTGTATTTTTGAGAATCATATATATGGGTGCCAGAAATTAGAGCAGTCCTCATTTTCCTTGGATCTCAAGCTGCTATGGTATAAGCCTAAAGGTTTTGCTGGTCATGTTCCCAACCACATAGAGGAAGCCCTTATAAAGTGTGGGAGAATGAAGCCAAACAGAGAAAGAAGCAGAGCTAAGATCTGGAAATAAAGAAAGCCTTGCTAACATCTTGTGATCCTCTGGTGCCTTCCATGCTAGAAGTTCACCCCTGGATTTCCCAGTAGCATAAGCCAATACATTTCTCCTTTTGTGCTTAAGCCAGTTAACTTGGGTCTCTGAATCTTGCAACTGATAAGACCTGGACTCAGGCACAGTTTGAGGGCCTCCTAGGAACAAACTTGGGAAGCAAACTTGGTGCAGTGACAGAGACTTAATTATGTGAGGAGTAACCCCCGCAGAAAGGAATTGGTCACTCAAATTTTTTTCTCATGGCCTCACTCCTTAGAACAAGGCCTAAGCTCTATAGGTAAAGGAAGAGGGCTTTTTAAAAAGTGGGGAAGTGGTTTCATCATAAACCCTGTAGGAGTTTGGGGCAAAAGGAATCCCAAATTTGTGCCCTTGTGACAATAGTTCACACCAAGAGGTGTTCTTACAGCATGGGCACAAAACACAGTGAGGGCTTTACAAACTGGAGAAACCTGACTCAAAGCCACAGCTGATGCTATGGTGAGAGGGGCTTTCTGGCTGGTACCCTGATGCTGGCCTGTAAATTCTCCTACTAGAGCTGATTACTTTCCAGACCCTAGCCTAGAGGGAGAGAGATGGCCCCTCTCTGACATCTTTCCCCATATGGCACCAAGAAGACTCTCTAAGCTTTCTCTTCCTGCTCGGCCCTCCAGCAGCTCCCTGGAGCCCCACCTGCATTTTTTTTTTTACAGTTCCAGTCCCATCCCTGGGGAGCTCTCATTATATATGAGTCCCTGCAAAGGTCCAGGCATAGAGCTTTGCCTCTATAGCTACTAGTACTCCAAAAATATTGATGGGGTGAAAGGCTACCACTTTCAGACAGCAGATGGCACTGTGAGACAACTATAGGGATGTAGCTACGGAAGCGGGGAACAATACCCACAAACACAGCAATCTTGTGCTGGATCCGAACCTGTTTAAAATCTACATCTCCAAGGGGGGTTATTTATAGGTCCCCTACCCAGGAGCGTGCACTACTGTGGTCTATCCCCTCCCTACTCAAATGTGATTCTCGGACTAGCGGCGTGGGCATCTCCTGAGAGCTTGTTAGAAATGCAGAATCTCAGACGCAGAACCGCCCGCCTGCCTCCTACGACATAATCCACTCCTCAGGCAACGTCTTCTTAGCTGAGCAAAAGCGTTTGAAATGCCTTTAGTTATGTAGAAGCGCGTCAGCGTTGCAAAGCAAAGCAACCCAAAATAGTCTCTTCCCCTTTAAGAAAAAAACTGTTCTTGTAAAATACTCGCTAAAAAGAACTCGCGGCGCTTGCTGACTTTAGGCAGCAGATGGCACTGTGGCACAACTTAAAGCGACCAGTTTTCCTGTAGCTAGGTGGAAGCCCAGGAAACAGACTGATCCAACACGCCTGGACCTATTTAAAATCTGCATCTCCAAGGTCAGAAGATTAGGAATTCTTCTGGATGACGAAAAATAAAATAATTTTGTGGAGACAGGTGAAAAAGAAGACAAGGGCTTTACTCTGCTAGGGGAGAAAGAAGTCACATTTGTATGTGTTAAGTGTCAGACATGTCTTCTCAGATTGTCTCTTAAGAACTCCAGCCCTATGAATTGCTGCTTAAAATACAAATGCTTCTAGGAGGCAGCACCTTTCACCATTATTAATGCCTTTCTGGGCATTCATTTGTCACCTTGCTTTGTAATAAAGGTCACTCTCTGGCAAAAAAACAAAACAAAAAAAAAAAAAACTCTCCACACATAGGCAAGACTTGTCAGGGAGACAGGAAGAAGATTAAGTATATGCTCAAGGGTGTAAGACTTGAAGGGTGCAACCTTCAAGTCAGGCCTCTGGGCACTGGGTCCTAGAGGGAGGGGAATCTGGAAAGGAAAGGGCCTGGGCTCCAAATGTGAACTCCCACTGGCCTCTCCAGAGGCCTTTGCCAGAGGGGGTGGAGGGTGAGGGGAGGTGAAGTCTAGACATCCAAATCTTCTCAGGCTCCTCTGGGGACAGGCCTCATGCTGATCTTGTTCAATCACACATGAAAAGCCCTAGGTCTTTGTCATCATGTGGCATGGCCTCACCCACTGTCAAGCCTTATTAAAGGAAAAACCAATATTGGGTTACAGGTGACTGAAAACTAAATTGAGGGACATCTGAAAAACATAAACAAATTCATCATATATAATTTACAGAACCCAAATCATGTTGGAGACATTCTTATAGGAAGAACGATACCCACACAGAAATTTCACTGGTAGCCGTCTGTCTCTCCGGGTAGAACTGCCAGATTTAGCAAAACCAAAAACAAAACAGTACTCCCAGTTACATTTATTTTCAGATAAACAATGAATACTTTTTTAATGTATAACTATGTCCCATGCACTATTTAGGATACACTTATATTTAAAAATTAGGCGGCATTTTTCTGAAATTCAGATATAACTGAACATCCTGTATTTGATCTGGCAACACAACCACTGGAGAAATTCTCACGGGTCAAGGATACATGGACAGTGATCCTGGCCACAACTTTGCTGTGTAATAGAGAGAAAGCAGAAACAATCTACCTAGGCCTCTTGTAAAAACATAAACATGTCACCCCAAAACCACAGGCTGCTAGAGGGAGCAGAAGAGAGAGGGCCCTCTCATCTCAACTCTCTTCTGCTGTGTCTCCCATTGGCAAAGCCTTTTGGAAAGCATGAGGGCAAGGGAGTAAGTACAGAGTTTGCAGTCTTTAGAGGTCAGCCTCCGGGCTGTGCTGGGGTCAACTGGGAGCATCTCTTCCCAAATCCATGTTCAGTGGCGTGACATCTGTAAGTTGAAATTGACCAGGATGAGAGTAATTACTCCACAGAAATCAGCAAACACTACAAATCACGGTAATTTTTCCCCCATAGTGCTTGTGTTAATCACTTACCAGCACTCATTGTCAGTTTCCAAGGCACAGAGAAGGATGGAGAAGCACTGAAAATGTATGTGGAAGGGAAAATTGAAACTACCTAGCATAACTGTTGTATTGTATTCTATTGTATGAATAAATCTCCATTTATGTATCCATTGTCCTAATGGGGCAGCTGCTCTCCCATAACTTGGTTTTCTCACTTGTTTCAGTGGCTGCCCCCTGCTTTGAGCCCTTCAGGCTTAGAAGTGGTGACTGTGCATCAGTTTGGGCCAGTCAGGAGAGAGGAGTCACATAGTAGTTTGAGCAGAGAAAGTTTAATATAAAGAATGATTCATGGCTCTGGCCAGGTAGCCAAGTCGGTTAGAGCATCGTCTTGATACACCAAGGTTATGGGTTTTATCTCGGGTCAGGGTACATACAAGAAGCAACCAATTAATGCTCAAATAAGGGGAACAACAAATCGACGTTTCTCTCTCTCCTCAATCAATACATACAAAATTAAAGAATGATTAACTATAACAAGGGATTGGAGTAATGAGAGTTTGGCTAGTAAGAAGTAAAGAGAACTCTGGAGAATATAGGGAGCTGGTATGAGATCAGCCACTGTCCCTATGGCTGCCATAGAGCAGCCAATGAAGAGCCCCTCCCACCTCCCCAAACCTCATAAGAGGACACAGCCATAGCTCACTAAACAGCAGACACACCACCATGGTGCTGCACTGGTGGAACTTACTGGAAATCTGCACTTTGGATCTTACTGGAAATCATCCCTCTATGGCAGTGGTTGGCAAACTCATTAGTCAACAGAGCCAAATATCAACAGTACAATGATTGAAATTTCTTTTGAGAGCCAAATTTTTTAAATTTAAACTATATAGGTAGGTACATTGTTATTAACTTAATTAGAGTACTCCTAAAGCTTAGGAAGAGCCACACTCAAGGGGCTAAAGAGCCGCATGTGGCTCCCGAGCAGCAGTTTGCCAACCACGGCTCTAGAGCAGCGGTTCTCAACCTGTGGGTTGCGACCCCTTTGGGGGGGTGAACGACCCTTTCACAGGGGTCGCCTAAAACCATTGGAAAACACATATATAATTACATATTGTTTTTGTGATGAATCACTATGCTTTAATGATGTTCAATCTGTAACCATGAAATTGAGGGTCACCACAACATGAGGGACTGTTTTAAAGGGTCGCGGCATTAGGAAGGTTGAGAACCACTGCTCTAGGGCACCAAGCAAAGCTGCTCACAGGGAGGTGACTCACTAGAGGCTGCAAACCCACTGCTGGCTGCCAGACACTGCAGAAGTTGTGGGTGCTGCAGGACGGTGCACTGGAGAAGCTGTGTGCACTGCAGGAGCTGGCAAGCAGGGAACAAAACCCTTCCTCCCGCAGTATTAACGCCCTTCCCTCTACTGACAACATGCCAGCTGGCCAAGGCAAGATATTTAAAGGGTTCAGATCCATTGTCACAGAGCTGGCAATGAAGGGTAGATTTGGAGCAAAGATAATATGCACAAAAGCTTCCTGACACTGCTGGTCCCTGGGGCATCGCTATCCCTGTTGGTTCCCTTAACCCCGAGTCCCTTCAATGGATTCTCTTCAGTTAAATCTTTTGGGTACACCATCTCTTTCTCATAGGGACTGACTGATTCAACTGTTACAATGAATGAATGACATGATGAATGAAGGTATCAACATGAATAAATCTCAAAAATATAACCTTGGGTGAAAAAAAGGCAACATCAGAAAAGCTAGATATTTGCATAAAATTTTAAGGTACACAAACAATTACAGGTATTTCTTTATGGAACTAGACATATATTTTTAAAAGTACAAATGTTCACGAGAGAAAGGGGAATAGTAAGTATATATGTATAGGGGTTGGGGGAGGAAGGTGGACTTTAACTGTTCTCTGTAATGCTTTAATTTTATTTCTTTTTGAAGATTTCTGAAGCAATTTTGTTAATTATTAGCATCTGTGAAGTCTGGGTTTTGGTAGCATGGTTGTCTGTTATATTGGTGTCTTTACTCTTCTGTGTGCTTGAAATATTTTAAAAAGTAATAATGTTAGCTATTATGCAGATATTCATTAAATAAAACTTTTTATTTTATATGTAGTGCTTACTTGGCACTGACCATACAAAGATGTAAAGAAAACTGACAATTTGACATGCTAGTGCAAGAGATCTAGCAAAGGCAATAGAAGATTGATGCTCGAATGAGTGGTATTAGAAATAGACTGCTGTAGAGACATTCAGAAGAGTGAAGGAACAGCAGGAAGATCCTGGGAAAACTTAATGAAAGAGTGGGAATGGAACAGGGTCTTGATGCTGGCTGGCATCTGTATGGTGGGTGGGAAGAGGGTTAGACAGTGAAAAGTGTTGTGAAGCATGGTGGTCACAGAGTGGGGCATCCTGGATGGCCAGCAGAGTGTTGGTTAGGTCCACGGTTCTGGCCCAGGAAGGTGAGCTGGTTGGAAGAGGTGAGCTGGTAAGCCCAAAACTTCTCCCCATCTGGATCATTCTGCTTCTGTCTCCCCATGCCAGGCAAAGAGCAGCCTGGAAAAAGGCCTCCAAAGTCCTCTAAGGAGCCTGGATGTTTCTTTGTAGAGCATGGGCACTCATAGCTTTTCTTAGCTAAGCACTGATAGGATCCCAGCTGTGATTTAGGCAGATCAGTTTGGCAACGCCACACATTGTGGACAGAAAGGCAGAGACAGCCAGAGGCAAGAGAAAATGTTCAGAGGTCACAGTCATTGTTGAATGGCATGTGGAGGTAATGACCTGAACTAGAACCTTTAGGAGAGAAAATAGGGAAGAAATTAAAAGAAACTGGGATATTATTGAGAGAACTCAGCAACCAATGCATCCAGAAGACTAAGAAGAAATTGACAGAGGCTCCAAGTGTTGGGACAATAGTGATGTTGTTAAGAACATAAAGTGGCATTGGGAGGGGCAGGCAGCTATGAGAAGATTAGAAGTTCCCTTGTATAAATTTTGAACCTGAAGTGACATCTAATAGTAAATGTCCAGTCTGCTAAGCAGGAGATTTGAAACTGGAGCCTTGGGAGACAAGCCACAGCTGCCAATTTAGATTTGGGTGCTGCCTTAGAAGCCATGGGCTTGTACATGCTTTTTAAAAATAAATATATTAAGGGTCTAATATTGTTTTTTTGTTTGTTTGTTTTTTAATACTCCCCCGAGGATACCTATTTTTCCATTGATTTTTAGAGAGAGTGGGAGAGAGAAGGAAAGACAGAGAGAAATAGCCTTGTGAGAGAAACACATTGATTGGTTGCCTCCTGCATGCGTCCCCTGCCTCCTGCATACTTCCTGACTAGGGCCTGGACCAGGGAGGAGCCTGCAACCGAGGTACGTGCCCTTGACCAGAATCCAGGCCAATGCTCTATCCACTAAGCTAAATCGGCTACTCAGTGCTCGGCAACAAAATACCGACTTCTGCGCATGGGCCACGAAGTTTCAATCGCACTGTATATGTGCACCCGCACGTGATATTTTGTGGAAGAGCCACACCCAAGGGGCCAAAGAGCTGCACGTGGTTCATGAGCCGCAGTTTGCCGACCACTGGGCTAGGGCTATACATGCTTTTTGAGATGAATGATTAAGAGGAAAAAAAGTGCACTAAAGGCCTTTTCTTAGAGAATAAGGATTAGGAAGAGACACCAAACCAGGGAAAGAGAAAGAGGTAAAATTGTGTCAAAGGGGGTCGTTGCAGATAGAATTAGTTAAGATGAGTTCATACTGAAGTAGGGTGGGCCCCTAATGCAATCTGGCTGATGTCTTTATAAAAAGGAGAAATTTGGACATGGAGATGTGCACACAGAGAGAATGTCATGTGAAGATGAAGGCAGAGACTAAGGTGAAGCATCTATGAGCCATGTAATGCCAAAGACTGCCAGCAAACCACTAGAAGCTAGGTGAGAGGCCCCGAACAGATTCTCCCTCACAGCCCTCAAAAGGGTTAACCCTCAGGATACCTAGATCTCGGACCTCTAGCCTCCAGAACTGAGATACAATACATTCCTGTTATTTATGTAACCCAGTTGGTGGCTCTTTGTTACAGCAGCCCTAGTAAACGAATGCAATTGGGGAGGTGTCTGCCTCTCTGGTTTGGGCACAGTGCTATAAGTTCACATGCTGACTACTAAGTCTATTGGAAATGAACTGAGCATGTCTTTGATGAAAAGGAGGCAGGAGGGAAGGAACATGAAGTATGCTGAGGCCCACTCACAGAGGCCAGCTGGCCATGGTCAAAAGGAGACAGGTTTGCTTGGTTAGGATTGAGCAGACTTCAGAGCTTGGAAATTATGAGAAATCATGGCACAGAGTGGAGTGGGATGCTCAAATAGCTCAAAGGAAATGTGATGGAGTTTAGATAGATTTGGTCATGGAAAGAGGGGCCTCGTGGGAAAGGGGTTTGAATGCCACAAATAATCGCTACTGCTCTCACCTCTTTTTAAGAAGACACCAGGCATATTGGATTAGAACCTACACTGCAGGCCTCATTTAACCTTAATTACCTCTTTGAAGGCCCTATCTCCAAATCCAGTTATACTATAGGTCAGGGATCCAACATATGAATTTGGGGTATCACAATTCCTTCCATGATACCTCCTATGAAATACTCTGAGGCTATCTTTGTAATGAAGAAAAAGAGCTGGAGAATTGCAAGGCTCACAAGTAATTTAATATTACTTTGGAAAAGAGAGCGAGAGCGACTAATAAGGAGGAGACCGAATGTGAGAGCCACTCAAAAAGGGAGACATCATGGAAGTTAGCTGTGGCAGAGACATTTTTTAATATTGTAAGTGGAGAATAAGAGATTGAGAAATTCATGGCATTTACATGATGGGAAAGATATTGCAAGTGAGAGGAAAGGGAAAACTGGGTTATAAGTATTGTGGGAATTGCTGATTAGACCTGCCTTGACACTCTCTCAGGGACCCCAGTGAAGTTCAGTTACTGGTAGAAGCTGTGCTGTGCTATTTTGAATGCCAATCAGTATGTAGACTGGATAATGTGGGGTGTTGACTTTTATGTGGGTTACAATAGAAGCCAAGTGCACAAATCAGGAAAGAGGGTGTAATCAGGGTTTTGCCCATGATTTTCACATTTTTGACTCCGGTGTCTGAGTAACAGACACCATTACAATTAGATCCTTTCAACAGGAGAAAATGGAAAGCAAAAAAAAAAAAGGTGAGTAGCTGAAACATTAAATATAGACAGAGGATTTCCCAGATGGTGTCAATTTGGCACCATTGCTCCCTCAAATTGTTTAACTATGACTAATTCTTTTCCCTAATTTGACATTTTGAAAGCAACCTATTGGAACCATTTTTAATCTGAAATAGAGGCAAAGAAACCTTAGGGTTGTTAAGTAAATAGACCTGATTGCAGTCATTTCAGTTGGAATCACATCATGGTCGTGAAACCTGATACTTTTTGAGCTCTAATTAACCTAAGTACAATTAGGAGGAAACCAAAACCTGAAGAGGGAAGTTGCTTGTCCAGGGTTACCCTGCCTGTGCACTCTCTGAAGGTATGTAAGGTGAGTGTGGTACTGCAAGACTGGGCCTGCACCCACCTCTCCTTCTTTATGCAGTCTCTCTGTCCATAGAAATTTGCCACAACTTAATGAATGGAGGAACTTAATTCATATTATCTGAAACTCATATATTTAGCAAGTTGTAAAGGTTATCACCTTTGATTAATGCTTGATATATTTACATATATGTATATGTGAAGAGGGAGAAAGAAGAGGGAAAAAAAGAGAAGGAGGTGGAGGAGGAGAGGCTTCAATACAAAGACGTTTTACTCCAAAAGTTGATTTTTAAATTAATGGCAGACTATCAAACTACAGTGAGAAGGCCGGGGAGGGTTGGGGGGGTGGTGGGTAAGAGATCAATCGAAGGACTTGTATGCATGCATATAAGCATAACCAATGGACACAGACACTGGGGGATATGGGAGGCTAGGGGAAGGTCAAGGGGAGAAAAAAAAGGAGACATATGTAATACTCTTTGTAATACTTTAAGCAATAAAACAATTAAAAAATAAAATATCATGTCATCTGCAAAAATAAATTAATTAATTAATGGCATTTTGCCCTAGCCAATTTGGCTTAGTGGATAGAGCGTTGGCCCTCGGAGTATAGGGTCGCAGGTTCAATTCCAGTCAAGAGCAGGTACATAGGTTGCAGGCTCAATCCCCAGCCCCCAGTAGGGTCACATGTGAGAAGCAACTAGTCAATGTGTCTCTTTCATATTGATGTTCATCTCTCTTCCCCTCCCTTCCACTCTCTCTAAAAATCAATGGAAAAATATCCTCGGGTGAGGATTAATAAAACAAAAATTAAATTAATGGCATTTTATCTCAGAAACAGGTTATAGAGGTTGACTAAGAGTCCAGGTCAGGCTGGAAAAGCACATTTAACTGAAGTCCCAGAATCACAGTAGTATCATAGAGGCCAAACCCCATTTTATGCCAGAGTGTTTCTATGGAAAATGTGTTTAAGATTCTGACTTGAAATGCCAAGAATATACTAGTATATCCCTATGGGCCCACCTCTTCTCCCCTCCCCACCTGCTGGTCACTTTCCTACTGCCAGGTACAGATGGAAGTTTCAGGTGCCCAGGACCAGAGGTGTGCAATACGGTAAGCAGTCAGTGATGGGCTGATAAATGGAACTGGGAGCCAACCTAGGCCCCTGAGAGGCAGTGGGGAGTTGTGACAGGGTACTTTATGAAGCCTGGGATGCTCCCCAACCCCTTCTTGGTCCTTTAGCTGGACCCAGCAGTGGCTACCTGCTTCCCTTCCTACTACTACCAACCCAAGCCTCCAATAACTTTATTTCCTGGCCTGTTCTGGGACAGCACTTGGCCTCCATGTTTCTTTTTTAGATTCCTGTCTCTGAAGCAACTATTTCCTTGTAGAATTTGAGTCTACTTTAGAAGAATGGCCAGACTTTGTCCTTGCATTTTATCTTCAGAGCTATAAGGATTCCTTCTGGTTATAAGTTGGATAAAGCCTGGGGCCACTGGGTAGAGAGATGGTTGAGAAATGGGGACATCACTGTGACCCGTACATGTCCCCATGAGGAAGATTTGAGTGGCACAGAAGGGCCACTAGCCCCCAAATATCCCCAACTGATTATCTTTCCTTTTTAGGGAAGGTTAGAAAGGCTTTTCCATTTGCAGATTGCTCTGAGAGTCGTGATACTTTAGACTTTATCTTAGCCAGAGCTGCCTAGTGATAATGGAGCTTTTCAGTTTAATGGAAAATCTCTCTGTACTGATATCTTGCTAAATTATAAAATGCCCTTCCATTTCTCAGTTCCTCCTATAATGTTCCACTTTCTTTACTGAATATGAGATGAAATTTTAGTTAAAAAATAAGAATTGAGACATATCACAAGTTGGGTTCCCTAGAGAGCAGGCTCTGAGATAGAGACGAGATGTTTATTAGGAAGCACCCTGAAGTCAACCCCTGTGGAAGACAGACGAGACGGGTGGAAAGCAGGCCTGAGCAGAGGAAGAAATCCATCTGTCATACCAGCCCAACCACAGCCACAGGAATAATCTGGAGCCTTTTTCTGGGCTGGGCCAAGATGGCTAGGCATTTATAAACTTGCATCCATAAGTCATTGGATGCAGGCCGCCTGGGCCAGGTGGCTCTCTACAGCTGAGGCACCTGCTTAAGGGACCAATGGCTCGAGGATGCCTGCCGACAGCACTCCCAGCTGCTGAAGCTACAAGGCCTTTATTGAAGGGGCTTTGGTGGTGCGCCAAGGTGTCTATCTCAACACTCAAGATGGAAATGGATTATAACTAGGAATTTATAGTGTAAAATGAAAAGCACACCTGCTTAAATTGCTGTTTCCATTTCCACTGATTCATTCAGCAGGAGGAGCAACAGACTGCAGTTCATGGGCCAGCAGGTTCACACACCTGTGGCTGAGCACAGATGCTGGGCTGAGACCAAGATCTCTTTATTTCTACCGTGGCAACCTCCAGCAAACATGCCACGGCAATCAAGGGGAAAAAAGTGCCTTCCTCTCTCCAACACTTATCTTTAAGAAGTGAAGTGAATTCAATTATTTATTGGTCCTGACTATAAAAGCATCTGTTAAATAATATGCGTAGTCCAAAAAGGTATAAGAGCAGGTAAAAAAAATCACCCATAATCCTACCCACTAGAAGTAATCAGAGAATCATCGTTAACATTTTTTGCATATTTTTCCTAATATTCTCTGATATATATATTTTTTCTCTCCATAGTAGAGCTCATACTAGACTAATGGGAGGCAGCAGTGTGCCATAATTAAGAACATGAACTCTGAAGGCAGAAAGATCTAGTTTGAATTCTGTCTCTGCCACTTATTCATGTTGAAACTTTCATTCATTCATTCAAAAATAACTATTATGTAGCACTGAGAATAAAAGAGAGATAAAGTCTTTCCTTCATGAACTCACATGTTAATAGAAACTTAATCTTTCTTAAAGTCTTCACTTTCTCACCTGTAAAGTGGAGCTAATAATACCTGTCCCTCAGTGTTTCCATAAGGATTATTGTTTTGTTAAATGAGATGATGTATATGAAATGCTTAAATGTATAATCTCTCAAAAATGGCAATTATCATCATCACATAAGTCAGTGGTTCTCAACCTTCTGGCCCTTTAAATACAGTTCCTCGCCGAAACCGGTTTGGCTCAGTGGATAGAGCGTCGGCCTGCGGACTGAAAGGTCCCAGGTTCGATTCCGGTCAAGGGCATGTACCTGGGTTGCGGGCATATCCCCAGTAGGAGATGTGCAGGAGGCAGCTGATCGATGTTTCTCTCTCATCGATGTTTCTAACTCTCTATCTCTCTCCCTTCCTCTCTGTAAAAAATCAATAAAATATATTAAAAAAAAATACAGTTCCTCATGTTGTGACCCAACCATAAAATTATTTTCGTTGCTACTTCATAACTGTAATGTTGCTACTGTTATGAATCCTAATGTAAATATCTGATATGCAGGATGGTCTTAGGCGACCCCTGTGAAAGGGTCATTCGACCGCCAAAGGGGTCGCGACCCACAGGTTGAGAACCACTGACATAAGTTTTGCCTTTTTTCACTGACTTTTATGTCATAGTTTGCCCATGTCATAAAAAAACCCCTTTTTTGAGGTCACTGTGGGGTTCCTGCAACACTAGTGGAATACAGATGCTTGCTTTCTGCATGTAACACAGCCTTTAGAACTCCAGCAACCCCAGCAGCACAGCCCTTGTAGGTTCAGAGGAAGCCCATTTGCCCTTTTGCTTTCCAGCCTGAGGAGTGGTAGGGCTTCCTGAATCAGTAATCTTTGGATAACCTCATCTTCCCCCTTTCACTTCTTCAGCCCTTCCACCTCTTTTGTAAGCAGCTCCTTCCAGTGAGTTCTTGCTTCATTTGTGTATCCCCACTGTGATAATAAGTACATATTTTCTATATTGTAGGCTCTCATTAATCCTCATGCTAACCTGGCCATTTGTTAGCAATTCTCATGAAAAAAGCTTCATATGAGAAAGACTAACAAAAATTGTTTCAAGGGAAATAGTTGGATTATTGGCAGATGTCAATGGTTGCAAAATCTCTATCTCTTACTGATATAGTCATACAGTTGCTCTCTTGATTTTGGAAGCCAGTGTCTGCAGATTCACATAGTTTTTGTCTTATGTACTAAATCAGTCATCTATGGCTGCATAATAAACTACTTCCAAATGCAGTGGCTTCCAATTACTTACTTTGATCAAGAATCTCAATTTGAGCAGGACTTGGGAAGGACTGGTTCTCTCTATTACAGGTGGCGTCAACCCTTTTAGAGCTGGAGGGTATACTCCCCAACATGATTCACTCCCATACATGGTTCTTGGTTCCTCTTCATGGTGACCTCTCTATAGCGTGGCTTGGCCTTCCTCACAACAGAATGACTGGGTAAGAACAATGAGCATCCCCCCAAAACCATGCAGAAGCTATATTGTCTTTTATGACTTAGCCTTGAAAATCACACAATATCACTTTCACCATATTCACAAGTAAGCCCAGATTCAATGGGGTCGGGGGGAACACAGATCCCCATGTCCGGTTGGGAGAAGTATCAAAGTCACATGGTGAGAACGTGGGATGAGAAGTATTGTAGTGGCCATCTTTGGAAAATACAGTTTGTCATAGGGATTATTTATGATCCTTCTTCAACCCCCCAATATCCCAAGTGTAAAGATTTTAAAAATATGTATGTTTTTATTGATTTCAAAGAGAGGAAGGGAGGAGAGAGAGAAACATCAGTGATCAGAATCATTGATCAGCTGCCTCCTGCATGCCCCCTATTGGGGATTGAGCCAGCAACCTGGGCATCTGCCCTGACCAGTAATCCAACCATGACCTTCTGGTTCATAGGTTGATTCCCAATCATTGAGCCACACTGGCCGGGATGGGTGTAAAGATTTTTCAAAATTTGTCTTTATGATCATTTTTTTTTTGCCAACCATCCCCTCTAAAATTGGTAACTATTATATCTCAGAAGCTAACATTCCTTAAAATAATTTATGTGTGGAAGATTTTCCTTCTAGTACACTGAAGGCATCAACTGAGCTTTTTTTTAAAATCCTCACCCGAGGATATTTTTTCTATTGATTTATTTTAGAGAAAGTGGAGGGGAAGGAGAAGGAGAGGGGAGAGAGAAACATCTGTCATCAATTGGTTGCCTCCCACATTGAGCCTTGAACCTGCAA
This sequence comes from Myotis daubentonii, assembly GCF_963259705.1. Taxonomy (NCBI): domain Eukaryota; kingdom Metazoa; phylum Chordata; class Mammalia; order Chiroptera; family Vespertilionidae; genus Myotis; species Myotis daubentonii. The sequence goes on along the minus strand of NC_081861.1, from coordinate 129,765,198 downwards.
CCGAGTACGCACTCTTGACTGGAATTGAACCCGTGGCCCTTCAGTCCTTGGTCCGACGCTCTAACCATTGAGAAAACAGCTAGGGCTAAAATAAATTTTTGACCAGCTTTACAGATAAAAATCCAATGTGGCTTCCAACATACTTAAGGAAATTAAAAGGTACAATGTTTATTTTATTCATTCATCAGCCTTTTTTACTACCAAGGGACACGATTACTCAATTTAAAATGTGTAAGCTTTTATTACATTCTTTTAAAAAATTCTTTATTGTTTAAAATATTACGTGAGTCTCTTCCCCCCCCATTGACCTCTCCCCTGCCACCTCTCCCCTAAGCACAAGCCCTCACAAGATCTCTTACATTCTTAAGTGAAGACAAATATTTGATCTGAAGCACATTAAATAATATGCATCACAGAGCACAATCTGTGCATTTTGTTTCTCTAGCAACTTCTCCACCAAATTCTCATAGATTTCATTTTTAATATGACAAAAGATAAATCCACCTGATTTCATGTATTTATCAAATACAATTTTTACAAGTTGGACTGAAATAAGAAAAAAAAGAAAACCATGTTCACATTTTAAAAATAGAACTCAAAACATGCTATTTTGTGTACTGATGACTGCAAGTTACTTTGAAGTTTTGAAAAAACAAGATGGATTGATGGATGGTTAGAGGGAGGGAGGGAGGGATGAAGAAAATAGACTAAAATGTTAATTGTAGAATTTGGGTGGTGGGTATATATAGATATTCACTGTGCAGTTCTTTACACATTTAGTACTTTGAAATTTTTGATTGAAAATGTCAGGGAAAATGCTATTTTGATAGAAATATATGTCGCTTTATGATTTCAAATTTTCATATAAGGTCATGACCAAATCATTGCTAGCCAGCCTCAGTATTCCAACTTTAACTAGGAGCAAGTACAAATCCACACACGCACACACACACACACACACATACACACATATACACATACACATACACATACACACACAACATAAATCATAAACTTGCATTGCCATAATAATCCCAAAATAGAGATACTTATTATTCTACACATGTCTGTACAAGCAACCAATCAATGTGTCTCTTTCACTTCGATGTTTCTCTCTCTCTGTCTCTCCCCCTCCCTTCCACTCTATCTAAAAATCAATGGAAAGAATATCCTCGGGTGAGGATTAGCAACAACAACAAAAATTTCTCTTAGAGAAATGAAATCAAGACTCAAGGCAATTGTGCAGGTGGATCAGGTTCACGCCACAGCTTCCATACCTTTTTATGCCAACCCACCTCCTCCAATGATATAAGCCTCAATTTACCTAGTCACTTTGTGTTCATCTTTCTTATGCTTTTTAAACAATGCATATTCTTTAGGTAATTATCTGAATCATTAATTTTCCTCTATTGTGTATCAACACAGCACAAAATAATGTGGGAACTCATTGATCAGTTCATTGATTCATTAACTCTTTCAACAAATACTTATTGAGAGTCAGGTTCTGTGCTAGGCATTGGGAAAACAAAAATGAATAAAGACATAATTTTTATTTTCAATGCAAAGTGATTAATATGGTGCATTGATTAATATAGATGACAAACCTGGATAACTGAGGTCTATTAGAAGATTTTTCCCACTCTTCCAATGACAGTAGCTATTGCTCTTTACCCAATCTCTACTTTATGTTGTACAGACACCAAATAGGAGCAAACACAGAAGACGAATGTTATGCTAATGACTCATTGTTATATTAGAATATTTTAAAAGAGCAAGAACTATTTTATGGGTTTGAGAAGAATCAAAATCAATGTGTTTTCCACTATATGTGTTTTTATATAACTAGCTCAGAATTCCAAGGAGCCTTATAAATAGTCTGTAAAATTGTATCGAATCAGGTCTGAATTAAACCTAGAAAATGAGAGCTACAGCCATTTTATTACTTTTTAGTACTTAGACTCTATGAATTCATTTGTTTCCTTTACAAATTAAATGCTGCATATGTTTTTAATTTTTCTATTTTTAATTAAAATCTTGAGATAATATACATTATATGCTATATCTCAGTCTATGCATATTTTCAAGGGAAGAGCATCATTTGGGGGTCATTTAAAATTTTCAAAACCCTTTGAGGGAAGGATATTAGCAAGGTGCTTATCTAGTCGCCTCACACTTGAGCTAAACAAGTAAGCAAAGGACAAAAATGAAATTGGACAATAGTGCTGCTTCACTCCTATACCTTCATGCACATCGTTAGCATCAATCCTCATAAGAAGATAGTAACTGTACTTTAATGGCTTTGAAAGGGAGAAAAAATTCTTCCTTGCAGAGCTGTTATGGGAATAAATGAGGCTGTGTAAGGAAAGTTCCTGGCACATAGCACTATTGCATAAACAGTTTCTATTGCTGGACGGTATACCTTAACAGTTAAGGATTGGGCTTCTGGAGTCAGTCGCCTGGGTCTGCATCCTGGGTCCACCGCCTACTGCCTAGGTAAGCTTGAGTAACTAACTATAACCTTTTATGTATAATGGAGATAGAATCCACTTGCATTAATTACCCATTGCTGCATAATAAATTACCCCAAACTTAGTGGTATAAACCAATAAACTTTTGTTATCCCATAGTTTCTGTGGGCCATAAGTTCAAGAGTGGCTTAGTTGGGTGGTTCTGGCTCAGGATCTCTCATGAGATTGCATTCAGGATGTTAGCCAGAGCTGTTGTCACCTGAAGGCTTGACTAGAGCTGAAGGATCTGCTTCTAGGATGGTGTACTAACATGGCAGTGGACAGTTCCCTGCTGGTTGTTGACAGGATGCTTCAGTTCCTCACCCTCTGATCTCTCCATAGGGTGTCTTCAGAGTATCCTTACAACATGTAGCTGGCTTCTCCCATAGTTTGTGAGCGAGAGCAAGAAGGAAGCCATCACACTTTGTAAGACCTAGTCTCATGTCATGACCACCTATGACCATCACTTCTGCCATATTTTATTTGTTAGAAGTGAGTCACTAAGTGTAGCCCACACTCAAGGGGAGGAGATTTTAGCTATCTTTTGAAAGGAGGAGGAGGGAGAAAATTTTGTGGTGATATCTTAAAACCACTACATGACTTCCTAGGGGTATTGCAAAGATTAAATGCAAAATGTTCAGCATCATGCCGGGAACACAGTAAGCACTCAACAAATGTTGATTAATAATATTTCTAAAGAAAAATCAATAGACTGCTGTTTAACTAGGGAAATTTGTTTCATCTGGATTAAGACATTAGCACATGAAAAATTAATTTATTGGCATTTAAAAATTATGTAGAATTATGAAGGTTCATTGAAACAGGTATCTGAAGCAACGAGTATTTTTGACATATTCCCTGGCTTTAAACCTCTTTCATAATTTATTGTGTTGGGGAGGAAGAAGAACTGGATGTTAGTATTGCCTTTATACCTAAAATCATCAGGTCAGGGTGTACAGAACTATTAAATTATTTAGGCCAGATGGAAAGATGCTAGAATTACCCTCCATTATGTGCCCCGATTCTCGCTGTTATTTTCCTGCTGTTATCTATAAAATTAGCTGGCTCACTTATTACAAAGCCAAAGACAGCACATCTCCATTATCTTATTAGCTATTCCTCTTGAAATAAAAAGCCCTTGTACAACAGTAACAGCATCCATTAGCACTGCCACATTCCAGCTCCCTGGATACCGCTGATCTCAGATGATCTGGGTATACTATACTAAGGTAGACCAGAGAGTCCACAGCCACCCTGGTGGATTGAAAATGGTCATTTCAGGTGCCTTGAGTCACAAGCCTGGCAGATGATGATGGTGGAAAGGGTGGTTGTAGGAGGGGATGGAATTTAGTCAAACACAACATTTGAGTTTTAAACTGCTTTGATTTTTAATATTTGAAGAAGACCTAAGAGTTGTTAAAACTGTCCAAGATGTGAAGGGGCATGAAAGGCAAATTTGCCATAAAAATATGGTTCAAAGTAGTGAATGAAGAAAAAGAAACTGCTTCAGTTTATAGTCCATGGAACTGAGCCTGCTCAATAACAGCTAATCCTTGTAAAATCCTTACCATGGGCTAGGTACTCTGCTAAGCATTTCAAAAATAGTCACTCATCTAGACCTATGAGGTGAGCACTGTTATTATCACCATTTTACAGAGGAGCAATTGAGCGATTTCCCAGAGGACATAACTAGAGGTGGCATTTGAATGTGGGTGATCTGGCTCCTGAGTCTATGGTTGTAGCCACTAAGCCAGTGATGGCGAACCTATGACACGCGTGTCAGAGGTGACACGTGAACTCACTTTTTTGGTTGATTTTTCTTTGTTAAATGGCATTTAAATATATAAAATAAATATCAAATATATAAGTCTTTGTTTTACTATGGTTGCAAATATCAAAAAGTTTCTATATGTGACACGGCACCAGAGTTAAGTTAGGGTTTTTCAAAATGCTGACACGCCGAGCTCCAAAGGTTTGCCATCACTGCACTAAGCTATACTGCCTTACCAACCATCCACTTTCATATGGCATTTTATTCTGGTGTGGTTCTCCCTTTTGGGTCTTTAGAGGCTGACATTTCTGTTCTTTCTACACTATTTGTGGTTAAACTTAGTGCCTGGAGGACAGGGATAGAGGTTTTAATAGTTTAAAATGACTTAAACTATTAAATGGATTTAATATTTCTCAAATGACATTTCCCCAAATGGTATGAACTTTAATAAAAACATGTGAGATCTGACAATATGATTTAAACTCTGAGAAGGGCCAAGGAATAACTAATGCTCACCTTTTTTTCTACAAACACTGTAAATTTACACAATGATTTGATTCTTAAGCTTTTCTTCTAGATATCTTGATTGCATTTTGAGGTCTAGGCCCAGATGGGCATTGCATAAATGCTTTTTGCCATTGCTTAGAAGGCTTATTGACTTGTCCCACATATATTCAGGATAAAAATGTCATACATCTTGATGTCCACCTGTTTATTTATCATTGGACCTCCTATGAGTAGAATGCATCTGTAGCAGGATGCTTCTAAAGGCATCTAATAGAAACTCTGACTCAAACTGTTTTAAACCAAGGAAAAGGCAGAATTTGTTTAAGCAACTCAGTGATGTAATCATGAACCCAGCTAGTATTTTTCTTTCTTTCTTTCTACTTTTCAACTCTGCCTTACTGCGTGTATAGACTTTGACTTAAGGCTGGTTTTCCTCCTAGTCATAAAAAAGCTGCCAGTGGCAGCCAGGGTACTTGCTTCCTTTTTCATCTAACCGGATAGACAGGGAAAACCTCTCTCAAACCATAGGATATTAAGTCCTCTCCTTTGTCTAATTGGGCCACACATAGAGTAACTAAGACTAATCAGCACCTACCACTCTGGAAGTGTGAACACAGTTTTAGCTTTATTAGAAGGAAGAAGGAGCAAATAGATGGTGGGGAGGCTCTGAAATTGTTTGTTCATTTAGAAAATTGTGACCGAACAAAGAATTTTGCAGAAAATCATGACTTTTGCAATAATGTACGTAGGGTTGCCAGAACTAGCATATAAAAATAGAGGATGCCCAGTGAAATTTGAATTTCAGATAAACAGCAAATAATTTTTTTTATTATAAGTATGTGCACCTCTGTATACAAACACTAGAAATTTACACATTCATTTGGGTCTTAAGCTTTTCTCCCAGATCCTGATTGCATTATGAGATCTGAACCTAGAGGGGTATTTCAAAAAAATATTTTTGCAATGATTAGAAAGCATTTTTAGTCTTCTACCCTTCTCCCACATGTATCCAGGATAAAAACACATACTTATACTAAAAATTTTATTCATTGTTTATCTGAAATTCAAATTTAATGGGCTTCCTGTATTTTATCTGGCAACACTAAATGTAAGTAACATTCTTGACACATAGCAGGCATTCATTCAGTGGTATTAGTGTTCCTCCTACATAAGAAAATAGCTCAGTTAAATGGCAGCACAGTACTTCTTATCTCTTACTAACCTTCTAGAAAAGATATAATTTTGACCAAAATTGCAGTTAACTGACCTGGATGTGGCTCCAAGAAACTCTTCACTGCTATTCAAAACCAAAATAAAACATACATTCCTAAGTAGAAGGTTATATTTGTGTATTAGGGATGGCACATTATAAAGCATCTAATATTACCACTTAAAACTAAATTGGACCTATATCAATGAGTATTTGGTTATTGGTTTTTTCCTTAACTTATTTTGATTCTATACAGATAAACCATTCGTCATTTTATATACAGGGCTGAAAATGGAGTGATTGCCTCAGGAATTCTGGCTCCATGTGGGTGAAGCTTGAGGTCACAGCACCTTTACTTTGCATCTGGAGGAGGCAGTAGACTTTGAAAAGCTCTGCTGCTGCCTCTGACTCCATTTTCCCTCACTGCTAATTCACTGTTCCTACCTGTAAAATTTTCCAATATGCTTCCTGAAAAGCTGAGGAGAAAGCAGGCACCTTTATTTCCTCATCAAATATTCACCATGTTATGAAAAAGAAAACCCTCTTGGCTTGGTGCAGAGTGGCCAAACTCAGCATATTGTTACATATTGTTACCAGATTCATGACAGGAATAGATTAAGTGAATTTTATTCAAGATATCTATTTCCCATTACAATACAGTACTGCATATTTCTAATTTGGTGGTTGCTATGACCTCATATATTGCTTGTATTCTGTGCTTTTCTGAAAAAACAAACAGCACAACAACACACAAACTATTTTTCTTCTTTGCTTTTTAAAGTGGAAATTATTATGCAGCTTTACATAAATTTGCCCCTGATGTCTTTTAAAAATTATTATTAATTTTCAAAAAGTGGCATTGGAAATGTATCTCCTTCCATTTCATCACCTCTTCATCCTCATTGGAAACCTGATCCATGGTAGGTATTAAGATCTTTACATCTCTACTGGCTGGGCGATGACTTCATTGCTTTCATGCCAGCTGGGGAATCTTGTGTGGTGGAGCATTGGACCGAAGCGGAGCTGTGGGTTGCTGCTGCTGCTGCTGCAACAACAGCTCTTTGCATGCATCCAGCTGCTGTGTAAGGAATCCTCAGGTTACTCGTTTTTTGCTCCTAATTCACCCGAGGGATCACAGGCTGATGGATGAGTGTATGTGTGAGTGTGTGTGTGAGTGTGTGTGTGTGTGTGTGTGTGTGTGTGTGTGCACACGCGTCGCTGCAACAGTTGGACAACAGCAGCAATGGACTTCGATATTATTTTAAACCAACGACAGGGATAAACCGTCTTTTATCCTTTATTTTCAAGCAGTGCCTCGGTTCCCGCTGCAAATGTGCTGTCCCCGATCTTCCCGGACCCCCGTCCCCCCCCACACGTGTCCCTCCGGAGGGAGGCCAGGATAGCTGCGTTGCAGGCAGGATTCCCCTTTTTTTCCGCAGTGACAGGCGGATTCCCGGGCCTCCTCGGCCCTCCACCCCCGCAGCCGCCCCTTTCCCAGTCACGATCTTCCCCCCCTACCGCATCCCTCCCTCCCCAACAGCTCGCGGCTCGGGCCCCGCCCCTCGCAGCCACCCAGCGCAGGTTGCTAGGGCCCGGCGGGGCAGCAGAACGGGCGCGCGAGGAGGCGCGGCGCGCGTGCGCGCGCAGGCGAGCTTCCACAAGGAACCCGCGGTCTTTGGCTTCGAGCACCCGAGCCCTAGCGGAGCGGGCGGGGCGCGCGAGCACGAGCGCGAGCACGAGCGCGCTCTCCGCATTGGCTCCTGTGAGAAGTAGGCGAGGACTGAGGCGGGACCTGGCTGGGTCTGAGGAGCTTCCCCATTTGCCCGAATGGACGGCTGGGGCGGGGCAGTTAGCAAATTAGGCTGCGCGTTCGCTACTGCGAGAGGGCGGGGCTGGAGGTTTCGATTAGTTGTCGCTGCCGCTGGGGAAGGTAAAGCGGCGCCCGTGGCCTCAGGAGCTCTTGGGTCTCTGGCTGGAGGTGGGGGACTTGCCGGGTGAGTAGTCGCGCCGCCACCCGCCCGCCCTTGTCCATGCATCGGCCCGCGCCCACCCAACTTCTCCCTAGAGAGGGGACCCACCCGGTCCTCCCGGGCAGGCGTGAGAAGGGGCGGCGGCGCGGGTACCCCCTGGACAGGGCGACTCGGCGAGGTCGCCCCAGTCTGGAGTGGCCCCTTCTCAGCGCTCCATCGCACCCCCGGAAGGGATTCCCCGCCGAGGCTCTGGGGCTGTATTTTGGGGTGAGGAGACGAGAGGGTGTGAGGAGGGGCGACGAGTCGAGGCCGCCCCCCGGGGCTCCCCTCAGCGGCCGGTCTACGGCGCCCCCGCCGCCCCCGCGGCGCTAGCTCCCTCGGGCTTGCGGCGAGGGAAGCCCCTTCCGCGGGCGCCAAGGAGGAGCCTGCGCACCGGAGCCCCCGCCAGAGTTCCGAGCTAGCCCGGGACCCGCTGACCTTGGCTGCCCGAAAGGGTGGGCGAGAGACCCACCGCCTGCCCCGCGTCTCCATTAGCCTCCCCCGAACAAGTTTCACGCGTTGCTATGAAGTTCACGACTGGCATATTGGGTTGGGGGTGGGGGGGAAGCAAAATTGGCCCTTTCCCAGATCTTCGTACCCTTTGTACCCTCATAGAAATTAAATGCTGGGGTTTGGAATAATCTCCCAGAACAAACAGGTCCTGCTCGCATTGACTCGTCTTGTGCCCACGTTGGGGGAAAAAATAACCTGAACATATTTCAGTGTAAAGGCAGATCTTCCTTGAGCGTTTTGTTTTTCGCTTCACTTGAGTGTTAAAGCACAGATGCCTGAATAAGAAAAACCTAACCCTAGTATCTTAGATTAGACGGACGCTGTGATATTTAAGCAGTTGCAGCTCAGTGTTCTGTTTAACACAATCTATTTTAATTGGCTGAAATGTAAGCTGATTTTGGAAAGTCTCGCAGACACAGAATAATTTCTTTCCGTGCATCTGAATTAGGTTTGTTGGGACATAATGGTTATGTAGTTAATGTGAAAGCTTACACAGATTAATTTGTTTGAGAGATTTGACTGAAGCAGGAGACAAATATGTATAGAATAGGGTTCTCGTTTTAGGTAACATCTGCTGGAACATTTCCAGCTTGTTCCTTTCTTGCTGTAGGGTTACAAAAAAGGCATCTTTACCGAGGCAATTCGGAACTATATGTGAATGACATTTAGATGTAAATTTGTTTTTAATTCCTTTAAAGGTTTTAAGATTTATTCATAAAATGTGAAGAAGGTATGTTTACTTGTCTCTATGTTTAGTGTTGAAGGGGGTAGTATAATCTTGTATTTAACAACCCAATTAGAGTTTGTTAATAATACATGTTTAAAAGGTGTGTGCCTTTTTGGGAACATGATCATTGAGTACCTTAGCAATGCTTTTAATTTCTTTATTAAAAGTACTATTTTAGGTTTGAGCATTTTTGGCGTTGACACTGGAACAGGAGTAAGGAAGCCTGCAGCAGTATTACCAGTTTGACACCACCAGTGGGTGTTTCTGTTGACAAATGTAGAGAACATTTGGGAGGGATATCTTTTCTTTTCGGGGTTGGAGGGTGGAGGAAAGGTTGGAGGGGTGGAGGATGAAGGGGGAAGGAGCTAGAAGAGAGAAGCTGTAGAACTAAAGATGCCAGTACAGTGTGTATGCTGAGCATTTCGCAAGTACAAGGAAACCTAATTAGGGTAAAAAAAATCAGTTTGGATGTATTAAATAATAGAACTCCAAAAGATGCATACTAAATAAAGTTAATCATTCCAAGAATGTGAAATAATCGACCATTTTCAAAGGAGTTGGAGGGTCTTCAGTTGATAGGAGCATCAAATCCTTTTGAATTGTTTTGTCTTTTTTAACATAATGCAATGATTAATTTGATATGATTAATTTGATATATATATATGTTTAATATTTTGTTTGCTTATTTAGTATGTTTCCTAAACCCAATTGTTTTAAAAATAAAACTAGAAATAAGCATTCTTTCTCCAGAGAGGATGTCTTTTTATTCCTGCCCAAATTTATAATTTATTCATGATTTAGTGGTTTGGGGTAGGGATTTTTTTACTTCTTTATCTCAGGTTTTTGATTTTTATTCAAGTTCCCTGGGCTAAATCTGCCATTATTTTCATTGTAATTTTCTTGGAGTTATTTAAACCAGAGTGTGGCATCTACAGTGTGCCCTAGGGTTCTTAAAGAAAAGGCTCCCATTGAGGGAAATTGCCGGGCCATCTCGCATAGATGAGTAATAGAAGGTTGACTGATTTTGAATCAGATGTATTCTGTTCTAAATATGCTGCATGGGGCTAAGGCAGTCTCATTTAATGAGAACCAAATTTTGTGTGGTATTTCTATTTTGAAGGTGCGGTATTGTTACATTACAAACTGAAATACAGAGGTGGAGAAATTACTTCAAGTATGCTTTTACCACCCCCCCCCCTTGCTTCACCACTGTGTCCAAGAATCTGTGAGAGACTTTCAACAATAGTTGTATTGTTGGAAATGACAGTGGCTTCTGTTGCAGGAATTTAACCTTCCATTATGATTTATGTTTCAATTTACTTTGTGATAGAAAATTCAGTTATGTTTGAGAATATGACTGTAGGAAATTTTAAGAAGGTGAGTAGAGAAAATAAGCCTTCTTCACTGTGTCTGTTGAAAATATCTTTTCTCCCTTCCATTTTAATAACTTTGGTGATTATCTGCTTTGTTTCTTCTAGCTATTAGAAGGTGTGCTGATTTAGTACTTTATTTTTGACAGTGCAGGGATATGACTTTTTCATGTAACGAATTGATGTCAAATAATAGCAGAAGGTATTTAAGAACAAATGAATTTACATGCATAGATCCAAAATGCGAGGGAAATCCTTTAGGTAACCCTTAACTTTGGTACAGGAACAGCAACATTTGAAGTTACTATTAAGTTGCTTTTTAAGTAGAAAAGGCTGTTTCCTCAGGATTTTATAATTTTAGATTATAAAGTTTTAATTTTTGGGGGGCAGTATCAAATTTCTTGGTAGAAGAGGAGAGTCTCGAAGTTTCTTCATCATCTGATGATGGTGTCAGTTGGAACACATATTTCAATGTATGAAAATAATGCAGTTGAAAGACCACATTTGAACTTTTCATTTGGGAAGCTTTTCCAATTTACTTTCAATCTTAACCTCAACGTTAGAATTTTTTATTGGTGATGCATCACTTTAGTGTTTGAATTCAAATTCTTGATAGTTTTTAGACTGTTTTCTTTATATAGAGCAGTGCATGAATGACTGGATTGCACAAAGGTCTGGCCTCATTTCTCATTTGAGTTTGTACACTTCTTGATACTGAGATCTGTTGTTGGGTATGGAAGCTGTGAGTGAGGACCTTCTACTTGAAGAGCCTTATAACATTTAGACATTTCAGATTTGGGTATTAAAATAAATTTATTAGATTAAAAGTACCTAGCCCATTTAGGTCTCTGAAATTGTCATTTTGAATTATGCCCTTTATGTATTTAGAAATATTTGTGCTTAAGATAGTACTAATTAGGGTCAAATTTTGGTTATGGTCTCTCTTTTGGGCAGTCTTTGTAATAATTAAGTTATAATATTCTATTTATTGAGCCTTACTGAATACCAGATACTGTGGCAGATAATTTATTTGCGTGAATATATGAGTGTATGTGAATTCTCACGTCTCTTATCTTTTATTTCCTGTATGTACTTGACCAAATGGGCTCAGAGAGAGAAAATAATTTGCCAGATTACCCAGCTAGTCATCATCAGAGGCAAAACTTCCATCCAAACCGGTCTGACTTGAACCTGTGCTCTTCAAAACCATGCTTTCTGCTTCTCTTTAGAATCTGATTCCACTCCTGGGGTGGCACTAAAGATATCAATATGCTTCCTGGAGTTCACAGGCTACATTGGCCAGACCACCTAACGTTTAATCACATGAGAGGCTGGACTCAGATCCATCAGTAGTGCTGGGTAGGACAACTGGAAGTGCAGACTTTTCTAACAGGGTCATTAGTTCTGTTTCTTCAAAAATGAAGGTTATACCAAATTATTTGCACCCCACATGAGTAGCTGTTTCTAGTTAACCACTTGGTATTTCATGTTTCTGCATGTTCCATTACACTTTTGACTGACTTTGATTATATTTGCTACACTAATAAAGGCTATGAAGATGTCTTTTATTTTTTTTTTTGAAATACGTTTATATTGATTTTTAGAGAGAGAGGATGGGAAAGGAATAAAGAGATAGAAACATTGATGAGAGAGGAGCATCATCAATCAGTGCCTCCTGCAGGATCCGTACTGGGGATCTAGCCTGCAACACTGGTGTGTGCCCTGACCAGGAATCCAACCAGCGACTTCTTGGTTCCTGGGTCAGTGCTCAACCACTGAGCAACACCAGCCAGGCTATGAAGTTATTTCTTGAATTCAATTTTGTGGTTTGATGTATTCTTGAAGTAAAATGGCAGTCTTTACAAGTTGCAGATGGTATCTCTTCCATAAATGTAATAACCTACCACTAATAAGTGAAGTAAAATCTAGCGGTGAAGTCTGCAGAGATACATTATTGTTCCTTAATGCAAAGAAGTTGGACTCTGACAAAATTTTTTTTACTTGAGAGTAGAATTTTCTACTACTTAAAGTCTCTTGTGATTGTGTGTGTGTGTGTGTGTACATGTACGTATGTATGTATGTATGTGTTTAAACAAGACCCATCACTAAGAAAGCTAAACAGTTGCTTAGTCCAAAGGGACACACAGAGATCCATGTTATGGAGGAAAAGGACTTAATTTCCTATTCTGTAATTGATGAGAATCACTTTTGTGACTTTTTTGAGTTAGAAAGGAGTGATGAATATCATAGGATCTCAGGGCTGGAAATCATCTTGTCAAAGCAGGACAGTTATTCTACAAAGATGGGGCCTATACATAGTTGTGGATTTCTTTAGTAAGTGTGGGTTTTCAATAAGAATTTTTCACAGCTGTATCGAGGTGTACTTTACATACCATAAAATTTACCTGTTTTAAGTATCACTCAGTGATTTTTTAGGGTAAATTTATGGAGTTGAATAACCATCGCTACAGTCCTATTTTAGAACTGAAAAGATGTCCCCTGCAACATGCATTTTTTTACCTTATTTACTTGCTTCCACCTAGACCCCTTTAACATTAGGCACTGATACATGAAATCATGTAGATCTTAAAAGATACCTTTTAAAAATATCTTATGCATATTATAATTTCTTAGTATTTTTTTTTGTATTTTCAAGAGTTTTTGCCTAAACATAATACATAGTAGAATATAAAGGACAGTACAGCAAATGGTATAGATTTTGTTTTGGTCTTTTTTGTTTTGTTTTGTTTTCATTTTTTGTTTTGGTCTTTTTTAAACCAGCAAATAAAATACAATGGTCTTAATGACATGTTGGAAATGCGAGGGGGCGGGGGGAATCAAGGTAAAAGTAACATAATTATTGGGCAAGAAAAAATTCCTTTAAGATTTAAGATCATGGGCAAAATATTTTAAAAAAATTTTAAGCCAATAATAATATTGTGCATTTTATTGTTTTAATTCCCCTTGAGAAATTCAGGCCACAGAGCAGATTTCATTCAATTCAGGTATTCGAACACCTTGTCTGCTTTCTGCATTGCTTCAGACTGGATTGTTGTGGGATTTGGAAACAGCTTAACCTGGAAGGTACTGTAGCTGCTTTTTCCTGTCTGCATCATTTTCTTTTTAGTTACCCTCAATGGTGGGCACCAGTTCACTGTGCTCTCCTTTGCTAAGTGTACTAGGTGTAGATGGACACTGCTGATAAGATAGCTAAGGGATGTTAATTTTGGGGTATGTATAATAAAGGAATGCAATGGTTTGGTTCGAAGTAAAGTGTTTTGGAAACTCTAACTTTTCATTGCTTTTAGAGGAACATTTCTGGATGGAAAGAGATACTTGCAAGTGCCAGGCAGGTAAATCAATAACTCCTTGTGTGGTAGTTTGTGTCTGGATTTTTAATAACAGACAGATTGCACATAGCACCACTAATAGTTTACTGTAAATTCAATCATAACTGGTTTGAAAAAGGTTACTTTTTTTTTTTTTTTAAACTGTTTAAGAGCTATGGCTGTGTGATTCTGTTGTTACTTTTGAGTTTTTTGTGGTGATTTTTGAAAGTAACAACTTGGTTTCTGGAAATTAAAATGTATGGGTGAATACATTATGATTTCATGGTGTTTTTTTAAAGACTGTCTTAAATTATTTTAGGTAAGTTGCAGTTTTAGATCTCTTGTTATGCATAATGACTAGGTTCTTGGTAGTGTAAGATTGTATTATAATAATTAGATTAAGCACACACATACTCGTGTGATATGGCAGATAAAAAATGGTGATAAGTAATAGTTGAAGAAAAATTTATTGACTTTAATTTGCTCAATTATCCTGATATTGCCCAAGAGTAGAAACTAGCTTCTTGATGAATAGAATCTCGTTCAGAGATTACAAAAGCTGGTTCAAGTGTGACGTATCCTAGAATTTATCCACACAGGCCACCCTGGTTTGTCAGCCTCTTGTGGGATGTATTAACTTTAATTGCTAGTAATTATGATTAATAATATTACCACTAAAATTTAAGAGTAGAATTTCACAGGAAAAGAAAAAGTTTCCTTTTAATTGTTAATAAATGAAACTAGTTGAGGTAGACAAAAGCTAATTTTGTGCAAATTGGTGTGTCATACTTTATCAATTATTTCTTTCTAAAATAACCTGCTGGTCCTAGATCCTGAGGATCTGTCCTTCATTTAGTAAATGCTAATTGAGTGTCTACTATGTACCAGACTGTGATAGAGGTTGGATGGAATGATACATAAAAGGGAAGTAGGCCCTGCCCTCAAATAATTTACAGTATTTTTTTCTTATTTTTAATCCTCACCCAAAGGTATGTTTTTCATTGATTCCAGAGAGAGAAAGGAAAGGAGAGGGAAAGAAACATCCATTGGTTGCCTCTAGTACACAGCACCTCTATTGGGGATCGAACCCATGACTCTTTGGAGCATGGGATAATGTTCTAAACAACTGAGCCACACTGGCCAGGGCTAATTTACAGTCTTGAGGTGGAGGAGGAGAAGTACAAGGCACTATGGGAGTATATAACAGGGTAGGGATGGGGTACCTGTCCTGGGGGGAGCAGATAGGAAGGCCATACGGAGGAGGTAACATTTAAGTGAGACCTAAAGACTGAGAAGGGCATGGTCTAGTTAAGAAAATAAGTTGTCCTGGCAGAAGGTGCAAATGCCTTTAGGTAAGGTAAGAGAGCTGGAGGCTTTTGAAAAGCAGAACCTTTTAAAGAACTGAAGAAATCCACAATGGCTGGAAAGTAGAGAAGCTGGTGATGAAGCAGAAGTAGGCAGGGGTCAGATCTTGAAAAGGCTTAATAAAGCCCAGCTGCTGGGTTTTTGAACTTGTCCTAAGTCTCCTAGGAAGCTATTGAAGGTTTTAAGCAGGGATGTGACATGAAATGAAATGCCACAAAAAACAAGAGTTTTAGCTCAATGGGAACCTTGATAATTTACCAAAAAAGGTCAAATCTCTGCAAGGTAAAATATACTTCTCAAATATTATTAAAGTAAAGTTTTTGCAATTGCTTCCTTGATGGATTGTCATCTGTGATATTCTTTTCATTGTTTTTATAGGAATTACCTTTAATTTTCTGAAGGCTCCTCCTTTTCTTTTATTCACCATTTTGTTAACCTTATCTAGGAGTGCCACTTCTGTTTATAACTGATTTAAATATTTTTTCTAACAGTTTTAGCTCTCTTCCATATTTAAACTTAAAACTCTGCTGCCCCCCCCCCCCAAGATACCTTTAATCTGCTCAGGGTATTTAATGTTTTAATAAAATGTTACATTAAATATTAACATTAAATTTGCTTTATCTCCCCCCCATACAATGTCTTAGGTCTAGTTTAATATTTTCAGCATTTATGCTATTCATGGTTAATCAGATCTTATTTTGAGCTCCTACAATGTTTTTAGAAAATTTTATTAATGTTAAGATTACTAATCTTTAGCAAGGGTACCACTTTCAAATCTGGCTCACATTCTGTGACCATGTCATCTCTCATATTAAACTGGTCTCTGCTGAGCTGCTTATGTTAAAGTGAGATTATATATATAAAACTATTGTAAAGGTACTATTTTACTCTCCTTCTGCAGTAAATGTTCCTACATGCTTAGTTCTTTTTGGGAAATCTTTAGCCATGCTAAATTTTTGCATGCCATGTTGATTGAACAAACAATCATTCAGGTCTTCCTTGGTATAGTTTTCATAAGTTGTTAGTTTGTGCTTGTATGGAATACTGTTGCCCATTTTCCCCTCCACATATACAAACAATATCCACAGCATCACCTCCTTCTTCAAATATTTCCTTTGAAATCTACATTTTGATGCAGCCTGTAACTTAGCTCACTTTGTCCTTGAGTTCTGAGGCTTTTCTGAACCATTTTATACCTGCTCTGTATTCTTGTTGCTTTCATCTTTTATTTTTTTCTTTTCCTGGTGATGATAACTTGAAGAGTTTGCAGTGGTTTATGTCATTATTTTTTTTCACTTTCTATCTAGTCCAGGACATTTATTTTAAAAGGGTTGCCTCATTTCAGATTTTAGACTTTGAAACTGATGTTTTTGTGCTAGTGGGTTCTCTGTCATTCAAAATGACTGCCCTTGATTTAGAGATGTGCTTTCAAGTCTGTCGCTCTGTGGAGGATTGGTAAAGGAAGGCCATACTTGTATTTCTTTGGCTGATTTTATGATAGGGGTAATGGTTTGGGTATCTTGGTGTCAAGTGTTATTCAGGCAACTGAAAGGGTGTCAGCATCATGGTAAGTGATGGAGAAACAAAGCCAAGCTCTGTTGATGTGCTCTTACGGAGTTTGTAATCCAGCAGGAAACAGTGACTAAAGTACAGGATGATATGCATGTTTAGATGGAAACACAGGGTGCTGGTACTCTAGGCAAGAAGAGGTGCACTTGACACAGACTTAAGGGGACTGGGAAAGGCAATGATTCCTGAGTGTTTGTGAAGAGCCTTAAAGGAGGTCCAGAATGTCAGGTGGAGGGAAAAGGTTTCCTGGTAGATGGTATATTCAAAGACATGAATCTAAGAATGAGCATATAAAGCTGAGAGAATAGCAAAAAATAATGTGGATTTGTATATTGCATGCCTTGCTTTGATGCTTTTGCCCCAGCTACATCTTAGGGTCTTGATTTTCTTTATGGCCATCTTTTGTTTGTTTGTTTTTTCCTGTCCATTTTCGCTTTTACCTGAGAGTATAGGAAGGAAATAGGCCAGGAATTTAAATAGGGGGTAGGCCTCTGGAAAAATGGATAAGCAGATGGTAAATTTTTTCTACTGCAAGCTCCATGGAGGCATAGAGTGTTGACTGTTGCCTCAGCATCCAGCACATTTCCTGGCCCTTAGGAAATGCTCAATAAATGTTTCTCTTATGAACGGTGTCTCCTTTTGCCCCCTTTCCATCTCATGTCAGTGCCTCTTCCTTGTTCAGTGGCTTTTCTTCTCTGTCAGGTACCTACCTACCTAGTGGATCTTTCTCTCTAATCACCTTATATACATACTTGCCCTATATCTAAGTCACCAGGCATAACTGTGTTATAATTGGGTCCACATTACTGTATGACTGTGCTAAGCATATAAAGTTGCTAATGGCTCACTGTGGGGCTCCTGAAACTTCTACCAATGCTTACAGTATGGCAGACGAAGGGGAGGCCAAAGTTGACACCTATAAGGGTGACGTTTCTTTGAGTTTTTTCATAATTTATTGCATGAATTCATTGAAGTTATGAGCTCTATTCCATAATAAACTCTGTGTGTGCATGCATATGTGTGTTTATATATATATCTGCATTGTATATTACTTGCCATTAAACAAAATAGACATTCTATGAAGATGTTTGCTTACTTATCCTGTTGCTTTACACACCCCACATTACTGTTTATGTCCCTCGGATTGTGAAGCTGCTTTTAAGGGTGTTACTACATTGAGGTAAAATATTTGTCTTACAGAAAGGTCCTCCAGGGATGCAATGTCTTCACCAGAGAGTTTCCTGTACAGTAATAGCTGATTAGTTAGATGGAAAGTTTTGTTGTTGTTGTTTGTTTTTTATCATGGGTAGTAGACGATTAAATACCCTATGTTTTGGTAATTTCTCATATTATGGGTCCTACTTTCCCAGGAAACTCACATCCACAATCTCTTTTACAGCTAAGATAAAGTCTTGTGATCTGGGTTTGACCAGTCATTTATACAGAGTGAGACTTGTATGTAGAGGTGAGCATTGTGAGGTAGACATCATGTATAATTATAATTGAATTGATGACCTGGTGATCATATTGACAGGTGTGTTTTTTAAATATATTTTTATTGATTTCAGAGAGGAAGAGAGACAGAAACATCAATGATGAGAAAGAATCATCTATTGGCTGCCTCCTGCATGCCCCCTACTGGGGATGGAGTCCACAACCCACCTACCTACATACTGGGGATGTGCCCTGACTGGTAATCAAACCGTGATCTCCTGGTTCATAGGTCAACGCTTAACCACTGAGCAACGCTGTCCAGGCAATGTGTGTTTGTTTTATAAGGCATGGCAGTGGCCGAGCTTACAGAATTCATTCTCAAGTGGTATTGGTGCTGAGTGGTGGCAATACTTTTTTTTTTTTTTTTTTTGTAAATCTGTCTTCCTGTTCTCTGATCATTGGGATTTGTGGTTAGATGTCTTATATTAATTTTGGAATATTTTCAGCTGATACCTCTTCAAATATTTTTTGTTCCATTCTCTTATTTCTGTGATTCCAGTTACGAGTATATTGATATTGTCCCACAGCTCTTGAATGTTCTGTTCTGTTCTATTGTTTTCTCTCAGTGTTTTGGTTGGAGTAATTTCTATCGACCTGTCTTCTTTTCTTGGCTGAGTTGAGTCTACTGAAGAGTCCATTGAAGGCACTCTCATTTCTCTTAACAATGCTTTTCATTTTTAAAATATTTTTTAAAAAATATATATTTATTTTATTGACTTTTTATAGAGAGGAAGGGAGAGGGATAGAGAGTTAGAAACATCGATGAGAGAGGAAACATCGATCAGCCGCCTCCTGCACGCCCCCCACTGGGAATGTGCCCGCAACCCAGGTACATGCCCTTGGCCGGAATCGAACCCGGGACCCTTGAGTCCGCAGGCCGACGCTCTACCCACTGAGCCACACCGGCCAGGGCAGCTTTTCATTTTTAGTACTTTCATTTCATTCTTTCTTATAATTCCCATCTCTCTGCTGAATTACCCATCTGGTTTTGCATGTTGTTCTCCTTTTGGGTTAGAGCCCTAAATATGTTACTCATAGTATTTAAAGTTTCATTCTTGATATTTTCAACATCTGATTCTGGGTCTAGTTCTGGTATATTCTTTGTCTTTTGAGTATTGTGTTTTTCTTTGCCTTTTCTTATACCTTGTGATGTTTTTGTTGCAAGCCTGACCTATTTTGCAGAACATTAGAGACTAATGTACATTATTTTTATGTCTGTAAATGGGCATATCTTTCCTACTAGGCCTTTACTGCAGAGCTTTGAATTAATTTAGTTAAGAGTTGGGCTAGGTTTGAATTTTGTTGTTGCTGTGGTTACCCTCAGTATACATCAGGCTTCAAATTCTCATGGAGCTACTTTGTGCTTAGGCTAGGAGTTGATTTATTTTATTCTGAGTTTCAGGTCTCCCTTTTGAACTGTGCCTTAAAGAGGGTCTTCTTGCTTTGATCCTCCACTGGTAGTATTCTGCTATTTACTTGTTACTGGAAGTTGGTTAGCTTGGAGATGGGGAGTGGTGGTGGGGTGTGGTCTTTTGTTCTGATTAAACCTCAGGTTTAGGTGCCACAGTGTCCCAAGGTCTTGCCCCTCCCCAGGCTTTTTGGTGGGCTCAGGATGGAATCTCGTTCCTCTCCCAGGAGTAGGGTGCCTGCTTCTTTTCCCAATGGCAAAGAAAGCTTTAAGTGAGGATAGACTAGATTATTGCACTTGCTTTCACTGATACTAGCTTTTCTTTAGTGGAGATAGGGAGATAAAGATCTGGGTCAATTTCTTGCTCTTGAAGAACAGCTGCAGTTCTCTTCCTCCAGGTCTGCAACACAATGGGCAATCCTAAGGGCTCTTTCTGTGAGTGCCTGGTGGGATTGGTGGAGGAAGATCCTGAAGAACCGTTGGGATTTCCCCAATTTCTGCCACCCCCACCTGGGTGGTTTTACACTGCCCCTTTAGCAAGCCACATCAGAATTTGATCAATTTGCCAATTATTATAGCTGAACTCGTCTTATCAGTCCAGTTGTACTATACCTCAAATGAGTACGTGGTTGTTTCCTCTCCTTGAAGGTCCTGCCTCTCTTAAGATTTTGAGCCAGTTGGTTCTATGATGCATTTAAAGAAAGTCATGAATTTGAAATCCAGCTCTTTTTCATTGGAAGAGGGGCTGCTATATTTCTTCCAGTTTTCTTATTCCAGGGTGAAAGACAGAAGTTTGGTTACTCTTAAAATTTTAGCAGGCACATTTAACTTGGTCTAAGCTTAATTATTATTCTCATCCTCCTGAACAAGACAGATTTTAGAATGGTTTATCTTTTAACCCGCACCCCCTCACCCATGTTAGTTATTTATGCTTTAGTTTTGCCTTTTATAGGCCACCTTAAGCCTATAAAAATAGTGAATATTTACTCATCAACATGTTTTTCAAATTTCTTTGCACACCATTCTTCATTTACCCCATTTTTAAACTTTTGGGTTCAGCTTCTTTCTTTATAAAGAATGTTCTCAAGTAGTTCTTTTACTAAATGCCTGTTAGTCAGCTTGGTCTTGGCCTTTTTGAGTGTCTTTATTTCACTTTTTCTCTTGATGATGTTGAGCTGGGTACAGAATTTTACAGTGACAGTTATTTTCTCCATTTTTGTGTTTTTGTTGCCAGTGGAAATGGGGTTCTTCCACCGAGTTGCAAGAAAAGCATTTTGGGGACCCATGAATGGGAGGATGAGGTGTAGTAGTAAGATTTATTGGAGTAGAAATAAAGGACTGTCCCCAGGTGCTCAGTGTCTCATTCATGACCAGGTGGCTCAGCTCTGTCCCACTGTGGAAGAAGCCCTGCCTTGTCTTCACCAAGGTGAGAAGAAGGGTCAGGGTCCAGAGATATTACGCCATTACCCGGTATTGGCAGGGCATCAGAGAGACTTTCGTAGTTCAGTTGAGTTCATGCCAAAGGTTAGTCCGGCTCAGTCTCTGCCCTTGTCTGGATAGCTTAGTCTCTGTTCCTGGCTGTGTTCCACTGGCACTGCACTGCTGCACCCAGACCTGAACTTGTAGCCCACCCAAGCTTGGACCCCTGACACTGACAGCCTACACCGCTACAACAGACCTGCACTTGGAGCTGCACAGCTCCTATGGAGAGAGAGCATGTGCACACAGGTGAATGAACAGGTACCTTGTGCCACCCAGACAGCCGTGGTTAAGCTTTGATTATATTACCTCAGGGTTGGGAAGGGGTAACCTTTCTTACAAATTAAACAATCTCTTTTCTGGCTCTTCATAGATTTGTGTTGAGTACTCCCTCTATCCAATCTGGTCTTTTTTTTCCAGATTAGATACTTCCCCTTTATAGTTATCAATGGTCATCATCTTGGCTCATAGTGCACATGCACCCAGCAGAGTAATTTCCCCTTTACAGGTTCTTCCCCATCTCCCCTTCCTCTTCTCCAGATAATCTGTGGGGAGCAGACTGGTGGTTCCCTGGGGAGATTAGAAAGCTAGTCCTTCCGCCCTGGGGAGTGGGAGCAGGGGGCTGGATTATAATTTCCAGACTCAATCAGGCCAAGCCAGTCTTGCTCCCATCTCTCTCTTCCTCTTTTTGCTAATCCTCACCAGATTTCCATTGATTTTTTTTTTAAAAGAGAGTGTGGAGGGAGAGAGAGAGAAACATCGATATGAGAGACACATTAACTGGTTGCCTCCTGCACGCACCCTGACTGTGGCAGGGGTAAGAACCTGCAACCCAGGTGCCTTTGACCAGGAACCCAGCACTCTTCAGTGTGCAGGCTGATGCTCTACCACTGAGCCACAAGCCACAACTTCGCCAGGCCTAGCTCCTTTCTCTTTTGCTAACATTTTGACAAGCCTTGTTAATGAGTGGTCTTTAGTCAGTTCAAATGTAATTTCTTTGTACATAGGTAATTATCTCTTCTCTTGGGCTGCATTTAAGATGTTTCCTTGTTTTTTATCTTATGCAGTTTCTTTTCAATATCTCTAGATATGGATTTATTTATGCTGCTTTTATTTGGTGTGCTCCCTTCAGCCTGAAGACTTACATCATCTTCAATTGTGGAAAACTATCCTACTCATCATTTAAAATAAAACTTCTCCATTTTCCGTATCTGGAACCATTATTTAGATATGTGTTAGTGTTTTTCATCGTATCTTCCACTGTATTGCTTAAATTTTCTTTTAATATTTTTTATTTTTACTTCTGGGTGATTTCCTGACACCCATCTTACAATTCACTAATTTCTCTTTAGCTGTGTCTAGTCTATTGTCTAATCCATTTATTGAGAATTCTCACTAAAAACATTTGACTATATTTTTAAATGTAAAAATTTCAGTGTTTTTTTCAAGACTGCATTTTCATTTTCAAATGTTCATATGCTGTGAACATTTAAAAATAGAGTTATGTTTGGATTATATTCTTAGCTGTAGTTCTTGAGGAATGAAATCTCCCATTCCCTCTCCTCCCTCCCTCCATATTTTGCTTGATTCTTTTGTGGTTTGCAACATCTGACAATTTGGGAATTGTGTGATGGTGCCTGGTTTGCAGAATGTTCTTTTGGATGGCTTTGCATTTATCTCTGATGGGACCCTTTGGGTTCACTACTTCTGAAGTGTTTCTGATCTGTTCTCAGATGGGTTTCTGACATCCTGAGAGTGGTGTGAATTTGGACTCCATATTTGTGGTAAAGCAAAGACTTGGGTTCCCCTTTTGCTTTGATCACTCCTATGCACAGCCCTGGGCCGCTATGTAGCATTCCCCCTCCCCCCTTATTTACCCAAGGACAGCCCTTTGTATCTCTTGGCTTCATGCTGGTGGTTCACTTCCAGCTTCTTTCCCATGCACGGACTTGAGGCAATTGATTTGGTTTTCTGGTCCCATAATTATTTGAGTTTGCAGCCCTTGGTTTAGAGGGCAGGAGTAAGCAGGTCTTTGTCCTGTGAAGAATCTCATTTAATAAGCTTCTTGTCTTTACAGCCACTCCTTTCTACTCTAGTTTTCCTGACTATTGGTCAGGAAGTAGTTCATCCAGTTAAGAACCAGGAAGCAGTTGCAACCACAGGCATCTTCTAACTTCAACTGATTACTTACCAAAAGTTCATTTAGACATTAATTATGTAGAAAAGTTCATATTTTCTGATAGGAACTATGTTATTTAAAAAATGGGTTAGTTTCCCAGGTAACCCACAGGAGCCCATTATGTAGTTGAAATTCATATAGACCCTTTAGGATTGTAATCAGTATTTAAAAGATGATTTCTCTGGGGAGGTATGTTTTAACATTCCCAGTAAGAAAAGGGAGTATGGTGGTTTCCAACCTCAGTAGGTCTTTTGTGGTTTTACATACCAGCTGCCAGTCCCTGTTATTGTTACAAATCCTAGCCACTGTTCTCAAACCTGCCACTGAATCATCACCACTCCTATTTAGCATACAGCCTTGCCTCTACTTCACTGAGAACACTGAAGGCCTTCTGGCTGATTTTCTGCAGGTTCTGCTTCCATGCACAAATCTATCAGTTCCTCTTTCCCAGAGCTTTTCTTTCCTCCTGTCTCAGAGGATGAGGTGCTTCTGCTGCTGTTCGAAGCCAGTCCCTTGCCCAGTACCCTCAGCTTCAGTGCTGCTGCATTGGCATCTTTTCCCATCAGTTATTTCCTCTTCCTCCCCATTGTGTATCCCAGTGTTTCTCAACTGGGGGTGGTTTTGCTACCCAGGGGACATTTGGCAGTATCTGGAGACATTTTTTTGTTGTCACAACTGGGTGGTGATGGTATATGTGCTACTGGCATTTGGCGAGTAGAGGCCAGGGATGCTGCTGATAAGCATCTTACAATGCACAGTGCAACCCCACAGCAAAGACTTACCTGGTCCAAAATGTTGGTAGTGCTGAGTGTTCAGTAACCTTGCTGCATCCTTAGAATTTTTTAAAATATATTTTTATTGATTTTAGAGAGGAAGGGAGAGGGAAAGAGAGATAGAAACATCAACGATGAGAGAGAATCATTGATTAGCTGCCTTCTGCATGCCCCCTACTGGGGATCGAGCCCGCAACCCTTCAGTCCGCAAGCCGATGCTCTATCTACTGAGCCAAGCCAGCTAGGGCCATCCTTAGAATTTTGCTGTGACTTCTTTGTTTTTCTCTGCCCATTATTTTATTCCTAAGATTCTCATCCTAGAAAATGTTCTTTGAACCACTTGTTCACTCCTTTCCTAGCTACCTAACCTTCTCCTCTCTTTTATATATAGTCTATCCTTTTCTCCTCAGATTTTACTAGTAGCTCTTTCTCTCTGGCTTCCCACCCTTACTAAACTGTTTTTGCTGAAATTGCCTGTGACCTCTTGTGTTCTGCATCTAGTGTCTTCAGTCAATTATAATTTTACTTGACTTTTCTGTTGCACTGGACACCATTAATCACTATCTCCTTGAAACTGTATGTTCCCTTAGCATCCTGGTTGTCCATGTCCTTCTTTTACATTTCTTTCTCTGCATCCTGTGTGGGCTCATCTTGATCCACTTACTCCTTACCCACTGCTGTTAACCTGAGTTTGACTTCTTGGCTGGCCAACTGTTATCTTAGGTCATTGTCTCAATTGTGTCCAGAGTTTCAATTCTACTAATATGTAGATGTTTTTCTAAATTTCTAAATTCTTCTTCTCTTTTTCCCTACACATTTCTGGCTCATTCTTAATAACCTGGTGGAAATCTACACCTGATTATTTACAGGTGCCTTACATTCAGCATATGTAATGTGGAGCATAGCATAGTTTCCTCTAACTTGCTCCTCCTCCTTAATGAAAAAAAAAAGGTCTTAGTGTTTCTACCACCCACCCTGACTCCTAAAGTAGATCGTTGGGTATTATCAAACTCATATATATATATATCCTACAGTTGCTAGTATGATATAAAATCTGATTTTGGATTTTTTAAAGAATATTTTTATTGATTTCAGAGAGGAAGATAGAGGGAGAGAGAGATAGAAACATCAATGATGAGAGAGAATCATTGATCAGCTGCCTCCTGCACGCCTACTGGGGATCAAGCCTGCAACCTGGGCATGTGCTCTGATCGGGAATGAAATCGTGACCTCCTGGTTCATAGGTCAATGCTCAACCACTGAACCATGCCAATTGGGCCTGATTTTGTACTTACCACTGACCTGCTTGAAAGCCTGCAGTGGTGCTCTCAAGCTGACAGGAGGAGAAAAGTCTGAATTCCCTTATATGGCCTATCAGACTTTCTGGTATGTTCTCTGCTTATCTACCTCTCCAGCCTCACATCCTTTCTGTGTTTACCTCAAACACTATGCTCTGGAATGTAGAGTTCCCCATAAAATTGTTTCAAATGTGATCTCCTTGCTTATGCTACCTCCTTGCCCAGAATGCAGTGTTTTTCTGTGTAGTGTGTGGGTCATTAGCTCTCTGGTGGGACTCCCTATTTCTCATGGAAGCCATAAATAATTGTCACCTTTCTTCACTTCTCTGGAGAAATGTTACTGGATAGTGTTCCTTGTCCAAACTATCATTTTAGAGAGTCAGGACTGGATAAATGCTGGCATTAGTCCTGCTGAAAAAGTATAGGCAGTGGGCATGGGTAATGGTGCTTTACAGCTCTCCAACTATGTTGTTTATTATTAGCCATTTCCTTTCTTAGTTCCTGCTACCTATAGTTTTATTATTTTTGAAGGGTTCTTCTGGGAAAATATATATTTTGGGAGAGAGCTCTTTATTTTCCTATATGAAGTTGTTTGTTCTTCAGCTCTGTTGCGTTTTACCATCTATTGGATCTTCTTTTTTTAAAAAAAATTCTTTTTTATTTATTGATTTATGAGAGAGAGGAAGAGAGAAGGAAACGTTGATTTGTTATTCCATTTATTTATGCATTTATTGGTTGGTTCTTGTATGTGGATGATGCTCTATTCGGCCAGGGTCCATCCATTGGATCTTAACCTGCTTCATAACTCTTTGGAATTCCTTACTGCTGCAGCAGCTACATTGCCAGGGCTGCTCTGGACTTATTTTTATATTTATTTGCTTATTTCAGTGGCTTTTAATGTGGGAATGAAGGTAAACATGTGTGTTTGGTTAGCCATTTTCAAGCAGAACTTCAGTGCCCTGTACCTCATGTGGTTTTTCCTTTTTCTGTATTGTAGACATCATGGCAAATGATAATCTCTTAATGTAAACCCTTATGAAAATTTTTGATAATTTTCTTAGGGCACTGTCTTATATGCCCCTTGGGAATCACTGGGGGTGATGATACATGTCATTGATAGGAGGGAGTGTGCCACACCTATGGAGGGTGTAAAGGAAATATGCTGATTTGACTAAAGGAAAAGTTACCAGTTAAAAAATGTTTATTATTTTGGCCAATCTGGTCAGCATTATTGTTTTTTATTAGATCTTAAAAAATTAGTTGCCAGGTTGAACATTCAAAAAATTTATTTATTGGCCATTTGTATTTTTCTTTGTACATTTTCTTTTCATATCAATACAGGTTTTGGTTTTTTAAAAATACCCTTGTAGGATTCACATGATTATTTCCTTTTAACATGAAATAAGAAAACTCTGCCAAATGTTGGATGCATTGCTTATTTTTTAAGTTTAGATTTATCATATGATACTTGGAAAATGAAAATCAACTCCTTGTTTTGGGATTATTAATATGTATCTCACAAGGTGGCTGTGAAAATTAAATGAAATAACATAAATGAAGTGCCCAATACAGTGTTTGGTACATGATAGACAGCAGTAAATATTAGTTCTTTTTCTAAATTCTTTCTCCTTTGCCAGATTGTTAAAATAAAGACAGCTTTCCATATTCCATCATATGTACTTACTGAACCCTTGTTAAATGAAGGGCAGTATGCCAAATACCCTGAGGGATACAGACATGTTTAAGGCTGCTTCCAGTCCAGGGATAAACATTAACTTACTGTGTGTGTGCGCATGTGCATGTGCGTGTGTGTGTGTGTGTGTGTGTGTGTGTATTTACCTTTCTAAGCTTTTTTTTAAAAAAAGTGCTGTTGCCCTGACCGGTTTGGCTCAGTGGATAGAGCGTCGTCCTGCGGACTGAAGGGTCCCAGGTTCGATTCCAGTCAAGGGCATGTACCTTGGTTGCGGGTACATCCCCAGTAGGGGGTGTGCAGGAGGCAGCTGATTGATGTTTCTCTCTCATCGATGTTTCTAACTCTCTATCCTTCTCCCCTCCTCTCTGTAAAAAATTAATAAAATATATTAAAAAAATAAAAAAGTGCTGTTTTGAAAACCTTTCATTCTTTAAAGCTGTTATTTTATTTGAACGCAGAACACTTTAAAGGTTGGTGTGCCACATATAATCCATTACATTTCTATGAGAATAGTTATTAGCTCCACTTTCTAGATGGGGACCTTGAAGGGTGATCTGTATAACTTCTGGCTGAGGTAAAAAATAGGATATATTGGAATGCTAACCATCACTTCCAGACTCAGTTGGTGCTGAATAAATATTTGTTGAAAGAATGAGTCATCTTTTATTAAGTGGTATGTTAAGCCCATTCCTAAATTGTGTCTCTACTTCTTTCTGCTTTTCTCTCGTCCTTTATATTTAATGCTGCTGAAGTGGTTAAAATAGCTTTCAAATTCATTGGCTGGTAGAAAAGACATTGGAAGTTGGAAGACATGCTACACTGTTTTATCTACACTAATAAAAGACAAAGATGCTAATTGACCATACCTTTGCTATGCCCAAGCCACGTCCACCAGCCAATCAGAGTGAGTATATGCAAATTAACCCAACCAAGATGGTGGCCGGCAGCCACAGAGCTGGAGCAAGCAGGAGGCTTGGTTGCCCAGCAATGGAGGAAGCCAAGCTTCCCGCCTGCCCTGGCTGGGTGTGGCCTCCGCAAAAGGCAACAAAGTTTCAATTATAGAAGCTAAATAAATCACAGATACCTGCTTCCAGCCAGCCTCCACTGGGAGCTTGGGTGGCTGGGGGCCGTGGCCAGCCTGCAAACAGCCATCAGCCCCTCACCCAGGATGGCCACACCCTCATGGGGTGAGGGTCCCCGCTGGGGGCTTGGCCAGCCTGCAAACAGCCTTCAGCCCCTCACCCAGGCTGGCCAGGCACCCCAGCGGGGACCCCCACCCTGAAGGGGCTGTGACCAGCCTGCAAACAGCCGTCAGCCCCTCACCCTGGCTGGCCAGGCACCCCAGGGGCAACCCCTACCCTGATTCAGGACATCCTTCAGGGAAAACCAGCTGGCCCCCACCCATGCACCAGGCCTCTATCCTATATAATAAATGGGTAATATGTAAATTGACCCTAACAGCAGAGCGACTGGGAATGACTAGTCACTATGACACACACTGACCACCAGGGGGCATCTGCTCAATGCAGGAGCTGCCCCCTGGTGGTCAGTGTGCTCCCACATGGGGAGCTCTGCTCAGCCACAAGCCAGGCTGATGGCTGCCAGTACAGCGGTGGTGGTGGGAGCCTCTCCCGCCTCCTCAGCAGTGCTAAGAATGTCCGACTGCAGCTAGGCCTGCTCCCCGCTGGCAAGTGGACATCCCCCGAGGGCTCCTGGGCTGCCAGAGGAATGTCTGACTGCCAGCTTAGGACCAATCCCCTGGGGAGCGGGCCTAAGCCAGCAGGTGGTCATCCCCCGAGAGGTCCCAGACTGGGAGAGGGCACAGGACAGGCTGAGGGACCCTCCTGAGTGCACAAATTTTTGTGCACTGGGCCTCTAGTTAATAATGAAAAAGGAAGATTTTTGTGCTGATACTGATTGTATTTGCCAATTAAATTTTTTGCCTTGGAGCTGCTTTTTCTTTTTCTTTTCATATATATTTTATTGATTTTTTACAGAGAGGAAGGGGGAGGGATAGAGAGTTGGAAACATTAATCAGCTGCCTCCTACACAACCCCTACTGGGGATGTGCCTGCAACCAAGGTACATACCCTTGACTGGAATCGAACCTGGGACCCTTCAGTCCACAGGCTGATGCTCTATCCACTGAGCCAAACCATTTAGGGCTGGAGCTGCTTTTTTTGAATACCTTTGTGGTTCCTGTAACAGCTGCAAGGGGCTTCCCAAGTTTGGGGCCAGGGTAAATGGCCCAATTTGTTGCACTCTTAAGGATGACTCTACTGTTAATAGTCAGATTTTTCAATTAATCTCTAGTAAAGTAGGAACAAATTAGCAATTATAATTAGGCTCTGGAGATTTGAGGGGAAAACATTTTAATGGATGAACTAGCAGATATACAAACTTTAATGGAATAAGTGATTAACATCTCAGAGTTCTGTGTTTAGCTTTTTGTAGTGGGTTGGTGTCATAGTGAAGTAAGGGTTGTTACTAAAAATAGTAAGACTCCCATATAGCATTGGTGGTGGGACATCCATGAATCTAGTGCACTCTGCACATGGAGCAATCCATTTTGTCTTAAACTTGCTAAATTCACTTATTTTCAAAAATTTTCTAAATAGATCTCTTCATCACACTTTTGGTTTTCCCAGTTCCCTTTTCTACTTGGGATGCATTCAGTGAGGTTTACAAATAACTGTTGTCTTGTAAAATACTGTTATAGGTAAAACTAGGCCTTTGGAGGTTGAAAAAACCGTTTTGTTTGATTCTGGCCTTGACACTTCCTAGCTGTGTGACCAGTGACAAGGTATTTAATGACTCAGGCACTGTTTTTTTTTAATCTTATTGAAGTGTTAGGATGAGATGTGATAATGTGTATAAAAATACTTAGCATCATGGAAGTGTGCCAAAAGCACTATCTTAAGCCATGTGCCTTATCTGTTAAAGATACAGCATGGTGACGAAGTATGGGGTTTCTGGAGCCTGATTGCCTGGGTTTGAACTCCAGTTCTGCCACTTTACTGGCTATGTAACTAACTTCTCTCTTTGTCTCCTCATTGGTAGTAAAGGACAGTAAAAGGTTTTTGTGAGGATGAAATAAATTACTATAAAAAAAGCAGCTAGACCAGTTGCTTAGTACAAAGTGCTATTTATGTTTTAGCTGTTATTATTTTATTACATTTGAATATCTGGTATGTCACCAGATTTTTTATTTGAAATATTTTGTTCTACTGGAATTTTTTGCATCTCTCATGAGTTTAACCTCCATGGAGTCAGGATCTGGTCTGTTTTGTTCACTATTGTATTGGTAACATCTGCTATACTAACTGACAAAGAGACTTGCTTACTCAGTAAATATTTGTGGAATG
This sequence comes from Myotis daubentonii, assembly GCF_963259705.1. Lineage (NCBI taxonomy): Eukaryota > Metazoa > Chordata > Mammalia > Chiroptera > Vespertilionidae > Myotis > Myotis daubentonii. Next base: position 129,734,632 of record NC_081861.1, on the reverse strand, counting down.
AATGAATGATGAATATTGCATTTACCTTGAATTTTGTTAACCAGTATTGTAAGTCAAGTATTCCCCCCCCCCCCATTATTAGGTCACTGTAAAAAAAAAAAATCTGTAACAAAACTTGCAATAAATTCCCAAGTTTACAGGCTGAAATTCAAATTTCTTCATTTTGCATTAAAAAACCTATTGAGTCTAACCATACCCAGGTTTCTTCTCTCTTAGAATGTGCAATTCTGACCAGATATCTTTTTTTCTATTTCAAGTGGATGATTCTCTGGGTTGTGAATTAATTCACTGGGTTGTTGCAGTTTCTAGTTAAATAGTAAACATGAAAGCACTTTGCAGATTATATAATATCATTATTGTTATCTACACTAATAAAAGAGAAACATTCAAATTGGTGTCACTCCGCTACGCCCACCAGCCAATCAGGATGAGTATGCAAATTAACCCAACAAAGATGGTGGTTAATTTGCATATGCAGGCATGGAGTGAAGACTGAAGACGACTGAAGACTGAAGAGGCTTGGCTTCTCTGCTGCAGTCGGAGCAGAGAAGCCTCCAGGCTTGGCTTCTCCGCTGTGGCCGGAGCAAAGGCCTGGGTCCTGGGTGCCGGAGGAAAACCAGTGCCGGAGGAAAACCGGTGCTGGCAGCCAGGGGAAGGAAGGCCTATTGCACGAATCTCTTCATGCAATGGACCTCTAGTTTATAATAATCCCCAAGTGTTTTTAAACAAATTTTGCTGAAATATACCCTCTTCTTTTTTGCTCACACAACTTAACTGTAACCCCACCCATTTTTCTAGACTGGCTCATCTTGCCTGTTGTCTTGATGTATTAACTACAATCTTGAAACGTCTGACTCTTAATGAAACCAGTAAACGTTGATTGAACACTTATATTGTCCTAATCCTCTGGGCACAAAGTTTTTAAAAAAGTATGTTTTTTATTGATTTTTTTTACGGAGAGGAAGGGAAAGGGATAGAAAGTTAGAAACATCGATGAGAGAGAAACATTGATCAGCTGCCTCCTGCACACCCTCTACTAGAGATGTGCCCATAACCAATGTACATGCCCTTGACTGGAATTGAACCTGGGACCCTTCAGTCCACAGGCCGACACTATCCACTGAGCCAAACCATTTAGGGCTGGGCACAAAGTTTTAATGTATTAATGCCAGTCTTCACAGTTGAATTGTAAGTCACTGTTGGAAGATAAACCGAGCTATATTAAAATTTTTGAGGGTTTGAGGAAAAAATCATTTTGAATTGGTCAGCACCAAACTGGAAGTGATTAGGAGCACTTTGTTGATAGGAGCCAGGGGAAAGACATAGAGAAAGTGTGTTAGCAAATAAAGGAAATTATTTGATTGGCTATAGCTTAAGGCCTAGTTTTGGTTTGCCTTTGGGCATTAGAGCTACCTTAGTCTAATGGCCTCCTTGTTTAATTAACTTAACATTACTTTATGAATAAAAACTATCATGTGTACTTACTTCTTGGTTTCATGAATGATTCTTTATACATAATAAAATGTGGCAGTGGGTAATTAGTTGATGTATCATTAATGTTAAAATCAAATTGCAAATGTAATTTCCTTGTTAGAACCAGTCTAGCATTTGTCTGTGATGTCTGAATTTTTAAAAATAATTGGTTCATATTTATGTTTTCTTTCTTCTTTAGTTTATTTTCAAATATGTTGATTTATTTCCTACTTATTTCTCCTTCACCAAGACAAATACTATATTTCCTTAAATTGTTTACCTTGGATTTTCACAGATTGTTTTGGACAACTACTATTTCTCTTATGCTGTCTTTGTAAAATCTCTGCAGTAATTTATTGAGGTCATTTTTTTTTTTACTTTTAGTGCATCAAGATCAAAAGAAGAAAATATTAATAAAATTTTGGTTCTTCATAATGAATTTGTTCTTTAAAAGTGGTTTGAGATTAAACCCAATAGCAGCAGTCTAGCGCCAGTTGAGAGTTTTTTGAAGAGGCAGTTAGCACTCTTGGGGCTTTCTGAAGGAGGTGGCCTTTGTGCAGAGATTTGAAGGGAAAAGCATTAGCAGGATGCTTCTGGTGGGAGCCCGCTTATTTGATGGATTGAAGTCAATAATTGGAAACTTAATTTTAAAAATTGGTAAAGCTGTAAGTAATTCATAAGAATGCACACATAACAAACATTTTGCTGTAAAGCATGTTTATTTGTCAGTCTTTTGATGTAGGGCCAAGGACGTTTTTTCTGAGTATGGATGAGCTGGCTGAAGTTCAGTGTCATCTTTCTTTATGAAGCATACTCATAATCCATCTTATCTGTCCAGTAGGTCCAGTTTTGACTTCTTGAAAGTGGAACAATAATATAGACAACGTATGAAACCATCTAGTGCAGAATTGTAGATTTTTACAGTGTTCTCCTGTCTTTTAATGTTATCTAACCCATATGTAATTGATAGCCACATTTTTAAAGTGACTCATGACCTTCATCAAATCTTGCCAAAGCATCCTACCTAATTTTCACAGAAACTGCAACTTTCTTTTAATTAGTTCACATACTGTTTAGTTGAAAACCATATGATGTCTGTTACAAAAGGAGTTGGCAAATGGTTTTTGGGAAGAATTGCAACTAACTTTAGGATGCTAAGTGTGCAACTCAGTTGAAGGGAGCAGAAGTGTTAGGTTGAACTGGTTCCCTGTTAGCCAAAAACATTTCATCAGCTGGTCTGTTTTACAGAGGTAATGGGGAGTTGGCCTGTTAAAAGACATGCTAGAGGGCCAATATGGCTTGAGTGCACAGTGCAAATGGACTTTTGTAAATGCATTTTATACTTTTCAAAAAGTCCATTTGCCATGAATAACATGCCTTTTTACAATAAAACAGAGATAAATGAATTATTGAGTGCTTGGAGAAAATCACTCTGTTCAAATAAGATCATTGTGAAGCCTTTTCCCCAAGTAGAGTTTCCCCCTTCTCCCAGACATAGGTGGTTTCTACATCTTTTGGACATGTAAAATACCTTGCATAGACCTTTTTTCACATTTCTCACATGTAGTTAATTCATGTGTTCACCTCTTCCGTGAGTTCTTTCTCTGAGGAACTTTTGTATGCAGTGTCTGATCCATAGTTGGTACCCAAGAAATTGAATGAAAGAGTTCTAGCCACTCAAACTGATGAAACAACCCAATCTTGCTAATATAATAGTTTTCATTGGTGTGCCATAAGGAAATAAGCCATTATTATCTATAGATTCAGACCAGAAAGTACTTCAGTACACTTATACTCAAGTATGTTATATTCCATATGTCCAAGATACTGTATTATATTTACAAATATTGAGTTTAATAATACATGGTTCTTGTCTGTGGATCTGTATTCTAATAGTACAATGGGAATATATGGGGAGATGAGATTAATTAGAGCCTGTAGGAATCTGTGCGGTTTTGACAATACATAGGACCTGAATTGGATTGTGAATGGTAACAACAGTTAGGGCTCTCTGGCACGTAATTACTGCTTTGTGGCATTTTATAGTCTGGATCGCTTCTTTTCTGTCACATACTCCCAGTCTTCCTACTTCCATTTCTAGCCTTTTCCTCCTGCGAAATTTTTGTTTTAACAGTCTGCCTTTGGCTTTTTCCTTTTTTTGCCCTTGTGGTAATGCTAACCTAACCCTAACCTTAGCCTACATACTTCTACTAGACCAGTGGTTCTCAACCTGTGGGTCGCGACCCCTTTGGCGGTCGAACGACCCTTTCACAGGGGTCACCTAAGACCATCCTGCATATCAGATATTTACATTACAATTCATAACAGTAGCAACATTACAGTTATGAAGTAGCAACGAAAATAATTTTATGGTTGGGTCACAACATGAGGAACTGTATTTAAAGGGCCAGAAGGTTGAGAACCACTGTACTAGACTATAACTTCTTTGAGAGTAAGTTGCATCTTTGTAGTTCTTAAAATGTCTAGTATATAGTTTGTAAGTAGTAGGTGTCATATACCATTCTCTTAAATTTAGCTTCTTTTGCCAAACTTACTAGGTGTACCAGTTAATAATGCGGATTTTTTTTCAGTACTGTAGATGGAGTGTCACATATGTTGATATATATGCGATTTGATATGTATGCTATTTTGTTGTATTGACAGCAAGCTTCAAAACTTCATATGTCAAATTTGCTGAAGGTGTTAACATCATAGATATTTTTACACTTAAAAGCGTCGAATTTCATGCTAAAAGAAGAGCATTTGTGGGAAGTTTTACTTCATTACTTTATTTTGAAGAAAAAGTTATTGTATACTTCAGGAAGCTTCTGGTGAACATGCTCTATCTCAAGATACTTGTGAACGCTGGTTTAAATGCTTTAAAAGTGATGATTTCAATGTGAAAGACAAAGAACGTCCAGGTCAACCGAAAAAGTTTGAAGACCAACAATTACAAGCATTATTGGATGAAGATGCATGTCAAACTCAAAAACAACTTGCAGAAAGATTAAACGTTGCTCAGCAAACAATTTCCGATCATTTACAAGCAATGGGAAAGATTTTAAAGGAAGGAAGTAGGTGCCACATCAACTGAATGAAAGACAAATGGAAAACTGAAAAGTCATCAGTAAAATGTTGCTTCAGCAGCACGAAAGAAAGTCTTTTTTGCATTGAATTGTGACTGGCAGTGAAAAGTGGATTTATTTTGAGAATCCCAAATGCACAAAATCATGGGTTGATCCAGGTCAACCATCAACATGGACTGCAAGGCCAAATCGCTTCGGAAAGAAGACAGTGCTCTGCCTTTGGTGGGATCAGGAAGGTGTGGTGTATTATGAGCTTCTAAAACCAGGTGAAACTGTTAATACTGATCACTATCAACAACAAATAATCAATTTGAACCACACTTTGATTGTAAACGACCAGAATGTGCCAGGAGACACGGCAAAGTAATTTTGCTTCATGATAATGCACCATCACATACTTCAAAAACAGTTAAAGACACGTTAAAAGATCTTGCCTGGGAAGTATTAACCCACCTGCTGTATTCAACAGACCTTGCTCCTTCAGATTACCACTTGTTCCGATCGATGGCACACATACTTTCTGAGCAGCACTTCAAAACGTACGAAGAAGTGGAAAATTGGGTCTCTGAATGGTTTGCCTCAAAACAAGAAAAGTTCTATTGGGACAGTATCCACAAATTACCTGAAATGTGGGGAAAATGTGTAGCTAGCGATGGACATTACTTTGAATAAAGCACTTTTGATGTTTCTCTTGAAATTATTGTGTTTTCTTTTATTACAAAATCCACCATTATTAACCAGTACACCTAGTGGTTCCTCTTCCAGACTTTCCTTTTTCTGTTTACAGTGATGGATTTCTCCCTTTAACTCCACATTTTGGTCAGCAAGTTCTGTTGCTTCTGTCTTACAAGTGTCATTTGTAGCCACATCATTGTTTCCACTTTCATCATTTCATGCCAAATTAAAAAAAAATATTGACTGCATATTGTAGTGTAAGCACTGTTTAAGTGCTGGGAATACAAATATTACAGATCCAGTCTCTTGCTCTTTGAATACCAGTGGGAGAGAGAGACACTTGTTTGGCATTTTACTGAGCAAATGTTTATTGAGCGCCTTCTCTGTGCTGACTGCTATTATAGGCACAGGTGGATTATAGAGTCCTTTTTCACAGGCTACTCACCTCCAAAGGGAGAGGCCTAGTAAATATAGCTACTGGGTCTCCTTAATTCTAAAGTATATTTTCTCTCCAGGTTTTAGCATTTCTAAAATCCAAATGAGGCTTAATCCTGCCATATACGTGTGTGTGTGTGTGTGTATCCATCTGACGTTCAAAGGCTGTTAAACTGCATTGTTTACCCATATCTTCAGAAAAAAATCATCTCTACTGTCGTGGTAAACAACCTGCTTCCCTGTTTATAATGGTCTGGCCCTCTAGCAACTTCAGCGCAAAATTATAGCAAATTTGCCTACAAACGTCAGGTGGTCATAATAATCTGGCCACTCAATGTATGTTTAATGTAGTTTTTTATTCCCTCTTCAAGAGTATTAAATTGCTGATACTTATAACTAGTAGAACCTTATCATTGGGGAACTATAGTATTTATCAATAGTAAGTATTATGATAGAAGTATGTATAGAATTGCACTGTCAAATATGGTAGCTTCTAGCCCCACATGGCTACTTAATCAGGCATACATTGATTACATTTAGGGTTAAATTAATTAAAATTAGATAAAATTAAAAGATTCAGTTCCTCGGTGTATTAGCCACAGTTCACATACCCAATAATTTGACTAGTGGCTACTGTATTGGACAGTGCAGATATAGGACATTTCCATCATTACAGAATGTTTTGCTGGAAAGCATTGGTGTAAAATGTGGTTCACAGTTATAACTGGAGAGTTGGAAAAGATTTAGTCATTTGCTTTCTGGCCTTACTGTTTTTTGTTTTTTTTTTTTACACTGTTTTCTAGCTTTTTTATTCTTTTAACATCTTAACAAAAGAATATTTCCCAAACTTTAAAAAATACAGTTTTATATTATATACATATGAGTACAGATTCCAATATCATACAAACACTGCCATGTTAGAAATACAGTGGGAAGGCATGCTATTAATTCACTGCCTCTTGGAGGGTGTAGGCTCATGGATATGTTTTATTATTCCAACTACATCTGTTACTTGTTATCCTGATAAACTATTAGGCACCTGAGAGGTTGGAAGACTACTGAACATGAACTTCAATACCTTCTATTTTTTGATCTTTATAATCTCTTTACAAGTTTACTTCATCTACAACTAAGGTACCTTTATTGTCATTAGCCTAAATGATCAACTATTAACCACATTAACTGTTAATATACTGATCAAATTAAACTTAAAGTTGTATAGCCTTGTGTAGGCTACATATATTTAAACCTAGGAAATTCCCCAATGCATTGTGAGCGATCTAAGTTCTATTAAAGAGAAGTGGCAATTCTCCAGTTTCCATGCTCTGGACACTACTTTTTAAAAAAAAAATATTAAAAAATGACTGACAATAATTGGAATTGATTCCTTATAAGTTAATCAAGAAACCTAAGGTAAAAAATTCTAAATGATAGTTTTATTTGTATTTAAAAATACATTGGAAATTCTGCATATTCCCATGATCAAGCTTATTTTCAATGCACATTAAATACTGATGACGTGGTTTGATCGGACAAGTCCTTTTTCAGAGCAGGGAGACTCCTGTACGTTCCCACTGGCCCTGCTGCCAGTGATGTGTATTGCTTCCTTGCTAATGATGGCGGATGACCTTCATCTGCCATTGATCACCTGGACAGTCTTCCGACCGTAACGATAATAACTGTAAGCTGATGCAACTGTGGTGAAGGCTGTAAAACACCAGAGTATCGGAAGATAAAAGCCGTGAGCATAATTGAAAACCGGAGCTCCCAAAGAAGCTGCTACCAAGATTAACTGGACTGCTGTGTTTACCTTGCTGATGAAGGTTGGTTTTAACCTAGCAGTAGCATAGCAAGGATTGAAATACTTAGCAAGTGTTCGCGGTTCTGGAAGAGTTCGATATCTGACATAAAAAACAGCAACAATCAACATTATATCTCTTGAAATTATCATATAAGTAAGTGGAACTGGAATAAGATCTGCATAGGTCAAGCTAACATAAGATACTGATAAGTATTTTATCAGCAAGTGGATCAAGAGCACTTCCCAAAGCTGATTTTTGACTGGCCCAGTTTCGAGCAATAAATCCATCCAACAAATCAGTTAGCCCAGCTAAAGCAAAAACTCCTAGTGCCACATTAAAATCTTCTTCAATGATCAAATAGCCCAAAACTGGAGCCAAGCCAATTCTCGTCATTGACAACATATTTGGTATTGTCCATGGGTTTTCATACAGGCTGGTGGCATTCACTGGGCTCCACGGGCCGCCCGGGGCCTCCGCGGCAGCGCCCTCTCCGGCTGGGGGCTCCGGGGTCGCCTTCCTCGCGCCTGAGCAGTGGCCCTGCGGGCCGGCCCCAGGCAGCCCCAGGCCGAGCGCGGCCGGGGCGCAGCCAACAGCGCTCCGCCAGGCAGCCCAGGCAGATGGGTGCGGGCGGCAGCAGGGCCCCGAGGGCGCGCCCCTTGCCCGGTCGCGCCCCGCACGCCCATGTGGCCCAGCGCAGGGCACCCCACGGCCCCGCGCCACGCGCGAAGCCAGCATGGCCCTGCGGCCGCGCTGCGGGAAGGCAGGCAGTGGGAGCTTAGCAGCCCGGGGCACCGATGAGCCGCTTCCCCACCGAGCGCCCACAACCTCCGGAGACCTCGGACACTTCCATACTTCTCTGGCCTTACTGTTTGAAAGGTTAAAGTCGATGGTGTGTGGGTAGGCTAAATAGCCATCTCAGATGGTAAATAAAGAAAAATTGAATTTATTTAAGGAAAAGAGGATGGGAGATGGGGATATCCAAAGGGAAGGGCTACACAGCACACTGAGCCAAAGGGTATTGGGTCCATGATGGCAGTAAAAATGTACTTAGGACAGTAAAACAAGGAAGGGCTTAGAAAAAGCAACAAGAAAGTCTAGGCTGGGCCGCTTTGGCACTGAGAAGTCAGAGGAAAGGGGGTCTTGGAGACAGGTTCAGGGGGTTAGCCCAGGACGAGCTGCCGCTGTCCATTGCTCCCCCAGTTGCATACATGCTTGTGGGAGGAGAGGGGGAGGGAATGGCCTGGGCATGTTCCTTGGAGGGAGAACAAGCACTGGGTCCTTTGTCCTGAGCATAATTATCTTTCTCTTGCAGGTGTAAATCTTAGGGGAGGTCTCAGGGGAGGGTCTTAATAGAATATTCATTAGCTTTCCAGGTGTCCTCTTTCAGGGTTGTGGTCTCCACTGATTGGTCAGTGCAGGGGGTCTTTAGTCAATGTAGCTGGTCCTAAGGCAGCCATGCTGTCACTTGTCTGGTTTTGCTGCTTTTCTGGGCCTGAAGCTGAAATATAAGTGAGGCCTAGATGTTATCTTTAGGAAGGAAAAGGTCAGGGGGTCTAAACCATCTGACCACTGATATGAAAGATCAGGGGTCCAAACGGAATGACCAGTGAGTGATATGCTAGGGGAGGATAGTTTACCCTGGGGGCGAGGTTCTTGTTTTCCCAGTTTTGCCCCTTTGCTAGGCATCCAGGGCTTTTTGCCCTGGTGAGTTTCTGTACCTGACCCATCGTCCTTGCTCTGATCATGTCTGTCTAACACTATCAGCTATATTTCTTCCTTCAAGGAGGTCAGAGAAATTGTCTTTTGTTTGGTTTTACCCTAAGGCCTGGGACAGTAAGTAGTAGGTACCTAGAAAAAACTGGGGTGTTCAAGAGTTTGGATAAAAGGGGCAAAGGCTCGCCCTGCCGGCATGGCTCTGTGCTTGAGCATCGACCTATGAACCAGGAGGTCAGGGTTTGATTCCCAGTCAGGGCACATGCCTGGGTTACAGGCTCAATCCCCAGTGTGGGGCGTGCAGGAGGCAGATGATCAATTATTCTCTCTTATCATCCATCCTTCCTTCCTTCCTTCCTTCCTTCCTTCCTTCCTTCCTTCCTTCCTTCCTTCCTTCCTTCCCCTCTCTCTCTCTCTCTCTCTCTCTCTCTCTCTCTCTTTCTCTCTCTCTTTCTCTCTCTCTCCCTCTCCCTCCCTCCCTCCCTCCCTCCCTTCCTCTCTGAAGTGAATAAGATATATTAAAAAAGGGGGAGGGGCGCAAAGGCTCTGCATCTGGGAAGGTAGCTTAGCTGTTTTTATTCAATATGTATCCTCCTGTCCTTTTTTAAAGAGGGTTTCTTTTTTAAGCAAGGTCATACCTTTTTCCTCTCAACTTGAGGTATAATTGACAAGTAAAATTGTATATATTTATAGTGTATAATGTGATTATTTGATACACTTGTACATTGTGGAATGATTACCACAATCAAGTTAATTAACACATTCATCACCTCACATAGTTACCTTTTTGTTTTTTGTTTTTTGGTGAGAACACTTAAAATTTACTCTCTTAGCCAATTTCAAGTATACAATATAGTAGTATTCTTAACTATAGTCACCATGTTGTACATTGGAGCCTCAGAACTTATAACTGAAACTTTACACCCTTTGACGAATATCTCCCCATTTCCCCACTCCCATCCCTTGGTAACTAGCATACTACTGTTTGTATGAGTTTCACTTATAAAATTTTAGATCCACATGTAAGTGATACCATACAATATTTGTCATTCTCTGGTTTATTTCACTTAGCATGATGCTCTCCAGGTTTATTCATGGAGAATGAATAATGGCAGAATTCTTTTAAAATAACTAAATAGTATTCCATTTTATACCCCTCCCCATTTTCTTTTTTTCCCCCTTTTTTGTTAATCCTCACCTGAGGATATTTTTTCCATTGATTTTTAGGGAGAGTGGAAGAAAGAGGGAAAGATAGAGAAAACATCGATGGGAAGACTCTATCCACTGAGCCAAGCTGGTAGGGCCCCTTCCCATTTTCTTTATTCAGTCATCCATCAACAGACACTTGGGTTGTTTCTATATTTTGACTATTGTGAATAATGCTGCAGTGAACCATGGGAGTGCACATATCTCTTAGAGATACAGATTTTGCTTCCTTCAGATATAAACCCAGAAGTGTGATTGCTGGATCATATGGTAGTTCTATTTTTAATTTTTTGAGAAACAAAAGAAGGTTTTTAAAACAAATTTTATCACACTGAAAATTTAAGAACTTTTACCTAGGTTCTTATCACTTATCAAGTGGGATTCTGCAGTAGCCCATATGTCACGAGGCTATGGTTTGGTGGGATGCACCACATTGAAATATTCCAAGTTTTCAAATTTGATATTCACAGTATAACATGTAATTTTTCAGGGAAGATATAATTGGACATGAAATATTTACATGAACTGTTCACTCCCATGGATTTCTCTGTCAGTGAGTGTGGGTTTCAATGATTGGAGCAAACGTTTCCTGAATCTTTTTCTTATTTCCATTTTATTGTATGGTAAAACACAATTTATCCATTCTCTTATTAACAGATAATTTAGATTGTTTCTTGTTTTTGTCTAATACAAAAGTGTTTGTGTTTTGTGGGCAGATGCTTTCATTTCTCTTGGGTTAAATAATTTTAATAGTGGCCTGGAGAAAGGCCATTGACCTTCCATGCCCTCTCCAGGCAGGCCATTCTTTCCAAATTTCCGTGTGTTCACCACCCTGAAGCTCTCCGAACTCTACCCTTTTGGGTTTTTATGGAGGTTTCATTACACAGGCATGATTGATTAAATCATCCACCACTAGCGATTGAACTCTATCACAAAGCTCTCTCCCCTTCTGGAGGCGGGGTGGGAGGCCTGAAAGTTCCAACCCTCTGATCACTTGAGTGGCTCCACTGGCGACCTACCCCCATCTTTAGGTTATCTAGGGGCTTTTCTAAAGTCACCTTATTAACATAACAAGAGACACCTTTGTTGCTCTCATCACTTAGGAAATTCTAAGGCAGTGGTTCTCAACCTTGGCTGCACATTAGAATCACCTGGGAATCTTTTTTAAAATCCTGATTTCTGGGGCTCATCTTCCGGAAATTCTGTTTCTTTGTTATGGGGTGGGGCCACAATGTTAGTAACAAAGAAACAGAATTTCTGGAGGATGAGGCCCAAAAATCAGGATTTAAAAAAGATTCCCAGGTGATTCTAATGTGCAGCCAAGGTTGAGAACCACTGTTCTAAGGGCTTAAGGAGCTCTGTCCCAGAAACTGGAACAAAGACCAAATATATATTTCTTATTATATATCACAGTGTCATACTAACATATTTAAGATATTCAACCTTGCCCTGGCTGGTTTGGCTTAGTGGGTAGAGTGTTGGCCTGCAGACTGAAGAGTCCTGGGTTCAAGGGTACAGTCAAGGGCACCTATCTCAGTTGCCCAGGCCCTGGTCAGGGTGAGTGCAGGAGGCAACCAATCGATGTGTTTCTCTCACATTAATATCTCTCTGTCTTTCACTCTCCCACTCCCTCTAAAAATCCATGGAAAAATATCCTAGGGTGAGGATTTAAAAAATAATAATTAATTAAAATAAAAGATATGCAACTTTTGTTTCATTTATTATTTTGAAAAACAAGAAGTGTACATACCCATTGCCTTTTAAATCTATTTTATAATGAAACGTGATAAACACTGAAGGTATACAAGACATCAGTAAACCATTCACATTGGATTGTCACAAAACCAACACTTAATGTAACCCGAATCAGGTAAAGACATAAAATATTGCAAACCCCCAAAAGTTAGTGGTGTATCAAGGGCTGTGAGTGATGGGTGTGTTCTGCCCAGGTTCAGACAATAACCATACATCTTCTATAGAGAATTTAAAATCAATGAAATTATTGAATAAAAGTTGGTTTGCTTTTTATCATCACCATAGGTTGACCAGTTCAAAAATGTATCTCTGTATGTGTAATATCTGCTTTGTGGCTTACCTGGTCACTCTCTTTGATGAATAGAAATTAATTTTAATATAGTCCAGTTTATCTGTCCTTTTGGTGCTTGTATCCACAAAGAGATATTCTTCTACATTATCATTTAGGAGCTTTATTGTTTTGATTTACATTGAGGTATATAATCCACCGGAAATTAATGCTTATGTATGGTATGAGTTAGAGGTCAAGTTAAATTTTGTTCCCTTATGTATATTCAAATGACTTAGCACCATTTATTGCAAAGGTCAAAGTTTCCTCTCTGATCTGCAGTACTAACTTTTTTTGTATAAGCATCCATTTCATGTATGATCTGTTTTTGTGCTTCTTTCCTTCCTTTTATCAGTTTGTCTAATATACTGTCTTAATGATTGCTTTATAATAAGTCCTGATATTTGAAGAGAAAGTCTTTTCTTCTTCAAGTGTGTCTTGTTTTCCTTGGTTGTTTGCATTTCTGTATACATTTTTGAATCAGCCTATAAATTTCCATGCAACACTTGTTAGAATTGATTTGGACTGTATTGGGTCTCTAGGTCAATTTGGATATAATTGACATCTTTACAATTTTAAATCTCAGGAACATAGGACACCCCCTCACTTATTTGGTTTCCTTTAATTTTTGTAAAATACTGTTTTCTATAGCTTTCTATATTGAGCTTTCCACTTTTTAAAATTCATTTCTGGGAATTTGATGGTATTGTAAATGATATTCAAATTTATTCTCTAACTTTATTGCTGGTGTATATAAAAAGAATTGATTTTTGGATATTAACTTTTGTATCCCTCAGTTTTGATAAACCCATCTTTTCTGATAGTTTATTTTGGATTTTCTGTATGTACAGGCTGTGAACAATATTTTTTCCCCTTCATTTCCAGTTGTCATATTTTTGTCCATCTTTCTACTTGTTTACAGTGGAAGATTACCCAGTCAGCATTATTGGAAGTGTTGTAGGTGGCAGGAACGGCACCAGGTGTCTGACCAGTGGGGTCAGATCAAACCTGGGTTCAGCAACCTTGGTACTTGGATTCTGGTTAGGAAAGAATTCAGAGCAAGACTCAAACTGTAAGAGAACATATATTGGGTAAAGTACTCTTCTAGAAAAAGTAACTCCTAGAAGAAATGGGCTTAGCAAACAAGTCCTAGAGGTAAAGGAAGGGCCCTTCGAGCTTAGGAGTGAGGAAGCTAGTGGTAATGGGCCAGGAGTGGGGAGTGGGGTGGTGGGGGAAGGGAAAGGCACTGGGTGTGCTCACACACTGGGCCCATCCAAAGAATTTTTTTAAATATATGTGTGTTTTTTTAAAATATATTTTATTGATTTTTTACAGAGAGGAAGGGAGAGAGATAGAGAGTTAGAAACATCGATGAGAGAGAAACATCGATCAGCTGCCTCCAGCACATCTCCTACTGGGGATGTGCCCGCAACCCAGGTACATGCCCTTGACCGGAATCGAACCTGGGACCTTTCAGTCCGCAGGCCGATGCTCTATCCACTGAGCCAAACCGGTTTTGGCTAAATATATGTTTTTATTGACTTCAGAGAGAAAGCGAGAGGGGGAGAGAGACATAGAAATATCAGTGATGAGAGAGAATCATTGATTGGTTGCCTCCTGTATGCCCCACACTGGGGATTGAGTTCACAACCCAGGCATGTGTCCTTGACCGGAATCAAACATGGGGACCCTTCAGTCCGCAGGCCGATGCTCTATCCATGGAGTCAAACTGGCTAGGGCAGTGGTCGGCAAACTCATTAGTCAGCAGAGCCAAATATCAACAGTACAACAATTGAAATTTCTTTTGAGAGCCAAATTTTTTAAACTTAAACTATACAGGTAGGTACATTGTTATTAACTTAATTAGGGTCCTCCTAAGGCTTAGGAAGAGCCACACTCAAGGGGCCAAAGAGCCGCATGTGGTTCTCGAGCTGCAGTTTGCCAACCACTGGTAGGGCCATCCTAAGGATTTTAAGGGTATAGATTTTAGGGGCGATCCCAGGGAAAGATCTTAATAGAATATGCAGTAGCTTTCCAGGTGTGCCCATTCAGGGTTGTGGTCTCCACTGATTGATAGACCAGCACCAGGGCTGGGGGTCATTATTCCATGCAGCTTATCCTGATGTCAGCTGTGGCTTATCTGTGCCTGGAGCTGAAATACAATTTGAAATCTAGATGCTATCTCTAGGGAGCAAAGGTCAAGGGGTACAAACCTCATAACTAGTGATATGCTAGGGGAGGGAAATTCACCCTGGGGGCAAGGTCCTACCCTACAGTTGATTGTCCATTGCTAGGCACCTGCAGCTTTCCATCCTGGTGACCTTCTGTACCTGGTCCATCGTCCTTGCTCTGCTCATGTCTGTCTAATCACCTACAACAGAAGCAGAAATTATTCCCATATGGAAAATTAAAACAGCATTCCATTCTCATTTCTGAGTTATTTTTGAATTTAAACCTAAAGCTCTGTGTACCTCAACAGCCATAAGGCCCCATGAAAGATAATACTATCTTTTCAGACATCATAAATGTTCCTAAAGGCTATAGAAACAGAACTTATGAAAATCTTTATTTTTAATGTTTAAAATTTAATTTTGATAGTTAGAACTCTTAATGTGTCTCCCAAGGACTTATATATGAATGTTTATCAGTAGTTTAAAGAAATCTGCAGTGGTGGAGTCTTTAGCCACAAGGCACCTCTGATGTACTTCTTTTTCTTAAGCATCATTCTTAGAAGCCTTGTACTGGAGGTAACCCAGGGAACTGTCCACTTTGCAAAGGGATTGGCTTCCTGGGTAATGGCATGTGGTGCCAGTAAAGACGAACAGCAGGGAGAATTCTGGAAACTGCGTGGGGAACGAAGTGACATGAGTATTAATGTGGGCAAGTGTCCCATAGTGTTTCACAGAGGGAAATTCCAACTTGTCTAGTAACTTGGTGGATTGCAGCTGAGGGATCCAAATCTTGTCACAGCTTGTCCTCTGGCAATGTCATGCATATGTCTGTGAGCTGGAGAAATCTGTGGACTTCTGTTATCAAGAGAGTCAACAGATGTTGAGCAATCTCAAAGAAAATGCAGCTTAAAACAGATAACCCCCCTGCTGGGTCATCTTTATGGGGGAGTCTGTGCCATCTTGATTGTGGAATTTCAACAGTACCATGATAAGCTATAGATGGGCCAGCAAAAGGCACTTATAATGAACAAGGGTTGTATTGACTATTTTGGGAATTATGGGAGTGGGCAAAGAAAAGCTGCAAATGTACTTAGCATTGGGGGATGAAAATAGTTTTTCTCCTCCACACCTTTTGTTTTTCACAGTGCTTTACATATGATAGGTGTTCAGTTAATGTCATATGTATGTGAATCATCAGTAACACTTCGGAAAAATTTTAGAAACTACTGCAAGTGAACTCAAATGCACTCATTAAAAATGATTAGTAAATAAGGCAGTCAGAGAAAGACAAGTATCATATGATCTCACTCATATGTGGAATCTAATGAACAAATAAACTGATGAACAAAATAGATCCAGAGACATTGAAGCATGCAACAGACTGGCATAGTTCAGGGGAAGGTGGGAAGAGATTAACCAAAGAACTTATATGCATATATGCATAACCCGTGAACATAGGCAGTAGTGCCTGAAGGCCTGGGGAGGAGGTGGAGGGAGCAGGGTTGAGGGAGTCAATGGGTAAAAAGGGGGCATATCTGTAATACGTTCAACAATAAATATAAATTTAAAAAATGATTGCTATCTTTAACTAATCTAGCAGGTTAAATAATTTTATTGTTCCACTAGGTTCGATTTTTTTTTTTTTTAAAAAAAAGACCATGTTTAGAGGAAAATCTTATTCTAATTTTGGAGCGTGACACATTTGAGTTCAATTTGCAGTTTTCTAGTTAAAGAAAAAAATCTATCATTGTAAACAGCAAATGAATGGAGTGTAAGACAGATTTAAGTTAAGAAAATTGTGACCTTAAATTAATTAATTTAGAATGTTCTGTATTCTTTTAAAATGTGTTGACATTGTAAGTAAAATTTATCTTCCTAGTATGTTTTAAGATTCTAAAGAAAGCCACATAGAGTTAAATACAACTTATTTCTTTTCCCAGTGGTGTTTTACTGAATCATTTTATTAGTGGTATGTGCCTGTCTTGAGTTGGGAATTTATGCAAGGGGCTAAAGACATCCATTCCACTCAAAATATAAACTCTATGCCAGTGGTTCTCAAACTTCTGGCCCTTTAAATACAGTTCCTCATGTTAGCCCTTTAAATACAGTTCCTCATGTTATGAACCAACCATAAAATTATTTTTGTTGCTACTTCATAAATGTAATGTTGCTACTGTTATGAATCATAATGTAAATATCTGATATGCAGGATGATCTTAGGCGACCCCTGTGAAAGGGTCATTCGACCGCCAAAGGGGTCACAACCCACAGGTTGAGAACCGCTGCTCTATGCCATTTTGTGGATAGGGGTCCAATGGTGAACCTTTAGTACTGGCAAATGCTAGCATTTACAATTATAAATGTTTTTATAGAATAATACTATTTTGTAAAATAGTCTCAGTTTTTCTAGATAGAGTAATTTTAAACACTATGAATCCTTATTTCAGATAACTTATAAGGTGAATCTTTTTGTGAAAGGAGGGTTCATTTATTAGCATGAATATTTCCTAATCTTCCCCTCCCCCTCCGTATATATTCTGGCTACTTAGAGGGCTGAGTTTTAATATACATATAATAAATTTTTTCAGTCACATACTTGTTTTAGAGATTTGTACCTGAATTTTATATTTAATTATGGTTCTTATTTATGGCATAATGTATTTTACTTTTTAAATAGTACTTAAATCACTTTTTAAAAAATACTTTTTACTAGAGGCCCAGTGCATGAATTCCTTCACCCCGGCCTGCACCCTCTCGCAGTCCGGGAGCCCTTGGGGGATGTCCGACTGAGTGGGCCTAAGTAGGCAGTAGGACATCCTTAGTGCTGCCATGGAAGTGGGAGAGGCTCCCACCACCTATGCTGAGCTCACCAGCCATGAGCCCAGCTCAGGGCTTCTGGCTGAGTGCTCCCCCTGTGAGAGCGCACTGACTAGCAGGGGGCAGTTTCTGCATTGAGCATCTGCCCCCTGGTGGTCAGTACGTGTCATAGCGACCAGTCATTCCACCGTTTGGTCAATTTGCATATTAGCCTTTTATTATATAGGAGGATTGATTTTAGAGATGGGAGAGTCATTGATCAGCTGCCTCCTGCATGCCCCCTACTGGGGATTGAGCTCGCAACCCAGGCATGTGCCCTTAAATGGAATTGAACTCGGGACCCTTCAGTCCACAGGCCAACACTCTGTCCACTGAGCCAAACCAGCTAGGGCTGGCATACTGTATTTTAAATTGTGAATTTTTATGTCCTCGAATATGGCAGGCTAACTATAGAATATCTTAATGTCACAGTCATGAAAGAAATAGTTGGTAATTTATAAAACCTGTATAAGAATGTATGTTAGGATGTAAAGGTTCTAAATATAGCTTGGGGAATCTTTAGAAAAGCTGACTTTAAAAAAATAGTTGAATCAGACCTGCTAGTGTCCAGTTCAGTACTTAATTAATATGTATTAATTTCTTTTTGAGGAGAAAATGTTTTAATGATTACTCATAAGTTTTGTATTTTTATAATATTCCCCCCCCCAGTTTTTTTGAGGAATAATTGACATACATCACTGTTATAAGTTTAAGGTGTACTGCATGATGGTTTGATTATCATATATTGTGAAATTGTCACCACAGTAGGTTTAGAACATTTTTATAATTTTAAAATTAGAGCCCATGGGCCCACTTCAGAAATTTGTTTTTTCTTTGAATAAATACATTTTTATTGATTTCAGAAAGGAAGGGAAAGGGAGAGAGAGATAGAAACATCAATGATGAGAGAGACTCATTGATTGGTTGCCTCCTGCACGCCCCCTACTGGGGATTGAGCCTGAAACCTGGACATGTGCCCTGACTGGGAATCAAATTATGACCTCCTGTTTCATAGATTGATGCTCAACCACTGAGCCACTCTAGTTGGGCACAAAATTAATATGAATGACTCTGCATAGTCTTTGGTGAATTTGGGGTTAAAAATAACCAAGCATGTCATCTGACTTTGTGTCAACTTTCTGGATTATTAATGGTACTAATGGTAAATTAGTACCTTTTGCAAGAGATTTTAATTTGAGGACTTATGGGTTCTTTGAGATACAGAATCTCAAAATTTTGTTAGCGAGGTTGATGCATTCAACCAGCAAAATTAAGTTGGTCTGCTATTCTCAGACTCCCACTACATCCTTTGTGCTCCACGTCTGCCTTTTGTCTTCTGCAGTGCACGTGTAACATACATGCCTGCTAGTTCTTGATTTTTTAAAAAAAATAATGACCTGACAGGGTTGGAGAATAAGGGCATGATGAAGGATAGAAAGTGCTGAAAATAGTTTTCATTTACCTCCTTCCTAAAGTCCATATAGGGGGTTCATTTGTCTCTTTCCCATTTATTTATTTTTTTCTTGGGTTGGAGAATATCTTTTATTTTCTTTTAAGAACACTCACTGATAGTGACTGAAATACTCTGGAGAGTTAGATGTCATCTTTGAGTATTTAATATGTTCTAAGTTGGCTTCCAGTATCTGTTCAGTTTTTAGTATAGTAATTGATTTTTTATTTACATAGGTGCTTGCCACCCAGGTAAAGACCACATTTCCCAGCCTCCTTTGCAGTCAGATTTTGGAACAGTATTACATCTTGGCCAAGAAGATATGAATGAAAATGATGGGTACATCTTCTGTGTGGTACCCTAAAAGGAAAGGAGTTTGCTCTCCTTGTACCTACTTTTCCTCTTTGTGGCTGGGATGCATGTAAAATGATGAGTGCTGCAGCAGATATACTTATCCAGACTTTTACATGAGAGAGAACTTCTTTATTTAAGCCACTATTATTTTGGGCTTAATAATAGTGGCTCAGCATGCATATAAGCATAACCAGTGGACGCAAGACACTGGGGGGTAGAGGAGGCTGGGGGAAAGTCAAGGGGGAAAAAAGACATATGTACTACTCTTTATAATACTTTAAGCAATAAAACAAAATTTAAAAAAATAATAGTGGCTCATAGGAACTAAATTGATTGCCTAATACATATATTAATATATTAATATGGTATATTTCATATTATAAGTAGGCAGTATCTTAAGAAATAGAAACTTGCTTAACAAACTATAAGTAAAATGAGGTTTTATTCTAAGAACCTGGTATATCTCCTGGATTCAATTGCAGGAAATAATTAGGCAGTTGCTTTTCTTGCCTCTTGTCTCAGAATTGCTTCTCTCCAAGTCATTTTCAAATTTTTCACTCATCTACTTGCAGGTAGTGTTATAGCTGCTTCAAAATAGTAGCTTAGCCCGGGCCACTGTTGCTCAGTGGTTGAGCATTAACTCAGAAACCAAGAGGTCACCGGTTTGATTGATGGAGTTTGTCTCTCATTGATGTTTCTTTCTTTCTCTCTATCCTTCTCCCTTCCTCTGTCTCTAAAAATAAATAAAAACATTTTTAGAAAAATAGCCTACTGTAGGTTATTACTGTCTTGGGCTCTTAGTTTTAATTCCCATCTCCCAGAAAGGAGAATATGATTGGTACAGCTTTGACCAGGGTATTTTCTCTAGTCCAGCAAGCTATGGCCAAGGGACAGTATTGCATCGTATGTATCATTGGCTTCTGGGACTATCAGTGGAATTATTTTTTTTTAAAAGAAAGGACTGTAGCTTGGGGGAAATGATTGGCATTTTGTATAGACAAAAACTTAGACAGTCAAGGTTTTTGGAATGTGTTAATACCTTCTACTACTGTTCAAGTGGCTCCTTAATTTAATAATATTTGAAAAAGTAAAAGATTGAGATATTGCAAGAGTCCTCTTAGTGTAGGTTAGGTCATGTGCCATAAAATAATATGCTAATAACATTGCTCATGAGAATGTATAATAATATTATATAAATCATAATGTATACCATGTAGTTTGCAAAATGTAATTTCTGTTACTTGACAAGATAGGAAAGGTGATGATTCAAATGGAAAGGTAAGGAGTTTCTTCCTTTTATTAGAATATGTGAGGCAGGATATTGTGAATATGTGCATCTGATCGATGGAGAAGAGAGAGATAGAAACATTAATGTGATGCTTGGTTGAAAGTTTTTTTCTTTCAGCGCTTTGTCATCCTGCTGCATTCTGGCCTTCAGCTGTTAATCTCATTGAGGATCCCTCGTATATAGCAAGTTATTTTCACTTGCTGCTTTCAAGATTTTCTCTTTGTCTTTCAACATCTTGACTATGATGTGTCTGGGTATGGATCTCTTAATTTATTCTACTAGGAGTTAACAATTTGAGCTTCTTAGATATGTAGATTAGTGTTTTTCATCAAATTTGGAGAGTTTCCAGACATTATTTTTTCAATATTTTTATGTCTCTCTTTTACTTTTGGTAGTCTCATTATCTATATGTCAGTGTATATATTAGTCTAGGTTTTCCAGAGAAAAAGAACCACTAGGGGAGACACACACACACAAACACACGCACACACACACACACACACACACACACACACACTTTGAGAAAGGGAGAGGGAGGGGGGGAGAAAGGGGGGAGAGAAAGGGGGAGAGGGAGAGGGATAAGGAGAGGGAGAGGGAGAAGGAGAGGGAGAGGGAAAGGGAGAAACATTGCTATAAGAAACATTGATCAGTTGCCTTTTATACCCATTCCAACTAGAGGTAGAACCCCCAAACTAGGTATGTGCCCTAAGCAGGAATCGATCTCACAGCCTTATGGTGTACAGAACGACGCTCCAACCAACTGAGCCACCTGGCCAGGGCTCATTTTTTTTTTTTAACAACTTCCTTTTTGGCATTATAAGATTCTCATCTTGTACATGTCTTGCCCAGTCCTAGAATCAGCCATTTCTCGAAAAAGCCCTTATTCATTTTTTTGGAGAATGATATTAGAAATCAGGATGTGGGTGCTAGATGTATGCTAATTTCATTTTGGTTATAGTAATTTTCTACTTCAGAATTTTCATATGGCTCCATTTCCAGTATTTTCAGCCTACCTTGCCTGGGATAGAGTTTCTGCCCTACGATTGAAAGCTGGGTAGAGGCAGGGAGCCCGTGTCATGTCAGTCTAGTTTCCCTGTAGTAGAATTTCTGCACCTTGGAGCTGTGGGCTAAGGATGAGAAATGCTGGCACCCTGCTACTCCCAGGGAGAAATTTTCACCCTAGACTGGGAGCTGGGGTAAGATGATGTCCTGTCATCTTGCCATACCTCCTGGAGCGGTTCTGGATTTATCATAGTTCTAAATTATTTAGGCTGAATAGAAAAATTTCCAATGATATTGTTTACCTTAATAAAATAACATTGCTTTGCAAATACTTTGGCTAGTGATGTTTCATGAATCTTTCTGGGTCTTGTCTCATTTGGGGAATCTCTTTAAGTGCAGGCTCATAATTGGGATCATAAGTCCCACTTTCTAGAGGTATTAGCCTTCTTATTTCCATCATCTATTGCATTAAATTAGTGTTATTTAATTACTAATAATAGTTATATTATCTGGCTACCATGCATCAGAGGCTTTATTTATATAATCTCAAATCCCCACCAATAGCCTATAAATAGGTAGTATCAGTCCCTCTTAGTAAATGAGAAAATAGGCTTTAAAAGGTTAAATAACTTGCTCATGGTCACATAATTAGTGAGGGTTGACATCCAGATAATGTCAGTATTCTTAGAAGAATAGAAAGAGAGGTTCAGGTAAAGGAAGGGTTTGTGCACTGGGTCTGATTGTTGACATCATCCAATTTGATTTTAGATTGTTGAAGTAATGATTTTTCATCTTCTAAGGAGGACATTTTAAAGTGTAAAAAGTACAAGAAAATTTACTTTTGATTAAAATTTTAGGATATGTTAGTCTATTTAACATAGACAAACATGTTTGATTAATTCAAAATAATAGGTTAATAGACAATATTTTAATATGGAATGTGTGTGGGATTCTTTAAAATATTGAATACTGTGTCTATGATTAAGTAAGTTGGGAGTTATTTAAGGAAAGTAATAATACCATGCTGAGAAGCAGGTAGGAACATGGTCACTAGGAAGCTATCTAGTGTCCCCATCTTCTCTGTTGTGAAAGTATAACGGGACAACTAACGGGTCCAGGCTGCCTGTCACTACTTGAGCCAATTAAGCAGAAACAGGGTTGAATCATATATGAGCATTTATTCCAGTAATGCCGGCAGTATGGGAGAACAGCAGGTCATCCACAAAAATCTGCTCTGCCCCTCCTGTAAGCCAGCTGCATTTAGTGGGTAGAAGGACAAAGATTACATGGGAAAGTAAGAATTACAGGCATGGAAAAGTAGGCAAGGTATAATGGTTACAGGTTACAGGCAATGCGGGCTGGGAGGTTGAGTTGTAGAGGGTGGGTGCCTCCAGGCATCTCTGGGACCAGATTACAGGCAATAGGGGCTGAGGGTTGCAAAGGGCGGGTGTCTCCGGGACTAGATTGTTTCAGCCACAAAGTTGTAAATTTTTCCATAATGATAAGTAGTTCTCAGTAAAGGAGGATAGCCTGCATTCTGACGTTAGCTCCCATGTCCCAGAGCATACAACTTTCAGCCAGGTTAGAATGTGCTTTCTCTAATCAGAACAGAACCATCATGGTTAACAGAGCATGATTAATATTTCTTATAAATGTAGCTGGTCCCCAAAATTCTATTTCTGCCCCTAACAAAAGAGGGTAGGTGGTGTTGGGAGAGGGGAGAGCAGAGCTCCTCCATCTGCTCTTCTGCCTCCCCAGTGTCACTCAGCAGTGCCTTCATACACCCAGTAATCAAGGCAGACATTTTGTAGTCATCTGGACTTCTCCATTTCTCATTTGTCAACTATTTTTAATTTGTCACTGTGTCTTTTGAGTACTCCTCCTAAATATCTCAAATGTCTCTGCCTTTTTCTGTTCTCACTGTTGTTGCTTTTAGATTTTCATCATGTTATGCTTGGCCTCTTATCAGTCAGTAGCTTTCTGATTAATGTCTCTGCCTTAACCCTCTTCTTGCCTCCATGGTGATTTTTTTCAGAAACATACACTGATAATTACTAACCTAAAAAGCTTCTCTTAATTTACTCTGGTCTATGGCAGTAGCCTTCAAATTTCTTATAAAGCATTTTAACCCTTTCTCCAAATACAGGGGAAACATACCTATGCCATGACATGCAGTGCCTTTTATGATTTAGTCCCTGTCTCTTTTTTTTGCTATTCCTGGACCTTTGCCCTGGATTTTAGAGAATCTGAATGAGTTGAGTTCTACAAACACTCCTTGTTTTGGTTTTGTTTTGGGGGGCCTGTTTTTGTACATTTTGTAGAATGCCCATTCAGTTTTTGTCTCAAGAAAGGCACCTTACTCATAGATAGAGAGCAGGCAGACAGCTCTGGTAAGGGGTAGAGAGGTGGAGGGACTGAGCAAAAAAGAAAAGAGACAACTCATGGACATGTAGAATACAGTGTGGTGATTGTGGGGGTGGGGGTGGTTGGAGGTGGAAGAAGGCATAGAGAGGATAAATGGGGATGGAAGATGTAGAGACAGAGAAGCATCAATCAGATGCTCAAAACTCAGAGGGAAAGCAGGGGAGGGTGGGGGTGAGGGGGAAAGATCAACCAAAGGACTTGTATGCATGTATGTAAGCATAAGTGCTGGATGTGGACAACAGGGGGTGAGGGTGAGGGCAGGATTGGGGGATGAGGGGACATTGGGGGCATAAGGACACATTTGTAATATCTTATTCAATAAAGGAAAAACAATAAAAATAAAATAAAATAAAATAAAAAGTCTACTGAATCTCCTGAGTAATGAGTATCTTTTGTATGCTAATGAGATGACTAGGTAGAGGCCCCTAGATAACTTCAGGTTAGGGCCTGGTCACCAGAAGGATCAAGCCGTGATTAGAAGTTTAGATCTCTCTGTTCCTTCCCCCTACCCCTACCTCTGGGAAGGGGAGGGACTGGAGTTTGAGTTCAAACACCAATAGCTAATGATTTAATCAAGAGTGCCTACATAAGGAAACCTCCATAAAAATGCCTAAGCATCAGGGTTTGGGGAAGCTTCTGGGTTGGCAAACACATCAAGGTACTGGGACTGCTGGGAGCATCTGTTAACCGTGATGGTTCTGTTTGTTTAGAGAAAGCACATTCTAACTTGGCTGAGAGTTGTACGCCCTGGGACATGGGAGCTAACATCGGAATGCAGTCCATCCTCCTTTCCCAAGAACTGCCTATCGTTATGGAAAGATTTATAACCTTGTGGCTGAAACAATCTAATCCTGGAGGCACCCTCCCTTTGCAACCTCCCACCCCTATTGCCTATTCTAAGTGTCAGTTTTAATCTTCAGTGTGTGTGTGTGTGTGTGTGTGTGTGTGTGTGTGTGTGTGTGTGTGTGTGTGTTAAGATAAATTCCTAGAAATGTAATTGCTGTGTCATTATAATATGCTTGTTTACATGTTATCAAATTGGCCTCCAAAAAATTGTATCAGTATACATTGCTACCAGCAGTGTATGAGCAAGCTTAGTTTTCTCATGCTTTCATCAACATGGTATGTTAATTTTGGTCTTTGCTAATTTGAAAAATTGTTGTAAGTGTTGTTTTAATCTTCAGTTTTTATTATATGTAATGTGCATCTCTTCCCTTTTGCGGTTCCTAAGGTATATCCTTTATAATAAACTGATAGTGGTAACTAAAGCATTTTCCTGAGTTCTGTGAGTCATTCTAGGGAATTATTCAAACTTGAGGAAGGGATTGTGAGAACTCCCACTTTTTTAGCCATGTCAGACAGAAGTGCAGGTGGCCTGGGACCCAGGACTTGTGGCCTCTAAAGTGAGTGAAGTTTTGTGGGACTGAGCCCTTAAACCCGTGAAATTTGATGTGAATTCTGGATAGTGTTAGAATAGATTGTAGGGCACCCAGTTGGCGTCAGAGAATTGGTGTTGGAAAAGAGGCCATATATTTGGTGTCAGGGATACTTAACCCCAGTTTAAAAATGGAAACAAATGAAAATCTTCAAGAGACTGCTCAGCTCAACATTAAGTTATCATGTGGGAGAGCTGTAACTCAAAAGTCCTCTTAACCATATCTTGTTGTCCCCCTCTCCACACCTCCTTCTATCAGATAGATAGGGAAAGAATCTATCTATCTTTTATTTTAATATATTAAATTTTTATTATTTTTTAGTCCTGTGTTCATATTTCTTTTGAACTTAATTGAATGCTTTCATCAGTTAATGGCCTTGATGAAATTTCTTGTAATTTTGACTGCATTTTTTTGGTCAAAGTAATGTTACTTTCCCTTCTAAACTTAGCAGGACAAACAGCTGAAGTGTAAGATCTTTAGCTTGATTTTCTTCAGTTCTTTCTATATTTTAAATAGGACACAAATATCTCTATAAATAAAAATAATTTCCTCCCAACCCATTTGGAAAATATCCCAGACTTCCTCTTCATGCCTTGCAAAGTTGCTGCTGTCTAGTCATTATTACTATTTGTTTCCTCCCCCCACCCCCCTTAACATAAGTGTTCCTCCCAGGAATAGCTTGATCACCAGATGTTTGGCCAGTAGTATTCCTCTTATTCTGATTTTGCATTTTTTCTGAGATAGGCTAAAAGGTAATCACCCCATTCCTTCCCTTGTTCTAAGATGATTTTACTCAACTGTTCTTGAAACTTACCTTGGTAAGTGATTTGGGATCATAATGAAAAGAGAGAGGATATATTTTATGTATTTTATACTTGTCCCCAATGAATTGGCCTTTATTAATTGAGGATTTTGACACTTATTTCAGTTTGAGTGGTTATGGGTGTTTAGAAATGAAATTGTGGGACTTGAAAGCTAGAAGAGACCTCGGAGATCATCCCAACAGAGGAGCCTGATTTATAAAACCAACAGAGGAGCCTGATTTATAACTGAGAAAATGAAAGTTGTCAAGGTCAGTCATAAATCTGATACTTTGGCTTGGTGAAAGAAACCTAAGTTTCAAAATCTCTGATGTAAATCTAGAAACATCATAAGAAGCTTAATTTGTGACAGCATTAACACTGTTTAGCCTGGAAGCAACATTTGTGACTTTTCCAGATTATTGACAGTGTTTGAAATCTCTTGATGTTTTCAGGACCAATAAACTCTACCATGTACTTTTATACTTTTCACTTAGTGAATTTTTCAAACTTAAAAAAAAAATAGCAGCAAATCGAGGGAGCGGAGGGTGGACCTGAGGAGAGGAAGGTGGCCCAGCCTGAGCCACTCGGGGTTCAGGGTACGAGGCAGGCGGCTGGTGGACCTGAGTTTTGAAGAGCCGGCCTTGTGAAATTATCGGCTGGGACACGGCTAACTTCTCATGCTGCTGCAGCCAAGAGATCATGGACACCTGCCAGCAAAGCCTTCATTGCAGGTAGGGCAGCCACGTGGATCATTCTGGCCAATGAGATGAAGATAGAAGTTCCTATGGAGGGTCCACTTCCTCAGATGAAATGGCAGTCTCCTGAGAAGGCTTTGCCTTTTACCTTCACCTTCTTTCTGCCTGGAATAGAGATGTAATTCCTGGTGCCATCTTGATGCCATGAGGACCAAAATCACATGCTCAGGAGTGCAGAGTGAAACGCCAGAGTAGCTGGGTCCCTGATGTTCTCCTTGAGCAGCCACACTGGCCCATAATCTCTTGTGGGCGGGGGGAACTCTCCTATTTGGTGAAGCCACCGTATTGGGTTTCTATTATATACAGTCAAATGCAAGCCATTATCAATACATTCAGGCCTCCTAATGTTCGTACCATTATCATCTGTAGTGCCCTGTGTGCCAGGCACTGAACTAACAATGCCTCACACTCATTGTCTTATTGCATCCTCACCATCCTAGAATTATCATCATGTTACAGAAAGGGAAATTAGGGCTCTGAGGTGTTAAGCTAGGAGAGGGGCAGAGTCAAGGTTGTGGGTTTGATCCCTAGTTAGGGCACATACAAGAAGCAACCAATGAATGCATAAATAAGTGGAACAACAAAACGATGTTTCTCTCTCTCTTTTTCTCTTTCAAATCAATAAAAAGAAAATCTCTAATTTTTCTAAAAAAAAATAGCAGTAAACCTCAGTGTACAAAACATATATAAGTGGTATTAAATTAGAATGCAATTTTAAGTAGAATTTTGATTTATTGGATAATAAATTAGAAAATTTAAGTTTGTTAATTGCTGTATTAGAGTATATACATATTTCACTTCCAAGTCTAGCTTAAAACAATTGAATGGATGTACCATAATTCATTTTATCAGGCCCCTTATGATGCATATTTAGGTTGTTTCTTTTTTCAAAATTTTTTAAATTGATTTCAGAGAAGAAGGGAGAGGGAGAGAGAGAGAGAAACATCAGTGATGAGAGAGAATCATTGATCAGCTGCCTCCTGCACTCCCCACACTGGGGATTAAGCCTGCAGCCAACTGGGAATGGAACCGTGACCTCCCGGTTCATAGGTCGACAGATGCTCAACCACTGAGCCACACTGGATGGGTTCTCTTGCTTCTTTTAAGATTCACTCTTTGTCTTTTAACCTTTGGCATTTTAATTATGATGTGTCTTTGTGTGGGCTTCTTTGGGCTCATCTTGTTTGGGACTCTCTGTTTCTGGGATTGTATTTATGTGTACTTCACCAGGTTAGGGAAGTTTTCTGTCATTTTTTTTCAAATAGTTTTTCAATTTCTTGCTCTCTCTCTTCTCCTTTTGGTACCCCTATGATGTGAATGTTAGTACACTTGATTTTCCAGAGGCCACTTAAACTACACTCATTTTTTAAATTATTTTTTCTTTTTGCAGCTTTAATTGGATGTTTTCTGCTAACTTATCTTCTAAATCACATATTCAGTCCTCCACTTCATCTAATCTACTGTTGATTCCCTCTAATGTATTATTCATTTCAATTATTGTAGTCTTCATTTCTGACTGGTCCTTTTTTATGTTTTCTATTTCTCTTTGTATGTTTTCTATCTCTTTGTTGAAGTTCTCACTGAGATCATTGACTATCCTTATACCCAGTATTTTGAACTCTGTATCTGATAGTTTGCTTGTCTCCATTTTGTTTAGTTCTTTTTCTGGAGTTTTCTTCTGTTCTTTCATTTTGAACATGCTTATTTTTCTCATTTTGGCTTCCTCTCTGTATTTTTTTTTGTATGTATTATGTAGAGCTGCTATACCTCCCCATCTTGGTAGGGTGGCCTTATGTAGTAGGTATCCTGTGGGGCCCAGTGGTACAGACTCCCTAGTCACCTGAACTGGGTGGTCTTGGTGTGTCCCTTGTTTGAGTTGTGTCTGCTCTCCTGTTGTAATTGAGGCTTAAATGCTGTTGTGAGGGATTGACCCTCAGACTGGTTGGTTTTGAGGACTGGCCATGACTTCAGTGGAGGAGTTGTTATGCAGGGGCTGTCCCTATATAGCAAGATTGGCTATAGTGGGGCTCTGGTGTTTTCTGAGTTTGCCCTTTGAGTGTGTCATTTGTTCAGGTGGTTGGATGATGCTCTGGTGTGTCTGAAGTTGGCAACTGGATGTATTGGTTCTTGGGCTTCTTGGGAAGTTCAGGCCAAGGTAAGCCACTTACTATGCCCTACCTGGGGCCAACTGGTATGAGCTACAAAGTGATCTTCAGATGTCTTGGACTTAAGTTCTTTCTATCATTATTTATCTGAAGACTAGGGGCCTGGTACATGAAATTTGTGCATGATGCGGTGGGGTGGAGTCCCCTCAGCCCAACGTGCACCCTCTGTCACGTTCCAGAACCCCGGCTGTTCCAGGCTTAGGCACGGGCCTACAGGCTCGGGGTATTCTGGCTCCCGAGGACACCTGTCCCAGGGACATAGGCCTTTTGGTGCTGGCACACGTGCAAGCGGCCGCAGAGCGAGAACCTCCGCCTGTGCCTGCACACACACTCCAGTGGGGCGGGAGCTTCCCCCGCGTCGCCATGGCAACATGGGGAGGGAAGCTCCAGGCCCCCCCCCCCAGCTTCCAGGCGCCTGCGTGTGCGTGCCAGCCAGGTGGGAGCTTCCACAGCATCCGCACACGCTGCCCCGCCCCTGGTTTCCTGGCGCCCGCATGCACGCAAGTGGCCGCAGTGCGGGGGAAGCTCCCTCCCTGACCCCGTCTCCTCGGCGGAGCTTTCCCCACGTTACCATGGTGACACAGGGGAAGCTCCAGCCCTGACCCTGGCTCCCAGGCATCCGCGCACACTGCCCTGTCCCGGTTCCTCAGCACCAGTGTGCGCGCAAGTGGCCGTGGGGCCAGAACTTCCCCAGCATTGCCATGGTGATGTGGGGGAAGTACCTGCCCTACCCTGGCTGCCCAGTGCCTGTGAATGCAAATTAACCCACCAGCTTTGTCAGGTTAATTTGCATACTCACTCTGATTGGCTGGTGAGCATAGTGGAGGGATGGTTAATTTACATGTTTCTATTTTATTATATAGGATTATTTTATTTGGAGCAGAGGATAATAACTCAGGCCACATATTTTTATGTACATCAACCCTGCAAAATCTTAGGTGGTCCACAACTTCTGTTAAATTTATTTTAACACATTGCGTACTACTCAGGAATTTTCTCGTGTTTCGCACGCCATCTGTTAATGACCGCTCACGAGTGTTCTCGTTTTTCACGCGCCATCTGTTATGGAACTTAGATGACAACACACTGTCTTCTCCTAGCATGGAAAGACAAACGGGTTGTCCGAATGATATCAACGATCCATGACACTTCTGTCTCGACAACAGGAAAAAAAAATAGAAAAACGGGAGAGAATATTGTAAAACCTACCTGCATCAAGGAATACAGTGCCCACATGAAAGGCATTGACCGTGCGGATCAATTCCTTTCGTGTTGTTCAATTCTAAGGAAAACGATGAAATGGACAAAAAAAGTAGTGCTGTACCTTATAAACTGTGGACTTTTCAATTCATTTAGAGTGTACAACATCCTCAATCCACAAGCAAAAGTGAAGTATAAACAGTTTTTGCTATCGGTGTTGAGAGACTGGATAATGGATGACAATAATGAAGGCTCTCCGGAACCAGAGACAAATCTGTCCAGCCCTTCCCCTGGGGGTGCAAGTAGAGTACCTCATAAAGATCCACCCAAAAGGTTGTCAGGTGATATGAAGCAGCATGAACCTACGTGTATTCCAGCGAGTGGAAAGAAAAAATTTCCTACGAGAGCCTGCAGAGTTTGTGCCGCCCATGGAAAAAGGAGCGAATCTAGATACTTATGTAAATTTTGTTTGGTCCCTCTTCATAGAGGAAAATGTTTTACGCAGTACCATACGTTAAAAAAGTGCTAGGAACTTTAATTGTTTAATTGTTTTTGTAAATAAAAATGTTATAATTATTGAAAAACAACACCTAAAGTGCATTATGATCTGTAGTTATGATGATTTAAATAACGTCCAGTTTGCCCAAAAACGTGCGGTCCCTGGCGTATGTCTTAGAGATTTCTATGCGGTGCACAATGTGTTAAATTTAGTTATTTAGAATTTGGAGATCAAAACAAATTTTCCCATAGAAACCATGAAAAAGTTGATACTTACATTTTCATGCAGGTGCTTTCAAAATCTTTTAAACCAAAGTCTATCTTAAATGGTACAGTATTAATATGAATCTTGAATTTCTCTGATCCCAATGTAGCACTGAAGGGAAGCAGAGTTTTATACCTCAAAATATATATTTTGCAAGATTGATTTTAGGCTAGTTATTAAGTAGCAAAAGACTCAGGAAAAACTTTGACCTCTTCCTTAACCGCCTAAAAGGAATTTAGAAAGAGAACCTGGTCCAGGAATGGAGATAGAATCAGATAACTAGTTTAATATAAACTAGTGTGTGACAGACAGGGAAGTCCATTTGTTCCAAGTCTTCTCTGTGTCCCATTGTTAAAGATGGCCCAGCAAACATTTATTTACAATACATTTGCTTTTCCATGTTCATGTGAGTTGTCTTCCTCCCCTTTGAAGTCCCAAACCACTATTCCTCTACCCTTCTCCTCATTTCCAAAATCACATAAAAGCCTCAATTGCCCAATCTGTCTGGGGGTCTCATTATGGCACTGCCAAATGTGCATTTTCTCTTGTTAATCTGTTTCTGTTAATTTGATGATTAACCCAGCTAGGATAATTTAGGTGGGAGGAAAATTAGATTTTTAGCCTCCACAGCTCTTTTTTTCCAATCTGAACCCTGAGACCCTCAAATTCTCAGGAAGGGCTGGGAGTTGAATATGGTTGGCAGTGCCTAGAGAAATATCAAGTAGCTGGATAAGAGATACATTGCGTTGGTGTTAGATTTACTTCTTTGTGGAAGGATTCTAAAGATAAAGGGTGTGAAGGCAATTTACATGTTTGATAGTTTGAAATTTTTATGCTATTAAACTGTGTGTATGCTATACATGATAGTTAAATATCAGTTTGATTTAATCATGGGAACTGAATTGGAGAATATATCCTCCTATATAATAAAAGGCTAATGTGCAAATTGTCCCCTCAGGAGTTCGACTGCTCACTATGACATGTGCTGACCACCAGGGGGTGACGCGGAACGAAGGAAGGCCCCGGCCTTTGTATCTTAGTATATTCTTATGAGGCCCCATATCTATGTAAATTTGGCATCCAGCAGCTGGGGGAAGGAAGGCCCTGATTGGCCCTGATCGCGAGCCAGGCCTAGGGACCCTACCCATGCACAGATTTTGTGCACCATGCCTCTAATTTATAAATAAAAAATCCCCACTATTGGGGGAATAAAGCATAATGAATATCCTATTGGTTATTGGTCAGGTGGTTGCATCCAGGAAGAAAACAAGTGGGACCCTGGCTGGTATGGCTCAGTTGGTTGGAATGTCTCCCTATACACTGAAAGACTGTGGGTTTGATTTCTGATCAGGGCATAGGCCTAGGTTGTGGTTCCATCCCCATTTGGGGCACATAGGAGGGGCAGCTGATAGATGTTTCTCTCTCACATCAATGTCTCTCTCTTCCTCCTTTCTTCCCTCCCCCACTCCCTCCCTCCCTCCCTCCTTCTCTCCTTCTTTCTCTGAAATCAATAAGCATGCCCTTGGGTGAGGATTTTAAAAAAAGCAAGCAAATGGGAGTGCATTATCTCTCATTTGTATGTATAAAAACAATACCAGAAACAAAAACAAAACTCAACTGATTTTTGTACTCTCTTTTGGAAGAGGAAAAGATCCATTGAGATGAAGATTATTATTTCAGCAACAAAGGAAACATTCAAGGCTCAGGCATCTCTTAAATTTAGTACTAATGATATATGAAATAAATTATAAGCTTTATGTTTCTGCCAGTTCTTGTAGGTAGATACCTGCTTACTTGCCAATGCAGAGGCAAGATTACTTATTTTTAGGTGTGTTTCTCAGTGTAAGACAAATTTGCTTTAAAATGCATTCTTTTATTTATGAAATTAGTGGTTAGTAATAAAAAACTCAAATGATTTTTTTTAATCCTCACCGGAAGATATTTTTCCATTGATTTTTAGAGAGTGAAAGAGAGAAATATCGATGTGAGAGAAACACATCTATTGGTTGCCTCCTGTATGCTCCCTGACCAGGGCCTGGGCTGGGGAGGAGCCTGCAACTGAGGTATGTGCCTTTGGCCTGAATCTAACCTAGGGTGATGCTCTATCCACTGAACCAAACCAGCTAGGACAAAACACAAATGATTTTTGAGAGATTCTTAGATCTTTGCTTTGGAAGGGACCATAGAGCACATCTAGTTTAGTATAGGACTCTTTCTATCAAGGCCAAACTGCATCCAGTGGTCTCTTCCTGTTCTCTCTTGGTCCTCTTGTCTGCTGTGCTTCAGATTACAGATCTTCTCTGTCCTTGAATTTATCAAGTTCTGTATGGCTCTTTGTACTGCCTCAAATGCTCTTTTCACATCCTTGTTCCATGGCTTGCTTCTTTACATTAAACAGATTTCACTCAAATCTTACTCCTCAGACAGGCCTTTCCCAGACCATCCTATCTAAAGGACCCCTCCTCAATTGCCATAACTTTCGACCATAAGACTGTTTTTTTCCTTTATAATCCTTGTCACTGCTGTAGGGGTAGAAAATTTTTCTCTTCTAGGTTCTTTGGCTGATCTAAATAATTATATTGACATAAGACAGATTAACAGAAGAAAAACAAATTTACATAGATATGGGGCCTCAAGAATATACTAAGATACAAAGAGCAGCCAGGTAACTGAAGCTTATATAACATCCTTAGCTAGGGAAAGAGATAAGGGTCTGGCATACAAAGTGGGGAAGGTGTTTTACAGGAAGGCCAGAGAAGATTTTTGGAAAACAAAGGTTGCTTTGTTATGCAGGTGAAAAAGTGTGTGGTAACAGCTCTCTTCCTGGTACAGGCCCCATTTCCCTTATAAATTTAGGCAGTTGAGGGGGGAGGTAAAGAGCTTTTCTTCAATATGTTGAGTTTTTATTGCCTTTAACTCAAAATAGTGCTTATGCCAAAGAGGCATATTTTGGGATAGCAAATCTGCTCACTGTCTGGAATGATCATGTTTGCCTGTCTCCCCTCAGTAGGCTCCATGAGAGCAGGGACCATGTCTGTGTTGTTCACTGCTGTATTCCAAAGCTCTATAAATGGACTGGTCCACTATAAGTATCTGACAGATATTTATAAAATGAATGACTAACCATTAGTGGTTCATTGTTGTCAAATCACTGCTGTGCTGAAATCTGTCTCCTTTCACTTCTATCACTGATCTTAGTTCTTCCCTCTGAAATAATTCAAATTATTATTACCTGCTCTACTCCCTCTTTTGCAAAGTCTTCAGGCATTTGGATGTCAATCATCTCTCATTGAGGCCCAACTCACCTAGTTTCGTCACCAGCTCCTTATGGGCATAGTCAGCATCCATTTATCCATCACAGGGAGTTTTTGGTTTTGTTGTTGATACCCAGCACTAGACACAGTACATTTTGTGGAGTCTGAGCCTCAGAGAGAGATAGTTTAGTTAAACTTTTTTGGCAATGTTTATCTTTTACTTCCATATAAGTGATCAAGGAACTGTAACCAGACAACCAAGGGGTCCGGGCTGCCTGTCACTACATGAGCCAATGAAGCAGGGATAGGCTTGAATTATATGAGTGTTTATTCCAGTAATGCCGGCAGGATGGGAGGGCAGCAGGTCATCCACAAAAATCTGCTCTATCTCGCCCCATAAGCCAGCTGCTTATATTTGGTAGAAGGACAAAGATTATGTGGGAAAGTAGGGATTACAGGTATGGGAAAGTAGGCACAGGATAACCATTGCAGGTTACAAGTCATATGGTGGGGGGGCATTGCAGAGGGTGGGTACCTATGGGCACCCCTGGACCAGATTACAGGCAATAGGGGCTGGAGGTTATAAAGAGCAGGTGCCTCCAGAACTAGATTGCTTCATCCACGAGGTTGTAAATCTTTCCATAATGATAAGTAGTTCTCAGGACAAGAGGATGGACTGCATTCTGGTGTTAGCTTCCCTGTCCCAGGGCGTATAACTCCCAGCCAGGTTAGAATGTGTTTTCTCTAATCAGAACAGAATTGTCACGGTTAACAGAACATGATTAATATTTCCTATAATTATAGCTGGTCCCCAATATTCTATTTCTGCCCCTAATATAACTATTTATATATGATGTCATTGTCAGAATTACTGTTAGAGTTCTTAAAAATTTGTTTTATTGTGGAGTATAACAGCATAGAAATATAGAAAATATAAATATACACTCTAATTAATGTCTATTTATCTGTTACTCAAGTCAAGAAATAGAACATTATCATGGTCCCAGAAAGCCGTCTTATTGACACAGGCATCTCAGTGGTCGGGGGACCCGAAAGTCCACCACCCACTCTGGGTTCTTGGCTTTGCCAAGGAAAGAATTCAAACTTGAGCTAGCATAGAGTTGAAAGTAAAAGTGAGTTCATTAGTGAAGCAGTAAGAGAATGGGCTACTCTACAGACAGAGCAGCCACCCCCCCCCCCTTTAGCAGAATTTGCTTCCTTTATCGAGGTTTATTAAATTGGGATGGGAGTAGGTATTCAATAAAGGGGGAGATATTCAGGATCTTCTCTAGAAAGGGGTGGAGATTTTTCAGAGGACCTCCATTAGCCATTTGTATCCTTTCATGGGCTTTCCATTTCAGATCATGGTGGCATGGGGTGTGTTGTTTAGCATGCTAATGTATTACAATGAGTATATAATGAAGCTAAGGGTTACATTTAAGAGAAATTAGTTGCCAAGTTGGATTGAGCAGTCACTGCCTGTTTTAAGTAATAAATCTGGTGGGTGGTGATCTTCCTTCTTGATAGTTCCTATAGCTTTTATCAATTGCAGCTTGCCACATACCCAATCTCATTAAGTATCTCTTCTCAATCTCAATTCCTCTCTGGGAATAATTAATATCCTGATTTTTAGAAGAAACACTTCCTTGGTCACTTATTTTTTGAATAGATTTACTACTTATTTTTAAAATAGATTTACCACTTACATATGCATCCCCTAACAATGTAGTTCAGCTTTCATTGATTGGCTGCCTCCTGCATGCCCCACACTGGGGATCGAGCCCACAACCCAGGCATATGCCCTGACTGGGAATCGAACCATGACCTCTGGTTCATAGGAAGCCAGCTGGGCCTCCAATTTAAATTCTTTAAGGGAGAAGTAAAAGCTTCTTGTGAGCCTTCAGGGTCTCCACTGCCTTCAGCTCAAAATAACCCACAGGCCAAAGTAGCACATCTTGGGGATGCCTGTTCTGAACCCCTTCATGTGTTTTTTATTTCATGAATTTCTGCTCTTATTTAATTCTTTATATTTTCTTTCCATTTATTTTTATGTTCTTTTTTTAAAATATATTTTATTGATTTTTTACAGAGAGGAAGGGAGAGAGATAGAGAGTTAGAAACATCGATGAGAGAGAAACATCGATCAGCTGCCTCCTGCACACTCCCCACTGGGGATATGCCCGCAACCCAGGTACATGCCCTTGACCGGAATCAAACCTGGGACCCCTCAGTCCGCAAGCCGACGCTCTATCCACTGAGCCAAACCGGTTTCGGCTATGTTCTTTTTTTAAGCTCTTGAGATTCCTGCTTTGTTTATTAATCTTCTAAGAAATATTTTCTGTTATACGCATAATAAGGCTCTCAGTTGCCCCCAAGCATAACTTTAGCTTCTTCCCATAAATTTGTATTTTTAAATGTCTTTTATGATTTCTTCTTTGACTGATTTATAGATTAGTTTAAAACTGTACTAATTTACAGACATAGGAACATTTAAAAATTATTTCTTTCATTGATTTTTTGCATACTTGAATTGTGGAGAAGAGAGAGAACATCCTGGCACTTCAATCCTTGTCATTTGGTTTGTATTGCATTATGGCCTAGAACAATATCAGTCTTTTAAAATGTTCTGTGTGCACTTGGAGAAAAAAAAAGATACTCTATATTTTTTGCTGCAGTTTATATGTTCATTTGGTCAAGTTTTTAAAATCTTCTATATCCTGATATTTTTCTCTTTTAACTGCTGAATTCCTTTGCTGTTATTCTAACTTGCAGTTCTAGAATTCTAATTTATTTTTTCCAATGTGTTCTTTTATCTTTTAGTCCTTCAAGTCCTGTCAAAATGTTCAAACCTTGAGTTTTTATTAATTCAACATTATAGTTGTTTTATAGGCTATTCCTGATAATTTCTAACATTACAAACATTTCTGGGTCATTTTCTGCTTTAGTTGTTCCTATTGGTTCTTGTTAGTGGTATTTTATTACCTTGTGTATCTGGCTATTATGTACTGCACAATGTAAAGGAGAAATCTGTAGCATATTGTGAGGCCTAGATTGGTGCTATCTTCTGCAGAGTCTTGCTTTTTTTTTGCACCCTCACCCCACCCTTCCCACTTGCTTCAACCAGATAGCTGGTGGCACCACCAATCTGAATGTTAGACCAACTCAATACAACAATCCAAGGTACACTTAGAGGTTTACTTAGGTCACCCAGATGACATAAAGCTATCATTCAAGTCTGCTCAAGGGCTGATTTCTTTCTGGTTTCCTCTATCCTGGGAGTATAGCTCTTCAGGGTTTCTATTTCAAGTGAGTGGTGTCTTATCAGACTTCCTCCTTTTGAAACGCTCTTGCCTTTGACATTTTTTGCCCATGGATTTATAAGGGTTTTAAGAACAAGCTGTCTTTTCCCCTCATTTGTTTTCCTGGGCCTTCAAGTGCCAGAATCCCAAAACCATTTTGAGTGTTTGGACTACCTCTCTGGGTTCTATTCTTTTGCCTTTATTTCAGCCAGGTAATTCTTCTTTACAATCTTGTTAAATCTTTGGGATCTTAGGGCTATTTTAAAAAAGTATTTTCTTCAGAATGTTTATTTATCTTCAAAGGGACATTTCATCCAGGTTTTTATACCTTAAAAATTAATCAATTTTATTCATATAAAATTGTAGTTGTTGGCATAAGAACGTCCAAATCTATAGAAAAGTTTTATATGAATTTATTTGAGCCAAAATTTTGAGTACATGCTCAGAAGCAAGATCTCAACAGATTGAGAAAATGCTCCAGATAATGGTAGTTTTGAAGTTCATTTTATACACGTAGAATCAAAGGAGAAGACATAAAGGGGTTACATGGAATCCATTGGTGGTAGATTAAGGAGGTGGAATAAAGCAAAGTGGGGAAATATCTGGGATTGGATAAAAAGCAAAATGGAGAAACATTTATTTTATATTGGTGGGTACAGGACAGTTAACATTTACAGTACTTAGAGATGTGATGTAACAAGGAGAAGTCTTGTAGTCTTGTGCTGTGGTGCCAGTGGTTGTGCCTTCCAGGGGTCTGGAAAAGAAAATTATTCAAAGATATGTTATTCTAGATATATAAGAACAATGGGCGAGGCTCACTGAAGGTAAAGATTGACTTTTGCTAAGGAAACTATAGGCCTGGGATGACTTTCAGTCCCTGAGCTTGTCAGACCTGCCAGGTAGCTCCCTAAGCTTGTGGGCTCTACTATGTTGCCCCCTTTTTGTTTACATAGTTAAATTCAATTTGGCATATTTTTTTTCCCCTCAGTGTGAATATTAGTAGTTAAAAAACTGTTCTTGACACCTATATTGTGTATCTACTCACACATTTAAATTCTGATTCCCAGTTTTCATTATTCAGTTTTGATTTCCACAGGGAATAGGTGGGACCAAATGTTCTTTAGTATACTTACATACAGAACTTTTGGGGTGCTGAATCTTCTTAGTGGGAATGATTTAATCTTTATCTCTAATTTCCTTTGAAATATACCATTATTGGCAGAGAATGGAATATTTACATGTTTCCTGGGTGTTCTTCCAAATCAGTCACAGAAAATGAAAGAATGATTCATTCTCAAGTATTCTATCTTTTACCTGGAATGTGACTGACTTTGATTTTCATATGGGTAGCACCTTGTTATTGATATTTTACCTCAGATGTCATCTTTTTAGAAAGACCTCTTTGAATAATCACTCCTTCTTTCCCTTTTATAACATGTACCAGTATCTGGTAATATTCTTATATATATATTTGATTTTTTACAGAGAGGAAGGGAGAGAGATAGAGAGCCAGAAACATCGATGAGAGAGAAACATCGATCAGCTGCCTCCTGCACACTCCCTACGGGGGATATGCCCGCAACCAAGGTACATGCCCTTGATCGGAATCGAACCTGGGACCCTTCAGTCCGCAGGCCGACGCTCTATACACTGAGCCAAACTGGGTAGGCTCTGATAATATTCTTACATTTTTCCTTCCTCAGCAAAATCTAAATCTCCATGAGGGCATATATTGTTCACTACTGTCTTGTGTGTCTTATTTATCTATTTCCTGAAACATGTTAGTCAGTAATTGTTTGTTTAATAAATGAATGAATAAAATATTTATTAATTTCTTCTGAAATTGACATCATTTTATCTAAATATCCCAGTCACCTTTTAAAATTTATGATTTCATTACATTAAATGTTTCTAAAATAATAGCGTCTGCTTTCTCTTGCCTTATTTCAAAAGTGGGGGTTTTTTGGGTAAATATTGAATGAAAAATCAGTTAATAAGAATCTGGCCGGAACCGGTTTGGCTCAGTGGATAGAGCGTCAGCCTGTGGACTGAGAGGTCCCGGGTTCGATCCCGGTCAAGGGCATGTGCCTGGGTTGCGGGCACATCCCCGGTGGGGGATGTGCAAAAGGCAGCTGATCGATGTTTCTCTCTCATCGATGTTTCTAACTCTATCTCTCTCCCTTCCTCTCTGTGAAAAATCAATAAAATGTATTAAAAAAAAAAGAATCTGACCTACAATAAATGTTAGAGTGATGAAGAGATACTTAGGATTAGGAACAACTCTGACTTTCTTGTTATATGTGTGGCTGGAGTGTAGCAAACCAAGAGAGAACTAGTCACAGATGCTGTTAGAGGAGGGCAGGTTAAGGCCTTGTGGCTTATGTGGACTTGGACTTAACACTCTTAATGATAAGGGAGACCATTGGAAAGTTTTGAGTAGAGAAGTGACATGATCTGACTTATCCTAAAGACTTTTGTGTAGAAAACAAACTGAATTCAGTGGGAGTTGACAGTGGAGCTATAGGGATATTAAAGTCAGTATAGTCTGCTGCTGGGTGCTCACATCAGTTTCATTGGCTAATTTGTCTATATGTGTGCCAGGAGCATCCCTTCTTACCTTCTGTAGCTCAGTTCTAACCCTCAATATATTAGGTAGGGCATACTGCCAGATCATAACCTCAAGGCTGAGCCTTCTTACTTTTCTTCTCAGGCAGGTGTGGACTGTACTTGGAACTCTGTGTTTTCACATATATTTTAGAAAACCCTGGGATTTTTATTGAGATTGCATTGACTATGTAGGTTAATATGGAGAGTATTGATTCTTCCTAGCTTAAAATTAGGATAACTCCATTTATTTTGGTCATCTTTATATATATATGTGTGTATATATATATATATATATATATATATATATATATATATATATATATTTGAATAAAGGCCTTGAATATATTTTATGTTAAATCCTAAACCACTTTTTTTGTTGTAAATGTGATTTTAAAAACTTAAATTTTGTTTCTTGTTGATGTTTACACAGCTGTTATTTGTATATTAAATTTATATTTAGCTACCTTGCTAACACAATAATTTTTAAATTCCTCTGAATTTTCTATGTAGATAATAATATCTGTAAATACTATTGTGTTTCCCTCTTTCCAATGCTATATATTTTATTCATTTGTTTTTTTCTTATTTTACTGAGCTGGCAAGAACCCACCAGGATAATGTTTAATGATAATATTAATAAGTATCAATTGTAAGACATTTTGTTAGGCTCTTAATTTTTAAAAGGACTGTGTCTAATATTTCACATTTAGAAATGATGTTGTAGGTTTTTGTCAGATACTTTTATCCATGATATGAACATTTTTAAAGCTGTTAGTTATGGCCATATTACTCTTTAGAAAGCTTGTCTCAGTTTATTCCTGCCATCAGTGTACTAGCTATAGGCACAATGCTGTACATCACATCCCTAGGACTTATTTCTTTTTTAACTAGAAGTTTGTACCTTTTGACCACTTTCACCGATTTCATAATTTCTTAAAACAAGAGCATTGTTTTACATAACCACTATACTATTATCAAAATAATCATTGACATAATATTATATAATCTGTAGACATTTAAATGTTATCAGTTACCCTTTATAGCAGTTTTTTTTCTTGTCCAAATTCCAATCCAAGATAATGCATTATATTTAGTTTTCATGACTCTTAATTTTTTTTTTTCTGGAACAGTTCCTCAGTCATTCTTTGTCTTTCATCACATAGACATTTTTAAAGAATACAGGCCAGTTATCTGTATATATAAAAGCCTAATATGCTAAGTGTTTGATGGTTTGTCGACCGCTCAACCAGTCGCTATGACGTGCACTGACCACCCAGGGGCAGACACTCCGATTGGTAGGTTAGCTTGCTGCTGGAGTCCGGCCGATCAGGACTGGGTGAAATGGGCCAGACACACCCTGGAGCCAACCTCCTGCAGCCTTTCTCCAGCCTCTAAAATATTTCTTCTAATTAATTTCCTTTCAATGTTCACAAATTTGTGCATCGGGCCTCTAGTTTAGTAGAATGTCCTTAGTTTGGGCGTGTCTGCTGCTGTCTGCTTAGATTTAGGTTTTACCTTTTTAGAAGGAATGCCACAGGAGTATGTTGTGATGCATCCTATCAGGAGGCATATGGTGTTG
The DNA here is from genome assembly GCF_963259705.1 of Myotis daubentonii. Lineage (NCBI taxonomy): Eukaryota > Metazoa > Chordata > Mammalia > Chiroptera > Vespertilionidae > Myotis > Myotis daubentonii. Next base: position 129,692,753 of record NC_081861.1, on the reverse strand, counting down.
ATTTGTCCTATTACTAGCAGTGTTCATTTTGATCACTTAAAATAGTATCTGGCAAGATTCTTTACTATGAAATTACTATCTTCCCCTTTGTAATTGAAAGGTATCTTATAGGGAGCTACTTTGAGACTGGTTAATACTCTGTTTTCCATCAAATTTTCAACCACTAGTTTTATCATGTATTAATGATACTTGCCTAAAATAATTATAGTCAGGGCGGTTTGCCAAATGGTGATTTTTCTTATTTCTTCATCAAATTTATTATTTGGAATTATGCTCTAAGAAAAAGCTTTTTCTTCTCCCCCATTTATTTATGTCAGTAAGGATTGGTGCACTTTTTTATACTTCTATGGATTATAACCTACTACTATATTTATTTTGTTGCTCAAATGTTCCTCATTTCACCAGTGGGAGTCCTCAAGCTGACTCCTGTTTCCTTTAGACATGCCCCCATTATTCCTTGAGCATTTCCTTACTTTCTGCTGTAGCCTGGAAATCAGCCATTTCTCCTAGGAACCCTGGTTCCTTTTATTGGCACATTAGCTGTGTTCATGGCTCTTGGAGTGTCATTGCTTCCAGGCTCCCTCAACAGACAGAGCTAAGGAATATATATGTGTGTATATATATTTTATACTATATTTACACACACACTTATGTCTATTTCTACATCTCTCTATATTAAGAATGAGCTTATATGGTTAATTCTAATTCCCAACCTTCTCCCTTTTCTTTTTTTCTGTTCTTTCTTTCCTTTTTTTTTCTTTCTTAATCCTCACCTGAGGATATATTTTCCATTATTTTTACAGAGAGAGTAGAAAGGAGGGAGGGAAGGAGAGAGAGAAACATCGACATGAGAGAGACACATTGATTGGTTGCCTCCTGCATGCGCCTGGACTAGGGCCAGGGATTGAACCTGCAACCCAGGTACATGCCCTTGACCGGGAATCGAACCCCTGACCCTTTGGTGTGTGGGATGATGCTCTAACCACTGAACCATGCCAGCCAGGGCCTTCCCCCTTTTTATATTTGTAACTTCTGTTTATGAGAATAAGGAACCAAACTCTCATTATCCACAATACATATACTTACTTGCTTAGTCCTAGAATACATATAAAGAAGTTTCATATCTCTGTGTAAAACTACTACCTAAGTAGAATATAGTATGTATTTATATTTATTTTTTGTCTAAGCTCAAGGAGAGTATGGTATTTAAATATTGTTTTCAAGAATTACCTAGGGTTAATTTTTTTTCCTCTGGCCCTGTTCAGTGTGTTTGCATTACTCATTTCAAATACAGTTAACTACATTTGTTCATTTATGCTCCATTTTGGGTTCTTCCCTCCTATGATTATGTCTTTTTTTTGTATGTGAAACATTAATAAGGTTTTAAAAGAACTGTATAAAAATATAGGCTAGTTTATTTGATTACTGAAATAGAAAACTTATGACTTGTAATTGTTTGTTCTTTCAGGGAATCATTTAATACTTCACATTAGAAGAAATATGTGAAAGTTCCTGCCAACCTGTGAGAATTTCTTCCTTCGGCCATTTTTTTGTTCTACTTACTAGACAACTTTCTCAGAAGTTCTTTTTTGATGCCATGTTTTGTGGCTCGCATCAAAAGAGGAGTTTGTCTTCATGAAGATTCCTAACATTGGTAATGTGATGAATAAATTTGAGATCCTTGGGGTTGTAGGTGAAGGTAAGTTTAGCATTTCTTGAGTTTTTTTTTTTAGCAATATACAATTATACCTACCACCAAAAAAAGCAAATAATTCAGGTCCTACTAATTTAATCTGCATCAATTTAGATATGAACCTAAGAGCAAGATATTAAAAATAAAATTATTCTCAACTATTGGGTCTTATTCTCAAATGGAAAGTTGAAAACATTAAAAAATCCCTTAAAGTTTAATAAATCAGGAATTTCTTGAGGCTGCCTTAATTTCATTCTTTTCTTTTTTTATTTAATTTATTGGGTTGACATTGGTCAACATGAACATACAGGTTTCAGGAATGGTTTCTATGTTATAAGATCTATTTCATTCTTTCATTAGGAACCATGGTTTCTTTAGTCAATAATTTTTTGGTTACATTTTATTTTTATATCAGTTAGGCTTATTCTCAGTAACTTTAATTTTATTTGTATAAGTTAAATTTTACTTACTACATGGTAAATAAATAACTTCTATTTGTCTGGGAATGACAAACCACATTTTATAAATTCTGAGGCACACAATTTGGTCATATTGTGATGCCTTTGAAATCAGATGTATGTTATAATCAGTAGCATGTCATGGTTTAATTGGCAGCATTTTTCCTTTCCTAGTAGTACATAAAATTATGCTTATATTCAGTGACATCATTGATTAGATGAAATATGGTAATTCATTTTTCATAAGTTTTTTTGATTTTTTCATTTTAGTAGTTTTTGCTCTTGACTTAAAGATAACTTTATAGAGATTTTGATAAATAATTCTGTTAATGAGATAAATGACTATAATTATGGTTTCTTTAAAGCAAATGTTACAAAAATTTCATATATCTTTAAAGCAAATGTTACAAATATTTTATATTTCAAAATTTTCAAATAAATTTGAAATTTTAAAAGGAGTTTTAAAAATTTACCAATGTGAACAGAAAAGCTGTTTTAGATTTTAATATTAAGTGTCAAACCTCAGAGAGAAGGCAAGGTAGGGTGGGAGAGGGGGGAGTAAGAGATCAACCAAAGTACTTGTATGCATGCATATACGGTAAGCGTAACCAATGGACACAGACCGTATGAGGGGTGAGGGCCTGTGCTGGGGGGAGGGGGGGTTGGGAGCTGGCAGGGAGAGGTCAATGGGGGAAAGTGGAGACACATGTAATACTTTCAGCAATAAAGAATTTAAATAAAAAATTAAAATAAATAAAAGCAATTAAAAACACAGTCTGATCATTGGGTGTTTGCTTCAAGATCTGAAGTTGAAACCATATTAAGAGAATGGATCCTTCTTTCTTCACCAGTCAACGCCTTTCGTTTTCTTCATTAATATTAATTATGTAAATAAAATTTATTCTCCATATCTTACCTACTATCTGTTTTATAATACCTGCCTTTTTGTTTATTTGTTATTGGTTCCCCCCCCCCAAAGAAGTATTACAGTTAGACTTATGCAATAAACTATTGACTGGAGAAGGTCATCTCATAGAGTATAACACATTTGGAATGTTCCAGATTCTGAACCTAAGTTTTCTGGATCCTAACCTTGGGTTTCTTTGTATATTTATATGTGATCATCTTCTCAGGGATTGGCTCAGATTAACTAAAACTACAAGACTGTTATATAAATCAGAATATGTCAGTTTAAGTTGTAGCCAGAAACATTGCTATATGCTTTTTGTTTTTTTTTTATAAACTACCTCAGATGCTTTTTGGCTAAGAAATACAAATATATATTAAGGAAATTTAAAACTGTCAAGCTAACTCTAAAACTGTCAAGCAGAATCTACCTTCTGATTCTCCTAATTAGATGTTCACAGTATAACTTTAACCTCAGTTTTCTGGGTAACTTGCTGTCTACTCTGTGTTCTATCTCTAAGAAAGTAGTTTATTGGCTGGATAACAGGATAAGTAACCCAAAAGATGATGATGAATTTCATCAAACTATACCAAACAAAGTGGGAGTGCATGGCTATAAATGGCCAGAGATTCTTGAACTGCTTGTGGCCTGTGCCCTTGAATTGATTATTTATGGCAAAAGATGTATCAACTTTGATTAGTTATTAATTGAAATGCTGAGGCCTATACTGTTTTGCCAATCAGGAAAGATATTCCAGTATCCTAGAAGAGGACTTAATTGTCTCCTAGGATAGATAACATATTTGGTAAGCTCCATGCTAAGAAATCATTAGCTCTTAAGTTTTAAGTTTCCTAGAATCTTTTGAATTAATTTTCATCTACTCCCAAGGTTCTTGTACCCAAATCTTGTTTCTAGAATATTTTAAGTTTAAATTTAAACATGTCTCAAGTGAAATTTTCTTTAGAAGAGAAACCTGTAAAAGTACATGTTGAGGAAATGAGTTACTTATACTCTCAGTTTATGAAAAAAAAATATAATAAATATCCATGCTCTGTAGGTGGCTCTTTGCATTATCACTGCAGAATATTGTTATTTTAGGAATCATTATTATATACTGATAACCAATTTATATATATAAAAGCCTAAGCAACTGTTATGACAGAATGACTGGAATGACTGGTCAACAAGTTGCTATGATGCACACTGACCACCCAGGGGCAGACACTCAAGGCAGGAGCTGCCCCTTGGTGGTCAGTATGCTCCCACAGGGGGAGCGCTGCTCAGCCAGAAACTGGGCTCATGGCAGTGGCAGGAGCCTCTCCTGACTCCACAGCAGCACTACCGAGTGGCAGCAGCAGGCACAGTGGGCTGGGATGAGCATGAGCAGTGTGGCGCTGGGCCCTGGTTCTGGTTCCTCCCTGGCCACCTGCCACTTGGTGCACTGCTACATCACTCAGGGGATGTCCGACTGTCGGTTTAGGCCAGATCCTCACAGACCAGGCTGGGATCGGGTCTTAACTGGTAGTCGGACATCCCTCGAGGGGTTCCGGATTGTGAGAGGGCGCAGGCCGGGCTGAGGGACACCCCTCCCCAGTGCACAGATTTCATGCACCGGGCCTCTAGTGTAAATATAATAGAACTTCAATTTCTATAAGAGCTGTAGTAGGTATGCTGCTTCTAACTGTTTCCTTCTTTTTATTATAGGAGCCTATGGAGTTGTACTTAAATGCAGACATAAGGCAAGTACAAGAAGAAAAAATGTGTTTTAACTGTTTTGAAATTAATGTAGTGTTCTGTGCATGTGAGCATATAATTAAAGCTGTCTGGCTATAATGATGATGCTTGTTGAGTAGAATTAATATGTGAACCCAGAGAAAGGAGGTTACTTTGGGACAAGCTTTATCATGATTTGGTAGTCATTAGTTCTTTACAATCATGTGCTATATTTTATTTTTTTATTTTTTATTTTTTATTGCTTAAAGTATTACAAAGGGTATTACATATGTGTCCATTTTCCCCCCCGCCCTAGACAGTTCCCTAGCCTCCCCTGTCCCCCAGTGTCTTATGTCCATTGGTTATGCTTATATGCATGCATACAAGTCCTTTAGTTAATCTCTTACCCCCCTACCTCCTGCCCCCCAACCCTCCCCGGTCTTCCCGCTGCAGTTTGACAATATGCTTGAGGCAGCTCTGCCTCTGTATCTATTATTGTTCAAAAGTTTATAATGGTCTCTATTATCCATGAGTGAGTGAGATCATGTGGTATTTTTCCTTCATTGACTGGCTTATTTCACTTAGCATAATGCTCTCCAGTTCTATCCATGACGTTGCAAATGGTAAGAGTTCCTTCCTTTTAAGAGCAGCATAGTATTCCATCATGTAGATGTACCACAGTTTTCTAGTCCATTCATCTACTGATGGGCACTTAGGCTGTTTCCAGATCTTAGCTATGGTGAATTGTGCTGCTATGAACATAGGGGTGCATATATCCTTTCTGATTGGTGTTTCCGGTTTCTTGGGATATATTCCTAGAAGTGGGATCACAGGGTCAAATGGGAGTTCCATTTTCAGTTTTTTGAGGAAACTCCATACTGTCTTCCATAGTGGCTGCACCAGTCTGCATTCCCACCAGCAGTGCACAAGTGTTCCTTTTTCTCCACATCCTCTCCAATGTGCTATATTTTCACCTGTCCAATGTATAGTTGAAAAGCTGCCTAATGAGAAGAGGTGATAGAGAAGAAATCAAGGTAGTGATAAATTTATGTTCAGGTACTTAAGAAAAATGAACACTTTCATTCAGTTAGCATTTTTCATGTAGACCCAATACGTAACTTAGAATACTTTATGGGTCTGAATCCAGATTTTGAAGGGTATAATGGATAGGTATTTGATATAAAATAGGGCTTGGGAGAATGGTATATGGTTATTATTGATTATAGTTGATCACCCTTGCACAGCCTTGAATGAATCAAATTATATAAATTATTTGACTATGATAATCACCATTTATTCAGGTAAGTTATTTCAAGTTTTCACAGCTGTTGCTCAGTGGTGAACATGTTTTACTCAGAGAATAACTTTTAGATGATACGTGTTCTAATATTGAATCATTACCTTGTAATGATTATCTGAAACTAATATAATGTTGTATGCCAATTATACCTCAATTAAAAAAATATGGGAAGTGTTAAAGCTACAACAATTTTGACCTAATCTAAGTTCTTCTGTCTTTTATGTAAAAAAAGATTTATTAGTTGAATATTTTTTTAATGTATCCATATATCTGTCTACTTGTTTGTTAAAACATGCTTGTTAACTATAGTATGAAATGGTTCGCACTGCACACTGTTAATGCACACTGTCAGTGCCAGCAAGATGGGTCCAGAGTGAGAGTGGATGATAACAGGGATCTAAGCTCTTGGGAAACCAATTCTAAATGTGAACTCTGATTCCTAGTGGCTATGTGTAGAGCACTTTGGGTTACAAGGATAAGTAAACTGTAGTTTTCTTAACCTTGTATGGCTTAGAGTTTGTCTGAAGAGATACTTTAAAAACTGAGATTGCATCTAAAAAACTCTTTTTACTGCCCTTTCCTAAATGAGGGGACTCACAAAATAGCTCTTTAAGTATTATTTTTTTTCCCTTTCATGCATCTAAAAAGATATCGGATGGAAAATTTAAACATAAATTAGTGCCTCACTCAGAGTAATAAAAACTCTTTTTAGAATCTGCAGGTGTTTAGTCATTAGACTTGTTATAGTATATTCTTCTTTCAGCCAGAATCAAACCTTCAAATCTTCACCCCATTACCCCAAAATAGAGAATTTGATGCTTTTGGTAAGATTTACCCTTCAGGAGCAAACAAATGGATAACCACAAAATCTCATGTTATAGTTAAAAATGGATATAATAATTTCTATTGTACCATTATATACAAAATAATCATACCCATGTATTTTGCATTCCTTTTAAAATTATAAAATGGTTATAAAATGTATGATTACTTATGCATAGGTGTGTGTTTGATCACTTATGCATAAATTTGTTCTCTTTTTAAGAGGGTTGGATCTGAGTGTATATATAATTAAATAATTCCTAGTATATTGTATATTTGAGCAAGTATGAAAGAAAGTTACTGTTTAATCTGTGTACTGTTGCAAGAAATTTAGAAGTCATGTTTATAAAAAGATATAGCTTGTCTTTTGTGAACACAATAAATGTTGGTTTATTCCAGGCCAAAGACCATACTTAGTTTATTGAAATAAATGCTGCCCAATTAAAAAAGAATGTGGCCCAGCCCGGCTAGCATGGCTCAGTAGTTGAGAATTGACCTATGAACCAGGATACCATGGTTTGATACCCGGTCAGTGCACATGCCCAGGTTGTGAGCTTGATCCCCAGTGTGGGATGTGCAGGAGGCAGCCGATCAATGATTCTCTCTCATCATTGATGTTTCTGTCTCTCTCTCCCTCTCCTTTCCTCTCTGAAATCAATAAAAATATATTTTAAAAAATGTGGCCCAGCCTGGCCAACATGGCTCAGTAATTGAGTATTAACCTATGAACCAGGAGGTCATGGTTCGATTCCCAGTCAGGCCATATGCCTGGGTTGTGGGCTCGATCCCTAGTGTGAGGAGTGCAGGAGGCAGCCAATCAATGATTCTCTTGCATCATTGATGTTTCTTTCTCTCCCTCTCCCTTCCTCTCTGAAATCAATAAAAATAGATTAAAAGAATATAATGATACTCTCTTTTTGACAGTTTCTGTTTATTATACTAGAGGCCCAGTGCACAAAATTCATGTGTGGGGGGATCTCCTCAGCCCAGCCTGCACCCTCTCCAATCAGGGACCCCTCAGGGGATGTCCAACTGCCGGTTTAGACCGCTGGCTCCTAACTGCTCACCTGCCTGCCTGATTGCCCCTAACTGCCTCCCCTGCCAGCCTGGTCACCCCCAACTGCCCCCCCCCCCACTGGCCTGGTCGCCCTTTACTGCCACTCTGTCAACCTGGTCACGTCTAACTGCCCCCCCACCAGCCTGGCCGCTCCTCACTGCTTCCCCGCCGGCCTGATCGCCCCATGCAGCCTGCTGTTCAGTCGTTTGGTTGTCCCTCACTAACCCCCCTGCTGGCCTGATCACCCCATGCAGCCTGCTGTTCAGTTGTTTGGTCGTCCCTCACTAACCTTCCTGCCGGCCTGGTCACCCCATGCAGCCTGCTGTTCAGTCATTTGGTCATCCCTCACTATGCCCCATGCCGGCCTTGTTGCTCCAGGCAGCCTGGTGGTCGTTACTGTGACAGTGTCCTGGGCAATTTGCATATTCCTCTATTAGTATAGATATACACATTGACATGTATATGAAAACTCTTAGCAGTGACTGTTCAGCTATTTATGGCACTTTATGACTACTGGCATTTGGAAGACATTCTAGTTTGGACCGTCACTGCAGATATATGTTGCTGATTTTTTAAAATTTGCATGTCTGCTTTGAAGTGCCTGTGAGAGGGGAGACATGTTTTTTTTTTAATATATTTTATTGATTTTTTTTACAGAGAGGAAGGGAGAGAGATAGAGAGCTAGAAACATCGATGAGAGAGAAACATCGATCAGCTGCCTCCTGCACATCTCCCACTGGGGATGTGCCTGCAACCCAGGTACATGCCTTGACCGGAATCGAACCTGGGACCCTTGAGTCCGCAGGCTGATGCTCTATCCACTGAGCCAAACTGGTTTCGGCAGGGAGACATATTTTACAGTACAGTTTTTCTTTGCAGAAGTCCATAGAGATTGTTCTCATTACAAAGTAGGGAGAATAGAATGGTGTTGAAATAGGGAGATGATATTAGAGGCAAGAGGGTTGTGCAGCCATGTAGAGGTTGGAGGGTGATGCTGAGCCTAGGACAGGGAAGTACTGGTTCATGTAGTTCCTTTCCTTTGGCTGGGGTTGACTTATGAGAAGTTTCTGTTTGTTGTGAAGTAGTAGATGCCATATGCTCTTGAGATAGCAAGTTATACAAAGCCATGAACTATACAGTATTAGGGTACAGCCTATAAGTATTCAATTAATAATAAAGTTGACTTAAATTATAGAACCAAAAATTAAGGACACTGTAAAGAGCTGTTGCAGAGTAACAGGTCCCTGTGGAGGAATTAAAGATGATTCCAAGGACTTGTGGCAAACTGGAAAAGCATTGGTATCATGTATCTGACTGAAAAACATAAAGGGTGTGTAAGTTTAGGGGGAGAAATAATGAGTTTGGCTTTCATAATAAAGAATAAAATGGCACCAGAATACCAAACCTGATATTACTAAATACCACATATTGAACATTTACCATGTGCTAGGCACTCTACTAGATATTTTACATTTAATCCCACAACAATCCTCTTATTTCCATTTTGCAAGAGAGGAAACTGAGTCATAGAGAGGTTATGTAACAGGGCCAAGATTACACAGTTTATAAAGTGGCTTTGATCTGACTCCAGAAATGGGCTAACTTGAGCATGAGCTGGAACTGTGAAATGATATGAACCTTCCAAGAGGGAATGCAAAGCAGTGGGAAGGGCATGTTTCAAATGGTCAGACTGAAAGGAGAGAGAGGCTGACCTCTTGAAAGCAAGGAAGGAAGGTTTTTTAAAATGGCATTCACCAACTGTAAAAATCTATAAAAAAGATCTGTGATGATAAAGATTAATAGTGCCATTTATTAATGGCCTCTTTGAGTGAAATGGTACATCGAATGCCAAATTGAAAGAGGCTAAGGAGAGAAAACATGGATAAAATCTGGATTGTGCCATTTTCCACATTTGAGATTTGAAAGACTGAGATTAAGAGTAGGAAGAAGAGTAGATTTGATGAAATATTCACTAGTTAGAAATATCCTTATTTCCCTGTACTAAAAAGGATTCTTTGTCTGTTTGCTATTACTTAATATTTGTCTTTTGCTATAAGGCTTTGTTTTTAGTGAGCATTATACATTTTGAATTAGTGATTCCTTTTTTTCCTTTTTCAGATTAATTTTGCTTTTCCGCCAAAAAGCTAAATGATGATTTGGTTACTTTTTTTTTTTTTTTTTAAGCAAGCTATTTGTTGTTGTTGTTAATCCTCACCAAAGGATATTTTTCCCATTGATTTTTAGGGAAAGTGGAAGGGAGGGGGAGAGACAGAGAGAGAGAAACGTCAATGTGAGAGAGACACATCAACTGGTTATCTCCTGCATGTGTCTGACCGGGGCTGGGGATCTAGGCTGCAACAGAGGTATGTGCCCTTGGTTGGAATTGAACCCGAGACCCTTCAGTCTGGGGGCTGACGCTCTAATCACTGAGACAAACCGGCCAGGGCTAAAGCAAATTATTTTAAGAAGATATTTGAGGAAAATTTAGTGAACCATCATCATTTTGTTTTAACCATCATCAATTTAACAGATTATTTATAGTCTGCCATATCAAACCACAGTTATTTTATACTAAAAATAAATTTTTACTTTTTTTTCCTACAGTAAATAAGACTAATGTTTTTCTTTGAGTTTTAGTTTTTACATGTGAATTGAGTTTTTAAAACAAAGCTTAGGGAGAGTCAACAATGAGAAACTGAATACATTGGATTGATTATATTATTTCATCTTATTTAAATAACAAGAAAGTGTGATTTTTGCTTTTCGTGTGTAAAATTTTTAACATTTGAAGAAAATTAAAGAGGGGCTTGAGGTTTTTCATAAAGATTGTCAGGAGCTGGAAAGAATCCAGTACTGATTATTTTGTCATAATAATTTTTAAGTAATTACTCTCTCCTAAGTGGCATTAATTTATTGCATGTTACAGAGATCAATGAGATGCCAATATAAAACTGTATTTCAGATCAGGAACAGCGATAGTAAGAATCATTCATGGGGGAAAACATCTTCCATTACCTCTTACATAGACACTCATATAGAACCATATTTCTATGTAGTTTCCTCTCTTGACCTGGTTTTCGTTGCCATTCAGTTATTTGTAGAATAGTTTCTGGGACATTACAAAAGTCTCACCAAAATTGTCCTTTTTTGAATTATAATATTTTATAATTTCAATTCTACAAGTCTGTTGATATAGGAAAAACCACCTCTGTTTCTGTTGTCTGATTATCAATAAAAGAAATAATGGCTTACTTGTCAATTTCCAGGAGAGTGATTTCTTTAGGGAACTAGAAGAATTTTGGGTTTTTGCAGGTTTCCTGGTTGCCTTTATCCTCATCATCCTAATCTGGATTTGTTTTGTTGTAGTTTGTTTTTTAGTAAGTGGCATAAGGGAATGGTCATATTAGAACTAGCCAGTATTAGCTCTGTGTGCATTGTCTACACAGAATACTTTACTTCAATCACCCTTCTTATAGTAAATCAGTTCTCAGTCCCTAAATGATTATATCCCCACCCACCACTCAGTCTAGAGCAGCGGTTCTCAACCTGTAGGTCGCGACCCCTTTGGCGGTCCAACAACCCTTTCACGGATCGCCTAAGACCATCCTGCATATCAGATATTTACATGATGATTCATAACAGTAGCAACATTACAGTTATGAAGTATCAACGAAAATAATTTTATGGTTGGGTCACAAAATGAGGAACTGTATTTAAAGGGCCAGAAGGTTGAGAACCACTGGCTAGAGGATGAGTTGGCTGGGGTACTAGATGGACTTTAAAGTCCCCTTTTCTGCTAATCATAAAAACATAATTCAAAGAAGAGAACATTTTTTTTCTACATCTTCTTAAGATGAGTCATTTCATTAGTTTCTGATAATGTGTGTGCTTAAGAGATTTATATTAGTTTTTTTAAAAAAAACCTTTATTGTTGAAAGTATTATAGATGCCCTCCCTCTTTATCCCCCCCCCATTGACTCCCTCCACCTCGCCCCCCCCCCCAGGCCTTCACCATACTAGCTTTTCAATATGACCTTTTTTTCAAAGCTCTAGGAGCAAAAATGAGTGTGAATCATTTTTCTATACAGGCCTGAAATATATAAGGGGAGGGCAAAAGTAGGTTTACAGTTGTTGGTATGGGAAATAATAAAATAATTCATAAATAATAATACAAGAACTATGTGTCTCACCTACTCACAACTGTAAACCTACTTCTGTCCACTTTTATTCACTGGTAATATAAGAAAAGGAACTTACCAACAAATGTCCATATAGTGGGAACTTCTATGAATTGTTAAAATCAGTGACTGGAACATAGTACACAGTGATCTTTTTCTACAAAAAAGTAACCTAACCCTGAAATACTATTAGAAGCTATATAATGCTTCTGAGCTTTACTACTTCTTAATTTTAAAGATTTGTTTAATAAGTTAAAGCATTTTAATTTTTAACACCAAATAAAAATTGTTTTCTACCTCTTACATTTAATAGTATTGTGTTCTAGGCATGGCATCTATCTATATATCTATATATATAAAAACCTAGGTGACTGTTATGACCGAACGACCAGAACGACCAGTCGACCAGTCTCTATGACATGCACTGACCACCAGGGGCAGACGTTCAATGCAGGAGCTGTCCCCTGGTGGTCAGTGCGCTCTCACAGCCAACCTCCCCCAGTCCCTCCCCTGTCCGGCAGGCCCCAGCTGGCCTGGCCCCGATCAGGACTGGGCGAGACAATCCCTGATAGGCCTGATTGCCAGCCAGGCCTAGGGACCCCACCCATGTTCAAGTTTTGTGCACTGGGCCTCTAGTTATAAAATAAAATTCAAATATCTGTTTAAGAAAAATCTATTGCGTGCCTACAAAATTTCAGGTACTCTGCTAGGCAATGGCTCTGCAAAAATCAGTAAGATGTAATTCCTATTTTTGAGGAATATAGGCTAGCATGTATAAATGAACAAATAAAAAACCATGTTTTTATTTGTCAGGAAGCTTAAAATATAGTTTGGGAGAGATAAATTTGAGAAAAGATTGTAGTTGAAATGATACTGTGAAACCTTATTTCCCATTTTTAAAATAAATTCTCCATTAAAATCTGTTTAGGAACAAACTCATGTCAGTAATAAAGAAAAATGCCTTTTCATATTATCTTTAATATCAGTTTCTTGATATCCACAAAATAGCTTCCTGGGATTAGGATCACATTGAATTTATAGATCAAGTTGAGAAGAGCTGACATAATAATATTGAGTCTTCCGATCCATAAACAGAATATCTCTCCATTTATTTAGATCTTTGATTTCTATCAAGATTTATGTAGTTTTTTAGAATACAGATCTTGCAAATATTTTGTTAGATTTATACCTATGTACTTCTTTACTTCTAGTGATAATATAAATGGTATTGTGTTTTCAATTTTAATTTCTCATTGTTCATTGTTTCTTCTCTTTGGTCTCATTCTTCTCCTTCTGATATTCCAGTTACACCTTTTGTAATTGTTCCACAGATCTTGGATATTCTGTGCTGCTTTTTAAAATTATTTTTTTTCTCTTTTCATTTTAGTTTGGGAATTTCTATTGACATATCTTTAAGTTTACTAATTCTTTCCTTGGCTATGTCCAATCTACTGATGAGTCCATTAAAGGTATTATTCATTTTCTTGTTATAGTTCTTTTGATTTCTAGCATTTTCTTTTGAATTCTCATTAGAGTTGTATATGCTTACATTACCCATATGTTCTTGTATGTTGTCTGCTTTTTCCATTAGAGCTCTTAGTATAGTAATCCTAGTTATTTTAATCTTCTTATCTGAAATTATTCCTGATAATCCCCAGATCTGTGCCATACCTGAGTCTGGTTCTGATGCTTGCTTTGTCTTTTCACCCTGTGTTTTTTCTTGCCTTTTACCATGTTTTTTAATGTTTTTCTTTTATAAGCCAGATAGGATATATTGGCTAATAGGACCTGAGGTAAATCGTGCTTTAGTATAAGGTTTTATATTAATTTGGCTAGGAGCTAGGTTATATTTAATGTTTGTTGTAGGTGTAGGTGCCAGAGGCTTTAGTTTCTTCTAGTGTCTATGCTTTTCTTTATTTTTCCCCCTATTATGCTTGGGTTTCCCTAAGAACTTCTTTTTAAATAAAGTTTATTTCTTGCAACTCTTTCACTTGTAATCCGCTGTTACTGTACTAGGACCCTGGTGACATGGTGTTGGAGTTTGGGGAAGAAGTGTTCTGTAATCTTCGGACCAAATCTTAGTCTTTTGGTGGGCCTGAGTACTGGGATGCAACCTTTATTTCTTAGTCCCCCCCCCCCCCCGCCTCTTGCTTTTAGGTGAAACAAGAAGGCTATATGGGGCTATAATTGGCTAATTTCCCCTTTCCCAGGGTAACGTTTAAGGCTCTGGTAAATTTTACCTTGGAGTGTTGGCCTTTGTTATGGATAACATTCTGGGCTTATTTCAAAACTGTTACTTTTCCCTTCAGCATATTTCAAAATGGTTACTTTCCCCTTTCCTTTACCCAAAAGGGAGAAGATTTTTCATTAGATCTTCACCCTTGGTGCATTTCAAAACTGTTACTTTTCTTTTCCTCTCACCCAAAAGTGGAGGAGATAATTCTTGGATCTTTATAGTCAGAACCTAGTGATTTTCCTGGAGGTAAAGCCACGGTTGTGTGGAGGCCCTTCTAAGATTGGGCCCCCAGGAGTTCTTACTCGCAAGGGTTTGTCAAAATTACCATTTAAGTTTTCTTACTTGTGATTACTCTAGCACAGTGATGGCGAACCTATGACACGAGTGTCAGAGGTGACATGCGAACTCATTTTTTTGGTTGATTTTTCCTTGTTAAATGGCATTTAAATATATAAAATAAATATTAAAAATATGTCTTTGTTTTACTATGGTGGCAAATACCAAAAAATTTCTGTATGTGACACGGCACCAGAGTTAAGTTAGGGTTTTTCAAAATGCTGACACGCCGAGCTCAAAAAGTTCGCCATCACTGCTCTAGCACCTTGTGCTCCAGGTAAGCTGATCTTGGATGTGAGTCTCTATATTTGCCTCTCTCCAGATTTCAGGAGTTCAGTTTGCCCTATATTCTCAATTCTCTGATAAGCCTAGGAAAAGTTATTGAGTTTTAGTTTATTTGGGGTGTTTTGTTGTTGTAATGACCGGAGTAACAATATGTACTAGTAAGCACTTCACGTGTTGGAGCTGAAACCTGAAGTTTTACATTTATACTTTATTATTTATTTATTTTTTTAATCATCATCCGAGGATATTTTTTCTATTTATTTCTAGAGAGAATGGAAGGGAGGGTGGAGAGAGAGAAACATCAACGAGAGAGACACGTTGATTGGTTGCCTCCCCCACACACCCCGACCACGGTTGGGGAACCTGCAACCAAGGTATGTGGCCTTGACTGGAAATCGAACCTGTGACCCTCAGTCCACAGGCTGACTGTCTAACCACTGAGAAAACCAGCCAGGGCTACATTTATACTTTCAAATTGGGACTATCTTGTCCAGTTTAAAAGTACTATTCAGCAAGAGGCTTTTAAGTTTCCCATGAACCATTTGCTTAACTGAGATGACTCATTCTCAGCTATTTTCATTCCTTTGAATCTCAGATCTGTGTATTTTCAAAGTGCTTAGTAAGAAGTTTTTCAGAACAAAATATATGAAAAACTTAGAAACTTCATGTAGTTCTATAAAATGCTAATAACTATCCTAAACTAACTAGAATTATTGATTTTCTCACCCCATCCCAGCACTTTTTGTTTTATCAGATACCGTCTATAAACCATGCTAAAGAAGTTTTGTGGGTTATTTTCTTTACCCTTCACTTGGTATTTTATCCACATATTTTTGAAGAAGCAACTCAATTTTCTAAGGCACTTTGAAATCTCTGGAGACTAAACACTGTTTAAATTTGAAAAACTAATGAGAATAAATTCGAAGTCTTGCGTGCCATTGGGTTATTTTCAATTAACCTTGAAGAATATACTAATTATCAACTATAAATCTTGGTGACTTTAGCTTAATAATATTACTTTCAGAATCTGTGTGATAGACGGCAAATTGGCTCAGCTAGGTTACTAAAGCAAAGAAAGACTATGTGTACTTTGAAGTTTTATAATTTGATTACTTACTAAAAAATTGCAGTTGGAGAGACTTCAGTTCTTATCCTTAGAGAACAGTTGTAACCAACCTTGGGAGATGGAGACCATTTAAATTACATTAACCGTGCCCCTTTTGATGTTTCATTTTAAGTTTTACTTTTCTCACTGAATCTGCTATAAGGAACAGCCAGTAGAACAAGAAACAAATTAGCTGCGTGGTATTTAATTTTGCTTATTAGTTTGCAAATCCATGTTATGTTTATTTTAATCAATATTTTCCTGTTTCAATTTTTCTAATTGCTTAAAATGAATATCTTTGGGAATTAAAGATTATTTTGAAGAGGGAGAACTAAAATATTAAGTATTATGAATATCTTAGTGTATTAAATAAAACTTGCTTTAAAAGGTGATGAGTTGGTGCTGTATTGAAAGGGTTTGGTTGAAAGTAATTTTTTTTTTGCCATGTAATAATCAATTAGCTGAAGTTCACTTTAAGGTAAGATACATTTGTCTAGCATAATCTGAATTTGAGGCAGAAAGCTTTCCCTAGGCTTTTGCTTAGAAACGTTTCTTATAAAGAAATAGGGCTATTGGGGCAAAATAGAGAAAGAAGAGTAGGTCTTCAGTAGTGGCCCAGTTATGTGTTGTGCTAGGTTCTACCCACCCTTAATAGGTTGGTGGGTTGTATCAGTGTTGCTCCTACTGAATTTTTTTAAAAAGCTCTAGATATATTTTAGTAATATCCTAGAAGAAACCCACAAGAATGAACATAGCATATTAATATTTTAACCTTAACCATAAAGCTTCCATGTGCTAACAATGCAACTAAAGATAATGGTCCACATTCAGTAAATATGTATTTAATTTGAGGCTCCTGTTGGTAGGGACCTGACTTCCAATTCTCAGATAAAAAGGGAGCAGCAACTTCTCTTTTTTTCTTCTGATCTTGCTTCTTCTTGCTAAGGAGAATGGCAGCTACCCTTGCAAAATGCTCCTTTGTTCAGGACCACAGCACCAGTATTGATCGCCTATTTCAGAGACTCTCAGGACAAGTCCCATGATTCTTGACATCCTCTTTTACTTTTTGTTACCACCAAAACTCACTGACTGCACATTAGCATAGAACCCTCATCCCTGCACTGCTCTGTACATCCCTCAATCGCGTCTTGTCCCCTAGAGCTCCCAAGCTGCCATTAGTAATTGCTCTGTGGCCTCAATCCTGCCCCAGCCTTGCAGTGCACTCTGGCTTTCTGCCTCTGGGCTTCTCTGCTGCTACCAAGTGGGTGCCTGAGGCAGCCCCCTCTGGGACCAGTCTACTACTTCTGCCTAACTACCTGTAACTGTGCTGCCTACCTTTCAGCTCCTTGAATACAATGATTTCTTCCCTCTTCAGATTTTTGCCCGTGCTGCTTCCTTCACATGCAACAATTTTACATTCTTTGCCTGACTGACTCTATACAGACTGGTCTTGGTTTCCTTGTATTGATCTCCTGTTGGTGCCTATTTGTTTCCTTCTTGGGACTTATTTAAATTTGCAATTGTATATTTACTTACTCAGCCTTTTCCATTGATTCTAAGATGTATATTTCCTCCCACATTTCTGAAATTGGGGCACATGTTACACTGGATGCTTTGATTGCTTTTTAAATAGTAAGTAAAGTAATGGTTTATTTTATCAAACGTACCTTAGATTTAATGAAATATTGAATTTTTAATTATGTTTCCCCCAGTTGATCATGAGTTCCACAGGAATTCTATTTTACTCACCAGTAGGAATCAGTGCCGCATATAGAATCTGGCACCTAGGTAGGCTCTGAATAAATAATGCTTGAATGAATATCAGTATCTATTTGGGAGATGATGGCCCTAATACATCTGAAGATGAATCAGTATATGCATGTGAGTTGTTTAATTCAGTTTCTGTGTTTGAGTCTTTATCTTTGGAAATATTTTTATTCAGTACTCTGAAGGAGACTTGTAGATGTGTCTGTTTTGTTCCCGTAATGTGCCATCATCAATATATGGACATCCTTATTTAAGAGTATTTACTCACCAAATATGAAAATGAATCAACATAAGCTTTTATCAGGTATCAGCAATTGTCTTTCATTAGGGGGAAGAATGAAGAAGAATACTAATAGCAGACTTATAAACTGAGACAGTTTTGAGTGCTTGAACTTTTTCATTTTACTTCAACTTCTAAGGAGGGCAGTCACTGGCGTGCCTACTTTACTTGTTTTAAGTGATAGAACAGCAAACAGGCAACATGAGTGACTGGTGTGCCTTAGGCCAACTCTTAGACAGGGTTCAAGATTACTCCACTGCTAGAGGGAAAGTGTAGCTCTCAGTTATTTTCATTTTCTGAGTCTTGCTACTGAGGACAATGATTGAGTCAGCCTGGGATGATGAGGATTTTACCTTTCGTTGTAAATTCACAGCCTTGTTGTGACTTTGTCTATGATAAGTCCTTCCCATTCGCTCATGTGTGCTTCTGGGTCCTGCAGATCATATTTATGTCTGTCCCCACACTCTTGTACCTAGTGAATGTTACCTGGTGATTGAAAGGAAGAGAAGATGAATAAGAAAGAGGAGGAACTCAGCGTTGCCCCAACTGAAGGTGTCAGTGTGGAAATGCACTTGCAGGAAAAGGAAATCAAGAAGTTTAAGTACGGCCCTGGCTGTGTGGCTCAGTTGATTGGAGCATCATCCTGTACACCAAAGGGTGTGGGTTCAATTCCCGGTCAGGGCACATACCTAAGTTGCAGATTCAATCCCTAGTCAGGGGGCATACAGGAGGCAACAGTTTGATGTTTCCTTCCCTCCTCCCTCCCTCCCTCTCTCTTTAAAAACCAGTGAAAACATATTCTTGGGTGAGGATTAAGAATAAAAGTTTAAATATGACACTGAAGAACACGGCAAAGTGAAAATGAGAGGGGGCCTGCTGTGAACTTATGCCATTAGTATCTTCTTTAAGTCTGTCTTTGAGGTGGCCTTCCTGCTGATCTATGGGTTCAGTGTGAATGTGATTTACACGTGCAGATGGCACCCTTGTTTTCATCAGGGGGACTGCTTCCTTTCTTACCCCACAGAGAAAAGCATCTTGGTGTTTTTCGTGCTGGTGGTGTCCTTGATGTCTCTTGACTTGAACATCATCAAACTATTCTCTGTGAAAGATCTGGAGAGTGAGTCTTACCACAATACTTATGGTCAGCCAATCCCCTTCAATGGCTCCTCATTAACTCTTCCTTTCTCTGCCACGTCCACTGCTTTCTGGGAACAAGCTGCTTTCTGGGGACAGAAACAGTTCTTACCACAATCACAACAATCAAATAAGTAAGCATAATAGTGCTAATTATAGCACATAGCAAGATTGAATGGTGAACGCAGGAAGCACCATCTCTAACTCAGGTGCACAGCCTTTTTATTTCTCTCATGAGAAGCAGAATTCTTTTAAAAAATATTTTTATTGATTTCAAAGAGGAAGGGAGAGGGGGAGAGAGAGAGAAACATCAGTGATGAGAAAGAATCATTGATTGGCTGCCTCCTGCATGTCCCCGATTGGGGATCAAGCTAGCAACCCCGACATGTGCCCTGACCAGGAATTGAACCAACCCTGACCTCCTGGTTCATAGGTTGATGCTCAACCACTGACCCATGCTGGCCAGGCGAGAAGCAGAATTCTTAAAAAAAACACCTAGGTACTGGTCATTACTGGTAGCCACTGTAAACCAGTGGCCGTTCTGCAGAGCCAGCAGTCGTGCCAGCAACAGTGTAACGACCTAGAGATCTAGACACATGCTTGATTCTGCTCAATTGTTAAAGAAAAGGAAGGTGCAGTAGAAAGTACACTTTTGTTCCATTGGAGGTGGTGCTCAACAAGCTCAGTTGCCAGGCTTAGCAGACATAAAGCCATTAGATTCCCAGGGTTCTTCTGGGGTGCCAGGAATGGGAGGGTGGAGAGAGTGATTAACAAAGGTTCATGTTGGTATTTAAAGTGGTTGACTCAAAGAATTTACATTCTAAATAAAACTTAGACTAGGTGATGCATAAGTAATGCCTTTTTCTCTACCATGTTCCCCTAGAATGGTTCAATGTATATGAAAGTGATAGATATTTGTCACATATTGGTGCAAACAGATGCAGTATAAACTCATGCACATAGATTTTTAAAAATGTACACACAGTGTTCACATTTGAGCCTTTCTCATGGATTTTGTGGTGTGAGCCCAAATGATGTTTCTGTTACATAATTCCTACTGGGAAAATAAAGTACTTTCTTTTCCTAACTTTCCCCTCCCCCCACAGTGTTTCCTATTGTGGATACTGGTTCTGTTCATTATGACTTTTTCTATATTTCTATATATCTAAATCACGAATGATTTCTTTTTCTGAAATGTAATCATTAATGCTTGAATGATAGAATTTAGTAAACAGCGCTCATTAATGTGAGAACCTTAAGAGAAATACTTAGAGCTGTACTATTAAATGCTTTTACATGAATTTTGCAGTAACTGATAGGCCTTGGCTTTATCCTACTTAATAAACTGTATTTCAGAACTTGTACTCTATTAGGAATTTAGTAGCTTGTGTTTGGGAGTGATCAACATTTTTTATGTTTGTAATAAGATTTTATTTGGAATGCAAGATAGATTGAACGAGGTTTGAGTATTACCATGTAGCTAATTGTTTGAAATATGCACTAAAAAAATCTAACCATTTCTTCAAATATCTTTTTTAAAAGCTTTTCACAGATGATTGGTGAAAATCCTGAGCTTTATACTTTGTTATTGCACAAGAGCTACATAAGCAGTTTTGTACAATGAGGAATACTAATTTAACATTTCACATTAAGCTACTGTCATGTTCAGCTTTATTGCAGGTGGTGTAGTCCATCATATATTCTAGAGAGTGTTCTTTACCCAATTAAATTTTGAGAGCAACCTGCATCTTTTGAACTCTTCTTGGTACATCATAATCTAAGCAAAATACACTAGAATCAGATTTATAGAAATGGAATTGTGATACTATGTTACAGAAAGTTTTAGTATTGGCATCTTTAATTATACATAGCAGGGTCACAGATATACCCACTACTTTCAGATTTAAAAAAAAAAAAGTAGCTTCTTTTTTTACTCTTTTAATTGATCTACTCTTTATCAGAAGCTTCCTCCCACTCCACAGGGCACTGTGGGAAAGAGAAGATGGGAACAACTTAAACATTAAACCTGCCAATCCACAGCATCCTGATCTGACAGTTTAAACAGTCTCATTTAGAAAACCTAGTCTCTTGGTTTAATGAAGTCTTTCAGATATCCTCACAAGCCCTTTTGTGAGAATAATCACAATTATACTACTGGGAGGTGTGTTTCTTTGGGACACTACAAAATTTCTGAAACTTTGGAATCAGATTGGACACTGCTACCCTCACTTCCTGTTTCACATTCATTTTCTCATGTTGCTTGCTTTATTGTCTTTAAAATTTTTATCATGAGATAATTATCTATTCTCATGCAAGTTGAGGAAATTCCCTTCTATTCCTTGGTTGCCAGAGAGTTTTAAAATCACAAATGATGAATTTTATCCAATTATTTTACTGTATCAATTGATGATCGTATGATTTTCCTTCTTTACCTTGTTGATATAATTTTCTTTTCTTTTTTTAAACATGTGTTGTTTTTTTTTTCTTTCTTTTTTTTTTTTTTCCCAATACATTCCATTGATTTTTCACAGAGAGGAAGGGAGAGAGACAGAGAGTCAGAAACATCGATGAGAGAGAAACATCGACCAGCCGCCTCCTGCACATCTCCCACTGGGGACGTGCCCGCAACCAAGGCACACGCCCTTGACCGGAATCGAACCCGGGACCCTTCAGTCCGCAGGCCGACGCCCCATCCACTGAGCCAAACGGGCCTCGGCAGATATAATTTTCAGATGTTGAATCAGCTTTGCATATCTGGAATAAATCCAATGTGGTCATGATATATAGTTCCTTTTTATACATCATTGCATTTGATTTGCTTATGTTTTTTGTGCTGTCTTTTTAAAAGCTCTTCACAGATGATTGGTGAAATCCTGAGTTTACTACTTTGTTGTTGCATGAGAGCTACATAAGCAGTTTTGTACCAAGAGAAATACTAATTTACTGTTTCACATTAAGCTACTGAATTCTCCAGTGAACCCATCTGAACCAGAATCCTTCTTTTATTGGAAACTTTTACATTGCAAATTCCATTTACTTAATAATTATATGACTATTTAAGTTGTTTATTTCATCTTGGTTAAATCTGGATAGTTGTTTTCAAGGAATTGGCTCATCTCTTCTAAGTTGTCAAATTTATGAGTAAAGTTTGTAGTATTTCCTTATTCTTTTATTGGCTACAGGATTGAAGGGATTTCACTGTTTTATTCCTTCCTGATAGTAATGATTTTTGTCCTCCCTTCAGCTTTATTAGTCTTTCTAGAGGTTATCAATTTTGTCAGTCTTTTTTTGCAGAACAAGCTTTTGCTTCATTGATTTTCTCATTTGTTTTCCTGTTTGATTTAGATTATTGATTTGAGACCTTTCCCCTCTTCTCTAATGTATACATTTAGTCCTATAAATGTCTTTCAGTGCTGCTTTAGCTGCTTTCCACATATTTTGGTATAATGTATCTTCATTAAGTTTTTCTTTCTTTTTTTATTGATTAAGGTATTACATATGTATATGTGTCCTTAATCCCCCCCCTTACCCCCCATCCCCTCCCTACTCATGCCCTCACCCCCCGTCTGTGTCCATTGGTTATGCTTATATGCATGCATACAAGTCCCTTGGTTGATCTCTCCTCCTTACTCCCCACTCCCCTACCTTCCCTCTGAGGTTGACGGTTTGATCAATGCTTCTCTGTCTCTGGATCTGTTTTTGTTCATCAGTTTATGTTGTTCATCATATTCCACAAATGAGTGAGATCATGAGACATTTATCTTTCTCTGACTGACTTATTTTGCTTATCATAATGCTCTCCAGGACCATTCATGCTGTTGCAAATGGTAGGAGTTCCTTCCTTTTTACAGCAGTGTAGTATTCCATTGTATGGATGTACCACAGTTTTTTAATCCACTCATCTGCTGATGGGCACTTAGGCTGTTTCCAAATCTTAGCTATTGTAAATTGAACTTAAAATTTCCTTTGAGACTTCCTCTTGGTATAATGGCTGCTTTGAAATCCTTGTCAGATAATTCTGACATCTCTGTATTAGCCTCTCTTGATAGTCTTTCCTCATTCATGTTGACTTTTTCCTGGTTCTTCATATGATGTGATTTTCTATTGAAACCTAGACATTTGTATATTAATATCATTTGGACTTTGGATCTTATTTAATCTTCTTTGGCACTGCTCTGGTAAGGGAGGGCTGTGCCAAATGAAGATGATAATTCAGTTTCCTCACTCCACCTCTCTTGACACCTGAGGAGCAGCTCCTTGTTAGTGGTGTAGGTTGGAGTTCGGTTCCCCACTTGGCCTCTGCTAACCACCCTGGCTAGGAGGGGCATGAGTGCCTTGTTATTGCTCTCCAGTGGCCTCACTGAAACTACCCTGGCAGGACTTTGGACATACTCCCTACTCTGCCTTTATTGGTATGAGTGGAGTCACGATTTGCATTCTTTCATTTGGCTGGGGTAGAATGGTTATTGTGTAAAAGTTTTTCATCTAGTTACACTGCCCCTTTCCTGGTCTTTTAGCTCAAGAGAGCAGGCTTTTGTTGGGGCTATTTTTTCTGTGTGTATGGGTGTTTCTGGGTTGCTTGTTGAAGTAGGTTTACTAGGGTTGTTTTAAAACCCTTGTCAGATAATTCCAACATCTGACTAGTCTTGGTGTTCATGTCCCTTGTCTTTTCTCATTTAATTTGTGGCTTTTGTGGCTCTTGGTATGAGGAGTGATTTTTTTATTTTATCTTGGTCATTTTAGATATTATGAGACTTTTTTGTTTAATAGGCAGTCTCCTTGTAGAGAGCCAGGTAGCATGTGTACGTTTAGCCTCCTGCTTGGACCACAGACAGCACTTCCGCAGTTTTGCTCTTTCTCCCAGTGCCTCCTTGTAGATGGGTGGTGTGGACGTTCAGCTCCTCACTTGGTCCTGCTAACACCTTCCCAGCAAAAGTGAACCAATTATTGAAATTGTCTGTTGCCTCTGCTCCATCCTGCAGACACTTACCCTGGCCGAGGGGCCAGAGTACTGTTCCCTGGCTAGACCTGCCAACATCACAGGTTGGGAATGGGTACACTGCCCGCTTCTGCCAGGCAAGGGATAGAAGATTAGCTTCCTGCTCAGCCCCACTAACAGGGCCAGCACCTGGTGGGGGAGTTGGAGCTGCTACCTACTACCTCAGAGAGATAGAGAGAGTGTGTGTGTCTACCCACCTAGCCACACTGAAACCCCAGTGGGATGGTGGTGCAGTATTTCCATTGATGTTTGCCTGGAGTAGGGTGAGTGTCGCCTAAAAGAGTTTCTGTTGTTAGCCCATCCTTTTCCTGGTCTTTTGACTGTGAGGACAGGCTTTTCTTGGCACTTTTATATACTTGTCTCTTGTCAGTTCTAGGTTGGAGACTTCTGTAGTACCCTATCAGGAATACATGAGGAAACCTAGGGAATTCACTGCCTTAGACTTCCTCAAGTCCCAATGTCCCTAGGCAATCATCTTCTTCCTATCCACTCTGTCTTCCTATTCTTATTTGTGTGTTATATATAGGGATTTTTAGTTTTAAGAGGAAGGATCTGGCAATAATGGTGCTACTCTATCTTTACCAAAACTGGAAGTCTCCGTGTGTGTGAAAATTCTATAAACAACCATCTATAAATATATAAAAGCCTAAGTGACCGTTTGACCGTCCAACTGGTAGCTATGATGCGCAATGACCACCAGGGGGCAGATGTTCAGTGCAGAAGCTGCCAAGCTGCAGTGACTTGACAGCTGCAGTTTTCGGGTGACGCACCCAGAACCAGAGAGGAGGGAGCCAGGTTCCAGGGTGTGTCACCTGAGAACCGCCCTCTCGCAATCTGGGACCCCTAGGGGGATGTCGGAGAGCTGGTTTTGGCCTGATCCCCACAGGCCAGGCCGAGGGACTCCACTGGTGCACAAATCCATGCACTGGGACTCTAATTTATATTATAATAACACTAGAGGCTCGATGCATGAAATTCGTGCAAGAGTAGGCTTTTGCCTCGTGGCCCCGCCTCCTGCCCACTGGTTGTTCTGGAAGGTCGTTCCAGAAGGTCATTCTGGAAGGTCGTTTTGCCATCTGGTCTAATTAGCATATTAGATCTTTATTCTATAGGACCAGTTCCTCCTTCAAATATACCATGTATCAGTCACTGTAGTTGAACCTGGGGAACTATAGATATGACTGAGACATATTCCTTACTTTCAAAGACCTCACAGTTTTTTAGATGTCAAAGACCTGGAAAAGAGATTTTAATTTGCCCCATGACACTCAAATAGAAAACACAGTTCTTTATTTTAGAAATAAAAATAAATCCAGTTCCACAATACCTGGCTTGTGGTATTATTGGGGTTCCTTTGACTCCCATTGACTGGTATAAGCCTCATTGGGTTTATGAGGTACCAGGCAAATGGGGTAAGGGTGTAGTCATCAAATCCTTTGTTGTTACTATGGTTACTGTTGCTTGTTACTCAGGTTACCATTAAACCTTTGCCAGGAGCTGCCCTCCAGTGGTTGTTATTTCCCTGGCCCAGCTCTCTAGGCTGTGGAGCTTAATGATCAGACTGGAAGAATCTCTTAAAGAACCACCACTGTCCAAAGTTCTGGACACCCATCTATGTCATGGAGAAGTTGCAGTCCCCTGATTGTCCCAGTGGTGAAGGATTCTCCAATCTTAGGGAACCATCAGCTCTCTTTGACATTACCTTATTGTTCAGGAAGTTCAACTCAGCTGCTTCTGTATGGGCTTTTTACTAGTAAGGACTGTTAGTTCTCCCCAGGGCAGGGGCAGCCCCTCAGGAACAAATCCCATGCTCTGTGAAATCCTCTGGAAACTTGCTTTGGTGATTGAGGAATGCTCATAAGCAGAACCTGTTGAGCTGTCTCCCTGATGGTAGTAATAAGGGTAATAACATTTAGCTCATGCTCTGTTCTAAGCATTTGACTTATAACTTTTCATTCAGTCCTAATAGCAACCTCAGGAATGAGTGATATTATTAGGTTCAATTTTCAGAAAAGTTGATTGGGGCACTGAGAAGGTAAGTAACTTGACTAAGATCACTCAACTAGTAGGTGGTAGAGCCAGATTTCAAATCCAGGCAGCTTGGCTCTAAATCTGAAGTTCTTACCCTTCTTGTGGATGTGTTTGAGCTTCACTTTGCTTTATTGTTATTTGTTTGAAATTAAGATTGTGTCTGAAAGAAGTGCTTCTAGGTTTCTAAAAGGTATTGCAAAATTTAATGTAATTGCAGAAGCATTCTGTTTTCTTATAAAATCACATAGATCTGGCAACAGGAATATGAAAAATGAACATATCTTATATTTTAAACTGGAGTATAGTCTTTTTTTTCTAAGATGGAAGTTTTTTTGTTTTTTGTTTTTTAAATCTTTATTGTTCAGATTATTACAGATGTTCCTCTTCCCTCCCCCCCTATAGCTCCCCTCCTCCCGGTCCCCACTCCACCCCAGGCCCTTGCCCCCCCCACACACACACTGTCCTCATCCATAGGTGTAAGATCTTTGTCCAATCTCTTACCGCACCTCCCACACTCCCTTCCCCCCAAGAATTGTCAGTCCACTCCCTTTCCATGCCCCTGATTCTGTTACATTCACCAGTCTATTCTTTTCATCAGATTTTTTTATTTATTTGATTTTTAGATTCACTTGTTGATAGGTATGTATTTGTTGTCACTTTGTTCATAATTTTTTATCTTTACCTTTTTCTTCTTCTTCCTCTTCTTAAAGAATACCCTTCAGCATTTCATATAATACTGGTTTGGTGGTGATAAACTCCTTTAGCTTTTCCTTATCTGTGAAGCTCTTTATCTGACCTTCAATTCTGAATGATAGCCTTTGCTGGATAAAGTAATCTTGGATGTAGGTTCTTGGCATTCACCACTGAATATTTCTTGCCACTCCATTCTGGCCTGCAAAGTTTCTGTTGAGAAATCAGCTGACAGTCGTATGGGTACTCCCTTGTAGGTAACTGAGTTTCTTTCTCTTGCTGCTTTTAAGATTCTCTCTTTGTCTTTTGCTCTTGGCATTTTAATGATGATGTGTCTTGGTGTGGTCCTCTTTGGATTCCTTTTGTTTGGGGTTCTCTGCGCTTCCTGGACTTGTAAGTCTATTTCTTTCACCAGGTAGGGGAAGTTTTCTGTCATTATTTCTTCAAATAGGTTTTCAATATCTTGCTCTCTCTCTTCTTCTGGCACCCCTATAATTCAGATGTTGGTACGCTTGAAGCTGTCCAGAGGCTCCTTACACTATCTTCATATTTTTGGATTCTTTTTTCATTTTGTTTTTCCGGTTGGGTGTTTTTTGCCTCTTCGTATTTCAAATCTTTGACTTGATTCTTGCGCTACTCTGGTCTGCTGTTGGGAGTCTCTACAGTATTCTTTATTTCAGTCACTGTATGCTTAATTTCTAGTTGGTCCTTTTTGATAACCTCGAGGGTCTCACTACATTTATCGGCGGTCTCATCAGTCTTTTTGAGGGTCTTACTAAAGTTATCGGCGATTTCTAGAAAGTTCTTGAAAAACCTTAAAAGTGTGGTTTTGAACTCTATAGCCAGTCGTTTGCTTTCCTCCATTTCTGTCATTTGTGACCTGTTTCTTTGTCTCTACATTTTTTATGCTTCCCTGTGTTGGTCGAGTGGCTTTGTGTTCTAGGTGTCCTATAGGGCCCAGTGGCTCAGCCTCCCCAATTACCTGAGGTGGACACTCTTGGTGCACCCCTTTGTGGGCTTTGTGCAAAGTCTTGTTGTAGTTAAGCCTTGATTTTTGTAGCTATCACTGGGAGGAATTGACCTCCAGGCCAATTGGCTGAGAGAATCAACTGTGTCTACGGTGGGAAAACTGTGCTGAAGACACCCTTATGAGGCAAGACTTGCTTCAGTGGGGCTTTGGTGCTCACTGAGTCTGCCCCCTGAGTGTGTCCCTTATGGATCTGAGGAGTTGTAATTGGATGGTCCCACTCTGACCACTGGGTACACTGGCTCTTGGATCTAAGGAGGTGCTAATTTAGCCTCTGCCTGAGGCTACCCAGCAGGAGCTACAAAGAGATCTACAGATTCCCCTTCCTTGTTTGGGGTTTGGAGGTGCCCAAATGAGGCCCAGCTGTGAATCAGTGCAAGCTGCTGTGGGGCCTTGGGCCTTCCCTTGGAAGTTCTGGGTCTCTCTGGCCCAGCTGCAGCTGGTTAGGTAATTTTCAGATTGTGAAGGGCCAGGGCATTCATATGCAAAAGCCTCTGGGCACAGCTTGGGTGGGGCCGGGTCTCAGGGAATCAACAGGGCAGAGCAAGCAGCTATGGCTGATCCTCAGCCCTGCCCTAAGGGGCCCCACGTCTCAGTGTCCCGGTAATCGCTGCAAGCACCTTTGAGAGAAAGCTGCCCTCGAGTTCTGAGTTCTGCCTGCTGCCAGACAGTCCAGTTTCTCCCTGTATGAGTCTGGGTCCCCAGAGACTCACCTGGAACCAGAGTTCAGAGCAGTCGGGGGTTTGTGACTCCCTCCCGATTCAAAAAGACAGCCGCATCCTCAGTTGCCAGCCCTTGCCGCGTGCGCCTCTGTACCTCTGCACTTCGTTGCCGGGGTCCAACCCCAGCAGGTCCAGGGGTCCCCAAAGGTGTGGACGGAGTCGGCGAAGAAGGAATGACACGGAGACAGCCTTCAGTTGATCAGCAGCCTAGCCAGGATCTCTAGCCCGGATCTCCAGCCAAGTTCTGGTCTGGATCTCCAGAGAGGTTCTGCTCAGGTTCTCCAGTCAGGTTCAGTCATCAGGTTCTAGTCAGGCTCTCCTGCCAATTTCCGCAGTCAGGTTCAGTCCAGGATCCCCTGCCATGCTCTCTCACCAGGCTCCACCTCCAGGCTCCGAGGCCAGTCCCGGTCCAGGATCCTCTGGCATGCTCTCGCCAGCGAAGTTCTTCTGTCTCTAGAGAACGTTCTGTGTAGGTTCTGTGCCTAGGCTCTGTCTCTCTTGGTCCTGTCTTCCAAGCCCTGTGTTCTCAGTTCTCTCTTCTGAATTCTCTTCTAAGCTCTGTCTCTTTCTGTCTTGTTACATCTGTATTTATACCAGTTGATTCAATCCCATCAATCTCTATTCCAAAGGTTAGGGCGTTTCTTATCTCCATTCCAGGGAGTTAAGATTATGTAGCTTAAGCATGATTGTTCGTAGTTAAAGTGATTAATTACCCGCCTGGCACTTAGTTAAGGGGTTTTATTCCCTCCCTAACTTCAGGGGAAAATCCCTACCTGGGGAAACAACCTTTCTCAGAGGTGACCTTGGTTAAAACACATAGTGCCAAGAAGGTGAGCAAACATATTAAGAAAAGTATGCCATATATGCCAGGTCCCTTGAAACAGCAAGCATGGACCGGCTCCCGGCACTTCGCACCTCCTCTGAGTTTCAGTGTGCTTTTCTCTTTCCTTCTAGTTGTAGAATTTCCACTCATCCAGCCTTCCTGTGGTTCTGGATGATGTCCGTTTTGTCTTTTAGTTGTATTTTTGAATTTGTTGTTGGAGGCAGCAATCTCCGGTGTTTACCTATGCCGCCATCTTGGTTTCTCCTGTATATTATTCTTTATTTCAGTCAGTGTATGCTTAATTTCTGACTGGTCCTTTTCCATTTTTATTTTTTTATTTTTTGCATTCTCAGTAAG
This sequence comes from Myotis daubentonii, assembly GCF_963259705.1. Taxonomy (NCBI): domain Eukaryota; kingdom Metazoa; phylum Chordata; class Mammalia; order Chiroptera; family Vespertilionidae; genus Myotis; species Myotis daubentonii. Next base: position 129,662,833 of record NC_081861.1, on the reverse strand, counting down.
ATCCTTGAAGGTATCACTAAGTTCCTCAGAGGTTTCTAGAAGATTCTTGAGTGACCTTATAACTGTGGTTTTGAACTCTATATCCAGTATTTTGCTTCCTTCTATTTATTTCATTTGTGACGTGTTTCTTTATCTCTGCATTTTGGCTGCTTCCCTGTGTCTGTTTCTATGTATTGGGTAGCTGCTAAGTTTCATTGAGTTGATAGAGTGGCCTTGTGTGGTAGGTGTTCTATAGGGACCAGTGGCTCAGCCTTCCCAGTTACCTGACATGGACACTCTTTGGTGAAGCCCTTTGTGGGCTGTGTGCACAGTCTTGTTGTAGTTAAGCCTTGATTGCTGTTGGTATCACTGGGAAGAATTGACCTCCAGGCCTATTGGCTGTGAGAACCAGCTGGGTCTCCAATAGAAGAGCTGCTGTGCAGGAGACACCCTTATGGGGCAGGACTTGCTTCAGTGGGGCTTTGGTGCTCACTGATTCTGCCCTTTGAGTGTATCACTTATAGATGTGAAGAGTTGTAATCTGGTATGATCTCACACTGACCATGGGGTACACTGGCTCTTGGATCTCCAAGGAGGTGCAAAGTCAGTCACTGCCTGGGGCCACCCAGCAGGAGCTACAGAGAGATCTGCAGATTCTTCCTCTTTGTATCAGGTTTGGAAGTGCCCAGATGAGGCCCGGCCCAGCTGCGAAGCAAGGCAGGTTGCTGTTGCAGGCCTTGGGCCTTCTTTTGATAGCTTTGGGGCTCCCTGACCCAGCTGCTGCCTGTTGATAGGTTTTAGGCTGAGAAAGGACAGGCCATTCATATGCAAAACCTGCCCAACACAGCTTGGGTGGGGCTGTAAATTGGGTGGGGTGGAGGTCTCAGGGAATCACCAGGGCGGAGCAAGCAGTAATGGCTGCCAGTCAGCTCTGCATCACAGAGTTCCCAGTGCAAGAACAATGACTGCTGCAAGCACCTCTGTCTGAAAGAAAGCCGCCCTCTCGTTCCTGCCTCAATGCCATACAGTCTAGTTTCTCCCCGTATGTGTCTGGGTCCCCAGAGTCTTGCCCGGAACTGGAGTTCCGAGCAAGTGGGAGCTTGTATCTTCCTCCTGATTGAAAAAGCAGTGCACCCGGGTGCCAGCTCGTTCCGCGCCTACATACCTCCTAACAGTCTCAGTGTGCTTTTTTTACCTCTCTGGTTGTAGTACTTCCACTCAGCCAGCTTTCCTGTGGTTCTGGATGATAGTTGTTCTGTCTTTTAGTTGTAATTTTGATGTGGTTGTGAGAGGCAGCAAGTACAGGTGTATACCTGTGCCGCCATCTTGGTTCCTCAATAGTCAGTTTCCGTAGTATAGTCTTTTAATAACCAGATTTTTAATTTGTTTCTAAAACTAGGAAATAATGGTTTTGTTAGAAATTCCTGCTGTTTTGTTCAGTTATTTAGGGCTCAATAGAAAATTTAACCAGATTATTCACCATAGCTAAGATCTGGAAACAGCCTAAGTGCCCATCAGTAGATGAATGGATTAGAAAACTGTGGTACATCTACACGATGGAATACTATGCTGCTGTAAAAAGGAAGGAACTCTTACCATTTGCAACGTCATGGATGGAACTGGAGAGCATTATGCTAAGTGAAATAAGCCAGTCAATAAAGGAAAAATACCACATGATCTCACTCATTCATGGACAATAGAGACCATTATAAACTTTTGAACAATAATAGATACAGAGGTAGAGCTGCCTCAAACAGATTGTCAAACTGCAGTGGGAAGGCCGGGGAGGGTTGGGGGGCAGGAGGTAGGGGGGGAAGAGATCAACTAAAGGACTTGTATGCATGCATATAAGCATAACCAATGGACATAAGACACTGGGGGATAGGGGAGGCTAGGGGACTGTCTAGGGCGGGGGGATAAAATGGATACATATGTAATACCCTTTGTAATACTTTAAGCAATAAAAAAAAATTTAACCAGATTATTTTTATTATATATCACATTTCTTTGTACACTTGTGATATTTTCTATTGCTTTAGATACTTTTTTATTCAAATACAGGTAGTAGAATAACTAGGAGGACATGATTCACAGTCCTTATATAAATATTATTCATGCCATTAGACTTAAATCCTACTTTAGTGGCTTATTATGAGGCATTATAATGTAGCCAAGTTCTTCTGTACAGAAAAGATTCATGCTGCCCTTTACCTTGTTTTTTACAGTGATAATGTTTAATTTTTTAATTCATTTAAAATGTGGAATCAAGTTTCATTTACATACATATTTTTTGTACTTGGTAGTGTAATCTAATAATTTGTTCCATTACTTGTAAAGTGTTGAATAGAAAAATTTGCCATGTTTTATTAGAGAATATTGTATAATTTCTCTTAAAATCATCCATTAATTTGTATTTTTCTACCATTGGCTCTTCTTTTTAAATTAAATTTATTAGAGTGCCATTGGTTAATAAAATTATGTGGGTTTATACCATTGGTTCTTAAATTTCTATGAGCACTTACCCACTACGTCCTTTATCTAAAGTTCATATCTTTTTCAAGTTAAATTGATTTATCATTCATGCCTGTTTAAATACGTTCTTTGTTAAAAAGCAATGTTAAATTAGTTATAGAAAATTTAAAAGCTAAAATTATTACATTTTATTGGCACATCTTTGAGTTAGTGTTTGAGGATGTATTTCCAGTGTTTACATTTAAATTTTGTATTTGTTCACTATTGAATACATTTTAAGTCCAGTGATTGTCTGATTGAGGTTGTTGATTGCCTGCATTTGGCATGCCTAGCTAATGCTATTTTGTCTCAATTACCTGATCACTAGAAGGGAAATTTTCATTTTATCGTCTACTCATTGTTATAAAATAAGGGCAAAGTGAAATAAAGTTGTGACACAATTGCACAATAACTACAGTACAGACATGATAGTTAATATTACTAAACTGAAATGCTGTCTGGCAGGCATCATTACCATGTACTCTTCAGAATATCCATTCATGTGCTGACATACCACAGTCTGAGGGGTGGTTTGAGAGCATCTGTATATAATGTCCAAAGGTGTGGGTTACATGAAAATCAAGTATATTTATATGATCTATAAATATGGAGCTAAATTGTTTTTAAGTTTACCTGTCTCTGTTGAAAAAAAGTTACTATTGGCTCTTCCAGAGAGGGTTGGTGAAAATTGTTCTTTGGATGCCTCACTTTTCATTGTGATAACTACATTTTATTTTTAAACATTTTATTAATTACCTAATCTATAATATTAAGATAGGTTGGTAAATTTGTGTTAGTCTATAATTCTGAGGTTAATTATTTTTAAATGATTCATTTTAAATTATCTTTATTGAGGTATAGTTTACATACAAGAATGTAACTTCTTATATACAGTAAGATGAGTAAGATGTACCCATTTTAAGTGTACAGTTCTCTATAAACTAGTTTTCTCAGTTCATCATAGTTATATCTTTTGACATTTTTAGCCAGTGTTTGTCTCTTCGGGTTGATATTGATCCACTAACAGTTATAGTTATACTGGACCATATTAGAAGTACTTACAAAGGCTTTCTGGGTGTATGGGTTTGTTTGTTGATGCAGAACAGTGAGACATTTGCCCTGGATTTCTCTCGCTCAGCACACTTTGGACCAGTCATACATTTATTTCTTACCCACTTGCTTGCAGTCCAGTAGTAGATTCGGACCTTTATCAAGTGGCCCTATAAATATGTAAAGGTGTCGTTTTAATAAAAGTTATAAAGAAGAGGTGTTTGCTAAGAGAGCATATGGGGTTTCAGACCTAGACTAGGGACTGTGGGAAGGCTCTCTTCAGGAAGTGAGGATTGAGCCAAGACCTGAGGGGTAATGTAAGGTTGAGTGGAGCATGGAAGGGCAAAGCTTTTAGGAGAAAAGGGAACAGGCCCTTTGGCAAGAAGGATGTGGGCTCAGCAAGCAAGGGAGACCTGGGGAGAGGAGGCTGCAGAGCATTGCAGTGTTTCCTGGACAGACCTCTCTGGCCACATGAAGGGGCTTTGATGTAATCCTTAGTGCAGGGGAGTTTGGGGAGAGTTTTAAGGGGAAAGGTGGAGCACTGAAATCAGTTAATTGGAAGGGCTAAGAGGCCAGACAGTACTTCAGGTGGGGATGCCAAGGGCTATAACGACAATTGGTAGTGTTTGGGTAGAGAACAGTGGGCCAAATTGAAAGAGATTTAGGAGGCAAAATCAACAGCTCTTGGTGATAGACTTAATGGGTTTGATGTGTAAGATGTTAAGAGTGACCTAAACCCTAGCTGGTTTGGCTCTGTGGATAGAGCATCAGCCTGCGGACTGAAGGGTCCTGGGCTCGATTTAGTCAGGGGCACATGCCTGGGTTGTGAGTTCGATCCCAGTGTGGGGCATGCAGGAGGCAGCTGATCGATCAATGATTCTCTCTCATAATTGATGTTTCTATCTCTCTCTACCTCTCCCTTCCTATCTCTGAAATATATATATATATATAATTTTTTTTTTAAAGAGTGATCCTAAGTTTCTGGCTAGTATTCATGAGATTTGGGGACCGGGAGACAGCACCAGGTTCAGAGGGGTAAGATGAGGAAATGGTTAGGCTTTCTGTTTAAATATCTTACACTCTTACTTTCATTTTACATCACAATAAAGATTTGTGGAGAGCAGATTTAGCCCAGAGGGATAGAAGGGATTTGATGTTCTAATGGAAATAAATGAGAAAATAGATTGTTACATGGGCATTTTATTACTGACTTAGCTTTGAGGCATTTATTTTCTATAGGATTTTGTCTTTGTAAGATCCAACTTCCTACATCTTCCTTTTTTGGCTCCGTGCTCTGTGTGTGTGTGTGTGTGTGTGTGTGTGTGTGTGTGTGTGTGAGAATATATCCTTTTCAACAATAAAAACATATATAGATATGGTTCTGTTACTTCTTAGATGAATGATCTTGGGGAAAATTATGGGCATGTAAAAGTACTTAGACAGTTGGGATATTTTCATTCAAACCATAGATTGAAATATTTAAAAATACTTCAGTTATCAAAATGTATTCCTGCTATTTGGATGAACAAATAAAGAATTCCTCTCAATGAAAGGCCTCCTCAGAGTAATTAGATAATGAATTGTTGAGTACAACCTTTGCATTGGTTTAATCCATGAATAGTAGAATAAAATAAAATCAATATCTTTTTCTGTTCTGTTTTAAAATGCCTGTTGGATATTTCAAATTATACAGCAAAATATTTAAAACAATGATTCCTCCTACTTCCTTAAACAGTGTATGATCAGTTTAGAGAATTCACTGTTCAGAAGCAATAATCAAATCAAGTTATATAAGTGTATTTTATTTTATTTTTTTAATATATTTTATTGATTTTTTTACAGAGAGGAAGGGAGAGAGATAGAGAGTTAGAAACATCAATGAGAGAGAAACATTGATAAGCTGCCTCCTGCACATCTCCTACTGGGGATGTGCCCGCAACCCAGGTACATGCCCTTGACCGGAATCGAACCTGGGACCTTTCAGTCCGCAAGCCGATGCTCTATCCACTGAGCCAAACCGGTTTTGGCATATAAGTGTATTTTAAATAACAATAAATTTTACCATTGTTAATACTGATTAGTTTGTCAACATCTTAAGAAAGGACAATTTATTCTGGGAATAAACAAAGCATTCAGGAGCTTCAGACAGTCAGTGACAGGAGTGAGTTTTGGTTATAACTCTCTGTGTCCAGTATGGTTGTTTAGTCATTGAGGCATGATTTTTATAGGTGGAGAGCTTGAGAAATATTATAGCCCCTCCATATATTGTTTTATACCCTTTGACCCAGTTATATCACTTACAGAATTTACTTTATGGAAATAAAGATGCAAATGTTGAAGTATGTTCATTGGTAGCCTGGTTAAAGAACCATCCACTATAGACCATGGTTTTAAAAATTATTTAATGACTGATAAATATATCTTATACAATATTAAGTGAAATAAAAGCAACATGTAACACAATATACAATAATACTATTCCAATTTGAGAAAAATTTATTGGAAGAAGATATACCAAAATGTTAACAAGGGTTATATAAAAATTTTTCTTTATACTCCTTTTATACTCTTACTAGAAACCTGATGCATGAAATTTATGCAAGAGTAGGCCTTCCTTCCCCAGGCTGCCGGCACTGGCTTCCCTCTGGCACCCAGGACCTGGGCTTCCCTTGCAGCCCCGGCTTCGTCCAGAAGGTGGTTCAGAGGGATGTCCCGTCTAATTAGCATATTATGTTTTTATTATTATAGATACTTCTTATACTTCATATACCCTTCATATTATTTTATATTTTCTGTAATGAGTTTGTATATCCTATGTAATAAAAGCCTAATATGCAAGTCTACTGAATGGTGGAACGACAGGTCACTATGACACGCAATGACCACCAGGGGGCAGTCAATGCAGGAGCTGCCCCCAGCCTGCAGGCTCCAGGCAGGCCAAGGTGGGTGCCAGCAGGGTCCCCATGATTGCCCTGCCAGTTGCCCCGCAGAGGGAGGTGACTGGCGGTGGCAGCGGGGGGTGGGGCTGGCTGGCAAGTGGGCGGTGGTGGCGGGGGCCGGTGAGCGGGTGGTGCCAGGCCAGCCAAGGCGGGTATCAGCGGGGGCCCCTCGATCACCCTGCCGGTTGCCCCACAGATCAGCCCTAATCACCAGCCAGGCCTAGGGACCCTACCCATGCACGAATTTCATGCCCGGGCCTCTAGTTTTTCATAAGCAGTTTGAATCAAAGTGAAATATTAAATTCTTTCCAACATCTTTTGCTGTTAATTACATGTGTTTTTCATCAAACATTGAATTGATTTTATGTAGAAAGCTATCTATTTGGCTTCAATCTTTAAGTGAATATAGAAACCATAGTGTGTGTGTGCATGTGTGTGTGTGTTGAGAGAGAGGATTTCCATGGTACTGAAAGTATAAATAAAATAATATTTTACTTTATTTGACCCCCCTTCTTAAAATTTTTTTAAAATATATTTTTATTGATTTCAGAGAGGAAGGGAGAGAGAGACAGAAACATCAATGATGAGAGAGAATCATTGATCAGCTGCCTTCTGTACACCCTCATTGGGGATTGAGCCTGCAACACAGGTATGTGCCCTTGACTGGAATCAAACTCAGGACCCTTCAGTTCACAGGCCAATGCCCCATCCACTGAGCCAAACCGTCCAGGATGACCCCTCCCCCCTTTTGCACAACTGTTTTATACAGTAAATTCTATGTATGAGACGCCAGGGGAAAAAACTAATGAATTTCTTTATTCGAGATGGTATAAATGTGCTAGTTTTGAAATTGAATTTGTAGTCGTAGCAGTGGACAATTTTGAACCAAGCAAGACCTTTTATAAAATCAGGTAAGGTTTTAACACTTAGGATGAAATTTTAAAAATGCATGTAGGACTCTGAGTTTAGAGTGCAATATAGGATGAAACACTACCTGGAAACTCTTGAGGTATGAGCAGTCTCACTCTTTTCCTGGACACATACCATGCTGCCCGTTAGTTTGTGCTGTGAGCAGTTTCCTAATAGGGTTTGTTCTTTCCCTTGTGTCAAAGGTAAGTTGCAAGCTAGAGCCATTTGAAAAGGAGCAACATAAACTGTATTAAGAGAAAGTAGCCTACCTAGAAGAGTTACCTGCTACATATATTAATATTCTAGTCCATCTTTTCCTACATTATGTTGACTTTGCAGTTATTCCTTCTCAATAGTGAAATTTACAGTATCAGAAAGTACCTGTTCCTTTACAATTCTGTTTCTCCATTAAAAACAAAAACACAATACCTTTAAGAATCTTTCTCCTCAGTAGCCTATAGCACTTTCAGATAATTTTCTCCCTATAAGACAAATATGAAAGCTGGTATTTTATTTTTTCAGTGGGCAAATGAGAAATAGAAAGGTTGATTTACACACATAGTTACGACTCAGGGTTTGTCTTTCAGCATAATAATTAAAATGGTCACTTCCCCTCCTCCCTTTTCATAATTCCCCTTGCTTTTGTAAGAAACAGGCAAAAAACACAAATTTTTAATGTTAATGATTTGTACCCTGTTGGTTATTTCTTTGTATTGTGTTCCTTTTTGAAACCTTTGTTTCGATGCAGGGAAAATTTATTAAAATATTTTGTCCTATAGATTTGAAAGTGTCCTCAGAGTAAAAGGCAGGCCTGAGTCATTCAGAAAACCTTTCTATATGACACATTTGCTTTGAGGACTCTGTATTTTATTTTATCAAAAGCTTTTTATAGACCTGAATTAGACATGAGTTATTTAGCCTAGTGGTACTTAATTTTTAGCATTTCCATATCCTGTCCAGTCCTTATATTCTTCTCTTCCAAATGAGAGAGAGAGAGAGAGAGAGAGAGAGAGAGAGAGAGAGAGAGAGAGAGAGAGAATATGCAACGTTTCAGTTTAAAGTAGGGTTCTGCTTACAAACTGCTTCTGTTAGGTCAGGAGAACTAAATAAAGTCGAGGGGTGGGGGTGTTTGGTGGCAAATATTTTCCCACTTTGGATTTGAAATGACCCATAGGGAAAAGCTGGTGAGCAACTGGATAGGTTCATTAGGAAACAGTATGTGAATGAGGAGATTTGGAGGAGGCATTCTACTTCTAGTAACTGCCAAGTATTGTAGAAGCCTTGTCTCTGATTTTAGAAGTCCGATTAAAATGTGTCCCTGAGTTCCAGAGGGCAGTACAGTCGGTAGTCTATTGTCAGTCATCCTGGCACTTTTAACATTGACATTTCTGGTTCATCCGTGTTCTCTCACTGTTTTTGCCCACTCCCTCACTTCCCCTCTCCTTTTCCGTTCCTGACAATGTCTGCAGGGTGGTAAGAAAGAATTTTGGAACCAAGAAGTGAGGGACTGGGATGAGGAGGATCTATTTTTTACTCTCTGAGTTCTTGCTACTTTGTCCCAGAATATACCTACCCCCGGACAATTGGGATTCCCAGTTTGAAAAACATAGGAGAATGACTTTTCTTTCTGCCTCTTTTCCATTGCAGGAAACTCATGAAATTGTGGCAATCAAGAAATTCAAGGATAGTGAAGGTATATATCTTTGTCCCTTTCTCTCTCTCTCTCTCTCTCTCTCTCTCTCTCTCTCTCTCTCTCTCTCTCTCTCTCTCTCTCATCTTTGATTTATCTGAATAGAATGTGGAAGAGATGGGATTGAACTGATTAGACTCTATTCCTGAAATTACAAAATCTCAATCTTAGAAACTGAATATAGCTTATTTATTTATTATCATGCTTTGCTTTGAAAATTTTAGTTTCTTCTGTGTAAATTTTTTCAAATCTCATGATATTAGAAAACATGTATTTTAAGGTACGGTCAATGTTGGAAAACTTGCTTCATGTGGTGGGTGGAAGGAATGCTATTTACGTAGTTTCCAAATATAAGAAAAATGAGAAAATGGATTTGAAGTAAATATTTCTGTGGGTTCACACAAGTACTAAGCACTGGGTGAAAGGCTTTAGTATTCAGTACTAGGATCTCTGGTTCCTAGTCAGTTAGAAATACAAGAATAAGTGATATGTAGATTGTATCAGGGGAATGATTTTATAAAAGTTATTGGGTGAAAAAAAGTTTTCAAGGGTAAATACTGTACTTAGAGGGCTTGATCACATGTCCAGACCATTTTGAATAGAGTATTAAAATTATCCCATGCTGGGTGAGAAAGGTTAAAATAAAATAAAACTTTTAAAAAAAGTAATGTACACAAAAAGGTAATGTATCAAAAAATAAATAAATAAAGCATTTCAGTAGTTTGTTGGGTTTTGAATGTAGACTATTGGCCATTTAAAGATAGCCAAGTAGAAAAACTGACCATGAAGACACACATGATGTCTGAGAAGTTCTAGGCAGCATTTTTCTAATTTTCTTTGGACAGAGACCCACAGTAGAAATGTTTTTTACATCCCAATCCAGTATCAGCATACATAATGTCCTATATATAACCAAAACAAAAGTGTCACAAAACTGCTTTATTTTACTAAGGTGAGGTTCTCCGTTTTCTGTTCTTTCGTGCTCATATGAATTCATGTAAATGCCTATTGTGACATCAAATACATTCATTTCCCTGCTAATGAGTCACAACCTGCCATTTGAAAAATTGCACTCCAGGCATGAGAGTCACTGGCATAGCATCAACCTTCATATCTAATTAGAAGTATGACAATAACAGTCACAACCTACCTTCATCAGCTCACATTGAGTGATCACTGTAAGACAGCAGCCTCTATATTTGTGAACGGTTTCATCACCCTTACCTTAGAGACTTAGCAAACATTAAATAACTAAAAGGGCTCACTGACAAAGTCCTATGGTGTAGAGTCAGTGGGATATGATGTAACCCGACTCTGATGTGCTAGTTATATGGAGCACATGCATAACAGCCTGGAACTTGAGCAGCCATTGTCCCAGCAACCTTAAAGAGAAGGCAATAAAATAATGCTTTTAGCTATTCATAAGAAAAGAAAAAGAAACTGCTTCAAATGATGTACCTGTAGTCTAACAGGAAGCAATAGCCTTGGCCAACTCACTCTGAGACCATTAGAAATGAGCTCTTTGAGTTGTGGCTTTGGGCTAACCACAGGTGGCCAAGAGACAAATGGTGATCTACTCAAAAGAGTGGTTGCAGCAGTAGATCAAGCATAACCTTCTCATAAGTGTAAATACTTCTGGCTGTGCATTCATCTTGTAAGGCACATCGTCAAGCATCAGTTACCACCAAAAATAATATTTTTCATCAAATTTTTGAAAAGCAGTACAATCTAGGACATGTATGTCATTGCTTTTTTTAAAAAAACACAAAAAACTAAGTACCATTTTCTTTTCAACCTGTATCCTCTGCATACCAATTCTTAAGACCTGTTTATAAATAGCAGTTAAATAGAGTAGAAAGCAGTCAGTGCTTGAATGAATTTGTATAATTTTGAGACAAGGCTGTTTTTAGCTGTGGTGTCCTGGGAATGCATGAATAGTGTAGACATTATAGGAAACATTTGATCAGCCCTTATTTCACTGAGCTGACAAAACATGAATCCAACCCTGCCTTCATCTCTGTGAGGCCATTATCAGTTACCATACCTTAGGCATGCAGCCTTATCACCCATTGTTGGGAGCATCCCCAAAAGGAGTTACACATATTGTGTCTTTCCACAATGCCAGGTTTATTAGGGGAGACTGCCCCAATAAGCCAATAGAGTCACATGCAGGTTACACACAGAGAGGGGAGGCTTACTTGATAGAAGCGAGCAGACCAAGTGTCTAGAGCAAAGTCCCAATCACTGGAAGTGTGTGCAGGTAGAGAGGTGGGCAGGGGCCTTAAGCCAGGTGGCTACAGTGGCAGCACACGCCCGGTAGTATGAAGTCTGGCAGGGCTCTGACTATGACCCATGGTATGGCCAAGCTCAAGCACTGGGTGGTGGGAGCTCTGAGTTCTCATTGCCCATATGGGTAGAGGTCCCATTCATATAGGTGTCCAGATGGAGTCCTTATCCAAGTGTCCAGACTTGTGGTTTTGGGCCTTCTGGGCCTTATGAAGGGTATTCTCATTACACCCTACTACCTCAGCCTTGACATAGCACTTGACATAACTGTCATGGCTGACTCCATATTGGATTGTCAGAGGGGTCCAGAAAGTCTGCTCTGCTCTTGCTCTATATACCATCCATTTTGCAGATGGACACCTTTGTAGGTACACCTATACATACTTCTAGAGGGATACTTCCTAAACATTTCTACGATAGAATCTGAAGACATATACAATTATTTATAACTTTTTAGTTCAGTCCTATTTTAGGCACGTTTTCCTACTATTTCCAGTTCTCCCTAGTGTAGATCTCATACTCTTTTTAAAATAGAGCATTCTAATTATTTTTCTATTGGTTTTAGAGAAAGGAAGGGGGAAGGACAGAGAGATAGAAACATTAATTGGCTGCCGATGGAGCCCACAACCTGGGCGTGTGCCCTGACCAGGAATCAAACTGACCTGGTACATGAGCCAACGCTCAACCACTGAGTCACACCGGCTGGACTCATACTCTCTTTTCCATCTTTATGCTTTTCCTCTTGCCAGAGTAGTATCTTGCTTAATGGAATGTAGTGGAATGTGTGTTGTGAACATTTTTGGAGTGTGAAGTGTACATAGTCTAGTACAGGTGAGGTTGTCTATTCAACCCCTCTGTAAACCACTTTATTCTGAAACAGTTTATCATCTTAAATTTTATTAAGACCAATTATAATAAAAACAGTTTCATAATATTACCTTTATTGTCATATAGCTCTCAGTAATCTTTTATTAGTTACTCAAAATATTCTCCTGATATTATGATAGTGTCTTTTCCAAATCCAATATTAAATCTTTGTGAAGATAATGAAATATCCCTGTGAAAGTCTTGTTAAGCCATAATTGTATCTGAACTTGATTTGACCTACATTCAAGTTAATCAAGTATTCTCATGCTGATGATATCAAGGGATATTTTATGAGAGCATATATTATTACCTTCTGTTAAACTTCAAAAGATTATGACTATGGTCCTGGCCAGATGGCTCAGTTGGTTGGAACATCATCCCATACACCAAAAGGTTGTGGGTTCAATTCCTGGCCAGGGCACACACCTGGGTTTAGGGTTTGATCCCCATTAGGGTACGTACAGGAGGCAGCTGATTGATGCTTCTTTCTTACATCAATGTTTCTCTCTCCCCCTCCTCTCTCTTTAAAATCACTAAAAACATATCCTTGAATGAGGATTAAAAATAAAAGGATTATGACTGTACTTCTTGTTAAATATCTGTATATCCACAAATTTGTATAAAATCTTTCAAAACTACATTTTAAGATACACCACTATTTATTTCAATAAGTCCTTATTATCCCAGGACAGTAGATCATGATGTAAAATGGGAACCAAAATGTCATAGTAAATAAAAGGTTAGATTATGAAAAAGAAGCGAAAATCACAAAAATGTTTACTTTATCTTATAGTTAACACAATTTAGGTTATAATAGCAACGATGTGCTATTTCTTAGAAGAAAGGATCAAGTGTTGTTCTCTTTTAGGAGGGGTAATTTTTACAGTAAAATTGAATGGTAGATCAATGATAGACTTTCTCAGTTTTCTCTTCATTTTTGTATGTTCTCATCCTCCTGTCATCATCCTTATCAGTTTATCAGTTTTTTATCCTCATATACCTCTATTATATCATTTATCAGTTATCTTTGCCTATGATTTCTCCTGAAAGGCTTTGACATGCTGGGTGGGGGTCAAAAACTCCTATTAAAAGGGAGGAATGGCCAGGCCATATGGATCAGTGGTTGTCGACCTATGAACCAGGAGGTCATGGTTTGATTCCCGGTCAGGGTACATGCCCAGGTTGCTCGCTCAATCCCCAATGTGGGGCATGCAGGAGGTAGCCACTCAATGATTTTCTTTCATCATTGGTGTTTCTCTCTCTCTCCCTGTCTCCCTTCCTCTCTGAAATCAATAAAACTGTATTTAAAAAGAAAAAAATGGAATATTTGAGTGATGGCATTTTTATCTGAGATCACTTCATTAGTTAATATTTTCTTGTTTTGATGATGTTTGCTTCTTTATACATCATCATAAATGTGGAGTCTCAGATAATGAATTCTTAATAATATCCTGAATGATAGTATTAGAAATTTGGCTGTGAATGTACGTTTCCACAGAGAAACATTAAGTTATAAAACACTTAACCAACCAGAATTCTCTATAGAATTTAGTTCTGCTCAGTATTTGGATTTTCTGAGAAGAGAAAAAATGACCACAGACCAAAAAGATACTAGAGATTATTTAGTTAGCAAGGGGACTGACTCTCAGGGAGCTGTGCTGCAGTCTTCAATTCAGATGGAATTTAGGTTGTGTCTCTGCTCTTATGCCAAATAAAATTGCTCACATTCATATCCTGCTGCTGCTTTTGTTTTCTGTAGATAAGTATTTTTCTCTTGGAATGGACATATTTATTCTTATTAATCATGAGAAAATGCTTAATTGATCATCCATTTTTTCTTCCAATTTATTTCATTCTTATTTTTACCCCAACACTAGAAAGCTCTGTCCTGATCTCTGGGTCAAGGAACTCTGGACTCATCCGATATAATAAAAAGCTAATATGCTAACAACAGCCAAACAACCTTCCAGACGTCCTCCTGGAGGACCTTCCAGATGAAGCCGGGGCTGCAAAGGGCTGTGAGGGCCAGCCGAGGGTGCGAGGGCTGGCCAAGGCTGCAAGGGCTGAGGCAGCCGGGGTTGCAAGGGCTGAGCCCCTTGCACGAATTTTGTGCATCGGGCCTCTAGTTTTGTATAATGTTACAAAACAAGAATTCATCATCTCTGCTCCTTAAATTCAAGAACTTGATTTCTTTTTGTTTTAAATATATTTTTATTGATTTCAGAGAGGAAGAGAGAGATAGAAACATCAATGATGAGAGAGAATAATTGATCAGCTGCCTCCTGCACGCCCCACACTGGGGATCAAGCCCACAATCCTGGTACATGCCCTGACCAGGAATAAAACCATGACCTCCTGGTTCATAGGCCAATGCTTAACCACTGAGCCAGCCGGCTGGGCAAGAACTTGATTTCTGGATAAGAGAGGGCTTGAAGCTAATGTTCCAATTCCTGGTTAAACAGAGAATTCAGTTAACTAAGAGTGAGCATTCTGCTAGTCATGATTTCATCACACTTGCTTTTACTGTCCAAAATAGATCTCTTTCAAACTTCAGGGATTCTTCTAGGATTTGTGAACATTTTGTACCTTTCATGATTTAATAAAGTTTCATTGTGCTTTACCTGGCTTTCATCTCAGAAGATTTAAGGATTCTCATCTTTTGTGGTATATATGACAGCACCACTACTCAAGCCCTCTGGGCCATGTTAATTGTCCTCCTATTGATGTTGCTTCTTTAGTCAGGGCAACCAGACTCAAACATGGTATCCTTTTAGTTTTATACAAAGATGGGTTGACTTCCCCCACCCCAGCATACCTGTTTAAAGTTCCATGGCGGGGAGGGGGCTCTTTGGTTATATAAGAATGTCAGGGTTATGATTTCAAAAAGTAGGTTACAGCTATTTCTGGATTTCTTTTCCAAGCCCACAGTTCTTTAAAAATAGAATTACAATAGAGATTCAGCTCATCTTTAGATTTTTCTCTTTTCATCACTTATCTTTGCATTTCTTTTGCTCCTGTGATCTTTCTCGTTCTTCTTTTTGTTAAACCTCACCCAAGGATATATTTCCATTGACTTTTAGAGAGAGTGGAAGGGAGGGGGAGAGACAGAGAGAGAAATATTGATGTGAGAGAGACACATTGATTGGTTGCCTCCCACATGCTCCCCAACCAGGACCAGGGATTGAGCCTATAACCGAGGTACGTGTCCTTGACTGGAATTGAACCTGGGACCCTTTAGTCTGTGGGATGATGCATTATCTCTGAGCCAAACTGGTTAGGGGTGATCTTTTTTCTTAAAAATGTTCTTTTACTGCCTGGCTGGTGTGGTTCAGTGGTTGAGTGTCAACCCATGAACTAGGACAGCTATGGGCAAACTACGGCCCACGGGCCGGATCTGGCCCATTTGAAATGAATAAAACTAAAAAAAAAAAAAAAAAGACCGTACCCTTTTATGTAATGATGTTTACTTTGAATTTATATTAGTTCACACAAACACTCCATCCATGCTTTTGTTCCGGCCCTCTGGTCTAGTTTAAGAACCCATTGTGGCCCTCGAGTCAAAAAGTTTGCCCACCCCTGAACTAGGAGGTGACAGTTTGATTCCCAATCAGGGCAGTGCCTGGGTTGCTTTTTTTTTTTAATTAATGTCATTTTTCTACCCTGCCATTTAGTCACTACTGAGAATTTATATAACTTTGTCAGAGTTGCTGTCTGTACTAAGCTCAACACCTTCAGTGCTAACTGATATCGAAGTCCATCAGCATGTACAGCAGCAGAAATTGCTTGGAAATATGAGCTCCTAGAGCTGGAAGGACCTTCTGAATCATTTAGTAGAACCCCAACCCCGATTTACAGCCCAGGAACTGAAGGCCCTATACTGCATAGCTAGTATGTGGTTAGCTGAGACTAAGATGCAGACCCCAGGGTCTTTGTTGAATGTTTTCTTCCAACCATAGCATGCTGCTTTGCCACTCAGCTGAGCAGTAGCAGACCTAGACCCAAACCTGGCTGTTCCAACTCATCCTCCAAAGCTCACTCACTGCCTTCCACCATGTTGCCTGTGTTCTACTCAGTGTGACATCTCTTCACTCACCCTGAAAAAGTTCTTTCTCAACTCGGCTTTTTCACTTGCACACTGGAGGAGCCTGGCCTAAATAAAGAATCCATGGGGTTCTGTCAAGTAGAAGGCATTTTTGTGCTCACTTCAGTGGGCTCTGCTACCACCTTTAAAAAACGGCCTCCCTGAAGAACGTGGCTCCTTCCTGAACCTCTGGGGAGAGAAGCATACATAAGCAGAATTTGCATTCTTTTTTTCCATCATCTGATTGTTTGGTCCCCCAATTTTCATCTGAAGTCCAGGGGAGATCAGGAATCTTTAAAGTACTCAGAGAAACAAAAATGATAGGCTATACCTGATAATGAAGAGTGTGTATTTTGCTTGCACTTAGGAAATTAATAATTCCACTTCCTGCCCGTTCCCATTTATTACAATCTCAGTGCCAAAATGCTTACCTCAACTTTTAATACCTCTAACTGGCGTAAATTAGAGAAGCCTTCATTTCCTGAAAAAGATAGGCTGCTCAGATGACGTGGTTTGGGCACTACATACTAAGTGATTTTGTGAGCTGCTTTTTGAAGATTCCTTTCTCCCCTCTCTATAACCATTCTTAAGTAGAGTTAGTATAGATTTCAATGATGTATATATAACAAAGAACCAAAATTCAATAATGTTTGGGCTCATAATCAATGAGATTTTAATGAAAAGAAATAATAGATTACTAGATTTAGAAAAGTCCATGGGGTTTTTTAGGATGTGTGTGTCAGGGGACCCATTTATTTATTTTATGAATGAGAAATTGTGGCTTGCCCGAAGTCACATCTCACAGTGTTAGTTGGTTAAAACATACAAAATCTAGGTCTTGAATTTCAGCTGCCTATGTCTTAAGGGAATAGGAGCAAGCTATATATGAGCAAAGATTTCCTCATGGTACCAGTGGAAGCATTCCTGTAAGAAGTATTCATTGATCCCCTGTTTGTGACAGGCACAGTCCTAGGTTGTTGGGTATATATGGTTAAAAGAAGAACTAAGGCTTGTCCTCCTAGAGCTCTCGGTTTGCAGGGGTGTCCACACAGATGGTAAACCAGTAAGCAAACAAACACATAAATAATGATGGAGTGAAGGTCTGAAAGAAATGTTCCGAGTATGTGATAAGGAATAATGGGGATGGAGGCCTGCTTTGCTTTAGTGCTCTGGGCAAGGCTCCTGAGGAGTGACATCTAACCTAAAACCTGAAGGAACTAGCCCTGGAGTAGAATGAGAGTAGAGGGAACAAGTTCAAAGGCCCTAACATTGAAAAATAAAGTTTGAGGTTTTTTTAAGAACTGAAAGACTAATGGGAGAGGGGTGGGGAAGGAGGGCATGAGATGAGAATAGAAAAGTAAGCAGGAACCAGTCTTGAGTCATCAATATATTTATCTCTTGTTGAATCAAGATCAGTTGCTTCTTACTAAGACCTATGTGTCTTAGAGATAGGTGAATTTTAGTTTGATTGCCCCAACCTTGAGAGTAACTCAGATGGGATAGCAGAGAAGAAGGTTAAGCCCTCTTCATAAGACTAAAGGATGTTATTCTTCCCTAGGCTTTAGCAGTTCTAGCAGTCACAAAACACCCTTTGCTGGCTCAGCTCCAACTAGAACAGCTGGACCTCTGTGTCTGTCCCCCCAGCCCCTGCCCCTATCCTCTAAGCCACTTTGGGAAGCTCTCCCCTGCCCCATCACATCACACATGTTTCCTCCCTACTCGCCAGGTGGCCCTACTGTGTCATGCTCTTTTCCACTAATGTGGGCCCTGTTGAGTACCCCTGATGTGGGGCTGGGTTGCTTCACTGCCTAAGCCACTGTTGGCTTTAGCTGCTGCTAGTCCTTGCCTTCCTTCTGATAGGCAGTGTCTCTCTCTGCCCTTTCCTAACTTGAGTTCCAGCCTTCTCCAACAATGTTCTTGCTGAAGTAGGGAAAATCTTTTCATTTGTGTAAACAGTTCTCCTTTCTTTACATTCAATTTGACAGGGAGTTGTGATAGAAAATAATCTGAGGGAGAAAGGTGGGCCGGAGAGGGTCAATGAGGGGAAAAAAGGGGGACATATGTTATACTTTCAACAATAAAGAATTATTTAAAAAAAAAAAAAAGAAAAGGAAATAATCTGAGAAGTACTCCTGGCACTGCATTTACAATTCCCCGCCCCCCCCCCCCCCCCCCGGCCCCTTCAGGCTTTTCCTCCTGTGTACCTTGCTTAGGAAGTATTTCTTCCTAGATGGTACCTTAATCTTTCTCACTCCTATCTCCAAATGCCATTTTCTCCCTCACTCCACCCCCACCCATGCCTGAACCGAAGGATCACACAACTTAGACTCTCAAGCTAGGATTCTGACCCTTACCCAAAACCGTGGGGGACAGATGTGTTTCAGAATTTATAAGGTTTGGATTTTAGAAAATATGGCATGCTACTTTCGTACCCTGTAATCAGGTACTATTTCTAAAGCACAACATAAGAATATTCATAGTAAGTGGGATGCATACACAAAGACTATAAGTGGTCTTGTGTCAGTTCAGGTTTTGCCTTTAAAGAGATTTTCTATAACTTAGAAATTGTTCAGTTTTTAGACTGGTTTTTGGATTCTTGGAATTGCAGATAAGGAATTATGAACCTGTTTCCTTGTGTATACATACATAAACATAGTGGTTAGAATTTCCCTGCTAAATCATAAAAACTCATGTAAAATGAAACATTACCTTCCCCGCTCCCCCTGTTCATGAATCCATTCAGGTTAATGTGACTTCTGTCCTTCCTCCATGTCTGTGGGGGATATCATGAGTTGGCGTTAATGATATGGAAGGGGATGTTGGTTCAGCATAAGTTCTCCACCCCAGTACAGCTACACCATCTGGGATGGACAGATGGACATGTCACAGGAAGACAGTAGGAACCTATAGCAGCTGCTGTTCCGAGAGAAGATCAAGCACATTTAGAATTCCCTGCAACTTGACTGTGCACTGCATTGTGGATGCCTGGCACTTGGCCTCTGCTCACTGAGGTGACTCACATGTAGCCTGAAGAGTAAAATGCTCTTTAAAGCCAAAGCTTCAGGCCAAACTTAAAAGCATCAACCGATACAGATGCTTCATAGAGGGTCTTCTGCACAATGATACAGTTTATTTCTTTTTACCATATTAAACTCCTTCTTTGGAATGTAGTGTTAAACTGACAATGGATTCATATGTGGAACTCTGTGTTTTACACATACACTTTACAATAAGAAGGTTAAGAACATTCAAGCAGAAAATTGGGTTTGTGCTGGTTAAGTAAGCCTTTTCTTAAAGTTTCTTACTCTTGATCCTTTGAACAAGAAAAGGTTCTATATAATGTGTCATCCGTAGACTTCTTACGCAGAAATACTCAAAGTGGAAAGTGAAATTAGTATGTTTTCAGTGTTCTTAGAATTTTTTGAAGAGTAGTTTGAAAGCTTTAATTTACTCTATTCACCATGTTTACATTCTAGAAAATGAAGAGGTCAAGGAAACGACCTTACGAGAGCTTAAAATGCTTCGTACTCTCAAACAGGAAAACATTGTGGAGCTGAAAGAAGCCTTTCGTCGGAGGGGGAAATTATACTTGGTGTTTGAGTATGTGGAAAAAGTAAGTCACTAATCGATGCTATGGATATTTGCCTGATTCTTTTACTTAGGGCTGTTTCTGATACCATTCAAGAAAGTGTCATTATGATTTGTCAATGTTCTCCTAATCCAAGGAAAGTATTACCCATAATCATTAGAGAAGTCCTGAAATATATTGACGGATTTTATACAATTTCACTGTATAGATATAACCTTAAGTTTAAACAGTGTATTGGCTTGGCTTCTACAGTCTGAGAATTCGTGTTCAACAAGTAATTTTTAGACTTGGTTTATTTTAATTAAACCTAAGCGAGACTGTTGAGGGAGACAAATAAATGGGCGGCAACGGTACAGGATGGGAGAATACGTGTAAGATACCTCACAAGCATAGGATGGGTGTCTGAATCAGACCTAAGGTTGGTGAATGGGTGGGTTCATGAAGCCTCTTGTGAATTGCCAGTGCTTTGGCTATATTTGAGGGAAAAAGATGTGCCAGGAGGCATAAGGTGAGACCACAGATAAAGGAATTGGAAACGGTTAGGGGGGAGGGGGGGCGCGGGGGAGAAAATCACACATTGTTCAAGTTGTCTGAGTGTTTGTTTTAGTATACATTTAAAAAATGTTAACTATTAGTGACAGTTTTAATAATGGGACCTAAGGGCAAATGCATGCTATAGTAATCCGTTTTATGTGCCTATGATTTTCTTGGACAGCAGTTGACCTACAGCAGTTGGTTATTGTCAAGAACTTAAATCAGTGCTTTAAAAAGAGGAAAACAAACAGGAGCCAGATGGACCTTTAAAGATTTCCTTAATCATTAAATAGGTGGCTCTGCTGACTTCCTATGTTATTATCTGAAGATTAGGACTGGAAAGGTTTATGTTTGCTTTAGGTCAGTTCCCAGGTACTTTCTTTGGCACAAATGACCGAGTATCACCACCACCACCATCATTAGGAAATGGAAAGCAGTGTTGCTGAGACAGCTAACCAGTGATGTGGCTTTTGAATTAATTCAGGTTTTACAAACTATTTTTCTAATTAAAAAATATACATAGTCACTTCATTACAAGCAGAAGTTGAAAAGTTACAGGGCTTTTTGTTGTTTTAAACACTGCTTTATGGTTTATTTCCAAAATTTGTTTTAGGTTTTCTTTTTCAGTGTCAATTTAGGTATTTTCCTAGACCTTCCCCACCAAAATAAAACTGAAATTTGATATATTTTTTAAAGTCATACAAAAAGGATTGCTGTAAAAGCAGATGTTGTTTAAATTATTTTACAGTTGTCAAAAATAATCATGCCATTTGTAGTTTTCACTGCCAATTGATAAAATTCTGACATCTGTTTCAGTTTATCCTTTTTATTTCTGTTCTACTCATGGTGATTATTCACGATTAATAACCGTTTAGTAGGAATAAATGCAGAAATCACCTCTTTGTTTCAGATAATCTGTCATATCTGAGATCTGTCTGTTAGTAAGAGGCAGAACTCTACCAGAACTCTAGTTTCCTGACCCCGGGTCTGGGATTCTTCCTCTGATCCTGTATTTTTTCAGTAGAAGGTGACCATCACACCATTCCGTCAGTGGCAGTGCCTAACGATTGACAAATCTCAAGAGGGCAAGGAGAAGGATGCTTTAGGGGCAGGGGATTGTAATAGATGCAGGACCACAGGAGCTAAAATAAAATAGAAGTTTCTCATGCACAGATGCAAAGGTGGGCAGTATAGGGCTGGTATGGTAACTCCACAGCCATAGGAATTCCAGGCTGCTTCTGCCTTTCTGCTCACCACCCCTGAGATGTGACCCTTGTCCTCACAGTCAAGACAGAGCTCCAGCTATCACATCCCATTGGCCAGGATTTAGTTACATGGCCCCACTAGCTGTAAGGCAGCAGAGAAATATACTCTTCATTCTGGCCACCTATGCATCCACTTACAAATTGTATTACTGTGGAATGAGAGAAGAATGAATTCTTCTCTGCCACTGAGGGATTTAGAGTTGAATATGAAATGAGACAATTTATTTGCTCTATTACAAAGCCCTCTTATTCCTCCTGTGCATTTGGGACCTGTGCATTTGTTAATTGAAAAGGGCAATTCAAGTGGAGAAGCATTTTAAAAATGGTGTATACCTACTTGAAACATTTTCTTTTAACTTAAAACAAATAAATACAGATTTACCGTCCTTCAGAGGTAGGGTCAAGGCCTTTTGAGTACTGATCTTCTGATTGGTGTTCTGATGGGTCTTTCTTGCATACATCATACCTGTAATGCATCAACTATGATATTATTCTGTGCCAGCTTCTTTAAAGTGAGGCAAGAGCTTAGAAACATTGCAAAGCAACCTCAGTGCAGAATTCTGATCACTGCCACCATCCCTGTCCTTCCAATGTTTTATGGTTGTTGTACTGACATTTGATTAGAGGGCAGTATGTTTAATGGTTTTCCTTTATTAAGTCTTTCCAAAGTGTGAAATTTAATTTTCTTACAAACAGCAACTCCCTTTTAAAAAAACAGTATTTCATTGGTTTATGTGATATTTAGTTATATTAAAATAACAAGTGCATCTGTTAGAAATAGGTATGGCTGTATTGTAAATCAAAACTGTTTATATGTATACAACTTGACTGGTCATTTGTGCCATAGAAAGCACCTGGGAACTGACCTAAAGCAAACATAAACTTCTCCAGTCTTAATCTTCTTTAGGTACTAACATAGGTGAGAACGAAGTTGTCATGTTGTATGAGAGCAGCACTTTTCTAACTTTTTGGTCTCAGGACTCCTTTACACTTCTAAACATTATTGGGAACCCTAAGAGCTTTTTATTTATGTGCGTTTTATCTGTTACTATTTTTTTTAGAAGTCAAAACAGAACAATATAACAATATTAATCTATTTAAATAACAATAATAAACCCATTATGCATGTTAACATAAATACGTTTGTGTGTCCGTCATTCTTTCAAGTGCAAAATGGTGTTCCACAAGAAAAGTGGCTTGTTCAGTTTGCAACTCAATTGCCCAAGTCTTTTCCTTAAAATGACCATCTGCTGTGATGTGCAGCAGCAAGAAGTGTTTTGTGTGTATTCCTCATTTTATCGTGTAGGTTCCTAAAAAGACATGTACTTGAGAATTGAAATTTAATAAGACATGTACTGCTTCATCAAATACATCCTTAACTAAAACTGGTTTGTTTTTTTAACTGCAAGGGTGTGGCATTGAAGGATCAAAAGCCTTGATTCATGTTAAGTGCTACCAATTTATCCATCATTGTTTTGTGCCATAAGTGTAAATGCCAGCACAGTGAAAAAGGTTGAGTGTTATTATGACTATAGTTTTAACTTCATCATCCCTTCTCATGGTCTGAGAACCGCCTCCAGAGAGCCACAGATCACACTTTGAGAACTGTTGTCCTAGATCAGTGGTCGGCACACTCATTAGTCAACAGAGCCAAATATCAACAGTACAATGATTGAAATTTCTTTTGAGAGCCAAATTTTTTAAACTTAAACTATATAGGTAGATACATTGTTATTAACTTAATTAGGGTACTCCTAAGGCTTAGGAAGAGCCACACTCAAGGGGCCAAAGAGCCACATGTGGCTCACGAGCCACAGTTTGCTGACCACGGTCCTAGATGGTCATCTACAAACAGTAAATGTTAGTGGTGCTATGGGCCTTAGTCTTGTACTTTTCAGAGGGAATGGAGAATGTTTGGTTAATCTGGAAATTCAGTGAGACTGGTTAACTAGAGTTTGTACTTCATGAAAAACTTCCATGAATTTTAGAATGGTCATTCCAAACTGAAATTTTCAATATTGATTTGTTTGGAGTCTGAATTTTTATTTCAGCAGTATTTTCTAGCCTGTTTTAGTTTTTACACTGATTGTATTGAACACTACTAATCTTAGGGATTATTTCTTTTAAGAATGTTTTCCAGGTCTCCCAGGAATATTTTCAAGGCTTGATTTTATTGCAAAATTATATTAAAGATGCACAATGCACTGTTAAAATGATTCCCTTCATGTCTTATCTCTACTTTGTATTGTTGTTTTTCCATTGAAAACTGCTAAAATTATACCTGAAAGTTTTTAGGGAGAATGAAAAGCGCACAGGATTATTATTTGGGACAGTACTGGGGAGTAGGAAATTCTCTTTAAAAAGAACCTTTATTTAATACAATATCCTACTTCAACATGAGAAAGGTTATAGATGAAAAGCAAAACAATTTAAAAAAATGCAGGCTGTGTATTGGATGAGTTATCATCCAAGATGTTTTTTTAAATTATTAACATATAATTTATGGGCCTACCTAATTTTGGAGATTAATGGCTCCCTATTTAATTTTTAGAATATGCTCGAGTTGCTGGAAGAAATGCCAAATGGAGTTCCACCTGAAAAAGTAAAAAGTTATATCTATCAGCTAATCAAAGCTATTCACTGGTGCCATAAGAATGATATTGTTCATAGGGGTAAGTATGGAATTTTTGAAATACAAATGTTCAAATATCAAAGTTAACAGTAAAATACTTCATATATTACTATCATAATATTTCCATAGACACTGAAATTCCATTGAAATTAAATACATTTTGTAAGTACAGGATATGAGACCTTGTTTGCCTTCCAAGTCTCGTTTTGTATCACAAAAAAGAATGGACGGCAAATTTACTTGGATATTATGGTGAGATTTCTGTGTTTGTATAACCATATTCACTCTTAACTCTAGAATCACCTAGTGTTATAAAAAACTCAACAGGCCCTAGCTGGTTTCGCTCAGTGCATAGAGCATTGGCCTGTGGACCAAAGGGTCCTGGGTTTCATTCCGTTCCAGGGCACATACCTCGGTTGCAAGATCCTCCCTAGCCAAGGCCCTGGTAAGGGCATGTGCAGGCGGCAACCAATCGATGTGTTTCTCTCACATCTGTATTTCTCTCTGTCTTTACCTCTCTCTTCCACTCTCTCTAAAAATCAATGGAATAATGTCCTCGGGTGAGGATTAAAAACAAAAAACTCAACAGGTTCAAACTTTAGCGCTTACTGGGTGGGGGCAGGGGGATTCTCTCCATTGCCTTTGGTTCTTCAGTTAGATCAGGTAATGTGAAACAAACCCCAAATCAGACTTTAGAGATAGTCACTAAATCACTGACACCCCCCACCCTCCCAATCGCATTAACAGTCATTGCTTATTCCCTTAGAGACCAAGATCTCCAGTCTGTACCTTTATCTCCTAAGTTTCCTTACCTGTTACTAAAAACTGCCCATTGTTGCAGGACACATGCATGACCAACTTGACATAAAGGCCATGATTATACTTTCATAAACTGTTTTGTTTTATGCTTTATGACCATGAATTGCACGGTCTTTAACTCTATACCATTTATCTAATCTAATAAAAGACAAACATGCAAATTGACCTACCTTCACTACACCTTAAGCTATGCCCACCAGCCAATCAGAGCGACTATATGCAAATTAACCCAACCAAGATGGTGGCTGGCAGCCACAGAGCTGGAGCGAGTAGGAGGCTTGGTTGCTGCAGTGATGGAGGAAGCCAAGCTTCTCGCCCACCCTGGCCGGCTCTGAGCTCCACTAAAGGCAACAAAGTTTCAATTATAGAAGCTAAATAAACCCCAGATACCTGCTTTCAGCCAGCCGTGGCCACGGAGCTGGAGTGAGCATGAGGCTTGGTTGCCCCAGTGATGGAGGAAGCCAAGCTTCTCGCCTGCCCTGGCTGGCTCTGAGCTCCACTGAAGGCAACAAAGTTTCAATTATAGAAGGTAAATAAATCCCAGAATAAAAAGAAAAAAACGGAGAGGCTGGGAGCTTCCGTCGCCGGGGGGCTTGGCCAGCCTGAAAATGGCCCTTAGCCCCTCACCCAGGCTGGCCAAACCTCCATAGGGTGAGGGTCCCCATTAGGGGGGGCTTGACCAGCCTGCAAACAGTCATCAGCCCCTCACCCAGGCTGGCCACGCACCCCAGCAGGACCCCCACCCTGAAGGGGGTGTTACCAGCCTGCAAACACCCATTAGCACCTCACCCAGGCTGGCCAGGCACCCCAGCTGGACCCCCACCCTGATCTGGGACACCCTTCAGGGCAAACCAGCCGGCCCCCACCCGTGCACCAGGCCTCTATCCTATCCTATATAATAAAAGGGTAATATGCAAACTGACCCTAACAGCAGAAAGACTGGGAATGACTGGTCACTATGACACACTGACCACCAGGAGGCAGACACTCAATGCAGGAGCTGCCCCTTGGTGGTCAGTGCACTCCCACAGGGGGAGCTCTGCTCAGCCACAAGCCAGGCTGATGGCTGCCAGTACAGCGGTGGTGGTGGGAGCCTCTCCCGCCTCCTCAGCAGCACTAAGGATGTCAGACTGCAGCTTAGGCCTGCTACCCGCTGGCAAGTGGACATCCCCCGAGGGCTCCTGGGCTGCCAGAGGGATGTCTGATTGCCAGCTTAGGCCTAATCCCCCGGGGAGTGGGCCTAAGCCAGCAGGTGGTCATCCCCTGAGGGGTCCCAGACTGCGAGAGGGCACAGGCCAGGCTGAGGGACACCCCCCCCCCAAGTGCACAAATTTTTGTGCACCAGGCCTCTAGTCTTCTGATAATCTCTCTTGCATTCCAGAGTTTTGCAATCATGGGACATAAACTGATACAAGGATAAAGCTAAAAGATGTTTGTCAGAAAATGTTATATATACTTCTTGTCTTTTAATTGTCAAATAAGTGATACTACATTTTAATTTACCTATATAGAGACACAAGGATATCACTTTAAAGATAGTCTCACTTTAAGAATACCTTGTGAAGAATGCTGAGTCCTATTATTTCTAGAAACAGACAGTTGATATTTCTCTTGCATTTGACTTTCATAGTAGTTATTTTTATCAAGGATGGCATGGATAGACGTCCAACAGCTGGAAATCTAGTGTCTAGGGTAAAATAACAGTCTGTACTTTCAGTTTGAGGCTATTAATAAGGAACTGATTTAACTGCATTTTCATAGTGTTACAATGATTTGGTTAAGTGTATAGTGAATCAATGGTTGGGAATTAGCAATAGAAACCATGATTCTGAAATCTACAGATTTTATTTCTACCCCTTCCGTTCCTCCATTTTCACCTCTACCATATGGTAGATGATGGGTTCTCTAAAAATGCAGTTGTGCCCTAACCGGTTTGGCTCAGTGGATAGAGCGTCGGCCTGTGGACTCAAGGGTCCCAGGTTCGATTCTCATCAAGGGCATGTACCTTGGCTGCAGGCACATCCCCAGTGGGGGGTGTGCAGGAGGCAGCTGATTGATGTTTCTCGCTCATCGATGTTTCTAACTCTCTATCCCTCTCCCTTCCTCTCTGTAAAAAATCAATAAAATATATTTTAAAAAAATAAAAATGCAGTTGTGAGATGCCTTCCAAGGGGGATATTAATTTGCATTTTCTGTGTATTTCTACTCCTCAACTCCCACCACAGCTTCAAAAGATCCATGGAAAAAATGAGAAATCTTACTTTGACACATTCAATATAGCTTCATTCAACATTAGAGATTTATAATTGTGAGCCACATAGAAAAGCTAAAGAGATATATAAATATAGAAACTACACAGAAAATCATAACAGAAAATGTATCTTATATGTATTTTTTCCTCTGGTAAATACAATGCTAGGTATTTGCTCTCAAAAAGTAAAAATAGTTCCTTAAAATGTGGTGGCCTAGATTCACTCATCCTTAAATTCCGTTCAAAAATGTAATTAATGCCTTTAAGATTTAAGGGGAAAATATTTTTGAAATTGCGGTCTTCATGTTCTTCAAAAAGAAATTAATGGAACTTTTATGTACCAGCATAAAATGTGTTGCTCTGCTTTTCACTGCCACAGGTTTCTATTCAAATCACTGAATATTTCTAGTTAGGTGCTATTATAGTGTTCTATGGCGTCAATCAGCAGTACATGGGACATGTTTTAATCATTGTTTTTTAATCTTGATGCTCCAGATATAAAGCCAGAAAATCTCTTAATCAGCCACAATGATGTTTTGAAGCTGTGTGACTTTGGTAAGTTGAAAAGAAATTGAGCCCTTTAAGTACAGTAGTCCTCCCTTATCTGTAGTTTCACTTTCTGTGGTTTCTTTTACTCATGGTCAGCTGAGACCAGAAAATATTAAATGGAAAATTATAGAAATAATGAATTTGTAAGTTTTAAATTGTGTGTCACTCAAGTCTAAGTAGTGTAATGGAATCTCACGTTTTTCTGCTGTCTCGCCTGGGATTGAATCACAGTATCTGTCTCAGTTATCAGATAGACTATCTCAGTACACCAGTGCTTGTGTTCAGGTAACCCTTATTTTACTAATTATGGCTCCAAAGTGCAAGATAAGCTGTGAAATGCTTCTTTTAAGTGAAAAAGCATGTATGTGTAGGAAAAAAACAGCAGATACGGGGTTCAGTGTTATCTGTGGTTTTAGGCATCCACGGCGGGGGGGTGGGAGGGGGAGAGGGTATGTGTGTCTTAGAATGTAGCCCCTGTGATAAGGGAGGACTACTATACAAAATTGAGTTAATATAACCCATAGGTAGTTTTCACAAGCGTATTTAAAGTATTTTTTATGTTTTAATTTAAGTAGCAGAGAAACATTTTATTTGGTCATATACTGAAAAATTGATAGCAGGAAGAATACTACTCTCTGTTCTACATAGTATTGTCTACTATTTAAAAAATTCATCATGCAGTAGTTATTTCATGAGTATTCAAATGCATGCATGTGCATATATTCATAAGTCTGGCAGTTAATGACCCCTGAAAGAGAGTTTTCTAGGAAATAACCTCTGGTTTGAGTAGAATAAATTTTTTTTTAAATATTTTAAATGTTGATAGAAATTGTTTTAGTCATAATCATAAACACTGAAAATATGCCTATGTAAATACATACGTGTGTATGGTGTGAATGCACATGTTATATATCTGTAAGATCAAAAGACATTTTTAGGACAGTTCTATTCTCTTTAAATGTTCAGTGAATGAGATTAGTAATTAATGTGTAATACTCCAGCTTCTGGTTGAGTGTATAATGAAGTTTTCAAGTTGTATTTTCTTCTACTAGAAAATTCTATATTGTTTCCTGTGTATAAAATTCTGTATTAAAAATATGGGGTGTTTAAGGCATGAATCACTTTTGTGAATTGTAGTTTTGTCTAATCCATATATTGAAAAATAACTTGACTTTTTTAAAATTTAATTTTTCAGATATTCAAATATAATCACATACAATATAAACCTCCACATATAAATGAGAGTCACTTCTTTTTGTAAACAAAAGTTAGATTAGTACTTAGGAGATGGAGCACACAAGTGAGACATGGAAACATTCCAAGAAATCACTTTAGAATGACCAGTTTTGTGCAGTGTAGCAATTTGAAGCATGTGTAACTGTTTCTAGCCAATGTTTTCAAAGATTTTGAACCTGCTTCCTTGAGAAAACCATTTTACATAGAACTTAATTTTCTTCATACTATATGACAAGGAATATTGCAGAGAAGAGTCCTGATGTATCCTAAACATCTTAAGATGTGCTTAGGAAAATAAAAAGAAAATAATGACTACTATAGTTAAAAGATTTTGATCGTGGCATTTTTGGCATTTCCTTAGAATTATGATATTCAGGAATAATATCTCTTTTTTACTTCCTACCCAAATTGTGATAACCACCAAATACTGAGACTTTGTGCAGCTCATAGACCCTTTACTGTGTATCCATGAACTATGGGGTTGGTGATCTGCTTAAACTCCACAGTTACTGAAATTTGTTAAGCAAGTTATAAAAGATGCCTGTAGAATGGTTAGTAGAATGCCTGTAGAATAGGAAAAGAGTATCCCTAGTCTAGCATCATTTAAAGAAAAGACCATTTTAAATGGTCCAGAAGTTCAGCATGGCGACACTACTGTGCCCTGGGCATCCCTTATAAGGACTTCCTAATTGCTTTCCCTCCCAGAGCATGTAGCTCCTTTGTTTAGCTGGAAGAACCCCATGTACAAATACAAATATTCCTTCAAAATATGTCTTACAAAGAAGTATTAATTAACTGAAGTTAAGGTTTTGTTTTCTTCTGTAGTTTTTATTTTTTTACTGTTCCATTTTAAGAAATACTATTTTCCACTTTTCAAAAGTAATATACACCTTAATTTTTACCCCCAATTTTAATGTTCTGGTTTTCTATAGCTATTTACAAGAAATCCCTATTACTTTTGGTGAGTTAGATGGGTAATTAACTTACCTGCTGGTTTATTTTGTGACCCTAAAACCTCTTGAAATGGCTTTGGGGGAAAATAGTAATAGAGTCTATAAGGTAATTAAGATATCTCTAATGTGCTTCTTAGTCACATTAGGAGATAAAAATAATTTTGGCCTGCTTTGTTTCTGTCATTGCCAGCTGTTACTTGCTTCTATAATGGTTGGAGCTGATCAGCAGCAGTAGATATACAAATACCATGAATGGCCCACATTGCAGCATATAATGACTGCTGGGATACACTAGTTTAGCTTTGACTTCTGGCTTTTGTGGGCTTCATTTTGTTCTTAAGGTTTGTATTTATTGGGAGAACTATTTAAAAAATATGCTCTCTGCCATAACCGGTTTGGCTCAGTGGATAGAGCGTCGGCCTGAGGACTGAGGGGTCCCGGGTTTGATTCCGGTCAAGGGCATGTACCTGGGTTGCGGGCACATCCCCAGTAGGAAGTGTGCAGGAGGCAGCTGATCGATGTCTTTCTCTCATCGATGTTTCTAACTCTCTATCTCTCTCCCTTCCTCTCTGTAAAAAATCAATAAAATATATTTTAAAAAAGAGGAATATGTCTAAAAAAAAATAAATATGCTCTGGCCCTAGCTGGTTTGGCTCAGTGGATAGAGCATCGGCCTGTGTACTGAAGGATCCCGAGTTTGGTTCCAGTCAAAGGCACATGTCCGGGTTGCAGGCTCGATCTCCAGTGGGGGGCATGCAGGAGTCAGCTGATCAATGATTCTCTCTCATCATTGATGTTTCTATCTCTCTCTCCCTCTCCCTTCCTCTCTGAAATCAATTAAAAATATATTTAAAGAATAAAAGTTTATACTTAAAAAATATGCTCTGAATGCATATTAAAGCATGTGATGATTTTGAAAACATGGATTCCTTAGTCAGAGAGGGAGACTGTTGTTTTTTTTGGTTTGTTTTTTAGTGAATACATGCTTTTAATTGACATATGAACAGTGGATTAAACTTTTAAAATAACAAGAACACTTAATAAACAGCCCATCAATACCAGTCATTATGTTCTTTTCATGTTCCTTTAAAATATTGCTAGCACTGAAATATTTTGCCAACATGATTTCTTTTTCAAAGTTACATCTTTGGGCTTTGTTATCTTTCAGGTTTTGCTCGGAATCTATCAGAAGGCAATAATGCTAATTATACAGAGTATGTGGCCACCAGGTGGTATCGATCCCCAGAACTCTTACTTGGGTGAGTTATCTTCCCCAAATAGAATGACATCTGCATATCTGCTGATCCTATATAATTAGCTCTGAGATCATCTATGGAAAATAACATCAGTTAATGAAATACCAGTTACCTATTCCACTGTAACAAACCACCCTAAAACTTAATGGCATTAAACAAAATACCATTTTATTTGCTCACTATTCTGAGTGCCAGTGATTTGGGGGAATCAGCAATTTGAGTTCAGCTGGATGGTTCTTCTGCTGGTCTCAACTGGAGTTGCTAATGTCACTACAGTCAGTCTGTGACAGGTCATCTGGAGGCTGGTTGGTTTATGGGGCCACAGCTGGGACAGACCATCTCTGTCCCATGGGGACTCATTCTCCAGTAGGCTAGTCCAAGTTTCTGTGTGTGATAACAGAACTCCCTGCAGCATTAGGGCAAGCCCCAAACCAGAAGTTGTTTTCAAGCTTCTGTTTGCATAGCTTTTGCCTCATTGGCCAAAGCACATTACATGGCCAAGTCCTGATTCAAGGGATGGAGGAATAAACTACAGTTCTTGGTGGGATGAGTGGCAGGGTCACATTGCAAAGTGAGAGATGTATGGAAATGGGGGGAATTATTGCAGCCATCTTTGTTAATAATCTTTCACATTAAGAATGTGGATGTCCACAGAGGTTGTTTTTGTCTATTTCTTCTGTGTACCTCTGTTTGGACTCACTGGGATGCGTAGTCCATTTTCTTTGAGAGGGATTGTAATTTGGATTTACCAGTGTGCCACAAGAATTTTTAAAACATGTAATACCTGATTTAATCAGAGGCACTGACCTCTTTTCCCTTAGATTGTCAAATTGAAAAAAATGACAACAGCCAACATAATAGCCATCTACTGTGAATGCCCAGTCTTGAACCATAAATATATAGGTCATATAATAGAGTTGCATCTCATTGGTCACATCATATAATAATGTTGTGTCTGGTTTCTCTTTGGTACCATAAATACTTATATACAAGTATAAGTACCTGGTTTTTTAAAAAGTCACTTTGGAGCAAAATGAGTAGCTAATTATTTATTTTTATTTTTTGTAAATAAATCAAAATGATACCTATTTTTATCAGATTGGCAAAAAGTCTATTTTCATGTGCTGCAGAATTGTATTAATTAGTTTATGTGTGCCATGAGATGAAAAAGGTTGAAATTTGCTGACCTAGAACAAATTTTTGGGAGCATTTCATTCCCCAAGTGAGGTGTTACCAGGCGTTTGCACTCTATTAAGGTTTATTAAGCTATTCATGTTCAAAATACACCCAGATGTGAATAGATTTCAACTTACTGTATGCTATCTAAATTGTTATTAAACAATTTTTTAGCATAGATTTATTCACTTGTGTTCTAAATTTTTACTTGGATATCCCTTTTTTTAGCCTCCCTTTTATCCACATGGCACTTTTTTAATTCCTTAAATACATAAATGTGTTTTAAATCATGAATCTGTTCAAAATAATTTGGAAATTATTAAAATATATTTCTTCAATTGCCAGGATAATTTCTCCCTTGCTTTTCAGAGCTCCCTATGGAAAATCCGTAGATATGTGGTCAGTGGGCTGTATTCTTGGGGAGCTTAGTGATGGACAACCTTTATTTCCTGGAGAAAGTGAAATTGACCAGCTCTTTACCATTCAGAAGGTGCTAGGACCACTTCCATCTGAGCAGATGAAGCTCTTCTACAGTAATCCTCGTTTCCATGGGCTCCGGGTAAGAGGCTTTGCGAAAACTCAAAATGGAACTAGTACAGCAATATTTAAATCATTGTTCATTACAAAATGGAATGCTTAGCTATTCTCTTTCTCATTGCAATGTTTATAAACCCCACTATAATATTTTATATTTGAATCTTATATAGTATTTGTTAATTTTAAAAAGTGGCCTGAATTTGAAAGTGGGAGCTGCTTATTTTTTCCTAACTTGTATGTACCAATTTTTTAAAGCCTTTTCTAGTTTGGGTATTATTATATTCTAAACTTTGGTTATCTCAGAATGTTTGTTTATCCAAAATATTAAGCATCCCCAAAAGATGTAAAAATGTACAAATAGCTGCTGCTTATTTGAACAGACATATTTGTAGTGATTTGAGGAAGACTATGAATACTTAACATTCTTCAGATTTAAAGATGCTGTTCTTGTGGCTATTTCTGTTGACAGTGAAACATTGTCTTCTTTTCAAACTAGTGTATTGTCTTGGGCAGCCTTTTTGAGACTTGCTAATGTTGTATAAAACTTTTCAGAAAATATACTAAAAAGCGTCTTAAAATATAAATTTTCCCTAAATGAGGGACAACCGGCCTGCAGAAGCACCTTATGGAAGTGGCCAGTTCTAGGCTGCTTCTCTCTTTCATCTACCCCCAAAGCTACATTTTTTAGTTGTCAACTACCCTGTTTGGGCCAGCATGCCAATTGGTGGTGGCCGTTGTGGGAACTATAAAACAATCTCGTCACCAATCTCTTTCTTTCTCTTAAATGCATAATTCTCAAACCGTGTTTTCTTGACATTTGCAAAGCACTTTGTTTCTTCCTTTGAGTTTCTGAACCTCAGTTCATTTCACTTTGAAGAGCACCCCTCATCACACATGAGTGTCCAACACAGCACCCACTCCGAATGCCAAAGAAAGGAGTAAACAGAAGTGTATAGTTTCTCATCTCCTTCCTGTTTTTTCTTCTCTCTTTCAAATCGTTGTTACCTCCAACAAGTTTCTCTTTTCTCCTTTTATTTTTTTTTGTTTTAGTAAGCCAAAGATTAGCCAAATTATGACTATAAATTAGGATGCACAGAGTTCAACAGTTGTTAAAATGACAATAGGTAGGACTCACCCTCAGTCTAGCAGAAAGGAAAATCTATTCAGACATAGAGTTATTCATAATTCATGAATTCCTGTTTGGCTGAGAATACATCCAAGCTCCTTCTCATAGCCTACGACACCTTGCCTGATTCAGGTCCTTCTAGCTTCCTGACCTCAGCTTATACTGGTCTCTATTCCCTTCCCTCCAAACTGTCACCACACTTGCCTTTCTTTTTCTTTGACTTTCATAAACATTCCAAGGTTTTTCCAATCTCCTGGATTTGAGTCTTGCACCTCCTTCCAGTAAAGGGACTTCCCCTGTGCGACCCCTTCTCATTTTGTAAGTTTCAGCTCCAGGAATGCCCCTTCTCTCTGACCTCCCCAACATACTGCCCCCACCTCCTTTCTGTTATCTTCCATAGCACCCTTTATCCCATCATAACACTTCTCATGGTATGTAATTATTTGTGTTTGTTTACTTGTTAATTATTAATTGTCTAGTTCTCAGCCACTAGAATATAAACTCACCAAGGGCAGAAATCATGTTTTGTCACTGTGTTTCCAACCTCTAACAGAGCCCAGCATATTTAGTGGGACTCTGAGTATTTGAATGAGCGCTTGAACCAATTTGTGCTGTCAGCGCTCAAGTTCAACTTCTCTCCATCTCTAATGCTGCTTTCGCTCTTTCACCTTTTTACCTGAACTATTGACAGCTGCTCCCAAACTGATTGCTCCAACCTTCTCTCTTCACTTCAGTCTTTTCACATTGCCTTTAGAAAATGTTACCCTGAGGGGAAAAAAGGAAGTGGTATCTGATAGCATAAGATAGACCTCATGGGCAAAATAGTCACTAAAATACCAGTATAGTCTTTTATCACAGTAAGACAGGTATCTCTGTCTCTGGGCTAATAATTAATGCTCTGACAACATCCAAAGGAACCTTTATACCTCTCTGAAGAGAAGTACCTAGGTTTGGGAAGAGTGTGGGTTTGGACTGTAGACTTGGGGTCAAATTAGTTCTACTTCCTTTTCATCATGTGACTTGCCTCAAACAAGTTATTGAACTTTCTGGTCATCACCTTTCTTATTTCTAAAATAAGAAGAATGATCATTGCTAAAATGCCTCATGTACCATCACTTCCCTCAGAAATCAGTGTTAGGTTGTTGCCTTAGTGTCTGAGTTAATTCAGCTCATGGCACTTCTTCTACTTCCTCTATGTAGAAGATGCTGTCCTACTTTTCTCCATCCTCACATTTTTCTTATCTCAAAACCTGGCTCAAATATTAGCTATGGATTTTTCTACAGCTGCAGACCACCTGGGTCTCTCCTTTCTGTGAGCTCCACAGGGAATTTACAGCTGCACAGTTACTTATAATTGCTTTCCCACCTGACTGAGTAGTGCTTGAGTGCAAGGTTTAGGTCTTCCTCATATTCTCTCTCTCCTGCCCTACCTGGCAGGCACAGTGTGGGGATGAGGTCATAATCACTCCTAAAGGCCTGGTTTGTTTTCCCACATAACCATTCCTCCCATTCGCTCATTTAGCATGTGTAGGGATTTAAGTACTTCAAGATATTGTGAAATGTGAGGGAAGGACAGAACATCTAAATAAACTTGACCTCTTCCCCTCATTTTATTAAAAAAATGCATTTGTTAACTTAAGAGCCTGTGTGCCTTCTGTTCCAACTTACATACAGGAAGGGATTGAAGACAGGTCATTTTAAAAGTATATAAAAGCAATAATACAATGTGTGTCTTAATTCACCATGTCTACTTCTGTGGCCTCTCAGGAACTGGCCTCTCTGTCTTTTTCCTCTTTTCTTCCCCTCTAATTTTCAGGAGTAAATGACATCTTGTTGTGAAAAAGACAAGAATTGTCTGTATAAGCAGATATATTCGGTATTAACTGTATAGTAACTGAATTCTCTATATAAGCAGACAAT
Organism: Myotis daubentonii; assembly: GCF_963259705.1. Classification (NCBI taxonomy): domain Eukaryota; kingdom Metazoa; phylum Chordata; class Mammalia; order Chiroptera; family Vespertilionidae; genus Myotis; species Myotis daubentonii. Next base: position 129,626,678 of record NC_081861.1, on the reverse strand, counting down.
ACTGTATAAAAACAGTTTCAAATGTTTATATTTTGGTTTGTTTTGCATGCTTCAGTATTGTCTGACGAGATTTAGTATAATCTTTCACCTGTGAGTTTTCCCTTTATTTAATACCCAGTTCTATTAATCCATAACTCAGATACATAGATACCAAAAGTAATATGCATATGAGATCAATTTGACTTGGATTGGCACTAGGGCAAGGACTTCTGTTCGGCTGCTACCTTCTCGAATCAATGACAGTACACCCACAGGTATACCCTTCCTCCTGTGCTAACACCCTGTCATGTTGTTCTTCCAGTTTCCAGCTGTTAACCATCCTCAGTCATTGGAGAGAAGATATCTTGGAATTTTAAACAGTGTTTTACTTGACTTAATGAAGGTGGGACAAGTTGATGTTGTCTGTATGAAATGTCTTTTGGTTTTTGGGTTCTCTTATGTCTTAATTGTGACCATAGCCTGCTTTTACAAATTAAATGTTTTGTTAATAGATGTATAATGGTGAATAATAGGGACTGCATCGTGTTAAAAGACATGGAAATTATTTTAAATAGCAGATGTATCTGGTATTATAACATTTCATCTAAACAGGACTGTGAGATACCTAAATTATAATCCTAAAATGGACAGAATAATAACAATCTAAATATAAATAATAAGAAATAATTAAATTTATTCAGCACTCAAGAGCTGAATATAAGGTGTGTGTTTTTTTCAAGCATTGGGTTTTAAAACAAATCTTAAAATGAATGTTGAAAGAAAAGAGATTCTAACATTTTTTTTACATGATAGATAAGGCCTCTCATAAGATTATTTTATCAGATTATTTTAACTAATTCTGTTCATTTTTTAACTTAGCCTCTTCTCTCCTAGCCTTGGCTCTTTCTGGCTCTTTTTGACACAGATAATTGACAGTACTGCTTCTACTGGGCCTGAGTGTTCCTCCTGTTGCTAGTGCACCTGTCCAGGAGGTCTTCCTGCTCTGGACTACTGAAAACATTCTCACCGTTTTTATTCATGGTTTTCTTCTCTAGTAGACAAAGTCAGCCCCTTGAGTGAGAACTATTTTTTCCCCACACTTCTCCAGCTTCATTATAGGCAGTCAGTGCATAAGCAAGTGCTGGTTTTTTTAAAGTAGACCTTTAAAAAACAGTTGTTAATGGATCAGGTTTGTTATATGCCCATTCAGACAACCATCAAAATCAGAGGTGGTTGCACTGTGCACAGAGCCTTCCAAAGGCATACTTAGCACAGTTGGAAATTGTTGAACAGTGCTCTCAGAACTTTGCTGTGCTTTAAACTATGTTAATCTGTGTGCCAAGGAACACTGTAAATAGGCGTGGGGCAGAGGTGGGGGAGGGGCGTGGCCTTTGAGAAAGGCCACATACCATATTCATTAACCTATAAAGGCTCTCAGAAATCCCACAGCAAAGAAGCATTTCTGTCTCACCCAACATTTCCCAAATTTAATTAAATACTGAATACATTTTTTAAAAATAAAACTCCACAGCACTAGTGTTCTTCTGAACACAGATTGAGAGATGCTATTAAAAAAAGAACCCTCAAGGCTCTTTCAGGTTAATTAGGCATAAATTATCTCTTAAATCAGTTGGGTTTTGTCAATATGCTCTTTCATGCAATCAATATTTACTTACCAGGGTCTTAATTATTTAGTAACTTTTAAAATCCTATAATAAAAGCCTAATATGCAAATCAGCTGAACAGCAGAATGACCAATCACTATGACATGCACTGACTACTAGGGGGCAGAGCTGGTCCCAGCCTGCAGGCCCCAGGCCAGCCAAGGCGGGTGCCAGCAGAGGCCCCCTGATCGCCCCACCAGTGGCCCCACAGATTGGTCCTGATCACCGGCCAGGCCTAGGGACCCTACCCATGCACGAATTTCATGCATCGGGCCTCTAGTATAAATATAATAAAGTAGAAGAGCTGAATTAAATGCAATTTCAAGTTTTCTGCCTTTTGTCTTTTTATAGTTAAAAATAATTGAACTTTCCCTGTTAAATCATTACCAAATATAATTACAAGCATCAATGATAACCTGAATCTCTGCATTTATACCAGTTTGGAAGTTAAACAGCTTAATTCCTATTTATTTAATATATGTACCTTTAAGTTTTCTCAACATTAAAGAACCATTTTATTAAAAGATATATTCATAAGGTATACAAATTATGTGTATATCTCAGTTAATTTTTGTAACGTAAGTATATCTGTGTTACCCCACCCAAATTGGGATATAGAAAATTATTAACATTCCAGAAGTCTCCTCATGACTGCCTCTCAGACTGTATACTCCATCCTCCCTACTCCTGGAAACCACGATTCTGATTTCTATTACCAAAGATATTGCCTTGTTATTATTGAATATTAATATAAATAGAATTATTCCTTTTGTCTTTTAGTTATCTTTTACAATGAATTTGAAAAAATAAATAGTACCATTTACCTTTTCATGAAGAAATGTATTCTCTATGCCATTTCCCTAAAGCAGATTTGATACTTTAATCCATTTATAAGTACCTAAAATGGCCGTCTCATTCTGCATCTGTTTATACATGTCAGCCATTTTAGTGGGACTAAAAATCTCCAGAATTAATCCAAGCCCCTAATAACTTAAAGAAAACTGTAATAATTATATGAGTTCTATTTTAGTTTTTTAAAAATTATGCTGTTCTATTCTTTCCTCATAATGATCTCATCCTTCCAAGTAATTTGAAAATTAACAGCTATATTCATAAACATAAAAATAGTTCTGTGCATGTATGTGTAGTAATTTCTACAGTTGCTAATTTTAAATTAAAATAGCACCGTAATGCTAGTAGATATTTGGCTTCTGAAAGTTCACGTGTACATCTAATTTAAAATACGACTCAGAGGCTGACTTTCCTTTGTTTTAACTAGTATCATGCAGTTGAAATCATTTTGACTTTAACTGTTTTAACTGCCAGTGAGAAATCATTTTATACACCTCCACAGTTTTTGTTTTCTAATAAGGAAGAAGAAAGAATTGAGGTAATTTTAGAGTTGTATCTGAGTCAACATGAATGTAAATCCATTTGCATGTAAGCAGCGGCTTAGGTTTCCAGATTCTGACGCAAAGTGAATGTGTTAGTATATGAAAGGATCGAATTTCAAATTCTCTGTGATGCTAGGTTGAAAGTGGTTGTCTAAAATTGAATTCTGGCTTATTGGGAGCCAATCTAGGTTTACTATCAGTGTTCAACAGTGGATCACAAAGGGATTACTCTTGGCTAACCAATGAAAGTGATCTAAAGATGGATTTGGAAATACTGGAATTTTACCCTTCTTCCTCTCTCTGAAGGAGAATCCCTGTCACTCAAAGAGAAAAGTTAAGTGTGCTCTATTGAGTTGTATTAGGTTATGTAGATTGTTCCTTATTTTAAAATTTTGTTTTATTGCTTAAAGTATTATAAAGAGTAGTACATATGTCTCCTTTTCTTTCCCCCTTGACCTTCCCCTGGCCTCCCCTACCCCCCCCCAGGTTGTGTTTCTTTATATATTTAATTCGTCAATAAAACCAATTAGTTTTAATAATGAGTCACCTTTTAAAATCCTGTCCAATTACTAATAAGATAAATATTATGAGAAGAAAACCTTTTCGTTGTAAAAGAATATAATTTGTGCAATGTAAAACGGTTAGTACCTTAATGAATAAAGAACACTTAGAAATAAATTAGAATAGATACACAGATAGAAAAATAAGAAAAGAAGGAAGATAAGTAACCAGTGAACAAAGATATTCAACCTCACTAGTCATCAAAGGTATGAATTAAAACAACTGTGAGATGCCATTATTAAAATATATAATTTACAAGCACTAAAAAGAATGATAATGCCTGTTGTTGATGAAAGTGCCAGGAAATTGGTAGACTCAATTTCTGAGAGGAGTATAATTTGAGACAAACTTCCTAGGGGGTAATTTGGCAACACAGAGAATAATCTTTAAAAGTTAGCATACCTACTAGTTCCATCTCTAGGAGTTTATCCTGTGAAAGGGATCCTGGATGTATACAAAAATTTCAGGTGTTCACCACTGTATTAATTATAATAGTGAAAAGTGACAGCCATTTAAATGTCCAACAGTAGGAGATTGGTTAAATAAATCATGGTATATTCATACCACAAACTTATATATAGAAAAACATGTTGTAAAGTTTTTTTGTTGCAACATTGTTCATAATAATAAAAGAAGGGAAACAACCAAAATGTTTATTATTAGGGAATTGCTAAAAACAACCTAAGGTACATCCATAGAGTTACAACTCTTTACTGATATGAAATGATCTCAGAGAATCTAATGTCCAGTGAAAGAAAACTAAGAGCAGACCATTGTGTGTATGCTTCTATATGGGTAAATAAAAGGAGCAGATAGAGATATGTACAGAACAAATGGAGATATGTACAGATGTACAAGAAACTGGTAGCATGGGCTGCCTCCAGAGGGGGACAGGAGAAAGATGAGGAATGTGTATTCTTTCATATGACTATATACTTATTCCAAAAATATTTAAAATGTTATGGTGGTATAAATAATGTTTTTGACTAATAATTGAGAAGTACAGGATACAAAACTTAAGTGTATAATGTGAGCCAGATTTTGTAAAAGAAAATATTATATGTGATATTCAAAGAGGGGCTGAAAGGGCATATCCCCAGAGGACAGCAATGGTAAGATTATGGGTGATTTACATAGTCCTTTAAAATTTGGGGGGGACGCTAAACTGTATTTGCTAAATATTCTGCAATGACCATGCATTTCTTCTATAAGAAAATAAGCTTTTTAAGACAGTTTAAATTTGATGTTGTAATGTTCTTTCCCATCCTAACTTTATTTCCTAAGAATTTACTGAAGTTGGACCCAGCTGAAAGATACTTGACAGAACAGTGTTTGAATCACCCTGCGTTTCAAACCCAGAGACTTTTGGATCGTTCCCCTTCAAGGTCAGCAAAAAGAAAACCTTACCATGTGGAAAGCAGCACTTTGTCTAATAGGTAAATATTCCCTTTTAAGGAAATACAGATGCAGTGTTGGTCTTACAAGTAGGTGGAGGAGGTGGGTGCTTAAATGATGCGATTAGAGAAAAGAAGGAAAGCCCTCTTTATTCAAAAATATCTTCCTTATGCTTATTACATGATTCAGAACCACAATTTAAGAGTCATGTAGGTCTTAAAGACTTTCTTATCTTTAACAAGTATATTATGGAAACCTATGCATTTCCTGGGAAAGGTAGCATGGGTTAGCTAAGGATGATTCTAGCCTCATGAACTAGAAGATTTTGTATAAATGGGACCCAGGAAGTGATACCTGGGGAAGAAGGGTAGGTTAGAGCAAGAGGATTTCTGGAGGGAGAAGAGGATACCAAACGCAGATGGGTGGGAGGGTACTGAGGACAATCTTTGCAACTGAACCCAGTAGGTCTGGCTCTATAAAAGGGTTTTGTGTTTTGTTGCTCTTGACTTTTAACTATTGATTTGAGAAGTTATTTTTCATAAGAATAAGAATATGGAAACAGTAAAGTCAGTTTGGAATATAGTGTTTTTTAAAATTGGTGTTTTTTAAAATGTAATTTTTCAGCATAATCTTAAAAACAAACAAAAAACCTCTATTTCTGGGAGCGGGAAAACTTTCCGACATCCCCCAAGGGGTCCCAGATTGCGAGAGGGCACAGACCAGGCTGAGGGACTCCACTGGTGCACGAATCCATGCTGCACTTGACCTCTAGTCTACTATAAGAAGAGAAATAGAAAATAATAATTCTTAATATGAAATTTTTTGAATATAAGTTTCTCTTATTCCCCCCCCCCCAATTTTCTCTCCATATTCTTAATATAATGGAATTTTGAAAGCTCAAGATCTGGTACTTTTTAGATCTGTGAGTGCATCCATAAATTGTCAGTAACCATTTTGCCCTGTATTTTGCTGCTTCATTGCATTAGTGTGACTGTTTTTATTTTTGTTTTGGGGGTTCTTGTCTTTTTTACAGCTGTTCACTATCTTTAAAATGATTGGTTTTGGTATTGTTTCCCTCACATCTTATAAACCATTCTTACCTATTTTTTGTTTGTTTGAAGGCCTGGGAGCAGGTTCAAATTCTGTTCAAATTCATGTGTAGGTTTGTGCTCCACATTGAGAACAGTATTTCCAAGATTTTCAAAACTCTAGCAGCCTTCTTCACTTTTCTCTATTCTTCCCTGGCTGGAGCTTTGGACTTTTCACAGTGTCTGCATGTGTTATCCCTGCTATTATTCTTTGTAGACCTGAAGGAGAAAGGGGAGGAAATAGAGTTATGGTAGCCCAGGGGAACCGGACAGAAGGAGCTGTCCCGTGGGAGCTGTAATACAGAGGGACACAGATGTGATCTGAGTCAGGGTGCTGATGTCTGGAAGAGCAGGGAAGATAGCCCCCAGCCCCTTGCACTGCTAAGCCCAACAGGGAGTTAGAGGGCAATGGAGCTTGGGTGATGCAGTCTACAGCATTGAACTCCTGAGACCCAGGAGTAGAATGGATTGGGGGTTGGGCAAATGGAAAATAACCAACACACTCAGTCATATGTATTTATAGGTGAGACTGTTTGACTATCATCATTGGGGTTTTGAAAAATTGCTAAGATATTCTAGTAATTGAGATAACTAACGACTCTGGGGGGCTGTCCCTTATTGACCTAGATAGACTCTGTTGACATCATTTAATGGAAAGTGAAACTTTTTAAAAAAATTTTTTTAATTGATTTCAGAGAGTAAGGAAGAGGGATATAGAAATATCAATGATGAGGGAGAATAATTGATTGGTTGCCTTCTACACACCCCACACTGGGGATGGAGCTTGCAACCCAGGCATGTGCCCTGACCAGGAATCGAACTGTGACCTTCTGGTTCATAGTTTGACGCACAACCACTGAGCCATACCAGCCAGGCTAAACTTTCCTTTTTTTTGTAACATCTTTCTAGGTCTGGGATTTGCCATTTAGTTAACTTTTAGATAAGTGATTTTACTTAGTGCTGCAATTCTTATGACCCAACTGTGAGAGATTAGTGAGTGTGCATTTAGGAGATGGGGCCTTCCACACTAGTACAGGCTTGCTTGATATCAGATACTTTTTAATACTCTGAAAGGTAGGCGGAGAGGAAAAGGACCCTTACCTTTGATGCCTGAGCAAGTGGGTTCTCAGGGAAAATGGGAAGACATTGTTTCACAGATTACCATTCCATGGGTGGGGGGGCGGCGCGGAGGGAGATATGACTTTCTTTCCAATTAGTGTGTGATGGGAACAGAACTCTCCCAAATGAAACCATCATTAGCAATAACAATATTTGCAGCAGAATTTTTTAAATGCAGGAAAAGGGTATTCTTTTTCACTTAAAAACATTCTTACCTATCTCAAAGTACAATGTGATCCTTTAAATAATTACAATAGGACAAAATGACCTGGTTGTGATGTTAGTTTCAGCTTTCAAATAGAGGACAAAGTTTTCCTCTAGATTTATGTTTTGTATTTTAAACCAAGTAGGAAATGAAGCTTTAAATCCTAAAGAAGGCCTCAGTCAGTTTGCAATAATGACGTGTGAAATGAAGAAGAGAATAAATTGTGTCTTTTGGAGAGAAATGAATTCTTTAGATCCCTGAGATCCAGTTTGAGATACATTACTGTTGAGTCTACAAGGAAATATCTGGTGTACCCCAAGTATTGCCACTTCACTGAAGCATAAACATTGATCATTGTGTTTTCCTACAGACCTCACTAGACAGTTTACATTTCTGTTTAGAGTGTCATTTTCTCTTATTGAGTACATTGCTAGAATTCTCATTCTTTGATGATACAGACTAAGGACAAAAGAGACACTGGTGTCTGTGTATATATTGTGAGTATGTGCCTCTGAGGCAGGCTGTGAGTTTGGCAAATAAAAACGAAGTTCAAGGAACACAATGACCTTTAAGTGTAAATGTTGCCTTCTGACATTTAAGCATACAAAAAGAGTCATAAAGGGTTTATCTATAGCTCAACTCCCTTCGTCCTAGCAGGCATTCTGTAACCAACACTCATGTGAGCAGCAACACAACAAAAGCAGGCTTTCCCAGATTATCAGAAACTATATTGGCAGCAAGTTAGCTGAGCTTTTAAGGATGTCCAAATCATTAACTTTTAAGGATGTCCAAATCATTTAATCAGGACTGGTGCTTGCAGAATGATTTGATCTAAGGCACTTACTTCTTATGGTTACTTATTATTTGTTGACTCTAGTTTGAGAATTAATGTTTTTAAACTTTGAGGTGTTTTAAGTGTTTGTTCTTTTTTTATGATACTTTTTGTGTGTCTGCTATTGAGGAAAACTGATACACTCATTTTGGGTTGTTTTTAATATAGAAATCAAGCCACCAAAAGTACTGCTTTGCAGTCTCATCACAGATCTAATAGCAAGGACATCCAGAACCTAAGTGTGGGTCTGCCCCGGGCTGAAGAAGGTCTACCCGCCAGCGAAAGCTTCCTCAATGGAAACCTTGCTGGAGCTACTCTTAGCCCCATGCACACCAAAACCTATCAAGCAAGCAGCCAGCCTGGGTCCACCAGCAAAGATCTTACCAACAACAACTTAACACACCTTCTCAGCCCAAAAGAAACCAAGTCAAAGTCTGAGTTTGATTTCAATATTGACCCAAAGCCTTCAGAAGGCCCGGGCACAAAGTACCTCAAGTCAAACACCAGATCACAGCAGAACCGGCACTCATTTATGGAAAGCTCTCAGAGCAAAGCTGGAACACTGCAGCCCAGTGAAAAGCAGAGTCGACACAGCTACATTGACACCATTCCCCAGTCTTCTAGAAGTCCTTCCTACCGGACCAAGACCAAAAGCCACGGGGCATTGAGTGACTCCAAGTCTGTGAGCAACCTTTCCGAATCCAGAGCCCAAATTGCAGAGTCCAACACCAATAGGTATTTCCCATCCAGCTGCTTGGACTTGAACTCTCCAACAAGCCCAACCCCCACCAGGCACAGCGATACAAGAACTTTGCTCAGCCCCTCTGGAAGAAATAACCGAAGTGAGGGCACTCTGGACTCACGCCGAACCACAGCCAGGCATTCAAAAACGATGGACGAATTGAAGCTACCAGACCACGTGGACAGCAGCCATTCTCATTCACTGTCTGCACCTCATGAATCCTTTTCTTATGGACTGGGCTACACCAGCCCCTTCTCCTCCCAACAGCGTCCACATAGACATTCCATGTATGTGACCCGGGACAAAGTGAGAGCCAAAGGCTTGGACGGAAGCTTGAGCATAGGGCAAGGGATGGCAGCCAGAGCCAACAGTCTGCAGCTCTTATCACCCCAGGTACAGCTGAGGGCCGTGACCTGGTCTGTTGGTTCACCATGGGAAGGTGGTGCAGGGGTAAATAGGGTCAGTCTGCAATTTTCCCTATTGCAAAAGTCTGTACTTGCTTGAAAGGATGCATTAGGGAAGCAATACTTGAAGAACTAATCTGTTAAAAAGAATTCAATTATTTAACCCAATTGTTGAGTACTCAGAACTCAAAGCTTGGTTTCAGAAATCTGTTTTCTTAAGTGTTCCTTTCTGGCATATTTTGTTTAGAGCATCCTATTTTGATTTATTATAGAATTCATTGGCTATATGGGTTAGTTTTTAATTTTCTCAAAATTCATTAAGAACTTGTGGGAATTTTTCTCTAATGGCTCCAAACCACTTTTGCTAAGACCTTATTCAATATCTTAACCAAATTGAAAAGTTTGAAATTTATGTAGAATCATAGAGAAATTTAACATCAGGCCAGGATAAGTGTTAATAGTTGGTCTTTGGATTGTTTTTAAATCTCAAGGCAATGCTTTTAGCATAATACTTCCTCCATCTTGTTGATCTTCACACTCTAGAACTGATACCTGTTTAAAAGCAGCAGCATTCTTGCAACAGAACACAGTTTGGAGTGATTTTATTTTTATTATATTTTTGTGATATTAAACATTCACCTGCATCAAAGAAATGAAAGTGGAGAAAAGCCAATGTCAGAAGGGGAAGAGTTTCATGTAGGGAAAGTCCTCCCCTTTTAGAAACTATGCAAATAGGTATATGTAAGAATTCCAGAAAATATGGATGGAAAATGTCATGGGAGGCTTAGCAAGATAATTGGCAGTAACCAGCAGTCACAGTCACAGGCACAGTCTGTAGGTAAGAGCTCAACTGGGAAGCCCCGCAGACCTGGGTTTATTATCCCAGTTCTACAATGTGCTTCAAACTGTGATTTTGGAAAAGTGATACAACCTCTCTGTGCCTCAGATTCCTCATCTGAGTATTGTTGTGAGGATTAAAGACAGTGTATAAAGCACCATGCCCAGTGCTCAGCACAGAGTAAGTGTTGAACAAATTTTAGTTGTTGCTGCTTCTGTGATGGTGGGGGCTATTGTTTAGGCATGGAACACCTTCTCTGTGCTGGGTATTCCAGGCACTCAGAAGAGTCTGAGCTAGGGTTCTTGAGAAACTTATTTTGTCTCAGGGAAGATTAAATTATATATAACAATGGACTAATTAGGAACCACATTCCTATGGCACTGGCTATAAAGAGGAATTGAGAACAGGGAGAGAGTATTGTGAGCAGGAGCAGTCAGAAATGACTTTAGGGGCAACTAAAGGTCTTGCTGTGAGCTAGGGTGTAGAGAGGTTTGTAGAGAGAATGAAGATGTGTTAGGCATTCATTGAGCTAGGCACCATGATTGGCTCTAATTAGAAAGATGAAAAAGATGTGGTCCCTGCCCTTTTAGAGTGTGAGGGTTGCACACTTGACAACTATAGCTTATTATAATAATGTTTGGGTGTGTGCCTGCACTGTGAGAGAGATGTGTGTGTTATAGGGGCCAAGGAGCCGCTCAGTCAGGCAGGGGCTTGTGGGAGGCCCCCGGGGGAGGTGTGATCTAAGCAGAGACTTCTGGGACTTAACTAGGGGAAGACAATGGAGTCAACATCAGGAAAGTTGCTAGAAGGGAAGGTGGAAAAGGACAAGGAAGAGGAGAATAAGAGAGACATTAAATAGCATAGTGTGCTGTGGGGATAACATGTTCCACCTTGCTGGAATGGAAATGAAAGATTTAGGTTGGTTTTTGCAATAATGTAACCATGAGGTGAGCAGAGAATGTTCTGGACTGTCAATGCCAATGGGAAAAACAGAGAATAGTGTGTCTCAAAGACTCCTCAGAAGTAGAAACAAGGGGACTTGTGAATTGAAGGACAAAACAGAGGAAAAGGAAAGCCTTCAGAGTTGCTTTTCTAGGAGCTCCTTTTCAGAGTAGAAGAGAGGACTTTTGAAACCATTGAATTCAACCCCTTCATTTCACAGTGAGCATGCTGAGGCTCCTAAATGTTTACTGGGTTGTCCAAGTTTACTAATTCAAAGCAGAGCTGGGATCATGAGGCAATGTCCAGGTCCCTAGCCGGCACTCTTTTTACTGTTTCATGCTGACATCTTGAGGTCAAAGTGACCCTGGGTCTCTAGGCAGAAGTGTTCTCCACGAGCTTGGAATGACCGTCTGGTACCCAGGTGAGAGGAGGAGCAAGAGATGTCATGATTGGAGTCAGAGCAGTGGTAGGAGTCCCCAAGGAATCCCTCTAGAAAGGAGAGAACCTCTAGGGCAGCCGTGGGCAAACTACGGCCTGTCCGGCCCGTTTGAAATGAATAAAACTAAAAAAAAAAAAAGACCGTGCCCTTTTATGTAATGATGTTTACTTTGAATTTATATTAGTTCACACAAACACTCCATCCATGCTTTTGTTCCGGCCCTCCAGTCCAGTTTAAGAACCCATTGTGGCCCTCGAGTCAAAAAGTTTGCCCACCCCTGCTGTAGGGCCTACAAAGATCTCTAGAGCCTGGTAGATACCCATAGACATTAAGGTCAAACCCAGGTAAAACATGCTAGCACTAAGCATAGTGTAAACAGAGAAGTAGTAAGAAAAACAAGAAGCTTGAACTTGGAAAGTGGACTGGCTTTTTGAGAGTTCCAGAAAAAAATACTTTGAACATGGTGAAAATAAGATAATTATAAATAGTTACTGTGGGCTAAGCACAGATCCAACTGTTACTGAATGTTAGGTCCAGTTCAGGATGTACTGTGCCAACCTACAAGGCAGTACAACTTTAAAGGCACAGAGATGGCAGACAGCTTGACAATAACTAAATCTTTGGATAAATGAGGGGAATCACTCCCTTACAAAATGTTGTGGCTATGTTCAAGAGTATGGGGACTGGACTGGCACTGTCATTTAAGAGTTTAGGTTAGATGTAAATCATTTGTTCTCTAAAATACTTTTTTTTAGATGCCTTTGTAAACACTACAGGTGGTAGCATTCATATGAGATCTTGTCATAAAGTAGAAAGAAGAATGGCTATATTGGATGATTTCCTGCTAAGAATCCATTCATAGTACATTTGGGGAGTGAAGAGGAAAAAGAGAGACTCAGATTTTAAATTTTAAATGTTTTTGATACATCACATAAGGCTCATGATAATACACAATGCAGCTAACTCCTCTTAATGGCTTGGTAATTTTGTTCCTTAATCTTTTTTTCTGAGAGTAGAAAATGCTGCTTTTCCCCTCATTGAACACCACTGTGGACCAATGCTGCTCTTAGCTTGTGAATCACATCCTTGAGAGAAATAGGTAGTGTCTCCTGAGATGAGCAGTGTTATAATTATGGTTAAGGAAATATATGAGATATAAGTCCTGCTATCCTAGAGAAGATTCAGAAGAGAACTTAAGTACATAAACTACTGTAGTTAGAGAAATTTAAGACAGAAATTATTAAGAGTATTGATTCTATTCCTTGATATATCCAAATAACTTTAGTTTTCATCTGCATATGCCATATAAATTCTTCATGAAAAATAATTTTGGATCTGCACAGTACTTTTTAGAGAACTCAGCCTAAAATCTGCTAGAGAATTGTTGAATTAAGTAATAGAATATCTAATTAGAGTGCTGAACAGACCCATGGCCATCTAGATATTAGGAAGATCATTTTCTTTGTTTTTAATAATTAATTGAACTATTTTCAGAATAATTCATTCCCTGCTCTCCTTAACTTTAATGAGAATTTCACTTTCCATCTGTGTGACAGTTATTTGACTTATTTTACATTCATCAGATGACTCTTTTACAGGACAATTTATGTTTTAGCCAACTACATTTTTTCTTTTAGTCAGTTTAGGTACTGGTTATACCAAATAAAGCCCATGGCAATTTAGGTGATTTTCATAATTTATAAGGGCTCTTACTAATCCTTTTCAATTTGACTTCCAGCCCGGGGAACAGCTCCCTCCAGAGATGACTGTGGCAAGATCTTCCGTTAAAGAACCCTCCAGAGAAGGCAACTCTGCATTCCACACGCGGCAGAAATCTGAGGTCTGAATTCTCCAGAGTTGCTACCTTATATGATAATGTCTGTTGGTAAAGATTGGTCATTCAGCATCATTACAGCCTATCTTTTAAAATGTATCCATGCCCAGTCTCTCACAGATAATTTGAACTGACTTATAAAGTAGTTTTCCTCATGCCATAATTCTCAATTTTCTCTTTAAAAGATCCTGGAGTGCTATTCGAAGTTCACAGGCCTTTTACCTTATATAAACCTGTTTCCTCTCTCAGGGTGGAGCATATCATGACCCCCACTCTGATGATGGCACTGCCCCCAAAGAAAATAGACATCTGTACAATGATCCTGTTCCAAGGAGAGTTGGCAGCTTCTACCGAGGTAAGCCTGGCCCCTGACTCCCAAAAGGGTCCTCTCTCTGTCCCTCACTATACCTGCAGCCCATACCTTCCCCTACATTTCACTGCCCTGGCTTCAGGTCAGTGTGATTCACCTGCGCTGTCACCTTCCAATGCTTCTCCCAGCATCAGGTCCCGCTGTCCAATTTGAGGTCCTCAGGGCTTCTGACTTGGGTTCTTTGATTAATCTTCCTATTTCCAAGGTCACCATCAAAACAGTCACTGGAATGATCCTTCTGAAGCTGTGTTCTGACCACACCATTCATTGATTTAATTCAGTGATAAAATACATACTGATGTCACCTGTATGCCTGGCATTTTTCTAGTTTAGAACATGGCAGTGAACATGACTGTTGAAGGTCTTCAACCTCACATCCTCATGGGAAGAGAGCAGCACTAAATGTAATAATTATATAGAGCAATAAAGGTAATAAATGCTACAGGAAGAAAAATAGAACAAGGCAACCCATTTCCCCCACCACCTCATCCACATTCCTCTATCTCTCACCTTCTGAGAGTCTTCTGCCAGCTTCCCATTGGCATCAAGACAAAATCTGAATTCCCTAGGATGGCATTTCATACTTCCCATTCCCTGGCTCTGCTATCCTTTCTAGCTGCTCCTCTTCCTTTCTGGTGACCAGCCTGTGGTACTCACGCATGCCACACCCTCCTCTGGCCTGAAACTCACTCCTCCCACTGCTTGGATAGCTTGTTTCTGTCCCTTTTAAGATTCTCCTGTGAGGTTCTTTGCAGTGTGATGTCTTCCCTGCCCACCCAAAGTGTTTCCTCCCCTCTTCCACCCATGATTCCTTGTTTAGGGCTCTAACATGACACAGACCACATGGTACTGCTTCTTTGCCTGCATTTCTCTCTCGAAAGATTGTGCAGCTCTTTATCTTTTCCTCTTTCACCCTCATTGACTAGCATACTGCCTGGAAGTTTCATTAATATTTGTTGATTGACTTAAAGAAAATTTTAAAATCTTGCACAGCCTTAAAATGCACTTCAATGTTTAATAGAATCTAAAACAGATGCTTTGGGGGCCTGTATGGATTTAGGAGATGCTGACAGAGAAAGGAATCCTCTTTGAGGAGTTCCTGGGGAGCCTTAGCCTATAGTAAGGAGACAGACAGCAAGCCCATCAGGGTGGGGCAAGGTCCTGGGTCAGGGAGGCTCAGCTTTTCAAAACCTTCCACACAACCCCCATACCCACATTGCCTGGCTTCTCACTATTGTCTTAATTAGGGAGGACAGCTGGAAAGGGGCAGGAATTGGGGGGTGCAGAATGGATAGCTGCTTGGTCTTTTTAACCAGGAACCTGAGCTAAATAAATACATATAAGTGTTATTCAGGACTAAATGTATATTGAATGATTAAGCTACTCTTTTTTCTCCTAGTGCTACCTTTGAAAAAAAGCATAAGGCATTGAATATACCTTTTTATAAAATATATTTATTGATTTCAGAGAGGAAGGGAGAGAGAGAGAAGCATCAATGATGAGAGACAATCATTGAATGGCTGCCTCCTACACACCCCACACTGGGGATCGAGCCCGCAACCTGGGTATGTGCCTTTGGCCAGAATCGAACCTGGGATCCTTTAGTCCGAAGTGACGCTCTATCCGCTGAGCCAAACTGGCTAGGGCTGAATATATCTTTTAATGTACTCTTTTTTCATGCCATGATTACTTTAGGATCTTATGGGATTAAAATTTTAATTCAGAGTAAAGTTACTTAAAACAATCTTGTAGAATACATGAACAAAAGCCTTTTCTTCTATCACTGTAAGTTTTACTTCTAAAATGGATCATGTTATTTCTGTAGATGTCTGTGGAATATACTTTAATATAAAATGTTAACAAAATTCTAATTAATGAATCTGGATCCACAGTTTTATTTTGCTTGCAAGTAAATTAAATCAGTTAATATCAGCAAAGCCCCTCATTTGTCTTCCTGATAACCCACTTTTTTCTTTTAGAAAGTGTACAAATAGAAAGAAAAGATTTAACGAAGTGAACATCTGGAGACAAGCTGCCATTTCAATAATCTTACTAAATCTAACTGGATGAAGATTTAGTGGTATCACTGAAATGATAGATGTTTCTAGAATACTTCCATTCTACTGGTCAAGAGTCAAGTGAAATGGTGTCATTTATCTTGATATACAGCCTGTATATTCTTTTTGTGATGAAATTTGCAATATGTTTTGATTTACGACCAAGCTTAGAAATTGACAGAAAAAATAGTAACCCTCACCTAAAAAGCAGAAAAGTATTTACTCAAATACAATTTGGCTTTTCTTTGTTTATTCCTGGATTGAGAACTTAGAGAAAAAGTTGTATTCTTGTGCAAGTAACCAAATTTCTTTGGGATTTAGTTTTTAAAATATATAATTGAGGCTGCCTCCCAAGTGTCAAGACTTAAATGGTAGTTTGTATGTTCCAGCACACATATTGTTAAAAATCACTTCAAACTAAGGATAGGTTTTGCATAGTTGGGTTTTATTTATGTGAGAAAAAATACAATAGAATAACTTGAATAGTGCTTTGACCAAAGGAGTACATTAGTGACTTTCTTTATCTAGTGCCATCTCCACGTCCAGATAATTCTTTCCATGAGAATAATGTGTCAGCCAGAGTTTCTTCCCTGCCTTCGGAAAGCAGTTCGGGAACTAACCACTCAAAAAGACAACCAGCGTTCGAAACATGGTAAGGATTTTGGTTTGTTTCTACCTTTATTTTTTCTAACTGGAGATTTGAGATGTCAAAGAAATTCTGAATAAACATTTATCATTCTTTCTCGTACTAGGTCTTCCTTTCTCAAGAGAGATTGTTTGATAAGAAAAATGTGACCTGTCATTATTTGTAATGGTTTCTTTCAAGTGCAGCATTTATATTAAATATCATGTAAAAGAAAAAAAAATTCCTGGAGCAATAACTACCTCATAAGTCTTTCAATGCATTCTTCTGATATGATTGATGCTTTCGCTATCTCCTCTTTTGTTGCTATTGAATCATGCAGCAAGCACTTTGCTTAGCATTTTGTATACACTTTATCATTCAGTTCTCACAATCAGTCTTTGAAGTAGGGGAGGCTCCCATTCTACAGATGAGGAAACCAAGCTTAAAAATGGTAAGGAGCTTGTTGGGTGCTGGACAACCAGTATCAGGAGCTAGGATCTAGTCCTACATGGATTCTGACTCCACAGCTTGTATCATTCATCTCTATGCCAACTTACTTTTTTAAAGATTTATTTTTAAACGCATATACATATTGATTTCAGAGAGGAAGAGAGAGGTAGAAACATCAGTGATGAGAGAGAATCAGCGATCAGCTGCCTTCTGCATGCCCTACCCTGGGGGTTGAGCCCGAAACAGCCCTGACTAGGAATTGAACCATGATTTCTTGGTTCATAGGTCGACGCTCAACCACCAAGCCATGCCCGGCCAGGCCCAACTTACTTTTTTCATGGTAAAAAGATAAATGGGGAAACAATTCTTTATGGTACCACAAAAGTGTAGTGGTAGCCAGATGTTAAAATGTGCCGACTTTGCTAATCCTTTTATCTTCTTGTGTCATATGTAATAAAAATTTAAGGAGACTATAATGTATATCAAGTCTCAGAGGATTTGTCTGGAAGTAAGGACTTTTTAAAAATAGTAGTGTGGACTTTGTATTCTCAGCTGCCCAGAAAGACTGCCCAGAATCCAGATGTGAGGGGCACTTATGTGTACTTCATAGAACTACCTACCAAGTTTTCCACTAGTAGAATAAAATGGTGCATTGTTGTAACACACTGAATTTAGAATGAGACCAATCTGCCAGAGGTCCCATCTCTGGTGTTGCCAGAAGTCACAGAGGGCCTTAGGTCAGTTCTCCTAACCCTGTGTGGTTTCACAATTTGGACCCTGTTGGCAGGGTTATTCGAGGTTTCATTGTTACTGTGCCCAGTGGTGAAAATAACCTAATTATTATTTGTTTGTTCTGTTAACCCTCACCCAAGGATATTTTTCCACTGATTTTGAGAGAAAGTGTAAGGGAGGGGGAGAGCAGAGAAACATTGATCGATGTAAGAGCGAGACATCGATTGGTTGCCTCCTGCATGTGCCCCAACCAGGGCCGTAGATTGAGCCTGCAACTGAGGTACATGCCCTTGACCGGAATCAAACCTGGGACCCTTTAGTCTGAGGGCCAATGCTCTATCCACTGAGACAAACGGGCTAGGGCAATTATTTTTAAAACAATAATAAAAGTGAGTTTTAGCCGAAACCGGTTTGGCTCAGTGGATAGAGCGTTGGCCTGCAGACTGAAAGGTCCCAGGTTCGATTCCGGTCAAGGGCATGTACCTGGGTTGCGGGCATATTCCCAGTAGGAGATGTGCAGGAGGCAGCTGATCTATGTTTCTCTCTCATCGATGTTTCTAACTCTCTATCTCTCTCCCTTCCTCTCTGTAAAAAATCAATAAAATATATTTACAAAAAAAAAAGACATCTCCAAGGATGAATATACTTTTTTAAAAAAAGTGAGTTTTAAAGCTATAAATACTTTTTCTTTTATAAGCACACTTTCCATCCATTGCCTCATTTATAAAATGAGAGTCTTAAATTAGTGACGACTAAGAGGCTAGACTTTGGAAATAGAGTATCTTGATTAATGTCACTTTCTGGCCATGTGACTTTGACATCTTTTCCCTCATCTGTAAAATAGGGCTAGGAAGAGCATCTCCTTCACATGGTTAAAGTGATGATTAACTGGGATAAAACATCAAAAGCATCTAGAGCAATAACTTCTTAATGTCAGCAGTGTTTACCATTCATGTTCTCTAACTTCAGTATGACTGCTCAGGTGTCTCCCTTCCACTTACTTTGCTAATGAACTTTGGTGCATTCTTTCTTTATGTGACTGAAGACAAGATTTCCTATACATTAACCTGGGAGCACAGTTGCAACTTATTTTAATTATCAGCATTGACAGTTTTCAAGTGTGGCTTTAACAAGCCTTGAGAATAGTGTCTAAATTATGAGAATGTGGAATTACAGAAAAAAATGTTTTTCCTCTTGTTCATTGCCTAATGAATTAGTGATGGTTAAAAGAGTATCAATTACAGATTAACAGAGTCCAGTGAAAATTAGGTAGATCAGATCAAAACTGAGTCCAAATGTGGTATAGGTGGTACTCACAACATACTGCTTCTGTCTTTTTGATAATCAGTTTGAATAGAGCTTGATTAGACCTAGGAATGTGTGGAAACCTGAAAACAGTTCTAAAAAAATTAGAAGCACAATTGGGACATTGAACTTTAGACAAGTCTCCATTGAGTCATCTGTACTCTGCTGCTAGTAATAGGCTTGAGAGAGTTCCAGATCATTGGTGGTGAATTTCGATATTCTTTTGTTCCCATTGCCCCTCTTGATAATGTTGCTATGATATTTCTTCATGCAGCACATCTAACTTAGTCTAAGTCATTTGTTAAGCTTGACTTCTCATGATGTTTTTTCTTAAACAAGTAATCTCATTGTTTCACCATACTGTGTATATTTGAAAGAAATGTAGTTTGATAATTGTTACAAAAACACGAATGATCCTTGCTATGGCAACAGTGAATTGCTGTTTCTAAATTACTACTTTCCTAAGGGCAGTCTGTTTCTCCTTGATAGTAGTACTTTGCATTTCTTTTGGGAAGAGAATGTTTCTACAGTGTATACATTTTTGTAATGAAAAAAAATAATCAAGCTACTATGTCTTATTATAAGTAATAAATAGATATTGTAGTATACTATCCAGAGTGGTTATTCTGGCCATCTCAGCTATCTCAAATCCATATTTATAAAAATAGGATGCTTTTAATTTGCTTAATGTATAAATATGTTTAGAAAGACTGCTGTCAAAATTGGGCTAAAAACTGATGCTTACAACAGTAAACCAAATTAATGAGAAATCCCAGTGAAGAATTGCTGTCACTCACTTGCACAATCCCAGGCTTTTTCTTCTTGTAGAGTTATTAATATGTTGGTGTCCATTATTGCTTGCCACCCTAAGTCACAAAATTATTTGCTGATTTTCTCTTCTCAAACATTACTGACCACCCTATTGACACTGCCAGAGGAGGGAAGGTGGCAAGGAAAGTGTCACAGAGTAATTAATGCCCCTCTCCTCTTCAGTTCACCTTCATGCTACTCCCAGAACGATTATTCTGAAGTCTCTGATGTCTGACCCTGTCAAACCTGTGGGGCTCCTGTCTGGAGTCTGTGAGCAGCTTGAAGTCACACTCCTCGTTTTATTTTCCTCTATACTTCCAACACCTAACACAGGCCTGACACATACAAAGTACTCCGTAAATGTTGGTTGACTTTGATTCAGTTGGTTTTAATTCATTCCCTTTTTTAAGTGAGTCTTTTGAATTCTCTCTTTCCTCTTGACCAGTTAGAGCAGCGGTTCTCAACTTGTGGGTCGCGACCCCTTTGGCGGTCGAACGACCCTTTCATAGGGGTCGCCTAAGACCATCCTACATATCAGATATTTACATTACGATTCATAACAGTAGCAAAATTAGTTATGAAGTAGCAACGAAAATAATTTTATGGTTGGGTCACAACATGAGGAACTGTATTTAAAGGGCCAGAAGTTTGAGAACCACTGAGTTAGAGAAATAGCTGTTGTATGAGATAATACTTGAGTCCCCAGACTGTTCAGGAAGCAGACTGGTAACCCCACACCATCATCACCTCCCACCTCCGCCGTTTTATTAACCCTGGATAATGTTCCAGGTAACTAGCCGGGTGGTCCTTCTTAAAGTTCCTGTCCCTGAAATTTATGTGATCACCCACTTGCCCTTCTCTTGCGCTGCTCCTCTTGGACCCGTCTATTGCTGTACAATTAGCTCAACTCAGCACATAACTGCACAGGGTTGACAATTCAAATTTGAACTATATTATAGGGTGCACTCTTACCCATTGGGTATAGTACTGGTTCTAAATGTTTAAGTCTCCCTCTTCATTCTTTGTACAACACAGCTTTTCAGGGCCTGTGTTCCAGGCAGCTTCTCACCATCTCTGAGTCTCTCCCCCAGACTTTTTCTCCCTTGGGTTTCTCTGTTAATTCTCTGTATGTGTGTGTTTCAGTGTAGCTTCTCCCTCTTTCCCACTTGCGTTTCTGACTTCCTCCTGTGTCTTTTATGATACATGTACACTCACACTTCACTCCTAGCTTCCATCTTCTAATTCAAGGGTAATATTTCTTTCTGTTTTGGCCCTTGGGATCTCTTCCTGGCTGGATCTTGGCCCCACCACCTCTGCTCAGGTTCAGTTTGAAGATGTTTTCCTCATAATTCTCCCTCCCTCCGGGCTGTAGTTTATCCAATGCCTCTGAAAAGATGCTGCAGAGGGTCTTTGATTCATCTTCCCTGTGTTTGGGTCACAAGGAACAACAGATACTGGCATTTTGTCCTGCTCCTTCTCTTTCCTTAGCCTCTTCTGCCCCCATCTTCTCACTTCCATCTTATTAGATAGACTCTTCTTCCCTTTTCACATCCTTCTCCTCCTAAGACCAGTGTCTCAAGCCTTCACTTCCTCTCTCGCCAGCATTAGCATTCTTATAGTGACATCCATTCCCTTCCTGGGGTTGCAGTCATGGAGAACGTGTCCCCCTTAAAGATTGGCAGAAAGCACTTTTACTACTGACCCTCAGCAGTTCTTTGAGATTTTGTTAGACTTTCTGGTTGGTAAAATCTTCTATCTATTCATCTGAATACTGTACTGTGCAGACCCCATTATGGAAGGATATAAGGTATATCATAAGCAAATAATTATTTAACCTCTGGAAGTTGCAGAACATTAAAAATAGCATTGCTGGTTGGACTAGGTGCTCTCTGAGGTTCCTTTCAATCCTAAGAGTCCTACTTTTGTGGTTCCAACAGCAGACTATTCTGTTTCTGCTGTGTTTCTTAGAACCCTCACATGACTAAATGTTGTGGCCTGGAATGGAGTTTAGGGCAGTTTGTCTTTAGGCTTCATGCAAGAGGGTTTCATCTACTTAATCTCAAAAGTACTTGCCATAAGAAGTATGACCGAAATCTCAATCTGTCCTTAGGACAACAATGTAACAATACTACATGTAAACAATTTAACTTTTCATTTATTTCATTCTCACCCATTCCACCCTGTCTGAAGTTTTCAGCTTTTAAAATTATAACTAGATCATTCAGAGTTCCAATACTAGGATTTTATTGTTTGTGCTGTATTATAAAACTGTCATTTCAGAAGTTGGGACTTTCAGTGATGTTTAAAATTGCAGGTCCTAATAAGTTTTAGGAACACCTGTGCCTACAGTACGTGCTTTTACTTCCTTGGGATTCCTGTTAACTTTTAGGCTAAACACTTTAGAAGAAATTATCATTGCTCCAGCATTGATAGAAATGCTAAAAGGACTGCTGTAATGAGAAGAAGAAGCTCCATTTTGAATGATAGCCTTACTGGATATAGTAATCTTGGTTTCAGATCCTTGCTTTCCATTACCTTGAGTACTTCATGCCATTCCCTTCTGGCCTGTAGAGTTTCTGATGAGAAATCAGGTGCCAGCCTTATTGGAGCTCCTCTGTAGGTAACAGTTTTCTTTTCTCTTGCTGCCTTTAAGATTCTCTCTTTGTCTTTAATTTTTGGCATTTCAATTATGATGTGTGTGGGCGTGGGCCTGTTTGGGTTCTTCTTGCTTGGGGTTCTCTGTGCCTCCTGAATGGGTGTGACTTTTTCCTTTACCAGGTTAGGGAAGTTTTCTACCATTATTTCTTCAAACACCTTCTCTATTCCTTTCTATCAATCTCTTCTGACATACCTACTATTCTAATATTGTTACGTTTCACATTGTCCCATAGCTGTCTTAAGCTGTCCTATTTTTTAAATGTTTTTTCTTCCCCTAATTTGCTGTGTATTCCTTCCAGTGTGTTCTTTATTTGTGTTATGTCATTCTTTATCTCAGACTGTTCTTTTTTTATAGTTACTATATCTTTTCTCATACTGTTAAGAGCATTTTTAACATCATTACTCTGAACTATGTTTCTGATAAATTTCTTATCTCTGCTTCATTCATCTCTTCTTCTGGAGAATTTCCTAGTTCTTTCATTTGGGGGTTGTTTCTTTGCCTCCTCATTTTGGCTGCCTGTTTGGGTTTGTGACTGTGTATTTGGTAGATCTGCTATGCCTCTCAATCTCTAGTGCAGGACAGTGTCAAATTCTGTTTCGGACTGATTAGATCAGGCAAAGATTCAAAGCCTCAGTCTACAGAGTTATAGAATTTTATCTTAAACTAGTGACCTGGTGCATGGATTCATGCACATTGGAAGGAAATTAATTAGAAGGTGGCTGGCGGGGCAGGACTGGGAGCGGGGTCCCTCCAGCAGGTGGGGTCCTTCGGCCTGGCCTGTGGGGATCGGGCTGAAACTGGCTCTCCAACATCCCCTGAGGGGCCCCAGAGTGCGAAAGGGTACTCTGCAAAGTTGCTGTCATACAGGGTGTGGAATGCAAATGCAAGTGTGCAGTAAACCAGATTTGGGGCCGACAATGCCCTAGCAACAACATAACCCACGACTGAAGGTGGAATCGCGTGGCTCCGCGAGGAATTGGGCTCCCTCCTCTCTGGTTTTGGTGTGTGTCACCTGAGAACCGCTGCTGCCAAGTCACTGCAGCTTGGCAGCTCCTGTGTTGAGACTCTGCCCCCTGGTGGTCAGTGTGCATCATAGCAACTGGTCAGATGGTTGGACACTTAGCATATTAGCCTTTTACATATAAACTAAAGGCCCGGTGCACAAAAATTTGTGCACTCGGGGGGTGTCCCTCAGCCCGGCCTGTGCCCTCTCGTAGTCTGGGACCCCTTGGGAGATAACGCCCTGCTGGCTTAGGCCTGCTCCCGGGTGGCAGAGGGAAGGCCCAATCCCTAGGTGTAGCCCCTTGTCGGGCTCAGAGCAGGGCTGATTGGGGAGTTGGGGCACCGCCCCCTGTCATGCACAGAGCAGGGCGGATTGGGAGGTTGCGATGCCACCCTCAGTCACGCTCAGGGTAGGGCCAATTGGGGGGCTGGGGCACCGCCCCCTGTCACACTCAAGGCAGGGTTGATGGGCAGGTTGCGGCGCCACCCCCTGTCACACACAGAGCAGGGCCCACCAGGGGGGTTGGAGCTCCGTACCCTGTCACACACAGAGCAGGGTTGATCAGGGGGTTGGGGAGCTCCCCCCTGTCACGCACAGAGCAGGGCCCATCAGGGGGTTGGGGAGCTCCCCCCTGTCATGCACAAAGCAGGGCCCATCAGGGGGTTGAAGAGCTCCCCCCTGTCACTCACAGAGTAGGGCCGATAGGGGAGTTGGGGCACCGCCCCCTGTCACACACAGAGCAGGGCGGATCAGGGGGTTGGGGCGCCGCCCTCTATCACCCACAGAGCAGGGCCAATCAGAGGGTTGGGGCGCCGCCACTGTCACACTCAGGGCAGGGCCGATGGGGAGGTTATAGCTCTACCCTATCACACACAGAGCAGGGCCCGTTGGGGGGGAGGGGGGGTTGGGGCGCCGCACCCTGTCACACACAGAGCCGCAGGGCGATCATGGGGTTGGGGAGCTCCCCCTATCAGGCACAGAGCAGGGCTGATCAGGAGGTTGGGGCGCCTTCCCCTGTCATGAACAGAGCAGGGCGGATAGGGAGGTTGTGGCCCCGCCCCCTGTCACACACAGAGCCGCAGGGCGATCAGGGGGTTTGGGCGCTGGCCCCTGTCACACTGATCCCAGTGCCGGAGACCTCGCGGCTCCGCTGATCCTGGTGTTGGGAGGCATATTACCCTTTTACTATATAGGATAGAGGCCTGATTCATGGTTGGGGGCCGGCTGGTTTGCCCTGAAGGGTGTCCTGGATCAGGGTGGGGGTCCCCACTGGGGTGCCTGGCCAGTCTGGGTGAGGGGCTGAGGGCTGTTTTCAGGCTAGCTGGTGACTGAAGCTCCCAATCGCTCCTTTTTTTCTTTTTTCTTTTTTTTCTTTTTTATTCTGGGCCAGCTTTAGCTCTGAGGCTCCAGCTCTTAGACCTCCGCTGCTGAAAGCAGGTTTCCGGCCTTTGTTTACCTTCTGTATTTGAAACAATGTTGCAATCCTGCTGGCTGAAGCCCTGCGACTAAAGCAGGTTTCTGGGGTTTTGTTTAGCTTCTATATTTGTAACATAGTTGCTTAGAGTTGCAGCTCAGAGGCCAGCAAGGCAGGCGGGGAACATGGGAGTCCTCCGTCACTGAAGCAAGCAAGCCTCATGTTCGCTTCCAGCTGCCTGGCTGCCGGCCGCCATCTTGGCTGGCAGTTAATTTGCATATCACCCTGATTAGCCAATGGGAAGGGTAGCGGTCGTGCGCTAATTACCATGTTTCTCTTTTATTTGATAGGACTAGAGTTCCTGTGCATGAATTCGTGCACAGATGGGGCCCATCAGCTGGGCTAGCCGGGGGGAGGGGCTGCAGGCTGTTGGCCAGCCAGCCCCACCCCGATCAGGGTGTTGGGGGCTGATCAGGAGCTGGGCCAGCCCGGGAGGAGGGGAGCCGATTAGGGCCAGGATCAGGCTGGCTGGCTGCTGCAGTGAGCATCATAGCCACCAGTAGTTCTGGTCATTCTGTTCCAGTCACTGGGCTTTTATATGTATAGATAGATGTTTCTGTAGCAGCATTGCTTTTGTTTATTTGTTTTTTATGTTCAGTACCTTGGCAAGCCACCAATAATGAACTTGTCAAGCTGGTTTTAAGAAGGTAAGTAGAAAAATGAAGATAATGAAAATGTTTCTTCTCTTTCCCTTGGAGGGTTGCAGAGAAGGTGTTCTTTAGACCATGTGTTTTTTAGACTCCTAATTCTGAGGTTTTCAACTGCATGAAAATGGTCCTGCAGCAGAGTTACAGATCATTTGTAATAATGCTCAAATTGCTAGTTGGAATGAGTCTGTGCCAAAGGCTAATCATTAGCCATGGTTGATTAGATTCAGTTCCTCCTGTGCTTTTTAGTTGCTTTACCTGTGTGATTGAATCTTCATGGTTATTTGAACCAGATGTCATGCATTTTTCATATTCATTGTATTTGTCATAAAATTGTAGGAGAATGATTGAAAAATCAATATGATAAAAATGTCTTCCCATTTAGGAAAGGACCTGAAAACATTAGTCATTCTGAACAACTCAAAGAAAAGGAAAAACAAGGTTTTTTCAGGTCAATGAAAAAGAAAAAGAAGAAATCTCAAACAGTAAGTAGATGGCTAATTTCTATATATGGTACAATGACAGACGAGTCTATGTTAGTCCATGAGTACTTTACATTTTGTATGTGGCAATCAAAGTGAATGATTGTTTTTGAGATCTGATATGCATGCACTGTATATGTTTCTTTCTCAAATTCTATACAACTGTCCTCCTGTCACAGAGCCTTTTTAGACTCAACAGAATCTCCAGGAATAGAAGAAATTTAATTTGTATGAGAAAGAGCACTTTAAGCCTCTCTCAATAAATGTCTTATCTATGTGGATTTGTAGTCATGTAAAACCTATGAAACTACAGGATTTATTTCTCTCTGGGGGTTAACAATATGTGGAAACTCAGTAAATGGTTTTGTTTTATGTTTAAATCTGAAAAGTTATAACTAACCATCATTCATTATTCTCCCTTGGCTGGTTATCTAATTCCCATGTTTACAAGTGCACTTCTGGGCTGCAGAGTCACCAAGAGGAAATAGTATTTGACATTTCAGGACTTGCTTTAGTAGGAAGAAATGTATATGCTGTTATTGAACTGTGAAATAGAATGAGTCTTAGCTCCTGGGAGCCCTCTGCCTGAACCCAGGGCTGGCTCCATGGAACCGTGCACATTACATCATTGAACCACCCAAGCAAGGATTCTGCTGGTTAGTGACATGAGAAAACATGGGGAAGCCAGGCCTCCAGTTCAGCGGGCACTTCTTTACCCATGTGAGGCCTGCTTCCCCCTTTGCTTTATGACACCTTCCAGACTACACAATGTTGAGTGGGTCATCTTAAATAATTTTGTTTCTAGTTTTACTTCATACATGATTGACTCTCATTTATTTAGAAAGGTAAAAAGATTCAAGGATTATGAGTCAGTCAGTAAGACGAAATAGATGATAGTATTAAAGAATAATAGCTGAAGTAAGGATTTTTACTTCACAGATGTTCTAGAAGTATTGGTAATCCTTCTAGATTACCTTTCTAGATTATTCTTTCACTTGTTCATTTGTTGAACTTATATATTTAATTATAAAATAAATATGAGCTCATCACAGAACAATTGAGAAAAAATCATTTATAATCTTACCACTCTACTACAACTAATATTAGGATTTCAGTATAATTTGTCTTAGTTTTTTAGCCTATGCATATGTTCGTGGGAAAAGGTGGTTTTTTAGTTTATTTTTAATAATAGTAATCATTCTAGTACAGTATTGTATTCTGGCTTTTAATAGTATATCTATGTATCAATACACACAACATTTATGTGCTACACAAATTTTATTATCATTTTAATGACTGCATGATATTCCTGAAGTGTTTATTTTTTTAAAAAACTGCCTTATCTCTAACTGAAACTCACTTAAAGCAGAAATTCAAGTCAAAATGTCACTAGATGAACAAAACAAGGCTTAATTTAAAGTAGAAAAGCTCAAAATATTTAAAGTGCTCATAAAATAACACTTCTACAATTGTCTATAGAACACTTGTCTATCATGAACATTGAACTTAGACTACCTCCTCATAACCAGTCTTATTTTTATTTTAATGTGTTTGTTCTTGACCTCAGGTCTATAGCCACTTGTGAGGTGGTTAAATGGAAGAAAGTGGCAAAAACCAAGGAATTGAAGGTGTTTTGTATATAGATTTGGATTTTGATGTCTGTCTGTCTTAGACCAACATTAAATTTAAAGCCCCAAGCTCATTGTGGCCTAAGTCGAGTATATATACATGTTGACTAACTCTATTATTCAGGATCTGGTTCAAATTTTAGATGTTGAAATAGTATAGGTTAAGAGAAATAGGAAAATTATTATTCTCTAACATCCTCTCCACTTGAATGTACTTTTTAAAGGTTTTCATACTTTTTAATGTTTTTATTGATTTCAGAGGAAGGGAAAGGGAGAGAGGGGTAGAAACATCAATTATGAAAGAGAATCATTGATCAGCTGCCTCCCGCAACCCAGGCATGTGCCCCAACCAGAATGCAACCGTGACCTCCTGGTTCATGAGTGGATCCTCAACCACTGAGTCACACCAGCTGGGCTATACATTTCATTTTTGGTCTGTAAAGTAATTTCAAAATATCTCTGTATGGGTTAAGCATTCCAAACCAAAAGCTTTTTGTACCTCTAATTTTTTTAGTTAAAAAATGTTTTTAAGGACTTTGGTATCTAGCGTAAGATTTCCAAAGAGCACTTCTGCCAGACCTCAGCCTCCTAAACCAAGCATTTTGTTAACTGTGCCCCCTTCACATGAACAGAAATAGAATTAAAGTTAGATTTTTCCACTTTCTAGAACTCAGCAAACGGAAACTAAGTAACCAAGCTTTGAAAGATTGAATGCTTTATAGCATTTGCATAAGGTTCAAGAAAGGGGAAATCTGATGCCCAGGGCACACAGAGAAGCAAGACATTTTAAAGCCTCGATGGATCCTAAATCTAGTTTAACCCTTTTATTTTGCTGATATAGGAACTACCCAGGCAAGTTGAGATCTGCCCGAAGTTGCCCTGTCAGTTGAGAGAACTAGAGGTGGGTTCTCCTGTCTAGCAGGCCCAGGCTTAGTCCCTGCCATCAGCCCCATCTCTGTGGAGAGCCTCAGACCACTTGTTCCTTGGGGCTCTCTTGTGGCCTCCTTAGTGATGCAAGTTAAAGTCTTTCCTGGGAGCCCATCATGGGAACAAGAAACTTCATGGGCTATTTTACTTAGATGTTCTCATACACGCAGCTGTAAAAGATGATCGGAATGCTGTCATATGCATTCTACTTCTCTGAGAACTGAGATATCCACAACAGGGGAAAGTGGTGCCAAAAAATAATGTTATATTGTAAAGGTGCCTGCTTTGACTCAAGCAAATCTGGAAGCCGCCTTGGGAAATCTGGCTTCAGTTCCAAATCCAGAGAGTTACATAAACCCTCAGAGCATATGGTGATTGCCAACTTAGTAGTTGTACCCAAGTTAGTATCTATCTCAACTGGTAATCATGCTTCAATTTAAAGACTGAGCTTTCTGTTTCTTCACTTTGAAATCCCGTATTCTGAATTGCTCCAGATATTTTCCATGGGAGGAATATTTCTAACAGCCTAGAACCAGGCTTCTTCCTTGAAGGTAGAATCCTGCAACAGTGGTCTTGGTCTTCCAAGTGATGTGTTCTGGTTTAAGAGTTGACCATGTTCAAAGAGTCTGCACTATCTTTTTTTCCCCCGAATAGGTAGTTTGCATGGTAGATTATTTAATTGCTGAAGTCTTCTCTAGCAATTAGGAAGAGATTGAAGTTCATCAATAGCTGTTTAAACACAATTCTTTATAATAATTATATTTCTGATAATAAATAAGTCCTTAAATGTTTTGTAAGCTTAATGTGAATGATATGTGTAGGTTTCTAGGTATCCCTTCAGTAGGTATTGATCATGACCACATGTTTTCCATATATGTAGAAGTTTTTGGCATGTCTTAATTACATTGTTGGCATCTTCTTGTCCAGGTGAGAAATGACACAGTACCCCCTTTAGATACACACATAGCACAGTTATTCTTTCAGTGACTGCTAATATTTAACAATTTAAGGGCTTCCAAAGGGCTAGAAGTTTCAGTAAGAACACCTTTTTTTCTTTTCTTTTGCAATTAGTTTATTTGTATCTTATATTGCAGACAGATTCCACCAACGGGGAGAATCCAAGCATCAAGAAATCCCTCTTTCCTCTTTTTAATTCAAAGAATCATTTAAAGCATAGTTCTTCTTTGAAAAAGCTTCCTGTAGTCATTCCACCCATGGTACCCATTTTTACGTATGGTAGCCCTGAAAACTACTCCAGTAAACTTGTTTTACTGATGACAACAGCATGTCTTTTATTTTCATGGGGTCATATTCTCTTTGTGCTAGTTAAGTACCTGAGCCAGTTCCATAAATTCACTGAGATATAAATTCTTAGCCATTCTGGATATTCCTAATTAGTTACGGAGGTTGAAGTATAAAAGGCTATTGAGCAAACAAAGTAGTGAAAGGCTAGTTTGGATTGTCTGATTTGCCAGTTGTTGGCAGACAGCATTCATAAAACCCCTTATTTCCTGTAAAGAATTCTATTAACACTTGTAATTCAGAAATGTCTTTTTGTTTGGCTCACAAAGTTTGTTAACACTTGGTTGGCAGTTTGTTTCTTTGAAACCAAGTTGAATTGACCAAATTGAGTGAGCTAGCTGGCTCCATGAAAAAAACAGCTTCTGTTAGTTGGTGATTTGTTTTTTTCTTGCCTGGCTCTAGCTTTTGCTGGTCACTGGGTTTAAAGCCAGGGGTTTTGCTTGGCATTTGACATTACTCTACTATGTTCACCAAAATTGGTGAATGGACCAGTTGCATTCGTGTGGAATTTGTGGCACAAATTTCCAGCATTTTCATCATGCATAATGCTAGACCCAGATTCTTTACTGGGCAATGTCTTGTGATTATGATTCAAACATACTTTTCCACTTTGCTACCCTTGAAAACCTGCTAGACTTCTTTGAGTACCACCAAACACAGTGTCTGGATCATTTTCCCAGCAGGAACAAATTTTTGTTTTATTGAACTGGTTCATAACCTAACTGCAATGTGGAATGAGGATACGACAGCAATTCCTGGTACAGCCCAATTTAACTGCTCTCTCTTACAGCGACTAAAACTAACAGCATGGGAATGCTTAAAACGTTGAGGTTTTAACAAAGCTGCATGACATCTGCCAATTTTTCCTAATGCAGGGAAAATTATTAAGAGGGCAGCAGAATTTAACTGGCATCACTTGCATTGTGAACATTGGGAGAGTTTGGGTTTCTTTTTTTATTGTTTTTTTTCTTGGGGTTTTTTTTTGGAGAGGGGCGGTTCTTAGGGAAGGTTGAGTTTTGGTTTGGTGTGATTTGCTTTTGTTCTTCTCTTGGGTGTGGTTGCATATCTTAGTTAGGCTTATTGGTGTGCTGATTGAATCTTTGTCAATATCCTGCCCTAGCTGTCCAATTCTGAAGGCCCTGATCTTCTGACATTGCAGAAAGCCATTCACTCTAACACCACAACTGGCAGACCAAAGGAGTGGCGTCCTGAGAAGATCTCTGATCTACAGCCTCAAGTGAGTGGCCCATGCATCACTCCTAGACTCTTAGACTGCATATTGGAGGGGGCATAGTTGAGAAATTTAGCCTGTCAATGTTTCAACAAGTCTTAAGATCTCCCCAGAATATCCAGGTGTATTTTGGGGGTCCAGATGGATCTTGCATCAGTGACCCTTGTCCTAGGAAAAAAAGTGATCTTCCATTAGACTTCACATAGCTGGGGTTGGGGTGGGGATGGGATTAAGGGATTAATAAAACATGGCCCAGCCCACGAATACTTTGTGGCCTAAGAGAGATAGAAAATCCATAAATAACCATAATTGGTGATAAAAAGTGAGGTATGCCATAAAATGTAAGAGTAGGTGAGAAGAGGTAGTGGGAAGATTTAAGGTTTCATTAAAGGTGGTAGTATATAAATTGGGCTTTGAAAGACTGATACAATAAACTTTCTTGAAAGAATATTAAAAGTTTTGAAATCCATACTATATTTTTTAATATTTTTTGTTGTTTTCGGAGAGGAAGGGAGAGGGAGAGAGAGATAGAGACATCAATGATGAGAGAGAATCATCGCTAGGCTGCCTCCTACACACCTCACACAGGGGATCGAGCCCACAACCCAGGCATGTGCCCCAAGTGGGAATCGAACTATGACCTCTGGTTCATAGGCCTCCGCTCAACCACTGAGCCATGCAGGCCAGGCATAGGCTTTTTTGTTAAAGAAAAATAACTCCAATCTTGTCTGGAAAAGAAAAAAAGAACAGATAAGGTTGGATTAGGCCAGGGGTGGGCAAACTTTTTGACTCGAGGGCCACAATGGGTTCTTAAACTGGACCGGAGGGCCGGAACAAAAGCATGGATGGAGTGTTTGTGTGAACTAATATAAATTCAAAGTAAACATCATTACATAAAAGGGTACGGTCTTTTTTTTTTTTAGTTTTATTCATTTCAAACGGGGGCCCTAGTTTGCCCATGGCTGGATTAGGCCCTCCTTCCCCCTAGGGCCCACCCTCTCTGGCTCTATGAATTCATCTCAGATCTGCTTTCCAGTCTACCCTACACACACTCTCATCTTGTCTTCCAGAGCCAGCCATTAAAATCATTGCGCAAGCTGTTGCATCTCTCTTCAGCTTCCAATCACCCGGCTACTGGGGACCCGCGCTTCCAGCCCTTAACACCTCAACAAGTCAAAAATGCCTTCTCGGAAATTCGGATTCACTCCCTGGCCCAGGCCTCTGGCGCGAGCAGTAACATCCGGCAGGAGCCCACACCAAAGGGCAGGCCAGCCCTTCAGCTGCCAGGTCAGATGGACCCTGGTTGGCACGTGTCCTCTGTGACCCGGAGTGCCACAGAAGGGCCTTCCTACTCTGAACAGCTGGGAGCCAAGAGTGGGCCAAATGGGCACCCTTATAACAGAACAAATCGGTCTCGAATGCCAAATCTAAATGATTTAAAAGAGACGGCCTTGTAATGTGTGCTTGGGGTGGGGTGGGGGTGGGGGTGGGGGCAGGGGGGTGGGGAGCCAGTTGGGAGGGGAGGGAAGGGGTTGGAGGGTGGGATGGGAAATGGGCTGGGCCAGAGTGGTAAGCCAGTATTTTCAGCTTTATGAAGGTGTGTGCAATATCGTATGTGAGGAGCCATCTGGCTCCTCATGGCCACAAATGCTAGTCAGGGATCTTAGAGCCACAGGAGTTCCTTAGGGATTGCCAGTCTCCATGGGTCTTGTGTGAGCATGGATAGGGTATGCCATTGAGGAAGAAGACATTCTTGCCAGTTTCTCCCCTACATTTCAGCTGTAGTGCAATCCCTGTTAAACTTGGGAAAGCCAGGATGTGTTCTGGCACTGCAAGGAAAAGAAAAATCCGTGTTGACTGATGCCCTTACCACAGGTTTTTTTCTGCCTAGACTAAATGTGGGGTTTATTGTAATCCAGGAGTATCCCTTTGAAGGGTTAGCAGATGAACTAATTGTATGTCTTAAATTGTTTTCTAAACTTCCATATTTGATAGGATTTGTAACATTTATTTATAATTAATTAATATTGTACTGTTATAATCATACCTTTTATGTTACATGTAAAGTTATTTTGAGCTGTTTGGAACATTGTGAAGCAGTGGGACAGCTACAGTAGTTTCTATAAAAACTAAACAGTAACATTTATATATTGCATCAGGAGTACTTTATTCTATATATAAATATATATATGATAAATATGTGTCTGTTTTATAAATATAATCATTTAAAGAAAGTATCGTTATGACACTCTGCCATATTTTTATACATTTGTAATATGAAGTGAGTATTATACTTCTTACCAAGGGAGTTGAATTGTGGCTATATGTGACTGTAACAGTAGGAACCTTGCTCAACTTTTAGGCCCCAGCAGTAGCTTCTAGATATGCTCCTTGGTAGCAGACGAGACGCAGCATCTTCTTGCAAACCCACAGGGGAAGAAAGTGGGCTAGACCAGTGAGAACTCCGGCAGGCCTTGTCTCTGTCCTCACACAGTTGGCTCCTCTTCATGTCCAGGGACATTCCTTGCACCTGAGGGAGAATAGACCCAGGCTTACTCATGGTTCTTTGTAGAGAGAATGGGCTCTTCTACTTAGCATTAGTGTAGAGCATTGACCAAAGATTTGCCAGTGAACATTCCTAGTTGCAAGGTTGTACGAGGCCCCTGTCTGCCAACCTGGCATACCAGCTCTATGCTCCTAAATCCTGTGCACTGTACCAGAGACTCGGTGGGGGGTAGAGGGGAGGTATATGTGTGGCATTTCTATTTCTAAATACTTATTTTGTTACTGCTCTTTACAAGATATTTAGGAGATATTTAAAAGGCTTCTGAAGCCATTCTAGCTGTAGAGGAAATTGCTATACCCACTTTTTCTTCCTAGGACCATCCATATATAATAAGGTTAGCGTGTGCGCGAGCGTGCGCGCGCACACACACACACACACACACACACACACACACACACACACACACCACACAGTCAGAACAGGAATTATCTTTCTCTCATTTGATCTCCTCCAACTCCCAAGTTGCTCCCAAGTTTCATCAAGGCCTTTAGCCAACAAAGGTCATAGCCCCATGTCTCTGGGCCATCCTTGACAGAAATCACTCAACACCATCATCCATCAAGAGCATTAGATTTTTAGAAGTAGTCTCCTAGCAATAATATTTTTAAAGGTCCCCTCCTACCCCTCAAGGAGGTAATGTCTCGGTAGTTAGTACTTGTCCCAGGATTCTGAGAGTGTCAGCCTCTGAATCAAGTCAGCTGTAACTGAAATGTGCTATTACTGTTCCCCCGCCCCCACGATTTTGAGAATTATAGTTCTGATGATTATGAAGATTATAAAGAAAATGTCTTAGTTTCTTTGAAGCTTAAATTGTGTGCATATTGCATTTTATATAACTACTATAATGATGTGTATTGATTATATATAGAGGTCATTTTAAGGTGCTTTTTATTTAATTTAATAAGTGTAATAGGCACTAAAATGCAACTCAACTGGGTACTATCATTGAAACAATTTGATTCAAACTAATAGTTTGCATGCTCTTTGGTTCCTTTTATATCTTGTTTCTTTCACCAGTTCAATACTGTTCAAGTAGCTCTGAATTCTGGCTTTTCCCAGGCAGCTGCTCAGTTATATAAGTGATGTGGACCCTTAGCAGTTTTGCCTGGATACTAATGACTCTAAAAGGTTGTGAAACTCTTCTTTTTCATACTAGATCTGTACCTGGTATTCCCCCTTGCAAACCAGAAACTACATTTTTTCCTCTGGAAAGACTTCTCACTGTGCTGTGTGCTTAGGACTGCGCAGTCAACATTGCCATGTGCGGCATTGGAGGCTCGTCGTCACCTAGCGGCTGGTTTCCCATGTTTTCATCCTTGCTAACACTGGGATCTCAGATGTTTGCAGATCATTTCTATTCCTGATGGTTCTTCAAAGAAGGGCTAGAATTATTGCCTTCTACCTAGAGCAAAAGTAAACCTAAATGATGAAGAGTCAATACATACTTTTCGTATATTCCCAGATTTGAGCCAGATAATATCTACAGTGTTTTCAACTCGTGTTTTTGAGGTAGCTCTTTTATCCTCTTCTCAGCTTTTGTCCATTTTGACTTTTCATTGACCTCAGTGAGTTGTAAAGTGAACTACAATCTGCATTTCTAGCATGTATAATGCTTTTCCTACTCGCACAGGGGAATAGTCATTTCCTCTCCAATCTAATGGGCCCTCTCTTAGCTTTTAACTGTTATTTTCCTGTGTCGATGAATTATGGACCTCACAGAGATTGCCATCCGTGATAAGGACTTGATTTAAAGTCATAAAAGCTGGCATTTTTCTTTAGGAAGGGAAATTTTTATGGCATCTGTGCTCTGTTATCTGCCCTAACTTCCTAAAGAATAAAAAGATTGAATGAAGGCTTATCAATTACTTTGTTTTATGGAAGTATCACTGATCTCCTTTTGAAAAGAAACTCTGCTTTGCTGGTTTTCTACTTTTGCTTTACCACCAACCTCGTTTTTCTTCTCAGAAGTTCTAAATGAACTTTCAGTGAACCTTGTTTGGTCTCAGTCTGAGGTTTAGCCTCTCTCCAGAGCCCTGGACCAAAAGTAGTCCGCACTAAGGGGCTCAAGAGAGCTTTACAGCAGGGGTTCTCAATCAGGGCCGATTTTGCCTTCTGGCAGCAATTGGCTCATATGTGGTTATGATAACTGGTGTGGTGGGGTGCTACTGGCATGTAGTTAGTAGAGGCCAGGGATGCTGCTACACGTCCTACATGCACAGGACATCCCCCCACAACAAAGTGATCCAGCCCTAAATGTTAGTAGTGCTGAGGTTGAGAATCCTACTCTACCATATTCAAACCCCTGGAATCTTATTGTTTGTTCCCATTGTCTTGGGCCTGCTAAAAGGTGCATCCTTTGGGAGGAGACCACAGTTACTTTATAGGTATTTGAGAACTTAAATTCTAGGTCAGCGTCCTTAGAAATTTTTTTACAGAGCCATGATGCTTATGTTAGAAGTAAGCAGCAGCCTGGCAGATTGGCACGTTTTTTACCAAGTGCTCAAAGGTATCCATGGCTTTTAGCTGTGTCTCCCCCCCAAAAATGTCTTCGTTTTTCATTTAGGTCATTTAATAGCTCTTTACAAATATTGGCATATGACAGACCAATTAGAAGCAAAAATTTCTGTATTGGTGGTTGTGATATGGCTGTTATAGGAGTATTTGTGCTGTACGCTTTGGTCAAATCTGTTTTCAAACCAGCTTTACAACTCACCATATGCAGTTGTACTTTCATTCTAAGCTCAGAGCTACGCTGGTTAGTTTCTAGTCACTTCATGTATTATAAAGTATGTTGTGGTTGTAGAGTTAGCCAGTTTAGCATGTTCCTAATTGAAAATTAGTGGACTTCTCTAGGAAATGCTATCCCATTTTCCAGTCCCAGCTCCTTAGTTAACATCATAGTATCGTCACTTCTTAAACTAGTTTTTAGAGTAAATAAGGAAAAAAGCCATTTATTTTCTTCTAGCTGTGTATTGAGAATGACTCGTAAGTGTACAGCTTTTTTTAAAGGCCAGAGGATTACTTTTCAAGTGCGTGGAAGGCGCTGTTTATTTCTATTCACCTAGGTCCTGGTGGTGACCCAACTTTCAGCAAGGGCAGTCGCTCATCGGGACTTATTCCTAGAGCTCAGCTGGGACTCGGAAATCTGCATATTCTCTCCTGATCATAACATTGTTTCTGGAGAGCACTGCTTTTATATCTAGAAGTTCGTTACTTCCTGCATTATAGTGGGATATTGAGCTCCATGTGAGCACTAAGATCCACAGACTCATGCTTTTATGAACTGGGAATGTGGTATGATACACTGAACCAAGTCAGAAAATACTGAATTATTTCCTTACCTCCTTCAGTTCATCACAAATAAAGTGTGTAGGCAGAGAAAACTTATTTACAGTTAAAAACAAATGGTTTCTTTAAAGGGGGCAGCAGAAAATACAATGTCCTGTCGCTAATCCCCAGGGCCAGAATCTCACAAGAAGTTTCTCTCAGAGACTTAAAGGGCCAACTTACAAAACAAAAACTTGTAAGTGGTTCTGATTTTTTTTTCTTTGTGTCTTGACCAGCTGAGATATAGGATATCTTGAGGTCTGATTCAGCTGGATAAAAAAAATCTGTCTTAGAAACCATAAGTAAATACAAGAAAATGAAGCTGTGATAGGACGAGTCCCTCGTCTGTCTGTATACACACATGTGGTGAAGGTAAGGTGGCTAGGAAACTCTGGGCCTGCTGCCCTAATCTACCCTATTTCTTCTTTTTTAACTGAATGTACTATAAAAGATCATAGACTTTGTGCCAAGTCAGTTACTACGTGAATATTCATTTCCCATAGTGCTTTGTTAATTCATCAGCATTAGGCCTGGTCCTGACTATATCTTTTTTCACTCCAGGCACTGACCCACCTTTCTGTGTATTTTCCTATAGGCTATTAAATATGATCACGACCTGCCTTGTATTTTCATTCATTAACTGTTTACTCCCTAATTTGAGGGAGGCTTGTCTTTTTGTTTTGCCAGAAAAAAAATTGTAATAGTTGCACGTTGGATTTCTAGGGCCAGAGAGCTGTGTCAGTGAAACCAGTTTCACTTCTAAGGCCCTTCATTACCGACAAGGTTAAGCTCTCTGAACCCCATTTGATCCTTGGGTCATATTTTGATCCTCCTTTGGAATCTGAAAAAAATCGGTCTCTGTGTTGTATGCAGAATAGAAGTTGCCTTGTTTGTTACTCTTCCAGCGCAGAGTATCAGGGAGAAAGAGGCCTTATCTGTTCCTCCATCCCCTCCATTTTGACAGACTGCTAAGAATTCCTCAGGACTTCCTTTGGTTTGGGATTGTACTTTCCCAAAAGCCTGATGTGCTTCATTTCAGGCATAGACAAGTTTGTCCTAGTGTTCTGCTTCAGGGTTAATCAGACGAAACCCAGGAATAGAAAAGGTAGATGCCTTGACTTTTGTCCCTGTTGGGGGATTAAAGTATTTATTGCCAGAGTTGTCAAAAGCTTCAGTTGCAAAGCATTCAGAGGTTCAAGAAAAAAAAAAAGATACTTTTCCTTCTGGAGAACTTTGAAGTTCTCCATGATGGCTTAGGTTTTCCATAGTGGAAAGCAACGTTTGTACAAAACCCATTTTCACTAGAGATATACGATTGGTTATATATAGTCCTCTCAGTCTATTTCCCTCTCCTTGTTTCCTCTTTGGGCACTGATGGAATCAGGCTGGAGGGGTAATGCTGTGAATGCAGGAAGTTAATTCTCACTGTAAACTTGGATTGATTAACAGAAACAATTAAACCAAACAAAATAGTGGCCCCTACTTCCTATCTCCAGGAATTGCTTTTGTGCCATTTTAAATTCAGGTAGTTATTCTGTATATACTTAGAAGACTATTCCAAGCTTCTTCAATCTCTAGGAGGTTTGAAGGTGGTATCTGGGAAGACACAGGGCAGGGTAACTTTGAGAACCCTGCTCATGCATGAAAACAAAAATAGGTATAAGTCAGACTGATGTAACATCCAAATTTGTGGTAGTTGAAGAATCAGTGGAAATTCTTAATTGCACAGACTTTATAAATCCATAATGCAAAGTGTAATTCCATACTTTTTACTGTGGCAAGGGTGTGCTGTAGTGTTAACCTTTTTAATTTTTGAATCCAAACTGAATTTAAAGTGTTGAATATTTAAATTCCTCACAAGCTAATTATGAACCATTTGTAAAATGTTTATATAACTCTTTGTATCATGTGTTCCTACATCTTATCAAGTTTTTTCTGGCATGTATTCCATTCTAAACTTCTGTAAAATTTCTATTGTTGTTGTAAATATTATACAAATATCTATTCCGTGGTAACCTAAATTATCAGCATGAAATGGTTAATTTTTACTGAGCACAATGTATTTTTGAATGGATCTTCCCAAATGTCTTTAATAAAATGCAGATTTTGCACTGACTGAAATGATTGCCAGGCCATCCCAGTCTTGAAAACTGTTGTCCCTTGAGTTTGAAAAGCAAGCTCTTCAATTAGTTCCTTCTTTGTAAAGAACTTGTTGGAATTCAAATGAGAGAAAATGGGCCTTTGAAGTTGGAATCAGTTTAAGGGACCGAAATCAATGTAAAGGAGGGCAAATCCTGTTATTTAATGATGTTGATAATTTTTTTTTGTATTTATAAAGCTTTTTCCCCCTTCTGTTATTTTGAAAACTGGTTTCTTTTACACTTGAGTATTGTCTCCTTTGCACGTTCCTAGTCGTTCACTTGGTGGGTCTTGGAGGATGGGAAGAGATGCCAGCCTCCTGCTCAGTGCCATGGAGAAAGCAAAGATGGAGAACTTAATAAGGGTTTCTTTGTGTTTTAGAGCAGGGGGTTGGCAAACTTTTTCTGTAAAGGCCCAAATAGTAAATATTTGAGACTCTGTGAGCCATAGGGTTTCTACTACTCAATTCTGCTATTGCAGTGCAAAAAGCATTTGAAAATGATGGGTGTGTCTGTGTTCCAGTAAAATTATTTACAAAAACAGGCCAGGCGCCAAATTTACTAACCTGTAACCTGTTCTTGGCCTTCACTTTTGTCTCTGAGGATAAGAAGACCTAATGAGTAAATGCTCAATCAGGGAAGAAAGAACTTAAATTTTGAAATAACACATCTAACTATTCTCCAACTTTCTTTATCTTCCTAAACAAAGGACATTCTTATAAGCACTGTCATCAACTTCTTTGCTCTAGATTTCTCCTTAAGTCATGGAAACCAGTGATTTCAGTTATACTTTTTATCAAGACATAAAGAGTATCTGGGGCTTGTAATTTTTTTTTAATTTTCATATAACTATGGCTGGGCACAATGCCAAGTGTTTTGCTTTTATTAATTACATTTACTTTTCACAGCAACGCAATGAAATGGGTTGTATACCCATTTTGTAGATGATGAAACTGAGGCCTGTGGGCTTTACATTAACTTGTCCAAGGTCAGCCAGCTAGGATTTAGAGCTTAGTATGTTCACTGTAAAGCCCGTCCTTCATCACTACTAAATAGTGCAGTTGCTGTGTCTCCATGTACAGAAACTGACATGGGTGATTCCTGTACCACCTTTCCTCCCATCTCACAGCAGGTGGTAATTGATTTGATTTGAGAATATAACATTTCTTTGAAATAGATCACTAGAGGTCCAGAGACTGGTTAAGTGGTTAAAAACACAGGATCTGGAGTCTGCTTGCCTGAGTGCAATCCTATATCTTGTATGGCTTTAAGTAAATTACTTAATTTTTCTATGCCTCAGTTACCTTATCTTTAATTGGAAATAATAAGAATGATACCTACCTCATAGGGTTGTTTTGAAGATTTGATGAGATGATACTTTGCAAAGCACTTAGTAGATTCTCAATAAATGTTAGCTATTACAACATTGTTGCTAGTATTTGTGCCCTAGTTAGCAGCCCTATGAAGTTGAAAAGGAATGTCACAGAATTTTGATTGCCAGCTATGGAGAGCTCATTAAGCACTTCAGATACATTTATCCTATTTGATCTTCACATCAGCCCTGTAACACTGTCCAGGTTAAGAACCATTGTGACTTGAAGTTATTTATAGTTTGGAGCTACTCTTGGATCCTGGGGGAAACAACAGCCCTTACAGCTGTACATTTGTCAGCAGGCCTCAGCAATTGCAGGTATTCAAAAAGGTGGGCTTCTGGCAGTGTCTGTTCAAAGGCTCACTTTAGGTGTGCAATATTCCAGGTTCTGAGACTGGATTCATAGTGCCATCTTTATTTTGAAATACCTTTGCTATGTCCAAGTGACCTCCTCCCTCACTGAATACCCAAATCAGTTCAGACCTTTTTCTTTATCTTGGCAAAAGTAACTGCCACTTTTTATGTTCATAGCATTTAATTTAGCTGTTTTTAAATCTGCAATATGTTTTGTATATTTTACCACAATTTAAAAAAAACTCAACAAGTGTAGACTACACTAGCATTTCTGAAAAGAAAAGTAAACATGTTAACATAAGGTAATAGAATGAGTTTTTGCTACACTATATATTTTTTAATTGAAAGTTTCCCCCACAAAAGAAATAATGCTGCAAATATAGTACATGTGTTTAGTAGCAAAATTCTGCTAGGCTTCAGATGTCCCTCAATAAAAGTTTTATTTTTATACATTCTGGCATGAATTCAATGAAGTAAAAAATCATATGCTGTTGTAAACAAATTACCTGCAGATAAACATTTTACGGATTTCAGTATCTCATTGTTTATTAAATTCTGAAGTATTGAACAATTTCCCTTGTGAAATCTCAGCTGACTTCTTTGCAGAAAACAAGTTGATCCTAAAATTGATATGGAAATTCAAGGGACTTAGAATAATTAAAATAATCTTGAAGAAGAACAAAGTTGGAGGACTCACATGGTCTAATTTCAAAACTTACTACAAGGGCTACCATAATCAAAACAGTGTGGTGCTGGCATAAGGATGCAAACAATGAAGTTGGACCTCTATTTCATACCATATATAAAAATTAACTCAAAATGGATCAAAGATCTACATGTAAGAGGTAAAACTGTAAAACTCCTGGAAGGAATCATAGAAAATCTTTATGATATGGATTTGGCAATAGTTTCCCAGATAAAACTCCAAAGCACAAGCAACTAAAGAGAAAAATAAATTGGATTTCATCAAAATTTTAAAATGTGTGTTTCAAAGGACTCCATCAAGAAAATAAAAAGCCAATCCACAGAATATGAGAAAACATTTTCAGATCATATGTCTAATAAGGGAATTGCATCCAAAATAAATTTTAAAACTCTTACAATTCAAAAAGACAGCTGAATTTAAAATGGACAAAGAATCTTAATTGACATGTTTCCAATGAAGTGTACAAAGGGCCAGTAAACACATGAAAAGATGCTTAGCATCAAAAGTCATGGGGAAATGCAAATCAAAACCACAATGAGATACGACTTCATATTCCCCAGGGTGGCTATAATCCAAAAGACAGATAATAACAAGTGTAGAGAAATTAGAACCCTAATAGACTGCTAGTGTGAGTGTAAAATGGTATAACCACTTTGGAAAATCGTCTGATGGTTACTCAGAAGTTTAAACAGGGTTATCATATGACCCAGCAGCTCCCCTGCTGGGTATATATACCCAAGATAAATGAAAACAT
Source organism: Myotis daubentonii (assembly GCF_963259705.1). NCBI lineage: Eukaryota > Metazoa > Chordata > Mammalia > Chiroptera > Vespertilionidae > Myotis > Myotis daubentonii. The sequence goes on along the minus strand of NC_081861.1, from coordinate 129,584,323 downwards.
GACTACACAAAAACTTGTACACAATTGTAGCAACATTATTCGTGAATAGCCAAAAAAACGTGGAAATAATCCAAACGTCCATCAACGAATGAATAGATAATATAATGTGGTCTACCTCTATAGTGGAATGATATTCTGCTATAAAAAGGAATGAAATATGATATATGCTACAACATGAACGAACCTTGAAAACACCACTAAGCGAAAGAATCCAGACAGAAAAGACCACATATTGTGTAAGATTCAATTTCTAAGAAATGTCCAGAATTGGCTATAGAGACAGAAATAGATCAGTGGTTGCCTATGGCTGGAGTGGGTAAGTGGGTTAGTGGGGTGATAGCTAATGGGTGTGGGGTTTCTTTTTGGGGTGATGATTTTTTTAATTGTGATAATGATTGCTCAACTCTTTACTAAAAGTCACTGAATTGTACACTTTAAATGGGTGAAATTTGTATGGTGTGTGAACTTTATCTCAATAAAGATATTACCAAACAAAAATATTCAACATGAACAATTATTTGGAGAACCTTTATCCCTGCCTTACACCATTTCATTCTTTTTTTCATTTTGACTCGACTTACCTCCTGGGTCCAGAGTGCCAGTTGTAGAGGGCCTGAACTTAGACTTTTCTCTGACAGTGCATGTCATGATAAAAGTTCATTCAACTTTCCCAGATAGGATATCCAATCAGGTGTTCTGTTCAAAATGCATTTATTTGTGTGTTCTAAGACCAGAGAAGGATTTTTCCCCACCATGAATTGATTTGAGAGCAGATAGAGCAGGGAAGAGTGTTTTTCCAGGTTCAAATATACAGCATGAGGAGAAGAAAGAGACTGTGTTAAATATGAAACTCCTCTAAGCCCAATGACACCAGGGAAGAGATTGGGGATTTTAAGAGGCTGCTCACTCACAGAGAAGGTGAATGTGATGTCTAGAATCATGTTAGTGTGAGTCCAGTCACTCAGCATGGTGTTTGAAAACAGTAACTTGGAGAAATGAGCTGCTAGCAAAGGGTGTACTGCATCAGGGCCAGGATAGTCAGGTTCCCCAGTCTTGTTGAAGGGCCCCATTCTCTGATTCCACCCCCTCTCATCTCCTCCTTTCAAATCCTCTCCTGCCCACCTGCCATGTCATTAGCCTTTCCCAGGGAAGAACCCAAAAACTCAGACTGAGCTATAAATGACAAGGGAGTCTTAGACTGTCTTTCCCCAAACTCCCTGCTTAAGGAGCTTCTCCAGAAGGAGAAGGCCACGCCCATTCCTTCACAAGGAGGTTGCAGTCAGGAACAGGCAGGTTTGTGTGTTGCACGGCAAGGTGTCAGAATTTGGAAGGTGGGCTCACCAGGGGTGTAGTCACATCTCCCTTCTTAGGACATAGGTTCTGACTGCTTCCTACAAAGGTAATGGGCTCAGCTAATGGGCCTCCTCCACGTAGCCAGTGATAGCTCCTGGGCCAACTGTTTTCAAAGTGTTAAGCTTGTTGAAAACAGTAGCCCTAGATAAAGGGAAATTCTGGTATGTTCTGGTCATTTGGCGTTCCTATATACAGTGGGACCTTGACTTACGAGTTTAATTCATTCTGAGACCGAGCTCGTTAAGGAGCTCATTAATTCAAATTACTCTATCAACTCAATGCAAAAAATCAGCCAAGAGACAGCTGGTATCTCAAAAAACTCGTTAGTCGGGACACTCGTAAGTCAAGGCCCCACTGTATAATTAAACTACTACTTACACGTGCAGCCTGAATGGGCTGTATGTAATGGAGCTCTGGAACCCCCCAATCCCAGTGAACATGGGGGTAAAAGCTCAGCAGCTGAAGCCCTTCTGCCTGGGGCCTTTGGTCTTGTATGGCTCTCAGGAAACTGGGGCACAGGCTCACACCCACTGGACTCATCTCACCGCCCAATCACCCTGAAATCTTTCACTCTGTGTCCCCGGGGCTCTACAGTCCTCAATGGTCATGATTTAATCAAAACTTAGAGAAAGCTCACACTTGCTCCTCCTTTGCATTCAAAGCCAAGCTTTATGAAACATTATGTTCCTGTTTTGAATAAAGCAAAAGAAATTTCAAATGATCAGGGCTGCTTTGTGTTCCCTTGGGACTCCACCTTTCACAGTGTTGCTGTGACAAAACAAAACAAAAAAATAGCAGCCAATTACCCCTGCTACTTAAGCTCTTGTATGAAAATTGTTTTTAGAGACATTTTCTTTGTTCTTATTTTCTTTGGCCCTGAGTGGGGAATGTATTTTTTTTTCTTTCTTTTTTTTTCTCATTTAAATTGGAAACTACATCTTAAAAAGTGGAAAGAAACATTCTCTACCCAGCTCTGCATCTGAAAAGAACTTGTAAAATGCCACCTCGCTTGTCACAGGTGTGTGTCAGGGTCTCCGTGGGCCACTCTGCACCCCCCACCCCTGCAGGCGCTCAGCTCGCAGGTGTCAGGCACACTTGCTGGCGCATTCCAGCAGCTCCATCCGGATGGCAATGCGGACGTGCCAGCCCAGCGGGATCAGCCGGATGAAGCGGGAAATGATGGGCGGCCGCAGCAGGTTCTGGACTGTGGAAGTTCTGTCCGAGTTTCCATAGAAGACCTAAAAAAGGGGTGAAATCCTGTCTCCATCACAGCCAGGGAGGGAAAAGGAAGACTGATTCCTGTCTGGAGCTGGCCCCAATTTGTAACTGGAAAGTCTCAGAAAGTGCTTAAAGTACAGAGAATTTGCAGATGCCCCACAAAATATGATCTTGACTGGTTGTTAGCACCTATACGCTCCAAACCTCTCTGAGTCTGGAGACATCTAGAACTGCACTGTCCAGTATGGTAGCCAGTAGCTACATGTGGCTCTTTAAATTTAAAGGATTTCAAATTAGATAGCAATTCACTTCGTCGATCATAGCACCCAGGCGCAACTCAAGTGCTCAATAGCTGATATGGTTAGTGGAGGTCATATTGGACAGTGCAGATATTAACATTTCCATCATCTCACAGAGTTCATTTGGATGGCGCTTATTTTAAAAATTGCCTCTTGATTTTGCATTTTAATTCTTTGCATTATGACAAGAATTTTGAAAAGGCCCACATCACACAAGAGGAATGTTCCCATGTTCCAAAGGTATCCAAAGTGGGACTCAAGTAAAAGCTTGTGAGCTGGCTCTGCAGTCGTGAGTCATGAGCTAAAGCTTAATGGTGTGTCTCTACATCGATACAAATAGCAAGGACTTTCTACACTTGGGAATGTTTTTTAAAAGAAAAAAACAAACTAGAAGGAAGATTTGCAAGGAGGAGGGCAGTACCCAGAGAATAGAGATAAAGGGTTTGTTTTGTGGTTTTCAGGATATAATATGGCATGATGCAGTGGGTGAAGCATAAAAGGTGCAGTGGATGTTTGGCTGTATTTCCAAAGAAATTATTCTTTTCAATCTTTCCAGAGTCATAGTGTTCTGCCTGATGTCACCAGAACATTTCATTCCCTTCTGGTATTATCTTCAGAAAAAAAATTGACCTCATCCATCCACAAAACAAGAAGGACCTCATATGCATTATCTTACCCTTCTTCCCAATAATAATGCCCCACATCCCCTTATCTACCCTATTTGCCCTTGAACCTATTCAAGGCAGCAGCCAGGTGCAGAGGGAGGATGGAACAGGCTCTTCCAGATTGCACAAGTACCCAACGGGCACTTTGCAAAGAACCTCAAGGCCTTCAGAAGCACAGTGCTTGAAAAGAATTCCCAAATCTTTTTGAAAAGCCAATAAGAACAAAATTGGAACAAAATGTCCAAGTATCAAGCTGGTTTTACCTATTGTGTTCAAACTCCTTAAAATCTCAACCCATGAATGTTCTTGCTATACAAATTGGCATCAGAGAGTACAAAGCCTTCTGATTTTCAGCTGCACGTGTCTACTTAATGTGGTTAAATGTCCAAATTAACTGGGAGAAGTCCTCACAGGCAAAAGGGCAGTTAGTATTTCCAAATAGCTAGTAAATTTTTAGTTTCTCATAAATATACATTATAGATAGGTAGATATAGGTAGAGATAGATAGGTAGGTAGACTTGTGTTCAGTCTATGATGAACAAGAGTTGGGTCTTGGTGCTCAGTGGTTAGTGGCATATAAAAGTTTAAGGGCCTCTTCGTCTGCATAGCTGGAGTCGTTTTAAACATTACTGTAGTTTAGTGACTAACTTGCTGGGTTGTCCAGAGCTTCCCAGCTGTAGGTCTCCATCCGTAGTAAGGAGGAGCCATATCTACATCAATGGAACAGGGCCTACCTGCATCAGTAATGGATCATGTCAGACCTATGCAGCAAAGTGTTCAACAATCTGATGAATTTGGAATAGCCCAGATAGTTGGCTTTGATTATTCAAGCAACTATATGATGGTATGAGAATTCAGACAAAGATTTCTTCTGCATGCAAGAGTGACATTCATTTGCAGACAATCTACTAGGCACCAGGGATATAACAAGAAAGACACCTGCCTTGGGGTCAGTGCTCTGACAGAGGGCGGTGACGGGAACACAGGGAGACAGCAAAGAAGAGAGTCCCAGAGAGTGTGAGCTAAGGTGATTTGGGGTAGGCCTGACTTACCCGGTTGTTTCCGGTCTGGTCCTTATAGTAAATCCAGTTCAGGCTCTCATCGGTCCTGTACTGCACACTGTATTTGGTCATCCACTCATCGATGTCACAGCGACCCTGGGTGAGGATCCCTGAAATCACCTTGACCTCCTTCAGATCTATCTGTAACCACTGGCTGCTGTCCTGGAACTTGGAGAGCCAGGCACACCTGCCAGGGACACAGAGAATCAGCAGGAGCTTTCCCTGTGAGTGCCTCCAAAGAGCCTGGAAACACTGACTTTTGAGGAGATGCCAACACCTGAAGAGCCCCCTCTCCCGCTAAGCTTGGGTTGAGCTACAATCTGTGAAGCACCCAGAGGCTTGTCTCCAAGACGTGCCCAGCCTCTGTGACATCCTCTTTCTCCTTGCACCTCTACCACCCAAGTAAAAATTGTCAGATTCAACTAATTTGTCAAAGAAATGCCTTCAAATGGAGCTGAAATTATCTTCGGGGCGTGGTTGAGCATGTCTTTCTTCAATGCATGGTTATTGCACTCATCAGCCCCCTTCCCTTTTCATTAGTCTCTCCTGATGTTTCTTTCACCATGAATCTTTTGTTTTTCTTTAATATCACTCATCACTCCCTTAATACATATCTGCATCTCCTTCGTATGCTGTCATGCGTGGCTTTTAGGGAGTGTCTACGATGTGCAGAACAGTGAGATGAGTGGCTTTGGGAGGACTTTTGACAGTTACAAGCTAACCAACCTTGAGGAAGTGATTTGTTTTTTTTAGCTTTATCCCTCATAAATTGTGGAAACCTATAGCTCCCCCACTTTTTTTGCATATTAATTAGCTTCTCAAAACTCAGTCCTTGGTTGCTTTCTCTTCTAATTCCAGACTTGCTCCTCAGGTGGCTCTGACTTTCTACTTCCACCCCAAACCTTTTCTGAATTCCAAATCCTGAGAACCAATTGCTAGCTAGTCAACGTCTCCCGGATGCCAGAGCATCTCAAATGAAACAAGTCCAAAAGTGAGTTATGAATTATCCCCACCCGAACCCCTCCTTCAGTGCTACACATCTCTCTGAATGCAACCCCTGTCTTTCCAGGTCTTCATGCCAACAACCTGAGAGCCATCCTTGACCATTTCCTCTCTGTCACCTCAAACAGCCAATCCATCTATCGGCTCCATCTCCAAGTGTTTGTCAGTCATTTACTTCTCTCCATTTCACTGCCACCATACTAGCCCTCAATTGTTGCCTGGACTGCCACCATAGCTTCATTAGTCTCCCTGGATTACCCTTGTCCCCAGACTACACAGCTCTCCCTACAGGAGCCAGAAGATTTTTTTTATTTTCTTTTTTAAAATATATTTTTATTTCAGAGAGGAAGGGAGATGGAGAGATAGAAACATCAATGATGAGAGAGAATCATTGATCGGCCACCTCCCACACACCCTACACTGGAGATCAAGCCTGCAACCCAGGCATGTGCCCTGACCAGGAATCGAACTGTGACTTCCTGGTTCATAGTTCGATGCTCAACCATTGAGCCACACCGGCCAGGCAGATTTTTTTTTTCTTAACACAAATATGATTGTGATACTCCCCAACTTCAAATTTCTCTGAGTCTGCTAATTGTCTTCCCCTCTCCCTTTGGTAATAGAACCGCTGAGTTTTATCTGGTCAAATGGCCACCAAACAGATCACATTTCTTAGTATTTCTTGAAGCTAGGTGGGGCCATCAGACTAAATTTTGGTCAATGGGATATGGGCAGAAGTGGCCAATAGGGTTGTCTGAATCCTTAAAGGAAAAGTGTGTGTGCTCTGCTCTCCTTTTCTCTCTATTAACTAGAATGTGGATGTGACAGTGGAAGCTAGAGGAGCTAGCTTCCAAGATGGGAAGCTTCATATTAAGGATGACAGAACAACAAGGTAGAAAGAATCTGGACCCCAGATAGCACCCAGATGCCATAAGAAGCTTAGACCACCTAATGAAGCTATTAGATGAGCAGGAGACACACCTCTACACTAAATCTCTGTACTTTGGGGTTATTTGTTACCGAAGCACAAACCTGCATTCTAACTAATGCACATTCAGGATCCTCCCATTATCTCTAAAGTGAGGACCACACTCTTTAGCATGATTTTAAAGGACTTGCGTGATCTGATTTCTGTCTGCCTCTCCAACTTTGCCTTGCCTGTGCCTAACCTTGCTGGCCTTCTTTGCAGTCCCTATCCATGCCCTTAAGTGGTCTTTACTGATGGCCTTTACACCTGCTGTATCCTGTGCCCACCCCTCACCTGGCTAACTATAAGTCACAGGTTAAATACATTTTCCTTAGAAAGCTCTTCCCTGGTGCTTCAAATGGACCAGGTGTATCTCCTCTATCTCCTCCACAGCAGTCATCACACTAAGTGATCACTCATTTTGCTTCACTCATTTATTACAAAGACCTACTTTTTCAAATCACATAAAAAAAATCAGTTGAGCTGCCATCCCTGCTTACCCAAAGCCTTGACTGTTGAGCCGGGCCTTGTTGGCAGTCCACGACGAATACCAGCCCATGTACTGCTCCGGGTTGGAGCAGGTGATCTGGTCTGGTGTAACCTCTCCTGACTCGAAACCCAGGGGTTTATGATAGGGGCATTCTGGGAAAGGAAAAACACTGCCCATCAAAACATTCAGATTGCATCACAATACTCAACAAACAGACCGAAATGACAAATCAAACCATCCCATCTGAAGATGAAGTAAAGGAATTGCTATAGAGATTCAGGACATTCGTAAAAGCATGGCAGTGGTTAGGGGTAGTTTTGAGAAATACTTCACCTCCTTCACAAACAGACCTAAAAACTAAGAGGTTTGCAGCGAAATGTCATACTTGAATGCCATACTCTTTATTTTCCTCATTAATACATCAGCCATCCTGTCTGATGACATCAAGGTCCCTAATTATTCTTGGGCAGCATATGATGGCAATCATAAGGAAAAAAACAATGGTGAGAGGCAGGAAGGCAATTATATATTGAGACTGAGTTCCCCCTTGTAAATTGCAGTTGTCTCACTAGTCTAATGGGGGTGGGGGGAGGTGAAATGTGCTTGAGTGAATTTCGAATAAAGAACAGTAGGAAGGAACTGCTTTTCTCAAGAATAGCCAAAGCACGTTCTTATATGTTAATTATCTGCTGTTTCTCATGTATTTTCCTCTCACATTTAGTGTTGGTTTACCTGGTCAGAGACTGCCAATTGCCATCCAAGTATCCATTCTCCCCTTCTTTTTCACTAAAGAACCTTAATTTTGTTGGGGACAGCAATGTAGCCAGCTACAAAAATAATCTTTCTCAGCCTTTCTTGCAGTTAGAAGTCATGTGATACAATTTCTGACCAGTGAGATATAAAAGGATGTTTGCTGGGGATTTCTGGTAAGGTTTTGCTTGCCCCTTCTTTCTAACTGTTGCCTAGAAGCAAGACTTAATGGCTGGTGCAACAGTAGCCATCTTGCACCATGGGGTAAGGCCAAGAGAATGGCAGAGACCTCAGCCCTGTTATCCTTAAGCAAATCCCTACCCCTAGTCTTTTTACCATGTCAGTCAAAACAAAGCTAATTTAATAACCCACTATTTAGGGGGCCTTTTACTTATAACCAAACCCAGTTTCTACCAAATTCCTATCTATCCTATCTAATAAAAGAGAAACATGGTAATTAGCGTATGTCCGCTACCCTTCCCATTGGCTAATCAGCGAGATATGCAAATTAACTGCCAGCCAAGATGGCGGCCTACAGCCAGGCAGCTTGAAGCGAACATGAGGCTTGCTTGCTTCAGTGACGGAGGACTCCAACGTTCCCCACCTGCCTTGCCGGCCTCTGAGCTTGCAGTTTGAAACATTGTTACAAATATAGAAGCTAAACAAAACCCCAGAAACCTGCTTTCAGCCCGCCTGGGTCTCAGAGCTGGAGTTGATATAGTGTTTCAATTACAGAACCCAAACAAACCAGATACCTGCTTTCAGCAGCAGAGGCCTCAAAGCTGGAGCCAGAGCTAAAGCTGGCCCAGAATTAAAAAAAAGAAAAAAAGGAGCAGTTGGGAGCTTCAGTCACCCGCCAGCCTGAAAACAGCCCTCAGCCCCTCACCCAGACTGGCCAGGCACCCCAGTGGGGACCCCCACCCTGAAGGGTGTGTGACCAGCTGCAAACAGCCATCATCCCCTCACCCAGCTGGCCAGGCACCCCAGTGGGGACCCCCACCCTGAAGGGTGTGTGAACAGCTGCAAACAGCCATCATCCCCTCACCCAGGCTGGCCAGGCACCCCAGTGGGGACCCCCACCCTGATCCAGGACACCCTTCAGGGCAAACCAGCCGGCCCCCACCCGTGCACCAGGCCTCTATCCTATATAGTAAATGGGTAATATGCCTCCCAGCACTGGATCAGCGGAGCCGTGAGGCCTCCCAGCACCGGGATCAGCAGAGCTGAGAGGCCTCCCGGCACCAGGATCAGTGTGACAAGGGGCAGCACCCAAACCCCCTGATCGCCCTGTGGCTCTGTGTGTGACAGGGTGCGGCGACCCAACCCCCTGACCGGCCCTGCTCTGTGGGTGATAGAGGGCGGTGCCCCAACCCCCCCTCCACAGGCCCTGCTCTGTGTGTGATGGGGTAGAGCCATAACCTCCCCATCAGCCCTGCCCTGAGTGTGACAGTGGCGGCGCCCCAACCCCCTGATCCGCCCTGCTCTGTGCGTGACGGGGGAGCTCCCCAACCCCCTGATTGGCCCTGCTCTGTGCGTGACAGGGTACAGAGCCCCAACCCCCCTGATGGGCCCTGCTCTGTGCCTGACAGGGGGCAGCGCCCCAACCCCCTGATTGGCCCTGCTCTGTGCGTGACAGGGTACAGAGCCCCAACCCCCCTGATGGGCCCTGCTCTGTGCCTGACAGGGGGCAGCGCCCCAACCCCCTGATTGGCCCTGCTCTGTGCGTGACAGGGGGTGGCGCCGCAACCTCCCCATCGACCCTGCCTTGAGTGTGACGGGGGCGGCACCCCAACCCCCCAATCGGCCCTACCCTGAGCGTGACTGAGGGTGGCATCGCAACCTCCCGATCCGCCCTGCTCTGTGCATGACAGGGGGCAGCGCCCCAACTCCCCAATCGGCCCTACTCTGAGCCCGACCAGGGGCTGCACCTAGGGATTGGGCCTGCCCTCTGCCACCTGGGAGCAGGCCTAAGCCAGCAGGTCGTTATCTCCCGAGGGGTCCCAGGCTGCGAGAAGGCACAGGCCAGGCTGAGGGACCTCCCCCCCCCCCGAGTGCACAAATTTTTGTGCACTGGGCCTCTAGTATATATATAAAAGGCTAAGCGACCACCTGACCAGCCGGTAGGTATGACGTGCACTGACCACAAGGGGGCAGACGCTCAATGCAAGAGCTGCCAAGCTGCAGTGACTTGACAGTGGCGGTTCTTGGGTGATGCACCCCAGAACCAGAGAGCAGGGAGCCCAATTCCTTGCAGGGCCGCACTATTCCACCTTCGGCCGTGGCTTATGTTGTTGCTGGGGTGCTATCGGCTCCAAATCTGGATTACTGCACACTTGCGTTTGCGTTCCACACCCTGTACGACAGCAACTTTGCAGAGTGCCCTCTCACACTCCAGGACCCCACAGGGGATGTCGGAGAGCCAGTTTCGGCCTGATCCCCACAGGCCAGGCCAAGGGACCCCAACTGCCGGAGGGACCCCACTCACTCTGCAGATGCCTTTTGAGCCCCGGTGACACCCCAGGTGCAGCAGACCAGGGAGGGACCGTGGGAGGTTGGCTCCAGTGGGAGGTTGGTTCCAGGGCATGCCCAGCCCGTCTTGTCCAGTCCTGCCTGGCAGGCCACCTTCTAATTAATTTCCTTTCAATGTGCATGAATCCATGCACCAGGTCACTAGTAGGAAATAAATAAGCTTATGCAAATACATTCTCCTAGTTTTCTGATTGTGAGTGATAAACTTCAGTAAGGTAAATCAAATTATTTTTCCATGTGTAAGTTTGGGTTCATATTGAAGAGCTGAATATATTTCCTGGGGCATCATCATCAACACTAATAAAAGAGAAAAATGGTAATTGGCATACGAGCTACCCTTTTCATTGGCTAATCAGGGCTATATGCAAATTAACTGCCAACTAAGATTGGCAGTTAACTGCCAACAAGATGGCGGTTAATTTGCATATGTAGGCACAATGCAGGGAGGCGAAAGGGAAAGCAGGAAGAAGCCCCCTGCCACTGACAGTGATCGGAAACCCAGGGGGGAGCTAAGAGCTGGGGGGCAGGGCAAAGGCGGCCCTGGGGCCGCCTTTGCCCTGCCCCCCAGCCATGATCGGAGAATCAGGTGCCTTTTCCTCCCTGGCCAGTGATAGCAGGAAGTAGGGGTAGAGCCAGCGATGGGAGCTGGGCACGGTCGAAGCTGGCAGTCCCGGGAGCTAGGGGTCCCTTGCCTGGGCCTAAAGCGAAGCCCACCATCGTGGGGCCGCTGCAGCTGCGGGTCCCCGCTGCCCAGGCCGGACGCCTCAGCCAGAGGCATCCTGCATGGGCAGGGGCAGAGCCCGCGCGATCACGGCACCCCCCACTGCCACTGCAGGTCCCCGCTGCCCCGGCAGGACGCCTAGGCCAGAGGTGTCAGGCCTGGGCAAGGGGCCGATCCTTCGATTGGAGGGTGATGGGGGTCAACGCCTGAGGGCTCCCAGTATGTGAGAGGGGGCAGGCGAGGCTGAGGGACACTCCCCCCTCCACACACACCCAGTGCACGAATTTCGTGCACCGGGCCCCTAGTCTTACATAGTAAATGAGAGCTTAGTTCTTTCTAGAGAATAATTTTCAGAAGTCAGTGAAACTGAATGAAGCATGAAAAAGCTTGATTGCCATCCTGAGGCTCCAGAATGTCTTCAGCCCTGCCTCCAGAGGCTGAAGACAAAAGAACAGCTTTAGACCCCTGGGGGTGGGGGGTGGGGGTAAGAGCCCTTCTACCCAATGCATCAAAAAAATAGGTCCAACTCCCACCAGTAGCTGCAGCTCAATGGGGCTGGGGGTGAAGGTATAGCATTTGTAGTTGATCAAGTACCCAAGGCTTCAGGGGCCTATTAAAATGTCAATTCCTGGGAGAGGGAACAGGAACGCTTTATGGGCTACACGCTCATGCCTTGTGTGGCCAAATCATCAAGGGATCTTCTTAAGAATGCAGTTTCCAGGATTTCACTCCCATAGTGGCCAATTTTTAACAAGCACACTATCAAAGTGCACTGTGGAAGCCTTAGCCTACCATAGAAGGCATTTTGTTGGCTGGTGGATTCATGGGCCTAGTGCCCATGGCCTTGAGGGCTCCTCCACCTCCTCCACCCGCCTCCAACCAGGAAGACAAACTTGGGCCACCAGATAGAGGGACAAGGCTCCAGTGTTAGAAAGCTGGCTTTCAGTTGGGCCTTTGTGATTACTTAAATTCTAACTGTGGATATCTCTAACTCCCCTGTTTTCAGAAGAAACCTCCCTTTTCTTACTCCAGGGCCACCAACTTGGAGGGAGGGAGCAGAGGGAAGGAAAAGCCATCGCCACCTCTCCAAGAACTTTATTCTTAGCATTTTTATCTTTCTCTATTTCCCCTCATATCTCTTGCCATTTCTTCCCAATTACCCATCTAACAGTTAAGACTGTGGGCTGTAGACATGCAGGGACCTGGCCAGAGGCAGTGGCCTTGGAGGCCTGTGAAGACTTGTCCAGACATGGATCTTGCCCACACTGTCCAGGGGGAGCAATGATTTCACCATTCCCATGGTTTCACCAGGCATCTGGGAGCCAAAGCCTGACTCCCAGGCCCTATGAATATTTTCCAGGTGAATAGTTCCATCTGTGTGACCCAAAGATACTTCATATCCATATAGCCAAAACTGAGCCCTTCAGCATGCAAGCCCCAAGCCTGCTGCTGTCCAGTGCTCCTGTCTCAGCCTTTTGTGCCTCCAACTACCCAGCTGCTAACCCAGAAACTGGGTGGTTTGGCCCAGGGCACAGAGCAGGGACTCTCTGATGGGTCTCAGCCTGTGATTCACCTGGGGAGTTGCAGAAGTGCTGGTGTTTGGGCCAAACCCCCAGAGAGTGTGATGTCATTGGTCTGGGGCAGGACCTGGGTATGGGGTAAAAGTGCAGGTCATTGTAATGGGCAGCCAAGGTCAAGATTGCCGGTTTAGAGCCAGTGCAACCTGGAATTGAATTCTACTCTCCCTCTGTGAGTTTAGGCAAACTGCTAATGTCTCTGCTTCAGTTTCCTTGTCTATGAAAGGAACACAACAGTAGAACTAGCCTCCACAAAGTTGCTGTGGGATTATGTGAAATAATGTTTGTAAAGTATAAAGCCCATAGTGCCTGGCCAAAAAGCAGCAGCTCATATTGGTAGGATAGGATGAAATTGTGAGAATATAGTCATGTCTTCTTGAGTTTGGCGTGTTTGTTTTTCTGATGAAGAGTCTCTAGGGAAGAAATCTAACAGCCCCCTGTTCCACGCTGTCCTGCTCCCATCATCTCTAAGAAAGAGGCCAGCTTCATATTTCTAAAGGTTTGGGCTCTCCTTGCCCCAGGATGGAATAAGCAATGTGCACATCTGTGTGTGTGTGTGTGTGTGTGTGTGTGTGTGTGTGTGTGTGTGTGTGTGTGACTTGAGAAAGAAGCCTGTTGGCAACATAGCATCTCCCAGGCTTATAGATTTGGAGGGTCTAGGCCTCAAAAGGAATCAGCTGATTTTTCCAGAGGAGGAGATGGCCAGGAGCTCTGGGCTTTGATTCTTGCTAAGTTAGGTCAGGTCGTGGGGGCTCATGGTAAGGGCCTGAGCTTAGCCGGGAAATGCTGCCTCTGATGAGGCTGGACCAGGGATGGGGCCTGGGAGCCCTGAGCTCTGAACAGCTTCAGGAAACCTGGAAAGGGCCCCAGGACTGAGTTTGGTTCAGAGGGGAAGCTGTTGACCTTGGAGTGGGGCTGTGGGCCGGGCAGAGAGCCTACTACGTAGCCTGGACCCAGGCCCTGCCCCAGGCAGCCCTTGCAAGCCCGTGGTATGGGCTCATGTAGTCAAAGGGGAGAGAAAGGACCTTCTACAATCCTTTCTTTAGATTCTTCGCAGGCCATGACAAGAGGGGACTCAAACTAGGATTATCTGAACTTGGTAAAATAGAAAATGTAACATTCCTTGTGCTCTTTGTGCTGTGGAGTGAACTGTAGTACAGTTTCTTTATTATTTTTCCTGACTCCTTTTTTGCCCTCCTCCTCCTCCTCCTTCCATGGTCCTGGCTGAGCTGCCTTTAGATCCACCTGCAGGCCTTGAGGTCTTCCCTTGAGGCTGTTCCCTCTGCCTATGTCATTCCTACCCCTTTTTGTCCCCCTTCACCTCTACTCATCCTTCAGATCTCTGCCCACCCTGAGCTAGGTAAAGGATTCTAGGTACTCCCAGGCACTCTACACCTGTCACTTGTCCCTCTTCCTGTGATTATTTAATCGTCAGCAGCCCAGTTGGTCTTTCTCACCATTCTGTCCTGTGAGCCCTGCAGAATGCCTGCACATGTAGGCACTGCATAGATATTGATCAGATGGATGGATGAAGGATGGATGGATGAACAAACATCATCATCCCCCTCTTGCATGGCCACTGGGAATAAGCAGAGAAAACTGCAGAAACAGGAAACAGTGAGCTCAAGGAGAAAGTAGAAATTAACTGACCCAGAAGTCTCAGTGGCCTATGTCTATACTAATTTTACTCTTAAGGAGAAACCCGAATCGTTTGTGGCATAAGTGGCTCTTATGAGCACTGATGTGATACTTAGATGGATAAAGGCATATTCACATTGTGCTGCTAATCCAGACTATGGATATTTAACATACTAGCTTTTCTTATTGGGTAGATAATTTCTCAATCTGTAGGCATTCAGGCCAGACATGCTTATAAAAGATGTTAACCTAAAGGGACACAAAGAGAGCTGAGGGACATTCTTGTCAAGAAAGATGTGAATATTATTATGCATGGGTATTAGACTTGAATATTTCTGACAATGTAGTAGAATATAAAAGAATATTTACAGAAGAATAGAATATAAATTTGAATATAATATAGAATCTGGAATACAAGTAAAGCATTGAGTCATTGGATTTCTTATACTTTGACACCTTCCCTACCCTATTCCTGCATCTCAGAGTGCCCAGGTAATCTTGACTCAATGGTGGAAAAGACAGACCTTTGAGTATCTTTAATAGTGTTAAGATGAAGATTAGGAGGCCACAATGCACCTAGCCTTCTGCTCTATGGGTGGGGCCCTTGGGCAGGAAGAACCAGTGTGCATCTGGGAGCTCCATTTTGGCAGCTATGAATGACATTCCTGTCCGCCTGTGCTTTCTAGGCTCTTCTTCCTCCCTAAATCAGAGTATGCAGAAAGCCTTGAATCATAGAGGCCACAGACTCCAACATCATTACCGAAGTTCTAATAAGGATCTGAGGCACTGATGGGCAACTGACTTCTGGAAGCTTGTAGTCCTGCTGCCCTGAAACATGACTTTCATGGAAAAGCTAATTAACACCAATGAATCAAGCATTCAACACCAAGGTTGTGTGTTTTCTTTCTTGGAATATCTGTGTTGTTATAAAAAACAAAAGAAAAACAAACAAAAACAGCGGGGAAAGAATAGGTAAGCTAAAGAATTTCTGATTTCAGAACTTCCAGTTCATGACTGTGTAGGGAAGATAGCTTTGGGGACTGGTTGTCTTCACATTCCTCAAACACAAGGCCCTCCTCAGCTTCACAGTTGATTAGGTCAATGAATCCAACCTGCATAAATAATCTCTTTTCAATTTCTTCTTAGAAAGAACTTCCTCGGAATGGAATTCCAGTAGCCTCCTGTCTCTAGTGAAGAGAACATTTGTTTTCACAAATGGTAAACTCCTCCAGGATGGAGACAATGCCTTCATTTTAGTCTCCCCATCAGTATCTGGCACATAATAGGCACATGATAAAAGGGGGCGGATTATTAATGAGGGTGCATCAGTATTGACTGGGCAGATCATACCAACACATAATGGCTGCAGGAGCTCTGGTCCAGTAGGAGAAGCCCACTGAGCTAAACAGCACATACTGCTTTCCTCACTATAGGGACCCCACTGTTCCCTTGTAAGACTTAGTAAATAGGAAAACGGAGGCAGTAAAAGCCATTGTAGACTCCTTCCTTCTCTCCCCCACACTTTGCTATTTTAATGCAAATTTAATGAAATAATGAAGAGAAGCTCACAGGCACACACACAAACCTGTCTCTCCAGGAGCTATTATTAGGCGATTATGTAAAGTGGATGACGTTACAGGCGCTCTGTAACCCTGGAGAGGGTGGCAAGGACAGTTTCATACCAAAGAGGCTCTGAGCCTGGAAAGGACTGAGCATTGCAAATATTTGCGGGCCACCTCAGCCTCTGAAGGCCAGAGTGTGAGCTCTTAGAAGGCAGGAAGTAAAGGAGGTCCAATTTGCCAAGTACAGAACAAAGTGCTTTAATGCCTCATCCGAGTTATTCCTCATAACAACTTCTTGGAGCAGGGGTCCACAAACTATGGCCCCTGGGCCAAATATTGTACACTGCATGTTTTTCAAATAAAGTTTTATTGGCACACAGCCATGCACATGCATTTACATGTTGTCTATGGATGTTTAATGAGCAACAATGGCAGAATTGAGGAGTTGAGAAGGCACGACACACAAAGCCATAAATACGTATTGTCTGGTCCTTTACAGACAAAGTTTGCTGGCCCCTGCCTTAGAGGAAGGTAGGCATTCACATTAGTCAGGAAAGGTCATGTTATGCAGCAGAACAAACCATCCAGAAATTTCAGAGGGTTAATACAACAAAGATTTATTTTTCGCTCAGGTGACTGAGCCATTGTGGGTAGGTAGGCAGGGGTTCTACTCCACAGAATTTCCTGGGCACCCAGGCTGAGGGACAATCCATTTTCTCAAGCAGGAAGATGGAGAACTGGAGAGTTGAGAACCAGCGACCTTTAAATGCCTCACTTTGTAAGGACACTGCTCATTTGGGTGGGAGGTGCTAATATGAAGCCACTGATTGTGGGGAGGGGGTGGGGGGCTGGAATGTGGGAAAGTACATTGCTGTTTGGTCAGCAATGGCTATCCAGGCACAGTAGCATTGATACCATTGTAATTAACTAGTTATTAATAACTAGAGGCCCAGTGCATGGCATTTGTGCACTGAGCGGGGGGTCCCTCAGCCTGGCCTGTGAGCTCTCACAATCTGGGACCCCCTGAGGGGTTTTTACCACTGCCACAGAGGCGAGAGAGGCTCCCAACACAGCCGCTGCACTCACCAGCTGTGAGCCCGGCTTCTGGCTGAGAGGTGCTCCCCCTGTGGGAGCGCACTGACCACTAGGGGGCAGCTTCTGCATTGAGCGTCTGCCTCCTGGTGGTCAGTGTGCATCATAGCAACCGGTCGTTCTGCTGTTGGGTCAATTTGCATATTAGCCTTTTATTATATAGGACTAGAGGCTCAGTGCACAAAAATTTGTGCACTCGGGGGTAGGGGGTCCCTCAGCCCGGCCTGTGCCCTTTCGCAGTCTGGGACCCCTCGGGGATGACCACTTGCTGGCTTAGGCCTGCTCCCCGGGGGATTGGGCCTAAGATGGCAATCAGACATCCCTCTGGCAACCCGGCAGTCCTCGGGGGATGTCCACTTGCCAGTGGGGAGCAGACCTAGGCTGCGGTCAGACATCCTTAGCGCTGCTGAGGAGGCAGGAGAGGCTCCCACCACCACTGTTGTACTGGCAGCCATCAGCCTGGCTTGTGGCTGAGCAGAGCTCCCCCCTGTGAGAGCCCACTGACCACCAGAGGGCAGCTCCTGCATTGAGGAGGGCAGTCCCCTGGTGGTCAGTGTGTGTCATAGTGACCAGTCATTCCCAGTCTTTCTGCTGTTAGGGTCAATTTTCATATTATCCTTTTACTATATAGGATAGAGGCCTGGTGCACTGGTGGGGGCCGGCTGGTTTGCCCTGAAGGGTGTCCCGGATCAGGGTGGGGGTTCCGCTTGGGTGCCTGGCCAGCCTGGGTGAGGGGATGATGGCTGTTTGCAGCTGGTCACACCCCCTTCAGGGTGGGGGTTCCCACTGGGGTGCCTGGACAGCCTGGATGAGGGGCTGATGGCTGTTTTCAGGCTGGTCACACGCCCTTCAGGGTGGGGGTCCCGCTTGGGTTCCTGGCCAGCCTGGATGATGGGCTGATGGCTGTTTTCAGGCTGGTCACACGCCCTTCAGGGTGGGGGTCCCACTTGGGTGCCTGGCCAGCCTGGATGATGGGCTGATGGCTGTTTGCAGCTGGCACACCCCCTTCAGGGTGGGGGTCCCCACTGGGGTGCCTGGCCAGTCTGGGTGAGGGGCTGATGGCTGTTTGAAGCTGGTCACACCCCCTTCAGGGTGAGGTCCCCACTGGGGTGCCTGGCCAGTCGGGGTGAGGGGCTGAGGGCTGTTTTCAGGCTGGCGGGCGACTGAAGCTCCCACCCTCTTTTTTTTATTTTTATTTTTTTAATTCTGGGATTTATTTACCTTCTATAGCTGTCACTGGAGCTGAGAGCTGGCTCCAGCTCTGAGGCCTTGGCTGGCTGAAAGCAGGTATCTGGGTTTGTTTAGCTTCTATAATTGAAACTCTGTTGCAATCACTGGCGCTCTAAGCTCTGAGCCCGCTGCCGGTTGAAAGCAGGTATCTGGGGTTTGTTTAGCTTCTGTAATTATAACATCGTTGCATCCGGAGCTCAGAGCTGGGGTGCGGCAGGCGGGGAACCTTGGCTTCCTCCATCACTGGAGCAAGCAAGCCTCCTGTTCGCTTCAGCTGTGTGGCTGCCAGCCACCATCTTTGTTGGCAGTTAATTTGCATATCCTGCTGATTAGCCAATGGGAAGCGTAGTGGAGGTATGGTTAATTACCATGTTTGTCTATTATTAAATAGGATTAGTGGCCTGGTGCATGAAAATTCATGCACTGGTGGGGGTTTCCTCAGCCTGGCCTGCCCCCTCTCACAGTCCAGGAGCCCTCAGGGAATGTCCTACTGACAGGTTAGGCCCACTCCCTCTGTGGGAGGCAACCAAGCCAATCAGGGGAAGGCGCTACCCCCATCACCCCGCCACTGCTGCTGCCTCTGGCCTCCCTCTGCAGGAGGTGACTGGGCTGATCAGGGGAAGCTGCTGCCCCCATCACCCTGGTGCTGCTGCCATTGCTGGCTGCAGGCCCTCCTCGGCCCTCACAGCCACCACGGCTTTGTCTGGAAGGACGTCCGGAAGATGCATGGTCTATCTGGTCTAATTAGCATATTACCCTTTTACTAGTATAGATAGGAAAGGAATAAAGGGAAGGCCAGATATTATAGGCATGTCATTTGGGCAGCTTCATCAGGAAGCTGCAAGTTTACATTCCCCAAGGATCCAACAAAGAGAAGATAGATGCATGCCCACTAAAGTTGGAGGGCCTAGTGAAGGTGCTTGCTATTAATCACACCTGGGGATAGAGTTGGTCAGCCAGAATGGGTGTGGCTACTGCAAGGGCACGAAGATTTGGGATACATAATCTCCTAAACAAATAAGTTCCCCGTCTTGGCTCTCTTGGGACTCCTGTGACTCTGGGCTTGTGAGGCTCTTTTGCTCCTGCTTCCCTGCATTTGCCCACATGGCCCACAGCCATGGGACCCCACACAAAATGGACTAATGGACTGTAAGTCCATTACTGAACTGGACTCTGCTCCAACGTGGAAAGGAAATTCTGGACACTGACTCTGATTTTTGCTCTACTGAAACCCCAGCTAAACTTCTTCTATGACTGGATTAAGGGAAATTGGACTTTGGAAAGGGGTATAATTCCATGGAAATAAAGTTTTCTACCATATCTCATCCCCCCGTGGGGCCCTCTAGAAATGCTCCTTCCAGAGGTATCCCAAGAATCCCACTCCCACTAGCAACAGGGGAAAATGAAACATATTTTTCTCCTATAAAAGTGTTGCCTCCGCTTGATAGAAAGAGGGCAAAGTGGGAGTCCCAGAGTTAATAAGTGACACAGCCAGGACTCCAACTCTAATCTTTCTGGCTCAAAAGCCTAAGCTGTTCTTAAAACTCCCTGCCACCTACCATTAATTTAATTTCAATTAATTATCCATTAATCTCTTTCAAAGAGTTCCATCTTTAAAAAGGACATCAGATCAGTTCAGTTCAGTGGTTCTCAACCTGTAGGCCGCGACCCCTTTGGCGGTCGAACGACCCTTTCACAGAGGTCGTCTAAGACCATCCTGCATATCAGATATTTACATTACGATTCATAACAGTAGCAACATTACAGTTAGGAAGTAGCAACGAAAATAATTTTATGGTTGGGTCACAACATGAGGAACTGTATTTAAAGGGCCAGAAGGTTGAGAACCACTGGTTTAGTGGATCAGTGGCCATGTGACATTTGAAGCTCAGAGGCCAACTAGAGAAAACCGAGAGTGTGGCATTCAGGGGTTTAATTCAGCTGGGTTGAAAGAAAGGAGAAACAGGATGTTCCCAAGGACAACCCAAGGGTCTGGTGACCCAAGGAGAGGGGATACTCACTCACCTGGTATGCAGTCTAAGGAGTTGGTGCCCGCAGACCACAGGGTATTGGCACCTCCTTGGCAATCACACTTGCACACTTTGTGATACCAGGGGTCCTCGCCCTCATCCTGTGGGAAGCCAGAGAGGCAGAGTGTTAGAAAAGTCAGGGTCAAAGGTAACTGTGGTCAGCACTGCTGGAAAAGCTTGTGTTCAAAAACCGTGCTCATCATTACTATTGTCTACAGCTGCGTTCACACTGCAACATCATAACTGAATCATTAATCCAGCCTTAATGCACACAGTTGCCACTCATCTGTGAGTCTAGGACAGCCGTGGGCAAACTACGGCCCGCAGGCCGGATCCAGCCCGTTTGAAATGAATAAAACTAAAAAAAAAAAAAGACCGTACCCTTTTATGTCATGATGTTTACTTTGAGTTTATATTAGTTCACACAAACACTCCATCCATGCTTTTGTTCCGGCCCTCCGGTCTAGTTTAAGAACCCATTGTGGCCCTCGAGTCAAAAAGTTTGCCCACCCCTGGTCTAGAATCAGGGGTCCTCAAACTACGGCCTGCAGGCCACATGCAAATACAAATATTGTATTTGTTCCCGTTTTGGTTTTTTACTTCAAAATAAGATATGTGCAGTGTGCATAGGAATTTGTTCATTTTTTTTAAACTATAGTCCGGCCCTCCAACGGTCTGAGGGACAGTGAACTGGCCCCCTGTTTAAAAAGTTTGAGGACCGCTGGAGATAATCAAGTTTCTGCATGGTTGGTGACATGTAAGGGGCAACGTTCACCCCATTATAGTTGTCTTCAGGGGTTTGGGGTGACCCAATCCAAGGTCAGGCTCCCTGGATGTCCATTTTGGGGAGCCAGTTTTAAAAGGTACTGGATTCAAAATTACACCATCTGAATTAAGACGTGGTTTATTTGCATTCTCTCAATGAAACATGGAACTTGCTCAGATAAAATGTGCTATTGCCATAACCAGAAAAAAAATCTTTAAAAGTACATTGAAAAAATTCATACCTCTATGCATTATTTTTGGCTAGGAAAAGCCTCGAAAACAGTAAATCCCAGTCTACTTACTGTAACATACCTCAGTAGATGATAATCCCAGTGTGGCTGAGCAAGAGGACGAGAGGAAAAATCAAGTTAAAAAAAAAGAAAGAGAAATTCAACAAAATGATACATTGCATGGAAAAGTGAAATGAAGTCACATATAAGTTAAAGCCCCTTCTTAAACTGATTGTTTAAAGCTGTACTATTCAATGCCCTAGCCCAGTGATGGCGAACCTATGACACGCGTGCCAGAGGTGACACGCGAACTCATTTTTTTGGTTGATTTTTCTTTGTTAAATGGCATTTAAATATATAAAATAAATATCAAAAGTATAAATCTTTGTTTTACTATGGTTGCAAATATCAAAAAATTTCTATATGTGACACGGCACCAGAGTTAAGTTAGGGTTTTTCAAAATGCTGACACGCCAAGCTCAAAAGGTTCGCCCTAAGCCATTGGTTCTGGTGGCTATTTGAATTGAACTTAACTAACATTGATAAAATTAAAAATTAAATTCCTCAGTCACACTGGCCACATTTCAAGTGTTTACCAGACTGGCCACTTGTCATTAGTGGCTACTGTGCTGGACAGCACAAGTACAAAGCACTTCCATCGCTGCAGAAGATCCCATTATACAGCACTTGTTTAAAGCACCAAAGCGCCACTTCTCATTTTCAACAAAACAAACACCTTCATTTCTTTTCTGATTATGAAAGCAACACATGCCTATATATAAATCTCAAACAAAACCCGAGTGTAGAAAGCAGGAAATAAAAGTCCCTCCTTAACCACTTTCGTATCTAAAAATCAGATCTGATTACCCCCAAATGCTTTCAGATTGTTTCCAGAGTAAAGGAATGGTCTCATCTTTTTCATCACGATTGTAAAACTCCTCTTCAAGTTGTGCCTCTACTTAAATAATACATATTTACCCTTTCCACAAACCCCTTTTGCGTGTCCACTGTGGGACTGGCACTGTGCCAGGTGCCTTCTAAAATGGAAGACTCACTCTCTGCCCACAGGGGCTTGAGAACCCAAGAGAAGACCACCTACAGGATGCTACACATGGTGAATGGTCTACCAGGTTATGTATGGGCTGCAGTGTGAGTCGAAGGAGCATATCTTTTTAAAAAATATATTTTTATTGATTTCAGAGAGGAAGGGAGAGGGAAAGAACGAGAAAGAAACATCAATGATGAAAGAGAATCATTGATCAGCTGCCTTCCGCATGCCCCACACTGGGGCTTGAGCCCATAACCTGGGCATGTGCCCTGACCGGGAATTGAACCATGACTTCCTGGTTCATAGGTCAACGCTCAACTACTGAACCACTCCAGCTGGGGCATATCTTTTAGCCTGGGCAGATTCAAGACCACCCCTTACCTGCATCACCAAACTGCTATCTCTCCTGAGCCCTCGTCTTCTGGTTATTCATTCCCAGAGACTCTTTGGTCTACCTGCTATGGGCAGAACTGGCCCTTTAAGGTAGCAATGAAGGTTAGGGAGCACCATCTTGGCAGGAGGCCAAGCCCTGTGCTGGCAAAGAAAATCACCAATGACTTCTTACTTTCACATTCGATGGACTCTTTCCAACACTGAGCTTATGTCTTCGTGGTACAATGTTGGGTGCTGTCAGTCCCTCCCATCGTCCTACAGCTTCTGGAACCATTCTGAATAATCCTCCTCAGTCTTTCTTGAGAGCTTTGCTTCCTCCCCGCCTCCATCAATGTTGCTAAATCCAAGATTCCAACACTTGCATTGAATGGCTTACTGGACATCTCCATGTAAATTTCTCTTCCTATGCAGAACTGGCTACAACCAAGTGTTGGCAAGGTCATGGAGCAACTTGAACTCTCATATGGTGCCAACAGGATATAAGTTGGTCTAACCTCTTTGAAAAAGTGCTTGGTAATTTGTACCAAGGCTAGTCATATATGTGCCCTATGAACCAGCAATTCCACTCCCAAGTATTTACCCACCAGAAATACATATATATGTTCTCCAACAAACAAAAACATGTACTAGATTTTCACAGCAGCCATATTTATAATAACTCCAAACTGGAAACACTTATATACCCATCAAGAGTAGAATGGATACCTGTGGTAGATTCACACAGTGGAACACTGTACTGCAATGAAAGGGATGATCTACACACAATATGCTGCATCTCACAATGTTGAGTGTAAAGCCAGGTGCTAAAGTGAACATACCATATGAATCCATTTAGCATGCACAAAAACAGGCCAAAGTAATCCATGTCACTAGACATAGGGTCCTGGTCACACTTGGGGTAGGGAGTGGCATGTAGGAAGCCCAGAAAGGGTGTCTGGTAATGTTCTGTTACTTGATCTGAGTGCTAGTTACTTGGGTATGTCTCATGGTAAAAATTCATTGAGTTGTACACTTACCTGGACTCCTTTATATGTCTATTGTACTTAAATAAATGTATGTAGGTTATATATTTTAAAAACCAAACTCATTATCTCTTTCCTCAGATTGTTCTTTATTTCTTAGCCTACTGAATGGCTCCACCATCTATCTATTACCCCATTCAGAAGCCTGGGACTCCTCCTAGTCACCTCTTTTTTCTAACCACTCACACCCAGTGTCTACTAGGGGACTTCTTTCCTCTCTACCCCCAGTTACTTCCCCTTTCAGACTCTGCCCTCTCTCCCCTGGATTCTCTCCTTGCTAAAAAGATACTTTGCTCCATCTATTCTTCACGCTGTTGATGGAATGGAATGTAAACCTGATTTTGTCGCTTTCCTGACAAACCCTTTAGTGGGTCCCTCTGCCATGGTCTGAGTTCCACCTCCGACACGTCTTAGTAGTATGACTGCATGTCTCCATATCCTCATTCTTAAAATAGATATAAAAATTTATCTTTTGCCCTCTGTACTATCTACAATTCATCAAATGTGCCAGGCAGTTTCCTGCTTCCGTGCATTTGGCCTCAAATGCCTTCCTCTCCCAACTTTTCTGCCCTCTGAAGAGGAATTTTTCTGTCCCACATGTAGAATTCACCACTTGTTCTGGCCTTTGTGTCCCACCTCTTTCTTGTCCACAGATGTATCTAAGCACCTGTACAATTATAGAAATTTATATAAATGATAGCTGGTAATTCATTTATTAATATTCATTGAGCATCTACTATATTCTAGGCTCAGCTTTAGGTGCTGGAGATATAAGTAAATCAAATGGGAAAAACACTTGCCCTCATAGAATTTGTAGTATAATGTGGGGAGTGGGAAAATAATGAATAGGAGAATGAACTATAAAGAGGCCGAGGTGGGTGGGTGCTTGGCAGTCATGCCAGGGAGAGATGATGGTGGCATGGCCCAAAGTGGTGGCATGAAGGTAAAGAGAAATGGCTGGATTGTGACTGTCTTCGGAAGGTGGTAGCAATAGGATTTTTCCAACAGATGATGTGGATGCAAAAAAAAAATGAGCTGCCTGAGGCCTGACTGAGAGAACAGAGCTACCATTTACTGGGGAAGGAGAAGGTTCCAGTGGAGCAGAGATTTGGGGGCGATGGTGTGGAGATCTTTCATTTGAGAGGCCAAAAGGACACCCAAGTGTTGGGGTTGAGTGGGCAGCTGGCTAGAAAGTTCTGAAGCTCAGGGGAAAGTCCAGCTGGGCTGGTAGTACCCTACGCTCCTCACAGTTAATGTGTAGATGAACCCATAGCCTCAGTCCCACAGCTGCTCCCTTAAAACTGCACAGTAGATGAGCAATTGGCACCAGTTTAACTGTTGACTGTTCATCCAGGAGGCACGCAGCTCCACCCCCATCTTCAAGAAAAGCTGGGATGGCTGAAATGCAGAAAGGCCCTGTCAGTTGGGTAAACATCAGTTGTGCCAAGACCCTCTCTTGGGGGAACCAAAGCTGAGGTGAGTGATCACTGACAATATCTCCTTAATAACCAAATCAATTTGGCCCAGAGGCCATGTCTGTTACTGAAGAGGGTCTATGAAGCTGTAACTGAGCAAACCCAGAGTTCAAATGAAGCTCAGGACCTGTCCAGTTGCCTTTGCAATATCTGGTCTAGGGGTGGGCCCTGCAGGAGCTCCACATCCTGCAGAAACAAAGCAGAAAACAAAAAGGAAAGGTCAAGGAGGTCCTGCCACTGTGTACCTGTGGAGAGAAAGACCTACGAGGAGGCCTAGTTTTGGAGCCACTTCCTGTGTTCACTCAGAGGTTGGGCAGATTTCTGGAGTTTTCCATCTTCCCAGATCCCCTCTCTAGAAAGCAGCCTGGGGTTCTGAGGCACCAGGTCCTTATGGAAATGAACAGAGAGAGAAGGGACAACAAGCATTTGACAGGAAGAGCTGTCAGTAAGAGAGCAGCAATGTGGCTGCTATAGTCCCCAAAATGATTAATCACAAAAGCTGGTGAACAAAAGCAAAAGCATGTTTGACTACGATATCTTATAATAGCAGAAGCTAAGCAAAACTTTGCTCTGGTTGGGTAGCTTAGTTGGTTAGAGCATCATCCTGATATGCCAAGGTTGTGGATTTAATCCCCAGTCAGGGCACATATAAGAAACAACCAATGAATGCATAAATAAGTGGAAAAACAAGTTGATGTTTTTCCTTCTCTGTCTCTAAAAAAGTCAGGAAATAATAATAATAGTAATAGTAAAAGACATTGTTGGAATAAGCAAAGAAAACAGGCCAGTCTTCAAAGGAAAACAAAGAATAAAAGATTTAGATTATGCGGCTTTGTATTTTTCTCCCTACTGGGACTGTTTTTGAGATTCCTCCACAGGTTATGAGTTTCCACTAGAGCAAGCGTGCCAAACTTGAGGCCGGCAGCCGCAGGCAGCCCACAACGAATATTTTTGCAGCCCAGCCAATATAACGGTATGTAAGAAACGTTTCAATAAAAATTTTGTAACGTAATTTTTGCAATATCCTGTTATACATAATTATTAATAATGAACATTCGCTAATGACTGACTACTATAATCATGCTGCATTCATTTCCCTTAAGCGCCTTACACGCAGGTGCACCATTTCTCTCCACTAATACTAGCAGCGAATATTTTAGAGGCGATGGCCACGTCATTAGTCTTGGATTGACCTGTTTGGTGTGCGCAACAGGAAATATTTCACTTTCGGAGAACAATAGCTTTATTTGTGTTATGCCTATTAATTTGTGCAGTTATTCAGTGTCTGGTAAGTTAATGTTCAAGAAAAAATATTAATTTGTATTAAAATGTTCTATTATTTTATGTTAACGATGACTCATTTATTTCAACCCTTTGTATTCAGCATGTCTCTATCGAAATAAACCTATGTTTCTATGAAAATGGAAGCTTTTCTTTTTTTGGCAACCCACATAAACTTACACTTTGTTTATTTGGCCCGTGTTAGCCTTTGAGTTTCACATGCTTGCACTAGAGCAGTGGTCGGCAAACTCATTAGTCAACAGAGCCAAATATCAACAGTACAACGATTGAAATTTCTTTTGAGAGCCAAATTTTTTAAACTTAAACTATATAGGTAAGTACATTGTTATTCACTTCATTAGTGTACTCCTAAGGCTTAGGAAGAGCCACACTCAAGGGGCCAAAGAGCCACATATGGCTCACGAGCCGCAGTTTGCCGACCACGGCACTAGAGCATCTGAGATGTCTGCCACTCACCAATTTTAGAGTCATGCAATACGGCTTCATTCTGCCCTTTTGCCCAAAGGGCCATGCCATAGGGAAACACTTGTTACCACAGCGAGGAAATTCAAGGCATAGCTATTTCTTGAAATGTACCTTGCAAGCCCAAGAGGAGAAGTATGTATCGGACGCACATAGGAAAGACTCTTTTAGTCTCTTTGATTGGATTTCACTAAATATAGAGCTTTCCTCCCTATGGAAACAGATGAAGCTGAGGAGAAAAGTATAAAATTATGAATGATAAAACTGTAACCAGCTTCCAATCTACTTGAGAAACAAGAATAAGGCATGGGAGAAAAACAGTAGGTTGAAATAATGTCCCTTTCCATGAAGAAAGAAGGAAATTGCTTCTGGTGTGAAAATGTTACTATTTTAGGCGACAGACATATTCATGGGTAAATCTGTTATCTGTACCTGCTTCACACAGATGAACCTCAAGAACATATGCTATGTGACAGAAAAAAAGACCATATGTTATATGATTCCATTTAAATGAAATGTCCCGAATAGGCAAATCTATAGAGACAGAAAGTAGATCAGTAGCTGGGCTAGGGAGTGGCGGGCTGGGTGGAGGTGGGGAGTGACTGCTTAATGTCTAACAGATTCTTTTTGGAGTGATGAAAATGTTCTAAAATTAGATTGTGTGCTCCACAAATCTGTAAATATACTTACGAAAAACCATGGAATTGCACATTTTAAATGGATATGTAAATTACATCGCAAGCAAGCTGCTTTAAAAAATAAAATCTGTTGTCTCTGATCGTTGACACACCAGCAAAGAGGACACTTACCTGTAAGATGAAGCTTGGTAATTTTTTTTTGTTTTTATATAATAGCCATGAACAATTAATTGACTGATATAATTTACTAAGGAGGGTGTTTTTAAAATCCTTGTTGGCTTTGAATCCAAAATGTACAATGTAAGATAAATAGAAGCCTGCTTCAGTTATAAGACATAAGCAGTGCTTTACTCTGATGATTAGTGCATTCCCAAGTGAACCTTCATCTAATGCGTATGTGAGGTCAATCCATTTACCGTATTTCATTGTAGTAAAGAGCCACTGCTACCGTGGAACAGAAACAGCGAAGAGTAAATTAGACAAAGAATCTTTGTCTTCAGGTTCCCAGTGTGCAAAAAAAACAAAACAACAAAAAACAAAATCTTTCCCATGCACGTTATGCCTTATTCCTCTATCTGGATTGCAAGCTGATTCAGTGCAGTAATTTTATACTGTATTTTTTTCTCTGCCTCCTGGAGCATCCCTCTAGCTCAGGGTAGAGCACTGGTCATTTTCTGCTGGCTTCTTTCCTTCCATGCCGCATGAGGATGGAGGGCCTTGGTTAGGAGGGTAAGAGACTTTAAACTTCTCAAGCCTACCCACTGGACCATATTCCATTCCACTCAGACAGATGAGATCTCTAAATGTAAATTTCTGGAGCTCCCTAGCCATGCAATAGAAGCTTAACAGTAGAACAGGGAAGAATGCAGAGTTCTGTGCCTCCTGACAGTGTGTCTTTTATTGCAGATCTCGCCCAAATGAGCAGGTCCAATTTAAAAATATGTTGGTACAAGAGGTCACCAGTTCGATTCCCGTTCAGGACACATGCTCGGGCTGTGGGCTCGATCGATCCCCACTGTGGGGCCAATGCAGGAGGCAGTGCAGGAGGCAGCCAATCGATGATCTTCCTGTCTCATTGATGTTTCTATCTCTCTACCCCTTTCCCTTCCTCTCTCTCTAAAAATCAATAAAAATATTTTTTAAAAATAGGTTGGTAAACTTTTATAGTATTTCTTCATATTTGGGGGGATCACAGAACAGGGTTGTTATACTCAGCATATGTTTGGCCCATAGCAGGTACTCAGGGATGGGTTCTTGAATGAATGGATAAATAAATCTCAATGACAATCACAAAGAGAAATCTGAGGATGAGCCCTGTGGATATCTGAGAACCAGAGGTATTGGGATCTAACCTTTAAAGGTTGTTTAGATGTTCTTTCTGAGGAAAGGTCAAAGAGGAAAGGAAAAACAACAAAACCACAAAAGCATCTTAAACTATTAAGAGTTATTGAGACAGTCCTGGCCTGTGGGTTCAGTTGGTTGGGCATTGGTTCTCCAGGTAAAAGGCACATGCCAGGTTGTGGGTTTGATCCCCGGTAGGGGGCGTGCAGAAGGCCAATCACACATAACAATCTTTCTCCCTCCTTCCTCCTCTAAAAAACTCAATAAACTATTATCCTTTTGTTTTTTTAAAACAATTTTTATTGATTTCAGAGAGGAAGGTAAAGGGAGAGAGAGATAGAAAGAATCATTGATAGGCTGCCTGCGCACCACACACTGGGAATCGAGCCCACAACCCGGGCATGTGCCCTGACCAGGAACTGAACCGTGACCTCCTGGTCCATAGGTCAATGCTCAACCACTGAGCCATGCCAGTCGAGCAAACTGTTATCCTTTTAGAAAAATGTTCTTATTGAT
This sequence comes from Myotis daubentonii, assembly GCF_963259705.1. Lineage (NCBI taxonomy): Eukaryota > Metazoa > Chordata > Mammalia > Chiroptera > Vespertilionidae > Myotis > Myotis daubentonii. The sequence continues at coordinate 129,554,947 of NC_081861.1, read as the reverse complement.
TTTAGAGAGAGAAAAATAGAGATAGGGAGAAAGATTGATCGAGTGCCTACAGTCAGACCTGCAAACTGGGTATGTCTCCTGACTGGGAATCCAACTGGCAACCTTTCCATGCACAGGATGATGTTCAACCAACTGAGCCACACCAGCCAGGGCAATAAACTATTCTTTTAAAAAAAAAGTTACTGGGACATGTTGCAAGGAGAAAAAAGCAGACAATTAATCTGAATGATCTCTACTTAGAATGATCTCTACATCATTTGCAAAATGATGTTGGGATTATATCTTTACAAGTCTTTCCAAATACTGAGAAATGTGACTAAATAACAAAAGCTGTGTGATTGGGGAATCATGAAAGTGAGTACTCTACCAGTAAAATGTGAGAGGGTAGAAAGGAGAATGATTCAAACCAGGAATTCTGAGTCTGCTTATGTGAGTTTTGTCATGTCTGTCTACTAGGTCATTTACAGAGTGGAGAGGCCTCCTCCTCCCTGCCCTCTTTATTTATTTTCTGTTACCCACATAAATACCCAATGACCATAAAGAAGATATTTTGTTCAGAATTAACTAAAAAAGAAATCCTGAGCTGATGGGCCCTTGAGAGTTGAAGATTTAAAAGTTGAATTGGATGACATTTTAGATATTTGCCTTTAATTTCTTCTTATTTAAGCATATCACTCTTGCTGGGACCATATTTAGCCATTTAAAAATAATTTAGTATATTGAGTCTTTGGCGGTTTCTGTCAGTTGGATTATTCTTTCTATTAGAGTCCAGTGGTACTCAGCATGTTTTGTTAATCTATATTTATTTACTTTATTATTTTTTATTTTTTAATCTTTATTGTTGAAAGTATTACATATGTCCCATTGACCTCTTCTACCCCACCCCCGCCCCCCATGTTAATCCATATTTAAACTTGGGTGACCTCACGTCCTGATTTGCCTGGGACAGTCCTGGTTTATACCTGTTGTCCCAGCAGAATTATTAATAGCAACCTCTTCTACTCTCAATAGCATCCTGGTTTGGAAGATTAAACTCTATAATCACTCTAACTGTGACTCCTAAAAATTTACAAGAACATGTCACACTTTTCTACTAATTGTTGAATTTGTAGCTATTTTGTACAATTTCTGAGGCCCTTTCTTCTTTCTGGCCCATTTTAAGCATCCTTTGAACTTCAGAAGGCTCCTCACAGAGCCAAAAAACCAGCGGTGAGACAGAGAGAATTGCATCCACACAAAGGCAACTGTTGTTCATTAATAACACATATTAACATGATTGCTAATTAATAATATTTTAATTATTTAGGTTGCATTTCTATTAATCAGCTATATTATTAATTCAATTACATTAAGTGTTTAATGAATGCTAATGGTTGGCTGGCACCTACCTTCATAGCCAAACAGAAGTAAGAACAAGAAGCCTTCTATCTTGAGTGGCATTCTCCCCTTGTCCTTGGCTGCAGCTCTACCTTATCCAAGTGGAGAGCTTCCCCAGGAGCAGGAGATTAACTTGAGCACTGGCCTCATTAAGCACCTTATGCCATTTAGTTCTTAGGGCTTTGGCTGAGCCCCACCAAGTTAACCCATATAGTTACCTGCTTTAACAAGGAAGTCTTAGACAAGAATCTAGTGTCAACTGAGGTCTGTTTAGCCAAGGAAAATATTGGTTTTATTCTATCTTTAAATGTAAGGGAAGCACTGGAGGGAAATGGAAACTAGAATCAGAAGATCCAGGTCTTAATTCTTTCTCTGCCATCATCTTCTATCTGACCTTGAGCAATTTCCTGCCAAATAAGCACTAACATTCAAGAGTTCTGTGAAAATGACATGGATTCCCCTCTTAGAAAGCAACTTGGCTTCATGTTCATACCTATTCACTCGGGAAAATATTAAAATACATTGCTGTGTTATTTATAATAACAAAATGTTGGAAACAATATACCCATATATATCCACTGTGGCCAGTGCAACAGGTATGGTTAAAAGTGCAACAGGTAGGGTTAAAAGCAGATTCCCAAGCCAGGTGGTGCAAATCCCAGCTCAACCATTTGTTTTGTGACCTTGGGCCAAGTTACTTAAGGTTTCTGTGTTTCAACTTTTTGATCTGTAAGGTAATGATAATGCCTACTTCATGGAGTTAGTTTGAGAATTAAATGGGATTATATATGTAAAAAGTTCTAGAGATCTTTTTCACAACAGTGTGAATATAATTCACATTACTGAGCTGTATACTTAAAAATGGTTAAGACAGTAAAAAAAATAAAACTAAAGTTAAAACTTGAAGCGATTGTAATAACAGGGACAATCACATGTCATACCCTAGAGTTAGAAAAGGTTAAAGATTTACACACTGTATGAGCAACACTATGTGGAAAAAATGCAGAGAAAAGGACTGCGGTTTCCCTTGCCTTTTTGCTTCTTGGCCACCACTATCCTACCTCAGCTCTCAGGGTCCCAGACACCTTTCCTTCATTCCTTTTGTCAAAGAAGAAAAAGGCCAATATTAAAAAGATAATGGCCCCTCAAAATGAAAGTGTAGTGAACTAATAAAGAGGAACAAAAAGGAACTAGAGAAGCGTTGTTCAATCAGCATTTATTGAGTGTCTACAAGCCTGACATTTATTCTGTATTGTATATGGATTCATTAAACAGACGAAGGCCTATTCAACAAACTCCACTGTTGTATTAAAAAGAAAAAGACTGTAAAGGAGACATATGTAGTACTTTAAACAATAAAAGAAAAGAAAAGAAAAAAAGGACTGTTTTATTAATTTTTTAAATAGAAAAAGACTGTTTACTCTATAATACTAATAATTATTTAATCAATAATAATTTGATAAACAATAATTATCCAAGACAGAATAATTATTATTAATCATTAATAAATAATATTAAGTAATAACCCTTTAATAATTGAACAGCAATCAAAGAGCTGTGGTATTGCCATATTTTATTTGGAGCCTTTGGGGGGCGGCCTGTCTTGGCTTGCAGGGAAAGGGCCACGCTGGGTGGTTTTGCTTCTCCCCAGGGCTAGACTTTCAGGCCTCCCTGAAGTAGCGGAGGAAAGGTGGGGGTAGGGTCCTGGAGGGCCGCGGGGTGCTCCGAGACTACAACATTGCCGGGCCCCCCCCTCTGCTGTTTTTCAGTTGAGGCAATGGCGACCGGGAATGGAGGAGCCGGGTATCTTTCATTATGCTTCTGTTATAAAAATTAAAGAAATAAAATAAAAATTTGTTTAAAGGGAGAAAGGAAAGCACCATGTTTTTGTTTACGTCTGGACAACTCGCAGCACTTTAAAATCAAAAATAGGAGCCGAAGCACCTGAGGGTGGTCCCACTGGGGCTCGAACCCAGGACCTTCTGCGTGTAAAGCAGACGTGATAACCACTACACTATGGAACCTCCACGGAGAGAGCGCCCCTCATTTACTTATTTATAGTCTTCCATCATAAACCGCCTCCCGCTGAAACCACGCCCCTCCGCCGTAACTCCACCCCCGCGTTGGCCCCGCCCCCTCCCGAGAACCCGCGTTCGAAGTGGGGCGGGGCGGAGCTGACGCTCCTGCGTTTAGACCGCTCGCCGTCTGCGCGCCAGATAGTTCTTCCTGCCACCGGTTGTCCCTCTATCCTTCCCCGCTCAACCGCGGTGTTTGCGGGGCGGTCTCGGCGGGCTGAAGAGGACACAACCCCTTAGGGCAGCTTCCCTCAGCTGGTGAGGGGCCCGCACTTTTCTCATTTTCCCCACGGTCACACTGAGCCGCTTCTGGCGGTTTGAAGGGCGGACTGGAGCGCTACTAGAGTCAAAGATTCAGGCGGCGTGGAGTGTAGGGTGGGCTGGGGGCGGGGATCACTTTTATATCGGCATTTATTTTGCCAGGGTTGGAAAAGGCCGCTGGGGAGTCGGCCTCTTGCCCCAGAAGGTAGGCTCTTACTGCTCCCCTGACCTTTTCCACAGCCTTCTCTCTAGAGAGGCTAAACATTGCATGACTTTTGTTTGCTTTGGCTGGGGTAGGGTTGGAGTGGTGGTATAGACAAAACACCGCTTTATGGCTGGGGTGGGGGGTGAAGCAGGAGCGGACACAACGTTTGAGGGACCCAATGCAAAATAAATAGTGCCAGGCCTTTTGTTCGCGTTATTAAGAATTCTAAAACGGTGACCTCAGAGCACTAAACCCTTGAACCTGGCGCTGTGGTTCCAGGACTGTGGTCCCTATAGGGTGCTGGGACCCTTCATTACAAAGGGCGCCTGCATGGTTTATTCCTGGTTTTCATTGTCAGTGTCATTTATTCATACCTTCACTCTCCCTCCTCCCCCCACTTGTGCCTCTGGCTGGATCTCTGTCACCATCCTAGGATTGCTTGCCATCCTCAAGCTTGAAAACCACGTGAAACCGTATCTTTAAGTGCTGAGTGGGACATGGTTGAAGGCTGTGGCTGTCCTTTTCACTGGAGTTTTCCTCCGAAGCTACCAGAATGATGGAGAAATGGTACTGATTGTATGAAAACAACCCCTTCAGACAACTGTCTTCCTGGGAAGGCCCCTGAAAGAAACAGGTGTGTGGAAGGTGCACTAATCTGGGGACCTGATTTGGATTCTAGTCCTCTCTTGGCTACTTACTAGCTGTGTCCTCTTGAACTAGTCAGTTCACCTCCCAAGCCTTTGTGTCCTCCTATATGAAATGCATGGGTTGGACTAGACACACCCCCCCCCCCCACTTTCCCCTCTGGGTCTAAATGTTATCCCAACTTTCCAGGTGGGAAAATGGAGGTAGTTATCTGCCATGTCAGTTTTTTCACAGAATTAGAGGCAGGCCTGCAGTTAGTGCTTGGGTTCTCTAGTACCAGGTTTCCTATGTCCTAGTCAGTGCCCTGGAATATTTATCACGGGGCCCCTTCCAGAAGGCCTTTTTGTTGATACATTCTGAGAGGACTCTTGAGCACTTGGTGCTTAGGTCGAAAGCCGCGAGATGACTATGAGTGCACAGCCACCAGTGGAGGATGACTTCATAAAAGCTCCATGTTTCCTCCTAGTCAATGAGTCATAATGACCCTAGGATGCTCAGTAATAAGTATGTCCCACCTGTTTCCAAACCCCTGTGAGTTCAAAACAAGGCTTCTAAGAATTGGGTCTATAATCATACTCACCAGTTGTGTTTTTGGTTTGTGTCTCTAGCCCAGTGATGGCGAACCTTTTGAGCTCGGCGTGTCAGCATTTTGAAAAACCCTAACTTAACTCTGGTGCCGTGTCACATAGAGAAATTTTTTGATATTTGCAACCATAGTAAAACAGAGACTTATATTTTTGATATTTATTTTATATATTTAAATGCCACTTAACAAAGAAAAATCAACCAAAAAAGTGAGTTCACGTGTCACCTCTGACACGCGTGTCACAGGTTCGCCATCACTGCTATAGGGAGTGCTTTGCTCTTCCTTCACCTTCTTCCTGCCCTTGCGCTAAGGGTGGGTGTGCCAAGTGCAAGCTTTGGTCAGGTTGCCACACATATACTCCATGTAGAAAAGAAGCTGGTGCACCTCTGATGCATGCAACATAGGGTTCTGCCTTTAGTGAAAAACTCCTCTTGCTTTTCTCCATTTTGACAAGGAGGGAGACTTTTGTTCCACTCCCTGCTGCTGTCAAAGTGTAGTCACAGTCTTCGTAACTAGTGAAGTACAATATGGTTTACAAAGCACTTTCGTATACATTCCTATGAGGTAACCATAGTAAATATTACTATATATTTTTCAGCTAAAGAAGTTGAAGCCGAAGATATTGAATGCCTTGTCTGAGACCATTCTGCTGGTGAGTGGCAGGGCTGGGCTCATACTCACTCTTCTGATACCTAAGTGATTTCGGGAGGCCCGTGTCCACAAAGGCTACATATTTTTCCTATGAGGGCCATGGTCTTTTGTAATATTTTGTATGCATGCCAGCAAGGAAATGGATACTTTTTCTTTTTTATCTTTTGTAATTTCAAATGAAATCCACAAAAGCAGGAACCAAGAACCTGCGGAAACAGCTGTTGATTTTCACATTGAAACCACCAGAGTCATGGATAGTGCCTCAGATGGCCACAGTTTTGCCCGGCACTTCAGTCTGTTCAGTTGGATTTGTGAGACCTGTCACCCCCAGGTAATGCCTATGATCATCTCAACAAGTATAAGACAAACACACAAAGTAGTAAATAAAGACTAGAAGTCACTTCAAGGTTTTTTGAGTCCTTTGATTTCTACTATGTTCAGTGTGGCTTCCTCAGTGTTTGGCTTCAATGATGGAGGGAAACTCAACCAAAGGGACTGCAGTCCCAAACACTGACCTGATTTAAAAAGCTCAGTGGACTTGGTTTCATTTTAGAAACACTTGTACTATGTCTTTCAATGAGTACTCAAGTATTTATTAAGTAAAATGAGTCATTACCTCAGTATAATAGACTTCACCTTATTTTTTTCCCCTTTTTCAGCACATCATGTTCAAAACATTTGGAACTTTTTGCCCACCTACCTTTTCATAGTTGCTTAAATCCCTTTGTCTTCTTACCCTGCTCAAGTTCTGTGGTCATTTTTATCACTTGTTTGCCTTTTTTATTGCTTGTAGCAAGATCACAGTCTGCTAAATTCAACTCTCTCCCTGCCACTCCACCTCTGAATGAGGCCCCAGGAAGAACACATATTCAGGCCTGCGGGTTTCATATTAAATTCTTGACTACTTACCTCAAGTGAGCCCTTGATGTGGCCCAGAATCATGTTCACTTCCCTTGTCTATTCATTGTCCACCTTTCCTAAAGGACAGTTTTATATCTTCTCTCCCTAAACTTCTTGAACCTCCTTCAACAATCTCACAGCTGATGAACTTGCTTCCTATTTCAATGAAGAAATGGAAGCAATCAGAAGAGAGCTCCACAAGTACCCCTTCCCCCACATCTGCCTACCTACCTACATCTGTGCCCTCAGAGATCTAGACATGGGCTCTTCCTCTAGATCAGGGTGTCTTGACCACAGTCCTATTGACTTTGGGACTGGGTAATTCTTGGTTGTGGGGAACTTTCCTGTGTACTGTATAGAATGTTTCAGAGTATCCCTTGCCTCTACTCACTGGATGCCCATAGCATCCCTCCCTTAGTTGTGATAATTCAATATATCCCCTGGGGGAACAAAATCTTGGGGGCTATTGACAGTATCTGCAGACACTTTTGGTTGCCATTGAAGTGCTATTGGCATCTAGAGGATAGAGTCCAGGGATGCAGTGAAACATCCTGTATTGCACAAGGCAGCACTCACAACAAATTACCTGGTCCCAAATGACTATGGTGCCATGGTTAAAAAATCCCACCCTAGATGAATAGTCTGCATTCCTGTTGAAACCCAGCGCCCCACCTGCTCCTGCAGGAGTTGGAGGAGACTCCATGGCATGTAACACACATACAATTTTGATGGTATGTTTAATCTGCCCACCAGCTCTGAGGAATTGTCCGGTGTTCCAGTCCCCTGATTAAAGTTTATTATCACACTAGTGGCCCAGTGCATGAAATTTGTACACGGGGGGCGGGGGGGGGGTTCCCTTAGTCCAGCCTGTACCCTCTCCAATCAAGGACCCCTTAGGGGATGTCCAACTGCACTATGGGATCAGGCCTAAACCAGTGGTCAGACATCCCTCTCGCAATCTGGGACCTCTGGCTTCTAACCGCTCACCTGCCTGTCTACCTGATCTCCCCTTACTGCCTCTACCTGCCTGCCTGATTACCCCTAACCCCTCTGCCTGCCTGCCTGATCGCCCCTAACCTCTCTGCCTGCCTGCCTGATTGACCTTAGCTGCCTCTGCCTGCCTGATCACCCCTAACTGCCTTCCCTTGCCGGCCTGATCTTGCCCCCAACTGCCCTCCCCTGCTGGCCTGGTTGCCCCTGACTGACCTCCCCTGCTGGCCTGATCTCACCCCCAATTTGTGCATGGCGGGGTGGGGGGAAGTTCCCTTAGCCTAGCCTGCACCCTCTCCAATTGGACATCCCTCTCACAATCTGGGACCGCTGGTTCCTAACCATTCACCTGCCTGCCTCTAACTGCCTCTGCCTGATCACCCCTAACTGCCTCTGCCTGCCTGCCTGATTGCCCCTAATCCCTCTACCTCCCTGCCTGCCTGATTGCCCCTAACTGCCTTTGCCTGCCTGCCTGATCGCCTCTAACTGCCCTCCCCCGCTGGCCTGATCTAGCCTCCAACTGCCTCTGCCTGCCTGATCACCCCTAACTGCCCTCCCCTACCAACCTGCTTTCATCCCCAACAGCCCTCCCCTGCTGGCCTGATCTCGTCTCCAACAGCCCTCCCCTACCGGCCTGATCTCGTCCCCAACTTCCCTCTCTTATTGCCCAAATTGCCCCCAACTGACCTCCCCTGCTGGCCTGATTTCACCCCTAACTGTCCTCCCCTGCCGGCCTGATCTCACCCCTAACTGCCCTCCCCTGCTGGCCTGATCACACCTAACTGCCTCTGCCTGCCTGCCTGATTGCCCCTAACTGCCCTTCCCTGCTGTTCTGATCTTGCCCCCAACTGCCTCCACCTGCCTGATTACCCCTAACTGTCCTCCCCTGCTGACCTGATCTTGCCCCCAACTGACTTCCCTTGCCTGCCTGATCTTGCCCCCAAGTGCCCTCCCCTGGCAGCCTGGTTGCTCCCACTGCCTTCCCCTGCCAGCCTGGTTGCCCCCAACTGCCCTCACCTGCCAGCCTGATTACCCCTAACCCCCTGCCTGCCTGATCTCGCCCCCAATTGCCCTCACCTGCTGGCTGATCACCCCTAACTGCCTCTGCCTTGGCCCCCACCACCATGGCTTTGTCCAGAAGGTAGTCGGATGTCCAGAAAATGGCCAGTTGACCTGGTCTAATTAGCATATTACCCTTTTATAGTATAGATAGATTATATAAAATAGGATTGCTTAAATGAGGTGGGGGGGGGAAGGCTTTTTCAGCAGGAGGAGATGCTCTTGGCAGACAAAAACACGTAATCCCTATATCTGGACTGATAGCCAGCCATATACACTATACTATCAAAGTGGTCATTAAAAAATTGAACCACTTTCTTACATCTTACACCAAATAGCTGTTGCCCTTAAAACCCCTCCTCAGCCCCCACCTTAGGTTCTCCCTTCATAGTTCACCCAGATTTGGTTCTGATTGGTCAGTTTCTATGCCAGTCAGCATCTCCAGGCCTATGTCTGGGCCTGATCAAAGAGGTGGGGCTGATCAGCAGCCCCCTTGGAGGCCCAGAGAGAAACAGAGGCGTGGCTGCTGGTGAAGCCTGAGAGAAAGAGAGAGACAATGGCTGATCAACAGCTGCCACTGAGGCTGCAGATCAGACCCTGCCTCTCTGCAGACCTCTCTCCAGGCCTAACTCGCAGCCCCCTCGGCAGTCAGTGCTGGGTCTCCATGGCAACCCAGCACGGACTTCTGGTGTTAGATCGAGCCTTAGTTTGTTATGGACCATGGCTCTTTATATATATAAATGTTTTCAATATGTCTAGAAGCACAGTGTTGGGCAGTGTGGGAGTTTTACAGAGAAGTATATGATATGTGTGACTGCCACATCCATTTGCGGCTGAGGTTCAAGGTCTGGAGAAGGGGCTGATGCACAAACGGATATACTAGACAAGAAATATAAATTTAGAAGGCATTGGGGGAGACCTTACTCTATAGTTGAGAGGTTCTCTGAATCTCTGGACCCATAGCTTTTTATTTACTAGAATATACATTTTCCCTTTAGCAAAGCAAACACAATATCAAAGTTAAGGTTTGGTAAACAGTAAAAGATTATCAGGTTAGGGAATTGCCTTGAGCCATCATTGTCTTGACAGAACTATCGGTGCATAGCTTTTAGCTCTTGCTAAAGCCCAAGGTCCATCAGCCTTCTGTGTTCCTTGCTGCACTTTCATGATAGTGTAGACAATGGGTAGCTTCCAGCAGATATGGCCCCATCTTAGGCATTTGAAGAACATTAATTAACCCAAAGGGCTATTTTGTTCCAAGATATTAATGGATGATAATCATTGCATGTAGTTTCCTAACTTAGGATATTATTGGATTTTAATTAGACCCTGTCTCCTCTCTCTTAAAGAAGAAACTCAAAAGTGGAGAAGGCAGAGGGGAGTGGGGCCATGGTAATATGCAGAAACCTGTCCAATAGTAAAGATGGCCTCATGTGGCATTCCTCTCAGTAATAGCTATCTATAATCTCCCAAATCACCCACAACATGTTCATTGAGCTTAGATTTGATAGAGATAGCCATTCAGGAGATAGAGATCAGTTCAAAATCTTTTGTCTCCCCCTCCCTTATTTATATATCTTGAGATGCCTCTAATTTTAAAGTCACTCTTTTGGGGCTGTGTAATTGAACACAGAACGATTTGGCTACTCCCCACGCCTACAGAACCCAACTTAAAAGAAAATGTCTGATAGCAGTGTCTAGCCAGTGGTAATTGGTGATAGAAATGAAATTGGCTATTCCCTCCACTTCCCTGACACTTAATGTCTTCTTTAGATTTATAAGTGGATTCAACTGTGCACACAATGTGACTGGCCTCTAAGCTTGATGGGAAGGTTTTAGGAGTGGTGCAGGCATTAAACAAAAAATCATATAGTATATTTTTAATAATGATTTTAAGTATTCATGATTTTGGGGGTATAATTAGGGTATAGTCTGAAGGCTATATGTAATAATAAAACCAAACTAATTAGGTTAACTCAGAGGCTGTCTGCAGGCGAGTAGCTTTCCTCTGCTAAATCTTGTTAAAATGAAGTGGATTCTATTTTGTACAGAATGAGCAGGCTGCCATGACAACTGACTGTGAATAATATTTCAGTATTAGTCATACATTTCCAGTGTCTGACTCTAGGTCCAACGTTTATTCTAAAACCCAGATGCACATCTATTCTTAAAGGAGTTCTCCTGGATGTATTTACAAAAAAAAACAAAAAAACAAAAAAAAAAAACAACAGAAACAAAACACTTTCAACTGCCTAGGTTGTTTTCTTTTGGAATAGCTATTTGAATGAATTTACACAATTGCAAATTGTAGATTTTATTGCTGTTCTTTTCTTTTGGAGAGATGATTTGGGTATGAATTTATATTGTACTTGACTATAGAGTTGATTAAATAGACACACTAGACCAGAGTTTAAAAAGTTCCCCTCTAGGTGTATAATCTTTATGTTAAATTCTTTTTTTTTCATCTAACAGTTTCAGAAGGAATCTGAGGTTGCAAGTGACAGAAAATTCAGCCCAAACTGAGTAGGCAAAACAGGCCTCAAATGAATCTGACTTGAAAATTCCGAAGGTAAAATTTCATCCAGAGGTTTACAATGGAGGGCCCCAGCTCCATTTCCTTGCCTTTCCTTTGGTCTGACCTTCTCCATGTATCAATTGCACCCCCCAGACTGGCTCTCCTCATGGTGATAGCCTTGCTCAGAGCACAGCATTTGGGGGAGAAGAGTGAGTTTGTGTCCCAGCCCTGAGATTTGCTCGTAGTGCCCGTCTTTAGCTACATGTTCACACAAACACTCTCTTGTGCTAGAAGACAATGTAGGTCAAACCTGTGACCTTCCAGTGTATAGGACAGCACTCCAACCACCTGAGCAAAGGGAGTTTATTTTTACCTCACACACTATAAAATCCAGAGCTTCATTCATAATATGAAAGTGTTCATTACAAATAGCCCTTATTTACCTGTTTAAGTAAAAGAGTCATTAAACATATAGACATTTCTTGGCTTTAGTTACATCAGATTAATTTATATTATGTTTCCTTGAGACTGCTGTGTAAATCAGACTTTTACCTAAGTAGGAATGACAGTCCACCTTACTGGGATAGGTTAGTGAAGTTTCACTACATTAATGATACCTAAGTTTGCTTATAATTGTTATTTCATTCGTTTCAAATATTTGAAATCATTAGTTTATGGCATTGTTTTAATTATATATTACAACATTCTTTTGTTCTTGTGATACTACTGAATTGACCAAAAACATCACAATAACATTGTAGAATATAGTTTGACTTTAATAGTCATGAAAGGGTGGGTTGTTAAAGAAATAGAGATTTAAACAAATAAAATCATACTGTGTTACAGAGCAGTGCTGCTCAAAGTATACTTCCCTATCACTTGGGAGCTTTTTAGAAATACAGATTCATGAGCACCACTTCAAGCCTACCTAGTCAGAATCTCTAAGTGGATGGGCCCAATAATTTGTGTTTTAACAAGACCCCCAGGAGGCTTATAAACACATTAAAGTTTGAGAAGCACTGTTTTAGAGAGTTTTATGGAAATGAGAATCACAGATTGTGTATTCTTTGGAATATTGGTGAAAATACTAACTTTAGCTTTAGTAAACTAAGACCTATATATTAAGGCCTGGATTTCCCTTTGAAAGCCTTCAGGTCATGGAGTTCACTAATCTACTCCAGGTCACTGAGCCTCAACTCAACGTCTAAGCTTGACTCTCTCCCCCTATCAACACTGTCACCTAATTAATCTGTGTACAAAGGTTATTTCCTCAGAGAAGCCTTTTTTCTTGACCTTCTGATTCACTCTCATGATACACGTACTTCTCTGCAAATTTACATTTATTTTTGTAATAATTTTTATTGGTTTCAGAGAGGAAGTGAGACTGAGAGAGAAATAGAAACATCAATGATGAGAGAGAATCATTGATAGGCTGCCTCCTGCATGTCCCCTACTGGAGATCAAGCCCACAACCTGAACATGTGCCCTGACCAGGAATACAACTGGCACCTCCTGGTTTATAGGTCATGCTCAACCACAGAGCCACACTGGACAAGGTATTTTTATAATTACTTGATGAATGTTTACTTCCCTCACTAGATCTTGTCAGTTCTGTTAACTGGGCCTAGAACAATGCTGGGCACACAATAGATGCTCAACAAATATTTTTTGAATGAATATATGAATGAAACCAAGACAAGAATAAGTGCTCTTAAAGAAAATTCTCTAGCTCTGGCCAGTGTGGCTCAGTTGGAGCATTGTCCCATGTACTGGAAGATTGCGGGTTTCGTCCCTGGTTGGGTCGTGCAGGAGGCAACTGATCAGTGTATCTCTTTCACATTGATGTTTCTCTCTCTCTCTCCTTCCCTCCTCTCTAAAATCGATAAAAAAAAAAAAGAAAATTCCCTATAACTTTTCCAAAGGTTTCACCATAAGTTATTAGTCATTTGAGACTATAGTAGCAAGGGTTTTGAAAATAAAGCCATGGATCTTTCTGAGGTCTTGTTTTAGCTAATAATTTCAACATTTTCCCCAAGAAACCAACTGTTCTTTATATTTTACTAGGGGCCCGGTGCACGAAATTCGTGCACTGGGTGTGTGTGTGGGGAGTGTCCCTCAGCCCAGCCTGCCCCCTCTCACATACTGGGAGCCCTCAGGCGTTGACCCCCATCACCCTCCAATCGCCTGATCGGCCCCTTGCCCAGGCCTGACGCCTCCGCCAGAGGTGTCAGGCTTGGACAGGGGACCCCCATCTCCCCCCTGATCACTGGCTCTGGCCCCCGCCCAGGCCTGAGGCCTCTGGCCCAGGAATCATGCCTGGGCAGGGGACCCCCATCTCCCTCTGATCGCTTGCTCCACCCCCCGCCCAAGCCTGACACCTCTGACCCAGGCTTCAGGCCTGGGCAAGGGGACCATCATATCCCCCCAATCCCCGACTCCGCCCCCCACCCAGGCCTGATGCCTCAGCCAGAGGAGTTGATCCTCATCACCCTCTGATCACCAATCACAGGATCGGCCCCTTGACCAGGCCTGAGGCCTCTGGCCTAGGCGTCTGGCCCGGGCAGCGGGGACCCGCAGCTGCAGCGGCCCCGCGATCGTGGGCTTCGCTTTAGGCCCAGGCAAGGGACCCCTAGCTCCCAGGACTGCCAGCTTCGACCGTGCCCAGCTCCCATCGCTGGCTCCACCCCTACTTCCTGCTATCACTGGCCAGGGCGGAAAAGGCACCTGATTCTCCGATCATGGCTGGGGGGCAGGGCAAAGGCGGCCCCAGGGCCGCCTTTGCCCTGCCCCCCAACTCTTAACTCCCCACTGGGTTTCCGATCACTGTCAGTGGCAGGGGGCTTCTTCCTGCTTTCCCTTTGGCCTCCCTGCATTGTGCCTACATATGCAAATTAACCGCCATCTTGTTGGCAGTTAACTGCCAATCATAGTTGGCAGTTAATTTGCATATAGCCCTGATTAGCCAATGAAAAGGGTATTGTCGTACGCCAATTACCATTTTTCTCTTTTATTAGATAGGATGTTTATGAATACAAAAATGGTTGACGGGGGTAATGGTGGCAAAAAGAAAGCTTGAAGGACCTTGTACCTGCCTTTTCAATAAGTAGGAAGTGGTTTTTGTATGCAGGTTGTGTTGTTCACCTTATGTTGGCAGGTGATGATGTCATAATTGCATCTGACATCATGGGATTGTCATGGCAACCTACTGAAAAATCACTGTATAATCATCTGTGCAGTTAAGTCTCAGTCCTCCTCAAGTAACACCTATGAGCAAGAGGATGGATTGAGTCCGAGCCTCCAGCCCAGGCCAGAAGATACACCAACGAGCCAAGTAAGTATCTAGGAGTGTGGAACTGTTATAATGTGGAAGGATAGGAACTCTTAACGGAGAAGATTAGCTAAATGAAATCTGGGTAGTCATGGAAACGTTTGAAAGTTAAGCTTTCTGTGTTTAGTTGTTTGGCCAACTCTTGTGGGCTTTATGTTTTGTGTGTGGAGTTTATTGTACTTTAATATCTCTATATAGAAAAGCCTAAGCAACCGTCTGACCATCCGATCGTCTGACTGGTAACTCTGATGTTCAATGACCACCAGGGGGCAGACGCTCTGACAGGTAGCTATACCGCACACTGACCACCAGGGGCAGACACTCAACACAGGAGCTGCTGAACTCCAGTCACTTGGCAGCTACAGTTCTTAGATGATGCACCCAGAACCAGAGAGGAAGGAGCCCGACTCCAGGGTGCATTACCTGAGAACCACCCTCTCGCAATCTGGGACCACTTGGGGGGATGTCAGAGAGCCGGTTTTGGCCAGATCCCTGCAGGCCAGGCCCAGGGACCCCACTGGTGCATGAAGCCTCTAGTATATTATAAAATTTGTGCACTCGGGGGGGGGGGTCCATCAGCCTGGCCTGTGCCCTCTTGCAGTCTGGGACCCCTCGGGGGATGACCACCTGCTGGCTTAGGCCCTATCCCCCGAGGGATTGGGTCTAAGCTGGCAGTCAGACATCCCTCTGGCAGCCCGGGAGCCCTTGGGGAATGTCCACTTGCCAGCGGGGAGCAGGCCTAAGCTGCAGTTGGACATCCCTAGCACTGCCGAGGAGGCGGGAGAGGCTCCCACCACCACCACTGTACTGGCAGCCATCAGCCTGGCTTGTGGCTGAGCAGAGCTTCCCCTGTGGGAGCGCACTGACCACCAGGGGGCAGATGCTCAATGCAGGAGCTGCCCCCTGGTGGTCAGTGTGTGTCATAGTGACCAGTGATTCCCAGTCGCCCTGCTGTTAGGGTCAATTTGCATATTACCCTTTTATTATATAAGATAGATGCCTGGTGCATGGGTGGGGGCCAGCTGGTTTGCCCTGAAGGGTGTCCAGGATCAGGGTGGGAGTCCTGCTGGGGTGCCTGGCCAGCCTGGGTGAGGGGCTGAGGGCCGTTTTCAGACTGGCCACACTCCCTTCAGGGTGGGGTTCCCCTCTGGGGTGCCTGGCCAGCCTGGGTGAGGGTCAGAGGGCTGTTTTCATGCTGGCCACACCCCCTTCATGGAGGGGGGTCCTGCTGGGGTGCCTGGCCAGCCTAGATGAGGGGCTGATGGCTGTTTGCAGCCTGGCCAAGCCCCCCAGCAGGAGCCCTCACCCCATGAGGGTGTGGCCATCCTTGGGTGAGGGGCTGATGGCTGTTTGCAGGCTGGCCAAGCCCCCCAGCAGGGACCCTCACCCCATGAGGGTGTGGCCATCCTGGGTGAGGGGCTGATGGCTGTTTGCAGGCTGGCCACAGCCCCAGCCACCCAAGCTCCCAGTGGAGGTTGGCTGGAAGCAGGTATCTGGGATTTATTTAGCTTCTATAATTGAACTTCGTTGCCTTTTGCAGAGGCCACAGCCAGCCAGGGCAGACGGGAAGCTTAGTGCTTCCTCCATCACCTGGGCAACCAAGCCTCCTGCTTGCTCCAGCTCTGTGGCTGCCAGCCGCCATCTTGGTTGGGTTCATTTGCATATAGTCACTCTGATTGGCTGGTAGGCATGGCTTGGTCATAGGGAAGGTACGGTCGATTAGCATCTTTGTCTTTTATTAGTGTAGATTGGAGCTATCTTTATAGGGTTGAATTGGGTAACTTTGATGTAATAGAAAGAGTATTGGCCATCCAGTCATAAGACTGTGACATTTGGGAGCACTTACCCCCTCCTATGAAATGGAGGGCCTGCCCTAGTAAGTGTGTTTGGTTGGTTGGAGCGTCATCTCATATACCGAAAGGTTGGGGGTTTGATCCCCAGTCAGGGCACATGCCTGGGTGGCAGGTTCTATCCCTGGTTGGGGCACATACAGAAGGCATCCAAATCATGTTGTCTCTCACATTGATATTTCTATCTCAAATCAATAAGGAGGATTAAAAAACATTGGGAGGATTAAAAAGCAAAAAATGGAGAGTCTTTCTGAACAAGTCTAGAGGGCCATAGTATCTTGCCATATCATAGGCTCACCTATTATGGAGCTCTGGTTCAAGAACCTCACAGTGGTCTTGCAAGGGGACTCCATCATTGGTGCCTAGATAGTTTGCCCAATTCCCAGTGCTTGGACATGAGAGGGAGTTGAGTAAAAGTATATTTTCTTGTTTGACTTTTGCCTTGGAAGGGCAGATTAGAGCCCCTGCAAAAGGAAAGTTAGAATTACCATTGTTCTTCCATTGACTCATGCTAGATATCAAACTGAGATACTGCAAAACAGGAGCACATGCAAGCTAGAAGGGACAGATTGTGGCAATACTTAAAAATATCACAACTCTCTAAATAAGCTGGTCTGGTAAGTGGATTTGGAATTCAGACAAAAATACCCATAACTCTGAAAATCTGAATTGTACATTGCCAAGGTAAATTACTTCTATGAAGTAATTACAGAAGATACATTGGATTATATGTTAACACCTATTTTCCTTGGTATACAGACATCCCTCTCTCATGAGCCTCTTCCTTTACAGATTGCTCCTTTGTTCGCTCCTTAATGTCTTTTATCCCTATTGCCTTCTTACTCTACAACAGTGGTTCTCAACCTTGGCTGCACATTAGAATCACCTGGAAATCCTTTTAAAATCCTGATTTCTCCCAGGCGATTTTAATGTGCAGCCAAGATTGAGAACCACTGCTCTACAAGCTTACTCAGGCTATTTTATCTTCTCTAATCACTTCAGCTGTTACTGATACCCCGATGACCTCTTTAATCAGAAAGACCTGATTTATTTCCTTGGCTCTAATCGCCAGCTTCTAAAGCAGTGGTTCTCAACCTTGGCTGCACATTAGAATCACCTGGGAATCTTTCTAAAATCCTGATTTCTGGGCCTCATCCTCCAGAAATTCTGTTTCTTTGTTATGGGGTGGGGCCACAACATTAGTAACAAAGAAAGAATTTCCGGAGGATGAGGCCCAGAAATCAGGATTTTAAAAAGATTCCCAGGTGATTCTAATGTGCAGCCAAGGTTGAGAACCACTGTTCTAAAGCATATAGAATGTTTCAACTTGTTCTTTTTCTCCACCATAAACACACTTGTCCCCTTTCATGTCCTACCCCTCCCTGTACCTGTTAATACTCTTCTGCAGTTAATGGTATCACCTAGACATGTGATGGCGAACCTATGACACGTGTCAGAGGTGACACGTGAACTCATTTTTTTGGTTGATTTTTCTTTGTTAAATGGCATTTAAATATATAAAATAAATATCAAAAATATAAATCTTTTTTTTACTATGGTTGCAAATATCAAAAAATTTCTATATGTGACACGGCACCAGAGTTAAGTTAGGGTTTTTCAAAATGGTGACACACTGAGCTCAAAAGGTTCGCCATCACTGTCCTAGACTGTAAATTGTAAGAGAGAAGGACCAGTGTTGTACCTCTAACATCCAGTATAGTATCTGGCACAAGGTAGACACACCCAGTAAATAGTATTAAATAAGTATAAATCCATTTAGTATTCCAGACTATAAATCTTGGGATCATTCTTTTTTTTTTTAACCCTCACCTGAGGGTATGTTTTTATTGATTTTAGAAAGAGAGGAAGAGGGAGAGAACAAGAAACATTGATGGACTGCCTCTTGTAGCACCCCAACCATCGAACCAGCAACCTGGGTTTGTGGCCAGACCAGAATGGAACCTGCAGCCTCTTGGTGCAGGGGATGATGCTCCAATCAATTGGGCCACATTGGCTAGGGCTGGAATCATCCTTTTTTTTAAAGTTTTTTTTAAATCCTCACTCAAGGATATGTGCTTTTCAAAAATGGATTTTAGACAGGAATGGAGAGAGAGAGAGAGATGGAGAGGGAGCGAGAGAGAGATGATGATGTGAGAGAGAAACGGATCAGTTGCCTCCCATAGGCACCCAGACCAGGAATCAAACCCACAACCTGAATATGTACCCTGACCTGAAATTGGCCTGCCACCTTTGCTTCCTATACCTGGTCTGGGACCAGTGGCATTTTGTACCTAAAAGGCTTTTATATTTGGCCCCTCCTCTCCATACCCACTGCCAGGGCTTAAATTCAGCCCTTATATATCTACCTCCTAGATTGTGGCAGGAGCTTCCTCATTGGCCTTATGGATGGTGTTTTATCACCATTTGACCCTCAGAGGGATCTTCCTAAAGTTTGAATCTAATCAGATTACTCTCAGGCTCCCCTTCACTCAAACAGAGCTTGCAATCTGGCAGCCTCACACTGATCCATGGAGTTTATACAATGTTTGGAGAAAATGAGAATTACAGTATTTCATTGATTCTAAGATGCACATGTTTTTCACATTTAACATCTCTGAAATCGGAGTGTCATAGTTGGGTAGGTGGCTTTTTTCCTTTTTATGGGTACATAAAATAGTGATGCACCTTATAATCGACGACATTTTACATTTGCAAAAATATATTCATACTCACATTTAAAAATAGGAAGATTTTACATAAAAATATGTTTAGCTTCTCTTGAAAAATTACATCGGGCAACGCGGCCAGGATTTCTGTATGGCAGCCTAAGAAGAACTACCAGTAAGTAGCAGCTGTCTCGTTTAGACAAAAACTCTCTAGAATGTCCCATCGTTTCCACCCAGGCTGCTTTATTCATTTATATTATCTTCCCAGTTCATGTAAGCATTTGTAATTGCATTCCCTGACTGACTGGTTAAACTCTGAATTCTTTGTTATGATTTACAAGAACAACCACAGGTACCAACATACCTCTCCAGGTTCACATCCCCATCCTCCACTCTATATACCCTCTAGCCCTCAGTCTCAGGAAACATTACTCAAATATTACATGCTCCCATGTTCCCTGGATTGCTTTGCTCACCTTTTAATCCCCTGTGAAACATTTCCTAGCTTGCCCTGACCAAACTGATATACTTCTGGACTCCAATAGTAAGTGGCACATCTCTGGACCTACACTTTTGTTTTGAAATTATTTGTGGACAGGCCTGTGTCCTTCATTACGCTGTACACTGGCAGGGAAATGAACCAGAACTCATTCATCTTTGCATCCCTGCCTCATAGCTGGAATATGCTCAGTAAGTATATGTTGAGTAAAGAGTAGATGGGCTGTGTTTTCTGTCTGGGAGCTCTGTTCTTTGCATTTTGCCCATGGTTAGAGAGCCAACAGTAAAATCAGAGGGAAGGGCAAGTGTCTTCCTTAGTATTCATAGTTTACAGCAGAAAACACTGCTTCTGGCTGTGATTTAAAAAGGGCCCTTGGCAGTCAGAGGCCATCCATGGGGACTTTAATATATATAGACCCAAGGCACTAAGCCAGGGGTCCTCAAACTTTTTAAACAGGGGGCCAGTTCACTGTCCCTCAGACCGTTGGAGGGCTGGACTATAGTTTAAAAAAAAGCTATGAACAAATTCCCATGCACACTGCACATATCTTATTTTGAAGTAAAAAAACAAAACGGGAACAAATACAATATTTGTATTTGCATGTGGCTCGCGGGCCATAGTTTGAGGACCCCTGCACTAAGCCAAGCCAGAGCCAGTTCTGTGAATCTTTTTGAAAATTTTATTTTTAAACTAGAGGCCTGGTGCATGACATTCGTTCCCTGGGGAGGCGGGCCCTCAGCCCAGCCTGCGCCCTCTCACAGTCCAGGACCCCTTGGGGGGAGTGGGCCTAAGCTGGCAGTAGGACATCCCCCAAGGGGTCCTTAACACTGCCTGGGGGCTGGAGAGGCTCCCGCCACTGCCACTGCGCTCCCCAGTCCTGAGCCCAGCTTCTGGCTGAGCAGCGCTCCCTGATCACTAGGGGGTAGCTCCTGTGTTGAGCATCTGCCCCCTGGTGGTCAATGCATATTATAGTGACCCATCTTTCTGCCATTCTGTTGATTTGCATATTAAGGTCTTATTATATAGGATTAGTGTACAGTAAAATCAATATGCTGTACAGTTCTGTTAATTTGGTCCCATGGATAGATGAGTGTGATCACGATCATAATTAGGATAGAGAACATCACCCTCCAAAACTTCCTGTGCTGCCTGGCCAGTGTGACACAGTGGTTGAGCAGCAACCTATGAACCAGGAGGTCATGGTTCAATTCCTGGTCAGGGCACATGCCCCAGTTGTGGGCTTGATCCCTAGTGTGGGGTGTGCAGGAGGCAGCTGATCAATGATTCTCATCATTGATGTTTTTATCTCTCCCTCTCCTTTCCTCTCTGAAATAAATAATATATATATACTAGAGGCCCAGTGCACAAATTTGTGCATGGGTGGGGTCCAGCCAGCCCGACCCCAATTGAGGTGGATCAGGGCTGGGCCTGTTGGGAAGAGGAGATGACAGGAGGTTGGCCGGATGGCCCACCCCAATCGGGGCCTGATCAGGGCCGGGGTGGCTGAGGGGAGGGGCCGTGGGCGATTGGCCGGCAGGCCCCATCCCTGATTGGGGTTGGGGGACTGATTGGGGACAGGGTCAGCCATGGGGAGGGGCTGTGGGTGGTGGGCTGGCTGGCCCTACCCCCGAATAGGGTAGGGGGGGGTGCTGATTTGGGGCCAGTGGCCTGGTGGAGGGGCCATGGGTGGTTGGCTGGCTGGTCCTGTCCCTGATAGGGTGGGGGGGTTGATCTGGGGTGGGGCCGGGCAGGGGGAGGGCTTTAGGAGGTTGGCTGGCCAGTCGCACCCCCTATTGGGGTGGGGGGCGATCAGGGGCAGGGCCAATCAGGGTGGTGGGGGCCCATCAGGGGTGGGGCTGGCTGGGAGGATGGTCTGCAGGAGGTTGGCTGTCTGGCCCCACCCCTGATTGGGGTGGGGGTGATCAGGGGTGGGGCTGGCCAGCGGGAGGGGCTGCAGGAGGTTGGCTGGCCAGCCAAATCCCCTATTGGGGTGGGAGGAGCGATCAGGGGCAGGGCCAGCCAGGGGTAGGGGCTGTGGGCCTATCAGGGTGGGGTGGGACACTCAGGGGTGGGGCTGGCTGCATTGAAGGGTGGGGGCATGGGGAGTTTTGGCTGGCTGTCCTCGACCTTGATTGGGGTGGGAGAGTCCAATCAGGGGCTGGCCAGCCAGGGGAGGGGCTTCAGGAGGTTGGCTGGCTGGCTCCACCCCTTGATCCAGCCGGTTTGCTGGCCACAGTGAGCACCGTAGCAACCGGTCATTCCAGTCTTTCTGGCGTTACAGTCGCTGGCTTTTTATATATATAGCTACTAGAGGCCCAGTGCACAAAATGCATGCATGGGCGGGGGGGGGGTCCCCTCAGCCCTCTCCAATCTGGGAGCCCTCAGGGGATATCCTACTGATGGCTTAGGCCTGCTCCCCATGGTTTTCTGCTGTCTGCGGGGCCCGCTTGGCCACTCCTGGGTTGCTGCGGTGATGGCCAAGCGGGCCCTGCTCTCAGTGGCCGCCCCCCAGGACTGGAGGACTCCAGTGGGGCTGAGAGGACTGGGCACTGCTATCTTGTGGCTATGGGAGCCGCCATCTTTTGTTGGAGTGATGGTTAATTTGCATATTACTCTTTTATTAGATAGGACTAGAGGCCCAGAGCACAAAATACATGCATGGGTAGGGTCCCTAGTGGCTGCTGGCTGCCGGCTGCCGGCCAGAGCCTCCCTTCCCTCGGCTGCCTGCCGCTGCCACTGGCTGGGGCCTCCCTTCTGCCTTGGCCTGGTGCTGCCTGCTCACCTGCTCATCCATCTCGCTGCAGTCTTGCTCTTGTTGGGGCCCATCGTGGCTGGTAGTGCCTCTACTGCTGCTTGCTGCCAGTGCTGCTTCGCCAACACCTGCCATGTTCTACACTGCCCCCTGGTGGTCAGCACACTTCTAACTCCTGGTCAATTAAACTCCTGCCTGTGGGGACAATTTGCATATTAGCCGTTTATTATATAGGATATATCTATATCTGTATCTGTATCTGTAGCTGTATCTATATCTATCTCTATTCCTGTGCTATCCCTTTGTAGTCATACCCTCACCCACTCATCAACCTTGGAAACCACTGATCAGTGCTCCATCACTGTGGTTTTGTCCTTTTGAAACTCTCATATAAATGTACACAACCTTTTAAGCCTGCTTCTTTTACTAAGCATAATGCCTTTGAGATTCATGCTCATGTACATCGATAATTTGTTGTTACCCACCTTTGATTTCTTTGAATAACTTTCTAATTAGTTGCCAAATCTGGCCTCCCTTTTCTCCTACTTAATGTGGTTTTTCAATACCCAGAATTTATCCCTGAAAATATGTGATTCTTTCTCTTTATTAAAATTTAATATTACTTGCTATTCTTTCCCTCCCTTCAAAAGGCAGCAGGCTCTTTAAATCAAGGTTCTTTAAATGTATTTGTGAAGCTCTCACAGTAAAAGCTTTCTGAGAACGAACCCCTAATACAGGTATATTTATTTATTTTCAGCTAATACTGCTGAACTCATATTGTGTATATTACCAAACATACATGAAAATAGTAAATTCAAAAAAATAATAAATAGATAAAAATACCAATTCTAATGGTTTGCTTTCTATTCTCCAACATATCTGTGCTGCTTCTGCTGTGGGGTAGGTACCTCAATTTAGACACTACCAACTGCTAGGAAGCTAAGATCGGGTATGATTTCTCACCGCTAGCCCCAACACCAAGAGGCTAGCTGAGAGACTAGCCCCATTTGAGTTACTTCCTTTGGTTACTATCAGGCATTGAAGTATCAGGGACCAGACACCGTAAGTACTCATTGCCAAACAGATCTGCACACATTGTTGTTTTCTCAGTTGATTCCCAAATCCAGCTGCTTTGCCTAGATTCTAGCATATTGCCCAGAATATGACCCATTCGAATGACTTTTCCTTGGTAGAAAATGGAACTGTAGCCAGTTCCAGGAAGCTTGTGAAACAGGACAGATTGGTCTGCCCTGCCCAGAGTCTCTCCCTTGTGAGGTAATCAGCCTTCTCCATCCCCTCTAGCTTTCCATAGTTTGCTACTAGCATAGACTAACCGAGATGCTGGTTTAGACTTCCTCAGCAGCAGACCCTTAGGCAAGCGTTTGAGAGCAAGAAGTTTATTTGGAAAGTGAAGGCAAACCCAGTAGGGGAGTGGCGAAGTGAGAAAGGAAGGAGAAACAGCCAAGATAGCCAAGAAAGTGTAAGTCTAGCCTACAGAGGTGGAAAGGCAACCACTTTTCTCTACCCTCTCAAAAGTCTAACTGCAGCATTGTAATTAGGACCACAGTTCATTCTCATTTTTACTTTGCCTCTCCCATTTCACATCCTTGTTAAGTACTATAAAATAGACATGCCTACAGGAACACCCTCATCTCTCCCTTACCTCTTCTTCTGGCTAACTCTTAACTCTGGCTGCTCAATCATCAGGCCTTAGCCTGACCACCACTTCTAGAAAGCCTTCCCTCATCCCCCTTTTCGTGATGGGGCTCTTTCTCTGTGTCCCCCTATCTGTCCTGTTAGAGATCTTATTATACTGTATTCTTTCATTTATTCATATAATAAATATTATGTGCCTGGCACTGTTTTAGGTACCTGGAGCTTATATTGCAATAGGGGAGAGAGATTTTTAAAAATATGTTTTATTGATTATTAGAGAGAAAGGGAGAAAGAGACAGAAACATTGATTGGGCCCTAGCTGGTTTGGCTCAGTGGATAGAGCATTGGCCTGTGGACTGAAGGTTCCCGGGTTTGATTCCAATCAAGGGCACATGCCTGGGATGCTGGCTTGATCCCCCGTAGGGGGCGTGCAGGAAGCAGCCAATCAATGATTCTCATCACTGATGTTTCTATCTCTCTCTCCCTCTCCCTTCCTCTCTGAAATCAATAAAAAAACCACCACCACAACAAAAAACATTGATCGGCTGCCTCCTCCACACCCCCTACTGGGGATCAAGCCTGCATCCTGGGCATGCGCCCTGACCCAGAATTGAACCAGTGACCTCTTGGTCCATAGGTTGATGCTCAACCACTAAGCCACACTGGCCAGGTGGGGAGACAGATTTTAATTTCTCATTTACCTATGTGTGTGTCTCACCTAATTGTTTCCATTTTCTTCACCATTTATGTCCGTCCCTCAGCACAGTGCCTACCACATAGATGTTCAATAAAAATGTGTTGAATTGAATGAAACAGCACACGGCATCTTAGTTAAGGATGACTTGGTATTTCTATGGCCTTTTCTGGGGGGGAAAATGAGCTCTCACCTTTCCTATTGGTTGTTACCCTATGGTGACGTGCCCATTGAAAGATAAAGTGACCCATTATTTTTTCTTTTTTCAGACTAAGACAACACATCCATCTTCAGCTGGAGGAAAACCAGATAACATCTGAGTAGAAGCTGGAAACATCATTTTACAAACATATAAGGTGCTGACTGAGGCAGTGTAGTGTAATGATTATAAGCAGAGGTTGTAGAGTCAAAGTGCCTGGGTTCATATCCCAGCTCTGCTACTTATTTGCTGTTTGACTTTGGGCTATAGTTCCTAATTCGTAAATAGGGATAATAGTAGTATATGTCTCATATGATCTATAGATTAGGTAAGGTTAACACATTTAAAATTTGTAAGTGTCTAGAACAGCCATGGGCAAACTACGGCCCGCGGGCCGGATCCGGCCCGTTTGAAATGAATAAAACTAAAAAAAAAAAAAAAAAAGACCGTACCATTTTATGTAATGATATTTACTTTGAATTTATATTAGTTCACACAAACACTCCATCCATGCTTTTGTTCCGGCCCTCCGGTCCAGTTTAAGAACGCATTGTGGCCCTCGAGTCAAAAAGTTTGCCCACCCCTGGTCTAGAACATAGTAAGTACTCAATAAGTGTGATACTGTCATTGTGACTTGTTAACATACATGAACACATTCATTTAATAATTGGAAGCTGGCTATAGGACTCTGGTGCTCAAAGTAGCATTTCAGCGTGCTTTGTACAATGGAAAAATATGGTTAAATTCTTCATTTTAACCAAATTTTAAGTTTTGGACAAGTCACATATAGGGCACAGCCAATCCAATTCATGATCCAGAAGCTGATCATTAAAATAACTACCTAAATCACAAGTTCTTATCCTCTTTTTCTTGCTTTCTGAGATTAAACAAATATTTGCATTTGGTGCTGGAATGCCAAGAGGAATGAAATGGATTCTTTCCCTTCAGGGTTTCACATGTAAAAGGACAAATTACAGTGCACTTTGGGAAGTTCTATAATTGGACACACACATGGCTTTGAGTTCCAGAAGACAGAGTGACTAAGTCCCCTTTGGTGATTCAGGAAAGACATCACACAGAGGAGGTGACATTTGAACAACTGTATAGACCATAGCCATCATTTAATCACTGGATTGAATAGGCATTTGGCTGGAAACTCAGCCATACAGTGACATTATCCATTATTTTTTGGGGGGAGCCTGGCTAATTATGTTATCATTTGCAATGTGTACGGTAGCCTCCTCAGGTTCTGGGCTTGGAGTTCCTGCCATAGAAAACTATATGGTTACATTATCTCATAAGAGGCCCTCTGATAATATTTAATATGCTAATAAGAGTAGAGAAGCCCAGAGCTACCTTCCCAGTTATTTTTAAAGTGACTCCATTAGTATAAATATCAAGCTAGGTTACTGCTTTACTGGATCTCCTGTGGTACCAAATTGCAGAAAGGAATTGGCTAAAGAGTAGCTTGGGTGGGGTTATGAGATAATTATGTCTGGAGTCCTTTAAATCCTAGCTCTCTATGCCTAAGGCCAGTAAGATAAGGCCATACGCTGTGTAACCAACTAGGAAGAGTTTGGGAGGAAAATTGCTGTCAGTGCAGCTGCACTCAGCGTGAGACCCTGGGAACAGGTCACCCCTGATTGCCTCAAAAGACAGCCGAACTGTGGCTGGTGGCATCCAGTATTGACATCCGCACTTCGATTATTCAAGTGTGTCTTCGCTCCTCATCCTTCTCAAACTCAGCAAAATTACAGGTCAACTTTCCTTTTCCTTTCTGCTGATGGTGGGAGGTGAATCTCCCTTTCACAGATGGGTTCTTCAGCAAGCGGCTAATTGAATAGCTGGAGGAATAAAAATGTCATATAAATAAATTTGCAGCACAGCACCCAGCAGCTGCCCCTTTAACCCATGCTTTTTCAAGTCCTAAGGAGGAATGGTTAGTGATTCCACTTCCTTTTCTTAATTGTACTGAGAGGTTATTGTAATGTTTCCTAGAAATCATTCTTGATTTACCTAAAGAGTCAGCCATTGAATGCTTTTCTGCCCTTATTTGCCAAAATTCTCTTTTATACTTTGTACTGATGCATATTATTTATGCAAACAGCGGCCTGGTCCTGCCCTTACAGAGCCTGGTCCCCTTGGAAGCAGTCATGTGATCACAGCCCATTACTTGAGCACATCCCTATCTAGCCTGAAACAAGGCAGGGTTGGGGCAGAAAGCTGTGGCTGCTGGCCAGAGCTCAGTCTTTCCCGGATCTGTGGCTCTGGGCTCGGCTTCCAGGCTGAAAGGCAAAGCAGCTGTGGCCTGTTTGGGTTATTTCTTTGTGTGTGCGGGTGTGTGTTTATTTCTTGATTTATTTAAGCCGGAGCTCATCCTGCAGAGAGCTGCAGAGATGTGTGGAGTTCGTGTGTGTATGTAGGGGGTGTTCCAGAGAGAGCTGACTTCTATCTTTTTTCTTTCAGACTTCAGTATTCCTCATAGAGAACGTTTTTTTTGGGGGGTGAGGAAAAACCTCTGCATTGGCCAAGCAAAAGAACCAGGTAATATGTTTGTTTGTTCTTAGGTATTTGGGGGAAGCAGAAGTCTACATTATAAGCATATATTATGTAGCAACAAAACAGGGAATGTGTACTCCTTGGAGTTTATTTGATTGCTTTGCAATTTCTCAGATTGATTTTTCTCAAGGATGCTGATTGCAAATCACTTGCCATCGTCTTAAAAAATGTGCACAGATGACTTTGCAATCTAAAGGGTTATGGCCTATTTCAAATGAACGTGATGTTTGGAAAAACTGTGGTCACTTGGGTGAGAGCTAGAAAAGGAGGGAAGGGATACTTTAAGAAACTCTTTTAGGCCCTTCATGGGGTGTTCTAAACCCCATTGTGCAACTTCGTGTTCAGAATGTTCAGAAATCTTTTTTTAGCTCCCTTGGCCTCTTGTTACCACAGAGCACCACAGGGTTTCCATCTGTCTGTAAGAAAGGGAAACAGAATTCCCTGCAACATTAAAGAATTCTCATTAGTGATTTAGTGCTTACATAGATTGACCAGGTTGGGTCCTGAAACCAAGGCATAGCAAACCTTTTAGTGGACAGACATTTTTGTTTTTTAAGATTAAACAGAGTAGGTCTTCAGTTCTGCCACTGATCAGCGTGCCACGGAGTACAATATTTAATTTCTGAGTCTCAGTGCCTTCATCTGTAATATGGGAATGATGATATCATCTTGAAGATTGCTGTGAAGATTAACTGGATTAATAGAAATACAAAGCATCCACTGTGCTGGGTAAATAATAGTTCCTTAATAAGTAGTGGTGATTTTAGCTGCCATTATTATTATTATTATTATTATTATTATTATTATTATTCTGGTATAGTGTTCTTTCAGATCTTAGCGTTCTCAGGGAGAAAGAGCCCATATCTTGTGAATCTGAAATTATCCCAGAACCTGTAGACACCCAAGGGATTTAGTCTCTGGAAGGTCCCAGACAATGCATTTGGAAGGAGGAGATTAGAGCAAACACAAGTTTCATTTCAACACTTCTACCACAGGGGTACCCACCCATGCATAGCCCCTCCTAACTCATCAGCTAAGAATTGCTCCTTCCTCAGATATGTTATTATCCCTAGTTCCTTATGAGAAAACTGAGGTGCAGAGGAATTAATGACTAGCTGAGAAGAATTTAAACTCTGGTTTGTCTGACTTCTAAACCCCAGGCTCCACTGGGCCAGCATTAAGCAGTTAGGAACCATAGGTGTTTTTGAGATGGTTTCCTTCAAAAGGGTTCCCTGCTAGACTGTTTGGGAAACAGTGGACACTGTAGCTCTTTCTTAGAAATTGACGATGCACATTAACATATTGAAGGCTCTGAGGAATCCTGTAGTAAAGAAACCTGTGTAAACCTACTTCTCCTGAACTTATTTGATAATGAGATCTCTTTTTTTTTTTTTGGCCTTATTCCTAGAATTATAAACAACATGGAACTACACTTCCACAAACACGCTTTGGAAAACCTGACACCAGGCCAAGGTGCCCCTCATCACAGTCCTTCCTCATATAATAGCAGATACCCTCAGATACCTTCTAGTGGCCAGCATAATTTCTACCCTTTTCTTATCCTTTAATCTAATGAGACCCAAGAAGAATCAGGAGCTCAGTCCTACAGATTTCCCCTTATTCATTTAGGACCCCAGATACAAGCAAATGCTACAGTGTTTTACTGGAAAGGTAGTAGTGGAAGGAGCCTCTCTAGCATGGTCTGCCAGGGACTCCTCTACTTTATGCCCTTTAGTTATATTTAAGCCACAGACATCAGGTTGTAGAACCCCTGTTTTTAAAAATATATATATTTTTATTGATTTCAGAGAGGAAGGGAGAGGGAGAGAGAGCTAGAAACATCAATGATGAGAGAGAATAATTGATCGGCTGCCTCCTGCATGACCCCCACTGGGGATCGAGCCCACAACCTGGGCATATGCCCTGACTGGGAATTGAACTGTGACCTCCTGGTTCATAGGTCTATGCTCAACCACTGAGCCACACCCACCAGGCTAGAACCCCTCTTTTGATGAAGACCAAATGTCATGCAGCAGAGTGAGCCTGAAGAGGTATCTGGAGGACACATCTGTGGTGTCCACAATTGAATGACTGAGTTCTAGATTTGGCTTCCTCAGGGCCAGAGCTAGAATAGGCATTTCTCACAAAAGCTGAGTTTCTGCTAGGAAAAGCTAAGTTTCTAGCATGGGAAACCAACCATAGTTCACATCTAGAATGCCAGAGGTGGAATCAAGATCAGCGTGGCTGAGCTAAGGTGTGAGGGTTCAGTAGAGATGTACTTTGAAATAAAATAATGAATAAGAACAACTTGAGGAGATTGGGCTAGCTTAGAGGGTACTTGATGGCCAAGGTTAGCTTGGCTCCAAGGACCATCTTTTGTTCTTTCTTTGTATCTTCACCTTTGGAAATGAAAAGTGGCCAGGATGAAAAGAAATGAACACCAAACTGTTCAACCCTCCACTTCTCCCCCTCATCCCCCTTCCACACATACACTCACACACACAGTGAAAACCTTTTAGTGGAAGCCTTAGAAACCTTTCGTTTTGCACAGTTTAAATGAGTGCCAATGATGAATCACTATTTTATGTTTATGCTTAAAAAGCATCCTCGGTATATATGTATATATCGGTAAGGGACGGTGGCACTGGGCAAGTTTCAAGCTATTTTTTGACTGACTGTGGCATCCTTGGGTCTTTGTGAATGCTCCTGACACTCCCCACCTCTAGAGCTGAAGAACCCATTTCACGCCCCAGGAAATTGTTTCTTCAGAGACTCTTTAGCACGCTAAATGCTTTTCTAATGCTGACAGAGGGCAGGAAATTGAAAGAGCTTATGTTTTCCCAAATAATGGAAAATCCCCAAATCATTTTTATCAGCTTAGCAACTAGCCAGAGCTGTCCTCAAAGGCACATCTTTAAAAACTTGCTTCCCTCTCTGCCTTTAAGTGGATAATTACAATCTAAGTTGGGCAGTGTGTGGGAGTAGGAAGTGGCATCTGGCTTTAACCAGGTCTTGTTTTGGCGAGAATTAAAATGAACTCTCTTTTTCTTTTTTTTAAATTTATTGATTTTAGAGAGACTGAGGCACTGGACAAGTTTCTGATTCAACAATAGGAAGTGATATATTTCAATCTCCATTTTCTTTTTCCAGAAAAAGGAAGAAAGCAATATTTAATAATGTAAAAATTCAAATAACAACTATTTTTTCTAATACCAAAGAATTCTAAAACAATTCTCATTTCCATCATGATTTAAAATTTTTGTTTAAAAATGGATATATAAAGTACTATCCATTTTCTGGTTTAATAAAAGGTTTATAATCAAATAGCCAGCATCTGTGCACAAAATTATAGACTAATAATTATCTTTAGTTATTAATTTTTAAAGGACTCTGGCTTAGAAATATTCATTTATTCATGCATTCAGCATTTATCAAATACTTGCTATGTTAAAGACACTGTGTAGGTGCCAGAGATTCAAGGAATGTTTAGAAAATAAGATTCCCTAGAAGCTTACAGTCCAGCAGAAATATATTTAACTATGATGCTTTTCAGTTCCTAGTGAATCTTTTATATGGACTTTTGTTGTGCAGTGAATTAACTGAGAACCAAATGCCTTTGGAGAGATATATTGCTTTATTTATTTCTTTTTCTGGAAAAAGAAAATCACGATTGAAATATATCACTTCTTTTTGTTGAATCAGTGTTTGTTGCCTACTCAATGCCCAACTCTTATCTATATACTAGAGGCCCAGTGCATGAAATTCGTGCACGAGGGGGGGGGTGGTCCGCTCAGACCAGCCTGGACCCTCTCCAATCCGGGACCCCTTAGGGGATGTCCGACTGCCGGTTTAGGCCCGATCCCGGGGATTGGGCCTAAACTGGCAGTCGGACATCCCTCTCACAATCCTGGACTGCTGGCTCCTAATCGCTCACCTGCCTGCCGGCCTGGTCACCCCCAACTGCATGCCCCACTGGCCTAGTCACCCCTCACTGTCCCCCCCCAGCCTAATTGCCCCAAAATGCCCCCCCTGTTGGCCTGGTTGCCCCCAAATGCAACCCCCCCACTGACCTGGTCACCCCTAACTGCCCCCCTGCTGGCCTGGTTGCCCCATGCAGCCTGCTTGTTCAGTTGTTTGGTCGTCCCTCACTAACCACCCTGCCAGCCTGATCACCCCACACAGCCTGTTTGTTCAGTCATTTGGGCATCCCTCACTAACCCCCCTGCCAGCCTGGTCATAGGCAGCCACCTTTGTGAGGGTGTGATGGTCAATTTGCATATGACCTCTTTATTATCTATGCTAATAAAAGGGTAATATGTTAATTAGACTGGGAGACCTTCCAGATGTCCTTTCGGTCAAAGCCATGGTGGTGGGGTTGAGCCAGAGGCAATTACGGGTGATCAAGCTAGGAGGGGAGGGCAGTTGGGGGTGAACATGCCATTGGGGGGAGGCAGTTGGGGGTGAGAAGGCTGGCAGGGGGGCTAGTTGGGGGAGAGCAGGGTGGCAGGGGGGCCACTTGGGGGCGAGCAGACTGGCAGTCGGGAGAAGTTGGGGGCAATCAGGCCAGCAGGGGGGCAGTTGGGGGCAAGCAGGCCAGCAGGAGGGGTAGTTGGGGGCAATCAGGCTGGCGGGGGGTCAGTTGAGGGCAAGCAGGCCAGCAGGCAGAGTGGTTAGGTTGTTTGGCTTCTATAATTGAAACACTGTTGCAACTCCAGCTCTGAGGCCCGGCTGGCTGAAAACAGGTTTCTGGGGTTTGTTTAGCTTCTATAATTGCAACATTGTTTCTTAGAGTGCAGCTCAGAGGCCGGCAGCAGCAGGCGGGGAACCACGGCTTCCTCCATCACTGGAGCAAGCAAGCCTCCTGTTCACTTCAGCTGCCTGGCTGCTGGCTGCCATCTTGGTTGGCAGTTAATTTGCATATCACCCCGATTAGCCAATGGGAAGCGTGTCGGAGGTACAGTTAATTACCATGTTTGTCTATTATTAGATAGGATTTTTATTGATTTCAGAGAGGAAGGGAGAAGGAGAGAGAGATAGGAACATCGATGATGAGAGAGAATCATTGATCAGCTGTCTCCGGCACACGCTCCACTGGGAATGAAGCCTGCAACCTGGGCATGTGCCCTGACTGGGAATCAAACCATGACCTCCTGTTTCATAGGTCAATGCTCAACCACTGAGCCATGCCAGCTGGGCGGGAGTCTGCATTTTTTAAAAAAAATGTATTTTTATTGATTTTAGAGAGGGAGGGAGAGGGAGGGAGAGGGAGAGAGAGATAGAAACATCAATGATGAGAGAGAATTATTGATCGACTGCCTCCTATAATGGGGATCAAGCCAGCAATGTGGGCATGTGCCCTTGACCAGAATCAAGCCAGGACCCTTCAGTTCGCAGGCCAACATTCTATCCAGTAAGCCAAACCAGGTAGGGCAAGTCTGAATATTTAATAATCTCCTCTGGTAAGTCTTGTGGTACTCATGTTGGAGAGCATTAATATAGGCACTTGGATAAGGTCAGTAGGAGTAGATGAACTACTTCAAAGGCTGATGAAGACTCCAGGAGATGTGTTCTCATAGGCATTGCAGATAACCTTAGAGGTATTTTTGAGCATGGAGAGAAGGCAAGTGATGTGTAAATAGTGCCCCAATTTCAAACATGAGAAAAGGGTAGATGCCAGAAACCACAGCCTTATAAGCCTGACATGACCTTTGGAAAAATCTTGTTCCAAACAGATGAAGTCAAAAAGCATTCAGAGGAAAATGTGATGTTCACTAGGCATCATCGTGGATTCACTAAAACATTGTCTCTATTAGAGATTGTCAAACTTTGCTGCATATTAGAATCATCTGGGGAGCTTTAAAAAATCCAGATTCCCAACTCCACCCATGGGGACCCAGGCACCAGTTTTTTAAGCCCCCAGAGATTCTGATTTAATAAGATGCTGTCTGATCAATGAGAGTTTGAAGGCTCCCCAGGCGATAACTAAAATGCAACAAAGTTTGATAACCATTTTGTCTATATGATAATTATGCAAGATGCTTAACTTCCTTGTACTTTCTGTCAATTCTAGGTAATTTTAAAGGTCTCTCCCACCTTTACACATCTATGATTTTGTTATTAAAAATCATGCCAAACTGATTTCCTTTCTTCCTCTCTCCCTGACTTCCCACCCTCCCTTTTCCTTCTCTTCCTCCTCTTCTTTTTCTTCTTCTTCTGATTTGCGATAGCTTGGAATGTCAAGGTGTCAAAGTACATATCTTAATTTCATTAAAATATTTAGCAAATTTCCAAGGACCACCCTGGATGGTTTTGCTCAGTGGTTAGAGTGTAGGCCCATGGTCCAAAGAGTCCTTGGTTTGATTCCCAGTCAAGGGCATGTACCTTGTTTGCAGGTTCCCAGCCCCTGTAGGGGTGTGTGCAGGAGGCAATCAGTTGATGTGTCTCTCTCACATAGTGTCTCTCTCAAGTAGATCTCTCTTTCTCCCTCTCCCTCTCCCTCTCCCTCTCCCTCTCCCTCTCCCTCTCCCTCTCCCTCTCCCTCTCCCTCTCCCTCTCCCCCTCCCCCTCCCCCTCCCCTCCCTCTCCCTCTCCCCCTCCCCCTTCCCCTCCCTCTCCCTCTCCCTCTCCCCCTCCCCCTCCCTCTCCCCTCCCCTCCCCCTCCCTCTCCCCTCCATCTCCCTCTCCCCTCCCCCTCCCTCTCCCTCTCCCCTCCCTCTCCCCTCCCTCTCCCTCTCCCCCTCCCCCTCCCTCTCCCCCTCCCCCTCCCTCTCCCTCTCCCTCTCCCTCTCTCCCCCTTGTCCCTCACTTTCCACTCTCTCTAAAAATCAATGGGAAAAATATCCTCTGGTGAGGATTAAAAAAAAAAATTCCAAGGACCTCTCATAAATACATAAGATGATAGGTATGATGGATGAATGTACCATCAAAATGTACAAATATGCTCAAAGGATGTGATGGATCTGCGGTAACCTTGGAAAATGGTTTGGAGTGGAATGCCACAAGGGTTGTTGTGCTCTTGGAGCTGACCTTGTTACCATTTAAGAAAGATATAGCCCTAGCTGCTTTTGCTCAGTAGTTAAAGTGTCAGCCTGCAGACTGAAAGGTCCTGGGTTTGATTCCATTCAAGGGAATCATATGTTGATTGCAGGCTCCATCCCTGGTTGGGGCATGTTCAGGAGGCTACCAGTTTATGTGTCTCTCTCACATTGAAGTTTCTCTCTCTCTGTTTCTCCCCCTCCCTTCCATTCTCTCTAAAAAAATCAATGGAAAAAAATATCCTCGGGTGAAGATGAACAACAACAAAGGATATAAAAGAAATCCCAATTAAATTTGTAAATAACTCCAAATCTAAGAGGGTTAATTGATTCAACACATAAAAGAATCAGGCCTGTTCTGATTAGGATATCTGTTTATTAAGGTTATTATTTTAAAAATATTTTCATAATTAAAATATTTTGCTCATTTTTGTTTTCCCTTTTCTTCAGTTAAGTTGAAATTTTGAAGCTTTTAGTGTAGTGCTAATGGAAACATAAACATGCCTGTAGGGTTCCTAGTTACTTAGTTGTTTTATGACTTTGTTTCTATAAGAAATGCAAATATATTAGATCAGGTTGCTTTGGAGCATCAAAAAATAAAGGAAATGTGGGAGCTAAAAAAATAATAATTTTACTCCCACCTTCTAGTTTCTTCTACATGGGCTAATAATCAAATCAACAGAGACAAATCACCAGGAGAAAATTAAATTTTAATACATGCTCACAGGGGATTCACATAACCATGGAAATTCCAAAGACAGTGAAGTAAAATTGGGTGTACTGTATAGGTCATTTTTGAACAAAGAAGAAAAGGGGGCCTGAGATTTCAAAGCGAGTAGGCAATTTACAGGTAGTTGAGGAAGAGAGGAACATACTTTTGCTAGGCAACCCAGAAATACTGAGACACAGGGTGGTCTAGTAAGAGGGCACCAGCTTGGAGTCCTCCTCCTAATACTAAGGTGATTGTGATAAGGTTCTCTTCCTGAAGGAGGTTCCCCTCCCCCCCTATTTGAATCTCTTAGGCAGGAAAGGGGGAAGGTCAAAGGTTTTTTCTGAGTCTTTTGTTTCTCTTAATATCCCTGCTTAAAGATCAGTATCACCAAAAGCAAAACTTTTGGCCCCCTTCAGAAATATCACCCCCCAAAAAAGCGATGAGGAAAGGAATTTCGTCAGAAATTCTCAGGGACTGATTGTGGAAAATCCCTTTAGCAGTTTCATCTACTCGTCAGAGGGGCTGGTGAGCTAGCGGAAGGTAGATTTGGAAGAGTCTCAAAAACACTGGGAGAGCTTGTTTAAAAAGGGCACTTGGACAGATTCTGATGCCTTCCTTTGAGGGGGAGGCCTTGAACCTCCTTTTTATAAACAAGTGCTCTGATTCTGAGAAATACTGTCAAAGAACTCACTTTGATTTGGATTTTGGCATTTAAATATCTTGTTTTTGTCTCATAGTCAGTCCTCCAATTTGTGTTTTTCAAAGCCCAGATAGATTTAATTATTTGAGCTGAAATCTAAAACTGTTAAATAATGTCAGATCTTTCATATCTTATTCCCTATATTTCAATTAGAAAATTGAACGCTCTTACATTGCCATTTTTCTTTTCGTTTTTAATGTTTTATTTTCTGCAGACCTTGATCTGACTGAGACATGAGGAAAATAAAATTTATGTGTAGCAGAAAAGCAACCTATAGCTGCTCCGTTGCTGCTGCTGTGCTATGGAAAATAAACCAGGATTAGATTATGTCTGGTCACTTTCCACATCACATGACGAACGGCAGTTGAGAAGAAGCATAAAATGAATCCTGCTGAGCAGTCAGTCCTTAGATACCTAGTTGTTAACATCCTGCTTCCTTCCCCTCCCTCCTGTGTATTCCCCATCAGGCTCTGTGACTGAAGTGTCAGCTAAGGAGTGGTTTCTCACACCTCTTCACACCATCTGGGAATAAGAAGTTGCAACTATTTCACACCATCTAGAAGACATGGGCTGTGGTAGTTCATCAATTAAAATCAAGAAATCTGCAAAAAGTGAGTGCTAGGAATGTGCCTGTCTTCCTGATGAAAAATGAGCCAATTACCTGTCCTCCTTTCTCATTTACTCACATAGTTGGTTCTGGAGCTGCCTGCTCTGTGTGATTTTGCACAAGGCATCATCACTGGAACCAAAGGTTAAATATTGGGATAACATCAGAAACTACTGTTAGGAAAATGTAGCTTTGAATTTCTGATGTACCATAAAGTATTATCTAAGAGATATTTTATATTTGATTTGATTTCAGTTGGAAATGTGCTAATATAAAATCTCAATTTAAAACTCAGTGGCAAGGAACAAGAAAGTCTCTGTAAACTTACATTGTTTATTCAATATGCTTATAAATAGCTATATTCATACCTATGTGACATTTGGTAACATCATTGAATCTTTATTAGGTTTTATAACTCAGTGATCAGATTATTTTTATAGCTATTCAACACAGAACTTTATGAGATTTGCCTCATGTTTTTAGAATATTCTAGGTAGAATTTGGCAAATGCTAGATCATCTGCTTCTCCAAAAGGGTGTTGTTTCTAAATAGTTGACGTGCCCCCTACTATTCCTATATAATTAGAAACTTAATATTTTCTTTATTTTGTACTGAGGTTCTTTCTCATAGGTACTAGAATCTAGTTAAAACTCGAGTGTTTAAGAAACATAGTCTTTGCAAAGAAATTAAAATAAAAACAAGCAAGCTGGGACAGTTATGTGAATAATTTGTTCTTAAATTCCATCCTTTTGTTATCTAGGTATAGATAATTGCCCCAAATTCTCTTCCACATCTTGGTGTGTTTTTTTTTTAATCTTTATTGTTCAGATTATTACAGTTGTTCCTCTTTTTCCCCCCATAGCTCCCCTCCACCCGGTTCCCACTCCACCCTCTGCTCTTACCCCCGCCCCCACACACACACTGTCCTTATCCATAGGTGTACAATTTTTGTCCAGTCTCTTCCTGCACCCCCACACCCCTTTCCCCCCGAGAACTGTCAGTCCACTCCCTTTCTATGCCCCTGATTCTATTATATTCACCAGTTTATTCTGTTCATCAGATTTTTTATTACTTGATTTTTAGATTCACTTGTTGATAGATATGTACTTGTTCATAATTTTTATCTTTACCTTTTTCTTCTTCTTCCTCTTCTTAAAGGATACCTTTCAGCATTTCATATAATATTGGTTTGGTGGTGATGAACTCCTTTAGCTTTTTCTTATCTGTGAAGCTCTTTATCTGACGTTCAATTCTGAATGATAGCTTTGCTGGATAAAGTAATCTTGGTTGTAGGTTCTTGGCATTCATCACTTTGAATATTTCTTGCCACTCCCTTCTGGCCTGCAAAGTTTCTGTTGAGA
Source organism: Myotis daubentonii (assembly GCF_963259705.1). Lineage (NCBI taxonomy): Eukaryota > Metazoa > Chordata > Mammalia > Chiroptera > Vespertilionidae > Myotis > Myotis daubentonii. Next base: position 129,517,066 of record NC_081861.1, on the reverse strand, counting down.
AATCAGCTGACAGTCATATGGGTATTCCCTTGTAGGTAACTGAGTTTCTTTCTCTTGCTGCTTTTAAGATTCTCTCTTTGTCTTTTGCTCTTGGCATTTTAATTATGATGTGTCTTGGTGTGGTCCTCTTTGGATTCCTTTTGTTTGGGGTTCTCTTTGCTTCCTGGACTTGTAAGTCTATTTCTTTCACCAGGTAGGGGAAGTTTTCTGTCATTATTTCTTCAAATAGGTTTTCAATATCGTGCTCTCTCTCTTCTTCTGGCACCCCTATAATTCCGATGTTGGTACACTTGAAGTTGTCCCAGAGGCTCCTTACACTATCTTCATATTTTTGGATTCTTTTTTCTTTTTGCTTTTCTAGTTGGGTGTTTTTTACTTCTTTGTACTTCAAATCTTTGACTTGATTCTTGCCATTCTCAAGTCTGCTGTTGGATCTCTGTATAATATTCTTTATTTCAGTCAGTGTATGCTTAATTTCTAGTTGGTCCTTTTTCATATCCTCGAGGGTCTCACTAGACTTATTGAGGGTCTTACTAAATTTATCGGCGGTTTCTAGAAAATTATTGAAAAACCTTAAAGCTGTGGTTTTGAACTCTATATCCAGTAGTTTGCTTTCCTCCATTTCTGTCATTTGTGACCTGTTTCTTTGTCTCCTCATTTTGGCTGCTTTCCTGTGTTGATAGAGTGATTTTCTGTGGTAGGTGTCCTATAGGGCCCAGTGGCTCAGCCTCCCCAATTACCTGAGGTGGACACTCTTGGTGCACCCCTTTGTGGGCTTTGTGCACAGTCTTGTTGTAGTTAAGCCTTGATTGTAGTTGGTATCACTGGGAGGAATTGACCTCCCGGCCAATTGGCTGTGAGAATCAGCTGTGTCTATGGTGGGAGAACTTCTGTGCTGGTGACACCCTTATGGGGCAAGACTTGCTTCAGTGAGGCTTTGGTGCTCACTGAGTCTGCCCCCTGAGTGTGTCCCTTGTGGATCTGAGGAGTTGTAATCAGGATGGTCCCACTCTGACCACTGGGTACACTGGCACTTGGATCTCTAAGGAGGTGCTAATTTAGCCTCTCCCTGAGGCTACCTAGCAGGAGGTACAGAGAGATCTGCAGATTCCTCTTCTTTGTTTGGGATTTGGAGGTGCCCAGTTGAGGCCCAGCTGTGAACCAATGCAGTCTGCTGTGCGGCCTTGGGCCTTCTTTTGGATGACCTGGGTCTCTCTGACCCAGCTGCAGTTTGTTAGGTAATTTTAGATTGCAAAGGGCCAGGTCATTCATATGCAAAAGCCTCTGCACACAGCTTGGGTGGGGCGGGGTCTCAGGGAATCAACAGGGCGGAGCAAACAGCTATGGCTGATCCTCAGCCCTGCCCTAAGAGGCCCTGGGTCTCAGTGTCCTGCGGTAATCGCTGCAAGCCCCTCTGAGAAAAAGCCGCCCTCGAGTTCTGTCCGCTGCCAGACAGTCCATTTTCTCCCGGTATGAGTCTCAGTCCCCAGAGACTTGCCCGGAACTGGAGTCAGGGCCATCAGGAGCTTGTGTCTCCCTCCAGATTGAAAAAGACAACCATGTCCTCAGTTGCCAGCCCTTTCTGTGCACGCCTCCGTACCTCTGCACTTTACTTCTGGACCTCCTCTGAGTCTCAGTGTGCTTTTCTCTTTCCTTCTAGTTGTAGAATTTCCACTCAGCCAGCCTTCCTGTGGTTCTAGATGATGTCTATTTTGTCTTTTAGTTATATTTTTGAAGTGGTTGTGTGAGGCAGCAATTTCCAGTGTTTACCTATGCTGCCATCTTGGTTTCTCCTCCATGCTTGCTCTTCAATTTATCCACATCTTGGTTTCCGAAGTTCACTCAGTCTTAGTATGGAGAGTTTAGGGTGAAGAGTTTTCCATGCGAGTTAGTGTGAGATGTTTTCCTTTTGGTTTCAAATGCTGTGCTCTCTCCTAGTTGAATTGTGCATGTGTAGTTGGCCATCCATATCTGTGGATTTCCCATCCACTGATTTATCCAACCCCGAATCAAAAATATTAGAAAGAAAAATATCCCAGAAAGTTGGGGGCGAGCAGGCATGGAATGTTAAGGCATTTTAAAAATGTTTTTATTGATTTCAGAGAGAGGAAGGGAGAGGGAGAGAGAGGTAGAAACATTGATAAGAGAGAAACATCGATAGGCTGCCTCTTGCACACCCCCTACTGGGGATCCAGTCCACAACCCTGGCATGTGCCCTGACTGGGAATCGAACTATGACCTCCTGGTTCATGGATGACACTCCAGCTAGCTGAGCCACACCAGCCAGGCTCATGGTATTTTTTTTATACTTTTTTATTGATTTTTTACAGAGAGGAAGGGAGAGGGATAGAGAGTTAGAAACATCGATGAGAGAGAAACATTGATCAGCTGCTTCCTGCACACCTCCTGCTGGGGATGTGCCCGCAACCCAGGTGCATGCCCTTAACCGGAATCGAACCTGGGACCCTTCAGTCCACAGGCTGATGCTCTATCCTCTGAGTCAGACCGGTTAGGCTTTTTTTTTTTTTAATATATTTTATTGATCTTTCACAGAGAGGAAGGGAGAGAGACAGAGAGCTAGAAACATCGATGAGAGAGAAACATCGATCAGCTGCCTCCTGCACATCTCCCACTGGGGATATGCCCGCAACCAAGGTACATGCCCCTGACCGGAATCGAACCCGGGACCCTTCAGTCCGCAGGCCGACGCTCTATCCACTGAGCCAAACCGGCTTTGGGCTCATGGTATTTTTGAGAAAGAGTAGCTTACATGTAAAATGGAAGCTATCCCCTTCTTGTGGGCTATCCACCTTCCATGTAGAGAAGTAGCATTGATTTTTATCGTTATTGTTGTTATTTCACTCCCTTTGTGACATGCATCAGGGAAGAGAAAAATAATGGCTATATTTTACTGAGTGCCTACAGCATTCATTATTTCTATTTCTCACCAAAATTCTTGGAGGAAGATTTGATTAGTCTCTCTAGATGAAGAAACTAAGACTTACAGAACTGCCCCAAGTCATGCATTAGTTGGTGGCTGAACCTGAATTGGAGGCAGGTTTAACAGATTCCAAAGAATATGCTACTTAAAAAAAAAACCTATTGAATGTATTGGGGTAACATCTATACTAATAAAAGGGTAATATGTTAATTAGACCAGGAAACCTTCTGGGAGTCCTTCTGGACGTCCTTCCAGACAAAGCCATGGTGGCGGGGCTGAAGCAGAGGTGGTTAGGGGTGATCAGGCTGGCAGGGTGGGGCAGTTGGGGGTGAGCAGGCCAGCAAGGGGGGGCAGTTGGGGGTGAGCTGGATGGCAGAGGGGGAAGTTGGGGGCAATCAAGCCAGCAGGGGGGGTAGTTGGGGGTGAGCAGGCTGGCAGGGTGGGCAGTTGGGGGCAATTAGGCTGGCGGAGGGGGCAGTTGGGGGCAAGCACACCAGCTGAGGGGGTAGTTGGGGGTGATCAGGCCAGCAGGGGGGCATTTGGGGACAAACAGGCTGGCAGGGGGGGTAGTTGGGGGTGATCAGGCCAGCAGAGGGAGGTATAGGTGGGGGCAAGCAGGCCGGCAGAGGGGGCATTTAGGGGCGAGCAGGCCAGCCGATGGGTTGTTGGGGGCAATCAGACCAGCAGGGGGGGTAGTTGGGGGTGAGTAGACTGGTAGGGGGGGCATTTGGGGGCAAGCTTGCCGGCAGGGGGGGCAGTTGAGGGCCAGCAGGCCGGCAGGGGGTGGCAATTGGGAGCCAGCAGGCTGGTGGGGGGGGGGCAGTTGGGGGCGATCAGGCCCGGCAGGCAGAGTGGTTAGTGGTGATCAGGCAGGCAGGCAGGTGAGTGGTTAGGAGCCAGTGGCCCCGATTGTGAGAGGGATGTTCGACTGCTGGTTTAGGCCCAATCCCTGTGGGTACCTTAGACCTTCTTCACTTCATATGATTCTCATCTTATCTTTTGCCCAGTCGTACATCCCCTGAGGGGTCCCAGATTGGAGAGGGTGCAGGCCGGGCTGAGGGACACCCCTCCATGCACAAATTTCATGCACCGGACCACTAGTTGGTTAATAAAATGGAATAGGTTTTAGGTATACAACTCTATAATACCTCATCTGTATATTGTATTGTGTGCTTACTACCCCAAGATAAGTCTCCTTCTTTAATCATTTATCCCCCTTTTACCCTTTTCTACCTCCCCCTGTTATTGGTGGAAGTGGAGTTCTTGGGGTGCTGCAAGGAAAAGGAATTTCCTGAGACCCCCATGGGAGGATGGGGTTTTGTGGAAAGCTTTATTGATGATGTAAAGTTAAGGGGTTCCCCTCCAAGTTCCCATCTTTGCCCTTCTCACCATGGAAGAAGTCCAGTCTTCAGCAGGCCCAAAATGAAGGCCACGGCCCAGAGTTTCCACTTCATATTAAAGCGCAGTCCAGTCCAGCATCTGGCTAGCTTAGCTTGTGTTCTCAGCTGCAGTCCATTGTGTGTGGGGTATGCAAGGCCATGGGACATGTGACTGCTTAAGGCCACATGGCTATAGAGAGAGAACAGGTGATCACACAGATGAGTGTGGTCATGGAGCAAGAGAGAGTAAGAGAAGAACAAAGCAGAGGGAACTCCTTGGGGATTTTAACCAGTAGCTTCTTCAAACTAACCAATTAACTTTCTAAGATTTCACATGCTTTTGATGGGGTCCACCCCCTAGCCAATCCATTGTTCCCCAGACTAGACTGACAGACAAGCACCTCCCCTTGGCTACTCCAACTCCCACTGCACATGTGCCTATTCTCCCTTCTTCCCCCAATAATCCAGTACCAGATGGGGGAAGGGAGGGGTGTTTATACCTTGGAGGAACAATGCTGTGTGGAGCTGTAGCTTCCTGATGAAGCTTCCCAGGTGACTATGTTTACAATGTCTGACTCCATTTGCCTTCTTTTCTTTATTAATATTTATTAATGTTACGATAACACCCCACCCCTCTTTCCCTCTGGTAATCACCATACTGTTGTCTGTGTCTATGAGCTTTTGTTTTTATTTCTTAATCCCTTCACCTTTTTCGCCCAGTCCATGCTCCTTTTGATACACTGTCCTGACTTGTCAAATTGGAATTCAACCAAAAAAACCCAGAAATTAAACATTGCTATTTCATTCTCCTGAACTTCAGTTTACACTTAAAATTTTATATCAATGGGTTTTGAATTAATAATCTGTTTCCTTTTGCTTTTTCTCATGGAGCACTTTGAGAACACTCTGATATATTTTCTTTTGTTTCTTTACTTGAGACCACTTAGACATGCATTTATTCATTTTCTCTAAGTGCTGAGGAGCCCACAAAGGCTATCTGTGCCAAGCCAGCTCAGCCAAGGGTTCACAAGCCTGAGTGAGGGCGGCAAATGGATGAAGAAATGATAGACAAAGAGAATAAGCTGGGTCTAGGTGGATCTTCCTGTGCCTGGCTGAGGCCACAGAGAGAGAGATCCAGAGGCAAGCTGAGCCTTCATTTTATAGCCAGAGGTAAACAAGGTAGTGGGCACTGTAGTTACAATGTTCTTGTGAGTTTCGCTTGTTTTGGCAGCACTTGCTACATCTCCGTCAGCCCATTAGCTTCCCAGATAAGATCAAGGGAGCTCATAAGGTCAAGCCTAATTATGCTAAGAGCGCTGTGCCCTCTAAGCTGGGACTTGTTTGTGGCTTTGCCAACAGTTCAGTCCGAGGCTTAACCCTATAACCACGCCCTACAGCTATCTAGTTTTTTAGCTTTGAAGTTTGATGTCTTAAGCTATAACAAATGGAAAATGTCTCTAATGGATATTGTTCTTTTAAAAAATACTTGTTTTCTATTTTTACTTAAAATTTTGAAAATACTAAATAGCCACCACATGCTTCTTTAATTCTTGGAGTAACATCTAGTTAATTTAGTTGTTTACATATCTAACAATCAAGCCATTCAGAACTGCGTGAGAGATCCCCTCTCTCCATACCCAGCCCTATATTTCCCAGTTGTTCAAAATTGCCCTTTGTAACTGTTTTCTTTCCCTTGCCCTCTTCCCTCCAGTTACTCTCCTCTCTCCTCCTGCTAAGAGTTTGCTCCGAAGGGAGCATTCACACCACTGTCCCATACGTCCTCCTTTATCCTATCCCATGAAAAATGATTTTGACAAGTTCTAGAATGACCTTGAAGTCCAGTGGTGCATTTTCAGTACTTATTTTGCTTGACATCCTGGCAGTAGTTGGCATTCTTGCACACTCCCCTCTTAACATACTCAAGGCTCTTGCTTTCAGTGCCAGCATATTGTCCTGGATTTCCTTTTATGTCTCTGTTTGAACTATTTATGAGCCCTTTTTAAAAAATATATATTTTTATTGATTTCAGAGAGGAAGGAAGAAGGAGAGAGAGAGAGAGAGAGAGAGAGAGAGAGAGAGAGAGAGAGAAGAGAGAGAGAGAGAAACATCAATGATGAGGGGGAATCATTGATCAGCTGCCTCCTGCATGCCCCCCACCGGGGACTGAGCCTCCAACCCAGGCATGTGCCCTGTTTGGGAATCAAACTGTGACCTCCTGGTTCATAGGTTAATGCTCAAAAACTGAGCTACACAGGTCAGGCAAGGGTGCCACTTTCTTGCAAGTTTTAAATATTGGGGTTCCTCTGGATTCTTCTTGGCCCTCTTTGTCACTCTAATGCCATCTTTGGGTGACTTTACTCCCATGGCTTTAATTAAGATCAGTATTCCAAATCTGCCAATGCATTAGTTTCAGCCCACATTTTATACTATAATCCCTGGTTGTTTGGCATCAAATGCAAATCATTTTAAACGAGTACTTTTCTTTGTAAAAGGAGATCACTTCCTTCATTTGAAATTACCCCTCTCAATAACAATTTTTACTTAATTATTCACTTTTTGATATGATAAAATATGAGCCTTAAGATTTATATCGGACTAGAGGCCCAGTGCACAAAATTCATGCATGGGGTGGGGGTACCCTCAGCCCAGCTTGCACCCTCTCCAATCCGGGACCTCTTGGGGGATGTCTGATTGCTGACAGGGATCAGATCTAAACTGGCAGTTGGACATCCCTATCACAATCCTGGACCACTGGCTCCTAATCACTCACCTACTTGCCTGCCTGATTGCCCCTAACTGCCCCCCCCCTGCCAACCTGGTTGCCCCTCACTGCCCCCCCTGCCAGCCTAATCACCCCCAATTGCCCCCCTGCTGGCCTGGTCACCCCCAACTGCACCCCCCTGCTGGCCTGGTCACCCCTAACTGCTCCCCTGCCGGCCTGGTTGCCCTAACTTCCCCCCTCTGCCAGCCTGGTCACCCCTAACTGCCCCCCCCCGCCATCCTGGTCACCCTAACTTACCCCCCTGCTGGCCTGGTTGCCTCCAACTCCCCCCCCCCAGCCTGGTCACCTCTCATTCCCCCCCACCCCCCGGCTGGCCTGTTCGCCCCACGCAGCCTGCTGTTCAGTCATTTGGTCATCCCTCACTAACCCCCCTGCTGGCCTGGTTGTAGGCAGCCATCTTGTGAGGGTATGAGAGTTAATTTGCATATTTCCTCTTTATTATATAGAATTGGTACTACAAACACGTTTATTGCCTGCATGAAACAGGCAAACAAAAAACTAAACAGTCTTTTTATTCTTTATACCAATTAAATGCATCTTCATCTTTTTCTGTATTGTTATTCGCTGTGTGATTAATCTGCCTCTGCTTTAGACATTTTAGGTGTAATGAGATCCTGACAGGGACTATTCAGATATCCATTCTAGAACAGCCGTGGGCAAACTACGGCCCGCGGGCCGGATCCGGCCCATTTGAAATGAATAAAACTAAAAAAAAAAAAAAGACCGTACCCTTTTATGTAATGATGTTTACTTTGAATTTATATTAGTTCACACAAACACTCCATCCATGCTTTTGTTCCGGCCCTCCGGTCCAGTTTAAGAACCCATTGTGGCCCTCGAGTCAAAAAGTTTGCCCACCCCTGCTCTAGAATCATGAGCCTTTAGAAGGTAGAAAGTACTGCTGAAAGAATATGAAGTCACACCTCCCCATTTAAATGCTATTTACCAGCTTCAGCCCTAACTAGACAATTCACTAAGAAGCCAGCTTTATAGTTGGAGCCTGTGATTTGTTAGAAAATCCTGTTACAGGGACACTTTTAAACTCAGTGTAAGAAAGGTCAATACCTCAGCTCCAATTGCCAGTGATTTCCCATAATCAGAATACTTTTCCTATACGATTATGGCTTTGTATTGCATTGTCTTTTTAGCAGCTGCAAAAGACAAAACTTTAGTGCTGATTGTATTTAACCTTGGGTGAATGAATTTGGCAATATAAGTCAGATTAGTACTTGATAACAAAAGAGACATAAAACATAATTGCAGTCAAGACATTTAAGTTTTTTTCCTCTAAGGGAGGATTAAAGATCATTATTGAATTGTTAAATAGAATATTTCATGTAAGAAAATATTTTAATAATTTAAAATGAGAGTTATACTTGTACATAGCTAAATTTCTTACATATTTAAGGACATGGTAGTTTTTAAAAGTTGGTATTTTCACAATAATGATTCTTTTAGGAAATTAGAGATTAATATGCCAGAGGTGTTACAGTTTCTTGTAAACTGTTGTTCACCTGATTTTACTGATTTAGCCTATTATTTTGGTATTGCCCAAATAATAGATAAATAATAGATAAAACTTCATATTTTCCTGAACTGTGATTCAAGCGAAGGATTACAATTCTCATGGAAACTGCCATTAGATAGCTTTATGCAATCCAAGTGTTGTCCCATTGCCATCTATACTAATAAAAGCCTAGGTGGTCCTCGCGCGTGACATCATCACAAGATGGCCACCACAAAGATGGCCTCCACAAGATGGCCACATGCACAGCGGAGGCAGGGCCTGGCAGCCGCTCCATGTGGGGAAGCCTGGGGGTCCCATGGCTCCGCACGGTGTGGAAGAGGCCGGTCCCAGCATCTCCACTGCCTCACGTGGAAGAGGGGTGTACCAGCGGAGGAGGCGGGTTGCAGCAGGGGAGGGCAGTTGTGGGCGATCAGGCCAGCAGGGGAGGGCAGTTGTGGGTGATCAGGCTGGCAGAGGAGGGCAGTTGGTGGTGATCAGGCTGGCAGGGGAGCAGTTAGGTGTAATCAGGCCGGCAGGGGAGCGGTTAGGGGGCGATCAGGCTGGCAGGCAGGTGAGTGGTTAGGAGCCAGAGGTCCTGGATTGTGAGAGGTATGTCCCAGATTGGAGAGGATGCAGGCCAGGCTGAGGGACACACATCCCCTCCTGTATATGAATTTCGTGTGCCAGGCCTCTAATATTGAATAAAAAAGGACCTTAAATGGGGCATTTAAAATTCCTAATCCTAGTAAATGTAGAACAAATGAGTTAAAATTTGCTATTTTGAAACCACCATAGAAATAATTGATTTAGGCAAAAATCATCAATGGATGTTTTGGAGAATAGAATATATACACAGTCCCAAAGTGTGTTCCTGCAAATTATTTACTAATTATAAAGAGAAAGAAAATATCAGTACCATTAAAGGAAAGGAAAGCTAAGAACTTGTTCTAGAATAAAGAAGACTGGAGAAATGACGGATGATATATGTGTGTGGAGAGAGAGCATGCAAGAGAATGTATATGTGACAAAAGTTTAACAATTTTACTATTTTACCATCTTCCAATATGTTTGAAAATGTTTCAAAATAAAAAGTTAAAAATATCCTAATCCGGTAGTGGCTGCAACCTAGGTTTATGTCCTTTGGAGGTACCATTTGTTAGCCCTTCCTTTGTTTTTGCCATCCACCAATTTTCTCATTCTTTGCAGGCTCTGTGTGCCACATCTTGGCATCATCTTGAGTATCTTCACTGTACACATGAATAATCTCAAACATGTTGGCGTCTCAGTTCCTTGACCTCCTAAACTCCAGCAGGCCCTCCTCCACTGTACTTCAGCTGCTCACTCCCATATCCTGGCCCCTGTAGCCACTTGGATCAATTCCACCTCTGCAATCTTTATGATTATTATCCCATTCTCTGATCTCTTTTTAAAAATAGTTATTGGTTCTTTTTAAAAAAATATATGTTTTTATTGATCTCAGAGAGGGAGAGAGAATCATCGATTGGCTGCCTCCTGCATCCCACCCCACTGGGGATCAAGCCCACAACCCAGGCATATACCCTGACTAGGAATCGAACTCGGACCTCCTGGTTCATGGGTTGATGCTCAACCACTGAGCAACACTGGCTGGGTCCATTCTCTTATCTCTCGATCTTCATTGAAACTTATGGGCCTTAGACCTTTCCCATGTGTCTCTGTCTTCCAGCCCCATCTTGTCTTCACTTTCTTCCTCATCCATCTTTCCCATCTTCTATTGGCTATTACTTGAACCAATTAACAGATAATATACAGTAATAAAATTTTAGGTAATTTAAAGAATAGGTGAAATATTTAATGTTCCTAGACCAATTGCTAGCAAAGTTTGGCTACAACTCTTTGATGAGAAAGTCAAGGATATTGGTGACTTGACTTGGATTTTTCTACAGGGATAATTCAGATTTTTAAAATAGTCTTTAAGATTTGTCTTCTTTCTCTAGAAGCTTCTGATTTGAGTGTTTGCATTTACACATTCTGTTTTGTCCTTGAATGGTTATTTTCAACTTCACTATGTGCAATAATAGGTTGCAGCTGTTGCATTAAAAAATAGAGGGATGAATTAGAGTATTTTATAACTGGAAAACATCTTAGAGATCACAAAGTCCCAAGTTCTCATTGTTCACACGAGAAACTGAGCACCAGAGAGGTAAAGTGACTTGACTGAGGTTACACAGTTTGCCTCTGGTTGAGTTGGGACCAGAATGGAAGTCCCCAGTTTACAAATTCAGAAATTATTTTTATTACCCGATGTGGATGGGTTAGGCTAGTATATGAGCAAATAAAAAGGTCATAGACATTACCTCTAATTCTTGTCCTCTGACTGAAAGGCCAGAGGTTTTCAAGAATGATAAAACTATGATTTCTTTTGTCATTTGGGGAAAGTGTATAGTTTTGCTTAAAATGTCTGCCACTGTTTGGACACTAGACCTCATACTTTACTCTCATTTACCTCTTGTTTAAGAAAAAAGTGCTTTCTAGGGACAAGGAGGCTGTGCTATGCCCTTGTTCTGCAGGGATGTCACAATTTGTGGATGAGTGAGTCTCATAGAGGTCCTTGCCTTGTTTGCTGCCCAAGAATCAGGTTGTGTGACCATCTCACACTTGATGCTTTTTCCAGTGAAGTTGAAAGTCTCACTGTGACAGCCCCACACTCTAGCAGCTGACAGATGTAGAATAACTGTACACAAAAACAATAATGAAAACTGTGGTCCCAGAGTTGAGCCATACCCTATTTTCAGCATGCATTGAATAGCTGAGGTAATAGATGCTTGTCCTCGTTGTTTAAAGCCTTTTGCCACTAGACGGTTCATTCTCTTTTCAGTTCATTTGACTTCATTTTAATCAGTTTTATCACACTTGTGCCTCTCTCTCTTCCTGACTGGATGTCAGACCCCTTAAAGTTACATTACATATTCCCTCATCCTGGAGGCCTCCACCAGCAGAATTTCAAAAAGCAGAGTCTTTAAATTATATATTCTGAATATAAAGTTTCTTGCTTAAAGAATGATCTGTCAAACTCTTATTTAAAAAACAAAACCAAACCAAACATAAGACTACCAGTTTGCATGAGGAGGAACACAAGATGGAAAGTTTTAACTAAATAGTAATTTCATTCATTTAACAAATATTTATTGAGTATCTACTATATTCCAGGGACTGTTCCTGTCAGGGATACAGCAGCTAATCCAATGGACCAAAATCCCAGACTTTATGGAGCTTGCATTCTAGTGGAAGGAGACAGACAATAACACATGAGTGAAATATATGCTATATCAGATAGTGATAAGTGCTGTGGAAAGAAAGTAAGGAATGAGGCAGTGGGGGAGGGTGCCATTATAAAAACGGTGGTCAGGAAAGACCTCACTGAGAAGGTGACTCTTTAGCTGAGACTATGCTCTCTAAGGGAGTGAGCCCTGTGGGTCCTGATTGGTTCTTCTTGCTCCTGATTCTTGGGTTCTGAGATGGTAGCTGTTTTGTTCACAATAGTTTGTGAAAATTTTAATGAAATATCATATCTAATTAGGAAGTTTTTGGAGGCACTAGAAATTGCTAGCCTGGAGAGAGAGAATTGTTGTCTCTTATTCCTGCCTTACTCTTTTTTTAAAAATTAAATCTTTATTGTTGAAAGTATTATATTTGTCCCCTTTTTTCTCCCATTGACTCCTTCTAGCCGCCCCCCACCCCCAGGCCTTCACCACCCTATTGTCTGTGTCCATGGGTTATACATATTTCTTTGGTTGATTTCCTACTCATCCACCCTCCCCCACCTTCCCTCTGAGATTCTGCAGTCTGTTCTATGCCTGCCTTACTCTTTATTTTTTTTCAGTATTTTTTATTTCAAGAAAAACAATTTTAAATATAATAATGTTACATGCAACATTATTAAACATTAATAAACATTAATACGTCAAGAAAAATGATAATGTTACATGTAATAAACACCAATTATTTAAGAAAAATGATTTTACATATAATAAAATTACATGCAATAAACATTAATATTTCAAGAATAAAATGATTTTAAGTATGATAATATTACCCAAACTATACTAACATAGTATGATATCACAAAAGTTGTAGGAAATATTAAAAATCTGCAAATAACAGGATTACTGCTATTCTAGAATATTTTTTCCCTCTGCCTCTATTTTTATTCATCAGTTTATGTTGGTCATTATATTCCACAAATGAGTAAGATCATATGATATTTATCTTTCTCCATCTGGCTTATTTCGCTTAGCATGATGCTTTTAAAGTCTATTTTGTCGGATATGAGTATTGCTACTCCAGCTTTTTTTTCTTTTCCATTTGCATGGAAAATTTTTTTCCATCCCTTCACTTTCATCCTGTGGTGTCTTTTGTTTTATAAACAGCATATATTTGGGTCACGTTTTTATATCCATTCAGCTACCCTACACCTTTTGATTGGAGCATTTAATTCATTTACATTTAGGGTTATTATTGAGAGGTACTTATTTATAGCCATTTTAATTCTGTATGGCTAGGTTTCTCTCTCTGTTTCTTCTTCTCAGCAATTCCTTACAGCAGTGGTTGGCAAACCGCGGCTCGTGAGCCACATGCGGCTCTTTGGCCCCTTGAGTGTGGCTCTTCCACAAAATACCATGTGCGGGCGCGCATGTACAGTGCGATTGAAACTTCGTGGCCCATGCGCAGAAGTCGGTTTTTGGCCTGGGCGAGTCTATTTTGAAGTGGCCTTAGAAGAAGTGGGGGGGGGGGGTGTTGGTCGGTCGGGCGACGGGAGACGCTGCACAGGTGGGCCGCGGGATATGCAGCGCGGGGGAGGCACGCGATTCATGCACAAGTTGAGTGAGCCAGGCAGTCAGCAGTCTCATTGTGCAGTGGTTAGTGTTAGTCACATCCGCAAATTGTGCGCGGGTGACAAAAGTACCTACATGAAGCATAAAGTTACCTGTATTTTTCCAACCAGCTGCAAATCCTACAGGTATTTTTGTCATCAATTTAAGAATTGTAATTATTTTGTATTGGTGGCTTTATTATAAAATGAAACATTTTTGTAGGTGTTCACATTAGTGTTTGTCAGTCATTGTCATGATTTAATTTTATGGATATTGTAAGGTAAATTGTAAGGAATTTAATTTTATCAATAAATAATATTGTTATTACGTATGATATCAAGTTTTATTCAATGTACCTATAGTTTAACTAAGACTTAAAACTTTAAGGAAAGTTTATTAAGTTAATTTTAGGGAACGTTGTGGAGTGAAAGAAGATGTAGTGTCGAGGACTGAGAAAGGTATGTTGAGATGGTTTGGACATACAGAGAGGATGAACGAAAGGAGATAGACGAAACAAGTATACAAGACGAGTGTGGATGGGAGAGTTGGAAGGGGTGGACCTCAGCGAACGTACCTCAATCAGATTGAGGACGTTTTTAGCAAAGGCCAGCTTAGGAGTACCCTAATTAAGTTAATAACAATTTACCTACCTATATAGTTTAAGTTTAAAAAATTTGGCTCTCAAAAGAAATTTCAATCGTTGTACTATTGATATTTGGCTCTGTTGACTAATGAGTTTGCCAACCACTGCCTTATAGCAATCCCTTCAGCATTTCTTCAGCAATCGTCCTCAGGTGTGACAAGAGTCTTTTCAACAGGGTGGGGCGGTTGCTTCTGCCTAGAAGCTAATTGTTACTTTTAATCTCTTAAGTGGCCTCAGGGCAAGGTGTTTTCCGATAGGGTGTGTCAACTGTCTTCCCCCAAGGCAAGGCAGATGTCTATGTGGGAAAGATGTCCTCTGCTATGTGAGGGAATGACTCAGCCCAGGAAACCTGGGGTGTCTGCCTTCTGAGCTCTATCCCCTGAGTCCCCAGTCCTGGGTTCTGCTCTCACAGCTCCAGTCCACTTCACCCACCCTCTGCCAGAGCACAAGGTGGGTGGCTCCACAGGGAATTTTTGTGCATTGTCCCATTAAGAGGGTGCCCAAACTTTCAGCTGCCACTCCCTGGCAGACAGCACCCCATTTCTTTTCACAGCTAGATGTTATGTGGGTACCCTCCTCAGTTTGGTGCTCTGCTGGGGATCCCAGATTCAGGATTAGATCCCAGAGTTCTCAGTGGCACCCCCGACACACACACAGCTGAGATATCTCTCCAGGACTGCAGTTGCCATCTGTGGGTGCCTGGCCAGCCCTTTCATGCCTCTGCCCCTCCTACCCGTCTCTATGTGGTCTCCATCTTCAGTTCTTGGGTATCAGGTTTCTCTCCTGTGAGTTTTCCGTTGATTACTCAGGAAGCCTTTCCATATTTCAGTTGTAATTCCAGCTTGTTCCTGGGAGCATGTCTTGCAGCATCCTCCTACTCTGCCACCATTCTGCCTTAAAAAAAAAAAGAATTCTAGCATTTATTGAGTGGTTCCTATATGCCAGGCAATGTACTAAGCATTTTATATTAATTACTATATTACTAATACCTATATTAACACATTACTAATATACTCATGTATTACTAGAGGCCTGGTGCATGAAATTCATGCATGGGAGTGGGGATCCCCTCAGCCCAGCCTGCACCCTCTCCAATCCGGGAGTCCTCGGGGGATGTCCGACTGCCAGTTTAAGCCTGATCCCTGGGATCAGGCCTAAACCGGCAGTCGGACATCCCTCTCACAATCCTGGACTGCTGGCTCCTAATCACTCACCTGCCTGCCTGCCTGGTTGCCCCTATCTGCCCCCTCTGCGGGCCTGATCGCCCCTCACTGCCTCTGCGTGCCAGCCTGGTCACCCCTAATTGCCCCCCTCTGCTGGCCTGGTCACCTCTTACTGCCCCCCTGTCAGCCTGGTCGCTCCCAATTGCCCCCTCTGCTGGCCTGGTCACCCTTCATGGTCCCGCCACCAGCCTTGTCACCCCACGCAGCCTGCTTGTTCAGTTGTTTGGTTGTCCCTCACTAACCCCCCTCCTGGCCTGGTTGTAGGCAGCCATCTTGTGAGGTGGTGAGGGTTAATTTGCATATTACCTCTTTATTATATAGAGAGGTAATATGCACATTGACCATCACCCCAACACACAAGATGGCTGCCCCCATGTGGTCAAAGATGGCCACCATAAGATGGCCAGCAGGGGAGGGCAGTTGGGGGCATTCAGGCCTGCAGGGGAGGGCAGTTAGGGGTGACCAGGCCAGCAGAGGGGGCAGTTGGGGGTGACCAGGCCAGCAGGGGAGGGCATTTAGGGGCGACCAGGCTGGCAGGGGAGCAGTTAGGCATTAATCAGGCTGGCAGGGGAGTGGTTAGGGGGTGATCAGGCTGGCAAGCAGAAGCTGTTAGGGGCAATCAGGCAGGCAGGCAGGTGAGCAGTTGGGATCCAGCAGTCCTGGATTGTGAGAGGGATCCTAGATTGGATAGGGTGCAGGCTGGGCTGAAGGACACCCCCCATGCACGAATTTTGTGCACCGGGCCTCTAGTAGAATTATAACAGTCCTATAATGGCCTTTCCCCAGGTGCTGGGGATTATAGCAGTGAACAAAAGAAAGTCCCTATTCTCATGTAGCTTAGCTAATCGGTGGTGATAGACAATAAATACAAATATATGATTATATAGAGTGTCAGATGGTAGAAAGTGCTATGGAGAACAAGAGATCAGCCAAAGAGTGTAGGAAATGTGGTGGGGAAGTATAGGAGGGAGATGTTAATTATTTTACATGCTGTCCCATTTTTTTATGGCTGATTCCAAATGCCATGCTGAGCTGTATTGCAAAGATGGTTATGAGCCCAGGTTCTGGTATTACATACATCTGGATTTGACTCTGCATTCTCCCACTGATGAGTGATGTGACCCCAAACAGGTTATTTCTGAACCTTAGTTTCCTTATCTGTAAAATGAAGATAACTTCATAGGATTGTTGAGTGGACTAATCAAATCAAATCATCCATATAAAGCACCTAGCAGTGCCTATCACCACAAGGCAAATGCTCTGAATGTATCCTTCATTTTGCTCATAGACCTCCTACATAGGTATCTAGCGTCTTGTGAAATACCATGATAATGATCACCACCAAAGGAAATAATCCATTAAGGAATAACAGAAAAAAAAAAGTTTGGCAATAGAGAAACCACTTGTGCCAGACACAAAAAATTGGCCAGGTAACTTATTAAACCTATGCCGTTGCTTCCTTCTAGAAACCAAAAATAGAAGACCTTTGTGACACAAGGCTATTTATTATAGCTTTTATTTTTGTCTTTTTCTGCATGGAGTTAATGTGATGGGGAAGCCCTATCACACCATGAAGCAGCAGGACCAGAAGCAGATCTAAGCTGTCCAGTGAGTTTGGAACTGGACAACACAGATATTTTCTTCTATGGGCAGGGTTGGGAGTTATGGAGTCAGTGCCCCACCCCTGGAGGAGGGTGTATATCTGGGCTCTACCCTTTGCCATTTTGGAGGTTTCTGCTCCAGAGGAGAGTCCTAAGCTGGCTAGAGTGCCCGGCAGTGGTGAAGTTTTAGAAGTCTGATGTTGCTATGCCATTCCTGCTCTGCCTCTCCTTCCCTCTTCTCGAGAGGGTGCTGGGAGAATTCTATGCCCAAGGCACAGCAGTACCTTAGTAAGCGGCATTGATGCTCAGGATCAAAGTCCGTTTTATCAGCCACTGTCCAAGTACTCAAGATCCCAATGTGGGACTCTAGTAAGGGCCTGAGCTGGAGTACTCAGGGCCTAAGCTGGACCTACTTTTTCCACTGCCATGGGACTAGCTCATCAGGCAGGGTTTAGTCAGGAGGCAGAAACCAAGAGTGGTTTGAATAGAGAGAACTGAATGTAAGCAACTGTCAGCTAGGAATCAAGTTGTTACTAGGTAACTGAAAGAGTCCCTGAAAAAAAACTTGAGTGGAGGGGGGGGGGGGCGGTCAAGCGGGGATGGGAGGAGACATATGTAAAATTTTAGACAATAAATATAAAGAAAAAGAACTTGAATGTATGTGGAGGTAACAACTGCAGGAATGTTACCACCTCTAGGGCTGAGAGAACAATGGGGAAAGATTGAAATTATTAAAATTTAGAAACTTGGAGGAGGATTCCTGCAGAACTGAAACTCTGACCTTTGAGAATGGGGGCTGCTCAACTGGTACCCGTGTCTCTGAGGGGCTGCCATGAGGCTGGCTTTACAAGTGCTGGGTAAACTACAAATTGGATCCAATGGCTACAACAAGGAGAATCTGTGGGGGCAAAGAGCACTTGCTAGGCTATACTAACAGGAACAGGAAGAAGTGTGTCCCCTGTCCCTCCTCTAACCTCAACAGGCCCTATTGACAGAGCCAAACATGGAGCAATTGGCAAAGTGGAAATGTGGCCTGCAGAGTCCCAGCTTCCAGTACTAGCAAGCTGACTGAAGTAGAGAAGCATGGGGTGAGAGATGATAATTTAGTAAGTGTCCTTCATGTTTGGTGTAGAGGCTCAGGTATAGGAATACAAGCCCAAACAGAGATGGTGGATTCCTAAGTGGGGGCCAAGGTGGCTCAGCTTATTGACTTTGGAGTAGAAGAGGAAGTGCAAGCGGGAACTGAGCATGACTGTTTCCCTTGCAAGTCCCAGTACCCACATCCACTAGTAAAAGATCGCCCATGAATGTACTGTGTGCTTACCAAACAAAATAACAACTCCTCCCCTTGGTGAGTGGGCTGTGGTCCCAGCAAGGCAGATATGGGAGAGGAGACTTAGATGACCTTTTTCTCCTTGTGGGGGAGGAGTAGAAGTAGTAGTATATGTAATGTGTCTGGCTTAGAGCTAGGCACATAGTAGGCACTCAATAAATGGTGGCCATTAGTCAAGGAAGGAAAGGTACAAATAGATTAGGAAATGAAGTAGCTGGCTATATATTGTGGAGAGAGCCCAGGACTTTGAAGACCTGAATCCATACTAAGTGAATGACTTGAGCAAGATCCTTGCCTCTCTAAACTTGAAGTTTCTGTATGTGTAACATGGAGATTGTAATACTTGGGACTAATCTATAATAATAAAAGTGTAATATGCTAATTAGACCAGACATCCTTCTGGATGTCCTTCCATCCTTCCTGACGAAGCTGGGGCTTCTAAGGAAGCCTGGGTCCCAGGTGCCAGAGGGAAGCCGGTGCTGGCAGCTGGGGGAAGGAAGGCCTACTCTTGCACGAATTTCATGCATCAGGCCTCTAGTGTCTTATAACAGACCTTAACATATGGAAGCTATTTTGTTCAATTATCAATTGTAGAAATAATAAGCTTGATTATTTATTACTAGAGGCCCGGTGCACGACTTTGTGCATGAGTGGGGTCCCTCAGCCTGGCTGGTGATTGAGGTCTATTGGGGGGCCAGCTGGCTGGGGAGAGGGGCCCCGGGAGATTGGCCAGCTGGCCCCCCCGATCAGGGCCTATGGGGGGGCAGCAGGGTGGGGAGAGGGGCCTCAGGAGGCTGGCTGGGCGGGAGGGGGAGGGGCCGTGTGAGGTTGGCTGTGGAAACACACTGACTACCCGGGGGAAGCTCCTGCGTTGAGTGTCTGCCCCCTGGTGGTCAGTGCACATCATAGTGACTGGTTAACCTGTCATTCTGGTCATTCCAGTTGTTAGGTCTTAATGGTTGCTTAGGCTTTTATATATGTAGGTTGATGTTGTTAATAGTAAATAGAAAGAGGTCATTTATTTCACTTCATAATTGTGCAGATGAAGAAACTGAGACACAGAAAAAGGTCAATAGCTCTATGCAGGTTAAGAGCTTGGGCTATGGGGTCAGTGAGATGTTGATTCAATTCCTGCTGTCCATTTCCATTTATTGGCTAAATGACCGTAAGTAAGTTAGTCTCTCTCAGCTTCACAGTGTGGCAAGGACTGCAGGAATGAATCTGTTGCTTGACCCTCAGTAAGTAGGACTAGAACATTGTGCTTGGTGAACAGAAAACACTTAGGTGAGGATTGGTTGGTCATGACAGTCACTGTTCCACAGAACAGATCTTTCAGATTACTGTCCAGAAGGATATGGTAAGAACATGAGATTTCAGCCATGATATTACAAACTATTTGCTTTGCAACATTGAACAAGTTACTCGATTTCTTCTCCCTGTGGTTTTTCCCTATAAAGATTTTGATACTTGACCTTATGTCTATTTCCTGGGGTTTTCTAAAAGCTGAGTAATGAAATGAGAGTCTCTGAAACCCAAGAGCCTTGAGGGAGCTCATAAATAAACACCCTCAGATGATTAGTGTCTACTTGGTGTATCACAGCAGTACTAAACTAAACATACTGGGACTAGAGGCTGGATTTCTGCTTTCAAAACTCAAATTGTTCTCATTTTAGTCAACTCTTAATTTTTATGTGCTAACGGAAAAATTACAGCATAAATAAAAAGAGCCAGCTGATGTTGATTGCTCTTAACTCTAAAACTTGAGGAAGGCATAAGAGACTATGTTTTAATCTCATCTTTCACCTGATCTCTTTCTATGAAGGTACAGGATAGTTCAAAGGCTACCAGAAGAGAGTCAGTGTGTCTGAATAATCCACAAAGAAGAGAGACCTTACCACTATAGTTGCCATTTATTTAGCATGTGCTTTATGTTAGTCATTTAGCTAAACTCTTTACCTGTAGTATCTCATTTTGTCCTTACAGTAACTCTATGCAGAGGGAGGTGTGTTCATTTCATCCATTGCTTGTCAATTGACTATCAGGTGTAGAAGGTGGAGTGAATCATACTTCTTAATTCATTGTGCATTGTTATCATTGGCTTGTGCAAGACCCTTTCTTATGTTAATTAATTTGCTTACTCCCTTTTGCCCATGTACCTGATGGTCACCCTCCCCATAAATAACCAATTATTATTTTTAGTAATATATACAAAGTATTACTTTGTATATACTCTTATGAAATGTATATTGTGGTTTTGTGTATGTGTATTTTAAATTTATATAAAGTGGTATCATGTTATATTTCATTCTGTCTTTAAGTTTTTAATAACTGTTCTAACTGAAGCACAATTTTTTTAAGACCCATTCATGTTACTATGGGTTTATTGAATCTATTGCTTCCACTGTGGCATAAGACTCTATAGGTGCATCCACCACAGTTACACATTCTCTGTCCTAGCAATAGACAGTTGGCTGTGTTGGTGTCAAACTTCCTATTGCCACAAAGAAGCACTGTATCGCCATATGTCTCCCTAATGGACTGTGTGACAATTGCTTTGGGGTATATAGTGAAGAACGGAATTGCTACTTCATAGGGCATACATAGACTTTATATGCTTAAATATTGCCGTAGGTAAGTGCTATTATCCCCATTTTACAGATAAGGGAACTGAGTCTTTGAGAGTTTTAATAACTTACCCAAAGTCACATAGACGGTAATTAGCAGAGCTGGGATTCAAATTCAGGTAGTCTTGCTCCAAAAATATTCATGCCACTATTCCATGAATATTTGAGACAAGGACATTTTATAAAAACATGAGGGTAAATCTCATTGATTGTATTTTTTATGTGTGTAGAACCGAGGAATCCAGGTGAACTGACTACAGTGGGGCCTTGACTTATGAGTGTCCCGACTAACGAGTTTTTTGAGATACCAGCTGTCTCTCGGCCATATTTTGCATTGAGTTGATAGAGTAATTTGAGTTAACGAGCTCCTTAATGAGCTCCTTAACGAGCTTGTTCTCGGAACGAATTAAACTAATAAGTCAAGGCCCCACTGTATTTTTCCCCCTGAAGCACCTTCTTACCCCCATCATAGCTGCATAGTAACTGTTTTTCTTTGACTTTTGTGTCCTGTGTGTCTGCAGCAATAAGAGCTGCACTGATTATCCAAAATTGGTACCGAGGTTACAGAGCTCGGTTGAAGACCAGACAACGTTATGCTCTCACCATCTTCCAGTCCATTGAATATGCCGATGAACAAGGCCAATTACAGGTCTGTTTTGTAAGCTTGTCTCTTATTTTGGTAAACTGCTTCTCTTTACCCCTTGTTATTGAAAGAATGACTGGTTGGGACCATTTTAAGCTGAGAAACCTTAGTGAAAGGCTTTAATAGAAGATATAGTGACATTGTCTTGGAACTAGCTGTTGAGAGAGGGCGTATGATTTGGGATGAGGATGGTATTTTTCAATTCTGAAGTTCACATTTTTAAGAGGGCTGCCAGATACCTAGTTGACTAATAAAAATGGCTTTATTCTATTTTTGGGGACGTGTCCCAGTAGGAAGTTGTTACTTTATGAAGAAAAAATAACATTTTATGGTGTTAAAAACTGGAAGAATTTCCTGGGAACGAACCTATGAAAGTTCTAGAAGAATATATAGATGGGTGAGGAAGGCTTTTTTCAAGCTTGCAAAAAACCCCACAATATATAAATTAAACTTTAATGCTTATTGATGAAAAAAGTACTTTTTTAAAAAAATATATTTTATTGATTTTTTACAGAGAGGAAGGGAGAGAGATAGTCAGAAACATCGATGAGAGAGATACATTGATCAGCTGCCTCCACATCTCCCACTGGGGATGTGCCCGCAACCCAGGTACACGCCCCTGACCGGAATCGAACCTGGGACCCCTCAGTCCGCAGGCCGATGCTCCATCCACTGAGCCAAACCGGCCTCCGCAAAAAAAGTACTTTTTAGTAATAAAAATATCTTAGAAAGATGTCCAATGTAATTGTTAATGAAAAAAATCAGTTTGTAGGACAGAATGTAGAGTTTTATCCCATATATATGAAAGAAAATTAAACATACAGCAGAAGTCTGGGAAAAGCTATACTGTGAAGTGTTTCCAGTGATTATTTCTGGGGACAGGAGTGGGAATGGATGGGAGAGGAATTCTCATTTTCATTCTGTATTGTTTGTAGTTTTCAACAATCATATTTATATGTAAATGTATTACATTATCTTTAAAAATAATTAAGAAAATTTCAAAAAGTATCAAAGATATTGCTGGATTTATTCTTGGCAGTTATAAAAATGATATACTATGATTCAATCAGATTTTCCCTTTGCCTTGATTAGAAGCTCACAGTGTGAGCTGTCCTTTTAAGCACTGTGGAATGTAGTGATGAGTACAAAGGTAGAGTGAGCTCTCAAATTGGTATGCTTTATATGCACACATTCTAGTTTTAGTACATTCTTTAATATTGACTCTTTTTATAACAGATTTATTGAGATACAGTTCAGTTAAAGTGTAAAATTTAATGGCCTTTAGTATATACCCAAAATTGTAACCATCACCACAATAAATTGTAGAGCATTTTTATCACCCCGCCCCCCAAAAAAACCATTTATAGTCATTAGCAGTCACTCCCCATTTCTCCTTCTTCCCAGCTCCTGGCAACCACTAATCTGTTTTATGTCTTTATGAGTTTGCCTTTTCTCACCATTTCATATAAGTGGAATCACAGAAAATGTGATCCTTTTGGGTCTGACTTCTTTCACTTAGCATAATATCTTCAATGTTCATTCATATTGTAGTGTATATCAGTACTTCATTCCTTTTTATGGATAATATTCCATTGTATGGATTTCACACATTTTTTTATTCATTTCTCAGTGGATAGATCATTTGAGTTGTTTCTACTTTTTGGCTATTATAAATAATGCTGCTATGAATATTTGTGTGCAAGATTTTATGGGAACATATTCTCTTGGGTTTATACCTAGAAGTGGAATTGTTGGGTCATCTGGTAACTCTGTGTTTAACTTTTTGAGTAATTGCTAAATTGCTTTCCCAAGCAGCTGCACCATTTACATCCCCCCAGCAGTGTATGAGGGGTCCAATTTTGCCACATCTTTGACAACACTTGTTATTATCTGTCTTCTTTATTATAGCCATCCTAGTGTGGGTGCAGTGGTATTTCATTGTGGTTTCTATTAACTCTTGACAAACCCATCAACAGTATTAAACTTACACATTTTGATATTTGTGTGGAAAGCCGTCTCTGAACTCCCAGACCTACTCTCAGGTTGATAAGGTTCCTTCATGGTCACTCTTTATGGGTGACAGGGCTTGGAGAAGTTATTTGTGCTGTATAAATGCAGGTTTTTGCAGATAATTGGTAGGCATAGAGGCAGCATCTAGGTCAGTGATGGCGAACCTATGACAGGTGTTTCAGAGGTGACATGTGAACTCATTTTTTTGGTTGATTTTTATTTGTTAAATGGCATTTAAATATATAAAATAAATATCAAAAATATAAATCTTTGTTTTACTATGGTTGCAAATATCAAAAAAATTCTATATGTGACATGGCACCAGAGTTAAGTTAGGGTTTTTCAAAATGCTGACACGCCGAGCTCAAAAGGTTCACCATCACTGATCTAGGTGATGGTTGGAATGTTGGTGGGTTTCCATCTTTCCCTCCCTCTATCTTTCCTTATTTAATTTCCCAAATATATTTAACATTTAAGAGTATCCCTTAACTCTTCATCTCACTACCAAAAGGAAAATAAGAGATCATAATGAACAAAATTTAGTAGCTGAATTAGGTTGGTTTCCTAAAAGCAGAATCTGAGACAAGGATTCTGGTACAAGTGATTTCCTAAGAGTGTTCTCAGGAAAAATCTATAAGGAAGTGAGGAAAACAAGATTGGACAGGGGAAGAAACTAGGCAAAACTATGGTTTCTGGAGAAGCTTGACCTCAACCTGATCGCATTGGGAGCTTTGAAGTGCATCATGGTTTATCCCATGCAGTGGCAAGGGAACTGGGGGTCTAGGCTGTAATACCCTTGCTTCAGTTAGTCATTTTCTATGGGCAGCCTCCCAGGAGGACAGATATATGAAATCCTATGCAACTCTAGGGAAGGTACCTCTCATCTACCAAGGGCAGTCCTTGGGAGGAGGTGGGCAAGTAGAGATGGGACCTAGTGCAGCTGGGAGATGAGTGCCCTAGAAGGTTAAAGGGGACTTACATGAAACACCAATAGCATTTATTACAGTAGCTATTTGGGGTTCATTCATTGATTAATGTGTTTTTATTTTATCCAGTTATCCAATTTCTTTTCCTTCATGTTGGAAAACTACGTACATATACAAGAGAAAGATCCAAGTAAGTAAAATTTTAGTCTTTTGAAAAGCACTCATTAAATATTGAATTGTCCTCATCAAGGGATGTAAACTCTGAAGATAGGAGAACACTAAATAATTTAAAAGATGCCCACCTGCTAGTGCTCTATCCACTGAGCCAAACTGGCTAGAGCGATAACCCTTTTTATTTGTGGTCAGTTTTCTCTCTGTTGCTGTGTGGTAATACCTTTATTATGTATTAAGTTTCTATGAATATTAGCATCTGTTTTAGGGAATTTTTATTTTGAGCTTTTGTACTGTAAATGCTTTCTTGTCATTTGTTTTAAAATAAGAAAAATTTCTTTTTCCCTCTTATTAAGTTTGAGGATATTTATCATTCTAAAAAAAAAAAAAAAGATGCCCACCTGTTTCGTCTATGTGACACCAAACAACTGTGAAATCAGTTCAGGTGGCTTTTTTCCTCTCTGATGGGTAGCAACTAAATTGACCATTTAATCCAGCGGTTCTCAACCTGTGGGTCGCTACCCCTTTGGCGGTCGAACGACCCTTTCACAGGTGTCACCTAAGACCATCCTGCATATCAGATATTTGCATTACGATTCATAACAGTAGCAACATTACAGTTATGAAGTAGCAACGAAAATAATTTTATGGTTGGGTCACAACATGAGGAACTGTATTTAAAGGGCCAGAAGGTTGAGAATCACTGATTTAATCCTTTCACTTTCAAAAAACTGAATTAGGCTTCATTCAATGTTAATTTGTTTAATACCTTCTCTGAACTACCATTTATTGATGTACAGTAGTAGTATAGTAAGGAGGATCTTATTTTTTATCCATGAAATTTTTAAAAAATATTTGTATTGATTTAGAGAGGAAGGGAGAGAGAGATAGAAACATCAAAGATGAGAGAGAATAATTGATCAATTGCCCAACACTTGAGATTAAGCCCGAAACCTGTGCATGTGCCCTGACCAGGAATTGGACTGTGACCTTCTGGTTCATAGGTCGATGCTCAGCCAATGAACTACACCAGCCATGCTTTACATGAAACTTTTGTGCTGAGAGATAAAAATATATTGAGTATTTCATGAAACAGATCTTGGGAAAATGGTGGATTAAATACAGTTGGCTCCATCATATCTCTGTCTTCTGCATAGATGTCTAGAGACAGACAACATAGGTATGGTTAAAAACTGATTTTAAAATAATAGTTTTTCACAAGGCATGTATTTCTCCTTCAAATTAAAATCTGTCTGTTATTTGCAAGGTAGATGCTAGACTTTAAAACTTTTTTCTTCAATTTGGGGCAACCAATTTTTTATTCTAATTTAAACTGTTTATGGTATCTAAGAGCATATTTTAAATAACTTAGTGAACACCCGTCAAAGTGGCAAAAGAATGGTGGTTTAATGGCATGCTTTGAGCTAAGTACATATGTATGAAACTAATTAAAGTGTTTAATGACCTATGGAAGCTTTTTGAATGGTGGAATAGCCAAACTTGAGGAGTGGGAGTGGGTGTAAGTAGGTATTTTGGCATTTTCTTTCTTTTAGATAATTGCAATTATCTAAAAGAGAGTTATTTCATGTTCTTTGTCAAAAATATTTTTGAGAGGAAATATAATAATGATGAAATGAAGCAGCATTCTTTCTGCTAATGACCTAATATTTCTGTTCAGCCTATGCATCAGAATTGCTTATGGAGATTCATAGCCACAGGTGGCTGGGTTCCAGCCTAGGTATATTTACTCAGTCTCTGATTTTAAAAAAAATTATATTTACAAAATTCTGCGGGTGATTTAAAAATATATTTAAAATTTTATCAAAGAAGGGACAGTGGCTTAATTTTCTTGTGTAAACTTTACATTACAGAAAAGTACACAAATCATAAGTATATGACAATAGATTTTCTGAAAGTAAACAAACCCTTATAACCTGCACCCAGAACAAGAAATAAAACATTAAAACCACAGAATCCCCACTGTCCTCTCCAATCATTACCCACCCCCCTCATCACTATTTTTCTCACTTCTACATCCCAGATTAATTTTGCTTGTTTTTGAAATTCTCTAATTAAATGGAAGCATAGAATGTTGAGTCTGGCTTCTTTTACATAACTTATAGTATTTGTGAGAGTCATCTATGTTGATGCAGTTTGGTCATTCTTATTGCTGAATAATATTCCATATTTATTAATATGCCAAAATTTATTCATTCTACTGTTTATAGAATTTTGAGTTGTTTTCAGTTTTGGTAATTTAAATGTTACTTACTGCTATGCATATTCTTGTACATGTGCATTTTGGTAAACATATATATTCTTTTCTTTTGTTAAGTACTCATTTTCAGTTATCTTTTGCTACATAACAACCACCCCAGAATTTAGTGGCTTTAAAACAACAGCCATTTTATTGCTTATGATTCTGTGGGTCAGGCATTTGAACAGGGCTCAGTGGGGATGACTTGTCGTTGTTTCAGATGGTATCAGTTGGGCTCACTCAAGCCATCTGGGTGGCACAGGAAGGTCCAAATGGTTTTACATGCCTGGGACTTTTTGGTGTTAGCTATGAACTTGGACACCTTAAACTCTTCATGCAGCCTGTCTGTCCAATAGGATATCCTGAATTTCTTTACATGGCAGCTGGATTCCAAGAGATCAAAGGCATAAACTGCAAGGCCTTTTAAGGTCTATGCCAGCCGTGGGCAAACTATGGCCCGCGGGCCGGATCCGGCCCGTTTGAAATGAATAAAACTATTGAAAAAAAAGACCGTACCCCTTTATGTAATGACTAGGGGCCCGGTGCACGAAATTCGTGCACTGTGTGTGTGTGTGTGTGGGGAGTGTCCCTCAGCCCAGCCTGCCCCCTCTCACATATTGGGAGCCCTCAGGCGTTGACCCCCATCACCCTCCAATCGCAGGATCAGCCCCTTGCCCAGGCCTGACGCCTCTGACAGAGGCGTCAGGCCTGGGCAGGGGACCCTCATTTCCCCCCATCACTGGTTCTGCCCCCAGCCCCCTCCGATTGCTGGCTCTGCCCCTTGCCCAGGCCTGATGCCTCAGCCAGAGGCGTAGACCCCCATCACCCTCCAATTGCCTGATCGGCCCCTTGCCCAGGCCTGACGCCTCCGCCAGAGGTGTCAGGACAGGGGACCCCCATCTCCCCCCCGATCACTGGCTCTGGCCCCCACCCAGGCCTGGGGCCTCTAGCCCAGGAATCATGCCTGGGCAGGGGACCTCCATCTCCCTCTGATCGCTTGCTCCACCCCCTGCCCAAGCCTGATGCCTCTGACCCAGGCTTCAGGCCTGGGCAAGGGGACCATCATATCCCCCCAATCCCCGGCTCAGCCCCCCGCCCAGGCCTGATGCCTCGGCCAGAGGAGTTGACCCTCATCACCCTCTGATCACCAATCACCGGATCGGCCCCTTGACCAGGCCTGAGGCCTCCGGCAGAGGTGTCAGGCCTGGGCAGGGGACCCCCAGCTCCCCGCGGTTGCAGGCTCCGCCCCTGCCCAGGCCTAACGCCTCTGGCCTAGGCGTCCGGCTCGGGCAGCGGGGACCCACAGCTGCAGCGGCCCCATGATCGTGGGCTCCGCTTTAGGCCCAGGCAAGGGACCCCTAGCTCCTGGGACTGCCAGCTTCGACCGTGCCCAGCTCCCATCGCTGGCTCCACCCCTACTTCCTGCTATCACTGGCCAGGGTGGAAAAGGCACCTGATTCTCCGATCATGGCTGGGGGGCAGGGCAAAGGCGGCCCCAGGGCCGCCTTTGCCCTGCCCCCCCAGCTCTTAGCTCCCCCCTGGGTTTCCGATCACTGTCAGTGGCAGGGGGCTTCTTCCTGCTTTCCCTTTCGCCTCCCTGCATTGTGCCTACATATGCAAATTAACCGCCATCTTGTTGGCAGTTAACTGCCAATCATAGTTGGCAGTTAATTTGCATATAGCCCTGATTAGCCAATGAAAAGGGTATCGTCGTACACCAATTACCATTTTTCTCTTTTATTAGTGTAGATGTTTACTTTGAATTTATATTAGTTCACACAAACACTCCATCCATGTTTTGTTCCGGCCCTCCGGTCCAGTTTAAGAACCCATTGTGGCCCTGGAGTCAAAAAGTTTGCCCACCCCTGGATGCTCTGGAACACACACAAAATCAGTTCTGCCATCTTCTGTTTGTCAAAGCATGTCACAAGGCCAGCTGCAGATTCAAAGGGGGTAGGAAAGCTCCATCTCTTGCAGGGAGCAGCAGCAGCATTATATTGTAAAGGGATATGGATACAAGGAGGCATGTTTCAATGGGGATCATTACTATAAAGATATACCACAACTCAGGAGAAGAGTTGGATTATAGAGCATGCATATGTTCAGCTTTATTAGATACTGACAAAGTTTTACAAAGTTGTACCAAGTGATACTGCCACCAGTGTATGAAAGTCCCAGTTGTTCCATAGCCTCACCAACACTTGTAATTGTGTCTCCTTTTCATTTTAACCATTTGGTGAGTATGTAGTGGTATCACATTTCCACTTTAATGTGCATTTCCCTGGTGAGAAGTGAAATTGCTCACCGTTGTGGTATGTGTATCAGTCACATGCACATCCTGCTCAGTGAAGTGCCTGATCCAGTTTTTTGCCTATCTGTCTTTTTCTTAGCAATTTGTGTGAATTTTCTAAGTATTCTAATTATAAGAATATTGATCTTTGTTAGGTGAATGTATAATATCTTCTCCTAGTCTTTGTCTTTTACTACCCCATCCCAGTCTTTAAAAGGTCTTTTTTCATTAACAAATTTTTTATTTCATCGTAGTACAATTTTTTTTCTTTAGATTAGTGGTTTCTCTATCCTGTTTAAGAAATCTTTATATATATTCACACACACACACACACACACACACACACACACACATACATACAGGGTGTCCCCCCAAAATGTATACACACACTTTGAATAGTATACATTTTGGGGGACACCCTGTATGTACACACAGATACAGACACACACACACACAATCATTTGTGCAAAAATAAATACAGACTAAACCTACAGGATAAACAAGAAAGTAATGACATTGTTTACATACAGGTAATTGGGGATATGGGTGGGAGCAGGAAAGAAGGAATGGGAGAATGAGGATTGGGTAGAGGGATGAGGGAAGAGTGACATGTCTCTGAGTGTACTTTTTTGTAGTTCTGACTCTTAAAACCATGATAATGTTTCACATCCCTAAAAATATAATTAAAAACAGAAAGTGTACTATATGTGTGTATATGTTTCCAAAATGGAATACACACTGTGACAAAGGAACATGACTGTATTACAAATGATAACATAATCACCTGAAGGAGGTAGGGAAGAAAAAAGCCTAACCTAAGTAACATTGGAAAATAGCATCTTAACCATAACGTGCCTTGGTAAGGTTTAATTTTTACTTATCCTTCATGGGTTTTCTGAGCTTCTTGATATCTAAGTTATATTTTTTGTCAGATTTAGAAAATTTTCATCCATTAATTATTTAAAATATGTTTTTTTAAATCTAAATATATTTTTCTTTGTGAATCCTTCTGCTTTTAAACTTAGAAGGCCCTGAAATATTTAAAATGTGATTGCTATGCCTGTATTTTTAGATTTTTTAATGGTTTGACTTTTACAAAATTTAACACTTTATAAATTTTGAATGTTTTCATATTAAACTAAAAAAGGAAATTTTGATTCCTAGTGATTGAGAACAATTAAAAAAATACAACTACAAAGAAAATTTCAAATTAGTTAACCAATTTTTCCCAGACATTCATAATTTATCTTTTCACCATGATTTGTAGTACCTCCTTCATAATATATTTATTTTAAAAATGTGTAATAAGACATATTTCTGAGCCATCTATTCTCTTATACATCTCTCAATTATAGAGTGCTAGAATCATATTGATTTAATTATTGTATGTAGCAGAAAAAGAAATTTATAGATTGCTGCTGTATGTTGATTTTATTTAAATATTTTTCCAGCTTTATTGAAATATAAATGACACATAATGTTGTATAAGTTTACGGTGTACAATGTTACAGTTTTATTTATGTATTTATTGTGAAATGATTGCCACCATAAAGTTAGTTAACTTATTCACACCACTTCACTTAGTTACAATTTTATGTGTGTGTGTGTTGAGAACTTGCCCTAGCTGGTTTGGGTCAGTGAATAAAGCAACAGCCTGTGGACTGAACCATCCCTGGTTTGATTCTGGCCAAGGGCACATGCCTGGGTTGCAGGTTCAATCCCCAGTAGAAGACGAGCAGCCAATCAATGATTCTCTCTCATCATTGATGTCTCTCTCTCTCTCTCTCTCTCTCTCTCTCTCTCTCTCTCCCTCTCCCTTCCTCTCTGATATCAATAAAATATATTAAAAATAAAATAATAAAATATAAATGAATGACTAAATAAATAAATAAAATATACTCTCTTAGCAGGAAATATACACTAGAGCAGTGGTCGGCAAACTGCGGCTCGCAAGCCACATGCGGCTCTTTGGCCCCTTGAGTGTGGCTCTTCCACAAAATACCGACTTCTGTACATGGGCCACGAAGTTTCAATCGCACTGTACATGCGCACCCACATGTGGATTTTGTGAGAGCTGCATGTGGCTCGCGAGCCACAGTTTGCCGACCACTGCTAGAGTATTGTTAACGAGAGTCACCATGCTGTACATTACTGTAGGTTGCTCTCTAATGGCCCTCTTTGGTAGGAGGGTCCCAGACAAGCTCTAACTACACCTATTTGGCAAAAGTGCTCTGACCCCTAAGTAAGGTATATTTAGGGATACAACTACACTTCACATTTGAAGATCAATGGTTTTATTCTGAGGCACAGAGTATGTCGAGAACTCTGGGTGTTCCAAAGGTAAGAGGTGACCTGGAAGCAGATCTTTTCTGTGTCTTACTGCTTTAGTTGCTCAAAAGCAAGTCATAGGAATTGATGGAGAGACTCTACACATCAGTTCCAGTCTGCTTTTCCATATCAGTCCCCTCCCACAGGTAGATAGCCAAAGCTGCTATACATAGAATAGGTTTAATCAGAAACTGGTGGAAGTGGGAGTGGGGCAGAGTGTGTGGAAGTGTTGTTTTAACTTTTGTTTTTGCTTTCAACATTAGCCAAAATGTCCTATCAGACCAGGTACTATATAAATATAAATATAAATATAAATATAAATATAAATATAAATATAAATATATTCTTTTTCAATTACAATTTATATTCAATATCATTTTGTATTCATTTCAGAAGTATAGCATACTGGTTAGACAGTCATACAGGGGTGGGAAAAGTAGGTTCATAGTTGCCAGTACATAAAACAGTATTTTTATTCTTGTATTATATATTTTTCCATATGAATAACAATAAACCTACTTTTGCCCAGCCCTATATACTTTACAAAGTGTTCCTCCCAATATTTCCAGTACCCACCTGGCAAACATGTCTACTCTAAATATTCAAAATGATAGAAACTGCTTGCAGACAACTTCTGATTAATGACCTTAGTAGCAATTGAGTGTTAATGAATTGAAAAGTATGTCATCATCCTCTGTATCACTTATCTGTTACTATAATAATACTGTGTATTAAACAACCACAATAGTTCAGTGGCATGTAATAAACATTTCTTTTTGCTCATCAGTCTACAGATTAGCTGAGCACGTCTGCTGTTCTTAGCAGTCTTGATTTGGCAGTTTTATGGGTTTTGGGTGGAGTTCGCTTCGCTGTGTCTGGAGGTCTGCGGGATGGCAGCTGATCTAGGACGGCCTTGGCTAGGGTGACTCAGCTCTGCTCCCTATGGTGTTGGAGCTTTTAGTAGGCTAGCCAGGGCTTCATAGTAGTGGCATGGTTTCAAAAGCGGAGCATGGAAACAAACAAGTCCTTGTGAGGCCTTGGCTTGGAACTGGTATGTAACACTTCCACCACTTTCTTTAGGCCAACACAAGTCACGAACCAGCTTCAAGGGCTGGGGAAATAGAATCTTCAAAATCACATTAAAAAGGGCATGGCCAGAGTTTGGGATAGAGAATTGGGATCACTGTTATAATCAAACTGTGATATCCCCTTTCATCTTTACCCATCTGATTTGGCCGGATTTCTGTTCTTGAGCTGATCATTTTATGGGCAATCTAGCAAGAAAGGGACACTGGATCTCAGCATCTACTGAAATGAACAGTGTGTCTCTGAGAGAGAGGGCCTTTGGAATTTGTGCCGATGGTTTGTCATCTTACTTTATCTGCTTTGTTACCAAAAAGAAAATCATGTCAGAAAATTTGTTTTTATGTGAAGAGGGAGACAAATCAATTACAACTAAGTAAAATTTGAAGTGTTTAACGGGGAAAATTAAATGTTGCAGTTTAATTTTCTGTATATCATGAATAGTAGCAGATATTTAAACCAAATATAATGCATTGTTATGTTTTCAACACTATTTGTAAAAATCTGAGATGTAAGAATAGACAAAAAAAAATGTAGAGTTAGAGCTTCAGAGCATCAAAATACCGTGAGTGATTAGTTTTCCCTGTGCTTATCCCTCCATTCCCTACTGATGAACTTACTGATTTGGTAAAATGTCCACCCAGGAAGGGATGATGGTGATTCTTGTGCATGTACCTACTGGTTTCAGAACAAATCATTCCTCATGGTTATATGTGGGATATCACGGTATTCATAACATTTAGCACAGTGTATTACATAGGCTAGACATTCAAGAAGGTATTTATTTTATTTAAGTATGGGAATGTTGATTTTTGCCACCCTTTCTGTTTTTTCCAGCTTTAGTAAATCGGCTGTTTGGTTGCGCCCCCCAGGACGACAGGGGTAGACAGGAATGTATAGGGATAATAGAGGTCCCAGAATCGTATAGTGGCCCTCGGCTGCAATTTCCACTCAATACTAATTCTCTTACTATAATGATTGAGGCCTTTAAGAAGCAGCAGGTAAGTGGAAGTATCTATACTGCCTCGATTCTTCATAAAGTGTTCAATGACTATTTGTTGAATGAGTGAATGAAAACGCTACAGCAGAAATGCATTCCCTTGAGGAAAACCTTCACATCAAGTGAAAGCTACCCTGCGCTTTGCTTAACCCACTGAAAGAAGTATCCTCAGGTACACAGAAACCTCCTCTGTCCATTGCTTATGGCATTTCCTTTTTCTTTTTCTGAGATATAATTCACCATAAAATTCACCATTTAAAGTATATTATTTAGTGGTTTTTAATATACTCACAAGATTGTGCAACCAATACCAGTAGCTAATTCCAGAACATATTCATCACCCAAAAAGAAATGTCATACCCATTACTATTCCTTTCTCCCCCACCCCTGGCAACCACTGTTATACTTTCTGTCTTTATGTATTTGTCTATTCCAGATATTTCATACAAATGAAATCATATAATATATGGCTTTTTGTGTCTGACTTCTTTAATCTAGCATAATGTTTTTAAGGCTCATTCATGTCTCAGCATGTTTAGTTACTTCTTTTACTTTTATGGCTGACTAATATTCTATTGTATGGCTATACTATTTTTGTTTATCAATTTATCAATAGATGGACTTTTGAATTTTTTCTACCTTTTGGCTATTATGAACAATGTTGCTATGAGCATATGTATAAGTTTTTGCATGAACATTTGTTTTCATTTCTCTTGAGTATATACCTACCTAGGAGTGGAATTGCTGGGTCATATGGTTACTCTATATTTTCATTTTTGAGGAATTTCCAAACCATTTTCTGCAACTGCACCATTTTACATTCCTGGGTTCAGATTTCTCCAATTAATTCTGCCAGCACTTATTATTTTCTGTTTCTTTTAATTTTTATTATAACCATCTTAGCTGTGTGTGAGGTGGTATCTCCTTGTGGGTTTGATTTGCATTTCCCTGATGACTAAAGATGTTGAGCACCTTTTCATGTTTATTGGACATTTTTATACAGTTTTTGGAGAAACGTCTATTCAGATCCATTGCCTTCTTTAAAATCAGATTATTTCTCTATTTATTATTCAGTTGTAGGAGTTCTTTATATATTCTGGATACATATCCCTTATCAGTACATGGTTTGCAAATATTTTCTCACATTTTAAGGTTGTCTTTATATATATATATATATTTCAGAGAGGAAGGGAGAAGAAGAGAGAGAAATATCAATGATGAGAGAGAATCATCAATCGACTGCCTCCTGCATGCCCCCCCCCCCCACTGGGGATCAAGCCTGCAACCTGGGCATGTGCCCTGATGGGGAATCAAACCATGACCTCCTGGTTCATGGGTCTATGCTCAACCATTGGGCAACGCCAGCTGGGCTTTTTCACTTTTTTGATAACGTCCTTTGATTCACAAAATTTTATAAATTAGATGAAGTCCAACTTATCTATTTTTTTTTCTTCAGTTACTTGTGCATTTGGTGTCATATCTGAGAATTCCTTGCCAAATCCAAGGTCATGAAGATTTATCCCTATGTTTTCTTTTAAAAATTTTAAAGCTGTAGCTCTTACATTTGGGTCAATGAACCATTTTCATTGATTCTTTGTAAAGTTCAACAAATTTCAAAAACCATTAGCTACCTGTTTGTGTACAACTTCAGTTAATTTCTGTCCAACTTCATTCTTTGCATATGAGTATGTAGTTGTTCCAGAATCTTTTGTTGAAGAGTCTTTTTCCCTCATTGAATGGCCTTGGTACCCTTGTCAAAAATTAATAAGCCATAGATGTATGGATTTATTGCTGGACTCCCAGTTTTATTCCATTGGTGTATGTGTCTATCCTTATGCAAGCAGCACATTGTCTATTAATATGGTATATTACATTAATTAACTTTCTTATGTTGAACTACACTTGTATTCCTGGAATAAACCCCATTTGTTCAAAGTGTATAATTCTTTAAAAATTTTGTTGGATTTGGTTTACTGGTATTTTGTGAGGATTTGCAGTTTATTCATAAGGGATATTGATCTGCATTTTCTTTTCTTATGATGTCTTTATCTGGCTTTAGTATCAGGATAATACTGACCTCATAGAATGATTTAGGAATTATTTCCTTTTCTTTCTTCTTCTTTTTCTTCTTCTTCTTCTTCTTCTTCTTCTTCTTCTTCTTCTTCTTCTTCTTCTTCTTCTTCTTCTTCTTTTTTTTTTTGCAAGAGTTTGAGAAGGATTGGTGTTAATTCTTTAAATGTTTAGTAGAGTTCACCAATAAAGCTGCCTGGTCTTGGATTTTTATTTGTTAGGAGGTTTTTGATTAATGATTCAATCTCTACTTGTTCTAGATCTGTTTGTATTTTCTGTTTTTTTCTTGAGTCAGGTTTGGTAATTTGTATGTTTCTAAGATTTTATCTAAGTTATCTAATTTATTTGTGTACAATTGTTCATGATAGTCTCATAATTCTCTTTATTTATTTTCTAAAATTCTCACCCGAGGACATGCTTTCATTGATTTGAGAGAGAGAGAGAGAAAGAGAGAGAGAGAGAGAGAGAGAGAGAGAGAGAGAGAGAGAGGAGAAGAGAAGAGAAGAGAAGAGAAGAGAAGAGAAGAGAAGAGAAGAGAAGAGAAGAGAAGAGAAGAGAAGAGAGAGGTGTGGAGGTGTGAATCACTGATTGGTTGCCTCCTGTATGTGCCCCAACCAGGGATCAAACCTGCAACCTATACCCTGACTGGAAATCGAACCCGAGACCTATCTGTGTATGGGACGATGCTCCAACCAACTGAGCCACATTGGTCAGGGCTCTTTTTATTTCTTTAAGGTCAGTGGGGATGTCCCCACTTTCATTTCTGATTATAGTTATTTGCATTTTCACTTTTTTTCTTGGTCAAGGCAGCTAATGGTTTTTGAATTTTGTTGAACTTTACAAAGAATCAGCTTTTGGTTTTGTTGATTCTCCCTATTGATTTTCTGTTCTTTATTTAATTTGTCTGTACTCTGATCCTTATTTTCTTCCTTCAGCTAGTTTTTAGTTTAGTTTGCTCTTATTTTTCTAACTCCTTAGTGTTAAGTGAGACTTTTCAATTGAAATCTTCTTTTTTAATGTGGGTATTTACAGCTATAAATTTATGTCTGAGCATCACTTTTGCTTTATCCCATAAGTTTTGATATATTGTGTTTTCATATTCATTCATCTCAAAGTTATTTTCTTTTTAAAAATTTGTGTGTTGAGAGAGAGAGAGAGAGATTTGTTGTTCCTCTTATTTGTGCATTCATTGATTAATTCTTGTGCCCTGATCGGGGATTAAACCTGCAACCTTGGTGTATCAGGATGATGCTCTAACCAACTGAGCTACCTGGCCAGGGAAATCTCAGAGTATTTTATAATTTCCTTTGTGATTTTTTTTGACCCATCATTTGTTTAAGATAATGTTGTTTGATTTCCACATATTTGTGAATTTTCTAGTTTTTCTTCTGTTACTGACTTTTAGTTTCATTTCAATATAGTCAGAGAAGATACTTTGCATGATTCTAATCTTTTAAAATTTATTGAGGCAAAAGGTTTATACAATCTGAAGAAAGACAGCCCAATAAATTCAACTAAAAAAATAAAAGCTATTGAGGCTTGCTTTGTGGCCCAACATCTGAACTATTCTGGGGAATATTCTATGTGCACTTGTAAAAAATGTGTAGTCTGTGATTGTTGGGTGGAGCATTCTATAGATATTTTTTCGGTATAATTGTGTGTGTGGTCTCTGGTGTTTCTGTTCCTTTAGCTTGTGTTCAGCTAATGTTTTGACAGAATCTCCTTGAACCCCAGGAGCTATTTTAAAAAAGGGAAAAAAGAAAAACCCAGCCTTTGCGGAGAGGGTCTATATTGGTACACCCCTTCACTGCTTGGCCAGGCTGTTTACAAATTTGTCTTAGCCTTTACATCCTGCTTGCACTGAGCCATTTTTAAGATGCCTTTTCCTGATTTAGCCTTTGCTTGGTAATTATAAATTTTGACTATTTTCCAGAGCTCTGACAAAGTTGATTATGACAGTAGTTTTTTTTTGCTTGATATTTTTAAAGTGTTTCTGTGAAGGGATGGGCTTTGGAGGTACCTACTCCATTATTTTCTCTACTATTACCCCAAAACTCTCATCCTCAGGTAGGACACTAAGGACATACCTTAGGAATAAGAGTAAATTAGAAATAGACTGGGCATTGAAGCAAAGTTTTGAATCCCCTAATTCCTGAAATTGAAATATCATCTTAGACAGATTGTGCTCCTAGCCAGATGGCAAAAGAAAATTTAAATCCTCTCTGCAAGAAAATAGGCCTCACGTTATTTCTCCAAGTTTTCATATACCATGTCTAGTTAATACAAATATTAACTAGGGAGAGGAGGATATAAGATTCATGAAAGAAAACTGAGAATTTAGAATTCTTTTGTAGGGAAAATCCTTAGTAGTCTGCCAGTTCTTGGATAGACAGTAAAGATGGGTCTCTCCCTCTAATCAACATCCAGGAGTCCTTCTATTTCCTCCTAATTCTCGCATTACTTCAAATACTGATTCCTGTCTTTGGACAAAATTAATAATGAAAATTCTCCAAATTTAAACCATATGTTTTTGGGGTCTGGGATAGAAAACAATTTTATTATTTTAGTAGCTAGGGAAATGGAAATTTCAGGATACCATGAGTCATGATTCTTCCAAAGGGTTCAATATGTCCTGAATTTCATACCCAAAGCAGTAACTGAACAATATGTAGAAATGACCCCTCTCTCAGCCTTCAGTAATCTAAACGAGTTCTGTCTAATAGAAATTTAATGTGAGTCACATAAATATTTTAAAATTTTCAAGTAGTCCCATTAAAAAAGTAAAAAGAAACAGGATAAATTAATTTTAATAATATATGTTATTTAATCCAGCATATATAATTATTTTAATATGTTAAAAGTTTTTAATGGAACATTTAACTTTTTTTCAAACTAAGTCTTTGAAATCTGGTATGTATTTTGTGCCTATAGCATATCTCAGTTTCAACTAGCCCCATTTCAAGTGGTCAGTAGCCCCATGGGACTAGTGGCTACTATATTAGGACTGCCAATAGTCCTGACCCATAAAGTGGTGTTAACATCTGTTAAATTTTTATTGGCTGTATTACTTTTTGGCTTATGTATTTGGAATATTTTATAATTAAAAAAAGGGAGAACAACACACTGGATTTAAAACAAACAAAAACCCCAGAGGAGAAAACAGTAAATCTGTCCAAAACAATGATGTCATCAAGAATTTAACTGGAGGAGAGCAATGGAATGAATGGTCATAATAGGAGATAATCCAAATGGCTTATTTGGGTTTTGTATATGTTTTATACTTAGACTGTACAATATAAAGATGCTTGCTGTTCTGTAAACTCACACAATCTGTGTACCAACAATTGAGCCACACATGGGACTCCTGGCTTCCTTTTGAGATCTCTCAGAATGCAGCACCTAGTTTCCATCCTAGATGGCAGGATGTTACAGACGAATATAAAGCAGCCCCTCTTCATCAGTCTCTCTCTACTTCTCATTCTCATTCTCTCTCCTTACCCTCCTTTTTATTTATTTATTTTCACACTTCCTTAGGGCAAAGGAGTCTCCTATTTTTCCCATCACTTCTCTTGGAATTACTGACCAAGAATAATCAGAAATGTTCTGTAAATGGGTGATGTCAAGAGCATGGGAGTATAAATGTCCTAGGCACCATTCATTCATTCAATTTACAAATCTCTAGTGAGGGATTATTATATGCCAGATACTGTGCTGAAATCATCTATTTGAGACTGATTTAGAGATGGTCCTGAAATACAGCTACCTGAAATGTGTTCATATGCTCCACCTTTATTGCTTTCTATTCAGTCATGCCTTTTTTCCTAGTTCGTCATATCTTTTTCTTCTGTTTTGCCCTCACAGATACTCCATGCCTATTATGTTTTAGAGATACTATTCGAAACTAAGGAAGCCATGAAGCAAATGCCAAATTTTACTCATATAAGAACTTGTCCCACCAAAGACATAACAATCTGTGGTAAGTTTTAGAGCAGAGTTGCCAAATTAATATTTTAGAGCCTCTTGGTTCCACGTCATTTGCCTAACTTGAAAACTGCATAAATTGGACTGTGTTAAGGGAAAAGTGTTAATATAGAGTTATCTATCATGATAATACTGTTCCCCATCTTGTCTTTGTTTTGCATACCAGCTGGCAGGAATTAATTATGTGAGAAATTAAAGAACCCACAGCTTTTTATAAAGGCAGCATTTTAATACAGAAACCACCCATGGGTGGAATAAGTGTTCTTTGCCCTCTGTCTAGCTCTCGTTATCTTTGTTCCATGTTGCTTTTCCCAGGTGGGCCTCTGCATGCCACTTATGCTGGGAAGAGAAAAGCCCAAGGCAGGGTGGAGATTAAAGTCTTCTCTGCTTTTGGCTGCTGTTTTAGATTTTTCCAACTGGTCTCTGCGGCTTTTAGAAGAGTGGGAATGTCCCAGAAATCTGTTCCTTGTTCTTCTAAATAACAAGATTGAGATTGTGTTATCCTATAGGCCAGCCTGGTAGGATATTGCTTCAAGAAACAGTACACATTGAAATTCAACACAGTTGGTGCTCTCAGCATGCTTGCAACTGTCTGAGAATGGAGTGCGTGGAAGGAACAGCAACTCCCTTAACTTCTAATTAAGCCTTTAGGTTACAAAACAGTGATTGTTATTTTCCAAATCAATTTTTAGCCCGTGTTTCTTTTACTCTGGCAGGTAGAAGTGGATTTGACAATCTAATTAAACCATTTCCATTTCTAGCATCTGATAGTGGTGACAGGAACTTGATGTAGCAGCAGCACATACTTCATGACATGCCTTGACTCAGGTGTTTGAAGAGTCTTCAATGGTTTAATTCCAACCTAATCAGGCCACCACATCTCTGCCAAGCAGATGAGGCATCTCAGCAGTGGGGGCCTTTTATTCAAGGCTTCTCCCACTCTTACTTTTCATGGAAACAAAGGATTTGGAGTCATGAGACTTAGGAAGCCATGCCTATGCATGAAGCCTATGGAGCCAGGGCTAGATTTGCTCTTGGAGCGTATATAATAGGCCAAACAGAGTAGGGCCTGTCCCCGCATATTTTCAGTATACCTCCAGGTGCCATTGTGACTTTTCTTTGGACAAAAGGATCTGGAAGAAGACATGAATTAATTGGAGGACATGGAATCCTGGAATCACAGCAATGAGAAGTTCTTACAGAGACCATCTGTCTAACATGCCAAGCTTACTCAGCTGGTTAGTGACAGGGTCAGGATTAAAATCAGGCCCTCTAGTTAGAGCCAGCTGCATATCTGCTATTTTAACTCCACATCATGTACTGCTCTGATTGATGTTTCATTTTCCATCGTGAGACAAAGATTAGGGAATATAGATTGATGGGACAGTTCCATTCATTTAATGATCCCTGCATCTTGGGCATTTATTTCTAAGCTTTTCTCACATGGCACCATTAGTAAAAGGAAAAGCCAAGGTCAGTAGGTTCCCATAGCATGAGAATTATTTTCTCTTTTTAATAACCCCATTGAACTTATAAAAATTGGCCATTATTTAAAATAAAATTTAAAATTAGGTTCATATTTTCAAAAACATCTTCTGTTTAAGTTAGTAGTAGGAGAGGGAAAGAAATTGTGATGTAATTTTACCATTATCTTAATTTCCAGATGCATATTTTATATGCACATCTAAACATGCTACATGGTTCTCAATATGCATGAAATATAGGAGGTGTTTTATGCTCACTTCTGCAGCACATATACTAAAATTGGAATGATACAGAGAAGGTTAGCATGGCCTCTGTGCAAGGATGACACACACACAAGAAATATAGGAGGTGTTTTAGTCTACAGTTAGGTTATAAATCATAACCAATTTTGCACTCATGTTTTTGTTTGCAGTGGAAGTACCTTTCTGTAGCTATCTTTCCATGATATGGATTTTTTTGTTTGCTGCCCAAGTAGAAGTTAAAAATGTTTTTATAGTCTCTACTCTTAATATGCTGAAACCAATTCATTTTTAGCATGAGAGCTTCAACAGTTCTGTCTATCCAAATCTTTGAAAGATGAATCACCCTGAAGCCAATTAGAAAAATAAAATAAGTAAAAAATATATTTAACTGATAAGTAAAAAGTCCTTCCATTTTTATTTTTTAGATTTAGAGTGAGACCACATGAAATCATGAGATTTAAGTATACAATAGTATTAATATGCTCTTAATGTTAATATTACAGTCATTTTATGAATAAGTGCTGGTGATAAGTATTTTAATTTTATCATTCCCATTATAATTGGAGTATTTTGTTGCATATATTTGTTTGAATTTGGTTGTGGGTTTTTAAACAAATTGAGGAAATTTTTTTTTTCCAAATTAAATTCTATTTGGTAATTAAGTTGGATACAAAAAGTAAATATTGATGATCAGAGCTTATGAAAGATAAATATTTACCTAGAAATAATTATCCAAGTAGGCCTTTTAAATATTCATATTTTCACTCTTGTTTTTAAATTAATGGCTTCATATATTCATATGGTTTCCCTTAGTTGGCTGAGTTTTATAAAGCAATGCTTTCCTTTTAATTTTTTTATAACTGTCTCATCAAAAGAATGTGAGCCATCTACTCATACTTTTTAAGTTTCTAATTCAATTGCCTGAACATATTCTTTAAAACATGGCTTTAAAAAGCTACGTATTTAGCAATTAAATGTATTTATTGAGTTCCTGCTATGCACTGGGTATAGAGGAAACACATGGGTGTTGTGTATTTTTTTAACACATGGGTGTTTGATGCCAGGATAGATACTATTGCTGCTTTAGAGATTATATTACAGAATAATCGATGAGGGCTTTAGTTTGGAAATGAGATAAAATTGGGTTTGAATTCCAGCTCTGACACTTGGTAGTTGGGTAACTTTACATAAGTTACTTAACTACTCTGAGCCTCATTTGTAAAATGAGAATAATGAAAATAACATCCATCTGATAGAGTGGTTATAAGGACTGAACAAGATAATTAATGTAAACCTGTAATACAGTGCTTGGCACAGACTAAGGTAAGTACTGCGTAAATGGCAGGAGTGAATAGATAATTGCAATATTGGATGCTGTCCTCTATAGAAAGGCGACAAAGTTTCCATAGCACCCTGGAATTAATATCATCACAGGGTAAAAACCCAATGCCCCGAGAATGGTTGGACTATATTAGCAGTATTTCAGTTTGTAAAATTCTGTAGCAAAATGGGCATTTTCTTGTTTCCTGCTGAAGAGTGATTTTTCATTTGCCCTCCAGGCGATTTACATGGAAAATTGGAGGATCTCCTTTTGATCTTCTCCAAGGTAAGTGATTATTTTGCTAAATATTTGCATTTTTGTTGGGAGCAATCCTAGGGCAGATAATATTTGTTTTATTAGGGATGTGTACAAATACAGATGAAATATAGCAGCTTTTATGCAAGAAGCTGAAAGATTTGTAGAGGGATATCCTTTGGGTTTTTCTTACACATATTTCATAATTTTTTAAATTTAATTTGGGTCTTTGTTCAATGTTATTGTTATCTGTATAGCCCTTGGGATTTGTACCTGATTGTATTTGGGGTCTTTATTACATCGTAGATGTCTAGATGGCACGGGATGGGGAGGGGAGCAGTCTGTTTTATTTAATTTTGTTCAGAAGTGAGCATATCACATACCAGTCTTCTCTTCCAGTGCATACTAATTATGTCTGGAAGGAGTCCCCACAGTAAGTTCCACATTGCTCTCTTCTCTACCCGATTCACCATTGCTGGGCTCAGTTGCTCTTCCAGTGCCATGGCTCCTCTTCATTTGTTGGGTTTTGATGGTGGGGGTCCACACAGAGGACACAGAGCAGCTTGGTCTGCATGGAATTTCTCTGCATCTCTTGGATTGGAATCAATTCTCTCTCTGACTCAGCTGTTGTCAACTGAATGTTTGCTTCTGGGATGGCTGCATGTAGAAAACTGACCCTGAGGTGACCCCTGCCTTCACAGTGATATCCCTTTATCTGTCTTTGATTAATGTGTCATCCCCACAAGTAGCATGTTGAATAATTGGGCACAGCATAGGTGTCTCAAATGGACTGAAATAAAATATATTCTCATTATCATGGTGGCCAATCAGTTCTACTCTGGAGACTGTGAGAGCTTAAGTCACATAACATCATAAACCTTAATTTTTCTTTTGGCTACAATATTCTTGAGCTTCCACCTCATAAGAGATTTTCTTATGAATAAAATAACAAATATTCAAAAGCACTTTTAAGTACTAAGTTATTATAGAAATGAAAGGTTTGCATGTCATCTGTTCAGAATGGAAGCTTGGAAGGAAAAGGAGGAGACCAAACCAGGAGTGGATGAATGGAGCTGGCACTTAGGAGGTGATTCCGTTGAGACTGCAGGAGACTGCAAGGATCTAGGGCATGATAGCCATAGAGTGGGGTCAGAGGAAATGGGAGGCTGCCCAGGTAGTGGGTTGGTGTCAGGAAGTCCAGCCAAAGGTTTGCTGGTAGGGAGCTGAGGGTGCTGGCAAAAGAGCAGTCTAGAAATCAGCCCCAGAATCCAAGCTGGGCAGGGAAGGAAGAGAAGCCAGATGGGCCAATCAACTGGGAGAAATGGGAGGAGTGATGGATTGGCATGTTCTCTAAGGTAAGGGAGCAGACTAACTGGGGTTAGGGCCTTAGGAACAGAATGGATGGGAAGTTGCAAGGGGCGTAATCTTAGGGGGTGAATGGGTCCAAGGTGAGGCCCAGAAAGTGGGCAGCTGAAGTAAGTAAAAGAGAATAGTGGCCATGAGG
The DNA here is from genome assembly GCF_963259705.1 of Myotis daubentonii. Lineage (NCBI taxonomy): Eukaryota > Metazoa > Chordata > Mammalia > Chiroptera > Vespertilionidae > Myotis > Myotis daubentonii. The sequence goes on along the minus strand of NC_081861.1, from coordinate 129,472,614 downwards.
AGGTCAAGCATGTGGAAAGCAGGTGTATTAAGTGAGTTTGTGACAGGACTAAGAGATTGGGAGCAGGGGAAGGAAGTGTAGCCACAGGTCATGGGCCTTGAAGGAAGAGTAGAAGCTTTTACCTGATGCTGGCAACATAAAAAGCTGGGTTGGTGTTTGAGTGGCTCTGAGGAGTAAGTAGACCCTCCCCCACTCCTGACTCTGAGGTGTCCATCCTGTGGAAGATAGATCCTTTCCTCCTGGAGGGCTGCAGGAGCCAGGAGTACAGCAGTGTATTTAAGACAGGCTCAGATTTCCAGAGGGAAGTCTTTCTGAATGAGTTGAAGGCAGAAGGGAGTTTATTTACTATGAAATGGGGATTCTACTGTCCAAACCAGAAAGCTATGATAGAGATAGAAATGATAGAATGGTGAGAGGACACCAAGGAATTGCACAGTTTGGGGAATGGAATTTGTGGAACGCTATATAGCACCATATAAATGTTCAGAAGTTCAGACCTAGTATTGTTGACAATTATAATGTGAGGAAGGAGGAGGGGCAGAGGTGTGTGTGGAATAACCACAGAAGAAAATCTGGTAATGATTGCTCTGGAAGTTTTGGGAAATACATAAAAGGGAAAATAGTTGAGTAAATTAAATGGGGAAAGTGACTTCCAAGGCATTTAGAAAAGAAAATTTCTCGAGTGGTAGTTGAAGATACTAAGGTGTGATCAGGGAAAGGCCTCTGGAGTAGACTTGAGAAAAGAGAGAATTCCAACATATTGCTTTAATGCCATTGGTAAACTATATGGAATATATACTAGTAAAACTGGAAGGTGCTAATGTAAAGATGGAACAGGAGGAGGTGGGTGGTAAGAAGTACTATAAAAAGAACTAAAGGTGAAAATATAGCTTTCACATGAGAGCAAGAAATATTTTGAGAGTTAACCAATGAGAGTGTTCACGAAGTAGAGATTGAGAGGCCAGTGATGAAAGAGTGGGCACTATTATTTGGGATGGATTTTGGTAGAGGGAGGTGAGAGGCTTGTTTGGAAAGCAGAAGTCTGCAAGAGCCATGAATTAGCATTTTCAAGGCTTTAGTGAGAAGCAGGTAAAATGCACCTTAGACATGGAAAAAAACACATGCACCAGAATCTTGAAATTGCCTGATTTAAAAGGGGAAATTGTGGGAAGAGGCCTTGATGACAGCAAGGTTCCACTTTAAGAAATTGAAAAGATGGTCTTATTAATGGTGTCTGAGAAGGCAGAATGACCTGGTGTGCTTATGATGATGTGAGTCTCTTAGCTTCTGGGCAATGAGAGTCCTAAATTAAGGGCTGAGAAAGAAAAGGGCAGGACAGAGATGTCTCAGAAAGCTATGCTATTTGATGATCACTAACTTATAAAAGTCAGTATTTTGCCTTTTTCTTTCTCATTTTTTAATCCAAAGTTTAAATGAGGAATGATGATAGATGGCAGAGTATAGGCTATAGTGCTTCCTAAAATCATGAATACAAACTGTTCTGAAAACGATATTTATACATGAATACAAATGACAGTGATATTTGTACCCCGAGGTCAAACTCCCATCTACTTATCACTTCCACAGAAAGCCAGAATTAAGTAAAAAGGGTCTCTGAGCTCTTGAAGTTCTTGTCCAATGCACCTTACTCACAGGAGAGGTCCTAGGCCCTTACTCAAAGACCAGTGAACATATATCCGTAAAACCTTATATGACACGTTTTCTGCAAGTTTGCCAGTCTGGCTCCTCCACCCCCCAACAGATTAGGGAGTGGGAAGGGAAAGGTGAAAGTGAGATTCAGTGACAGTGAAGAAAAGTAAAGCTGTTCCTGACAGTAAGAGGAGATCTAGAACTCTAAAAATGAGGTGGGCAATGAAGTAGTAATCTTCAGGGATCGGGGGTTGTGTGTATAGATTGGGAAGAGCATTCTGTAATTCTCAGAGGGCCTAAGGGCATGCTTAGTTTGATGTGTCTGCATGGTCAAGAAGGTTTCAAGTTCTACAGTGTGTACTTTGTTAAGGAGTAAAGAAACAAATGCACATTTTAAAAATTCCTAGCCAAAGTGATTCAAATAATTTTAAAATGTAGTCCAGCTTTTAAAGGAGTACGCTTCAGTGATCTGAAAAATTCATTTCAGCAATGCTTACAGTATGAATAAGTATCATTATTGGGCCTTAGTGAACATTAAAAAAAGAAAGATTAGTTGAGATAAAAGTAATGGGCAAGGAAAGTAGATGAGGAGGAAAGGAAGAACATCTTAAAACAAGGAAAAGGGTGGGGAGGGGTGGATTTCTCTTTTGGCATCAAATACAAAGGTCGCCTGTGAAGGGATTACAACAGGTGCTACGACCCAAGCAATCGCTTGATTGCTTCAGGAAATGGTAGAGTTTCTGTGATGGTGCTGATTCTCACTGTGATATTCAATGCATCCACAGCATGTTCAATCCTGATTACTGGTAATGCCCTGCATGTGGGGCTTTCCTCTGGTTCATTCATAGGAGCGCATAGGATTGAGCTGCCTCACTGTAATCCATGGGCTAGCTGTCTTCTGTTTAGAAGAAGTTAGAGACCATGCTTTAACTGATCCTTATTTAACATTAATTTTATTCATGAAAATTATTTTTAGTTTATTCAAGTTCCGATTGAACTTGAATGATAGGGAATAGTTTGGCAAACTACATCCTCTTGGAGATTCTTGGAGCTATAAATGACCATGTTTATATTATGCTCCCACTAACTCATTCTTCTCTATCAACCCAAAGTAGAAACCAGGAAAACCTCAGGCTTTGAAATCAGGAAAAATTTTATCTTTCAGTTGGTGTTTTGCTAGACAATTTCTTCTTCGTCAGTTCTTTTAGACAGTACTAGAGGCCCAGTGCCGTGCACTGGTGGGGTCCCTCGGCCTGGCTTGTGGGAATCAGGCCGAAACTGGCTCTGTGACATCCCCCAAGGGGTCCCGGATTGTGAGAGGGCAGTTCTCAGGTGACACATTCCGGAATCGGGCTCCCTCCTCTCTGCTTCCAGGTGTGTCACCCGAGAACCACTGCTGTCAAGTGACCACAGCTCGGCAGTTCCTGTGTTGAGCATCTCCCCTCTGGTGGTCAGTGCGTATCATAGCTACTGGCTGGTCGGCCAGTCACTTAGGCTTTTATATACAGTGGGGCCTTGACTTACGAGTGTCCCGACTAACGAGTTTTTCGAGATACTAGCCGTCTCTCGGCCAATTTTTTGCTTTGAGTTGCAAGCTAAAATTCAGGTTACGAGCCAGCTTCAGATACCCCACCACTAGTTGGTGCAGCGAACGTCACAGTGAATGCCACATCAGCCCAGCATCACGTGTCTCACTTGTTCACTGTTGATTTGACATACGAGTAATTTGAGTTACGAGCTCTTTCACGGAACAAATTAAACTCGTAAGTCAAGGCCCCACTGTATATAGATAGGATGAGTAGGCTGCAGGACTGGGTCCTGCCCGAGGCCAAACAAGGGCATAGCCTGAGAGCAAGAGTTGTAATGTAGGGTTCCTTGAGATGCCTCATCACATTACTTTAAAATATATATATATATATATATATACTAGAGGCCTGGTGCACAAAATTTGTGTACTTGGGGGAGAAGGGGTCCCTCAGCCTGGCCTGCACTCTCTTGCAGTCCAGGAGCCCTCAGGGGATGTGTGACTGATGGCTTAGGCCCGCTCCCCAGGGACATCTGTCAGTTGGACATCCTTAGCACTCCTGCCACCGCCACTGCTGCGCTCGCCAGCAGTGAGCTTGGCTTCTGGCTGAGCAGTTCTCCCCCTGTGGAAGTGTACTGACCACCAGGGGGCAGCTCCTGCGTTGAGTGTCTGCCCCCTGGTGGTCAGTGCACATAATAGCAACCGGTTGTTCCACCATTCGGTTGATTTGAATATTAGCCTTTTATTATATAGGATACACATACACACACACACACACACACACACACACATACACACAATGGCCTAGTGCACAAAATTTGTGCACATTAAAAGGGAATTAATTAGAGGAAATATTTTAATATTGCTATTTGTCAGAGATGAAAGAAAATTAGTAAAATGTATATGAAAATCTTCCTCCTGTCAGAGTCTGGGGCATGCCACGGGACCCAGAGTCAAGTCCCCGTCCACCCGCGTGCACCTTGAAATCATGCGAGACCCAGACCCGGCCTGCCCCACCCCCATCAAGCCCCGCCAGGTGGGGGGCACAGCCTCAGGTCCCCGGCCTGGTGCCGGGCAGGGGGTGCAGCCTCAGGTCCCCCATCAAGCCCTCCTGGGTCGGGGCACAGCCTCAGGTCCCCCGGCCTGGTGCCAGGCAGGGGGGGGGCACAGCCTCAGGTCCCCCAGTGCACCCTCAGGTCCCCTGGCCTGGTGCTGGAGTGGGGGCCATGGCCTGAGGTCCCCCAGCCCAGGGCAGGGGGTGAGGCCTCAGGTCCCCCGGCCCGGGCGAGGGTTGTGGCCTGAAGTCCCCTGTCAAGCCCCATCAGGTGGGGGGGCACAGCCTCAGGTCCCCCACCCCAGCCTGGTGCAATGCAGCCTCAGGTCCCTGTTGATCACTCGTTATGGCTCATTATGGAAACCCTGCCTCCGCTGTGGGCGCAGCCATCTTGTGATGGCATGATGGAGGGTCAGTTTGCATATTACCTCTTTATTATATAGGATATGGATATGGATATATATGTATAATTTCAGAGAGGAAGGGAGAGAGAGAGAGAAACATCAATGATGAGAGAGAATCATTGATCAGCTGCCTCCTGCATGCCCCCTACTGGGGATTGAGCCCACAACCCGGGTATGTGCCCTGACCAGGAATCAAACTGTGTTCATAGACACACACTCAACCAGTGAGCCACACCAGCCAAGTCATATTACTCTTTTTATTCAAGTGGTTGGTTTAGTTTAAGACTTCTATTGTTATTCAAACATATGTTAAATTGAATCTGTCTACTAATTTATTTATTCAATAAACTTCTATCTGATCCCTAGTGTTCAAGTTACTATATAAACTGTGGAATGATACATAGATGAATACGAAGTTCATTCATTTTATGTATATGTATTAAACGCCTATTAGGAATGAGGTATTCTGCTAAGGGTTGGTGATACAGTCTGACTGAAACACAGGTTTTGGCTCCAAAGACATCAGTTTAGTTTAGAAGGAAGGTTAATTAATAAAACAACAGGACAGTTCAGGGTGGGATGAGTTATAATTGGGATAAACATGAGACTCCAAGGGAGCACATTGGAGTGGTACCTAATCTCATGGGAGACTTCCTAGAGGAGGTGACATTTACGACAATCAAATAATTTTAGTAATTGCCTAAATCATGAAGGAAAGTTTTGGAGGATTGGAAAAGATTTTATTCGTATACTAGTGGCCCAGTGCACAGATTCGTGCACGTTGAAAGGAAGTTAATTAGAAGAAATATTTTAACATTGCTATTCGCATTTCTCTATAATAGAAGTGTCAGAGATAAAAGAGAACTAGTAAAATGTATATGAAAAATAATATATGAATATATATAACAACAATGACATGATGTAAAAGCAACAAAGACATGATATAAAAACAAAAACATGGTATAAAAACATTGATAAAAACAATGATAAAGTGATTAAACTTATTCCAATATCTCCCTATATACCACATTAACAGTAAAATCACTCTTAATACATTCTGTCGACGACGCTGGCTTCTTTCGGCTTCAGAGGTACGTTGTGCCAATAGTTGGTCTTCAGATATATTCTGTTGATGACACTGCTTTCTTTTAGCTTCAGAATTTCAACAAAAAACAACCAAATTCACAATCAACAATGACAGATTGAAATGCACGCGTATGCTTGGCACTAGCGAGAGCTTTATATGTATTGAGCATCCATGAGTCAATGTTTATTTTTAAGTTGCCAGTGTGCGTTATATGTACCAGTCATGGGACAGACGGACAGATGGATGGTCGGTCACTTAGCCTTTTATGTATATAGACTAGAGGCCCGATGCATGAAATTTGTGCAAGGGTAGGCCTTCCTTCCCCCAGCTGCTGGCACCGGCTTCCCTCTGGCATCTGGCACCCAGGCTTCCCACCCACCAGCCACAGCCCACCGATTGGTGGCCTCTGTAGGGCGATCATGGGGCAATGCCCGGACCCCTGACAAATCGCATCGCACCCGCCTTGGCTGGCCTGGTGCCAGTGTGTCACAGCGTGGTCGTCCGGAAGGTCGTTCAGTCTAATTAGCATATTACGCTTTTATTATTATAGACTAGAGGCTCAGTGCACAAAAATTTGTGCACTCGGGGGGGAGGGGGGTCCCTCAGCCCGGCCTGTGCTCTCTCGTAGTCTGGAACCCCTCCTGAGATAACGACCTGCTGGCTTAGGCCTGCTCCCGGGTGGCAGAGGGCAGGCCTAATCCCTAGGTGCAGCCCCTGGTCGGGCTCAGAGCAGGGCCGATTGGGGAGTTGGGGCACCGCCCCCTGTCATGCACAGAGCAGGGTGGATTGGGAGGTTGCGATGCCACCCTCAGTCACGCTCAGGGTAGGGCCGATTGGGGGGTTGGGGCACTGCCCCCGTCACACTCAAGGCAGGGTCGATGGGGAGGTTGCGGCACCACCCCCTGTCACTCACAGAGCAGGGTCAATCAGGGGGTTGGGGCGCTCCCCCCTGTCACGCACAGAGCAGGGTCGATCAGGGGGTTGGGGAGCTCCCCCCTGTCACTCACAGAGTAGGGCCGATAGGGGAGTTGGGGCACCGCCGCCTGTCACTCACAGAGCAGGGCCGATCAGGGGGTTGGGGCGCCACCACTCTCACACTCAGGGCAGGGCCAATGGGGAGGTTATGGCTCTACCCTGTCACACACAGAGCAGGGCCCGTGGGGGGGGGTTTGGGGCACCGCACCCTGTCACACACAGAGAAGGGCCCGTGGGGTGGGGGGGTTGGGGCGCTGCCCCCTGTCACACTGATCCCGGTGCCGGGAGGCCTCACGGCTCCACTGATCCCGGTGCTGAGAGGCATATTACCCTTTTACTATATAGGATAGAGGCCTGGTGCATGGGTGGGGCTGGCTGGTTTGCCCTGAAGGGTGTCCTGGATCAGGGAATGGGTCCCCACTGGGGTGCCTGGCCAGCCTGGGTGAGGGGATGATGGCTGTTTGCAGCTGGTCACACACCCTTCAGGGTGGGGGTCCCCCTGGGGTGCCTGGCCAGTCTGGGTGTGGGGCTGAGGGCTGTTTTCAGGCTGGGGGTGACTGAAGATCCCAACCGCTCCTTTTTTCTTTTTTATTCTGGGCCAGCTTTAGCTTTGAGGCTTGGCTCCAGCTCTTAGACCTCCACTGCTGAAAGTAGGTTTCTGGCCTTTGTTTACAATGTTGTGATTCTGCTGGCTGAAGCCCGGGACTAAAGCAGGTTTCTCGGGTTTTGTTTAGCTTCTATATTTGTTACATAGTTGCTTAGAGTTGCAGCTCAGAGGCCTGCAGCAGCAGGCAGGGAACGTTGGAGTCCTCTGTCACTGAAGCAAGCAAGCCTCATGTTAGTTTCAAGCTGCCTGGCTGCCGGCCGCCATCTTGGCTGGCAGTTAATTTGCATATCTCGCTGATTAGCCAATGGGAAGGGTAGCGTCGTACGCCAATTACCATGTTTCTCTTTTATTAGATAGGATAGTTTTTGTGATGCATTGCAATAAATGATGAGATTCACAGTAATGATTGTTCTTGATTGTTTGTTTTAAGATTTTGGTTTCTTTAAAATTTGGTTGTCCTTGTCCTAGCTGGTTTGGCTCAGTGTATAGAGTGTCAGCCCATGTACTGAAAGGTCCTGGGTTTGATTCCAGTCAAGGGCACATACCTCGGTTGCAGGCTCGATTGGGGTGTGTGTGGGAGGCAACCAATCAATGTGTCTCTCTCACATCGATGTTTCTCTCCCTCCCTCCCATTCTAAAAATCAATGGAAAAATATCCTCGGGTGAGGATTAACAATAATAAAAAAACGAAAACAATATTTGGTTGTCCTTAAAAATTATATCATTTAGCACCTTTTCACTAAGCCAGACATTTTCAGGTCATATTCCTATCTGGGTTTGAAAATACTTTTTTCCTCTGGGCACCACACTGTTACCTATGACAGGCCTGTGTTCAAAGGCATCTCGACTTTATATGGCTCCAATATCATCAAGTGAACCAATTTACATAGCATTGGTTAGGTCATATTTTTAGATTTTATTTTCTGAACGAATTAATTTAAATCAGCCACTTTTGCTTAATTAGAGTGACCAATTTGAAATACTTCATTCAGAGCCTTAGTTAGCCTTGCTAACATTGCAAGACATTTTTCCTCACTGGAAGCAAAGCTTGAAATTTTAGATCAAGTATTGGCAAATTATTTTGTTAAATTCATGCTGTGAATGGAGACCTCCTGAAGCTGAAAAAGGGATGCACATGGACACAGAGAAGCTAATTAACTCTTAACCCTGTGGGTGTCATACCGACGCTGTCCATTGGAAGCCTTGCCATCTTAGTGTTTGTTTGTTTTCTTTCTCTCTTCTTACCATCCTCCACCCCCCATGCCTGTGATTTTCCAGTTGAGAAGTTCATTAAATATTTTCTATTTTTCTCTATCCTGATATGCTTCACACTGCCACAGTAGTCAATTCCTTTCCTTTTGAGATTAAAGCAGTGTGTTGCAATCAAAAGGACAGATCTCTAAAATAGGGTTCTCAAAAGATATAAAATTAAAATATTGTGGAGTTGAGGTACAGAAGTTATTATATGATGTGCACAAAAATGTCCACATAAGTTGGGATACCTTCTAGATGTCTATTTTAAAATGCTTCAGTAGACAACAGGTGACAATATAGGGAAATATCTTGTTTTTGTCTCTACTCAAAGTGATTAATTGTAGTCTGCTCTTTTCCCCCCTGCAGGTCATCTGAATTGTGGTTACCCTGAGTTTTCTATATTTGTCAAATTCATTTCCATGTCATAGATGGTTTATTGTATATCAGCTGCAGAATAAGCTAGAGAGTTTGGTTTGCTGGAACTGAGTGAAGGATGGGGTATAGCAGCAGGTTTTGCTTCTTTGAAGGAAACCCAGAAATCTCAGTAATTCGAAGCCTAAATGTTCTAGAGACTTATGTCTCAGGAGACTTAGCTCCTCATCCTCTTATCTATCTTCCAGTTCTTGTATTATTCTAAAACTAAAGCATTTTTGACTCAGACTATATAAAGTAATATGTCTAATCCTGAACCAACAGGGGAGACCTTATACATCCAAATGAGTCTTGCCTTCTTTGAAGCAGCTGACTTAAGAGGCTCAACATGTATACACATTTAGAACTCCTTTTAGAATCACTTCTAGAGACTGATATATTCTATTGAGTGGCCTTCATGATCACAAATCTCAGTCTTTTGACAATGTGTGTGACTTTTTGAAAATGTTAAAACTCATTGGGTGTCAAGCATGCTGTATAAAGTAGATGGCCCAGCTGACCATTATTATTTTTGACTTAAAATTAGATTTGATTAAAGAAATTCATTATTCTTTGCTCACAGTAGAGATAAAATACCTATAAGCAAAGTTTGATTTAACTGGAGATTAGTAAGTTCTAATACAAGAAAATTTGTCATCACAGTTGAAAACATGTTTACCATCCAAATATCTATAATAATAAAAGCCTAAAATGCTGGCCCTAACCGGTTTGGCTCAGTGGATAGAGCGTCAGCCTGTGGACTGAAAGGTCCCAGGTTCAGTTCTGGCCAAGGGCATGCACCTTGGTTGCGGGCACATCCCCAGTAGGAGGTGTGCAAGAGGCAGCTGATCGATGTTTCTCTCCCATCGATGTTTCTAACTCTCTATCCCTCTCCTTTCCTCTCTGTAAAAAAATCAATAAAATATATTTAAAAGCCTAAAATGCTAATTAGACCGGATAGCCAAATGACCTTCTGGACATCCTTCTGGATGAAGCTGCGGCGGCAGGGGCTGAGGCAGAGGCAGTTAGGGATGATCAGGCGGGCAGGTGAGCAGTTAGGCAGTTAGGGATGATCAGGCAGGCAGGTGAGCAGTTAGGCAGTTAGGAGTGATCAGGCAGGCAGGCAGGCAGGCAAGCAGTTAGGAGCCAATGGTCCTTTTTGTTCTGTGTGAAAGATTTTTTGTCTGCTTGCTCTTTATGGTCAATAATGTATTTTCCAACCATTCTTTCTTTTACTTAGCTCTGATTGGTATTTTAAATTTTAATGTCAAGAATTAACTTTTTTAAAAAATTAAATTTATTGGGGTAACATTGGTTAATATGGTGGGTTTCTATGTTACAAGATCTGTATATTGTACTGTGTGCCCATCACCCGAAATCAAAACTACCGTTACCATATATTAGGATCCTCTTCATCCCCCATCACCTTTCCTACAGCAACCACCACACTGCTGTTTGTGCTCATGCATTTCAGTTTTATGTCCCACATATGAGTGAAATCATATGGTTCTTAGCTTTTTCTGACTGACTTATTTCACTTAGCATAATATTCTCAAGGTCCATCCATGAGTAGTATTCCATTGTGTATATGTACCACATCTTCTTTATCCAGTCCTCTATCACAGGACACTTTGGTTGTTTCCATGTCTTGGCCACCATGAATAATGCTGCAATGAACATAGGGGTGCATATATCTTTGTGAATACTTGTTTTCGAGTATATTTTCCTGATCCCAGTTATTTTTCATGCTAACACTGTGTTTAAAGGTATTATCTCATACCCAGGAGTGATAATCAAAATATTTAACAGTTAATATGGTCTGGTCAGTGAGAAGTGAGAACACACACTGGCTATCAATACGTAGTGTGATTGTATCAGAGTGTACTGGTGTATTATCCTTACATACAATTATCGGTGCCTTACACATTCCTGGGCACTTTCGTATCCATTGTCATTTGATCTGGGGTGGGGGGGTGGGGGATATAGTGTCATTCTCCTTTTGCAATTTGAGGCAATCACATAAAGCCCAGAGAAGTTAAACACAGGGCCCCTTAGAAGTTTCCCTCTTTTACAGGGAAAAGGAAGAGAGTCGCCATTATTTATAGGACAAATATCAGCTCCTTTTAGAGAAAACTCATAGTAGATGGTGGGTAGAATGAGCAATCCCCATCCCCTGATATCTTCCTGCCCCAAGATAATTCTTCACTTTCAAGGTCCCTTGCAGGAGATGCCTGCCCTAGAAGAGTGAAACTAACTCAAGCAACTGAGAAAATTTTCCCAAATGAAGGAACAGACTCAGCTTCTTTTCGCCATGTTCACAGGGACATTAAGTACAAAGCCTTATTTTAAAAGTATATTTTTGTAACTGCTTGTTTTTCCCCTCTCTTCCTTCCACAGAATGGCCTCCCCTCAGGGTATAACCCATATGTTTTTAACGGTGATTTTGTAGATCGAGGAAAATGTTCCATCGAGATCTTAATGATCCTGTTTGTGAGTTTTCTTCTCTATGGCGATGACCTGTGCTTGAACAGAGGAAACCATGAAGATTTTTTGATGAATATGAGGTAACCTAGGCCTTTATATTTCCTCTTTTGTTTCCCATTTTATAAAATTCCATCATATTTAGTTCCTAGCAAAGAGTTAGAGGTGGGTGTAGAGAAGCAGGGATGAGGGGAATCTCAATTCTTATCCCTGTTTACAAGCCCCAGTCTTCTACTGAGTATGCATTATTCTGAAGTCCTCTTTCAGTCTTTTTTTCTACCTCTGTTCTTCCTTCTCCCTTCTGTTATGTTCTTATCCTCCCAGGCCCACCCTTCACAGTCCATATCATGTGCAGGGTAGATGTGTTAGGCCAGGTTTGGAGGTGTCCTTGAGCAGGCTTAGATGGAATCATTCTGTTGCTACCCTTTTGGCTTGTGTCATGTGTTGTTTCAGAAACTAGGACTGTATTTTTCATGACATGATAATTGCTTTTGGCACAGTTGTTCATAAACATATTTGAGAACAGCTGTAACATACCATTTCAACTATCTGACTCACTGGAAATTTGAAGAATACAGATTGGTTAAATGGTTTACCAGTTTTTGCTAAAAGGCCCAATGGGTGGTAGATGTTCCCTTTTCCCTTCTTTCTTCTTCTTCCCCCTCCCTCCCCCTCTTCTACTTCCTCTCCTCTTCCTCCTCCTTTTCTTTTTCTTTTTTTGTTTCTTGTTTTATGAAAAACAGGAACCAGTTTGCCCTAGGGCAGTAGAAGACATGGGATGTTTTATGTTTTTGGTCCTGGGCTTTTGGGTGCCTTGATCAATGCTCAGCAACTTATTAGTTTTGTCTTTTGGGCAGTTTTGGCACCTGACCAGAGTACAGAGTTTAAATTCTAATTCTTAGGTATGGAAGCAAATTCTGAGACTATGAAAAAGAAAATTCCAAGACAAGAAAAAATCAGAGGCCCATTAATATGTAATATAGCTCAATATTTTTATTTGGGCATGCCATTTATCCTTTAATTTATTAATTTAGCCAATCATATTTATCTAATGCTGCAATGTTTAATGAAAGAGACATGGTCCCTACCCTCATAGAGTTTACCTCTAGCAGGCAAGACACATATTGAGCAGGTTTTTCAAGTGTGGTGAGTTTGTAAAGTGGGGAATCCAATCTGGCTGAGAGGTGACAGAGGTTCTCTCACAGAAGTATGGTGTTAGTCTGAGCCCTGAAGAATGAGTTAGGAAATCAAGAAAATGCCATGGTGTTTCACAGTGAGGGCACAACTTATGCAGAACTTAAGACAAGACTTTTTAGACTTGAAAGAAATTTAGGGGGGCAGGAGCATAGACTGATGGACAGGATGGTGTCTGATAGAGTTGGAGACATAAATGGTTGGATCATGCAAAGGAATTTGGATTTTCTTCTAAGGACAACAGAAATTCATTGGAGATTATCATAAATTTGTGTTTTAAATATAGCAGGAAGAGTAAATTTGGAGACGGGCAAGAGTACCTGTATATATGAAGAGGACAATTAAGAAGTAGTTGAAGAGTATATGATGGATTCTCACTTACACTAGGATAGTGGGGATGGAGATGCAAAGGAGTAGATAAAATCAAGAGGAGTTTTGGGAATGATGATTTAATGCTTGGTGGTATGAGGGACTTGAAAGAGGAGATAATCAAGGGTGGACTCTAGGTTCTTGCCTTGAGTTTGGGGGTACATATCATTTACCGATATTGGGAACATGAAAAGAGGAGAAAGTTGGGGTGAGAGAGAATGATGAGTTCAGTTTGGGGAAAGCTAATCTGAGATGCTTTGAGTAGGAAGTTGAGTATACATGTCCAGAGCTCAGAAATGAAGTGTGGGCTGGAATATTGTCCTGTAGTTATTGGCATGTAAATAGTAACTGAAACCTTGGACAAGAATGACATTGCCAAGGGAGAAAGTGAAGGGACAGAATCTGAAGGAACTCCCAATGTTTAAGGCAAGATAGAGGAGAACTTGCAAAGGAGATTCACAATAGCTAGAAAGGTAGGAGGAAAACCAGGAGAGTTTACTTTCACACAATCCAAGAGAAAAAACGTTTTCCAGGACTATGTAGTCAACTGTATTTAGTGTTTCAGAAAGAGCAAGGAAGATGGGGACTGCAAAGTGTTCATTAGATTTAAGAACATGGAAACCTTTGGTGAGTACAGGACTGAAATAATCTCAGAAAACATCATGTTATACTATAGAAGACTGACATGATATTATTTGCATAGAAACCTGGAGTATGTTGTGATCCAACTTCACTGTGTTGGGTACTAAGAGTATATGTATACTATTATGCTAAGGCAAGGAAAAGTAATTGAAGAAAATTACCATCATTAAATCTCCCTTAGTGACTGTTAATTCAGGCTCTAAAATTCCTGACACTTTCTATTAAAACCTTTAATATATAACATGAAGTATATCTGAGAGACTATAAAGAGCCAACTTGTTTATCTTCTAGGTTTTTCTTAGTCTTTCTTCAGTCTTTTTTTCTCTCCATATCATTCATTTACTGTAAGATATAGGTGGTCTGAGAAATTCTGTGTAACTAAAAGCATTCTCCCACACAGCTTTCCCCATGCTTACCACATATTTTTAAAGTTGCTTGTGATTGTTTCACAAAAATATATCTTCTTTCCCCAACTATACTACAAGCTCCTTGAGTATAGGGATAAAAGTTTTGGCTGCTTTTGTTCTTTCTCATCATGCCTAGCAAACACTTGGGTAAATAATAATCAGTTCCAACTCAAGACTAGTTTCTTAAGTTGCTGACATTTGTGATAGTGAGATGTCAAGGCCTTCCCTTTTTTGCATGGCTCACATAAGTAGGCGTTATTAACATTTAATTAAATAGTTTTAATCCTCCCCCCTTTTTTTTCCAGGTATGGCTTCACAAAAGAAGTCTTGAGCAAATATAAGGTAAGACTCATACTTTAAAAAAAATTCTCTTTGCTGTCTATACATAGAAGTAAAAAAAAAAGAGCCTTCAGGAAGGGTGATGGGCGAACTAGTCAGAATCGATATGAATAAAAGCACAGAAGGAAGCCCTAGCCATGGCAGAGGCTTAATTTTCTTCCTGGACTAAAGCAAGCTTTTCCAATGTGACTTTTGTACATTTCAGCATAGATACAAACATATTCCATTGTTTTAAAGGTACCTGGGATTTGTTTTACTCAGGTGTGGTAAAACATGCAAACAAGAACATAGCTGTACTAAAGGAAAAGGCTTTTAATAAGTTATTAGGAAACAGGAGGCACAGCACATCACACTGGGGGGCCACATGGGGAAACACCAAGGTTAGGCAGAAGGCAGAGGGAATGAGAGGGAGAGTGTGTTTATTGTATTTTCCCTGGGAAGAAATGGGGAAAGCAGTGCAAGCAGATTTAGGATTGGCTAGTTTGAGTAATTTCAGCCCCATAAAGGAGGTGGTTGGGGGTGTGGGCTTTTGATTGGTTGGCTTGCATATGATAGGCAAGTCATTTACTATCTCTGAGAATTAGCTCGCCCTGGAAGGGACAGTCTCAAAAATACAGACTAAAAAGACATGCTTAATGGATGCTAGTGGGTTAGTGACTCTGTGCTGACTTCCTTTAGGTGGCATGAAAACTGTTTTGCTTTTTGTCCATCCATTGAGACTATTCAATAAACTTGAACCCATCAGAGAAATGAGTCTTATTCAAGCTCTTACTTACAGATACATGGGAAAAAAATCCTACAAGTCTTGGAAGAAGTTTTTGCCTGGCTACCACTCGGTACAATCATTGATGATGAAATCCTGATCATGCATGGTGGCATATCAGAGTCCACAGATCTGAATTTACTCCATCACATAGAGAGAAACAAAGTAAGAAGGCAGATTACATGAATCTTGTCTCATAGATTTATAAGAGGATATATACCTCTTTTTTAATTTATTATTTTGTATTCATTTGTGTTTTCGGGGTTGTAACTCTAAAAAGATTGGTACAAATTTCAGAAAATCTATGATTGTATGGTAAAGAACTAAATGGGTAACTTCTATACATGGGAAATTTTTTTAAAAAAATTGATTTTAAAGAGGGAGGGAGAGAGAGAGGGAGAGGGAGAGAGAGAGAGACCTTTGCTTGCCTCCCACATGTGTCCCAACTGGGGATTAAACCTGTAGCCTAGGTATGTGCCCTGACTGGAATCAAACCCCAGACCTTCTGGTGCGCTGGATGACACTTTAGCCAACTGATCCATACTGACTAGATAGATCTACATGGGAAATTTTTAAATTCATGATAAAAGTGGGAAAATAAGGAAATGTTGGCATTTCATATCATTTCTAATAGTGAAAAAAATCCTGATTTTTTAAAATTAAGATCTCTAATTAATATTATGCTAAAGTATACATAACTAGAGGCCCGGTGCATGAAAATCGTGCACTCGGGGTGGGGTCCCTCAGCCCAGTCTGTGCCCTCTCGCAGCCCAGGAGCCCTTGTGTGATGTCTGACTGATGGCTTAGGCCCACTCCCCGGGAGTAGCAGGCCTAAGCCGTCAGTTGGACATCCTTAGCGCTGCTGCGGAGGCGGGAGAGGCTCCCGCCACCCTGTGGGAGCGCACTGACCACAGGGGGAAGCTCCTGCGTTGAGCATCTGACCCCTGGTGGTCAGTGTGTGTCATAGTGATCAGTTGTTCTGTGGTTTGGTCGATTTGCATATTAGCCTTTTATTATATAGGATATACATTTATCACTTTAACTAATTTTAAGTGTACAGTTCAGTGGCATTAATTCACATTGTTGTGTAACCATTACCAAAATCACTACCATGAATTTCCCAAACTGTTTATCTTCCCAAACTGAAATTATGTACATATTAACACTAACTTTACATTCCCCCCTCCCCTAGCCCCTTCTACTTTCTATCTCTATGAATTTGACTACTCTAGGTATCGAATATAGGTGGAATCATACAGCACTTGATTTCTGAATTGATATGAGTTCCCTTATAATACTCCAAATGGCTCAGGGTAATATTTTTGGAAAAAAATTTTTTAAAATATATTTTATTGATTTTTTACAGCGAGGAAGGGAGAGGGATAGAAAGTTAGAAACATCGATGAGAGAGGAACATAGATCAGCTGCCTCCTGCACACCCCCCACTGGGGATATGCCCGCAACCAAGGTACATGCCCTTGACTGGAATCGAACCCGGGACCCTTCAGTCCGCAGGCCGACGCTCTATCCACTGAGCCAAACCGGTCAGGGCAATATTTTTAAGCCTAAGTAATCATATTAAAAACAACAGAAACAGAGCAGGGGCATGTATAAAACCTCTGAGGGAAGTGGTTGTGTGGGTTCTGTAAAAGGCTCCTTCCGCTGGGCTTTGTAGAATGACTAGAGTTGTCTTCCTCCTGTACCAGCCAAGTCCCCAGACCAGAGGCTTAGGGGGTACCATATGGGCATGAGGCCTGATAGCAGTTCTGGAGCCAGATGATCATATATGGTCCTAGTGAAAAACAGAAACCCTTACCCCTCAGGACTGATAACCAATTTCTTACCAATCTAGGCAAGTGGAGTCCGGAGCTGGAATTTAATCTGATATAGATAGAAGTGTGACACCTATTCACCTTGAGTTTTTGGAGCACTTATACCATTATACACATATGAATGATAATATTGTTGCTAACTTCTCACCCTTTTAATTTCAGCTTAAATAGACCCACTTGCAAAGCCTTCCACAATGTGCAGAGTAGATCAATTCTCCTTTTATATGCTCTGAAGCCCTTGTATATATCCTTCATAAGTTACTAAGATTAAGTAACGAACTGTGGTACTGTTTGAGTACCATCTTCCCCTGCTTCTCTAGTTCCCTGATATAACCCCAGGATCCCCAGCAATTAAGATGTGATAAGTACTTAACTCAATGTTTATTGAATATCTCCTAAGAGATTTTAAGAGCAAAGTGGGCAAGCCTAAGACAAAACTGGATGCAAACTTTTTTATAACCTTTTTGCTAATTCTGTAGTGATTTTGCATAGCCTCCTCCCCAACTTCACCCAGAGAGGATCATACTTCTTGATTTATACCTGTTGTCTTGGTGTAAGTGTTAGTAGCACCTCTCTTTACCCTCAAAAGTATACCAGTTGCAATAAATTTTAAGGCCACCCTAAGTCTAAGGCATCTTTCTCATGGTATCAATAAATAGTCAAGTCAATAAGACATTTCGATCAACATGAGATAGTGTTAGCATAATGAGGGGATATGATTCTAGCCAAGAGCAAGGGAACATGATGTTTTTGTCAGTCAAATATTGGCAAGCACATAGCAGGAATGAGACACTCCACCACCACCTGTCCTATGACAACAGAACTGATCAGCTGTGGCAGCCACTACCAATTGATCAGATTGAAGAATTTTCCTTTCCTGAGATTAGCCTGAGCAGGTAGCCCTCTCTAGGGCTTTTTGTTTTATTTATTGTAGTGTTGTTTTTTTTTAATTTTTTTTTATTGCTTAAAGTATTACAAAGAGTATTACATATGTCTCCTTTTTTTTACCCCCTTTGACAATTCCCCAGCCGCCCCTACCCCCCAGTGTCTTATGTCGATTGGTTATGCTTATATGCATGCATACAAGTCCTTTGGTTGATCTCTTACCCCCCTGCCACCCTTCCCGGCCTTCCCGCTGTAGTTTGACAGTCTGTTTGATGTTGCTCTGCCTCTGTATCTATTTTTGTTCCTCAGTTTATAATGGTCCTTATTATCCAGAAATGAGTGAGATCATGTGGTATTTTTCTTTCATTGACTGGCTTATTTCACTTAGCATAATGCTCTCCAGTTCCATCCATGCTGTTGCAAATGGTAAGAATTTCTTCCTTTTTATAACAGCATAGTATTCCATTGTGTAGATGTACCACAGTTTTCTAATCCATTCATCTGCTGATGGGCACTTAGTCTGTTTCCAGATCTTCGCTATGGTAAATTGTGCTGCTATGAACATAGGGATGCATATATCCTTTCTGATTGGTGTTTCTGGTTTCTTGGGATATATTCCTAGAAGTGGGATCACTGGGTCAAATGGGAGTTCCATTTTTAACTTTTTGAGGAAACTCCATACTGTCTTCCATAGTGGCTGCACCAGTCTGCATTCCCACCAGCAGTGCATGAGTGTTCCCTTTTCTCTGCATCCTCTCCAGCACTTGTCCTTTGTTGATTTGTTGATGATAGCCATTCTGACAGGTGTGAGATGATACCTCATTGTTGCTTTGATTTGCATCTCTCGGATGATTAGTAACTTTGAGCATGTTTTCATATGTCTCTTGGCTTTCTGAATGTCCTCTTTTGAAAAGTGTCTATTAGGTCCTTTGCCCATTTTTTGATTGGATTGTTTATCTTCCTTTTGTTAAGTTGTATGAGTTCCCTATAAATGTTGGAGATTAAACCCTTATCTGTGATAACATTGGCAAATATGTTCTCCCATGCAGTGGGCTTTCTTGTTGCTTTGTTGATGGTTTCTTTTGCTGTGCAGAAGCTTTTTATTTTGATGTAGTCCCATTTGTTGTCCCCTTTGAGAACTTTCCTGGACATAAATGTACTTTCTCACATTTCTCCAAGAAAACACAATAAAATGAAAAGCAGCCACTTTTGAAGTATTTCTGAAATCAAATCCTATTGGTTCTCTCTTATCCCCATCTATACTGATAAAAGGGTAATATGCTAATTAGACCAGACATCCTTCCGGACAGAGCCACAGTGGCAGAGGCCAAGGCAGAGTTGATTAGAGGCAATCAGGCCAGCAGGGGAGGGCAGTTAGGGGTGATCAGGTCAGCAGGGCAGGGCAGTTAGGGGCGATCAGGTCAGCAGGGGAGGGCAGTTAGGGGTGATCAGGCTGTCAGGGGAGGGCAGTTAGGGGTGATCAGGCCAGCAGGGGAGGGCAGTTAGGAGGCAATCAGGCCATCAGGGGAACAGTTAGGGGACAATCAGGCTGGCAGGCAGAGGTGGTTAGGGGTGATCAGGCCATCAGGCAATTAGGGGCATCAGGCTGTCAGGCAGAGTGGTTAGGGGTGATCAGGCAGGCAGGCAGGCAATTAATTAGGAGCCAGCAGTCCCAGGTTGCAAGAGGGATGTCCGACTGCTGGTTAGGCCCAATCCTGAAAGGCCTAAACTGGCAGTTGGACATTCCCTGAAGGGTACTGGATTGGAGAGAGTGCAGGCTGGGCTGAGGGACGCGCCCCCCCCCCCCCCGCACAGATCTCATGCACTGGGCCTCTAATGTATAGATAAAGGCTCAGAGGGAGACAGTTTTCCCTTAGCATCGTCCATTTCCTGAGATGATGCCTCAGAACATGTCTAGCACTGACATCTGTGCCTCTAGGGTCCTTTAGAAACTAATGGGAAACTTTCCCTGTAGGGAAAATGTATCTATTTGAAAATTGTACAAGCAGAATTTAACAGGCTCACTTTCTAGATATCAATGAATTACTAAGATAAAGAAAATGGGTGAGATGCAAAAGATGACCATGCGTTTTTCACTGGGTTGAGGCACCACAATATAGACAGAATAGCAACTGGTACTGAAGTTTCTGCATGCAGCACACCAAGCATAGGGTTTGACTAAAGCAAGAATTTGTTTTGTAGATGAAATCCGTGCTAATGCCACCAGTTCCAGTGGATAAAGATAGTGGTACTGAGATGAAGAATAAAGGACATGTGCCTCGAGGAGTCAAATTAAGTGGATCACCTTCTGATTATTTAACAAAGCATGAGTGGGAACAGGTAGGTCATCAGATTGTTCACCAAAGTGGTAAAGAAGACACAGCATAGATTATGTTGTCCCTTACAATATAGAGATAAAAAGTGACTTGCCTTTATACACAGATCATATCCTTCTCACTGAATTTATCACTATTTTTTGACAGCTTTATTGATATATAATTCCCATACCTCATAACGTACTTATTTGAAGTATATGCTTCATTGTTTTTTTGGTATTTTCACAGTGTTGTTCAGCTATCACCACAGTCTAATTTTAGAATATTTTTATCACCGAATAAACTCCATACCTATTATCAGTCACTCCCCATTTCCTCCCCACCTCCCCACTCTCCCAGCCCTGCTCCCCTTAGTTTTAGGTAACCACTAATCTATTTTGGTTTTTATAGATTTGCCTTTTCTGGACATGTTACAATATTTGATCTCTTGTGTCTGGCTTCTTTTACTCAGGGCTTTTGCTTTTGGTATTATATCTAAGAAGTCATTGCCTAACCCAAAGTCATGAAGATTTATTCCTATGTTTTGTTCTAAGAGTTTTATAGTTTTAGCTCTTACATTTAGGTGTCTGATCCATTTTTAGTTAATTTTGTGTATGGTATGAGGTAGGTGTTAAAATTCATTCTGTTGTATGTGGATATCCAGTTATCCCAGCACCATTTGTTAAAAAGACTGATCCCACTGAATTTTCTTGGTACCCCCACCAAAAATCAATTGACTTTAAATATGAAGGTTTATTTCTAGAATCTTAATTATATTCCATGATCTGTATGTTTATCCTTATACTAGTGACCTGGTGCATGAAATTTGTGTACATTAAAAGGGAATTAATTAGAGGAAATATTTTAATATTGCTATTTGCTCTTTATAATAGAAGTATCAGAGATGAAAGAAAATTAGTAAAATGTATATGAAAATCTTCCTCCTGTCAGAGTCTGGGGTGTGCCACGGAACCAGAGTCAAGTCCCCGCCCACCCACATGTGCCTCAAAATCACACAAAACCCAGACCTGGCTGGCCCCACCCCCATTGGACTAGATCCAGACCTGGCCGGCCCCACCCTCATCAAACCCTCGAGGTGGGCACGGCCTCAGGTTGCCTGGCCTGGCGCCGGAGCAGGGGGCGCAGCCTGAGGTCCCCCGGCCTGGGCCAGGAGGTGCACCTTGAGGTCCCCTGGCCTGGGCCAGGGGTCATAGCCTGAGGTCCCCCGTCAAGCCCCACCAGGCGGGGGGTGCAGCCTCAGGTCCCCTGGCCCAGCACTGGGGCAGGGGGCATGGCCTGAGGTCCCCTGTCAAGTCCCATGGGTGGGGGACATGGCCTGAGGTCCCCTGTCAAGCCCCATGGGTGGAAGGCACAGCCTGAAGTCCCCTGTCAAGCACTGCATGGTGTGGGGCGCGGCCTCAGGTCCCCCAACCTGGCGCCGGGATGGAGAGTGCAACCTCAGGTCCTCCAGCCTGGCACCAGGGCAGGTGGTGCGGCCTGAGGTCCCCTGGCCCATCACCAGGGCGGAGGTGTGGCCTGAGGTCCCCTGTCAAGCCCCACTGGGTGGGGGCTATGCCCTGAGATTTCCCATCAAGCCCCGCTGGGCAGGGGGCATGGCCAGAGGTCCCCTGTCAAGCACCGCCAGGGCGTGGGGCATGGCCTCAGGTCCCCTGGCCCAGTGCCAGGGCGGGGGGCCACAGCCTGAGGTCCCCTGTCAAGCCCTACCAGGCAGGGGGCGCAGCCTCAGGTCTTTTGCCCCAGCCCAGTGCCACGCAGCCTCAGGTCCCTGCTGATTGCTCCTTAAGGCTCGTTACAGGAACTCTGCCTACGCTGTGGGCGCAGCCATCTTGTTTTACAGAATCCCTGCCTCCACTGTGGACACAGCCCTCTTTTGTTATGGAATCCCTGCCTCTGCTGTGGGTGTAGCCATCTTGACCATTACAGCGTGATGGTCAATTTGCATATTCCCTCTTTATTAGATAAGATTAGTACTACACAGTTTTGATTATGGTAGCTTTGTATGAAGTTTTAAAACTGGGAAGTGTGAGTTATCCACCCTTTTTTCTTCTTTTTCGAGATTTTTTTGGGACTATTCTGGATCCCTTAAATTTCCATATGAATTTTAGGATCAGCTTGTCAATTTCTACCAAAAAGCAGCTGGGATTTTGGTAGGCATTGCCTTGGATCTATGGATCAATTTAGATGCTATTGCACTCTTAATATTATATCTTCAACTTCATGAACATGGGATCTCTTTCCATTTCGTCAGATCTTTAGTTTCAACAGTGTTTTGTAATCAGATATTTATTGACCAGGTCATAAAAAGCTGTCACTCAGTAAAACTTTCCCAGTTTTTAGTTTGACAATTTCAGGAAAGTATGGTAAGTAGTTATTCTTTTTGCACTTATCACCCAAAATACCCTGCATGTCAGAGGAGACAGGGTGTTCCAGAGAAGAGAGAGATTATCTCTGCCTAGGAATTTGTTTCACCCTTTATAGAAGTTTTTGTTTGTGAGCCGCAGAATTAAATCTATGTTGTAGCCACAGTCTGTGCAAACCTACTCAAGTGAATGAATTCTAGACAAAAAAGAAATGCAGAATTCAAGGAATGAATGATTCTGAAGTTCATTTCTATAAACCTATCCCTTATGACTTTGAATCAAAGAAAAATGAGTGTTATATATATCTTCCTCATTTCAAAGCTGAGCCATCTAAGGCCTAAATAGGCAAAGTGATTTGTCCCAAGTGACAGAGGTGACACTTGAAGAATTAATTCCTTGGCCAGTGATTAATCTATTTCAACAGAGCCCTATCATATGTGCATTTAATTTATGTAAATTTCAACTATATACATATGGCAAAAAGGAGAGAAATGTATAAAATTTTACTTTCATATAATATATTATGTATTATCACATATATAAAATATCACACATCCACATTGCTATATAGGGTTGTATATTCAAAGTCATATATACTGTGCTTTAAGGGTAATTTAAGAGGTTTTCTGGGAGTAATTTGGCATAATTGACTTACACCTCATGTGGAAATTTAAATCTTTTTTAAAAATATATTTTATTGATTTTTTACAGAGAGGAAGAGAGAGGGACAGAGAGTTAGAAACATCAATGAGAGAGAAACATCGATCAGCTGCCTCCTGCACACCCCCCACTGGGGATGTGCCCGCAACCAAGGCACATACCCTTGACTGGAATCGAACCTGGGACCTTTCAGTCTGCAGGCTGATGCTCTATCCACTGAGCCAAATGGTTAGGGCGGAATTTAAATCTTAATCCCCTCCTTATAAAACAAAACTCCTTGTGTTCCATGTTTTCTCCTTTATTATACTAAACTGGAGATCCAGTGCATAAAATCCATGCACTGTGGGGGGGGGGTGTTCCTCAGCCCAGCCTGCACTCTCTCCAATATGGGGCCCCTGAGAGGATGTCCATCTACCAGTTTAAAACCAGCAGTCTGGCCCTAACCGGTTTGGCTCAGTGGATAGAGCGTCGGCCTGCGGATTGAAGGGTCCCAGGTTCGATTCCAGTCAAGGGTATGAACCTTGGTTGCAGGCACATCCCCAGTAGGGGGTGTGCAGGAGGCAGCTGATCGATGTTTCTCTCTCATCGATGTTTCTAACTCTCTATCCCTCTCCCTTCCTCTCTGTAAAAAAATCAATAAAATATATCCAGCAGTAGGACATCCCTTTCACAATATGGGACTGCTGGCTCCTAACCACTCACCTGCCTGGCTGCCTGATTGCCCCTAGTTGCACCCCTGCCAGCCTGATTGACACCTAACTTCTCCCCTGCCAGCTCGATCACCCCCAACTGCCCTCCCCTGTTGGCCATCTTGTGAGAATGTGGGGGTGGTCATCTTGTGACAATGTGGGGCGGCCATCTTGTGGTGGCCATCTTGTGACAACATGGGGGTGGCTATCTTGTGGCACCATCTTGTGACAATGTGGGGTGGACATCTTGTGATGACATGGGGACAGCCATCTTGTGACAACATGGGGTGGCCATCTTGTGACAACGTGGGGGCAGCCATCTTGTGATGTGAGGGCATGAGGGTCATTTTGCATATTACCTCTTTATTATATAGGATGCCAAGTCATCCTCCAAACATGAGTTTATGGTATAGGAGCAAGATATCATTCAGTTTAAAATGCAAGTGTTATTTTTATCATAAACACCAGCAAAGTAAATGGGTTCCATTTTATTTATTTGTAGGGTAGGGTTGTTCTAGTGATTGAATTTAGTAGGGAAGAAAGGAGAATCATCTTTGGGTGGTTTTAATTCTCACTTTAATCAATCATCAAAAACTCTACAAGTGTCTGAAATGTGTCTGGTGCAGTGTTTCTCCAGTTCTGACCTGGTGCCTGTCATCCCAGAGCAGTTACCCAGCCAGTTCTGTTCTTTTCTCCACCTCACTGTCTTTTCCCTTACTATATCTAGCTCTCCTTCAATGCCAAACCTATAAATAGCTGTACTATCATGTTTAGTGGGACAGCCACTTCTGGCCCTCTTCTTAACACCCACTAGAGCAGCGGTTCTCAGCCTGTGGGTCGCTACCCCTTTGGGGGTCAAACAACCCTTTCACAGGGGTCGCCTAAGACCATCAGAAAACATATAGAATTACACATTGTTTTTGTGATGAATCACTATGCTTTAATTATGTTCAATTTGTAACAATGAAATTGGGGGTCACCACAACATGAGGAACTGTATTAAAGGGTCACGGCATTAGGAAGGTTGAGAACCACTGCACGAGAGTAACTGTACAACTTAAAATGCATGCTTCTTCATTCCCTCAAAAGAAGCACGTGGAAAATATAGACTCTTAGAATCATGGTTTGTTAGAACTTCGAGATACTTTACAAGTCTTATGGCCCAAACCTCTGATTTGAAAGATCTAGAAACTGAGATCCAGAGAGTTTTCTCAAGGTTATACATATTTAGAGACAAAATTAGTTTTTTCACTACTGTTTAAGCTCCTGTAGGAGACATTTGAATAAAGAAACATTATACATAGATTACAGCCACAAACAGGAAGCCCCCAAATTTCTATTAAAATATTCTTAGAAACTTGGGTCTTTTGTCCTGGACATCATGTAGACTGCTTTTGCTTATTTCAGCCCCAAAAGAAAATGTTATGCTAATAAAATACTTGTGGGTTTAGTAGAACACATTGTGGAAACCAACCAGTGGCTAAATATATTGTTGAAACTGAGATGTACTTATCAAGAGGGCATAAAGTCAAAAGAGATGCTTTAGGAGGTATTCTTGGATAAGCAGTTGTCTATATTTGCGATATGAAAAACACTTCCTCACCTTATGTACTCAACAGTACAAACACCAGGGCCAAAGCCACAACTGAGAGACCTACCTTATCTCTTTGGCCATATTAAGAATACCTAATGTGTGTTCATTGTGGGGAAATGGCTATCTCCTTTGAACATGACAATTAAGTTCTTTCAAGAGAAAAGACTTTTGTAGAATCGGCAATTGTGAAACATTTGTGATGGATTAAAAAAAAAAAAAGCCAAGGGCTGATTCTTCATGATTCCTAGGTATTTCTACATCAGTTACTATTATTGCAACATTGGTTATTGGGGATGAGCAGAAAGGGATTTTGGTGGCTATAAAATTAAAACTATTCTCGAAGAGATTCATGAAGGATAAAAATATGAAACAATTTTGAAGGAGGAATGAGAAATAGTAAGACTTTGGGATAATATGGGTAAATATTTCTGGAAAAGAATTTGGAATCTAGAAAGATAAACTCTCCCTTGTAAATAGCAGCCTAATCTGGTTTGTTGTTTTAAGGTTATCGATATTCTGTGGAGTGATCCTAGAGGGAAACGAGGCTGTTATCCAAACACATGTCGAGGAGGGGGCTGCTATTTTGGGCCAGATGTTACCTCGAAGTTTCTTAATAAAAACCATTTGAAGCTGCTCATTAGGTCTCACGAATGTAAGCCTGAAGGGTATGAAATATGCCATGATGGGAAGGTAAGCTAACATTGTTGGTGACACCATCACAGACATCCTTCCCCTAAGCTCAGTCTTTCTTCACAGGATGTGTCTCACCTAAAGGCCCATGGAAAGATGTCTTCCCTGGTACCTAGAGAAAAGGCCACGCTTTGGTAGACAGAAACAGGAGACTGTAGGGCAGTGATGGTGAACCTTTTGAGCTCAGCGTGTCAGCATTTTGAAAAACCCTAACTTAACTCTGGTGCCGTGTCAGATATAGAAATTTTTTGATATTTGCAACCATAGTAAAACAAAGATTTATATTTTTGATATTTATTTTATATGTTTAAATGCTATTTAACAAAGATAAATCAACCAAAAAATGAGTTCGCATGTCACCTCTGGCACGTGTGTCATAGGTTTGCCATCACTGCTGTAGGGTTTACATACATTGTTGGACGGGGCCTCTCTGTCCCTCACCCTAAAGGATATTTGGTTTAATTCCGTCATCTTCCCTAATCCCAAAGACAGAAACTGACATGCAACACTAAATACACACAGAGAAAGGCTTTTACTGATCTCAAGGCAAATCTCCAGTAAGGTGGGGTTGAGATTGTATTTATCCTCATTGAGCACTTAAATGGCAGCCGTGAATCCAGTTTGCTCTTTCACCTTTGCATGTTCCTGGTGCAGGGCAGAGCAAAAAATTCACTTCCCCTCCACTCACTTGAGAAGGTGATCTCTAGGAAGTCATTCACTGTAGTTAGTTGCAGCCACTAAAATGGAGTATATTGTGCTCCTGCAGTGGTGTGTAATAAGGCTAGAAGAGGTGAGGACTGAGGAACTGGTTTCTTGTCCCAATTTGTCCTGGGATACTCCTTTTTCTAATACTGAACAGCAATGAATACAAAAGAATACAAATTTGAATGTAATTTCCTTCTATTAAAACACTTTTGCATTTCTTAATTATATTACTACATTTCAGGCTCTTAGTAACAATTGTGAGGTGGTTAAGGCCAGTATTATTTAGAGACTAGAGGCCCAGTGCACAAAAATTTGTGCACTCGGGTCCCTCAGCCCGGCCTGCACCCTCTCGCAGTCCAGGACCCCTTGGGGGATGTCCACTTGCCGGCTAAGGCCTGCTCCCTAGGGGATTCGGCCTAAGCTGACAGTCAGACATCCCTCTGGCAGCCCAGGAGCCCTCGGGGGATGTCCTGTGGGGAGCAGGCCTAAGCCGCAGTCAGACATCCTTAGCACTACCAAGGAAGTGGGAGAGGCTCCCGCTACCACCACTACACTTGGAGCCATCAGCCCAGTTTGTGGCTGAGCGGAGCTCCCCCTGTGGGAGCGCACTGACCACCAGGGGGCAGCTCCTGCATTGAGCGTCTGCCCCCTGGTGGTCAGTGCACATCATAGCGACCTGTCATTCCCAGTCATTCTGCTGTTAGGATCAATTTGCATATTACCCTTTTATTATATAGGATTGTTGGTAATAAGAAAATGGAGAGAAAACAGCAGTGACTTATTAGGATAGGACTTGATCTAAGCAAGGTTTTTGGTCACTGACAGATGTTACCATCCATCCTCCACCACAGCCCCAAGGCCAACTGAATGGTCATGGTCCCTTATTTTAGCCACTATTTCTATGCCCTTAAAGCACTGGTTTTGTGGAGTGCCTTGGGCCCTCCAAATCAGTCAGTTCCAAGCAAAAGCAAAAGATGATACTAGACAAGTTTTATTTTGAATGCTCAAATATCACAAGAAAAGAAAATAAAGGCTTTACCCCCTTGGAAAATTTAGAATTTACAAAACAGAGCATTAAGGAGGATTTTAAGATTGAAGCTGAAATTATACTCAGGATTGCAAGGTCATACCCTGTGTGGATGAAGGCTAAAACTCAGTGCTTCTGGCGACACTGATTTAAAAGCCTTGTTTCTCTCCAATGGAATCACAGGAAATCTTGACAGGCTTGAATGATTTGTATGGATTCTGAACTCTGTTTAATTTTTGCTTTTTTAAGATTTGAGCTATTTCTGACTTTGTTGAAGGATATTTTGAGAACTACCTCTATGTGAACCCGATCCTCTTGTTCTTTAATTAGGTTATTACGGTATTTTCTGCTTCTAATTATTATGAAGAAGGCAGTAATCGAGGTGCTTACATCAAGGTTGGTTTTTGTACAACCCTTCGATTTTTCCAGTACCAAGTAACAAAGGCAACATGCCTAAGACCTCTTCATCAAAGGTGTGTATACTCTAAGGGGAATTCTGAACATGGGTACTGGTGACCAAATATAACCAATCCAAAGTGACTAAGAACAGCCACAAGGGTGAAGACAACTACTTATTGTTTACGCATTGGTATGGAAATAGTTCCAGACACGAAGTAACAAATACATTCATATTTGACAACAAGAAGAACAATTTTTAAATTTATACATCTCTTTATATGGATAAAGTGGTCAGCATCCAGTCCTTAATTGAATGTAAAAAAAAAAAAAAAAGGTCCCCACACCATCCAGCCCTGTAACCTATAGTTTTGTCTGTCCCCGCCCTCAAACAGCCCAGTCTGGAGTTACTTCTTTGTCTCTTCTTTATCCAGCAGTGTATATGACAAAAGAGTTGTGTGTGTTTCTCCATGTAATGGCATTCATAGCTTGTCTTCTTTTTCTCCCTTTAACATTATCTTTTTAATATTTTCATTATAAAATGAATATATTTATTATTAAGAAGTGAGATATATAAAGAAAATGTTAATGATCTCTCTCCCCTTACTTTTCAATAATCCTTTTCCCCATAGGTAACTGAAATTAATAGCCTGGTGTGGACCTTCCACCCTGTTCTCCTTGCTTCTACAAAAATAGACAAGCAATTGTTCATTCATTGAATAAAAAACAAATTGAGCACATATTATGTATCTGACACTGTTTTAGGTACAGGTGATATAGCAATAACCTAAATAAGCAAAAGTCCTTTCCCTCATCAAATGCATATCCTAGTAGGAGGAGAAAGTCAATAAACACCATACATACATTTCGTTTTATAAAGATAGAATCACACTGCATATTCTATTCTACAACTGACTTTTTCCCTAAAGATTCTATCATGAACATCACTCCAAGTTAGTACATATAGACCTAATTCATTCTTCTTAATAGATACATAATAATCTGTAGTGTATATATGCCATAACACTTATGAAGTGAGTAAATCTTATTCAAATAATGGCCAACCAGAATGGTTCCAGGGTTTTGCACTTAAAAACAATACTACAACAAACATTTCTCTCTCTGTGTGCATATATATATATATATATATATATATATATATATATATATATATATAAAGTTTTAGTGTTGCTTTTAGGTAAGATTTCAAAATACGAGATTTATGGATTTATATGTTTAAAATGTTGTTGGATACTCCAAGAATTGTAATAATTAACAACCTGAAGAACAATATACCGTTTCTTCACATCCTCATTAGTCTCAGATATTTTTACCCTATTCTTATTTTGCCAAGCTGAGTTTACCCATCTTATGTTTTTGGAAATTGCATTTTCTCTTCTTTGAATTTCCTATGTATATTATCCCCCCATTTTATATTATTGTGTTGTAAGAGTTCTTTATATAGCCTGTATACATGTCACTTTTTAGATATATGAATTGTTGAATTTAAGAAGCCATTGCCTAACCCCAAACACATTCCTATGTTTTCTTCTAAGAATTTTACTGAATAAGTTTTTACAATTGGGTGTCTGATCCATTTTGAGTTACTTTTTATGTATGGTGTAAGATTGGGATCCGACTTCATTCTTGTACTTGCGGACATTCAGTTGTCTTAGCACCATCAGTCAGGAAGATTATCCTTCCCCCATTCAATTGTCTTGGCACACTTGTCAAAAATCAATTGGCCATAAAGGTACAGGTTTATTTCTGGACTTTAAATTGGATTCTATTGATCTACATGTCTATCTTAATGTGAGTAACACACTGTCCTGATCACTATACCTTTGTGGTAAATTTTGAAACGGAAATGTGAGTTGAATCTGGTTCTTTTTTGAGATAGTTTTGGTTTTACTGTGTCCCTGACATTTGTCTATGAATTTTAGAATCAGCGTCTCAACTGCTGCAAAAAATGCCAACTTGGATTTTGATAGGGATTATTTTGAATCTATAGATCAATTTTGTGACTGTTGCCAGCTTAACAATATTAAGTCTTCCAACCCATATTATTCTATTTTTTGAGACCTTCTTTCATTTCCTTAAACAGTGTTGTGCTTTTCAGTGTACAAGTCTTAGACATCTTTTGTTAAATTCATTTATAAGTATTTTATTCTTTTTTGGTACTATAAAGTGGAGTTCTTTTATTTTTAAAAAATCTATCTTTATTGTTGAAAGTATTACAGGTGTCCCCCTTCTCCCTACCCCCCAGTTGACCCTCCCTTCCTTCCCACTCCTTTCTCCTCCCTAGGCGTTCATAACACTATTGCCTTGTCCATAGGTTATGCATATATACATATAAGTTCTTTGATTGCTCTCTTCCCTCCCCACTTCCCTCTAAGGATCCTCAGTCTGTTGCATGCTTCCATGTCTCTGGATCTATTTTGTTTGTCAGTTTATTTTGTTCATTAGATTCTACATGTAAGTGAGATCATGTGATACTTATCTTTCTCTGACTGACTTATTTCACTTAGCATGATACTCTCCAGGTCCCTCCATGCTGTCTCAAAGGGTAAGAGATCCTTCTTTTTTACTGCTGCATAGTATTCCATTGTGAAAATGTACCACAATTTTTTTATCCACTCATCTACTGATGGGCACTTGGGCTGTTTCCAGATCTTAGCTATTGTAAATAATGCTGCTATGAACATAGGGGTGCATATGTTCTTTCTGATTGATGTTTTGGATTTCTTAAGATATATTCCTAGAAGTGGGATCATTGGGTCAAATGGCAGTACCATTTTTAATTTTTTGAAGAAACTCTATAATGTTTTCCACTCCATAGTGGTTGTACCAATCTGCATTACCACCAGCAGTGTACTAGGGTTCTCTTTTCTCCATATTCCCACCAGCACGTGTTTGTTGATTTATTTGATGGTAACCATCCTGGCAGGTGTAAAGTGGTACCTCATTATTGTTTTAATTTGCATCTCTTTAGTGACTCGTGACACTGAGCATTTTTCCATATGTCTCATTTTTCCATATGCCATTTGTATGTCTGCTTTGGAGAAGTGTCTGTTTAGATCTTCTGCCCATTTTTTGATTGGGTTGTTTGTCTTCCTTTTGTTGAGTTGTGTGAGTACTTTATATATTTTGGAAATTAACCCATTATCAGATGTATCATTGGCAAATATGTTCTCCCATGCAGTGGGCTGTCTTTTCATTTTGATGCTGATTTCTTTCGCTGTGCAGAAGCTGGATTTATTTTCTTAATTACATTTTTGAATGGTTCATTTTTAGTGTATTGAAATACAGTTTTTTTGTGTGTGTGTCTTGTGCAATATTGATGAACTTCTACATTAGTTCTGTTAGTTTTTAGTGGATTCCTTAGGATGTTCTATATACAAGATCATATTATCTGTGAATGGAGATAGTTTTACTTCTTGACTTCTAATCTGGATGCCTTTACTTCTTTTTCTTGCTTAATTGCCCTGGCTAGAACCTCCACACCAATGTTGAATAGAAGTGGTGAAAGCAGATATTTTATCTTGTTCCCAATCTTAACAGGGACACCATTCAGTCTTTTATCATTAAGTATATTAGCTGTGTTGTTTTTTATAGATGCCCCTTATCAAGTTGAAGAAGTTCCTCTCTATTACTAGTTTGTGGAATGTTTTTATCATGAAAGAATATTGGATTTTGTCAAATATGTTTTCTGCATCTATTGAGATGATTGTGTTTTTTGTCCTTTATTCTATTAATATGGTATATAACAGGGGTGAGGTACTTCTGGCCTGCAGGCCTTATACGGCTCACAAAATACTGTGGTCTGGGCCTGCCAAGGCATTAGGGGTGAGTTAATTAAATGTTTGACCAAATATAGCAGGATAATTTTGAAAAAAATATGTTTTTATTGCCCAGCTGGTGTGGCTCAGGGGTTGAGCATTGACCTATGAACCAGGAGGTTATGGTTTGATTCCTGGTCAGGACACACCCAGGTTGTGGGCTCGATCCACAGTGTGGAGTGTGCATGAGGCAGCCAATCAATGATTTTCTCTCATCATTGATGTTTCTATCTCTCTTCCTCTGCTTTCATCTCTCTGAAATCAATTAAAACTTTTTTTAAAAGCAGAAACTGGTGAGTAACATAGTACATTAAAATGAAACAGAACATGATGATTTATGTAATTTTCACCTAATAATTGTTTTCTTAACATAGAGTGAACACCATAGAAAGTAGTGCCATCAGGATACTGAAAGAGAGAATGGTTTCACGAAAAACAGATCTCATTCGTAGTTTCCAACTTCAAGACCGAACTAAATCAGGTAATAAAATTATACAATGCTTACCATTTCTTAACATGCCAGGTTACATGCAGATCTGTTTTCATTTTCTTTGCTTTCTTAAGATCTCGGTTCTCTATTTTTACTAGTGAGGAATGATAGAGATAAAATAAAATATAATTCACTATATGCTTGGGAAAAGGCATAGTCCTCCTTTTCAGTAAGCTTCTTTCAAACAACAATCCTGAATTTAAATTCTATTTTGGTAATATGTCAGACTAGACACTCTGGAAGGCCTGCCTGTTAAGAAATAGCTAGAATCTAGAGGATGCAGAATTGTAGTGCATTTACCAGCCTCACAGTAAGTATGATAAATCTCTAGGCTGCATCTCCTTTCTCTGTGAAACTGATTTTGGACTTCGAAATTCCAGAAATATAAGAGTATAAATTTGTATTATTTTAAGCCACTAAGTCTGTGGTAATTTTTTTTTAATATTTTTTATTGATTAAGATATTACATATGTGTACCCTCTACCCCCCCTCCCCGCTCATCCCCTCACCCCCCCCCCCGTTGTCCGTGTCCATTGGTTAGGCCTATATGCTTGCATATAAGTCCTTTGGTTGATCTTTCCCCCTTGCCCCCACCCTCCCCTACCTTCCCTCCAAGGCCCGACAGTCCAATCAATGCCTCTCTGTCTCTGGATCAGTCCTTGTTCATCAGTTTATGTTGTTCATTATATTCCACAAATGAGTGAGATCCTGTGGTATTTATCCGCTCTCCAGTTCCATCCATGCTGTGGCAAATGGTAAGAGTTCCTTTTTCTTCTTCCTCTTCTTAAAGAATATCTTTCAGCATTTCATATAATGCTGGTTTGGTGGTGATGAACTCCTTTAGCTTTTTCTTATCCGTGAAGCTCTTTATCTGACCTTCCATTCTGAATGATAGCTTTGCTGGATAAAGTAATCTTGGTTGCAGGTTCTTGCTATTCATCACTTTGAATATTTCTTGCCACTCTCTTCTGGCCTGCATGGTTTCTGTTGAGAAATCAGCTGACAGTCGAATGGGTACTCCCTTGTAGGTAACTGACTGTCTTTCTCTTGCTGCTTTTAAGATTCTCTTTTTATCTTTTGCTCTTGGCATTTTAATTATGATGTGTCTTGGTGTGGTCCTCTTTGGATTCCTTTTGTTTGGGGTTCTCTGCGCTTCCTGGACTTGTAAGTCCATTTCTTTCACCAGGTGGGGGAAGTTTTCTGTCATTATTTCTTCAAAAAGGTTTTCAATATCTTGCCCTCTCTCTCCTTCTGGTACCCCTATAATTCTGATGTTGGTACGCTTGAAGTTGTCCCAGAGGTTCCTTACACTATCTTCATATTTTTTGAATCTCTTTTCTTTTTTCTTTTTCGGTTGGGTATTTTTTGTTTCTTTGTATTTCAAATCTTTGACTTGATTCTTGGGATCCTCTTGTCTGCTGTTGGATCTCTGTAAATTATTCTTTATTTCAGTCAGTGTATGCTTAATTTCTAGTTGGTCCTTTTTCATGTCCTCCATGGTCTCACTATACTCCTTGAGGGATTCATTAAATTTATCGGCGGTTTCCATAAAATTCTTGAAAAACCTTATAAACGTGGCCTTGAAGTCTATATCCAGTCGTTTGCTTTCCTCCGTTTCTGCCATTTGTGACCTTTTTCTTTGTCTCCGCATTTTGGCTGCTTCCCTGTGTTGATAGAGTGGCCCTGCGCGCCAGGTGTCCTGTAGGGCCCAGTGGCTCAGCCTCCCCAATTACCTGGGGTAGACACTCTTGGTGCACTTTTGGTGCCTTGGTTGTTGTAGGATCACTGGGAGGAATTGACCTCCAGGCCAATTGGCTGTGGGAATCAGCTGTGTCTGAAGTGGGAGAATGGTCCCCCTCTGACCACTGGGTAGAATGGCTCCTGGATCTAAGGAGGTGCTAATTCAGCCCCTGCCTGAGGCCACACAGCAGGAGCCACGAAGAGGCTCAGCTGTGAAGCAATGCAAGCCGCTGCGGGGCCTTGGGCCTCCTCTTGGAAGTTCCGGGTCTGCCTGGCTGGGCTGTAGTTAGGTACATTCACATGCAAAAGCCTCTGCCGCAGCCTGGGTGGGGCGGGGTCTCAGGGAGTCAAAGGGCGGTGAAAGCAGCTATGGTGATTCTCCGCGCCCGGAGCCGCTCTCTCAGTGTCCCGGTAACGGCTGCAAGCACCTCTGAGGGAAAGCCGCCCTCAAGTTCGCCCGCTGCCGCCTGACAGACCAGCCTCTCCCCGTATGAGCCCTGGGTCCCCAGAGACCCGCTGGAACCGGAGTTCAGAGCAGTCGGGAGCTTGTGATTCAAAAAGACAGCCGCGTCCTCAGGCGCCACCCCCTTTCCGCGTGCGCGAGCCGCCGCCGTACCTCTGCACTTCACCTCCGCAGCTCCGCTGGCTCTCAGCGTGCCCCTGTTTTCTTCTAGTTGTAGAAATTACACTCAGCCAGCCTTCCT
Organism: Myotis daubentonii; assembly: GCF_963259705.1. Classification (NCBI taxonomy): domain Eukaryota; kingdom Metazoa; phylum Chordata; class Mammalia; order Chiroptera; family Vespertilionidae; genus Myotis; species Myotis daubentonii. Next base: position 129,437,505 of record NC_081861.1, on the reverse strand, counting down.
GTTGTTCTGGACGATGTTTGCTCTGACCCTTGCGGCATTCTTCAATTGTTGTGTGAGGCGACAATTTCCCGGTGTTTATCTATGCCGCCATCTTAGTTTCTCCTGTGGTAATTTGTTATAACAGCAGTAGGAAACTAATACAGATGCCTACTCTCAAGACTGTTCAACATTCTACTAGAGATGTTAGCCAGTGAAATAAGGCAAGTTAAAACCATAAGAATTAGGAAGGGAAAAAAAATATCACTATGTATTAGTCAGAGCCTATTCAGGAGATAGAAACCACATCACTGTTTTGAACACTGAAACTTAGTATAAAGAATTATTAACTAGTAAAAAATAATTAATTACTAAAAGAGGTAAAAGAATATAGGAATAGGAAGTGTAGGGAACAGCTATTATCTCTAAGGCTGAGGGAGGGTACCCAAGGAAGGAACAAACTTCAAAGAGTCTCCTACTCCCAACCAAGGCTAAGATTCAGACCTCATCAGGGAGGGTGTGACTGTGGCCCACTGCAGGGAGAAGTTCACTGAGATGTCTCAGGTCAGAGTTGGTCTGCAGCTAGAGAGACAGGGCTGGAGAGGATGAAGCCACCCACTGTAATATCAGCAAAACTCTTTGAGGTGTGCACCACTGTGTCTCCCACACACTGCTGGCAAGGGAGGCACCACTGTGGTGTCAGTGAAATTTACTAGTGAGTAAAGCATACAAGAACCATTTCTTCTGCCATGTCTTAGAGTATTCTTCCTGTACCCTCTGCTGACAAAGTCTAACATTATACCAGCTGCCAAAAAAAGGAAATATTTACAGGAATCAGCTCCAATATCACAAAATAGGGCAAGGAAGGGTACATTTGGAGCTGAGTGGTAATAAATTGATAATTAGCATAGCTAGCAATTAACTTATAGATGATAAAACCTTAAAATATACCATTCATAATAGATAAATACCAAGGAAGAAACCAAATAATTGATGTATGAGACTTCTAAAGTATTATTAAAATGAAAAAGAATTGAAATAAATGGGTAGATATTACTATGTTCAAGGGTCAATGTTGTCAAGATACAAATTCTCACCAAATTGAGCTATAGGTTCAGTGCACCAAAGGGGCATGTATGGAAATGTTCTTAGCAGCACTATTTGTGATAGCCCCAAATTGGAGGTAATCCAGTATCTACCAACAGTAGAATGGACATATAAATTGTGAATATTGTTTTATTTTCTGTTTATTCAAAAGCATTTCAAATAAGCATATCTTTAATAATCAGGGAAAATAAAGATTTATATTTTGAAAAACTACATATCATATTAGGGGATTAAAGGGTGTTTAATCTGGGAAAATGAAAAGTGAATAATATGCCAAAAATGTTAAAAATAAAAGTAATCTTTTGTCCTTTATATAACTTCTTTATATCCTTTTGCATTTTCAAATCTTCTGTTATAAAATACTTTATTTTGTCAATCAGAAAAAGACATCTAACACCCAAAGTCTGACTACTTACACATAACAGTAAGGGAAAGCACTGTGGAATACCAAAGACTTTCTTTAGTTCCTCCCTTGGAGCCATGGGGCCTGGTAGGACAAACTGGAAAGGGGAGTAGGAGGCAACCAAGCATTTAAACCCCAGGCTTCCCACTGGCTTCCCTGAGGAGGTTGCATTTTTTTAAATCAAATTATCAACCAATTTAATAGACTGTTTTTCTTTTTGGTTGTTATTGTTAGGAAAAATTTCTATGGGACAATGGGCTTTTTCTATGGAAAACACCTTGGGGCTGAACTTACCATGGAGAACCCTGAGTTCACATCTGGTTCTCACAGACGATGATGGGAATATTGACTACATGACCTGCTTCCACGATATTCAAATTCAAAAACCTGTGAAAGAGGCAAGTGAAAGACAGCTCCGGCTAAAACCTGGTTATAAACACCCTTTGGGCAACCTGTAAGAGTAACTTGGTCCTTTGAAAAGTTGGGAGTGGAATCATCTAATGGACGTGAGTGGCCTAAGAGGGAACTCGCAGGTGCATTGCGGTCTATTCAGGAAATGTGTGCATTCTAATGATAAGCAAAAAAGAGAAAAAGCTTCTGCAAGCAAATCATGTCAAACTGGTGATTCCTCTCTTAAGTGCTGTCCAGCAGAAGCACAGATATGACATCCAGTCTTTCATATAACACTCCCTTTAGAATATTCAGCATATTCCCTATTAAACTGTGAGTGTATAGTCTTACTGACATGACGTCTTATACCTTAAGGACTTTTTAAAAATATATTTTTATTGATTTCGGAGAGGAAGGGAGAGGAACAGAGAGATAGAAACATCAACGATGAGAGAGAATCATTGATTGGCTGCTTCCTGCATGCCCCCCACTGGGGATGGAGCCCACAACCCGTGCATGTCCCCTGACCGAGAATCAAACTGTGACCTCGTGGTTCATAAGTTGATGCTCAACCACTGGACCATGCTGGCTAAGCACCTTAAGGACTTTTAAAGTTTAGAATCCTTTATTAAAATGGAAATACCCCAGGAAGAGTTGTCAGACCCCCCCTCCCATACTTATTAATTAATGACTCATCAGCAATTATTTATAACATTGGGCTGAAAGTGAGCTGATGGGAACTAAGACTGGAGTGATTGGAGGGGAGGTGAGAGGTTAAGAGAAGAGAGAGGAAGTAAAAGTGCAGGTGGGAGCCTCAAATACACACAGGAAGGAGACTTTGGGCCTCACTTATGAGGCAGTTTACCATGGTGACTGAGCTCATAGGCCTTGGTTTCAGGCAGCTGAGATTCAAATCCCACTTACCAGCTATATGAACCTTGGGAAACTTACTTTACCTTTCTGTTCTTTAATCTGTAAAATGGACATAATAGTAGTTCTGTTCCTTAGGGCTGTGTTAAGGACTGAATGAAACAACCCACAGAAAAACTCTCAGTGCAGAGCCTGGCACACCACAAGGTGTTCTCAATATATGTTGGCTATTTTTATTTATTGCTTCCTGATTTACTTTGGCCCTGTCCCTTGGGGAGTGTAGACGGCAGACCAGAAGAGCATGGTCTTCTATCTGATTAAAGAGGGTTGGGCCTCCAAGGAAGGCCTGCCTTTTCAAATGGCTATCTAAATCCCCTACTTTGAATTGGTGATGGTGTTTTATGCTTGTTATATTTACTAAAATTGATCTGTTATTAATTCTATGTTTTAACACTTAGAAAATCTTTATTTTAGGCTCAGTCAGCTCTCATTGAAACTCTGTACAGATACCGATCTGACCTGCAAATCATTTTTAATGTCATTGACTCTGATCACTCAGGTAAAGGAACTTTGATTAGTTCACTAGCTGTGAGCAAAGGTTAGTTTGTTTCTCTGAAAACAGAACTCTGTTTTCATCTATTGCATACTTTATCAAACTTGATTTAACTTTGGGTAGGGGAGAACTCACCTTTAATGCTATTGATATTTTAGTTTGGCTACAGACTGTATTCAAGACTATATGGTCCTATATAGGCCTATGTATCCATTAGTCAGACAAGAATAGCTCCTTTTATAAGTCACCAGCACAGATGAAAAGATAATTCACTGTCCATTTAAACATCATAGTTATTCCTGGCAATAAAAATCATTCCTAGAGTTCTGATTCTATTTTTGAGACTGAGGGCTATGGAAACTCATTTTCTGCTTAGCTTTGATGCCCAATTACTTATTTTCAAACTTTTTTTGCTTGCAGAAATACTTTATTTTTTCATTAAATTAATTTAGGGTGACATTGGTTAATAAAATTATATAGGTTTAAAGTGTACAATTTTATGATATATCATCTGTATATTGCATCATGTGCCCACCACCCATATTTTCAAACTTTAAAAAATCATCCAATAATCCTTAACTACAGAGATTATTGAACACCAAAAAATTAATGGTCAAAACACAAAAGTAAATTATTGCCTATAAAAAAATGACAGGGCCATTATTTGCAATGCTCTTATTGAATCCAAGCATATCTTTTCCCTCTGCATGTTAGTGAACTTCAAATTGGGACTATTTGATCTGTATGGCTACCATACACCCCTCCCTTCGGTGGGTCTTAAAATGAACACTCACAGCCTTCTCTTATATTCTTTTAGGTCTTATCTCGATGGAAGAATTTCATTCCATGTGGAAACTTTTTTGTAGTCACTACAACCTTCATATTGGTGATTCCCAAGTTGATGAGCTTGCTGAAAGAATGGACTTGAACAAAGATGGAAGCATCGACTTTAATGAGTTTTTAAAAGCTTTCTATGTGATACACCAACTTGACAACTTGAACAAATCAAACACCCAACTTGCTTAATAAGAAGTAGAGCTTCCCCTCCTTATGAACATAGTCACGAATACAATCTTTTGCAGTACCAGTAGTAGAAAGAAGTAGACCCCAATTTCTGCCATAAGCAGATGTGTAATGTGGGTATTAGAAGTACCTAGTAAGCTATTTTGTTAATACTAGGTTAAATGTCAGCCCCAGTGGTAGGAATCACACATTTCTAGATAGAAACTGATTTTGAGACTAGCGTTGGTCTCTTTGATGTCCACCTACTAGGAGACCAGAGCAGTTTAGAAACATACTAAAAGAAAGAAACCTATAGAACACAGAAAAAAACTACACCATCTGTAAGTGGCCCAGGAATAGGAGGAGGAATACTGAACTACTAATGTAATAAAATATTTCCAGCTTTCAACTGTAATCTTCTTTGGTGATACCATAAACCAGTAATTCTTAATTGTTGGGGAACCACCCTTCAGGGTTGGGGCTGTATCGGATTCTCGGGGTAAGCTGTGGGAATGTATTATTTGAAAACATATTATTTTGTTGTTTGTTGGAGATACAAAGTGAATACTTTCAGTTTGAGCCCTGCCTTGAATATGGTTTGACACCTTCATTGGTAATATGAGGCCTTGTGTACGTATACATTGTGCAATTTATTCTGCTATTCTGATGGCATATCAAACACAATAAGAGATTTCTGTTTAAAGGCAAGTGTATTTTAATTTTTCTCTAAGTTTGAGAACTTCTAGATCTATTAATATGCCAGGGTAGATATATTTCCTACAACACTGCCTGCTATATACAGCAAAATAATGGATAAAATATAACAAATATATTTTTAAATATAAACTGAGCTGGTAGGAAAGTAAAAGAAAACCCTATGGAGGAGGGAAAAAGAGCATAATTAAAATCATAGCAATGTTAACATTAGACAGGATAGACTTTAAGGCAAAGAATATCATTAGGCATAAAAAAGGTCATTACTGAATGCTAAAAGGAGTGATTCACCAGGAAGATATAATAATTATAAACATGCATATAATAAAAGCTTTAAAATTTATAATGTAAAAATTGATATAACTACTAGAAGAAATAGAGATTTGGAATATACCTATAAGTAATTGATCATGTAAATAAATTAGTATATAGAAGATTGGACAACACAATTAATCCACCTGATTATGTGTGTGTCTATATGTGTATAAAAATTGATAATGTATTAGACCAGTGATTTTCAATCTTTTTCATCTCATGGCACACATAAACTAATTACTAAAATTCTGAGACACACCAAAAGCTATATTTTTGCCAATCTGACAAAAAATAGGTATAATTTTGAATCATTCACACCAGATGGCTGTTATTGTGTTGGCTGTTGTCATTTTTTTTATTTGACAATATAAGGGAAAAGAGATCAGTGCCCCTGACTGATCAGGTATTGCATGTTTTAAAAATTCTTGCAGCATGCCAGTTGAAAATCACTGTATTAGACCACTAAAAATATCTCAAATATCAAGCAATCAGTAACAAAGATACTATATTCTCTGATCATAATGCAATGAAATTAGAAACCGTATAAGAAGATAATACTAATGACCAAAAAATGATATAACAAGCTCTAGCAGAAATTGCTAAAAATACTGTGAATGACTTTATCCCAATAATTATTTAAAAATTGGAGAATGGATGATTTCCTAGGGGAAAATATAATTTACTAAAGCTGACTCAAGAATGAAAGGAGGATCTGAAGAGACACATAAACAGTAAAGAATGTGATGGCTTTGTAATGTGTCAACTTGAATAGGCTGAATTACATTTCTCAGAATTCCCTTTCTTGTATGTTTCTGGTTAAGGTAGGCCATGAGGGAGATTTTTGAGAGAGATGGAAGACAAAGGGAAGCACAGTCATTGTGTAGCTCCTACACAGTGTTGTTGAGCTGCTGATGCACCTTATTGGTGTGAAGCCCAGCCACGCCTGCATCACTCTACATTCCCTTGGATCCTGTCAGCTTCTCTGACTCCTGGGCCAGGTGTGTGTGTTTAGTTCTGTGACAAAGCCCTGGCTTCTGCAGAATGACCTGTTCACCAAGGCCATAGGTGATAAGAATGGACTGTGGCGTCAGTCCATACTCGTGGGGTGCCAGTTAGAGCCTGTGGGTTTGAGCCTGCTTCAGATCTTCCCTCCTGACTACCTGCCCTGTGGACTTCAAGGTCCAGCATCAGGTATGGTGTCTACAATCTGACAGAGCCTGCTTAGCAAGCTTCCACATTTGCATAAGTTACTTCTCCTAGTGCAGTGGTCGGCAAACTGCAGCTTGCGAGCCACATGCAGCTCTTTGGCCCCTTGAGTGTGGCTCTTCCACAAAATACCACGTGTGGGCGCACATGGACAATGCGATTGAAACTTCGTGGCCCATGCACAGAAGTCGGTATTTTGTGGAAGAGCCACACTCAAGGGGCCAAAGAACCGCATGTGGCTCGCGAGCCGTAGTTTGCTGACCACTGTAGTGAATGGATGAATGGATATTGTGTGTGTGTGTGTGTGTGTGTGTGTGTGACCATGACCTATGGGTTTGGCCTCTGCTTTAACCCTGATTGATACAGAATTTGGTGCTGAGAGTGGTTCTGGAAGAACAAGCTGAAAGATGAGTACTCTGCATGCATACAACCTGATGTGCACAGAGCTGCCCCATTATCTCACATGAGAATCCACTGATAATCCCAGGAGAGTGGTTGTAAAAAATGTCCAATCTCTGGCAATACCATTTGGCTTTTTGTTGTTGCTTCCTAAACATCATCTGGTTATTGATCCTCAGGTTCTTTCTGGAATTCTTATTTTCTCCCTTGGGCTTCTAATACCTGGAATTAATTATCTGCCTTTATTGGAAATTTTACCTAAAAATGTACTTTGATTTTACCAAATATTGCTATTTAATGTAAAATTTCTGCCTGACATGAGCTGTGCTTAACCACAACTCAATTTTACTATATATATCCTATCTAATAAAAGAGAAACATGGTAATTAGCTGTACGACCTACCCTTCCCATTGGCTAATCAGCAAGATATGCAAATTAACCTACAGCCAAGATGGTGGCTAATTTGCATATGTCAGCCCCAAGCCTTGGACTGAGGCTTTAGGCTGGGGCCTGGGCGGAGCCAGCCAGCGATCATTGATGGCGGCAGCGGTGGGGAACCGGGCAGAGCCATCCAGCTATGCTTGATGGAGTCAGCGGCAGGGAGCTGGGGTGCCCCATCCCAGGCCTAACACCTCAGCCAGAGGCTTTAGGCTTGGGCCGGGGAGGAGCCAGCCAGCAATCGGTGGCAGGGAGTTGGGGGTGCCCTGGCCCTGGCCTAAAGCCTCTGCCAGAGGCTTTGGCTTGGGCAGGGTGAGCCAGCCAGGGATCCTTGATGGCAGTTATGGCGGGGAACCGAGGCGGAGCCAGCCAGCAATTGGTGGCGGGGAGCTGGGGGTGCCCCGGTCCAGGTCTAAAGCCTCGGCCTGAGTCTTTAGGCTTGGGCCAGAGAGGAGCCAGCCAGCGATCATTGATGGCGGCAGCGGCGGGGAACCGGGCGGAGCCATCCAGCTATGCTTGATGGAGGCAGCGGCAGGGAGCTGGGGTGCCCCATCCCAGGCCTAACACCTCGGCCTGAGGCTTTAAGCTTGGGCCAAGGAGGAGTCAGCCAGCGATCGTTGATGGTGGCAGCGGCGGGGAGCTGGGGGTGCCCCGGCCCAGGGCTAATGACTCGCCAGAGGCTTTAGGCCCAGGCAGGGGCCATACCGGCAATTGGTGTGAACTACAGAGGAAACACCTTTTCTGACAGCTCATTGGCTAAGCTCCCTGTGGTCACTGGTAATATTCTTAGTAACTTGGGTAATGAGAGTCCAAATAGGTGATCTAGGGTTTTTTACCACACTCCTGGAGAAAAAAAGGAAGGTCTGCTGCTGGAGGGTTAAGAAATGTCATATCCTGCCCTAGCTGGTTTGGCCCAGTGGGTAATGCCTCGGCCTGCCCACTGCTGGGTCTGGGTTCAATTCTGACCAAGGGCATGTACCTAGGTTGCAGGCTCCTCCCTGCCTGGGGCCCAGGTCAGGGCTCATGCAGGAGGCAACCAATCAAAGTGTTCCTCTCACTTTGATGTTTCTCTCTGTCTTTCCCTTTCTCTTCCACATTCTCTAAAAACCAATGGAAACATATCCTCAGGTGAGGAGAAAGAAAGAAAGAGAGGGAGGGAGGGAGGGCGGGAGGAAGGAAGGAAGGAAGGAAGGAAGGAAGGAAGGAAGGAAGGAAGGAAGGAAGGAAGGAAGGAAGGAAGGAAGGGAAAGAAAGAAAGAAAAAGAAAGAAAAAAGAAAGAAAGGTCATATCCTATGAAAGACACTTCTTGAAAATGCCTAAAGAAAGTTGTCATTTTTTCATGGTAAAGGGACTGGAGTCCGTGTTGATGAAAACACCTTGCTGGCTGCGGTGACTGGCAGTGGCTGCAACAGTGCGGTGATGGGGCTGCGGCCTTCCCCTGATCAGTCCGGTCGACTCCCACAAAGGCAGGCCAGACTGTGGCTTAGGCCCGCTCCCCAAGGGGAGCAGGGAGCAGGTAGTAGGACATCCCCTAGGGCTCCCAGTATGTGATAGGGGGCAAGCTGGGCTGAGGGACCATCCCCCCCCCTTGCACAAATTTTTGTGCACCGGGCCTCTAACCCTACATAATAAAAGGCTAATATGCAAATCGACCAGAGGAACAACTGGTCCCTATGACACACATTGGCCACCAGGGGGCAGACGCTCAATGCAGGAACTGCCCCCTGGTAGTCAGTGCACTCCTACAGGGGAAGTGCTGCTCAGCCAGAAGCCGGGCTCAAGGCTGGTGAGTGCAGTGGTGGTGGCAGGAGCCTCTCCTGCCTCCGTGGCAGCGCTAAGGACCACTTGGGGGTCCTGGACTGCAACTGGGCGCAGGCCGGGCTGAGGACCCCCCACCCCCCATTACGAATGTCGTGCACCGGGCCTCTAGTATACACACACACACACACACACATACAGGTGTGGGCAAAGGTGGGTTTACAGTTGTGAGTACATGAAAAACAGTTTATTCTTGTATTACTATTTATTATTGTATTATTTTCCATACCAATAACTGTAAACCTACTTTTGCCCAACCCTCTGTGTGTGTATGTGTTTATAGAGAGTTGTGAAATGTCTCCCTTTTAGTTTATATTTCTTTATTACAAGTGAGATTGAGCATCTTATTAGTTTGTTGGTCAATCTATTTTCCAAGAAAGTCTTGTTCTTATCCTTTGCTTATTATAATACTGCAGCTGTTTGCCCTTTTCTTACTAATTTTTAGGAACTTTACAGTTCTTGATGCTAACCCACTGTTCTTTATTTGGGAAGCAGATATCTTCTCCCAGTGTGTGACTTGATTTTTCACTTTCTTTCTGACATATATTTTCAAGCAAAGTTTTGAATTTTTGTTTATAATTCATAAGTTTTGAATCTTACCAAAACCCAAAAATATCCTTTCCAAACATGGAAATATCATAAAGGTACAGTTGATCCTTATTATTCACAGATTTTATATTTGCAACTTCACATACTCGCTAAAATTTATTTATAAATGAAAATACTTATGGTGACTATGTGCAAAGTAGTGGACATTTTGAGTCACATATGTTCCCAGCTGGGGTCAAACAAAGTGACAGTCTGCCTTCTTCCAGCTCTCTTGCTGTAAACAAGTGTCCTGACAGTCTATTTAGTGCCACATGAGATTTTTATTTTTGTGTTATTTTGTTAGCAATTTTGCTGTCTATAATGGCCCCAAATTGTAGTGATGAAGTGCTGTCTAGTGTTCTTAAGTGCAAGAAAGTGGTGAGGTACCTAATGGAGAAAATTACTTCATTCAGACATGAGTTACAGTGTTGCTAGCTATGAGTTCAGTGTTAACCAACAATATATATTAAATGAGGTATTTTTCAACAGAAACACACATTGAACAAAGTTATGTTCTTGATTGAGTGACATAAATGTTGTTATCACAGGCTCACAGTGACCAAAGGAACAATTGTTTCCCTAGGAACAATTTGCAAATTCAGTGGTCACAGTGATTATATAGAATACTAGAGGCCCGGTGCACAAAAATTTGTGCACTTGGGGAGGGGAGGGGGGTCACTCAGCCCGGCCTGTGCCCTCTCCCAGTCTGGGACCCCTCAGGAGATAACAACCTGCTGGCTTAGGCCTGCTCCCGGGTGGCAGAGGGCAGGCCCAATCCCTAGGTGCAGCCCCTGGTCGGGCTCAGAGCAGGGCTGATTGGGGAGTTGGGGCGCCGCCCCCTGTCATGCACAGAGCAGGGCAATCGGGAGGTTGCGATGCCACCCTCAGTCACGCTCAGGGTAGGGCCGATTGGGGGGTTGGGGCACCACCCCGTCACACTCAAGGCAGGGTCGATGGGGAGGTTGTGGCGCCACCCCCTGTCGCGCACAGAGCAGGGCCAATCAGGGGGTTGGGGCACTGCCCCCTGTCACTCACAGAGCAGGGCCCATCAGGGGGGTTGGGGCTCTGTACCCTGTCAAGCACAGAGCAGGGCCAATCAGGGGGGTTGGGGCTCTGTACCCTGTCACGCACAGAGCAGGGCCAATCAGGGGGTTGGGGTGCCTTCCCCTGTCACGGACAGAGCAGGTTGGATAGGGAGGTTGTGGCCCTGCCCCCTGTCACACACAGAGCCACAGGGCGATCAAGGGGTTTGGGCGCTGCCCCCTGTCACGCTGATCCCGGTGCTGGGAGGCATATACCCTTTTACTGTATAGGGTAGAGGCCTGGTGCACGGGTGGGTGCCAGCTGGTTTGCCCTGAAGGGTGTCCTGGATCAGGGTGGGGGTCCCCACTGGTGTGCGTGGCAAGCCTGGGTGAGAGGATGATGGCTGTTTGCAGCTGGTCACACATCCTTCAGGGTGGAGGTCCCCACTGGGGTGCCTGGCCAATCTGGGTGAGGGGCTGAGGGCTGTTTTCAGGCTGGTGGGAGCTCCGAACCGCTCCTTTTTTCCTTTTTCTTTTTTTTATTCTGGGTCAGCTTTAGCTTTGAGGCTTGGCTCCAGCTCTTAGGCCTCTGCTACTGAAAGTAGGTTTCTGGCCTTTGCTTACAATGTTGTGATCCTGCTGGCTGAAGCCTGGCGGACTAAAGCAGGTTTCTGGGGTTTTGTTTAGCTTCTATATTTGTTACATAGTTGCTTAGAGTTGCAGCTCAGAGGCCTGCAGCAGCAGGCGGGGAACGTTGGAGTCCTCCGTCACTGAAGCAAGCAAGCCTCATGTTAGTTTCAAGCTGCCTGGCTGCTGGCCGCCATCTTGGCTGGCAGTTAATTTGCATATTGCCCTGATTAGCCAATGGGAAGGGTAGTGGTCGTACGCTAATTACCATGTTTCTCTGTTATTAGATAGGACTAGAGGCCAGGTACACAAAAATGTGTGCACTCGGGGAGCGGAGGGGGTCCCTCAGCCTGGCCGGTGCCCTCTCGCAGTCTGGGACCCCTCGGGAGATAACGACCTGCTGGCTTAGGCCTGCTCCTGGGTGGCAGAGGGCAGGCCCAATCCCTAGGTGCAGCCCCTGGTCGGGCTCAGAGCAGGGCTGATTGGGGAGTTGGGGTCCCGCCCCCTGTCATGCACACAGCAGGGCAGATCGGGAGGTTGTGATGCCACCCTCAGTCACGCTCAGGGTAGGGCCGATTAGGGGGTTGGGGCACCACCCCCTGTCACACTCAAGGCAGGGTCGATGGGGAGGTTGTGGCGCCACCCCGTCACACACAGAGCAGGGCTAATCAGGGGGTTGGGGTGCTGCTCCTTGTCACACACAGAGCAGGGCCCATCAGGGGGGTTGGGGTTCCATACCCTGTCACATACAGAGCAGGCCCGAGCAGGGGGTTGGGGAGCTCCCCCCTGTCACGCACAGAGCAGGGCTAATTAGGGGATTGGGGCGCTGCCCCCTGTCACTCACAGAGCAGGGCTAATCAGGGGATTGGGGCGCTGCCCCCTGTCACTCACAGAGCAGGGCCCATCAGGGGGGTTGGGGCTCCGTACCCTGTCACACACAGAGCAGGGCTGATCAGGGGGTTGAGGAGCTCCCCTCGTCACTCACAGAATAGGGCCGATAGGGGAGTTGGGGCACCGCCCCCTGTCACACTCAGGGCAGGGCCGATGGGGAGGTTATGGCTCTACTCCGTCACACACAGAGCAGGGCCAATGGGGGGGTTGGTTGGGGCGCCACCCTCTATCACCCATGGAGCGGGGCCGATCAGGGGTTTGGGGCGCCACCACTGTCACACTCACGGCAGGGCCGATGGGGAGCTTATGGCTCTACCCCGTCACACACACAGCAGGGCTGATCAGGGGGTTGGGGCGCCACACCCTGTCACACACAGAGCCGCAGGGCGATCAGGGGGTTGGGGAGCTCCCCCTATCAGGCACAGAGCAGGGCTTATCTGGGGGTTCGGTGCCTTCCCCTGTCACGAACAGAGCAGGGCGGATAGGGAGGTTGTGGCCCCGCCCCCTATCACACACAGAGCCGCAGGGCGATCAGGGGGTTTGGGCGCTGCCCCCATCACACTGATCCCGGTGCCAGGAGGCCTCACGGCTCTGCTGATCCTGGTGCTGGGAGGCATATTACCCTTTTACTATATAGGATAGAGGCCTGGTGCACGGGTGGGGGCCGGCTGGTTTGCCCTGAAGGGTGTTCTTGATCAGGGTGGGGGTCCCGCTTGGGTGCCTGGCCAGCCTCGGTAAGTGGCTGAGGGCTATTTTCAGGCTGGCGGGTGACTGAAGCTCCCAACTGCTCCTTTTTTTCTTGTTTTTATTTATTTATTTATTTTTTTATTCTGGGCCAGCTTTAGCTCTGAGGCTTGGCTCCAGCTCTTAGGCCTCGGCTGCCGAAAGCAGGTATCTGGTTTGTTTGGGTTCTATAATCGAAACAGTTTCAACTCCAGCTCTGAGATCCCGGCTGGCTGAAAGCAGGTTTCTGGGGTTTTGTTTAGCTTCTATATTTGTAACAATGTTTTAAACTGTAAGCTCACAGGCCGGCAAGGCAGGCGGGGAACGTTGGTTTCCTCTCTCACTGAAGCAAGCAAGCCTCATGTTCGCTTCAAGCTGCCTGGCTGCCGGCCGCCATCTTGGCTGGCAGTTAATTTGCATATCACCCTGATTAGCCAATGGGAAGGGTAGCAGAGGTACGGCTAATTACCATGTTTCTCTTTTATTAGGTAGGATAACTATTGTAAATAACCAAAATCTACTATCCTAGGTGTATCAACTAATAATACGGATTTTTGTAATCAAAGAAAAGACAAGCATTTCAAGAGAAACATCAAAAGTGCTTTATTCAAAGTAATGTCCATCACTAGCTACACATTTCCCCCATCTTTCAGATAATTTGTGAATACCATCCCAATAGAAGTTTTCTTGTTTTGAGGCAAACCATTTAGAGACCTAATTTTCCACTTCTTCATATGTTTTGAAGTGCTGCTCAGAAAATGCGTGTGCCATCGATCGGAACAAGTGGTAATCTGAAGGGGCAAGGTCTGGTGAATACAGCGGGTAGGTTAATACTTCCCAGGCAAGATCTTTTAACGTGTCTTTAACTGGTTTTGAAGTGTGTGATGGTGCGTTATCATGAAGCAAAATTACTTTGCCATGTCTTCTGGCACATTCTGGTCATTTCACGATCAAAGCGTGGTTCAAATTGATTATTTGTTGTCGGCAGTGATCAGTATTAATGGTTTCACCTGGTTTTAGAAGCTCATAATACACCACACCTTCCTGATCCCACCAAACGCAGAGCAGTGTCTTCTTTCCGAAGCGATTTGGCTTTGCAGTCAATGTTGATGGTTGACTTGGATCAACCCATGATTTTGTGCATTTGGGACTCTCAAAATAAATTCACTTTTCATCGCCAGTCACAATTCGATGCAAAAAACTTTCTTTTGTGCCATTGAAGCAGCATTTTACTGATGACTTTTCAGTTTTCCATTTGTGTTTCATTCAGTTGATGTGGCACCCACTTCCTTCCTTTAAAATCTTTCGTATTGCCTGTAAACCAGCCGTGGGCAAACTACGGCCCGCGGGCTGGATCTGGCCCATTTGAAATGAATAAAACTAAAAAAAAAAAAAAAAAAAAAAAGACCGTACCCTTTTATGTAATGATGTTAACTTTGAATTTATATTAGTTCACACAAACACTCCATCCATGCTTTTGTTCCGGCCCTCCGGTCCAGTTTAAGAACCCATTGTGGCCCTCAAGTCAAAAAGTTTGCCCACCCCTGCTATAAACGGTCGGAAATTGTTTGCTGAGCAACGTTTAATCTTTCTGCAAGTTGTTTTTGAGTTTGACATGCATTTTCATCCAATAATGCTTGTAATTGTTGGTCTTCAAACTTTTTTGGTTGACCTGGACATTCTTTGTCTTTCACATTGAAATCATTACTTTTAAAGTGTTTAAACCAGTGTTCACAAGTATCTTGAGATGGAACATGTTCACTATAAGCTTCCCGAAGTATATGATAACTTTTTCTTCAAAATAATGAATTAAAACTTCACACAAATGCTTTTCTTTTGGCATGAAATTCGACATTTTTAAGTGTAAAAATATCTATGATGTTAACACCTTCAGCAAATTTGACATATGACGTTTTGAAGCTTGTTGTCAATACAACAAAATAACATACATATCAAATCGCATATATATCAACATATGTGTAACTCCATCTATTGAAAAAAATCCGCATTATTAAGTGGTACAACTAGTATTCTTCAAAAAGTTTTAAACACTTTACTTTTCAAAAGCATTTAGCTCTTCCACCCACTGGAAATTTTGGGGTGCGATGTAGAAGCACCATTTACTGAATTGTTCATTCGTTCCCACTGATTTGAAATGCCACCTCTGTCATAATAAGCTCTAATTCTAGGCTTTCTGTTAGGATCCAGTGGTCTCATTGGTCTATCATCTGAAAAATACCTCATGTATTAAATACTACAGCTTATAATAGTCGTGATATTTGCTATTATGAATTCTTTTCCTCCACCTTTATTCTCCTTCAACATTTCTTTGATCCTTTAGTCCTCTGTACACATTTTAGGATAAGCTTGTTAATTCTGGGAAATCCCTGTGGATTTTTATGGAAACTGTATTACATTTATAGATTAATCTGGACAGAATTGCCATCATTACTGTATTAAGTTTTCCTATGCATGAACATGGTGTATTTTTTCCCAATTATTTTAGTCTTTGCTAATGTCTTTTAATAAAGAATTTCTCATTATTCTTGTAATCTTTTTAAAAAAGATTCATTCCAACATATATTATGGTGTTTTGTTGTTGTTGTCTTTTAATTCTGCTAGCTCTTTTTTTTCAGAGGGTTTAATTCTAATGATTTTATTGTTTCCCTTCTAGTCTTCAGGCATTTTATACATATTCCATTTATAATCTCATTCTGGTTATCTCTCTGTGTTTGGAGTTTGTTGGGGTGTAATTGTATGTTTGTCTTATGTACAAACTCTTGATCAGGTTGGATTGTTCATTCTTAGACCTTGTTTTTTTTTTTTTTTATTGTGAATTCATTATTAACAGGGCTTGTGTTTTTTTTCTGTAAAAACCCCATGATGTTTGGGATGTAGGAACATCTCTTCAGAGAAGTCTTTGTTTGCTTCTGCCTTGTGCCTCAGGAGTGTCTCTTCTTGAGGAATAATTCTTTCATTATTTTTTAGTCTGGAGTTTCTGAGATGTGCGTAGAGTAAAAGCAATGTGAATTGTCATCCTGTAGTTTAGTATTCTCAGCTTTTCTTTTTTTCCTCCACCTAAAGCCCTGTGATCTCTCGTTTATAAATCTTTCATAAATAGGATACTCCTTCGAGGGTCTTGGCTTTATGTATGCAAAGTTCTCAGTTCCAATTCCCTACCTCCCAAAGCCAAAGCCTCATTTGCTACTGCTGTGTGGGAATTGCCACCAGAGCCCTAGGCTCTGGAGACAAATAGCACCCCCCATTAGCTCTAGCACTCACCCCTCTGTTTTGTCACTTCCCTATTTCTTTCTGGCACCTGGGGATTTGCTTTTATTATTTGTGAGCCTAGCTGTACATTTAAAATAATTATGTTATATTTTACCCAGTACTTCTAGGTGATTATAGTAAAAGGATTTTCGATTATCTGAGTCTACTACATTTCTAGAAGCTGGTAAATACCTAGACTTTTTTATTTGCTATTTGTTAATCTTGAGGCTTCATATTTTTATCTGGACAATGATTGAGGTTCATAATATGGCATGGTGCTTGAATTATGCAACATGTGTCATTTACCGGATCTCAATTTTTAAACTTTGGTCAAACTTATTTTTAAATATTTTTCCTCTTTGATGTTGGAGTTTGTTTTTTACATAAATGGGATCATATTATACATTTTTTTGAACAGGTACACATTTTTTTCTTTAACCTTTCCTCCCCAGCACAAGCATGGCCTTCATAATTCCTTCTCCCTCACCTAGGGAAGCCATGTTAACCTAATACATGGCCTTCCATATTTTTATCTGTCCATATAAACCTATATAGGCCTATTACAACACACACACACACACACACACACACACACACACACATTCATATGTACATATTTTTACATAGTAATACATAATCAAGGTGGATTTATTGTTGTATATTGTATAAAAATGGGATTATGTTATGCATAATTTTCTGCATTCTGCTTCGCTCAACCAATAATATCTAGTTGAAATCCCTGCAAATTCAGTGGCTCTAATTCAGGGCTGGGGAACATCCTACCCATGGGCCATATAAGCCCCACAAAACCATTTGGTACAGCCCTGCAAAGGCATTAGGGGTGAGTTAATTATATGTTTGACCAAATAGAGCAGGCTAATTTTTAAGTTGATAATTTTGTATGGCCTGCGAATGATGTTATAAATATCCAGATGGCCCTTGGTATAAAAAAGGTTCCCCACCCCTGCTCTAATTCATTTTCTTTTTTGAATGCACTAATCATGAGTATACTATTTGATGAATTTCCACCATGAATACAACCATGTAACCACCACCCAGATTGAGAAACAGAACATTACCAGTGTCCCAGGATCCTCATTATGCATCCTTTCATGCACCTCACCCCTACCCTCTACCCCAACTCAAGGGTAGCCATCATCTTAACTTTAATAGCATAGATTTTTTAGCCTGTTTTGTGCTTTATATATTTGGAACCATTCAGTACATACTTTTTTGTATAAAATTATAACAGTCATAGTAGTTGTAGTTTGTTTATTCTGGTTATTGTATAATATCCTATTGTGTGGATATACCAGAATTTGTTTATCCATTCTACTACTGATAGGTGTTGAGGTTATTATGGACAATGCTGCCATGAACTGCACCCAGGATGCATAATGGGGATCCTGGGACACTGGTAATGTTCTGTTTCTCAATCTGGGTGGTGGTTACATGGTTGTATTCATGGTGGAAATTCATCAAATAGTATACTCATGATTAGTGCATTCAAAAAAGAAAATGAATTAGAGCAGGGGTGGGGAACCTTTTTTTTAGGATTATAGTATATAGTATATAAATATTTAGTATTATAGTATATAAAACTCCTGGGTGTAATTCAGAACTGCAATTAAGTCCAATTGATGGTTAGTATAGTAAATGTCTTTTAAAAGTAAGTGCTGTTGTTCTATTGTCTTCCAAAAAATCTTTGGCAGTGCCATTTCCATCAGCAATTTATGAAAATTTCCTTTTCCTTCATTTATATCAGCATTAGATGTCATGGTTTCATGCCTTGTGAATCTGATGGGTGTAAAATATCTCATAAGTGCTTTAATTTATATGACCTGCCTACTAGAGATTTTGAACATCTTTTCATGTGGTGTCCCTGAACCTCCTGGGAGGGCAGTCATCTAACAGGAGTCCATGAGATATTGTCATTTTGTAAAGCCCTCCAGAGACTGTACATGGAGCTCCAGTAAAATATCTCAAGCCAACAAAAATGTCACATCTCTTTGTTTTTGGAAGGAATCCCAGCTCCTCGGTTTCAAAATACCATTTATCTCTTGCTCAACAGAAATTTCATTTGGCCATCATGTTGGTCTCCAATTAATAAGTTAGAGGAGAACAAATTTACTTATCACTTGCAACTTGTTAGATAAAATCTTTGAAGCATAGAGAACATGGGGTGATAAAAAAAAAAGCCTGTTGGTAACAAGTGGGAGATCCCTGATGCCACTTACATGTTGGGTCTGAGTAGATTAAATAGCTCTTTATTAACTAGCTTCCAGGAAATCAACAATCAGGGAAGGTCCTCTGCCTTGATAACCTCCTGGGATTGGTGCAAGGATGCAGATGAGCTGACATTGTTGGAACTTCCACTGCCTGAATGTGATGAAGGTGGTTGTGTCATGGTTGTGTGGACCCTTCCTACACAGCCTACTGTGGCTCAAAGTAATACTGCTGCCCTCTCCAAGAATGTCAGTGCAACAGGACCCCCAGAGAACACATCAGAGCAAACTAGATGTGGCGACAGAAAATCGCTCTGCTCCCACTCGGTTGCTAAAAGTGTGTGAGATGGGGGCTTGCATTTCCTCACCTACAACAAAAATGACAGGGCAGGATTCAGGAAAGGCCTTTGGCAGCTCCCACAGCTTGTGAATCCTGCCTCTGTCAGGGCTTCTGCCTGTGGCTGTCTGTAAAGCAAGTGCTGCCCTGGCCCCTCTGCACAGCACTGTCACTGAAGGTCTGATGATGGTAGTGGTGGTGATGATGATGATAAAAGTCCACACAAAGCATTTCCTCTGAGCCCAGCGCTGTTCTAAGGACTTCATGCCTACTAACTCATTAATCTTCACAACCACTCTAGGAGGTAAATACTATTATCATCATTCCTATTTCACATACACAGAAAGCTTAAACCAGCTACCCAAGGTCTTGAGCCTCAGGACTGAGTGTGGCCACAAGGCTGTGCTGTTTGGTATCTGTCCTAGGAGCTAAGTTAACCAAAAGCTGCATAAGGACCTGGATACTTCAGTATAACCAGGAGTTTCAACCTCTTCCCTCCACCAAAAGTTAATTTTTAAAAAATGTGATGCTAGCAATAGTTGAAATGGCAAGATTTTTCCTTCTTTTCTTTCCCAGTGGTCTTGGGCCATCCACCTTGGTTCTGGTGAGATGATTCCCTTGGTTGGTCAGGCCCCTCTCACCCCTGCTCTCCTCCTTCCTGGCTGCCCAGTTAGGCCCTGGGCCATGCCCCCGGCTTGAAGCTTTCCCCAATGAGGGAGAATAAATGTGTGCAGAGTAGGGCCCTGGATCCTGAACCCAAGTATAAAGACCCCAGATAAAGAAAATATAAATAGAAATTCTGCGGCAGTGTGATTCACTTCACCATCATGACTCATGCTCTGCTAAGGTTTCTGTGAACAATATGTTCACAGTCTGATTTAATTATAGCCCGATGCACTGCTGCCTGGGTGAACCTTGGGAGGGCGCCCCAGCCCTCACTACCCCAGGCTGCGCCAGCTAAAATGCCTCCCAGTGTGAGTGGGAGAGGGCCCTGGAAATGATTTGCTGCAGGTGCCATTTGTCACATCACGTGTGGTGGACAGCTCTTGAGGGGACCTCAGCAAGGAGGGCAGCCTCCTCGAACAAGCTGACAAAACCTTGTGGTTGGTCTAAACCCACTAGGGTGTCTGCCTCTTGGGCTTCCCTTCGTGCAGAGGCTGGATTGAGATGCACAGAGCGACAGAGCGTGGGTGTTTGCAGTGATCAATTGAGGGAAACAGGATTTAGTCAAAGTTCTCTGGTGAGGGTGGAGGGAAAGGCAGGCTGCCTGCCTTCGCAGACTGGCGCCTTCCTCCCTCCTCATCTCTTTGCAGCTTTAGAGACAACACCTGAAACTGCTGCATTTGAAGGGTTTCATTTGGAGATGGGACCAAACCGATAGTCCCATTCCCAATGCCCCCCCCCCCCTGCATGAAAGCATTCTTGAAAATGAAGCAGTTGCCCCCAATATCTGGCATTATACAGAATGCACACCCAACTGGCCTCTGTTGAGCTTCAGAGTTGCCAAATATAAAATACAGGCACCCAGTTCAATTTGACTTCCAGATAACTTTTTAGTATAAGTGTGTCCCAAATATTAATTGGGACTTACCTGTAGTAAACATTTATTCATTGTTTACCCGAAATGTGAATGTAACTGGGCACCCTGTGTTCTTATTTACTAACTCAGGCAACCCTACATGGGCCTTAAACTCACAAGACTTCTGCCCCTCTGCCACCAATGAGCTGTGACACTCTGGACAAATGAGGAATCTGAGCCTCCGTTTATTGTCCTGCAAAACAAGAGTAACTGTTGGTGGCCACCACATCCCCTTCTTACTGGTGCACCCATCCCCCAGTCCCAGGACTAACTACTCACATTTGTACGCGATTGTACTAAATTGGGGGGGCTGATGGGCGGCACCTGTCTAGGAGGTCATGATGCCCCAGTGACTGACTGGAGGAGGGGCACACAGCTCAGCCTCCTCCCCTCAAGGCAAGAAAGTGATCTGTGCTGAAGTTGACACTCCAGAGCTCTCAGAGGGCTCAGGCTAAAGCTGGTCCCCATCTGGATGTACATATAGTACTTCCTCAGCTGCTTCCCTGTTCCACTTCTCTCCCTTCCTACAGGTCTCTCCCAATAGAAAGCCCTCAACATATCACTGGCACAAAAACCTGCAGCCTACGACACTGGAATTATTGATAGCACACTGATAACTGAGTGTTCACATAAGCCTGCCTGGAGCCTAGGGGTGGCTTGTGCCCTGAGAATGGGGGCATGTGGTCCTTGGGGCTGGGGTACTGTGCTAGGCAGCACAGAAGGAACTTGTCTCCTCTCAGGAAGGTGGGAAATGGGGAGTGAGGATGAGCCTCAGGCCTGGAGTCCTCTCTGCAGAGTGGAACCAAACACCTGGGGTAGGGGTGGAAGCTGCCTAGCTACCTCTTCTCCCAGAGCCAGGCTCAAGAGGCCCAAGGCCCGGGAGGCTTAGTCTCAGCTGGTCACTGGTTGGGGAAACTGTAAAGACCCGATTAAATGCAGAAGAATGGCATGGGTATGGGGCTCAACTGGGTGCTGCCTGAACTCTCTGTCTCCCATCTTATTTTGCACACGATTCCATATTACTTTGAATAAAAAAAAAAAGCCGTGGGAAGGATGAATCCGTAGGAGAAGGTATACTAGTACAGTTTTAAAGAGCAAGGCCCGGCACTCTCAGCTCTGTCATTTGTATACAGGCTCTGGAATATGGAGCAGTTTCTGAGGCTCTCCAAGCTTCAGCTTTTATTCCTACAAAATGGGGATAATAAATACTTCCCCTCAGGCCCTTTGTGACAAGTTCCAAGATAAAGAAGGAATTCAGAAGTCAAAGATGAAGATAGGACTTTGAAACTCTTTGCTCCTCCTCCCAAAAGTTCCATCCCCTGAGTCTGTTCAGACTACTTCATCCTAGGACCTAGGTCCACAGCAGAGAGATCTGCTCAGGGCGGAGCAGAGGGCAGTAACCTTGACCTTTCTAGAGTGCTAGTTATTCACACCTGAATTGGGTCAAACCATCCTCTGCCAGACTGCAGTTGTGATAGACCTCTCAAACATTTTTTAATGTCCATTATCTATTTTTTGTTGGTCCTTCAAAACCTTACTTGATGAGTACTATTATCTGCATTTGACAAATGAGGAAATGTGGCTCAGAGAGTGACTTGCCATCCATGGCCACACAGCTAAAAAGTAGCCTGTCTGAATCCACATTCATAACCAGCTCAGGTGCCTCCCATGAGGTTAGGAGTCTGCAAATATAGGTGGGGTGCCATGGGGTGGGATGGGGGGTGACGCAGCCATTGTTTCTAAGCTTCTGCCATGCACAGTAGCTTATGTACATTACTACATATTCCTTGTTACTGATGTTGTTATTACATTATCTGTTAATCTCTGGAACCACCCAATGTATAGTTTATACATTTACCATCTCATTTCACAGAGGAGAAACCTGAGGCACCAACAGACCATGCATAATCCAAGGGCGTCCAGCTCTAAGCAGTGTGGAGATCTGACTTCAGGCCCACTGACCACAGAGCACCTGGAAGATAAAGGGCCCAGGGGCCTAGGAAGAGTTCAAAGTCAGGTGCCACTCCTTAAGCCAAATGCTGCCTCCATTCCAATTTTGCTGAAGGCTGACCATCTGGTCAAGGCCTCTCAGGTGGCAATATCCACATTACAACAGATACACTGGTTGTTCAGAGATGTGGACTTTCCAAAGCACAAACCACATTTCTTTAGATTTGAAGCAGTCTTTCAGAGAGAGCCGAGGACCTGGCCTTCCCACTTAAGCTGGGAGTTTAAGAGCTACCTAGGGACCAGACTTGGACTAAGGCCCAAGCCCAAAGTACTGTTGATGTAGCCTTGAGCTCTGTACACACCACAGGCCACGGGATGCCTCTCTTGGGCATGCCTGGGTCTTCAGTGGGGGGGAGTGCATCGTGCTGCATCTGGTTGCCCATTTGCAAATAGGACTTGGATCATCATAGGCTGCATTGGGCTTTTCTATCTTTGTACAGTAAATCGAGAGTCCCACCCCCTGCAACATTTTTCTACATATCTACCATCCAAATCCTGTGTAATCCAAGAAAATGAGAGTCTCTTCTGAGGTAAATTTGTAAGGGAAATGCAATACTCTTTGCCCAGATCTAGGTAAACATGGAGTCTCCATTCATGGGCTTTAGTCCTGGTGGAACTCGGGAGAATTTGTGAAATTCACAAGCCCTCTTGAGCCTTGGTTTCCTCATCGGTAAAATTCTATGCTAATAACAGTCATCTAACTAAGCAAATGTACAATGATAACAGTGTGCTCTGGATATTCTGACTGGATGTCCGGTTTAAATCTCTGCCTTCTTTTGTCTTTCCAACACACCTGAGGGTTGCTGAGAAGTGAGACCTACAAAAGACAAAGTCACTAATTCCAGGGACTCCTCAGAGCCAATACTGTTGGCCTCACTAGTCCCACTCTCTTCACCCTCAGGGTGTACAGCCTGGCCAGTCCCCTGGAATGTTCCCCTGACCACCACCTCCAGCAGGGAGCTGCTGCCTTCCTCCCAAGGATGACTCACTACATTGATTGCTTGCTTTTCATTGTGCTTTTTTTAAGTTCAAAAAAAGAAAGGTGTCAAATTTAAAACTCAGCACAGCACATCTATTTAAAGTGCAGAGGAAGCAGCCTTTGACTTGCCGAATGTGAAGCCTTTAGAACCTGGAAGGCCTCAGCCCCAGTCTTTTTAGTGCTTTCTAACACCCCACTTGAAAGGCAGGCAGGGGCTTGCAGATGGCAAAGAAGAGATCTGAAGTCCCTTGGGTTGCGGATGAGGAGAAATTTCTCCAAGGGCAGGTAAGAGCAGGCAAAGCTGAGCCTGAGTGTGAGAAATGGGGCCGGATTCCTAGTTGAGGACCCTCAGGGCACAGGAATCAAAGTCCCATTCCGGGAAGTGCGGCAGGCAGAGGCAGGCAATGGCTGGGTACACAAGTGTGTATGTTTGCTTAAAAATGGTTGAAGGGCTGCATGGGGTTAGGCCAGAGATAGGGAAGGAGAGCTGAGGAAGAGAACAGGAATAATTTCCCTGTCATTCAACCATTCAATTGCCTCCACTTTCCAGCTACCAGATTCTTACCCCTAAACAGCTGCAAAGCAGAAGCTGCTGCAGGAGCTTCTGGGCCAGTGGAAGGAAGTTATCTTTGGCACTTGTTCCCTTCCCCTCTCACTCCCGCTCCCCACCCCCCCCCCCCCCACAGTCCCTCCAAACCTGCTATACAATGAAACTCCTCTCCCCTCTGCCCTGTTTCTTCCTATAAAGCAAACATCTCTGGAAGAATTGACAATGATTGTGTCATTCCTTTGTCTCCTCTCCACCCCCACCCCACCAAAAGCCAAACTCTAAGCTCTTCCCTTTGATGGCTCCACTTCTGCCCTCTTGACCTCCTTCCCCTTCTGCAAACATATTAGATGCACTCCTGCCTGGGCCTTTGCCCTGACTGTTCCCTCTGCCTGGCATGCTATTCCCCTAGGTATTGCCTTCCTCAGTACCTCACTTCCTCCAGGTCTCTGACCAAATCCAGCTTTATCAGAGATTTTCTCTAATCATCCCATAGGACAGACCCCACAACTTGTAGGCCTCTTTGCCCTTTCTCTACATCATTCTTGTCCTGTCCCCAGCTCCTGTCATCCCCAGACACATTATGCATCTAATTGTTCCTTTGCTTATTGTCTGGGTGGGGAGAGGGAGGGAGAGTCAGGGGCTGGTTTCTTAGCCCCCCTGGCTGAGCTACAGGGAAACCTGCAGATGGCCTCACCCAGTTGCTGTATCCACCCTCCCTTTCCCCCCAGCACCAAGCTTTGGCATCTATCAGTAAGACAAAGTTCTTAAGAAGCTCTTGCTTGAGGCCCAATTTTTCAGGGGAAGTATTTTAGTCATCCTTGACCTGCTATGGGTGGGAAAGATGCATCATATCCAGAGTTTTGAGGAGTCAACAGGTTCCCTTCCATGCAAATCCTTCCTGA
Source organism: Myotis daubentonii (assembly GCF_963259705.1). Taxonomy (NCBI): domain Eukaryota; kingdom Metazoa; phylum Chordata; class Mammalia; order Chiroptera; family Vespertilionidae; genus Myotis; species Myotis daubentonii. The sequence goes on along the minus strand of NC_081861.1, from coordinate 129,412,609 downwards.
GCAGTGCCAGTGTGGACTTCTCCTTCCCCCTTGTATCACTGAGAAAAGATGGCCGGTCCTGGTAGAGGAGTAGCGCCTGGCATCCAATGACAAAGTGTGGAGAGCGGCTACAGTGTTTGGATAGGTTCAAGCCTTGGACTGATGAGAGGGCACAGCCCTCTCATTACCACGTGCAAGTCCCAGCTTGGAGGGCAGGGCCCTCCCAGCACAATTATAGCCAACAGCTGTAGTTGTGAGCGTGAACCTATGGCTCTAACACGTGGCCCCACGTGCCTGAGTGATGTGGGCTTGATAGAGTTCAGGTGCATGTAATTGAGTAGGATCGAAACCCATGAGAATGCTGTAAACATCTTGACCACGCCCTGACTTTGCCTCGTGGAATCTGGCTATAAAATAAAGACACGGTTTGTAGTCCGTGGCACTCTCTCTCCATCCGGGAGCAGCATCCCATGCAGACCCAGCTCATTCTCTTGTCTGTCTTTTCTTAATCCTTCACCATCCCCTCTCAGCGTCACTGAACCAGGCTGAGCTGGCATGGCACAGAAGGAACCCTGGGGCTGAGTATGCCATGGCTGTGCCAGCTCGCCACAACAAGGGCTCTGCTATGGCCTCTCTGACCCCGCCCCCCCCCCACTTGTTTCTAACCTCTGCTGGCTCAGTGCTCAGTGAACCCTTCTGTGGCTCTGGGCTCTAATTTGACCCCTCTCTCCCTATTGACTTGCTTATTTTGTCTCAGAGACTGCCAAGCATAGTGCCAACCACATAAATGTGTGCTGACAGCGCAAAAGCTATCTCTGATCTCAATCAGGGTACTGGAGAAAGAAACGCCTATGGCAGGTGTATATGTGATTACTGCAGCACGCGTCAGCTCAATGCTTTGGGGATGAGAAGCCCAGACACAGCCGGAGATTCAGGCTTCAGGGTCAGCTCAAGCTCCTGTGCTTCATGGCAAGGGCCCACTTAGCCATTTCTTCATCTCCGGGCACAAACCGCTGCCTCGCCGGCTGTGTGTTGGAGGCCCTCTCAGAAGCCACCCTGGAGCCTCCTGGGCCCTTTTGGCTCTGGATCTCTCTCTTTTTTTCAATATATTTTTATTGATTTCAGAGATGGAGAGGGATAGAGATAGGAACATCGATGATGAGAATCACTGATCAGCTGCCTCCTGCACGCCCCACTTGGGATTGAGCCCATAACTGGGGCATGTGCCCTGACGGAATCGAACCGTGAACTCCTGGTTCATAGGTCGACACTCAACCATTGAGCCATGCCAGCTGAGCTCTCTCGCTCTCTCTCCCTCTCTCTCTTTCTCTTTCCATCTCTCTCTCTCCTCACCAGAGGGTATGTTTATTGATTTTAGAGAGGGATTGAGGGAGAGAGAGAGAGAAATTGATCAGTTGCTGTGGAGAGCGGCTACAGTGTTTGGACAGGTTCAAGCCTCGGACTAATGAGAGGGCACAGTCCTCTCATTGCCACGTGCAAGTCCCAGCTTGGAGGGCAGAGCCCTCCCAGCACAATTACAGCCAATAGCTATAGTTGTAAGCTTGAACCTATGGTCTGAACACGTGGCCCCAGGTGCCTGAGTGATGTGGGCTTGATAGAGTTCAGGTGCATGCAATTGAGTAGGATCAAAACCCACAAGAATGTTGTAAACATCTTGATCACGCCCTTACTTTGTCTCATGGAATCTGCCATAAAATAAAAGACACGGCTTGTGGGTGCGGGCGCCGTCTCTCCATCCGGGAGCAGCGTCCAATCCAGACCCAGCATTCTTCTCTTGTCTGTCTTTTCTCAATCCTTCACTGCCCCCTCTCAGGGTCCCTGAACCTGGCTGAGCTGGTGTGGCACATAAGGTGCCCTGGGGCTGAGTATGCCATGGCCATACCCCGGCTTGCCACAAGTTGCTACCCACCCCCGACCCATACATGCCCTGACCAGAGATCAAGCCCAAAACCTAGGTATGTGCACTGACTGGGAATTGAACCTGAAACCTTTTGTTGTAAGGGATGACACTGGATTTCTTGTGGTTAAGGAAGGAGAGGGAACAGCCATGGGAGCTGGTGAGTGGGAGAGGGAGGGGATCAGCAGAGAGAGGCCAGCTTGCCTTGATGACTGTACTCCCTGGAGCCCAGGAGAGTGACTCGGATGCATGGGAGAACTCAGGGATACATCCCAGGTGACAGTTGAGGGAAATTATGTACAATGTCAGGAGAGAGGCTTACATCTGGAAGCAATTCCAATTCTTTATTTTTAAATCCCCCAGTTAGATAAAGATGAAGGGAAGAGGCAATGATCATTTGTGTCTTGTCCCAGACGAGCTGTCACTCAGGGTTCAGAAAAAGGCTAATGGGGCTGGGCTGGTGGTCACGAAAAACTGAGGCCAGGTAATTCCTCCTTAGAAGCTGGACGCTGGATGGTGGTCTGCTTGGTGGACTGGGCAGCAGCAGCAACTCAGCCACGATGACTTAGTAACATTTCTACCCAAACGAGCACTTTCAATTGTCCTAGTTGAGCCCAGAGTGGGCACTGTGATGACCTGCACACACCTAGCACACTCTTCTACACTCCTGCTGCACAACCTTCCCCAAAGGGCACATACACCTATTAGGTCATTTCTCAGGGCAGACTGAGTGGGGGAGGCACAGGTTCTTCTTTCTGGACAAAGGAATAAAAGCCAAGAGTCCTGGCTGTAGTGGACACTTAGTTTTGGATGCTTGGCATTGAACCCCTTTCTGGGTCTGGGGAATTCCCCCTGTTATGAAGCCACCCCCACCTCCACTTTAGAAGGAGGAACTAGAAGAGACTGGCTTTTCCAATCTCCCTCTCAGCTAACAACCTGTCCTCCTCCACCCCAGCTGAGGCAACACACCTGCCTGAGATTGAATTGACAGCTAGTGGCTGTTGAAATCCACTCTGGTGACAGGTGGCAGCCTCTGTATTTAGTTTCCAAAAGAGCAGAGGCAATGATCCTAGAGATGGTGGCTGGTGTGGGGGCATCTGTGGTGTAAGCCCCAGGGTGTAAGCCTGGGAGCACCCAGGAGTGACATGGGGAAGTACCAAATCTGGTGACCATGTGACTTATCCAATACCCTTTAAGAAACATACTTCCTACACAGCCAGATTTGCTGTAATTTGCAAATAAGAACTCTGACACAGTGCCAAAAGGTGACACTGAGGACATGAAAGATTAGAGCTAATGACAGACTTCTCCTTGGTGTATCTATCCTGGGTTTGTATCTCTAAAGCTCTTTTCAAAAAGGAGACATGGAAGGTACAACCACTATCTCATGCCCAATTCAGACACAGCTTGGTCCCACGTGGACAACCCAAAGCTGTGCCCTTTGCAAAGCCTGGCACCTCAGTTACACCAGCTGGAGGTGGAAGCGTCTGCAGCCATCCTGCTGACAAAGAGGCCAAAGCTGCTCGGGATTTAGTTTTGAGGTGTGGAAGCCCTGGTAGACCAAGTGCTAAGAATGCTTCCACAGGAGGCTTGGAAGCGTCCTTCCTTAGATGTCTTCACAAAAAAAAAGAGCGATTTATTTTCATCTCCCACCACCTTACTCCATGTTTCTGCATGCAGGGCAATGCACAATAAATGCTTTCTGAGCAATTCCTTTTTCAGAATAGTTGACATATTGCAATAAGGCAGAGGGATGAATCACATGACATCAGAGTTCATTGGTTCCAATTATTCCAGTCTTTCTAAGAAGGCATTTTTGCCAAAATTGCACATATGTTCCTTAAAACACACAGTTATTTTCTGATGGAATTTTTCCCTCTCTCAGACCATCAGTCAAGCACTCCATGCATTAGACTTGAGTACAGTCTCTCTCGCTGTTTCAGGTCTTCTCATTCCTCAGAGAACTGTCTTGGTAACTCAAGGACATGGATTTTCCTAAATGGCTTTCTGAGGGGAACAAGGAGGCTCTAAGAAGGTGACAACAGCTTTACTTTCCTCTCACAAGAGCTATTGGTGGCCAAGTCTGGGAGAACAGAAGGAATTCTGGGAGCACGCAAAGTGCAGAGACGCACACAACAGATGGCAGGGACTTCAAAAGCATGTCACCTTGAAGAATAATGGTGCCAAGGGAAGGAGTGGGAAGCTTTTGTACCCTCTGACAACAAGGAAGCAGAGAAGACAAAAGCTATTTGCCAGACTTGTGCACAAGTCAATAGAACTGAGACATGGCTCTGCTGTAATTTACATCAAGGGAGGCCAAGCCTCCTGTCTTCTTGTCTAGAAATAAATGGCTTCAATCAACTGACAAACTGTTCTCTTGCCTCCTGATCTTTGGTCTTTTCTTTTCTTTTTCTTTCTTTACACAGGGAGCATGTACATGCTCTCTATGCAGGTAGGAATCGGTAACAGTCTCTTCTTCCATTCACCACGCCTCAAGTAATGCAGAAGCTCTAACTTAGCGATCACCAACCTTTCAGACCTCACAGACCACCAGTGGGCCACGGACCACTGGTTGGCGACCGCTGCTCTAACTGACCTCCTGACAGACAGCCATCCCAGGAGACAGGGCATGACCAGTAGAGCCCAGCCCTGGTCACCAAAAGGCATAGCTGGCCAGAGGTGAGGGAGTTGTGGGTTCCTATGATTCCCTTGTGCTTACTCCAGTGCCAGTCTGTAGGCTTCTTGCACATTTTCCAGATGGCTAAATTGAGGCACAGACGGCTAAATAACTCACCTAGGTCAGAGCTGGGAGGGAAGGCTGGTTGGAGTCAGAGACAGAACCTTCCTCCTTGCTGCTAGATTCACCTGGGTCAATGCCAGGGTGAGCAGCAGATGGGGCAGCTGGCTGCTTTTCACCTGAGGATGTTGAAAGAAATGTTTGTTTCTGGTTCTGAGACAAAACATTCTGCCCCGAGCCCCAGCAAAGGTCAAAACTGGCCTCTCTTCTCTGAGGAGGGAGATAGGAAAGTGTACATCCCTTCAACACCACGAGGCCAGGATGGTCGGGACAAGGCCTCCACCATCCCCCTCCAACATCTGTTCCTCTTTGCTGCGTGGGCCTCAACTGCTTGTGAAAGGGATCAAACCTCAGAAGCCTGTTCTCCTTCTTTGAAGCTGACAGCTTGATGCCTGTGGAAATGCAGTACTATTTTAGGATTTCATTTGAAAGAGGTTTCAAAAGAGTGAATCGAGGGCTCGGTTGAATTGCTTATTATGGCTCTTCTCCTGGCCCGCGTCTCGGTTGGTGAGCCCAAACACAGCATCTGTGGCTTTTGCGCGTCATCCACAGGCAGGTGATTGTTCTAAATTAGCACCTGGCTCCTTTTGGAGGGCCGTAACTCTTCCTGAGCCTTCTTCCAAGACGCAAGCGGAACTTTCACAGCTCGTACCTCTCCTATATTATCTATGTTTGAAATGATCCTCCAGGAAGTCTACCAGATAGATTACATGAGCCCTGTTTATGGCAAGCATGTCTTAAGGACACAAAAAATAAAGGCTATGAAAATGCTACTATGAAACCTGGGTGGCTGTGACCCCCCCCGGACCCTCAGAGGCAAACGGGATCAAACAGGTTTCCCACGGAAGATGCGGTATGAATTGGAAGGCTCTGGAGCACTGCAGGATCTTGGGGGAAGGGGAGCATGATGCCTACACTGTTGCTGGGATCTGCCCCACCACTGCCAGTGTTCGGGGCATGCTCCACCTTGTCTGCCTCTCTAATACTGCCCCCACCACACTAACGCATGGCCGTCTTTTCACACAGGCCTTCTTTGAGCCACGTCTGCCCCACAATGGCATAGAGAATGCTTTCTCAACACATGCTGATGAATAAAGGAAGGATCTAGTAATCTGAGGGGAACGGTTTTACTTACTGACGTGAAAAGAGGGAGTGGGGTGAGAAGGAGAGGGAAGGAGGAGAGGGGGGATGTGGATGTCATGGGAGTAGAAGCTGAGAGATCCCGGGACCTTTTCCTTCAGTAATTACTCTCTACCTCATAAAGGAAACTACTATGCTTTTGAAGAAATCGAAAACAGAGGCATTGAGGTTCCCTGTGTACGGTGCCTGTGCACCACCACATCTAGGTAGGTACACCAGGGCTTGTATTCTAGATGGTCTCTCCCGGGACAACTGCAAAGTATCTGGATGGGACTGACAAGAGGCTCTTTAGTAGGAAGCATCAAGAACTTCCCTCTGCTTCCAGAATAGTCGCCAGTACTTCATTTTGACTCTGAGGGGTGTCAGGCACAGCAATGTCCCTTTAAAGCAGCTAGAGCATCGGCTTTCTCCACCATCCCTTAAACTTCCGAGCAAAGATCCAATGACCACGTTCCCATTTCAGAGGCAGAGTTATCACAAATCCAATCCATCACTTTCAACCAGCCAGAGTTCACCATGTGGTCACCAGTTGACTGCCCTTTCAAGTCCTTTATTCACAGAAACTATTTGCCAGTTGTCCTTCCCCTCCCCAACCCTGAAGACAATGCCTAGAGAGAAACTCCATCCCCCAGAACATTGGCAAAAGATTGAGGAGGCCCTGTTGGGTCAGGATTTATCCTAGCTCCTCTAAAATCAAGGCCACCAACCACACCTATCTGAGAGTATTAAGATGGAAGTGCTTATAGGAGAGAAGGGCTTGAGTCCCCAGCCCCCAGGCTGGCTTTGTCATAAGAGAGAAGTATTGTTTTTGTGGGAGCACACCACCACCACCAATTTCCATGACCTCTGGTGTTGCATACTCATCACCTTGCTCCTCCAGAGAACAGAGGGAGGTACAGCTGGATGGGAGAGTGATGAGGTGGGGCATAGGCCTTCCAGAGGGACCCTCTGCCTGCTTGAGCCCCAAAACAATTGCTGGCCCAGTTAATAAGAACAGTTCACTCCGCCGCTACCATTCTGTTTTGTTTTGCTAGATTCTGGAAAATGTGGGATTTTTCAGAAGGCAGGAGAAACCCCTAATTTACGGGCAGTCAGGATAAACTCCTTGAAGACCATGAGCCAAAATTAATGAAGGTAGCCATGCCAATAAAACAAGAGGTCAAGAAAGAAAGAAAGCCACAAGAAAAACAAACTTCCCCAGAAAGAGTTGCTCTAGTTAGTAAACAGTTTGGTCCACAGACAAGCTACATCCTGTTAAGATGTTCCCCTTGTCAAAGTCTGCCTGTGCAGCTACTGCTACTAGAAGGATCTTTAACATATTCAGTAGCTCACCGAACCTATTTCAGTAACTCTCTATGAGAGCCAATTTAAGCTGGATTTTCAGTTCACATTGCACTCAAAAGATACCAGTTTCCAATTCCTCCTCAGACTCCAGGAGACCAGATGCTATGACAAAATGTTCCAGCAAAATAGACCTGGAGACAATGATCCTATGCCGCTCTTTGGGGAAACACAGGATTCCTCAGTTCTTTCTTTGGCTTGGACATATACTGTTTTCAGGTTACTGCCATCTCTGTCTTGTCAGTGTTTTTAAAAAATATATTTTTATTGATTTCAGAGAGAGGAAGGGAGAGGGAGAGAGAGATAGAAACATCAATGATGAGAGAGAATCATTGATCAGCTGCCTCCTGCACACCTCACACTGGAGATCGAGCCCACAACCCGGGCATGTGCTCTGACCAGGAACCGAACTGTGACCTCCTGGTTCATAGGTCGATGCTCAACCACTGAGCCATGCTGGCTGGGCCCTGCCAGTGTTTCTAATGGGACATGCTTTTGTGACAGCACAGGGGATCTTGGACAACAGAAGGAAGTTCCCAATGAGGCTAGGGGGCAAGTGACAGACTCACAGCACCAAGGCACTATTGCATCTGGCAGCCTGAATTGGGCAGCAATTCTTGCAAATGAGAAGCCACTGCCTTTGTTAGATAGGTCATTGTCCCATAAGCCCCACTTGGAGCACTGTCGTAAAAGAAGTGGCAAATGCCTGTGGCTTGGTCTTTCTCCAGGATGTCCATGGCGCCAATCGACATCTGCAGCAGGAAAAGGCAGAGTAAAGAATAAGCAGACTTTACTTTTACAGCCCTGTGATGACTCTGTGTGCTGCAGGCCCATGGCCCATGGAGTTACAGGCCTGGGGAAGGAGAGCCTACAGTGCTCGGGTTGGACATTGGCCTCTGCTCCGGGCACTGCACTGGATTCCCACATGCCCCAGTTCACTGTAATAAGTGGATGGCTTCTCCTAATCCAAAGTGAGTAGTTTTGTCTACCCAGGGCTATATATGAGCAGGAATAGTGTTTGCACTAAAACCTATGCTGAAATGGACCAGTCCACCTCAAAGGTCTTAAGTTTCCCAAGTGGCCACTGTGCCATTTTTTAACCAAATGGTTGACATTTTCCACCATCTGTGATGACATTTTCTTTGTTCGAGAACATTCTTTCCTATTGGACTCAGAATCTCCAGTCTTGATAAATGCCAGCCTAACTGGCTACCCTGCCTCTGTCCCCACCTTGGTTGTGGGATGACTGGACAGGCCTGGACACACCTACCTGGTCCTGCAGGAACAGCTGGTTGGCCATCTGCACGATCTGGTCCACATGGATGATGCCCCCAATGCTGTTCATCTCAGTGTCTGAGAGCAGCGTCAGCACCATGATGGCTTCTACCAGCAGCTGCCGGTACTCGGGTTGAGGCACACGGTTCAGCACTGACTCAACATGGACAGCAAACTTGATCTCCTGTGGAGTCATCTGCCAAAGGGTCCAGCCAGGGTGTCAGGAGTGAGCCAGGACAGACACAGCCTGTCACCAACACTAACCACAGCACCCACTGGGTTCAGTTCTCAGCTCAAATGTTGCCTCCTTTTTGGTCATTGTCCTGATTCTGCCAGCAGGAACCCTCTGAAACAAGAGGCTGAGGCTCTGCTCTGGGAGGCAGTTGGCCTTGTCCTAGCTTTATTTACCTAGCCCACTGGCCTTTGACTTCCTGAGGTCAGGGACCATTTCATATGTCTCATTCTTCTTCATCATTCTTGTAGCATATGGCATGGTCCCTTGGGTAGGGTAAAAACTAAAAAATCAGTTTTTAAAAGAATGAATAAGAGGAAAGAAACCAGGGAAGATGACTGCTCTCAGCAGAGAGAGGGGTCAGAGGAGGCTGCACATGGGTTTGATGAGTGTGGCATGCGGCTTTGCTCTTTTCTCTTAATAGGCTTTTATGGGGCAAATCTAAAGACCTTCACAGTCAGAAATGCTGTTTCTGAGAGGAAGGGGAAAAGGTGATGCTAATAAGTGTGGGAAAGAAACTTTGCAAAAATTGAGAGTAAGTAAGCTAAAAAGATCGGACCTTCAAATGGCCTGTCTATATATGTAAGAAGCTTGAAAGAAGTATCAGTGGTCAGAGTCCGTGACATAGAGCACTTGGTAGAAATGGTGGTAGGCCCGTGTTTGGGTTTTTCCCATCGTACCTCTCGTGTTGTTGAAGATGGGAGCACATAACCATCGATGGACAGGCCATGGCACTGCAAACAGAACACACATCCCATTTCAGTCCAATTTCAGCATGTGATTGATAACTGTGCACACACATGCACACACACATGCGCACACACTCAAGTTGCTCTGCCCTGGAAACCTGCATGAGGGCTGGAACACGCCAGACTGTCATTTATTTTTAGAGAGCTGTTCTCACTGCCCACAGGCTGTGTTTTCGATGGAACAATCCTAGGGAACCAGCAGGCATGTTTCAGATTTCTCACGAACAATGCCCCAGGAGCTGCCGGGTCTTCATACGCTTGGCTGAGAGGCCCCCATTGGTGCCATATAAAGGGAGACTTTCATGGCTCCTGCTGGTGAAGTGATACTTCTGTGCCTGTGCAAGGCATCTATTTTTGAGATTTCTAAAATAAGCAGCAATCACAAAAAAACTCGAGCACATGCACAGACACGCACACGCACACCCATGTATATAAATATCAAGCGCCAACTCAATACAAAATGCTGCTTTTTCATAATAAAAGTGTCTTGGTATTGACTCGGTGGAAGTCTAGATGGAAGTGTGTGATGCCCCAGGAAGAGTGAGGAGATTTTTCTAGTAACAGTTAGTTCTAGTCCAATTGGCTGCCTTCCAAATCCCAGTGTCTTGGCCAGCAGCAGATGCCTACCCCTGTCCCTGGGGGGCTGAGGACAGAGTGGCTGCAAACACTAGTGCCTCTTGACAAGAGGCAGATAATGGAGAACTAGAGGCCTGTGTGGGCCCTGAGGGCTCTGAGGGCTCTGGTACCACGTGGGGACCAGGAGCCCAGCTGCATAAGGACAGGGACCACTCTGACCTCCCCATGCCTAGTTCAGTAAGAAAGACAGAGAGTCCAAAGGCTCCCTAAGAGTCCACAGAAATACCACAGCTGAGTGATGCTGTGGCTTTAGGAAGGAATTTGTATGCACTTATTTGGGATGACTTTTCTCTCCTCTCCTACTGTGAAATGAGCTAACAAAAATAGCTTATGAAAAAAATCCGTCATGCCCATTGTTCCTGGTTTGCATAGAAGCTTTTTATTAAATTTCTTTTTTTATTGAGTTTATTGGGGTGACATTGGTTAATAAAAGATTTCACTTATATGTGGGATCTAATTAACAAAATAAACTAACAAAGTAGAGACAGACTCATGGATATAGAAAGCAGACTGCCAGCTCTCATGGGGGAGGAGAGGGGGGTTGGGTGAGAAGGGTGAAGGGATTAAGCAAAGAAAAAAAACAGAAAGACTCATAGACACAGAGGACAGTATGGTGATTGCCAGAGGGAAGGGAGGTGGGGGAGGTAGAAGAAGGTACAGGGGGATAAATGATGATGCATAGAAGCTTCTAACTGAGGCTGACTGCCCTTCTGGGCAAGAGGAAAGACAAGATCTACTGGGACCCAGAGAGACACAAATGCTCTGGGGTTTAGGTAGGAGGGGGACAGAATGTGGGTAGAGAGAGCAATGGGCCATAGAGTTTCCCCCACGGACCCCTCCTTGGCCACAGGCATTTGGGCTAGGCTCTACTGCACTCAGGTGCATGCAGTGCATGCAGTCTGTGGCTGTCCCCTTACATCTGTTTCTGATGACCTCTGCTAAGATTTTTGCAGGCCACAGGAACAGTGAGCACTAAAGGAAGGGGTCTGAGGTCCCTTTCCTCTATGTGGAAGCCCAGGGTGTGTAGAGCTTGTGCTTTAGGGCACCTTCATGGATACCATGCCTGTCTGATCATGTAGGAGACTATGGGATGGGGGCGGGCTGTTCTGGGTCATCTATGTCATGGCGTTTTAATCCAAAGCCTGCCCTGCCTTCTCTGGTTCTTATGTATCTTCTGACTTTTCTACATTCCTAATATGTCAAAAGGGACGGTCCCACACAACCTGGGCTGTCACCTCATCTAACTTGCTGTGGTTCCAATCAGCAGTTCTCAACCCCGGGTGGTTTGCTGCCCAGGGGACAAATGGAGACATTTTTAGTTGTCACAGCTGGGGAAGGGGGTGCTATTGGCATCTAGTGGGTGGGGTCCAGGGATGCTGGCTAATATTCCACAATGCACAGAATAGCCCCCATACAAAAAAGAATTCCCCAGCCCCAAATGTCAGTGGTACCAAGGTGGAGAAAGCCTGTTCTAGGCTGTGAGCTACCCAAGGTCAGGGGCTATGTGTTCTGCAACCATGTGCTACTTGATGATACCAGTAGGTGCCACCATGCCTCACAAAGGGAGTAAGGCGGGGGGTGGGGGAGGGGTCGGTTTATTTACCTGGCACTGTGTGTCCCCCAGCCCCAAGGCCTGCGGAATTCATTATAGTGGCCAAGCTCACCTTCTGAAGGATCTTCCACACCTTCTGGTAGAATCCCACAGGCACTCTGTTGATGGCCCCGTCCAGCCTTCTCCTGCGCAGCCACTGGCCCTGTCGCTCCCCCCAGCCAATGTGATGGCCTCCTGAGTCTGACGATGATGTGCCAGTGGGCGAGGGTGGGGTGCTGGACCTCTGCAAGACAGTGCATGGCCTTCAGAAGCCTCATAGCTGGTGCTGCAAGACAGCTCAGTGAATCAGTCAAAACACCAGCTCACTACTTGCCCAGAGAGAACTGTGCTGCCTTGATTCAAGCCTAACCATTTCTTGAAGCTGGATTGACTCTTTCCCACACTGGTTTGGTTACTGAACTTATTTGGTGCACTGCACCCAGTCCCACGAGGTACCACTGCAACAAGGACCCCAGCCTGATGGGGAGGCCAAGCAGCTGACAGTGTGGGCTCTGGGATCAGTTGCGAATCCCAGCTCAGCCCTAGCTGTGGCAATTCCTGACCCTGAACACTGGCTCCAGGCCTCGACCTCATCTACACCTTGGGACACAGTTGGATTGTCCTGCAGCACTCACTGGGTGAAAATACAGAAAACCCCATGAGCACGCATGGCTGGTTGTAAGTGCCCACGGGGTCCCTTGGAATAGGTGAGACCACCCGCCCAGAGGTACTGCAGCCCAGGGAGACAAATGCCAAAGTGCCCACTTCTGCAGTGCCACAGAGAACTAACTGATCACCTCCCTATAACATGGGGTGAGTGTGTGGTGGGTGGAGGAGGTTTTGGAGCCAAAACCAAAAAGGCTGGGGATCCCCATTTAGTAGTGAGGACCCCAGAGAGTATTGTATATGTGTTTGTCCTTTTCAATCTGCTCTCAGCCTGTTCTCAGCACAGAGCTTTACCCTAATTTGGGGCAATGGCTGCCTCTGCGCCAGGAAAACATGCTTTGCTGAAGCAGAGGGAGAGATGTCATCTCCTGCCCACCTCCCTGCCTGAGGCTAGACTTATTCTGGCTTCCTTGAGGGATGTGCTAGGGCAGGGCCTGCACATGACCTCAGAGGTGGCTCTGAGAGGTTCCCATCAGGGGCCTGGAGACCAGGCTTGAATGTGGGGACCCCCAGAAGCAGATGGGGTGAAGCCATACCATGCTCTCTCCCTGCAGCAAGGCGCTGGGCCTGCCTTCTTCCCATGGATGGATTCTAAGCACATGGTCTCCAGGTTGGAAAGGGATAACCTAAATCCTTACCATTACCTTTGTTCTGGACTACCTGGCATTTTCACTTCTCAGTGCACAATATTAAATTGAAAGGTTTAAAAATGAAATCCAAATGTTAAGCATGCTACTAGGGCAGGAGGCAGGAGTGTTCTCTATGGACTCATTTTGACTTCATGGGATCTTATTTTGAAAAGGCTGTTAGGCTGGGCTATTCCATTGGGCTCATTACTGCAATTTAAATACGGCAACAATTAGATACAAATAAAAGTAATTACAGCCGCACTCATCAATGACTCAGCTGGTTTCCTCCTTTTCATTTCAGGATGAAGATTCAGATTTGCCTCAGCGATTCCCACACTTCCTAGTCCTCCACTTTATGCGAGGCCTCATGCCAAGCAGAGCATTATGACTACACAGTGCTAATGAGCACATGCGGGCAATGGTTCACCACCATGGCTCCAGGGAGAGGCACAAAACCAATGCCTCAAAGGTTCCAGAAGCTCCTGGACAAACAAAGCTCAGTTTAAGAACTTCTTGGCTTTCTAGGCTCTACTCCTAATGACAGTCAAATGAAAACATTGAATGCTGTTTAAATCTTCAGGAATTAGGGATGAGGAGGGAGCATGAGAAGGGCAACAAGAGGATTGACAAACCACAGACAAGGAGGCGGCAGTGGGGACAAGGGTTGGGACGCATGGTTTACCATAGACTTGAAGCAATGTGAGGTGCTGGATGCGGCCTGGCTCACAGAAAAGAGCTACAAGACAAAGAGAGTCCATTCAGTCATGTGCAGAGATACCAAAGGTTGTAAGCAGAGAGGAGGAACATAGAACAGTGTGGAAAATACCCCCAGAAAGAAGGTGCAGAGGATGCAGGTGGACAGACGATCTCATTCAGCAACCAGGCAAACAGCCCCAGAGACCAGGCAGGCAGAGCTCTGGGCTCTGCGCAGTGAACTTGGGAAATGCTCATTCTCTCAGTATGAAATGGTACCATGTTCCACTCAGATGTGGAGGGTTCCACATCAAGTTAGGACCCAATTTACTTCCCAAAGTCATAGCCATGAAAAGCTAATCTTTTATGTTAAGAGTTGTAAAATCTTCAGAGAGCAACAAAATACCCATAAACAGCATTTAGCATCTGGCACCTACTGGCATTCAATAGGTACTTGTTAAATGAACAAATAAAATCAGGCTGATGACCTTTGGGCAAATAACTATTTCCTCGTCTAAAAATCTAGAATGTACCCTTAATATTTCCTGTCATACACATGTGCACCCACGCGTGGAGTTCTTGCAAAAATGAACAGACATTTCAAATGCCATGGCAGCTATTAAATTTTGGATAGAGAAAATGTGTCCTTGACGGAAGTGGCCAAATACAAAACTTGTACTTGGTTAACTGACTCTAAAGTCATCAAAAAAGAAAGGTCATCATTGTGTCCCCATAATATGCAAGGACATTAAATGGAGACAGAAGAAACCACCCATATTCCCCCGGAAGGTGCCATGGGGATGTGAATAACCAGAGGGATGGTGCCACCGAGTGGCTGGCAAAGGAACATGTTTTGGAAAGTCTGTTCTTTACTTGGAAAGAGCATACATTTCAATGAGAGAGCACAGTGTTTTACCCTGGGACAACACAGAGCCTGCATGTCATTATATGATTCCTCTACACTCTCTTAGTCATGGAGACATTAAATCATTAGGAAGGTGACTCCAATTTTCTGGAGGAAGGAGGAGGAAGCATGGAACAAGGGTGATATAAAGAACGGTACCCTTACATTTTTTTCCTTTCAGGGTTAAATCCCCCCAGGCAATCTGGGGATAGGAATAGGGTATACTTTCTACCGATACAATCAATGACCACATTTTACTTTTTCCTATTTATTTCCCTTTTATTTAACAGACACCTCTGCTGGAGCAAAGCCCAGAACCATCTCTTTCACAGAGTATCCTACAAAACCCAAGAGCAGCAATTCTCAACCTGTGGGTCTCGAACAATGAAAATACATCCTGCATATCAGGTATTTACATTACGATTCATAACAGTAGCAAAATTACAGTGATGAAGTAGCAACGAAAATAATTTATGGTTGGGGGTCACCACAACATGAGGAACTGTATTAAAGGGTCGCGGCATTAGGAAGGTTGAGAACCACTGCCCAAGAGTTTAATAAATGGACTTTGTTTAAAGGCCGGAGCAAGGCCATTTCTCCTGCTTTCAAGTCCAGCACTCTGCCTGTCCCCAGGGCTGCCCGCCACAGCTATGGAGTCACCTCCACCCAAGCCTGACCACTCGCCAAACGTTCAGACTCTCTGTATTCATAGCCTTGCTTTCCACATTCGAGCCAGAAAGAACATGAAGCACGCACAGTAAAGGGCGAAACAAGACAAAGATGTTTCACCTGTCCATCGGTACTAAATCGCCTAGTCATCTGAAAGTAAAAATACATCAGGAAATAAATAAACCAGTTTCGAATCAAGGGTGCCCTGCTACTTCTATCACCCTCTAGACAACCCAGGAAGTGCTGTTCCAAATGCAGGGCAAATGACCCGTTATTGTCTCCTGGACTCTATCTAGTGGGTCATCATTCAAAGAGGAGAAGAAAACCCGAGTTAATTTCATGGTCAGAAGGACACTGTTTTCTACTGTAGATCATGGTCAAGTCCTAGCACAGTACCAGCACATTAAGACTGAGAAGCTTTTGACTTGTAGTTCTGTGAGGTCAGTTCAGAAGGAATTTATTGTGAATTAAATAAAGGTGAGCAAAGAAAAGAGACACTTGTGGCTGGTGGAAAATACAGGTATCACCAGCATTCCATTCTATTTCTAGATTCCTCTGGTTATTTCATTTGAAGGGCACATTTGATGGAGAGATGATGCAGTTACTTTTTGCACATCTCTATTTTTTAAATGGCTTTGGCCCACTCAAAAGAGCGATTCTCAGCAACAGAGGCAAACATGGAGAAGGGTGTTTTCTGGAATGTTCACATAACATGTTAAAGTTAAGGATGAGCATGTGTGAGCAGCTCTGAGATATCTGGGTATGGGGTGTGTTCAGATTCCAGGAGAGAAGGAATCTCATCCCCTACAAAGAGCAGGCTATGCCCTACATGCCCTGGGTTTCTATCACTTTCTGGGGTGAGCCCAGGTAGGGAAACCACTTCTCTCCTGGCACCGTCACCACCAACAGCTCTTCTTACCTGTTTCATCTCACTTCTTAGCCTGTTGATGCCACTCCTCTCAGTTTTGGTGACTCCAGTATGTCCCACCTCATGGATGGAGATGGCAGGGCTAGATGTACAAGAATGGATAGGTCGCACTGGAGGGGAAACACACATGGTTCTTAGAAACTATATAGCATTCTCCCTGAGTAAGGAATACGTGCAATATGCTTATTTTTATCCACATCTCTCTCCCCTCCTTGATTATAAAACATTGATTATAAACTCCATTAGAGGAGACCTCATCTGCCCTCCTAGAACCATATCTGCTACACAATATGTGTTTGAGTGAGTGGATGAGAGTGAACATTGCTTAAGCAGCATGCAGAAAACACTGGGTGGTCATAAAATCCTTTCATGAATTGGATATTTTAAAAGTAACTTCTTTACTTCTCCAAAAGCACACCTTCCTTGTAGAAAACAGACCACCTATTTAAGGGGCCTTGGGGCTCGAGAGGGAAGTCTTGGGAGAACAAGCCAAACCAAGGGCTAAAGGCAGAGAAGATGTGGCTGCCTGAGGGTCAGTGCATTGCTGTGCCACAGAAGGGGCAGGGAGGCCTCTGTCATCTCACTCTCAACCTGCTGCACTCACACCTGCCTGTGGCCCTGCCCCCAGTACCTGGTTCCCATGCTGGGGTCACAGGGATCACTCTAAAAGGCAAGTGTGATCATGTCACTGTCCACTCAGAATCCTTCCAAGCTTAGCACTATCTTCAGGATATAAAGCCCAATCAATCTTTCCAGTGGCACACAGAGCCCTACGGATATGAGCCCCACCTGCCCCTCTTAGCTCTCCATTCCAGGCCAGACACAAGGTGCTGGGCATTTGCATATGCTGCTTCCTCTAGTCCAGCTGTGGGCAAACTACGGCCCGCGGGCCGGATCCGGCCCGTTTGAAATGAATAAAACTAAAAAAAAAAAAAAAGACCGTACCCTTTTATGTCATGATGTTTACTTTGAGTTTATATTAGTTCACACAAACACTCCATCCATGCTTTTGTTCCGGCCCTCCGGTCCAGTTTAAGAACCCATTGTGGCCCTCGAGTCAAAAAGTTTGCCCACCCCTGCTCTAGTCCCATCTGCTCCTCACTGCCCGGCATATCCTCTCCTTCTGCAGGCCCAGTTCAAAGGTCACTTCCTCAGGCAGCATTCCCTGCATGCCCAGCCTTCCCAACAAAGTTACCACTGAAGCCATGCTGTGGAGGACACTGCCCAGGGGAGCAGAGGCAAATAAGGAGCCAGGGACATCAACATTTAAAGCAAAGCAGAGAGGGAGGGACCCACAAAGGAAACAATGATTAGCTGGAGAGGGAGGAGGGATACCAGGAAAGAAGCCAAAAGGGTTTGGGAGGCTACAGTGAGGCCTGTATGGGGTGAGCATTAGCTGGAAATATTTAATTCAGACATCTCAGGATTTAATCAAAATTCTAAGACTCTTTGTGTTTTGTGATTTATAAAAATTTAACAATTAAAAAGTACAATTAACAAATGATGTTATACGTCAAAATACAGGGCCTCTTCTGGCCTTGCTTGCAATTAGACATATTTATGACATTACTCTGTTCCTAGTTTTGTAAGCATCTATAGTTTTATATCTGATAACAAAATTTTAGTAATTATCTGTGTCAAAGCATGTATATTATTTTGATGAGCAGAACACATTAAATATTTATCTTGTACATTTACATTTCAAGGATCGGGCGTTGAAAGAACTGAAAATTACTTTTGGAAAAGGATCTCGAGCACGCCTCCTTCAGGAAAGGAGAAAAGCCACCAAAACCCCTCTGAAGGCACAATGCGGTCTTTGTTAGCCAGCTGGCGCACACTCTGGGGGAAAATATTAAGTACCCAATGTCCTTCTTATTAAATAAAAAGAATGACAGCCCACGCTGCATTTCTTTGGCTTGATTAAATAAATTCACAAATGTGTCTGCAAATCATTTTGCTCTATTATGAGAAATGATAATTGCTTCAATTACAATTAGAGAGCATTTGAGAACAGTATTCCACCAGGACTTGGGTGATTATATTTCCTAACACTGCAAACAGGGTGTCGGTACAGATAAAAACGGAATAGGCCGTCCGGGGAGGAAGCAAAGTCACTCAGCAAGAAGGCATTGTGAGGTTGCAGAGGGCTCTTGTCTGAGCCCCATAAAGGGAACTAGGATCTGCTTGAGGACACTTCTGTCTAAACCACAGGTGGGGCACTCAGGTGTTCAGAAAAGACAGCCCTTCCATCCTGATGCCCTGATTAACTCACCCCTCCTAACACCTGTGCACAGTGACAGTACCTGGATCTGACAGGAGGAAGGCAGCAGACCAAGGTGCAGAGGTGTGCTCACCACACCCACGTGGGACCAGGACTGTCCCAGCAAGCCTATGAGGGTCACAAAGCCCAACAAGCTGGAACCTTGTCCCTGGGACTTTGTCCATCTCGGTAAAGTAGGAACCTTATCCTCATACATGATGCCCTGAGTTGCAATTTCTGATGTCAAGTTGTATATAAATGAAGCCGTTTCAGGCAATGCTGGATGCATCAATCAGGCCTTCTCTGCTCTCCTCCCCACAGAGGTAAAATGAGCATTTACTTACTGCTTCTTTCAACGCCAAATTCCTTTCCACTTAGAATATGATGCAGGAGATTTTTCATATCAAAAGGGCTTAGGTTCATCAAACTTTCAGAAGCTTCTTCTCCTAAAAACAAACATTTTATAAGTGTCTCAGACACAAGGCTGGTGGTAGGTGAAGGTAGAGTTGGATGGGCCTTGGGGTGACAAAGGATGCTGTGGCAGGTTTCCCTACTCAGGATTACCTCTCTATTTATTGCTTCAGGGCTGAAATGTACTGATCCTTGGTGATTCTAAATGCTACTGTTTAAGTTATGTATTTTCTTAACTGTCGCATGCATATGTTCACACTGTAATGATCCTGATATTAGAATGTGTCTTGCAGTTCATTTACATATTTCAGTTGATAGGATTTGTCCCAGCAGAGGTGTTATTAAATAGGTGATGACCTCACTGCAAGGAACTACAGTGAGGAACTTAGATGTCAGGAGCAGGACAGAAGATTCTAATGCCTCTTTCCCTGACATGAAATTCAACAGCCTGTTCTGGATGGCCTGGTGGAAGTTACCATCTAAACTAAAGAACTAGGTGAAGCAACAGCATGTGCAAGGGCACAGAAGCCTGGGTTCCAGAGTGCTTGGGGGAGGTTCTGCTGGACTGACCACAGGAGTCTCCCGAGGGCCCGCCCACACTTTGCACCTGAACAGTTCAGGCTCCGTGCCAGCTCCGTGGCCATCACCTGAATGATCAGTCCAACCCGGAGCCTGAGCATCTCCACGAAGAGGCTGGGCTGAGCTCTGACGTACATGGCCAAGTAGACCACAATCTCCTGCCGCAGACACACATGGAGACAGCGTTTCAGAAAGCAGGTAGTGGCAGAAGCCCCCACAGCCTAGAGAAGGCCGCAGCCCTGCCCCTCCCCAGCCAGCTGACCTGTGTGAGGACGGCGATACTAATGTCCTGCCCGCTGGCTTCGTAGATGAGTTTTGTGAGCTCCTCCGGGGGAAGGGGCCTAGGGAAGAGTGTCAGGACACAAACACCATGAAAGATACCTAAGAGGTGTCTCCTCGCCCTGTGTGGAAGACCCTTATTGTCCTGCTGGAAGCTCTGGAGTGACAGTGTCTTTAAAGAGACCTTCCTCCTGAATGGCGGATGGCACTGATGTTTTCCCCATGGCCCCCACAAACCCGAGGCCCCCAGGCTGAAGACTTACGCAGAGATGATCTTCTCCCGAGGCTCTGGCGGCAGGCCCACTGTGAGCTGCGTCTGGTGGGACAGCAGGTCCGTGCAGGCCTACTCATTTAGGGGAAAGGGTGAGGGAGAGAGGGAGAAAGGGAGAAAGGAGAGATGAGGAAATGAGCAAATTCAGAGGGAAGGGTATTGCCAATAAGATCATAACTTTTTACCTTTACAAAGTTTATGACACATGTTGCCATTTATTTGAAAAATTCATTCATAGACCCCAGACTGAGCATCCCAGGCAGGGCTGCATCCCTGTGACCTTTGTGTTCCCAACACGTAACCCCAGGCCTGGCTCTGCAGGCCCTGTTAGTGGGTATTTAACGCCCAGCCACTGCAGCCAATACATTGGGTTCCCTGATATGCTACAAGCAGATGGGCTGTGAGTCCTGAAATACCAATGTTAAGAGTCAATAACCATAATATAATCTTAAATTGTCAGTTTCCCCGTTATGCACATATACTAAATACCATCTCCTTACCATATCACTGAACTTTAATGTCTTAGAAAGCAGTTCTGGATTTTGCAGGGCCATAGGGTTACAAATATTAATGATGATTATACTGTGGTTGTACAGAAATAAGAGAGCTCTGTTTAAAAGGATGCCAGGCCACAGAGCATTTTTGTTTTACTTCTTGGTAAACCTTTTTCTGCAGCTAAGAAGGAACAAAATGAATCAACTTCAATTTCATTTCCTCTGCTCGCCTTCCAAGAAGCAGTGGGAGGTCCGGAGAGGGGAGCCCGTTCCACCCATATATTAAATAACTAGTTTCTTTTACAAATAAGAGGTGCTTGCCTCAAGCTTTCATAAAAGGAAGAGGGCATGGGGCTAGAAGAGACAGATGGACAGCCAGCACAGTGGCTCTGACCTCGGCCAGGACTTCCACTTTCTTCCTGAGCAGGCCAGAGATGTAGCGAATCAAACCCCACTCCTGGTTCAGGCCGGCTTTCCCATAGAGTTCACTGAGTAGGTTTTGAACTGTGACTCCATGCTGTCCGGAGAGATTAGTGTCCCAGCTGGGGCCCCTGTTGAGAGAAAACCCTAGAAGTGTGGCCCGCAACATTTACAGGCCGGATTCTCTTGCAGCGAAGCTCACTTGGCAGGGAGGGGAATGAATCACTGCACACTCTGCCAAGTGCTCAGGGCCCTCCTACTGCTTCCGAATCTCAGGATTGGGTTGAGTCTTACCAATGCATCCCTCTGTCCACTGGAAACAGAAGCCTAACATCAGGAAACAGTGCGATCCTGGCTTCACCCACCCTCCTCATCCTGAGAGGCCAGCATGAATAGGCAGAAAAGGGGATAGAAGTCTGTTTGCAGTGATCCTGGGTAATTTGGGTAATATATTCATGACCCAGCTTGCTGGAAGGCCAAAAAAGACTAAGACAGAATCAAGGAGATGGGGGAAAGCTCGGAC
Source organism: Myotis daubentonii (assembly GCF_963259705.1). Taxonomy (NCBI): domain Eukaryota; kingdom Metazoa; phylum Chordata; class Mammalia; order Chiroptera; family Vespertilionidae; genus Myotis; species Myotis daubentonii. The sequence goes on along the minus strand of NC_081861.1, from coordinate 129,391,225 downwards.
TAGCAAAGACCAGAAACTTACTTTATTACATACAGAATGTACAGAATGTCTGCTTGGTCCTGTAGGTTTGAACAGTCTTTCAGCTGCTCGACCAGCTTCTCACAGTCCATATCGCCATGATCATCTCTGGGCCACTGGAAGTCACCTTCTGGGGCGGGACCCTACAAAAACCAAAAAGCAAGGGAGAAGAACTGAGCATGCAAACTTTCAGATGCAAAGTGACACATCAACCTGGTTTTGGAACTCTGTCACTGTGCTCCAGGTTTTCAGTGAATCTTTTGTAACTTTTTATGTGAGTGCTTTACGATTTTTGATCAGTCAATCACGGCATTAGTCAATGTTTGCAAGACACTGGACTGACCAGGTTAACATATGTATGAGTTTTATTTATGCCAAGTTCAAAAACAGCAAAGCTAACTCCGGGTGTTAGGACTTATCCTATCAGTTACCTTTGGAGTGGAGGGGTGGAAGCGACCGGGAAGGGCACAAAGGGTGGTTGGTCATTTACCTGTGTCTATTGGTGTGGTGATAATTCAGTGAGCTGTATACTTATACTCTATACACTTTTCTATATATGTTATACTTCAATAAAATATTTTTAAAAAGCAAATGCAAAAAGTATGTGAGTTTTAAACAACCTAAAATTGAGGTTAGGTTAAAATATTCTCCAATAGATACAGAATCTCTCTATTCATGTGGGATAAAATCAAAGGAGATTTCTGGACAAAATAACAGATTATGGGAACCAGTGGCAAACACCCTGAGATTTATTCTCCTGAGGAATCTTTTCTGATTTTGTACCCTACTCTGCAAGTTGCCGGCCTTGGCTGGCTGGCACAGACAGGACAGGACAGGACTAGGTAGTGAGCTAGCTTATTTCCTCCAGTGTGACACAGATTCTGATGAGTGGGCAAAAAGTCAGTAGCATTTTCCTACATGTAGAACATAAAGGTTTGCATCAAATTCAATGTGCATACTGACACAAAGCAGATTTAGACAACTGAGTGGGTTCATATGGAAAACCAGAACTTCCAATCCTAAAAGTCCTGGATATCAAGAAATATGCTTTCTTTTGAGTTCAACCATTTAAAAGATTTATTGGGACTATACCAACATCAAAGAATATTACATTTGTTAACAAAGTGATTCTAAATTCTTTACCTGTTTTAGGAGTGGCTGAGGAGAATCAACAAGATTCAGCGATTTACGGTGCGTATTTAGAACTTTAGTTGGCAAAGCCATGGGAACAACTGGAAAACCAAAAAATAAAGAGAATTATTTTGAGGAGGAGAAAGGAGAAAATATTTCTTTTAAGAGGTAAAGTAGCTACTCCTTATTCAATAAAAACCAATTAAAAAGCGATTAATTAGTTTAATTAGTTTAACTTCAACAAGAATTTATCATGTAGCTACATCATGTGCTGGAAACACATGAGCAGGACATTGATTTAAGGAGTAAAATTTCACGTTTCCCTCCTGGAATTCAGGGAAAAATTACATAGCATCTTAAGACTGGACTGAGCCTTAGAAACGATTAAGCCCAATCTCTTTTTTTTTTTTTCAGATGAAAAAACAAAACAAAACAAAACAAAACTGAGAATCAGAGAGGGTAGGTCATTTATCCAAGGTCACTGGCCTTCTCATAATCAAGGTATTTGGGCTTCCTATCCAATATGTGTTTCACTTTGCCACTGCCAGGCATTAGGGCTTATGTTTTCTAACCACTTTTGGATGTTATCATTATCAATATTTATTCATTAAGCCATCTGTGTCTTCCAGGCTATCTCATATCATCTTGGGAAAACAGGAAGTTCTCAAGGTAAAGACGAGACATATATAAAAGGCATTTATATACTTTCAAGTTATACTAGCACATTAAACATACATTTTAATTTTACTTCCTCTCAAATCCCAACTAACACTACAGAAAAAAAAAATGTTTTAAAAAAGACAAATCCTCAAGAATAGGGAAAAGCAGGAGAGAAGATAATAGTAACATCATTTTGGAAGTAGGAAAGCTGATGGATGAAAGATAACTGACTTAGCTGACACAAGGCAACCAGACCACAAGTCTGCAGTGGGGAAAATCAAGAACCAGTCAGATTTGCATCAGAGAATCCTCAGAAGTGTCAGAAGCTTGCTGCACTATGTACCTCTGGAACTGGCGGGGGGGAGTCTAGAGGGAATGGTCCAGAATAAGAAAGACTGGGTAATTGCTGTGTGAGAAGCAGTGAGCTCCCTAGATGCCTTCCTTAACTCCACACAGCTCGGCAACTACCTTCTTCCACCTTCCCCCTGACAGAAGAATAGAGGGTCATTTTGAGGAGGGTCCCTGGACTGGGGGCCGAACGGCATGGCTGAAGGCCTGTGTATATTCCTTAGAGGGAATAAGGACCAGATCCTTACCTGTCAAAGAGGAGAAGAGAGTATCTCTGGGAAATCTGCCCAGTCTATACCCGTACACCCAACAGGCCCCACCTACATGCTTTGAGATTCACACAGATGAGCAGATAACCAAGGAACACCCTGCATTGAAGGAAAGACTCTAATGTGGAAGGTAGAAAAATAAAGAAACTGGAAATTTGACTTGGGGGAAATGGAATCCACTTAGGGAGAAGAAAACAAAACCAAAAACTCTGCCATTAATATTCTTAGAGTAATAAGAAATTATATTGTATGCATGAAATAAGAAGGAATGCAATTCAGAGAACAAAAAATTAAAACATGATAGCAAAAGTGAGAAAATTCAATTGAGAAGGTGGAACAAAAAGTTGAAGCAACTTCCCTCAGAATAGAGCAAAAGAAAAAAAAAAAGGAAGACAGAAGAGAAATGATAAAGACTTCACCAGGAAGTCCACACTGAAATCATAGAGTACCAAAAGATAGAACAGAGAAAATGTAGGGAAGGAAATGAGTCAGTAAATTATTCAGAAAAACTTTACAGGTTTGAAAAACATAAATTTCCATAATTGAAAAGGTCCAATGAGTACCCAACACTGTGGAGGAGAAAATACACCCAGATCAAGGCATGGGTGAAATTTCAGAACCTGGGAGCAGAAAAGATCCTAAAAGTTTTCAAAGAGAAAAACAATTTATATTTTAAGGATCAAAAATCAGAATGGGTTTAAGTTTCTTAAAAGTAACTTTGATATGAGAAGACAATGAAATGTTGCTTTCACAATTATGAAGAAAATGTTATTTTCAAGCTAGAATTTTATATCCAGCCAAACTCTCAAATGGATATAGAGTATTTATAGATATTTTCAGACTTGCAAAGTCTCAACAATTTGAACCACCATGTAATGCTTTTTGGGAAACTATTAGACATCCCCAACCAAAATCAGAGAGTAAGATAAGGAAAAGTTGAGACACAAAAAACAGAAGAGCCAACACAGGAGACAAAGAATTGTCAAGGAACTCTCCAGGATGATGGTGAAGGAAGATCCCAGGATAAAATCTATATCCTGGACATGGAGGGTAACCACGCCAAAGGGGCAGTGAATTTCACAAATTGAGGGTTGTCATTACCATACCCTCTTCCATTATATATTTTTTAACTTACTGAAACTGTTCTAGAATGTGCTCCACCAAAGGAATAAATTGAGAAAGAAGAACATGCCAGATTCAGGAAACAGGGAACCCAACTGAAGAGATAAGCAAAGGAGATTCCAAGAATTGCAATAAAGGGAAGTCCTAGGGGTGCAACAGGCTTAGAGCCCAATCAGCCAGACAGAAGGAGACTTGTGGATTCTATTAAAAAAATAGTGAAATGGAGAAATTCCTAGATATGATTGATCTGGTGGAAATTTGTATTGAGAGGCCATTTGGAAGGTCTAAAAATGAAGCAAGGCAAAAAGATAGAGCAACTATTAGCTTTTTAAAAAAGTGAAAACAATAATATAATCATAGTATACTATAATGCTCAGTTGGGAATAATATTTGCATACAAACAATAACATAAAGAGTGAGTACTGATTTAACTTAGTTTTAATACAACTATACCTGAAGGCTAGGAAAAGTGAAGCAGAGGGAGAGGTGGTGATTTAAGACAGCTAAACATCACCCCATAAGAGAAAGTCAACAGATGCTGAATAAAGTCAATGCATCAAAAGATAGCAGTATACACACATTATTTTAGAATTATCTTAGAAATGTGGAGCTATATAAATGCCAAAAAAATAAATAAGAGTTGAATGTGGTTGCCTCTAAGAAGAACTGGGGGCAGTAGGGAGGGAAGGGGTGAGGGAGGAAACATCTGCATTTTGTTGTGTCTTTGGAGTCTTTGACTTTGATTAAAAATTTATTTTAACAGGCAGAAAAGAGTTAATAACATACATGGAATTTCCAAACCCCTTGCTTTTGCCATCACGGAAAGTATATCCCGAGTGGAGTGGATAGCACTGAAAACATGGCTGTCTTCTGGAGTCTTCTTACGAAGAGGAGGCAGGTAGCACTTCAAGGATGTGCTCTGCAGGAGGTGGTTGATATATTGGTCAAGTTCATCCTGGCCTTCTGTAATTGAACAGGCAAGCAAAAGAGCCAATGAAAACAAGCTGCAGAAATATTCTAAAGGCATAATAGTGATTATGTATAGCACAAAGCACTAAGTAAATTTAGTGGGAGACAAGATTTTGATATAGATATTTGCACCCCTCCCCAAGAGTAAAGAGATTTACACAGACTATGTGTTTATAAAGCTACTGTTTGAAAAAACAACTTCATCCTAGGAAAAGTGTTCATATGAGAGCATCACAACATGAGCTGAATATGTAAGGCACCCTGAGGGCCAGCAACTGACACCTGCTTTTTGTTTTAATTTGTCATGAGTGAGCTAAGAATTATGAACCCCCAGCCCCAATCCCAAGTACTATACCAAAGTAAAAAACAGGTCACTTCAACCCCAAATCCTATTCAGTTTGAGAAATGTTATACACATAGGATTTCAGCTCTCATATCCAACCAAACTTAGATTATTCTACGATTTTTTTGAAAATTCAAGCCCTGTGTTTTTGTCTTTAGAATACTGTACATTTTGTGAAAAGTCCTCATTCCTGAAACTCTTTGTCACTCTAGGTTTAAAAAAGCCCCACTTTTGTAGTTTAGGTCCTTAAAGTGGCATTTTATTCATTTTAATGCCTGCAAGTTTCCAAAGTCTTTTTTGTTAGGTTAATTAACAGTCATTTTCTGTGTTTGTGTCTTAGGGCAATTCTACGACAATGCTAAGGTTTCAATAAATTCAATGACAGCCTGCAAAGGCATTCCTAGCTATACCTCGATTGTAAGAAGTCTCTTCGAAATATCCTCCCAAATCTGAATCGCTATCAGGACTGACGCTCCCTTCACTGGCATCATCATCATCAAACAACTTTTCATCACAGTCTGGATCCAGGAAGGTCAGATACGTGTAGAAAGATGTGGTGAGAAATTCCGAAAGGCTCCCTAATTTCACTCTGCCAAGGAGACACTATGTTAGAGCTATAGGTGCACATGGACAAACTTCCACTAATGAATCATGGAAAGACTTTTCAAGAATCAGGTGGCGCTTCTGCCAGGATCAATAAATATGTCACTCTGCAGTAGTCAGCCAAGAAATTAAAATGAAAATTCAATAGCAAGTATAAAGTGGAAGTACACAGCATATTAACAGCCAAAATGAATCACGCTGATTTCTTATCCCTAAGCCCAACACAAACAGAAATATATTTTAGCGAACCAACCAAAGTTTTACAAAACATAATGAACAAAAGAAGGAAAAAAAAAACACACATATTGAGCGAACCACTTTTAACCAGAACCAACCTTTAGGAGGTTTTTTGCCCTCAATGACTGGACCAGAACAAAACCATAAGCAATGATTATCTGGGTGTACTTGTGCCATCGTTTGAGTCCCTACCATGCAATGGGGTCACAAAGGTGCAGGTAGGCACGTCTCAGAGCCCAGGTTCTGTCTAGAAGGAATGTGATGGGTGGCCATCCCCAAACCAGAGTAAATCCTCATACTGGCCCTAGTATATTACCAGGCTAGAAAAAATTCCACTGAAAACTGAGAGATGGCTTTGCCAGTGTAGGGTCCTGCTGCAAAGGCAACAGCCTTCGAGTTCTGCAGGTCCACCCCCAGGTTCGGGGAGTAGTAAGATGTCCATCCTACAGAAAGAAAACCTCTTCTGTGTGCTTCTTAAAATGTTAGATCTGGAGGCAGAAAACAGTAAGATGCCTTGGAGTTACTAGCATTAGATTATGAAATGGCTTAGTTGAAATGGCTGAGAGAACCATTTAAGGAGTAAATTAAAGCAGCGATGCAAATGAATTCATAGGTGGTTGAGCTTCAATGGGCAAAAGGACTACATCACAAACAAGGCCTGAGGACAAGAAAACCTTCCCTTCATAAAGTAATAACTTTCCCCCCTAGAGCCCTGGTGTTAGTTCTAGTGATGGTTTTGCCCTGAGGTTGGGGAACAGGACTGGTGAGGTGGAGCCAGGAAAAAAGACAATGGAAAGTTTCTCTCTGATTAAATTGAAAGGTTTCAGGTCAAAGGTGAAAAGGCAGTAATTTAATAGCAAGCTACCCCAGTTGGTTCCAGGAAGTAGAGATCAGCATCTAGGGTGAGTTTAGCTTTTAAAAGACCCTCAGACATAAAGGAAAAAGCAAAATGAGATTCAATTGTAACTGCTGTGGACGAAAAGGGGCCACATGCTAACCTGACAAGCTCAGGGAAGGCCTGTGTGGCGACCTTGCAAATTCAGAGACCTAAAGTAACTACAAAGGATGGTCTGAAATTAAAGCGTTTTAAACTAAAAGCAGTTTATGGCAGATAGTCATGTCCTAGACTAGAATCTTCCCTAACAAAGGTCAATCTTTACCTTAACTAAGCCTGTCTATTGTCTTTTGCATCTATGATAACATACCTTTGTAAAGTCAGGGTAACTTCCCTTTCTTTGGGGCCCCTCGGGGCACAACCAATGTACCAGACCAGATACTACAAATCCTCTCATTGTTATTTTTATCATGTTGTTGACTATTAACTATCCTGTACCCACCTATGTAAAAGCTGTATCATTTTACTTTTTACTCAGTCCCAGAGGTTTCGCTCTTCTGCTTTCTCCTGCCTCAATCTATTAGCAATGAATTTCATGTAACCCACTTACATCTTCTCTTTTGGTTGTAATGCATAAAATAAGGTGCAAAACTGCCATTCTCTGGAGCATTATCTCATTGTATTGAGATTTTGCTTCCTGGCAATTGCCACAGTTTGGTTCACATAAACTCACAAAAATTCTTTACAGGTTTGAATGTTTCTTACGTTGATAGTATCAAGAACTCAGTAGGAAAGGTAGCCGATGGAGCCTAGGCATTCCTGTCTGGTTCCCTGGTTCTCTGAACCATTGCCATACCCTGTAAATGGGAGGTTCTCCCGATTCCTGTAAGCCCTCTGCCAGCTCCACATGGAATTAGAGCCTGGTTTCTGGATTCACAGAGCTTCTGCGCCCGTTTGTCTTGTGCGCTGGCTCTCTGAGGTGACTGCTCCTTCTCCATAAAGTGAGAATACAGCCCACGTGACAAAGTGAAGACTAAATGTGACAATGCGTACCAAGCACCAAACACATTGCAAGTGCTCAATTAACTACAGTGTCCTTTTGACAATGATTATTATTTCAATTAATATGTAATTTTGAAAAACAGTTAATTATGGGCATATGGTATTTTCTCCTAGATAAGATGCTGTACACCAGGTGGTAACTTATTTAAACTGGAGGTAAATTGTATGAATGTGGGTGCCGACTGCAGTTATGCACTAGCACTGGAAATGTAGATGGCAAAATGCTGGGGATGGTCTCACTGACACTCCTGAGAGAAGCCAGGAGCAGCTCAGAGTGAGGGTCACTTCAAGTCTAGAGCAAAACTTGCAGTAGGCCCTGTGAGCAGAGGTACCAACCCCAGCATAGTGACTCAACCCTGAAGACATCAGGCTACATGAAATGAGCCAGTCACAAAGAGAGAAATATTGGATGAGTCCACTTAGATGAGCTACCAAGAGACTGGAAGTAGAATGGTAGTTCCCAGGGGCTGAGGACAGGGGAAAATGGAGAGTTGTTTAATGAGCACAGAGTTTCAGTTTTATAAGATGAAGAGTTCTGGAGGTTGGTTGCATAACAATGTGAATGTACTTAACAGTACTGAACTGTACACTTAAAAATGGTTAGATGCTAAATTTATTTTATGTGGATTTTACCACAATTTGAAAAAGTTACTGTGGCAGCGGGGTCTCTAGTGTGGGAGGATGTGAGAAGAAGGGCTGATTTCAAGGCCCAATCAAATTTAGCAAGTGGCATTCTACCAGGGACCAAATGGAAGCCTCCCTGAGTCCGGGAGAGGCCACATCTCACTAGAGGCTGGCTTCCCAGTGAGGTTCTCCTGGGGTCCTTCTGGCATATCCCAGGGAATTCCGAGAGGTCAGGGCATAGATGCTCCAGAGAAAACCACTGCCTTGTGACAGTCAGAGGGTAAAAAAACCAAAGTGGTTTTACTGGGAGGTGAGCCCCCATCACGCAAGATGCTTAACCATAATATCTGGGAGCTTCTGCCATATTGTGAGCCTACAAAGGAATGGGTATCATTCCACTGAGATGAGGGGACAGTGGTCTAGGCCAGTGATGGCGAACCTTTTGAGCTCGGTGTGTCAGCATTTTGAGAAACCCTAACTTAACTCTGGTGCCATGTCACATATAGAAATTTTTTTGATCTTTGCAACCATAGTAAAACAAAGACTTATATTTTTGATATTTATTTTATATATTTAAATGCCATTTAACAAAGAAAAATCAACCAAAAAAATGAGTTCGCGTGTCACCTCTGACACGCGTGTCATAGGTTCGCCATCACTGGTCTAGGCACATTCAGGTGCTCTGCTCTGGGGGCCACTAAAGAATTCATAAAGTTCTGTGAATTATTCTTCAGGTGATAGCACATTCAAGTCAATTCAAGGAGCATTTATTGAGCACCTGCTAGATCTTAGGCACTGGGTCTTTTCTTTCATGCCTTTTACTGGAAACAGCACAGAATTCCATATATGCATTCCAGGAATGCCACTTCAGAGAATTGATATGTTTACCTCTCTATGCCCCAGGCCTCCTGGCACCCACAAAAGCTTCAAAAACACCCTTTGAGTGCTGCTTTACAGATTATTCCAGTTTCACATGGATCACTGGAGTCAATAAGTTTTAACTTCCTTCTTACTCTAAAGCACCATGCTTCTATGTTTAGCAATTGAGATGAAAAATGGGAGAAGGGCAGCAAAAAGACTTTAAGGAAGGTCAGTGTTACTTTTATTTTTTTAAAAAAATATCACAAATTACCTAGCTCCTCCAAAATATCCATCGTCTAGTTTTCTAATTGTAGAAAGAACTGCAGGGTGAATGTCTGAGCCATCATTTACTAAGGGGAAAAAAAAAAGGAAAAGATGAGTTAGTTTACTTAATCTGGGAATACTTTCTTTGTGGGGGGAGGAGGCATGCACTGAAATGTTTTCATCAACACAACCTAATTAAATACCTATGTCATAGAAGATTTCTGAGCTAAGAAACTGAACTGCTGAAAACCCCTTCAATACTTAGCTCTGTCCATGGGAGCCATTTTAAACAGTGAGAAAAGGGCCCAAACCAATAGTGGGATATGATTCAAGCAGATCAAGTTCATGGAGTTACTGAGCATGGTGTGGGTGATTGGGAAGGTGAGCGTGGGTCTGCCCGTCATCCGCCAGCAGGTGCACAGGTAAGCCAGCTCAATCCTCAGCATCTCTACGATCATCTCATTGTCCAGAGCCAGATAGAAGTGATGCTGGTCAGTAAACTGCAAGTCAGAACAGGCCAGGTAAGAGGTTGTTCTTCATTTCCCTCGACACAACCCCAGCTGTCATTCATGGCAGCACTAATCCTTGTGCTATGTTTCCAGAGAAACAGTTCAATCCTGGTTATAATCCACCGATCATGGGGCTCTCAGACAAATCAACTTGTCACCTGCACAAGAGCCGTGGAAGGGAAAGGTGCATGCCTACATCTTTTTACAACTCCTCAGAAGAGGATATAAGCACCAGGCCCAATATCACTGTCTCCTAAAGGAAATCAATAACTCCCTAATTCTTACTCCTCCAGGGCTTCTGGGCTCAGAGATGCTTTCCAAGTGAGGGCACTGAGAGCAACCAAGATGTGGGAACTATGATTACCTGACTGATGGCCTGGCTAACATGAACTAAATGCACTGTGACCTGATGTCGATGAAAATCAAATTTGTCTTCTGGCCTCTAGACTAGTCTATGCTCAGCTCATGCTCTGGTCTGAAATTTGTTAGGAAAAGAAATAAAACACAAGCTTTAAGCGAGCAGTGTGGGTCAGGGTGAAAAGAGCAATTTGAGGCTACTGACCCCTGATTATGTGCCTAGGTAGTGTGTGTGTGTGTGTGGGAGGGGGGGTGGCTGTGCTCCATGTTGACAAAGTGGTACCACAGTTGGTCTTTCTAGCTGCCCAAATGGATGGAAAATGTTTGGTTTGGGTTCCAGAGGACAAGTTTCTTTTGGAAACAAAAACTCTGAAACAAAGTTCCATAATCAGTATATTCAGGACCCCATCAAGGGGGTTGGGGCCTGAAAATCAGACTGGCTGTGTTACAGAGGGTCTGATGACAACTTAAGCAAGGGTGAGGGACTCTTGTGATTAGGGGCACAAGGGCTATGAGTCAAGTGATATGGTACCAGCAAATTTATAAAGCGGTGTGAATTTCACTACTAATGACTGGAAGTTATGACACACTCAATTCGATTCAAGGCACAATAATAGAGCACCTACTATGAGTAAAGAATTATACTAGGGTAATGGGTGCCATCCTAAATGTCTCTATTTGAACATATGCACGCACATTCTACCACATTCAAAGTGGCTCACCAGCCAGAAAAGAGAGCTTAATGAAAAGATGCTTGTTGGTTTCCTACTGGCATGCTCTTCTCACCTGAGGTGTGAAAGTAAATATTTGGTTCCTAATCACATATAGTTTAGATGTTCCAAGGACGCCAATGTGCCTATATGGTCGCCCGCTCAATTTCATATTCTTATTCCGTCCTATTTAAAGAGAGAGAGAGAGAGAGAGAGAGAGAGAGAGAGAGAGAGAAAGAAAGAGAGAGAAATGGTGTTAGAGTAAATACAGTAACATCTAATCCAACTGACTTCCACTAAGACTGAACTTATTTTAAGACTGAACCCATTGTGGGGTTTGGTTTTTTTAACACCAGTACATCCTTAAATAGGACAAAGATGAATTAAAAACAAGTTCCACCCCCTTTTCATGAATGTATATGAACAGTACCTGATTCAACATCTATATAGAATCAAACTGCTGCAGGGATTTAATTAATGTTCACTTCTAATTTACTAAACAAAGTCAGATTTTAGAAAAAAGTAAAGAGAACCCCCTCCTATTTTAATGGGTAAATGAGCATTTTTCTGAGACTATAGATGAAAATTAAAACGTTATCAAGACACAAATGACTGTTCCAATTGTGAATTTTCAAAGGTGGCTGCATGTTTTACAACAGATTTGGCAAATCACATGGCCAACCTGCGGTGACATCTACTGAACTGGCATGAGGAGAATGTGATTGTTTGCCCACTCTTCTTCACATGGAAGTGATCAAACCGCCTGCTTTAGGGCTTTGCCCAAAATTCTAAAGAATTTATACATATCACAGTCTCCCCCCAGATCTAAAGCCTAGAACCAAGATGCCTCCTTGCCAAAAATGCTCTATTTCCCCAAACCTACCAAGCTTGGCGTATATGTGACTAAGGATCCGGCCTGGTTGGACTCGGATTGGGTGAATGTCAGCAATACTCTGGATGTCTATCCCATGCTTCCTCAATAAGTCCTTAATGTGGTTGTTTTCTGCCAGAACAGTAACTGCAAATAAGAAGAACACACAGTCTGCATTACATTGTGGCCCTTGTCTCCTTACATTGATATATGTATCAATGACCTCTTCTTTGGAGTATGATACACACATTAGCATGCTCTCCATGAACTAGGTGTCTTTGAAAATGACAGCACATGTACTGCTGCTCTTCCTGGCTCTCTCTGGCCTTGCCTCTTCTAAATGCTCATGGTGCATATTTCATGTACTCACAATGTACATGACAGTCTGATAGAAGACTTCTAAAAATGGTCTTCAACAGATCCCATGTCAAATTATCTCATTTCATATGATGTCTTTCCTTCCCCTGGATATACATTTACTATTCTAAACCTGCCTGGTGTTCTTTTCATATGTGGTCAGGAATAGAGACAGTTCTACATGGGAGTACCAGGAGAAACCTGTTCCCCTGCTCCCAAAGGAAATAGCTCCCACGCTAGCACATGCCACCTGCATCACCACAAACATGTGAGTAATGTGTTTCGCTATGATGTTATAAATTAATATACGCTAAAGCATTCATACACACTTAAAAAAATAAAATAGAAAATCATGGAACATTTGCATTCCAAATACATGGGTTTTCCCAGAAGTGGAATCACTGGGCCATAAGGCAATTCCCTGGGAATATGTCCTAAGAATCCCAAAACACTGACTAGAAGGAATATACGCACCCCTATGATGTTCATGGCAGCATTGTTTACAATAGCCAAGATTTTGATGCAACCTAAGTGCCCAACAGTAGGTGAGTAGATAAAAAAGCTGTGGTACATTTACACAATGGAATATTAATTGGCGATAAAAAAGAAGGAAATCTTACCTTTTGGGACAGCATGGATGGACTGCGAGAGTATTATGCTAAGTGAAATAAGCCAGTCAGAGAAAGACAAGTACCATATGATTTCACTTACATGTGGAATCTAATGAACAAAATAAACTAATAAACAATACAGAGACAGACTCATAGATACAAAGAACATACTGACAGCTGCCAGAGGGAAGGGGGGTTTGGGAGCTGGGTGAAAAAGGTGAAAGAATTAAGAAAAAACTCACAGACACAGACAACAGTATGGTGATTGCCAGAGGGAACGGGTTAGGGGGAAGTAGAAGAGGCTAAAGGGGGATAAATGGTGATGGAAGGAGACTTGACTTGGGGTGGTGAACACACACTACACTGTACAGATGATGTATTATAGAACTGTACACCTGAAACCTATATAATTTTAATAACCAATGTCACCCCAATAAATTCAAGCAAAAAATACACATGGGTTTTACAAAGTTAAATAAAAATAGTAAACACACTCACAGACCTTGAACTACAACATCAGGTTTGACGGAAGTGGAAAATCTTCTATTTAAGGGGTCAATTTCACCAGTGGCAAGGAATCCCTAGAGGGAAAAAAGGAGCATTAACACTATGAAATATTGATTAACCAAAATTTAACCCAAATTTGAAAATGACATAATTTAGGGCTCAAAATATTCAGTATTTATTCCCTTATATATTTTGAGTCCATTGCTTATTTTCTCTGAAGCACAGTAGATCATTTAGATAGGCACCAATAAATGTGTTATGATTTCAGCACCTAGCTCTCCACGGCTAGTCAAGTATGCTACCATCTTATGTGAGTAAAGAGAACAATGGTAACGAATACTCCAGAGCAGCTGACTTTAAAGCCATGAAGATGCCAAAGACATTCACCACCATAGTGGACAGAGAGCCACTGTGCTCTTCTGGTTCCCCATCTGTGAAGCTCCAAAGTTGCCTACCTCTGCCAAGAGTGAGCTGAGGATGTACAAGGACTGACCCCACAGATGGGGCAGCTTCCCCAGAGGAACTCTGTCCACCGTGTGAGGATTCTTATACTCTTCATCTACCTGGCAAAGAGAGAAAACCCTAAAGTCAGAATGTCAGAGGATAAAAAGACCAATGTCACCATACACTGGAGAGCACACTGAGGATTTACAAAATGCTACTCATTTGCTCCTCCAGGCCAATTCTGTATGAGAGCTGGAATTGGGAGGCCAAGGAAGCTAAACCTTTGCGCTGGTGGTAGGGGGTAGGAGGAGTGGTTCATACGTAAAAGCAGCAGAGGCAGAACTCATATCTAGGCCTGGTTCCAGGCCAGTGCTCTGCCCACAAGCACACTGATGGCAAAAGGCAGAGAGACAGACACTGGAAGCCTGGCCAGCTTCTTTGAGCACAGCTCCAGGCAACAAGAAGTTGCACAGCTCATGCTTACATCTGGCTGTATTTTGGATACAATGATCTAAAACATCAGCCTTCTGTCATGGCAGTGCATCACTGGATGCTAAGTCAGGTTTCTTTGATCTTGCAATCCCCAGGAGTTCATAAACTCTGTATGCTTACACAAGAAAATCACCAGAAGGTGGCACTATTTATTGAGAAAAAACAATTGTAGTATTAGATCAGGAAGTTTCCATCAGGGATTCAAAAAGCTGAATCCATTGGGGGCTTTTGACTCATCTAAATTAGTTATAGTTCTCTTTCTGATGGACAGTGCTGGCTATGCACTACAAAAGTTAGTCTATAACTTTCTCTGTTGTAAATTCCATGCTGACCTTTGGGTTTTTATTCATTACAATGTTGGTTGGGGATAATGTCAGTGACCACTTTTTTCCTTCCAGAAAATATCAGTCAATCAAAGGAAGTAGAAACATTTATCCTTCTCCAAAGGGGAAAATCACACCATGGGGGCAGTCATTCTTTCTGTGTTAATCAGTGATGTTATTAATATACTTAGTAAAATTTTTAAAATTTGCTATAGTAGTAAACATTAAGAAAACTTGAAGATCATAAGCTAAACAGAATTAAACATCACCAGCAATCAAATAATCAAATGAGATACTAGTATGAAATGAGATTCACCAAAATGTCAACAGTGGTTATCTTTGGGTAGTAAGATTAGAGATAGGTATTTACTTCTTTTGGCAGAATTCTGGATGTTTTGTAGTGTGCAGGATTACTTTTACAATCAGATTGTATGTTAAAGCTATTGAAATGGAAATAATGTCCAGAAAGACTGCAAAGATCTAGAATGAGATATAGTCTATGCAAAGAACAGAAGGCAGACAAGGTGTCCGGATCACAAGACAGCCTGGCTCTATCCTGTTGTCACCCACGGGCTGGCTCCTGCCTCCTGGTGGCACCTCCTCCCCCTTTCCCACCCCTTCTGATCTGCTTGCAGGTCCTCTAATGCATCAGGCCTTTGCCACCACCACTCCTGTGTCTGCCCTCCATCCCTGGACTAGCTCCTCTGACCCTCCCCCCACCCCCGCCCCCGCCACTAGCCTGCAAGCTTGCAGAGGCAGAGCTGGCATTGCAACCCTTTTGTATCCCAGGATCTAGCCTGGTATCGGGCCCGGAGCAGCTGCTTAATACATATCTGCTGGACACACTTGAATTAGTCTCAAGCTATGCAAAGGAGGACCCCATGGATGGTAGCCCTTTGTATAAGCATGTCTAGCTGAGGAAATGAGTGAGGCTAAAATCCAGGCTTGATGCCACTATGGCCTGGGGCTGCAGCCACTTCGAGGAGGAGGTCCTTTTTCTAATTTGCACAAAGGTGCCATATGGGTCTGGGTGTCCCTATCTGCAGTGGTTTCTACATGCCACTGTTGTGATGGGGGAACATTCCCACGTGTTCTCTGGAAGCAGCCTACACACACACTGTGATCAACATAAAAGAGTGTTCAAAATAGATGCCTTGCTTAAAGGTCAGTGCAAAGTTTAGAAGAGAGAAAAGTTGCAGAGTAATTTTTTACAACATGTAGCCAGCACTGTTCACACCTGGCATTTACTATAGTCAGGAATATATGCCTTTTAGTAGAACACAGATGGATGGTTATTCTCTACCATCAAATAAGTAAAATACCCATGAAGTAGTTTATTTCCACCTGCTCTGCTTCCAGGATCCAAATGACCTCCTATTACTAATTTTGTTCTGCCAAATGCCTCAGTATTGGAAAGGGGGAACCTGAACACATATTTGCTGGGAAATAACTACCCAGGCCCCACCATCAGCCCCTCCCCAGCAACACATACATATCAAACATAGTAAAATGAATACGTTTGCAGGACGCCTAGGTCTCTGACTCTTAGAGAGAAAAGAGCCCTTGTAGGCTCCATGGCCTGATCAGTACCTATGGTGAGGGACTCTCCAACACCTGGAAATGTACCACCCATTAGAAGGCAGCAAGGGAAGGCCCTGACCCTCGGGTCTGGTCCCAGGTGGACCAGTGCTATCTGAGCACTTAACAGGTTCCAGAGCCTCTTTAGGCAGAGGCACACAATTTCAGAGGCCCCACCAGTCCTCTGACCATGTGCTTGTGGGCCTGATTCAACCACAGAACCCCTAAACCCAAGCTGTGGCGTGACAGCTTCTGCTGGATTAAGATCTCCTGATGTTCCTGTCAATTACGGGGAATATGCTGCTCTCTGAAGTCTCCACGTACTTCCTGCAAATACAGTAATGAAGCAATAAGAACATCTGAAGGACAAACAGCCTTGAATCAAGAATTCTTTTCTGCCCTAGCCAGTTTGGCTCAGTGGATAGAGCGTCAGCCTGCAGACTGAAGGGTCCCAGGTTCGATTCCCGGTCAAGGGCACATGCCCAGGTTACAGGCTCCATCCCCAGCAGGGGGCGTGCAGGAGGCAGCTGATCCGTGATTCTCTCTCATCATGGATGTTTCTCTCTCTCCCTACCTCTCTGAAATCAATAAAATATATGTATTTTTTAAAAAAGAATTCTTTTCTTCTGAACATAAGACACATATAAGGAAATCTTCCCACCAAGATATATATATATATATCTCCATCATGGCCCAATTTAGGAAACTGCATAGAACAAAACTATCTTTAGGCATCTTATTGGAACTGGCCAATTTCTCTCTCCCTGATATAGAATGTCTTCTAAGCTCTGAAATGGCTTGACTCAAAGGAAAAGATTCTCAACCATATCTACACATCTCTCCTCCTTCCCTAGGAAGATTCTGTCTGGTTTCTTCTTCTGTGGATATGCGTGAGAACATGGTGTCCAACAGTGTTTTGTGCATTTGAAGGTTCATTTGGTCTTGGGCTCAGGTGAGGAACAGATAGCCTCTGAAGGTCCTCCACTGATGCCTCACTTGGACTCCCCTTTGCAAGCATGGCTCCAAAGCCATAACTTCTGTGATAGACAGGAATACTACTGAAGGCTTTACAAACCACTTCTCCTGGAGAAAAAATGTTAGTTCTGGAGCGGGGGTGGAAAATATGAAAAGGCCAAGCACCAAGTCACTTTGTTCTCGATGAGCAATGCCTGGTTACCTTGTTAGGTGGGATGGCATAGAGTTCTGGCACCAGGTGGATCCCATTCTTGCCCCTGATTAATATTCCCTCCAGGGCCTCTCGGTATTCTTGGACCTGGAAAATAGTCCCATCCCCAATGGTATGAAAGAGGGGTCCTTAATGCTGTAACAGCAGTGCAACACAGAAAACACCTCTCTTGGCAACAAACAGATTAGAAGTAGGACACGGGGCCAAGAAATGCGCAAATACCTTTAGCTCAGAGTGCAGGAGGAAACAGGACTCTTGCTGACAGCAAGTGTTAGGAGGAGTGAAACACAACTGGTCTTTTCTGTATGGCCTTTTGCTTTTTTCTCTGTGTGGTTTTTAACCCATGAGTTAAATATTTCACTCTTAACTTCTCATATATTTAAATTTTGTCTTGCCCTGGCCAGTGTGACTCAGTTGATTAGAGCATTGTCCTGTGGAAGGTCACAGGTTTGATTCCCGGTCAGGGCACGTACCTAGGTTGAGGGTTCAATCTCTGGTCAGGGTGAGTAAAGGAGGCAACCGATAGATGTATCTCTCTCACATCAATGTTTTTTTCTCTCTCTTCTTTTCTCCCTCTCTAAAAAAATAAGTAAAAAATATTAAATAAATAAATAAATAAATAAATAAATAAATAAATAAATAAAAATTGTCTCACTAGCCAGACTATAAGCTTCTTGGAGTGGAGGCCGGATCTTACGTAGCGCATCCCTATAGGTAGTTTTACACTGCAAGGCCCTCATTCAAATATTTATTGCTCAAGAAACACTTGCTGAACAAATCTCATGTGAGGAAAGGAAGTGTACGTACTATGATCGATGTACCCCTATTCTTAGGATGCTGTTGATGTAAACATTTTCATGAAATTAAAAAATCACTGATAAAAATCTACATATTAAAAGGGAAAAGAAAAAAGAGAGAAAAACCTTAACTAGCCACCTGCTATTTAAGACATTTCATCTTTGGAGAGCCCAGTCAAAGCATGACTAGTGGTGCATCATTTTTTTAAATGTCATTGAGCAGCAAGTAGAAGAAACAGGATAGGCATAAGGGTAGTAAATTCTATGAGACCTAGAAAATAAGGTACTAAGTATAGTCTTTTTTGTCTCCTTAGTCTTTGTTTGTTTGTTTGTTTCTGATCATTGTCAAACTTATTCACAATTGAAATTCCAACTCAATCTTTTTGGATCTTTCAGTTCTAGGATAAAAAGAAAACATAAGATCCAAGATAATCACTACAGCATAAAAGTAAGAATGAACAACGGGGCGACAATAACATTTTAAGCTTGCTGTTGTTTCTGCAGCCCCCCAGCATTCCTGAGCAGAGGCAGCTTTCAAAAACTAAGATAAATCTTCGATTGTTCACCCCAAACTAGAACACGTGATTCAAGCAGGTTTAAAAAATGTCAGATCTGAAAAGGTTAAAAAAGCAGCAAACCTTTGAGTTCATCAGTTATGTACATAAGCTTCATAAAGACAGGTCTGTTTTGCTCACCAAAGTATGTACAGCAGCAAATGCTAAAAAAAAACCTGTCTTGAACAAATGAATGCTGCATTAACAAATATTTACTGCGTACTTACTATATCCTAGGCCCAGGGAATATGTTGGTGAACTGGATAGAGACCACCTCTAGCAAAGTCCTTTGACAGATAAGTGGAAGATTAAACATAATATGCAGCATCTTCTTACCTGAACAGCGTCACCACTGAAGACCCCATCGATTATGAAATATGTCCAGAACACGGGCCATTCACATTCAATGTTTTCAAAGAGCTTGAGTTCAGCAGGGTCATAATGCAGTCGGTTTGGGTCCTGTAATCAAATAGGTAGACCTTCTGAAAGGTGATGTCAGATACATACATAATACCATTGTACCTCACTGGGTTTCCCTCACTTGTCTTTTCAATGCAGCTTTGAGGTTGGTATAATTAGGATTCTACTATAATGGGGAGATGCTATTTTTGGCAGTTTTCTATGGTAAACTATCAGAAATGTACACAAGACTCCTTGGTAGTTTACTATATTGTTTCCTATATCTCTAATAAATAAATAGCAATTTATCTCTCACAGTGCTTGGCAGACTATTTTATTGATATTATTCTATCAGTCACTATGGCAAAGAAACCCAAGGAGGCGGCCACAGTTGGTATTTAAAAACCCATGTGAGCCACGGAACTATTTGTCCCTGTCTACAAGCTGGTTTTAAACCACCAGCTTGCTGTCCTAATGATTTTATTATTCTATTGTCTAACTCCAGGCTTGCTGATACTAAAATTAAGACTTCTCTTTCCAATATTCTAACATGTAATTATAATCAATAGAGGGAGAACACCACAGTGGCAACTTAGATATGAAGCAGTTAAGGAATATTAAGAAACATTATTTAAATACAACCTCTCTTGGGGTTTTATAACCATCTCGAAGGAAGCGACAACATCCATAACGCCCCTAAGAAGATAAAGAAAAACAAGTACATTTGGAGACGTCAGAAGAATTTCTTTGCCTTTTGATTTTAACCCCAGTCAACCCTTTGCCCCCTTTCTCATGAATCTTGTAATACTGAAATGTGTACCAAGTGGTCTTTGTTATCAGTACAAAAAGTTATTTTTAAGTCCTACGTAAAGTAAATTCTGGTTTGATGAGTCCTTGGAAGAAAATTCCAAAATACTACATTAAACTATCAGAGGTTTGAGAATAATCACTAAGAGTTCAGTGAATGACCAGCCTTTCATTTTGATTTGTCAAATTATGCAATGATGCAAAGGGAATCTCACTGCTTGGAAAAGCCACCATTCAGATATCTGGATTGGACTGCTTCTACTTGAAAGACTGGAAAACTAAAAGGGCATTCCAGACTCCTTGCAGATAGGCTCTATTCACAAAATTCATATCTTCCACTGCAAAGGAGCCTACATCCTTAAGCTTGATAGGGAGGCAGGTGGGGCTTCCTGTGGCTTAGAGCTATCACTTCTGGTTTTCCTGCCGCAGGCTCCAGTGTTCCTGTCCATCTTTCTGGGTGTCAGGAAAGAATGGCAGTGGCAGGGCTCTCTTAATCTGCCTTTCTACTAGTAAATCCCCGGATAGCAGCTTCGGGTGACCATTTCCCAATTTCTTAAGTGTGTATGAGTTGCTCTAGTGTAGGCCGTGGAGGCAAGCACTGCCGTAGTGGCCAGCCCCAGATGGCTCTGGGAGGCCCAGTTAGAATCTGCTCCCTATAAACACTCATTCCCTGCACTAATTCTTTGCCTGCTTCAACTATCTAAAGAGGTTCCTTTTCCACCACTGAACCCTGACTGAGACAGCTATCGTCTTTTGGGGATGTGCTTGGAGACCCTTTAACTTCTTGTTTCCAAGGGCTAAAATCATTTTTCACGGAATCTAAGTAAGATCATAAACGTGAATTTTGGCTTAGGAAACTAGCATTCTTTGATAATTTTACCAATAACTTCAGTTGGCTGGAATTTTTTTTTTTAAACTTGCTGCCCGGCCGGTGTGGCTCAATGGTCGAGCATTGACCCATGAACCAAGTGGTCCCTGGTTCTAGTTCAATTCCCAGTCAGGGCACATGCTTGGGTAGCAGACAGTCTCCAGTGGGGAACATGCAGGAGGCAGCCGATCAGTGTTTCTCTCTAATTGATGTTTCCATCTCTCTCCTTTCCTCTCTCTCTTAAATACACACACATACACAATTTGTTAATGAAACTTTTATATTTTTTCCCATTGATTTTTTTAGAGAGAGAGGAAGGCAGAGAGAGAGAAAATAATCCATGTGACAGAGAAACACTAATCTGCTGCTTTCTGCACACCCCCTACTGGGGATCGAGCCCACAACCCAAGTATGTGCTCTGACTGGGAATCAAACGGTGACCTTTTGGTGCATGTGATGACTCTCAACCAACTGAGCCATACCAGCCAAGGCTGGCTGGAATATTTAATAACATTCTTACTTTGATGTAATGTATCATAGTTACATAGTTACTCAGAACAGGGATTTTAAAAAAATTTCAATTTAACTTTGGGATCACTAAATTCCCTGATATTGTGTGTAAAGTTTGAGGATATTGAGACATGTATTTTTTTTCTGGCAGGGACTCTATAGCTTTTAAGACATCTTCAAAGGAGTCTGTGATTTCTAAAGGGGTAAGAAGTTCTGCCTTAGAAGTACAGGAGTGGTATGAATTGGGTTCAAAGATGATGGCTCGAGTCAACCTCTGCAACTTAGGAAGAGAACCAAGTCACTTGATCACTAAGAGACTTAGTTTTGTCACCTGTAGACTCAGCTTTGGATATCTCACTCTATGAACCCACTTAGATAAACCAAGCTATTGGCCTCATGGAGAACCAAGGCTTGGGTGAGGCTGCTCCAAGTCATAGTGTGAAAGTGGCACTTAACACAGGGCAGATAGGCACTAGTGTGACCAACGCTTACCTGGAGCTTAGAAATGATTTCATTTTTGGTCACATTCACAAGGTTCATATCTTCCACTGCAAAGGCCGGGAAAGAAATAATAGAAAGAAGTCCAGCATCAATCTCTTTAGACGTCGATGCTCTTGGCAGCATGGAGAACAGAATAGACTGAATGAAAAACAGAGGTGAATTTAACCTGTGATGTACTAATAGTTATGTACAGTATCTAGAGATCATGACCTTTGCCCCAAAGGAACATTCAAATAATTAGAGCTTTGTCCTACCAATATGACCCTGATGGGCGACCTTGCCCACCCAACCAATGATTCCTGTTCCTTGGGGGAGAATAAGGAGTCAGGGGAGTGCGGTACTGCCTGGAAACCATGCTGAGAACTCCTTGTCTCCCTTCCTTTGTGACTTCTGTAGACTTTGCTGGGCCTTCAGGACATGCAGGGGAAGAACTAGGGGCTACCTGTATCAGCAGATTAGGATGTCCTGATGGTGAAGAAAAAGACAGAGAAGAACACACATACAGGGCCACTATAGAGAAATGTCTGGCTTCTATGGAATGTGGCCAGTTGGACTGGGTGACTGAGAAACCACTTAAAGAAAAAGTCAAATCCAGAAGAACACAAGAACACTCAGGCAAAATGGTAATAACAGTATTTAGTTTAGTCCTAGAGAGAAAGGGTTACTTAGCAGCACTATAATATGGCCTCAAGTATAAGGTGGTTGGATTAAGCATTGTAAAATAAAGGAAGTTGAGACTATAAGGAACAGTTTGGGAAGGGAAAAAGCTAATCCTGAGATTTAACATGTACAGACATGGGGCTAGACCAGGGGTGGGCAAACTTTTTGACTCGAGGGCCACAATGGGTTCTTAAACTGGACCGGAGGGCCGGAACAAAAGCATGGATGGAGTGTTTGTGTGAACTAATATAAATTCAAATTAAACACCATTACATAAAAGGGTACGGTCTTTTTTTTTTAGTTTTATTCATTTCAAACAGGCAGGATCCGGCCCGCGGGCTGTAGTTTGCCCACGGCTGGGCTAGACCCTTGAAAACATAAGCTTATTAAATCTTCCATATGAAGAAGGAATTCAGGTACTACATCCAATTCACACATGAGGCCTCTTAAGACTCTAAGTACAAAGACTCAGTCTAAAGGAATGCAGCTAGTATGCGACAGATCTAGGATTCCCACCCAGGACCAGCTGGCTACAAAGCTCACACAATTTCCACTAGACTACACATTTATTAAGATGCACACCAGCTTGACTCTATTAAACCATACTTCAAGAAATCACAGATTTCCCACTAACAAATATTTAATGGGGGGAAATGGAGTGAGCTGGACAGTAGGATAAAAATGGGGGTGAACCTTCAGCTTCAGAGTAAAACTTCATTTTTATAACCCACTGAACCCCCACCCTCTACCCCCCACCCCAGGCTTAGTTCTTTAACTAGTTATTCTTCCCTAGGCTCTCTCTGCCTGGAAACATACACTCCAAGTTTTATGTATCTGACTCCCATAGCCCTAGCACACAGTGGGCCCTCATTAAATAAGAGTTCGGTGATTGACCAGTAGTTGGTGACCTACTAACTGCTTAATGGAGTTCCCTAATCTTCACAAAATCACTCCTTTCTCTAATTTTTATTTCATGAAGGTTCTACTACTTTGCCATTTCTCCCATCTCATCTCTCCACTATTACCCACTCTGCCCATCTCCTCTTCCGTCCCCAAGTGAACTAGTGCTTGCTAGTCATTCAATTTGAGGGCATCATGCAATAAACCTGAGAGAAATCCACCTATGTTCTCAAAACAAAACAGATTTTGCCTTCTGCAAAACAAGGTGTCATGATTGCTGACTCCATATATATAATATTGTTGTGTCTTATGTTTGCATGGTACTTTCTGGCTTACAAAGTACTCTGACAAATTAAGTTGATTTACTCTTATCCTTAAGACCACCTTGTGCAGCAGGAGGGAAATGGCCCAATATGCCCACTGTATGAATGAGGGAACTAAAGCTTGAAGAAGCCAAGTACCACCAAGCTAGAAAGGTAAGGAAAACTGGAGCCTAGGTCTTCCCTTCATGAGTCTCCTATCCAGCTCTCTGGAATGCGAGAGGTTGAGCTGTTACCTGGCAGTGTTCAACCTCATCAGGCAGGACATGGATCACTGACTTGCGTCCTCCATGGGCTCCAAAAAGATCCAGTTCATCAATTGCTTCAAGTGCTGCCTACAAACACAGGTCTGAATTACTTTTCCTTTCTAGTGAACATGCACTCCCATATCTGATACTCCTTTTTCATTAAGCAATCTAGTATATGTGTTTTCCCAAAGGTGATGAAACATTATCTTTAAAATCCAGCTAAAGAGGCCTATGGTCATGTTCTATCCTTATTTTCAGTAGATCAGAGCAGGAGAAAATAAAAATATTTCCCCAAGTGAAATTATTATACAAAAATTAAATATTAACAAATTAATAACTGTGTGTGTGTGTGTGTGTGTGTGTGTGTGTGTGTGTGTGTGTATGCACACACACAGAGGGGGCACTAAATTCATGGTTGGCTTTTCTTTCTCCTATTTTAGTGATTAACTCCTAACATTAGCATATCTGGTACTTAAGAAAGTTAATTCTTTTAGTACTAAGTATGTTGTCTGTCAGTTGACCTTAACAGAAAATAGTTTTTACTTTTAGTATTTTTTTTCTTTATTATGAAATTTTTTTTCACTTGCAGTTTGCATTCTTTATTAGTTTCAGGTATACAGCATAGTGGTTAGATAATCATATACTTTACAAGTGTTCCCCCCCCCCCTGATATTTCCAGTACTCACTGGCACCATACATAGTTATTACAATATTATTGACTATATTCTCTATGCTGTACTTTACATCCCCATGCCTATTTTGTAACTACTAATCTACTTCTCAATTCCTTCACCTTTTTAACTCACCCCCCTAACCCCCCTCCAATCTGGCAATCATCAGTCTATTCTCTTAACAGAGCATATTTATTGTTGCTTTCACAATTTTAGCTCTGGAATCTTTCCAAAAGTACACTTTGGTATTGAGGAGGAAGAGAGGAAAGCATGCTAAATGTCTAGGACAAGAGATGAAAACTGGTAGCCTGAATCTGCCCCACAGGTGTATTCTCTTTTGACCTAAGTAAGTTTTTAAAATGATTTTGAACTGGAATACTTTTAGAGAATGTTCTCAGTATCCCCAATACCCCCCAATATTTTTCTATCTGGCCAACTTCACATATTTTTATATTACTTGCCTGACGCTATAGACTTTTGAACTTATAAGCCCTGCCCTACAAAGTGGCCATGTTCTTCAGCCCTCCTTATGACCCAGAAAAGAAGACTGAAGGTCTACATCCAGCTTCCTAGACAACAGTAAGAGCTTAGACCCGTGGTTGATAACAATGGACAATGAGGAGGGAGTGCCCTTATTTTTAAGCACATGCAGATTTCAGTGCAGGAAACCTACATTCTTTACCTATAATTTCAGTTGGCTGGGTACACGCACCACTTGAATTTCATACTTGCTGTTGACTTTTGAAAAATATACTAATCAGATTAAGCTCATACTTCTAATGAGAACCAAGTCAAAGCAGTGAAAACGCACAGAAGGAAGAACAAGGAGGATGAGCCGTCACCTTGGCCATTCCTACAGAGCTTGCATTCAATTCCGGAATGCCCTGATTAGTCTTATCGCCACGTTCCCACATTCCATAATCCTGCAGGAGAAAAAGGCAGTAATCAGAGCAGGAAAAAGAGGAACATGAGAAGTGCTATGGAAAAATGATTCCTTTATGTTACTTCAGGCATAATGGAACATGAATATCTCTTCTCCAAGACCACCAAATTCGTGGTTTTACACACACAGGCTGTGTTTTTCCTCGATTTCAGTTCATTTGACCTTTGTGCAGAGTTTTAGAAGTAAATACTCAGGTGGAACCAAAAATGCATGCAAAAGTGCTCTCAATTTTCTTATTCCTAAAAATTATTAATTTGTGAGAAACTCTTGATTTGTAGAAAACAAAATATTTTATTTATCTTAAAATCAAATAAAATGCTGCCCCTCAATTTAGCTAATTCCTTTGAACTTATATTAAATTTTAAGATGGAATAAAGAAACTTCAACAAATGGGTTAGAAATAGTTGAAGCCAACCAAACCATTTAAAATAATTTAATATCTTTTTCTAGCATTACCTCTTGGGGGAAGAAATGCTCAGCAAGTAACAGGAGCCCAAGTCAACACTAAGGCACAGAATACTGAACTTTCCTGGTATTTTAAACTGGTTAATATGAATTGGCTCAGAACACTCCGTCCACATAGAGGACCTGATACATGCATATCTATAAGAATTCATACTTTCTCTTAAGAAACCTAAGCACGGGATACTGTTTTGAAATAATGCTATGTGTACTATTGAAAGATTGCAACCCAACAAGAACAGGACCAATGCCAACATTTCAGTATTTATTATTTGGTCTCTAAAGATGAACATTTTCAAAATGTGAAAATTTCGACTTAGACACACCAGAGTGACTTTAGACTCTTTGCCTTGTAGCTAGGACCTAGGACTCCTTCTTTCAGTATTCCTCACATCTGGGCCTTTCCATGTTCCAACCCATCTTCACTCCAACTCAAAAATTGCTTTGATCAGCTCACTCCCTGCTTAAGAGTCTAAAGTGACAAACTGTTTATATGACCCTAATGGATCCTGTTCAAATCTCTCTCTCTGGATGGCCACACCTCCATTATTTGGCCTCTCCACCTCACACCCCCCACACACACCGCACACCCACAAACTGACTATTTTCTATCACTGTCTAACACTCAACTTTCACCCTAAGTCTACTCCTTCACTCTGAACCCCTTTTTCCCAAGCATCCTCCCAAATACACACACTCAGAGCCTGTCCTTGCCTCTATGACTGCTCATGCTATTCCCTCACCACAAACACCCCTTTTCCTCCCTTTGCTTATCTAACTCTACTCATCCTCCAAGGTCCAACTAAAGTCCTATCTTTAACATGAATATTTCTCAAGTTTCTTTAGACCAGGATTTGTCAACCTCGGCACTATTGATATTTGGGGCCAGATCATTCTTTGTTGTGGGGCTGTCCTGTGCACTGTAGGATGCTCTGCATAGTCCCTGGACACCACCCTCTAGATGTAAGTAGCACCCTCCCCATTATTACAACCAAAAATGTTTCAAGACATTGCCCAATGTCCTCTGGGAGGGGTAGATTGCCCCTGATTGAAAGTTACTGCTTTAGACCTGGGGGTAGTAAATTATAGCCCTTGGACCAAATCTAGTTTGCCACCTGATTTTGTAAATAAAGTATATTTGAGACACAGCCATGCTCATGTGTTTATGTGTTGTCTATGGCTACTTTGGTGCTACCATGGCAAAGTTGAGTTGCAGCAAAAGAGACCATAGGGACCACAAAGCTTTAAATATTTACTTTTTGGCCCTTTGCATGTAATGTTTGCTGACCTATGCTTTAAACCATAGTGGCTTTCTTTTTCAAACCAAACCCTACACTTTCCTTATCACCCTTATAGTCAACCCTGGAGGAGCTGGGGTTCATGCACATTTGTACCTGCACACACCTGGTCTGGGGCACACATCTGGCTCTGGCCCCTCTACCTGTGGGATGTTTGGGGTGATCACCTTGGCATAGCAGCTCCCACTGAGGTGCTTCTGCTGCTGCCCTTAATCCCGAGTCAGACCAGCCTATGTACATGCCACATGAACTCTGCAATTGTGTCCCAGGACAAAAATGTGCACTTTGTGTGTGGAGGTGACATAATCTTATACCTCTAATCATGCTAAATTTCTGGTCAGCCCCAAATAGCCTGGTTCTCAGAGAACCATATGATTTTTTATTCTTTTTGGCCACTGAAAACACTACCGGGGTTTATACTTACAGCAACTTTATATGCAGCTTCTATATAAAAAACAAGATTCTGTATGAAGGCAACCTCATCAAGGGTGAAAATAATACGTAAACCTAGTAAAGAAGAGCAAACAATGAAATTATGAAGTTATGTTGTAAAGGGAGCTGCCAATTACAAATATCACACTAGGAAATGAATCCTTTCGCCCCATTTTCATTTTTCTTTTTTTTTAACGTTTATTGATTGTTCAGAGAGAAAGGAAAAGGGAGAGATAGAAACATCAATGATGAGAGAGGATCATTGATTGGCTGCCTCCTGCACGCCCCCTACTGGGGATCGAGCCTGCAACCCAGGCATGTGTCCTTGACTGGAATCGAACCCAGGACCCTTCAGTCTGCAGGCGACACTCTATCCACTGAGCCAAACTGACTAGGGCCCCATTTTCATTTTTCTTACTGGAGCATCAAAAATTAAGTCTAAAGTAAATTTTAACACGATGTCTAATAGCAGAAAGAGGAAGGAAGGAAGGAAGGAAGGAAGGAAGGAAGGAAGGAAGGAAGGAAGGAAGGAAGGAAGGAAGGAAGGGGGAAAGAATGTATTTACCTTTGTGTGTGTGCCTACAAACAGAAAGGATTAAAAGGGAAGGTGTGAAGCCTTCTGCACTCTTTGAATGAAATCTAACTAATGAAAGGAAACAAATAGATATAGGTCAAAGTTGGTATTGCAATATTAGTTATAACAGCAAAAAGGAAAAGAATAAAGTAATAGTTAAATTAATTGTAGCATATTCACTGATAAAGTCTGGGAGAAGAAAACTTTAGTAGTAAGAGGGGGCATGACACTCTGCAGAGAGTTGAACTATTGAAGGTAGATTTCATCTAGGTTATCACCCAGTAACTAGGTGACAGTGACAGAAAGGCAGCTTTGGAATTAACTACAGAGGTGCTAACAGAGCTGGCTCAACAGCCCTCATCCTGTGAGTGCTCAGGAGGCTGACTATTAATTAGCATGTCACAGAGTCAGTGCTCATCTATATATATAAAAGCCTAAGCGCCCAAATGAGCCTCTCCTGCCTCTGCGGCAGCGCTAGTGAGTGCTGGCAGGCACAGTGGGTGCTGGGATGAGTGGGAGCAGTGCAGCACCTGGCCTGGGCTCCTCCCCAGCTGCCTGCCGCTTCACGCACTACTACATCCTTTGGGGGATGTTGGATTGCAAGAGGGCGCAGGCCAGGCTGAGGGACCCCACTGGTCCAAGAATCTGTGAACCGGGCCTCTAGTAATATTATAATGAAGCATGCTTTTTCTTTACAGAAATAGCTTATTTTAGTCCTAACTGGTTTGGCTCAGTGGATAGAAATAGCTTATTTTGAATACTGATCAATATCTGCCCCTCCCTGAACCCTCCTGGATTGTTACTCCCTGTACAATGGGCTCAAATGGCCTATGCTCACCTGAAGCAGTCATCTGGGCCAGGAACAGGAGGAAGAGGGAGGTGGCATCCACCTGAAGGTGGCCCCACTGGTCATCACCCACCACGGTGCTGCAGGTGGCAGTGTTGTACTTGGCGTGCAGGCTGTCCTTGGTACTCTGAGTGTGCTTGAACTTTTCCACTTTATCCACCTGAAGGAGAAGGCAAGCCAGCTCTGCATAGCTAAGAGGTTCATGGCTGGCAGAGGCCACACCTAGGTTCAATCTCTTGGATGCAGACCTCTTATCTGCTACCTCTGGGAGCCAAAGGGATGGAAAATGGGATTTTCACTAGTGAGCACCACACAGAGGGACTGTGTGGGGGATTCTTCCTGCCCATCTTTAGGAATGTCCCAGCCCAGTGGGATTTTAACTAGTTCTGCAGGGACAAGGGGTCAAGACAAGGGGTTTCCATGCCTGTGTATCCCCAGCATGAGCCTTAACACATGGTAGGCACTCAATGAGAAAAGGAGGAAAAGAGGGTGAGAAGGATAATTGGAAGAGGGCCTGTTATGTTGAAAGAAAAAGAATAACTGTCTTTGCAGACTAGCAGGCACATGCTGATTAAGGGTGGGGACAGTATTGTAGTCATCTTTGTATCTGTTGCAGATCCTAGTATGATGCTCTATATACAGTATGTGCTCAATGAGTTGTTTTATTTAACCCTCACAGAAAATACCAATACATAGTAATGTCAAGTTTCAGAAATTCAAGCATTTCAACTCAAAAGAAACCCTTTTATAAACTCAACAGAATAAACAACAGTACATGGCTTTCTAGGAGTGCTTTTAAAAACATGTTTCCTTCCCCATTTATTAAAAAAAGGTATGTTCTCCTTTTACGCAAGCAACTCTTCAAAAGAGATTCTGAAACACAGCGTCCTTTGAGTCTGTGAGTCATATAATGTAATACAAGTATTGAAGATAACTTTAAAGAAGAAAGTAAGCAACATATTTTCAATTTCTCATCTTGAAAAGTTCAAAAACGCTTTAAGAATGTTAGTTGTCATCATGAAAATGACGAAATGCCCACTCAGATGACCCACAAACACATTTGTCGTTTTCCACCTACCTGTCTCATCATGCACTGGAGAAGACCCCGCATGAGTTTCACCACGTTCTGTAGAAATAAAGTGGGATTAGTAATAAGACCAGCTTCCCTGCTCCATGAAAACCTCACCACATGGCCAGTAAGCCAACACTGCCTGGACACTTCCCTGAGAAGGCAGATCCTGAGTGTATACAAGTATTCTGATGGTTTAGTTATTTCCACCTCTCCACTCCATCACAAAGGAAGAAAATCCTGACAAAGTGATTTATCGCAAAAGAAGGAGTTGGACCAAGTGGCATCTCCCAGCTCTGAAATCCAGTGACACCTCACTGATATTTTAGCAAGCAATTGTATAAGCCTAGTACCCTGGAGCTTTATGGCACAGTTCTTTTTTAAAAAAATAAAGTTTGGAGTTTTATTTTTTTATTTTAATTTTTTAAATATATTTTATTGAGTTTTTACAGAGAGGAAGGGAGAGGGAGAGAGAGAGAGAGTTAGAAACATTGATGAGGGAGAAATGTCTATTAGCTGCCTCCTGCACACCTCCTATGCCTGCAACTGAGGTACATGCCCTTGACCGGAATCAAACCTGGGACCTTTCAGTCCACAGGCCTACGCTCTATCCACTGAGCAAAATCAGCTAGGGCATGACACAATTCTTAGTAATTTATTTTTGTTATGCAAGGATGAATTAAGTCCACCATGCCTGTCCCAAGTAATACTGCTCTGTGCCAAAATAGCCATTTGTGACACCATTACTGAACTGTTGAGTAAAGTTCTTACAAAATGCAAGTAGCTGCCAAGGTTTCTTAATAATATGTACTGTAACCATTTATTATAATTCTAATTATCTTTATAAATAGCAATAGTACTTTGATAATCAGATGCTATATCCAGGCATTGTACAAAACACTTTACCTGATTCTCTCAAATTCTTCCAACAGTCTTTTGAGGTAGGTATTATTATTACCTCACTTTATAGATGAGGAACCAGAGGTTGAGAGAGATGAAGTAACATTGCTAAAGTTTCCCAGTGGATAGAGCAAGGACAGAGTCCAGGCCATTTGACTCTAGAGTTTGAGTTCTTAGTCAATACATTATGTGACCTCTCATTTCCTTCACAATTCAGGTCTTAATTGTGAATATTAAAAAACTGATCTTAATATGTCCTATGTTTTGTTAATCCTCACCTGAGGATATTTTTTCCATTGATTTCTTTAGAGAGAGTGGAAGAGAAGGGGAGAGAGAGAGAGAGAGAGAGAGAGAGAGAGAGAGAGAGAGAGAAACATTGATGTGAGAGAGACACATCGACTGGTTGCCTCCAGCACGTGCCCCAACCATGCTGGGGATGGAGCATGAAACTGAGGTTCATCCCCTTGACTGGAATTGAACCTAGGACCCTTTGGTCCACATGCCAATGCTCTATCCACTGAGCAAAACAGTCTAAGGCTTAATATGGCCTATTAACAACACTATCAAACTGCTTCACAAGTGGCTGGAGAATAGGATAGCTCAAAGTTGCCTGGATGAAAGAAGCTCACCCAGGGCCATGAGCATCTCTTCTTACAGAATGTACATGGTTTGCAGTGGAGGATGTAGTGAAGGGTCATGGAAACTGAAAACACCTCCTGATTATTTTCTTACATACTCAATGATGGTAAATCTTTTCTTTGGTGGGTATCTTGGATTCTGATTTTGAAAAACAATAAAAGGATTTCATTGAGCTATATGGCAAAATAAGCACAAAAATTGGATAATACCAACATGGTTCAAAATTAGAGGGTGACTATAAATTAATAAGACTGCTTCAAAATGGCTCAAACTAGAAAGGCATTTAAGGGAAATTCCAAACATGTTTTAAACGGTGGCAATACTGTTTGGATAATCATCCTTTCAACATAACTACTTGAAAGGTGTATACTCTTTGGAATGTGCAGTTCTGGTGTACTGACTTTAAAAAAAACAATCATATTAGTTTATATAACCTCATATATAACTATTAGAGGCCCGGTGCATGAAATTCGTGCATGGGTAAGGTTCTCTAGGCCTGGCTGATGATCAGGGATGATCAGGGCCTTCTGGCTGCTGGCCGGGCCTTCCTTCCACACCACCCCCTGGTGGTCAGCACACATCATAGCAAGCGATTGAGCTCCTGGTCTCCCAGTCGAACTCCCGAGGGGACACTTTGCATATTAGCCTTTGATATATATAAATATATAAAATTGACAGAACATGTGTGTGAGAAATAGCTAGTTAGAAATTGGAATGCTTTATTTTCCAATTCATTGTGATTATTTTTTGGAAGGAAAAATATCTAAAGAAAAAACAAATGAGAGGCTGAGGCCACTTAAGTGCTTCCCCAAAACATTCTATAGCAGAAATGGGGCCAACATCTGCACCAAACTGTTCTGTACACACAGCTACTTCCTTGTAGACTTTTCAGTTTAAGGAAGAGGTGCTGAGCAGCCAAGACATGGCTGCCAATCAGCATTACCTGCTCCAACTCATAGGCCTTGGCCTTGTCCTCATCACGGTCGGCATTCTTGCGGTAGGCCATGCCGAGGCCCCACACGGCCAGGATGCTGTAGATATTATCCCGCACCCAGGCATCCTTCTGTTCATGACTGGCAGACAGCAGCCCCGTGATGGGATTCTATTAAAGAAGAGACACAAAATGATTCAACAACACCCTTTACCAAGCTCCTGGACAAGGAATACTTGTCTTCAGAGGCCACAACAAGGGTCAGAATGACAAGTGAAGAGACAGGAGTTTCAGTCCTTGCTCTGCCACCAACAGTGTGATCATGAGCGAGAACTGACATCACTAAGAAGATCCTAAGGAATATTGTCACTTTGAAGTTCTTTTTATTTTGCTTTCAGACCAGATCACACTATTGGAAATGCCAAACAGAAAAAAAAGCAAACAGAAAAAGCCTGCAAGACTTTTATAAATATTTGCACTTCAGGCTTTAAGTCTTCTTCTGCCTTCATGTATCCACACAAATTGGTAAAGCATTGTCACAATGTGTACAGCAATGCCAAGCCATGCCATGCCACCGCTAAATGATAGTCACCTCTTTTATTCTTTAGTTTGGGCTTAACTATTGAAGTGGAGTTGGGTCCCACTCCATCACTCTATCTCATTTTCCCTCAGGGAAGCTGCTTACCCTATCTGGGTCTTAGCTGCCTCATCTGTAATCCAGACACTTCATGTGCCTAAAAAGGAGGCGCTGAGCAAGAGGACATTGGGAGTGCTATTTAGCTATTTTATAACCTGTATTTTAAAGACCAGATGCGTCACTAAAAAGCCAGACCTTCACACACAAAAAGTATACACAATATTTATAACAGCATTATGCATAATAGTCCCAAAGAAGAAACAACCCAAATGTCCATCAACTGGTGGATAAACAAAATGTGATCTATACAAATAACGGAATATTATTCAGCAACAAGAAGGAATGAAGCACTGACACATGCTACAACATGGATGAACCTTGAAGATATGATGCTAAGTGAAAGAAGCCTGTCACAAAGGACTACATATTGTATGATCTCATTTATGCGAACTGTCCAGAATAGGCAAATCCATTGAGACATAAAGTAGATTAGTGGTTATCTAGGGTTGGAGGTAGGGGTGAAATGAGAATAAATGGGAAGCAAGTGATGGTTAGCAGGTATTTTTCCCTTTCTCTGGGTGATGAAAATATTCTAAAGTTGATTGTAATTAATATATTAAAACTATTCAATTGTATACTTTAAAGAGATGAATTATATGATAAGTAAATTATATCTTAATAAAGCTATTGCTTTTTAAAAAGCCAGTCTTAATAAACTCTGCACCTAGACATTAACTAGATAAGATAGGAGGAATCATAGAAGCCTCTGTTGACTTTTCCTGAAAATATGCAAAGAAATATACATCTAATAAAACACCTTATAACAATCAGAGCCTTGCCAGTTTAAAAAAGGGCACCAAATTATTTACAAGAAGGCTCGTGAAAAAAACTCTCTTGGATACTTTCAAAGTGATACTGCCAAGGTTATTAGGTAAAGAAACATTGGCATAGTTTCAAATTGTCTTACCCAAGGAATTAAATATTCAACTCTCTTCTTTAATCTATGCCCTTCGAAAAAAACATCTAAAACTGAACTGATACTGCCCTCAGGGGCAACAGCATTCAGTGTATTGACATAGTTCTACAGCCAACAACTACAAATCAATGATTTTAAAGTCAACTATAACTGGTCTAGGGATGGTTGATTGAAGGTACAAGTCTTATTCCAATAGTGGACTTCTGGAGTTATTTTTTTTTTAAAATCACTATGCACCAACAATGTATAACATAAGCATCTTTATCTGTTTTGAGGCCAGTTGGCTAACCCAGGACAGGAAATTATCAGGACATCTAGGGAAAGGACGTGGCCCCTTCCTGGCGTACCCATCAACCCTGAGTCCACAGAGACAAACAGCCTTGTGATGACACAGCAGGGACTGCTTGCACATAGTGCTAAGTGTGGTTTGGATTATGAAATGTCACTGTCCTGCTAAATGAAAGTCACCTCTTTTATTCTTTAGCTTGGGCTTAACTGTTGAAGTGGATTAGTTCATCCCCACTCAGAGCTAGATCGTCTGAACCCCTTGTTCTACTACAGAGAAGCAGCCTAGTGTTTTGGTGATCCCCACATTCAAAATGCATAAACAAGCCATGCTAGATTGGGGCGCTACTGCACTCATCAAAAAGAATACTTGCTGTCATGAACTGAATGTTTATGTCTCCCCAAAATTTGCATGTTGTTGACCTGATATTGGACTTTCCAGCCTCTAGAACTGTGAGGAATAAATTTCTGCTTAAACCACCCAGTCTATGGTATTTTGTTAGAACAGACTGAGCTGACTAGGACTTGCTTCTCTCTTTAAGTCTATAAAAATAATATATTGTGTTAGAAGAAGATGTGGAAGTGCCATTTTGATGTGATTCATAAAAACTGAAATGACCATAGACTGGGGGATACTTTGTGAAGAGTTCTATCTCTTTAGAGCCCTGGGGTCTTCTGCTTACATTAGTTATCTCAATGGAGGGGAGAGAAAAGGCCTCCATCTGATGCAATTTTACAAGCTAAACACAAACAGGCAAATTGCAGGCAAGAGGAAGGTAGTATATTTGTCCATGTTAAGCCTATGGCTTCAGATATGTCATTTTAGCTTTATGTGACTTTCCAATCTTTTAAAAGTATAATTTAATTTGATCTATACCCACACATAACCTTCAGTGTATTGTGTTTAAGAGCACAGGAACTGGAAACAGACTGCCTGTGTTCAAAGCTCTACCACAATCCAACTGTGACCTTGAACAAATTATTTCATTGTCTCCCCATCTATCAAATGGGGATTAGAGTAGTGCCTGGAACTAATGGGGTTGTTTGTGAGGATTAAATAAAGTTACTTGTATTACGCATTTTGTCTAGCAGTACAAATCAGTGCTCAATAACTACAAATATATTAATATTATTGACCCATTTGAATAATTTCATTCAAATTATTTCTTTTTCATATAATTATTTCAGGAAATCAGATGAAGATACAGATGGTTAGGGGAAGAATCTACAAGTTAGCTTGATGTAACCATCATTATTTTTATTAGGGAAAAGCAATTCCTGGGCGTCCTCTTTTATTGTTACTGTTAATACTGCTAGTTTTATTCCGTTAATATGGTTGAGACAAAAACCCTGGCAACTGCACTCTCTCTCTCTCTACCCCCAGCTCTTTGCCTTTCCCCTTCTTTAGGCTTGGGTTTTGCTCACTTATATAAATCAGTTCTTTCTGTTTTACTAAACTCTGTGTATTTTTCTTGAAAAAATAATATCAGTGATGAATTCTATAAGAGCCATTCTACCACTCTATAACTATTTCCTGAGGTGACAGGTGTGGGGCCATAAAGGAAGAGGATGGGGCAGATCTCAGTCAATGACAGCTATCAGGAGAGCTACTAGTACAGAGTCAATGTAGTGGCCCAATGCAGTGTTAGAAGAGACAGCACAGACTTGAGCCAAAACCTGATCAGTGCCCTTGCTGCAGGGGAAGTGAGTCATAAAGTGTGAGTCCTCCAACTTTATTCTTCTTTTTCAAGATTGTTTTGACCATTCTGGGTCCCTTGCATTTCCATAGGAATTTTATGATCAGCTTGTCAATTTTTGCAAAAAGGCAGCTGGGCTCTTGATAGGAATGCGTTGAATCTGTAGATCAGTTTGGGGAGTAATGCCATCTAAGCCATATTAAAACTCCTGTCCAAAAATACCCCTATCTTGCATTGGCCCATATGTCTCACTTGGTTGGCAGGTCATCCCGTGAACCAGAAGGTGGCGGGTTAATTTCCAGTTAGGGCACATACCCAGGTTGCAGATTTGGTCCCTGGTGGGAGCATGTGCGGGAGGCAAGCAATTGATGTTTCCCTTCTCCTCTCCCCTCCCCTCCCCTCCCCTCCCCTCCCCTCCCTTCTCTTCTCCTCCTCTCCCCTTATTTCTCTCTCTCTCTCTCTCTCCCCTCTCAAAAAATAATTTAAAAGCGGGATATCTTTCTGGCACAATCTTAAGTATTGCTTCCATGTTTTAAGCTTCCTAAGGGCAAAGTCTACCTTTTTAGTTTACCACTCTAACCCAAGGTCCTGACCTCATTAGGTGCTAAATAAACAAATGGACAAATATATAATAAGAATTATATTTTTACTGATTTATAGCCTAAAATATATTTCCAAAGATATTAAAAGTGTATATATTATCTATCTATATTTGTATTATGTATAGTTAATACAAGTAATTTTCCCTTTAAGAATGTGTGTTTTATTTTTCTACACATTCTTCGATTTAATCTTTCTTCAGGAAACCCTGAAGAAGCAAATCAGATTTGTACAACATGAACCTTAGGAATGATCCTAACAGGAGGTAAAACCACATTTTTGCTTTAAAAGTAGAAAAGTGAATAAAACAGGAAACTGCTTTTAACACAGGAAATGTCTTATTGCTAAATGAAGAGAAGAGATAGGTGAAATAGAGAATAGTAAACTCACAGGACAGAGGTGAAATTTGAGAAGGCAGAAGGTAGGGCAGTAAACTTCACAGGAGGTAGGGGTACAATGATAGAGGGTGATCGGAGAAGATATGGTACATGACTCCCTAGGGTGGTATGTGTAGTTTAAAAAGAAATATTCAACATTATCTCCTTGAAAAAAATTTTTGTTAATCCTCACCCAAAGGTATTTTTTCCATTGATATTTTTAGAGAGAGTGGAAGGGAGTGGGAGAGATAAGAGAGAGAAACATGTTACACATTGATTGGTTGCCTCCTGCCCATGCCCCGACCAGGTCCAGGGATCAAGCCTGCAACCAAGGTACGTGCCCTTAACTGGAAATGAACCCTTGACCCTTCAGTCTGAGGGTCAACACTAACCACTGAGCAAAACCACCTAGGGCTCTCCTTGATTTTTTTTAAAAAGCTAAAGTCTTCATCATACATACTCAAGAAACAGCACTTACACTTTTTTGCAAAAAGGCAGCTGTGCTCTTGATAGGAATGAGTTGAATCTGAAGATCAGTTTGGGGAGTAATGCCATCTCAACCATATTAAAATTCCTGTCCACAAATAGGGGATATCTTACCTTGGCTAGAGGCAATACAAAGATGATTCTCAGAACAAGCAAGGGATGGGGCAGCTTTTAATAATAGGAGAGACCAGAGATGCTGAAGTGGTGATATCTACTGCTCCTAAGAGGGTATCCTATATAATAAAAGACTAATATGCAAATAGACCAAATGGTGGGATGACCAGTCTCTATGCCATGCACTGACCACCCAGGGCAGATGCTCAATGCAGTAGCTGCCCCCAGGTAGTCAGTGTGCTCCCACAAGGGGAGTGCTGCTCAGCCAGAAGCCAGTCTCAAGGCTGGCAAGTGTAGTGGCAGTGGCGAGAGCCTCTCCCACCTCTGCAGCAGCACTAAGGATGTCCAACTGACAGCTTAGACTCGCTAAACTGTCAGTCGGACATCCCCCAAGTGCTCCCTGACTGTGAGAGGGTACAGGCCGGGCTGAGGGACCCCACTTCCGAGTGCTCGAATTTCGTGCACTGGGCCTCTAGTGTGCATACAAAAGAAGGGGCATGTATGGGCTACAAAGTGGATGCTGAGCCAACACGAGAACAGCAGACTACTTTTGAACTTGAACAATAGGTTGGAACAAACTAGACAGAATTCAACATTAATTTATTTATTTGGCTCACATGTTTTTATTAGCCATTACTCCCACACTTTTGAGCTGACTCAGCTCCCTATGCATATACACTCCCACCTCCAGGGCTCTAACAAATCTTTAAACAGAACCTCTTCTCCCTTTTCCAAATAAGGTCCCCCTCTCCCACCCTAGCAGCTACCCTGTGACCCAGCCACATATTGCCCTAATACTTAGATACAAGAAATTTCAACTGACTACAAGTTTTAACAGCAACCTACCAACAGCATGTGAATGGATACCAAAAGCCAGTGCTAATGGAAATGGAGTTTCCAGAACAAGGAAAATGAGAGTTTCACTGAACTGCCAGCCTGGCAGAGTGCATCTGGTGTACTTTGTCACTGTCAAGGACCATGTTTCCAAAGGGACATCTGTTATCTGCAACATACCTAGAGGGTGGATCAGGGCTATGAAGAGGCTAAAAGCCAAGTCTCATGGGAACAGAGGGAGAAGATGGGTGTTTAGAGAAGGTCCCATTTACCTGTGAATGTGTTCTGTAAGATTCCATAACACTAGGTTAAGGACTGACATCTCACTAATGCCTCACTTTACTACAGGAATTAGTGAGAAGTAAAGAATAAAAATCTATTAGAGTGATAAAGCCATTTGCACATTAGAGGCCCAGACTGAGTTTTAAAATTTTAAGTTTAAACACCACATATGTACCAATAACTCCCAGGTTTTTATCTCCAGCTCAGACCTCTCCCTTGACTTATAGACTCATAAATTCAACTGCCTACTTACCAAAACTTCACTAAACCCTTTATCTTCCTCCCCAAACTTGCTTCTCTACAACTTTCTCTATCTCAGTAAATGGCAATTCCATTCTACCAGTTGCTCCAGCCCAAAACCTTGGAGTCATTCTTGACTTCTCTTTTTCCCACACACCTTACACTCAATTCACCAGTAAATCCTGTTGTCTCTATCTGTGGAATTTCTCCCAAATTCCACCACTCTCAGCTGTTTCCACTGCAACCACCTTTGCCTGAGACATCATGCTCCAACTGGAGAAGCTTCGTAATTGGTCACACTGCTTTGCTCCTTGGCCCCTTATGATCAATGTTCCATGCAGCTGGTGGAGTATGTGAAGGTTCAGGATGAGCTATCCCATAATGTGCTACAGTGTTATGCAGATTACCTTGAGCCAAGGGCAATTTTAGCTGCAAGCTCA
This sequence comes from Myotis daubentonii, assembly GCF_963259705.1. Taxonomy (NCBI): domain Eukaryota; kingdom Metazoa; phylum Chordata; class Mammalia; order Chiroptera; family Vespertilionidae; genus Myotis; species Myotis daubentonii. Next base: position 129,351,636 of record NC_081861.1, on the reverse strand, counting down.
AGAAAAACTTCTGCCCACCCCTCCCCAAGAAGAATTTGAATTAGAGGCCTTGCCCATAGAGATGATCAGAGATGACTTCTTTTGACCTATCTATTGGGTAATTTAGTAATTTACTATTTCTTTTATAATCTTGCAATGACCTTTTGAAGCCCCGGAGGCACCTTTACCTCATCCTTAACTCAGGATGTCTTATATGCCTCAACCCCCCTTTCTATCTCTGAACCTCTCATATATGCGAGTTCTCTTACTCTTTCATGTATATGGGGTTCCCCTGGACACGAGCTAAAATTTGATTTTCTCTTGTCAGTCTGTCTCCTGTTGATTTAATTATTCATTCAGCCAAAAATAACCAGAAGAAGGAAATGGGGATTTCTCCTTTCCCTACAAGTGATTCTTCTCAAGCCCTATTCAGATGTCACTGGTCTGCTCAAAACTCATGGCTTTCCTTCCCACTCAGAATAAAAGCCAAATTTCTTCACCCCTCAAAGATAAGTGAATAAATAAACCTCTATATGTTCCATGGTTTTAGTCTATAAACCCATATTGGACTAGGACTTTTTTGATTCATTCAATTTCTTTAATGGTTATAGGTCTAATTAGGATTTTAGGTTTTTCTTGAGTTAATGTTGGTAACATTTATCTAGAAAACTGTCCATTTACATTTTCAAATTCACTGCCAAAAAGTAGTCATAGTATTTTTTCCATTTACTCCTATATTGTTAAGGTGCTCCTCTTCTCCCATTGCCCTGCCAGTTTACCCATTTATTAGTCTTTTCTAAAAAACAGCTTTTGATTTTGTTAATATTATTAGTTTTATATTACATTATTACTTCTATCTTATTATTTATTTTCCTCTATTTTCTTGGGTGCATCCTGTTGGCCTTTTCTTGATCTTGAGTTCATTAATTTTTAAATTTTTCTTCTTTCTAATATACACATTTTAAGGTTTTAAATTTATCTTCAAATCCCACTTTAGCTATATTCCATAAATTTGTGTTTGGAATGCTTTTGTGATTATCCAGTTCTAGGTATTTCATAATTTCCATTTTAACTTCTTCTTAGATCCACGATATATCCACGATCTGTATATCCAAGACCTACTTAGATATATTTAGAAGTGGGCTTAGTAAGATTCCAGACATATTTGGAAGGGCTTTAGCAACTGTTTATTATCACTCTCTAATTTTCTTGCATTTTGGCACAAAAATGTGGTGTACATAAATTTGATTTTTCAGTGTTTTTGACACTTTCTTTTTTGAAAAATTCATGACAAGTTTGGGTAAAAAGAAAGTACTGGGGAGGGTGTCGGGGGGTGGGATAAGAGATCAACCAAAGGACTTGTATGTATGCATATAAGCATAACCAATTTACACAGACACTAGGGGGGTGAGGGCACGTGCTAGGGGGTTGAGGGTGGCTAGCGAGAGGTAAATGGGGGGAAAAGGAGACATAATTTAAAAATAAAAATATACACTTTGCAAGATTAAAAATATACTATTTCCTATTGGTGGAGCACAGGGTTCTATGTATGCATACTTGATCAAGTTTGTTTCTTACGGTGCTCAAATCTTCTATGCCCTAATTATTTCTCTGCTTGATCTCTTAGTATCTGAAAAGGGGGAGTTTAAAGACTCCCACTATGATTATGGACTTAACTTCTACAATTAAGGTCAAGTGTTGCTTTATACATTTTGAAGCAATGTTGTTAGTATTCTGTGGGTTTAAAATTGCTTTTTTTCTTGGTGAATTATCCTTTTATCATTTAGTAATAACACTTTTTTAAATTTCAAAGTCTACTGCTTGGCATTAGTATAATTACAACAATTTCTTTTTGGTTTGCATTTGCCTAGTATATTTTGTCCCACTAAATTACTTTCAACCTTTCAGTACCCTCTGTTTTAGATTTTGTCTCTTATAAACCACATGTATCTTTATTTACTTTTATTGATTTCAGAGAGGATGAGAGAGGGAGAAAGAGATAAAAACATCAATAATAGAATCATTGATCAGCTGCCTCCTGCATGCCACCACACTGGGGATAGAGCCTGCAACCCAGGCATGTGCCCTGACCTGGAATTGAACGATGGCCTCTGGGTTCATAGTTGATGCTCAACCACTGAGCCACGCCAGTCAGGCAAACCACATGTATCTTAAAATATTTTTAAATAATTTCTATTATCTGGCTAATTTTAAAATGTACATTTATTGTGATTACTAAGATAGTTGGACTTATTTGAATCTTCTTGTTTTGTCCTTTATGTTTACTGTGAGTGTGGTTTTTTTTTTAACTTCCTGTTTTCCCCAAGCATTATTTTCCTTCCTTCTTGTGGAGTTGTCAAATTTTTTTTGTTCCTCCATTACTTTAAAAGTTATATATTCCACTTATTTTACTTTAATGCTAATGCTTAAACATGAACTCCTGATTTAAAATATGTAATACCTCTATCTTCCTTCTTAATGTGAGAAGGGTCTTAGAATGCTTTACCTCTAGTCTCCTCCCATTCTTCTGCCATATTATTACTTTCCAATATTTAATTATATCTTTAAAAAAATTATTACTATTTTTTCCATTACTCCATGTTTTAGTTTTTCCATTCTTCTCATTTTAAATTCCATTGCTTCTAAATAGCATTATTTAGTTACTGTCCTGGTCTCTTAATAATCTGCTTTTTATAACAAACTAGAGGCCCGGTGCATGAATTCGTGCACCAGTAGGGTCCCTTGGCCTGGCCTGCGGGATCGGGCCAAAACCAGCTCTCCGACATCCCCTGAGGGGTCCTGGATTGCGAGAGGGTGCAGGCCAGGTCGAGGGACACCACCGGTGCACGATCAGGGCTGGGGAGGGACATAGGAGGTTGGCCAGCTGGGGAGGACCACGGAAGGGCTCCCGGGCATGTCTGGCCCATCTCGCTCAGTCCTGATTAACCAGACCCCAGTAGCAAGCTAACCTACCAGTCAGAGTGTCTGCCTCCTGGTGGTCAGTGCACATCATAGAGAGCGGCCTTAGGATATCATTAGCACATTACACTTTGATTGGTTAAACCGATGACTGGACACAGCATATTAGGCTTTTATTATATAGGACTAGAGGCCTGGTGCACAAAATTTGTGCATTGGGGGGGTCCTTCATCCAGGCCTGCACTCTCTCGTAGTCCAGAACCCCTTGGGGGATATCCGCCTGCCAGTTTAGGCCCAATCCCCAGGGGTCAGGCCTAAGCTGCAGTTGGACATCCCTCTCACAATCTGAGATTCCTCACGCCTTACCACCCACCTGCTCATTCCTTACTGCTCAGCTTGCTGCTCCTTAGAGTGTTGCAGAGGCAGGAGAGGCTCCCGCCATTGTCGCTGGACTCGCCAGCTATGAGCCTGGCTTCTGGCTCAGCGTCTGCTCCCCCTGTGGGAGTGCGCTGACCACCAGGAGGCAGCTCCTGCATTGAGTGTCTGCTCCTGGTGGTCAGTGAACATCATAGTGACTGGTCATTCTGCCATAATGGTCACTTAGGCTTTTATTATATGGATAATCTGCAATTACAGTGAACACTGCCTTGATCATTATTTTTCTTTCTGATCCATATTCTCTTATCACCACTTTGTACTGAACAGTTTTATAAATGAGCCTTCAAACAGAGCTGATCTTGAAGAAATGCACAAAGTTAGTGTTTCTTATCTGGCCAAAAATAAATCTAGTAATTTCTTTTTTTTAAGTCAACAAATATTTGAAGATACTTCCTAGAATACATACTTATACTCTCTCAATATATAAAATCAAACTTGCAAAGGATCTTTTTATAAACATAGCTCTTTCCTTCTTTTCTTGAAGACTCAAATAATATTAAGCAACAAGTATATTTGGCAAATTACTAATGGAAAAAATTCTCTTTCATGGATATAGGAAAAGGAATTGGTTGACATGCTATCTGATATGAACAAACTATTGTCTCTAACAGAAGAATGTTTATGAGTTTGACAGTAACACTGAATGATTTCTAACACATAAAATCAATGTAAGTTGATCTTGATTTAAAAAGCAAATCAGAAACAGAGTTCAAAGCTTGTACCAGCTGACATTGAAAAAAATGCCTCATAAACATCTGCACATATCTACTATAGATGGAGAAATATAGCGTAAACTTTAGAAAGCATTATTCTAGCTCACTTATTTTTTATTGTGGTAAAGTATACATAACAAAATTATTTATTCATTTTGACAGAGTGGTTAAGTGGCATGCCTAAGATCACTCAGAAAAGATGAAGCCCTAAATGGGTTGCGATTCTACAACTGTGAAGACCAGCTGTTGGGGTAGGGTGGGTGTGGTTGGGGGAAGGTGGGAAGGAGTAGGATTCTACATGTTCAGGCTCATGGGATTTCCCAGCAGAACCATACCTGGAGTATTCTGGTTAACTAGCAGAGCTTGACAATGCAGCTGGGAAGGGGAAAAGAGGACAAACATGAAGGCTTCTCACCAACTACCCCCAAAATAAATACAACTAAAGGCTCAGTCCACTTTTTAATCATTAAAATGTTAGAGAGAAAAGTCCGACACTGCAAATTTGCTTTAACAAGAATAGTTCTTTTGCTTCCGGGGGATTGCAAGTCTGGATCAAAAGCTAGGTCATTAGGATGGCTCAGAGCCAGCAGGACTTAAGAGTAACTTTCATTTGTGTGGAGCACTGCTTGATGAAAAGGGAACAAAACTAATGAGGTCTCTATGTTCAAGGATCTCACCATATCAGTGGAAGACATAATATGTTCAAAGACCAGAAAGAATCAGTAACTGGATCCAGGCCTGTAGGAAAGGGAGCATCGTGGGACAAGGTGGTCAGTGCACATCTGACCTGGGTGTGTGTGGCCTACATCAAAGTCTTAACACCACCAATAGCACTCACTATTTAGTGATTGCCTACTACAATGCCAGGCAACAGACTGGGCACTACTTTTTCTTCATAATACTTCAATGGAGGCAGGTGTTATTATTTCCATTTTACAGATGAGTGCATGGACTCAAAGAGGTCAAGTACATGTCATTCATTGAAAGCAGAAGTAGGGATTTAAACCCAGGTGTGACACAAGAACCAAGCTTTATCAGTTCGCCTTATAGCCTTTTCCATCACAGTAATGAAAGGAACAGCCTTTCAACTTGTATTTAAAAACACTTTGATTGGCGTGGCTCAGTGGTTAAGTGTTGACCTATGAACTAGGCGGTCAGAGTTCAATTCCCGGTCAGGGCACATGCCTGGGTTGTGGGCTCAATCCCTAGTGTAGGGTGTGCCGGAGTCAGCTGATTAATGATTCTCTCTCATCATTGACATTTCCCTCTCTCTCTCTCTCTCTCCCTTCCTCTCTGAAATCAATAAAAATATATTAAAAAACACTTTGTAGATATAATTATAACATATTTGAAAGAGGAAGACAAAAAATAACCTCCGTCCACCTGCTTACTCCTTCTTTAGTTCTCAATTTGAACATGATCTCTTTCAGGACTCCTCCTCTGCTCCCCACGCTGGGTTAACCTTCCAAAACAAGAGCCACAGTCCCTCCTGTGCAATTTCAAAAGCCAATAAGCTCTGAAAATTTCTAATGCTTTCCTAAGTTTGCAGCATGCTCATTTGGTGGCAAAAGGTGACCTGAATTGATATAAAACTATTTTCAGTCTTTACTTTCCTACTCAGTATGAATATTCATATTCTGATGTGGAAATAATAATGTGTTTGATTAAGGGGTGCTGCCCAGACTCCATTGCAATTATTATAGAACTAGAGAGGCCCGATGCACGAAATTCATGCAAGAGTAGGCCTTCCTTCCCCCGGCTGCCAGCACTGGCTTCCCTCTGGCACCTAGGACCGGGGCTTCCCTCCAGTTGCCCCCCGGGCTTCCCTCGCAGGCCTGGCTTTGTCCGTCCGGAAGGTCGTCTGGAAGGACATCTGGTCTAATTAGCATATTACACTTTTATTAGTATAGAAGATATATAACATATGCATATTACTTTTCTAAAAATCCAAACATTTCTGACTTGCAAACCACATCTGGCCCCAGGGGTTTCATATAATGGATACTGGTCTTATACCCTATGCATAAATCTCACTGCACTACAATAATTTATTCTTCTGTGTGAGTCCAGCTACCTGACAGAGTGCCTTGCATATAATAGGTACACAATAAATACTTCCAGAATGGGGAAACAAGGCTGAGAAATTTGCTAAGAAGGGATAATGGTTAGTGGCTTGGGAGTGACCATGGCTCTCAACTCGCAGGCCAGGAATCTAACCATGGAATGCCACTTCCTTCTCTGACAGGAGGGTCCTATAAATAGTTGCTGTTGATTGAAGGCAAGCAACATAGCTGCTGTCTTCACTAGGAATAAAAATAGTCCAGTTTTCTTATATGATGGGTCCACATATAACTTTAGCCTGGTAATACAAAACAGCAGGCATACTCATGCTTCAGACCATATGAGCAGCTTCAGAGGTCCTCCGGAATTTGGTAGCAGACCTGAATTTGGGTCTGACCCTAGTAACCTTTCTGGCCTGCAGTTTTCTCCTCTGTGAAATAGCAACCAGAATAAGCCCTAAGGCCCTGCCAGGTGGGTAACTAACAAGGTGATCCACACTCCAGAGTGAGATGCAAACCTCAGGAAGCTTCTTCATTCCTGTCTACTGTCCTCCAAGTCCAGAGTTCATCATCCTCATTCAGTGTGCTCTGTCCACCTACACACACCTTCTCTCTTACCCAAAAGAAGCAGAGTCAATGCAAAAAGACAGTGGGCAAAAAATTCTGTGAAGAGTAGCCACACAGCCTTTTGATCCCCTGACTCATAGAAGATGGGGTGGGATTGGGGTCGGGGGTGTTAATCACAGGCCAGCATGATTTAATTTAAAGAGGAAAGCTCTCAACTGCAAAGTCTCAGGACCCAAGAGGGGACTGGGGATGATCCCTTCTTACCTGGTAACACAGGATGGTTTGCTGAACCAGCCTAGCGTAACCGTCCAAGCGGACCCCGGAATTGCTCCTGCTCCTCATCTCGGCGATGCTCCCGGGGTCCCGGGACCCGACCTGCTGCGCGGAGGTGGGACGCCTGGGCTGCAGCTGTCAAACGGGCCTGGTTCCAAACACTCACAGTCTCAATCAGTTCTTGGGATGGAGCCCGGCAGTCGTAGGTCAGAGCTTACAAAAAAGATAGAATCTAAGTATGATTGGAAAACAACCAGAGTTTCATGAGGTTGGAAGGCGCGGGGGCGGGGACAGCAGCTGGCGCTCTGGCGGCCCCGCGGAAGAATCGGGGAACTGGATTCCGAGCGTGGGGCTATGACACCCCCGCCGAGCCTTTTTCGTCTAAAGGCGGTCGCGAGGAGGCCTGGGGGAGGGCCCCGAGCCCGATCCTACCCCACAGCCGCGGCCCCGCCCCCACCACCAAACAGAACTGCCCAGGCTTCGGCCTGAGGGGAAGAATAGGGAGATCGCGGGAGCAGCGGGGAACCTGGATCATTCCTGGAGCTCCTTACCTACCCGAGAGCTGCCGATTGCAGCGGAGGCTGGAGAATTAGAGCCGCTTGCTGCAGCCACCTAGAATGCCCCGACCCTGCCTGGGCCCCGCCCATGGCCCCGCCTCCGCCCCCGCCCCCGACGCTGAGCGGAGCGGAGCGGAACTCGCAGAGCAAGGTAGGCGTGGGCTCCGCTAGGGGCCCAGGACGCCCCAAAATCCCTCCGGCGCAACCGGTCCCGCCTTTCCGAGGTGTGTTGACAGTCCCGCACCTGGTACCGCCCTCTAGTCCCGCCCCCAGGTCTGTCCCCACCAGCGGAGCGGAACCCTCCTCCAAGGGCGTGGGGGTAAAGGAGGGCTCGGTCTGGGCTAGAGGTAGCCTGGAGGAGGCTCCCAGAATGAGCTGCCAATCTCACCAGAGGCGGGAAAAATAAACCCGCCCACTGCGGCCTCCCGGGCGCCCCTCTGCGGGCTGGGTTCCTCGCCTAGCCCTTGGCTGAGTCTCCTGGCCAAGCGGAAGTGGAATAGTGGGGTCCAGTAGGGAAGAGAAAAGAGGGTGGCTGGGACAGGGTCCCTAGCGCCCCCAACCCCACTCCTAGTCATCTGGACGCCACTCACCCGGCCAGGCCTTGCAGTTAATCTCCATAGGCCTACAATTTGAAACTTAGATTAGTTTATTGTGACCCATAATTACCTACACTTCACAATTATTGGCCCAGTATTCATTTTTCACCAAAATCTGGCCCTATATGAATTCCACTGGACAGCTTCTCTAATGTAATCATTGTTTCCACGGGCCCAAGGCTTGCTTCACCCAACAGGCCCTTCCTCCTCCTCCTTGCCTATCTGAAGCCTATCTTTCCTTTAAATGTCGGCACAGTTCCTCCCCCCAGTTAGTCCTCCCTATTATCTGAATTCCCATAACAATTTCTTTGCTAAGAGCTTAGGTCTTGGAGTGAATTCAAATTGACTTTAAATTCCAGATCTGCCATTTACAAGTGGTGTGAGCTCAGGCATGCTATTTTAGCTGCTTCAAATTCACTGTTTTCATCTGTAAAATGGAGGTAATAATAGGGTGGTTATGAAGATTAAGAGGATGACTATAAAGCACGTAGCACCATGCCTGGTTCCTTGAAAAGTACTTCATAAATCATAGGTGTTTTCATCATCATTTGACGACAATGTATTGCCTCATTGTAATTTTTTTTCATGTACAGCATGTTTTTCTAACTGGATTGTAAGTTATTTATGGAAACCGTCTTTGGTATTTCCTACCATGTCTGCTATAGTGTTGAGCATGTAGTTGTAGTTTAATTAATGTTGAATGAATGTATGAATGAATGAATGAAAATCAATCCTGCTCAGCTGGATTCCCCTGTGTATAATCCCTAATCAGGTTCATTTAAAAAATCCTGCAACATAAATCTGTGTCACTCAACTAAAGCGCCAAACCCTTCATCTCTCACATAGTATTTTATTTTCTTACGTAAGTCTGGATAACTTTCTCTTTTTTGAATTCTTGATCTTCTACTTTATTTATCCAGATTGTCCCCAGGCTAGTGGGAGATCCACCAAGGGAAGTTTGTGACCTAGAAGTTCTTGAACTCATAAACCTTTTACGGATAGCTCAAATCTCCCTCATATAATCTTTGCCCAAACTTCTAAACTCCACCCTAGTCTCTCCTCTCTCAAAACCATATGGCTTCTTTCTCTTTAATACATACTTGTCTCCAATTTTGCTGGATGAGCCATGATTTTGCTGCTGCAGCATTTCTAATTCTGACTATAGATTCCATATATTCTATTTCTACCGACAAAGCTTATCACAGAAATCATCCCCAAACATAAGTGACTACATAAACAGCATTTTACATACTTTTAAAAAATGTGTATATAGAAATCTTTTTTGTACTTTTTTATTTTTTATTCTTTATTGATTAAGGTATTACATGTGTTCTTACCCCTCTAGTGCCCCCCAGTTTTTACCCTCACCCCCCTAGTGTCTGTGTCCATTGGTTATGCTTATATGCATGCATACAAGTCCTTTGGTTGATCTCGCCCCCTTCCCCCCCACCCTCCCCTGCCTTCCCTCTGAGGTTTGATGGTCTGATCGATACTTCCCTGTCTCTGGATCTTTTTTTGTTCATCAGTTTATGTTGTTCATTATATTCCACAAATGAGTGAGATCATGTGATATTTCTTTTTCTCTGACTGACTTATTTCGCTTAGCATAATGTTCTCCAGGTCCATTGGATAACTTTCTTAAATTATGCAGTGATTAATGTGATGTACCTCCATGCAGAATTTACTATGGTCTAGGAGTAAATAAAACTAGACATTATCTGTTGGGGTCCAACCCCAACAGGTCCAGGGGTTCCCAAAGGTGTGGATGGAGTCGGGGAAGAATGAAGGACATGGAGACAGCGTTCAGTTGATCATCATAGCCAGGTTCTGTCTTTATTATCCTGTTACATCTGTATTTATACCAGTTGATTTTAATCTTATCCATTCTATTCCAAAGGTTAGGGTGTCTCTTATCTCCATTCCAAGGTTACTCTATTGTTCTATTAAGCTACAAGGAAGTAACTGAAGGAGATTATCCTAAGTAAAGATTATGTAGCTTAAGCGTGATTGTTTGTAGTTAAAGTGATTAACTAGCCACCTGGCACTTAGTTAAGGGGTTTTACTGATTCCCTTCCTTAGTCCTAAACAACCTTTCTTGGAGAGGTGACCTTGGTTAAAACACATAGCGCTAAGAAGGGGAGCAAACATATTAAGAACAGTATGCCATAGACGCCAGGTCCCTTGAAACATAAACTGTGCAGATGTTTCTTCCCTGCAGCGACTGTGTCAAGCAGCAAAGGTGGACCGGCTTCCGGCAAATTCCCCCATTTTTATTTTTTAAATGACAGCGCGTGTAAATCAGTGGCCACCTCTTGGATTGGGTTAAGACTCGGAAGAAGACTTGTTTGTGACTTTGCCAACAAGTCAGTCCGAGGCTTAACCCTATATTGGCTCCCCACCCTTATTGTCAATTAAATCTCTTTTTGAATCTGAATATGTATTCTTACTAGAACTCTCATATATTCTTCTGCATCTAAGAGCTGGGATCATTGCTTCTTTTCATTACTGCTTTGCTCACACTGAGTGCTTCTTCAAGAGTCCATTTTGCAGCCATAATAAATAACTGATGACCTTTGCTCATTACCTGAAATTTCCATCCAGTATAGAAACATTTTCAGTTACCTGATCTCATTCTTTAAACTCTGCTATACACATATACACCCTTTTTGGCTTATACCCAGCCTACATTCTTAGGCTTTGGTCTATGCATCAATGTATATTATCATATGAGCTATATTTTTCAATAAGCTTGAAATTCAGGAATGAAACCAAGAATGAAGACTACTACATATTAGCTTTTAAATTTTCAAGTGAATTTTAGTGACTAGATTCATTTTGGACTAGAAGCTGTGCTATATAAAAATGAGACATGTTTTAGTATCCTTGTGTCCCTGAGATACAAAACCTCTATATCTTGGTCCCATAGCCATGATGCCTTTCTCTGGTTGGGATCCAGTAGAGACCTGTTTCTTGATCATTTCTCAAATTTTTGTCAAGAATCAAATATAGAAAGTGATGGGGTATGTTGTTGTTTCTGAAGCTGGTTCATGATCTTCATAAAGGTGAAAACCCAGAACTGGATCCTGGATTCCAGTCAGAGTATCTACCCATTGTCTTGCTACACGGACTTCAGCCAAGGAAGTTCCCAGAGAACCACATGTCAGCATCCAAAACAGAAACCAAAAAAATATTTCTCTTAGCGAGTTCAGGTCTTTGACTTTAAAGAAAGGAATTCCATCTTTGACACAGAGGAGAGGGTCCATTCTGAACCAATTTGCTGAAAATAGCCAGTTAGCCAAATTTAGTTATTCCTTTGGCATATTAACTTTAATCGACTGGAACTAATTTTGTTTTTCATCACTATATACTAAAGAATGTTGAATTTGTCTCTGCTCCAGCTTCCTATAGCTAGTTTGAGATTGAGAGGTAAAGAGAGGAAACATAAGGGAGCCTAAGATTTCTTCACAGTGAAGAATACTTATAAATGTATTTAAAAGAACATATTCTCAAGCAATGTATTCAATTTTTGTCTGCCCTAAGTTTTCGATACTGTACCTAGGACTGAGGTAAAAAGAAAAAAAGAATATACTGATAAGAATTTTTCCTGTTCAAAGTTATGTTCATATGACCAGACTTTCCTTTTCCCTGTGATTCAGACTCCAACCATAGCAGCAAGGAGCTGAGGCAGCGATAAACTGAATAATCTTTAAAATGCTGTTATGGAGACAAAATGACAACATACAACTCCATTTGATAAAGTGCCCATTTAGTCAATTAGCTCTTTTTCAAAATGGCCTTCAACAAACTAACCTGCCTCCTAGGTAACCTCATTAGACACAACCAAGTATCCTAAATGAAGCCATTTCACCATTCTTGCCTAGAGCAATCTTCATGCTGTTCATTAAAGTTAATAGAATTACTTTAGGGATTAATGATTGCAGTGTGTTTTGGGGAAAAAACAACAACAACTTCTTAAATGTTCTGAGGAAATATTTCAAATACTGGCCACTCCTGTGACACTCCTCCCCTCCTCATATTGGCACCACCTCTATCTCCTTCAGTAGAGTCTCAGATTGTGGGACCAATTTTAAACCCAAAGGAGGATGCTTCTCAGGAACATTCTCTGTCCTGCCCCTTATCAGTCTGAAGTAAAACAAACAGACAATTTGACTTAAGGACACAAAACACAACAGGAAAAATAAGGGGAGTGGGATCTTAAAGGACACCAGACATTATGCATCCTGCTGTGTACACTTTGGTTACATAATCTGCTTCAGATTTGGTTTGGGAGATCTTACCCGCCAAATCTAGAGTCTCTCACCGCCTTCCTTAATACTCAACAATACTCTTTGAAGCTGCTGAGTATTGTCGAAGGAGAGATTGCTCAGAGACCTCTTGTGGTTGAGGCCAGCTTTCCCCATTTGTGGCTCCCATATGCTAATCAGCTCCCCCAGAAACCCCAAATCCTGTCCTTCTTGAAATCCTACTGTTCAGTGGTAAAGGAGCAGACACTTGGAGGGGATCCATATCTGGGACTCATGTGGGCCAATGGCAACATGTGTTAAAGAGATAAGCTTGAAAGAATAAGAGGAAAATGAGAAAAATCATAAAGTGATTCTCATGAGACAGAATAAACCTTGCTTTAACTTCAAAGTCACAGTGTGCCTACTGTTTGCCAAAGAATGTTACTGTTATGGTCATCTTAATCTGGGCTGTCCTTCTACTTCCATGCCACACCTCCAGGGAAAGGACCTGAAATGTTTTCTCTTTGTGTGTGAAAGTTTTCAAACTTAAAAGAATTAACTGCAAATTTATGGTTTAAATGTATTTTTATTGATTTCAGAGAGGAAGGGAGAGGGAGAGAGAGATAGAAACATCAATAATGAGAGAGAATCATTGATTGGCTGCCTCCGGCATGCCCCACACTGGGGATTGAGCCTGCAACCCAGGCATGTGCCCTGAGCGGGAATTAAATCATGACTTCCTGGTTCTTAGGTTGACACTCAAACACTGAGTCATGCCAGCTAGGCTGCAAATTTGTTGATTTTAATATTTTGGTCAATTTTAACATATAAATACAAGACAATTAAATAAATTGGAGAAGAAATATTGCAAAGGCAAATCAGCACTCATAGAAGTATATTATATTATTACTATCGTTAATCTGGGATACAACATTCACTTGAAATATATGCGAGGGAACCTTAGTGAAAGACTCAACTGAAAGGTTTTGATTAACTAAAGAGTTTTGAAATGCTCCTAATAAGAACACACTTGAGGCACTGCTCACACAGCTGTAGGTGGGAAACAAGATAGACCTTCTATAACTAGGAGCAATCAGGGTTTGATACATATGGAAATAATAGCATTGCAGGATAGTTCACCATTCCCAATAGCTATTCCCCCTTGTCACTATACATTCTTTGAGACTAGAGCTCTTATTAAAAAATAACTATAGCTCTGCCTGGGCCACAGTGTACCCATCATAACAATCAACAAAGTACCATGCAATTGCTTTTTAAAGAACAATATGATTTTTTTCTTTATATACATCTCTTTTAAAAAGTAATCCCTATGCTACTCCCCTTTTCTGAAAGGCTCTGGGGATTTGAGAAGAGGCAGTGTATGTATCTTCTCCCCATTCACAATTTTCCTGACATATGGTCTAGAATAGATTATACTTCCATCCCTCTCTATGGCCATGGTATTAAGCTAAACATCTTGGTGCAGATTCCATAATTTAATGATTAGGGATAAGGCCAGGAGATGGGTTATTGGATGTCATGTTTCCAGGTATATACAATTTACACCCTGTACAAGGGTGCACTCTAGTGGGTGAGTGGGGCTAAAATATGGCCCCCACTCTGCCAAACCATGAGCCCACGGGGCTGTGCCTGTCTAGTGGGGTACCTTTTTTTTTTTTAACTTGCTCAAAGGCACTGTATAAGCTAATTGTGGCACCATCTGTTTACATTTGTTTCCCAGTTTGGCTGGCATCATTATTTTTTGATTTGAATGAAGTTCTGTATTTCACATCCCATGTAATCTCCAAAAGGAGTTTTACAACTCAGTGAATGAGCAAGAAATTTTTTGAGTTATCTTATCACATTTGACACAACAACACAACCATGATTCTACAAAGAAATAAATTTACACACTAGAAAATAAATACAAAAAATGTAGAAGTAAGATTGCTGATGTGTGGGTCACTAGAATTTAGCTTATTTACAACAAAGGCATGCACAATTAAACTCACCAACTGGCTGAAGTCAACAGTTGCTTTATATAATGTTATCAAAGACAACATAACTTAACCTCTTTACTAGTAAAATGTGGCTGGAAGTGAACTACTTATATTTTCTTTAAACGAATCTTTAGTAAGTTGTTTAAAACCAATCTTCTTTTAAAATGAAGGATAAGAAACCAAGTTGCAAATGTCTCAAAATGTCTTGGCTTTCTCTTCCAATTGTAACCACTGCCCTCAATTAGCTTATGCTCCTCCAGAAGTTGCTGAGTATAAAATTAGTTGATTTTCATACATCTCACATTGTGGAAAAGGTAAAAATGGACATTTTCACACTATCAAGCATCATGCTTTGATTTCGGAGAAAGGAATCACATTTGCTCAATAAAGTGTAAGCTTCCTCGTTTTGAAGTCCTTCTGAGAGCGATACGACTTTTACCATTACAGGAATCTTCTTTCTCATTAAACATGTGCTGTTTTCCAGTGAAGTCATGAAGGCACACATCTCCATTCTGCACACTGAAAGAAACACCATTCTTCTCTGTAGGAGCATTCCCTATATAATGAAAACCAAAATTGGTGTCATGAAATATCCACAGAAATGGATACTTTTAAAAATACACACTTTATTCTTAAGTATATATACACACACATAGAACGTTTTAAAAATGTTCATGATATATTATTATATTGTATTTACTGTCATTCCTTCCCTAAGGCCACTCAAAGTAAGTAAAACAGATTGGAGAATGTTTCCTCTTTGGCCGTTTTTAAAAATGAAATGCTCAAAGTATGAAGCAAAACAATATATTTGATTTTAAAGGGCCCATTTCCTAACTCTGGTTGAACATCTATTGACTTCAAGTGGTAGCATATATTTAATATAACCTAATATAATATTCTGTTCTACCCCAAAAGGTTAAGGTTAACAGAGATCCCTATATGTCCTCTTACAAGGTTCTTGGTTCCCTAAGCTTCCTATAAAATAAAACTTTGTACCAGAGAAATCCAGAGCGACAACAGTTATGGCAAGAAAAAAAATCATTTCTTTTAAACTAAACCAGTCCCTCTGACTGACCCCAGGATAGGACTGATTCCCAAGGGGAAACCACCAATTCCAACAATAGAGTCTAGGCCAGGGAGCAGCTGGGCATTCAGAAACTGTGCTTTGGATCTGGGCCTCCCGACCCCAGGATGATCCTGAATTGTGTGTGTGTGTGTGGGGGGGGGGGGCGAGGGGGCATGCACAGCAGCTGAGACCCTCTGGCTACTTGATATTTTCCTTTTGACCAATATACCATTAGAAGACAATGTGGAAAGCTGAATAATAAGCCAATTTGTTAGTTCATGCCATAATTATAATAATGATAGCAGTGCTAAGGACGTTATAAGTATTATGTCATTTATTACCCTACTGGATAGTGCAATTATTATCTCCATCTCAAGGTAATGATGAAACTAAGGTTTCAAAATTTAAACTAGAGGCCAAGTGCACAAAATTCATGCACTGGTAGGGTCCCTAGCAGCTGTCAGCTGCCAGCCGGGTACTCCTTCCCTTCCCCTGGCCACCTGCCAGTGCCCTTACCCCAGCTGGCCTGCCCCCTGGTCGAACTCCCGGAAGAACTCTGGTTGAGGGAACAATTTGCATACTAGACTTTCATTATATAGGATTGCCAGTGTATGTCATATATACCGGTCAGTTGGTTGGACGGTCGGATGGATGTATGGTCGGTCACTTAGCCTTTAATATATATATATAGATAGTTCTCAGTGATGGGGTGGGGTAGGAGTGGGGTGGGATTTTACTGGCCCACCCCGCACAGAGGACATTTCTCAATGTCTAAAGACATTTTTAGTTGTCACAACTGGGGGTGAATGGGGAGGGTTCTACTGGTATTGGGTGGGTGGAGCCAGGGATGTTGGTAAACATCCCAGAATGCACAGGCCAAGCCCCCCCCCCAACAAGGACTTATCTAGCTCCAAATGTCAATTGTGCCAAGGTTGAGAAACCTCAACTTAGAGGCATCTTCAGGGAGGTTGGAAAACTATTTGGTAGGTGTATGTACAAACTTACAAATTTATTTGAATTCATCATGAAAATAACTAATATCCTAAAACAATGAATAAAGGCAAAATCTCCAGGGAAGGAGAAAGTATACAAGCATCATTTAAGTTATTATAAAAATGCAAAAGATATATTAAGAAGCCAAAGAAGGCAAACTTTTGTGAGTAATAAATAATACAGTCTTATGAAAGGAAGAAAATGTAATGGAAGCTTTAGCTAGAAGTGTCAGAATTAATGAGTAATCCAGGTGCAGCAGCAATAATCTGTTCATATGTTGGTGACATATTGTCACCAATACTGGTTATAGTATTGATATATTTGTGGGGATTTGGGCACTGTAACAAGGCAGCCACACTTGGAAAATAATGAACAAACATGATAAGTGAAAAATAGGAAGGTTTAAAAGGGTCAAAGATGTGTATGACTATAGATAAAGTAAAAATTGATATAATTTTATCAACTATTTTAGGTACTACTTGCTCAGATTTAACACAGAAGTCTTTGGGTAATACTTAAATCAGGATTTTCAATGTTAAAACTTTTAGGTCATCATCAATTCCTATCACAAAAAAAAACTACACAACTGAATCTTAAAAAAAACAGTTGTCCAGGTATTTGCTCTAAAGTGAATACATTTGGATTAATAATCTTTCTATTTTATAAGGTAACCACACTTTGACCCACTAACCATATAGGTAATTGTTCGCTTTGCTTAGCAAAAATGTCATTATAAGATAATAATACTTTAATAAAACAAACTCTAGCTTGAGAAATACTATATTGAGAAATACATACCATTCCCGCTCACAAGTCCTGAGCAATCATTATTCACTAGCAGTGTGGTGGAGTGGGTGGAGTTACTGTTTGACTGTAGGGAATTTGAAGAGCTGGACACTCCTTGGTTTACAGTCTGCTTCTTTAAACCATTAGTAGCAGTTTTACTCCAGTCTGTAGTAGAATAAGCATTACGGAAAAACAGGTTGGAATGTTGAAGCTCAAAGGCAAGAGACAGATCACAGTGTAACTTGTTCTAGCAACTGATCTCCCACTTCCAGATCTTACAGAGAAGTCATATATTTCACAAGTTGGTGTGATAACATGTATTTGCATTTAAGGCTATATATATTTGTCCTTTAAATGACTGCCTGGTTAAAAGTAACATATTATCATGGAATTAAAGGCCAAGTTAATTTGATTATGTCTATATATATCCACTGAATTAGCTAGTACTTCAGAGACAAGGACTGTCTTAAGAACATATAGACCGTGTTGTGATGACTCATGGTTCTTAAATCCCTGCAAATGACTAAACTACATTTACTGCCATTTTCTAAATATAGATCTTGTGCAACCAGATTTTGCAATACAACAAAGGTAGTATTCATGGGTGGTAATCATGCAAAAGGAATTTAGTTTTCAGACAGTAGTTAATTTTTCTTATTTTCCTAAAAATGACCTATTTGCTCTACAAGCCAACAGGACCTAAAAATATAACTTTAAAATAACCACATGTATGCTATCACCAAACAACCAAATGTATGCTAAAGTTTATATACAAGGTTGAGTCAAGACTTAAAAAGTTATGAAGGTAAAAAAATTACTTTGAGTAAATGGGAAACATTAGCTCAAAAGGAAATAAATTCTAAAATTTTCACTGTTGTTTCAATCAAGAAAAAGCCAGACATTAATTCTATTGCTCACTAAGTTCCCATATATGAGTAATTATTTTTTTAATTCTTTAGGTTTTTTTGCCCCTAATGTGCACAATCAATATTTTCTATTGTGCATGTTCCATTCATTGATTTCCATATTCGATAGCCCTTTGGCATATATTGCTTTGAATCTTAACTTATACAATTTTTTCCTCAAGATTTAGAAGGATAAAAAGTAAAGTAAATCATTACCAGAATTTTCAGCCAGCCGTAACTTTCCACAACAAAGATACCTCCTCCATTGCTTTCTGACATTCTCTTTTGCTACACAGTAAAAGATGAATATGAAAAACCCTATGGGGGGGAAAAAAGACCCATAACACAATGAATTCCAAAGTAAGACCTTAATGTCAAAAAATCAAAAGTCCTGGGTAAGTTTGCTTATCAAAAGGCACCCTGGGACACTTTCTATATATGATAAAATATATTTATAAAAGGAATGATGATTCTGCATTTCTAAAATCACTGCCTCTCCTCTCACATTCCGTCTGTGGCCTTTTCTTTGGAAGTACAAGCTATATACCTAGGACGCCTGCTGGGACCTAGACTCCTACCTCCCCACGCCTCCATAATTATAATTGACTTCCAAGCTCTGTCAAATGCTGTCTCTATCAAAGGTCTCAGATCCCTTGCTCCTCCTTTCAAGCCCTTGCCTGGTCTTCCCCCTCTTCCTCCCAAGCCTGGGGCACTACAGCATTATCACCCTGCCTTCCTCTAACCTGCTCAAGGAAATTTTCCACTGGCATCCTGGTTAAGAAGAAAACAACACTCCAATCTTGAACAGGCCCTCAGGCCCCACCTCCTACTTACCTCTGTCCTAGTCTTTCAGTCACAGGGCTCATCACACAGCCCCATTACTGTCACTCCTCAATGCTTTCCCAATAAATATTTGCTGAATGAAGGGGAAAATTTGTAGTTCTCCGTCTGCCCCAACCCCAATCTATCTACTTTAAAAATCTTCATTTTAAAACATCAGGTATGCCTTCAAGACTGATATCTTGAATACTGCATGCACACCTTTGTTCATTTGCCACCCTGGGTGGCTACTCTTGGTTGCCTTAGGGGAGAAATAGCATGTATGAAAGAGATCAAAATGGGGTTACCTGAGTCCCAAATCAGAGCCTCTACCTATTTCTCCTTTAATCAACACCAAAGCCCTGCAAATTAGGTTCCCTTTTATAAATGAAACTATATCTCTTCTATCCCTTCATATTCTAATGAAAAGTCATTCTAGGGAAATGAGAAAGGCAGGTTCATTTTCCCTTCTATGCATGGGCTGATGCTCTAACCACTAAGAACACTGGCCAGGGCGGCGGTTCCCTTTTTAATTTTTTGAGGAAACTCCATACTGTTTTCCACAGTAGATGCAGTAGTCTGCATTCCCACCAGCAGTGTACTAGGGTTCCCTTTTTCCCACATTCTCACCAGCACTTCTTGTTTATTTTATTTTTTTCTCTTAAAGTGTCTCTTATAGCATGTCATTGTTGGCAAATAAAACGTTTCTATTTAATACTATGTAGTGCAACACCTAGATATACCAGTTCAGGAACTGGTACATTGTAGGTAAAAATTATTAATTGTATGTGAACAACAAGCATATTAACTGGCTCTCTCCAAATAAAGTAAGAACCAACAGCTAAATTAGGCATTTGAATTCATTCTCAGGTTGGGGTTTCTTTGAAAACAAGCAAATTGATCTCTTGCCTAAGAACTATAGGAGAATGCAATAGGAGCTAAAAGTAGCAGGAAAAGATGAAAACAAGCTGATAGAAATGCAATTAAAAGGCATCCCGACAGAGGCTTTGGAATAAAAGGGAACCAAGGGCTATGGATTATTGTTATGTAATGTAAACCTATTAGGCTGCTTGGCTTTTAATGCCAAAGTACTGTACTTCCATTAAAAATTAATCAGAGCTGCTAAGTCTTTTGTAACACTGGTCTAAAAGAATTAGTAATTTTCTTTTCCAAAGAATATAGCTAAGAGGGTTTGAAATGACTACAGCTGGGCTTCATTAACAAATGGGAAGCTCTGAAGTAAGGGTGACACACAAAGTCTGACCCTTTCCTGCTGCATGTCCCAGCGGAGCAATGTCTCAGGATTAGCCACTGGGTCAGGCTGCTGCCACTTGGGTCTGTATATTGACTCCATATTTATAATTGTCTCCCAAACACAGCCCAAGGAGGTCAGAGTGGTGAGACCTCACAGGAACATTTATGGCACGTGTAGTTTTCTCTATGGATGCTCTATTTCAATTAAAAAAACATTTTTTAAAAAAGTAAGAAACCAAGTGAAGAGTAATTGACTCTCAGAAAGAGTTCCTGGCAGGTTCCCTTCAGTATGTTTTCTTTGAGGGGATGATGGAAAAGGTGGGGAAAAGTACCACTTGTTGAATTAAATCAACATCTCTCTTCCAAGGATCTCAAAGTGCCCTTTCAAGAATATATCTTAAGCAACTAAATAAACTACTTTGATACTCTTTTAGTAGTGATATTTTTAAAAAAATATATTTTATTTATTTTTTAACAGAAAGGAAGGGAGAGGGATAGAGAGTCAGAAACATCGATCAGCTGCCTCCTGCACACCTCCCATTGGGGATGTGCCTGCAACCAAGGTACATGCCTTTGACCGGAATCAAACCTGGGACCCTTCAGTCCGCAGGCCAACACTCTACCCACTGAGCCATACCGGTCAGGGCAGTAGTGATATTTTTAAGTTCAACTGGGATCATTCAGTGCAGATTTAGTACTGTAGAGCTTACCTTGTAAAGTGTTAAATATGGCAAATAGATACATGAAGGTGACATTAACTGGTCCCCAGGCAAAGAAGGCAAAACCCCAAGTAATTCCCAGTAAAAATGTAAGGCCAGCAACACTCCGCAGGTCTTGAATACTGGTTTTTCGCTGGGCTCCCAGTTGCTTCTTCTTTTTAATTCGACAGAGTTGGATCAGGACCACAATGAACATGCTGACATTCAGCAGAAATATTACACAGAAATATCCCACAACTGTAATATAGAATACAGCATTGCTGTTGATCCAGCAACTGTAATTTGGAGGGGGAAACAGGGAAAAACATATTATCATGCTGAAATATGGTTCAAAATGATACAGTGAATTTATATCAGTTTATTGAAACATTACTACAAGTAAAAAAGAGAAAAGAAAATGATAAAACCACTGTTCTCCACAATCATTTATACCCCTAGGGAAAAAACCCAAAATAGTTTATTTTAGGACACTTGGTAGCTGAAGGTATTTAAAAATTGTTCTTTGATAACATTCAGGATTTTACTCCCTTTAATGCTAGTGACTTTATTTCATGAGTCTTTACTAACATAATGTAATTGGTATTTCATTTTTATCAGAGGCTTATAAAAGTATTTTCAAAATACTTCCTTCTAATTTATTGTTTTAATGCTTAACTAGTAGCATGTCATTTCCAACTAGTTTAACTTTATATATATAATCTGCAAAGGTTGCTGTAAATATTACTGGATTTTATTAGCATGAGAGCTGGAGTCAATATGCTGATTAGATCCTCCACTTTCGTGGGGAATTCCCTTCACTAAATATTCCCTTGGGGGCTTCGTACTCACAAGTCATCAGATGAGCCACTAGGGAATTTCCCATAGGATCCAAGCCCATAGTTATCTGGGGATATAGTCAGGACAATGGTCACAATCACGGCTGGTACTCCTGGAAGATGGGAAACATTGGTCACACATAGTTCTAATAACCAAAGGTGGTGAGAAGAAAGAATAGGGATCACAGTCTATTTTCTTCTGGCAAAAGGGACTGATGAACTGTTCACCAAATCCAGTTTCTCTTCCTCCTTGGCACACAGCTGGACATCTCCCAGCCTCCCTTGCAGCTAGGTGTATGTGGCCACATGACTAGGTCTTGGCTTATAGAATATGGACAAAAGTGATCTGCTTCACCTCTAGGCCTGTTGCATAAAAGCCTCCTGTGACAACTTCCACTCTCTTCTCCCAAATTCAGGGCAATCTTGGAAGCCCTGTTTTGAGACAGAGCAGAGTCTCCAGAGGCCTGGATCCTGAATAACTGCAAAACAAGTTAACTGATTCTGCTAACTGTACTGTGCATGTGTGAGAAATTATCTTCTCCTGAGATTTAAGGGTTTGTCCACTACAGTGGCTAGTATTACTCTCATCTTATACATGCCTGGAATGTAATTTTAAGTTTCACATGGGAGGCAAAGTAGATTCTAAAACATATGCAAAATGTGAGTTATAGTCAACTTATTAGGAATGCCAGGAACTCCTGGCAAATCTTTCATTATGAACTCAAAAGTCCTTGAATGATTATCTGGAACCCATTGATAGATTGAGGAGCCTAACCTGGTCGATTTGGGGGTAATGACTGTCAATATGCTGGGTTTCTGAAGAGCCCGAAGGCACTTCTATTAAGAGGGTGCTAATGAGACGGTCCCTCCCAGCTTAAATTGACTTTTGGCTGGGAAGGAGTCCTCCTCCCCTATACCCCATCACCCTCCACCTGAGCCCATGCAGACACCTCACACAGACCAGCCTAATATCTAATCTAAGGCTCTAAAATCTAAAAAACAATTCATTTTCACAGACAGGTTGGGGTTCCTGGTACAACCTAACATAATATTTCATTTAACTTTTATATTTGTACCTTCTGGATATACTGACATATGACTTCCAAAGTGAGACACTTTCCTAAAAATAAGATATTAGGAGTATGGAGCTAGTCCTTGACAATGGAATCTGACCTTTCAGGATTCTACAAAGAAGACAGAATTTGACAGAATTTGTGCCAATGTCAGAAGCAGGGGCTTATTTTTCTGGGAAAAAGTGACATCTTTCTGGAAAGATGTCACAAAGATATTCACAAAGATATAATGACAGGTGGGGTGCCAAGGGTGGTAAAGAGTCTGAAATACTGTTGTGTAGGGAATATTTGAAGGAATATTTAGCCTGAGGAAGGGGGGGGGAGTTTGGGAGGTATAGAATATATAATCGAGTGGAAGGGATATGCATAGAAATCAGAAAGCCAGGCTCAGCTGGTCTTGAGATGTGTGAATTGTGGTAAATCATGTCATCACTTTGAGTCAGTTTCTTTGCCTGAAGTTAGCAATAACTGCCTTGCTGACCTCACTAACTTGTCTTTCATGGAGTTACTTGTGTGAAAATACATTGAAAAATGGGCATTGTACGTAATGTTATATATTACTTGTAGATTATCTAAAGGACTTTTTGGCAGAAGAGATATCAGCTTATTTTTATTTATTTTTTTTGCCTGAGAGAGTAAAACTACGACCACTGGGTAAATGCCAACAGAGAGCCAAATAAACTTAATGGGAAAATAGAACTGTAGAGCTTTAGAAAATTGTTACTGGCTTCCTCATAAAGTATTAATAACAAGTCAACGGGCCCCAAATGGAGTCACTTATGCTAAGCTCCATGTCACCAAACAGTGTCTTAATTGCAGTTTCGGCTCTCCTAGAAATGGAATCTTACTAGTATACCAATCAATCAGGAATTGCCTTATCAGCACTAGTTAGGCAATCTGCCTGATAGACCACTGCCATCCCCTAAAGGAAAGTGACCTTGCAGAATCAAACCTGCTTTTTTGTCTAGTATAAAATCTTTGTTCCTGCTTCCTTCTGCATATAAAAATCTTTCATTTTGGACAGCTCCTTAGAGCTCCAATCAATCTTCTAGATTGGATGCTGCTCGATTCATGAATCATTGAAAAAAAAAAAAAACATCACACACACACACACACACACACACACAGATCTTTAAAATTTACTCAGTTGAATTTTGTTTTGTAACAAAGGTTATAAGCTCCCCCAATAATAGAAGTGTTCGAGCAGAGGTTAGAGTATTTTTTTTTAAATCAAGGTTAAGTCAAGTTGAGGAGGCTCCTACATTTGGTGGATAATTGAATGAAGAAAACTTCAAGATCTTTAGAGTGTCTAAGACTTTGTGACCCACCATCAATAGGTGTCATCTGAAATATTGTGCCAATGTGGCAGTGGAGTTACATTAGGTTTTATCTGTACATTCTCTCACTCTGCCCTTCTTAGCATATCATCATACATGTGTGTGATATCTGGAAGGTACAGAACAGAGTGAGGCTAACTGGGAGCTTAGGGACTGAGAGGTTGTCCTCATTTTTACCAAGCTAAATTTTTCAATTTATTGAGCACCTTCTGTATGCCAGCTCCAATTCTAGTTGCTGGAGATACAAAAAGGATTCATAGCTCTAACCTCAAAGAGGTTTTCATAAATTTTTTTTCAATTACTGTTGATGTACAATATTATATTAGTTTCAGGTAGTACAACCCAGTGATTAGACATTTATAACTTGAAGTGATCACCTTAATAAATCTAGTACCCGTCTGGTACTATACATAGTTATTACAATACTAGAGGTCCGGCGCACGAAATTCATGTGCAAGTATGGTCCCTAGACCTGGCCTGCGATCAGGGACATCTTCTTCAGCTACCCGCAGCCAGCCCTGCCCCCTGCTGCCACTCACCCCTGGTTCCCCATTCGCCATAGGGCGATTGGAGCCTTTCAACCAGGGGGAGGGACTAAGAGGTCGGCTGTTCCTGCCCACTTGCCGGCCCTGCCCCCACCATGGGTCACCCTCTGTGTGTGGGGTGACTGACAGGGTGGGGGGTCTTGGCCTGGCGCTGCCCACATCCCCTACCACCCACCCCCAGTTCTCCATTTGCCATTGGGCGATGGGAGCCTGCCAGCCAGGGAAAGGGACTGAGAGGTGGTCAGTGCGCCTTATAGTGACTGGTTGAGCCATCAATCTGGTCGTTCTGCCATTAGGGTCAATTTGCATATTACCCTTTTATTATATAAAAAATGGTTGATTGTATTCCCTATGCTATACTTTGACTAATATCCCCTTGCCTGTTTTGTAACTACCAATTTGTACTGCTTAATCCCTTCACCTTTTACACCTAGCCCCCCTTCAACCTTCTCCCCTCGGCAACCGTCAAAATGTTCTTTGTATCTATGAGACTGTTTCTGTTTTGTTTATTTTGTCCTTTAGACTCTGAATATAAGTGAAATCATATTATATTTGTCTTTCTCTGTCTGACTTATTTCACTCAGCACAATACCAAGCAAATGGCAAGATTTCATTCCTTTTTATGGCTGAGTAATATTCCATTGTGTATATATACCACATCTTCTTTATCCACATGTCTATTGATGGGCACTTAAGTTGCTTCCATATCTTGGCTATTGTAAATAATGCTGTAATTAACATAGGGATGCATATGTCTTTTAAAATTAGGGTTTTGGGTTTCTACGGATAAATACCCAGAAGTAGAATTACTGGATCCTTCTTTGTCTCTTGTTATAGCCTTTGTTTTATTTATTATTATTATATTTTGTAGAGGGGGGAAGGGAGGGAGAGAGAGAGAGAGAGAGAGAGAGAGAGAGAGAGAGAGAGAGAGAATGAATTATCGATATGAGAGAGGCATATTGGTCAGTTGCCTCCCATACACACCTTGACTGGGGAATAAACCTGCAACCTAGGTATGTGCCCTGACCGGGAATAAAACCCTTGACCTTCTGGTATACAGGATGATGCTCCAACCGAGCCACACTGGCCAGGGCTCGTTTTAAAGTTTTTGTTTTAAAGTTTAAAACACTGGTCTTTGTTTTAAAGTTTACTTTGTCTAATATAAGTATTGCTACCCCAGCTTTTGTTTTGTTCATTCCACTCTAATGAAACATCTTTTTACATCCTTTTGTGTTCTGCCTGTGTATGTCTTTCAATATGAAATGAATCTCTTATAGACAGCATATGAGTGGGTCTTTTTTTCTTATCCACTCAGCCTCCCTGTGTCTTTTTATTGGAACATTTAATCCATTTGCATTTAAATTAATTATTGATAGAAATGTATTTATTGCTGTTTTATTCATATTTTGGTCCTTTTCTCTTCTTCTTAAAGAAGATCCTTTAACATTTCTTGTAATACTGGTTTGGTAGTGATGAACTCCTTTAGCTTTTTCTTGTCTGGGAAGCTTTTCATCTGTTCTTCAATTCTAAATGATAGCCTTGCTGGGTAGAGTAATCTTGGTTGTAGGTCCTTGATTTTCATCACTTTGAATAATTCTTGCCAATCTCTTATGGCCTACAAACTTTCTTTTGAGAAATTAGCTGACAGTCTTCAGGGAGCTCCCTTGTAGGTAACTAACTGCTTCTTTCTTGCTGCTTTTAAGGTTTTCTCTTTGTCTTTAGCCTTTGGCATTTTAATTATGATGTGTCTTTGTGTGGGCCTCTTTGGATTCATCTTGCTTGGGACTTTCTGAACTTCCTGGACTTGCGTATCTATTTCCTTTGCCAAGTTAGAGAATATTTCTGTCATTATTTTTAAATTCCTTTCTCTCACTCTTCTTCTGGCACCCACATGATGTGAATGTTGGTATGCTTGCTGTTGTCCCAGTGGTCCCTTAAACTATCCTCACTTGGGGGTGTGGGGGGGGTTATTTTTCTTTTTGCTGTTCTAATCGGGTGTTTTCTGCTACCTTATCTTTCAAATTGCTGATTAGATCCTCTGCTTCATCTAATCTACTGTTGATTCCTTCTAGTGTATTCTTCATTTCAATTATTGTATTCTTCATTTCTGACTGGTCCTTTTTTATGTTTCTATCTCCATTTTTATATTTCCTATTTCTTTGTTGAAATTCTCACTGAGTTGATCTATTCTCCCCCTAAGTTCATTGAGCATTCTTATAACCAGTGTTTTGAACTCTGCATCTGATAGATTGCTTGTCTCCATTGTGTTTAGTTATTTTTCTGGAGTTTTGCCCAGTTTTTTCATTTGGGACATGTTTCTTTGTCTCCTCGTTTTTGGCTGCCTCCCTGTGTTTCTATGTATTTGGTAGAGCTGCTACATTTCCAAGTCTTGGTAAGGTGGCCTTATGTAGTAGATGTCCTGTGGGGCTCAGTGGTATAGCCTCCCTAGTTATCCTAGTTGGGTACTGCAGGTGTACCCCATGTGGGGGCTGTGTGCACCCTCCTGTTGTAGTTGAGCCTTGATTGCTGTTAGCACCTCAACTGGCGGGGTTAACCCCCAGACCAAGTGGTGAGGTCTGGCTGCAACCACAGTGGAGGAGCTACTGTGCAGGAGCTCACTCCACAGAGCAGGACTTGCTATAGTGCACCCCCTTGAGTGTGTTGCTCACGGAGGTGGTGGGGTGGTGCTCTGACATGGTCTGAAGCTGTCCACTGGATGTGCTGGCTCTGGGGCCTTTCCAGAAGTGTAGGCCAAGGTTAGCCACTGCCTGTGCTCTGGCTAGTGCCACCCAACATGAGCTACAAAGTGATCTGCAGAAGGTTGTCACTTGTACTGGACTTGGAGGTGCCTGAGAGAGGCAAAGCTAAGAACTAGAGGCCAAGCTGCCATTAGTGCAAAGGTTATGGGGCATGTCAAGGTCAGATGCCACTTGTTTGGTGTTTGTGAACCTTTGAGAGGTTTTAGAAAAGTCTGCAGCATGAGCCAAGACAGGCCTTTAGATGGAAAAGCCACTGGAAGCAGCGTGGGTGAGCCCACAAGTTGGGTGGGACAGGGTCTCAGGAAATTACCTGGTTGGGGTGAACAATGTTATCCAGGTTGGTGGAGACTCAGATATGGTGCCCACCTCTGCCTATAGGGGGAAGAATCTGAAAGGAAACAATGGCTTTTGCCAGTACTTCTGTCTGGGTGGAAAGTTGCTCCTCCAGGCCTCACCCTGAAGCCAGACAAGTCAATACCTCTCTATGTCCCTGGTGCCTTAAAAGCAAGTTGCTGCCCCTGCACTGGAGGGACCATCTTGTTCCACATCTCTGCCCCTCCTACCAGTCTCGATGTGGCTTCTTTATATCCTTAGTTATAGGACTTCTGTTCAGCTAGACTTCAAGTGGTTCTCAATGATGGTTATTCTGTAGTTTAGTTGTAATTTTGATGTCATGGGAGGAGGTGAGTGCTGCATTTACCTACTCCATCATCTTGACTGGAAGCCCTCCTAAGAATTTTGTGTTCATAAACAATCCAGGGTAAATATATAGTCATTCTAGAAAGAGATTTGACAAGGTTGTTCTTTGGGCAATGCAACATATAAGGAGACTAAAGCTGTTTTAGAAGCCTGTTAAGTATGACCTGCTTTATCATTCTATATGTGATTAAAAATCACAATACTGAAGATGAAGCAGAGAAAGCCAAGGCAATGTGTAAGCAAATAATACATACCCCAACCGATGATGCAGAATTTAAGGATGTATTTTCGGATGTAAGTATTAAACACTTTGACAAGGGCCAGATACATATGGAATGCTTCTAGGCCCATCCATGTAAATGAGACCAAGAGAAAATAATGCAAAAATACAGCTGCCGAGATGCAGAGGCCTCGTGTGTCATACAGAGCAACCCATGAGTCCAGGAGGAAAACCAGGTTCAGCAGGAGAAGAGCTGCACAAAGCTGGATAAGAATTTTGGAAGGGTAATCCCTCCGGATCTTTCTAAAAGGAAAGGACAATAAAAGAATTAGCATCACATTCTCTTTGTGCGTCTATATATGAGTTTTAAGCAATTTAATTTTATTCTTTAGTAAACCCCTATAGTAGTCCCCCTTACCTAATAGGAATACGTTCTAAGACCCCCAGAGGATGCCTGAAGCTGTGGATAGGGCCAAAACCTTATATATACTATGTTTTTGCTATAAATACATACCTATGATAAAGTTGAATTTATAAGTTAGGCATAGTAAGAGATTAAAAGATAACTAATAAAATAGAACAATTCTATTATGACAATACAGTAATAAAAGTCATGTGATTTTCTATATTTTTCAGTTTAAACCTATTCCTGGATCTGCTAACCATTCCTTACTTGGCTTGGTGTCACTTGTTTCAGGAAATCTCTTGCTAAAGTCTTCATACAGTAGGTTCAATCCTTTCTGGTGCAACATGTTGCCATCAATCAGAACACATTTTCTGTTCATGTCTTCCACTCACAAATTTAATGCCTTTTGCATCTTAACTAAGCACTTGTCATGAACTTGTGGCTATACCTGTTATAATTTGAGGTATGACAGCAAAACTAGCACAAATTGATTTTCTTTCTTCATAATTTCTCAGATAGAAGATTCATTCTTACTGTAGATCTTAGCAACCTCAGCATACAATTTTTTCTTGAATTATTAAGTTGAAAACTTTTAGGAAGCACGTTAAAGCTTCTCTTTCGCATATCTGAATTTCCAACACCACTACTCTTGTGCTTTGGAGCCATTATTAAGTAAAATAGGTGTTACTTGAACACAAGCACTGTGATAACCAAGACGACTACTAAATGACTAGTGGGCGGGTAGTGTATACAGTGTGGATATACCAGACAAAGGGATGATTCATTTCCTGGGCAGGATGGAGGAGTATGGTCTGATATTTCATCATGTTACTCACTCAGAACACTGAGCATCTTAAAATTTATGAATTGTTTATTTCTGTAATTTTCCATTTAATATTTTTGGACTGGAGTTGACCACGGGTAACTGAAAACTGCAGAGAGCAAAACCGTGGATAAGGGGGTACTATTGCATGTGGGTAAATTCCCTCTCTTTGAGTATGTCTGTAGGCATTAAAAGCAACAACAAAGGGAAAATCTAAACAGAATCATTGGTGGAACCATATGGAAAATTTGTGTTTGTATTTCTGTGGAACCTTTTACATGCTGACTGTTGACCCATCCTTTTAAATAGTTTGTAGTGGAATCTACTGAGCAATACCCACCCCTCATTTCTTCCAAACTACTTCTAGAAGCATTGCTACTGCTTCTCATACAATAGGTTCCTATATTCAGATCTTTAAAACATAGCCAGATTTCCCTGTTATCTTATGTTATTAGTGAAAATGAGATCATGGAAAGAAGAGTTTATACTATACCTAAATGAAACAGGCATAGGAAAATACAGCTAATTGATGACATGTGCATATTTATATGTGTGAAATTAGATCTGGTGAAATCATTCTGAGTAATGGTTGGCCTTATGGTAATTTAGTCTCATTAATAATATTTTCAAAGGTCCACTAAAAGATCTGTATTCACAGCTGGATCCTAAGTCTGGCATTTAAAGTAAATTTGTGCATTTCTTGATCAGGGTCCAAAATCTACATTTCAGAACTTACATATGTTTCATTTAATGTAATAAAAATACATATTTTCTTCTTTTCTAACAGAATCTGTTGGAATTCCCCCCCAAAAAAGTGACCAAAGGGACACTTCTGTAAGCTGAGAAAGAGATGCTATTACTTGGAATATCATTCTTGCTTTGACTTACAAAGCCACACTTATCAAGTATCTATATTTTTCAGTGAAGCTTTACATTCTTTATTCTTCTTCAGCCAACATGTGTTAATATATTATTCTTTTGTGTTTGCTAGGTATGATTTAGAAACACATTACATTAAACATAGCTCTTATTACATACATGAATCTATAGTCTCTTTCAGATTTAAGCTATTGGGTTTTTGGGTCTTCATCCATCTTTCATTTCACACTTAATGTCAACTAAGTACCAGGCATCATTTTAGGGTACAAATATGATTAAGGCACAACCCCTGTCTTCCGAGAGTGTATAGACTAATGGAAGGAATCAAGTGTATAAAAAGAATCATGAAGTTTTACATATAGGTGCCTCTACTAGATGGTTGTACAAGATAAGGTAGGCAGAGGAGTGTACTTAATTAATATATTTTGGCAATGGAGGTGAGCACTGTATCATATCATCCAAGTTTCCAGTTGTGGATACTCACTCAAAGGCTATGTAGGTTATAAGAGTAACTGACAGAAAAATTGATGAAAGCCCACAACCAATATATGTGATAAACGTGAGAGCCATCATTTGAGCCGCTGGCAAGGATGTTCGAGATAGGTCCTAGAAAATAAAATATTGTTTTCAAGACCAAATATTTTTAAGTAAATAAAAGAATCATAACTTACATTGATTGAGTATTCTGTCCATCCATAGTTTATTCAATAACTGGCAAGGTAGCCACAATTATTATCATTAGGTAAAGATAATAAAATTGAGGCCTAGAGAGATTAAGTAAATTGTCCAAGGTCACACAGCTACGAAGTGGAGGAGCCAGGAACCAAATTCAGGTCTGGCTGACTCCAAAGCGCATGTGCTTGATCAGTGTCTTATGGTACACTAGAGAAGCACTGGGCTAGGAATCTAAAGACTTGAATTTGGCTTTTAGGTCTTATATTTCTTAGTTCTATGACTGTGGACAATCACCTAACAAATGAGTCTTAATTCTGACTTCATTAAAATGACAATAGCAATGCCCCATTATACCTATCTTATAGGACTGTTGGGGAGATTTAAATAAGATAATTTACATCAATGTGTTTTATAAAAATTTAAAGTGCATTGCAAACTAAACAATTTTATTACCCACTTTAACCTGAATTTTTTAGTCCTCCTAGCTATTTAAATGAGTAAACCTTAAATGTAAAAATAGAATGGGAAAAAATACTTCCATGTTCAAGTATTTTCCTTCAAGTACACTTGCTTATTAGAAGAGTAATTTAATTGGTCAATAACTTTGCCACAATATCATATCTGCTGATTTATCAAAGTCATCTAGCAGATTAGACATTATGTTATGATGCCCGACTACCCCTCAGACCCAGAATCTAAGGCCAGGTAATTTGGGATATTACCAGTAGGACTCCAAAGCTTGTAAGGTGGCTGCAGCTACAGATGGTTTCATTAGGCCTCCTGTCTTTGACGGAGCAGCCATTGGATGACCAGCCTCCTCTTCCACCTGTTGGCATTGGGAAGAGTATTTGTTCCATCAGCAAGGCCACAGCACTAATGACTGCCCTTTCTCCCTTATACCCCCTCCCCGCACCCACTCAAGACTTTGAAAAAGGTATGACTGGAACCTACCATTTCTGCTCAAGTCCCAAAATACGCATCTTACTGTTAAGTCATCCTGCAGTAGAAAGATACATCACAAATAATTAATTTATTGTACTGAAAAAAGAAAAGCAATTGGAAAAATAACTATGATTTTTTTAAAATTTCAGAATTTCATTCTTAATTTTTGGAAACTTCTTATTTTACACTGGTCCCTAGGAGCAACTAGGGAGTCTTATATAGGTCAGCACTTCTTCTTCTTTTTTTTTTTTCATTGTTAGTTTTTTTTATTGCTTAAAGTATTACAAAGGGTATTACATATGTGTCCATTTTTCCCCCCCGCCCTTGACAGTCCCCTAGCCTCCCCTATCCCCCAGTGTCTTATGTCCATTGGTTATGCTTATATGCATGCATACAAGTCCTTTGGTTGATCTCTTACCCCCTCCCTCCTGCCCCCCAACCCTCCCCGGCCTTCCCGCTGCAGTTTGACAATCTGTTTGAGGCAGCTCTGCCTCTGTATCTATTATAGGTCAGCACTTCTTAAACTCAGCAATTGTGCGTAAGAATCACCTTGAGGCATCGTTAAAATGCACATTCTGATTCAGTGGGTCTGGAGTGGGGCCTAAGAGTCTGCAGACTCCACTTTGAGTAGTGAGATGATAGATGATGCTCAATGTGAACTGAACTGTTTTGTTTTGTTTTTTCTCTTTGGAGGTGAAAATCAGACCTGCAGCCACAGATTGAAATGCACTGAAATTTGGCAGTTGATAAGAGCTTGCTTTTGCATTGTTCCTTTTGGAGATTAGGTGGTCAGTTATTAGGCATGCTAAAACCCAATGGAGTGACTAAGTGATTCTAGTCTTACACACTGCCCTAACTGAGTTTTTAGGTTCTGCTGGATCTCCTTTTTTTCAGGCCAATTCTTCCAGGTATAGTTTGCACAAGGTGTTTCTGGTCAGTGAACAGCCCAGACAGGACTCTCCCACCTGGCTTTGGTCGATGTGCTTTAATGTAACTGTCACGTTTCTTGTCAAGTTCTTGACAGTCAGGTTCGCAACACTTGATGATATGACATAGCTGATCAGAGAGAGGTTCTCCAGAGAAGGGTCCTAGCACACAAAAGAATCAATAGGTTGGCAAGGGAAAACAAAATGTTATCAGAAAGTTTTAGAGCTTGAAGGGACCTGAAGGACTATTTAGTCCATATGTTTATTTTACAACCTAGGTCAGAAATTGAGGGTCAGGGGATAAAGTGACTTTCCCAAGAACCATAATTAGAAGCAGAGCTTGTTGTACTCTACAGTGCTCTAAATACCATGTTAAGTTTCACAAATTGACCTAATAGGGCCTTCATGAATATTAAAGGGAACATAACATTAAGCCATTTAATATATGTGCTGCCAAAGGGAGCACGACATTAAGCCATTTAAGCTGCATGCCCTTGAGCAAGTTACTTAACCTTTCTGTGCATCCATGTCCTCATCTAGAAAATGGGAATAATATATAGTTTAATAGTTTCTTCCTCACAGAATTGTTGAGAGTATTAGAGTTAACATTTCTAAGAGCTTAGGATAGTGCTCAGCATTGGTAAACTTAAGTATCAGTTATCATTATGTATCATCACTAGCACCCCTAGGTCCTGTTTAAAAATAAATTGCAGCTTTTCGGCAATTCTTTTTATTTATACCAGGCTTAAGATATATGAGGATTAAAAGAAGCATAAGTTCCCCACTCCCAAATAAAACTTAACCCAAAACCAGTTCGCGGAAACTTTACCTGAAACAGGGCAGGTGTTTCAAAAAAGTTGAACTGAACCCTGGAAGCTAGCTCTACATCATGAGCTGGTAAATTACTCATCAGTGATGAGGGCAGAGAAATAACGCCAATACTATTCTCAGGAGCCTCAGTTTCCAGAGAAACCTGAAAACCAAGTAAAAGATAATAAAAATGTCTGGGGCTGATATAATAAGGAGTTAGAAAACACAACAACTAATCAAGATGAAGAATCATGTAGGGGCATTTATGTGTGGTGTCTCTATGTATAATCAGTTCTTCTTATTTCTCTGCTGCAAAATTAGAGAGGACGTGTA
Source organism: Myotis daubentonii (assembly GCF_963259705.1). Taxonomy (NCBI): domain Eukaryota; kingdom Metazoa; phylum Chordata; class Mammalia; order Chiroptera; family Vespertilionidae; genus Myotis; species Myotis daubentonii. The sequence goes on along the minus strand of NC_081861.1, from coordinate 129,317,503 downwards.
ATAGGGAGAGGAGGCCTTGGAGCAGGAAAGAAAACATTTTAAATATACACAGAAACAGTCAGAAAGTATAGGATATGATATGTCAATTATATTGCAATAAAGTTGGGGTGGGTTTGCAGTATAACTGTAGACCCCAAGGAGACCACAGCAGCAACACACCAACTTGGTGACTTGTTAGGGCAAAGTCTTCATAGAACCACATGCACTAAACTTGTAAAAGGATGACTAATAGGCAGGACTTGGTTTTATGTGGGTGTTTCCAGCCCCTAATCCCTCTAATAGGTGGATAGAAAACAATTAGAAGCAAGATTGCTATTCAGTACCACTATTCACACCAGTGTAATCATAGCACTTGTTAAAATATTGGAATGGGTTGATAAGTAGTTGATGCCCCTACTATCTCCCAACTATCTAGAGCCCTCCACTGGACACTTCCCACAACATACCTCACCCCAACTTCCACAATACAACTGCTAAAGAGTTAACTCTAGGTGCAACAATGACCTCTGAGACCAGTCAAAACCAATGCCCTTGTTTTTATTTTTTTCAAACTGTAATAGAACATTTATTGGGAAAATTACAGAGGTAGAAGAAGTAATTCCTAGAAGAAATGGGCTTAGGAAATGAGTTATGGAGGTAAACGAAGGGTCCTTGGAGTTTGGGAGTGAGGAAGCTAATGGTGCCTGGGGAGGGGGAACAGGAAGGGAAAGGGAAAGGCATGGGCATGCTCCCTGGAGGGGAGCTGTTTTTATTGATTTTAGAGACAGAGGAAGGGAGAGGGATAGAGATAGAGAAACATCAATGAGAGAGAAACATGGATCCGCTGCCTCCTGCACACCCCCTACTGGGGATCAAGCCCGAAACCCGGCATGTGCCCTGACTAGGAATTAAACCAGTAACCTCTTGGCTCATGGGTCGATGCTCAACCACTGAGCCACACTGGCTAGGCAATGTTCTTTTTTTTAATTCTGTGGTGACTCATTGTTCTAGATGTTAAATATTTTTAATATCAACCCTGACTATAAGCAGTAATTGCTTCAATCATATACTCATACATATATAAGACTCCATCATATATCATGATATATTACATGATGTCATATACAAGAAAAGGCTGTTTCCACATTAAATTAGGATATACCTGAAGATTTGTAGGGTCTTGAGCAGCAAAGGTAGTTGTGTTGAAATTACTGGAATTCACTCTGATCACGGCCAGAGCCAAAGAAGGGGAGGTTAGACTTATGGTCTTGGTTGAAAAATTCAGCTGTAAACCAATGCCATCCACTACTTTTAGCAATCTGTAAAGATAAGTGGCAGTTCAAATTCAACACTCCCACTTTGTTTTCCCCAGTCTAAGCAGAAAGAATACAGAGTAGCAACTTAACAAGTCATTATGAAACTCATTGTGGGAGAAAAATACTTGGCTGTAATTAATCATGTAAGAAGCATTGTTATCACTATAGGGTCAGTTTGCTAAGTCATACCTTTGGGCCAGAGGGGCCAGCAAGGCAGGTGGGGAATGGAGGAGTTTGCTGACTTGATTTATCATTTCTTCTGCGAGGTTAGGCTCCAAGCTGCCTAAGGACAGAGTTTTCTCCATCTGAGACACTTGGCTCTCAAGGTCAGAAACAGTGATGCTGCTGGTATGAACAGTTTCTACAACAGAGAGCCAAATCATTTTATGAACACATAATGAAAGAAACCATTAATAAAAAGAAACATACACCTTGTGATCTAGCAAACCCACTGCTATGTATTCACCCCAGGAAAGTGAAAACATGTCTTAAGAAGACATGTTCATGAATGTTCATTGTAGCCTTTTCCAGCTTTGTTTCCAAAGTGGAAACAAACCAAAATGTTCATCAATTGCAGAATGGATAAACAAACTGTGGTCCACCATACAATGGACTACTTTATTCAGTAATAAAAAGGGATGAGCGACTTATATATGCAACAACATGGATGGATCTCCAATGTATTATGTTAAGTGAAAAAAAGTCAGACTCAAAAGGTTACACACTGAATGATTCTCTTCATATGAAATTCTAGAAAAAACAAAAGCACAGTATAAGGAAACAAAACAGATTAGTGGTGGCCAGGGGATGGGCAAAGTTGGTAGGAGGTTGACTACAAAGGGATAGGAGGAAACTCTGGGGGTAGTGGAAATGTTATATATCTTGATGGTGGTTACATGACTATGGTGTTTTTCAACCTCATAGAACTATAAAATTTTCATTCATCCAAAAGAACTGGATAAATTTTACTGTGTGTACATTATACTTCATGTATACAGTGTACATTATACATTGACATCTGTAATACTGTCAACAGTAAAAAATATATTTAAAAAGAAGCCTAAATAAAAAAATATGTAAAAGCATATCCATGTATTTAGTGTATATTCATACAAGCATAAATGTACTTATATTTAATTTATATCATGCATACAGGAATTTATATGGGTAACTAGAAGTTACCCTTTTTTTGTGGAAAAGAGAATGTTATTAAAATTACCAGCTGTAAGCCTGATTTTTAATAGTGTTTTTAATTGGGAAACAATGATACAGACCTAACAACAAAAAAAGTCTCTTAATTTGACCACTTAACATCCTATTTCTTATTTTGCATGTTCCTTTCTAATCTTTATTCATGTGTTATAATATACTGTTATAAACATGGTGTGAAAACTATTTATTATTATTTTCACTTCACTCAAGACTTGAGAAATGCCCCTAAGTTTTTGTCTAGCTGTTCTTATGCACAGTTGTGTAATAGTCATTTTGTTATGTGAGTCATTGTGAGAATATCATATTTCATCATCCCTCTCCTATGGAAACATTAAGTTATATCCATTTTTTAGCCACCAGATAATACCCCAACATATCTTTTATGTATATGCTACTTTGCTTTCTCATTGCCTGAAACTCAAGTCTCGGGAGTGGAAGCACAGTCCCAAGAGGCCACCTTGCTGGCCTTTCTGTGTAGCCTGTTAGGTTGATTCTAAGGATGAAAGGGGATAGCTTTGGAAAGGTAGACAATTTTAGGCTCAGGATAATGAACTTTAATTTTACTTATTTTTCATCAGCCACTAGACTAGAGCCCCAATGACTTTATATGGCCTAAAACGTCCATATTTATTTTAAAAATTACTTAGAGAAGTGCAAATCTGAAGAAATATCAAGTCATTTGGCAGAAGTCTAAACCTCCTGGGGATGCTGGCACGGCGGTGGAAAGGGCAGGGACCTCAACTTGAGCTCCAATCCCATGTCATCAAGAATTTGATTTTGCCTTGAAACATCTAAATTCTAGAGCAGCGGTTCTCAACCTGTGGGTCGCGACCCCTTTGGGGGTCAAAAGACCCTTTCACGGGGGTCGCCTAAGACCATCGGAAAACACATATATAATTATATATTGTTTTTGTGATTAATCACTATGCTTTAATTATGTTCAATTTGTAACAATGAAAATACATCCTGCATATCAGATATTTACATTACGATTCATAACAGTAGCAACATTATAGTGATGAAGTAGCAACGAAAATAATTTTATGGTTGGGGGTCACCACAACATGAGGAACTGTATTTAAAGGGTCGTGGCATTAGGAAGGTTGAGAACCACTGGTCTAGAGGAAGACCTGCTTCTCACTCACTGAGTTGAAACTCTGGAGAGTGTCCAGAATTCTTTCTGCTTCCTTCCTTCTTCCCTTTAGCCTTTATCCCTAAACCTACTTTGTTTCTGGGGAGCCCTTTGCAGTTTCTAGGGCTTCTCATGTATGCCACTGTTCTCAACCAAGTGCTGTTAGTGTGATTATTTTTATCTTTAATTTAATAGGCTGAGTCAGGAGAAGCAAAATGGCTTATCCCAGATCACACTGCCAGTTAGAGCCCAATGCAGACTGACGACTGGGCCTTCTGAATGTTTTTCTCTTCCTTTTGGCTACCTTGGCTCAGTCCCAGCTCTGTCACTCTGTGACTAACTAATTTTCAAGAACACCAGTTTTTATTGTCTTCTGTCTAAATGGAGTTACTGTGTTTAACAGTTCAAAAGTTTTCTCTTCAGAATGTTGAAAAGAGTGACCCCAAAACATTTTGTAGGAGAAAGAAAACTATAAAATAACTCAGCTCAATAAAATAAGATCTGTGTTTGCCTCAAAGCTATTTCTCCATTCTATGAATGCCTGGAAGAAATCTCTTGAAATAAGAAGACATCATAAAAAGAAAGGATCAATGTGATCTTATTACAGATATCTTCATTTACAGGCTGGCAGCTGCATTTCAGATACCCAGAATTACAACAAAATTAGGAGCAGCTTAGCTCCTTATATTTACCTGTCTTGTCAGGAGGTGTGCTGGTCATGATGACATTCACCAGGGCAGACGTGGTGGGAATGGGAAGTGAGGATTTCCCAGGTAACAGGGTGTGGGGAAGATCAGTTTGGGGACTAGGGGTTGAGATAGTTCTAGATTGGGGGAGTTTATCAATGGTAGGACTAGAAGCTATGGGAGTTGAAGACTGGACAGAAGGAAGGTGAATCACCCCTGTTGGGCTCTGGGAGATGACAGCTGGTTGATTTAGAGGCACAGCTAAAGAGAAGACACTGGAGACCTGGGAAATAGCTGTGGCCTGAGGAGCAACTGGGATAGAATTGCTGGAAGATGGGCCATGTGAATAACCACCAGCGAGACACGTAATTGGATCCTGCAAGTCACTAAAGGAAAGAATCAGAGATGCATGTGAGACAAATGAGCTACAGAGAAGTGAATCTCCTCCTCTGGCAACCATCTGATACCACCCAGAACCCTGGGCTGCACCCCAGACCAATAACATCATCTCTGAAGGTGGGAGTCAGGCATCAATGTTTTTAAAACTCCCCATATGGTCCTAATGTGCAACCAGGCCTGAGAACCACTGCGCTATAGTCTGGACCCCTACTACTTAAGGTGGAGTCCATGACCCAGCAGCATTTGCTTCACTGGGGAGCCTGTTAGAAATGCAGAATCTCAGGTCTTGCCCAGACCTGATCAGAATCTGCATTTTAACAAGATCCTCAGTGATTGATATTTGCAGTAATATTTGAGAAGTGTTGAAATTGAAAGCCCTTATTCATTGTCAAATTTCAACAATTCCTTAGCCAACATGGCGATTAAATATTATTTTTGTTAGGAAAAGGGTCAGCATGTTTGCTACATACCATTGCAGTTTTTCTAATTCTTCTGGGGAGGAAGGGCAGGGTATTCTGACAGAACAGCAGCACTGTTCTGGAGGAGACAAAAGGAAAGAGAAGAAAATGCATGGTTAAGAATAAGGCAAGATAGAAGCTCAGATCCATCAAGTATTATGGTCCTTACACTGACTACATTTTAGAGAGCATTTGTCTAAAACAGGTGATAAAATAAATTGGATGGCATTATATTGAGTGAATTATTTTGGGGAGGGTTATATGCACACAATATCAATCACTCCCGCAATTTCTAAGAGGAATTCAGAAGTAAACAGATCCCAGTGGCAAGTAATTCAACACTCCAAATAGATCTCTCCTTCTCAGCAGGGTTTATAATGTTTTCAAAAAGTATACTGAAATTTTATTAAGAAAGAAAAGCCCGGCTGGTGTTGCTCAGTGGTTAAGTGTCAACCTATGAACCAGGAGGTCATGGTTCGATTTCCAGTCAGGGCATATGCCTGGGTTGTGGGCTCGATCCCCACTGTGGGGTGTGCAGGAGGCAGCCGATCAGTGATTCTCTCTCATCATTGATATTTCTACCTCTCTCTCCCTGTCCCTTCCTCTCTAAAATCAATAAAAATATATTTTAAAAATAAAGAAAGGAAAAATCACCTTTTAGAGCTCCCTAAAAACTGCCCAAGGACAAATGAGTTAAAGTAGAAAGCTGTAACATATGTAAGTTTATTAATTATATCTTCAATTTTAAAAAGAATGCATCAAAGCCATATGAAAACGAACACAGCAACATAGAGACAACTTACCCATCGGGTGAATCTTTACACTTTTCAAAGCCATCATTACGGCACATATGTTCCTTGTATTATTCAGTTTTATTGTGAATGTACAATTTAGTGTGCTATAAAGAGAAAAATATACAACTAGAATGTTACTAAATTGAAAACCTATCTACATATTTGTAATTGCTTTTTCAAACTTAGAGTAAGGAAAAGAGACAGTGACAGTGTTAACTTGCAGTGTCACCTATAAGCTTGTAAATACCCAGCTACCATGGTCTGAACTTTATCCAAAAGATTTTATAGGATAAAAAATTTATAGGGGTTTACATTCGTAGAGGTTGCAAAGCAGAGAGGCTCTGATCATATACAGCGGCTGATTCATTTTGTCTGCCTGCACAATGAACAGGCAGGGGTGACACTTGGCTGAAAACACAAGCATCTTGACATCTAGAGTCTTACCCCCAGCTGTAGGCATTTGAATTTCCATCATAAGAGCCCTTTCAAATACCAGCCTAGATGTATGTCAAGGTCTCTTAAATCCAAAATCTCTGGCAATCCAATCTGGATTATCAGATAACTTGGAATTTAAGACATTTTCTCTGTTTCTTTCTACTTTAATATTGGTTTATGTGAAAAAATATTAATATTGCAAAGAACAAAAAGAGGTAAGTAAAATGAACTAAATACATATAGTGGATAGGGATTTGATATACAATTTCATGGAAGACTTGCCATTATTTGTATCAATGAATAGTTTGATGAGTAGAAATCTGTCATTTTCTAGAATTTTTACTCTCACAGAATGCTGAAGGTTCAGGTAGTGAGATTATTGACCTATAAGCTTGTTGGCTTATGCAATCAGGACAACCAATGGACACAATTTAAGATAATAATCTGCACATCCTCAAATAATTATCGGGCAATCTCAAATTCACCTCTGCATGCACTTTTTAATTTCTTCTTTTCTCTTTCTTTCCAATCCTTTCCTCCCTCTCCTTCTTCTGCCATGTTCCAAATTATGGTCCTTCTTCTTTGACTGTCCTTCACTCTGACTGGACCACTGTGAGCCATTTCTTGGTTGTATTGGTGGCCCTTGGGGCTAAGGACACTGATGATCCTTAGCCTCATAAAACAGAAGTCAGCAGCCCCAACAGCACCCCCCTCTGTGTTTCACAAAGAAATGAGAAGATGCTTGTGACAGGCTGATGAATGTTTGGAAGAATAAAAATACATACACTGAGTGACCAGATTATTATGACCGGCCAGATTATTATGACCACCCCATCAGTACTTCATTGACACTTCCAAAAATACTGAATATTGAAAACTTCCTAAGCAAATACTCTCAAGGTTTTATTATTATTATTTGCATAACTAATTCACTTCATTGTACTGATGGGGTGGTCATAATAATCTGGCTGGTCATAATAATCTGGCCACTCAGTGTATATTCACAATGTCATTAATATGTATTTATTTTAGAAGAATGCCTTCGAATTTGCAGCCTAAGACTCCTCAATACTTTATTTCTCATGAGTCAAGAATAATCTATATATAAAAGCCTAAGCGACCGAACGATCAGTTGACTGGTCGCTATGACGTACACTGACTACCAGGGGGCAGACACTCAGTACAGGAGCTGCCCCCTGGTGGTCAGTGTGCTCCCACAGCAGTAGTGCTGCTCAGCTGACCAATGGGCACCAGACACAGGGCTCATGGCTGGTGAGCACCACTGCGGCAGCACGAGCATCTCCTGATCAGGACCGACTGGGCTTGGGCCTGATGGGGCGCAAGCCCTCGGTAGGTGCAGCAGGGCCAGATAAGCAGGAGCAGCAGGCAGGAGCTGCAGGTGGCATTGGACTGCGGGTTTCTTGGCCTAATCCCAACAGGCTGGGCCGAAACCAGCATTCCAACATCCCCCGAGGGGTCCCAAATTGTGAGAGGGTGCAGGCCAGGCTGAGGGACCCCAGTGATGCATGAATCCATGCACTAGGCCTCTAGTGATATTTATAAAAGTATTAAAAATAACTGACCTTTGAGCTTCTGCTGTGGCACAAACTATAAAATAAGTCTGAAACAAACAAAAAATATATGTTACTTTGACAGTTGAAGATGTCAGACAAGACAACTCTGGACTAATCACAGAATCACTGAATTTTAGAGCTACAAGAACTCCTAGGGCTCATCCATTTCATATTCCTACCAGATTTCTGACTTATGATCAAAGCTATTCAAGCTATACAGCATCTGCTTAGAGAGATATATCTAATGTCAGAGAGCTCATTATCACACAAGAGAGCTCATTCTTCTGGGTCCTTGTTTTAAGAAACTTTCAATTTTACATGAAGGAAAATCCACCTCCTTGTAACATCCATCCATTGTGCCTAGTTTTGCTTTTTGGAGTAATGGAACTAGTCCATTCACTATTTTACATGACAGATTTGGGGGGATTTGAATACATATCTCCTCAGGAATGCAGAACTCCATGCTTTTCCCCAAATAACAATTATATACAAGGTACAGGGTGTACTATCATTACCTCACTTAGGGTTTGCAGGGTTTTGTTGAGCTCTGTTCGTCTGTTAATAAAATGAAAGAAATTGACATGAAGGAGGCTGTTGGCGGTATTAAATTCAAAACAAGTTAGATTTTTAGCAAATGCATTAGTCACATAGTATTTATTGCTTGCAGTGTTCACTTTGAAGAGATACTGGGTATATTAAGAGATTGCTATGTGGAAAAAAATAAATTATTTATATGACAAGAAAAACTAACCAGACAGAAGCTGTATTGGTACTAGCCAACAGTTGCAAGATAGAAATTTATGGTTGAACAATCGTGTTATTCATTAAGTTACTGCAACTCCCAGGCAGCCTCTGGCAGAAGGCCTGAGGAAGAGCTGGCTGGCCCGAGGCAAAATTTCTGAGACAGGCCCGCCACTCACCCTAGAAGCCCTGAGCCTATGATTTCTTCATTCTCTCTCCAACTGACCCTGCCACCCTTTAGCACTCTCTAGCCCTGCCTTCCCCTCCTCACAACTTCTCTTTAGGAATCTCCCTCATTCCTCTCCTCCAATTGCACTCTTACAACACTTGCATTTTTCCAATGTGGCAGAGCTTCATGTGAGCTTAAAATGAAATAAATCTAGTTTAAAAATTCGTCTATGGCCATACCATCCTGAATGTGTATGATCTTATCAAATCTAGTTTAAAAAATCAATCTAAGGCAGTGGTTCTCAACCTGGGGTGACACTGCAACCCAGGGGACATCTGGAAATATCTAAAGACTTTTTTTCTTGTCACAATTGGGGGTAGGGTGCTACTGATATCTAGTGGGTGGAGACCAGGGATCTGTTACACATCCCCTAATGTATAGGACAGTGATGGCGAACCTATGACACACGTGTCAGAGGTGACACGCGAACTCATTTTTTTGGTTGATTTTTCTTTGTTAAATGGCATTTATATATATAAAATAAATATCAAAAATATAAATCTTTGTTTTATTATGGTTGCAAATATCAAAAAATTTCTATATGTGACACGGTACCAGAGTTAAGTTAGGGTTTTTCAAAATGCTGACATGCCGAGCTCAAAAGGTTCGCCATCACTGGTATAGGACAATCCCATATGACAAAGAGCTATCAGGCTCAAAATGTCAATAGTACTAAGGTTGAGAAACTCTGCTCTAAGGAATGGGCAATAGTTCTTGGTTGTTCCAGGAAAGGTCTGGAGGGAAGAAGAAGGGAAGGATGGGGGCAATAGTAGTCAGTTAGCTTTTTGAGCCATCAGGAACTACTCCTCCATAACTATGCTCAGAGGCCACCTTCTTTCTGGGGTTTCCCTGGCCATTCCAGTCATGTCCAATCTATTCTACATTCAGACACTTAGAACATCCTTTGGTACTTTGTAAATGTGACCTTCATTATAGGGATTGTGCTCTAGTGTTATCATTTGATCCCATTTTGCATCTTAACTACCAGACTCCAGACTCCTTCTAAAAATGGACTCATGTTGGAACCACCAGCAGAGCATTAAAAATGCTCATGCCTACGTCTCAGTCCCCAAATCCTGATTTAATTGGTATGGAGTGTGTCTGGGCATCAGTGTGTTTAAAAGCTCCCCAAGTGATTTTAATTAGCAGTCTAGTTTTCTATTTCAGAGAGTTGAGGTTATTCCCATTTGTAACCCCCAGCACATAGTAGGTGTTCAACAAATGTTTGGTGGCTTTAAATGAATTCATCTCTATTTCAAGTCTGGTAATTAAGATGAATTGCAAGTATGCTAAGTTGTATTCTATTTATAAATTTGTGAGTTTAAAAAATGTTTCCTATCACTACTATTGCCCATCTAAAGTTTAAAATCCTACTAAGACATTGATTATTTCACACATATTCTTTGAATAGTTAGAAAAGCTAGGTTTTTATCAGGAGGTAAGAAAAAAATAGGCATATAAAGGACATAAATGACACTCCTGCCCATCCTAGTTACCACTATAACTTTTTGCCACTATAAACTCACAAGAGCACTAGGAATGTCTGATATCTACCACATGGAATCATGCATTATTTTTCTCTCTACCTAGGCACTGCTGAATCATCAGAAGTAGCCAGGTCAAAATGCTAATTAAATAATGAGCCTTAAGAATAGTTTTGTTTTGTTTGCTTTGACCTAGGAAAGGTTTTTCTCTTCAGTGTTATCACAGATACTCACCAGAGCTTTTAAATTTGGTTAAAAGTTTATGAAAACTTCATTTGAGAGGTAATAGTAAAGTGGAGAGTAGATGAATTTTATCTCTGATGCTGCTTCCCTGCCACGAGGGCAAAGACATGAAGTTTCTCCTGCCAGTGAACAGGGTAAGACTGTCCTGGCCTAGGCCAACTGCTGGCCCATATTTTGATCTAGTGTCTAACTGGAGGCATCTATTTGTAAACTGAGGTCTATTTAAGAAGACCTCTCTCTGACTTGTGAATCACTGATGCTTCATGAAAGCATGAACAAATGGTATACACAAAGTCTTACCTTGAATCCTTCTTTCAACCTTGCTGGCTATCAAGTCATATTATTCAAATAGTAATTCAAATGGAGGTAATTTAATAGCATCAAAGAGAAGAGCCTCACAGGGATATTAATTGATGACAGGTAATTATGTTTATAGTTTGCAAAGAACTCAAGAACCAATTCTCTATAACCTTTAGGTCTCTTTCCTATTCACAGTTTCCAAAAGCAAAGATAGCTCAACAAGTATCTTTCCATAGTTGATTTCTTAAGATTTAAATCAAACAGCAGATTACTCACTTCAATTCACTTAGAGACAGGACTCCAGTCAAGGTGCCATTAGCCATATTTGGATTCTGTTAGAAGCACAAAATCATTAAGAATACAACAAATATTGTTTTTTTTATGCTCTCATACAAGGAGTTGTTCTTTAGATTTGCTGACCACCCAAATAACTACACCCTAAAGACTATCAATACCAACTGCATGGAATACTACCTAGCAAATGATCAAATCCATATAGACTGAGCCAGTTTTTTTTTGTTTTGGTTTTTTTTTAAATATTCTGAATCAACAAGTGTGATGTGTCAATAATTTCTGTTTTTTTGTTATTCTATTTTGTCTTTCATTATTCCCCCAAAAGAATACTATTAAAGCTCTCTACATGAAAGGCCCCAGATTTAAGTAAAAGATCCCAATGTAAAGGGGGAAACTTGATAGCAGTCACCACTATATTTCTAGAACCTAGCTCCTTGCCCAGCATATAGTAGGTACTCAAGAAATATTCACTGAATGAACAAACCACCTGTAGCTGAGATCCTCTGAAGCAATCTAGATTACAGGAGGCTGATACTACTATATCTGAATACCCCATGGGGCAAATAGGATCAGTTTAAAAGACAGTTCTTAGATGCAATATATTTCTTCTTGTTAGGAGTTTCTAATATAATTTCACATTTTGACTGGTAATAGAATTGCATCATATAAACATTCAGCAGCAAACCTAGTGAAAACTAAAATATAATTATTAACATAATACCATGATTATTATGAAGTCAAGTCCTCTTATCAAAACTAGGGATTCAACAAGAAAATTTATTTATACTTGGCCATAAAAGTAAATAAATATGCCAAATATCATAAATCTAAGCCTTAAACAAATACTTAAATACATCTAAATTCATTTTTTAGATTGTAATAAGGAAAATCTTTAAAACCTACCTGGGTAACATTGCTTTCTTCATCATGTTGAAACATTATCTCACCTCGGAAAAATGCTGAAAATAAATTTTTAAAAAGAAAATTGAGACTTGCATCCTTAGAGCTTGAGGATTAATATCACACAGAAAAAGATTATCAAATTACTTTATAAACAAAGTTTCATCACATTCTTTGCTGTTATTCACATTTACTCTCCTTTGTATCAGAAAGTTACTCAATATAATTTTCAGAAGATATAAATTTTAAATTTTATGTAGGAATGCAGAAAGAGGAAACGCTTGTTCCCTTGTCAAGAAAATTTTATCCCAGCCTACCTGAATCCCAGTGCCTGGGATTCGGCCTGTCCAAAGGCACCCTCAATAAAACCGCTGGCCACCTGCCAGGCCACTCCTCAATGCACTGCTTTCCAAGGCCCACCATGCCCCTGTGGCCCACAGCCCCGGGGTCACAGCCTCTGTTGGCTCTACCAATACCATGTTTCCTTCAGGCACCATGCGCAGACATGGGCAGCTGCACCAGAGCACACTGCGCGGCTGGGGCACTGGACTTCACTAGGCTGCTGTGTGCCGTGCTGGGCATTGTGGTGATCATGGTGGTGCCCTCCATTATCAAGCTTCAGGTCCACAAGAGTGTGTGTATGGACTCCAGTAGCCCGTCCTTCGGCATATGGAAGGAGATCCCTGTTCCCCTCTACATCTCTATCTACTTCTTTGACATGTCAACCCCAAGGAGATTCTTCAGGGCAAGAAGCCACTGTTGTGGGAGTGCAGGCCCTATGTATGTATAGGGAGTTCCAGCATAAGAGCAACATCACCTTCAATGACAATGACACAGTGTCTTTCCTCGAGTACTGCAACTTCCAATTCCAGCGAGAAGTCCAGTGGCTTGGAGAGCTACTACATCGTCAAGCCCAACATCCTGGTCCTGAGTGCAGCATTGGTGATGGAGAATATGTCTATGGGCCTAAAACTGTTCATGACCTTGGCATTCACTACCTTGGTGAGTGTGCCTTCATGAACCACACTGTAGGCAAGGTCATGTGGGGCTATGACCACCCCCTCATGCACCTCATCAATAAATACTTCCCAGACATGTTCCTCTTAAAGGGCAAGTTTGGGTTATTTGCTGAGCTCAACTACTCCAATTCTTGGCTCTTCACCATGTTCACAGGGATCAAAAACTTCAGCCAGATCTACCTCGTGGAAAAGTGGAACTGGCTCAGCAAGCTCAACTTTGGCACTTGAATCCATGTAACATGATTGACAGGACTTCAGGGCAGATGTGGGACCTGTTTATGACTCACAAATATAACTGGAATTCTACAGCCTTGAGGCCTGCTGGTCCATAAAGGTCATCTACAAGGAAGTAGGGATGTTCAAAGGCATCCCTACCTTTTGCTTCATACACCTTATTTGCTAATGGGTCTGTCTACCCACCTAACAAGGACTTCTACCTGTGCCTGGAGTGTGGAATCCAGAATGTCAGCATTTGCATGTTCAGTGCACCCTTATTTCTCTCCATCTTCACTTCTACAATTCCTACCCTGTCCTGGCAGAGGCAGTGATCAGCCTCCACTCCAATGAGAAAAAAAAAAACAAAACACCCAAACATCCCCTGTCCCTGGACATCCACTTTGTCATAGGAACCCCTATGAACTTCTCTGTGAAGCTGCAGCTGAGCCTCTACATCAAGGCTGTCAAAGGCATTGGATAAACAGGGAAGATCAAGCCAGTGGTCCTTTCACTAGTGTGGTTCGAGGAGGAGAAATGCTACTTTTTTTGGTAGTAGTAGTAGTAAAAAGGGCTCAATGGATAAGGAAGCTATGCAGACCTATTCTGAATCCCTGATGACATCAGCTCCCAGTTCTGCAAGAAGCAAGACTGTAGGGTCCTGGAGATGGAGCCAGCCTAGCCCAACCACTCAGCCAGACCAGCTCCCCAGCCCCTACACCCTGCTTCTTCAGGACTCCCTCAGGGGACAGTCTGCCAGTCCTAAAGTCTGAACTTCCCAGTTGCCACACAAGTGTGTCCACACACTGCACACAACCCCACACATGTATGCATATGCCTGTGCAGTTATGTACAGACACACTCATGAATAGAGATGTTTATTCATGAGGGGACTCAAGGAGAGGCTCACCCAACAGGGACTGTTTCAGAACCTTCTCTCTGAGGCACCCACCGGTGTGTGGGCATTGGGTCCTGTCCCTGGGGTGAGCCCGTTCAGTCATTGGGCCACTTCTCCCCAGTTTCCCTCTCCATTAGTCTGGAAACACTGCAGCCCCTGTTTGATGGTTCACCAAGAAGCACTGGGCTTTTACTCTGAGGGGACAGCCACTGTCCTGAAACCCAGCCCAGAAGCTGTAGATTTCTTGTGCCAAAGCCATGGGCACAGGGGGCGGTGGGCTCAGGGCTCAGCCTGCATCCAGACCTTTGGCCTCTCTGCACCCATCTGGGCTGGGGGCATAGCCCCTTCACACAGGCCTCAGAAACCAGCATGAGTGAGAGATGCCCCATGTGGCTGCCCTGCCTATATCCTCATCCCCCACAGGATTTTATCTCCCTAAAGTCTACACGGGCACTGGATTTGGGTGTCGTGGGCACCTTCTCTCTAGCTAAACTGACATCATCCTGTATACTGAGTGGGCCACTCTCTGGTTGGGGTGGTGGGAGGCTCTGTTCCAAGCTGCCCTCCATGAGGGCCCTAATCTTTTAGGTGCCAAGCCAGAGGTAGACAGGTCTCGGCCCTGTCAGCCTGGGTGTCTGGTCAGGCGGGAGACCTGTCCATCTGTAGCTTCTGGTCTCGGGGCAAGTCTCTGTCTCCTTTCTACTGGAAGAAAAATAAGTTTTATCATCTTTTAAAAATAATTCACTATTGAGGTAATAAACCTTTTCTAAAAGTGCGTAGAATAAATTTTATCCTTACATGCATTTCATCAGAATTTTGTTTCCTTTAAAGATGCTAATTGAGGGAACCATGGGTCTAAAGTTAATGTTTAAAAACAATATTTTAAAGTTGTTATAGTTGCAGTTACATAGATAAGGGAGGGAGGGAAAAGTGTTTCTCAGAAGCTTAGCAACCTTATGGAAGTCCATTTATTCCTTGCTGGTGTTTTTCTTTTTAAAACTACAACTGCCAAATGCCAGTATCTTTCCTAGGAACAAAGTTGAGATTTTGCTTTGAAACCTGAATAGGTTGCAGGGCAAATCTTTTCTTTAGTTGAACAATTCATTGGCTCTTTCATCCCATATATACCAGAAAACCCTTTTCCTAAAATGCTCATGTTGTGTAACATTGAAGTAACTTTTAGTTAACCTATTTTCTGCAGGGTATACTTGGAGGGGCTTTGACTCAATCTGGAAACAAATAAAATAGAGACCCCTTAACAGGTACAATTGTGTGTATTTCATAATATAGAGACCAAAAACTGGCCTCTTGAGCAAAAGGGCAAGGATGTCATATAAACTAGAGCATAGGTCAGCCAACATTTTTGTGAAGTATCAGACAGATAATAAATATTTGAGGTTTTGTGGGTCATATGGTCTCTGTTGAAACTACTCAACTTTGTAGTGCAAAAGTAGCCATAGACAATATGTAAATGAATAGGCATGGCTGTGTTCCAATAAAACTTTACTTACAAAAACAGGTAGGAAATATATTTGGACTATGGGCAGTAGTTTGCCAACTCATGAGCTAGAGTGTTGAAAGCCTCCTCATCTTATCTTTTTTATTGCACCCCAAAGTACAACTGATTCCCATATCCCAGTTCCCAATGGTCCACTTCCACTTAAAACAGCCAACAAAGCCACTAGACCAGAGATTAACATGATTTATCTGTTTAAGCTACTTTTCTACGGAGAACTTCAACTCTGATACTGAAAGTTCAATTAATACAGTATATAACTATTAAAGGTAAAAACTCTTGATATATGCATAGAATTACTTATCCATTTTTAATATATTTTTATTGATTTTTAAACAGAGAGGATGGGAGAGGGGTAGAGAGATAGAAACATAGATGAGAAAGAAACATCATTGATTGGCTGCTTCCTGCATGCCCTCAAGCTCTGGCATGTGCCCTGACCAGGAATTGAACCAGTGACCTCTTGGTTCCTGGGTCAACGCTCAACTGCTGAGCCACACCAGCCGGGCTATTACTTTTCCATTTTTGAAAAGAAATCTTTGCTTGTATAAACTGATTTAGTGTGTGTGCATATAGTCGACACCTACAATTTCTTTTCCTCACCCCTCTATTCTTCCAGTTCATCCTTTAGTCTTGTTGAGGGCATGTTGAATTTCATAAATATGCTGGGAGCACAGTGGTAGCAGGGCAACCAGGAAGCCACCTCCTTTTTACTCTTAGCCTAACTGTGGCTAGTCAGCTCCCATTTCTGCATTAGCCTCCATTTCCCTTAAGGAATCCGGATTGAAACCTGCAAGAAGTGGAGGTTTCTAGTTCCTGGCAGGATATCATGGGATTTCTGGTGCCAAAAGAGTTGGTTCCCTGATGAGGTTGTTTTCAACAGACACTAAAACAAACGGTCAATTCATCCACTCAATTAGGGAAAGCATTACTCTAACCAGCTTTCTGACATCTGTTATTCAAGATGACCAGTTTTTTTTGTTTTTGTTTTTTTACTAAATGTTCAATTTTCAAAGTTATCAAACATCTTGTAAACACAACACTAAAGTATACATTAGTCACCAGTTCAAACATAGATGAAGCACAAAAATAATGAAATTATGGAGAATTCAGTAAAGAGAGGAGGGAGGGAGGAAGAAGAGAGTTACACAATATATGAAAGTCAAATGCGTTGTTGTTTTTCTTGACTCAAAACCAGATGATATTTTTCTGCTATATTCTACCAGGAGCATACTATCAGGAGAAAGCTCACATAAGCAAATCTCACACTCACACAAATACAAAGTATTTGTGGAGCATTCTTTCAACAGAAAGTTTTCTTGTTTTCTAAATTAACCAACCTTATTTTACTTGCAATTGTTTCTTATGTTTTCCTTTTTTCTTGTACATTTTCAAATGTGCATTAGTTCCATTCACCCCTATGTTCCTATGTTTTTCAAACAAATTATTAAACTACTAGAGGCCCAGTGCATGAATTCATGCACCAGTGGGGTCCCTTGGCCTGGCCTGTGGGATCAGGCTGAAACTGGCTCTCCAACATCCCCCAAGGGGTCCTGGATTGTGAGAGGATGAAGGCCAGGCCAAGGAACCCCACGGGTGCATGATCGAGGCTGGAGAGGGACATAGGAGGTTGGCCAGCCTGGAAGGGACTGCGGCAGGGCTCCAGGGCGTGTCCGGCCTATCTCACTCAGTCACAATCAGCCAGAGCCCAGCAGTAAGCTAACCTACCAGTTGGAGCATCTGCCCCCTGGTGGTCAGTGCATGTCATAGCAAGCAGTTGAGCAGCCTTAGCATATCATTAGCATATTATGCTTTGATTGGATGAATGGATGACCGGACACTTAGCATATTAGGCTTTTATTATATAGGATTAAAGGGAACAGGATAAAATGATTCATTCCTCTAATGAGTGTTTCTTTTTATATCAATGGAGTCATACTAAGACTTTAATATTATAAAATATTTTGTTGCCTTCCTCTTCTCTCTTCCCATGATCCAATTCTGACCTGCCACACCATGTTTTTCTGTTTTTCACATCTGCTTTCATTGGTTTCAACAAGGAAGGGAGCCCAGAGAGCCAAACCAATGTAAGAAAAGAGGTTGTTTCATTCCTTCTGGCCCAAAGCAGGAGGGAAAATATCCTCATTTCAAAAATAGCATGTTCTCAAGAGATTTCCATCTCAATTTTTAAAAAGAGTGGGCAGTCTTAGCTAAAGATGGCAAAATCCACTATGGCACTACAGGGATTAGCACCCAATTAACTAGGTGTACGTGAGGTTTTCAACATTTTAGTAGAGCGGTTTGTTTTAGTTTTAGCAAAAGACAAAATCCTGTTTCTAAGCTATAATAATATTTAAGGTCCTATGGAAAAGCTTGAAGGATTTGTATACAAGAAGTGGCTTTCAATAATTAAGTTCATTATTAATTATGTTCATGAATCAACTCTAAGTGCATTAGTTATGGATTTAAAGCTATGGTGAAAAATGTTTTGTGCACAGCTTCATGTTCTCATATTAAAGAAATTAACCGTTCATTTTCTAAGGAATGGGAAGATAATTCCAGCTAAATCTAAAATTTGCTTTTGTTTTCATTCAGGATTCATAGTAGCCAGGTGGTATGAAAAGAGACAGATCAAAGAGGCACTCATCACACACTCTCCAGGAGAAAAGCAACCATTTTTCTCTATGAAGCTAATTTATCTTTTAACATACTAGTATAATGTGCATAAGAACTAACCTGAGTCATTGCAAATAGATGACAAATTGCAGATATTTCTCTGGGGTTTGACTTCTGCAAAGAAAACACAATCCAGCTGATTAAGCATATTAACACATTCACTTGTATATACATTGTCAAGAGAATTAATAAATTCAGGCATCAAATGTGGACCAAAAATGTAATAAGTTGGATATAATTGGCTGGATGAATTCCACAAAGACTAAAGGAATGTGAGTTAACTTGGTTAACTTGATTCTTTACTATTTTTCAGTATGTTCGTGTCTGATCCCCTACTCCTCCCTGAAATTTCTTGTCCCATTCCCAATTAATCCCTCTCCTGTCCAATAAAAACAGAACAGTATGAATATAAATCTAGCAATAGGCTTTAAATGAAATAGCGCTTACTCTTACATTCTCCTGTCTTTCTGGGTAGAGGAGTACATGAACACTCTAATGATGGTCTCAGCTCCTCATGCAAATGTATGTGTGAAATAATATCAAAGTCATGATATCATTTCACATGGGCAAAACTATAAAATTCAAAAAATATTTGCTAATTTCTACCATATTCTATAGGCTTTATGAGGTTCTAAATATGGATCCTGCCCTCAGGGAGCTTACAATCTAATGGGTGATACTAGCCAGTAAAAAAAAAAAAAAAGTTATAGTGAGGGCAAAATGGAGTAATGACCAGGACAACAGACTACACAGGCATACACAGTAGGCAGAGATTAATGGGAGATGAAATAAGCCACATTAGAACAAAAACCCAGACATATTAACCTGAGAAACATTTTCACCAAAGGTGAAAGGAGAAGTACATCTCTTCTTTGATTTGAAAAGCATTCAGGGTTTACTACTCTAAGAATCTTTCCTTCATTACTTTCATCATTTTGTCAGAGTGTAAGAAATCTTTAGTAAATGTGAGGGGCAAATGTTATTAAGCAAACTACCAAGGGGAAAAGGTTGTTATAGTAAGAAATATTTTTGTATCCTTGCTAGATCTGGTTCTGTCGAAATTACGTACACAGTGCTTGATTGCTATTTTATTTCCATTACACTTTATGAGTGCTTAATTCTTTCCTAAGAAAACTAGTTTGAACGTGAACTAAAATTACAATTTGAATTAGTGTGTATGATATGGTTTCTGCCAGAATGATTTAGTTGACATTTGGTGTGTAGGCATCATGGTTCAGCTAAAATTTTGACTCTGTGAGCAAACTGAATTTAGGTGCCACAAGTTACCAGACATGTAGAGTTCTATGTTGTTCCACAGCAAAGTTACCCATATCAAAAGAAAAAGATTTCATTTTAAATATACTTGCTAATGGATATAACTCACTAGAAACATACTATGCAACTATACAATATATAGATTGTGAGTAGTAGTGCTTTAATGTTTCTTACAACTATTGGTCTATTGCTTACTAAGCTTTTCATTCTATCACATCTCATCTTTCTCTAAATTTTAGTGGCACCTTCATTTCCAGGGCTGTGCGTTTTTTGCTGCTTATTCATACTGAGAATTTTCTTTCCTATTGTTAGGTCTATTATCTGTAATTTCCCCCAAGTACATGACCACAGGTTGTCCTTCAAATCATGAGTGAGAAAACTTTGTTTGTAAAGGGTCAAACAGTAAATATTTTAGGCTTTCTGGGCCATATAATCCCCATTGCAACTATTCAACCCTATCATTCATTGTAGTGGAAAAGTAGCCATAGACAATATGTAAAAAAATGGGCACAGTACTTTTCTAATAAAACTTTATTTACAAAAAAGAAAAAAAGGTGGATTTGGCCCACAGCCCATAGTTTGCCAACCTCTGCTTTAAATTGACCAGAAACCTTTAATTATATCATGTATCCCTAATCTTGCACTAGGTACTTAAAAGTGCATCTTTTTTTATTATTTAAAAAGAGATTGGGACTCACTTCTTTAAGAATCTTTCCTTCATAAAATGCATCCCATTGATAATTATCAGCCCTTCTATCTCCTATGCTTCTTAACCATGTCAGAAACAGTTGTGTAATCATTGCCTTTATGTTCATACTACACGTTCATGTTAATTATCTGTTTATTTGGCTTGTCTCTCCCCACAGACTAGAAGATTCTTGAGGGTTGGCATTGTGCCTAATCATTGCTATTATGCCCCCAAACACTTAGTACAACTTCAGGTACCCAGTGCATAAACATCTATTCATTAAAAAACAGTTTCATTTTTAAAAGGTAGGAAAAAGAGAGAAAGAAAGCATTAACATCAAGCATTTGTTTAATTTTATATTAGTTATAAAAAAGAAAGTCTTGATATTGATAAGTCATACCTGATGCATTGAAGGTTTTTACTATAGTGATTTTAGTTTTTTCTGCAAAGAAGCAATTTAAATATTAGAGCAGAATTGTTGCTTGTTTTTTTAAAAAAACAATTTGCCATGAGTATCATTTTAGTGAAGTGCTAAGAAAATCATACTGTTGATACCTTTAAGACACTTGGTCATCTCAGCATAATGAATGGGAATCCCATACACAAATCATATAGCATTGGCACAGGGTAGGTCTGGGATTTAGATTCCCATGTTTACCCAGTGAGATCACACCCATTACACACTCCAGTGCTTGTGTAATTCTACTGAAGTTTCCATGCTCTGCTGCTGCTAGACAAATTAATGCAGACTTATACTTCAGATATGTAGAATTAAGTCACTATCAGGACCTTCAGGTGTTAGGTTGTAAAGATCAGTGATTCAAAATAAAAATTAATGGTAACAGTAAACACAGAATCTAAAACATTGCTATTATGTTCTATAATCAAGGAAATGTCCTGCTATTTTCTCTAAGAGTTAATACAATACTATTCCCATCATATTGATAGATAAAATTATTCTCAGAGAGGGTGAGACTATCTAACTACAGTCATACAACAGGCTCACAGAAGCACCAAGACACTGAAAAAGCAAATCTTAGAAATATCTTTCCAACACACTTTTGGGACAAAGCCCAAGATTCATTTCCCAGATTACGGAGAACCAGGTTCAGAAATCTTGGCTGTAAGGATGGCCAATTAGAAGAGGCTGTGTTCAGGGCACAGATTTACAAAGAAGCTCTGTCTCCTAGGATGAGTGACAAATTCTGAAGAAAACACAAAGCTCCAATCTTAGAAAAGCACTTAAGAATTATGATGTTATACTGACAGTTTCAGAAACCTCATTTGTGTGTGTGTTATTGATGAGTTTCTGTTTCAATGTGTGACTGACCCATGGGCAATGATTGGTGGTAATTATAGAGGCTGCCAGCATTTGTATTATCATGAATAATCCTTTAAATACATTATTTTGTTTGCCCTGATACTTTCCTTTCCAGAATAATCAAGATACAACTGTGAAATGAGCTTCTAGTTCTAGTAACCAAAGTGCTTTCAGGGAAAAGAATTCAATCTCACTAATAATCAAAATTTCAAAATAGAACCTATGGAATTGAGAGAAAATTTAAGAATATATGATACAGACTCAGCTTTCAGCAAAGGTACAGTGACATGGGCATTCATGTCCACTATTGGCAGGAATGTTTCCAGGTATAAGCTTTCTAGAAGGTAACTGGGCAGTAGATATCAAGGGCTTTAAAATATCAAAATGCTGACCCATTAAATCCAATCCTTGGTATGCATCCTATGGAAACCAGGGATGAATACAAAGATGTTGACATAAGGATATTTATAGCAACACTTCTACTAAAAAATAGAAACAACTCTAATAATCAACTTATGATACATAATGGAGTATTATCAGGTCATTAATAGCAAGGGACTCTAGAAAATACTTATAACTTAATATGAAGTCAAAAGGGTGAGATATAACAATGTACCTAAACTATGATAGTGTATATGTACATATGATACTGTATGGAAATATACCAAGTTATTAACAGTAATAGTCTTAGGAAAATAACACTAAAGATGAATTCTATTTTCTTTATTTTTTCTATATTCTCCATTTTTATGAGCTAAGATATATTATTATTATACTAAAAATATTATCTTAAGTAGAGTGCTATGGCCATAGCAATTTGGAAGATCAGGAGTGTGGTGACACCAGAATTACAGTTCAATGTCAAAATAAAACAAGTAATAAATCAACAGCTGAAGACATAGGAAGTGGGCAAGGAGATAACCTTTACTAATCCAAAAGACCACACAAGTGAGAAACTCAAGAAGCCACAGAAGACATATATTCTGTTTAGAAATAACTTGCTATTACCTGTCTTGTTTAAAGTAGATAACATGGTTGAAGTAACATCTGAAATAAAATAATAAAAATTAATCTAACCATTGGCATGATTAATAAACACATGCATCTTCCTAGGTTCTCTAAACATTTCACTCCCCCAACCCTGGAGAAGTTAGAGCATTTTGCAAAAGCCAACTGACATTACCAAATGTATTTGCTGCCCTCCCCTTCACCGCACTATCCATTCTCCAACCCCCAGAGACAATTCCTGAGCAAATATTCATTTGTTCAAAATGTGTTTCCTAAACACATGTTACATGTCTAAAACATAGCAACACTCCTATAATTATTACATTTAAATAAACCATTTAAATAAACTTATATAATTTAATATTTTGTCTTTTTTCCTCTATTATAATGAAATTCTAAGGGATATGATATTTTCACAGTTAATACTAACTTTATTTTTTTTAATTTATTTATTTTTTTTACAGAGAGGAAGGGAGAGAGATAGAGAGTTAGAAACATCGATGAGAAAGAAACATCGATCAGCTGCCTCCTGCACATCTCCCACTGGGGATATGCCCGCAACCCAGGTACACGCCCTTGACCGGAATCAAACCCGGGACCTTTCAGTCCGCAGGCCTACGCTCTATCCACTGAGCCAAACCGGTTTCGGCATTATACTAACTTTATAGTACTGTGGATGCTTAATATATTTTTACCTAGTGGAGTTCATTCTTATGAAAGTAATTCTAGTTTAAATTTGGAATTCTTCATTATATTCAACTAACTTGTAGGGAAACCTCATTTTCATCTAGTTTCACTTAAAATGCAATTTAAAACCTATTCTATTGGTATTTATTTTAATGGAAAGCATTCGAGAATTTATTATTCTGGATGAAACTTTAGGGGGGGAAAGGCACGTATTACATTATCACACTTTTTAACCACATACAATAGGACCCAAAAACTACTGCCAAAGCTATTTTGAAGATGTGCTTTCATTGTAAAAAGTAATTGCATATAAAAATGACAATGCCTGGTCCTTCCCATTAGACCAAAATTGAATTTATACCAGTTTTGATCAGTATGAGCTGCATCTATGATTGTTTAGCTCTTAGCTGCCAAACACATGGTGAGATTTTATTTTGACTAAGGGATTGTGAAAAGTATTGGGTTTTGACTGCAATAAGATGGAAGGCTGTCTTCCCACAAAGGGGAGGGAACAGAATGTGCTGCCCTGCCCACCTCCCTCGAATATAACCCAGTTCTTTGTCCTTTTCTCCAGCATAATGAACCTAGTGTTTTATTTTATACTATTTTAAAATTGATAAATCATCTGTAAAAAGGCTGTCTTTGAACACTTTGTGCCTCCAAATCCATGCTGAATCATATTGAAGTCACTGGATGTGCTTTTCAAATTTAAACAATCTGTCATAAAAAATGTGTTTGAATTGTGTTGGTGAGCAAGCGAAATGGGGTACTCAAAATGTGGTCAACATTTCTTTTTTTAAAAATAGATTTTTATTGCTTTCATAGAGGAAGGGAGAGAGAAATAGAAACATCAGTGATGAGAGAGAATCATTGATCAGATGCCTCCTGCACACCCCACACTGAGCCCGCAATCTGGGCATGTGCCCTGTCCAGCAATCAACACTGGCCAGGCAACATTTCTTTTCTTTTACAGAACAGTTAGAGTGATGGAGGGCTGTCTTACCTCCGTGATAATAAGAATTTTCTCATTTAACCAGAAAGTTTAGATTGCCCTCCAGGTTGTCAGTCTTGGGTTTCTTTGGGTTTTTCTTTTTGATTATTTGAATATGGAAACCCACAACACCATTCATTATACTTATATTCATATTAATGGTTATCAATTTTCACTTGCTTCAGAAAAATTCTTACCATTTAGGCTTGTAGTTTCAACCTCTTTTGTCCCAAGGGGAAAAAACAATACAAAGATATAATTAAATAAAAAATTTAACAAATTGGACTAAATCTAGATTTAAATTTTTTCAAAATCTTGCCTGGAGTACCATTGTAGTATGGGACAAAACCAATAGGAGAGTCAGCTGCAGGAGAAAACACACATGTTTTTCAAATTAATACTTTGAAACAATTATTTATTGAATTTTAGGGAGTTAGAACTTTTGAGATATAATTATGAAAAGAAGTGGAAAACATGAGACCAATATGTAATTAAATCTGCAAGTCCTATAATCACTTAGTATATCTTTAATCAGAGAATTGTAGAGAAAGAACCCAAGAGATGAAATGAGTGCAATTGTATCATTTTACAGATTTTACAGATGAAGTACCTGAGACTCATGATCACAAAGCCTGCTCCTACTTATGGGATATTATGGAAATAAGTTTAGGAACAGCAACAAAATATAAGATATACTACTTTCAAAAATTTTCAGCCAAAGAGTTCTAGAAAGCATTTTATACTTTAAATATTTTTCAAGCTACAATTATGACACATATTGGTACACTGGGTCCATTTGGTTATAATGATACCTAGCAATTCTTCCCATAGGATTAAAAACAAAACAAAACATTGCTATCACCTAACACAATTTCCTGGTATGTTATTTAAAAGTACGGCTGCTATTAAGACAATCAAGTTATAAATTTACCGTAGAATAACTCCACTTATGCTAAGGGCTCAGTCTACTACACACACTTTGCCAGTTTATATGTTTAAAAGATCCAGTGGCTTGACCTCTACATATACACAAGAAAAGTAAACACAAATATTTTACAAGGAAGTCAAGCTTTGCAGTAGGGAGCCTGATATTCAGCCTGTAAGGACAACATTTGGGTGTGTCAAGGCACTTGGCTGGACTGTGTGTTTTAGACTGCTCATGCCTTGGCTGAAACACACACACCCTGTCTGTCCTACATTATTCATTCCATATTTTGTCATTTACTACATTTTTTAAAATCACCAACAATATTTTCTTCAGAAGTAAGACAGTTCCTGAGCAGTAAGATTCAAAGTGTGGACATGGAATCCTTTGCTCTTGTGGCAGATCAAAATAATTGGCCAAAGCTGGTTTTTAATTAATGACTCTCAGTTCTTCTAAATATTGATGACTGGTGATGCCATCCAAAGAAGGCTGCAGGCACAGCTGCCCATCTGTCCCTGATGTGCACTGACTCTTACCTTCCAATTAGTGCAGCTCTCCCCTAGGGCACCCAGAACCGAGGCTGTGACTGGACCCAAAGCCCCATATACCATTCCATGGAAACAGAATTTTGTAAAGATATCACTCTGATTAAGTCTGGTGAAGGCTATTGTACCAGGAGAAACATACAGTGGTTTATTTTACCCTAGAAGCTTCACAATGAGGGGGCAAAATGGCACAGTAAAAAGAGCTTGGGATTTGGAGACTTGAAGTCCTGGGTTTGAATCTTTGCCCCATTGCTAAATAGCCCAGAATAATGATTGTTACTATTTATTGAGGATTTACTCCATTCCAGGCACATGTTTTTATCTCATTTCATCTCCACAATTACTCTATGAAATAGGTACTATCATCCTCCCCAATTTACAAAAAAGAAACAGAGGCACAAGAAAGGTGAAGGAACTTGCCCAAAGTCACACAGCTAGCAATGGGGGTAGGAGGATGGCGGCTGAATTCAAACCCAAGTAGTCTGGTTTCAGAGATTGTGTGAACATGGACAAGTTTTATTCTCTCTGACCCGTAGTTTTTCATCTCTAACATCAATATAATGATTCCTATATTGAAAGATTGGAATCAAAATGAGATGTCTGAAGACTCCCAGACATGTAGTACATGCACAAGAAGTATTTTTTAATTATTATTTTTAAATTATTTTTAAATGAATTAATAACAATAGAAGCTCATTTTCACACAACTAAGAATACAGTGTGAGTTGACTCACTCCTTATCACAAACGATTGTTCTGTAATATATGGCATACCAGAAAGAATACAGAAGTAGGAGTCAGAGAAGCCACCTTTGTGTGGTGTGGGGCAAGAACTGTGTGACCTTAGACAAGGTACTCAGCTGCTCCAGGCTTCATGTCATCAACTAAGTAATATGGGGCTGGACCACTTTATCCCTGAGGTTCCATTCCAGCTAGCAGTCTTGAGTATAGGTTCTATTCCTGGTTCCTGCTAAGATGGGTCCTAGTTATAAATTTCTCTTTAATGTGTTTGCCTCCCCATTCTTATGAGTGCTAAGCCCTTATAAGCCTTTTGAAAAATATTCATTCAGTGAGGGTACTGAGGAAGTTTAAGAGAACATCTCATCCTTCAAATATAAGAATATTGGCATGTTTATGTTCTTGATGCTCTTTAGGAGACTTGTGAACTAGAATACTAAAAATAACATTGAAGAACTTAAACAGTTACCGTAATGAAAATCCACAGTTTCCTCCCCAGCTTTGTCCAGCAATGTGTGAGAACAATATGCCTGTCCTCTTATGTTTGCTACTGGATTTTTAGTTATAGATTTAATGACAGAATTTAACATAATTAAGCATCATAAAAAAAAACCCCACAACAATTTTGCTGTATTTGACTACATGCCATATTGCATGGAGAACTTTTAGATTATTTTTCTGAAATTCCCCAAAGTCATGAAATAACAGTCTTACCAGAAGGTGGTAACAAACTGGAATTACCAGCATTGTCTGTTGAGGAAAAAGGTGATTTAAAATTAGTTTAGTTTGCATGAATTCATAGGAGAGTAACATCTTAAAAGGGAGTGAATGTAAAATGAGTTGCAAATAGCTACCCAAAGAGGGCAGTATGTTAATTTACTATTATTTTTAACAGCCTAATCAGTACTTCTTTTCAATTCTCTACAAAGGCATATCTCCGGTGAATCAATTCTTCCAATTTAACTGTTAACCATGCTCTATATATTTTGTTGTATAATGGTTCAGTATGTTTTAAATTAAAATGATTAATAAGACCTTTAGTTGTTGGCTAACATTCTTTATAATTTGTAAAAGTAAATGTATACATCTGCATAAATTAAACTCCCATTAACTGTGCTTCCATTTATACCTATTAGCACAGACTTTATATCTATTATGCTACTTCTTTCTTATGAATTAAACTAAATCAGATGCCTCTGGGTGTATAAACTATAAAAACTGCTGTATTATTTATTTGGGGAGATAGTCAGATTCCGTAAAAGCAAAGTAATTTTATTTTTTATCTATGAAAAATAATACACACTTATTGGAGAAACTTCAGTAATTACAGATAAACAAAAAGAAAATTAAAACCACCTATAATTTCACCCCCAGAGATAAATTACATTAACATTCTCACATATATTCTTTTTTCTTTCTATGTATATATGTATATGTGTATATGTCTATGTCTATATCTATCTATATCTATCTATACTATTGACCCTAGAATAAAGTGGGGATTAAGGGCAACAATCTCCTGCGCAGTTGAAATCCCACATATAACTTTTTACTCCCAAAAAACTTAACTGGTGATAGCCTACTGTTGACTAGAAGAAGCCTTACTGATACATAAACAGTTGACTAACACGTATTTTGTATGTTATATGTGTTATACTAGTATGGTGTGTTCTTACACAATGTAAAGTAAGCTAGAGAAAAGAAAATGTTATTAATAAAATCATAAGGAAAATACATTTACAGTATTTATTGAAAATATCCACATATAAATGGATACAGTTCAAACCCATTTTGTTCAAGTTTAACTGTATATAGATAAATGGATATATGCACATATATATGTATTTATATGTATGATAAGAAAGATCATTTCACACAAACTATAACCTGATTTTTCTCCATGTACCCAGAGTAATGACTTGATAGCCTAATTTAGTTGAAATTGCCTCCTTTTAGTCTCTGCCCCTCAAAATATCCCTCATGTTACTTTAATATTCTACCAATCAAAGAATATGTTGAGTTAGCAGAAGTTTAATTTTTAAAATACTCTTGGGAAAGAGCTGGTTCTTTGAAAAGATAAACAAGATTGATAAACCTTTAACTAGATTTATCAAGAAAATAAGAGAGAGGACCCAAATAAATAAAATCAGAAATATAAGAGGAGCTATAACAACTGACACCACAGAAATACAAAGGATTATACAACAATATTATGAACAACTATATGCCAATAAACTGGACAACCTGCAAGAAATATGTAATCTCCCAAAATTGAATCAAGAAGAAACATAAAATCTGAACAAACCAATGAAACAGAAGCAGTAATCAAAAAACTTCCAATAAATAAAAGTCCTGGACCACAGGTGAATTTTACCAAACATTCAAAGAAGAATTAAGATCAAGCCTTCTCAAAGTATTCCACAAAAGTCAAGAGGAGGGAAGACTCCCAAACTCATTTTATGAGGCCAACATTATCCTAATTCCAAAACCAGGTAAAGACACTACAAAGAAAAAAAAGTATAGGCCAATATCCCTGATGAACATAGATGCCAAAACCTCATCAAAATATTAGCAAATCAAATCTAATAATACATTAAAAAGGTCATAAATCATGATCAAGTGGAATTTATTCCTGGGATGCAAGGTTGGTACAATATCTACAAATAAAGTAACATGATACACCACACTGAGGAAGAGTTGAGTTCCAGGAAAGAACGATAGAGAGTGATGCTGAAGGGCAAAAGAGGCTAATAATGGCTGCTATAGCCACCAATGGTTCCAACCTTCTCCATTGCTAAATCCTTTGAGGAGAGCTGTGTACCCACAGGGAAGGTGGCTGATTTGAGTTTCACCTCTTTCTTAGATGTTAGAGGACATGGACTAGTCAAGCATAATAGGAGAGCCAGAGCAGAAAGGGAGGTTTTCTGGAAAACCCACAAAGTTGGTTGACCATCTCTGGGTTGGATAGGCATGGACTCACAATCAGGGGGTAAAACCTGATTAAAATTTAGCCAAAGGGTTAAACCAGCCTAACCCACATGCAGAGCTGGCCTCTTCCATCATGGAACTTACAGAGCTCCCAGCAGCAATGTATAGTGATAAAGGGAGGGAATCGTGTAAATAGAAGCTAGAGATTTAAAAACTTTCTGCCCAACTTTTTTCTTTTGTCATTTTTTCTTCTTCTTCTATGGGACTGATTGCTCAGTGACTAACATTTTATTCACTTTCTGCCTCTCATTATGATGCTCCACATCACTCCTCCTGTTGTAACATAGAGATGTCCCCATAGGCCTTACATTTCCTGAGTATCGGCCTCTGTTTCTCTTGGGCTCTCTCCTAACCAACTTCCCATTTATTATAACCAAAGAGGTGGTCGTCATTTCCAGTGAGTCATATGTTTGAGTTCCATGCCATTCTTAGGAGACAAAATATTTCCATTGTTAAAAAGATTCATAAACAAAGAAAGGGAAAACAGTTAAATTTTTCAGATTTTCCTTTGGAAACGAACAAAGAGCAAATTTTAAAGCATTATTCATTTATTGAAGTTTTGATTTAAGTCAATAAATAAAATTATTGTGATGTGTCTATAAAATTTACTCAGTATGACTCCCTAGTGATTTAAAAAAACACACAAAGTCCATATATTCCAATTATGATGAGCAGGAGTTTGGCACACATAAATTTAGCATGGAAGCCAAACAGAGGGATTGGAAACTCAAGAAACTGGCTCCACTAATGGAGCCTCTTTCCCTACGTTTCCTCCCTGACACGTTGTTTCAAAATTATTGCTACCTCCCAAACTCCAATCCCACATGGCCAAGTGTGGTCTGATCACTGCCATGTAAATGCCTTACTGTCATTGCCTCTCCAACTCTATATATCTAAGAACTTATCTCTCATCACCTCACATCATTTTCATATCTAATCAGTTCTTGAATTTGACAGTATTGCTGGTAAAACCAGCCAAATAATTTAAGCTGGAAATTTCAGTATATTAGTTTCCTGTTGCCGCTGTAACAAATTACCACAAATTTAATGGTTTAAGACAACACAAATTTGTTATGTTAGAGTTCTATGGGTCACAAGTCTACTACATGTTTCATAAGACTAAAATCAAGGTGTTGACAGACTGTGTTCCTTTCTGGAGGCTCCAGTGGAGAATATGTGTTCTGCTTTTGGGGGGTTTTGACAGAATTCAGTATCTTGTGGTTGTAGGACTGAGGTCCTCATTTTCTCACTGGCTGTAACTTGAGGGCTTTACCAAAATCTGGAAGCCACCCACATCTCTTGGCTCATGCCCTATTTTTTCATCTTCAAAGCTAGCAACTGTGGGATGGGATGGGGAGTCCTTCTCATGTGGCATCCTTCTGACTCACTCTTCTGCCTTCCTCTTCCACTTTTAAGAACTCATGTGATTAGATTGGCCCCACCCAGGTAATCCATAATAATCTCCCCATACTCAGAAAACCAGTATTTAAAAATTATGAAGAATATGAGTTACAAGAGTCCACTTTTTATGAAGAAAAATCCCACAAGTGTTAAGCAAAGGAACCAGAAACCCAGAGTTAGTTTCAGCAATAGAGCCGAGTCTACAAACCAAATTGCTCCCAACTCCTCTCGTTCCTCACCTTCCATCTCCATATCCAGTCAACCATCCTGTGCATTCTTCTCAATGTAACTTGAAGCTGTTGCAAGGATTAAAGACAGATGATGTACTAGTATGTGTGATAATAGTGAAAACTGATTCCTGTGATCCAGGCTTAATCTATCAAGAGCTTCTTACACATTTTATTATTTAATTAGCCAACAACTCTTTGAGATATGTGACTTTATTAGCATCAGTCCTTTTTAGTGCTTGAGAAAGTAGGGCTCGCAAAGTTTATTGACGTGTTCATGGCCTCATCAGCAATTCACTGTAGAGCTGGGATTTGAATCCAGGTAGTCTGATATCAGACTACCCTGTGAGCCTCTATGAGATGATCAGAACCTACCCTGTGAGCCTCTATTCCAGTGGTTCTCAACCATCTGGCCCTTTAAATACAGTTCCTCATGTTGTGACCCAACCATAACATTATTTTCGTTGCTACTTCATAACTGTAATGTTGCTACTGTGATGAATCGTAATGTAAATATCTGATATGCAGGATGGTCTTAGGCGACCCCTGTGAAAGGGTCGTTCAACCGCCAAAGGGGCCTCAACCCACAGGTTGAGAACCGCTGCTCTATTCTATCATGCTTTCAGTATCAAACCCTGCAGACCATAAACTAGTATATAAATGTATGGTATTATTACAAATATCCTCTAATCTCTCTCACCTCTGTTCCTTCTCCCTATGCTCATTGTCCCCTCCTGAGCCTAAGCCTTGACTGCCTCAGACATGAGTGAAATATTAGAATCCTGGAATCTTTTCATTGGAAGGGATCTTAACATTCTTTGCCTCTGACTTCTTCCCCAATACCATAAGCCATCCACCAAATGCACACCATTGGCTGACAATCCCAATTTAGCTCCTAAACAAGTTCTATCTTGCCTACACAGTGGGAATCACACTGAAGTTTTTGAAAGTTTTAATTGCTTACCAACATTTATGTCAGGAGATTTCAAATAAAATTTCAAACTTTCACCCTTCCAAAATTGGACAGTTTAGAAGATGCCTCCTTTACGTCAGCTCTCTGGCCCATTAAAGTATGTCCTGGCTACAGAAGCCAATGAAGATGGCTCTCTCATCTTTATATCATCCACTTGGCATTTGAATATATACTCTTAGGCATTATATTTAACTTTGCCATTTTATGTCGCGTTTTCCTAACTAGATGCTAAGCTGCTTGGTGCTTTATTTATTATCCTCTAGGAATCCAGTCCAGTGCCTTGTATCCAGTAGATGTTAAAAAACATTTTTTGATTGACTGATAACATTATTAAGGAGTCTATCAATCAAGGATCAATCAGGAACCCATGGCAGGTAGTTCAAGAGCAGGCATTTAATCCAAATATCGCAAGGGGTCAGGTCCCTGTGATAGAAAGCAGAGCAGGGGAAAGATGAGGAATGGATCTGAGATCCATGAAGCAGAATCAATGAATGAAAGAATTGAGAATTCTTGGATGACCATTATTCAGAATCTGAAGTTTAGAGTAGTAGTTATAACTGCCAGTCACAGCAGATAGACTGCTTAACAGATCTTTTAAAGGGTGTTAAAATGATCCTTCAAGTACAGATCACACAGTGACTGCAATAATGTACCTTTAATTGACTTTCCCTCTTTCCTTAATGCCTTCTCCCTGCTCCCTCACTCCTAATCCCTGGAATCAACTCCCAAACAAACTACCTGCACCCAAGTCATGCAAGGTCATATCTGGATGTTTCTGAAATTTACTTTTTTCTCCCCACTGTTTGATACTATGGGGTATAAGACTCAAAATGTGGACTGGTTAGTTGTCTTAAACCTGTGATTGTGCTAATACTAATGAGTATTTACTTCCAACACATTCATCACCAGGTTGGATGAGAAAGATAAAGGTTTAATCTTTATGAGTGGATATAAAGAGGATATGACTAACCTCCCTTGCGTGAATATTTTAGACCCAGCCAAAACTTGTAATCTGGTGGCAGTCCTTCTCTGGATTGAATTACTGTTTCATAGAGAGATGATCAAAATGAGGTGCCACACCTAGGCACTCTTATATGGGAACCCTAAAAACAATATTATTTTGTTACTAGAGGCCCAGTGCACTGGAGGGGGGGGGTCCCTCAGCCCAGCCTGCACCCTCTTGCAGTCTGGGAGCCCTCGCTCCTTACTGCCCGCCTGCTTGCTGCTCCTTACCACTTGGCTTGCTGCTCCTTAGTGTTGCCACGGAGGTGGGAGACGCTCCCACCACCACCACTGCACTTGCCAGCTGTGAGACTGGCTTCTGGCTGAGCAGCGCTCCCCCTGTGGGAGTGCACTGACCACCAGGGAGCAGCTCCTGCATTGAGCATCTGCCCCCTGGTAGTCAGTGTGCATCATAGCAACTGGTCATTCTGGTCATTCCACCATAACATTCGCTTAGGCTTTTATTATATAGACTAGAGGCCCAATGCATGAAATTCATGCAAGGGGCTTGGCCCCTGCTGCCACAGTGGCTGCCTTGTCACCCACCGCCGCGGCAGCCGCCTCTGCCTCCTCTGCCTCGGCCCCCGGCCTCTGCCGCCTCTGCTGCCTCTGCCTCAGCCCCTACCGTCACGGCTTCGTCCTGAAGGTTGTCTGGAAGGACATCTGGTCTAATTAGCATATTATGCTTTTATTATTATTATAGCTTATATTGGTACTTTAGGGCTTGGGACAACACTCTTCCAAGAACTGTATTTTCAGATTTTACTACGTGACCAACAACATGAATGAAAACATTTCTACTTTGGCATAGCCTAAATGTGTTTACTTGAGCTGTGGCCATTTCATGTCATACTGCTCAATAAATGCTCTGACATAACATTTTTATTAAATGAATAATAATGACATCATTCAAGAAAACTTCAGTTCCTAGCTGATGGAACTTCCCAAAGTGCAAATGATCGACAATTCTAGGTGGGCCTTGACCAAATGGGAAGAGAGTAAGATGTGTTCTAGGTCCCCCAGCTCCTGTTTCTTGCTCTTCTCCAACCCTCTCACACCACCCATCTCCTTGTCCTTTCCCCCTCCAGAACTAGGCTCTCTCAGGGGTTTATGGGCCACCCCTCCTCCAAGGGTCTAGGAGATGCATTTTAGAGTATTCATAAATTCCCTGAAATAGAATACAAATTTCTGTGTGTATTCATATGCATTTTTTCAGAGAAGAATAGAGTCCCAAAAGGGAGTCTATTTTTAATTAATAAGCATTTATATAGCATTACTATGACCAGGCACTTCATAAATATTATCTCATTTAGTCCTCATAAAAAACCATATTAAGTAAGTTACCCTCATTTTACTGGTAGGGGCAGAAACTGAGGCACAGGGAGGTCAAGTAATGTGCCCAAGATTACTAGTAAAAGGACAGAACTAAAATCTAAGCATAGGCACTCCAGCCCCACACTACACTGGACTACTTATTTTGGGCTGTGGTCTGAAAAACTAAAGCACCACTGACCTACTGGCTATCTGTTCTGTTCCCTAAGGAGGGATGTGCACTTTAGGAAGGATAAGGTGGGAGATACTGGGGCATTATCCCCCCTTCCTGGTACCCCTGAAGTTAGATACATAGACAGTAATCTAGGCTGCTGGTCAAGGCCAGTGCACATAATGCTAGCCATGATTTGTGTTCACTCTACTTGTGAAGGCTGATAGCTTCTGGAACTATTTCAGTCCAATATGTAAATGTGGCTTAGTGCTTCAGGGGGCTGGCTGGAGGGAGGCAGACTGCCTTTATTGGACACTTACTACACTGGTGTTATACCCTGCTTCTTTGTGGAATCTCTCCACATTCCCATGAAACAAATGACCCTCTAACCCAGATCTCATCACTCAGCCATACTAGCCTCCCTGCTGTTTCCCTATACACAGGGCATATCCCCACTTCAGGGCTTTTACAATTGCTGGTCCCTCTGCCTGGGACACTTTTCATCCAGAGAGCCCCTTGGTTTGCCCTGGCACCTCCTTCAAATTTTGCTCAAATGTCACCTTTTCTAAGAAGTTGATCCAGACCACTCTTTAAAATCACAGCACTTTCCCCCTTAGCCTGACCCTTTCCATTCTCTTATTCACAGCACTCCTTGCCAACTAATGAGTACATATATTATTATCTATGTGTGTACAAACACACACAAAACTGCAAAAGTGGGTGTCTTCTAACATTTCATGCCCTAGACCCCTCATTTGCCTCATCCTAGTCCCAGTCCTCTGTAATATAGAAGATTTTTTTTTGGCCTACAAAAACCAATTTTCACCCCCATGGGGGTGATATTGCCCCTGTAGAGAATGCATACTCTAGGATTATCTCTGTTTCCTCCTGAAGAAATACAGTTTATAAAAGCAATGATTGCTTGGGTGCACCCTCCTCCATGAGTCCTACTAATGTCTAGGGTGACTCTGCTATTGGTTGACATGTTCTTTCATGCCACAGCAACTGTAATTTATAAGTTAGTGAGAGTTTTTTATGGCAGAAGCACTTGGTAAGATGGAGGTGAGGGCACTATGGGTTAGGATATAGAGTTTCTGGTCTTCCTTGGATCATACCACTCTATGCCAGTTCTCAGTTGAGCAATAATGGCTTGGCATCTTAGTTTAGGTTCAGAGCCTTTAATAAGGACTCAGTACCAAATGGACTCCCCATTCTCCCCTCTCACCAGCCCCTACCCCATTCTCCCCTCTCTCCGGACCCTGACAGAACAATGTTTTTTTTTTTATATAGCTATGAAATAAACAAGGAGAATGATCTGAAGTGGGAAGGCCAGAGTGGGCTACAGCAATAAATTGGGCAAGACATGATGAGGACTTGAACCTGTGCTTCAAAAGCTGGCATGAAAAGAGAAGTTCAACAGATACTTACAAGGTAAGATGAGAGGATCTGGGGGTGGGGGTCATTGGGATGTGGGGGTGAGGGGAAAGCAGGAGTCAGCTGCCAATAGTTAACCTCTCAAACCCCAGCAGTCCATGTGACATTGCCCTGAATCCCTCAAGTGTGGTAGGAAGGTTAAGAACCTAGACTCTGAAACTCAGACAGCCTAGGTCCAAATCCACCACTTATTAATTTTCTACAACTTTTGTAACTTTGGGTAACTTACATAATCCACCTGATACTTCAGTTTCCCATCTAGAAAATAGGGATGGAGATAATCATAATAAGACATACTTCATAGGTACTACTATTACAGCATTGAGAAGAATATACAGTAAATACTGCTCATGTAAGTAATTAATACAGTGAGGTTCTCTCTATTTCTCATTTTCCTAGTGACTTTTTAAAAAATGATTTCTCCCTTCTATTGAGCAAGACTGCCACTTCAGTTTCTTTTCTCTTTATATTATTTGTTTCAAACTGCCTTTGGGATTTTCAAAATGGCCTTGGGATCATTTTAGAAACATGTGAGGAAAGAGGCAGAAGTCAAAGGGTTTCAGATCTGGTGACCATACCTTGTTTCCTAAGTTCTTGTATAAAGTCAAGACTCAGCAAAGTTTCAGGGAAAAATTGGAAAGCACAGCTGATCATGATGTTATTAGGTTGTCCTCTAGTTGGGTGCACAGTCTCTCTAGGGGTCATAGGCTGGTTTCTAAAAATTAACATTAATTTCTTTTCTGATTATAATAATGTGGGCTTATGTGGAGAAAATTCTAAACCACAGAACAAATGAAAAAGAATAACTTTAAAAAATAATGTTGGCTGGTTGTATGTATCTTCAGAATATCTTTGGGCCAGTTTTCAGAACATAAACAACTAAATATA
The DNA here is from genome assembly GCF_963259705.1 of Myotis daubentonii. NCBI lineage: Eukaryota > Metazoa > Chordata > Mammalia > Chiroptera > Vespertilionidae > Myotis > Myotis daubentonii. Next base: position 129,280,432 of record NC_081861.1, on the reverse strand, counting down.
GCCTTGGGAGATGTTAGTATTATGTTTTATTTAGAAGTATTAACAGATACAAAATTGAGCTCATTGGCTTCCTAGTATGTGTGTTGGCTTTGTAATGTAACATCATGGCTAGGCTGAGCTACATTTCCAGAATTCCTTTTTCTGTATGTTTCTGGGTAGTATGAAACACAAGAGAGCTTCTTGTGGGAGATTTGGGTAGAAGTAAAGTAGATCTCACATGTTGACATTTATCAAGTGCTTCACGTCATTAATATGAGGGAGCTACCAGCTTTGGATTCTCTGACTCTTGGGCCAGGTATGTATTTAATTTTGTGCTGAAGGGCTCAGCTTCTGCAGAAAGTTCACAGGCAACAAGAACTAACATGGCTTTCCGTCTGTTTTGTGGCTACAACTCGTGCTTGTGGTTTCCAGCTTGTTCTTGCTCTCCCCATCTTATATACATGCTCCCTTCCCTACTGCCTACTCTTCACAGATGTCAAGTTCTAGCATCAGATATGAAGACAACAGCTTTACAGAGACTGCTTAACCAGCTTCCACAGTTGTATAAGATCAAATCCCTTTGACAAATGTGTGTGTGTGTGTGTGTGTGTGTGTGTGTGTCTAGTGATTCTTATTCTGTGATTGAACCCTGACTTATACAGTATGAAATAGAAAAGTTCTGAAGCAATTAGAGCAAATAGTCTATAACCACACTGTTCAATACAGTAGCTACATGTGGCTATTTAAATTTAAAGTTAAATAAACTTTAAAATTCAGTTCCTCAGTCACTTTTCAAGTGCTCAACAGCACTTGAGCCACATGTGGTTGGTGGCTACTATATTGGGCAGTATAGATATCTAACTTCCACTATCACAAAAAAAATTTATATTATACAGTGATGGTCTCTAGTGATAATGGCTAGTATTTCCTGAATGTTTACAATGTCTCAGATGCATTATAGGCATCTGTTTTACATGCATTAACTCATTTAATCTGCATATAACTATGAGAGAGGTACTGCTACTTTATAATAAAGAAACTGAAGCACAATGACCTTGTTACAGTCAGAGTTACATGCCATACTGTGAAGGTCCCAGTGGCCTAGGTTGGCACAAAGGGAGTAGGTGGCTCTGGTGGAGGTTCCTGCTCTCAAATGACTCTCTTCTGATTGGATAATGAACACCTTAGCAGTGACCATAATGGACTTTTTCTTAGATTGTATAAACCTGGTTTCTTATATGATCTCAAAAAAGAAGAGATGCCTACCTCACCTCCTTCCAATAGCACAATGAGATGTACCAACAACCCTGGTGAAAAAGGGTCACTCTCAAATTTATTAGTTAAGGTAAAGCAAGTTGCTGCAATAAATAAACCTGAAATCTCAGGGGCTTAAAAAAGTAGAAGTTTATTTTCCATGTGTAAAGTGCAATCAATAGCCTAGAGTGGAAGGCAGGGTAGGGCAGAGAGAGGGGTATCTGCTCCATACAGTCATTCAGGGACCCAGATTGACAGAGGCCCTGCCATCTTCAATATGAAGATTCCAAATTTGCTCTGGAGAGCAACATGAAACAGGCAAACAATGAGGGGAATCAGGTGGGAGATATTTAATGGCTAGACCTGGAAGTAGCAAACATTGCTTCTGCCCACATCCATTGGCCAGGACTCAGTCACATGGCCACTAATTGCAAAGAAGGCTGAGAAATGGAGTCTTTATATGTGCTGAAGAAAAAAAAATTTTGGTGAGCTTCCACATCAGATTTAATTTGAATGCTGTGGAGTAATTAATACCCATTAAACCAATGATGGCACAAAATGCTAAAATCATTCTTCCAACCTACTGTTTTCTCTCTTGTTTTTTTGTCATGACATTGACAAGGTCAAAGGTCAGGTAATCAGTGTGAATCAGAGAAGTCTTTTGCCACTTTGAGAGTAAATATAAATACCCCCTTCTTTTTGACTCACCTCCCAGGTTTTGTTCTCAACAAACATCCATATAATGGTTTTGTCATGAACCTCAAGGGTAGGACTCCCGCCCTAACTGGTTTGGCTCAGTGGATAGAGCATCCGCATGCGGACTCAAGGGTCCCAGGTTTGATTCCGGTCAAGGGCATGTACCTTGGTTGCAGGCACATACCCAGTAGGGAGTGTGCAGGAGGCAGCTGATCGATGTTTCTCTCTCATTGATGTTTTTCTCTATCCCTCTCCCTTCCTCTCTGTAAAAAATTAAAAAATATATATTTTTTAAAAAAGAGTAGGACTCCCACATGATGAACTAGTTTTATAAATAGATACATACTAGTAAAATGTGCTACAAAAGGCTGGGATTATGTATAGTTATGCTGCATCCTACTTAGTTAGAAATGTAGTATTTCTGAGTTGCCTCTATTTTGAAGCCTAATCTTTGCTGTGGCACTTCTGGGTACAAGAACCTTAACAGGCCCTTAGGCCTTTGTAATGTTTGTGACTCCTGTCCTAATGTCTTCTCCTTATATGTCTTTATCTTGTCATGAGCCTTGAAAGTCTGATATGGGATTCCTCACTTTAAATAACATCTAGTTCTTGACTTGGTAATCTTTTTCATATGAATAAAATGCCCATGTTCATTTATTTCCAATGGATGAGTGAGTATACCTCCTTAAACAAGCTTTAAATGTTATTAAGAGACTGGGTTCTTGAGAGAGACCAACTTGGGTTTAAATCCTGGCTCTGTCTTGAGTAAGTTTCTAACATTTCTCTGCTTATATGACTTCATCTGTAAAATGAGGTTGATTACTTTTAATATAATTACATTACATTTATAAAGTATTTTATCGCAGTTCCAACAATAAGTTACAATGATAATTAATTCAGACTATATGATTTTGTGTCCCTGGATAAAGTTTACATTTATGTAATAAACTGGGTGTTTTTTTTCTTAATGTAAACAATGTAAAGGGTATCAAGTAAAAAAGATGGTTACTTTCCAAGATTTGCATGTATATGATTTCCATTCTGACTATAAAACATTCTTATCTATTCACTAATGCTTGATTGGTGAGGATATCTATTATAAAACTGTGTTTATCTAATTTAAATTTTGATAGCTTAGGACCATAGGAAGGCCTCTTAGAAAGACCATGGAGTTCCATTTATTCACATTACATATCAGGAAACTAAGTTAATAGAAATCCTTTTCTAAGAGACTTGAAGATGACTTGGTACAATACTGTAAATCTAGAAAACTGGCAAAGGTAGTCCCTTGTACTACATTTCATTATTTCAAAAATTGTTTATTTACCCACAATAGACAGCATGAAAAATTTTGAGTGTGATGTTTGCTTTGTTTGAAATTACACCCGTACTGTTTTTCTGCTGCTGATTACACACACTGGATACAGTTATATATGTCTTTGCTCAACACATAAATGGGAACATTTTTACTTAAATTACTTGAAAGTTAGTATCTTCTAGGACAGTGATGGTGAACCTATGACATGCGTGTCAGAGGTGACACGTGAACTCATTTTTTTGGTTGATTTTTCTTTGTTAAATGGAATTTAAATATATAAAATAAATACCAAAAATATAAGTCTGTTTTACTATGGTTATAAATATCAAAAAATTTCTATATGTGACACGGCACCAGAGTTAAGTTAGGGTTTTTCAAAATGCTGATACACCAAGCTCAAAAGGTTCGCCATCACTGTTCTAGGACTTGGAGTTCACTAGAAGAAAAGAATTACAAAATAGGCCATAGGTAGGAAAAAGACTAGATACAAAGTTAGTCTACAAGTAAGGAAACAAGCTCAGAAACATGAAGGGATTTGCCCAAAATTTAGTTGTTTTTTCCAATTTCTCAAGGCCTACTATATGCCAGACACTGGCTTATAGCAGGGAATAAAACAAAGCTCCTGGCCTTAAATAGAGTTTTTATCCTGGTAATATTTATTGTACAACCCACTTGAAAGTCTTAAAATTCTACTTTGAAAAAATCCTATAACTGAAAATTCTTCAATAATTCAAACTCATCTCCCCCTGCCTATACATCAAAACCCAGAATTTGTTAGACTTAATGTGAATTCAATTCAGTATAATAACAAATCATATTTTATAGTAGGAACAAGGCAAAAATAAGCTATATAGTTGAAATGCAACACAGCTCTGTGTTCAGTTCTTGTTTATTCAATTAATCAGATAATTGCTTATAATTATAAGCAATTTTAATTTATTCACTAAAGCAAGACTATTGTCCATTTTATATTCTTAATTTCTCTCTTCTTAGAATTTAAAAAATTCTATCCTATATCAAATGCCATAGTAACAAGAGAGTAACTTTTACTTTATGCTGTGTGAGTTCCTGAAAGAAAAGAAGAGGAAAGGATAAAGGTCATATAGAATACTGATATTGAAAACTAGCATAATTACCACAGACATCATTACAAAAGCATCCTCAATTTATATTGATAGTTTTTTACAGCACTGTGATCTTATAAGAACACAAGACTTCTTGCCAAGAGCAATGTATTTCATGTTATTTCCTTAAAGATGTACCCACATCAAGGTACATTTCAACAGTTGTGTTCTCTTGGAACATCAACTTATTCTAATAGATTACCTTAGGTACTCAATGTCCTCTCCAGAGATCTATCCTCACCCTGCAGGGTTCAAGGGTATCCACTGCCAAAGGCTGTGTCCATTGGGCACCATGGTCTAGTTTCTCAGAATCCTACCGTGGCCTGGGGTCCCCCTCTTATTGACCCAGGTGTAAACTTTCAGTACTGACTATCGGTCACATCCTCCATGTGGCTCTTGGTCTAAGTTGTCCACACCATCATCTTCGCAGCTCTGTCCCTGTCTCTGGCTCTCAACAAACCTAGCCACTAGGGACATGAGGACAATTTAGAGTCTCTACCCTGCCACACAAGAGATGAGAAAGACTTAAAGAGAATACCATTTCTAGCCTTCTCTCTGCCTAAATACACCATGCCACCATTTCTCATTTCTATCATTGCCCTGTGTTGATATACAGGATCCTGTGAGGAGTTCTCACCAGTTTTAAGTAGAAAATGGGACACAATGCCCTGTGCTTCAGTACCTCAATCTATCTAGAGCATCTATTATTCCTTGTCACCACTTCTACCTGCCAAAAGGATCAGGGCCCAACAGAAGTGGCCTCATGCCTATGTGTGGGGAGTGAGATTCTGGGGGTTGCAAGATTGGCTGAGGATCAGATTAATGCCATGGTATTTATAACCTCATCTTTATTGATATGGAATTGAGAGAGAAAGGGACAAGCACTGGGTTTAGTATTGGAGGACAAAGTCAAACAAGACAGGTGTCCTGCTGCCAAATGGGAGGGGCGTTGAGGAGATAGGTAGAAAAAAAAAATGAAAGGAATTAAGAAGTACAAATTGCCAGTTATAAAAAATAGGGGGAGCTATCATCAACAGTACACAAACAACAATTGTTGGAGAGGATGTGGAGAAAAAGGAACCCTTCTGCACTGCTGGTGGGAATGCAGACTGGTGCAGCCACTGTGGAGAACAATATGGAGCTTCCTCAAAAAACTAAAAATGGAACGCCCATTTGACCCAGTGATCCCACTTCTAGGAATATATCCCAAGAAGCCAGAAACACCAATCAGAAAGGATATATGCACCCCTATGTTCATAGCAGCACAATTCACCATAGCTAAGATTTGGAAACAGCCTAAGTGCCCATCAGCATTTAGGATTAAAAAACTGTGGTATATCTTCACAATGGAATACTACGCTGAGGTAAAAAAGAAGGAACTCTTCCCTTTTGCAACAGCATGGATGGAACTGGAGAACATTATGCTAAGTGAAATAAGCCAGTCAGAGAAAGATAAATACCACATGATCTCACTCATTTGTGGAATATAGAAAACAACATAGACTGATGAACAGGGACAGATCCAAAGACAGAGAAACAGCGATCAAACTATTAATCCCCAGAGGGAAAGTAGGGGAGGGTGGGGGTACGGGGAAGAGATCAACCAAAGGACTTGTATACATGCATATAAGCCAAACCAATAGACATGGACAACAGGGGGATGAGAGCATGAGTGGGGGGAAGGATGGGGGTTAATGGGGGGGGGATGAGGACACATTTGTAATACCTTAACTAATAAAGAATTTAAAGATAAAAAATAGGGGGATATAAAGTACAGCATAGGATATATGTCAATAATATTGTAATAACTGTGTATGGTGCTAGGTGTGTACTAGAAATATCAGGGGCATCACTTCCTAAAATATATAAATGTCTAATCACTGTTGTATACCTGAAATTAATTTAATACTATATGTCAACTGTAATTGGAAAATAATTTTTTAAAAGATAGGTGTCCTGCCCTGACTGGTTTGGCTCAGTGGATAGAGCGTTGGCCTGTGGACTGGAGGGTCCCGGGTTCAATTCTGGTCAGGGGCCTGTGCCTTGGTTACGGGCACATCCCCAGTGGGGGGCGTGCAGCGGGCAGCTGGTCTATGTTTCTCTCTCATCAATGTTTCTAGCTCTCTGTCCCTCTCCCTTCCTCTCTGTGAAAAATCAATAAAATATATTTTTTAAAAAAGATAGGTGTCCTGCCTTTTAGGAGCATATACTCTACCTCCTACAGCTCTAACATGTGCTGCATGAGGAAAAACCAAGACTTAGATGGACAAAGCATGAGAGGGTAAGAGGAAACACGACAGTGAGGCCTTGAAGAATGGGGAATTATAGAGGAATCTATTACTGGAAATGCCTGCAGCACAGAACAGCACAGAAAGATCTAGGTCCAGCCCAGAGAAAGAGTATGTTGGGGATTATAGCTTATGAGATCACCAAATTGGCTCAAATTTGTAATTGTTTCCAAATGGGGAAGACAATTCTGCAAGAATGAAATTATGACTATCTTCCACTATTATGTCATCTCACCCTCTGGAAAATAGTTGTACCTAAAAGAAGACCTCCTTCAAGGACTTTAAAAAAATAAAAGAAAAAGAAAGAAAGAAAAGAAAGTCATTGGCATGGTCTGGGAGAGCTAGAGGCTAAATATAAGTATAGTTACCTGTCCATTTGGGCTTCTGATAAATCAAGAATGACTCCTTTAAACAACACTAAGTCACACAACTGGAAGTACTAAATTCTAAGGATTCTCTCTGTTGGCCAGTGGCCTAATAAGAGAGGGTCAGACCTATCTCTCCTTGCTGTCAAGAGCTACTGAGTCATCTCTCAGGCTTCCAGTGTAAAGCTACTGTGTTTGCAGTGCAGATTCCCCAGAGCCAGGGGGAATGGCTGCTCTCCGGCAGCTTACCCCAGGCTCCCTCTTCATCTTCTCCTCATGCCTTAGTGACATGTTCATTCAGTCTTCAGACACTTACTGAGCAGCCTGGTATAGTATAAAGAGTACAGGCTACAGATTCCGATTGGGTATCCTCCAAGATGTGTGACTCTGGGCAAATGACCTCATCTCTTTGATGCTCAGTTTCTTCATCAGCAAACTGAGACTAAAAATATCTACCATGAAGAGTTTTTATGAAGATTAAATGAGATGATGTACATAAAGTACCTAAAAGGGCATGGCCTTGAACAGGCCCTCAGTGCTCACTAATTTTCCTCCCATTAGTTTCCCATCCACCTCATCAAACCTCCATTCTCCCTTCTCACCTGACACTAACAATGCACTGAAAAGACTCATGATGCTAAGGAAGTACATAATGACATGATACAAAGTGACAAGTATAAAAAGATATGGATGGGGGAAAAGGAGCACTGGGGAGAGAGATTTAATTCTTATGAAGAGGTCGGGGCAGGTTTTATAGAGGTAGTAATAGTTGGCTGGACCTTGGAAAATGAGTGTTTCCAAATGGGGATGGCCCCAGGAATCAGAGGGAGGAAGTAGGGATAAGAGATAAGAAAGGAAGTAAAGTGAATAATGGGTACATTAATGAGCAGGTTACTACTATGGGCAACTGGGGCACACCTCACCTTGCCCCATCAGGAAGCTGGCATAGGTAAACACCAACTCCCATCTCTCACTGTTGTGGGGTGTTAACTCCCTGGTACTTCTGGCTTTTTCCATACATAGGCAAAGCATGGTCCCATGGGCACAGATCATTCTCAGAGAGTCATGGCAGCCATCAGCATACACAGGTTCTGTCTATAGGTGACCTCTGGGGTCGGCCAGGGGATATGGACAGGGCACCAATAGCACTTGCTATTGGTGGCATGACATTTAACTAGACGAATCCAAATTTTTGGCCAAAGGCTGTAAGCTAGAGTCCTATAGCACTGACTCACATTTTAGGACTTAATTGTACTTTGTGTTGTTCTCGTGTGTCATAATTATGTACCTTCAACTGTCATGTAAATTCCCTGGAGTCAGAAATGATGTTCTCTCAGCAGCTGGTAATGCTGGGCACATAGCAGGCCCTCATTACTGCACAACGAATGTAGAAGCAGTAGGTCGGTCCCCTAGATCTTCATCAAAGACCAGACCTAAGCCATTTTGAACTGAAGAGAACCTGCATCAGTTCAAAGCTGTTCAGGGAGATGGTGTCTGTGAGTCATCTGGATGATCCAATCTAGCATTCAGTGATTCTCACAATTATGGATTCTCCCATTATTGTTAATCTATAGGTGCATTACCACCAAGCTACTGAGCCTAGTATAGCAGAGAGTTTAAGATAGTGCAGTATTTAAATACATAAAGATTGGGTCATATGGCCTGAGTTTGAATCGCAGCTCTGCAACTGAAATGATTAATCTAGGGCAACTTGCTTACCTTCTCTGTGCCTCAGTTTCCTCATTTATAAAATGGAGCTGATAATAGTGCCTACTTCAAAGGGTTACTGAGTGAGCTTTAAATGAGTTAGCCTTTTATAAGGGCTCAGAAGAATGGCTGGGACATGGTAAGTGATATCAAGGTGATTATTAAATAATGAACTCTTAGTGGGAGTTCTGAAAGACAATAATAAACTTCTATTTAGCCCTTTCTAGATTCCTAAACACTTAATTCAGAAAAACCATTGCATATACAATGTTATATGCTAATTATATGTCAATAAAGCTGGAGGAGGGGAAGAAAAATGTTTGTCTTCATGGGGCTTTCTTTTTTTAAGCATAGAGAGTCTTACAAGAACCCATTGGGGGAGCTCACAGTTGCCCCAATTTTGAAGATTAAGAAACAGAGGTTCTGGTGGTCTAGTGGCAAATCAAAATTATGCAAATAGCAGGTGGAAGACATGGGGAAGGCTCTAACCCTAAAACTCACCATCTTTCTACTATATCATGCTGTCAGCAGAAATATTTTAACCAATTCTTCAGCTTGGGAATTCATGAACATCATCTGGAGGGCTGATTAAAACACAGACTGCTGGGCCCCACCACCAGAGTTTCCAATTCAGCAGGTCTAGAATGAGCCTGACAATCAGCACTTTTAAAAAGCTCCGAGGTGATGCTGATATTACTTGTCTGGGGCCACACTTTGGGAACCACTGCTTTCAGAAATCAATTCATATGACAATCAGAGCAAGAAATTCAGCTCTGGCTGGTGGCTCACATGCTTGGAGCATAGTCCCATACACCAAAAAGTTGCAGGTTCAATTCCCAGTCAGGGCACATGCCCAGGTTGTGGGGCGCCTACAGGAGGCAACCAATTAATGTTTCTCTCTTATACTGGTCTCTCTCTCCCCCTCCTTATCTCTCTCGAGGGGGGAGGAAGGAAGGAAAGAAAGAAAGGAAGGAAGGAAAGAAGGAAGGAAGGAAGGAAGGAAGGAAGGAAGGGAGGGAGGGAGGGGGGGAGGGAGGGGGAGAGAGAGAGAGAGAGAGAGAGAGAGAGAGAGAGAGAAAGAAAGAAAGAAAGAAAGAAAGAAAGAAAGAAAGGAAGAGAGAGAAAGAAAACAATCAGCAGTCTTAAGCATCCAGTTAGATTTTTCCCTACTCAGGTTTGTTTCAGAGCTATGCACTTTCTGGTTTACCTGCCCCGTTTCACCATTTTAAAACAAACTTTTCCAAAAATACTTATTTCTACCAAGCAGCTTTCATTTTGATGATTTCCCCCTGCTGTTCCACTTTCATTCCTCATCTAACCCTGTGGTGGAAAAAGCACTGAAACATAAGACTGAAGATCTAATATCTTGTCTGGCTCCACCACTTCCTAACCCATGATGCCCTGGGGACATTTACTCATCAGTAAAGTAGGGATATTTGATTTTTGCTCTGCCGATCCCACAGCAAGATGATATATGTGAGCATAGTTGACATGAATGTCACATGGCCACACCAGAATTTGTATCCCATGATTGATATCTGGAGGAGTTTGTTCTCCCTACTTCTGCCAGTTGTATAGGCAGCAGTTCTCAAAGTGTAATCTCTGAACCAACATTGCCTGGGAGCTTGTTAGAAATGTCAAATCTCAGGTCCCACCCCAGCACTACTACATTAGAAAGCCCCGGGAAAGGGCCCAGAAATCTGTGTTTTAACAAGCTCTCAAGGTGATTCTCATACACATTCCCTGGTTTTATGATTTTGAGCACAAAATTCAGAGGTAGGTACAAATCCTTGCTTAGACACTTCTTTGAGCAAGTTACTTCTCTCTCTGAGCCTCAGTTTCTTGACCTAAGAAATGTGGCTAAGACTAGACTCTCCCTTTCATAGAATTGGTTGAGAAGCTTAAGAGAGTGAATGTATATAAAGCACATAGGAACCTGGCACATTGTAAGCAGTCAGTGCAAGTTTAGCTCTTATCATTTTTTAAATAAACTATTGTGGCTTCTTGACAACATGCCCCAGTGTCTACTTTTTGAAGGACTGCCAATTGTGTTTTACCCTGTTGGGAAGTTCTCCACTGATTTTGTGTGCACGTATGTGTGTTGTGGGTATTGTTTTATTTATGCTATTGTTGTTTGGTCCTAGTAGATATTTGCTTTAGCCAATGAAGACTCCTTGGTCCTGCTACTTTTTTGAATAAGAAATGTATTTCTCTGTTTGTCCTTAATGATGTTTTTTTTTAAATAACATTCCTAGGGAGTGTTCTTTACATTTGCATCACACTGTATTATTTTGGCAGTTGTACCCATAGATACTGCAGCCCCAGGATTTCTAGCCTTTTTACTGCCTTCCTCAGATACCTTTTCTCCTTGTTTCATAATCTTCTGAAGATCCTGTTTTCTGAAATATCTGCTTCATTTCGCTGATTCTCTACCTCTCTTAAATTTCCATGCAGAAGTGTCTTCAAATAGATACTTAAAAAAAAACCACAATTAAATACCAGAAACAGACCCTCACATACGGGGTCATTTGATATTTTATAAAGGTGCCCATATCATTCAATGGGCAAAAGACAGTCTTTTCAACAAATGGTGCTGGGAAAACTGGATATATGCATGCTAAAGAATGAAGTTGGACCCTTACGTTACACCATATACACAAAATGAACTCAAACTAGATTAAAGGACCTAAACATAAGAACTAAAACATTAAACTCTTAGAAGAAAACTTAGGGGGAAATCATGACATTGGACTTGGCTATGATTTCTTAGATACGACAGCAAAAGCACAGGCAACAAAGTAAAAATAGATAAATTGGGCTTCATTAAAATTAAAAACTTTTGTGCAAGAGAAGATACTATTAAGAGAGTGAAAAGACAACCCACAGAATAGGAGAAAATATTTGTAAATCATAGATCTGATAAAGAATTAATATCCAGAATATATACAGAACTCCTAAAACTCAACAACAAAAAAACCCCAACAACCCAATTAAAAAATGGGCCAAGGATTTGAAGAAATTCCTCCAAAAGAGATATACAAATGGTTAATAAGCATATGAAAGATGATCAACATTACCAATCATTAAGGAAATGTAAGTCAAAACCACAATGATATACCATTTCACATCCATTATCAAAACAACAGAAAATAACAAGTGATGGTGAAGATATAGAGAAACTGGAATCCTTGTGCCTTGCTGGTAGGAATGTAAAATGGTGCAGCCACTGCGAAACAGTTTGGCAGATCCTCAAAAAGTAAAACATAGAACTACCAAATAACCCAGCAATTTCTCTCTCTACATATGTATATCCAAAAGAATTGAAAGCAGGGACTAAAACAGATACTTGTACACCAATGTTCAAGGTATTATTTACAATAGCTAAAGGTGGAAACAATCCAAATATCCATCAACAATGAATGGGTAAACAAAATGTGGAGTATTATTCAGCCTTTAAAAAGAATGAAATTTTGATACATGCTACAATATGGATGAACATCAGAAACATAATACTAAGTAAAATAAGTCAGACACAAAAGAACAAATATTGTATGATTCCACTAATATGGCAAATTCATAGCAACAGAAAGAATAGAGGTTATCAGAGACTGGGGGGAGGGAGAATGGGAAGTTATTGTTTAATGGGTATTGAGTTTCTATTTGAGATGATGAAAATGTTCTGGAAATGAACAGTAGTGATGTGTGCACAAAATTGCAAATATATTTAATACCAGTGATTTGTATACTTTAAAGTGTTTAAAATGGTAAGTTTTATGTTATGTTTATTTTACCACAGTAAGAAATTCTTAAATAAACACACACATGCATACACACCAATGAAGGAAAACAAGTATCTTACCTTCCAGGGATGTAGCCAAAACAACATGAAGATGAATGACAAGGAATATCTTGAACATCAGTAAAAGTTCTTCAGGTCTGCCAACATGGCCACACTGCCCGCCAGAGAAAAACATCCTGGAATAAAATAAGGGGAAAATATATCATCACATCTTGCTATAATTACAACAGAGCAATACCAAAAGGTCATTTCCTCAACCAAGGCAAACTGCAATCCTGCTTCCTTTAAATAACTGTAGTTCCAAATCATTGGCAATGCCAGGTGGACACTGGCTACAAAAAAGCAAAACCTGTGTTTATTAGGGGAGGACCACCCAATGGGATATTATATTATGTTAAAAATGACAAGTAAGGTTGTCCATGTGGATTTATGGAAATCATCAACACATGCAAAATATCAAGAAGAAATGAAAAACACAAAATACTGCATATATAGGGTGTCCCCCAAAAATGTATATTCACACTTTATTTTTTCAAATATATTTTAGTGAGGAATGGAGAGAGAGAGGGAGAAACATCAATGATGGGAGAGAATCATTGATTAGTTGCCTCCTGCATGCCCCACACTGGAGATCGAGCCTGCAACCAGGGCATATGCCTTAATGGGTAATTGAACCGTGATCTCCTGGTTCACAGGTTGCCGCTCAATCACTGAGCAATGCTGACTGGGCTGTATACACACACTTTAAATTATTATAAAGGCAGTGTTTATTAAAATGCATTTCATTTTCAAAACTGAGCTATAAGCTGGTAAAGTGTGTATACATTTTTTGGGACACCCTGTGTAATTATTACCAAAAAAAAAGCTAGTTAAAAACTATGCTAAGAATTAGAAGGGATCACAGAATCTTACAAATAATCTACTCCTGTTTATATCTCAGATTATAAAAGGATGGGTACATTGCATTTCCTCTTAATTACATATTAGTTCATTATTATTGCTTCCATTTTTAGTAGTCAAGAGGACAGTCAATATTTTTTTAAAAAGCAAAGTTTACATCAGAACTGAATCTAAAAACCTCATTTACCAGTCATTTATTCATTCATTCAACAGATATTTATTGAAGGCCAACATTCATTAGATGAGATGTGAGGTCTGAATAGGAATTAACTAGATGAGATACATGTGGTGGAGGTAGGACAGGGGCTTAGAGGAGCTAGGGCCTAGGCACACAGAATTAGAATTGCAAATGCTGTCTGTGTCTGTTCCTCTCACAGCAGGAGGCAATGACAGCCCAATGAGAAGGCTTCCTCTATGTGACCACAGGGGAAGTGGCTGGGACAGTCCAGGCTGTGTGTTCTCAGCTGGTAGAGCTCCAGGCCACAGGTCACCCATGAACCCTGCCAACTCTGCCTTCTACCAAATTAAGATAGAGTGTGTGTGCAGCGGTGAAGACTAAAGAGAGGAGTTCACAAGTCCTGGACACTCAATGTCTGAGTGACATTGGACAGGTTATGTTAAATGGCCAAGATTCCCCATTTAGCAAATTGTAATAAGAGCACAAACCTACCTGATAGTGTTGTTGTGTTAACAAGAGATCTTTGCATAATGGCTGGTACCGTGAAGGCACTATAAATGCTAGCTGTACTCTTCACTCATTCAGTCAAATAATATCTATTTTGCACCTAGTATGTACAGGGTCAGGGAGTTCAGGGATTATAGGGTTGAGGGCATAGAAATATTGGGATAAATCACAAATTCTTAGTCTCAAAGAAAAGTGGGCAATTTTTAAGAATCCTGTAATTTATAGCCATCACCAGTACCAGGGTGGTGATACTTGGCTGGTCTCAGACCAGGAGGTAAATCCTTCTTCCAAAGAGGGCTTACGTTTTTTGAATCAATAAATTGTTTCATATTAATCTATATAAAAACCTAATATGCAAATTGTCCCCTTGAGAGTTTGACCAGGAGTCCAGGAGTTCAATCGCTTGCTATGATGTACACTGACCACCAGGGGGTGGTGCAGAATGAAGGAAGGCCCCGGGTAGCAGCAGGAAGGCCCCAATCAGCCATGATCACCGGCCTGGCCTAGGGACCCTACCCATGCAAGAGTTTCATGCACTAGGCCTCTAGTATATTAATAATATACTACATTAATATATTGTAAACTGCCTGCGGTTTGTTGTTTCTCTTCAGCACTTTTATCCTCTCTCTCTTTATAATGGCATATTATTGATCCTCCCAAATGAGTCACTCAAAAGAGAATGCTAATATAGTTGTGCAAAAATGTAGCAGTGTCTCTCTGGAGGAAAATGTGTCTGCTACAGCTACACACAATATTGATGAATCTTAGACATAAAAGAATGCACATTGTACATGATTCCATTCATATGAGGAACAAAAGCAGGCAAAACTAATTGATGGAGTAGGAAGTTGGAAGAGTAGTTATCCTTGGAAGAGGGAGGGGGTGTAATAATTAGGAGTGGGCACAAGGGGGCTTCTGTTACATGGATGTGTTCAGTCCCTGAAATTCACTGAATTGTACACTTATAGGTAAATCATAAAAAGCTTCATTTAAAAATTAAAAAAATTTATATCTTATTTCTGAACTCAGTTCCCCTGAGAATTTGTTGAGAGAGAGAGAGAGATATAGATGTGAGAGAGAACATTGATCATTGCCTTCTATACTTGCCCTGACCAGGGATCAAACCCACAATCTAGGTATGTGCCCTGATGGGGAATCAAACCCAAAACTTTTCAGTATATGGGGCCAACACTCAAATGAACTGAGCTACACTGGCCAGGGCTGCAAACATATTCTTGAGTTTTGCCAACTCCTAGGGTAGGACCTAAGTGGCATATAAAATATTGTCAGTTAAATTAGTCATGGTACACAGTGACGAGTTATTATGGGCTAAAGCTTGGGCCTCTGATCAAAATAAACCATGCCTTTCATTGAAGAGAGCTTGTATTCCACTCTCAAATGAGGGCAGGAAATGCCAGAATGAAGGGTGATTCCAGCCATCATCCTGAAAAGAGAATAAGGATCACGAAGAGCATAGTACAGCCCGGCCGGCGTGGCTCAGTGGTTGAGCATCAACCTATGAAACAGGAGATCACAGTTCGATTCCCAGTCAGGGCACATGCCCAGGTTTCAGGCTCAATCCCCAGTGTGGGTCATGCAGGAGGCAGCAAATCAATGATTCTCTTTCATCATTGATGTTTCTATCTCTCTCTCCCTCTCTCTTTCTCTCTGAAATCAATAAAAATATATTAAAAGAAAGAGCTTAGTACAGACAAGGCATCATTGAAAAGATTGCTTTCAGTTGTTAAGCCTGAAATATGTTTCCTCAAAGCTGAATATATACTTCATAATCAGAGAAGTGTTATGGTATTTGAAGTAATATAGCTCCTATTGCCTTTTGCATAAACTAGAGAACATCCTGCTAGGTCATAAGGTCCCTAGGATCTTTGATCAAAGAGAGAAATCTGTGGCTTTTTAAACTCTTATTCATTATACATTTAAGACATTTTAATCTTTTCAGCTGGAACTTTTCTTCATCTTCTGGTGCAAGTTGGATTAACTTAATGCTGTCTAGGTAATCAATAAAAACTATTTGAATAGTTACTGGTTCTTAGCAAATTTTTAAGGTGGTAAGGATGGGTGGTGAGATAGCATCAATTACGGAGAAAACTATTTGCTAGCATTTAAATAGTGAAATCTAGACCTTGACACTAGACAACTTCTCATTAAAGATTATCCCAGAATTATCTCAGTCCAGGGCCCCCTTTTATGGTTGTGGACTCTTATGTAAGTGGCAACTTCTAGGATTGTATAGTGCACAAGCTACATGTCTGTGTGCCATGGCCCTGCTTGTAACATTCTAAGAAATTGTTCTAGATCTCTTCAATTTTATTTTAAATAGTATCACTATCATATTTTAAAAATCTGTATCATATGTGTAAGCTTGAATGGCAATGAATGATAAATCTATCTTTAGATATAGAATAAAGAATAAGATTAAAAGGGGGAAATAATTTGATACCATTGTAGGACAGGTCTGGGTGAGATTTACTCTCTGTTACCTCTAGTCAACTGGCATACTTTGATTATACCATGGCTTCTGTGATGAATGCAATAATCAATATTTTTACTTGAATAATAAGACAGATGATAATTGTTCCCTAAGTTTTCTAAAAAAAAATTTATGCCTTTGAGATATTTACATTGAGTCTTAAGTGCTGGCTAGCAAGACTAGCACAAGGGGAAATTAAAAAGGGAGATAACTGAAGAGGTTCTCAGTACAGGTAAAGCAAGAACTAAAAGGTGAAAAAGCAATTAACTTGGATCATTCAACTGTCAAGAAGTCAGAGAAATTCAGGGTTGTTTTGGATTTTTTTAGAGTCTTCGGTTTTATTACTTTTTAAAAAGAATCAGGGGAGAGAAACTAAGATGGTGGCATAGGGAAACACCGAAATTGCTGCCTCCTACAACAACTTCAAAACACAATAAAAAGACAAAACGGACATCATCCAGAACTTACAGGAAGGCTGGCGGAGTGGAAATTCTACAACTAGAAGGAAAGAGAAAAGCACATTGAGGGTCAGGAGCTGCGGAAGTAAAGTGCAAAGGTACGGAGGCTCGAGAGTGCTCTGAAAGGGGCTGGTACCTGAGGACACGGCTGTCTTTTTGAATCAGGAGGGAGTCACAAGCTCCCGACTGCTCTGAACTCCGGTTTCGGGAAGTCTCTGGGGACCCAGGACTCATACGGGGAGAAACTGTACTGTCTGGCAGCAGGCAGAACTCGGAACTCCAGGGCGGCTTTCTCTCAGAGGTGCTTGCAGCAATTAAATTATCAGGACACTGAGACACTCGCGGCCCCTTAGGGCAGGGCTGAGAATCCGCCATAGTTCCTTGCTCCGCCCTTTGATTCCCTGAGACCTCGCCCCACCCAGGCTGCGGCAGAGGCTTTTGCATATGAATGCCCTGACCCTTTGCAACCTGAAAATTACCTAACAAACTGCAGCTGGGCCACAGACCCAGAACTTCCAAGAGAAGGCCCAAGGCCCCACAGCAGCTTGCATTGCTTCACAGCTGGGCCTCATCAGGGCACCTCCAAACTCCAAAAAAGGAAGGGGAATCTGCAGTTCTCTTCATAGCTCCTGCTGGGTAACCTCCAAGAGCCAGTGTACCCAGTGGTCAGAGGGGGACCATCCGGATTACAACTCCTCAGATCCATAAGGGACACACCCAGGAGGCAGACTCAGTGAGCACCAAAGCCCCACTGAAGCAAGTCTTGCCCCAGAAGGGTGTCTTCAGCACAGAAGTTCTCCCACTGCAGACACAGCCGATTCTCACTGCCAATTGGCCTGGAGGTCAATTCCTCCCAGTGATCCTACAACAATCAAGGCATAACTACAACAAGACTGTGCACAAAGCCCACAAGGGGGTGCACCAAGAGTGTCCACCTCAGGTAACAGGGGAGGCTGAGCCACTGGGCCCTACAGGACACCTAGCACACAAAACCACTCTACCAACACAGGGAAGCATAAAAAATGCAGAGACAAAGAAACAGGTCACAAATGACAGAATTGGAGGAAAGCAAATGACTGGATATAGAGTTCAAAACCACGTTTATAAGGTTTTTCAAGAATTTTATGGAAACCACCGATAAATATAGTGAGACCCTCAAGAAATCTAGTGAGACCCTCGAGGATATGAAAAAGGACCAACTAGAAATTAAGCATACACTGACTGAAATAAAGAATAATATACAGAGATCCAGCAGCAGACAAGAGGATCCCAAGAATCAAGTCAAAGATTTGAAATACAAAGAAACAAAAAATACCCAACCGAAAAAGAAAAAAGAAAAAAGATTCCAAAAGTATGAAGATAGTGTAAGGAGCCTCTGGGACAACTTCAAGCATACCAACATCAGAATTATAGGGATACCAGAAGAAGAGAGAGAGCAAGATATTGAAAACCTATTTGAAGAAATAATGACAGAAAACTTCCCCTACCTGGTGAAAGAAATAGACTTACAAGTCCAGGAAGCAAAGAGAACCCCAAACAAAAGGAATCCAAAGAGGACCACACCAAGACACATCATAATTAAAATGCCAAGAGCAAAAGACAAAGAGAGAATCTTAAAAGCAGCAAGAGAAAGAAACTCAGTTACCTACAAGGGAATACCCATACGACTGTCAGCTGATTTCTCAACAGAAACCATGCAGGCCAGAAGAGAGTGGCAAGAAATATTCAAAGTGATGAATAGCAAGAACCTACAACCAAGATTACTTTATCCAGCAAAGCTATCATTCAGAATAGAAGGTCAGATAAAGAGCTGCACAGATAAGAAAAAGCTAAAGGAGTTCATCACCACCAAACCAGCATTATATGAAATGCTGAAAGGTATTCTTTAAGAAGAGGAAGAAGAAAAAGGAACTCTTACCATTTGCCACAGCATGGATGGAACTGGAGAGCAGATAAATACCACATGATCTCACTCATTTGTGGAATATAATGAACAACATAAACTGATGAACAAGGACTGATCCAGAGACGGAGAGGCATTGATTGGACTGTCGGGCCTTGGAGGGAAGGTAGGGGAGGGTGGGGGTAAGGGGGAAAGATCAACCAAAGGACTTATATGCAAGCATATAGGCCTAACCAATGGACACGGACAACGGGGGTGGGGGGGTTGAGAGCATGAGCGGGGGGGTGGGGGGCTAGGGGGTAACGTGGGGATAAGGACACATATGTAATATCTTAATCAATAAAAAATATAAAAAAAAGAATCAGGAAACAGTAAAAGCATAATTAAATTTTGATTGAGCTCTTAAGACCCTGAAACAGCAAATATCTCAGAAAAAAAATGTCTTCAGTGTTCCAGGAATATGTTAGGTTAAATTATTTTGACCAAACCTTCTGCTAAAGACAATAAAAAAGCATTTTCTTAAACATATCAAAGACTTGACAAGATAGAAAAGAATCACCAGGCCAAAGGTGAAGCCAAAGCAGGAACTCAGAAGGGTAATATATTCAAAGGAGCTGCTTTTGCTTGAGAGTATGAATCTACTGAAGCAAACTTGAGCTCCAGATATGAAATACAAAAGAAAAGTTCAAAGACACGAAGAAAAGTTTAGCATATACTTAAATAAAATTCAAAGAGGAGAGGATAGGGCAGAGCCAATGTTTGAAATGATAACAACTGAATGACCCCAAACTAGTGAAAAGCACCTACCCACAGATTCAGGAAGCCCAAATACTCTCAACAATAAATAAAAGAGATCTACAGCTAGACACAAAACAGTGAAATTGAAAAAAAAACACAAAGACAAAGAGAAAATCTTAAAAGTAGCCAGAGAAAACAAGACAGTTAATCTTCAGAGACTTGGATGTTAGACAGACATCTATTTTCTCAGAAGCAACAATGGAAGCCAGAAAACAAACAAAATTGTTACCTTGTTCATTGCCTTCAAATCTTTACTGAAATAAATCGTAAAGGATATATTCAGGCAAAAGTTGTAAGATATGAGATGCAACAAGGAATAAAGAACAAACAAAGCAGTTAGTATGTAACCAGGCCCATTCCTAACATATGTAATTTAAAAAGAAATCAAGTTTGCCCTTATCCTTCCACTGAGCCTCTTTCTCAAACTACAAGAGGCTTTGTTCATATGTATGAACACCCCAACCTGTGTATCCAAACCCCCCTATCCCCTAGAAGCAGTGTCATCCTTTGTACAACTGGCAACATGGCTTGCTCTGGATAAGAGGCCTGTGCAGGTCCTGGAAATAGGTACATATAATGTTTGGATAGGGAATTCTAGGGTCCTGGATTCCCAGAGCATGAAGCAAGGGTTAGGAGATAGGGAAGCAGGCTCCAGGTGGGAATGTCTTCTTTGTCTCACAGACTTCTCACTCTCTAGAGAGGTGTACGACTAGGGAAGGGCCAGAGAGAGGACCTATAAAACATGAGACACAGGCCAAAGACCCCCATTGCCCAGAACTAAGGATGGCACTAGATATTGGTAAATCCAAATGAACTGACCATATAAAATATCCTATCTAATAAAAGAGAAACATGGTAATTGGCGTACGACCGCTACCCTTCCCATTGGCTAATCAGGACAATATGCAAATTAACTGCCAGCCAAGATGGTGGCCGACAGCCAGGCAGCTTGAAACTAACATGAGGCTTGCTTGCTTCAGTGACGGAGGACTCCAACGTTCCCTGCCTGCCGCTGCAGGCCTCTGAGCTGGCAGTTTGAAACATAGTTACAAAAATAGAAGCTAAACAAAACCCCAGAAACCAGCTTTCAGCTAGCCGGGGTCTCAGACCTGGAGTTGATACAGAGTTTCGATTGTAGAACCTAAACAAACCAGATACCTGCTTTCAGTAGCGGAGTCCTAAGAGCTGGAGCCTCAGAGATAAAGCTGGCTCAGAATAAAAAAAAAAAAAAAGGAGCAGTTGGGAGCTTCAGTCCCAGCCTGAAAACAGCCCTCAGCCCCTCACCCAGACTGGCCAGGCACCCCAGTGGGGACCTCCACCCTGATCCAGGACATCCTTCAGGGCAAACCAGCCAGCCCCCACCCATGCACCAGGCCTCTATCCTATATAGTAAAAGGGTAATATGCCTCCCGGCACCGGGATCAGCATGACAGGGGGCAGCGCCCAAACCCCCTGATCGCCCTGTGGCTCTGTGTGTGACAGGGGGCGGGGCCACAACCTCCCTATCGGCCCTGCTCTGTTCCTGACAGGGGAAGGCGCCCCAACCCCCTGATCGGCCCTGCTCTGTGCCTGATAGGGGGGAGCTCCCCAACCTCCTGATCGCCCTGCGGCTCTGTGTGTGACAGGGTGCAGCGCCCCAACCCCCCCACCCCACGGGCCCTGCTCTGTGTGTGATGGAGTAGAGCCATAACCTCCCCATCGGCCCTGCCCTGAGTGTGACAGTGGCGGCGCCCCAACTCCCTGATCGGCCCTGCTCTGTGGGTGATAGAGGGCGACGCCCCAACCCCCTGATCCGCCCTGCTCTGTGCATGACAGGGGGGGAGCTCCCCAACCCCCTGATTGGCCCTGCTCTGTGCGTGACAGGGGGTGGCGCCGCAACCACCCCATCGACCCTGCCTTGAATGTGACAGGGGGCGGTGCCCCAACCCCCCAATTGGCCCTACCCTGAGCATGACTGAGGGTGGCATCGCAACCTCCCAATCTGCCCTGCTCTGTGCATGATAGGGGGCGGCGCCCCAACTCCCCAATCGGCCCTGCTCTGAGCCCGACCAGGGGCTGTACCTAGGGATTAGGCCTGCCCTCTGCCACCCGGGAGCAGGCCTAAGCCAGCAGGTCGTTATCTCCCGAGGGGTCCCAGACTGTGAGAGGGCACAGGCCGGGCTGAGGGACCCCCCGTCCCGCCCGAGTGCACAAATTTTTGTGCACCGGGCCTCTAGTCTATAATAATAAAAGGGTAATATGCTAATTATACTAAACATCCTTCTGGGTGTCCTCCCTTCCAGACAAAGCTGCAGTGGGCGGGGGCCATGGCAGAGGCAGCAGAGACAGCAGAGGCCCCCAGCCACAGTGGCGGTGGGCAGGGGCCGCGGCAGAGGCCCTTGCACAAATTTCATGCCTTAGGCCTCTAGTCTATATAATAAAAGCTTAAGTGACAGTTCGCTATGATGTGCACTAACCACCAGGGGACAGACGCTCAATGCAGGAGCTGACCCCTTGTGGTCAGTGCGCTCCTACAGGGGGAGTGCCACTCAGCCAGAAGCCGGGTTCGTGGCTGGCAAGCACAATGGTGGTGGCAGGAGCCTCTCCAGCCTCCGCAGCAGCACTAAGGAGCAGCAAGCTGAGCAATAAGGAACAGCAAGCAGGCAGGCGGTAAGGAGCCAGGGGCCCTGGACTGTGAGAGGGTGCAGGCCGGGACTCTAGTTAATAATATCTTATAGAGATAACCGAAACATGATAGAATAAAAATATGACAAATATATATATACATATACATATATATATATATATATATATATATATATATATATATATATATATATTCTTAGGCGTACTGGTTAATTAGGAAATGAAAAATAAAATTAGTCTTCCAGGATCTTTGTATTATCTTAGAGGAGACTAAAGCTATTGATTATCTTTAGACATTGAAAAGGTCAGTAGACATTGTAATTTCTATAGTAGCTACTAAAAAATAAAAGTGAACCATATAATTTTCTAACTAATGGAGGAGGGAAAATGGTTTTCAGAATATTTAGTCAATCTGAAAGAAGGGAAGAAAAATAAAGAATGGTTAGGAACAATAAAAGATGGTAAATTTAAACACAATACAAATCAATGATTCATTAAATATAAATGGACTAAATTATTCAATTAAAAGGCAAAATTATCCGACTGGAAAAAATACAAAATTCAACTATATGTGCTAAATATGCTATTTACAAAGACACAACTAGAACATGATACAGAAAGTTGGAAAACAAAAAGATGGAAAAGATATGCAATGTCAAAAGAAAACTAATATGTTTATACTAATATCAGACAAATTATACTTTAAAGCATTACCTATAAATCAAATGTTTCATCCATAAAAGACTCAATTCAATAGGAAGACTGAACAAATTTACATGTGAATGCAACTAATAATATAACCTCAAATACACAAAGCAGTATTTTTTACAGAAATCAAGGAGAAATAGAAAAAAATTCAAAATCATATTGAGTGATATTCATGCATCTGCATCAGCAATAGATAAAATTCAAACTAAAAAGTCACAAAAGATATAGAATATTTCAATATTTAACCAACTTGACTTAAAGACCATAGAGTATACAATCATTTCAAGTGCACATGGAATATTTATGAAAGCCAACCAAGCCAAAAAGAAGTTTCAAAAATATTTTACAGAATTGGAAAAAGAAAAGGAGAATGTTCTCTGACCACAACACAATCAAGTTGTCACAACAAAAAGTTAAATTGTTATTAAGTAAATAACTTATGTGTCAAAGAAGAATTCATAACATATATTAGAAAATATTTGACTTGATCAATAATAACAACACCATAATCAAGACATGGGGATAGAGCTAACGATCTTTAGAGTGAAATTTATATTTTAAATGTGCATTTTAGAAAAAGAGAAAGGCTTAAGATTAATAAGTTACACTCCTCGGGAAGATTTAAAAAGAACAGCAAAATAAACCCAAAGGAGAAGAAAGGAAATAATAAAAATAAAAGCATGAAATGATGATATAGGAAAAAAAACATAAAACAACAAAGGTTATTAACAAAGC
This sequence comes from Myotis daubentonii, assembly GCF_963259705.1. Lineage (NCBI taxonomy): Eukaryota > Metazoa > Chordata > Mammalia > Chiroptera > Vespertilionidae > Myotis > Myotis daubentonii. The sequence continues at coordinate 129,256,599 of NC_081861.1, read as the reverse complement.
CAAGGCTATTCTTTGTAAAGACAATTCTGGCAAAATTAAGAGGAGGGGAGGAAGGAAGGAGGGCAAGGGAGGAATGAAAAGAAAGTGTAAACAAATAACCAATAGAAAGAATTTCAAAAGCAACTTAACTGAAGGTGCTATAAAAATGATAAAAGGATCTTAGGGACAACTTTAGTAATGTTGGAATCTAGATAAAAATGGGCAAATTCTTAGAAAAATATCTTACCAAGAAGTAATCAAGGAGAAAGAATAAACCTGAATAGACATCTAACCATTAAAAGTCTCAAAAATTTTCCCAAAAAGAAAACTATAGGCCCAGATGTTTTCACATTTGCTCTATCAAATACTTAGAGAATAAGAATTCCAATCTCACAAGAACTCAAAAACTAGGAAAAGAGCATAGCCTAACTCATTTTTATCAGGCTAGCATAACCCTGCTGCCAAAACCTGACAAGGAAAGTCTTCACAGTTTTACCCATTTTATAAATCAAATGAGACTATTTACAAAATTCTCTGGAATGCTCACAAAAATGTCTAGCAGCAATTTTTAATCTTGTAAATTGGGGTCATTTGAATAAGTATAGGACAAAATGAATTATTTTGAACTTCAACAACAACACTTTTGGAAGATGAAGTCACCAAGAACTAAAGCCAACAATGCTGTAGTAAGATAAACAGCATCCCATATGAAAGAAAAAAATACCACAAAAACAAACAAAAAACCCCACAAAACAATGTCCTAAAAATGACAGAAACTGGGTTAACTGGTAAGTGCTGGATATGAACTCCCAAATGGCAGCTTTGTATGTCATTTTTCATAGCATAAAGTAAAGTCAATGGTGAACTAGACAGGATGATTGTAATATAAAGCTTTCACATCTCTAGAAGCAAATGGGAGGAAAATTATTTGTTTGGTCTTTACAGTGCAAAATGATTTTCTTAATAAGCATTAAGTGCTTTCTAAAGGGAAAAAAATAGTTTTACTCAATAAAACAAGTGAATCAATATCAGACATCAAGATTAGAAAATATGCCATTAAAGTAAATGAATATTCATAAAACCTTGTGAAAGGTGTTATATTCTTTAACTCCCTTGCTTATTTCCAAATTTCTCCTACTTGCAATCTACCATCCTCGATTACCCATGTGCGAATTACCCAAGGCAAAATGAAAGCCTACTTTATCTCCCTTCACTCTTCAGGATCCTCTCCCAATGTTCGTAGTAAATGTGTTCAACAACACAAACAAGCAGAATAGCCTAGGATACAAGAGCATGAATGGTAGAGCCATATGCCTTTCTTCAAATCCAAGCTCCACCACTTACAGTGTAACCTTGGCTTGTTCCTTAACCTCTCTGGACCTAAATTCTTCATCTGAAACAGTGGAGATAATGACTGGATCTACCTCATAAGGTTCCTGTAGAGATGAAATGAAGTAATATATTGAAGGTCCTAGTATAGTCAAGAAATGTTAATACAAACATAATTAAAAGATAAGTTTACAATACACTCCTGGGCTAAATGTAAATAGATTTTAGAATTATTTTCTGCAGTCATTCATCTGTAGAAACCTAACAAGGAAATAACCAATATCTATTGAGGTTCTATTATATGAAAGGTACTACACTACAGACTCGGGATATAATAAACAAGACAGATATCTCTCCTGTGTGCAAGAGCTCACAGCCACTACTTAGATTAATTGGCCATTGGTGTGGCCAAATAAATAGTGATTTTTTTAAAAAACTTAAAAAAATCTTTCTGCATGCTTTTTCTTCATGGTCCATGAGACTCATCTTGGCCTGAAAACAAAACAAGGCACCAGAACACAATATCTTCTTCTATATAGACTTGGTCTGCACCTCACCCTAACTCCCACAGCATGCAACTCTACCCACAGCAGGCACTCAGAATATATTTTTAAAATTATTTGGTTCCAAATCAGTTGCTGCACAATAATTCTATAAATAAGTAGAGAAGAAAATAGGAGATTCTCCTTAAAAGCATCCTCAAGGTATTGACCTGTACTGGGGGGAATGGGAGCAGGGATGGGACAGAAGTACATGGTTTATATCATCAGAAGATCACATTTGAGAGGCAGTGAGGTACTAAGGAAAGCAAACCACCCACCAATATTCTGTGCCTTTTCTTGCTTTTGTCATCACTCTATGCCAACTCCTGCTTCAAGTTCCAGCTTGGACATTCACTAGTTGTGTGGCTCTGCACAAGTATTTTAACATTGTTTATAGCAATAACTTATTAGCATTTATTGCAATAACTATATGTTTTTATAATCTAAACTAGAGGCCCAGTGCACAAAATTCATGCACAGGGGAGGGGAGGCTACCTCAGCTTGGCCTGTGCCCTCTCACAGTCCGGGACCCCTCGGGGGATGTCTGCCTGCCGGCTTAGGCCTGATCCCCAATCCTAAATTGGCAGGCAGACACCCCTCTCGCAGTCAGGACCCCTCACTCCTTACCACCTTCCTGCTCGCTCCTTACTGTTCAGCTTGCTGCTCCTTAGTGCTGATACAGAGATGGGAGAGGCTCCTTCCACCACTACTGTGCTCGCCAGCCATGAGCACAGCTTCTGGCTGAGCGGTACTCCCCCTGTGGGAGTGCACTGACCATGAGGGGGCAGCTCCTGCATTGAGCATCTGCCCCCTTGTGGTCAGTGTGCATCATAGTGACCGGGTGTTCCAATCGTTCTGCTGTAACGGTTGCTTAGGCTTTTATTATATAGATGGAACTACCTAACAGTCAGTGTGCCCCCCTGAGGGGTCCTGGATTGCGAGAGGGTACAGGCCAGGCTGAGGGTCCCCACCAGTGCACGATCAGGGCCGGGGAGGGACACGGGAGGTTGGCCAGTCAGGGAGGGACTGCGGGAGGGCTCCAGAGAGTATCCAGCCCATCTCACTCAGTCCCGATCCGCTGGACCCCAGCAGCAAGCTAACCTACTGGTTTGAGTGTCTGCCCCCTGGTGGTCAATGTATATCATAGCGAGCAGTTGAGCGGTCTTAGCATATCATTAGTATATTATGCTTTGATTGGTTGAACGGACGACCAGACACTTAGCATATTAGGCTTTTATTATATAGTATTATAATAGGATAATTATAATTTAGAATAATTATAATAAGTATTTGTATTGTTATAAGATTTATATTATTTATACCAATGAAGTCCCAGAAATAACCACTATTTATGAGTCTCAAAGGAAACAGGAAATATATATCAATAGTGGCTTCAGAATTTCTATGTAGAAAGGAGTTAGGAGCAGAAATCTCGTTGGGAGGAGCCTTTAGAAGCTGCTGCACACAACACTTTAGGTAAGAGAGAGAACACTTCAATGTTTTATTTCAAAACAGAAGAAGAGCTGTTGGAAATAAGGAAGCCAGTCCAGGGAGAAAGAAAGGGGAAACAGTGAAACAAAATCCCTAAGAGTTCTATGTACTAGTAAATGATCACTCTCCTTCCCTAGATTTTACTGCACTATGTAATTTCAAAATCTGTACCTACAAAAACAGTGGGATTACAGAAAAGAAACCGTTCAGCCATGGAATCCCCAAGGAAAAGAAAATGTCTGAAGAGAAGAAGGCTCCAAGTGGGTGGGAGTGAGGAGTTAAAAACAAAACAAACAAAAAAAGAATACAGCAGTTAAGGGGGTGGGAATTTGGAATGAAGGAGAGTAATTTGAAAGGGAAAAAACACACAACCAAACAGTTCATTATTTCTACATTACCTCTTAGAAATAGCCTCACTTACCTGACAGGAAGTTCAGGAGGAAAGATGGAGAAATTCTGCACAAATCTGAAAATAAAGAAAAGAAAAAAAAATAGATGAATGGAAAGTGGACCTTCTTAGCACCATAATGCTTCAATACTACAGTCAACTCATCAAGCAGAGGCTGTACAGAGACCTCTACTATATACCAAGGCTTGAACTTGGCAGCAGAGTTACAAAAGAAACAGGATGCAAACCCCGCTCTTAAGGAAATATTACAGACTGGAAAACAAGCCAAAGCCAATTTGGGGGCTGACCTTGTTAATGCCTTAGTAGCATTGTATTATTGCTCAGTCTCAGGCTTCATTAACGGCATCGCACAATGGTATCCTCTCATGTGAAATATAAACATAATAATTTTTAAATCAAGATTTGCAAGAAGAAACCATCTACAGGGTGATCTTGGAACCAACTAAAAACAGACTGTTATGATAGAAGTTCAGTGCTCTAGGAGGAATCCAGAATATAAATTCAAAGAAGAAATAAGGAGTCATGGTGAGTTTCTATTGATCACAATGTGTTCTTTAAGAGAAACAAAAGGAGTAGTTCTTAGTAGATTAAAGTCCAATATGCCAGAGAAACTTCATTAAGCAATGTTTAAAGAAGAAAAAAATGAAGGCCAAGCATGTTGTCCTGTCCTAGAATGAACAAATTACAAACACATGTCCCAGTGCTCAATGTAGAACGAATGTAGAATTAACAACTGAAAAACATTAAAATAATCAAACAAACTAATCAACTGTGACTTGAATACAGAAATAATTGCACTCCACATTTGGGTGAATAAGGATTTTCTACATAGATTTTTTTATGAAATTTCACAACTCAAGCACATTGCCTCTTCCAAAACCTTATTGATAACCACAAATAACCACACTTAATATTTCCCAGTAATCCAGTTTATTAATAAACAACACAAGACTCTCTTTGCCCCTTTGGACCACTTCCAAGTGAAAAACAGGACAAATAACAGTGAAATGTATTGCCCTCTGGATGAAAAAATGTTAAAAGCTTACTAGTATCCAAAGCTGGAGAACATGTGGGAAAATGAAGCCTTACATACACGATTGGTGTAAATGTAAACTTTGAGAGAATAGTTTAGCTATGTTTCAAAATTTTAAATGTGCATACCTCTTGATCAGAATTCTAATTGCAGAGATGGTCCCTACAGAAATATTGACACATATACGCAAAAATATACACACATTGGCATTGCAACTTTAAGTGAGGGGGAAAGAAAGCCTAAGTATCCATCAGTAGATGAATAGTTAAATGAATGATGGTCTATCCATATTATGGAATATATTTAATGCTTTAAAAATGAAGTTGGCCTATATGTATTGACATATAGAGATTCTCAAATATAAATCAAATGAAAAAAATCAAGTTTATTAAAATATATATGAGAGTATGTTAAGCAAAACTATATCTATACATTTGGATACATTCACACTTGTCACTATATAAATTTATATAGTGACAAGTGTGAATGTATCCAAAAAAGCCTTGAAGGAACCCATCAAGCCTCTACAGATAGAAGTGTGATGGAGAAAAAGGATGAAGCCCAATTTTTCCTCCATGGAACACAGACATGTATTCATGTCTTACTTATACAATTAAATATATTTCTCCTAGAAGAGAAAAGCAGAACAAAGGGAGAGCCAAGCCATTCAGGTTCTCCAAACAGAGCTCCTAAATCAAGCTCAGAGGGAGGCTAACTGGGAGGTAATGCCATCATTTGCTCAGCTGATGCCATCTCCCCTGGCCCTGCTCTAACCCAATTAGAAAGGCTCCATTGAAAGCCCTAGGATTTCTGGAATCAGAGCCAAGAAACCAACTTTCCAGCCGGGAAGCAGGAACTCACTTGAGCAAGTTGTGGAAAAGAATGTCAAAAGCAATGATGTGAAAATGTCTGATGGACACAGAGGCCTAAACTTAATTAAAGAATTATACATCTTTCAGCCTGTGGATGCCTCCTTGTCACTATCGCCACCACACACCCACCAACCTGTATCTCCTAAAAAACTAAATAGGAATCAGGATCCGATCAGCACTAGCACTCCAGTAACAAAACATAGCCACTGCCAATGTTTGGACTTCTTACATCATTGAAAGAAAAGGGCAAGTCAAAAAAGGAACCATATGGACTTATGTAAGACATGGCAAGGAACAGAGAAGCTTCTCAGAGAAGAACGGCAAACTAACCAATTGCTAGGATTAACTGAAACCTCCCCCAGTTGTGGACTGCCCCAAAGTATGACATCAGGGAGGCTAGAAATGCATCCTATTTCCTCTATTTACCAATCTGGCTAAAACCCAGGGCAATACCAGCGTGACCAGAAAAAAAAAAAAGGTGAAGGGGGGAAGGGGGACAAGCAGACTCTACAAGTGGTTTTGGTGGGAAGGAAATTAAATCTGTATGTACTTAGAGCTCTCCAGTGTAGAGGAAGCTCTCAGAAAAGCTGTATCCAAGAACCAGAACTCCTGTGCTCGGAAGCCCTGGGTGTCAGCTATGGGGCCCATATATTCTGGGGATAATGAACAAAACAATGAGCAAAATACTACACAGGTAACAGCAGCCACAGGCATTTGTCCCACTGCCTTGGGGTAATGTGATGCCGCCCCAGGATCAACCAAAGACAAACCCAGTGACATGCAGCATCCTGGAGGGTTCACCACTTCATTTAGAACCTAATGATTAATTAGTGGCCCAGATTTAGGAGCAGAGTCTCTCCTAGTTCCTGGCAATATCACCGATACCATAGAAGAAAGGACCAGAAGAAAATGAGGCCTTGAAAATTGGGAATGGGGACAGATATACTCAAAGAGAAACTTCTCCACCATGGTAGGAAAAGCAAATTGCATAGATAGAAATGATGGTGAAGGTTAAGCTGTGGACATATACAGGAAATGGTTGGGGATATGCAGGTTCTTGACTGTAGAGTGGCAGGTATGCCATTGAGGAACAAATAAGAGTGGTTCTAGAACAGTGGTTCTCAACCTTCCTAATGCCACGACCCTTTAATACAGTTCCTCATGTTGTGGTGACCCCCAATTTCATTGTTACAAATTGAACATAATTAAAGCATAGTGATTAATCACAAAAACAATATGTAATTATATATGTGTTTTCCGATGGTCTTTGGCGACCCCTGTGAAAGGGTCGTTCCACTCCCAAAGGAGTCGCAACCCACAGGTTAAGAACCGCTGTTCTAGAACTTTGTGGTGGCCCCATTACTAATGAGACCCTGTCTAATAGGATCTTTACCTGCACACACTGGTTTGTTCAGTTCTGGATGCCATGATTCAAGAGGAGTTAAATTGTGAGATGACTCTGGAAAACCAAAGCTAATTTATTCAACAGACACTTACTGAATGCCTACTATGTACCAAAAACATGGCCACTCTGTATGGTTGTGCAGGTTGCGCTCTGCACAAGGGCATTTGACCAAGAGTACCATTAGAATCTGAATCCAGAATGCCAGGCTTTCTGGAAGTGCCATATGAACCAGCTGTGAACTCTGTCACAGGTATAACGGGAGCTCTGAAGAAGGGGACCTAATCCAGTGTAGGGAAATTGATCCAGGAAAATTTCCTCAAGGAGGTAACAGTTATGCTGCCTCCTAAGTGATGTGCAACTCCTTGTGTGAAGAAATGGAAAAGAGCATTCCAAAGCGAGGAAATGGCCTAAACCAAGACATGGAGCCAGAGACTGGCATTAAGTGGGCATGACTCAGAATCAGTTTGATGTTGCTGAAGCATAAAGAACAAAACAGTCACTGGCCAGAAGGTACCATGGAGATATGGAGCAGAAACCTGATGGAACATATTAAAAATATAGTCTGTGAATAGACTGGGAAAAATCCACTTTGCATGTCCAGATGGAGGTTGTGATGGCTTATGAATAATATCCACTATGTATATAAGGCACTCACAGAAAGAAAATGGTAACTAGGTATACTCTGTCTCTACTATGGGCCGAAATGGTGCCTAAAAGGTGGTTTAAACCACAGCCCAAGGGATTTATTAAACAGCAGGAAGAATGTATTGGTATTGATCATCATTATATTGTAGAAGTGACTGAGAGAGCTTTTGGAATTGCTTTCTGAAACACTGAAAAGATGACATATTAATCACATATTAATCATATTAATCACAGTTGCAAGGCTGCCTGCTGAGGTGGAATGAACCAGACCAGGAAAAACAGCTGATGGACCTCTTGCAACTGTTGGTACCAGGCTGTTTTTCTGCAGCAATGAAAGCTTTATTTTCTCTCCTCCCCTTTCTCCTGTCTTCTCTTTGTCTCTTCCCTTCTTCTCCTCTCTTTCATCCTACACTTTCCATCTTTCCCTTCCCTCCCATTACCTAGCTTGAGACTTGCCAAACATACTCCAGGGACTAGAATTGTCCTGGTTACCTCTGCCCAGAGCTGAAGAAGAGGTAACAATATTAAAGACCACCTGGTGAGAAATCCACCTTTGAATGACCCCATAATCAACAGACCCAACCCTCTTAGTGAGGCAACCACAGCCCTCCACTCTACATGTTGGAAGTAAAGTGTTTCAAAACAGCATGACTTTCTTTAGGGTGTAAATAGTCACCACCTTAAAAGTAAGTGCACATGCAAGAACATACCAATTACTTCCTTTTCAGAGCATTAATTTGCTATTTCACAAAAACCCCCACATACTTGATTTTTTAAAAATGCAAGTCTTACATTAAGCTTCATTCATACAAAGTTAACTAGAGGTAAACTTTCTTCCATTTATATGAAAACACTTTATCAGGAAAACTGAATTTACATAATTACTGCAACCTTAAATCAACCTCAATTTCCATGCCTGATATTTTTCTAATTAACTCTTAACTTCTCTTTCCACTGGAAAGCAACAAATACTGAGCATTTTCCTCTATTTAAGCTGTTTTGATATTGTATTGTCAATAATGAAATAAAATACAACTAAAAAATACATATATGAGAAAGAAAGAAACAATTGTACAAGTAGGATGGGTCCCACCAAGTAACTAAGAAAACCACCATGTTAGTTTTTCCTTTGTTAAGTTTTTGTTGTATATTTGACACTTGGGCTAGAAATTAAAATTCTTCTGTTTCCAAATTTATTTGCCACTTGAGATGTACTAAACACTTAATTGCTTCTTAGTCTAATCCAGTGAGAAAAAGACAAGGAAACTTTTACCCATAAAGTTTTCATTGTTCCCACTGTAAATGAGTAAGAAGTGACATTATTATCTAGCCCTATTTGACAGATAACCTATGGAAGATAGGCACTTGGTGATTTATTGATATCATTTTTTTAAATTCAATGTAAGAACCTCATATTCAACCTCTACACTGTTATGCCTCAGTCAACTTTTCCAGCATAAGAAATTACTAGCCCTTTTCCTTTTGTGGTGGATTGCAAAACTGGCCATATATTCTCCCTATCCCAGTATGCCTGTCCATATGCAATGTGACTGCAGCTCTACTTATAAAAAGGTGGTCTTTTTCTCCACCCCTTAATGTGGGCCGGCCTTGCCACTTGCTTTGCCCAATGGGACATTAGCAAATGTGATACTAGCATTAGTTTACAAAGTGCTTATCCATGGAAGTTTGCTCTCTCTTGCTGCTCCTGGAACCTCAAGCCACCATGTAAGCATGTAAACAAGCCTGAACTGGCCTGACAGATGGTGAAAGGCACATGTCTAGTCACTGTCACTGGGCCAACCCCCAAAGACAGTCATCTACTGACTGGCTACTGACTAAAGGCGCCTGAGTGAGCCCAACTGAGACCATCAGGACCATCCAGCTGAGCCCAGCCCAGACTGCAGGCTCCAGAATTGGGAACTAACGAGATGGGTGTTGCTTTATTTAAGCCCCCAAATTTGGGGTGTTTTGCTTCACAGAAAAAGCTAACTTGTATACCTTCCTCTTTATTCTTTCTCTTCCTCTCCATCTACCCTTCATCCCCACCTTTCCCCCCAATGCCTCTTGCTTTCTTTTTGTCCTTCTACAATAACTGCAAGTACCCATTTAAGGGCCCACTGGGTATAAGACACTAACCTAGGCTAGTTCTAATTCAAAGCCTGCCTCATTTTCTTCCAACCTACACCCTCTGAAGCCCATATAAGCAGACTCCGCAGACCTTGCATGATCTATGGGCCCCACTCATGAAGTAATTCAGCAAGATATTTCTGGGGACCAGAAGGCCACAGTGTTGACTCTTGGCAGTTGGCAGCCCATCTCTAGGCATTTGCTGGTGATTATCTCCCTGGGAGAGTCATTTGTCACTGTGACCTGTTGAATGGACTCCTGAGGTATACTCTAGCCAAACCCTCTGTTCCTTGCCACCAGAGAAGTATAATAAGAACATGGACTTTTCAAGCCAAATGCCCAAGGGTTAAGAGTTATACCCCTTCTCTTACATGGCTACCCTGGCTGCCCAGGCTACTTGAGCAGAAAATATATTTATAACTATAGGAAACAACCCACTGTGAGTGCTAAAGCGCTTAGCTTTCCATTTGTTTACTACATGAATAAAAGAAAATCAATAGGCTTATCTTGCTAATGACATCAAGTCGCTCAATATAACTCAGAAGCCAGAAAGAAGGTCATTTCTTAAAACGCTTTTCTTCCTCTCCCACATTTAGAGTGTACTTTATCCCCATTCTAACTTATTTTTCCCCTGAATGATTTTTTTCAGACTTTTAAAAAGCTTACTTTTACGTCATGTCCTGGAACCTGCCATTTGTGGTTACAGCATTAATGTTTAGAAAGGTCAATTTAGGTGTCGGGGTTGAATAAATGTTCATTTTAAAAATGATTTTTAAATGGGACTCTTTCTCCCTCAGAATGCCCTGGAGTTTTCTTCTTTTCTAGGTGCATGTGTAAATGTATTTTGAAACGGAACACCAAAATGTCAGGTGGACAGAGATTTTATAGGCTCCCATCAACAAATGTAAATCAGAAGTATATCCTCTGGAGTACATCTCTAAGATTTTTCACAATTTATCAGTGCAGTTTTTCTGGCAAAGGAAAACTGTTTTACCTCAGACATCTTTCAGTTCTCCCTTTCTATGTTCTGTTTATAGGCCTCCCTGTTTGAAGAGAATTATTTTTTCTCCTTCTCACCTGTTCTTGATAGGAATAATGCCCTCCATTTGTATAGTGATTTATGGTAGACAAGATGCCTTCAGCCCTAACCGGTTTGGCTCAGTGGATAGAGCGTTGGCCTGTGGACTGGGGCGGGGGCAGGGGGGGGGTCCCGGATTTGATTCTGGTCAAGGGCATGTACCTTTGTTGCGGGCGCATCCCCAGTGAGGGGTGTGCAGGAGGCAGCTGATCGATGTTTCTCTCTCATGGATGTTTCTAACTCTCTAACCCTCTCCCTTCCTCTCTGTGAAAATCAATAAAATATACTTTTAAAAAAAGATGCCTTCACATACATTATCCCAGTTTGGACACAAATGTTTACAGAGTATCTGCCAGGCAAATTCCTAGCATCATGCTAGGTAGTGGGGATACACTAGAAAGCAAAATAAATCCTGCCTTCAGGGAGCTTATCATCTATGGGGAAACAAAGATGTGATACAAAAGTTAACAGCAAGAAATGCAAAACTGCAACTGTAGTGCCACCAAGAAAAGTGTGTGGACCTCTGAATGAACACAAAGGGATTTGACCTACAGAGTCACAGCAAAGAGGCAGGGAAAGACCATACCGAGTAGCGGAAGGAGTATGTGCAAAGGCACTGTGGTGGGAGGGAGTCCAGCCCATGTAAGGAACTAAAAAAAAGGCCAGAGTGAACAGTACACAGAGGGGTAAGGAAAGCACTCTGAGAAATTAGACTGAAGGAGTAAGCAAGGCTCAAATCACACTGAGGCTTGGTAATCAAGGTGAAGATTCGTGTCTTGTTCTGAGAGCAAAGAAAAGTCACCAAAAGAATTTTAAACTGAGTGATGTATTCACACTTTGATAAGATTGTTTTAGCAGTTGAGTGGAAAATAGATTAGAGGGGGACAGAGTGGAGGTGGGGTTCAGTTTAGTTTGAGATTTCTTCTCTCTGCTCTCAAACATTGTTCTGAAGGGCTGAGCTATCATTAAAACAAAAATCCAAACTAAAAGGTATAATCAAGGAAAGGGAGACTATAGACTTGTTTATGTCATGTTACACACATGAAGATCTACTGAAATATTATGAAAATTACAGTTCCGAAAAGGAGAAAGATTCAAAATAATTATACAAGTCAGTTTTCCCTTTGCACCAGGAGTCAGCAAACTTTTTCTATAAAGGATTAGATAATAAATATTACCAGTTTTGAAGGCTGTAGGACCTTTGCTGCAACTATTCAACTCCACCACTAGCAAAACAGCCATAGACAAAAATGTAAATGAATGAGCATGACACCAAAAGGTAACCAGTTCAATTCCCTGTCAAGGCACATGCCCAGGTTGCAGGTTCGATTCCCAGTCAGGGCACATGCGGGAGGCAACCAATCAATGTTTCTCCTTCATATCAATGCTTCTCTCTTCTCTTCCTTTCCCTTCCCCTCTCTCTAAAAAAAATAATAACATCTCTGGTCAACTCCTACATGTGGATGAATGGTGTTATAAAATGTGCTCATAGTCATAAGAACCTGCTTTGAGGACACAAAAATAGGATTGGCTGATTCTATCTTTTGTGTGTTTGGAAGGTAGAGGGCATAGAAACATGTTCTACATCAGAGGGACTGAAGGAGATGATGGTGACCTGGAAAGCCTATTAAAGCCTGTGTGGAGTAGGACTTCTCTCCTACTCTGAAAGCTCTTAATTTTTGAGATATGTAAAAGACCACTTCTCAAGACATATTTTTGGTAAGGTATTGCAACCCATTAAAGAATGCAAATTTCAGTTACATTGATCATTAACAGATGAGTTTGACTTAATCAGGCCAGCTTTGATGGTGAGGGGGGAGACTACAGGCAAGGATGACTCAGGAGGAATCAGTGGAGTCAGGCCTGTACAATGTGGGAGCACTAAGATGGGATCCTGCTGTTAGCTCAAGAGGGCAAAGGGGGAGGGATGAGGAAGAGACTCCCAAGGAGGGGCTTTGCCTACATTATAGGTCTGCTCAGCTGGTCCTTAGAAACTGAAAGGCAATGCCATTCTAAGCAATTCTCCTATATCTAGGAAAATCTCCCAGTTGCTAACTGGCCTTCTCATTTTATTATTTTCCCTCCCTCATGAGGATATTCTCTTAAAGCATCAACATTGCCTTCTCCTTTTGCTTACGTTGTCTTCAAATGACTACTTGGCTCCACCGGAAGTGGAGTTATTTTTGCAGACTGGATGGTGTGAAGTAGGGTGGGGAAAGCCTCTGATGATGGAAACTCCTCTCTCACCAGAGAATTTGTCTGTGGCACCAAGCCCTGGCCTCACCAGAGCAGAGCCATCCACTTTCTTTTTTTAGAACTATCCTCTTTGACCCGCCCAGTGCTGAGATTTGTCAGTGTGTTTTTCCAGGATACCTGGCAAACAACAACTTGACAAGTTCAATGGTTTTCATTGACAACCCCAAAGGAGTCCTCTGAAAACTGCAAAACTAGACACACAGCCCATAAAAATCATACCTCCCACAAGTGTCTGGACCCTGCCTTTTTCTAAATGACTCCCTCCAGCACTGATGCAGCATGGGTGGCTTTGCAGTATTTTTTAAAATGATTTTTCCAAAACTAAGGTGTTCCAACTAGTGTGGGAGTATTATTTTTCCCCCTTGAAGTAAGAGACCAGCTCTCCAGATAGTTTGGGAAAATGCGAGAAGACCACATGAGTGAAATAACTCCCAAAGCTAATCTCTTGCCACCAGACCCCAAAATCTGCATGAACCATGAAGTGTACTGGGTCCACCTGGTACAAGGTCTGTGACTCATTTTAATACACTGCAGGGAAAGTAGTGTGATATTATGTGTGCGCCAGTTAGCTAGACCTTGAACTCTACTCTCAGAGGGGTCAGCAAACTTGATAGCAGAAAAGACCACTCTCCAGAAACAGCTCCTACAAGTCCTTCTGCCACCCAGACCTGGACCAACAATCCACACTTTGTTAGAGTATATACTGAAAAAACATTCAACTAGTGAAACTAATGACTCAACTAGAATGATAAATACAATGCCAAGGAAAATAATAACATTATTTCTCTCATCTGAAGTATAATAGTCACGTAGGTTAGTCTCTGGGATGGATGAACATTATTATAGTAAAAAAAGTGTAGGGTGAATATAAAACAGAATCTTTCTGTTAGTCTCCTGGCTTCTCATTGGGAAGAGTTGGGTTGAAAGGAAATGGACCAAAATGGGAAAGTCAGGTTACAGCTAGTGGAATTCTTCAGAAAGCAATATTCAGTAACTTCCTAATTCCTTGTGAATTGTCAATAAATATTAACCATAGCAAAGAAAGGTTGCTGCACCCAATCATGAAGCAAATGGCAGAGCGTTTCAAGGAGCATAAATCCCTGCCTTTGAATTCTGGCTTTGCCATTTGCTGGCCCTAAAACCTTGGGCAAGTAACTCAGTTTCTCTGTGTGCCTTAGTATCTTCATCTGTAAAATGGAAATAATATCAATACTATGCATCTGCCAGTTATTAGTACACATAAATGTGTCAATACATATAATATGCTTAAAACAAGTCCTTGCACATAGCAAATGCTCAATAAATAGTAATTATCAGTATCATAGTTAGAAATATAGATTAAAAACAGTATTTAATGTAAAAATGATCCTGCCTGAATAGAGCTGTAGTGTGCTCATGCAAGTAAAAATGGATGTACAGTATCTCCAAATCTTTACTCTTAAAACTCACATTCAAAAGTATTATAAAGTGATTTTATTCTATAGTAACAATGCCAAATCATTGGCAAAATTGCCAAAGCATTTTTACATACAGGATATTGCAGAGAAAAGGGAGGTGTAGCAAGGCAGTAAGATATTTTTACTGAGTAACCAATCACAAGTTTCATGATGAAGTAGTCACAGATATTTAAATGCCTCCATCTCTACCTCAAGATTCCTTACCTATAACTTGGGTATAATCATATATTTGTGAATGGAAATTCTAATGAAGGAATAGTGAGTAAGTATAGGAAAAGTGCTCAGCTATTAGTGTTTTCACCATCATTAACTTCTCAAGTATGTCAGGTGCTCAGCTATTTGCTTCACATGCCTGGGTTGTAGGTGAAATTCAATGTGCTTCTCCAGAAGACACTGTGCAGGAGGAGGGCCCACTACCCTTTCTGTACCCTTTCCTCCCCGGCCATCCCCACTAGCCCAACCCCTAGTCTTCCTCCTTTCCCTGTGTTCTTCTCCTCATTCCCACCCTATCACAAATGCCCCCCAAAATGTAGCTAATATCTACTCTTGATCCCTGAGTGTGAAGGTGCTAAGGAGCTTCCAGTCTTAAATGGCATTGGCATTTTAAATCAACTTCATGGTTAAATTAATGACTTTGTCATTTGTTAGAGGAATTTGAGACCTGAGGGAGAAAGTGAGGATGATGTTTGAGGGGCCAGAGCCCCCTTTCAGGGGTTCATTCTCTTGCAGCCAAGGACCTTGCACATGGGTTGTCCCCACCCTGGCCCAAGTGGAGTGCAGCCCCACAGCATGGAGAGTGAGTGTGCCTGCCATGCTCAGGTGCCTTCCCATTCAATAAATATTTAATGAGTAAATACCACGTGCCAGGCACTACATGAGGGGCTAGGAACATGCTGCTGAGCAAGACAGATACAACTGTGCCCTTCTGGACTGTACATACCAGTGGGGCACTGAAACAAATAAAAATGTAAATGGACAAATATATGAAACAATTATAAATTTTAAAGAAGGCTGGGAAGAAAACACATAAGGAGCTGAATTATATTCTTCAGTGAGACAATGACACAAAAAGAATATGCAACTTGCTCTATATTAAAAATAAGTCAACAAATAGGAAGTCTCTCACTACATGATCATTTCTATTAAGATGTTCATATTGGCAGGAGTCAGGCTTTGTAAACACTCCAGGGAACCTTAACTCCAAGTGGGGGAACATTCATTTTCATTCAACTTCTCTTCCACTATTTTTTTTTTTTTACTTCTAGAGATGGAACTAGGCTGGACCAGTGCTTTGATATTTTCTCTCAGACCAGTTTCAGATGAAAACATGGAGGAGAAAAGTTTATCTTAAAGGAATCAAAATTACTGTATAATAATTGTAGAACAGAGGAAACCTTCATTTGCTTGTAAGCTATTTAGCTAAACTTAAATGATTAAAGTAGAAAATACATGCCCTCTAGAGCTGGTATAAAATTGCTTTCTCAATACACCTCAAAATGCCAACTCTGAGGGCAGGAGTGGGACTATGAGTGGATTATATTTATTTAATTGCAGTTTTCTGTAATCTCTAGAGTTCTAATGATAAAAATACATTATTTTTAAAGCCAGAAAAAATAAATCTTACAGGCATAGTGACTTTTGTGGTTTTTTTCTACCAATTAACAACAAAACAAAACTATACTAAAGCCTTATTAGCTGCTCAATAGAATCTGCATTATTAGTAACAAGTATTAAGTACAAAACTAAAGTGAGGAAGTAGATATAAAGTGTGGGTGGTGGTGACAATTTTTGAGAGGTGGCCTATGAAAACATCATGAGAAGTGGACATCTGAGCCTAGACCTGCTAAAGGAGGTCAGGGAGTGAGCCAGGATGCTCGCTGGGGGATAAGCACTGCAGACAGAAGACACTGTGCCCTGGAAGAAAGATCCATGATGGACTGTTTACCCAGACATGCAAAATTGCTTCAGACAGGAATCAGTCTGGACTTAATGAAACCAACGAGTCAGAAGAAAATTAAGTGATAGGTTGGCATGGCATTGAGATAAGAAATGACAGCCAAGGCCTAGTAAATGCAGGCTATAGTTGGGCAGAATTCTAAGTCTTTTATTTGTATTAACTCAATCCCTACAACAACATGCTTAGGGCACCTATTTAATTTAATGCTCGGGATAGGGTACCTGAAAGTTAAATGAAACATTATTAATGCAGAAAAAAACAGGCATAAATCAGGGGTGCCCCAGGCAAACTGGAATATGTTATCACCCTACCCAGAAGGCATACTATTAGAACTGCTTTATAGAAAAGGAAGCTGAGGCAAAGCACAGAGAGGTTACATAATTTGCTTGAGGTCACAGAGGTACAAGATTCGAACTTAGCCAGGCTTCAGAGCCCATACTCTTGATGTCTACACAGTATTACCTTTCTGTGTTTTGTATACTACAAAACTTCTGGTGCTAAAACCTGGGTTATATTTATCATCAGGAATAGGAGATTAAGCTGGGGGGAAAAACACACCAGCTTCTAGAGTTAAATACCAAGTTAGCAGCCCTGGAGAACCTCTCCAAGCCTCAGTTCAGTCACCTATAAAACAAAGCAACTGAGACCTACCTTACAATACCACTGCAACACTCAGATGAGGCAGTGTTTGTGAAAAATGCAATGGAAGTTGAAATGCACAACATGTATATTAATTCTATAAGAAGTTATAATATGTAAAATCTGCATATTCTCTGTGTAGAGCCAAAAAGTAATATTTTCTGTAAAAGGCAAACAGTAAATATTTCAGGCTTTGCAGACCACATGGTCTCTGTCACAACTACTCAACTCTTCTGTTGTAGAATGAAAGCAGTCATAGACAATCTATAAGTGAAGGAGTGTGTCTGTGTGCCAATATAACTTTATTTACAGAAACAGGTGGAGGGCCACAAGACCATAGTTAGCCAACCACTGACTCAGAGAAATGCTATTTAAAATTGCAACCCCTCGATGCTCCCTGTGTTTCTTCTGATTCATTTTTCTTCATAGGTAGCACTGTTACCATCTAACATAATAAGTATTTTACTTATTTATTATTTGCTTCCCCCACTAGAAAATAACCTTTCTCTGTTTGTTTCACTGTTGATTCTCCAGTGCCTACGAGAGTGCCTGGCACATAGTAGGAACTTTATAAATATTTATCAAAAGAATGCATGGATGGCCGAAACCGGTTTGGCTCAGTAGATAGAGCGTCGGCCTGCGGACTGAAAGGTCCCAGGTTCGATTCCGGTCGGGGGCATGTACCTGGGTTGCGGGCATATCCCCAGTGGGAGGTGTGCAGGAGGCAGCTGATCGATGTTTCTCTCTCATCGATGTTTCTAACTCTCTATCTCTCTCCCTTCCTCTCTGTAAAAAATCAATAAAATATATTTTTTTAAAAAAAGAATGCATGGATGAATGAGTGGAAAATTTTTGAAGGAGTTGAACATACTATTGGAAAACAGGGGCAAATCCATGGCAAATAAAAATAAAAAAAAGGAAACAGAGAATGATATCCGAAAACCTAGGGGAAGAAAAACTACTGGAAATTAACTCAAACTCAGCATTGTGATTCCTTGCAGGGAAAGGGAAAAGGATTATTTCCAAAACCAATTTTGTGAGTTGTGAACCAAAGTCTTACAAAACAATTTCCAAAATTAGCTGGTTAAAATCTAAAGGAATTATTGGCTTGATTTAGGCTAAGAAAATAGCTTGAGATTTGTTCCAGATCAACTAATTATGAGTGTGTGTGTGTGTGTGTGTGTGTGTGTGTGTGTGTGTTTAATCCCTCCTCAACACTATCCTGGCAAATATGGGTTCAGTTCCTCACTGGGAATGGTCTGGGGAGTGGTGTGAAATTGATTCAGCAGGCTTTGCACGGAAAGATATATATTGGTGTCATTTAGTTCAGGGCTTGACAAATTGTAGTGTCAGTCATTCTAATTTATCTTCATAGTTCAATGCAAGCTCATGGTTAAAATTAACAGCAAAATTTTGCTTAACTGAATAGGAACTTTTCTAAAGAGAGAAGGGTTCTTTACATAAGTTGCTTTATGTAACTCTTTTAAACTAAAATCTATATAACACATTCATTCAACTGATGTTACCTGGTGTTCACTGGAAGAAACACTACTTCTACAAAAGTGTGCATATCTAATGCACAGCTCACAACCTAAACAATATTAAGCTTTTCAGACACAGTGCTTAGCAAAAGTTTGGCAAGTTTTTTCTGAAGAACTTTGATGCTAATCCTCTAATCTGGCGCACTCAGCTCCATGTTTGAGTGCCTATTGCATGCCAACAGGGAGTGAGGCTGAAGAACTTCATTGTTAGGCTTACGAGTAATAATTTCATTGTGTCAGCTTCTTGAAGAAACAAAGTTCTACTTATTGATTGATCTAATATGTAATTGTGAAAAGAGAACTGGACTTAAGGTCAAAAGACTTGGCTATGCCTGGCCAGTGTGGCTCAGTGGTATAGACCTATGAACCAAGAGGTCACCCTTAGATTCCAGTCAGGGTACATGCCTGGGTTGCAGGCTCCAATCCCAGGGGGGGTGGGCATGCAGGAGGAAGAATCAACCAATCAATGATTCTTTCTCATTATTGATGTTTCTATCTTTCTCTCCCTCTCCCTGCCTCTCTGAAATTAGTAAAAATATTTTTAAAAAGACTTGGCTAAAAACAAAAACAAGACTTGGCTAAAGGACTTAAGGAATGAAGAAAAAGAAATGGAATGAAACAGAAAAGATGAAAATGAAGAAAAGAAAAAAGGAATGGAGTTCTGAATCATCACATGGAAGACTCTTGTGAAAGAAGCCAAATACAGAAGGCCACACACCATATGATTCCATTTATACAAATGTTCAGAAAAGGCAAATCTATAGAGACAGAAAGTATATTAGTGGTTGCCAGGGTCTGGGAAAAGGAGGAAGACATAGGCAGTGACTGCTAAGGAGTCAGGGCTTCTCTGTGAGGTGATGGAAATGTTCTGCAATCAGATAGTGGTGATGGTTATACAACCCTGTGGATAATCTAAAAACCACTGAATTGTACACTTTAAAAAGGTGAATTTTATGGTATGTGAATTATTTCTCAAGCAAAAAAAGGGATAAAAAAGAGTTTTTGTGTGTGTCTTTTTAAAAAAACGATCTGACTGCTATCGACTGTGGACAAGACATTTAACCTACCTCTCATTTTGTTGGCAAGACACAAATTAGATATCTATATGCAAGTAATTTTGGAAAAAATGTATAATGCTGCAAATTCAAGGCAATTTCACTCAAAATCTTAGTAAGGTTTTTCATGGAAATTTATGGTAATTCTAAGGTACTTATGTAAAAGCAAGTGGCCAAGACAATTTGAGAAAGAACAAGAGACGATGGCTTGACCTACCCGCTCCAAGAATCATTAGAAAGGTATAGCAATCAAATATAGTATTCACTCAGGGTTAGACAAATATGCCAGGAAGCCAAATTTGAGTGAGCTGGAAGCAAATTCATACCGATATGGGCATTTATAACAAAGGAAGTGCCAGATAGATGCAGTTTAGGAGGGCAAACATCAGCACTTCAATAAAGGATGCTGGGATAACTGGTTTTCCACATGGAAAAACAATCTACACACAGATTGCTCCCTCAATTCCAATTAGACTAAAGTTATTTCAAAAGCCAACATTAAAAACTTTTAGGAGAAAATATAGAAAAATATCTTTATAGCTTTGAAATAGGAACACAAAATGTACAAAACATAAAAGAAAAAAAGAAAAAATTTGGCTACATTAAAAGCAAGAACTTTATCAGAAAACACCATAAAAATAAGCCAAAGCTGGGAGACATTATCTATAACATATATCACTAAAAATTAGTATCCAGAATATAAAAAGAATATCTATAAATCAATAAAAAATACAGACAACCTGATTTCCCCCCCCCCCCCAAAATGGGCAAAAACCTGAATTTTTTTTTATTTTTTCCAATATATGTTTATTGATTTCAGAGAGGAAGGGAGAGGGAAAGAGAGATAGAAACATCACTGATGAGAGAGAATCATTGATTGGCTGCTTCCTGCATGCCCCCTATTGGGGATTGAGCCCACAAGCCCGGGCATGTGCCCTGACCAGGAATAGTAACAGGATCTCCTGGTTCATAGGTCGACACTCAACCACTGAGCCATGTTGGCCGGGCTAAAGATGAAATTTAAATAGCCAATGAATACTGGTACTCAGAAATGCAAGTCAAAACTAAAAGAGATAAAATATCATAGCTATTATTTTAGCTATATTGAAAAGTCTGATTATGCTAAGTATTGGGAAGGATGCTGAGCAACAGGAAGATTCTTACACTGTTGCTTAGGAAAGTAATCTGGCAACAACTAGTACAGTTGAAGAGGCATGTACCCTGCCACCCCAAACCTCCATTCTTAGATATAATCCCTAGAGAAACATTCCAAATTAGTACAATAAAACATGTTCAAGGCTGTTTATAGCAGCCCCATTTTTAATACCAAAATCTAAAACAACTTAAATGACCATCAATAGAAAAATATATGAATATGTTTTATATATATATATGTAATGAAATACTACAGAGCAAAGAAAAAGAATTGAATTAGAGGTACATGTAGCAACAAGGAAAAACCTCACAAAAATAACTGATTGAAAACGAAAGTTGCAAAAGAATTTGGCAGTAAAAAACCTATCATATAAAATTTAAAAGCATGCAAGTAGCATTCTTTCTTGCCGAGAGCCATATTCATATCTATAATAATAAAAGCATAATGTGCAAATCAACCAAACAACCGAACAGCAGAACGACCATCCAGATGACCTTCTGGATGACCACATTAGGACACTCACTGGTGCCGGGCCAGCCAAGGCGGGTGGGTGCAATGCCATTGGTCGGGAGCCCAGCCAATGCCCCATGATCACCCTGCAGAGGGAGGTCCAGGCCACCGGCTGGCTGGGCGACAATTGCCCCAAAGAGGGAGATCCAGGCTACCCGGCCAGTGACGCTGCAGTGGGTAGCCTGGGCCTCCCTCTATGGGGGTGATCTATCCTAGAGCCCTGGCCTGGTGGGTGGGGCCTATGTCTTTGGGGTAATCAATCGCAGGGCTCCCAGACTGTGAGAGGGCACAGGCTAGGCTGACCCCCCCCTCCCCAAGCGCACAAATTTTGTGCATCGGGCCTCTAGTGTAGAATAAGTATAAAGAAATGTCTGAGAAGATAAACATCAATTTCAGGATTGTGCTTACCTCTGTGTTAGATTAAAAATGGTTTCACTTTTTTAACCTAATATATGGCCAGGATTGAAAACCTCTGACACCATTGGTGGAGCAGGTCCAAAGGAGACTGAACCAGCACTGACCCACCCTCAGTGGGTTCCCATAGGAGCAAAGATCACAGAGGGGTCAAAGCCATGTGCCAGACTGATAGTATACTGATTACCTGAACTAATTATCCACAAGTAGCTGATCCCAGCAATAACAAGCCACAAGAAGGGCTCACTTTGCCATTTTGATGCTAGCAAAGGGGGAAGATGAATTATTCAAGTGGACATATAATGGTTGATAAATGATTACCATTTAGTAACAAACAGTAACCAAGACTTTATCAAAATCACAGTTAATATGAAAATCATCCCATACATAATTTAATCTTTGATTATTCAAAAAGTACATAAGAATCTTTACTGCAAACATCTGTTGTCATTATACATAATTTTGGGGCTACTAAAAAGTTTGTGCTATAGAAGGCTGGATAAATGAATGTACTTCCTTTTTTTATACAGTCAATTAGACTCGTTAAAAGGCAATGTCTTTCAAATTGCTCATAGATCCAAGGAAACAAAATTAAGTACTCAAGTCTTTGATTTTAAGGGTTATTTTGCAAAAAAAGAGAAAGAAATAAGGAAAGGAAAGAAAGAAAGAAGGAAAGAAAAGAAAGAAAGAAAATGATTCTGAGGAGTTGAAGGGTCTTGCCAAAATGAACAAAGGAACACATTGCTTTGAGAAAAACGACTTCCATTTTAGTACCCTGTCTCTCCCCTAGGTGGAGCCCATTCCAAACCTATAGGTGCCCAGTGACCTACTTTTTGAACCCTTATCTGCTCTCAGGAGACCTCACATAGAGGCACATCAACCAAAATCTGTGCTCATTTACATTTTAACAAGTCCTTAAACCAAACATATTAATCTCTAATTGTGGATTTTCAAGATTCAGCTAGATAAAAAGTTGAAATGTTGGTGGGGGGAAGGGTGGGCGGGAGGAGTGGGAAAGCTAGGCAAAGTTATTGCTATGCACCAATCTGCCTGGTGTGCTGGTGTGGGTTCAAAATTCATATGTTGAAGCCCTAACCTCTAATGTGACTGTATATGAAGACAGGGTTTTAGGTGGTAATTAAGGTTAAATGAGGTAATAAGGGTGGGGCCCTAATCCAATAGGGCCATGGCCTTATAAGAGAAAGTTTCTCTCTCTCTCTCTCTCTCTCTCTCTCTCTCTCTCTCTCTCTCTCTCTCTCCATCCATCCCTCCTTCCCTCCTTCTCCTCACTCTCCCTACAATTTGAGGACACAGCAAGAAGGGGGCAGTCTACAAGCCAGGAAGAGAGCCCAAAATCACAAGGAAGCAGTCATCTAGCCATCCATCCTTGATGTTTTCACAGATGTTTTACATTAAAGCTATCCTGGTAAATGTACCATGTACCCTTAAAATACCAAATCCAAAGGACCATGGGTCTCTAATTAGGAACCCCAAGAGGTCCAAACAAAGACATGGATGTTCAGCCTGGTGGGCAGTACACTCTGGTAGAGATACAGGAAGACTATGAGAAATTCAGTCCAGAGTTCCAGGTCAGGCCACCTTCCCAAATACCACTGCCTGATGTGGGCTCCAAATATGTGAAGAATACCAGAATAGAGAACTCTGTGCACAAGGTTTTGAGGGAAGAAAGTTGGGTTATAGTATCCTTCTGGACATACAGAAGGTCTAAGAACCCCCATCTGGGTGCAGGCAGTTCTACGATGCCCTTAGAGGCTTACATTATGCAAAGGTTCAGATCCACTTCCAGTGTGGGGAAGAATGCAGGAGGAAGGGGACAAGCTAAAGACACAGCTAGTAGGAACATTGATCATTGATGCAAAGCTTGGAAAACAGGTGTGGGCACATCTTTGAAACTTAATGTCAGGAGCCTCTACACAATAAAGGTCCAAGAAAGGACTCCTTGTCCCAAGGGGATGGGCCGAGAGTCCACAGTAGAGAACCTCAGGAAGGGAGGCCTATAAAGAGGAACATGGGAGTAGGATACAGCCAGGATAAGGTTTGCAGAGGCCACAAAATGTGGTCAAGGGCTCTGAGGCAAAACTCAAAGGAATCCCCCCGCCCCCAGCCAGAGCCAGAATGATCAGAATCAGCTCTGCTGGTGAGCCCAGAATATCAACTCTGTTGACGTAGTATCCAAATAGCCCAGGAACACGGAAGCATTCTCTCCATTATCAGGCTTATTTCCAGCCATCCGAATGGCTGGTGTCATGCCAACAGAATAACTAGACACTAGTGAACACCCCCCCCCCCAAAAAAAACAACCCACAAAAAACCATGGAGCTCCCGGTTGTTTTCTTGCAATGGGGTTTTACTAAAACGGACAAAAGGACTTCCTGACTGTTGGCTTCAAACAGCTATAGCTTCCATTCCTCCAGAAGGTAACTCTGAGGCAAGGATTCAAAAACAAGAAGTTTATTTAGGATGTGATCCCAGGAAACTGGAGAATGGGGAAGTGAGAGCAGCAGGAAGGCAGCTAATACAGACAGATGTATTATCAAGCCAGTTACACTGGGAACAACTGAAGCTCAGTTCTGGGAGCCTGAGAGTGTAGAATGCCTGTCCCTCTCTCTCAGAGTTATCCCACTATAGGGCAAAGGAGCTGGGCTGTTTATCTACCAGCTTTCACTAAGGGCTGCTGCCAGGGTGGGGTTGGGAGGGGAGGGGAGTGTTAATTCAGTGTTAATTCCCTGGCACTCCCAGTCTACCACAAGGGCGGGTAGAGCAGGCTCATGGGCAGAGAAATGCGCAGCGAGTGGCTGGAAGGGGGCTGGTGTGTACTCAAGTGGTCAGGGTCAGGGCTGTTGAAATGGATACCCAGTCTCTCTGGAATGAATGAGGAAGTGCAAAATATTGAAGCCAGGCAAGAAGAGGGTGGTTCCATGCCTGCCCTGCCCCACTCCTTTCTTCAGGCCAGGGCTGGGAGGACAAGTCCAGAGAGGCACTTGAGCAAGGATGTTTATCATCTGTAAATGGGCAAAGGACAAAGGTTTCAGGTAATCCCCAGATGTGCTCTAAAGCCTCACTATTCCTGGTGTGGTTCTCAAACAGCAGAAATCTCTGGCCATCCCAGAGCTACAGAATCCACATCTACATTTTATCAAGATCCCCAGGTGATTGATTTGTACATTTGAAAGACATTGTTGTAGATACTATTGGGGCTTTCTGCACAAAGAGCACATTCATCCAATGTCTCCTACCAAAACCAAGTGGAAGGTATATGCTCGATTTTAGACTGTATTTGCTCTATCCAGTTTGTCAAATTAACTTCACATTTGCTGAATGGAGTTATGCAATTTAGCAAAAGAGATACTAGTGTCAACTTGCCCACCTGGGTGTAATCACAGCAAAATAAAGTGTACTTGAGTTTTTCAAAACATCATTTACTTCATTCCCCTCCCTTTTCCCCCTTGCCAAAATTTTTGAGATATTTTTAAAAGACACTTTATATAGGTAGTTGATAAAGGAATAAATGAGCACAGAAACAGACTTTTAGGAAAAAAGTAGAAAAACAACTGATGCTAAAACTTAATAAAAAGCCTCAACATTGTATATAGATACAGATGTGTATGTCCAAAGGTGGCTACTAATCCTAGCTGCATTCAGAGGAAAAAATAATTGAAAACTGTGAAAACAATTAGAAATAGATTTAAAGCATTCCTTTAGGGGGAACGGAATATGGCATCACAATATATGCCTATTTGCCATAAGGATTATCTTGAGGTTGATTCTTTTTAAGAAACAAGACCCTGGAGAAGCTCTAAAAACCAAGTAGAAGTTACCCTCTTGTGAGAGACATTTACATTTATAAGGAACATCCCAATTTGTAAGGGTGTCTCTCTGTCCATAGCAGGAAGAGGAGGTGACTCTAAATCTTTAGAAACTCTAATAAATGGAGAAGGCACTGATCTAAATCTAGGCTGTGGCTTGGGCCATTTGGGGGAGTTACTCAATTTTCCTGGGTCTCTCCCGTGTATACAGGAAGTATTCATGTTATTAAACTTGTTTGTTTTTCTCCCCTTAATCCATCTTTTATTATGGGGGGGGTCTCAGCCAAAAATCTAGAAGGGTAGAGGGAAAATTATTTTTCCTCCTCCACAATGCCAATGTCATAAAAAAAGAAAGGATGTGGAGATGTTCCAGATTAAAATAGGCTAAGACACCTGACAACTCAATGCCATAACAACTCTAGACCTGATCCTGTACTAAAAGTAAAAATGCTGTAAAGGATATTATCAGGTCTATTGTCAAAATTGGAATACAAATGGCAGATTAGATAACAGTTACTATAGTTGATAACGGTACTGTGGTTATGTAAGAGAATATTCTTTTTCTTAGGAAATCCATACTGAAGTGCTTAAACATAAAGGCTGTGATATATGTAACCTTATCCTCAAATGTTCAGAAAAAAAAATTATGTGTGACTGTGAATGCAAACAATAAAGCAAATGGGATAAAATGTTAGCAACAGATGAATCTGAATAAAGGGAACATGGGTATTCTTTGTACCATTTTTAGTTTTTGCAACTTATTTGTAGTTTGAAATTTCCAAATAAAAAGGTGGTTTTTTATTATTATAAAGAAAAGAATATGTCCAGAGCTCAGAAAAGAAGCCAGTCTTAGACACATTGGGGATGTTTCACTCAGGTTCACAATAGTGGGGGGTACATGAGTATTTGTACAAATGTGGGTATGTTAGGAGTTTGGGTGGTGAGACTATGAGGAGGTTGCTGTCTAATGAGAAGCTGATGTAGGAGTGGCAAAGGAAATAAAGGAAGGTATAAAACAGCTGTTTTGGACATCAGAAATGCAAACTCACTATGCAAGCATGGTAGGATCGCTGGGCAATGCTAAAGGCCCACTTGAGATTTAATTAAAGTCAGGAACTGGACCTAGATATCAGTATTTATTCTGAAAACAACCCAAATGATTAGAATGGGCTTTCAGAACTGCTGTGCTAAGGCAGCATTTCTCAACCTCAGCACTATGGACCACTGAGCCAGGTAATTATTAGTCGGGAAATAAGAGGGGCAAGGGAGAGGGTCCTCTGCATTATAGGATGTTTAGCAACATTCTTGACCTCTACCAACTAAGATGCCAGTAGCACTGCCACCCCTGCCAGTCATGACAACCAAAAATGTCTCCAAATATTACCAAATGACCACAGAGGGCAAAATCTGCCTTAGTTGAGAACCACTATGCTAAAGGAACAAAGGCCATAAACATTCCATGTGTATAAAGGTCAGGAATTGTGTATACTCTTTGTTGCTATGAGCATTGTGGTTAAGAACACTGGCTCTGAAATCAGATGGTCTGTGTTCAAACCCCAGATCTACTAGTTACCTTTTGTATGGCCTTGGACAAGCTATATAACCTCTCTGTGCCTCAGTTTCCTCATTCATAAAATAATAATAATAGTACGTGCCTCAAGAGGTTGGGAAGATTAAATAAGTTAATATATAAAGCAGTAACAGCAGTGCCTGCTCAATAAATATTAGCTATTTGCTATCGTTATTTTATCACAGAGTCAGAAACATAATGGATACCAAATGTCTGTTGATTAATGAACTGCTTACATTAAAATATACTTCATGCTTTACTTAAATAAGTTTCCACATTAAAATTAAACAGAAAGGCAGAGTGCATTGAATTTCTCTTAAGATTAATGCGTGATTTTTTCCTAGATTCTAGGTGCACTCATCATCCATTTAACAAATACTTAGTGATTACTTACTGTGCCCCACTATTCCAGATCCTGAGCATACAACAATCAGTGAGCAAGATATACAAATGAATCTGAATAAAGTCCTTGCCCTCTTGGAACTTATTTCTAAGGTTGGGGGAAGATATGGAATCAGGAAACAAGTAATTCAATAATATGTAACCACAGATAATAGTGGTACAAAGAATACAAAAGTGAGATGAGGGGATGGAGTGGTAGGTGGCAAATGCCATTTTAGAATGAGGGTTAGAGAAGGCCCAAATGAAATAAGGGTGCAAGTTATGTGTACACCTGATGAAATGGTACAAAGGCTGGGAGGCAGGCAAATGCTTGGCTTGAGTCAGGATTAGTTAGGAGACTGGTGTGTTTGAAGAAGTATGAAAAGAATAGGGGTAAGGGCCATATAGGGCCTCAGAGGCTACAGTGAGGATCTAGGGGTTTATTCTAAGTGTGGTAGAGAGTATTAAAGGGTTTTGAGTAGTGGGTTTACAAGACTACATTTACTGGATATTCTGTGGGGTCAAAGGTGGATGCTGGGAGACTGGTTTAGAAGGTACACAGTAATTCAAGAGAGAAATGTGGATAGCTATGATTAACTGAGAGTATTATAATTCAATTCACTTTGCATCAGAGCAAGATCTGAGCAGCAGCCTATGGACCAAAGGGTTCCGGGTTTGATTCCAGTCAAGGGCACATACCTTGGTTGCAAGCTCCTTCCTGACCCGGGCCCTGGTGAGGGAGTGTGCAGAAGGCAACCAATCGATGTGTTTCTCTCACATCAATGTTTCTCTCTGTCTTTCCCTCTCTTTTCCACTCTCCCTAAAAATCAATGGAAAAAAATCCTCGGGTGAGGATTAACAAAAAAAAAAAAAAAAAAAAGAAAACAAAAAAGAATTTGTCCTGGACACAGTTCAGCAGTTTGGGGCTTAAAAATTAAATCAACAATTTTATAAAACAGTGTTTTTATGAAAGAATGGTCAAATCAATTTAGAGGATCATGATGATCATTTTAAAATGATATAGAACAGCCTAGCCAATATGGCTCAGTGGTTGAGTCTCGACCTATGAACCAGGAGGCACAGTTCCATTCCTGGTCCAGGCACATGCCAGGGTTACCAGCTCAATCCCCAATAGAGGCTGTGGGAAGGGGGCAGATGATTCTCTCTAATCATTGATTTTCTATCCCTCTCTCCCTCTCCCTCTCTGAAATCAATAAAAATATATTTAACAAATGAAATGAAATAGAACAAAGGGAAGACACTTGCAAATATCAGCATATACTGTACAAAGGCAATGTATATATTTTGTGAGATTCATAACACTGTAAGATTTTTGTTTCGATTATATGTACATATGTTCATTCTGGTTTGAAATTTAAAATATGCTTCTCACTTTGAATAGTTGAAAAACACTACAAAAAGCTATCTTATTTATGCATAAGTAGGTTTTAAACTATCCCTTTATCCTCTCTCATCCTCACTGTACCTGGCATCCCCCCAAATAAGAATATTATTAAAAAGCTCTAAAAGTAGTTTTTTCATAGTCTAAATAAAATGCATTGACTTATGCTACACTATCTTCTTCTCTGGGGAGATCAAAATATGACCATCCAAAGCTGAGAAGACTGACTCATCTCTAAACTGTTAAAATTTTCAATGAAAAAAAAATCCAAGCAAAACAAGAAATTTTAAAATGAAATTTTAGACATTTAGAAGCTAAAAATGGAAAGAAATCTTCTGGAAGTAATAAGGGAAACTACCAGAACTCTACAGAAAGCATAATTAATACCTAGTGGTACACTATTAGAAGCATCCCCACCCAAATAACTGCCCTAGAGGGAAGCTTATCCACTAAGGCAGGCAAAAAAAAAATGAGGAGGCAAATAAAAGAAAATTGGGCGAGTGCAGTCCCTAAGTTATTGCCATTTGAAGACTGATTATCTCCTTTGGAAATCCAAGAAAAACTATGAGAGCTAACAAAAGTTCAGCAACGTGGCTTGAATATGATAAACCTACAAAAAGTTAGCCTTTCTATACAATAGTATAATTATAAAATAAAATGAGAAAAATATATAATTTCTAAAAGCAATAAAAATTACACACAAGAAGTCTAAGAATTCATCTCACAAGAATGTGTAAGACCTACAATGTGTTATTTGCATAAGGATAGACATACAGATCAATGGAACAGAATAGAGTTAAAAAATAAGCTAACACTTATACAGTCTATCAATTTTTGACAAAAGGGCCAAGAGGATACAATGGGGGAAAGTACAGTCTTTTCAACAAACAGTGTTGGGACAACTGGCTATCAATACAGAAAAGTGAACTCTGACCCATAAAAATTAATGCAAAATGAAGCCATAAACCTACATATAAATGATAAAACTATTAAATGTCGAAAAGACAGTAAAGGAGAAAATCTTGGTAAACTTGAGGTAGACAAAGACTTATCAGACAGGTTACTAACAGTACTATCCATAGAAGAAAAATAACCTGATAAATTTGACTTTATAAAAATTTAAAAATTTTGCTCTTTAAAAAAAATCACTAATTCCACTTTGTATAAGTCAAAGAAAATAGTGCAGCCACCTGAGAAAAGTTTGGCAGTTCTTATATAATTTTCTAAATTTTCTTTTAGATCTTGTAAAAATGTTTATGGTTTTAAAACTATGTGGGTCTTTAGTTCACATGGAACTTATTTTGGGGGCATAATATGAGTTGAAGTGGCTCTGAAAGTTAAGAAATGGGCTAAACATTCGAGGGAAATTATCACAAAATAAATTCCCACAATGAAATAAGATTCTATGAACACTGTTCCATTTTATAAATCTACTTAATTCATGAGTTGAGCGTGTTTTAAAAATTGAGGTACAATTTATTTATAATCACATTCACCTTTTTTAGAAGATGGAGAAGAATTCCATCACTCCAAGAAATCCTTATTGACCCTTTGTAGTCAATCCCTCCCACTACTCTCAGCCCCTGGCAAGCACTGATTTGTTTTCTGTCCCTATAAATTTGTCTTTTCCAGAATGTCCTGTGAATGGATTCATACACAACATAGCCTTTTGAGTCTGACGTCTTTCACCTAGCACAATGCATTTGAGATTCCTTCCTATTGTTGGGTGAATCAATAAATGTGTTCCTTTTCATTGCTGAGTAGTATTTCACAGTTCATTTATTCATTCACCAACTTTCAGTGATTATAATATAAACATTCACACACAGCTCTTTGTGTGAACATACTTTTCATTTCACTCAGGTAAATAACTAAAAGTAGAATTTCTATTTTGTGATAATGTCCCTCAAATGTTTAGCCCATTTCTTAAATTCCAGAGCCACCTCAACTCATATCATGCCCCTAAAATAAGTTCCATGTGAATTAAAGACCCACATATTTTTAAAACCATAAACATTTTTACAAGATCTAAGAGAATTTTTTCTCTCTCTTAAAGTAGGGAAGGCCTTTCTCAGTGAGGCATAAAAAGCAGCTCCCAAGTTTTTTTTTTACTAAAGGCAGAACTCTCCTTTCTATCTTCAGAATTATCAACATCACAGAAACATTCTCCCCCCAACCCCTTTTAATTTAATTTAATGGTGTTCTTCCCACTTTGTAGTGTGTATTTGAAAGTTACTTGTCACTCTCAGCAAAATGGAAAATGTATTTGTCAGTTTCATGTGAATAGTGAAGGCACCAGGAACCTACATGTCCTAAACCAGACTCAGCCACACCACAGCCATAGGAGAGGCCCCAGAATGACCACATCGGTCATGGAAAAGCAGCTTCTTTACTGGCTCTGCCTACCACCTGAGCAAACTCACTTTGCGATTTCTGGAAGGCTGTTCATGGTACCAAAAACATAGCGGCTCTCCTTTCCCTGCCAAACCCGCCAATGAAATTCCATTTCTCAGACTTATTCTCCCTCTGTGGAACAAAATCATATCCAAAATTAAAGTTCAATTTTTTTTTTCTTTTCTGTGTTTCCAAAAAATTTTTTTTTTCTAGACAAGAACGCACACCTGGAATCTGTGGGTTTGGGGCAAGACTTATTCATGGAGAAAACACTGATGCTAGCCTTGCATTTCTTCAGTGGTTTTCAAAAGCAAAAAGTGCGCTATCCCCCTTTTAATGAAAGTCACCTTGCAGGGTGTGGGGAATGATAAAAGCAGAGGGAATCTGATAGGGGCTGGCATCGAGCTGAGGCCTTGTAAAACAATACCCCTGGAACAGCTACAAAATTTGGGCATTTTTGTTTTCCAGCTTTGCATTTGAGCTCTAAAAGCAGCCAAGCCAAGCAATGTCCAGCTCATTTTAGATCTTGACTAAACAAAACTTTGAGACACTAAAAAGGACTCCCCAAAATCCTTTGGAAATGACACGCACTTTGTCAGTTTACAAATTATTACAACATCAAACTTAATTGTATTGTCATTAATAATTAAGTTCTTAATAAACTGTTTATTGTTAATATGAATAAAACAATAAATACTGTCATACTGTGTATAAATGAGGTTATACTCATAGGCTTACCGCTCAAAATAGTTGAAGAGAAATTGAGAAAGATGGAACAGCAACATCTAGCTAGTCTCTGCTTAATAAACCTTCACTCTCCATCACCCACCAGCTCTGAGCCCCGTTAGAAGAAATGGACCCTTTTTCTGCCTGTGGTGACTATTTGACAGGATAAGCTACATAATGAGGAGCCCAGTGCAAAATGAAAACACGAAGCCCCTTATTCAAATTATTAAGAAATGCGACAGCAGAGCATTAAACCAAACACAGGTCGCATGCCCATGAAGCCAGCTCTACTGTTAGATCGTGTATTTGGCTAGTAACTGGTAAGAAAAGTAAAGCCTGTCGCTACTAAATGAGTAGCAGTCGTTTTAATGTGTGTACTTGGAGTGGACGTGGGATTGCCAAGTCTTAGGACCTCCTCCCCCAATGTCCCACTTTTCCTAAGGTTTCCAGACCGACCGTTGGACAAAATGTACGTCTGCAGGGCCTGCCATGTAAGTGTGGTCCATGGAGCAGCAGCAGCAGCATGTGGGAGCTTGTTAGAAACGCAGACCATGGGGCTCCACCCCAGACCTACTGAATCAGATGCATTTTAACGAGACCCCCCAAGGGATTAATGTGGACGGTACATACAAAGAAGTGTCACCCTCGAAGCAGCCACGGAAGACGCCGCTGCCTGCCTCATCCAGCTCTCTGGAGGCCCGTCAGCTCTCCTTCTCCTCCTCACCTATACAGTTCCGGAGCCTCGAAAAGACAAGTCCCTATCTAAACGCTCTCAGCTGAAACCTCCAGCCTTCTTCCCTCATGCTCACCCCTGGACTCCGGGCTGCCGCCCCTTCCCGCCGCGCCGGGCCACCTGTTCTAGGTCCCGCCAGGCGGTGCTGCACCAAGCCCTCCAGGGCCCCGGGCGCCTTAGCGCTCCCAAGGCTCCGCCGCACCCACTGACTGGAGCGGTAAACTGAGTGCACTCGAGTCGAGTCTCTAAGAGCGACAGCGAGACCAAGACTCGTGGCTCCGTTTTCCCAGAGCGATGGGGAGAGTTTGAGTCCGTTTGGAGTTTTTGGATACACAGTCACCCCCTCGGACAGTGCGTCTCAGGAGCCCCCTTTCCCAAGGCGCGCACTCTCCCACACTGTCAGGGTGTCGGCCCCTGAAGCTTGGCCGCTTGCCTCTCTCTGCCTTTCAGGGCGGCCTTGGGCCCCAGCTCAGAGCCGCGGCTGGGTGGAGGGAGCGTTCGCCCCGCTGTCCCGTAGCGCCGCAAGTCCAGGCGCTGAGCGGGAACCGCCCGCGCCCCTTGTCAGCTCCCTGGACTGGCTCTCAAAACCAGAGGGGATATAGACCCATCCCGGCTCCACGCGCTTACCTGCCGGTCCCCACCGATGGGCTGGCTGCTGACGCCGTCCGGCCCTTCTTTTTCCCTTTCCCTCCCTCCGCGTCCCTCCTCCCGCCTCCCGCCTCCAGCGGGCTGGGCGCCGCCCCCGCTGCTCCCGGACGGTTCGCCCGCCAGCCCGCCCTCCGGCGTGGTGTTTCGAGTGCACGGCGGCAACACGGCTGGACGCGGAGGTGGGGAGCGGGTGGGGCAAGGGCCTTAGGAGGGTATGAAGGAGCAGTGTGGTGTGCCGAAGCCCTGCGGGGACCTCCGGGCTGAGAGTGGGAAGAGAAGTGGAGACTGTGGGCCAGCCGAGGCGCCTGCGGCGCTTCTGGACTCCCTGAACCGTGATACCCTCAGGCGCCCGCCCGGTGTGCGGATAACGCATGCTTCCTCGGAGAACCAACAAGCCGCTCACCTTTAGGGGTCGCCCTGATACCCTAATGCCTGTTCCGCCACTTTCAGCACTGTGCACTGGGATGGGTGGTAAAGCCGAGAGGGCTCCTCTGCCACAATATTTCTGATGTCAGACCACTTGGAGGGGGGTTTCCAAAAGATCCGTAAAAGGAAAATGCCCTGGGAAATGATTCAGCTCGTTAGTTGTCTGGTGAAGGACATGTTACATGGGATACCTAAAAACTGGGATCCCCACCACTCTGCCTGCTGGGTGAAGTCAGTTGTTTCTGGTCCCCTCTACCTTTTCTGTGTCAGCATCTCCTCCATCTGCCCCTTTATAGATTAAAAACTAGATTTGGATAGGACTTCCAGATCACCTAACCAGCTTGTCAAAATATTACAGATGCCAAAACCAGAGGTCTAGAGGGGGCTTGGCTCTGTTTTGCTTACAATTAGTTGCAGAGACCAGGAAAAGAATAAACTCTGTGAATCCCCTCTCTGGTACCTTTTATCACCCCCACAACCCTCTCCAGTCCTCCTCTTTATAGTCAAATAACTCCTTTATTTGCAAAATGTTTTATCATTTAAAAATCACCATTCTCTTCTGTTCAAGCCCGCAGAGAATATTCCATTTTTCTTTACCACCAAAACAAAATTCTACATTAAGAATTGCATTCACATCTCTGGAGAGGATGTTCACAAAGTGCAGCTCTACAGAGTTCATCAGGGCTGACTGCCATATTAGACACAAGGGTTAAATCTATACCTTGCTTTGCAGGAGGGATTGAATTTGTTTTGCAAACAAAAACTTATTAACACTCACAACACTCTAGCTGTATACATGAATGGAAAGTGTTTTCAGAGAGACTTTTGACTGGTTAGAGGGAGTGGAGATCCGGAAGCTCATCCAGGTTACATAAGAAGTTTGAGGCAGACTTATGATAAGGGGAAAAACTGTATTTTAATAATCAGAATCCATGTTACTCCAAAGGGTTAAATGTAATCTTTTGAAGTAACTTAACATTTGCATATGTTCGACTTATTACAAAATAGACTTCATATTATGTAGAGCCACCAGAACTCTCATACACTGCTACTGGTAGTATAAATTATTCCAGCACTTTGGAAAACTATTTGGCAGAATCTAATAAAATTGAGCATACAACTACCCTATGTCCAGCAATTCCCCTTCTGGGTGCACACTCAATACAAATGAGTTCATATATTTACCAAAGGATATGAATGAGAATGTTCATGGCATTGTATTTGTAATAACCCTTAGATTAGAAGCTACCCAAATGTCCATTGACAGTAGAATGGATTGTGGTGATATGGTCACAAAATGGAATTCCAGACAGCAATGAAAATGCATGAACCGCTTTCTACGCTGAGTATAGACAGGCTTTATAAGCAATATTGAGCAAAGGAATTCAGACATGAAATCATACATACTATGTGATTCCATTTATACAAAGTATAGAACAGGCAAAAACAATCTATGAAATTAGAAGTTATAATGGTGGTCATTGGGGTTTGGTGACTAGAGGGATACAAGGGAGGTAAGAAGAGTTTATGGAACACAAGTAATGTCTTGTTTCTTGACTTGAGTGCTACTTACATGAATCATTAAGTTTGTGAAAATTTATTGATTTGGTCATCTATGATGTGTGCACTTTTCTCCCTCTATGTTTTACTTCAATAAAAAGCTAAAATATGTATAGATCATATGAAAAGTTGCTTTTGTTTCTAAAGAATTATACCAAAGTAAGTATTTTTTTTCCTTTAAACAACCTTGCTGTTTTTAAAAAAAAGCCACTTTAAGGAAATATGTCTTAAAAAAACAACAAAAAAGGCACTCCTTAGCCTAAAATTAAAAATTCACATTTTGATGCACTTCCATCCAAACTTTCATTCTCCATGACACACACTTTCAGGTCACATAACTCTGCCATCAGGACCCACAGAAGAGGAAAGAGGCTGAGACTGAGGGGGGGTGGGGGCAGCTCTCCAGCCAGGGTCTCTCAGTGTTTTCCATGAGAGGGATCCCTGGTCACATGCCTCCTGCACAGTCACTGTCTGGTGACATGAAAGAAAGTTGTGGGTGCTTAAGTCTTACAGTTAAATATTAGCCAGCACTTGCAGGTTGATGTCCCAGCAATTAGAGAGGGGGCGACTTTGGCTCTTGTCCACGGGGTCTTTGAACTGGTGATAGAGTTTGATCCCCAAGCATCAGTAAGTCAGGAAACATGACAGAGACTGAGTAGGAAGGGCAGAAGTCCTTGTCTCATTTCCCTCTCCCATTGGTGGACCTCTTAGTATAGCTCTCAGCAAAGAGAGGTGGGTGTCAGAGGAGGACAGCTCACCAGTGCTCAGGGCCAAGCCCTCTCCTTAGAACTTCAAAGACAACTTTACCTGTAGCCAAATAATCTAAAAATATACCACACAATGGTCCCTTAACAGATTCATTATTTTCCAAGGTAAATGATAAAAAAAAGAGAACATGAGCCCTAGCTGGTTTGGCTCAGTGGATAGAGCATCGGCCTGCAGACTGAAGGGTCCCGGGTTCAATTCTGGTCAAGGGCACATGCCCGGGTTGCAGGCTGAATCCCCAGTGTGGGGCATGCAGGAGGCAGCTGATCAGTGATTCTCTCTCATAATTGAGGTTTCTATCTATCTCTCCCTCTCCCTTCCTCTCTGAAATCAATAAAAAATATATTTTAAAAAAAGAACATGGGATTGGGGTGCAAGTCAAGATAGTGGGATGGGGAATTTAAATGATGATGATGATGATGATAGTGATAATAAACATTATACTTACTGTGTGCTGGGCATGTTAACTTTTTTATACTTTGCTACTAAATCTGCATGACAACCCACTGAGGATTGATTGTCCAGCTGAGGAAACTGAGGCACAGAGAAGTTAAGTAGCATCTCTCAAGGTCACAGCTAGTAAGTAGTAGAGCCAGGACTGGAATCAGTAGGAGGGTGACTCTGAAGCTTCTGCTGTCTTAATGACTGGGTATTAAACTGGGTAATGACTAGGGATGGAAAAAGCACCAGAGAGAGAATCAGGAAACAAGGGTTTGGTGTTTATCAGGTTTTTTACTGACTAATCAGTGTAGTCACTAAGACTACACTGGGTCTAGCCCTCAGCTCCCAATTTGTAAAACTGTGGGGGCAACAAGGTCCATCTAAGCTCCAGTGGTAGTGCCAAGGTTGATTTGGGGTATTTTAGGCCCCCAATAATTTCCATCAACAATCCAATACCACTAATAAAAGACATCTAACAAAAATAGTGTACAGTACTATACAAACAAAACAAGAAAAATCCCCTAGCCAACATGGCCTCCACATTCCACATAATTATAATCAGATCATGATGCCTGAATTTCTCCTTAATAGAAATTCTAAAGTTGCCCAGCCATCATGGCTCAGTGGTTGAGCATCGACCTATGAACCAGGAGGTCAAGGTTCGATTCCCTGTCAGGGCACATGCCCAGGTTATGGGCTTGATCCCTAGTGTGGGGCATGTAGGAGGCAGCCTATCAATGGTTCTCTCTCATCATTGATGTTTCTCTCTCTCTCTCCCTCTTCCTTCCTCTCTAAAATCAATAAAAATATTTTTTTAAAAAAATTCTAAAGTTATCACTGCTCAGAAGTCCTTTCTGGTTTAAGTCATTCACTCATTCAACAAATATTTATTTTATGCCTATGGTATCAGTGAGGACAGCTTAGATTATGTTGCAGTAACAAACAGTTCTCAAAATCTCTGTGGTAAACACAACAAAGGTTTATGTCTTACATGTTTATCATAGGTTTGGGTAGGGGGTTCACTTATTGCAGTCACTCAGGGACCCAGGCTGACTGAGTAGCCATCTCTCAAATGTTGCTGATTGCTGAGATAGAAGGAAAAGATAATTCTGGACCACAAGTATTTAAATGCTCCAGCCCAGAAGTGATGTGTAACACTTCTACTCTCAACTCTTCAGCTGGAACTATTCACATAGTTGCACAGAAGCACAGAAAATGCAGCCTACAGGACTGAGGAAATGCAGCCCTACGAGCACCCAGAAGGTGGAGTTGCAGAAATATTGGTGGACAGTACTGATGACTACCACATTCACTATGTGCCAGATTCTGGGCAGATGAAGACGGGCAAGATGTGGTCCCAGCCCTCTAGGTACTCACAATCAAACTAGAGAAATATCTGGAGATGTGATTTCATCCCTTGTGGTGTAGACTTTCGTGGATCTAGTAAAAGACCAATCATTGCCAATGCGAGTGAAGTCACTGTGTGACACAGCCACATTTTTCTCCAGAACATTGAGCTATTTGTAATGGTGGTGAACCTATTGCACAATGGAGGAGATAAATAAATCACACACTCTCATGGGAGGCAAAACGGTTCTCCTTGTGAAAATACTGAATGAAGACAGTTGGGCATGTTGTCATTCTGGTCGATGAAAGTTACAAATGACAGTTTAATGAAAAATGAAACCAGACTTTGGCCTCAACCAAGATGAGGATGGTGGGACCAGCCCTTTCTGAGAATGTGTTCCAACTTGGGAAGAGCTGAGCATGGTCCTGTGCCAACACAAATAACCCAAGGACCCAGAGGAAACTAAATGCATCCCAGTAGATCTGCATGCTGGCATTAGCTTGTGCAACTCACAACCACCCTGCCTGCGTGGAGCAATTCTAGGGTAGAGAGTGGGTGAAAGAAAATGAGCCCATTAGGTTCTTCAGTAGTGAGACAGGGGACAACTTTCTGGGCCAAACTACGTTCAACTCAGTCTTAAACAAAGCTCTCTGAATAGCGGTGGCCTTTTTTGTTTCTTGGAGGAACCCATGAAGTCCTGTGTGATTTTAAACTGAATTTATTGGTTTACCTGCCTCTGAACCCACAGGACATATTTCAGGGGAGAAATTCTGGATAGACACACCTCTATAGCACCCTAGTTTGTCTAAAGTCTATTTTCCTCTTTGGGGAAGATACTTTGAGGCTATGCAAATACCCTGTTCCTCCTCAAACCTTCTCCCATTAATTTTAGCATCCATTAGTGCAGGGGTCCTCAAACTTTTTAAACAGGGGGCCAGTTCACTGTCCCTCAGACCGTTGGAGGGCCAGACTATACTTTAAAAAAAACACAACTAGTTGGCTGCTAAGCAACAGGCAGCGGCGGCAAAAACACCCGGCGGGCAGGATAAATGTTTTCGGTGGGCCGCATGTGGCCCGCGGGCCATAGTTTGAGGACCCCTGCATTAGTGGGTCATGCCTGCAACAATGATTACCGTGGTGTTCTAAGAGGGATTTTCTATTTCCCTCATTCTTTCTAATTACAGTAATTCATTGGGACTCTTCTACAGGGAAGAACTGTACCTTCACTCCCATTTCTTATTCAATTATTTATTTAAGTATAGACTCATGGGTAGTTATTTTAGTCTTTGGGTTATGATTCAATATTATATTTATTTTGTTGTCAAATTTTCTTGGCTTCAGTCACTGTGAGCTCTTTCAGGTTGGCTCCTGTGTCCCATCCTTTTTGGAGCATTTCCTTACTTTCCAGAACCATAATATATTCAGGACTCATATTGTATATTACTCCTTTTTTATTTCACCTCAAAATGTGCCTTAAGTCCCCCTCTCTTTTAAACAAAATTATTTGTGTATTTTTAGCCAATTCACCAATGGGGACCCACTGCATGAAGTAATGCTCCATTTTATTAGTCCTAAGTTGCCCTTTTCAAGCTGTAACAGCTATTCTACTTGGATTTTGTGTTTGGGAACTTGCTGAAAAACAAAACAAAACAAAACGCAGCTATTAACTAACTACATCTTCCATCATCCTAGAATATTTTTGGTATGCCCATTGATCCCATACTTTCTTGGTCTTACCTGTAGTTATGACATTTTTGGCTATAAGCATGAGAAACCACAAATGCAACCGACTTACATCATAAGGAAAGGAAATGTGTTATTTCAGGAAATAGGAAGACCAGAGGCACAGTGCAAGGATTCTGGCTCCTTTTTCTGTAATCCTTTCAGCTCTGCCCTCAGCCTGGTTTACTTTATGGGTATATGCTGGCAATCAGCAGTAAAGAAGGAATAAGCTACTTTGGTTGTGCCCATCAAGAAGGGTAAGGAGTCCTACGGAGAGGCATTGATTGGACTGTCAGGTCTTGGAGGGAAGGTAGGGGAGGGTGGGGGTAAGAGGGAGAGATCAACCAAAGGACTTATATGCAAGCATATAGGCCTAACCAATGGACACGAACAACAGGGGGGATGGGGGTAACGTGGGTATAAGGACACATATGTAATATCTTATTCAATAAAAAATATATATTAAAAAAAGAAGGGTAAGGAGTCCTAGCATGTTTGGCTTAGTGAACAGAGTGTCAGACTGAAGGAGCCCGGGTTTGATTCTAGTCAAGAGCATGTACCTTGGTTACAGGCTGGATCCCCAGCCCTGGTCAGGGTGCATGCAGGATGCAACCAATCAATGTGTATCACTCACATCCATGTTCTCTCTCTCCCCCCTTGATTCCAATCTCTCTAAAAATAAATAGGAAAATATCCTTGGGTGAGGATTAACCAAAAAAAAAGGGGGGGGGGTAAGGAAAGGAGCAGGGCCATGGGTCATGAAAAAGGAAGGAGAAGATAAAAACCTTTCTTCAACTGTGTAGTAAATAGCCTTGTCTTCAGTCTGATTGGGCCAACTTAGGTCACATGACCATCTCTACCAATTTAGCTGCCAGGAAAATGCTAGGCACTAATTGGCTTGAACCTGGGTTCACGAACCAATCACTATGAAAGGAAATGTGATTAACATGATTGGTGAGGACAAGTGGTTCTCAAATATAAGCCTGCATCAGAATCAACAGGAAGGCTTATTAAAATACAAATTGCAGGGCCCCAGCCCCAGAGTTTCTGATTCAGTAATCTTTAGTGGGGCCTGAGAATTTACACTTTTGTTGTACATTTCTAACAAGTTCCCAAATAATGCTGATGTTGTTAGCCTGGAAGCCACACTTTAGAGAACCACTTGGGTAGACCCATCAGACTAACTCTGTAGCTGGGGATGGATTCACTATAACCTGAGTCACATGGACTACATGAAGGAGGGGTGAATGACAAACCAGTGTTCCTCAATCTTGAATGTACATGAATCACTTGGGGATTTTGTTAAAATGTATGTTATCTTTTAGTAGGTCTGGGTTGGAGTCTAAGATTCTGCATTTCTACCAAGCAATGCTGATGCTGATTCATAGACCCAAGTCTGAAGGAGGAGGCACTACAATCCCCTTTCCCTGGTTCAGCCTTTCTCTCCCTCACAGCTACATGCTTCAATAGCTTCCTAAGAAAGTCCCCTGAATCTCAAACATGAATGATCCAATTGTCCTCTTAGACCAATCCACAGGACTCCCTATTAACTACAGAATCCAGCCCAGACTCTTGGCTTGACATTTAATGCCCTTTGGGACCTGTCCTCAACTGAGTCCCCTGTGTGAATCCTCAATTCCAGTTAGAATCCCTGTACACTCTCTATAATGTGCCTTGCCCATTCCCATAGCTTCATCTTTGCATTTGCTCTCTTCCTCACCTACACTGTCCTTCCCCATCCTTTGCCTCTTTGAATGCTGTACTTTTCTCAAGAGTAAGTTCAAAATCTACTTCTTCAATACCTTCTCTGCCCTCTTCTCAAAGGATTCTACAATTATTTGCTAGTCCAAAAGCTCTGGGCAGCTTCAGATATTCTTTCCCCCTTGAATTCCCCAAACCCTCATTGTCTGCACCACTCATTAATCTCTGATGACTTAAGGCCTTGAATGTTGAGTTTAAGTTTCAATTTTAGTCTTCATCTACAATATAAGTTTCTTGAAGGCAAGCTCTGCTGCTTCCTTTTTTCCTTACAGTGTTCACCCCCGTATCTGGGTATAGTACATGTATTTGTCAAATAAAGTTAGGCTAGGCTGCAGTGATAACCCTGAAATTCAATGGCTTAACTTGACAAAGGTGAATTTCTCCCTCACATGGAGTCAGAGGTGGGACAGGATACCCTCCTCCACCTTGAGCCAACAAGATGGCTGAGGCAGGGAAGAGAAGGGGAAAGGAGGCACCTGGACGTTTAACTGCCTCAGCCCAGAAGTAACTTCTGCTCACAATCGATTTACCTTTACTAGTGCTATGGCTCCAATTTAACTACAGGGAAGTCTGGGAAATGTAGGGAAGCACATGGAATATTTGATGAGCACTTGTCTATACCATAGTAAGAATCAGTAGATATTTCTTGACCAATAGTTTGAATCTCTTTCTCTGGGTCTTTTCCAGTTTCAAGATATCTTTCTTGAGTGTTAATGGCCAAGACCACACTGGATTCCACTGAGGGCTTCCCTGACCACCCTATATATTTATACTTTCAAATTCCATCCTTCACTAGCCCCAGCTCTTTCCACTCTTTTCCTCTGTTTTATTTTTTTCTCCATAGCATGACTTGCAAACCAACTTATTTTACTTGCTTGTTTTGTTTATTGCCTGTCTCCCTGAAGAGACAGAAAGTAAGTTTCATAAGGGCAAGGATTTTCTTTTACTGTTTGTTACTATAAATTGTTACTACTGTCTCCCCAATGCCTCAACCAGTTGCTGGCACCTAGCTGGTGTTCAATACATAATTGATGAATGAGTGAGTGAATGAATGAATGAATGATCATCTAATTATATAATAAGAGGTGATGCTTTTGGTGTTTTTCTTTAACCAGGTACCTTTCTGAATGGCATTTTTCTTGCCTAGGTAGATGTATGAAAGGAAAAGTGTACATTAATTATTAAAAGCTCATACTTTCTAAAAT
The DNA here is from genome assembly GCF_963259705.1 of Myotis daubentonii. Classification (NCBI taxonomy): domain Eukaryota; kingdom Metazoa; phylum Chordata; class Mammalia; order Chiroptera; family Vespertilionidae; genus Myotis; species Myotis daubentonii. Next base: position 129,213,795 of record NC_081861.1, on the reverse strand, counting down.
TGGTAGAGTCAGCAACTTCCCTTGATCTTTCATTTGCTCCGTAGTATGCCCATCTGTACAAGATTAGGAGAAGGAGAGAGTAAGAGAAGGCTTCAGAAATATTAGTGCCAGGGCCTTTCTTTTCTTAGGTTTGCCTCTGGATGGACCACATCATTAGGGCAAGCTGGGCAAATCATCGGAAAGCAGGCTACTAAATAGAGTTTCCAGGGACACTCTGGAATACTGCTGTTCTCTCCCTCCACCTGAAAAAAAGGCTAAAAAACACAAGTTACTCTCCAAGTCACCAGGTTAGATGCCCAGTTTCCCTCTGGGGAACTTCTGCCCTGGCAAGAACAATAATAAGATCCCTTTCTCCCAACTGGAGAGGTGGGACTCAGGAATAACTGCAATCCCTTGCTTTTTGTTTCATCCTCTTTATTCCTTCACTCCGCAAAGCGAAATGTGATAGTAGCATAATTTCTGTAGCTTTTCTAAGAAATTCCTCTTTGCTGGCATATAGAAATGACTCTCCTGGATTCCTGCAATTGGCCATGGAGTTTTAACACATTGTTGTTGGCTCAGCTGGGGAGCCAAGATGAGTAAAATATTCTCTAAACTCCTGTGGAAACACACAGCAAGTGTTTCCAACCATACTGTATTATTTGACCCAAAATATTTCCCCCCTCCTATATGCCAATCCATGTGTTACTTTCCTCAAAACTCAAAGTAGCCCTTCTTTCCCAAACCCCACAGCCTTTGCATTACTAAGAGGATCTGGGGTCACCTCTAACTGGCTTTGTGATCTTCAGCAAGTTACCTCCCTTTTCTGGGCTTCTAGTTTCACATCTCACATAAAGGAATATATTAGAGCAGAGTTCTTTAAACTCTAATGTGGATCAAAATCATCTGCAAGACGTTAAAATTGATGGCTGGGCCCTTGCTCCAGACTTAGATTCAGTGGGTTTAGAGTAGGATTCCAGGATTTGCATCTCTAACAAATTCTCAGATCAAGCCGAGGCTGCTGATTTAGGGATCACACTGTGAGAGCCACTGGATTAGATGACTCTGAGGTTCTTTACTTGTTCATTCAGTGAGTCTATAAGTATGAGTCAGAGCTCTTTTTGTTGTAAGTGACAGAAACATGATTCAAACTAGCTAAGTAAGAAAAGGAATTTATCAGCTTACAAATCTGGGAAGGACAGAGATGGAGTAGATTCTGGATACAGGAATTCAAATTATGTCATCAGATCTCTCTTCCTCTCCCTTCCTCCCCTCACCCCCCCTCCTCCCTCTATACAGGACTTCTTTGTGATAAGTGGCATGAGGCATGGCTGAAGACATCTCCAGCTTATATTATCCTAGATAGTAGTCCCAGAAAAGAAATAGAACTCCTGTTCCCTAGTTCAATGTATATTAATCTCAGGGATGGACTCTCATATCCTGACTTGGACCATCACATGGTGAAGAGGATGTAGTGTTATGATTTGCTAAGACTAGGTCACATGCCTTCTTTTGAAGAGAGAGCTAGAGCATTAGGATCAGCAGCAGCCTTCTCAGACTGTAACTGTTATTTCTGTTCTGTTCATTGCCACATTTTCAAGATATAGTGCCTAGCACACAGCAGGTGCTTAACAAACATTCGCTGAATTAATAGATAAATCATTTCATGGAGAGTGTAAGCTTTTCTTAGTGGATCTAAAAATCTTCAAAATTGGTGGTCCTAAGTATTCTGTAGGTAGGTGTGAAATTTCTGCAGATTTCCAAACAATTTTACTGTACCCAACCCGTTTACTGTTCTTATCTTTTTTAAAAATCCCAGTAGAGACCAGAGGGATTATGCTATGACCCAACATATCCAATTTACATTCTTTTGGATTTCTGAGGCTCATTCTGATCCTACTTTGTCTTTGGAAACACAGTTATATACTCTTTTTTTCTCAAAATAATGCAAATTAATTTTAATTTATATCTTCTTTAGTCTTCCTAGTACCTTGTAGACTTTAGTTAATTGTTAGTTTCATAAGGTTTAAAATACAGCTTTTTTTCAACAAAGATAAACATCCCCCTTCCTTCCAATCCCAACCTGTATTTAGGATATTTACTGAATCATGGGACCTGTATTATTTGTGATAAACACTGACTCTTTGGGCGGGGGGGAGAGACTAATTTTCTTATTTGTAAAAAAATGGGTTTGACCCAGATCAATGGTACTCAGACTTGACTGACCATAAGAACCACAAGCTTAAGACAAATACCAATGCTTAGTTCCTATCTTCAGAGAATCTGATTTAAATTGTGGGGGCACTACTATTGTGAAAGCTCTCAAGGTGGGTCTCATGTGCAGCCGGAGTTGAGAACCACTGTCTATCATTCTAATTTTAAAATGTAGACTTAGAATCCAAATTCCAGCTCCACTGCTTGGAAAAAATCGTGTAATATCCTTAGGACTCAGTTTCTCTATCTGTAACATGGAAACATTAATAGTACATAGAGTTATTGTGAGAATTCCATGAGATGATCCAACTAGAACCTTGCTATTAGAAAGGTGGTTTATATCCCAGCAATATCTGCATCACTGGGGTGCTTCTTAGAAATGCAGGATCTCAGGTCCCTCCCCAGACTGAAACAAACTCTTCATTTTAATAAGATCCCAGATTATTCTTATGCACACTACAATTTGAGAAGTAACAGTGTTGAGGATTTAGTAGCCTAGCTAGCACATAGTAAATGCCCGAGCTATGTTAGTCATTACTAATGTTTATACTAATAACTCTCAATGTAAATCATTCCATTTCCATACCTGCCTCTCAAATTCTTTCTAGACCTAGCATTAATATTTTATTCTTTGGACTGTTCTTTAAAATAAACATTTATTCCCAAAGCTACTCATTATTAAAGATGTGAAATACAAATGTGTTTTCATTATAAGGAGAAATACTCCAGGATCTAGTGTTGTTGTTGTTTTGTAAATTAAATCAAATCTATTTCTGCATTGCTTATCTTTAGTGCCCTCGACATCTGTACAGTTCTTTTCCAGTTTAGAAAAAAATAAAAAATGTATTTCACATAAGTAAGATTGTTCTTTAAAACTCCTGTGTTTGATATATTTTACATAAAAGCAGAGTTTACTCAGATAACATGAACATGATTATTCGTTTAATTTTTTAAAATAGTTTTTTGCTCAGCTGGTGTGGCTCAATAATTGAGCTTCAACCTATGCACCAGGAGGTCATGGTTCAAATCCTGGTCAGGTTCACATGCCTGGGTTGTGGGCTCAACTGTGCAGAAGGCAGCCAATCAATGATTCTCTCTTCTCATTGATGTTTCTATTTCTCTCTCCCTCATCATTCCTCTCTGAAAACAATAAAAACATATTTAAAAAAATATATTTTTGTTTCAAATGTTGTATCTTCATTCTGAGGATAACTATATGCAAGTAAAATTTGACAACCTAAAACCTACTGACATTATGATAAAAGAAGAATAGATGTTGTGTTTTCTGGACTTAGTGTTCACCTTATTATCAAACAGATTCAAAAATCAACACAACCCTACATCCCAAGCTCATTGAATGTGGCATTTGCCACCTGAGACTTCACCAAATAAGGTTATTTTCTGATTCTTTATTTTCACTTTTTTGCCTAGAAAATTGTTAAATATTTTTATTGACCATGAATTTTCAGAACAGACCCATTTCTTTCACATTCTCAAGACTCAACCAGGAATAAAACTCAGACACTGAGATGCAAAGACTTTGATGTTTTTTGGGAAGGAAAGAAATCCTATACTTCCTTGGTCCAACATAAGAGACTTGATATTGGCTGCTGATATCCATACCTCTATTAGCATCTATGTGAATGAAGCAAGTGACCAGCTAAGACCCTCTTCAAACCTCTCCTTGCTCTTATGAGGGCAGAAGTTCTTTTGGTTAGAAGTTATTTTGCTTATGAAAGTTAAGGATATTCTTGTCTTTAATGAACAGAATTATAATGCCTGATCCTCTGACTTCTTGCAATTTCAGGCATGGTCCTGGGATCAGTATTGGCACCATCACCTAGAAGCTTGTTAGAAATTCAGATTCTCAGGCCCACTCCAGACCTACTGCGTTAGAATTTGTTTTTTCAATAGTACAGCATATATATTTTTAAATAAAATAAGCAAATTTAACTATATGCAAAGCTCTCTTTAAAATTAGTTGTGCTACTTTTAAAAACAATTTATTTTTTAAATCCCCCCCAGATTTACCAAGATATAATCAACACATAATATTGTGTGAGTTTAAGGTGTACAAAATGTTGATTTGCTACATTTATATATTGTGAAATGATTACCATGATAGCATTAGCTACCACCGCCATCCCCTCACATAGCAGACTGGGTATTTTCATAAGATTCCCAAGTGATTCATATGCACATTCATATTTAAGAAATACTGTTTTAGAAACTTTTACACAATATCTTTCTATTTCATATTTTAAAAATTGATTTAGGAGAGTATTGACACCTATCCCAAATATTTTTTCCTTCAATAAATTTTTAAAAGTTAATGCCTTCCATTTTTCCTCATTTTGAAGGAATACTTTCCCCACATTATCCCCCTTGATTTTCTCACTTTTAGTCATACATTTTATTCATCATTCCAGAAAGTGATTCCGTGAAATAAGAGGAGGACATAACACTGTTTGTTCCTCAGAGCCCTTGGGGACTATGTGTAAATCCATTGGTCACACCCCTTATGAGGCAACTAACTTCTCATTGTCAGTGTGAAGTTCTTCTGTGGCCTCAGGATGGCTTTTGTACACAGAAAATATTATTCAGAGGCTAATTCAGTTCTTGGAAATAACATTTGATTCAAATTAAATTAACAAATTAAATAACTTAAAAACTGAGATCTTACATTTTTAAGTTCAATTTATAAATGTTGTTTTCTTTATAAATATAATTGCATGTTAACAATAATTTTACAGGGACTTTTACAATTAAGTTCTTTTAAGTAGTTTTAAACCAAATTTATACATTTAACATATTTTATTTTCTGTTTAAATATATCAATTGTTTTCTAACAAACCAGCTTCCTCAAGAATGTTACTGATTCTAATAAATTTCATAAATTTCTAAATAAGTTCTTCAGTCAAATTTCTAATACTGTTTGCAAAGTTGGCAAACTGGTCATCATAGGCCTAAATCAATTACTCATGTAGACATTTTATTTTATTTTACCTTTAAATATGCCTTTTTTTCTTTAAATTTTTTTAAAAAATTATTGGTGTGACATTGGTTTATAAGACTATATAGGTTTCAAGTGCAGATTTCTATGATACATGCTCTGTATATTGATTGCACTGTGTGCCCATCACCCAAAGTCAAGTCTCCTGTCACCATATATTTGACTCCCTTTACCCTTTACAACTTCTCACACCCCCTTTCCCTCTGGTAACCACCATACTGTTGTCTGTGTCTATGAGTTTTAGTTTTATATCCTACATATGAGTGAAATCATATGGTTCTTAGCTTTTTCTGACTGACTTATTTCACTTAGCATAGTATTCTCAAGGCCCGTTCATGTTGTCGCAAATGGCAGTATTTCATCTTTTCTTATGGCTGAGTAGTATTCCATAGTATATATTGAAGGACACTTTGGTTATTTCCATGTCTTGGCCACCATGAATAATGCTGCAATGAGCATAGAGGTGCAAATATCTTTGCAAATATTTTTTTTTTCAATTTTGGGGGGTAGATGCCCATAAGAGGGATTGCTGGGTCATATGATAACTCTACTCTTAATTTTTTTGAGGAACCATCATATTCTTTTCCATAGTGGCTATACCAGTTTACACTCTCACCCCAGTGAATAAGGGCTCCTTTTTCTCCACAACCTCTCCAACACTGTTATTACTTGTCTTGTTGATAATAGCCATTCTAACAGGTTTGAGGTCGTAGTTTTGATTTGCATTTCCCTAATAGCTAGTGAAGTTGAGCATCATTTCATGTATCTGTTGGTCATTTGTATGTCTTCTTTGGAGAAGTGTCTATTCAGATCCTCTGCCCATTTTTGAATTGGATTGTTTGTTTATTTGGTGTTGAGTCATATGAGTTCTTTATATATCTTGGATATTAACCCCTATTGGAGCTTTTGTTTGTAAACATCACCTCCCATTTGGTTGGTTGCCTTTTTGTTTTGTTGGTGGTTTCTTTTGCTGAGCAGAAGCTTTTTAGTTTCATATAATACCATTCATTTATGTTTGCCTTTACTTCCCTTGCCTTTGGGGTTAAATTAGTAAAATCTTCTCTAAGACCAAGGTCCATGAGCTTAGTACCTATGTTTTCTTCTATGTAATTTATTGTTTCAGATATTATATTTAGGTATTTGATCCATTATGAATTAATTTTTGTACATGGGGACAAACTGTAGTCTGGTTTCATTCTTTTGCATGTGGCTTTCCAATTTTCCCAGCACCATTTATTGAAGTGACTTTCTTTTCCCCATTGTGTGTTTTTTGCTCCTTTGTTAAAAAGTGTTTGCCCGTATACATGTGGTTTTATTTTACATGTATATGATTGCCTAGTAGATTGCCTTGGACCAGATCTGGGCTCTCAATTCTGTTCCATTGGTCTGTGTGTCTGTTTTTTCTACCAATACCATGCTAGTTTGATTACTGTTGCTCTGTAGTATGATTTGAAGTCAGGTGGTATACTACCTCTGGCTTCATTCTTTTTTCTCAGGATTGCTTTGGCTATTTGGGGCCTTTTGTGGTTCCATACAAATCTGATGATTTTTTGTTCTATTTCTTTAAAAAATGACATTGGGATTTTGATGGTGATTGCATTACATCTGTGTGTTGCATTGGGTAATATGGCCATTTTAACTATGTTGATTCTTCCAATCCATGAGCATGGGATGTTTTTCCATTTTTTGTGTCTTTTTCAATCACTTTTAATAATGCTTTGTAATTTTCAGTATATAGGTGTTTCACATTCTTTGTTAAGTTTATTCTTAGGTATTTTATTCTTTTGGTTGTAATTGCAAAATGAATTGTGTTTTTTTTCATTTCTTTTTCTGAAAATTTGTTGTTAGTATACAGAAAGGCAATGGATTTTTTATCCTGCAACTCAACTGTATTTGTTTATTGTTTCTAATAGTTTTTTGGTGGAGTCTTTAAGGAGTTCTATATACAGAATTCTATCATCCACAAAAAGTGGCAGTTTTAGTTCTTTCTTCCCTATTTGGATACCTTTTATTTCTTTCCCTTGCCTTATTGCTCTGACTAGGACTTCCAGAACTATGTAGAATAAAGGTCGTGAGAGCAGATATCCTTGTCTTGTTCCTGATCTACCTCCCCCCCCCCCCAATGAAAACATGTGTCCACACAAAAACTTGCACATGAATGTTCATAGCAACATTATTCATAATAGCCAAAAGGTGGAACAGCTCAAATGTCCATCAGCTGATGAATGGATAAACAAAATAAGGCATATCCATACAATAAAATATTATTTGGCCACAAAAAGGGCATGAGGTACTGTTACATGTTACAAAATGGATGATCCTTGAAAACATGATGCTAAGTGAAAGAAGCCAGTCATAAAAGGCCACATATGTACTGAATGATTTCATTCATATAAAATGTCCAACATAGGCAAATCTATGCAGACAGAGAGTAGATTGCCTAGGACCAGATCTGGGGCGAAAGGGAGAGGTTTGAGGAAAAATGAGAAGAAATTACTAATGGGTATGGGGTTTCTTTTTAAGGTGATGATATGTTCTAAAATTTATTGTGATGATGGTTGCACAACTGTGTGAACATACCAAAACCCATTGAATTTTATACTTTAAGTGGGTGAATTGTATGTTATGTGAATAATATCTTAATAAAGCTGTTATTGGAAAATAATTTTTAAAAAATATATATTTTATTGATTTTTTTACAGAGAGGAAGGAAGAGGGATAGAGAGTTAGAAACTTCGATCAGCTGCCTCCTGCACACTCCCTACTGGGGATGTGCCCACAACCAAGGTACATGCCCTTAACTGGAATCGAACCTGGGACCCTTGAGTCTGCAGGCTGACACTCTATCCACTGAGCCAAACCGGTTAGGGCTGAAAAATAATTTTTAAGAAGGCATTGGTTAAGTCCATATCTGCTGGAATGATCTGGAACTAATGAATACATCAGTGATCTCCAGGGTGATCAAAATTGTAAAACCCTACATAAAGTATTTCTTCATAAGTTATTTCTATAGGATAACAAAGTATTTGTCATTTGCACACATATGTGCATATTTATATGTAATTTCATGTAGTCCATATGTTCAAACAATCACACATGAAAACTCCAAAAAATATTGGGAGCCACTGCTTCCAAAAATATTTTATGCATTGTGAGAAATACCTTTCAGATTTGCCCCAGTATTCCAAAAGACAAATTATTTTTGAAGTTTCAATGTCTTCCTATAGGTTTGCTCAGTACTAAGAAATTTTATAAAAGGAGAAAATATTAAAATAGAGAGAGAGAGAGAAACAAACAGATAATGGGGAAAGAAAATTGTCCACATTCCTTACTTTGGGCTTCTCTTTTCCATTCTTCTGGTATTTTTAGAAATAATACTTTTTAAAACTTCTTTTCTCCTGCTTAAATTCTACCTTTATCTCTGTTCTTTCTTTCATCAACTATCTTTTCATTAACCTTTGTATTAAGATGAATGCATTCTGGAGTTGGCAGATGGAGTTCATTTGCTGTCTGACATAGTTGGTGAGAGCAAGGGTTAGAGGCAGTCCCTAACTGTGATATTAATAAATTATTGTTGTATCTTTGGACTTTTCTCTATGAAGCTGTCCCTCTGGGCATTATTTATTGATTCAACAAACATTCATTTACCTTCTGAGTACCGGGTACTATGCTAAGTTCCAGGAATCCTATATAATAAAAGGCTAATATGCAAATTGTCCCCTTGACTGGGAGTTCGACAGGGAGTTCAAACCGAAGTTCGACCAGGGGTGGGGCCAGCCCGCCAACTGCCTGTGGCCCCTCCCCCCGGCTGGCCTGGCCTGATCAGGGCAGGCTGGCCAGACCCCACCCGTGCATGAATTCATGGACTGGGCCTTTAGTACAAAATAAATGAGAGAGATTTCTTTCCAGACATCAAGGTTGGCCAAGTTTAGTGTAGTGTTTCTCAATCCCCTCCCCTTTTTCTCTTCCTAAAGAGCTTTTGTAGAACTTTTCCCCCCAAAAGACCCCCCTCCATCATAAAATTTCAAATCCACAGATACATTTTTTTATTTGTTATGTATTTGTGGCCCTTTGGAAGGCCATAAATCATTGTCATATGTAAGATTTTTGGCACCTTGGAGGCCTATTGCTTCAATTGAGAATGTGTGGTTTAGTGAAAGAGAGTGATATAAACAGGGAGATGACAAAATAATGTGACATTATTAAGGTAGAACAAAATATATCAGACCTGAAAGAAAGGAGAGACTTTACATCCCAAACCACTTTAATGACAAGAGCTGGGACTAGGGGATAGAAAACAGGTCTCTATCTTCAAAGCATTTTCAAAAGAGCGATCCTTTCTTCCTTCCTCCCTTCCTCCCTCCCTTCATTTCTTAATCTCTTCCCACTTTCTTCCAAAATTGCTCTTGATTAGCTAGTAAGTTCCAAGCATTGAATATTTTCTTTAGCTTTCTTTCCCTAATCCAGTTTTGCTCCCTTCCTTCTACTCTTCTCAGATCCCAGTGCTCTTCCACTCTCTCCTAAAATAATTTATTCAGGTCCCTATCTCCATGAATGCTCAAATGACATAGAAAAGATTGAAAATTTTATCCTTCTGTGGTTGAGATCACTCATTATCTTCCTTCCTTGGGTACAGAATCTTAGTGTTATTCTGGATCCCAATTAGACCAGTGACAAGACTACATTACCCAACCTACTTTAGCTAGGGTTGACAGTTGTGATATAAAGAATTATTGGATGGGATGTTCAGGAAACCTCTTTAGAAGGGGATAGAAGCTGGCATAGGCCTTTTGGAACTCTCTCTTTCCTGTTCTTCTCCTCCTCCTCCTCCTCCTTCTCCTCCTCCTCATCCTCCTCCTCCTCCTCCTCATCCACCACCACCACCTCCTCCTTCTTCTTTTTCTTCTTTCATGCTGGCTGAATACATATATATGGACTTGAGCTCTACCCAACTTGTACTCTGAGTGTATCTTGGAGATGGAATGCATGTGCTTAGGATGATAAAGCAAAAAGACTAAAAGGAATTGGGTTTTTGGTGACTATGTGACTTCTTTCCCAACATTGGACTGCCCACTTCAGGACTTACTGTGCATAAGGGAAAAATAAACTTCTTTGTGTTTAGTGACTGCTATTTTGGATTTTCTGTTACATGCAGCCAAATCTAATACAAACTACTACCCTCCAGTGGTGGTATTTGCATTCCAACAGGCATTTAGAGTTTAACCTAAAAGAATGAAACTCTATCCCAAAGTTTCAAGCATAAATCAGCAGATAGAATTTTGAGGTCTTAGATCTTTGAGATTTTGAGATCCCTTTTGGAATACAGTCCTAAAATCTATAAAATTAATAACTGTATTTTACAATTATTTTCTACTTTATCAACTCTGCAACATTATTCAATCTATAAAATAACATTTAGATGGTTAAATACAAAAGAACACTTTAAAGTAAGTATATAAATGTTTAATTACCAAGTTGATTGGCTTTGATAAAAATCCTGTACCTTCTTTGAAACTGCAATTCAGACTGTGTTTTATGTTTGCTTGTTTCCTGGGCTTGTGTTGGGGAAATTAAAATCTAGAATTGAACTTTGATAAGTCACAATTATCATAACATATGCATGCCCATGGCAGAACATATTCAGGTGGTGAACTGGTGCTTGGAACAACATAGCTCTAACAAGAAGATATCTCTGTTTAGTCACAGCACCATTAAAAAAAAGTCAATCTTATCAACTGGGAAGCTATATGTAGGAATTCCAGTGGCTAAGACAATATGAATCATGAGGGTTGGGAAAAGGAAAATTATATTACATTTGTGATATTTTAAATCTATTGTATGTGTGGTTGTCTTATACATTGTTTGATACTGAGTTATATCTCAGGATATACTAGTAGATTCTAGGACAAGGTTTTAAATATATTTTGTTAACCTCTGGGATAGATTGTTTCAATCCTTTTCATCTCACGGCACATATAAACTAATTACTAAAAATCTGCAGCACACACAAAAATATATTTTTTGCTGATCTGACCAAAAAAAGGTATAATTTTAATTCATTCACACCAAGAGGCTATTGTTGTGTTGACTGTTGTCATTTTTTAAAGTTGACAACTAAGGGAAAAGAAGTCAGTGTCCATGACTAAATAGTCAGGTATTGCATGTTTTAAAAATTATTGCGGCACCCCAGTGTGCCATGGCACATCAGTTGAAAATTGCTGCTCTAAGAAATTTGGAGCCAGTGTGAAGCTGCAACTCAAGCCTCTATTTCCAATCCCTGCTCTGAGTTTTTAAAAGCGTATTATTTGGCCAAGCAAAAGAACATTTATCCATCTATAAGATTATATCATAATATACAAATTTTCCAAGGAGTGCAGTTGTGCTGCTGAGCCCTTGAGCTACCAATAAAGGAAGTCCTTCTTGCACAGGCCTCTCTAAAGCTGTGGATAGCATCTTGCTGAAATCTGTCTAATTATATTTTCCAGAAATGCCCCCAAATGTTTATTTTGGTTTAAAGGGATAAAAATTGCTTGCCTGTTATTATAATGTGTGTTGATGTCAAACCGAACATCAGCCCTTGAGACTTCCTAGTTACATTCATGAATAAGAAGTAACAATCCCATGGAGCTGATAAATTGCCATGAATATGTATATATAGCTACAGAAGATAGTTCCTTCAATCAAGGGTCAACATTACCATTGCTGACCTGAAAAATATGTACTTTTATTTGTGAGATCAGCTTCCTTCAAAAATGCCAAATGGACATTTCAAAACAAACAAAAATATAGCATTTAGAAGAAGGCGGTGAGTAAAGAAGTGGACAGGATCTTTGGCAGATAATTCTGAGATCTAATATTAACTTATTAGTCAGAGTTCCAGCAGGAAACAGAAGGCACACTCAGCCGGGATCTGTGAGGATGATTTAATGAAGAGACTATTTTATGGAGGTGTGGGCAGGGTTGAGGGAACCAACATGAGATGTCAGAACACCCAGAGACCAGCAACAGCAGGAAGCTCTTAAATACCCTTGGGCTGGAAAGGAGAAAGGCAAGAAATGGTGTTTCCAGCTCTCAGTGAGAGCTGGAGCTATAGAGATGGGACAACTAATAGAAGCTATAGTTGTGAAGGGAGGCAGTTACTGCCATAACCATATAGATGGGAATCTCCTGTGGTGACCCCCATTGGCCAAACTCAAACAGAATCCAGAGGATAAGGTAGTCCCAGGGACAGAGCAGGCCAAGAGTGGATTAGGATGAGGATCTAGCATGGAGAGGAGAGGCTATCTAGCATGCTGTAAAATGTGTAAATGGGAACAAAATAGTACCTACCTCCTAAATTTGTTTTGAGGATTAAATGAGATGGTGTATAATTCTTAACACAATGTCTGGCTTAGAAGAAGCATACAACTAATGCTAGCTAGCATTTTTATTGTATTGACTATTGAAGATACAGACTTACTTATTTGTTTCAAGTATGACCAGTTTATCAATGTTAAGAAGTATGTCCTCATGAACATAATTCTGAAAGTTGGCTTACATGGAAGTCTTCAAGCTGTCTTTTCCTATTAAACTGCATGACTTTATATTTCATAGCATAATAAGTGATACAGCAGACATCAACTTCATCTAATTTAAGCCTGTACACTCACACAATCCATTTAAATCACAAAGCAGAAACCAAAAAATGTAGAGGAACTTCTTCCCACTCTGGAAAAATAACATGTTAAAGTTCAAGTTTTATTTCTTTTGATTTTCAGGTGGACTCATAAAACATTAGTATTCTAGATTCTTCAGCTCCCAAAATTATTCCCCACCTGCCTTGATGCCTGTAATTCTTCCATAAAGGAATAAAGCTTTCCTTCTACAACTCAAGTCAAAACATGAATTGAAAATGGCTCTTCGAAAAAGAGCATATTGGCTAAGAGTTCAGATGCTTCCTAGGCAGCAAATTTTGATACAGGCAGAAAAAGAGTGGATGGGCTTCCTTAACTACCCAGGCTCTGCTGAGACTGACAGAGGCAAGATAAGTAGGAGTGCCCCCCACCGGCTGTGCCAGGGAAGGAAGGTTCTCCAGGACTGGGTTGAAATAAAAGGAGTGTGGCTCAAGGCAGTCTGAGGTGCCCGCCAACTGCATGGGAGAACCAGAATAGTTCTTGTTTGGAGCCAAGGTCAGAGCTGGGAAGTCAATTTCATGTGTGCCATTTAAAAGGTGAGGCCAGGACAGAAAACTAGTATGGAATGTGAACTGTGCCTAGGGGTGATGGTCAAAATATTTAACAACAAGTGAAATATTATAGAGATGCAGATGTAGAAATATAATATATGTTTATATATTACTAGAAGCCCAGTGCACGGATTCGAGCACATTGAAAGTTTATTAATTAGAAGGTGGCCAGCGGGCTGGGACTGTGCGAGATGGGCTGGACACGCCTTGGAGCCAACTTCCCTCGGTCCCTCCCTGGCCGCACCTGGGGCAGTGCAAAACTGCTTATTAAATCATTCATCAAATAGTTCATAATTTCTAAATTATATCTTGATTTTTAGAAAATCTTGATGGGGTCTTTTGTTTGCATGGACTGTTACTGCCAAATAATGGCCAAGTGAGCAGTGATTTGACACAAGGAGTAACATCAACTTCTAATAACTATACCATTGAATTGATAGTCATTAAGTAACTTGTAGTCTCAATTCATAGATAATTAATCTTATTATCATATTGCTCATGGTGCTAACCCCTTTTCAGCTACTGCTGAACTTATAGCATTGACATCTGGAGACCTCCTCACTTCTATAATTCTGGTTAAGGATTTTATAGATTCAACAAGGTTTTTATTTTCATGACATTTTGACTAAGTCCTGAAAATCATTTATTAGAATTTTATATAAAATTAGTTGTCTTAATTTAAAAAAATTTGTTCTCTTAAAATCCAAAGAGACTCAAAACATCATTTGGTCAAATTTCAAGTTTCAATATTATGTTTTTCTCTCATATTTGTCATTAAACAACAAATTTTTAAAGAATTTTAAAGACAAAATGAATAGTATTTTTGGAATTGGTATTTGCGTAGTGTCAAAGGATTTTGTCCTAATTCTTTATCTCTAATAATATCATCCACCTCTCTTTTATACTTTGATATTTTATATATACAATAACTATTCCCTTTCATCTAATTAATCTTCCAGTTTTAATATCAAAACTTTTTTCTTGCAGAGCTAAGGAAAGTTACTGATACCTTAGAATATCATTGACTTCAGCCAAATCTCTTAAAATATTATTTTCCAAATATCTAATTAATTACATTTAATAATTGTTATTAAAGTGATTTAACTTTAGGCTAGGTATCATCTTCAAACTTTTGTAGCTTCTAGCCCTTCAGGCTGCCTAGGAAATCCAAATATTCTCCTTTTCATTATTTCAATTTCCAGATGTTTTATTTATTTTTTTCCAATTATTATTTTTGCATGGTAGTATATTACAAAATTTATGGGGAAAGGACTTTAAATATTTTACTTCAGAGACTGTTGAACTTTTTTGTAATGGGCCAGATGATAAATATTTTAGGCTTTGCAGGACACAGGATGCCTGTATTAACTACTCAACTCTGCTATTGTAGTGTGAAAACAGTCACAGACAACATGTGAACGAATTGGCATGGCTGGGTTCTAATAAAACTTCAATTCAGACATGCTGAGCATAAGCACATCCAAATGGAACTGTCCAGATGGGTTGACTCCGTGGGTCTGGAATTCAGGAGAGTGTTCTAGGCAGTTGAATATAGATTTCAGAGGGGAGGGTCATCTAAATATGGGTGGTAGTTGAAATCTTTGGAATGGACTCATCTATGGGAAAAGGACCGGATGAGGAGAGGAAGAAAAGGAGAAAAATAGAAATGAGAAGTGTGGAAGTATAAGGAGAGGTGTGGAGAAGGGAGGGAAAATGAAAGGAGGAGAGGTATGGGAAAGAGTGAGGACAGGACCTTGGAGAACAGCAATATTTAAGGAGAGAGGAGGCAACCACAAGAAGCCCACGAAGAAGACAAAGAAAGACAAATCAGAGATCAGGAGGGACATGAGGAGAGGATGAGGATGGTCACAGAAATCAAGAAGAGTCCTGAAAAGGAGGCAGTGGCCAGCACTATGGTGTGAACTGGATTTGGCAATAACATCCTTAATTGCCTTAGTGTGAGCAGTTGCAGGAACTTGCTAGGGGTGAAGAAAAATCAAAGTGGTTTGAATAATGAATAGAAGGAAAAATCATAATAAAGAAGCTGGATTGAAAGAGAAGGAAAAAATGGCG
The DNA here is from genome assembly GCF_963259705.1 of Myotis daubentonii. Classification (NCBI taxonomy): domain Eukaryota; kingdom Metazoa; phylum Chordata; class Mammalia; order Chiroptera; family Vespertilionidae; genus Myotis; species Myotis daubentonii. Next base: position 129,198,292 of record NC_081861.1, on the reverse strand, counting down.
GTGGCAAGATGGGATAGACAGTAAAAAGAGGGTTTGATTTGAAAGTGTTTATAACCTAGATGAATAAAAGGCAGAGGATATTTGAAGGTTGAAGATACAGGAGAATCAGGTAACTGAAATACCTGGAAGGGGGGGAACCCCTGCCCAGGTGGCTGTAAAGTGGACACCCCATTGCAGAAATGGAGGAAGGATTATGAAGTAGGAGGGGGAGATAATCTGTTTAACATGTGAGGGTAGCATGAAGAAAATGGCTTTCCCTTTGGCTTCTATACTTTGTGTTGTATGAGGAGATTATATGCTAGGAGAATGGAGAGTGTATTGTGAAAGTTTGAAAGAGTTGTTGTAAACAGTGGAAGAGGGATGATGAGATCAGGAAGTGGGACTGTGGAGTTGAAGATTTTAAGATTCTGGATAAGTGCCTCTACCTCTCGCCAACTGCCTTGCTCTAGCTTTACTGATATTGCCAAACTGTGATGTTATCAAATAGGAAATAACAACTAAATAGCCTATATCTTGTGCCTGGGATTTTCCTACACCTGGCCAGCCATGTAACATTGAGAATCGCCTCTCAACAGTGACTCACACAATCCTAATTGGGGATAGGGAGGAAACAACCAAGCAGAGCCCCATTGTCCCCCCATCAACCTTACAGCATTATGAGTCCCAAAACAATTCTGTTTGGGTTCTTTGTCCACCGACTTCACACAATCCAGTTACCAGCCACTGGAGTCCTTTCCTTGGACCGTGACTGGATTCTCCATAGTCCCCCCCCCCCCCGCCCCCCCAGTGAGTGGTTCTCTTTATACAAAGATATTAAGTGCCCTTCAGGTCTGATTTCCAAAGTTACCAATCCAAGTAAGGCCCCTCAAGTGCTCTTCCAGTCCCAACAGATGTGAGCTCTCTCAGAGCCTTGTGATTACTCCTGGGGTCTGGATGCCGTTTGGGCTTTTCTCAATCAACCAATACCCTTTTTTGGCTTGTATACACCACACCACCACTATCAAGTGGGCTCCACTGGGCATGGCACCCCCTGGCCAGTTCCACTCATGAGATTCACTTTAGAAGGTACTTTCCAGCAGCAGCAGCAGCAGCAGCAGCAGCAGCAGCAGCAGCAGCAGCAGTCCCCTGAAACTAGAGTCACACTGCCCCCTGTGCATGCATTCCACAGACTAGCATGCCTCTACTCTGGTTTCCCAGATTCCTGAGGCTCCAGGGGGGACCCAGCCCAGCACAGCCAGGTGGTATAACCTCACACTCTCTGAGCTCCCAAATGCCTCGTCTAAAATTTGTGGGGTGTCTGTACCCTCACTCTGTCTCCAGCAATCACTTAGCGTCTGGAGACAGATAGACCTAGGGCTCTAGGCACTTGGCAATAGCATACCCATTCTTTCTGGTGAGCAGGCCTGCCATATCACTGGCTGTAGGCCCTTCAACCAGCCAGTTATCTCCAAGTGACTGAAGGTCTGTATTTGAAGCAAAGAATTGAAAATGTTCCTCCATCTTTGTGGCACCTATCCACCAGTCAAGGCAAAGACTAAATGCTACCTCCTCCATGCAGCCTTCCCTCATGCCTATGAATAAATGCCATTTTCACCTTCTTTAAACAGCCACAGAGTCTCACCTTTGCTTCAAGTTCATTCATTCATTCAGTAAATATTTATTGAGAATCTTCTGGGACCAGTCCCAGTGCCATGTACTAGAACACAAGTTTCCTACCTCATAGAACTTTCCATAGTAACTGAGAGACAGTTGTGGACATGAAAAGTTGAATATTAAAAAATTCTTGTGTGGTATATAGTACAGTTAAGAGTGTGGGCTCTGAAGCCAAACTGCTTGGATTTGAATCTCAACTCTATCACTGACTGGCTGTGTAAAATTGGGCAAGTGTTTTAACCCTCTCTGTGTCTTAGCTTCAACATCTGCAAGATAAGATAGCAATAATACTTACCGCATAGAGCAGTGATGGTTGTGAACCTATGACACACGAACTCATTTTTTTGGTTGATTTTTCTTTGTTTTTTTTTTCTTTTTTTTTTATTGCTTAAAGTATTACAAAGGGTATTACATATGTGTCCTTTTTTCCCCCCGCCCTTGACAATCCCCTGTGATTTTTCTTTGTTAAATGGCATTTAAATATATAAAATAAATATCAAAAATATAAGTCTTTGCCGGGACCGGTTTGGCTCAGTGGATAGAGCGTTGGCCTGCGGACTGGGGGGTCCCGGGTTTGATTCCGGTCAGGGGCATGTACTTGGGTTGCGGGCACATCCCCAGTGGGAGATGTGCGGGGGGCAGCTGATCGATGTTTCTTTTTCATCGATGTTTCTAGCTCTCTATCTCTCTCCCTTCCTCTCTGTAAAAAAATCAATAAAATATATTAAAAATATATATAAGTCTTTGTTTTACTATGGTTGCAAATATCAAAAAATTTCTATATGTGTCACGGCACCAGAGCTAAGTTAGGGCTTTTCAAAATGCTGACACTCCGAGCTCAAAAGGTTCGCCATCACTGGCATAGAGTATAGACTATTGAAAGTGCTCTATAAGTGGGCTCCTATCATTATTGTTGTTGTTGTCGTTACAATTGTTTTAACAGTTACAAGTACAGAGGGATGTTAGAGCATGGGAGGAGCATTTAGCCCTCTTGACTTTATATTAAAGTTCTTTGTGTGAATCTTATCTCCCCTACCCAATTCTAAGTCCTCCAGAGCAGATGCATTTACAAATGAAATAACATTTGAATCAGTTCCTTACACTTATTAGGTGCTCAATAAATATCTACCTGCGTATTTAATGAAAATGGATTCACCCAGATTTGGGTCAGCCCCCAGGCCACTTCAATTGGGTGTGAAAGTAACAGGAGCTGCCTCCTGCCTTCCAGAGCAAATCCTGAGGGGCTGCATGGGTCTGTGGAGAAGGAAAAGGGGCAAATGAAAAGGAGAAGGAAAAACTGCCTTACCCAGAGATGCCATATATTCATCCTGGGCTTTATAATTATTTATTCCTTCGCATGAAGGCCATATCAGGTTTGGCGTTTCTACTCCCATGATGTAAATGTTCCAAGGGTTGGTTATTTGGCTTTGGAGTTCACTGGGTGGACCTCAGCACTCAAAAAATCTATCCTGGGAGCTGTTAGCACTTTCCCACTCCCTACCTCCTTAATAAGCTCACTGAAAGAGAACAAAAATGTCAGTTTTAAGATCCACAAATGCAAGTAAGTTATTGTTTTCCTAAGAAAGTCACTTCTCACCCTGGCCAGGTTCTCAGTTGGTGAGAGCATCGTGCCAATACACCAAGGTTTCAGGTTCGATCCTCTGTCAGGGAATATACAAGAATCAACCAATGAATGCATAAATAACCTGTGGACACAGACAATAGGGTAGTGAGGGTTTGTGGGGGCAATGGGAGCGGGCTGGGAGAGATTAATGGGGGGGGGAGGGGAACCTATGTAAAGGGTGTCCCAAAATTCATGCAAGAAGTAATTTTGATAGAAAACACAAGTTTATAATTAAAAACTGTAAATTTTTATTGATTCATAAAGTATCCAGTATAGGGTTATTTATAGAATAGCATATCAGGTAAATGGCCTCCACAGCTTTGCTGGCACATACGCACTCTTTTGTTGAAATTTTCCATGACCGTTTTGCATAAATGTGGCTGAATTTCATTGATACAGCGCTCAATTTCCTCCTTCACGGCTTGGGTGGTCATGGGCTTGTTGTCATAAACCTTAGACTTCAAAAAACCCCAAAGAAAAAAGTCCAACAGTGTTAAATCACATGATCTGGGTGGCCAATTCTGATCACCAAAACGGGAAATTACACGACCAGGAAATGACTCATGCAGTAATTGAATTGTTTCTTGGGCTGTTTGGCATGTGGCACCATCTTGTTGAAACCACATGTCGTCCACATCCATATCTTGCAATTTAGGCACAAAAAACTGGATTATCATGTCGTGATAGCGAGCACCATTAAATTCAAATCTTGCGTGAATTTTGGGACACCCTTTAATACTGTCAACAATTAAGATTAAAAAATCATAATAAGTGGAACAAATCCATGTTTTCTTTCTCAAAAAAATCAATAAATTTAAAAAAAGAAAGTCATTTCTCTTTTCTTTTTTCTTTTTATAAAAATGTATCTTTAGCACAGCCGGCATGTCTCAGTGATTGAGGGGCAACATATGAACCAGGAAGTCAAGGTTCAATTCCTGGTCAGGGCACATGCCTGGGTTGCAAGCTCAATCCCCAGAAGGGGGAGTGCAGGAGGCAGCTGACCAATGATTCTCTTTCATTGATGTTTCTATCTTTCTCTCCCTTTCCCTTCCTCTCTGAAATCAATAAAAATATATATATTTTTAATTATCTTTATTGGTGAAAGTATTACATATGTCCCCTCTACCCACCATTGATCCCCTCTAGGCCACCCCCACCTTCCCTGCCACCCCGTCTTCCCACCCCAGGCCTTCACCACAATGTTGTCTGTGCCCATGAGTTATGCCTACCCTATAAAATAAAAGGCTAATATGCAAATAGATTGAATGGTGAAACAACTGAACAACTGGTCACTATGACGTGCACTGACCACCAGGGGGTGCACATGGAACATGGAGGGCATCAGCAGCAGGTGGCAGAGCACAGAACATGGTGGGCATGGGCCACCGTGGGATGGTGGGGTAGGTGAGTGGGGGCACCAGACCAAGGCAGGGTGCTGGTCGCTGTCATCAGGGCAAGCCTCTGATGGTAACTGAAAATTTTTTGCTCCCATGCACCACGGTCCTGCCCGGTGTTTGCACCTGCTGCCGGTGCTGGCCCTGCTCTCACCCACTGCTGGCACCAGAGCTGCCTCTTGCACCTGCTGCCAGTACCCAGTGCCAGCCCCAGTCGCCCCTCAGGCTTCTCCACCTCCCCCTGCTTCTGAGGGGCTATCAGGGCTGGCAGCTGCCACTCACACCCACTGATGGCACCAGCCCCCAATTGCTCTACACCATCAGCAGGTGTGAGCAGGGACAGTGCTGTCAGCATGTGGGAGTGGTGGCGGTGAGAATGGGGGGCTTCCAGCAGACAGGGGACCAGGGGCTATGGTTGGAGGGGCTGGGCAGGGGCACAGAGGCTGGGCCGAGACCCACCCAGGCCCACCACAGCCTCATGGCCCACAGTTTCTTCCATGGTGCATGAATTCATGCACTGGGCCTCTAGTATGCAAATAAATTCTTTGGTTGCTCTCTTCCCACACACCCACCCTCACCTGCCTTCCCTCTGAGATTCCACAGTCAGTTCTATGCTTCTTATATCTCTGAATCTATTTTGTTCACCCATTTATTTTGTTCTTTAGATTCCACATATGTGTGAGATCATGATACTTGTCTTTCTCTGACTGGCTTATTTCACTTAGAATAATACTCTCTAGGTCAGTGATGGTGAACCTTTTGAGCTCAGCGTGTCAGCATTTTGAAAAACCCTAACTTAACTCTGGTGCCGTGTCACATATAGAAATTTTTTGATATTTGCAACCATAGTAAAACAAAGACTTATATTTTTAATATTTATTTTATATTTTTAAATGCCATTTAACAAAGAAAAATCAACCAAAAAAATGAGTTCACGTGTCACCTCTGACACATGTGTCATAGGTTCGCCATCACTGCTCTAGGTCCTTCCATGCTGTCTCAAAGGGTAAGAGATCCTTCTTTTTCACTGCTGCATGGTATTCCATGGTGTAAATGTACCAAAGCTTTTTTATCCACTCATCTACTGATGAGCACTTGAGCTGTTTCCAGATCTTAGCTTTGTAAAATGTGCTGCTATGAACATAGGGGTGCATATATTCTTTCTGAATGCTGTTTATGATTTCTTAGGTTATATTCCCAGAAGTGGGGTCACCAAGTCAAATGGCAGTCCCATTTTTCATTTTTTGTGGAAACTCCATACTATTTTCCACAGAGGCTGCACCAGTCTGCATTCCTACCAGCAGTGTACTAGGGTTCCCTTTTCTCCACATTCTCACCAGCACTTGTCATTTGTTGATTTGTTGATGGTAGCCATTCTGACAGGTGTGAGGTGATACCTCATTGTCCTTTTAATTTGCATCTCCCTAATGATCAGTGACTTTGAGCATTTTTTCATATCTCTCTTGGTCATCTGTATGTCCACTTTGGAGAAGTGTCTGTTTAGGATTATTGGTGCTAGAACAGGCATATAGATCAGTGAAACAGAGCAGAGATCCAAGAAATTGACCCAAACCATTTTGCTCAATTAATATTTGACAAAAAAGACAAGAGCATACAATAAAGACAGTCTCTTCAATAAATGGTGTTGGGAAAATTGGACAGGTACATGAAAAAAATGAAACTAGACCAGCAACTTAAGCCATACATAAGAATAAACTCAAAATGGATAAAAGATTTATTTTTTTTAAATTGATAGTTCATTTTTTTATATTTTATTGATTTTTTACAGAGAGGGAGAGAGATAGAGAGCCAGAAACATCGATGAGAGAGAAACATCGATCAGCTGCCTCCCGCACATCTCCCACTGGGGATGTGTCCGCAACCCAGGTATATGCCCTTGACCGGAATAGAACCTGGGACCTTTCAGTCCGCAGGCCAACGCTCCATCCACTGAGCCAAACCGGTCTCGGCTGGATAAAAGATTTAAATGTAAGTTGTGAAACCATAAAAATCCTAGAAGAAACCACAGGCAGCAAAATCTCAGACGCCTCTCATAGCAATATGTTTGCCGGTACATTTCCTAGGGCAAGGGAAATGAAGGAGAAAATAAACAAATGGGACTACATCAAAATAAAAAGCTTCTGCACAGCAAAAGAAACCATCAACAAAATGAAAAGAGAACCCACTGTATGGGAGAACATATTTCCCAATGATACATCTGATAAGGGGTTAATATCCATTTCTCTCTTCTTGAAGTTAGTCTTCATTGACCTAATATGGAATTTTCCAGAAATTCCTCAAATTTCTTAAATTTTGACTTGTGTGGTTCTGCAAAGAAAATATGTCATGCATGGTTTTGAAGTCCTGGCAAGTTTTTATTCTGGATTGAACCCTAGACAGACTTTGAATTAATTCTAGTAAATGATGGAGTGGATCGCTTGCCAGTTGCCAACTTCAATGAAGTTAAGGCAAGTTGAGTTAATATGTTTTTCTTTCCTACCTTGGGTATCACATGCCTGACTAATACCTTCATTACTATAATTTCTAGTCTCCTGTAATCTCATTAGAGAAGTGTCTTTAAAATACTATTTCATAAAACATATGATAGATACTAATCACCAGTTCCTCAAGTAAATTTGTGTTATGGCGTAGAATTTTAAAAGGGGTACGGATTAAAAACTGGGACCAGATACAGCAAGAATGCAATGGGTGCTTATAGGCAGGGTGGTCTATTTTTGAAGATGGAGTCACAGAATCTGGAGAAGAAAATAAGATCAGAGGTCTTCCCACCCAACTACTTATAGCATGTTAAGTCCTGTGTACAGTATGCAGAACTGCTTAAGTATCTCTAGGGAGACACAAGAGTCTGTGTATCAGACTCTGTTGGTGCTCTACCCATACTCCCTTCACATTCACCCCTCCACTTCTGGACATCTGACTCTCATCCTGAGGACCTTTTTGCTGGAGCACATTTGCCCACATACAGGGCAAGCCTGGAGTGCTGTAGAGTTAGTGCTTTTGGAAACATTTCTAAACCAGTGGTGGATTTGGCAAATAAGTCCTCCACCTTCCTGATGCCTTGCAGGGACTACTCTGAGGTATGCTCTCCTCTGTCTCCCAGAGCTCCCCTGGAGGATAGAATTCCAGCAACTGACTTGCTAATGCCGGGGTCCAACCCCAGCGGGTCCAGGGGTCCCCAAAGGTGTAGACAGAGTCGGCGAAGAAGGAATGACACGGAGACAGTGTTCAGTTGATCAGCAGCCTAGCCAGGATCTCCAGCCAAGTTCTGGTCTGGATCTCCAGAAAGGTTCTGCTTCGGATCTCCAGCCAGGTTCTGTGGCCATGTTCCCTTGCTAGGTTCTCCAGCCAGGTTCTGTCCAGGTTCTCCAGCCAGGTCCAGTCACCAGGTTCTAGTCAGGCTCTCTTGCCAACCTCTGCAGTCAGGTTCAGTCCAGGATCCCTTGCCATGTTCTCTCCAGTGAAGCTCCTCCATCTCCAGGTTCCGCGTAGGTTCTGTCTTCTGAATTCTGTCTCTCGCTGTCTTGTTGCATCTGTATTTATACCAGTTGATTCAATCCTATCAATCTCTATTACAAAGGCTAGGGCGTTTCTTATCTCCATTCCAGGGAGTAAAGATTATGTAGCTTAAGCATGATTGTTCGTAGTTAAAGTGATTAATTACCCGCCTGGCACTTAGTTGAGGGGTTTTATTCCCTCCCTAACTTCAGGGGAAAATCCCTACCTGGGGAAACAACCTTTCTCAGAGAGGAGACCTTGGTTAAAACACATAGTGCCAAGAAGGTGAGCAAACATTTTAAGAACAGTATTGCCGGGAGCCGGTCCATCCTTGCTGTTTCAAGGGACCTGCCATATATAGCATACGGTTCTTAATATGTTTGCTCACCTTCTTGGCGCTGTGTTTTAACCAAGGTCACCTCTCTGAGAAAGGTTGAATCCCCAGGTAGGGATTTTCCCCTGAAGTTAGGGAGGGGATGAAACTCCTTAACTAAGTGCCAGGCGGGTAGTTAATCAATTTAACTACAAACAATCATGCTTAAGCTACATAATCTTTACTCCCTGGAATGGAGATAAGAAACGCCCTAACCTTTGTAATAGAAATTGACAGGATTAGAATCAACTGGTATAAATACAGATGCAACAAGACAACAACAGACAGAACTCAGAACACAGAACTAAGGACACAGGGCTTGGAAGACAGGACCAAGAGAGACAGAGCCTAGGCACAGAACCTACACAGAACGTTCTCTAGAGACAGAAGAACTTCGCTGGCGAGAGCATGCCGGAGGATCCTGGATAGGGACTGGCCTCGGAGCCTGGAGGTGGAGCCTGGCAAGAGAGCATGGCAGGGATCCTGGACTGAACCTGACTGCGGAGATTGGCAGGAGAGCCTGACTAGAACCTGGTGACTGAACCTGACTGGAGAACCTGAGCAGAACCTCTCTGGAGATCCAGACCAGAACTTGGCTGGAGATCCGGGCTAGAGATCCTGGCTAGGCTGCTGATCAACTGAACGCTGTCTCAATGTCCTTCCTTCTTCGCTGACTCCGTCCACACCTTTGGGAACCCCTGGACCCGCTGGGGTTGGACCCCGGCATCTGGCGCCCAAACAGGGACCCCTAGATAAGCGCCCCGCCCTCGGGACGGATAGGACTCCACCGTAGGAAGAGGGTGGATAGTCTTCGCCGACTCCGTCCACACCTTTGGGAATGCCTGGAACAGGATTCCCTTAGGTAAGCCCCCCCCTTGAAAACCCCCACACTCGGGACGGATAGGACTCCACCAGGGTGCTACAGACCCCCCTATAGAGGATAAATAGGGTAAGAAGGTGGATAGTACAGAACTTAGATTGAGAAGATGTGCCATATTGAGTCCAAAGAAAGAAGACTCTGTATTGATCTTTAGATTAAGAAGATGTGCCATACTGAGTCTAAAGAAAAAAGACTCCGTATTGATCTTTTAACACATATGCTTGTTAACAGCGGAATTAAGGTTACTCCCAGTCAGATGGAACATTTTATACAAGAAATACGTCCATGCTTTTCTGAGGAAGGAAAGGTGCCGGAAAGGTAAATGTAGAGGCATGGGAGAAGGTAGGCCCAAGGAGCCTTATCCTTAACCCCACTGCAGCCTTTCCACCCCGGGAAAGTGCAGGATTGGCAAGCTCTCCCTGGGGTGATAGATCAGGACTCAGGTAATAGCGGAAAGCGCCAATCCTACTCTTAAAATGGATACAAGAGAGCGTTTCAGGTTTTTCTTTTTAATGCTTGCTTTTAAAAAATAAAAAAGGGGGAATTTGCTGGGAGCCGGTTCATGCTTGCTGTTTCAAGGGACCTGGCATATATGGCATGCGGTTCTTAATATGTTTGCTCACCTTCTTGGCGCTGTGTTTTAACCAAGGTCACCTCTCCGAGAAAGGTTGTTTCCCCACGTAGGAATTTTTCCCTGAAGTCAGGGAGGGGATGCCTCTCCTAGAAAGGTTGTTTCCCCAGGTAGGAATTTTTCCCTGAAGTCAGGGAGGGGATGAAACTCCTTAACTGGGTGCCATGCGGGTGGTTGATCACTACAAACAATCATGCTTAAGCTACATAATCTTTACTCCCTGGAATGGAGATAAGAAACGCCCTAACCTTTGTAATAGAGATTGATAGGATTGAATCAACTGGTATAAATACAGATGTAACAAGACAGCAAGAGACAGAACTCAGAACACAGAACTAAGGACACAGGGCTTGGAAGACAGGACCAAGAGAGACAGAGCCTAGGCACAGAACCTACACAGAACGTCCTCTAGAGACAGAAGAACTTCGCTGGAGATCCAGAGCAGAACCTCTCTGGAGATCCAGACCAGAACTTGGCTGGAGATCCTGGCTAGAGATCCTGGCTAGGCTGCTGATCAACTGAACACTGTCTCCGTATCATTCCATCTTCGCCGACTCCGTCCACACCTTTGGGGACCCCTGGACCTGCTGGGGTTGGACCCCGGCACAGTATGCCATATATGCCAGGTCCTTTGAAACAGCAAGGATGGACTGTCTCCCGGCAGCTAACACATTTGTTGTTGCCTTCCTTTCTTTCCTGGCATCACTTCCTCTCTCTCCAACCAGTATTTCCTGGGATCACCTCTCAAAGAAACTTTTTGCATATGAATCTTCATCTTAGGGTGTGCTTTGGGAAGATCCCAAACTAAGATAATTTTTACTTCTGCAATTCTAGTTAGGTCTTTCTCGCTTCTCTCCTTGATGATTTTATGTATTTCCTAGCTGGCCTCTGGCTTGCAATCTCTTTTCCTTCCTTTCTTACCACCCATTGCTCCCAGATTATCCTTCCTCCTGAAGTATTGCTTGGATGTATCATCCCCCCAACTCTTTTACTATTAACCACCTTCTAAGTGGGAACAAAAGTCAAACCCCCTCTCATAATCTGGCCCATACCCCTCCCCAGCCTTTGATCCACAACCCCTTTGAATGTGTCGGATGCTCCTGCTGACCTATCCTGTTCACAGTTGCTAAATATTTCTAGAATAAGAAAGCTCAAAGGGAAGTGAGAAAAGTCATCTGGACATTATACTTCCACCTTTATTCTACTTAAGAGAAGTACAAAGTACTTCTTTGCACTTAGAAATTTTCTGTAAATAGATTAAAAACAGCCCCCCTCCCCTCCCAAAGTTCTTTCATCCAGAACCAGGGCTCTTATCAGTACAATTAGAACAAAATTCTGCATGTGAATGTCCTCCTGTATTTTCTTATACTGCAATTTAATTTTAATTCCAGATGGGAATTAAGCCACTTGATTTTCCAGACTTTGTTGGTGCTCTATCCATATTCCCTTCACATTCACCCCTCCACTTCTGGACATCTGTGACTCTCTTCCTGAGGACATTTTTGTTGGAGCACATTTGGCAAATGGATTTTCTATGTTGTTAAGCCAAAAAAGGTACTATAATGATAAACATTTCACAAATGCAGACAGAGGAAGAGAGATGGTGTGCTGTATTGGACTGAGTTCTATAAGAGGCCTCAGCTCTATCCTGGCTCTGTTCACTATAGCTTGAGTAATATTGAATAAGTCATATAACTTCTCTGAACCTCAGTTTCCTCATCTATAAAACAAGAAGTTTGTCTCTAAGATCCATTTTAGAGCTAACATGCTACTGACAAGCTGCTATAATTTGAAGCTGTGGTTGCTGGAAATGAATTGGTGGGTATAGTCAAATGTTTAGAGACAATCTAAATTTGTTCATGCATCCCATAGTTTTAGTTTAGTCAGTCCAAAATTCCACTTAATTTTTGAAGTTCATAAAAGTGATCAATGAATGTTACCTATCGGGACAAGAACTAAAGCCAGCCACAGTTTTTGCTTCCCCTCAAAACCCCTGTCTCTCCCCCTTCACCAGTACCTTCCTGACCTTCAGTCTGGATGACTATAACATGCCTAACTTGGTCTTGGTTTCCTCTTGAGAAAAATAAATATTAAATGTGAAATGAAAACCACACATGTAATAATGTTGGGATTAATGAGGTGCTGAATTGTATTCTTACTTTGCTATTGTTGGCAAGTGTGGTATTCAGCCGAATTCAAAACTGTGGAAACATTCGTAAAACAAAAATGTTAGTCCAAAGTTTTGCATTCACCATGTGGCTTATTATTCTACTGAATGGAATGGTAATGCCCTCAACATCTGGGAGGCAGGGCAAGCAGTATTGGCATGATGTAGTCTCCATTCTCAGCCAGTAGGAGAGGAGAGGAGAAGGGAGGGGAGGGGAGAAGAGGGGAGGAGAGGAGAGGAGAGGAGAGGAGAGGAGAGGAGAGGAGAGGAGAGGAGAGGATTGTTCCCACTTACCTATCTCTAGTAAAGGTTGCTGGGAAAGGTCACCAATTAGACCATAATTGATCAATAAAAAGTAAAATCTCATTCCATTCCAAGATTAACTAGTCTCCAAGCAGAGCTGTAAAGGGATGTAAATTACGCCTCATAGTGCTATTTCTCACATAGTCATTCCAATAGCTCTTTGGGAAGGTGTCATTAAACATATGAAGAAACCAGGTCTTAGGAAAATATGTGACTCACTAAAGTCACATAGTTAGCAAGCCAGTGTTTAAATCAAGCCTTTCTACTTGTAACTCCAACAGTCAGTGCAGCTACCACCCATTCTACCCTCAGAAACATACAGGAATATATTCCAAAATGTGCCTTTTCTACTGTCCTATGTTACAGGTGGGAGTGAATATTGAAACCACCTTTGAGAAAAGCAATTTGAATTATCTATAAAGACCCTCTAAAATGTTTATACCTTCTGTTTGTATAATTCCACTGTTAGAAATCTTTCTAAAAGAAATTATCTAAGATGTGGATGGTTACCAGAGAATAGTGCAAAAAGATGTTATTACAGTATTATTTTTAACTAGAGGCCCGGTGCATGAAAATTCATGCACTGGAAGGGGGATCCCTCAGCCCGGCCTGCCCCTCTCACAGTCCAGGAGCCCTCAGGAGCGGGAGGCAACCTGGCGATCAGGTGAAGGTGACGCCCCATCACACCTCTGCTACTGCCACTGCTGGCAGTGCAAGCCTCGGCCGGCCCTGGTTACCTGCACCTCAGGCGGGCCCTGGGTGGCTGGGCAGCCACCATCCAAGGCTTGCTTTTGCCTCAGGCCAGCCCTGGGTGGCTGGGGGGCTGAGGGGACTGGGGGACTCTGGAAGCAGGTGCACCAGCGGGGCTGAGGGGACTGGGTACTGCCATCTTGTGGCTGTGGGTGCCACCATCTTTGAGGGTGTGACAGTCAATTACCATATTTCCTCCTTATTGGCTGTGGGTGCCACCATCTTTGAGGGCAGTGTAGTCAATTAGCATATTCCCTCTTTATTAGATAGGATAGTGAAGTGCTCTAAAACCCTCTTACTGAATGGCTAAATCACTGTGGCAGAAGCTCCAGTTAAGCCAGAACATAGACTCATGTATGTTGGGTGTCCCCACTCTTTGAGTATAGGTTTGAATTAACTGATACACATGGGCACTGAAGCAGAAAAAACATTAATTCAAGCCCACAGTTGCAGTTTAGATATATATGTGTAGACATGTCATGTAGACTCAGTAGGGAGGAGGAGGATGCCAACAGAATCCAACTTATAGGGAAGGACTATAGCCCTCCAAATAATTAGTCCTAGAAAAGAAGGAATTTGGTGTGATGAAGTGGATTCAGCAACACAGTTTGAGATTCCAGGAGAAGTGGCTACTATATACTATAGCATGTTGCAATGCTATAGGGGGCAAGTGGTGGGATGGCTGTGTGAACTAGTGGTGTGTTAACTAAGGAGAGCTAGCTCACTAATTTCTGTACACTTAGGGCCCATGCAATGTTGTTGTGGTACCCACTCCTCTGAAGGAATGTAATGCAACAAGGAACCCAACACAGAATGTAGCACATGTAAGGAGGCTGCTGGGTAATTGAAGCATGTCAGGAGTGGGATTTTGAGTGGCAAACTTAATCTCCAGGAATTTGTCCCTTTAAAGGGTAGAGCCTGGGTAGAAGCAGAAATCCTTTCCAAATAGGTCAGCAAAGGCTGTGACAGAACTTGGAGAAGCAGAAGTCAACAGAGTGTCGTGGCCCAGACTGATGGTTGTGAACACATGGAGTGCCCCTAGCTTTTCCCCAGACACTCAGGAAAGATTTCACAAGGGACTGAAATTTTTTGAATGGGTAAGTGAGGCTTATAGGGTATGAGATACAAGTATTCATGTTAAAGTTATTTGTCAGTACCCACAGACTATGAGGCCTGAGATTCGGGCCTTATGGCAAATTTTGCCTATTTCTTGCTGGTTTAGTTAATCTTGAACAAATTTCTCCCCTCCCCAATATTCTACCCCACAGTTTATCAACAACCAGCACTAGACCTTCTCTTGGTCTGTTGTCCTGATGATCACCTTAACCCTTGTGTGTGTTTTTTTGTTCTTTGTTTGTTTGTTGTTTTTTTAAAATATATTTTTACTAGGGGCCCGGTGCATGAAATTCGTGCACTGGGTGTGGTGGGGGGGAGTGTCCCTCAGCCCAGCCTGCCCCCTCTCACATACTGAGAGCCCTCAGGCGTTGACCCCCATCACCCTCCAATTGCAGGATTGGCCCCTTGCCCAGGCCTGACGCCTCTGACAGAGTCGTCAGGCCTGGGCAGGGGACCCTCATTTCCCCACATCACTGGTTCTGCTCCCAGCCCAGGCCTGATGCCTCTGACCCAGGCGTCAGGCCCGGGCAGGGGACCCCCAGACCCCTCCAATTGCTGACTCTGCCCCTTGCCCAGGCCTGATGCCTCGGTCAGAGGCGTAGACCCCCATCACCCTCCGATCGCCTGATCGGCCCCTTGCCCAGGCCTGACGCCTCCGCCAGAGGTGTCAGGATTGGAAAGGGGACCCCCATCTCCCCCCGATCACTGGCTCTGGCCCCCGCCCAGGCCTGAGGCCTCTGGCCCAGGAATCATGCCTGGGCAGGGGACCCCCATCTCCCTCTGATCGCTTGCTCCAGCACCCGCCCAAGCCTGACGCCTCTGACCCAGGCTTCAGTCCTGGGCAAGGAGACCCTTATATCCCCCCAATCCCCGGCTCCGCCCCCCACCCAGGCCTGATGCCTCGGCCAGAGGAGTTGACCCTCATCACCCTCCAATCACCAATCACCGGATCGGCCCCTTGACCAGGCCTGAGGCCTCCGGCAGAGGTGTCAGGCCTGGGCAGGGGACCCCCAGCTCCCCGCGGTTGCAGGCTCCGCCCCTGCCCAGGCCTAACACCTCTGGCCGAGGCGTCCAGCCCCAGGCAGCGGGGACCTGCAGTGGCAGCAGGGGGCACCGCGATCACGCGGGCTCCGCCCCTGCCCCTGCAAGACGCCTCTGGCTGAGGCGTCCGGCCCGGGCAGCGGGGACCCGCAGCTGCAGTGGCCCCGCGATCATGGGCTCTGCTTTAGGCCCAGGCAAGGGACCCCTAGCTCCCGGGACTGCCAGCTTCGACCGTGCCCAGCTCCCATCGCTGGCTCCACCTCTACTTCCTGCTATCACTGGCCAGGGCGGAAAAGGCGCCTGATTCTCCGATCATGGCTGGGGTGCAGGCCAAAGGCGGCCCCAGGGCCGCCTTTGCCCTGCCCCCCAGCTCTTAGCTCCCCCCTGGGTTTCCGATCACTGTCAGTGGCAGGGGGCTTCTTCCTGCTTTCCCTTTCGCCTCCCTGCATTGTGCCTACATATGCAAATTAACAGTCATCTTGTTGGCAGTTAACTGCCAATCTTAGTTGGTAGTTAATTTGCATATAGCCCTGATTAGCCAATGAAAAGGGTATCGTCGTACACCAATTACCATTTTTCTCTTTTATTAGTGTAGATTGATTTTTTACAGAGAGGAAGGGAGAGGGATAGAGAGTTAGAAACATCGATAGAGAGAGAAACATCAATCAGCTGCCTCCTGCACACCTCCCATTGGGGATGTTCCCACAACCAAGGTACATGCCCTTGACTGGAATCGAACCCGGGACCCTTCAGTCCACAGGCCGACGCTCTATCCACTGAGCCAAACCAGTTAGGGCTTAACCCTTGTTTTTATACTACCCTTTTGGTTTGAGTCCCACCCTGGACTGCCATCTCCCTCCTTCCATTGGACACACAGGAAGAAATATCTAGTATCCATGAAAAATAATGCTTAGGAAGAGTTTTAAGTGTAATAGGAAGAGCGCTGGGTATAATCTTAATTAAGTAATGCAGGACAAAAACTATATATAGGATGATTATCATTATAAAATGCATTATTAAAAACATTGGAAGGAAATATGCTAAAGCCTTAAAGTGGGTGGTGGGGTTATGGGTGATATATATTTTACTTTTCACTTTCCATGAACTGGAAGGAATTATTTTATACTTACAAAGGTAGGCATTAAGAATGTGCTCTTTCCCTCCTAAAGCTAACAAATGAAAAAGTCATGCAGTGCACAAATCTATTAAATTTGGTTTGAAAATAGATGAAATTGGCTTGGAAGTCACTAAAGCAGCCCATCTGGTTTAGCTGTACTGGCTGAGAACTGGTTGATTGCTTAATTTGGCATTGGTTTGGGACACTTGTGCTTTTATGCAACCGCAGGAGAGAACTAAGCTGTTCCATATCTGGAAAACTGAAATGGTACCATCCTGATATAGGTGGTCCAAGGGGAAAAATTTTGTATGATGTGGCAAGTTAATATTTGCACAGAAAATTCTGTTCTGTTCTTCAAGTATCCTTAAAAATAGCTTATTGAGACTAGACAGCCTCTTTCCCTGTCCAATTTCAAAAGAATTTTCAGTTCTTATTTATGATAAGTGAGCCTTGAATCAAACACTGACCAATAAGCCAAATGTGATTGTGAGGATTTTTGTTAGATATTAATATAAGCAAGCATGTACATTTGTATTTTAAATTCAGAATTTACTACTTGAATTTAACCAACTTCTTTTTTCACTAAGTTAACAGTAATTTATTTTTTAAAGATTTTTTATTGATTTTTTTGAGAGAGAGGGAGAGAAGCATTGATGTGACATCAAGACATTAATCAGTTGCCTCCTGCATGCTCCCTATCAGGGATCAAGCCCACAACCCAGGCATGTGCCCTGACAGGGAATCAAACCAGCAAACCCTCTATTCACGGGACAACACCCAACCAACTGAGCCAGACCGGCCAGGGCAGCAATAATTTATTTTTAATGTGTTTTATGCTCCCGTTTTTTCTTCAGTCTAAGAACCATTAGCATTCATGTATTAAGTTTTGAATTGTTGTTTTACACAAAGTTAAAATAATGCATATTTTTATTTAACTATTATGCTTATGCTTTTAATTATGTACATTTCCTCCTCTATGCCTAAATATTCACTTTACATCATAGGTACTTATTGAATATATAAGAACTAAAGGATTTTGGGCACTCTAATCAGCATCTCCAGTTTTATGGTACCACTAGTGGCCCTGTGCATGAAATTCACGCACATTAAAAGGGAATTAATTAGAGGAAATATTTTAATATTGCTATTTGCCCTTTCTTTATAATAGAATTGTCAGAGATGAGAGAAAATTAGTAAAATGTATATAAAAATATCCCTCCTTTCAGAGTCTGGGGCACACCGTAGGACCCAGAGTCAAGTCCCAGCCCATCCGCA
Source organism: Myotis daubentonii (assembly GCF_963259705.1). Lineage (NCBI taxonomy): Eukaryota > Metazoa > Chordata > Mammalia > Chiroptera > Vespertilionidae > Myotis > Myotis daubentonii. Next base: position 129,180,452 of record NC_081861.1, on the reverse strand, counting down.
CGCACCTTGAAATCGCGTGAGACCCAGACCTGGCCAGCCCCACCCCTGTCAAGTCCCACAGGGCAGGGGGCACAGCCTCAGGTCCCCCATCAAGCCCCATTGGGCGGGGGGGTGCAGCCTCAGGTCCCTCGTCAAGCCCACAACCCAGGCATGTGCCCTGACAGGGAACCAAATCTGCAAACCCTCTGTACATGGGACACTACCCAACCAACTGAGTGAGACCAGCCAGGACAGCAGTAATTTATTTTTAATGTGTTCTATGCTCCTATTCCTGTGCAGGGGATTGAGACCTCAGGTCCCCTGGTGCAGCCTCAGGTCCCCCAGCCCAGTACCGGGGCAGGGGGCATGGCCTCAGGTCCTCTGATGCCAGGGCAGGGGGTGCAGCCTCAGGTCCCCTGGCCCCTGCACAAGGGCATGAGGGTGTGAAGGTGTGATGACCACTTGCATATTTGCTCTTTATTATATAGGATTTCCACTCTCTGAATTTTTTTTTATTAAATCTTTATTGTTCAGATTATTACATTTGTTCCTCTTTTTTCCCCTCATAACTCCCCTCCTTCCAGTTCCCACCCCACCCTCCGCCCTCACTCCCCACCCACTGTCCTCATCCATAGGTGCACGATTTTTGTCCAGTCTCTTCCCGCATCTCCTACCCCCCTTTCCCCCCCAAGAATAGTCAGTCCATTCCCTTTCTATGTCCCTGATTCTATTATAATCAGCAGTTCATTCTGTTCATCAGATTATTTATTCACTTGATTCTTAGATTCACTTGTCGATAGATGCATATTTGTTGTTCATAATTTGTATCTTTACCTTTTTCTTCTTCTTCCTCTTCTTAAAGGATACCTTTCAGCATTTCATATAATACTGGTTTGGTGGTGATGAACTCCTTTAGCTTTTTCTTATCTGTGAAGCTCTTTATCTGACCTTCAATTCTGAATGATAGTTTTGCTGGATAAAGTAATCTTGGTTGTAGGTTCTTGGCATTCATCACTTTGAATATTTCTTGCCACTCCCTTCTGGCCTGCAAAGTTTCTGTTGAGAAATCAGCTGACAGTCGTATGGGTATTCCCTTGTAGGTAACTGAGTTTCTTTCTCTTGCTGCTTTTAAGATTCTCTCTTTGTCTTTTGCTCTTGGCATTTTAATTATGATGTATCTTGGTGTGGTCCTCTTTGGATTCCTTTTGTTTGGGGTTCTCTGCGCTTCCTGGACTTGTAAGTCTATTTCTTTCACCAGGTAGGGGAAGTTTTCTGTCATTATTTCTTCAAATAGGTTTTCAATATCTTGCTCTCTCTCATCTTCTGGCACCCCTATAATTCAGATGTAGGTATGCTTGAAGCTGTCCCAGAGGCTCCTTGCACTATCTTCGTATTTTCGGATTCTTTTTTCATTTTGCTTTTCCAGTTGGGTGTTTTTTGCTTCTTCACATTTCAAATCTTTGACTTGATTCTTGCACTCCTCTAGTCTGCTGTTGGGAGTCTGTATAGCATTCGTTATTTCAGTCAGTGTATGCTTAATTTCTAGTTGGTTCTTTATCATAACATCAAGGGTCTCATTAGATTTCTTGTAGATCTCATTAAGTTTATCGGCAGCTTCTAGACAGTTCTTGAGAGACCTTAAAAGTTTGGTTCTGAACTCTATATCTTCCATTGACAATTTTGTCCTGTTTCTTTGTCTCTGCATTTTTTTAATGCTTTCTTGGTGCACCCCCTAGTGGTCTTTGTGCAAAGTCTTGTTGTAGGTAAGCCTTGATTGTTGTAGTTAATACTGGGGGGATTTGACCTCCAGGCCAACTGGTTGTGAGAGTCAGCTGTGTCTGCAGTGGGAAAACTTCTGTCCTCTGGGGAGGTGCTAATCTAGCCTTTGCCTGCGGCTATCTGGCAAATGGCTCTGTGCAGGGCTTGGGCGGGGTGGGTAGCATGGGATCTACAGGGCGGGTGGAGGGAGCAGTTTTGGCTGCTCTCAGTCCCTTCCCCAGAGGCTCTGCCTCTCAGAGTCCCAGAAACTGCTGCAAACCTCGGAGAGAAAGCTGCCCTCGTGTTCCAACTGATGCCAGACAGTCCCGCTTCTCCTGTTTGAGTCTGAGTCCCTAGAGACTGGCCCAGAACTGGAGCTCAGGGCCTGAGCCTCCCTCCCGCTTGAAAATGACAACCGTGCCCTCAGCCACCAGCCTGCTCCGCGCACACCTCGGCACCTTTGTATTTTCCACACTGCGCCTCCTCTGAGTCTCGGTGTGCTGTTCTCTTTCTTTCTAGTTGAAGAATTTCCCCTCAGCCAGCTTTCCTGTGGTTCTGGGTGATGTCCATCCGTCCTTTAGTTGTATTTTTGAAGTGGTTGTGCAAGGCAGCATACTCCAGTGTTTACCTATGCCGCCATCTTGGTTCTCGAGTCTGAATTTTTTTTATCTTTAAATTCTTTATTAGCTAAGGTATTACAAATGTGTCCTCATCCCCCCCCCATTAAGCCCCATCCTCCCCCCCCCACTCATGCTCTCATCCCCCTGTTGTCCATGTCCATTGGTTTGGTTTATATGCATGCATACAAGTCCTTTGGTTGATCCCTTCCCCTTACCCCCACCCTCCCCTATTTTCCCTCTAGGGATTAATAGTCTGATCGCTGTTTCTCTGTCTTTGGATCTGTCCCTGTTCATCAGTCTATGTCAGGGGTGGGCAAACTTTTTGACTCGAGGGTCACAATGGGTTCTTAAACTGGACTGGAGGGCCGGAACAAAAGCATGAATGGAGTGTTTGTGTGAACTAATATAAATTCAAAGTAAACATCATTACATAAAAGGATACGGTCTTTTTTTTTTTTTTTTTAGTTTTATTCATTTCAAATGGGCCGGATCTGGCCCGCGGGCCGTAGTTTGCCCACGGCTGGTCTATGTTGTTCTCTATATTCCACAAATGAGTGAGATCATGTGGTATTTATCTTTCTCTGACTGGCTTATTTCACTTAGCATAATGCTCTCCAGTTTCATCCATGCTGTTGCAAAAGGCAAGAGTGCCTTCTTTTTTACCTCAGCATAGTATTCCATTGTGTAGATGTACCACGGTTTTTTAATCCACTCATCTGCTGATGGGCACTTAGGCTGTTTCCAAATCTTAGCTATGGTGAATTGTGCTGCTATGAACATAGGGGTGCATATATCCTTTCTGATTGGTGTTTCTGGCTTCTTGGGATATATTCCTAGAAGTGGGATCACTGGGTCAAATGGGCATTCCATTTTTAGTTTTTGAGGAAGCTCCATACTGTTCTCCACAGTGGCTGCACCAGTCTGCATTCCCACCAGCAGTGCAGAAGGGTTCCTTTTTCTCCACATCCTCTCCAACACTTGTTGTTTGTTGATTTGTTGATGATAGCCATTCTGGCAGGTGTGAGATAAATTTCCGTTTATTTCCCCATCCCCAATCTATTTCATTTGCTGTTGTTTGATTAGCTGATTAAGAAAAGCAATTTTTAAAAACTGTCACAGACTCCTTAATTCAGCATATGAACACTTTAATGTCTCTACCATCCTAAAACAACACTATAAGAAAATAGTTCCAGGTTAAAATGGAGACCAGGTATTGATAAGCTAGGGGCAAGTGCATTGCTCCTTGGACCTCCAAACCTCAAAGGGTGGGAAAGAAGAGGAACCCCAAAGCTCTGAGTGCCCCTAGTAAGAGCCACCTTCTCCTCCAACACTCATAACCTACCATCAAACTCTGCCTTGAAGACTACTGGGGCTCATGCCCTTCTGCCCTCTTTGTGTTATGGGCTGAATTGTCTCCAACATTCTTATGGTAAAGTCCCAACCCTGGTACCTCAGAATGTGACCATATTTGAAGATAATCTCTTTAATGAGGTGATTAAATTTAAATGATGCTATAAGGTGGGGCTCTATTTCAGAAGAATATAAGATGAGGAAGAGACACCAGAAGGGCAACCCTGTGGAAAGGCAGCAAGATGGTGGCCATCTGCATACCAAGGAGAGAGAACTTAGGAGAAACCAACACTGCCAGTATCTTGATCTTGTCTTCTAGCCTCTAGAACTGTGAGAAAATAACTTCCTGTTGTTTAAGCCATCTATTCTGTGGTACTTTGTCATGGCAACCCAAGCAGACTGATGTAGCCTCTATCTCTGTTTGTGTCTAAAGCCCAGCACTCCTAAGTCACCCCTCTTCACTCAAACACTCCAACCCATATGACTCCATACAACTCCTAATCCAGTATTTTCAAACTGCACATTGGAACCCTAGGTTATGATGTCAATTTAATGAATTTCAACCAACATATGAAAAATTAAATATAATAAAATAGGATATAATAAATAGGACGGCACAGAAGAGAATAGAATAAAATGGAAAATAGAAGAATGCACTACATGTGGTGAAGGTATTATTCCTCTTATGCAATCTTTATTTCCATTATATATGTATATTTGTGTATACTGGGTCATGCTATAAACTGTATTTTATACTATGGGCTATGGTAGAAGTAAATGTGGAAGCAAATGACCTACTTAGACCCCATATTCTGTCTCTTTCCAACTCCCAAAGTACTTTAATTCTAGTCCATTATCAGCAAAATCCCCCATGTATTAAACCTCCTCCCAATGTTCTGTTGATCTTGCTCAAACCAATTATTTAAAAACACAAGTCGCATTAACATAATATAACTATGTCATATTATAACATAATAAAGCCTCATCTTGACTCACATTGGATTTATATAGAATAACTTTGTATTCATTTTCAAATGAGAGACCAAAATTTAAAACTAAATGTGAAAGGCTAAAAATGTCTTAGAAAAATTATGTCTAAAATTAAAGTACAAATTTTACAATCATAATTTTTCATTGAATTTCTTGTTTCCTAAGATGTCAGTAACTGTAAGATGGACCATTAATTTCACAATGGCTTCTAAGGCAAGAAAGAAACCCTATATAGTTGTGCTATCCAATATGGTAGTCACTAGCCACATGTGCTACTTAAATTTAAATTAAAACTGCAGTTTGTCTTACTAGCAACATGTCAACTGCTTGGTAACTACATGTTTCATGTTATAGAATATTTCAATCATCACACAAAGTTGTACTGGACATTACTGCTTTAGAGTTTTAATGAATGAGGGATGATAAAGAAGGTTTGAGGGCAGCTCTGGCTTGTGAAAGCAACAGAGAGAGAGTTGCTTAGGAGGAAATTGATTTTTAACAAGTAGTGTGTGGGGGTTATACGTGCCTCTGCAAGAGAAGGAAGTAAAAATTGGAATTGCATAACAATAGAACCCTACAACAATAGACATATCAATATAAAATAGCAATTATAATAATTTTTATTAAGAACTTGCTGTTGTCAAGGATCATGCTAAGTGCTTTGTAGATTATGATTACAACTCTACAAAGTAAGAATCAACCATTTTTTTACAGATGGGAAAACTGAGGGTCAAGGAGTAAGTAACTTGTTCAAGAGTGGACCAAGAAAGTGGTAGAACAAGGATTTGAAGCCAGTTTCCAAACCTCATTCTCCCTCTGTTACCCCAGTCATTCCCAACTAGAGATAGGGGTGAGAAGCAGTGGTCAAGAGGAGCTTTAAGCATCACTCAGACTTAATGGAAAACCAGGAGTACTTCCTGCTCCCAGGAAACCCTTTCAAAAGTCCTCTTTTACCCCCCTCCATTCAGAGTCTACAATTCTCAGAGTGCAATAGGGCTGAAGCCAGAGTGGGATCATACAAAGGCTGTCCCAGACACATAGAATTAGAATCTCTAAGTGGGAATGTAAAGCCAAGGGATGTTAATTTACCAAAAACTTTCCGGGCGATTCTCATTTGCATGCTCTAGTGGAGGAAATTGTACCACACCATAAAAAGATTGGCAGCAAACTTGAAAGTCAATTAAATATTTAGTTAAATGAAAATAATTGTTGTAAATATGGTTACTAAATTGAGTGCAAAATCCAAAGCCAAAGAACATTTATATAATAAATATAGCATAATAGTTGTCTGAGTTTTATGACCCCAGATTACATTAGTGAAGACAGGAATTTGTGGGCAGTAAAAGCAAAACAACACAAACAAAAATAAAACCCACTTAATTATTAAATGGATGACTTAAACAATTACTCTCTTGCCCTTTATTTTGACAACTATAGGTTCAGGGCTACATTTACCAGTAATAAAGTTAAACGTAATCACTACTAGAACTAAAAACCACCTTATAATTTATACTGGAGAAAGGAAAAACAAAAAACAGTGCAAATGACAAGGGCAAGAAAATAGCAAATAAGCCTAAAAGAGTATAAAAAAGATACCAGAGCCTGACCAGTGTGGCTCAGTGGTTGAGTATTGATCTATGAACCAGGAGGTCATGATTTGATTCCCAATCAGGGCATATGCCTGGGTTGTGGGTTAGATCCCCAGTGTGGGGTGGAGCATGCAGGAGGCAGCCAATCAATGATTCTCTCTAATCATTGATGTTTCTACCTCTTTCTCCCTCTCCCTTCCTCTCTGAAATCAATAAAAATATATACTAGTATTTTTTAAAAGTTACCAGAAATAGGAGCAAATGTATCAGTGCTTATGATCATTGTAAATGTTTTACTAGTACACTGTAATAAAAAGCAGAGATGTTCACTTTGGGCTAAAAACAAACAAAATATTATGTGCTGCTTATAAAAGACAACCTAAAACAAAATTACACTGAAAGGTTAAAATTAAAAGGGTGAATAAAGACATAACCAAAGATGAGCAAACGAAAGTATCAGTGGCAATATTCTAAGCAGAGGATTCAAGACAAAAACACTATTCAAAAAGAATATTAATTAAATACTGGGAAGAAGGAGGACTTTACAAGTTTAAAACAATGAAAAACTCCTCAAAGATCTTTTCATAAGGAAAAGGTTTATGGACTTAACTATATAAAAATTTAAAATGTTTGAATACCTAAAAGCAACACAATTCATCGAAAATGAAAACAACAGAGAAATATTTTTAACAAATGTAACAGGTTAATATCTTTAACTTATACAGAGATTTTGATCCCTAAGAAAAATATTAATAAGATAATTCTAAAAGAAGAAAACAGAATCAATCTAAATAAAAGAAATTAGGCTAGCAATAAGATAACTTCTCTCACATTCACCATTTTAAAATTCCCATCAAGAGCACTGATGGGGTAAAAAAAAGAGCACTGGTGGAAACACCAATTGATACCTTATTATCTGGAGATGATCCTGGCACTAGCTCTCCAGAGCTTTGAAAATGTTCATTCCTTTTGAGACAGTAACTCCACTTCTGGGAATCAAGCCTACAGTCAAAATCAGAATGCCCATACCAAGATTTATGAACAAAGATATTCAGGAAAATATTCTTTATGATAAAGAGAATTTTGAGAGAGCCAGAACATTAAATGTGAGTGGCAAATTTTAGAAAAGTATGTTATATGGATACTTTTGGTATAAGACTGAATATTTGGGATCATCAAAATTATATTTGAGAAGTTGTTATTAAAGAAATGATTTATGGTGTAATGTTAAGTAAAAAAAAGAAAAGGTATGCCATATTCTATAAAGTGGCTACTAAATTGCATAACGGTATTGTCCAAAAAAATTAATACTTGTTGCCTTTGAGTAATGGGATTATTAGGTGTTGGGTTTTTTTCTGCTTCAGAATACTTGTATGTACTTTCTCAGCTTTCTACATTGAGCACAGGTTATTTTTAAAATCAGAAAAAATCTGAATAGTCTCTTTAATAAATGGTGCTGGGAAAATTGGACATTCATATGCAAAGAAATGACATTGTACCCTTATCTTATACCACTCATAAGAATTAACTTGAAATGGATCAGACTTAAATGTAAGACCTCAAACCATAAAACTAGAAGAAAACACAGGGGGAAACTCCTTGACATTAGTCTTGGCAATGATTTTTTTGGATATGGCACCTAAAGCACAAGCAACAACATAAAAAATAAATAAGTGGGGCTACATCAAACTAAAAAGCTCTGCACAACAAAAGAATCAATAAAATAAAAAGTCAATCTATGGAATGAGAGAAAATATTTGCAAACCATATATCAGATAAAAGGTTAATACCCAAAATATATAAGGAACTTAAACAACTCAATAGCATAAAAACCAAATAACCTGATTTCAAAATGGGCAGAGGACCTAAGTGGGAATTTTTCCAAAGAAGACATACAAATGGCTCTCAGGTACATGAAAAGGTGTTCCACATCACTAATCATCAGAGAAATGCAAATCAAAACCACAAATCAAAACCTTACACCTGTTAGACTGGCTATTATAAAAAAGTCAAGAAATAACAGTGCTTGGCTAGGATGTGGAGAAATGGGAACCTTAATGCACTATTGGTAGGAATGTAAATTGGTATGGCCACTTCAAAAACAATATGCGGATTCCTCAAAAAATTAATAGAACTGCCGTACCACCAGCAATCCCACTTCTGGGTATCTATCCAAAGTATATGATATATGTATCTCAAAGAGATATCTGCACCCTCATGTTAATTGTAGCAGTGTTCACAAAAGCAAGATATGGAAACAACCTAAGGGTCTATCAACAGATGAATGGATAAAGAAAGTGATATATATACATATAAAAGCCTAAGCAACCTAACGAACAATCACTGGTCACTATGATGCACACTGACCACCAGGGGGCAGACACTCAATGCAGGAACTGCCCCCCTGGTGGTCAGTGCGCTCCCACAGTGAGAATGCCACTCAGCTGACTGACCCATCTAGGCAGCCCACCAGCCTGGCAGCAGCCATTCACTCCCTCAGGTCCAATCTCCAGAGAATAGGCCAGGCACCAACAGACCAGCACCTCCCGCATGATCCTGACAGTGCCGCCAGCCTCCTGGAAGTCGGCTTCGGCATCGTGGCCGCTTCCCCTCTCTAGATGTTCCATAAGGAAGAAACGATATAAAAGTAGCCGCCAAGTGGCTCCCGGACAACGGGCGTGAACATCAGCAGGACGGATCCAGATCCCAGGCCACAAGGGCATCCCACCACCCCCCAGAGGGCCAATCGAGTCCTGCCCCCCCCCACCCCCTTTGGGACAGGTGCCAGATGCGGGGCTCACAGCTGGCAAGTGCAGATGTAGCAGTGCGAGCCTCTCCCAGGGACTGACTGGGCATGAGCCCACAGCAGGCAAAGCCGGGCCAGGATGAGTGGGAGTGGCAGGCAGGAGTGGCAGGCGGCATTGGACTGCTGGTTTCAGTCCAATCCCCACAGGCCATGCCGAGGGACCCCACCGGTGCACAAATTCATGCACTGGGCCTCTTGTGTATATATATATAAACTGTATATATATTATTCAGCCATAAAAAAAAAGAAATACTGCCAAATGTAACAGCATGGATGGACCTTGAGGCCATTGCACTAAATGAAATGTCAGGCAGAGAAAAACAAATACTATATGATCTCACTTATATGTGGAATCTTTAAAAAAGCCAAATTCATAGAAACAGAGAGTAGAATAGTAGTTGCCAGGGTCTGGGTAGTGGGAGAAACAGGGAGATATTGGTCACAGCATATAAACTTACAATTATAAGATGAATTAATTCTGTGGACCTAATGTACGGAATGATGACCACAGTTAATAATACTCTATTATATACTTGAAAGCTGCTAAGAGTAAATCTTTAATGTTCTCACCATACATACACAAAAAAATATAATCATGTGAGGTGAAGGATGTGTTCATTAACCTTATTGTGGTAATCATTTCACAGAATGATTGTGAAATGTGTGTGTGTGTGTGTGTGTGTGTGTGTGTGTGTGTATGAAATCATAATGTATACAAACTTACACAATGTTAAATGTCAATTACATCTCATAAAGTTGAGGGGAGAGAAAACCCCTAAAAGTGCAATAAATGTAGCTTTAGATTATAAAATAATAACAAAAGAAAAGAAAAATACCTGAGTAGAAACAAATCCCTTTAACTCTGTGTAATCTTTAGTTATAGTCTTCTTTTTATTAAGCAGGATTCTTGGCTGTAGAAACTGCCTCTGGCAATCTTTAGCAAAAGTTAATTTGTTACAAAGATTTGACACAAAAAAACTGTCTTGGAAAAGCCTGGTTAGCAATGGGGTGCTGTGATAAATAATCTCTAACCAGTCTTCATATTTTTATATCACTCAGGCTTCAAAGACCTGGGAGGGGGTGTCCCATGGCCTAGTCTGGGTCACCTGCCTGCATTGAAATGAGGGAGCTAGCCCATTAACTTCCTCTGGGGAAGGTACCACCTCTCTCCAAGACAAGACAGAGTGGGAGAAAAGTGAGTGCCCAAAACTATCAGAGTGCTGTTAGAAAGGGGGATTAAATCCTATTCAACTGAATGTGAAGTCACTACTATATATCTCTTCTGTTGGTAATTTTGCTTCTTAAGTGTCTTCTCCATATTTCTTATTAATTTATTTCCCTGAAATGTGGTCCTTCTCCCTTCTCAATTTCAACTTTCTCACTCAAGTCACCATCTGAACTGATTGGTAGATCCAATGTATGTTTCTCAGGTCTTATCTCTCTAGATATCTTAGTTTGGGTTCCACTAAAAGCTGAATCTGAGACAAGAATTTGAGTATAAGCAGTTTATTTGGGAGGTGACCTCAGGAAAGGATATGGCAACCTGCCATATCTAAGGTCAGAGCAGACTCTGGAAGCAAGAGAGAGTCCAGAATAAAAAGATACAGGTACTGGTGGTTGGAAATCTGGCCACATATCACTGATAATTGGTAAGGAAATATGAGTTTGACCAATAGAATTTGTTTTAATAGACATTTCTGTGTTGCTCATGACTCTTCAATAAAATTTTCCTTCCCTTGGATACTGGAACATACTACCCACTTTTTTTTTTTTTTTTGGCCTTCCTCTCTGACCACTTCTTCACTTTCTTCATCATAAGGTCCTTATCTTTTCCTCTATACTTAGATATTGGTAATCAGCCATTTGTTGTCTTCTCATCCCACAAAATCTCCCCATCAACTTCAACACATCTTTGCCACAAAAGCCCATCTATGTAATGACTGATCCAGATTGGTATTTGTAGCTCTGCTCTCTTTTGTGGAGTCTAGACCCACAGCTTAATGAATATCTCCACTTGGGTCTACCATGAGCACCTTAACCCTAAGGAGTCCAAAACTTACCTCTCTAAATCTTACTCTCCTCTGAACACCCTCTTTCAAAATGGCAGTGCCATCCATCCGGATTCTCAAGCCAAAGACGTGGGATCATCATTCCTTAGCTCTTTCTACTCCTCACTTCTGATGCTTACGTAATTGGTCACAAAGTCTTGACAATTCTAACTTCTAAAGTTCACTTTTTTGCCCTCTCTACTTTCAAGGCAGACTACCTTTATGCACCATGGTCAAAATGGTTAATTACAGCAAGGTATAGAAGGGACTCCTAGCTTTCTCCCCATCTTCTGTTTGCTCCTTTGGGGCTCATTCCAGTTCCTAAGCCTTTGTTGACTTAATTCCTGCTCCTTTGGCTTGGAAAGACCTCAGCTTCTCTGATTCATCTCAAAGTGTTTGCTGCAGCTTTAAAGTTGGACTTATCCTCAGAATCTTTGCACTCTTGTTAGGATTCTGAATCAGTCAGGATCCAGTTTGGTTGTGAATTACTGAAATAAAAAATAACTGGGGCTTACATAGGCTGGAAGTGTATTCATTTCTTATGTTAAACTCTCCAAAGGAAATTGGTCTAAGGCTTGTGTGGTTCGCCATAGAGTCTCAATTTCTGACTTTGAGGAAACCCAAATTAAGACAAAGAGATAAAAATTTACTTAAGGCTTTTTATTCAAAATAAGAATTCTCATTAGCACAGTTATTTAACAACTTGATTAAATTTCAAGTGAACAGAAATCTATGGATGGCAGAAGCCCTAGGAAGATTTTCAATGAGTTACTTTTCCATGTGGAACCATCATATACATATACTGCTATGCAACAGCTTAGGCATTGTTCTCAACCTTCCTAATGCCACGACCCTTTGATACAGTTCCTCATGTTGTGGTGACCCCCAATTTCATTGTTACAAATTGAACATAATTAAAGCATAGTGATTAATCACAAAAACAATATGTAATTATATCTGTGTTTTCTGATGGTCTTAGGCGACCCCTGTGAAAGGGTCATTTGACCCCCAAGGGGGTCGCGACCCACAGGTTGAGAACCGCTGGCTTAGGGGAGGCTTGGTTCTGAGGGTAATCAGAGAATGTGACTTTTTCCTTCTGGGGTTCCCCGGTATATTCCTGCCCACAATTTCTCCCACCACCATCATCACCAGGTTCTAACTTCTAGGCATCTTTCTTAACCTCTTTTCCTTAGATCTACTTTTTCTGGAGTCCAGCAACTAGTTTATTGGCTTGCTCAGGGTCTTATTCCACCTGCCTCTGCAAGGTCCAAAACTCATTCATTATCCAAGTGAGATGTCACTGAGCTGTCAGGGCCATAAGAGCTGATAGCTTAAACACTTGAGATTTCAAGAGATGACAATAGTTTACTGAGTTCACCCCATCCAGGGAATATTTACATCTTAATGAGAACCACTTGGCTCTCAAAAATGGTGGTGATTATCTGAATAGCACCCTGGGGTACATAGATGAGACTACTCATGGCCATAGGCTACCAGTGCAGGAATTGTAGCCAATCCTAGAGCCCCACCCTCTGCCTTAGGCCCCGCTGACAGCTCCAAGGGCTAAAAGGGTCTTTATCTCAGTCACACCTGTAATCCATTCCAGCACTGGAAAGGAAACAACCTAACATCATTGATGGAGGAATGGAGCCAGACTATTGCTCAAGAGGGAAGGAAGGAAAGGAGGGAGGCTGAGAGGGAGAGAGGGAAGAGAAGGGAAGGAAAAGATTTTTCTTATATAACCATAATGTTATTATCACAGTTAAAGCAAAATTAACAATTCATCAATATCATCTATCACTCAGTCCATATTTAAATTTCAAAACAATTTGGAAAACAGAAGAGTACTTTTTAAATGGTGGAACTGTTTTACATCAGAGCAGACAGATTTGTAGGAATAAATTAGGGGAGCAGAGATTGTACCCTCTTAGACCCTCTCAGAACATCCAGTTGACCCAAACTAAGATGGTGGAGTCTTAAGCTGAAAAAGCAAATTATCTCTTTATACTTCTTCAGTCCAAAGAAAAGTAAAAGAGCTTTTCCCAGTTTTGCCCTGTGCTTCTCTTCACAGGATTTTGTAAAGTACTGGAAGGTTACTTCTACCCACTTCAAAGGGTACATATCAGTCACCCTCTGAAACAATGTGAATAAAAGACTCATTGTACATTCTAAAGGGGAACATTACAGTGTCCACTTGTCGTTCTTTATATCAAAGGCTCAGGAAAGACATGAGGATTTGTACATTTGTACATGAGCCAAGAATTGTCCATTAACTTTCTAAATGATCCAGTCACAGTCTACTGAATTTGGAAGAACTGCCAAGGATGAAACAGCTTTTCCTGCTCAACTGGAACTAAGGGAAAGTGGTTTGGGACAGAGAGTGACAAGTCAGAGAAAGATAAAAATCACATCTCCTACCAGCTTGCCTAAAAGAGAGTTTGCTTTAATTTTATCTGATTGATCTTCTTGCTTGAGAATGAGTGTTTTTTAGTTACAGCTAACAGTTTTTAGTTTTTATTATGTCCCAGTCTCTATTCTCAGGACTTGATATGTTTTAGCTCATTTCATCCGCATAACCCTATGGAGTAACTATAAATAGTATTCTCATTTTTATAAATGAGGAAATAGATGTGCAGAGAATTATGCAAACTTGCCCAAGATTGCATAGCCAGTAATAACTGGAAGATGTGTGATGGAGGAAGAAATTTTCCTCTACCCTTCTAGGTTCTTTTGGCTGGTCTAATAATTAAATCTACATGAGACAGATTAACAAGAGAAAATAACTAAATTTAATTACATGTGTATATATGGGAACCTCACATATAGGAAAGACTCAGGGACCCCCACATATATGAGAGGTTAGAGACAGAAAGGTAAAATGATGTATATATGACATCCTGGGCCAGGGAATAAGGTGAGGCAACTGGGGCTTCAAAGGAGAGAAGGGTCATTTGCAGGACTATAAGAAGAGCAGATATTCAGTAATTAGAAGTTTTTCTTGCCCTAAAGATTGGTCATGAAAGTTATTTCTGGGGATAACCCTTATTCTGGGCAAGGTCCCCAATTTAAATTTTTTAAGGGAGAGTTAAAAGTTTCTCTTGAACCTGCACAGTCTTGATTGCCTTTAGCTCAAAATAACCTACATGCCGAAGTGGCCCATCTTGGGGGAGGCCTGTTCTGAACCCCTTCAGAGACAAAGCTTATACTCAGGGCATCTGGCTGCAGCCTGCACTCATGGCCGCTAGATGATACCACCTTGAGGTGAAATGCTGTGATTTTTATGTACTTAGTCTCATCTGATATCATTGCTTTCATTACCTAGCTCTGTCCCTGCACTTTCACACTGCCTTCATTAATGATGCTTCCTCTCCTTTTTTTCCAAATGAAGCTATGAGCTACCTGAAAGCAATGACTATTATGTCTTAAATAGCAGACATTCATTAAATGTATGCAACAGAACAAGGACTCAGCTTAGGAGAGTGAGGCTCTCACCCACAAATGCAAAATTTAAGATGGAAAAAAAACCTCTCAGCAATGAAGATGAATAATATTTTAATGCATTTTTTAAAAAAAATCAGGATCCATATTGGAGCCTGAGGCAAAAGGAAAAATACACAAGTGTGATCCTATCTTTAAAATGTTAATATCTTGGTCATCATGGATTGTTTGCATTAATTTTGATTTTTTTAAAATATTGCACTAAAATATTATTTTCCTTAATTATTGAGGGGTTTTTTGTGCCTCCCCCACCCTCCACCTTACATTTTGCTCTTGACATGATAGCCTCACTTGTCTCATCCTAGGTGAGGCCTGGGTATAGTTGAATAAATGGTTGAGTTCACATGCCATTTTACATTTTACAGATGAAAAAATAAGACCAAGGTGCAGAGAAGTGGAAAGCTTTATTCAAGGTCACACAACTAAATGGTGTTGATTATTTTGGAATTTGAACATAAACTTTGGAACTTCTGGTATCTCAAACTTAATATCTTAAAAATGGCTATCTTATGCTCTGGCTTCAAACAATGAATGACAGAAATAAATGAAATTCACAGGTAGGACAAAAATGTGAGCCAATAGTTTTAGAGGTTGCTCTAACAAATGTATTATAAGCTACTTACATATGATAATATTTAAAAATGAGACTTGATTGCCATAATTTATAATCATTGATTTATCCAGCAAATATTATTCAGTACCTACCATGGAATCATGGAATATTTTTCCTTCTATATTTTTTATTAGTATGCCTACTGGGCCATAAGATGAGCCCCAAAACACAAGTAATTACTAATTTTATTAGATTAGCCTCTGGATAAAAACATTCAATGAAGTAACCATGTGTATGTGCATGAAATGACCAGAGCATAGTTGCTACTCAATAAATAATGGAAAAGACAAATATAGCAACATATATTAAATCAACAAAACTTAAAGTTGTAAGAAACATTGTTTCTAGGAAATCCTTTGTGTTCGCCTGACCCATCTGAAGTTGGTTATCTCAGTTATTTCAAGCAGGTTGTTAATAAGGTCACAGTCATTGACCAACAGTCTTAAAAAGCCCCTCAAAGAGCATATCCTGCTAACAATGACTCATTCATTAAACACTTACTGAGCACCTTCCATGTACCATATTGTGTATTAAATGCTGGAGATATAGAGATGTAGAGGTAGGGCCTGCTTTCAAGTTGGGTGGAAGTGGGGATAAGGTCAACAGGCAAGAGTTCAGAAGTCTGCCAGGAATGTTCATGGAAGGCTTCAAAGAGGGGCCAGGAACATGTCAATTTAGAGTTGGGGTGTTTGAAAAGGCCCAATAGATAACTCCCTGCTTGAGATCTGTATTACTTATAAAATAAGACAAAGAAACTGGCAGTTAGAGACCATTACCTTTATCCCTGATACAGATGATACTGGGAATGTGGTTTATCTCTGCCACCAAGCGGGCTTCCCAATGATGAACCCCAAAATTAAACTCACCCACCCTGCATCCTCAGACCAAGTCAGACCTTGACCACAGAGGACAAAGCCTGCCTCTGGAACATTGGGAGAGAATGGTGACTCTCTAGGAGCAGCATGAACCCAAAAAGGCGGGTTTGGACCATGTGTGTCCATGTATGTTTCTATGGTATAAATTGTGTAATGTTAATGTGTAAATGTGTAAAGTGAACTTTAATCCTTAGAGATGGTTAGTTAGCATTTGAAACACCTAATTAAGAATACACATTCCAGAGAGGTTTAAGCACTATAAATACTGTTATATAAATCTATATCTAGAGGATTTGTTAATAAATAACATTAGAAGTAATTTTTCATTGGTGAAATGACTGGATATATATATATATATATATATATATATATATATATATATATATGCCTAAGCGATCGTCCAACCGTTCAACCGGTGGCTATGATGCACACTGACCACCAAGGGGAAGACGCTCAACACACAGGCATGAAAACATGGAACAGACTGATGAATCTCAGAGGGAAGCGGGAGGGGGAGGGCAGGAACAGATTAACCAAAGATCTTATATGCATACTAGAGTCCTGGTGCATGGATTCATGCACCAGTGGGGTCCCTCGGCCTGGCCTGCGGGAATCAGGCTGAAACCAGCTCTCTGACATTCCCCGAGGGGTCCCGGATTGCGAAAGGGTGCAAGCCAGGCCAAGGGACTCCACCAGTGCACGAGTCTGTGCACCGGGCCTCTAGAGTGAGTGTGTGTGTGTGTGTGTGTGTGTGTGTGTGTGTGTGTGTGTGTGTGAAAGATTTTACTGGCCCAACTGCCTTTGTGAAAATGAGATATAAGAATCTGGCCTGTTGAGCAGTCTAATATTTTTAGAGCAGTACCCTGGGTGTAAAACTTCATTGGTTCTGTGTCCACCATGTCATGGAAAACTAACTTGGAGACTTAACTATTGGACTGGCCGGTCTCATCATCAGAATTTTGTTGTATCCATCTTGGAGTAAACCTTTCCTGTAAGGTGCTTTGTTGGGATGTAAAAGACAGAGAGTGGGACTTCCACAAGTTTACAAGACCATGTTACATGGCTATTTTTTTCCTAGTTTCTAATAAATATACATTTATTAGGCTTTGGTCTAAGCCTTGGTTTTATTATAACAGACCAACTAATAGCTTACTTGTGGGGGTACAGATGTCTATTTCACCCTTCTACTTTTCTTGGGTAGAGGTAACCAAACAAAACAAAAGGGCCTGACCACTAAAGAATGGCTAAATTGGCTTGGGTCAGTTCACCTTATTTTTCCAAACTCACCAACCAGGGAAGTCATTTCTCCCCAAAGCAGGTGTGTCCCTTCACATGGAAAGGAAACTCAGTAGTACAGAATAAGTGTCCCCCACCATCAGTGGACAAACCAATGTTCCAGCAATAGGAACAGAATTTATGAAAGCACAGAGTCCTGATTAGCACATTCAATAAATTATACATTATTCAATATTCCTGGAGTATAAAGGGCATCAGGAGGAATGGGAGGGGGGCAGCTGAAGGCAGACATCTAGGCAGGGATCCGTCACAAATCTGTACAAAAAACTTAAGAACCATTAAGCAATTCTAAGTAGGATGAAAACAGGGTAGGATTTGCATATTAGAAAAAAATATTTTGTTGGCAGTATGGAGAATAGAGTGTTAGGGGAAGGCAGCAAAGACTAGAGGCAAAGATACCAAGAAAGTAAGGAAATGCCAAGAAGAGATGATGAAATTGTCTGAACTAAAAGAGTGAAAGGGAGATGGCAAAGAACATGAATGATATTTAGAAAGGAGAACTGAAAAGATCTAGTGATTGAGTGGATATACTGGGTAATGGAGGGTCTTATATGTTTGGGGTGCTATAACAGACTAAGTAGCTTATAAATACCAGAAATTTATTTCTCACAATTCTGGAGGTTGGAAGTCTCAGATCAAGACATTGGCAGATTCGCTATCTGGTTCATAGAAGGCTAGCTTCTCGATATGTCCTCCCATGGCAGAAGAGGCAATGGAGCTCTCTTTTCTATGCCCTCAAGGGAGCTTCACCTTCATGACCTAATCACCTCCCAAAGGCCACACATCTTAATACCATCACATTGGGAATTAGGTTTTAATATATGAATTGGGGCAAGGGGGTGGCACATAAACATTCAGTCCATAGCAGGAGGGAAGCTTATACTGCCATCTCTATTTTTATTTTCTTTTTTAAAATATATTTTTTATCGATTTCAGAGAGGAAGGGAGAGGGAGAGAGAGATAGAGACATCGGATGATGAGAGGGAATCATTGTTTGGCTACCTCCTGCACACCCACTATTGGGATTCAAGCCTGCAACCTGGGCATGTGCCCTTGACCAGAATCGAACCCAGGGACCCTTCAGTCTATAGGCCGACGCTCTATTCACTGAGCAAAACCAGCTAGGGCTCATTTCTATTTTTAAAGTACACAAGTGGGCACAATTCATAGAGAAGTATTCAACCCACAAATATTTATTGAGCCACTAATATATAAATAGAAAATTTGTAGTAGTACCTATAGGTGGTAGATTATATTTCCAAAGATGATTGCCACAAACATTAATTTCCAAAGTTAAAATTCTTCTCTGTATGCTATGTACATAGGGACCTGAAACTAGGAGTGCCTTAATATGTTTCTTATGTTTATAGATGATTAACCTCTGCTTAAGCTGTGCCTGACATGTGGTGGTTTCCCAATAAATACCCACTAAATAAATGGAGGCATATACTAGAAGAAGCATAATACCCCTGTGTATCAGTTATCCATTGCTGTGTAGCAAATTACTCCAAAAGTTAATATCTTTAAACAATGAACATTTATTATCTCACAGTTTCTATGAATGAAGAATCAAGGAACTACTTGGCTGGGTGGTTCTGGCTCAAGGTGTTTCACAATGCTACAATCAAGTTGTCAGCCTGATTACAGCTGTCTGAGACTTATAAGGCTATAGGAACCCTTTCCAAGAATACCCACAAGGCTGTTGACCAGAGCCCTTAGTTCCTTGTCATGTGGGCCATTGAGCTGCCCACATGTGGCCGCTGGCTTGCCTCAGAACTGATGATGATGATGATGACGATGATGATACGTGTGTGTATGTGTGTGTCTGTGAGAACGAGAGATGTGGAGAGAGAGAAGGGGGGAGAGAGAGAGAGAGAGAGAGAGAGAGAGAGAGAGAGAGAGAGAACATTGCCTTTTATGATCAAGTCTAAAGTCACCATCACTCTGTACCTTATTCTATTCTTTAAAAACAGGTAAGGGCGAGAGATCAACCAAAGGACTTGTATGCATGCATATAAGCATAACCAGTGGATACAGACACCAGCGGGGTGAGGGCATGAGCAGGTGGGCAATGGGGGGATAAAGACACATATACATATTTAATACCTTAATCAATAAAGAAAGAAAAAAAAACAAGTTACTGCTATACCCAGCTCCCACTCGCTCCCGGGAAAAATATTACACAATACCAGGCGATCACTGGAGACTATCTTGGAGGCTGCCTACCACACCTTGTGAATTGTTAACTGATTGTGCAAAAAGCAGCCTCCAAATGCTGTGAAAGTGGTTAGAAATTACTTATGAACCTTTGTTTCATAGTTTTGAAAACATGGTAACATTATCATCTCTTTGCTCTTCAAATGCAAAGGGCATTCCAGCAGGTAAATGGACAGTAATAACTACCTTTGCACTACAAAAATTCCAGGGAGGTTCGGGTGAATTGCCTTGAGGCAGTTTTTGTTTGTGTCTTTGGAGCACAATATTATTCCTTAACTAGAATGAAAGTTAGGTCTGTGTTTCTCAAGCCCATCTCCACCAACCCAGCAAAACTAGATACCAGCCTGGCTGGTGTGGCGCAGTGGTTGAGCATCGGCCCATGTACCAAGAGATCACCTGTTGGATTCCTGATCAGGGCACATGCCTGGTTTGTGGGCTCGATCCCCAGCAGGAGGCAGCCAATCCATGTTAATGTTTCTCTCTACATGGATGTTTCTATCTCTCACTCCCCATTCCTCTCTCTCTAAAATCAATAAACATTTTTTAAAAACTAGGTACCAGTTTAAGCATAAAAAAACTATTGACTAATAGTTCATTTTACTTAAACTGTTGTTCTAAGATGGCCTGTGAAGACAAGTAAAGTGTCATTATAATCAGGAATTTTTGAGTGAATGGTCAGTATTTTCCAAAGAACAAAATGTGGGTTTGCTTTACAGAGGGGAAAATATTTTTCTTGGTTTTAAAACATACACATACTTTCTCTCTGATGAAAAAATTAAAGTAAGAAAAAGTAAATGCTTTGCTTTTTAATGAATTTACTAAATAGAGATTTTGGCTGAGTTATCCAGAGGCAAACATGGTCTCATGTGAATATTTTCTAACTGGTAAACGTATATGGCCCTTTGATGGGTTAGAGATATGGGCCCTTTGTCTAATTTTAGCTCATTATTTCTCAACCTCCACCAGTGCCTGTGCAACTTTATTCTGTGGGATGAAGCTTTTTGTGTCAATTCCAGATAAAGCCTCAGAATAAGCAATTGAATGTTCATGGGGAGCACACATTTGGTAAAGTGGGAAAAAAAAAACCCACAATTTTCCTCTTAGAGGACATTTGAATCAAATTACTCCAGTAGAGAAATGAAATTTGTATCAAACATACAAAGAAGAAAGGAAATTTTGCCAAATATGCTGTGGGTGTGAACATTTTCACACAGCCTTTCCCCCCACACAATTTTGCATGGTGGCTGCCAACCCTGGCCCAGATGTTTCACATCAGTGTTTGGAGATCATGTCTTCCCTAGACCAGCAGAAACTCAGTGTTTGCTCTGGTTGAATTCCCCAAACTCTGTACCTCTAAGACAAAAAGCATCTTAGGCCTTTGAGTTTTGTACCATCTTGGCAAGCTCTGTGTGGCTGGTAACCTTAACCATAAAAATGCTTTTAAATCATTTCTGTGATAATTAGACTAAGGTTTGCCCTTTGAAGTCTGCCTCTAGTTGGCATTTTGGGTATCACTTAACAAACTCAAACCCAGCTTGTGTGCTCATATGTTGGCCTCCTGGCCATAGGGCCTATTAAGTTTTTATTTCAAGGCTGGATTAGTGGATAAGAGCAAGTTTATCAACACCAATAGATCTTTGAGTAAGGTGGTTTTATCAGGTAGCATTTTCTCCTTTTCTCAACCAGCTCTTTTCTGTCAGATGTTTAAATAACAATTCATGGCCTAGACTAGTGCTTCTCAACACTAAAATGCATATATAAATCACAAAACATCTTGTTAAAATGCAAGTTCTGATTCCGTTAGATATGGGATGGGACCTGAGATTCTGCATTTCTAGTGAGTGTCCAGATTATGCTGATGTTGCTAATTCAAGACCTATTTAGAGTCTCAAGGGCCAACAACTAAATCAATAGCGATTAGAGGCAAAGTTCGCTTTCCTGTAATAGGAACCGGGTGATCTCTCTGTCACAAGGCAAACTCTTGAATTTTTCTCCAGCTACATGGGTTTGAGTAAAGAAAATACTGTTCGAGCCACTTTAGTTTGATAAACATATTTCTTGTTTCTAATGACTGTAGTAAGTAATGGAAATTGTATGGACATTTTTAGCACTTGTCTTGTCTTTTTAAAATGTCAGCACATTAGCTGTGGTTTGCTTTGTTTGAAGTGACCTCCACTGCTGCTCAGGAAACACTCTACAAGTTACTTTAGGATAATTAATCATATTGAATTAGTGATTGGATTTTAAAAGCCTCTCTAATGCCAATACATTCTCAAGGACTTTCAGTGTCATTTCATCTCTCTCTCTCTCTCTCTCTCTCTCTCTCTCTCTCTCTCTCTCTCACACACACACACACACACACACACACACACACACACACACTTGGTCCATGTCCTACAGACTTCAGAAAAGTTCCCACTTGACGAATACTAATAACTGGAAGTATCATGATAGAAAAGCCCCATTTCTTGAAGGATGCTCCATCTAGCTCCAAGAAGCAAATTGGCTAAAAGAAACTAGAGATGGGGCATCAACTGGGGCTTGAGGAAGAACATAAGTGATGAAAATGCTTTGAAGAGTTGAATGCTCCATACCAAAAAAAAAAAAAGAAAGAAAGAAATACACATGCACAATAGTAATTGCTATAAACTATATTAATATACTACAATCCTGGATTTTATTTTTCGTTTCTGGTTTTCTAAAACCCTATATGGTCCATGTCAACCAATATTCAAGTGTGTATTAGATCCACTGCTCTGAATTGGGTGCTATGAGAAAGTCAAAGATGATGTAAGACAAGATTTCTGTCCTCAAAGGTTTGGCAATCTATATGCTGGATATATCAAGTATCTGCAATTCACTACAAAGATGGGGAGAGGTGCTCCAGTACAGACTCATGGCGGTTTTTGAAATGTTATCTTAAAAATGAAATATCACCTGGAGCATCCCTATTTAGAACTCAGCTTTACATCTTAGGGAATTCTGGTTCACTTCTGGAAAACTATGTGTGTGTATGCAAATTTGCTGCCCTGGTCCAGTCTGAAGCCACTATTTTTCTTTTCTTATTTTTATTCATTCAACAAATAGTGATGAAGAGCGTGTTATGCATGCTAGAAATTTTGCCCTATTTATTCTAGTCTAATTGTACAAAATGGTCTAGAGTTCCTCAGGCCATAGCCTTTACTGAAATGAATAAATTAGGGTAAAATATGTCACTCCTCAATTAAGCAAAATATCTAGATAGGCCAGTTTTAAGGTGCAAGATTCATTTTAGAAATAGTCATCAAGACGTTAGTGGAGAAATCCAAAGTTTATGCATGGAGTGTACCAAAACCAGAAATTATTTTTAATACCTTTTACAGTAAAAGCAGAGAGTTGTTGCCTGTCTGACTGTTCCAAGGTCATTCCATTGATAATCATTTTATTTTAGAGTATTAGTAGCTACCAAAAGAAAATAGAATCCAATTACAATCAGACCCTTACTTCAATTTGCTGGATGTAAAATCACCAGGCAGCCAAACAGATGGGGCCATTTTATATTCAGCTATAGCACACTCGACCTTTGACATAAGATTTGTTTATGAACCAAGAAATGTTAGCTTAAACCCCAGGGCCTCTTAAATGCTTGACCTCTCTGAAAAATGGTGGAAGATATATTGAGGCAAATAGTTTAGGAAAGTTCAAAATAGAAGTAAATGCTGGGTGAACATATATGAACCCTTGACATTTCAGCCCTGTTGGTCAGGGGACATCTAGCTATTTTCACAGGGAAATATTTTTTCTCTTGAAATCACTTTGGAAATAACATTATTTTTTTCTTGCCACTCAAAAAATATCTTTATTTGTCATAAAAAAAAGTGAAAAAACTGAGCCCAAGCATATAAAAGCCTAAAATGCATGAGCCTTATCATTGTCTTTCCTACTGTAGTTCTGTTAGTCCTTAAATGTAATGGTACTGAAAATGTTCTTTTTGAATTTATTTTCCAGATTGTTTCCTGTCTGAGCAATGGTTACGAGTCTTTTAAAATGACTTCTATTTGTTAACTGGATTAAAGGGGAGATAACAAGAGGTGTTTTGTTTTTTTTTTCAGTATCCTGGGGACATTCTTAATCTGGGAAACACATGTATTCCCACACCTCTTTGAATCTTTGTGTGTTCAGTGATTAAGTAAGAAGGTTTCAGAATCTCCCAAATGGTTCAAATTCGTTTTCCACGTAGTTTGAAGTTGGAAACATTAAGAGGAAAGCCTTGAACTTTAAAGGTAATAAACAGAAGGTGAAAGAAGGTGGAAAAGGTAGGAATTTATCGACTTGTTCTTTGCTGTTGTTTTCTATATTCCTCTCAGTTCTCAAAATAATCCTTCAGTTTATTGAACCAGTTAATGCTTTTTATTATCCCATGCACACAGATAAAAATATTAAGATGCACTTACTAAGTAGGACATGAAAGATAGTTCTGACTTAGGTGGTCACACTTCCTTCACTGTAGAGAGTTCTTGTACCTAAAACACTATTTTAAAAGGTAGTCTGCCTGGCAGGCATGCCTCAGTGGTTGAGTATTGACCAATGAACCAGGAGGTCATGGTTCGATTCCCAGTCAGGGCATATGCCCGGGTTTCAGATTCAATCCCCAGTGTGGGGCTTGCAGGAGGCAGCCAATCAATGATTCTCTCTCTGTCTCTCTCTTTTTAAATATATTCTTCATTCTTTTTTAAAATATATTTTATTGATTTTTTTTTACAGAGAGGAAGGGAGAGGGATAGAGAGTCAGAAACATCAATGAGAGAGAAACATTGATCAGCTGCCTCTTGCACACCCCCTACTGGGGATGTGCCCGCAACCAAGGTACATGCCCTTGACCGGAATCGAACCTGGGACCCTTGAGTCTGCAGGCCGACGCTCTATACACTGAGCCAAACCAGTTAGGGCAATGATTCTCTGTTATCATTGATGTTTCTCTCTATGTCCCTTCCCCTTCCTTTCTAAAATCAATAAAAGTATATATGTCTTTACTTATTTATTTTTTATTGTTTTATTGCTTAAAGTATTACAAAGGGTATTACATATGTGTCCTTTTTTTTCCCCACCCTTGACAATCCCCTGGCCTCCCCTACCCCCCAGTGTCTTATGTCCATTGGTTATGCCCATATGCATGCATACAAGTCCTTCGGTTGATCTCCTACCCCCCTCCCTCCTGCCCCCCAACCCTCCCTGGCCTTCCTGCTGCAGTTTTTAAAAGGCAGTTTATCATCTATCCATTACCAAAAAATTGCTCAATTTAACACAGAGATAAAACTTTCTCCTGTCCTTCAGAATAACTGTGTCTCTTAACTTGCTTTTCTTTCACCCAACAGTGTTTATGTAAGTTTTGTAGGCCATTGGTATTTGAGAAAATGGGAAGAAATAGTTGTTTTATTATCAAAATAGAGAGCTTAATGAAATAATGTGGTTTCTAATGTTCAAGTTGTGGTATGTTTTTTTAAAAGGCACAAAAATCTTATTACAATAATACCCTGGTTGAAAATTGTAAAACAAATTTAGTTTTTTAAAAGTTCAGTAATAATAATAATGGGAAAAATCCTTTCACTGCTTTTATCAGTGAGACTGATTAATCTGGTATTATAGAAACTATAATCAATACTCAGAATCCAAGATGTGCAGGACCTTTGTCTATATTTGATGTTTTACAAAAGCCTTGATGTGCATAAAATGCAGATTCTCTGGTCCTATACCCAAAGATGCCAATTCATTAAGTCTAGAGGTTCACCTGGGAATCTGCACTTTTACCAAACAGTTGTAGGTGATTTTGATGTTGGCGGTCCAAGGACCACTCCTGGAGAAGATGATTCTGTAGCTCTTTTTGACATGATAACAGTGCAACCTGGTGCTGCCTGCCATTCTCTGGTGGCATGGCTGTTACTAAAGATCCTTCAACAAAGATCTTCAGTGGGGTGACTTTATTGCAATTTGACCTTTTGAAATGCGTTCTGAATTATCCTCAATTATAACAGTGGTTTTTGGTTCAACACCTTTGATTTATTCACTAAAATTCTCCTGCCAATTAATGAATATGCAAGGGCATATCTGGTAACTCTCCATAGCCACAATACATGTTTGGCCAGAACACTCTGGTTAGATAATAGAGGTGGGGCTGCCTATTCACCCAGTTTTGAAATCCAAATGAAATGTTAGAATTCAAATAAAGGGCTCTTAGCTTATCACCATTATATATCAGGAAAGTGATTATGTCATTTAGAGCAAATACTCATAGATGGTGCCTACACATTAAAAAGATGTTGAAACGGTTAAAAGAAGGGGTTGAATTTGAACAAAGATAGGGTTATTTTGACAATTGGTATATAATGTCTGTTTTGCTGAATTTCATCAACTACTGCTTCTGTCTATTTTGTGTTGATGCAAGCAAGATTTGAGAAGGCTTCTGGTGAATTCTAAACTGCCTCTGAGTAGCTCATCCTTCACCATAAACACCTGGAAACAGGGAGGTGTCAGGAAGTTGCTGCACCAGAGAGTGGCTTTTCTCCCCCTGCATGAGAGCTAGACTATCACTACAAAGGAGGCCAGATAAACTCTCACAAATGAGTTATAAGGTAGAGTTCTGTGAGAGCCAACTATTTACTTCCTACCTTCTTACCCCTCTTTTTTTCTCTGTTGGCATCCTGCAGAAGGAAAGGGAAGTGTGGTAGAATGTATTATTTGTTTACAATTCTTCTTTCTATTCTCTTCACTGTGTCATGACTTCACTAGGAAGATTATGCTTCTCTGTCCCATTGACTTTGAGCTTGGCCACATGACTTGCTCTGGCCAGAAGAAAGTGGGAAGAAGTGATCATGAATTAGTTTTGAGCTGAGATGTTAAATGGCATTGAGAATTTCTGCTAGGTTCTTCTTATATCTGTCATCTACCATAAGAAGAGCATGCCTTGGGAAGATGCTGGTTCCAGAATTAGGTACATGTGGAACAGGCCTCGATCTGATTCATAGCCTTAAGCAGAGCTGCCATAACTGACCCAGAGACACATGAGTGAAAACAATACTGTAAATGTTGTTTTAGTAAGCCATTGGGGTTTTGAAGGGGGGGAGGTGTTTTTTTATGCAGCAGCATCATAGCATTAACTAATACAGGAAGGTAACCTCCATTTACTCAGGACTCAATCCTTGCCAAATACCATTTACATTAGCTCATTTAATCAAAATTTCCTTCTGAGTTCTAAATACTCCCATGTTTCATGAAAAATCTGCTCAGAGAGGGCAAGAACCCACAGCTAATAAGTGACTGAGCCAGAAGTTCAAATTCACATGTCCAAATACAGTGATTATTTAATGGTTTTTTTCCATCTTACTGCAGTTATCACTACAGGTGATAACAACAACAACATAAATGTAACCCCACTCTTTTATGAAGGGCTTTACAGCTCAATGCACTTTCATGTATCTTTTTTTTTTAAATATATTTTATTGATTTTTTACAGAGAGGAAGGGAGAGAGACAGAGAGTCAGAAACATCGATGAGAGAGAAACATCGATCAGCTGCCTCCTGCACATCCCCCACTGGGGAAGTGCCCGCAACCCAGGTACATGCCCTTGACCGGAATCGAACCTGGGACCCTTCAGTCCGCAGGCCGACGCTCTATCCACTGAGCCAAACCGGTTTCGGCAACTTTCATGTATCTTTTTTCATCAATAAAAAATATCCCATTACTAATTGGGATATTTAGTTCTATTTAGTTCTGCTCTATATTGAATCACAGCCCATGTGATTTGAAATTGTAAATCTGTAGTTAGGATAGTATTGTGCTTCAGAAACCACAGGAAGGCTTAAAATAGACTGGAATGAAGCACTTCTTCCTGAGCGGCCTAGGTGGTGGTCGTGGTAGCTGTGATGCCTGCAGGGCTGGGCAGCTGACTGCTGGGGTAGGAGAGGGTCTGGGCCCTCTCGGTGCTGCTGCTGCAGTGTGGCCTGTGCCATGGCCACACCTCCGCCGCCTCCTCAGAACATTTTGAGAAACTGCATGAGATTTTCCGTGGCCTCCATGAAGACCTACGGGGCAGGGCGGGGGGAGATGCTGGAGCAGCTCCTGGGGGCTGGAGTGACAGAAGAGAAGAAGAAATTGATAAGAGATTTTGATGAAAAGCAACAGGAAGCAAATGAAATGCTGACCGGGATGGAAGAGGAACTATGTTATGCACTCCTAACTTTTTGTAACCCTATGATGTCTAAGCTTTGAAACTACCGGGAGGACCTTGCCAAACTCCACCAGGAAGTGAAAAGCACGCCTTTGACAGCCACACCTGGGGGCTGAGGAGACATGAAATATGACACATACACTGTAGAGAATGATCATATGAGTCAGCTCCAGTCTCAGAGGGTATTGCTTTTGCAAGGCATTGACAGTCTGAACCAGGCCGCCCAGAGAATTGAGAGTTCTCATCAGATTACTACAGAGACTGACCAGATTGGCTCGGAAATCATAGAAGAGCTGGGGGAACAATGTGACCAGTTGTAACACACCAAGAATAGACTGATAAACACAAATAAAAACTTGAGCAAAAGTCGAAAGATTCTCTGCTCTGGTCAATGTCCAGAAAAATGACAACCAACAAGCTGCTACTTTCCATTGTCATCTTACTGGAGATAGCTATCCTGGGAGGCCTGGTTTATTACATATTCTTTTATTTTTTATTTTTTTGATTGCTTAAAGTATTACAAAGGGTATTACATATGTGTCATTTCCCCACCCCCCGCCCTTGACAATCCCCTGGCCTCCCCTACCCCCCAGTGTCTTATATTCATTGCTTATGCTTATATGCATGCACACAAGTCCTTTGGTTGATCTCTTACCCCCCTCCCTCCCTTCTGTCCCCCAACCCTCTCCAGCCTTCCCACTGCAGTTTGACAATCTGTTTGAGGCAGCTCTGCCTCTGTATCTATTATTGTTCAAAAGTTTATAATGGTCTCTATTATCCATGAATGAGTGAGATCATGTGGTATTTTTCCTTCATTGACTGGCTTATTCACAAGCATTGAACTTCCTGCATGGAAGGGTTTATGGACCAGAACTTTGACCCTGAGAATGAATGGTGTTAGAAATGTGGAATAAGCATAAAGTTGCTGTGAGGTAATGGTTCAAGGATGCACTGTGTAGCCAGACTGTGGAAAGAGGGAGGGAAGACAGAAAACTAGTTGAAACAGCAACAAGACCACTGTGATGTACCAAGGTAACAAATGCTGTTTATGACTTCTTTAAAAATAAATAAATAAATAAATAAAATTGGAATATTCCTAGGTTATAGGTACGAAAGAAAATATACTAGATGAAAACTAATTGAGCCAGTATTTGGAGCTTTTTGATCAAAGCAGACAGACTCCATAGAAACTATTCAGGACCACTCCTCTGACCCCACTAGAGGAGATAACACTCAAAAGGCACCACCGATATTGTCACTACTGATACTCAGAAAGAACAATATTTTCCAAGTCTGTACATTAGAATCACTTAGGAAGCTTAAGAAAAAGAAGCATCTGGGCCCTGCTGACAAACATACTCCATCAGAATTTCTAGGTGTGAGATTAGGTATCTATATTTTTTAAAGTTCCCACGGTGATTCTAACAGCAGCCAGAGTTGCATCTCTTTAAACTGGAAGATGGGACACATAAGATGTATTGTCTAACATTTAATGTTAAAAACAAATTCCAGTCTGGAGATTAGAGTGAGGTTCAGCTTTGTGTGTCTTTGAACTTACTGCTCAGTGCCCTCCTATTATTCTTTATCATTTCTCTTTTCTCCATTGGATATCTACTGAATCCATATTTATTAACTGAAATCTATATCTGTGTCAATTCCTAAAACAGTGTTTAGCAAGGGCTAGAGTGTAAAAGTCTGTAGAGTTTGTAAGAAATTCACTGAAACTGAAGTCACTAATTTAATGTGAGTCATGTCACTGGCTTACTAGCCAAATAAAATTAATTAATTAATTAATTAATTAATAATTTTTAAAAGCAAAGGTTATCATATTGATTCTATACATGAGTCACAGTCTCCTATAACTATTTCAAAGCATTGACATTCTGGTTTAATTTGCACATTCAAGTTCCCAAGAATCAGTTTTGATTGGCATAGCACAAGATTAAGATCATGTATGCTGACTTGCTCCTGCATACAGAGACCCCTTGTGGCACTTATCTGAGTGCCTCCCCAGGTTATGTGGGAAATTTTATGTTTGTTTTTTTGTTTTGTTTGTTTGTTTTTTACAATAAGACACAAGTCTCTTACTGTACTGGTGGCAATTAATTTCAATACATTTGGATGAAACTAATATCTAACATTTATGGAATACTTTCTATGTGCCAGGTACTGTTCTTAGTATTATATGTGCATTAATTCATTTAATCCTTAACCTAATGAGATAGGTAATTTATTATCCTCATTTTACAGATTAAAAAAAACAAAACTGAGACACAGAAAAGTTAAGGTGCCCAAGGTCACACACTTACTACATGATAAAGCTGGAATTTGAGCCCGGAAAATTTAGTTTCAGAATCTGGATTTTTAGCAACCAAACTATACAACATCCCTTAGTGTGTAGGTACATTTTAGGAGAGGATGTAGAGCAACTGGTACTCTCCTCACTGGTAGTGGAAGTGCAAATTCGTACAACTACAAACAAATTGTTTGGTAGTATCTACTAAAGCTAAATGAATGCTTACCCTGACTTAGTAATTCCTGGATATATACCCTACAAAACTGTATACTTATGTTGATGAAAAAACATGAATTTGAATATTTATAGAAGCTCCACTCATAACAACACTGAACTGGAAACTACCCAAATGTCCATCACAGAAATTCTGGTGTATTTTTACCACTATGTAGCAATGAGAATAACCAGTCTATAACTACATGGAGTAGTAAGGATGGAGCTTATAAATATAATGTGGACTGAAAGAAGCCAGGGGAAAAATGTCTAATGCTATTGATAGAAATTTCAAAGACAGGCAAAAAGGAACCCCGCTATTAGGGGTCAGGCAGTTGGTTACTCTTAGGGGCAGGAGTTATGACTGGAAGGAATATTTGGGGAAGGAGACTTTTGGGATGCAGGGAAGTCCTCTTTCTTAAATTGGGTACTGACCACAAGTGTGTGTTTAAGTTTTGAAAATTTAGTGAGCTGCACATTTAGGTTATATGCACTTTTCTGAATACATACTATATATCAATAAAAACTTTGAAAGGGTAATATCTGTGATCAAATATTATTAGAATTAGGAGATTTAGGTAAATATTTTTAAATAAACAACAAATATTTAAGGAAAAGTAATTCCAGGCAATCAAAGAATACATTTCTTTTTTTTTTTAAGAATAAGTTTCTGATATCCCTAGTTCTGCCCTTCTTTCCCATTTCTTATCACAAATGCCAACCTGATGAGCTAATAACAATAAGAGAAAATGATCGAGTCAATGAGGCACATAAAATGAGTTCAGTGTGCCCCTGCTCACATCTGGACAGGGGTTCAAAGGCAAGGTGACTAATGTGAGCTGTAAGGTACAGTTGGTAGGAGGCATCAGAATAAAGTGTCCCTGGCTTGCTCGCTTTTATGTCTTCTGGAACATCCAGTTATAGGGGTGTGCAGAGCAGTGAAAGCAGGAGATAGGATTCTTCAGTCTGCAGGCCAACGCTCTATCCACTGAGCCAAACCGGTTAGGGCAGGAGATAGGATTCTTTTATAGAAATTTTCAAGAATGAGGAAATTGAGGTCTAGGGTGAGAAGCAACTCCACATGATATTCTACTGAAGGGCAATACCTCTTAAATGGAAAGAGGGTTGTGGCTTTCCTAAGAATTATTATTACTCCTGAACCCCACCCCCCTCAGGGAACCAACCAATCAGCCACCCCCTACACAATTGAGAGGTACAGGCTAATCCACAAAGCCCCATTTATTCCATTTATACCTTTGAGAGAGAAAGACTTCCTCAACTATCACAAAGGCAATGCTTTGCCAGGGAAAACACTACTTTTATTTGCTTAAGAAGCAAGCCTATAAAAAACTTTCGTCACTTCAGATGTCTTCAGCTAAGTTCGTAGTTCCATAGGAAGAATTTTTAAATATAGATCAAAATTTGTAATTAAAACAGCCATA
The DNA here is from genome assembly GCF_963259705.1 of Myotis daubentonii. Taxonomy (NCBI): domain Eukaryota; kingdom Metazoa; phylum Chordata; class Mammalia; order Chiroptera; family Vespertilionidae; genus Myotis; species Myotis daubentonii. Next base: position 129,148,658 of record NC_081861.1, on the reverse strand, counting down.
AAATTTACCTCTGTATCAGTCAAGACAATGGTTCCCTTTATTGTCCTTTCCTTGTCCCAACCTATGAATCTGGCCACCTTACCTTAAGTAGAAGCCATGAAGCCACAACCTCTGTTTTCCTTCTCTTCCTCTGTGCATGGCACAGAATTATGGATAATTAAATATGATATAACTTTGACAAATACTTTCCTTAGAGTTCTGCTGATTATTCTCAAGGGGAAAATATAGTAAAAGGAACTAATTTGATTTAATTACTGAATTCATACAATCATTTAGTGAAGTTGTTTCTAGGCCTGATTTTCAGTTGCTATTTTCAGAATCAGATTCATTACCTCTTTATTCTCCCCATCATGTCTCCCATCCATCTTCCTCTCTTTCCATTACAAACTCACCAACTACCCATCTGAAGTTTTTTTTTTCCCCCCATAAGGACTTAGTGGAACTAAAGCTGAGAATTCTAATATGGTTTCAGTGGTGGGAAGATTTCCCTATAGAGGGGTCTGACTATTCAAATATTTTTAAAAGGCTTCAGCTCCCTTCTGGTCTACTGCCTGGGGGCATTGTTCACTATCTCAGCCCAGTGGTTTGGTGCCCTTGGTTTGGATATGAGAATAATCACCAACTTTCAAATCCTTTCAATGTCCTTATGACAGCAGAGTTGTGGCTTCCAACCTCCATTATTACTGCAGACTGGATTTACTGAGGAGTTACAGAGGGGGCATGAAGGGCACTCATGAAGCAAGGTGTCCCAGCTGAGTCATAGATTAAGGATCCCTGCTGTCCTGGTTTTGCTTGAGTTGATTTGAGATGCTTTTCATTTGGGAGCAAAAAGAGGAGGAAATACCTCTGGAGAGAGGGACAAGGGGAGACAATTCCTTGGCCTAGTGTCTGCCCTGTGCCTGATCTGATGAGTATTCTAAGATCCTAGAAAGAGAGGTGTCAGGGCCTATGGCTGAAGGGGCTCCATTCATCAGAGATTTTCTTATGTGCTGGACTTCAGAAGGGGGTCGCACTTTCTCAGCCCTACTCTGCCACAGACTGCCACTTAGCATTGGCACCCTAAGGCCTTGGAATGGCCACTAATGGAAAATGGCAGCTCACAGAAGAGGAACAGATCAGGAACTAGAATAGATACTCGACAAGTACAGCTCAGAAGAATGTGGGCGAGTACTTTCTTGAATACCTGTAATTCACTTGTCCTACAAAGTCCCAGGGACAGCAGAAGGATTGGGGGAGGGGGGCAGGTGGTGAGGGCTAGAAGTCCATAATTTGGGCATAAATGTTAATGTAATATCAGTCATACCCCAAACTGCTAAGGTCTGGGAATATTTTAATTGTTCTAGAAAAGGGTGTGCTTCCCAATCTCCTTGAAACAGATAATACAGATTGTTTTATCAGACTACTTCCATAATATTAAAGTACTCTGTGAAAAGAATATTCAGTAGCTGAAATAGTTAGAGAAATACTATATTAAATAACATCAAGCATATTTTTTACTGAAAAACTGCTCATCTTCTTTAATGTGCTAATGAGGTAGTGAATCCCTGAATCAGTCAAGATAGGCTAGGTTATGCTGCAATAAAAATTGACTCAAAAATCTCAGTGGCTTACATCAGCAAAGGTTTATTCCTTACTAGTTCTGCTGCATGTCATCTTCACTTAGGGACCTAGACTGAAGGAGCAGAGTATTGTTTTTGTTTATTTGTAGAAAATACTCTACTTTTACATATAATAAATATTATATAATTTTATATGAAGAAGTACAGGAAATGTAATGCCTGTAGGGCAAACTTTGACCAATGGGAGATGGGTGATGACAGAGTTAACAGATAAGATCTCTACCCATTCTCCATCTTCTGGACTGTATGAGGCACAGTTCTTTCATTTAGCCATGGGGTGCACCTGAGAGCGTCAGCTGTGTCTCACACAGTTTGTTGGGAAGCAGTGGCAGTGCTACAAGTCATCATCTTATATTTGAATCTCCTTCTATTCTGTCCTCACTTTAACTGCCCTGAATTATACCTCCCATGAAAGCATCATCATTTAAACCTTGCCTCAAGCTCCGTTTTCCCAGAATAATACAATGTGGAAAACGATTAGGATTTCTGGTCTCCTAGACAGAGCAGTGGAGTTGCTATCTTAGGCCTCCTTGCTATTTCTCCATTTACAAAGTACACTCCCAGCTTTGGTACATGCTGTTTCTCTATGGAACATTCTTCCTTCAGACGTATGCATGGCTTACTCCCTCACTTTCTTCAGGCCATTGCCCAAATATTACCTTCTGGTTCTAAATTATGAGCAGATATAAAAGTGAAGGACACCCTATACCAGGGGAGTGTTATCAGGAAACAACTTTTATGGCAATTTTGCAAACAAAATAGTATCAGAATTTTATTGCCACATTGGTTTTAATTAGACAAATTCCCAGAAAATATGTTTAATATTACTAAGCTCAAATGAGTTTTACAAGGCAGGAAATGAATGTATTCTGTATTAACAGTATTCCAAATGCACTCTATGCAATGTGCTGTTGTATTTCACAAATAATATAGGCTCTTTTTCTCTATGGTTCATTGTCTTTGAAAGCTAGGACAATCGACTGTCAAGTGCAGAGAAAAGAGTCAGCCAGTCGATAAACAACATTGGGTTTATTTTATTCAATAATTTACTTATCACAGAATTCGATCTATGCTTTTAAAATGCCTTTGATGATGACAAAGAGAATGGTGGTATTTGAGAGCCTGCTAGGGGCTCCAAGCTTAGACTGAGTAGGGTATAGGGGCGTTTTGGGGATATAGACACAGGGCAGACAGAAGTAAAAGCAGCACCCAGCATGGTCCTAATGCCACCCTTGCCTCAGAATACTGGACTCAAAAATCAGCAGATGTGCTGGGGGCTTTGGGTTATCAATCTTTCTATAAATCAATGCACTCAAAACCCAAAGCCTTCCCCGTTTCAAAGGTATATGAATAAGGTTTATTAGGTTCTAGAAAATTCTGCATGAAGAGTTCTCAAACCATTTACGAGTTTGTCAGTGGACGATTTCTTGCCTTCACGCTTGCTGAGGTAAGTTTGGGACCCAAAGTGTGAATTTAGGGTGTGTAGACTTTAAAAATTCTGCTCTGAAAGATAGCTGCTAGGAGTTTATCCTCATTAGGCAGACAGCAAAAACACTATGTAGAAATTCAGAAGTAGATGAAACATAAGTATAAAGAAAATGGAGCTATGCTGAGACCCCATATTTTCAACTTTTGATTTCAGTTCTGAAGAGCCAGGGGCTTTAAGAGAATCTGGTTAGTGTCACCCCTGGAGGCCTTCCTTTGGGAACATTTTTAAAGAATATTGCATGGGTAGTTCCATGGGTGTCTGATTAGTGCTATTGCACAGGGAAAGGGCTCTGGCTGTGGTTTAATGCTCTATTGTTGTCATATTAAGTAGTTTTATCTTTGAATTTGTGTTTTGTAAGTTAAGTCCTATGAGACAATAGAATATATGAGGGTTAGGGGTTTGAAGCCAGGCCCACTTTAAATCTACTTCTTGCCACCTCCCCACCTCCCTGGATGGGTTCTTGACTACCGCCTCTCCTCTACCCACTGGATTCCCAGCCCTGCCTGGCCTCTCCTCTGCCCTGTGACCACTGCTACCCTCTACCTGGGCAGTGGAGGTAGCATTTGGGGGATGGGATGGAGTGAAGTGGGTAAGGTGAGGTGGGGATGGGGAGGGAGGTGCCAGGAATATTGGGGTGGGTGGGGGTTGGACATGTGCCCCATATGGAGTCTCAGGTGGGGCACAGCAGAAGCCTTCCCCACCTTGGACTGGCAACACCATGGTGAGTTCATCAGGCAACTAAGTAGATATGAGTCTCTAGCCCACCCCAAATCCAGGTATGGAAGTTGCAATTTCTTGAGGGTTGGCCATCTGCCATGGGTTGGGACAGTGGGAAGGGAGAATTGACTTCCCAGCTAGGACAGGACTGGACTGGGACTGGATGTAGGTCCAGTAGCTGGTGGGAAGGAGAGCCTGGCAACCAGTAGACCACATGCACCTCATCATAAAAAGGGACTCCCAGGAGTTTGTGAGGGTTTATAGCGTGACATTAATAGGAATTAAAAAAGAGAGAGAGAACACAGAGGAAAGGAAATATTTTATATTTAGTACCTTTAATGGCACTGTTTTTCTGCTTTTTTAAAACAAGGGACCTTGAATTTTTAATTTGCACTAGGCCCAGCAAATTATGTAGCTTTCCCTAGACTACAATATATTTTCAATAGTTCCAATGAAAGGAATGGTAGCCATACCTTCACATACCATTCTTCTATATTTTGCTCCTGAGTCCTGCTGGCTATGGGTCCACATGGTGCTGCCTGCTAGAAGACCTGGCAACAAGAATTTGGAGTTGTACTTGCTGCTGGTCTTGATCCTAAAACTTTAAGTTCTAAATCTCATTGTTTTTCATTAAACCATTGTGGGCTCTCTCCAGCTCTCTCTTGCCTTTGTACCTTCAGCATTCATGTGCTTTGCTTGCCTTCCAAACCAGCTGGAACACACCAGCAAACATTCAGGCACAGACAAAACACATTTTAAATGGTTTTGCCCCACATGAAGGTGATAGCAGGACAGAAATGTTCATGAGACTCCCCTGAATAGCCATGTTGGAGTAGTATTTGGTGGAGAGGGAAGAAAAGGAGGAAAGGGGCAAAACATTTGTAAAACAATATACAGTCATTACCTTTTTCCCCTTTAAGTGTTAAAATGTAGGTCTAGTAATTTATCTGATAATTAACCTAAGCACGTACTTCAGTGGATAAGCCCGAGTGGAACCTGATGATGTCAGGCAGTGATAGGGGGAGAAACAAACTCTCTGCTGTGAGAGAGTTAGAAGCACTTTCCATTCCAAACTAACAAACAAAACAAAAGAAAACACTCCAGATGCACTTGAGTTTCAGGATTCATGAGTAGTTCAGGAAAGAACTGTTGGGCTATCTCAGCTATGCGGAACATTTTCTTCAGTTACTCCCATCAGTGACTGAGCTCATCAGTTTTGGAAGGTATCCGAGGATGTTTCATTAGGCTGTTTGAAACTATTGATGTCAGATGATAGCACTGTTACCCCTTTTTCATCGCTAATTAATGGATTAAAAGTCCACTATAACAATGTTAGAATCTATAGCCCAGGAAGAAGGTGGTTCTGGACTGTTGCCTAGTTGTGCTGGATAGCTTCCAAGTCTGCCAATGCCTGGCCATCAGTGTGCATTATAAGGGACAAAACAAAACCCACCAATAATACCTCTGCAGTGGTTGCTAAGATTAGAAGCATCCATTAGTGGACTCTTGTTTTCAACGGAATGGAAATTTGTTATTTAGAAATTTTGTTTTGAATTATTAATTTATATAGAAATAAGAAATGCTTGGGTTTTTTAAGCCAGATCAGCTTGGGTCCACAAAGTCATTCTGCCTATTTTAAGATGAGAAAAGTCCATCTGTTTGTCTGGAAGAGAATTGACTAGCTCCTAAGTACCTTGTTAAGTAGCAAATAATGGGCCATTTAGAGGGTTGGTTTAGTTAAGTGTAGAGCCTGCCTATTCTATATTTTAGCTCTCTATTTATAGATTTTGCTTATAATGTTGTAAAATGAGTATAAACCCTAATTCTGGTGGCATCTGGCTGTTCACAGCCCTTGCTTAATACCTTTAATTCTAACAGTAATAGCTTCCACTTACTCAGTTCTTGCTATGACCCAGGAATCGCATTAAATGCTTTCAATATGCTGTTTTATGTTATGAGCTAAATATTATTATCCCCATTTTACAGATTAGGAAACTACCATTTAATGAGGTTAAGTAATCTGACCCGGGTCACACAGCCACTAAGGAACAGAGACATGGCTTTACCATGTTTGCAGACTTCTAAATCCAGGTTTGAAGAAAAAGGAAAAAGGCCATATAAAAATTATTGAGTTCTAAACTTCCAAGGGGTAAAACTTAGATGATCCTCAAAGGACTAGTTTTCAGTTCTGCTGTATTTTCAAACTTGGCAGAATCTATCTTGTTCAGGAGGAAGGGTGCATGTGCACACACACACACACACACACATACACACACACACACAAATACACTTTTCTACATATGCACATACACACAACAGCCCTTGGTCATTCACATCAAAGCAGTCAGTAGACACCCTATTCTGGGATCCTTAAATCTCACAACCAAGTTAAAAGTTAATCCAACTGGACAAGTGCTCTTAGACCAATCTGTGAGGACAATAATATTCCCAGTGGAAATCAGAAATATGGTACCATTTAAGTCAGATCTCCACATATGACTACTTCTATAACCATCAAAATATAAATTGGTCCCACTCCAGCCAAGCAGAGAGCGGAAATGAAAAAAAAAATTGTCTTGGTGCCAGCTCTGATTCCCCACTAAATAACTGTGGCATTAATATTGAAAGTATATCATCTGAAGTACAAATTCTAAGTCTGCCTTGAGGACCAACATGTCTTGGTCCAGAACTATTTGTGCTGTGGGTGGTAGACCCCACTTCTGGCACCAAAGTGCTGGAGTCTCAAGCATTATGTCTAGTCTTCCAATCCAACTACACTGTCTTCTTGCTCTCATGTGTGGTCTAGTGCTTGTTTCTGTACTTGGATTTTCCTCTGATCCAGTATGGAATCTAGGGAACAAACCTTTTATTTTTTTAATATATTTTATTGATTTCTTACAGAGAAGAAGGGAGAGGGATAGAGAGTTAGAAACATCAAAGAGAGAGATTTATTGATCAGCTGCCTCCCGCACACTCTCTACTGGGTATGTGCCCGCAACCAAGGTACATGCCCTTGACCAGAGTTAAACCTGGGACCCTTGAGTCTGCAGCCTGGCGCTCTATCCACTGAGCCAAACCGGTTAGGGCAACGGAACAAATCTTGATTGCTCTGCTGGTCTTCAAGCTTCTCCCAAAGTTTGAGTCTACATACTAGATTTTCATTTTGACTTGGAGAAAACTACTCTTCTTGTTACATAGCCAACAGGCATGCTGCTGAGTCCATCCAGCCTGGCCTGGCCTAACGTTTGGCCTGGGCTTCTCACAGCATGTTGACTAGATCCCAACAGGGAGGCATCTGGAGAGCAGGTGTTCAAAGACAACTAGGCAGAAGCTGCAAGGCTTTTTCTGACAAGGCCTTGGAAGCCACATAGCATCACTTCTGCCACAGGCCAGATTCAAGATGATGGAAGGGGAGAATTAGGCAGCACTGGACACATAAATGAAAGAATGAATGATGCCTATGTAAGCATGTCTGATAGATGTGCTCTCTAAAAGCTTCACTTCTATTAAAACATTGCATTTATTCTGAAATATTCTTAGGTCCAAAATTAAGACAGTGATTTTATTTGAGAAAGGGTCTACTTATGCTAACTTCTTAGCATAAGGTCAAAGTAAAAAAAAAGAAGAGGAATGGAATGAGAGGCAGAGCAGCTATCCTCTTCTTCAGATATCCACCCCCTTTATCTATTTCCATGCCTTAAATTCCTCCAATAAAAGACTTTTTCTCCTCTTGGGTCTTGAGGAATTAATTTCTATCTATAGAAACCATCTATCAGTCACTGATCATCAGAGAGATGCAAAATAAAATGACAATGAGGTATCACCTCACACCAGTCAGAATGGCTACCATCAACAAATCAACAAACAACAAGTGTTGGAGAGGATGTGGAGAAAAAGGAACCCTTCTGCACTGCTGGTGGGAATGCAGACTGGTGCAGCCACTGTGGAGAACAGTATTGAGCTTCCTCAAAAAACTAAAAATGGAATGCCCATTTGACCCAGTGATCCCACTTCTAGGAATATATCCTAAGAAACATGAAACACTAATCAGAAAGAATGTATGCACCCCTATGTCCATAGCAGTGTAATTTACAATAGCTAAGATCTAGAAACAGCTCAAGTGCCCATCAGTAGATGAGTGGATAAAAAAGCTGTGGTACATTTATACCATGGAATACTAAGCAGCAGTAAAAAAGAAGAATCTCTCACCCTTTGAGACACATGGAGGGACCTGGAGAGTATCATGCTAAGTGAAATAAATCAGTCAGAGAAAGAGAAGTATCACATGATCTCACTCATAGTTGGAATCTAATTAACAAAATAAACTGATGAACAACATGGATCCAGAGACATGGAACAGAGTGTAAAATCTTGGAGGGAAGGTGGGGGAGAGTGGGTTGGTGAGGAGGCAATCAACCAAAGACCTTGTATGCATATATGCAAAATCCATGGATGCAGACAGTGGGATGGTGAAGGCCTGGGGCGAGGGGTGGAGGTGGGCTGGAAGGAGTCAATGGGAGGAAAAAGGGGACATATGTAATACTTTCAACAATAAAGATTTCAAAAAATAAAACAACAACAAAGAAACCATCCACCATGATACAGACACCATTTACAGAAGAATAACATCCGAGGTTTTTTTTATATCTCACCCCTTGGGGGTTAGAATGGGAGTGAAGAGGAAGTGGAAATGTTGGGCTTTTTTAGGTATGAGTTGGACACTGTTTCTCTCTATCTCTGCAGGAAATACTTTCCAAAACTCCCAAGCAGCCCTTCAGAAGTCTTCCCCACAAGGCTTACAGTGAAGGTTGTGGTCCTTCCACCCTTAAAGCACAGCAAGAGCTCTCTTCATAGAAACCTCTTCATACCCTGACCTCCTTTGATGCCCTTGTTCTGGTGGAGGGTTGCCACATCATAGAAACAACTTGAATGCTTCCACTGTGGTTTCTGTCTGTGGGGTTTCACCTTCTGCTCACTTTAGTATCTGATATCTGCAGTATTAACACCTCAGCTGAATCTGAGGTGGGACAAGTTCCATTCTAACCAACTGTTATGTAGGTTACACTGTTGTGTTACAGCTAATAATAAGTGATTTTTTAAAAAAAATAGTAATTCCTGCATTCAAAAAATATCTCAGCCAGCAGTTTACTAAATCCCATGTTATTTAAGACTCTTGTTTGCCCTAGCTGGTTTGGGTCAGTGGATAGAGTGTTGGCCTGTGGACTGAAGGGTTCCAGGTTCGATTCCAGTGAAGGGCACATACCTCGGTTGCAGGCTCCTCCCTGGCCTGGGCCCTGGTCGGGGATCATGCAAGAGGCAACCAATTTTTTAAAAATATATATTTTTTTATTGATTTTTTACAGAGAGGAAGGGAGAGGGATAGAGAGAAACATCGATGAGAGAGAAACATCGATCAGCTGCCTCCTGCACACATCTCCTACTGGGAATGTGCCAGAAACCCAGGTACATGCCCTTGACCGGAATCGAACCTGGGACCTTTCAGTCCGCAGGCCGACGCTCTATCCACTGAACCAAACCGGTTTTGGCAAGAGGCAACCAATTGATGTGTTTCTCTCACATCAATGTTTCTCTCTGTCTTTCCCTCTCTCTCCCACTCCCTCTAAAAATCAATGAAAAAATATCCTCGGGTGAGGATTAAAAAAAAAAAAAAAAAGACTAGTTTCTTCAACTCAGTCCTATTGATATGCTGACAGTCAGTATACTTTTTCTCTGATATTTGGCAAATTTTTATTAAGAGATCACTTTTCATTATGTAACTGATATAGTCATTTCCAAGCCATCCCTGAGATTTGTAAGATCAAGTACAATGACAAATTTTTGCATTTCTTACTCCAGCTAAATAAACCTAAATGGAGGAGAAGTCCACTGGAAAACAAGTGCTGAGGAACAAAAGCAATTTCAAGTGACCTGTCTGAATCAGCTCCAGTGCCAACACTACTTTGTGTAGACTTGTTTATTAGTGGAATGTTTAATATAAATGTGTTCACAAAAGTCATGCTTAAACAGACATTTTAATTATAGAGGGAAGATGTTTATCTCTGAGTATTTTTTTCTTAGTGGTTTTTACATATTCTACTTTTTAAAAGAGAACATATATTACTTTGATAATTAGGATATTGTATTTACACATGGCTATGTTTGCATGCAATACATGGAAACACTCAAAGAGTGAAAGAATGGGATAGAACATTGAAATGGTCTTTACAGCATTGTCCATTAGATATATGATATGAAACACACAATGTAAATTGAAGTTGTCTAGTAGCCACAGTAAATAAATGAAAACTTAGCCCTGGCCAGGTGGGGCATCGTCCTGTACACAAAATAGGTTACGGGTTTGATTCCCAATCAGGGCACATACCTAGGTTGCAGATCTTATCCCCGGTCGGAGCATGTACGGCAACCAAGCTATGTTTCTCTCTGACATCAATGTTGATCTTTCTGTGTCTCTCCTGCCTTTCTCTAAAACATATCCTCTGGTGAGGATTTTTTAAAAGTGAGAATTTAATTTCATTTCTATCTTTTATTTAACCCAATATATCTAAAATATCATTTTAACATGTAATCAATAAAAAAGTATTAAGAAAATGTTACATTATTTTTTCATACTAAGTCTTTGAAATCTGGTGTGTACATTACACTTACAGCACATCTCAACTCACACTAGCCTCATTTCAATAGCTTAAAAGCCTCATATTTATAGTGGCTACCAAATAGGACAGAAGAGCTCTATTATCTCTATAATGATCTCCTTATAAAAGATTAATATCAAAGATTTATTAGCATGGATTTGTTCTCATGTGCTTGATCAAAATTCTCAGAAAATGAAAAATTTTGTAAAAAAAAAAAAAGCAAACCTCAGTTATTAAATAGAATTTTAGTAGAGCATTCTTGTATTTGCCACTCTACAAAAGTTATATTTCTGAACTGAGCCTTCCATGCCCTTTAATGATTTGTTGAATCCCAAAGCAGTGTCTATATAAACAGTAAATTGCATCTCAAAAGCATGAGTAAACCCTAAAGGACAATAGATCAGTTCACATCATCTTTTAAAGTATTGAGACTATTGCTCTCCAATCTTTATTGGTACTTATCTTTTGAAGTAACACCTTCAAATCAATAGTTCTTTTCTATTTTTAATGTTCTTCTGCCATTAATCTATCCTTATTGTTCATTTTTCTTGCTCAGCAAAGATTTGTACAGAGGCCTGAGTGTTTCTCTAGGTTTTTTCCCTCTGTATGAGAAAATTGTATTTCATTTGGAGTGTGTTAAGTCACATTGGGATTTAAAGATTGGCAGTACACCTTCATTTTGGACGAAAGGAAAGTAATTCTTAGATCTGCTGCATGAAAAATAAAATTTGGGTCTTATGTGTCTTTTTAAAATTATGGTAGCACAAAAGCATAGAACATTAAGTTTACCATCTCAACCACTTTTAAGTGTACATTTCAGTAGTGTTAAATATAGTCACATTTTTGTGCAACCTTATGTGTCTCGGTGTACTTTTTTGGTAGATCTTAGAGAAACAAATAGCCTCCCGCCCTGTGTAAACAGGTTGATTTGACCTCTCAGGCCTCACAGATGGTTGGATAGGAAAGTTACAGTTAGTTCATGGGCCTGTAGGGAACCAGGAAAGCATTAACTCCATTCGACCCACTGTGCAGTGGAGGCAGGCAAGCTGTCCTCCCTTGAGGTTCCAAGATGGGGTGTTACCTTTTCTATGATGCGATTTGAGTTTGAGAACACTCTGTGAAATGGTCAGGATGGTCACCTATGCCCCTATTGTTTCTCCTGTGACACTCTCAGTCAGCATGCACCCTTTGCTTTTGAACATCAGTAGATGTGGAAGACTCATCTGATGGTGAATAAGCCAGAATAAACACACCAAGTTTCAAAAAATCAGATCTTTCAATTAAACCACATGCTAATACCATCTGTTCAGAGTGACCCAATAAAGGGCAGTGATGTTCAGAAATTTATATCTTAATAAGCTCCTACATTAAACAGTATTGTATTGTGACTCTCCTAAAAAGTAATTTTTACTGCTAGAAACTTTACTGGCCAATGAAGTAATAGTTGTTCCTATTTTTGACATGCTACTGATCAAATGATGATATGAAACTGCATGAATTTTATAATGCAGCTGTTGACCTCAATTTAGCAATCTCATTAAATTATTTCTTAGTTTTCTAGAGATATTTTATTGTGATCACTTTCTTATTTTGAACAAGTTAAAACCTAACAGAGAAGTTGCTAAAATATTACAATGAATTCCCAATGGTCTGTACCTAGATCTACAGATTGTTTTGCCATATTGTTTTCTCTCCCTCCTAGAGATATATTTTCTTTATTGAGGTGAAATTTACATAACATAAAATTAACCATTTTAAGTGAACAATTCAGTGACATTTATTGCATTCACGTGTTGTATAATCACCACCTCTATCTAGTTTCAAAACATTTGCATTACCTCAAAATAAAATCCTATATCCAGTAAGCAGTTACTCCCCATTTGCCTCCCCCTCAGCCTATGGCAGTGGTAGGCAAACTCATTAGTCAACAGAGCTAAATATCAATAGTACAACGATTGAAATTTCTTTTGAGAGCCAAATTTTTAAACTTAAACTATATAGGTAGGTACATTGTTATTAACTTAATTAGGGTGCTCCTAAGCTGGCCTTTGCTAAAAACGTCCTCAATCTGATTGAGGTACGTTTGCTGAGGTTGACCCCTTCCAACTCTCCCATCCACACTCGTCTTGTATACTTGTTTCGTCTATCTCCTTTCATTCATCCTCTCTATATGTCCAAGCAATCTCAACATGCCTTTCTCAATCCTTGACACTACATCTTCTTTCACTCCACAACGTTCCCTAAAATTAACTTAATAAACTTTACTTTTGTCACCTGCGCGCGATTTGCGGACATGACTAGCACTAACCACTGCACAATGAGACTGCTGACTGACTCACTCACTCAACTCCTGCAAGAATCGCGCGAGCCTCCCCCATGCTGCATATCCCGCGGCCTACCTGCGCCTTGTCTCCCGACACCCCCCACTTCTTCTAACGCCACTTCTTCAAAATAGACTTGCCCAGGCAAGGATTGTATGATTCTATTCCCCAGACAATCCAGCTTGCATTTTCTTTAAATCTGTTATTCCAGAGAGCTACTTTTCCTCTGTAGTTTATTAGAGCAAAGTTGATATTGATGAACCATTGGGTTTGTGACTCTGGAGGTTACAAACTATAGTTTGACAGCTTAAAGGGATTCTGGAAATCAAACATCAGGAATATATTAAAGAATTAGCTGACAAAAAAAAACAACAAAAAACTATAGCTTGGATGAGTTTACAATTCAGTTGGAACTCAGAGATAGATGACCATGTGACAACAGGGATATTCATAACCAGAGGAAAAATCTTGTTAATAGAGATTAAATATTCAATATAAACCACACATATATCCAGTAAGGAAATTGGTAAAAATGCCAACAAGAAATATCAGCCTGCTTTCACTCTTCACATGTCACTGCACTCTTTGATTTGACCAGTTGTCTGTGGGTCAAATGGTTACAGATGCTTCTGAAAAGTAAGTGGCAACTTAAGATTAAAGTTGACCTAACTGGTACACCAGACAGAGCATTCTTTCTTGAATTAATTTTAGTGCTGCATTTATCTTTATTTGTTCCAATATCTATAATAATAAAAGAGTAATATGCTAATTAGACCAAATGTCCTTCCAGATGAAGCTGGGGCTGCATGAAAAGCCCGGTTCCCAGGTGCCTGTCGGTGCCTGGCGGGAGGGAAGCTGGTGCCGGCAGCTGGGGGAAGGAAGGCCTACTCTTGCATGAATTTCGTGCATCTGGCCTCTAGTTGTATTATAAAACTCTTCAAACACTCAGCAAAGTTGAAATAATTTTACAGTGAATGCCTATATACCCACCTCATGGAGTCTACCATCAACATTTTACTATACTTGTTATATCACATGTTTATCTATCCTTTTATCTATTCATTTATCCATCTTATTCTTTGAATGATTTCAAAGTAAATTACAGCCCAACATACATGTCAATATGAAGCAGTAGTTTGTTCATTTTCACTGCATTTATGTATAAAACATAATTTATTTATACATTCTTGTAGTATAAATTGAATTTTTTTCAATTTTTTTACTATTAAAAGTATTGCTCTTATGAATACTCATCAAAAAAAATGTCCTAGTTTTAGCATATATATCTAGTACTGGGATTGCTACACCAGAAGGTGAGTGAATCTTCAACTTTACTAGATAATACCAAATTGTTTCTGGAAGTGGTTATACCAATTTATGCTTACACTATTAATATAGAAGAGTTCTAATTGCTTCATATCCTTGCCAATAGTTAATTTCATCTCCATTTCAATTATTGTTAATTAGGAGGGTATGAGGGATATTATATTGTGGTTTTAATGTGCATTACTCTGATTATTAATGCGGTCAAGCAATCTTTTCATGTTTCTTAAAAACTTATATTTCTTCTATTGCATGCCTGCTCAAGTCCTTTTTCCACTTTTTTTACATTAGTATTTGTCTTTTTACTTATTTACATCCAGGAGTTCTTGGTATATTCTGAATACCAATATTGTTTTATGTTTGAAATATATTCTCTTAGTTTGTGGGTTTTTTTTTCATGTTTTTTAAAAGTATCTTTTATTGAACAGAAGATCTTAATCTTCATTATTATTTTTTGATTAATTAAATCTTTATTATTCAGATTATTACATTTGTTCCTCTTTTTTCCCCCCATAACTTCCCTCCACCCAGTTCCCACCCCACCCTCCTCCCTCACTCCCCACCCACTGTCCTCATCCATAGGTGCACGATTTTTGTCCAGTCTCTTCCCGCATCCCCCTCACCCCTTCCCCCCCCCCCCAAGAATAGTCAGTCCACTCCCTTTCTATGCCCCTGATTCTATTATAATCACCAGTTCATTCTGTTCATCAGATTATTCACTTGATTTTCAGATTCACTTGTTGATAGATGTGTATTTGTTGTTCATAATTTGTATCTTTACGTTTTTCTTCTTCTTCCTCTTCTTAAAGGATACCTTTCAGCATTTCATATAATACTGGTTTGGTGGTGATGAACTCCTTTAGCTTTTTCTTATCTATAAAGCTCTTTATCTGACCTTCAATTCTGAATGATAGCTTTGCTGGATAAAGTAATCTTGGTTGTAGGTTCTTGGCATTCATCACTTTGAATATTTCTTGCCACTCCCTTCTGGCCTGCAAAGTTTCTGTTGAGAAATCAGCTGACAGTCGTATGGGTATTCCCTTGTAGGTAACTGAGTTTCTTTCTCTTGCTGCTTTTAAGATTTTCTCTTTGTCTTTTGCTCTTGGCATTTTAATGATGATGTGTCTTGGTGTGGTCCTCTTTGGATTCCTTTTGTTGGGGGTTCTCTGCGCTTCCTGGACTTGTAAGTCTATTTCTTTCACCAGGTAGGGAAAGTTTTCTGTCATTATTTCTTCAAATAGGTTTTCAATATCTTGCTCTCTCTCTTCTTCTGGCACCCCTATAATTCTGATGTTGGTACGCTTGAAGCTGTCCCAGAAGCTCCTTACACTATCTTCGTATTTTTGGATTCTTTTTTTCATTTTGCTTTTCTGGTTGGGTGTTTTTTGCTTCTTCGTATTTCAAATCGTTGACTTGATTCTTGCGATCCTCTAGTCCAGGGGTGGACAAACTTTTTGACTCGAGGGCCACAGTGGGTTCTTAAACTGGACCGGAGGGCCGGAACAAAAGCATGGATGGAGTGTTTGTGTGAACTAATATAAATTCAAACTAAACATCATTACATAAAAGGGTACGGTCTTTTTTTTTTTTAGTTTTATTCATTTCAAACGGGCCGGATCCAGCCCGCAGGCCGTAGTTTGCCCACAGCTGGTCTAGTCTGCTGTTGGGAGTCTCTGTAATATTCTTTATTTCAGTCAGTGTATGCATAATTTCTAGTTGGTACTTTATCACAACCTCAAGGGTCTCATTAGATTTCTTGTAGGTCTCATTAAGTTTATCGGCAGTTTCTAGAAAATTCTTGAAAAACCTTAAAAGTGTGGTTTTGAACTCTATATCCAGTAGTTTGCTTTCCTCCATTTCTGTCATTTGTGTCCATTTTCTTTGTCTCCGCATTTTTTATGCTTCCTTGTGTTGATAAAGTGGTTTTCTGTGTTAAGTGTCCTCTGGGGCCCAGTGGTTCAGCCTCCCCAATTACCTGAGGAGGACACTCTTGGTGCACCCCCTTGTGGTCTTTGTGCACAGTCTTGTTGTAGTTAAGCCTTGCTTGTTGTAGGTATCACTGGGAGGAATTGACCTCCAGGCCAATTGGCTGTGAGAATCAGCTGTGTCTGCAGTGGGAGAACTTCTGTGCTGGAGACACCCCTCCGGGGCAAGACTTGCTTCAATGGGGCTTTGGTGCTCACTGAGTCTGCCCCCTGAGTGTGTCCTTTATGGTTCCACGGAGCTGCAAACTGATGGTCCCACTCTGACCTCTGGGTACACTGGCTCCTGGAACTCTAGGGAGGTGCTAATCTAGCCTCTGCCTTAGGCTATCCAGCAAAAGCCTCCCTGCAGGGCTTGGGCGGGGAGGGTCCCACGGGATCAACAGGGCGGGGCTAGCAATTATGGCTGCTCTCAGAGGCCCCGCTTCTCAGTGTCTCGGCAATCACTGCAAGCTCCTCCGAGAGAAAGCTGCCCTCGAGTTCCGACAGATGCCAGACAGTCCTGCTTCTCCCTTATGAGTCTGGGTCCCCAGAGACTCACCCGGAACTGGAGCTCAGAGCCTGAGACTCCCTCCCGATTGAAAACAACAGCCGTGCCCTCAGCTGCCAGCCCACTCCATGTGCGCCTCTGTACCTTAGTATTTTCCGCACTGCACCTCCTCTGAGTCTCAGTATGCTTTTCTCTTTCCTTCTAGTTGTAGAATTTCCACTCAGCCAGCCTTCCTGTGGTTCTGGATAATGTCTGTTCCATCTTTTAGTTGTATTTTTGAAGTGGTTGTTCGAGGCAGCAAACTCGGGTGTTTACCTATGCCGCCAACTTGGTTTCTCAGAAGATCTTAATCTTAATGTAACTTTGTTCTTATTTAAGAAAGTCACCTCTATTCTGAAGTCATTCAGATATTTAGATATATTATTATCTCCTAAAAGTTTTGGGGTATTGACTTTTGCATTTAACTTTTTAATCCATCCAAAATTTATTTCAGTGTTTTCTCATATGGAAAACCACCTAGACCTGGTGTGTTTTCTTTGTGGAAAAACCTGACTGATGATTCAACTCATTTAATGATTATAAAGCTACTCAGGTTTTCTATTTCTTCTTGAATCAAGTTAGGTAAGTTATATATTTCTAGGATTTTGTCCTTTTCATCTACATTTAAAAATTTATTACCTTAGCCCTAGCTGGCTTTGCTCAGTGGGTAAAGCCACAACCTGCAGACTGAAGAGTCCAAGGTTCCATTCCAATCAAGGGCACATGCCAGGGTTTCTGGCTCAATCCCCAGTAGGGAGCATGCAGGAGGCAGCCCATCAATGATTCTTTCATCATTGATGTTTTTATATCTATCTCTCTCTCCCTCTCCCTTCCTCTCTGAAATCAATAAAAATTTTTTTTTGAAAAAGAGAGAGAGCTCTTTGAGGAAGATGTGGTTGCAGCTGCAGTGCAGCTCCATCCAACCGGCTCCTGACTCACCATCCTGCCTGCTCCTGACTCACCACTATTTGCTCTTCTAGCCTAGGAACAAGTCCGTCAGGGAGCCTTGCCACAGCATTGGCTTTTGGAGGGGGGTGGGAGAGAACAATGGGAGGGGGGAACAGGGACATATGTAATACTTTCAACAATAAAGAATTATAAAAAATAATATCCTATCTAATAAAAGAGAAACATGGTAATTAGCCGTACATCTGCTACCCTTCCCATTGGCTAATCAGTGAGATATGCAAATTAACTGCCAGCCAAGATGGTGGCTGGCAGTCAGGCAGCTTGAAGCTAACATGAGGAGGAAACCAACGTTCCCTGCCTGCCTTGCCAGCCTCTGAGCTTGCAGTTTAAGAAACATTGTTACAAATATAGAAGCTAAACAAAACTCCAGAAACCCGCTTTCAGCCAGCCAGAATCTCAGAGCTGGAGTTGATACAGTGTTTTGATTGTAGAACCCAAACAAACCAGATAACTGCTTTCAGCAGCAGAGCCCTCAAAGCTGGAGCCAGAGCTAAAGCTGGCCCAGAATAAAAAAAAGAAAAAAAAAAAGGAGCAGTTGGGAGCTTCAGTCACCCGCCAGCCTGAAAACAGCCCTCAGCCCCTCACCCAGACTGGTCAGGCACCCCAGTGGGGAACCCCACCCTGAAGGGTGTGTGACCAGCTGCAAACAGCCATCATCCCCTCACCCAGGCTGGCCAGGCACCCCAGTGGGGACCCCCACCCTGATCCAGGACACCCTTCAGGGCAAACTAGCCAGCCCCCACCCATGCACCAGGCCTCTATCCTGTATAGTAAAAGGGTAATATGCCTCCCAGTGCTGGGATCAGCAGAGCCGCGAGGCCTCCCGGCACTGGGATCAGTGTGACAGGGGGCAGTGCCCAAACCCCCTGATCTCCCTGCGGCTCTGTGTGTGACAGGGGCGGGGCCACAACCTCCCTATCTGCCCTGCTCTGTTCGTGACAGGGGAAGGCGCCCCAACCCCCTGATCAGCCCTGCTCTGTGCCTGATGGGGGGAGCTCCCCAACCCCCTGATCGCCCTGCGATTCTGCGTGTGACAGGGTGCGGTGCCCCACTCCCCCCCCCCCCACGGGCCCTGCTCTGTGTGTGAAGGGGTAGAGCCATAACCTCCCCATCGGCCCTGCCCTGAGTGTGACAGTGGCAGTGCCCCAACCCCCTGATCGGCCCTGCTCTGTGTGTGACAGTGGGCAGTGCCCCAACTCCCCTATCGGCCCTACTCTGTGAGTGACAGGGGGGAGCTCCTCAACCCCCTGATTGACCCTGCTCTGTGCGTGACAGGGTATGGAGCTCCAACCCCCCTGATTGGCCCTGCTCTGTGCGTGACAGGGGGTGGCACCGCAACCTCCCCATCGACCCTGCCTTGAGTGTGACAGGGGGCAGCGCCCCAACCCCCTGATTGGCCCTGCTCCGTGCGTGACAGGGGATGGTGCTGCAACCTCCCCATGGACCCTGCCTGAGTGTGACAGGGGGCGGTGCCCCAACCCCCCAATCGGACCTACCCTGAGCATGACTGAGGGTGGCATCGCAACCTCCCAATCTGCCCTGCTCTGTGCATGACAGGGGGCAGCGCCCCAACTCCCCAATCAGCCCTGCTCTGAGCCCGACCAGGGGCTGCACCTAGGGATTCGGCCTGCCCTCTGCCACCCGGGAGCAGGCCTAAGCCAGCAGGTCGTTATCTACCGAGGGATCCCAGACTGCGAGAGAGCACAGGCCGGGCTGAGAGACCCCTCCTCCCCCGAGCACAAATTTTTGTGCACGGGGCCTCTAGTATAATAATAAAAGCATAATATGCTAATTAGACCAGACGTCCTTCTGGATGTCCTTCTGGACGAAGCTGTGGCTGCAAGGGAAGCCCAGGTCTCGGGTGCCTTCCCCCGGGCAGAGGGAAGCCCGAGTCCAAGGTGCCTGAGGGAAGCCTGTGCTGGCAGCCGGGGGAAGGAAGACCTACTCTTGCACAAATTTCTTGCATCGACCTCTAGTAATAAAATAAAGATACCAGGAAGACACCCGTGGATCCAGAAGTGGCGATTCACCGCATTTGAATCACTCTAACCAGCCACAATGTCAAGTCCCTGGAGAAGGTGTGTGCTAACTTCATCAGAGGCTCAAAGGAAAAGACTCTCAAAGTGAAAGGGCCAGTCCAGATACTGACCAAGACTCTGAGAATCACTACAAGGAAAACTCCCTGTGGGGAGGGTTCTGACACTTGGGATCGGTTTCAGATGAGGATTCACAAGCAACTCATTGACTTGCACAGCCCTTCTGAGGTTGTTAAGCAGATTACTTCCATCAGTATTGAGCCAGGAGTGGAGATTGAAGTCACCATTGCAGATGCTTAAATCAGCCTTTTTAATAAATTGACTATCAGTTGTTAAAGGGGGGGGGCGGGGAAACAAGCTTTTTGTGTCAAAAGGGGATATATGAATTTATATATGCTGTGGATGAATAGAATATGTCTGAAAGAACTGGAGAGCATTATGCTAAGTGAAATAAGCCAGTCAGAGAAAGATAAATATCACATGATCTCACTCATTTGTGGAATATAATGAACAACACAAACTGATGAACAAAAACAGATCCAGAGACAGAGAAGCATCAATCAGACCGTCAAACCTCAGAGGGAAGGTAGGGGAGGGTTGGGGTAAGGGGGAGAGATCAACCAAAGGACTTATATGCATGCATATAGGCCTAACCAATGGACACAGACAACAGTGGGGTGAGGGTATGAGTAGGGGGGATGGGAGGTAATGTGGGGATAAGGACACATGTAATAACTTAATCAATAAAACAATAAAATAAAAAAGAGTGGTTAACTCTGAAGAGAGAGTCTAGGGTTCTAAGATGGAAGAGTTACTTTTCATCACATACCCTTTTGATCTGTTTGCACAAGTTACTTTGTATTATGTTTTAAATTTAAAATTTATTTATGTCAAAATAAATAAAACTTTGAAATGTTATTCCAGAGTTCGAAGCCAGACACAGTTCCCAAGCTCTCCCCAGAACAAAAAAAAAAAAGAAAAAAAGGTACTTTCTTCTCCCCCAGTTTACCTTCTGTGACACCTTCCCTGCCTTATAATACTGCATTCTCAAAGTCATAGTTAGTGCCCCAATGACTCCTGGCCTCTGTGTCTTATTAGCAGCAATTTTCTTCTATCACAGTTTCCCATTCAGTCAATACTTTGGCCAACATTTTTAAAATAGAACACAGGTCCCTGAACTTAGAAATAAGCAACAACCAAAAAACCTTTAAGCATCTGAAATAGCAGTTGTCACCAAGCCCTATGTCAGTGATGGCGAACCTTTTGAGCTCAGTGTGTCAGCATTTTGAAAAACCCTAACTTAACTCTGGTGCTGTGTCACATATAGAGATTTTTTGATCTTTGCAACCATAGTAAAACAAAGACTTATATTTTTGATATTCATTTTATATATTTAAATGCCATTTAACAAAGAAAAATCAACCAAAAAAATGAGTTCGCGTGTCACCTCTGACACGCGTGTCATAGGTTCGCCATCACTGCCCTATGTTAATGCTCTTGACTTAGTTCCTCAAACTGATTTTCAAACTTAAGTCTGCACCAGAATCACCTGAGGGACTTGTTAAAACACAAATTGCTAGGCTCCCGCCTCAGAGTTTCAGATTCAGTAGTCCTGGGGTGGAACCAAGAATTATTCATTTCTACCAAGTTTCTAGGTGAGGCTGCTGGTCCTGGTCTGGAGATCCCATTTAGATTCTAATGCAGTGGTTCTCAACCTTCTGGCCCTTTAACACTAGATTGCCCAAGGAAGTTATTTTGACTGCTTTTTAATTTCAATTAGAAAAGCAATTATGTATATAAGGACACAATGTCTTGGAATTTTGTGACTTTTTGTACAACATATAAATGCGTTTATTGATAATTGTAGTTACCTCCCCCTCCTTCATTTCCAGTATATATATATATGTGTGTGTTATACCTATATTGCCCAAAAGCAGTCATTTTGACTGCCTGGGGAAATTTTAAATAATCAAATGACTCTTATTATTGAATTGAGTAAATTTCTTATATGACCAGTTCGGCTCTGTATTGAAATAACAGTTTTCATTTTTTTTCGATTACCGTCACATGATAACATACAAGTACATGATAAATTGTCGATACTTGATAAGTTGCAGTTGCTCAATAAGCTAAACTAGTACTTGTTATTCGAATCTTTATGCAGTGATACTTGTTCTAATAAGTTGTTTATTTTATTTCTTTTGCGCCCTAAATTCATGAAAGAAATGTCGAATAGAAGTGAGTTATTGGAAAAGCTAAGGAACATAAGTGAAGAGTGCTCCGATATTATTCTTTCACAATGCAGTCATTTTGACTGCTTTTGGGCAATATAGGTATATACTAAGTTTCAGTCTTTCTAGTTTAAATACAGTTCCTCATGTTGTGACCCAACCATAAAATTATTTTCATTGCTACTTCATAACTGTAATGTTGCTACTGTTATGAATCATAATGTAAATATCTGATATGCAGGATGGTCTTAGGCGACCCCTGTGAAAGGGTCGTTCGACCACCAAAGGGGTTGAGACCCACAGGTTGAGAACCGCTGTTAGCCTAAAGTGCTGACCTTCCCTAAAAGCTTTACTGAAACTCTTAATCTGTATCTTTATCATCATAAATATACTGCATATTCATTAGGAAATTTGGTTTAAAAATGAAAAGTAGAGAGAAAAATATATCACCCATTGTTCCAAGATCCAGACCTAACTGCTCTTGACTTTTTTTTTGGATCTACAATTCCTAATCAGCCTGGTTATCAAATTCCCCAAGCCACTGCAGATTAAAAGCTGCTATCATGAATGTCAGGGGAGTTAGGAGGCAATTAAAAATGTGCCCAAAGATGGCCTTGATAAGTGGCAGCTGAGAGTGAAAGCAGGGAGAAAAAAATGTGAGTGGACAGTGAACTGAATCTCCACATGATTGTATTGAGCATGTTCTTCATCTGGACCCTATCATATGCACAAGGCATTATGGGACCTCTAAGGAGGGGCATCCATCTCAGCCAATAAGCAGGAAGACAAGGGGGAAAGTATTCCAGGTCCAGGAGATAGGAGGAGAAAAGCCCAGAGGCTCCTGTGCACAGGAGCCTAAGCAGAGCTGTATTTCAACCAGAGCATCCACAGACAGGTTGGGGAGGTTAGAGAAAAAGTTAGAGGCTCAGAGGCTGTCACCAAAGGTGTTCTATACTCTATTCCCAAGCTTGGGCTTTATCCTGCAGGCAGTGGGAAGCCATTGAAAGACTTCCAAACAACAATATTACCTGAGCAGGTGAGTTCTTTAACTAGACCATTGTTGAGGTGTGGAGATGCAGCTTTTTCAGTAGTACAGGCAGAGGTGGTTGTTGGTAAGGGGTGGTAGTGATAGAGATAAAGATGAGGGGGAGGATTCAGAAATACTCAGGTGGCAAAATTAATAGGGTCTGGGGACTAACTGGGGTGAGTATGAGGGAGAAGGAGCCGTGGAGGCTGATTCTCTGAGGAGCTGTGTGGTTGGCAGTGCCTCTACCTGGGACAGAGAAGAGTGGAAGCAAAGCTTGTTCTGAGGGGAAGACGATGAGCTCAAGTTGAGTTGTACTGAGTTGGAGGTTTGACATAATATCCCACTTCCCATTTCCCATTTTTCATATTCTCTATTAAAGAAAACAGCCATTGTAGGCCACATTTGTAATAATTTTTTAAATAAAGAGGTTAAAATGAAAGATTTGATCATCCAAAAGAATTAGTTTCAATTTTCAGAAAATTATGGAATATGAGTTTCCTCATTCTTTGAGAAGTCAGATAAATGAGGCATTGCTCAGATGTGAATATGCCTTCAAATGAAGTGATATACATTAATCAGGCAGCTTGTCTATCAATCGTTTATAAGAGACTTTGGGACTCAGAAGTTGTGTGTGTATTTTCTACATCTGAATCTCTACAAAATTGTTTTGGTGAAGCTTTGGCCTTAGCTTGGCTTTTCAATGACTTGCTGGGGGCAGAAGTGAATATACTGGTAATCATCTCCTTAGAACACAAGTGGATTTCCTAGAAAAAAGAGCAGCAGGGAACACCATGAACAGGATTGACTCATGCTCTTGGGACAATCTATTCACCACGCGGGTCACTTAAGAAAAGAATCCAAAATCCACATTCAGAAAGTTGAAGAGGGAGGGAAGGGCCAAATTATCAGACCCTGCAAGTGCTTTTGTTGATTGGGGCCACTTTATCATTGGCCACAACTCATGGTGAAAAAGAAAATAGGCTTACATAGTTCTATTTGAAATATTATGGGATATAGTAAGTCTAAATGAGCCTGTTAGCATTCTTTTTGGTGTTTCTTGGGGGTGTTTTTGGTTTTTTTTTTTTACATTTTTACACTTCAGTGAGGTGTTTGCAAAGACAATCTACCTGTCAGAGAATTCCTTTCAGGGGTCTCACCCCTAGATGCACATTGGAATCACCTGGGAAGCTTTAAAAAGGTCAGATGCCTGTGCCAGAAGAATCTGATGTTATGGATCTGGGGTGCACCCTAGGCATCAAGATTTTTTAAAAACTCCCAGGTGATTTTAATGTGCAGCTAGAATTGAGAAGCAGTGAGTACATTCAAGCCACACTGCTAACAGGTTGTTGTTTTTAATTTTCCAAACATCTTAATGTCCACTTGGAGAAAGTACCTAATTGAATTTTTAAGTTCGGAAAAAATTTGAGTTAGGACAAAAGTAAAAGAAAAGAAAATGAAAATCTCCCAGTTTTGCTCACAGATTCACAGCTAGGCCAAGTCCACTAGACAAATGGGCAGCTGGGCCATTGACTACCAGCATGAACCCTAAAATCAACATGTGTAAACTCACTTCTTGTGCTTCTTTCATTCACTGAGCTGAAAATGAACTACATTTCAAAGAGTAAGATTCCTTGTAATTGTCAACAGGTTATATTGAGAACTTACTGTTAGGCACTATTTATATCTTTCGAAATTGCAAACTCTAATTCCCCCACACAATCCTATTTCATAGATGAGAATGTGCGGGCACAGAGCAGTTCAGGAAACTGTCCAAAGCCACAGCCAAGAAATGAAAGAATTGAGATTCAAACCAAGAACTCCTGAGCTTGCACTTCGGTTTTATTTTATTGTTTTTTACCATTGACCCCTCCCCCTCCCCCAAGCCTTCACCACACTATTGTCTGTGTCCATAGGCTATGCATATATGCATATAAATTCCCCAGTTAATCTCTCCCCATCCCTGCCTTCCCTCTAAGATTTATCAGACTGCTCCATGCTTCTCTGTCTCTGGATCTATTGTGTTCATCAGTTTATTTTGTTCATTAGATTCCACATATGAGTGAGATCATGTGATACTTATCTTTCTCTAAAGTTAGCACCATAATCTCCACTGCCATCCAGGCTGTCTCAAAGGGTAAGGCTTTCTTCTTTATTATAGCCAAATAGTATTCTGTGGTGTAAATGTACCAAAACTTTTTTATCCACTCATCTACTGATGGGCACTTGGGCTGTTTCCTGATCTTAGCTTTGTAAATTGTTCTGCTATGAAAATAGGGATACATATGTTCTTTCTGACTGGTGTTTCCAATTTCTTAGGGTATATTCCCAGAAGTGGGATCACCTGGTCAAATGGCAGTTCCATTTTTAATTTTTTGAGGAAACTCCATACTGTTCTCCACAGCGGCAGCACCAGTCTGCATTCCTTCCAGCAGTGTACTAGGGTTCCCTTTTCTCCACATCCTCACCAGCACTTGTTATTTGTTGATCTGTTGATGATAGATATTCTGACAGGTGAGAGGTGATACCTCATTGTCATTTTAATTTGCATCTCTCTGATGATTAGTGACTTTGAGCACTTTTTCATGTGTCTCTTGGCCAACTGTATGTCCACTTTGGAGAAGTGTCTATTCAGGTCCTTCTCCCAGAGCTTGCACTTTTAAATGCACAATATACAGCCTCTACCACAGTGGTTCTCAACCTTGACTGCACATTAGAATCACATGGGAATCTTTTTAAAATCCTGGTTTCTGGGCCTCATCCTCCGGAAATTCTGTTTCTTTGTGATGGGGCGGGGTCACAACATTAGTAACAAAGAAACAGAATCTCCGGAGGATGAGGCCCAGAAATCAGGATTTTAAAAAGATTCCCAGGTGATTCTAATGTGCAGCCAAGGTTGAGAACCACTGCTCTACCACATAGCAGAGACCCTAAAATAGAACAGCAAGGGAGATAAATCAATGTGCTCATATTGGGGGTTCTTATAGATATGGGGTGGCGCATGGCAGGAAATACAGAGATGAAGCAGACATATGCCTCCAGTTGTTCACAGGGTAAGGCAAAGGCACAAAAGAACAACAGCAAGTAGAGCAAAAAAAAAAAAAACGGCCATAAGAGAAGCACAAGTAAATGTGAACACGGGATCAAAGGAGGATGGGGTTTCTTTATCCATCAGTAAAAGCTCCCTGGAGGAGGCAGCATTAGAAAGTAATTCCTTCTTACTGCAGCACAGGTCAGAGGTTAAGAAAGCAGCCACAGGAGAGGTGGAAAGGGAGGCTGGGACCTTGTTTTAGAGGCATAGTTAAGTTCCCAGGCAGAGCCCTTTCCCTGCACTGTACTAGAACTCAACCTACTCTCACACAGAGAGTGAACTGAGCTGAGCTCTGGAGGGTGAATTTCCAGGTGGGAAAGTCAGCTATGCATGCCTCCCAGCCCTGAATCTTACCTCTCCCTGGAACTTTTGTCATGTTGATACTTGTTGCTGCCTCTTGCCCAAACCCATCTGTGCCCTGATGCTTCTTTCCCTTTAAAACTCTGGCCAAGCATGAAGAAAAAGCTCTTTCTTGGCTTATTTTGGCAAGTTGGGGCATGCTGTCACTTTCAAGAACTTTGATAAATATTAAGGAAGAATGAAAAGGAAGTAGTTATGTTTAAATAACATTTTGGTATGGTGAAAGTCAAATTTCCAAGTACCAGGTTTTAATAAAAGGAACCATATGGTCCACAAAATCTCCTTATCCTTTTATTATGGTAAGCCACTATAGACCCCAAAGACTAGTACAATCTTGTATGTACCATCTCTAGTTATTTCCCTTATGGCTTTCTCTGAGTTGTAACAAGCAACTGGCTATTAGCTAACTTCTTTCCTCCCTCCCTCACCCCCTTCCTTCCTTCCTTCAATCTTTCCATCCTTATTCTGCTACCCACCCATTCATCCAACATAAATTTATTGAACACCTACTGGGTGACAGCTGCTATGTTAAAAATTAAGTGATCTATATTTTAGTGTGCTTCTCACCACCAGGAATAACTCTGCTTCTACTCCAATATCTTAGATTGGATGATTGTTCCCCATTCTTTACTCCTTTTTCTGCCAGTAACCTTACAGTGCCTGTCAGTAGAGTAGAAAAGTATACTTCCCTAACCCCAGTGACTTTGAGTTTGGTAATATGACTTGCTTTGGCCAATAAAAGGTTTCATTTCAGGCTTGATGCCCGGTTGGGGTGATAAAGGAGGTAACAGATCGATGTTTCTCTCTCTCTCTCTCTCTCTCTCTCTCTCTCTCTCTCTCTATATATATATATATATATATATATATATATATATATATATATATATATAATCAATTTAAAAAACATATCCTCAGGTGAGAATAAAAAAGAAGAGAGACATGAGAAGGCTTACTTCCTCTCTCTGCTCTCTACATTGTGAGGACACAGCAAGAAGGTGGCCATCTATACAGGAAAAGGGCTCTCACCAGTACCTGACCATGCTGGCACCCTAATCTGGTAACTGTGAGAAATACATTTCTGTTGTTTATAAGCCACCCAGGCTATGATACTATGTTATAGCAGTCCAAATAGTCTAAGACAAGAAACCATCAAAATTGAGGATAACCGCCTAGCTGGCATGTCTCAGTGGTGAAGAGTCAACCTATGAACCAAGAGGTCAGAGTTTGATTCCCGGTCGGGGCACATGCCTGGGTCCCCAGTAGGGGGCGTGCAGGAGGCAGCCGATCAATGATTCTCATCATTGATATTTCTATCTCTCTCTCCCTCTCCCTTCCTCTCTGAAATCAATATTTTAAAAAATTTTATTTTATTTTTTAATTAAATCTTTATTGTTCAGATTATTACATTTGTTCCTCTTTTTTCCCCCCCATAACTCCCCTCCTCCCAGTTCCCGCCCCACCCTCCGCCCTCACTCCCCACCCACTGTCCTCATCCATAGGTGCACGATTTTTGTCCAATCTCTTCCCCCATCTCCCACAACCCTTTCCCCCCCAAGAATAGTCAGTCCATTCCCTTTCTATGTCCCTGATTCTATTATAATCACCAGTTCATTCTGTTCATCAGATTATTTATTCACTTGATTCTTAGATTCACTTGTTGATAGATGCATATTTGTTGTTCATAATTTGTATCTTTACCTTTTTCTTCCTCTTCCTCTTCTTAAAGGATACCTTTCAGCATTTCATATAATACTGGTTTGGTGGTGATGAACTCCTTTAGCTTTTTCTTATCTGTGAAGCTCTTTATCTGACCTTCAATTCTGAATGATAGCTTTGCTGGATAAAGTAATCTTGGTTGTAGGTTCTTGGTATTCATCACTTTGAATATTTCTTGCCACTCCCTTCTGGCCTGCAAAGTTTCTGTTGAGAAATCAGCTGACAGTCGTATGGGTATTCCCTTGTAGGTAACTGAGTTTCTTTCTCTTGCTGTTTTTAAGATTCTCTCTTTATCTTTTGCTCTTGGCATTTTAATTATGATGTGTCTTGGTGTGGTCCTCTTTGGATTCCTTTTGTTTGGGGTTCTCCGCGCTTCTTGGACCTGTAAGTCCATTTCTTTCACCAGGTGGGGGAAGTTTTCTGTCATTATTTCTTCAAATAGGTTTTCAATATCTTGCTCTCTCTCATCTTCTGGCACCCCTATAATTCTGATGTTGGTACGCTTGAAGCTGTCCCAGAGGCTCCTTACACTATCCTCGCATTTTTGGATTCTTTTTTCATTTTGCTTTTCCGATTGGGTGTTTTTTGCTTCCTCGCATTTCAAATCATTGACTTGATTCTTGCGCTCCTCTGGTCTGCTGTCGGGAGTCTGTATAATATTCGTTATTTCAGTCCGTGTATGCTTAATTTCTAGTTGGTTCCCCAATATAACATCGAGGGTCTCATTAGTTTTCTTGTAGATCTCATTAAGTTTATCGGCGGCTTCTAAACAGTTCTTGAGAGACCTTAAAAGTGTGGTTCTGAACTCTATATCTTCCATTGACAATTTTGTCCTGTTTCTTTGTCTCCGCATTTTGTTATGCTTCCTTGGTGCACCCCCTAGTGGTCTTTGTTCGCAGTCTTATAGTTAAACCTTGATTGTTGTAGCTAATACCAGGGAGGGTTTGACCTCCAGGCCAAGTGGCTATGAGAATCAGCTGTGTCAGCAGTGAGAGCAATATTTTAAAAAATTTTAAATAGAGGACAACCATGCTAAAAATAAATAATTTACTTTGTTTATTTCACCTGAGTTGACCCTACTCATTGCATTGAATATTAGAATGTGTTACCCATTGTCTGGAGATTAGACATATAGTTAGAGAATTTTTCATTGCTGTGGCATTTGTCATAGTGAGACTTGAATTATTTCTTTTTAAACCAAGCAGTGACCATATAAATTAGAAGTCCAGTCCTGGACATTACCACAGGATGAATCTTGAGTAGTCAAAGTCAAACAGAACAATTCTTCTTGCTGGTAATTAGTTTGGGAACAAACTTGTGATACACAATTCTGATCAATTAGACATGAGAAGAAGTCTTCTGGGGGTGAGGTGCAAAGTCTTCTGGGAAAAGGGTTTTCTTTACTCAAAGAGAGATACATAGGGAAAAATTGGTCTTTCTGTCTCTCTCTATGGCTAAGTGAAGAGGTGATTGTAGGCACTGCTACAGCCATCTTGCAGCCATGAGGGGATAAACATGTGGACAAATGCCAATATGTCGAAGGTGACAAAGAGAAAGAAAGAAAAAACCTGGGTTCTTGATGATATCAAACTTCTGAATTAACCAACTCTAGAACTTCCTTCCTTTGGACTTGTTATATGAGGTAATAAAAGCTTTTGCTCCATAGTGCAGTAAGATTACCAGTAGCAACAGCAGGCCTGGGAGCTTGTTAGAAATGCAAAGTCTCAACCTACTCCAGACTTACTGAACCAGAATCTGCATTTGAAAAAGAGTCCCCAATGTTTCCTTGCCACATTAAAGTTTGAGAAATGCTGGTTTAACCTATTTCTAATTAGATTTTCTGGTAGTTGCAGCTAGAAAGCAAACTTATATCCTGTCTTATAAATGAATTTAAAAAATCTTGTTTTCTTATCACAACCAACAAAAGGATGCAAGAAAAGGACAAAAGTGTTTTCTACCTATGCAAGTCTTTCAGACCTATTTGAAAAGTTCCCTGGCTCTTTAAACGGCTTTATTCCAATATTGAGAGGAAACAACTTATCACATAGTAAATGCACGTTTTTGGCTTCAAATGGTAGTGAAAACAGTTCTTAAACTCAATAAAAATACAGACTGTATGTATACCTTTTAGGTCGACATCTCCACAAAAATGAAGATGACAGGGGCAAGACATGGAAAGGTAACAAGGCACCAACAGAAAAAAAAAATGTCCTAAACTCAGATTTCCTCATAAAAGTAGTTACTCAAGAGTAATTGTGATTCACAGCCAAATTGCAAGCATGTTAATAACACAAAATGAAATAATTCTGAGTTGTAAGAGAAAACAAGATACTCTCATAGCATTGTTATTCCTGAAAAGACTACTCGAGTTTCTTGAGGTTGCCCAAATCAGACGATTTCGTAAGTCATTCTGTGTTTATACTGCGTTTAAGCAATTGTTAAAATAAAAGAGGCCACTAAGTATGATTACTTAATGGTCTATTGGTAGACTTTTAACCAAACCCAATTTCAACAAACAAAAATTCTGCAGCTTTTTATTAAGGAATCTTTTTTTAAACAATGTTCTGTTTTGATTGCCTTTCAATAACAAGCTATTGGGAAATCGTTTAGGTTGGTGCTTATTATGAAAACACTGCTATTAAGATTATTTCATAGCCTAAATTTCTGAAATCTCATTCATTGTATTTGAGAAGTAAACAGCTGAGCAAAAATTATACTGAGGGTTATGGCTGATGTGGTTCAGTGTGTTGGAGCATCATACCATGCACCAAAAGGTTGTGGGTTTAATTCCCTGTCAGGGCACATACCTAGGTTGCAGGTTCAATCCCTGATCAGAGTGCATATGGGAGGCAACCAATCAATGCTCTTTCTCATATCAATGTTTCTGTCTCTCCCCTACCCCTCGCTACCTCGTTCTCTAAAATCAATAAGCATGTCTTTGGGTGAGGATTAAAAATTTTTTAATTATGCTGAGGATTTAAAGGCTAAACCTTTAAGTTTACTATCCTATATAATAAAAAGGTAATATACAAATTAACCTCATGCCCTCACAAGATGGCTGCCTAGGAGGCGGAGCTTTTGATGCTGACTGGCATAGAAACCGACCAGTCAGAACCAAATCTGGGTGAACTGTTAAGGCAGAACCTAAGGTGGGGGCTGAGAAGAGGTTTTAAGGGCAACAGCTGTTTGGTGTAAGGTGTAAGACAGCTGTTCAATTTTTTAATGACCAGTTTGACAGTATAGTGCATACGACTGGCTAGCAGTCCAGATATAGGGGTTATGTATTTTTGTCTGCCAAGAGCATCTCCTCCTGCTGAAAAAGTCTCCCCCACCCCCATTTAAGCAATTCTATACTATATAAAATATCTATACTAATAAAAGGGTAATATGCTAATTAGACTGGGTCCACAGCCATCTTCCGGATGTCCGACTTCCTTCCAGACAAAGCCATGGTGGTGGGGGCCAAGGCAGAGGCAGTTAGGGGCAATCAGGCCAGCAAGGAAGGGCAATTGGGGGCAAGATCAGGCCAGCAGGGGAAGGCAGTTGGGGGCGAGATCAGGCCAGCAGGGGAGGGCAGTTAGGGGCAATCAGGCAGGCAGACAGAGGCAGTTAGGGGCAATCAGGCAGGCAGGCAGAGGAGTTAGGGGCAATCAGGCAGGCAGAGGCAGATAGGGGCAATCAGGCAGGCAGGCAGGTGAGTAGTTAGGAGCCAGCAGTCCCAGATTGCAAGAGGGATGTCCCCCAAGGGGTCCCCTATTGGAGAGGGTGCAGGCTGAGCTGAGAGAATCGCCCCTTGTGCACAAATTTCGTTCACCGGGCCACTAGTCCTATATAATAAAAGGGTAATATGGAAATTGACCCTAACAGCAGAATAACCAGGAATGACTGGTCACTATAATGCGCACTGACCACCAGGGGGCAGACACTAAATGCAGGAGCTGCCCCTTGGTGGTCAGTGCGCTTCCACGGGGGAGCACCGCTCAGCCAGAAGCCAGCTCATAGCTGGCCAGCTCAGCGGCAGTGGTGGGAGCCTCTCCCTCCTCCGCTGCCTCCACTCAGTGCTAAGGATGCTGAGGGAGAGGACCTAAGCCATAAGTTGGACAACCCCCGAGGGCTCCCAGGCTGCCAGAGGGATGTTTGACTGCCAGCTTAGGCCCGACCCCCCGGGGAGCAGGCCTAAGTTGGCAGGTGGACATCCCCCAAGGGGTCCTGGACTGCAAGAGGGTGCAGGCTGGGCTGAGGGATCCCCCCACTGCACAGATTTTCGTGCACGGGCCTCTAGTTTAGTAATAATCCTTAAAAATTAAGGCCATGGGTTCACAAATTTCATTGCCGTTTCACACTAGAAAAATCACTATATTTCTACTATAGAATCACTGGGAGAAAAAATGGTGATACACCATTCTACATTGTTCATAAAAGCAATCAAGAGGCATGATACAAATTCCAAAGAAACTCCCCCAACCTGCCACCTCTCCCCTCCCCCCCCCCCAAAAAAATACAAGCCATGTAAAAACCTTGCTGTGGTCATTTTGAATATCTATGGAAAATGATAGCCAAAGCTCATAAGAAATAACTCCTGGACTGGATATTTTCACATTTCCCATTAAAGGACTAATACTGACAACTTATTCCCAGTAAGTCACTTGGAAGTTCATGGCTCTATTTGTACATTTGTCTTCATGATCTATTTCACTCTGGCTGCCTGCTTTGCTTTCCCCTTTAGCATCTCCAATGATGGAAATATACCAGAGAAAGGAAAGGAAAGGAAAAAAGTTGAGTGATACATCTTTGAGTGGCTTCAAGGGTTGACTGAAAGATTTGTCTCAAGAGGAAGAGGCAAGAAATGAATGGCATTTGTGCCCTGCATGTGGAGCTCACATATCTGTGGCCTCCTGGACTCTGTTCTCATGGGAACTTGGCTCTATTTCTTCTGTCAGTTGATCTCCAATCCTCAGTATTCAGAAAAGATAAGGCTGAATAATTTCATGTGGAATTATCAAATACTTGTACCTACAATATACCTGCCATGAGGCTCTCTAGACAATGGAGTATGTGGGCATACAGGTATATAGGACTTGTTTCCCTATCCTGTCAGTCTTATTCATTTCTGTCTTTGAGCACCCATAATAGCTCCTGGCACATAAAAAAAAGCTAAATAAACATTTCTTGAATAAATGAAGAAATTGTGGCTCTAAAGACTTTCCTCCTGGGGTTTATAATAGCAAACATATACCCCTAGGACAACTTGGCATTGACTTTTTTTTTACTTTATCACATGAGAGCTCAGTATAATCCTTCACTTAGGGATAAGGGGTCTAAGATCTCTCTACAGCAAGCATGTAAAACTCGTGGCCTGCAGGCTGCATGTGGCCCACAATGAATATTTTTGTAGCCCAGCCAATATAACAGTATGTAAGAAACGTTTTAATAACAATTTTGTAACTTAATTTTTACAATATCCTGTTATATATAATCTATAAAACAAAGAGCCAGGGTTGTAACACTGATTACGACTGAAGGCTCAACCAGACTGGAAGTCAGTGCTGGGTTGCTGTGGTGACCCAGCACTGACAGTGGCCACTGCAGGCATCCCGACCCAGCACTGACTGCCTAGGGGGCTGCAGATCAGGCCTGGAGAGAGGCCTGCAGTGAGAGAGGCAGGGTCTGATCCGTAGCCTCTGTGGCAGCCATTGATCAGAACTTGCCTCTCTTTCTCTCCTGGCCTGGCCAACAGCCACGCCTCTATTTCTCTCCAGGCCTCCGGGGCTGCTGATCAGCCCCACCTTTCTGATCAGGCCCCATTGATAGGCCCAGAGACACTGACTGGCATAGAAACTGACCAATCAGAACCAAATCTGGGTGAATGTAAGGAGCCAATGGCTGTCAGTCCGTGGGCTGATGTTCTATCCACTGAGCCAAACTGGCTAGGGATTGTTTGTTTTTAAAATATGAACCATGATAGGCTTAAAGCAAAGCTTTGAGCAGTGCCAGACACACACACACACACACACACACACACACACACACACACACACTCCTTCCTCCCCCTTACCAACTCCAGCCCCAGACCCACAAAAACAGGACAGATGTAGGCATCCACTAGGCTGGACTAAATGGAAAGAACAGGCTCTCTTCAGCAACAGAGGCTGGACGTTTTTTAAAAGGAAATTTGGATCATTATTGTTTCTATTTGTGAGAAAATCATTGTTTTCCTGAGTCACCACACACATTTCTTAAACACTGAAAAGCAAAGGGCTGTGAGTCCCCTTAGAAACACGAGTGATAGACAAGTCTCACCCCATACAACCTTGTTCATACCTCTGCTTGAGCAAGTGACAGCACATCATTTATCTTTAGGGATGGACAATAGAGGTTTTCAAATGTCTCATGAGAAAAACTAGTGTGTGAGTAGGGAGGAATTCTACAAAGACTCCATAGAATTTTCTGGGTATGAACAAAAGTTAGGGCCCAAGGCCAAAAATCCTAAAAAAAAAAAAAAAACAAGGGCGGGGGAAACACTTAATAGAAATGAAACACTTGCCAAAATAATATTCTAGCATAACAATAAAAGAACTATTGGCAAATATAAATGAAAATGTTACTCTGTAATCAAGTTCAAGTGGATGACAGTATTCCAGCAGTGTCTACTTCTGTCACCCATTTCAGAAGGGAGTTGACCCAAATAGGAAGTTGCCCAGCTGAAGCTAATTGGAAGTAGCAGGCTGACTCGGGGTGGTTCAGAGAGCACTGGCCTGGCGGCCTCTTGGACTAAACATGCTGCCAATCTGAGAGGAGTTTCCCAGCTGAGAGCAGGAAGGAGGGATTTAAGAAAAGAATGGAAAAACAACCTTTCCTTAGGCTGAAAATTATTCTTTTTATTTTTTTGAAGGGGAGGAAACAAGAATTAAAATTAGGTTCTTAACTATCTCAACAATATAAATGTCCCCTCTCATAAACTTTTTATTTCTTAACTTCACATTCATGCAGTTTGACCTGTCTATAGTATGACACACATTGAAATTTCAACTCACTAGCATGAAACTGATTAGGGCCTTCTATTAACTGGAATTTACCCCCTATGTTCGTAGAAGAACAATTTACAATAGCTAGGATTTGGAAACAGCCTAAGTGCCCATCAGCAGATGAGTGGATTAAAAAACTGTGGTACATCTACACGATGGAATACTATACTGCTGTAAAAAGGAAGTATCTCCTACCATTTGCAACAGCATGGATGGACCTGGAGAGCATTATGCTAAGTGAAATATGTCAGTCAGAGAAAGATAAATATCATATGATCTCACTCATTTGTAGATCATAATGAACAACATAAACTGCTGAACAAAAACAGATCCAGAGACTGAGAAGCATTGATCAGATGCTCAAACCTAGAGGGAAGGTAGGGGAGGGCGGGGGTAAGGGGGAGAGATCAACCAAAGGACTTGTATGCATGCATATAAGTATAACCAATGGACACAGTCACCAGGGGTAAGGGCATGAGCGGGGGGGGGGGCGGCAATGGGGGGATAAGGACATATATGTAATAATATATGTACTATCTTAAGCCAGTGGTCGGCAAACTCATTAGTCAACAGAGCCAAATATCAACAGTACAATTGAAATTTCTTTTGAGAGCCAAATTTTTTAAACTTAAACTATATAGGTAGGTACATTGTTATTAACTTAATTAGGGGACTCCTAAGGCTTAGAAAGAGCCACACTCAAGGGGCCAAAGAGCCGCATGTGGCTCGTGAGCCGCAGTTTGCCAACCACCGCCTTAAGCAATTTTAAAAAATGAGTTAAAAAAAGAAAAAAATGTATACTAACCAAAAGAAGTATGGGAGAATTTGTTCTTTACCTCAAAGAAATTTTGTACATTTATACCAGTGATGGCGAACCTATGACATGCGTGTCAGCGGTGACACGCGAACTCATTTTTTTGATTGATTTTTCTTTGTTAAATGGCATTTAAATATATAAAATAAATATCAAAAATATGTCTTTGTTTTACTATGGTTGCAAATATCAGAAAATTTCTATATGTGACACGGCACCAGAGTTGTTAGGGTTTTTCAAAATGCTGACACGCCGAGCTCCAAAGGTTCGCCATCACTGATTTATGCACCTAATTTACATCCATAGTTATGGTATTGTATTTGTAACTACATATACTCTAAATCAGGGGTCTCTTTCTATAGAGTCAGACAGTAATATTTTAGTGTCTGCAGGCCCAATGATCTCAGCCACAGCTATTCAACTCTGCCATTGTAGCAGCCACGGACTATATAAGAACAAATCAGTGTGGCTGGGTTGCAATAAAACTTTAGTATTTACAAAAACAAGTGGCAGGCCATATTGGCCTGCAGGTCATTTTTGCCAACTTTATTAATTAAGGACCTGTATTAGTTTCTTATTGCTGCTGTAACAAATTACCACAAACAATGACTGAAAACACTGCAAATTTATTATTTTACATTTCTGGGGGTCAAAAGTCTGAAATGGGTCTTACCAGACTAAAATC
The DNA here is from genome assembly GCF_963259705.1 of Myotis daubentonii. Taxonomy (NCBI): domain Eukaryota; kingdom Metazoa; phylum Chordata; class Mammalia; order Chiroptera; family Vespertilionidae; genus Myotis; species Myotis daubentonii. The sequence continues at coordinate 129,112,074 of NC_081861.1, read as the reverse complement.
ATGGTGGTGGGAGGGCTGTGTCCTTCTGAAGGCTCTAGGGGAGAATCCCTTTCCTTGCCTTTTGAAAAAAAAAACTCTTTCAGGCTGCCAGCTTTCCTTGGCTCATGGCCCCTTCCTTCATCTTCAAAGCTAGCAATGACTAACAGTCTTTCTCACATCATATCACTTTGAACTCCTCCTCTGACTCTCTCTGACTCTCTCTCTCTCTCTCTCTCTCTCTCTCTCTCTCTCTCTCTCTCTCTCTCTTTCACATTTAAGGATACTTGTGATTATATTAGGCCCACCTGGATAATCCAGGATAATATGCCCATTTTACAGTCACCTGATTGGCAGTTTCCCTTTGCCATATAATGTAATGTATTCACAGGTTTCATGAATTAAAACATGGACATCTTTGGGGGAGCCACTATTTTGTCTATCACAGGACCTAATAGGAAATAGCCCATTCACTAATCACACTCTGATTAGGTTTTTGCTTATTCTTAGCAATTGGTTCATGTCATTGGCAAGGATGAGGATATATCAGCAATGGAAGAATAATATGGTTCTAAAAGCAGGACAATTAGTTCACTGTGATACAGAGGACTGTGTGTGCATTGGTGTGTATCAGGGCACCAGGAAGAAGCATGGGTATTGTACATCTACTAGTATATATATAAAAGGCTAATATGCAATGTGTCCCCTCAGGAGTTCAACCGGGAGACCGAGAGTTTGATTGCTCTCTATGACATGCGCTGACCACCAGGGGACAGCACAGAATGAAGGAAGGCCCCAATTGGCCCTGATCGCTGGCCAGGCCTAGGAACCCTACCCATGCATGAATTTCATGCACCGGGCCTCTAGTATCAGATAAGATAATGAATGGGAAGCAACTAGCACAATGCTTGCCCTATTAATAACACTATTTCTGCAGAACTATGGGATTCTATTTTGAGTTGAACCATGTCCCTTTGAACACAATAACCATATGGAGAAAGTGTGCAATGGCCTAATTGCCCTGCAAGTCATATTTTGATCCTACTCTGCTAGAGCATTGTATTTGAGTCCTAGTTATGAAGTCTAAAGAAGCACTCGAAGGGCCTTAAAACAGCACTATACAAAAGCAACTGGTCAATAAAACCTTCTGAGGGTGATGATACCTCAAATTATTTACTCTCAAATTACTCTGGCAGACCATTCACTGGGGAAAATGCTGAGGACTTGCCAAGTATAACACTCATCATATGTTAAAAATAGATGTCAGAAAACCATTCAATAAATGCAGCAGCTTTTATAGTTTTAAGAAATTGTATTAAATTGCTTTAGCCCAGGCATGGAATAAAGCATGTTAAAATAGAAAAATAATTATTTTTCTATCTTTGATAGTCAATCATCATGTTTTCAATAAGCAAAGTTTCAAGTATTTGGTGCATCATACATGTCCTCTGTCAGTAACATATTTGTAAAAATCTTCTTGGCACCTCTTAATTATTGTGTTCTAGCATTTTACCAAACCTGATAAAAAGGACAAAATTACTTGCCCAAGGCCACATAAATAAATAAATAGATAGGTAGGTAGGTAGATAGATAGATAGATAAATAGATAGATAGATAAATGAAAGCAAACCAGAGAAAGGAATTCTCAATCTCATTTTGATGCCCCAACCACTAACATACTCATCTGTAGCATTAAATGAAAACAAATAGTTCCCTCATAGAGAACTTTCATAATCTCAGGAGAAATATTGACATTGCATCTGAATCATATTTCTGTGGTCTATCTGAATATCAAAATCGAAAGCTCTCCAAGCTGCTTTAGATGCACACCTATTTTGTTTTTATCCAGAAGAGCATCCAAAGTGAAGAGAGCATTATGAAATACATACTAATTTCAACAAATGCAGATGGTTTTTATGGTAGTTCATATGCAATGGAATCATTTTCTTTAAAGCAAATTATTATGCTACTTTCTCTTTCCCCATCCCTAGGGCTTCCCGTGTTTTTTGAATTCTCTACTTCAGAGTAAAAACTTAAAGTGAAGCTGATTCATGTGCCCCATGATTAACTGTAACTTCTTTTCCTTCTTTCTTAGTATCCTTTCCACAATGTGAATATTTCTTGTGGCGGCTAGCCAAAATTCCTCAGCCAGCCAAACTAAGCGAAAAATGACCACTGTTTTATTAACTGAAAGGTCTTTCAAAGCAGCTTCAAAATCTCCAATGAACTTGGAGATAGGCTACTGTCTAACTATATTTTTTTAAAATCGAATGATAAATGCAATAAAATTAGGAAAGGGTGCAAATGGATCAAGTTGTTGACTATTTTACCTAGCTATTTAAGTCTGCATCAATGGGTTTGATGATTTGCTTATCAAAATAGATTTATAGAATATAATCAAAGGTTATCAGATAGCCAAGGAATATATTTAATTTAACCAAATTCTAAAATTTAAGCCCTTGGAAGAACTGGCCATAGTCATTTTAAAAATAACATTTCAATGCTGTGAATATCAAAGAATTTGTTCCTTTTTCATATTTATCACTGTTTCATAACAATTTCTTATATTTGTTTCTTTTAGCTGACACATGTATACAGAATAAGCGACTAAAAAGTGGTGTTTTAATGATAATACCCATTGATAATAAGAACACGAAATGAGCCTCAAACACTTCTGATGGGAACTAGAATAGTATTTTTGCCATTTGGCAATAATGTATCAAAAGCCTTAAAACTATGCATTACCTATAATCCAGAAATTCTATTTCTTGAAATTTATTCTAATAAAGCCATCAGCAAAGTACCCAATTCAGCTTATCAAAGGCCTTTCTCAAAGACAGTTCCTTCTTTTACAGAAACTTGGGTACCAGCTGGAAAACAATACTTTTGCTCATCCCACTGCACATTGACATAATATCCTTTGTGTCTAAATTTACTAGGAACCCACTAGACTGGCTAAAATGAAAATGACTGACAATGCTAAGTGTTGACAAGGCTATAGAACAATTGGAACTCATAATCTACTGGTAGAATCATAGACTGATAAACCACTTTGGAAAAATGTTTGATAGTTTCAGATAAGATTTTTTATTGATTTCAGAGAGGAAGGGAGAGAGCGAGAGAGAGAGAGAGAGAGAGAGAGAGAGAGAGAAGGAGACATCAATGATGACAGAGAATCATTTATCAGCTGCCTCCTGCACACCCTCCACTGGGGATCAAGCCTGCAACCCAGGCGTGTGCCCTTGACTGGAACCAAACCTAGGACCTTTTAGTCTGCAGGCTGACGCTCTATCCACTGAGCCAAACCAGCTAGAGCTCAGATAAGATTTTTCAACACACATCTATCTTGTGACTCCGCAATTCCACTATGAGATATTTATTCAAGAGAAATAAAAAATATGTTCCCAGAAATATTTATATAAGAATGATCATAGCAGCCTTAATCATAATAGCCCTAAACTAAAAACAGTCATATATCCATCAACAGGAGAATAGGTAAACCAACTGAGGTACATCTATACAATGAAATACTATTCGGCATCCATACCATGGATTAATCTTACAGACATTATGATGAGTGGGGGAAAAAACTGGACATGAGTACATATTATACAATTCCATTTCTATGATATCCTAGAATACACAAAACTAATCCATGGTGATAAACATAAGAAAGTGAGGTAAGAGAAATTTTCTATACCTTGTGCTGGATGGTACTTACACAGCTGAATATAATAGAAAAACTAATCTGTGTACTTACAAAATATGCATATTATTACATGCAAATTATATCTCATTTTTTAAAATAAAAAATCACCCAAAAATAAATATCCCCTGCTAAAACACATTTGGACCTTACAATGCATCTTTCACACCCACAAGGGTAAAGGTTGGAATTAATATTTGGGTCCTGCTGTGTTCCAGGCCCTGTGTGAGACACTTAATGTAGAATAATCAGGCTTCCTCCTGAAATAGTAGGTAATTCCAAGAACCAAGTGCTTACTGTGACATTTCTTATCAGGTCATTTCAAGAATAAGCATTTCAGGCATTTTAATGGCGGATGGAACTTTATAGTACTCATTCAATTTGCTACTACAGTAAAGAAAGTATTTCTACATAAATGCCTGATGAATTTTATTTGTCTCAATAAGATTATATTTGTCAGTTGAAGAGCTTAAATTGGGATTGATATGCAAAATTTACATATGACAATGATAAGTGTTCCACTGACTCAAAGTATACCAAAGTAATGAATTTTCCCTTGAATCACAATAAGTCTTTTAATAGAATTTTATTTCAAGAACATAGCAATCCAGGAAAATTTCAGATATTCATTTTATAAAGCCAAAAGGAAGAAGAGAACAAGAATAATCTATAAAACAGAAGTTGCTATTTGGAGGAGAAAAATGAAGTGTTCAAGCAAAGAAAAGTGGATTTAGATTTTCTTAAGAGAGAAACAGAAGATGAAAGGCTCTTGGTTGAGTGGAATCTATTATCACTGAACTTGCTGACTAACTACACAGATATGACCCTTGGCACTTTAATTTAGTGGAAAAAGACATCCATGATTTCAAGAAATTTGCTTTTTACTGTCATTTCATATTTATATGACATCTTTTGGAAAGAAATTAAAATTCTTTACTCTCATCTGCCAGTACTTTCCCCTTATCCAAAAGAAAGTCTAAACTTGAAGCCTCATATTTGAATATTTTTATAATCTGATCCAAAGTTATTTAACTTTTATCTCCTACTGCTTTTCTACACTTGCCCTTCGGTCCATCCAACCTTATTTATTTGATGACTCCAGGAGGACTCACTAATTCTCACCTCAGAAATTTGTTCATGCTATTCTTTTTGGTAAGTTGGCAAAGTATAAAAAGTATGAATTAAATTAATTTTCACTCCCACCTCAGTTAATTAGCCATGTGAGCTTGGGCATGTCTCTCAATCTTTTTTAACATCAATTTTCTTATCTGTAAAATGAGAATATTAGTACCTACCTCTATTTTGATGTGTTAGCACTCTATTTTGAGTATTAAATAAGATGACTGATATGCTACCTCCATATCACATTTCATCCTCACTTCTGCCTAGAATTCACTGCAAGCTGATGTATTCCTAAATACTATTTTTCCTTCAGAGTCCAACTCAAATATCACATCTTGAAACCTTGCCAAACTACCCCTTTACCACATAATTGGACCTTAATATCATACTGTCCCATGTTGCTTAAAATATCAAAAATTTGATTAAATAGATTAATATCATTTAAGAAGAACTCTGAGTAAGATGAACTCAGAGACTCATACCAAGACACATTATAACCAAACTTTCAAAATACAAAGACAAAGGGAGAATTTTGAGAGCATCAAGAAAGAAGCAACTTATCATATACAAGGGATCCTCCATCACATTATGAGCAACTTTGGATGCCAGAAGGCAGTACACCAATATATTCAAAATGCTAAAAGAAAAAAAACCCACCTGTCAACCAAGAATCCTATAATCTAGCAAACCTATCCTTCAAAATTAAGACATTCCCAAGTAAACAAAAGCTGAGGGAGTTTGTTACCACTAGACCTGCCCTGCAAGAAATAATAAAGGGACTCACGAAGGGTGAAATGAAAGGACACTAAACAATAACTGGAAGCTGTAGGAAGAAATAAAGATCTCAATAAAGGTAAATACATGGGCAATTATAAAAGCCATATTATTGTAACAACTAGAGGCCCAGCTCTAGTAGCTCACTTCCATTTGCCTCAGCTGGCCGCCCCGCCCATCGCCACTCATAGCTCACTGCCCTGCCCTCCACCGCTTGTAGCTCTCTGCTGCTAGTAGCTCATGCCCTGCCCCGCCTGCCGCAAGAGCTGCTGCTTGTTTCGTCATGACAGTGTTACAGTGTGATTGCCACGGGCCTTTTATATAAGAGATGGTTTGTAACTCCACTTTTTGTTTTCCACATTATTTAAGACACTATTACAATTAATAAACAAGCAGTCTAAAAACTAGTATTACTAATATAACTTTGGTTTGTAACTCCAAATTTTGTTTTCTACATATTTTAAGAAACTAATGCATTTTAAGGAATTATTAGTTTATGCTTTGGAGCACACAATGTATAATGATGTGATTTTGTGACATCAACAACCAAAAGGGTGGGGACAAAACTGTTATAACTTTAGAACATTAATGTTATCCCCAAAGTAACTACCAAAAAAATAGCTATAGGATATACACAAAAGGTATTGTTGAGAACTAAGATGGCAGCATAGGTAAAAGCCAGTAGTTGCTGCCTCCCACAACCACATCAAAATTACAACTAAAATACAGAAAACCATCATTCAGAACTGCCTGAAATATGGCTGAAGGGAAGTCCTGCAACTAGAGCAGTAAAGAAGAAAGCACATTGAGACTGGGAGGAGGGGCAGAGGCACAGAACAGGCTGGTCTGACACCCATATGTGCCATTTTTTTTTAATCGGGTAGGATATCTAGGCAGCAGAGATCCCCCATGAGAAGCAAGTGGTCCCAGCCCCACATTAGAACCCCAGCCCAGGGGTTCCCAGAGCTGGAAAGAGAAGTCCCTATAACTTTGAGCTATAAAAATCAGTGGGGATTGTGACTACATAACATGGAGGCTGCTGGAGACCCAGGTGTTCCTCTTAAAGGGCCAGCACACTAACTGACTCAGACTTGATCTCTCTGGGCTCCAGTGGTAGGGCAGCAGCTTGAAAGGAACCAGGGACATTCAGGAAGGAACTGGATTGTCTGGCCTCGGGGCCAGATAGGGGTGCTTGCAGGGGTCATTATTCCTGGGTTGGGACCTCCCCAGTCCCAGGGCTAACTGACAGCCATATCTGAGTTTCCATCCATGTTGCCCACACTGTTTGTTCCACCCTAGTGATTCCCTGAGACCCCATCCCATCCAATTAGCAGCCCCACCCAAGCTGTTTGCTGCAGCTTTAGCATATGAATGGCCTGTCCTGGCTCAGGCTTCAGACTTGTCTAAAATCTTTCAAGCAAGAAGAAGGTGGCCTCAGCATGCCCCATACCTATCAATAAGAGGCCCAAAATCTGGCAATAGCACCAACCTGCCTTGCTTCACAGTTGGGCCTTGCCTGAGCACTTCCAAGCCCAATACAAATAACAGCCATCTGCTGATCTCTCTGTAGTTCCTGCCAGGTGACCCCAGGCAGTGGCTGACTTTATACCTCCTGGGAGGCCCCAGAGCCAGTGCACCCAGTGGACAGCTTCAGACCATACCAGATTACAACTCTACACATCCACAAGGGACACACTCAAGGGGCAGACTCAGTGAGAACCAAAGCTTTTCTGAAGCAAGTATTGTTTCATAGGTTTGGCTCCTGCACAGCAGCTCTTCCATTGTAGTTGCAGCTGGTCCTCACAGCCAATTGGCCTGGAGGTCAGTTCCTCCCAGTGATGTCAACAGCAATCGAGGCTTAACTACAAGACTGTGCACACAGCCCACACAGGGGTGCACCTAGAAGGCCCAGCTCAGGTGACTGGGGAGACTGAGCCTCTGGGCTCTACAGGACACTTACTACACAAGGCCACTCTACCATGCATAAAAATCAGTTGATCCAGTCGCTTCAAATTTTAATTTGCATTTATGTGAATGAAACAAACTTTATGGAATTGCATGTATGTACATAATTCTTCATTATATACAGTATTGTAATACATAAGTTATACATCTATACTTATACCAAAAACAACTAAACACACAACATAAGTGATTCCTTTTTTATTCTTGCTTATGGGGATCTCACCCAAAACCCTTAGGCTGGGAAAGGAATTTGCTGGGCAGTGAAGACACCAAAACATTGAGTAAAATTTCTTTATAATCCCATATGTTTCTCCTCCCAATTCTCATGAGTTTGTAAGCATTTTTATCCTGTAAACTTGCTGCCATAACACCCAACCTGACGTGACCCTGACACAAGGTTACAAAAGTGCATGAGTGACATTCACAAGCTCTCCTGAACCAAAAATCTTCTTCCTCCAAAAAACCAAATTACAATGAGCATCTTTCTCCTGGTTGGATTGACATGGTGGTAGCTTTTCAAAACATACATGTCAGTGTGTATTTGTGCATGTGAGTGTGCTTATCATACAGCCTAAGTGACTGCATCTTTTAACTCAAGTGAGAAATCTGGCATATAGCCTAAAACTTGATTGTTAATTTTAACCCAAAAATTGTCTCTCATCTGTCAATATCTTGGCCCATGTTTTGTTATGCCAAGGCAGAAATACCAAATCCAAGAAAAACCAAAGTCAAGGAAATTCTGGGTTGTCTCCCTTGGTACTCCACCTCCCAACCCCCACCCTCATGTCTAGACATTGCTACGGGCCTCACAGTTACCACCCTTTTTTTCCACATTTCATTAATAATTGTACAAGTCAAACAATAGCTAATCTGGCAATTATGCACAAGTTAAAACATTGGAACATGCTACCCTGCATTGCCTGCCAAATCACACTAAAATTTGGATCAATCAATGTGCTGAAAGATTTTTCAAAAGTTAATCCTGCCTTTCTTCCTGCTTGTTAGGCAGACTTATAAAAGAGACTGAAGTCAGTCGTTCTAAAAGCAAATCAACAACAGCATAAAACCTGTCTCCTTGTGTCTCTATTTTCACAGTTAAACCAGAATTTGAAACCCAGAGTTTGGGGGTGGTGAAGAAAAGAAAGGGAGAGGGAGGCAGAGTACCCACACCCTGAGATAATTGCATCAGGGTGAAAAAATTAACACCACACCCCAGGCAGTCAGATTTCTGGGGTCACTTAATCATGCTCTGCACACCTGTGCTATGAGGGCAGTGCAGCTGCAAAGACAAATGCTGTTAGGCTAAGAAGCCAATGTCCCCATTCCCCCCTAGATTTAGCTACTTCCAAATGTCCAAGATTAGCTACAGAATTTTTGAGGAGTGAAGTAAAGCAAAAGCAAGACTGGGTCAGCAGTGAGCTCTTCCAGAATCAGTCTCAGGGCCAAAATTTTTCTTTCATGCTTCTCAAACCTGTGCTCAGGCTCCCAGCTGCCCACAGAACCTCAGTTCCCCATGGCCATGGCATCCTTCAGGTGTTGTGTGTCTGGGATGAGCTGTATAGGCAAGGGTCTCTAGCAGTTTCCATAAGCGCCTTCAGAATTCAGATTCAGCCCCTATAAATAGCATCAACTCTGCCTACACCTCCTCCTCCTGAGTATCCTCACTTTTAGTACTCCCGGTAGATATTACTAAGAGGTGAAAACATGAACACATGCAGGAAATAGAACATTGATCATTCCTTCATTACTGATTTCCATGGAAATCTTGGAGAAGAAAGAGAAAGGAAGTCAGTTAAAGAACTGCTTTAGACTTGAAGTCTAATTCTCATTAAAGGTCTGTTGGAGGACTTACTAGATCATCTCAAAGGCCAATTCAGACCTGAAATGCTTCAATTCCTTGTCTTCACACCTGACTGGGATTTGGAATCTGGATTAGGATCAGAATATAATATACCAAAGTTATGATGGGCTCCATATTCAGGTATTGAAGCCTGGTTGCTGAACTTTTGGTGTTCAAAGGAATGCTTGGTTGCTGGGTCCCTCTCAAGGTTTGGTCAACCTCACAGCTAGAGGCAAAGACCCAGCATTTGAGCAGGAATCCTAGGATGGGTCTGAGATTGCCCATGATCTCAAACCTACCTTGGAAGTTTGCAGAACAACCCATCTACCCAATCTGTCTAAGGCACTGAGATAGAAGAGGACCTGGGGTTGGCCTGGAGCCTCTGGAAGCAATGGCCAGCAGAGCCTTTTTCCCTCATTGGAATCTACTTCAATCTTTATACTCATCTAGGGCTGGCACAGATAATAAAGTTGGTTTTCCTTAATTGCCCTATATCCCCTTTTTGAGCCCACATCCCCCATCTTGTTCTTTCTCTTCTTTCACCTAGGTGCCTAATACATTCATGTGGCTGTCAGGTGGCTCAGGGTATTCCATTCTCTTGGCCCAACTAGATGAACTTTGATGTCACCCAAAGACTATCACTTCTTACCTGTAGTAACCTCTGCAGTAACCTCTGGTCACGAATCTTTTACAATCCATTTTCCATTCTAAAATATAAATCTTATGAGGACACAGTCTCATAGTCTTGACTAAAACCCTTGATTGGCTTTCAATTATCATTGGGTTAGATTTCATGCTTCTTTCCATGGTGTGCATGCCATTTAAGATCTGGCCCATGATTATCTCTACAGTCTCATCTCTTACTACTTCCCCATGTATACATGAATACTCTATAGAGAACTTTTTTCAGTTCTTTACCATGCCTTCCAGCCTTCATACCTGCTATATTTCCTCTCCTGGAACACCCTTTTATTCTTTCTTTTCCCAGGCCACCTTTGGTACAGAGTCACCCCTCACCTATCTCCTCCATGGAGCCCCTTAATTCCCCTAGGTAAGTTTAGGTTGGAAGCCATCAACATATTAACTGCAGTTGAAGCAAGAGGAATGGATGAGTTTACTCATTGAGATTGGAGAATAAGAAACGAGGACCAAGCACAAAACCTTAAGATGGAAGAAGCAAACCAAAGAAGGAGCCTGAGAAGTATAGGCCAAGGGACAAAGAAGGAATTCAGCAAGTATGTTTTTAGATACAAGTAACAGAATATCCTAGTTTATATCAGCTTAAACAATAAGGAAACTAATTGGGTCACCTTATGGGATGTTGAGAACTAGCATGGGCTCCAGAAACAATACATTAGGGCTCCAACTTCACTTCTCTGTAACTTGTCCACAATACTGCTGGCTTCCTCCTCAAGCTGGAGGGAAAAATGGCTGCAAATGTTCTTAAAGTAATAATTCATTGTCAAGAATAATAGAACCAGTATGATTGGCATAGATAATCAGATTTGGGTTTGGATGAAAACTGAGATATCAATCACTGACTGCAGCAAAAGGGCAGCAGGATATATGGGTGTCAGAGAAGCCAAAGTAGAAAGGAGGATGACTAGCAAAGTTAAAATGTTGCATTGAGGTCAGAGTGCATACCTTGAACATAGTAGAAATGAAGTGTTTTTATTTATTATTATTTTTTTAAAAAAAATATATTTTATTGATTTTTTACAGAGAGGAAGGGAGAGAGATAGAGAGCCAGAAACATCGATGAGAGAGAAACATCGATCAGCTGCCTCCTGCACATCTCCTACTGGGGATGTGCCCGCAACCCAGGTACATGCCCTTGACCGGAATCGAACCTGGGACCCTTCAGTCCGCAAGCCGACGCTCTATCCACTGAGCCAAACAGGTTTCGGCGAAATGAAGTGTTTTTAATAAAGCATATTATTTTCTGGTTGATCTTGATGAATTCAACTTATCGAGCTGGAACCATGTATTTAACAGCTCAAAATTCTTGCAGGTCAGTCAAAGGAAGAGATCAAGAAACAAAGAGGATTGTAGTAAAAGAGGACAAGGGAAAAAACAAGTGAAGTTCAAGAGTAAGGAGAGACAAAAAGTGTTTTGAATGACCATTAACAGCATAGAAGTTATTCCCTCACCACATTTGGCCAAGAAAAAAGTTAAATCAACCAGAGAATACATATCAAAGGTCCAGAATTAAGAGCAACTATACCTCATGATTTATGGTAAATTTAAAGAACTTCAATGTCTTGTTTTACTTAATGTTGTCAAGGCAACCCCATAGCCTTGAGGACTTTGGCAAAGCACTTTTTGGCCAATGGAGAAACCATCTTTCAGAGGCCTTAGTTGGCCATTGCCCACTATGTAGATCAGCTCCTTGATGCTATTCTCAGAACAAATTTTCCAACAGATGCTAAGTCAATGAAAACACACTGAGAATTGTAGGAAAATTTATTTTCCATCTGTTTTCACCTGTACTCAATTGGGGATACCAGCTCATAGTCTAGGCAATATATAATCGAGGCCACAAGCTACTCCACCCATATTTTATAAAGTGCCTAGAGTGCCAATTTCAGTATTGCAGCTGTAAATAACAAGATTTTAGAGTCATAGGGCATGATCTCATTCTCCAACATACATCCAAAGCTTAAAAGCCAGTGTGTCCTTATGGATTATTGTGTTACTGATGTTGCTGAGCTCATCAAAGCTCATGTGGTCCAGCTTAATTTCCTCGGAGCTCCTCTGTACATTCTCCCCTCCTTTCTCCATCTGGGAATTGCATGTACTGTTTCCCAGGGACTAAAATCCAAGAAAACATGCACTAGGAAATTTGAAAGAAGTAGGGGAGCCACATCATCTCCATTGGCATAATCTAGTAGTTTCATTTTTATGTTACTCAGTGGGAAATTTAATAGCAAAGCATACTCAAGACATGAATTAAAAACTCTTCTTAAAATCTGTCAACAGCTTCCCATGGCTTTGGAAATAAAGATCAAATGCCTGAAGTGGCTTATGAGGCCCTCAGGGTCTGCCAGCCCCTTCAGCACCTTCCATGCTGCCCCCAATTCTCACTGTCCTCTGTCCTTTGTTTCCTTGGCAGAGGAGGTCCAGTTCTCTCTGCCTGGAATCCTCTAGACCTCACACTCAATCTTCATAGTTTATTCTTAATCCTCAAAGCTCAACTCAAACATTAAAGAAACTCTCCCTCCCTTCCCATATTAGATTGGGGTCCTCCATTATACCTTTCCCTCCTATCTGGGTATTACTTCTAGGACCTTTACTCTATTATGTAAGTAGGTACTTAATGTGTGTTTTTCTAGCACATTCTAAGTACTATGAGTGTCGTGATCATGCCTGTCTCATTCACTATTCTCAGCCCCCAATCCAGTGCCTGGCACAAAGTAACTCAATAAATATCTTGCTATGAATTACTATTCCTCATGTCCACTAGTGCTAAGGGGGAGGGGTGTTCTAAATTCTGATCTGTTAAAAATCAAAATAGCACAAAAAGTTTTTTCCTATGCTAGTTAAATGCCATTCTATTTATTTCCTTTTTGTTCAAACATTTTTAATAACCGTTTTATTTAAATACCAGAGGCCCAATGCACGAAATTCGTGCAAGAGTAGGCCGTCCTTCTCCTGGCTGCTGGCACTGGCTTCCCTCACAGCACGGGCTTTGTCCCGAAGGTCATCCAGAAGGACATCCAGTCTAATTAGCATATCACACTATTATTATTATAGATAATTCACACACCATACATTTCACTCACTTAAGTGTGCAATTCAATGTTTTTTTAATATATTCACAGTTGTGCAAACATCACCACAATCTATTTTAGAGTATTTTCACCACCCCAAAAGGAAACCTTGTACCCATTAGCAGTCATTCCCCATTTTCTCTCAGGCCTAGACAACCACTAATCTATTTTCTATCTCTATAGATTTGCCTATTTTGGACATTTATATAATAAAACGCCAATGGCCATAATGACCAAAACAACCAAATGAATGGTCACCAGGAAGTGCATGGAGCACCTCTTGATCCCTCAGGCTCCTATCACAGCAAGGCTGGTGCCCAGCGGGTGGGCAGGGCAGCGGGGCGGGTGGGCAGGGCAAGGCAGCCACAGCTAGAGAGGTGGGGCCTGATCTGCAGCTGCTGCTGAGGCTGCAGATAAGGCTCGGAGATAGGCAGAGAGAGAGAGAGAGAGAGAGAGAGAGAGAGAGAGCTGTCAGCGGGGTGTTCTGGATTTCCCAGAAGAGCCAATGGCTGCCTAGGAGGCGGAGCTTTTGATGCTAACTGGCATAGAAACCGACCAATCAGAACCAAATCTGGGTGAACTGCAAAGGCAGAACCTAAGGTGGGGACTGAGGAGGGGTTTTAAGGGCAACAGCTGTTTGGTGCAAGGTGTAAGAAAGTGGTTCAATTTTTTAATAACCAGTTTGGCAGCAAAGTGCATATGGCTGGCTATCAGTCCAGATATAGGGATTATGTATTTTTGTCTGCCAAGAGCATCTCCTCCTGCTGAAAAAGGCTCCCCCCCCCACCATTTAAGCAATCCTATCCTATATAATCTATCTATACTAATAAAAGGGTAATATGCTAATTAGACCAGGTCGATTGGCCATCTTCCGGCCATCCAACTTCCTTCTGGACAAAGCCATGGTGGTGGGGGCCAAGGCAGAGGCAGTTAGGAGCAATCAGGCTGGCAGGGGAGAGCAGTTAAGGGCAAGATCAGGCTGGCAGCGAGTTAGGGGTGATCAAGCTGGCAGGGGAGGACAGTTGGGGATGAGATCAGGCTGGCAGGGGAGGGCAGTTGGGGGCGAGATCAGGCTGGCACGGAGGGCAGTTAGGGGCAATCAGGCCGGTAGGGGAAGGCAGTTAGGGGCGATCAGTTAGGCAGGCAGAGGCAGTTAGGGGTGATCAGTTAGGCAGGCAGAGAGGTTAGGGGTGATCAGGCCAGCAGGGGGGCAAGGTAGGGGTATCAGGCCAGCAGGCAGAGGGGTTAGGGGTGATCAGGCAGGCAGGCAGGCAAGTGGTTAGGAGCCAGTCATCCCAGATTGAGAGAGGGATGTCTGACTGCCGGTTTAGGCTCGATCCCTCAAGGGGTACCAGATTGTAGAGGGTGCAGGCCAGGCTGAGGAACCCCCCCCTCTGTGCACGAATTTCATGCACCAAGCCCCTAGTTGACATATAAAAGAATACATACCTTTTTCATTTTTTAATAGAATGTTCCTTAGATTCTGTTATACATTCCCAGCCAGAAAACTATATAAGTATTGTGTCCTCCTCAGGGTACCACATCCATTTGATGTCCACCTGACCCTCATTTGTGATGTTAATTCTGATCCGCTAGTTGAGGTGTTGCCCAATTCTGTTTAGTTACTTGTGTTCTATAATTATAACATTTGTTTTGTCCTCTGTTCTAACTGTATAACTTCAAGTTTTTTTTCCTGTCCATCATTTGATATTTCACTTTGTGTCATTTCTTCTTGTTCTTTCTAGTTAATTTATTCAACTTCTAATTGTATTGATCTGGTGCTCAATTTGTTTCCTTAACTCTGACATATCCCTTTTTAACCACATCTGCTGTTTTAGCATTTCTTCTAGTTTATTTTTGTCTTCATTCTCAATGTTGGCAGCTGTCTGGACCTTCTGTTTTCTCTGACATGTGTGAGTGAATTCTTGACCCTCTTCTAACTTACCTAAAACTCATTTATCTTCCTCTTAGAGCTCCAAATTGAAGTCTAAATGAGGTGTTCTATACACTTTTCTCTACACTGATGACAAGGTCATAAGGGTAGAGGTAGAGAGTTCAACTGTAGGTGTGTGCTCCCTTTGTTGGTGGACATGTTCTGTGTCCTGTACTAGGATTTCAGACCTCATACTTGAGGACATATCTTCTACTTAATATGTTGTATCTTTAGGCTTGAAATTATGCCCCTAATGTTGTATGAATCCATAGTAAATGGCACACTCAAGGAATTTTTAGAATTTTCTGTCTCTGATGAAATACTCAAGTCTTTTCTTATTTTTCCTAGAGTTTCCTACTATCTTCATCAATTCACTTCTCTCTAAATTAAGAGCTACTGGTGAAAATTGGTGGTTTTGTAGACTCACTTTTTTCTCCCTCAGTACCACTTCAGGTCAGTGGTATGGTGGTAAATGTTTCAGAATTGGTTCTCAAAAATAAAAATCCCTAAAGTATAGTATATGCCAATTACCATAGTATAAATACTCCCACCACAGCCAATTTCAAGCTACCAACATGACAATGCTAAATGTGGAATTGGAGCACACATCATTCACTATACAGTATTTCTTCCATGTAGATACAATAGATAAAAATAACCTCGAGCATAAAGGAAGTAAAGGAGTAAAGGAAGTAAAACAATTAGGAAGTGATGATTTACAACCTTTATTTTAAATATAATTTATGTAATTATAAGTTAATCTAATTTAATTTTTAATAATTGCTCTGTTTAATACCTGGTTTGAGAAAATCCCTGAAAATTGGACTGCAGGTTCTCATAAGCCAGTGTGAATCAGCTCCAGCACACCACTGAGCCAGAATAAGAGCTTAAATTATCAATTTCTTCCTCTGGCCACCATTTCTTATTTTGAGGGCCACCAGGTGATACTCTTTTCTTCTATGGTTGCTGCTAGTAAATTTATGCTATTTTTTTAAAAATCCCTTTTGTTCATATTAGGGGAAAGAGATTCTGTGATTAGCTTCATCCTGCTACCTTTATCTCTCTCTTGCTAAAAGTTGCTTTGGATCTCTTTTAGGTTTTATGCACTATTTAGAACTGAAAGAAGATAATATCATCTGAGACAATAATCAAGTACAAACACTACCATCTAGAGTTGGAAAAATAGTAATTAAGCACTCTATTGAGGAAAGTTAACAACAGTTTCAGAAATATGTAATTTTAAATTGACAATATTCAAGGATATTAATGGAGATAATTCACTTTGAAGAAAGAATGATGTTCTAATACATGGCAAATAGCCAGCTTATACATTCCTTTGAAAGGAAACTACAAAAGATCATGTTTGGTGAGAAGTGCCTCAATATACCCAGAACATAATTGAATTGCTCAAATATATATATAATCTATTGCGTATATAATATTTGAATTCCATTTTGAGAAATTAAGAGTGTTTTTAAAAGATTCCTTATTATCATTTTTTGTTGTTGTTAATCCTCACCTGAGGATATTTTTCCATTGATTTTTAAAGGGTGGAAAGGAGGGGGAGAGACAGAGAGAGGGAAAACACCTATGTGACAGAGACACATTAATTGGTTGCCTCCCACATGTGCCTGACCAGGGCCAGGGATGGAGCCTGCAACCAAGGTAAGTGCCCTTGACCGGAATCGAACCTGGGACCCTTCAGTCCACGGGCCCAGGCCAACGCTCTATCAACCAAGCCAAACTAGCTAGGGCAAAAGACTCCTTATTAAATGATGCTTTACTGAAACAAGTAATAGATTCTATCTAGTCAATATTTTCAGCAATGACGTTGTTCTCAGCTCTGGTTGGACATTAAAATCACCTGAGGGGCTTTTAACAAACACCCATACCAGGTCCCTACTCCAAAAAGAATTCTGATTCAGTTGGTCTAGGGTGGGGCCATGCCATTAGTATTTTTTAAAAGTTCCCCAGGATATTCTAATCAGCAGCCAAGATTAAGAGTCCCTGCCATAATATAACAGTATCTTATTAATAACCCAAAGTATCTATGAAAATAAATATATTAATTCTGTAAGATGGATGGTAACGAATAGAAAATTGTGTAAAGTTTCTGAAGATGTTGAAAGAAAAACAAGATAATAATCATAATGTCATTAAGTTCATTTTCAGCTGGGCCTCCAAATGTTTTATGAGTAAAAATAAATAAAAACCTATATAGTGACTTGTAGAGCAAAATTTTGTTAAATGTAAATAGCTTGAAACTGAGGACTAAAAAACAGTATGTTCAGTTTTTCTGTTGAAAATTCAGGATTGTTTATGATCAGGATATCAGCACGTTCATTTATTCATCAGGCTGAGAAAGACTTTGTGAGAAAAATACATTTTCTACAATAAAATCCCACTGATGTTTTTTAGCTAAGATGGGAGTCAAAATATATCCTTTCTGAGCCAAATATTTCTCAGGAGCACAAATCAAAATAATAAATAAGATTGTAAGGGGGAACTCTCTAAAATATTTAAGCAAATAGACTTCCCCCAAGGGATTGATTACAATGGAATTAATTAGGCTTACTAGGCACCATAATTATCTCACCATTGAAACAGGGTCCCTGGAGAGCTCTTCTAATTTTAAGCTTAGATTTAATTATTGCATGTATTTAAAATAATATAGGTTTTAAAAATAAATAAATAAAATAATATAGGCTTTTTCCTGTATTAATCAGGAATTTTTGGTTGTAAATAGCAAGCCCAATTAAACTAAACTTAAAGATAAAAGAAATTCATTGGCCAAAAAAGCTGAAAAATCCAGAGACAGACTTCAGGCAAGGCTTGATCTAGGGCTCAAACACTGTTACCGGAAATTGGTCTTACTCTTTGCATGTCTCTTCTGTTTTCCCTCTAATTAGATTCCACTCTCAAGTGACTGTCTCCTCATGATAGTAAGATGGCTGCCAGTAACTCTAGGCTTTCAGATAACTGTTCAGCAACCCCATCAGAACATCCCTCCATCTCAAGAGTTCCAACAAAAATCATGGAATTGAGTCTTATTGGCGAAGATTGGCCTGGCTTTTGGTCAATCTCCATATTCAATAAAATGCAGTATTCTGATTGGTCAGGCTTGTGTCACAGGACTATCCCTGGAAATATAGTGGGGTCAACTGCACCTGAATTACATGACTGAAGGTTCAGTAGAGGGGTAGTCATCCAAAGAGAATTATATTATTACCAGAAGATTTGGGGATGGAAGCTGAGCAAAGAAAAACAGAGGTTCACCACAATTTAGAAAAACTATTTCAAATTTAACTTCCTTGCCTTTTCCCTCCAATTCCCCATTTAGCCATAACCAGTGAGATCTTACGGTATCTTATAAATTATCTTGTTTTTCAAAATTAAAACACATCTTATAACCCTTTGGTATAGTGAATAAACATCTTCTGTTAGGTGCTTAAGTAGTAAATGTTGTAGAGGTTATGCTATGTCAAGCCATTAGTAAACTTCAGTATATTACCTTTTTTGTCTCAACCAGAGCTAAAATTTATTTTGTATGAGAAGTGCACATTTTTAAAGAATAGAGTAACATGGCTGAAGACACTGCTCTCTAAACACTCATTAGACACAGAGACACAAAGCCTTATGTCCAAGTTTCCCTTAAACCCAAAGCAGATGTCCTCAGATTATTTTCAAACTAGAAAGAGGAACCCCCTAAAATGAATGAGGATAAGAATATATATTTCCTCAGAAACATCATCAGCTTCCACAGTTCTGAAGTGGACTGTTAGAAGCGAGTCAGTGACCAGTATTGAAAGAGTTCATGGTTTGTATTTTGTTAGTCCCAATCGTCATGGCAACCAACTAGTTCTACATAAAGCCTGAAGCCAGCAGACTTGTAATGGAATACATTCCTCCAAGTGAGTCAAAGCCTTGTTGAAAAGGAAGCAATCACACTGTTATGGAAATAAATTATAAACTCCTATGAACTGTTCAGGGTTGAAATAAGCAACTTTTTTGGAATCACATTTCCCCCTCCTCCCACATATTTTTGATGATAAGTAACTTGGCAATGCTTCATTTCTGATGGAACTGCCCATCACATCTTTGAGAAGACACATGGTAATATGTGGCCTGCCTACTTCACAAGATTTCAGAGCGGCTCAGATGAGAAAGTGTGTGGGAGGGTTCTATGAAAACTGCAATGGGTTACACTAATATATGGCTAGTGCTGTGAATTAAGAGCCCTTAACATTCAGAAATGGAAGTTGCAGATATTATTTTAACCCACCCCTGAGCCTTTAGAGATTACTTCCTATGACACACATACTAATATTTTGTTCAGTCTAAAAACCCAAGTGATGAAACTTCTGCTGTTCCCCTGGGGCATCATCCTACTCCACCACACAGCCAGAAAGTTTGTGCCGGTAGAATAATAGCTTGGTCAGAGAGCCATGGATTCAAATCCCAGCTCTGCTGCTTTTTAGTTATGGGAACTGGGAATTTAAAGCCTTTGCATCTCAGGTTCTCATCTATAAAATGGGGTAATGGTATCTACTTCATAAAGCTGTGAACAAGATTCAATGTTAACATTAAAGACTAGAGGCCCAGTGTATGAAATTCATGCAGGGTTAGGGTCCCTAGGCCTGGCTGGCCATCAGGGCCGATTGGGGCCCTTGCTTCCCCTGGCTGCCAGCTGCCGTCTGGGGCCTTCCTTCATTCTGCTCTGCCCCCTGGTGGTCAGCGCACATCATAGCAAGCAGTTGAACTCCCAGTTGGTCAAACTTCAGGGGGGACAATTTGCATATTAGCCTTTTATTATATAGGATAATGTTAATAAAAACACTAAGCAATCTCTGGCACAAAAGAAGAAGTGAATAAGGGTTAGATATTATTGTCATTGGCTTTATTCCCATTGGGGCATGACCATCTTTACTTTCTTGCTAATCCTTGCTGGAATTGTTTCTACCATATTAAATTCTTGTTTCTTTTTGATTTATTCTTTTTTTTATGAAGAAAAAATATATCTTACTTGATTTTTAAGGGATTGTTAAAGTTAGATTCTTTTTTTTATTGCTTAAAGTATTACAAAGGGTATTACATATGTGTCCTTTTTTCCCCCCCACCCTTGACAGTCCCCTAGCCTCCCCTATCCCCCAGTGTCTTATGTCCATTGGTTATGCTTATATGCATGCATACAAGTCCTTTGGTTGATCTCTTACACCCCTCCCTCCTGCCCCCCAACCCTCCCCGGCCAGCTTCTTGATTTATTCTGTTGCTTTCAAATACCACTTCAATACTTTCTGCTATTTTAATCCCCACCATTTGGATTAGGATAAACCATTGATTGGTTTATCTTCAAAAAGTAGATCCCATAACAAAGATTGTTAGCATTTTTACTTACTTATTGTCCAGTATTATTGGCTTTGATAGAGTATGTTGACCCCAACTCACCACTGTATATTATGGAACCATATTGGCTCAGAAATGAGAACATTCTTAAAGTATCAATGCGAGAGCCCACTTCCAGCAGGCCACATAGGAGGGTTTCAGCCTTGACAGTCACACACTCCCCCATACCCTCACCTGGCAGGGAACTGGGCTTGGATGTTACACAAAGCCAAGTTGCACAACTTTGGCAGTGAGTTTCATCCACTATTTACCCATTACTTGGACAAGCTTGTTAAATTCCTGCAACTTGGGCCTATCTGAGCTCTTCATTATTTCAATGTTGTCAGCCTGAGCAGACCAATTTCTGTTTCTAGGAACATTCTTTTGGAGAAGAGCAAAAATTTCAACAAACTCTCAAGCACTCCTGAATTGGTGAAGTCCTTAAGTGATTTTTCTAACAGACTCAGGAGAATGGTATTTGGACTTGCAAATTTGCATAGGGTCAGTTTTTCCAAGAAATGTAATCCTTCTTCGGATAATTAATTTGACATTTCCTTCTACCTGCCTACATTTGTTTTCTTCATCTTCTTGGAGAATGACCTTAAAATAGTTTCTCTATCTCCATCCTTCCAGCATTTTCATCTATGCATCTATGCTCTTCCAGCCTCTTCATTAATTTTAATATCAGGCTGATTTGTCTTTTCCATAAAAGGCTTTTAGCTGGTTTTGTTGTTGTTGTTGTTGTTGTTGTTGTTTTGTTTCTTTAAAACATATTTTATTGATTTTTTACAGAGAGGAAAGGAGAGGGATAGAGAGTTAGAAACATCGAAGAGAGAGAAGCATCGATCAGCTGCCTCCTGCACACCCCCTACTGGGGATGTGCCTGCAACCAAGGTACATGCCCTTGACAGGAATTGAACCCAGGACTCTTCAGTCACCAGGCCGACGCTCTATCCAGTGAGCCAAACCGGCTAGGGCAGCTTTTAGCTGTTTTAATAGCTCTTTGATTTCTCCTGAACCTGCTTCTCTAGCACAGTGTAAGTTTCTCTATTTAGAAGCATACCACATACCTTAGTGACAAACACTGTAAGTAAGACAATCTTGGCCTCTTCTTTCACTAGCAAATCTCAGTTGTTTGGGATGGGGGGAGGCAACAGTAGTCAATTCCCAGAACATATTTTTTTCCTCCTTATTCGAAGACACCTTGAGGATCTCATATTCAAGCCAGAACTATTTTGGGTGAAAATGAAACAGATCATTTGATACCTTTGTGTTTGGTAAAATCCTTCCCCAACAGCACTAGTCTCATCTCTTCTTTGCAGTTGCTAATGGTTAAGATGCTAATTTCACTACCCACACCCTGATCTGCACTCTGAACCTCAGACCATTTCTTTTAGGCTGGGCATCTCTTTAGTTAGAACCACAATCTGAAAGGAAAATGCTTTTGATTAGAGAGACGATTTTAAAAAAGACTCCATGTGCTCCAAAAATATTTTATTCCATCTGACCAACTAGCCTGGTTTCTATTTTGAAAAACATCAATTACACTCAAAAAAGGCACTAAACTTGCCATTTTCAAAACACTACAGACTCTAAGGCAATAGTATTTAATGAGTGATTTATAGTGTTATCAGTAAACTAGTGGTATTTAGCTTCCTTGGAGTGTGGTTTTTAAATTGAAAAGTTATGGATATTATTTGATACTAATTTCCTTGCTGATGGAGCTGTAATTTTAATGCAGATAAAGGTTTCTCAACCTCAGCACTCCTGACATTTTGAGCTGGATCATTCTTTGCTGTCACGGTCAGCCTGTGCATTGTGGGATCTTCAGCAGCATCCCTTGTCTCTCCCCACTAGATGCCAGTAGAATCCTCACTCCAGTGGTGATAACCAAAAGTGTCTCCAGACATTGCCAAGTGTCCCGTGGGGGACACAATTGCCATTGATATAGAAGACCTGGTGAAATAGTTTCTTCTTGCTTGCTTTTCTAGGCTGTGAAAATCTTAGAGACCAATGAAAAATAAGAACACATCGGGTCTTGGCATGTTCTATTTTGATTCTATTACTATATGTCTTATTTTCTCAATTGATTTTTAGAAAAATAATTAAATTTCCAAATGTATCTATGATATATAAACATTGATCACTGGCAAATATCATCTCTCTGCTAATGGGTCAAAAGAACAGAACTTTTCATGAGGTTTTCCAAGAGTTTTCAGGGCCTCTCTCCGACCAAGTTCACTGAAGGCCAGGGTAAAACTACTCATTAGCAAAGTGACTAATCTGCAGGCCTATTAGTTGAAATAGTCAGCGAGGGGAAAAGGAGAGTAATGTTTCCTGTGTATTTTCTCTTTTAAAGCAGAATATGCATTAGTTTAATGAGTGGCCACATCCAATTTGGTTTTACAAATTGGCAAGTTTGGTCTTTGCTGTACAGTACTTGCTTCCAGACTAATCAGGATTTCCACAGACCCTGAAGTGAAAGGAAAATGGTGATGCCTCAGGCATTCTCTCCCTAATACTGCTCCTTTGCCCCATTCCCTCCTTTCCTTCTACCTCCTGCTTCATAACTAGGCTTCATTGCTATTCAGAAGGGGGTTGTGGAGGAAGAACAGGGAAGCAAATGAGAATTTAAATCACTTAGCTTTTTACCTTGCATAGGCCAGACAACCATACCACCCACTGCCCACACTCAGCACTCACCAACTGGGTCCTGGCTGGAAACAAAAGTCACAGTCAACTAGGAGAAATCTAGGAGAGGTTAATGGAGAGACAATTTGCAGAGGTGTGGTCAGGGTTTAGGGAAATCTCAAAGGAAAGTGCAGTACCTTGGAACAAATAGCGGCAGGGAGCTGGTACCACTCCCCCTAAGGTTGGAAGAGCCAAGAAGAGAGTAGTACCCAAAGGGCAGTAGTGGGCTCAGCCATCTTGTGGAAGCTGTTTGGCAAGTCAGCTTGACCTGGCAGGGAAAATAAATCCCACAACCTCACATTCTCCTTGCCCTCAACTTCCTGCCACTGTCTCCCATTGGATGAAGCCAACGAGAAGAACGAGGGCAAGACAGTCTGATGCATTTAGTGACGCAGTCCACATGGAGCATAGAGCAGAGTGGAGGAGGATAGAGAATGGGTCTGCGGAGCAAAGGGAAGATAACCAGCCCCTATATCAATCCCAAGGAACATCAGAAGCCCTCAGAATGGGGAAGGATGTCCTTTGAAGATTCTCCCCTGATAATTTGGCCATGTCCCCTAGGATTGAGATCACCTGCCTTAAAATCTGATGGACTTTTTCCAAGCTCTCTAATCCCCATCTAAAGGGGTCCATTGCTGAACCACCCAGAAATAGGTCCAACATCTATAATACCATTCCATTCCCTACATTTTCCACTAAACCCATTGTTCTGATTTCTACTCGTGGGGAAATCATTTGCCAATCTGTTTTCTCCTCACTTTACTGTTCACAGCCACTTAAACTCCATGTAATAATCTTGTATAAAGCAAACATTTCATTTCACATTGGAGGACAAGAGAATTCCTAGGATGTCTCCAGAACAGGCTTTGCAAAGTGAGCCTTTCTGAGTAAGAAGCAGGCTGGACAATGTGCAGAGTTGGGCTGGGTGAAAATCAAAGTCAGGACTAACTGATTTCCCTTTCCCATCTGCTTCTCTGCAGGGGTCATTAGCATAGAACAAACTTTGTATGCGCTTCTGGGGAGTTCATTCTTTGCCTTCTTTCTGACATACACACAAAGCCACACTCCCTTCTGGAAAAGCTGCCATATTGTATTAGTAGCACTGCAAAAATATGAAACCCTGGATAACAGGAGAATTCTGTTTCATATGCTCACCTAAATTGAAAAGTGTCTCTCAAGGAGAAACCAAGATGGCGGCATAGGTAAACACCGAAATTGCTGCCTCCTACAACTTCAAAAATACAACAAAAAGACAAACCGGACATCATCCAGAACTACAGGAAGGCTGGCTGAGTGGAAATTCTACAACTAAAAGGAAAGAGAAAAGCACTCTGAGACTCAGGAGCTGCGGAAGTAAAGTGCAAAGGTACAGAGGCTCGAGCACACGTGGAAAGGGGCTGGTACCTGAGGACGCGGCTGTCTTTTTGAATCGGGAGGGAGTCACAGGCTCCTGACTGCTCTGAACCCCAGTTCCGGGAAGTCTCTGGGGGACCCAGGACTCATACAGGGAGAAACTGAACTGTCTGGAAGCAGGCAGAACTCAGAACTTGAGGGCTGCTTTCCCTCAGAGGTGCTTGCAGCAATTAAATTACCAGGACACTGAGACACGCGGCCCCTTAGGGCAGGGCCAAGGATCAACCATAGCTGCTTGCTCCGCCCTGTTGATTCCTTGAGACCCCGCCCCACCCAGGCTGCGGCAGAGGCTTTTGCATATGAATGCCCTGGCCCTTTGCAACCTGAAAATTACCTAACAAATTACAGCTGGGCCAGACAGACCCAGAACTTCCAAGAGAAGGCCCAAGGCCCCACAGCAGCTTGCATTGCTTCACAGCTGGGCCTCAAATGGGCACCTCCAAACTCCAAAAAAGGAAGGGGAATCTGCAGATCTTTTCGTAGCTGCTGCTGGGTAACCTCAGGCAGAGACTAAATTAGCACCTCCTTAGATCCAAGAGCCAGCGTACCCAGTGGTCAGAGTGGGACCATCCAGATTACAACTCCTCAGATCCATAAGGGACATGCTCAGGGGGCAGACTCAGTGAGCACCAAAGCCCCACTGAAGCAAGTCTTGCCCCAGAAGGGTGTCTTCAGCACAGAAGTTCTCCCACTGCAGACACAGCTGATTCTCACTGCCAATTGGCCTGGAGGTCAATTCCTCCCAGTGATACCTACAACAATCAAGGCATAACTACAACAAGACTGTGCACAAAGCCCACAAGGGGGTGCACCAAGAGTGTCCACCTCAGGTAACTGGGGAGGCTGAGCCACTGGGCCCTATAGGACACCTAGCACACAAAACCACTCTACCAACACAGGGAAGCATAAAAAATGCGGAGACAAAGAAACAGGTCACAAATGGCAGAAATGGAGGAAAGCAAACGACTGGATATAGAGTTCAAAACCACGTTTATAAGGTTTTTCAAGAATTTTATGGAAACCGCTGATAAATTTAGTGAGACCCTGGAGGATATGAAAAAAGACCAACTAGAAATTAAGCATACACTGACTGAAATAAAGAATAATATACAGAGATCCAACAGCAGACAAGAGGATCCCAAGAATCAAGTCAAAGATTTGAAATACAAAGAAACAAAAAATACCCAACCGAAAAAGAAAAATATTCCAAAAATATGAAGATAGTGTAAGGAGCCTCTGGGACAACTTCAAGCGTACCAACATCAGAATTATAGGGGTGCCAGAAGAAGAGAGAGGGCAAGAAATTGAAAACCTATTTGAAGAAATAATGACAGAAAACTTCCCCTACCTGGTCAAAGAAATAGACTTACAAGTCCAGGAAGCACAGAGAACCCCAAACAAAAGGAATCCAAAGAGGACCACACCAAGACACATCATAATTAAAATGCCAAGAGCAAAAGACAAAGAGAAAATCTTAAAAGCAGCAAGAGAAAGAAACTCAGTTACCTACAAGGGAATACCCATACGACTGTCAGCGGATTTCTCAACAGAAACCATGCAGGCCAGAAGAGAGTGGCAAGAAATATTCAAAGTGATGAATAGCAAGAACCTACAATCAAGATTACTTTATCCAGCAAAGATATCATTCAGAATTGAAGGTCAGATAAAGAGCTTCACAGATAAGAAAAAGCTAAAGGAGTTCATCACCACCAAACCAGTATTATATGAAATGCTGAAAGGTATTCTTTAAGAAGAGGAAGAAGAAAAAGGAACTCTTACCATTTGCCACAGCATGGATGGAACTGGAGAGCATTACGCTAAGTGAAATAAGCCAGTCAGAGAAGGATAAATACCATATGATCTCACTCATTTGTGGAATATAATGAACAACATAAACTGATGAACAAGGACTGATCCAGAGACGGAGAGGCATTGATTGGACTGTCGGGCCTTGGAGGGAAGGTAGGGGAGGGTGGGGGTAAGGGGAAAAGATCAACCAAAGGACTTATATGCAACCATATAGGCCTAACCAATGGACACGGACAACGGGGGGGGGGGGGGGGTGAGGGCATGAGCGGGGTGGGGGGGCTAGGGGGTAACGTGGGGATAAGGACACATATGTAATATCTTTTTTTTAAAATATATTTTATTGATCTTCCACAGAGAGGAAGGGGTGAGAGACAAAGAGCTAGAAACATCGATCAGCTGCTTCCTGCACATCCCCCACTGGGGACGTGCCCACAACCCAGGCACATGCCCCTGACCGGAATCAAACCCGGAACCCCCCAGTCCACAGGCCGACGCTCCATCCACTGAGCCAAACCGGTTTTGGCACATATGTAATATCTTAATCAATAAAAAAAAATATTGAAAAAAAGTGTCTCTCAAAGAATCCCCACTCTTCAAAAATATCAATGATAATGTGGTTTCTTGTCAACCACTAAGACAGTTTTACAAGACATGATTTCTAAACTAATTTCAATACAGCAATCTTCTCACATAGCAAAAAAGCAAATCTCACAGAGAAAATGGATATGGGTAGCTACTGTTTTCATCACTGAAACACAATAAAGAACAATAAGGAGGATATGCGAATCACTCTTCAGTTTACACTGACCTATACAAAGTTACTTATTTTGTCATGGTAATACCTAGGTAAGTCATTAGTGTCCATGAATAAGTAAAACAATCATTTAATAAGCAACTATTATATGTAAAGCAAGAAGCCAATTTCAATGCCTTCCATTTTAAAATAATTTAAACTAATATTCACTTTTACAACTGAAGTGCAAAAATAATTCTTGAATATTGTAATTGTTTCTATCCTTACCGTTTAATTTTTAACTACTACATTTACAATTACCTGATGTTTTATATACACACAAATATGATGATGTAGCTCTTATTTTTGAAAAAATTATGCTGCTAAAATTATATCCCTAAAATACCTAAATTCCCTACTACACTTGAAATTGACAAAAAATCTGCTAATCTTTGTACTCTTCAGAATCTGCTGTAAATTTCTCATTTCTGGTGGGATTTGGGTGGGGCCTGCAAGCTATCTATATGCAAGACCGGTTTTACATGTAGGTGGAATCAATGGTTTTTATTTCAACAAGTATTGACTGAGGGCCAACTATCTGCCAGTTCCTTTGCTAGATGCTAGGAATGTAGTGTAAATGTAACAGGAAAGGTCCTGCTCAAATTCTAGTGGAGGAGAGAGATGATGAGAAAAAAAATAGGCAGTGTGATTCCAAGGGGTGACAGTGTTATAATGAAAAAACACAGCAGGGTAAAAGGATAGGAAGTGACTGGGTGATGGCTGTCTTAATAGGATGGTCAAGAAAGGCCTCTCGCCCAGCAAGTGTTTCTCAGTGGTTGAGAGTTGACTTATGAATCAGGAAATCATGGGTTCAATTCCAGGACAGGGCACATGCCCAGGTTGCAGGCTTGATCCCCAGTGGGGGGCATGCAGGAGGGAGCTGACCAATGATTGTCATCATTGATGTTTCTATCTCTCTCTCCCTCTCCCTTCCTCTCTCTGAAATCAATACAAACATTTTTTTTTTAAAAAAAGGGTTAATAGCTACTTGCCTAAAGTCTCACAGCAAGTAATTGATGGAGCCAGTTGAACCTAGGCAGTCTGACTCCAGCATCTAAACTCTTAGCCCTCCTACCATGCTTTTAATTGGCTACCCACCTATCATTAGGCCAGCCCTCCTAGTAGCAATTCCCATTTCTAGCTCTCAGCCTACAGAATAGGACCTGATATTTATTAAAGGAAGATGCTACTCTGTGGTGTAACAGAAATGTAAGAAGCCTATTCCAGCTCATAGAACACAAGAAAATCATCAATCCCATCCCTTTCAATAGGCAGTCAAACTTTCCATGCTTCAAATGACTAAAAGATAGAACTGATTGTGTCCAGGAGAGTGTGACTCTACTGCCAAAGGTCCTGGCTGGTGATGCTTTCCTCTCCTGCAAACTGTGGGGTTCTTCCAAACAACACTAGTGTTCTCCACTCCCCCATGGCTGTGTAACTTAGTCAGGTAAGCTTGCCAAAGTCACATACTGCGCCTCATCCAGGGCCTGAAAAGAGCTAGTCCCACACTAAAGGCAATTTGTGAAACATAATTAATTACAGATTCCTTTTGTAGCTGCTTAAGCTCCTTGAAGTCTCAGATGTGTGGCCAGGATGGAGTTCTCTTTGGCAGCTGAGCATCCTTTAACCTCCAGCTGAAAGAAACCAAGGGTATCACTCAGATCAACTTTGGCTTTCCCAAGACTTGGTGGGGCAGGCTCAGATGCATGAATGGGGCTTTGGGGAGCCTACCCTTCCAGTAGATCCAAACCACACAGATCATGGAGATCTATGGAAAAATAATGTCTCCCTCATGAGCTGCCTGTTCGTGATAGTTTCTACTTGGCTCCCTGGCACTCTGGGTGGGAAAATGATGCAAAGAACATTTTATTTCAGTAAAAGGGATAATGTGATCAGCAAAGTACATGCTCAGTAACCTAGTAGAAAGACTTTCCCAACATAACATTTGCCTTCTGTTCAGAAAAACACATTAGGCTTTGATTCTGCTATAGTAGCATTTCTAATATTTATTATACTAGAGGCCCGGTGCACAAAAATTTGTGCACTGGGGGGGGGGATGTCCCTCAGCCCGGCCTGTGCCCTCTCACAGTCTGGGACCCCTTGGGAGATAACGACCTGCTGGCTTAGGCCTGCTCCTGGGTGGCAGAGGGCAGGCCCAATCCCTAGGTGCAGCCCCTGGTCGGGCTCAGAGCAGGGCCGATTGGGGAGTTGGGGCGCCGCCCCCTGTCATGCACAGAGCAGGGCAGATTGGGAGGTTGCAATGCCACCCTCAGTCACGCTCAGGGTAGGGCCGATTGGGGGGTTGGAGCACCGCCCCCTGTCACACTCAAGGCAGGGTCGATGGGGAGGTTGTGGCGCCACCCCCTGTCATGCACAGAGCAGGGCCAATCAGGGGGTTGGGGAGCTCCCACCTGTCACGCACAGAGCAGGGCCAGTCAGGGGGTTGAGGAGCTCCCCCCTGTCACTCACAGAGTAGGGCCGATAGGGGAGTTGGCACACCACCCCCTGTCACACACAGAGCAGGGCGGATCAGGGGGTTGGGGCACCGCCACTGTCACACTCAGGGCAGGGCCGATGGGGAGGTTATGGCTCTACCCCATCACACACAGAGCAGGGCCCGTGGGGGGGGGGGGGTTGGGGCACCGCCCTCTATCACCCACGGAGCAGGGCTGATCGGGGTTGGGGCGCCTTCCCCTGTCACGAACAGAGCAGGGCGGATAGGGAGGTTGTGGCCCCGCCCCCTGTCACACACAGAGCCGCAGGGCGATCAGGGGGTTTGGGCGCTGCCCCCTGTCAGGCTGATCCCGGTGCTGAGAGGCCCCATGGCTCTGCTGATCCCGGTGCTGGGAGGCATATTACCCTTTTACTATATAGAATAGAGGCCTGGTGCATGGGTGGAGGCCAGCTGGTTTGCCCTGAAGGGTGTCCTGGATCAGGGTGAGGGTCCCCACTGGGGTGCCTGGCCAGCCTGGGTGAGGGGATGATGGCTGTTTGCAGCTGGTCACACACCCTTCAGGGTGGGGGTCCCCACTGGGGTGCCTGGCCAGTCTGGGTGAGGGGCTGAGGGCTGTTTTCAGGCTGGGACTGAAGCTCCCAACTGCTCCTTTTTTTCTTTTTTCTTTTTTTTTTTTTATTCTGACCCAGCTTTAGCTCTGAGGCTCCAGCTCTTAGGCCTCCGCTCCTGAAAGCAGGTATCTGGTTTGTTTCGGTTCTCAAAACTCTGTATCAACTCCAGCTCTGAGATCCCAGCTCTGAGATCCCAGCTGGCTGAAATCTGGTTTCTGGAGTTTTGTTTAGCATCTGTATTTGTTACAATGTTTGAAACTGCAGGCTCAGAGGCCTGCAGCGGCAGGCGGGGAATGTTGGAGTCCTCCGTCACTGAAGCAAGCAAGCCTCATGTTAGCTTCCAGCTGCCTGGCTGCTGGCCGCCATCTTGGCTGACAGTTAATTTGTATATTGCCCTGATTAGCCAATGGGAAGGGTAGTGGTCGTACGCCAATTACCATGTTTCTCTTTTATTAGTGTAGATATTATTGTCAAATCACAAAACTAATATAGTTATAGCTACCTATACATTTTTTCAGCTACTTATAAATTTATTCCCCAAACTGTAAGACATGGCTGTTATGTATTCTATTTTACCGACAAGTAACTAAGTTAATATAAACCCAAAATGATGTTAATTTTAATCAAAGTGAAATCAAACTTAGAAGCAGAGGACATTCAACAACATGTCTGAATCTTACAGATACTAAACCAAATGAAGAAGCCAGATAAGAAAGAGCACATCCTAATACATAAAAACCCAGGGTCCATCACGACCAACCGAAGGCTCGACCAAACACCGGAAGTCAGTCCTGCAGTCAGTGCTGGGTTCCAGCACTGACTGCTGAGGGGGCTACAGATCAGGCCCAGAGAGAGGCCCGGAGAGAGAGGCAGGGTCTGACCCGCAGCCTCCATGGAAGCTGTTGATCAGTCGTTGCCTCTCTCTTTCTCTCGGGACTTCACCAGCAGCTGAACCTCTGTTTCTCTCTGGGCTTCCAGGTGCTGCTGATCAGCCCTGCCTCTCTGATCAGGCCTAGAGATAGGCCTGGAGACGCTGACTGGCATAGAAACTGACCAATCGGAACCAAATCTGGGTGAACTGTGAGGAGCCAATGGCTGCCTAGGAGGCGGAGCTTTTGACACTGACTGGCATAGAAACCAACCAATCAGAACCAAATCTGGGTGAACTGCAAGGAGCCAATGGATGCCTAGGAGGCGGAGCTCTTGACACTGATTGGCATGGAAACCAACCAATCAGAACCTACTGTGAGTGAACTGCAAAGGCAGAACCTACGATGGGGGCTGAGGTGGGGTTTTAAGGGCAACAGCTGTTTGGTGTAAGGTGTAAGAAAGTGGTTCAATTTTTTAATTACCAGTTTGGCAGTATAGTGCATATGGCTGGCTATCAGTCCAGGTATAGGGACTATGTGTTTTTGTCTGCCAAGAGCATCTTCTCCTGCTGTAAAAGGCTCCCCCCCCCACACACACACATTTAAGCAATCCTATCCTATATAATCTATCTATACTAATAAAAGGGTAATATGCTAATTAGACTGGGTCGACCGGCCATCTTCCAGATGTCCGACTACCTTCCAGACAAAGCCATGGTGGTAGGGGCCAAGGCAGAGGCAGTTAGGGGTGATCAGGCCGGCAGGGAAGGGCAGTTGGGGGCAAGATCAGGCTGGCAGGGGCGGGCAGTTGGGAACAAGATCAGGCTGGCAGGGGAGGGCCGATGGGGGCAAGATCAGGTTGGCAGGAAAGGGCAGTTGGGGGTGATCAGGCAGGCAGAGGCAGTTGGGGGTGAGACCAGGCCAGCAGGGGAGAGCAGTTGGGGGTGAGATCAGGCCGGCAGGGGAGGGCAGTTAGGAGCAATTAGGCAGGCAGGCAGAGGCAGTTAGGGGTGATCAGGCAGGCAGGCAGAGAGATTAGGGGCAATCAGGAAGGCAGACAGGTGAGCCGTTAGGAGCCAGAGGTCCCAGATGGCGAGAGGGATGTCCAACTGCCTGTGGGATCGGGCCTAATCCGGCAGTCGAACATCCCCCAAGGGGTCCCCAATTAAAGAGGGTGCAGGCTGAGCTGAGGGAACCCCCGCTCCATGCACGAATTTTGTGCACTGGGCCACTAGGATGATATAATTCCCTTTATATGATGTTCAACAGACAACTAATTTATGGTGACAGAAATCAGAACAGTGGTTACTGAGGGGAGGGGTTTGGGCTCTGGGTGAAAGAGGTGATGGAAATAAGAAACACAAATTGGCAGTTACAAAATAGTCATGGGGAAGTAACTAAAGCATAGGAAATATAGTTAATAATATTGTAATAATTATGTATGGTGCCAGGTAGGTATCAGAAATATCAAGGGGAACACTTTGTAAAGTATATGATTGTCTAACTATTAAGCTGTACACCCAAAAACCAATACATAATAATTTTTTTAAAAGAACAGTGGTTACTTCTGGGAAGGTGGTAGTAACTGGAAAGGCACCTGAGAGACTCTTCAGGGAAGCTGGAAACATTCTAGATTTTGATTTTAGGAGCAGTTCTGCAGGCATATACAAATGTACAAATTCATCAAGCTGTACTTCTAAGACTGGTGCACTTTACTGTATTTAAATTCTCTCAAAAAAAGATGAAACAAAGATGGAAAAGGGTAGAGAGAACATGACCTTCAACAAAGGTAAAAGAGAACCAGACATGACATCATTTCAAATGACTATGTAAAAGCTTCTGAAATAAATAGGTGCTAAGATGAATGTGTGAGTCTTAAATATGCAAAAATATTGTCTCAGTCAAGGTACTGGCAGGAAATAGACAAAGCATGTGAACTGGGTAGATGGAGACAAGTTTAATAAAGGGTGTATTCATAAAGGATTGGACAAGCACACCCAATTCCACAAGGAGTACCAGCACTGATCCCTCTAGGCTCCCAACAAGAAAGCCCATGAGTAAGGGGCCTGTGGATATAACTCCTACAGGTCAGCTACCAGGGACACAACAGGGTAAAGGGGAGAAGGTGGAGAGTAGACTTCCGATCGTGGAAACAAGATGCTCAGCATCACAACAAACTTAATTCAGACAGTTCCCTGCCCCATCCCTGCTGAATGGTCATCTGCTGGGACTGTCCCTTCTCCAATTCCTTCTGCCCAAACTGCCTGCCCATTTCCTATACATTTTACATTTTCTTTGTGTTTCAGGATGGAACTTTGGGGAATTCACCCTTCCAGTAGATCCAACCCACACAGATCATGGAGAGCTGTGGAAAATGTCTCCCTCATGAGCTGACTGTTCATGATAGTCTCTGGATAGTTTCTGGGCTTCTGTGCCTTGTATGTGTTTTGAGCATTTGATGATGTCTCCCTAAACTTATTAGCTGAGTTAACCACAGGCCAGTGTGGCCTCAATGAGGAAGTGTCATTGGAGCCAAGTCATGAATGATGAAAAGGAGGTATCTGTGCAGAGATCTAGGGGAGACCATTCTGTGCAGAAGGAAGCAGCAATTTCAAAACTCTGAGACAGAGGGGTATTTTGAATGCTTGAGGGAAAGATTGTGCACCCCAACATCCAGAGCTGAATGCTTCATTACTTGTCAGTTATGGGAAGACTCAAGTTCATTACCCAAGTCAGCCCCAGGGAGTCCTCCATCACTGGGCAAGGAGAAGGAGCCTTGCTTTGACAAGCTTCCAGTTCTCTGGACCCATTTTATCATTTGCAACTGGAAGGTTGCTGGGCTTGTGCCTGAGCTCACCTCCTACTCTAAAAAAGTGTGACTCTTTTATCCTATAAGGAAAAAAAGGTGCAAAGTGTCATTAGTTTATTTGAAAAGTACTGAGTGGGCACCTATTATGTGTTTGCTGCAGGGCCAGTGTAGCCTATACTCGCAGTGCACCAACAGTAACGACCTTGGCACTCACCATCCCCATGCCCGCTGATGGCTCCCTCCTGCTAGCACCAGTCACTCTCCAGCTAGGGGCTTTCTCCCATGATGGGAGCACATTCACCCTGCAAGGAAGGCCAGAGTAGCTGCGGGTGCCCCAGGAGCAGCCCTGGGCCATGATGAATGGGAGTGGGAAGGTCAATACCCTGGCTTCCTCCTCCATCAGGTGGGACAACTCTGAGGTGTGTTCCATGCCTTCTCATAAAGCTGCTCAAGAGTATGGAGTCCCAGTTGTCCTGAGAGTAACCTGCTCTTTATCACCCCTTGCATTGGCTCTTCTCCCTTCCCTGCCTCACTTCCTCATTCCTTGACTGGTGTTTTCCCACCTAAATGACTTGCATTTGAATCTTATTCTCAGATCCACTTCTGAGGGAACCTTACTTAAGACAGCAAGTCACAGTGAGGGGTACCAAGGAGTGTAAAGTATGTCTCTACCTATAAGGAGCTCACAATCTAGTTACTAGTTTTTTGGTGTTGTTTTTTTAAAAATATATTTTATTTATTTTTTTACAGAGAGGAAAGAAGAGGGATAGAGAGTTAGAAACATCGATGAGAGAGTAACAGTGATCAGTTGCCTGCTGCACACCCCCTACTGGGGATGTGCCCGAAACCAAGGTACATGCCCTTGACCGGGATCGAACCTGGGACCCTTGAGTCCGCAGGCTGATGCTCTATCCACTGAGCCAAACCGGCTACAGCGAGTTACTAGTTTTTAAAAATAGCAATTGAAGCCTTGAAATATAACTTTTGACCCAGCAGTTCAACTTCTAAGAATACATCTCACAAAAATAAGCATAGTTCTGCACAAAACTCGGATACCAAAATGTTCAGCTCTCATCAAAGCATTGAGAATGATAGATAAAATTAGAAAATGTAAGTATCCTGAGGTCGGGAAAGAATGTAATAAATAGCATTACATTCATACAGTGAAACATTATGCAGTCGTCAAAAACCATGTTGTAAAATAATCCTGAATGACTTGGACATGGTTCCTGAGGCACAATTAAATAAAAAGAGTTACAGATCAGTATCTCCGAGCATGTCATTTTGTTAACAATAATATATATATATATGCATAGAAAAAAATACTAGAAACCAAAAACACCAAAGGATTAACAGACGTTTTTGTGTGTGTTTTTTCATCTCTGGGTTTATCTATACTTCCAAAGTTTCTATAAATAAAATGTATTTTCTTACTTTTCAGTGCACCATTAAGTTTACATAGTCTAAGATAAAGACAGTGTTTCTCAATCTTAGCACTATTGACATTTTGAGCTGGATCACTCTTTGCTGTGCGCAATGTAGGATGTTTAACAGCCTCCCTGATGTCTAAACACCAGATGCCAGCAACACCCTCCAGGTCATGATACCAAAAATGTCTCCAGACATTACCCATGTCCCCTGGAAGCAAAACCACTCCCAGGTGAAAATCACTGATCTAAGAGAAACTAAAATCATAAACCAATGATAGCAGTTAATGAACATGAAGTGAAGTAAGATTATTCAGAATCTTTTACATTTGTATGACTTTTTTTCATTTTAAAGAAACCAACGCCATGTCAACATTTAACCTAAGTAAATGAGGCCACTTCCTCAATTGTGTAAAAGAACAGCAATTAAAAGATTCCAAGACATCATCTGTTCGGTTTCTAAGAGGTTTAGACTTTTAAAAGTTGAAGTCATGCTGGCCTCACAGGATATTCATTTCCCAACTCTCCTCACACTGAACGAAAAACATGAGATGAACAGAGCCCCCTGAAAAGTTCAATATCAAGGACTTCCCAAGTATCATAATTTTCAGTGATTTAACTGTGGTTCTGTGTAAGTACATAGTCGTAACAGATGCAAGAAAGTTCCCCAAGTGGAACCACAGATAAACAGGGCCCGTTCACCTGAACAAGATCACTCTGTGGAAACGATAATGAGACCAGGTGGAAGCAATTTGCTCATCCTAGGCAGTGCCTTTCGCTGGTGCAGCCTCTGGGCATGAGTGCCAAGACCAGAGACAGTCTGGTCTCATTACCTGGCTCAGGCATCTATGCAAAGACCTGAGCCAGGTATGAGTCGGAGTATTTTAGGGCCAGAAAGAGAAGTGGCTGATCTACAGCGAAGAGAAGAAAGGCAAGTGAAGAGGGGGTGAGGGGCTGGTCAGGCAGTTCCCCTCGGACCTATACCACATGAGGGCGCACATGTACAGTGCGATTGAAACTTCGTGGCCCATGCGCAGAAGTCGGTATTTTGTGGAAAAGCCACACTCAAGGGACCAAAGAGCCGCATGTGGCTCTCAAGCCGCAGTTTGCCGACCACTGCCCTAGGTCTTAGCAGGAAGTTTGCGTTGCACTCTAACTGCAGTGGGAAGGCCTGGAGGGTGCTAAGGAGAACCTGACAAGATCTGATTTGTGCTTTTGGAAGATCCCCTTGACTCTGTGTAGAGAGTGGACACACAGTGGTGGCCCATCTAGGTTGGAGGGGTGGAGGCAAAGCGGTGGTATTTGGAAGAAGTCTCAGAAGGGTTGGAAGCCTGCGTGGGCCTCACAGTCCGGGAAGCTGAGGCAGCTGTGGTCGAGGAGAGGAGACACTGTGCAGGTCATGACTTGGCACAGCACTTTGGCTGCCTAAAGCTGAAGCTCCAGGGAATGAAGCAGTGACTAATGACAGACCGCATGAAGACCAGGACCTTGTAAACCCATTTTTATTTTTAAATAGGCTAACAGCCAGGAAGTAGGGCATTTTGTAACTTCCTTGGGAGTCAAAGCCAAGTGGCGCCAGGAGCTCCCAGCTGTGTAAGCAGCACGGAGCACAGGCCAAAGCACACTCATATTCTTCTGGGGGGCGGAAAAAATCCCTGTGTAGTGGCTGATGCCTGAAACTCCACCATTTGAGATTTCTTTTTAGTTCAGGACAAAATGCAAATTTGCTTTCAAAAGCTAAAACAGAAGACATGGATGGAGACTGGGCCCCAAGGAGCAGTGTGACCATGAACTTCAGGGCAGTCAGATGGGACAGAAGATTCGTTCTGGTTCAGAAACAGCTTGAGGGCTGTGGAAATGAGTAGTACTGAGGCTGCACAGTGGGTGACTGCTGGGTGAGCAGGTCTTAATGGAGTCAGGAGCTCAGAAGGAGGAAGCAGTCTGTTCAAACCTGGCAGAGTCTGAGGGAGGGCAAGAAGGCAAGTGCCGCTTCTTCCCACATCTCCTCAGGCAAACTCTGGCCTCCTATGCCTAAGCTGCAAATTGGAAGGTCCTTACCTCCTCCTCCCATGGCTGCTGGTCCAGCCCAGCCTAAGGCAAAGCTGGAAGCTCCTTTCTGGGATGAATCTTCAGGGGACCCACACAGGCTGCTTTTCTAGGCTCCTCTGGGTGAGTAGCCCCAACATTTAATTCTAAAACCAAATTCTAGAACAATTAAATGACATAGTTTCAATGGCTCTTGAAAACTCAATCAAACCTAATTATCCCACTGAACTTCAGCCTTTTAAACTTTGCCAGTATTTCTTATCTTTTAATTTGCTAACTTAAAAAAAATCTCAACTGGCTCTCTGCTCCTGCTGTTCATCAGACAGCTGTGTCTTCCTGTGTAGTGTCAGCTGCAATCCTGAGACAGGATGGTGAAGGTCACAGTGAGGGGATTTGGCCATATTGGGTGCCTAGTCAGTGTGGCAAATTGGATACTGTCGCCATCAATGATGCTGGTGCTATGTTGTGGAGTCCACTGGTGTCTTCACTACTGTGGAGAAGGCTGAGGCTCACTTGAAAGGCGAAGCCAAGAGGGTCATCATCTCTGCCCCTTCTACAGATGCCCCCATGCTTGAGATGGGTGTGAACCATGAGAAGTATGACAACTCCCTCAAGATTTTCAGCAATGCCTCCTGCACCACCAACTGCTTGGGCCCCCTGGCCAAGGTCATCCATGACAACTTTGGCATCGTGGAGGGACTCATGACCACAGTCCATCACTGACACCCAGAAGATTGTGTGATGGCCCCTCTAGGAAATTGTGGTGTGATGGTCATGGGGCTGGCCTGATCATCATCTGTGATTCTACTGGCGCTGCTAAGGCTGTGGGCAAGGTCATCCCTGAGCTTATTGGGAAGCTCACTGGCATGGCCTTCTGTGTCCCCACCTCCAATATATAAATTATGGATCTGACTTGCTTCCTTAAGAAAGCTGCCAAATATGATAACATAAAGCACTGAATCAGGAATCAGAGGGCCCCCCTCAAGGGCAACCTGGGCAAAACTAAGGATAGTTTGTCTCCTTTGACATTAACAGTGATACCCACTCCTCCACCTTCAGTGCTGGGGCTGGCATTGCCCTCAATGACCACTTTGTCAAGCTTGTTTCCTGGTATGACAATGAATTTGGCTACAGAAAAAGGATGGTAGACCTTATGGTCCACGTGGCCTCTAGGGAGTAAGAGCCCCCTGGACTACCAGCTCCAGCAAGGGGAAGAGCTGTTGGGGAGTTCCTGTCCCAAATTGATCCCCAACACACCGAGAATCTCCTGACCTCCACAGTTTGCACCCCAGGCCCCTTGAACAAGGGAAGGGGCTTAGGGAGTCCTAACTTGGAAAAAAAACTCAGACTCTAGATTTATATTCTATTCATGTTGCCTTCCCTCCATTTATTTTCACATTTTTATTAATTCTTTCTTTCACTTATTTAATAAATGTTTAGCCCTGTCTTGGTGGCTCATTTGGTTGGGGCATAGTCCTGTACATCAACAAGGTTGCAAGTTCAGTTCCCGTCAAGGCACATACCTGGGCTGCAAATTTGATCCCAGCTCCAGGTGAGTATAGGGCAATGTTTCTCTCACACATTGATGTTTATCTCTCTCTCTTTCTCTCTCTTTCCCTCCCTCCCTCCCTCCCTCCCTCTAAAAATCAATAAAAAACATATCCTTGGGAAAGGATTTAAAATATAAAAATATATTTTTTAATTTAAATAAACATCCAGTTTAAAGATAAGTATTTACTTATTTATTGAATTCTCATTATATCAGTAATTGTAGTAGAGGCTGGGGAGATGGAAAAGTTAGATATTTGGTCTCTGCCCTAGAGGACCTGTTTGTAGGCACAAACAAGTCAACAAAATGAAATAATACAATTAAAATATGTCCAAAGCACTGAAAATATATGTGCTAAATTTTAATTTACACTTTAATTTACTAAGTAAATAAATCCTATAAGTTTATCACCACATATTTTGTAATAATATCATATTTGGATAAATGCCCAGAGAATTCCCTTCCCCCACAAAAGCTCAATCCATTTTATTGCTTATGTTAGAGTGCCATCTAATGGATTTTTCATGTAACTGCTGTTAAATTTTTCTATTTCTTGTGTTAGAGCGCCACCGTGTGTAAATTTTGTGTAAGTGTAATGCCGGTTTATTTCTTGTGTTAGAGTGCCATCGTGTGGACAGTATATGTAATTGCATGTTCTATTATTTATTTAATTTTTTGTTATATATCGCCCCCTATTGGGATTATCTAGTAATTGCAGAGGATCTTTTTTTTCTGATTGAGTGCTACCAGGTAGAACTTTCATGTAATTGCATACAGATGTTTTTCTGTACTCTGTTTAGAATGTCACCCAATGGAATTTTCCTATAATTGTAGATCAGAGAAGTTTTTCCTATTTTTCAGGTTAGAGCGCCACCTGATAGAATTTTCATGTAATTGCAAATCAACTATGTTTTTTCTATGTTATTCTCCCACTTTTCAAAAGTTTGTGTTGACTCTTCAATTTTAGAAAGACCAACCTTAGTACCCGTTTTATGCTGACCAAAAGAAATCCAAAAATATTTTTTATGAATAAAGGTGAAAAGTGAAAATAGCACTCGTTTGTTTTGCAGTGAGCCATTATTGGTAAGGTTTCAGATCAACAGTAGGCTATTAGTAGTTTTGGAGGAGTCAAAAGTTATACTCAGACTTTCAACTGTGTGGGGGTTGGCACCCCTAATCCCCTTTCTGTTCAAGATTCAAGTGTGTGTGTGTGTGTGTGTGTGTGTGTGTGTGTGTGTGTGTGTGTGTGTGTGTGTACACAGAGAGAGAGGGACAGAATGGGAGAAGAGAGAGACCACTAACCAGAAAGACATCTAATTTGGAATTCCACAATTCCACCAGGTGGCCCTCTAACCTGAGAAATAAAAAAACCTCTGATTTGCAATTGCAGGAAAATTCCATTGGGTGGCATTCTAAGAAAAGTGATAAGAAAAACATATCTATGGAGTTACATGAAAATTCTACTTAGTGGCACTCAAACGGATTAATAGAAAAAATATACTGCCCTAACCGGTTTGGCTCAGGGGATAGAGCGTCAGCCTGTGGACTGAAAGGTCCCAGGTTTGATTCTGGTCAAGGGCATGTACCTTGGTTGAGGGCACATGCCCAGTGGGAGGTGTGCAGGAGGCAGCTGATCGATGTTTCTCATCGATGTTCCCAGCTCTCTATCCCTCTCCCTTCCTCTCTGTAAAAAAATCAATAAAATATATATATATATATATATATATATATATATATATATATATATATATTCTGCAATTACAAGATGAATCCACTGGGTAACAGTGTAACATAAAAAAATAAATAAATAAATACTATTCCTACCACAAAAAGGGTTCCCTTTTCTCCACATCCTCACCAGCACTTGTTTGTTGATTTATTGATGGTAGCCATTCTGGCAGCTGTGAAGTGATACCTCATTGCTGTTTTAATTTGCATCTCTCTGATGATTAGTGAGTGAGCATTTTTTTCATATGTCTGTTGGCGATCTGTATGTCCTCTTCGGGAAAGTGTCTATTCAGGTCCTTTGACCATTTTTTAATTGGAGTGTTTGTCTTCCTTTTGTTAAGTTGTATGAGTTCTTTATATATTTTGGAAATTAACCTCTTATCAGATGTGTCATTGGAAAATATGTTCTCCATACAGTGGATTCCCTTTTCATTTTGATGCTGTTCATTTTTTTCTATGCAGAAGCTTTTTAGTTTGATGTATTCTCATTTATTTTTTCCTTTGTTTCTCTTGCCCTAGGCAATGTACCAGTGAAAATGTGCTATGTGAGATGTCTGAGATTTTGCTGCCTACTTATTCTTCTAGGATTTTTATGGCTTTGTGACTTAAAATTAGTCCGTTTTGAGTTTATTCTTATTTATGGTGTAAGTTGGTGGTCACAGGTCTTTTTTTTCCCATGTACCTGTCCAAACTGGTACAGCCACTATGGAAAACAGTGTGGTGTTTCCTCAAAAAATTAAAAATGGAACTGCCTTTTGACCCAGTGATCCCATTTCTAGGAATATATCCTAAGAGTCACGAAACACCAACCAGAAAGAATATATGCATCCCTATGTCCATAGCAGCATTATTTGCTATAGCTAAGATCTGGAAAGAGCCAAGTGCCCATTGGTACATGAGTGGATAAAAAGCTGTGGTACATTTACACCAGAGGATATTACTCAGACATAAAAAAGAAGGATCTCTTATCTTTTGTGACAGCATGGATTGGCATGGAGATTATGATGCTAAGTGAAATAAGTCAGAGACAAATATCACATGATCTCACTCATTTGTGGAATCTAATGAAAAAAATGAACATGAATAAAATAGAACCAGAGGCAGGGAAAAAAGAACAGACTGATGAATCTCAAAGGGAAGGGGGATAGGAGGCAGGAAGAGATTAACCAAAGAAGTTATATGCACATGTGCATAACTAGCGGACACAGACAATAGTGTGGCGAAGGCCTGGGGTGGGGCGAGAACCCGGTGGTGGTGGGCAATGGGGAAAGGGAAGACATCTGTAATGCTCTCAACAATAAAGATTAGTTAGGAGAGAATTCTGCAATTGCAAAAAAGCTCCACCAGATGGCACCCTAACACAAGAAATAGCAAAAAAAAAAGAACTGTAGCTCATGGACATGCCACCAGATGGAAATCTAATTTAAGAAATTGATGTTTTATCTGAATTTATTTTCTGGGATGGAATCTGGGAATTTGTGTTTCCAATATGTTTCTTGGTTTATGTTGATGCTCCTTGTCTGGTACTGCACTCTGAGAACCAATGAAGTACCCACTCATATTATCGGTGGGGAGCTCTCACTGTCCCCATCGGTTGCCGGTGGAAGTGGGCTTCTTGCAATGTCGTGAAAAAAGGAATTTTTGAGCCTCACACAGGAGGATGAGGTATGTAGAAAGCTTTATTTTTGTAGAATTAAACCCCTGAGTTTTGCAGGTCCCACCTCCCTCCATTTTGTCTCCAACGGGGCTAAGATCAAAGCCAATGCTCAGAGTCTCTGCTCCATATTAAAGCACAGTGCAGTCCACATCTGGCCAGGATAGCTTGTCTTCCCATTGTGTGGGGGATCTGCAGGGCCACATGGCTCTGGAGGGAGCACAGGTAGGAGCAAAGCCAGAGGAACAAGAGAGCGAACCCCTTAGGATTATGTTTTACCACAATTTCACGGGCTTGCATTGGCTTCACTTCCTCTAGCCAATGATCTCGGTCCCCAGGTTTGACTGACAGGCATGTTCCCTGTGACGCCCCAACTTTACCGCACATGTGTCCATCTCACCTTTGTTGGACCTGTCCCCCTCAGTGGTTTGCAGGGAATGGACTGGTTGCTCCCTGGCAAGTGTGACATTGCAATTGCAGCTTCCTGCTGAAGCTGCCTGAAATGGCTAGGCTTATAGAATGTCTGGCCTCCCTTCTGCTCCTTTTCTATTTCAGTGGAACCTCAGTTCTCAAATTTAATTTGTTCCGGAAAGCTATTTGAGAAGTGATTTGTTTGAAAACGGGATCATTTCTTCCCACTAGAAAATACTCACTGAACAATTTCCTGAGATGTTAACAATGTGAGATTTACCGCTAAACTGACTCATACATGAAAAAGTTGATCAGGTGGGGAACTAGAGTTTTGTTTGACAACCGAGACAGTTTTCTATGAACAATTTGGTGGAGAACCAAATTGTTTGAGATGGGAGACATTTGAGAACTGAGGTTTGACTGTATTAATAGCTAGCTAATTACAATGGTATCACTTAGATTATACTAGTAGTATCACACATAGCTGGGGGGTTTTCCCATGTATAATTCTACAATTGTTTCCTTTTTGAACAGCTGTAGAGTTGGAAATCTTTGTCTCCCTAGTCTTTCCAGAAAACTTAGAATACCTTTTTATCAAATCCACCAGTTGCTTTGGATACTAATTTTTGGAAACTTATCTAAGCCATTTACAGTGGGGGGCCGTGTTTCCAGGCCTTTCTCACTGCATCACATACGTCTTATTTCAGTATGAAACTGAGTGGCTTCACATAACAAACCTTTATTATCTCACAGTTTCTGTGGCTCATTTGGAAGAAGTGTTGTCAGGTGAGCAACCCCGCTCCCGGTGGGTAGTAATTACAGCTGACTCCATCCCCCCCCACCCCCCCACGCTGCGGATTCACAAGGACACTTTCCATGATGCAGTCCTGCTCTGTGGCCTTAGAAAATCATAAAATTCCTTAAAATCCGGGCACTTTGGAAACAGCAAAGTTTCGAGGTCTCATAATGTAAGGCTGATAAATATTGCCCAAGGATTTAAGCAGGCTTTGAGCTGGCCAGCACTAGGAGAGGCTTGGACCAGCCCTGCACCTGGTGCCAATGGGATACAATACCTTGGAGACACACAGTTTTCAGGAAAGCTGTGGGGGGAGGGGGGAGCAGGCGGTGAAGTACAGGCCCGGTACCTTGCTATGTATGGAAGCAAAATGCTGGGGGAACACCAGGAGGTAAGACTGAAAGAATACTGGGATGTGACATGACCTACCCATCTTTGCTTAGTTTTCTAGGTGTAAATATTTATGCAGGGCTCTTGTTCTTTCCCTCACCGCTCCACCTCACCCCATCCCTCCATCCCTCCATCCCCACTGCTCAGCCAGAAATGACCAGAATTCACTTTAGGGAATAGTAGTTTTGTGCTTTGAGTCTTTTTTAAAAAAGGATCATTTGTTACCAATTTCACAGCCAAAAGCTTTTAAGCCCAAGAACCTCCAGGTGAGTAAAGCAATGCTGGTGTGTGCAACCCACGGGCTGCAAGCTGCTCTCAATCCTACCACAACCCAAAGCCCCCTTTTTATATCAAATATTTTTATTTATTCACTAGAGGCCCAGTGCAACTACATGAAAGAAAGTTCCACCAGATGGCACCCTAACACAAGAAATAGAAAAGAGCCCTGTAGTTACATGGACTTTCCACCAGATGGAAACCTAATGTAAGAAATTGATGCTTTATCTGGATTTATTTTGTGGGGTGGAATCTGGGAATTTGCGAAACCCTTTAGGGATTATGTTTTACCACATTTTTCACGGGCTTGCATTGGCTTCACTTCCTCTAGCCAATGATCTCGGTCCCCAGGTTTGACTGACAGGCATGTTCCCTGTGTCGCCCCAACTTTACCG
Source organism: Myotis daubentonii (assembly GCF_963259705.1). Classification (NCBI taxonomy): domain Eukaryota; kingdom Metazoa; phylum Chordata; class Mammalia; order Chiroptera; family Vespertilionidae; genus Myotis; species Myotis daubentonii. The sequence continues at coordinate 129,067,484 of NC_081861.1, read as the reverse complement.
CACATGTGTCCATCTCACCTTTGTTGGACCTGTCCCCACAGTGGTTTTCAGGGAATGGACTGGTTGCTCCTTGGCGAGTGTGACATTGCAATTGCAGCTTCCTGCTGAAGCTGCCTGAAATGGCCAGCTTTATAGAATGTCTGGCCTCCCTTCTGCTCCTTTTCTATTTCAGTGGAATCTAATTTGTTCCAGAAAGCTGTTTGAGAAGTGATTTGTTTGAAAACGGAATCATTTCTTCCCACTAGAAAATATTCACTGAGCAATTTCCTGAGATGTAAATAACATGAGATTTGACTCATACTGTACATTCTCTCCTTTGCCCCCTGAGAGACAGGTTACTAAACATACAGGTATCACCATGAAAGGGTTGTCAGTTCGGGAACTGAAGTTTTGTTTGACAACTGAGACAGTTTTCTGGGAACAATTTGGTGGAGAGCAGCTGAATTGTTTGAGATGGGAGACATTTAGAACTGAGGCTTGATCTTATTAATAACTAGCTAATTACAATGGTATCACTTAGATTATAGTATCACGCATAACTGGGGGATTTTCCATGTATAATTCTGCAATTGTTTCCATTTTGAGCAGCTGTAGAGTTGGAAATCTTTGTCTCCCTAGTCTTTCCAGAAAACTTAGAATACCTTTTTATTAAATCCACCAGTTGATTTGGATACCAATTATTGGAAACTTATCTAAGCCATTTGCAATGGGGGACCATGTTTCCAGGCCTTTCTCACTGCATCACATACGTCTTATTTCAGTATGAAACTGAGTGGCTTCACACAAAAAAATCTTTATTATCTCACAGTTTCTGTGGCTCAGGAATCCAGAAGCAGCTGAGTTGGGTGTTTTGGACACGGGGCTTCTTGGGGGATTTCAGCGCACACGTGGGCCAGGTTGCAGTCATCTGAAGGTCTTCCTGAGAGTGGAGGAGCCATTTCCAGCCCCTGCCATTGGCTGTGGGCAGCATGTGGGCCACTCTGAAAGGCTGCTCAGACAGCAGCGGCCTTCTACCAGAACTGGTGATCAGAGACACAGAAAGCCACAGTGTCTTTGCAAGCCAGTCTCAGCAGTGACAGATCATTGCTTCTGCCATCTGCTAGGCTCACACAGACCAACCCTGGTATGGGCGAGAACCCAGCAAGGGTGTGAGAACCAGGAGGCAGCACCACCAGGCCCAGCTGGGAAGCTGAGGCACTGGACAGAATCTCATTGCGCTGATGGGACCCCAGGTGAGGAATATATCCCTTAAATCTGAGTTCTGCCAATGAGGCAAATACCATCCTCTTGGGGGAAGGAACATCTCATTTCCCCTTTTGTGCTTGCTCCAATTCCTCTCACTTCTGCCTCTTTCAATAGTCTTCTTCTCTCCAGAAAAATCACTTTCTCCTCTTCCAGCCAGTCCTCCCTTTTACTTTTCCTTTCTCTCTGATTTAGTCACTTTTGAAAAAGCACACAAGGATTTTTATTTTCAAAACTAGGGGCCTAGTGCATGAATTTGTGCACCTTGAAAGGAACTGTGGTGGGCAAAGGGGAAGGTCTTGGCCCATCCCCCACTCCCCCACCTGGCTCCTCCCACTGCAGCCCCTGGTCCCCACTCTGCCAGCAGTCCCCACTCCCCTAGCCTCTGCTCCCATGCACTGACAGTACCAGCCCCACTCACACCTACTGACGGCATGGAGCGATTGGGGCCGGTGCCATCAGGGGGTGCGAGCCATGGCTGCTGCCCCAGTCGCCCTTCAGGAGCAAGAGGAGGTGGAGAAGCCCTCAGGGGCTATTGGGGCTGGCAGCCACCACTTGCACCCACTGACAGCACCTAGCAATTGAGACTGGCACCAGGTGCCAGCAGCAGGTGCGAGCAGTGGCTCCAGCAGTGGCTGTGGGTGAAAGTGGGGCCAGCGCTGGCAGCAGGTGCAAGCACGGGGTGGGCCGGCAATGCATGAGAACAAAGAATTTTCAGTAACCACCAGAGGCTCACCCCGATGACAGCGACTGGCACCCCACCTTGGCCTGGTGCCCCCACCCACCTGCTCCAGCATCCCACTGCGGCTGATGCCCGCCATGTTCCGCACGCACCCCCTGGTGATCAGTGTACGTCATAGTGACCAGTTCAGTTCAGTTGTTCTGCCATTCGGTCTATTTGTATATTAGGGATTTATATACGTAGACTAGAGGCCCAGTGCACAAAAATTTGTGCACTCGGGGGGGGGGGGTCCCTCAGCCCAGCCTGTGCCCTCTTGCAGTCTGGGACCCCTCGAGAGATAACGACCTGCTGGCTTAGGCCTGCTCCCGGGTGGCAGAGGGCAGGCCCAATCCCTAGGTGCAGCCCCTGGTCAGGCTCAGAGCAGGGCCGATTGGGGAGTTGGGGCACTGCCCCCTGTCATGCACAGAGCAGGGCGGATTGGGAGGTTGTGATGCCACCCTCAGTCACGCTCGGGGTAGGGCCGATTGGGGGGTTGGGGCACCGCCCCCGTCACACTAAGGCAGGGTTGATGGGGAGGTTGCGGCACCACCCCCTGTCACGCACAGATCAGGGCCCATCAGGGGGGTTGGGGCTCTGTACCCTGTCACACACAGAGCCACAGGGCGATCATGGGGTTGGGGAGCTCCCTCCTATTAGGCACAGAGCAGGGCTGATCAGGGGGTTGGGGTGCCTTCCCCTGTCACGAACAGAGCAGGGTCGATCAGGGGTTGGGGCGCCGCCCCCTGTCACACACAAAGCCTTAGGGCGATCAGGGGGTTGGGGAGCTCCCCCCTATCAGGCACAGAGCAGGGCTGATCAGGGGGTTGGGGTGCCTTCCCCTGTCATGAACAGAGCAGGGCTGATAGGGAGGTTGTGGCCCCGCCCACTGTCACACAGAGAGCCGCAGGGCGATCAGGGGGTTTGGGCGCTGCCTCCTGTCCTGCTGATCCCGGTGCTAGGAGGCGTATTACTCCTTTACTATATAGGATAGAGGCCTGGTGCATGGGTGGGGCTGGCTGGTTTGCCCTGAAGGGTGTCCTGGATCAGGGTGGGGGTCCCCACTGGGGTGCCTGGCCAGCCTGGCTGAGGGGATGATGGCTGTTTGGAGCTGGTCACACACTCTTCAGGGTGGGGGTCCCCACTGGGGTGCCTGGCCAGTCTGGGTGAGGGGATGGTGGCTGTTTGCAGCTGGTCACACACCCTTCAGGGTTGGGGTACCCACTGGGGTGCCTGGCCAGTCTGGGTGAGGGGCTGAGGGCTGAAGCTCCCAACTGCTCCTTTTTTTCTTTTTCTTTTTATTCTGGGCCAGCTTTAGTTCTGGCTCCATCTCTGAGGCCTCTGCTGCTGAAAGCAGGTATCTGGATTGTTTGTGTTCTATAATCGAAACAATGTATAACTCCAGCTCTGAGATCCTGGCTCACTGAAAGCAGGTTTCTAGGGTTTTGTTTAGCTTCTATATTTGTTACAATGTTTCAAACTTCAGGCTCAGAGGCGGGCAAGGCAGGCGGGGAACGTTGGAGTCCTCCATCACTGAAGCAAGCAAGCCTCATGTTAGTTTCAAGCTGCCTGGCTGCCGGCTGCAATCTTGGCTGGCAGTTAATTTGCATATCACCCTGATTAGCCAATGGGAAGGGTAGCGGTCTTACACTAATTACCATGTTTCTCTTTTATTAGATAGGATGATTGCCAGGAACGAGTCCAAGAGGAATGACAAATACATAAGTGCTCTGGCCATTGGGACTCGAGTTCTTTTCTCTGAAAGGACACTGACTTAGACTGCTGGAAGACTATTCTTTTGCAGCAGGGGTCCCAATGCTGGATTTGGCTTTCCCCAATTACTGTAGTATTTCAGTAAAGGCCTACCAGCTCATTTGGGGGATGTGTCAGGTGAGCAACTGTGCTCCCGGTGGGGGGTAATTACAGCTGACTCCATCCCACCCTGCCCTCTGGGTTCATAGGAACACTTTCCATGAGGCAGTCCTGCTCTGTTGCCTTAAAAAATCATAACATTCCTTAAAATCCGGGCACTTTGGAAACTGAGCAAAGTCTCGTGGTCTCATGTACCAACCCTGGTACAGCATGTGAGAAAAACTAGCCAATGTGTGAGAAACAGGAGGTGGCACCACCAGGGGAGACATCTGTAATACAACAATAAAGATTTTAAAAAATACTGTATGCCTGGCCAATGTGGCTCCCTGGTTGAGTGTCAACCTATGAACCAGGAAATCAGGGTTCAATTCCCAGTCGGGGCACATGCCAGGTTTGTGGGCTCCATGGCCAGGTTTGTGGGCTCCATGCCCAGTAGTGGGTATGAAGGAGGCAGCCAATCAATGATTCTCTCTCATCATTGATGTTTCTATCTCTCTCCCTCTCCCTTCCTCTCTGAAATCAATATATATATATATGTATATATATATATATATATATATATATATATATATATATTTTAAATTCTGTAATATAAAGAAGACATGAAAGCAAAGTAATGTTATAAACTAAATGCATTCTGGAATAAGACTACACTAGAGCCACAATGAATTACCAGATGTTTGCACCTGAATTATTTATTCTGCAACAGCTGTTGGTGTAGTCTGACCAGCGGTGTTAAATAAATGACTCGGATACAGATACCACTAGCAGCATTGCCACTAGAGATAGGATTTTTGTGCAATGGTAAACAAGTCTTGGAAAGCCAAGAACAAAACAAATGATTAATATAGTCTTCTGTCTGTTTACTTAGTAAATACCTTTGTGTTTCTTGAAAATCCATTCAAAAACTAGTTTTTCTCTCTATAAAATGGAGTTAGGGAGGTTCAAATATTACAGGTTTTAGATGCAGGGTTTTCACCCAGATGAAGATCTGGAGCAACATTTGAAAGTCATGTGAGAAATATAAAAGGTCTTCATTGCACAGGATATCGGACTCCTAAGTTCAAGTGTACACCTTCCCCCTCCCATTACTGTGACAGGGCTCTGGAATCCCTCCGCGCCCACCGTAGGGCCTGGCCTCCCCGGAGCGGGGCCGAGTGTCCGGACCAGCTGCGTGGTGGCCAGCAGCGGGCCGAGGGGTGGGGCCAGGCGGCGACTGACCACGGGGGAGGTCGTGGGAGTGGAAGGCCTCACCGCCTGGCTCTTTCCTCCCTTCCCCCGTGGTCGGTTCCCCGCTTGCCCGCGCTGGGGCCGGGGGTCCGTGCCGCCCTCGGGGCCGGTCGGGGGGGACTGGGGCCTGCGTGGGCCGGCCACCAGGCCCCATGAGGGGGGGCATTGGCTCCCCGGCCCACGGCGGGAGCCCGGCGTGGGCTGCCACCCGCCTGCTGCCCCCCCCAGCCCCGACCGGGCCCACACGTGCCGCGTGGACCCCGGCCCCAGTGCAGCAGCGGCGGCAGCGGAGTGGGGCGCGTGCCCGGGGAGGCCACCATGCTGCAGTGCACCGGCCGGTGGAGCTGGGCCGCTCCACCGGCCGCACCCCGTGTGCTGGGCCTGTGCCGCCCAGACGCACCGCTGCGGGAGTCCTGGTCCGCCCGCAGGCCGGCTGCAGGTGCTGTGCGGGAGGGCCATCCTGCCTTGCGGTGTGTTCAAGCGGCAGCAGCGGGAGCCGGGCGAGGACTGTGCCCTCCATCTTGCCTTGGGTCCTCCATCTTGGGACAGAGCCATGTGCTTCTTCACCGGAAAAAGCTGCTGCTAGCCACACCCAGGATTTCTCTGGACTAACCAATAATAATCAAGGGAAGTGCACGCCATCACTATGACCACATCCTGTACCAACTCGCACCTGGCCAATTGGCAGGGCCCACAGTCCCCTCTCCTGCCCTCACTCCACCCCCCTTTAAAACCCCCTGTCCCATCAGGCCTCGCGCTCTCGGCCACTGGACTTTCCGCTGTGTCGGTGGGTCTGGTGAACGGGGAGCGCAACCCGGCTTGCATTAAAGACTCTTTGCTTTTGCATCAGACTGACTGGCTCCCTGGGGGTCTTGGGAACTTTGAAATCTGGGCACAACAACCCCTCCTACAGAAATGCCATTGTAAGCTATAGGGGCTGGCTCCACTCCCATTGACAGTTACTGGCTGGGAGGAGCAAAGGGGAGATAGGAGAGAAGAAATGAACTTCTCTCAGCTCACGATGGGCAGAGGGCCCCGCAGTGCCACAAGGACAGTCACCCTCAGCACATTCTGGAGCTGTGCTGTCAGCCTGTCTTAGAGGTAAGTCATCCTGTTACAGCATCCACTTTTTGTCTAAGTCCCACTATTTAGTCCCTTTACCACCAGCCTTAGAGTCAACAAATTTTTTAAATATTTAGAAATCTATTTTTTATAGGTTTTATGTTCTCTTTGGGCCCCAGGTAGATTTCTGAAAATGGATTTAACACTTCCTCTAATGTTTATTATCTCACTAAAATGTTTGCATACTGTGGACCCAGCAATTTCACCTCGAGAAATGTATCATAAAAAAAAGTATTTCTTTTTCATATGTGCACCTTTTATTGACTTTTATCAAGTATGTTACAGAGTTTTTATCTTGCCAAACCATGTCTGAGTATTCAACGAAGTAAATGGTACAATGGACAGCCTATTCACCCATCACACATATTTTAGTACAGTATGCCATTAAATAAGTTCCACCAACCCATCTAAGTTCATTCCTCAAAATCACAACACAATTTTGCTGGAAAAAATGCATACTTTTCAGGGAAAATATGTGGCTCAAAGTACAAGAGATTTGTTAAGATTTTTGGATTCCAAGTGAAGTCTTCAGTTTAACCAACAATCCCTTGTTGAATTAATCACCCAGTGTCTCCTTGGCTTGTGCAGCAACTCACCCAAACACTGCAAAATGCAGGCATCTTGCCTGCCACCTCAGATAACATCAACATTATTGCTCAGTCATGGTTGACAACTGCAAGCCTTCAGTGTGCTTGGGTTTGGGGTGATCCTATGCATTCCTACAGTACTTGCAAGAACAGTTGGAAACAGTTTGAGGCCTTTCCCTGCTGTGTCCGGACCAAGGTAATAGAAGTTTCAGAAGGTCCTTTTCTCCCTTGCAGGTCTTGGTGTGCTGGGCATGGTGGATCTACAGTGTCACATGGTAACCACTTGGCACATACGGTTAAACTTAAGTATTCAATTCAGTTTTTGTTCACAGCTGTGAAGTAGGCCTCATTTCCTGCCAACCCCTAGACCCTGTGAGAGGCTCACTGGGTCTGTGTATCTGGGAACTTGGAGGAGCACCCTTCTAAAGCGTCCCCGCTCAGATGCCCAGTTGTATGGGCGAGGCTCCCATCCTCAAACTCGGAGACCTGTGCTTCTTCAGTCTCCTCCTGGGGTCTTGACATCTTCTTGTGCTGTGCCTCCTCCTGGGACTCCAAGTGGGTGACAGATTTCTTTTCAGCGCTGGGTCCGGTGGTCTGCAAAGGCTTGGTGCCCAGGAGGCTCCCTCGATCTTTGCTGGTAGTTGCAGGGGACAGGGCCCGGGGCTTGGGCTGCATCCAGCTGTGGCTGAGGATCTCATCAATGTGCAGCCGTACGGTGACATCTGGCTGCAAGATGCGGTAGATGAGGTCCTTGCACTCCTTTGTCAGGTGTTTCGAACGAGGGAAATTGATACGGTGCTCCTTCTGGATGCGCAGCATCTTCTTGATGTTGGAGTCGTCGTAGGGCATGGAGCCACAGACCATGATGTAGAGGATCACGCCCAGGCTCCAGATGTCATAGACCTTGGGCTGGTAGGGGATGCCCTGCAGGACCTCAGGAGCTGCGTATGCCGCTGACCCACAGAAGGTCTTGCTCAGGGTCAGGCGGCCGGTGTCATCCCGCAGACAGCGTTTAGAGAAGCCGAAGTCAGACAGTTTGATGTTGAAGTCCTTATCGAGGAGGAGGTTCTCGCATTTCAGGTCTCGGTGGACAATGTCCAGATCGTGGCAGTACTTGATAGCTGATGACAGTTGGTGGAACTTCTTGCGAGCTTCATCTTCATTCAGGGCTCCCTGGTTTTTGATGAAGTCGAGGAGATCGCCCTGGACCCCAAGCTCCATGATAATATAGACCTTGCCCTCTGACGTCTCAAAGATTTCATAGGTCTTGACAATGGAGCGGTGGTTCAACATGATCAGGATCTCAATTTCCCGGGGAAGGAATTTCTCTAAGAAATCTGCAGGGGCTTTCTTGCGGTCAATGATTTTGACTGCCACGTTGAACTTCAGGCGCTCAGAGTACGCAGATTTAACTTTTGCGAAAGAGCCCTCTCCCAGATTTATCCCCACAATGTAGCCCCGTCGCTTGAGAACAGTAGCATCATCCATGTTGTTAACACCCAGCACCTCTAAGGCTGTCCTCTGCACACCTGTTAAACATGGGCTAGTGGTGTCCTCGTTTACATAGGACAGGGAGTCCTCTGGGCGGGCTGGGCTTGCTGTTCCTGCCTCCTGAAGGCCCAGGCTCTGGGTGGAATGTTTCGCATTGTCTCCTAGGTGACCAGTGGGTGAAGTCATAGAGGAATGGTGCCCTGCCCTAGCTGGTTTGGCTCAGGGGATAGAGCATTGGCCTGCGAACTGAAGGGTCCTGGGTTCAATTCTTGTCAAGGGCACATGCCAGGGTTGTGGGTTTGATCCCCAGTAGGAGGCATGCAGGAGGCAGCTGATCAATGATTCTCTCTCATCATTGATGTTTCTCTCTCTCTCTTCCTTTCCCTTCCATCTGAAATCAATAAAAATATATTAAAAAATAAAATACAAAATAAAGGAAGGGTGCCCGGAGGGAACGAGGCTCTAGGTTGAGCCACTGGGACTCAGAATCCCAGAAGGCTGGCCAGTGGGCTGGAGCCTACTGAAGACCTGCAGAGAGCAGCCTCGCACTTGGCTGGATCTGGGGTGCGGGGGCGCTGTGGGGACACATTGGTCTGGCCATACCTCCAGTCCTAGAGCCAAGACTGCTTGTTGAGCAGTAGGGCTGGTTACTGCACTGGGAAATCCAGGGTGTTTGTAATAGTCCGAGTCCCAGCAGGAAACAAGAACACTCTGGTTGGGGCAGTCTGAGGGTCTCATAAGGGCATAAGCTACAAAGGTGGGAGCAGAGTGTTTAAACCTCAATGGTAGTCATACTCCTGGAAGAGACAGGGATGATCCCTGGCATCTGGGAAGGGTAGTGCAGAGAGGGAAACCTTGAGAGAGGCAGGACTGTAGGTGGAGGCAAAGTGACTCCCACAGGCAAGGAGCTGGGGAGAAATGTCCCTGATCTTTTCTCCCTTCTTCAGTCCTGGAATCCTTCCCTGTGTCCACACAGGTGGCCTGTGGGCCCTGCCGCAGATGGAGCAGGGTAGAAGTGGGTCAGGAGGGGCAGAGCCTCCAAGCCTGGGGTCACTGCTTTTAGGAAGTCATGGCTCTGCCCTCTCCTGGCTGGTTTGGCTGGACTCTTAACCTCCCATACTTCTCTGACAGTGACCCCGCTTGGAGGACAGCTGGCAGGAACTTCTGCTCTTGCTGTGTGTTCCTTTCTGGGGGTCTGCACACCCCGAAGCCTTGGCAGGGCTCCTGGCATATCTGGGGCTGGGGCAGAGCTGGACCTGGATCCCACATTGAGTACCAGCAGCTCCTGGAATGCTCTGAGGATGTGCCAGTGGAAGAGTCAGCATTGGAAAGGGACCAGTTTCTGCCAGCAGTGGGGCCCTCTGCTGTGACAGCCCCTTTGTCTAGGCAGCTTCTGGACTAGCCTTTGGTTTCACCTTGGCCATATCCGCCCAGAGGGAGTTGGTACCTCTCAGATGGCCCAGCTCAGCCAATGGTCTGTGTACACCAGACAGCGCAGGTACTGCCCTCCTCAGTGCTCATCGGGATGCAGGGTGTTGCACTCGAGATCCAAGGCAGACAAGCAGTGCCTTCCTGCTCAAATTCCCTGTCCAGGCAAACCCAACAGGAAACTGGCAGGTTGGGAGTAGACGGACACCAGGCCCCCAGCCCACCAGATGGGGAGAGAGGCATGGAATCTTGAGGAGGGAGGGAATGCCCTGAGTCCTTGCCTTGGTGTGAGGGCTGTTGGGTGCAGTTTGGGGTGGGCAGGATGGAAAGAGTGGCTAGTGTGGTCTTGGCAGAGACCCACTATACCTTCTTCCTTCCAGGTGACTCAGATGTCTTCTGTCCGAGAGGAGTCAGGGTGGGAGCCCAGGTGTGCTAGTAGTTTGTTATTGCCACTCTGGCCACTGGCACCTATAGCAGCCTCTGGCCATAGGCGTACTGATTTTCACAACAGTTTTTTAAAAAAATAAAGAAAAAGAAATGGTTGGCAGGTCCGTCAGGAGATCCTGTAACCCACCAGGAGTCTGATTCCTGTGTTAACACTTATCAAGATTCAACTTCCATAGAAATAGGCTCCCATATCAGTATAGTTTTACCTACCCACTTGCTTCACTCTTGCCAGTAGCAAGTCTGCAACTCCTGCCATTAGGCAAAGGGATTTATTACAGAGAAACCCAGACTCTGCATCAAGTAGTCACACACCACTTTGACATATTTCTATTGAACCAAAGATACAAAACTAGGAAATTGCCAGGCTGTCTCATTAGATGGACAGAAACTTTTCAGTAATCCTGGGTATCTTCCTGAAGTCCCTTTTCAGGTTTAATAAATGACTGGATAGTTTAAGCTGTAATTATCAAAAAGAGAAGTTATATCACCTGTTGTTCACCCCTGACTTTAAAGACACACCAGAGGGTTGATAACAGAGCTACCCTGGGATAATTGCTACATTTACAGAATGTCCAATAACTTAAAAGTTTGGGACAGGTATATCTGGAATTGTCAGAGACCATGCAAGATCCATGAAACCTAAGTGGGTTTTAAGTTGAGGTTCTGCTCATGTTGCTTTGAATTTATAAGAACAGATCAGTGAGTCCTTTGGCCTGAGCAGAAATCATCCTCTTGTCACTGCAGTTAACTTTACAGTTAGACCTGATTCCAGGAGGCTATAGCAGTACCTGAAGTAGAGCTCCCTGCATCTATTGCCCCTTACATCAAAGGCTATTTGGTTCCCCTCCAGGGATTGGCAATTTCACAATTCTAATGCATATTTCAGGTCACTTACTTAACCAAGCAATATGCTCTGTCAAAGAACTTCTTCCAAGTCAAAGGAAAAAAAAAAAAAAGGAAAAAGGCATTAATGTGGAGCATAGAGAAAGCACAGTTCAAATAAAAAAAAATTACTAAAAGAAACAGGATTATTCCCTCCCATGCCCCCTTCCCACTTGGTGGACCCAAGTTTCATTGAATCTGTGGTTACCTCAGAATACAAATCAAAGTTTAAATTAGAAATCACAGCCCTACACAGAGTGTCTGAACACATCTGTTCTTTTGAAAACAGCACCTTCCAGGAAGTCTAACAGCCACAGCCCGCTACAGAGAGCATTCCTGGTGGGTGGGGCACAGGACAGGTTAATTAAGGTCACTTAAATCTTCACCTTTTTGCCCAACTGGTGTGACTCAGTGGTTGAGTGCTGACCTATGAACCAGCAGGTCTCGGTCAGGGCACATGCCCTGGTTGCAAACTTGTTCCCCAATACAGGGCGTGCAGGAGGCAGCCAATCAATGATTTTCATCATTGAAGTTTCTCTCTCTCTCTCTCCCTCTCTCTCTGAATATATATATCTCCTCACCAGTTTGACTCAGTGATTAGAGTGTTGACCCTCAGACTCAAGGGTCTCAGGTTTGATTCCGGTGTCAAGGGCACATACTTCAGTTGCAGCCTGACCCCAATTGGGGCACATGCAGGAGGCAATCAATCAATGTGTCTCTCTCACATTGATGTTTCTCTCTGTCTCTTCCCTTTCCTTCCACTCTCTCTAAAAAAAAACAATCAATGGAAAAAATAGCCTCAGATGAGGATTAACAACAACAAAAAATCATCTTTTATAGCAGGTCAAAACTCAGAGATGATTCTCTGCAGGATTTCTGATAGGTATCCAGCAGAGCTGGTTGCAAGTTTTGCATCGCCACTTAACAGCTGTAACTTTCTAATCCAGAAGTTGTGATCACATGAGTCCACATGAGTGCAGCAAATTTGAGGTACTCAACCTTACAAAGGCTCGGTACCTGAACATAAAAAGATTTTAAAATAACCATTGACTGCCGTGTGTGTGTGTGTGTGTGTGTGTGTGTGCGCGCGCGCGTGTGTTTTTATTACAATCTCTCTAAATTCAATATACATGAAGAGCAGTTGTGACACTTGAAACTTCCATAGTGCAACAGGGCTGGTCACTTATATAGAGGGGTCTGCATTGGTTGCTGTCAGTCAGCAGAAATCAGATGATAATGGCTGTTCATGGTGATTAGTGTGGTCTAGTTACCTTAGAAGGGTTAGCAAAGACCATTCCTTAATTGTACTGTGTGTTTTTTATTTTTTTTATTTTTAAGCATAGTGTTCTGGTTGTCTAGCTGAAGTTTAAGGGCCTGGTTTTTTGAAACCTCATCTCTGCCTCTAGTTTTGTGTCTTACTAATGACTTCAAAGCTCTTCTCCATTTCTCTATCCTTTTGGCTTTCTACCTTCTTGGCAATGGACTGCAGGGATGGGAATGGTGTATCACTGTATGTTTTCTGGTAGCCCTTGTGATGTTTTCCTTGTGGTTAACCTGGCTCCAGGAGGTCTATAGACACCATTAGTCATTGCCAGTTCTAAGGTTTCTGTAACAATTACTGGAGCAGGGGGTGCTTGTATCAGAGCTGTTTTATTCCAGGGACCTGAAGATTTTTCTACACCACCACCACCACCTTCCCCTTCTTCCCAATTATCACCTGGATCTTCTCTTTTTTCACTGTCATCTTCTTCCTCTTCACTTATTTGCATCACCTGAACTGTGAGGCTTCTGTAGTCAAACTTTTTTTTTAAAAAAAAATCTATTTTTATTGATTTCAGAGAGGAAGGGAGAGAGAGAGAGAAAAAAACATCAATGATGAGAGAGAATCATTGATGAGTTGCCTCCTGCATGCCCCACAACCCAGGCATATGCCCTGACCAGAAGTCGAACTGTGACCTCCTGGTTCATAGGTCAACATTCAACTACTGAGCCACACCAGCCAGACTAGTCAACCTCTTTTTTGCTCAAATTCTTTCCACTCATCTTCATCCTTCCTCATGGTGGCAGCCCCAGGGCCCACAGCCCCCCCCCCCGCCCCCCCGCCAGGCGCTCTCTGTCCGGTTGCTTCGCTCCTTCTTCTTGTTTTCCCTCTAATCAAAGGAATTGTCTAGGCTCTGCTCCTCCCTTTAGGCCATGGCCTTGGCCTTCTCCACCTGGATGGGTGGGGCTGGTGGTGGGTGCAGACCGTCGGACTCCAATAATGGTAATAATTTGAATGAGGCCATAGCTACACATATGCTCATCAAGCCTGCTTTATGATTGTAAAAATGAAAAATCATGTAATTGTGCAACAATAAAGGATTGGTTGAATGAAATCATAGCTACCGTGGATTATTAGGAGTTAAAAATCAGGTTGTTAAAGTTATTTAATCACCCATGGGAAAGGGTTACAAAATATTAGGTACCTTCTGATCTCTTTTGTATGTTTTTTTTTAAATGTGTATATGTGTAGCCAAAATATATCACTAGGAGGTGATACACTGGCTTATTAACAAGGGTTTATGTGGGCTGTATACTTGTAGAATATTTCCATTTTAAATTTTCGATTTATCTTTAGTTTCCAGAATTTCTACATAGAACATGTTTATTTTTTAAGTAGATTTTTCTTGATTTCAGAGAGGAAGGGAGAGGGAGAGAGAGATAGAAATATCAATGATGAGAGAGAATCATGATCAGCTGCCTCCTGCACACCCCGCACTGGGGATGGAGCCTGCAACCTGGGCCTGTGCCCTTGACCAGAATCAAACCTGGGACCCTTCAGTCTGCAGGCTGATGCTCTATCCACTGAGCCAAACCAGCTAGGGCTGGAACATGTTTCTTTTATAATGAAAAAAGATGGTAGTTTTAAAATGCTTTCTGGAAGAATTTCATTTTAGCTATTTGGTAAAGTCCATGATTGCCTCTACCCTGTATTTGCGCAATTCCAATTTTAGTTTAGTAGAGGTTGGCAAGTTTCTTAAGATTGGCAGGATTTATGACAGTTCAGCCAGTTCTGCAGAACTGTTAACTAGGCCCGGAGGATTATCCCCTCTTCCACCCCGTGTACAAAGAGTTTTATTGAGCTGTTAAGACCATGTAGTCATTGAACAGGACTGGACATGAAGCAATACAGGCCCCAGGAACTGGGGTGACCTGTGAGAGCTCCCTCCTGGGACTTCCACTTGCACGGGCCTGGGTATCGGCCAGTGTGTTTGCTGGTGTTTGTACTTTAAAGGTTCTCAGGTCAAAGGCTGTGGCTGCAATGTGTTCAGGGAACATGCTCAGGCCTCTCCACCAGGGGTCCCTTATAACAAGTGATGTCCAGAAGCCTCTGGATAGAGACCTCAGGGACTTGTTGCGGAGGGGTGGGGGTGGGGGTGCTCTGGGGAGTGTCACTGCTGCCCCCTCAGGCATATCCAGGCATTTCCATGCAATCACCTCAAAGTACCAGTCTCAGAGTCACTAAAGCCTGGCTGTGATGTGAGTGATATGGAGGCCACAGAAACTGCAGTCAGGGGTGCCCTACAAAATCAAAGAGCTATATTTTCCAAAAGCAGTTTTCACAGCACTTAAAAAAATTTACAAAAAAAGGTACAAAAATCATCCCTGGCCGGTGTGGCTGTGGTTGAGCATCGACCCATGCACCAAGAGGCCCCCAGTTTGATTCCTGGTCAGGGCACATGCCCAGGTTGTAGGCTCAGTCCCTAGTAGGGAATGTAGCTGATCAATGATTCTCTCAGGATTTCATCAGTGTTTCTATCTCTCTCTTCTTCTCCCTTCTTCTCTCTCTAAAAATCAATAAAAACATATTTTTTTTTTTAAAAAAAGGAAATCCAAGGGTGGTGCCTGGTCATACTGTTAAACAAATAAACAATAAAAAGTATAAAAATCATATTTATTAGGACACATGTTAAATAAGGGCATTGTTTCCTGTTAATGTATGTATGTACAGGGCGGTTACAGTGGCCCCCGTTCCTCCGCTACCCACAGTGTCACCTATACATGCACAGGTACAAGCACATACATGCACCATCCACAGATACGCTGGCACCAGGACCTGTACTCACAGCTTGAGGACTTTGCCCCTGACCGTGGGCCACCGTCTTCCATGGAGATGTCGCTCAGCTCACTGGGGTCACTGCCCCATGCCTCCTGTTCTCCTGCTTCTATCCACCCTCCATCTATACCTCAGGTCTAAAATGTCCTCATCTGAACCCAAGTTCCTGCTGTCATGTGAGCCGAGTGCTGCCAGTGCCTTCCTCTTGGGCCAGTGCCCACACTTCTTCTTCATGAGTAAGTGTGAGCTTCCAAACACGGGCCACTCTGCAGTCCCAGAAGGCGAGTCACCCAGGAGGCATTATGCCCACAGTGGAGAGCAGTGGGGAGAAACCTGCAAAGGGCAGGCCTTTCTTGGGGCCAGTGGTGAGGCCGGTCCCCTTCTCCCTCTCACTCTCCAGTTCCCCTTTCCACGCCATATCCCTGCCTTCCAAGCTCAGTGCCCACGTGCTCTGTAGCCAACTCTGGTGGGTGAAGTCGCCCCGTGGGAGAGCAAGGTGGACCTGGGGTCCCCCTCCCTGTCCCCTTCCGGGCTGCAGCTCCCAGAGGTCATGGGCAAGGCCCCAACTGTGGGCCACCGTGGGCTCTGGTCTTTGTGAGGATAAAGTTTTCTCATACCTGCAGGTGACCCTCTGGCAGACAAAGAGTCCCACTGGTGCTCCTGGGTGGCGCCAGCTGGCCTCTAGACAGAGCAGTGGGGAGGCAGGCCGGCTCTGTGCGGGGCCACCCCTCGGTCCGTAGCTGGCTGAGGGTTCCCCCTGCCCCTCTGGCCCTGTGTGACCAGGGCTGGGGCCACCACCTTCCGGCACAGTGGCTCTGGCCTGGGCACACTCCCCAGCCGAGCATGGTGGGAACCCCCTCCTTGAATTTCTGAACCGCTCAGGGACTCCTTGTCCTTTTTGGCCAAAACCTTCCAGATCTCCAGCTCGATGCTGTAGTCACTGTCCACGGAACTGATGTCAGACTGAGAGATGGGGCTGGCGGCTGATTGGTGAAGGTCATGGGCCTCCGCCTCGCTGGAGAACAGATGCCCTTCCCAGGCTCTTTAACCTGATGGGAAGGCCAGGAACGTGCTCAAGGGCCAGGCCTAGCCCTGCACAGCTTTGTTCTCTCTGTGGGGCTGTACAAGCTGCTGGAAGGTTTCCTCAGTGGGTCCTCCCTGCTGTCCCTTTTGGACTTTGACAGGCGGCTTTTCAACAAGGGCGGGCTTCTGTCCTTCCAGCCTCTCTGGAGGCCACCCACTGACCCAGGGCCCATGTCTTCATGCACCTTCCTGCACACAGCTCTGGGGTCTCAACACCTACAAGGCTTCTTGAGCTTCCACTTGGATCGTAACAAGTCCTTAATGGCGGTGTCCAGATCCTCGTCGATGTCCAGTGAACTACTCCTGTCCTAGGAGCTCTCCTTCTCGTCCACACTCCTCGCCTCCACAGCCTTCCCATGGCCCAGTGACATGCTGCCCCCTTGTGTCCAGGGCCACATGCTCATCACCCAGCCCGACAGTCCTGCAGGGGAGAGGCTACCTCCTGGCCTGCCCTCCCTTCCAGGCGCCTTGCTGGCTTTTCCTTGGCCGGGCTGTGCTTTTCTCTGGCCGAGGGCAGCATCTGGGGCACCCTCCTTTGCTACCTCTCTTGTTTTCTTGGGTATGGATGGCCACAGGGTGTTGCCGCCTCCTCTGCATTGCCCTTTGCAGCTCAGTGACAGGTCCAGTGTTTTAGAGACAGGGGCCTTGGGGCCACAAGCCTGCCCGTTGGGGCCAGGCAAGGCCAGTGGGCTGTGTGAGGACTGTGGGCAGGTGTCCCTCCTGGACTGTGCTTTTAGTGCCCAAAACGTCCGGATCTCCTGCTCTAGGCTGTCGTCACTGTCCACGGAGCTGCTGTCACCTTCTGAGAAGGAAGGCACATTTGGGGACAAGGGAGCAGGCTGGCAGACAGAGGTCTGTCACCACCCTCCCCAGGGGTCGCAGGATCATTTTGGAAATGTCCCGGATCCCTTCAGTGCACATCAGCTCCGCAGACATGTCTGCCCGACACAAGGACCAGTCCACAAACTTGCTCTTGGCTGCTGTTTCCTGGGGCTACAAGGGCTTTGGCTTCTTTCTTTCTTTCTTTCTTTCTTTCTTTCTTTCTTTCTTTCTTTCTTTCTTTCTTTCTTTCTTTCTTTTTAATATATATTTTATTGATTTTTTACAGAGGAGAAGGGAGAGGGATAGAGAGTCAGAAACATCGATGAGAGAGATCAATCCGCTGCCTCCTGCACGCCCCCCACTGGGGATGTGCCCGCAACCAAGGTACATGCCCTTGACCGGAATCGAACCCGGGACCCCTCAGTCCGCAGGCCAATGCTCTATCCACTGAGCCAAACACGTTCGGCAGGCTTTGGCTTCTTTCGGAGGCTTGGAGGATGGTCAGGCTCAAGGCCACCCAGGCCAAGGTCCACAGCCTTCGAGGCCAATGGCTTCCACTTGCCTGGCATTTTCCTGGGGGTTTCGGGCAAGGCAATTTTTGTGGCATGGCTCGTGCTATGGATAGGAAGGCCAGGCTGCTCCTTCTTGGGCAGGGTTTTCTGCTGTGGGTCCTGCTCACCTCCTTCCTCTTCTCCAGCCAGTACAGTTGGATGACCTCCTCCAAGCGGTCGTCACTGCCTGAGCCCCAGGCTCTTGTGGCCTTGTAGATTTTTGTGAGTGAAGAACTTAACAAAGAAAGAAGCTGCAAGCTGTAGTGATGAGTGCAAAGGCCACTGAGCACCTGTTCCCATTACCCCTACCATCCATATTTGCCATTGGACAGTCCACTTTGGTTTGGCCTGGTTGTTCAATTAGCAACCTTTGTCTAAGTACTAGAGTGATACAGATTCTGTCTCTTTATTTAGTAGCACTTGGTGGCCCCCAACAGTCATTAACTATTGACTATGAAGATAGTAGTCACCCTTTAACTCGGCTGAGTACCCAGATAACTCATTCTTAAAGCACACCTGGAAGATGGAAGTTTCTAAAAGTTGCTTTACTAATGAAGACAGCAAGGCACCAAGAGGTTAAAAGATTGGCATATTTATCAAATTCTAGTATACTACTTGTATGGGTCAGGCACTATTCTAAGTGCTTGGCAAATTTTAAACCATATATGCTTCATAACAACCCTATAACATGAATATTGCCATTATGATCCTTTTGAAAATGAGGAAAACCAGGCACAGAGAGGTTAGGCAACTTGACCAAGGTCACACAGCTAAGAATTGAACCTGGATTTGAGACCAGGTGGACTGGTTCTAGAGTCCATGTGCTATGCTGCCTCTCCCAAAGCCTGTTCTTAGGTTTCCAAAGGCTGCTTCTGTTTGGGGACCAGCCACAGAAAATGGCTGACAGCAACTTTATGCAGGAGTAATCAGCCATGATCTGCATGATGGGGGAACAAGGGCAGACTTAGAAGGATGTGTGATGTGAAGCAATCATTGATCCGATGAAAGCCAGCCCAGAGTGATAACCCACAGATAGAAGGAAATCTTTGCCTTTGCTCTTGTTGGGGCATGCAGAAGAGGTCAAAGGCAGCACTAATGCTGAAATACAGATCTGGTGGCTCAGCTGACATTCTCTCGGCTTGAGCATACCCATATTTCAAGAGCAAATAGTTGGGAATCCATTTTCCCACACTTTTACATCGGCAAATAGAAAGAGATGCTCATACCCACCATTATTCTCACACTTTACCATGGATTCAGGAGACCTGTGTTTCCATGAAAACACTATGGCACCTCTTTCAATGAACTTCCCTTGGGGTTCTGTCATGAGTCAGTATATCTTGTCTTCCATGTTTACAAAATACATTGCTAATGTTAAAATCCTTTTTTGATATCTCATTGTTCCTAGGACAAAGATCTAAGTCCTCAATGTGGTCTAAAAGGACCAAGATGATCCACCGCCAACCCTGATTCCATTTCTCAAAAGCGGCTTTGATCTGGGACTGTACTGGGCCTGCCCTCCTCCTGTCCCCCAACCCCACCCCCACCCTGGTTAGTCAGTGCAGCTCAGTGGTCAGATCGGATCTGAAAGGTTTTTCTTCAGCCTTTCCTGACTGCTCCCTGCTTTCCACAACCCTCTTTACATTGGAAATGTATTCATTATATGTGTAATTTATCCATTCAAAACCTGCTGGAGCTCCTGGTGCTGGAGACTCGAGAAGTCCAAGACCCTTCTCTGTCTGCAGTAAAACGTACGGGCAGATCTGGAACACACCTAGCCCCGCTCCTGGAGCCACGGCTGACCTCCAGGCGGACATCGTAAAACCCCCACCCCCACCCGGATCCGCGCCTGGACATTTAGATAAAGACCTGAGCTTAGGATTCCTGCCACCAGTTCCTGCTATCATTTTCCCCGAGCACCTTTTAAAACGTGGAGCCCAAATCTGAACCCAGTACCTAGATGCAATACCGCTGGCACACAATTAGCACTTTGACCTGGGAACTCCTCTGAAGAGACCCTAGAGTTGTTTTTGTGTTTCTTGTGCTGTCACCATCAGCCGCGTCATGCTGTTAGCTCACGTTTAGTGTGTGAATCAATAACTAGAGCCAAAAGGCTTTCCCCATTGACTTCTCAGTATTACATGGGAAATCGAGTTTTGGGTCCTAGTCAAGTAGACAGGGCAGCATTTTACAATTGTTAAAGCACGGTCTCTTTAAAAACCGGTTAGCGGCAGAACCATTTATAGAAACCAGATGATCTGACTTTTGGCCCGATCATGTTGCTAATTTTTATCATCACGTGTATTGAGCGAGGGCGGCACCGGCAGGACTGGACGCACGATAAGACTGGCTTGCACGATTTCCAATCGTACGGGGCTAATATGTGGTTTTAAATCCAAGAAGGCGTTTTTCCCGCGTGTCCGGGAGGCGGGGCCCCACTTCCCAACGCAGGCGCCCTCGGGTCACGGTTCCACGCCCGCCCGCCAAGGGGTGACCCCATAGCCCTCAGCCACGCCCCCTTCTGTTGCAGACACCCAATGGGCGACTGCAGCCCTCTCCTGTGGGCGGGGAATTCCCTGAGCTCTGTCCTGGTTGGTCCACGGGCCCGGCGGGGAGTATGACGTTCACCGCCTCCATTACTTCCCCGCAGCGGCTAAGGCGTGGCTTCCGCTCCGGGCGCTTGAAGGAGACTCGGAGACACCTGGGTCGCCCTGCTTGCGTCGCTGGCCCTGTCACTACCCTCAGTCCATGAGGAAGATGCTCGCCGCCGTCTCCCGCGTGCTGTCGGGCGCTGCCCAGAAGCCGGTGAGTTGGCGTGAGCCGCCCGGTATATTGCGCGAGCGGGGCGGAGGCTGGAGGACCCCGAGAGCGGGCCGGGCCTCGGCGCGCGGTGCGGCTGTAACTATGACTCCGCGGAGTGCTTCCGGAGCCGCGAGCCTTTGTTTTGGCTCCAGGCGATGCGTTCCTGTCCTGGCCTGGGGAGGAGCGGCTGTCGGATCGCCGGCGCCGACCGGGAGGGGGTGGGGGCGGGGGCTTTACGATGGCTGCGTGGAGGTCAGCCGCGGCTCGGCTCCGGGCGCGGGGCTAGGTGTGCCCCAGATCTGCCCGTGCGTTTTATTGCAGTCCAGGGGGGTCTTGGACTTCTCGAGTCTCCAGTTGACCACCCTTCCCGGTCCACTCATTTAAAAAAATGTTTTTAATTGTTGGTAGTATTACATCTGTCCCCCTCCCCAGCCTCCCCTCCCACTTACCGGCCCCGCTGTAATAGTCTTCCTAATTACATTCCTCTTGACCCAGAGGCCGTGTAGAATGTTAAGAGCATGGAATCCGGAGACTGAGTGGCTCCTTCGACACCATCCTCACCATTTACTAGCCCTGCGACCTTGGGCAAGGTGTTTTTATTTTTAATCCTCTCCGAGGATATGTGCCTATTTATTTTACAGGAAGAGGAAGGGAGAGAAACATTTATGTGAGAGAGTTGAACCAGCTTCCTCCTGCACGCTCCCTACTGGGGACCGAGCCCGAAACCTGGGCATGTGCCCTGACTTGAAATGAAACCGGGAACTCTTGGCTCATGGGTCGACGCTCAACCACTGAGCCACACCGGCTGGGCTGAATTGAGTTTTGAGTTGCAGTAATCTGTTATCTGGATAGAACAAGAGTGGAATGTAGCTTCATTCTGTCAGAAATTCTTGTTGAGAGAAGACTATTGTAGTGGTAATGGATCCCCCACGTATAACATTACTTTTTCTTTCATTTAATTTTTTCAATGAGGATAAGAAAGTGAAAGAGTTAATGCTCCTTACTTTGAGCCACCCCCCTTTTTGGCTATTTTGGGTATTTTTCCTGTTGCCTGCATATGTGGCACAGCGGAAAATATTGTTAAGCAACTAGGTATTAACCCTAGATTGTGTGTCTGTGGCCTGAAACCCCTGTTTAATAGTTCCCCCTTTTTGCAGCAGAGCAAATCCACTAACCAATGTTTCTATAAGCTGTAATAATTGATGTGTTCCCAGAGTGCTCAGTGCACTTTGGGCTCTTGGTTCTAGTGTGCTCATTCATCATCAGGTTTCAGTTGTGTTAACACAGGCTGCTTAGAGGGTTCAATGTGTTGGTTTTTAGAATCATCATAGACCTATACTTTGTTTTTAAACTTAAGTACCTGTCATTTCATATTTGAATGAGGTTGAGAGTTATCAAAGTTTTTATTTCACAGAAGATTGTTTCATTTAAAATTTTTATTGTCTTATTGTTTGTAGTATTTATGACTCCTTTTGTGAGACTTTTTTTGGTGTGAGATCTTTACTACCAGTATTTTTTTTGACTTTTTAAATAGTAGGTAAAATGTTTCACTTATACTGGTAGAGTCGGGAATTTTAAAAATATTTTCTCTCTCACTTGAATGGTTGCTCCTCAGGGGGAGACCTGCAGCCAAGCTATCCCTCCCAATTCTTTTTTTTTAAATTTTTATTTATTGATGAGAGAGGAGAGAGAAACATTGATGTGACATAAATCAGCCGCCCCCCCCCTCCCCCAGGATGGAGCCCACAATCTGGGCATATGCCCTGACAAGGAATTGAGCCCATGACCTTCTGGTGCATGGGATGACCCTCAACCAACTGAGCCACACCAACCCTCCCAATTCTTGATCACTGCACTATGGGTGTGAGACCTGCCTGTTCTGTGTCTCTACCCCTCCTACCAGTCTTGATGTGGCTTCTTTATATTCTTGACTGGGGGCCCGGTAGCGTAGCCGGCAGTTGGACATCTCCCCCAGGGGTCCTTAGCGCTGCCGCCGCCGCCGCCGCCGCCGCCGCCGCCACCACCACCACCACCACCACCACCACCACCACCACCACCACCCCCCCACCCCCCCACCACCACCACCGCTGTGCTCGCCAGCCTTGAGCCTCACCAGCCTTGAGCCTGGCTTCTGGCTGAGTGGTGCTCCCCCTATGGGAGTGCGCTGACCATCAGGGGGAAGCTCCTATGTTGAGCTTCTGACCCCTGGTGGTCAGTCCGCATCATAGTGACTGGACTGGTCCTTCCACTGTTGGGTCTATTTGCATATTAGCCTTTTATTATATAGGATTATGGGGCTTCTGATAACCTAGTCTTCAGGTGGTTCTCAGTGTTCTATAATTTAATTGTAACTTTGATATGATCGTGGGAGGAGGTGAGCATAGCATTTACCTACTCCCCTATCTTTACTGGAAATCCCAAATATTTTTTTTAACTGCTAAAATTAACACATCTGTTTTGTGATTGCCAAATATAACCTTTTGTCTGTCACCTTACCCCTCTCAGCTCCATTTCTCCCCATATTTCTCAATTTTCTTCATTTATTCTTAGGTATTTTAATGGACTTTCTCTACTTCTAACTGAACTGAAGCATTTGTTTCTAGTATTTAAGCTTTTTTCTCTCCAGCAACATCATTGCCTTTACTTATTGGTTTTATTAGATAATGGTATATTGATAGGTAAAGAGATAAGAATAGTTTTCTGCCTGTAGGCTTATACACTTGGAGGTACATTTATCAGTTAATCTTAACCCCTCACCAAGATGAAGTCCAGTATTAGAAGTTGGATGACTATGAACATATCAAAAGTACTTTAAATTTTTTTTTTTATTATTTCAGAGAGGAAGAAAGAGAGAGATAGAAACATCAATGATGAGAGAGAATCATTGATTGGCTGCCTCCTGCACATCCCCTCCCCCTCTGGGTATGGAGCCCACAACCCAGGCATGTGCCCTTGACCAAGATGGAACCTGGGACCCTTCAGTCTGCAGGCTGGCGCTCCATACACTGAGCCAAACCGGCTAGGGCAGCCGTGGGCAAACTACGGCCCGTTTGAAATGAATAAAACTAAAAAAAAAAAAAAAAAAAAGACCGTACCCTTTTATGTAATGATGTTTACTTTGAATTTATATTAGTTCACACAAACACTCCATCCATGCTTTTGTTCTGGCCCTCCGGTCCAGTTTAAGAACCCATTGTGGCCCTCGAGTCAAAAAGTTTGCCCACCCCTGGGCTAGGGCCAAAAGTACTTTTTGTGGCATCTGAAGATTGTGCTTCAAGTCTCTATGAAAAGAAGTCATGTTGGTTTACACATCAGTGTGTGAAAATGTGGCAGAGTGTGGCTAAAATAGTCCGATAATGCTAATTAGTTCAATGTTTATGGTCTAACCTGTACCTAAGCCATCACATAGAATATTTTTGCTGCAAGTAGGTATGTTCAATTATAAGAATGAAAAGCTTTTTACCCCACCAAGCGGTGACAGCCACTCAAACATCAAGAAGGGAACACTGTTGTAGAGAACATCTCTCCCTTGTGGGGCTTCAGGAGGAACCTACCCCAGATATAATCTGTTTACATTATAAAACAACCCTCAAGTCCATTGTTTTTAAGTCAGGGAGTGCTAAGTACCATTTCTTTTGTCTTATACATTTCTCACTAATATATTTCTCATACTTTGAGTACTCTGAAATATTTTTCTTGTAGATCCATTTCATAGAAAAAGTGGTTTGCCTGAAATAGAGATTGAATCATAGTTTTATTTGAAAAATGATTCTTAAAGTGAAGCTTAAGCTTGCTTAGTATATCTGGTTATGACTAAAGTAGCATAAACAAAGCGCACAGATTATCTAGTCTTCAACTTGGCCTTTGACTTCATTATATCCTCATTGTAATTTCTTTGAAAACAAAGTGATTAAGTGGATTGGTTTAGTTTTTGCCCCCATTTTCTTTCTGCTGTTGGTCTTCAAATAGGGGTACAATCCTGTTTTCATTGGCCAAAGTATGGATTCATTTAGAAGACAAGATCTCAGTGCAGTGCAGAGAAGGGAGATAAGCCAGTGAATATATTGGGGCTTATTCAAGTGCCAGGACTGCATCCTGCAAACGGATTAATAATAGTAATGACTTTAAAAATAACTGAGAATAAAAATACTGATATATTTTTATATTTTGGTCTTTCAAGGCAAGCAGAGTGCTGGTGGCATCCCGTAATTTTGCAAATGATGCTACATTTGAAATTAAGGTAAGAGGTGTTTTCCTTGTATTAACTTTTCTGCAGGTCCCCTTTGATATACAGTTTTACCCTGGGAACAGAGCATTTGATATTTTTGCTTTTTTACCATTTTCTTTCAAGTGTTTTAGAATCAAAGGTTCAGAGACATTTAGCAAAAATTTACACTTCTTACTTAGCAGCTTGCTGTGTTTGGGGTAGAAAGAAGGGCAAGCTAAAAAAAAATTAAAGACTCCAAAGTTTAGAATGTGATTTGGTAAAACTTGTGAGTGAGAAGATTCTTTGAATACTTCTTTGAAAATTTGTCTTTCAACCTATAACTCATTTGACTTCAAGGGGTTTACAGTGAAAGTCATCTTAGACAGATTTCCTTCCTCCAGTACCCCATCCCATTACATAGTGAACTTTATGATATAAGGGGTCAGAAGCAATATGCAGCATTTTTGATATGTCCCTGTGGGTTTTTGAGATAAATATTATTTGTGATGGAGTTAGATCTTAGAATGGGGCTGGCAGTGTTTACATTGTAGTAACTGGAAGACAACTGATTCCATTTCAGAAGTGTGACCTTCACCGGCTGGAAGAGGGCCCTCCTGTCACCACAGTGCTCACCAGGGAGGATGGGCTCAGATACTACAGGATGATGCAGACTGTCCGCCGAATGGAGTTAAAGGCAGATCAGCTGTATAAACAGAAAATTATTCGTGGTTTCTGTCACTTGTGTGATGGTCAGGTGAGTGATAGTTTTGTAAATAAAGTTGTGTTATTTAGGAATTTAAGTGTGGCTTCTACTTGGTGGCTATTACTCAGTCCTACACATTGGAAGGATTCCAGGCTGGTATTGTACAATAAAGGTGAAAATGCTGAGTGAGACCTGCTATGCAGCTTATGCTAAAGAATCTATTCATGCATTA
This sequence comes from Myotis daubentonii, assembly GCF_963259705.1. NCBI lineage: Eukaryota > Metazoa > Chordata > Mammalia > Chiroptera > Vespertilionidae > Myotis > Myotis daubentonii. The sequence continues at coordinate 129,041,969 of NC_081861.1, read as the reverse complement.
CATGGCTGGTTTCCTATGCCTTTATGGTATTGTGATCACCTGCATTGGATATACTTTTGGGGTAAAGGGTTTTACCAAGGACTACAAATTTAAATGCCTACAGGGACCAGCTAGGTAGAATAAATGAGTGAAGAAAGCTAGCTATACAAGACAGTGTGACAAGGACTGGTGGTGAACTGGAATAGACAAGTTCCCTGCAGGTCCCACTTGCAGGGGATGTCATGACTTGGTTCCAGCCAGTTGGTGCCATATGGAAATACAGGGCTAATGCTTCCTGTTCATTTCTTCAACACACGACAGAAGACTCGATTTTCTTGTGAGATTCCTTCTATTTTAATGTTGACAGCTGATTCGGGATTTCTTTTTAAATCACCTTACAGCCCAAAGAAAACATACATCTGTGGATTGGCAGTTTATGGCTTCTGCTTGGGCCTTATCCTCCACTCTGTTTCTGATGATAGAGCTACTTTCTGTGGTTATTAATGAAGAGTTCAGTTAGGTTATTGTTTCATATTAGTCTAGGAAACCTTTTATCTAGAACTGTGTATTGTATTGATTAATTGATGCTTCTTCCTTTAATGCAGGAAGCTTGTTGTGTGGGCATGGAAGCTGGCATAAATCCCACAGACCATCTGATCACAGCCTATCGGGCTCATGGCTTTACCTTTACTCGTGGGCTTTCTGTACGAGAAATTCTCGCAGAGCTTACAGGTTTGCTATTAATTTACAAAAAGGGGAAATTAATGAATTCAGTTTTTAAATCTCTCCTATTAAGATGCTAACTCCCACCCTAGTCTGTTTGGTTCAGTGAATAGAATGTCAGCTTGCAGACTGAGGGGTCCCGGATTCGATTCTGGTCAAGGGCACATGTCTGGGTTGTGGGCTTGATCCCCAATAGGGGTGTGCAGGAGGCAGCCAATCAATGATTCTGTCTCATCATTAATGTTTCTATTTGTTTCTCCCCCTCCCTTCCTCTCTGAAATCAATTTAAAAATGTTAAAAAAAAGATGCTAACTCCTTATGAGTTAATATTAAAATGTTGAATTAAAAAAATACAAACATTTTCTCCCTTTTGAGTAAACTGACCATTTTTGAGGCCATCTGAGCCTTCAGGTTAAAGTTTAAAAAGATTAGCTCTATGAAATCAGAATTGTGTTTATTATCACTGTGACATGCCAGCAGAAATCTAGCAGTCATTGAGTAGAAACATTTCATGGTAAACAGTGTAAATTCTAGGAATCTCCTTAGTATTTCCTTTTGTCTTTGTCCCCCTTGGGTCTTGAACTATTTAGTGTGCCAGTGTAGGAGAAATCAAATGTTTGTAACTGCCAAAGAAAAACAACAAACCAGTCCTAACATCTAAGGGGAACTCGTTGATGATAGAGCTGGGAGGTTAGGACAGCCGTGGGCAAACTATGGCCTGCGGGCCGGATTCGGCCCTTTTGAAATGAATAAAACTAAAAAAAAAAAAAGACCGTACCCTTTTATGTAATGATGTTTACTTTGAATTTATATTAGTTCACACAAACACTCCATCCATGCTTTTGTTCCGGCCCTCTGGTCCAGTTTAAGAACCCATTGTGGCCCTCGAGTCAAAAAGTTTGCCCACCCCTGGGTTAGGACCTGGGGCTAGTCTGACCTTTATTATAAAAGGACCTGGAGAAAAGGAGGAATATGTGTTTGCACAGAGGGGCAGGTGCTTATACAACTTAATTGGCCTCTAGAGTTCTAATGGATGGGCCTCTTAAGTAAATGTTTGGGTGTGGTTTTGTTTGCATATTTGGTCTTTGATGCATATGTGTGTGTGCTGCCATTTCTAGGACGAAGAGGAGGCTGTGCTAAAGGAAAAGGAGGATCAATGCATATGTATGCCAAGAATTTCTACGGGGGCAATGGCATCGTTGGAGCTCAGGTAGTGGAGGATGGGGATTGCATGCTTTCCTAGATTTGGCCCTCATCTCTGTCTTTACAATAGTTCATGCCCCAGCGAACTTCCCTCTGTTGTATTTTAGTACTCTTGGAGCTTAGAGTGCTTAACAGACCTATTGCTTTGTACCCTACCATTTGATCATTTAATAAATAGTTTTGGACAATGACTTATAAGTAAGCAAGAGCCTCTAGCAGTGGAGCTATACCTTTATTTTTTTATTTATATTTCAGCACATTAATTGCTTTGTCACATCCACTTGGCCCTACTTCTTCCTGCTATAGACAGTGCTGATGCGGGTGCCAGATCAAGAGAGGCAGATGATCAGTATTTCAGGGCTGACTTAGAGTCCCTATGCCAACTTCAGTTGTTTTTATCAATTAGTGAATAATGAAGAAGTAACAGCATAAAATCATATCTAGATTGTTTGGTTTACTTTCTAATATATTGAGATTTCTACAGTATTTTTCTTATGCCTAGGTTTCTTTTTTTGGCTCATAATTAATTGAATCTTTGAGTTCAGAAATGTTATTGCTAAATAGTTGAGAGTATAATAATTACTCATCTTACTCTCTTGGTTTATTTCTAATACTGGGGGCAGGGTAAGCATAGATAGGGTTGGGGTAGGGAGAGTTTGTAGTGACAGTATCATTTCTATCTCGATTTCTGGCAAAGAGTTAAAATTCAGAGCATTAATTTCCCCCCTCATGGATTTCTGTGCTTCCTTTCTTGGTTGTCCTTAATACTAGGTGCCCCTGGGAGCTGGGATTGCTCTGGCCTGCAAGTATAATGGAAAAGATGAGGTCTGTTTGACTTTGTATGGCGATGGTGCTGCTAACCAGGTGAGTATGTGCCTCTTTCAAAGTGTTGTCTATTCATAGGCCAGTTTGTAGAGAAGATATTATTTACTAGTTAAAATAGACAAGCTAAATTTGGGTTTTATGGCCAGATTAGAGATTCACCTCTTGGCATATTTCATAAGTGCTTTATAGGAATGTGCTCCTGTGAGGGAACTCTTCTTTGCTGTACCTCAGTGATTCACGAACTTTGTGGACCTTTTTGTATTTGACCCCATTGCAAACCAATTCTTAACCCAGTACTGTAATGTACTGATTCAGTTTCTGGGAGGCCTTGGCATTTTCAAACTCCTCTCATAGTTTCTGAGCCTTGACTCTGCTTCTCTGATCATGGTCCGAGGCGTCACTAGCCTGTGGATGGCACTCTGTGAGGCCCTGCTCTGGATGCTGATTCTTAGATACTGGTTTACTCTGGTTATCCATTGAGTCTCTTAGAACTTATAGTAAAGCATAAAACTAGGTAGCCACACATTTTTATGTGTTCCTCTTTTCCCTGGTCTATCTACTGTCTTGGCCCCACAGAAACAAGTGGTGTTTGCTTTTTCACATCCCTTAATTGGAAAAAGATGATGCTTGCTGCATCTCTATCCCACCCCCCTAGACACACACAAACACACACACACACACACACTCCTTTCCTCAGAAGCTTCATTGTAGATGCGGCTTTTTATACTTTATGAAAGCTTTCTCTGCTAGGTAGAATAGCAACTGTTAGGATGAAATCTGAGAAAAATAGCAAAGTGAACTCACTTGAACTTCTTATGTATACTTACAGGGTCAGATATTTGAAGCTTACAATATGGCAGCTTTGTGGAAATTACCTTGTATTTTCATCTGTGAAAATAACCGCTATGGGATGGGAACGTCTGTTGAGAGAGCAGCAGCCAGCACTGATTACTACAAGAGAGGCGACTTCATTCCTGGGCTGAGGGTAAGGACACCTTCATGGCTCGATGCCTCTGTGTGTGTACTTGACAATTTCAGACAAATTGAAGAGTTGTATTTTCGTTGTTGTTTTTTTTTTTAAATCCTCACCTGAGGATATTTTTCCCATTGATTTTTTTAGAGAGAGTGGAAGGGACAGAGGAGGGGGAAAGAAACAGCAATGGGAGAGAGAAACATCGATTGGTTGCCTCCAGCATGCACCTCACAGGCAGGAGGTCAAACCTGCAACCCTTAAGATCTGTGCGCTGGTGCTCTAACCACTGAGCAAACTACCCAGGGCAAGAGTTCTATTTTCTTAATGCAGGAACAGCTCACGTAGAGTTAAAATGCTGTTAGGCAGTTTGATTTATACTCTGCCCCTTTGCCATGTATTAACAGGTAGATGGAATGGATGTTCTATGTGTCCGGGAGGCAACAAAGTTTGCAGCTGCCCATTGTAGGGCTGGAAAGGTAAGACTTTATCTGAGGCCTCTGGACTAGAGATTGCTAGTGATGTTTATCTGTCTTAAAGTTAAAAGATTGCTGCCTCCCCCATGTCTGTCATAGGTATGCAGGGGTAGCTACTGACTGAGGTGCATAAGATAGAAGTAGAGTCCAGTCAAGTGAATCAGATCCCTTTATAAATAGTGTTGTCTTGGTAGCTTACCTCCATGGGAAACATTCCACATTGCTCCCATTTGGGGTAAATCTTCTAGGGTTTCCTCAGCGTTTTGTCTCTATCTTCATCATGATACTTTATCTAGTTTGCCTTTTGGTTTGGTTAATTATGTGCCTCCAACCCCCCATTAACTATAAGCTGGAGTGAACAGATTGGGGACCCCTGCAATGCTCAGCAGAGAACTTTGCTTAAATAATAGGCATTCAGTATAAGTTTGTCTTCTATAAATTAAATATTATGGTTGACGTATATAATCTTGGTCTTGCTATTTCAGTCCTAAGAATCTTGACTTTTCAGTTATGCATTGGAGAGGACAGTGAAGTTGGCCTGACAAGGAATATGTACCATCAGAGCTAGCGGAAAGATGTTTTCCCTACATCAATGTTCCACAGCCCAGAAAGCATGCCCAGAGGTTCACCTTTCAGTGACTTCTGTATGTGTGTCTGGGCAGGAATGTAAATTAAGATTTGGCTAGCAGTGATGAAAATGAAAGAAGGGGGGTAAAGCAGCCGGGAAATGCAGAGCAGTTAAAGAAGAGAAAACAAGAATAAAATAGAGCATGGTGAAGATGGCAGGTTGGTGCCAGCAGGCTCAGCAGTCTACATCAGGACTGCAGGGCTAGGGGTCCAGGCCCTGGAAGCTGGGTACCGTGCCCCTCCCAGTTTCTGAAAGAAGATATGGGGTCTAACCCCACATGGAAACAGGATCAGTGGTTTGTAGCATGTGTTGACTTTCCCAGCCTGACCAAAGCTTTATCTTGGATTTGGGGAGGGTCTGGAAAGCCCCTTATCACTGCCCCCTTTACTAAACCCACTGTACTTCCAAATGGCTGCTGGATGACATAACAGAAAGAAGAGGTGACAGTTATTGAGGGCTTGACATATGTCAGGTAATGCACTATTTTTTAAGTGTTTAATTGGCACAACTCTGAGTTAGGTTATTACTGTTTTGCAGATGAGGAAACAGAATACTTAAGAGTACATAGCTAGTATCTATTACACTAGGCTTGGAACCCAAGCACTTGGACTCAGAATCTCCCTTTTTAACTATTACACCAAACTACCCAGAGATCCTAGATCCACTTCCCTCCCGAAAGGGTTGTTCTTATAGGGAGCTAGTGTTTTATGAGCAGGCTACCTGGTTGTAGCCAGGCTGGCCAAACTCCCAGCAGAGAGACAGATGGGGTCAAGTATCAGGGTACCTGCCAGCTTCTTGTTACACACTGGCCAGATCTGAATGCAGCAGAATTGGTTGCTCGCCCCTACGGAACAATGCCTGAAATGGATGTGAGGTGGAAATTCACCTCCCCAGCCTATCTTTAGTTCTATCCTTTTGTGCTTTCCAGTAGACATGGAGATTTGCCTTAATCTTATTTTGTTAGTTTTAGTATTTTTCTCTAGTGCTTTAAAAGGATCAGTATGCTTATAGATGTTACCTGTGATTGGAGGAGAAAGACTAGCTTAGTGACCCTGAAGATAAATGCCATCCCTCTTTCTGCTGCCATACCTGCTTCCTAATAAGTTTTTCTTCCTTAAATTTAAGCTGTTTTTATAGGATTCTGTGACAAATGCTACACTGTTGGAACAAACATTCTTTATCAGTAGGCTCTGTAATATGTGAAGTGCCTTTTTTATTCCCAACAAATTGGGGCAGGTTCCTGTTTAAAATGAGAATGAAGAAACATGCAGTCAATCTGTATTAGAAATGAGAACAGATAAGCAGCAGTCAACTAATAAGAAATTCCTGACAACTCACCTGATTTATGGATCTGTTGAGAATATGTTTGATCCTGCAAGTGTGTGCATTTTAGGCCATTGATTGTTGGTGTGCTGTGCCTGTGGTCTTGCCTAATCTCCCTTGGGTTCTGTTTTAGGGGCCTATACTAATGGAGCTGCAGACTTACCGTTACCATGGACACAGCATGAGTGATCCTGGAGTCAGGTATGGTCATGGGAAATACGAGCATGGTGTCTAAAGTGGGATGTGCTATGAATGGTGCTATTCACATGAAAAAGCAAAGTATTTCAACATTTGCTTTTGAAGTCAGACACTAGTTGGCTTCAAGTAAACTTGAGTCCTGGCTGGAAAGCAGTGCCTCCCAATAAAGTGTTTCCAATATAGAAAGTATTCTGAAAAATCCCTACTATATAATATCTACATGTTAGCATGAGCAGCAATAAAATAAAATTGCCGAGAGAAATTTTTCCATAAAGCAGGTCTGATGGTGTAGTAAATTGGGGGGCATTACCCAAGATTCTTTTTCGTGGCATTGTTTTTTCTAAAGTGAGAATTTGAAAATGTTCTAGCTGGTATGGAGTGAGGCCAGCTGGCACATGGGGCATTCAGTATGTTGAAATAGATGAGTCACAAAGAGATAGGGTACACTAGAAGGTAGGAGTTTTATGTGTCAATTAGTAATCCTGGCATATAATGCTGTGGTCCCAGAGAGTGACACAGTAGTAGCAGATTTAGTCAAAGTAAGCCATAGCAAGCCTTTGAGTGTAGAGTGGAGGAATTCTAAGGGAAAATATAAAGAGCAACTTATATGGACAGATGCACTTTATGTAATTCTTTTTTCAAAAAATGGTAGTCCTTTTAGTGTTATTTCAAGCAATGCGTGGGACAAGGATGTATTACAGGGATTCAAGAATTGGAAAACCTATTATGCAAGTTTTTGCTGGCCACACTTCTCCAGGGTCTTAAGGGAAAAGAGAAAGGCACATTTATTTCCTGCTTGACATTCTACTGCTTCAAATTCTGTGATTATCACTACCAAGAACCATCGCCACTGTCCCCACCTACGTGAAATTTAGAGCTCAAGGGAGTGAGACAGTTGACACAGAAAGAGTCTCCACTTTCTTCAGACCCTACCTCTAGATCAAAGATGCAAAGAAAGACTTGGTCTCTCTGGTCACAATGCTGGGGAAGCCAGGTGAATTAATTGCCAGTATAGAGTTTTCTATAGAAGATATAAGCAGCTCTTACAAAATGGCAGGCTCAGTTCTTAGGCTTTCAAAATATAATTCTGTCATTCCATCAGCGACATAGGTATTGATGAGCTCCATCTCAGCAACATACTTCCACATATCACAGAACTCTTTGCTATACTGGAACTGTTCTTACCTAATTCTGTTTCCCTCCCTGTAGTTATCGTACACGAGAGGAAATTCAGGAAGTAAGAAGTAAAAGTGACCCTATCATGCTTCTCAAGGATAGAATGGTGAACAGCAATCTTGCCAGTGTTGAAGAATTAAAGGTATTGTTACTTTTGGTGGTTTAAAAGTGAGCTTTCCTTTTTGAGCAATCGATATTTCTCCACACAAAAATAGCTGCCACTCCTCAGTGAACTACCTTATGGGAAAGTATCTATTATCACAGAACATTAGTTATATTGGCCAAAGCCTGTTAAAACCTCCCAAGAGCACAATTATTTTTTCCTAGAAATATAGTTTGGTGATTATTTTTATTTTTTTTAATTCGTGTTTCTACACTAGGATGTGTGTGTGTAATTACTTTTAAAACATTTTTATTGATTTCAGAGAGAGGAAGGGAGAAGAAATAAAAACATCACTGATGAGAATCATCAATAGGCTATCGCCTGCACGCCCCCTACTTGGGATCGAGCCTGCAACCTGGGCATGTGCCCTGACTGGGAATTCAAACCCTGACCTATTTCATAGGTTGATGCTCAATCACTGAGCCTCACTGGCTGAGTGAGGCTTTAAATGTTGAAGGCTTTAAAGTATAAGTACTTTAAATATTGATGTCTGTACTACAAAATATTCCTGGGTATATCATTGTGTCACTTAGTTAAATAACATCTTTATAGCAGCTATTTATTAGTAGTAGAATTATGGTTATACTAGCGACAGGATCAGAGTACAACGACTTGGTACTTAAACTGTGTTTATTTAAAAATCTCGAACTGTAATCTGATTTTAGGAAATTGATGTTGAAGTGAGGAAAGAAATTGAGGATGCTGCCCAGTTTGCTACAGCTGATCCTGAACCACCTTTGGAAGAACTAGGCTATCACATCTACTCCAACGAGCCACCTTTTGAAGTTCGGGGTGCAAATCAGTGGATCAAGTTTAAGTCCATCAGTTAATAGGAGACTGCATGTAATGGATGGTTACATCTTCAGTGAGCTACTTGAAAGCAACTATAAGGAAATCTTGTTCTCACCCATAGAATGTATGTAGATTAAGGTAGTAATTGCATGCGGTTTATACAGTATTGCATTAAAGGTTATGTTAGATTTATATAGGTCTAAATAGGTAACAGACTTTGCTTAACCTTCCTTCAGATTATTTCCTTAAAATAGTTCTATTTGATCTAGTTTGTACACTATTTTAACAGGTACTTTTTAGTTATTGAAAGGAAAAACAATTCTTTGTATGCCTGTCCAATTCTGCCACCTTATTTTTGGGGGGTAGGGACTCATTCCGTCTGGCCCAACCCCACAGCTAACAACAACGTACATTAATGCACACACACGCCTATAAGACAACATTTAGTTGTCTAACCAGGCAGTGGGTAGAAGGACAGTTCCATTTTTAAATAGGACTACTTCACAATCATTTCAAAGGTCAAATAACTTAAAGTGCAATTAACCAGTTACTATTAACTTATAACCTAAAACTGATTCCCAGCCTTTTTGTTAAACACCTATTGTTTTATCTTTGCAGCAAGTGCTATATAGGATGTGATTTTTTTTCATTGAAGTAACTTAAAATTTATTTTTAAGAATTCCATAATACTCTGGACGTCAAAACTGTGGCTCACAATCACTGTTCTCACAATACATACCGTTCTACTCACCTTTAAAATGTTGATAAACAGAGGCATAAAACATGAAAGCCAGTGAAAACATTTTATTAACTCATTAGAACTTCAAGTTTTTAAATTGTTTTTGGTGTTTTATGTTTGTCTGTATGAGAAACTTTAACAACAAAGATGTCAGCTCCTTGCTCCCTCTCTGTCCTCTAACTCATTAGAACTTCAACTTTTTAAATTCTTCATGGTGACTTATGTGTCTATGAGAAACTTTAACAACAAAGATATCAGCTCCTTGCTCCCTCTCTGTTCTTTAACTCTTTAAGACTTCAATTTTTTAAATTATTCATGGTGTTTTATGTGTATCTGTATGAGAAATTTAACAACAAAATGTGGGCTCATTGCTCCCTCTGTCCCCTGGCTTTGCTGACTGATTAATCCTCATCTTGGGTCGCCAGGGCCCCCCGAGTCTGTCTTCTGTACCGGGAGACTTCACTCCAGAGCTTGCAGAGGAGCCCACCACTACGAAACAAAAAGAAGAGTCTTCTTTAGAGTCAAAAGAAAACTTCAAAGCAACACCACAGAATACTTCTTTAGGAGCCCTTACAGCAAAAACTATAGTATATAATTCTAGTCTTGTCTAGATTTCTTCTCTTGTTGTAAAAACTTAGTTAAAATAGAAATATGTTCTTTTTGCACATGGAGGTGACATTTGTGCCCCAGCAGGAGTGGGACATTGTCTTAGAGGTACATGCAGGCATGCTGATGTGAACAGAACATCCCATTTAAGATGACATGGGAACCAGAATGTAGGCTGCAATTTAAAGATATGTTTTGGTGTAGCATGGAATGGGGAGAGCGCTTATTTCGCCTTCCTGCTTTTCCTACATAGCCTTTGGCTTCTGCTATCTCTTGACTTTACTCCCAACTTGAACCTGGGAAATCTACAGGGTTTAGAGTTTTCTAAGCCATAGAAAAAGGAATTAAGTTCAATGAAGGGGAAAAGGTAGCAGCACTTCATTTTCTATATTTAAAAGCATAATCATATGAAAAAAGTCGTTTTCTATTGTACAAAGTGTTCTGAGGCTGTTCTTACCGTAGACCAAGGTATCTGAGGTCTTCCTTAGTGAAGTCATTAAGAATATCAGAAAGTTTGTAACCTTCTTTAACAATCTGAAATACAGATCAAATACATAGGAAGTAAGCACCTTTGTGATAATAGCATAGGATTGTTTTTTGGGGTATAAATTTACCTTTTCAATAGAATTTGCATCTGCTCCTTGCATTTGCAACCAGTCTACAAGCTCTTGATATGTTCTCTGCTCATAAGACGATGCTGGGTTCTCTGTAGTAATTAGAAATTTGTTTTATTGTATATTGATGTGTAACAATAAAACTTGAACAGTGACAAGGAAATAAACTATTCCAGAATGTAAATGTGATGTGAAAAGGAAATGGATCGAGCCTGTCTCAGCTGCTCTAATACACAGTGTACAATAGTCCAGAGTCAAATAATCCTTACCTGTGACCTTTAGCTAGTTTGGAACTTGGTTATGTATCACTTTAAATACTTATTCCCATCTCTAAAATGCCTTTTCTCAGGAGTCACATCCCTAACTGCACTGGAAATCAAAGGAGGAAGTATGTTTTAGTGGGATTTTTGTCTCAGGCCTTATCCATTCACATTCCAAGAGGTAGCTGTAGCCCTTTTGTAAGCAGCACAGAATGAACAAAGCAGGTTTACTGAGGTGTAACTTATACAGTAAACCACCCACTTTTTTTGCAGCAAAGTCATGTGACCATTACAATCAAGATACAGAAATGTCTATCACCCCAAGATATGTAGCAAGGAGCCACATCTTTTGTAATCAATCCCCCCCTGCCCATTCTGATTTGTTTTCTGTCCCTATAGTTTTGCCTTTAACAGAATGTTGTGTAAATAGTCTATATTTATGGAGTCATAGTAGATAGCCTTTTGAATCTGGCTTCTTTCACTTAGCATAACACTTTTGCGAGTCATTCTGTTTTTAATGTACCAGTAGTTCCTTTTTATTATTGATTAGTATTCCGGAATCTAAAGGAATACTTAGTGATTAATTAGAAAATAATCTAAATTGTGTCACGGTTAACTAGAATATTAGCTTTTAATTTTTATTTTTTATGTTAATCCTCACCCGAGGATATTTTTCCATTTATTTTCAGGGAGAATGGAAAAGAGAGGGAAAGACAGAAACATAAATGTGAGAGAAACATCGATTGGTTGCCCCCTGCACAAGTCCCAACCAGGGCCGGGGAGGAGCCTGCAACCAAGGTACATACCCTTGACTGGAATTGAACTTGGGGCACTTTGGTCCTCAGGCCGATGCTCTATCCACTGAGCAAAACTGGCTAGGGCTAAAATATTAGCTGTTAAATTGTATCTCAGAATTAAGTCAGAGCAAGTAGAAAGTCACTCACCATTAGATCTTAATTGTAACTGAAAGTCACACAATTGTTGACTTTGCTGTTGTAGGCTTTGCCGTATAAGATTCTGGTGTGCTCTCTCTGTTTGAAGTAGGTTTTTCAAAAGTCTGGTGTAAAAAAAAAAAAGCCATCATTCCAGAGAGTCTAACACCATTCAATTCAACTCAAATATGTCTTTAACATTAGAGATTGAGAGAAAAAAAGCACAATCCCAATGGTCAGTATAGTTTCTTCAAAGTTTTGTGAACAGGTTTCAGTCTGCACATGAGTAAATTCCTTGTTTCCTCCCCTTGAAAAAGACTCAGGGTGGGAGTATATTTTTTCTCAAAATATGCTATGAACCAAGATAACCCAGTGGAACTCAGCCAGAATAATCTGATAACTCTAACTTGTCTTCCCTAAGTCGGGTTAAGTTATTGAAACTAGTAGTCAAGCTCTTTCTTCCTCTCATGGGACTAAGCCGAGGAGATAGAAACCTGCTGTACAGGAACTGGTCTCACAGATGCTCATACAGACCAGTTATTCCCAGGCAACATCACTTTGGGCAGTAGGTACCATCTTCCTGCTCTGCCCCCAAGACAGCTAAAGCACCTCCATTCTGCAAGGACAGCCATGCTTTGTAGGGATTTAATGTTTATCAGGCATTTGCAATTGTGCTGGTTGCTATTTACTAATTCCTAATTCTACAGAGACTGGTAACATATCAACAGTGGAGAATAACCTTTGAACCTATATACAATATTCTTTTGAGTTGGTAATTACAAACTTTATCAGAAAAACATTTTTTAAAGTGCTAAGTATTACTATCAACTTTCACATTTATCGTATTTCAAAAACTTTAAAAACTTTGCCACCACCACGAGTTCATTAAGACTCCAGGTCTTTCTAAAAAAAATGATTAGATCTGCCTAAGATTCAACGTTAGAGATCCGTAGGGGTGTATACAGCTTCTGTTCCAAAATATGTACACCTGGCACCTAATCTCTCCCCATTAAATATTAACATTATGGATGATCATGGGGCAAAAAAAAGCATCATTTGGAACCAATACCAACTAATTTGCTATAGCTGTGGCTTATACTTTTCATAAATCCATTGATATGATTTCCCTAGTGCAAACAGGAATCATTTTATTAAGCACCTACTATGTGCCAGGAAGTGAATAAAACAGACCGGCTTTGGGGGACCCTCATAACAGTGCCAGGGTCCCTTGGCTGGGAAGGCAGTCCATGAATGCCTGCCGAGGGATCATGATAAACCACAAGGAAGAGATTCAAAGAGGTAAGGTCAAACTTCCTTGGGGTCAGGGTTATGGGCCAACTGCCACAGTAGAGTGCTAACCAGTCCCCAACTTGGCTACTTCTGTAGGGGTGGGCTGCAGATGTCCACTGCTGTACCCACAGGCCATGCCAGGGTTCCTATCTGGCAAAAAGACAGAAAACTCCAAGATGCTGCTGCCTTTAATATAGCTAAGTGCTGTGCGGCCTGGATTTCCAATATTAAAGAAAGGGAGGCATTTAATCTCTCCATTGAAACTGAGAATACCCCTTTGCCCCGTTCCCTAGTGGTGAAGATTCTTTTCTGAGACCGGGGTGAAGCACTCAACAACTAAATCAACTGCCTTGCTGGTCCAGGTCATTGTTCCACCGTTACTGACCTGCCGGTTTCCTGCCTCAGACTGTCTAGCTGGAGGCTCAGATCCTGCTGGAGCTCCTGGTACTGGGCTTCCTGGACAAGTGCTGAAGTGGGTTCGGTACCTCCATGTATTGCACATGCTTCACTTCCAGATGAGTCTGTTGGGGGACCATCCTGGTCCACCTCATCTGGGTCCTCATTCACCCCTTCTGTTTCCTCGGTGGCCTCAAAGTGGGCTTGGAGCTCTGCGCAATCATGGAAGAAGAAGAAAGGACCACAGTTCAACAAGACCAGAGGAACTAAAAAGCTTTTATGTTCCTCTTTGGATTTCGCTCCTTCCAACAAGACCAGAGCCTCCTGTAGCTTCTATGTCCCAATATAGTGTTGCATTGACAGGGCCAGCAAACAGGGCTGTTCAGAAGGTGGCCCTGCCAATGCAACACTGTATTGGGATTGGGATTTTAAAAATGGAGAGGAACTATTTCACTCAGTTCTTGGCAGTGCAAAAGTGATCACCCCCAGTTTAAAGATGAGAAAACGGGGGTTTAAAGATGTTCGGTTAGCTAGCCAAGCGGAGTTTTAAAAAGGTACAACTAGGCTTCCAACCTGGCCTGTGTACATTTACTACAGAAAGTTGCCTACTTGGAGCAGGGACTAATGGAGTCCTGGGGATTAAAGAGCTTCTCCCGGAAGCTAGAAGCTGAGCAGGGCTCTCATGCATTCAGGGGAGCAGGCAAAAGACGGAAGGAGCAAACTCCAGAGAGGAAATGGCAGTGTCAACACAAGTGTTACAAACCTTCCTTTGCAGGAAGAAGTCACCACAGAAAGAGAATCAACTTGAATAGTAAGCAACTCTAACACAGAGTTGACAAGAGCAAAAGATATCTAGAGTTACCACACGGTGATTCTGAGGAGAAGGCACCATTCAATTCTCAACCAACCAGCAAGTGTTCCTAAGGATGCATTGTAGCATTTATGCTAACTTTTAGCATAAGTTAGTGTCATGAGTTTAGTGTCGGTTAGGTACAGAAATACAGTGCAGGAGAAATTCTTAGAATCAGAATTTTAGCCCCATAGGGTTTGTGACAGCATTGCTTTATTGCAAGGAAGTATAGCCAAGATGCGAAAGAGAGCACAATTGTTGAGCATAGGGGATAGACATTTCTGGTCTTTTCCATAGCCTGAAGCCGACCTTGACTGAGAAGCAGGCACTTACCTGAGATAAGAATGACGACTGCAGTCATCACCACTCGCTGGATGATGATATCCATCGCACACATCCACTGGACGTTAATTAAGTGGTGCCTCAACATTTTACTCACCTATAAAACACAAAAATGCAGATTTCTGGTCCACTGTACTTCTAAGAAATAAATTTTTACTAATTCTAATTTCTACTCTCTGAGATAGAGTGTTCACCATTCTGCTCTGCATTTCTACCCTACTTCTGTTTCTTCTGGACTGAGTCTCCAAGCTGACCCTAAGTCAGCGGTTCTCAACCTGTGGGTCATGACTCCTTTGGGGGTCGAACGACCCTTTAGGGATTGCCTAAGACCATCGGAAAACATATATATATAATTACATATTGTTTTTGTGATTAATCACTATGCTTTAATTATGTTCAATTTGTAACAATGAAATTGGGGGTCACCACATGAGGAACTGTATTAAAAGGTTGCAGCATTAGGAAGGTTGAGAACCACTGCCCTAAGTCCTGCTGGGGTCTAGGACAGTGGTCAGCAAACTGCGGCTCACGAGCCACATGCGGCTCTTTGGCCCCTTGAGTGTGGCTCTTCCACAAAATACCATGTGTGGGCGCGCACAGACAGTGCGATTGAAACTTCGTGGCCCATGCGCAGACGTCGGTATTTTGTGGAAGAGCCACACTCAAGGGGCCAAAGAGCTGCATGTGGCTTGGGAGCCACAGTTTGCCGACCACTGGATAGGAGATGAGTATGGTGATCAAATCTACTGCACTGGGCCTCTTCATTGTTTATTCACTGAGCACTTATGAAACCTCAGGCTCTGTGTTGGAGGCTTGAGATACCAAAGCTCAGGCAGACATGGTCTCAGACCTGAAACAACTCCTCTGTTTGGGCAGACACAAGCTTAAACCCCAAATCTATTCAGCTGGCAAATGCTACTTGTTCCCAAATCCTGCACTCCTGCTATTTGTGGCCAAATGCAATTGACCTATTCACCTGCAATTGCATATGCAATGTTTAAAAGAACTGAAACCCAGATTCAGGTGTCAACAGGTGAGAAGAGATGGGGACTGTGAAAGAAGATGGTAATTGAACCCCATGGGATTGGCTATGAGCTGCTTCAGTGGGCTTCCTGCTTTCTGGTATGTTCTCTAGGGCCACATAGAGTACTTACAACATTCTGAAATCCAAACAGTATCAGATGGATCTGACTGAGTAAAAAGCTGTCGAATTTCAGGACCACCTTTAGCTCTGATATCCTGGATGCCATCACTCCATTCTCCTCGGAGTGGATGAAGTCCCTCAGGATCCAAATTATTTGCTTGATGTGGTCGACTGAGAGGTGCGGTTCTTCCGAATTCTAAACACACACACACACACACACACACACACACACACACACACAATCACTTTCATTGAGCAAGTCCGAGAGACGAAGCAAAATTCAAGAAGTATTGTGGGAAACTAGATTGTCCATTGTGCATTTGCTAAAGAACTGTGGCTGCCTCAGGTGAGATGGGATCTCTCTTCCTGGAATTCTCTCCATCTTTTCGGTTAGAGGGTTATGTGCCGCCCCCCCCCCCTCCCCCGCTGGCCCCCACACACATGCCACTAAGCCCGCCTGGTAATGTTTCTGGCATCCCGTTTAACTCCTTTTAAGACCCCGCCGTGAACAAGTCTTTCTCAAAAGGGACAGAGTGGGGGCAGTGGCCTCTTCCTGAAAGGACCTTTCCTTATCTAAAATAACCTCCCTAAACTGGCTGCTCTAGAGCAGGTTCAAGGGCTCAGAGCTCCTGGGCTTTGTGCTGCCATTTGGCTTATTTGCCACCAGGGAGCATCACTGACCCAGGCATGGCCGGATTCACTGCAGTGTTAGGCACATGGTTTCAGCAGTTTCTCCTCCCCCCCCCCCCCCATGTATTTTCTTTTGTTTTGTTGGAGGGATGGACATTGGGAAATACTTATGGTGATTATTGTAACTGCAAATGTTCCAGGGTAGCACGAACCTCAGTCCCACTGGACCTCTCTGGGACCTGGACACACTCCCCCCAGCCTGTACCTGAACCAGGTACTCCTGCAGGTTGGAAGCCAACAGGTCCTGCCCGTCCCAGAGGATTTTGCATAGGATGGCACGACACTCTTGGTCCTGGTAAAGCTGGAAGAGATCCGGGTCCCCGTCCTCGGGGTTCAAGGATGAGTTCTGGTCTTCTGTGCTCAGGTCGTCTGTGATCCAGCTGTCATCCTGAACCCTGCGGACAAACACAGGTGACAAACAACCCCTGTGTCTTGAGTAAAGCTGGTATTCTAGGACCCCATGGGGGAGGAACTAAGAGGTGACTCTGCAGTGTCAACTTCAAGAAGATAAAATTACAGGAGGCAGGCTGATGGAGGAGAGATGCAGTGTGTTTTCTCTCTTAGCAGTAGTGTTGGGAGAGGGTGGGTAAAGGGGGAAGGGAGACGGAAGGGAGAGGAGGGGGTTAAAGGGATAATGAGGGGCAACTGGGGAGGCGGAAGGGGCAAGGGAAGAGGGGGCGGGAGAAGAGGGCAAGAGAGCAGAGAGAAGGGGACAAGGGAAGGAGGGAGATGTAGGAGGGGAAGACCAGTGAGAGAACACACTGCCCTCCCCCTTGCATTGTTGACCCCCTGCCACCCTACAGATCCAGCAGAAAGAAACAAAAGCCCTTCAAGTCCATCTGCTTTTGACCCGGAAGGTATTTTGTAACCACCCCACCCCTCCGTCACCCCATGAATGAGCAGCTCTTACAGGCCCACAGCAGAAGGACAGGGCAGATAGTACCTGAGCAGGTTGCAGAGCCCATGCACGGGCTCCGAGGCATTCTCTAACCTGTTGAGCTGGTCATCCGACTCCAGGGTGCCAGGGTTATGTTCTTCGCTGCTAGAGCCCATGAATTCCCCCAATGCGCCCATGGTCAAGGCAGTGACCTGGGAACCTGTTGTGTGGGGGCAAACATAAAGGGGCAGAGGCTCAGAAAGGTAGGGGTAGGCTTAGAGAGGGAGTGTGCAAAAGGGAGGACTCAGAGACTGAGGAAGCTGAAGGAGAGGCTCACACAGGAGGAGGAGGATGCTGTGGGGGTCCGAAAACAATGTTGGAAGGGAAGCTCAGAGAGGGAGGATGGAGGCTCAGAGAGGGACAATACTAAGGTAGGAGACGCAGGAATAATGCTGGGGAAAGGATCAGAGGGAAGTTGCTTGTGGGGTGGGGGGCTCAGAGAGGGAGGATGCTTATGGGGAGGCTCAGAGAGGGACAACACTAAGGTGGGAGACTCAGGAAAAATGCTGGGGAAAGGGAAGTTGCTGGGGGGGGCACTGCTCAGAGAGAGAGAAGGGGGAGCTAAAAAAGGATGGAGGCTGGGGGATCAGTGAGGGAGAATGTTTGTGGAGGCTCTGAGAGGGAGGAAGAAGGCTCAGAGAGAGAGGCAGTAGGCTGGGAGAATTGTCCACTCAGAAAAAGATGTGGAGTCTCAGAGAGGACACATGCTTGGGCTTGCTAAGACTGCTGCTCTAACTGCAAACAAATGCCCAAAGATCCTGGTGAAATGTATCTTCTGCTTCAGCAGGTCTGTGATGGGCCTGGGGCTCTGGGTTCTAACCAGCCCGTGGGAAATACTGATGTAGCTAGTTACGCTCTGAGAACAAGATGCTGAGACATTCTGTCCTGCAGTCAGATTCCATCTACACCAGGGAAAAGAGAACAAAGGGCTTCCTTTGCAGGGGTTACTCTTAAGTCATTGTCAGCAGGACTTATTGCCCTAGAAGGGGTCACTTAGCTATAATGGGCTGTGGGCTACAAGACAGCCACTATAGGCAAACTCCTCTGACATGCCCTTTAAACAAAGTCAGGAGCCGTGTAAGGGAATAGGCCAGGCTCCAAAAATGAAATGCCAGGCCCTGCAGGTGGGGAAGACACAAAACCCCAGCTAGGGCCCCTCTGGCATCCTTCCTTGGCACAATCCCCAAAAAGACTTTAACAAGGTGGGTGGCATCGCTGTCACCTATGGGGCTCCCTACGTCCTTGTCAGGAAATCACATTCATTGGCTGTGTTTGGACAACCCCACACCTGCTGCACCACCCCCACGACTATTCTATGAAAATAGGCAGTGTGGCTCACTTAGCACTATGGAGAGCTGGCACTCTTTGAGCAACAGAGAACCCAGGGGCTCAGGGGGTCACCCAACTGTCCTAGTAGGCCTCACCTGATGGCTTGAAAACAATTCGGGTCTTCTTGCCCTTGTTCACCTGCCTTAAGAAATCCTTCTTGAGCAGGTCAGCGGCAGTGGAACGTTTGTGGGGATCAGGCTCAAAACAGGATAAAAGGAAGACTCTGGCTTCAACTGAAAGGACTTCTGGAATCTCAGGGTGGATCTTAAACAACCCCACCTGCATTTTGAGGGAGAAGTGACCAATGTGACAGTGAGGCCTCAGGGAAAACAAATGTATACACCTTCAATACAAAGCTCTGAGGGGCTGGAGATGAAGCATAGCAGCCTCAATGATTGGTACCCGTGTCCAAGCCACAATGGCCTCTTGGGACTTTGCCCAGCAGATTGTGGAGAAAATGATGCTGGAGCAGTTTCAGAGCCTAGGCCTTAGGAGACCTTGGGGCTTCTGTTGCAGTCCTCTCAGAGCCCTGAGACCACTATGCTGGGGGAACACCCAGGGTGAAGGGCCATGTGGACGAGGGCCTCCAAGGGCATCCTGCCCCAGCCAAGCCAGCACATGATTGAGTCTGGGTAAGACCAGAGGGAGAGCCAATGGTTAGCCCACAGAATCATGGGAAATACAAAGTGGTTATTTTTAGCTTCTATAGTTTTGGGGTGGTTTGTTACACAAAAGATACCTGAGATGAGGCTGGGACTGTAGTCTGCAGCAGGATGCTCTAACCTAGGGGGCTCAGAGGTATCTGTGGTCTGTTCCCTGATGCACAGGATCCCCAAAGGATGGCCCACTCAACTTTAAGTGCATTCACAGCCCCAATCCCCCACTTCCAGCTGCAAACCATGTGCAGACCAAACCTGGAGCTGGTACCTCATGGCCCACACCCTTATCCTCTGGGGTACAACTGGCTGAAGGAGGGGCACTGCCCTTTCCTCTTCAGGCTCCTGCTACAGTTTCTGCTTCAGCTCCCACTTCTGGCCAGCTCATCCTTGTCCTGCTAAAGACTCTCTGTCCCCGTGGTTTGGAGGAGAGCAGGAGTTGGGGCTGAGCTGTCACGTCAAAGTGACATGAGAATACTTCCACAAGTCCTGCTCATCCATCTTGCATAACGGTGCCCATCAGGGGTGACTCCCCTTAGAGGACTTTTTGTCTTAAAAGTTCATAATCTTCCCTGCATCTTTTTAGAGCCCAGATGACAAGCCCTGGGTGTAAGCCCCTCTTGACTCCAGATCCACCCATTCCCAGCTTCCTGGCACCCCCAAGGGGCTGGCCTGGCCTCCTTTGCTCCCCTAAGTGAGATCTGGGTACTGCAGAGAATGACCTTTTGACTTCTCATACCCAAGTCCCTTGACCAGTGTACAGTAACCATCTCTGATGCCCTGCTCATTGTGGGCTGGAGAGTTTGGGATGGGGGAGAGGGAGTGGGAAATTACTAACCAACGGGGATAAGGGTTCAGTTAAGTAAGGTGAGAAAGTTCTAGAGAATTGCTGTACAACATCATACCTGGAGTCAGCAAGACTGTACTGTGTACTGAAAAGTTTGTTAAGGAGTAGATCTCACATTAAGTGCTCTTACCACAATAAAGTAAAATATTAAAAATAAGTTCTGGAATTTGAGAACACTAAAGCTGGATGGAATTGAACCCCTAAGATCTGAAATGCAGGGTTCATTACAGTTAGCATTCTTTACCTGAGAGGTGGGGGCATGAGGGCACTAGGGGGACCAGAGACAAAAATTCAGAACAAGAACCCAAAGTAAGGGGTGGCTCATCACCTGGGTCTCAGAACGAAAAGAGCAATCATGGATGGCACCCTGGCAGTACATTAGTTTTAAGGGCACTTTGCTGTTAACTCAAAGGTCCTGTTTTAGTTTCACAGGGCTGCGATAACCAAGTACTACAAAGTGGGTGGTTTACAAGAACAGAAATCTAGTCTCATAGTTCTGAAGGCTAAATGTCTGAAATCAAGGTGTCAACATAGCCAAGCTCGCTCTCTGAAGGCTCTAGGGTAGAACCCTGCCTGTCTTCTTCCCAGTTTCTGGTGGTGGCTGGCAGTGCTTGGCGTTCCTTGGCTTGCAGATGCATCATTCTGATTTCTGCCTCCACTTTCACAAGACCTTCTCTCTCTGTCTCCTCACATCATCTTCCCTCTGTGCCCAAATTTCCACTTTTTATAAAGACACCAGTCATATAGGATTAGTCCAATATAATTGATCCCATTTTAACTTGTTACCTCTGTAAAGACTCTATTTCCAAATAAGGTCACATTCTGAGGTGTTAGGGATTAGATGTTCAATACATTATTTTTTTGGAGGGTACAATTAAATGCTTAATAGTCACTTTGGGGGAAAACAGATCCTTTTGTTTAAGACACTTCCCAGAAGTTTCTTGAAAATTTTCTAAAGGATTCTAGAGATACCAGAAATAATTTCTACAGCCTTTGCAAATAGAACACAGGGGATGTTATTTACTAGTAGCTTTCTAGATAGGAAAAGATGGCGACGTAGGTAAGTGCCTGTACTCGCCGCCTCCCATAACCACATCAAAATTACAAAATACAGAACAACCATCATTCAGAACCACCTAAAATCTGGCTGAATAGAAGTCCTACAACTAGAGAGGTAAATAAGAAAGCACATTGAGACTGGTAGGAGGGGCAGAGGTACAAAACAGGCTGGTCCAACACCCACATGTGACACTTTTTTAATCAGGAGGGAGATGGTCTCTGCAGAGCCAGCTCCTGAGGAACAAGGGGCCCCATACCCACACCAGAGCCCCCCATCCCAGGGTTCCAGAGCTGGGAATAGAAGTCCCTATTAACTACAGGCTGTACAAACCAGGGTATTAAAGCTCAGTGACAAGGAGGCTGCCAGATGTTCCTTTTATTTTATTTTTTTAAAATATATTTTATTGATTTTCTACAGAGAGGAAGGGAGAGGGATAGAAAGCTAGAAACATCGATCAGCTGCCTCCTGCACACTCCCTACTGGGTATGTGCCCGCAACCAAGGTACATGCCCTTGACCGGAATCGAACCTGGGACCCTTGAGTCCGCAGGCTGACGCTCTATCCACTGAGCCAAACCAGTTAGGGCCAGATGTTCCTTTTAAAGGGCCGCGCATGAACTGAACTTACAAGGTCCTGCTTCCTCTGAGCTCCAGTATCAGGGTGAGGCTCTGGTGGACCCACACACATACAGGGAGGAACTGGACTGTCTGGAATTGGGGCAGGAAATCAAGGGGCAGCTTTCTCACAGACAGGGGTACTCCAGGAGTCATTGTTCCTGTGCTGGGACCTCCCCCATCATAGAGCTGACTAGAAGCCATATCTGTTTGCTCCTGCTCCACCCTAGTGATTCCCTGAGACCCTGCCCCATCCAATTTGCAGCCCCACCCAACCTGTTTGCAGTGGCTTTGGCATATAATGACCTGTCCTAGTAAAGGCTTCAGACTTTGCTAAAATCTCTTAAATAAGCGTGCCCCCAAACCTATCAATAAAAGGCCCAAGACCTGGCACTAGCACCAGCCTGCCTTGCTTCACAGGTGAGCCTTGCCTGGGCACCTCCAAGTCAAATACAAATAGCTCCTTTAGGGTGGCCCCAGGCAGTGGCTGACTTTGCACCTCCCTGGAAGCCCTAGAGCCAGTGCACCTGATGGAAAACTTCAGATCATAGCATATTACAACTCTATACATCCATAAGCGACACACTTAAGGGGCAAACTCAGTGAGCACCAAAGCCCCACTGAAGCAAGTCCTGCTCCATAAAGGTGTTTCCTGCATAGCAGCTGTCCCACCATAGCTGCAGCTGGTCCTCACAGCCAATTGGCCTGGAGGTCAACTCCTCCCAGTGATGCCAACACAATCAAGGCTCAACTACAAGACTATGCACACAGCCCACACAGGGACACACCTAGAGTGCCCAGCTCAGGTGACTGGGGAGGCTGAGCCACTGGGCCCTACAGGACATCTACCACACAAGGCCACTCTACCAATTCCAGGAGACATAGCAGCTCTACCTAATAAACAGAAACAAACATAAGGAATCAGCCAGAACGCTGAGACAAAGAAACATGTCACAAATGAAAGAAACAGAAGCAAGCAAACTACTGGATACAGAGTTCAAAACCATGGTTATAAGGTTACTCAAGAATCTTCATGAAACTTTCAAGGATCTTAGTGAGACTGTCAAAGACATGAAAAAAGACCGGTCAGGAATTAAGCATACATGAACTGAAATAAAGAATAATTTACAGGGATTCAACAGTAGAGGATTCTGATAATCAAATCAATGATTTGGAATAGGAGGAAGCAAAAAACACCCAATTAGAATAGCAAAAAGATAAAAAAGAATCCCAAAATAGGAAGAAAGTGTAAGGAGCCTCTGGAGCAACTTCAAGCATACCAACATTTTCATTATGGGGGTGCCAGAAGGAGATGAGAGCAAGATATTGAAAACCTATCTGAAGAAATGATGGAAAACTTCCCTCCCTGATGAAAGAAGTAAACTTACATGTCCAGGAAGTGCAGAGAGTCCCAAACAAGAGGAACCCAAAGATGCCCACACCAAAGCACATCATAATTAAAATGCCAAAGGCTAAAGACAAAGAGAGAATCTTAAAAGCAGCAAGAGAAAAGCAGTTAGTTACCTACAAGGGAGTACCCATACGAATGGACTGTCAGCTGATTTCTCAACAGAAACTTTGTGGGCCAGGAGGGAGTGGCAAGAAATATTCAAGGTGATGATTAGCAAGGACTTACAACCAAGATTACTCTACCCAGCAAAGCACTCATTTAGAATTGAGGGTCAGATAAAGAGCTTCATCAACAAGGAAGAGGAAGAAGAGGAAGAGGAAGAGGAGGAGGAGGGATTAAAAATATGAACAATAAAATGGCAACAAACACATATGAACAATAAGTGAACAGACTGTCAAACTACAGCAGAAAGGCTGGGGAAGGCTGGGGAGGGTTGGGGTGGAGGTAAGAGATCAACTGAAGGACTTGTATGCATGCATATAAGCATAACCAATGGATGCAAGACATGGGGGGGTGAGGGCATGTGCTAGGGGGCAGGGAGGCTGAGGAAAGGTCAATGGGGAAAAAAAGAGACATATGTACTACTATTTGTAATACTTTAAACAATAAAATAAAACTTAAAATATGAACAATAAAATGGCAATACATATCTATCAACAATTGAATCTAAAAATCAAAATAAACAAATCAGAAATCTAATGAACAAAACAAACTGGTGAATAAAACAATCAGCGGCATGGAAGCATGGAACAGACTGATGAATCTCAGAGGGAAGCAGGGTGGGAAGAGATTAACCAAAGATCTTACCTATGAACACAGGCAGTAGGGTGGTGAAGGCCTGGGGCGGATTGGGAACCGGGTGGAAGGGGGGCAATGGGGGGGAAAAAGGGACATCTGTAATACTCTCAACAATAAAGATTTAAAAGAAAAAGAAAAAATATTACCTTCACACCTTCAAAAAATAGTAGCTATCTAGTTTGCACTGAAAACTGACCTTACATGCCAACCTAAAAACCTCAATATATTTTCAAAGACTTTGTATAGATAATTAGCTAACCTCCTCCTCTTTTTCTTAAAGAGTACCCTTAAACATTTCATGTAATACTGGTTTGGTGGTGATGAACTCCTTTAGCTTTTGCTTGTCTGTGAAGCTCTTTATCTGACCCTCAATTCTAAATGACAGCTTTGTTAGGTAGAGTTATCTTGGTTGTAGGTCCTTGCTATTCATCACTTTGAATATTTCTTGCCACACCCTTCTTGTCCTATGTATGAACTGAGCAAGTCACAACCTCTAGACAGGTTTTCTGAGTGATGCAGGAATTTGGCCAATCAGAAAGCAGTCAGCCATGGCTCTCAGGTGGACCTTGATGTTTTTCTCAGCACCAGTTATTATTTATTCCAAGGCCTGTGACTGAAGCAGCAGGTAAGACCTTCAATGGGCCCAGCTGGCTCCACCATGGATAGACATGAAAGGGTTGGGGAAGGTCTCTGTTGTTCTCCAGTCCTGGTGTTCAGGATCTTATTGGGACTGCAGGTGCCAAAGGATACTCATCGACTTGAGTTTTTAGATTTGGAGCTTCCTGACAGTTACTGGGAGGGTGGGAAGTTCTGAGAACCTCCTACAGGGGGATGGTCTGAGGAGAGCAGCCACAGCACCTACAGCACCATGAGGTGGACTCAGCTCATGGGCACAAAGCTGCACTCATGCCTTTCAATTCTTTCTAGCAAAGAGGCTGAACTGGAGGCCTGGCAGAGATGAATAGCAAGGACCTACAATAGCAAGGTAGGCTGAGAAGTAGGAAGGAAGAAATCACATTCTGGAATTACATGCCATCAAGCTGCTTTCAGGCACTGTAACTTCACTGTCCATAACAAGTAGCCATTTGACCTTTTGCAATCCCCCAGTTCCTTGTTAGCCTTGGGACAAACAAAAAAGCCCAAACAGGTCAGTGCTAGTAATGAACTCTTAAAGCTATATCCCTCTTCATCTTTTCCAAGTGTACATGGAGCCACAAGCCACAGACCTGACCTTGGACACACAGAGCTGTCCTGGCATCAGCTTTCCTTGGAGTCTCCATCAATCATGTCTCTTCCTCAAGGGAGCATGCCCAGTGGTAAAACCCCACCCACAGTGGCCAATGGTCCTATGTAGGATGACAGTTATTTCTGTCTTAGCAGATTGCCTATAATGCACATCCCATTCTGGTTGAATGCTTTTTCAATAACTATAGGCCTGGTGCATGAAATTTGTGCATGGGTAGGGTCCCTAGGCCTGGCTGGAAATCAGGGCCGAGGCCGATTGGGTCCTCCCAGCTGCTGGCTGGGGCCTCCCTTCCCTGGCTGCTGGCTGTCGGCTGCTGCCTTCCTTCGTTCCGTGCTGCACATGGGTTGCTCTTCTTGTTAGCCCTGGGAGGGTTTTATTTATTTATTAATTTTTAAAATTACTTCTAGGAAGGTTTTTAGAACAACAAAGGAAACATCACTGGATACCCAAAGTTCCTCCTTTTCCAAATCCGCTGAGAAACCTGTTCTCCAAAGACACAGACCCATGTGGCCTTAGAGCTTTACCCAGTATAAGGGTAAATACAGGTTCCAACTAAGAGGCTTAATTCTCCCCACTGAAAATAAGGGAAGAGGTACTCCTCTTTTCTTAAAGCATTTACTTTAGAAAACTTGTCAGTTCTCTGTCTCTTTGAGACGTATGTCAATATTTTAAAAAGTTAAGTTAAGCCTCTTTCCAGGAATGTCTTTCTCAAGGACCCATGAGCCATCTCTTTGAATGTCATCAGCGAGGAAGATGATGCCTCAATCTATTGGAAGATAGGAGCCCAACTTCAGTGACACCTCACTCCAAAGCTATTTCATGTCTTAAAGGTCTGAGTTATTTTTCCTTTGGGTAAAGCCCATTAGCTAACACAGATGGTCACCCCAACGAATCTCAGGTGAGCTATTATAACCAATGGTGTTATCCAATCCTTGCCTCTGAGGACTAGCTAGCTTTTCTCAAGAACATGGAAAGGGTTGTACTGCTTGGCTCAATAAAAAGATGACAGTTATTTCTGTCTTAGCAGATTGCCTATAATGCACATCCCATTCTGGTTGAATGCTTTTTCAATAACTATAGGCCCAGTGCATGAAATTTGTGCATGGGTAGGGTCCCTAGGCCTGGCTGGAAATCAGGGCTGAGGCCGATTGGATCCTTCCAGCTGCCGGCCGGGGCCTCCCTTCCCTGGCTGCTGACTGTCGGCTGTCACCTTCCTTCGTTCCGTGCTGCCCCATGGTGGTCAGCACACATCATAGTGAGCAATCGGTCTCCTGGTTGAACTCCCATGGGGACAATTTGCATAGTAGTCTTTTACTATATAAAGAGCCGGGGTCCATACTGTCCAAAATGACCAAACGGATGACCCAACACCAGAAGTCAGTCCTGCAGTCAGTACTGGGTCACTGCTGAGGGGGCTGTGGATCAGGCCCAGAGAGAGAAGCAGGCTATGATCCACAGCCTCCATGGCAGCTGTTGATCAGCCCTTGCCTCTCTTTATCTCTGGGCCTCGCCAGCAGCCGAGGGGGCTGCTGATCATCCCTGCCTCTCTGATCAGGCCCAGATATAGGCCCGGAGATGCAGACTGGCATAGAAACCGACCAATCAGAACCAAATCTGGGTGAACTGCAAGGAGCCAATGGCTGCCTAGGAGGTGGAGCTTTGGACACTGACTAGCATAGAAACTGATCAATCAGAACCAAATCTGGGTGAACCATGAGGAGCCAATAGCTGCCTAGGAGGCAGAGCTTTTGACACTGACTGGCATAGAAACCGACCAATCAGAACCTAATTTGGGTGAACTGCAAAGGCAGAACCTAAGGTGGGGCTGAGGAGGGGTTTTAAGGGCATCAGCTGTTTAGTGTAAGGTCTAAAAAGTGGTTCAATTTCTTAATGACCGGTTTGGCAGTATAGTGCATATGGCTGGGTATCAGTCCAGATATAGGGATTATGTATTTTTGTTTGACAAGAGCATCTCCTCCTGCTGAAAAAGGCTTTTCCCCCCATTTAAGCAATCCTATTCTATATAATCTATCTATACTAATAAAAGGGCAATATGCTAATTAGATGGGGTCAACCGGCCATCTTCCAGATGTCTAATTTCCTTCTGGACAAAGCAATGGTGGTGGGGGCCAAGGCAGAGGCAGTTAGGGGCAATCAGGCCAGCAGGGGAGGGCAGTTTGGGGGCAAGATCAGGCCGGCAGGGGATTAGGGGCAATCAGGCCAGCAGGGGAGGGCAGCTGGGGGTGAGATCAGGCTGGCAGGGAAGGGCAGTAGGGGGCAACCAGGCTGGCAGGGTAGGGCAGTTGGAGGTGAGAACAGGCCGGTAGGGGAGGGCAGTTGGGAGCAATCAGGCAGGCAGGCAGGTGAGTGGTGAATGGTAAGGAGCCAGCTGTTCCAGACTGTGAGAGGGATCAGGCCTAAACTGGCAGTCGGACATCCCGCAAGGGGCCCCCAATTAGAGAGGGTGCAGGCTGGGCTAAGGGAACATCACCCTGCCCCCGTGCATGAATTTCATGCACCAGGCCACTAGTATCCTATCTAATAATAGAGAAACATGGTAGTTAGCCATAACTTCACTACCCTTCCCATTGGCTAATCAGCAAGATATGCAAATTAACTGCCAGCCAAGATGGCGGCCAGCAGCCAGGCAGCTGAAGCAAACATGAACATGAGGCTTGCTTACTCCAGTGATGGAGGAAGTCAACGTTCCCCGCCTGCTGCAGCTCAGCTCTGAGTTCCGGATGAAACAATATTGCAATTATAGAACCTAAACAAACCCCAGAAATCTGCTTTCAGCCAGCGCGGCCTCAGAGCTTAGAGTGGCCAGTGATGGCAACAGACTTTCAATTATAGACTCTAAACAAACCCAGGTACCTGCTTTCAGCCGGCAACGGCCTCAGAGCTGGAGCCTGCTCTCAGCTCCAGTGACAGCTATAGAAGGTAAATTAATACCAGAATAAAAAAAGAAAAAGAAAAAAGAAGAGGCTGGGAGCTTCAGTCACCCACCAGCCTGAAAACAGCCCTGAGCCCCTCACCCAGACTGGCCAGGCACCCCAGTGGGGACCCCTACCCTGAAGGGTGTGTGACCAGCTGCAAACAGCCATCATCCCCTCATCCAGGCTGGCCAGG
Organism: Myotis daubentonii; assembly: GCF_963259705.1. NCBI lineage: Eukaryota > Metazoa > Chordata > Mammalia > Chiroptera > Vespertilionidae > Myotis > Myotis daubentonii. The sequence continues at coordinate 129,013,623 of NC_081861.1, read as the reverse complement.
CACCCAAGCGGGACCCCCACCTGAAGGGGGTGTGACCAGCTGCAAACAGCCATCATCCCATCATCCAGGCTGGCCAGGCACCCAAGCAGGACACCCACCCTAATCCAGGACACCCTTCAGGGCAAACCAGCTGGCACCCACCCGTGCACCAGGCCTCTATCCTATATAGTAAATGGGTAATATGGAAACTGACCCTAACAGCAGAAGGACTGGGAATGACTGGTCACTATGACACACACTGACCACCAGGGGACAGATGCTCAATGCAGAAGCTGCCCTCTGGTGGTCAGGGCGTTCTCACATGGGAGGAGCTCTGCTCAGCCACAAGCCACGCTGATGGCTGCCAGTACAGCGGTGGTAGTGGGAGCCTCTCCTGCCTCCTCAGCAGCGCTAAAGATGTCTGACTGCAGTTTAGGCCTGCTCCCCACTGGCAAGTGGACATCCCCCGAGGGCTGCCAGAGGGATGTCTGATTTCCATCTTAGGCCCAATCCCCTGGGGAGCAGGCCTAAGCCAGCAGGTGGTCATCCCCTGAGGGGTCCCAGATTGCGAGAGGGCAAAGGCCGGGCTGAGGGGCCCCCCCATCCCCCCCGAGTGCACAAATTTTTGTGCACCGGGCCTCTAGTCCTATCTAATAAAAGAGAGACATGGTAATTAGCCATACATCCGCTACCCTTCCCATTGGCTAATCAGGGCGATATGCAAATTAACTGCCAGTGAAGATGGCGGTCGGCAGCCAGGCAGCTTGAAGCTAACAAGAGGCTTGCTTGCTTCAGTGACGGAGGACTCCAACGTTACCCGCCTGCCGCTGCCGGCCACTGAGCTTGCAGTTTGAAACATTGTTACAAATATAGAAGCTAAACAAAACCCCAGAAACCTGCTTTCAGCCAGCCGGGATCTCAGAGCTGGAGTTAATACAGTGTTTCGATTATAAAACCCAAACAAACCAGATACCTGCTTTCAGCAGCCTCAGAGCTAAAGCTGGCCCAGAATAAAAAAAGAAAAAAAGAAAAAAAGGAGCAGTTGGGAGCTTCAGTCACCCGCCAGCCTGAAAACAGGCCTCAGCCCCTCACCCAGACTGGCCAGGCACACCAGTGGGGACCCTCACACTGAAGGGTGTGTGACCAGCTGCAAACAGCCATCATCCCCTCATCCAGGCTGGCCAGACACCCCAGTGGGGACCCCCACCCTGATCCAGGACACCCTTCAGGGCAAACCAGCCAGCCCCCACCCGTGCAACAGGCCTCTATCCTATATAGTAAAAGGGTAATATGCCTCCCAGAACCAGGATCAGCGGAGCCACGAGGCCTCCCGGCACCGGGATCAGCGTGACAGTGGGCAGCGCCCAAACCCCCTGCGGCTCTGTGTGTGACAGGGGGCGGGGCCACAATCTCCCTATCCGCCCTGCTCTGTTCATGACAGGGGAAGGCGCCCCAACCCCCTGATCAGCCCTGCTCTGTGCCTGACAGGGGGGAGCTCCCAAACCTCCTGATCGCCCTGCGGCTCTGTGTGTTACAGCGTGCGGCGCCCCAACCCCCTGATTGGCCCTGCTCTGTGCCTGATAGGGGGGACCTCCCCAATCCTCTGATCGCCCTGTGGCTCTGTGTGCGACAGGGTGCAGCGCCCCAATACCCCTCCCACGGGCCCTGCTCTGTGTGTGATGGGGTAGAGCCATAACCTCTCCATCGGCCCTGCCCTGAGTGTGACAGTGGCGGCGCCCCAACCCCCTGATCGGCCCTGCTCTGTGTGTGACAGGGTGCAGCACCCCAACACCCCCCCACGGGCCCTGCTCTGTGTGTGATGGGGTAGAGCCATAACCTCCCCATCGGCCCTGCCCTGAGTGTGACAGTGGCGGTACCCCAACCCCCTGATCCACCCTGCTCTGTGTGTGACAGGGGGCAGTGCCCCAACTCCCCTATCAGCCCTACTCTGTGAGTGACAGGGGGGAGCTCCTCAACCCCCTGATCGGCCCTGCTCTGTGCATGACAGGGGGGAGCTCCCCAACCCTCTGATTGACCCTGCTCTGTGCCTGACAGGGTGTGGAGCCCCAACCCCCCTGATGGGCCCTGCTCTGTGCGTGACAGGGGGCAGCGCCCCAACCCCTCATTGGCCCTGCCCTGTGCGTGACAGCGTATGGAGTCCCAACCCCCCTGGTGGGCCCTGCTCTGTGCGTGACAGAGGGTGGTGCTGCAACCTCCCCATCGACCCTGCCTTGAGTGTGACAGGGGGCGGTGCCCCAACCCCCCAATTGGCCCTACCCTGAGCGTGACTGAGGGTGGCATCACAACCTCCTGATCCGCCCTGCTCTGTGCATGACAGGGGGCAGTGCCCCAACACCCCAATCGGCCCTGCTCTGAGCCCGACCAGGGGCTGCACCTATGGATTTGGCCTGCCCTCTGCCACCCAGGAGCAGGCCTAAGCCAGCAGGTCGTTATCTCCTGAGGGGTCCCAGACTGCGAGAGGGCACAGGCTGGGCTGAGGGACCCCCACTCCCCCTCCCCGAGTTCACAAATTTTTGTGCACTGGGCCACTAGTCTAATCTAATAAAAGAGAAACATGCAAATTGACCACACCTCCGCTATGTCCCAAGCTACGCCCACCAGCCAATCAGAGTGGCTATATGCAAATTAACCCAACCAAGAATGTGGCTGTCAGCCATGGAGCTGGAGTAAGCAGGAGGCTTGGTTGCCCCAGTGATGGAGGAAGCCAAGCTTCCCACCTGCCCTGGCTGGATGTGGCCTCTGCTCAAGGCAACAAAGTTTCAATTATAGAAGATAAATAAATCCCAGATACCTGCTTCCAACCAGCCTCCCCTGGAAGCTTGGGGGGCTGGGGGCCGTGGCCAGCCTGCAAACAGCCATCAGCCTCTCACCCCGGCTGGCCACACCCTCATGGGGTGAGGGTCCCCACTGGGGGGCTTGGCCAGCCTGCAAACAGCCATCAGCCACTCACCAAGACTGGCCAGGCACCCCAGCAGGACCTCCCACCCTGAACGGGGTGTGGCCAGCCTGAAAATGGTCCTCAGCTACTCACCCAGGCTGGCCAGGCACCCCAGCAGGGACCCCCACCCTGAAGGGGCTATGGACAGCCTGCAAACAGCCAACATCCCCTCATCTAGGCTGGCCAGGCACCCCAGCGGGGACCCCCACCCTAAAGGGGCTGTGGCCAGCCTGCAAACAGACATCACCCCCTCACCCAGGCTGGCCAGGCACTCCAGCAGGACCCCCACCCTGATCCAGGACACCCTTCAGGGCAAACCAGGGGCCCCCACCCATGCACCAGGCATCTATCCTATATAATAAAAGGGTAATATGCAAATTGAACAACTGCAGAACAACTGGGAATGAGTGGTCACTATGACACACACTGACCACCAGGGGGCAGATGCTCAATGCAGGAGCTGCCCCCTGGTGGTCAGTGCACTCCCACAGGGGGAGCTCTGCTCAGACACAAGCCAGGCTGATGGCTGCCAGTACAACGGTGGTGGTGGGAGCCTCTCCCGCCTCCTCAGCAGTGCTAAGGATGTCCGACTGCAGTTTAGGCCTGCTCCCCGCTGGCAAGTTTACATCCCCCAAGGGCTCCTGGGCTGCCAGAGGGATGTCTGATTGCCAAGTTAGGTCCAATCCCCTGGGGAGTGGGCCTAAGCCAGCAGGTGGTCATCCCCCGAGGGGTCCCAGACTGCGAGAGGGCACAGGCCAGGCTGAGGGACACCCCCAAGTGCACAAATTTTTGTGCACTGGGCCTCTAGTATATAGATAAGACTGTATCCTTTCTCTTCTATCTTTCTAGAGGGGTTTCTGAATTGGGAAATTTTAATTATATTTCCCTAACACCAGCATCTTAAATCACTAAATATTTCTTACTTTGTACATTGCTATTTGAGGATCACCAAGTTCATGGAATGGAAGCTTGCCAGTTGCCATCTCAATGATGGTGCAGCCCAGTGACCAGATATCAGCCGCAGACCCGTACTTGTGAATTCCTTGACCAATAATCTCAGGCGCCATGTACTGCAGAGTGCCTATTGGAAAAAAAGAAAACAAACATTGTGGGCACCCTATTGCTGAAAAACAAAGCACACCATTAGTAAACAAATGTGTGAACATTAACTCTCATATTAATAGCAGATGGGGTCTGGTATCAAGCATAAGTGATGTGATTGCATCTTTTAACCAGAGACATGCAACATGCCTTCCTTTAATACTTACCATGTTGAGAGAAGATTGCTCAGTCCCTTGAAAAATAAATGGGCCCAATTCAATAAGCACATGTTAATGCATGCTAGATAGAGGGATACCAAAATGTAAGAAACACAGTGCTGGACCTTTGGCAGCTGCCTAGTGGTGGAGACAGACATCATGATGATGGTGATGATGATGGTGGTAGCTGTGGAAATGGCAAAATGTAGTAAATACTATAACAGGTGCCTGGTTCGAGCCAGGGAAAACTATGGCTGGGTCAATTTGGGTCTCCGAGAAGTAAATGCCAAGACAGGATTAGGTATATGAGAGAATTGTTGGGGGAGAATATATATGAAGGATAAAGGGGGGGACAGGATGGGAAGGGGGAGCTGTCAGACTACAATGAAGGTCTGACGCCTGGGAATGGAGAAGATGAAGGAAGAATTGGGTAGGAAGGGTCTCAAATGGCACAGCAGCTCTCAGCTCCAGCCATGCCAGTGGGGAGTCCAAAAGTTGCCTACTGTAAGTGTCCCACATTCATTCTAGTTACCCCACCACGCTGAGTCATTGGCTAGGAATAGTCAGGGTAAAGCATGAGCATGCCATGAACATGGTGACAGATCCAAAGGGATAGCAGCTGGGGCTGCCAGTGAACCAGACGCCTGCTGTAAAGGTCAGGGAGGTGGACAAAGGGATTGGGAGGACTTCTAGGCAAGGGGAAGAGCTTGAGTAAAGGTCCATGGATGTAAAGTATAGGGTGAGTCCAGGGAGCTACAAGTGATGCCTTACATAGGCAGGGGTAGGAAGAATGAAGGAGGCAGCGGCCAGGGCCCAGCCCAATGGCAAGCTGTGTATTCCAAAGGCTCTGGCTTTGGACTTTTTCCTGTGGCCCATGAGCCACCATAGGGAAGGTGGTGATCAGACAGGGAGAAGGGGCTGGCTATTGAAGGACTGTTGTACATATAGGAACAGGGAAGGCATCAAAGGTTCTGGCAGTAAAATCCTGGAAAATTTGCTTTCCTTAAAGCTGGCTCTCTAAAGGGCTTCATATCCTCCCTAAATGCACTCCCCCTGATTTGTGCACACACACTGCTCACCCAGCCAGCCATGGCTCTCAGATACCTACACCCATGCAGGGGTACAGAGTTCAAAACAAAATGATCAGTAGATCCACAGATATTGATCCAGGGGCCTCCTACCCAGATCAAGGGGTTCAAAGGGTTGAAATAGTAGAGACTGAAGGTAGGGGGTGTTGACAACTACTTCTTTAGAGAGAACTGTGCTGGGAGCTCTACCCATTCTCATTCAAGGAACTGTGGAAGGACCGTCCTCAGAAGGGGGTGGGCCCATGGTGACTCAAACAAGTCAGCATAAATCACACTTGAAAGGAGGCTACATGTGTTAGCATCTTCCATGGGCTCCTAGAGATAATGTGAGAGCGCAAAGTTTCAAAATTTAATATTAATGAAGTACAGAAATGAGAAATAAGATGCAGCTTCCCAAGGACTCAGGGGCCACCCCAGCTTCCCTGCCCAAGGGATGGGCCTAGTGGAAGGGGGCCCCACTTCCTCCTACCCAAAGTCCTTTCAGGTCCTTGGAGGCCCACTCAGAGCTTCATATGCATGTGTCTCCTGCAGGTAAGCTGCACAGATAGCTGGTTCCCATGGGAACGAAAGCAGCTTAAGAGAAATTGTGGGAGACCATAGAGTCTGCAGATATCTTCATGCCCTCCTCACAGCAGGTGAAAGGTGCATGAACCCTAGATACCAGATGTGAGACTCATTGTAGAAATAATGTTTTAGGGTCTTTTAAAAAGGAATCCTGCCCAAAGGCAGTCCTGGATCCCTCAGCAGGAAGAGAGAGATTAATATGCAAGGTGTTAAAGATTGGGGTGGGGGCAGGGTACAGTCAGCTCAAGGACAGGCTCCTAAACATGGCATGGGAGCCATATTCAGAGGGACCCAGCCAGAAAATGTTAATAGTAATAGCACACAAAGCCAGCCTAGATCAGTGCGAACCAAGTGAAAATGAGCTGTGGCCCTTTCCTCTTCTCTGCAGCTTGTCCAGAGGGAAGAGGGGAGGGAGGGAGAAAAGGTCCTGATTCTGGTGCTGTGTGTTGCTGGGCCAGCAAGGACAGGGGCGGAGACTGCCCCTTGAATGAGGACCAGAGTGTTGACTAATATGGTAGCCAGAACCCTTCCAAGTGTAGATTGTGTTTGCTTCTCAAAGTGCCATTAAGACTTTCTCTTTGAGACTGACTGACAGTTGTCAGAGGGAAGGGGGTTTGGGAGGCTGGGTGAAAAAGGTGAAGGGATTAAGTACAGATCAGTAGTTACAGAATACTCATAGAGATGTAGAGTACAGCATAGGGAATATAGTTACTAATATTATAATAACTACATATGGTGCTAGTTGGGTACTTGAAAATTGGGGGAGACCACTCTGTAAAGTACATTATTATCTAACCACTATGCTGTACATCTAAAATGAATAAAAAATATTGAATGTAAATTGTAATTGAAAAATAAAAATAAATAAGAAACTAAAAATTTAAAAAAAGACTTTCTCTTTGTTATCTAAGGGTGGCTGGAAAAGTCATGGGAAATGACTGGTGCCCCAAGCAGGATGTAAAGTGCAGTGAGAGACAAAAATAAAATGGCTTACACCCTCTGAATCCGCCATGTTTAACATGTTAGTTATACCCATAAACACAATTCTCTCAAAGGCTCCTGCCATCTCTACTAACCCATGACTTCTAAGTGCAAATTAGTATTTATTTATTTATTTTTATCAAATCTTTCTGTTGCAATTGCTATGAATCAGGTACTGCTCAAAGCTCCTCACCAATATTAACTCATTTAATCCTCACAAAGGCTCTATGGAGTAGGTACTCTGAGCATCTGTTTTATTTGTGAAGCAACTGAGGCACAGAGTGCTTAAGTAACATGCCCAAGGTCACACAGCTAGCAAGTGATTGAGCACAAATCTGAACCAAGGGATGTTTATAGCACAGACCAGAAGAGAGTTCCTGTTTCAAGTTCCACTCCTCTGTATTGACCCAAGAAAGATGAAAACATGTGTCCACAAAAAAAGCTTGTATGTGAGTGTTCATAGCTGTGTCATTCACAATAATCCCCAAAGTGGAAATAACCCCAGTGACCACTAATTGGTGGGTGGATAAACAGAATGTGACCTAGCCACACAACGGAAGACTATTCAGCCAGAAAAGGAACCAAGTGCCAACACAGACTATAGCACAGTGAACCTCAAAAAGAGTGTACAGTGAAAGAAGCTCCATGCAACGGACCACACATGCTGCCACTCAGTTTCTGGCAAATCTATGCAGAGGGTAGATCAGCAGGGGTCTGGGGCTGGGTGGGAATGGGATTTAACTGAAAGGTGGAACAGGGATCTTTTCTGGGGATGATAGAAACATACGAAACCTAGCTTGTGGTAATGGCTGCACAACTAGGAAAACTGACTAGAAACCATTGAATTGTGCACTTTAAATGTGTGCATTTTATGATATGTAAGTTATACCTCAATAACTCTAATAAACAAAAGTAAAGAGGACTGATACTGGTCAGAAAGGCCCTTTCTCCTGTTTTAGCAGGTTTACACACACATGAAGACCTTCGGAGGAACACAGGAGGGAGGGTTTCAGGCCAAGGAGATGCCCGAAGCCTTTGGCTCTCTTTTTAGGCTCTGAGAGCCTTTGGGCAGTTGTGTGGAAAAGGCCCTCTGTGTCCACCCTGAGATTTCTGTTTTGCAAAGAGTAATTATATACAGGGGAATTTTCTGCCCAAAATGAGACCTCTTTTTTATTATTCCCCAAACACCCCAGCATCATTTTGCAATGCAAAATTCATGCCTCCTCAAGCCAATTACTTGGGAAAATTTGATATGTGATAATGAATTATACACATCTTTGTGAAAATTTTTTCTCCTTGGGGATGCTAATTATGAGATAAATTGTTGGGGGTTTTATGCCTTGAAATTAGTTCTTGTCATATCAGAGTCCCTCTTGCTACATTTTGCCAAGCTAATCAGTGGCTTCCAAAGAGGAAGATTTAAGTCACTTTCAATTAAGGTAATAAAAATATGTTCCAGTCTTATGTACATATATACACACTCATATACCTGTTGATATATGTATATTTATATCAGAAACAATGGAAATCCAATACACTCTTCCTGTGGCAGATTATGCAATCTTTTGCATAATCTTTTTCCATTTTGAGTGCATGTACCTCCCTGGTTTACAACTGAAAAGTCATTTCTAATGTATAAAAGTTCCCTTTAGATAGAGAATGTGTCTCTATTATGGGCATCCAATGGCCAACATACAATAATTCTCTTGTTGAATAAAAGTCTTCCAAAGCTGAGACAGTAATCACCCAAACTAAGGCCAACTCTATCCATTGTACAGCTTGGTGCTGCAGGAACAGAGAACAGTCATCTGGCTTTTATAGCTTATTTCAGAGCTATGAAATCAAAAGCACTGTCTCATAATTCCATTAAGCAAGATCTTTGTGATCCTTGTATTATACCTTAGGGGATCATAAACCTTTACTTATCTAAAATTAGTACAGAACTTCTTTCCAAAGATGAAAATTTTTGCTATAGTTGCTTTTAAGCAGGAATTTCAAAAAGCCATAGGTAGCTTTTTAAAATTATATATTTTTATTGATTTCAGAGAGGAAGGGAGAGGGAAAGAGAGAAACATCAATGATGAGAGAGAATCATTGATTGGCTGCCTCCTGCATGCCCCCTACTAGGGATGAGCCTACAATCCTGTGACCCTTTAGTCCGCAGGCTGATGCTATATCCACTGAGCCAAACCGGCTATGGCTATAGGTAGCGTTTGAGCACCATTCTACTTATTGGTCTTGTAAATGGAAATCTATCTGGCAATTTTAGACCACTCTATGAATCCAGTCCCTCTCAACACTTAAATGATCCATCACTAACACTTGGAAAAGAAGCTCCAATTCCTCAAATCCACTTAGCGTACCATATTCCTGTCTTTGGAAACGTAATCCTATCAAAGCATGAGGTACCAGAATTCACCCAAGTAACAGGCTATTTGTATGACAGACCAATAAGATATCCTACTTAGTTATCTGAGGAATACTGTTGTTCAAAATTATCCATGATTCCAAATTACGTGCTGCTAAACTTGAAAGAGATGCCACCATTTTGCCGATTATTTAGAAGCCCTCAGAAACCTCAGAGCATTACATTGACCCAACATTTGAAGGCAAAGAAGAAAGTAAGGCAATCTTGTTGCCACAGTAGCTGGCTAAGTGCATCATTATGACAAAGTTCAAACAACTTGAAATCTGAGACAATACACCGTTCACTTCAATTATCAATTGCCCACAAGCCAAGCTCTGATTACCAGCAAAAATCTCTGTACATGCATTCACTCCTACAAGACGTGCAGAGGTTCCAAAATCAGAGATTTTCACCACTCCACTATAGATATTCACCAGAATATTATCACCCTGTAGAAAAGAAAGAACAAATGCTTAAAGACAGATTTCAAAAAAAAAACGAAAGCAAAACAGATTTGGACCTTAAGAAACAGTGATCTGAGATGCATTTACAAGACCTCTTTGGCTCAGACAAGCAAATACCTTTATGTCTCTGTGCACAATCTGGTTTTGGTGGAGATAGTTGAGGCCTTCCAGGATCTGCTTAGTGTAAACCTTGAGGGTGGGCTCCTTTATCGGCCCCCACTTTGATTTCACAAGAGAAGAAAGGCTTCCTGGAAATGGACACAGCAGAAAACTCATCAGGGTGACGAAGATTAAGTTCTAAGAGTGCAGGGAAATAAAGTCCGGTGATGTTTCGATCCTAATATAAGCACTCACACCAAAATTTTTGTAGCTGGGCTAAATGCAATGCCTTTTCCTCCATCTGTTGCCTGTTTCCAAATGAGTGAGCACTGCAGCCAGAGAAGGAACTAGAAGTGAATCCGCACATCAGCCTGACTGGAGGAGGTGGAGAGTGGAGCCCTTTTGTGACCCTGGAAATTCAGGGGGGGCCACCTTTGGGTTTAGCTCTGATCAGCCGTACAAAGTCAGAAGAAGAGCACAACAGTTGCTCTGTGACCTTGGGATGGCTGGCCCAACACTGTAGATCCTGGATATATGTCTCAGCCACTCAGCTTGGATCAAAGCCACATCTTACCCCTCACCCTGAGTTCAGAGGTGGACAGGACTAGAGGGAGGGGCTTTTTAGGGCGACAGGGACCAGGATCAGAGGAGGCTGGGTCTCTCCATCCTCATTATGAGAAGTCGCCAATGCCAGGTCATAGGGACAGTGCCATCTGAGCAACCCCCTGCAATTATACTATTAAACATTAAACCTTTAGGCCCAAAGTCAGGGGTCCTCAAACTTTTTAAACAGGGGGCCAGTTCACTGTCCCTCAGACCGTTGGAGGGCCGGACTATAGTTTTAAAAAAAACAAATTCCTATGCACACTGCATATATCTTATTTTGAAGTAAAAAAACAAAACGGGAACAAATACAATATTTGCATTTGCATGTGGCCCGCGGGCCGTAGTTTGAGGACCCATGCTCAAAGTAAACCTCCCTTCACTTTATTTTTAAAGGTCATTGTGCAGGCCCTTAGGCATCAGCCAGCCTTGGCTCCCCGACCCTCCGCCTCTTTACCCAGAGCTGTGGGGGGGGGGGGGAATACACCTTGCTATGCCTCAGTTTCCCCATCTGCAAAAGGGGATGTATACATCTATTGTCATTCTTAAACCTCACACCTAGAATATTAATTAACGTGAATAGCAACTGACATATTTTCTGTTAGACTATGAGTAACCTGAGGGAAGAGGAAACTTTATTTCTCCTTAATGTAATCCTCAAAATCAAGCCCACTGTCTGGCTCTTAATATACATAGTTAGGCTCCTACTATAATAGTAGGCTATTAATACTTGTTAGTTGAATGAGTAAATACAGATTTCTAACTGAAGTTCTTACATTTGTATCGAGATTATAATTATCATTATTATTAATTTTTTAATTACTTAAATGAAGACGTACTGAGTTCTTGCTCTCTGCCACACACCATTTCATTTTAAGAGCTTTACATACATTTTCTCATTCAGTCCATCCAAACCCTCACTAAGAGAGGGTCAATATTACTCTAATACTTATTACCACACCTGTGGACGAAAAGGGGCCACATGCTAACCTGACTAACTCAGGAAAGGCCTGCGTGGTGTGGCAGCCTTGCAAACTCAAGAGACCTAAAGTAACCACAAAGGATGGTCTGAAATGAAAACCTTTAATTAAAAAGCAGTTTATAGTGGGTAGTCATGTCCTAGGCCAGTATCTTCCCCGACAAAGATCAACTAAGATCTTTACTGAGAGCCTATTATCTTTTTGCATCTAAGATAACTTACCTGTGAAATGTCAGGGTAACTTTAACTTCTCTTTTTCTGGACCCCTCAGGGCACAGCCCTGGGCCCTGAGACCACAGATCCCCTCATTGTTATTTTTATCATATTAATTGTTGACTGTTAACTCCCTTACACCCATCTGTGTAAAGAAGCATGTGTCTATCATTTTACTATTTATCCAATCCCAGAGGTTTCCCTGCTTTGCTTTCTCCCACCTCCCTAATCTATCACCAATGGATTTTATGTAACCCACTTATGTCTCCTCCTTTGACTGTAATGTATAAAACAAGGTGAGCCCTAGCCAGTTTGGCTCAGTGGATAGAGCATTGGTCTGCGGACTGAGGGGTCTCAGGTTCTATTTTGGTCAAGAGCACATGCCTATGTTATGTTGAAGGCTTGATTCCCTAGGAGGCATGCAGGAGGCAGCCAATCAATGATTCTCTCTCATCATTCATGTTTCTATCTCTCCTTCTCCCTTCCTCTCAGAAATCAACAAAATATATTAAAACAAGGTGAAAAACTGCCATTCTCTGGAGCACTATCTCAATACGTTGAGATTCTGCTTCCTGGCAACTGTCAACAGTTTGGCTCAAGTAAACTCACAAATTTTTTTACAGGTTTTAGTGTGTGTGTGTGTGTGTGTGTGTGTGTGTGTGTGTGTGTGTTTTACATTTACACACCAATTATTGTAGTAATTGTTATTACTACAATTTATATTTCATTTAGTCGATCAGAAAACTGAGGGCACAGAGAAGAAAAGAATTTGCCTGAGGTCACACAACTTGCAGACAGACCAATTCAAATTAGACGATCTGCCTCCAGACACAAGGAACTCATAGTCTTACACCATACTGCTGCTTTTGGGGATTTTGTAGATAAAGCACTGGTGTTGATTTCACTGTCAACATGTTATTTTACAACGTTATTTTAATAAACCTCTGTCCTGCCTTGTTTAAACCACCTTTAAACTCCTAGATTGTGAAGGCCTTAAGACTGGAGACTACGCTTTACTCATCTCTGTCTCCATCACTCAGTAGACCCTCAATGAATATTTGATGATTGAATTTAGAAACCAGAAATGGACTGTTTGTGACAATGGAAAGTTGCATCCAACTCCTCTGAGAAATAAATGCTTTTCCACATCCGAGAGGTCTGTCATTCTTTAAATGGCAGGATGGATAATGATATGCATATTATATCCCATCAGTGATTTTCAGAGTGTGAGACCAGAAGACCAGTGACTACTCACCCCCAGGCACCTGCTCCATGAATATCTTAATGAAGCCATTTTCAGAAACAGAGCCCAGGTACTGAACGACATTGCGGTGCTTGAGGTTCTTGTGCAGGGCTATTTCATCATGAAGAGACCGGGAGTTCCTAGTAGGAAAAACAAAGCCAGTGTCACCTGCCAAATCCCAGGGGCTTAGGGTCCACATTATATCACCAGTACCTGCCCTATTGGTCATCACTTCTTTCTGGAAACTTTTTCTCCCTCGGATCCCATGAGCCTAATCAGCTTCCCATTTGTAAATTAGGGGTAATAATACCAGCCACACAGGGCTGCTGGGGACCAAAGTGGGACAAATTTCTCAGACACTCATTGGAGTCCCTGCTGTGTGGTAGGTACTCATTAAATGGCTGCGGTTGTTATGATCACTAGTGTGTTAGGGCCTGAACTCTTTAGCCATCCTTGGCCTCTCTCACCAGCCCCTATGAAAGGTGGTGTTCTAGAAGGTTCTGTCCCCAGCATTCTAGTCTCATTCTGCAGACTCACTCTAGACCAGGGGTCCTCAAACTTTCTAAACAGGGGGCCAGTTCACTGTCCCTCAGACTGTTGGAGGGCCGGACTATAGTTTTTTTTAAAAAAACTATGAACAAATTCCTATGCACACAGTGGCAGCAAAAACACCCAGCGGACCAGATAAATGTTTTCGGCGGGCCCCATGTGGCCCGCGGGCCGTAGTTTGAGGACCCCTGCTCTAGACTATAGCAGAAGCCACCTAATGGACGGCCCTGTCCCAGCTTTTGGCCTATTAAGTCTATTTTATTCCTAGTCACCATGCTCCCTCTTTCTAAAACATACATCTCATCATTTAATTTTCCTTCACAAAGTTCACATAAAGTCCATATTGCTTAACATGGCACAAAAGAACCTTCAAACTCAGGTCAGACTACATCTTTTAAAATTTTTGCCTCATCTCAAGAACCCTTTACTGTCCCACTTTCTATATTCAAGTCACAACAACAGACAATTTGTTGTTCTCTGAATACACCGTGCTTAACAGCACTGTTCTTCCCTCAGCATAGAATGCTCTGGCCTCCTTTTCTACCAAGCAAACTCCTAGTCATCCCTCAAAGATGATTTATTTTCTTAAACCTGCCACAAATCACCCAGGAAAAGTAATTCATTCCTTTCCTATGCTCTACAAACTCTCTGTGTACCCTTTTTTATAACACTTGCCACTCTAGCTTCCAGGCAGCTTTCTGTATTCCCTACCAAACTGGGAGAACCCTGGGATAAGGACAGTATCCTAGTAACCTTTTAGTCTCCAGTGTCAACCCAGAATCTGGCACAGAGAAAGTGCCAAATATCATAAGTTCAGGCTGTAAATTTAGGAAATGGGACCAAACAGTCTCTAAGGTCCCTTCTACCTCTGAATCCCAGGGATAGCTATCAGCAATGAAAAGCTGAAACAACTATAGCAATCAGTTGAAGGAGACAGTACATGCAGCAATCCCCCTCCCCCCCAAAACACTTCATAGTCAACACTGCAATGTACTTATTTAGAATTAGGTGGGAAAGAAATTTTAAAAGGAATAATCATTTAATTAGACTCAAAAATGTGAAGAAATGAGTTAGGCTGGAAGAGGTTAATGAGGTGGGGGGGGGAATGAGGACCTATGTAATACTTTTAACAATAAAGATTTTTTAAAAAGTTATAAAAAAAGAAATGAGTTAGTATTACTGGTGATGAAAAAAACAAAAACAAAACAACACCCTAAATCTATGTGTGGGGTTGAAAGGCAGGGCATAAAATAAGTCTGTATTGCAAAAAGCTAAATTTTTACCACATTTCATATTCTGTAAAAATATAAAACTGTAGACTTAGTTGATGGGTGGAAATAAAACTAATTTTCTTTTAAAGTATGACTGCAATCCCCATGCCTCTTGGTTCCTCTCAATCTATTTATAATATGCAGAGAACAAAAGTAAATCACCCTTATTACTAGAGAATTGCAAATTTTTTGATGACATGATGTTCTTATCCTTAAATCCTTTGCACCATTGGTGGTGGACACGGGATTTAGTTGTGGAGGTGATGACTGAAGAAATGTGGAAGGTCTGCCCCACTTGCCTGAAATCTTTCTCTGGGATTTCTTTGATGGCTATCCGTAGTTTATTACTCAGGTCTCTCCCAGAATACACGATCCCGTATGAGCCTTTTCCCAGCACAACTCGATTACCATTCATATCAAGGTCATAGTCATACTAAAGAAGGAAAAGTAAGATTAAAAAGCACACCACTTGTGGAGAAGCCCCATAACAGCCCAAACATTGTACTGCAATTTTTAAAAACTTCTGAAGCCCAGCTGGTGTGGCTCAGTGGCTGAGCTTTGATCCATGAGCCAGGAAATCATGGTTCCACTCCTGGTCAGGGTTTGATCCTCAGTAGGGGGCTTGCAGGAGGCAGCTGATCAATGATTCTTTCTCATCATTGGTGTTTCTATCTCTCTCTCCCTCTCCCTTCCTCTCTGAAATCAATAAAAATATATTTTAAAAAATAAAAACTTATGAATAATGTTCAGTACCAAGCAAGTCACATTTCTTAGGTTATGTTCTTTTAATTAAATACTTATTTTAAAGGGGTAGAATTCTCAGTTACCCATATATTCATAACATGATTTTATGAAATAGAATCCAAGAAATTAAAAAATATGGCTCATCTGAAACTTAGCTGGCTCACCCTTTGGAGATTACTCCCCATTTTAATGCTGCAATTTAAAAATGGTTCTTAGCATGTTAACTACCCCAAATAGGTGTTTTCCTGCATGATCCCTTATTAGCTTATTAGAAAACAAACCTTTCTATAGCCCAGAAAGAATGGGAAGGTCAATAAAATTAAATTTGTCTTAATACAAAGTACATATGCTGGGCCTCCTCCCCTCTTTCGGATGTATAAATCCAGCATTACATATACTGTACAAATTGACCTATAATTAGGACTGCTATTTTGTTCCCCAAAATTTATCATCAAAAGTTGGTACACAGCTGCATTCTAGTTCAGCGGTCGCCAACCAGTGGTCTGCTGACCACTGGTGGTCTGTGAAGTCCAAAAGGTTGGTGACCGCTGTTCTAGTTGATTCTTCTTGAGGATTAAAACAAATGGAACTCTATGCTGAGCAATACTTATGTAAAGCAGAAGCAACAACAGATTATTTCTATTGCTTCCTATGCTCTACTGTGCCAACTTATGGAAGTACAGAGAACAGCGTGCATGCATGTCTCTTCCCATCTACTTCTAGGGGTGCTCATGACAATTAAGGTTACTAATGAGTCCCCATTACTGTCTGATTAAACCAGACACCATCAACCTGCTCCATAAAAGGTTTCTATTACACACCTTTCTCTGTCCCACATCTGTTACCTTCAAAGTACATCCCTTAGTTCATTCCTACAATAAACATTGATTCTAAGCTAAGAATTCAAATACCTGACTCAATTATTAAAATTACCCCTTTGATATTTTTCTGAAAGCAGCTTCAAGGAATTAATTTCAGTGTAATTTGAAAGTATAATAAAATTCCATTAAATAGTAATCATTGGGAGAACCTGAATTAATGGAAAATCTGAATAATTGAGCAAGATTTAAATATATGTGTAATGGTGTACTACAACTGTGCTGTTCAAAAGAGCTTATGATGATCCTATTTTCTTAAAAATGACTTTAAAATCGTTATATTTAATATATTATATGCAAGTAGCTATAACTAAAGTCATTGTAGGCATAAATGAAAAAGTCTGCTTCTAGTTGGTCAACTATTTTTCTTGTAATCTCACAAACATGATTAACTGGCTTAGAAAAAAACTTTTCCAGAGATTGTGTATAACAGAAAATTTTAGTCTAGTCTATGCCAAAGTTTTCTTAAACATCCTGGCTGAGAGTTTTTCTATGGAGATGCATTAAACTTAATCTCTGAAAGCCATGGATAGTGATGGTTAGCTCGTTCATAAATGAGTATTTTTAAATATACATATAAAATTTTTTCACAAAAAATGCAGTATTTTCTTTAAGCATCAAAGATACAATAAATAACTTTTTCCATGTTCTAGGTCTTCTGTGACTCACCTCTAAGGTGTCCTCATCAATGTCTTCCTCCAGCTCCACTGTATTGTCCACTTCATTTGTTATCATCTCTTTGACCAAAAAACAGAATCTACAACAGTAAATGTCACAAAGATGCTGCTAATTATGATCACTTTTATTCCCTAACTTTACTTTAGCCATCTTACATTAAACTACAATAAAATATAAAACAAGCTTTTATAAGTTCATGGAACAATCAATCCACTCCTTGATTTAACATGATACTTTAATGGTTATCTAATCTAGTTCAAATACTGATATGATACTTGAATCCCTTCTATCCAGTATCCCCACCAACTGGTTAGCCAATTGATGCTTAAACACTCTAGTGATAGAGAAGTCATTACTACATAAGGCACCTCATTCTTTGAAAAATTCAATGAGAAATGCTTCACTTATATTGAACTAAGACTTCTTTTATGTGGGTCTCATCCACAGATTCCTTAGAATTAATCCCCTTTTTATATAACAGCCCATTAGAAAAAGTACATAATTTTACTATGTCCCTATTAAATTTTTACTCCTTGTTCCCTCAATGTTTCCCCCAGGACTTGTTTGTGAGTCACTCCACTAACAGATAATTCTTCAAAAGTGTCCCTGGACTACTCTTTAAGTCCATTCCCGTGACAGTGTTCCAGGGATGATTTAATCATTATTAAGGACAGTGGGACCATCAACTCTCAAGTTGTAGACACTCTAGTTAATGGTTGGAAATAAGGTCTTTTACAGGGGAGATGTAAGAAGAAATGCACAAGGTGGCCTCATCATTCTGCTGACACAGATTAAACTTAATATCAACTATTATGCATAAATCTTTTTCAAAAATCCTACTGAGCCATATAAGTCACTTCCTAGATTTGGATAGTTTATTTGCATACAAGTGATTTGACTAATTATAAACTTTTTTTAGAGTTACTGTAAGACTCAAACGAATTAAAATTTGGCTCCAAGAGAAATGAAACATGTCCACACAAAAACTTACATGCAAATGTTCATAACAGCATTATTAATAATAGCCCCAAAGTGGAAACAACCCAAATGCCTTTAATTGATGAACATATAAATTAAATGTGGTCTATCCATACAATTGAATATTCTTCAGCCACAGAAAAGTATGAAGTACTGGTACATTCTACAACACAGATGAACTTGAAAATTTTATATTAAGTGGAAGAAGCCAGTCACAAAAGACCACATATTGTATTTTATTTATATGAAATGTCAAAAATAAGCAAATCTATAGAGACAGAAAGTAGATTAATGGTTGCATAGAGCTGGAGTTGAAGGGAAAATGGGGAGTGACTGTCAAATATTGAGTTTCTTTTGTGAGTGATGAAAATATTCTAAAAGTAGATGTGGTGATTATTGCAAAACTGTAAATATACTAAAAAGAACATTAAATTGCATACTTTAAATGTCTGACTCATGTGGTATGTGAATCATATCTCAATAAAGCTGTAAAAATAATTTTCCTTAAGTTAAATTTCAGGAAAGGCAGTAGAGCAAATAAATATTTTTCACAACAAAGGCCCTTTTAAAATGATTCACCATAATTAGATTGCAAATATTTCAACCAGGTATAACTCACCTACTACAGTGCTCTTTGGTGGAAAAGCAGATTTGAAAGTCATTAGAGTTATCATAGACGTAAAGAAAGCAACACTGTTCATCAAATGTGGATATGCTGTAAAAATTTAAAACATTAAGAATGTTCTTATATATGTTATATTAATTTCTAAATTTAGAGAACAATCTAATAACAGCTTTTCTTCCGTTTTACAAAATTTTAAGACTCATTGTTTTAATGGATTTAAATAGTAGGGACATTTATCTTGGTTATGTTTGAGTTTATATTCATCAACTGACTTTATTATGTATCAAGAACTTACTATATATTCATATGGGCAACAGGAAAGGGGATAAAATATGGTCTCTGTCCTCAAGAATTTAAAATTTCATAAGACCGGAAAGGTATTTGTAAAATAATTTATTATGACATAGGAATTTCTAGGCTTCAAAAATACCCTACTTTTTAAAAAAGTTATTTATCTCCCTTTAAAGTGATGTAAACTTTATCCTACAGGTGATTCATTCAGTGGCCTGTGGACTCAGAATCAGAGAAAGGATATAGAGCTGTGTGGTGTAAGCCCTTAATTTGGTGGAATCTAGAAGAAGCTGAGACCTAGATAGGCTGTGACTTTCCCAAGGTCAAACAGCAAGAGGGGGATTAGAACTCAGCTGCTTCAGACCTGCTCCCACCCTCAGGTGTGCTGACAGGGTAAGACTCAGAGTATAGCTGTGAAAATTTGTAAAATTTGAGACTTGAAGTCTAGACCCAAATGGTCATCACTCCTGAACCAAAGAGCAAGCACCACACCTCTCCTCAGAACACCAACCCAACCCCTTCACTAATAACAATGTCCAGGAGAACTCCGCCAAGTGTCATTACCAAGTAACTCCCCGCTTTAGTTTGGGGGGTAGAGGTGTTGGGGGGGGGGGAGGGTTGCCCTGAGAACTTGCACAGTATTGGATCAAAGAAAAAATACTTTCTCTTTCTATAGATATAACTTCATTATTTTTTTAAAGTTTGAGATGAGAGTTTGATCTGTTACATAGAAAAAAGGTACTAAAGCATGCAATAGATTGACAATTTCAGAGGGAAGGAGGGGGCAGAAAGAGATTAACCAAAGAACTTATATGCATATATGCATAACTCATGGGCAGACATAGTGCAGTGAAGGCCTGGAGAAGGAGCGGGAGCAGAGTGGAGGGGGTGAATGGGGAACAAAAAGGGGATAGCTACAATACTTTCAACAATAAGTATAAATTTTTTAAAAATGCAAGTTAAAATGCCCCCCCCCCAAAAAAAACAAGCCAAGAAGTCATTACTAGCAATACATTATGAATTAACTCAGATAGGGTAACAAAAGAGAAAATAGTACATTTTTGATTCCCTTAACAATTAGAATATCACATTATAAACAAGTGGAAACATTAAAGTAATAAAAAAATCATTATCTGGAAGAGATCAACCAAAGGACTTGTATGCATGCATATAAGCCAAACCAAGGGACATGGACAACAGGGGGATGAGAGCATGAGTCGGGGGGGGGATAGGGGTTAATGGGGGGGATGAGGACACATTTGTAATACCTTAACTAATAAAGAATTAAAAAAATAATTACATTTTATCTTATGTTCTTACCTTATTCCCATAATGGAAGTGGCTTCAAAATTCCATTCATGGATTTCTTTCTGCAGGCATCAAAGACAAAAGTCAGTAGCTTGATTTTTTCCATGTAAAGAATAATTTTTGGTTTCATTCTATAGTCAATCACTTCTGCTATTTTACTTTTTAAAAATACATATATTTTTATTGAGTTCATAGAGGAAGGGAGAGGGAGATAGAAACATCAATGATGAGCAAGAGAATCATTGACTGGTGCCTCCTGCACCACATACCTGGCATGTGCCCTGTCCAGGAATCAAACTGTGACCTCCTAGTTCATAGATTGACACTCAACCACTGAGCCATACCAACCTTAGAGGCTTAGGGGTTAGAACAATATATTTAGCATAATTTGGAAACCAGAAGCATTTTCTAATCCTATCTAATAAAAGAGAAACATGGTAATTAGCATATGACCGCTACCCTTCCCATTGGCTAATCAGGGCAATATGCAAATTAACTGCTAGCCAAGAAGGCGGCCGGCAGCCAGGCAGCTTGAAACTAACATGAGGCTTGCTTGCTTCAGTGACGGAGGACTCCAACATTCCCCGCCTGCCACTGCAGGCCTCTGAGCTGCAACTCTAAGCAACTATGCAACAAATATAGAAGCTAAACAAAACCCCAGAAACCTGCTTTAGTCCGCCGGGCTTCAGCCAGCAGGATCACAACATTGTAAGCAAAGGCCAGAAACCTACTTTCAGCAGCCGAGGCCTAAGAGCTGGAGTCAAGCCTCAAAGCTAAAGCTGGCCCAGAATAAAAAAGAAAAAAAGGAGCGGTTGGGAGCTTCAGTCACCCCCAGCCTGAAAACAGCCCTCAGACCCTCACCCAGACTGGCCAGGCACCCCAGTGGGGACCCCCACCCTGAAGGCTGTGTGACCAGCTGCAAACAGCCATCATCCCCTCACCCAGGCTGGCCAGGCACCCTAGTAGGGACCCCCACCCTGATCCAGGACACCCTTCAGGGCAAACCAGCCGGCCCCCACCCGTGCACCAGGTCTCTACCCTATATAGTAAAAGGGTAATATGCCTCCCAGCACCGGGATCAGCGTGACAGGGGTCAGCGCCCAAACCCCCTGATCGCCCTGCGGCTCTGTGTGTGACAGGGTTCGGGGCCACAACCTCCCTATCCACCCTGCTCTGTTCGTGACAGGGGAAGGTGCCCCAACCCCCTGATCAGCCCTGCTCTGTGCCTGATAGGGGGGAGCTCCCCAACCCCCTGATTGCCCTGCGGCTCTGTGTGTGACAGGGTGCAGCGCCCCAACCCCCTGATCGGCCCTGATCTGTGTGTGACAGGGTGCGGCGCCCCAACCCCGCCCCCCCCCCATGGGCCCTGCTCTGTGTGTGATGGGGTAGAGCCATAACCTCCCCATCGGCCCTGCCCTGAGTGTGAGAGTGGCAGCGCCCCAACCCCCTGATCAGCCCTGCTCTGTGGGTGATAGAGGGCGGCGCCCCAACCCCCTGATCCACCCTGCTCTGTGTGTGACAGGGGGCAGGGCCCCAACCCCCTGATTGGCCCTGCTCTGTGCGTGACAGGGTACAGAGCCCCAACCCCCCTGGTGGGCCCTGCTCTGTGAGTGACAGGGGGAAGTGCCCCAACCCCCTGATTAGCCCTGCTCTGTGCGTGACAGGTGGTGGTATCGCAACCTCCCCATAGACCCTGCCTTGAGTGTGACAGGGGACGGTGCCCCAAGCCCCCAATTGGCCCTACCCTGAGCGTGACTGAGGGTGGCATCACAACCTCCCAGATCACCCTGCTCTGTGCATGACAGGGGGTGGCGCCCCAACTCCCCAATGGGCCCTGCTCTGAGCCCGACCAGGGGCTGCACCTAGGGATTGGGCCTGCCCTCTGCCACCCGGGAGCAGGCCTAAGCCAGCAGGTTGTTATCTCCCGAGGGGTCCCAGACTGCGAGAGGGCACAGGCCGGGCTGAGGGACCCCTCTCCCTCCCGAGTGCACAAATTTTTGTGCACCCGGCCTCTAGTGTATTATGAATATTCTTTTGTTATCTCTAATCCAGTTTAAAGCAAATGATCTAAATTTGAAACAAACAATAAGCACGTAAGTACACAATGGCTGGCCTTTCATCTTCTGTCAACATATCAGGAACATTCTAAAATGAGTGTGAGAACAGCCCACCTAAGGTGAGTGACCTGAAAAAATGTTTGGAGAAGCAAGAATGTGGCAGACACCAGTCAGTGTTCACCAATTTTTATTTCTTTTTCTACCTGGGCACATAACTAGTAACTGTTTTCACAGCCTCCCTTGCAACTAGGTGCCACATATATTGGCCTTCTGACCAATGGGATGCAAGCAGGAGAGATGTGCATCACCTGCAGGCCTGGCTCATAAAACCCTCCACAGGAGTGTTCTATATTCTTTCTCCATTTACTACAAGATGGAATGGGGACCCTGCCAATCTGTATAGTATATGAGACATAGATAAACTTTTATCATGTTAATACACTGACATTTGGGGGTTATTTGTTTTAGCAGCTAGCCTACCATGACTAACTGAAATTTCAATTTGTACAAGATGCACTTTAAAAAAAAAATAACTGTCCCCTTCCTCCACCACTATTTCCTGACCTTAAAGTTTGCACAAAATTGAGCCTCAGAAGGAATGCCTGAAATCCCAGTTTCAGTGGCCATAGACTATATTACCAATACATCACAACAATAATTTAAAATAAGAAAATACATTTGATTAGTCTGAGGAATGTCACAAATTACCAGCTAGCCACCCCACCCCACCCCCCACCGCCGCCCCTGCGAAGAGACGTGTAAGAGCCAAATGACTGAGCATATTGCTCAGGAGAACAGTTACAAGCAGTTGGGTGACAAATTTCTTGGAGCCATGATAACAGGAACAACTGGGAGGATGGTTCCCAATGGGAGAAGATCCATTCATACATGTTAATTCAGCACCTATTATGAGCCAGGCAAGGTACAAGCACTAAAGGTATGACTGAGAACAACAATGTCCCTGCCTTGATAGGGTTTACAATAGAGTGAGGGAGATGGGCAATAAATTAAATAGTAAATTAATAGTGTGATGGAGGATGAAGAGTGCTGCAAAGAAAAATAAAGCAGGGAAGGGCATTAAAGTGGGGCAGGAGGTCATGATGCTAAACCAGATGTTAAGGGAAGGCCTGATAACTTTGAACAGAAAAAGTGAGGGTGAAGGAATGAGCCATGCAGATATCTGGGGGAACAGTACTAAGCAGAGAAAACAGCACGTGCAAAGGCCCTGAAGTAGCAGTGTGCTTGGCATGTTTGGGGACCAATGGAATGAGTGAGAGGGTAGTGGTAAAGGAGGTTAGAGAGTTCATGAGGGAGATCACGTGGGGCCTTGGAGGCTGTCATCAGGACTTCAGCTTCTACTCTGAGATGGGAAGCCACCTAAAGCCGTAAAAGATGAAAGCCATGACAGCAGATCCACCCATGTAGAGATTGAGTGTATTTCAGAGGAAAGGTGTATTCAAAGTCACTGAAAGAGAGTAGTGTTGCAGAGCGGGAATCTGCCTTTGGATTCAGGTACAGAAATATGAACCAGGGCCGATATAAGAGAGCCCTGTCTGACCCACATGCCCAGCAAAAGGCTACACATATGCAGAAAGCTCAGCCACACAAGTTTTCAAAATATTCCCAGATCATAGGTTTACTCTAGGGCAGTGGTCAGCAAACTGCGGCTCATGAGCCACATGTGGCTCTTTGGCCCCTTGAATGTGATTTTTCTACAAAATATCGACTTCTGCGCACGGGCCACGAAGTTTCAATCGCACTGTACATGCGCGTCCACACATAGTATTTTGTGGAAGAGCCACACTCAAGGGGCCAAAGGGCCGCATGTGGCTCGCAAGCCGCAGTTTGCCGACCACTGGTTTAGGATATCTTTTAGGGAACTTCTCAATTTGGGAGAAAGATTTACTAGTTAAGAAAGTAAACAATAGGGAACCTTCCCTCTTTCCCTTTATATCATAATCAATAGGCATTTGGGGAGGGGAGCTGATTTGTAGGACCTATGGGTATAAAAACATAGAAGTCATGCATGGGTTGGCAATGCAGTTGGGGAGACATTTAGGAAAACTGATAAATAAGTGACAGGATGTACTTTGTACATGATACAGGCAATGGGGTAGCCTGCAGACATTCAGTGGAAGGGTGGTCAGAGATACCTTTATAAAAGTTAGACTTGGGTAATTAGAAAGAGGAATTCCAGGGAGGAAGAAGGATAAAAGCAAAAGTGCTAATGTGAGCCCTGCGATGCCAGCCTGGGGGGCAGTAGGATGGAATAGCAACTGCTATTCTGACTTCTGCTGCCACAGAGACTTCTGCCTGTTCTAGAATATTACATAAATGAAACTGTAAAGTCTCTGCTCTCTCATATCTGCAAGTGGAGCTTGTCAGGAACTTTGGTAGGGAAGGCAGGACTGGATGCACTGTTTCTGCTTTGGTGTCCTGGTGGGTTAACTGGCACTGAGTACTTGATCAGGAAAGCCACAACTGTTTTCCTCCTGTTGGAGCCTTCTGTAAGGTAGTGTCCTAATCTTTTCTGAGAGGGGATATTTAATCATCTAAATCACGATAAGGAAATAGTCAAGATTGTAACTTTCCATGTCAGAGTCAGAGGCCCCGAGTAAAAGTGCACAGGAAGCAGAGCCAGGGTGGGCTATGGAGAAATGGGCTAGGAAGCTGGAGGGAGGGCATGCCTCCAAGATCCCCTGGGCCCCACTCGGCTTCTGCCCTTCTACTCCCAGAATGCAGACTTTTGGGGAGGAATCTTGGGTGTCTATGACAATTTTGTGTTAAGAGCACAGATTTCTTGTGTAAGTTTGTCCTGTTTCTGATATAAGTATAAAAGGCACCCCCCAAAAGGGGCTTCCTAAATCTAGCAGCCCTACCTGTGGGGACAGTGTTGGTGGCCATTATGTGCCTGTTGGTGACTTTGGGGCCCATGAGGAGCTGAGGGAGAAGTGCTGCATTTGCCTCTGCCCTATGTGACCTTGCATGGATGTGCTGCATGCAGCTTGTGCCAGCTTGGGAAGGCCAATTTTTCACATCTCTTCCTAACCCCACACTTGGTGACCCAATGTAGCTTGTTTGAAAGTGGCCATGGTTGGAGAATTTATACCACAGAAATCAGAAAGCATGACAAGTCAGCCCTCTGCTCCTGTGTCCGTGGGAGAGTTGGTTGTTAAATATTGACCAGCATAAGTTCCTGTATCCTTGGCTAATAAACCACAACGTAATCTCATCTTATAGAGATGCTGTGTGTGGGTGAACATGTGAATATGTGTGATCTCTCCCACCATTCATAGCCCACGGGGAAAAATGCAACAACACTATGTAGAAAAATGTCATTTCATTCTAGGCAAATATGATTGCTTTCACAATCTGCAATGTTGAATTTCAAAACTCAACATGAGGGCAAAATCAAAGGGAATTTATATTTTTCTCAGATGAATGCTCTGACAACTATAAGCACTTGTATGAAACATTCCATCAGTCAAGGAAAACTAACAGTTGCTGCTTATGTAATTCTTTTCCAGTTCTTATTATGAACTATATACAAACAAAGTAAAACATTTACAACTAGTGAGGTAGTATATGTACCAATGGAAATTTCCATTAAGGGCCAGCAACCATTATAGGATTCAAATGAAGTAGGCAAAGTCTGAAGAATTCCATGAGGCCAAAACAATTTTGCTGCAAAAGTATGAAGAATAACTTTAACATGATTAGTTTTTCCTACAACTACATGTCATAATATGAGCTATTTTGTACCTATATCAATGGAATAGTGAAATTTCAGATCAGAATTTTGAAAATTCTCTTGTGTCACAGTGCCATCAATGACACAAAGAAAATAAGCAAAGTTGGTCTCTGGTATAAGAATTCCAACATTGAGAACAGAGTGCTTCATGGAGATAGTGTCTGGAGAGAGGCACAAAGGAAGCACGAAAGGGTTTTGGTGGGTGAGTCTCTTTCTTGACCTGCACTTGAGTACTCACGTATGTTCACTTGGTCAAAATCAATAATTTATGATTGATGCACTTTTCTGTGTCTATGTAATACTTCAATAAAAGGCTAAAAAACCCAGATGCAAATTTAATAGAAGACACATGCATTCTTCAAATGACCATGTATGTATTTTATTATAGCTTTAATTTTTCTTTTGTATTGAAATATTTAATGCACACAGGACAGGAAAAAAAGCCCCAAGCACATGGCAGCTTGTCTTCACTAATGGCTGCTGACTCTATTATCAATAAGAAGGTTGCTTCACTGTTAAATATTAGACAAGTTTACTGGCTTAGGCTTGTATTATGGAGTGAATATTTATGTCCCTTCCAATTCATCTATTGGAGCCCTAACTCCCAATGTGATGGCATTTAGAGGTGAGGTCTTTGGGAGGTAATTAAGTCATGAGGGTGGAGCCCTCATGATAGGATTAGTACCCTTATAAGAGACAGGAGAGAGCTCCCTGTCTCTCTCTTTCACTCACATGAGGACAAAGCAAGACCACCATCTACAAACCAGAAAGTGGGCTCTCACCAGAACCTCACTATGCTGGGACTCTGATCTTAGACTTTCTAGCCTCTAGAACTACAAGAAATAAATTTCTGTTAAGTCACTCAGTCTATGGTATTGTTACAGCATCTCAAGCAGATGAAGACAACTTGAGATTATCATTCATGACTTAGGTTTAATTATTATTTAAAGAACCTCACATATCTAATATGCATAACTTGATGAGTTTAGGTGTATGCAAACCCCCATGACATCATAACCACAATCAAAGTAATAGACATATCCATCACCCCCAAGTGTCCTTGTGTCCCCTGGTTTTTGTTTTTATTTGTGTGTGTGTGTGTGTGTGTGTGTGTGTGTGTGAGTGTGTGTGTGTTCAGAACACATACCATGGGATTTACCCTCTTAAATTTTGAAGGGCACAATACCATATTGTTAGTTACAGGCACTAAGTTGTACAGCAGATAGTTGTAGTGTATTAATCTAGCATAACTCAAACTTTATACCCATTAACAACGGGAAGTTGTATCATTACTATTTTTGATAAGGAATTTCTAATATGATACTGAGATTCTACTCATTGTCCAATGTATCACTTTATTTTTTAAAAAAATATTGCTTATTTTCACCTGATTAAAATAATTTGCCCACACTCTTGTTTCCAGGAAAAAAAAATCTTTCTTTGCCAAGTTATTATGGCAGAATGCTCTCTACACTCCATGAAAACATATACATAGCAAATAGATCTATCTAGTGCACTTGTCAAAGATGCTACATCTTTTTATTACTACAAATAATTTTATTTATAACTTTAATACAATTAATTTTTTCTACAACTACATGTCATAACATGAGCTATTTTGTACCTATATCAATGGAATAGTAAAATATTTTATTAAAGCAAAAAGCTAGTGAAGTACTTTAGATATGTAGAAATAAAAATATAGCTGTTATCACAAAACATCAGGCCTGGCCTAGTATTCTGTAATCTCTTTAATGGGCAATTAAATTCAAATGTTTCCACTCCTATATGGTTGGTGTGAGTAAAATTGGAAAGGTACAAGTTTGATGGCAGCTATTGAATGTTAAATGTGTTTCATCCTGAATCTAACAGGACCATTTCTGGGAATCCCTGCTCTGGAAACAGCTACATGAGCGTAGTGGGGTGTAACCACCAATGTGCACCAGCACAGCTACCATTGGCTAGAGAGCAAAACAGACTTAATTATGCATCAGCAGGAAAGTGGTAAAACAAATTATGGTTTATCCATATTCAGAAATGCATCACATGATACTAGTATAGGAATATTACCCTTAAAAAAATCAAGTGGATCTGTGTGTGCTTCATAAAAACTGTCCATGTGTACAAACCGGTAAAAAAAGCACGTTGCAAAACAATGAATATATACTATATTACCTCACTTTAATGAGTACCTTTCTCTTTTATATATTATACTAGAGGCCCGGTGCACAAAAATTTGTGCACTCGGGGGGGGGGGGGGAGGAGGGGTCCCTCAGCCCGGCCCGTGCCCTCTCGCAGTCTGGGACCCCTCGGGTGATAATGCCCTGCTGGCCTAGGCCTGCCCCCGGGTGGCAGAGGGCAGGCCCAATCCCTAGGTGCAGCCCCTGGTCTGGCTCAGAGCAGGGCTGATTGGGGAGTTGGGGCGCTGCCCCCTGTCATGCACAGAGCAGGATGGATTGGGAGATTGTGATGCCACCCTCAGTCACGCTTAGGGTAGGGTAGGGCCAATTGGGGGGTTGGGGCACCGCCCCCTGTCACACTCAAGGCAGGGTCGATGGGGAGGTTGTGGCGCCACCCCGTGTCACCCACAGAGCAGGGCCCATCAGGGGGTTGGGGCACTGCCCTCTATCACCCACAGAGCAGGGCTGATCAGGGGGTTGGGGTGCCGCCACTCTCACACTCAGGGCAGGGCCAATGGGGAGGTTATGGCTCTACCCCATCACACACAGAGCAGGGCCCGTGGGGGGGGCGTTGGGGAGCCCCCCCCATCAGGCACAGAGCAGGGCAGCTCAGGGGGTTGGGGCCCCGCCCCCTGTCACACACAGAGCCGCAGGGCGATCAGGGGGTTTGGGCGCTGCCCCCTGTCACGCTGATCCCGGTGCCGGGAGGCATATTACCCTTTTACTATATATGGTAGAGGCCTGGTGCATGGGTGGGGCCGGCTGGTTTGCCCTGAAGGGTGTCCTGGATCAGGGTGGGGGTCCCCACTGGGGTGCCTGGCCAGCGTGGGTGAGGGGCTGAGGGCTGTTTTCAGGCTGGGAGTGACTGAAGTTCCCAACCGCTCCTTTTTTTCTTTTTTTTTCTGGGCCAGCTTTACCTTGATGCTTGGCTCCAGGTCTTAGGCCTCCAGCTGAAAGTAGGTTTCTGGCCTTTGCTTACAATGTTGCCAATCTGCTGCTTGAAGCCGGGCGGTATTTGTTACAATGTTTCTTAAACTGCCCGCTCAGAGGCCTGCAGCCGCAGGTGGGGAACGTTGGTTTCCTCCAACGATCCTCCGTCACTGAGGCAAGCAAGCCTCATGTTAGTTTCAAGCTGCATGGCTGCAGGTCACCATCTTGGCTGACAGTTAATTTGCATACCTCGCTGATTAGCCAATGAAAAGGGTATCGGTCGTACGCCAATTACCATGTTTCTCTTTTATTAGTGTAGATAAGTGAGTTTAGAAAAAAGATACAGATAGCCACCAAATCATTGGGGATGGGAATGAGAACTAGGTTTAGGAGATTTGTAGGGACTTGCCCTTTACTCCTTATCTACTTCCTCACTGTTTAACTTTTTTTCAACAAGCCTGCATTACTTTATCTATATATACACATACATACATACATAATATAATTATATAATGGAAAAACCTGCCTTCTTTCTTTCATCTGTGGTTATACTCTCTTGTTTACCCCCATAACTCAGAGGTTAGGTACAGCTGCCTGCTCTTTCAAGTACAACATAGACTCCTCTACTTGAGAATCAAATATTTGATTAAAGCATTCTATATAATAAAAGCCTAATATGCAAGTTGACCGAATGGTGGAACAACCAGGGGGTGGAGCCAGTAAGTGGGCAGTGCCAGGCCAGCCAAGGTTGGTGTCAGCAGGCAGAGGGAGGAGACAGTGATAGGGGGGAGTGTGGGGATGGTGATGGGGGGTTGGCGGTGGGGCAATGGGGGGCAGGGCTGGCTGCTCGCCAGCTGGCACTATCCCCTGATCCTAATCAGCCCTCGGGTCTAAGCTGCCAGTCAGACATTCCCCAAGGGCTCCTGGTCTGCGAGAGGGTGCAGGCCAGGCTGAGGGACCCCCCCCCCCACTGAGTGCATGAATTTTCATGCACTGGACCTCTAGTACAGAATAAAGAAAAAGCTGTTGATGATCTTTTTCTTACCGTTTCTGGGGGTGAGACAAGCCACAGAGAAACCATCCTCTCCTCAGTATCATTATTTACAGAGACATATGATGGCTGGTAGATTTTGGTTGTTGGTTCTATCACCAGAACCTAGAAGAAGAATGGATTTCTGTAATGCACAGGAATATACAAAATAGGTCACCCTGCCCTCTGAGGAAGTGGGAAGCTGTGTACTCCACAAACACTCATGAAGGACCTGTAACCCTGTTCTAAGACCTATGGACACAGAAGCCCACAACGGGAGTCTCTGCCATCAGGAGGCCATTGTCCTGATGGGGCAGATGGAAGAACAGACAGGGATATGCAACATGGTATCATATAGAACTGTGAAGAAATAAGGCAGAATAACGGTGAGAGTAGGAGCGGGGAACTTCTTTAGACAGGGTAGTCAAGAAAGGCCTAGTTGGGGAAGTGACAGAAAAAAAGAGGGATGCTATAGTTTTTGAGAGATATGAGGACGTAAACTGGATGGTCACAGGTAGGTACCAATTCTAAAAAATGCAAGGGGATGAAAAAGTGAGGTGACATCAGCCATGTTTTATATTGTTAGGGTAGAGAGAGTGGAAGGTGGGGAGGGGAGCAGAATGTACAGGAAAGAGATAGTGAATTTCCAAAATAAATAAAGCAGAATGTTTAAGATTGCTTAGCCTGGGAAGAGATTATCATTTCAAATAAGTTAATCTGTTATTAGCTTTTTAATGAGATTCTTGAATGCTACATGTTCACAAAATCTCATGGCATAAATATGAAAGACAATTATTTGAAGTTGTTTCCAGAATGCTTAGATATCTTACTTAGGCCTCCTTATAAGATGGTCATAAAACTGCAACAAAAATTCAATAAAAAGATAAACGCAATTTTGCTTCTCAGTAAAATTTTAAAAAGTAATTTTTGGCACTAGAGACAAACCAAAGCCCAATAGGAAACTGCTTTGAATTCCAAAATTTCACTATTAGTACTGCCCTGTTCTAGAGCACCTTGGCGCTACTGATATTGTGGGATGGACAATTCTGTGTGTGGGGAGGTGGGACTGTCCTGTGCACTGTGGGATGTTTAGTGGAATCCATGGCCTCTACTCCATAAGCTGCCAGTTGCAATACCTTCCCTACAATTGTGACAACCAAAAATGTCTCCAGACATTGCTAAATGTCCCATGGGAGACAAAATCACTCTATTTTAGAGAATACAGTATTTATTGAAAAAAATCCACTGGACCCACACAGTTCAAACCCATGTTGTTCAAGGGTCAACTGTATAGCCAACGTTTTCTAGTAAGTTGATCTATCACTGGTTGATTCCACATAAGATTGATGAATAGTTTAACCATTCAATTACTCTGAGTATTCAATAATTAGATGGCACCAATCCCCAGTTTCTTTTTACTTTTATCTTAAAGAAATAAATGCTAAATAAAACAAGCCAGACAGAGAGACAAGTATCACATGATATGACTTATATGTGAAATTTGATGGGGAAAAAAAATATCCAGAGACATGGGAGCATGCAAGAGACTGAGGATTCTCAAATGGAAGGGGCAAGGAGGGAAGAGATCAACCAAAGAACTCATATTCATATATGCATAACCCATGGGCACAGACAATAGTGGGGTAAAAGCCTAGGGAGAGAATGGGAGTAGAGAAGAGGGGGTCAATGGCGACAAAAGGGGGACATCTGTAATACTTTCAACAATAAAGATTAATTTTTAAAAAGAAACAAATTTAGCATATCTTACTGGAAATCTGAGTCCATTAGCAACTTCCTTTGATGCCTCGAAAAGTATATTTAACCAGAAGTTAAGCAGTTCTCGCCTGGATGACGGTGCGATGAATTTCTTGAAGCGCAGAATTAAAAACAAATTCTCAACTAATGATCGTAGATACCTGGAAAAATCACAAGCACTGGTAAATTAGATTCCCAAAGAAAGTGAGTTCAATTCTATTCTCTTTAAAAGAAGTTTCCTGAAAGCTTTTTATTTAAATTAATATTGTGTAGTGAGTGCTTCTTAATCATTTGGTAGCCATATACTTAATTAAAATAAACCCAAATAGCGGGCAAAGTAATTTTACTCAACAAAATCATACAAAATGACTTTTTATCAAAATTGGTCTAAACCTCAATTTAGGTACACAGTGCTTCAGAGCAGAGCCTGGCAAGCCTTTGCTGTCTTAAATAAGAGAATGTAGTTTGAAGTTCAAAGCACTTGTAAAATGACAAAATTTCAAACTCATTATCTTTTTCTTTTTTAATTCAACTTTTTATTTTGAGACTTACATACAGTGGTAAGAGACAACACTGAGAGACCCTATGTACCCCTTGCCTTGGCCTGGTTTACTCCACCCCAACAGTAATATTTCATAAATTCTAGATCAATGTCACAATCAGCATATTGACCTTCATACGGCCAAGATAGAGAACATTTCTATTGCCACAAGGATTTGTCTTGTTTCCTCCCTTCTATAGCCACACCTACTTCCCTCATTCCCAACTCCTCCTGGACCCCTGGCAATCACTGATGTGAAACGTACTGTCTTTTTTTTTTAAATTAGATCTGAGCAGGTAGATTTTGATATTCTGAGATCTTGAATCCGACCACAACTTTACTGTTCATAGGCAAGTCTAACTTTTTGAAATAGTTCCTAGGCAGTGTGGTCACATTTTCTGTAGCACTAAACAGGGATGGTTCAGGTGAAAGCATCCAAGTACTATTTTTCGCTTTGAGGATAAAGTTTAGAGCTATCCTGGGAAGACAGATCAGTTAGACCAGGGGTGGGCAAACTTTTTGACTCGAGGGCCACAATGGGTTCTTAAACTGGACCGGAGGGCCGGAACAAAAGCATGGATGGAGTGTTTGTGTGAACCAATATAAATTCAAAGTAAATATCATTAAATAAAAGGGTACGGTCTTTTTTTTTTTTAGTTGTATTCATTTCAAACGGGCCTGATCCGGCCCGCGGGCCGTAGTTTGCCCACGGCTGAGTTAGACTATGAATGACTTGCTTGGATACTGTGCAGTACAGGATTAATTCAGCTGGCCTGTGTTGCCCAAACTCTACACATTCCAAAGAAAGATCTGGCCCTAGACTGGTTTCTGGAAAATCACCTCTAAGCTCTTGGGATAGCCTGCCTGAGATAGGAATGTCTTTGTTTACCTGAAACCGTGAGCCATAGCAGATAGTTTATACTAACAATATGATTCATGATGGGGGCCTTGGGCAATGCTGTTATCAGTGTGATCTCCAGTGAGATTGGGGACTCAGTGACTAAGGTCAGTTACATGGATACTCCATACCTACATAACTTATCCCCAATAAAAACCCTGGACACCAATATTTGGTGAGCTTCCCTAGTTGGCAATACTTGGGCATGCTGTACTGCATTGCTGCTGAGAAAATTAAACAATGTCCATATGACAACTAGAAGTTTGTGCCTGGTCTCCCTGGACTCTGCCGTGTGTGCCTTTTGCCTTTGCTGATTCTAATCTGTATACTTCTACTATAATACCACGAGTATAACAACTTTTCTGAGTTCTGTGAGTCCTTCTAGCAAATCATGAACCTGAGTGTGGTCTTGAACCCAAAACAATAGGTATCAACAGTAAGTCAGCACAATTCCTGATGTAATGAGAACGTACTCAAGCCTCAGGCCTGCTCTCCATGGAGTCAGCTAAAATTAGTATTCTGGAACAGAAGCCACTCAGGGAGGACCAGAGGTTCAGCCTGCCTCTGTGTTCTCTTAGCTTCAGAGAACTTTCGAGAGGTTGATATGTTTTGGGGACCAAATATAAGTCCTTCAGACTGGGAAGAAATGGGGTCAAACAAGATATGACTGAAGAGATTCCTACAGTTAGGAGTTCAAATTGACCCACTGTGATGAGAAATAAGAGTGGAGAAAATCAACATAGATTGTTAAAAGTAAAAATTTATAAATTATGCAAGTAATCCAAATATATTTTCAACAAATCAGATGAGGAAAAAACAGATTAAAAACATATTAAGGCTGGCCCACTGGTGTGGCTCAGTGGATTGAACATCATCCCATGTACCAAGAGATCACTGGGTTGGATTCCCAGACAGGGCATATGCCAGGTTGTGGGCTCAATCTCCAGTAGGGAGATGTGCAGGAGGCAGCCTATCATTTATTTTTCTATCTCTCTCCCTCTCCCTTCCTCTCTCTCCCTAAAAAAATTAATAAAAACATAAATTAAAAAGGGAGGCTTATTTGATTAGATTAAGCCCCCCCAAGATAATCTTTTAAAATATTTATAAGGCTAGCCCTGGCTGAGTGGATCAGTTGGTTGGAGTGTTGTCCTGTATACTAAAAGACTACATGTTTGATTCCTGGTCAGGGCACATACCTAGGTTGCAGGTTCAATCTCCAATTGGGGTGCATACAGGAGGCAACTGAGCGATGTTTCTTTCTCACATTGATGTTCTCTCTCTCCCTCCCCCACCTCTCTCTCATCAATAAATATATCCTCAGGTGAGGATTAAAAAAAACAACCACAAAAAGTTCTAAGGGAAAAAAGTTATAAGGCTACCACCCTGAGATAACCATTATCAATATTTTAGAGAAAATCCATCAATCATCATTTATTCAGTATAAAAATATCTACTTAGCATCTACTATGGAATGGCTGCAATCAAGAAGATAACCACTTTTTAAGGGACTTAATGACTATTAGAAAAGTCAGGTATTGTCCAACCCACCTAGACCTTTTTCTGAGTCACATATTTTTAATTAAAATGAGTCCATACAGAAAAGTGGTTCTCCAAGTGTGGTCCCAGGACCATCAGCATCAGCTTGTACTAGTAATTTGTAAATGCAAATTCTCAGGCCCTACCCTAGACCTTTTGAAGTAGAAGGGTGAGCCCAGCAATCTGTTTTTTAATCAATACAGATGATTCTAATATATGCCAAAGTTTGAGAACCACTGAGGCAGAACATCATTTTCTTGCTGTTTTTCCAGCTTTATGATCTGCTTTCTCACATATGCACAATATGTATTAGTATCAAAGAATGTTTTGTTCTTGAGGACCTCAATGACCTGAAGAAATTAATAGGACAAAGTTTTATCTTGTAGATACAGTATGTAGGGATATATTCTGTATGTGCATATGTCTGTCTTTCCCTCCATTCACATAAAACCAAGTGATCCCTCAGAGTTGTTCTTTCTGCCCTAACTTTGCTATAATGAAGAAGTTAGGAGGAACATAGTAATTGCTATTGTTTTTTGCATTTATACCTTTCCTCCATGGCACAAACATTTCAAGACATGATCTGATATTGAGAAGGATAATGATAATGCAGAGATGACTCACCAGATTGGAGGCTTCAATTTGAACAACTTCTCTGCTGCCTGGATGGACTTCTCGACATTATTAGCCAACATGGTGATGCTGAGGAACTGACCCACATCCCAGTAATTGTTCATTTTCTCCAAGCACCCTTTTCTTCCCAACATACTGCTCAGCTGGATACCTTAAGAATATGAATTTTAGAGAAAATCATAAAAATGTTTCTAGCTTCTATCATATTATGCCAGCCTTTCAATAGAAGAAAAATGGGCATTTTATTTTGACTACTGTCTCAGGTGAGCCATCAGAGAGTAATTCTTCCTTCTGAAATTTAATGCTAGTTTTGTGACTATAATTTTTAATGCTGAATTTGTGTTACCAAAGCATCAACATCTGCAATAATAAGTAACTTTACCTATTTTCCTTAGTTCCATGGATGTTTCAAATTGTTGTCCAGCAACTAACAGCAGAATTGAAAGGTTAATTCCAGAATAAAGAGATGACTGGAGCTCGAAACCTTTGCGATACCTACAATTACAGAACCACTCAGTTCTTATTATATCATCTTATTATGGTAGGAGAAAATGTGTGACTATGGTACAAACCCACCTTCTCATGAAAATTTGTACTACTCTAATTTATTGGTTTCCAGCTTTCTTTCCCAATCTTACAAACAGTTACATGCAGCACTCAAATATCTTCTTTAAAATGTCATAGGAGCAAGTGTACAAAAGAAATTGAAAACCTATTATAATCCTACCACAAAAAGGAGACCACAATTTGATGTCCAAATCTCATTTTTAGAGTTAGACTCCATTTGTACGTGGAGCATTTTTTTTACTATATAGAAACTTCATCAATTATAGGCTATTTCTCTGTAGGCCATTTGTTTGTTTGCTCATTTCACAAAATGGAATCATCAGAATCCTGGAGTTCAAAGAACTATAAGAGCAGTGGCATAAAGTGACAGAAAGGGCAGGGATCTATTACATTAGGATAAAGATATGAAACTATGAATACCATGTTTATACCAAAAGGTTAACAGTACCATTTTTAATTCTTATTTATTCATTATTCTATACATAAAAACTTATTCCTCTTCCATGAGTAACTATGAGTACCACAATCAGAAAAAAAGAATCTGATCAATAAAGTATGCCAAGGACATCTAAAATAGAAGTTGTTTTGTCACTTGTGTGACAAGAGAAATAAACTCCAACAAAATATTAATTGTGGAAGTGAGAATTTATTTAAGGCCATTAAAATCTGGTTTTATGAACTTTGGGGCATTATACAAGTACCCTCAGAGTGACCAGAGGATACCAAGATAGTCCTTCCAAACCCAGCCAACAAAATTCCAATAAAATTGCAACCTTTTCCCCTGTATGTTTTGAGGATTTTAAATTCCATATTCTATTATTTTTTCATTTTCTTTTAGTATGAAAAGTTATCTAGGAAGATGGCAGACAAGGTTACTTTTCTGTGTCTCTTCAGGCTCAGCTTAGGGACAGACAAGACTTGAACTTGGAGTCAGGATTGCAGTCTCAGGTTTATCTCTCTGACCAGCTCTGTGACTTTGGACCAGCTCCTGACCTCCCTGAACCACATGTTTCATATCTGTACCTAAGGGCCTGGGATAGACGATCCCCACGGTCTGACCCAAGCCAACATACCCTGGCCAGGAATCTAAGCTTCATTTGCTCCTGTGCCTGCTACCACTACCTTCTGAAGTAGATAGAGAAAGGCTCCTATGACTTTCTTGAAGGATCTATAGGTAATCATTTCCTGACCTGAGGGTTGAATTCTTGCCCACCATGGTGGGAGCAAGGTTTCCTATTTTGGCTCAATAAACCTTTGTTGGTTGGATGGATGGATAAATGAATTAATAGTTCACGGAAAAGAGAATGCCTGACTATAATACAACTAGGTTCTGGAAAGAGTAGATGGGAAGGAGCATGCCGATCCTCCTTCTTGCCCCTATAAATGAGTGAACTTGTGGGAAGAATGTCACCAGTAAAAAACCTTGTCTCGCCGAAACTGGTTTGGCTCAGTGGATAGAGCGTCGGCCTGCGGACTGAAAGGTCCCAGGTTCGATTCCAGTCAAGGGCATGTACCTGGGTTGCGGGCATATCCCCAGTAGGAGATGTGCAGGAGGCAGCTGATCGATGTTTCTCTCTCATCGATGTTTCTAACTCTCTATCTCTCTCCCTTCCTCTCTGTAAAAAAATCAATAACATATATTAAAAAAAACACACACAAAAAAACAAAAACCTTGTCTCTAATGATTTCCTTAGGGAAAAAGGAATGTGGAAATTCCCAAACCACATTTATAGCATGTTTTGTCACTGCCAGCAGACAAGCAGACACACACATATAGGAAAGAGATGTGAATTTTTAGCCACTGCAACTGTTCTTTGCAGAAATGCACATGCTATTAACTAGGGCTGAGGGTTTACCACTCAATGGCGCTGTCTCTGCTGGCGTTATTTTTGCAGTGTGAATCCAAAAAGATGTCCTTGTAGATCATTCCACACAGGCAGAACATGTCGGGGGCCGGGCAGTCACAGTTCTGCAGAACCTGGAGCATGATCTGCAAAGCCTTCTCACGGTCCCCTGCACTGTTTTTCCTGAAAGATTCATGTGATAAGATCATGAATGTCCGAATCAAGACACAGCAGCTTATATACATTCATTCTCTGAGGGGCTAGGTGTAAGGATGCTATACTTTATTGGAAAAAATCTAAATTATATTTCATTTTTTCATATTTAAATGTAAGAGCTACTGAAGATCCACACTAGTGAATTTCACACAATCATACTCAGTCCTTACTTGATCTTTTCTCTTTAGGTTAGACCTACACTATAGATGAGAGCATAAGGTGATTAATGTATTTGGAAGCACAAAAATAATATTGCAGCCTCCCGTAACTAGATGGAGAGCAAGGATTTAAAAGCTAAGCCTAAATCCTGAGGATGAGACAGTTTGATAAAAGGTTCTTCTGAAAATGGCAGTGCCCCCAAATTCAGGGCCCAGATGAATTTTGAAATGTACAAAGGCATTTCTTGACCTGAAATGCCTTGCCATTTGCTAACAGCAAAGGACTTTAGTTAGTCCTGTTTTCCTATCTCATGTTACCCCCACCAAAACAGGAAATTGTTTCTATATTCATAAACCACACTCTTCTCTATTATTAAATTACTAGAAGCCCATTGCCCAAAGATTCGCGCAATAGGCCTTCCTTCCCCTGGCTGCCAGTACTGGTTTTCCTCCGGCACCCGGGACTCAGGCCTTTGGTCCGGCTGCAGCAGAGAAGCCAAGCCTCTTCAGTCTTCAGTCTTCAATCCGGCCAGAGCCTTCAGTCTTCGCTCTGTGCCTGCATGTGCAAATTAACCGCCATCTTTTTTGGGTTAATTTGCATACTCATCTGATTGGCTGGTGGGCATAGCAGAGTGATAGCAATTTGCATATTTCTCTTTTATTAGTGTAGATATGGTAAATTTTTCATTTATACACAGGAAATGAATTCCTTAGATAGTTGTTAAAATAATTATTGCCACAAAACAATTTGAGTTTGTCGCTGTAAAATGTTAAAAGTGTTCCTGTGAATATCTGGAAGCAAATGTCCATCAGTAGTGGTGATTGATTAAACCAACTATGGCTAATGATATTCATGCTAATATCCTATACTAATAAAAGAGAAAAATGGTAATTGGCGTACGACCGATACCTTTTTCATTGGCTAATCAGTGAGATATGCAAATTAACTGTCAGCCAAGATGGCGGCTGGCAGCCAGGCAGCTGAGAATAGGAGGCTTGGTTGCCCCAGCATGGAGAAAGTCAAGGATCCCCGCAGCTGCGGGGCTCTGAGCTCCTGAAGCAACAACTCCAAAAGATACAATGTTTCAATTATAGAAGCTAAAAGATGGCGGTTAATTTGCATACTCAGGCTCCAAGCAGAGCGAAGCCAAACAGCCCTGAAGCAGCAGGGCAGAGAGGCCTCAGGGCCTGGGATCAGCAGAGGCCTCCCGGCCCCACGATCAGCGGAGCCGAGAGGCCTCCCAGCCCCGAGATCAGCGGAGGCCAGAGTCGACCCAGCCCCGCGATCAGCAGAGCCTAGAGGCCCCCCAGCCCCGGTTATCATCCGAGCCGAGAGGCCTCCCGGCCCCACGATCAGCGGAGTCGGAGGCCCCGCGATCAGTGGATCCGAGAGGCCTCCCGGCCCCAGTGATCAGCGGATCCGAGAGGCCTCCCAGCCCAGGTGATCAGCGGAGCTGAGAGGCCTCCCAGCCCCGGTGATCAGCAGAGTCCAGAGGCCTCCCGGCCCCAGTGATCAGCCAAGAGGCCTCCCGGCCTGCTCCAGGCCCGTGATCAGCGGAGTCGGAGGCCCCGCGATCAGTGGAGCCGAGAGGCCTCCCGGCCCCGGTGATCAGCGGAGCCCAGAGGCCTCCTGGACCCATGATCAGCAGAGCCGAGAGGCCTCCCAGCCAGGTTATCAGCAGCCAAGAGTCCTCCTGGCTAGAGATCAGCGGAGCCGAGCGGCCTCCAGGCCCCAGTTATCAGCGGAGCCGAGAGGCCTACAGGCCATGGTTATCAGCAGCCGATAGGCCTCCAGGCCAGGGATCAGGGGAGCCGAGAGGCGTCCTGGCCCTGGGATCAGCAGAGCAGCGAGGCCTCCCAGCACCGGGATCAGTGTGACAGGGTGTGGTGCCCCAACCCTCTGATCGGCCCTGCTCTGTGTGTGACAGGGTACAGAGCCCCAACCCCCCTGATGGGCCCTGCTCTGTGCATGACAGGAGTGGCGCTGCAACCTCCCTATGGACCCTGCCTTGAGTGTGACAGGGGGCGGTGCCCCAACCCCCCAATGGGCCCTACCCTGAGCGTGACTAAGGGTAGCATCGCAACCTCCCAATCCGCCCTGCTCTGTGCATGACAGGGGGCGGTGCCCTAACTCCCCAATTGGCCCTGCTCTGAGCCCGACCAGGGGCTGCACCTAGGGATTGGGCCTGCCCTCTGCCACCCGGGAGCAGGCCTAAGCCAGCAGGTCATTATCTCCTGATGGGTCCCAGACTGTGAGAGGGCACAGGCCAGGCTGAGGGACCTCCTCTCCCAACCCCGAGTGCACAGATTTTTATACAAAGAATTGAAACAATATCTCTGTAATACTGTGATGGAAAAATCTCCAGAATACGTTGTTAAGACAAGAAAGCAAGGTGTTGAATACTGTGAAGAGAATGCTACTTTTTTATTTAAGGAGGATATGAATAAATATATGTATTTGCTTTTATGTCTTAAAATGGAAGGATAAACCAGAAGGTAATAAAAGTGGCTACCAATAAGTAGAGAGAAACCATGATGAAGGGAACAGGGGTAGAGATTACACTTCTTGGAATTTGACTTTGAAACTACATAAGAATTTTACATAAATTATAAAAGAAAATGAAATAAAAATTTAAAAACAGTGTTCCCTAAAAACACTGCTTGGCAATGAACATACCATTTGAACTTGTGGTTAGGACAAAATAAATGATGAGCCTATGCATCTGGTTGATAGCTTACCCACAAAAGAAAAACTAATTCATATGATTTTAAAACACAGCAATTTGACTATATTTTTCTAAAAATATATAACCTAAGGAAAAAAACATAAATGCAAAGAAATCTTAAATAGTTTATAGTAATCATATTGTTAGTGACAATACTGGTATTAGTATTTTGAAAATATTATATATCTTTTAGTATGAAATACAACAAATAATGTTAACATTACTAGGAACCAGATTTTTTCAGCAGAAGAGGAACACACATAAAATCAAAGAAGTTAAGTAAAAATCCTCTAGTCCTAAATTTGAACTGGAACATCAGTATAATTCATGGAATGGTTTCCTCAGTTCTACCAAAAAGGTCCCAAACAATGATCAGTGAGAACCTCCACGTCCTGATTAGAGTCTATAAATATCTCACTAAAAGGAGCCAGGACTCCTTGGAGGACTGGCTGGTTCCAGATATGTCTAAATCAGTGGTCGGCAAACTGCGGCTCATGAGCCACATGTGGCTCTTTGGCCCCTTGAGTGTGGCTCTTCCACAAAATACCGACGTCTGCGCATGGGCCACGAAGTTTCAATCGCACTGTACATGAGCGCCCATATGTGGTATTTTGTGGAAGAGCCACACTCAAGGGGCCAAAGAGCCGCATGTGGCTCGCAAGCCACAGTTTGCCAACCACTGGTCTCAATGGTCCTAGAACATATTGACATACAAAAAAGCAAAGAAGCTACTAAGCGCGTAGCAAAAAGACTCAAAAGCCAAGTTGAATCAGTGTTTGGTAAAAGGGGATGGTTAGAGCATCAAGAAGAATACTAGATGATGTATTATAGAATTGTACACTTGAAACTTACATATTTTTATTAACCAATGTCACCCCAATAAATTTAATAAAATAAAAATAATTATAGGGGATTGAAACTTATCAACTATATTAAAATTATGAGTTCATAATGATCTTATAAAACTCATTGGTCACCTTTGGAGGATGCTAAGGAGCTACCTCATTGTTTTTGAAAACTGATCAAGGCAAAACTCAAGCACATAAACTCTTTTCTCATACAAACTGTATACCAGGGTAACCAAGTCATTGATGAGGGGAAATTTCTCTTTTTAAAGTATTTGTGCTAATAACTCAGGAATTAAATATAAAATTCAAAATATTACTATTTTGTGACCTCTAATAAAATAATGGGCCTAGGCAATGACCGTCAATGGCCACTAGCATCACAAAAAGAATAAAAAACAGATAAAGTACACAATCAACTATTAAGTATACTTTTAAAAACGTCAGACCAGAATCTGAAGTAAGTATCCAGATATAACTACCAACTTACAGGGAAAAAAAGGGACAGAGCAGCTCACCAATCTCACCACAGGCATATGATCAGTAAAACCCAAAACTTTGGAAGCTCTACAGGACAAATACTTTTTCAACAAATGAATAAGAAAAAGAAAAAATAAAATAAGAGAAAACTTATATACTATAAAAACCCTTATGAGTCACAGTAATGAACATAAACAGAAGAGACAAAGAAAACAAGGCTGGTGGTTACTACAGAGACAATGAGCCCACGCTGCCCTCCTGGGGACATGTCCTTCTACCTGAGCAATGGCCTGCACCTGGATAGCTCAGAAGCTGAGGCTAAGGTGACTTCTGTAGGTTCTGAAACAAGCCTTCAGCCCCTCTAGCATGGGCTGGATTCAGTAACATTCATCTAATATCATCTCTACACACATTTCTAGGGCCTACAGAGTGTCATCTTCTCTTATCGCTCACCTTTAACTCTTCTTTTAGTGTGATACCTCAGATAGTCTAATAAATGTGTCATGCATTCAGTTTCCCCTCCACTTACTGAGTAATTCAATGAGTTAAATTTTACTTGAGTTGGAGGTCTTGCCCCAAAGATGCAGGGAGTAAAATGAGTATATTCTAATTTTGTGACTGGCAAGCTTTGTTGGTTTTAACCTAGGACTTTGATTCTATTATTTTTCCAGACCATTGTTTTGCCTGCTGCCTGGATTCCTAGTCAGAATCTTCTCGCTGCATTAGCATATCTAATTAAATCCTGTTTGTAAAAGCAGCAGCAAATACAAATTGCTCATAAAGAATTTCATACCACTGAGAGACAAGCCGTTTAACTGCTCAGTGGAAACTTGAAGCAGTCTTGAATGGGCTTCTGAATACAGTGAAGTGGAAGCTATCAGAAAAAGCTGGCTGTCCCTGGCTTTTCTAATACAGGGAGACCTTGCCATCTTAGGGCCAAACATCATTCATTACTACTAACCTTTAGTAACTAATATATGGACATGATTTGCTCCACTTCCTAAGAGTTGAAGGTCAACTGTAATGCAGGAAAAATCACTACTTGCCCACCACTATTTTCTCCTCTATCAGTATAAGGTAATTCCCTAAACTTCCTCAAAACTGTACCTAATGCCAGATCCTACTGTAACTATGCTGACAGCTGGCCAAGTTATACTTACGGAAAATTCAGGATCAGATTGCATGCATTTGCTTTACCTGCAACTTGTGTTCTGGTCACATTGACTATTCCCTGAAGACACATTACACATGAAGAACTCTATGCTCACTTTTCTGTTCTGGTCAAGTGGAATGGCCTTTTCACCATCTCCATTCCACACTCTCTCCTGCCCATGAAGTGATTCTTTTTTGTTTTTTGTTGCCAGTCCTCATTGAGGATACTTTTTCCATTGTTATTCAGAGAGAGAGGAAAGGTGGGGGTGGGGGGGAGAGAGACACATCTATGTGAAAAAGACACATCGATTGGTTGCCTTCTGCAAG
The DNA here is from genome assembly GCF_963259705.1 of Myotis daubentonii. Taxonomy (NCBI): domain Eukaryota; kingdom Metazoa; phylum Chordata; class Mammalia; order Chiroptera; family Vespertilionidae; genus Myotis; species Myotis daubentonii. The sequence goes on along the minus strand of NC_081861.1, from coordinate 128,969,837 downwards.
TGCCCAGACCGAGGCTGGGGGTCAAAACTGAAACCCAGGTATGTACCCTTGACTGGGAAGCGAACCTGAGACAATTCGGTAAATGGGCTGAAACTGTAACCACTGAGCTACAAGCCAGGGCTATGAGGTAATTCTTACTAAGTCTTCAAATCCCTACTAAAAAGACCCCAGAAAATGCCCAAGCAGAATGACTTCCTCCCTCTGCTATGTTTCCATAAAACTTTGGACAAGCCTTCATTAAGACCTTTATCATTCTGAGCTAGCAAGCTTTAATTACATGGCTGACCACACAGGTAGAATATATGTTCCAAAGACAAAGTCCTTGAAGACCAAGACCTTGCCCATTTTCATAACCTTGACACTGAACACATGATCTGGCTCACATTCAATGAGCATTGAGTAAATGAAGGAAGCAGAATGTAACAGGTGACTTATTTTAAAACTCTATATAGTACGTACACTATCATCCTTACCTGTTCAGTGCAAATGCATAGTGGAATTTAATATTATATTGGTCGGTCAAATCACACATAGGCAGCATGTCCAGTGTTTCTACCAGCTTTACCACTGCATCGTAATCCTGTTGGCAAGAGGTCCCAAGGTAAGAAAGAGAGGAAATACAGATCTTCATAGGTTTTTCTGAACAGTAATAAACATGAGACAGCCTAGGCATTTAAATATAAGCCTTCTTTACAGACAGCATTTAGTGAAGTTACTTACAACCCAGCAGCCAGGAAAAAAGCTATCATGTTTTGAGTGCAGGAGAGTTACCACCACCAGCACAGCTGTGGGTTAAAATGAGCTGGACATAAACGTATAAGAAATCTTGCAGTCATTTGCTACATAAAGGGAAATAACATCCCAGTCATTCCTATTTTGCCAGAAACAAATGAATTAATCTAAACCAGTATTTCTCAGCCTTGGCACTATTGAGATTTTGGGGCTGGGTCATTTGTTGTTGTGGGGCACTATCCTGTTAAGCAGTATCCCTGGCTTCTACCTCCTAGATGTGACAACCAAAAATGCTTCCAGACACTATCCACATGTCCCCTAGTTGAGAACCACTGCCCTAAACTGCATAATTACCTAGGGAAAATTGCTACCATGTTTGTCTCATCTGGGACCCCTCTGAGCAGTACCATCTGCTACCCTTTCAGCCAGGCTTAGAATTGCTGTTATTGGCCAATTTGCTGAGAGCCAGAAATAGTTAGCACAGGACTTCCCACCGAAATCCCATGCCTGTTTGTGGCTCTGCACCTGGATGCAGCTGCCCAAGGAAAGTGTATTCCAAGAAGCTTCTGGCTCACCTTTACGCCTGAGAGTTCCACGAATGTAAGGTTATAAAAAGAAGAGATGTGTGAAGGCAAGGACAGGAGGAAGGCAGCAGCTCAGGAAGAAAGACTTCAAAAAAGGCCATTCCCATTCTCTTGTCCCATGGAGCATAATTTAATCATTGTTAAATCCTATTAAAATCAATTGGATGCATCTGTTGATCACTAAGGGCATGAGTTCCTTTGTGACTGACTCTGTTCTTGGTTCAGGTCCTAAATGAATGCCTCTCTTGTTTAGATTTAAAGACCTCTAACCAACAATCCCCAATATGGCTTTGTGGAATTATGCAGATAAGGTACATTGCCTTGTACATTTCTCCAAAGGGAAGGAAGGCAATATATCCTTAAAAATGGCTCAACAGAATTAAATTTGGAAGGAGGACAGGCCCATTTCCATGGTACCACATCCCACAAACCCTGTCTCAGGAATTCTCCAGAAGTCTCTTCCTGCTCTTCCTGTCACTGATGGGTGATGGTAAACAAAGAAGGAAGTGACAAAGGCCTAAAGGAAGCAGCATAGTAGAGGAGATAAGAGCAAGGACAATGGAGCCAGTTGCCTTAGTTTGAATCCTTGACCTTGCCAACTGCTGTGTGACCTTGGGCAAGTCACTTAACTTCTCTGTGCCTCATGTTCCTCATTTGCAAAATGGGGATAATCAGAGTATTCAACTCATAGGCTTGTTTTGAATATGAAATGAATTAGGATCAAAGGGCTTGGAACAATGCCTACCATGAAGTGCATAAAAACTATTAAATTCTGCCCTAACCACTTTGGCTCAGTGGATAGAGCGTCAGCCTGCGGACTGAAGGGTCCCAGGTTCGATTCTGGTCAAGGGCATGTACCTTGGTTGTGGGCACATCCCCAGTAGGGGGTGTGCAAGAGGCAACTGATTCGATGTTTCTCTCTCATCGACGTTTCTAACTCTCTATCCCTCTCCCTCTCCCTTACTCTCTATAAAAAATCAATAAATTATATTAAAAACACACACACAAAAAAAACACACACAAAAACAAACAAAAAAACCTGTTAAATTCTGCATTTCTTTTAGTGAGCAATACCATATATGAGATTTTGTTGGAGTAGCCATCTGATATGACAAAACCTTCTCCAATATTTCCACTACAACAGATATAGGTGACCTAGGACGTAGCCACATACTATTTTGTCTATACAACAGCTACCTAACTGTGCACCTAGTATAAAAGTACTTCATATGAGGAATTTCTCATGCCAAGGAAGAACTCTGCATGTATTAACCTCAGTTAAACTTATATTGGATACCTGGATATCACAGTAGGACAGCAGTAAATTAATGACGATATCTGAAGTCAGACTTTCGGTATCATCTAGGTGTAGTTTGATCCTAGCCAGCTCCTTTGCCAGTTCATCGCCCTTGTATATCTCTCTGGCTCTCCGGATGTCATTGAACAAGGTTTCTTTGTGATAAACACTGGAAAGGGAAACATGAAAACCTCAGGTTGCATCTTCATGCATCCAGTCTGACTTATAATGACCATAGAGTGATTCAAATTTGTGGTCCAATTTCTAAGTAATTTTTAAATGAAGACTGGGTATTGTCAATCTGGGGGTAATGCTGTCAACCCATTAAGTACCTGAAATGACTTAACTAGAGAGAGTAAAATTACATTGTTCATTAAAAAAAGAGAATAAGCTCAATTAAATAAGTCTTCAGAAAAAGAGAAACATATAAGAACTGTGACTTACTTTGACTAACTATAAAACTATGCCAAATAACTGTGTATACAATACATGGGCTGGTCCAATGCTTATAAGAAGAATTAAAAAAACATTTGAAGAATGAAGTAATGCCCCACAGAGAGCACTCTGATATAAAAATATCAGTGCAGCCCTGGTTGGTGTTGTTCGATGGTTAGAGCATCGGACCTTGCACCAAAAGGTCACAGATTCAATTTCCAGTCAAGGGCATGTACTTGGGTTGTAGGTTTGATTCCCGGCCCTGGCCCTGGTTAGGTGTGTGCAGGAGGTACCAATCAATGTGTCTCTCTCACAAAGATGTTTCTCTCTCTCCCTTGCTTCCGCCCTCCTGTTCTCTAAAAAATCAATGGAAAAAATGTCCTCAGGTGAGGATTAACAACACATATACATATCAGTGCACTGCTTTAATATTTTATTTTCTGGCCTATTGCTTATTACCCCAATGATAAGCAAATTAGCAGATTCTACCAGTGTTTAAAATTCTATTATTGAGCATGAAATTCTATTATTAATCTAATGAGTCATTAACTTGGATGACAGCCATTATTCATTTGGTGGACTATAAAGGCATCAAAGCTATTAAGGCATTATTAGTTTAGCCCAGGGGTTCTCAAACTTTTTAAACAGGGGGCCAGTTCACTGTCTCTCAGACCGTTGGAGGGCCGGACTATAGTTTTTTAAAAAAACAAAAAACTATGAACAAATTCCTATGCACACTGCACATATCTTATTTTGAAGTAAAAAAACAAAAAGGGAACAAATACAATATTTGTATTTGCATGTGGCCCGCGGGCCGTAGTTTGAGGACCCCTGGTTTAGCCTGACAAGTAAAATGTTATACTTTAGTTTAGTCTTCTCTTCAAGGGTAATTCTGAAAAATAGTTTTATTAAACTAAGAAACCTAATAAGAATAGTAGCTTGTAAGTAAATAAACAAAATACCAAGTTGAGTATGGCTTGAGGACATCAAATATGTAATAAGCATGCAGCCATTTCTACCTCTGGGAACCAGGGAAGATGTTGCTAATGAATGTGAACTTGGAAATGGCTTCCAACCCATTTTCAGCACAAGGCTCCAGGCAGCCTTTACCAATTAAGAATTGGCACTTGAGCTAAAAACTTTGCCATCCTCATTATAGATATTTTTAAACCATTAGCACCATTTAACCTCTCACTAACCATGGCCAGGTATCTGCCAGTTCAAGGTGTGAATCAACTAGCAGGTATTTTAAGTCCTTTGAAATTAAACCAAATCAAAAGAGTTATTTTCCTACTGATTACAGACACACACACACACACACACACACACACACACACACACACTGATTGAGAAACAAAACTTGAGTCCACTTCTTGAAAAGACCTCGCTCATCTGGCAAATTCAAGCTAGTCTACCTCTTTGTCAGACCTGAAAAGATGATACTAGGGAGAGCTTTCTTCCTAAACTTCACTAAAATATTCATTGTGCAATAAGACAATAGTTAGCAAGATGTAATTGCAAGAGGCTTTGCAGGAATGTGCTACAAAAGTTCCCCATTTGCTTTCTATGTTGGCATGTGGCCACATATGTCTGGATTTCCAGTCTTCTTTTCTTTAAATTTTCACTCTTTGGTTGCTTCCTGCATGTGTCCTAACTCGGGATCAAACCCACAAGCCTGGCGCATCAGGACAGAGCTCCAACTAACTGAGCTACCTGGCCAGAGCTCCAGTTTTCTTTTCCCATAAGGTCTGTAGAAGAAGCTGCATCCAGAGAAGAGGTAATGGGGTAGAAAAAGAGAACAGACTATTTACTATTGTGTACCAAACACCAATACTACTGTAGTAATGCTCCACAGTTCAAGGAGCCATGATTTGATCCAAAGTGGAACATGTGGCCCTTTACATTTTTTAAGTCTGTTCAGCCAGTGCCTCAGATTTTCATTTGTTTTGAAAGGACAAATCCTTCTTTTGACAACTTACAGGAGTAAATCCTTTAAATGGACTGCAAGCAAAATAACTAGATCCTTAGGTTAAGTAGAATCGTTTTTCTGCCTTCAAGTTGTAGAATAAGAATATTTACTTGCCACCTCCAATAACCACAACAAAATTACAACTAAAATACAGAACAACCATCATTCAGAACCTCCTGAAAGCTGGTTGAATAGAAGTCCTACAACTAGAGAAGAAGAAAGCACATTGAGACTGGCAGGATGAGTGGAGGTTCGGAAGGGGCTGGTCTGACACCCACGTGTGCTGCATTTTTTTTAATTGGGAGGGAGATGGCCTCTGCAGAGGCCACCCCTGAGGAGAAAGGGGTCCCAGCCTAGGGTTCATGAGATTGGAAGAGAAGTCCCCATGACTATGGGTTGTAAAACCAGCAGGGATTATGGCAGAGAGACACAGAGGCTCCTGGAGACCCAGGTGTTCCATTTAAAGGGCCAGCACACGAACATACTCAGACTCCTAGCACCAGGCGGCTCTGGAGGACCCAGACATATACTGAAAGGAACTGGACTATCTGGCATCAGGGCAGGAACTCAGGGGCATCTTTCTCCCAGACAGGGGTGCTTGCAGGGGTCATTGTTCCTGTGCTGGGACCTCCCCTATCGCAGGGCTGACTGGCAGTCAAATCTGAGTATCAAACAGTGTGGCCCACACTGTTTGCTCTGCCCTGATGATTCCCTAAGACTCTGCCCCATCCAATTTGCAGCCCCACCCAAACTGTTTGCAGCAGCTATTCCATAGGAATGGCCTATCCTGGCTCAGGCTTCAGAATTAGCTAAATTCTCTCAAAAATGCTGCAGTTGGTGACAGCCTGTATCAAACCTATCAATAAAAGGCCAAAGACCCAGCACAAGCCTCTTTGCTTCATAGCTGGGTCTGGCCTCCTGCACAGCAGCTCTCCCACTATGTCACAGCTGGTCCTCACAGCCAATTGGCCTGGAGGCCAACTCCTCTCAGTGACACCAACAGCAATCAAGGTTTAACTATAAGAGTATGCACACAGCCCACACAGGGACACACCTAGAGTTCCCAGCTCAGGTGACTGGGGAGGCTGAGCCACTGGGTCCTATAGGACACCTACCACACAAGGCCACTCTACCAATTCCAGGAGACAGAGAAGCTCTACTTAATACACAGAAACAAACACAAGGAAGCAGCCAAAACGCTGAGACAAGGAAACATGTCACAAATGAAAGAAATAGAAGCAAGCAAACTACTGGATACAGAGTTCAAAACCATGGTTATAAGGTTACTTGAGGGTCTTCATGAGACTTTCAAGGATATTAGTGAGAATGCCAAAGACATGAAAAATGACCAATCAGAAATTAAGCCTACACTAACTGAAATAAAGAACAATTTACAGGGATTCAACATTTGAATTATGGGGGTGCCAGAAGAAGAAGAGAGAGCAAGATATTGAAAACCTATCTGAAGAAATAATGACAGATAACTTCCCATACCTGGTGAAAGAAATAGACTTACAAGTCCAGGAAGCACAGAGAGTCCCCAACAAGAGGAACCCAAAGAGACCCACACCAAGAAACATCATAATTAAAATGCCAAAGGTTAAACATAGAGACTGTCAGCCGCTTTCTCAATAGAAACTTTGCAGGCCAGAGGGGAGTGGCAAGAAATATTCAAAGTGATGAATAGCATGATTACTCTACCCTACAAAGTTCTCATTTAGAATTGAGGGTCAGATAAAGAGCTTCACAAACAAGAAAAAACTAAAGGAATTAATCACCACTAAACCAGTATTACAAGAAATATTGTTGTTGGAGGATGAGGAGGAAGAAGAGATAAAAATATGAATAAAATGGCAACAAATATGTCTATCAACAATAGAATCTAAAATCAAAATAAATAAACAAGGAATCTAATGAAAAAAATAAATGGGTGAATAAAGCAGAATCAGAGGCATAGATGCATTGAACAGACTGGTGAATCTCAGAAGTGGGGTGGGAAGAGATTAACGAAGATCGTACCTATGGACAGCCTAGGGTGGGGCAGGAGCCGGTGAATGGGGGGCAATGGGGGTAAAAGGGAGAGAACTGTAATACTCTCAACAATAAAGATTTAAAAATGAAACAAACAAACAAACAAAATGATTGATAGGGGTTCCCCATTCTCCAGGTGCTACGATCTTTTGAGGGGGTATCACCTCCATGAATGTGATGGGAAGATTGTGACAAAGTGCCCAGGGTTGTTGAATGCTGAGGGGAGTTACCATGAGGTTATTTGGATGTTCCTGAGGAGGCTAATGAATCTGTCCACCAAGGTCCCATGCAGGGGATTCAGCATGGTGTCCCAGTTGGTTTGCAAGTCCTCTGAGGCATCCCTCTGGAGATTGCACTCACAGCAAATGTATTCAGCACATGGTGTTATGGTGTATGGGATGAAATGATAATTTCCACTAGATACCTGGAAAAAAGAAACAAAAAGGTTTCACAAAGCAATTGATGCAGAAGCATAGCTGTGGACTTGGAACCTGGTGGTACAGGGAAGGAGAAAATGCCTAAGTATTATCACAACTTGTGTAATATGACTACAAATCTATTAGGCACAGAATAGGAAACCACTCAATTTCATAAGCTCTAACACATAGATATATGACAAAAATTTGGTTTTAAATACTGAACTGATCTGTGTATGTCTCAGAACTTCATTGGCAGAGGTTTTAGGGGTTTAAAATCTCAGAAATCACATCATTTTATTACATGCCCCCCAAATAAGATAACCAAGAATTGCAATGTAAGGGCATTTTTTTCTGGGTTTTTTTCAGCATCAATGGAAAAGCCATATATTTGATAATTTAACCACAGGTTAACTATCATAAATTTTGTTGAGTAAGAACTGTTTTGCAAGAAGCAATACTAATAAATATGATTAGTCTCAGAGATGTTTTCAAAAAGGATTTTAAAAAATGTTATATTATCAAATAATACTCATACTAGTAAAACTATTTTTCTATGGAATAATTACAATTTGACTATGAATTGTGATTCTTTGTAAAGCATAAACAGTACCTTTAAAGTGTACTAAATCAATGTTTTATTTTTGACACTAAGTTTTAAAGAATTTACATGGTGTCAGAAATAGTTCGTCTGACTTCTTGCATTTAATTTTAAAAACTAAACTAATAAATTTATCTAAGTATTTTGCCCTAATGCAGATATATCTTGAGAAACACACTTTCTCTAAAAATGAGAATTCAAGTAAGGAATACAGCTTTTTCTAAGTTAAATGCATTAATTACAGAGGCTACTTCCAGGGGTGAAATCAACCTGCAAAACATACATACCATACTTTGAAGTTATGGTTATTCTTACAAAGAAAAATTAAAACAAAGTTAAAGAACATCTGTGGACTATGTACACTAATCACAAAATACCAGAAAGTTCTAAGGTTTAATAGATAATCTCTTGGGGTTGGTTATATTTTCACTCGTTTTCATAAAGGCACAACCTTTATCTTTCATATAAACATGTTTTCTGAAGTGATAAAATGCTGAAGTGGCTATCTTTACTATCTTTAAAGCAGTAGAAAATAGCATAACTGAAGACAGATGAAAAAGAAGTCATTTTATGAAACTCTGAAGTTATATGAACCAGACCCCAGCTCCAAGCAGCATTACTCCAATCCATAATGAGGGGCAAGTTAGCAGAAGGCACCTCATTTACTTTGATATTTGATTTCAACATTTAATCAACCTCATTTAAAAAGCACCTCATTTACTTTGATATTCAATTGCAATATTTAATCAACATTAGTTGTGAGCTGTTCAGTCTGCTGAACCCAACCTTTTTTTGAGTTTGCCCTACTTCCATGGCATCTGAAGTAGAAGAAAAAACTGTCTATATTCCATTAGTGGACAACATTTGAAAATTACCAAAAACAATACCTCTCAAGGTTTATGTCCCTTCACCCTTTTCTCTTAGATGCTATTTTATAACCTTCCAGACACCTCTGGTCTTTTATTTGTTCCCCTGAATGCTCTAATTTCTCATACCACATGAAGCATGGCAACTAGTACCTAAAGTAATTCTAAAGTAATGCCAAATTTAGCAGATTAATTCCCAAAACCTTTAGAATAAGTTCATTCCTAAAAAACAAACAAACAAAAACTTAGGGAGAATGGTGCCATGGTATAATTAGAACAAGAATGAAAGGACTTCCTGGTTGTTTAGGAGGGAGAAAGTTCTAGTGAAGGAGGGTATACTAAAGTGGAATGGTAACAGAACTACACTAAGTCTCCTGGAATAGACCCTGATATATCCAACAGTTAGGATGGAAAAAGAGTGTTCTTCCTTGCACCATGTCTTAATGTAATTCTTGTTTTAAGGAATAACTGTTTCCTAGACATTCCTTGCATTAAATCCAAATTATGCCTTTTCACTTGTGTGACAAAAATGGAATGACAGACATTAAGTACTGGAAGTTATCTATGAACAAAATGACAGAATTCAACCTCTTTTTATTGATGAGGACACTGATAATTAGGGTGGGGTCAGGGAGGTGGAGTGACTACCCAAAGTTCCTCAGAGAGAGGGCTGGACTACAACCTGTGCCTCCTGGCCCCAGGCTCAATCTCTTTTGACTGGACCTCCCCCTGCCCCCGCCCCGTCCCCGTCTCCATGAAGAAGGTAATTTAAGAAATAGATATCTAGAAAGAACAGGAAAGACTCCCTGTAAGTAGACAATATCAGTATGTAAATGGGACAAAATGAAGTGACATATCTTCCCATTTTATCCTCCAAGAGGAACTCAAAATTACCCTGATGCCTCGTTTTACATGATGGTTTGCTAAACCCAGGCTGCTGTGGTAATCCACTTGTTTTCTTTCTAGAACTTCATGATCTGAATTGGAGGAAGGTGAAGGCTTTGCCTCAGGTAGGGAACTCTGCATGGACAAGAAGAAGCCTGGGCCCCACATCTTCAGGTTGGGGCCTTCTGTCGAGGGGATAAAGTCAAGTAAAGCTCCTGCTCCCTTGTGGAGGGCACCCTCACGAGAACTCTACCTCCTGGGATCTTTTCTCCCTCTCCCTCTGGGAACTCCAGGTGAAATAGGAAAAAAGGCATGAGGTGCTTCCCTTCTAGAAGGGCCACTAGGAAGGAGGCTGGGGGGGGGGGGGAAGGGAACAAAGAAACCGTTCCTAGTCTAGGTCACAATTTCTCAAACCACAAAGACATAGGTCTAGAACAATGGTCAGCAAACTCATTAGTCAACAGAGCCAAATATCAATAGTACAACGATTGAAATTTCTTTTGAGAGCCAATTTTTTTCCCACTGGAGACAGGAGGTTTTATTGATGCTGATGGGGGTAGGAGCTGATTGGGGGTGGGGTGGGGGGCTGAGTCAGTCAGCAATGCGTAAGGCCTGGGGCACATGGAGACAAGTTAGGGCACATTCATCTTCTCAGGATTTTGTGGTTCCTTCATTAGGGAAGGGAGAGAGCATCTTGAGGGGGGAGCAATTCGAAGAGCAGCAAGGGAGAGGTTAGGGATGGCTAAGAGCTCCTAACCTGAGAGAAGGCACCACAATAGGCAGCAACCTCTGTGTGGAAAGCTGGATCAACTGGTCAGTAGGGAAAAATGGGGAGGGGCACTGGGTTGGCTTCTTGGGGAAGGGTCCAACCTTAACCTGGGTGAGCTCTCAAGAATACCTGGTATTCCCAAGCAGATTGGGACCCAAAGCCCCTTTCCCTGTGGGCCTCCTCAAGGAGAAACAGGCATTCAGGGAGCCCCCTGGCAAGGGGTGCCAGAATTAGTCTTTAAGGCACAAGGCACAGCTGGGGGCAGACAAGGCGCCAAGGCACAACTGGTGGGGGGACAGGGGCAGCCTCCAAGCTGAGTGCCAGGGTCACAAGAGGACACAGGACCGCCCACGCTTGATCGGTGTGGGGTTGAGCACAGCCCGGACAGCCTCAGCGAACACTTCCTTGACGCCATCCTGCTGCAGGGCTGAGCACTCGAGGTAGCGCACAGCATGGATCTGCTTGGCCAGTGCCTGGCCTTGCTGCGGTGTGATGGGCGCCTGGCCCTGCTCCTTGAGGCGCCGCAGGATGTCAGGCTGGGCTCTCAGGTCCTTCTTGGTGCCCACCAGGAGGATGGGCACATCAGGGCAGTGGTGGCACACCTCTGGATGCCACTTGTGCCGCACATTCTCATAAGAGGGTGGACTGGCAATGGAGAAACAGATGACAAAGACGTTGGTCTGAGGGTAGGAGAGAGTGCGGAGGCGGTCGTACTCCTCCTGGCCGGCTGTGTCCCACAGGTTCAGGTTCACTGTGCGCCCATCAACTGCGCTCTGGGCGCTGTAATTGTCGAACACTGTGGGGATGTATTCCTTGGGGAAGGCGTTAGTTGTGTAGCAGATGAGCAGGCATGTCTTGCCCACAGCCCCATCGCCCACCACCACACACTTTATGCTCTGCATTGTGGGTGCAGCTGCTTCAGTGGAGGCACTGCCTCCTTCCCCTTCTGGGCCCCTCTGGATGCAATGACCTGGCGCCCTCCCCGCTGCGGGGGAGCTGGGGGCGGTGGCAGTGGCTGGCGGCTCGAGAAGCGAGCCAAATTTTTTAAACTTAAACTATATAGGTAGATACATTGTTATTAACTTAATTAGGGTACTCCTAAGCTGGCCTTTGCTAAAAACGTCCTCAATCTGATTGAGGAACCTTCACTGAGGTCGACCCCTTCCAACTCTCCCATCCACACTCGTCTTATATACTTGTTTCAGATAGATGAGTGTGGATGGGAGAGTTGGAAGGGGTCGACCTCAGCGAACGTACCTCAAAATGATGTACCTCCCCCACGCTGCATCTCCAGTCGCCCCACAGACCCACACCCCCCACTTCTTCTAACGCCACTTCTTTAAATTAGACTCGCCCAGGCTGAAAACCGACTTATGCGCATGGGCCATGAAGTTTCAATCGCACTGTACGTGCATGCCCGCACATGGTATTTTGTGGAAGAGCCACACTCAGGGGCCAAAGAGCCGCATGTGGCTCGCGAGCCGCGGTTTGCCGACCACTGGTCTAGAAGGATGGGCAGTTTGGGGGGCACGCAAAAGTACAGGATAACCTTGGCACAATTTCCAAGGACATGACCTTATTTGAATGTTTATAGGGTGGGGGCTTTATTATACAGTTCAAACCAACACAGCATTATCAATATGCCATTGCAGGAACTTTTAAGCCAAATTGGGAAACTTTAGCACATAAATGGGACAGAAGGAACTGGAAATCTGTACCATTTCTTTTTAGCTGTGGCAGGAAATGTAGCTAAGCCCTCATATTAACTGGGGTATAAGTTCATGTTTTTCCATTGTTAGAAAAACTTGGGTGGGAAGTATGAGGGTACTAGGTACTGATTCCAGCAAAAGTAAATATATATATATATATATATATATATATATATATATATATATATATATATATATAATTTATTTGATTTTATTTTTTACTTTTATTTTTAATTTTTCAACTACAGTTTACTTTCAGTATTATTTTGTATTGGTTTCAGGTGTACAGCATAGTGATTAGACAATCATATCTTTACAAAGTGTTCCCCTCGATATTTCCAGTACCCAACTGGCATCATGCATAGTTATTACAATACTGACTATATTCCCTATGCTGTAGGTTACATCCCTGTGACTATTCTGTAGTTTCCAATATGTACTTCTTAATCCCTTTACCTCTCTTACCTAGTCCCTCAATTCTCCTCCCCTCTGGCAATCACCCATCAGGTCAGGCTCGCAGTCCTAGTATATAACAAAGAACAAGTATACTTGCCTGACTTTGCCTTCTGGCTCACAGTCTGGATAGCTGATTGGGGCCTGAGCTAGCTGGCAGCTTAAGGGACAGGGGGTTCTAGCTATCCCCCTTAGAAACACAATCAACAGGCACAATTAGAAATCACTTTGCTATCTGTGGGATTTTCAGGCAAACATTTTACCCATTTACATTTATGAAGTTAAAAATCTGAAAATATAGCCCTAACCGGTTTGGCTGAGTGGATAGAGCGTCGGCCTGCGGACTCAAGGGTCCCAGGTTCGATTCCGGTCAAGGGCATGTACCTTGGTTGCGGGCACATCCCCAGTGGGGAGTGTGCAGGAGGCAGCTGATCTATGTTTCTCTCTCTCTCATTGATGTTTCTAACTCTCTATCCCTCTCCCTTCTTCTCTGTGAAAAACCAATAAAATATATATTTTAAAAAAATCTGAAAATACTTACTGTGTTTTTCTTAGTTACCATATCCTGAAAAGAAAAAGAAAAGATGATCTGAATACAGTGTTTTTCCAAAACAGTTAATTTCCATAAGCAAGTACTTTGTCCCAACCAATCATCCAGAGTAAATCAGTTGAAACCTCCCCTGCAAAAAGCTTCAAATAAAATGAGCCTTTAAGAATTGTAAAATGCATGTTCTAAGGAAAATTTATCAAAATTGGTTAGCTTTGGAACTACTGGGGGGCATATATGATTATAAGAATTTTCCTATAACAATGGCAATGCTTTTGTCCCAAGAGAGATTGAGATTCAAGTTTGGGGCTCTGAATACCCTACTCCTTGTCTTCCCAGTGAGGAATGTCAGTGACAGCGAGGAAGTGCATGGGAAGCACCGTGGTATCCTCAGGTCTAAGACACTTCTTGACTCATCCATGCGAAGGCTGCCACTCCCACAGAAAACCTTCCTATGGAAGGGGTGTCACTGGTAGGATTCCTGACCCCTCACTATAGTTGTCTAGGAATTTTCAAATGCAATGACAACAATTTTAATCAGTTAACTTAGCATAATGTTTATGCAGCCCTTGATTGGATCATTTATGCACTGCAAGCCAACATTTGCCCAAAAAATAAAACACAATTAGAGCTGCCCCTTAAAACGTTTTTACATGTTCTGAGATTTCTATTTCCTGACAACAAGTGCAGATTGCTTCTTCTGGCATCAGATATAACTGACTACCCACTTTCATTTCAGAAAATATTATTCCATATCATTAAAAATTAAAACTTATCTAGGTCATAGGACTTTCCAGAGGAATTCACTGAGGCACAGCTGAGGAAAAAAATGTATTACATTGGGAAAAATACATACTAATTTCATGTTTCTCATAAAAATATACTTAATAATGGGCCCTTTCATATTTTCTAATTCTAAATATTTCTAAGCATAACTACCTTAGTGAAAATCAGTAAAAGGAGAAATTAATATCTAAAGTAATTTAGATTGGTTTACAGCCTTTTGGGAAACTATTCTACAATGTACAGTACAATAATAAAATAGTTTCTTCTTTCAATGTCTTATGAATGACTTCTTAAAACACATTTCTGTGCTATAGTAGAGCACACACCTATGTGAAGTGTATGTGGTATATAACACATACAGGTTATACATCTGAAGAAGGTGGAATTTCTACCAAGAAATAATCCCAAATTATTATAGAGCCCAGAACAAGCTGGTTAATATTAAATCTCAAGAAACACAAAAATGTCCAACTTGCTATCAGAAAATTATGATGTCCATGAAAGTTAACTCTGAAGCACTGGCACTGGTCTTCAACCCTAGTTGCAGATTATGGAGGTTAAAAATGTTCCCTCAAGACTGTGATGTTATTGGTCTGGGGTATGGCCAGGGGCCTGGGATATTTACAAGTGCTCCAAGTGATTCTGAAGTACAATCAAGGTTGAGTAACACTGTTGTCAACAAACTAATGTTTTATTCCTCAAGTGATTTAACACGGATCAAGATTGCCTGACCAACATTAAGATGTTCAACAATATTAATTAGCTGAATTTTGTAGTAGCTCACCTTAGACATTCAAAAAAAGAATATTAACCAAAAAAGCATTTGTATAAAACTTGCCAAAGTATATTTAAAAGTTCTCAATCATTACTGAGTTGTGCCTAAACACACAAGTTTTCAGCTTTACTCTGCTTTACACTGAGGGGAAAATAACATTAAATACTCACTATATCTATGCCAAAACTTTTTGCCCATTTTGGTAACTGTTAAATGTCGTCTTATTATTATCTAAGTCAAGCAATTATTTTTTTTAATGTATAGGATTGGATCAAGTTGTACAAGCAAGTCTTTATTTGTTTCAAGTAAATACTGCTTTCCCAAAATGAAGTATTCAGGAGAGGTGAGCCATGTCCTTTACCTTCAATGAAAGAGCAGTGGCAATGTCGGTATCACAGTACAGGATCACATTATTGGTCATGTTGAAGCTTTCTCGAATTCCGAGATGGTAGAATAGTGAAAGCTGTTTGGAAATATCACTCATGTCCACTACAGCAATATCTGAAATGAACAAGGAGAGACAGGGCATAGGTGAGAAAGGTGATCTATCTACTTAATCTACTTCCTGACAATCACCAATGGGAAGCTGCCACAGTTTGTATTTCTACTGGCCTTTAAGGTAAAGCACAAGTAAAGAATGACTTGCTTAAAATTAACTACCACATGAACTCTAGAAGAAAAGCAACAAGAATTTTTTTAAAAAAATCTTCCTTCTGCAGGGTGCTGGGAATGTAGCTTAACTTAAAAATTGCTGGGGGATGTATTTTTAATAGGAAATATATCATAGTCAAATAATATATTTAGCTTACATACAAAGTATAAGGTATAATGAAATGAAAAACGAAACACTCACCATGCAGCCCAAGACACAGAGCATCATCTGTACTATTGGGAGCCCCACCCTCCTGCTCAAGAACACCTCTGTCCTGATCTCTGTATTTACCAGTTTCCTGCATATAACTGTACACATGTATATGCATATTATACATTATTATAATGTATGCATTCCTAAACAGTATATTGTTTAGTTTTGTATGTCTTAGAACTTTATATAATAGTACTGCACCATTTGTAATCTTTGACTTGCTGTTTTTGGTGTGAGACTACCAATTTGTATGTTTAGCTTTAGGTTATACATTTCCACTTAAACATAGCAGTCCATTTATGATGACTAGAAAATAATGTCTTTATCCATCCTGTCTAGAGACATTTTGTTCATTTTTTTCTTTATCCTATTTCAAACTGTTATACATTCCTGTGCCATGCTCCTGACTCACACAACTGCCATCAACTTGACAATGTAGCTTAAATACCCCTGGAGTTGTGTCCTAGATTCAGAACAGGGGAGTGACATATCAGACCACTCACAGTGAAATGTTTGTAATACAAAGTGTAGCATGATTTAACTCACTTTACATGTTGCTCTTCCAGCTGACAAGGCAAAATAAATAAATAAAAAGAAACATTATACTGTAAGGTAGGGTGCATCCATTACTGTAATGTTTTTTATTTTATTTTATAGAGAGAGAAAGGGAAAGGAATGGGATAGAGAGAAACATAAATTGGCTGCCTCCTGCACCCCCTCCCCACTGGTCATGTGTCCCCCACAGGAATCCAACCTGTGACCTCATGGTTCATGGATCAACACTAAACCACTGAGCTGCACCACTGGGCTTTTTTGTTAAATCCCCATCCACTGACTTTTAGAGTGTGGAAGGGAGAGAGAGAGGGGGGCGGAGAGGAGTATAGAGAGCAAGAGAGAGTAGGAGAGTGAGAGAGTGAGAAAGATCAAGGGAGCAAAATAGAATGAGAGCTAGAGAAAGTGCGAGCGGGAGTGAGGGAATAAGAGAGAGAGTGAGAGAGAAAGTGAGGGAGCATGAGCAGGAGAGTGTGAAGGGGAGAGGGAGAGAGGAAGGGGGAGGGAGGGAGAAGGAGAGGGAGAGGGAGGGGAGGGAGAGAGAGAGAGAAAGAGGGGAGGGAGAGGGAGAGAGAGAGGGAGGGAGAGGGAGAGAGAGATGGGGAGAGGGAGGGGGAGGGAGAGAGAGGGAAGGGGAGGGAGAGGGAGAGAGAGGGAGAGGGAGAGGGGAGGGGAAGGGGAGGTGGAGGGGAACAGGAGATGGAGAGGGAGAGGGAAGGAGAGAGAGAGAGAGAGAGAGAGAGGGAAGGAGGAAGAGAGACGGGGGAGGGAGGGCGAGGGAGGGCGAGGGAGAGAGAGGGAGAGAGAGGGAGAGGGAGAGGGAGAGGGAGAGGGAGAGGGAGAGGGAGAGGGAGAGGGAGAGGGGAGGGGAAGGGGAGGTGGAGGGGAGCAGGAGATGGAGAGGGAGAGGGAGGGAGAGGGAGGGAGAGAGAGGGAGGAAGAGAGAGGGAAGGAGGAAGAGGGAGAGAGGGAGGGATGGAGAGGGATGGGGAGGGAGAGAGGGGGAGGGAGGGTGAGGGAGGGGGAGGGAGAGGGATATAGAGGGAGAGGGAGAAGGGAGGGGAAGGGGAGGTGGAGGGGAGCAGGAGATAGGGAGAGGGAGGGAGGGAGAGGGAGAGAGAGGGGGAGAAGGAGGGGGAGGGAGGGAGGGGGAGGAAGGGGGAGAGATGGAGGGAGAGGGAAGGGGAGGGAGGGCGTGAGAAGGAGGTGGAGGGAGGAGCAGGGAGAGAGAGAGATGGAGAGGGAGGGAGGAGGAGAGAGAACTTGAGCACTGGAGAGCCAGAGAGCTGGAGGGAGAACTAGAGCAAGTGCTCAAAATCTGGAACTGGAGCCCGCAAGACCTGGAGTTGAAGCACGTAAGACCTGGAACTGGAGCACACAAGAGCTGGAGCTGAAGCGCATAGGACCTGGAAATGGAGTGGGCAATCCTGGAACTGGAGCGGGCAATCCAGGAGCTGGAGTGCGGGAGACCTAGATCTGAAGCAGGAGTTCCCGAAGCTAGATCCCGCGAGACCTGGAGCTGGAGCATGAGATCCCGGAGCTGGAGAGCCCGCGAGACTTGGAGCGGGAGAGCTAGAGCTCAAAGACTGGAAACTGGACAGCGCTAGATCGTGAGAGCTGGACAACGCTCAGTTAAAGTGTACAAAAGAACACTGTGGCATTTCTAAGAGCCCCACCTCCCTCCCGCACACACTGTTTCTCAATGGTATTACACCAATTTCCACTGTCACTGAAAATGGAGCCCCGCACCCAGGAAACATTAAACAATCCCATTCTTTGGATGGTTACTACATTGGTTTGGCTTTGAAAGTTCTAGAAGCTCCCCAGGGTTGGAACCCACTGCCATAAGGGACAGGGCAGGAGTGAAAAAATAAAAGTTGGATAATTGGTGGGGAGGAGGCCTCAGCATTGTCTGGGTTATAACCTTTCTCTTGGGTTACCAGATGTTTAAGGAGAGGAGCCTAAAGAAGGCTAGATGCCGGCGGCCTCCCCTTTTTTATCTGTAAAAAGGTATAAATCTACCTCTACCTACTGTCTCCTCCCCCACGGGCCGGTGCTCTCCTCGAGAAAGTCAGGGGTGCTAAGATGGGGCGGAGCCGGCGCTGCGTCACTTCCGAGGGTGAGGGAAGCTGACAGGAACGGGACATGGGATGGGGTGAAGGGGATGCCCGCCTCACCTGCGTGGTAGAAGGCATGGAGTGCGGCCGTCTCCTTGAAGTCCAGCTCCTCGAACCGCACGGTGCTGAGGAGAGCGCCCTGGGCCTCGCAGGCTTGCACGAGGCACTTGAGCGCTCCCTTCTGGGGGCAGCTGGCCTTTCTGCCCTTAGGGCTCTCATTCCATATGTAGACGGCCCTCAGAGAGCGCTGCTCTTGGTCCTGGCCCTCCTTGCTCAGGGCCGCCTCTTCTGGCTTCTCTGGCTCTGCTTTGGTCGCCATCCCCAGCGCCTCAGCGTGGGGATTCCCGTGGCTACTCTCCATGCCTGGCTCGAGGACGGGACCTTCCTTGGTCCCACCCCCACGTTGACTGGTAGGCCAGAGAGAGAACGCAAGGCTTCAAGTGGTCTTGTCAGCACCTGTACGCATGCGCATGCGTCAGATACCCGTTGGTGACTGGAAGCAACTAGAAGTAACTGGTTGCCCCCAGTCCCTTTCATAGCCTGGGGGCGGTGCTTAACGGTCAAAGGCGCAGGGAGATCTGGGAGGAATTGGGGGAGGGGCAGGAGCTGGTAGGATGCTCCATACTGTATCTCCCAGAGAGCGGAGGGCGCGGGGAGGTCTGGGAGGAATTGGGGGAGGGGCAGGACGCCCTCAAGAAGGGTGGATTTATAACTTTGAGGATTTTCTTGTTGCCATCCTTCCAGCCTGACTTATTTTTCTCAAAACAATTTGAGGACTTTCAAGTAGAGTAAAAACTCCTTCAAAGCGCTTGTTCGAAGTAAATACTATTCAATTCTAAACTAAATAGAGATGTAGTTTTAACCCAGAACTGAGATGAGAAAACGCTTCCTTAAAACGCATCCAATTTTATTGCCAAGAGTTTGGCCCACTATTGTCACTGTGAACTTGACAAAACAATCGGATGCACCGGCAACATATTTATCTGGAAAATGGACTCCAAGTAGTCTGTCTGACCTATTAAATTCTGTGAGCCCACAGGAATCTTTACTCTGGATCTTACCCACTTCACAATTTTGGCCCAAATATTAAAAAGTAGTATTACCACTAAAGGTATTACTTGTATTTATTTTATTTTATTTTATTTTATTTTATTTTATTTTTTTTTATTTATTTTGGATTTGGCGATAACTTTTAAAATTTTTTTTTTACTTTTAAAATTTTTAAATATATTTTTTATTGTTGATAGTATTACAGATATCTCCCATTTATCTCCTTTTTCCCCGCCTCCTCCCAGCTCCTACCCACGTCCCCAGGTCTCCACTACCCTATTACCCACGTCCATGGGTTATGCATATAAGCATATAAGTTCTTTGGTTTATCTCTTCTTGTCCCCCCAACCCCACATCGAGGTATGTCAGTCTGTTCTATGCCTCCATGCCTCAGATCTCATTTTGTTGTGCAATTCATTTTGTTTATTAGATTCCACAAATAAGTGAGATCATGTAACATTTGTCTTTCTCACTTTGGCTTATTTCACTTAGCATGATATTTTCCAGGTCCATCCATGCTGTCCCAAAGGGGAAGAAATGCCTCTTTTTTATAGCTGCATAGTATTCCCTAGTTTAGTGTGCTAGTAAGTACTTGTATTTAAAAGTGGAAGGTGCAGGGAGGTCTGGGAGGGGCTGGTGGATGGGTCAGGAGCAAGCCAGGCACTCCCTATTGCCTACTCTGGGCAGGCCCTCATGACTTTGAGGATTTTGGACATTGTCACAAGGTTTCGCCCCCCCACCCCAATTTTATTTTTATTTTATTACTAGAGGCCCAGTGCATGGATTTGTGCACATTGAAAGGAAATTAATAAGAAGGTGGCCAGCAGGGCAGGACTGGGCAAGATGGGCCGGACACGCCCTAGAGCCAACCTCCCGTGGTCCCTCTCCGGCCAGCCACACCTGGGGTGGTGCTGGAGTTCGCAAGGCATCTGGGAGTGAGTGGGGTCCCTCCAGCAGGTGGGGTTCCTCGACCTGGCCTGTGGGGATCGGCCGAAACCAGCAGTCCGACGTCCCCTGAGGGGTCCCGGAATGCAAGAGGGCACTCTGCAAAGTTGCTGTCATTCCGCAGCTCCTGTGTTGAGTGCCTGCCCCCTGGTGGTCAGTACACATCATACTCAGCCAGTCACTTAGACGTTTATATATATAATTTTTTTCTTTATTGATTAAGGTATTAGATATGTGTCCTTATCCCCCCCATTGCCCCCACCCCCCTAGATTATTTTTTAATATTTTTTATTGATTGCAGAGAGGAAGGGAGAGAGAGAGAGAGAGAGAGAGAGAGAGAGAGAGAGAGAAACATCAATGATAAGAATCATTGGCTGCCTCCCGCATGCCCCCCACTGAGGATCGAGCCTGCAACCCAGGCATGTGCCCTTGACTGGAATCGAACCCAGGACCCTTCAGTCCGCAGGCCGATGCTCTATCCACTGAGCCAAACCAGCTAGGCTAGATTATTATTTTTTAATCCTCACCCGAGGATATTTTCCTATTGATTTCTTAGAGACAGTGGAAGAGGGAAAGAGAAATATCGATGTGAGAGAAACACATCGATTGGTTGCCTCCTGCATGCCCCTGACCAGGGCCCAGCTGGAGAGGAGCCTGCAAACGAGCTACGTGCCCTTGACTGGAATTGAGCCTGGGACCCTTCGGTCCACAGGCTGACATTCTATCCACTGAGCCAAACCAGCTAAGGCCCCCCCCCCTTATTTTAAATAACAGTTTTCTGGAGATGTAATTCACAAACCATCCGATTCACCTATTTAAGAGGTTTCTAGTATATTCAGAGTTAAGCATCCATCACCATAATCAGTTTTAGACTATTTTCATCACCACCCCAAACCCAGTACCCATTAGCAGCCACTCTCCATTCCCCACAACACCCCTTAGCCCTAGGCAACCACCAATCTACTTTCTGTCTCTACATATTTACTGTTCTGGACATTTCACATATATGGAATCATATGGTGTGTGAATAGAAGTTTTCATCTGTCATGGGTGTATACCTAGGAATAGGATTTTGGGTGATATGACAACCCTATGTTTAACCTTTAGAGAAACTGCCACTGTTTTCCAAAGTGGCTCCACAATTTTATATTCCCACTGGCAATGTACAAGTTCAAATCTCTCCATACTCTGATCAATACTTATTGTTGTCTTTTTTTAATTATAGACATCCTAATGGGTATGAAGTGGTATCTTATTGTGGATTTGATTTGCATTTCCCTGAGGACAAATGATGTTGAGCATCTCATCATGTACTTATCCCCCATTTGTATACTTTGGAGAAATGTCCATTAGGATCCTTTGCCCATTCTAAAACTGGGTATTTGGCCTGCCCAGTATGGTTCAGTGGATGAGTTTTGACCTATGAACCAGGAGGTCTCAATAAGAGTCCCGGTCAGGGCACATGATGGGGTTACGAGCTCGATCTCCAGTAGGGGGCAAGTAGGAGGCAGCTGATCTCTCCCTCTCCCTTCCTCTCTGACATCACTAAAATATATTTAAAAAAATAAAACTGGGTATTTGTCTTTTTATTATCGAGTTGTAAAAGTTCTTTTTTTAAAAAAGAAAATATATTTTATTGATTTTTTACAGAGCAGAAGGGAGAGGGATAGAGAGTTGGAAACATCGATGAGAGAGAAACATTGACCAGCTGCCTCCTGCACACCCCCTGCTGGGGATGTGCCCACAACCTAGGTACATGCCCTTGACTGGAATTGAACCCGGGACCCTTCAGTCCGCAGGCCGACGCTCTATCCACTGAGCCAAACCGGTCAGGGCATAAAAGTTCTTTATATATTGTGGATACATGTCCCTTATCACATATGTGATTTACAAAAATTATCTCTCATTGTGTGGGTTTTCTTTTTATTTTCTTGATGTTGTCCTTTGCAACATATCACAAGCCTTTTTGACAGAAGCAGGATAGGATTTACCTTATAAAACATTTTGGCTTTTCTTCACATTTCAGTGATAATATAGTCTACCCCTCCACCACTCCTCCCATGCACCCTCCAAAAAAAAGCAGAAACTGCCAGTACAAATCTTTGAAGAAATCCTGCCCTAAGTTCCGTTTTGGTAGGAATTAGGAACTTCACAAGTGACATCAATGTGCACCCTCTTTTGTGGCCAATGAATGGAAAATGGGCTCTGAGGGAATCTGTAAAGACACACAGACCAGAATTGGAAAGAGGAAAGCTAGGGAAATCTTTCAACAACTCTGTTCTAAGTTGTTTTTTTTTTTTAAAATATGATGCTATAAAAGGACATATTTTCTTTGTAACCTTGCAATGCATAATAATAGTTATTTTCCTAATGTGCCTGTTCATCTAAGATTATTCCAATGACTGGCACAGCCTTCAGAAGGGTAGAAATGCCCATTTCACAATTACCTGCCAGTATCTTGCTGTCACCCCACTTCAATCTTCCTGAGTTCCTTCCAGCTCTCACTGGGGCCCTACTAAGACACACAGGATTTGTGAGTTCTGGCTTGGATAATGTCCTCCTCTAAACACAAACCCTGCTGACTAAAGAGCCCAGCATTTACCCAGCTAATGAGTGCTTTCACCATAGATAGCCTGGACATACACAGCTCACCTTCTCATTGTCTCCATTAATTTTCACACCTGAAATGCACCCCAGCCCCTTCTCCTCATGTCCTTCCTACCCCACCCCAGCCCCACTAAGGATAAAATTGCAAAATGCTGAATTAGTCTTTTCTGTTTAGTTGAATGATTATTGTGTTCTGACCCCTGCCTTGCCCCTTTCTAAATGCACATCCTGGAAACCACTTTGCCCCAACTCAGGAGGTGTCATTTGGATTAAAACTGCTCACGGTGAGCAGTGGGGGAGGAAGAGACCCTGCCCCCACCACAGGCTCAACATGGAAGGGCTTCTGGGACAGGGACCACACACGCCTCATCCGGGTCTCAGAGACCTTGCACCAGCAATGGGAGGGAGATGGGGGTCCCCTGCCCAGGCCTTACACCTCTGGCAGAGGCATCAGGCCTGGGCAAGGGGCCAATCTGGCAATTGGAGGGTGATGGGGGTCAATGCCTCTGGCCAAGGGGTCAGGCCTGGGCAAGGGTGGAGCCCGTGATTGGGGGAGATAGGGTTCCCCTGCCCAGGCCTGAAGCCTGGGCCAGAGGGGTCAAGCCTGGGGCGGGGGTGAGTGGGGTGCCAAGCCGCAGATTGGTGTGAACTACAGAGGAAGCACCTTTTCTGACCGCTCATTGGTTAAGCTCCCTGTATGCCACTGGTAATATTCTTAGTAACTTGGGTAATAAGAATCCAAAACGGTGATCTAGGGTTTTTCACCACACTCCTGGTGAAAAAAACGAAGGTCCGCTGCTGGAGGGTTAAGAAATGTCATATCTTGCCCTAGCCACTTTGGCTCAGTGGATAATGCCTTGGCCTGCCGATGGCAGAGTCTGGGTTCAATTCTGACCAAGGGCATGTACCTAGGTTGCAGGCTCCTCCCTGGCCCGGGCCCAGGTCAGGGCTCATGCATGTGGCAACCAATCAAAGTGTTCCTCTCATTTTGATGTTTCTCTCTGTCTTTCCCTTTCTCTTTCACATTCTCTAAAAATCAATGGAAACATATCCTCAGGTGAGGATAAAAAAATAATAAAGAAATTATTATTATATGAAAGACACATCTTGAAAATGCCTAAAAAAAGTTGTCATTTTTTCATGGTGACGGGACTGGAGTCCGTGTTGATGAAAACACCTTGGTGGCTGCAGTGACTGGCAGTGGCTGCAGCAGCGGGGTGATGGGGCTGGTGCCTTCCCCTGATCAGCCCAGTCACCTCCCACAAAGGGAGGCCAGACTGCGGCTTAGGCCCACTCCCCAAGGGGAGCAGGGAGCGGGCCTAAGCCGTCAATAGGACATCCCCTGAGGGCTCCCAGTATGTGAGAGGGGGCAGGCTGGGCTGAGGGACACTCCCCCCCCCCCCCCCCGTGCACTGGGCCCCTAGTATTATTATAATCTGCCATAAAATACAATAAAAACAAACAGGATGGATGAAACTCATTAACTATTAAGCATAGGTTGTATATAAAATACTATCTTATGAAATATGAGGGGAACTCATGGGATGTTTTAAATATAAATAAAGAATAAGCAAGTAACTTGTGGGATAAAAAGGTGAACTTCATAAGATGTATTAAAAATTGTAAGTTATTTCCCTCTAAGACATGCTATAGAATATATGGTGGAACTAGGATGTTAGGGCGGATAGGGGGGATGGAAAGATCAAGTTATTAGGCATGGGCATGCAATCTCTGAGCTGACAGTATGTCAGCCCTAAATTGACCATCCACTGGTGACACCCAGTACGGTTCTATTCTTGTTCCACACATGCTTTCTACCTTATTGAACATATGGAATATAGTTCTAATAACCAAATGTCCCTGTCTACTAATCTTATCATCTGTGTTATTCCTGGATATGTCTATTGATATTTCTCCTGATGGGTCATATTTTCTTGACTCTTTGCATGTCAGGTAAATTTTTTTATTAGGTGCCTCACATTGTGAATTTTACCTTAATGTGAACTGCATATTTTTGTATTCCTATATTCTTGAGCTTTATTCTTGGACACAGTTAAGTTACTTGGAAACAGTTTGATCCTTCTGAGGCTTGCGTCTTAAAAAATATGTTTTTATTGATT
This sequence comes from Myotis daubentonii, assembly GCF_963259705.1. Classification (NCBI taxonomy): domain Eukaryota; kingdom Metazoa; phylum Chordata; class Mammalia; order Chiroptera; family Vespertilionidae; genus Myotis; species Myotis daubentonii. The sequence goes on along the minus strand of NC_081861.1, from coordinate 128,944,726 downwards.
TTAGAGAGGAAGAGAGAGGAATAGAAACATCGATGAAAGAGAGACATTGATTGGCTGCCTCCTGCATGCCCCCACCAGGGATTGAGCCAGTAACCAGGCATGTGTTCTGACTAGGAATTGAACTGGTGACTTCCTGGTTTATGGGTCAATGCTTAACCACTGAGCCACACCAGCAAGGCCTGAGGCTTGCTTTTAAGGTTTGTTTTAAGTGGATCAAAGCAATGTTTAGACTGGACTAATTAATCCCCTCTACTGAGGCAATACCCTTCTGAGTACTCTATCTGATGTCCTGTGAAATATGCTGTTTTTCCATTCTGGCCAGTGGAAACAGAAACTATTTGGGCCTTGTGGGATTGTTCTCTCTAATCTATTCAGATGGTCTTTCCACAACCTCAGGTACTTTCTGCACACACAAGTGTTGGACAGTACTCGGCTGAGGATTCCAGATACACACACCTCTAGAACTCTATATGCAGTTTTCTCTTCTCTAGTACACGAGCTGCAGCCTCCGTCTATTCAACTCAGGACAATAACTGTGCTCCCCCCTGGGCTCCCGGCACCCTGGTATGCTCAAGGAACAGTATCTCTAGATATTTAGAATTCCACCATCTTATTTCTTAACAACTCTGCTTTATAGCAAGTTTTTCCATATATTTAAGTGAAATCTTCTCTTGTAATTTCTACCCATTAATTATAATTTAATTCTTTTTCCACATGGCAGCTTTCCAAGTATCACTGTTTTTAGATGCTACCCCACTTCCCGGATCCTTCAATCATTTCTTTATGATAGAATTTCAAGATTACTCACCATCTTGATGATTCACTCCTAGAAGATTTCCTATTTGTCTCTATTGCTGTTTGTGTGTGCAAACATTTTTTATTGGGAGATAATTGTAGAATATGCAGTTGTAAGAAATCATACAGAGATATCTAGTATACCATTTAACCTGTTTTCCCCAGTGGACGCATCCTGCTAAACTATAGTACACTATCACAACCAGGACATTGACATTGATACAATCACAGTTCCATCACCACTAGGATCCCTTCTGATGTTCTTTGAATGCCACACCCATTTGCTCCCTTACCCACCATACCTAATCTCTGGCAACCACTAATCTGTTTTCCATTCCTACAATTTGTCACCTCAAAAATCAACACTAATAAAAGAGAAAAATGGTAATTGGTGTACGAGCTACCCTTTTCATTGGCTAATCAGGGCTATATGCAAATTAACTGCCAACTAAGATTGGCAATTAACTGCCAACAAGATGGCAGTTAATTTGCATATGTAGGCACAATGCAGGGAGGCCAAAGGGAAAGCAGGAAGAAGCCCCCTGCCACTGACAGTGATCGGAAACCCAGGGGGGAGCTAAGAGCTGGGGGGCAGGGCAAAGGCGGCCCTGGGGCCGCCTTTGCCCTGCCCCCCAGCCATGATCGGAGAATCAGGTGCCTTTGCTGCCCTGGCCAGTGATAGCAGGAAGTAGGGGTGGAGCCAGCGATGGGAGCTGGGCACGGTCGAAGCTGGCAGTCCCGGGAGCTAGGGGTCCCTTGCCTGGGCCTAAAGCGAAGCCCACGATCGTGGGGCCGCTGCAGCTGCGGGTCCCCGCTGCCCGGGCCGGACGCCTAGGCCAGAGGCGTCAGGCCTGGGCAAGGGGCCGATCCTGCGATTGGAGGGTGATGGGGGTCAACGCCTGAGGGCTCCCAGTATGTGAGAGGGGGCAGGCTGGGCTGAGGGACACTCCCCCCCACACACACCCAGTGCACGAATTTCGTGCACCGGGCCCCTAGTGTTATATAAATGGAATCATACAGTATGCAACCTTTTAAAATTCTCTCTCTTTTTTTTTTGCCTAGCATCATCCCCTTGGGATTCATTCAAGTTGTTGCAAGTACCAGTAGTCTGCTCCATTTATTGCTGAGCAGTATTCCATGGTATGGATGGATGTTCCATGGTTTCTTTAACACCTGGGTTGTTTTCAGTTTGAGGCTACAAATAAAGCTTCCATAAACATTCATGTAGGTTTTTGTGTGCACATGAGTTTTCATTTCTCTGGGATAAATGACCAGGAAACAAATTAAGTCATAACTGTAGTTGCATGTTTAATTTTTAAAATTTTTCAATTACAATTTACATTTAATATAATTTTATCTTAGTTTCAGGTGCACAGCATAATGGTTAGACATATAATTTATGAAGTGATCCCCCTCGATAAGTCTAGTACACACCTGGCATCATACATAGATAATACGATATTACTGACTATATTTTCTATGCTGTACTTTATATCCCTGTGATTATTTTGTGATTATCAATTTGTACTTCTTAATACCTTCACTTTTTTCACCTATCCCCATAATCCCCCTACCCTCTGGCAACCATCAGCTTGTTCTCTGCTGATGAACTGCCAAAAACACTACAGAGGTTCCTAAAAAAACTTGTTAATTTTGTTCTTTAGATTGCACACATAAGTGAAATCATATAGTATTTGTCTTTCTCTATCTGAGTTATTTCACTTAGCATAACCTCTAAGTCCATCCATGTTGTCAAAAATGGTAAGATTTCATTCTGTTTTATGGCCAAGTAATATTCCATTGTTTATATGAATCACATCTTCTTTATCCAGTTATCTATTGATGGGCACTTAGATTGCTCCCATATCTTGGCTACTGTAAATAATACTGCAATGAATATAGGGGTGCACATATCTTTTTGAAATTTTTCGGATAAATACCCAGGAAGTGGAATTTCTAAGTCAGAAAGTAGTTCTATTTTAAATTTTTTAAGGAACCTCCATAATGTTTTCCACAGTGACTGCATCATTTTGTATTCCCAGCAGTGCAAGAACGTTCCCTTTTCTCAATGTCTTTACCAACACTTTTTGTGGATTTATTGATGGCAGCCATTCTGACAGGTGTGAGGCACTATCTCCTTGTGAGTTTAATTTGCATTTCTCTGATGATTAGTAATGTTGAGCATCTTTTCATAAGTCTATTGGCCATCTGTATGTCTTCTTTGGAGTAATGTCTATTGTTTGTTTGGTGTTAAGATGTATGAGTTTTTAATAAAGTTTGGATATTAAACCCCTTATCAGATGCATTATTGTTGAATATTTTCTCCCATTCAATAGGTTATCTTTTTATCTTGTTGATGGTTTCCTTTGCTGTGCAAAAATGTTCTAGTTTGATGTAGTCCCATTTGTTTTTTTTTTCTTTTGTTTCCCTTGCCCAAGGAGATATAGCAGGAAAATAACATTACTAAGAGCAATGTCAGCATCCAAATCTTGTATATACTTATGTCTATACCCAAGCACTTAAGTTTTTAGAGTGAGTGTAAATGTCATGACATTTTAAATTTCAGGTTCTACCCTGTTCATTGTTAGCATGTAAAAATGCAATTTTGTGCATTGCATTTGTATTATTACATGACCTTGCTGAGCTCACTTACTAGTTCAGTAGGTTTTCTTTTTTTCGCTTGAGATTTTCCATGTGGACAATCAGGTAATCTGCAAATAGGAATGGTTTTATTTTTTCCAATATGTGTGCCTTTTATTTATTTTTTCTTGCCTTATTGCTATGACTAGAACTTGCAGTTCTATGTTGAATAAGAGCAGTGAGAATGTGCATCATTGCCTTATTCTGATCTTAGAAGGAAAGCATTCAGTCTTTCACCCCAAGTATGATGTTAGCTGTGGGTTTCTTGTAGATGTTATCAAGTTAAGGAAATTTCCCTCTGTTTCTAGTTCACAGAGCGTTGTTATTATGCATGGGGATTGGATTTTAAATACCTTTTCTGCATCAATAGATAGGATCATATGATTTTTCTTTTTTAGCCTAACGATATGGTGGATTACAATGATTGACTTTTGAATGCTGAACTTGCATACTTGGAATAAATTCTACTTGGTTGTGGTATAAATTTTTTTACACACATTTTTGGTTTATATTTGCTAATATTTTATTGAGTATATTTGCATCTAAGTTCATGAGATATATTGATCTGTAGTTTTTATTTAATTGATTAGGAGTACTGCTTTTGCCTTGTTTTGGTATCAGAGTAATACTAGCCTCATAAAATGATTTGAGAAGTATCCTGTCCTTTTCTATTTTCTGGAACAGAGTTGTGAAATTGGTGTTACTCCTTTAAATGTTTGGTAGAATTCTCCAGTAAAACCACTTGGACCTGGAGATTTCTTTTTCAGGGACTTTTAAATACAAGCTCAATTATTTTTCTAACTAGAGGCCTGGTGCAAAAAAATTTGTGCACTGGAGGGGGGGTCCCTCAGCCCAGCCTGCCCCCTATCACATACTTGGAGCCCTCACTGGATGTCTTACTCCCTGATCTCTGCTCCCCTTGGGGAGCAGGCCTAAGCCACAGTCTGGCCTTCCTTTGTGGGAGGCAACCGGGCTGATCAGGGGAGGGCACCAGCCCCATCACCCCGCTGCTGCAGCCACTGCTAGTCACCGCAGCCACCAAGGTGTTTTCATCAACACAGGCTCCAGTCCCTTCACCATGAAAAAATGACGACTTTTTTTAGGCATTTTCAAGATGTGTCTTTCATATAATAATAATTTCTTTATTATTTTTTTATCCTCACCTGAGGATATGTTTCCATTGATTTTTAGACAATGTGGAAGAGAAAGGGAAAGACAGAGAGAAACATCAAAGTGAGAGGAACACTTTGATTGGTTGCCTCCTGCATGAGCCCTGACCTGGGCCTGGGCCAGGGAGGAGCCTGCAACCTAGGTACATGCCCTTGGTCAGAATTGAACCCAGACCCAGCAGTGGGCAGGCCGAGGCATTATCCACTCAGCTAAACCAGCTAGGACAGGATATGACATTTCTTAACCCTCCAGCAGCGGACCTTCCTTTTTTTCTCCAGGAGTGTGGTAAAAAACCCTAGATCACCTATTTGGATTCTTATTACCCAAGTTACTAAGAATATTACCAGTGACATACAGGGAGCTTAGCCAATGAGCTGTCAGAAAAGGTGTTTCCTCTGTAGTTCACACCGATCCTCGACTGGGCCCCTGCCCAGGCCTAATGCCCATGTGACTCTCCACTGCCTCCCAACACACACACAAACACACCTCGGCCAGTGGCTTTAGGCCTGGGCAGGGGCAGAGCCAGCAATCCCCACCATTGCTGGCTCCCTCCCTGCTCCCACCATCACCAGCTCCACCCCTGTCCAGGCCTAATTCCTCAAGGCGTTAGGCCTGGGCAGGGAACCTCTCAGCTCTGATTGCAGGCTCCGCTGGGTGCCTATGTATGCAAATTAACCACCATCTTTGTTTAGTTAATTTGCATACTAATCTGAATGGCTGGTGGGCATAGCGAAGGTATGGTCAATTTGCATGTTTGTCTATTATTAGGTAAGATGGTTATAAGATTGTTAAGATGGTCTATTTTATTTTGGTTGAGTTTTGATAGTTTGTGGGTTTTGAGGAATTATCCCATTTCTTCTAAGATGATGAATTTATGATCGTGAAGTTGTTCATAGTATTTCCTTATTATCCTTTTAATGAATACAGGATCTGCAGTGATATCCTGTTTTATTCTTGACTTGGTGATTTGTGCCTCCTCTCTTTTTATCTTTGTCAGTTCTGCTGTTTATTCAAGTAAATATAAATATTCAAGTCTGATGATGAGCCCATTAGAAATATTCTTCATTTCTGTTACTGTATTTTTCTTTATTTCCAGCCATTTGATCCTTTCTTATACTTTCCATCTCTATTGAAATTACCTATCTGATCTTGCATGTTGTCAGTTTTCCATTAGAGCCTTTAACATAGTAATCATAATTATTTTAAAATATCTCTGTGATATTTCCAATGGCTGTGCCATCTAACTCTTATTCTGAGGATTGCTTTGTCTCTTCAAACTGCTTTTTTTTTTTTTTACTTTTTGGCATGCCTTGTAATTTTGTTGTTGTTGAAAGCCAGAAATTTTGGTAAATAAGCCTTTAGTATAGGAATTTATATTAATCTAGTCAGAAATTGGGCTTTGTTGAGGTTTGTTTTTCATATGGCATAAAAACTTAGAATTCCTCTAGTGAACTTTTTTTCTTCCTCCTAATTTTGAGGTTTCCTTTTCTGCTGTTCCTCGGACAAAGTGCATCTGAAGCTCTCCCTACTGTAATCCACTGTTGTTATTCCTGGAGTTTTGTTAGTGTGCTAGTGGGTCATGGAAGGGGTGGTCTCTAATATTCTAAGCCTCAGTTTCAGAGGTGTTGCTTTCACATATGCTTCTGCCCCTTGTCCAGAGAGAGACTCCTCACCCACAGTGTCTTCCCCTAGATGGAGTAGGTGGATCCAACAGTGTTCTCAGTCAATAGCCTTAAGGCTCTTCTCCCTAAAAATTAAATCTTTATTTTTTAGGTGAGATGGGGGGACTGGCTGGGTGGAATTCCCTTCCCCCAGCTGCAATATATTTTACCAGTGCCTTCAGACCATGTCTTTCCACTCTACCAAATAAGCCTTTTGTTTCTTAAGAGACCAATGTCTGAGTGGAATTCTCAATGATTCCTGAGCTAGCATCCAGGCTACACCATGAGTTTTCTCTGATTTTCCTTGATCCTCCTTGTGAGAGCCTGGTGGGAATCTTGGAGGAAAGGCCTGCAAAAGGATGCTTTACAATCTCAAGCAAGTCCATAGTCAGCCTCCAGAAATTCATTAAATTTTCTAGCTTGATTTTTCCATCCACTTCTATGGCGTCTGGTGGCTTTTGTCCCTGGTAAGCAAATGCTTCAGTTCCATGTCTCACAGAAAGTGCCTCTCTCCAGATTTTGGAATAGCTATTTGCTCTGAAAACTCAGTTCCCTTTTTAATTTCCAGTCTGTTCAGATTTTTTTTTTGGTAAGCATGAGAAGGACATCTCACAGCTTTCTATATCTCTGAGCTTAAACTGTAAGCCATATTCAATCATATTTGACCTACAAAAATGTCAATTTCATGTTCAACCTAATAGACTATGGCATAGTTTCTAGATAGTGTGCCTTGCGTTGCTGCAGCCAAAGTTTAACTAGAGATTTCTGAAAAAGGTTGCTATGGGTTATTTTATACACAACTCATTGAAAGGGAGATGATTCTCTCCATGACAGTGGTCCTCAAATGTGAGCATGCATCAAAATCACCAGGAAGACTTATTAAAACACAGATTTCTGGGTACTTCTCCAGAATTTCTGATTCAGTAGGTCTGGGGCACGGCTGAAGAATTTTGATTTCTACTGAGTTCCTGGTTGGTGATGCTACTACTGCTTTTCTGGGGATCACACTGGAAGAATCCTATGGCATGTCTTGGAGGCCTGAGGCTCATCTACATGTCCTACTCTTCATCACTTTGAGGACATATGTTCATCCCTGAGGGGTAGCAGCAGCAGTTAGGTTCTCAAGTGACTTCAGAGAAGTGTCAAGAGTAAAGTTTCAGGAATATGCTCACCCCCTAATTCATTCTTTTTCCAGAGTGAATCTAATTTTTAAAATAATGCATTATGTCTTAAAACAGAGGTATCCACAGTTTTCTAATATTATAGTGGATGACAGTCTTAGAGATAACAGTATACAGACAATGTGAACTTGTTTTGAGATCCATGGTGATGTAAGCACTCTCCTTAGGGTCTGGGTGTTGGCTGAGACTCAAGTACAAATCAGGTGCCTCTGTAGGCTTTCTTCATAACTGTTTTCTTATGTCATAAATCTTCCCTAATGGTACAGTTTTACAAATAGTTTTCATAAAGGTAAAAGTAGGCTTCTCAAATTTACAGAATAATTCCATTCGATATCAGTCATAAATACCAATTCATCTACTCAGTCAAAAAATATGCATCAAGTGCTTACTATGCACCTGGCAATGTTTTAGATGCTGGGCATTTAGCCTCTCTGATGAGGTGACATTTGAGCAGTGACTGGCCAGAAGGAAGAGAGCCAGATCTGACCCCCACCAAGGTTTAGGCAAATATAACCTTAGGGGTAGATGGGAGGTTAGTCAGTTTTGTATCCTAATGTTAATTTAACTATGTTTACAATCAGGCACTCACTAAAAGTCTCAGATAACTCACACTGAACTCTACTGGTAGGAATAATCTTAAAGATAAATCAGAAATGTAGATATAGATTTAAACCCAAAGGTGTTCACCAAATCTTTATAACACAGAAAATTGTAAATAGCCACAATGCCCTTCTTTTTCTGAACTCCCACCCTCAAGATGCCATTGAGCACCTCTCCTCCACAGTTCCAAAGCCCTTGGACTTCTCTCTGTGCTCATGTTCTTGTAGTGTGGAAGACTTGCCTACTTACCTATCTATTTCCCCCATTTGAGCTCCGTGAGGACAGTTGCATTCAGCAGCACATCTTTAGAAATATGTTCAAAGAAAGATTGGTTAAGTGCTCTCTTGCATATCTGTAGACAGAATATTATGCAGTCATTACAGATCATATTTTTGAAAAAATTCACAACAACAAAATAACACTAAGTATAAAAACCAGACTATAAAACTATATACACAGAATAACCTCAATTATGAGACACCAAAATAATTAAAGGCTTATCTGAATGAGATTAGGATAATTTCTGCCTTTCCCTTTGTAGTTTTTATTTTCTACTCTGAGTATATTAGCTTCACAATCAGAAAAAAAGTGAGTTTAATATTCCAGGTGATTGGGTTCTACATTTGAACCCACAGCTATCACTTAGGTCCTCTAAACCTTAGAAGATTCATTGGTAGGACTCTTGTCAATAGGTCTGTCCTTAGCACATGGTATCCTATATTACCTTGAAGATTTACATCCTCAGTTCCACCTCCCTGTTGCATTTCCCCCAACACCTCTCCCAAAATTTTAGCACTATATTCATATAAAAGTTCTACCTCCAACCTGAAGTTCCCTCTGAGACTTCTCCCTCTCTCAATCCATGTACTTCTCATTCCAGTTTTATTTCCTCCAAGGAGACTGCCCTGATTTAGAACAAACAAGAACATTTTAAGTACCTCCTGGGGCCAAGGCAGGGGCATGGGTGGGTGTTCATACAAGTGTCCAGTCCCTGTTGACCTACCTCCCTTAAGCATTCAACAGCAGAGCTTCAGTCCCAGCCAAGTGCTCAGTTCTCTCAGACTGAGATTCAAACTAAGAAATAATCATGAAGCTTGAAGAGAATCCACTCCATTTCTCCTATAACATCTCTGTTTTTCTTTTAGGAAATAACCCAGGAAATGTTATTGATTTTTTCATGGTTTTTCTGTTTGGCTTCAGGATGGTCTTATCAGCTTGGTTAGTTTAAAAATTGGTTTATAAACTCCTTAAAACTTTTTTTAATTAATAGAAACTATAATGAAGTTTTGCATTTCCAGGGCACTTTCCCACCAAGAGCTCAAAGCTTGCCAATGAATCTTAGTTTCCTGGAGAACTAGTAAAATCCTATAGAGGTGAGAGGGAAGGTAGGCATTTGAGACTTAAATACATTGCTAGATCTGCATGATATCAATAAATTTGCTGCCATTTAAAGAGAACTGCCCCATAAAGCTGGTTTTCCAGGAATTCATCTCTTCTTTTATTCATTTTTTAAATCTTTCTATTTTTTTTTTCTAAAAAAATTCTAGCATTCTAGCCACAACCTACTAGGTTACCTTGTTCTGTGTTTGATTAAAATATTTTAACACCTGTTGCTCCAAAAAGGAAAGAGGAATAGCCCAGTTAGCTGTGAACTCTGAATTCACAAGAGTAATGAGCACACACTGTCATTTACAGGAAGGAGCTGTCCCACGGCCATTCCAATTTGGGATTGATTAAAAAGGCATGAAATAAAAACACCTCTCAGGAACCTGCATCTACTTCATGGATCCTCCTGGGCTTCAGGGACCATATTCTACTCCATGTATCAGGAACCAAGCCTCGGTGACCCTAAGAACAGAGCTAGGAATGACAGCAACCGTTCATCGCCTTGAGATATATGACCCCTACTCTTTCTTTACATTGCTGGCAAACATTTCTTTCTGGCTAGGAGTTTTCTGTTACTTGGAAATTGTATTTCTTCATTAGAGCTAATTTTGGGAATGGCATTTTCTTCTCCAGGCTTTGGTCATAACTGCCACGCCTTCCCTCTGTCGGTCACTGAAATTAGCCATAAAGAACACCTATTACCTATGCACATATTGCTTTGTTACAGTTCTCATTTGTACAAAGTGAAAGAGAAAATATTTTTACCAAGCCTTCTGGGTGCTAAAACACCTTGATATTAATTTGTGCTAAAATAACTGGAGGACTAATACCTAATCTCATATAAAGAAAAGACCATGACGACCTTAAGTTCCAATGCAAAGGCTTTTGTGGGGACCCCAGGATTATTTTTATACAGACAGTTGGCAACCATAATATATATATATATATATATATATATATATATATATATATATATATATATATATATATCCGTCCATCCAACCGGTAGGTATAACGTGCACTGACCACCAGGGGGCAGACGCTAACTGCAGGAGCTGCCATGATGTGCACTGGCCATTTAAAAATAAACGGCACTACGGACCTGGCACCGACAAACCAACACTTGGCTTCCCCCAAGTGAGACACAGGCCCTGCCACCACCCTGGAGTGACACCCCACCAAATCGCAGCCAACGCTGCCAAGACCCATGGTGCAAAATGTAGCCCACAGCCCAGCCCAACCCTGAAACGGTCGCTGTGGGCACCAGGTAATCATGTCACATAGCAACACCCAGCTTCCTCTCCCTAGCAACTAGTCTCTTTGGAGTTTCTTCAGCCCAGGGACACGACTTGCTTTATAGCCAGGTGCAAACATTTTACAGTTTAACCAAATGTTTGTGAAGTGTTTTCATGTGCCTCATCTCATTTGATCCTCACAGAAGTCCTGGAGTAGGTAGACAGGAGACTTGGTAGAATCCTATTTTCTTTTCATTAGCAGGAAAACAGAGATTTAGAAAGTTTAGAAACTTTACCTGCCTGAAAAGAAGTAAGAAAAGGTAGAACTTGAAAATGACTTCAGGTTTTCTCACTGCAGAGAACATAGTCAAACACTGGTACAGTTAAATATTTTACCCTTTGTTCTCCATGTGTGATCTACAATAATAATCTGCTTCATGTTGATATTTACTGCTGTGTTGCTGACAATTACCTGAAAGAGAAGTCAGGGTGCTTCACTGGATTGGAAAAAGTTTAGCTAAATCAGAAAGCAGGTCTAATTAAGCAAGTTTGTTCTATATCTATAAAAGGCTAAGTTGACTTGCGCATGTGCGATCACCTAAAGCTCTCACAGGTGCCAATTGCATGCGTGTGTGTTTCGATCTGTCATTGTCGATCATAAATTTGGTTGACACTTCTATTATAGAGAAAGGGCGAATAGCGATATTAAAATATTTCTTCTAATTAATTTCCTTTCAATGTGCACGAATCCGTGCACTGGGACACTAGTAAATTATACACCCTAGCCCTGACTGGTTTGGCTCAGTGGATGGAGCTTCGGCCTGTGGACTGAGAGGTCCCAGGTTCGATTCTGGTCAAGGGCATGTACCTTGGTTGCGGGCACATCCCCAGTGGGGAGTGTGCAGGAGGCAACTGATTCGATGTTTCTCTCACATTGATGTTTCTAACTATCTCTCTCCCTTCCTCTCTGTAAGAAATCAATAAAATATATTAAAAAAAAAATTATACACCCTATAGTTTTCCCATCATGAAAGGAAATAAAACCTCACCATTAGTAACCAAAGACACACATGTGATACTACTAGATACAGGCTGTCTTTAAGGGAGAAAACAAATCATGTACTTGAGTACACTGTCTAGAGCGCTGTGTATGAATAAAAGCGGCTTTACATTGCGCAGCTGGTGCTGCTCAGTGGTTGAGCGTTGACCTATGAACCAGGAGGTCACAGTTTGATTCCCAGTCAGGGCACATGCCTGGGTTGCCAGCTCGATCCACAGTGGGGGGAGGGGGATGCAGGAGACAGGCAATCAATGACTCTCTCTCATCATTGATTTTTCTTTCTCTCTCCTTTTCCCTTTCTCTCTGAAATCAATAATATATATATATATATATATATATATATATATATATATATATATGTATATATTGAAAAAGAGGCTTTACACAATTATTTGAATAACAATAATTTAATTATTTTTACTCTAAAAATTAGATCTTACTAGAAATTTGTTTAAATCTGAGTGTAAAATTTAACACCTTAAAAACAGAATTCACAGCCACAGATTTTAATGTATTATTTCTGTTCACTTGAGAGAGAATGTGGGCACTATAGTCCATGTCCTCTGAAGGCATTTCTATGAGAATAATCAAATTATGTAAAATGGAGAAAAATGGTTTAAATTCCAAGAAATCATCCCTCTTGGGCCAGGACAACTTTAACCAAAAATATTTTCACAAAATTTAATTTTAATCATCTTCTTTACAAAGCACAATACTTACGACTTTTCTAAATACAACTTTAGAAAATGAAGCAAAAAATAATTTCCATTAGATGCTGGTGGAGTCCATGCTGAACACAAAAGAATTTTTTCAAAAGTGATACTTCCAAGCTTCTTAATGTTTTTTGTTGGGTCCATTTTGTAAAGAGTGAAAATGGTGGCTGTTCGGACAGTGGCTCATCCAGTTTCATGATGTAGAATCCTCTTGCTGGTTAGCCCAAGGGTCATTAATGAAGCTGGATATGCCAACTTCTTCTAGAATCATGTCTCTCTCTGCTTATACAAAGAAAGCCGGTGGCATCTATGAGGGGAAGATGACAGCCCTCTACATTCCAGGTTTCCAGTGCCCCATGAGGACACTCCAACTTCTCAATGTAGTTATTAACAATCCTACTCTGTGTACACATCATATAAAACTACATCATTAGGGATTTTCATGATGAGTACATGAGAAATCCAAACATCAAAGAATCCAAGCCTCATTCTTATATTAGGTGGTAGGAAATCTCTGAAGGCTTCAAGTTTAACACAAATGCTTAGAACAGTCAAGGGGTACAGGAATGTTTTATGCTGCTCTTGGAAACTTGGCACTCCTGGTCCCAAGCACATTGAGAGCAAGGCTGCTGAAAACACATGGGAATGAAGGTTGGGAGGTTTCTTTGCTTACACACTTATCTTCCCTTAACTCACTTTCTTAACCCTGGCAGATCAGGTGTCCAGGTTCTGTAAATACTCTGGAGGAAGTAGCAGCCTCAAGCAGCAAGGATGAGTATGTAGGCAAGAGGAAGGCGGGGAAAGAGAGAAAGGAAGATACTTTTATTTGTAATACTTTCGATGATCAATAACATGTGGTGGTTTTTTTGCACACTTCTTCAGTGTTATCAATTCTCATTCATTCTGGTTGTGAAGATCTATTAATGTTTATTATTTTTACTCTAAAACCCAGGAAATAGACAAAGCAGCTTTTTAGAAACACAAAAAACATCTTCAGGTACCATTAAGGGACCACCACCCCCAACCCCAAACAATTTTGCTATACAGTATGTCCCCTTATTTTCAGCTAAGGATGAGAAAGCAGTCACACAGACTAAGGCTGAACTGTTCATTTGTTACAAAGATAAAGCAGACAAGCAAACACGTTTCCTTGGGAGGGAAAAAGCAATTCAAAAAATGCCAGAAAGAACCAATGGCTACACTTTAACAAGAGCCCCCACCTCCCATTCCCTTGCACCTAAGGAAGGGGTTACAAGAGATGGAGGCATATGACATTATGTGAGTACAGCTGAAACAATAACACACATAGATAACCCAGTGCAGGAAATAATACAACTTCCCTCCCTCGTTTTTATTTGCATTTTACTTTTATTTATTTTTGCTTTAATAATGCATATTCTGTTCACGCAAAAGGTGCAAAGGACAGGAGGCAAGGGTTTAACTTAGCTGATGAAAAATCAAGCAGGGGTGACATTTCTAGTTTCATGAACAACCTCAAACTAGGAGAACTTAACAATTGCAGCTGGTACCACAGAGCACGCCCAACTTCACAGCTGTCTCCTCTTAGGACCTTTGGCTAGGGGAGAGAAGCTTTGAAGACAGTAGCCTCTAGTGGACTTTGATAAGTGGCTAAAAAAAAAATTTGTTTTAAATCATGGTAGCTGCATCACAAAAGTTCCAATCAAGAGGGTGGTAAAAAGAAGGCACAGATCATTGCAAATACCAGATTTTCTCTTTCTCCTTTTGTAAATATACCATCACATATAAGCTAAAATTGATCTCAGGGTGGTGGGGTTTGCTGGCAGGAGAAGGGACGGGTTGGACCTAAAATTGCATATGTAATAGACTCCTAGAGGGGACACAAAGCAAGACAGCTTTCCGCCTGCAGCAAAAGAAAGGGATGCTTGCTCTGGACTATGTGTAATACAAATACCGGGGGAATCTGTGACAAAACACGATTAAAAAATCATAAAATTATAAAGCTTGTAAACGAATAATCTGAAATTACATTTTATTAATGGAAAATATCATCAAAATAGTACCACTATGGACTAAACTGCCTGAGTTTTCATTTCGCATGAGATCTCATAGTAAAAAAGCCTTTAGCACAATTTGCTCTTTTTAAGTCACAACCAGTGCCAGACCCAGGACTATACCATGGGGAAGAGTCTCCTCTTGGATGGAATTTGTGTTGTGCTATCAAGATTTTTGTGCTAATCTTTCAAACTGGGACATATTGAGGCAAATCTTTAATCTTTTGGCACAAGGTTATTTTGGCTGGGGCGGAAAATTTGAGTCTTGGACTCAGGATGAATAATGCGACATTTCATTGATCAAGTATTCATTTTGATTGAAGAGCTTTCTTTATGTCATTAACTTCCATCTATAAAAGAAAAAGAAGAGCCAACAAAATCATAATGAATTTATAATGAATTGGCTGGTTTGATAGAAGCTTAAAGATAATCACCCTGGTTGATTGAAAGAAAATAATCAACCTGATGAGCTTAAAGGCAAAATGGGTAAAATGACATCTGAATGAAGAGTTGATAATAATGCCAGAAATGCACAAACCTATGGAACAGGCATGCAGATGGGATGCGCTAGGAAATAGTGGATGTTTTAATTCTCAGGCTACCAGCATCCACAATTTGTCAAAAATAACAACTGTTCTAGTTTCCTGGCCAGAGGGTGGGGCAGGCTGTCCTGACCTGCGGGACCACATGGCAGTGCTGGAAGGTAGCAGTGGTTGGGCCCAGGGTGGTATCTGTCAGCATTTCCAAAGTGATAACAAGCAGTTATCTATCTTTCTTTAAGCAGCATGGGTCCTAATCACCATTGGATGAAAGCTGAAAGTCTTCCTTTGGCCATTTGGTAACAGCTGAGTTGGATCTGAGGGGTACAAGGCTCTGACACTCTGATGGTACTGACACAACCATCACGGAGAAGTAAAAAGATAAAGAGCAAGTGCCAAGTGTGGGCAACTGTGGTTCTTGGAATCCCAACGACCACATATCAAAAGCCAACTGGCCATGGGGTCTCTCCCATGCCATGCCCTCTGGCCATTACTACAATGAGACCTCTGGAAACCAGGGGAAACTTTTCACTGAGGACATGTTTCAGGTAAATTCCAAGTGAAAAACCCAATTGGGGGTACAGTTACTAATGTCTTCCTTCCCCAAGCTTCCTGGATCCTAGGAAAGGATGCAAAGTGAGTCTATAAAATTCTAAGAAAATTGCCATAGGAAGTATGCCTAAATCTGCAGAGAAGTAACAATCATTTATTTTCAAAATAAAGCCCTGATGCCTCCCCTGACCCCAACTGAGCCTCTCGTGAGGCAGGACCCCAAGGGACCCACCTGCAGTCGAAGCCGGATTTTTTTCTCTTCATCCAACTCTGACAGTAACTGCTTAATCTCTCGTCTGAAAAGCAAACAACAATGAAATTAAACAAAAGTCCAGACTTTCCCAATAAGAGATAAGAAGCCTCCTCTCACTACAAAATCATTCTGACTCTTTTGCAAGGAAAATGTGGACAGAACTTTGTCATCTTTGCATTGTTATTGCTTAAAATTTATCAGAGACAGAAAGAGTTGCCATTATTTCTGGGCTCCCAAAATATGTAGATATCAAATAGCAGGTCTGACATGATCTTTAAGATCCCTCAGTTGAAGCTTCTCCTAAAAGATGATGGGGGAAACTGAGGCCTAGAGAGATGGCCAACTTGTTCAGTGACTAGGCTCCAGGTATCCAGGTTCATATTCTGTTGTCTTTCCTCTCTGCCATCTTGACTGGAAACTATCCCTTCATTATAGGTTACTGGTTTTCAAATGTACTTACATAATCATTTTCATTGTAGATATTTTTTACCATTCCATACCTTCTGACTTCTAACCCTTTGACTATTTTTGGTCACTGCATATGGCACAGGATAATATTTATGTGTGCTAGCTATTTTCGCTTACAGATCTTTCTCCCCATCGAAGTGTTCCTTGAAGATGAACGGTGGGGAGAGAGCATGTGTGGGGGCATGCATAGAGGGAGCCCCTGAGTCTCGGGAGAGCAACTTGCTCAGTATAAAGACTTGGGTTTAAAGATTCCCTATGTCTTTTCATACATGACAGCCCCTAAATGCAAACTAATTACTATAATGGGCAGCTAACTGAAATAATTGAAATTTTTCTGATGCTAGAGGAAAAGTTGGCTGTTGGGCTGATTAAGAAGTGGTACAGCCTGGCCTGCATGTTTCAGTGGTTGGGTATCGACCTATGAACCAGGAGGGCACAGTTTGGTTCCATTCCCGGTCAAGTTACATGCCTGGGTTGTGGGCTCGATCCTCAGTAGGGGGCGAGCAGGAGGCAGAGGATCAATGGTGTTTCTCTCTCTCTCCCTTCCCCTCTGAAATCAATAAAATATATATTTTTTAAAAAGGTGGTACATGTACATACTGTATTTTATGGGGATTTTAAGATCTTTCCTTGCCCTGGCCAGGTGGCTCAATTGGTTGGAGTGTCATCCTGTATACCAAAAGGTTTTGGGTTTGATTCCTGTTCAGTGCACATAGCCAGGTTGTGGGTTGGATCCCCGGTCAGGGCACGTATGGGAGGCAACTGATTGGTGTTTCCCTCTCACATTGATGTTTCTTTCTCTCCCTTCTTATCTTTCTCTCAAAAAAAATCAGTAAAAAATAACTTGGGTGAGGATTAAAAGCAATAACAATGCAAAAGAGGGTGTTCCTCTTTTACTTGGTCCCCAAAATATATATAGGGTATCCCAAAAAACAAAAAAAGATCTTTCCTTTCAGCAGCTGAAAGGAAAGCATGTAAGTCATTGTAACTGCCCCTTCCCCATTAACACATCAGCCAACTGATACCCTTCCTACATGCAGCAGGCCAAGCTGAGCTCTGTGAAGTCTCTTGAGTTCATACCCACTGCCACCTCCTGCTGCCGCTGCCATCACAGGGAGGCTGGCTCACCCTCCAGGGCAGGCTGAGACCCAGGCTTGCAGACTAGGCCCTGGCCCAGCAGAGAGTGACCCAGAGGGAGAAGAAGGGGCCCCAGATACTCACTTCTGCTGGTCCTTCATGGTCTCGATGATGCTCCTCAGTTCTCGGACCTGTGTCCTTAGCTCCTCCAAGGCCGCCTGGCTGATGGCCACAGGCTCCATCTTTGGTTTTCCTTCCGTGCCAAACAGAGATGGGGAGTTGGCTCTGTGTCCGGCTGTTCCCAAAGAGGACGACAGGGGGGCGGGTACCACTGTGGACAGAGTGGCTGGTCCACCACCACCACCTGCAGCCATGGTCCCTGGCTTGGGTGGCAGGGGTGCTTTGTTGTCAGACACCTGTGACAAGGGATGGCAGAGAGGCTTCAGGCTAGGGATTCATGTTTAGCAACCCCCTATCTAGATCACCACCCATGCCTCCCCCCACATCTCCCTCACTCATTCTTTCACCTACAAGCCCCAAGGGCCTACTTGGTGTAGGCATTCCCCATAGAAATGTCTTTCCTTGTATGCTTTACATTGGATCACCTTTCTGGCCAGGCAGTTCCTATTTGTTTAATGTACACGTCCAGAGTCGCACCTCCTTGCTAGGCTCTGAAAACTGAGTGAGTAAAACATTTTCCTGGCCCTCAAGGACTCAGTGAGGTATAGACAGACAGACCAACCAACATCCTGCAGATGAGAGGGAAGTCTGCACACAGGAGGGAAGCACAGAGAGCTGCAGAAGTACATGTCTAGTGGGCAGAGCCGACAACTGAAAGAGTGAGCTGGGCCAGAGAAACTGCCAGAGGAATAGAATGCCATGGGGGTGAACAGCACAGAAGTAGAAAAGAAGCTCAATGACGGAAGCTGGGACTTCCCAAATTGAAGAGGTGGGAAGAAAAGGTAAAGCCCTTGAGGACTAGGACAGAGTGGTGAGAGGGGACAAAGCCAGACCAGAAGAGGAGCCTGGGTTATGGAAGTCCCCTATAAGAGTTTCCAGAAAGAAAAAAACGGTTGGATAAGTGGGTCAAGGGTGCTAAGAGGAAAACTGGGGGAGCCCACTTGCTGGAGGAAGGGAGACTGAAACCTGATCAAGGCAGTCAGTGCCTGACACGGGTGAGGGGTGTGACTTGCAAGTTTAGAATACTTTCCAAAAACTTGGCAGAGGAAGGAAAATGGGATACAGTGTTCAAAGAGAAGCCACAGCAGGAGACAGGATCAAGAAATTGTTTTGTTCACTCTCAAAGATGGGGGAGACCCTGAGTTGGATGATATGCTGAGGGAAAGAGTCTGAGAGGACCTGGCTGGAGATGGAGGAGATAGGTGGAGGCCAGATGGAGAAGTATTCTGAGGAAACCAGGGGGTGGGAGGGCATGGGGCAGTCATAGGTTGGAGGGAAGAAGGGCATGTGGCAGGCCCAAGGGAGGAGACAGTAGCAAGGGAAGGTGAGATGTAGACAGGTGGGGAGGACTTTGGGAGGTGAAAGGATGAGTGACAGGCAGAAGAAAAGGTTGGTGGTGAAGCTGGGCCACACAGTCGGAACTCCCTCTAGCAGCAGGCACCCAGGGCGGGAGCCAAGAAGGGGCTTGGCTGGCATGGTAAGGAGGCAGAGTGTGAAGTCAGACTGTGCTGGAGGGAGAGACTGGGCAGAGTACGACAGAGGCAGATGGGCCAGCATTCCCAGCTTCTCTGCTTGCCTTTTCTCTGCCAAGTTACCATTGAGGAAAAGCGCTTTCTGCTGCCAGAGATAGCGATCAGCCATTCCATGCTTATTGTTCATAGGAGTTATAATAGAGGGAAGAGGGACTGACATTTATGGAGCACTGGTCACCTGCCCGACATCGGCTAGACAATTGAAACAAGGACCAGTTGGCATACATGTTTGACCGAGCAGGAAATGGAGGCTTAGGGACATGGTTTAGAAATTCCCCAAGTCTCACAGTTAATAACTGGCAGAGCTGGGACTCAATCCTCTCCTCCATCAGCCGGACCCTCAAGCCTGGTACCATGACTGTGGTTACCCAAGTCTGAAAATTCACACTCTACTGTCTTTATTTTCTTTGGTTCTTTCCTACTCCTGAGTTCACACTTTTTCACATTTTCTATCCTGCATCTTCATATACCTCCCCCAACCCATCAATGTCCTCACACTGACAGGCTTCCAGGCATTTCTTGAATGAATGCTTCTCTGAGCATTTACTACATGACTTGCTCTCCAGGCCCATTTCAACTAACAAATACTTTTTAAAATTCTCACAGAACAGAGGATACCATATACCTTCACCAAATTAGTTCATGTGGAATTTCTAGAAGCAATAAACAACATGACATGACAACTGCAGGGAAGTGAAAGAGCCTAAAGCAGTGGTTCTCAACCTTCCTAATGCTGCGACCCTTTAATACAGTTCCTCATGTTGTGGTGACCCCCAACCATAAAATTATTTTCATTGCTACTGCATAACTATAATTTTGTTGCTGTTATGAGTCATAATGTAAATATCTGATATGCAGGATGTATTTTCATTGTTACAAATTGAATTAAAGCATAGTGATTAATCACAAAAACAGTATGTAATTATATATGTGTTTTCCGATAGTCTTAGGCGTCCCCTGTGAAAGGGTTTTTGACCCCTAAAGGGATCGCGACCCACAGGTTGAGAACCGCTGGCCTAAAGGATAGAACTGTAAAAATAAAAAATGTGAAGAGCCTCTGCCCACCAGTAGATGTCACTGTAGAAACACCCCAAGGCTGTCTGAGAGGTCAGAGAGAATGCAACTAACCTTGTATACCTAGGATAACCCGAAAAAAAAACAGGTCTAAATCCAATTTCTGCAAATGGAATCTATAATAATAAAAGTGTAATATGCTAATTAGACCGGACAGCCAAACGACCTTCCGGATGTCTTCCAGACATCCTTTTGGACGACCTTCCAGATTAAGCTGGCTGCGAGGGCTGAGCCCCTTGCACGAATTTCGTGCATAAGGCCTCTAGTCCTTTTATAAAGGAAGAATGCTTCAGTTTTGTGAATAATTACAATTAATATGTTTTTATAGAATATTTTTGAATACTGTATCAGATGTTAAAGAAAATCCATGCATATAAAATTTTAAATCTATGAGAAGGAAAATCCTACATAAATTTTTATTTCTTTGTGTTAATTCCTGTTTCAATTGCCTTTAAAAATGACTACAGTTTTCTACTTTTAGACAGAAAGTAGTTGCAAGTATTTATAGAAAATTCCAACTGTCTGGGTTCTCTTAGCATAAATTTCAAAATCTTGGTTCACATTCATAGGACAAGCAGAATTTGTACAGGGTATCCTTCAGAAGCCATACACAGTTGCTAAACAATGTCTTCTTTGCTTCACACAAGCCAGTAACTTAGAAGAGCTATATCATCCCCTGGGCATGCAATGAAATTAAAATGTTTTTAGACTGTAAATTTATCCTAATAAATACAAATCACCTTTTAAGATACCGCCATTAATTATTCAAACTCATGAGCTGCCAACCATAGTTTGTGACACCACCAGTTTTGAACATAAAAGACAAGATGTGTGGACAGAGGGCACAACATTTAATACAGTTAATGTATTCTGTCTAGACACCTATAGGCTTTTTAAGTTGTCTTGGTTTCTGAGAAGGTGATAGTATACAAGGGCATTTGTGTATATGTGGATGATGGTATGAAGAGGAGATCAAACCACAAGAGAAAACATGGGAAATCATCAATCAAACTTGTTTCTCAAGGATTCTGCCAAGTTTTGGAGACTTTGTAAAATGCCTTGGGGATTTTGATGACAATCACTAAAGCACCATCACTAAAGAATGACAAAAACTTGCATTGTCTGTTGCAACAAACTGAATGTTTGTGCTCTCCCAAAATTCATATGTGTAAATACTAACTCATTTTGATGGTATTTGGAGGTGAGGTCTTTTGGAGGTAATTAGCTCATGAGGGTGGAGCCCTTGTGAGTGGGATTAATGCCCTTAAAAAACATACCCCAGAAAGCTTTTACCCTCTCTCTGCCATGTGAGGATATGAGAAGTTGGCAGTATGCAACTCAGAAGACAGCCCTCACCAGAAACTGATGGTGCTGGCACCCTGATTTCAGGCTTCCAGCCTCCAGAAATGTGAGAATTAAATTTTATTGTTAATAAGCCACACAATCTATAGCACTTTGTTATAGCAGCTTGAACTGACAGAGACATTTATTTATCCTTGTTTGATTTATAACTCATCATCAGTGCATACACAAAAAGACAGGGATCTTATGCTGTCGTGACACCCTCACCATGGCCAGTCACTCACTTGGGATATGGTAACAGTCTTTGAAGTTTTCTTTGATGTGTCCACTCCTCTGTGTGCAAGCGAAACGTGTTCCTCTTTATCTTCTTCGGGACTTGGGGAGTCAAAGATATCAGGGCTTGAAAGGGAAGACTGGATAAAGCCAAAAGAAAATGCTTTTGTCAGAATTACACCTTAGCTGACATAGCTTCAGTTAACATAATGCTGTATGATTTTCAAAGTGCTTGACACTTGTATTTCGCTTGTCTCCTCATTATAATGAACAAATATGTAGTCTAAAAGCAGAGCAAAGATGAGATGCTTTTACTTGGTCCCCAAAATATATATAGGATATCCCAAAATGTATATACACATTGAATAATTATAAAGGCACTGTTTATTAAAATACATTTCATTTTCAAAATTGAACTATCAGCTATTAAAGTGTGTATACATTTTTGGGGACATCCTGTATAAACTCCCAGACATGGGATGTATGTACCAAGGGTGGGGTGGTAGATGGTAATTTGTACTTTTCTGTATATAATTCTGGATGCCTCAAGGCCCTCTAGATCTTGAAAAGTTGGGAAGAATTTGGAGGGAAAACAAAAATGATGAAAGATTTGTAGAAAAGATGGAAGAGGTAAGATTGGAAATTTAAATACAGAGATACCAAGAAGCCATTAAAAAAGCTTGTGTGTATATGAGATGCAAAAGGGAAGGTGTGAGTAGGTGACATGAAAAAGGGAAAGAAGATGGTATTGACACAGTACTCTA
The DNA here is from genome assembly GCF_963259705.1 of Myotis daubentonii. Taxonomy (NCBI): domain Eukaryota; kingdom Metazoa; phylum Chordata; class Mammalia; order Chiroptera; family Vespertilionidae; genus Myotis; species Myotis daubentonii. Next base: position 128,922,238 of record NC_081861.1, on the reverse strand, counting down.
TATGAGGGTAAATGTAAGCCCCTTTTTCAAGTCTTTCTTCACAAAAGGTGTCAATACATAGTTAGGTTTGTTTCATACAAGAGGAAAAAGAGGATAACTCAAACCACACTGCCAGACTCAGAAGATACGAGAGAAGAGGCTCAAAGAAATTGCATTCTTTTTCTTCTAAATGATGATCAGTGATGAGGTGAAAGTAGAAAGTATCCTGGGAAACCAGCATATCAGGATGAAGGTCATAAGGCCTTTGACCTGCAATCCTAGCAAGGGCAAGGCAATGTGATATAGAGAGATAGACAGATAGATAGAAAGACAGGCAGACAGACACATATACACTGCTTGCAGAGCATCAAGATTTTTCTACAGAGACATTCACATCAGTGTTTATAATGAAGGACTAGAAACAACATAAATGTTCAATGATAGTGCACTGGCTAGATAAACTATCATCTATTCACAAATTAGAACACCAGGCAGCCATTTAATGTCATGTTATGGAAGAATGTGTAATGATTTGGGAGAAAGGTGCACAATATAAGGGGAACAAGCAACTTCCAAGCAATGCATACTAAGTGATCCCATTTTTTAAGAAACAATTTTATAGACACAAATAGAATTTTAAATAAAAGCTAAGGTTATAGCAAGAAAGTACCAGATTTTAGCTCTGGGGAGCAGTATTACAGATAATTTTCTTTATGAATTTCATTGTTTAAATTTGGTACAACAATGTGTTACAGGTTTCCAATGAGAAAAGAAGTTATTCAAAACAACCCAAACAAAAAAATTCTATGGGTTATCCAGAGGGTTCTGACTGTACTTTCCAACATGACCAGGTGCCTCATATGTTTAAATGTAAACTCTGTAAGGTCTGTGTGGGAGAAAAAGGCTTGTCACTGACAAACACTGCATAGTGACAGAGCGTTCTTTAATAGTTTTGTTTTGTTTATATACCAAACCAGCCTTGTTCTCCTTTCCTACCATAAAACATGACATTTTTTCTTACCAATTTCATTTCAGATTCAAACAACAATCAGTCTGGAAGGAGAAGGAGGGAAAGTGGGAACAGGGAATGCCTACCTGGCTGGCAGGCACACCAAGAACAAACAAATACTGCTTGATTCCAGAGGACTCTCAAATCACTTTTGATCAACAGTGTATCTCATAATCTCCCTCTCCCGCTTGTCATCCAAACAGCCACTTGCATTGGAGTCCTTAACTAGAATCTCTAATGTTTCCTGCATTTGAGCTGTAGAGAAGTGAGAAGACACTTACTGATGTGAGGGACTGGGACGGAGGCCGCCTCCCTGTGGCTTTTGGTCTGCTTGTGGTTGGGTGACTGAGTTTCTCAGTAGATGATACCACGGAGTCAAAACCTTCTAGGTCTAAAACAAAAGTAAAACAGATTTCTAAGAGCAACAGTAGGAGTGAGGATGGTTCTCATAATGTGCCAGAAAGAATCTCTTTTCCTTGACAATCATCCTTGATGCTTGGATTACATTTCATCATTTATGAAGGCTGTTTACATCCTTTTGTCATCCAATAAACATGACTCAAATGGAATGAAGAATCATTTTCACCTCAGTTTAACAAGATAACATGGAGGAGAGAGACAGAGGATTTTTCTTCCCCTCTTCTACACCTATATTCATAAATCTTGAAAAGCTACAGAAAGAGGAGTAAAGGGAATGAATCTTCTTTTTTCCACAAATTTAAGTTCATTTTGGTAGATAAAACATTCTTGCAGCCTCATCATAAAAAGTAGTTATCATGAGGTATGACAACATCCTTGGACACGTGAATGCTGGTCATTGGTTACAAAAGACAAGAGACGGCAGGCTCCCCCTCTGGTTGTACCGCAGTACTCTGGCCATCAGCTCTCACCTTAACGTTAGACCATAAACTCCCTATAGATGGAGAGCAAGCTTCTATTTATTCAGATAATTCACAGAGCATGGCACCATTCTCTTTCTAGAGTCATCAGTCAATAAAGGCATCATCTTATTTGGTCATTAGCATGTTCATTCATTTACTCCATTATGATTGAGCAACTAGTACATGCCACACACACACACACACACACACACACACACACACACACACACACACAGCTCAATACCAAGGATACACCAGTGAGTATGGAGGGCACGAGCCTGCCCTCAGGAACCTCACATCTCTATGACTAATGTCTCAAATGAATGTAGAATCATTCAGCCAGATCATTACTGTACCTGGCATGTGACCAGGAGGAAGGCCTCTGCCTTGATTTTGTCACCCTCTTCAACAAATGATCAGATCAAGTTGTTACCTGGATCTACAGAGTTTGAGGGATTTACAAATGAAGTGTAGTCGTGTATGTGATGCACAAAGGAAAGGCTGGCAGAAAGGAGCCAACCCTGAGACCCATTATTGCTTGTGACTAAGGCAACACCATCTCTTCCTGACAAGAGTACTGTTTCATATACTATGTTAGGCACTGCCTTCCCAAACCATTCCCCATTCTCCCTTTAACACAGTATTAGTTTTGTTTCAGGACAGTGTGCCAGCCCCCGGGCTGAAACATGTTTAGTCTAAGTCAATCATGCTCCTTGTTGCCTGCAATTGGTCTGGAGGTGGCCATGTAGCCCAATTTGGGTCACAGAAATAAAGGGAAATCTACTAAGAGACTCTGAGAAAGACATTACCTCTCTGGCTGGAAAGTGCCAACTGAGTAGAAGGCCATTTGTGTGGTTGCCTTTCTTCTTTCCTGTTTGGGATGTTGTTATGAATGGATAGGATGTGTAGAGTTGTGGCAGTCATCTTATGACCATGAGGGGGGGTATGGCCAATGCTCTTGGAGATTATAAGGATAGCAGAGAGAAAAATGGAAATATCTTGGGTGACCAACGAGCCCAATGAGTCACCCACCAACCCTGGAATAATCTAGTGCCCAGACTTTCCACGTGACATTAATAACCCTCTGTTATTTTAGCCAATTTTAATTAGATATTCTTTATTTGCAACTGAAAGCATCCTAACCCATAACTGAAAATCTGGTGGTTCAGGAGAGAAAAGATAAAAATTATGTATGTTTTCAATCAGAAAGAACATATGCACCCCTACGTTCATAGCAGCACAATTTACAACAGCTAAGATTTGGAAACAGCCTAAGTGCCCATCAGCAGATGAGTGTATTAGAAAACTGTGGTACATCTACACAATGGAATACTATGTTGCTGTAAAAAAAGAAAGAACTCTTTACCATTTACAACAGCATGGGTGGACCTGGAGAGCATTATGCTAAGCGAAATAAGCCAGTCAGAGAAGGATAAGTATCACACGATCTCACTCATTTGTGGAATATAATGATCAATATAAACTGAATGAGAAAAATAGATCCAGAGAGATAGAAGCATTGAACAGACAGTCAAACCTCAAAGGAAAGGCAGGGGAAGGTGCGGGGTGGGGGTGGGGGGAGGCTGGGTTGAGGGGGGAGATATCAACCAAAAAACTTGTATGCATATAAGCATAACCAATGGATACAGACAATGGGGGGGGGGGTGTGTGTAAGCCAGGGCTGGGGGTGGAGGCAGGCTGGGAGAGGACAATGGAGGATGCAGAAGGGGACATACGTAATACTTTCAACAATAAAGAATTTTTAAAAAGTATGTGTGTTTTTCCCCTCCTTATTTTGGAGAGCTCTCTTTTATTGATGGTTATGATAAGTGAGCCGGCTGTGTGATGGCTTTATTCTATTAACGAGCAGGCAGGTGTTGTCTGAAAATTATTTCCCTTAGTGGAATATGCAAAACCAAGCACACGTCACTGATCAGTACAAACCATTACATTACACCAGGGATTATATGAAGTGACTTTATGCTAGCACCTGGTAAATGAATAACCAGTCAATGAACTTATTTTATTTTATCAGAGCAAGGCAAATATAACCAAAGGCTAACTATCTGCAGAGACAGCACAAAGAAAAATATCAGTGGTGCTCAGAGACCAAAGGAGGAGCCAATCAGCACCCAGCACCAGAATGAGGCTCTTAAAAGGGTCCCACCTTGCAAGCCAGCTCAGTAAGGCTCAGGGATGGGCCAAGACCTCCACTGCTAGGTGGGCCTCTCCAGAGCCAGTTCACTGCTCTGACCCTCTCAGGGGCCTTCCCTTTAAGAAAATCTTATTTTCCTAAAAGTCCCCCTCCTGACCACACCCCAGGACTCACCTTTACTAACTTCACATTGTCTGAAAAGGAAATTCCTCATTATACACTTGGATTGAGTGCAAAAGCTACCATCTGACATTAACATTCCCTCAATTTTCTTAAAGTCATCTTTTCTCTGATTACAAAGTATATAAATTTTTTAAATTTTAATCAATGTATAATTTTTAAAAAACACATAAAATTGTAATAACAAAAGAAAGTCAATTATAATCTTACCACACTGGGACAACTACTATTAGCATTTCGGTGTATTACCCTCCGGGCTGTTTCTATAAATAGTCTAGTTCACACTATAAGTAGTATTGCATCTGTTTATTTCATTAACATAACATGCCACAACTCTAAATTTTTTTCATAAATATTTTGATTGCTGCATAATCTACTGCATGGCAATTCATGTTTTATTGACTCAATCCCCTATTATTGGATGATTCATTTCCATATCATTCCCCACTCCAATTTTTTTAAATTATAGAAACGTGTCCACCAATATCCTTGCATACACTCTGTATACAATGTGTTTAGCAGGTTCTCTATGCAGCTTCTAAACAGGGAGTAGGAAATAAGGCCCAGGTTAGGGAGGTCTGCTCATGGGGGGCAGATGGTTACAGAGGACAAGGGCCACAAAGACTGCAGAGGAAGCCTGAGAGAAAGGAGAGAGGACACAGAACTGAGGAGCAAATGCTGAGCAGGCAGCCAGGGGAGGTGAAGAAGAGGGCTGATAATGGTTCCAGCAAACAAGGTGCTGCTGGGGGCCTTGGCTGTGTGCTACCAGGGGCTGAGAGGGACCACCTATATTATGGCTCTGTCCAGGAAATGGAAACAAGCTCTGGAGGCAAAATCTGAGCAGAGTGAAGCCATTACAGAACAATTAAAGGCTAAGTGACTCTGGGTCTCCACCTTAGCTGCACAGTGGAACCACCTGGACAAGTAAAAAGACTTGACTCATGCTGGGACCCCATGCTGGGGACTGACTGAATTTGTCTGGGGTAAAGGCTGGGCATGGGTAGGGTTTCAATCTCCCCAGGTGATATGAGCATGCAGGCAAGTAAAGAAGGGGAGGGAAGGATAAGTAAGGACTTGACCAAGCAGAGTGAGGGGAGTGAGCTGGGGTAGGCGCCATCAGGTAAGTGACGGGGTGTTCCAGGGCCCAGTGAGTAGATAGACTTCAGGGCAGGTGAGTTATCAGGAGTAAGATGCAATACTGGGCTGGGCAGTGCGGACACGTTTTGGGGGAGGGGGCAACAAGGGGCCAGAGCAGTCGATCAAAGTGGTAACCAAAGGCTTGGGCATTGGTGACAGGTCAGAAACACTGCAGCTGAAGTGAGAAGGAGGCTGATAAGGTGACCCAGCGTACAGAGTTAGATGGGAGAGGGATGTGGCGAGCATGTAGAATGGCCCCAGGTCCCCTTAGGATGGACTCTGTACATGCACTGGTGTGCAGGAATAGACAAGTTCATGCCCAGGAAACATCTGCTAGAATCCAGAGAGGACTCCATCTTTGCTCCCCACCCACCCTCCTAAAATAATTAAGCCATACTCTGGTTTCTCTTCAGATCGCACAAATCTTTCGCCTTTTACTAAAATAATTAAGCCCCCTGGGAGTTGCAGGTTTGATGGTGTGTGAGATGGTGGTCTGTCATAAATCATACTTTCAAAATGACTCAGAGGTGGGTGTCTGTTTCCCACACTTAGACTGCGAGCCCCAGGAGGGCAGGAACTTATCTTTGAGCTCTCGATGTCTAGCACATTCCTGGAGAAAACGTGCTTAATATTCTGCAAATGAAGGAACACGTGAACAACTGGACAAGCCAATGAATGAATAAACTAAGCTCAAGAAAAAAACTCTGATTCTAGGAGTGCAGCTTACAGAAGTGACTGCTAGTGGGATGTGAGGCGGCAGCTTCAGGGTGGAAGGCAGCATTCTGTGCCACGGCTGCTTGGCTGGCCCATTTCATTTTACTGGCTGAGGTCTGCACTAAAAAGACCCACACATGCTGAAGCCTGGCTACACTCAGCCAGCGTCTCCCGACAGATGGCCAAGAAGACTGCCTCATCTGTCACTCAAAAGGGTCAGAGTCCGACGGGGGGGGGGGGGGGGGGAGAGGGGCTTTTCACTTCTTCATGCATATTCAGCTACGTTGAACTTTCTTTAGTTTGAGCTTTTAAAAAGCACTTTTTGAAACAACAATAAAAAACTTCCAGAAAAAAAAAAGACACACCAAATATGAGGTCACTTGCTGAAACAGGGACCTCAGACCCTGAATTGCAACACACTTCTGCTTTCTGACAGTGAAGGGGGGAACTCTTCAGTACTGTAACCTAAGTTTTCAGTGGCACAGAGCACGCTCTCATGACTGTGATCATGGTAGCTGAGATTCAGGCAGAATTTCCATGACTAACCCATTGTGGTGTGAAGAAAATGTCGCAATTTTCATGGTGGTTTTGAAATGAATCAGGCTGAAATTTGATATGAGCTTTCTCAGCCTGGCTGGGAATTTTTCCTCTTAATAAAAATATAGTTTGAATGCCTATAAGTCAATCCAAATCTATTGAGCTGGCAAATGGAATGGTGGGTATTTTTTTAAAGCCAGTTTCATAAGGATGAGAGGTTCTTGGTTTTTGTGATACTTGGAAAATGAGCCCTCTGCAGACATACGGGGATAATTCATGTTGGACACAGAGTTGGCTTGGAAAGGCCTCTGATTCTTCATGCCACATGGAATTGCCCATTTTCCATGAATTTCAGTCACACCCTATTTAGTTCAATTAGAAAATGTGGACTCATTTTCCACGGATAGGAGGGATTTTATGAGTGACCACAGGTGACCTAAAGCACATCCACTGAAAACACAAAGAAGAAAAAGTCAGAAGTATGAAACAAGCCAGCTGTCACCAAAATAACTATTTGCAAGCTCTTAAATGGCTCTGTTTATTCATTGCGGCTCACTGCTCTGGACTTGAAAAAGCCCTGGAATGGAAGTTTCCTTCCTTTGAAACCTGGCAACATCACTATCTCCCATTATCTCTGGAAGCCATCCCTCCTTCCGCATGCCCCTGTCAAGGATCACTAAAGTGGTGGAACTTCTCACCTGGAAACGCTATAATAGATTTCTCACTCTAGGCCCCAAACCACTCCATAGGCTGCCACCAGGGATGTTAAAGTACAGATCTGAGTATGTCCCTTTAATGCTTGAAGTTCTTCCCACGTTTCCATGAAATCCCAGTGCCTTAGAGCCAGTCCCTCCTCTCTCTGTCCCTTAGCCAACTTTGTCCCCTCTCCTCTCCTCCCTTCCACTGGGGCCATCAAGGCTTGGCTCAGGCAACTGGGATCTTTTCCAAGAAGCCAGATTGCACCCTAAAGTCTGGCTTGGTTGCTCCCCTAGTCACCCATCACTCCAATCTCAGCATTTAGCACCCTGAACTGATATTCTTTGTTGACTTATCTATCTCCCCCATGAGCCAGGGAAAACACTGTGGCTGTTATCTCTGTTTGTCCCGGGCCTAACATCATTCCTGGCTTGAGGTGAGTGTTGAATTAATGATCAATGAATAAATTAACAAACAACCTTTCTGAGCTTCAGTTTTTCTACCAGAAAAAAAGAGAATGATCTGAGCTATCAGCTTTGGAGAGTTATTCTTTTGTAAATGAGAGATTATGTGAAAACTCTTTCAAATCACACAGACAGAATTTTGTTTTCTTACACCATTGATGGAATTGTGGGATTAGGAGACAGAGATCTAATAGTAAGGCTAAACCTTAATGAAAAAAACACACATACTTTTTAAACATTAAGATTTAAGATATGAGTAAACTCTAAACCCGCAGGGCTGCAGGGAGGAAATCTCACCCTGCACGTAAATCATGTGACTAGTGGTGGAACATCTGTGCAGACTACAAAGATATGCCCATAATTGGGGGTCAAATGAACACCTGTGTTAGCTGACTCACCAACGAAAAAATTCTCATTTGAGCAATGATCAGCTTCTGCAGGAAAATAAGCCCTCCAAAATGTGTAAGAATATAGCAGATTAGTTGTTGTGTTTTCATTTACAATCCAGGTGTGATGTTTGCAAGATGCAAGCTGCTGAGAGTAAACAGGTTTGAGCTACTGTTCAGCCACTCTACTACTCCATCCTTCACACATGTGTGCTCACGTAATCCTCCCCAAAACCCACGCTCTGTAGGTGCTGCTCTATTCCATAAAGGGAGAGAGGGAAGGTCAGAGGTTAGATCATTTGCTCAAGGTCACACTCACAAAGTGACAGGGCCCACATTCCAATTCAGATCTGTGGAATTCTTTCCACTACAGAGCACTGGACAGACAGCAGGAACACTTGACCTTACTTTCCTCATTTAACCAATGGTGAATTCTGAGATTTGTTTCTACATCAAGAACAAGAAAATATACTAAAAAAAAAGTAATTTTCTTTGGTGAAGAAATCACTGTATGCTTTGATAACAAACTGCCTTTTTCTATTTTATTCAAATGTGCTTTAAAAGGATAGAAAAAGAGGCTGACCTCTTTAAGGAAATCTCTGGCAAGAAATGGAAGGAGTTAGTTAAGTTAACTGAGAATGTTTGGCTATTCAGTTCAAAGTAATGTTTACATGGAAACGTAAGGCACTGGGATTTCATGGGAACTTGGGAAAAACTTCAAGCAGTGAAGGGACATACTCAGATCTGTACTTTAATATCCCTGGTGGCAGCCTGTGGAGTGGAATACGGCTTAGAATGAGAAATCTATTACAAGAATAAGAGAGGGATATTAGGAGTTTATTTATTCATCCACTTAATCAAATGTTTATTAAATATCTATTGCATGCCAGGCATAGTGATAATTTTGAGGATGCAAGTAATCACTCTAAATCAGCGCTATCCATTAAAACTTGGCTGTGGTGATCGGAACCTACTATAGCTATACTATCCAATATGGTAGCCACTAGTCCCATGTGGCTAATGAGTGCACGGACTATGGCTAAGGGTCATTACTGAAATTAAATTAAATTTAAACAGTCACTTGTGGCTAGTGGCAACAAAGATCTCTATCATGACCCAACATCGTGGTAGTTCTTCTCATTCATGTTCAGTCCATTCACTGAAGGCATATTTACTGAGTGAGAACTATGAGCCAATCTCCAGGCTAGGTATGGGGGGGATACAGGGATAGACAAAATAGCGATGGTCCCTGCTTCGAGCCCCCTAAGAGAATCCTCTCTCTCTCTCTCTCTCTCTCTCTCTCTCTCTCTCTCTCTCTCTCTCTCAACTGCTAGCTACTATGAAAGCAAGGTAAAAAGATGAAATTAGCAATGATAGCATGGGGACCAAATTTAGATCAGGAGAAGGGTGCATATGTCTTATTGAAGTCTAGCACTGAGGAGAGGTAAAGTGCTTCATGTGAATCAATAATAAGCCATGTTAAGTGGGGAAAAGCAACCTGTCACATTTTCATGCCTTTAAAAACTGTTCAACATAGGCCCAACTTGCTATGCAAAAAGATTTAATAAAAGTGTATTTCTTTTACTGGAAATAGTAGTTCTCAGGAACCTTGCACAACCTTTTTGAGATGCCATTTGGCAATACCTATTGCTAAAGGTAAATGTGTAAACCTTCACATATTCCACTTCTACAAATTAACCTGTAGAAATGTTTATCTAAGTGTAGAATGATATACTTATGAGGCCAGTGGTCTTCAGACTGTTTTGCCAGTGTACCTTCTAAAATGATTTTGAAAACCCATGTATCCCCTCACATATCTTAAGTTGACATCTAAAATTTTGTATAAGTTTTAGTCACAAAGGATATACTTTGCTATAATCTAAATATTGATATTTTAAAACATAACTTTATTGTTCTCTTAAATACATTCAATATGTATTTGAATACCACAGCAATGTAACAACTACCATCATCAATTTAAAAAGGTCATGAATAGCCCTAACTGGTTTGGCTCAGTGGATAGAGCATCACCCTGCGGACTGAAGGGTCCCAGGTTCGATTCCAGTCAAGGGCATGTACCTTGTTTGTGGGCACATCCCCCGTAGTGGGTGTGCAGGAGGCAGCTGATCAATGTTTCTCATCGATGTTTCTAACTCTCTATCCCTCTCCCTTCCTTTCTGTAAAAAATCAATAAAATATACTTAAAAATAGTTAAAATAAAAAGGGTCATGAATAAGCTTTTCTTTAACAGTTGAAAATTTTGCATCATTCCTTTCCCCTTCTGGAATTTGTATTCCATTATACTTCCACTGCTGAATTTTATGTATTTTTGGCCTTTGTTAATTATTATCTTTTATGCTATAAAATGCATGTAAATAGAAATTTATGATTTTATTTCCTGAAATCATAACACTCTAAGTGTAAATATTATTTTTCTTCTGGACTGAGTTATAATTATAATCATTAGTATATGAATGATCAAAACATATGTATATACACATACCACACATTTTGATAATTTATAAGCATAAAACATAGAATTTTATTGGGTCCCCCCCAGATACTTCATGCATATTGGATGATTATTACTTAGCACAAAAATGACATGGTTTGATACCAATTCTATTCCTATTTTTCATTTTATAGTTGTAAGAGCCAAGAAACTTTGTTCACATAAATAGTGGTAGATGGAAATGTAAAAAATTTTATCACAAAGTCAGTCGGTTCTTTGAAGTCCTTTCAAGTTATATACCACAACTCAGAGAGTGGTCTAGAATCATCAAGAACTATTTTTAACAATCCATCAATGTAAAGCTCAGTAGAGATTTTTTTCAATTTTGCTAGAAGCAATGAATTGGAAACCAACTGACTTGTAAATGGATTTTTTGTCCAGTTGGTAGAGTCACTCACTTTCTCAATTCCAACACCAATCTTAGAACTGTCTCTTAGTTTGCACCAGGGGTTTTTATACCCCTGGACTGGACAAGAAATTGGCTCTGCCATATAAAATAGGAGAGGGCAATTGGAAAAGGGGAACAGGAAAAGGAGAAACAGGATGACACCAGGGCTCTCAAGAGATAAGTTTGAAGAGAGAACACATAAGAAGATGATCACTATGTGTAGTCTGAGAAGTTTCCATGGCCCCCTAAGGTACAAGTAATCCCATTCTCAGATTCCTGTTTTAGGCTCCTCTTCGCGCATTGCTTCTAGAGAACTGATTATGGTAGAATCATACAATAGAATATTACTTAGCCTTTAAAAGTATAAGGTTGATCTATGTGACTTACATGGAAAGATGTTAAGCATGCATTACTTAGTAAAAAAAATAATGAATCAGAACCGTATATATAACATGATCACATTAAAAAATTCATCCATTTCTAAAAGTATGTGTAACAAATGAACAGTAATTATGTCAGGGAGAGATTGAGATACTAGGGGACTGTACTTTCTAGCTTCCTGGGTTCTTTTATTTTTTTAAAGTAAGCACCCATTCCCTTTGTAATTGGGGGGCATTAGTATATGAATGATCAAAACATATACTCGCCCTGACTGGTCTGGCTTAGTAGATAGAGCGTCAGCCTGCAGACTGAAGGGTCCCAGGTTTGATTCCGGTCAAGGGCATGTACCTTGGTTGCGGGCACATCCCCAGTAGGGGGTGTGCAGGAGGCAGTTGATCAATGTTTCTCTCTCATCGATGTTTCTAGCTCTCTATCCCTCTCCCTTCTTCTCTGTAAAAAATCAATAAAATATATATAAAAAAAACCATATGCTAACATATACATGGGAGAAACTCTTTAAAATAAAGACACGACTGAGTAGAATAGGTATGAAATGATTGATTCCAGATGTAGCCATCAAAATCTTAGCCAGCTGGTTTATGTTATATCAATGTGGGAAAAACACATCGATTAACTGCCTCCTGCATGCACCTGACCAGGGCCCGGGCTGGGGAGGAGCCTATAACCAAGGTATGTACCCTTGACTGAATTGAACCTGGGACCCTTCAGTCCACAGGCCGACACTCTATCCACTGAGCCAAACTGACTAAGGTGGCCAGCAAATCTTTTATAAGCAAAAATCTTTAGGCCAAAGAAAGCCTAGATGAGACCTCAGAAAGGGACAAATGATCAATTCTAGGTTAAAGGAACTAATAGAACTAAAGGAATTGAGGAAAAGAGACAAATAAAAGAATACGCTATTTTATCTTAAAGAGGATTCAGAGGTTACCAAAAGAGCAGTTTTCTCAACGTCCAGACAACTCAGCTAAAAGAAACAGATTCAGAGAAATAAGGCTGAGAGTTTGACCTGAGCCCCTTTGATCATTTTATCCAAGCCTCTGGTTTAAAGATGAAAAACCAAAATCAAAAGGGGTGTGAGGCAAGTCCAATGGTCTGATGTAGGGGGATATGCAAACGGGCTGAGGGTCAGTTTCCTTTTAGTGAGAAAGTCACACAGGGCATTCCATCTTAGTCAATGCACTCTACTTAGACAAAGGAAGAGCAGTCCGACACAGAAAATTTTCATGCACGTGTGAAACAACATCCTAATGTCCAGAATTACACAGAAGCCCATATTTATGCTGAGTAAAAAATCTGAGGAGGAGATACCACCTGTCTGAAGCCCAGTGCCCTTTTCACTGCATGCAAGGAGGGTAGTGCCTCCCCAACTGCTAGAAGGACTGGTGGGCTCCATTCTCCAGCCCCGGGGGAAACAGAGGACAGCGGTACAAAGTAGTTAAAGTGCTCTTAAAACTCTGACATTCCATGAGTGATTTTTTAAAAAATCACAAGCAACTGTATCTCTATAAAAAAGGTAATCTAATTGTACATATCTGGGTGGTGAGTTTTTGCCAGAGCTTCAACACCGGCCTCTCTCTGGGGCCTTTTGTATGCACTCCCACTGACATTTCTCCTCTCCCCCCTCATCTCTGCAGACAAGTGCCTGACCTGTGGTTTTCAAATGCCACCTCATGAACTGGTATGCATGCGTCCATGATAAAGTTATCGCCAGTCATAAGGAGAAAAAGAAGGCCAACATCGTGAGTCTCCCGGTAAGCTAAATCTGTTCATTTAAAAAAACTTGGAGATTATATCCTTTCTACCAGGTGATGGCATTCATATTTTTGTTTTGTTTTTTAAATATGTTTTTATTGATTTTAGAGAGAGAGAGGAAGGGAGAGGGAGAGAGAAACATCGATAAGAGAGAAACATCAACATCAATTGGCTGCCTCCTGCACACCCCCTACCGGGGATTGAGCCAGCAACTGCAACTGGGGCATGTGAACCGCCGACATCCTGGTGCATGGGATAATGCTAAACCACTGAGGCACACTGGACGAGCGATGGCAATCATTTTTTAAAATGTGTTTAATTAGTGAAATGAAAATCAGCACTTCCTCACATTAAAAGCCTATTTTGTTTGGTAGATGATTCTATGAAATTCCAAAGATTATGAACAACCTCAGGGAGAGATGGCTCAGGCCTCAGGGGACAAAGAGCATCTCTGCAGGTCGCCTCATAACTAAATAAAGAGACTTCTTTTGGTTCTAAATCTGGGCTCCCTTACACCTCATCCTTAGCTTGTCATCACCAGATCTAATAACCTTCTAGTGGGTCTCACCGACCTCACTCCTCAAGTGCTCATCACTTTTCTCATTCAGTGAATCAAAGATAGCAAGGGGCTGAGAAGGCCAACCACTGCTCTAGACCATACCTTAAACAAAAGTATATGGCTAGAGAAAGGGGTTGATAATTCAGCTTTCCTACTTAATAACGTGTAGTTTGTTTATTATGCTTTTAGTATGGCTAAGGGGCACTTGAGCATGGTTTTCTGGCAGGTGGTATAGCCCCCTGGATATTTCCAAGTCAAATGGAAGCCATAATTGGGCCCTGCCAATCTTTGAGCCACAGGCAGTGGGCAGAGGGGGTACTTCAGGTCAAATAAATGCCATGTGCAATCAGAGCTGAACATCACCTGTTCTCTTCTTGCCTCCGCATTCATTCCCTAGTTCAGAGGCCTCAGCTGAGCACACTGTGAATGTAACAAGCACTATATAAGTCCCTTTGCTGTGCATAGCTTACTTTAACCCCTCTACATTTGTATGCTCAAAGCTACTAGTATAAATGGTCTCAGCATGTAGCAAAAGCAGAAATGCTCAAGTCATTGGGCTGAAGGAAGAATTCGTGGGCCCTGACCACAGAGAGGCAGGCAACCAAAATCCCAGGGGAGCATATGCTGCCTCTGCACACAGGTAAGCTTCTGGGCTGGACCACTAATGCAAATGACTACTGAGTACTGTGAAGCTCTCCAAGCCAAGGGCTGTCTGAACTGAGCTTGCTACACACCTTAATGTCCCTCCACTCCTCTCACCTGTCAGTTACTTTTCCTCTGAGCAGGCTAATAGCTGTAGGTGGCTCAGGCAGCATGGCATTGTTCACTTTTTGTGACTGAGAATAATTCATACCCTCAAATACTCTCATGAGGCTATGCAACATTTGTTACCATCTCCTTACTTTGATTTATTTAATGTACACCTGTGTTTCTATAGTATTCATGATACTTTTGCTACTGATACGTTGAATGTTTGTTACTTTTGTGCTTATTGGATGTGATGGGGTAAAAGATGTGTATGGAACCCATCAAACCTAAGTACAAACCCAGCCAATGCGATGGACTGCCAAATGCCAGGACTGCCCTAAGGGGGACCAAGCAGGCAGAGGTGAGCACTTCGGTTTTGGTGTGGGCCAATGTTTCTGCGAAGGTCTCTTAGTGGACACCCCTGGTTTACATCTGGGATCAGACTCTTGGGAATACTGGGGATAGGCCTTGCCGCCAGCCCATCTCCTTGAGGTTTGTGAGCTGATTTTGAAACCAGTGTTGGTTGCCAGCTTGAGCTCATTTACTCAGCGCAAACCTAGCTTTGAGCCCCAAGAGTCTTAGGTGAAAAGTCAGAAACCAGGGCAGAGGCACTGCAGGGAGAGGTCCAGGCATAGAACCTGTTCTGAATTAACAGGAGTCAAGAAGTTCAATCTGTTTCACTTCCTTGGTATAAAGCACTTACTTGACTAAGCACAATCTCTTTTGCTTTTTGTCATTATGCTTGAGAAATGCATATTGCTTCTCAAATATCCTGATAGAAAGTGAAGTCTGATCATGATTTGTGTCCCTGAATAGGATCCAGAGTGGCACATGTACACACACACACACACACACACTTCACAGCCTCATTCACAGACTTGACCCTGACATAACAGAGATCACATCTTCCTCTTTTCTGCATGGGTAATGTCAGCCACATTCTTGATCCCCAAGGCCGTGTCTGAAGGTCACTGGTAAAGAGACACTGTAGGAGTGAGCCGTGGCCCTTGCATGTAAGTTCTCATGTCAGAGCAGCTAGCCCCAAGAGAGCTGAGAGGCACGGCTCACTCACACACACAGTCAGCCAGAAGTCCATCTGGAACACTCCAAATGTCACTCCTGGAGGTTCTTTAAGACAGACAGGACACAGTATATGTTGTCCTATTAAAGCCGAGAATTCACTTTAACTGACCTGAAATGCTACAAGGATCAAAGGGGAAATTTAAAATATAAAAAAGGACAGGAAAACCAATAGCTCAAAGCCAGGGATCTAAGTCTTCCCTGCAAATCTGTCCAAAGACTCCAAGAAATGATTTCTTATGGGAAAAGGCAAAAATGCCAAAAGCTTTTGAATTCAATCACTTGTTTATAGAGATTTGGTATCATAACAAAAATTTTGTGGTAATAGTCACTATTAAATGGCTTCATATATATCATGAAAAGCTTCAGTATACAGAGCACAAATTTATAATATAGCATTAATTAAATTTCATGTTTATTGTCTTTTTATTTAATACTCACTTAAACACTGAATATTAGATCTTGGGAGTATCTAATCCCAAATATAAAAATCCTCCCATGTAAAAATCAGACTCAAATCATATCATTTTTTTCTAGAGCAAGTGATTTACCATAAGCCTGAGGAAGAGTACTCTCTCAAAGGTCATGGAGACTTTCTTGGTTGATATTCAATTACTTCAAATATACTTACTTTTTTTCATATAAAGTCATCAGTTGCAAAAAACTCTGAAACTATTTAAAATTGTGTTTTATAGAGATTCTCAGGAAATGAGATGGGCCACAAGCCTGCACTTGAGGGGACACTGTCCTTGGCCCAGCAGTTCCCAATTCACCATCAGATTCTTGACACCAGCCAGGCTTTCTCAAACTTGGTGCTGTTGACATTTAGGGCCAGACTGGTCCTTATTTTGGGGTTGTCCTGTGTACTGTGGAATGTTTAGTAGTTCCCTTGGTTTCTACCCACTAGATGCCAGTAGATCCCACCCCCACCTCCATGCTGTGCCAACCAGAAATATCTCCAGACGTCATTCAACATCTGGGGAAAGTGGTTGAGAACTGCTGATGCAGACCAACTTCATGCACTGAAATATCTGGCCCAGGGATCAGGGAGACCTGGGTTCAAATCAAACTCTGCTACTCACTAGCCCGTTAACCTTGCCCAAATTACCTGGCTTTCTTTATCCCCTGTCCCTTCCCGATGAAAATGAGAGTCATTACATCTCCCTTACAGGGCTGGTGATGATGAGAATACTCAAAACATACAAGATGTCTAGGTGGCACCCCAGTCACTGTTAGTTCCTTCTTTCCTTCCCCTTGCTCGCTCTGGCTGCTATTATTTCACCCACTATAACAGGGGTCCTCAAACTACGACCCACAGGCCACATGCAAATACAAATATTGTATTTGTTCCCGTTTTGTTTTTTTTTACTTCAAAATAAGATATGTGCAGTGTGCATAGGAATTTGTTCATAGTTTTTTTTTAAACTATAGTCCGGCCCTCCAACAGTCTGAGGGAAGGACAGTGAACCGGCCCCCTGTTTAAAAAGTTTGAGGACCCCTGCACTATAACCTCAGGAAGATAGGAGAAGGCAGATGAAGAAAGGGAGCATACACTCATAACTGTACTGGAGGAATGGTTCTCACACTAGGACATTAAATACACAGCTACATTCTTCAGAAGCAACTATCTGCAAATTGTACCTAAAAGAGGAATCAGGATTATAAAGATATATTCTACTTACAAATATTCTTAGAAAACACTCCTAAGTCTTCCAAACATTTTGTGAATATTCTATAACTACAGCTGTAATCATACTTATCAATGTCCAGCTGGATCTCAATTAAAAAAATACTTTTATTGATTTCAGAGAGAAAAGCAGAGGGAGAGATAGAAACATCAATGATGAGAATCATTGATCCACTGCCTCCTACATGTTCCCCACTGGGGATCAAGTCTGCAATCTGGGCAGTGCCCTGATCAGGGGAATCGAACCATAACCTCCTGGTTCATAGGTTGACGGTCAGTCACTGAGCCACACCGGCTGGGCCAGCTGGGCCTCAATTTAAGAAAGCTTTGTAGCCCTGGCCAGGTAGCTCAGTTGGTTCAAACATCATCCAGACATGCCAAGGTTACAAGTTTGATCTGGATCAGGGCACAGAAAAGAATCAATCAATGAATGCATAAATAAGTGGAACAACAAATTGATGTTTTTCCCTCTCTCTCTCTCTAAACTCAATAAAAAAGTCTTTGTAAAACAATATCCTTATTTAACACCTTAAGGGAACCTATTTGTATTACAAAAGGGTACCCACCCCCCCATGCTTGTAGAGAGCTTTCTTAACACATCTAAAACATAGTGCTATTTATTTTTTATGAGGCCGGCATTATCCTAATTCCAAAATCAGATAAAGACACTACAAAGAAAGAGAATTACAGGGCAATATCCCTGATAAACATAGATGCTAAAATTCTCAACAAAATATTAGCAAATCAGAACCAGCAATAGATTAAAAAGATCATACACCATGACCAAGTGGTATTTATTCCAGGGATGCAAAGCTGGTACAATATTCACAAGTCAATAAAGGTGATACATCACACAAACAAATTGAAGGACAAAATCACATGATCATATCAATAGACGCAGAAAAAGCATTTGACAAAAAATGAAACTAGACCATCAACTTATACCATGTGCAAGAATAAACTCAAAATGGATAAAAGACCTAAATGTAAGTCATGAAACTATAAAAATCTTAGAAGAAACCATAGGCAGCAAAATCTCAGACATCTCTCATAGCAATATGTTTACCTGTTTACCGATACATCTCCTAGGGCAAATGAAACTAAGGAGAAAATAAACAAATGGAACTACATCAAAATAAAAAGCTTCTGCACAGCAAAAGAAACCATCAACAAAATGAAAAGAGAGTCCATTGCATAGGAAAACATATTTGTCAATGATACATCCAATAAGGGGTTAATATCCAAAATATATAAGGAACTCATACACTTTAACAAAAGGAAGACAAACAATCCAATTTAAAAATGGGCAAAGAACCTAAATAAACACTTCTCCAAAGTGGACATACAGATGGCCAAGAGACATATGAAAAAATGCTCAAAGTCACTAATCATCAGGGAGATGTAAATTAAAATGACAATGAGGCTATCACCTCACACCTGTCAGAATGACTATCACCAACAAATCAACAAATGACAAGTGCTGGCAAGGATGTGGAGAAAAGGGAACCCTAGTACATTGCTGGTGGGAATGCAGACTGGTATAGCCACTGTGAAAAACAGTATGGAGGTCCCTCAAAAATTTTAAAATGGAGCTGCCATTTGACCCAGTGATCCCATTTCTAGGAGTATATCCTAAGAATTCTGAAACACCAATCAGAAAGAATATATGCACCCCTATGTTCATAGCAGCACAATTTACAATAGCTAAGATCTGGAAATAGTCCAAGTGCCCATCAGTAGATGAGTGGATAAACAAGCTGTGGTACATTTACACCATGGAATACTATGCAGCAGTAAAAAAGAAGAAACTCTTACCCTTTGAGACTGCATGGAGGAACCTGGAGAGCATTATGCTAAGCAAAATAAGCCAGTCAGAAAAAGACAAGTGTCACATGATCTCACTCATATGTGGGATCTAATGAACAAAATAAATTCATGAACAAAATTCATCCAGAGATATAGAAGCATGGAACAGACTGCAGAATCTCAGAGGGAAGGTGGGGTGAGGGAATGGGGGTGGGGGGGAAGAGATCAACCAAAAACTTGTATACATATATGAATAACCCATCGACATAGACATAGGGTGGTGAAGGCCTGGGGCAGAGGCGGGGCAGGGTAGAAGAGGTCAATGGGGGATAAAAGGGGACATATGTAATACTTTCAACAATAACGATTTAAAAACTTAAAACACACACACAACATAATGCTATTTATAAAAGACTGGTTTACAGAGGACTCAGAAACACCAAATATAATGGCTATTAGTCTAAATACAACTATTTTATACAGTGGGTCAAAGGGGCATTTTTAACCCCTTACTTATAAATTACTTGTGTGTGTGTATCTTTTTTGACATTAAGACCTCAGAGTGAGCGCTAAGAGAATTACAATTAGCTTTCCCCCTCCCCCACCCCATTTTTAACAGCTTTATTGAGGTACACTTTGTATACCATGAAGGTCACCCATTTTAAGAATACAACTTGGGCATTTTTAGTAAATTTACAGAATTGTGCGACCATCGCCACAATCCAGTTTTAGAAACTTGTCAGCACCCCAAATTGATTAGCTCTTAATAGCATTCTCGGGGTGTAGGAAAATGCTTTTTGATTTCATGGTCCAAATGAATAGGCCTAGAGGCATCTGTGAGAGACTGAGGGCAAGTTAAAGTTAGTCTTCATAGCTTTTAAACCAGATCCTCATCCTAAATCCATTGACTTTAAAGCTTTTGACACTTGGCCTCAAGCTGACTACCAAGTGAAGTATGGGTCTGTGGGTGGGGAGGGGAAGATGGAGGGGAAATCCTCTGCTTCCTCAAGTGAAAAAGGGGTGGTGTCCATTTAAAGAGATGGAAGTGGGAACAGTTTGATAAGACTCAAATTGAATGGGAAAAAACAAGTTAAAACAAAGAAGGCAAGCAACTGAAGAAGAATGAGAAGGTCTTTTTATAAGTCTATTAGTTGAAACTAGATGCTTAGTTCCCGGGCTGCTTCCCACCTGGAGGCTGGCTGCCTTGTGCTTTAGTGGAAAAGAAATGGGAAGTCTCCGCAGTATTGAAGTATAACAATAAATCCCGCCATGCCAGGGGAGCTGCAATATATGGCATAATAAAAGTAAATGTTATGGCACTTGACTTCGAAGCCTATAATCTTCTATTCAATTGGAACATAGAGTCTTCCGTCAGCAAGAGAAAACCGGACAATTTAATTTTTGCTTCTATTCATGCACAGGCCTGTGTTGGAGCTCATCTATGTTTTCTATTATGTTCCTTGAAATATGGTTGTGTAGTCTGATACAAACAATATCTCAAACTGACATCAACAACTTAGTTTGGGACCAACTGATTTCATTCTAAATTATCGTGGGCTGACAGATGCTGGTAGCTACCCACACAGGGTCTGAAAAAGCCATGTTCTCTAATTTAATATCATAATAATTTAAAATTATAGCTTTATTAAGAGGAACATATTTATTTATAGCTAACACTGAAGATTGCGAATGGCTTTCAGGACTGTGTTCTGCTATTCACTGCAGCCCACATTTGGACAGCTTCAATTGTCTGAAGCACTAACAAAACATTCTGGTACAAGTAATTTCCTTCTTGATTCAAAGCAATAAACACATGCCACAAAAGCAGAGATACAAAAGCAGCCCTGAAGAGAGCCAGTCGCTCTGCAATGTCCTATTCTCCTAAAGAGCACGTCTGCATTTGGGCCTAAAGACATTTTGCTCAAAATCCTCTCCTCCCTTTATATACGGTACATAAATTATATCTCAATAAAGCTGTTATTGGCTCCTGTGATGTTGCAAGATTCCACTTTTCCTTTATATACATGCGGGCTTCCCGCAGCAGGATTTGATCTTCAGCTCTAGGTTCTTTTTTCTCATGGTAAGGATTTTCTTTTTCTTGTTGGCTTTATCACTTCTACACAAACATTAGAAATAAGCATCTCTATCTTTTTGCAGCCCACCCAGTGATTTTATATAATTTTTGAAGACAAGATGAGGAAGTTGGTAGAGATTTGGTGTTCTTTACAGATACAGAAGCTGAAGTTCAGAGTCTGTAGTTTATAGAAGGCCACCCAGCCAAGCAGCAGCAGAATCCGCAGCACTCAAACCCAGGTGTGCAGACTCCAACTCTGTGTTCTTGTCTCATGGAAAGTCCTAATCCCTACCTGCCATCCTGCCTGCCTCCCCAGCCTCAGCCCTCCATTTTCAACCTTCATCCAGCACTGACATGGGGATGTCTGACCAAAGCTCAAACTCAACATGCTTTAATGAATTCATCACATTTGCCCCCAAACCAGTTCTTCCTCCAGACATGCTTATTTCTACCCAACTCAGTTTTTCCCCAGCCACCCAACTTTAAAACCTCATAACTAACAAATCATTCTCTCCTCCTACCCACTCCCAAATCCAATCTGTTACAGAGGCCAAGCCATAATGCTCTCGCATTGCTGCTTCTTCATCTATCCCTTCTTTCACAATTCTTTTGTGAGCAGTTTAATTCAGGCTCTCTCTCACTGTCTCTCATTAGAACTATCAAATAATCTGACTCTTGACACCCATATTTTCTTCATCTCATTTGTCCCAAAAGCTCCATCAGCGATATCTGAATTTATAGACCTGATCAGTCCTGACTTCCATTTCTAGTCTCCTCCTCCTCACCCCCCCTCCCCCGCCAATGCCAGAATAAACACTCTACTGTAGCCAGGCCGAATCTATGCTCAGCTATCAGCAGTCCCCATGTGATTTCCCTGCACATCTCTGCCTCTACCTAAGCAAATCTAACTTCCAAATCCAGGTAAGTCTGTCCCCCTTCACAGAGCCTGCCCTCATACCCTGGGTACCAAGAAGCATCCCCAACTCTGAGCAGCATTACTTTCTACCACTCAGTCATCATTTATACAGACCATCAGTGTTACTTCACTTTTTATTTGCTGTCTTAGGGGCTCAAAGAGACCCCAACACCCTGGAAAGCAGGGCCTGTGTGTGAGGTAGCCATTCAGCCTTGCACTCGAGTAGTAGGCACTCAAGTATGTAGTGGTTGATTTCATAACGGCCAATTATCATTTCTCGCAATGCAAATAACATATATGTTAAATTATTAGCTTCAGGAATTATAGTTTTCTGGTATAGTCTTCTTGTAAAAATAAGAGCAAACTAAACCTCAGTATTTCTTTATGGACTTCCTAATACATACAGCTGGTGCTTAGCTTCCACAGTATGAAAAGCTTCCATAGACTAACCCCTTCTATCAATGCCTCCAACATTTACAAACTAGCTTGTTAGACTGAAAAACATGAAATTCATATTTTGGCAATAGCCACTGAAAGGACAAAGCAGAAACATACTCCCCTCCTTCTCCCCTATCTTGCCTTGTAGGGCTGGGCCCTCAGCCCAAGCCCCCTCCTTTTCTGAGTGACCACAAGAATGCCGGTATTGACCTAACTTCCCCAACCACCACCTGAGTGGACCAATGAAGCTCCAGGAATGCAGCTAAGGTCCTGATAAGGCTATAGTGGGGGACGGCCCAAGCCTCAGAATGTTCTGGTCACTTCCTGACCTTTGTGCTGTAAGACCCTGATGAAAAACCCTGACCTAAATGACCAATCTCTGTAACCCACGTCACCCCCTAAGCCCACCCAAATAACTAGCCCTATATAACCTTTGTTCTCCTGGGACACGCTCTCTTGCCTTACCGCTGCGTCGGACAGAGGCTGGGAGCCAAACCTAGGTTTGATTAATAAAATTAATAAAGACTCCTTGCTTTTGCATGGGAAGAGGCTCCCTGGTGGTGGATTATTGGGGACCCCGAACCCTGGGCATAACACCACCTTAGACATCTCCAGACCCAAAGAAAACAAAGGTCTGAGGCAAATGTTCTTCACAAGCAAGGCACAGCCCTGTATATTCTGGAGGTGGGAGAATACCTCCCTTCTTGTGGGAGGCCACACACACACAACAGTACCTTCGCTGACACTGTGCCCACCCCTGCCTCGAAATGGGGCCTGAATGCTAAACTGCAGCCACAGAACCAAAACTTAATCAGGCTCATTCCAATGATTCCTTTTCATCTACAGCTAATAACTGCTTTGTTCTTCCCTGCCCTTTAACCAGGTCAAATGCTACAGCAGACCAGAGTTTCTATTATTATTGTGACAGCCCAAACTGTCAGAAGCTCTTGGTCATGTTTCCTGACTGAGCTTCTCAAAAGCTGACTGAGGATATAGAACAGTTTCTGGAAACAAGACAAGTACTTTTGGTGTTTACAGTGACAATGACACATCCTACCCCCAAGCCCTCACAGATCAGATCAGAGACTGTAGGTCAGCAGTTTGGAAGATGCAACTCTTTTTGCAGGTTCAGAAGAAAATGGCACCCCAGCAGAGGAGTAACCTCAGGTGATGAGAATGTGTGTGTTAGGTGCTCTGGTGCCTCTTACAGGGCCTGCCAACTATCAGACATTTGTTTCTAAATTGAGCAGCTAAAGTAAATGATGCTAGAAATCTTCCACGTCCAATCAATCCCTGATAGTGGCTGCCAGAGGTTAGGGAAGAGGAGGGGTAAAGGGGAGGTGGGTGTGGTTAAAAAAGGCAACAGAGGGATCCTACTGGCGATGGAATGTTCTGTATCTTACTGTGGTGGTAGATACACAAATCTACATGTGACAAAACTACACAGAACTAAATACACACAAGTACTAGCAAAACTGGGGAACCTGGTGGACTATATTAACATCAATATAGTCCGGGTTGTGATCATGCACTACAATTTCATAAGATGTTACCATAGGGGGAACCTGGGTAAAGGGTATGTGGATCTCTGCATTATTTCTTATAACTGCATGCAAAATCTATACTTATTTTGAAATAAAAAATTTTAATTTAAAAAAGGCAAATTCCAAAATGTAGCCCCCTCTCTTCTATAGAATATGAGAGAGTGCTAACTTATGACCATGATAGGTGCAAATAAAAGATGTAAAGTTAAAACAAATTAGTCCTTGAATTTGAACTTCTTAAAAAGGCTGTCACCCAAGTGAAACCAACAGTGGCCTCAACCAGCACACATGTGACCTCAAACCCACCCATGCATATCCCCAAAAGACCCTCCAACTTTTTTACCCACAGAGACTTTAACTACTTTCCAATTTATCACATGGTGATATCTTGACCTTGGGAAAACTCACTCATGTTCTGAACTAAGTGGCAATTATTATACCAAAGCTCATTTTAATTCAAAGTCAAAACACTTAGTGCTGTGTTCACAATGAACTCTGCCATTCTGCCTTTTCACCCATTGACCTCATTACATTAAAAGCATAAATCACTGGAAAATATGAATATAAGTGCTAATGCCCACTTTTACAAAAAGGTTTATTCATCATTTCTTTTCATTGGACCTTGCAAGGAATTTGTAAGGCCAGGGAGAGTAAAATTCCCAAGCATTGTGTTTTAATGTGGGAACCACCATCGCTTCCCTTGTTTACAAAACTGCAACACCTAAAACCAACCAGGGCTGTTAGCCTTGCATTTCAATAGCTGTGTTAGTTCTCACCAGATTGCTTGAAGGGGAAAACTGAACTCTTCAGTTCCTTCAAAATTGTGCAAAGAAAAGCAAGAATCTTCTCACTCACCGATGTCATTGCTGCGGTCCGAGAGATCCTTGTCCAGGATACCGGATAGCGAACTGCCAACCAAATCAATCTTGGCACCGTCACCCCTACATTCAAAACACAAGTCCAGGCATTTAATAATTGGTGTGTGTCCTTGTCATTTTGTCAGCTTTCTTGCTGCACGCGAGTTAAGGAGTGCGCTGTGTGGGGGGCAGGTGGCACTGTCGCCTGTGAGGAACTCAGTAGGAGCCAAGGAGTTTTCCAGCCACACTGGCCTTGGTGCAAAGCGACGGACAGACTGGAGGCCCCCCTCTCCAGCACACATTTTCAAAGATGGCTATTTTAATAATGACTGTTCAGCAATGCACCTTTAGCCACAAACCCTCCTGCTGGTACACAGGGTACAACACAGGCCCTGCCCCTGTCTCCTGGCCAAATAAGCACCAGCAAACAGTAACTGGGAGCTTCCCTTTTAAGGACTAAGGAATGTAGCCAATGCTGCTTGTCAAAGGTCAACTACTTTTAACCTTGAGGAAAAGGTTTGCTGGCCTGGGGCTGAGACATCAGCCAGGCTGTTGACAGGCGCAAGGTGTCAAGTTGAGATCTGGCAGCCTGAAAGCTGGCACCGGGGACAGGCTGTAAAATTAGACAGCTCTTGGGTGGGTGCCCCCATGCCCATCAGGACACGGGCGACTTCCCTCTGTATTTGGGCAAGGAGGAGCCCTTGGGGATAGGAATAGGCCTCCAAGATGATGAGAGAAACAACCCATTCATGCACGAGCAGAAGGTTCTTCCAAATTCCTCCAAAAGGGCAGCTCTCAAATGAGATTATCCAAGGTCTGTGATGGCAGCGAAATCAGAAAAAAAAAATGTTGCCTATAAAATGAGAGGGAGAAGCCAAGCAGTTGTTCCCAGGAAAGCAACAGAAATAGTCCATCTTATGGCTTCCAGCAGTCACATTGGCCTGATGCCAAACCACACAATGAGGAACAGATGGGGGTATTGAGAGAGCCAAACCAGGTGGTACCTACTCTGGAGGGGCTTATGGTCTCAATGGTAGAAAGAGACAGACAACCACAAGCCTAAATTGTATAGGCTGGCTGTGTAATATACAGGTACATCAAAACCCTTTGGGGAGGATGGGTTCAGTGCAGGGGATATGCATGGCAGTCCCAGGGCACATGGAGGAGGTGGCATTACAGTTGGGCCTTGGAGGAAAAAGGAGTGAGGATATCAGTAAGACACATGATTGAGCAAGGATCCAGGGTGGTCAGAGGTCCCAAGGCTAAAGCCTGAGGTCTCCAGAGAGTAGTGAAAGGAGAAAGGTTGGCAAAGGTCAGAATGCTGAGCTGAGTACCACAGGGTTCAGTTTGTCCTGGAGGTAAAGGGAGGCAGAGGGAAACTGAAGTAGATCTATAAACCTGGAGGTAAGGGAGGGAGTTGACAGGGACGACTCCTGGGTTTCTCACTCAAGAGGAGCGGTGGTGGTAGCATGCATATCCTGTGATGGTAGAGAATACACAGTGAAAGGAAGTAAGCCCCCATCAGTTCCCAGACAAACAAGACTGACTCAACCTCAAGCATAACCTCAAGCACCCTCAACTGAAGACAAGCAGAGGTGAGAACTCTGGGGAACCAGGGCTGAGCCAAATGGCTTGGTCTTCACCAAGAGAAAATTACAACTCTTAGACTGACGGTGTGTGTGCATTATGAGACTCGTTGGACTTTTCTGAGTGCAGTTGAAAATTCTGAGCTTGGTTGAATCAGAGTTCAAGGAGAATGTGGACTACTGTACCTGAAAAGGGGAAGCAGCTTGAACTTCACAGCAGAGCCTTTGTTTCCCACCTCATCCCAACACCTAAGGTGGTGGGGGCCCTCTTAGGCCAGGTTACTGTAGCAGATTGCCCCTCCTTCCTTTGGTTACCAAAGCTCAGGCCCCACAGGGCACAATCCCTTGGACAGATCCCAAGCCAACAGGAACGATGGGATTGAGGACCTTTATTTCAAAACATTTCATTGGGAGAGCCCATTAATTTGAATGTAACTTTCTGAATGAAATGTTTTAGAAATGAAGTAGGAAAGCATTTTTAATTATTTTATTTTTTGCTTTGTTAATCCTCACCTGAGGATATTTCCCCATCGATTTTTACAGAGTGGAAGGGAGGGGGAGAGAGAGAGAGAAACATCGATGTGAGAGAGAGACATCAATTGGTTGCCTCCAGCATGTACCCTGACCAGAGTCGGGGATCGATCCTGCAAGGCAGGTACATGCCCTGGAATGGAACCTGGTACCCTTCAGTCCGTGGGCTGACACTCTATCTACTGAGCCAAACCTCCTAGGGTAAGCATTTTTATTTTTAAAAGTCTTCAAGGAACTTAATATTATTTTGTATTTATGGAGCCTGAATGATTTGGTGCTGTCTTCCTCCACACTAACAGACTGAACTCAAGTTACTCTCATAGCCAGACAGTTCTGTCCTTTTGGGAACACACCAAGGACCTAAAACGTAAAGAACACGTGTTCTGTCCACAGAAACAGGTCATTCAGAGAACAAAAGTCCAGTTAATTCCATTGGGCTGCTTTTTTTTTTTCTTGGCCAAAGGGGAGGATGGTCTAAGGTGACACCCTGGTGGGCAGCTGGGGGAAACATCAGAGGGGGTGTTGGTGGAGAGGAGCTTTGCACAGCAGTTAAGGAGCTGCATTGCAGAACAAGTTGGCTGCTTTGGAACATGTGGTTTATTTGTGCATTTTGGTCACTGTGACTCTTGGAGCTGCAATTTCCCTCTTTGATTTGACAGCTGGAAGCTTCCAGTCAAATGAAAGCCTATCTTGAGGGACTGTGGAGAACCCTATTGCACATTACAGGCATACCTCGTTTTATGCTGCTTTGCTTTATTGTGCTTCACAGATATTTGTGTTTTGTTTTTTACAAATCAAAGGTTTATGGCAACCCTGCAACAGGCCATTTAGCGCCATTTTCCCAATAGGCTTAGCTTTTTTTTTTTTTTTAACAATAAAGTATTTTCAAATTAAGTTATGTGCACTGTTTTTTTCAGTCAAAATGCTATTATTGCACATTTAATAGACTACAGTATAGTGTAAACATAACTTTTATACATACTGGGAAACCAAAAATTTGTGTGACTTGCTTTATTGCAATATCTGCTTTATTGTGGTGATCTGGAACCAAACCTGCAATATCTCTGAGGTCTGCCTGCCTATCTGCACTGTGCTCATCTTATCTTGGACTGTATTACTTTTCTACCCTTACTTCCCCTTTACTGTTGCTCTCAACTAATTTTTGAAAGTTATCTCAAAGCCTTCGGCGAATAGTGCAGGGTAAAAAGAAGTAATTTTAAAGAAGAGGATGTATATCCTCTTGATGTTTATCTGCTTTAATCTGGGAGTAAATGCTAAAGAAATAGTCCAAAACACCCAAATGGGTTTTGCAGGTTAATATGTCTATCACAGTGCTATTCATAATAATGAAAATCTGAAAAAAACTGAAAACTTTCATAAACAGGAGAACAGTAGAATAACCTATGGCATTTGGCAGACTTTTATATAGCCATTGAAATAATGTTTATAAACAGTTTATGACAACAGGATGTTATGATGTTATAATGTCAAGGAACAAAGGCAAGTTTAAAACACCTCAATGCACATACACCCATGTGCACTTCTGATATATTAGGAAGAGGGATTTTTTTTTAAATATATTTTATTGATTTTTTACAGAGAGGAAGGGAGAGAGATAGACAGTCAGAAACATCGATGGGAGAGAAACATCGACCAGCTGCCTCCTGCACATCTCCCACTGGGGATGTGCCCGCAACCCAGGTACATGCCCTTGACCGGAATCGAACCCGGGACCCCTCAGTCCGCAGGCCGACGCTCTATCCACTGAGCCAAACCGGTCTCGGCAGGAAGAGGGATTTTTTTTAAGAGACTGGAAGAATATTTAGTAGTTATTCCAGGGTAGTCTGATGGGTGATTTCTAACATCAAGTTCAGCAGTTGGTACATGGCAGGCTAAAAAACACTTGTGGATTTAATGAACATTTGCCTTTTTTTTTTTTCTAAAATGGGAATGCATTATTTATTTGTACAATAAATTAGTTTTTTCCAAAAGACAAAATTATATGACATTCACTATGATCATAGCTATACAAAACCAATAAAACAAACCAAGTCATACACAGGAAAAAGATGGGAAAGAAAAAGTCCAAAATGTTAATAGTAGTTGTCTCTGGGATAAGACTATAGGTGAATTTTTCCTTCCTTTTAAAGTTCACTTTTAATATTAGAAACTGTACAATTCTTGCAGCTTCTTCTCTTTCTCCTTTTCTCCCCAACCATGTCATCAAGGTAAAAGGTGAGATTGCCCGCCTCTGCTACAAGCTCTCCTTTAAGAGTCTCCCCAACCACAGATGCCCATGTGATCACCTGGGACTACAACTGGAACTCACCTGGGGTGAGTTAAAATTCCTAGACTGAGAGGCCCAGGTCATG
Source organism: Myotis daubentonii (assembly GCF_963259705.1). Taxonomy (NCBI): domain Eukaryota; kingdom Metazoa; phylum Chordata; class Mammalia; order Chiroptera; family Vespertilionidae; genus Myotis; species Myotis daubentonii. The sequence continues at coordinate 128,892,849 of NC_081861.1, read as the reverse complement.
AGGACCCACCCTGAAGAAATAGGCAGTGCCATCTCTGAGTGACCCCTCCCCATATTCTAAAGTACCAGCCACATTCTGATAGGAAGGAGATTGGGATCCCCTATCTCTCTACTGAGCCCTGATCCTTCATACCAAGAGCCAGACCCAGGCTTTCAGCTAAAATTATCTTCTATACAGGGCCAGAAGCAAGACTATTTTGAAAACACAGTAGGTGTAGTTTTAAAAAAAGTCTGATCCTTCCAAGTAGGGAAGCTGCAGCTGGTGTTTTGACAGTGTTCAGACTGTGGGTGTGGAAGCGTTTTACAAAGTCTATTTGTAAATGCCTTCACTGTATTTATAGACTCTTACAACAATGCTAATGAGTTTTAGTTCTGAAAAATACCAGAATTTCTGAAATTCTCCAAAGCATGTGTTTGGAGCGGCTGATGCCCAATGAGGTTTCAGTCTTCAATGGTCTTTGCTCTCCTCCAGTCTGCCTAACAGAGAGATACCATTTTGCCAAGAAGGATGTTACTAAATTGAACAAAAGAGAAAAAAAGCCCATCCTTTTGTAATTTACTAGCTCTTATGAGGGTTTTTGTGTGGTGAGTTTCTCCATCCACAGCTGTTAAATAGAAGGAGAAAATATAAGAAAGCAGGTATATCACCATACACCAAAGATAACATTGTTATTTTCTTGTATTTTTATCAGCAGTTTTAGTTATGGACACTTAAAACACAGGAATTCGATAGGCAACTAGCAGCTAAGAGTCTCCTTGCTTTACTGGACAGGAACCTAAATCACAGAGAATGAGTTGACTAGCCCAAGGACACCCAGCAGGATGGAGTGGAACCTACAATCCCATAGAAATGACAGCAACAACTGATAACTGATAGCCTACCATGAGCCAGGCATGAGGATTGCCCCTTTTATATGTTATTCAATCATCAGAACCACCCCTTGAAATATCTACTCTGCTTCAAGGACACGGAGCTGCACTGCCCAGAGCCTCCTTCAGTGAAGGGCTGCATGTTCCTGCTTGTAGGAATGCTGCTGGTTCCTCCAGGGACCACCCCAGCTGCAGAGAGCCACCTCGACTGAGGTAAACCTTTTCCAGGGTGGACTACAACACACATTATAAAAGTCTTGCCCATTTCAGTCCAACACAGAACAACTTGGAGGAACTATTTTAGCTTCAAACTCCCTGTGGAGTTGGCTGAGGCTTTGGTGAGCCAGTATTACAACCTGACTTCTCCCTCTAATCAAGTTTCCTTCTTCCTTCAGTGAGCCCCAAGCCCTAAAACAGATCCTGCATACTCAATGCTGCCTCGGAGTCTTTTTCCTGGAGAACCTTAGCTGTGATCCCCTTATTTTCATTATATAGATCAGGAGATGGAGGCTCAGTAAGATTAAGTCACTTGCTGACAAAAGGTTATAAAAGTAGTAGAGTAGTGAGGTCTGGGTTTGAACCTACTAACTTTAACTCCAGGGCCAAGCTCTTGACCACTTCTCAAAGCTGCTTCAATTGACCTCCTGGTCACAGGGCTGGTGAGTCATCAAGGATGCCAGGTAGCCTGCCACCACTTCTCACTGCCAGCTGTGTGAATCACCTTTGCTCCCCAAGTTAAAAAGTACTAATGATAAACAAAAATCACACACCTAAAAAAAAAAATCACACACCTAACCTACACTGAAGGCCTGCTCTTCCCACTTAGACTTGAGACATGAGATTGAGTATGTGCATAGTCAGAAACGTGGAAGGTGTGCCATGTGCATCCCTTGAGAACATGAGCTCAGCCAGTGGCATGGCCCAATTTAGCCCAAGTTGGGACAGTTAAGCCAAGACATGTGGCCTGGAAAAGGTGTTGGAGAGCACAGGAAGCCAAGGCAAGGAAACAAGTAAATAAATAAATTAGCAGCATTAACAGCAGCAACAAAAAACTACCAAGACGACCCTACAGCCCTTCTAGAAGTGAGTGGTGATGAAGGGAAAAAGAGTGAACACACTGATTCCCATTGAACAAAAAAGATCCCAAATCCCGATGATGACTCTTTTTGGAAGTCCTTTCTCCCTGCCATCAGAAGGATCTATTACTATAATGCAAATGTTTGGGCTTTAACTGTCTAAAAATTGTTATAGGGCGGAAAGAGCTGGGAAGAGAAGAAAAGGAAAATAAATAGAAAATCCCCATCCCCTCCGCTCAGGAAACCACTGAAGTGCACACCGAGAATTCTGTTTTTCTCTAGCTTTCATCCCCACCCCAGGGGTTATCAACTCAGGTGGACAATGGAAGATGTCAAATATGAAAATCCTAGAGAAATGACTTGGGTGCCCCGTCTCTTTCTTGCTCCAACTCCACAACCTTGTTTTACCACCCTCTTCTAATGCAAAACTACCAGGTCCTATAATTCACTTCCCTTGTCCACTGAGGATGAGAGGCCAATAGCTTTTCTGGCTGCCCACTCATCACATCTCAGGCTTGGGCTCTGACTACTAAAACTGAATAGAGATCATTCAGCTCAAGCCCTAATTTTATTACGGACAAGGGTCCTGTGCTCCAAGGGTAGGCGTTATGTGCCCAAGGCCACGCAAGTAATTGGTGGCAGAGCTGAAACCAGATGGAAGGTTCCTGATGCCCAGTCGTATCTTTGCCCATCACACCTGGGATGGCAATAATCAAAATGAGCATCCACATGCATATGTTTTATGTTTCTAGAGATTTTTTATTCTCTCTTAAATAAACAAGTATAAGAGGGCTCTGTCTGTGCAAGAAGCAGATGTGAAGCCAGTCCTTTGTTAATATTCTGCACAGGGAAGTTGCCGCCAGGGGAGATTGAATCCTTCCATCAGAAAAGGACAAAATTGTAGCAGCAGTAAGCCAGTTTCCTTCACTCATCAGCCTCCTTCCCCTTTCCCAGAAATCCGGATCCAAATGCCCTGCTGATATCTGTGGAGTCCCTGTATATCTACTTGATGGCCAAGAATGTCCCAGGAATCACAGACATGTTTTTACTGCAAACTTTCCAGTTAAACGTGGGACAGCTTGAGCCAGGCCAGGGGTGCAAGGAGTGGGAAACAGGGTGGTTTTCCTGGCAGCTCTCCCCTTGCACTGCGTCCTTGTTTGGATGAGCACAAACAAACGTGGCTATTTATAGTGGGTGAAGACACGTTGGAAGGTGATGGGACACTGCCCACTCAATTCTCCTCCAAATTTCTGTTCTTTGTGCAGACTCTGCAGGCATGTATGGAAATAGGCCTTGCTTCGGAGTTCATCCAGAGCCCGAAAAGCTCACACCTCCCTAAGGCAAAAGGATGATGACATCTGCAGCTCTCATCTGCAAAACCACAGCTGGGCATCTCAGAGAGGCAAGGGGCTTTAAAGATGCCTGGAGGAGGGGAACTCTGAGAAAAGTTTGTGGGGGTGCCAGTGGAGGAAGAGTGTTCAAAGCAATAGCCCATGGAAAAAGCATTATATGAACCAATTAGCACTGTGTCTGTGTGAGGTGTCTCTACATCCTACTGTTTCCTTGCCCAATTCTGGCCATCACTGGCAGGAAAATCAACGTGCCTCTGTCTGGACTGGGACTAAACCCTGTCACTACTGTTGGTTCTTGCTGCAGGGAATAAAATTCATTCTAAGTGTGAGTGGAAAGAAGGAAAGAGAGAAGGTTAGACACACTAATGAAATGAGGTCAGCAAATAATGCAGACAAGGTAATGGCTCAATGGAATTTCTATGCTCTAGAAATCGACTGTCCTCCCTCAGTCCCTAGCCTTCCCTGAGTTCTGACTCCCCTGACTCTCTTGCTGCCTCTGGGGGAGGCTGCTCAGGCTTCCACCCCTGAGAGGCCTCCTGATGTGCTCTTTGAGGGGGTCCGTATTTCCTTACTCCCGCAGAGCTACCAAGCCTGACCTGTTTGGCACCATGAAGGAACCCCTATCCCACCAAAGCTACCCACTAAGTTCTCTCAGGTGAGGGAAAGAAGCACGTGTGTATTTGCTGAGTGCCTCTCAAATGCCAGGCAAGAACCAGGATCCTCAGGTACGGTGGCTTGTTTAAATCTGCATACCTGGGCAAGGTAGGCCTCATTGTGTCATTTTGCAGAGGCAGAAACTGAGACCCAGGGAAATGTGCACCTGCTCAAAGTCACAGGGTAAATAAGTAGAGGGGTGGGTTTTTGATCCTAGTGTGCCTGGCTCCAAAGCAATGCGTGGGCAGGAACCATGTCTGGCCTAGTTACCATAGTTAGCGGTTACCTAGAAAAGGTCCTGGCCAAATGTAGGCACCTGATGACTATGCATATAGGTGCACATGCACACATACCATTCTCTCTCATCAGTGAATCCATATGTAAGCACCCATTTTCCATAACCAAGTTTCTCACAAGTTAAGTCTATATATCAGGGGTCCTCAAACTTTTTAAACAGGGGGCCAGTTCACTGTCCCTCAGACCGTTGGAGGGCCAGACTATAGTTTAAAAAAAAAAAAACTATGAACAAATTCCTATGCACACTGCACATATCTTATTTTGAAGTAAAAAAACAAAACAGGAACAAATACAATATTTGTATTTGCAGGTGGCCTGCGGGCCGTAGTTTGAGGACCCCTGCTATATATGCTCGATGGCCTACGCATTCTCTCTTCAACTCACCCCAAGTCTGTCTCTTGCCCCAAATGATTGTGCAGAAATGCCTCAACTGGGATCACTGAGAGCCAACTATTGCTCAAAGCCCATGGATGTGTTTCAGTCTTGCCTGGTGCTCACTATATTGGTGGTTCTCACAGCTTGTTCAGCCAACCAGTAGCATTAGCAACAATTGGAGCTCCCTAGAAATACAAACTCTCTGTCCTTAACCCAGCGCTACTGATTACAAACTTGGGGGAGCTTCGATCTCTGTTTTAACAAGCCCGCAGGTGATTACAGTGCACCCTCAACTGTGAGACCCATGGATCAATAGTTGCTCCACCTTCTCTTCTTCCAGCTTCCTTGACATCATGCTGCACCTACCCTATTCAATGGCTCCTAGTTCTTCCTCCACCCGATAAACAATTTTCTCCACTGTTGTCTTTACTCTCTTCTTTTATCCATAATCTCCTGGAGTGATTATAGCCATTCCATGCTTATAACTGCCATTTATGAGCCAACAACACCCATCTCTATAAGTTCTAGCCAAGATCTCTCTCCTGAATCCTTCAAAGGCATGTCTTGGTCCTGAATTGTAGAAAAACATCTAACAATTCATCACTAGGGCTCTTTTAAAAGACATTTGGAATACTTGAGTAATCTAAACTCAAAATGATGGCCCGAGCACCCACATGCACACTTTACCCGCCTTCTTAGGAAACAAGTGTATGCACTCTAGATATATTTCTCTTCCTCTTTTGTTTATTAATTGATTTATTAGTTTATACCTAGTAAGAATAAATAACTCTTTTTTAAACGCTTTATTTTGGTGGGCATGGGGGCCAGACACCTCACAGAGCAATCAGGGCCTGGAAGCTTATTTTCTGCTAAATTGTAACCCCGGGGCTTTAGCAGTTCTGATGCCTGTGCAAATCTAAAGAAAAATTAATTTCCATGTGGGTAAGTTGGTCTCAAGAGAGATATCCACCCTCCTCTAAGCACTTAGTTGATGTCTGGCATATAAATGTTTACTTAATCTTTGCCTCAAGCTGCTCAACAGTCATTTATCTCCCAGTGTCTCTCTGAAATCCAGGGCTGTATTTTCGTTACAAGTGAAAATGTTGCAACTGGCCCTCCCCACTGGATCCTGTGCTCCAGTTCTCCAAATTTAGCCCCCAGCCCTTCACAGAAAAAGTACCTGGTGTGTGAAAAATTTAAAGCAATAGGCCATGTCCAAGCAGTACAGGTCTGAGAAGTCACTAGGCCTCCTGCCCACAGCTTGGTGTCCAAGACCCAACGGAGATTCCTCCTCCAACAGATGTTTCCACATCTACAGTCAGTAGACAGTGCCCTCTGGGATTCTTGAGCCATGGTAATCAACTCCTCATATCCAGAATGCCCTCACTGAATGGCCTGCTACCCCCCTGATTACTGAACCTTTCTTATCACTGATCAACTCCCAGAACATTGACATCCATCTGAGAGGACACTGGCTTCCAGAATATCAACCTTACCCCACTTCATATCTTGCCATCTTCCTGAGCCTATGACAGCCATGTAGGTAATCCATCTCCAATGGCAAGCCCCTCTTTCAGACCTACTTCACCTCTGAAGTTATGAGCACCAACTTCATCTTTCTGACCAGCATCTCCTATCCTTCTGACAATTGACTTCTCCCACTTCATCCTTGCTTACCTCACTTCCTCCTTAGTTTTTTTTTTAGCTTCTCCTCCATTCCAGACCCCTGTATATCACTCAAGGCCCCCAGACACCACTCGTCCCCATCCCCTGCCCTGCCAGTCACTTGCCCCCACTTAGAGAGCAAGGGCTACTCCCTGCTGTAGCAACAATGGGCAAAGTTCATCCTTTCCTGCTCCAGCTTCCCCACTCTTTGGGAAGAAAAAGAAATATATTACAACTTGGGGTGTCTGTGTTTGTGAGATTAACAAACCTGTTCTGGTCTAGCCAGCCTGCTTCTACCTCTTTCCCTATTAGGCTTATTTTCTTTTGAAGGCATACAACTGCTCTGCCCCTCAGGTTTCTGGCTTGCTGCCTCCTACTGCATGCAATTACTAGAGCTGAGAGCAGCCTGCTTCCTTAGATTTTTCCTTCAGAGTTTCCTTAGATTTTTCTTTTTTAAATTTTGGACCCTTCTCCCAGGTTTCAGGACCTTTTTATACAGAGATTTCTGAACATATATTTATTAAATTGATAATTCACATTATTAGACATAGAACATTACATGTTCATGTATGTGTGTACATACATATACAAAAGGTTTAGACATACTGAAATATATTTATGATTAAATATCAAAACAAGTGAGTAGGTGCCATACTTTTGAGCCTGCATTTTCTCAAGTGTGAAAATAGGGTAGACAGAATGATTTCTGAATCACAACCACCTTAGTTACATGCTGAGCTGGACAAGACAAGCAGACACTTTCTTTGCCTACTATGAAATAATAACCAAAGCATCCCCAAGACATAGATTTTCAAACAAAGGAGGCACTTATGGCCTAGGGGAACCTCCTATTAGCATTCAATTTTTAAATCAACCCTGGTATTAAATATTTTTGAAAAAGTCTTTTTTCCTGTTAAAATTCCATCTTGCCCTTGCAGGCACTTCTCAGTGGTTAGAGCACCAACCTGCATACTGAACAGTCATGGGTTTGATTCCCGGTCAAGGTTACATACCTGGATTGTAGGTTTCATCCCCAGCCCTGATCAGAGCATGTGCAGGAGGCAACTAATTGATCTGTCTCTCTCATACTGATGTTTTTTTCTCTCTCCCCTTTCCCCACTCCTTTTCACTCTTTCTAAAAATCAATGGAAAGAAATTCTTGGGTGAGGATTTCAACAGCAAAAAATTCCATCTTCACTTAATTTCTAGAAATTGGAGGAACATGCTTACCAGTGGATATGTTAATGGCATGCTTCCTCTTGCTCAGAATGGACACACAAGTGTGTACTGGTGTCCTCTAGCTCCCCTAGACATGATTCATGAAAACTGATCTGAAATGCTTGAGCTCCACCATTACTAAGATCCAGAACAGTGCTTTGTACATAGTAATCCTGAAATATAATTGTGTTAAGTGAACACATCTAGAATAGATTCCCCTCTTCCTAAATTTATGTAATTCTTTTTTCTAAAACATGCCAGTTCCTGTTTAAATGGAAAGAAATCGATCTCTTCTAGAAGCCACATTTGGCAGCGAGCTTTCTGGTTGATGAGAGGAAGCTTCAGCCGAGACACTGCAGCTGAAGTGGTATGCCTGGTGTCCAACAAGAATGTTAAACAATGACGTATGTCCATGGGTTAAATCACCCATCCAACTATCTATCCAGTCAGGTAAATCCTGGCAAAGACATGGGTTCACACAGCAGACAATACCCTTTCACTGGAGGACCACAGACACAAAACTCTTAGAATGACATTACCATTCCTACCTCAATTAATTTTGCAGAACTAAACACGTTCATAAATCACTATATGGGTTGGTTGTCCAATGTGACTGCCTAGCAAAAATATAAAGTGCATGAAGTACTGAGAAACAATAGCCTTTCTTTGATTTTCTTAATAAAAGTATGTTGAAATCCATGGTGCACTAGGTAACTTAGAACATAAAAAACACACATGCTACAGAGCTTGCTCAGAGGCATGGAAGGATGATAGGCAAAGTGAACAAAATGTGAGCACTGGCACCTCCACCCTTTTAGGAACCATGGCATTCAACAAGTGTGTTAAATAAGCCACTATCATATGCTCAACCCCATGAAGCATGTGAAAATGGCAAAACACACTCTTGATCTGCTTGAAATCTGGTAAAAGAGTCTGGGGGTGTGAGCATCCCCAGTGGCACAGCATGGGACCCTACCCTAGGCTAAACACGGATATTTGTATCCAGCATTTGGGGGAAAGAGTGACCGTGAGAGATAATGGAAGACTTCTAGAAGAGGGGCGTGCTAATTGGGGAGCATTAACAGATGCATGAGAGGTAGCCAGGGAAGGAGGGAGGCACTGTCAAGAACTTGGGAGAATCTAGACCAGGGGATCTGGCAGTGTGGACCCAGGCCAACAGCATGGGTATCACGTGGGAGTGTGTTAGAATGTAAATTCCCAGGCCCACCTCAGACCTACCAAGTCAGCAACTGTGGAGGTGGGGTCCAGTGAGTGAACAAGTTCTCTGGGTGATTCTGATGTATGCCAAGTTTGAGAACCACCGAATTAGAGCAGGCACTACACTCCCTTCAACTGGGTTCATAAGTGGCTAGAGCAGGTACTGGCTCCCCGGTACCAGCCTGGGCCTGCCACTTCTTAGGTTTGTCATGGAAGAAACCCAGGGCTTTCCTCCCCCTCTCCCCTTTCTGCAAACCAGTGCCCTGGGGACTGGGCAGCCACAGAGGTGGAGGGGGAGGGGGAGGCCGGGGCTGCTCAGACATCACACACATTGTGAATAATAGTTACATTTCCCACTGGCATTTAGACAAACCCCTCTCATGCATCCTCCTTGGTGGCTTGTACTTCTAATGGACAACTGGATATTGGAGGGCTGGAAGCAGAGAAGAACTAAGCAGAGGCGGGGGGTGGGGAATGAGGCCTTTGTGAGCCCAGAAAGTTGGCAGTTATTACTCACTCCCTTTCCCCTTGCATGCAGGTTTAATTGTTGGCTCGAAAAGCCTGAACCTATCCCTTAATGAGACAGCTGAGAGCAACCTTCAAAGACAAAGAAACCATCAGAATTGCACTTCTTTTCGGATCAGATCTTTAGAAAGCACAGCAGGGATATTTTGGAAATTGTTACTGACTTAATCGAAATGTCTAAAGTCCCTGGATGCCTAACAGAACAAAAGCAGAGTGTGTTCTCCTTTCACCCACCACAAAATGATGTGCCTCTCTGCTGCTCCACTCTACCTGTTTGCGTAGTTATTCTCTTCAGAAGCTCATAGGTTTACATGACCTTTTTCATCTGAAGTGCTAACCATGATACTGAAATGGGCTTTGCTAAGATCATGGGAGCGCTCAAGTGGTCCTGTTGTGGGCATGTTCAAATGGCCTTCTGCTGTCAGTCAGCAAAAGAGGTGCAGCACGTCCAAATCTGACCAACTTAACAACAGTTCTGGTCCCATTAGTTTCCCCAGGAATATACAAATGCTGTATGATTCCACTTACATGAGGCATCTAGAGTAGTCATAGTCATAGAGACAGAAATAATGGCCATTGTCAGGGGGTAGAAGGAAGGGGGAGGGGACTTATTGTTTAAGGGATACGGAGTGTAAGTTTTGTGAGATGAAAAGAGTTCTATGGATGGATGGCGGTGATGATTGCACAACATGAATGTGCTTAATGCCACTGACCTGTACACTTGAAAATGCTTATGCATCTATCAGACTGTCAAACCTCAGAGGGAAAGTAAGGGAGGGTGGTGGTATGGGGGAGAGACCAACCAAAGGACTTATATGCAAGCATATAGGCCTAACCAACGGACACAGACAACAGGGGGGTGAGGGCATGAGTGGGGGAGGATGGGGGTAACATGGGGATAAGGACACATATGTAATAACTTAATCAAAAAAATTTTTAAAAAAGAAAATGCTTATGATGGCAAACTTTGTTATGTGTATTTTACCAAAATTTAAAAATCTTTTTTAGAAAGTAAAGAGCTTTGTCTTACTGCAATACACCCAGTTTGATACACAGTAATAAAAATGACAATGAAAGTAATGATTTACAGGCATAAGGTTACATACTTGGAAATTACCCCTTCCATCCTTTTAGGTGCATTCCATTATCATCTTCAATGAACAGATAAAGAAAGTGAGAGAGCGGGGCAGTGACTTGCCAAGGCTCACACTCCTATGAGGTAGGGTGAGACATGAGCCCAGAAGCCTGCCTGACTCTAACACCAGGGCACTGAAGCCCCGTGAGACTTTCATTGTACAAACTTAGCTCAAAAGAACAAAAATCTGGTGAGTGACTGTGTGTTTACAGGTACATGAAAAGCCCTCCATGCCACCAACTTATTCTGGTATAGTACACCAACATGTATATTATACATGTATTGGTAGAAAGTTCTGGCAATGAACCTGTGGAGAGAACACACTTCCTTGTGGAGTGATGGGTATCTCAGGTCTGGAAGGCACAATGCCCAACTCTGATTCCATATAACTAACACATAAGTCCCGCCAGCCAGTGAGCAAATTGGAGTTTTACCAGATACATCTGGAAGGTGTGCCTGAACAAAATATGTTCCTTAACTTCAAAGGTCTCATAGTTCAGAGACATGTACACTAATATAATCTTTGCTATGCTGGGTCCCGGGTTCCACAATAGGGCTGTGCAATCAAGGCAGAGGGAGCCTGGGGGTGTGGAACAAGGCACCACAGAGCAGGGAGGGCATTAGGGGATGGATCTGCTAGTGAGATGTGGGTACCTCAGGCCAGCAGGACGGCCAGGGGAGAAGGTGGGCTTGGCACCTGCATTTCTAGTCTGAAGGGCCATTGGTCTTGCTCTAATAAAGCACAGGGAAAACTCCTGCCTGTGAGCAGGACCTAGATGCTCTGCTGCTGCTCCCAGCCTCACACCCACTTCTGCCCAAGCACCAGAGTAAGAACAGAAGTGGCAGAGTCCTCAACAGCTTTGCTAACAGGATGGAAGGGCAGCTTTACCTGCCCCCCATCCCTCAACCAGACCCATTCAAGGCTCTTCTACTGTAACCCTAGGCCACCCCTCACATACCCCTGTGCCCATCCCAGGGGTGAGAGCAGAACAGTACCTGGTGTGGGTCAGGGGACCCACTGGTCGTTCAGGTCTCCTTGGAGGCAGTGCGCCTGGTCTGCTGAGAGAATTGGTCTTGGGTGGCCTTGGCTTTTTTGGTGGTATAGCAGGAACGGAAGGCTTCTGTAAATCCAGTTTTGGCTCTCTGTCTGGTCTTTCTTTAAGTCATTGTTTTTTTTAAAAAAAAAAAATAAAAAGACAGATAGATCTAGCGTAAGTGCCAGTACTTAAGTGCAGATTGCTTATTTCATGCTTAAAAAAAAATCACCGATGCCATTTGTGCCATTTACAAAGGTGAAATGAGACATTAAAAAGAAATTTTTTCTTTTAAAATATATTTTTATTGATTTCAGAGAGGTAGGGAGAGGGAGAGATAGAAATATCAATGATGAGAAAGAATCCTTGATCGGCTGCTTCCTGCATGCCCCACATTGGGGATAGATCCCACAACCTAGGCATGTGCCCTGACTGGAAATCGAACCGTGACCTCCTGGTTCATAGGTTGATGCCCAACCATTGAGCCACACCGGCTAGGCTAAAGAACATCTTTTATTCTCTGTCAATTTAGAAGAAGCCATATAGAGCAAAACTTAATGTTTACCTTTGCTCATGATGGTCCCTCTGCCTAGACGGCCTTTCTAGCCACAGACCACCCTTAGCAAACTTCTACTCATCATTAAGCCTACTTATAAGACCTGGCTGAAACTTGAAACCACTATATTCCCTTCTGAACAGCTGGACCCACGAAGGGTAACACTGTGAGCCACGAAGGGTAACCCTGTGTAAACAGGCTCCATTTAGATACTTGTTGGTTGTGTGCATGTTTGGCACAGCCTGGAGGCTGTCAGCCCCATGGGCAGAGTCCACATCTAGTCATCTCTCTAGAATCTTGCAGGGCACTGGGCACATAGCAGGTGCTCAGTAAATGGCTGACAGGCTTGGTAAATGACCTGCAGAACCTGCTGGATGTGGGGAGGAAAGAGGCCTGACACCTCTCAGGTCGGTCTGTGTAACAGGCCATAAGCTTATAATGAGGGGACCGTTTCAGGGAACAAGGACTAGTTTGGGATTCTTTTTGTGCAGTTTGAACTTGGAAGGTAAATTGGGGCTTCACAGGTATTTTGTTCCCAAGGGTTTTTGGAGTCAGAGCTATTAAAATGAAGTTAAAGCCAGGTCTGGTGGCCCAACTGGGCAGTGCTCAGTGACAGCTGCATTTTTTCTGTCCCCAATTAGCCTTGCCCTGTTCATGGCATAAAAAGCAGGTATCCACATTCTTCTTTACAAAGACAGAACTTCTGAGAGTTGCCCACTGGAGGATAGGTGGGGTCCGTATATTCACTTGTAGCTGGAACTCTGAACATGTTGTACTTGCAACCACAAACTCGTATTGTTTGGGTGCCCAGGCCAATTGGCCAAACTTTTAAAAGCCCGTCAGCATTTGTGTAGCTCTTACAGTGCTCATCCCCACCATAATTCAGTGGGGGAATATGCCCCATCCAGGAATGCTAGGAACTCATTAGCTGGTACATGGGGAGCAAAGGAGAAGGAACTCGGATGAAACACAAAGGAAGGGAGATTCCTCCTGCTAGAAGAGATGGAAGGCCAAGTCTTAGGGTGGGGCTGGCTCCCTGGCTTCTCTGTTGCTTTTAAAATATATATTTTAATTTATTTTTTAGAGAGAGATGAAGGGACAGGGAGAAACATCGATGTGAGAGTGAAACATCCATCAGCTGCCTCCTGCGTGCCCCCTACCCGGGATCGAGCCTACAACCCAGGCATGTGCCCTGACTAGGAATTGAACCAGCAACCTTTCAGTGCACAAGATGATGCCCAACCAACTAAGCCACACTGACCAGTGCTGTTACTTATTTTTTTAAAGAAAGGAGGAGAGAAAGGAAGTAAAAGAGGAAAGATATCTTGATATATCTTTATATCTTTATATCTCTCACCTGAGTATGTGTTTATTGATTTTAGAGAGAAAGGAAGGGAGAGAGAGATAGGGAGAGAGAGAGAGAGAGAGAGAGAGAGAGAGAGAGAGAGAGAGAGAGAGAGAGAGAGAGAGAACATTGATATGAGAGAGAAATATCAATTGGTTGCCTCCCATATGTGCCCTGACCAGGGATCAAACCCACAACCTAGGTCTGTGCCCTGACTGGGAATCGAACCCACAAACTTTTTGGTGTATGGGATGATGCTCCAACCCTTGTTGCTTTTGATCAGGGCTTCTGCCTTCTTGACCCATTGTGGCACAGAACAATGGCTCCTAGGAAGGAAAGGAACCAGAAGTGTGTGGCCACTTAGCCAGGTAAGTAGGGCAGTTATTCACATGCAAACTGAGTCTTTTAGCATGGAACAGAGCAGGAAGTGTCCTTGTCAAGGAGCCTGACTATTAGTCAGAAACTAGCCATGTGTTCTCTATGAGAACAGGGGGCAGTGTTTGGTTATGTGAAAACACACACTTTTATCAAAGAGCTATTTATATGGCACATGGTCATTGCTATTTTTTCATTGATCTGTGATACATACCTGGCCTTTAAAATAAGGTTCCACAACTCAAGTTTTAACTCTTCACTATGAAAGAGGTGTAACTTAAGAGCTCACAATGTCAGTAAAACTTTTGGCAAGCTGACATAAAATATTAAATTTTACAATAAAAATTCACGAGGCCACCCAGGAGCACCTCCAAATAATTGAATTCATTAATTCAGCATTTCTCTTGTGACTTACAAATAACTGCTTTTTAAAATGGAATGTGCTCTGCTTCCTGTTCATAATAATAACATAGCATTTTCTCCCATAAAATGTGTGATCAATCAAATCTTAGACATCCAATAAAATGAGTCCTTCCATAGCATGTAGATTTCCTTGGGAGAGACTCAGAATGGTAAAACTCAAACACATTTGTAAAATTGACTGTGTGAGATGGGTTAAGCTCCTTCCCTGCAAATGACATTTCTAACCACCTTCAGGAGACTGTAGACACTGAGCTGCTTCTTCCAATTTTCCCATGCTTCCCCTCTCTTAGCACTCTTGACCAAAGACATGTGTCTGTAGCCAGGATCAAAGGCCCAGGAGTGACCGAGGATGAGAGTGCTGCTGGTGAGGGCAGGATGGTGATGGCAGGAAGATTGGGATGGAAGAGCCCCAGTGTGTTCAGTGACTGGACCTGTTGTTTTTCATTGATGAGAACTTCTGCCCCCACCCCCACAAAATACCATATAACCCCCTCTCCTATTTCCTCAGATACGGGATATTTAAAAGAAATCAAAATCATATTTCAAAGAAAACAAATTCTGTAGATAATCTGAACTAGCCCTGTGACAGACAGCTTCGTCTCTTGCTGTTCTAGAAGTGCCAATGAAGACTTGATTTCATACCTTTTTCTTCTGTTCTGTTTGGAAGCGTTTCTGGTCTTTCAGGAGGTATCTTTTTAATTTCATGTTTTCTCTCAGTGGTACCTAGGGGGGAAAGGATAACAGTGATCAGAAAATATTTTCTCTACTCATTTATTAGACACACCAGCATTTTTAATATTTATTAGGAACAGCAAAGTTAATAGATTTTTTTCCCCCTAAGCTGAGTGCTGGTGTTACTTGGCAAAAACAAGTCGCTAAGAAACAGAGCAGAAGCCATTTCTGTCCTATGTCATTAAGCTTGCCTGCCTATACATACTTAATTTATAAGAACACCACTAATATTTTATGATATTTAGGTCTGACTCCCCTAGGCATCAAAATAGTCACAGGAAATTCTTGGTTGCAGGTGGGGAATGTGTATAAATAAATAAGGAAGTCAATCTTCAAAATATGCAAATAAGGGGATATTGTGCTCTATACATAAAAAAGAATTTCACAGGGATCTGGGTTCCACTTTGTAGCAGTTTTAAAATATTGCCTCAAAGGGTTCGCTACCCCTCCCCCATTAAGGGGTAATGTTTATGTCCCCTGTTTGGAATATGGGTGAGCTTGTGACTGCTTCAACAAGTGGCCGACGCAATACCATATAATTTCCAAGGTTATGTCCTAAAAGGCCATGTAGCTTATGCTTTACTTGTTAGAATATTGAACCTACATGTAAGAAATGAATTGCCCTAGGGCCATCATGCTGCAGAGGCCACGTGTAGGCCACGTGTAGTCACTCTAGCCTACAGCCTTATCTGAGCCCAGCCTTCCAGCTACCCGTGCCAAGGGTAGCCAGACATGAGAGTGAAGTAGTCATCTTCAAAGTGGATCAGCCAGCCTCAGCTGGTCCAGAATTCTCAGCTGATGTCCCAGACATCATGGAGAAGAGAGACAAGACACCCTGGCCATGCGCTGTTCAAATTCCTGACCCCCCAAAATCCTGGGCATAAGATTGTTGCTTTATGCTGCCAAATTTGGGGTGGTTTGCTATACAGCAGTAGTAACTAGAAAATATTTTTAAGTGGAGAGATGTTCAGAGAAGATGTGGTAGTTCTCCCTAAGTCCTTTCATTTTGTGCCTGAGTCCCTCAAGTATTACTTTTCCCCAAATGCACCAATTAGCATTTCATCTTTACCCATGTTGACTGCAGCGGCTCCCTCCCCTGGCATTTTCATCAGTGTCAGTAACTTCAGGCAAGTAAGAACACTTGAAAAACAGCTAACACATGAAACCAATCACTCACAAGTACTCCTCTGACTTATGGACTTGGTTGAGTGCTTGACAATTCCTTACATGACCAGCCTTATGGATGGGTGCTTCGTACTAAAAATCTCAATTATATATAACATAAGAAACCAAAAGAATTTTTAAAAATTCACTGAACACAGACTTCACCTAAATCTCCTTAATGACTCTCTACAAATTAAACACTGTATCTGATTTCTGTCCATTCCATATATAATTTTTTGTGTCAAATAATCAAACACAAGGAAAGTTGATGATGGGGAAAGTATGAATATCTACCTCCCCATTACAAAGTACTTCCCAAGATCATTCAGCAGGATAAATGAGCAACAATAATCTAGGAAGATTAAATGTCATCTTGCTTTGCCCTCAGAGAGCCAGCATAACCTTGTTAAAACTGTTTCAAAAGGATAAGAATTTGTCTACCATGCTACAATCTAGTCTCCTAATGACTAGAGACACAGGATCATTCCTAGAGACACAGGAGGAACTGACAATCCTACCACCATGAAGAATCCAATCTTAGCTACATTCTAGGCTACCTGAGCCTTGGACCACTCAACTCATCAACTTGGCCTCTCATCTGTCACCAAGGTCTCTATGGAAAAGGGTCTCCAGAGACAAGAATATCAATAACCTGCTCTAATTTCAGCACAATAAAATATTTATCCAGCCAGAACCACTAGGTGGCAAAACTAAACTGCTCAATGCAGAGGAGGATGGGGGCAGAGCAGAGATGTAATTAACATCCCGTTTCAGGGCTTAATCTCTATAATGCTCAACTATACTGAAGGGAATGAAAATGGAATTTGGGGTCAAGGTGATTTTTCCACCCAAGCTGGTGAGACAAAAGAACTTTTAAAAAAATCCCTCCTAAAAAGTCTGTGAATAACCAATCTAGAAATTTATTCATACTTTAAATGCTACAGAAATACCATAATTAGTGAGTGTGTAGAACTAAAAATACCCCTACTCTTCTTCTATTTTAGTTGCTAATTTTTAAAATGCCACTTATCTACTTATTCGTGGAGGAATTTCTCTCCATAATTAGTTTTTTTTAACAATTATAAAGAGTTCTATTGGGAAATATGAATTATCATCTTTATGTATGAGACTCCATCATTACAACAAGTTACCCAATGTCTGACATCAAGTCTTCCCATATTATTCAACCTTAATATCTGAACTGCACAGAAAAAGTGAATTAGACTCTTCAAGATTAAAAAAATCATGAGGAAAAGTATTTATTGCTAGAAAAAAAAATTTTTGTTGGGGGGTAAGTGAAAATTTTGGTTAACTACATAGGACAGACACTGAAAATTCAGTGCCACTATACATGTTCGTTGACACTGTGACCTGTGGAAAGCGATCCCCTCCAAGCTGATCCTCGATCTGGCAAGCATAGGTGATGGAGGACAATTCGGTTCTGCTCGCCTCAAAAGCAGTTTATTAAACCAATAAAAGCAAAGCAGACAAAAACTGGTTTATTCCAAATTGGCCAAGTCTTTCTGGTCATTCGCTTGGGGAGGTTAGACTTTTTTTTTTTTTTTCCTTGCTGTATCAGGGATACATTTTAATGATATGTTTATTTATTTATTTATTTATTTTTTAAGGAAAAATAGTAGTTATTTAAAAATTGCCTGTTGAGACCAAAACATTACTTCCCAAATTGGCATTCTGTGGCATTTGAATCTAAGAATCTTGAGTTCTACCAAGGACACTAAATACACGCAGAGAATGACGCACATCGTGTTGATGGAACAGAAAGGTACCTTACCTGCCCCTTGTTTGATGACAGGAGCGGATGGAGGAGGTGGCTTCTTGGGTCTCTGAAAAAGTAATCAAAATGATACCACATGAGATTGTTGGCAAGCCAGGCCTCTCACATAAGGACCATAGACAGTATTTTCTAGATGTAGTGTGGACAGTCCAGAGAAGTTCTCAAAAAAAAATTGAGTAATTCTCTCTCTAGGGATGTTAGATTTTGGCACCTTTAAACAAACACTAAAATACATTCAGTCTGCAAAACAAAACTCAGATGGACAAATGAAATACCATTTCGCCCTTTTTAAATTTGTAATAGCCTTCTGGAAAAGTTCAGCTCAGCAAAAAATGGCCTGAAACCAGCAAGCACAATGGTTCTCCTACGCTGCAAACGCATTTGCAATTAAGATTCAATCTGCTGAATAACCAACTGATTCAAAGAGTCACTGGGGTGGCTTTAAATCAGATCTTCTCTGGATGTGGGACCTTCAACAAAATTCAGGCTCAGGGGCTGGTGCAACTGGGTGGGGTTCTAAACCTGCTGCCCCTTTCCCTCCCAAGGCTGCCAGCATGGACCCCCTCAGACCAGCTGAATGCTGGAAACTGGAATGGTATTTCTTTGCTTATCAGTCACTTGTTTTACTCTCAAATCTTGTTACTCTATAGGTGACAGAGGTAGCAATGCAATCAATGGCATCCATTCCTGAACTGGTTCTAGAGTATCTCCTTGCTCACCAGGATTGACTGTAGGAGAGAGATGGTCAGGTAGAGATCAGCAAATGAATCTTCCCATCCTCGGCTCTTTATTAGCTGGGTGATTTAGCCAAGTTACCCTTGAGTAAGCAGTTTAGATGGTGGGCAAGAGGTGGGGCTTCAGAATCTGTCATTAAAAATCAGGGCTCTTTGCCCTGGCTGGTTTTGCTCAGTGGTTAGAGCATCAGCCTGAGGACCCAAGGGTCTCTGATTCCATTCTCAGTCAAGGGCATGTACCTCGGTTGCAGGTTGAACCCCAGTCCTGGTCAGGGTGCCCGGGAGGCAACCAGCTGATGTGTTTCTCACATCGATGTTTCTCTCTCTCTCTCCCCCTCCTCTCTCCCTCCCACTCTCTGGAAAAAATATCTTCGGGTGA
This sequence comes from Myotis daubentonii, assembly GCF_963259705.1. Taxonomy (NCBI): domain Eukaryota; kingdom Metazoa; phylum Chordata; class Mammalia; order Chiroptera; family Vespertilionidae; genus Myotis; species Myotis daubentonii. The sequence continues at coordinate 128,873,928 of NC_081861.1, read as the reverse complement.
GGATTAGAAATAAAAATCCTGGCTCTTTCAGTTAATTAGCATGGACACTGGGCAAGTGACCTCACTTAGCTAATCATTCTCTTCTGTAAAATGGCAATAATATTACCTCCCTTGTAAAGAGAAGACAATTTCAAAGCAGAGGGAGTCAGTAAGCACTGCCTTGTTTAATCCTCATAACAACTCCATAAGCAGTGATATTATTATGCCCATTTTGCAGATGAAATAATTGAAGCCTAGAGAGATGAAGGCATTTCCCCAAGTCACCAGGCTATTAAATGGAGTAAGGGACTAGAAGTCTAGCCTAGAACTGTCTGACCCACAGAGTGCTCTTTCTTAATCATTATGAAGGGTCCATCCTGCCAGAGAGCATTCACAAGACAAACTATCACGTGGCTGTAAACCACACACAGTCTACAAAAGCACAAGGAGCTGTAGCTTATTAAAGATGAAAAAAAAAGCCACACAACCAGAATGGGTATCAAATTGCAGCTACAGTATGAGCTTAACTAGGTTATAATACACACGGAAAAAGAATAGAAAACAAGAAATTTATAGTGATCTCTAGAATTATGAGTGCATACATGCGTGTGTTTCCTTAATATTTTTCTGTCTTGTCTACATGCATACAGATTTTATTATTTCAGAAAAAGAAAGCTACTCAAAGGCCACCTCTTCTTGCACATAGGCTCCCCCCATGGATGTTCCAGTTCACAGATCTTACACTACTTTTTCCCCTTTTGCCAGCTCCTTCTAGATCTCTACCCCAACTCCTTCCCTTTTCTGTTTTTGTATAAATTAGACTGGGGACAGCTGTGTGTTTACCTAATAAAGTTATCATTGAAGCTCTGCCAATTACCCTTCCTTTACCTCAAGATCTGAGTAATTTCTTATTCACGAAACTGCCAACACCCTGTGGCCTAATTCTTCCCAGCCAAGCCCCAACAAAGCCTACCCCACAGAAGTCTTCCTCACCTTCTGTTGGTTTAAAAACTTTTATAACCAACTTCACATGAGCCTCTTCTTGCTGAGGCCGTTCCCCCAGCAACCCTGCCTCAAACCACAGGGCCCCAAATAAAAAAAAGACAACTGCAAGTCATCATACTTTCCCAAGATGACTTGCAAAGAACAAAAACCTTGAGTGTTGTGTCACCTTTGGTATGTAGCAGACATGAAATGTGACAGGGCAGAGCAGAGGGGCACCAAGGGAATTGTTGGGCTAACAGACAGCGTGTGAAAAGTGTGCTTGTGGCAAGTGCATGCTTGAATGTGGCAAAGGAAGGAGGCAGAGGTGTGGGGTTTTGTTTGGAGCCCTGGCAGCTGCGGAGGCAGGTGGAGCAGTTTTGAAAGGAAGGAGCAGTTTGTGAGCTGTCTGTCTTGCATCCACTACACTTGATCAACGCTGGCCAGATGCCTGATTTGCTTATTAGCAGAGTAGGTTTACAGGTTGTCCTTTTTGTTTTCCTTGACTGACTTCACTCCAATTCCATCAAACTTAGCCTTTCTGCCTCCTTCTGTGAGAAATGATGACACATTTTCAAATAAGATGTCTTTCAAGGTCATTTTAAACAAAAATCAGGGCCAGGGTTCCATGTAGCTCTAGACCAACCCCCAAATAATTGATGAAGAATTGTACATGAGCCTACATTGATTTTTTATTATTATAATGTAATGTAATGGGAAGATAGGGCAGTGATAACTGAAAGGCAGTCTGGGTAAATCTGTAGCCAAATGTGACAGTCAAAAATTCATCACAGGAGTTCACAATTCTCATATGAAAAGACGTAAGCTTATCACTTAGTTAATTTCCCCCAAAATGTCCAATTGTGACTGGACAAAGAAGATGGGACTACAGGGCCCTCCAGGTTAAGCAGTAGGTCAACATTTACTCTGTGAGGTTTACCAGTGTTAACCTGTAAAGTGTGCAGACAAAAACATCTTCAACTCAGGTGAGTATTTTAAGTCATGGATTTTTATTCTATTTATTCTCTTTATGCCCCTCTGCCCCCCACGGTGAAAGTAAAGGACTCCGACTCCAAACTCAGGTGGCTTCAGCCTGCTCAATTTGCAGGTAGATGCTGAAAACAGAGGACCTTAGTGTTATGCTGAGGCCTAGAGGGGCATATCAACAGCTAGGTGGTAGCCAAAGTGGCCCCAGAGCTCACTTCTCTCAATGTCCAGACTGTAGCAATTCATTAAAAAAAGTGCCAACATAAAAATGTTCAGAACAAAATCAATGAGCCAACATCTTCTGATTTAGGGGATCGCATAATACCTCCTGAGGTCTTCACATAATACAGTGCACGTAGGCCTGTGTTTAGAGCTGTTGGCTTGGACAGAGAAGCAACAAACAACATCCTTCAGCACACATAAAAACTAGATTCAATTTCTTACATTACCAGGAAGGAAATAGATATGAATGTTCTGGAGTGAAGACAGCAGAAAGGCAAGTTTTGCTTCCTGCTGAGGGATTTCAGAAATGACTCTGCCCCTTGTTTGGCAAGTCTGGCCAGTCCCAAATGAAAGAGTTCATCATCTGGCTCAACCATCCTCCCTGGCAGGAATTTTCATTCACCACTTGGTCTCTTGAGCCAGTCTGTCTTCAACACTGTGGCCCCAAATATTTTGGGGGACTTTTGTTAGAGGAATGTGGTAAGGTTCCGCAAGTAAATTTTAGCTTGATGTGGGGCCTTGGGAAGTCCATCTCCAGGCATTTGGCTAAGTTCTCTGGAGGTTTCTGTGTTTGAGGCTGGAGAGGGTGATACAAATGGATAGTTCCTGACCAGGGTACCCCTCATGGAAGTTTCTCCTCTGCCCTTTTCTCCCCTGTTCCTGGTGGATTGACAATACATTTGAGGTGTGCAGCTGGGGCAATACTCGGGATTACATTGTCTATAACTGACCCTCTGCACCCTACAGAGTCCCCAGCATGGGAGATCCTCGCGAGCTACTACAGAACCTGCTCTTGGCAGGGTCTCTCTCGAGTTTCCTCTCCTTATCCTCTAGCCTGGTGGCCTATATCTATTGTCACCCGCTTAGCTGGGCCCATCCAGATTGCTGGCCTATAGGGTAGTCACCCAGGCTTTGGTATTCAGCTTCTCCCTAAGATACTCTCCCAGTTCAACCCTTGGCTCATTCATTTGCTCCATCCACCCCACCCTGAAAATGATGCCTTAACTCCATGCCCAGACCTCATGTCTGGATGGAAGGACCTGGACCCCCCTTTGTCTGGGAAGAGAAATCTGACAAGGATCTCTGCTTCCCACTTCCTCTTCTTTCTTACTAGTATAGGAGAGAGTAGCAAGGAGTAGAAGAGAGACAGAGAAAGGGAAGTTATACCTTGTCATGAAATGACCAAAGGACAAAGGATTCCTGATTGCAACCATGTGCCATGCACGCTGCTATGGACTGAACGCTTGTATACTGAATGAATCCAAAATTCATATGTTGAAACTTAATCCTCAATGTGCTCATGTGTAGAGTAGTTCATTCTGGTGGAGACCTCATAAATGGGACTGGTGCCCTTATAAAAGAGACCCCAGAGAACTCCCTTAACTCTTCTACCATGTAAGGATACAGTGAGAGGATACCTGTCTATGAACCAGGAAGTGGGCCTGCACCAGATGCCAAATCTGCTAGCACCTTAATCTTGGACTTCCCAGCTTTCAGACTGTGAGAAATAAATTTATGTTGTTTATAAGCCATTGAGTCTATGGTATTCTGTTATAGAAGCCCAAATGGACTAAGATACATGAAGGAGAAGCTCAGGGCATGGGCTCTGCTTTCAAGGAGAATATAGTTCAGATGGAGTGATGAGAGAGTATAGTGAATGAGGGGCTCAACTGGGAGAGAATAGGATGCAAGTACAAATGGAGAAGACAGAAGGAGCACCATCCAGGCCACTTCAGGGAAGCTTAGTTAGAGCTCTGTCATTAGGCCATGCTTAGGTGACATTAATGCCTTGACAATCCCCACCTCTGCAGGTGAAAGTACCCAGGAAACTAAATGTACAGATAAATAATATTATAGGTTAATTTTTCCATACTGCTGGTTATTAGGAGCACATATTTGTTTCTTTTTGGAAGACTAAATACAGGGAAATAATTTATTGGACATCTTTGAAAATTGGAAAGAACAGTGGTTCTCAAAAGGCTGAAAAACATGACTAGGAGCAAAGAAAATTTTGACTGAGAACAGTTCTATAAACTGAGTTGTCAGATGATAGGGGCTAAGGAAAGGAGCCTAAGAACTGGGAAAAGAGTGCAGTCAGCGTTAAGCCAGAAAAATTCACCTATGGTGGATTAGCCCTTATGCAAATCAAGGAAGGGACTTGCTTTCCTGTAAAAGTTGGAACCTGCAAAACTCCTGCTGAGTGATCTAGAACGATCTTAAGAGTTGTAGTTGAGTAGAAGGATCTTAAGGTTGGCACTCAATTGTAATTGTGAACATGGTACACCTACTTGATTGTACCATGATGTGTCTGAAAATTGATATTGAATAGGAAGGGTCTGGTCAGGCATGAAAACAGAAGAATGGAGAGTTGCTGAGGCCAATGGTGCGATGCTCTTGCAAGCCCCATGTGGGTTTAGCTGAATTCAACATAGAGTTCCCTTGGCAAGCCTTTCCCTCTGGTGCTTGAGGGGGCCTCAAGCTATACCTGTGAGGGCCTACATGAGAACAACTAGCTCCTCTTTCTTTCAGTCATTGCTCTCCAAGAAAGCACCAAATAAATGATGGTTTTCTATAGAATCTGGTTTCTAAGGAATCAGGCCCATGGGGAACAAATGCCCAAGACATGCAGACCCACGTGTTCCAGATGGGCTGATGTTCTGTTCTTGTTGCAATTTGTAAGCTGGCAGTCTGCTCCTGAGTAAGCCTCTGTGAGTTGGCAAATGTGAGCATGCATCAGTCACGGACATGTTTAAAAATCTTTGAATGTGGGTTTCTGTGTCCCTAGGGCTAAGAGGCAGACCCTCCTGCCCTGTTGAACATTAACTAAGGAAACTATGGGAACCTGAGCAACACCCAGTTCCTGACATGGCACAAACTCAGAAGAGCCGTCCATGTTAGAACTATAATATCCTCTGGTGATTTTCACAGTTTCTCTTAAAAGGACTGAGGCCTGAGACTTTCTTAAAACACTATCTTTCAGAAACATTTTTCTTTCAGAGAACCTCTTCTAATTCAATGACAGTGCAAAGTTGTTTCTGCTGTTCTTGAGAGCCCACGGTCCCCGTTTTCCTTTAGTAATAATGACAGAGCACTGCTTCATTAGAGCTCTCGGAACATTGAATCTTTCCATTCTGATATTCAATTTTACTGTCAAGGCTCAAAATAAACAGACAGCCATTGAATTTAGGTTCTCTGGTAAATAGCCTACATAATCACTCTAAAATATGTACCAACAGATCAGCGGCTGTTCTCCGGGAATATCTTGAGGAAAAGCCCCATAGTGTCACTCTCTGAAAGGAAGACTGTCAAGAATTCCAAAAGGCCTGTGGTAACCACTCCAGCAGAAAGTATACTAGCCTTGTGGGGATGCTTCAGTGATGCCTACTGATTCAAGAGGTCTGCTGTTGAATAAATGCTGTTTGCTGCTGTCTACCCTAATCATCACAGATCATCGTCTTTTCTGGGTGAATGACTACAACCCCAGCCACTGGCAAGACAAGATCACATTTGCTAAAACTAGTGGCAGAATGGTGTTTCAGATTCTGTCGTTCACATAGTGCCTTTGTGTTAATGAATCTAACCATCTTTACATAGTTGACTCAGCAAACAACAGCCTCATCTCCAGTCACGTCATCATCACGAACTCACCAATACTCTGGGTGCAGCAATAAAGGCTGGTATAACAACCAATGCCAAGCTGGTTGGCTGGTTTTATAGGCCAGAAAGGATGAAAAAGTATGCGATACTTTGAATTTTCTAAAAGCTAAATGTCACATTATACAATCACTTCTCAGCTGTAGGTGTTGCTTTGTCTGACAGATATGGCTATTGTTTCTCTAAAACTGAGTGTTCTGCTTCTTAGGGACAAGATTAAAAGATATATCAAAGAGCTTTTGGCTGCTTGTCTCAGGTTGGAGAGATGCCCATGGGGTTCCAAAAAGTATGCATGCCTCAACAAGCAAGCCAAGATGAGTCTACTCATCACTGACAACTTCACTCTTTCAGTGGAAATCTTCCCTTAATACATTATATAACAAAGCAGGGCTTTTAGAAAGTATACCATGGAGCCTCTCTCACCTGAGTGAATTTATTGCTCCACTAAAATATGACTGGGAACTAGAAGGCAGGGTGCCATCATGTAGGCAACCAGAGGCTTTTCCCATTTGTCAAAAGAATGATCCAGACTTTATCTTAGCCTTCAAAATTATATTACCTCAATCAGAACCAGGAAGGTGGCAAATGTCAAATAGGACAGCATACTTGCTCATTCCTTAGCCAAAGAGAGAAGAGTCACCATGAAGGTATTGGCATTTAAATGCTTCAGAGTGTGACCACCTTATATCAGGCTTGCAAAGATCAGTTGCCCTAGTCAGTTTGGCTCAGTGGATAGAGTGTTGGCCTACAGATTGAAGGGTCATGGGTTTGATTCAGATAAAGGGCACGTACCTCAGTTGCAGGCTCAATCCCCAGTCCTGGGTATGTGGGGGAGGCAACCAATTGATGTGTATCTCTCATATTGATGTTTCTCTCTCTCTGTATCACTCCCCCCTCTCTCCCACTCTTTCCAAATATCAATGGAAAAATATCCTCGGGTGAGGCTTAAAAAAAAAAGATAGGTGATAAGGGTGAGACATGCAGTCTACAAGACCCTCTTGCCTCTACTCCCTAGGAGAGGCACACATCAGTGCCCTTTTAGAAAAATGTGACATGTTTCTACAACTCTGAATAGAAGACCTACTGCTCAATTCTAAGTGTACAAGGGCATCAACCGTGTATACTCTTTACTTCCCATCAGCCAGCACGGAGGCCAGCCCAGAGAAGGAACCCAACAAATACAGAGTGAATAAATGAACATAAAATATAATTGTCATAAAGCAGATCCTGAAAAATATAAGAAATAACATGAAGATTATGTCATTCGTGCTTACTTGTCTCTACAAATATATTTTATAAAGCACTGTATTTCTTTTTAAAGACTATAAAACTTCTTAGATTCATTGGGATTCCCATAGAAGTTCACTAAGATACCAACAATAATTTTGTGTTGACTTGACCAGCTGAAGTAAAAAGAACCAGAGTCAGATTTCTATTATTAATGCACAGTTTTAGCTGGAGCCTTCCCACATTTGTAGTAATAATAATTACAAAGACTTGGAATAGTTCACATGTATGGGACATTTACCAAGTACCAGGTGCTATGCTAAGGAATTCATATGCATAATCTCAGATAATCTTTTCAAGAGTTCAACAGGGAAGGTACAATTTTTCTCTCAACTGAGGCTTAGAGCTATTCAGTAAGTTGACCTTGAACTGAACAAGTAAGTGACAGAGCCAGGATTCAAACCCATGTCTATCAGATGCTACAGTCTAGAGCAGCCGTGGGCAAACTACGGCCCGCAGGCCGGATCCGGCCCATTTGAAATGAATAAAACTAAAAAAAAAAAAAAGACCGTATCCTTTTATGTAATGATGTTTACTTTGAATTTATATTAGTTCACACAAACACTCCATCCATGCTTTTGTTTCGGCCCTCCGGTCCAGTTTAAGAACCCATTGTGGCCCTCAAGTCAAAAAGTTTGCCTACCCCTGGTCTAGAGCCACAACCACTATACTCTATAAATGTTTGCCAAACTTCATTTCTGTGTCTTATTGTTTCAAAACATTTACTATCTAGTTGTGACTAAGTGTTAGCATCTGTTTTTGTCAGGGATGATTCTGTCAACTGATACCCACCACTGTGATCAACTGTCATCAGTAAAAAAGGCTCAAGTGAGTTTGCTTGATGGAAAATTTCTTTACAGAATGGTGAGCTCTTCCCTGTTCTGTGAATTTATCCCTCTCCTAAAATATGACTGGGAACTAGAAAGTAGGGCGGTTATCACTTAAATAGATACCTGCTCCTATACCAGCACTTCCAACACTAATTTGCAAACAGATCACCTAAGGATCTTGTTAAAATGCAGGTTCTGATGTACCAGGTCTAGGGTGTGGTCTGAGTATTTCTAAAAGGCTACTGGTAATGCTAATCAAGTGTGGTCCATGGACCAGCAATAAGTATCAAGGATCTAGAAAACACTAGAAAGCAGAATCTAGATTCTCTGGACCCCAAACTTAATTCCAAGAGAGAATAATAGGTGTGGAATAGAACATCCTTCAGCTAAACAATAAAAGAAAGTAAGCTAGAAAAAGCCTAAAGGGTGTGGCCCTAGGCTTCAAACCAATCTAACAATCTGCAGGGCATAATCCCGGTGGGCATTGACACCATCTAGCTTCTTGAACAATTATATCCATTCATATAAGCTGCACCTACACCATCAATGCTGTTTAGTATCCTTGGTAACGAATGCTCCAGAACTGTAGCTATCCTTTTCAAACCTCAGCTCCATGGGAATCGTGATGGGTCAAGTTAAGTTCATGGTCCAGTAACAGAGCCCTCAGGGGCATGAAGAGGGGCCTCGGCCAAGAATAAGTCATGTGAAAGCCTGAGCAAAGAGCCCTGAGGTGCAGAACAGGATGAGTAAGACCAAATCGCTGACCCCTTATAATGTAAAGTGCTTCTAACTTTTTAATATTTCTTGTTACATGGTCAGCAGAGAAACAATATACCTGAAGTGAGGCAAGCAAAGATGGACTGGCTCGTTTAAACAACAGCATCATGTAACAGGATTCCACAAAGAAATAAACCACAGATCAGAGCTGTATATATATATATATATGTATACATGTCCATATAGGTGCATATATACACACATAGTATAAGATTAGCAGGCCTCACTCTGCAGCCTTAGTTTCACAATGTGTTTTTCAGCCACTTCACCACCCTCAAGGACCTGCTACATGAACACTGGCAGTCCACTTACCAAATGGAGCCCCCAAGGGTTCTTGACATTTATTTGGGTGCTTAAATGTGCAGGTATTATACCCAGTGCTTTACATACATTATATTATTTATTCATGCAACAAGCCTATAATAGGGATCACTGTTTCCAGCCAACAGATGAGGAAACCGAGATCAAAGCCACAAAGACTTACATTCCCCTCCTTCTCAAAGTCAGGTGGAAGCAACTTCACGAAGTTATCAGGGAACACTCCTCGTCTGCCGTTGAGCTCTCCTTCCCACCAGCCTACATCGATGCAATCCTAGGAAACAGAAGAGCAGAGAATGAGAAATGGGGCAAGCATGCTCCAGACAGATCTGACATCCCTTTTAGAGAGAACAGAGGCCCTTTCCTTGAGGCCACTATCTATGCAACAATGGTTACTAAGACAAAGTCAGCGCAAACCCCAGAGTCAGATGGGAGAACAAAAGCTTAAGTGTGCTAGAGCTTCTGGATGGGACTCAAAACCCACTGCTGCTTTTAGATGCCCTGAATCAAAAAGATCTTTTTCCCCCCTTTAAATATTTTGGAAGATATGGGTTTTCTTCATTTTAATTTTACTGAAATAAAAATATTTCATTAACTGCAAATGTGCTTTAGAAAACATCACATGCACAAAGATCCTCTTTGATTAGCTGGCCGCAAAGTGTGTCGAAATTAAAGAGGGCTTTCCGACAGGCAGCCAAGCATAAGAAAAATTATACGTTCCACAAGCTCATTAATGTACTGCTGTCCTTCACCTTCTCCTTTCTATGTTGATGAGACACAGTTGTCAACATGAAAAGCCTTTCTTCCACCTTACAGAACTCATTGTTTGCTTACTAAATAAATGAGTAAATATATTTATCTTCCAGATCAAACCTGCTTCCCCTTGAGTAATCCCTATTCTGTTCATTCACTTGTCAAACACTTATTAAGTGCCTACTCTGTGCCAGGTGCTAGGGAGAGAACAAGAGCCAGCCTTTTCCAAATTTCTATCCTGAGCCTAATGGCCTCATGGTTCTCCTTATGCCACAGAATCACTTCTATTTTCCTCCATATCCAATTGGTTGGACATCTGATTTGTTCTAGTTTTATAACCTATCTCACATTTGTCTTCTGGGTCCAATTCCACTTCTACCACTTCAATCCAAGGCTCACCTGGCCTGCTGTAAATCTCCTCACTTGGGCATTTCTTCCTGCCCTGTGTACATACAATACACACACTGCTGTCAAGCATGCATCCTTCAGGAAAAATCTGATCCTCAGACTGTATCAACAACTTCCAGCTAAAGTCCAAAATGAATAAAGGCTTTCAAAAAAATACTAGGAACATGGAGGACTTTTAAAGTTACATCTGAAGCAGCAAATGCTCAAGAAAGTGAGGAAATCATGCTCAGGGCTCATGGAGAGACCTACTCATGGTCCTCCACAATACCAGGGCCAGGAGGGCTCAAGTGGCAGATGTGCAGCTGGCCTAGGACTTGGCTGTCAGGCCCTGGAGGTCCATGGCTTATGTAATTCACTTGTGCCTTGCTAGATCATACATTCCAGCAAGGTGAGGAACACATGTCACTTTTCACCATTATACCCCCAGTCCATTTCACAATGCCAGATAGAATAAATATTTGTGGGATCAATGAAGACTCTTTATAATCCTGAGTTCTGTGATCTCCTGCTGTTTAATACTTGGATTGCTGCAGGACAAGATAGCCTCTGCATAACTTAACTTATGATGATTCTGCACAAGTTAACATAAGGCCCACCTCAGGTGAGAAGTGATCATCAGCATCCCTTCCCCCAATGTCTTCTGTTACAAGGGTAAACTGAACTTTCAGAAGAGAATATGGGTTTTAGAAATGGGTCCTTAATCACAGACCAAATACCAGTCCCAACCAACACCACAAAAGAGACACTTGAAGCAATCAAGTTCAGATTTACCCAGAACAATACAAGATTCAAAAGACTTCCAACATGAGAGCATGCTTATCTTCCTTGGAAAATGACAATGAGAAGTCCAGGTAAGTATTCTGGTCCTGACTTCATCACATCCCCTAAACCCGTGGTCGGCAAACTGCGGCTTGCGAGCCACATGCGGCTCCTTGGCCCCTTGAGTGTGGCTCTTCCACAAAATACCACGTGCAGGCGCGCACGTACAGTACGATTGAAACTTCATGGCCCATGCGCAGAAGTCGGTTTTTGGCCTGGGAGAGTCTATTTTGAAGAAGTACTGTTGATATTTGGCTCTATTGACTAATGAGTTTGCCGACCACTGCCCTAAACGATTTAGCATCAGTCCCCAAAGAAGGGATCATGAACAGGGGTGGTGGTGGCAGGATGTGATGATGGCTTCTGAGGCTCTTCTAACCCTGAGATGTTATGTCATGAACAATATCAGAAAAGTTTATGGGGTTGGAATTTGTTTACAATTAAGTGTTAGAAATTGTTTTAGTTATTAGGATCTGCTTCTGAGGAAATGCCTGGCACATTTTTTCCTCCTCTTTCTCTGGATAAGTCCTTCTCATCTTCAAAACCCACTTGAAACTGACCTTTAGGAAGGTGACTATGATGAGTGCTTTATCTTTTCTCTAACACTCTATTTTAATTTGCACTTCATGATATTCAATTCAACAGATAGCTATTAAATGCAAAATATGCTTAGGTTGCTCTGTAGGCACTGAACATTAAACATGCAGAGAACATTAAACCCAGAGAGTTTAGAGATTTACATGAAAGACAGACACACAATATTATACAAGGTCCTTTTTGGTAAACCGGTATTAACCAAGAGATCTGGTACCAAAGAGTAGAGAATCATTAATAGCTTTTCAAAAAATCTTAAATCTTTTCATGTGTGAAGGGTTTGCTTATGTGAGGACTGGACTTCCCTTCACAATCGTTTCTGATCATTTGATAAGAGAATTATGCCCACAAAAGTCACTCAAATATTGTTTAGTACTACATTTCCAGATAGATAGATAGATAGATAGATAGATAGATAGATAGATAGATAGATAGGGAAACAGCAATGATTGAGAATCATTGATAAGCTGCCTCCTACTGGGGATCCAGCCCATAACCCAGGTATGTGCCCTGACTGGGAAGCGAACCATGACCTCCTCGTTTATAGGTCGACACTCAACCACTGAGCACACCAGCTGGGCTGTTACATTTCTTTTTAAATGTGATTTGACTTTGGATGGGTAAACACACAATGTAATATACAGATAATATATCATAGAATTGTATACTTGAAGCCTATATAAATTGAAACCCCTATTTACTTTTTTAAAAAGGCTTTTTTCAAACTTTCTGAATGGTGCAAATCCATGCTTTGCCTTAGCCTTATGCAAGCAGTAACCCAAGAACCACTGTAATGAAGCCTTTTGCTTTGTATGTGAGAGAAAATAATGAAATTGTAATAAGCAAAAGCATATTCAGAATAACTTTAGTACTGATGCATGCCTACAGGGGAAAACAGTGCATCTCACATTATAGTTATTATATCTCCCATCAATGGTGAATGGCTCATCTATACTTTGCTTTTTAGAGAAAACACTAACAGTCCTAATTATTGCATAATTCAAGGTAAGAGAGGGAAAGAACAAGACAGAACACAATCTACTTGTTCTGATTAGTATAAGAACAAATACAAGGCTCGTGGATGAGATAAGTACATTAAAAAAGAAAAGTGAGTGGTTGAGTATCAGCCTATGAAGCAGGAGGTCATGGTTCAATTCCAGATTAGTGTATATGCCCAGTTGCAGCCTCGATCCCCAGTGTGGGGCATGCAGGAGGCAGCCAATGAATGATTCTCTCTCATCATTAATGTTTCTATCTCTCTCTTCCTCTCCCTTCCTCTCTGAAATCAATAAAAATATATTTTTAAAAAAGAAAATTTCCAATGTGACTTAGAATACAAAGAAAAGTGAAAATGCAGGACAGAAAGCAGCTTCAGGTCAAGGTGCCAGCAGTGAGATGGAGACTTACAGAGAACCAAGGCATTATTTTTCTAGCAAAAGAAGCTAATTTAAAGGAAACAGAAACAATTTTGATAGCAAAATGAGAAGTGAAAATAAGTCCCCCTCAACAAACCAGACAAAACAACTAGCCTTTGATGGCAGAGATGAAGAGAGAATTATTAGTACAAGGGCTGTGCTTCCCGTAATGTAAAAGAACAGCAAATTCAATTTATTTACTGAGGATGTGAAATATGCAGGACAGGAGAGGAATTCAAGGGTAAAAAAAAAATATTGTATCCTCATGGGACTTCCAAGTTCAGAGCCTAGTGGAAGATGCAGACACAGTGAATCGATATGGCACAGAAACACCAACAAGAGTGCTAGGCTGGATTTCAAAACAAGTGGGACCCTGAGAAGCTGGGCAGCCTGGAAGGAAAGAATGAGGGCAAGAACTGAGATGATGAGAAGGGTCAAGGGCAAGATCACCAAGTGTGAGGAAAGGAAGACAGTGGGAATTGGGTCACAGAACAAAATATTCAAGAATTGGTGCTTAGAGTTCTGGCTGGTGTGGCTCAGTGGATTGTCATCCCATGCACCAAAAAAGTCACTGGTTTGATTCCTGGTCAGGGCACATACCCAGGTTGCAGGCTTGATCTCTAGTAGGGGGCGTGTAGGAGGCAGCCAATCAATTATTCTCTCTCATCGTTGATGTTTCTCTCTCTCATTCATGGAGAAAGTGAGTGTTGTATGATTTTGGTGTGGCTGTTAAGTGAGTCGTGGAGTGCCCAGAGGGGGTCTCACACCCTCAGCATCCCACCAGCAACACAGAAAGCGATGTTTAATATTTACTAATGAACGCCTTCTGCACGGAGCTTCAGGGGGGCTGTTGAGAGAAAGCTCCATGGAAGCCAGAACCCAGGAGCACTCAGCTCTGCCTTTGCTTGTTAACATCTCCCCAAGAGATGCAATTATTCTGCTTGGCTGGGATTTCTACTCAGAATTTCCAGCATCCCCATAAGTCGGTTACTAAAGCGGCTCGTCAGTACACAGTTTATGAGGTAACAGGGAGAAAAAGAAAGCTATGGTCTATCTCAGTGTCAGCAAAAATGCCTGGCAGACCACAATTAATGAGGGAAGCCGAGGAGACAGTCCCAGGGATAAGCCCACTCAAGAATATGTTACAGTCCAAATGTCAACATCCTTGGATCATGGAGGCTTAGGCAGTCATTAACTGTTTTGTGATACTGGCAAGTTATGACCTCAAAGAGTTCATCTACTTGTAAAAAAAATCCCGACTTTTTGTTGGGCAATAACAGACAAGTTTTGCTACAGTAGTTTCCGATTTTTTCATTTTACAATAGGAATAACAAAGGAATAACAGGTGAAGGGCATAGCCATGATCATTATGAAGGTCAAAGGTTAGCATATTGTAAAACTGGTAACAAAAGAAATCAATGAGTAACACACAAAAATCAGTAATCAAGCTTTCCTTTGGCCACATTAACTGAAAAATGTACTGATGTGTAAAAACTGTACAAATGATCCCTGACTTTTGATGATTCAACTTAAGAGTTTTTTACTTTACAATGGTGCAAAACCAATATGCATTCAGTAGAATACATACTTGAAATTTTGACCTTTTCCCAGGCTAGCGATATGTGGTATGATACTCTCTCGTGATGCTGGGCTGTAGTAGAGCTGCAGCTCCTAGTCAGCCATGTGATCATGAGGATGAACAACCAATACTGTACAGTGTAGTCATTGTGTTAGGTGATTTTTCCCAAATGTAGAGTAATATAATTGTTCTGAGCATGGATAAGGTAGGCTAAGCTAAGCTATGATGTTCCATAGGTTAGGTATATTAAATGCATTTTCAACTTAAGACATTTTTAAGTCATAATGGTTTTATCAGGATATAATTTCATAAGTCGAGGATCATTTGTATTCAGAAATGCCCTCATGTCTTTTATAAGCTACTCATATTATCCCTTGCATTTTCCTGCTTCTTCATACATCTAATAATTAGTTATTGTATAATCTTTAACAACTATAGTTAATAATAGTATGCTATATTGTTGATAGACTGGATTTTAGTGCCTTCCTTGCAAGAGTGTTGAGTTTTGTTATGGTGGGCAAGTTACTTGCAGATCAGTTTCACTTATCAAGGCTTGGTTTTAGACTTTGTTAGGATAGGTCTAGTGGAGTGCTATTCCTATGGCTTCCCTTTCTTGGTTCCCAATTGAATACCAGGCATTTTCAGCAAGGTTTTCCTATCCTGCTTGGACAGAACTCCAATCTCTCCCATCACTGGTGACGTCCGAAATAGCCACTCACATCACAGCTCACCCCCAATCACTGAACTTATTTTCTGCCAGGCCTGGTGGAGTCTTGCCCTATTGGTATGTAGCTTAACATTTGGTCAAAGATTCAAAGGACAACTATAAACAGACGTCTGGAGTTCTTTCTGTGTACAGCTTGCTACTTTGCAATTCCCACCCTGAAAATTCCAGGTACCTTCGTAGCCCTGAATTACAATTTATTTCCTCTATCCACTTTGTCTTCTGCTCTCTGTTTGGGCTCTACTGCTCTGTGCTACAAATTTAAAAGTACCCCCAGGCAAAAAACAAGGTTGATGTGGAGCTCACTTTATGCTTCTCCACTCTCAAGGATCACATCCCTGTACTGAGTATTGTCCAATGCCTAAAAACAACTGCTTGATGTATTTTGTCCGATTTTAAAGTTGTCCATGGCAGGCAGGTAAGTCTAATAAACTTTACTCCATCATAGCCATAACCAGAAGTTATGGTTTCACTTAAAAATATCGTTTCTTTAATTAGAATGAATTTATTTTGTTCTAGATATAATAGGACTTTAAACTCTATCTTTAAAAGTCTGAGCTATTTCAAGGTCTAATTCCCAAAAGATGTCCTAGAGAAAGAATTTCTGAAATGAAGATACATGCAGAGGTTTTTAATTATCCTGGAGTTTCCTTTACTAGTCATATGTACCCTTCTCTAACAAGGAAGGTGAACAATTCCCTAAGGAAAGTAGTCATTGTTAAACATCTTTATATGGAAAAGTTAAATACGTACAATAAATCAGTGCCTCCCAATCCTTTTTAGATAATGGCACACATATAAAATGATAATATTTTGATGACACACTGCTGAAGGCCAAACACTGTTAGAGATCATCAGCCCGGAGGGAGAGTCCAACCACCTAAGGCCCTTCCCATCCACCCTGAAGAGCTGAGGGGATCACTGTCCTACACTCCTATAACCCACTCCTAGCACATGGGTTAGGAAATGCTACAGGAGTAACCTTTGAGTCCAAATGTCACTAACGAAGAAATAAGGAAAAAAAAACACCTGAAACCAAATCTCAGGCCCCAGAAAGAGAACAGAGCTTTCTTCCACAGGTGTTAGGAGAGGCAGACAGGCAGGAATCAGGAAGGCCTGAATGGATTTTAAAGACCACACAGAACAGATGTCTCAAAAGGCCTCAGTGCTCATACTGTTTCCCGCTCAAAAAAAGATGCTTCTATCTGGAGCCTCTTCAGAGAACAGCACCCAACAGATATTGCCATATTAGCTCAACTCCAAGTTCACCATTCATATTGGGCATCTCCTGGAATTGTGGGACATGGCCATATCGTTTATAGACAACATTAAATAAGAATGCTTACTCATTTCATTATCTCATTTGCAGCTTAAATAATTTTAAGTCTCAGGAAATGTTTTTGCTTCTAGACTTTTTATAATAATAGAATGAAAGACTTTCTACCCCCATTAAATCACTTCAAAAATCAGTAAGCATGAGAAAAGGAAGTGTTTGTAGAGAGGGCCTTTCCTGTGTATTTATAATCTGGCTTAAGCATGACAAGAGACAATAACATCTGAGAGCATGGAAACAAATCATACACAAAATGCAAATCATTTAGGCAGCACTTTTACATTTTTGTCCATTTAAACATAATCATTTATATGAAGTTATGGAACAATGTTTTCAGAGAAACTTCTCATTTTTTACTTGTTAGGTTATTTACATTCAGGTGACCACTTAATGTTAAATTTTAAAAGCTATTAGTAATGGCACCTTCAGCTCACAGTTCACCTCTCAAGGATGTACATCCTATAGCTAAATTTTCATTTTCATTTATGTTTAGAGAATTGCATTGATACTGCATCCAAATACATGTTTTTCTTCTATTAAAGGGATAGCAGATATAATAAAAAATATTTTGCTTCATTGACAAAGACACTGGAAATTATAAAGCATCTTTCATTATTTTTAACAGACTTTCTTGGCCCCTGCACCACCTCTAAGAGACACAAAGAAAGTAGTAAGGGTGAGGGTGAGGGTAAGGGGAGTACAGTGGGGCCTTGACTTATGAGTTTAATTCGTTTGAGACCGAGCTCGTTAAGGAGCTCGTTAACTCAAATTACTCTATCAACTCAATGCAAAAAATTGGCCGAGAGACAGCTGGTATCTCAAAAAACTCGTTAGTCGGGACACTCGTAAGTCAAGGCCCCACTGTATCTTCATTTAACAGGTAAGCACAGCAAAGGAATAACAGGTGAAGGGCATAGTCATGATCATTATGAAGGTCAAAACATCCAAGCTGCAGCTGCTATTGGTAAATTCCTAAATTACTACCTTCTATCTCTATTCTTTACCAGACAAATCTATATTTAAATGTTTCTATTATGAAAACTTATTCCCTGGCATAAAAATTTGTTTAGAGTCTTTTTCTCTATACTCAGCAAATTTAATTTCTAGGCTGGTGCAGTTAAAAAAGAATACAATCCCCAGGTTAAATCCAGGCCCTCAGGCTGCTCAACAGGGTCCAGGCCTGACTGATGAAGTGTAGCTGCATTTGTGTGCTATCTGGTGAGAGAAGGGGCACAGGGGAAAGGGGTACGGGAGCAGGAAAAGGTGCTGATATGGGAGATTCATGGTCTCATATTCCACAGGAAATTCCCAGGAAGGCTCAGAACAAAACCAAGGTCCTTGAAATTCATGCAATCACATGTCAGGCAATTATTTACTAAATACTAGGGCTCAGATGGCCTTGTAAGAAAAACAGACCGATCAACATTAAGTATCTCTGCAGAGCAAAAGTCCTTAATTTTGCCAAAATCCAAATTAGTAGTATTTTCTTTCATAGGTTGTGCTTTTGGTGTCATGTTTAACAACTCTCTCCTCCTATGTGTTCATAAATAATTGTCTATGTCACCGGTTCTCAACCTGTGGGTCGCCAACCTGTGGGTCGCGACCCCTTTGGGGGTCGAACGACCCTTTCACAGGGGTCGCCTAAGACCATCAGAAAACACATATATAATTACATATTGTTTTTGTGATTAATCACTATGCTTTAATTTGTAACAATGAAAATACATCCTGCATATCAGATATTTACATTACGATTCATAACAGTAGCAAAATTACAGATATGAAGTAGCAACGAAAATAATTTTATGGTTGGGGGTCACCACAACATGAGGAACTGTATTAAAGGGTCACTGCATTGGGAAGGTTGAGAACCACTGCTCTAGGTTATGTTTTACATGTAGATCTATGGTTCATTTTGCATTAAATTTTGTATCATGTGTTAGGTTTAGGTAAGGGTTCACTTTTTTTTGCCTATGGATACCCAATTGCACCAAAACCAATTTTTGAAAAGGTTATCCTTTCTTTCCTGTTTTCTTTGCACCTCTGTTGAAAATCTATTGGCTGCATTTCTATGGGTCTGTTTCTAGACATTCTATTTCAGGGGCCAGCAAGGTAAAGACCTTGGGCCAAATCTGGCCTGCTATCTATTTCTGTACAGCCTACAAGCTAAGAATAGTTTTTACATTTTTAAATGGTTATGAAAAATCAAAAGAATAATATCTCAAGAAATGTGAAAATTATACTAAATTCAAATCTGAATGTCTATAAATAAAGTTTTATTGGAACTCAGCCATGTCCATTCATTTACATTTATAACTGCTTTTGCATAGTTGCAACAGACTGTATGACCCATGAAGCCTAAAATATTTACTCTCTGGCTCTTTACAGAAAAGGTTTGCCAAGCCCTGGTCTAGGATATGAGGATTATTATGCAACATCCATGCAAGACCTCAGAGGCTCTCTGAATGCCACTATAAAAAAATACTGTAAGGACAGAAGCTTTAAATAGAACCTCTGAAAGCCCTAAGGAAGGCAGAAAAGGAATGCATTTAATAGCCAACTGCCCTTTCCAACTAGGGCTACAATATAAAAGCCTTAAGTAAAACTATTCTTAAAAGGATGAATTTTACTGTACTATACAGTTAACTATAAAACAGGGGAAATTTAAGTCTAAAGGGCATTTATTTTTAATGGCGTTTTTTCTTAAGTGTCTCCATGAATCATAAATTATGAAAAAATATTTCAAATGTGAAAGATGATAGTTTAATCCGGCAGCGGTTCTCAACCTGTGGGTCGTGACCATCAGAAAACACATATAGCATATCAGATATTTACATGATTCATGACAGTAGCAAAATTACAGTTATGAAGTAGCAATGAAAATAATTTTATGGTTGTGGGTCACCACAACATGAGGAACTATATTAAAGGGTCGTGGCATTAGGAAGGTTGAGAACCACTGGATATCATGAATATAAGGTATTTTTATAAAAATCTATTGGAAATTTTCAAGTTGAGTAATCAATTTTTTAAAAGTATGGACACAAGGGGATGGGAAGAGATTAACCAAAGAACATATATACATAACCCATGGACACAGACAATAATGTGGTGAAGGTCTAGGTTGGGATGGGGGTTGGGTAGAGGGAGCAGAAAGAGGGAAAACGGGAGACATCTATAATACTGTCAACAATAAAAAAAAAGGAAAGAAAAAATGTGAATACCTATCAAATTAGCAGAGATTAGAAAAAATGACAATATGCAGGGATGACAAGGACAGGAGAATATAACTGCATATACTTCTGTGGGGAGACTAAATTGTCACAATCGTTCATAACATCACTTAAATGCCTTTAAAACGCACTGGGGCAGAATTACATTTAGCAACTTATCATCAGGAAATAATAACTGCTAACAATTAGACAGCAGTTGCTATGAGACAGGCATTCTAAGTGCTTTATCTACTTTAACTTGTTTAATCTTTACAACACCGGAAGGTAGGTACTGTCATCATCCCCATTTCACAGATGTGAAAACTGAGGCACCGAGAGATTGAGCAACTTGCTCAAGGTTACATAAGTAATAGAAGTTGGCAAAAATAATTAACATGCATGAGGATTTATAAACAAGATGGTGACTAGATGCAATATTGTCTAAAATAGGAAAAAAACAGAAACAGGCTAAATATAAGAGGATTGTGCTATTTCATACATTAGGATGCTAATGAAGCATTTAACCATGCAGCCAAACATAAGCATGATATATTTTGGATAAAGAGGGTTAATAAATAGTGTATGATATGATCATATTTTATTTTGAAGTGGGTGGTGTGTGTGTGTGTGTGTGTGTGTAAAAAGTCTGGAAGAAAATAGCTCGAATATTTAGAGAGGTATCTGAAGGTGGTGAGGTCACAGGTGACTTAGAATTTTCTCTGTATTTATCTGTTTTGTTCTAATTTTTTCTTCAAGAGTAAGTATTATTTCTATAATTTTAAAGTATTACTTAAAAGTGCATCCCACGCCACTTGCCATCTCAGAAACTGTATTTTAATAAAATGCAAATATGAATGTAAAAACTTTGAGACACTTTAATAAGACCAGGACTTACAACTATAATAAATTACTTTAATCCTAATAGAAGTTAAATAATGAAGAGGAAGTTCAGAGAAAGTACTGGCCTTAATTTCAGGACAGTTCAAGTACTAAGAGAGAACTTCCAGTCACTGAACATTTGTCTGTTCTTCTTCCTACAATAATTTATCATAGCAATAACTATCAGTTGACTTTTACATTTCTAAAGCCACACTATCTCATTTAATCCTCACAACAGCCCCCTCAGAGTAATACAAATAGAAAGGCTAGAAATAGAAAACAGAAAAAAAGAAAGCTTCTCTAATTTTGTATGGCACCTGCAGATTTTTCTGTGTGTGGCAGGAAAAAAGATGCTGTTACAAGGCTTACTGATGTCCTGCCACTAAAACACAGCACTCTGGAGAGAGATGACAATTAGGATGAACAAACACAGGGTCCCTTTTGACAGCTTTATATAATTTGTGGTGGCTCATGAAACTGGGAACTTGCAGCAAATGTAATTCATCTATCTGAAAAATCTATAATCATCACCATCAAAATTTGGGGCTGGCACTGTTTTTACTGTCTACTGGTAAATTAAAAAGAAGTTTTCTCCTATCTCAAGTCCTACGTTTCCCATCCTCACCTAATTTAAAACCATGTGTTTGGGAGGATACACAAGCTCATTGAGGAAGTATTGATCAAATACACTATGGTGTGAGGATTCTTCTCAATCGTTCCACTGGCCTGGTGACTTGAAAGAGGAAGACAAAACAGCAAACTGTATTCCTTGGGATTGCTAATGCTCCTAAGAGGAGATATGCTGTGACTTCCGTCTTGAGAAAGGACACATGCACTCTAACAAGACGGACCATATTGTAAGAAATACATCCTATAACATAAATGACTCATTTGCTGAACACTGATATTTTTCAAGTGTGTATAAACCCAAATGACCCCAGACCTATGCTTCACTTATTCATTCCCTCATAAAACATATCCTTCTAATGGGTCTGTCAGGGTGTCATCATTTGCAGGGTGGTACCAGCTAATTTACTCCTCCACCCTTGAAACCACATTTAATTCCACCATTTGAGCTCTGCTAAAAGCTTGGGCAGTTGAGAAAGAAAGGGTCAAGGCTAGCAATCTATTTAGCTGATCGGCTCTCTTATACAAAGCTGAGAGTCTTTCTTGAGATTCCTAAAGACACCTCTCTTGAAGAAACATTCTTACTTCTTGTGGGGTGGGAAGCAAAAAAGTCTGAAAACATTTTTCTCATGAATAAATGTTTCAATAAATGAATGAATAGGTGGGAGGTAGGAGAGGAAAATAAACATTAGAACAAACAATGGAACATATAATCACAGAATAACTTAGGAAGGAGCTTAGGATCTGCCTTTTAAAAAAAATGGTTAAAGCAAGCAGAAAACTCAGTGGCACATGGGCTCAGAAGAAAAGAGGAAGGCAAACTACACTGGGCATGGGAAGAAAGCAGAAGAAAGAAATAGAATGAGAGGGTTTCCGGCATAAAAAGAACCAACATTAGCCCTGAGCTGAGCTCATCATTTCCTCTGCACTGACTATCATCTCATTTATGTAGTGGTGACAATGGAATCAGAAAGTCATGGATGATCCTGACCCTAAGAGATCAGAAATGTGGACACCAAAATGCAAGCATCAGAAACAAATGGATGGGGTAATGGCATGGCGATACTGTTTTCCTGATAAAATAGTGTTAATGTCATTAATTTAGAAAGAAAATCCCACAGGCCCTTGCCCTGGATATTTAGCAACAATGGGTGACTCAATGAGTACACAAGTCGCCTCAGGGGTGACTGAGCCTTTCCTACCACAAGCATCTGACTGCTCATCGACCCCCCTTCCCCCAGAAGTTTGGACAGTACCGCCCTGCCCTGCCCAGTTCCAAGTTCCAAGTTCAGGGTCAGGAGACACCTTTGCCCTGGCCCTGTCACTGACTTGCTGTGAGAACCTTGGGAAAGTCACTTTCACATCTGGGCCTCTGTTTCTCCTTTGTAATCTGGACAGAACACCCATGATGACACCTAACTCCCAGAGTTGCTGTGAGGCTGAGCTGGGCAGAAACTCAGGAGGGAAAAGGAGTGGTGATGAAGGGTCCTGGTCTTTTGCTGCCAGTGGCCCAGAGGGTCCTGCACTGGGAACTTGCAGTCGTACAGGTAGATTGAGCCATTGTTATTTTTTAAATATTTTTAATTGGTTTCAGAGAGGATGGGAGAGGGAGAAAAGAGATAGAAACATTGATGACAGAAAAACCATTGACGCTCAACCCCTGAGTCATACTGCTGGGCAGATTGAGCTATTATTAAGTTAAATGCTCAACTGCTCTCTGGGAAAGAAGGGAGGAAAACACATTGAGGTAGAGATAGAGGAAGGTGGGGTAATTAGTACTCAGTCCTAACTCTGCCCTCACCACAGGGCTAACTCCAAACATTTGGACTCCCTGGTTTTATACATCCCTAGGCAAAGGTGAAACTCCAAGTTTGTTTTTTTTGTGTGGCAGTTCCCTTATACTTCTACCTGTTTCTAATCCTCAGGGTTCCCTCTTTCTTTGGGGTGCATCTATCATCCCAAACATCAACACTCTTTCCCCTTCCCTCTATCTCCACTGCTCCATGATTTCAGCCAATAAAATTAACCTTCTTAGTGTTGACTTTGATGCTGTTAAGTAGGCATATACCCATGAAGAAACAAGTTGTGTCTGCTTTAGTAAGGGTCAAAGACAGTTACAGAGGGGATCCTTTTTATAAGAAATAGCTAAAGATCCTTATTTACAAACAGGTCACATGGGAAGCCCTTCCTCCCAGACTGGAGAGGGAAGTAGCTTGGAGGAAAAGACCATCACTCTGAGGCCATGAGGCTGTAGGCCAAGGGCAAAACACTGTCCCTCTCCATAGCTGGGCTCACTCAGCCCTAAGCGGCAGTGGCCAGGGCAAGGAGCACCCTTCAGTGGTGGCCATTGTCACAGCTGGGCCCGACCTGACCCTGCCAGGCTACTCTCAGACCTTCTCCAGGGAGCTTCTCTGGTTGGAAACAGACCCAGAGACTTCTGAATCCTTTCAGCCACACCCTGGGCACAATCAGGAAGGCAGGGATGGGGGCGGCAGGAACACAGACTAAGGAGCTATTTTTGAGTGACTGGAAATAAAAGCTAAACACAGGTGTGTTCTTCACAAGTGGAAATGTTCCCAAATCCACAAGAATTCTTTATAAATAAACTAAAAAACAAACCATTTGAGTTGCCACATTTCATCCTAGTTTCCAGGGACACACACAAATAGTCCCAGTCTTTGCACATTAGTGCAGGAATCACAGAGGGCTTATGGGCACTTCTACTGAAGGTGTCTGACTCATTTTCTAGAAAGCTACAGGGCTAAAAATTAGCACAAAGCCTGCCCTGTGACACCAGCCACAACACAGAAAAACAAGGCAATGGGCAAGCACCTTAACTGACTATGAAAGGAAAATACGATGGAATTTGGGGTAAATCGAGAACCTTTAGAGCAAAAGCAAGCGATTCAGAGAGCAGCAATTCAGGTCTTTCATTTCAACTTATCTATAAGTAGAGGCCTGGTGTACAAAAATGTGTGCACTCAGGTGGGAAGGGGGGTCCCTCAGCCCAGCCTGTGCCCTCTCGCAGTCTGGGACCCCTCGGGAGATAACAACCTGCTGGCTTAGGCCTGCTCCCGGGTGGCAGAGGGCAGGCCCAATCCCTAGGTGCAGCCCCTGGTCGGGCTCAGAGCAGGGCCGATTGGGGAGTTGGGGCGCCTTCCCCTGTCACGCACAAAGCAGGGCAGATTGGGAGGTTGCAATGCCACCCTCAGTCACGTTCAGGGTAGGGCCGATTGGGGGGTTGGGGCACCGCCCCCGTCACACTCAAGGCAGGGTTGATGGGGAGGTTGCGGCACCACCCCCTGTCTTGCACAGAGCAGGGCCCATCAGGGGGGTTGGGGCTCCGTACCCTGTCATGCACAGAGCAGGGCCAATCAGGGGGTTGGGGCACTGCCCCCTGTCACGCACAGAGCAGGGCCCATCAGGGGGGTTGGGGCTCCGTACCCTGTCACGCACAGAGCAGGGTCAATCAAGGGGTTGGGGAGCTCCCCCCGTCATGCACAGAGCAGGGCCGATCAGGGGGTTGAGGAGCTCCCCCCTGTCACTCACAGAGTAGGGCCAATAGGGGAGTTGTGACACCGCCCCCTGTCACACTCAGGGCAGGGTGGATCAGGGGGTTCGGGCGCCGCCCTCTATCACCCACAGAGCAGGGCTGATCAGGGGGTTGGGGCGCCGCCACTGTCACACTCAGGGCAGGGCCGATGGGGAGGTTATGGCTCTACCCCATCACACACAGAGCAGGGCCCGTGGGGGGGAGGGGGTTGGGGCGCCGCCCTCTATCACCCACAGAGCAGGGCCGATCAGGTGGTTGGGGTGCCGCCACTCTCACACTCAGGGCAGGGCCGATGGGGAGGTTATGGCTCTACGCTGTCACACACAGAGCAGGGCCCGTGGTGGGGGGGGGGGGGGTTGGGGCGCCGCACCCTGTCACACACAGAGCAGGGCTGATCAGGGGGTTGGGGAGCTCCCCCCTATCAGGCACAGAGCAGGGCTGATCGGGGGGTTGGGGCGCCTTCCCCTGTCATGAACAGAGCAGGGAGGATAGGGAGGTTGTGGCCCCGCTCCCTGTCACACACAGAGTCGCAGTGTGATCAGAGGGTTTGGGTGCTGCCCCCTGTCACGCTGATCCCAGTGCCGGGAGGCCTCTAGGCTCCGCTGATCCCGGTGCTGGGAGACATATTACCCTTTTACTATATAGGATAGAGGCCTGGTGCATGGGTGGGGCTGGCTGGTTTGCCCTGAAGGGTGTCCTGGATCAGGGTGGGGGTCCCCACTGGGGTGCCTGGCCAGCCTGGGTGAGGGGATGATGGCTATTTGCAGCTGGTCACACACCCTTCAGGGTGGGGGTCCCCACTGGGGTGCCTGGCCAGTCTGGGTGAGGGGCTGAGGGCTGTTTTCAGGCCGACTGAAGTTCCCAACTGCTCCTGTTTTCTTTTTTATTCTGGGCCACCTTTAGCTCTGGCTCCAGCTCTGAGGCTTCTGCTGCTGAAAGAAGGTATCTGGTTTGTTTCGGTTCTATAATCAAAAAACTGTATAACTCCAGCTCTAAGATCCCGGCCTCGCTGAAAGCAGGTTTCTGGGGTTTTGTTTTAGCTTCTATATTCGTTACAATGTTTCTTAAACTGCAGGCTCAGAGGCCGGCAAAGCAGGCAGGGAACGTTGGAGTCCTCCATCACTGAAGCAAGCAAGCCTCATGTTAGTTTCAAGCTGCCTGGCTGCCGGCCGCCATCTTGGCTGGCAGTTAATTTGCATATCTCGCTGATTAGCCAATGGGAAAGGTAGTGGTCGTACGCCAATTACCATGTTTCTCTTTTATTAGATAGGATAATAAAAGCATAATATGCTAATTGGACCAGATGTCCTTCTGGACGAAGCCCAGGCTACAGCTGCGGCTGCGAGGGATGGATCCAGGCAGCGGCTGGGAAGGCCTACTCTTGCACAGATTTCATGCATCAGGCCTCTAGTATGTACAATAAAGATGCATATCCAAATGCATGTTGAACAAATGGTGAAGCTGTTCACTTTACAATATCAATGGCACAGAATCATCTAAATGAACTCAAATAATTTCTTAACTCAGAGGAAGATTTAAGAATTTTCTATAAAGTCAGCAGGGTTTCATAGACTCAGACTCCATTTCTCCCACTTTCAGCAGGCAAATTATTTATGGCCCATTTGTTTCCTCCAAATTCTTATTGAAATCTCACCCGTTGAGAATTCTGAACTATTTCAGGTAGATTTTTCACCATTGTTACCTACTTCATGTCATGGCATTCCAGCCCCAGCAGCAAACTAGGCCCAGACACAAGAGCCTTTTCACTCCTGTTTCTAGGTCAGATAAAGAGCAGCTGGAGTTGAAATGACAATTCCTAGGATTATAGGTATCACCCATTGGCGAACCCCTCCCCTGTGAGAGGCACTTTATACCCAGCATCTTAGTAAATCCTAATGGCAGCCCTGTGAGGCCAGCTTTATAGATGATAAAATTGATGCTCAGAGGGGTTAAGTGATATCCCCAAAGGCCCACAGCCAGGAGTGGCGTTGCTGGGATTCAAAGCCCAGTTTTTCTGAACTGGTGGCCTAGGTGGTACTTATCAGTTTAGCATGCTGCTTTCAACCAACTGGAATTCTAGGTCATTCATGGAAACAAAAGTTAAAACCTAGAGGAGCACAGGATGTGTCAAGAGACCTGATGTCACAGACCATATAAAATAATGATATAAACAAAATGATAGAGTGCAAAGGACTTTTTAAAACAACGGGCTCGCAATGGGCCCGAGCGCATGATACAGCATGAGTTAAGACTGCTGTATCATCAGCTATTGAACAACCAGCTAAATGGGCAGACAGAGGGCATCCAGGCAGCAGGAACATGGTTTGGATCAAGTTAGGGAGGACACACAAGCAAGATGGGAACATCCCAGGAGAGTTTGTTCATGTAGAACAGTGACATATACCAATGCTAAAAGGCCAGACTGAGGCCAGACAGACTGGGCCAATGAGTACAGGATAATCGAGTTGGATTTTTTTAAAAGGAAAGTTACTAAACACTTTCACTGGAGCATGGGGGTTCCATGAGATGATAAGAAGGGGCTGGATGCTAGAGATGAAGTAGCCCTCCACCTTTGGCCACCTCAGGGCTCTCCTCCAGAGCAGATGCTGTGGAGGGTGCTGGGGGAGGGAGGAGGCCCAGGGAGGAGCAGCCTCCATCCAGCCTGGGCCTGGCTCTACCACAGACAGGAAGTGTCAGGGATGCAGGAGGGCAGAATCTCTAGGTTCTGGTGCTGCTGATCTGGGGCAGGGTGAGCAAGAGTCAAAATGACATGAACACTCTAGGCCTGAGGAGCAGGATCAGTGTGAAAGCCAGGTGAAGGGCCAAGTATATGGCAAGGAGGGCAAGGCCATGTTCTGCAAATGTAATAATGATATCTGTAAGCTGCTTCACAGTTTCCAAACTGCTTCCTAATACATTAAGCTATGAAACCAGGGAAACTGGGTGCAAGCTTCGGACACTCTTGCTAGCAGCCTTCCACACGTGCCCATTCCTTTCTCCCTCCTGTGTGAATGGACCAGGAGAGAGTCCCTTTCTGACTAAGCTCTTCAGAAAAACCTGATTTTTTTTTATCAGACTGGATTTTAGGCCGGGAGGAAGGAAGGAAACAATTGAAATGAATGTGCTCTCATCATATGTAATCAAATGACAAGGACTGGAATAGGATATGTTAAGGTAGGAATAGATGTGTTCAGATAAAGGACTATCCATGGGGTTTTTTCTTCTCCCCAAACCTTATTAAATATTACTGATTCATCTGGAATTCAATTAAAATGAGGCTTCCCCCTTCAAACAAAAACAGGAATATAAGCCCCCCACCCCCACTGTCAAGAATGGCAGTTACTGAATTCTCTGCTTGCTTTGCCATCACAGGGGAAAGTGCTCTCACCCCTTTTCTGTATTTATGCTATTTATCAAAGTATTTGTATTATGCCTTACACCCACTTAGCAATTTCCCTATCCTGAATGTTAGGTTAAGGGTCTGTTTCAAAATAGGAAGTGCCCCATGCATAAGAAGCAGCCCAGAGGAGACACAGCCTAGGGACCACAGGAAGGGTGGTAAAGAAAGAGAACCACTCGACCTCCTAGGCAGCAAGGAACAATAGGGCAGCATTTCCTCTCCTCAGATTTCCTCCTGCCATGGAAAACACCAAACACCAACAGAGATTCATTGAAATAAGTTTAGGGGAGGATATTTTATAGGTAAAAAGATGGATGAGTTCTTGGGTGATCATCAAAGCAGGGAATAGTTTGCTATTCCCAAAAGGTTCCGGTCCTTAACATTGTCTAGCATACCACTTTCATATGGAATGGGTGACGGGGCCAGTTCTCTCCCTAAAATAATTTGACCTTTGGCAAGCTACTTAAACTCTGGTGTCAATAGTTGCCTGGCATTGTTGGCTCAGGCTCTTTGTTAAATCCTCACCCAAGGATAGGTTTTTTTGATTTTAAAGACAGAGGAAGGGAGACTGGAAGAGAAAGAGAAAGAGAGAGAGGGAGAGGGAGAGAGAGGGAAAGAGAGAGAGAGAGAGAGAGAGAGAGAGAGAGAGAGAGAGAGAGAGAGAGAGATCAGTTGCCTCCTGTATGTGCCCTGATCCAGAATTGAACCCACAACCTTTTGGTGTACAGGACAGTGTTCCAACTAACTGAGCCACCCAGTCAGGGCATGGCTCAGGCTCCTAAACACACAACCTCTACATCCATTTCTTAAAGGTAACTTCCTTGATTATAAAGGTAAATCAAACATGACTTTTGGGACACCCTTGGGGTAGGAAATCGGGGGAGGGGGCAGGAAACACCTTGGTCCACTTCCTCTCAGTAATGGCCAGAGGCCGTGGACCCAGGGCCTACTTCCCATGCTGGCCCCCTGTTCTCTCTCCCCTCTCCCTGCACCCTCCACCCCTCTAGACTGCCAGTGCTCTCAGGCCTGCATGAGTGCAGACAGCAATGATGCCTGTGCTAAGGGAATTATGTGTTCCCTGCCACTCACCTGCATATAAGAGTAAAACCACCGCCGAAACCGGTTTGGCTCAGTGGATAGAGCGTCGGCCTGGGGACTGAAGGGTCCCAGATTCAATTCCGGTCAAGGGCATGTACCTGGGTTGCGGGCATTTCCCCAGTAGGAGATGTGCAGGAGGCAGCTGATCAATGTTTCTCTCTCATCGATGTTTCTAACTCTCTATCTCTCTCCCTTCCCCTCTGTAAAAAATCAATAAAATATATTTTAAAAAAAGAGTAAAACCACCAATATATCTTTTTTAAAAAAATATATTTTTATTGATTTTTTACAGAGAGGAAGGGAGAGAGATAGAGAGCTAGAAACATCGATGAGAGAGAAACATCGATCAGCTGCCTCCTGCACATCTCCTACTGGGGATGTGCTTGCAACCCAGGTACATGCCCTTGACCGGAATCGAACCTGGGACCTTTCAGTCCGCAGGCCGACGCTCTATCCACTGAGCCAAACCGGTTTTGGCTCACCAATATATCTTAAAGATGGTTCAGTTTTTCATTGTGATGGACCATCATAAAATTCCTGTACTTCAGAGGAAAGGCTTAAATAACTTATCTTTCAACCATCTACTTGGTGAGTAACATTGCATAAAAGTATAAACAGTACGTGGTCCAAGCCCTGTTAAGCTGCATCACTTCATACAGATTTTATAGCTCTCAGTATGTTTACAAGACTCTGCCCATAATGATAATAAAATCGTTCAACCTTCTTAGCCCAAACAAGGCAGGTAAAATTCTCTCAAGCATGCTACCTGTCTTTGATCTGAGAGTAAACATTCTTTAAGTATTTTCTGCCTGTGAGGCATGACCTGCTTTTTGAAAGTGTCTCCTTGGACACACCATGACCCAGAGCTTTGCAGCTAGGGCCACTGTGCAGTCTGGGCCCTCCAGCCATGCAGGCCACCTTCTGGGTTAGCCTTTGTGGGACAGACATTTTCTGCCAAGCCATGCAAATCCATAACTGGCTCTCAGGCAAACAGAATGTAGTTGATTTTTAAATTCATTCATTCACCTAGATACACTGGGCTTTGCCTGATCCAGAGAAAAGACACAAGAGTCTTCCTGAGGAGTTCAGGACCATGAAAACCTCAAGTTTCAAGGGCTAAAAACAAAGCTTGTCCTATCCAGTCAATACCTCAAAGCAGTTCACAGTTTAGAAGGCAGGAGGGAAACTTTGTTTACCTTATTGATGAGAGTGACTATATCTCCTTCTTTGATTGTCAATTCATCATCATTCTGTGCCTCATATGGAAATATTACTTTGCAGTAATCCTTGGCTGTAAGAAGAAAAGAAAACACAACCTTTAAAATGCTTTATCTAATGAGCTGGCCCAGGAGAAGATAGTCTCTATCACATTAACTTCAGGGAAGAGCACACTTACAAGATAGGCTATAACCACTGCATAAAGGGTCACCCTCAGAAAACTACTGAAGATTGCTCATTTTGGGCGCATGCATATTTATTCTCTTTATTTTTTCCCCTTACAAATTATATGACGTCATGAAATGCCATTGACTGCTTTGCTTATTTCAGGCAGAAAAGCAAAAAGGTTTCCTTGGTCCCAGGAAAATATACCATTTTATATACTGTTTGGGTCCTTGCATAAGCAGACATAATCTACAAAAGAGCAAAAAGCTTAAATTTTGCCCTCACCATCTCCTTCCACACATTGATAAATCAGAAACAGGGTATTTGTATATGTTACAAAGCTGACATGGTACTCAAAACAATGAAAAAGACTCATGATGGTACATCTTAAGAGACTGATGTTGATATATTTATATGTAAACATGTGTCAATCACAAATAGCCAACAAATACTGACCAAATGTTCTTTACACACACAGATGCCATGGCATCTCTCTGGGAACCTGCCTGTTTATAGATGGGGCTGTTCACCAGTGAGGATACGCAGCAGCCCTTGCCAAAGAGGGAAAGACACAAAGGCTACTCAAAATCAGTTCAAGTATATCCTGAATTCTAGGCCTTTGAAAGTCTGTCTGATGTGAAATCTCTATTTACACAAAAGCACCAATTCTAAAGACTAAATACATTTGTAAGGTGTTTGGGAAATTAAGACTTAGAAAACTGGGGTTTTCTAATGTAGAATGAAAAATTCAAGAGAATTTGTGTCTACTGGGACAGACATTTATTATCCTACATCAAAGTCAATAGTCCTAATGGTTTTAAATAGCCTTAGAGCCTGGCCAGCATGGCTCAGTAGTTGAGCATCTACCTTTGAACTAGGAGGTCATGGTTTGATTCCTGGTCAGGGCACATGCCTGGGTTGTAGGCTTGATCCCCAGTGTGGGGCATGCAGGAGGCAGCCGATCAATATTCTCTCTAATTGATGTTTCTATCTCTTTCTCCCTCTCCCTTCCTCTCTGAAATCAATTATATATATATATATATATATATATATATATATATATATATAGCCTTAGATATTTCCCTAAAATTAGTCTAGTTCTTGCAGAAAGATCACCTGGAGCGACATACATACATATTATCCATACTACAATTTATGTCACTGAAATGTGTTATTATGCTTAATGTCACATCAATCCAACAGTTATATATAAAGTAAAGGCAATAAAAATCAAATCTGTAATACAGATACACTATGGTCTAGGGTTGGTCTAGATAAGATAGGGAGGAGAAGGGAAGGAAAGAGTAAGAGGACTCACTTTATTCCTATGTAGATGCTTTTGCTTTCCA
Organism: Myotis daubentonii; assembly: GCF_963259705.1. Taxonomy (NCBI): domain Eukaryota; kingdom Metazoa; phylum Chordata; class Mammalia; order Chiroptera; family Vespertilionidae; genus Myotis; species Myotis daubentonii. The sequence goes on along the minus strand of NC_081861.1, from coordinate 128,841,767 downwards.
TCCAATGACTCCAAGTTATCAGTTACCTCCCCTATCCCAGTGTTGGAAACCTGTTGTCTTAGTTATTCTGGGTCCCATTAGCCTCACATTTTAATTTATTAAGCTATATTAGAAAATAAGAATTTGTTTTTACTTATGAGGCCTTTAGGTCCTAATTCAGTAGTATTGGGAGATAAAATCATTATGTTGGTTTGGATGTACCAGTGGTTTTAAAATACTCAAAAATAAACATATAAAAAGGGTATTAATCTTTGATTAACCATGATTTTAATTTTATAGTATATGGAATGAAGATGTTCCATACTTTAATTCAAAAATTTATTGAGTCACCACCTTTAAATAATATTGTCAGTTCTTAGGCCTACAAGTCACTCCAACTACTCTGCTACATCCTCACATTGAAGTGATAACCTAATGCCCGGAGAAAGGGAAGGGGGGAAAGAAGGATGGAAAGAAAAAACAAATATTAATAAGCACAAACTCAATATGGTGCAATATTGTTGTGGTGTTTCGGAGAAAGGCAAGATTACGTTCAGGAAAGAGTTCACAAAAGAGGAGGCATTTGAAATGTCTTTTTTTAAAAAAATATATTTTATTGATTTTTTACAGAGAGGAAGGGAGAGAGATAGAGAGTTAGAAACATCGATGAGAGAGAAACATCGATTAGCTGCCTCCTGCACATAACCCACTGGGAATGTGCCCGCAACCAAGGTACATGCCCTTGACCGGAATCGAACCCGGGACCCTTCAGTCCGCAGGCCGACGCTCTATCCACTGAGCCAAACCAGTTTCGGCTGAAATGTCTTAAAATAAAAATATAATTCCAAAGCCTTTTGGCCATGAAAGATAAATATTAAATGAGTAGTAGACAGAGATGGAGAGGAATGGAATAAAATTAACTTTGGGAGGCACACATTTTTCAGCTACTCATCAATTAGATGAGTTTAATTAATCCAAAATCAAACAGGAATGAATACACATGTGCATATATAGAAATAAAGGCACAACTTATCCAGTGATTAAGATGATTTTGTCTCTATTTTTTTCTTTAGAAATATTTAAAAAATACTAATGAATTAGCATAGACTGAAAACCTGGGCCAGTTCTTAGGCTCTTTTTTTTTTTTTTTTTTGTCTTAGAGTCCTTTTAAGAATCTGATAAAAAGAAATCACTCTCTCTTTCTAGAAAAAGGGAAAAACATAGACACATTCAAAAGTGTAGAGAAAATGTGTACAATATCAGAGGTTTAAGGACCCTGAAACCCTTGCCTAGTTCCAGATCAAGAATCCCTGTACTAATTGATTACTGGCTTCCAATTACAGAAACATGTTTGATTAAAACCACCAAGAAGTCCATGAGTCACACTAACCCCCCCCCAACACATTATTTCAATCTCTAAACTTCTAGAAATTTACATGAGATTAAAAACAGACTGTTTACGGAACTGAACTCACATGCTCACATCCCATGACTCCCTTTAGCTGGTTTTATAAACTGTTCATATAAAAACAAACAAACAAACAAACAAACAAACTTAAAAAATACCCTCAGCTTAAAAAAATAAAAGCAAAACAAACAGAATAAACATATCAGCAGGCTGAATATATACACTCACACCAAGGAAATAAAATTAAATCCAGGACAATTCTCTGGGCTTAATATCAGGACATGAAGATAAAAAAACCCATGTGTCACAGAGTCTGGTAGGAAGCCTTCCAGAGGTAGAAAGTAATAGGTCACACCTAGAACTCTTTTCTTCTCGATTATCAGAACAAAAGTAACAAGCTCTGTGGTGTCTATGTTCACCACCATCAAAATCTGAAATTCTTTCATTGAACTGACAAATATTATCTGAGTTCATAATCCTTTATCCAGAAGCCCTGGAGACAGGATTTTTCTGATTTCAGAAAGGGAATATTTTACACACACCATCTATATCTATATCTATCTATATATAAAAGCACAGCGACCGAATGGTGGGACAACCAGAACGACCAGTTGATCGTCGCTATGATGCACACTGACCACCAGAGAGCAGACGCTCAATGCAGGAGCAGCCACCTGGTACTCAGTGCGCTCCCACAGCGGACCAATCCCTGCAGACCACGCCCCCCACCAGTGCATGAATCCATGCACCAGGTCTCTAGTTAATATATAACATCTTCACCTGGGGCCTGGGGCTGCAACCAACCATCAAATACATTAAAAGTCTGCAAGAAATTAATGATTTGTCATCCCAAGTGGAATGAATGAATGAATGAATGAATGAATGAATAAATAAATAAATAAATAAATAAATAAATAAATAAATAAACAAACAAACAAACACTACATATAGATGCATGTTGGTCCAGGACAAATTTTATCACCCAAGTGATAAAACCTTTTAATTTTCCTGATTTTTTGTCTTTTGAAATTGCAATAAGGGTGTAGACTTCTTCATGTTCTGGGAAAAGAGACTGAGTTAAATAAGACTAGTATCTGGTTCTCAAGCAGCTTATAATCAAGGAGAAGAAATGAGGCATGTAGACACAGAGCTCTTGACAAGGCAACAGTGAAGAAAGGATGAGAGCAATGCATGCAGCTTAAAGCATCAGAGTATCAGAAATGAGGAAATCATTTACCAAAAGAGTACCTTCTTGGAGGAGTAAAATGTCACTGGGCTCTGGGCAACAATCTGGGACTTTGAGTGGAGGAATAGGAGTTGGGGTTCCCAACCATTCCTGATGACAAGGTTGATTTGGGGCACCTGTTCCTTCTATGCCAGCGGTTCTCAACCTGTGGGTCGCGACCCCTTTGGCAGTTGAGCTACCCTTTCACAGGGGTCACCTAAGACCATCCTGCATATCAGATATTTACATGACGATTCATAACAGTAGCAACATTACAGTTATGAAGTAGCAACGAAAATAATTTTATGGTTGGGTCACATGAGGAACTGTATTTAAAGGACCAGAAGGTTGAAAACCACTGTTCTATGCCTTCCCAGGCCCCTTCCCTGGGGATCCCAATCAACAGGTCTGAGGTGGAAGCAGGAATCACAAGCACCCTGGTGATTGTCCTCTGCATGGAAGCTTAAGAAAAACTAGTCTAGGGCAGTGGTCGGCAAACAGCGGCTCACGAGCCACATGTGGCTCTTTGGCCCCTTGAGTGTGGCTCTTCCACAAAATACCACGTGCGGGCGCGCACATACAGTGCGATTGAAACTTCATGGCCCATGTGCAGAAGTTGGTATTTTGTGGAAGAGCCACACTCAAGGGGCCAAAAAGCCACATGTGGCTCACGAGCCACAGTTTGCCAACCACTGGTCTAGGGCAGTGGTCCTCACACCTGAATGAGCATCAGCCCTAGGTATAGGACTTATAAAAACAGAACCCCCAAGTTTTCTAATTCCCCAGGGCTGGGGATTTGCATCTCTACCAAGTCCCCAAGTGCGTCTGCTGGCGGTCCAGTGACCACACTGTGAGAGCCACTGATCTAGCCATGAGTATCAGCAAAGATTCGATGCTAGAAAGGAGCAAAACAATTGAGGATATGGAGTGTGGGCCAGTTTGGTGGTGCTGTTGGGGCTGGGGTGCTGTGTGATTGATTTAGATGGGAAGTCCAGTCCTCAGTCAGAGTGGGAGGATCCAGAGCTAGTGGGGAGGGATGGAATGGACATTAGGTTTGTCATTCATTCAATATATATGATCTTATTGTCCATAGTGAGCTCAGTGGCAGAGCTGCAGTAGTGCCCTTGGGGGGCTTACTATAGTCTACACCAGTGGTTGGAAACTGGAGATCGAGTTTGCTCCCCAGAGGACACTGACAATGCTTGGAGACATTTGTGGTTGTCACTGGGGAAGAGGAGGTAGAAAATGTTATTGACATCCAGTGGGTGAAGCCGAGATGCTGCTAAACATCTTAAAATGAATACAGGATAGCCCCACAACAAAGAATGTACTGGTCCAAATGTTAACAGTGCCAACGTAGAGAAGCCCTAGTCTACACTTAAATCCAGACAGGGAAGCAAAACACAATGCCTACATCACTATTTTATGAACACCTTCCCCCATGAAAAAGCTGACTATGACCCAAATCACAAGACCACCTCTGGTCTTGGATCCTGCTGGGAATGTGACTTTCAAATGAATTGACACCTTTTATTCTCTCACTTTAAAAAGAGAAACATGTTTTAAAAGAAAGGTATCTGACAAGCCTTTCTGTTCTCTAGTACAGAACAGATCACAGCTGTTCTCAATGGCACCTTCTCCTGCTCAGGTGAAGAGAAGCTCTGAGTCTTTGGGAGGAAGGAAATCCAGGGATAACACAAAGGAGCTAGCTTTCTCCTCCAAGAGGCCTGTATTTGGAATCCAGAGGTCTTCAGCAGCACGGGCATGCTGGGCACCTTTGCAGGAAGACCCCCCCACTCCGAATCTGGACAGCAAGGTCTGTGTTGGGGGCCCTTGGTGAGAGGTGCCTCCTAGAGAGAGGGGAGACCCCTGAGACACGGAGCCTTTAGTACATATCAGGTATGGGAGGCACTAAAGTGCTGGGTAGGAAACACATTTCCAATTGGATGTGCTCAAATATGAGTGGGCTTTGGGGAAGGTAAGTGAACAAAAACACCTGTCCTGGAAGAAAAGAAAATAAGAGTTCCCAGGTAATGTTGGAAAAGCCAACATAAGGGAGCTGACCATTTTTTTCCTATTTAAACGTGGTGAGAAAGCAAAAATTAGCTCAGTCTGAGAAAGTAAAAACCTGCCTAGCCATTCGTCAGGCTGAGGCCACAAACGCAGATCCTGCCAGCTGCAAAGTGAACATGGGAAATCGTATTTCTCCCAAGCACAGGGTACAGATGGAAAGGGTCCTAATAAGCCTGCTTTCTCCTTTTTTTGTAATCTTCACCTGACAACATGTTTATTGATTTTAGACAGAGAGGAAGGGAGGGAGGAAGAGAGAAGAGAAGAGGAGGGGAAGGAAGTGGAGAAGGGAGGAGAAAGGAGGGGAGAGGACAGGGGAGAGGGAAGGGGGGAGGGGAGAGGAGAGGGGATAGGAAACTTGTAAACTAAATCATTTCTAATTCTTCATTTGTTCAACCACCATTTGTTATGTGGCCACTGAGTCCATGGCATTTTTCTAGGCTATAAGGTGGGGATATCAAGTAGAAGCCACAGCCCCCACCTTGAGGGACCAATGAAACCCACAAGGCACCACGTGTCACTATCACAGCGGACAATTCAATGAAGCAAGTCAATGAACAAGGTGATTAGAAAGGTGGTATGGTGTCCTGTGATGAAGTTAGGCAGGGGAGGTTAGGCAGGAAGGTTTAGCCTTTGCCCCTCAATCATTTATTCAGAAGCCTGATCTGCCTTTGTACAAAACCTGTCCAAGATTCTCTTTTTTCTAATGCACCTGCTCAACTGGTCTTCTGAATGTCTAAGATTGAACTGTTTGTTCAGAAAGATGCTAAATAGTCCTTTCTCTGAGCTTTTCTTTAGCCCACAGAGGTCACAAATCTGCATCACTTGCAGTAAGGAAGAGAGAAATTCCAGATGTGGTGAGCTGGAGGAACCTTGGGGCACTTTACTTATGAATATTTAGACAGTTTTCCTCTTGTTATGAAAATCATGACAATCTGTTCCCCAGCATGTGTTTCAGATGAATTTTAATATCATAAAAGCTTTATTGGGGAAGGGGAGATGATGTTAGCTGTTCAAATAAATCCTGATCAGCTGAGTTTCACTTTCACTTAGAAAATACCAATTGACATGAACATTTTTTGAATCATCATAACTCTTGGTCCTGATGGGAGTTTGTATTTAGCATGCTAAGGAGACAGCTGTGTAGGAGGGAGCTTCTCTCCTCTGTACTGCTGGGCAATTTTTGACATATGTTTGTCTTCCAACCAGAAGGAAGGAGAATGCACTGCTCCCAAGCTCATGGTCATTTCTAGTTGTTGGTCAGCACACTGTGTCCTTCCATCTGAACATGGGTGTTGCCTCAAAATCCAGAAGCAACAAAAGTTTCTAATGGAGAGGGCTTTTTAGTGGACTAGGGTACCTCATGGACATTATGGAAGAATAATTACCCCAGAATTTGCTCTCTAAATGAAAGCCAGAGTGTATGTGAGGGGTGAGATTAAACTGCAGAAATTCCTGCTCAGGGTAGATGAAAAATGTTGGCCAATACACATCCGTCAAGGCTTCGCTGACAGTGATAATTCTCCTTCCTGACCTACTCTCTTACAGGAATATTTTACACCTATGCCCAATGACATCATCTCATGTTCCTCCCAAATTGTTCAGATCTTCCTTTTGTCTCTCCCCTCCGGCTGCTCAATTCTCTGAATGCAGAAACCTTTCCCTCTGAATCGTAACACTTTTGGAATTGAATCAGAGGATGCAGATGCTGAGAGGAATCTTGGGGGTTCTTTCTAGAAGTTCAAGCCTCTGACTTCACAAACAAAACAGACAATGAAATAAAATTATGTGCCCAGGACAGCACAGCTAATAACAGAGTTTTTCCTAGAAAGTGTGCTTTCTGACTCTTGGCCAAAACACACAACCCAGCCTCCGTAAAACCCCTCTTCATTAATAATCCATCCCCCCCACCATGATGCTTCCAGAGAGCCAAGTGGACATAATTAAGAGATGTTTAGCTCAGTGGATAGAGCATTGGCCTGTGGACCAAAGGGTCCCAGGTTCAATTCTGGTCAAGGGCATGCACATTGGTTGCAGGATCCTGCCTGGCCCAGGCCCTGGTCAGAACATGTGCAGAAGGCAACCAATTGATGTGTTTCTCTCACATTGATGTTTCTCTCTGTCTTTCCCTCTCTCTTCCACTCTCTAAAAACCAATGGAAAAATATCCTCAAGTGAAGATTTAAGTAAAAAAGAGAGAGAGATATTTGGCCCTGGCCAGTTTGGTTCAGTGGCTAGAGCGTTGGCCTGAAGGGTCACAGGTTCAATTCCAGGAGGCAGACAATCGATGTGTTTCTCTCACATTGATGTTTCTCTCTCTCTCTCTCTGTCTTTCCCCCTCCCTTTCACTCTCTCTAAAAAAATAAATGGAAAATATCTTCAGGTGAGGATTAACAACAACAACAAAACGTTATCTGTAGGACTGAACAAGGCATGGGCTAGAGAGCCACAACTCTCCCACATGCTTAAAGGAGCTGAGTATTTGAAACTGTGCTAACATTCAGGGCCAGGAAGCCCATCTTAGGTCCCAGAATAACTCTCAACCTACACCATCCAAATGGTGGCCACTAGGCACACGTGGCTACTGAGCACTTAAAATGTGGCTACTCTGAGTTGAGATGTGCTATACATGTAAAATACACACTGGATTATGAAGACTCGTATGAAAAAGAATGAAAATTTATCATTTAATAATTTTATATATGTTACATATTGAAATGACAACTTTTGGGATATTGAGTTAAATACATTATATTTAAATTAAGTGTACCAGTTTCCTTTTTATTTTTTAAAATGTGGTAACTAGAAAATGTAAAATCATGTATGTGGTTCACATAGTATTTCTATTGGCCAGCACTACTCCAAAACACAGCTAACCCCCTCCCTACCTAATCCTTCCAAAAAGATGTAGCCTCCTGCCTACAGACATTACAAAGGGCAAAGATTAAGTATCAAGGACATGCTTTTTATCCTACGGCCAGTTGTTGGGACCCGAGATTTAGTCACTTAAGCATGCCCTGCAGATTGTCCTGTTTTGTGCCAAATCTTCGGGTCCTTCCTGCTCAACTTTCCCCCCAAATAACCCATAAGTCAATCAAGGTCCTATTTAGTCTGGACAGCATTTAACAATCTACAGGGAAATTCTCTTTCACGTCTATTAAAACTTTTTTTCCATTACAAAAAAAATTCTCTGCTTCTCAGATTATTATTTCTGCAAACACGAGTTAGGTAGGTGAAGGCCCGTCCCTGGTTGTCACATGTAGCCAGTCCCAGGGGACCACATTCCAATTGCTTTTGGGGTTTGCTGCATGTCCCCTTTTCCTTTTTCCTGACTACTTCCCCCTCTATCCACCCAAGCAACTTTCCTAGTAACCTTGATCATCTATAAACTTGTTAATAGTCATAGCAACAAAATGAGCAGTTAAATGGAAAGAAAGATGGGCTACTGTCCAACAAGAGCAATGTTTCTGGCCCTGACCAGTTTGGCTCAGTGGCTAGAGCATCGGCCTGTGGACTGGAGTCCCAGGTTTGATTCCGGTTAAGGGCATGTACCTTGGTTGCAGGCACATCCCCAGTAGGGGGTGTGCAGGAGGCAGCTGATGGATGTTTCTCTCTCATAGATGTTTCTAACTCTCTATCCCTCTCCCTTCCTCTCTGTAAAAAATCAATAAAAAAAAGAGCAATGTTTCTGAAATGGTTTAACTGTCAATTCTTGAAAAAAAATTCAGGACTTAAAGAATCTCAAAGATTTTAGGTCCTAAAAGTATGTTTAGTAAGATAAGCCTATAACCTGCATGAATAAATGCAGGGCCAGTTTCTCCTTAGGAACACTTGTAAGCTTAGAACAGTGGTTCTCAAAGTGCGGGCCCTAGACCAGGAAGCAGTAGCACCTGGGAATTTGTTAGAAAAGCAAATTTTCAGGCCCCATGCCAGATCTACTGACTCAAAAATTCTAGAGGTGGGGCCCAGCAACCTGGGAGTGGGGGGTGGGGCCCAGATCTCCAAGTGATTGTGAGCACACTTAAATTTGAGAACTGCTGGATTACAGCATTACTCTATTATCCAGAGTCTGACTGTACCATTAACAGGTGGAAGGCATGTAAGTTCATTTGAACCTTAAACATTAAGGAAGAGCTCTAGCATCTGCATCTATATCATCATGAAGTTATTTATCAAAACCACCATATTTTGCTTAGCAGATCCCATAAATTGATTTTATGTCTAAGGCAGTATCCCTTATTTGCTCTCAAAACTACCTGTTTTGCACTGCAAAAGGAGTTCCTGATATTCTAAAAGAACAAATCTATACTTGCTCATACATTAATCACAATATATATATGTATGTATGTGTGTGTGTGTGTGTGTGTGTATATATATATATATATATATATATATATATATATATATATATAATTTTTTCTCAATCTTTGGCTGTCCAAACTAGATTAGTAGTCTGTCCACATTATCCTCATAAGAAAATCTGAAGCTGAATAAAACAAAACAAAGTAAAATCCCTAGAAGGAATTGAAGTACTTGTTTCTGGGAAAAGACACACTAGAACACATTCAGAATGCCCAGTCATGAGAGGAGTGACTAAGGAAATGGAGAGTTGCCTGATTTAGCAAATACAAACACAGGATGCCCAATTACATTTGAATTTCAGATAAACAACAAATATTGCATGGTACATACTTATAACCCCCAAATTAGTCATTGTTTATCTAAAATTCAAATGTAACCAGGCATCCTGTACTAGTATTTTATCTGGCAACTCTAGAATTGGGAATACTGACCTTTGGGAAGGTTCTGGAGAGACAATTGTTCTCAAATACATAAAGAACTGTTAGAAAGAAAATGGGCAAATATCAATATAGACCCAGAGACTATAACCCGTGGGGGGGAAATCACAGGAAGAGCATATCTCACTCAATAGAAGAAGAGCGACATTTGTATCTAGAGGGATTCAAGCAGAGATGTGCTGAGAATGCTGGCAGGAAGTCAAGGTTTGGGAGTGTTGGCTGAGTGATTATGATCAAAGATAAGACCTCTCTGACTTGAACATCTGAGAACCCCTAAATTGCTTAAGTTGCCATTCTCTTAAATCTCTCTGCCTCTGGAACTAGCTACAATGCTCTGGGTAGATATGGATAAGCCCTGACTCTGCACATGGGCGAGATACACAAGGCAGGACAGAACCATGTTTCTTAAAGGAGACACCTCTACCCCCAAGAGCTCTGAATCTAACTGTGCCCATCCTACCGTTGGGACCCAATGAGATACATTTATATGCATTTTTCCTGATGTGTTGAAAAAAGCCATTAAGATTACGTGAGGCTTTTATCAAAAGCATTTCAATTATTTAAAAACCCTTAGCTGCTTTCAAATGTAAAATTGGTAAATTAGGAAACTCACTCTTTGTCCTGCTGTCCATTTCTGTTTTTGATGAGTCTTGAGTTGCTGTAGCTGGAGGTAACTTCTTTCCAATAGTCTGAGAAAGAAAAAGATGATTCTATTTATCAAGATGATTCGCTCCATTACACAAAGGAATAAAATCTAGATCATAATGACGAAATGCTCACAACTGGTTCTGAAAACAGCACACAAGCTTTGTGCTGTTCTGTGTATTGGTCTGAACCTCAGTGACAAACAAGTGGGAAAATCAGGTAAAGAGGCCATTTGAGTATCTTTTTCCCCATTCTTTCTTGGTGTTCTTATTGAAAGGTTTATTATATTTAGCAGAGAAAATAAGTACATTTCCCCTCATTTTATGAGAAGTTGACTAGATCTATGGTGGCACAGCATCTAGCCCAGAGGAAGTGCTCAAAAGTATCTACAGAGAGGAAGAATAAGAATGGTAGTAAGAGGGAATGAACAAAAATAGAGAAAGAAGCCCAGCCAGCATGGCTCAGTGGTTGAGCATCAACCTAGGAACCAGGAGGTCACGGTTTGATTCCTGGTCGGGGCACATGCCTGGGTTGCGGGCTCAATCCCCAGTGTGGGGCGTGCAGGAGGCAGTCAATTAGTGATTCGCTCTCACCATTGATGTTTCTATCTCTCTCTCCCTCTCCCTTCCTCTCTGAAATCAATAAAAATATTAAAAGAGAGAGAGAGAAAGAAAGAAGAATGGGATTAAGGACAAACAGATAGGTGGGTGGAAGGACAGGCAGAAGTCAGAGTGTCCAGGGCAACTGTGCCTTACTGCATCCCTTTCTAGCCCAAGGAAAATGGCTATTGATACCAGGGAAACAGCTGTCAAAACCAAGGAGCTGGGTGAATCAACCCCCCTAACGATGAAGGCTTTCCCCAGTGAGAATTCTGGCCACTGGGAAAACCAAACATATCTTCACCTTGGACACATTAGGAGGAATGAACTGCATAATTCAAAAACCAGCACAGTGGAATGTTTCTTCAAATATAACTGATTCACCACAGTTTTTAATTTGAAAAATATCTTCATGCTTCAAGTGTTGAAACTAACATTAAATATGAATAAATCAAAGAAAGAGGATAAGATAAATCAAATCTTCAGTCCCTCATGAATTTTTTAAGACATTTGTGACAGAAAGCCTTTACATTTTACACGGTGACATTTTTATTTAGTGCTGCAGGGCTTTCTATATTAGACTAAAAAATGAAATGCAAAATATTATGCCATCCCTCAACTGCTGCTAAGTACTCAAACTAATAACATCTTGTGATTTCAAGGAAACATCAAAGAGGAGAAAAGCTTGATGTTATTTGGCTATAAGGTCATATTTGATGAAAAACTGATCTCAGAATTATCTTTAAATATCAGGAATTGACAGAAAAAAATAGATGCTCTCAGTGTCATTCGCATTCCTTTTCACCTTCCAACAACATCCTCATCAATCTCCTTGTTTTTTTTTTCCCTTTTGGGGACCAGAATAAAGCATCACTATTGTTAAAGCATTAGCAATAAGAACAGAATAATTAATACTTAAGTTACTACTGACAGGGGAGAGAGAAAATCATTAAAACACTATGTCCAATCCTGACCTTCCAGGAAAAAAAGAGAGAGATAGCCAATGGTTTGGGCTTTACAGCAAATACCTTCCTTTAGACAAGCCTTCAAAGGCTGTATATTCTTATAATTTCCCCTTATTTGGTAACAGACGAAGTGTTGCCCATCATCTCTAATGTCCTGGTTTACCAGTCCGTCCAAGCTAACAGATATCAAATCAAGGAAAGCACCAGTTAAATTCACTTACTTCTGTGCATAAAGACACAAGATAGCAAAGTTTGCTCTATTCCTTTTTCTCACTATTTCAGATAATGCAGAACACTGGCCTCTGTGTGGATCTGGTGAAAGGGGTGATGGTGAAGCTGATACTGTACTCACCTCCCAAGGGTGCTGGACCTTAATTCTGTGTCTCTTCATGTGCCATGACTAAAGGTCTAGAGTAAGGCAAGTCCTCCCCTCTCAGCCAGGTCCTCCAGGTGTCCCAGAGATATGGGTTATTCAGATGTTTCTCTTTTCTCTAGACCCAAAGAAGTATGGTTCCCAAACCAGTGACACCAGCTTCACCCGGGATCTTGTTAGTAAAGCCAATTCCCAGGCCCTGCCCCAGGCTTTCTCAATCAGAAACTCTGGGGATGGTGCCCAGCAATCTCTGTATGAACACACCCTCCAGGGGATTCTGATGCACACTTAAGTTTGAGATCTACCAACCTAAATGTAGGAGAGATTCTAGTAATGCTAACCAAATACCTTTTCTTGGATTAACAACTTGGGTGCCTATTCTCAGACCTACATAAATTATAAAATATCTCTTTCACTCTTCTTCTCTCTTCTCTCTCTCTTTCCACCTTCTTCCTACCTTCTCTATTCATAACTGGCATAAGAATGTCTCATTGCTACTAAATGAGTCAGTTCAGGGAGAAAATGGAGTTTAGTAGAACAGATAATATGACAATATCACTGAGATTTTTTTAAAAGTGAGGGATTGATTGGTCGGCACCAAGGCAGGGGGTTATTCAATGCAGCTGGTCCTGAGAAGTATTGCTCCAGAAAACATTGACCCTATACAAAGACTTCACAAGGATCTCCTAAAACAAGTGACACCAAGCCATTTACTACAAGTAAGGGGTGGTTACACAGATTCAGGAGTAGGTCTGGCACTGTATTATCTCACATCATGACAAGAAGGGGATTGGGAGTAGGTGGATGCTGTACAGACACGCTCCCAGGACCAAACTGGAATTACCACTAAAACAGAGTAAAACTTCTTGAATAATCAACTGAAGACTCACTGGAGAGAACCCTGATAACAGGACAGAAAGAGGAGAGCATAGGTGGCCATGAGACCCTTCACAAAAGGAGTACTGAAAGGATGAATGGAACAGATGGACAAACAGCAAGAAAGATGGTTTTGAACCAAAAATGTAAGGCCGTATCTAGCCTTTCTGGCTCAAACTACCTCAAAGGTCAAGCGGCCAGATCCCCATGACTGTACTAACCTTCAGGGAAAGTCACACCCTGCTGTTCCTTCACTGTTTCCTTTTATTGGCCTTCATTGTAGAAGATTTTCACACACACTACAGGACACTAACTACTGTCCTGATCTACCGTCCTTGAGTTCACCCTAACACCTGACACTTTTCCAAATACCCCACTCAAGAACCTCTATCACCTGCTCTTCTGCTAAATACAAGAACAAAGACAAGGGGCATTGAAGTACTGCTTTCCCACCAGGCTTCTAGCTTCCCCTACCTCTGGAAACATCTTTTGTCAGTTGAAATGAAATGAACAGGACCCCAACTTTTAAAGGGCATGCATTATGAAAGCAATGTCTAGTTTCAGTATGCACATAGGTCATGTATAATTGAAGGTCAGTTATGATGCAGGCCAAAGTGAACAGAAAAAGTGGGGAATCATATCCACACATCTCTCATCCATCTTGCAGGCAGCAAAGGAGGATGTGGGGCTTGCAGTGGCTGTGGAAGAGGATTCGGGATCTCTACTTTTGGCTTCCTCGGCAGAGTTCCGAGTTTTTGCCTGCTGGGTGCTCTAAGGAAAATGGCTTATCCAGGACAAGCACTGGCCCTGTAATTAGGGACTATGTGAATATTGCTCAGGATAGAGCTCTTTCACCTTTTAAGAGATCTGCAAACAGGTCCATTGTACCATATGGCATCTAAAGAAACAGATTCTCAGGCTCTGCTCTTCTCTTCTGTGCTGTGGCTAAAGACTTCCTAGTACCCACATCCACGTAACTCTGGTCTGCCTGTCCCCCAACTCAGAAGCCACTGTTTGGTCTGGGAGTGGAAGTATGAGGCTGAAAGCTCTACAAATAGACTGTTGCTATCAATCTACTTCAATACACAGTGATCTCCAGGCTGCTGTCAACTTGTGTCTCTCCTACCACATCCTAATCTCCATTTAAAACCTGGTTTTTAAAAATCAATTATTCAAAAAATTAATTCCTTTGAATATTTAATACCAGAAGTACCTCTCCTGTTTTAGGTCTCTTGACAAAAGTACTCAATAAAATTTGTGGGTTTGGGTGTGTGTGTGTGTGTGTGTGTGTGTGTGTGTGTGTGTGTGTAGTAGGAGCATCATATACACTCCTAGCTCTAAAAGATCTGGTAATACAGCATCAGGACAGATAAACCTCATATGATTTCAGTTATTGTAGCAAGTATTTGTTTTTCTATGCCAAAATGAAGAAGCTAATGCTTGTAGGAAAGACAAGCACTGAATTCGTGTCCAGTGGAATCCAGTTCCCTAATGACTAATATGTCTTTCTCTTTGTGACTGCTGAAGCCTGAGCCAGGATCCTGCTCATATCAAGTATAAAATCACTCCTTTGACTTTATTCTAATTCAGATGCAAACTCCTTTGAGTGTAAAAAAAGTTTCTAATTATAGGGCAATGCTAAGTAGAAGGAAGTTTAAGTCCTATTTCTGAAAGTCTCCTCTCCAAGAATACTACACACAATGCTTGAATCACAGAGACAACCAGGTTTGCTGTGCAGTGGGGGGTGGGGGTGGGGGGAGGCGAGAGCTCCCTGCATTGGTGAGGCTCTCTCTTGGTAGACCAGGCTTTCAGACAGCTATTCTAGAAGAGAGTGATCTTCTGAGAAACTCTATGTAGACATTACTCAAGTGCTCATACAAAGCCAAACACAAGAGTTGACTTTTCAAACCACTGGTAAAATATGAGATAAAAATAGCTTTTTGAAGGCATTCCCTTTTCTAGACCAGGATCTGATGGTACATCTTTCCTTTCTATTCAGTGCAGATTTATTGTGTTTTTTTTTCCCCCATATGAAGCAGGGAAGCAGAGGAAAAGGCAGGAGGATCTTGAACATCACCGGAAAGTGTGCCCAACCATTCAGCATGGTTATCCCAAATCCTGGTCATATAGAGGATATGGAGAGGTATAGGCTACAGAACACAGTGATGGAAGGAGGGGCAAAACAGTATTTATATATGACCATATCCTCAACTTTTCAGCTTTTATTTTTTACCATATCTCAAAAAGATACACAAATTGCTATTAAAACCCACTATAAACCTTTTATATTTATTGTTACACACTCCTTACATGAACACCTATGACTGATGGTATTAGGGAAAGTTTTCTGGTGCTAAGTAGGGAGTCATAGGAGCAGAGCAGAAACATAGTGAGCCTGCTCATGTAACAGCCAGTGAGAACTAGCACAAAGGAGCCTCTTTACAATGGAGTGCCTGTGCACTCTAATGGAAGACTTTTCTTCCCTAAGAAATTTACATAGCAATTGCCAACTCACTTGCCTTTGGTTGGTCTAGCTTAAACTATTTCATAACAACACAAGATATGCCAGAGTAAAACACAACTCCTTCCTTCCTTCCTTCTTTCCTTCTTTCCTTCCTTCCTTCCTTCCTTCCTTCCTTCCTTCCTTCCTTCCTTCCTTCCTTCCAGCATTATTTTCTGGAACTACCATGAGCCATGATCTATGCTGGAGGCTGGGCATACAAAGATTAGATGGGCAGAATTCTGGATCTTTAATGAGTTCAACATTTAGCAGCAGAGTTAGACCGATTAACAGAGCAATGTAGTGCAAAGGGGAAAACACTATACTCAAGATGTGTACAGAAGAGGAAAAAAGGAGCCATTAACAATTCTACATGGAAAATAAGCCTTATAGCAATGACAAGGCTTGACTTAAATTCTGAAAGATGGGTAGGAATTGGCCAAATAGAGAATGGTGGAAAGGGTATCCTAGCTAAACAAAAGCAGGAGCAAAGGTGAGAATTTGTGCAAGGAATGGGGGTTTTTCAGCACAGAATGGGGTGGTGGTGGGGATCATAGTCTGGGGTGAAGGGAGAGAGACTGGCTTGGGCCAGATGGCCAGCAGGGTAAGCTGGGGCTAATGTTATAGTTTGTGCTTTAACTTAAAGACAACTGGTAATAAGTAGAGGTGTAGCATGATCAAATTTGTGACATTAAGACCAATGAGCTGGTGGCACTGGGAGGAGAAAAGAAGAAAAAATTTACAAAAATCAAGAAGATAATTAAGAGGTTGACAAAATAATCCAGCTGAGGCAGTGAAACTAAGAAATATATTTAGACTGTGGACCTATCCATACTTCACAGTTACTCCAGGGATAAATTGGCAATTGTGAATTGGTTTTAATATGGATGGAAAATACCCCAAACTCTGTTAGGTTCTTGAGTATACATATGCATTCTACATATGGATTGAAAGCCAATGATGTGCAAAGAAGAACATTAAGTTCAGACCCTGACCAGAAAGGCAAACGAGCCAGATGCAGGGGCTCAGGGAAGCACTGTAGAGAATCAATCTGCATGTGAAGGATCATAGTAGTGTGTTTATCAGTGCTCTGGTACTGCTGTTATGGCATTCAGTGAAAAAATAGTAGGCCTGTGGTAGTTTTGAACAGTTAGCTTACTGTTAAAACACCAATCTACTATTCGAAAACAAAAATATTTTTTTAAAAAACAGAGACACATAAGAAACTCCTGACATATGAAAAAGCATCTTTCTAATCTGACAAATTTAAAGTAAATACTTTAGTCAAATATGTCTCCAAAAATATCTTAGCCTAGAAACAAAAATGGGAAATTTCTTCCCCAAAAGAAATTTCCAGAGAAGCTTTTCTGTCCTTCAGAGTAAAAAGGAGAAATGAAATAGTTTAATCAGAAAAGAGCTAATATTTGGAGCCATGTTTTGCTGTTTTGTTTTCAAGTAAAACTGCTGCTTAAAAGGCTAGGGCATACAATGAAATATTATTCAGCCTTTAAGAAAAAGAAAATTCTGACACAAGGTATCACATGGATTAACCTTGAGGATACAATGCTAAGTGAAGTGTGCCAGTCACAAAAGGACAAATACTGTATTATTCCATTTATGGGAGTTATCTAGAGTAGTCAGATTCATAGAGGCAGAAAGTGGAATGGTGGTTGCCAGGTGCTGGGGTTGGGGGAATGGGGAGTTGTTGGGCACATATTTAGTTTTGCAAGATAAAAGGAGTCTGGAGATGGATGGTAGTGATGGTTGCACAACAATGTGAATGTGCTATACGCTTAAAAATAATTACAATGGTAAATTTTGTTATGTATATTTTACCACACTTTAAAAAAAGACTTAGGGGTATACACACTCCTCTTTCCCTATAAGCCTCTACATAGGAATGTTAACTAGAATGACAAGAATTGGCTCTTGAGGCTCTGATATCCTGATACTTACTATTCAACCACGAAACAATCAGGGGTACAGACAGTGTCTAATAAGGGGAGTTAGAGAACAAACCCAACTTTGTCCAGAAACTCACCTCAGTCTTGTATAAAACACTCCTTTCACCTCTATGAAAGATAATCTAGTGCCTCCGTAAAGACAATCTCTAAATCTGGCTCATGCTAAATAGCTCTGGCTTTAACCCTGTAGGACTCATTCTTTACTTTCATCACCTGCTCCAAAGATTCTCAAACAATATCACTTATTCCTTTTGTTAATCACCTGGGCTCCCCAATTATACAGAAGAAGGGAAAACTGCATAGAAAATTAAAGACTCAATAATATTATCTTTATATTTTATTTTTGTTAGAAAGAAAGACTTCACATCACATACTTAATCAAAACAGGAATTTCCTAGATATACCTGGAGGTCAGATCCACATTGGTTACATCCTCTAGATGTAGAGTGGAATACTTAGAAAGGTGACCCCCAAATGCTTTAAAAATGAAGCTCCTCAAACAGATCAAATTAAGCTCAGGGGCACTCCAGTTGCCAGTTACCAAGACATATTCAACCATGAGGGATGAACCCAAACTGTGTGCCTTCCATGAAAATATCCTAGATGCCAACTGCTGGAACTCTCTCTCACTTCATCCATTATCCTACTGACCTTACTTTGAATTTCTAGACCAGCACTCACTACCCTGTTCCTTCTATTTATGGTTACTCATATATGTGTCTGCTTAATTAACTGGTATGCAAGTGCTGGGGGGCAAGGGTTGTGTCTTGGTTATCTTTGTAGTCTTCAATGTGCCTTGAATATTGGAGGAACTGTAGTCCCCCCCACCCCACTTTAAATGGTGGATATATTCCAAGACCCTCAGTGGATGCTGGAAATGCAAACAGTACCAAATCCTACATATACTATGTTTTTCCTACATATACATATCTATGATAAAATTTTATTTATAAATTAGGCATAGAAAGAGATTAACAACAATAACTACTAATAAAATAGAATAATTATAAGAATATACTGTAATAAAAGTTATGTGAATGGTCTCTCTCTCTCTAAATACCTTATTATAGTGTTTTTACCCTTCTTCTTGTGATAATGTGAGATGATACAAACCACAGAAAGCAAAACTGCAGGGGGGTGAGCCCTATATTATTACTAATATTCATAATTTACTCCAGCCACAATAAATTCAATATTCATCAAAAATGCTTAGTACTGTGTGCAATGCATTTTCTTGGTACTAGGGATATAACAATGGAACAAATAACCTTATCTCCCCTTTTGTGATATCATTTAGCAGTAAGAGTGAATTAGTATTAAGTAGGAATCCTCTCTAAGACACACAGATTTTACCAGCTATTTCATCTTGAACAAGTTATTTAACCTCTCTATACCTCAGTTTCATTGTCTGAAATGGAGATAATAATATGTACCTCATAGATTTTCTAGGAGGATTTAATGGGGAAATATATACAAAGTGCTTAGCCATTATTAATATTATTGAATTTTACCGAATAAAAAAAATCAATCATCATAATGCCTCTTTATAAATCTAGTTACAAAGAATGACTGTTTTGATTACAACAGCTTTTTAAAACAGCAGGTTAACTGCCCCGTTCCTTTTGCTTGGGGACTGCAGAGTGTGAAGCGACTTTTCTAAGACAGTCACACAGCAGAGATGAGCTCAGAGGAAAGTGATAATTCTGAAAAATGAATAAAGAACAAAAGCAAGAGCCATCACAATATAGTCATTGCCTGGGAGGAAACGCAGACAGAACAAAGAAAACAGGAGAAATGAAGAGGGCCAGAGCAGACAACCCACAGAGCTTTCAGGTCAATAAAGTTTCCGTTAAGGTGGCACCCTAGAGTGAGTGGCTAGAAGACTGTTCCAGAAGCCCCTCAAGTACGAGCCCATGTCAACTGCTTCTGGCCGCATCCAAACTGTTATCACTGTTAACGATGGAAAAACAGCAAGGCGTGTGTCAGGGGAAAATGGCCTGTTGTCAGAGAACAGAAAGCCTTTTATTGAGAATTTTGATACTCAGGAGCAAACACACCACCACAGAAAATCACCCCAAGCCATCCTTTATAAAGCTTGGCATCCACTCAATAATGGATGAAGAAATCCTAAATTGCTAAGGTCAAACAGATACTCCTCCCAAAGCAGTTAAGAACCAGGAGCCAAATAAGACCTTAAACTCATGTGGTAGAGATTTCTAAAGGCACTGGTGGAAACAACTGACAGACACTTGGACGTGAAAAGCTGAATTCACAGTCCTCTACCTGGAAGCAGCCAGGCTTCCTGCCAAAGGCTGCTCTTAAAGGTTTCTTTCAATATCAGCAAGGACGGGACAACTGGAATTCTGTTCAGATCCCATAGGTAGTGCACTGAATTCAACAAACCTTTGTGGAATGCCCACCACTACTCAGCCCATGAGCCAAAACCACTTTCCTACATTTTTTTTTTCTGTTTTCAAGAAAGTGTTGTGTTCTCAGCTATAATATGGAAGATCTGAACATAATGTTGACGGAGTCAATACAACCACCAAATTCCAGTTTTCCCAGAACCTCTAGGTATCTCAAGCCTTAAAACTTAAATTTCTGCAGCTTTTTAAGATGTTTACTAAAAGTTTGTATTGACATGGCAATTTTATATAATGCTAAGTGGAAAAGATACAAAATTAGTGTGTGAAAAAAATTATGTGTGTGGTATGATCTCATCCAGCTAAAAATATATGGCAAAAGGACTGAAAGCAAACACAAAAAAGTCAACAGAGCCCCGGTTGGGTTGCTCGGTTGTTTAGAGCATCATCCCAATACGCCAAAGTTATGGATTTCATCCCTGGTCAGGGTACATATAAGAATCAACCAATGAATGCATAACTAAGTGAAACAACAAATCAATGGTCTCTCTCTCTCTCTCTCTCTCTCTCTCTCTCTCTCTCTCATCAATCAATAAAATTTTTTTTAAGTCAACAGTGTTTGATCCAGGGTGATTAAATTACAGTGCCTTTTATTTCTTTTATATTTTCCTACTTTCCGTGTTTCTAGAAACCTGCCATTACTTTTATGATCAGAAAAAATAAAGTTTTAAGAAAATAACATACACAACATAACTGGAAAGGATGACCAATCTCTCCACGTTACTGATGTCTTTTCATAAGGCTGACTTGATTGGCAACACCTCCTAACTAGAAATCACATGCAGCTCTTTTCTTTATGAGTTTTTATTGGATTTATTGGGGTGACATTGGTTAATAAAATTATATAGGTTTCAGGGGTATAGTTTTATAACACATCATCTGTATATAGTATTGTGTGTTCACCACTCCAAGTACATGCAGCTTTCATTACTGTGTCATTACATTTCCTTTTCCAAGTCATTAGCAGGATGCTAAGAACATCGGATGTAAAATGAGTCATGACAATAACTCACAAGACACCACCCATATAGAGCAATGCCTGCCATTTATCATCACCCTTCATTTATTCATCAGCTCACATCCTCAGTGACTAAGTAGATGATATAAAATCGTTTCCAATTAATGTTTTCCCAAATCAAGTATTCATATATTTTATCAAATGTTTGCTCAGTCAAGAAATATATATTCCTGCTCTTTTAATTCAACCCATGAATTCCTATTCATATGTGTGAAAGGGACTGAAAAATAGTTGTTTATTTTGTAACCATTTTTCATGTATGATCAAAGACAATACTTATAGAATCCTCCATTTCCCAGTATTTGAAGAAGTATTGGCATAGGATCCACAGCTTAATTGTTCTCAGTTTTCCAGCAGTTCTCCAGTTCCTCACAAGTGAAAACTCATTTTAAACACAAACCAAAGTGATTATTACAGTTTCTCAAATGGGATAAAAAAACAAACATGATACAAACCAGGCCCCCCAAATTTTGAGGTTTTCTTTTCCCCCCTGCTCTTGGAACTATGCAAATATAACATAATCTTAAAATCACACCGATTATCACAGTTGCTTTCCTTTCTCAGCTATTTGACAACCGTCTGCATTTAACGTGAACATACTTTGATTTTGCTGCCTTTCAAAAATCAAGCCTGACTTTTTAAAATGGGATTCAAATTTGGGGTGTGGACGAACTGAATAAACGCACTTTTAAAAGGAATCATTTTATCAAATAATTTTTTGTGCGCTGGGGAAAAATTCACTTTAATGAAGTATAATTCATTCATTATAATTTCAGTTTGGTAGCAAGTCTCAGGAGGAAAAAGGTTCTCTTAAGGCTGTAAATTCTCTTTAGGATGCCCAATGAGCTTTAGGCAAATTAGATCCTTACCATATAACAATGATAGATATGTCTTTCATTACTCATATTGCGTGCTCTTATTTTCCTGGACTAAAATAGTTCCCCATTCTCTTCTCCTTTCTCTGTAACATACACAAAGATACAAAACCACACAAAACAGAAACAAAGAAAACCCTTGTTCAAAAATATAAAAACATGAAATCACCTATTTTAACCATGTGCTTTTATTAAATGACAGTTTTTGTGGTTATATCATTTTTAAAAGGTATATTTTCTTTTTTTATGGGGGGTGATAGACAATGTGCACACTAAAATAGTTGATGCATTTTCTGGTCTTGAGAAATTCCTTGTTCTTTTCAATTACAATGGTGAACGTTCATTTCAATGCTCTCCACTTGTGAATTGCAGAGAGCAGCAATTCCTCTTTGTGCCTTCTACAAAGACTCGCTATAGGCTCTGCACACAGAACAATACAGCTTCGTGGAAGATGGTGACAAAGGAAGACAAAGACCAGAAATAGTACTTCTGGAGTTTATAACCTATTCCCTACTCCCAAGTTATTATACTTAATATATTTCTGACAGATTGGTTTCAGATGGTTATCCATACAATTCTACAGGGACTCCAGTGAAACATTTCCAAATCCTTCCCACCATAGGACAAGGAAGATTTTCAATATTGGCTACTTCTCTCTTATGCCCAACCTGATCAACATGCCTCAAGTTAAAGGGGGCTTCCCTTTTGTCAACCATCAGTGGGATCAGAGGACAGTCAACCATCAAACCCCATATAATTCTTCATTTCCTCCTGAATTCTGCTTAGCCTTCTCTCTTTGCCTCAATGACCATCGTTTCTCTGAAGCTCCTGATTTCTAGTTTCTTGCTCATCTCCATTCACTGCCTTCTGTCATCACCTCTTAGGATACCCCAACCTCTTTCTAGGCATTCATTTTCATGATAAGACAATCAACCTACATTAGAATCTTCATTTCATACAGTTTCTAGACTAAGGTCATGGTTGGGCTACACTCACAAGTATGGCTCTGTGGCCATATAAAACCATTTTTAGCACTTGGAACCAGTGATTCTTTCCCTTACCCAGTGTATCTTTTTGGCCTCTCATTAACTTTCTCAAGACCCCTTATTATGTCTTATCTGGACCAATTTTCCCCTCTCCTGTCTAATAACCTATGAGTAAAGACTCTCAGTGGAAAAACCTGGAGTTGTTTGAACTCTTGGGCAACAAATAAAGAATTACACCAAAACGTCAGAGATCCCATAACCTTCAACTAGAAAGCAGAGAAAACTCACCCATCAAATACATTCTGCTCACCTCTATATTGTAAATAGACAATGTGACATGTACTGCTTAGGCAGATTACTTACATGGTGGGCATAGAGTTACCAGATTCTTAATGTTCCAGCCTCTTCTGAATAAACACAACAAAGACAGTATTTCTATTCCCATCACTTGAAAAAATAGGATTCTAAATTATGAATGAGTCTTACTTTATCTGCTACTAACAAGGCCTGAATGTGGATGGGATCCTGGGGTTTCAAGCAAAAGAAACTAAATTTAATATTAGACATATAAGGCATAAATGCATCCAGCTCTCCCAGTGCAGTATCTAGATAGTACTAAGCACTGTACCAACAGGACAAATTTTAGTTACTCTAGGATCTAAAATCTTGACACTTTGCATCATTATTGCTCTTATTATCAACTTTCTTAATAGCCTAGAAAAGGTACCAAGAAGTTTCAGAAAAGCTGCTTCTAGTAGAGAGAGAAAATGAGAACCCAACTAAGAAGTCAAAATAAAAAGAACAGACTGAGCAGATGCTACCAAAACAAATGAAGCAAAGCATATTAAAATCAGTGGTGGATGAAAATGCTTAGCAAGTTAAAAAAGAAAATGAGGCAGTAAATCTACCTTTACCACTTCTAACTTCCTCATCTTAAATGAGCAAAACCAGAATACAGCTTCTAAATGACAGAGACTCCAAATATCTGCCTCCAGTTTTCTAAACATTGCCTATTCTATTCCAAATGGTTTAAGAATAAATTTAATTGAGGTGTGCTCCTGAGTCACAGGCCATCCATGAAATGGCTTAACAATGGCCTTTTAAAAAAAATCATCACCCAAGGATATGTTTAGAGAGATAGTGAGAGAGAAATGTGAAAGAGAAACATCAATTGGCTGCCTCCTGTACACACCCTGACTGGGGATTGAACCCACAACCTAGGTATGTGCCCTGACCAGGAAACAAACTTGCGACATTTGCGTGTGCGTGTGTGTGTGTGTGTGTGTGTGTGTGTGTGTGTGTGAGTGACAACACTCCAACAAACTGAACCACCTGGCCAGGGATACAATGACCTTTTGATAAAGAAGTGGTTTTCAAGGTAATTCCAGAATACTTCTAAATGTGTGAATTGTTCATTTTATAGCCCAGGTTTAGAAAGAGAAATCTCTACTAGAAATATAAGTAGGGGTATTGCACTTATGCTTTCATTTGTTTCTAGAGCACTATGGGTATACATTTATTTGCGATCTGACCTCCAACATTAAGGCCTGACTTGAGAGTAAGGCTGTCCCTTTGTACCTTTGAAATGGCCTCCATTGCCACACAAAAGCACATTAACAGGTTGCTGATTGACTGAACGATCTCTGTGATCTACATTCTTTAAATGTAAGCAAAGACACTCCACCATGCAAAAAGTAAGCTGGATCGCTAGTTTTAAATTAGCTGGTTTTCATAAAGCATTAAACTTAATCCATCCCACTGAAACTCAGTTGTCTAGAATACCATTTTATAACCAGTGAGAATATCAGCGAGAAAAAGGCAAGCTAGGTTCATAGGCATCATCATATTAATGGCCACACAAAAAATTTAAAACCTTGAAATTCAGGAACCAAACTTTAGGATTATAAATATTAGGAATTACTAATATGAGAACAAAAGAGAGCCACTATGAAATACTTCTAAATACTTCAGTCCACCACAGTGAAGAATATCAATTCAATCGATTCAGCAAATAATGTGCAAAATGAACGACTTTTATTTCCTGCCCATAAGAAATTCTAGAGCAGCAGGTGAGGAGAAAAAAATCAATCATAAAACTGACTTTGCTCACTATGTAAAATGAATCAAGAATTATCACTTAGAATTAACAATAGCACAAAAGAGAAAATAATCTTTTCTCAAGAGTTGTTTTGAATCTACTCTTCACAAAACTTTTGGTAGGGCAATGTGAGAAGCAGCAGTCCTGGTCACCATTAAACCTCTTGGCTTCCACTCATCTTCTCTTTAGGGGCTGGGGGAACAGGGTAACATAGTCCTTCCTTTAAGCAATTTGCAATCGGGTGGGATTGTATAGTTGGTCTGCTAGCTAATGAGTATCCCAAATACCTTGTCCTCAACTCATCATTCAAAGATGGAGAAAAATAATATCCTTTTCTCTTAGTGATAGGCAACATGAACACACATTAACATTAATTCGAACTGCAATGAGATACCACTTAACACCCATTAAGATGGCTATTATTTTTTTAAAAAAAAGCAACACAGAAAATGACAAGTGTTGCCAAGGATGTGGATAAACTGGAACCCTTATGCAGCGCTGGTGGGTTATAAAATGATGGCAGTCACTGTAAAAAATAGTATGGTGGTTCCTCAAAAAATTAAAAATAGAATTACCATGTTATCCAGCAATCCTACTTCTGGGGATATACCCAAAAGAATTAAAAGCTGAACTCAAACAGGTATCAGTATGTTGATGTTCATTGTAGCATATTCATAGCAGCAAAAGAGTAGAAATAACCTAACTGTCTATAAATAGAGAAATAGATAAACAAATTCTGATATATGCATACAATGGATATTATTCAGCCTTAAATAGCAAGGAAATTCTGACACATGCTACAACATGGATGAACCTTGAAGGCATTATGCTAAGTGAAATAAGCCAGACACAAAGGAAAATTATTTTATGACTCTACTTATATTAGGTATCTAGAGTAATAGAATTCATAGAGGCAGAAAGTAAAATGGTGGTTGTGAGGGGCATGGAGAGTTCATGTTTAATGGATAAGAATTTCAATTTGGGAAGATGAAAATGTTCTGGAGTTGTATGGTGATATGGTTGTACAACAATGTGGATATATTTAATACCACTGAATCATGCAAGTAAATTGGATAAAATAATATTACATTATGTATATTTTACCATGTTAAAAATATTCTACATTTCTAGAAAAGTATATAGAAAGCTTTTATGGGGATTTCCACTGGGAAGTAAAGCTAAATGTGGGATTGTGAAATTTTTAGTTTTGTTATGTTGGAATTTTTTTTTACCATATACTTGGGTTATTTTCATTAAAAACAAAACAACCAGAATTACGTCAACCTTTAACCTGGGAATTCCCCTCTTAAAAATTCAGCCTAAGGAAACAATCAGGGAAGGTACCATGATGCATATTCAAGAATGTTTTTAATAATAAAAATGTGGGTCCCTGTACAGGCCATCAAAAAAAAATGTGGAAGCAATCTAAATAGTAGTCAGATGGGAATTGGTTAAATAAATGGTGATTTATCTCTACAATGGATGACCATGCAGCTATCTGACAGAAAGGGGATCCATAATATATTAAGTTTTAAAAACTGGACAGTTAATATGACCTCATTATTGTATAAGGAGTGACATGTGTGCCCTGGCTGGTATGCTCAGTGGATAGAGTGCCAACTTGTGCTACCGAAGGGTTGAAGATTAAATTCTCGGTCAAGGGTATGTATGTGAGTTGCAGGTTTGTTCCTGGCCCCAGTCGGGGCATGTGTGGGAGGCAACCACTTGATATGTCTCTCTCACATCGATGTTCTCTCTCTCTCTCACATCGATGTTCTCTCTCTCTCTCTCTCTCTCTCTCTCTCTTTCTCTCCCATCTCTCCCTTCCACTCTCTAAAAAAATCATGGAAAAAATATCCTTGGGTGAGGAATAACAACAACAAAAAAGAGAGACGTGTGCTACATGCACTTTCTTGATCAGATAAAAGTCTGGAAGAATATATATAAAATGTTAATTATGGTTATTCCTGGATAATAGGATTAAGATAAATTTCTATTTATTTACTCATATACTTTAACTTTGAGCTTTTAATATTAGAATAATTATTGCAAAGATCTGTAATCAAAGAAGTAAGATAGCTATTTCCATTTTGAGAAACAAACAAGCAAAGGGTTGAGGGATCACTCAACAGTACAATGAGTAGTTTACAGGTCCAAAAACTTTAAGGGTCCCAGGGGCTACCTTTCCTGTCCTATCTCCAGGCCCCAGCCTAAACGAGCTACGGAGGCTCCTCAGAGAGAGCCCAATGCTATCACTGAGACTTTTCCATAGTTCACATCTTACAATCAATCAGGCTTTCACTCATTTCCCAGAGTCGCCATCTGAATTTGGAATATAAATATCTAATTCTGATTTCTACTTTTTAAGTCCTGGCTGGGTAGCTCAGTTGGTTAGAGCATCACTCCAATACACCAAGGTTGTGGGTGAGATCTCCAGTCAGGGCACATACAAGCAGCAACCAATGAATGCATAACTAAGTGAACAACAAATCTCTCTCTCTCCCCCTCCCTCACTCTCTAGAAAAATCAATAGAAAAGAAGTTTGCTGATTTGTACTTTTCAGAACTCAGAATGATGACATCCAGCAATAGCAATAAATAATAATAACAGCAAATTGAAGCTACCTTTCAATAGGAAAATTCTCTCAGACCTGCAGATGAATATATATATATTATTTTAGCCAACTGCTCCATGTACTCACATCTTTCTAGGCAAGCAACAGACACCACTAGAAAAGCTTTTCAAGAAGTTCTCCTACTCTTAATGTGTTAAAATAATGTGTTTCCTTTTGTCATGCTATTTTCCTTTTTTTTAATCTTAAATATATTACAAGTGAAAGCCAATGGGAAAAGACATATATTTCATCAACTCCTTTAAATTTTTTTTCAACAAGGGACAAAAATATGGAAGACATATGATGCACTGTAAGCCTCACTTATCATGTGGTTTATTTAGGGAATTTTATTTTGTGTTTGGAAAATGACAGACTTCTGCTTTTAGGAAGACAAATATGAACAACTCTCAGGGAGAAAAGACCACCTATTTATTACTAGCAAACTTTTAGAAAATAAAATAATTTAGTGTCTTTACCCTGTATATGAGCAAAGGAATGTAAATGCTCACTACTACAAAATTAGCCAAATATCTTTATCTCTATGAACAACAGCTCAACAGCATCCAGATGTCACTACACACAACTTCTCCATTCACAAGGAAAACTCCAATTGTCCATGCCCCCCAAAACTGAAATGTCCGATATCTGGCTTGTTCTGTGTGGAACCTAAAGAGCAAGCTGGATTTGTTTATTGCACTAACATCTGTAATTGCTAAACATCTCAGTGACATGGTGTAACAGTTACTGCTTGTACAAACTGCCCATCTAAATTACTCTCGGCAGTGTGAGCACATGAAAACCCACAACACTGAGAAATTGGAAACATCTGTAAAAATTAATTGCCGAATTGAGCAAAGGGGTGGGGGGGATTAAAACAGCTAAATAGTTCCAGTGCAACATTTGACTTTAGAAAATAATCTTCCACATTTAGGTTACTTCCCCCTCCGTGAGGAATCCCAGCTGGCATACACTTCATTTTAACCCACCAATGCAAACCCATTACAAATCTTATTACAAAATAGTATAGGCAAGATACAAGGTTAAGGGTATTTACTACATCTCTAAAAGCAAAAGAAATACCTCTTCTCCCATCATGCAGTCAGCCTCCTCTCTTCAGTTTGAAAAAGTCCCAGAACTACACTGGAACCTCCCACTTCCTTCCAACAGCCAAAGGCACGGAGTCTGAAGGACCCAGCCTAACCCTGAGTCATACTTGGGACCAAATGAGCAATGGGAAGAACAAAGCTCACATTTGTTTATGGTTCAGGAAGCCAGGGCCAATTCATGGCTTGGGTGGCTTCGAGAGAAGTCCTCCTCCCTCGCCTACGTTCCTGCAGGAATCTAGGCTGCCTCCTGGGACCCACAGGTGTGACCATTTGGACAAGGAACTCACTGAAGGAGTATTTATTTGGCAGGACCTAGCAACCACTTCTGTTTTAAAATGTCAGAGAGAAAATAAAAAGCCCACTATATTTCAAAAGATAATATGATTGGGGAGTGAGATATATCTAGAATATGGTTTGTATATATGTCCATTGTGAAAATGCCTGTATTTTAAAGAAATAAAAGTAGTTGTACTACACAAAAATAATTTCATTCAAAAAAGAAAAAAAAATGAAGGAAAAACAGTCGTGGCTTTATAGAAACACTTCCCCTAGGCAAAATACAGAAAGATTGTTGCCAGCCATGCCATCAGTAGTATCCTAACAGATTGCAATGAAATGTTTAAATAGCAATCTTGTTTTTTCTTCAATTGAGATACCATTTTAAGCACCACTTCAATAAGTTGAAGCCAGTGGTTAAGGCAGCAAATTCTAGAGCGAGAGAGTCTGAGATCAAAATTCTAGTTGGGCCACTTCCTAGTTGTGTGATACTGAACAATTTATTTAACCTCTGCACCTCTGTTTCCTTATCTACTAGTATAATATGGAGATAATAGCACCAGCTTATAGGGTTTTCTGGAAGCTTAAATATGTAATATATGTAAAGTGCTTATAAAAGTGCCAGGCACACAATAAGCACCCTATTAGCCACTAGTACAAATTCAGAATGGCTCACAAATCAAGATATTATGTCAATAGTAGCCTTACCACGTTTCTTATATACTTTGACTCTAATGATCTATTTCAGTTATTAATTGTGGTTAATTTTTACATTTTTAAATTAAACTCACTTAAAAATCAGTTATTCCTTATTTATTAACTGCTTTCACTGTATCCAATTCTGTAAGGGGCTTTGAATAAGATGCTGTCCCAGTCCTCAAGAAAATTTGCAATCTGATTGGGTAACTAAGGCATTGACCTGTTTACATAACACAGAAGAAAACAAATGTGGGAGAAGTCACCAGGCAGTAATGGCAAGTGTGATACAAGTGCTACAGAATTAGCATTTGGAATTTAAAGAACAGATAAGAAATCACCCTATCAAAATCTAATTAGAATGAGAGAGAACAGACAAATTGCCTGTACAGAAGAAATCCAAATAATTTATGTAGATACTCTCCCTAAAGGAGGTGAGCATAACTCCCTACTCCTTAAGTATGAGATATGCACAGTAATTTCTTTTTAAAGCATCAAATCTAGTCAGAAAGAATTTCTGCACCCCTATGTTCATAGCAGCACAATTTACAATAGCTAAGATCTGGAAACAGCCCAAGTGTCCATCCGTAGATGAGTAGATTAAAAAGCTGTGGTACATTTATGCCATGGAATACTATGCAGCAGTAAAAAAGAAGGATCTCTTATCATTTGGACAGCATGGAGGGACCTGGAGAGTATTATGCTAAGCAAAATAAGCCAGTCAGAGAAAGACAAGTATCACATGATCTCACTCATATGTGGAATCTAATGAACAAAATAAACTGATGAATAAAATAGATCCAGAGATATAGAAGCATGGAACAGGCTGTTGAATCTCAGAGGGAAGGTGGGGGTGCATGGGTGGGTAGGGGGTAAGAGATCAACTTGTATGCATATATGCATAACCCATGGACATAGACCAGTGGTCGGCAAACTGTGGCTCACGAGCCACATGTGGCTCTTTGGCCCCTTGAGTGTGGCTCTTCCACAAAATACCGACTTCTGCGCATGGGCCATGAAATTTCAATCGCACATGGTATTTTGTGGAAAAGCCACACTCAAGGGGCCAAAGAGCCGCATGTGGCTCGTAAGCCGCAGTTTGCCGACCACCGACATAGACAATAGGGTGGTGAAGGCCTGGGGTAGGGGGCGGGGGTAAGCTAGAAGGGGTCAATGGGTAAAAAATGGTGCCATATGTAATACTTTGAACAATAAATATTTTTTTAAAGAGTTGAATGTAGAAGAGGGGTAAAAACAGAACAACTTTACAGTAGAGAAACCTGACAGACACTACCTCAACCAGGTGGCCAAGGTCAACATCAACAGTGAGAAGTCATGCTGATACCAGGGTCCCTTGACATAACGTGATGAGAATGGCACTTCACCTCTGTAGTCTTTTTCCTCAAAACTCATCACTTCAGTTTAATAATCATGAGAAAAACATCAGACAAATGCTAATTTAAGGACATACTGCAAAACTCCTCAAAATTGCCAAGGTTACCAAGAATATGGCAAATCTGATAAAACTGTCACAGCCAAGAGGAGCCTAAGTAGACAGGGTGACATGTTATCCTGGATGGGATCTTGAAATAGGAAAAGGATATTAGGTAAAAACTAAGGAAATCTGAATAAAGATGGACTTCAGTTAATAATCATGTATTAATATTGACTGGTTCATTAGTTGTGACAAATGTATCATATTAATGTGAGATGTTAACAATAGAGGAAACTGAGTGTGTGGTATGTGGAAACTGCAGTGTCTTCACAACTTTTCTATAAATCTAAAACTATTAGAAAATTTAAAAGTTTATTTAAAACTAATTATGAAGACAAGCTTGCTGAATATATACACACATAAATAAACGTATATGTGATATATAGACATATATGATAATGTTCATGAGTATATGTAAATGTATTTAGCAATGCTCTCCCAACTAAATTTCTTTTTATAATCTATATATCCTTAGCCTATCTATTAACAAGAGTTGAATGCTGACTCCTAGCATTTTGCTTTCCATAATACACAAAGGAGTTTTCTTTGAAAGGAAACTTGGCTTGTCTGTCAGTTCTGCTGCCAAACCAGGCTAGGGCGGCCCAACTCAAAGACTGAGCATGAGGTGGGTCCATCTGCCCCTTTCCAAGAGCTACTAGAAGTTCCTGGTGCCTGGCCAATTAGTCATCAACCACAAAGCCCCATGGCTGGCAACTCTCCCAGCTACTTCCTCTCCGATCTCCACTCTACAATGCCCGGCACCTCCCCAGTTATCTCTCCAAAGTGCCAATCTGACCAAGCCACTGCCCTACAGAACTCCTCCACCAACTTGCCAGCCCACCCAGAAGAAGTAAAGCTTGTGAATGAGCTGGCAGAGCCTAGGAAGAGGGTCCACTTCCCCTCCAACTCCCCACTTCCACCATCACGTCCCCTACACTAGCCAAACCCAACCCTTCTCCATAACAATGCTCTCTCTTTGTCTATGCACGCACTGCAAGTACCATGAAATCCCATTTATCTCTTAACGTGTTGCTCAAATACTACTTTCCTTGAAAAGATCTCTCTGATACACCATCCTTTCCTTCTAAACCTCCAAGAAAGTTAGTAGATCCTTCTTCTCTACCCTCTGATATTTTGGACACATCTCTGCTAGCCCTTTCCCCTGTATCATAACAACTTTTATACATACACACTTCTCTCCCATGTAGCGCCAACCCAAAGCACTAAATGGGAGACCTGTATGTAACAGCTGATCCAACGCGTGATGTGGAGGAGGTATTAACTCCATTCCAATTAACTAATCCAGACCCACCCCCTCCCCCAAATAAATAACCTGCCAGGTAAAAAATGTGCATGTATTATGCTAATACTACAGCATCCAGACATGCCACCGAACCAGTCCCTTTAAAAATGGATTGCCACTCCTTAGCTCATTTATCTAGAAATTCTAGAGCTACCACTGCTGATCCATAAAAGACATTCAATAAAGCTTCAGTAAATGAATAAATGAGCCAATTAATGAACAAATGGAAGAGTGGATCTTAGCCAGACCCCAAGCACACCCCAAACAGAATGAGTCTTCCTTTATAATTTTGATTGGATTGGGACAAAATGTTATATTCATGTATCCAGTCCACAAATATTTACTGAAGGCCAACTATAATTTAAAAATGATTTTCAAGAAATTGTAAATACAATGGTGATTAACACAGACAAGGTCCAATATCATAGCACTTACTTCCTAATAGCTGATATTTAAGACTTGGTGATGTCAAACAAACCTCTATCACAGTTATAGCAACATTCAATCCTACTTCTCTGAGTTTGAAATTTTTCATAATAAAAAGTTTAAAAAGTCCTAACCGGTTTGGCTCAGTGGATAGAGCGTCAGCCTGCGGACTGAAGGGTCCCAGGTTCGATTCTGGTCAAGGGCATGTACCTTGGCTGCAGGCACATCCCCAGTAGGGGGTGTACAGGAGGCAGCTGATTGAGGTTTCTCGCTCATCGATGTTTCTAACTCTCTATCCCTCTCCCTTCCTCTCTGTAAAAAATCAATAATATATATATATATTTTTAAAGTTTAAAAATATTCTAGAAACTACAGTGCTGTTTATAGGCACTCCTTCTATTCTAATAATCAGAAGGGCAACAATAATAACTGAGTGTTAATCAAGTGATTATTATATGCCAGGTACATTTCTGCCATTTTGCACGTTACTTAATCCACATAACAACCATATGGGATAGGTCTTCTTGGTATTCTAATTTTACAGATGAGGAATCTAAAGCACAGAGTACTTAAGTAATTTGTCCCAGAAAGAGTCAGAGTTGGAATCTGAACCCAGGCAGTCTGGCCTACATGCTTAATAACTACTATACTCCTAAAACCACAGATTGAAGGCCTTCTGAAAATATGATTCTTGGTGATGAACTGGCTATAATTAAACATTTCTTAGAAAATATTCTATGCTGAGTGCTTTAGAAAGTGTATGTTGGCATATAAAACAGTAAATAGCACTTAACATGTCAAAGAATAACCCTGTAATTCTGTTTCTGGTTCCCCTTCCATACCAACGCCCCTCTCTTTACTTTTCCTAGATAAGGAAACATAACAGAGACACTCTTCGGAAAGATAACACATAAGCCTAACTCTGAAAATCCCAGACAGTTCATTCAGCCCAGGCAACCAGTGTTGATTATCACAATACCCGTGCACATTAAAATCCATGCATTTTCCAACTGCTCAAGAGATGTCACATAGTCTTTTTTTTAAAAAAAAAAATTAATCACCTTTATTTACTTATTTTTTGTTTGTTTGTTTTTGTTAATCCTCACCCAAGGATATTTTTCCATAATTTTTTTTAGAGAGAATGGAAGAGAGAGGGAAAGACAGAGAGAAACATCGATGTGAAACACATCGATTGGTTGCCTCCTACAGGAGCCCTGACCAGGGCCCACCCGGGCCAGGGAGGAGCCTGCAACCAAGGTACATGCCCTCATTCAGAATCAAACCCAGGACCCTTTGGTCCATAGGTTGATGCTCTATTCACTGAGCCAAACTGGTTAGGGCGATGTCACATAGTCTTATCTTTCAAGCAAAATAAGGGACATCCAATATTATAGGTCTCAGATAATCACAAGTTTTTGATACAGTTGTGTTTCATTAGTCAAAGAATATATAGTTAGCTCCTGGAGATTCCCCAGATTTATTTCTAGTCTTCAAAGGGTTAGACACATAAATCTCTCATTTTTAAGGAACTAAAATCATCACTTTAGATGTTTAAATGTTTTAATTTTACTTTAAGTATACAACTTGATAAATTTTTTACTAAAATGAATAAAAAGACTACCTGAGATATATGTGAATATATTAAAATTTATCTTACTGTAATTTGGCTAATTAAAAAATGATTAGTAGCTCATTTATATATGATTTTAATTCTAATTCTCTGTTACAAGTAAAAGCTACAATGTTGGTATTATAAAGGCATTAATTTGGATGACTATGATTCCATAAATGAGATTCAAGATGATTAGAGTTCAAAAAGAGACTGTAACAAAGTGTTTGGTTGCGGAATATCATAGAAAATGTAGAAAGAAACCAGAATCATTTCAAGAGAGATATCAGAAGTCATTAATGGAAATCAGCTATGACAGGAAGACCATGAGAAAAGAACTTATCAAAGGGAATCCAATAGAGTAAACAACCAACCTGGGAAAATATATTTTCTAACCTGGCTACTTAAAAAGCCCCAGCCCAAAAGACTGTATTTCCCAATAACTAAGGAGGCCAATGCTAGCTATGCCTAGAGAGCCTTGGCATGGAATGAACTAGCACTGAAAAGCCAGGATTATTCTATATAAAGACATGTCAGATAAGGTCCTGGGGCTCACCCGAGTACCTGTAATTTACCCACCCATATGTAATACCTGACACTCCTTTCCCTAAGTGTTTAGCCAGGAGTGTCATCTGAGTCACTGGTACAAAGGAAGGAGTTTAGAAAAAGAGTGGGGCCAGCCTGGAATAACAGGGAAGCATCCTGATAAGGAAACTCCCTCTTAGGTCCACAGGTAGGAGACAGAAAGAACCAGCCATATTCATGACGATAATGTCCTGTCTGTGTTGCCTTCTTCCAACCCACTCTCTAGACTGATGACTCCCAAACCTACATCTATAGTTCCTTCCTCATCACCAGACTTATTTATCCAACTGCCTGCTGGATGCCTTCACTTGATAGTCCCACAAGTACCTCAAAATCCAGCTAGTCTAACACTAAATCTGTTAAACTTATAGTCTAAGGCTGAGCTTCTGTTAAATAAATTATGACCTTCCTCCCAAAGTCTTTGTCCTCCACTGTTCCCTAATAAGGGAATGATACTACCATCGATCCAGCTGGTTAAGCCAGTTGCCCAAGGTATCATTTCCAGTCCTTACTCTCCCTTATCCCCTCCACATAACAAACTTCATGGTTCTACCTTCAAAATATTCCCCCAAACTACCTAAGACAACAGTTCAAAGTGGTTAAGAGAGAAAATATCCTTCTCTCATCTTGACGTTTCCTGCTAGTAAGAGGGAGTCCAAACAGACATTCTCTGGGCACTTTTGGCATTTGGACACAGTTGGACACTCCTGGAATTATTTTCCCCTTATTCACTCTCTCCTGGGAGAGTGAAATGACTTCTCTAAAAGGTGAATTTGTAAAAAATAAACTGGGCATGCTCAGCTCAGATCAGCTCTTCTCTTTCCTCCTCTTGGAAGTTGGCCTTGTCTGCTCTTCCCAAGGGGCAGGTCCTTCTATGTCACGTGAGTCTTCCCTAGGAGACTGGGTGGATGAGTCTGTTTAATTTTAGGGATCAGCTGGCAGGCCCATTTGGCTTTCACACTAATCTATATCATCCAACTTTACCTTCAACAATAACATAAACATCTATAATAATAAAAGCATAATATGCTAATTAGACTGGATGTCCTTCTGGACCAAGCCAGGGCTCTGAGGAAAACCCGGGTCCCAGGTGCCAGAGGGAAGCTGGTGCTGGCAGCCAGGGGAAGGAAGGCCTATTCTTGCACGAATTTCGTGCATCGGGCCTCTAGTTGCAATATAAAATAGGTAGAGAAAGATACACAAATCGTAAGTGTACAGCTTGAGGAATTTAAACAAAGTGAAACAAGACCTACATAAATAGAGAAATATACCATGTCCATGGATTGGAAATGTGTTAATTCTTCCTCAAAGTATCTACAGAGTCAATGCAAACCCAATAACAATCCCAGGGTTTTTTACTGGGGGGGAGGCACACGATTGACAAGCTGATTATAAAATTTGTATGAAAATACAAGGGGCCAAGAATAGCCAGGGAAAATTGAGGAAGAGGAACAAAGATTGTGGACTTACACTGCCAGAAATCAAGACTGACTATAAAGCTACAGTAATTAAAGTAGTATAGAATGGGCACAAGGACAAATAGACCAACAGAACAGACTCCAGAAATGGACCCACACATACACAGTCACTTAAATTATGACAAAGGTGAAGCACAGAAAGGACAATATTTTCGATAAACAGTGCTGAGTTAAATGGATACCCATACTGAGAAGATGAGTACAAATAATATTTTGATTCTCCATCCATTGATTCATCTTATTCATTAACTGGTTTAGAACTTAGATTGGGGGAATTTATTGGGAGAGCCACTATAAGTTTCTGTTAACCTCTCTCCTGAATTTTAGTTACCCTGTCTTTTGTAATCCACTCATCACACTGTAGCTTGGAATACTTTCTCTAAACCACCTATCAGATCATGTCACTCTCGTGCTGAAAATAGTTCCCCATTAATAGCTCCCTATTGTTCTCCAGATCGAGTCTAAACTCCACGTGTCTTACCAGGCCCTTCCTAATCTGGACCCTGCTTCTTTCTCCATTATCATCTTTCCCCACTTCCTGTTGGAACCATGACACATGCTCTGTGTCATTTTCTTTTTCCCTTCAAAGCATTTATACATGTTGCTCTTCTCACCTCGATAATTCTAAGCTCCTTTCCTTGATGAATGTCTACTGGACCCATGGGTCTCAGCCTAAACGTCACTTCCTGTAAGCCTGAAAAACATCACTTACTATGGCTCTAAACATCACTTCCTGGAGGAAGTGGATACCCACCCACATAAACATATACTCTCCAGCCTCCCAAACAAGTCATCACTTCCTGCCACGCCTGAGAGCTCCTACAGAACAGCACTGTGTTCTCAGCCTGGTCACAGAATTCCCCACACTGTACTATTGTTTACTTTTCTGCAGCTCTCTGAGGGGTGGCAACCAGGTCTTGTTCACCACTGTGTACACGGTACCAAGCATATAGTGAGCACTTAGAAAATACTAGTTGAAATGAATTACCTTTATAATTTCAAAGTATTTTTAGCTATATAACTTTTTTAAAAGTTCTATGAGTTAGGTATAAAGAGTATTCCCATTTTACAGATAGCTCTATTGAGGCTAAGTGACTTTGTCAAGGGCAACCAGCTAGGACAATGGTGCCATGTCTTTCTAATCTTATGATATTTAACTGGTTCATCCATAGTCACACTGTATTTTCATTATTTGTATATAATACATACTTACCTTTGGGCTTAGTTTAAATGGCACATTTGCCAAGTTTCTTTTTTTTCTTTAACCTTTTATCAAGGGAATTTTACAACATATACAAAAATATAGTGTAATGAACCCCCATGTAGCACCACCGGGTTTCAATAATTATCAACTCATAACCAATCTTGTTTACTCTGTGCCCCACCCTCCCATCTTCCATCTACTGGAAGAAAAATCCCATACATTAAATCATTTAATGTGTAAATATTTCAGTTAAATGGTGCAGTAAACAAATCATTCACAGGTATATCTAATTGATAGTATTAAAAAGACTCATAAATGGGGTTCTTCCTTATAGCTCAATAGGAGAAGCAAGAATACTCATTATTTCCTTATTGTTGGGGGTGGGGAGTGTTATGAAGTCTTTCTCCTGGGTGTAGAATCATCATCATTCAACCACTCTGGGTGAGGGATGTGAATTAAAGCATAGATAAGATCAGCACAAAATTAACTCCAAAAAATGGATCTCAAAACTTGGCCAACTTGAATGAAAAGTATAATATGATGCTTGCAGCTGGTAGCAATTATCTGATTACTTTTTTCCTTCATCCAAGCTATCACACCAGCCATGTCAGAAGGCCAACTACCCCAGCCTGCGTGAAAGACCTGCTTGGGCCTCACCTAACAAATGCTGTCACATGACATTCAATTTGTTCCTCTATAAAATCAACAGTGAGCTCAATTTTCAAAGGAAACTTCCTTCCTTAAACATGAATGTTGGACACAAAACCATCTCAAACGTGATGAGAACCAGGTTGTGCACTAGTAAAACATTATCACACTCATCAGCTCTCATGCCAAGTTGCGCAATAACATAATGGGTCCATAAATCTATGCAACTATCCATGGCGCCAACAACGGGGGGTGGACAGAGTTTTGAATCCTCTTAGAAACTGTAAAAATTGTCCACAGCCAGTAAAGCAGGCTGGGAAGTTTATGTTTTCCCTAGAGGCTTCACAATAAGAAGCGGGTTAAGGTTGCTGCCAGCACATGGTTTCATTCTGCAAACAAATCATGAATCAAAATACACACACGAATATATATATATATATATATATATATATATATATATATATATATATTACTCTGATGAAGTTAACATCGCATGTTTACAAGACCAAGGCAATAAATCTCTCTGTTCCACAAAGATGCAGTGAACCATATAACCATTATGTTTTCAATTATATAACGGTTATATTATTCCACCCAGACCCCTCATTTTATAGATGTCTGTAATCTCTAAAGTGCCATGTTAATACAGTTTTAATATTATTCAACTAATATTTACTGAGCACCCACTATGTGCCACACACTGTTGTAAACATATAGCATACATCAGTGAACAAACAAATAATAAGCATAGTAAACATGAATATTATTTTAGAAGGGGGTATATGCTTTGGAAAACAAAACAAATGCAGTGCAAGTAATCAGGATGGGTTAAAGGGGCAGGTTTCAGAATGACTAGGCAAGGGCAGGCCTCATTGAAAAGGTGAGGTCTGAGCCAAGTTCCCTGGAAAGAGTGGCAGGACACTGGATGGGCAGGTGGAAGTAGAGTGTCCAGGCACTCTGTGGCAAAGGTCCTCAAGTGGGAGTGTGTGTGGCAGGTTTAAGGAAGAGAAAAGGGGGCTGGGATAGATTAAGTGAGGGAAGGGCATTGAGTCAATGGTCAGGGTCATTTCAATTACTAGAAGGAAATGAAGAAAAACTGCATACATCATTCCTTCCCAAGATGGGAACTTGCTCTTTTGTAAATATTTACAGGAATCTCAAAGTGACCATGTGAAATTGAAATGAGCTCACAAGCTGGGATACTACGAACTTGATTACTTAAAGAAACAATACTGGCTTAGTGAAGTTCAACAAAAGAAGAGTTTAAATGAAAGTCTTTCATTTCTAAATATCTGCCCTTTCCACCTTCTTCTAATAAGGCATTAAGTGAATATCTACTGATGGTATTAAGTGTCCAAAAGTTTCCTTTTCAGATTCTGTTTCTAATGCATGACACCAGGCATGGTTGCTGGGAAGTAGTGGGAAGGGAAGTGGATGAAAGTTCTACAGCTGCAGAAGATGATGCAACTTTAAAAATTTCATCTCATCGAAAAATGAACAATATTTAAAACCTACCAATAAACCTGCATTAGAAATCTTGCCAATGCCCAGCCCTCAAGCCTGCCGGCACAAACATCAAAGCAAACATTTCAGCACTAAATCAAATTAACAAACATTCCTCAAGCACAGCACAAGTGTAGCTTATTACAATCTGGAAAATTCCATCGTATTTATCAAATCCTAAGCAAGGCTATGGTACTTAGAAGTGTACCACAGTAGACGTCATTAACAGCCACAAGTATGATGGTTCTGGGTGTGTTGCTGTGGCAACCGCGTACTCAGCAGCAACACACTGTTTAACGCCAACCCAGAACCAGAGGCAGAAGGAAAAAGCCAGCTTCCTGATGGTAACAACCCAGGGAGTCACCATCGTTCACACATGCGGGAGACTTCCTTTAGGCAGTCCGAAATCATTCCCACCTAACTCCTAAAGAAAAAATGCACAACCTCTTTCCTCTACTGCAGAACCAGGCAACACCTCCAAGCACAAAGTATCAGAGAAATGTACAAGTAGAGGAGAGAGGTTGGGGGTTGCGTGAAAAATATCAAGGCCATCTGTTTAGCTGGGTCCAGGCATGAGGGTCTTCTCTGGGGAGAAAAATGGAGAAGTGCTGGTCCATTTGAAAAGTCAAACTGGGAAACATTCCAGAGCTAGGAGATCAGTAAGAAAAGCAGCAGCAAGTGGAATAAGCCAGTCAGAGAAAGACAAATTCCATATGATTTCACTTACATGTAAAACTAAAAGAATGAAGTAAATGAACAAACAAAATAGAAACAGACTCATAGACACAAAGAACAGACTGATGCTTGCCAGAGGGAAGAGAGGATGGGGGACTGGGAGAAAAAGGTGAAGAGATTGAGAAGTAGATTGGTAGTTACAGAATAGTCACTAAGATGTAAAGTACAGCATAGGGAATATCCTATATAATAAAAGCCTAATATGCTAATAGTCTGGTCATCCATTCAACCAATGAAAGCATAATATGCTAATGCTATGCTAAGGCCACTCAACTGCTTGCTATGACAAGCACTGATCACCGAGGGCAAACGCTCCATCCGGTAGGTTAGCTTGCTGCTGGGGTCCGGCCAATCAGGACTGAGTGAGACAGGCTGGACATGCCCTGGAGCCCTCCCGTGGTCCCTCCCCAGCTGGCCAACCTCCCACATCCCTCCCCAGCCCTGATAGTGCACTGGTGGGGTCCCTCGGCCTGGCCTGTGCCTTATTGCAATCTGGACTGAGGGACCACCACCACCCCCAAGTGCACAAATTTCATGCACCAGGCCTCTAGTAGTCAATAATATTCTAATAACTCCGAATGGTGCCAGGTGGATACTGGAAATATCAGGGGGAACACTTTGTAAAGTATATGCTTGTCTAACCACTATGCTGTACACCTGAAACTAATACAAAATAAGATTGAATGTCAACTGTAATTGAAAAATAATATTTAAATTAATAAAAAAAAAAGCAGCAGCAAATTCAAGCATGAGCCTTTGGAGGAAAGCTGTTTCCACAGAGGGATTATGTGTAAAGGGGAGCGGCTAGTATTTGAGGACACTGGAACCCCAAAGGAGGCGCAGGACATCTCAGACACCATACCCTACAAAGTACTTTTGGATACTCCACATTAAGTTGAAATGAAAGAGAAACTGTTGAACTTACCTTTTCCACCGGCAGAAAGTCATTTTCTACTTCAATCGACCTTGGTCTTAGCTTTATTGGCTTGTCTTTGAAAATATCTCCAAAACCCACTCCCTTAACTTTCTTCGGCTGGATTGCTGCAGTTGCAACTGTCCCATTGGCACCTTCCGATTTGGTACTGCTCGAGTCACCTCCATCACTCTCAGAGCCTGTGGTTTCCCTTAAACCTGTGAAGAGGAGGGGGGAGCAGGAGAGAAATAGCTCAGAAAAGCAGTCATAGCCATGAAACTCCTCACAGCCAGCCAGAAACCACCTTTAAAATTGTTCCTGGGTACAGGATAACTTGCACTTGGGTTTTTCATTTAGTGTTGCATATGTTGAGTTTGGGTAGCTCTGATTTTTGTTTGATATCTCTGCCTCACCCTTTAATCTTACAAAGTGAATCAACACTTTGCAGAAAATCTCATTTCAAAGATGATCTCTTTGTAAATGTGACATTTTACCTCTGCTCAGCCAGAGCCTGGTTCTTATTCAAATGTGTTTTGCTACAGTCGGTGCAATAGCAACTTTTCCCGCCCCTCCTCACCTCCCTGCCCAGTCAGTACCACATACTGTACCTCCAATCTCTATCACTCATGTGAATTAGCAATTAGCAATGAAAGTAACATTTCCTAAAGGGAAACTGTAAAGCTAAAGCCATTTAAACAAATTAGCAATTAAAGAAATCACACAAAATTATGACTGCTAAAGAATTAAATCTCTTTGGATGGCTTCACAAGGAATAAATGTACACAGACATGTTTCTCTAGGAAAGCATTAAACCAAACTTGACATTGAGACTGACAAGATGATTGTGTTTGTTAAAGAGAAAATGGAAGCTGCCCTCCCAAAGGCCAGAATCCCCCAAGCTCATCTTCCCTCTAATACCATCACTTCTCCAATGCTGAACTCCTTTCCAAAGAAGAACACTGGGGATATGATACCCTTGCTTTGACCTCTTGGGGCATGTGTTGGAAGTCACAAGATAATTATCAGCAAGACAACATGGACACTTACCTCCCCAGATTCTTTTTTCCCCAGGCTCTGCCCACAACCATGTTCCTAAAAGGAAGAGCCTATTTGTTTCTAGTTAATTTCTGGGTATATATTCTTACTTTGATGATTGGTACATCAGTGATGCTATCAAAGGGCAGGATTCAAAGGATAGTTTATGGAATACTAAAGTATGCCATTAAATCTGTCTCTAAAAGCCTCTAGATCAGTATTCTCAACCTGTGGGTCGCGACCCCTTTGGGGTCGAATGACCCTTTCACGGGGGTCGCCTAAGACCATCGGAAAACACATATATAATTACATATTGTTTTGTGATTAATCACTATGCTTTAATTATGTTCAATTTGTAACAATGAAATTGGGGGTCACCACATGGGGAACTGTATTAAAGGGTCGCGGCATTAGGAAGGTTGAGAGCCATTGCTCTAGATGAATAGGATAGCTCCTGAACATTTACTATATATCTCCTGATGACAACCATGCCCTTGGGATGAAAGTACACCATCAAATTTTGCTCTCTATTAGCCAATCGTGCATTATCTTTCTATAGGTAAGGTGGTCTCCTAGTACATAAGAATGATACACCAAATAATTGCTCACATAAAATGTCATAAAATGTTGAAGTCATTCAAATAAAGAAGTCTCAGTGCAGGAAGAAACTGTTAAATGAAAACAGACAAAATATAGAAAGGTCATTATAAATTGCTAACAAGTTTCAAAATCAAATCCTTAAAACAATGGCTGTGCATGTTGGCACTGTTTTCAATAAAATGGGATTTATAAGCCAAAAAAGGAGGGGGGAGGAAGATCCATGGGGTACATTTTAATTAACTAAAGAATAGCATTTATGAAGAAAAGAGGGCAAGACAATGAGAATAGCCCACGACAAGGGGTTGTGTGCAAGTTACAGGGCTGGATTTGAGTGTGCAAACATGGACATCCCCTGGATTAGCTATCCATTTGTTCATTGTTTTTAGAAATATCCCTGCTGGAGATATAATTTTTGAGTCTAAATGTTATGTGTGTAATTTCCCCTGTAACATGTTCTCATTTTGCTGTATGGATTCTTCCTTTGTGATAAATGGCTTATATATTCTCTTCTGGTTTGGAAAGAACCATTTGAGGGTAGAATAAAGAAATGGTTAGTGAAATGAAACCATCACCACCATCCTCCCAACCACAACCACCCCCATCCCCCACACCCACCACCACCAGAAGGCAGCTGGGCAAACGGATTAGGGCAAGGCTGTTTTAGTTCTTCAAAAAGAAAAATTTGAAAGCTTCTTCTATAATTCCTCATTAGCTAGAACCATAATATTTTCAATCACTGCCATCCTGATTTCACAGAGCTTCTGGTTTCAGGAATTTGCTGACTTCCAGACTCATCTTAATAACTTTATATTAACCACTGTGAGAAATACTCTTTATATTACACAGGGAGAGATTGCATAGTCATTCAACCACACAAGCATGAACTGGGAAGGAAACACACGGCAGATTTTTCTTCCAGAAATTCTGGCAGCCTGCTTCGATCAACCTTAAATATGTAAATTAAATATCTGAATCCCTGGGTTGGTGAAGTCTAGTTCCTTCTGGTTGGAAGGGGGAAAAGATGACTTTTCATTTTCATGTCTGTTTGGTACAGCATCTTTTAGCTACTGGTTCCCATTACATACACTATCCTATAAAATGTTCCTGTGTCACACTCAGAACTCCAGGTGACACTCTCAGGCAATACAACCTAGTGTCATCTGCATATTGGGGCCAGTTTGTGAAAGGCTCATTACTGGTACACAGTGAGGTACTGGTTTGACTTCCAGATGTGGGCAGTGGATTCATGTAGGTGAACAGGGCATAGATCCATCTCAGTCTATCAAATGCCTGCGGTGAGACCCAGGTAGGACAGTGTGGGCACAGTAAAGTCATGTACAGCAGAAGCAGGTATCTGTCCCCCTGGGAACCGAAATAAAAATACACTCCACCACAGACAGTCTGAGAAGCACAATTTTGGTGTTCTCATCTGAACCTTCTCTTTCAACTTCCATAGATGTATGTACGTATGCATATGTGTACATGCACATTAAGGTGGGTGTCTCTCCTTCAAGGTGAAGAAGAACAAAGTCTCCTCAAATTTGCTTTGGCCCATCACATAACTGTCCACTTTTGTGTAATTTACCTTAATATTCCAGCACTGATCAATTCAGACCTATGGGCTATTTTGATTTATGTTTAATTCACATGAATAGTGCTTACTGTGTGGCAGGAACTGTCCTCAGGGCTTCACAAGAGTAATCCATTAATCACATTCATTTCCTTCCTCTCAACTTTCGGCAGCTTTATTTCACAATACAAAAGGCTACATATT
The DNA here is from genome assembly GCF_963259705.1 of Myotis daubentonii. NCBI lineage: Eukaryota > Metazoa > Chordata > Mammalia > Chiroptera > Vespertilionidae > Myotis > Myotis daubentonii. The sequence continues at coordinate 128,796,965 of NC_081861.1, read as the reverse complement.
GGTACAGCCAAAGAAGTCTGCCGTGTGGTGATTGGCTGAATGAGCAAAGCGAAATAATCATTTCTGGCATGGACTTTCATGCCAAATTTTTATTTCTTTGAACCACACAATGGAAAAATGGTTTATTAGTTTCCAATGACCATAAGTGGTTGACATCTCCACAGGAAGCCATCTTACACCACCCCGAGGCCCAGAGATACCGGTACAAATACATATGCATGACAAATGCTACCGATTGCTTCTCTGCACGCATGGTTCATGCATCCATGTCACACACATGATAGAGGCACAAAGCAAACAAGAAAGCACCAGGGGATGGTGGTGGGAAAGCTCTTGTAGCATACACCAAGGAGATGGCACTTATCTTAGACAAATAAGTCCATGTCCTTGGACCAGAAATTCACAGACACTTGGCAGAAGCATGAGCAGCTCGGGAAAGTGCAGCTGCATCAAAAAACACAAGTACCCAGATCTTATCTTTACAATTGCCTCCTGCTGTTAAGGTCACTCACTGTAATAACGTCTGTGGCCCTCCGTCTTTCCCGGTGCAGCTCGGTACAGAATTGTCCCTTCAAAGGTAGTCTTTCCTGACAGTGAATGAGAGAAGAGAAGGGGAGAGAAAAAAACAAGAGAAGGGGGAAGGGGGAGCAAATGATGGCAAAGGAAGGAAGAGGAAGAATCTTTAACTGAACTTGCCTTCAATGAATCCACTGCAAGAGCTTTATCCGCAAACTTAATTAGAGACCATTAGGCAGAATTTCAGAATGTTACAGAATGAGCCCAAAGTCCCCATGCAACCACAATACACAATCATGAGGCCCCAGAACTAGGGCTTGCCTCTGCACATGACTGGCATGTAGATTATGCTCCATTTAAACCTGGAAGCCATTTCAACATTATAATTCAAGAATAGGCAAACCTCAATTAACCAGAATGAATCCAATTAATTGGAGTCCTTAATTAACTCAATTGTACAGCACTATCTTCTCTTTGGAGAATATGACTCAAGCACAATATAGATTCAGGCCCATCATCTTTTATCTTCTAACCCTAAGTCCCTGCATGATACAAACTGATATTCATGACTGCAAGATTCTAAACAAAGCATGACATTCTCTTTAAAATATATTTATCACCCTCAGTACCTTTAATCAAGAAAATGTACTAATATACTACAGGGGGATTTTCACCAATGAGGTTTGAAACCAATAGTGGCATCCATGTTGATATAAGGCAGGAGTCCTCAAACTATGGCCCGCGGGCCACATGCAAATACAAATATTGTATTTGTTCCCATTTTGTTTTGTTTTACTTCAAAATAAGATATGTGAAGTGTGCATAGGAATTTGTTCATAGTTTTTTTTTAAAACTATAGTCCGGCCCTCCAACGGTCTGAGGGACAGTGAACTGGCCCCCTGTTTAAAAAGTTTGAGGACCCCTGATACAAGGGGTTTTCTGTTTGGCACCAAGGACTTCAGAAAACCCTATTTCTTGAAACATCTTAATTGAGGTTTCACCATATCAGTCATGAGACTACTAGTATACTCAAGCATGAGGACATAGGACTCACCCACTGTCAAATGTCACTCTTTTTTTATTATTAAAAATAGAAGTTATCAATAGCATAAAATTGGACACATGGCTAAAACCCAAATCTCTGTGGAACCATGAGTAAGTACACAGAACATACACATATACCGCCCCACATTGTGCACACACACACACACACACACACACACACACACACGCGCGCGCGCGCATGCTCCTACGTGTGTTTATATGCCCTACAGAGAATACTACCAGCAGGTAACTTGATTTGCTAAAGGCAAACTCTATTAATAAATGCATTACTTTAAATTACCCAAGAAATTAGCTCTATTATGGTTTGTAAGCTAAATATCGACCGGAAACCAGTAATACAGCTTTATAGTAAGTCTGAGGGGGTAAAAAGGCTGGCTACACTTACAGAGAGACAGAAAGAACTGAGATGGAAGAGAGCAACTTCTCTCACTTCTTAGAAATACTCATTAAGAAAATGGGAACTCCTAATAGGAACCATAGTGTCAGCCCTAATACATGAAGGGATTGTGAAAGATCAGACCAACAACTTAAGTAGAATCAGGTATTTCTAATTTCCATGTCCTACAAGCATGGTGGTACACCTTTGTTTTGAAATCTGCCCTTTTTGATATATGTGCTCCATCCAATTAAGGCAAACACTTAGAAATTCAAATAACTGGCTATTTAAGAATAATCCAAAGAAATAAATGTTTCAAATGTTCTTGGTAAACTTGCAGCTCTTGAGGACTTTGATGACAAAAGCAGAGCAAGTAACAGTGGCTAGTTTTTATTTGGGAAATTTTTTATTCTGTTTAACTTCAGTCATTAAGTCAAAATTACTCCTAAGGAATACAGATATTTTGTGAGCTCCAAAACTGAACAGTAACAGTCTTTTCAACCCTTTGTAATACTTTAAGCAATAAAACAATAAAAAAGTCTTTTCAGTGTCAGAAAAGGTAAGTATATGAAAAAGAAATCAGTATTTCAGTAAAGTTCTTCCAAGTACAACAGAGTTTCCCTATGTTCTTCCCCAGGACCAAGTCTGAGAGTCACTGAAGTAGACCATGACCCTGATGTCTCTGAATGGCCAAGCATTTATGCAAAGTTCCCCATGCACTGGCAGTAAGGTCAATGGAGCCTGGGGTAGGGGTGGGTGAGATACACATTTGATCTAAAAAGCAAAAGAGGTAAGCAACTGGAAAGTTCATGAATGTGAATGCTGTTTATTTTATTGGGAGAAACACCCTCCAGCCACTACTAAATATTAGCACTTGAAGGCAGCAAACACTGTAAAAAGGACTTTAAAATTTCAACACAAAATCCTATGCTTATGCTAGTATCTAATTTTGTCTAGAACTCTTTTTTAGCAATTTACTAATTGCTCATCACTGCTAATAAATCATAGACAAAACAAATATTATCTAATATTAAAAAGAAAAGAAAGTCTAGTGATGACACAGAGTGGAGTTTGTCAGCCTGGCCTTACTTTTTATAGGCAAGGGGCACTGAGCAATCCATTTCTTATAGCTAATGAAATACAGTATTTGTATATTATGGGGGTGGTTTACCCTGAGCTTTTAAAAGGCCATCTCCATCTCTGTCTTAGCTTGACAAGTCACTAAAGTATCAAGACCTAAAATTTAAAACTAAAGAATTAAGGAAAATAAGAAAGTCAATTCAAGCTGAAATCTCATGGTTGTTAATTATTATAGAGAGAAAATGCAAAGTTTTTCCTCTCTGAAAATTATAAAAAATAACTGAAAATGTTTCTGTAGCTAAAAGATGGCTTTTTTTATATTTTATTGATTTTTTACAGAGAGGAAGGGAGAGAGATAGAGAGTTAGAAACATCGATGAGAGAGAAACATCCACCAGCTGCCTCCTGCACACCCCCTACTGGGGATGTGCCTGCAACCAAGGTACATGCCCTTAACCGGAATTGAACCTGGGACCCTTCAGTCCGCAGGCCAACGCTCCATCCACTGAGCCAAACCGGTTTGGGCAAGATGGCTTTTATTTATAAAAAAAAACCTAATAAATACTTTTCAGTGTTATGACAGTTATTTTAGAACCTAAGAAATTAAATAATATAAAAAGGATGTTAGAAACAGACAAGACACATTTATATATTAAATGTGAAGAAAATATGTATGAAATCAAAACTAAACAATAGTCATATCTGGATTTCTTTGCCTCTAAGTTTAAACAAATCTTATAGATTCAGGATATGCTCTGATTATAATTTGATATAATAATATAATCCTATATAATAAAAGCCTAATATGCTAAGTGTCGACCGTTCAACCAATCAAAGCGTAATATGTTAATGATATGCTAAGGCTGCTCAATCCCTCACTATGATGTGCACTGACCATCAGGGGGCAGACAGTCGACCGGTCGACCAGTCACGATGATGTGCACTGAACACCAGGGGGCAGACACTCTGGTAGGTTAGCTTGCTGCTGGGGTCCCGCCAATTGGGATTGAGTGAGATGGGCCGGACACGCCCTAGAGCCCTCCTGCAATCCCTCCCTGGCTGGCCAACCTCCCATGCATCCCTCCCCAGCCCCGATCGTGCACTGGTGGGGTCCCTCCACCTGGCCTGCACCCTCTTGCAATCCAGGACCCCTTGGGGGATGATGGAGAGCAGGTTTCAGCTTGATCCCACAGGCCAGACTAAGGGACCCCACTGGTGCATGAATTCATACACCAGGCCTCTAGTATCAATATAATTTATAATCAGTTCTATTTCACATTATTTAGTCAATACTAGCATGTACAAAACTGTAACTGAAAAGGTAATTAATCATGATCTGGGACAAAAAGAAGAAATAAGCTAAACTGTACTACGATTTTAAATTTATCATATGTTCAGTGAGAGGGTGAATACAAACCATAATGGAGGCAATACCAATGTGTGTGGAAGGCCTGCATGTAACTATGGCCTCATCGCTCATAAGCCAGGCCACACACCCAGGACTTAATTTCATTGGGTTTTAGTGTTCTCATCTGATAGCAGACCGTGATCTCTAAATTCCTTTCCATTCCTAACATAAGATTCTGCTTGCACTATTATTGCAACCACTTGGATGTTTTATTTTTAAAAAACCTAATTTACTCAAATTTTTCCCACTGTTGATCTGTCACATCGGAGTCTATTTCATCCTTTCAAAAATTCCTTATTGGCATCATTTTGCAAGCCCTAATGAATAAACAGATCTGGGTGATAATCATCAGTGATTACTAACATTCAAAAAGAAAGACAGCCAGACATTATGAGCCTCCAGATAGACTATACATTACCACTTATGAAGCAGTTTGAAATATATATGGTGTCCCAAAAAAATATATACACACACTTTGAATAATTGTAAAGGCAGTGCTTATTAAAATACATTTCATTTCAAAATTGAGCTATGAGCTGTTAAGTGTATACATTTTTGGGGGACACCATATGTATATACTTTGAATTTAATCAAGCCCCTATATCTAATTATCAATTTATAAGTATATCGAGTAAATGACATTTCAGAGATGAAATCAGCAAAGGCAGACAGTGGGAAACTAATAGACAAAGGATCTCAGTTTAAGAAAAAAAAAGAGACAAGGAGGAGGAAAATTGATTCAAAGAGACTTGAAACATATTAACAAATTACAGTGTATGTACCTTCTTTGGATACAGATTCAAACTAACAAATTGTATTAAAAATAGAAGACAATGAGAGGAAAGTGAACACTGATTGTATATTTAACTACATTAAAGAAGTTGCCATTATTTTTGGTGCGATAACAATATTTTAAGACACCCTTTTATTGATACATATTGAAATATAGTCATGTGTGGCTTAACGACAGGGATAGATCTGGGAAATGTATAATTAGGTGATTTTGATATTGTGTGAATATCATAGTGTGTACTTGCCCAAATTGAGAAAAGCCTACTATATATGGTATAGTGGCCTATTGCGTCTAGGTTACAAACCTGTACAGCATGTTTCTCTACTAAATACTATAGGCAACTATAACATAGTGGTATTTGTGTAACTAAACCTAGAAAAGGTGTGGTAAAAATATGGTCTAAAACAGTGGTCGCCAACTGGTGGTCCATGGATCACTGGTGGTCTGTGCGGTCCGAAAGGTTGGTGACCACTGGTCTAAAAGTTTAAAAATGGTACACTTGCATAGGGCATTTAACATGAATGGAACTTGCAGAACTGGAGGTTGCTTTGGGTGAGCCAGTGAGCAAGAGGTGAGTGAATGTGAAAGCCTAGGACATTGTTGTCCACTACTGGAGAGTTTATAAACACTGTCGTACTAGCCCTCCCTCTGCTCCCCTCCACAGGGTCAGAAGTGGAAACCCGAAGCTGTCAATACTGCTCCATGGACAGGAGTGTGGGCTGGGCTGACTGAAAATATTGAGGAGAAACTGGCTACAGCCTAGATCATCATCATCATGACTGTCAGGAGGGAGTGAAAGGTGCCCTGAGGATCAGTAGAAATAAGAAAATCAAGATGGAAAGATAAAGGAACCACATGGCCATGTGGTCTGGCTATTGAATGTTGGAGCAGCGGTCAGATTAAGGAACTTTGTGGTATTCATAAAAAAGAGGGTGTTTAACAACATGGAGAGGGTGTAGAACTGAGGTCTCAATATTTGGACTTTGGAAATTTGTTTTTGGTTCCATTGATCCTATCTAGCAAAAAGGGCTCTCTCTGGTATTGAACTGATGGAAGAAACATAACTTATCCATGCTTTGCACCATTACAACTGGAAAATATTTCCAAAGCACAGGGACAGGCTGGCCCTCCACCACAAAAAGCTTTCACTAAAGTGGCAGTGGCACTTAATACTGGTTAAGGTAGGTCCTATGGGTCTGTGTCCTTGTACAGGATCTTAGGTCCTCAACAAAGAACTTACAGCCATGTACTCTGAACACCACCAAACTAAATATGGGAGAGCTGTAGAGCCATCTGAATATGTAGTGCTGGGTGGGACAGGCTCTTATGAGCTGAAACAGGTCAGTGAGAAGTACTTGGTACACTCAAAATTGAGGTGCTACGAGTGAGAATCTACTACCATGCCCCACAGATAGTGCTCCTGTTAAAGAACAAAAATTGTCCTGAACTACATATCCTTCCATTCAGCTCCATTATAATCTTAGGAGAACACTATCGTTTATGTGGTTCCTCATTGACAAAAATGTCATTATGTAGCCCATGACTGTATTTATGGAAAAATTATATGATATCTGGGTTTTCTTCAAAACAGTACAAGGGAGGATTGTGTAGTGGTATAAATGCAACCAACTGGCCATATTGATAATTGCTGAAGCTGGGTGAAGGACATACAGGGGTTCATTATAAAATTATCTAGACTTGTATACATGTTAGAAATTTTCTATAATAAAAAGATTATGGGGGTATGTAGAAAAGGGTGAGTGGATAAATGGTGATGGAAGGAGACTTAAAACAAACAAAAAAGTTTACAAAAATCTTTTTAAAGAGCACCATTAAGGTTCTATAATAGAGATGTTTTCAAATTTAATTATGTAGCAAAAAGTTTCTGCTACTACATAACAATGAATTTTCTTATCAAGCTAAAATATTTAAAACAATATATCAACCAATACAAGTGCTGTAACACTTTCCTTGATAGATTAAATTACCCTGAACAAAGATCTAAATTTTAGAGATTTTTCATAACCAACCACCATAACAAAAAAATATCAGGGTAAAAGAAAAGCAAGCTCAAGCAATTAGCACCTGTCATTCAAAAATAAAAATGCCTCTCCTCAGAGTAAGACAGGATTCAGCAAGCATTCAGTGAACTCCTATCATGTGTCAAGATGTCTTGGCACACTTTCTTATAAATCTAATGCAACGTTTCTTTCTACTGCATTCATCCACTGGTTGACAAAATTCAACTGAATAACTATCCTTAAATACTATCTGGAAGTCGAAATGTGAAGAGTACAAATACCAAATAAGTATGTGCACAAGAGTGTGTGTGTGTGTGTGTGTGTGTGTGTGTGTGTGTGTGTGTGTGTGTGTGTGAAAGAGATATACAAGAATAGATTGTACTCAAAGTTTTCTTCATATATATCAGGATAAAGATTTCATCTGTCTTTAAAACCCCACACTAATATCAGCTAACATTTACAGTAAGAGGATTTTTATATGCCATTAGGATCTCTAAAAATTATCAGAATGACACTAACATTAGGAGTTTAACTTACTCCCAGATCCATGTTATTAGTTAAGTAATCTCTGTGAAAAGTAATTGTAATTGAAGAGTATTATGTGGTCTGATCTAACAAAGACCTTGATTAAGTACAGTTTAGCTTATACCACAATAAAAAGCTAGATGTCTTTTGGGCATTACTACATTTGTCTTTCTCAGTTCTATAATAATAATAAATATGTATTTTTATAGTCATACAGGATGTTATCCCTGGGGAAAACTGGGTAAAGGGCACACAGGGCCTCCCTAATCAGTTTTTTGTAACTCCTGTGAATCTATAAATATTCCAAAAGTGGTTTTGTTTTTTTTAAGCAAACCACATCAAAACTACTAACACTATTCTCTGAGGGTAGGGAATACGAAGATTCATTCTAAAATCGAAGTTTCCACCAAACCCTACTGGTATACGTAATTTCTGTATGTGACCTGATGTGATTGTATACATTTTAACATCAGAGAATAAATGGCTACTGAAAACCCTGTCAAACACTGACAGATGCTATTTCTTTCTCTTTCAGAAGATTATTCCAATTTAGCAAACCATAGGGACATTATTACCACATCTGCTTTTCTATGAAGCCCTTTGTGACCATCATCATCCCCACAACCCCATGGGGCTGGCCTTCAGTCTTTGTATCCTCAGACACCCAGCTAGCAGAGCACCTGAGGCATTTTCTTGAACTTCTGCTGATTTGCGTTACCCCTTTTCTGCAATGTGAGCTGACTGAAGGCGGAGATTTGATTTGTCTCTATATATCTTAAATGCCTTATACAGTGTCTTCGTAACAACAGGACTCAAAGAAAAGGTTGAGTGAATAGAAGAAAGGGAGGAAAGAAGGGAAGAGAGAAGGAAGGATTGATGAATAGATAGGGACACACAGAGAGAGAGATAGGTAGATGGGCCCTCTTCTTCTTAACTATATATGTAATATATAATATATAATATATAATATATACACCATATATATATATATATATATATATATATATATATATATATATATATATATATATATATATATATATATATTAAAAGCCATGTAGTTCTTACCAGAAGCATCCACCTTCCTTAGAATACCATGCTCTTCAGGACCTGAAATCCCCTCAACAAGGGACAGATTCCACGGTAACTAAATGTGGCTGCTGAAATTATTGGGATCTCCTGGTCCTGAAATGGAAGGCTTTGAACTGAATGAGTTTTGTGAGCTTTGGGGAAGGCAGTCTCTACAAGAGAAGCAGCCTCTTGCAAGCATGAGAAGGAAAGCTACGTGACTGGGGAGGCCATTCCTTTCAGCCTCCTAACCTCCTGCCTGCTCCAGAAATCCCAGCACTGTGTGCTTTGAGCTGAGCAATGTTAAATGTCCATATTATTGACCTGTAGTAACAGGACAGCTTATTTCAATAGTTTCAAAAATACAAGAGGCAAAACTGAGAATGGTTTCCCAGACTACCTAAACTAACTAGAGCATCACAATCATGGCTGGATACTAAGAGGTCAGGGTTCTCCAAAAAAGATTGCCCAACACCTCCCCCAACCTCCTTTTCTGCATCAGTAGAGGAATCCGCAAGTAATTTCCACATACAGACAATGCTTCAGTAAACATGGTACCAAGCAGAGTGTAAGCAGCCTCAAAATACTGATTATGTACCAAGAGTTTATAATGATTAACAATGAGAATAACCATTTATGGCGGGCCTTGTATGAGTGAGGTGTTTTATGCACATTATTACTATTGGAACTCATAATGCACTTCCCCACAGAAACAGTGATATAATGACCCAATCTGGTCCTCCCTAAAAAAAAAAAAGAAAAAAAGTCCATTTAATCTACAACATCCCTAAGGTATGGTATTGTTATTATAGAACTCAAGTACCAGGTACAATAATATTCCAGTATACAAAAAAAGCACCAGGCAGTTAGAATTCTAATCTGTACTTTGGGAGCTATAAACAAATCCCACTCTATCATGGGATCAAGGACACTTTCTGCTCTCCTGATCATACTCATCAGTTGGGCCATATTAGCAGAGAACCCCCTCTCCCCAAGCCAGAGAAGGCAGCAAAAACTCAAAGATGCTTCATTTGCTCCAAATTACCTTGTGACCTTCCTACCATAGATCCTAGGATAGAAATGGGGTTCAGGGGTGAGGGGTCCCAGGCTTTGGAAGTAGATGGAAAGGGTGTAGCTAAAGCCACTGTGCCAACCAGCCAGCACTGCTGCTTCTATGGATGATGCGCTGCTGAGGCACCAAGTAAAGGAGGTTGCCTGAACACCTCTCTGGAAATAGCTTTACCTCCAAATTGGAAACTTGTGCAATCATGCTACTGGTTAAATAAAAGAAACACAACTAACTTGAGAACTCCACTCAAGAGAGATTTTTCCAAGTGGAAAAGAAAGCTGTTTAACAATTATTTTGACAGGATGGAGCTGTCCTCCTCTTGTCAGGTAGTACCTTGCCACTATGACACAGTCAAACCTCTTACGACATTCATGCTCATGACCTTGGCTCAAGACGGCACAAGAGATACACAGACACCCACGCAGGAAGTTGGGTTAGCGACTGGGAGAACAAAGCTTCCCGGTCCTGACCTTTTGCTCCGTGAGCTGGAAAGGGCAGCAGAGAAGCTGGAGGGAGGAGAGCTTCAGGCCCTGGAGAAAGAAAGACCTGGAGTTCGTTCTCACCATTGCAGAGGGACATGCATGCTCACCCAAAATGAGGCTAGGCTTTCAGCTGTCTCATCATACTTTTAAGGGAACTGGCATGCACTCGTCCCAAACACTGGACTTCTCACCACCAATGATTTGTGTATGTTTGTGCCATTCTTCTCCAAGTTCTTCAAGGGATGCTGAGAAATATAGCAATCTCATTTGCTTCATTTAAAAATAATTATCAACTTGCAGTGAGGGACAGACACTCTAGAAGTATATGAAGGCACAGCCATGTGGGTCACGCATGAGAAAGTATTACTATGGCATGAATGTTGACAGTCACCAATCCAGAGACAGGGTGTGCGTCTACACACACATAAAGGTATGCAGGTCACACCTGTACAATGATAAACTTAATACACCACATGGGTTAAGGCAGCATAACCAAAATATATTCGTGAGCTTTTGTCGTAACTGCTTGGCATAGGCTACAGAGCAGAGGGGAGGCAGAAGTACCACCCGCTGGTGTCCCCACCCTTTCCTGCATGGTGGTGGGGACATCCTTACTTGACTTGGAGAGCTGCTCATCCTGGGAAATGCTGAGGTCATCTGACTCTCCCGACAGCTCCTTGATGAAGTTGGAAGGAAACATGCCAGTCTTTCCATTGAGAACACCTTCCCACCATCCTTCTTCTACCTGTGCATATGGGAACCAAACAGAGAAGCAGGGGTCAGGTTAGTTTCCTTTCCCATCTGTGTGGTGCAGAGTGCAGAGCCCACACAGGCGTAGCTAAAGGACTCAGAGCTTACACTTTAACAAGGAACCAGAAAGCAGATGATAGAGCCTTGAGATTCAGATTCAGAAAGGGGGGTTTAACCTGGGGGCCATAAACACAGTGGAAAAGAATTATTTTCACTAACCTCAAATTTGAAATTTGGAATTTCCTTTTATTACAAAGGTAACAGAAGGACCTGTGACTCGTGACCAAACACATCACAGTTGTTCTCATGTCACATCATACATGCTATGAGTATCTCAAGATATCGTTTGTGCTCATTGCTACTTGGAAATGATGGCAGTGTCACACCTACTAGGAGACCTTGTTATTTAATGTATTAATGAGAAATTACTTCTTACATACAATAAGGAATACCACATAGGTTACTATATCAAAATTTGCTTTTAAAATAGTTTGATAGTTACTCACTATAAATGGTTCTCTTTATAATCTTATGTGTTTAATTTTATGCATTTAAAACCATTATCTAAAAACTGAGAATGGCTTCCCAGACTACGAAACTAACTAGGCAGTCTAACAAAAACAGTTAATCCCCGAGCTAAGAACTCAATGGGAAGGTGGAAGGACTCCCTGGAGGTTTCTGAAAGGTCCTAGATTACCCTGAGATGAACTGAAATAGGGTGAAGGAAGGGCAGCCAAGCTACAGTGATCTGGTGGGGGAGTGAAGGCTGGAACTGGTGGAGCAGCAAGAATGAAGAAGGCAGGTACAGATTTGAAGGCCCTTTGAGGTATGAGCTGGTCTTTAGTGACCAACTAACTGGACAAGCAAGAAAAGGGTTAAATAAAATTTTGTTATGGAGCCACTAACAGAACACCAGAAGTAAGAATAGCAAGCTGGCTTCTTAGAGGAAAATATCAGGGCATTTTGAGAACAAGCAAGTATTAAGTCACCAGTGGTGTGGTAGAACAGGGAGAGACCTAGAACCTTTGAATTCTTTTTACCACCTGTGAACATTACCTACTCAATCAATACATACAATTTAAAAACTGAAATAATTAAAACAATAAAAGAATATTGAATGAAAAGCCCAGTTCACATACTATCCTGAAACTTAGCAGTTATATTACTTTATTCAAATTTCCTACCAAACTGAACCCTGGTTTTCCTATCTGTATAATAAGGACAATTAATACACTTGATCAGTGTTAGAGATAGATGTACTACGATTCTACACTAGGGTCTGGGGACACATAACTGTATAGGACATGACATGTCATTTTTTCCCCTCAAGAAGTTGATGTTCTATCATGGCATAAAGGGCATGTGGTTTAAAAAGGGGAAAGGATATATGTGACCAAAAACTAACAATGCAAGATAAATAGATGAGAAAATTCCATGACCTGGCACAAATCAAACTTGTTCCCCAAAATCAAGGTCATTGAGATCTGGGATGCTAAAGGAAGGCCTTGAGAAAAAAAAGAAATCAGAATTAAGTTTGGCCTCTTAGAGTAGCAAAGACAGATTCAAGTAGGGGTTGGGGTGTGAGATATTCAGGAAAGGGGGAAGCTGGTAGAGCCTGTGGAATGCAGTCAGTCAGAATGGTGTTTAGAGCATTTGTTAGGGAATTTATGGAATATAGACTTGCAGAGTGATGGTTATATCTGCATGATCACAGAATCTTCTGAAAAGAATCCATACAACAGCATCCATGCACAACAGTCCCAATGACTATTCAATACCAAATCATGGCATTTAATAGCATTGTAGTTTAAATAATTCTATGTTTCTATGCCAAGTCAACTGATACACATTATTCTTTCAAGGAGCTTTTTATAAGATTAGGATGGTTAGAAAGATTCACCATGAGCCTGAATATAAAGAGTCACAGGATTTGTAGCATGTGGTCCTTTGTGGTTGTCCTGAATAAGGAACCATAAAATGACCTTTCTCCTGTAATCATAGGACAGGAGGGAAAAACCAAGGGCATGGACCACAAATAAGCAGTTTCTGGCATAATCCCTGACAGCAAAAGGGCAGCTGGGACAATTCCATTTGATTCAGTTTGACGGTATCTAAAATGTTCCTATTCCCAATAATAAGCAGCTCCAGCCCGAGATCCCTGAAGGAAGTGCTGCTGATGTGCGGAATTGGTGGGCTGCCTGCTGGGAAAACAGGGGTGCCTTCACCTCACCATAGCTCCAGATGCCTATATCACTGTCAGCACAGTCTGAGAGGAGTGGCCAACAGGGAAATAGCACAGATCTATCATTAGCCACACAGTGTGTAGAGGGGCAGACAATAAAAACACTGCTCATCCCTTGGTGGGTACACTTCCATTGCAGGCGCCATAGGCAGTGGGGGGGTCTGGCCTCAGTACCAGTGAGGGCTGTTCAATACTTTTTCTTCCTATAGCTTGCTGCTTTGGTTGTGAAATTTAGGCTGGATATATGAGAAAAATGATCCTCACCCTCACACTATCCCTCTTCCATGATATTCCAGTTCAACTTCCCATATAAAAATGAGGACACTGAAGCCCAGAGTGATTACATTCATTCATTCACACCATCTTTCATTCATTCAAAGAGTAAAGCATAGTACCTTACAATATGGAATAAATAAATGAATACATGAATGAATGAATAGCAGAGAAATCATTGGAGGAAACTTCCATGGGGCCTACAAAGACCTAATGGCTTCACAAGAGGATTTTTTCCTTCCTGCGAGGAGCAAAAGGGACCTGACTATATTGGCCATTGGTCTTAATTAGATACTGCCAAGCCTAGGTCTGTGTATCCCACCCAATTTCACTAATATTTAATGAGCAGCTATCCTATATTGCTTGAGGACCTCGGGACAGATTGGTTGAGAAGTTTCTGCAACAAAGAAATTAACATACAGAGCCTGTATACCCCCTGCTTAGAAAAAGAGCTTGCTCGTGTTTATGCTTCTATATTTAAAAGAGAGAAAGAAATGTGTCCCTTTGTAATAAAGTGGAAATTACGGATGTTACTAAAGGCTTATAATTTCTGACCCAAGGAAAATGATGGAAGGGGGTAGATACCCACATTCTCCATATTCATGTTCTCCTCCACCAACACATACCTTAACATTACTACAATTTACCTCAAAATGTATTCAGACTTGGTAGGTTGTATGCTTCTAGGAATTTTTCCATTTATTCTAGGTTGTTCAATTTGTTGGTGTATAATTGTTCATAGTAGTCTCCTAAGATCCTTTGTAATTCTGTGGTATCAGTTCTAACCTCTCCTCTTTCATTTCTGATTTTGAGTCCTTTTTTTTCTTGGTGAGTTTAGCTAAAGACTTTAGCTAAAAACTTTTGGGCTGAGTTTGTTCTTCTTTTCTAGTTCCTTGAGGATATTATGAAAAGTGAAATAAGTCAGAAAAAAGACAAATACTGTACGATCGCACTTATATGTAGAATCTAAAAAAAAAAAAAACACACAACAAAAAAAACCCTCCTAAACTCATAGATCAGGGGTCCTCAAGCTTTTTAAACAGGGGTCCAGTTCACTGTCTCTCAGACCATTGGAGGGCCGGACTATAGTTTAAAAAAAAATTATGAACAAATTCCTATGCACACTGCACATATCTTATTTTGAAGTAAAAAAATAAAACGGGAACAAATACAATATTTGTATTTGCATGTGGCCCGCGGGCCGTAGTTTGAGGACCCTTGTTAGTGAACAGATTGGTCATTGTTTAGAGGCAAGGGATATAAGGTAGGTGAAATGAATGAAGATGACCACAAGATACAAACTTCCAGTTTGATAAATTCTGGGGTTGTAATGGTGATGACAGTTAACAATCCTGTAGTGTATATTTTAAAGTTGCTAAGAGAGTAGATCTTAAAAGTTCTCATTACATGAAAAAATTGTAACTGTGTGGTTATGGATGATAACAAAATTCATTGTGGTAATCATTTCATAATATACACATGTATGAACTCATTATGTTGAACACCTGGAACTAATACAATATTATACATCAATTATCTCAATAGAAATTTATTCAGAAATAATTAAATGAGAATTTCAGTAGTGGTCATTTACCTTACCTATGAGAACGAAAAGTAGTTTGAAAATTTAAAAATAATAGAGAAATATTAAGATAGGTATTTAAAGTTTTTAAAATTGAGGTATAATTCATATAAATGCACAGATCTTAATAGTACAAGTTGATCAGTATTCATACACCCATGAAACCCATACCTCTATTAATATACAGATCATTTCTATCACTCCAGAAAATTCCCTTGTGTCCCATTCCAGGCAATCCACTTCCAAGCAACCACTAATCTGATTTCTATCACCCATGATTGATTTTGCCTTTTCTAGAATTCATGTATATGTGCTAAGACATAGTTTACATTTGGAATATTGCCGGGGGGGGGGACAAATATCAAACTGTTTCTAGAAAACATCTTTTTCTATTAGTGGAAATTATATATATAATTTAAGGGAACCACTTTCTAAAGTCATAAACACCTACATTATTTTCCATTTTAGTTGCTTTAACTAACTATCCTTGTTGATTTGGGGACATAGAAAGCTGGTTGTGACAAATATCAACAAGTATTATCTAGGTCCTAAATGCCTGTGTAGTTCATTGTCTGATTACCTCTTTCTGGTAGGATCAAAACATTCTATACACACAGAATGCTTATTTTTCTTCCTTCCCCTCATTCTTCTGAGAATAAGCCTATTCCGCATGAGAGGGAGCCCCTCAAAGGAGAAATGTGTAGAGTAATTTAAAGGGAAATGACTTAAGAAAACATATACAACTTCTATTTAAGACTTTAGCAAACTTTGCCCAATGAGACAGAGCAACATCCATGATTTTCCTCATAGTGGAAAGGGTTTCTAGTAGGGCTTTTACAGACATCCTTCAGCAGTGCTTGAAAGTCCTGTCCTTCAAAACTACTGCAGACTAGTCTACAGGTCTCCAAATTATTAAATGATCTATGCTAAGACCTTATTATCATTCCAACTTGAAAATATAAGCAAATAGGAAATTAAGCCAGCAAGATAACCATTCTGATGAATCAAGATACTGAAGTTTTGTCCTGTCATAATTCCCAGGTGAGAAAACTGTCTATGGCAGCGGTTCTCAACCTGTGGGTCGCAACCCCTTTGGCGGTTGAACAGCCCTTTCACAGGGGTCACCTAAGACCATCCTGCATATCAGATATTTACATTATGATTCATAACAGTAGCAACATTACAGTTATGAAGTAGCAACGAAAATAATTTTATGGTTGGGTCACAACATGAGGAACTGTATTTAAAGGCCCAGAAGGTTGAGAACCATTGGTCTATGGTGCCGGGGTCCGACCCCAGCGGGTCCAGGGGTCCCCAAAGGTGTGGACGGAGTCGGCGAAGAAGGAATGACACGGAGACAGCGTTCAGTTGATCAGCAGCCTAGCCAGGATCTCCAGCCAAGTTCTGGTCTCGATCTCCAGAGAGGTTCTGCTTAGGATCTCCAGCCAGGTTCTGTCCAGGTTCTCCAGGCAGGTCCAGTCACCAGGTTCTAGTCAGGCTCTCCTGCCAATCTCCGCAGTCAGGTTCAGTCCAGGATCCCCTGCCATGCTCTCTCGCCAGGCTCCGCCTCCAGGCTCCGAGGCCAGTCCCTGTCCAGGATCCTCCGGCATGCTCTCTCCAGCGAAGTTCTTCTGTCCCTAGAGAACGTTCTGTGTAGGTTCTGTGCCTAGGCTCTGTCTCTCTTGGTCCTGTCTTCCAAGCCCTGTGTCTTGCTGTCTTGTTACATCTATATTTATACCAGTTCATTTTAATCCTGTCAATCTCTATTACAAAGGTTAGGGCGTTTCTTATCTCCATTCCAGGGAGTAAAGATTATGTAGCTTAAGCATGATTGTTTGTAGTTAAATTGATTAACTACCCGCCTGGCACTTAGTTAAGGAGTTTCATCCCCTCCCTAACTTCAGGGAAAAATCCCTACCTGGGGAAACAACCTTTCTCGGAGAGGTGACCTTGGTTAAAACACAGCACCAAGAAGGTGAGCAAACACATTAAGAACCGTATGCCATATATGCCAGGTCCCTTGAAACAGCAAGGATGGACCGGCTCCCGGCACTATGGGATGTGATGATATTAGAAAACCATACCGAAGAATAGGGTATTTCTTTAAAAGTTCAGTGTGGGCAACACTATAACGTTTATGTCAACCAAATTTGACTGTATCTGCCAATTCCTGCTTCCTATGCTCCACACCTGCCCTGAAGGTTCATAGGTCATACCCAACTTTAGAGCAAGGTTGCACTATCCTCCTGTCCATCCTATAGACTAGCCCATCACTTTATATAATGCAGCCTGTGCTTGCTGAATTCATCCAAGTACTTCTCACTTTCCACATGCCGTGTTGAAATGTCACCTATTCTAGCAAGCATCTTCACCCTCACTGAGAACCTTTGTTCTTAAATCCCTCCCTCATTTATCATTGCCATCATTTACCACTCTAATAACATCTTGAGTTATTAATTACATTTTAAACTGTGTCTATCTTACCCTCCCTGACTCTATCTGACTATGGGGTGGGGGTGAGGGTGGGGGTGGAGGCTGAAAGTTCCAACCTTCTAATCACATGATTAGCTCCACTGACAACCCTCACCCTTTGGTACTTCCAAAAGTCATCTCATTAGCATAACAAAAGACACCTTGATCACTCTCTCTGCTTAGGAAATTCCAAGGATTTTAGGAGCTCTGTGCCAGAATGACTAGGCAAAGACCAAATATATATTTCTTATTATAAGTCACAATATAATAACTACCCATCCAAACTGACAAAGGCTATCTGATGAGTTAAAGTTTTGGAGGATTCCAACAGCCTATTTAGCTCTAGATAAAAGAACCAAATCTCCTGCTATGCGTACAAGAAGGAAAATGTGTTAAGTTACTTGGAAGTGCAAGTTACTTCTTTGTAAACTACAAGGCCAGGTTAGGCTTTAAGTCTGAAACTGAAGCCAGTGGTCTCCAGCCAGCCTGACTAGGGACCACTTAGAAACACCTCAAAAACTAACGACAAAGAGCAAATAAAAGCAAGAATCTCTGAACATCCCTTAGGTCACGACTAAGACAGACTGGTTGAGGCCAGGCTCATCCAACACAAAGGGAAAAGTGGCTCATTTCTCAAGCTTTACATGACACAGACAGGAAAAGAAAGCCTTCAATGACCTTTTCCAAAAAAATAGGCCAACAAGCCAGTTTTGAAATTCCAGAGGCTCTCAGATGCTATTTCTCCAGGTAACCTTTTCCATATGCCACCTCTGTTCTTATAATCTGAACTTTGCCTGATTTATCAGTCTTCTCAACTGTGGACAAAATGACACAAATGTGTATTTACAATGATCTCTTTAAAAATATCTACCTAGAAATTCAGCCTGCTATTTTTCCTTTTGAACTGGCAACCCAGTTCATTTAGATTCACAATGATGGATCTAATGATGAGAGCAGAATCACTCATTACTCCCTAGCCAGGAGGCAGAAGCATGGTGAGGGCTTTCTTGAGCAATTTCCCCTTGCCAACTCCACTTAGCCCTGGACTGCCATACACTCTCTATTCCTTCTCTAAGCCACATTACAGAGGACCGTAGTTGACTCCTGCCTAATGAGGGTCAGGGCTGTGTCTACCCAAATGTGCTTAAGCCCACTGTTCTTATTGCTAGCCCACAATTTGGTTACATAGCTAAAAAATATGAATGAGGAGAAAGGGTTAGTGGTGTGAAGGGATAATGGTAATGACTTGAAGGTTAAAAACACTGCTGAATTAGGTGTGGACAAGACAACAGAGAGATTAGGTGTGGCAGACTGTAGTACTTTAGGTTTACATACTCCAGTTGCTTCACAGCATGTGCATTTGTGTGTGTATAGCTTTTCAATATAGTAGAATCATTCTATTAATGAATCAATAAAAATACAACATATAATATGTATATATACACACACAATACAATATATTTTTTATTGACCAATAGATTGATTGATTCTATAGTATTGCAAAGCTATTGCTATTGTCTTACCTCAATCAGTCCCTGATATTTTAGGGCTTTTGTTTATTTTGTTATTAGTTTTCAGCAGGATTAGAAAATAGCTATTCATTAGCACTTATACAACATCCTTTATAAGAGAAAGGGGCAGATTTTATATTATACAGTGATTATGGCCCCAAATCCACAATATTACAAGTAAGTTGGAACAACCGGGAAATTAATTTTTGATGATATAATTTTAAAAATATGGATTAAAAGTCCAACCTTTATGTTTGTTTTACATAAATAGCATAGGATCATAGCTACTTTTCATTTTTCCTACTTGAAGAAAGCCAGAACGAAGCCTACCATTGAACTGGCAGTGAGTGGAAAGAAGACTGGGATTGTGGGTGCTGGTGAAGTTCTATGTCATCTAGGTGAGGAGAGTAACAGCCCTGTGATCACTCTTCTTTAGCCATTCATGCTTGCTTCCCCTACACCCAACAGGTAGGTGAGTGTGAGTAATATTTCCCAGAAATTTGTTAATAAATTTCCTTATCTTAATATGTATTTGTTAAACATTATTACAACATTTTCCCGGTCAGCGTGGCTCAGTGGTTGAGCATCGACCTATGAACCAGGAAGTCACTGTTTGATTCCCAGTCAGGGCACATGCCTGGGTTGCAGGCTCAATCCCCAGTAGGGGGTGTGCAGGAGGCAGTCAGCAATGATTCTCTCTCATCATTGATGTTTCTCTCTTTCTGACTCCCTTCCTCTCTGTGAGCAATAAAAAATATATTTTAAAAAAACATTATTACAACATTAAAGGAAAAACCATCTTTGACAGAACCATTTTCCATTCTTATTCCATCTCTGGTCATGTGCATGGAGCTATATTTTATATGACTATATCCTTGTATATGCAATTTTGTGTTCTAATCTGTTCATTTATTTTGCAAAAAAATATTTTCATATTTACATTTATTAATTTACTTTATTCATCAAGCCTTTATTAAGGTATGTATTAGGTTTTAGGCACTATTCCAGGAACCACGAATGTAAAGATAGATAAAAACCAGATCCCTGTTTTAAAGAACTAGCAAGTTAGCAGAATATACCAGGTAATTACAATGCACAGTATTGTCATAAATACAGACTTAAAGGCCTCTGTGTTTGCCATCTTAATGGCTTCACAATCTTCTAGCGGGATAATATAACAATTCACATAACTATTCACTTTCTTGATTATTTTTCATTATCACGTGTACTGCTGCAATGAACATATTTCACTTTTTTTTCTGTTAACCATTTTCTGTGGATAAATTCCTTGGAGTGAGATTACTGGGTCAATGTGTAGTATTAATTCAGATTTTTATAGCTCTTGACATACCTTGCTAAATAGCTTCATAAATATATGCAAAGTTACCACTTCCAAGCATTGCCAGCATCTTACCACTAAATAATTTTTTAGAATTTTCAAAAGCAGGACCTATTATTGTGTTCAATTGTATTTATTTAATTAACAGCAGGGTGGAACATTTTCTCATCATTAGGATTTTTATGTCACCATGGGGGATTTGTGTTTATGGAAAATTTATCTATCATTTATCACTGTTATGGCAGCTTCCTAATATATTTTCAGATGGTACAAATAACTTTTCATCCTAATTTATTGCAAAATTTTCTGTGTTGTTCTCTTTGTTTAGCTAGATTCACTTCAAATCATACCAAAATTTTAACTCTTTTTTTAAATTAGGCACACTGTTGTTGGTTTTTTCCCTCTGGAATTTCTTAAGAAATCTGTACTTCTACCATTGGTATAAATAGTCTACACTGTTGTCCATTTTTTCACTCATTCAACTTTCAACAAATTTCCTATGCATCCTTCTTGGCACCATGGATAAAAAAAATGATGAATGAATGACATATTAATACAAATTATTATTATCCAAAACTTGGAAATAGGCAAAGGGGTTACTGTATGTCTTCCAAGTGCCACACAGGGAACCTTATTAATTAATTCTCCAGGGATACATATCTTGTTTGACATACTATGTACTATGCATGAGGTTAGTTTACAACTCTGTTAGTGGGGGTGTTAACTGGTAGAGCAGTGAAAGCAATGCAAATGATTCTTGCCACATGGCAATGAAAATAGATTTTGACCAGCAGAGGTGTAAGTGATTTATCCCCTAAAAAAGATTAACCTCAGAGGTTACAGCTTTAACTGTAGGATACTACTATGTAGTTTTGCATCTAACTTAGCAATCTTAATCAAGAATTTTCTCTTTTAGTGATTATAAATACTTTGCTCTTTCACAATTCTCTTTGAGTCAGCCTTACCATCTTACAGATCCCCTCATTAGTGAGTTAAATAAAGCTTTGACACATGCTCACCTTATGTTTGTATGTGAGTCAGGAAATCTGGCTGCTAGCATCAGCCCTATTCACATCATAGTTCATTTAATATCCTTGACTTCTAGCTTCCTTTTTTGTAAATTGTGGGTTTCTGTAAAGTCCAATGGTATTCAGGAAACCAAAGCAAACAGAAAACTGTATTTCTACATACATATAACATGCATTGAATCAGAATGAATGATCAGGTTCTAAGTGCGAAGCCCAGGCCCTCCCAGGGAGTCTGAGAAGCCCACACCAGTGTCTGATGGGACACTTCACCAGCAAGGCTGTCTCTGAGTAGCCAGGACCAAACAGGAACAAGGGACAGTGGTGCAGTGGGAAGAACAAGGTCTCCAGCCAAGTGGACCTGGCTTTAATCCTCAGCCCTACCTCTCCTAGAGTTTCTTGAGCTTCATTCTTCATTTACAAAAGAAAATGGGCCCAACGGGTGTTGCTCAGTGGTTGAACATCAACCTTTGAACCAGGAGGTCATGGTTACATTGCCGGTCAGAGCACATGCCTGGGTTGCGGACTCGATCCCCAATGTGGGGCGTGCAGGAGGCAGCCGATCAAGGATTCTCTCTCATCATTGATGTTTCTATCTCTCCCTCTCCGTTCCTCTCTGAAATCAATAAAAATGTATTTTTTTTAAAAAAATGCTTGTGATAAGCCAACAGGGCAGTGTGTAAAGAACCTCGTCACACATGGCACATACTAGGTCTTCCATGAATATCACATATTTTCCTTCCCTCTGAATGCACAGTGTCCCCCACACTGAATACTGAATCCATCTTCTAGACATCTCTAGATCAAGAGCACTTCTGGATATCCAGAGGCTACGAGCAATTGAAGCAGAGGAGAAAAGCTGTGGCATTGGGTTGGAATTTCAGAGGTGCCTAGCACTAGCATGCTGTGTTAGAAAGATAATGGTTTTAAATGGCCCCACATCTGGCCCCAGCAGGACTGGTGGCATCCATCTCTGAGAACCCTTTTCCTCTGAGAAGAAACTCAACTAGATTATGTCTCAGGTCTCTTTGAGCTTTAACATCCACCACGGAAAGGCCAACCAGCCATGAGTTGGTTCTGACAACCCGTTCAAGGCTACCACACCTGCCTGCCTGGCACACTTACCTCTCCTACCACCTCTATGATGTCACCAACTTTCAGCTCCAGTTCGTCATCATTCTGGGGCAGGTAGCTGAACGCCACCTGGCACCGGCGCCTCCGCCGCTCGCCTAAATGGGAAAAGCAAAATATTTAGATACAGCACTTGTCTCAAAATTAGATTTTAAGGAGAGGCTTCCTAGGCATGCAGGCAAATTAAGCTGACTTGTATCAAATATGCTCTCTGGGACGTGGCTAGAGGCACAGCAGCCCTGTTCTCTCAGAGAGAGGCAGTAGAAAGCAGAGCAATGCTTCTTGGTCTTTTAAAAGCTGCCGGGTCAGAAAGGCATGGATATGAGAAACCAATCCGTTGGTGCAAAAGGAAAAACCCCACCCCGAAGCGCTGGAGCACAGTGTTGCCTTAAACGGTTTTCCATGGATGGGGCTTTGTATTTGCTGCTGTTGATTTTTAATGAAAGCTGATGTGATATAGTAGAGTAAAAAGAATGGTCTGCTTCTAATGCTAGCAAGGCAGAGGAAATTTTTCCCCAATGTGCAAAGGAAAAGATAAACTAGCCTGGCCTTTTTCTCACTAATCATCACCCTTTCAACATGCTGGAACTCAGGCCTGATAAGCAGAGGCTAATTAGATTTCAGGCTGCTCTTGGTGCCATTTCAAACGCCCCCAGGGGTTCAACAAATCCACTTCTGTCCTCTTCCCTCTGTTCCTAGGGGATCCATTAACAGGATCCCTGGCTGCTTACATAGAACCAACTAACGCAGGCAAATCAAGATAAAAGCCAGGACCACACTTCACTTGACCAGAAGTCACTCAAGGTTATAGCATCTCACCCAATGTGGCCCCATTGGGAGGCCCTCCCTGACTTAGAGCTGGTTCAAGTACAGACACACCTATCCACACCACATATATGCATTGTGTGGAGAAAAAACATGCATGTGGTATGTGTAATGGGTAGGGGAGTGAGGGAGACAGAGAGACAGACAGCAGTGGAGGCCCAAGCTGGGCATAGGTGACTAGGAGAGAGGAACTGAGACTAGCATTGCTCAGAAGTTTGTCGCTTAAAGCTGACCACCTCACATCATTCCTTCCTGCTATCACATGGCCTAGAAAACCAAGGGGATCATCAACTTCAAGGAAACATTTAGAAGTGCTTACATTATTTTTGGAGACTGCCTACAGGAATTCTTTTTCATTTCTAATCTTTTCCCTGAGAAAGCAAATCCCTATGGGGTGATCATAGGCCACATTAAGGGCCCCACGCAGAACATCATACAAAAGGGAAGGTCTTTGCTACATCTGATGAGCTCACTGATCAATATTTTTCAAAAGCCACTGGCCTAGTTCTCTCTGTTCCATTTTTCTCTGCCTGAACCTCACTAAGGAAGAACAGAGTTGAACAGAGGGAAGAGGGCAGAAGTTCAGAATCAATATCTTGTCTAATCACATCTTTGGCAACTACAAGAATACACTCCTCCCCTTTGTACAAGATCTCAAGCTGTCTGATCTTGATGAGAACAAACGCTGATTTGTTCAGGCCAATTCCCAGGTGCTAATAGCATTGTCAACAGGCAAAGTAGGCTCTCCCATGGACAGAGGACCCACCCAACTGTCTTTTCCCAGGCAACAAGTGAGAAAGTGTGGTACCCCAGTGCAAAGAACTCCACCACTATTCCATGGTTTCTAACACAACAGAAGACCAATCAAGCACTGTGCATCATAAAGGATAGAGAGTTCTCATTCTAGCTAAGAAAGTCTAGATGACAAGGTGATCTTGGCACCCATAACCTGGGCCTGGTGACTCTCGTAGCCCCTTTAAGATGAAGTTCTACTATAAATCTTTAAAAGCATTATTTGCTAGATATTATTTTAAAAGCAAACTATGCAGATACAAATCTGAATACAAAACAAACAAACATGACAAATGTCTAGAACCCAACACTCATAACCACAGAAGTCACCAAATTCCTGATGGAACTGACTTAAAATAGCATCTAAAGACCTACTGTTAGCTGAACTCACAAAACTTACAGTTGTATGCAAGTTCAATATTCACAAAAACCTCTGTAAAAAGTAGCATCTAATCCAACATGGCAAAAGAGAGAGTGAGATATTCTTCAAGAAAAGACTAAGCTAGCAGATTCTGGACCTGCTTGTTTGGTATTAGGAAGAATGACACATTTACTCTGCCAGACTAGTCAATATTTCTTAAAAAGCTTTCAAGAAGGCTATTCAATTAGTGACATAAAGTTTTATGAGGCACACTGCCAACATACAGGATTAATAAAAGTAAGCCCTACCCTGACTGGCGTGGCTCAGTGTTGGCCCGTACACTGAATGGTTATGGGTTTGATTCCTCATCAAGGACATGTACCTGGGTCGCAGGTTAGATCCCCAACTCTGGTCAGGGCAACCAATCCATGTGTCTCTCTCACATCGTTTCTCTCTCTCTCTCTCTCTCTCTCTCTCTCTCTCTCTCTCTCTCTTTCTCTTCCTCCCACCCTCCATTCCTTCCCTCCCTTCCAATCTCTCTAAAAAAAATCAATGGAAAAAATATCCTAGGGTTGATGATTTAAAAAAAAGGAAGAAAGAAAAGTGAGTTTTCACAGGAGGCATCCAGAGGTTGCTGTGGTAAAGGCCACCTAATCAGACCCCAAGCAGAAACAGCTACTCCCTCTGGCACTGGGATAGCTTTCATCTTCTCTAAAGCACTTCTGATACCCATCACTCTTATCACATCCTGGCAAATACATAAGTTCAAAAGAAAAAGAAAGGAGCCTGAATGAGCAATCATTTTTGCAAAAGTGGAAATTGGGGCTCGGTGACTTACTCGAGGTTACCAAGCTAGTAAGTGACAGTATGTCCTTGGCCTGAGTTCAGAGCTCTCCCTTCAATGCTGGATGAACCAATTCAGCTCCAATCTTGTCCCAAATTCTCTGTGATCTGCACTTAACTGCTTTCTGCAACGCTATATAACATAGCCTTGGGTCTTCACCAGGGCTTTCTCATCACAGATAACTGTCAAACTTCTAGACTGCTGCTCTTCCAGGCCTCAACTTCTACACATCAGTTTCAATCTTGTTTTCCAGTTCTACCCAACCTAAAGCCCACTTCAGGGGGGATGTTGATGTGGAGACATTGCATTTCAGTTGCTTCCATCTATCTTAAATTTAAGGAAGCTCTTGATGTCATTTTCCATTTTTTCCTCTCTTGGCATTTCATTGATGTTTACTAGCCAGTCTTGACTTTCCTCAAAGAAGTAAGCAGACAACATATATAGGGTGTCCCCAAAAAATGTATAGACACTTTTAACAGCTGATAACTCACTTAATTTTCACTCCTTTTCAGGTTTAACTGATTTGAAATAATGGGTGAATCCAAACTAAGCTTTGGACAATGAAAATTTATCCTATAGTACCACTAGACTTTTTTAATGAGGATATGTACAAGATAAAGTTTATGTACACAAATAGTGCACACAATGATTCTTGATGTTTGTGATTCCATTGCTTCATGTTGTCAGTAGTACCTGGACCAAAATGGTCATCAGTTTGAAAATAGGCATTGAAAAAATTTATTTATTTCTGTAGATTCGTTTAAATTTTGAAAATGAAGTGTATATTAATAAACACTGCCTTTATAATAATTCGGTGTGTATACATTTGTTGGGACAACCTGTATATCTGAACAAGAAACTATGTATATTTAATTTTAAATTTAGTCCTCTTAAAAGATAGAAAAGACTTGTTTTAAGGAGGCAAAGCTATATGTATACAACTGTTCAGGGCAGCACTGTTTCTAACAGCAAATGTATACAAGCACAGAGGTCTACACAGGAAACATCCTGAATGTCCACTGGGAGGGAAAGACTACATAAATCATGTAGAAAATGAAACAGCCATTAAATAGAGCAAGCAGCTCTATGTGTACTAACGTGTAAAGGGTGTCCATAATACATTAAGTTCAAAGACCAAGTCACATAATATGTACAATATAAGCCCAACATTGTAAACACACAGACATCCTCACTCTATAACCTCCACCATGGACTCTTTATTTACTCCTGATCACCCACAACCTAGCCCAGAGTATGCATTCAACAAATGTTTATAAAAGAATAAGTGGATTCATTCAACACTCAACTAATATGTGACAGCCTGATACCATTAAGTGAATGAGAGAAAGGGTATGTATGCCCACACAAACTTTAGCACAGAAAATGGTATGGAAGAGTACACTCCAATGTAACAGTGGTATTTTTGGAAAAAGGGTTGGGAGAGTGTAAAGAAAGACTCATTTAAATGTTTCTGCACAAAAATTTCTATTTACAAAGGGCATGTAACACACAAGTTTTAAAACATCACAGTCACCTATTAAAATAATTATTTTCTATTATGAAACATCCTTCTGATCACATTTTAATGACATTAATAGTAAAGTTAGTCTTATTTTCCAAGTAAATAAATACCAATAGACTCAGGCAGAAAGGTAGTTGTCACAAGCTAAATGACAAGAGGGCTCTGAACTGATTGTGGATGATCCATAAAGACAGTGGGAAGTGTGATCCCAGAAAAAGCTCCACACCTGTAGCTCACACTAATTATTCTGATGAGACACTGTTAAAGAACCCCAAGGAGCCCCACAATATTCTCCCAGTTACCAATCCAGGATCATTTTCCCTGGACTGACTCCTCAGACCACACAGCCCAGGCAGCCATGTCCCTCCTGGCAATGGAGGGGCCCTGTGTCCATTGGAGCTCACTCACACTCACTCACTCATTCACACATGCTCAGCCACAAGGACCTTTCTCTGGGTTCCCCTAACAACCACTGTTTTTCTCTAGCTCTGCCCTCATCCAAGAGTATTTCAGTTATCTCTGAGTGTCAATGTATATGTTTGTCTCCACCCTTTCAGCTCTGACATGTTCCAACTCTTTCATGCACACTTTTGTCAACAAATGCGAGCCCTGGCAAGGTAGCTCAGTTGGTTAGAGCATCATCTCAATATGCCAAGTTTGCGGGTTCGATCTCTGGTCAGCCCACATATAAGAATCAACCAATGAGCCCTGGCT
The DNA here is from genome assembly GCF_963259705.1 of Myotis daubentonii. NCBI lineage: Eukaryota > Metazoa > Chordata > Mammalia > Chiroptera > Vespertilionidae > Myotis > Myotis daubentonii. The sequence continues at coordinate 128,769,180 of NC_081861.1, read as the reverse complement.
GGGTGGCTCAGTTGGTTGGAATATCATCCTGTACACAAAAAGGTTGTGGGTTTAATTCCCGGTCAGAGCACATACTTAGGTTTTGGGTTTGATCCCTGGTCAGGACATCTATAGGAGGCAAGCAGTAAATGTTTCTCTCTCCCTCCCTCTCTCCCTCCCTCATTCCCTCCTTCCTCTATCTGGGCATGTCCTTAGGTGAGGATTTTTAAAAAAGAATCAACCAATGAATGCATAAATAAGTGGAACAATAAAATGATGTCTGTCTCTCTCAAATCAATAAATCAAAAAATTAAGACATAAAACGCAATGTGACTCATTTGCCAGCACCCACATATGCCTCATGATGGTTATGTGGATGGTACTTTATGACAAATGCCCACTCTCAATCCATCTGTGAGCCTAAGTGCCGCATGTGTAGAAACAGAGGGAGGGTCACAAATCCCTGATCTAGTCCTTCCTCAGTCCAAGAAACTTCAGAGTTTAATGTCCTGTTTAAAGAAGCCATTGAAAACAGTCTTAAAGTCAGTCCATTAACATATGACCCCAAAAATTGAGTTTCTGCTACCAGTGCAATACAGAAAGATGCAATCCATCGAATGAACTGAGTTTCCACAAAGAGAAGCAGCATATGGATATTTTCAATGTTAACACTGTCACCAGATGTTTCCTTAGAAGCCACATCTACAGTTTTGGTGTCATGAGCATGAAGAACTCCTCCAACCATGTTATAAAAATGAGGTGTAAATTGGCTGTGTGGAAGGGCACACACACACTAACTATACAGCTCATGCCATGTGGTCCACGTTGATAGCTCAGAGAGAATCCTGGGCCTCATGACATGCAGAGACAGATGAGCCAGTGGTCCCAGCATTGTGATCACCTCATGTGGCCTACTTCATGGCTCCTTGCCCAATTTTTTCAAGTATAAAATTGGAATGATGGGGACAGACCTACTTTACTGAAAGGCTTGCTGCCCCATGACTCCTCCCTTTTTTTCCAATTGTCTTTACATTCATGAATATGTTAAAAGGCGGCTTTGTTAATTATACCAGTTCAACCAGTGTTCTTTTCACCAGACTTCTCTTCCCATCAGAGTGAGATAAAGGAACCACATTGAACAACAAAGCCAGAAATATGTATAAATGGCCTTCTGGTTTCCCCTTTTCTTAGGCTGGGCCCAGGGGTTGATTTTGGCCTTTCAGCATGCCCCTTAATCCAAGTGACCCGACCCACAGAAGGACATTTCTCCTGGGGACATTTCTCCAAAGTGTCCTTGTGTCCCTGCCTGACTCCCCAGGCCCAGGCCACAATCTCCCTGGGGAGGCAGTCTGGATGTTCAGAGGAGAAAATCTGATCCATAAAGCTCATTGCTTTTCTCTGCCTCAGCAAGGCTGATTTGGGCAAAATGCCCAAAAGAACACGACATATTTATAGAGTTTTGTTTGATCTACTTTTAAATGCTCCATGCAGAGTCATTCAAGTAAAATGAGAATACAGAATTTCAAAGGAAAAACTGAAGGAAGATTCTAAATATAAGTTATTTGTTGCACATAAACAAGATTTCTCCCTTCTATTCAACATATTCCCTCTAACATCTATTTTTAAAGGCATTCTCAAATTTTGTTGCTGACAAATGGACCTATTAGACTCCTAACTTTTACCATTAAGGGGGAAGTAGGGAGAGAACAAGAAGAGGAAAGAGGATGGGGTGCATGTGAGCACATGCATATTAGGAATTGTGACAAGGGTCTAGAAATATCCTATTCATTTCTCTTGCCTATTATTTTTTTAAAATATATTTTTATTGATTTCAGAGAGGAAGGGAGAGGGGAAGAGAGAGATAGAAACATCAATTATGAGGAAGAATCATTGATCAGCTGCCTCTTGCACACCCCACACTGGGGATTGAGCCCACAACCTGGGCATGTGTCCTGACTGGGAATTGAAGCATTACCTTCCTGGTTCATAGGTCGATGCTCAACCACTGAGCCACACCAGCTGGGCTATCTCTTGTCTATTCTTAGAGAGTTCTCGGGGGAAAACACTATAAACAGATACAGTCTGTCAGATTTGAAAATCAGTACCAAAAAATGATTACTATATAGGGAGATTTAGAGAATGACAGAAAATTCCATATTTCTCTTTAGGAAGGAGGAAAAATATCTGTATTGTAGGTAGTCGAAATGATTTTTAATTTTGACTCATTTTTAATTTAGTTTTCCTCTTATCCCCATCACAATAAAGAAAGAGGTAGCCTAGGTATTTATGAATTTTCTTGATGCAAATGGGGGTTGTCATATCCACAATTTCCTTCTTCTTATCTAAAAGCAGAGGCTCTTAACAGGAGTTCCTGGATAGAATTCAGGGGATCTAAACTTAGATGGAAAGGAAATGATATCTTTATTTTTACTGTCCTCTCACTAAAATCTGGCCTTTCTTCCACTATACACATGGGCAACAAACCACACTGCTATTAGCAGCACCTGTGGATTTTCTATATTTCCCATCACAGGGATAGTTATTTTCATTCCACATCATGGTCGTTGCAATTCTCTTAAAATATCATTTACACTCATCCCTATTTCAAAATTATGATAACTTCCAGACCCAGAGCTGGATCTTGCTATTAATGAGTCAATAAAGAATATGTATTACTATGTTTTTACAACATTTTGAAAACTGTATTTCAGTATAATTGGTTTCCTTTGTAGTCCTATGAATTTGATTTTATTCATTTACAACATTACACTGAGTGGGGTTCCACAGGCCTCAAGAGACTGGCAAACAGGTTCCACAGCAATTTTTTTTAAAGTTAGCTTTTAATCCCTCTTTTCAAAATTATGATTTGCAAGGAAACACAAAGGTACAAGGGGGGGATTATGCATGTAAAACAGAGCAGCAAACATAACATTTGGACACTACACTGGAATGTTTTATGGGTTTTGGAGCAGCACATAATGACAAAAGAACCATATTGGGCAACTTAATAGGTCCTGATCCACGAATGGTTGTATGGCACAGCATTCAGGAGGCTGCTTGCCAAATGCCCTCTTATTATCCGGGTCAGTGGCTGGCAAGAGCCCTGCTCTGTCATCTGGCACATTGGCTCAGCTGAGCTCAATGCCCATGCTCCCTTGCACAAAGGCCAGCACAGCTCATTTGCAGGTTGACACCTGCCACTGCCTCTACATCCCACCTCCAATAGAGGCCTACATTTTTCTCCCTTTGCTAGCTAGTAAAGTTCCAGAATGCACTCCAAGGCCCATCCCTTCCAACCCCCATCCAGGGATAAAAAAGTCATTTGGGCTTCTGTGTACCCACATATCTTTTTATACACCCTTTCTAGTTAGTTGCATTGTCATTGTTTGCCTGCATGTCCCCAGAACCTGCTGGGCAGTGAGTGCACAAATGTTTCATGAAGGGAGGGACGTTTACACCAATGTTTATAACTGTACAGGATTTGCCTAGAGGGGCAGCGTGACTTGCACTATGGTCCCATCTTTGTGCTTTCAGTAGAGGATGAAGGACCCTGAGATTAGTAAGTCCAACTGAGACTGGAGCCAGCTGACCAATTCTTCAAAACATTTTTTAAATCAAGAAAAATGTAATTTCACTTTTCCGAAGCTACACTCCAGATAACTTACATGACATGTGCCAAGACATATGCATAATGTTCACTGCTACATTATTCAGAAAAGTGAAACACAGGAATCATCCTAAATGTCCTTTGAGAAGGGAACTGGTTGGTCAAGTCATGGGATATCTACTACACATGGACTATGAGAGGTGGTGTCAGTCCCAATGAACTAATACTGTCACATTTCCAAGATTCTCTTCAATCTAACAGAACTGCAATACAGCATAAACAGTATGATCCCATCTGTATTTTCTTAAATACCAATATGTCTGTATCACTTAAATTACATCGTACCATCTGAAATTGACATTTTTGTGGTCGAATCTCTGCGATTTCTTATGGTTTGCCCTAGTATAAATGTATGGAGTGCTCCTAGGAGTATGACCAGGGGAAGGAATTTTATGCTACTCTTCATGCCATGACTTTCTTTCAATTTTTTACACTAAGTATTATTTTTATAATAAGTCTAACCAAGAACACTCAGGGTGAGTCTATAAGGAAATGTACAACTCACATAAAAAGCAAAAGAGCAGTGAGGGCTAAACAGCACAATGACAGAAAAAGCAGTCTTCACTGTGTGGGCAGTTTCGTGGTCTTTAGGACAACAAAGCCCATTCCTGTGGGCATGGCTTCCTCTGGGGGCTGCAAATGGCTCTGTCACCAAGGCCCCTCTAGAGGGCTGTCTTCCAGAAAGGAGAGGTGTGAGGTGAATGAGCAGTGCCAAGGGACTAGGTCAGCCGTGGGCAAACTACGGCCCGCGGGCTGGATCCGGCCCGTTTGAAATGAATAAAACTAAAAAAAAAAAAAAAAGACCGTACCCTTTTATGTAATGATGCTTACTTTGAATTTATATTAGTTCACACAAACACTCCATCCATGCTTTTGTTCCGGCCCTCCGGTCCAGTTTAAGAACCCATTGTGGCCCTCGAGTCAAAAAGTTTGCCCACCCCTGGACTAGGTACTTGTAAGCAGACTTTTTTTCCAAACTAAAATGTTAGTGATGCATACATTTTCTCCTTGCTCCAAGCAAATAAAGGAGTTTCTCATTTACTTAAGCAAGTCCTATTTTCCTCATAAGTATGGGAGAGTAGCAAAGGTATATTAAAAAAATGGCATCTCAGGCTTTGCATTTTCCAAATTGATGTGCACCTTTACTCTCCCCTCAGAGGGAGGGAACCAAGTGTCATGAAAAGTGCAAATTTAGAAATTATAAATCTAGAAAGTGTCAATCCAGAAATCTTGAGGCAAGAAAATGAATATAGTCATTCGTGGAGAAAGGACAGCAGTGGGGAAGAAAGGAGAGAAATAAATGCATGTGAACCTCTCCAACAACACTGATTTTTGTCTGCACTACTTGCTTCAGCATTTAAATATCTTCACCTCAACAGGCTTTATTATAAAGTCAGTCTCCTTTGCAGGATGAATCCTCCTGAAGGGCAGGAATTGAGTTTTTCTATTCTTCTGCAGCAGGACTTGGCAAACTTTGCCTAAAGGGCCAGAGAGTAGGCTCTGAGGGCCTTACAGTCTCGGTGGCAACTACTTAACTCTGCTGTTGCAGTGGAAAATCAGGCATAGATAATATCTAAATAAATGGGTGTGGCTATTTGCCAATAAAACTTTATTTACAAAAACAGACAGTACAGAATTTGGCCTATTGACTATGGTTTGCGGACCTCCGATCTATAGGAAGGAGAAATAAAAGGTCCATATCAGAGATCAGGGATTATATTTTTTTTAAGAAAGAGCAAGAAACATTGCTAAAGTTGAATCAGCTTAGAAGTGACCCCCTCCCAGACACCTTCCCAATAACTGCTTTTGAGGCAGAGTTAGTTTAGGTGCCCCCATCACTACCACCACAGGATAGCACAGCAGCCAATGTATAACCAGTCTCCTCACCCTGCCCATACCACCGGGACTGTTTGAATCTCCATTCCTAGACTCCTGTGGACAGCAGCTGAGCTGGCCTCCTTGTGGATTACTAAAAGCTAGCCCAGAGCCCAGCCAGAACAGTCCTTTAGTAATGATCTCAAAAACAAGGGAAAGAGGCCCAGCCAGAATGGCTCAGTGGTTGAGCATCAACCTTCGAACCAGGAGGTCACAGTTCGATTCCCTATTGGGGCACATGCCCAGGTTGTGGCTCTATCCCCAGTGTGGGGTGTACAGGAGGCAACCAATCAATGATTCACTCTCATCTTTGATTTTTCTATCTTCCTCTCCCTCTCCCTTCCTCTCTGAAATCAATAAAAGATATTTTTAATTAAAAAAAGGTAAAGGATGACAAACAAAGAATTGATGAAGGATATGGAGAAGGAGGAGTTACAAATGACCCTGAAGGGTTGATGAGAAGAAATGAAGGTTGGGAAGCAGAAGAGAGAAGCAGCAGGAGTCTGACAGGTGGAAGAATCTGCTGCTCAACCGTGTGGGGACCATTGAGGACATGACAATTGCCTCCCATCAGCCATTCTACCACAAAACATCTAATCTGGGCAAGGTCCAGCCATGGATGGGTTCAGGGATGGATAGGTAACCATAAGCTGGGGTGGCACAATGAGAGGCAAAGATGGGTCTGCCCAGGGAATCTCAAAGAAAAGAAGGCCCCCTGTCCTTTCCCCACTGGTTGTAATCAGGGAAGCCCACTAACTGGCCACAGCACGAAGCCAATTGAGCATTGAGCAAGAGGTGGGGCAGAGAGAGAAGAAACCTGGGCCCCAAGAGCTTGCCTGACCCCTAGAGCAGTGGTCAGCAAACTCATTAGTCAACAGAGCCAAATATCAACAATACAACAATTGAAATTTCTTTTGAGAGCCAAATTTTTTAAACTTAAACTATATAGGTAGGTACACTGTTATTAACTTAATTAGGGTACTCCGAAGGCTTAGGAAGAGCCACACTCAAGGGGCCAAAGAGCCGCATGTGGCTCGCGAGCCACAGTTTGCCGACCACTGCCCTAGACTGTTGTGCAAGACAGACATTTCCTTATGACCTAAGCCATGTTAAACCAGAGTATCTGTGAGTTGTAGCCAAGAGCCCACTAACCAGCACAGTATCTGTAAGTGGGGGTAAGGGGTGAGAAAAACAAGGAGGGCAGCCCATCCCAGAGGTTAGGTTTAGGGGCTTGTATACTTTGAGACATTGGCTGAGCCTAGTAGTGAGTAGACGTAGAAGAGGCCAAAGACAGAAGCATAAAATAGCTTGCATTTAAGAAGGTGGAGAAGAGAAGTCAGCAAAATAAAACAGAAAGAGGAAGAGTGGGGGTGAGGGGGCAAATACAGAGGCACAGAGGCAAAGCAGATGTTTTCACAAAGACAGTAACCCAACATGGTGGGAGGCATCGGCAGAGGCAGGACAGAGGAAGAGGTCTGATAGATCTGGGTTCCAATACAAACTACACCACTCACTAGAAGTGTGGCCTTGGATAAGTCACAGGAACTCTCTGGGCCTCACTTTTTCCAACTATAAAATGAGGACAATACTACCATCTTCTCAGGGTTGTTAGAAGATGGCCTAGATATCTTTACTACAATACTCTGTGCAGTCAGGTGTACCACAGACCACATTTACACCCTAATTTTCCCCCCTCACCATATCCATGCCCTTTGTCACATGACTTTACAGTATCTCCTTTCAAGACAAATTAGATTCCCCCACCTACCCACCCACAGACCATGTGACTTGTTTTGGAAAACAAAGTGAAGTGGAAGTAGCCATGTGCCAGTTTAGAGCCCAAGTCCCAAGAGAACTCAGATGTTCCTACTGACTCTGTTGCATATTCACATTGTCATGCAAATGTGCTCAAACTAGCCTGCTGGAGCATTTGAGTCTCCCCAGGCATGCACCTGAGCTCAAAATAAATGCCAGCTGACCTCCAGACATTGAGAAAGCTCAGTCAAAATCAGAAAAGATACCCAGCTAGCTTCTAACAGGCCCCAGACTCCAAAGCAATAAATGCTTATGCCACTGAGGTTTAGTGGCTGTTTGTTATGCAGCATTATTGTGGCAACTGATGACTGACACAACGCTTGGCACACAGCAGGTCCTCAAAAATGTTTAAAACTCACATTCCATGAGGATAAAGGCTGCAAATATACTGTATTATTATTCTTTCCTGGAAACTTAAGTGTTATTTCTCCTGACTGTTCCTCCATGTTCACCAAGGCCCAAATGGCTAACAAAAGTTTTAGGCAGATTTTTTTGAAGTTTTCAAAAACACTAATTTTAAAGGAGAGGTTCATCTCCTGCTTATTATATGCTTATCTTTAGCAACAAGTGCAAATGGAAAATGAAGCAGAAAGAAAGCTCTCCTGACACAGAATTCTCTTTTCCAAGCCATCCTTGACTCCTCAAAAAAAGAAAACACACAATGTAACTGAGAAAGGGTAACATATGACATGTCAACTGTAATTGTTAGTGTTTAAAATTTCTTAGCTCGTGGTGGGTAGAGGGTGTAGGGTATGTGACATATTGTTCTGATCCCTTTTTAATTATAGTAAAACATACATAACATAAAAAAAAACAGTTTAACCACCTTTATAAGGGTACAGTTCAGTGGCATTAAGCACATTCTCATCATTGTATAGCCATCACCACCATCCATGGCCAGAATTTTTTCATCTTTCCAAACGGAAACTCCATACCCATTACACATCAACTTACCATTCCCCTGCCCGCAGCCTCTGGCAACCACCCCGCTATTTTCTGTCTCTATGAATCTGACTATTCTAGGTATGATTCTAGGGAATCATACAGCATTTGTCCTTTTGTGATTGGCTTATTTCACTTGGCATAATGTTCTCAAGTCCATCCATTTTGTAACATGAGTCAGAATTTCTTCCTTTTTAAGGCTGAATAATGCTTCAACCTTTTGCCTACTGTGAATAATGTTGCTATGAACATGGGTGTATAGGCATCTGTTCAAGTCTCTTTTCATTCCTTTTTATATATCTTTATTAAAACTTTATTTTGAAATATTAAACATGTTAAAAGAAACACATCACTTACCTAGCAGTCTTCAGGCACTATCTAACAAGGTTGGCAGGATATGATTGGCACCAAGAGTTTGCAATTCAATCCAATTTACCATGAATGGTTATATCCTACATTCATTGAAATAAACATGGAGGTGATATATATAAAAAAAAACTTAGGGAGAGCTAAAATGCTGCAGCATGCTGAGCTGAATGTAAAGTGAACCACATCTCACCATCCAGCCAACCCTGTGCAGTAAAGAAGCCGCACTGTTGTGCAGTGAGTGAGAATGGGTGGTTTACAAAAGGCAGAAACACTGTTTTGACTTCATTACTCAACAAAATCACCATGGGGCTTTCTCAGCTAAGAAACAGAATACTCTGAAAGCTCTCCAGAAGCTTCTGACAGGTCATGTGGGACCTGGTTCCTTCAGCAAATCTTTGCAGCCTATAGGAGCAAGAAATGGGCTACAAATAGTATGAGAATAAACCCCAATATTCCTTCCTGGGGGTCCTGGAAAGGGTTTAAAAGACCAGAGTGAGATCCTTATGCTTGTCAACATTCCAAAAGGCTTAATGGCCAAAAAGGGGGTAAACAGGTTAAAATGCTTTGCAGGACTATATATAAATATCACCGTGACTCTAATCCATAGAACCAGTTATGTGCTAATGAAGATACAGGAATTTGTCACCCAAAGGAACAAAAACTTTTAGAAAGGGTCCCTGGACTAAAAAATACTAGAAACTTCTCTATCAACCTTCCAACCTGCAGATGAAGGAGCTGATGCTTCAAAAGGTGAAATGATCTTCCTAAGATGGCTACTGGCTGGTAGAGCTGACATTTATATGTATGTCCCATGACTCCTCAGTTTCTGAATCATCCCGGGCAGAAGTATGAGGGAGAAAAAGGAATATCAATGGTTTTACAGCCTCAACAAACTTCCAGTCAGGCTCTAAGCCACTGAAAAGCAACAGGATATTTGTCAACTGCTATCAAATGCTGCTGGTTACCCAGGCCCGGCTGCCTCTGGCCATATGCAATCTAAAGATTGAAAGGGAGGCCATTCAGGCCTGTGTGCTTTTGTTTTGTTTTGTTTTTGTACAAAGCTGACATTCGTCAGCTCTAATAAATGATCACTTTCCATTTTCCACTTCAACTTGGGCTTTTCATAGAAGGAGTTCATACATCAATATGAATAGATCGATACAGTTCATAATTTATGAAGATATGGAAGGAGAAGAAATTGATCCTGTGGAACCACCCAACTGATGCTTGCTTCTCTTTCTCTCTTCCTTCTTGCCACCTAGGTTTGGTCATTTTTAAATTTATGAACACCTCCACCTGAGACGATAGTAGGGAGTGAGAAAAGTGAAATACCACCCTGCATAAGCCTTTCTAATAAAAGATGGATAGTTAAATTGCAGAATGGTTTCTGTGTAGCATCCCTGCATTTCAATGATCCATGTTATTCCTGTCAAGCCTGCATGATGTAAATAAGAGCTAATGACAAACACATACATATGCACATATATACAGCACATATATACAGAAATATTAAACATGTTATTACATACCTATAATGTTATACATGTTATACACATACCTGTTTCAGAATGGGATGGGGCTTAAAGAGTAAGGCATCACTGAGAGAGGGGTGGAGCGAGGGCCAGGGGAAAGGGAAGGAAGAAAGGAAAGAGGCAAGGAGGAAAGGAGGCTCTTAAACATGACTGTGAATTGTATACAAATTCTGTGAAAGATCAGAGCTCTAAAGCCAAAGCTTAGGAGGATAGTGTGAAGTACTTTTTTAAGTGTAAATATATGTACAAAATAGAATCACAATTTCCATTCCTGCCTCATCTTGGTTTGCTTGACCCTGTCACACAGTGTCAGACACATTGGTAACTCAGTTACTTTTACTCTATGCATAACTTCAAGGTTCTTACCTTTTATCTCAATGATTTAGTCAAAAATAAATTGCAAAGGAAGCTAATTACTTCTAAAAAAAAAAAAAAAAAAACTATTCCCAGCGATATTATCAAAGAGTTGCTTTAAAGCTTTTTAAAAATTAAACATTAAAAAAACTGGTATCATTTTTTCCTAAACAATGTTTTTTAAAAGATCACTATTAACTGTATGCTTGTTGTTTATTTGCTTGCTTTAATCTGTCAAATACCATGGCCTAGAAAAGGGTTAAAAGAAAAAAGGAGAAAACTCAATAGCAAACGTTCTGAAAATACTATTTTCCTTTGTAAGTAATGACAATACTGAATAATCCATCCAAATGGGCCCTGGGGACTGGAGAAAGGGAAGGGAGGAGGAAGCAAGAGAGAGTGAGGGGGAGGGCGGTTCCTTGCTCCAGAGTTCCAGCATCCTCAACCAGCCAACCAGCGGTGGTTACACAGGTAGATTTTACTTAAACTGAAACGTGAAAACACAATACTAATCACTGGTAACTCAAAATAGTGGGTTCCTGACAAGCAAAATTAACACACAATCACATAATCCAGCCATCTCTTATGATTAATATTTTCACTTTCTCTCCCTGGCTTTGATAATGGTGACGGTGAGCACTCAAATATTACAGAGGGAAAAGCCAGGAAGAAAAAAAATAAGGCTAAGTCTGACCAGTGCACTCTAACAAAAGAAGACTAAATAGATTGTTGTATGTAAAATAGATGGAACTTTGTATACTTTCATTTAGAAAACCTTGTGGACGATTATAAAATCAAATACAGATTAAAATGATCACATAAACTCTAAACCTGCCCTCACCCTGGATATATTCTCCCACTTTCATCTCATTATACCAGGAAACATGAAACCTTTCAGAGCCTTCTCACAGACACAGTTACCCTTATAACTTAATTCTACTTTCAGTCTTGTTACTCAAGATCTGGTTCAAATTCTCTCCTTTGGAAACATAGTTCACTTTCTCACTCTCTACTAATGGCCCTTTATCAGTCCTAGAGCTAGATTCAGTACTTACTGTCATGATCCACTTTCCAAAACAGACACTTAATATGTTTCCTTCTCCCTCAGCACTCAGTCACTAAAGACAAGTTCTCTGAATCATGGAATTTCAGCAGCTTATTCTCCTTAAATATAGAACTTAAGCCTGTTCTCCCTCTGGTAGTTTTCCTTTTGGGAACTTGTTTTCAACAGGGTGAGTATTTAAGCAAAAGTACATATTTCCATACAATAACTAAACTTGGTTCCAAGATTAATACGATGTGGCTTCTTCCTTCAAGGAAGTTACACTCAACTAAGGAAAATCAAAATCTAAACATGTGTGCAAATGCACACACACGCATATACAAAGAAAAATATTATTTAATATAAGTATATTAACAATAAAATGTAGCCACAGTGTCCAAAAATAATCATTTAAGATTAGCCATTCACTAAGACTTCTCTGATACTATTATTTGTATTACTGCAGATATTTTTGTAAAATGAAGACAGCAAAAGACAGACTTTCTATGTCTGCCTTTATTGGTGTCTTGGGTATGTCATTTTTCACTTCTTCCCACCTCAGTTTCTTTATATTTAAGATGGACTGATAATAATGCTTCTCCTACTACCCTTCACAGGGCTAATCTAAGAAATGAAAGAGTCTTTAAGTCTCTCTCTCTATATATAAACTGTAAAGTTCTATCCAAGTTAATTTTTGTTTATAAAATGTCTTATTCAAATATAATATTTTGTCATTTCAATTTCTCCACCCTCTGAAAGCTAGTGACTGATACACACTAAGAATTATCCTAGTATTAAAGGGAAACACTTTATAATGAACAAGAGCACTCCACAAAGGGCTATTATAACAGAAAAAAATCAAAAGTTAAGTTCATCTGTGGATCAGCAATAGGAAAAAAAATATGAGAAGAAAAAACATCCTATTTACTAAAGCCAACAATAACCACAATCTGTGTAGGAGTAACATTATAAAGAGTAAGCAGAACTGCACAAATAAGCCACACTGACACTTGACTTAACAGAGTAAGCAAGCCCTATGCCCCTGGATCACTAGAATCAGCTCTTTAGAAGTCAGAAGGGGGATACATGTTTGATTTTTGTGATATGTTTGCAATTTTGGTTCACTGTGATGTTTGGGGAGGAGAAGCAAGGGGGAGAAAGGTTTTCATTTATGCACTTGTATATAGAGACCATTTGATGATACAATAGAAAACTTAAAAATGTTGGGGAAATATCAATTCTTTCTAAATTGACTTGTAATTTTAAAGTAATTCAAATCCAAATTGAAATGGAATTTAAAACTTGATAACATGGTTTTAGAATAAACAAGTGAGAATAGCTAAAATATTTTTGAAAATAAAGAGTAATAATGGGAAGGATACAAGCCCTACCATATGTTAAAATGTATTATAAAGCCATCCTATCTAATAATAGACAAACATGGTAACTGACTGTACCTTCGCTACACCTCCCATTGGCTAATCAGCATGATATGCAAATTAATCACCAACAAAGATGGCGGATAATTTGCATACTGCAGGCAGGGTGGGCCAGTGCAAGCTGCCATCCATGTGCCGCCTGAGCCCCGCCCCCAGCCAGGACCCCATGTGCGGCCCTGGGCGGTGGGACCCAGCCGTGATCGTGATCGGAAAGCTGGGCCACAGGCAAGGCGGCTCCCCGGGACCCAGGAGCCGCCCTGCCTGCAGCCTGTGATTGTGATCAGAAAGCCAGGCCACAGGTAAGGCAGTCCCTGGAACCCAGAAGCCCGTCAGCAAGGTCTGCAGGAGAAGCAGCGATCAAACTATGATGGGGAGGGTGGGGGTGGAAGGAGCTATAGGAGCAGCTCTGGCCAGAGACTGAAGACTCCCACTGGAGCAAGGAGCAAAGACTGAAGGCTCCAGCCACAGCAAAGACTGTGTCCAGAGCGAAGATGGAAGGCGGTGGCCAGAGTGAAGGTCTGGGTCCCGGTTGCCAGAGGAAAACTGGTGCTGGCAGCCAGGGGAAAGAAGGACTATTGCATTAATCTCTTCGTGCAATGGGCCTCTAGTAATAGATAACTATTTTGATATAAAAATAGTGAGACAAATTAATGCTATAGAATCAAAAGTCCTGAAAAAGGCACTTATATATAATAACATTATATGATAAACGAGGTGACTATTTCAAAATAGAAATCAATTTGCATAGTAACCCCATACTATACATCAAAATTCCCTATAGATTAAAAATTAGAAGTAAAAACTGAAGCCAATACATAGATGCATGGAACAGACTGACAGATCTTAGAGGGGAGTGGGAAGAGATTAACCAAAGAACTTATATACAGATATGCACAGCCTAGGGACACAGATAATAGTGTGGTGAAGGCTTGGGTGGAGGGGGGCAACAATAAAAAAATTTAAAAAAGAAAAAAAATGAAGTCAGGAGAATAGAAATTAGGTGAGGATTTATTCAGAGAAATCATAAAAGAAAACATGAATATACTAATCTGCATAAAAATGTACTATTTCTGTACATCAAAACCTATTGTAAACAAAATGAAAGCCAACAAATTGAGAAGCACAATTTGCCATAAATGACAAAGAAATAATACACGAATCAGTAAGAAAAATAGAAAAATCTTAATATAAGAGTGAAGAATGTGAACAAATGACAGAGAAAAATGTTCAAGCACTCGAGTAATCAAAGAAATTCAAGCTTAAAACACTAATAAGCATTCTTCCTGCTTCTGGTGGTGGTGCAAGCCTTCAAGAAATCAATTTGATAATAATAACTAAAAGTCCCATAAAATATATACATGCTTTTGCCTGATAATGCCACATTTAAGAATCTTTCCTAAAGAAAGCGTCAGAGTTGCAGATAAAGATTGATGAGCAAAAATAGCCAACACAGAGTTTCTGACAATGGCAAGAAAAATTAGGACCATAAGTGGATTCTTCCCTTTCCAGCAAAGACTCTATGAAGCACAGAATTTCAAATATAAGAGATTTGGCTTATAAATTACAGGGAATCTCATTTTTTTCTCAAGAAATGGACAATAGAATGCCATAGTCAGTTCTCTACCCTTCTCAAATCGATTATCTAATATTTAGGTCATCCCCTGCAAAACTGTCTTTTTGATCCCTCAGACTCACTATCTCCTAGGCAACTGATTGAATAAAGAAAATATAAAGCTTCACTGAGAGATATATAATTTTAAAGACTTGAATAAATGGAACGTCACATCTTGTCCCTCAGCTGGGAGTGGGTAGTGAGTGGTATGGGATGTGAAAGAGAATGAGAGAGACAGACAAGCACAGCCAGATACCGCATTTTAACACCAATTTGTGTGGTGATCTTTTTTTTTTAAAAAAAAAAACAGCTTTATGGAGATATAATTTACATATCATAAAATTCACCTATTTTCAGTGTACAATTATATTTACGGAATTATGCATCCATCATAACTATCTAATTTTAGAACGTTTCCATCATCCCCAAAAGAAACCTCATGCCCATTAGCAGTCACTTTCCATTCCCATACCCAGTTCTGGGCAAATGCTAATCACTTTCTGTCTCTAGGGATTTGTCTATTCTGGACATGTCATATAAATGAAATCATACAATGTGTGATCTTTTGTGTCTGGCTGCTTTCACTTAGCATAATGTTTTCAAGGCTCATCCATGCTGTAGCATGTACTGGTACTTCATTCCTTTTATTGTCAGATAATATTCTGTTGTATGGATAAACTAAATTTTGTTCATCTATTCATCAGCTGGTGGACATTCTGGTTGTTTCCATTTGGGGGCTATTATGAAGCATACTGCTATGAACATCTGTGCACAAATTTATATGTGGACATATGTATTCATTTCTCTTGGGTGTGGAATGCTGGGTCATATGGTAACTTTATATCTAACTTTTTGAGGAACTGCCACACTGTTTTCCAAAGCAGCTGCACCATTTTACATTCCCAACAGCAATGTATGGTTCACAGTATTCCCTTACAATCCTTTAAATTTTTAATTCCTCTTATTAGTAGTTTAAATCTCCTCTCCTTTTTTCCTTGATTAGTGTAGCTAAAATTCATCAATTTTTTTGACTATTTCAAAGAACCAACTGTTGGTTTCATTGATTTTCTGTTCCGTTTTTTTATTCTCTATTTTGTTTATTTCCACTCTAATCTTTATTATTTTCTTCTTTCTGTTTGTTTTGAATTTAATTCACCTTTTTCTAGGGTAAAAAGTTAGGCTATAGACAAACCCACTTCTGGGTATATATCCAAAGAAATCAGTATCTCGAAGAGATATGTGTACACCCATGTTCACTGCAGAATTATTCACAATAGCCAATACATGGAACAACCTAAGTGTCCATCGACAAATAAATGGATAAATAAATTATGATACACATACACACAGAGGAATATTATTCAGCCATAAAAAGGAAATCCTGCCATTTGCCATTTGAGTACATTATGCTAAGTGAAACAAGTCAGACAGAGAAAAACAAATCTTTCATCTTCTCACCACAACAACTAAAAAAAAACCAAACAACACCTGGTAAGTATGTGAGATTAAGGAAGTGTTAACTAACCTTATTGTAGAAATCATTTTACAATATATACATGTATCAAATCATCAAAATATACACCTCACCCTAGCCGGTTTGACTCAGTGGATAGAGCGTCAGCCTATGGACTGAAAGGTCCCAGATTCGATTCTGGTCAAGGGCACATGCCCAGGTTGGGGGCCCGATCCCCAGTAGGAGGCATGCAGGAGGCAGCCAATCAATGATTCTCTATCATTATTAATGTTTCTAAATCTCTCTCCCTCTCCCTTCCTCTCTGAAATCAATAAAAATATTTATATTTTAAAAATGCACAACTTAAACTTACATATGTAATATGTCGATTATATGTCACTAAAACGGGGGGGGGAGAGAATTTAGGTATTGATTTCAGATTTTTTTTTAAATATAGGCATTTTCAGCTATAAATTTCACTCTAAGCATTGCTTTAGCTACATGCAGTAAATTTTTGGATGTTGTGCTTTCATTTTCATTCATCTCAAAGTATTTTAAACTTTCCCATGTGGATTCTTCCTTGACCCACTGGTTATTTAGAAGTATGTTGTTTCATTTCCATATATTTGTGAATTTCCCAAATTTCCTTCTGTTGTTGATTTCTAATTTAATTTCACTGTGGTTGAAGAACATACTTTGTATGATTTTAATCATTTTAAATTTATTGAGACTTCTTTTTTAGCCTAGCATATGGTCTGTCTTTGAAAATGCTCCACGGGCAACTGATCAGTGGTTGTTTCATGAAAACGACACTTTATTATTATTTTTCATAAATCTGTTATTTCTTTCCAATGCTCTGGGGTCTTACTAGAAGTTTACCATTAACAACTACTACTGTATTCAGGAAATGACTCCCTACCCTACTTCACTTGATTACTAGCCTCTGCCCCCAAACTTATTTTCTTTCCTCATTTTTATCCTCACAATTTCTTAAGGGAATTAACGAGAGTTGTCTCCTTATTTTACAGAGTATGAGCTTTGCGTGAAGTCCCACAGAATCTTTGGGGGAGCAGCAGAAGTGGGGTTTGGAATCAGCCAACAGCTTATTCAGGTCTCCAGAGAAACACAAATGGAACAAGCAGCTTAGTCCTCCCCAAATGTTCTCCCTCACACATGAGCACATACATGGGAAGATTCTGGCTTGTGCTCTTTTTCCCTTCCTGGTTGGGGATAAGGAGGGCGGCCCACTTGGCCTTGCTGCTGGGCCCATTCTCGGCGTGACCATGGGTTAGGGACATATTCCATGAAATGTCCTTGTTGTTCAGGACACAAAAGTCCCAGGGCCTCACAAGCACAAAAAGCTACGACTCCAAAGATATAAACTAAGGCTGCAGGTAGCACCAGAGGGACCAGGCTGTGATGCTAGACCAATAGGTGTAATTTGAAGAAATTGAGGAAACTACAGAAGAACAGGCCCTTTTTCCAGGGCTTTCTACACATGAGGACAGCTGCTATCTCACTACAATACCTCTAGTTAACCTACCAGCTCTCTACCCAGAACAAGTTCTCTTTGGAAGGGAGGATCCCAGTGGTTCTTAAGATCATTCCTCCGATCAGAGGGGTGTCCTTTCAGGTCCCTTGGTGAGAGGCTCCATTTCTTCTTGCGTAGCATATTGATGAGTTGTCCCTGCATCAGGTTGAAGGCCACCTCAAGGATTCTATAACTCCAGAACTCTAAAATGGCCAGCTATATGGGTTTTCCTGATGGCCTGGTTCACTAATGGGGAAGAGAGTGAACAAAACCCTTGTTTATGTACATTCAGGTTTTTAATGGTATCAGGAAAAGCTAAGATTACTCATCTTTCAACTAAAACAGATACAGACGGCAATGGGATTGTTTGAGTATGTGGAACTACTGTTTTGTCACCACTATAAAATCTACCCCTGCAATCCCAGGTTCCATCCTGACCCAAGTCCCAGGCAGACCTGGCCTCATTCACTGGGTCAGCCAGCTCAGCCCAGTTTTCCTGCCAAAGCCCAGCCCAAGGAGACAGCTCTTAGACCCAAGGATCCAAGAAGCCATCACCGGGGGAAATCCCTTTTAGCTTGTCATTTGAAAAAGTACCCAAAAGACTGGCTTTTCAAGTTTAGATTCGGGTTATGTTCTCCAAGTATCATCTAACTTGTGTTTCCAAAGCAAGGGGCAGCCCATGCCCAGGCAAGAAGGGGCTTCCTGTAGAGAACTGACAAATGATAATAAAGCCAAAAAAGTCAGTTGCCTTTTTATTTCACCACCTGCTGACAACTGAAAACAATATTAGTAATAAAATACTGCTCCTTTGAGGAAAACTGGGTTCAACAAGAAATGAAGAAGTTGACCCTTGAACAACTGGGGTTTAGGGGCACCAACCTCCCACACAGTAAAAAATCTGCGTATAACTACATAGTCAGGGGGTATTTGTAGCTATTAAGGAGGAGATTTTGGCTTCCCTACAGGGATTTTAATGTAATACTTTATTCTGTCCAAATTAATATCTACACCCAGAGTCATGCCTGCAGGAGTCCTGTTCTTATATTTATCAACAATGATTCTGGTCTGTGGAGGTATAAAAGATTGAACAGATATAGAGAAACAGAGTCTATGAGTTCAATGAGCAAAATTTATCTTTTTTATATTCTCTCTTTTTTCTTTTTCTTAATTTGTCTTTTTTTAAATTAGTGAATTTTAGAAGAGAAAGGAAAGGCACTAAAGAAAACATGTGTGTTACATAGCCTGACATGGAAACAAGCTAAGTGTCCAAGGATGAATGAATGAATAAAGCATATGTGGAGATATATATATATATATATATATATATATATATATATATATATATATAATGGAACATTACTCAGCCATTAAAAAGATGAAATATTGTCATTTGCAGTAACATGGGTTGATCTTGAGGGTATTATGCTATGTGAAATAAGTCAAACAGAAAAGGACAAAAACTGATGATTTTACTCATGTGGATATAAAACCAAAAGCAATAAACATACTGATAAAATAAAACAAAAACAAACTCATAGATATAGACAACAGGATGATGGTTACCAGAAGGGAAGGAGAGTCGGGAAAAAATGAATTGGGTAAAGGGTGGGTAAAATATATGGTAATGGAAGGAAACTAGACCTTGGACGGTAAGCATGCAATAGAGTACACAGACATTGAGTTACAATGTTGCACACCTGAAATTTATATCATGTTATTAACCAATGTTACCTCAATATTTTTTGTTAATTGTCACTTGAGGGCATATTTCCATTGATTTTTAGAGAGAGTGGAAGGGAGAGGGAGAGACAGAGAGAGAGAGAAACATTGATGTGGGAGAGATACATCAATTGGTTGCCTCCTGACCAGGGCCGAGGATCAAGCCTACAACCAAGGTACATACATACCCTTGACCAGAATTGAACCCACCACCCTTCCATCCATGGACCGATGCTCTATCCACCTAGCCAAACCACTAGGAAACCTCAATAATTTTAAAAAATAAATCATTTGTTTTTTAAAAAGAGAGAATGTGTTTAATATAAGAAGTTGTGTGTCTGCGATGGAATTGCATGAATTGAGAACACTAAGTCAGAAGAACCAAAAGCATCTTGTACAAGGTTCACCCAGGGAGAAAGAAAAGGTGGGGGAGGAGAAGGAGTTTCCTAGGAGAACCACCAGGTGGAGCCACCACCACGAAACCACTTCATGGATGGTCCTCTGGATGGACTTGGGTAGAAACCCAGCAGGAGTGCAGAGTAAATATAAATCAACATTTGTTCCATGGGACACTCATTACTCTAGTGTTAAAAACGCAGAGATTGAAAGGAGATGATAGAAAAAAATCTAAACACCAGTTTTGTCAATGACTCACACATAAAAATTGTACAGAAAATGTACAGTAGCAACACCCCTCCAGAATGGCTTTTTCCACACATTTCACCACTATCACGGGCCCAAGAGGCAGTACTACTCAGATAAGAAAATGAACAAGGGTAACATATTCTAACATCAATTATTGGCCCTGACACAGGCTCTCAACAGAACCTGTACAGAAAAGCAGTCAGGGATCAGTTACTTTAAATGACCTCTCCATGGGCCCTTTCCTCTCAGCCTTTCAAGAACAAAGGCCCACTGGGGGGAAAAGACTATAAATGTATATACAGGTACATTCACACATATATATGTATTATTGAATAACTATAAATTATATCCATCCACATTCACTGCCAAGTTGCCAGTTTTATTTCCTCATGGGAAAGACCAGCTCAGGTGATAGCCAAAAGCTTGCTCACAACAGTAATACCTTTTCTTAACTCTTACACTTCTAGCTATCCATAAAAGCCAGCAATTTAGATCAAATTGACAGGTGGTTTAGAAACTCAAAGAAAAATCTGACCCAACACACCATATTTTCAGATTCCTAGTTAACCAGGGGTAATTCACATTTATTTCTCGAAAAGGAAATTTGAAATGAAAAACATCTTGTTTCTATATAAACAAATCCCCAGATCTCACATCCACCTTAAATAACAAAGCACTGAACAACCAAAGTAGATGACCTTTCCTTTATTAAGGACCACACTCTTCCCATCCTTCGTTTATAGTTTCATGTCAAGCAAAGAGCCGGCTGTCTATCAAGATCCAGACCACTGCCTCAGAGACAATACGAGGGTTCCACGCCAACATATGCACATTTGCACACATGCACACACTCACTCATATTCTATAAACAAGCCAAAGGTACCTTGAGAAGACTATCCAAGTAGCCAAGTAAATGCTAAAGAAATGAAAGCTTGAAATAAACGTTTCCCCTTTAGCAGAAACAAAGGAGGGAGATCACTATGGCCAGGTCTGTTTAGGGATTATAATGACTAGCGCTGAAATTATAAGGAAAAGAAAAATAAACATTAGGTAAAATTCTTCTGACAGTTACCGGCAGCAGACCAAAATGGACAGCCCTTCTGTGCAGCAAACACGAGGCCCATATTAATGTTGAAGGGCATGTGTGTGTCACCCATCCACACACAAAATGAAGTCTGAAGAATTTCTGCACTAACTTTTAAAGCAACAGTGTGTCACCAGAGGCAGAGCAGCTGTTGATCCCTCTGTTAAGGAAAACTTTTGAATTAAACCTGTCTGAAGGACAAAACACATGAGAAATGAGCCCACAGAGAAAGTTCTACAATCAAAGTCATATCCACATACCAACTCAGAGAGCAACCCTCCCCCAGTTCAACTTGACTCTCATCTCAGAGCTTCAGTGTTAGAGCATCAGTGTTACAAATAACATCTTTTAAACCATTCGACCTTTCAGCATTAATCTCTGGAAGGGGAGGTAAAATGCAAATGCATAACAAACGTTAAATAAAGATGGTAAAAGCAGTTTATCTTTTGAAAGGCAGATGCCAAGTAGCAGAGCGACTTAAAAAGATAATTATAAAGTACATTTTATATCAAGAGAGCATAACAACAACTATAATAATAATAATAGCAAAGAATAATAAATGTGCAAAATACAATAGAGACTTACCAAACACTGAATTCATGATAAACTGGAAATAGAAACAAGGACATATAAAGCCAACCAGAAACTTACGGAGTGGCTTCACATTCAGAATGACAGAAGTAAGTAAGAGACATATCCCCACATTGCCATAAAAAAGATATAAAATATGCAGCATTTTCTCAATATTCCCCAAGTGATAGAACCAACTGGAATTGCTTGCAGACAGGGCTGAATGGTGTTTTTCTGATCCTTCTATCGGCCTCAACACCAAGCACAAGGGCAGGCCCATAGTGGGTATTCAGGAAACATGCTATTGAATGCTCATTTGTATCTACACAAAAGTGAGGAAGGAACACTGTCCAAAATTATAGGGAGCAAGAAGTGTTTGGTGAGAGGCAGCTTCCCCATGACGTCCACTAACAAGGCAAGAACTGGGAAACTAGAACCCTGAGACAGAAGCTGGTCCTTACATAGGCCAGCAGGGGACTGGAGACTTAACCTACCAAATGAATAATGTTGGTCCAGAAACCCATCTAAGGATGAAACCAAATGACTTCTTATTTCATTTTAATTCAAGTAGAAAAGAGTCCATATCCAAATGGACAAAATCCTCCTTGCTCAATTTCAAGTATTATTTAGCATATTTGCTGTTAAACTCAAGGTTTGAAGAATGTATTTTTTATAAAAATCCACCATATAGTGTTACAATTTAGGAGGGGCCATCATTCTCATATGGTTTTAATGACAGAAAAAAAAACAAAATAATAAATCACTCTCAAAAGGAAACAGACAACCTTTTTCAGTCTGGTTCATGAGAATGACATTTGTCTCCAAGAAAAGTTTTCAGATTTATAGCTGCAATTTGTCAACATTCTGAGTCTGGGATAACTTTAGGATATACAACATCCATGCTGCAACTTGAAATGAAAAATGACTTCTTAGTCCTTGGGAAAGGCTTGTTTTAAACAGGAAGCTCCTTCACTGTGACTCAGGTAAAGCCCAGAGAAGTGGCCAGGGGTGGAGCAAATACAACTGTTCTTACAGTCCTAATGCCCGAAATGGACAGCTGATGACACCCAAGCCATCTGGAGGACCTGCTCTCTCTCTCTCTCTCTCTCTCTCTCTCTCTCTCTCTCTCTCTCTCTCTCAATTTCAGTCACATCTTTTATCAAATGAAAAGCCTATGGAGTCATTCCAGTACCTCCTTAAATCAACTCTGCAGAAATCTGCAAAAGTTAAAGCTGAAAACTGAAACTAATCACTCTCCAAACTGATTTTTCCAGTCCTGGCCTTTCTCAAGGCTATGAATAGCTTTCTTCAAACATGGGGTATCTTTTGACCTTATTATGCAGGTGCCTTGGGAGAGCGAGTTCATCCCACACTGTGAGGCACTACAACCCATTCACCACTGCCAAAAAATGAGACATGTCCCCAAATGCAAAATTTGCTGGACACAATTGGGCAAACTTCTTCAGCTAAGTCTATCTCAAGTTCAGCACCCAGTGAACTTGACTCATAGAAACAGACTTCACTCTTTCTTTATTAAACCAATGCTAAGCCTATATCAAATGATAAGGCCCATATATAAATAGTCATCTCATCTTTGATAAAGAAAAATAACTTATGTTAACTCTTAAATTCTCACAGGGTGGACTCATATACTGTAAGAAATCAAAGCAGGCTGTTACTAAACTCTGAAAGCAACTTCCCTCTATTACAACAGCCATGGACAAAAACATCCAACAGATTTTTAGGGACAAAGCTGGATAGAAACAAAGGGAAGGAGGAGACTTTGGTCATTTACAAATAACTTATTAAAACTTGAAAAATTGGTTGGACGGAAGTGTTTCCAAGTAACTAGAATCATCCCACAGATTTAGCCTCTGATCCTTGTTTTAAGGGGAAAAAAGTGGTTTTTCATTGATTTGGGGGTGGGAAAAAATGTAGCTTTTCAGCTCAACACAATGAACTATTTATCTGGCCTTACAAGGCCAATCAATCCACCCGCTGTTCAGTATAAGGAGTAGTAGGATCCTGGTAGTCTTGATGGGCGGGGGCAGGGCCAAAAACGACACTGGGCCTGGTACACAATGCTTCCCTTCAACTGTAAATTTACATTGGGCCCAGGTGACCCAGAGGTCAGTGCGAAGCCTGGGAGAGCATGAAGATGGTTTGCTATATGTTTCATATTTACAGAATGCCCCGTGTGCTAAGGTCTCAGAGCCAACTGCCAGATTCATTATATAAAGTACCTAAGAGTAAAATGTTGATCAGAATCAGGCTGCAGGCCTAAGGTGAAGGTTTAAAAAAGGAACACAGCCAGTAAGCTACTCTTTTTAATTCCATTTTTTGGTTAATGAAAAATTTTATAGGGAACCTCAAAGGCCAGATTTTTAATTGTAAAGAGACAATTATCTAAAAAAGACAATTATCTAAAAAGTTCGATTTCTTCATTGGTTTAAAGTTCTCAGGTATTTTTTTACCAAACTCATCCAGATAATTACCTTAATTCTGTAATTAAATCCTTATCTTGTTAAATTGAATTAATTACCTTAATTGTCTTATTTACTTTACAAAAGCAGGGCTAGCAGAGAGGCCTTGCCGCTGCTCACTGCCCCCAGAAGCATCAGGAGGAAACGGAGGGCTCAGATCAGCAGGGAAGGTTTGGAGACATGTATAGAGACTCACTGAGCTCTAGCTGTCCAAACCCGATGAGGGCAGGCTGGCCTCGGGAGCTCTGGAACTTATTTGCAAGAATGCAGGAGATACTTTTGGGGACAACTATAGGTTTACAGCAAATTATGCTTAATTCTTAAAATGGGCAATCTCCTGCATTGGTAGGAGAGGAGAGGAGGGGAGGGGAGGGGAGGGGAGGGGAGAAAATATCCTATAGCTGCTAACCATTGTGGGCCTCCAGCCAATATTTAATCTGAGTAATTAAAAAAAAAAAGGAAATGTAACCCAGGGCAGCTGGAGGGGGTAGAGGAAGAAGCAGGAAGGAAGAGAGACACAAAGCAATGGCTCAAGCACTATGATCAATGGACAGTTTATTGGACAAATTCTTATGCTGTCTAAATTTTATGAAAGATTAGGTGTTCTTCCCCATGGTTATGTAAACTTGCCTTTTTTTTTTTAATGGAACTCTTTGCTAATACATTTCCTGCCCCTACTTTTGAACAGCTCTATATTTCTCTTTAAGGAAGTAATAAGCCTGTGAAAAGCCTGCAGCTGATGCTAACCTACCTCCGGCAGGCTTAATGTCTGCCCTGGTTAATCCACCAGGAGGGCAGGGTCAGGGAAAAACCGGGGAGTCTAGTGTGACCAGAATCTAAAATTGAGTCAAATCCTCTCTGCAGCCTTATATTCTCTCTCCTATCATTTCAAACAATAATGTCACAAAGTGGGGGGGGGGGGTACAGGAGAAAACAAAACTCCAACAAGCTGATACCTAAAAATCTGCCTTGAGGTCTCAAAAGAGGGAAACAAGATGGTTAAAGATCTCTTCGTTAGATGGATGGATGAGCTCTACCTTGTATGTACTGCCTCCTGAACTGACAGAGACAAGGTGTGTTCAGGAGCCCAGAAGTTAGAGATAGAAAGACCCTGATAAAGCCTGCCCCTAAATTAAAAAGAGAGCATGGCCATCGTGGACACTCAGCCTGCACCATAGCATTCTCTAAAGTCACCTTCCATCCATAAAAACAGATATGAAAGCAAAAGCTAAAGTCCTAGAAAAATCATCATTCACAAATTCAGTTTACTTTCCCACTGTCAAAAAATATTATTAGTTCTCTTTATTATAGTTATTGGATTGTTACTGGCCATGTGTATGTGTGTGTGTCCAAAATATATACTAAAAAACCCCAAAGGGCAAATGCCAGTCAATTTTTCAGCAATGTGAAATTTGACACAGTTCACCCAGTAGCCTCAGTTTGGGTTTGGGTGTGGGGAAGGGGCTCTTTCCTCTTTTCCATACCTCTCTTATTGGTTCTCAGAATTGTTTCAGAAGACAGCAAAGCATTTCCACTGGACACTTCGTGCATGGGCTTTTCTGGAGCTTTGCTGGAGAGAGGGTCTTTCTTCATCTCTTTCTTTATTTCCTGTGAGGATAGATAAGATGAAAACAAGATTGTAGTTTGGTATTTTTAAATGCTTCTTTGACTATCTTATGCTTCAGCTTTCTGGAAATCAACTATAATGATCTCAACTCAGTATACCATGTTTTAAAAACACCATTTTCTATATTTTTGTAGTTTTTTTCCCTTAAGTTTCTCAGAGAAGCGTCTGGTCCTATAAAATGAAATGATGGCCAACATGGTGATGTGACCTTATGTGACTATGGCCATTCCAAGTGACCATAACCACACAGCTGTATGTGACAGCCCATTCTACTTTTTGAACAATGTCAAGCTTTGGCCAAGCGGAGTCATCCCTTAAAAGCCTTATGGTTTCTATTCTTCCCAATAGGGGTTTAGAGAAGTAAGTTCCCAAATCACCATTGTGCTCACAATTATGCTAAACCCAAAAGAATATGATTTAAGTTCATTTACAGTCACCAAGTTCCTCTGGCTTTTTAACTCTTGACAAAGAAAAATATAAGGATAATAAGTGAAATAAAGACTGTCATTCTAGGCCTGGGGTCAGCAAACTATAACCTGCCACCTGGTTTTATAAGTAAACTTTCATTAAAACAAAAATGCCTTCATTTGGTTAAGTATTTTCTACAGCTGCTTTGATGCCACATAGCAGAGTTGAGTAGTTGAAGGAGAGATCAAAGCCTAAAATACCCAGCTCTTTACAGAAAAAGTTTGCTCTAGGAGTTCTCGTATCAAAGCTCCATTAAAATACAGATTTTTTTAAAACCTGATGTCTGATATAATGATTTCAAATTACTTTAATAATTTACATAATCATTTTCAAAAGCATTATTAGCCTGAAATGATAATAACTCACAAACTGCAGATCTGGAGCAGGGGGTTCCTGAGCTTATGTGAACCCATGATCACAATGACTCAGTGAAAAAGAAAGCTAAGGGCTAGACCCAAAGCATGGCTGAGTGGCAGGAAGGCTCAAGGATGAAAAGTGTTCTTTAGAAAGAACAAAGGGGCAAGAAACGGGGAGGGGCTGCTTCTATGGAATGAACATGAAGATGGTAAATTAGGTAGGGGACCACAATTCGGCCTGGGCAGAGGCAGAAAGAAAAGAACAAAAGCTTGTCAAAACACAGCCACTGCCTGGCAGCTCCCTACATACACACCAGAGTTACTATAGTCAAGTCTCAGTTGCTGGATGGCTGGCTGGGTTCACAACAGCCTCACCCTCCTTCCCTCTCCCTCCCTCCCTCCTTCCCTCCCTCACCAGGGCCCCACCGGAAACCAGCAACTAGGGCTGGCGCTTTGCTGGGTTGAGAGTTTCAGCTGGCACCCCAGGCCAGCACAGCACAAAGCTGTGTGCATTCATGTATATGCACATGGACTCCCACCTCAGCAGCTCCAGCACCTGCTAAAACAGCAGTTGCTGGGGGTTTCTGCAGTTTCACAGGCAGATGGCATCAGGGGACAATCTGCAAACATTGCCTGCCTGAGGCACATGATGGGATGCTTTCTTAGTGGTGGCTGCCAGACTATGGCTCTAGAAGTAAAAAAAAAAAAAAAAACACTGTGGGGGTTCATTCTCCAACAGCTGGTTCTTTGGGGGTAGAACAGTTGCTCAAATCTCACTTTCCATTGCAGTGTGGATATGACTGGACATCATGTAATGCAGTGATGTAGCATCCAATGTTGCCGAGTAGTAATTCAGAGAAATTCAGAGGGCTGGGTGATATGACAAGCAATTGCTTAGCACTAACAGCTAATGGGCTAATGGCACGCAGTTGGGGAAGAGGCAGAAAGGGGCAAATGTTTGAGAGACTGGGGTGGCTATCAGAGATGACTTTAGAAGCCATGGTTTGTTAAGAATGCTTGCAGCCCAGGCTTCAGAGCAGCACCCCATGCAGTTGGAAGGGCTGATCTGATTAAGCAAGTATTTAAGGGCAGAGAAACCAGCACCAGGAGAGGTGTTTCTTCATAAATCCCAGAGTCCTTTGTCCCCACAACAATTTTTTTACATTTGCCAGATTGAGAAGCCTAATGATGACCAAATTTCTCAAGCTGATTTTTAGATGGAAGCAGGGAGAGGACAAAATATAATGTGCCCTGCATTTTTCTGGAGAAACCAATCAGACACATGGGTATGGCAGTACATCTTGCTCTCTGCCCGCACAACACCTAGATACACCAGGCTCAACATAGCGCCACCCAACCTCAACATCTCCCCTCCATCCTACCCCTTTTCTCTTGGATAAAGGAAGCTATTTTGCTTGCTAGTCCATTATCTGCCCACTTACTCAGGCTGGAAAACCCAGTGTTAGCCCCATATCTAAACAGTCACCCAGTTGGGCTTTATCTACTTCCTCAATTTCTCTGTTTCTCTCCATTCCTCCCATACTGCCTTAAAAACATGAACACCAGCACTAGCTGGTTTTGCTCTGTGGATAGACCCTTAGCCTGGGACTAAAAAGGTCACAGGTTCGATTCCAGTCAAGGGCACATACCCAATCCCTGCTCCCTCCCCCTGTTGGGGCCTGTGCAGAAGGCAACCAATCAGTGTGTCTCTCTCACATCTATGTTTCTCTCTGACTCTCCTCCTTCTTTCCACTCTTTCTAAAAATCCATGGGAAAATATCCTCTGGTAAGGATTACAAAAAACATGAACACCAGGCAAAGAACTTGAGTAGATATTTTTCCGAAGAAGATATACAGATGGCAAATAATCTCATGACTACATGTTCAACACCATTAGTCATTAAGGAAATACAAATCAAAATCATAATGAAATACCCCTTCATACCCACTAAGATGGCTGGATTTTTTTTATATATGAAAAGGAAAACAAGTGTTAATGAGGGTGTGGAGAATTGAAAACCTTGTACATTACTGGTGGGAATGTAAAATGGTGCAATCTGTGGAAAACAGAACTACCATATTACTAAACAATTCCACTCCTAGGTATACCCCAAAGAACTGAAAGCAGGGACTCAAACAGATACTTGCATGACAACATTTACTGCAACAGAGCTCTCCTGCTACACCTTGCCTCTCAGGAAAGAACTGCTGTCCTGGCTATAGCAAGGAGACTCAAAATCACCCCACCTTGCCTCCAATGGAAATCTTCACTTCCCACCATGCCTGAAGAATGCAATACTGCTTTATCCATAAGCCCATGAGTACTGAGGCCCAAATCCTGGAAGTCTCTTATCATCGATACACAAAAAGCTCTTTGCTGCAGAGGAGGGTAGAATTGGCATTGGAGTAACTCCTGCCTCCAGCTGCCAGCATCTGGCTACCTGGAGCTCTCCAAGGTTCTGATCCAGGTGGTAGGACACTGGATTTCCTAGGTTTGAGTATTTCTAGCCCCCAACCCTCAACTCAGTTTTTTGTTTTGTCTTGTTTTGTTTTTTTACCACTAGGCCTATACTTTTAACCATCTGTTAAGAACCTGGATCCCAGTGGTAGAGGCCACACCCTGGGCCAGATGTGTGAGCCATAGGGGCTTATAGAAATCCTACATGTATACATATATAAATCAGAATTATGGTACTTACTTTAAAACACTAAAGAATAGTTAGGTATCAGCAATACTCTTTAGGAAATAAAGGAAACACAGTTTCTCTTTATCTCAAATATGATGCTTTAACAATGGAAACTCGGCATGTACAGTAAAATTAAGGCCATCAATAAGATATCGATGGTGCATTGACACTTGAGCTGTGTGGAAAGGACTGCCCAAGTAAAGAGAGAGGAAGACTCATACCATTCCTGCTTCCCAAAGCACTATGCTGTTCAGAGCCCAAGATGGCTCCCCCCACCCCATATGGAGGCCATAAAGCCCCAATAATGCCACTCTAGCAAAAATTCTCTGTGACACATTTAGCAACCTGCAAACAGCAGCCTCGTTGGGCAAATGCATAATTTGCATGCAACTGGGAACTAAACTAGCATAGTCTGCTTTCTGATAAGTGGAGTTGCCAGAATGTGGCTGGCTGCTGAGCCAAGTTGGCTACTTTTCTCCCCTCCCTCCCAATCCATTACATACTATGCACATGCTGGGTTGGACCTTAATTTCTTTCAATTAACCAAAATACCACACAGTAAAACACCAATGAAGGACCAGTTTGGGGGCCCTCCCTCCTCTTATTCTTTATGTCTTCCACCAACCTTGACCCAAGTTACAACACAGGCTTCATGGTAAATGGAAAGAATGATGCTATGAGTTTTTTAAAAATGGAACTCATATACTTATTTGCATAGCTCATTGAAATGAACAATAGGCTGGTGAAGACCTGGGGGGTTACAGGGGCTGGGCAGAAGGGTATAAAGGGGGGAAATGGGAGACATCTGTAATACTGTCAATAATAAAATAAATATGTTTTAAAATGGAACTAGTCCTGGCATCATCATTTATTAGATGGGTGGCCTTGGGGGCAATACTGAAAGACTCTAAGCAGCAATTCTGTCTCTAGAAGAAATCTAATGCTAAGTGCTTTGGCATCACAGAGGTGTCTTCAGAATCAAACAGCGAATTGGAGAGTAGTATACAAATTATTTATTGCCATTATTAATGTCATCATTAAATAGCAAGTGCTATAAAAAGAACTACACCTAACAACACAGATGAACTTCACAGTGAGAATGTTGAGTGAAAGAAGCCAGACCAAAAATATGACATACTGTATGATTCCACTGATGTGAAATTTGACAATAGATAGGACTAATCAATGGTGAGAGATCTCCGAACAGCAGTTACCCTGTTCCTGTCAGGTACTGACTGTGAAAGGTACAAGAGAGCCTGCTGGGAGGATGAAAATGTTCTATAATTTGGTCTGGGTGGTAGTTGCACAGATGTACACACACCTAAAAATTCATTGAACTGTATTTCTAAGATCTCTGTACTTCACGATATGCTATTTCAATTTAAAAGAACATAAACGCTTACATCAGAAGACAGATTCTTTTTAATCAAAATGTGCTCATATTTTTGTCCTAGAAGGTGAAAAACATGAAAAGCTATTGCTTGGGTCTTTTAAAATTCCTATCAGGGGGAGTAAAGCTTTCTGGGATCAACATTAAGGAAATGAATGATCAGAATGTGCCAAATGCACCCTCCTAAGTGCATGAGTCAAGGGGCATCTCATCTAACTGACACAACCAGCTGAGTGTCCCGCCACAGCATCCTTTCTCTATATCTCAGCTGCTTTCCTCGTGTCTTGCAGGATTTCCTTCTCTCCTGCTGCCAATAGTACAGGCACATGGAGCAGGCTGTGCCTTGGCCTGCCAGAAATGCTGGTCCTGGGCTTCCCTCTGCCTTAGAGTGAGGTTCAGCAGGGTCCCCTCACTCAGGGTAGATGCAAGGCAGAGCAAAGAGGTGTCATTCCTCAGCATGCCCTGGTCTGTTTCTCTCTGGAGGTAAGGCTTCCTTTAGAGCCAGATATGGCTGTGGAATCACAGCTGTGCCCCTATATTAGTTCATGGAAAACCTTTTGCAATATTACCACTGGCAGGAGATAAAAGGAAATCTCTAAAAACAAACCCTTACACCAAATCTACTTATCAAGAGAGTTTTGAATAGCTACAGAATCCTAGAATAGCACATTGCCTCCCCATGCATATCTTCCTGCCCACCCCACGCAAAAGGCAAGTTGGAGCAGCAGCCACCCCAAATGTCCTCTGCTTGCAGAACTGTGCTTTCCCAGCATTTGGCTCCCTTCATGAAAGGCCAGTCAGCCTCAAAAGTCCTGGGAAGACACCGCAAGTATGCTGAAAGCAACAGCAGAGCACCAAGAAGCTTCAACTGCATTTGTAAGATTCTGTTTCTTTAAAAATATATATCTCATTAGCACAATTTTCAAAAAATGCCCATGCTGTTGAACCATGAAATGGAACAACTTCATTAGAGACAACTGTAGAGAAAATATATATATCTGTATGTCTATACATCTATATATATATACATATATATATGTATATAGATATATATGCAGTGTTTGAAGTAATACAGAAAACTATGAAGATTTCATAAAGTGGCGTGGGGGGCACACGGGTATTTGTCATTCAGCTTCTGTCTTTTACCAATGCTTGAAATATTTCATAAATTCCCCTAAAAATTACACAGTGAAACCACGTTGACGTCTCATACCACAATGGCTTTCTTATATGTACAAAATATGTTGCCACTGAGAAAAGTGCTCTAACATATCTTCATAAGTATACCCAAGATATTTTTGGCTCAAAGCAAACAAGAAAAGTTTTGGGGTTTTTTTTAGTGTAACAGGGTACCCACTGTCATGTTTCTATGTAAATCTTCAACCACATATTGGCAGTATTATTTCCCAAGAATCACTGATAACAGAAACCCAGGCAAGAAGCTCTTGACTTGCAGGACAGGAATGAATGCTGAAGAGTTCAGCAAGAACTAGATACCAGACAAAGATCAGAATGGCTACCTCCATGTCCCAAAGAGATAACACAGTCACTGGATATGCAACACAATTACCTTCACAACAGTTATCTCTATATCTTTACATATAATGCCCATTCCCTGCTGAACAGCTAGATTATTACCATTGGATCAAAGGATGTCAATACCAACTAGCTGTTTGTACATGCTTTAGTGGGCACTTAATAAATATTTGTCAAATAAATGGCCAATTTAGCAGAGTGTCATCAGCAGGATGACTATCTTATAGACGAGGGGAAGCATTTTTATTTCAGTGCAAAACTATGACAGCATGGAAATCTGTATCATCCCTACAATGATACAACTGGTGTTCACTGGTTCACAACCAATTCTCATCTCAAAGGGTATAGATATGGCTTAAGAGTAGTAGGAAGAAGATACAATAAGAAAATTCACGCAATACCTTATTTTTCAAAATAAGCAGTACTTATTTCTTTATCAGACTGGGAATATTAGACATTCAAAATAAATCTAGTCATTTAAAATTTTAACCTTAAAAGCATTAGAAGAACACATGAAAGATTTTACAACCTCAAATTAGGAAAGACTATTTGACACTGACACAGAATCCAGAAACCACAAAACAAAGGACAGATGAATTACAAAAAAGTATAAATACAATATAGAAAAGAAAATTCATCAACGAAGACAAAATGTCAAAGTAGGGGAACAGTGCCAGTTACAGAGAACTCATACCTAAAACTTTAGCATTTACACCTACTGAATTATGTTTACACAAGTCATATCACTAGAATCTGGGCTCTCAGAATATTGTCTCTGTTTTCACAGCACATAGCGCAGTGCCTGGCACACAGCTGGTATTCATATAAAGAGTAAGTACCAGAGATATGAAGAGCAACCACAAAACTTTCCCAAGGTTGACAGCCTAGATAGAGTGGGAGGCACACAATTTTTAAATTATAATGAGATATCTTTTTTCCTTGATATTAAATACCATAAAGTTTCTCAACGGATCTCTCCAATAAGCAGTGAATTTATTAGTTCTGCTGATGTGAAACATCATTTTTACCTATGAGAGTGGCAACAATCAAAAATTGATAATTTTGGCAATGGTGTAGAGATAGATACCCTCTCATACTTTCCAATGAGAGTATAAATTGATGTATAAATCAGTACAACCTCTCTGGGAAGCAATGTGGCAATTATCTATCAAAAATTTAAATGCCTATGCCTTTTGACTCAGCATTTCCACTTCTAAGAATTTAAACTGCAAATTTACTTGCACATGTGCAAAACAGCATATGTACAAGATTAATATGGCATTGCTTAAATTAGCAAAAGACTGAAAGAACATAAATGTGTGTCAGTAGAGAACTGATTACAGGAATTATGATAAATCCAAACCATGTAACTCTCTCCCAGAATGAGACTGGTCTGTATCAATAAGGATAACTGCCAAGACATGTTGCTAGGTAAAAAAGCATAATAATGTATGCTAGCATTTGCATGAGCATGTGCATACTTCATTGTGTAATACAGAACAACAAACTGATAACTGAGGCTGCCTCCAGGGATGGAAAAAGGATGGCCTAGAGACAAGGGGAAGCATATATTTTGTGCCTATTCATTGGTACCATGTGCCTGTGTTAGCTATGCAAAATTTTAATTAATTTAAAAACTAATAATTGAAATGTGTTTACTACTTCCCAATCATTAGACTATTAACTGCTACTCTTTCTGCAAACAGGAAAATTTCACACTGGCCCCTAATATGGTTTGGTTATATAATTTCCACTACTAGTTTTTAAAGTCCCAATGCTGCTGGTCGTGATGGCTGTATATATGAACACACACAGTTAAAAGAAAGCTCTTCAGTCTATATATTTTATCAAGAAGGGAAGACTGGAAAATTAAGATGTTGGGGAAATCACACCAGGCTCCAAAACCATTTTTTTCAATTATATGATATAAAATTCAATTTTTGAAAACATTTTAACTGATTTCAGAGAGGAAGGCAGAGGGAGAGAGAGATAGAAACATCAATGATGAGAGAGAATCATTGATTACCTGCCTCTAGCATGCCCCCTACTGGGGATCAAGCCCAAAACTTAGGCATGTGCCCTTGACCAGAATCGAACCTGGGACCCTTCAGTCCGCAGGCTGATGCTCTATCCATTGAGTCAAACCAGCTAGGGCCAAAATGCAATTTTTTTGAATTATAAGCATAACTAATGACATGACAACAACCCAGAAAAACAAAATGCATATGAAGTGGCAATATTAAATCTTATTTGTAGTTTTAGCATGGGTAGATTCAGTTCACTTTGGTGGCCGGAGTGCAAATAACAAGAGTTTGGACTGAGACTCCTAAAAAAATATGACCCAGCAATTCCATTTCTGGATATTTGTCCAAAGAAATCAAAAACACTAATTCAAAAGATATATGCACTCCTATATTCATTGAAGCATTATTTACAATATCCAAAATATGGAAGCAATCTAGCTGTCCATCGATAAAGAAGATGTGGTACCATGGAATATTACTCAGCCATAAAAAAGAATGAAATCTTACCATCTGTGACAATATGGATGGACCTAGAAGGTATTATGCTAAGTGAAATAAGAAAGATGAACAAAGACAAATACTATATGATTTCTCTTGTATGTGGAATCTAAAAAACAAACTCATAGATACAAAGAACTGATGGTTGCCAGGTGGGAAGGGGTGAGGGGAGGATAGGCAAAAAAATTAAAGGGGATTAGTCAATATCAACTTCCAGATATAAAGTAAGTCATGGGGAGTGTATACCACAGGGAATATAGTGAATAATATTGTAATAACTAAGTATGCTGACAGATGGGTATGAGGCATTATTTCATAAGGTATAGAAATGTCTAACCACTATGCTGTACACCTGAAACTTATATAATATTGTATGTCAACTATAATTTTTTAAAATTTGAAGACCAAAATAATAAAAAAAATAATTAAACAGCTTGGGACTGGTTACTTATGCTCAAAAGAGTTAATTACATGATCTCAAATTGAGCTCCTTAAAAAGTGGGCACTTTCTCTATCAGTCTCTTCTGGAAAAATTTTTAAATGTTTCTGATAACATCATACCTACTCCATGAAGCAGTGCTACCTGAAACACAGGAACTATTGGATTAAGTGCTAGGTGAACAGCTCGCTCTTGGAGAAAAAAAAATAAAAAAAGAGGAAGGGACTCCCAAAGTCCAACAGCCATTTCTTTTCTGACTTCTTTAACAGCTTTGATGATGATTAAGAGCCTGTGTTCCTTCGGACCTTTGTTAGAATCCCTGTCACAGCACCGACCTCTGTATGCTAAATATGAGTCCACAAGTCTCTCTTGCAGCTACTCTGTGAGCACCTCAGGGGTAAGGAATAGGTCTCATTCATCTTTCATCCCCAGACACTCAATAAATGGTAGCCAGCAGGCACTCAATAAATGGTAGCCATTGTCATTAAATCTATCATTTATTAACAGACATCTGAGTACCTACTATGTGCCATATATAAAGAAAAGCAATATGTGTACCTAACTCAATGTTAATTTTTACAATCAAAATTGCTTCTAAGAGTAATAAACTAATAGAATAATGTAAATGCAATAGGATCTTTTACATCTAAAAAGAAGCTAAACATATTTTTCATTTTCCTGGATCTCCTAAAAATATGGAATTAGCTTGCAATTATGTATACTATGAGTTCACAAAGAGCAATTCATTTAATGCCCATAGCCACACTAAGAACTACAGAGCAATATTATCTCTCTTTGACAGGTGGGGGAAGTGGGTCCCAAGAGGAGACCAGGCAATAAAGGCTTGAGTGTGGACTGAAGCCCCAGCAGTCCCATGTCAGAGAAGGTCACACCACGCTCCACCCACCCAATGTGTGTGCTCCTAATGTTGCTCTTGGCCTGCTCTAAAAGACTAACTTCCAAACTGCCATTTGAAAAAGGAGAGACAAGGGAAATGACCACAGAATAAACTTTCAGAAGGGACCAGTGATTTGAAAACTGCTCCCAGGTAATTTTTGAACCTTTACCAAAAAAGCACCTGTTTACTGGTTGTTGAAAGAATGTTTATACACACTTCCACCCAGGATAACTTGATTGTCAAGAATAAATTATCCCAAACCCATGACAAAACAATGCCATTTCATGCTCATTTCCTGATTAAAGCTTTTAGACAGCTGGGCATTTTCATTTCTCAGAGCTGTAGGGAGCTATGTAAATTTCCATGCAGCAACTCCAAGATCATTAATCTAAGGAAAGCATGTGCTAACAGAATACCAGATTTTATATTGTTTCAGTAAAGAAGAGGAGGGGCAGGTTAATCTAATTACCCTATGTGTGGTCACCTGACAGTGGTTAACAGAAAGATCAAATGCTAAACTGTACAATCAGCAGAAAACTGCTAAGTAATGAGGCATTTCGTATCACAAAAGGAGTTGGGAAGAGGGGGGTGAAATTCTTACATTGCTTGAAGCCAGATACTATAGCAATAAAAAGAACTATACTGAGCTTATATGAATGATATGCAGAGTATTTTAATTATCACAAGGAGCTGAGAGCATAACTATAGCCCTGGCTGGTGTGGCTGGTTGGGCATTGATGTATGCACCAAAAGACTGCTGGTTTGATTCCAGGACAGGGCACATGCACAGGTTTCAGGCTCAGTCACTGGTGGGGGGTGTGCAGGAGGCCACGTGTTTCCCTCTCACATCAATCTTTCTCTCTCCTGATATTTGGAGAGAGGGAGAGAGAAAGAAACAATTTAAAAACCTCAAAATAAAAAATAAAAGCATAGCTATAAATCTCTCTCTTAATTTCTCTCTCTGTGTCACACACACACACACACACACACACACACACACACACACACACACACTCAATAAGACTGGAAGATACTTCTAGTAGAGGATGGCTAACTAGAGCTGAAGACATCAGGAACCAGACACAAGTGGGCACTCATAATTAGACTCACCCTGCATCCGTGGCCATGCATTTGGCACTCATCATTCAGGGTCTGCTACTGTTATTTTTCTTCCCAGTAAGGAGCAGCTGGGTTTGAAAAGAGCAGCACCAGCTGACACTTCAGTTCAAGTTCTGGCTCTGACACTGCTGAGGCTGTACCACTGGTGCCTCACATTTGCTACTTGTAAAATGGGAGATTAAAATGTTTTGAAGATCAAATGAGATATAGTGGATAAAGGCACAACTTCTGGGTCCCAGGGTTGTCAGGCCCCATCAGCAGGAGGAGGAACCCCACCTGCCAGTAGGCATGGACCAGGTACTGAGAAGTGGTGAGTAATAAAAGGAAAAACCTCCTAGTATACAACTCCTACTGTGATTTGTCTGGCAGAAATCTCAAAAAATTGACTTCTATGCACTCTCTCTCAGAAAGCTACTGGAGGATGTGTTCCACCAAATCAAGTGAGTGAAACAAGAGAGGGAAGGATCCAAGAGGCAGGTTAGTCAATAATGAGAGAGGTGATGGGAATTTCCTGGACAGCAGCTTCAAGAGCAACCAGCCCTGGTTGGAAAGTGCTGGTATTTTTTCCAGGGGCGAGGGAGGGGGCGGGGAGATATTAAGAGGCATTTTATAGAGCTGTTTAGCTCAAGGTATGTGAAGATTAAGATGTCCTAAGATAACTCAACAAACAAAAAAAGAATTATCTGTAGGGAAAATAAGGTTGCGTATGGAAATTAATTACAGCATATTCTTACTTCAATACTCAATATCATCACTGCTAAAGTAATGAAAACATTAATATATATATATCCCCCCTACAGTGCTAAAAGACGTTAAGTATCAGGAGCTCTGTGTTCATTCTCATGACCTTGTCTTCTAGGAGACAGTCACTATTCAGTATGAGCTATTGCTTTTAGTATTCACTGTTGTAACTTCTGAATAATATGCATGCATTGCTGTCCTCTGCTCTGTGGATTCTAGACCTTATCTGTTACCTAATATGGTAGTTAAGGATTTTGCTCACTTATGCCCCCTCCCCCATACTCCACCCTTCCTATACACTAACATGTCAGGTTTGGTTTAATCTATGTTGAGCATCACCAGGTCTTTAACTTTGCACGTACACACAAGCAGCAAATTCCCAAAAGTGAAGTTTCTGGGTGAAACACGTGACATATCCTCACTGTCAACAGATCATGCCAAATTGATCTCCAAACAGTTTGTCTCAATTATACTCCCACCAATAGCATGAAAAGGTGCCAGTTTCCGCATATCAGGTATTTTTAAACCTCTTAATTTTTGCCAGCCTGGTAACAGAAAATTATAATAATTCCTATTTCTTTAATTAGTAAAATCAAGGTCGATCAGCTTATCATCCACTGGACCATCTAGTCCTGTGATCTGCTTGCTTGTGTGTTTTGTCAGTTCTCCTAAAGAGCACATTGCCTTTCCCCTTTCATTTCCAAGAGCTCTCTGAGTATTAAAGAATTATCCCATGGTCTTTCATATATGTTGCAGAATTTTTCTTTTATTTGTCACTTGGCTACTTCTCTACCAATTCTATTTCTTTCCAAACAGAAGTTTCTAATTTTTATTTGGCAAAATCCAACCTTTTCCCTGAGATCTTCTTAGATTTGTGACATGATTTGCAAGGCCTTCTCCTCTCGAAGATTATTGTTTTAAACACACACACACACACACACACCACACACACACACACACACACACACACACACACATACAGACCAGTCCTGGCAGATGTGGCTCAGTTGGTTGGATTCCCAGTCAGGGTGCATGCCCAGGTTATAGATTTGGTGCCCAGTTGGGATGCATACGGTAGGCAACCAATTGATGTTTCTCTTTCTCCCTCTCCCTTCCTCTATCTCTCTCTCTCTAAAAAAAAAAAAATCAAAAAAATCAATAAAAACACATTTCTTAAAAAGAAAAAAAAAAGCAGCCATTTTTCTAATTATTTTATGGCAAAGGTTAATGCATATTATTGGAAGGCCTCTCACTTCTCACCCACTCCTTCCCCAAAGAAGAAAGGAACACCCAGAAGCTCAACTTAGAATAACTCATTCTGGGAATTACAAAGACTGATTTTAGGTGCCTGGTTTCCAAAGCTTAGGTTTGAGAGTGAGGAAGTATTTCATAGTGGAAAACTGCCACTGATAGCAGTAAGACAGAAGTGTCTTCATCTGTGCTTAGAAATATCTGCCTTCATTTAACATTAACAGGTTAAAGATGAATACTATTCATTAACAGATAGTCACAACTAAATTTGGTCATTTTTTCTCAAAACAGACTGCTTGGCCTGGCCAGCGTGGCTCAGTGGTTGAGCGTTGACCTATGAACCAGGAAGTCATGGTTCAATTCCTGGTCAGGGTACATGCCCCTGGGTTGCAGGCTCGATACCCAGTGGGGGGGTGGGGCATGCAGGAGGCATCTGATCAATGACTATTTCTCTCTCCCTCTCCCTTCTTCTCTAAAAATCAATAAAAATATATTTAAAAACAAAACAGACTGCTTGTCTTCTACCAAAAACAGAATCCTCGTTTCCTCCTGAACCTGACCCTTGGCTGGCATTTTGTAAAGCACAACTGCGCCACTCTTTCATAGCCCTGGGCAACTAAGACCCAGGGCCCCCCACAAGTGATACTAAAACCTCAAGGGCAATACTCCTTACCCACCCTACAATTGCAGAGAAGGAAAATGTTTTCTTAACAGCAAATAAAGAAACAAACAAAAAACCCTTCCCTAGATTTAACCTTTTGGCTTCCAGGACAGAGCAGCATGGGAACAGAAGAAAAGGCAATTGTATATCATCATTCAATCCTTTCAAAGCTCTGATGTGCCTACTATGCGTCAGGCACTACTGGTAACAACCATTCTGCTCTCTGTCTCTGAGTTTGACTATTCTAGAAACCTTATATAAATGAAATCATACAGTATTTTCCTTTTCACAACTAGCTTATTTCACTTAGCACTGTCCTCAGAGTTCATCCATGTTGTAGCATGTGTCAGAATTTCCTTCTTTTTTAATGCTAAATAATATTCTATTGTGTGTATATATCACATGTTATTTATTCCTTTATCTTTTTTAAAAAATATTTTATTGATTTTTTACAGAGAGGAAGGGAGAGGGATAGAGAGTCAGAAACATAAATGGGAGAGAAACATTGATCAGCTGCCTCCTGCACACCTCCTACTGGGGATGTGCCTGCAACCAAGGTACATACCCTTGACCGGAATCGAACCTGGGACCTTCCAGTCCGCAGGCCGACGCTCTATCCACTGAGCCAAACCAGCCAGGACTATTCCTTCATCTTTTGATGGACGTTTGGGTTGCTTTCACTTCTGGGCTACTGTGAATAATGCTATGAACATGGGTGTACAAATGTCTCTTTTAGAACCTGCTTTCAATTCTTTTCTCTTTTTTAAAATATTTTATTGATTTTTTTACAGAGAGGAAGGGAGAGGGATAGAGAGTTAGAAACACTGATGAGAGAGAAACATCGATCAGCTGCCTCCTGCACACTCCCCACTGGGTATGTGCCTGAAACCAAGGTGCATGCCCTTGACCAGAATCAAACCTGGGACCTTTCAGTCCACGGGCCGATGCTCTATCTACTGAGCCAAACTGGTTAGGGTTTCTTTTTTTAAAAAAATATTTTATTGTTTTTTGCTTTCAATTCTTTTGGATATATACCTAGAAGTGGGAGTGCTGGATTATGTGGTAACTCTTTTTCTTTTTTTCTTTCTTTCTTTCTTTCTTTCTTTCTTTCTTTTTTTTTTTTGAGGAACTACTATACTGTTTTCCATAGCATCTGCACCATTTTACATTCCCACCAATTTCTCAACATTCTCACCAACAGTTATTTTCTGTTTAGTTTTTTTAATGATAGCCATATCTCATTGTGGTTCTGATTTATATTTCCCTAATAATTAGTGATGTCAAGCATCTTCTCATATGCGTGTTGACCAACTGTAAATCTTCTTTGGAAAAATGTCTATTCAGGTCCTTTGCCCATTTTTTAAAAAGTATTTTTTTATTGATTTCAGAGAGGAAGAGAGAGTGAAAGCGAGATGGAAACATCAATGATGAGAGAGAATCATCTATCGGTTGCCTCCTGCATGCCCCCCAACTGGGGGTTGAGCCCACAACCTGAGCACATGGCCTGACTGGAAATCAAACCGTGACCTCCTGGTTCATCGGTCGACGCCCAACCACTGAGCCATGCTGGCCGGGCTCCTTTGCCCATTTTCAATCAAGTTATTTGGTTTTGGTTTTCATTTTTGAGTTATAGGATTTCTGTATTATTCTAATCAGGTTATTTGGGTTTTATTTTTATTGTTGTTGAGTTATAAGATTTCTGTATTATTCTAAGGACAAGAGACATATGAAAACATGCTCAAAGTCACTAATCATCCGAGAGATGCAAATCAAAACAACAATGAGGTACCATCTCACACCAGTCAGAATGGCTATTATCAACAAATCAACAAATGACAAGTGCTGGCAAGGATGCGGAGAAAAAGGAACCCTCGTGCACTGCTGGTAGGAATGCAGCCTGGTGCAGCCACTGTAGAGAACAGTATGGAGTTTCCTCAAAAAACTAAAAATGGAACTCCCATTTGAACCAGTAATCCCACTTCTAGGAATATATCCCAAGAAACTAGAAACACAAATTAGAAAGGATATATGCACCTCTATGTTCATAGCAGCACAATTCACCATAGCTAAGATTTGGAAACAGCCTCAGTGCCCATCAGCAGGTGAGTGGATTAAAAAATGGTAGTACATCTACACAATGGAATACTATGCTGCAGTAAAAAAGAAGGAATTCTTACCATTTGCAACAGCATGGATGGACCTGGAGAGCATTATGCTAAGGGAAATAAGCCAGTCAGAGAAATATAAATATCACATGATCTCACTCATATGTGGAATATAATGAACAAAATAAACTGATGAACAAAAACAGAGACAGAGAAGCATCGATCAGACCGTCAAACCTGAGAGAGAAGGTAAGGGAGGGTGGGGGTAAGGGGGAGAGATCACTCAAAGGACTTCTATGCATGCATATAAGCATAACCAATGGGCACAGTCACCAGGGGGTGAGGGCATGAGTGGGGGGGAAGGGCAATGGGGGAATATGGACACATATGTAATACGTTAATCAATAAAGAAAAAAATAAAATAAATAAATAAAATTTTAAAAGATTTCTGTATTATTCTAGATGTAAACCCCTTATCAGATACATGACTTGCAAATATTTTCTCCTATCCCATTATCTTTTCACTCTGTTGATTATGTCCTTTGATTCACAGAAGTTTCAACTTTGATATAGTCAAATTTATCTATTTTTACTTTTGTTGCCTGTATGCCTTCCTCTTCTAAGGACCCTGGTGATTATAATCTCCCGATCTTAAGAGCCTTAAAAGCCTCTCTGCTGTAAAGTCCCTTTTGCCACATAAGGTAACATATTCACAGATTCTGAGAATTGGAATGTACACATTTTTGACAGCTTACTTCATCTTTAAAACAAGAATAATGGCAGCAACTAACTCAAGGGTTGTTATGACAACTAAACAAAAAAACACATGAACTGAGCTCAGAACAGCACCTGACCTACAGTAAATGTAAGCGATTATTAGAACACAATACACGTGTTACAGGAGACACAATTATGACTAAGGGTACTGATAAGAACAGAAGCTGGGGTCATTCATTTTGCCTGGGAGAATGAAATGCCTTCTCTAAAAGGGTAACTAACATACCAATTTGGTGATAAGAATTAAAAAGGGAGGCTAGAAGGGAGAATTCTGGAATTTCTTCTATATTCTTATGTTGGCATTAACATCTCAGAAATATTGTTTCTTTCCCAAGAAGCCACATCTGCTTTCAGACAGTAGCCTCAAGGTGATTTTTTTTCCTTTATTTATAAGGAAACATGCTCAGCTGAATTTCTGCATCTCTCCTTAATAAACAATTCACAAACTTTTTTCCCAGAAAACTATTTTTAGAGTAGAAAGGGATTTTTAAAAAAGAAGCAGCAGCAGCAGCTCATATTTATAAAATTTGTCCTCAAAGTTTAAAAATAGATCCAAAAATTTGGTGATGGCCCTGCCCCACCCTCACCCTCACCCATCAGCGAGAAAAGACAGACAAAGCAAGCTTTGAGACTCTGGATTTTTAAAAAGTTGTCTTTTCTTATCTTTTCTCCCTGGAATGTTCACAGTAAATAGCAGGTACACTGCATATTGAAGGAAAATAATAACTATTGATGTTATTCTCAGTTCTCCTTTCATACATGCTGGGAAGCTGCGATAATTAACTGGCTGAGATATAGAACAATTTCTCAACTTGCCTTGTCCTCTCATTATAAACCTTCTCTCTGCTCCACACTAACAAAGTGGTCTACCTTCAGTTCGTGTAGAGGTTTGGCATTTCTAACTTGGAGGTTAATTTGCTCTGAACCCACACTGGGAGCCTGACAAACAAGTGGTGTGGTTTTAGGTCACATAGAGGAGACATGTTGATAACAATGCACTACACTGGTATCAATTTTCCAATTGACTGCAATTGAACATACAACACGCAGACACACAAAACACAC
The DNA here is from genome assembly GCF_963259705.1 of Myotis daubentonii. Lineage (NCBI taxonomy): Eukaryota > Metazoa > Chordata > Mammalia > Chiroptera > Vespertilionidae > Myotis > Myotis daubentonii. The sequence continues at coordinate 128,725,427 of NC_081861.1, read as the reverse complement.
ATGCCCATTGCAATTAGAGATTTTCATCCATCCACAAACACAGATGAAGAGAATCACAGGACTTATTATCCTCCTGAGCTATCTTGTTGCTCTATGTCTGTTAGGGCCAATCAGCTATAACCACTCCAACCCAACAATAAGAGAAACCCCAAAAAGGTTAAATATAGAAAGGGCAGGCTGGTGACTCTGTTTTAAAGCTCCATGACATATTGAAAGGGGGGTGGGTAAGCACACAATAATATCTGGGGTTCAATAAAAATAAAAGGATCACTGTATAATTCACACCCGGCCTTATCAATGAGATATTTGAATTCAATACATATTGTCCACAACCCCATAACTACTCAGCGTAAGGCTAAAATCCACCTAATGTAACTGGCTCAGCCACACAACCAAATGGAGTGTATCATGAGCATTCCTGGGTACATAAAACAATTTTGTGTGTCTGGCACTTGTCTTAGAGCCTATATGATATGGGCAAAGAACTGTGTTCCCCTTGAAGGAAAAGAAACAAATACAAAATACTTATTCGTGGTGTCTATGTTTAGAAGAAATAGAATATGCTGAGTTTTCAAACTGAAATACTAGATGTTCACAATATGAATATTAAAATGGAGTAAATCCGAAACCGGTTTGGCTCAGTGGATAGAGTGTCGGTCTGTGGACTGAAAGGTCCCAGGTTCGATTCCAGTCAAGGGCATGTACCTGGGTTGCGGGCACGTCCCCAGTAGGAGATGTGCAGGAGGCAGCTGATCGATGTTTCTCTCTCATCGATGTTTCTAACTCTCTCTCTCCCTTCTTCTCTGTAAAAAATCAATAAAATATATTTAAAAAAATAAATAAAAATAAAATGGAGTAAAAAAATATCCAAGGCTGATCCCCAATTCTGAATTTTTTTATAAGTAATCCCATGGTCTTATTTACAAGTCAACACATGAGTACATTATCTATTTAAGACACTTCCTATATCCGCAAAAAGTTAGATGTGACTGCTGAAAAGGCAGAGAGAACTTGACATTTTATACCTTATTTTCCTTTTAAGTAGAAAGAGGCTTTCAACCTCATCTATAAGGTTATATTGCACAATATTAGTTTAAAGCAGCATTATAATTTATTTTCATTGAAAATAGTCACTGCATGGTTTTGCATCTTTTCAAATCAATATTATTATTGATTTAGCATCACTTGGCAAACAAACAGAAAGGGGTAAAATGTCTTAACTACTTCCCAGGCATAGACACCCACAGCTATGGTGCTATTTGTAAGGTTGACATTACTCATGACATTAAGTGGCAAAACACACATAGGGCACTTCATGTTTTTCTCAGTTAGAAGATGTTTAATACAATGTGTGCTTGTAATAAGCCAATATATTGAACTTTCATATTCCAGTTTGAGTACTGGAGTAACACCCCTAGAAATGTCTCCAACCTTAATGTAGCCCATTGGCTTTAAACTTCTCTCTAATCAATATTATGGAGCATTTCAAAAGGCAGATAAGACATCTAATATCATATAATCAGAGACCAAAATGCAGAATTTTATCTTTTCCAAGTTCTCATGTTGAAATCTGACTGATAATCTTGGTCCACAACCCTCCTCTCTCATTTAAAATGCATACATACAGTCCAGACCAAGGGTTTTTACTCTGGGATTCATAGACAAACATCTAAATTTAAAAATGGGCAAAGGTTATGAATAGATTGTTCACCAACGACAACCTACATATGGTCAACAGACATATGAAAACAGAAACTTAGCAGTAACAAAAAATGCATATATCAAGTAATAAGGTACACTACAGGACATCTTGAATCTTGAAGGGAGACTCTACCCAAGGAATGGGGAATGTGGCCTTCTCCCAAGCTACTGTTAGCAGTCCAAGTTGGCCCACTTTGGTGAAGACCAGTTGACAATAGGGATCATATGTCTTAAAAAAACACTCATACTCTGAACCCAGTAACTTGACTTATAGGTACTTATCCAAGAGAAGTAAACACAAATGTTCTCAAAGGCGAAGGATGCTTACTATTTGTTCTTTATGGGGAAATCAGAGCAATCTAAGATTTAACAGTTGGGACACTTCAAAGTAGAGCTGTGTGTCTTCAGAGTCAACTATGAAAGTAACTGTGATGCCTAGGAGTCCTCAAAGCTATGGGGACAATAACTGTGGACCATGACCTTGAAAGGAGGGGCCTAGGCTCCCCACTCCTGCCTCAGTGGTACAGCTCTGCTTCTATCTGTCTTGCCTTTGAGGAAAGAGTTTTAAAACTTTAAAAAGCTTGCAACATATCACCAATGTTGTAGAAAACTAAGTGGAATTACCTTAAAGTTAAAAATTGGCTGCAATGAAGATTTTATATCCATGTAAAATTGAGTTGTTTCTTTTAAGAATGTATTTTTTAGTGCACTATTTTTAATTTTTCTCCTTTGTTAGTCATGTTTTATTTTAGTTGTATTTAATCTGAAAAATAAAAATATTGATAGTTATTTAATGTTTTTGAAAATTGGTTATAATTTTATGTTTTTACCACAATTAAAACTTAAAAAATTGCTAACAAAATACCACCTACAGCATGATCCCATTTTTGTAGAATGGGTATTTTTGTAGAATAGGTATTTTATAAATACCTATCTGTGTTTAAGACAAATGACTGGAGAGCTAGAAAGTGAATTCTCAAATATGGCTATCTCTAAAGGGGGGGGGGTTGACAGATTATTTTCATCTCGTGTTCCTTTCTTCATGTTATAAATTTTAAATATGTACATTATTTAAGAAAGAAAATGCCTAAGTAGGTGGTAAAAAATTAAACAGATTCAAAACACTGATTAAAGTAGAAGAAAAAAGGGGGGAAATAGCTTGGGAAAGTTATCTAAATTATTGTTGATGATGGTGTCCTTTTTAAAAACTCAAAGTTGCCAAAACCGGTTTGGCTCAGTGGATAGAGCGTCGGCCTGCGGACTGAAAGGTCCCAGGTGCGATTCCGGTCAAGGGCATGTACCTGGGTTGCGGGCATATCCCCAGTAGGAGATGTGCAGGAGGCAGCTGATCGATGTTTCTCTCTTGTCGATGTTTCTAACTCTCTATCTCTCTCCCTTCCTCTCTGTAAAAAAATCAATAAAATATATTTTTAAAAAAAAACCTCAAAGTTATTATTGACCAGAAGAGAGTCCCTTCTGCTTCTAGGAGTGATGCTAGGAGACAGCCATTCCTAGCTGTGAGCTCAAACAGCTGAAGAGCAATGTTTCAATAAGGGGAGCCACTGGTCACCTCTAACAGCTTTGGGAAGCATTGGGACCCTCAAGGCAGAAACAAGAAAAGAAAAAGAAATAGAATGAGAAAGGTCAAAGGGAAAATATAGCAATCAGAAAATTAAGGCCAGCTCAGCTCCAGGCCAGGTTTTAAATATTCAAGGGGAAAATTCTAGACATAATAAGAGATATTTCCCCAGCTTCCTGACTCACCACCCACACTCCCTCATTTCCTCTCCTTTGCAAGGCTGAACATTGAACATGAAAATTAACGGGAGCTGTAATAATGACTCCCAGGAGGAATGGTTTCTGCACAAGAGAAAGTCGAAGGAAGCACTCAGAATTCTGGAAATATCCCATGGAGATGAGCAAGGATGAAAGTCACATAAAATGAGGGATGCGTGGGTGGTTTGTCAGGGAAAGGGTGGGGTGAAGGATGCAAGCTGCAAGTTAAACACAACTCCAAAACTTCCATCTCTCTCTTCTTCCTCATATCCCCCCACCTTTATGACAGCTGTCATAGGACCATGAGGAAACCTGTTCATTGTGTGGGGCTCTGAGGCGCACCTATTTTAGTCTGCTTGTAGCATTTTTGCACCGGTCAGAAACCAGATGTGACATTAACGCAGCCCAGCCCACTCTGCCTGACAAGAGTTCCTGGAGCAACCCATTTACTCCAGGAGAGTGAGACCCACACACAGACACACAGAGGCACAGACATACAGACAGATGTGCACACACAGAGAGACATGCACAGAGAGAAATACAGGCAAACCTTGGACATATTTCAGGTCTGGTTCCAGGCCACCGCAATAAAATGAATTTCGCAATGTAGTGAGTCACACATTTTTTGGTTTCCCAGTGCATATAAAAGTTATGTTTATACTATACTATAGTCTATTAAGTGTGCAATAGCATATGTCTAAAAACAATGGACATACCTTAATTAAAAATACTTTATTGCTAAAATATACAATCATCTGAACTTTAATGAGTCATAATCTTTTTTCCTGATGGAGTCTTTTTTTTCATTCTAGACATCATACAACTTTATTTCTCAATTATACCTCAATAAAGGAGAAAAAAATTAAATGCAATTAGAAAAAAAGGTGATTTTAGTACAGTGAGATATGCATTTATTTTATTTCTTTTTTTGTTAATTCTCACTGGAGTATATTTTTCCACTGATTTTTATAGAGAGTAGAAAGGAGGGAGGAAGGGAGGGAGAGAGGGGAAAGAGAGAGAGAGAAATTGATGTAAGAGAGACACAGGGATTGGTTACCTCCTGCACATGCCCCAACGTGGGCTAGGGATTAAACCCGCAACCCAGGTACGCGCCCTTGAACGGGAATTGAACCCGAGACCCTCTCATGCGAGAGCCAACACTCCAACCACTGAGCAACACTTTTTTTATAAATTGAATTTATTGGGGTGACATTAATAAAATTATATAGATTTCAGGGATACAATTCTAATACTAATGGAGAGTTTTGCCCCAATGATAAAGATGTTATCGTTGTGAAGTCCAGTAAAGTGAAGCACAATAAAATGAGGTATGCCTGTACAGATCACACACAGAGACAGACAGATACACAGAAAGCAGAGAAACCCATAAGAAGAGATTCCCACATGCCCTAGAGCAGTGGTCGGCAAACTGTGGCCCCTTGAGTGTGGCTCTTCCACAAAATACCACGTGCGGACCCGCACGTACAGTGCGATTGAAACTTCGTGGCCACACTCAAGGGGCCAAAGAGCTGCATGTGGCTCACGAGCCGCAGTTTGCTGACCACTGCTAGAGCAGTGGTTCTCAACCTTCTGGCCCTTTAAATACAGTTCCTCATGTTGTGACCCAACCATAAAATTATTTTCGTTGCTACTTCATAACAAAAGGGTCGCGACCCACAAATTGAGAACCGCTGCCCTAGAGGCAATCCATCATGCAGGTATCCTTAACAGCTGTGTTTCATTCCCAGTCCCACTTCTAGCTCATTCTAGAGGCTCTTTTGTCCTAGAACACAACTCGCTCTTTGGAATTCTACCTCATTTCCAATTAGTCAAATTGAGCAGAAAATGTATTTTTATTTTCTATAACTGCAAAGCCACAGGTTCATGTGCATATCTGAGTCATCCAAATTCACTAGTCGACTTTTACCTGCTGTTTTCTCAGATGTTAGCTAATATATCTCTGAACTGAAATGCAAATTGCACCAGTCTTACACACACTCACACACACATCTATGAGAATCATCATTTTCAGAAGAGCTAAATAAACAGCTGGGGTCTGGACTGGCATTTCCTCCCCAGGTCCCAGCTGATGGCACTGCCGTGTGAAAGGCATGGGGCTCTGGGGAGCGGCTCATGTCCTGAGAATACGGTCACCAAGTGCTACCCTTCTGTAGAAAATGGAATTACCAGCTGTTTGTCAACATTTACAAAGTAGAATCCTGGGAAATCAAGAAATAAGTGACTTACTGTCACCAGCATCAAATGGTCCTCAATGGCTCAAAAAAAAATCCCCAAAATCCTAACTAAAGGGTCTTTTTTTGGTACTCTTTTCTGAGGGTTTGGCCCTGATTTTATGTTTTTCCTATTTTCTGGGTATAAATAAAAGCACTTGATTTCCTACTCTGTAGAATGTGCTTTGGTTTTTATTTTTTTACATTTTTGTTAATCCTCACCTAGGATATTTTTCGATTGATTTTTTTTGAGAGAGAGAGAGAGAAGGAAAGACAGAAACATCTATGTGAGAGAAACACATCGACTGGTTGCCTCCTACACACACCCGACCCGGGCCGGGGAGGAGCCTGCAACTAAGGTATGTGAGCTTGACTGGAATCGAACCTGGGATCCTTTGGTCCACAGGCCGATGCTCTATCCACTGAGCAAAATTGGCTAGGGCTGGTTTTTATTTATTTTTATTTTTTAAAATATACTTTATTGATTTTTTACAGAGAGGAAGGGAGTGGGATAGAGAGTTAGAAACATCAATGAGAGAGAAACATCGATCAGCTGCCTCCTGCACACCCCCCACTGGGGATGTGCCTGCAACCAAGGTACATGCCCTTGACTGGAATCGAACCTGGGACCCTTCATTCCGCAGGCCGACACTCTATCCACTGAGCCAAACCGGTCAGGGCAAGGGCTGGTTTTTATATCGTAACTTTTATAGACAACTATTTGAGCAAAGTGAACATAAATCTTATATGATTTGATATGAACATATATCCTTTTGGTAATCTTCAGAGATGCTAACTTGGTTAACTTTTAAACATGAGGAAATTCTAGATTATATGGTTTTCCTCGATAAACTGAGAGAATTTATTAAAACACAAGTAAATGAATCTTCACCTTTACATTTTAAAAACTATATTCTCAAGTTATGGAGAAATCCAGAAATATTTCAACTAGAAAACTTGTGCTAATTGCAGGAGCCATCTTACTTTACAAATCTAGGTCTCAAAACATGGCCAGACCTGCCAAGAGGCCATCTGAGCATCGCTCTCTCTCTGGGACTCTGAGGGCGGGGGTGGTAAGTAAAGCTAACAGCTAAACAGAGCTAACCCCCTTCCCCTCCCTGAAAGCCTCTCCACCTAGTAGTATTGCACAGAATGTTCACAAAGGATTTGCCACCAGTCTGTGGAAATTCCATCTGTAGCCTGACATCAGGGGATTTTATCAGAAACAGTCAACCCTGACTTGAGGTAAATCTCTCCACAGGTCTTCACAAGTACACTTACAAAAGGACTGAAATCAATGCCTAGCAACACTCCCTCACTCCTGTCAGCCTGGCTGAGGCAAAGCACCACACCACCGTCAAAAGCTCTACAATATGCCAGGAAAGCGATGGCGTCACGGAACTGGAGGAGGGTTTCTTTTCTTTCATATTTACTTGGCCTGTAAACAATGAAAATATTGGGTGGGCTTGATTTTCTGCCAATTAACTGCTCTTATTTAGCTTATAAGCCTTTCGGGAAAGTTTCACCTCACATTTTCAACTATTGATTTAAACATCATGCCTTGTTCAATGTTCCTCATGAAATATTAGCACTATATCTTAAACTAACATGCCTGCTTATTCTAAATCATTCATTACCAGGAAAATTTAGTGCAAACATTAACTCCAAGTGGAAGAATTAGCTGCATCACTCAAGTGTTAACTCCAGTCCATTAATAAAGCACACCACAAGTTAATCCTTGGGTCTATTCAGAACACTGGGGTCCTCCATGCTGTTATCTGCATTACAGGCACCTCTGCCCCATGTTTATTCATCTTTTTCAGAGACTCATCCCATTTGTGCTTCTTAATGACTCAAAGACACTAAAGATCTGGCTTCAATGGCTGTAAAGAAAATTACCTTCTCAATTATAGCTAGGAAAGTACCTTGGCAGCTGTGTTTTCACTGAAACAGCCATAAAAGCAAAAGATTTGCAAGCTACTTCACATTTATTATCTCTCATTGATATTTAATAATTTCATTCTCAAGCCCTGTAGCCTAATTTATCCTTTGTGCGCTGGTAAAAATAAGATGGTGTCCTTATCCCACAGTGTCCACAGGGAGCTTGGCTGATATTTAGCAGGAGTGTGACTAGCCCAAAAGATGACAGAGGGTGCCAAGAATCCATTCCCCCCAAAAGGATTTAGTTGCTTTTGTCAGTTTACAGAAAATAATAACCCCAAAAGACACTTTCTTCAAAATGATCTAAAGTCAGAACTCTCAAAATACCATATACTTATAAATGTCTGCTCTTCCATGGGGGAGCTCAAATCAGCCTGCACTGTTGGAGAGATTCTGATACAGAAATGTTTTATGACCTGGGCCTATAAATTCTTGCTCAAATGGCCTAGCAGAGCCAAAAATAAGATGCTGGGGGAGGAATGGAAGAAGGAGGAAAATACTGCCTCACAGATGCAACTGTCTGGAGCAAACTCCCACAAGTGTGGGACTAGATGTGAGGATGAGATATCCACTAGGAGTGACGTCCCTGGTTTGACAGACATTAGAAATAAGTGTAAATCTAGCTCAACGGCCTAGCTCTTTAAGCCAATTCCTCTTTTGGTTTTCCAAGGAGCCCTTGCCATCCTGAATATTTTAATGAACTTCTTATTGATACCAAATCACCAACTACCTGCCACCTGAATCTACAGCCCCCACCAAGACTGGAAAGCCCCATTAAGAGATGACTGAACATTCAAGACAAAGTTGAACCAAGATCCCCTCCAACTCCCTTGACCCTCTCCTGATCTCACTAGTTGTCCTTAAGCCTTTGGGTGTAAATGGAAAAGGTAAGCCTTGAGGCCTATAGATGACAGCACAATTTGGGGACCCACAGCCTGCTCCCCGTTTCACTAAGGACTGCACCTCCCACTACCAATGGTCCAGGGCTGTGTGGAGAAAAAGCCTGCTGCCACTGGGGTCCTTCCAGGAGAAGCTGCCCTGCCCGAGCCAAGGGGAAAATCCTATTGGAAGGAGAGGAAGTCAACAGAAAGAGCTGGGGCTAAAAGGTTAAGATGTTCAGCTCAGCTGCTAATGGAAATATAAGGAGCAAAGCAAGCCAAGGCCCTCAGGTGCTCCATGCCTATTGGCTTTCTTTATCAAGTTTCTAGGAAGTCCTAAAGACCTAGGGCTTCTGTTCTTATCTCCTGGTTCCTCACTTCCCTAAATGACTCAATAACCCCAGTCCCACTACTTTAAGTAATTTGTTCCTTATACTCTGAAGGGCCTATCTAAAGCCTCACTCATTGTCACCGCTGAGCAAGCAAACACACACCACAGCAAAGCACTGCATTAGAGGACTGGACACCACTCCTGGCTGCAAGAGCCTCAAACACATCAGTCCTCCTGTGCCTTGCTTCACCTACTTGGAAGTGATTGAAGGGGCAGAGGGGAGGTCCAGAGCTGTGGATTTAGAAGTAGGGTTCCAAACTAGCAATATCATCTAGGAACCTTGATAGAAATGCAGATTCTCTGGTCCTGCCCCAGGCCTGCTGAACCAGAAGCACTCAGGGCGGGACCCAGCACTCTATGGCATATATATGTTTCAGGTATACAACATTATAAGTCAATATCTGTATAAACTACAGAGTGATCACCTCCAAAGGTCTATTTACTATCCATCTCCATATAATTGACCCTCTTCACCCCTTTCGCCCATTTCCCAACCCACTTCCCTTCTAGTAACCACCGATCTGTTCTTGACATCTATGTTTGTTTTTGTTCTGTCTTTTTTTTACATGCCACACATGAGTGAAATCACACAGCCTTTGTCTTTTTCCTTCTGCCTTACTTCATTTAGCATTATTCATCAAGGTCCATCCACGTTGTCACAAGTGGCAAAATTTCATTCATTTTGATGACTGAGTAGTATTGTATTTTGTGTATGCATTGGTGTGTTCATCCATCGATAGACAACTTAAGTTGTTACCATATCTTGGCTATGATAACTAATGTCAGCAGTCTATATTTTACCAGGCCTACCCACAGGTGCTGATACACACTCTGATGTGATAACCACAGTCCAGAGAAACACGTTAGGCTGCCTGCACAGTGAGGGTACAGGAGGTCCAAGACCCTCTGAAGTAGCGAGTTGGATCTGAACCCCCAGGAATAAGCACTTTCATAACCTACTCCTCTCTACCTCTATCTCCCAGGAAGAAAAAAAAAGAAGAGGTGTTTTGTTTTGTTTTTGTTTTTGTTTCAGGCAGTGGAAAGCTCAAAGAACATGGCAGCACAGAAAAGGGAATAAGAAGATTCAGGCTCCCACTCTTAGACACACTGAATTCCACCTCAAGCTAATGAAGCTGTGGAGGGACAGATAAGAGGCAGGTCTGCAAGACCTGACCTGCTCACATACTTCCCAAGGACCTGATCCTTGCAACAAGTGAGAAAACTGAATCTGAAGCCCAGTGTGTTCTGAGGATGAGACCATTGCTCCATGACCATGACTTCCCTATGGAAACCTATGAGGCTTCCAGGAGTAACATATTGGGCTGCTTACAAGGGTATAGCTGACAAGTGGAGGCTGGAAGGTTAGTGAGGATTACAACAGACAAGAAAGGTATTACACATTTTGCCCTTTCCATTTCACTGCTTCAATAACAACCTGTACTTCATTTTGGTACAATTTTCATTCATTCATTCACCTCATTCAACAGTGAAGCTGAAGTTCAAGAAGATTGAGGTGAAAGTTAGCGAGATGCCCTGCATCACATGTTGGGGCTTTGGGTTTTCCATTATCTGCTTGGCTTTATGTCCAGGTCCAGGAAAACAATACATTAAATGACCAACTACATGATCAGCGTTTATATGCACTTTCTAAATTTTAGCAGTATAACTATAATTATTGCCTTTGGATAAATTCCTAGAAATGGAATTACTGGCATAGTGGATATGAAATTACACCCAAAGATTTACATACAAAGATGGCCATCATAGTTTTATTTTCAGTGGCAAAAAAAGATGAGAAACTCGAAGTCTGCCCTAAAAGGACTGGTTAAATTGTTACGGTATATTCTCACAGTGGAGTTTAAAATGTTCGCAGAAGACACTTAATGATTTGGGGGAAATACTCCTAATATATTAAGGGGACAAAGAATCAATACAGTAGATACGATCTATCAGTGCTTCTGTAAATCTAATATGCATAAGAATCTCCTGAAGATTTTGTTCAAGTGCAGATTCTGATTAAATTGGTCTAGGTGAGGCATGAGAGCTTGCATTTCTAATAAGCTCCCAGCTGATGGGATTGTATTTCGTCATATTTTCTAATCAGAAATGTATTTTTAAGTTTTAAATAGAACTTTATTTGAAACATACAGAAAAAAGAAGATATATAGAAACAGACAGTAGGCAGTGGGGCTAAGGGGGTGGGGGTAGGGGACGAGAATAACTATACATGGGCATGAATAATCTTACTGGGATTATTGTAATGTTCTAAATCATTTTATAGTAATTGTTGCACAACTGTGTATATTTACTAAAAATCATTAAACTATACTTGAAATGAGTAAATTATATGATATGTAAAATATGCCGCAATAAAGTTATTTTTAAAGTGTTTTTAAATGACCAGGCAGACTTCTAAAATGATCACACAGCACTTCTAAAAATAAAACAAAAATTGAAAGAATGTAAAAATAATAATTTGAGGGGAACGGAAGTGTTCATGTTTAATGGATGCAGAGTTTCAGTTTGAGAAGATGAAAAAGTTTTGACAATAAGTAGTGGTGATGGTTGCACAACATTGAGAATACTTAATGCCTCTGAACTGTACATTTAAAATAATTAAAATGGTAAATTTTATGTTATGTGTAATCTACCACAATCAAAATAATAATAATAATAATAATAATAATAATAACAACAATAAAGTAACTAAATAAAAACACTAGCTCCTTTAAAGTGGGTTTCTTTCCCTCTTCTTTCTTCTTGAGGCCCACAGTGTGGTTCCTGCAGGGGCCCCATCCCTCCCGACTTGGTGTGCCCACTCTAGTGGGTTGAATAGTGTCTCTCAAACAGATATATCTACATCTCCATTCTAGAACCTATGACTGTGACTTCATTTGGGAAAAGGGTCTTTGCAGATTATTAAGTTTGGTATCCTGAGATAAAGAGATCATTCTGGATTATCTGAGTAGACCCTAAATCCAATGACAAGTGTCCTTATAAAAGACACACAGAGAAGACAGATATCCTATATAATAAAAGAGAAACATGTAAATTGACTGTCCCTTTGCTATGCTCACCAGCCAATCAGGAGTGGATATGCAAATTAACCTGACAAAGATGGTAGGTTAATTTGCATACACAGGCACTGGGCAGAGAGCAGAAGCGGGAGAGCCAGCAGCTTGGGGGGACGTGGCTCTCTTGGTCGCTCCCTCGGTTGCTCCTTGGAAAGGATGTGGCTCCTTCAGTCCCCGGGCAGAGAGCAGATCAGGAGAGCCAGAGGCTTGGGGGGGGGGGGCTGTGGCTCCCTCGGTTGCTCCCAGGACAGGGAGCACGAGGAATTCTGGGAATAGAAGTTTTGGTGGCAGCCCCAGGACCAGAAGCGGAAGCCCAGAGTGTGGGGAGCACCAGGAATGCTGGGAATCATAGTTCTGGTAGCAGACGGATCTCCTACCTAGACCATTGATGGAGAACCTTTTGAGCTCGGTGTGTCAGCATTTTGAAAAACCCTAACTTAACTCTGGTGCCATGTCACATATAGAAATTTTTTTGATATTTGCAACCAGAGTAAAACAAAGACTTAATATTTTTGATATTTATTTTATATACTTAAATGCCACTTAACAAAGAAAAATCAACCAAAAAAATGAGTTCATGTGTCACCTCTGACACACGTGTCATAGGTTCGCCATCACTGTCCTAGACACTAGCAAAGTGAGCCTGGAGCAAGTTACTGTTGCGGGTGGGGGATGGAGGGAAAGCAAAGGTGAGAGACATCAGTAAAATCAGAGTGTCTAGGAAAAATTAAAGGGAAGATATCCTAAAACTTCCAAGAAATCTCCACCAATGAAGCAAAGAAAAAAAAATGCCTCTATTATTCTGTGAGCAACAAACCAAACTGGGTTGGGGGTCTCAGAAAATTCGCTCATATGATTGCAAATACAGACAGAAACTCCTGGATTGGAGAGAGCTCCCCTGAGGGCTCCCAGATTGGAGAGGGTGCAGGTCGGGCTGAGCGACCCCCCTGCACCTACCCGCCCCCCATGCATGAATCTTTGTGCACCGGGCCCCTAGTAAGGTGATATGAAGATGGAGGCAGAGATTGAAGTGATGTGGCCACAAGCCAAGGAAACCCAGGAGCCCCTAAAAGCTGAGAGAGGCAAGAAAAGGATTTGTCCCTGGAGCCATTGGAAGGAGTGCAGCCCTGTCGATACCTTCATTTTGGACTTCTAGCCTCCAAAATTGTGAGAGAATAAATTTCTGTTGTTTTTAGCCACCCACTTTGTGGTAATTTGTTGTGGCAGCCACAGGAAATTAACCTACCCACCAATGAGGCATCCGGGACTGGCTACACCTGGAGCCCTACCTCTGCAGGCCTGGCAGTGAGTTCCACTCTGATCCCAGGTCACAACCCAAAACACCCAGAGATGGGCCAACCATGGTGGCAAGGGGGAGGAGAGGAAAAGAAGGCCTTGCACACTCATACACACCCCAGAGAGCCCAGGTCATGTTTTTTAAAACTGGGTCTTTCTGTTGCATGCTTCCATGTCTCTGATTCTATTTTGTTCATCAGTTTATTTTGTTCATTAGATTCTACATATAAGTGAGATCATGTGGTATTTGTCTTTCTCTGACTGGGCTTATTTAACTCAGCAGACTGACAGCTGGCAGAGGGGAGGTGGGTGAGGTGGATGGGATGAAAGAAGGTGAAGAGAATAGCCAAAGATTATATATGCATAGCCCATGAACACAGACAAGAGTGTGATTAGGGCCAAAGGGAGGAGAGGGCGGAGCCTGGGTTGAGGGGAGCAAAGGGGGAGGCAAATGGGGGACATCTGTAATAATGTCAACAATAAAAACAAAATAATAATTTTTAAAAACTGAATCTTTCTTGAGCCAGTGATATTCTGAGGAATACTGATTAATTAAAAGGGCATCTGAAAGGACACCTCTCCATAGCACAGCTGCTTTTTGCCATTATCTTGTCACCAATCTGAGCAGTCACAGTGTTGAGAGAACCTATTATAAACACTATAATAGTTTATTTCAGACAGATCTCTACTCCCTTTCTAGATGTCCTCAGCCAAATGGCATGCTGGTTACCAGCACCTTCCAATGATCACTGATGCATTTTCCCAGTTCACAAAAAGGACTACTGAGGCTTGCCACCCATGGAGGCAACTCACAACCCTTTTCCTTAGTGAAACCCCACTTTTTAAATAAGATCTTTTTTTTCTTTGAAAAGCATTCAAGTAAGACCTTAGGATAGGAGACCCTAAAGTTTTGAACAACTCTCTGAAAATAGGGAATAAAATCAGATGAGTATATTTGCAATGTCTATTTGTATTCATTAACTCAAGTCTCAGGAAACAAATGAGAGGGGGAAATCCTTTAAACACTAAAAAAAGTCTCATCTAAGTTTACAAATGTAACCACTTCTAAGACTGGACATTTGAAACTGAAGTAAACTGTATCCATATCCTTTAGTTTCTATTCCAAGTACATCATGCAATCAAATCATTGGTTGCAATTTTCCAGAGGTTCCTTCCAAGACATTAGAAAACACGATTATAAAAAATAAAAAAAATTTAAAAAAAACCTTGTTGGCATTCAAAGACAAACAGAATTACTAAATCTTTCTACTGGAAAATCCAGGCCACTGTTCCCCAAATGTGCTTAAAATGAACATATATCAATTATTTGACGAGCATCTGGTTGCTAACAGGAGACTTTTGAAAACCAGGCTTAAAACACAAATCCAGAAACCAGCACAAAGTTCAGAAAATCCAAAAGATTCAATATTCAAATCACATCTCCCTCCATACTTTCTTACCAGTTTTTTGAACTCTAATTCTGGAATCTTCATTTTCCTTACATGCTTATTATTCTCTTGACTTCTCATGGTAAGATTATCACTAAGAATTCCTATGAGATTCTTTGTAAAGATGATGATGTCAAGAGGAGGTTTATTTCCTATCCATGTCTCTAGAAAACCCAAATGAAGCTAAACTTCAAAAAACTTTTTAGCTGGTGGTTTTTGCTGTTGTTAATCCTCATCCGAGGATATTTTCTCCATTGATTTTCAGAGAGAGTGGAAGGGAGATGGAGAGACACAGAGAGAGAAACATCAACCTAGGTACATGCCCTTGAGCAGAATCGAACCCAAGACCCTTCTGTCCACAGGCTAATGCTCTATCCACTGAGCCAAACTGGCTAGGGCTTTTTGTTAATCAAAGAATGTTACCAGCACACAGAGAAAACCTCAAATTCAAAATGTTGTTTTTTAGAGCCCTGGCCAGTGTTGCTCAGTGGTCAGAGCATGGACCTGCACACTGAAGAGTCGTGGGTTCAATTCCTGGTCAAGGGCATGTACCTGGGTTGTAGGTTCAATCCTCAGCCTCAGTCGGGGCCTATGCATGAGGCAACCAATTAATGTGTCTCTCAGATGTTTCTCTCTCTCTCTCTCTCTCTCTCTCTCTCTCTCTCTCTCTCTCTCTCTCTCTCTCTCTCTCCCTCCTCCTTCCCTTCCTCCTTCCCTCCCTTCCACTCTCTCTAAAAATCAATGGGAAAAATATCCTCGTGTGAGGATTAACAACAACAAAAAAACACCACAAAATGTTATTTTAAGAAATATCAATATCCTGGGATGGTTCTATTTGTGGGTGACCAACTCTGGGATACAATGTGAGGAGCTCTGGAAACATACCTAAGCAAAAATATCTTTCCCCCATCCCCCACTTTCCAGTCTTCCAGATTCTGAAGTTTTTATTATCAGATTTAATAATAGACCCAAACAATGTCAGAACCAAAAGGAGCCTTAAAAGGCACCTGGTTCAACTGCCTAATTACATAAATATGGTTATATGCCTTGTCCAAAGTAAGATTCGTTCTAGAACAAATACTTCCTGAGCACCCAGCCACACCAAGCGCAGTGTCAGGTACTGGGCAAAAGAAGATACTTCCCAACTCCTGCCCCCACTGTCTCTAAATTCATAATCTAGTCTAGTGAGAGACAAAATTCAATATATAAGAGCTTTGAGAGAAAAAGGTGCGCTCTTGGTCACAAGAACAGAAAGGAAGGTTTGCTGATCTTTGCAAGTCAAAGTATTTGGCATAAAAATTCTCAAACTGCTCAGAATGATTCTCTTAACTGGAGGATCAGGGTACACTGCTGCATTATGATGTCCTGTGGCATGAAATAATTATGAGCCGCAAAACCTTATATTCTAAAAGGGGGCAAGAAGTAAACTCGACCCCAGAGTCCATAGATGGATGAATGCATAAACAAAATGTAGTCTATCCTTATAATGGAATATTATTCAGCCTTTACAAGGAAGGAAGTTCTAACACATGCTGTAACACGGTGAACCCTGAGGACATTATGCTAAGTGAAATAAGCCTGTCACAAAAGGACAAACACTGTATGACTCCACTTATATGAGAGACCCAGAATAGTCAGATTCATAGAGACAGAAAGTAGAATGGTAGCTGCCAAGGAGAATGGGGGGGGGGGTTCATTCTTTAATGGGCACAGAGTTTCAGTTTTAAAAGGTGAAAACATTCTCAAGATTAATTGTACAACAATATGACTGAACTGAATACTGCTGAACTGCACTCTTAAAAATGGTTAAGATGGTAAATTCTATGTTATATATATTTTAGTACAATTTAAAATTTTTGAGTGAAGTACACCTAATGAGATGGGTCAAAGTTGGTTAAAGAAAGATTTTTTCCACCTTAAGCATCCATTTTCTCTGCATGTCTGGGGCCATGGTGGGATTCAGGAGATCAGAATAATAATTTTATATAACACAATCAGAAAGGCCTTTTCTTCAAACGAATCAAGGTCAGGGGTGAAGGAGGAGAGTGAGGAGGAGGGAGAACCAATGAAATAAGACTGGCCTATAGTTTCATAATTACTGAAACCCTATGGTAGGTACAAAGGAGTTCATTATGCTATCTTTTTAGTGTATGTTTGAAACATTTCTAGTGGTAACCAATAAAAGTTAAAAGCTGGTCAAGATAATTCCATTCTTTGGACAAGTGCAAGAACTTATCCCTTAGATGTCTAGTATAGCTGGTTATCTTCATTCAGAATGTCCCAACAAAGCAAAGCATCTGATACAGTGAAATCAATTTAACAGTAGCAACAGTATGACCAAATACTATGTCTTCATATCTATCTTTCTTTTTTTCCAATTAAAAAAATCTATTGAATTTAGAGAGATGAAGAGAGAAACATTGATTTATTGTTCCACTTATTTATGCATCCATTGGTTGATTCTTGTATGTGCCCTGACCAGGGATCAAATCAGCACTTTTTGGTTAGAGTGTTGTCCCTTGGTGTAACAGGACAGCACCCTAACCAACAGAGCTACCCACCCAGCCAGGGCATATCTATCTTTCTTGCCTTTTGAATAGGATACATTTACATCATTCAAATCTCTAAAATAAATAATCTCTCTTCCTACCTCCCCCCTCTCTATCCAACTCCCCGCCTCCCCCCACCCCACCCCCACCCCGCATTATACCAGTTTATCACTCCCAGGTAATTACCACTACTGTGCTAATGGTAATTAGTTTCTTGGGAATCTTCCAGCTTCTTCAAGCAAATGTCACACTGTTAGCATATCATTCACACTGTCCTGCACCTTGCTGTTATCACTTAACAGTATATTGGGGAGGTCTTTCCATATTGATAAAAAGCATTCTCATTCTTTTTTTCTGGCTGTAAGAAAAAGGGATGTACTATAATTTATTCTTCCCAAGTTGATAAGCATTTTGGTTGTTTTGAATATTTTCCTATTGTAAACCATATCATACCTATGTTGTGAACAAAGTTAATTTGACTAAAACAAGGTAGCTCAATATACACTGGGACTATTACATAATTTAATGATATTATGTTCTTACTAGAGGCCTGATGCATGGAATTCGTGCAAGAGTAGGGCTTCCTTCCCCCGGCTGCCAGCACAGGCTTCCCTCTGGCCGCTGGCACCTGGGACCTGAGCCTCCCTCTGCAGGGTGATCATGGGGCGATGGCCAGGCCCCCGACCAATTGCACCGCACCCGCCTTGGCTGGCCTGGTGCCAGTGGGTGTCATAGCATGGTTGTCCAGATGGTTGTTCTGCTGCTTGGCCATTTGGTCGATTTGCATATTATTCTTTTATTATATAGGATGGCCTGTCGCTAGGGAGAGGAAGCCAGGCAATGCTATGTGATGTCATTACCTGGTGCCCACAGCCACCGTTTCTGGGCTAGGCTGGGCTTGCGCCATGGGGGCTCAGCAGCATCGGCTGCGATTTGATGGGCTGTTGCTCTGGGGTGGTGGTGGGGTCTGTGTCCCACTTGGCCTGGTAGTCTTGCTCTTCTTGGATCTCTAACCCTTCTAGGTCAGCCCAAACTAAGGTCCTTACAAAGCCTCTCTTGATCACATGGCCCACGGTGAGCACTTCTTTCTCCTTAATTTCTGTATTACACATTCACATGCAACTTTGTGTGTATTACTGTGTATTTTTCAACTATTTGATGTGAACTGTGTGGTGCTGGAAGCTGTAACTTTTGCTTATAATACCTCTGTATCTGCACATCATCTAGCAGAGTTTTAGCAAAGAGAACATGCTCAATAAACACTAATGGATTAACTGGAATCAGTAAGTGCTTCCCTTTCTCAGAACTCACAGGTTTTCTAGACCTGAGATGTCCTGCAGAGAAGGGTTCTAGCCAGTTTTGCTCTGTGAATTATTGTAAAATCATAATTAAATTGTGATTCACTGCAAAGAAAAATCCAAATCAAACAAATTGAGTCCCCCTAGCCTGTTCTACACACAGAACAGGAAACATTGTGACATTCGGAATGTGCCCAACATCTCAATTCATAGGCACAATATGATATTTAAATAGCATCTGTAGTGGTGACACAGCCAACGTATACAAGAAAGCTATAAATAACATTTACGTGTGGGAGAGAGATGCTCTCTCACACTTTTCAAAAAAATATATTTTTATTGATTTCAGAGAGGAAGGGAGAGGGAAAGAGAGAGATAAAAATATCCTGTATACCCCATACTGGGGATCGAGCCCACAACCCAGGCATGTGCCCTGACCAGGAATTGAACTGTGACCTCCTGGTTCATAGGTCAATGCTCAACCACTGAGCCGTGATGGCTGGGCTCTCTCACTTTTAAGGGTAAAATATCAGCATAATGATAATTATTAAGTTCATAATGAATAAATATAATAATCTTTTATTATATAGGATATCTGTCTTCTCTGTGTGTCTCTTATAAGGACACTTGTCATTGGATTTAGGGCCCACTCAGATAATCCAGAATGATCTCTTTCTGAACTGTACACTTTATACAGGTTTTAATTATTGTGACTTTCTGAACCAAGTCCGCAATAATTCGTCTTTACGCTTTTAAGGGTAAAATATTAAAATATATTTATTTTAATAAATATATGTAAAAATATATAGAGCTCTGTGTTTATACTACATGTCCCTTGGCCTAAAGTCATGAGACTTTATCTCAGGATCCTGAACTTAATAATTCTCAGTCACATCTTAATTTTACTCTGCAATCTAGTTCATTCATTCTATAAATCTATATAGATTTATATATTGAGGGAGCCATGTCCTCTCAAGGCAGCAACCAAGGGAGCGACCAAGAGAGCCACGTCCCCCCAAGCTGCTGGCTCTCCTGCTTCTGCTCTCTTCCTGGTGCCTGTGTATGCAAATTAACCTGCCATCTTTGTCGGGTTAATTTGCATATCCACTCCTGATTGGCTGGTGAGCATAGCAAAGGAACAGTCAATTTACATGTTTCTCTTTTATTACATAGGATATCTGTCTTCTCTGTGTGTCTCTTATATGGACACTTGTCATTGGATTTAGGGCCCACTCAGATAATCCAGAATGATCTCTTTCTGAACTGTACACTTTATACAGTTTATAATTATTGTGACTTTCTGAACCAAGTCCACAATAATTCATCTTTACACTTTTAAGGGTAAAATATCAGCATAATTCTCAGTCACATCTTAATTTTACTCTGCAATCTAGTTTATTCATTCTATAAATCTATATAGAGAGTGGCCTCTTTGAAGAGGTGTCTTCTGAGCTGAACCCTGCATGACAAGTGGAAGCAGCAGACCAGGTGAGGGGACTTCTCCTGGATAGCTGCAGGCCGCAGGCAAAGAGGTACACAGATGGCAAACTGGGTTCCAGTATAATTAGTGTTATAGTTTGAATTGTATCCCCCCGAGAAAGATGTTAAAGTCCCAACCCCAGTACCTGTGAATGTGACTTTATTTGGAAATAGGTTCTATGCATATGATCAAGTTAAAATGAGGTCAATTGAATGGGCCCTAATCCAATATGACTGGTATCCTTATAAAAAGGAGGAATTTGGACATGGAGACGTGCACACAGAGAGAACATCAGGTGAAGATGAAAGCAGAGATTGAGGTGAAGCATCTACAAGCCATGGAATGCCAAAGACTGCTGGCAAACCACCAGAAACTAGGTGAGAGGCCCGGAACAGATTCTCCCTCACAGTCCTCAGAAGGACTAACCCTCTGGACACCTGGGTCTCGAGCCTCTAGCCTCCAGAACTGGGATACAATACATTCCTGTTGTTTAAGTGACCCAGTTGGTGGCACTTTGTTACAGCAGCCCTAGGAAATGAATATGGTGGATAGTAGGTATGGTAAGTACTTATATCACACCAAAAGTTGTTTTCAATCAATTTTAGCAGCATCCTTGTCCTAAATAAAATTGTACCTGGAGCCCCCGTATGTTAAAATATTAAAAGAATGGCCCAGCCAGTGTAGCTCAATAGTAGAGCATTGACCTATGAAACAGGAAGTCACGGTTCAATTCCCAGTCAGGGCACATGCCTGGATTGCAGGCTCCATTCCCAATGTGGGGCTTGCAGGAGGTAGCCAATCAATGATTCTCTTTCATCATTGATGTTTCTATCTCTCCTCCCTCTCCCTTCCTCTCTGAAATCAATAAAAATATATTTAATTTTTTAAAAAGATTAAAAGAATGAAAAAAGCACTTAGAAGAAATATTCATTGCTTGTTAAACCCATGAAATAGCCACCTCCTCTGATCCCAGAAGTTCTTTGCAACCCTGTTTGAAAAGGACTTAAACGGAAAGTTAAAAAAAAAAAAAAAAAGACCTCAAATTAGGCTGAGGCCAGAAAAACTGGGCGGAGGAAGGGCCGTGGTTTTTTATCATTATTAAATTGACATTAACCCCAGCACCATCTGTGAGTACCTAATATAAGCAGGTATAATGTTTGTCCCTCACATCGACTCTGAAAGGTAAGTGCTGTGGTCCTCTCTTCAAGGATGGGGGAAGCAATAGCACTTATATTTGATTGCCTAGGCTGCCATAACAAATACAGCAAACTGGAGGTGGGGAGTCAGAGGTGAGGGGGGGCGGGTGGTGCTAAATCAATAGGAATTTATTTCCTCAGAGTTCTGGAGACCAGAAGTTCAAGACTTAAGTGTCAGCAGATCTGCTTTTATCTGAGGCCTCACTCCCTGGAGCACATGGCCACTTTTCACTGTGCCCTCACATGGTCTTTGCTCTGTGAATGTACATCTCTGGTGTCTCTCTGTGTCTTAACATCTCCTTATAAGACACCAGTCAGATTAAGTTACGACCCACCAAAATGGCCTCTGCTTAAATACCTCTTTAGAGGCCTTATGTCCAAATACTTCACATTGAGGTAGTGTGAGCTAGGGTTTCAACATATGAATTTTGGGGGGACACAATTCAGGCCATAATAGCCCCTTAAGGAAAAGGCACAGAGCCCACATTCCATCCCACAGCCATTTGGCTCCAAAGGCCATTTTCCTTGGATTATACAATGCCTGCCTCTAAAAAGTCCTCTTTATTTGCTATAAAAGAAAATACATTACTTGAACAATAAGAAAAATAAATGAAAGTTCTTTAGTTGGTTTCTTTTTAAGATTCTCTTTTGAGATCCCAGGCCATCCCCCAGGGCGCTCTGTGGAGAATTGTGTCAGCAGGGCGCCGGGTGTGAGCCCTGGAAGGCTGGGGAGAGGGCCCAGGAAGCCCTTTCCTTTCCCTGCAAGGAGCCTGCCAGAGCCAAACTGAAACACACTTCAGCTTTCACCTTCCAGGGCAGAAGTTTTTGGACCACCTTCTTGTATTAGCTAGAGCACTGGAAAAAGGGGTATGGCCCAAGAGTTGCCCCAATTTCAGGCTCACTGACATAAGAAGCTGTTTCCTGAGACTAGCTTTCCTCTCTCTATTTCACCCTTGGGGTATCTCATTTAGTGCAGCTTACCCCAGGCCAACTCAAAACGTTCTGGCCAAGACTGCAGTGAGTGGACACTTGCAGTGCCCATCAGAAAGCCCCCTGAGTTGTCAGAAAACACAGGCCCTTCATGCTGGCACCAGGGCTGTGGCAGCTGCTGTACCCACCAGGGTTCATAAAACCATCTTCAAACATCAGCCATCCTCCAGTGCTTCAAATACCAAATCAATAAAATATGGCTCCTTGCTGTGTCGTTCCCCAGGCAGGGAAGCAGCACAGGCAAAATGAGGCAACAGAAAACTTAATTAGCACGTGCTGGGGGCCAGCAAGGGGGGTTGTCCAGGGACAGTCCTCCTTTACCAAGCACAGGAACCCCATAAAATAGGGAGAACTCTAAAGTGAGCAGCCAATCAAAATACATACGTGCCAAGCATCATGCTAGGGTAATTAGGACTAGAAACCAAGTGTTGGTTCAAATATCATTAGTTTTTCCAAAATAAGATAATAAAAGTTTCAAACTGCAGTACTGACCATAATTATCATGTTTTTAAAAGGACAGTGCAAAAAATCAACAGGGAGTGGGAGAAAAAGGGGAATGGAGAAACATAAAAGAGTTTATGGAAGAGATAAGAGGGATGAAAATGACTATAAAATGATTATACCACATTACAGTTACACTTATTATATTATATATTTACATGTTACATTTTGTACATTCTACCAAATGGCAAATGACACACTCTTCTATCTTAGAGAGCCACTGAGAAGTAAATATTGCAACATCTTTATTAATGAAAGCCCATTTCTAGCCACCTCTGAAACACATCTATCCTATCTAATAATACACAAACATGGCAATTAACTGTACCTCTGACACGCTTCCCATTGGCTAATCAGGGTGATATGCAAATTAACTGCCAACCAAGATGGCGGCTGGCAGCCAGGCAGCTGAAGCAAATAGGAGGCTTGCTTGCTCCAGTGATAGAGGAAGCCAAGGTTCCCCGCCTGCCGCTGCCGGCCTCTGAGCTGCACTCTAAGCAACTATGTTGCAATTATAGAAGCTAAACAAACCCAGATACCTGCTTTCAGCAGCCGAGGTCTCAGAGCTGGAGCCGAGCCTCAGAGCTAAAGCCGGCTCTCAGTTCCAGTGACAGCCATAGAAGGTAAATAAATCCAAGAATTAAAAAAAAGAAAAAAAGGAGAGGTTGGGAGCTTCAGTCACCCGCCAGCCTGAAAATGGCCCTCAGCCCCTCACCCACGCTGGCCAGTCACCCCAGTGGGGACCCCCACCCTGAAGGGGGTGTGACCAGCTGCAAAAAGCCATCATCCCCTCATCCAGGCTGGCCAGGCACCCAAACAGGACTCCCACCCTGATCTGGGACACCCTTCAGGGCAAACCAGCTGGCCCCCACCCGTACACCAGGCCTCTATCCTATATAGTAAAAGGGTAATATGCAAACTGACCCTAACAGCAGAAGGACTGGGAATGACTGGTCACTATGACACACACTGACCACCAGGGGGCAGACGCTCAATGCAGGAGCTGCCCTCTGGTGGTCAGGGCACTCTCACATGGGAGGAGCTCTGCTCAGCCACAAGCCAGGCTGATGGCTGCCAGTACAGCAGTGGTGGGAGCCTCTCCTGCCTCCTCAGCAGTGCTAAGGATGTAGGACTGCAGCTTAGGCCTGCTCCCCACTGGCAAGTGGACATCCCCCGAGGGCTGCCGGGCTGCCAGAGGGATATCTGATTGCCATCTTAGGCCCAATCCCCCTGGGCCTAAGCCAGCAGGTGGTCATCCCCTGAGGGGTCCCAGACTGTGAGAGGGCACAGGCCGGGCTGAGGGACCCCCCCGCCCCCTCCAAGTGCACAAATTTTTGTGCACCGAGCCTCTAGTATATATATAAAAGCCTAAGCGACTGGCTGACTGGCCAACTGGCTGGTAGCTATGACATGCAATGACCACCAGGGGGCAGACACTCAACGCAGGAGCTGGTGAACTGCGGTCACTTGGCAGCTATGGTTCTCCAGTGATGCACCCAGAACCAGAGAGGAGGGAGCCCAATTCAGGGGTGTGTCACCCGAGAACAGCCCTCTCACAATCTGGGCCCCTCAGGGGATGTCAGAGAGCTGGTTTCCACCCAATCCCCACAGGCCAGGTCAAGGGACCCCACCGGTGCACGAATCCGTGCACTCGGCCTCTAGTTATCAAATATTAGCAAAGAGTTGCCTATCTGTGTACAGACATGCTTTGTTTTATTGTACTTCACAGATGTTGCCTTTTTTGTTGTTTTTACAAATTGAAGGCAAGACCCTCCACCAGCAAAAACATTACAATTCACTTTATGGTGATACTGGCTTTATTGTGGTGGTCTGGAACCAAGTCCGCAATATTTCTGTGGTATGTGTTTATTGTCTCCCAACATAGCACATATACTTCTTATTCCATGGCTGAAAAAAGTAAAATCCAATTTCTGATTAATCCCAGGAGAAAACCAGGAAATACTTATCCCCCAGCACCACCACCAAGGTCAAAAATTAGTGCCTACAATGGTCACTAGAGAGACCATGGTCTCCTCCTAACAAATTATGGCCCTTCCTATAGATGAGGTTCAACTTTTGTGTTCCTGGTTTATTAACCCACTAGAGGTCCAGTGCATAAGATTTGTGCATTGGGGGGAAGGGGGTCCCTCAGCCTGGCCTGTGCCCTCTCGCAATCCCAGGGATGTCTGCCTGCCAGCTTACACCCTATTCCCAACCAAGAGTTTATGCCACGCAGTAAAAAATGTCTGATGGAAACAAGCCAACCTATATATTGTTGGTGAAAGGGCAATTTAGCAATATCTATGAAAATTATAAGGACACAGACTCTTAACCCAACAACTCTGCTGCTAAGCATTTATTTTACATATAAGACTTACGTAAAATAGGTGCTCTGTTGCAAGAGACAAAGAAAAGCTTAAAACAACCCCAAATAGGGCACCAATTAAACAGAATAAGGTGCAGACATAGAAAGGTACATTAACTTAAAAAAAAGCTAGTTAGGTCTAGCCAGTTAGCTCAGTGGATAGAGCATCTGCTTGCAGACCAAAGGGTGCCAGGTTCGATATGTACCTCAGTTGCAGGCTCCTTCCCTGCCCAGGCCCTGGTTGGGGCTCATGCGGGAGGCAACCAATCGATGCGTTTCTCTCACATTGATGTTTCTCTCTCTTTCCCTCTCTCTTCCATTCTCCCTAACAATCAAAGGAAAAATATCCTCAGGTGAGGATTATCAAAAAACAAAAACAAAAAACAAAACAAAACAAAAGCTAGTTAGATCAGACTTTGCATATTGTTGTCTAGTTTGTGGATTTTTTAAAATTTTGTATATTTTAATAAATATGCATAGAAAATTTCTAGAGAATAAAGAAAAACAAGGGGAGAGTAAACTGGGGAACTTTATTTAAGGTCTTCTGTACCATTTCAATGTTTTAACCATACGTTTATCATTTTAAACACATGTAAGAAAAATCCATGAGCAATGAGAATTCAAAAGAAGACAGCCCTAAATTCCTCTCATCAGTGAACATAATTTTAAAGGAAGATTCAATGATCTTTCCCAGGCTGTAATTTCTACTCAAAAAATAGCCCAATACACTTAACAGTGGTTTTCATAAACAAGGCATAAAACCAAAATGGTTTCTTATTAGTCATTATTTAATCAGAAAACCAAAGAATTTTCCACACCCCATTCTGCAAGCCTAGGGCATAATCAATCTTTATCAATGAACTTTCATAATTTTAAAGGACAAAGGTATGTATTATAATTAAAGTACAATCTAGCACATTATGAATTAGATATCTTATTCAACTGAGGCTAAAATTTCTCTAAGGAAAAAAACTTTGAAGGGCTTAAAGTGCACACAAATATCCTCATCAGGTTGTTGCATGCAATAGCAAACACAAAATTAGAAACCAAACATATGTGCACAACAGGAACCAAGTGAATAAATTACTCTGTAGCTGTACAATGAAATACTATGCAGTCATTAAAAACTTTAGCTCTATATCACAGATATGCAAAGATATTTGTGGAGTGTTTAAGCTAAAAAAAAAAACAAAAACCTGATTATAACAGTATTTGTGGCATGGCCCTGTTTGGAAAACGATACACCAATTTATACATGTGTGCTGGCAAAGGTTAGAAAGAGATACAGCATAATATGAACAGTGGCTAAGTCAGGAAAGTAGGATTATAGGAGATTTCATACATTTCAGCTGATCTCTATTCTAACTTTCTTATAAAAATATTTTGTGTGATTTTTAACTTTATATAAAAAGCTCGTCGCTCTGTACATCAAAAGGTTTCAGATTCAATTCCAAGTCAGGGCACATGTGGGAGGCAACCGATCCATGTTTCTCTCTCCTCTCTCCTCTCTCCCCACCCCTCCCCTCCCCTCCCCTCCCCTCCCCTCCCCTCCTCTCCTCTCCTCTCCTCTCTTCTCTTCTCTTCTCTTCTCTCTCTCTCTCTTTCTCTCTCTCTCTCTCTCTTTCAAAATCAGTAAAAATATATCCTGAGGTAAGGATTTAAAAGAGAACATTTATCAAATACTAAAAAATGAAAAAAGCTCACCCTCTTATCCTTCCTTGGGAGGCCCAGTGCTTTTTCATGGAAGTAAATTCAACATGAAATGCGCTGCTTGTCCTCTTTTACACCCCTTTTGTGGACCTTTTGATAGTTTTTTCTGATGCTTTAGAAACCACAGAAAGGGGGAAATGGCAACGTTTTCAAGGTTGTCTTTTTTGCTCTTTCAAATACTGCTATTCTATTTAGGCCAGTGGCTTCTAACCAGGGACAATTGTGTCCCAGGGGGCATTTGATTCTGTCCGGGGACTTTTTTTTTTTTCTTTTTTTTTTGCCATCACAACTGAGGATGGAGGTATGTGAGTAGAGCCAAGGATGCTGCTAAACATCCTATGGTGCACAGTAGATGTGGCCTAAAATGTCAAGAGTGCCACAGTAGAGACACTCTGTGGTCAGGTAATGAGTCTTCCTAATCCTCCATACACACCCTCAAATAGCCATGTAAGAACATCTGGCTGAGAGGCACCTATGGTTTAGTGGGAAATGCACTGATGATGGAGGCAGACTATCTGAGCTGAGTCTTGCTCAGTAGCTTTTCTGGCTGTAAAGCCTCAGGCAGGTGACTACATCATTCCACTGATCTCCCATCCTCCTTTGTAAAATGGTGAACAGAAGTTTTGACACAATAATGTAGGAGGAAGAGTCTTGGAAACTATAAAGCATCACGCATATATGAATGGTCTTAGTGCTCTAGGTTACCATGAAAGTACACGTAGGGCTGCGATGGGTCTTTGCCCAACACACTCGGCTGCCCTGAGTCATACATCACAGCAGTGATTTTTACTAAATACCGAGACTGAAAAATATATAGAGCGCTGTTTTTATACTACATGTCCCTTGGCCTAAAGTCATGAGACAGCAGAACTCAGCAGTCAAATGACAAGATCTGAATTCGGGCTCCTAGAAAAGAATGTCAGCACTATCTCTCACTAGCAGGTGACCATGCAGAGTGAAGTGAATTCTCTGTCCCTTGGTGTCCTCATCTGTCTATCCAAACCAGAACATTTCAAAGTGCAGTAATTGATCACCTGAACCAGGGCATTTCAGGGTGAAAGGGGGTGCTATCGACATCCATGCCAGGACAACAGGCATACACCAGAACCGTCCCTTGGCAAGCAGGGACCTGAGCATTTTTCTTTGTCCTTCCATTCATTCAGCATGATGCCAGGTGCCAAGAAAGGAAGGGTAAGTCAGATGAACAACCTGTCCCCAGAGGGTGCCTCCTCTTGTTGCACAGTGTGTCTGTCACAGTCACAGGACTTTTCCTATACATACACCATCACGTCACATACAGAATTAAAAAAAACCCACAGCGAGCACTACAGTACAAGAACACCAGGGAACACACACCAAATGTGCAAGAGTTCAGTCTCCTTAAAAAAAAAAAACACAACCCACACAACAATGAATCTAATCAATAAAGAAAAAAGGATTGTTATTATTACAAAATCCCTGATTCAAGGTAGCCATTGCAGTTTGACTAAGCTATCAATATGACTCACAAAAGGCATTAATTATAAAACTTTGTAAGAGCACGTGATGTTTAAAAGCACATTAAAACATTCACTCCTTGCCCTAACTGGTTTGGCTCAGTGGATAGAGAGTCAGCCTGAGGACTGAGGGGTCCCAGGTTCAATTCCGGTCAGGGGCATGTACCTTGGTTGCAGGCACATCCCCAGTGGGGAGTGTGCAGGAGGCAGCTGATCGATGTTTCTCTCTGATCGATGTTTCTAGCTCTCTGTCCCTCTCCCTTCCTCTCTGTGAAAAATCAATAAACTATATTAAAAAAAAACATTTACTCCTTTTCATTTCTATGTATATTCCATTACAACAAATTGTTGTACAGTGTCTACCTACACAGCCTTACAGAACTCATACGTTATGAAAGCAAAGTTCCTCTAGCTTTCTTTTGTATTCAGATGTGTTTATGTCTTTTGCCAAGAAATAAGCCCTTTAATTCAGTATGCGAAAACAATTTTCTCTAAAAGTCAATACTCACCGTGAGAGGTGAATGTTCCTTATTTACACAAAAGTTCATTGACTTCTAGAAGCTTAGAATTCTAATCACAAGTTCCCTTCCCTCCTTCCCTCCCACCCCCCATTTCAGTAAAATTGGTCTCAATTATTAGCACCATAAATTCTCACATCTGAATGCTTCCATTCCCTACTGCAGGGCCTTGCCCTTTCCTCCTCCTCATGGGTCACATTCACCAGGCACCTTCTCAGTGAGCTTCCTTTTGCACCATTTCTGATGGCCCTTATGGAAGCTTTATTCCATTCCTTCAACAGTTGTTAGATCCAAAATACTAGTCAGGCCATGGCCAATGTTGCTAAGTGGTTAGAACATCAGCCCACTCACCAAAGGGTCATGGGTTTGATTCCTGGCAAGGGCACGTATCTAGGTTGCAGGTTCTATCCTCGGCCCCAGTCAGGATGTAAATGGGAGGCAACCAGTCAATATGATTTTCTCACATCGATATTTCTTTCTTTCTCCCCACCTTCCTCCCTCCCTTCCACTCTCTCTAGAAATCAATGGGGAAAAAATATCCCTGTGTGATATTATTAACAAAAATAAAAATAAAATACCAGTCAGGCCTCATCACTGGAAACACAAGATACAGACCTGTACAAAGAGAGATTCTATCGAGTAAGCCATATGTACATAATTCAGAACAAATCGAGGGCATATCAGTTTCTGCTGTATTCCATGCCTGTCTTGATTTAAAGAAGCTTAAATCAATGGCGTGTGTTTTGATCTAGTGCTGGTTATACAGATATGCTCAGTTTGCAAAAATTCAATAAGTTATACTCTTATGTGCATTTATATATGTATGTTATACTTCTATAAACATTTCAAAAAGTAGCTTACATCATGTAAACCTCTATATAAAGCAGTAAGCATATTTTATAACACCTAAACTAGTGTTTTTCAAACTGCTTTCAAACTATGGGTTGCCACATATTAGTGGGCCACAAAATAAATTTAAAGGTCCTCACCAGCATTTTTTATTATTATGGTAAGAATACTTAACTTGAGATGTACCCTCTTGACAAGCTTTTAGGAGCACAGTACAGTATTGTTAACTATAGGCACAATGTCTTAAAGCAGATCTCTAGAACGTATTCCTCTTACGTAACTGAAACTTTATACCCGTTGAATAACAACTCTCCATTTCCCCCACCCCCAGCCCCTAGCAACCAAGATATGGTAACATCCTAAATGTCCATTGATGGAAAAATGAATTAAGAAACTGTGACATTATTCAGCCTTAAAATAGAAGGAGCTCCTGCTGTATGCTGACCAGCATTTTTTAAATGGAATGGAGAATATCAGAGTACATCACACACAGTGATGGCAAGTATTGTTTCAGGAAACTTATTGCAGTTACACATATGTGTACTAAGTTGCCAGTTTGGGGTTTTGTTTTGTTTTTAATGTAGGACATGGTCAAAATAACCCTGAGAAACACTGAGTACACCAACAAATAATACATGGATTTGGAAGCCAGAAAGACCTGGGTTCCGAACCAGGCTGGTTACAACTTCCTTCATCTCTGTGAACCTCCATTTCACCATCTCTAAAATGGGGTCATATTATTTACTCCCTGGAGTTGGTATCAATGAGCTGGCAAATAGGATGTTTAAAGGAAATATACAAAGAGGGGCAGTGCCAAGGCTGAGCCCCCATCATGTGACCCCTTCAGGCCTCCAGAGAACAAACCGCTAACATCTGAGAGCAGCAGGGCAGGGAAAAGATATTGCCCAGCACACAGGGTGATAAATCATCTGGCTCTGGATTCTGACCAGAGGGAAAACCACTTTCCAAGATAAGAGGGTTTTCCCATTATTCTTGGCAGGAGGTGGGGAAAGGCAGGAGGGGAAGAGGCCTCGGCAAAGAAATGAGCATTTGTTTTAAGCAAATCACTTTGAAGACAGGTGGTTTTCATTTTGAGAAAATGATACTTAAAACAGCTAGAGGGTTACTCTACATGCCAGTTAAGGGCTTGCCAGGAGAGGGAAACAGGGCCCTGGGGTATGGAGTGCTCCCATAAGTGGCAGAGCAATGGCGAAGGCAGATGGGGCAGGAAGGGAATAGCAACAAAAAGATGGAACTGTCTTTATCAGCTTGCAGTCACAAACTATTTAAAAGTCATGCACTGTATTCATCATCCACCACCTCTCTTCATTCTACAAATATTTGTTGAGTGTCAACTATGTGCCTAGAACTGGAGATACAGTGGAACAAGACAGGCAAGGCCTCTTTGAGGCTGAAATTCTAGTGGGAGAGACAAGTGCCAAGTAAATCAATGAGGGAACAAGGAATTTACAGACTGTGATGTAAGTGCTCTGCAAGAAATAGATATGGTGATGTGACAGGAAGGGAGAAAGGAAACTTAAGATGGAGGAAGTCCCTTTAGATAAGATGGCCCAGGAGAGCTACTCCCAGTAACACCTGAAAACAGAGCAAACCAGCCAAGCAAAAGCCAAAGAAAGGGTGTTCCCTGGAGTGGGCACTGCTAGGACACTGGTGTGGTGAAAGGTGGTGGCCAAGCGCGAAGTGACCTTGATGAGGCTGGAAGGTAGGCAAATCCCTAATCATATAAGGCACAGCCGGCCATGGGAAAGAAAGTGGACTTCCATAGAGAGCTACTAAAGTTGGTACATTACAATACATGATTCTGATGATGTTTTATCATAAAAGGTACTCTTAAATCATCACACACAAAACAAAGTACACAGATAATATGATGTCTCCAAAATCAGTGATAAAAATTAGCACTGTGTTAGAGCTCATGGATATAGGTATTGAGGAGTCTTTCTAACTAGAGGTAAACAACCTTAGCCTAAATATGAGATGAAATACAAGGAATACAATGGGGCTAAAGGGGTGGGAGTACGTGTGACTGACAAGGGAACACTATTATCAGCAATTAACTCACAGTTACCAAATATAAAGCACATAGTAAAGCTAATGGAAAGTGCCCTAAATAAACAGCATTCTTCCAGGTTTAAGTGTTTTCTTTTTCTTCTCCCTTGCCCCAGCTGAACATAAGTATTCATAATTTGGAAACCCAAAACTGGAAAAGGCTCTTCTGAATTATCACTCTACTTCTCGGACTCATAACATGGCCTCATGACTTGAGTCCCCAGTCCCCACGATCTTTAACACAAATGTATCATTGAGACATAAGCATAATCCACTCACACCTTTTCCCTGAGAACTCCTTGTTCTAGGGGTCACTTGGCTATGACAAAAAAGGGCAACCTGGGACTGTGGACTTGAACAAGGTCAACTGGCTAACCTCAAGATCAAACCTATGACACCAACCAAGAGAACTTGGCAGCCACAAAGGCTGCCCTAAAACAAGCCGAGGTCAACATCATGGGTGCCATGTCACAGAGCCCAGCACATTGCTTGCACTGATGGTATGCTATCCTATGAAAGAAGGAGAATGGGGAAGGAGGGTCAAAACACATCACGCAGCCAGAGTTTACCAAGTGCCAGGCACTTTCACATCCAGTGCTTCAAAAAATCCAGCAATCGCACAAAGTGAAATGCTTGCGATTTTTCACATGAGATAAGTAAGACTAGGAGAGATTTTTGTTAGTGGCCCAAGGCTACAGTTAGCTAAGTGAGACCGGCATCTCACCCACCACCTAGAATCTAGCAAGAAAGAGGACAGTGCCCTGAGCGGACCCCGATCTTTCTGTCCCACCTTTCATCTCAGTCTTACCTCCTCCCTCTTTATCTTTCCCAAGGCAGGAAACCTGGATTCCACACCTGGCTTCATCCCAGATTCCCAGTCAGCCAGCTCCCTCAGAAATGTTACCTGCTCCCAACCCTTGATTGGGACACTTCACTGATTAAAAGGCCACCTGCGGGGTGGGAGGCAGGGAGGTGACTGGAGCTGTGTCCAGTATCCCCTGGAAAAAACTCATCAGTAGTGGCCAGGAGAAGGAAAGAGCCATCACACCAGGGCTATTCAAAATCTTTATAGATGCCAATTCAAAAGGGACTCAGCCAAGAGCCACTTCTGTCACAGAGAAGGGCTTGGGGAAATAAATTCCCTTCCACCCAAACAAGAAAATTGAGACCGGAATACAAGTGGGAAATGGTGTTGCTGCCCTAACCGGTTTGGCTCAGTGGATAGAGCATCAGCCTGCGGACTCAAAGATCCCAGGTTCGATTCCGGTCAAGGGCATGTACCTTGGTTGTGGGCACATCCCCAGTAGGGAGTGTGCAGGAGGCAGCTGATCAATGTTTCTCTCTGATCGATGTTTCTAACTCTCTATCCCTCTCCCTTCCTCTCTGTAAAAAAATCAATAAAATATATTTTAAAAAGAAAAAAGAAAATGGTGTTGCTCACCATCTGGGAAGGACTGAGCTGGGACCAAATTCCCCATCACATCTCCCTCCTGGCCTATGAAGTAGTCAGGCAACAGGCTACAAAAGATGCAGACATAATAACAATCCGAACAGATGTACGGCCTACTTACAATCTCAGATGCATCTACGACACTCGGGGCTTTGGCTGCAGAAAGCTCCATTCTGTGGGGTATGAAATGGTGATCTGGGGCTGACTGTGTCTGAACTCTGGGCAGGAGTACGGTCTGTGCTCGCTGAGAACTCCAAGTCCCTCTGATTCACTTGGCAGCTGAATTATTCTAAGCATCCTGTCCCGTACCCAGCCCGCCTTGCCCCTCCCACTACACATTCTCACTGGGTGGGTTTTTTTTTTTTTTATTCTCTGCACTTATTTCTGTCACAACTCAAGTGAAACTCATTTTTCAAAAGTAATCCACTCTCTCACACTTGAGAGTGTGAAACCTTTATGACCTAGGAGGAGAAAGAGGAAGAAGAGCCACCTAATTAGGAAATTGTAACTAACATCAGAAAGAAGAGAGCTGGAGAACGCAAGTCTGCAGTAACAGCAAAATGGAGATTATTCGAGACAGCTGAAACACTCCACCCAGCCTCCAGGAGGGGACATGCACGGGAAACAAAGGGCATATGGTGTTTGCTTTCTTCAACATCCGTTCTCACCATTAAGAGCTGCACCAGCAAATGCTCATTACTGACATGAGGACAAACCTCACTCCAAAACAGACTTGAAAATAGAGCTCACAATCAAATAAATTACTTTGCAAAGCACAGGCATACCTTGATTTTTTTACTACATATAAAGCAAAATTTAATAAAGTCCAAATAACTGGCAGAATGTCTATTTGGCTTCATGAAGCATGAATTATACTTGAAAGGAAAGTCGATTTCTGTTAATTTCAAGTGTATATAGTACCTCAAATACTGATATATTCAGGACAGGATTTTTTTCCCCAAGGAGTGATTCCAAGGGGTAACCTAATAACTAGATCAGAATGATTTTATATTATTAACTACTAGTCACATAGTCAATTATTTCTTTCTTTAAAAATATGTTTTATTGATTTCAGAGAGAAGGAGGAGAGAGAGACAGAGACATCAATGATAAGAATCATCTATCGACTGCTTCCTGCACACCTCCCACTGGGGATCGAGCCCACAGTCCAGGCATATGCCTGGACCAGGGGAATTGAACCCCGACCTCCTGGTTCATAGGTCAGCACTCAACCACTGAACCACACCAGCCAGGCTATTTAAACATCTCTATCTTAAAGCAAACAAGTTTTTCTACTGTGACTTAAATCATTCATTGTCCACATATGTTAATGTTAACATCATACGCACGAATGTCCACACTAATAAAACTTCCAAAGATCAACTTCAGTGTACTCTCTGACCAAATTACAACAAATTCCTGAATTGGGGAGCTCTGAACTGATGACGCTTTTCACAGTGACATAAAGCCATGGTCAGCTTCAAAAACGCTCATGTACTATTTTATTACAAGCCTACCCAGCAGAACCCACTATTGGCCACAGTGCCCACCCATCCATCATAAGGTCCACTCTCACCTCCAGAGAGGCAGCCTAATTAGTTCTAAGCCAATCACTGATTCAGGGTGGGCAACAGGAACTAAACTTACCCAATCAGACAGACTGCAGGAAAGGACTTCTCCCACGTACCAGCTGTGAACAAGAAATCAATGGATGCCAATGGATGCCATCCTATAACCGCCTGACAACCAGAGAGGCACCAGCCCTTGGATGAAGCTACTGCCAGAAGGACACCGTGGAGGAGAAATTACCAGAACACAGGTCTCTGAGTCACTATGAGCAGCTGATCACACTGCCCTCAGGGTCCACCCTATCTGTAGCCTCCCAATTATGTATAACAAACATCCCTGTTTAAACCAGACCCAGCCAGGTTTCTGTTCCAGGCAATCTAAAGCATTGCTGACAGGAATGAGCTGAGGAGTAGCTGCAGGGCCATGAGCAAGAGTTTGTAATTTGGCAAAGATACTCTTTAAAGTAAATAATACAGTCAGAAAATAGTCCCCTTAATGTTAAAGAAAAAGGAGAAATTACAAAGATGAGTGGTTACCAAGGGCTGGGCATGGAAATGGGAAGTGACTGCAAATGAGCACAAGGTTTCTTTGGGGGTGATGGACATTTCTGAAAATTAGATTGTGGTGATGGTTACACACTCTGTAAATAAACTGAAAACGACTGAATTCAAACGGGTGAATTTTATGGTATGCAAATTAGATTTCAATAAAGCTGATTTTTTAAAAAGCTACAAGGGAGCAGATGATCATTCAGGAAAAGTTACTGATTTAAGGCACTTGTCCTCCATCCCCAACTGATAGTATCACACCTATGCCTCAAATCCTTCCTTTGATGCTTCCAGATTACCTCTAGAGTCCAAGTTCGTTACAGAGGCACACAAGATCCCTGTTAACCCCCAGCCTCACTTTCCCCACTTCTCATTTAACTCACTGGCAAAGCTTACTTCCAGATACCCATCAAACCATTTCCACTCCAGGCCTCTGCTCACACTACACCCCTGTTCTGGGTCACTGGCTCCATCCTCTTTACCTGATCTACTCTTTCCTATCCTGTGGCAGGTTCTTAGGTTCCCCCTTTGGGCCTACTTACCATACTGCGCATGCACCATGATGGGTTGGAATTCTGTCTCTCCCACGAAGCTATACCCCAGGGCCTGAAGCTACATTCCAGACCTGATAGGACTGGTCTCATCTTTCCCTTTTTCTGGAAGGACACCAGCTTCTTCTGTAGGTCACTTCTGTCATTGAGGTTGGGGGTGGGAGAGTCAGAGGCAGGTTCTAAATCTCCTGGCTCTCACCCACACCCACTTTCCTAGAGCAGCTTCAGGCTCAGCAAGGGATAGGGGTGCCCACAACATGTAAATAGAACCCTCATCCCGGATCTTCTGCTTCTCTACTCAGCTCTCCCTGATGCAGAAGGTAATGGCGACAATGCACAACGTCTCTCTCACTGTATAAGCTTCAGAAAAGAGAGGGAACATCCAATCCTTTTTTTTTCTGATTACGGGGTTTCCCTTATTTTTTTTTTTTTTAACCCTTAGACAAGGTAAGGAGCTGGGGCACGAAAAGTCACAAATGCAACAAGAATGGGAACACTTGGCTTTGAAAAAGACTAGACATTAAAAACAGGACACAATAGATTAAGGAAAGCTGAGAAGACTCATCTCCATCTGGTGTCTTATCTTCCTGCATGACCTCAGGGGAAAAGATTTATAGTCTGATTTAAGGAATGTTTAAAAAACTAGTTACTAAGGAGTGTTGGTTATAAAAAAGAAAGAAAGAAAGAAAGAAAGAAAGAAAGAAAGAAAGAAAGAAAGAAAGAAAGAAAGAGAAAGAAAGAAAGAAAGAAAGAAAGAAAGAAAGAAAGAAAGAAAGAAAGAAAGAAAGAAAGAAAGAAAGAAAGAAAGAAAGGAAGAAAGAAAAAGTCATACTGGGAAAAAAGTGCCATAGAATCTGTGCTTCATTACAGCAGTGGCATCAGCAAGCCCTATCTTCCTAGCTTGCCCCGGCTCTCCCAACACCACCAAAAACGAAACCCCAACACCAGGAGCATAGGAAAGAGCTAAAATAACACTTTAAATGTGCACAATTGTAATTTCAACTCCTACCTCATAATCATGACTACTATTTTCCACTTTTGGGCCCCAGCTTCCCTGGACAAACTCTGGGAGCCTTCACAGACATTATCTAATGCTACGCAGGTCAGCAACCTAACCATTAAGTCCTCTTTTTTCTCCATGCTCTCTGATTTAAGCTGGTCTGGGTACAATCATAAAGAACTGGTCAGTGCCCTGCCAAGAGGGGTGGCTAAGATTTCTCATGTAATTTGGGTCAAACAGGAAGCTCTTAGGGTGTCAGAAAGTTTGTCTTTAAACATCTCTATCTTATTCCTACAGTGAAGTTTTCAAAGTTGTCATTTCTCCCCTCCCACCTTTTGTGGGTTCCAGTTCCATCCCTGGTCAGGGCAAGTGCAGGAGGCAGCTGATGGATATTTCTTTCTCTCTTTTCTCTCTCTCTTCTCTCTCCTCTCTCTCCCCCCCTTTCTCCCTCTCTCTCACTCTCTCTCTCTCTCTCTCCCCCCCCCATTCCCCTCCCCCCTCCCCCTCCCCTCCCCCTCCCCCTCTTCTTTCCACTCTATCTGAAAAGCAATGGAAAAAAATATCCTCTGGTGAGGATTAACAAAAAAAAAATTTTTTTTTACCTGTCTGGCCACGGCCCCAGTAACTCTAATTCAATCCTTAATTCAATCCTTTGGGGGATCTTCCTCCTTCAAACTCCCCCAGGTAATTCAGGCAATCAACACAGCCCTAAGATAGAGAGCTGGGTCTTGCTACTAAAAGCAGCATCATTTGGAAGCTTCTTAGAACTGCAGAATCTGGGCCTCCCTACATCCACCCGCCCCCAGCCCAGACCCCTTAATAGGAATCTTCATTTTAACATAATCCCCCAGGAGCATGTGGCACATTAAGCTCTGTCAACATCTGGCTTCAGAATCTCCAAGGTTGTGTTTTGTTTGTTTCCCCTTCACAAGTGGGAGAAGGAGTAGTGGGAGGTCACCATCAGAATCCACATTCCAAACTTTTTCAGGACCTTTCTGATAAACCACAAGGCCAAATCCTGCTCCCGCCTCCTCTCTCCCCACCTTCCCAGAAACAATGAGTAGTCAGATTAAATGTAAAGGGAGTCAAAGACTAGACAGCCTGCGTTTTCAATTAAAGCAATATATTTTTCCATTTGTGCTGGCAGCATGGACACTTGCATTACTGCACATGTTTCAAGCTATTCCTACATCATCAAAGCAGCAGAACCTGCAACATCTTTTAGTATTAAAGAGCTTTACGTGCAACCCATGCATGCTAAGATTAATAATTCTTGGAATTTATGAGAACTACTAATTGCATCCATTCTAAAAAATCAATATACTTCAAGAACTTTTAAAAAATTCATATGCTTATTTCCCTTCTTCAAATAACATCAGAAGGCATTCACAGGAAGTCTTGGTTCCAACTGAAAGTGGCTGCATATTAAAGAAAGTCAGCAGTAGCCTAACACCCAGCTCAGCCAAGATTCCCAGCAGGTTCTCAGAACCTGACAGATTGGGGTATTCCCTCATGCTAATTACAGTTTGTTTCACTGGCTGTTGTTTTAACGTAGCCAAGGCCACCCAGACAACCCTGTAGCACAGTGTGGATTGTGCAAGTTTAGAAACTAAACCACCCCCAGGCCCAAAACCAGCTCTCCTACTGACTAACTGCTCCCCCAGGCAAGTTATTTAACGCCTCTGGTCCACGGGAAGTGCTGTATAAAAGTTTGCTGTTTTTCTCACCAACCATGTAGTACCAGGAATGGTACAGATAATAGAACAATGCATGCACTATGCTCAATTATTACTACTGCTTAAAGAACACTCCACCCAGACTGCATTTCCTCCAATGAATGTTTCACCAGCCACCTTTGCTGTGTCGAGAGAGGTGCTGTGGAAAGTTTTTTACTTTCCTGTAATGGCAAAAGAAAAAACACACCCAGAAACCAATGATATAATCCTCCTCTTTGTCTGATGTAAAGTTCAAAGTTCTCCCTCACCAATCCTATACTTCATATGGTTTTTTATGTTATGGTTTATTTAATCTCAAAGAGTAGTATAAAAAGATATGAAAGGTATTTAAGCAGGTGAAAAATACAGTCTGCAAAATAGTAGACCGATACCAATTATATAGCATTTATTGAAATCACAAATGCTGATTTCCAGAATGTTCCCGATAGACAAGTATCAGACATGCCCTTGACTGGCTTTCACAGTATTAATACTCTGTAGTAACATATGCAGTAGTAAGACAGCAGAGGGAATTTGGAAATTGACAGTATTTAAACTACCCATTTTCACCCATTTTTAAGCACTCATGACAAATGAACAAATGATATATTGTTCAACATGTATTTATGAAATCCATTTCCCCAGGCAGTTTCACTAGCCAATGCTTTAACATAAACTGGGTTACCATGAGAATGAAACAACCATGTTCATTTATTTTATCAGAGGCTATGCTTTCTAAGAATACCCATCCTTCCAGTTAGTTCTTACAATGCAAGCATGCGAAGTTAGGCTACTGGGGTTCAAATACCAAGGCTGACCCTTACTAGGTGGGCAATCTCCATCAAGTCAGGTAATGTCTCTGAGCATCAGTTTTCCCAGCTGATATCAGAATAATCACTACCTGGGACGTGAATGGGAAATGAAGATTCACTGAGTTCATGTGTGCTCTCTATAATTATGAAGAGAAGTGAGTAATACAGTTTTACTAGATAAATAATGAGGCCTCTACTCACAACAACAAATTCACATTCCTTTTCACTATGCCAGGTCCTGAAGTGGTTACAAAAATGTCTAATAGACTCTTCTTACCCACCCCCAATGGAGAAGAGAGTAGTATAGAAAAATATGAAAAGCATTTAAGCAGGTGAAAAATACAGTCTGCAAAATAGTAGACTGGTACCTGATGGCAGGGCTTGGCAGGCTATTCACATCTACCCATAGGAGTAAGTCTTATATGTTTAAAGAAAGAGAAGAATGTGAGCAAGAGAAAAGCCACCCACTTCTTCCTCCCTAGGTTAGCCTTGACAAGGGTTGCTCTCATCAGCAACATTCCCATAGCACTGTTACCTTCCAAAGCACGAATATTATACTAAGGGGATCCAAACTTGTTCATGCCTCAGGGCCTTTGTACTTGCCGTTCTCTGCTTAGATGGCTCTTAGTAATGGCAGGAGTCTCGTCATCATTCAGGTGCAAGCTACAATGTCACTTCCCCCAAGAGGCTTTCTCTGATGGCTCCAGCTAAAACAGCCTACACACTCCACCAGTCACCCTATCGTTTTCCCCTCTAGTATTTCTTTGCTGCACATTTCATTATAATTATCTCGTCTCTTGTCTGCACTTATGCTCTCTCTCTCCTCTGTTAGAATGTACACTCTCTAAGACCACAGACCTTGCAAGGCCCATTCCTAAAATGGTACCAGGCACATAGAGGGCACTCAGTGGACAGAGCTAGGTA
This sequence comes from Myotis daubentonii, assembly GCF_963259705.1. Taxonomy (NCBI): domain Eukaryota; kingdom Metazoa; phylum Chordata; class Mammalia; order Chiroptera; family Vespertilionidae; genus Myotis; species Myotis daubentonii. Next base: position 128,685,100 of record NC_081861.1, on the reverse strand, counting down.
ATATAGGCATACCTCGGAGATACGGTAGGTTCGCTTCCAGACCACCACAATAAAGCAAGTCATAATCTTTTTGCTGATGGACGGTCTTGCCTTCAATTTGTAAAAAAAGAAATGTAACTTCTGTGAAGCACAATAAAACAAAGCACAAAATGAGGTATGCCTGTATATGTGTATGTAGTTTGATAGTTCCAACATCTGTGTCTTATCTGTCTGGTTCTGATGATTGCTTTGTTTCTCCTAAAAGAGAATAATTTATTTGGAAATGTGTATGTTTATAAATTAAAGTATATCACAATATCACATGTTGATTCATTGTCCTTTAAACTGATATGCAATCATTATTATTAATATTCATGGAAATTGGAAGTTACTAAAGATCATACTCTCATTCAGCAAGTGTTGGGTCCCAGGCTGCAATATATCATGCAACACCTAGGAACCTAACATCTCAAACCTTCAAACTGCCACTCCTCTCACCCACATTTCTAATTTAATCTAATCAGATATAAATGAAAACAGCAGCAGCTTGGAAGATCCATCTCATGGGGAAAACAAAGTTCCCTTTTTACTCAAATAACTCACTACCTTAGATAATAGCAGACAAATGATGCTATGAAAAAATGAACCATGAATGACTCCAAAAATTTAGATTAATCTTAAGGATTATATATTAAATTCAATTAAACCAGCTGAATATTTAACACAATCTTTCTCTGCACCATTCTAGCCACTCTGGGGAAAAAATGGGTAGATGTGAATAACCTGCCAAGCCCTGCCATCAGGACAGACATAGCGACAGGGTATGGGGCTGAGTGGAGCCCGAGTGGCCACACAGTCTGGGAATGGCAAAAACACAGCACAGGCCAAGAATTGCTCTACAGTAAGTTCATTAGCAGAAAGAGTCACTTGTAATTATTTCTAAGCTTTAATATTCACTTGTATATTCCAATTAAAAGGAAGAAAAGGATATAGTGTTCAGTAAAGTAGATGAAATTCATTTGGCTTTCATTATAATGAATAAAGACAGGTCTAAGTTTGTCTATAATGAGACTAAAATGGGGTGGCTCTACTCATGATGATTCGATAGCTTTAATTACTGTGTGTGGCTCCGTGAGCTGCATCCTAGGTAGAACTGCAATCAGGGTGACCAGTTAGATAGCTAAATAACACACTTCTCCCTGCCTGAGAACCACTGCTTGTCAATTGTGCTATGATGTTACAAGGGGTGTTTACAAATCAGCTACACCCCTGCATTGCAACAGGCCTGAAATTAGATTTCATATCCAGGTCCAGGGCAGGGGACTGTGTTCAGTTTAAAGTTGGCAGCACCCTTGACTTGATTGTCACCTTAAAACATTTGTTAACAGAACCCTTGGAAGTTCAAGTTTTAAGATAAAAGGATTAGTTAAATTGAATAAAAAATATCAGAGGCTAAAAAAGAAGTAAGGTATATAGATGTTTAACCACTGCTGACAGGAGAGGCTCGCACTTTAATTGCATGGATTATATGTACGAAAGAGATCGTCTGTCATGTGACAGTTTAAATCAAATAACAGAGTATTCCCTGAAAAAATATCATAAGCAATGAAGCAATTTCTCAACGTTTAAAACCACACAAACCCAGCATGCTCCATATTCCAATGTGTTTCAAAGATCCTATCATGTGCCACCAGAACCTAATGTCACAATCACTCATTTAACATGGAAGAGCTGAAACTACTTTCTTACAGCAGCTGTACATTTTTGTTGTGTTAATCCTCACCCAAGGGTCTTTTTTCATTGATTTTGTTTTTTAGAGAAAGAGGGAGGGAGGGAAGGAGGGAGAAAAACATCAATGTGAGAGAGACACATCGATTGGTTACCTCCCATAGGCTTACCAACCAGGGCCAGGGATCGCAACCCAGGTACATGCCCTTGACTGGGAATTGAACCCGAGACTCTTCAGTGTACTAGCCCACACTCTAACCACTGAGCTACACTAGCCAGGACGGCAGATGTACTTTCTATAGTCAGGTTGGCAATTATTCCAGTTTCAAGATTTAGAAACAAAAAAGTTGTGCACGTTCTCATGATTTTGCATCTGAGAAAAACAGTGAAAGACTGAATTGGGAATATAAGCCAAACTGTTAAACAGCAGTTACAGAATAATAGCAATAAACCAGATTCCTTCTCTATTTGTGCCCATGATGGCCTCAATATAACAGTGTGAGTACAAGTTTAGCAGTCATAACTTAATAATAATTTTGATTTTATATAGTTTCTTATTTTGATTGATTTCAGAGAGAAAGGGAGAGGGAGAGATGGAAGCATCAATGATGAGAGAGAATCATCAATCAGCTGCCTCCTGCACACCCTCCACTGGGGATCAAGCCTGAAACCCAGGCATGTGCCCTGACCGGGAATCAAACCACGACCTCCTGGTTCATACGGTACTCTGAACCACTTAGCCACACCGGCTGGGCATATAGTTTTAATGTAGCATTTGCCCATAATCTGTCAACGTAAGCAAACCCCATATGACCGAAGACTTCAGCCGGTAGCATCACATTTCAGACAATGACATACTGTCTAAACATTCACAGCCTTGCTAAGAATATATTCCCTTTTTAACACTTACACTAATGTCCATTATAGTTTCCTATAATCATGACTAAAATGTACATCTGTAGTAAATATTTTAAACACAATTTTAATTTACCTTTTCTTCCATGATGTGCAAAAACAGTCCCTCTTGGTTTTAACCTGGCACCCGCTCTACTGATACAATCTCACATCTCGCCCTTAGCCTTGTTTCCTTGCCAGGAAAATTGCATCCCCGAGAGCTTCGTGGTCACCAGTAAGTTTAGAAAAACAAGGTTCACTGTAAGAGGAGACAGCAGCCAGGGTGTCCTCACACTGCCTGGGAACCCTGCATGGCCACAGAGCACTGCCTTCCCTGCCTCAGCCTTTCAGGAGAGCACGGTCACAGGCTCCTCGCTCTAAGTCTCCATCTGGGACCACCTGCCTCAAGAAGGCTGGGCAGGATGTGGTTTGGCTTAGACAACCTCTCGGCTTACATGTGCAGGCAAGCCCACTTTGTTTTTCACACAGACTTCCAGGCACAGGATATCGTCTCTTAGTTTTCTTGAGAAAAACCTGGTGGTCCCAGAGGAAGTATGGCAACAAATGAAACACTCCTTCCTCTGTGACAAGCAAAACAGGCAGCGAAGAGCTAAAATGGGCTGACTTCAAGCACCTCATTCCACAAATCACAGTTGTGAGTACACAAAACACAAGAGTTTATTCTTATATTGTTATTCATTAATAACTGTATTATTTTCCATATAGACAACTGTTACCCTACTTTTGCCCCACCCTGTACATATATGTGTGTGGCTTTTGAGCTAACACATATTGTGATCACACATTAAACAGACATTTTCACCTTCCCTTTCCCTGAACTTCTCTCCAGACTTTCTTGTCTAATCTTCCTTAGTAGTAGAAAGATGATGAAATGTACCTGTAATCCCAAGGGGCGAGGGGTGGGGTAGGGTACGTTAGTTCAAATCTCTTCGTGAGTCAAGAAACTAAAGTGAAACAAAATGTCTCCTGGGCAGCCCTTGAGGTGTGATGACAACATGTCATATCCTTCAGGACAGAATTTGTGCCTTCATGATGTGCCGCTTCTTGCTTTCTAGCTGAGGTCACACTCCTTCCAGGCAGACCCCCACTAGTCACTCTCCTGGGAGGCGGGCAAAGGGAAGTGCTAGTGCCTGGCCATCTGTCCATTTCTGTCTCTTCTGTCCTACAGGCTGGCTGGGACTGGAGTATCACAGCTTGAGGCTCTCCCTTTCCCACCCCCACTCTTTCATCTCCATGGATGTCATCCCCCTCCACAAATAAACCTTCTGCACTCCTACCTCCAATTCAGCACCCGCTGCCCACAGCACCCAACTGACAAACACTGTCTCTGTATTTTTCTAGTTTCTCGGAGTGGCTTAATACTTATATTAATAGCTGATATTTGTTGGCTGAGTAAATGTATAAAATACTCTGAGATGCCCTGCACACGTGATCTCATGCATACTCTCAAGTACAGTAGCTAAGAGGTATACCATTGTGGTTCCTAATTCCCTGTTTTCAGAGAAGGAAATGAGTAGAAGCCCAGAGGAATTAAATAACTTCCCCAAGGTCTCAGAGCTCAAACACCTAGACTCAAGCTTCTGGGATCGCTGGGTACCACTGTTCCCAGTCCAACCCTGATTGAGTCCCAGAAGGTCCCGCACCCCAGGAGCTTGGCACAGGCCTCAGGAAAGACATGCTGAATGCAACGGGCCTGATCAGGGTCACAGGCCACAGAAAAAAAAAAGGTTGAAATTTCTATTGGTAGAAAGACAAGGGCACAACAGGTTTTCTTCCAGCACACAGTGTGTATATTATGGGGAAGGGTGAAGATGAAATTTTCAAACCTATCCATGCTACAGATGTTTGTACATTTATTTCTCCACCTTTACCCTGGAAAAGCAATTTAATGGTAGCTGAAATGAAGATATTACTTTAAAAGGGCCATCATCAAGTAAATTGAATGGATAGGATGAAAATATAAAAAGTTATTGTGCAACTTATTCAGAAACTTTTATTCCAAAAATTACCATTTCAAACAACTACCATTTACTCCACTTCATATCTATCTACAGTGGGGCCTTGAATTACAAGTGTCCCGACTAACGAGTGTTTCGAGATACAAGCCGTCTCTCGGCCGATTTTTTGCTTTGAGTTGCGAGCTAAAATTCGGGTTATGAGCCAGCTTCAGATACCCCACCGCTAGTTGGTGCAGTGAACGTCACAGTGAACACCACATCAGCCCAGCATCACGTGTCTCACTCGTTCACTTTATGATTTGACATACGAGTAATTTGAGTTACAAGCTCCGTCATGGAACGAAATTAAACTCTTAAGTCAAGGCCCCACTGTATATCTATATATCTATATCTATATCTATATCTATATCTATATCTATATCTATATAGATAAAAGCCTAAGCAACCAGCCGACTGGCCAACTGGCTGGTAGCTATGACACGCACTGACCACCAGGAGGCAGATACTCAAATGCAGGAAAGGAAACCACAGGCATGGAAACATGGAACAGACTGATGAATCTCAGAGAGGAGGGGGGAGGGGGGGAGGGGGGAGGACGGGAAGAGATTAACCAAAGATCTTATATGCATACTAGAGGCCTGGTGTACGAATTTGGGCACTGGTGGGGTCTCTCAGCCTGGCCTGTGCCCTCTCGAAATCCGGGACCCCTTGGGTGATGTCAGACTGCCAGTTTCAGCCCAATCCCTGCAGGAACATGGCACACATTCCTTAAAGCTTCCTTGAATAAAGAATTCAAGTGGAAAAAAAAAAAGAATTCAAGTGATACATCAAATTTACTCTGTGCTATAATTTGGAATGTTCTGCTTCCTGTTTTTGGAGATACTGACTTTTTTAAAGTCAAAATTTATCAGCCTGAAGAATGTGTACATTTGGTGGGCACATGCACCTAATTTTTAAAATTCTAATTCTTACGATGTGATTTAAAAGCTCCATTAATACTGATCAGATTTTTTAAAAACCCTTAGAGATATTTTGTAATTAAATACATGAACATAGTAGAAAAGTGTTATATTTTTTGGTTAAGAATAGTAGTGATTTTCATTTATATGCCCATACTTGGACTAATTCTTAACGGAAAAAAATGCCCCTACTATGAGGTCCCCTTACATCAGATAAGAGATTTCTGTCTGAGTTGTTCACCAATGTCTTCCTTAGTAGTGCCTAGGACACAACACACACTCAATAAACATTTGATGAATGAATGAGTGAAACTCAGAGAGCTTAATATACTTGCCCAAGATGGTAGATCTCAGCTGTGACGCCAAACCAGTGCTCTGAGTCACCAGTTTGTGACAAAACCCAGATGCTATATCATTACATACTCAGATATCTAGAGACCTGATAAAATTCAAAACTAATTACATAGCAAGAGAACAATTTCCTCAGCTCATTTGGTACTTTTACTAATCTCATATTCACTTGGAAGACAAGAGGGATTTGAAAAACAACAACTTAGAAAAAGTAACATACACCTGGGAGCTGCTTTAGTCACAAGAACCTGAAGAATGAAAGCACCTCAATCCCTGAGGAAAAATTAACAAATCAGATAAAAATAATTAAAAATTTCAAATAACCTTTAAAAAGTCTCAGAAATACACCCAGCCAGAGTGGCTAAGTGGTTGAGCATCGACTTATGAACCAGGAGGTCATGGTTTGATTACCAGTCAGGGCACATGCAAGGATTGCAGGCTGTCTCCAGTGTAAGGTGTATAGGAGGCAGCTGATCAATGATTCTCTCTCATCATTGATGTTTCTATTTCTCTCTTCCTCTCCCTTCCTCTCTGAAATCAATAAAAACATTTTTAAAATAAATTAAAAAATAAAAAGTCTTAGAAATAAAAATACAACAAAAGTGACTACTAACATTTTAGCATTTCCCCCTATACAGAAGATTTGGTAGTTTGTGTATCATGCTGCATGCACAAATATGTACCCTGCTTTTCTTCTCTCTCTTATAGCATATGTATTTTCTATATTACCGCATGCATTTATTATAGCCCCAAATTTTAAGTTATGTAATATCTTGCCAGCAGGCAACAAAGTCTAAGCTGGTGAAAAGAAAAACAAAGCATACAAACAGCAACTAAACATTCAAGCCTACAAAAACTGTTCAGCACACCATCTTCAATTCAACGGCTAGCTCCACCACTGAACCTGGCCTGGGTGTATTTCCCAGGGGGCAGGAGGATTAGTTCCTTTGGAAATCCTCAGGTCACACTGCTTCTAGAAATGAGAACCTAAGGCCATGGGCTATTTACGTAGCCACTGCCACCACCATCCAAAGAGTAAGGGCTAAGTTCCCAATGATGTCACTAAGCCCAAGTGCAGAGAAATAAGCCACAAAGAGAATCACTCATCGAACAAATATGGATAAGCACTACTATGCACCAAGCACTGAGCACACAATAATGCACTGATGCTTCGGAACCACAGTCCAATAAGGAAGAGAGTTATTCGTCATATAGCCCCCAAAACAGACTGTAAATCCCAAGAGTGACAAGTGCTACTGAGGAGAGAAATATGGCACTAGAAAGGTTTAAAGAAAATGGGTATTTGAGTGGGGAGGTCTAGGAAGGTTTCCCTAGGAAAGCATAAGGTGAGCTCTGCGGCTGAGAAGGCATTAATGGGATGCAGGGATATGAAGTGGGTAATGAGGCTGGAAAAAATGGGGGTCACAGCACACAGAATCTTGTAAGCTGACCACACTCAAGGGTTTAGTCCCTGCTCTAAAAACAGCCCGGCCAGCATGGCTCAGTGGTTGATCCCTGACCTATGAACCTGGAGGTCATGGCTTGATTTCCAGTCTGGGCACTTGCCCAGGTTACAGGATTGATCCCCAGTGTGAGGCATGCAAGAGGCAGCCAATCTATGATTCTCTCTCATCATTAATGTTTCTCTCTCTCCCTCTCCATTCCTCTCTGAAATCCATAAAAATATTAAAAAAAAAAAAAACAAGGGAAAGCCAAGGAAGGATTTTGAATATGTGGGGTACATGGGGAAGGGGTAAGATCAAATTTACATTTCAAGACCATCAGTGTAACTGATGCCTCAATTTGAGGCAGAAACTGCAGGGGCATCACGGCAGACCTGGGAGGAGTGTGCCCAGGAGTCCAGACCCAGGGCTGTATCCTGCACCCAGCCCTTTCATCAACAAGGTTTCTGAGGCCCCCACGACCTCTTGCCTGCACTCCACTCTCCCCTCCTCCACTCCTCTTCCTCTGTTCTACTTCTATCATTGGCTCCGCCAGTCTCCAGGCCAACCACAGACAGGCCAAATACTGATGCCTCCTTGTACCTGCTCAGAGCATAGGCGGAATTTTCCTAAATGCCATTCGTGACCATCACAACATGATGACAGAATATGACCATACAGAGAAATAAGTGAAACACCCAGGATGGGCTGGAGAACTGTGGTAGATGAGAAAGCATTTTTAAAAATTTAATGTAAAATAAGAATAAGATTGCCCTAACCGGTTTGGCTCAGTGGATAGAGCGTCAGTCTGCAGACTCAAGGGTCCCGGGTTCGATTCCAGTCAAGGGCATGTACCTTGGTTGTGGGCACATCCCCAGTAGGGAGTGTGCAGGAGGCAGCTGATCGATGTTTCTCTCTCATCGATGTTTCTAACTTTCTATTCCTCTCCCTTCCTCTCTGTAAAAAAAAATCAAAAAAATATATTTTTAAAAAAATAAGAACAAGAGTTAGGAATCCTAAAGCAAACCAATGCTGGGATTCATGACCAGAGATACAAATGGGTCTGGGGTACAGCTGCACATTGGGATTTTTTAAAGCTCCCCTGGTGATACTCATATGCAGCCAAGTTTGAAAGCCAATAATGTTCTTTTTTTTTGCTTTTTATTTTACACTAGAGGTCCAGTGCACAGATTCATGCACATTGAAAGGAAATTAATTAGAAGAAATATTTTAATATCGCTATTCGCTCTTTCTCTATAATAGAAGTGTAAGAGATGAAAGAAAATTAGTAAAATGTATATGAAAATAATATATAATTGATTAATAAATAATAACATGATATAACAACAAAGACATGATATTAAAACATTGATAAAAACAATGACTGATAAATTAATTAAACTTATTCTAATATCTCCCTGTATACATTAAGAGTAAAAACACTTTCAGAGTGCTTGACTAATTTCCCTTCTGATGAAGTATTTACAACTTTAACTTTAACATCATACGCTCTTCGAACTCAAGAGAAAGCAACATGTAACTAACTATGTCCAAAAACGGGTTCAGGTAGAAATATTCCTACTCTGTCTAGAGTTTGTCCTTATAATTTATTAATAGTCATCACAAATGCTGGCATCACGGGAAACTGTGTCTTTGAATTAATTTAAATGAAAGGCCAGTGTCAGACGGGGACAAATCAATTCTTGGAATCAGAACAACCTCTCCTTCCGCGGATCCTGTTAATACTTCAGCTTCGATTATGTTAGATCGCAATCTTTTGATAATAAATCTAGTACCATTACAAAGACCCCATTTACTACTAAGATTTCTCAGTAGCATGATGATTACACCTACTTTCAATTTTAATTTATGACACGGCATTCCCAAAGGAGTAATACTATTAAGAAATTCGATGGGAACAGTCAGTCAGATGGCCGGATGGATGGACAGTCGGTCACTTAGCCTTTGATATATATACTCACAGGAACTTACAAAAATAGTGCACAGAGTCCCATGAAGCCTTCACCCAGCTTCCTTCAGTACAATGCAATATCAAACACATTGATACAATACTGTTAACTATACTACAGATCTTCAGTTCCCATCAGTTTTTCCATGCACTGATCCAATGTGTAAATTTGCATAAGCACCATCACAATCAAGATACAGAGCTGTTCCATTTCCACAAAAGAACTTCCTTATGCTACCCTTTTATAGTCCTATCAGTCCTCCCTGGACTCTGTCACTGTCCCTTGGCAACCAGTCATCTGTTCTCCAACTCTATAATACTGTCATTTCAAGAATTTAATATAAACCAAATACACAGTATATAACATTTGAGATTGGCTTTATTCACAAAGCATAATACCCCTGGGATCCATCCAAGTAGTTCCCTGTATTCATTCCTTACTATTGCTGAGTAGTCTTCCAACATATGGATGGACCAGGGTGTGCTTAATCATGCGCTCATTGAAGGCATTTAGGTGGTTTCCAATTTGGAACTATTATAAATAAAGCTGCTAGGAACATTCCTGTACACAATTTTGTGTGGACATACAATAAACCCTTGATTTTGCGTACCTCAATTTAACAGACCGGATTTAACGCACAAAATTTCTAGTCCCTATGTCATTTGTGAAAATCAACACCCTGTTAATTTTAAAATGTTTTTAAACGGGATTTTCTTATAATTAACAGTTTATTTTTGTTATTAATCCACTGTTATTTTTAACAAATTTTAGCAAGTAGGCCATACGTTGGCAAAAAACACTGTAGTAATTTCACCGATATAAATAAATATTACATATCTACAACTTGTCTACATATCCAAGAGTCACCGCTTGTAAACAATGCTCAGCGAATGATTAGCACGTGATCACACTGCATCAAGAGGCTATTGGTTCTGTTGTTGTGTGGTGTGACTTTCTGCAGCAATTTTAACTCCAGGGCAGATATTCCCACATGTGCTAAGCCACGCCCAGCCATGTGCATTTGTTTACTCGCAGTGACTGCTGAATGCACACATTTACTAGAACTGTTCAGTATAAATTTAAAATTACAGTAATACATATAGAAAACTTTTTTGTGAAATGAAACTTTTCATACATATTTAATTTTAAGGATACAAACGTGTCGACATAAGTAAAAACAGGTAAACTAATTTGTCAATTTTTTTAATTTGTCAATTTTTTAACATACACATTTAGAAAAACTACTTTATTACAGAATTAACTTTCAGATTTAATGGACAGCCCCTTGCCCAAATTAGTCCATTATATTGTGGTTTTACTATACATATTTATTTCTCTGGGATGAATGTCCAAGAATGCAATTACTGGGTCATGTGGAAAGTACATAATTAGTTTTATAAGAAACTATCAAACTATTTTGTAGAGTGGCTAGACCATTTTACATTCCCACCAGCAATATACAAGACTAGAGGCCTGGTGCACAAAAATTTGTGCACTCAGGGGGGTCCCTCTGCCCGGCCTATGCCCTCTTGCAGTCTGGGACCCCTCAGAGGATGTCCACCTGCTGGTTTAGGTCTGCTCCCTGGGGGACCGGGCCCAAGCTGGCAGTCAGACATCCCTCTGGCAGCCCAGCAGCCCTCAGGGGATGTCCACTTACCAGCAGGGAGCAGACCTAAGCTGCAGTCGGACATCCTTAGTGCTGCTGAGGAGGCAGGAGAGGCTACCGCCACCACCGCTGTGCTGGCAGCCGTCTGCCTGGCTTGTGGCTGAGCAGAGCTCCCCCTGTGGGAGCGTACTGACCACCAGGGGACAGCTCCTGCATTGAGCATCTGCCCCATGGTGGTCAGTGTGTGTCATAGTGACCAGTCATTCCCAGTCGTTCTGCTGTTAGGGTCAATTTGCACATTACCCTTTTTATTATATAGGATAGAGGCCTGGTGTACGGGTGGGGACTGGCTGGTTTGCCCTGAAAGGTGTCCCGGATCAGGGTGGGAGTCCCGCTGGGGTGTCTGGCCAGCCTGGGTGAGGGGCTGATGGCTGTTTGCAGGCTTGTCAAGCCCCTCCAGTGGGGACCCTCACCCCATGGAGGTTTGGCCAGCCTGGGTGAGGGGCTGATGGCTGTTTTCAGCCTGGCCACACCCCCTTTAGGGTGGGGGGTCCCCACTGGGGTGCCTGGCCAGTCTGGTGAGGAGCTGAGGGCCGTTTTCAGGCAAGCCCCCTGGTGACAGAAGCTCCCGGCCTCTCCTTTTTTTCTTTTTTCTTTTTTTATTCTGGGATTTTTTTACCTTCTGTAATTGAAACTTTGTAACCTTGAGTGGAGCTCAGAGCTGGCCAGGGTGGGCAGGAAGCTTGGCTTCCTCCATCGCCAGGGGCAACCCAAGCCTCCTGCTTGCTCCAGCTCCGTGGCTGCCATCTTGGTTGGGTTAATTTGTATATAGTCGCTCTGATTGGCTGGTGGGCGTGGCTTAAGGCATAGTGAAGGTACAGTCCATTTGCATGTTTGTCTTTTATTAGTGTAGATAACCAGTCTCTGTACATCCTCACCAGCATTTGTTGTTATCACTACTGGTTTTTATTTTAGCCTTTCTAATGACCATTCTAATATGCTAGTATACATAGTACTAGCTCATTGTGGTCTTAATTTGGACTTCTCTAACGACTAATGATGTGGAAGATCTTTTCATATGTTATTTTCCACCTGTATAACTCCTTCGGTAAAATTTCTGTTCATCTTTTAATTGGATTTCTTGGCTCCTTACTATTTATTGTATTTTGAGAGTTCTTTATGCATTCTAGATACAAGTCGTTTTTCAGACATGTGTTTAGCTAATATTTTCTCCCTGTTTGTAATCTGTCTTTTCATCCTCTGCACAGGATTTTTCACAGGGCAGAAGTTTTTAATTCTGAAGAAGTCTAATTGCTCCATTTCTTCTTTAATGTTCTGTTGATGTAATATCTAAGAATTCTTCACCTAGGCCTCGATCCTGAAGACTTTCTCCTATGTTTAATTCGTAAACTCTTAGAGTTTTATATTTCACATTTAAATCCCTGATCCATTTTCAGATCATTTTTATGAGGTATAAGGTTTGCATTAAGGTTTATTTTCTGCCTATGGATGTTCAATTGATCCAGCACCACTTTTTGAAAAGGCTCTCCCTCCTCCGTTGAATTGCTTATGCCCTTTTGTCAAAAATTAGTTGAGCATATTCACCTTTTAGTTACAGTGTTATTGTGTAGATTCTTTTTTTCTTCATTGATTAAGGTATTATATATGTGTCCTTATACTCCCATTGCCCCCCACCCCCCACTCATGCCCTCACCCCCCTGGTGTCTGTGTCCATTGGTTATGCTTATATGCATGCATACAAGTCCTTTGGTTGATCTCTCCCCCATACCCCCACCCTCCCCTACCTTCCCTCTGAGGTTTGATGGTCTGATTGATGCTTCTCTGTCTCTGGATCTGTTTTTGTTCATCAGTTTATGTTGTTCATTATATTCCACAAATGAGTGATATTTATCTTTCTCTGACTGGCTTACTTCACTTAGCATAATGCTCTCCAGTTCCATCCATGCTGTTGCAAATGATAAGAATTCCTTCTTTTTTACCGTAGCATAGTATTCCATTGTGTAGATGTACCACCGTTTTTTAATCCACTCATCTGCTGATGAGCACTTAAGCTGTTTCCAAATCATAGCTATGGTAAATTGTGCTGCTACGAACATAGGGGTGCATACATCCTTTCTGATTGGTGTTTCTAGTTTCTTGGGATATATTCCTAGAAGTGGGATCACTGGGTCAAATGGGAGTTCCATTTTTAGTTTTTTGAGGAGACTCCAGGGAACTCATACAACTTAACAAAAGGAAGATAAACATTCCAATCAAAAAATGGGCAAAGGACCTAAATAGACACTTTTCAAAAGAGGACATTCAGAAAGCCAAGAGACATATGAAAACATTCTCAAAGTCACTAATCATCCAAGAGATGCAAATCAAAACTACAATGTGGTACCATCTCACACCTGTCAGAATGGCTGTCATCAACAAATCAACAAACAACAAGTGCTGGCGAGGATGCAGAGAAAAAGGAACTCTGGTGCACTGCTGGTGGGTGTTGTGTAGATTCTTGAGATGTTCTCCTTAGGGAATTATATCATCTGAAAACGGAGATAGATTTATTATGCTTTTCTTTCTTTTCTCAACATTGTGTTTCTAGGACTTTCAGGACTATGTTGAATAAGACTGGTGAGAGCAGACATCCTTGCCTTGTTCAGATTGTCAGGGGAGAAAGCATTCAGTCCTTCACCATTTACTGTTAACTGTAGGTGTGTGTGTGTGTGTGCATGCGCTGGGAAAACTACCCTTTATTCCTACTTTACTGAGAGTTTTGATTATAAATGGGTGTTGAATTTCATCACATGTTTTTCTGCATCATATCTGCATTGATATGATTCTGTGATTATATTTTTCCCATAGCCTGCTGATAGGGTGGATTATATTAATTGATTTTCAAACACTGAAGCAGTCTTCAATACCAACCCCACTTGTCATGGCATGTAATTCTTTTTATATATTGCTAGATTTATTTTGCTATTACTTTATTGAGAATTTTGAGGGATATTAGTCTGTAGGGGATTTTGTATGTTTGTTCTTGTTTTTTTACTGTCTGTCTGGTTTTGATATCAAGGTAATACTGGCCTCATAAATAACTTGGGAAGAATTCCCTCCTCTCCTATTTTCTACAAAAGAGTATATAGAATTGGTGCTAATTTTTTAAATGTTTGGTGGAAATCTCCATTAAAACCCTCTAGGCTTGGATATTTCTTTTTTGAAAGCTTTTCAATTATTAATTCATTTTGTAATAGTGAGAGGACAATTGAGATTATTTCATCTTGGGTGAGTTTTAGTAATTTGTGGTTTTCAAGGAATTGTCCCATTTCATCCAAACTGTTAAATGTATATGCATCGAATTATTTGCAGCACTGTCTTATTATCCTTTTAATAGCTGCATGATCTGTAGTGATAACCCCTGCTTTATTCCTAATATTTTAATTTATGTCTTCTTTTTTATTTTTATGTCTTTTTAAGGGTTCATCCACTTATCCTGTTTGGGTTTTGCTCAGCTTCTTGATTCTGAATGTTTATCCCTTTTGCCCAATTTAGGGAGTTTTCAGCCATTTCTTTGAATACTCTTTATTTCTATACTCTTCTCCTTCTGCAACTCTAATGACACAAATGTTAGATCTTATGTTATTGTACCATAGGTCTCTGAAGCTCTGTTTATTTTTTTCACCAAACTATTATCTGTCTGTTGTTCAGACTGAGGAAGTTTTATGCATCTGACTTCAACTTCATTGATTCTTTCCTGTCATCTCTAACCTATTAAGCTCATTCAGGGAACTTTTTAATATGGTGATTTTATTTTCCAGTTGCATAATTTCTATCCTTAAATAGTTTCTATTTGCTAAGTTTTTAAATTTTTCATTTTGTTTCAAGCGTGTTGTAATTGCTCATTAAAACATTTTTATGGTGGCTACTTTAAAATCTGTCAGATACCAATAAATCCAACATCTGAGTCTTCTGATGTTGATATCTATTGATTATCTTTTCAGTTAACCTGTAATTTTCCTGGTTCTGGGTATGACAAGTGATTTTTAAAGTGTGTCCTAGGCATTTGGGCTATTATGTTATGATGTTTAAATAATTTAAATTTTAGCAGGCAGTAACCCTATTTAGGTTAAGCATACAGGTCCTTAGCAACTTTTGTGGACTGTGATTCCAATAACAGTTTAGCTTGCAGAGCCCTTGCAGTGCGATGTCATTCTTCATTTTTGTTCCCTAGAGGTCATGCTGGGTGCTATTCCACACTGTAGTTTCTAGCCTCAAACTTCTTGGCATGTTAATTCTAGTCAGATTCATGTATGGGTTAGTCAGGAATTTGCCCAGCACTTCCTATACAGCTTTAATGACTCTTTCTAGCTCCCTCCTCTCAAGTTCTTACCCAGTCTCTAGTGAGACAGATGTTGGGGGCCACTGACTACTGCTGAGCTAGGAGCAGACAGGTGGAAGTCCAGACACCACATTTGGTCACCACTGACAACATGACAGAAGATGAGGAAAAAGCTACCATGAGTCATCTGATGCCATCAAGTAGAATACAAAATTCCAGATTCTCCACTCTTCTCCAGTAGGGGAGGAGAGCATTGCCCCAGGCCATTTGTTGTCTTTATTTTAAGCCACATTCTTAATGGCTTAAAACAACATCCATTTATTATCTCACAGTTCTGTAGGTCAGAAGTTCAGGTAGGCTCAAGTGGATTCTCTGCTTAGGGTTTTATAAGGCTGATATTAAAATATCAATCAGGCTGAACTCTCACCTAGAGGCTTGGGAGAATAAGTCACTTCCAAGCTCACTCAGGTTATTGGCAGAATTCAATTCTTTGTAGCAGTAGGTCTGAGGTCTCCATTTCCTTATTGGCTGTGAGCCAAGTTCTGCTCTCTGCTCCAATAAAATTGTCGTATTCCTTCTCACATGACTCCCTCCATCTTCAAAGCACCCAGTCCTCCTTAAGCCTTGAATCTCTCTGACTTTCTGTTCTACCACTAGCCAGAGAAATGTCTGTTTTTAAGGGCTCATGTAATAAGATTAGACTCACCCGGATACCCCCCTTTTTAAAACTCAACTGTGCCACATAACATAACACAATTAATTCCTGGAGTAAGAGCTCATCGCAATCACAGTTCCTGGGAATTGGGGAGTGGAATCTTGGGCACCATTCCTAGAAATTCTTCCCACCTCACTATCACTAGGTAGAGGGCAGGATGGAGTTCCTGAAATTAAAATATATTAATTCTAATGGCTTAAAAGTGAGCATTGTTTATATATTGCTATATTATTTATGAATCTATAGTGAACATATTTTTATAATTTCCAGCATGGTTACACACACACACACACACACACTTTAGAACTAACATTATAATATTTTCAAATGTAGAACTACAGGTCACAGGCTACCAATCCACATGCTTGAGAAAAGATATTCCATTTAAAAGGCTTAGGCACCTATCAGAACCATTGTTAAGCAGTGACATCACCTGAACTTTCACAAATATCCTAAGGCCCCTATCCCAGCTCCTGGCCCCACTCCAAACTCCTGACTGTGCAGTATGCCTGGAGCAGGGCCAGGCTGGAGACTCACTGGCATGGAATCCCCGGTGGGACCCCCACACTTCCCAAGTTTAACTATCCAGTATTGATCACAGTAATATGCTAGATGGTTTAGATCTTCTAGAAAGCAGGGGGGGAGGGGTTGAAACACATGATTTCAAAGTTCCTTTCTAAGCCCAGACTCCATAATCCTGTCATTAAGAAATTAAGATTCTATTATGCATAATCGCCAAGATCAACTGTGTCAGAGGACTGTTCTCCCTGAGTCACAAGACACCTCCTCACAAGCTTCCTACACCACCACAGTGATAAAGCCTAGGAATCTGCCAAATGGTGTGGGTTCTTACTGGTGACATATTTGTTCTTAATTACTCCAGACCCTACTTGGAGTAACATTTCTCACAACAGCTTCTAGCAGGTTTCAGTTATTAGTTTTATAATTTTGTTTTCTTAATTAAAAAAACCTATATATTTAAAGTGTAAAGAATAATTTGAAAATGAATTGACCAACAAAATAAGGCCCGAAGCATGGAGGCATGGAACAGACTGACATACCTCAATGTGGGGCTGTGGGGACGAGAAGAGATAAACCAAAGAACTTACGTACTTATATGCATAAACCATGGACACGGGCAATAGGGTAGTGAAGACCTGGAGGGGTGGGTAGGGGCTGGGAGGAGGGGGGAAGGGGGAGTGGGAGATATCTGTAATACTATCAACAACAAAAAAAATATATTTTAAAAAACTGATATTATTAATAGTCCTCTTACTGAGCTGTTTTGCATGTGTGCCTAATTAACTATGCTATGAAATAAGGGTAATACATATCATGAAATTTGTGTTTGATTAACATTGCTTTGCAATTTACTTGACTATAATAATAAATACTCTCTCTCTTAAAAAACGAATGATTTGAGCTGGAATTGGTTGCTTTCACAGGTCCCATGGATAGGGAACGAGTGGCTAGTCAAACATCTGGATTATTTACCACTGGTAGAAAACACAGTCTCCTTCTCAAAACCATACCCTGTACAAAACAACAAATTTCCTTACAAATTAGTAAAATGAAATATTTCCCCAAATTGCCTTGCTTTCGGAATTTGTAGGAAAAAAAGCAGAAGCCCATAAATTCAGGCAATGGCTACTCTTTTGAGTTGAAATAGCTAATTTCTGAAGAGAATCCTTCAAAATTCAGAATCATGGTTAACAACCATGTTCCTAATATAGAAGAGCAACCTGGAAATCTCTATTTTATGGCACTGGTTGAAGTTAACTAGTGATTCCTCCTTAAATCACGAATAGTGAAGTAATGGTGAGCCTTATCTCAGAGTAGCACAAGTATACAAAATCCTGATTGGGCACTCAGGGAAGTGCGGTGCAGCAGGCAATAATGGTGAGGGAATTAATCCCCTCAGGGCAATATGAACACCCCAGTAATGCTGCCTGCTAGAGATCAGGCTGCCTGCTTCCAATGCTCTCTCTTCTCCTCACTACCTTGTGTGATCACAAGTGAGTCTTTACCTTAAGATGCCTTAGTTACCTCTTCTGAAAAAAATGGGCACAATTAAAACAGTACCTTTGCCATTGAGGGTATAAGGCAGCGGTTCTCACCTGTGGGTCGCGACCCCTTTGGGGGATCGAACGACCCTTTCACAGGGGTCGCCTAAGACCATCAGAAAACACATATATAATTACATATTGTTTTTGTGATTAATCACTATGCTTTAATTATGTTCAATTTGTAACAGTGAAATTGGGGGTCACCACAACATGAGGAACTGTATTAAAGGGTCACAGCATTAGGAAGGCTGAGAACCACTGGATAAGGATTTAATGAGATGAAGCATATGAAGGTCTTAGCCTTCTTCCTGCCTGGTACACAGTAAGTGCTCAATCATTTCAGTCATTGTACACAGGCAGACACACACACAGATCATACACACAAGACCAGGCAGCCAGTAAGCCTGGAATACAATGTAGCCATTGTTAGTCCATGAAGTAATACAGCAATCAGGACCAAAAGATCACTGTAGGCTCATTAGCATATTCTAACACAGCTGCCTGATAAATCCAACTGAAACCTCTCAAGTGGCATTTTAATCAGGAACATCTTTGTAGAACAATGTCTAATGCATGCTCTCCAGAGTACAAAATGACCAAAGGCCAGGTCACAGAGCTAAAACGGTCATCCCATGGAAGAAGTTCTGTTTGCGACAATCCAACACTGCATTTAATGTATCTCATTTGTGCTCACAGCGCCTGGTGCCTAGCACATAGCTGACACGCAGTAAGAGCTGTCTCATCGAGTCTAGCAGACACCGCACATCCTACCACATCACCACTAAGTGTTGTGAGCCAGAGGAAGCTCCACATGTTATATTATATAACACACCTGGAAAAACTCCTGCTATCTTTTCAGAAGAGATGAGTATTTTGAAAACAATCTTCTATATAACTCAAAAAATAAATGGCCTTTGGGGCTGAATTTTTTTTTAATTGAACTTTGACCCAAGAAATTCACTCAGGGTCTCTGAATATAGAATAGCAACTTGGAAATCTCTACTTTATGCCCACTTGTTGAAGTAAATTTGTGACTCTTTCTTATATCATAAACAGCAAAGTAACTGTGAGCTTTATCTCAGAGCGCTACATGTATGCAAAATCCTGACCTTTCACCTCACTGATTATAAAACAACAACCACACTCACCAACCACTTTTCACACTCACACGTACAAAAAGGCTCTGGATATGCCAGAGAGATCTCAAACAAATGAAAGCTGAGGCAACGGGAAGCCAAGCTGAAAATTGTGCTCAGCATAAGATGTGCATGCTCCAAGTAAGCCCACCTCAGTCTTCAGGGAGGCCTGTGTAAAATGTGCAATAATTTTACCTAAGACACACAGCACAGGCAGGGAGCACAGCTCACTTCCTCACAGTCACTGTCAGATCAACTGAAAGATCAATAAGCACATTCTTTTAACCCTTACCGCAGCTTCCTGCTTTTCTACACGCCTATTTGTGAGGACAAGATGTCCAGGGCCTGTGTCCCTCTGCTGCACTTCACCAAAGGCCCCTCCCAAAGCAGACACACACACACACACACACCAGCCCAAGCTATAGTTTCAAGACTCTTTTTTTTAAGACTGGTTTTCTTTTTTAAATTTCTTTGGCTGGCCATTTAAAAATGTGTATCTGTGGATACATGTCAGAACCTAGAAAAAGGCTGCTTATCAATCTTTTACTAAAATACTCTGTTGTCTGGGTGTGAGGATAAAATTCTGAAAGGAAGACACCAGCAATTCAATCCCACATTGGGCAAGTGAACCCTTAAGAAAGAGCCCACATCTGCCTGCAGCTGTCTTTCCATTTTATGTCTTTCCATTTTATGTGGCAGTTTCAGGTGCCAGAAGGGGAGCCATGTTTTGTTAAAGTAAATGAGGATTTCATCCTAGTACCTCCTAGTTCTGGACCCCATATTATGTACATTGCAGTCTGTTCAGAAAAAAATATCCAAGATTTGGAAATTAGACAAAAAATGATGCTCAGGTGAGCTTTCAATCTCAATCTGATGCATTTTCGAGTAAGCTCCCCCTAAGGCCCATCTGATTTTCTCTGGAAACGTAACTTGATTTACATAACACTTGATTAGGACATTTTATAGCCCCATAAAAGTCAGAGGATAGTCCTGGCCTGTGTGGCTCAGTTGGTTGGAGCATCATCCCTTGCATCAAAAGGTCACCGGTTTGATTCCAGTCAGGGCACATACCCAGACTGTGGGTTTGATCCCTGGTAAGAGCATGTATAGGAGGCAACCAATCAATGTTTCTCAGATATATCTCTCCTTCTCCCTTCCTTTTTTTCTCTAAAATCAATAAAACAAGCAAACAAAAACATATCCTCAGATAAGGATTAAAAAATTTGTTTTTAAAAGTCAGAGGATAACACACAGGAAAACAACAAGGTATGTGGCTTTCTTTTTTCTTCTTCTTCTTCTTTTCTGGTAGAAATGATAACCCCGGAAGTTAAGATTTCATTGTCCTCTAAGACATGAAACCACTTGGAATCTAACTTAGCAATCTTCTTTGAACATTCCTTTTTCCACTGCCATCTTAATCAGTTTCATATATCCTCACTGAATCAGTTTTGTTATTCTGCTAGTTCTCTCATTAAATGACCTCAGTAAAATTTTGACACATGCTCTCTCTACCTGTGTGTTCTTAACAATTTTAGAATGAGTCTTTGATAGTTCCTGGGCCCGACACTCAAATGGTGCCTGGGGGACTAAGGTCTCTGCTACAGGACCCTCTCACCCCTAATAGTCATACTCATAGGGCAACCATGTGAAGATAACCAGGTTCAGGCTGATTAGCTCAGTCAAATAGTATGGCACAAATGAGGCTCCAGCACAGGTGTGACACCTCCCCCCATCCACAGAGGCCACAGCTTTAGACAAAGAAAACATACACTGAAAGTGAGTAAGGGCAGCAATTCCACTTACATGTGTAAACAGTGCCTTTGTCCATAAGAAGACTTCTACAAGAATGTTCAAAGCCTATATTCATAAAATAACCAAACTGGAAACAACCCAAATATGCATCAACAGGAGGATAGTTAAATTGTGGCATACTCATAAAATGGGATCTATACAGCAAGAACCAAGCGCTGATATACACAACCACATTTTGTTGTGTAAAAGAAG
This sequence comes from Myotis daubentonii, assembly GCF_963259705.1. Taxonomy (NCBI): domain Eukaryota; kingdom Metazoa; phylum Chordata; class Mammalia; order Chiroptera; family Vespertilionidae; genus Myotis; species Myotis daubentonii. The sequence continues at coordinate 128,663,929 of NC_081861.1, read as the reverse complement.
TCAGATATAAAAGAGTGCATATTGCATTATTCCATTTATATGAAATTCAAGTACAGGCAAAACTAATCTATGATGATGGATTACCAATGGGAAGGGGAATGACTGGGAACAGGCATGATGGAACTTTATGGAGAGAGAGAAATAGCATTGATCTGGATGATGGTTACAGAGGCACACACTTAGGGTAAAATAATCAAGCTGTACAATTATGACTTTAGCATTTTACTCTATGTAAATTTCACCTGAAAAATGAATAATTTTTTAAAAGAGAAGGGAGAAAGAAAAATGTATTCTTAAAGAAGTGGGTGGGGCCGAAACCGGTTTGGCTCAGTGGACTGAAGGGTCCCAGGTTCGATTCCGGTCAAGGGCATGTGCCTGGGTTGCGGGCATATCCCCAGTGGGAGATGTGCAGGAGGCAGCTGATCGATGTTTCTCTCTCATCGATGTTTCTAACTCTCTGTCTCTCTCCATTCCTCTCTGTAAAAAAATCAATAAAATATATTTTTTAAAAAAAAGAAGTGGGTGGGGGGTGAGGTAGAGAGAAGAAAGGGAAGTGGGATTTTAAAAGATTCTTCTTCCACATGTACAGTAAATAAATTAAATAAGAACTAACTAGATAAAAGAAAAAGAGGGACAACCCTAAAAGACCATGAGGCCTAGTTGGGTATATTTATGTGTGCCAACAAATCGCAGCCCGAAAGCTACTTAAGCCCAGGCATCTTCTTAATCCTGGGGATGTCAGAATGGCTAGTATTTCTCCTTTGAGAAATTGAGACAATACAGAGTTGAGAGTAGACACTGACTAAGGATCCAATAAATGAATCAAGAAAACACTTAAGGTAAGCTCTCTGACAGTGGTAACAATGGCATACAGGCACACAAATAAGCAAGATTCCACAAGATTACCCGACTCAATTTGGGACAAATTATTCTTAGCTAAATAAAGCATGTGTAAACCACTTTCAAAACGGTGAACTTATGCCAATATGATTATTACTTAAAGATGTATTTTCAGCTTCTAGAATTCTCCCCAGCAGTTTTCATTATTGTTACATTCCACTGCATCCACCTACTAGATTTTCAATAATAGGCCTAAAACATTCCCAGTGGGTGAAGATTTGCAGATAGACTCAGCCATCTGAAAGAATATAAGTTTCTTTTTCTGCCAAATGTGACAGCCATAAAGAGGTACAGCTCCAGCCATTCCTGCCACACCCTTTGTGGCCTGGGAAGAACAAGCATCTCCAAAGTGCATGACTTCCCTTCACTGGAAGTGCTCTAGCCTAGGTGAGATGACAAGTGATTAGGCAACAGCAGGGCACTTGGGCCAGAGGAGAGGGGAGAGGGCACACGCAGTAAGTGGCCAGCCACACACTGTCTCCTTTAATCCTCAGAGTGGCCTGATGGGATAGTCAGGCTCAAACAAGGCAACAGAAGGTACGCTTGAATTAGGTAACCTGAGGAGGGATTAATAAAGAGACTTTTACAAAGTGGATGAGATGCAGAGAAATTCCAAGGCAGGAGCCAGAGCTAGAAACAAGGGCTGTCCATGCCTGCAGGGATGAGAAGAAAGGAATGTGGAGGAAGGGGGATTGATGGAAGCATCTCCTGTCTGGCCAAGGGACACAGCCAGACCAAAGGAACTCCAGGGCAAGGATCCAGGACAATAACCCCTGTCCTGGCTAGCCTCCCTCCCTCCCTCCCTCCCTCCCTGCCATTTCCCTCCAGCCTCTCTTTGACCAAAGCCCAAGGAAGCAATGGGGAAGCAGCCCACTGAGGTGGCCTGAGGCCAAGAAGGGGGAGAAGGGTGGAGAGAGGCCCCACTTTGACAGCAAGGAGCCTTTCTGTTCCCTAGTGCTCCATGAGCAAGCCTGCCCGGCTCTTCCTGAGCTGCCCTGCCCTGGTGCCCACTGCCCTGCACAAATGCTTACAGCAGGTATACTCGTCTTAAGCCCTGAATAAAGTTCTCCTTCCTAGAGTCCTCCTCTCTCTTTCCCATGGTCCTCCTCCCCTCTTTCTCAGAGTCTTCTTCTCTTTTTCCCAGATCCTCCTTTCGTGGGGCACGGTTGCAGTGTTTTGGCCAAGTTCAAGCCTCGGACTAATGAAAGGACAGGGTCCTCTCATTGCCACGTGCAAGTCCCAGCGGGAGGGCAGGGCCCTCCCAGCACAATCATAGCCAACGGCTATGGTTGTAAGCTTGAACCTATGGTCCGAACACGTGGCCCTACGTGCCTTGTGATAGAGTTTGGGTGCATGTAGTTAAGTGAGGTTGGAACTCACGAGAATGCTGTAAACAACTTGATCACGCCCCTACTTTGCCTCGTGGCATCTGCTATAAAATAAAGACACGGCTTGTGGGCGCTATCGTTGTCTCCTCATCAGGGAGGCAGCGTCCCATTGAGACCCAGCTATTATTCTCTTGTCTGTCTTTCCTTAATCCTTTCACCCCCCCAACCCCCACTCGGGATCACCCTTGGTTGTGCTGGGTGGCACAACCTTTCTCTTTCCCATGGTCCTCCATTGTCATTCTTCCTCCTTTGTCTTTACCCCAAACTTTGCCCCTTTGATCTAGGAAAAACCCTCCTAGAATTTGGCTCACCTTCAAGACAGTCCTTGTCCCCAAATTGGAGTTTTTGTTTGAAAGGGCAAAAGAATTCATCCCTGTTTACACAACAGCAGTCAATCTATGGTGGCCCAAATGTAATACTTTCCTACTCTTAAAATGGGAGAGAGCTGCTTGGTTAAGCTGTAGTCCAAGAAAAAAACTGTTTACATTTCCATAACTGTTAACGGAAAGCAATATTTATCAGCATGTTACCAACAAAACTCAAAGAAGGAAGAAGGAAGAAAAAAAGGAGGAGGAGGAGGAGGAAGAAATGTTAGCAGGATCACACTAAGGCAAGATCCTGAAGATTAAACTGGGTTCCTATTTGCTCTAGACAGGGAGAGGACCCAGGGGTTGGAAGCTTGGGTCACATCACTGTTTTTTCATTCAACAGCCACTTTCCATAAAACCGTCCCATATAGCCCTCCCGGCTCTTTGGGGGGAACACCAGCATCTCTAGACCCATATTCCCCTCCCACCTGCCCCCACAGCCTCAGGTCTTAAGCAATGTCTGCTATCACCGAAACTACATCAGGAGCCCTGGGGATATCTGCACACAGCCCTTCCCACTGAGAACATTCCCGGTGTTCTCCACTGTTACATGGAAGTTTATGGTACAGAGACTCTACACCTTCGTGGTATTTCCCACAGGGAACAGCCAGCCTCCAGGTCCCTTTTTTGCTCAATTTCACCTTTTACAACTGTGCAGTATACCATTTCTTTTTTTAGGATTTTGTTATTTAAGTACAATTGGTATACAATATTAGTTATATTAGTTCCAAGTGTACAATATAGTGATTTGACATCTTTATACCTAACAATGTGATCACCACACATTCTAGTAATCATCTGTCACCATGCAAACTTATCACAGTCTCATTGATTACCTTCACCTTTTTCACCCAGCCCCCCAGCTCCTCCCTCTCCTCTGGTAACCACCCCTTTGGTCTCTGTTTCTATGAGTCTGTTTTTGTTTTGTTTGTTCCGTGTTTTGTTTTTTTAGAGTTCTTAACATGAATGAGCTACAGTTTTGTAATTACCGCTAGATGACTTTGGCAAAGGGCAAATTTTCAAAATCTTACTGAAAAAATAGATGTTATTCAATGCTGCATGGCCATAATGAGGGAAAGGAAAATAATATTGCTCCTTTCAAAAAAGCAACATGAATACAAAGGTGGAAAAACATAGTATAACTGGAATTTTGCATTTCATTTGATTGCTACTTAAGTAGTCAAAACTAGTTTCACCCCATTTTTAATGGAATGGAAAAGGGTAAAATCCCTTTAAATCAGCAATTTTCAACATTTTTTGTCTCATGACACACCTAAACTAATTACTAAAATTCTGTGGCACACCAAAAAATATATAATTTTTTTGCTGACAAAAAAAATTGGTATAATTTTCATTCATTCACACCAGACAGCTGTGTCATATTTTTTATTTGACAGCCTAAAGGAAAAGAGGTCAGTCAGTGCCCCTGACTAAATAGTCAGGTATTGCATGTTTTTTTTTTAATATATTTTATTGATTTTTTACAGAGAGGAAGGGAGAGAGACAGAGAGTTACAAACATCGATGAGAGAGAAACATCGATCAGCTGCCTCCTGCACATCTCCTACTGGGGATGTGCCTGCAACCCAGGTACATGCCCTTGACCGGAATCGAACCCGGGACCCTTCAGTCTGCAGGCCAATGCTCTATCCACTGAGCCAAACCGGTTCTGGCGGTATTGCATGTTTTAAAAATTCTTGCAGCACACCAGTTGAAAATCACTGCTTTAAACCATCAAAGCAAATAAACAAGTACATAAATGAAACAGTTTAAAAGCTTTCTATTTTTCTAGCATTTTCTAAGTGACACACCATTTTGAAAAAGAACATTCTGGGCCTTCAGAAAGTGATTTCAAAACAGGTATTTCTAGCTATCTAGGCAAAGCTATATGTGCTCTTCTTAGTAGCACACAAGAGGTCCAGCTGACAAGTTGTCCTCTAAGAGCCCAGGAAATTCTTCCTCAGCCCACAGCTTTGGTCAGTAGAGCCCACACAGCAGACAGGAAAAGGGTTTCGCTTTGTACTCACTCTTACAAAGTTGTCAGGGAACAAACCTCTCCTGCCATTGATCTGTCCCTCCCACCAGCCTCCATCTTCCTTCCTGATGTTGGTGATGATCTCACCCACGCTGATAGTCAGCTCATCGTCGTGCTGGGCCTGGTAGTCAAACTCCACTATGGCCTCCACTGAAAGAAAGGAAAAGGGACAAAAAAAGAGAGAACAACTTAGATGGGGTGTTGGAGAAGTCTGAGGCTCAGCAGTCCTGGAAGGTCAGTAAAGTTATATTAAAGGGATTTCCCCTCTACCAATAATTAAAATAACAGGGCCACATACAGTGAGCTGATTTTGGTTGAAGAAATCTTTGCTAAACCCTGTAGCACAGAAACCACAAAGTGTTGGTCTGTGGTCAGGCACAGGCTGAGTGGCCAGCAAGTCTCAGGACCAGCAGGGGCTTCAGAGGGGAAACTGCACAATGACAGAAGGCCAACGACATTTGCAAGCCCCACCCCCCGCACCAGAGGGAGTCCAGCATTTTTTCCTCAAGTGTGAAGATAGCAGATAACAGGTGTGAGTTTGGTTCTTGGGTGCCTCCTCCCTCTCCAAGGTTAAGGTTGTGCAAACTGTAGGCAATCACAGTTTCCACTCTACAGAGGTGATGCCCATCTCTCAGCTAATACAGAGGCCATGCTGGCCAAAATAATGTTTCAGACAGCTAACAGTTGCAGCCACAACTGCCCTTTCAACAGATGGCTTGCCGGCCAGTAATACCACTATAAATTGTTCTCCGAGTTGATGGTGAGTTTTTATAATTGGTAAAAGGTGGAAGCAATGGATGATACAGATGGGTCATCTTGTTGACAAAGCACCAATGCAAATTAGCAGAGCTAACCAATCCAGAGACTGGTTAATTTTTCCACAGATGGATTATACAAATTATCTAGACTTTGGGCCTCACCTCACACCCATCTCTATCAGTCCCCTGTCCTTTTTATTTGCAGCTTAATATGAATGAATGAATGAATGAATGAATGAATGAATGAAAGAAGAGTGAGTGAATGAATACAAGCGAAGGAAAAATTAGGTAAAACTCCAAATGATGAATCAGCAACTTAGAATTACAGTAAAATAATGGAAAAGGGAAAGTTAAATAAGTTCCATAGGAAGCACATATACAAAAATGAACTCAAAATGGACTGCAGACCTAAATGTAAGAACTAAAACTGTAAAATTTTTATAAGAAAGCATAGTAGAAAATCTCAGTGATCTTGGGTTTAGCAAAGATTTCTTCAATAGGAGACAAAAAAGCACAAACAACTTTTACAAATTCAATTAATTGGGGTAGTTTTTTCAGGGGCTTTGCATCTACATTAGGGATAAATTCCCAAACTGCTTCTGGATCAGAAGACCCTCCCCATCCAGACGAGTGTGCTCATCTGTCCACTCATAATGTCAGCTAATCCAGACAGTTTATAAGCAAGTAAAAGTGGAATTTCCTTCCCTAGATTATTTTTTCATTCTACAATTAGCTGGCCAACTCTGCTGTCATCAATCTGCCCAGGACCAAGTTGACTTGTGACTCACTCTCATCGCTTACCAACAGAAAGGAAGAGTAAAAGAGCATAAACAAGGCAACCTTTCCAGATCAGCATGACAAGTGCAAAGGCAGAAACACTCCAATTTCCTTGTGCCATGCTCTGCTCCCCAACAGTTAAAAGGAGCCATAAGAACAATTTAACCAGATCAGTTAAAAAAAAAAAAAACCACAGCCTTTTTAAAATTACCTAGACATGGATTTATTGAAGTTTTGGCATCAGAACTAAGATTACAGAACTAAGTAAGTGCTATTTATGGAACAGACACTTTTCCTGCATTATCTCATTTAATCTTCACAATATTGTGATGCCCATCTTCCCATTAAAGAACCCAAAGCTCAGTAAAGCTTATTTGCTGAGCCAGTGCTCTCAAAAGTGGGATGCATTCACTACAGGGATGAGTTGACACAATGAAAAAAACAACAACACATTAGAACATCTATTCATTTTAATTTCAAAAAAAGAAAAACACAACTTCTCTAATATTCAATTTGCACAATTACACTGGCTCCTTCATCCAGCCTTTAGGTCAGGCAGTCGAGCATGTTCCAAGGGCAGTGAGCAGCCTGAGAGACAGTGGTGCTCCTCGACAAGGATGGCTGCCATCGCCAGCTTTTAGCTCCACGGGGTACCCTGCAGGGTTGTGAGGCCTCTTGATAAAGTCCCTTTGTGGCTATTACCCCTTTTAACTAAAATCACTCTCACTAATGGATGAGAGGCTTGAAAAGATCTGTAAAAAGAAAGTAGGGACTGTAGAAAAGACTCAACACGTGACCAAACAGACAAGAAAATGGCAGCCATTTTGGGAGGTGAACACAAGGACAAGCCAATCAGATCTGACAGGGAGATGATCAAAAACTCTAAATTATCAAGACAATTTTTAATATGGGTTTTTTTCCACCCTTGATACAGGTGTAAGTTACCTAAGTAGAATAGCAAAGTATTGAGAATAGCAAGATATTTAAAACTATGTACCTGAACCATCAAGACAAATGTCTTCACTTTTTCACCAATGTTGAAAGATATGCATACTCAATCTTAGGTTTTCCAAAAGGTCACTAAACCTAATAATAAATATTTAGCAGCTTCTTTTGGGCTTTTCTCAATCAGCTAGTATAGTAATATATGCACATAATCTATAAATAAATTCATATATAGAGACAGTCAATTATTTTATTAATAACAGGTATTATTTTTTTAAACAAGAAAGGGCTTGAGGGTGGAGGTGGCCAGGGAGAGGTCAATGGCGGAAAAAGGAGACATATGTAATATTATATGTAATATTTTAAACAATAAAGAATTTTTTTTAAAAAGCTGCAATGAAAAAAAATAAAGGACGAAAGGGCTTAGAACTCTGACCTAGGCTCCCCACAGCTGACCCCATTTGAGCACTTGGAGATGAAAGCTTATAGCTTTTCTGATGGGGACAGAAAATCCTGGGAAGTGGAGAAACAGCACGTGGGACCAGCCTGGGGGAGAAGAAGGAGGACAGGAAGGCAGCTAAGGAGGAATCTAGTCAAGGATTCAATCTGAACTTGGATCCTGTGTACATTGGAGGACTCAGAACCCCATCAACTTCCAGGACACAACCTTGCTTCTTCTTTCCTAAACAGCAAGTTTCATTTTCTCCATTCTGTATGTGGGCTTCGCCAAGGCAAAGCTGGAAGAGGACAACGAATCTGCTTTAAGAAAATGGTCACTAAGAAGTAAACAGCTGCTGCCTTTTGTTGCAAAGGGGAGAGAGTACATCTGATCTTCCTTCACTCTCCCTCTTCCCATAAACCCAAGGTCACACCTTAATTGATGCCTGCTATGAGTGAGGCTGGGGATTAGGGACTGGGAACTCCAGGATAAAGCACAGCTGCCTAATTTTCCAGTCTTCCTAATAACCTATTGAGCAGTCTTTCCTGATTTTCTATTTCTTCAGACTCCCTGACACTTAAGTAATCAAGAGCACCTTGCTCGCCCTCTGGCCCCAGCTGGGCCTTGGCTGCCTCTTATCACCCTCCTCTCTCCTCCAATCCCCAGGCTTCTCTGGCCCCTGGCATTGAGACAATTCCACATTGTGGTGGCTGAACTAAGTCTCAGGCTCCCAGTGAGCCTCTAAATGCCTTCTGGGTATGAATCATCCTCAGTTCTGTTATGGCCCCCTATGAGCCTCCATGACATGTAATAGGTGCTCAATAAAGCTTTAATAAATCAACTGCTCAACTTGCATTTTATAATGGCAGATAGTTCTCTGCCCAATAAAAATGCTACTAAAATGCCAAGTGTCAATCACATTTTTGCAAATTGAGTCAGATTCTTCAGTGCACTAAGGGAGCTTGCTATTTAAAGGATCCTGTGGTTAATTCTTTTGTAACATGAATAATCACTTCCTGCTTTACCTTTCCTGTCAAGATGAATTTTTGCATATCAGCTTTGTCTAAGAGGAGGAAGCCTACGTATGGCTTTGTTAAGAGCCCATAAATCATGAGGCTACGTCTCTCCTAAGGGCTCTTTTTTGTATCCCTTGCAAGCTTCTAACCAGTTCGGGGCTTTGCTGTCCACTATATGTGGCTATCAAGTACTTGAAGTTTGCCTAGTCCAAATCAAGATGTGTTGTAAAATACACAGCAAGTTGAAAGACATATTGGCGGGGGGGGGGGCAGAGAATGTAAAATATCTCATTAATTTTTATATTGATTGCATGTTGAAATGATAATATTTTACATGTGCAGATTAAATATTCAAGTGAATTTCACTTGTTTCTATTTAGTTTATGAATGTGGCTACTAAAACATTTGAAATTACTTATGTGGCTGTATTTTATTTCTTTTGTGTGTGTGAATGTGTGTGCAAGAGAAGGGAATGGAGATTAACTTTTCACATATCAACTGCTTGATGGTGTTTATAGTTACAATTAGTCTAAGTCATCCCATACCATATTATATTTCTACTAGAGGCCCGGTGCACAAAAATTTGTTCACTCAGGGGGAAGGGGGGGTCCCTCAGCCTGGGACCCCTCGGGAGATAACGACCTGCTGGCTTAGGCCTGCTCCCGGGTGGCAGAGGGCAGGCCCAATCCCTAGGTGCAGCCCCTGGTCGGGCTCAGAGCAGGGCTGATTGGGGAGTTGGGGCGCCACCCCTGTCATGCACAGAGCAGGGCGGATTGGGAGGTTGCGTTGCCACCCTCAGTCACGCTCAGGGTGGGGCTGATTGGGGGGTTGGGGCACCGCCCCCTGTCACACTCAAGGCAGGGTCGATGGGGATGTTGTGGCGCCACCCCCTGTCACTCACAGAGCAGGGCCCATCAGGGGGGTTGGGGCTCCGTACCCTGTCACGCACAGAGCAGGGTCAATCAGAGGGTTGGGGAGCTCCACCCTGTCATGCACAGAGTAGGGCCGATAGGGGAGTTGGGGCACCGCCCCCTGTCACACACAGAGCAGGGCGGATAAGGGGGTTGGGGCGCCGCACCCTGTCACACTCAGGGCAGGGCCGATGGGGAGGTTATGGCTCTACCCCATCACACACAGAGCAGGGCCCGTGGGGGGGGGTTGGGGCGCCGCACCCTGTCACACACAGAGCAGGGCCAATCAGGGGGTTGGGGCACCGCAGCCTGTCACACACAGAGCCGCAGGGCAATCAGGGGAGCTCCCCCCTATCAGGCACAGAGCAGGGCTGATCAGGGGGTTGGGGCACCTTCCCCTGTCAGGAACAGAGCAGGGCAGGTAGGGAGGTTGTGGCCCCGCCCCCTGTCACACACAGAGCCACAGGGCGATCAGGGGGTTTGGGCGCTGCCCCCTGTCACGCTGATCCCAGTGCCAGGAGGCCTCTCGGCTCCGCTGATCCCGGTGCTGGGAGGCATATTACCCTTTTACTATATAGGATAGAGGCCTGGTGCATGGGTGGGGGCTGGCTGGTTTGCCCTGAAGGGTATCCAGGATCAGGGTGGGGGTCCCCACTGGGGTGCCTGGCCAGCTGGGTGAGGGGATGATGGCTGTTTGCAGCTGGTCACACACCCATTAGGGTGGGGGCCCCCACTGGGGTGCCTGGCCAGTCTGGGTGAGGGGCTGAGGGCTGTTTTCAGGCTGGCGGGTGACTGAAGCTCCCAACCGCTCCTTTTTTTTTTCTTTTTTATTCTGGGCCAGCTTTAGCTCTGAGGCTTCACTTCAGCTCTTAGGCCTCCGCTGCTGAAAGCAGGTTTCTGGCCTTTGTTTATCTTCTGTATTTGAAACAATGTTGTGATCCTGCTGGCTGAAGCCCAGCGACTAAAGCAGGTTTCTGGGGTTTTGTTTAGCTTCTATATTTGTAACATAGTTGCTTAGAGTTGCAGCTCAGAGGCCTGCAGCGGCAGGCGGGGAACGTTGGAGTCCTCTGTCACTGAAGCAAGCAAGCCTCATGTTCGCTTCCAGCTGCCTGGCTGCCGGCCGCCATCTTGGCTGGCAGTTAATTTGCATATTGCCCTGATTAGCCAATGGGAAGGGTAGTGGTCGTACGCTAATTACCATGTTTCTGTTTTATTAGATAGGATTGGACTGAGATGGTTCTGGATAATGCTTGGCAGACAGGAGATCAAGGCCTTGCATTGCACAAACACACTCAAAATCTTCGAGAGAGCCCATGAGAAAGTCTGTGTCCCCAAAACCCATTTTCTTAGCTGCAGGAAGCTGTAGGTATCTATGGCAAGGATAAAGCATTACCTACGATTTTTTTAATGGTACCCTTTGAGCAATTACCTCTGGGAGTGAGCACAAAATTAAAACATTAAGCTAAACAGAATATATCAGAGGTATAATTAGGGCAACAGTAAACAAAATCCCATATTTAAAGACACCATAAATTATAAAACTTAAGAGCATCTTTTTCAGAAAAATATCACCCTCCAGCTGCTTGCCGTGCCAGAAGCCAGCCTCCACAAGTTTGCTACATGTATTGTCAATGCAAAAGCCACAGTTAACCAGTGTGTGCAGAGATGGAGCCAGAGGAGATAAGAGGTCTGCTTCTGAGAGGCAGAACACTTCAACCACCCCCACCTATGACCTCTGACCTCCAACCTCCACCTTCAAACTTGCTGGACTGTCTCCTCCCCACAAAGGTGAAATGGGTGGTTTTGAACTGTTGATTGGCTAAGCCAGCTGCCAAGCTCTTCTCATGGTGGTTCTGAGGCCCTGTTGGGTGACCTGGCCCCTCCCTGCCTCCGTGCAGTACTTCCTCTCTCCTAGGGCTCACAGTGCTGTTTGTGGTGGCTCAACCCAGTCAGACTAGTCAGACTGTAAGCTCCATCTGGGACAAGCTCATATCTTTTTCAGGATCCCACCCCCCTTGCCTGGCATCACGTCTGGCTCCATAAATATTTGAATAAACTGGAAAGCATGAAGGAGAATGAAAGTTGCCGATTAATTTCCTCGGTCCATACATATGTATAGATCATGTTGCAAGCCTCACAATACAGTTTGAAGCTTTAAAAATTTCATAAGTATAAATGTTGCATAGAAATTGCTTTTACACTTATTTCATTTTGTGAATTTTTAAAGGATAAATTTCTAATGTTAATGTTTTGTTCTAGTACTCTGAAGACAGCATATAAAATCAGGAGGAAGTTTTTGCCAAAAAAGATTTCACCAAGAAAGATCATGATTGCTGAGAGAGATAGAAAGAACATTAGTTAACATCTTGTCAAATCCTTTTTAAAATTTTACAGATGAAGAATTGGGGCCTGGAAGGTTCCATGGATGAGGCTTAGAGAGAGTGAGAGATAAGCAATGGTAGCATCAAAACTAGGACTAAGCTCTCCCAAATGGCAGTCCAGGTGAGAGAAGGGAACATCTAAAATGAAAAGGAAGAAAAACTGAGACCAGTGAGATACAGATTTCCATGTCATTGTGTTTTTTTTTCTTTCAGATATAACATAGTTTCCAAAATACCCAGAAAAAATTACACCAGTCAGGAACACATAATAACCTGTATTCAAATCTAAAGAGAGAGATACCCCCCTAGTGGTTACCTAGGGGTGGGGTGGGGACAGAGACTGACTGTAAATGGATATTAGAGATCTTTAGGAGGTGATGGAAATATTCTAAAATTACAGTGTAGTGAGAGTTTCACAATGCTAAAATCATTGAATTGTACATTTTAAATTGGTAGAATTTTATACGTCAATATAGATTTTTTTAAATAAAAATTCTATGTGATATCTATTTCAGAATATATGCCAACATTTGCTTATTGAGGTGGTTGTCTGTGTTTGTGTTCCAAAGAGAGACCATTCCCCATTCAGGGAGGGGCACCATTTGAGGGACTGTCCCCTGCCCCATGAAATACAGTCTGCTGGGACTATCTATAAACATGCCCTGCCCTCTGCTAGCACAGAACTCAACTATATCTCACAGCAGCATACAAGACTACATGACAAAGGCGAAATGTTTGCAGCAGATATCCCCACAGGGCTCCCAGGAGAGGTGTTGATCCCTGGGGCTGTGTGGTTGCCATCTTTCCCCCAACCTGATCTTCCAGCTTTCCCTTCCACCCTGTAAACCAGCCCACAGCCTTCTAGGAAGTCCTCTTCCTTATTTTAGTTAAAGGAGAGTTGATTTCTGCTGCTTGCAACCAGAGTACCCTAGTGGATACATTCATGCATCAACTTTTTAAAAAAACAGACTTTTTCCTACACAAGTCTGTAGAACACCCAGTTCTCAACATCCCATGCTTCCCCAGTAATGTTGGGCCTGAGGGTTTGGGGACCTGAGCTTCCCAGGTCAGGACACAGGTACTGCAGGCACCTTCAAGTCCAACAAAGCTGACTGTCACACCATGTTTTCCTTTGGTGTCTTCACAAACATACCAAATGGCACCAGACCAACAAGGGGGTCATTCCTCAGGCCTGAATCTGTTAGAAACTGAACATCAGCTTCTCCAAGGAAGATAAGCTCAGAACACAGACCCCAGTGGAGAGCCACTGCACCTTAACTCTCTCCCTGGGCAGGAGGCAGAAATGGCTTCCTGCAGGGCTCAATGATGTCTGTAGCAGGCCTGGTAGCAGCTCCCAGAACTGGGCATCATCAGGGAAAGGGATAAAGAGATAAATCAAGAAAGAAGAGAAAGAACAAACCCAGCTGTGATAGAGGTAAAGAAAAAGGCCCACCACTGACTGCCTCAGACAGCACAAAGGACGCTCCTGTCATACTGCTTTCTAGAATAGCCCAAGAAAACTGGGCCTTCCATCTCTCCCCTCTTATCACCTCTGTCTAGGCAGCTTTATGGAGGACACAAGGTATAGGAGAAGAAACACAGACTTAGAAGCCTGGTAGGCCTGGGAGTGAATTCCAACTTAAACATTTACTAGCTGTGTGACATGGGGCCAGATACCTTGAGTTCATTTTCTTAAAATCAGGAGACGATCTACCAAGTGGGTTATTGCAAGGAGGAGGGATGACGCCTATAAACTCCTATACATAGAAGCTGCTCCATAAATGACAGCCACTAGTCTTACAGGCATTTATGCTGTGCTGTAAGAGTTTCCCTGTGCCTGTCCTCCCTGTTCGCCCCATGGAATGGAAACCTTTAAATGAAAGATCTAAGCATTCCCTCTCCTTTGCCTGGTGTCTGGCACCTAGTAGGGGCTCAATAAATGTTAGTGATTGAGTGCATGTCCTGAGAAAGTATCCCCAAAACATAGCTTATCACTTAGCACAGTGATATGCAGTTCAAATGTAAGCCTAGTTGTTTGACTTGAAGGCTAGGGAAAGTCAAAGATCAGCATGACCAGTTAGTCACAAAACAAGTATGGTCCACTGGTCCAAGCCTCTCAAGTGCTACTGCGATCAGCCTTGACTCTATTCCCACCTCTACCACAACCACTGCCCCTGACAGCAGAGGGGCACTCTCAAAGATGAGGACGTGATACAGGGCCATGGCTGCGTCATCTGCTCCCTCAATGGGAAGTGCTTCACAAAGCCTGAGGGCTGAGTCCCTCAAAGCCTGCATTTAGAAGCCTTTGCCTCACCAGGGCCTCACCCAAGGAGCCAGGAACAATGAGTTATTAAATACTTCCTGACTAAAATTAACCCCTGCAAACCTAATGCACAGCTCTTTTATGAATGTACATTAGATAGACTGGATGAAAATAGCCTGGCCAGAAGAAGACTTTTTAAAAAATATATATTTTATTGATTTCAGAGAGGAAGAGAGAGAGAGAGAGAGAGAGAGAGAGAGAGAGAGAGAGAGACATCAATGATGAGAGATAATCACTGATTGGCTGCCTCCTGCACACTCCCTACCAGGGATCGAGCCTGCAACCCCAGCATATGCCCTTGACCGGAATCAAACCCAGGACCCTTTAGTCTGCAGGCTGACACTCTATCTGACCGGAATCAAACCCAGGACCCTTTAGTCTGCAGGCTGACACTCTATCTGACCGGAATCAAACCCAGGACCCTTTAGTCTGCAGGCTGACACTCTATCTGACCGGAATCAAACCCAGGACCCTTTAGTCTGCAGGCTGACACTCTATCTGCTGAGCCAAACCAGCTAGGGCCAGAAGACTTTTTAAATGAAAAAGGAAGCACAGAGAAAGTGTGCAAATGATTTGGGGGGGGGGGCTAGCAAAGAAAATAAACAATTGATTATCATTGACTAATCCAACAGAGAATGGTCCTACACAATAAACATGGAAGGAAAATAAATTGCATCTTAGGAAACCAATTTAATAAAAAGTCAGTTAAGTGCCAGGCTGGCATGGCTCAGTGGTTGAGCATCGACCTATGAACCAGGAGGTCACAGTTGGATTCCAGGTCAGGGCACATGCCTGAGTTGTGGGCTCCATCCCCAGTGTGGGGCATGCAGGAGGCAGCCGATCAATGATGTGCTCTCATCATTGGTGTTTCTCTCTCTCCCTCTTCCTTCTTCTCTGAAGTCAATAAAAAACATATTTTAAAATAAAATAAAATAAAAAGTCAGTTAAGTCAAAATAATTTAGCCACTTAAAGACATGCTTGTGTAGAAGAGAAAAAGGACATGAATGTTGTTTTACATACATATTTGATGGTTTTAAGTAATGAAATGGCTTGAGGATATGTAGAGATGGCATTCTTTTTTCCTCGCTTTATAATGATAGCCTGGCTCTCAGACTCAAAGATAGGCACCTAAGTTAGCACATGATCCCTATTCAGTGAGAAGATCCAAAACATTTTAGGCTAACCAAACTTT
Source organism: Myotis daubentonii (assembly GCF_963259705.1). Lineage (NCBI taxonomy): Eukaryota > Metazoa > Chordata > Mammalia > Chiroptera > Vespertilionidae > Myotis > Myotis daubentonii. The sequence goes on along the minus strand of NC_081861.1, from coordinate 128,648,496 downwards.
AAAAGGGAAGAAGAAATGGTCAAATATCTGCTTATACTCTGTATTAGTTTAATTAGAGATTATGTGAAGTAAAATAATTAGGAGACATTGCGCGCACACACAAACACACACACACACCTTCTCACTTCATGAATCAGTTTTTTTTTGTTTTTTTTAAAATATATTTTATTGATTTTTTACAGAGAGGAAGGGAGAGAGATAGAGAGTTAGAAACATCGATGAGAGAGAAACATCGATCAGCTGCCTCCTGCACATCTCCTACTGGGGATATGCCTGCAACCCAGGCACATGCCCTTGACCGGAATCGAACCTGGGACCTTTCAGTCTGCAGGCCGATGCTCTATCCACTGAGCCAAACCGGTTTCGGCCATGAATCAGTTTTATTTGACAGACATTACATGTTAAAACACATTTGATTATGAATAAGGTATCTAAAGGTTTGCTTTTATACAAAATTAACTCACAAAGCCCTATATCACAACAAACTTTGTGAAGACAGTAATAGAACACAGCTTTGGTTGGCTTTTCTCAAGGATAGTATGGGGTGGGGATGGGGAACTGGCTTTAGCGTTGGACATGAATGAAAGAAGGCAAACGCCTTGCTGTTGATTTCAGTGTAGCTAAGCTGAATCAGCTGTAAGAGGCAAGAATGTTTAGAGGAGTGGGGAACCAGGTCAAAAGGAGGGAAGTGAAGAACAATTCCACAGAAAACCACGGTCAGTCTGCCCAGTGGGGATGGGGGTGGTGGTGGTGAGGGCTGTGTCACTGCATGGCCTTCAGTTAACAAGAAACACACTGTCCGGAAAGAGAGAAAGTAGGCAGGTGACAGGAAACCACAGTGAGCCCTCACTGCCTTCCCTGATTCAGTGTCCCTGCTCAGGCTTCATTTATACCCCTAGGCATAACAATCTTGCCCAAGTGTGAGCCCCTGGAAGGCAGAGGGAAGGTTAAAACTGAAGCTTGAGAGCCTCTTAAAAGAAAAGTCACTTTGCACAATGCATTTTTCTCCCTTGAGTGCCGAGTCAACTGCATGGCCCCATCAGGCACTCAGGAAATACTTCCTTGTCAAAGCAAGGAAGCCATCAAAAGACTCACAGCGTCATGTGAAAAGAATTCAGAAATGAATGAGAAAAGACTCCCACTGGCCACAAACGGTATCAATAAGAATAACTGGATTGATGCCCTGACCCGTTTGGCTCAGTGGATAGAGCGTCAGTCTGCGGACTCAAGGGTCCCGGGTTCGATTCCAGTCAAGGGCATGTACCTTGGTTGCGGGCATATCCCCAGTAGAGGGTGTGCAGGAGGCAGCTGATCGATGTTCCTCTCTCATCGATGTTTCTAACTTTCTATCCCTCTCCCTTCCTCGCTGTAAAAAATCAATAAAATATATATATTTTTTAAAAAAAGAATAACTGGATTGAAACACATCAAATAGATTTGACTTCTCGAATCGATATGCTATGTGGTCTATTTTTGTAGTGATTTTTTAAACTATATTTTTATTTTTTTAATCTATTTTTATTAATTTGAGAGAGGAAACGAGAAGGAAAAAGGAATAGAAACATCAATGATGAGAGAGAATCATTGACCGGATGCCTCCTGCACGCCCACTACTGGGGATTGAGCCTGCAACCCGGGCGTATGCCCAGATGGGGAATCAAACCATGACCTCCTGGTTCATAGGTTGACACTCAACCACTGAGTCATGCCCAACCACTGAGCCACGCTGGCTGGGCTCATAGTGATATATATTTTTTTAAATCAATGGTCACCTTTGGAGGATGCTAAGGAACTTACTCACCACTGGTAACTTAAGGAAAAGAATACAACATCTGGCCCTAGCTGGTCTTGCTCAGTGGATAGAGTGTTGGCCTCTGGACAAAAGGGTCCTGGGTTCAATTCCGGTCAAAGACACTTATTGTGGTTGCAGGCTCCTTCCTGGCCCGTGCAGGAGGCAACCAATTGATGTGTTTCTCTCATATCGATGTTTCTCTCTGTCCTTCCCTCTTTCTTCCACTCTCTCTAAAAATCAATGGAAAAATATCCTCAGGTGAGAATTGAGAAAAAAAATAAAATATCTTCCCTTCCTTTCCCATATGGATTCAGAATGAGCAATAGACAATGAGAAGTTTCTCTTTATAGGAGTATTCTGGCTAATAATTGAAGACAGAATGAGAGAATTAGACAATCAACATTTTGCAACCTCTAATGTAATCAAGGACCTGGGCAATGGTCACTAACGGCTGTTAACATTACAAAAAAAAGAGACACCAGGCTGGAGAGCCTCATATGGGAACTACGTGCCACACTGTAAAGCATTCTAGACAAAGAACTAAAGCCTGAGGGGGATCAAGCCTCTGAATTTACTGCCAGTTTACAAGGAGTTCAGGGGGGCCAAGAATATGTTAGATGGCACCCTAAGGTGCAGTCAACAAAATGCAGATTGAAGGCAACTAACTCTACGAGCAAATGACTTAGTTTCTTCAACCAAAAGAAAAATTGCCAAGGAAACATAAAAGAGAAAACCAACCAATTACAAAGCATGAACCTTCCAAATCCAGATTTGAACAAATGCCTTTTCAAATATTTGAACTATGTGTAATAATTGGATGTTTGGGCTAGATGTCTGAAGATAAGGAAACATTATTCATTGTTGCAGATGTAAAAGTGATATTGTCCTTATCTTGAAGAAATACGTGCTGAAATACTTCCGGATTGTTAAAATGCTCTCCATGTGCAAGTAGAAGAATAATGTTCTACACTGAACCTAAAAGATGAAAAAATTCATAGTGCTGGTGTAACTTGAACTGGCGCAATCAGTAGTTTCACAAGGGATTCAGCTAACCGTGTTATGCACAGCAAAGGAAGATGGGTTTTTTAAAGGCAGCAAGATATTAAAAGTGCATGCATGTGTGTACACGTCTGTGTGTGTTTCTTTCTTTCTTTCTTTTTTAATCTTCACCCGAGGATATTTTTCCATTGATTTTTAGAGAGAGTGGAAGAGAGAGGAAAAGACAGAAATATCGATAGTTGCCTCCTGCACAATCACCAACCAGGGCCAGGACAGGGGAGGAGCCTGCAACCAAGGTACATGCTCTTGAATCGAACCCGGGATCCTTCAGTCCACAGGTTGACTCTCTATCCACTGAACCAAACCAGCTAGGGCTATGTGTGTGTTTCAATGGCTAACTTTGTTACTAAAGGCACTACTGTCAAATATTTTTAAAGAATTGTTCCAAAAGTATTTTTCCTTTTTACTGCTATAGTTTATTCTCTGTGAATAATTATAAAATATACCACAAGTGAACAGATTGTGATTATCTACCTACATGACATGCATTAAAAGAAATCTTGAGCCCTAGCCAGTTTGGCTCCACGGATAGAGCGTTGGCCTGTGAACTAAAGGGTCCCAGGTTAGATTCTGGCCAAGAGCACATGCCCAGGTTGTGGGCTCAATCCCCCCCCCCCAAGTAGGGGACGTGCAGGAGGCAGCCAATCAATGATTCTCTCTCATCATTGATGTTTCTATCTCTCTACCTCTCTCCCTTCCTCTCTGAAATCAATTTAAAAAAAAATAAAAATAAATAAATCCTGAGGCAACTGGAACTTAAACTGTGTTTATTTTGGAGGATGTACAATGCTTAACCCCAAGTCCTTTGTTAAAATATACTTTTAGCTACTTAAAGTAAAAAGTACAATCCAAAGTGTATTCTCTACCACATGTCTATGAGCATGGACCTCGGGACAGAGCTGCAAGGTCACGTCTGTGAACATTCTGAATTTGGATTTTTTGGGGGGGTTGAGGGGTGTGTGTGTGTGTGTGTGTGTGTGTGTGTGTGTGTGTATGCATGTGCACATACACACACAGTGAGAATATAACTTTATTTTTTAAATATATTTTTATTGATTTCATAGAGGAAAGGAGAGGGAGAGAGAAACATCAATGATGAGAGAGAATCATTGATCAGCTGCCTCCTGCACGCCCCCAACTGAGGATCAAGCCTGCAACCTGGGTATGTGCCCTGACGCTCAACCACTGAGCGACTCCGGCCGGACTATAACTTTTTTTTTGTCGTTCATATGTTAATGTCTTTTCTTTTTTTTTCAGTTTCCGTGAGATGAAATTGACATATAATATCATGTAAATTTAAGGTATACAAAGCAGTGATCTGATATGCTTATATATTACAATATGATCACCACAATGTTAGTTAACACATCCTTCAACTCACCATTTTGTTGAGGTGGTGGTAATGGTGTTAGTGACTTTCAAGTATATGGTACACTACCGCATTGTTAACCACCGTCAACCAGATCCCGCAGAACTTACTTATCTTATGACTGGAAATTTGCACTTTGACCAACAACTCCTCATTTCCCACACCCCTGAGCCCTTGACAACCACCAGTTTACTGTTTCTAAGTTCAGCTTTTCTAGATCCACACATACGTGAGATCACACAGTACTTGTTCCTCTCTGACTTATTTCGCCTAGCATAATGCCCTCAAAGTTTATCCGTGTGGTTGAAATGACAGGATTTCCTTCTTTTTATAGCCAAATAATTTTCCGCTGTATATACATACCACATTTTCTTTATCTATTCATCCACAAATGGTCTCATAAGCCATTTCCATGTGTTGACTATTGTGCATAATGTTGCAATTAACAGGGGGATGCAGACATCGCTTCGAGATAATGATTTTATTTTCTTCAGATCCAGATCCAAAAGTGAAATTGCTGGATCATGTGATAATTCTATTTTAATTTTCTGAGGGACCTCCATACTGTTTTCCATAATGGCTATACCAATTCTTTTAATTTTTAATTTATTGATTTGAGAGAGAGGGAGGAGGGAGAGAGAGAGAGAGAGAGAGAGAGAGAGAGAGAGAGAGAGAGAGAGAGAGATGTTTGTTGTCCCACTTATCTATGCATTCATTGGTTGCTTCTTTTATGCACCCTGACTGGGGAACGAACCTGCAACCTTGGTGTATTGAGACGATGCTCTAACCAACTGAGCTACCCAACCAGGGCCTGGTTGTAGACAATGATTTGGGGTTTCTTTTTTTTAAATATATATTTTATTGAGTTTTTACAGAGGAAGGGAGAGAGATAGAGAGTTTAGAAACATCAATGAGAGAGAAACATCGATCAGCTGCCTCCTGCACATCTCCCACTGGGGATGTGCCTGCAACCCAGGTACATGCCCTTGACTGGAATCAAACCTGGGACCCTTCAGTCCGCAGGCCGACACTCTATCCACTGAGCCAAACCGGTTTTGGTGATTTGGGGTTTCTTGAGATGAGTTTTGTATAAGGAAGGCTGTGGTTTTAGTTGTTTAGGTGTAAAATAGCATGATTCTGGTTTTTAACAGAATACTTATATTTTATTTTTTAATATATTTTTATTGATTTCAGAGAGGAATGGAGAGGGAGAGAGAGAGAAACATCAATGATAAGAATCATTGATCGGCTGCCTCCTGCACGCCCCACATTGGGGATCAAGCCAGCAACCTGGGCATGTACCCTGACTGGAAATTGAACCATGACCTTCTGGTTCATAGGTCAACACTCAACCACTGAGTCATGCTAGCCAGGCAATACTTATATTTTTTAAATGTATGCTGAAGCATGGTAGATCAGCTGCCTAGCCCTCAGTGCACCACTCTCTGAGAGCTGACCCTCCATTTGGCAGGGCAAGCCTCGATAGCATCTGTCTGCACCTCACTGGTTCTCCCTACACCCTCACTGCTCAGCAACAGGCTCTGGCCTCATCCACACCTACTGAAGCTGCAGAGTAACAGGATCCCTGGGGGAATGACACACACAGTGTCATCTAAGACGTGTTGATCTATATTGCATCGGTTCCTCACCCAGGTATCAGAATCACCTATGCAGCCTCCTCATGCCTCTCTCTCCCCTAGCCTGGTCTACATCAGAATGGGGGGGGGGCGCATATCAGGTTGAAGATGGTCCCCTACATGATTCTCTGCACACCACCACTCTCCCAAACCCCATTTTAGGAAGGAGGAACATAAGTCTACATTGAACAACAGGGTGACAGGGTGCTTGCAGACCCCAGGCGTAATGATTCTAAGGCACCTTTCAGGGCTGCCAAAGTACCACTAACAAGGCAGCAGCGAGCAGTTCCATGTTAACATTGGGCAGATGGCCCCTCCCCAGCATTCACTGTGGGGAAATCCCACTTCATTCTCATTTCAAAGAAAATAAAGAAATCCAGACACTCAACCAGTCCGGCTCTGTGAAAGGAGATGGCATTCTGAATCCTCATCACAGATATAACCACATTGGATTGCTGCCTGCATCCCCCACCCACTAAGTGAAAGCTACAGGCAGGGAGCACGTCTGCAATGTTTGCCCCTGGAGACCTAGCATTGGCCAAATGCCTGGCATATAGTCGGAACATAATAAACACTTGCTGAATGAAATTGATTCTTTTCAAAAAATATTTTTTATTGATTTTCAGAGAGAGAGGAAAGGAGAGAGAGAGAAAAAAACATCAAGGTGAGAATGAAACATCGATCAGCTGACTCCTGCATGCCCTCTACTGGGGATCGAGCCCAAAACCCAGGCATGTGTCCTGACTGGGAATCAAACAGGCAACCTTTCTGGACATGGGACAACGCCCAACCGAGCCACACTGGCCTGGGCTGAAAATAGAGTCTCAACTTCTGGGTGCCAGGTGCCTTTATCCTCACCACATCATTACACTGTATCAAACCACTCTGTGGCAGATTCTACTTTCCAAGATGGCTGCAGCAGTCTCTCCCATCTGTCATGCTCTTCCAGAATGTGACCCCAGCTATCAACAGGGGAAGTCTAAGCTCCCTCCCTGCACCTTTGAATTTGGGCAGGCTTGTGAACACTGTGACCAGGAGAGTGCAGGGAAGGGATGTTGTTTGACTTTGGAGGCAGGGTGACAAGAAGCTAATCTGCAGTGTCCAACCCACTTGCTGGAATACCTGGAAGATCACCACACTGTGAGGAGGCCAAGTCACAGTGAGGGCCCATACGCAGGCACTCTAGTTGGCTAGTTGGCCACCCTGTTGCTGAGTCACCCAGCCTGCGACATATGAGTGTCAGAGCCTTTAGATGATTGTAGCTCCCCCACTGTCGAGTCACCCCCCAGTCTTTAAGTCTTTCCAGCTAAGGCCCCAGACATTGTGGAGTTGAGACAAGCCATCTCCACCATGTCTGGTCCAAATTCACAAAGTCCATGAGCATAATAAAATGGCTGTTTGAAGGTGCAACGTTTGGAGCAATTTGTCACACAGCAATTATAATTGGCACACACTCTATGAGGTGCCTATTGCTGTTCCTAATTTGGGAAGAATCTGATTCCCAGAGAGATCAGATAACTTGTCCAAGGGTGGGGAGCTGATATCCCAGCCGCCAGCCAGTGTGGATTTGAAGCCTCTTTTCTTGCCCATGTTCCTGTTCATGCTTTTTCAATTGATGGTTTTCTAGGATATAAGCTCTAGAGACTGTGGCTACACAGATAAAAATGTGAAGATTACCACATTGCACATATGAATACAGGTAGTATACTCAAATATGAAACCAGGCCAAATCAGGCCTGCCCTCACTTATAAATTCTTACCTGGCTTTTTCTCAGACAGAAGGGCTCTTTGATCCAGTATTTAAGAGTTTGAGGGAACAGGAACACTGAGCTAAACAACAGGAATATCAGTCCGGAGACCAACATGGGAGCGAATTCAGGAAAGGATGAAAAGAGAAGCAAAGATATTTCTTTCTCTGACATTAGATAAGAAGAGGATAAAAGGGGATCAGAGTTCCACTAGCAATATAGAGATATAACGGTGAGGGAGCACAAGGGAGCTGATCCCTTCTCTAACATAGGCATCAGGGTCATCTGTTAGTGAGGGTCAGGGCTGAGAAGAGCATCTGAGGAGCTTTAGAAGCAGTCTAAAAGAAGCAGCTGGCATTGCTCCGTGGTTGAGCGTCAACCTATGAACCAGGAGGTCATGGTTTGATTCCCAGTCAGGGTACATGCCTGGGTTGCAGGCTCAATCCCCAGTGTGGGGCATGCAGGAGACAGCTAATCAATGATTCTCTCTCATCACTGATATTTCTATCTCTTTCTTCCTCTCTGAAATCAATAAAAAAATATTTAAAAAATGAAAGAAGCTCAGTGCAAAATGCACTATGGAATTTTCTCTTGCACAGTATGTATGTATATCTGTGTACGTGTACAAAAGGAGTGGGTAAGAGGTAAATGAAAGCATTAATGGGTGGCTTTGAGAACCCAACAGAATGGACAACAGCCCCTTGGCCCATCCTCGCCACCACTCCAGAGCCCAGTAGGGCCTGAGCCAAGCAGTGAATGGGCACCCTGGGGCTGTGCCCAGATAGGAGAAAAAGGATCCATAGCTGAGCTTAGTGGCCTCCAGCAACTGATCAAGGGAGAGTGGGGGAGCTCAATGCCTGCCAGGCGCCAAGACAGCCAGATACAAACTGTGAGGGGGCAGTCATGGAATGGAGGAGATGGTGGCAAGTGGAAAGGTTATGATAACTGACCAAGTGCATAGGGCTGGGGATCCAGAGCGTGGAAGCACACCCTGCAAGGACATGTGCAGGGAGATTTGCAGACCTAGACAAAGTGGTGGACAGAAGTTCTAAAGGAAAGGCAAAGACAAAGTAGTGGCCAAAGATGGATGAGGGGAGGGAGTCTTCTCCTTCCTTCCTTCCTCCCTCCCAACATTTCTTGTCTACACATTTCTTTCCAAAATTCCTTTCTCAAATGACTCTCCAGAACATTGCCACCATGGAAAGGGAGACTGCCTATCCATACAAGTATCCTGGCATTTGTAGCCTTCAGAGAATCTCAAGGTTAAACCTCTCTGAAAAATGAAATATTTCTTCAAACATACCTAGAACTAGCACTACATAGGAAAAAAAAAGAAAACGATGGATTCACTAGTCCATGAGGATGTATGCCTCAATGAATGCTAACATCCACTTGGAGGTCAAACACATAACAGATCTGCAATCAATATTTATTTTGAATGAATGTTGTCTTTGAAAGAAAGCATGTTTGGGGGAAGTTCCCATTCTTGACCCTGGAACTCAAAGTATCTCAACCTGTTGCAGGTTTGACATTGACAACCTCACTTGGATTTATACCCAGCCCTCAGCCCCAATTCCAGCTGGATAGTCCTGGTCCACATCACCCCACACACTTTTTCCCAAAGGGCACCATGTATGTTCTCATACATGAAACCTGGTTTCTTATTCCTTACATCACAAAATTTCCTCCATCTTCATGGCTTGAGGTCAACTTTAACCTCTGTCTCAGACCACCAACTACATTCTCAGACTTACTAACTACAAAGTTACTAAAGCATTTCTAATTATTATAAACTTCCTTGTGATATCTTTTGACTTAGTATTGTCTTTGACTAGGAATTGCTAATTTTTTTTTTTGCAAGAGCCAGACAGTAAATATTTTAGGCTTTGTGGGCCATATGTTCTGCTGCGACTACTCAATTCTTCCATTATAGTGAGAACACAGCCATGGATAATAGGAAAAGGAATGAACATATCGATGTACCAATAAAACTTTATTTATAAAAATAATCCGCAGGCCAGATTTGGCCTGTAGCCCACAGTTTGCCAGTCTCTGTCTTAGATTGTTATTTGAACTCTTATTATCTCTTAAATTATGTCTTATCACTCTAAAACAAATTTAAGTTCCTTAAAAGAAGGAATTGGGCATATATTTTCATTTACTCTTAGCCCCTACCTGGTATAGTACTACACAAACAAGGACTATGTAAAATTTTAGACTAAGCATTTGAGTGTACATTGAGTGATGTGCCACATATCATAATGGGACTCCTTTTTGTCAATTAAGTGTGTACACTGATGGTGTGAACATTAATTTCTAATCAGTACCAACTTAATTGTATGTCATAAGGTATTTTTTTTTAACTTTTCTGCTCTGCTTGTTCACCACGTTGTTTTTTTCTTCTAATAATTTCCACAGATGGCCTGATACTTGCATTCTACCTGCTACTTAACAAACTATCACATTGAACAAGCGATTTGACTTCAATAGGACTTGGGCTCTGTACAGACCCAAGTGCCCACTTTAGCATTTGGTTTCCCCATCACATCATAGGAGCAAGGAGAGAAAAAGGTTTGCACAGGTAAAACGGAAGCTTAAAAAAAAGGGGGGGGGGAGGAAATATATCTCCACTATTCCCCACAGAAGCAAACATGAAACAAGTACATATAACCAAAAAAAAAAAAAAACCTAACTTCACCATGGCTTAGTGACAGTTCCTGTTAGATGCTTCTAGCTCATTTCTCAATTGATAACTGCAACAGAGAGAGAAGAAAGTAGACATCTTCTGAAGAATTTCAAATATGCAATAAATTACATTGTCCCTCAAGACCCTCCTTTTGAATATCTTAAAGTAGATGTCATATATGGAGCTAAAAGTAACTATTTTAGTCTTTCAGAATGAAACCAAAAAAAATAGGTCCCAGAAAGCCTGAGACTTTACTTCTTGTCAGCGTGACCTTTAATACAGATATAGTCCCCACTTCCTTTTATCGTCTCAAATGAAGACAAGAGCAACTCAGTGCAGGCAGCAGGGGCAACAGAGGTCCTTGTCACCCAAGTCACTCTGCGCATGCTCAGAGATTCAAATAGCTGTAAAGGTCTGTTGGGAAAAAGAATACTCTCACCCATACCCAAATTCCCCTCCCCAGAGGCAACCACTTTTACCTCTTCTAGTTGATCCTTTGATATTTGCTTCCAAGTCCCTAAGTAAGATGCTAACACCATATGCCTTGGTGTCTTCACTCTTAGGCATTATTTGCTGCTTTCCCTGCATGGAATCCCAGTCGCTGCTCTCCTCTCTTACTCCCTCTACACATTTCCTACCTTCCCTCACCTCTTAGATGGGTAGATCAGCATTTTGGTTGTATCAGTATTCAATGTTTTTCAGGGTTGAAGTGTTTCCCCCAAAAATTCCTATGTCCTAGCTCCCCAGTACCTCAGAATGTAACCTTATTTGGAAATAGGGTCATTACAGATGACTTCTAGCCTGCAGAAAACGGAGAGAATACATTTGTGTTATTTAAGCCCCCCAGTCTCTGGTACTTTCTTCTGACCGATCTAGCAAACTTATACACATGGTTACATCATTAGGACCACAAAACCTTACTGAAAGCCTAGCCACCAGCCTAGGAGTGTTTCTTTTCTATTGGAACCGTTTTTCCCTGGAGCTAATACTGGCCTTGTTTGTTCCTTTGCTTAGTTTTCATTTGCTCATTGAAAACTTCAGTAAATAAAACTGACTCAATTCCAAACTCTTCCGCCCCTGTCTATATCGCCTCTCAAGAGGTCCAGGTTCACCAGGTGGTCTTCATGTCATCCTCCCTCAAAGCCTTCTGACCTGGGGTGCAGTGAACGTTAGGATGCACTAACCACATGGCAAGGCGGGTTCTGGCCTTGGTACAAGTTCAAGAGACTGCATTATCCAGAAGCATGAAGAGTGACTGGAGGTTTGAAGCAAAGGTAAAATACAACCATAAATGTGGGTTCTCTCTGAAGACATTGGTGGCAGGTGGACTCATGGTGGGAGACTGCAGGTGGCAGAGAAACCAGCTGGACAGTAAAGCTAGAAGGGGATGAGAACTAGAGCTGAAGCAGCGCACTTGACTAAGGGACATTCCTAGGATTTAAAAAGTGTCCATAAACAAATGGCATTCTAGGACATGCAAGAGCAGGTGAAAATGTCCTTATTTAAAGATAGAATGACACCTTCCTTTACACCAATACCAACTTCACCCAATTCTAACTTGGCAACTAAGGTAAATTTCTTTTAAGAAATAAACTAAAAGGAGGGGCAGTGCTTTCTAGATCATCTGAAATAAAGAAACAGGGACCAGAAAAATAAATAAGAGAATCACAATATAAGCATAACCAATGGATGGAAGACACTGGGAGGGGGGTGAAGGCATACGCAGACTGCTTGGTCAAGCCAATTTGGCTTTAAGTTTCCTGATAGCTAAACCAAAAAAGGAAACATGATCAATTACATGGTTTACACTTTTCATGGCGAAGGATGGATAGAAAAAGAAAAACTAACTGGCAGAAAGAGCTTTGCATATGAGGCTTCATGTAGCACGGCGTTTTCAGACCGAGGGCAAACCAGGTCACAATAAGCTTAAAAAGGAAAAAAGGAACAGATTTGAATCAAAAATATCAGAGTACATCTCATGTAGTGAAGGTAAATGTTTTCTGTGAAATGAGTATTTCAATCATAAATGATGGCTGTGTGTACTAGGTTACAATGTTAAATACATTTCTTATTGGGAGATATGGTCACAAAAATTTGGAAAGAGCAGGAGGAGGTAGTAAGTGGACTTAATTTCCATCTGAGCCAGTACCTGTACCTTCCTGCCCTTGCTACACCAGATTATGGTCCTGACTCCCTGACAGTTCTTCCCCTCAGCCCTTGACTCTATCCAGTGGTCCTGCTTTGCACCTTGTAGGCCATCTCCCTATAGTGGCACCTTTGGGCAAGTATGACAATGTGGGTTCCCTCTCTCCTTCTGGCCCCTTGACCTTCTGACCCATCTCTGAATCTCCCTACCATCTTACTGCCCCTCCCTACCCCAGTCTCTCTCTTCTGTAAAAGCCTCAGTCAGGGATGGGAGAAACAGAATAGTACCTTTTCCTGTTGGCTCCAGACCCTATCTTCTCCAGTTATTCCACATTCCTTCCTTTTGAAAATGTGAACCAATTACTTATACAGGCAAACCTCGTTTTATTGTGCTTAGCTTTGTTGCTCTGCACAGATACTGCATTTTTTTTTTTTTTACAAATTGAAGATTTGTGGCAACCCTGAATTGGACAAGTCTATTAGTGCCATTTTTCTAATATCACTTGCTCACTTCATGTCTCTACATCATATTTTGGTAATTCACGCAATATTTCAAACTTTTCATTATTATTATATTTGTTATGGTGATCTTCAATTGTTACTATTGCAATTGTTTGGGGTGCCATAAAATATATAAGATGATAAATGTAATCAATAGATGTGTGTATTCTGACTGCTCCACTGACTGGCCATTCCCCACCTCTCTCTCCCTCTCTTCAGGCTTCCCTATTCCATGAGACACAACAATATTGAGATTAGGCCTATTAATAGCCCTACAATAGCCTCTAAATAATCAGGTGAAAGGAAGAGTCTCTTGTCTCTCATTTTAAATAAAAAAAAACCTAGAAATGATTAAGCTTAGTAATAAAGGCATGTTGAAAGCCAACATAGGCTAAAAGTGAGGCAGGCCTCTTGTGCTAGTTAGCCAAGTTGTAAATGCAAAGGAAAAGTTCTTGACAGAAATGAAAAGTGCTGCTCTAGTGAACACATAAATGATAAGAAAGTGAAACAGTCTAACTGCTGATATGGAGAAAATGTTAGTGGCTTGAGTAGAAGATCAAACCTGCTACAACATTCCCTTAAGCCGAAGCCTAATCCAGAGCAGGGCCTTAACTCTCTTCAATTCTATGAAGGCTGAGAGAAGTGAGGAAGCTGCAAAAGAATAGTTTGAAGCTAGCAGGGGTTGGGTCATGATATTTAAGGAAAGAAGCCATCTCCATAACACAGAAGTGCAAGGTGAAGCAGCAAGTGCAGATATGGAAGCTGCAGCAAGTTATCCAGAAGATCTAGCTAAGATAATTAATGAAGGTGGCTACACGAAAACAACATATTTTCAGTGTAGATGAAACAGCTTTATATTAAAAGAAGATACTATCTAGGACTTCCATAGGTAGAGAGGAGAAGCCAATGCCTGGCTTCAAAAGCTTCAAAGGACAGGCTGACTCTCTAGTTAGGTGCTAATCCAGCTAGTGAATTTAAGCAGAATCCAATGCTAATTTACCACTCCCCAAAATCCTAGGGTCCTTAAGAATTATGCTAAATCGACTCTGCTTGCGCTGTATAAATAGAACAACAAGGAGTAGATGACAGCACATCTGTTTACAACATGGTTTGCTAGTTTACTGAGTATTTTATGCCCACTGTTAAAATCTACTGCTCAGGAAAAGATTTTTCAAAATACAGGGTGGGGCAAAAGTAGGTTTACAGTTGTTTGTATGACAAATAATACAATAATTAATAAACAATATACAAGAATAAAATCTGTGTTTTGTGTACTCACAACTGTAAACCTACTTTTGCCCCACCCTGTATTACTGCTCACTGATAATGCACCTGGCCACCCAAGAGCTCTGATGGAAATGTACAATGAGACTAATGTTGTTTTCATGCCTGCTAACACAACATCCATTCTGCAGTCCATGGATCAAGAAGTAATTTTGACTTCCAAGTCTTATTAAGAAACTAGAGGCCCAGTACACAGATTTGTGCACTGGTGAGGGGCATGGCCTGCTGTGGGAGCGCTGCTCATCCCGGTCAGCAGAGCGGAGCTCCCACTGTGGGAGAGCACTGACCACCAGGGGGCAGCTCCTGCACTGAGCGTCTTCCCCCTTGTGGTCAGTGTGCATCATAGCAACTGGTCGACCAGTCATTCTGATCATTCCACCATTTGGTCGCTGGGCTTTTATATATATAGATGCATTTCATAGTTACAATATAGTTATGAAGATGTAAAGTACAGCTTAGGGAATATAATCAATAATAGTATAATAACTATGTATGGTGTCAGATGGGTTCAAGACCTATCGGGGGAGATCATTTTGTAAGTTATATAAATGTCTAATCACTATACTGTACACCTGAAACTAATACAATATTGAATGTCAACTGTAATTGAAAAAAATACATTTTGTAAGGCTGTAGCTACCATAGATAGTAATTCCTCAGATGGGTCTGAGGCAAAGTAAATTGAAATCTTCTGGAAAGGATTCACCATTCTAAGTGCCACTACAAACATTTGTGATTCCTAGGAAGAGGTCAAAATATCAGCATTAACAGGCATTTGAAGAAGTTGATTCCAACCCTCATGGATGCTTTTAAGAGGTTCAAGACTTCAGTGGAAGAAGTAACTACAGTTGAAATAGCAAGAGAAGTAGAATTAAAAGTAGATGAGGATGAGCCTGAACTGCTGCTATCTCATGATAAAACTACAACGGATGAGGAGTTGTTTCTGATGGATGAGCAAAGAAAGTGGTTTCTTGAGATGGAATCTATTCCTGGTGAAGATGCTGTGAAGGTTGTTGAAATGACAACAAACAATTCAAAATACCACATAAACTTGGCTGATAAAGCAACAATCAGGTTTGAGAGGACTGAATCTAATTTTGAAAGAAGTTGTACTGTGGGCAAATGTTATCAAATGGCATCACATGCTACAGAGAAATCATTCACGAAAGAGTCAATTGAGGTAAACATCATTGTTGTTGTCTTATTTTAAGAAACTTCCACATCCACCCCAACCTTCAGCAACCACCATGCTGATCAGTCAGCAGCCACCAAAACTGAGGCAAAACCCTCCACCAGCAAAAAGTTTATGACTCATTGACAGCTCAGATGATGGTTAGCAGTTTTTAGTAATAAAGTACTTTTAAATTAAGGTATGTACATAATGCTAATGCACACTTATTAGACTACAATATAGTGTAAACATAACTTTATATGCACTGGGCAACCAAAAAAATTGATGTGATTTGCTTTATTATGATATTCACTTTACTATGGTGGTCTGGAACGGAACCTGCAATATTTATGAGATATGCCTGTACACCCATGTTCATAGAGGTACTATTCACAATAGCCAAAAGGTAGAAGCAACCCAAGTGTCTATCAACAGATGAATGAATAAGCATATGTGGTCCATACCATGGAATATTATTCAGCCTTAAAAAGGAATGAAGTTCTGATACATGTCACAACATGGATGAACATTGAGAACACTGTGTTAAGTGAAGGGAGCCAGTCACAGAAAGAAAAATATAATACGATTCCATTTATATGAGGTACCTAGAACAGACAAAATCCAAGACAGAAAGTTATTAGGGTCTGGGGGAAGTGGGTAATGGAGAGCAACCACTTAAGTTTCTGTCTGGGATGATAAAAAAGAGTTCTGAAAATAGTCATGATGGTTGCCAATATCATGAATGTACTTTATGCCACTGAATTGTATACTTAAAATGGTCAAAATGGTAAATTTTATGTAATATGTATCTCATCACTATAAAAATGCACAGTCTTAGTCCAATCATGAGAAAACCCAATCTGAAGAACATTCAACCAAATACTGATCAATACTCTTCAAAAGTGTTAAGGTCATGAAAGACAAGAAAGGACTGAGGAAATGTCACTGATTTCAGGAGACTGAGGAACAATAACAACTAAATGCAATGTGGGATCCTGGATAGGATCCAAGAACAAACACACACACACACACACACACACACACACACACACACACACACGAAGGCATTAGTAGAAAACTGATGAAATTAAATAAGACCGTTAGTAAATAATATTACACCGATGTTGATTTCCTGGTTCTGATAACAGTACTATGATTATGTAAGATGTGAACACTAGGGGAAGCTGAATGAGGAATATGGAAACTCTCTATGCTATTTTTGTATCTTTTCCTTAAGTTTAAAGGAAAAATAAAAAGTTAAAAATAAATTTTAATCAATTCACCCTTAAAAAATAGACAGTGTGGTATATAGACATATGTCAACCAATCCTTACCCTGCAGGTGCTCAGTTCATATTTGAAGTACCCAAATCAGAAGAGAACACTGCAGAGATGGTGGGTCAGCATTTGAAAGACTAATCAGAATCCCTTCGTCCCAGACTGGTCAATAATATAGTGGAAATGAGCAACGGCTCCTTGCTCTCTGGATTGGGTGAAAATACTGTACTGGCATCTTGACCCTAGCAAGAACCATGTAGAAGAATCTAGGAAGATAAGCAGTCCATCCCGTTAAAGAGGGGCCCTGGAGTGTGTCAAGGCCCATGGTGGACCATTAAAGGAGGGCCCTGTCCCCTCCCAGGGGGCTAGCTGAATGCTGCCCCCGGAACACCATCACATCTGTCTTGAATGTCTCTCCATTAGTCAGGGAGCACTAGTTTTGCTAAGATGAAAGGACAGATTGAGGGCTCCTTCTGTGCCTGCTTGGTAACAATTGTCTGGGTGAGTGGCCACAATTGGTCTGAGATATGCTTTTCCTGTAACATTCCTCCTGGTCGTGAGAATGTGGGAAAGGATGCACAAGGCTCCCTTCAATTGTTTCCCCAAAGAATCTGACAATTATTCAAAGGCCAACCAGTTTAGGTCATCAGTTCACAACACATTATTTCTTAAGATTCCTGAGAACATGTTTATGGCTCTGGCGGCATGTGCCAGCCCATTCTACACTCCCCAGACCAGAGCCCTCCTGGGACAAGGTCTTCAGCTGGGCAGTTACTCTCTCAAGAGGGAGTTGTTTGGATAGTGACAAGCCTCCCCTGGGATACCAAGTGTCCACACTGAACCCTTGGGGCTTGTAGGGGCTGGGGTATACTGGATGTCCAAAACATGACCAAACTAATTTATTTAGTCCAGAGTCTCCAAGTTGACTCAATAATGGAATCAATCACAAAGCACACAACAACAACAACAAAAAAAACCCAGGCTTTTATTTTCTTTGGGGCCAGATGTAACCAACCCCATCTTCTATTTTCTTCCTCCCAAGGGGCAGATTCTTCTGTCATTTCCTGTTCTTGTCCCCCTGCTTCCTCATTCCTCTCTTGCTGGTCAACCCAGCTGTTACCAGCCATCCCAACTTCCTGCTCTTTTTCAAGGCCATCTCCCCAGTTCCAGCAGCCCTGGGAGGGTAGTGCTAGGTGAGGGTCCCAGCTGGGATCACCAAATGCCGGGATGGTCCTACAGAGAAACAAAACACCTGACAAACTTCATGGCCTGCTGGGCTGAGAGAAATCTCCCTCTCAACTTCCTCAAACTCTGCAAAGATGGACGCTGTCTTGCACACAGGCTGCCACCAAAATGACTGACCTTTGGCTCTGGAAACTATTAATACCAGCAAGGGGACATTAAAGTTGCAGATGGAATTAAGACTGTTCATCAGCTGACTTTAAAATAGGGAGAATAGCTTGAATCATCCAGGTGGACCTAATATAATCTTAAGGATCCTTAAAAGTCTAAATTGTGTGCAAAGAGAAGGTCAGAGTGATTCGATATGAGAAGAACATGACCCACTGTTAGAGGCTTTGAAGATGGAGGGAGGGAGCCATGAGCCAAGGAATATGAGCAGTCTCTAGACACCGGAAAGGGAAAGGGAAAAGGAAAAGGAAAGGGAAAGGGAAAGGAAAGGGAATTGAAATCTCCCTAGAGTTTCCAGAAAGGAATGCGGCCTTCTCAATATGCTGATTTTAGCCCAGTTAGACCTGCATCAGATTTATGATCTACAGAACAATAAGATAATAAATTTGTGTTGTTTTAAGCCTAATATGGGGGGAAACTTAAAATTCTCCTAATTGTGGTAAAAATTCTCCTAATTTTGTGGGACAATAGGAAAGAAATACACCTAGTTATCAAACGCTATAGCAGCTTGCTTTAGGCCTGCCAAATAAGTGGTTCTTTAAGTAAAACTATCTATGCAACATCCACAAGACTTTCAAGTTGTCTCCCCTGAAGGCCTAGCTCCATGCCACTGGCAGCCATTGGCCTCCAGTTCCTTAGGCCTTCCATCCAAAGGAGCCAGTGCCCAGGGACAGAAAACACCCATGGTTTCGTGTCACAGGGCAATTCTAAATAAAATACTTTGCTTGTGCCATTTTTATGTGGTATCTGCTTGACACAGACCTTTAAAAAGAAAACCCACTCAGAGTTATTTCTGTAACTGAAGGTGGGCAAGAATGGGGATAGTAAAATGAGATTATTACTTATGAAATGAGCAATGGAAGTTAAGCCTAGTGTTACCTATCATCTGATGCATCAATTTGCAACTAAGTATAGAGATGACAATTTCCATTCAGACCATCCAAACCCCACAGTGCGTGGGTTTCATCTCAGCATCCTTCTCCAGTGGTCTCAAAGCTGGTGTATGCCAATCTGTTCTGGTTATTTGTTTGACCAGTGCCATAAATTCCCAGAGAGCCAGAATTCTCTTTTCGATGTGTGTGTGTGTGTGTGTGTGTGTGTGTGTGTGTGTGTGTGTGTGTGTGTGTGGCGAGTTCCCTAAGTGCACAATGAAACAGAATCCTCCTGAATAGAGGGTGGGGGTGAAGAGGGAAAGCCTCATGGCGGTCAACACTCCATATTTCAACAGAGTGGGGTTCTCTTTCCAACTAGCTGGGAGCTAGGGTTCAAACTCTAACAGCATCCAAACAACAAGGTCCTGTTTAATGATTCCTATTACCCAGGCTTGACAGTAGTTAGGGCTAACAAAGGCTGGTCTAAAAATGAAGGGCTATGACTTACAATGCTAGAACAGTGGGGCCATTTAAGCTCTATTTTGAGCAAGTCTTAAGTTACCCGTGAAGCAGCATATGGCTCCTAGAATTCTCCGAAGCATGAAAGCATTAAAAGATTGGAGTGCCTGTGACCGTGCACTGGTCCCCAAATGAGTGTTCACACACTGACAAAAGCAGACGGCCGACAGTCCAGTCACCACAAGCAGCTTCCAAAGGGACCTGCCATCGTGCCGTAATCTCCCGAACCATTAGCAACAGCTAAAATATAAGCCAAATGACAAATTTTGGAATTAAGCCAAAATGGCATTTCCACTACCAATTTATGATATTGGAGACTTTATGTTTTTGACAAGAGGGCATTTTCTAAGCAATTACTCCCTGGGGAGGAAGAAAAAAAAATTCTGAAGCAAAACGCCAGGGATTGGGTTCAGGCTAAACATAATGTAGAGCAAGAGGAAAGGAGAAGGAAAACATCGTACATTGCACAGGGGGCCAGCGACACTTCCCTAAAATGCAGGATGAGAACCCTGCAGAAATGAGCACATTGGCTCCCTTATCTCAAATCTGCTCTACACAACCCATGTGCTTCATTTCATCCCCAGGAGGAAGTGTGGCAAGTCTGAACGCTGACCACAACTAAGAAAGATAAAGTGGAAGATTTCTTCTGTGGGGGACCATGGCAAGGAAACTTTGGACAGTGCACCCTTTACAAGGAGCAATCACCGATTGGGTTATTTTTCTTGACAAGTTTAGTGCAAAAGAAATGTCTGTTAATGGCTAATCAAGTGTCACAGGAATGCACTTACATGTATGGTAGAAGTCGTCTGGACGCAAATGTTGGCATGAGGCCAAAATTCTCCTACCAACCACATAATGAATAATTTGTACTTATTTCCTTGCATCTTTCAAAAGAGAAATACTTCCAAACATGTAACTATACCTTACAAAACCACAGGGCCAACGGCAGGGAAGACTGAGCAGCACTGACTCTCTCAGGTGCTCCTGACCATATGTGATGTGCGCAGGAGATGAGCCTAAGTGATACCATTAAATACCAATTCCCACGTTGGTAAAATGAGATTCTGGCTTTAGAGTCATACATCACATGTCGTTTTCATTCATTCAACAAAGATGTTTCTTTTGCTGCCCATCGTGGCTGAGACACTGTGCCAGGTGCCAGGATACCAGCGTGGAGGAGACGGCCATGGTCTTCACCTTGGCGCCAAAGGAACTGCAGTCCACAGAGCATGACCTGGGGCATCCTTGCAGTCCCTACTGGGACTTCCTGAGCCAGCATGTGCCCTATGCCCTCTCCTCAAGCCGTGACACTTCCTGCATCCATCCCTGCATCCATCC
Organism: Myotis daubentonii; assembly: GCF_963259705.1. NCBI lineage: Eukaryota > Metazoa > Chordata > Mammalia > Chiroptera > Vespertilionidae > Myotis > Myotis daubentonii. Next base: position 128,627,688 of record NC_081861.1, on the reverse strand, counting down.
AGCTAGGAGAGGGGGGAAGGGAGGGAGGGAGGGAGGGAGGGAGGGAGGGAGGGAGGGAGGGAGGGAGGGAGGGAGGGAGGGAGGGAGGAGAGGGAAGAGGGAATGATGTCTGCCTACAACAAATCGGATTTCCTTGCATTTTCCAGCAGAGCAAAGATAAAAAAAGATGTCTCATGTTCCCCCACCCCTCCAAAATAAATAACTCATCCCCAATTGGTGGTTTTTTCCCGTTTATAATTAAAAACCCAGGAAAGTGAAATTCTGACTGTAGAAGGCATGAATTATTTTAGTCAGTCATGCTTTTCCCTTCTATTTCCTAAGCAAGAACTCATCAGCCCCAGGCTGAGAGCCAATATTTCCCAGACCAGGCCTAGGACAAAGTGGAGGGATGGGATCGAGGAGAGCCCCTGGAGGACAAGGAAGCGACAGTGCTGCTGGAGCCAGTCAAGGACTAATGATTCTGGCAGATGCCTGAGTCATCACCACAGAAAGTTTTCCCTCCCTTATATCCAAAAACTGATGCTCATAAATTTGACAAATTATTGACTTAGCTTCCCCCCCCACCCCCATTATCACAAGAAAGCAATCTATGGCAGAAGAAAAAAACAAAGAATACTCCTAAAACAAGCTGCCAGATTGGGGGAGGGGGGACACTGAGCTAGCACAGAATGAGGCCCCGCTCCTCCCCACTGTTCCAACCCCACCCTGCTTACCCCCCACCTCAAGAAGTGCAGAAACATGCTCATCTACAGGACTACTCAAACTGGCCCTGGTTTTACTTTTTCATATCCCACCCCTGAAAGACATTTCTAAATGGGGTGATTCAGAACTCTCCAGTCATGCTGTGCCTTTAAATATATTTTCCTACCACTGAAGGTCCACCACCTGGGTGCTCTTGACAGGACAATCTATTTTAAAACAGAGGCTCCCAAGGCACATCCAGCACAGAGCCAACACACGTGTGTCAGCAGGCAATGTCAATGACAAAGCTGGTCTAGGGGAAGGGCAGCAGGCACTGGTGGCATTTGGGTGCTCAAATTAAAGCTCAGATGCGTGAGAGGAACCTGGGATATTGGGAACTATTGTTATTTCTCCCTCATGGGCCAGGCAGGCACATGGTGGGACCAAGGTTATCAGATGAAAAACAACATACCAGCCCTGTTGGGTGTGACTGGACCATTCAAAGGAGAGTGACCTAGAGTCAATCATTAAATAGCATTTCCACCTAGAGGTTCACATAATCATTGTGACCTGCAAATTTTCAGCAACTCTCTCTGAAAGAATGATTCAGTTCCACCAAAGAGAGCACAATCTGGTTGTAATTGTGGGAGATAATTCTAATTCTTGAGGTTAGAGGTGTTTGAAAGGGTAGGCAGTGCACCCAAGAGGATAAATAAGAGTATGAGCCTGATATCTCTAGCAACTGACTGTCAATCATGGCTCATATCTGGGAGGCAATAGGGAGTGTTGGGGAGCATGGCAAACTGAACCCACATACTTGCCCATCTGAACAGATCTGTACCAACTGCAGACAACCAGGAATGCCAATCCAGGGTTATCAGAAGACCTTGTGTTTAAGAGCAGACAGGGATCTTAAATGTTACATGAAATCTTAATCTGATTCTCCAACACTGGCAACTCTAGATTTGTAAAGCATCATGGGCCACTTTAAGACAACCGGTATGGCTCTCACATCTCCTAACAATCCTAAGATTATTTTCTACACAGGATTTCTAGGACATCCCCCACAACAACCTTACCACAGACTCTTCCCACACCTTTCCACTCATAAGCTCAGTGTACCCAGAACCCGCTCTCAGCAGCCCATTTTAAGACACAATGAATTCACCGGCTAGATAAGTACTGATTTGTTTTCACATTATTTCTCATCCTGACTGAAAGAGAAAATTTATAATTTCAGATTATTTAAACTGGATTATTTTCCAAAACTTCTATGTATCTATCAACATTGATGTAAACATTTGCAGTCTTCCAAATAGATACCACGTAGCTCTCATGTTTGCCCCTTCTCTTCCATGCTGTCAAATAGTCAGCTTGGGGTGCTATAACAAGAATACTATGGACTGGGTGACTTAAACAACAAACACTTATCAATTACAGTTCTGGAGGCTGAAAGTCCAAGATCAAGGAGGCAGGGACATGCTTTCTTATATGGGCACTAATCCCATCATGAGGGTTCCACCTCCCAAAAGCCCTACCTCCAAATACCTTCACATTAGGGATTATTGGGATTTCAACATATGAATTTTGTGGGAACACATTCAGTCCATAGCACATGTCAAAAACACCTCTCTCTCTCTCTCTCTCTCTCGCTCTCTCTCTCTCTCTCTCTCTCACACACACACACACACACACACACACACGGATGAACACACAAGTTAGAGGGCCAAAAAGTATTGGGAAAGGGAAGTTTGATAAGTGTACCTACTGTATGCACAAAATGTATGATGAGGGAGTACTTATGCACAAGAGGGCTCTGGTACAGTGTGCTAGTAGTGGCCTTTTTTGTTGTTTATTTGTAATTCATCTAAGCCCTTACTATGTGCCACGCTCTTAATACACAGTGTGTATTTAACCCTAGGGATGGTAGCTGCTTTGTTAACTTCTCTGAGGAAAGTACAAGTAGAAGAACAGATGGAAATAACCTTCATGAAAGGAATATGGCAAACAGAGGACTGATGGAAGACAGCCATCCATGAGAAAGGATACAGACCACCCCCCAAAAAAACACAGCTTGCTTGTGTGATTCTGACATGTGACCCTAAGGAATCAAAGTCTGAGAAAACAAAGTCCTATCTTCAATAAGTTATCCAGCTCTGACAATTTTAATATCTTTAAATATATCCCCAGCCACAAGACTAGCAAAAATGTAGTCGTATGATGTAGCAGACTGATGTTATCTCCCAGTGTCCCCCTTCCTCCTTTTAGAAATAGAAGCTTCCCTCCCTCCCTCCATATAGACATGTGGTGGGGGCATTATTCTGTCTATATGTTATCACCACATGTCTATATGCTAATTCTAGGAACTCATGAATATATCACCTAACCTGGAAAAAGAGACTTTGCAGATGTGATTAAGCTGAGGATCTGGAGATGGGGGATTATCTGGGGGAACCCAGTGTAATCACAAGAGTCCTTAAAAGATGGAAGAAGGAGGCAGAAGAGCCAGAGAAGGAGATGTGATGGCAGAGGTTGGAGGGATGCAAGGAAGGGGCCACTAGCCAAGAACTGTGGGCCACCTCTAGAATAGGCAAAGGAAAGAGATGCTCCCCAGAGCCTCCAGAAGGAACCAGCCCTGCTGACCCATTTGGACTTCTGACCCCCTGAACTGTAAGACAATAATACTGTGCTGTTTGAAGCCATTCATTTTGAGGTACTGTTACAGCAGCAACAGCAAACTAACACAACCCCAGTTTGTGTTGGGCATAAGGCTGCCTGGCTAGAGATTATGTTCCCCTAGACCAGTGGTCGGCAAACTGAGGCTCATGAGCCACATGCAGCTCTTTGGCCCCTTGAGTGTGGCTCTTCCAAAAATACTGACTTCTGCGCATGGGCCACGAAGTTTCAATCGCACTGTACATGCCCGCCCACACGTGGTATTTTGTGGAAGAGCCACACTCAAGGGGCCAAAGAGCCGCATGTGGCTCACAAGCTGCAGTTTGCCAACCACTGCCCTAGACTCACCCACAACTAGGGCTGAGATTGTAGCTAAGTTTTTGCCTATGGAGTGTGGGTGGGAGTGACACAAGCAGTTTCCAGGTCATATCCTTTAAAGAGGGGAGCTGCTCACCCTCCACTTACCTCTCACAGTGAGCTGGTGAGCCAGCTCCCATTCTACCAACAAAGGCAACAACCTAGAAACAGTGGGGGAACAACAAGAGAGAAGGCACCCAACCCCAATGACATTGCAGACAAAGCCATTCACTCACCCTGAACAGCAGGCAGTGATCTGAGTGGGAAATAAACAGCTATGCTATCTTGGGGTCTCCGTGGCAGCAATTCAGCCTCCACCCTAATATATCTGGGATTCCAAATGGTGGTGGGAATGGGAGCAGCAGAGACATTTCCACTCTGGGAGTACACACTTTGAAAAGCAATTAGGCATTTGCTTCCAAAGCTCACATACTCTGTGCTCCGATGAGGAGTTCTCTTCTTCATTCATTACTTTGTTCATTCACGCATTTACTGGGAACATATGCGAGTACAACCACTTTGAAAATCAAGCAACTTGAAATCCAGCAAAATTATTCCTTGCTATATACGCCTTTAGAAAACATACTTCACATGTGTACCCAGAGACATTAGAATGATAATAGCTGGTCCATTCAGAGTAGCAAAAACCTGGAGCAGTGCAGAAGTCCATCACTGGTAGAAAGGATAACTACATGGTGACACATTCGAACAGCAGAATGCCAAACAGACCTAAGAAATGGACTACAAAATGAGAGACAACAAGCAAATCACAAGTCTCTGTGCAGTGTAGATGCTGATTTCATAAAACCAAAACCAAGCAAAGCCAGACAAAATGTTTTTTGAGATACATATGGGAGTGATAAAACTGTTCCTTAAAGAAGAGGGGAAAACTGTTTTTATTTTAGATATATATATATATATTATTGATTTTTTACAGAGAGAAAGGGAGAGAGATAGTTAGAAACATCGATGAGAGAGAAACATCGATCAGCTGCCTCCTACACATCTCCTCCTGGGGATGTGCCCGCAACCCAGGTACATGCCCTTGCCTGGAATCGAACCTGGGACCTTTCAGTCCACAGGCCGACGCTCTATCCACTGAGCCAAACTGGTTTCGGTGGAAAACGGTTTTTAAAAAGTCTCACTATGGTGGTCTCCTCTAGAGAATGCAGGGGAGGGACGGAGCCAGAGCACACATAGGGGGACAGGTTCACAAGTATCCTTACGTAATAATAGACAAACATGTAAATTAACCATCCCTTCTCTACACTCACCAGCCAATCAGGAGAGTATGCAAATTAACTCAATGAAGATGGCGGTTAATTTGCATATGTAGGGGAGAAGACTGAAAGACTGAAGGCTCCGTCTGGAGCTAAGGCCTGGGTCCCGGGTGCCGGAGGAAAACTGGTGCCGACAGCCAGGGGAAGGGAAGTCCTATTGCACGAATCTCTTCGTGCAATGGGCCTCTAGTATATATTATATTATATTCTATAATGATGCTTGACACCATCCACATGACATATAGTCTGAGTGTATCAAATAGCATACCCACTCTCAAAACTGCTTTATAAACCATAGCTCCATGTGAAAAGGCCTCAGAGTGCACTGCAAGAGGGAAGGGTGTTCACAGTGGTTTGAAGGGAGAAAGATGAACACAAAAGTGAATGCAAAAGACTGTGCCACATCAGGCAGAGTGTGTGCTGTCACATTGCCAGCAATGACTTCATTTCTAAAACACACTATTGTGTCTCCCATTAGTATTGATTTGTGCTTTATTGGGTTAATTTATACTTAATTTGTGAACCTGTTTCAGGTTTATACTTACAAATGAGCTAAAAGCAATAGAAGCTTATATCTAGTTAAGTGCCTATATTTTCAAAATAGCATTATTATTTAAAAGGTGGGGGGTGGGAACAGCCAGGGAGAGTTCAATGGGGGGGAAAGGAGATTTATGTAATATATTAAACAATCAAGAATTTAAATTTTTAAAATTTAAATTTTTAAAAAAGTTTAAGGCCATTGCTCAGTTGTTTGGAACATCATCCCATACACCAAAAGGTTGAGAGTTCAATCCCTGGTCGGGGTGCATGCAGAGGGCAACTGATTGTTGTTTCTCTCTCATATCAATGTTTCTCCCTCCTCTCCTCTTTCTCTCTCCCTCCCTCCTTCTTCTCTTTCTAAAAATCAATACAAAATATTGATGAGGATTAAAAATCAAAAATAAGTAAATAAATAAAAGTGGAAGGCAATTAAAAAGGAATGGAATTCTGACACATGCTACAACATGAATGAACCTTGAAGACATTACACTAGTGAAATAAGCTAGTCACAAAAGATAAAGACTGTATGATTCCATTTATATGAGGTCCATGGAGCAGTCAAAATCTTAGAGACAAAAGAGGCTGGGAAGAAGGGGAATAGGAAGTTAGTGTTTAGTTAGTGTTTAATAGATATGCAGTTTCAGATGGAGAAGATGAAAAGTTCTGGAGATGGATGGTGGTGATGGTTGTACAACAATGTGAATGTACTTAATGTCACTGAGTTGTACACTTATGCCGGGAGCCGGTCCATCCTTGCTGTTTCAAGGGACTTGGCATATATGGCATACGGTTCTTAATATGTTTGCTCACCTTCTTGGCGCTGTGTTTTAACCAAGGTCACCTCTCCGAGAAAGGTTGAATCCCCAGGTAGGGATTTTCCCCTGAAGTTAGGGAGGGAATAAAACCCCTCAACTAAGTGCCAGGCGGGTAATTAATCACTTTAACTATGAACAATCATGCTTAAGCTACATAATCTTTACTCCCTGGAATGGAGATAAGAAACGCCCTAACCTTTGTAATAGAGATTGATAGGATTGAATCAACTGGTATAAATACAGATGTAACAAGACAGCAAGACACAGAATTTAGAAAACAGAACTTAGAACACAGGGCTTGGAAGACAGGACCAAGAGAGACAGAGCCTAGGCACAGAACCTACACAGAACGTTCTCTAGAGACAGAAGAACTTCGCTGGAGAGAGCATGCCGGAGGATCCTGGACAGGGACTGGCCTCGGAGCCTGGAGGCAGAGCCTAGCGAGAGAGCATGGCAGGGGATCCTGGACTGAACCTGACTGCGGAGATTGGCAGGAGAGCCTGACTAGAACCTGGTGACTGAACCTGACTGGAGAACCTGGACAGAACCTCTCTGGAGATCCTAAGCAGAACCTCTCTGGAGATCGAGACCAGAACTTGGCTGGAGATCCTGGCTGGAGATCCTGGCTAGGCTGCTGATCAACTGAACGCTATCTCCGTGTCCTTCCTTCTTCGCCGACTCCGTCCACACCTTTGGGGAACCCCTGGACCCACTGGGGCTGGACCCCAGCACACTTAAAGTAGTTAAATGGTAAATTTCATGTTACGTATATGTTACCACAATAAAAAAATAGTTAAAACGGTAACTTTTTTGTTATATATATATATTTACTGCAATAATGAAATAAATTAAAAGACTAATAAATATTTTTTTAAAATTTAAAGTAAAATAGGGATTCTTGGGAAATATTTTCCTTATGAAGGGAACTTTGCATTACTGACTTGAGAAACCCTGTTATTCTGCTTGGTTTTTCTCTAGACCTCCAGTAAGGAGGGAGTTTCAGAAACTAAATAAACATAGTTGTAGCTCAGAAAGTTGTCTTCTAATTTGACGTGTGTTCCTCAGGTTGATGCTTCATCTTCTTTCTGGATAAACAGAACTGGTTCCAATAAACACCCTTTGGCTTAACTGCTCATTTCATTGTGTGGTTCATGAAATGATCACATCATAGTCTCCCCACATAGGGAAATGAAAGTGAACTAAAATGTGCCATGGAGTGGAACTTTAGCTATCTTTGAGCTCCTCTGGTTATCATATCTTACACTTGACAGTCACTCAATAAACACTCGTAGAATTTAATTGAATTCCAATATACAGCAGTATTGAGTCAACTTTCTCATTTGTCATACTAGTGCAGGCTGGTTTTGCTGGAAATTTGAAAATGTAACAAAGGGAGAAAGTATATGGTACAAGTTAGCTACCAGTGCTTTCTAATATGTATTATCATGGAGTTTAGAACTTTCACAAAGACTTGCCCCAGGGAGGGCATCATAAATATTCAACTAATTTTTTCCAGGTACATGAACTAACATTTGACACACCCTTGGTGGGTGAGGAGCGAATACTTTACACAATGCTGTCCATTAACGAAACATGCATCAAGAGGCAACACTTTGAGATGCTTCTTCCAGCCTGGATCCTGGGATTACCTGGTGCCCTTTGAAGCTAAAAGCACAGTTTTTTTAGGGGAGTGTATGATCATGACACAAAGCTAAGCTCGGAAACCACAGGAAGGCTATTTCAGCCATGACTTTTCAACATGGGACTTGGAACCATATCCCAGCCCAATATGGAGTCACATTGAGTACCCAGGGCCTCAGCACAATTTACTTTAAGGTCTGGGAAACAAGGTTCCTTTAAATGCCAGTCAGGGAATGAGTAAAAGGAAAGAGGGAAGGGAAAAAGAAAGAGAAGAGAAGAAACCAAATCCCCAAGGGTTTCATCTTTCACTGTGCATCACCTAACCTCACACCTGAGCACTAAACCTGGATGGATTAATCATCTCAAAATGCCACACTGAACTAGGTAGTGTTGTGGAATGTGAACTGTGAACCCCCCTACATACAAGCAGTCTTCTTCAGGGATCTCTCTCTCTCTCTCTCTCTCTCTCTCTCTCTCTCTCTCTCTCTCACACACACACACACACACACACACACACACACACACACTGTATAGAAGGGATGATAAGCCATATAAGCATACAGTTTCTTGAACTAACACTGAAAGCAAACAAAAGAACAGCAGGTACCCAGCCGATCCACATGTAAGAAGTCCCATGGACCAAACTCCTCTTGGTTATCATTCCACATGCACCATTCCAGTCATTTGGAGGCTATGAAGACGAAGAATGGATATGGCCTAGACGGTTTGGCTCAGTGGATAGAGCGTCGGCCTACGGACTGAAGGGTCCCAGGTTCAATTCTGGTCAAGGGCACATGTGGATCCATGAATCTCTCTCATCATTGATGTTTCCATCTCTCTCTCCCTCTCCCTCTCCCTTTCTCTCTGAAATCAATAAAAATATATATATATATATATATAAAGTTTTCATCTATTCAAAACAAAGCTGAGCCGCCAGCCGCTGCCGCCAGGGCCTCCACCATCGCCCCTTGGCTGCCCCAGGGCATCCCCCCCCGCCCCCCCCCCCCCCGCGGGGCTGCTCCAACGATAGGGTTTTGTTTACCAGAGCAGCAGCGGGGGAGACGCCAGACACCGGGAGCAACGACCTCAGGCACCAGAGGGTTGCCTCTGAGGCAGGGGGCTGGGCCACAGGGAGGCTGCAAGGATGGTTGACAGGTGTGGAGCAGGGCAGGGAGGCCCTGAGGAGGCGCGCGGGAGATGGGGACGAGCCCGAGGATCCAGGGACCAGGGCTCCCCTATCAAGGAGCGTGGATTTCCCTGATCAGAAGAGTGAGGCGGGGGAAGGCAAGCGCCAAAGCTCTGATCCTGGACAATCCCTGGCGCTGGAGCTCCCATATTTGAAAAGGGTCTCAAATCTCCCTTGGCAACGGAGTCCCAGGCTCTCAAACATAGCCCTTCAAGTTCTACCACCCTCTGACCTTGCTGATCATACCTAGCATTTATTGAACACTTACTACGTACCCGGTGCTATTCTAAATTCACTACAGAAGACTCATTTAATACCCATAACAACCCTATTAATTAGTGAGTATTATTCTCACTTAGTAGTGAGAAGAATGATCATGCAGAGATTAGGGAACTTGTGGGGGTGGGGGAGTGGGTCCTGCTGGTAAACAGCAGAGTTGAGATTCTATCCAGCTCTAGGGCCACTTACACCTCCTGCTCTAGCCAAGTGCCACCTGTGGCCATTACAATACTATCCAGAGAGCATTCTCCACAGGTGTGACCAAACAGTTCCCCAAGTTAAATGCTGCAACCTCCCCTCCCCTTCCCAGCCTTCTAATCCTAGAACAGGTACCTTTATTTCCTTAGAGGCCTGCCCTCTCTCTCTCTCATCCCTTCCCAGTTCTTTACTTTGGTCCCTCTGAGGTCTCACCAATTCCCTTAGGGCAGTGGTTCTCAACCTTCTGGCCCTTTGAATACAGTTCCTCATGTTGTGACCCAACCATAAAATTATTTTTGTTGCTACTTCATCACTGTAATGTTGTTACTGTTATGAATCGTCATGTAAATATCTGATATGCAGGATGGTCTTAGGCGACCCCTGTGAAAGGGTTGTTCGACCGCCAAAGGAGTCGCGACCCACAGGTTGAGAGCCGCTGCTTTAAGGGGCAAGTAGCAGCTGGTTGCACCCCAAACCACCAAGAATTTCTGAAGCACAGTATACAGGGTGGGGCAAAAGTAGGTTTACAGTAATTAATTACTAATAATACAACAAGAATCAACTATGTTTCCTGCATTCACAACTGCAAACCTACTTTTGCCCCACCTTGTATTTCTGCATCACTGCACACCTGAGTGACTACCTCCCCTGCGTGAAGGTTCAAGATTTCTCAGCAGGGGGCATCCTAGAGGACACACAAATGCCTTCCAGTTGCCTGAGCTGCAGCTGATAGCACCACCAGCACCCTTACAGTCTGGCAGGTGATCCAGGGGGTCACCAGGGGCTCCTGGGGATCCCTAGGCATCTGTGGGAAATGATTTCTGTCCCTTCCCAGGCTGTTTCCAGGCCCCAGGGAGGGGACAGGATGCACCCTCTCTCTTCTCCCAGTTCTCAACTCTAAATAGAATCTATGTGGAGCAAAAAAAAAAAAAAAATGGGATGGATATGAAATGTCACCCTGCCTACAACCTGATTCCCTTAAGAGATAAAAAGGAAAATGATGTCTATCATATCATTACTTATACTATCAACATTATAGAAGCAACCTAAATGCTCAAATGGTAGGAAAATGGTTACATAAGATTCATGAACCCGCCGAAACCGGTTTGGCTCAGTGGATAGAGCGTCGGCCTGCGGACTGAAAGGTCCCAGGTTCGATTCCTGTCAGGGGCATGTACTGGGTTGCGGGCATATCCCCAGTGGGAGATGTGCAGGAGGCAGCTGATCGATGTTTCTCTCTCATCGATGTTTCTAACTCTCTATCTCTCTCCCTTCCTCTCTGTAAAAAATCAATAAAATATATTTTAAAAAAAAAAGATTCATGAACCCAAATATTGAGCTACTAAAAACGCTGTCTTTGAAGATGACTATGAAGAGAAAAAAAACAAACAAACACCAGGATCCACAATTACATATATATATATATATATATATATATATATATATATATATATATATTATAATACATGTACATATATCCATAAGTATACAGTAAAAAGCCTGAAAAGACATATGCCATAGTGGTTGTATTGAGGTACCATATGGCTGTTCAATTTAAATTCTCCTGCTTCCTATTTTTTAAATTCTATAATGTTGCCATTATATATTTATAATAAAAACCATTTTAAGGTTAGAAAACATTGGATCTAGAAGAAAAAAACCCATCCCTCCCACTGATACCACTGTAATTAGCTAGTTATTAATAATAGGAAAGGAGCAAAGGAAAGGCCAGACACTATAGGCATGTCACCTGGGCAGCTTCACCAGGAAGCTACAGCTTTGCACTCCCCAGGGAACCACCAGCCTACTCCCTGCAAAACGCTGGGGGGAGGGGACTGGACAAAGGAAAGACAGACACATGTCCAATAAAGTTGGGGTGACATAGGAAAGGTGCTTGTCAATCACACCTGGGAACAGAATCATGGCCAGAATGGGCGTGGCCACTGCAAGGGCACAAAAGTTTGAGATAGATAATCTCCTAAACAAAGAAGCACTCTCTCTCTTGTTGCTCCCCACTCTTGTGCTATTGGCTCGCTCTTGGCTTCCTTGCTTTGCACCTATGGCCCTTGGCTATGTAGACCCCACACACAATGGACTAATGGACTGCAGTGGGAAACAAAGCTAAGCTAGCCTGATGCGGACTGGACCCTGCTCCAACATGGAAAGGAAACTCTGGACCCTGGCTCTGATTTTAGCTCTGCTGAAGCCCCAGCTACACTTCTTCTATGACTGGACTAAGGGAAATGGGACTCCGGAAACCCAGGGGTGTAATTCCATGGAAATAAAGTTTTCTACTATGTCGCATCCTCCTGGGGGGGCCCAAAAATGCTTATTCTACAGTACCCAAGCATCTGGGAAAGACAAGGCCCTCTCTCCTCTGTTAAGACCCTCACTCAGGGACAGATCTCCTCACCAGTAGGGAGCAGCTCTTAAAGAGGCCACCTGAGGCTGTGGGCTGGGGAGATCTCCCATGCTGGACACCCCAGTCCCCAGCTCTTCCTGCCCTGTAGCAGGAAGGGTAGCAGGAGCCCTTCCTAGAGGTGCATATAGGGACACATTCCCCAAAGGATCTCTCTTCCTCAGGGACCACACATCCTCATGTGGCCATACTGACCTTAGATTGCACATTATAAATGAGAGCTTCATCTAGTTCCATGGGCTACCGTACTATTTACTGAGCAAAGGAGGTGGTGGTATCAGTAGCAAATGCTGAGGCCTGGGGCAATACTGCACAGAGAACTGGGAAGGGTGTGAGAAAGGAAGAGAGGGAGTGTTGAGAGAGGAAGAGAGAGAAGAGGGAAGAGACCACAGAGTGGGAGAGGGTTCAGGGGAGAGAGACAATGGGAGACAGAGGGATTGGGGGAGAGATGAGAGGATGGGAGAGGAGAGAGAAGCTATGAGGGAAAGAGAGGGGCTGAAGGAGAGGGAGAGTTAGGGGACAGAGGGGGATGAGGAGGGGAAGGGGAAGAAGAGGGGTAGGAAAAGAGGGAGGAAGAAGAGGAGCTTAGTAAGAAGGGGAAGGAAAGGCAGGTGGTGTGGAGGAAAGTGTGTAGAAGGGTGGATATGGAGGAGAAGCGCTGTGGGAAAGGAGAAGGGGTGCAGACACAGGGATGGGAGAGGAAGGGTGAGGAAGAAGGAGAATGAAGGAAAGAGGGGCAGGGGAAAACTGGACACAAAAGAGAGGTGCTGAGGGGAAGGGGAGGAGAGAGAGAGCATGAGGGAGGGAGGATTAAGAGAGGGTGGATAGAGGGAGGGGGTATAGTGAGGGGAGAGATAGGCAGTGAGGAGAGAGGGGAGGAGGAAAAAGGTTTAATTGAGAAAGGAAGTGGGAATAAAGAGGTGTGTGGGAGGGACTGAGGGGAGAGAGATGGGATGAGAGGATGAAGAGAGGATGGGGGAGAGAAGTAGGGAAGGGTACATAGAGGGAAGGTGTGAGGGGAGTGAGGATGAGAGATGGAGTGAGGGAACAAAGAGAAGCTAAGAGAGAGATGAGAGAAGGCACTGAGGCTGGGGAAAGGCAGGAAGCCAGATATTAGAGGGACAATCCCCTACCCCCTTTTCCCTACATCTCTCCGCCAGGCAGTGGCTGTTTTTCACAATGTCTTCATCTCTTCCTCCATTTAAAAACCCACAGGTTCCCTAAAAGGGCCAGACAATGTCACAACTGTACCCCACCCCCACAGCGTGCTATCATCACCCAGCCACCAAAGTGCCGCCAAAGTCACATCCACATTTTTTTAAGCGCAGCCAACTCAAAAGGAGAACCCGAGTTCAGTTACACAATTCAAGGTCTCAAAGGGTATAAATAACCCTATTATTTACTCAGAAGCACAACTGTGCATGTCGCTGCAGGAGCCCTTCCTCAAGGGACCTAGTGAAAATGACTCTGAAGAGGGAACATCCTCGAATCACCAATCACCCCTTTGTCAAGAGAAAGCCAGGAAAAAACGGGCACAGGGCACTCTCAGGTATTCTGAGTTAAGGCTTTCCAGCTTCCTCATTTATGGTGCCTGCCCCAAAAGTGGGCCACCAGCATCCCATCTCACAGCATGGCTCCAGGGGGCAGGGCTTCCTTTGGGTCACCCTGTGTCTCAGCACCTGGTATACACCTGGCACCAAGTAGGCCCTCCTTAAACATTTACACATCTCAGAACTGGGTGCATCCTCCCATCACAGCTGTGGGCGTGGAGCAGCCAACTGTGTATCCCAGGGGGTGACATTGACTCCAGTGGGCTCAGAGACTTGCTAATGAGAATTTGAAACTGGGACCGAAACAAGTCACTCTTTTTTTTTTAATGTTTTTATTGATTTCAGAGAGAGGAAAGGAGAGAAAGAGAGATAGAAACATGGATGATGAGAGAGAATCATTGATCGGCTGCCTCCTGCACACCCCCCAATGGGGATCGAGCCCGCAACCCAGGCCATATGCTGTGACTGGGAATCGAACCGTGACCTCCTGGTTCAGAGGTTGATGCTCATCCACTGAGCCATGCTGGCAGCACACAGAGAAGAAAGGGGACAGGGACAGGGGAATGGCCAGAGGACACATCGGGTGGGCAGCCCATTCCAAGGCTCTTGGGGCCCTTGGGTTGCATGAGAGGCCCTTTGGCCCTGGAATGAATGCCCTGTATTAGGGCATTAGCAGGCTCTGTTTGGCTTCTTCACTTGAAGTAAGTCCTTACTACACATACAACGTGAATGTGGGAAGACACTTCCGAACTCAGTTCAGAAGCAAGATCTAGCTCAGTTAAGATCCAGGACAAAGTTTTTACCAGTTAAGACTCAGATCAGCTGAGACACAGTACACAGCAGAATCTTCTACAGAACTCTTCCCAAATACACCTGTCCCTCAGCCACAACTGGATGTTCCCAAGGGAAAATCGCCAGCTAGATGTGGGTTCTCCCACTATGAACTAATCAGGTGGTAAAATGAAGGGGAAAATAACAGAAACACCTGTCTTCTGGTATATTCATGAGATCTGCCCAGACCAAGTCACAGGAAATAAAACACAGAGGGCCTCTGGGGATGGTCACGGGACAGCAGCAGGGATGGGCTGGGCTGGGCTGGGATGGGAAGGAGACTTTTCACTCTAAGCACTTTCCACCTTTTCAATTTTGAATCACGTGAATGTATCACTGAGTCTAAAAGCTAACTTTACAGAATCGTTTATATATTTCTCTGGCAAGCAGCTGCAGTCTCTATGCCCAAGAAACAGATGAATGTTGTGAACTGCTTCCCCTTTCAAAGTTTTCCTTCATTTGGTGACACCCCTGCAATTCCCATTCTCCCCCAAGCCCTCCCGGCGTTAATTACTTTCTTTTCTGACAAAGGTAACAATTAAGCTAAAAAAAAAAAAATTCCCCATCAAACTAACACACACTTACTTTGCCCAACCTGCTTTAGGTGTCACTGCTGAGCTAACTGACAGACTTAGGTTGACACCTGGGTTCTTCATCTAATATTTTATTGAGAACAAAGGAACGGTGAGAAATTGCTAATTAAGTGGTGACACACTGTCCCATTTTGTTTGTTGTGAAGAGGCTTTTGGGTTTGGGTGTTTTAATGATCAAAATGGGAGAAAGGCAAAGCCCGTTTCTGGAGCCATTGGTGTGAGATGAATTTCACCCAGAAGGCAGCATCCGGGACAGTCTGGTGAAGGAAATGGAGCTTGATGAAGAAGCTGGCCAAGGGGAAGGCAGAGCAGAGCCAGAAGGCCTTTTCCAGTCATGCTCCAAAGCAAGATTCAGCACCTCCTTCTAGCCCCAGGCACACAAATAATAGCTAGCTGGAATAATTAGAGAGGACACTAAGCTAATTAAAGACTTTTCACATGGGGAGTGGGTGTGTGATGGATAAAACTGGTGCAGCCCCAGAGGATCAGACCTAGAACAGGGCCCCGAGTCTTCCAAGTCTAGAACAGTCCAGAAAAACCTGGCAAAAACGCAGCACTGGTGTTTAAGGGGGTGATGATTTAAACAATCTATGCGTGCTGAATTTGAGTGTTTAAGGACTTAAGTTTGTTATGCAAAAAGAGAATCAATGGGCACCTAAATAATTATAGTATTTAATCCAGGATACAGAGGAAGAAACAGCAGTGTGAACTGAATAACACCTAATGCCACTCTGTCCTCCACACCTGTGGACAGGCCAGCCTCCTGCTGCGGCCCCACCACCTCCCTGGCCACTGGAAGGAAATCAGCTAAGGCCTTTACTGGACTTTTCTTGCCAACTGAATACAGTTCAGTGAGGACAAATATCAGGAATATTTCTGTCATTGTTGTTTGTTCTTCCTGAGGTTAAATAGATACAGCTTATCAGTGAAGTAAGGTCCATCAGTTACATTTTGCTTTATTAAAGTGTCCCCTGATGAAAACCATAGATCTGCCTGACAGATATTTATCCAGAAAATAGCAATCAAGTTAAAAACTAACCAACCACATGGCCAGTGTACCTTTGCCAACTAAAGGGATTTCAGTGAAGATACGTGGACTCCATCAACCCTCCACATGTGAAGGCATTGGCCGCTTTTCTGCCATGATTGAAATATCCTTAATGAACCCCAGTAATTGCCAAAGAAGTTACCCAAGTAACTAATTCACTAAAGCTTTAGGATGTAGAAACATTCAAAATTCCCCCACATGATGAAAGGGATGTAACCAAGGGAGGTCACCTGGAGGGACAGAGCAAAAATAAAGTACCTCTTAAAGGAAACATCAACCAAAAACACTAAGAAACACCACCATATTCCCCCTTTCCCCATCCCTTTAGTTTCTTAACTGGGAAACAGCTCCAAGATGGCTGGGTGGTCCAGGATCCCCCAGAAAACACAGATTCTAATCCTTAAGTTACCAAGAAAGTGATGAAAAGTGTTTGAAATAGATAGCAGTGCTGGTTGCACACATTGTGAATGTACTTAATTGCACTAAATTATGCACTTGAAATGGTTTAAAATGGGCCCTGGCCAGGTAGCTCAGTTGGTTAGAGCATCACCTAGATACGCCAAGGTTTCGGGCTCAATTCCTGGTCAGGGCACATACAAGAATCAACCAATGAATACATAAATAAGTGGGACAACAAATCTCTCTCTCTCTCTCTCTCTCTCTCTCTCTCTCTCTCTCTCTCTCTCATCAATACATTGAAAATGGTTACAACTGAAAATTTTGTTATATATATATATTTGCCATAATTTTAAAAATAATATAACAAAAACCACTGAATTGCACATTTTAGATGGGCGAATGTAAGATGTGTGAATTATATCTCAATAAAGTTGCTTAAAAAAACTTACCAGGGAAATAGCCTATAGAAAGAGCCTCCTCACTGGGGGAAGCAGGAGCCTGACATATACTGAGCACTGAGCACCAACATAAATTGCTAGTTCTCTCATATTGCAAGGGCATTGAATTTTGAAAGAGGACCATGTCACTTTGCCTCTCTGAATCTCAGTTTCATCATCTGATGGAGCAGGCCATGACGGCCAAGGACCCTTCCAGCCTTTCAGTTCCCAGGACCAATGAGTGAGTGGCAGAAGGACCCATCATCTGTCACCTGGCATATAAGCACATCCCACTAGGAAAGCAAAACATCAGGGGAGCCAAACATGAGACAAATAAGTTCAACAACTTCAAGACCTAGCTATTGACAGAAGAGGGGCAAGCACTGTATCAAGACACTTTCTACTCAAGGAACAAAATGGTGAAAGAGTGCCAAAGAGTCCTGTTCCCCAGTGACTTCATGGTTCATTCATAAAACAAAGGCTGTGGCTACAGAGGAAAACCTTCTGTTCCAGAGCGGCTGGTATTGAAGGAGGGAAATGGGGCTCCAGCCATCTGTGTAACACTCAGAGCCAGCTTCCCCCACATTTGGACCAGAATACTGTGGTGAGGGCTGTCCTGTGCATTATAGGATGCGTAGCAGTGTCCCTGGCCTCTGTCCACCAGATGCCAGTTAGACTGCCCTCCCCCCACCAGCTGTGACAACCAAGTGTCTCCAGACATTGCCAAATGGCTCCCTGGAGGGCAGAATTGCCCCCAGTTGAGAACCACTTCCAGAGAGAATTTTCTATCTTAAAACTGGCCATTCTTTGTTGAAGTCATGCGACACATGTGGTGGTATCCTTCTCATCCATGGCAGAGCAGGCCACCTTGAACTGTCAGCAAGCAGACCTTGTCAGCAGGCTCTGCTTGGGGAATTTTCCACAACTGCACACACCTCCTGGTAACCAATACCTTGGAGAATTGTGAGTTGCAACTGCACTTGAGTGAAGGGTCATTCATTCATTCATTCATTTGTCAACATAGGGCACTTACCATATGCCAGGCAATGAGTCTGGGCAATGGAGTTGGGAACACCCAGTCAGAGATGAACTGACTTAATACAAGATGAAGTGTTGTACAGCAACCTTTGGGACAAGCCTCAAAAAATGAATGAGGGGTGCACTAGGCTGAATAATAGTCCCCCGAAGATCACACCCTAGTCCCCAGAACCTATAACTATGCTATCTTCCATGGCAAAAGGGTCTTTGCAGATGTAATTAAGTTAAGGATTTTTATATGAGGAGGGTATCCTGGATTATCCAGATGAGCCCAATCTAATACAGCAGTCCTTATAAAAGGAAGGCAGGAGGGTCAGAGTAAGAGAGGAGATGTTAGCACAGAAGCAGAGGTTAGCGTGATGTGGCCACAAGCCAAGGAACACAGGCCAGCTCTAGCAGCTGGAGGAAGTGGGTTCTTCCCCAGAGCCTCAGAAGGAAGCAGCCCTGCTGACACCTTGATATTGACCCAGCACACCCCATTTTGGACCTCTGACCTCCAGAAGTACAAGATTACTAACTGATGTTGTTTGAAGCCACTGAGCTTGTAGCACTTTGTTACAGCATCAAGAAACTAATACAGAGAAACTACAAGGCAGAGAAGAGAGTGAAATCATTTTCCATCAGGGCAAGTACATGGGGGAAGGCTCAGCCTGAATGAACATAGAGCAAGAAAAAGCTTGGGTGGCTGCTGGACTTCACAAAGGCTCTATTAAGGATCTAAAGCAGCTGCAGAATGGTAGATACATGGGGCTAATTCCAGAAACATCTGGGGCTTGACTGTGTACTGGGAAGGGCTGAGAGAGAGGAGAAGGAAGAAGAAGTAAGGCAAAAAGCAGATTACTATGGAGGTGACAGGAAAGGTGGTAATACCCTCAAGGAAATGGGGAATAAAAGAGTCAGGACAAATACCATGGAAGGGAAATGCTGAGCTCAATTTACCACATGCTCTGTTTGAGGTGTCTAAAACAGACCTGGGTGAAGTTAACCAGAAGGGGAGGAATAATAATTACCTCAAAAGTATTCATTTTAGGCTTACCATGTGCCAGGCTGAGGGCCACAATAACCAAGCAGACGCAGTCCCTGCCCTCCTTAAATGTGGCAGAGAGAAGCTGAAGAGTCAGTATCAGAGTGATATGATATCAGAAAGACTTGACTGGCCATTGCTGGCTTGGAAGATGGAAGGGGGCCACCAGGTCAGGAATGTGGGCAGACTCTGGAAGATGGAAAAAGCAAGAAAAGGGATTCTCCTATGAAAGAATACAGCCCTGCTGTCATCTTGACTTTAGCCCAGCAAGACCCATTTTAGACTTCTGACCCCCAGAATGGTAAGATAATAAATTTATGTTGTTTTAAGTCACTGTTTGTGGTAATTCGTTATAGCAGCAATTAGGAAATAATACAGGTCCCAGGTATAGAAAATCACAAACAAATATAAAAACCCATAATAATGCTAACAATCTATTTTTTTATGTTTTTATTGATTTTTAGAGAGAGAGGAAGGAAGAGGGATAGAGAGATAAAAACATTGATGAGAGAGAAACATCATGGATCTGCTGCCTCCTACACATCCACTACTGGGGATGGAGCCCACAACCCAGACATGTGCCCTGACAGGGAATCAAACCGGTGACCTAGCCCTAACCGGTTTGGCTCAGTGGATAGAGCATCGGCCTGCGGTCTTAAGGGTCCCAGGTTCGATTCCAGTCAAGGGCATGTACCTTGGTTGTGGGTACATACCCAGTAGGGAGTGTGCAGGAGACAGCTGATTGATGTTTCTCTCTCATTGATGTTTCTAACTCTCTATCCCTCTCCCTTCCTCTCTGTAAAAAAATCAATAAAATATGTTAAAAAAAAAAGGTGACCTATTGGTTCCCAGGGCTGATACCCAACCACTGAACCACACTGGCCAGGCCTAATAATCTATTTTTACTATCCCCTTTAAAGATGGAGGGATGCACACATTGTGAATGTACTTAATGGCACTAAACTATTCACTTAAAAATGGTTAAAATAGGCCCTGGACAGGGAGCTCCGTTGGAATAAATAAATAAATAAATAAATAAATAAATAAATAAATAAATAAATAAAGTGGAGGGGAAAGATGGATGATAGGAAAAACCTGTGTGATCCTCTGATAAAAGTCCAAGCAACTAGCAATGAGATGGGCCAGCTAGTATTACTAATGCCCAGGTGTTGGAGGTCTGGCTTGGACTGGATTCACAAAAGAATCAACACTGTACTTTCCTAATAACTCCATGAGAGGTTTGTTCGAAACTAGGAGCATATTTTTCTCCTCTAACTAAAGTCACACGTCACTTACAGCATCTTTTTTTAAAAAAATGTTTTCACATGTGCTGTTGTTTAGCCTTTTCCCCTTTCTGTCATGGATGGAGGAGTCATTTTTTAAAATATATTTTAATTTACTTTTAGAGAGAAAGGAAGGGAGAGGGAGAGAGAAACATCAATGTGAGAGAGAAACATTAATCTGTTGCCTCCCTTATGCACCCCAACCAGGGACCAAACCTGCAACCCAGGCGTGTGCCCTGACCAGGAATTGAACCGGCAACGTTTCAGTGCACAAGGCAACACTCAACCAGTTGAGCCACACTGGCCAGGGCACAACAGCATCTTACTTTACAACCAAAATGCCCATGTACTCTTCAGGGACCCACATACACTACACTTCAGCTTTCTCAACTGCAAGGCAAGGAGGTTCTGGACGCAACCTTGAGCTTGCACCAGAACTACCTGGAGGGCTCATTAATACACAGACTGCTGGGCTCCACTCAGAGAGTTCCTGATTCAGTAGGTCAGAGTTGGGGGCCAGAGAATTTGTCTCTAATGGGATCCCAGGGGAGGTTGATGCTGCTGGTTTCTCGTATCCATCATATCACACTCCGAGAACCACCAAAGTAGAGACTCCTCCTCTCACATTGAAAGGGGTCTAATATTTTCCTGCCCTGCATCTTTCCCGCTTAGAGTGGCCCTGACTTCATGCTTCTTAGCAGCTTGTTCTGCTTTCCTCTGGGGCTCTGCCCCTGGCATAGCATTGCAGTTGTCCAGTCTGCTTAAAGTTGAAAAACAGTCCCAGGACTAGAGCTAGCCGATAGTCAAGAATTAGCCACAGGATATACCTAGAAAGCCATTCTGCTCCCCTACCATCCCCGATCCTCTGCCCTGATTCATCACGTGAATGTTAGCTCAGGGACAGAGAAAAGCAGCCCCTGCCATCCCGAAGCTGGCCAGGCACTTTCCTATTGCGCATAAACAACTGCACAGAACACAAACAACAGACAAGGCCACTCTGACCAGTATGGGACAAGACGAAAACACGGCCATTCAGTAATCATGTCTGAACACAGACAAAGCATGAACCTTGTCCAAACCACAAACGTCACCAAACAACCCCCAATCCTGGCTAATGAGTGACTGCTGCTTCTTTCCCCATCACAGCCTCTGTCTAGTCTTCCCTGCTTCCAGATGGCATTGATTAAGGCACCCAATCATGGAATTACCCTGCCCCTAGTCCTGAGCAATGCCGGCTCCCTGAAATGCTCCCCCAAACACCTAATACGGGCCCAATCCTACATGTGGTCCTACCTGACACCCTCTTACTGTGATGCCCCACGGTGCCCCAAGGTGTGCGTTCTCCCTCGCTGCAAGGAGAAGAAAGCCTGCGTGTTCCACTCCAGGTGTGTTCCTGGGGGTGTGGCTGAAGGGAAGTGACACTCCTACACAACTTTCAGATTTCATCTCAAATACCATCTCCTCAGTGCTTACCCCTCTGCAGCCTAAATCAGATTCCCACTCTCTAATCTCCTTGCACAAAACCTGCCATGGCTTTTAATTACATACTGTTGTGAGCACTGCACTCAAGTTTACCTCTTGCACTTGACTGAGATGCCCACGCCAGCAGGTCTACATGTGTTGTCCACCTGTTTCTAGAACAATGCCTGGCACAAAGCAGGGGGTCAAGAACATTGGACGAATGGACGGACGGATGGATGGATGGATAGATGAATGGATGGATATTGACTACTGTATACAACCTACTTTAAAACAATCACAAATATAAGAGTTGATGAGAGAATATCGGCAATGCAAAAGGAACTGAAGTGGTCAGAGAGGAAACAACCAGGGTCTGTACAACCAAGACGGTTTGCCTGTGCCGTGGTGGACCTACAGTCATGAGCCATAAATGTAGAGTCTTTTCTTCCATTTATAACTCGAGACTATTTGTGGAGGCCAACACGTGATACTCATTTTCGCTTTAGTTCAGCATAAAGCAGTCTACCACCAAAACAATACATTGCTAAAAACAGTCCAAACTTTGTTGTTACTGTGGGATTCTTTAAACGGAAATCATTTGCTGGGCTTGCAAATCTTTCACTACTCACAGATTTGGGTGGTAATAATATGTGTGCAATTGTCATTACAAGAGGCTTTCCCTGTATCGGGTACTGTAGGCATCTCCCCACAAGCTCAGAGGGCCTCGCACAACTAACTGGCTTCATTTCAGGGCTGGGGATTTGATACTTTTCAGTTATTTTTCAGATCAAAGACCATATAATACAGTTTTATTGTGTTATCCATCAACAGAAAAATCATCAGGCCAGGTAAGACTGCAAGTGTCTCAAATTGATAAACTGAACAAATCTGAAAACCAAAGACTTGGGAAATGGAGAAGAAGGGTGCCCACATGCCGGTGTGTGTTTGTGTGTGTGTGTGCACACGCACACACAGACACACAGACCTGCTTCAGAAACAGCGCTGTTAGGTGGCTCCATTGGAAAACATACAGAATCAATTGTTAAATACCTGTACTTCGTCACAAATACACTGCTGAAGATGCTTTAAAAAAGAGTAGGTGATCTCTAGGCACAAACTACTACAAACACCTTCAATCCCACTATAAGCATTTTAAAGAGTTAAATGACAGCATTCATTTTAATTTTACTGCCTTCAAGTATTAACACCTGAAAAGAAAATGAAGACCATTTTCTGTACTACCCTCCATCTTTTGTAATGGTTAGAGTAAAAAATAAAGATTAAGCATGTAAGGACTATAAACTGCAGAAGCACTCTCTAATTTTCTTAGATGGCTCTGGATAATGAAAACAGTTCAGACTTGAATAATAAACAGGTCATTTCTTCTTAAATAGGACTCAGTCCTCTTCCCACTGAGATAGAGAAAGCACAGTCCAGACACAGGAGAAGACATTTGGATCTAATTTTCTTGTGTGTGTGTGTGTGTGTGTGTGTGTGTGTGTGTGTGTGTGTGTGCAACCCACCCAAAATGAAAGGTGATCAAAACAGCATTTCCCATTACCTATAGGAAACCAATCTGTTACTAAAGTGATAGGTGATTTTAAAGTATATACATTTGTTAATAAACTAAACCATCTTATTGGGTGCCAAAGCAAAATGAGAATGTGGAGCTAAGTGTTTTGTCTTCCACACAGTAGGAAGGTTTCATACTCCTTCATTCATTCATTCATGCATTCATTTAATAAATATTTATTTAGGGCCTGCTCCATGCCAGGCACCACAGAAGAGTGCTGAGCAAAAACGGGGCAATATAGCTCTGTCCCTATGGTCATGGAGCTTATAGTAGGGGAGAGAAATGTTAAACAAACTCAAATAAATATGTAATGCTGCTATACACAAAAGAAAAGGTGCTATGAGAGAAAGGGTAACAGAGAAACTACTTTAGACGGGGGTGGTTGAGAGGATCAGAGAAAGGCACTGAGAAAAGTGACACTAAAGCTGAGAGACCATCAGATCGCCACCACTTGAGAAAAGGAAAACCTGTGTTTGACAAGTGACCAGAAATAGGATTTTAACTTTGCGGGGCAACAACGGACTGGGCTAAAGGTCCCCTTTCCAGTTCATCTGTCTTTGCGTGCATCCTGTGACTGCTCACCTATGACTTTCTGACTAGCCTACCCAAATCAGAAAGGTCTCACTTTATTATATAATTTATTATGATCTACAGCCTTCTTATGCTTCGCCTAGAAACACCCCAAAATAACCTGCCAGAGGCACGAAAAACAGAGACTGGCTGCCAGCCAGAATATTGGCTGGGTGGACCAAACGTTTAATAGCCAAGGCAGTCACAAGTCCTTTGCCCAGTAAAGTGTCAGGTCCTCTGGCCAGCAAGGTGGCGCCAATGCTCTGGGGTCTATATAAGATGAGACATGGGACGTGGGGGGAGGGAGGGTTAAGGGTTAGTTGCATACTTGGAACTGATGTTTGATCAGTAAATCGAGGACTGGATCAGTTTCCAGTTCCTCCCGCCTGCACTTAGAGGATGTGGGAAGTGGCCTTTGAGCACCACGGAGCGGATAGCTCCCTGAGCTGGAGGAAGGAAGGCAGGCTGAGAGGGGGGTCAGGACCTGCAGGAAGAGGGGCTCCCAGGACCCGAGGATGGCACGCCAAGCCGGGTGCTGGGGCGTTTCCCGCCCCCCACCACGCCAGCCCCCAGCAAAGGCAACCTGGCCCCCCCGCCGCCCCAGTCCCCGCGCATCCGGCTTCGCTCCCAGCGGGCGAGGCAAGCACCACGAGCCCCACGCAAAGCAGGAACCCACCAGCTCCGGGTACCCGCGTCTTCAGTGCAGAGGAGGCGAGAAAATGGCCAAGACCAAACTCTCCCCGCCCACCCGAAAAGCCAACCACACCCCCTGCATCCCTCAGCCCAGCCACCCCGGGCCGGCCCCCGCAGTCCTCAGCCCAGGCCCCCGCGAGGTTCGGGGACGTGGGCGCGAGTGGGAGTGAATGGGGGTGCGCAAGGCAGGCAGGACGCCCACCACGGTGTCACCCGTCGGGGCCCTACCCCGGGACGCCCTGCCTGGCTTTGCGGTCCTGAATGAAACCGGCGCGCCGCCCTCAGGCTTAGATGGGCACCGGGCGCTTGGGGGCGGGTGGCCCCCCACTCACCCATTGGCGTCGAGCCGGGCCGGGCCGCCGAGGCAGCGTGAAAGTTGGCGGAGGCGGGCGCGGGGATCGAGGCGCGGGGGTCGGGGTGCGGGAGTCTGGGCGCGCCGGGACCGGGGCGCGGGGATCGGGACGCGGCGGCTGGGCAGGCTTCCTCCTCAATAGCGACGGCCACGGCGGCTCAGCGCCGCCCGCTGCTGCTTCTGCTGCTGCTGTCGCTGCTGCCCCGGGGCGACTCCTGCTGCTGCTGCTGCATCGCGGCCCGCTGCGCCCGGCTGCGCCGGGTTT
Organism: Myotis daubentonii; assembly: GCF_963259705.1. Lineage (NCBI taxonomy): Eukaryota > Metazoa > Chordata > Mammalia > Chiroptera > Vespertilionidae > Myotis > Myotis daubentonii. The sequence goes on along the minus strand of NC_081861.1, from coordinate 128,602,499 downwards.
CCTGCTCGCCGCGAGTGGAAATTGCGAAAAAAAAAAAAAAAGCACCGCCCAGCCCAGCGCCCGGCAGCCGCGGCCCCGCCACCCAGCTCTCCCCTCCTCCTCGCCGCCGCGGTGCTCCTGCGGCTCCGCCTGCCGGGGACGAGCGGCTGCCGGGGCGGGGGCGGGGCCCGGGGGCGGGGAGGGGGCGGGGCTTGCGAGGGGCGGGGCGTCCTTGCGGCTGCGGAGCTGGGGCGTCCCCGCCTCACCGCCCCCTAGGGAGGAACCCAGCTCCGCGCGAAGCTGACCCGCACCCGCGGTGGCTCAGCTAACGCCCCAGGAAATGCCGCGAGACTCCTCGAGACCTGAGGAGATGGGGGTCCGTGGGGGAGGCGGGTGTCCGAATGGAGGGGCACGTGGGAGCCAACCGCGAGGGCGCGACCTGAGAGGTGGTTCAGGGCGTGGGGAGGTGATACCATGGGCAGGTGAGGGGACGAACACCTGCTGAGGGTGATGGATGGTATCCCCGGGGGATCGAGGCAACGCGGAATAAGGCTTCACGGAAGGGGCTGTTGGGAAGGGGGGAGAAGGGGTCCCTATAGACTAGTGGGAGAGATGCTCTGTCCCTTCAGTGCAGCGTGGGAACGGCAGTCCAGGTGCGAGTTTGCACGTAGGCGGTGGTGGGATGGAGATGCTGAAAGACAGAGGAGGGCGCAGCGGTGGGCGCTTCTCCTGGCTGTCTCCTGAGCCCCTGTCTGGGCCAGGTGGGGTTCCTTTGCTCAGCAATGTTCCCAGGCTCCGATGATGTTCCCAGGAATACACTAAGGCAAAGGCTAGCTCCCTCCCCAAAGGACATCATTGTGCCATATTTACCCCCAGACCTGCGCAGCCCACCCTTGAGTGGGCACTAAAATAAAAATAGGGAATTCATGGCTAACTCAGGAACTCCTTTTTGGGTCCATTCACCACCACACCTTTCACCATACTCTGCCAGCCACCACATTCATTTACCGACCCATTATTTTCTTTTCCCTTTCCACCATCTGGTGGTAGGAAGATATAGTGAAATAAATGGGAGACATTCAGGAAGAGAGAAAATAAGACAATCAAACAATAAATCATTGGTCCCTGAAAAATAGAGGAGACAGGGGTAGTGGACCCACAGGTGACAAATCAAAGCTGACCCCTACTCAATATAGGGCTGTCTTCATACCTCGCCTATGATGTTGGGGCAACTCTTGTGAATTGTCTGCATCCTGGGATTTCTGCAGAAAGATGTTCTTATAACTGTTTCATTAGCTTTAAAAGAAAAAAAACCTCAAGATTAGGGTCTTACCAAACAAGAGATCAGTAGCCATCAGCTTTCTAAATACTTTTCTTGTGTGTCAGAGCAATCTAAACAGAAGACTAATCCAAGAACAGAAGACCCATCCACACAGCTGCTGAGGAGGTAATAATGGCATCAAGTGGCAGAATCCTGAGGAACATGGAAATTAAAAATCTGAAGTGTTGAAGTTTCAGTGGATACTCAGTTATACCTGCTCCAGGCACCGTGGCACGTCAGTCATTACATGCCTTGGCATATCAGGACAATGAGGCCTTGTGATGTGACAAGTGAGTTGACAAACTCTGAAACTTGTAGAGCCTGGCTAAGGGACTTTTACCGGGACTTTTATTTTCTTGAGCCTCACACAGAACTGTCTGGGGTCTGCCCAATTTCAGAGGTGGTTCTCCTTCCTAAGGTCAGAGTTACTGGGCCACTTTATCCCACTCTCAAATAGACTCAGAGCCTTGAAAGTGAGCCTATTTCAACATGGAAAGAGCTGCTCTGGACTTATGGTGGACCAGCATCTTGATGCTGAGGACTCTTGGCTGGTGCCCCATGCCTTCCCAGAGAAATAGGTGCAAAGTCTTTGGACATTGTAGATACCCACCATGGCTGCAGTTACCTGGATGTGGCAAAGGCCAGTACACCTAAACCAGCAAACTGGTGGCTGAACTCTGTAGGGCTCAGGAAAAAAATCAGCAGCTTGTCTTAGGTCTTGCTTAATCTAACTCATCCCTCTGTATGACATGAGGAAGTCAGTCTTCTTGTTTACTTTTTCCCCCAGCTTCACATGAGCGCACACAGATCACCTGAACATGTGTGTCTTATTTTGGCTCTGGTCTATTTCAGGGCATATATTTTCCTTCTTGATCCAGAGTAATGTGTCCCTACTCCTTGATCTGGTTATGCTTTCTGAAATGACAAATCTGTCATTTTATCATTAAACAAAAAAAGGCTGCCTTGCCTGCGTGGATCAGCAGTTGAGCGTTGACCTATGAACCAGGAGGTCATGGTTCAATTCCCAGTCAGGGCACATGCCTGGGTTGCAGGCTCCATCCCCAGTGTGGGGTGTGCAGGAGACAGCCGATCAGTGATTCTCACCATTGATGTTTCTATCTCTCTCTCCCTATCCCTTCTTCTCTGAAATCAATAAAAATATATATTTTTAAAAATAGATGATTGGCAAGACAACTTTTTAAAAAATTCCTGATCTCTGCCCTAATTTTAATGCCTTAAATAAACTTGTGTCAGTTCTACTCAAAACACTACAAATGTTTTCATTTGAAATTTTTCTAGATTACAAAAATGGGTATTTGCTCCTCCCCACCCCATACACACACACACACTTATTTTGTTCTTCGTTCTTCTGAATTGTTTCTATTGTCTTTTCATTTTCCTTTGAGAAACTTTTGCTGACCAGCAGTGCAAGGGAAGTTCACATGAAGTTTCAAATCCAGCTGATAATAAGAATAGACGTGTGATTCCTCATCCCACCACCCTCGTACAAGAGCATTTTTTAAACAGAATAGTTAGTGCAATGTTTCAAATTATGTGAATTCATCTCATGAATGTTATAAGAGAAATACATTGTATTTATTACCACATCTTTTCCCACTGAACTCCCTTTTCTGCCAGTGTAGAAGATGAGTTTTTGGAATGGAGAGTAGCTGAACCATCACACTTAAAATGATATCACATGACTTAAAAGGCCCCACTGTGTTGCTCTGTGGTGGTGACATTTTGGATAAAAATGGAAGGTGATTGAACCTCTGCCTATGTAGCACTTACAACCTGTCATGCTTGCTCTCTCCCAGTACCTGGACTTGACATCTGTAATTTTCATGTAATAAATGATACTTTGCTTTGATAACTTTAATATCATTTTACATTGATATAAATTATATGCCGAGCCCTTTATAAAAGACAGTCATTATCTGGTGCATCTGATGAGCTTTATGGAGAAATGTAAAAACCTCCTAGTGCCAGGAAGTAAGGACATACTCAGTGAAAATGACGGGGCACGTCAAAGGGCATAAGAGTCAACCTGAAGGAGCTCCCAAAGGCCAAAGCTGGAACAATTCAAGCAACAAAACAGTAATTCTCTTGGCCCTGGCCCGTGTGGCTCAGTTGGTTGGAGCGTCATCCCATACATCAAAAGGTGTTGGGTTTGATTCCCAGTCAGGGCACATACCTGGGTTGTGAGTTCAAAACCCGGTTGGAGCACGTGCAGGAGGCAACTGATGGATGTTTCTCACATTGATGTTTCTCTCTCTCTCTGACCCCCTCCGTCCCTATCTCCCTTCTCCTCCCTCTAAAAATCAATGAAAAACCTATCCCCAGGTGAGGATAAAAAAATATGTAATCTATTGAATTGTAACCCACAGAATGAAAGTCATATCTTTTAAGTCCATATATATATATATATGGCTAATAGGCAAAGTGTCCCCTCAAGAGTTTGATCAGGAGACCAGGATTTTGATGGCTTGCTATGATGGGCGCTGACCACCAGGGGGCGGCGCAGAACATGGCAGGTGACCAGTGGGGACAGGGTGGGGTGTTGAGCAAGCGAGAGAAAGAGGAGGCTGGGAAGTGAGGAGACAGGGAACTTGATCAGCCCTGATCACTGGCCAGGCCTAGGGACCCTACCCGTGCACAAATTTTGTGCACTAGGCCTCTAGTATGGATATAAGTAAGTAGCTGACTAAATAAGTCAGAGGGGGGGGGGGCAAGTCTTCCTTGCAGAGGGATTTCAATGAATAAATGTAGAAAAAATGAGGGAAAGAGAAAATCACCATTAGGACACCACAGTGATAATTGATGCAGGCACAATCCACCTCAAATTCTCAAATTAGTAGTTGCAAGTTTAAGGAGAAGCCCTGACAGGCAGCAAGCGATCAAGGCTCCGTGCTCACAGTTTTGACACAAGCTTTTCCCTTCTTCCTTTGCATTGTATACACTGAGCTAAAGATAACTTGTTTGAAACACAACAAAAGCTGTAGAAATAACATTTTGCTCTATTATATTTGACCTGGCTTCACAACCACTCTTGGAATGACCCATTCACTCCCTGCTTTATCCTTTTCAGTGAATACTTTGCAACAAATCCAAGAAAGCTGGTTTTACCAACTCTATAGAGATGAAAACGAATCAAATCAGAGAAGTAGATCATTTTATAAGACAACTAAACTATGATTATCCTTCCAAGGTTTGTAGGAAAAGCTTGCTTTGTAAAGGAAAAAATTAGAAGGTGAAATATGCTGTCCCACAAGGCTATAAAAAGTGGAATAGGATGTCCTTGTTTAAAAATCCAAAGAGTGCCTGGATAATCGATTTCAAAGTTGATCAGTCACAGGAACTTATATCAAAAACAAACAAGAAGAGCCCCAGTTTATGGACTAACTTGCCAAGGACATTTTTCCATCCTCTTTCACAGCAATTCTTTATCTAAAAACTAGTAAATTGGGAAAAGAGTTGTAGGAGATTAACAAGAAATATGGTTTCTATTGTTTTCTACCCTCTCTAACTGGCCCACTCCCCCCCTCAAAATTACAAGGGGTCATGTGTAAGGAAGGACATCTTCACAATTAAAAAAATGAGCAAAATCACATTCCAAAAAAGCATTGGCCAGTAATTTAAGATCATGTGTGAAATATGCATTATAATAAATATTAACAACTTTACATAGAATAATTGGTGTTTAACATAGGAATAAACTATCCCCATAGGCCAATTTTTAAAAATGAGAGCAGACTGCCCTAGCCAGTTGCTCAGTGGTTAGAGCGTCAGCCTGTGGACTGAAGGATCCCAGGTTCAATTCTGGTCAAGGGCATGTACCTTGGTTGTAGGCTGGATCCCCAGCCCTGGGTTGGGGTGCATGTGGGAGGAAACCAGTTAATGTGTCTCTCTCACATCAAGGTTTCTCTCTCTGTCTCTCCACCTCCCTTCCACTCTCTCTAAAAATCAATGGAAAAAAATATCCTCCAGTGACTATTAACAAAACGAGAGAGAGAGAGAGAGAGAGAGAGAGAGAGAGAGAGAGAGAGAGGGCTGATTAATGATATGGGGCATTTGATCTTAACAGTAATGAAGATTTAAAAGTAGGAATTAATGCCCTGGCCAGGTAGCTCAGTTGGTTAGAGTGTCGTCCTGATACCCAAGCTTGTAAATCTATCCCCAGTCAGGGCACATCCAAGAATGTATAAATAAGTGGAACAACATATCAATGTTTCTCTCTCTCTACTCTCTCTCTCTCTCTCTCTCTAAAAATCAATCAACAAATAAAAGTAGGAATTGCCTTGCAAAAGTGATTTCTCTTTTTCCCTGACCTTTCAGGAGAAAGTAAGCTCAGTGGCCCCATCACACACTGGGCATTCCATTGGAGCTGGGTTTCCAGAATGTACAGATGTATGCTAGCATTCCAGACAGAGGGAGGAACAAGTGAAAATGCTCAGAGCCCTACCCAGTTTGCCTCAGTGGATAGAGCGTTGGCCTGCGGACTGAAGGGTCCCAGGTTTGATTCTGGTCAAGGGCAAGTACCTTGGTTGTGGGCACATCCCCAGTAGGGGGTGTGCAGGAGTCAGCTGATCGATGTTTCTCTCTCATCGATGTTTCTAACTCTCTATCCCTCTTCCTTCCTCTCTGTAAAAAATTAATAAGATATATTTTTTAAAAATGTTCAGAGTCCAGAGAACAGATGATATAACAAGGGGGCCTTGTGTTAAAGGGGCAGGAGTGTGGCCAAATGTCTGATTCTGTGGTCTCTGTGCCAGGCCCAGTGTGACCAAGACCCTGTAGGCAATGGGTAGGAGCACAGGTTTCTGAGCAGCCTGATTTGAGGAAGGTAGCTCTAGCTACATTCGGAAGCGAGACTGGAGGAGGGAGAGCCTCAAAGTGGGAGAACATGGACAGACTGGAGATCTTAAAGGCAAGAAATATGATGGCATTGACCCTGGCAAAGAGGAGAGGTCACATTCTAGAGTCATTTCTGAACTACATTTGAAAGATCTGGTGAGGCAGTGGATTTGGGGAGAAGGTAGGGAACGAAGAAGGAGGGTTTGAAAGAAGCATTTTGTTTGGAAGCTTAGGAGATGGAGAGATCAATCAAGTGGAGAACGAAGGAGATGGAGAGATCAATCAAGTGGAGAAAGAAGTCGTTGGGTGTAGAGAGGAGATAATGAATTCAGATTTAAATCTCATTAAGAGTGAATACAAAAGGGAGTGGAGTAGTGATCCAAGCTATAACATAGCTGATCCTTGAAATCATGGTGCTAAGTTAAAGAAGCTAGACATAAAAGGACACACATCATATGATTTGGTTTATAGGAAATGTCCAGAACAGGCAAATCTATAGACACAGAAAGTAGACCATGGGCTTGGGGAACTGGGGAGTGACTGCTAATGGAAACAGGTTTCCTTTTAGGTGACAAACATGTTTTAAAATTTAAAATTCATGAAGATAGTTGCATAACCATGAATATATTTTAAAAAACCATTGGATTATATACTTGTAAATGGGTGGACTGTATGGCATGTTAATTATTATCTCAACAAAGGCAGTTATGTATTTTAAAAGAGGATGATGGGTACAGAGTTTCAGTTTGGGAAGATGAAAATATTCTGGAGATAGATGGAACAATGTGAATGTAATACTACTGAACTGTGCACTTAAAGGTTACAATAGTAAATGTTATGTATATTTCACAATAAAAAAGAGTGTGAATACATTTGTGATTGCTGGATTATATGGGACATGTGGGGAAGGTTTTCCCTGTATTTTGCCTACTCCAATAACAGCCCCACCCTGCTTCCCAAACAGGACATGAGTATTGCAATAATTGCTACCCAATCCTGCTCAAAGTCACTTCTTCAGGGTTCAGAGAAACCACATCAGGTGGCCAGGGCTGAGGGTGATGGGCCACAGCCACCCCAGGTGGTGAAAGCCCCAGTGCACAAAGCCAACCCTGATGGGTCCTCAGAACACCAGAGGCCACGGGACTTCATCGAAAAGTCTCTGAACCAGGCTCTCGTTTAATAAGATCGGATGCATCTCTTTTCTAGCACAACTTATTAAATAGAGCCAGTCAGATCAAGTTGCCTTCCTCAGAAATAACTACAGGCCAGCCAGAGGCAAAAGTGGCAAGTGAAGTTCATCCTTGTTTGGCTTCAATTCCTTCGTTGAAGTTTCCTAGACCACAGCAGTTCTTTCTCTTTCTTCCCTTCCTCCCTTCCTTCCTTCCTTCCTTCCTTCCTTCCTTCCTTCCTTCCTTCCTTCCTTCCTTTCTTCTCTCTCTCTCTCTCTCTCTCTCTCTCTCTCTCTCTTTCTTTTTCTTTCTTTTATCAATTTGAGAGAGAGAAACATCAATTTGTTGTTCCATTTATTTATTCATTCTTTGCTTGATTCTTGTATGTGCCCTGATCAGGGAGTGAACTCAGAGCCCTGGCATATTGGGACATTGCTTTAACCAATTGAGCTACCCAGCCAGGGCCATGGGTTCTTAAAGTGTGCAGCAGCCCATAGGTACTTGTTACCAATGCACATTGTGGACCCCACCCCAGACCTCCTGAATCAGGAACTTTGGGGGTGGGCCTCAGTGTCTGGCGTCTGAACCTGCCCTCTGCAGGACTCTGATGCAGCCAGTGTGAGATCTGCCGCTTTACCCCAGCGTCCCAGAGCCCAGATGATGGCTTTGATTATCTGATGACCTGGGCGATCCTCAGTAATGAAAAAGGGCTGGAGGGAGAGACACTCATCCCTGAGCTGGTAAAGCCAATTTGGTGTTTATTATCATTACAAAAGTAATATCTGCTCACTTGTTAATTAATAAAACATTAAAGATACAGTATAGAACCCTAGACGGTTTGGCTCAGTGGATACAGCGTCAGCCCTGAGACTGAAGGGTCCCGGGTTCGATTCTGGTCAAGGGCACATACTTCGATTGCAGGCCCTGGTCAGGGCACAGGCAGGAAGCAACCAATCATCTCACATCGATGTTTCTGTCTCTCCCCCTCCCATCTGCACTCTCTAAAAATTAATGGAAAAATATCCTCAGGTGAGGATTAACAACAACAACAACAAAGATACAGTATAGGTGAAAATCTTCCATAATCTCACAATCATTAATTACCGAAGAGATAACTGATAATCACTGTTAACGTCTGGTGGAATTTTCCTCCAGACAGTTTTTAAATGTATGATGATTTCTACATACTATAATTGTAATTTTTTTTGAGCTGGTAACTGCTCCTTAGTGCTCTCATGGTGGAAACTGAGAACCTTGGGGAGGGACAAGTTTTTTTCTTGGAGAATTCCCAAATCGCCTTTTCTTTTTCTCATAAATTCTATTGTGAAATATTAAACCTGTCTGGAACAGAACTGTTTGAGAATGTATTTCATAAACTTCTGGGGGAAAATGAGAATTCCTGATAAAACTGCTTAAGGAATTATTTAATATTTATTTCTCTGAGATTTAGCTCTTTTCAGGGAAATCAGCTCCCTTCTCGCCTACCTACCCTCTCTGCTGACCTCAGGTCAGAAATCTAATGAGCTTCAGCCTGACATTCTTTTTCCTGTGTCAGGTCTAATGATGATCATCTAACCATTCACTTTCCAGAAAACATCCTGACCAAGAGTGAATCTTAAAAGGAAACTTTGCCATGTGTTCATAATTAAATTGTCTGAAGATTTACATATGCATCAGTCTCTTCTAACAGTAGACAAAACTACCAGCCCACCAGATAGGGACTAGACTTTTTCTTAGCACCCTAATACAGAAGGAAAAAGGTTAGTTAAATCTGCCCTGGCTGTGTGGCTCAGTTAGTTCGAGCATCATCCTGTATACCAAAATGTTGCAGGTTCGATTCCCAGTTAGGGTACATACCTAGGTTGTGGGTTCAATCCCTGGTTGGGGCATATGGGAAGCAACCAATAAGATAAAAAAAGAAAAGAAAACTAAGCCTCTCTCTCTAAAAGTTAATAAAATATTTTTAAAAAATAGAAAAAGGGGAAGGGACGAGGAAGAGGAGGCAAAGTTGTTATAATCAAAAGACAAGGAGGATCTTGGAAATTTGAAATATCATAGCCAAAATTTTAAGAACTAAAGAAAAGAGTTATCATATAAAGTCAGAGAAATCTCCCAGGAGGTAAAAGATAATGAGGTGAGAAACAGAAAGGATAGCAAATATAGAGAATCATTCCAGAAGGTCTAATATTCAATTTATAGGCAGTCCAGAAAAAATAAATAATTATCAAATTAATAGTACATGAAAATGTCCCTAAACTGAAGGACAATTGTCTCCACATGGAAAGGTCCCACCAAGTGTCCAGGACAATGAATGAAAAGAAAAAACTCACAACAAGGCATATCATGGACTTCATAATACTAGCAATAAGTCCTAAAAGCTTCCAGATAACAAGCAAAATGCATAACACAGGATTGGGACTCAGAACAGTATCAGACTTCTCAATAAGGTATCTAGAAATTGAAAGATAATGGAGCGATACCTTCAAAATTCTGAAAATGATCCTCAACCTAAAATTCTACCCTCAACGAAACCATCAATCAAATATGAAGCTGGAAGAATGACATTTTCAAACATAGAAGGTCTCTAACTGCATACGTTTCATGTACTTTCTTCAAAAACGTCAGGAGAATGTCCTTCAGCAAAAGAAAGGAGTACACTAAGAAAGTGGAAGACATGAGACTCAGGAAACAAAGGATGCCATGAAAAAGAGCAGTGGGAGAAAAATCCCTGGACGCCTCTGTGTAGCAGAACCAGAGGGTGATCAGTTCAGCTTGAAGAGCATTGGAGAGCTCTGGGAGGGAGGTGTCATTTAATTGAGTATGTGGACCATGTTATGGATAAGCTTTGGCAGATTTGGTGGAGGATGTGGTAGGCAGAATAATCCCCCTCCCCCTGCCAAAAGATACCCACTCAGGCCCTAATCCCCAGAACCTGTGAATATGCTAGGTTAGAGGGAATTGTGGGATTGAGGCTGCAGATAGAATTAAGGTTGCTAATCAGCCAAATTTAGGATGGGGAGATTATCCTGGGTTATCCAGGTAGGTCTGTAATCACAAAGGTCCTTAAATATGGAATAGGCAGAAAACGAGTGAGTGTCAGAGTGATGCATGACAAAGACATGACCAGCCATTACTGGTTGGAACACGGAAGGGACCATGAACCAAGGAATGCAGGCAACTTCTCAAAGCTGTAAAAGACAAGGAGATGGATTCTCCACTAGAGCTTCCAGAAGGAAGCCCTACCAACACCTTGATTTTAGCCCAGTAAGACCCATTTTGCACTTCTGGCCTTATAGCAGCACTAGGGAACGAATTCAAAGGATTCGAATGAGTGCCTTAAAACTAAGCAAATAAGCCCTGGTCAGTGTAGCTCAGTTGGTTGGAGCACTGTCCTGAACACCGAAGGGTTGCAGGTTTGATTCCCAGTCAGAGCACATACCTGGGTTTTTGGTTCAATTCCTGATTAAAAAGAAAAATTAAAAAAATACTAAGCCAATAAGAAAATCAGGGAAGTTATTAACATTATGAAAAACAATAACTTGTAGAAAAGGAAACAGTCTGTAGTATAACCTATGTGGTCCATTAAAAACAATATTTGTGTGGTTTTATAATGTAAAGCAATTAATAATGATTAAAAATATGACAATCATATATTGGGAGACATTGGGGTTGGAAGTTTGGAAGAGTAATACAGGAGAGGAGAGCTAAATCCTCATCTATTTTAAGAGCTCAATAGATAGTGCCTACAATTAGTAAATCAAGAAATAGCTGTATAGGCAGATTATTTTTGATATATGGAGGTAAAATCCAGAAGTAAGAGGTATAAGAATTGAAAGTGGCTCTCCTGGGGAGTGGAACTGAAATTCAAAGGTGTAGAGCAGGGACCACTGCATAGGGAGATAAGCCTTACTTGTTTAAATTGTTATGTGTCTATCAGTTTCCTATTGCCGCTGTAACAAATGACCACAGGCAGTGGCTTAAAATAATAGAGATTTATTGTCACACAGTTCTGGAGGTCAGAAATCTGAAGGACTGGGCCAAAATCAAGATGTTTGCAAGGCTGAACTCCCTCCAGAGGCCTAGGGTAGAATCCGTTCCTTGCCTTTTCCAGCTTCTGGAGGCTGCTGGCATTCTGGGCTCCTGGTCCTTTTCCAGTCAGCAATCACATCACTCTGAACTCTGCTTCCACAGTCATATCTCCTTCTGTGACTCTCTTGTCTCCCCGTTTTCCCAATCAGGGTGATTGCACTGGGCCCATCCAGATAATCCAGGTAATCTCCCCATCTTAAGACCCTTAACGTAATCACACCTGCAAAATTCCTTTGACCAGGTAAGGTAACATAGTCACAGGTTTCAGGGATTAGGATGTGGACTTCTTTGGTGGTGTGGCATTATTCAGCTTACCCTCATGTATCTGTATTGCTTTAATAGAAATCTTTTTTTTAAAACATGCCCTTTTGACCCAAATGGAATTAGTCATGTGTACAAAAATTGGTGTTCATCGACATTGTTAATGCTAAAAATTATAAACAACTACATGTCCATGATAAAAAGGCTTAAGATATAGCTATAAAAAACTACTAAGTAGCAATTAACCATTATGCCATAGAGCTTTATGGTGAGTGGAAAAAGATGTTCACTGTATGTTAATAACAAAAACAAAATACAAAATGGTAAGTTCACTACTATCAATTTTTGTTTTAAAAAACGAAGTGTGTGGCCCTGGCCAGGTGGCTCAGTTGGTTGGAGTATCATCCCATACACCAAAAGGTTTTGGGTCCCATTTCCATTCGGGGTCTGTATAGGAGGCAACCAATGTTTCTCCCTCACATCAGTGTCTGTCTCTCTCTCTCTCTCTCTCTCTCTCTCTCTCTCTCTCTCCCTCTCTCTCTCCCCCTCTCTAAAAAAATGTGTGTGTGCTATATATAAATACGTGAGCATTTTATATACATACGTATGTATGTGTGTACATATATAGAGACAGAGTAGAAAAATGTGTGTGTGCATGTGCACAGTGGGTATATACTAGTATGTGCCAGAACCTAGAACTATGGTTACCCTTGAGTGTTAAAAGTACAGGCAATTTTCTTCTTTATGCTTTCCATAATTTCTAGGATTTCCTCCATGATCAGGTACACATAACTCTTTTTTATTGATTTCTGAGAGGAAGAGAGGTAGAAACATCATTGATGAGAAAGAATCATTCATCAGCTGCTTCCTGCACGCCCCCTACTGGGGATTGAGCCTGCAACTTGGGCTTGTGCCCTGATTGGGAATAGAAGCATGACCTTCTGGTTCATAGGTCAATGCTCAAACCATTGAGAAACACCAGCGGCTGGTGTGCATTACCCTTATAACCAAAAAAAAAAAAAAAGTTATTTCCATTTTGGAAAAAATAAATAACTTTTAAAAATGAGCATCTGAGGCCCTAGAGACTAACTATAGCAACAGCTGTCACCAAAGAGTACACATGTAGCAATTAGTACAGCTAAGAAAAGATGTCAGCCACCCTTATAAATTAACACTCTCTAAAACATGGTCTGGCTCTACATGCTCTATAAGTATGTTGAATCCATGGCTATAAATCTCCATATCTTTTTCTCTTTAGAATCTTGGTTTGTGTTAAGGTCTGTGAGGCAGAATATCCTGGTGGGCGCAGAATCTCAACTGGTTTCCAGGCAGAATTTGAAAAAGGCAGCTCAATTTCCTTCCTTGACCATTAGGTGGGGCAAGAAAGCTTCAGAAGAGTCCTTACCAGTTAAAACATCAATAGGAAGAGACCAAATTGCAGGAGACAAAAACAAAAACAAAAACCCCAGGTAGAAGGGCTCAGAAGTCATCCCGGTCCATTTTGGTGAGATGTGTGCTAAACCTTTTCTAGGATGAAAACTACTGACAGAGTTTTCTAGAGAAAACCAAGTTGAGCATCTATAAAATGTATTTCAGTAACTGACAATCACACCTGTCACCAAGACTTTTTCTATTGTAAGTTTTTTAAACTTACAATATCTCTGGTGAAAATGCAAATTAAAACAACATTGAGCCTGGGTGGCATGGCTCAGTGGTTGAGTGTTAACCTATGAACCAGGAGGTCATGGTTCAATTTCTGGTCAGGGTATACACCCAGGTTGTGGGCTGGATCTCCAATGTGGGGCATACAGGAGGCAGCCAATTAGTGATTCTGTCTCATCATCGATGCTTCTCTCTCTCTCTCCCTCTTCCTTTCTCTCTGAAATAAAATATATATATATATTTTTTTTAAAAAAAAAAAACATTGATCCCTAGCCAGTTTTGCTCAGTGTATAGAGCATCGGCCTGCGGACCAAAGGGTACCGGGTTTGATTCCGGTCAAGGGCACATACCTTGGTTGCAGGCTCCTTGGGTCCTGGTTCTGGTTGGAGGCAACCAATCAATGTGTTTCTCTCACATCTATGTTTCTCTCTGTCTTACCCTCTCTCTTCCACTCTCCCTAAAAATCAATGGAAAAATATCCTTGAGTGAGGATTAACAAAGCAAACAAAAAACAAAACTTTGCGATACCATTTTTCACAGATCAAATTGGCAAAAATTTAAAAGCTTGTCAATACACTCCTCCAGCCAGGCTACAAAACAAACAGGCTCCTGCACTGCTGGAAAAAATGCAAACTGGTACAACTCCTGTGGAAGAGTTGGCAATATCTAAGAATATTCCAGATAGAGTTTATCCATTAGTCTGGCGATCTCATTTGTTTCTTTTAAAAAATATTTTTATTGATTTCAGAGAGGAAGGAAGAGAGAAAAACATCAATGAGAATCATTGATCGGCTGCCTCCTGCATGCCCCCCACTGGGGATAGAACCCACAACCTGGGCATGTGCCCTTGACCAGAATCAAATCCAGGACCCTTCAGTCTGCAGGCCGACACTCGATCCACTGAGCCAAACCAGCTAGGGCACAACCTCATTTCTTAGAATTTATCCTAAAGACTCACCTCCAACAAGATGAAAATAAATATGCACATGGTTTTTATTACAGTATTATTTAAGTTGCAAAATGTCAGAATCTATCTGAGTGTCTAAATATAAGAATGTGGTAAAATAGTGGCATAGCTATAAGTGGAGTACTATGCAGCTGTAAAAAAGAATGAGCACAATCTCACAATCTGATATGGAGCAATTCCCAGGATCCAATTGAAAAGAGCAAAGTGCAAAAAATATATAGAAGATGTAACCTTCTGTGTAAGGCAAAAGGGAAGATAAGAAAACATACGTAAATAGTGCCCTGGGTGGTCCCAGGTCTCTCTGCTTCAACAGTGTTTGGACAGAACAGACCCAGGGATGCCCCTTCTTCCAGCCTCTGGCCACTCTCCAGTATCTTATCTAGACACCACATTCAGAACCACCTCCGGGACCCACAAACACACCAGGTTTTTTTTTCAATCTTAACTCCTTTTGCCGAACAGCCATGAGCTCCCACATTGGTCAGAATTATTCCACGGAGGTGGAGACTGCGGTCACCCGCCGGGCCAACCTGCATCTGTGGGCCCCACACACCCACCTCTCTCTGGGCTCCTGTTTCCACCCGACAATGTGGTTCTGGAGGGTGGAGTCCACTTCTTCCAGGAGTTGGCACAGAAGAAGTGCGAGGGCGCTAAGCATCCCTTAAAGATGCAAAACCAGCGAGGTGGCCGCATTCTCTCCAGGTCGTGCTGAAGCCTCCCCACAGTGAGTGGGTGAAACTCAGGCCGCCATGGAAGCCGCCCTGGCCTGGGAGAGGAACCTGAGCCAGGCCCTCCTGGAGCTGCAGACCCTCAGCTGCGGGACTCCCGGGAGAACCGCTTCCGGGGTGAGCAGGTGAAACTCATCAAGAAGCTGGGCCACACCTGACTCACCTCCGCAGGCCGCAGCCCCCAGGCTGGGCTGGGAGAGGATCTCTTCTTCCAAAGGTTCACCCTCCAGCACAACTAGGAGCCTGTGGAGCCCAGAGGCCTCTGAGGGGATCCTCTGCATTCCCCTGGGGTCTAGCTTTTGCCTGAGCCTTTCCCCGAAACTACTAGCCATTCTTTTAACCACCCTGAAGCCCTCTCCCATCTCCCATGCATTGGACCAAATGGAAATAAAGTTTTTTCCAGCAAAAAAACAACATACATATACCTGTTTGTCTTTACTGAAAGACACACTGGCAGGTGAAGCCAGAAGTTGGTCACCTACAAGGAATGGGAGGGAATGGTGTTGAATGGATATGGGAGGAAGGGAGTGACACTTGTCTAAGCATATCTTTCTGTATAGTTTTGATTTGTGGAAGTATGTGAATGTTCTACATATTCAAAAATCAAATCAAGCCCTGGCTGGGTAGCTCACTTGGTTAGAGCATCATCTCAATATGCCAAAGTTGCAGGTTTGATCTTCAGTCAGGACACATACAAGAATCAACCGATGAATGAATAAATAGGTGGAACAAATCTCTCTCAGATCAATAATTCTTAAAAAAATCAAATCAATAACGATGGGAAAGAGAAACAAGCTAAAACTAAAAGCAAACTGAAAAAAAAAATATTTCAAATGAACAATGGAAGCACATTATGGGGGGTTGGGAGTAGGGAGAATAATCCAAGTAGTGTATGAACACAGTACTTATCTATATACCTTCTGTCTTTGGGAGGGAGTCAGAGAACTGCAAACAAGTCCTGAACTATTCTCCTATATAATAAAAGGGTAATATGCAAATTGACCAGATGACCAGTAACTATGATGAGCAATGATCACCAGGGGGCAGACACTCAATGCAGGAGCTTCCCCCTGGTGGTAGCTCAGCCAGAAACTGGGCTAATGGCTGGCGAGCACAGTGGCAGTGGCGGGAGCCTCTCCCACCTCTGAGGCAGTGCTAAGAAGCAGCGAGCCAAGTGGTAAGGAGCAGTGAGCAGGCGGGTGGTAAGGAGCGAGGGGTCCCGGATTGTGAGAGGGCGCAAGCTGGGCTGAGGGATGCCCCCCCCCAGTGCAGAATTTCATGCACTGGGCCTCTAGTTTTTAATAGGTTTGTTTACTGTAGTGGTATGAGGAAAGCAACTCTGAAACTATTTCACATGTGCTGTGGCATTGAGCAAATCAACACTAATAAAAGAGAAAAATGGTAATTGGTGTACGAGCTACCCTTTTCATTGGCTAATCAGGGCTATATGCAAATTAACTGCCAACTATGATTGGCAGTTAACTGCCAACTAAGATTGGCAGTTAACTGCCAACTAAGATTGGCAGTTAACTGCCAACAAGATGGCGGTTAATTTGCATATGTAGGCACAATGCAGGGAGGCGAAAGGGAAAGCAGGAAGAAGCCCCCTGCCACTGACAGTGATCGGAAACCCAGGGGGGAGCTAAGAGCTGGGGGGCAGGGCAAAGGCGGAGAATCAGGCGCCTTTTCCGCCCTGGCCAGTGATAGCAGGAAGTAGGGGTGGAGCTAGCGATGGGAGTGGGGCACGGTCAAAGCTGGCAGTCCCAGGAGCTAGGGGTCCCTTGCCTGGGCCTAAAGCGAAGCCCACGATCGTGGGGCCGCTGCAGCTGCAGGTCCCCGCTGCCCGGGCCGGACGCCTCAGCCAGAGGCGTCAGGCCTGGGCAAGGGGCCGATCCTGTGATTGGAGGGTGATGGGGGTCAACGCCTGAGGGCTCCCAGTATGAGAGAGAGGGCAGGCTGGGCTGAGGGACACTCCCCCCACACACACACACCCAGTGCACGAATTTCGTGCACCGGGCCCTCGTCTATATATATAAAAGGCTAAGACGCAAAGTGTCCCCTCAGAGTTTGATCACTTGCTATGACATGTGCTGACCACCAGGGGGTGGCGCAGAACATGGCAGGCAACCAGTGGTGGTGGAGGGAGCGAGGGAAAGAGGCAGGGAGGCAGGGAACCTAATTGGCCCTGATTGCCGGCCAGGCCTAGGGACCCAACCTGTGCAACTATTTCATGCACCGGCCCTCTAGTGAGTAAATAATCGGATATTGTTGGGAGCCAGAGCCCTCACTGTGGAAGAAGGGACAAACAAATAAGAAACGGGTAAGGCAAGGAAGGATCCTCTGGGAACGGATGGGAGGTATCAGTGTGACCTCAGGATTTCTAAAATATGTGTGTGTGTGTGTGTGTGTGTGTGTGTTTCCTAGTTATAGCTGCAAAGACACCCCAGTATCAATGGACACCAGTGTTCAAATCTTGGTCTCTCACATCCTTCCCCACTAAAAGGAACCAGGGCTCCTTGAAGAAATGACTCATTTCAAGGGTGTAAAAGGGAATTCCCAAGATGAGCATGGAGCACCTTGTTATGCCACAAAGTAAGAAGTGCTAAAAATAATCATGGGGGCATAGTGAGGATATAGCAATCAGCTTAAAGGGACTCCCACTGGCCAATGCTGGGATGGGGTCTGGGAATCTGCACTTATAACAAGTTTGCAGGTGGTGATGACACTGAAGCTGCTGGCTCGGGACTACACTTTGAGAACCACTATGCAAAGGTCAAGAAAAAGACTGTGAAAAACTTAAAGTTGGCCCTAGCTGGTCTGGCT
Source organism: Myotis daubentonii (assembly GCF_963259705.1). NCBI lineage: Eukaryota > Metazoa > Chordata > Mammalia > Chiroptera > Vespertilionidae > Myotis > Myotis daubentonii. The sequence continues at coordinate 128,584,646 of NC_081861.1, read as the reverse complement.
CAGTAGATAGTGTCAGCCTATGGACTGAAGGGTCCCGGGTTCGATTCCAGTCAAGGGCACATACCCAGGTTGCAGGTTGGATCCCCAGTAGGGGGTGTGCCGAAGGCAGTCAATCAATGATTCTCATCATTGATGTTTCTACCTCTCTCTCCCTCTCCCTTCTTCTCTGAAATCAATAATATATACTTAAAGTTGGTCTCTAGGGTTTTTCCTATATCATATAGTACAATCTTAGACATTAAAACTTGTCATAACACTTAGTCTTCATTCCACTTTCCCTCCCCCATGTACCAATTAATCAATGTATGTGAATTTTTCTTTGTCAAGATTACATTTACATTCCATTCTACAACTATAACTCAATTTTAAAATCTCAGTTTTGTATTTTAATGGACTCAGAGATCCTAACCATTCCTTTTACTAGAACTTTTGAGAAACCTGGCCCCTCTCTTCTGGTTTCCAAAATGTCCAGAACAGGGGTTGACTGGACCCAGTCAAAGGTGTACCTTACCCTTCAGACTTTGGCATCCACAGATGGGCACTGCGACCTGACCTGGAAAGTGCCTACTCCTGGGGGATCTCCCCCAGCTGCACTGAGGTCCTGAGAAGGTAACAAAGACTTCATCTTCCCAAGTGCTTTCCATGACTCTCCACATGGCCTTGTGTCCATACTTGGGCCTGTCCTCACCAAAATGTTGTCAATTGTGTTTCTTTACTCAGTGCTTCTAAGGGGATTGGGGAGGTTTTGTTGCGTTAGCATCTTCTCCCCTTACCTTATCATTAGCATCTTCTCCCCTTATCTTCCTTGTTTGGTTGCTACAGAACTTGTGGCTGCTGCTTATTGAGTTGGCTATTTAATGGAGAAGGAGAGTTTCTGGTCCAGCCTTATTTCTCCTTTCTGGATCTGAAAACATCTCCAGACTTTAAAAAAAAATTATTGAAAAATATAGGGTTTATTGGGGAAAATGTGCTCCATATTATGCATCTACATAATTGTTATAATGTAAATATAATTTTTTTCCAATAGCAAAAAAGCATATTCCCAAATATTTATAGTTTTCACTGTGATAAAATTAGGGATGATTTTTAAAAATATATTTTTCTTGATTTCAGAGAGAAAGGGAGAGGGAGAGAGAGATAGAAACATCATGAGGATCATGGATCAGCTGCCTCCTGCAAGTCCCCACCTGGGGATCAAGCCCACAACCCGGGTATGTGCCCCTGACCGGAATCAAACCTGGGACCTTTTAGTTCGCAGGCCGATGCTTCTATCCACTGAGCCAAACTGGCTAGAGCAGGGATGATTTTTTAATTGAAATTTATGTTGAGATAATTATAGATTTACATGTAGCTATAAGAAATAATACATGCCCAGGTGGTGTGGCTCAGTAGTTGAGTGTCGACCTATGAACCAGGAGGTCACAATTCGATTCCTGGTCAGGGCACATGACCAGGTTTCGGGCTGTCCCCAGTGGGGGGCATGCAGGAGGCAGCCAATCGTTGATTCTCTCTCATCATTGATGTTTCTCTCTCTCTCTACCTCTCCCTTCCTCTCTGAAATCAGTAAGAATATTTTTTAATAAATTTAAATTAAATTAATGTTCTCGCAAACTGGCAAGTAACTTCTTCAAGCATAAGGAACAACAATTTTTTATTTTGTTAGCAATAAACATTTCACAAACTTCAACTGGGAATGTAGAGGTACTAATAAGCAGAACACAAAACATAAAGAAATAAGATATTAAAGCCTAAATACCATTTATAATCCCATCCACTCTATCTTTTACATAGTAGATATTCGATACAACTGAACTTAAAATAAACAGTTTGTAATATGTGCTTGCAAAATGTGTAATGCTGTAGTAGTAAAGTACAATTTCCAAATATGAGACTTCGTCAAAATTTTTAAAAGCCTTTAAAAATATGATATGCACAAGCTTGCCCTGAGGGAAAGAAACGTGAAATATAGATTACAAAATCTTCACATATTTTCCACAATAGCATTTTAAAACCCTAAAACAGCCAACAGTTATGGAAAAAACTGAATGAACCAATTGCTAAAAATTCAGTGCACTCATAACTACCTGATAGAATATTTGGAAGCACCTTTTCTCTCGCCTTCTTAGATCATAATATGAAATGTATGAATTATATAGGCCTTAAGCCTCAGCAACTTAAGAAAACTTCAAGTTATAAGTCAAAATATCAGCAGGAAACAAATCTGGTATAAAATTTGCTACCATAAGGCCACTGTTTAAAGTTCTTTCATGTTCAGACACTATACAATTCCGATACTTTTGTTTTTTATTACATAAGCAAAACTTTCAACATGTAAACATTTGAATATAACTCAGTTAAGTTCCCTATGAAACCATGCTCAGAGAAAAATTCAACAAATAATGCCCTTTTGAGACTTTTTGCAAAAGAAACTGTAGTTAATACAGCTTTTCAATTAAATACTTTACTTTAAAAGCAAGTAAGTGTACAAAAATCGCAGCATTCCACTACAAAAAATAGTTCTTTTACCAAGAAAGTTACAGTATTAGTGCTTTATTGTCAATTATAACACCTAACAGAGATGCTCTCAAATGTCCTGTAGTGTTGATTCCATTTGCAACAATTCCCCATTAAACTGCTGTGCCAATGTTTCATATTCCTATTGAAAGAAAAGAAAATACAGACTTCAAAAGAAGCATCAGGTATAACATCTGAGCTAGAGTTTTGTTCACATTGCCATTTATAAAATAGTTTAATTTATATAGTACTACTTGCATCCTAGATCCCCACAAAGGTATGTAGATATTGGAACCCCAAACACGCAAAGTAACAACAGCACACATCAAAGTGGGTATCAAATGATGTCAGTAGGACAAAGAAAATACATGGCACTCAACCCACTGCTACTAGTAAGTTGATGGGAATGGTATTCTGCCATTGGGTGAGTTTCATTGGGGACATCCCTGGCAAAATAAAATAAAATAAAATAAAATAAATAGCGGCTCTTAAACTTTATTCCTTTAAGTACAGAGCCTGATTTGACACATGCAAAACTTCAAACTGGTATTTTATCTTTGTCATCATATGGTATCTAATTCTAAAATAATATGAACTCTTCTAGCTTGGCTGATATCAGTACAGGAAGCTATTGGGGGGAAGCTTTCTTGCTTTTCGATGGTTACCGACAATATAAATATATGTAAGTCTTCAAAAAACACAGAAAAAGAAATCCACAAGGACAGTAAGACTATGATTAAAGGGTAATGACCATAGATTCTATACTGTGATGCTATGTAAAATATTAAATTACCAACCATGAACTGGACATAAGACCATGCAACTAATAAAAGAGCAAAAATGGCAGAATGGCATGTTTTTATGGGCCATTAAAAATATTAATACATATATGCTTACCTTTTACTAGGATCTTACAATATTAAAACTGAAAGAAATTTAAAAGTTGGTTTATTATTTGGCATTTATATTAGTATGCAAATGTTTAATTGCAAACAAAAACAGTACTGATAGAAAACTCTTATTCTTCTATTTTTGTTAATGAAATATTCAAGATACATGCATATATACTTTGTCAACATTATTCCTTTAAATAGAGGTAGATTTCATTGTATCCTATATCTTTATTCAAATATAATATACAAAATTATAATATATAAAAACCTTAAAAGAAAACTAAAATAATTCTCAAAATTTTTTCAACTGAAACACCTTGTTTATAAAATGTACAATTAGCCCTGGCTAGTGCCAGTGTGCTGCTCAGTGGTTAGTGTCAGCCCACGCATCAAAGGGTCACAGGTTCGATTCCAGGTCAAGGGAATGTACCTGAGTTGCAGGTTCAATCGCCTGCCCCAGTCGAGGTATGTACGGGAGACAAACAATCAATGTGTCTCACATCGAAGTTTCTCTCTCTCTTCCTCTTCTTCCCCCTCCCTCCCACTCTCTCTAAAAAAAAAAAAAGTGGAAAAAATATCCTCAGTGAGGATTAACAAAGAAGAATGTACAGCCAGGGAGGTTAGGGGGGTAGAAGGGGGGTGGGTGGGTAAGAGATCAACTGAAGGACTTGTATGCATGCATATAAGCATAACCAATGGACATAAGACACTGGGGGGTAGGGGAGGCCAGGGGATTGTCAAGGGTAGGGGAAAAAAGGAGACATATGTAATACCCTTTATAATACTGTAAGCAATAAAAAAAAGAAGAAGAAGAAGAATGTACAATTATTCTGAATCATGTTCACCTTTGACACAGCTTCTTCTATACCACATTTTGGATTAATCCCTCCATTCTTCCAATTTTTTGAAAACCTAACTAAGCAGAATGCTGAACTAGCTAAACAAGCATCACCCTCGGCTAGATTTTTATAACTTGACACTTATGTCATTGAAAATGTCCCCTTGTTGGTCTTCCTGTATCTCAAATCCTCCCTAGAACCCTGCCTACCCACTGCTTACTAAGCCATCATCAAGTACCACTTTCTCCTTAGTCGAGGAAGATGTCCTATTACTACCAAATCGCATCCTATTTTACCCAGTTTTTGAGGTCCTCTATAGTTTGTACACCCCTCTCTCTACCCAACTCTACATTCTACTGCCAAACATGGATCTTTGGCCATAGTCCCTTCTATGTCCTGCTCCTCTCCATGACTCAGTTCATAATCTACCTCATCTGTGAAAAGAGTAGAAATCAAAGTACTTAGCATATTCACCATTCCTAATATGTCGACCTTTTCCTCCTCTCTTTAGGCATTTACCACCTGTGAAATTCACGTCTTCAAAAGTATGGTTGTACAGCAAACAGTTAATATAGTATACCTAACTGCTATCCTTTGAAAGGCCTGCTTACAAGGTTGGCCATTGGCTGGCATCTGGAAACTTAGATTTCGGGAAGGTTCCCACCATTGATGAGTGTCTAAACTATGCAAATAATAAAGTCTATGCTGAACACCTGATTTCCTTGTGAGAGTCTGGAATTCGAGTATGTCTGGCAGGGGGTGCCTACGTGACCAGCTCCCAATAAGCCCAATGAACACTGAGTCACTGCCAAGCTTCCTTGGCTAGCAACATTTCACATGTGGTTTCACAGCTCGTTGCTAGGGGAATTAAGCAAGTTCTGTGTGACTCTACTGGGAGCGGGCTCTTGAAACTTACATCTGGTGTCCCCTGGACTTTGCCCAGGTACCAATTTCCTTTGCTGACTGTGCTGTGCAGCCTTCAACAGTAACACATCATAGTCACGAGTGTCACTAAATGCTGAGTCCTCGGCGTCCTCCCAAGGGTGAACCTGGGGGTGGTCTTGGGGTCCTCTGACACAATGGCTGCTGTTCACTAATTTTTTAGAGTTATGGATGGATGTGCTTATATGAGTGTTATGTATGTATGTGTTGTGTGTGTGCATGTATGATTAGATTTGATTCATTCAACAGGCATTTTCCAAAGATAGACTACATGAAATGCAATAGGGGAATATATGGAAACTAATGAGGTGCCCACTATCCTTAAGGAGTTGACCATCTATATGGAGAAATGGGAAGTTAAGGGCAACAGTTAGAGCCCTGCCGGCATTGGCTCAGTGGTTGAGCACCGACTTATGAACCAGGAGGCCACAGTTCAATTCCCGGTCAGGGCACACGCCTGGGTTGCTGGCTCAATCCCTAGTGGGGGGCATGCAGGAGGCAACTGATCAATGATTCTCTCTCATCATTGATGTTTCTGTCTCTCTCCCTCGCCCTTCCTCTCTAAAATAAAAAATATTTTTAATAAGAGCAACAGTTAGAGATCAAATGCAAGAACAGCTAAAGAGGGGAGGGGGTTTGGTAAGGCTTTACAGTGGATCTTAAAAGGAAATCAGGATTTAAATAAAAAAGGTGGGAGCTGGAAGTTATTTCTAGCCAAGAGAAAACAGCAGGCACAAAGATACAAATATGTGAAAACATATGTTATGCTCCAAAAAGCAGAGGGCCCATGGAGAAATGTGGTTAAAAGGTAGCTTAAGGTAGGACCTGGCTAACAAGTCTAGTCTCTTTTTTCATAGGAACAAAACCTTTGGAAGGTGCTTACACAGGAGTGATACAATTCAACCTGTGTCTTGGGACAACTGTGCTAGTAGTGAAGGAACAGAATAAGCAAATCATGAGGCAAGGAAATAAGTTAGACGTTTCAAAGAGTCCAAGAACAGACCGGGAATACATAAGAATATAGCATACAGTAAAGGTGGCATTTTCAATCAGTGGGGAAAGGACAAATTATTCAATAGTGTTAGAAAAACTGACTACTCACAGGGGAAAAATGAGATCCTGACCTCACATCATATCATAAAAATAAATTCTAAATGGAATAAATATTTCTGTTTAAATTTTATGACCATAAACATAACCATTAAAGTTATTTTAAAAAACCATAAGGAATTTTTATAAGCATAAGCATGACACTTGACAGATTCATCAACATTTACAAGTTCTGTAACATAAAAGCCATCACAAACAGCTGACAAACATCAAATAAATACCACCAAATGTATGACAGATGAATACCTCAGTAAATCAGAAGCTCCTACAAATCAACCCCTTGACAGAAATGCCAGGGAAGCATAGAAATAAGGAAATTGAGGGAAGAAATACAAATGGCCAATAGATACATAAAAATATAGTCACATCATTAATAATCAAAGAAAGGCAAATGAGAGCTGTTTTCTGCTATCAAATAAAGACTGATGATGTGGAGTGCTGGCGAGAGGGTGTAGGTAAACAGGCCTCTTCACATACCTCTGCTGAGAGCAGAAATGAGGGCAGTATGGCAAGGTACCAAAGCACCAATATCCCCCCCATGGTATTAACCGAAAATAATGAAAACCTGTAAGCTATCCAGAAGTCATCAACAGAGTCTTGGTTAAGGAAATCAGTAATCATCGAAAGGGGCTATACATATCCTTAGGGGTACATAAAGACTTTGCAAGGAGTATGCGGGTACAACTAGTTTGGAGGGAATTAATCTCCAGATCTTCAAATTCCCAATGCTTGCTTTCCAGAATTAACCTGCCTGAACATCTCATTAAGTCTGATGTCCTACCTCCCACTTTGCACAAGAAAAATATGCCTTCTCATCCCAAATCTGATTACTTTGCATTACCTGGGGACCCCCCACCAAAAAAGGGGCAACTGGAAATAGTGGTGATAGTGTGAAAAAAAGAACCCACCCTAGCAGCTAGTAATAAATACCATGCGATGGTTTCTGATTCTTTGCTTTTGTTTAATAAAACAGAAAGAGGAAAAACTGAGCTGTCAGTAAAAAACACTCAGAATACTTTTTGATGATAGATCACTAAATGATTTTTTCTGACCTATAATTCAAAGTGAGTCCAAAGAACTGAGTGGTACTGCTATAATAAAAGTCCTTTCATTCCCATCTATACAATCAAATAAATAAGGTTTCTTAGGACTTATATCTATAAAAAGAAAAAATAGAATTAGAATGGATACTTGAAAACTGTATTATTCTAGTAGCAATAAGTATTATTCATCTATGAACACATAAACTAATTAAAAAGGGAAATACATTTCTAATAAAATGTCTGTGTCTAATCAATACTTAATAAAATCTGCAATACATTTATGCTATTTCGATCAACAGTAATGTTAACTCAATCCAGAAGAAATATTTAACACCTAATAGTCACAGAAATCAATATTAACATTTTATGTCAAACTTGATTTGGTTATCAGTAAAAGACTTTAAAAAAAAAAGTCGATGGGGGAAATAAAATAAAATCCAAATTCAAGGCAAAAAAGGAATGTTGTAAAAATTGTCACTGTTAAAAGAGCATGTTTGTACATCTTTTTCAATGGATGATGCTAGTGATCAAATTCCTGTGGTAGGCAGGTTCCACTGAAGAGATGATGTAACAGTTTTATTTAAGACTCAGTATCTATAATAATAAAATTGTAATATGCTAATTAGACCAGACAGCCAAACAACCTTCCAGACAAAGCCAGGGCTGCAAGGGCCAAGGCAAGCCACTGCGGCTGCGAGGGCCAAGCCCTGCCGGAAGCCGGTCCATCCTTGCTGCTTGACACAGTTGCTGCAGGAAAGAAACATCTGCACAGCATATGTTTCAAGGGACCTGGCATATATAGCATACTGTTCTTAATATGTTTGCTCCCCTTAGCGCTGTGTGTTTTAACCAAGGTCACCTCTCCGAGAAAAGTTGTTTCCCCAAGTAGGGATTTTTCCCTGAAGTTAGGGAGGGGATGAAACTCCTTAACTAAGTGCCAGGTGGGTAGTTAATCACTTTAACTACAAACAATCATGCTTAAGCTACATAATCTTTACTCCCTGGAATGGAGATAAGAAACGCCCTAACCTTTGTAATAGAAATTGACAGGATTAAAATCAACTGGTATAAATACGGATGTAACAAGACAATAAACAGCAGAACCTCTCTGGAGATCCAGACCAGAACTTAGCTGGAGATCCTGGCTGGAGATCCTGGCTAGGCTGCTGATCAAGTGAACACTGTCTCCGTGTCCTTCCTTCTTCGCCGACTCCATCTACGCCTTTGGGAACCCCTGGACCTGCTGGGGTTGGACCCCGGCAAAGCCCCTTGCACATTTTTCGTGCATTGGGCCTCTAGTTTATAATACGCCAGACAGTATATCCTTTATAACAATTTAAACTTACAATAAAAAATTAGATACCAAACTAAACATGTGCAACAAGGTTAATAATTTTTCAAAATTTGGGGGTATGTAAACAAAAGTTTGAAAAGCACTGAAATAAGTAATACATCCATAGAGAGGAATAATATGCAGCCGTTAAAAGGAATGAGTGGAATTACAGAATAAATGAGTCATAGAAATAAGACTTGGAATGGTTGAAGTTGGGAGGAGGACTAGAGGATGAATGAGCCAAGTTTCTGCTATGGCTGGTAGCTGCAGAAGCTATGGACCATGAGGGAAAACCAATGGTCTGGGGAGGAGAGCCAATTTGATTTTACTTTTAACAGCATTTACTGTGATGTAATTCATATACTATATAGTTCAACCATTTAAAGTGTGCAATTCAAGTTTTTCTAGTGTATTCAGAGCTGTGCAACCATCAATCACCGTAATCAGTTTTAGAATATTTCTCACCCCCCCAAAAAAACCATGCTGTATCATTTAATAGTCACACACACACACCATTTCTCCTTAACACCTCCCTGTCCCTAGCAATCACTAAGCTACCTTCTGTCTCTATGGCTTGGTTTATCAGAACATTTCCTATAGATGGAATCATACAGTGTGGTCTTTTGTGACTGGTTTCTGTCACTTAGCACCATGTTTTTAAGGGTCACCCATGCTGTAGCATGTGTCAGTACAAGTTTGATTTTGAACATACTGAATTTGAGGCATTTTCAGGATATCCAAGTGAGGGTATCTGGAAGGCAGCTGGAAATCTGGGGCTCTGGAGAGTAGTTAGGGCTGAAGACATCACCAGAGGTGATGGCTAAAACCTTGGGAAAGATGAGGGCAATCAAGGCAAGTATAAACAAGGAATAAACGAAGAGAATAAAGAATATAACACTAGGGCCTGGCCGGCGTGGCTCAGTAGTTGAGCACTGGCCTATGAACCAGGAGGTCATGGTTTGATTTCCAGACAGGATACATGCCCAGGCTGCGGGCTCGATTCCCAGTAGGCATGCGTGCAAGAGGCAGCCAATCAATGATTCTCTCTCATCACTGATGTTCTAACTCTATCTCCCTCTCACTTCTTCTCTGAAATCAAGTAGGGGAGGGCGGGGGTAAGGGGAAGAGATCAACCGAAGGACTTGTATACATGTATATAAGCCAAACCAATGGACATGGACAACAGGGGGATGGGAGCATGAGTTTGTGTGTGGGGGGGAGGTTGGGAGTTAATGGGGGGGATGAGGACACATTTGTAATACCTTAACTAATAATAAAAAAAATATATATATTTTAAAAGAATATAACACTAGGGAATGCATGCATTTTTTTAAGGATACATGGAAGAAACAAATCACTAAATAAGTAAGGCAGAGAAGTAGATAGTGAAACTGGAGGCTCAAGATCATAAATGTTTGAAGGAGATGATGTTCCTATGCAACACTTTTGCATCCTGGTACACTTCAAGTTTGAGGGACAGAGCAGGTATATAACTGATTTTTGTTCATTTGTCTGATCTTGGTTCCTGTTCTAATCTTTGTACTCCATGACTTTCAAGGTTTTTTTCAACTCAAAAAGCCTTAAGTCCCAGTCTGTAACTTCCTTCCTGCAGCATCTTTATGCTTTCTCCTTTCTCCCCTTCCCAGCCACAGACAGAGCTCTGATAGGTACCCAGCTGACAGGCCCCTGAGGACTGACTGCTGGAGAATCTCTGATGCTAAGGACTTCCAGGTCTTCCTAACCAAATGCACAACTGCTGAGTGTTCAGAGGCACTGTTCCCAGAGGTGGCCTCATAAATTCGTGCTAAGTCCTTTGTTCTATTCTGGTACATAGTCTGACTCTCAAGAGTTTCTGCAAACTTTTTGTGATGAGAAGAGAATATAAAAGAGGGGCACTTGTGAATGATAGTGGATAAAAGATTAGCCTTGCCCAGCCAGCCGGTGTGCTCAGTGGTTGAGTGTCAACCTATGAACCAGGAGGTCAGGGTTCAATTCCTGGTCAGGGCTCAATCCCCAGTGTGGGGCATGCAGGAGGCAACCAGTCAATGATTCTCTCTCATCATTGATGTTTCTCTCTCCCCCTCTCCCTTCCTCTCTGAAATCAATAAAAGTATATATATTTTTAAAAAGACCAGCCTTGACCTAACCGGTTTGGCTCAGTGGATAGAGTGTCAGCCTGTGGACTCAAGGGTCCCAGGTTCAATTCCGGTCAAGGGCATGTACCTTAGTTGCATACCCAATAGGGAGTGTGCAGGAGGCAGCTGATCAATGTTTCTCTCTCATCAATGTTTCTGATTCTCTCTATCCCTCTCCCTTCCTCTCTGTAAAAAAATCAATAATGTATATATATTTTTTAAAAAGACCAGCCTTATTTCAGGTGGTAACAGACATTTCTACAATCCCTTTATCTTTCAGCCTAAGCCCAGAATCCAATAGAAAAGAGGTACAATAAAAGGGAATTTGGGTGCCAGGATGGGATTGATATGACAAGTGCATGATGAATGACGAGAAAGAATTTCAGTTCTGTACTTTCCTAATACTGCTTGGGAATCTTACTACTTTGTAGGCAGCTGGGGAACCAAGGTGGTTTTAGGGAAGCCGCAATTGTTCTGGTTAGTGGGACAAGAGGACATAGGAGACAGGAAGCACGTCTGATGCACAGTAACCAGACCGCACTACAGTTGAGCGTCACAAGACTGCCACGCCATGAATGATCAGCCCAGCAATCTCAATACTGTGATGGAGTGAGAAGCCCAGACAAGATCAATCGAAACCTTCCTGGTGGACTTTGAGGCATGGGAGAAGAAGTCTAGAGTACCTAGATTAATGAATTGATGACACATCCTTAATTAATCTAGCTGGTGGTCTAGCAATGAAAAGAATGAAGTTCCTATTAGGGCAAAAAAGACAAAGCAGTGGACAATTGCTGCTCAGACTAAGGTTTCTCTCCAGGACAGTAGCTTCAAAGTTCCCTCTAATGCTGGACTTGGGATGAAAAGTGATGTAAATGGTACCTCACACCCAGTAACCCATTTGAGCAAAAGTGCCCCTAATCTAAGAGAAAGGGGAAGCAAGCAACATTAGAAGAAACCAAAGACTCCAGGCCTCTACCTCTTTTCTTTAGGGCATGAAAGTTGAGGTAAAATGGAATAATAGGTCTAAATCATCAGTTTATACACGTAGAATGGGGTTGCAGCACAATACTACTGGGACAGCTCTAAGGCCAAGTAAGCCTTAAGTACCTTGGTTCCCACTAACCAGAACGAAAATATATTTAAAAAAACGCACACACACCTCTAACACCCAATAAGCCTTAAGACCTTGGCAGAAACAGAGCTGCTGCAATGCCTCATTACTTTTCCTGAAGGTCAGGAGAGTGTGGAGCCCTGATATTAAGTAGGGTGCTAATAGTAGGAAGCCTGACTTCATGCCATACTTGTAGAGTTATGCCTTGTTCAACACAATCTATAAAAGCCTGGATGTGGCTTGTTTGCAGGCACTGACAATAGGCAGACTGAACAAACCCATGTCAAAGTAGCTACGGTACAAAGATATATGAAGTAGCATCCAGAGGGTTATGTCTAAGAAAAACAATAGAAGAAACTGATTTTTTTTTAAATTCAGTGTATTGGGACCACCTCTAACATACTCAAAAGGCAGTGAAAGGCAACAGGACAGGGCCATTAACCATAACTGCTACATTTTAGATAACACAAAAAGCCAGGTCAGTGTGGCTCAGTGACGGAGCATCAACCTATGAATCAGGTGGTCACAGTTCGATTCCCAGTTAGGGCACATGTCCGGACTGCAGGCTCGATCCCCAGCAGGGGGCGTTCAGGAGGCAGCCGATCAATGTTCTCTTTCATTGATGTTTCTATCTCTCTATCCCTCTTGCTTCCTCTCTCTCTAAAATAAATAAAAATATATTTAAAAAACACACACCATTTTTTAAAAAGCTTAAGCCCTAAAGATTAGAGACCTATATCAGGCTGTGGCTCCTTCTAGAACACACTCATCAGGTCCTAAGATGAAGGCTTGACGTCTGGTTTCTATTTGCTGCTAAGCGAGGTCAACGTGGTCTGGAAGAACTGGGTGGTCATTAGGAACAGGGCAAGGTGAGGCAAAAACAAAAATGATGAAATGGAGCAAGTCCAATGAGTGTATAGAAAGCACTGGCTGAGGCAAGCAGTCAAGTAATCACCCAAATCATGGCAAGAATAGAGGTAAAAATGGAATTGAATGAAGCTAACACTCAAAGTTCAGCAAAGAATTAACAGAAGAGAAGCACATAACATGTACCTGAAACTCAACCATAAAGTTAAGGGAAAGGCTTGCTTCAGCCTTCCTCCTCAAGTGGAAATCAATGACTAGCTTCCCTGAGACCATGCAAGCTGCCACCTGTGATTGGGGATAAATATGTAGAAAGATCTGCTGCAAAGAAATTTGCCACACAAGTCAGGAAGAGAAGCCAGCACCTCAGTCCAACAGCAGAGAGGGGTATAAGAGGGGAAAATTATAGCAATTTCACTCCATTTTCAAAGGAGAGATGGCTTTCATAACACCTAGGATGACATACACAGTGAAATTAGAAACCTCTTCTAAGGTGCTCAATTAAAATTAGGAGGTGAGAGAAGTTCAGAAGATATATCTAATTTGAAAACTGAAAAAAATCAGCTGTAAGCTCCATTCTATTGATCCATGTTTTAAAAAACAAGTTTTACTAAAACCACTAAAGCAAGCTCAGTGTAAAGGCTTCACAGGTATGAATATTTAAGGAAACATTTATGGTTAACAAATTTATAAAACCACAGTTGGACTATTTGATAGCAACACTAAATATACAGACATTTCTCAGAAGAAAATATTCGTCCATAATTATTAATAAAGATTAATAAAAATATTGACAAAATAACCTCCCTTAACTGATATAATTCTATTATTCTCACTTAAAATATAATATGTAGAATGTAATTTTATATCATATTGATGCTGTATTTTCAAATACCAATATGGCAAATTTAAATAAAATCTATCTACAACTAAAAGAGTATGAAATTCAAATGATCAAGTAAAGAAACTTTTCTAAAAATATACTTTATTTTAGAGAGGAAGGGAAAGGGGGAGAGAGAGAGATATAAACATCAATAATGAGAGAGAATCATTGATAGGCTGTCTTCTGCATGCCCCACACTAGGGAACGAGCCTACAACCCAGGCGTGTGCCCCGACCAGGAATCGAACCATGACCTCCTAGTTCAGTGACGGCGAACCTATGACACGCGTGTCAGAGGTGACACGCAAACTCATTTTTTTGGTTGATTTTTCTTTGTTAAGTGGAATTTAAATATATAAAATAAATATCAAAAATATAAATCTTTGTTTTACTATGGTTGCAAATATCAAAAAATTTCTCTATGTGACACGGCACCAGAGTTAAGTTAGGGTTTTTCAAAATGCTGACACGCCGAGCTCAAAAGGTTCGCCATCACTGTACCTAGTTCTTAGGTTGACACTCAACCACTGAGCCATGCCAGCAGAGCAAGAAACTTTTTATTAACATGAAGAGTTAGCATAAAATAGTGAGGCTTACACAGCATTCTGAATGTAATTAATACAACTGAATTGTATACCTAAAAATGGTTAAAATGGCAAATTTTTTATATATTTTATCAAAATAAAGCATATATGAGTAGGGGAAAAAGAAGAGTTAGCATATTTTGCAATTATGTACCCTTTTTCTACAGTCAGTTCAGTTCAATATTTTTTGGTACTTAGATAATTCATATTTTATAAGGCTAAAATATATCAGTTAAAAGTCTACCTGAATTTCCATTTCAAAAATGAATCATAGAGGAGATATTCTAAGGTAAAAAGTTTCAACAGCTGTTATATTCAAAATATTTGAGGTATAACAGCTAAAAGCATTTTCAGATTAAACAGTCTCACAGCTCTATTACCACTGCTCCTTGAAGTTTTTCTGCAACTATTATACAATAAGAGTATTTTTGAAATCTAGGTTGTTTCCCAAGTCAAATTAAATTAAAAACCCAATTTATCTATTAATCAGAGATAATTTATGAGTTCCAAAGTCACTCAGTATTTTTAATGAATCATAATCCAACTAACCTTTTTTTTCCTCGGCAATCTTTCTCTGTATTTTTTAGTGAAAAATCCCTTTGAACCAGCATACCGTAAACGCTGATATTTAGCCTGAATGTTCAAGCTCTTCTTTACTAGGCCTGATTTACCGTACCGCTGCAGCCTGCCACCTCTAAACTTGGCCTGTAAAGGAAAAAAATAATTAAATCTTAAAACTATAGCTTCCAAATCTACTTTATTAGCATAAGAAATGGAAAAATGTCTGGTATTTAGAGCTGCCCTTGATTCTAGGCACTACAAATATTAAAAGGGAAGAGGTTAATGATGGAAATAAAGTACATTTTCCTCAAACTAGTTTCCTAGCTTATTTTTCTAAAACTTTTTGCATTGAGGAGAACCAAGATGGCGGCATAGGTTAACGCCGGAGTTTGCTGCTTTGAACAACTACTTCAAAAGTGAAACCAAAAAACGGAAGGGACATCACCCAGAACCACAGGAACGCTGGCTGAGTGGAAGTCCTACAACTAGGAGGAAAGAGAAACGCACACGGACACTCAGAGGAGGCGCAGTGCTGAAGTCAAATTCTGAGGTGCGGAGTGCGCGGAGCCGGCTGGCGGCGGAGGGCGCGGTTGTTGTTTTCAATCGGGAGGGAGTCGCAGACTCTGAGCTCCAGATACAGGCGAGTCTTTAGGGACCCAGACTCAAACGGGAGAAGCGGGACTGTCTGGCTTCCGTCAGAGCGAGTGCAGCTTTCTCTCCGAGCTTTGCAGCGGGTGCTGGGACTCAGAGAGGCAGAGCCCCTGGGGACAGGACTGAGAGCCGCCATAACTGCTCTCTCCGGCCGGCCCACCCTGTTGATCCTGTGCGACCCGCCCCGCCCAAGCCCTGCACAGAGGCATTTGCCGGATAGCCTCAGGCAAAGGCTAGATTAGCACCTCCCTAGAGGACAGAAGTTCTCTCACTGCTGACACAGCTGATTCTCATAGCCACTTGGCCTGGAGGTCAAACCCTCCCTGGAATTAGCTACAACAATCAAGATTTAACTATAAGACTGCGAACAAAGACCACTAGGGGGTACACCAAGGAAGCATAACAAAATGCGGAGACAAAGAAACAGGACAAAATTGTCAATGGAAGATATAGAGTTCAGAACCACACTTTTAAGGTCTCTCAAGAACTGTTTAGAAGCTGCCGATAAACTTAATGAGATCTACACGAAAACTAATAAGACCCTCGATCTTATATTGGGGAACCAACTAGAAATTAAGCATACACGGACTGAAACAACGAATATTATACAGACGCCCGACAGCAGACCAGAGGAGCGCAAGAATCAAGTCAATGATTTGAAATGCGAAGAAGCAAAAAACATCCAACCGGAAAAGCAAAATGAAAAAAGAATCCAAAAATGCGAGGATAGTGTAAGGAGCCTCTGGGACCGCTTCAAGCGTACCAACATCAGAATTATAGGGGTGCCAGAAGATGAGAGAGAGCAAGATATTGAAAACCTATTTGAAGAAATAATGACAGAAAACTTCCCCCACCTGGTGAAAGAAATGGACTTACAGGTCCAAGAAGCGCGGAGAACCCCAAACAAAAGGAATCCAAAGAGGACCACACCAAGACACATCATAATTAAAATGCCAAGAGCAAAAGATAAAGAGAGAATCTTAAAAACAGCAAGAGAAAGAAACTCAGTTACCTACAAGGGAATACCCATACGACTGTCAGCTGATTTCTCAACAGAAACTTTGCAGGCCAGAAGGGAGTGGCAAGAAATATTCAAAGTGATGAATACCAAGAACCTACAACCAAGATTACTTTATCCAGCAAAGCTATCATTCAGAATTGAAGGTCAGATAAAGAGCTTCACAGATAAGGAAAAGCTAAAGGAGTTCATCACCACCAAACCAGGATTATATGAAATGCTGAAAGGTATCCTTTAAGAAGAGGAAGAGGAAGAAAAAGGTAAAGATACAAATTATGAACAACAAATATGCATCTATCAACAAGTGAATCTAAGAATCAAGTGAATAAATAATCTGATGAACAGAATGAACTGTTGATTATAATAGAATCAGGGACATAGAAAGGGAATGGACTGACTATTCTTGGGGGGGAAAGGGGTGTGGGAGATGTGGGAAGAGACTGGACAAAAATCGTGCACCTATGGATGAGGACAGTGGGTGGGGAGTGAGGGCGGAGGGTGGGGCGGGAACTGGGAGGAGGGGAGTTATGGGGGGAAAAAAAGAGGAACAAATGTAATAATCTGAACAATAAAGATTTAATTAAAAAAATATCAAAAAAAAATAAAAAAAAAATAAAACTTTTTGCATTGATTTTAAAGAGAGGAAGGGAGGGGAGGGAGAGATACAGAGAGAGAGAGAGAGAGAGAGAGAGAGAGAGAGAGAGAGAGAGAGAGAGAGAGAGACACATTGATCAGTTGCCTCCCACACATGTCCGGACCAGGGATGGAAACTGCAACCTGGATATGTGCCCTGACTGGGAATCAAACCCGTCACCTCTTGGTATACAGGATGATGCTCCAAACAACTGAGCCACACTGGCCAAGGGTTATATAAAAATTTAAAAATTCACATAAAACCATTTTTTAAAATCATTAAGTTAAATAATTTTGAAATTGACCACGCTAAGAAAAATACAAATTCCAAAACCTCTAATGAGCTGAAATTTTCCTTTTATTCATAGTGAAATATATCAAATCACAAATTGAGGGAAGGCATTAAGTATCAATGTCTATTTAAGAATAAAAACACTCTCTTAACTTTATTCTTGTCAGTACCTTCAAGCCAATATTTCTTTTTTAATCCTCACCCGAGGATATGTTTTTATTGAATTGAGAGAGAGAGGAAGTGGGACGGGGGGAGAGAGAGAAACATTGATGTGAGAGAGAACCATCCAGTGGCTGCCTCCCCAACACACCCTGACTGAAAATCAAACCTGCAAATAGATATGTGCCCTGACCAGGAATCAAACCTGCAATATTTTTGGTGCTCGGGACAATGCTCCAATCAACTGAGCCACCTAGCCAGGGAAAACTAATCTTTCTTTAACATAAAAATTCCCTTAGCAAGTATTTTCAAGTTAAGAATTATACTTAAAAAGGCTGCCCAAAATTACAATAGATGTAAAATGACAATGGATTGTTGTGTTTCCCATGTGGAAAATGTACAAATGGTATATAATAATGGAGTAATTATGAAAACTAAGTATATTCTTCTTTCCACAATTATTTAACAATGGGTATGTCATGCATAAAGAAGTATATAAGTTTATAAAAAGTATTTAAACCACACCTATTTTCCAATTATTTTTTTAAGACTATAAAAAATTCAGGTAAAACAGAATTATGATGAGACAGTAATTTTGTTAAAACTACTTACATACTATTTACAATGTCCACTGTTACATATCTCATAAGGTGATTACTAATTCTGGCTTTGAATTAGTCCAGTTAATATAAAAAGTAAATTTTAATCAATCCTTTTCTTAGGAAGGATTATTTCCTCCTCCTATTTTACTATAAAGGATTGTGGACTTCCAAATAATCATATAATGTTACACAGCTTCAAATGAATGGTCAAGAAAATTATTGCATATATTTTTTAAAAATTTATAATTAATGTTAATGAACTTTTCATTAAGGAGGAAGGATAACATGAAATAACTCATAACAACTGTAGAAAAAGACTACAATCAACTTTATCTGACCAATGATTAGAACATGTAGGAAGCACTAAAATCTGAAAGTCCATTGACAGAGTTTCTAAGCTATGCAGACATAACATTTTCAGTTAATGATTTTAAGACATTAAAAGATGGTATAAAACATGTTTATATATTCTATGGCCATAGCTATTTTTGAAAACCTAATGTCACACATGTGTTTAGGTACGTGAACTATTGACTAAAATGCTATCTACTCAATGCCTACTAATTGTGTTGCTCCCAGTGGAAAAAATCTTTTGACATCTAAAAATTTTGACTCTCAAGAAGCGAGGTATTAACAGATCACTCAGCTACCCTCCTACTCTATGGTTTGAGGATAGTTTATAATACCTTTCTGCTCATACCAACTTCCTACTGAGCTAACTACTCCGTCCAGCCTGCTTGCTCCTTTCACACACAAAAACCTCAGATTCTTCTCCTTTTTGGGGGGGAGGGAAAACACTGTGGAATGAAAAATATGAATAAAGTACCTATCATAAGCAGGAAAATCAGTCCAGGTGGATTTAAAAAGCACTTCAACTTCTGAGAGCAAGAAAAGAGAAATACACTACTTTGCACTATATTCGTATCCCTTACGTTTGGGGGATGAGGTTATCGGGATAATCAAACATGCTGGTTGATTAAAACTATCACTTACATCAGACATAGCTGTACACGAAGAATGTGATGGAGTATCTTTAACAAAGCTTCCTGGATCAGAAACTTTCTCTGATGGTCGATCCAGAAGGCCTTTGAGGGCTGCATGTCTATTTGTGGGCAGAGTTTTTTATATCTGTAAATCCTGGAGAAGGTTCTATAGCTATGCACTTTTGTCTTAGAGATAAAGAGACAGACTTAGAAGAAGGGTTTGAGACCTGGCCTGCCTCCCCACTGAAAGCCATTCTGTGTATTTTTTATGTATTTGTATTTCCATGTAATATTTGTAAAAATGTTCCACTGGCTACAAAAAAATTGAAAATCAAGTCCTGAGGAAAGAAGTCATCATTACATTGATTAAAGTTAACTCTAAGTGTCCAGAAAGAATACAGCTACTATAAACAGCTTTGAATTTAGCCATTACTTAAAGCATTATGTTCAAAGCATAAACCAAAAGCTAGAATTAAATGGAAAATAACACTCAATACCTTAGAAGATCTAAAGCCCCTTCTGTTTTGATGGTTGCTCTTAACTTCAAATGCCTTGTGAGTAATTTTGTCGATACTCTGCATAGTATAATCCTGTGTGGAAAAAGTATTAGCATGGGTTAATACATGTTAAAGTTTACTTTTAAAACTTCATTTTATCATTAAGCACCCATTTTAAATGTACAGGATTAAGAACACAAAACATGTAGCATGTAGCTTAACTATAGGAACATATATACAACTTCCTTCACATAAACCATGCTAGTTTGTGAAGGGCTAGTTTAATTCACAAACGTGAGAAGTGTAAAAATATACTCCTGCATAACACAATGGGTAACTTTTACAAAATGGACTAAAAATGTAGGATTTATTCAAGCATGCAGAAGAGAAACCAACCCATTATTATCAGGAGTTGCTAGAATCCCTAATGTCTAAGACGACAAATTCTCAACACTGTAAGAGGCAGGTTTTGCTGCTCAGATCAATTATTTGAGCAAATGCTCCTTCCATGACTAGGAAACTATCAGAAGTCAGAGAATTAAGACAGTAACTACAAAGAACCTGAACCTTTTGATGGGAACAGAAAAGATAGGGCCCATTCTGAAAGATGGCTTCTTTTTCCCCAAAATAATCCTATATAATAAAAGGGTAAATGCAAATTGACCGAATGGCAGGACTACTGGTTGCTGTGATGTGCACTCACCACCAGGAGCTGCCCCCTGGTGGTCAGTGCACTTCCACAGGGGGAGCACCACTCAGTTGCTCAGCCACAAGCCAGGCTGACAGCGAGCGCAGCAGTGGGTGGGGGGAAGCAGGCCTAAGCCGTCAATTGGACATCCCCTGAGGGCTCCCAGACTGCTAAAGGGCACAGGCCAGGCTGAGGGGACCCCCCACCGCCCCCGCCACCAGTGCATGAATGTTGTGTACCGGCCCTCTAATAGTCTTATAACCTTCTCTTTATTCCATTTGAGTCTATACTTCTCACAAATATTCCTTTCATACCCTTACCTCTCTCCTCAGTTAAAAAAAGTCACAGCCCAGCTGGCACAACTCAGTGGTTGAGCATTGACCTATGAACCAGGAGGTCACAGTTCCATTCCAGGTCAGGGCTTGGGTTGCCGGCTTGATCCCCAGTGTGGGGCATGCAGGAGGCAGCTGATCAATGATTCTCTCTCATCACTGATGTTTCTATCTCTCTCTTCCTCTCTGAAATTAGTTAAAAAACATTTTTTAAGTCACATAAAACACTTTTCATAGTAGTCATCTTGAATTTATACTAAGTCTATAAATTTGAATAAGTGCATAAAAATACATGCAATGAGATGAGACTTTCAGGGACCCTGGGAGGAAGGAAGTGAAAGGATATGAATTACTGTAGGCCAGTGGGAGGACTCTACCGGCAACTTCTGACCAGGGCCCTATGCCACCCCCTTCCTTTGAGTGTGCGCTTGCTTCTTACAAATAGAATACTGCAGCTGAGATTAGGTTACAAACACACTCTGGCGTCTGTCTTTCTAGACATTACTTGCTTGCTCTTATGGAAGCCAGCTACCATTTGTGAACTGCCCTATGAAAAGGCAAATCTTTAAAAACAAAAAGTAGATTAGAAGTTAGCATGCATAAGGGCTCTTATTGGGGTCACAAAAATGTTCTAAAACTGGATTATGGTAATGTTTACACATCTTGGTAAATTTACAAAAAATTATTAAATCATACACCTAAAAAAGGTAATTTTCATGGTATGCAAGTTATTCCTTAATAACACTGTTCTTAAGTAAAGAAAGCTAGTACTATAATAAGTACAATAAAATCCTACTAAATCAAATAAGAGATGACCATTTCTTCTGTCATAATTATATGCCTCAACAGAATCTTAACGTTAAACAAAAGAATTATAACCCATACTTACTGAACCATTAGTTATAGACATTATGAAAAATATTGGTGATCCCTGTACACATAGATATAGCTGAGGAGGATAGAATGTAGAAAAATGAAAAATTTAGAACTGCAATCTTACCATGTAAAGATTCTGAAAAAACTTTCCAGGATTTGACCTTGTAACACATTGACCGTTTGGGAAGCTATCATCAGGAGATGAAAAACAGGAAACCTGATTATTCCTAATAAAATGAGAGACAGAAAATCAGAATCTTTTTTTAGTTTACTTTTATCTAACAAATAAACATGAAAAATCAAATTATCCCCTTCAGAGACAAAGTGGCACAACGGTAAAAATAATCTCAATGATCTATCACTACTAAAATCACAAATAGTTTCCAAGGTTAAAACCTTCATTTATCAACAAACATTATTTAGCTGAGTGTAAGTTAACAACAGGGGTAAAACAGTATTCCTTGGACCAGCATTCTCAATCTGGGGTCCAAGGACAGGCCTTCTGAGGGCTTTAATGCCTTGGAACCATGAGAATGTATATTTTCTGAGGGTAGAAAATAACTGCTCTCAAGCCTTTGGCAGCACTGGACCCCTCTTGCTGACAAACTCTTATTGGTGAAAGCACCAGAGATGAGGTGTGTGATGGGCTCAAAGTCCCCTCATGACAGAGCAGGAGCCTCTGACACTGCTGGGTCACAGAAGCCAAGGACAGCCCCCTCTACTCTCACCACTAGGGCCAGAAGCCAACAAGGGCTCTTCCCAGAGGGAGGGCAGCCCTATGTGGGAGGGAGGTCCTTCCCTAGGCTTCTCCTCCAGCCCCGGGGCCTCATTTCCATAGCCCTCGGAGTCCTCTCCCTTTCCATCCCACATCTCCCCATGGTGCTCCTCACACCCTTTCTGCTCTACAGTGAACAACCGTCTCACTGCCTCGGCCCTGCTTCAGTCCATCCCACAGGTCTCTGTCCCTCAGTGACATGGGGACAAAATCCACACTCTTCATCATGATCCCTGGGGCCCTTCTTGCTCTGTCCCTTGCTGCCTTGCCTGGATGCTTAATTCCATTCTCCCTCCCCAGCATGCACACTGAGCTTCAGGAACGTTTAGCTGCATGTGGCTCCTGGCACAGTCTCTCCTGCTTCCACGCCTTTGCATGTGCACTTCCTTCTGTGGTAAGTTCCTTCTAACTTAGAGCAACTTCCAGATTTAGCTCCACTTGCACCTGTTCCAGGAAGGCTTTCCCAGACCCCTCTATGGTGGCCTAGGCACCCCTGCTAAGTGCATATGTAGCATCTCAGGTCTCTACCCGATCACTTGCATGTGTAACTGCTGGGGCACCTGTCTGTTTCACCCTGCAAGCTGATCCCTTCAGAGGAGACACTGTGGATATTTTGTTTTGTGGCCCTAGCTCTGACCCCAGAACCTGACATGAATTAGCCATTCGGATTTTTTTGAAATGTAAAAAAAAACAACAAAAACCCCACCCTATTTTCTGTCAAAATACTCCTGATAATGATAGTAAATCAAAAAATAGGGTGCAAAGCCACATCATAAGGATAATTTCAATTATTTAAAATATACACATATATGCCCAGAAATAAAGAAAAGAAAATGTACTAAACATTAATAGTGGTCATCTCTGACTAGTTAAATTAAGAATGTCTTATATTTTTGTTTTTCAACTTTGTTATATTCTTTCAGCTGTTTACTGCTAGCATGTTCTACTACTTGATGGACTTTATTTAAAATATCCTCTTTACAAAGTGCCTATCTGATAAGGGAGTAGTATCCAGAATTATAAATAACTATTACACCTCAAAAATAAAAATACAAGAATCCAATTTTAAAAATGGACAAAGGATTTGAATAGATACTTTCCAAAGAAGACACAAAAAGCACATGGAAAGATGCTCAACAGCATTAGTCACTAGAGAAATGTAAATCAAAATGCCAATTAAATAATACTTTATGCCCACTAGAGTGGCTATAATAAAAAAGATGACTACACCAATGTTCACAATAGCCAAAAGATGGAAACCCAAATGTCCATCAACAGAAAAACAGATAAACAAGATGAGGATATCCATACAATGGAATATCATTCCGCTTTATAAAGAAATTAAATTTTAAAAAAAGAATAGAACTCTGACATATGACACAACATGGATGAAAAACATTATAAGTCAAATAAGCCAAACACAAAAGGATAATTACTGTAAGATTCTACTTACATATATACATGTAACTACAATAGGCAAATTCAGAGAGACAGAAAGAATATCAGGGGCTGGGGGCACGGTGTATGGGGAGTTAGAGTTTACTTGGTACAGAGTTTCTGTTTAAGAAGATTAAAAACTTCTGGAAGTGAACAGTGGTGATGGTTGCACAACATTGTGAATGTACCTAATACCAATTAACTGTACACTTAAAAATGGTAAAATGTATGATATGCATATTTTACCACAATAAAACTTTTATAAATTTTTATATTTGATTTTTGACCAGGCAAATGAGTGTCCAAGTTAAAGAACATATTTCCCAGCCTCCCTGCAGCTAGGCATGGCCAGAAGACTAAATTAAGACCAATGTTGCCAAAGTATCACATGTAAATTCCAGGAAGTCTTTAAAGAAAAGGCTGGAACGTGGACATGATGGCTAGGGCACAAATGCTCATCTTGGACTACGAGGCAAGTGCCATGTGCAGGGGCTATCTGGAGTAAGATCAAAGGAGCCTGGTTCCAATGGCTCCACCCTACCATGCTCTGCCTTCCTGCCTCTAATTTTTTTTTACATGAAAGAATTGTTCCTCTACTCTTACAGTTCATTTTCCACCCAACAAGCACAGTGATCCTTTTAAAATTTAATGAGATTATGTCTCTTCTCGGATTAGAAACCAAAATGTTTTCTAATCTCCCTCAAAGTAATTACAAAGTCTTCATGTTCTCCAATGTCCTTTGTGATTTGGTCTTATCAAACTCTCTCCCTTTTTCACTGTGTTACAACCTCATTGGCCCCTTTCTAATCCTTAGACAAGAGCAAGTGTGATTCTGCCTCAAAGTCTTCACATTTGCACTATCCCTTCAAAAGAAACCCTATGGCTAATGCACATAATTCACATCCCTGCTCAATTTTAAAAAGCACACAAACATAAGTGTATTCCATAACTATTGTAAGTAAAATCATAACACACTATCACTCTATTAAAGTTCCTCTCTGCCTTACTTACCTACCCTGACTGAAATATATTTATTTTTTCTTTCTCTTACAATTAAATTATAAGCTCCATGAGGGCAAATGCTTGGTGTATAGCTTTTCACTGTATGCCCAGTGCTTAAATAATGACTAGAACATAGAAATTAAATATATAAATATTTGTTGAATATATGAATAAAAGATTTCTATAAAGTTAATTCTAGTTCAGCAAAGTTATCAATGACCCAGCAATTCCAAACCTAAGGGTATACAAAAATGAGAACATATGTCCACAAAAAAATGTGCACACAAATTTTCACAGCACCATTAGTCACAATTGCCAAACAGTAGAAACAACCCAAATATCCATCAATTTGGTGAGTGGATAAACAGAATGTGACATGTCCACACAATGGAATATTATTCAGCCATAAAAGGAATATTCATGCTACATAGAGGAACGTTGAAAACATTTTGGTACATAAAAACAGTTACAAAAGGCCACATATTAGATGACTGAAATGGTATGAAATGTCAAGAATAGTCAAAACAGACAGAAAGTAGATCAGTGCTTGCCAGGGGCAGGGCAGAAGGACATATAAGAAGTGACAACTAATGGGTACAGGGTTTCTTTTGGGCATGATAAAAATGCTCGGGAATTAGATAGTGGTAACAGTTATACAACTTCGTGAGTATACTAAAAAAAATACTGAATTGTTCGTTCACTTTCAAAGGGTGAATTTTATGGCAACATCTCAATTAAAAAAAAAAAACTTCATGGTTCCACTACACCACCAACTGACCCAGCAAAAGACATCTTGCAGGAAAAAATCTTTGCATGCTACAGCACCATCCTCAAGGCTAACATTAATAATATGTATCACTGACCAGCGACTCGGTGCCTTACATGCATCACTCTACTTAGTCTTAACCACCACTGTGAGGTAAGTATAATTCTTATCTGTTTTACAGCTGAGGAAATAGAGACAAAATAAATTGTTTAATGTCAGTCACTACAGAGCCAGGCATTGAATTCAGTGCTCAAAGTGTGAAGATATATTCTGAAGCATTCCATGGTCTTTATTTGCTGATTATCTTAACTGTTTTTAAAATCCTCTTTCTTGGTACACTGAGTCTCTTACACTTGCTGAGTCAAGAAAAGCATGAGAGCTTGGGTCACTTTCACCTACCAAGGAATGAGATTTAAACTTTTAAAAAATATATACATGTTTTTATTGATTTTGAAGAGGAAGGGAGAGAGATAGAAACATCACTGATGAGAGAGAATCATTGACTGGCTGCCTCCTGCATGCCCCACACTGGGGACCAAGCCCGCAACCTGAACCGTCACCTCCTGGTTTATAAGTCCACGCTCAACCACTGAGCCTTGCTGGCCGAGCTACTATTTTACTTTCCATTTTTTTATATGCCTCAACACAGTTTTGCTATCTTTTAATTGGTCCCAAACTTATTGTCAGAATCAAGTCCAGTTTTAAACAAACTCCATATATTCTGACTTAAGACCTAGTTAATCATAGACTTAAAAGTCTAGTCAAATATCAGTAATTTGACACTAAGGACCATGGAAAGGTAATTAGCATTTGCCCTTTCTAGTCATATATTCACATTTTCTGGGAGATCCAAATAGTATAAGAACTATTGGGGTGAACTGGAAATTTTGTCCCATTCAATTACACCACATAATCACATGGAGTCCCACCGTTGCTATGAGTTCCACATAGTTTTTAAAACTAGAGATGAACTGGGGCCAACCTACAATACTCAGAGTCCCTAAAAAGAGGCATAAGTATGGGAAAGAAAAACAAGAATCTACTGCCAATCAATTTGCCATGGCAAGGCTTACGTACTTTGCATGTACCAGCCCATTTGCTATTCTAACCTCTCCATTGCCAATTGATTATTCTCATTTTAGAGAGGAAACTAAGCAAGTATGCCCAAGAGCTTACAAACTGGCAGAGGTGGGGTTCAAACTCCAGTCTCCTGCCTCCTGCATGTCCCCTACTGGGAACTGAGCCCGCAACCCGGGCATGTGCCCTTGACCAGAATTGAACCCAGGATCCTTTCAGCTGCAGGCCGACGCTCTAGCCACTAAGCCAAACTGGCTAGGGCTCCTTGCATTTTCTACTACACCTGCTTGTTTCATGGTCAGACATTCATGAAGAGAACTGCACTGACCTCAGCAAATTTTGCAATATTCAAAGAATACCAGAATCTAAAGGGCAAAATGTGTCTGAGTTTGAATCAGCTTGAGCCAAATAATCCATAAACTTGTTGGTCCTAGCTCTTGCTAATATTTAAAAAAACTGTTATACTCTTTTCTCGAATTATCAAGACCTTCAATATTCACTTACTCCTCATAATTTTTGTTATTTAAATCAAACAGCATATGATGATCAGTGAATAACTTGAAACATTTTAATAGATTCTACCTAAATATATAAAATAGATTGGAAGGATTAAATCCTTATGCTAAAATTAAAATTATCACCACACAAAAATAATTGAAAAATATACGCTAATACCAAAAACTCCCTGATAACAGGATGTTTTTCATCTACTGATTACCTCTCTGCAGCACTATCTATGTGAAAATTGTGCTCATCTTCTTTCTGTAACCGTTCTTTTCTCCTTCTTTCAATGTCATGTCGTAGGTCATTTGGATCTATTACTTTGACCTGAGTCTGAGGAATTTTGACAGAAGACAAACCATTCACATTACTGTTAGTTGCACAATGACCATATCTAAAAAAAACCTTAAGCAAAAGTCCTAAGTAAGTTATCTTGTACTCATCCAACTAATTGTAGTGTAAATTAATAAAAATATTTTTAGATACTGAGTAAGAAAAGCTTATGGCATTGAACCAGGAATCCCACTTCTGGGACTCTATTCCAAAGAAAAGGCTATCTACCCAAATATATTCAAAGGCTATATTTAAAATAACAACAAAAAACAATGAAAAGCAACTTAAATATAAAAAAATTA
Source organism: Myotis daubentonii (assembly GCF_963259705.1). Lineage (NCBI taxonomy): Eukaryota > Metazoa > Chordata > Mammalia > Chiroptera > Vespertilionidae > Myotis > Myotis daubentonii. Next base: position 128,556,911 of record NC_081861.1, on the reverse strand, counting down.
AAGGGGAAGGGAAGAATGATTTTATGGTAAATTTAAATCAAAGGAATAATGTACAAGCATTTAAATTATGCTAATGTGGAAGTTATAAAAACGTTTATTAAAGTGTTTGAAAAAAATTTAATTGAAACTTAAGAGCCTCAATCATAAAAGGTCACGGGGAATTCAGAGCTTTTTACATAGAAAGAGTGTTATTACAGTTTAAGTAAAAAGAAAAAAAGCATGGAGAACTGCCTATCCTATGATAGTGACTATGGTAAAATGCTAAAGGTAGGACTGCAAGAAAAGATGACCAAACCAGATTTTTGTGTTAAGGGGTTAGAGTAGAGGATTTTTTTAGGCTCTAATTTTTAAAAACCCTCAAATTCCCTTTAAGTTGATTACAGTACTTTGATAAGTAGAAATTTTCTGAAAATTTCATTTATTTAATAAACTAACCTATCTCCATAAGTTCAATAAAAATTGTAACCATTCACAAATAAAACATTTATTTATTCTATCAGAAATGTATTAAAATCTCCCTTAAGAAAAACTCTTTACTCTCAGTGAATAAACCAGCAGCTCTTTTAGAACTTAATATACTTCTAAAACAAGAGCCAGGTTTCTTCCCGCTTGGCTAGTTATGACAGTTTTTCTAATTAGCCAAGAAATGGGTGACAGGAGGTCTGGGGTGGGAACCACCACACACAACACGTGACAATAAAAAAAATTCAGCATTATTTCCATTATTTTGCTTGTTCATATTCCATATACTCTTTCACACATTTTACAATAAACAGAAGGACAATATCAAATAAAACTAAGTTCTTTTGCATTCACTCTGCATACGATTTAAAAATACATTATGCAACTACTTTGGAAAAACTAGGTATCAAACATACTTTCTACAAGCTTTTCAGTGTAAAGTCTGGAATGAATATTAAAGGTTACAATTTTGTGTCAATTTTACAAAGCAGTCGCCCTTAGGGACTGTCTCTCTTAGGGAATATTTTTGTCTTTTGTAAGTTGTCTTTCTGCAACCTGGCCAATAACTAGAATCCCGTGGAGAGCTTTGTAAGTTTCAGATTCTTAGATCTCAATCCTTCTTCTTCATCTACTTTAACTCCCTTTTTGTTACTCACCATCCCGTTTCCTTTTCCATTCCGTATGCCAACGATAAAATAATCTCGCAACAAAAATTGTATGCACTTACCTGTTCTGAACCACATACCGTATTTAGTTTATTCCGAAGCTCAGCCAAACACATATCTATTTTCCTAAAATAATAAAGGCATATTACAATCAAATGATTATGTTATATACTGATACCTTCATTCCATTACTACAGAATGGAATTTGAAGCAAAACTGGTGTGTCTTGGAGGAAGCAAAAGAAACTTGCCACGAGGTAGTTTTTCATCTATGTGGCAGTTTCCCAAGACATTCATATCCTTTGAACATCCCCCAGTGACACCTTAGTGGTTCTCAAATCACTAGTTTGTGTAAACTTAAACTTTACTCCAGTGATCTACTGCATTCTAACATTGCTTCAACTCAGCTCACAAAACAGGTGCCAGTAGCAGAAGACATATATGCTTTCATCCAGCTGTTCTCAGAACAGCCATTTCTGAGCACATGAAGCAACCCATGATTTCAATGGCTCAACAACTGTCTTTCATTCTTCCAGTGATAACTTCAGTAGGCAATTACTATAGACACAGCAGAATCAAAGTTAGGTAGGAAAACATTTCCAAAGTCCTCCACATTAAACAATGCTAGTCGATGGCTTCAGTACAACTATCCCATCACAGTGCACAGGCCCCAGTACCTGCTTGGGTTTGTCCTATTTTTAGATAGGAAATCCAGTCCTAGAGTCTACAGCAAGCCCAGGAAGCAGCACCTTCCCGCATCTCTTCTGAGGCTTATTCACATGAGTTAAGAGGGCATATAGTAATTAACCATTACCTGTAAATTTCTGGATCTAATTTCAATTGAACTTCATTTGCACCTTTTGTAGCTGGTGAATCTTGTATTTTTGAGAAACGCTCATGTAAAGTAACATCAGATGATGAAGAAGTATTTGCTGGAAAAAAAAAGGAAGTTTTATCTCATTGTAAAACTGATTGCATTTAAAAGATTATATATATAAGCACACGAAGAAAGGATTAAAAATCATCCAAACTGTGTTCTCTTGAAAATATGTGGGACCTAAACATTCCACAGTATTCATAGTGCTCCCATGCTTTCTCAAGCCCAAGCAATAGTAACATACCTGATTTATTAACCCATAGATTCTGTTCCTATTTGACATGCCTGCTTACTTGTTGGGGGAAAAGACAGTAGCTTTCTCAAAGTGAGGACCTTTCTTCTCCAAGACAAGAACTACTGTATTTGAGAAGCTCTAGTTCACCTCGAGTGAAAAGTAACTCGAAAAACAACCCAGAAATATAAAAATGATTCTGAACAAATGCTAAATGTTATGTTTACATATCACAGAAGGCCTCCTAATGCCATTTAACATTAACTGAAGTTCATGAAGACATTCTGAAATCAGCTATGCTGCAGGCTTTTAACAGGAGAGAAAGATAATACATTTGACTCATCAGAACGCTACTTAAGCAATCATTTTTCCTAACTTGCAGTTATTGTTCTGAGACAATCGCCTGGATTTTTTCTGCAATGCCAGCTCCCTTTCTGCCAAGAATCACACTTCCTTTGGGTAAGAGGGGCTAGAACTAAGAAAGCAAATTGTTTCAGACCTTATACTAGTACATCAAAGTAAATATATGCCATAGTTTGAGGGATGCAGAGAAAATAATTCATTTTTTTGAAATATGTTTTTATGAATGTAAGAAAAGATTAATGTAATTATCTAGTAAGATATATAAAATAAAAATTTTGGAATTCTCAAAGGTGTCTAGTTTATAATACCCATAATTACCTTATTTACGCAGGATCATTTAGGAAAGTTGTTCTACATGACTAAATTTTTCAATTAATAGAAATTGGCCAGCATAACGAAATGAGTCAATGCAAATCTTTATTTATTATACAACTCCCTAATGTTATAAAGTATGCCAAATCAAACTGGAATCTTTTATTGATCACTAAGCATCATCCTTCTGGCACAAAGTCCTGTAATGCCCTCATGGGCATTAAATACAGCCTGTGTGGTGGCTCAGTTGGTTGAGCGTCATCCCACGCACCAGGAGGTCTCAGACTCCATTCTTGGTCAGGGCACATGTCTGAGTTGTGGGCTCATTCCCCAGAAGGGGGTGTACAGAAGGCAGCCAATCAATTTTTCTCTCTCAATGATGTTTCTATCTCTTTCTCCCTCTTCCTCTCTCTGAAATCAAGAAAAACTATTTTTAAAAAGAGTATTAAAAAAAAGAATGTCACCAGATTTCTTAAGTTTCATATCTGGTTTTTGTTGCTTCCTCCTTCATGTTCTGTTATCAGTTATTGTTTCTTGCTGCTCTCAGTTCACAGGTTTTTGCAGCAGCCAACCTCTCCCTTTGTAACTTTTGATTTATAATCTACTATGAGTTGAAGCGCCAGGTTATTGGAACTACATATAAAGCATAGCTAGGCCTAGGTGTCATGCTACCTTGAGAATCTAGTACTCTTTAAAATAATCTATATTAATAAAATGATAATATGCTAATTAGACTGGACGTCTTCCAGACATCCTTCCTGATAAAGCTGGGGGTGGGGGGAGGGGGTTTGGCCAGCCTGGAAACTGCCCCAGGCCCCATGCCCAGGCCAGCCCCACCCCCCAGCGGGGACCCCCACCCCAATTGGGGATGTGACTGGCCTGCAAACTGCCCATGGCCCCTTGCCCAGGCTGGCCCCACCCCCAGTGGGGACCCCCATCCCAATTAGGGGCGTGGCTGGCCTGCAGCCACCCCAGGCCCCTCACCCAGGCTGGCCCCGCTCCCTAGCGGGGACCCCACCCTGATGGGGGCATGCCCAGCCTGCAAATCCCTGGCGGCCCCTCACCCAGGCTGGCTCCCCCCCCCCCCCCGCAGCAGGGACCCCCACCCTGATTGGGAGCATAGCTGGCCTGCAAACCGCCCTCAGCCCCTTGCCCAGGCCAGCCCCGCCCCCTAGCGGGAACCCCTACCCTGATGGGGGTGGCCCCTGCCAAGGTGGCCCCACCCCTTAAGGGGCTCCCCCCACCCCTATCTGGGACCCCCTTCAGGGCAGGCCAGCTGGCCCCCACCCATGCATCAGGCTCCTATATAGGATTTGCACTGTTTATGCAAATTGACCCCAACGGCAAAATGACCAGAACAACTGCTGGACCAGGCACTATGAGGCACACTGACCACCTCTTGGTCCCTTTCCCTGGCTGGCAGGCTCTGATAGCCTGATGGCCACCCACTGCGGGGGTGGGGCCGGTGAGCGGGCAGGAACAGCCAACCTCTTGATCCCTTCCCCCCCCCACCCCCCCGGCTGTCACGCACCAATCACCCAATGGCGAACAGGGAACTGGGGGGTGGGTGGCAGTGGGGGGCGGGGTTGGCTGAGGGCAGCTGGGGAAGATGGCCCTGATTGCAGGCCTGGCCTAGGGACCATACCCATGCACGAATTTTGTGCGCTGGGCCTCTAGGAATTAAATAAACAACTAGGCTTGAATTAATATTTGCTACTCTCTTCAACCGATTTCCTAATTAATGATCTAGCTGATAATGAATATGAATTACTATTACAATATCACAGATATTTTCCTATATCTCATGAAAAGTCAGTACATTATTCTTGTGTTATCCCTAACGTATGTGCAAAATATACCAACCTTTAATTTGATGAATTACAGTTATGATTTCCTTAGAAAATTCTCCTGTAGATTTGTTTTCAGTATTCTGAGCTGATTTAAGATGTTCAAACACTGGATGGAAGTTCTCACTCTTCTTGCCAACAGCAACCAAATCACATGACATCTGTCTCTCTGCCTTGCTAAGATGAAAGCTAAAATAAATTGTAAATATAAATTTGAAAGTATTTTACTGAGAAAAACACTAAAAATTAATCAAGATAGCTATAAAACTAAAAAGATGTTTATCTTTTCTTATAATTAAGGCACTAAATTGTATGCTATAAAATGTATACAACGATGAGGAGAAAACAGCTATAGATGCATGGTTTTGAGTTCTTTTCAAATCAGAGGTCATTAAATATTTGCCACTTTAATAATAAGAATCTCAAATCCTGAGTTAAATAATTTTTACTTTAATAATACAGCAAGGCATTAAATATACTCCATATGCAAAAAATAATCAATTAGATTATTTTCTACTCCCAAATATCCGTAAGATTATAAATCCAGCAAGCTTATAGTATCTTAAAATACCACACTTTAAAAGCTGATATCAAACATAACAACGTCTCTGACTTCATTGAAACCCTTATATCTCTATATCAGTAATGAGAAGCTTAGAATAATATTTCAAAATCAAATTTTGTTGAGATTAATCTAGTCACTTAGAAAATCTCAGTAACTTCTCAGAAAACAGTCTCAGTTGTTAGCAAAGTTATGACCATTAAAACTAGTTATAGTGTTTACCCTAAATGTATCCTTAAAGAAATGCTACTGTCTATTATATAAACCCAGCTATCTTACCATTTTAATGCTTTCTGAATCTTTATAACTTTCATTAAGAGCTCTCCTTACCCTTAGGTACCATTATAAAGCTATTATTATGACATATAGCTAACAATTATTGAGAGCTTACCGTATGCCAAACACAGGGGCTTAGAGCTTACAAACATGATCTCATTTCATCTTTACAACAGTCCTATGGGGAAGGTGTCATGGCACCAAGTTAATGGATGTCCGGATTATTTTGCTTTACATGCCCGAGGTCAAGCATTCATATGAACATAATCCTTCCAAGTGCCCTAATGGGAAACTAGACCTTATTCCAAGCATGCTGCTCTTGCTTAAAACTACTCTTAAATTCTTCCTCTGGAGGAAGCTTATGTGTCACAGAAGAAAATGTCTCATTATTTTATCTTTATACCTCATTTTGAACCCAAAAGGGCACTAACCAGCTTACACCCATCTTACTCCTCTGCATTTAACTCTAAATAGCTTTGGGCTCTTGCCAAAAATCAAGTTCACTGTCCAAATATTTGAGATCTACAACTGCTAAGGTTCTTTATTAGTATGTTACAGGCTCTGAAGATACATCCAAGAGAGAAACCTGTAATATCTATAATAATAAAAGCATAATATGCTAATTAGACTGGACATCCTTCCAGACGACCTTCTGGACAAAGCCAGGGCTGCAAGGGAAGCCCAGGTCCTGGGTGACGGAGGGAAGCTGGTGGCCAGCCAGGAGAAGGAAGGCCTACTCTTGCACGAATTTTTGTGCATCGGGCCTCTAGTGTTTGACATAACAGCAGCATAGAGCTCATCTTCTTGGTTGGCACCTTCTCCATCAATAAAGCTTTCCTTAACCAGTAAACCAACCAACCAATCAATCAAATAAATACAGCAGCACCACTGGAGAAAATGATACTTCTTCATATAATCAAATGTACATGTGCACAGATTTACTTATTTAAGTCACATAAAAGACATATATCCATAACTGCTTCAGGGTTATGAAGGGCTTACAGATATTCTTTTTAGAGAGAAACATCAATTGGTTGTTCCCATATGCGCCCTGAATGGGGATTGGACCCGCAATCTGGGTATGTGCCCTGACCGGGAATCAAATCCAAAACCTTTTGTTGCAAGGGACAATGCTCCAATCAACTGAAACACCCAGCCAGGGCCATATTCTTTAATTAAAAATTTTCATTCCTGCCCAGCTGGAGTGGCTCAGTGGTTGAGCATCAATCTATGAACCAGGAGGTCACGGTTCAATTCCCAGTCAGGGCACACAGGAGGCAGTCGATCAATGATTCTCTCTCATCATTGATGTTTCTATCTCTCTCTCCCTCTCCCTTCCTCTCTGAAATCAATAAAAACATTTTAAAAATTTCACTCCTCTAACAAGATGGCTTTAAGTGCCTATTTTTAACTTATCAGAGGAAAGGCTTCCATCTGACTTTCCGTGCTCTCTGCTCTCGAATCAGTACTGTTGAGGCAACTCCCTACCAAGGCAGGAACATGGAGAAGTGATTATGTAGCAGGTTGATGCCACTGCTGTGGATTGCTTAATTCATTAGAAAGATGTTCATGAGAAGGCCCACTTCCCTTCTCTTCTAATTTGCTCCTAGCTTCCCACTATGTATCTGATAACTAGCTAAAATGCATTTAGTGATAAAAGCGAGAAGCTAGAATGGCCCTGTAACAACCTTCACTAACAAAAACTATAAATGCTGTTTAAAAGGGCTTTATGTTACAAAAAGCCTGCCATATCAAAGAATAACGTAGCTTTTAAAAACATTTTATAGAAGGAAAATAAGACGTTTAAATACAACTACATAAATACATCCATAAGAGGAAATCAATTGATACGTTTTTATTATAGCCTCAGTTTCTCCCAAGAGGAAACAAGCTGATAAATCTTTTCAGTAATTATTAAAATTTACATGTAATTTATTATTACTGGCATAACTCTTATACCCACTCCATGCCCAATTCTCAACCCATAGGAATAATGTGGTATACAGTGAAGCTGTATTTAATTCCTCAAATATTAGTGTTTAAACTTGCTAACAGTTAGAAAATGTATCCTAGGGTTACTTCACTGCAAGATTGTTAATAAAAAAATGTTAAAATAATTATTTTTCTAGAAAATGTCCATGAAAATAATATAACCTAAAATTTTAGTGTTTTAAAAATTATGCTTTTGCTATATTAAAAATCTTTTTGAGACTTGAGAATAAAAAATGTTCTAGGTATTTACATTTATAAATGTAATCACCTCTTTGTTCACATTTCCCTTTTTACTATTTCCTGTGACATTACTGATGAGCAATTTAACAATTACAGGAAATATCCCTAACACAAGTAGCTAAGCTTAAAAGACCAAATATTCACTGAGATGAATTTCAGATAGTTAAAAAACTAAAATATAGTCCTAGCCAGTGTGGCTTAGTTGGTTGGAGCACTGTCCCGTGCACTGAAAGGTTGCAGGTTCGATTCTCAGGGCACATATCCAGGTTCGCGAATTTTAAAAAATTTAGATATAGCCAAATATCTGTATTCTAAACTGGTCTGATGAAATCTCCTCAACCCCTCCCCATTTTTTCTCTGTTTAATGATATCTTCCCTAATGTTCTGAGTGTTGTACATAACTAAGAAAACATAAAAAGCTACATTAAACCTTAATTTCCTCTTATACACAGCTAAGATCCATAAAAAAAACAAACAAACAAACAAACAAACAAAAAAACACCACCAACTGCATGGCAAAACAGTAAAAAAAAAAAAAAAAAAAAAAAAATCCTGCCCCGGCCCATTTTGCTCAGTGGATAGAGCACTGGCCTGTGGATTACAGGGTCCCAGGTTCGATTCCCAGTCAGGGCACATGCCTGGGTTGCGGGCTCGATCCCCAGTAGGGGGTGTGCAGGAGGCAACCGATCCATGATTCTCTCTCATCATTGATGTTTCTATCTCTTTCCTCCTCTCCCTTCCTCTCTCAAGTCAATACAAATATAATCAAACAAACAAACAAACAAAACAAAAAAACCCTGCCTTTAGGAAGCTTATAATAAGTAACAAAATCCATAAAACACATAAAGGTTTTCTTTTCTTAGTTTTCTTCCAAATATAATTAACATTTTGTATAGCATCTAACAGGTCATAAAGTACTTTCCCAATTATTAAATCGCTCCTGTCTCCTGAAGAACACATTTAGAATTTTTGGGGTTGAGGAAAAAGAGTTAGGGAGACTACTACTCCCTTAATTGTGCATCTCATTATTTGTTTCACAGAAGTCCCCTAACTGGCCTTGCCAACCCCAATGTCCTTTCAAGCCTCCTCATAGGAGGCATTCCCCTGGCAGCAGAACTGAGCCACCTGTCCTCTCCTATTAGCTAATCCTGTCAAATAAGGCTGGCTGTGTGGCAGTCCTGCCTTCGCAGCCTCCTGTACCTCTAAAGTCCTGGTGTGTGGTTTCTGCCTTTCTTAATCTATAAACATAAAATGTCTTTCATCTTTTCATCACGTGTCTAAAACACACCATAACCTTCAAAGCCTAGCTCCATGTCAACTCCTGAAAGAAGTCTTCCCTACGTCTCCCAGCTTGAGATCACTGGAGTTGCACACCACTTCATACATCACTCACTATACCATGGTATTACCAACACCGTCCTATTGTCTGCAAGACCAGAGAAGAAGAAGTCTATCTTATGCCCATCTAGTCCCAGGGTACCCTAACAGGCTGTCTCACACAAGGCAGATCCTCAAAAGATACCTGCTGAATGAATGAATGATAAATGGAAAATGATTGGGATCATTTCAAATGAGAGTCAGCTAAAAAGATAACAGACTTCCAATTTAATTTTGTTTTTTTTAACTTTTTGGCTTACTTTTTATTTTAAAATTTTTACTTAATTTAGAGCAACTTAAAATTTAATTTTTTTATAATACAGAATCTCAAATATACACAAAAGTTCAGAGAATGCTATGATGAGCCTGTCAACCCAACTTCAATAGTTATCAGCCAATTGGAGCAGACTTATATAGCCAGGAGGAAATGCAGGTTAATTTGGGCCCAAAAAGGCATGGCCAGAAATGCTTAGTGACCCACCAGGAGACAAAAACCTATGTACCCCATCCCCAAACAGAATGTTCACCTCTCTCTATTAGACCCCTTGAGAACCACTAGGAGAAGCTAGGGTGATAGGAATAAAAGGGAATCTTCTCTCCATTAATTTTTTATTATATATGAAATATTTTAGGGAGGAAAAGCCTTACTTTTTGGTGATACATAACAGTGAGGTAGCAGGCTTATATATCACAAAAATATCTCCACCCACAACTTCTTCTGCCTCCAGCTGTACAGTGCCTACCATAGGTAAACTTGTGTGATTAGGTCACCTTCCTTCAGTCCTTGCTATGGTTTTTTACACTGTTCCCCCACCTACACAGAACCCCTTTTCTCAAATCATCAGGGCTCCAATGTCTTCTGGGGCCCATTAGCCACCTCATCCCCTTTCAAACTGGGAAAAGATCAGATGGGGGTAGGGAGGTCCTCTTTGTATTTCTTCAGTGACAAATAAAAGGATTAAATTGTGGCTGATATGCTCAGTCCAACATCAACTTTGCTAGCCAACCTTCCCATCCTAGATACCTAACTCCAGCAGCCGGGGAGGTCAGAGGAGCCTCGGATCCATCTGCACCAGCTTGTTCTTCTCCAGAGACAGGCATCCCCCCTGTTCCTCCCTCCACTTCCTTCCTACCCTGACTGAGGTTGAGGCTCTCACTCTCTCACCACTCAGCCCAACATTAAACCACAACTCTATCTGCCCCAAGACTTTCAGATGTATACAACAGGTTTTTTTGGGGTTCATAATAGCCTAGTTCATAATGAGCTAGGCTTTTTCCTCAACCACAAAATTTTCATATTGTGACTCCCTAACTTACATTCTGAAACATATAATGATGAGACATGTATCTTCTACCTCTGATAATGCAGTTTCTGACAGAGGGTTACTACAGTATGTTCTTTGTTAACAGATTATTAACTATGCAATGAACATTCAAATAAGCATCTATCTCTACTGCTATTCTACTGGAATCTAGAAACTGGAATCTAGAAAAATCACTAGGTGATAGCCATATGTTTTTAACTACATGTGTCAATACTTGACCAAAGCTATGAAAACAAATCACAAAATGAATCATCTTAGTCTTTCAAAAAAAAGTGGATAAACTCTCAAGATCTTAACCAACATACACCTCTCTCCACTCGGAGTATTTTAATCTTTGCAAGCAGAGGAAAATCTAATGTATAATAATAGTTGAGAACATGACTCTACTGAGGTTAGCATTAACTACTTTTGTTTTATGGATACTTCATTAGTCCATATATAATTCAACCCAACCCCACAAAACTCTTCCACAACTCATTAGTCATTAAATAATTATAATAAAAAAGTCTGTTGAGCATGATGCTTTATCAGACTGAAAAGATGCATATAGTTATTAAGTTATTCATTCTTCAGCTTTTTTAATAGAAAGGATTTGCAGTGGAAGCTTTTTATTATACAAGCTATCTTTCAGGTCCTTGTCAGGTAATTCAAACATGCTGACAGGCCCCACTGATAGGCATGAAATTTCATAAAATTATAGTTTATAAATTCACACAAAAGATATAGCAGCCTCAATTTTAGGAAGCTCACTTTTGTGGTACATGATGAAGAGCAAGCTACAATTTCTCAATATCATATTATAAAATTAACAGTGTTCAGTAACTTTAAAATAAAACCCTTCAAACTTGCTATTTCTAGCACTCTTTAAAAGTGTTATAGCCAGTCTGAGCCAGGATGGCTCATTGGTTAGAGTGTCACACCAGAGGGTCTTGGGTTCAATTCCAGTCAAGGGCACGGTACCTGGGTTTCAGGTTCGATCCCTGCCCCAGGTTGGGTCACATGTGGGAGGCAACCAATAGATGAGACACAATGATGTTTCTCTCTTCCCCATTCCCCGCTCCCTTCCACTCTAAAAACTCAATGGGAAAAATATCCTCCTCACTCTTCAGGTGAGAATTAAAAAACAAAAAGTGCTACAGCCAATTTATTCCCTTTTAAGTATGAAACACTTAATTATTAAATTTGGGGGTATCATTACTTTTATAAAAGAATTCAATACTTTTTGTGTTTTAACTATATGTAATTTTACCTCAAAAGAAAAAACTATAAACAAAAATTAAATAGTGAAGTATTTAAAAGGGAATGCACTGATATTTGCAATTCACTTTGAAATGCATCAAAAAAATAAGATGGAACAACAGATGGACAGATATGTGATTATAAAAGTAGAGTAAAATCTCAATTGTAGATTCTAAGTGGTGGGTATATAGGTGTTCAATGTATAATTCTTTCAACTTTTCTGTATATTTGAACATTTTCATGATATAATGTTGGAAAGAAAAAGAGCTTAACATCCCTAAATTTGATGCTTATAGCAGCCTTTGTGCTCTTAAAATGAAGAATAGTAGGAAATATAATAGCACCCAATGATTTAAGACATATTATATGAAATAGGATACAAAATTATTAATAGAGGCTCAGTGCACGATATTCATGCACTGGGGGTGGGGGGAGTCCCTCAGCCCAGCCTGCATCCTCTCGCAGTCCGGGACCCCCGAGGGGTCCTTAGCACTGCCGCAGAGGCAGGAGAGGTTCCTGCCACCCCCAGTGCACTCACCAGCCGTGAGTCCGGCTTCTGGCTGAGCAGAGCTCCCCCTGTGGGAGCGCACTGACCACCAGGGGGCAGCTCCTTTGCTGAGCGCCTGCCCCCTGGTGGTCAGTGCGCATCATACTGACCGGTTGTTCAGCCATTGGGTCAATTTGCATATTAAGGCTTTATTATATAGGAGGCTTATTATGACAACCACGTAAAATATACATAGAAAAATAACAAGAGGAGCTGTACTAAAATATTAATAAAAATTGTCCTAGGGTAGTAGGATTATGAGTTATTTTCCCACCTCTATGTGTCTAACTTTCTGTATTATAATTGTACTTGTAAATGTTTTCTATGCACATATAAATATACATATGTATATTTTGCAAGTGCAAAAACAAATGAGAGAAATGGACTGCCATACCTAACTTTAAGAAAAGAACAAAATATTTTTTGTAAAAAAAAAAAAAGTGGGGTTGGGAAGACTTTGGATTTACCTAACTCCCTGTCACATCCTAAGCTTGGATTTTGTTTTCTCTTGTTTTTTATTCAAATGGATATGTCAACTGTGAATCTAAAATGTACCAAATCAATGTGGTCCATCACTCTTGTTTGTTTTTTTATTGGTTTCAGAGAGGAAGGGAGAGGAAGAGAGAGATAGAAACACCCATGATGAGAGAGAATCATTGATCGGCTGCCTCCTGCATACCCCCCACTGGGGACCGAGCCCATAACCCCGGCTCGTACCTTGACCGGAAATGAACCTACCAGGAATCGAACTATGACCTCCTGGCCCACAGTGATGCCCAACCACTGAGCCACACTGGCTGGGCCCATCACTTATTTTTTATTCAAAAACAGATAAATGAGTCAACGGTGAACATAAATGTACCAAATCAACATGGTCCATCACTTTTATCCACGTACTGGTGGTGTATTTAAGTAATGAACAGACTTACCTGAAATAGCCAGATGCAGTGCCTTAGTCTCAGAATTCATAAAGAGAAGTAATATTTATAATGCAAGAAAGCATGCAAACCACTTTAGGAGAAAATAACTTATTACAACAGTAGTCTATTTTTTTAAAATCATTACAGCTAAACCAAATATCTTATAAGTAGGCCTCTTGTAGACCCTAGCCTAATTGCCTATACCTAGGAGAATCTAGTAGGTTGAGTGAGCCCCAGTCTTTTTGAGATGGCATCAATAACCACGTTAAGTCACCAGCTTCTTTGAGTCACAAGGGATCACACAGATTTGAGACTCAGGCACTCTGACTTAAACAAGTTGCTTCATGTCTCAGGGCCTCACTCTCCCGCTCTATAAAATCAGGGCCTACTAAGGTCCTTCCAGGTAAAAATTCTCTGAATGTCAGGCAACAGGGAAAATAGGCTCTGAGAAACTGAGCAAGGAATGGGTCTCCTTGAACTCCACCCAGCCTATCCTTGAATACAGAGAATCTGGCAGCATAATAACATGCAAATTAATGAAGAACAACTCCATAGAATGCTCTGTCTCCCAAAAGCATCTGAAGATACAACGTGGAAATAAGCAAACATATCAGCTCATATTACTAATCATGAGATTCATCCTCATTAAAGGGCTTTAAAAAAAAAATCTAGGCAATCCCTCCCCCTTAATGGACTCTAAACACACTATTAATTTCATTTTCAAAGCTTCTAATAAAGGTGGCAAAAATAGTTATTAAATATCATTAAGAAAAAAAACAAAGATAATACCTGGGTATATTTACTGTGTCCTTCACATCTATTTTAACTATAAGTGATTTCGATTTCTTCCTAAGACTAGCAGGTGAATATTTACTTTTACCAAACTGGTAACTGGAAGAGTTGGCCTCTCTTCTGCCATCCCCTTTGTTTTTTATCTTCTTTTGTTTGCCATTATAGGGACTCAAAATAACATTGTTTTTATCTGAATCAGTAGAGGGAGAACAGTCTTTCTTATATGGTTTAGAAGCTTCTTTCACTCGCCCATCTTTAGTCTCTCTGTCTCTTCCAGTATTAAAATAACTGGACTTTCTTTCTGCAAGGCCTATTTGAGAAATGTATTTTCTATCTTCCTCCTTAGAGTATTTCTGAGTTCTTCCATCAGAAAAGTCCTGGTCCTCATCTGAGGTCTTAGGATGTTTGTGGTGATAGTCCCTGGATACCTTGGTTGCTAAACTGGTCTCTGGGGAGTTCCTCCAAGCATGTCGATGAGCTTGGTTTCCAAGGTTCCACTGATCTTCCTTTTCTTGGTAATGTGAAAGATAATGCCTAGACTTCTGATCTGAGTTTCTAGAAGAGTCTTTGTTTTCATACCTCTTCTTGCCTGTAGATCTTTTTGATGTGTGTCTGTATTTTCTGTAATCGCGATCCTCAGGATACCTGTGATGACATAAAGCAGTTTATACTCGCACTACAGAGAAGAAAGTGAGAACTTCTATGTGTGGAGCATTGGGTAGCATGGCTTTAAATGGAGAATGCAGTGACAAAGTTACCCTCTAATCCAACAGTTCTCAACCTGTGGGTCGCGACCCCTTTGGCGGTCAAACGACCCTTTCACAGGGGTCGCCTGAGACCATCCTGCATATCAGATATTTACATTATGATTCATAACAGTAGCAACATTGCAGTTATGAAGTAGCAACGAAAATAATTTTATGGTTGGGTCACAACATGAGGAACTATATTTAAAGGGCCAGAAGGTTGAGAACCACTGCTCTAATCCTTCAAGCTAACTCACAGAGGCTCAAGGTAGTTAGAAAGGAAATACCATTATATTTTTAAATATTCTAGCTATCCACATGATTTACTCTAAAAAGAAATCACTACTACCAGTAGACATCTACATTGCAATGCTTTTGATCCTTTCAGACAAAAGCTTTTCAAGGTAGTTATCTTCAACTATAACACACCTTTTTACTTGAGACTTTATACCAAATTACCCAGTTTTCATTTATCCTATACCTTGTCTGAAAAGAGCTCTTTTCCTCAAAATCTTCAGAGCCTCTTCTAAATGACTGAGAATATTTTTCATCTTGAATCATCTGGTTACTCAAGTCATCTTCGTACAACTCTTCTTCA
Organism: Myotis daubentonii; assembly: GCF_963259705.1. Taxonomy (NCBI): domain Eukaryota; kingdom Metazoa; phylum Chordata; class Mammalia; order Chiroptera; family Vespertilionidae; genus Myotis; species Myotis daubentonii. The sequence goes on along the minus strand of NC_081861.1, from coordinate 128,541,540 downwards.
AATCTAAAAGAATCTTCTATTGACCTCTGAGGTGATTGCCCTCCTTTTCCACTTCCTCTAACTCTGTGGTCATCAGGAGAATACCTCTCTTGCATTTCCTTAGGATAATTCCAGCAATAATCTTCATAGGGTACATCTTCTGAGTATGTAGACATATACTGAGATCTCCTGCTACTGTCCCTTCTTTGTGGTGAATATTCTTGGTAAAGCTTATAAGAATAAAAATCGCCTACAGAGCTTCTTCTGTCTGGAGAAGGTGATCTATGTTCATACCATTGGTAATGTGCACTATCATGAGAAGAAGTCCTTGGTTTACTCTGTCCATGTTTCTTATCATTCATTCTACAAGTGGATCTTTTCTGATCCTTCTTATAGTCGGAGCAATAATGCTCATTAGAACATCTTTGCTTGTAGTATTCAGACTTTCTAGGTATTGGTGATAAAGACCTATGTAAACACAAAAAAGTTTAGTTCATTTAAAGACAATAAATTAAGTTTGTCTTAACATGACTTGCCCAAGTTTGTTTGCTACTGTTTCTTCAACTCAAATTAAATTCATGAATTTGCTCTATCTGCATTCTAAATTGTCCATGTGGGGGTCAGATTATGCTTGCCCCAATTCAACAAGCATACTCTTTCCATCTGAACTAATGTATCCCACGTGCACATTAAAATAGGCTGAGAACACCCTCCTGCTGGAAGAGGACCAGCTTAGCTACACAGCAGGTTGCATTTTTGGAAGATTGCTGACAGCAAAGGTCTGTCAAAAGGACTGGTCAGCAAAACTTACATCAGGTTCAATGGGTAGATAAGAAAAAGGCATAAGTATGCCCTGGCTGGGTGGCTCAGTCAGGTGGGGCATCCTGTACATCAAAAGGCTGTGTGTTCGACTTCCAGTCAGGGCACAAAGCCAAGTTGAAGGCTCAATCCACTGTCAGGGCAAGTATGGGAGGCAACTGATTGATGTTTCTCTCTCACATCGGTTTCTCTCTCCTTTCCCCTCTCTCCTAAATCAATAAAAACATATCCTTGGGTGAGGATTAAAAAAGAAAAAGAAAAAGGCAGGAGGCGGGCTGGATTCATACAAATAAATATGTAGGATAATCTGGCAAACACAGCCTCTGAAATTAGATTCTAAGAGTTTGATGCCACATAAACTCAAACTCAGACCCTAACCTGACCCCCAGTTTCTCCAATTGTCTATCCTCTCTACTAAGCCTATATTAAGGAGCAAAAAATACATACTTAAATGGTGTGTGGAGGTGGGGAAAGAAGAGGGTCTTAAGACTTGAATCTCATGCTCGGTTCCTCCATAAATACTACTGACATAGTTAAGTTTTTTTTTCTCCCAGACCTATTCCCTTACACATAAAAGACGTGTTGTTGAAACACAGCTTCTAACTTTGGTGAATGTATGTTTTTATGCTGCTATAAATGCTCCCTAGGGACAGCAGCACATCCTTTCTGTAACTCCCATCTCTAACACCTAGCATTGCCAACATCGAGCCTTTCATTCCCACTGAAGAGGAAGACTTCCATGTCCAGAGAAACCAGTCAGTCCAAGTCACCTAGACTTCAGGATGAGAGAGGGGAGCACCACTATCTGGAATACAATGAAGTTCAATGTTGCACCTGGGGATATTTCCTCCCATCTGACCTGTGCAAACTCCCCATCTCCTCCCTGAGGGTTTAATATCTTCTAACCAATCAGGCTGCTACCCTTGCAGTTTTTGTCATCACTCCATCTTCAGATGCTGCCCGAGTTGAAAAAACCATGGATAAAACTCTTTCCATTTGGTAACCTGTCTGTGTACTCCCTACACAGAAGGAGGCAGATTTAGTTTTCTCATACACATACTGGGATTTATATGCTGGACTCAGCAGTATCTCCCTCGAAAATCACCAAGCTACATGGATTGGCAGGTGTGTGGTTTAGCTGAAGCACAAGCTCTGTCATCCAGCTGGCTGCACTCATCAGCACAGGAAGAAGCAACTGGAGCTTCTGAGGACTTCCTGGAAGACTTCCTTTCCTCCACCGCTAGGGAGAAAAGCTGGCAGCCAGAGGCTGAGATCTTGAATTGGGACAAAACAGTCCATCTCTTACTTTAAAGCCATGCTTCCCATTGAATACACTTTGATTTTTTTTTTTTACTTCAGGGTTTTACTGTATAGAGCCCCTTTCTTCTGAAGGAGACTGCTGGAATAGCTGCTAACATTTTCAGTTCTCCCAAAGGAAAAAAAAAAAGGGACCCAAAGAGTCTGTTGGGAGACAATTTTCCATGGGTCTCTCCCGTTCTGCACACCTTGTGAGCAGAGGCACTGACAGCTTTCATTCCAAGATAAACAGCCTGGGAAGATGGAGCCAGGGCCTCCCTGTGGGGCAGAGGGCTGATTTGTTTGCTATCCAGGATAATAAGATAATGTCTCCTCCCAGGCCAAAGCCCCTCATGGGACTTAGGTTCCTCGGCTATGTTGTCACCCCACTGCTTTGTTCTACAGCGCCCAACCTCAGGGGGCTGGGGGTGAGGGGAACACAGGAGCATGAAGCTCAGGCTGCCTGCTGTACTCTTAGTAGTAAAGACCTTGGCCTCTACTCTAGGAGGGCCTTGTGACAGGCTGATGTGCCAGCTTGCAAGTGGGGGGAAATATTGAACTTCTTACGGTTTTTCAGAGTCCTGAGAAGGAATCCAGAAAACGGGCACTTAGTTTGCCAGGCTCTTTTGTGGCCTCTCACCAGTGCCTACCACAAAAGGGCGACACAAAATGACCCGTGTGATGCCCTCCAAGTTAAAATCATTCGCTTTACATCCCCCATTTTTGAAGGTCCTCCCCACTACAATTTAGTCTTGTGAAGTTGAAATTAAAATTGTTGAAGAAATGATTGATTAGTCACTGTGGAACCACAATGAGGCAAGCACAATGGCCAAGTCGCATTACTATGAAAAACCTTGGTCTGCCTTTTGTGTATATAATCATGGCCTTTTTTATGAGTCCTAGAATGTACCAGTCACTTTCATAGCTCTGTGCCTTTGCTCCTGTTGTCCCCCTTAACTGGAATACTTTTCTTCTCTCTTTCTGCCTTTAGAGATTCTACTCATCCTTAAGTGACTAAAATCTCATCTCTTCTTTGAAGACTTTCTTAGTATCCCCCTTTCCCTTCCACCAAAGCAGAATTATCCCTTCCCTGTGGATCCAGAATACCCTGTCTCAGTCAGTAGCACCACACTTTTCCTGCAGTCTCATAGCTGGCTATGGCGTCAATCTTCCCACCCAGCCCATGTGCTTGCTGTGTGCTTGCTGAGGGGCTGTGGGGTGTTGTATTTGCCTTTGTAGTCCCAGATATTGCCTGTAGCAGGAATACACTAAATACTAGTTGAACTGTTGCAATCTTATTATATATACATTTGACAGTACCTACCAGGGAAGAGGAAAGTGAACTACTATTGAATTATTCAAAATTCTATTATTCTGCCATGAAGAAGAAAGCGGCAACTCCCAATTTTCTAACTCCCAATGTCTTCAAACATACTGATTATGAAAAAAATAAAATAAAATACACAACTGTAAAGTTCTAAACCACTCTCAAAGATGTTTCTCACTCTCCCTTACTGTGGTCATTGCATTTCTTTTTATTATGGATGAATTCTAGCTGCCAACCATAATTAAGGAAAGCTGTCAGCTCTGAGAAATACAATCTCTGTCACTGTAAAGCACCTACTGTGAATAACCAGGTCCCCAAGAACTTATTAACATAGGTTCTTAATCATACTGGTAAATCTGAAAGTCAAAGTGCATCTCAAATCCAAGCTTGCCCTGCGAAACTATAACTGCTCACCTATGTTTCCACGTGGGGGATCTAGAGCGTGACCGTCCCATCCTTTGACATGTGAGCCACTATCCCCTTTTTACACTGCAAAGAAACACAATATTAGCAAGTTTGTAGAAAGAGCCTGCAATCTGCTCTAAAAACAGTGAATGCTACCAGCAAAAAAAAAAAAAAAAGTACTTAAGCCCTCTCTGCCTCAGTTTTCTCATCTGTAAAATGAGGATGATAATAACAGGACCCACCTTATCAAAATGTTGTGAGGATAAAATGAATTAAATCAGGAGTGAGCAAATATTTTCAGCAAAGGGCCAGATAGTAACTATTTTAGGCTTTGCAGGCCATATACAGTCTCCATGCATCTTATTCTTCTATTTTAAATCCTTTAAAAGTATAAAAACTGCCCTAGCCAGTTTGGCTTAGTGGATAAAGCATTGGCCCTCGGACTGAAGGGTCCTGGGTTTGATTCCAGTCAAGGGCACATATCTCTGCTGCAGGCTCGATCCCCACCCCTAGTTGTGGGGAGAGGGGGGACGTGCAGGAGGCAAACAATTGATGTGTCTATCTCATATCAATGTTTCTCTTTCACTGTCTCTCCCCTCCCTTCCACTCTCTCTAAAATCAATGAAAAAATATGCTCGGGTGAGGATTTATATATATAAATATATTTATATATATAAATATATATTTATATATTTATATATTTATATATCTCATTCTTAACTCAAGCCCTCCGCCACCCCCCCCCCACACACAAAAAGGCCCCAAATACCAAATGTGTATAGTTTGATGATCCCTGAGTTGATTCATGAAAAGAGCTTAGAATAGTGCCTGGCACACAGCAACTGCCAAGTAAGTGTTCCAAAAAGAGGAAAAAATTACCCAGATTTCCTCTCTCTGGGCACAACCACTACTACCCTCCTGTCTTTCGCCAATACATAAAGACTTCATATAATCACAGTTAAAATATTTAAGAATAGTTGCTGGTATGTCCTGATTTTTAAATTGTCAAATAAGAATTACAATGTCCAATTATAATAATCAAGCCCTAGCTGGTTTTGCTCAGTGGATAGAGCATTGGACTGTGGACTGAAGGGTCCCAGGTTCGATTCCAGCCAAGGGCACATGCCTGGGTTGTGGGCTTGATCTCCAGTAGGGGGCGTGCAGGTGGCAGCCGATCAATGATTCTCTCTCATCACTGATGTTTCTATCTCTCTCCCCCTCTCCCTTCCTCTCTGAAATTAATAAAGAAATATATATATATTTTTAATTATAACAATTGCTACCTAACATCTACCAGATAAATATATCAAAACTTAATTAAGCATGATTAACATTTAGTTTGCTTCTGATTTTTTGCTAAAATATGTAAAATAAGTAAATCTTAAAAGACACAAACTTGATTTTTAAAAATATGCTTCAGTCTTGCTCTGGCCGGGTGGCTCAGCTGATTGGAGCATCGTCCCGTACACCAAAGGGTTATTGGTTCAATTCCTGGTCAGGGCACATACCTAGGTTGTGGGTTCAATCCTGGTGAAGGCACATATGAGAGGCAACATTTCTATGTTTCTCTCTTTCTATCTCCCTTCCTCTCTCTAAAAAAAAAAACCCAATAAGTTAACATGTCTTTGGGCAAGGGATATACATATTTACAAGAAACTGATAGCTTTAGGGACTGAATTTTTAAAATACGTGATTAGGGTATAATCTTCTATACTACCTATTATTTACATTTTAATATGCTCCTCAGTTCTGATACTATAATTAAGTAGTTCTCAACTTACTGTCCCCAAACCTCTGGTGGCTTTCAAAATTATTGCCATGGTCCATACATAATACATACATCCACCATGCACATATTATGAAATTTATGTTTCATATATTATAACCTCTATTTTACAAAATTCTGAAGAGACTGTGGTGACTGTAAAATATAAATGGCTTCTTGCCACTCTGTAGTTATTTCCACAGAGAGTACAATTATTATTATGTTGACATTGGTTTTAAAAAGGAGTCTTCACAATCAAACATTTGCAAACTATTGTTATAATGAAATTCAGAAAAGTAAAAGCATATAAGGTCAAAGGACTTGAATCAGATCACTCACCAGAAAAAGTACATTCAGTTCAGTTCATTCAGTTATTACACTGCTTCATTCCAAAACGAATTTGAGGCTAGAAAGAACAATTAGTCCAGATGCATTATGAAATTAAGATACTAAAGGGGAAAATGTTTACTTACTAACTCCTAATATCAAAATGCATTCATTCAACAAATGTTACTGAATACCTTTTATTTGCCAGGCACTGTTTTGGAGATACAGCAGTGAAGAGAAATAGGCAAAAATTTCTGCCATCCTGACCTTTACATTCTACCAAGGGAACTTATAATTTAACTAAAGAAGCTTTGGATATCAGTTCATACCTATACCTATTAAATTGAATAAAAATAATAAATGCAAAGGTTGTGGGGGGCACACCAAATAGCCTTGGCAATGATTTTAAAATGTATATTATTTTCTGGGAGGTAATATTATTTTCCATTTAATTATTTTGAAAAACAGGTTCGTTTAGATTAATTCACATACCATACAATTCACCCATTATAGATTTACAATTCAACGTTTTTTAGTATAGTCACAGGAAGGTACAACCATCACCACAGTCTAACTTTAGAACATTTTCATCTCTAAAAGAAACCTTTTAGCAAGCAGTCTCTCTCCATTCCCCCTCTACTTCGATAAGCCCCTGCCTGACAGCCACAAATCTACTTCCTGTTTCTCTGGATTTGCCTATCCTAGGCCTTTCATTTAAACAGACTCATACAATATGTGGTCTTTTGTAAGTGGCTTCTTTCCCTTAGCATAACATTTTCAAAAGTCATTCCTGTTTTACCATGTATAAGTACTTCATTTTTTATGGCCAAGTAATACTCCATTTTATGGGTATACCACATGTGTTTATTAATCCATATCTCAACAGACACTTGAGTTTCTATGTTTTGGTTATTGTGCATAATACTGCTATAAACATTTGTGTACAAGTTTTTGCGTGAACATGTTTTTATTTTTCTAATGCACACACACACACACACACACACACACACACACACACACACCTAGGAGTGAATTGATAGGTCATATAATTCTGTTTTACTTTTTGAGAGACTTACAAATTTTCCAAGCAGTTCCATCATTTTACATTCCTACCAGCAATGTATGAGAGTTCCAATAGTCCCACATGCCCACCAACATTTGTTGCTATCTGTGTGTGTGTGTGTAGACAGACAGACAGATAGATAGATAGATAGATAGATAGATAGATAGATAGATAGATTTCAGAGAGAAAGGGAGAGGGAGAGAAAGAAACATTAATGATGAGAGAGAATCATTGATCAGCTGCCTCCTGCACATCCCACACTGGGGATCGAGCCCACAACCCAGGCATATGCCCTGACAGGGAATCAAACCATGACCTCCTGATTCATAGGTCAATGCTCAACCATTGAGCCATGCTGGCTGGCCAATAGATATATGAAAAGATGCTCAAGCTCAGTAATCATCAGAGAAATGCAAATGACAACCACAATGAGATATCACCTCAGGCCTATCAGAATGGCTGTCATCAATAAATCAACAAAGTGTTGGTGAGATGTAAAGAAAAGGGAACCCTCATGTGCTGTTGGTGGGAATGTAAATCGACACAGCCATTACAGAGAACAGCAAGGAGTTTCCACACAAAAATTAAAATGGAATTGCCTTCCCATTCTTGCTTGGCCCCTTACCAATCTGGCTTTCCACTCCACCACTGCAGCAAACTTCTAATAAAGATCAGTAATGAAATCCATGCTGCTAAATCCAATGGTTATGGCTCCTCCTCCTCCTAGACACACCTTCCTCTCAGAAACATTTCCTCACTTGGATTCCAGAATATTACACTTTCCTGGTTTTCCTCCTATCTGTAAAGATTTCTTCTGTGCCCTTTGCTGGCTTCTCCTCATCTTCCCTGTCACCACTCTGACCCCTAAATAGGGAACCCAGTCTTCCTCTAAATACTGACCTCAGTATATGGACTTCTCATTGTCTACACTTTCTCCCCAGTCTACTCTCTCATGGCTTCAAAAATGCTGTCTATAAACCAACCCCCTATCCTCTGTGCTGCATTCTCACATGTCCAACAGCCTACTGGATACTGTAAACACGTCCAAGAACAAACTCCTAACCTCCCTCCAAAATCTGCTCTTCCTACAGTCTGTCTCACCTCAGTAGATGACAGCCATATCCTTAGGGTTTTCAACAAAGAGGAAACATAAATGTCCAATAAACATGGAAAAATATATATAATCCTACCTAATCAGGAAAATGAAATTAAAACAATAAATACCATTTCATACTTAAGAGGTTTGCAAAAATTTTAAAGTCTGATATCCCCATATGTTTACAAGAAAGTAGAAAAAGAGTTTCTGAACTGAGGGAAATTCTTCCCCCAAAAACCAGAGAGCAAAAGAAAGCTCTAAGTCTGTTAAAGCACTTCACCTTGAATCAGAATTTTTTTAAAACGTATTTTTATTGATTTCAGAGAGGAAGGGAGAGGGAGAGAAGGAGAGGGGAAAAAAAAACATCAATGATGAGAGAGAATCATTGATCAGCTGCCTCCTGCAGCTGGGGATTGAGTCCGCAATCTAGGCATGTGCCCTTGACCAGAATCAAACCTGGGACCCTTCAGTCCACAGACAGAAATTTTAAAACTAAAAACAGAAAATAGACCAAAATCAGTGAAATGACAGGGGGGAAAGTTAAATGAATTAGAGAAAAAAATGGGAGAAAAAGACTAAATTATACCAAAAATGAAAAATAAATAACAAGTTGCCGAAGAGAGAATAAACTCAAATAAAAATTTAATAAGGGACACTGAAGAAAGTCAGGAAAACAACCAAGAAAATGAAAATGACTTTGCAGGGAAAGACAGAGAGTAAGTAGTGGAAACAGAAGACAGGTAAAGAAGGAATAATATGTGTATTATTATAGTCCCTAAGAAAATCCAACAATAAAACTGAACCAATATTTAAAACTATAATCCAAGGAAACTTTCCAGAAATAAATTAAAAAAGGACCTGAATTGCCCTGGCTGGGTGGCTCTGCTGCTTGGAGCTTCCTCCCGCACACCAAAAGGTTGTGGGTCCAATTACCAGTCAGGGCACATTCCTAGGTTTCAGATTCTATCCTGGTCAGAGCGCTTATGGGAGGCAACTGATCATTGTTTCCCTCTCACATCGATGTTCCTCTCTCTCTCCCTTCCTGTCTCTCTAAAAAAAATCAATAAAACATATCTTCAGGAGAGGATTAAAAAAAAAAGACCTGGGCTCACCAGATACTTAGAGAATTAGAGAAAATTAGAGAATACAATAAACTCTGAAACATAGCCTAGTAAAAAGTATTTGATTTCAAATATAAAGTTAAAATTCCCCCACCTCTAAGTTAAAAGAATAAATAACCTATAAATTAAAAAAATTACACTAGCCTCCGATATTCAAAACCAATATACAGCCCGGCTGGCATGGCTCAGTGGTTGAGCATTGACCCATGAACCAGGAGGTTACAGTTCAATTCCCAGTCAGGGCACATGCTCGAGTTATGGGCTCGATTTCCAGTGTGGGGCGTGCAGGAGGCAGCCGATCAATGATTCTCTCTCATCATTGATGTTTCTCTCTCTCTCCCTCTCTCCCTTCCTCTCTGAAATCAATAAAAATATATTCTAAAAAAAAACACGAATATATAAAGCAAGACAACAAAGGATCAACATTTAAAAATTTTTAAATAAAATAAAATCAATGAAAGTAGATGTGAATCAAGGATCACAAAACAAAATTCAAGGAGCTGTACAAAAGATATACCTAAAACAAAGTGATTCTGAATGGTTAAAAATAAAAGGATGGCCAAACTATACCAGGCAGATGTTTCCAGAAAGAGCAGGGGGTGGCAATCCTGGAATAAGGTAAGGTAGAATTCAAGTCCCAAAGCATGCAAATAAAGAAAGACACTTTTTAATGCTTAAAGCCACAATTCATGATGAAGATAGAATAAATTAAAATATACATATTCACATGAATGTGGCATAGCAACTACCTTTATGAAACAAAAACTGTAAGAGATGCAAGGACATATAGCTAAAAACACACTAATAATAGGTGACTTTAATATAGCATTCTCAGTAGTATATTAGGTGAACCAAAAATAAGGAGATAGAAGATCAAAACAGCATAACTAATAAAGTAAATGTTAAGGATATTTATCAAATTTGCCACTCTCGTATTAGAGAATACACATTCTTCTAAAGTGCCCACACTACATTCACCAAAAATCATCATATATTAGGTCACAAAGAAAACATCAGTAACTTCCATAAAATAGAAATATTACAAGCAATACTCTAATCATAATGCAATATTAGAATTTACTGTAACAAAAACAAACCAAAAAAAAAATCCGTAAGAACCCTTCCACCTAGAAATTTTAAAACCTATTAAATCATCTCTGGTATTCTATAACTAAAATTACAGGTTTTTAAAGAAATAATGAGAATAAAAGTACTACATATCAAGAGTCCATGATATATGCATTTAAAGCAGCGATCAAATGAAAAATTCATTGCACGAAATATATTTATCAATACAAATGAAAGAATAACCTATAAATTCATTTCCATGGTAAAAATAACCTAAAAAAATAACAAGATAAACCAAAAGAAAGCACAAGAAAGAAAATAATAAAGATAAAAATAGAGGAATAGAAAACTAGATCTAAGTAATAACTCAAAATTCTGTAGTTTTTGAAAATATTAAAATAAAGCACTAAATAACTTGACTAAGAAAAAGGGGAGAGCTCTGACTGGTGTAGCTTAGTTGGCTGAATGTGGTCCCATGCACCGAAAGGTCATAGGTCACATACTGGGATTTCAGGCTTGATCCCCAGTAGGGGGCATGCAGAAAGCAGCAGATCCATGTTTCTTTCTCAATGTTTCTCTCTCTCCCTCTCCCTTCCTCTCACTCTAAAATCAATAAAAACATATTTTTAAAACAAAACAGGGAGAAAGCACAAATGTACAAAATAAGAAATGGCAATGGGGAAATAAACATTGAAATAGAAGAAAAAATTAAAATCACAAGAGATTATTTTGTAGCCCTCTAATAAATTTGAAAATCCAGATGAAATGGATAATTTGCTGGAAAATACAAATTATTAAAATTGACGCCATTACAGTTAGAAAGCTTAAATAGAGCAATTTCCATAGAATAGAGAAAATTATTAAGGAGATAATAATTTACTCCATGACAAAGCACAGGACCCAGAGTGTTTCACAGAGGAATTCAACTACACCTTAAATACCAGATAGCCTCAATGCTCTAGAAATTATTCAGAGCCAGTGTAACACACACACACAGAATATCAAGCCTACAGAAACACCAACCTTTCCAAGAAGATGAACTGGCCAAAGAGACTAAAAGGTACATCCTCTAAGGAAAGAACAAACCCTGGACCATAGAATCTCGAAACTAAAGAAGAATGGGGGCTCTCCCTCTGGGGAGCACGCCCATGCCTTCTCCGCACCCGCCCCCTCCCCCAGGCACATTATTATTAGCTTCCTCTCTCCCAAGCTCCAAGGGCCCTTCCTTTACCTCTGTAACTTGCTTCCTAAGCCCATTTCTTTAATAATCTTATTTAACATTACTTATTTTTTTAAATATATTTTATTGATTTTTTACAGAGAGGAAGGGAGAGGGATAGAGAGAGTTAGAAACATCGATCAGCTGCCTCCTGCACACTCCCGACTGGGTATGTGCCCGCAACCAAGGTACATGCCCTTGACCGGAATCGAACCTGGGACCCTTCAGTCTGCAGGCCGATGCTCTAGCCACTGAGCCAAACTGGTTAGGGCTAGGAATTACTTTTTTTTTTTTAACAGGCCAAGTTACCTTTTATTTTTCTGAAGGCAGCTAAGACTAGAAAAGTGGGGAAGGAAACAGTTATTTACAATGTGAAGGTGAAAAACCTTAGATATTCTTCCAGCATTCTCTCCTACAAGTCAAATAACTCTTTAGACTCTTCCCAGGCAAACACTCAAGGGCCCCTCAATTTCTCCCTTTACAACTCTCCATACTGTCAGAATCCCAGAACTGTATTATCTTCCCATCTTCCAAAAACAAGTACCAAAAGCTCAACAACACTATCGATTTTGCAGCAAAGCCCAGGCTTAATTAACAGTCAGGAGCATGTATCGTATGGCTTGCGTCCCGTCTGAAATGACATCAGGTCGGGAAGGAGGGAGGCAGTTTACTCCCCCCGGACTGCAGGCCACACCCTCCCTCACATCACTTTGGGAGAACACTTCCTGAAGTATTTTCTGATTAACTTGGATTAAAAGAAAAATAAACCTAAACACGTTCCTGAGTGGCAGATCATTTGCAAACTATCCTGTATATTAACATATCTGTTTGAAAATGAAAGAGAATCAAAGGAAACTTGTCATTCTGCATTTCTAACAATTAATCTAAACCACTTCATGAACAATTTCAGTAAAACTCACCCCAAAGGTTAAGGGAAGATCCCAGGGTCACAGAACTCTTTTGTTTTCAGAACAAATCAAACCATACCTAAAAGGTTTTCCCTGATCTACTCTCCACCCTAAAACTCAACCTTTTAATCACAGAACATGAGTGGCTTCACTGAACTTTCATAAAATAAAACACATCACTAACAAAAACGTTGACAGAAAAAGAGGCGGCCAGAGGACACTAACTCTGAGGGTGCGCTCCTGTGGGTGGTCCTAAGGCCTGCCTCCTGGGAAGCCAGGGCGCAGCATACCACTTCCACTCGCTTCTTACGACTCCCGCAGGCAGTGGTGTCAGATGTTGAGAGCAGCGAAGGTCTTCACCAAGGTGACCTGCTCGCTGGCCTCCGCTTCGCTGCTCCTGCTCTCCGGGGCTTTCAGCCGGTGCCGCTCCTCCTGCCGCTTCTTCTCTAGGTGCTGCTGCTCTCGGCGCTGCTTGTTTGTGACTATTTCTTTTCCCCTGGTTCATCTGAAGCATGGCAATTATTGCAGATTCAATATTATAATTTTCAGCTTCCAGGTTCTGGACTATCAAATTAAAATCTGAACAGCCAGTCGCATTGCAAACTTTCTGAACTGCATATTCCACCTCATCTCGCAGGTCATCTTCAAAGTCGACTCCCTTTGTCTTGACCTTTTCTCTTTTATTTGATTCATCTTGATGAAGCATCTGAAAATCAGTCTGGAGATGAGCAGGAGCTTCCGAGTTGTCATTGATCCTCCGAACGATGTCATAGTGTTCGCCGTATCGATATGCGATGTGTAACTCCCGCACGCTGCTTTTATCTGTACCGCGAATCATGCTTCTCAAAGAGAATGTCATCTACAAAGGGTTCAAAATCTTCCCGCTGCTTGATCATGTAGTATACGGTCTCTTGTCGGTGCTGGAGATGATATCGTGAGTGTCCCTCCAACTGATCACCAAGAGCTCTGAACAGGCAATTACTCCCGCAGCTTCAGCCCCAGGGCCTGCAGCTGGTTGGCGAAGCTCACGAACTCCTCCTCGCAGCCGCCGCCGGACTCCGCCGGTTCCGCCGCTCCTTGGCCAGGGCCCGGCGCGCCGCCCGCTTGTCCCGCTTGCGCTCGGCCTCGGCTTTCCGGCTGCCGCTGCCTGGCCGGCTCTTGGCCGCCTGCTTTCGGGACATGGCCTCGGCCCCGCGGCCCGCAGCGGCGGGAGGAACAGCCGCAGGACCGCGGGGCGGCAGCTCCAGGAATTACTTTTCTACCACTATGATTTACCAAATAAATGTTCTCTTACAAAAAAAAAGGATGTTTCAAGAAAGGAGACTTTCATGGCAAAAGCTGCACAGATATCTAATAAAATAAAAAGTGTGACCACAGGGCTTCAGTGGAAGGTAAAGAGACTGAGAAAGCCCACTATTAACTCCTAAGGGGAGGAGAGACACTGAGTTGCAGCTGGCTGGTAGGGGTCCAGGGAAGAGTTTTTGAAATGGCAGCATCTTGAATAGGTTTATTGGTGATAAGGAGGGACTATGTGCCTGGCACTGAGGATATATTATAGAATGACAGTCACAGTAGAGATGCATGTAGGTCCAACTAGTTTAATGTTTCCTTGATCCCTTAGTAGCAACTCTAATATAATCAATATCTCCCAATATTCCACATTTACATATTAACTTCTCCAATGGTCCAAATTTAATTTTTATCAGCAGTCACATTTTATGTTAATTTAGTAAACATTACTACCAGTGACTGCTAGGGGCCAGGCATACAAAGTTGGAAGAGACCTAGTTTATTTCCTGAAGATGCTAAGTCTTCAGTGGATAACAAAGATCACATGAATACCAGTGCTTTCTGGTTCACTGGGTGTGTTGCAACTACTATTTCATTTAATCCCCACATGCCTTTGAGGAAACTGGGATTACCTCCATTTCATAGGTGAAGAAACCGAACCTCAAAAAGTAACCAATCTGCTCCAATAACACTAAATTCCAGGTTCTCAGACTCCAATACTAACAATTCCCCACCTTGCAACTCCTATCTTCAGAAAAATGACCCTAAAGGTACTGCCTGGTCATTTCATAGATGCTCAGTTCGCCAAATTGGACTTCTGCACACTCCATAACAGTTGACATTCTGCATCACATCTAAAATTGCTGCCTAAAGTGTTGGTGAGGATGTGGAAAAAAGAGAACCCTAACACACTGCTGGTGGGAATGCAGACTGGTGGGCCACTGTGGAAAACAGTATGGAGTTTCCCCCCAAAATTAAAAATGAAACTGCCATTTTACCCAGTGATCCCACTTCTAGGAATAAGTCCTAAGAATCATGAAACACCAATCAGAAAGAATATATATGCACTCCTGTTTATAGCAGCACAATTTACAATAGCTGAGATTTGGAAACTGCCCAAGTGCCCATCAGCAGATGAGTGGATAAAAAAGCTGTGGTACATCTACACAATGGAATAATATGATGCTGTAAAAAAGAAAGAACTCTTACCATTTGCAATAGCATGGATGGACCTGCAGAGTATTATGCTCAGTGAAATAAGCCAGTCAATGAAGGAAAAATACCACATGATCTCACTCATTTATGGATAATAAAGACCATTATAAACTTATGAACAAAAATAGATACAGAGGCAGAGCTGCCTCGAACAGACTGTCAAACTACAGCGGGAAGGCCGGGGAGGGTTGGGGGGGAGGAGACGGGGGGCAGTAAGACTTGTATGCATGCATATAAGCATAACCGAAGGACTTGTATGCATGCATATAAGCATAACCAATGGACATAAGACACTGGGGGGTAGGGGAGGCCAGGGGATTGTTAAGGGCGGGGAAAAAAGGAGAGATATGTAATACTCTTTATAATACTTTGAGCAATAAAACAATTTTTTTAAAAAAGAAATAAGCCAGTCAGAGGAAGATAAGTATCACACGATCTCACTCATATGTGGAATCTAATGAACAAAATAAACTGACGAATAAAACAGAACCAGAGATATAGAAGAATGGAACAGACTTATGAATTTCAGGGGAAGGTGGGGATGGGAGGTGGGAGAGGAGTGATTAACCAGAGAACTTGTATAAATATATGCATAACCCATGGACACAGACAATAGAGTGGTGAAGGCCTGGGGGAGGGGGGGGTTCGGAGTAGAGGGGGTCAATGGGAAAAAAACACAAACAAAGCAGACATCCATAATACTTTCAACAATAAAGGTTAATTTTTTAAATTGCTGTCTAAATTTGGAAAGCAGCTTTTATACCCTCTAACTTCCTGGACATTCTATAGCCTGTAGAGCATAAAGACTATGTTTTATCTATCTTGATCCCCAGGATTGTGTTTTATTTAGCTTTATATCTGTCCTCCTCAACTTTATATATGATGCCTTCAAATATTCTCTCCTTCAACATTGTGTAGATTCATTCATTCACCTGGTTTTATAATTCTCATATAGTTTTTAATATAATCTTGGGCAGCAGTAATAAAACATCAAACTTAAGGAGTGAGAGTGTGGGGATAAAAGACTTCACAAAATAGCTTTTTGAATTCAGATATTTTCTTTTAAAAAAATCAAGATGCTTTTGTGCCCTGAAATTTTTACAAGATGACAATAATTAGAAACAAGACAAAGTATGTTTAAATGTACTTTCCCATAAATGTCTCATTTGACCATTAAAACCAACCTGCAGCCCTAACCAGTTTGGCTCAGTGGATAGAGCGTCGGCCTGCGGACTCAAGGGTCCCAGATTCGATTCTGGTCAAGGGCATGTACCTTGGTTGCGGGCACATACCCAGTGGGGAGTGTGCAGGAGGTAGCTGACCGATGTTTCTCTCTCATCGATGTTTCTAACTCTCTATCCCTCTCCCTTCCTCTCTGTAAAAAAATCAATAAAATATATTTTAAAAAAATACCAACCTGCAAGAAAGGTAAGGCAACATCAGCAGATGAGTGGATTAGAAAACTGTGGTACATCTACACAATGGAATATTATACTGCTGTAAAAATGAAGGAACTACCATTTGCAACAGCATGGATGGACCTGGAGAGCATTATGCTAAGTGAAATAAGTCAGTCAGAGAAAGATAAATATCACATGATCTCACCCATTTGTGGAATATAATGAACAACGTAAACTGATGAACAAAAACAGATCCAGAGGCAGAGAAGCATCGATCAGATGCTCAAACCTCAGAGGGAAGGTAGGGGAGGGAGGGGAGAAGGAGAAGAGGTCAAACAAAAAACTTGTATGCATGCATATAAACCTAACCAATGGACACAGACAACAGGGGGGTGAGGGCATGAATGGGAGTAGGGTGGGGGGCAATGGAAGAATAAGGACACATATGTAATACCTTAATCAATAAAATAAAAAAATAATAAACAAATAAAAAACCTCCCAAAAACGATTTTAATACAAAAAAAAGAAAGGAAGCTAAGGCAAATGCTCTAATTTCTAATTCAGAGTTGAGGAAATAGTCCCTTATAAAAGATAAGTGGTTTGTTCAAGGCAATCAGATAACACTAGAATATAAGGAAATCCTAATTTCAAATCTCCTACTCACTCTATAATGCCTTTGCCTCACCTAGAAAACCTTTCTTTACTAAATGGGTAAAGGTGGAATAAAAGATGTGAAACTGAAATGCTATCAACAAATAAGAAAACAAGGGATATGCCCTGGCCAGTGTCTCAATGGTTAGAGTAGGGTTGCTTGTTCAATTCCTGGTCAAGGGTTCCATCCCTGTCTCGGTGGAGGCATGTGCGGGAGGCAAGAGATTGATGTGAGAGAAACACATGGATCTCTCTCTCTCTCTCTCTCTCTCTCTCTCGCTCTCGCTCTCTCTCTCCCTCCCTCCCTTCTTGCTTTCCTCCCTCCCTCCTGTCCAAGCTCTCTAAAAATCAATGGAAAAAATATCCTTGCGGAAGGATTAACACAACAAAACAAAAGGATTGCTAGAGAAGGATATCAGTGAGTGGTTGGAAAAAACAGAAATGGCGAAAGTATTCCTACAGATCTTCCTTTCAATGTTGCCTTTTGCTAGGGTACAGAAAAAGTTACTCAAAGATTGTTGGAGAGAGTGCAAACTAGAACATTCTTTTCAGAGCGAAATTGAGCAATTCACATTTTTTAAAAAAAACCACAATTCTATCATCTAGGAACTTACACTAAGAAAGTAAACTTGGTTATGCAGATTTTGCATTTAATCCAACAATGTATTTAAGTAGTGAAAAATTAGGAATAACCAACTAAATAAATTACTACCAGCATATAAGGGCATGCTAGGTAGTCAGAGGGAAAAAAAAGGTTACCAAAGAGTATTCACTTTAGAACAACTCATGCATTCACCTCTGCACAGAAAAAGAATGGAGGTGCATACCCAGCAAAACATGCACAGTGCTGATCCAAATATTTTACAATGCCTCTAATAAGACGCTCTAAAGGCTTCATAGGGTGGGGGTTGGAACAGAGGGGCTTTCAAAAGAACATTTTAGAAGCCATTTTAAAACCAACGTTCCAAAGTGTTATACCATCGCCATTAAAACAGCACTGTATTATATAATATTGTACACAGGAACTTATATTAACCAATGCCGTGTCAATTTTAAAAATACCGTTGAAATATAAAGCACTCATGAATCCACACCAAACCTTGTTTCAAATTCGTCTTTTATTCGTACCAGTTCACATTCCGAAAACCTACGAAGATTGCCTGGCCAGACGTTCCCTGTTTCTATCGGTAGTTTCTACTTTGTTCCAGAAAGAAAAGCATCACCTAAGGGACAACTTGAGAAGCACTTCGGCAGTTTAATATTTTGGAGAATATGTTTGTCTCCCATTTCTTTCCCTCCCTTTGCCCCTCCGCCCCACCCCCACCCCCCGGGGACAATCCTGAACACGAGGGGCCCAGTTCCCTAATACACTCTAGAGAAACGCCGCTAAGCCAATCTTCAGGACACGTTTCTGAAAAGACACGTGTTACTCACCCATCCAGGGGCAGAGCAGCCTTCACTACTCAAGCCGGAGGAAGACGCTGCGGCGCGGCAGGAGCGCCCCTACAGAAGAACAAAGCTGGGGGCCGCTTCCCTCCGGTCCCTTAGCAACGCTTGTTCGGGGCACATTAAAGGGCACCGTCCCGGACACCGCTCCCCCCAACCCCGCGGCAGACACTCCCCACAGCCCGGCCGCCACTCGCGGGAGCCGTGGCAGCAGGTGCCGAGGTCGCTGAGCCTAAAAGGAGGCACCGGCACGACGCCCTAAGGTAGCGTCATGGGAGCGGTTGCCAGGGAGCCCGAGCCGCCGCCCGCCGCATCGTCCCCGCCGCCGCCCCGGCCGTCCCAAGAGCCGCCCCTCCCAGGCGACGGACACGCCCTCCCCGCCGGTGGGAGCCTCCACGCCTCCTCCGTCCCGCAGAGTCACTCACCAGTCGGGCCCTCCGTGAAGTCCCGGCTGCCGCTGCCGCCGCCGCCGCCGCCGCCTCCGCCGCCTCCGGCCTCGCCCCTAATACCGCAACCACGTTCTACTGCTGTCGCACTACTGGCTGGGCCGCGAACCCGGAACCACTTCCTTCCGGAACCGCCTCGTTCCACCCTGGCCCCGCCCACTGCCCGCGGCTTTGCGCCAGGCCGGCTCTCGCGACCCCTGCTCTCGAATCTTTTACAGCCGGGGGTACCCCTCCCGGGCGACTGCGCCCATGGCGTCTGCGCCCTCTGCCGGCCGTTCCCACCTCTGCCGCTCCGTCCAGAGCGCGTGTGTTATCTGCTGCCTGGTCTGCCAGAAAGGACCGCATTGGGCGTTCCCGGTCCAGGAATCGTTGGGATTGAAGTTTCGAGACTGGCCATCCCACCTGAACATGCATCTCTGTGGCCTCTCTCCCTACCTACTCAAACTCTAACAATTCCTAATGGCCTCAAATTAAACTTCTACCCGAAAAAAATAAAACCTCCCCTCTGGACCTCCCAAATAGGTTAATGGTACCAACATCTCTCTACCATCAATTCAAAATAGTGACTTATTTTGGTTTGCTGTCTTGATTTTTCTCCACCCACACTCCATCCACCAGCCCCAAAGATAATATGTCTCTGTCTCTTGGAGCTTTCTCACTTGACACTTTTAAAAAATATATTTTATTGATTTTTTACAGAAAGGAAGAGAGAGGGATAGAGAGTTAGAAACATCGACGAGAGAGAAACATCGATCAGCTGCCTCCTGCACATCTCCTACTGGGGATGTGCCCGCAACCCAGGTACATGCCCTTGACCAGAATCGAAAGTGGGACCTTTCAGTCCGCAGGCTGATGCTCTATTGCAGTGACGGCGAACCTTTTGAGCTCGGTGTGTCAGCGTTTTGAAAAAGCCCTAACTTAACTTTGGTGCCGTGTCACATATAGAAATTTTTTGATATTTGCAACCATAGTAAAACAAAGACATATTTTTGATATTTATTTTATATATTTAAATGCCATTTAACAAAGAAAAATCAACCAAGAAAATGAGTTCGCGTGTCATAGGTTCGCCATCACTGCTCTATTCACTGAACCAACCCGATAAGGGCTCAGTTGACACTTTGATATTCTTTTTATCCCTTTCAAGATTTCTCTTTCAGCCAAACCGGTTTGGCTCAGTAGATAGAGCGTAGGCCTGTGGACTGAAAGGTTCCAGGTTCGATTCCGATCAAGGGCATGTACCTTGGTTGCGGGCACATCCCCAGTAGGAGGTGTGCAAGAAGCAGCTGGTCGATGTTTCTCTCTCATCGATGTTTCTAACTCTCTATCCCTCTCCCCTCCTCTCTGTAAAAAATAAATAAAATATATATTTTTTTAAAAAAAGATTTCTCTTTCAGGGTCCACCTCATCCGGTAGTACCACCTTTTACCTTCCCCATCACTGTCATCTACTTACTATAGTTTTCCTCTCCTGAATTACTGCCCCCATCCTGATGAATCCAACACCCATGACTAAGCCGTGTTTCCTTAACTTCCTCAACCCAGACAACTTACCTCTGCTCTACTTTCTCCACACATTCCCAGGCATACCTTCTAGAAAATCTAGACATTCCATCGCTTTGTACCGCTCCATCACTAAAACCTTAAATTGACAAATCCCATTTGTTTGGACTCACAATCCTCATCCTTGCAGTCCTATCCCTCCCTTCGTTCCAATATAGCTTTCAAAGATCCCAGAGCTATCACATCCCCTGATCTTTCTACATGACATAAGCCCATGGGCTGTGACTTCAACCTCTTCTGTAAGCAGAAGCCTCTTGATTGGCCCTTTCACATATCCTAATATCAAACCACCATCTTAAAACACTCAAGTTATCTTCATTTTCCATTCCTACATCTATGTTTCTAAGCACTGCTTGGGAGAAAAAAGCCACACGATTACAACAAAACTAGAGGCCTGGGTCCCAGGCAGAAGGAAGAGACCTTAACTGTGACATTACTAGTGTCATATCAGAAGAAAAGGAGCAAGAGTGGGATCATGCACTGACTAAATGTTAAAACGTCTGTGTTAAAATTTAGTCAGGCCCTAACCGGTTTGGCTCAGTGGATAGAGCGTCGGCCTGCGGACTGAAAGGTCCCAGGTTCGATTCCGGTCAAGGGCATGTACCTGGGTTGCAGGCACATCCCCAGTAGGAGGTGTGCAGGAGGCAGCTGATCGATGTTTCTAACTCTCTATCCCTTTCCCTTCCTCTCGGTAAAAAATCAATAAAATATATTTTAAAAAATTTAATCAGGAACTCCAGGGTGGGGCCCAGCATCACAACAATAAGCCCTCCAGGGCATTAGGAAGCTCCCTCAAGTTTGACAACCACTTCCCTGTGGTTTGTATTCCCTGTAAACCAGAGGAGAGATGTAGAGGCTTGATGAAATTCAGAATAGTGTTAAAACTACTAAATCTTAAACAAAACAAAAAAAGTCAAATTTAACAAAAAGAGGGAGCCTAACAGTGTTGCTCGGTTGGCTGAGTGTCTGGTAGTCCCAAGCAACAGAAGGCTTCTGAGCCAGGGATTGCAGGCATTCCTGGTAGGGGACATGGGGGAGGCAGCTGATTGATGTTTCTCTTTCTTCAATGTTTCTATCTCTCTCTCCCTCTCCCTTCTCTCTGAAATAAAAAACATTTAAAAAAAAAAAAAAGAGCCCTGACTGGTTTGGCTCAGTGGATAGAGCATCAGCCTGTGGACTGAAGGGTCCCAGGCAAGGGCATGTACTTGGTTGTGAGCACATCCCCAGTGGCTGGTGTGCAGGAGGCAGCTGATTGATGTTTCTCTCTCATCGATGTTTCTAACTCTCTATCCTTCTCCCTTTCTCTCTGTAAAAATCAATAAAATAAAATAAATAATAAAATAAAATAAAAAAATAAAATAAAATAAAATAAAATAAAATAAAATAAAATAAAATAAAAAGGAATCAGGCCTGGCTGGCATGGCTCAGTGGTTGAGTGTTGACTTATGAACCAGGAATTCTCGGTTCGATTCCCAGTCAAGGGCACATACCTGGGTTGCAGGTTCAATCCCCAGTGTGGGGCATGCAAGAGGCAGCCAATCAATGATTCTCTCTCTTCATTGATGTTTCCATCTCTCTCTCCCTCTCCCTTCCTCTCTGAAATCAATAAAAATATATTTTTTAAAAAGAGGGAATCAGGCTTTGATACAGACTTTGACTGAGTGCCCACTGTTATCGTCATTTTGGGGAGGGACACTGCTTCTGGGGAAACCCATTCTGACATGTATCTCCAGCTGTCCTGTCTAGCTTTCTTTTTTAAAATGCTGATTTATGGGAGAATAAGATAATTAGGGAGGAGTGGGACAAATAGCTTTCTCATCCCTTGACAAGTTTGTTGGCCCAGATTTTTCTCATCGTTTTTGTATAAATGATTTGCATTGTGTTAGTCATGTCTTCAGCATCTACATTAGTCCTTATAACCCAGAGATGACAGAACCAGGTAAGTTTTCTCTTTCCTTAACTATCTGACTTTGGTTGTGTTCCTTAATACAACAAAATGTGATGTATACATAGGGTAGCCCAAAAATGTATATGCACACTTTGAATCATTATAGAGGCAGTGTTTATTAAAATACATTTCGGCCACCACAGCGCCCGTCCGACGCGGTCGGCGCCCCTCGGACGCGGTCGGCGCCCCTCGGACGGGGTCGGCGCCCCTCGGACGCGGTCGGCGCCCCGGACGTGGTCGGCGCCCCTCGGACGGGGTCGGCGCCCCTCGGACGCGGTCGGCGCCCCTCGGACGGGGTCGGCGCCCCTCGGACGCGGTCGGCGCCCCTCGGACGGGGTCGGCGCCCCTCGGACGCGGTCGGCGCCCCTCGGACGGGGTCGGCGCCCCTCGGACGGGGTCGGCGCCCCTCGGACGCGGTCGGCGCCCCTCGGACGGGGTCGGCGCCCCTCGGACGCGGTCGGCGCCCCTCGGACGGGGTCGGCGCCCCGGACGCGGTCGGCGCCCCTCGGACGCGGTCGGCGCCCCTCGGACGGGGTCGGCGCCCCGGACGCGGTCGGCGCCCCTCGGACGGGGTCGGCGCCCCGGACGCGGTCGGTCGGCGCCCCGGACGCGGTCGGCGCCCCTCGGACGCGGTCGGCGCCCCTCGCGGCGTTTCCTCCGGTTCCCACCGCTCGGGAGCCCGGAGTATTCACCTGCGGGCTTCCAGGCCCCAGCGACGCACTGAGATGCGAAGGGCTCAGGAGCCCTCCAGAACTCGGAAGGTGTCTTGGATGCAAACTGTAGTTCAGTCACCTACGTCACCCAACAGTGGGCGCCCGCGCGCGTCCCTTTGTGCTGGGGAGAGGGGCTGGAGAGGTAACTGAGCGCGCAGTTGCACGCACCTAGCGCTCTGTTAAGGAGCCTAGGCCAGGGCATAGCCTTTTGCATTCTTGAAATGGATTTTCCTTTGAATTGGCAAGTATTTTATCCACTGGTGCCTTAACCTGGGTGAACTCTTTCCAAATTGCTTTGCTAAACTCAGTTAACAAATCGATGAGCCCAAACAACTTTGTACTCTTGTACCTAAATCACTGTTTATATGCATAAAATAAATTGCCTATTTAAATGCAAAAAAATACATTTCATTTTCAAAATTGAGCTATCAGCTGTTACAGTGTATACACATTTTTTTGAGACACCCTGTACTTAGCTGGACACTTCCTCCTTTTTTTCTCCCATGAGATAGGCATTTTTTGTGGATGCTGTCCTTGCTTTACCTTTACTATTTTTTAGGGGCTTTGTCGCACAGACAGAAATGATTTATATTGTTTGAAAGAAAATGTTTTTAGACAGGATTATGCTGCAGCCCCCTTTTGCGTATTCCAGTCACTGATTTTATGTCTGTTTTCCTGAGACGGAGGACAAATTCCTAAACAAGATTTGGTAGTCACTACCAGCCCACTGGTCCCATAAATTATTTCCGAGGAACTCTTTTGTAATGTAATATGTAAAATGGCTTGGCCCAGGTTCGGCAAGTCATATGATATTTGTGATTTTAAAACAATGTGTCACAAAACCCAGCAATTATTTTGAAAAAAAAAATTGATATGGACTACCTACATTGATGCAAAGCAAAAAGGAATAATGAGATTAGGCTTAAAACTTAATTTTAGTTTATTATTGCCCTTATTTAAATCCTCAGTGTTCCCCCAAAGCTCTTCCTCAAAATCCTTGATAGATTCACTCCATATATTGCTTCCAGAAGCAGTCTGGTTTTGTATCCTGACACAGTCCAGACACCAATTCAAAAGTCATTAAGCTCTCAAAAAATGTTGTTTGCCTGATAGATTTGTTTTAACTCCATACTTTACTTATTAGGTCTCCCCCCCTCCCCAGTTTCTTCTTTTAAAAAATATTTTTATTGATTTCAGAGAGGAAAGGAGAGGGAGAGAGAGATAGAAATAGCAATGATGAGAGAGAACCATTGATTGGCTGCCTCCTGCTACCCAGGCATGTGCCCTTGACCAGGAATCAAACCCTGACCTCCTGATTCATAGGTCAATGCTCAACCACTGAGCCATGCTGGTCAGGCTCCCCACAGTTTCTTCTTAATTTTTCACACCCACTCTCACTCTCCCTTAGACTGGCAGGGAAAGAGAACCTAATGGACTTTGTGGTAGATTTTATACTAATACAATCAAAATTTGTACTGCCCCTCTCTTCCCAGGCTTCCTACTTGAACACTGAAAATGACATGTGGGACTCACTTTATATTCCCATTAGCTCTGGTCTGAGGCAGTCACGGCATGGCAGAGACAACTAACTATCCACCAAATTACTTGCGCTATCCCTTGCATAATACAGCAATACCTTCTGTAAGAAGTAAACCAGCCAGGAATTCCACCCACATCTCAGTATCCCTTGCAGCCAAGTGGAGTCATGTGACTAGTTGTTGCCAATGAAATGTGAGTGGAAATAGTATGAGTGAGTCCCTTAGAGCAGTGGTTGGCAAACTGATTAATCAAAAGAGCCAAATATCAACAGTACGACGATTGAAATTTCTTTTGAGAGCCAAATTTTTTAAACTTAAACTATATAGGTAGGCACATTCAACTTTAAATTCACGGTTTTCGTCTTCCGTTTTTCTTTGCTTCTTCTTTGTAGCCATGTCAAACAGGGCACCTAAAAAATGTTTCATTTTATAATAATAAAGCCACCAACACAAAAGAATTACAGTTCTTAAATTGATGACAAAAATACCTGTAGGATTTGCAGCTGGTTGGAAAAATACAGGTAACTTTATGCTTCGAGTAGGTACTTTTGTCACCTGCATGTGATTTGAGGACGCGACTAGCACTAACCACTGCATGATGAGACGGCTGACTGACTGGCTCACTCAACTCGTGCATGAATCGCACACGCCTCCCCCGCGCTGCTATCTCGCGGGCCCGCCTGCGCTGCATCTCCCGTCGCCCGACTGACCGACACCCCCACTTCTTCTAACGCCACTTCTTCAAAATAGACTCGCCCAGGCCGAAAACCGACTTCTGCGCATGGGCCATGAAGTTTCAATCACACTGTATGTGTGCGCCCACACGTGGTATTTTGTGGAAGAGCCACACTCAAGGTGCCAAAGAGCCGCATGTGGCTCGAGAGCCATGGTTTGCCGACCACTGCCTTAGACGCAAGGTGGTTGGGAAGCAGTGTGTCTCTTCCATACTCTTTCCCTATTCTGTCAGCTTGGTACAGAAAACCATGATAAAATTGTAAGATGGGGGAACTACAAGATGGAAGAAGCCCGGTCCCTGAATTACTGTTCAGAATAGAGTTGTAAGAGGCACATCTGTTTTGGACTTCACATGAGGGAGAAAAAAACTTCTATTGCATTTGAGACAGTCTGCATCTTGGTGGTGGGAGTTGTTGTTGTTAAAAAGCTAGCATTGCCTTAACTAATACATGTGATTATCACCTTCTTTTTGGCCAGTGACTAAGCTTAGTTTAAGAGTCCTTGTAACACCTACTATTGGCCAATAAGAAGCAGAAATCTGCCGGGAGCTTCTGGGAGTTTCCTCCCTGGTGGAAGGAGAGAGCAGTAAAAGGAGGAGCCTACCACTAACTTCTTCACACCTTTGATCACAGTGGAGTGAGGATGGGACTCAAAGAAGTGCTGTCCCCAGAATCTGGATGTCATTGAGCTGCCTTTGGAGTGTGTTATGTATTATGTGTGATTAATAAATAACCTTAATATTGAAGCCACTTTCTGCTGTGTGTGGTAGAACCATCCAAATTGATATACATATGCTAAATTTTTAAAAAACATTTACAGTGGAACCTCGGTTTTCGAACTTAATTTGCTCCAGAAGACTGTTCGAGAAGCTATTTGTTCGAAAACCGAATCATTTTTCCCATTAGAAATCATGTAAATTGAATTAATTCATTCCAGACCCCAAATTATTAAGTTTTAACCTTTCTTATATACAGTACATGTCTAATGTACTGTTTAATCTATAAACAAACACTTCTTTTCTTAAACTTATTGAACCACCCCCTACTAGCCTTAAACGAATCACTTTCAGCACTCGTTCCAGGGGTGTCTTTCAGGAGGTCAGCATGTGGCATCTTTGTTGTTGTCACTGGCTAACTGCTTTACATTTATCCAAATCAACAACAGTTTTTCTACCTCTTCAATTGCTTGTGATCAATGTTTCTTTCACACCATTAGAAACATTAGCACCCTTGATGGCCTCTTTATGTTTTAAAGTTGTGCTAATCATCCATTTGCCAGCATCAAAAGCAAAAACAACAACAACAACAAACACATACAAAAATGTTCACAGCACAATTTTCTGAGATGTTAGCGGTAAGCTGACTCTTACTGGCACATTCTCTTCTTTGTTTGTGGCCTGAGAGATGCTTTGTGTCATGCTGATGTATTAGCACTGAAGGGTTGTGAGGTATAAAAACCGAAGTTTGTTCAACAACCAAGACATTTTTTTTTTCATGAACAACTTGGTGGAGAACCAAGGTTTGACTGTATTCAACAAAGTTTTATTGTGGATCTACTCTATGATAGGTGCTGGGGATCCAAAAGCAAACACAAAACCCAGGATCCTTGCGACTGTCATCTCATGATAGAATATGGGTCTGGCAAAAAGATAAGAACATCAGAGGCCATGGATTTTAATTAATAGATTTCCTCAGTGACAAATGTGTTTATTCACTCACAAATATTTACTGAATACCTGTATTCGTGGTAGGAATATGGCAGCCCTCTCAGTTTACAGTGAGGGAGACCGATATTAATCCAAAAATCAAACAAAGGTCTCACCTCAAACTGTAATAATATAAAAATGTGTAACAGCCCTGACCTCGTTACCCACCCCAGTTGCAAATAATAACTTCCTAAATTATTTGTCTACTGTCTCTCTTCCCTGGTAGGCTGGGATCCAGGAGGGCGGGACAATATCTCACCACATTCTCTGCTCCCTCCCATCCTTAGCAAAATGCTTGGCATGGAGGAGGGAATAGGTGTTTACACATAGTTGCTTCATAAATGAGCATTTCCTCCTAGATGACAAAAAAAATCTAATACCAACGTTCTGTGCTTCCAGATAGAGGGTGCAGGTACTAGTATTCTGCTGGACCAAGCAATACAAAGATAGATCAAATGACTTCTGCAGAAGATTCCCAGGGATTTGCAAAGTCAGCAACAACTTCTGGTGAGGGGAGCTGGTTGAGGTCAAATGAGAAGCTTGCAAATATAGCTAGAAGATGTGTAGACTGGCAAGAGCCTCTAGGGCAAGCATGTCAAAGTCATGCGGTTGGTTCTGTGTGTGTTACAGGCAGTAACATTGAGGTGTGGTGGGCCAAGGCAAACACAGGCTCCAAAGAAAATCTTGGGGCTTGGAGCACAGCTGTGTACATCCTAGCTGTATGTGACCTTGGACAAGGCACTTCACTTGTCTTGGCCCTCATGGTAAAGTGGGCACAGCAACAACAGTGCCTATCTCCGAAAGTCTTTCTTAAGGTTAAGAGAGAGGATGCATGGAAAGTCCTTCGCACAATGCCTAGCTGGCTCAGAGCGGATTCCCCAGGAACAGACTCTGAGACCAATGAGCATGTGGGAAGTACATGGGGAGTGCTAGTGGAGGAAGCAGGAGGGAGAACTTGGGCTGCACTGCAGTCCCAACAAAGGCCTCAGGTGAACCCACAGGGAGCTTTGAAGCTAAGACAGTCCCTCTGAGTTATCTCACCTTGAAGCAAAGGCCTTTATATGCCCAGTTACCCAGTCATTGGATACAGGCTGCCCAAGTGAGAGGGTTTGACTTTGTTGAGGCAGCCTCCTTCAGGCAAGGGCAATTCTCAGAGGGAACTCTCCCAACAAGACTCAGCAACTCTACCTCCAGCCTCTGGAAGGAGACATCTGGAAGGGCAAATACCTCAGTCCTAAAGGGGAGGTCTGTCTGGGTGGCAGCACACCAGCACATCCACAATGCTAGCATTTAATATGTACCTTTAAGATCATTGTGGCAGCTGTTTAAAATTCCCCAAAGCCTGCTGAGGGCTTAAAGCTTCCTCGTTCTCAAAGCATAACTTCCCAAAGGTTCAGAGCATAATTGGGATGTAAATATACAGTGATCTAAATATATGTGTCAAAAACGTGTTTAACTCATTAAGGCGCAGGATGACAAAGCTGGATCAAGGGAGGACATGGGAGCTGATGTTATTATGTACATACTGATGTAGATCTACACACAGCAACAGACAGACTTTCTACACACAGCAACACACACATGCATTTAGTGGGGGGAAATGCTGGAATGAGTTTGTAAAGTTAGATACAAACAGACATAACCTTTGGAGTTGGCTTTTCTACAGGACAAAGTCATCTGCAACTTTCTGTGTAAAGCGAATCACTCCAGAGACTGGGTCCTAGTCAATAGCACATGGTCAGTCATAGAAAATCACATCCCCCAAAACTCAGCAGCCCCTTGGGCTGCCTCATGGCGACCATGATCTAGAGCAGGGTTTTGAAAGAGTGCAAAGCCGTCTTTCAGCCTTATTTCCACATTCTGGATAATTTCTTACCATTGGTGAACATCTCACACCAGCTAGCAGGGCCATCCGTGCACAGGGGTGGCCCTTGAGAACACTTCAGAAGGCCAGGTCCATTGAGGAAATGGAATTTATTCTTTCCTCTTGGTGGTACCAGAGGATTCAGCTTGTGTTCTAGAACAGCCTTTGAGTAGTACCATGGGGACTGCATCCAATCCAAATCAATTCTCAGCATGTCTAGTGTGGATGACCTAGCCCCTTCCCAGCTACCGCTTTTTTATTGACAAATTTCTGGTTGTTTCAAAGACGAGCTACACACCACTAAGAAAATGATTAAAAGACAAGGACAGCCACCAGAGAGATGTTGCCCCTAATCTGAAAGATGTGACTTTAGGTAAAAGCTCTGTTCCTTGGGGCTCATTACATACATTTTACATTTCCTAAGAAAAGGTGAGGGAGGGAAAGCCTGCCTTCATACTTTCTTGGAAGTACAGAAGGCTGGCTGCTTTAGCCACTTCTCCTAATGCCAACCATCCCTCAATACCAATGGGAGAACTAACCATTGTTATTTCCTAACCACCTCACAGAAGCTTCTCACTTGTTTACTGCAGAGCTAGAAGGAAGGGTGGGGAATGAACTTTCTAAGCATGATATCTGAAGCTGATTAGCTCCCTGTGCCTTTTGCAAGATGCCCCTCCGGTTGTGGGCTGTGGAAGGGGTGATTTCTTTCCACAGTGCATGCAGCGCCCACTGTCTCGGACCCTGACCTATAGATCTCGGGGGAAAGAAAGAAACTAGGCACCACTGAAACACTCTTCTCCCTCATGGTCGACAGGGGCCATCTGTCTCTGCAACACGAGGGCAAGTAGAGCCCACCCTCACCTGCCTGATCTAATGGTAACACGTTAAAGGTACATCTCCAAAGGTTCAGGATTTTCAATTAGTTTTAAATCAGTTTCACCCACTCTATGTCTCGCATCGACCTGGATGTCCCGTGCTGGGTATCTGATAAGTGAGCCCATGTTTGGCATTTAATCCAATATTTATGCACAGAGATTGTGAAACAACACAAAACAGTCCTCAGTGTCCCCCCCCCCCCAATTTCACCTACTGGAAGAGAGAAAGATATGTGACTGGTTCAGGGAAGACTATTTTTGAATGCCATGCTCTTGCCTCCAGGTACAATGGGAACTTGAACTGATGATAAAGCCAAGCTCTCTGCTTTGAGTAGACCAATGGATAAGAAAAGCTTGCAGCCCGAAGTGAAGTAAGTCCATCAGAGAAAGATGAGTATTGCATGATCTCACTCATATATGGAATCTAATTAATAAAATAAACTGATGGAGTGGATCCAGAGACAGGGAAGCATGGAACAGAGTGCGGAATCTCAGAGGGAAGGCAGGGGAGGGAGGATGGGTAGGAGATAATCAACCAAAGACATTATATGCATATATGCATAACCTATGGATGCAGACACTGGGGTGGTGAGGGCCTGGAGCAGGGAGTGGGGTAGGGTGGGGTGGGCTGGAGGGGGTTGATGGGGGGAAAGTGAACATATGTAATACTTTCAACAACAAATATTTTTTTAAAGTATCAAACTGTACACTTTAAATATGTGCAGTTGACTATATGTCACTGATATGTCAATAAAACTATGTAAAAAAAAAAAAAAGAAAGAAAGAAAGAAAAGAAAAGCTTGCAGCCCGGCCAGCACGGCTCAGTGGGTGAGCGTCGACCTATGAACCAGGAGGTCACACATGGTTTGATTCCCGGTCAGGGCCCATGCCTGGGTTGTGGGCTCCATCCCCAGTATGGGGCATGCAGGAGGCAGCCAATCAATGATTCATCTCTCATCACTGATGTTTCTATCTCTCCCCCTCCCTTCCTCTTTAAAATCAATAAAACTATTTTTTAAAAAGAAATGCTTGCAAAAGCACACTTAGATGAAAATGTTCTAGAGTTATAGTGATGATGGTTGCACAACTTTGTGAAAATTCAAAGATAGAGATGTCTACTTTAAAAGGGGGAATTTTATGGTATATGAGTGATACCTCAATCTTTTTTTTTTAATAAAAGCACACTTAAAACTAGGATTCCCCACGGGGGTTCAGGCTCTTCTTGGCTATCTGCACCTGTTCTAGCAAAACACTGCTCTCAGGGACAGAAGAGCTTGTCAGCTTCCCCAGGGAAACCAAAGCTGGGGCTCTGGCATCACCCCCAGCTCTGCCAAGTTCCAGCTGTGTGTCCCTAGGGACATAACCCTCTTCTACCTACCTCAGAGCCTAGAGAAGTCTTAGGACCATCTCACATATAGCAGGAACTCAGGACGTGCCGACTGTTGAAGTCTACTCCTGGAGAAGCGTAAACCATAGCGAGTAGAGACCACTGCTTCTCACCTCCTGAGATCATGACACATCCTGGGGAGAGGGGTATCAATTTAGGAACTTTAAAGGCTGGTAACAAGCCTTGTATCTAAATTTTTCCCTAACTTAAACTTTGAACCATAATTTGTACCCACGCCTTGGATCCTCTTTCTGTCTTTATCATTTCCTCACTGACTTCAGAGGGACACTAAGTCACATATTCTCTTTATAGGAATAAATGTTCCAACCCTGCCCTATCATGCCTTCAAGTCTTACAACTCTTGGGTACATCGCTAATCTCTATTTCTATTCCAAATTTTGTCTATTTCTCTACCAGACTACACTGTTTTAGTTTTGGAAGTTTAATCATATAGTTCACTATTTGTTGGGGGAAATTCTCCCTTTTAAAAACTTTTTTTAAACTCCCTTTAAAAACACGTTTCTTAGCTTTGTGTTCATTTTCTTTTCTTTTTTTCCAAGAGAACAAATCCATTTTATTTACTTTTCAGTAAGTTTAAATCCTTGAGGGGAACAGCATTATACGAATTCTGTGTCCAATGGCCTAAGCAAGAAGGTTGTTTTGGAAATACCCATGAACCATGCCACTGTTTCCATGAGCACAGTTACCCTTCCCCAGGTGACTCTGGTTTTGTTCGCTTCATCACCAGGAGTCACTTGCTTTGCACACATAAGCACATCTCTTGTTTAGATAGAATTCAGTATCTTCTCAAGCATAAACACCTTCAATTTTAAGATATAATTCTAAAGTATATCAAGCATAAAAACTTTCAAATTTGAGATCTGTGGGCTCCCTCTGGTTCTGGAGACCCTGCTTACAGCCAATAACAATGGCCTTGGACCACAGACTTCCAGGCATACAGGGTGTCCCTTAAAAAAACAATTTTGGGGGGAAACCCTTTATGTTTTCTTATAAAAGTTCTGTTCCAAGCAGCCTCCACAGGCTGCAAGATGGAGAAAAGAGTGTGTTTATTTTTTTTACATGAAGTGTAAAATTATACTTTCAGGTTGCAAAAAAGGAATTCCATTGATTGGAACTTCATTTCGTTTACAAATACTGCACAAATGTGAGGGCCACCTACTATTAGTCTTCTTCACAAGCGTAGGTTTCCCCATTTGGGGACATGGCTTGTCTTTCCATTTCCATCTATGCTAATGCACTGTAGTCATGTTTTAGACATAGCTTAATTTTAGGAGTGACATGGCTTTTGTTGGGATTTACTTCCTGTTTATTGTTAATGTGTAAGAAAACTATCAATTTCTCTATTTAGTAGTTGGCTCCCCTGTGAAATTATTCTAAGAGTTATTTAGTTGTTTCTCTTGGATTCTCCCAAAAGAGACTATCTATAAAGGCTTCTCTTCCCTAATGTTTCTAAGAGTTCTTGCTCCATCTACACTAATAAAAGAGAAAAATGGTAATTGGTGTATGACGCTACCCTTTTCATTGGCTAATCAGGGCTATATGCAAATTAACTGCCAACTAAGATGGCAGTTAACTGCCAACAAAGATGGCGGTTAATTTGCATATGTAGGCACAATGCAGGGAGGTGAAAGGGAAAGCAGGAAGAAGCCCCCTGCCACTGACAGTGATCGGAAACCCAGGGGGGGAGCTAAGAGCTGGGGGGCAGGGCAAAGGCGGCCCCAGGGACGCCTTTGCACTGCCCCCAAGCCATGATCGGAGAATCAGGCGCCTTTGCCGCCCTGGCCAGTGATAGCAGGAAGTAGGGGTGGAGCCAGCGATGGGAGCTGGGCACGGTCAAAGCTGGCAGTCCCGGGAGCTAGGGGTCTCTTGCCTGGGCCTAAAGTGGAGCCCACGATTGTGGGGCCACTGCCGCTGCGGGTCCTCGCTGCCCGGGCCGGACGCCTAGGCCAGAGGCGTTAGGCCTGGGCAGGGGCAGAGCCTGCAACCACGGGGAGCTGGGGGGTCCCCTGCCCAGGCCTAATGCCTCGGCCAGAGGTGTTAGGCTTGGGCAGGAGCAGAGTGGGAGATCGCGGGGAGCTGGGAGTCCCCTGCCCAGGCCTAATGCCTCGGCCAGAGGCCTTAAACCTGGGCAGGGGCGGAGCCTGCAACCACGGGGAGCTGGGGGTCCCCTGCCCAGGCCTGACACCGCTGCCAGAGGCCTCAGGCCTGGTCAAGGGGCCGATCTGGTGATTGGTGATCGGAGGGTGATGAGGGTCAACTCATCTGGCTGAGGCATCATGCCTGGGCGGGGGGCTGGGGGTCCCCTGCCCAGGCCTGATGCCTGGGCCAGAGGCATCAGGCCTGGGTGGAGGGCGGAGCTGGGGATTGGGGGGATATGATGGTCCCCTTGCCCAGGCCTGAAGCCTGGGTCAGAGGCGTCAGGCTTGGGCGGGGGGTGGAGCAAGTGATCAGAGGGAGATGGGGGTCCCCTGCCCAGGCATGATTCCTGGGCCAGAGGCCTCAGGCCTGGGCGGGGGTCAGAGCCAGTGATCGGGGGGAGATGGGGGTTCCCTGTCCAAGCCTGACACCTCTGGCGGAGGCATCAGGCCTGGGCAAGGGGCCGATCAGGCGATCGGAGGGTGATGGGGGTCTATGCCTCTGGCTGAGGCATCAGGCCTGGGCAAGGGGCAGAGCCAGCAATTGGAGGGGTCTGGGGGTCCCCTGCCCAGGCCTGACGCCTGGGCCAGAGGCATCAGGCCTGGGCTGGGGGCAGAACCAGTGATGGGGGGAAATGAGGGTCCCCTGCCCAGGCCTGACGGAGGCGTCAGGCCTGGGCAAGGGGCCGATCCTGCGATTGGAGGGTGATCGGGGTCAACGCCTGAGGGCTCCCAGTATGTGAGAGGGGCAGGCTGGGCTGAGGGACACTCCCCCCCCCCCCCCCCGCCACACACACACCCAGTGCACGAATTTCGTGCACCGGGCCCCTAGTTTTATATAATTGTGCTTTCTGAAGGAGGCTGAAGAGTGGGGCTAGAGGTAACCCTGTGTTGTGTCCCAATGGGATACCTCTAGAAACAAATTAGTTCCTTACATTTGCTTTCTAAATTTAGTTTAAAGAAACATATGCTAATAAGAAAACTGTACATACTGAGAAAAATTTAAAATGTTCACAAAATAGATATTGCTCTTAGGAGTGACTGGCCTCCACTGTGACCCTCTGGCCAGAGCTCATGATGACAGAAGCTATTTGTAATGCCACTGTCAAAGGCCAGCATATGGAAAGAGTTAGGATGTCCACTCCTGTGCCCTTGCCAAAGCCTTTGTCAGCAGAGCTAGGAAGTCTGCATTTGACTGAGCCCCAGCTTTCAAGATTGGAGCCCAGAAGTTACCATGTGGATTCCAACATCTCCATTCCTGTGCTGCCTCCCTGGCTCCTGGTCCTGGCTGGTGCTCTCTCCCAGGCTGTAGGCAAGCCATGAATTAGATACAAAAAAGCTGGTCTGGGTTTCAGCTTACTGGAAAATAAGGGTCACTCACCATTCCATTATAATTTTGTTTAGACACCAGATAGCTATGTGGAATGTTTTTGTAGGTTACACTAAGGTTAACTTCATCTTAACTAGCTGGAAATCCCTCCCATCATTGGTCTGAAAGTACAGCAACTTTACTGTACTTAGAAGTTCATCATGTCCTAGGGCAGCTCATCACTTAAGCTTATTTCCACAGTTGGCTTAACTTGGAACTCACAATAGAGGAATTTTAATGAGTTTGACAGGGTAAGGACAACCACACAAGATTTTTGTGTGTGTTTTCCACATGGACTTAAAAAGAAAAACTGGTTTTCTTTCAGCATATTTCTTCATTGAGCCTACAGAAATAAACAAAATATTAGCATGCTATCAAACTCTTCAGTGAAAATGTATTTCACATTAAAGACAATGTCCACATCATGCAAATGAGGCATCACCCCAGTTATAATGACACTGTGAAGGACAACAGATCACAACAAAACAGACTTTTGGCAAAGTAAAGTTGTAAGAAAGAGGGTGAGGCATTTTTTGAAAGACACACTATGCTATCATTTTCTGTGCTTATCATAAAATGGATTTTCCCCAATAGTTATCAAGACCAATGGCACTGCATTAGTGGAGGCATATATTTTATTTTAGTTTTTACACATACACAAACATACACAGTTCCCATAACTAATAAAGTCTTAAACTGCAGCTGGTTTTGAAAGCACATAAACAAGATTACTATTGACACTGTTTGTATTTCCTGGTTGCAAACCTCGGTCAGAAGTATGGATCTTTCTAAGCTCTTATTGTACAATTCAAAAAAAGGGTTTCAAAGAAGGAAATGTCATTTTAATCTGAAAGTCACATTTCACCACAAGAAATTAAATTAAGAAAACACATTATAGGGCATAAAACACGAGGAGTATACATTCTAGCGTCATCTATTCTCTGTTCAGATGTTCTATGTTAAAGTCCGTTATAGTGACACACAGAGTCTCGTTCAGGGCCCCTTCATTTCGGAGCATTGTCATTTTCACTTGTGCCTGGTTTTATTAGAATTGAGCAAACACAGGAGCAAACAAAGAAACAAAAGCCCCAATAGCAACAACGTCAAAACCAACCACCAGTGCATGAGACACAGGATTCACTCAGTTTAAAAGCCACTTGATGGTTTGGAGTGTCTACAGCTTGGAGATTTTAAGGTGCAACATGAAAAGGTCCTCGCTAGATTCAGCTGCTCATGTCTATAGGAATATACATCAGAAAACGGCAATCATTCCACTGTATAATGGATTCCTTACTCAACAAGTTATTCCATTAGCTTCTCAAGGAGTAATCTGGCACAATGCATTTGGCAGGTGACTAAGCTTAATAATAAAACAGCTTCTTGATAGTAACTTCCAACAAAGAAACCTCAGAGAGAGGGGAAAACCCTCTGGAATTTCTTCTTTTAAACACAGATGGGAGATATGCAGCCCACGATCAGTATATGTTTAAGTAGAGTCTGGGTAAATGTCTAGAATATATACAGGAATCATCTAAATGTTTATGTGCTCCAACTTTGGGAATAAGAATGGTTACAAGGTGAACTTCCCAGCTGGAATGACTCATTGGTTTCGGATGATCACTATGATAATAGAGTAAATAGTATAGTAAGCACTTTATCAGCAGCCGAAGCTCATAAATAGAACCGTAACATGAAATGTCGCTAAAGCCCGACAAGGCCAACTTCGCAAGGTTTCTACCAAGAGTGGCCAGTGTTTGATATACTAACTAGGAATACAATTACATCTTGATTTAATGATTTGGAATCCAGTGGTTAGGGACGACAGGAGCTCCTTCCAAGGGCTGGCAGCTTGGATCTCACGGCCAGCGGCTTCACGGTTTCTCTAAACACCACCTGTGTCAATTCACAAACAGACCTCAGTGAGACCGATGAAGAGACTGAGTATTTGCAATTTGCAGCCTCTATGCCAGCCGTGGGCAAACTACGGCCTGCGGGCCAGATCCGGCCCGTTTGAAATGAATAAAACTAAAAAAAAAAAAAAAAAAAAAAAAAAAGACCGTACCCTTTTATGTAATGATGTTTACTTTGAATTTATATTAGTTCACACAAACACTCCATCCATGCTTTTGTTCCGGCCCTCCGGTCCAGTTTAAGAACCCATTGTGGCCCTCGAGTCAAAAAGTTTGCCCACCCCTGCTCTATGCCCTCTCCCTAAATGCTCCCACACTGTGAGATGTTCTGCCTGCCTGGTGAGTTTCTTTTCCGTGGCTCACACGGCATCTCTCGGCAGAAGTGCTGCAGCATTTTGAGTAGGACTGTTCTTTTGGGTGGGCTGAGTTTTCTTTGTGTGGATTGTCTGAAAACCTGCAGGATGTTCAAAGTCCCAAGCTTTGCTTTCCAGATGCCAGAGCTGCCACCAGCCATTGTGACAACAAAAAAACCCCAACAGCCCAACCTGGTTTGGCTCAGTGGATAGAGCGTCAGCCTGCGGACTGAAGGGTCCCAGGTTCGATTCCGGTCAAGGGCATGTACCTTGGCTGCGGGCACATCCCCAGTAGGCTGTGTGCAGGAGGCAGCTAATAGATGTTTCTCTCTCATTGATGTTTCTAACTCTCTATACCTTTCCCTTCCTCTCTGTAAAAAATCAATAAAATATATATATTTTAAAAAGCTGCCAAAACCGGTTTGGCTCACTGGATAGAGCGTCGGCCTGCGGACTGAAAGGTCCCAGGTTCGATTCCGGTCAAGGGCATGTACCTGGGTTGCGGGCATATCCCCAGTGGGAGATGTGCGGGAGGCGGCTGATCGATGTTTCTCTCTCATGGATGTTCCTAACTCTCTATCTCTCTCCCTTCCTCTCTGTAAAAAATCAATAAAATATATTAAAAAAAAAAGCAACACATTTCCAAATGCCCCCCCCCAACCCTGCAGGTACCACCTCTGGTTGGAAAGAACTTGAGAACTGGACTATATGAAAAATGTACACAAGCAATAGGAATGCAATTATTTAGCCCAGGTATTTTTTTTTCTTTTTGGACAGGGAGTTTGCACTTCTTTTAGTTAGAAATGCAGGAACTAGACTAGGGGAGTCTAGGTTTTGTGGATTTTTCTGGTCCTTACTGAATAGTGAGGTCAGTGAACTGAAGGGTTCGAGGTATGCTAACAACAAAAGAAAACTTCTATTAAATATTAAGCCGTATGTCAGGGAAATAGAATCCTTAGGTATGGTTTTTGTTTTTGAAGTGTTCAAGAAGGCAGCTGCTCTTCCAAACCAGGGATATTCTTTATTTTAAAAATTATCTGTCATACATTCCCTCCCACATGTGAAGGGACCACAACTGCTTTCCCAGGAGCCAAGAGAAGGGAACTCTAAAATGTGCTGTGTACAGCCAATAGCTGAGGTCAGACAGAAAGAAGTATAAGAAATACCATGACCTCATCCATGTGGCCTCCCCAATCTGTTTCCTCACTTGAGAAAGAGAAAGATTGGACTAAGTCATATCAGGCATCAAAGTTCTGTTATAGGAGTGGAGCAGCAGGGAAAAAAGTGACTGAGAGAATGTTGAGACTATAAAAATATATAAAAGGAGTGTACAGCGGGAGGAATTTGGCATTATTAAGTTATAAAAAACCTAATAAGTTCTAATTTCCAAATTTAGGATTAATTTATAAATAAATTCTAATCACTGAACAACAAATGAGCCTCAAACTGAAGTAAATCCAATGTGAGGTGTGTATAACTAAATGCACACAAATACAGAGGGGTTTGGGACCCATAGATATAACTTAAACAATAAAAGATTCTAGAAGAACTTTGGCAAGTAAAAAGGCCAAAAGTGGGGAACAAAAACTTCAGGGCACAAGCTTCAGTCCCCCGCCTCAAACCCCTACTCCCTCAGGTATACTCCAGGAACAAATGTTTGCTTTGGAAGACTCCAGAACGGGTCAACCGAACAGGCAATCATTTGGCCCAACATCAATGTATAAGAATGATTCTAGCTAGAACATGAGATGTTGCTGAGTAAAACTAGGGGAGAAGTTCATTTTATTAACACTACCTCGCACCACTATGAGAGCATTCTCTCTTCTAAATAAGGTCCTACTTGAGACAGATGTTAGGTCAAACTTGTAGGCAGTGCTTTTCAACACATACACCCCATCCACAGACTCCAAACAGCAGAGCTGGGCAAGGCAGGTGTGGTGCTGAAGGCTCCCATATGAAGGATTTACTTGAAATCCACTTCAATTATTGTGTGTGCTGCAGTATATACCATATATTCATATTCATGTTTGCATTTTTCAAATAAAACTGACCATCCCGGCCCAGCTGGCATGGCTCAGTAGGTGAGTGTCAACCTATGAACCAGGAGGAGGTCACAGTTCGATTCCCAGTCAGGGAACATGCCCACGTTGCAGGCTCGATCCCCAGTGTGGGGCATGCAGGAGGCAGCCCATCAATGATTCTCTCTCATCATTGATGTTTCTATCTCTCTCTCCCTCTCCCTTCCTCTCTGAAATCAATAAAGTATTTAAAAATAAATAAATAAAACTGACCACCCAGGAGGCTGAGTGACATTTATCCTACCTTCACAACCCCAGTTGGAGAGTTATAGATGTAGACTATCATCAAAAGACTGTACCTTTCATTAAAGAGATGCTGTATTTGTCAACAGAAGGTGTTCAGAGTACTTTCTTGGCTGGGACTGTTAAATCCTTCGATCAGGTTTTTGTTACAGTCATCCAGGCTGAGATTTTCACTGGATCTCTTGGGGAACATGGGGGGGCCGGTGAAATCTAAGAGATCTTGAAGAGCTCGGGCATTACCAGTTCCATTTTGGTCCAGAGACATCCCAGGAATCATTTCACTCACTGGTGAAAATTCTGGGATGGAGATAAGCTCTTCTTTTGAAACAGGACTAAGGGGGGGAGGGGGATGGGCAGAGAGAGGAGGAGAGAAGGAGAAGGAGAGGGAGAGAGACAGACAGATAGACAGATAGAACTATTAATTCTAATATTTTGTTATACTACTCTTCTTTTCTAGAGAAGGTGGATTTAGAGCCAGAGCTTGTATGTAACACATTGTAAAAAAAAAAAAAAGTTAGCTCAAATCTGAGTCACTGACAGACACAAGGCCCTGTGGATGAAAACAAGGGAAGGGGACTGAGCAGGGCTGTGAAGGTCAAGCTCACACCGTGTACAGGAAGGAAGGATATAGGAAGCGCAGGCACCAGCCCTCTACTGCAGAGAAGCCAAGTACTTCCCAAACCTTGGAAATGGGAAACCCTGACAGAATGCAAAGGCTGGAAGTTGAAAGTGAGCTGAGGAAGGGACCTAATTGGCCTCAGGGCTTGGGATGCTGCCTCTCTCTAGCAGTGCAGCCTGGGCGAACTGCTTTTTGTTCCCCAGCCTGAGCTTCCTCCACTGTAAAATGGGACAGTCATTTCTCCTGCCAGGGTTCCTGCGAGCAAGCAGGACACTCTCCTGCTTGGGGCGTTCCTGCGAGCCACCTGCTGTGAGTGCTCAGTGAAGGTTGGGGCCATCTCAACAAGGACCCCACCATCCAACCCAGCACCTGCAGAGTGAATCTCTCCCTCTCCCCACTCCTTCTCTAAAGTGAGACTTCCACTCCACCCCCTGACTTATCCAGCTCCTGCCTAGTGGGGAGGAGAGAATGCCCCAACCTTGGGCACAACCTCCAGAAAGCTCTCTCCAAAAGCAGAGGTAGCCACAGGGACGACTCAGTATGCACAGAAAGCTCCTGTCCTTTCTTGAACCCTGGCTGATGCCATGTCTTGCCCTCTTCCCCCACCCAGAGACATGAAGACTAAGGGGGTTCATGCCCTAGCCCAGTGGTCGGCAAACTGCGGCTCACGAGCCACATGCAGCTCTTTGGCCCCTTAAGTGTGGCTCTTCCACAAAATACCAGCTTCTGCGCATGGGCCACGAAGTTTCAATCGCACTGTACATGTGTGCCCGCACATGGTATTTTGTGGAAGAGCCACACTCAAGGGGCCAAAGAGCCGCATGTGGCTCGCGAGCCACAGTTTGCCAACCACTGCCTAGCCGGTTTGGCTCAGTGGATCAAGTGTCGGCCTGCGGACCAAAGGGTCCCGCGTTCGATTCCGATCAAGGGCACCTACCTCGGTTGCAGGCTTCTCCTTGGCCCTGGTCGGAGCAGGCTTGTGCGGGAGGCAACCAATCGATGTGTTTCTCTCACATTGCTATTTCTCTCTGTCTTTCCCTCTCTCTTCCATTCTCTCTAAAAGTCAATGGAAAAATACCCTTGGGTGAGGTTTAGAATAAAAAAAAAAAAGAAGAATCAGGTTCAGCATAAGGGTAGGGGGTGGGGTGGAGTGAGAATGTTATGTTAACCTTTAAGTTGCCTCAGCTGTTTTCCCTGGGGGCAGCCTGCTACGATGGTGGCTGCTGGTGGCCAGTGGTGACAGGAGATGGGGAGATGGCGGCAAAAGCCGAGGAGGCCCTGCTATCAGTTTGCATAGGACTTGCTCTTCTGGTGATGGGGCTGCCAGACCCTGGGTTTTCACATATCCGGCTCAGGCCTGCGTGCCAGAGCTGGGGTAGTTACAGTCGGTGTGCCCTGGGAAAGACCTCGACCTCATGCCCTCCTCTCCCTCAGACCAAGCTGGGAATTCACAGCCAAGGGGCAGGGCAAGCTCCAGTAGAGCTTTTATACGACACTGTGGGTCCCCCCTGACTCAGAGAACCCCACGCACTCCCAGACAGAGGGAAGGCTGACTGCCCAGGGCTTTCCGTTCTAAGTGCCTCTGCCCACCCCCATGCAAAGGGCGGTCTCCTCTCTGTCTGGGGTTAATTTGCCAGGTTGTGTCATCCACAAACATACTTAAGTTTTTAGAATCTGAAAGCAAACTAGTTCCATTATCAAGTCTCCAATGACAGGTTCACTTAAACATGAGGCACTAGACACTGTGGGCCCTGTGGGTGCCCCTTTACCTGCAGGCGCACTCATCCCTCAGCTGCAGAGAGCTTGCTGCTAAGGATTCAGAGCTGCCACCCGTTTTCAGGAAAACTGCCTTCAGCTGATGGGAGCCTCATGCCCATAGACATTATACCAGCATCCCCCTGCCCTACGCAGCCCACAGCCAATGACTGATGGATCAGTGGCGTGTAGGCTGCCTCCGTATTTCATTCAGACCATGCTCTGATAGAAATTCATCCTCCAGGGCTCCCGTGCCTAATGATTTCCCCTGCTCCATCCTGTTCCCTGCTCTGTCCACTTTCTCCTGAGAACTCTGATAAATCGCAGGCCCTAGACCCCCTCACCCCAGGCTCTGCTTCTAAGGAGCCTGACCCAAGACACTAATGTACCACTGAGAGCTTTCCTGAATGGCAACCGAACCTACCTGCAGTGAGCTGGGTGTGTAAAAATAAAGAAATCAACTATGAGGCTGGGGAGGTGTTTGGAGAAGAGATGAGGCTCAAATGCAACAGAAATCAACTTACCTCACATCCATTGACTGAACTTCTTCAGTTGAGTCATCCAGACTGTTTGATTTCCCGTCCAGGGCATCCAGATGAACAAGTGCCTCAACTGGTTTAAGCCCACTGGAGCAACTGTCTCGGGGGAAAGTTGCTGGGGCAGCACGCCCCACACTGTTAACTTCCTGGCAGGTGCTCAATCCATTGATTTCTGATTGAGAACACAAAGTCGTTCTGTTAATCATAAAATATCCAAAACACTCAATTTAAAGGCAAAAACTGTCAAACTGGATTAAAATAACAAGTCCTGAATATATGCTGTTTACACTTACAAGGACACACATAGGTTTAAAGTAAAAGGACAGAAAAAGATTTACTATGCAAATGCTAATCATAAATAGACTGATGAAGCGGACTTTAGGACAAGTATTACTAGAGATAAAGAAGGACATTTCTTTTTTAAAAAAAATGTGTTTTATTGATTTCAGAAAGGAAGGAAGAGGGAGAGAGATAGAAACATCAATGATGAAAGAGAATCATTGATCAGCTGCCTCCTGTACGCCCCACACTGGGAATTGAGCCAACAACCCAGTCATAGGTTAATGCTCAACCACTGAGCCATGTTGGCTGGGCAAGAAGAAGGACATTGCTAATGATAAAGGTGTCAACTCAGTAGGAAAATTAAGTCATTTGAATTATATATTCACCTAACATGCTAAAAATGAGCTGGATTACCCAGAAGTGTGGAAGGCAGGAGACACCACCACAAAGCAGTGGTCAGTTCTTAATAGAACCTGCCCAGCAGTTAAACTCCTGGAAAGCAGTATGGCCAGCAGACTGCTGGCTCCTGCTCCACTACTATTAGAGTAACTGAGGAACCCAGTGCTTTCCCAATGGACCTGGCAGACCTGTGCTGGAGATGGAGATTCCAACGGGAAGGGAAAGTATGCAGCCCCCGTCCAGTAATCACGCTCTTAGGACCCCCGGGCACTTGTCCCCTGCAGGAAATGCGTCTAGCCCTCACCTGCTGAAAGGAGAAACCCAAGTACCAGACCTCACACTCACCTATTTTGTTTGGGACAACTGGTTCTAGCTTATTTTCCATACACACAGCAGGCTGGAGCTCTATTTTCAGGTCTTCTTTCTGAAAACAGAGGGAAGGCTGACTTCACATAGAAAGACAAATGCTTTAAAAAGCATTGGAGGGTATTTGGAACCACGCTGAGCCATCTGCCTGCTCCATGGTAGTTCTTTTGATCTTCTGAGCTTATTACAAATCAGCTGTGTTTCCCTTACTCATATGTCACCATTCTCTTTTTTTATTCATGACTACTGTGTCTCTCCCTGCATCCCCACCCCCATTTCTCTGAGGAAATTTTTAATTACCACCCCGTCTCTGAGACTCCTCTTTACGGGCACCTGCAGTCTCCTTAATCCAGGCCAGGAACAAGGCAGGAAGGGTCCATTTTGTCTGGCTGCTCCTCTCCGAGA
The DNA here is from genome assembly GCF_963259705.1 of Myotis daubentonii. Lineage (NCBI taxonomy): Eukaryota > Metazoa > Chordata > Mammalia > Chiroptera > Vespertilionidae > Myotis > Myotis daubentonii. Next base: position 128,497,898 of record NC_081861.1, on the reverse strand, counting down.
TCCACGATCCCTCTGAATGTATTCTGCCACTCAGCACATGGACTATCACAATGGTATTCTGAATGCCTACCTTCACTTCCGGAGACACGTCACTCCTTCTTGTTCTCTTCATGATTTCATCTATTCTCTGGGAACCAAAAAGAACCAGGTAAGAGAAATATAAGACCAAAACCACATAAAATTATCTGGGACTATATGCAATTTCACATTTCTCAGAAAACTCATGAAAGAGAAACGTCAGCAGAGGATAATGAGTATAGAAAGGTTTCCCATTGGTTTTGAAGATGTACACCTTTGCCCTATTGACAAGGTCAAATGTTTGAAAGTAAACTAGTAACTATCTAGAATGTTGCTTTCATTTACATCCCATCTTTCTCCTTCCTCTCCTTAGGTTACCTAAAATTCAATAAATCACTACTTGCTATTCAAGAGGACCGCCCTAGAGAAAGTGAGGCTGAGATGCAAATCGGGAGGGGAGACCACAGATTGGTCTCCCGGCTCCCAGGCCTACAGCAACACAAAGCCCAGACTGGTACTAGGACACCATAAGAATGGACCTTTATAATCAGCCTCCTTAAACACAATATTCTCTGTGAATGCATTAAATATAAATAGATCAAATACTTCAATTTAAAGGCAAAGACTGTCAAACTGGATTAAAATAACAAGTCCTGACTATATGCTGTTTACACTGATAAGGACATATATAGGTTCCAAGAAAAAGGACGGAAAAACATTTACTATGCAAATACTAATCACAAATAGACTAACGAAGTAGATTTTAAGACAAGTATTACTGGCGATAAAGAAGGATTTTTCTAATGATAAAGGTGTCAACTCAATAGGAAAATTAAATAATTTGAACTATATATTCACCTAACAGCAAAGCTTCAAAACATATAAGACAAAAGTTGATAAAACTGTAAGGAGAAATGGACAAATCCATAACCACAGATGGAGCTTTTAACACTCCTCTCTCAGTAAATGATGGAACAAGATGACAGAAAACTAAGATGTAGCAGATCTGAACAACACTATCAATGAACCTGACCTAATTTGAGAATTCTAAGATCACTCTACCCACCAACAGCGAGAGTACTGAATTTGCTTCCTAGTCCTGCTCAGTCCTCCAAATCCCTTAGCTCTTACCTTCTTCCTCTCCAGTCGCTCCTGTTCAATCTGCAGCATGATTTGTTCTCTTTCTAGACGCATCTGTTTAGCTGCCTCCTGGGCCTTTGCTTCTGCTGCTTCCTTCTGATAGGAACAGGTAAACCAAGGCATAGGCTTTACTAAGTTAAGAAAACACTATAGTAATTCCCTGGGGTTTGCATATGTTCCTTGACTCATCTCTACCCCAAAGTGGTGCTGCTCCAACATTCAATGTGGATTTACACAGCCAGTTCTATGACACAGCAGGCTGGCTAGACCTCACTCATCTATCCTTGGTCCACCATACAAGTCAAATGCAGACATTTCCCATATGTAGCCAAGGTCTTTCCATGTCTGATGGCAGCCTCTGGCCATGAAGTATATATGTGGCCAGGAGTTTTGGGAAGCTAATTCCCAAAGGATTAACTTTCAGCCATGAGAGGCAGAAGTTGGTAGATAACCCCATTTCCTCACCCCTCAGAGGGACAATTCTAAGGCATGTTCCACAGTTTCTTAGATAGTCCCAAAGGCAGTGAGTTCCAGTTTCCCACAGTATTCCACTCATCAATGTGCTTACATTGGCTTTCCTCTCACTCCCCGGGTACCAGCTTCCTGGGATCTTCTCCTGAGTCAATTACTAGCACCCATATTCTCATCCAGGGTCTATCTTTGAGGGAACCCAAACTGACATACAGAAAACATTACCAACTTCACTTTTATTGCCCAAATTAACTCATATGTGCATATATTTTAATCCTCTCCCAAGGATATTTTTTCCATTGATTTTAGAGAGAGTGGAAGGGAGGAGAGAGGGAGAGAGGGAGAGAGAGAGAGAGAGAGAGAGAGAGAGAGAGAGAGAGAGAGAGAGAGAAACATCAATGTGATAGACATATCGATTGGTTGACTCCTACACATGCCCTGACTGGGGGTGGGGATTGGACCTGCAACCCAAGTACATGCCCCTGACTGGGAATCAAACCTGAGACACTTCAACCCTCCAATGTGCAGGCCATGCTCTAACCACTGAACATGCTGGCCAGGACAAAGTAACTCATATTTAATAACCAGCCCAGTTGGTTTAAGAAAATACTTCAAGTAAATATTATGAGTCATTCAAATTTAACTAATTTTACCTAATGTTAACTAAAGCCCTTAAGGCAAAGTCTATATGAAGACTCATAAGTACCTGCTTTTCAATCATGGCTTTTTCTTGCTTTTCTTTTTCTTGTTTTTCCTTTTCTTGTTCTTCTTTCAACAGTTGCTCCTCTTTGGCCTTCCTCTTGGCCTCCTCTTCCTCTAGTCTTTTCTTTTCCTCTTCCTGCCGCTTCATTTCCTCTTCCTGCCGCTTCTTTTCCTCTTCCTGCTGCTTCTTTTCCTCTTCCTGCTTACGGGCTTCCTCTTCTAGGTGAAGTCTTTCCTCCTCTTCCTTTTTTTCCTGTTCCTCTCTCTCCAGCCTTTTGAGAACATAAGTGTTGTTAGAAGACAGGGACATGCTCAAAAGGCAAACTGTCAAAGAACCGTGTGCTGACAGGAGTGTAATGCATGATACAGTCACAGACAAGTGCACCTGAATTAGTATCCACTTAAGAAAATGACTCATCCTTCCCAGGAAGACACTCCAGCCCACATACTTACAAAAAAAAAAAATTAACGAAGGCTGACTCCACAGTCTGTTATAAAGAGTAATGGTATTGTGAACATATTGTAATGAAGACACAGATGTTCCCCAGTCAATCTACAAATGACTATAGCCCCATCATTTTTTTTTTAATCCTCACCTGAGGATATTTTTCCCATTGCTTTTTGGAAAGAGTGGAAGGGAGAGAGGGAGGGAGGGAGTCAGAGACAAAGAGAGAGAGAGAGAAACATCAATGTGAGAGAGACACATCAATTGGCTGCCTCCCATCGTGCCTCCACAGAGGCCAAGGATCAAATCTGCAACCCAGGTACGTGTCCTTGACTAGGAATTGAACCCATGAACCTTTGGTGCACAGGCTGATGCTCTAACCACTTAGTACCATTGGCTAGAGCTCATTCTTATTTAATGACAATTCTTTAAAAACTAAGCAAAATAAGTATTTAATACTGACTTAACCTAGAAAAAACTAAGTGTCTCAATGGCCACAAATGTGCCAATCAACAATTTGAAAGCAGTGACTATGGGTTCCAAAGTTCACTTTGGGTTTTAATTGGCATATGACTTCTGAAGCAGCAAATGGAAGAAATGCTCCAAAGAAACTTGACATTTAATATAGAAATTAAAATATCTATTTTTCATTTATTTTGGAAATCTTTAAAAATCTGTCTTAGCTTTTATTCTTTGCTGTATAAAATTAAATGGCATTTGGACATGCCTTTTATCCACAGATGCAGAGTTGGTGATGTGATGAAAGCTCTAGGCAGTGAGGGGGAAATTCTGTAACATCTAAGCGCTTGTTTTTACGTTTCTAGTGTTCTTCTTGCTCACATGCGTGTCACTTTCCTTACCTTTGAAAAAACGTGAGTAATCATACTCACCTTGCAGTGTGCTCCTGACTGGCAATGTGACATATGGGCAAGACCAAGATTGCATTCTGACTGTGCCACTCACCGTGCGACCCTTCCTTGCAAAGTGACTGAACCTCTCTGATGCCCATTTACAAAATGGAAACAGCTATATCATTGGCTCCATGACACCACTGTGAGAATGAAATGAGATAATGCATGGGAAGCACTTAGCACAATGCCTGGCTCTGGGTTGGTTCCCAAATGCTGGTTTGTCTTCCAATTTAAAATGAATCCTCTCTCCAACTCTTAATGTCCTTCTAAGAGCATCTATAAAACTGTGTTTTTCAGAAATTACCTTTATTTGGAAGCATGTGTCACTGACTTACTGGATGCTATTATACTGTTATAAAAAGATGAAGATTATAAAGAAGATTCTTCTATCCTAATGGTTGGCTTCAGGAATCGTGGAGACAGTTAGCCTATGTGTCACAAAAGAGACATTTTTAAAAGGTAAATAAATACTTAAAGACATCATTTAGCCTAAGACTGTAAAAGTGTCTGATAAACATATTCTACATTAGCAGAGGTTGTACTGCCCAGAAGCATTGCTACAACAACTGGAATTAACAACAGATATTCTGGAAATCTCTGGAGAAGAGCATTAGGGGGATGAATCAGGAAAAATACACAACAACCTCCAGTTCTTAGGTTCCCCAGTAAAAGGCTAAGTACGTCCAACATAGGATTATCACAAGTAGATGTGTGGAGAACAAGATTTATCCAGAGGTTAAGCAGAGCACTGTTTCAGTTCTCATTTCTTTTAAGGAGCCAGTTGTGACTGTCCCAGACAAGCTAATACACAAAGGATCTGCTGTGTGTGAATAAATGCCCAGTTGCTTTACCTTTCTCTTTAGGATCTGAAAAGCCACTCTGTTCCTTCCATTTTACCATGAGGACTTCAGAGGTGCCCAGTGCACACACACAGAGTAAATAACATATCCTCTGGACCCCTAAGTCTCCATAATCACCCACAACAGAAATTTCTCCCCACAGGCCCATTAGCCCCTGCCTGTCCCTCCCTATTACAGACAAAATTCCCTCCATTAACCACAATCTGCTTCCCCCAGAACTGGCTTCGCCTGTGTGAAACCAAGTCACTCAATGTCCTCTCCAAGGCTGCACATCCTTTCTCTTCCTGCTTAAAGAACTGGAGTGAACACGGATTTGGTCCTTTCTCCAGCCCCTCTTCTGCAGGTGGCCTGCACCCCATTGCCCTTGTCATCACTACTTAGCTCCCTACAGAGTTCACCAGACCTGTGTACAGTTCTGTCACCCTCTCCGTGCTTGTTCCTGTCACCTATTCCAAAACTGCCCCTCTTCCTCACCAGGTAGAAAGGATCAGAAAACTGTGCACCACAGTTATCCTTCAGCAGATGCATCCTTATCCCCATCACCAGCCATTGGTGAGGGTCTTCACTGAACAACTCGCAAGCTCCAGCACTTCACCACCTCCTGTCCCACCCTTTCACACTTACACCACATCCCCAACATGTGCTCAGCCTTGAGTTGTTCAATCTGTGGATAAGTATGTAGGTTTCACTATTCTCTCTTCCTTATGTGCTTAAAAGTCTTCAGTTTAAAAAGCCTAACCATTAACATGTTACACTTTGTCTTGTGTGATCTGCTCTCATCCCGTCCTTCATTGCCTTCTCTCCTGACCTGTGTAGTCACTTGTATCTGCTCCCTCTTCTCTGTGCCCCAAGCCTTCGATCCCCTCCTGAGCACTTCCGGGATAGCATGGAGCCCACTCTGCTGCCCAACTCCAGGCTCAGGTAGTTCCCAGGACCCCTTGTGCCCTCCTGGGCTGCCAACACTGTTAGAGTAAGGCCCCAATAAGGCTGACTGGTCATCTGTCCCTGGGCCTCATCTAACACTCCAGCCTTTTGGCCCCATCCCTACCCCTGATCCCTGTGGAAACAGTCCAAACCTCTACCTTGTCTCAGTCTTCAATATCCTCCTTTGTTGATTGCATCACCAACCACTTTACAGAGAAGCCTGGGGCCACCTAATCTGAGCTTTTGCCCTCTATTTCACTGTTGCTCAGAAATTTCAAAAGGACTATAAATGCTACCACTTGTGCTATTAATCACACACTCTCCCACACCATGCTCCCGCCACTCTCCTGTGTCCTTCCATCATTTGACCCTTCTACATGTACCTTTCCATGGCCTGGGAAAACGTTCAGGTCTCAGGTGTCCCAAACAAATCTCCCTTGCCTTCCACTCACAGCCTCTTAACATCCAGCTGACGGTTCATCCTCTCCCCTCTCACCTCTTCCAAGCTGGCTTAGGTCTCCCCATATCAAATTTCCCTCCCAAATGTCAGTTCATCTCCTAAATGTCAAGACTTTTCCTCAGCCTCGACATATATTGTAGGTACAGATATCCTTAAAGGTCTCTCCTGTGAGGACCTCTCCCCAGCCCTGTGTTTATGAGGCTCTCCCTCCTGCCTTGGCTGCCGCGATGCCCACCACCCCACATTGCTGGGGCTTCACCTGCCCCAACAGCCAACCACCTACAGCAGTGATGGCGAACCTATGACACGCGTGTCAGGGGTGACACGCAAACTCATTTTTTTGGTTGATTTTTCTTTGTTAAATGGCATTTAAATATATAAAATAAATATCAAAAATATAAATCTTTGTTTTACTATGGTTGCAAATATCAAAAAATTTCTATATGTGACACGGCACCAGAGTTAAGTTAGGGTTTTTCAAAATGCTGGCATGCCGAGCTCAAAAGGTTCGCCATCACTGACCTAGAGGCTCAGCCAGTGAGGCGTGATTCTGAGTGGCAAAAGGACCTCTTATGTGGACATTGTGACCTTGCTCATGGGGGCTAACTTGAATGTCTTTCTGTGTGGGCACCTAACAGCTATTTTAGCTTCTTGACGTGACTTACCGGCCCCATTCTGGAATCATAGTAAGATCTCTGGCTTACTGGTTTCTGTCAGTGCCTTCCTCAGGGTAGACCTGGGCTCCAGGCTTTCTTGTCCCAACTCCAAGAGTCCTGATTTACATCTTAGCCCACCCACAAGCCCAGGGGCTATGCCCTGCTCTGTGTGCTTCCAAGAGAGCCCTGATGTCACTGCTAGTGGGCTCTGGATCAGCTTTTGCTCTTCTTCCTCAGCCCCAGCTATCTGGATTCTTGTCAGCCCTGCTGTTCTGAATAGTCTCATCCCTGATGGCATTTCCCTCACCAGTTTGTGACAATAATTGGCTTTCCACAGTTTGACTCAAGGACCTTTATTTTTTCTTGGCAACTGCATGTCTGTGGCATTGGCTCTAAGCTCAAAACAGATGTGGGATGACCTTATTGTAAGTGATATCCACTGTGTTTCATACCCAGATTGTCTGGTATTTTCTCACCTCCCATGTGGTGCTAGGCAAAGCTTCACATTCTGGCAAGAGAGAGGAAAACTGGTTTTGGGTCAAATATATTACTCTCATTTTTAGTTAGGCACCAGGCGTCAACTCCATTTTCAATCAGCTGAACATTTTGCAGGCACTTTCAACTTAGTGTGTCTAAAGTCAAATAGATAGTTTTTACCCTCTAAAATCAATTGCTTCTGTCCTTCCTTTATCGGTTATTGGGTATACCATTCTCCTAAGTCCATAGAGACTCAACCCTCAGCATCAACTCTGAATTGGCCAGTTTTGTTAGGTTGTGCAAGTCTGCAGACTGGAGCTGGCCCACTTGACATGAACTCACCCTCCCTTTTTCAGGTTTACCTTCACCACACTGCGCTAGCCTTTGCCTTCTCTTAGCCCGAAACTGCAATGGTGTCTTAGATGGGTCTCTATCTCCTTCTCTGCCTTCTTTGTACATGTACTGAGTGCCAGCGCCAGTGATCCAAGGACTGTATCCCAGCCTTTCAAGATGCTTACTAGGGGGAAGCAGGCCAGTGAACAGACAAAGCTGTGTTAGCCGAACAGCTGGGCTCAGGAAGGGGGAAGAGGAAGAGATATCAGTTCTCTCCTAGGGGCAAGGCCAGAAAGGCTGCAGACAGGAAGCTAGGCTTGACCTGAGTCTGGAGAAAAGGTGTGTCTGGTGAGGAGCATGAGTCCATGTGCAGCAGAGGGAAAGCAGAGGTGTGGAATCACATGGTGAGGGCCTATCAGGGACTCTGCACACCAGTGTCTAGAATGCTGGAGGAGGAGGGGCAGGTGGTGGCCAGGTCCTGCCCAGCCTTGAAGGCCTGGTGATGGGTTTGGATGGATCCTGTGGGCAAGGGAGTTACTGGCTTATTAAGGAATGGGAGCATGACAATGATACTATGTGTGAATAGTCACTGGGGACACAGTGTGAATAGCAGACAAGCTCTAGGAGACCTAGAGCAGGGAGCTCAGCTCGGATGCCACAGACACAGTCCAGGTGAGAGACAGCAAGGTTCGGAGCTTAAAGAAGAGGATGGGCTGGAGGGGAAAGGAGAGGAGAGAGATGCGAAAGAGGCAGCCTGGATGGACCTGGCAGATGGGACACTGAAGAAGAAGGAGAGGGAAGAGTTGGGAGCTGGCTGAGACTTCTGATTTAGGTGGCTGGAAAGATGGGGGCACGGAGCTTGTGAAAGAAAAAGGAAGTTTGGGAGAAAGATAATAAGGCCTGCTTGCAAAATGCTTGGTTTGAAGTGTATGTAGCACACACTCAAATGAAAGTATAAGGCAGTTTGAAATATGGCCTCTATCCAATAGAACTTTCTATGATGAGGGAAATGTTCTAGAGATCCATGATGGCCATGGTAGCTACTAGCCATGCACCTGATGTGTATTTGAAATGTGGCTAGTACAGCTGAGGAACTGAAGTTTACCTAATGTAGTGAATTCACATTTCGGTAGCCACATGGGACTAGAGGCTATAGTGGTGGACAGTGCAGCCCTCGCAAGAGACCAAGCCGTAGGCACAGATTCAGGAGCTACCAGTACGCATGTGTTGCTTAATGCCACTCTTGTACCAGAAAGTATTGAAGGTTCACAGAATAAGAAGAAATTAGCTTCAGAAGCAGATAAAAAGGGAAAATGAGAGTAGAAAGGGAGATGAGAGCAGAGTTGGTTTAGCACACCAACTGCCCATTATGAACCCATGGTGTGAAATGTGAGCCCCAAATCTTTTGAAGTTGGAGAAACTCGCGGCGTGACAGGGGCACTGGCAGAGCAGAGGATTGTCAGGTGAAGCTGGCCAAGGACTGAGGACTGGGAGCCCAGATGACACGTGAGTGGAGGAAGGATAGGCCAAAGAAGCCAGGACAAGCTGGACAAGGTGAAAGCCAACAAAGAAATGGCTTAGGCATCTGGCAGTTGGGTGGAATGGTGAGTGTGATATATGAGGATTGAATGTGAGTTAAGGAAACAGACAGGAGTACAGTCAATTATTTCAGGAGCTGAGCTATGAAGAAAATGTGAGACAGGGTAGATGCTGGAAGGGAAAGAACTTCACCTTCCTCAGCACGTAGCTATAATCATGTTACTCACCTGTTCAGGGCCTGCAATTACCAAGGCCTGTCATTTGAGGTCCTGGGGTTCATCTTCATCTTCTGTGACCTCCCTTCACACACCCTATGGTACACCCAAACCAGCCCAAGCTCACCAGTCAACAAAACGGTCTGCCGCTGCAGGTGGGAAAATCATCAGAGAAGCCTGGTATTTGAAGAAGGAACCAGCCAGACCTACCCACCCCCCACCATCACTTAAAAAAAAATCAGTAAGCCTATAATCAGAGACCACAAAAGACCTGTCAAGGTCACTTCAGGATCGAGAATACTCCTCTATTATTTATTACTCTCAATTCAGTGCCAGTCTTGAAGTGCTGCTTCCTGTCATGTTAATTCTCTAAATAGTATTGGATTGCACTCTGTGATTATCCTGAAAGCTTCCTTTATCAAATTGAGATAAAATCTACCTTGCCCTTCCACATGCATTCCTCTCTGAATATAAAGTTCAGAAAAGCCAGGCTGTCTATATGTTGACCAAATACCCATTACTAACAATGCAGTAGTTCTCAAATATTGGTGAGCTGTTGAGGCAGGACAGGGCCTATGCCTGTGCTTTTTCACTGCACTTCTGGGATGATTTGGACACCCTCCAAAGTTTAGGGACCAGTCTTCTGTCATGCTCCAGGATGGGAGTCCCCATACCCTATAGCTCATGAACTACGAGGTAGGCTTCCTACTCATTGAGTGGTCTCTGCTCAACCCTCTTCTCTATCATTTTGGGGTGTGAGTTAGGATAATTTAGATGAAAAACATGATTCAGGAAGCAGAATCAAAACCCTTACATACACAAACTCCTGTTTTTTCAGGGAGAATCTTATTCTATAAGCAAAGCTCGAACTCCTTTGATAGCTCTATGAGGTCTGGTTGGTCCTAGAGTCCAAGAGGAAAATGGGAAGCTGCTGGTAACATTTAGATCCCGGAGCTATGAGTTTCTAGGTCGCCTGAAAAGACCAAAGTTCCATCGCTGTTAATAACATCTAGTAAAAGGTACAGTCTCCTAGACACCTACCAGGCAGATCTATACTTCCACCGATGCTTTATCAACTCCAGCACTAGAAAGAAAGGAGAGTTGCTTTTTCCACCAAAGCCTTTGGGGCAAGATCGCAGCAAAACTCTGAGCATCTGGAATTCCAAGATGGTGGCGGATTAAGTGGAGGCTACACTGACATTCTCCCAGGACCAAACTGTAATTACAATTAAAATATAGAAAAACCATCCTGAACAACCAACTAAAAACTAGCTAGAGAAAACCCTTATAACCAAGGACGTAAAGTAGAGACCACATAAAGACTGATAGGAAGTGCAGAGGCAAGAGAGGCATGGCCTGGCTCCCACAAGCAGCAGCTGAAGTTCTGGAGGGATATCTTAGCTGTGGCGGGTTCCCACCCACACTTTGGGCAGAAAACATGATTCAGGAATATATATTCTGTCTACAAGAGACCTACCTTAGAACAAAAAACTCACACAGGATGAGAGTAAAGGGATGGAAAAAATTTTTCAATGCAAATGGAAACAAACAAAAAAGCTGGGGTAGCAATACTCATATCTGACAAAATAGACTTAAAAATGAAGGCCATCACAACAGATAATAAAGGTCACTACATAATACTAAGGGGATTGATACAAGACATAAACCTGGTAAACATATATGCACCCAATACAGAAGCACCTAAAAATGTGTGTGTGTGTGTGTGTGTGTGTGTGTGTGTGTGTGTGTGTAAAACACTATCTGGAGTATTTTAAGGGAGAGATTGACAGCAATGCAGCCATAGTAGGGGACTTTAACAACCCACTAACTTCACTGGATATATCTTCCAGACAAAAAATCAACAAGGAAACAGTGACTCTAAATGACACATTAGATCAGATGGATTTAATTGGCATTAACAGAACATTTCACCTCAAAGTTGCAGAATATACATTTTTCTCAAAATGCATATTCCACATGTTAGGACACAAAACAAGTCTCTACAAGTTCAAGAAGATGGAAATCATATCAAGCATCATCTCAGATCACAGGGGCATGAAATTAGAAATCAACTCAAAAATATTCAAACACGTGTGCTTCTCATCCGCTCCCTCCCTACCGGCCTTCCCCTCTTGTGTCCCCAGGTGTAACCCGTCTCTTCCTTCTCCTCCACCTCAGATGGAGTCACCGCCAAGATGCAGATTTTTGTGAAAACCCTCACGGGGAAGACCATCACTCTCGAGGTCTTGAACCCTCGGATACAATAGAAAATGTAAAGGCCAAGATCCAGGATAAGGAAGGAATTCCTCCTGATCAGCAAAGACTGATCTTTGCTGGCAAGCAACTGGAAGATGGGAGTACTTTGTCTGACTACAACATTCAAAAGGAGTCCACGCTTCATCTTGTGTTGAGATGTTGTGGTGGTGCCAAGAAAAGGAAGAAGAAGTCTTACACCACTCCCAAGAAGAACAAGCATAAGAGAAAGAAGGTTAAGCTGGCTGTCCTGAAATACTACAAAGTGGATGAGAATGGCAAAATCAGTCGCCTTCATCAGGAGTGCCCTTCAGATGAATGTGGTGCTGGAGTTTTTATGGCCAGCCACTTTGACAGCCATTATTGTGGCAAATGTTGTCTGATCTATTGCTTCAACAAACCAGAAGACAAGTAATTGTATTTGGGTTCATAAAAGACACGAACTAAAAAATAAGAAAATAATCCAAACACATGGAGGCTAAATCACATGTTATTAAACAATGAATGGGTTACCAATGAGATCAAGGAAGAAACAAAAACTTCCTGGAAACAAATAAAAATGAATACAAACAACCCAAAATCTATGAGACACAGTGAAAGCAATCCTGAGAGGGAAATTCATAGCACTACAAGCCTACCTCATAAAACAAGAAAAATTTTCAATAAACTATCTAACACCATAACTTAAAGAATTAGGAAAAGACCAATAAGAAAAGCCCAGAGGAAATAGAAGGAAGGAAATGATAAAGATCAGAGTGGAAATATGACACAGAGACTAAAACAAAATAAAAATACAAAAGATCAATGAAACCAAGAGCTGGTTCTTTGAAAGGATAAACAAGATTGATGAATCTTTAGCCAGAGTCATCAGGAAACAGAGAGAGAAGATCCAAATCAATAAAATTAGAAATGAAAAGGATGAAATAACAACTGACACCTCAGAAATACAAAAGATGGCAAGAAAATACAAGGAGAGGGAGAGAGAAATAGAAACATCAATGATGAGAATCACTGATTGCCAATGAGAATCACTGATTGCCAACTACCGCACACCCCCCACTGGGGATCGACCCCACAAACTGGACATGTGCCCTTGACCAGAATCGAACCTGGGACCCTTCAGTCCACTGGCCAACGCTCTATCCACTGAGCCAAACCAGCTAGGACCCATTTTTGATAAAAACTCTCAGCCAAGTGGGAATAGAGCGATTATACTTCAACATAATAAAGGCCATGTATGACAAACCTACAGTGACCATCATACTCCAGTGATGACAAACCAATGACACACGTGTCAGAAGTGACACGTGAACTCATTTTTTTGGTTGATTTTTCTTTGTTAAATGGCATTTAAATATATAAAATAAATATCAAGAATATAAATCTTTGTTTTACTATGGTTGCAAATATCAAAAAATTTCTATATGTGACACGGCACCAGAGTTAAGTTAGGGTTTTTCAAAATGCTGACGTGCCGAGCTCAAAAGATTTGCCATCACTGTCATACTCAATGGGCAGAAACTAAATCCATTTCCCCTAAGAACAGGAAAAAGATAGGGATGTCCACTTTCACCGCTCTTATTCAACATAGCACTGGATATCTTAGCCACAGTGATCAAAAAAGGAAGAAAAAGTAAAAGGCATCCAAATTGGAAAAGAGGAACTAAAACTGTCATTTTTCACAGATGACATGATATTATACATAGAAAACACTAAAGACTCCATAAAAAACTACAGGACTTGCCCTGATCTGTTTGGCTCAGTGGATAGAATGTCGGCCTGCGGACTGAAGGGTCCCAGGTTCAATTCCAGTCAAGGCAACCCCAGTAGGGAGTGTGCAGGAAGCAGCTGAATCAATGTTTCTCTCTCATCGATGTTTCTAACTCTCTATCCCTCTCCTTCTCCCTTCCTCTCTGTAAAATATCAATAAAATATATATTTTTTAAAAAAACTACAGGACTTAAATGAATGTGACAATGTAGCAGGAAACAAAATTAACACCCAGAAATCAATGGCATTTTTACACACCAATATTAAACTCTCAGAAAGAGAAATGAAAAAAATCAATCCCGTTTACCACTGCAACAACAACAACAAAAAATTAAGATACTTAGGAATAAAGTTAACAAAGGAGATAGAAGACCTGTACTCAGAAAACTACAAGACATTGAAAAGAGATAGAGGAAGATATAAACAAGTAGAAGAATATACCATATTCATGGATTGGTAGAATCAACATCATTAAAATGTCCACACTACTTAAAGCAATCTATAGATTCAATGCAATCCCTATTAAAACACCAACAACATATTTCATATATCTAGAACAAACACTACAAAAATTTATATAGAACCCAAAAAGACTCTGAATAGCTGCAGCAATTTTGAGAAAGAAGAACAAAGTTGGAGGAATCACAATACTGGATTATAAGTTATACTACAAAGCCCTCGTACTCAAAACAGCCTGGTACTGGCACACAAACAGGCAGATAGATCAATGGAACAGAACAGAGACCCCAGGAATCAACCCAAGGCATTATGCTCAATTAATATTTGACAAAGGAGGCAAGAGCATACAATGGAGTAAAGACAGTCTTTTCAACAAATGGTGCTGAGAAAATTGGACAGATACATGCAAAAAAAAAAAAAAAGAAAGAAAGAAAGAAAGAAAGAAAGAAAGAAAGAAAGAAAGAAAGAAACTAGACCAACTTACACCATACATAAGAATAAACTAAAAATGGATGAAAGACTTAAATATGTCATTAAACCATTAAAATTTTAGAAGAAACCATAGGCAGTAAAATCTCAGATATCTTTCATAAAAATCTGTTTATGAATACATGTCCTAGGCCCTAGGACCTAAGTTAAAAGAAACTAGGGAGAAAATAAACAAATGGGACTACATCAAAATAAAAAGCTTTTGCACAGCAAAAGAAACCATCAACAAAACAATAAGAAAGCCCATTGCATGGGAGAACATATTTGTATTTGATATGGGGTCAATTTCCAAAATATATAAGGAACTCATACAACTTAACAAAAAGAAGACAATCCAGAAGAGGAGAAAATGGCGACCAGCAGGAAGGTAGGGAGGGAGAGAGTGTGAGAGCGCAAGGAAGTGATAAAGGAGTGTGTGGACGTGTGTGGTGTGTGTGTATGAGCTAGGGACAGTTAGATTCTGCAGGTCTTCTAAGGGGCTGCTAAACCGGGCAGTCATAGGTGGCAGAGTCCCGCTCCCTGTCCCGACACCCCTGGGCGGCCAGCACAGGCAGGGCGACCACGCCATCTTGAGAAACAGAGCTGCTTGAGACTAGGATCCTGGCCTCAGCACCACCCAGTCTGATCTCAGACGGATACCAGGACCCTGCAGCCACTGGGGACAGAGACCTGTGACCACAGCTACAGACCTGCAGACACCAAAAGTTCAGAAATCCCCGCAGCAGATCTGTGAGTAACAGAGCCCATCCCCCCTTCCTGCAGGCTTGTGGGCAGCGCCAGAGTAACTAACTGATAGACCCACCCCTTGCCTGGCCTCAGCGCTCCAGGAACTTTAGCCTGGAAGTGCGAGAGCACCTTGGAACTGATCCCGCGTAGGGCCGGCTTCTGAGCCCTGGGCTGGGAGCAATCGCGCGAATACCAGGAATTTGTCCCGCTTATCACAGGCCCAGGGACCCCGATTCTCTGGGCAGGAGGCAGCACCAAGCACCAGTGACTTGACTGTGTTTCTAATCACCTGCGCCTGAGATCCTGATTCCCTGTGCATTCATACTAAGAGCCAGTGACTCCAATTCCTGGTGCAAGGGCACACAGGGACCCTGATTCTCAAGGCAAGGTCCCGCGAAGCAACAGAGACTCTGATACTGGATTCTGGGGAACTCTGACTCCTGGTGCACGCTAGGGGGCTCTGGTTTTCAACACGCTTCAGGGGGGTCTCTGTTTCAGCACGGTGAAGGCAGGGTCACTGATTCTAAGGGTGCATACGAGGCCACATTGAGCGCTGACAACACTGACTCTGAGCGAGCCTGGTTCCCACCAACCCACCACAACCACACATCTTAGTGTCAGAGCTCTTCAGTGACACTAGGGTGGTGGGAGGCTCCCACTGCACACGGCCCAGGCCCACGCAACTCGACGTCTGAACCATCGGGAGATAATCAGAATGAAGAGACGAAACAACACCCAGAGGAAAGACAATGAGGGGTCACCAAGAAAGGACATTAATGAAGTTGAAGCATGCAACATGACAGAAAAAGAATTCAGAATAATGGTTGTACAATTCATTCACCGGATGGATGAGAAAATCAACAACCTATGCAAGAATCAGGAAGAAATGAAAAATGATATAGCTACAATCAAAAACACCATGGAAAGTTTCAACAGCAGACTAGAAGAAGCAGAGGACAGAATTAGTGAATTAGAAGATAAGGCAGAGGAACAAGCTCAATCTGAACAGCAACTGGAGAAAAAAATTAAAAAGCAGGAGGAGAGCCTAAGGGAGCTTCGGGACAACATGAAACAAAGTAACATACGCATAATAGGGCCGCAAGAAGGACAAGAAGAGCAGCAAGGATTAGAAAATCTATTTGAAGAAATAATGTCAGAAAACTTCCCAGATATGGGGAAGAAAAAAGTTACACAAGTACAGAGAGTCCCAGGCAAGATGAACCCCAAAAGACCCACACCAAGACACATCATAATAACAATGGCAAATGTACAAGACAAAGACAGAATCTTAAAGGCTGCAAGAGAGAAACAGAGAGTTACCTATAAAGGATTCCCCCATCAGATTATCAAATGATTTCTCAACAGAAACACATCAGGCCAGAAAAGAATGGACAGAAATTTACAAAGTGATGCAAAGCAAAGGACTGAATCCAAGAATACTCTATCCAGCAAGGCTATCATTCAAAATTGAAGGGGAAATAAGAAGCTTCACAGACAAAAAAAGGCTAAGGGAGTTTATCACCACCAAGCCAGCAATGCAAGAAATGCTAAAGGGACTGGTGTAAAAAGAAGAACTAAAAAGCCCAGAAAGAAAAGAGCCACACAAAAAAAATAGAAATGACTACAAATAAGTACCTTTCAATAATAACTTTAAACGTAAATGGACTAAATGGTCCAATCAAAAGACATCGAAGTGGCTGAATGGATAAAAAAAATGACCCATATATTTGCTGTCTACAAGAGACCCACCTCATTAGAAGGGACTCACACAGACTGAAAGTGAAGGGATGGAAAAATATCTTTCAGGCAAATGGAAATGAAAAAAAAAGCTGGGGTAGCAATACTTATATCAGACAAAATAGACCTCAAAGTGAAGGCCATAACAAGAGATAAGGAAGGCCACTTCATAATACTAACAAGAGGATATAACCCTGATAAACATATATGCACCCAATGCAGGAGCACCCACATACATAAGAAAACTCCTGGAAGATATCAGGGGAGAGATCGACAACAATACAGTCATAGTAGGGGACTTTAATACACCACTGACATCACTGGATAAATCCGCTAGACAAAAACTCAGCAAAGAAACAGCAATCCTAAATGACTCACTAGATCAGATGGACATCTTCAGAACACTTCACCCCAAAGCCATAAAATGTACGTTCTTCTCAAGTGCTCATGGGACATCTTCAAAAATAGACCACATATTGGGTCACAAACAAAGTCTCCCCAAATTCAAGAAGATTGAAATCATACCAAGCATCTTCTCAGACCACAAGGCCATAATATTAGAAACTAGGGGCCCGGTGCATGAAATTCGTGCACTGGGTGTGTGTGTGTGTGGGGGGGAGTGTCCCTCAGCCCAGCCTGCCCCTCTCACATACTGGGAGCCCTCAGGCGTTGACCCCGATCACCCTCCAATCGCAGGATCAGCCCCTTGCCCAGGCCTGACGCCTCTGACAGAGGCGTCAGGCCTGGGCAGGGGACCCTCATTTCCCCCATCACTGGCTCTGCCCCCAGCCCAGGCCTGATGCCTCGGCCAGAGGCGTAGACCCTCATCACCCTCCGATCGCCTGATCGGCCCCTTGCCCAGGCCTGACGCCTCCGCCAGAGGTGTCAGGCTTGGACAGGGGACCCCCATCTCCCCCTGATCACTGGCTCTGGCCCCCGTCAAGGCCTGAGGCCTCTGGCCCAGGAATCATGCCTGGGCAGGGGACCCCCATCTCCCTCTGATCGCTGGCTCCACCCCTACTTCCTGCTATCACTGGCCAGGGCGGCAAAGGCACCTGATTCTCTGATCATGGCTAGGGGGCAGGG
Organism: Myotis daubentonii; assembly: GCF_963259705.1. Lineage (NCBI taxonomy): Eukaryota > Metazoa > Chordata > Mammalia > Chiroptera > Vespertilionidae > Myotis > Myotis daubentonii. The sequence goes on along the minus strand of NC_081861.1, from coordinate 128,480,227 downwards.
CAAAGGCGGCCCCAGGGCCGCCTTTGCCCTGCCCCCTAGCTCTTAGCTCCCCCCTGGGTTTCCGATCACTGCCAGTGGCAGGGGGCTTCTTCCTGCTTTCCCTTTCGCCTCCCTGCATTGTGCCTACATATGCAAATTAACCGCCATCTTGTTGGCAGTTAACTGCCAATCTTAGTTGGCAGTTAATTTGCATATAGCCCTGATTAGCCAATGAAAAGGGTATCGTCGTACGCCAATTACCATTTTTTTCTTTTATTAGATAGGATAAACTACAATAAAAACAACTCAAAATACTCAAACACTTGGAAGCTGAATAGCACGTTATTAAATATTGATTGGGTTACCAATGAGATCAAAGAAGAAATTAAAAACATCCTGGAAACCAATGACAATGAAAACACAACAATCCAAAACCTTTGGGACGCAATGAAAGCAGTCCTGAGAGGGAAGTTTATAGCTCTACAGGCCTATCTCAACAAACAAGAAAAAATGGTAGTAAATCATCTAAATCTACAACTCAAAGAATTAGAAAGAGAGCAACAAGAAAAGCCCAGAGTGAGCAGAAGAAAGGAGATAATAAAGATTAGAGCAGAAATAAATGACATAGAGACCAAAAAAACAATACAGAAAATCAATGAAACCAAGAGCTGGTTCTTTGAAAGGATAAACAAGATTGACAGACCTCTAGCCAGGCTCACCAAGAAGCAAAGAGAAAGGACCCAAATCAACAACATCAGAAATGATAGAGGCGAAATAACAACAGACCCCACAGAAATACAAATGATTGTTAAAAAATACTATGGACAGCTTTACTCCAACAAACTAGACAACCTGGAGGAAATGGACAAATTCCTAGAAAAATACAGCATTCCAAAACTCAATCAGGAAGAATCTAAAAATCTCAACAGGCCAATAACTATGGAAGAAATTGAAGCAGTCATCAAAAAGCTTCCATCAAACAAAAGCCCAGGACCAGATGGCTTCACAGGGGAGTTTTACCAAACATTCAAGGAAGAACTAAAACCTATCCTCCTCAGACTACTACAAAAAATTCAAGAGGAAGGAACACTTCCAAGCTCATTCTATGAAGCCAGCATCACCCTAATACCAAAACCAGGTAAAGACAACACAATGAAAGAGAATTACAGGCCAATATCCCTCATGAACATAGATGCCAAAATCCTCAACAAAATCTTAGCAAATCGGATCCAGCAGTACATCAGAAAGATCATACACCATGACCAAGTAGGATTTATCCCAGGGATGCAAGGATGGTACAATATCCGCAAATCAATAAACGTGATACATCACATAAACAAATTGAAAGAAAAAAACCACATGGTCATATCAATTGATGCAGAAAAAGCATTTGACAAAATTCAACACCCATTTTTGATAAAAACTCTCAGCAAGGTGGGAGTAGAAGGATCATACCTCAACATAATAAAAGCCATATAGGACAGGCCCACAGCCAACATCATACTCAACGGACAAAAACTAACACCATTTCCCCTAAGAACAGGAACAAGACAGGGATGCCCCCTCTCACCACTCCTGTTCAACATAGTACTGGAAGTGTTAGCCATTGCAATTCGGCAAGAAGAAGAAATAAAAGGCATCCAAATTGGAAAAGAGGAAGTAAAACTGTCCTTATTTGCAGACGACATGATATTATACATACAAAACCCTAGAGATTCCATCAAAAAGCTACTAGACTTAATACATGAATTTGGCAATGTAGCAGGATACAAAATTAACCCCAAGAAATCTGAGGCATTTCTATACACCAATAGTGAACTTTCAGAAAGAGAGATTATAAAAACAATCCCGTTTACCATTGCACCAAAAAAACTAAGCTACCTAGGAATAAACTTAACTAAAGAGGTAAAAGACCTCTACTCAGAAAACTACAGGACGTTGAAAAAAGACATAGAGGAAGACATAAACAGATGGAAGAACATACCGTGTTCATGGATTGGTAGAATCAACATCATTAAAATGTCCATACTACCCAAAGCAATCTATAAATTCAACGCACTTCCCATTAAAGTACCAACAGCATACTTCAGAGATCTAGAACGAACTTTCCAAAAATTCATCTGGAATAAAAAAAGACCCCGAATAGCTGCAGCAATCCTGAAAAAGAACAAAGTAGGTGGGATCTCAATACCAGATATCAAGTTGTATTACAAAGCCACTGTTCTCAAAACTGCCTGGTACTGGCACAAGAATAGGCATATAGATCAATGGAATAGAATAGAGAGCCCAGAAATCGGCCCTAACCAATATGCTCAATTAATATTTGACAAAGGAGGCAAGAACATACAATGGAGCCAAGATAGTCTCTTCAATAAATGGTGTTGGGAAAATTGGACAGATATATGCAAGAAAATGAAACTAGACCACAAATTTACACCATACACAAAAATAAACTCAAAATGGATAAAGGACTTAAATGTACGACAGGAAACCATAAAAATTCTAGAAGAATCCAAAGGCAAGAAAATCTCAGACATATGCCGAAGCAATTTCTTCACTGATACAGCTCCTAGGGCACTTGAAACTAAAGAAAAAATAAACAAATGGGACTACATCAAAATAAAAAGCTTCTGCACAGCAAAAGAAACCATCAACAAAACAACGAGAAAACCCACTGTGTGGGAAAACATATTTGCCAATGACATATCTGATAAGGGCCTAATCTCCAAAATTTATAGGGAACTCATACAACTTAACAAAACAAAGATAAACAATCCAATCAAAAAATGGGCAAAGGACCTAAATAGACACCTTTCAAAAGAGGACATTCAGAAAGCCAAGAGACATATGAAAACATGCTCAAAGTCACTAATCATCCGAGAGATGCAAATCAAAACAGCAATGAGGTACCATCTCACACCTGTCAGACTGGCTATCATCAACAAATCAACAAACGACAAGTGCTGGAGAGGATGTGGAGAAAAAGGAACACTTGTGCACTGCTGGTGGGAATGCAGACTGGTGCAGCCACTATGGAAGACAGTATGGAGTTTCCTCAAAAAACTACAAATGGAACTCCTATTTGACCCTGTAATCCCACTTGTAGGAATATACCCCAGGAAACCAGAAACACCAATCAGAAAGGATATATGCACCCCTATGTTCATAGCAGCACAATTCACCATAGCTAAGATCTGGAAACAGCCTAAGTGCCCATCTGTAGATGAATGGATTAGAAAACTGTGGTACATCTACACAATGGAATACTATGCTGCTGTAAAAAAGAAGGAACTCTTACCATTTGCAACAGCATGGATGGAACTGGAGAGCATTATGCTAAGTGAAATAAGCCAGTCAATGAAGGAAAAATACCACATGATCTCACTCATTTCTGGATAATAAAGACCATTATAAACTTATGAACAAAAATAGATACAGAGGCAGAGCTGCCTCGAACAGTCTGTCAAACTACAGCAGGAAGGCAGGGGAGGGTGGGAGGGCAGGAGGGGGGTGGGTAAGAGATTAACCAAAGGACTTGTATGCATGCATATAAGCATAACCAATGGACATAGGACACTGGGGGATAGGGGAGGCCAGGGGATTGTCAAGGGGGGGGGGAGGAGACATATGTAATACTCTTTGTAATACTTTAAGCAATAAAAAAAGAGAAGACAATCCAATTAAAAAATGGGCAAAGGACCTAAATAGACACTTCTCCCAAGGGGACATACAGATGGCCAAGAGACATATGAAAAAGTGCTCAAAGTCACTAATCATCAGAGAGATGCACACAGACACGTCAGAATGGCTATCATCAACAAATCAACAAATGCCAAGTTCTGGCGACAATGTGGAGAAAAGGGAACCTAGTACACTGCTAGTGGGAATGCAGACTGGTACAGCCATTATGGAAAACAGAATGGAGTTCCCTCAAAAAGTTAAATATGGAACTACAATTTGACCCAGTGATCCCATTTCTAGGAGTATATCCTAAAAATCCTAAATCCAATCAGAAAGAATATATGCACCCCTATGTTCATAGCAGCACAAATTATAATAGCTAAGATCTGGAAACAGCCCAAGTGCCCATCAATAGACGAGTGACTAAAAAGCTGTGGTACATATACATCATGGAATATTATGCAGCAATAAAAAAGAAGGATCTCTTACCCTTTGAGAGAGCATGGAGAGACCTGGAGAGTATCATGCTAAGTGAAATAAGTCGTCAGCCCTAGCCAGCTTGGCTCAGTGGATAGAGCATCAGCCTGTGGACTGAAGGGTCCCAGGTTCGATTATGGCCAAGGGCACATGCCTGGGTTGTGGGCTCGATCCCCAGTAGAGGGTGTGTAGGAGGCAGCCAATCAATGATTCTCTCTCATCACTGATGTTTCTCTCTCTCTCTCCTTCTCCCTTCCTCTCTGAAATCAATAACAAAATATATATATAAGTCAGTCAGAGAAAGACAAGTATCACATGATCTCACTCATATGTGAAATCTAATGAACAAAATAAACTGATGAACAAAATAAATCCAGAGACATAGAAGCATGGAACAGACTGATAAATCTCAGAGGGAAGGCAGAGGTGGGTAGGTGGGGAAAGATTAACCAAAGAACTTGTATGCATATATGCATAACCCATGGACACAGACAATAGGGTTGTGAAGGCCCGGGGAGGGGGTGGGTGTGGGGGGGAGGGGGTCAATGGAGAAAAAGTGGGGACATCTGTAATACTTTCAGCAATAAAGAGAAATAAAAAAAAACCAAACCCTGAGTACCCCCATACCTGTCTTGCTCCATCTTTTCCAGCCTCTCCTGTTCCTTCTGTTCCTTCTGCTGACGGGCCTGGCGTCTCTTTTCTGCCAGGATCTTTGCAGCCTCTCCTGCATTGGTGGTACCTGCAATAGGCTTCCCTGAGGCTGCACCAGAGGGATCAAGGGAAATAAAATTGATCACACTCACTTAGCAGCTGCCACTTGAAAGGGAAGATCCTACCCAGTGGGGGATGGGAAATGCCACAGGACTGGCACAATTAGCCACTGAGCAGAGATGCTGCAATGGGCGGCTATGACTGGAATATATTTCACAGTGGAGAGCAGTGGAAAGGCTAGGAGGAGAGATAAGGTCACTAGCAGGTCCCACAGCAGCCACCATCCCTGCGCCCATCTGGGTGAACTCGTTGCATCCTTCACAGCAGCTTATAGGACTAAAGGAAGAGCCTCTTCCAGCATGTGGTGATGCTGGCCCGATGCAGCAGGGGACAGGACTGAGGGGCAATGTGCAAGCCTAGAGAGCACATGACGTGCAGTTTTCTATATGATGACCCTCTCTTCCCTCTCTCCCCCAAACACGAGACTCCCATGTGGATCGTGGACCAGGTCAAAGGACAAACAGGCTGGAAAAGCCAAGGCTGGAGTGGCATGGGCAAAGAGGGCCCACCTGCGCTGCTCTCGGCCTTCCCTCCTGCAGCCACGTTCTTCTCGGAGGCATGCTTCTCCACCAGGCGTTTCTCTGAGGCTTCCACCCTGAGTGAGCCAGCTGCCTGCTGAGCCAGGGCCCCTTCCCGTTCCTTGTTGCTCTTCTCTTTGTCTGCTTTCTTCTTGGGTGTTTCCTGGCCGGAAAAGGTGGCTAAGCGGTTCTGCACAGGAGACTCCGGATATGGCACCTTCACATTCTTTGGAGACAGTGGGAATCCTTTGGCAGTGGCTCTGGAAGACCAAAACCATGCCAGAAGGTAATTACTGTGCCTGACCACAGAAGTCTCCAATCCTAAAACAGCTGGTTCCCTAAAGTTGAACAATTTCATCTTCTAAGTAGAACAAATGTAAGGCTCACTAGCACAAACTCAAAAGTCCCTGTCGCACTATTACCCTAACAGGAACATATACTATCTATAAGATGTCCCAGGTGGAGGTGACAATAGTTTTGGAAGCCACGTTGTTGACACCATGTCCTAACGTCGCTTAACTTTGATGACAATGTAATGAGGGAGTGTTAGGCTTTCTTCCACCACCTCTTTTAGATGGACACCAGAGCTGGATCTGGCATTAGACTATGGCAATAGACATTGTAGCAAAATACATGTAACACAAAATTTGCCACCTTAACCATTTGTAAGTATACAATTCAGTGACATTAAGTACATTCACACTGTGGTGCAAACCACCACCACCATCCACCCACAGAACTCTGTTCCCATTAAACACTAACTTCCCATTCCTCTCTCCCCAGCCCCTGGCAAACCCCTCCCTTCTAGACAGTCTCTAGAAATTTGACTATTCCAGGTAGCTCACAGAAATGAAATCATGCAGGAATGATTCTTTTGATCTGGCTTATTTCGCTCAGCATAATGTCTTCAAGGTTCTTTTGCTCACACGAAGTTTGGTAATTTCATCCCCCTGCCAATTTCCTAGAAATAAGTATCTTGGCTGATTAAAGAAATTAAACACAAATTCATCATGGGAACTTACTGTGCTTTCATAGAGTTTTATTTTTAAGTGCTTCATCTATTTAATAAGGATCTATTTGATCACCAGGAGGACCCAATGAGTAGGTAGGAAACAATGAAGCCCGGCCAGCATGCCTCTGGTTGAGCATTGATCTATGAACCAAGAGGTCACAGTTCAATTTCTGACACATGCCTGGGTTGCAGGCTTGATCCCCAGTGCAGGAGGCAGCTGATCAATGATTCTCTCTCATCACTAATTTTTCTATCTCTTTCTCTCCCACTCCCTTCCTCTCTAAAATCAATAAATTGAAAGAAAGAAAGAAAGAGAGAGAGAAAGAAAGAAAGAAAGAAAGAAAGAAAGAAAGAAAGAAAGAAAGAAAGAAAGAAAGAAAGAAAGAAAGAAAGAAAGAAAGAAAGAAAGAAAGAAAGAAAGCAACAGTGAAATTGCCAGTGCAGGGAGCCCAGACCTACTGAAGACACTCACCTGTAGTCAGGGATGACCATGCCACACATCTTCCAGAGCAGCCTATGGAAATGGTGCCCACTAATAATCGATTCAATGTCCTCGACCTCCAAAGGAAAAGGCTGGCTCCAAGAGCCTTCCGTGAGGCTGTGATTCTGAGTGGGAGGTACTTAATGGGAGCCATTCAGACAACTTGGTCTTAATGTTTTTCCTTACATGGACAAACAAAATGTTTTGTTTCCAATGCATGGGGAAGTGAAATTAACCTAGGCTAGGTTCCTAATACAAAACTGATCTCAGATATGAGCTATCTCTGACAGTGATTATTTAGCAGACTATTTTCTAAAGCTGGCCATAATAATAGCTCCTCCCATCCCACATGATATTTTGAGTTTTTATCGACATCCCACTGAACCTGGGTTGGCCTGACTGTTTTGAACAATAAAATACAGCAGAGAAGTAATGCTGTTCCAATTCAGGGCACAGTCCTTAAATAGCCTGGCAGCTTCCACTCCCTGTCCTGGGAGACACCCACTCTTGAGGATACTCCCTCCTAGAACTCAGTTGCCATACTATAAGATGCCCAAGTCATATGGAGAGGCTACATATGGGCATTCTATTCTGGTTGACAGCCCCTGCTGAGCTCCAGCCAAAGCCAGCATCAACTGCCAGCCAGGTGAATGACCCACCTTGGACCTCCAGCTCAGTTGAGCCCTAGGTTAACTCAGCTGACACTGGAGTGTAACTGTGTGGAAGATTCCAAGTGAAAAGTGCCCAGTGAGCCAAAATCAACCCACAGAGAACCCACACAGATAGAGGACCCAAAGAGAGACCTTTTGGTTAGCCTAAGTCAAAGAGCTGTGAGAATTAATAACAGATTATTTGTTTTATTCCACTAAATTTTGATAGTTTCTCACAGCAGCAATGAACAACAGAAACATTCCCCATCATAATGACAAAAGGAAGAGAATATACTTCTAAGAGCCTGAAACCACTGAAGAATATGTTACATGTTAGAACTGAGAGGTCGGGCACACCTACAGAAGTTGGGGCAATCCACTGGGCCATACTCAATTTCCTCTCTCTAGGTTACAAGAAGAAAGCTATGCTCAGCCACATCTTTGAGAGTGTTGCTGAAGCTAGTTTTCTAAAGCCCATGCAAGTACCCGATAATGGGAACAATAAAAATAAACTTGAGCCCTAGCCAGTTTGGTTCAGTGGATGGAGTATCGGCCTGCGGCCTGAAGGGTCCCGGTTTCAATTCTAGCCAAGGGCACATGCCTGGGTTGCGGGCTCAATCCCCAGTGGGGGTTTGTGCAGAGGCAGCCACTCAATGGTCCTCTTTCATCATTGATGTTTCTTTCTCTCCCTTTCCCTTACTCTCTGAAATCAATAGAAATATTAAATAAATAAATAAATAAATAAATAAATAAACAAACTTGAACGCTGAAAAGAGCAATACCATTAATATGTACAGCCACCCACAAGTGGCTTAGCTTATCTGAAATCTGGAAGGGGAATAATGTGCTATCAGAGCCATTCTTCACATAGCTCATCTGTGTTGGATGGGAGTTCAAGGGAACTAAGCCCAAAGCCACGCCCATATCCAGTGTGCTTTACAGATCACACACTTGATCTGCACAGAGGAGAGTTTGAAAACACCACTTCAGTTGGAGTTTATTTTGTGTGTGACACCATTTTAAAAATCAAGTGCTTCTCTTTTACTGACTTTCTTCAATATTGCGTATGCAAAAGACTATTTGTAAAATACAAAAGGTGTAAAGAGTGATATAACAAATGCCCATACATCCACAAACTAGTTCAAAACAAGGATATTGCAGCCCTAGCCGGTTGCTCAGTGGTTAGAGAATTGGCCCACAGACTGAAGGGTTTCGGGTTCAATTCAGGTCAAGGGCACATACCTTGGTCACAGGTTCAATCCCCGGCCCCAGTTGGAGTACGTGCGGGAGGCAACCAATTGATGTGCCTCTCTCACATCAATGTTTTCGTCTCTCTGTCTCTCCCCCTCCCTTCTCTCTCTCTCTCTCTCTAAAAATCAATGGGAGAAAATATCCTAGGGTGAGGATTAACCAAAAAAGACATTGTGATTATGCCGGAATCTCCTGTGTGCCCCTCCCTGATAGCTTTCCCCTCCTCACTCAGAGGCCATCATCACTTTGCATTTTATGTTTGCCATTTTCTTTTACTAAAACTCATTTTACCACATTTATATTCTTAAAATAACAGTGCTTAGTTTTGTAATTTGAGAACTCGATCTATTCAAATTCTTCTACAGCTTCCTTTTTTCTGTTCGACACTATGTTCCTGAGATCCACCCACTGGTGGTAGGCAGCTCCCATCCATTCTTTTCCACTGCTGTATACTCAATTATAGTTTTCTTGGTTTTTTTTGTTTTGTTTTGTTTGTTTGCTTGTTTTATTTTAGTCAATTATATCTCAATAAAAAATAAAATAGAAAATCGATCCTGAAACACAACCTTCAAGATTTTCAACTTCAAAGCAATAGCACAAAAAACTGAAATGCAGACAAGCATTCAGAGACAGGGAGGCGGACCCCTACTGTGGCACCTGACATCCCCACTGGGTCCAGGGGAGGAAGAGAAATGGTGTAGCTTGCTGCTGACCACAGGACAGAGTCATATCTATTGTGGCAGTGCACCCTTACCTTCAATGGGGCTTGGAGAGCCAGGTTCCCAGAACATCACCTGCCAAGATTCTGCGTTTAGGCCAAGTCCTGTTCTTATCAACCTTAACATAGCTTTATACTTCTTTTGTAAAACAGGTAAGAAAAATACCCCTCCCTTTTTTCATAATACAAAAGTAATATCTGATTTTTGTAGATAATTTTGAAAATAGAAAGACAAAAAAGAGAGGGGGAGGATAAAAACCTCACTGTCCAAGAACCACTGATTGTGTACACTTATATACATTCACCAATGTGGTCAGGTATATGTATATTAAATATCTATGGATCTTTTAAAAATAATTTATTAATCCTATGTCTAAAAACCCATCTTAAGGAAATATTAATCAATATAGAAAATATGTACTTGATAAAAATGGAACCATGTTCCACATACCATTTCTCACAATATCCTGATCATCTTTCCATGTAATTACATATTGTTCTTCATAATTTTTTGTGGCTGTATAGTACTCCGTTGTTTGGATGCGTCATAATTTATTTAGCAATTCTCTATTGAGAATATTTATATTGTCTTCAATTTCACCCTATTAAAACAAGGCTACCCATCTACACTAATAAAAGAGAAACATGGTAATTGGCGTACGACCGCTACCCTTTGCATCGGCTAATCAGCGAGATATGCAAATTAACTGTCAGCCAAGATGGTGGCCGGCAGCCAGGCAGCTTGAAACTAACATGAGGCTTGCTTGCCTCAGTGACCAACGTTCCCTGCCTGCCGCTGCAGGCCTCTGAGCCGGCAGTTTCAAACATTGTAACAGATACCGCCTGGCTTCAGCCAGCAGGATCACAACGTTGTATGCAAAGGCCAGAAACCTAGAGCCAAGCCTCAAGCTAAAGCTGGCCCAGAATAAAAAAAAAAAAAAGGAAAAAAGGAGCGGTTGGGAGCTTCAGTCACCCCCAGCCTGAAAACAGCCCTCAGCCCCTCACCCAGACTGGCCAGGCACCCCAGTGGGTACCCCCACCCTGAAGGGTGTGTGACCAGCTGCAAACAGCCATCATCCCCTCACCCAGGCTGGCCAGGCACCCCAGTGGGGACCCCCACCCTGATCCAGGACACCCTTCAGGGCAAACCAGGCGGCCCCCACCCGTGCACCAGGCCTCTACCCTATATAGTAAAAGGGTAATATGCCTCCCAGCACCGGGATCAGTGGAACCGAGAGGCCTCCCGGCACCGGGATCAGCGTGACAGGGAGCAGCGCCCAAAACCCCTGATCGCCCTGCAGCTCTGTGTGTGACAGGGTGCGGCACCCCAACCCCCCCCCCCCACGGGCCCTGCTCTGTGTGTGACGGGGTAGAGCCATAACCTCCCCATCGGCCCTGCCCTGAGTGTAACAGTGGCGGCGCCCCAACCCCCTGATTGGCCCTGCTCTGTGGGTGATAGAGGGCGGCGCCCCAACCCGCTGATCCGCCCTGCTGTGTGTGTGACAGGGGACGGTGCCCCAACTCCCCTATCGGCCCTACTCTCTGAGTGACAGGGGGGAGCTCCTCAACCCCCTGATGGGCCCTGCTCTGTGCGTGACAGGGGGGAGCTCCCCAACCCCCTGATGGGCCCTGCTCTGTGTGTGACAGGGGGGAGCTCCCCAACCCCCTGATGGGCCCTACTCTGTGCATGACAGGGTGTGGAGCCCCAACCCCCCTGATGGGCCCTGTTGTGTGCGTGACAGGAGGCAGCGCCCCAACCCCCTGATTGGCCCTGCTCTGTGCGTGACAGGGGGTGGCGCCGCAACCTCCCCATCGATCCTGCCTTGAGTGTGACAGGGGGCGGTGCCCCAACCCCCCAATCGGCCCTACCCTGAGCGTGACTGGGGGTGGCATCGCAACCTCCCAATCCACCCTGCTCTGTGCATGACAGGGGGCGGCGCCCCAACGCCCCAATTGGCCCTGCTCTGAGCCCGACCAGGGGCTGCACCTAGGGATTGGGCCTGCCCTCTGCTACCTGGGAGCAGGCCTAAGCCAGCAGGTCGTTATCTCCCGAGGGGTCCCAGACTGCGAGAGGGCACAGGCCGGGCTGAGGGACCCCCTCCCCCCCAGTGCACAAATTTTTGTGCACCGGGCCTCTAGTATAGTATAAAAAAAAGAAATAGCACAGAGCCTACGGAGAGTTTGCTTCCATAAACTGAATTCTCCCTCTAGAGAGAGGGCAACATCCCTTGTTCACGTTAGTGAAATTTACAATGATGATGATGAAACTTGTCAACTACTATCCATGTAGGAACCGTGAGTCAATATTCTAGAAAGGGCGGGGGAAATCTGGAAAAACCTCAGTGTGAGCAGGCTTTTCTCTTTGCTAATGTCAATGTCCCAAACTATCACCAGAGTTCTGACATATGAAAGGAAGACTCGGAAATAAGACAAATGGGGACCTTACAGCCCACCTATTGGATGTAGTTTGCAAGAGAGCAAAATATCATAACCAAAGGCAGGCAATAAAAGAACAGAAAGGATGCAATGGACTTAAAAAATTAACAAACCAAGATGCTATAAATTTAGCAATGAGCTATAGAAGGCTTTTCCTTGTGGAAGATGGATACAACAATAGCAGGAATTAGAAGTCTATAAAAACATAGCAAAATAATAATAGTGAAAAAGTCTCTGTTAGAAAGTAACAAATTAGAAATAAGAGCTCCTGTCACCTTGAAATATTTTTAAGAAATTCCCAAGTGTTCATTAAATTTGTTGTGTTTTAGCTTATGTTCTCTGAGCCAAACTGATGCATTAAAAATGAGTTTAGCCCTATCCAGCTTGGCTCAGTGGATAGAGCATCAGTCTGTGGGCTGAAGGGTCCTGGGTTCGATTCCGGCCAAGAGCACATGCCTGGGTTGCGGGCTTAATCCCCAGTAGGGGGTGTGCAGGAGGCAGCCAATCAATGATTCTCTCTCATCATTGATGTTTCTATCTTTCTCTCCTTCCCCCTTCCTCTCTGAAATCAATAAATATATTTTTTAAAAATAAGTTTTATATGATTCTTTCTATATATAGAATTTCCTATTTTCCCAAATTAAAATCATATTTCTCATTACCACTGAAGATGTTTCCATTCTACTGCTGGATTGAGTTACTGAGTCATTCTTATCAATTATTATTAGTAAAATATTTTAATGACTTAATACAAAGTCATACAATGTAAATTTATTTTTCATTTACATAGTTTCATGGTGAATTTACCCAATTTTTTTAAAAAAACACATATAACGGCTTTGTTAGAAATAACCATACTACTAACGGTGGCTGATAAGTTGTTACTGCGTCTTTTAATGAAAGACTCACGAGCGAAATGTAACCACTTCACTCCAGAAGCAGCTGAAAGAGAAAGGAAAATGCCAGAAAAGCAGAATGGAATTAATGGGCCTAAAGAGAAAATGCTGAATGGCTCATCTTGGTAACTAAGAGTCCCATATCTACCAAGCAACAAGACCCCTTAGCCTATTGTTTCCCACCCCAGCCGGTTTGGCTCAATGGATAGAGCACTGACCTACGGACTGAAAGGTCCCAGGCTCGATTCTGGCCAAAGTCACCTGCCTGGGTTGTGGGCTCGATCCCCCATGTGGGGCTTGCAGGAGGCAGCCAATAAATGATTCTCTCTCATCATTGATGCTCCTATCTATCTATCTATCTATCTATCTATCTATCCATCCATCCATCATCTCTTTCCCTCTCCATTGCTCTCTGAAATCAATAAAAGTATATTAAAAAAAGAGCCCATCATTTCTCCAGAAGATACTCAAAGAGTGAAGGAGGTAAGTCACAGTTCAGCATTCCTCCTGCTCACCTCTTAGGGCCTTCTATGCCTTGTGGGGAGAAGGATACACACCCTGCACTGCACAGAGCCTCACCCAACTGGTTTAACCTTCTGACTGTGACAAAGGGGAAAGATGCTTACCTGCATGCCCCAGGAGAAGGTGATCTGTCAGAAGGGTCTACAGGAGAATTGTATCTTTTCACAGAGGACCTGAGGCTCGTGTTTGACAAAGAAGGTGTTGCTTGTGAATCCCTCTTCATCTTCTCCATCTCCATCTGTAGGGGACATAGAATAGGACAGCCATGACCCACAACTGCAGTTTCTAAAAATACCCCAGATGGAAGCAATGCACAACTTTCTTTCAGAAGGACACAATGGGAGTATTTGCAGAGAAGCACCATGAGCTCATTATAGTTAGGTGATTTAGTCAAAAATAAATTCAGCCTCAAAATGCAAAGATTTCTTTCTCCTTGTTTTCTTGAGAAGAGTTAACAGAACCATATGATGGTCCTGGATACAGGACAAAGTAGGTTAAAAGTAGGTTAAATTACCAGCCATCATTACCTAAAAGATAAATCATAAGTAAGGATATAAAGTAATAATAATAATAAAACAAATAATACAAATAAATATAATAATTAATAAATACATAATATACTGTTTTACATACTCAGAATTGTAAACCTACTTTTGCCCACTCCTGTATATAAAGATCTACAATGTTTGGGAAAAGTTTCAGGTGTGATTATAACACAAAATGGTGAATTGTGACCCTGGCCAGGTGACTTAGTTGGTTGGAGTGTCTTCTAATACACCAAAAGGTTGTGGGTTTGATCCCCGGTCAGAGCACGGACAGGAAGCAAACAATCAATGTTTCTGTTTCCTCTCTCTCTCTCTCTCTCTCTCTCTCTCTCTCTCTCTCTCTCTCAGCATGTCCTCAGGTGAGGAATTTTTAAAAAGGGGGGCAGCCCTAGCTGGTTTGGCTCAATGGATAGAGCATTAGCCTCTGGACTGAAAGGTCTTGGTTTCGATTCTGGTCAAGGGCATATGCCAGGTTTTGGGCTCCATCCCCAGTAGGGGGCATGAAAGAGGCAGCCAATCAATGAGTCTCTCTCATCATTTATGTTTCTATCTCTCTCTCCCTCTCCCTTCCTCTCTGAAATTAATAAAAATATATTTTAAAGGGTGGGGGGTGGTGGTTTAAGTGAAAGCTACAATGACATTCTTCCAGAACCAAACTGAAATTACAACTAAAATATAGAAAAACCACCCTGAATAACCAACTAAAGAATAGCTGGAGAGAACTCTCAAAACCAAGGATGGAAAGTGGAGACCGCACAGAGACTGGTAAAAAATGCAATGGTGCCAAAGAGCTGGCCAGGCTCCCACAAACTGTGGTAACTTACACCATGGAATACTATGCAGCTGTAAAAAAGAAGGATCTCTTATCCTTTGAGACAGCATGGAGGGACCTGGAGAGTACTATGCTAAGTGAAGTAAGTCAGTCAGAGAAAGACAAATATCACATGATCTCACTCATATGTGGAATCTAATGAACAAAATAGATCCAGAGACACAGACACATGGAAGAGACTGACGAATCTCAGAAGGAAGGTGGGTGGATAGAGATTAACCAAGGAACTTATATGGATACTAGAGGCCCAGTGCATGAAATTCGTGCACTCGGGGAGGGTCCCTCAGCCCAGCCTGCGCCCTCTCACAGTCCGGGAGCCCTTGGGGGATGTCTGACTGCCAACTTAGGCCGTGAGCCCAGCTTCTGGCTAAGTGGCGCTCCCCCTGTGGGAGCGCACTGACCACCAGGGGACAGCTCGTGCATTAAGCGTCTGCTCCCTGGTAGTCGGTGCGCATCATAGCAACCAGATGTTCTGTTGTTTGGTTGATTTACATATTAGCCTTTTATTAGCTAGGATATTATATAGGATATGCATAACCCATGGACATAGACAATAGTGTGGTGAAGACCTTGGGGGTGGGGCAGGTCCAGGGTAGAGGAGGTGAATGGGATTTTAAAAAAGGGACATATGTAATAGTTTCCACAATAAAAATCTGTATATATAAAAGCTAATATGCAAAGTGTCCCCTCAGGAGTTTGACCAGGAGACTGGGAGTTTGATCGCTATCTATGATGTGCACTGACCACCAGGGGGCAGCACAAAATGAAGGGAGGCCCCGGCTAGCAGCTGGAAGGCCCCAATCGGCCCTGATCGCTGGCCAGGCCTAGGGACACTACCCATGTACAGATTTCATGCACCAGGCCTCTAGTCTTATCTAATAAAGAGGGAATATGCTAATTAACCCTCACACCATCACAAAGATGGTGGTGCCCACAGTCAATAAGGAGGGAATATGCTAATTGACTTCCCTGCCCTCAAAGATGGCGGCACCCACAGCCAATAAGGAGAGAATATGCTGATTGCCACGCCCTCAAAGATGGTGGTGCCTACAGCCACAGATGGCAGCACCCAGTCCCCTCAGCCCCACCAGGGTGGCAGGCGTATGGCAAGGCCAACCCAGGTGAGTCTGGCCACTCTGCGTGCCTGCCTCTGGAGTCCCCTAGTCCCCTCAGCCCCGAGTCTCCCAGGGCCAGCCTGAGGCACAGGCAAGCCTCAGATGGCAGCTGCCCAGCCACCCAGGGCCGGCCCAAGGTGCAGGCAAGCCTTGGATGGTGGCTGCCCAGCCGCCCAGGGCTGCCAGAGGCTCAGGTAACCAGGGCCAGCCAAGGCTTGTGCTGTTGGCAGCAGCAGCAGTAGAGGTGTGATGGGGCGTCGCCTTCCCCTGATCACCTCCTGCCCCTGAGGGCTCCTGGACTGTGAGAGGGGGCAGGCCGGGCTGAGGGACACCCCCCCTCCAGTGCATGAATTTTCATACACCAGGCCTCTAGTAAATTTATAAAAAGACAGTGAGCTGTGGACCCTGTGACCCTACCCACCCCTCTGTATCTTCCCCATGGTCTCCCTCTACAGTAGGCTAGAGGCATGTGCCTCGGTACCTGGCCCACAGTGGGTGCTCTGCAAGGGTGGTTCCCTTCTCCATCACACTTTTCTGTAGCAAATCCTTATTTGGTCCTCACACCCGCATTCATAGGCCCCCCTCCACAGAAATATACCCTACTATAAAAACCAAGGGTCCGAAACATTCACTTCTCATGTGAAAACCTTAGGGCTACCCTGGATTTAAAAAAATGTGGTGTTATAAAAATAAATGCCCAGTAGTACAGTAATGTGGTGGTTTTAAAATAAATGCACACATAATTGGGTGTTCTCCCTTCAACAGATGGGGCTCAATTCCCATACTCCTGAGTGTGGGCTGGTCTCAGTGACTTGCTTTGAATGCACAGAATGTGGCAGAACTGATGATGTGAAACTTCTGAGGCTGATGCATAGATGTGATACATAAACGCTCTGTCTCTCAGATCTCTTGCTCTGGGAGAGGCCAACTGCCTTGTCATTTGGACACTCAAGTGGCTCTATGGCGAGGTCCCCATCATAAGGAACTGAGGCCTCCAGCCAACAGCCATGTGATTGAGCCAGCCTTGAAGAGCCCCAGCCAAGCTTTCAGATGACTGCAGCCCTGCACGCCATCCTGAGCACACCCTCAGGAGAGACCCTGAACTAGAAGCGCCCAGCTAAGCCACCCTCAATTTCTGACCCAAAGAACCAGTGAGGTAATAAACATTTGTTTGAAGCTGCTAAAGATTTGGTATAATTTGTTACTTTCCTTCTGAGAGTCTGGAATCTGAGTATGTGCCTGGCAGGGGGTGCCTACATGACCAGCTCCCAATAAAACTAACAGTGACAACAAACAAAAGTAGTGTAGTATGTATAATTTCTAAATAAATATACCTAATTGGCAGTTCCTGCTCAACATGTGTTTTGCTGATGGTGTCAGTATGACAAGAAAAATATTTAAAGGCGCCCTAGCTAGTTTTGCTCAGTGGATAGAGCGTTGGTCTGCAGACTGAAGGGTCCTGGATTCGACCCTGGTCAAGGGCATATGCCCGAGTTGATGGCTCCATCCCCAGTAGGGGGCGTGCAAGAGGCAGCCGACCAATGATTCTCATCACTGATGTTTCTATCTCTCTTTCTCCCTTCCTCTCCGAAATCAATAAAAATATAAAAATTTAAAAAAATATTTAAAGGTCACTGTTATTAATGATGGCTGGCCTAGAACCTCAGTTCCGGTTGCCTGTAGAGGCAAGACTGGCCCAGATTCAGACACCCTTAAAGAAGCAGAGAGAGGACACTCAGAACATTCTTTCTGACTCCTAGCCTCTGGAGGGCAGGCTGGAAGGAGGATGAGGTCTTTAGGAATTTGCTCCAAGGCACTAAGATTTAGGAGGGTCCAAAAAGTTAAATGCTTTTCAAAGGTTGGGTGAAATTTTAGGCCAAATCTGAACCTTGAGCAGTCCCTGGACATTGACAGATAAGCCCAAGTCAAGCGCAGGGAGGAATGGCACTGTCAGTTCAATGGGTCCCGAGGGTGAGCATGTGAGTGTGTACATACCCAGGAGACCTCCGGTCCTATAGGGTTTCCTTTTCCAGCTTTGACTCGGCTAGATGTGGATGAGGACTTCTTCTTTGTGATGGTTCGAGTTGGCGAAGACTTGTAGGAATGTTGAGCAGGGCTGCCGGTAGCTATAGGGGGGCAGATGTTAAAGACTAGAGTGTTACAGCAGAACAGCCAGAGAGACCACAGCATAGATGGAAAGGGTAGGGTGAGCAAGGAGTTGGGAATAACACACTTGTTAAAACGTGACACACAGGCAATGCCATCTAAAAATCCCACCACGCTTTTTCTCATGTGCACAGAAGGGATTGTATCATTGCGGTCGGATCACGAGACTTCTCACTTCATATTACACAGTGTTGTACAAAGTATCATACTTTAAAAAGATATTAGCTTATAAGAACATATACTAAATAACTTCAAAATGCAATGGGTGTTTAATTTTAAAGCGTGCCTTTAACATTTATGTAAAATGTTCGTTGTACTCATTCAATAGAAACTTATCTGGCCACTGGCTCAAGCTAGAAATGAAACTACTGGTCCGCAATGTGGTAAAAGACTCCCACAGTCAGAGTTCAAGAGTCCAGTTCAGCCCTAGCTGGTTTGGCTCATTGGGTCCCAGGTTCAATTCCGGTCAAGAGCACATGCCCAGGTTGTGGGCTCGATCCCCTGTAGGGAGCGTGCAGAAGGCAGCTGATCAATGAATCTCTCTCATCATTGATGTTTCTCTCTCTCTCTCTCTCCCCCTTCTTCTTTGAAATCAATAAAAATATATTTTAAAAAAAGAGCCTGTGTAATTTTGTTAACCAGTGTCACCCCAATGAATTCAATAAAAAGGGGGAAAAAAGAATCCAGTTAATTTCAGGAGTTCAAAATCTGGGCTTTGCAGCCAGACAGACTGAACAGTCACCTAATAGCTGGATCATGTTGGGCAGTTTGCTTAACCTCTCTAAACATCAACTTCCTTGTGTAGAAAGAGTTAACATAGTAGGCCCGACTACTGTCTTTGCACATAACTGCTTACAGCGTTGGGCCTTGGTCAGCATCTGTGAACTCAGATTCCAGGAGCGTTCTCAGCACTAAGCAAAGCATAGCTCACTGCACCTAAGCTATTTGTACAAACACCATGATTTCTGCTTTCCTTCTAAGAGTCTGGAATCTGGGCATGTGTCTTCCAGGGGGTACCTACGTGACCAGCTCCCAATAAAAACCCAAGGCACTGAGTTTCTAATGTGCTTTCCTGGTAGGCAACATTTCACACATGTCACAACTCATTGCTGGGAGAACGTGACCTGTGTCACTATCCTGGAAGAGGATGCTGGAAGCTCGTACCTAGTCTTCCCCAGAGTAAGTCATAGCAATGAGTCCTCCTAGACCAGTGATGGTGAACCTATGACACGCGTGTCAGAGGTGACACGCGAACTCATATTTTTGGTTGATTTTTCTTTGTTAAATGGCATTTAAATATATAAAATAAATATCAAAAATATAAATCTTTGTTTTACTATGGTTGCAAATATCAAAAAAATTTTATATGTCACACGGCACCAGAATTTAGTTAGGGTTTTTCAAAATGCCGACACGCCGAGCTCAAAAGGTTCGCCATCACTGTCCTAGACCAAGGGTGGGGAACTTTTTTTCTGTCAAGGGCCATTTGGATATTTATAACATCATTCATGGGCTATGGATTATCAACTTAAAAATTAGCCTGCTATATTTGGTCAAACATTTCATTAACTCACCCCTAATGCCTTGGCAGGGCCAGAACCAATGATTTCACGGGCTGACGTTCCCCACCCCTGTCCTAGAGAGTCACTAACGCTGGGAGGAGTCTTGGGGACCTCGTGACACATCTCTCTTCCCAAAGTTGAAATACTTCCTGCTTCCCAGGAATTTTTTATTTGTTTGAGACATAATTCACATATCATAAAAATTCGCCTTTTTAATATTTTGTGTTTCTAGCATATTCACAAGGTTGTGTAACCATAACTGCAGTCTAATTCCAGGACATTTTCAGCACCCCCAAAGGAACCCTTGTACCCATAAAGCATTCATTCCCCTCCCCACTCCCCCATTCCCTATCAACTGCTAATTTACTATCTCTTTGGATTTGCCTATTCTGCACATTTCACATAAATGGAAACATACAATTGTGGCATTTTGTGTCTGGCTTCTTTGACTGAACATGTTTTCAAGGTTCATCATGTAGCATAAATCAGGAATTCATTCCTTTTTATAGGTGAATAATATTCCACTTTATGGAGATATCACAATTTTATTTATCGATTCATCTGGTGATGAACGTTTGGGTTTTTTATACTTTGTGGTAATAATGAAAAATGCTGCTAAGAACACTTGTGTACAAATTTTGATATGAACATATGTTTTCAATTTCCTTGGCTACATACCTAAGAGTGGAATTGTTGGGCCATATGGTAACTCTGTGTTTAACTGTTTGAGGAACTTGGCCACACAGTTTTCATTCCCACCAGCAATGCATAAAGCTTACAATTTCTCCACATCCTCACCAACACTTCTTTTCCTTTTTTGCTTTGAATTTTAACCATCCTAGTAAAATGTGAAGTAGTAGCTCATTGTGATTTTTATTAGCATCTCCCTAATGACTAATTATGTTGAGCATATGTCGTGCTTATTGGCCATTCATATATCATCTTTGCAGAAACAGCACTGCTCAGAAACAGCTAGAACTAGGTAGAGAGTTATATGTCATTTACATGTCATCTCACTGATTACACTATCTTGGGAACTAAGACCAGACCTACCCTAATGTAGACAGCGTGGTTCATGGGCAAACAGAAGATGCCAGTCCTGATTAATATTGCCATGATGATTTGACCCACTTTGGTCAAAGAAGGGCTTTGATGGCATGGCCCAGTGTTTCTCAGACTATAGTATGTAGGTCTGGTGGGTCCTGGAGTTTGTTTTCCTAACAAGCTCCCAGGTGATACCGATGCTGCAGGTCCATGGACCAGGGCTTGAGTAATGAGGCTCTAGACATGTGTTAAACTCTCTTACTGTGCCAATCTCATTTAATCCTCATGGCAATTTAAAATAACTGCATTTTATAGATGAGGAAACTAAGGCTTAGAGAGATTAACTTATCCAAAGTGGTAAGAAACAATAAGTGGTAGAGTTTATAAACCCCAAAGACTGGTTTAAAGGCTACTCTGCCAAACCATCTCTTTAAATTAAAAAGTCTAACCTCAAAAAAATAAGTCTAGCCTGGCTGGCATGGTTCAGCGGTTGAGCATTGACTTAAGAAGTAGGAGGTCACGGTTCGATTACCAGTCAGGCCACATGCCCGGGTTGTGGGCTTGATCCCCAACAGGGGGCATGCAGGAGGCAGTGGATTAATGTTTCTCTCTCATCATTGATGTTTCTATCTCTCTCACCCTCTCCCTTCCTCTCTGAAATCAATAAAGATATATTTTAGAAAAAAGTCTAACTCCCATTAACTCATGAAATAGAGTTTTTTCCTAATCCACATGCCTTCAATGACAAAATTATTTACTTACCTTTGTGACACTTAAAAAACACATAGCAATAGCAAAACACTGGTGGGCAGACATTTCCCAAAGCCAGTAAAAGCGAAGCAAAATACAAAAAATCAGGAATAACTTATAGGCTAACCAACACCATTTCTGGCATTTTCCTTAGTGTCACCAGCTTGGCCTCTTTTACCTGAGCCACCGAACTGCTTAGTGAATGGGACTGCACTTTTACTCCTGGATAAAGCAGGCTGTGTGGGCGCCGACAGACGCCTAACGCCTAAGTTTTCCTGGAAAGTAACTCGCATGCCAGGAGCTGAGGAATGGAATCAAATAAAAAATGTAAAAAGCAACATTCAAACAAAACAAAACAAATGTTTAAAACAGCACAGTGAATGATGCAAATTAACTTTTGGGTGGTAGGACTAAGTGGAAAATAAAAATATTCTGGCACAGGATGGCTTCAGAGTTCATCATAGTAAAATAAAACAAATGATGTATCATTTAGAGTATGAAAGAGTGCATTAATTCTCTTGGGGTGCCAAAATTCATTCAATATGCCATTACAGTATTACCTGTATCACTCACTCTAAGAGAGTTAGCCCATCTCTATAATATGGACTCAAGAAACCATTTACTCACCAAGTAGACCTAACATTGAAAAAAAGATTACTTCTACAAAACACTTGTTTTAGGTCCTCTGTAAAGAAATATTTCATAAGACACTGATTTTGTTCATGTGTAAATATGCATCCTTTCATACTTTTTCCATATAAATAAGGGCAAAATTGAATAAGCACGAAAATAAAAATAGCCATCTGATTATCAGCTGTAATGGAAGTAATAATATTCACAATCCAAAATTCAGGGACTTAAATATCATTCTGATGGTTTTGGAACGTAGTATAAGGTAATGGATTAACTTTTTCATTACAGTCAAACCCCGTTTGTCAGATGTCTCCCATCTCAAACAATTTGGTTTCTCACCAAGTTGTTCACAGAAAAAATGTCCTGGTTGTCAAACCAAACTTCTGTTTTTTGATCTGACAACCCTTTCATGCTGATACATCAGCATGACAAAAAGCTTCTCTCAGGCAACAAACAAAAGAGAAAATGCTTTTGTTGCTAGGGAAGCCAACATTAGCATAATTTTAAAACATAAAGAGGCCATCAAGAATGCTAACGTTGCTAAGGGTATGAAAGAAGCAATGAGCATAGGCAATGGAAGAGGTAGAAATACTGTTGCTGATTTGGATAAATGAGAAGCAGTTAGCCAGTGACAGCATTTTGGAGGCAGTGATATGTGAACAAGCAAAGATGCTGCATGCTGCCCTCAGAGACATCCCTGGACCAAATGCTAAAAGTGATTCATTTAAGGCCGGTGGGGGGTGGTTCAACAAATTTAAGAAAAAAAGGTGTTTATTAATAGATTAAACAGCATGTTAGACATGTACTATATATAAGAAAGGTTAAAATGGAATCATTTGGGAGTCTGGAACAGATTAATTGTATTTACATTATTCTTAATGGGAAAGAATGATTCCGTTTTTTAACGAATCGCTTCTTGAACAGCCTTCCGAAACGAATTAAGTTCGAGAACCGAGATTCCACTGTACTTTGTATTCTTTGGGTACCCAGTAGCCAGTAAATGGTTGGGGAATTAAAATGTTCAATTCATAATTAGCAAGTAGATAATTTAGCTGCTAATCTTTATATACTAATCAATGCAAATATGAATTTAACATCAATTGGTAGCCACGTGAATTCATGAAAGCATATGAAATACACAAATAGGATAGCATTATGGATTTAAAAGCATGTAGATGTTTTCTCATCCAGCTCTTAATCAATCCCAGGTTTCCAGTGCTTACCCATGAACTACATTAGAGACCAGCCACACTGACATTTATGGGTCTCTGACACACAGGACAGGCCACTGTGCTCGAGGTGCAAGGCCAATGCCATCAAAAAATAACTAGGAAGATGCACTCGCTTCTTCAAAGTCACAAACATCCTTCTGCTGGCCCTTTGGTGATGACTTGATGTGTTAAGTACCCCACTGGCACCTGACACTTCTTTAGTGAGGCTTTAAGATACACATTCGATGCATGGGCAGCTTCCACCTTCCGTAACCTGCATGTTCTGAAAGGTCTCAGTTCAGACTTTTATCGACTTCTCTGAGCCTCCATTGGAACTCGGGTAGCTTTAAATCTCCTTCAGATTCTGACACTGGCACGTATCCTATACATATCATCTCCTACCTCAAAGCAGAGTACTGAAAAGGGCCGCCCATCATTTTCCCCTTTAAAGGCTCCATATTAATTCTGAACTGTTTGGGCAGGCCCCCAAAGCACAGGCAGTAACACATCTGAGTCTCCCACGTACCTCTGACTCATCAATTCTGCCATTTCTGGCTAATCACCTACATCACACCAATAGCTGGATAGTTACTTTTTTTTAACAGTCATATCTGCCCACTGGCCAATTAATTTTGGGGGAGGATAACCCCTGCATGCACTGTGGAAGATGGAACAGTCTCTTTAAGGCAGGGAGGACGGCAGTAATTCTGTCTCTATATAACCACAACCTGGCTGCAAAGGGTGTTGCCACTTTTGTGGCCCTCACATTCAGGCCACAAGACTAGGATAATGGCAGTGTTTGCAGAAGGCATAAGAGGGGCTCTCACTCCCCTGGCCGGCATGGCTCAGTGGTTGAGTGTTGACCCATGAACCAAGAGGTCAAGGTTTGATTCCTGGTCAGGGCACAGGCCCGGATTGCGGGCTCAATCCACAGTGTGAGGTGTGCAGGAGGCAGCAGATCAATGATTCTCTCTCATTATTGATGTTTCCCCCCCCTCTCTCCCTCCCTCCCTCCCTCCCTCTCTCCCTCCCTCTCACTTCCTTCTTCTCCGAAGTAAATAAAAATATTTAAAAGTTTTTTTAGAACAAAAGAGGGGCTCTCACGAAGACTGACATTAAGACACACACACTAGAAAGAACAAAACTGGATATCAGATCTCCACGTTCACTTGCCTCGCTCTGGAGAATAAGATATTGCTGCGGAGGATGAAGACAGCCGCTTACTCATAGGAGGCTCCATCTTCTTTGGTAAATTCATACTTGATGTGGAAATTTTCTCATATGCTACAGAGAAACACAGTAAAGACATTAGTACATACACCACTGTAGACTGAGAAACACACACCCCAGCATTCTTCCCATCCTAATCCACATGCCTTCGAAGCCACTGTGACACAGCACACTGCTTCTAACATCCTCCTATCTACCACTGTAGCCCAGCTGCAGATGCCCTGGCCACAGCAGCCTTCGGTCTGAAGCAAGATCTTCTCTTCTACTTCTCGACTCTGTTCTTCTCTTTGATTTCATCCAACCTCACTCAACTGTCCAACTAAAGCTATGCTAATCCCACCAGCAAATCACTTATTTCCTTGTGTCCAGGGGCTTTTAGTCAGTATATTCAGACCACATGAAAACACCACCAATCTGGATCCAGAGATAAATCAGCACCAGAAAATGTTCTATGGCCTGACTGGGTGCATGAGCAGGAACTGGACTTTTTCTGAAGGCTGTCTACAGCTCAGGTTGGACAGAGAAGTCATTTGTAAGGCAAGGAGCTCTAGTTAAAGCAGAATAAGCTTCAGTTGATTTCTTCCTCTTATCAAGAGATGGGGTCACAATGGCCTTTTCTCAAATGTTATGATAGTTTATGGTTAGAATGTTAACATATGGTCCCAGGTTTGGTGTTCTTAATTTTAGAGTAGTTTCTAAATGAACCCATTACAGTAAATGAAGCAGTATGGATGGTGCCCTGCCAAGCCATATCGGAACCCAAGGCAACAGGGAAGATGTATTTCTTAGCTTGAAAGGAAGCAAACTCACCAATAAGATTTTCAAAATCTACCCCTCTCCTCATGTTTTCAAATGAGAGAAATTCCATGTTTGATATTTCTTCTGACTAAGAGATGATCTTAAAACATTTGAAAGCCCTAGCTGGTTTGGCTCAGTGGATAGAGCATCAGCCTAAGCACTGAAGGGTCACAGGTCCAATTCAGGTCAAGGGCACGTACCTCAGTTATAGGCTCAATCCCCAACCCTGGTTAGGGTGCATCCAGAAAGTAACCAATTAATGTTTTTCTCTCTCTGTCTCTCCCCCTCCCTTCCACTCTCTTTAGAAATCAATGGAAAATGTCTCTTGGTGAGGATTAACAAACGAAAAAGAAAAAAAAAATTTCATTGACTTAAGCTGAAGTCAAATTACAATAAATTCTTGTTTTGGTATAAATAAAATATTAAAACTTACAATTCTGGGAGTTTTAAATCTTAAAATTCTGTGAGTTTTCAATTTTTCAGTATTTTGGCAACTACTTTAATGTTCTGAAAAATAATTAACTATTGGAAATTACATGAAGTCATGTACATAGATAGGGGTACACATTTCCTCCTTTGCCTCAGGCTCCAACATGGTTCTGCATGACAATGGTCTTTAGGAATTCGATATTTTGTTCATCATGAATTGTTCTGCATTAATTTTGATTAAAATATTATTTGATCTTGATATTGTGTGCCCGAGTTGAGTACACTTGCCTCACCCTGGCCGGGACCCTGGGTGCGATTCCCAAGGGGTAGTGATCAAGTCCACCTGCCCCTCTTTATCAAGGGAAGGCCAGGGCCCACACTACGGTTCCCTCAGCCCATGCAGCAAAACCTCTGCTACTCAGTAACACTAAGAAAGATTATTCTTCAGAAAAGGGATGTTGGAAAGCAAGGATATTTACACTTACTGCTATAAACTGACCTTGTGCATGGCTAGTAAATAGTGCGTCCCTTTTACCTTGTTTTTTCTTTGCAAGCCAAAGATGGGTTGAATTTCTAAAGTCATTATTAAATGGGAGCAAAGTTTTGCTAATTCTATTCTTGATCTAGACCCTAGGAAGTTCCAAGCCTGTATCGAAAGCAGACAGCCTATCAGAGAAGTGAAGTCAAGAACCGAGCCCATTGATTGCCTTGCTTGGATCCCCAGTGTTAGTGCTTAGGAACTCCCTGCCACTCCCTCTCAATACCTCTCCAGAAATCCATCACATTAACAACACCCGGAACTCCGTGATTAAGCAGAAGTGACTGAAACACAATACTACTTAATGCCCAAAGCGATGATTAATGAGAGGGTGAAAGATCTGAACACACAAACGTCAAACACTGACAAGATTTTCAAAGCAGAAGTTAGTGAGCTAAGGATGATGACATGTCTCCAGGGCAGGAGGATGTAAGGCATGTACAGCTCTACGATGACAGAAACATAGAAATATGAGCATGTCATTCACATCGCTAGAAAAAATGTTCTAAGGGGTAAGACTAAGAAATCATTTGTAAAAGTGCTTCAGACACACATGGTAATGGAGGATGATGATCAGTACAGTCATCACAAAATGCCATGGCATGGTGATGCTCGGATATACCATTGGTGGACTCGGAGGCAGCAGGGGTCTCTGGATCCGGAGGAGGGGTGCTGGCCGCTAAACCTAGAGGAGGGGGTGGAGTATTTTCTGATTCACCTACACAGCAAAAAATCAGAGCAAAGAGAGATAAAGGAAAAGTCCCACTTTCTGGTTGACTTAGTTCCTACTTAGGAAACTAGAAAAAGTAACTGAAATGGGCTGACTTCTCATAAACAGAAAAACAAAGTATATTCACTGATAAGAGGTTAAATGCACAATTCAACAAAGACGAGAAACTGTAATATAAATGGAAACCCATCTGCTTTCAGGAAGAGCTATTCCACACATCCTATCCTGTGGAATAGGATGACAAGAAATAAGACACTGAAGGGGGAAAGCCATCCAGGCTAGTAACAATCCATACAGTAAATTAAAGATCTGAACCTTTAAAATGAGTATGAACTGGATAATGAAATAAGTCATCTTGAAACAAAATAGAAAGAGCAATAAGAATTAATAATGAGGAGAGGAAACCCCTCTCCTGCTTTTTAGAGGGTAACTGCTGCTCGGCCTTTGTGGGTTGCGCTGCAGCAGTGACTTAGCCTACTGCCACTGACGTTCCCAGAAATCAGATTGTCTCAATGCTTGCCGGGTGGATCCAGTTAAGCAGGCTCTGCATTCACGTTCTTTGCTTTTCTTTTGCTTTACCTCATAGCCCAGTTATTGTACCAACTGCTGCCTGCTACAAAAGAATGCAGATCCCCTTCACGAGAAACACATACATAGGAAACTTGGCAGTTTGAAACATCACATCTGGAAAAGGTATCTGCAGATTGGTACCAAGCATCCCCCAGCCCCCTGCAGGCTGTGCCCACAATCTCCCACCTGCCCTGGGGCCCTGCAAAGCAGGGACAGTACTAAACTCACCTTCACGTCCTCCAGCCCTGACGACGACTGCTGGGGACGTTCCTCCCCAGGCTGCTGGCAAGGCTCCTCCCCAGGCTGCTGGCGGGGCTCCTCCCCAGGCTGCTGGAGTTGCTGAAGCTCCTCCCCATGAGCACCTCTTCTTGAGCTCCAGCTGCCTTGAGCGCTCCAGGGACCGGCGCAGCATAGCCTCCAGCCGCTCCTGCCCAGGTTGCGTAAGGGAGAGCAAAATTAACACCAGCCTCAATGCTGGGATGAGTCACCAAATGGGGATCTGTGCTCAGCATCCAAAACCCACACACAAGTGCTCTCTGCTGCACAGTGCCTTCTTGGTGGGTGGAGAGTAAACAATGCGGCTGGTGTGATCCCAGACCCAACACCTCATTCCTAGGACAGGCTGTGCAGCCAGGCCTTGATTTGTTTGTTTGTTTTTGTTTTTTAAAAATATACTTTATTGATTTTTTACAGAGAGGAAGGGAGAGGGATAGGGAGTAAGAAACATCGATGAGAGAGAAACATCATGAGAGAGAAACATCGACCAGCTGCTTCCTGCATACCTCCCACTGGGGATGTGCCCGCAACCAAGGTACATGCCCTTGACGGGAATCAAACCTGGGACCCTTCAGTCCGCAGGCGGATGCTCCATCCACTGAGCCAAACCGGCTAGGGCTTGATTTGTTTAAGAATAATGCTAGACACGCATTAACTCCTTGAGGCCTGTCTCAAGCCTGTTTTGTCCCACCTACTATGCTCTAGACCAGGGGTGGGCAAACTTTTTGACTCGAGGGCCACAGTGGGTTCTTAAATTGGACCCGAGGGCCGGAACAAAAGCATGGATGGAGTGTTTGTGTGAACTAATATAAATTCAAAGTAAACATATCATTACATAAAAGGGTATGGTCTTTTTTTAGTTTTATTCATTTCAAACGGGCCAGATCCGGCCCGCGGGCCATAGTTTGCCCACGGCTGCTCTAGACCCAACCAAATGCTCTCTAGTTGAAATGCATAAAGCAGTCTGATTTGAGAACATTTCAATTAAAATATAATTTAAATGTTATAGCCTTAAGCCTAACTTTTTTAGGGTGCTACATGACTGTGAGGTTTATTTTGTAAAGCCCTGTTTTCATCTTAGAATTTCTTAAAGGGGGATTAACTGTTTTCTAAATTATAACACTTTTCTGCTCTATAGTTTTCTGGGGATAATGCTACATATTTCAAAATAAAGAGAGACAAATGTAGGGGAGCTTCTAGCCACAAAATAAAGCATCTGTGCCTTCTCAGAGATGGATGGGAAAAAGGGAGAGAGAATTCAACAGTTTTTTAGCCAGAAGAGAAAAGCATCCAGGCTTCTAACAGAGCATTTATCAAAAGCACTCTCCTCTATTAACCCAATTGTCACTTTCATAAGGTTGGGCCTGACTGCTGGCAAGTATTACCTTGGCATTGGAGTTCCAATTCTATACTCCTCACTGCCCCAGTGATGCTGCAAATACCAACCCTTCTCCCTGCCTCCACATGGAGAAGGCCGAAGCAAGGTAAACAGTTATGCTGAAACCCTTTGGCCCTCATAAAACCCACCATGGGATGCTCCAGGAACTGCGCTAATCTTAGCCTGACTCCAAACAAAAAGATCCTCTTTTCTCCTGGCTTAAGTAAGCAAGCCAAATTAATTTAGGGCAGCACCAACTGAGCAACCGTGACTTAAGGATTGGGAAAGGCTCCCTGATTTTACTCACTAGAAACACAGAAAAGAGGTGCCTGGACCCATCCTTGGTCTACACCAGAGGGATAAGGTGAGCATTTGCCACATCTTGGCCTCCTTTGCAGAATTGCTCTCTGAACAACACTTTGCTAAGAGACAGCCTCTCCAGGGACCTGAGAGCTGAAAGGCGAGTTTTTTCCTCCTGTAAATCTCAGATTTGAATTTGCTCTACTTTTTGGCTGAGATTCCACAATCATGAGTGTGCATTTTCTGGCAGAGTCCTGTCCTCATGACCTGGGGGAGGGGGGGGTCCATGAAATTGTGACAGCCAACCCCCAGGGTCTGTCTGAGAAAAGCTGGGGGCATTGAGGGACTTAACATCTTGACTATTTGATGCTTGAGGTATGATTGCTCAAGACTGGGGCTGAATAGTATTTCATTGCATGGATTTAACATATTTAATCAATGACCTAACTTAAGTGCTGAAACCTTGTACCACAGAGTAAATTTAGTATTTAGTGGGTAATGGGAGATTTCCTACATGCCAGGACCTCACAAGGTAGCCTCACATCTAATAGGCCAATGAGAAGAAAGAACACTAACACTTCAGGCCCACCTTACCACCAAACAGCTATCTAGGGGCATAATTAGAAGGGAGTGATCACCCAAAGCCAGACCTACTCATTGACTGTTCAGTTACCTTTAGAAAAAAATATCTCTCCATCTACCCTCAATCCACCGAGGGGCTCCAAATTCCACCATTAGAGATTCATTCCTTTGAACTGTTTGTAGGCTTATGAAAATGAAGCTATCCCTGAAAGATGACACAATCACTTTGTGTCACCCACTTTTGGAGAGATGATGAAAAATAGATAGTAACCAAGCTCTATGTTAAGGGGATTTATAGAAGCCAAAGTTGTCAGAATGGGATGACTCAAACATCAAAAAAACAAACAAAAAAAACCAAAAAAAAACCAAATTGGTGCACTTCACTTTTCTTAAAGGTTAGTTTACATAGGTCAGTATTACTCAGTATGTATCTTTCTGTTCCATCATGTGATGGAATGGAAAGAATCCTAGATTTAGAGTCAGGAGATATGGATTCCAATTCCACCTCTGCCTGCTACTTTTAGCCCTGTCACCTTGAGTTCATTGTTTTAACATACTTGGACATCAGTTTCCTCATCTATAAAATGGGGATATTATCTATATTGACAGACCACTCAAGTCTACAAGATAATAACTAGCATAGGAAATCCTCAGCCAATGCTAACTGAATCTGAATTTAAAGAGGAGATTATCAACAGGGCAGTTTGAGCAGTGGTTCTCCAACCAGAGTGGGTCCCTCCCCCAGAGTCCCCTGCATGCTTGTTAGAATACCATGGCTGGGTCCCACCAAAGCAACTCTGGGTGGAATCTGCTGAGGATTTGCATTTCTGATGAGTCAGTCCCAGGCAATGTCAGTGCTGCTGGTCCTGGGGCTACACTTCCAGAAGCACTGGTCAGAGGACAGGCTGAGCATGAGAGAGCATTTAAGAAAGTTCCATCACAACAGAAGAACAGTATTAATAAATATTAGAGCTGCATACCGCATACCTCGACTCCTGCCAAGCTCTGGTTCTCCTGATGGTCGATAGAGGATGGGGAAAGGACAAGGCAGATTCTTGTCCCTAGAATGCCCTCTATTGGGTGGGGCTTAGTAGAAGGAAAGAGTAAGGAGACCTCATCATTGACCCCTTGAGCTCTGGCTCTAGATCTGCCTGGATGAACTAAAAGGTGAATCATGATGAAGGTGACCTGCTGACCTGGCCTAGCAGTATAAAAGGACTCAAACGAGGCACAGCCTGCGCACTGATACACAGACAGCCAACTATGGCAGGAGAGGAGGGCTGGCAGTGCCTTTTCCAGTGCTCTTACTACTTGTGATCTGGAGATGACAGGTGGACAAGCTCCCAAATGGTCTCCAGCAGAGCTCCATAGAGGGTTTTTCTCTCTACAGATGTCTACCTCTAACCAGAATGGCCATTCAGTCACCATGAGTCCACAGCAGCCAATGGGCAGCCCTTGGCTTAGTGAAGTTATGTTTAGGTTGAGTTCAGAAATGTGTCTTTCTTTTCTTTTTTTAAATACTCACCCGAGGCTATTTTTCCATTGATTTTTTAGAGAGTGGAAGAGAGAGGGAAAGACAGAGAGAAATATCAATGTGAAATAAGCACATTGATTGGTTGCCTCCTGCACATGCCCCAACCAGGGCCCAAGTTGGGGAGGAGCCTGCCCTTGACTGGAATTGAACCTGGGACCCTTCAGTCCGCAGTCTGATGCTCTATCCACTGAGCCAAACTGGCTAGGCAAAAATGTATTTTTCTTACACTCAGCCTGGTGGGTCTTGTTAGGTATTAATCAATATCACAATGATAAGTTGTGATGTGTCAAAATACCTTACAAAGATGAAGCTACTCTTTGAGAGAGGCCTTTCTTAGCATGAGGAACATGGACTTGGCTTTGCCAGGCTCCATTTTCCAGGGCCTCTGATCAGGAAGCCATCCCTCCCAAGTGGAGAATGGGTGACCACAGTGTGTTGTCAGCCCTACCCCAGGGAGGTGACAAGGCTTGCTCCAGAAGCTCCATCCTTGGAGCATGAGAGGGTTGGAGGAACCTGCCTTGAGGAAAAGGCAGCCTCCAATGGACAATGGACAGCCCATTCCCCAGGACAGGCCTGGCCAGCCTCCAGTCCTCCTGACCTTCAAGACCCCTGGGAGCCAGGCTGTCTATGGTGCTCACTTCTCTACTGGCAGACAGAGGCCCCCTGGCTGAGTCTGGGGCTCACCCATACAGATGTGAAAACTCACCAAGAGCCCTAGCTAGTGTTGCTCAGTGGATAGAGTGTCAGCCTGTGGACTGAAGGGTCCCAGGTTCGATTTTGGCCAAGGGCACATGCCCGGGTTGCGGGCTTGATCCCCAGCAGGGGGCATGCAGGAGGCAGCCAATCAATGATTCTCTCATCATTGATGTTTCTATCTCTCTCTACCTCTTCCTTCTCTGAAATCAATAAATACATTAAAAAAAAAAAGTCACCAAGAGCAACATCATGGCAACCGGTCATGGAGCCAGGACAAGACTGGGGGGAGAGGTGGGAAGTCATGGGATATTTTTAAAAATATATTTTATTGATTTTTTACAGAGAGGAAGGGAGAGGGATAGAAGTTAGAAACATCGATGACAGAGAAACATTGATCAGCTGCTTCCCGCAACCAAGGTACATGCCCTTGACCGGAATCAAACCCGGGACCCTTCAGTCTGCAGGCCGATGCTCTATCCACTGAGCCAAACCACTTAGGGCGAGTCATGGGATTTTTATGAGCTCCTAATATCACACCCACAGAGGCAGGACTTGGTGGGCAACCCAAACACTTTCTAATGAGATAGAGAAGCCAAATGGGCTGCAGGGGAATGAAGCCCTGCAGAGGCTTCTCCCTAGTTGACAGAGGCAGAGCCGGACAAAAAAAACTGAAATCTGCCCCTGGAAAGAAAAAGGAGAATCTCCACAGCTGTGTGCCAAGAGGCAGCAGCCCTCCCAAAGATCTCCAGGGACCCATGGGGCTGTGTGCAGAGGGTTTCCTTAGGAGAGGAGCTCCCGCCATCTAGACTTACCCATTCTCCCCAAAGATCACCCAGGCGAATCCCAATCAGGCCTCTGCACAGGCAGAGCCAAAGCCAACATGGCTAGCAGGCCAGCCTGCATGTGGATAATCCCTAGGCTCCACCAGGCTTGCCCGGCGCCCTAAGGGCTGGAGCAGGTGGCAGAGGGAGGCTGCCGCTTCCCTGCCTCTGCCTCGCTAGGTTGCTACACAACCACAGGAAGCCCAACTCTCGGCCTCGCCCTGCGGTGTCTGGGGAGAAGGAAGCCATCACCATGTTAGGGATAAAAGGGAGCACACAAAGCAAATAAAAAATTAGTCGGCTGCACAACCACTAAAGATTCAGCTGCATCAGGACCAACCATCTGGCATGACATTCCCTCATCTGCAAGAGCGAGGAGTCTGAGAGCTTGATTTCAGGTAGGCTGAAGTCGCTGAAGGGAAGCAAACATTTCTGAGCATTACTCTGTGCTAGGTGCTTTGCTGGGCACTTGCACAAATGTCACTTCCTTTAATTCCCATGACCACCTCTGTTTTGTGCTAAGAAGACTGAGTTAGAGGGCTATGAGAGGCCAGGGCTGGGGTTTACATCAGGAGCAGATGAAGCCACACAGTGGTCAGGCTGCAGCCAGCAGCAGGGAACCATGGCTAAGGCCCTGGCTTAGACCTTCATTTACTAAGAGGAACAAAGAAATTGCCAGGTAAACAAGTGTTCTGTGGGCAAAGATGAATGTAATTGTGTGTGTGCGCATATGTTGGTGTTTTTTAAATTAAAAAAAAGAGGAAAGGGTAAAGATATATCATGATAAACCATTCATACATTTAAAAAATACCGAATTTGCCTGGCCAGCGTGGCTCAGTGGTTGAGCATAGACTTATGAACCACAATTCAATCCCCAGTCAGGGCACATGCCCAGGTTGCGGGCTCAATCCCCAGTGTAGGGCGTGCAGGAGGCAGCAGATCAATGATTCTCTCTCATCACTGATGTTTCTATCTCTTTCTCCCTCTCCATTCCTCTCTGAAATCAATAAAAATATATATTTTTAAAAATACTGAATTTATAGGAAATTTCTGTATTTTACAGTGTTGGCAATTAACAAACCTCTATGTTGTTCATACTAAATGATGAGTCATTATACCTTATGAATAAAAGATGATCATCACCTGATACAAGGCTATGACTACATCCTTAAAATATACTTGTTAAGAAAATCTACACCCCAAAAATGCTTTCCAAATACATTTTCAAAGTTTAGTAATAAAAGACTTGGTAGGGGTAATTAGATTCCATTTCTTTTTGAAAAGGTAACTAGAAAAGATGATGAAAGCAAGGAACTGCATTAAAATATACTAGCATCTTTGGATTTAAAGGCAGACAATTTGATTTTTCCAGCGGTGAATAACAGGATCAAGTTCTCTTCCACACTCACAGCCCTTCCTCAAGCCTGTAGGCTCAGACCCCCAGCAGAACCCCCAGGTCTACATCACTAGGCCCCTACCTACAGTTCCCTCTGAGTCCTAGAGTCATAGATGGTTAGGCTGTAAGAGGCCTTGGAGACTGCCAAACTCAACCACTCACTTCAGAAATAAGCCATTCAAGGCCCAGAGAGGTCAAGTGACTTGTCCAAGGTCACACAGCAAATGAACAGCTGAGTTGAATGGATAAGTCATTTTGTTCTTAGCCTAGTGCCGTGGTCAGCAAATTGCGGCTCACGAGCCACATGCGGCTCTTTGGCCCCTTGAGTGTGGCTCTTCCTAAGCCTTAGGAGTACCCTAATTAAGTTAATAACAATGTACCTACCTATATAGTTTAAGTTTAAAAAATTTGGCTCTCAAAAGAAATTTCAATCGTTGTACTATTGATATTTGGCTCTGCTGACTAATGAGTTTGCCGACCACTGCTCTAGTGCATTACTGGACTACCAGTGTGATGCTGCTGAAAGACAATATGGTGAGCCACCCAGCAGAGAGCTTAGGAGATCACGCTTGTACTGGGCAGGATGCCCTTGTGCCCTGAGCACCAAGCCCTGTGTGAGCTGCTCAGATGAGGTGGGGGTCCCAGAACTTTACCCCATCCTCCCGGAGCTTCTGCCTCCTCTTCAGTTCCACCGCAGCCCTCTTCTCGTCCTCCCTGCGCCGTTGTTCCTCTAGCTTGCGCCATCGTTCTTCCATCTGCTTTTCATATTGGAGTTTCGCCCTTTTCTGCTTCTCCAGGAACTGTTGCTCTCGCCCAGCTGGGGGAAGAAAAACAAAGAGAGGTGGCATTAGCAGCGCACTCCACACACTTTGCATTAAGACCAACAATGCGGAAGCAAGAGAGATCAAAAAAAGAGCCTAGTGGGAGCTCAGGCCACAGTGACTGAGATGAGGGGTTCTGGCAGCTCTGCCACTAGCTGGGTGGCCCTGGGCATGCTAACCATACCATCTCTGCTTTGGTTTCCTCCTCTGTGACATGAGGACAGTCACGTTTGCAACATCATGGTGCTGTGAAAATGGAACGAGACAATGCATGAAAAAGGTACAGTATGTTACCCTACACGTGGCAGCTACGACTATCAGTGTCATCCTCGAGTCAGTCTTGCCAGCCTGTGTAAGCCATACACGGGCTGAGAAATGAGAGTTGTAACGGTACATTCATTCAAAATTCAAAACACGTTAACTGTGTGTACACCACTCACTGAGCTAGGCAAGGGGGTAAACACATGAATGAGCTTGTCCTTCACAACACAATTAATAAAGGGGCCTTAACCCTACCTGGCCCAGTCAGGGAAGGGTTCCCTGGAGGGAACAATGCCTGAGCCAACCAGTAGAAGGCAGTCAAGAGAGAACTTAAAAGCTCCTCATTTGTCTCAATTCGGGGGGTAGGGGATCACTTTCTATCTACCTCAGAGCACCCCGTGGGGACATGCCCTACTTACCCATCTTCAACCTGCAAGAGGTAAGGCAGCCTTTCTCAACTGGGTTCCCCATCTTAACACAGATAATGTCTCGATTGGCCTTTCTTGAAGCCCCAGAGAGAGAGAACCTGAGTGAGGGCATACAGTGGATACCCGAGAGGCGAGGGTGGCAAGTGCTTCTCAGGTCCTCATTCCTCATGCTACCCACAGCCCCGAACACAGGGCCTGGAACACAGCGTACGCTCAATGTGTGCTAGGCGAGTAAAGGAACTATTTGGAGAATAACATAATTGTGAACGCACCAATCGCAGCATGGGTTTGCCCCCAATTCTCCATGTTCATCTAACAACTGTCCTACCTTTCTTCCAATTCAGTCGAAGAATTTTAAGGCTCTTGAGGAAAGATACAGCCATATCTCCACTTCCTTGGTCCTAAACTGCCAAAGTGCACAACTTACCTATGAACCTTTCTCTTTCTTCGCGTCGTTCCTTGGCTAGTCTTTGTCTCTCATCACATCTTAAGAACCCCTCCATGCCTGCAAGAAAGAAAACATGATTTTTAGAGAGAGTGGAGGGAGAGAGTGGGGGGGGGGGGAGACACATCAACTGGTTGTCTCCCATACCCACCCTGACCAGGGCTTGGCATTGAACCTGCAACCTAGGTATGTGCCCTTAACCAGGAATCAAACCTGAGATCCTTTGGTGCTTGGGCCTACTCTCTAACCACTGAGCACACTGGCCAGGGCCACATGCTCAAGTTTGATTTTGGTTCTGAGAAATTTGCTCTGATGTCAATCTCAGTATTTTATTTGTATTTGTATTTATTTTTAAAATATATTTTTATTGATTTCAGAGAGGAAGTGAGAAGGAGAGAGAGAGAGAAACATCAATGATGAGAGAGTCATTGATCGGCTCCCTCCTACACACCTCTTACTGGGGATGGAGCCCGAAACTCAGGCATGTGCCCTGACTGGGAATTGAACCGTTCTTATAGTATGGGAAATAATTTACAGCACTAGGTCACCATTGGTAATTCATGAATATTATTTATCTAATGTTCCAGTATAACATTTAGAAGCAATAGGCTTCAGTGTTAGCCCAACCATCAGCTTCCTAGTTCCTGAAACCTCCTCTATTGTGACATCACAAGCTGGCTTCATTGTGCCAGTTGCCATGGAAACCTGTGCCCCACCCCTTTCTGGAAGGTTCCTGTACTGTCCAGGAAGGACTGAGGGGTCTGGGCTACAAAGTAGGAATATAAGGACAGGGATAGATGAGACAAACACTAGATTGTCACGATTTCCCTCCAGCATCTGCTATTGCTGCCTGGATCACAGACAGGGCAAATCAGTGCTTATTAAGAGAGAAGCACTAAAAAAATCAACCCTGAACTAGTGTCACTCTCCATGTTTGGTTTCAATCAACTTAATCGATGCTACCAACAACATGGATGGCATAATTTCAAGCCCCCTCCCAAATAAAATAATTTCAAGGCCCAACTTCTCAGCTCTTCACTGCTGGGCCCCACAATCAAAGCCCAAACACTCTTCCCAGCTTGACCTCAGCACTGCCCCTTTCTCCCACACACCTTCCAACTAAAACCGCCCCTTCTCCCCCTCCCCCCTACCTTCAAGACCCCACAAGTCCCCAGACCCTGAGATACTCTGTGCCCCCCAGACAGAGGAAGCCTAATTTCATTCTGTTTGGTTGTTGTGTTCTCCTCTAATCCGTTTTCCATGGGGACAGAGAGGTTACTGAACCAAGGTGGCTTCTGCATCTCTGGGTCACCCAGCTCAGGCCACTGTCTTGTCCCCTTCAGTTGCCCCAAGATACACACACAGTCAAAGGTAGGCATGTAGTCGGTGGAAGGGGAGCAGTGAGATAAAACCACATTTCTCTTTTCTCTAAATATGTTCAGGCTCTCGTCTCTACAGCAAGAGTTTGACTAGTATGAATATGTTCTACGTGAAAAACCACAAAGAGAAGTCAAAGAGCCCTGGACAGATGCTTGTGCCCTCCCAAGGGGGACATGCACCTCTCTGTGGTGCCCACGCCACCCTCCAGGCGTTAATGGGCCTGCCCCATATCTAAGGTAGAGCACAAGAACTACTGAAAATGTTCTTTAAAAAGAAGAAAGAAAGAAATGGAGAGAAAAGGGCCAAGCACATTTGAAACTGGCCACCTTACCTCGAGGCTTTTCGAACAGAAAGCTGGGTTTTCCGTGGACATACATGATTTCAGGCTGCTTCCTGGTGGACATTTGAGGCTCACTTTCAAATCCCTGACAGCAAGTCTTTACTATGATGCTGCTGCTCTGTTTCATCATAATAGGAGGTGACAACAGAGCAGTTACTATGGACCAGGGCACTGCTTGGATTACTGTCATAATAGGAGGTGACAGAGCAGTTACTATGGACCAGGGCACTGCTTGGATTACTGTCACCAGGGCACTGCTTGGATTACTGTCATAATAGGAGGTGACAACAGAGCAGTTACTATGGACCAGGGCACTGCTTGGATTACTGTCATAACAGGAGGTGACAACAGAGCAGTTACTATGGACCAGGGCACTGCTTGGATTACTGTTATAATAGGAGGTGACAACAGAGCAGTTACTATGGACCAGTGTACTGCTTGGATTACTGTCACCAGGGCACTGCTTGGATTACTGTCATAACAGGAGGTGACAACAGAGCAGTTACTATGGACCAGGGCACTGCTTGGATTACTGTTATAATAGGAGGTGACAACAGAGCAGTTACTATGGACCAGTGTACTGCTTGGATTACTGTCACCAGGGCACTGCTTGGATTACTGTCACAACAGGAGGTGACAACAGAGCAGTTACTATGGACCAGTGCACTGCTTGGATTACTATCACCAGGGCACTGCTTGGATTACTGTCATAACAGGAGGTGACAACAGAGCAGTTACTATGGACCAGTGCACTGCTTGGATTACTGTCACCAGGGCACTGCTTGGATTACTGTCATAACAGGAGGTGACAACAGAGCAGTTACTATGGACCAGTGCACTTCTTGGATTACTGTCACCAGGGCACTGCTTGGATTACTGTCATAATAGGAGGTGACAACAGAGTAGTTACTATGGACCAGTGCACTTGGATTGCTATCACGATCTTATAGGTGCAGAAAGGGAGGCACAGAGAGGTTAATTAACTTGTCTGAGGTTACACCTTCAGAAGTGGAGAAGCCAGGTTCCAATACAAGAACCTGACTACAGGACCTACATACTTTCTTTTTTTAAAATTTGTATTTATTGGTTTTAGAGAGAGAAGGGAGAGAGGGAGACAAACAGACAGACATCAACTTGTTGCTCCATTTATTTATACATTCATTGGTTGCTTCTTGTGTGCCCAACCAGGGATCAAACCCACAACCTTAGTGTACTGCAAGCATGTCAAACTCAAAGGCTAACACGGGCCAAATAAACAAGTTTAAGTGTATGTGGGTCACAAAAAAAACAAAAGCTTCAATTTTCATAGAAACGTAGGTTTATTTCTATAGAGACATGCTGAATCCAAAGGGCTGAAACAAATGAGTAATCGTTAACATAAAATAGTAGAACATTTTATAAAATTAATATTTTTTTCTTGAACATTAATTTACCAGACACTGAATAACTGCACAAATTAATAAGCGTAATGCAAAAAAACCTATTTTTCTTGTTCTTTGAAAGCAAAATATTTCCTTAGTCCAAGATTAATGATGTGGCCATTGGCTGCTAAAATATTCGCTGCTGCTATTAGTGGAGAGAAGTGGTGCGCCTGTGTAAGGCGTGTAAG
This sequence comes from Myotis daubentonii, assembly GCF_963259705.1. Lineage (NCBI taxonomy): Eukaryota > Metazoa > Chordata > Mammalia > Chiroptera > Vespertilionidae > Myotis > Myotis daubentonii. The sequence goes on along the minus strand of NC_081861.1, from coordinate 128,440,415 downwards.
GCGCATAAGGCGCGTAAAGGCGCGCTTTTAAGGGAAATGGATGCAACACGAGTATAGTGATCAGTCATTAGCGAATGTTAGTTCATTATTAATCCTATCTAATAAAAGACAAAAAGGGTAATTAACCGTACCTCCACTACGCTTCCCATTGGCTAATCATGGCAATATGCAAATTAACCACCAACAAAGATGGTGGTTAATTTGCATATGCAAGCTCCAAGCGGTGGAGTGAAGCCAAACAGCCCCGAAGCCATCGAGCAGCGACGCCTCACTGCCCCGGGATCAGCGGAGCCGCGAGGCCTCCCAGCACCGGCGTCAAGCGGAGCCGCGAGGCCTCCCAGCACCGGGATCAGCGGAGCCATGAGGCCTCCTGGTCCCTGGAGCAGCATGACAGGGGGCGGTGCCGCAACCCCCAGATAGGCTCTGCTCTGTGGGTGACAGGGGGCAGCGCCCCAACCCCCTGATCCGCCCTGCTCTGTGCGTGACAGGGTGGAGCTCCCCAATCCCCTGATCGGCCCTGCCCTGAGTGTGTCAGGGGGCAGCACCCCAACTCCCCGATCGGCCCTACTCTGTGCGTGACAGGGAGGAGCTCCCCAACCCCCAGATAGGCCCTGCTCTGTGCCTGACAGGGGGCTGCACCCCAACCCCCTGATCGGCCCTGCTCTGTGCGTGACGGGGGGAGCTCCCCAACCCCCAGATAGGCCCTGCTCTGTGGGTGACAGGGGGCAGTACCCCAACCCCCTGATCGGCCCTGCTCTGTGCCTGACAGGGGGGAGCTCCCCAACCCCTAATCGGCCCTGCCCTGAGTGTGTCAGGGGGCAGCACCCCAACTCCCGGATCGGCCCTTCTCTGTGCCTGACAGGGGGCAGCGCCCCAACCCCCTGATTGGCTGGCTCTGTGCATGACAGGGGGCAGCGCCCCAACCCTCCTATTGGTCCTGCTCTGTGAGTGACAGGAGGCCATGCCCCACCCCCCACCCCCCCATCAGCCCTGCCCTGAGCGTGACAGGGGGCAGCGCTGCAACCTCCCGAACTGCCCTGCTCTGTGCGAGGCAGGGGGTGGTGCCACAACCTCCCCATTGGCCCTGCCTTGAGTGTGACAGGGGGTGGCGCTCCAACCCCTCAATCGGCCCTACCCTGAGCATGACTGGGGGTGGCATCGCAACCTCCCGATCCGCCCTGCTCTGTGCATGACAGGGGGCGGCGCCCCAACTCCCCAATTGGCCCTGCTCTGAGCCCGACCAGGGGCTGCGGGGCAGGCACCTAGGGATTGGGCCTGCCCTCTGCCACCCGGGAGCAGGCCTAAGCCAGCAGGTCGTTATCTCCCAAGGGGTCCCAGACTGTGAGAGGGCACAAGTGGGGCTGAGGGATACCCCCCGCCAGTGCACAAATTTCTGTGCACCTGGCCTCTAGTTATGTATAACAGGATATTGTAAAAAATAAGTTATGAAATTTTTATTAAAACGTTTCTTACATACCGTTATATTGGCTGAGTCGCAAAAATATTCATTGTGGGCCACATGTGGCCTGTGGGCCACAAGTTTGACATGTTTGGTGTATTGGGACAACACTAACCAACTGGGCTCCCTTGCCAGGGTCAAGACACACACACACACACACACACACACACACACACACACACACACACTTTTTTTTTTTGAAAAGGCATATGTAGAGGATCCCCTGCTCCATGGCTTTTATTTTGATAAAAAGTCCTGCAAATCTAAACATCAAGCTACAGAGTTACAATTGAATGTACCTCACCATGAAAGGATTTTGGCAAGTGCATCCCATGAAATGGATCACAATTCATATAAAAGTGGTGATATGGAGAAGACACTCACTGGCATGCAGAATGCCAAACAGCTCTCCCTTCTATCTCATAGTTCATCTATTGAGTCCCTTTCTCTAGTGGCTGATATATTTGGACTGGGTATCTTTAAAATTGGCAGTGACAGCCTCCAGCAAAGCACTTCTCTAGAAAGTTGGTTGACATCCTATAAAAGCAATCACAGCTCTGGGAACATACTAGTAAGCGTAAGCAGTGGCTCAGTTGGTAAAAGGACATTAGATTTCCTAAATAGTTTGGAGAATATCCAGAGCCCCTCAGAGCAAAAGATATTGCAGTGTGCGTGTGTGTGTTCATTAAAATATATATATATATATATATATATATATATATATATATATATATATATATATACATACTAGGGGCCCGGTGCATGAAATTCATGCATGGGGCGGGGGGGGGGGTGTCCCTCAGACCAGCCTGCCCCATCTCACATACTGGGAGCCCTCAGGGGATGTCCTAGTGACAGCTTAGGCCTGCTCCCTGCTCCCCTTGGGGAGCGGGCCTAAGCCACAGTCTGGCCTCCCTTTGTGGGAGGTGACCAGGCTGATCAGGGGAAGGCACCAGCCCCATCACCCCGCTGCTGCAGCCACTGCCAGCCACTGCAGCCACCAAGGTGTTTTCATCAACACGGACTCCAGTCCCGTCACCATGAAAAAATGACAACTTTCTTTAGGCATTTTCAAGATGTGTCTTTCATAGGATATGGCATTTCTTTATTATTTTTTTATCCTCACCTGAGGATATGTTTCCATTGATTTTTAGAGAATGTGGAAGAGAAAGGGAAAGACAGAGAGAAACATCAAAGTGAGAGGAACACTTTGATTGGTTGCCTCCTGCATGAGCCCTGACCTGGGCCCCGGCCAGGGAGGAGCCTGCAACCTAGGTACATGCCCTTGGTCAGAATTGAACCCAGACCCAGAAGTGGGCAGGCCAAGGCATTATCCACTGAGCAAAACCAGCTAGGACAGGATATGACATTTCTTAACCCTCCAGCAGCAGATCTTCGTATTTTTCGTCAGGAGTGTGGTGAAAAACCCTAGATCACCTTTTTGGATTCTTATTACCCAAGTTACTAAGAAGATTACCAGTGGCATACAGGGAGCTTAACCAATGAGCGGTCAGAAAAGGTGTTTCCTCTGTAGTTCACACCAATTGCCGGCTTGGACCCCCAGCCCAGACCTGATGCCTCTGGCCCAGGCTTCAGGCCTGGGCAAGGGACCCCCATCTTCCTCCAATCACCAGCTCCGCCCTCACCCAGGCCTGACGCCTCGGCCAGAGGCATGACCCCCATCACCCTCCCATTGCCAGATCGGCCCCTTGCCCAGGCTTGATGCCTCCACCAGAGGTGTCAGGCCTGGGCAGGGGACCCCCATCTCCCCCCGATTACCGGTTTCTGGGCGGCTACTGGGGTCACACAAGAGGTCATGGATGGCAGCTCTGGTGCTGGCGGCTGCACTGTCCTGCCCTGCCTGCAGTATGCAAATTAGCTGTCATCTTTGTTGGCAGTTAATTTGCATATCATGCTGATTAGCCAATGTGAGGCATAGCGAAGGTACGGTCAATTACCATGTTTACCTATTATTAGATAGGCTATTTATTGATTTCAGAGAGGAAGGAAGAGGGAAGAGCTAGAGAAACATCAATGATGAGAGAGAATCACTGATCAGCTGCCTCCAGCACACCCCCTACTGGGGACCAAGCCCAAAACCTGGGAATGTGTCCTTGACCAGAATAGAACCCGGGACCCTTCAGTCCGCACTCTGACATTCTCTCCACTGAGCCAAACCAGCTAGGGCTCCTGCCCCATTCTTGATGCCATCTTGCTTTCCAGGACAACCATATTCAGGTGATGTGCAGCCCTGAAATGGAGGCCTTTTCCTGGGCAATTCATCCCTACAGGAAATGAGAATGAAACTGGGATACTGAGCTGCTAAACAACTATTTTATGTTAACAGAACAGCATGAAATTCCATACTTCACTGATTTGCTCTTGTTTGAAATAACTTCCCGTTCATTGTGTCTGGGCCGCAGGAATACATTTTTAAAAACTAATTTTAAAATGAATTTTATTAGCCTGAGGCACTCTCCCACTAGAATATTAATGAGATGCTATTATTCAATTATTCATGGTACTGGTAATAACCATTATCGAAACACAAAGTTTTTAGGGGAAGCCAGCTGTGTTTGACTTTTAAAAATTAATTGCATTAAATGAATTTTAAAGTACCCTTCTCAATCATACTCACATCCATGCAATTGTAATGTCCTCCAAAAAAGAAAGGGGACCAGGAATGAAGACCTCATCAAGTGGGAAGTCCAATGCTAGCTGTGATGATCTGGCTAAGCACAGGGAGACAACTGGCTCTCAACTGTGGCCACACAATGGAATCTCCTGGGAGCTTTAAAACTTACAAGTGCCTGTGTCTCCCTTTCAGAAGCTGACCTGGTTGACACAGGTATGGCCAGGGCCTTGGTGCTTTCAAAGCTCCCATGTGACTGTAAGGTGCAGCAGTAGGACAGAGAACTGCACACCAGAAGTGTCTGGAGGGCTTGTAACCCCAGGCTACTGGGTGGTACACCCAGAGCTTCTGATAGAGTTAATCCCATCTGTGGCCTTCTTCCAAGTCCCCCAAGTTACTGGTTTTACTTTTTCCTCTCAAATATCCAGATAATAGATCTGGTTCCAACAAAACATTTTTTAAAAATTAAATTGATTGGGATAACACTGGTTAATAACATTATATATACTTCAGATGTACAACTTTATAATTTAATGTCTATACACTCTATTGCATGCTTGCCACCCGAAATCTAGTGTTCTTCTGTCACCATATATTTCACTCCCTTCACCAGTCTGTATCTATGAGTTTTTTATTTTGTTGTTCGTTTGTTGCTTTTTGTTTTATATCCCATGAGTGAAATCACATGGTTCTTGTCCTCTGTCTGACTTATTTCACTTAGCACAATACTCTCAAGAATCATCCATGTCACAAATGGCAAAATTTCATCTTTTTATGGCTGAGTAGTATTCCATTGTATATGTATACATGTTCAACTAATCTTCTGTCGAAGGACACTTGGGTTGTTTCCTTGTTTTGGATTTTGTGAATAATACTTCAATGAACATACGGATGCTTGCAGTTTTAAGAATAAGTCTTTTCAAAATTCTTGGATACCCAGAAGAAGGATTGCTGGATCATACAGTAGTTCTATTTTTAATTTTTTTAGGAACCTCCATAACACTTTCCAAGGTGGCTGCACCAATTTACATTCCCACCAGCAGTGCCCTAGGTTTCCTTTTTCTCCACAACCTCTCCAACGCTTTTTATTTCTTGTCTTACTGATAATAGCTATTCTAACAGGAGAAAGGTGGTATCTCATTGTGGTTTTCATTTGAATTTCCCTTATAGCTAGTGATTCAACAAAGCATTTTTTAAAAATGCAAAGATATGTGGTTCATTTGAATATGTAAAAATCATACATCCCTGTAAAGTGTCTTTGCCACACAACCTCAAGAGCTTTGTTATTATATTTTACAAAATTGGGGAGCAAAAATGAATGTTGACAAATTGAAAGAAAAATAAATTAGTCTGCTACTGTTTTTGTTTAAATATGTTTTTATTGATTTCAGAGAAAGGAAGAGAGAGGGAAAGAGAGAAACATCAATGATAAGAGAGAAACACTGAACGGCTGCCTCCTACACATCCCCTATTGGAGGTCAAGCCTGAAACCCACGCATGTGCCCTGATCAGGAATCGAACCAGCGACCTCTTGGTTCATAGGGTGATGCTCAACCACTGAGCACACCAGCTGGGCAGTATGCTACTATTTGTTAAAAAAGGGGGAGAGGGGATGAAAAATGTGCCAATGAATGATAATGTTTTGTGATAGTTACTGTGATTACATGAAATTATATATGTGAAGAACTTTCCATTATAACAAATGCTCATTAAATGTTAGTTGCCATTATTTTTAGAGGGAGGTTATATTTAGAGATTAAAGAAATGAAGACTCAAAAAAGTCAAGTGACATATCTAATGCTATATTAAGTAGAGGGACTCATTACATCTCTGACCCTTTAACCTGTTGTGATTTCTCCTAGACTCTGCTGCTCTCCCTGGGGGTGGGGAGAGAGGGTCATGGGAGGCAGGATCAGCAATGAAGGCCAGAAAGTTGGAAATTCTGGGGAGGGGTAATGGTATATATAAAAATATGCTAGAGAATAATAGTCAGAGCCCAAGACCTCATTGAACTTCAGTCCTGCCAGTGGGAACTGAAAATCAATGGACAGAATCCAGAACCTTGGTTCATGTTTGCATGTAGATATACTGTTTTTATTCAGAAAGCATCGTATATTCCTGCCTCATATTTTCAATTAAAATCTTAAAACCAACACGGCTAGCATGGCCCAGTGGTTGAGTATCGACCTATGAACCAGGAGGTCCCTGTTCAATTCCCGGTCAGGGCACATGCCCAAGTTGTGGGCTCAATCCCCAGTGGGGGGCCTGCAGGAGGCAGCCGATCCATGATTCTCTCTCATTATTGATGTTTCTATCTCCCTTTCCATTTCCCTCCCTCTCTGAAATCAATAAAAATACATTTTTTAAATATCTCAAAACCAATTACAACCCCAAAGGGTCAGTAAACTTTCTATTTAAATGTATTTCCGGATGGAGCTAAATCCCAGTTCCCAGTAGCTCCTGTTGGTGTCCATCCACGTCTCAGTATGACTGCTTCAGTGCAGTGGACTGTGATGAAAACCCACAGCACTAAGAGCTAAAGAAGATGCTTGCCTGGCAACCTGATTTTTTCTCTAAAATGAAATTCAGACGCATTAAAGGCACTCTGAGAATATTAATAAATCAACCTTTAATACTGTTAAAATCATACCAGTGAACAATGCACAAAATCCCTGAAAAGTACATTTAATGCATGACTGGTACTTTCAAAATTCCAAATTATGGAATTTCAGGGGGAAGAGCTTTCAGGGGCCCAATTCAATGTTCTACTTGCTTCAAGAGAGAGAGGGTTGCTCCCTGACCTCCACCAGAAAGAGAATGAATGGTCTTTATCCTCTTGGCTTCCTCCATTCTGCTCATCCAATAAAGTGGCTCAGTTCTTGGGCTTTTGTTATATAGATGGAGAATATAGGTAGAAAGGGCTTCAGGACTGCAAGAAGTGAATGGGCTTTGATTACTGACATTAGAAAGGGGAGCAAAAACTGTGTGAGGGGATGAAAGAGAACGAAGTGAGACATGGAGGACAAGGGAGTCAGGAACTATGTCAGGTTGCCTCTGGGGAGAATTATGCCTGAAAGTTTAGTACTGGAAGGGGTTTCAAATGACCCTCAGGAGGTAGGTAGGGATGTATGTGTGTGTGTGTGTGTGTGTGTGTGAGAGAGAGAGAGAGAGAGAGAGAGAGAGAGAGAGAGAGAGAGATACTGGGAACCAGAGGAACAAAGAGCTGCAGGTTAGAATTCAATTGACGTGTCCAGTAAATATCTGAATTGCTTTTAATCTGTTTTGCCCACTGAATTCTATTTCTTTGGCTATCACATGGGGTTCTGTTATTTGGGATATTTATATTTAGAAACAAATACCTATGCAGGAACTAGCCTTAGGGGAGTCGCAGGGTTTCAAAGACCCTTCAGGGACCATTTATTCCATTTTCTATCTCTGGTAAGAGAAGAACTAGGTGGCTTCAACTGCAATTTGTGTTTTGTAACATGTCATTTTTCCCAATAGCTTAATAACTTAGCTGAGAACTTGGGGGGGCACTAATCCAGTGATTCTGGGGCTTTGCATACATCAGGAAAATCCCCTGGAAGACTTGTTAAAACAGACTGCTGGGTCCCCACTCTTCAGAGCTTCTGATGAAACAGATCTGGGGTGGGGCCTGGGAATCTGCGCTTCTAATGAGTTCCGAGGTGATGCTGATGCTGCTGGTCTGGGAGACACACTTTGAGAACCGCTGATCTAATCCAGTTCTCATCTGCTGTAACCTAGGTATCAAAATACATTAAAAATGTGTATACAGACATCAAAAAGTCCTTGGAAAGAAAGAAGTGGAGAAATAGGGAACTACATATGAATATACACAAATCTATGCTATTATTATGTTTTTGTAAAATACACTTGCTAAATACCTAGAGGTTTCTTTTAAAACTGCTGAATTACATTTTCCAGAAAAATGCCAGCCATATACTAAACGACTCAAATGATTCCTAAACAATTCTCTTAAATCGCAATTAGAGCTAAGAGAATGACCAGTTTTTATTATAGGGTTTTTGTTTGTTTTTAGTTTTGAACTGAGTGAAGTCCAAACAATCACGAAGAGCAGAAAAGTCTGACATCAAGGTCAAACAGTAATAAGAATGGTCTCCTCCTCTTCACCTCATAATCCTCACCAATCTGCCATGAAACCCTCTGCATGGGGTTACAGCCAGTCTGTTCCCAGTCCTCTGTTCTGTAAAAGGGAGGTAATGGTGGCCCAGCCAGTGTGTTTCAGTGGTTGAGCATTGACCTATGAACCAGGAGGTCACAGTTTGATTCCCAGTCAGGGCATATGCCCAGGTTGTGGGCTCAATCCCCAGTGTGGGGTGTACAGGAGGTAGCCGATAATGATTTTCTCTCATCATTGGTGTTTCTATCTCTCTCTCCCTTCCCTTCCTCTCTGAAATCAATAAAAATATATTCTATAGGATAAAAGGCTAATATGCAAATCAACCAAACTGAGGAATGACCGGTTGCTATGACGTGCACTGACTACCAGGGGGCAGATCCCTGACCGGTAGGTTAGCTTGCTGCTGGGGTCTGGCTGATCCGGACTGGGCGAGACAGGTCAGACACACCCTGGAGCCCTCTCGCAGTCCTTCCCTGGCCAAGGCGGGGTCTTGGATTGCGAGAGGGCACAGGCCAGGCTGAGGTACCCCATCAATCTGTGTTCCCAGCCTCTAGTAAAAAGATAAAATAAAATAAAATAGAATAAAAGGGAGGTAACAGTAGTGCCTGTCTGACTTACAGGAGAGATCTCTGGCACTGCTTTGCTGCATCCAACACACAGTGGGAGCTCCAAAAACTGAGCTATTCCGAGTGAGGTAATCTAGCCACCTGTTCCTATTTTTCCCTCTTTGTTTTCCACCACTGAGGCCTTCCACACACATATCTGAAGACCAAGCATGCTACCTGTCCTAAGGGGCAATCCTGAGAGAGTGCACGCAACACTGCCAGGGTAAATCCAGGGCAGGCATTCTTTTTCCATAAAAATTATACCAGAACAGGGATGTGTCCCCTTGATTTTTCATCTTCTGCCAAGTTAGTGATCATTGTTTATGTCTACACATGTAGACACAGTTCCTTCTGGTATATTAGTAGAAATAAGATCCTGTCTTTAGCAGGATAATGGCTTACTAAAAAAGAATCTGTACATGACATTTCACACTCACTGTGGAGGTGGTAATCACGCTGTTCTTCACCATTTCAACAGTATATTGCCTAATTATATTCACACACACTTATCTACTCATCCCAGGAACCAGCAACTCAGATACACTTCCCCAGAGCCAAATAAAAACATGCCAAGTTATAAAATTCAACTGTACCCTCTGGGGAACTGTATACATATTCATGGGCCAGACTGTCTTTCTCTAAAGGTACCATTTATTAAGTATTTATTTCCTGCCAGGCATTATGCTCTCCAAATGTTATTTAATGCTCACAATAATCCTAGGAGGTAGAAGGCATCCCCATTTTACAAATGAGGAAATTGAGACTCTAAGAGGTTAAGAAATTTGCCCAAAGTCACAGTTGGAATGTAGCAAAGCTTGGATTTGAGGCCAGTCTGGCTGACTTGTAAGCTGACGCATCAACTAAATTCTGAGAGGGAAGGAAGAGCACTGACCTAGGGATCTCGATGTCCAGAAACTGGGAACTATTCTTGCTGGGGTGCACGGAGGAGCGTGGTAAGAAAATGGGCTCAGTACACACTAACAATGTGACCACTGGGGAAGCATCTAAGCCTCAGTTTTCTCATCTGTTAAACAGGTATAATAGTAGAAACTGTGTCATAATGTGAAGCTTAAAGAATATATGTAAAGCTCTTAGCCCAACAGTACCCCAGTCAAGGGACCTTGAATAAATCTCTTTCCATCTCAGAGCTTTGGGCTCCTCTTCTGTGAAGCAGGAATATTATTACCTACTTTCCAGGGTTGGGGGGAGGCTTGTGAAAACACTTGGCAGGGGAACAGCCACAGTTGGCTCCCTTCCCCTGATGAAAAATGGGAACACAGATCAAACAAGTTGTGGCAGACACTCACTGGGGCCCCCAGCCCCAGGCCATGGAATCATAAGCTCCACATTCCAGTATTCCCAAGAACCCCATAAAATTCCCCCAGGAAACCCCCCACAACTTCCTAAGAGTCACAGTTTCCACTCAAGACTTGCTCTGCCCAGCTGATAATTCACTTAGAAGGTGAGTAGACATAGTCAAAGGTGGCTGAAAGAAGACAGCGAATGGATGGCTAGAAAAATTCAACTTAATTATCTATCTCTCTCTCCCTCCCCCTTCCTCTCTGAAATAAATAAATATATATATTTTTAAAAAGAAAGTGAGAGATTTATAAAGGATGCTAGAGGTCACTGAAGACCCTTTTGGCCAATCTTTATGCCACTCCCAGCCCCGTTACCTGTAAGGTCATTATTTTGGGAAGAGCTGTGCCCTTGAGCATGAGCGAGGCACGTCAGAGAGCTCCTTGTCCCAAGCCCCTTATTATGTCCTCTTTACAGAGTATTTGCACACACTGACATGCTCATGGGCACTTGGGGTCCCTCTATTCCACCCTTGCTGTTACAGGGTTGGCAGGAGCCTTTGGGCCCCATCTGAAGACAGCCCCTTTGTTTGAAGGCTGCCTCCTCCTCCTCTGCCATCTCACTGGGCACTTTGACCATTGCTGCAACTCAACCATCCAAAGTGCACCCTCCCACTCCAGGCCCTTCTATTCCCGGTATCAGCTGGCGGCAGCAGTTACATCAGCCAGTGAGTTGAGGGGCCACTGACAGGGTCCCTAAAATCAAAACCAAATCATAAGTGTGATGCTCAGAGACCTGCTTCCCCACCAGCTGGCCTCAGTTCCGAGAAGATTCCTGGATTTTAAAACGAAATACAAAGGAGAAATAGACAGGCTAGAAAATAAATCACTCCAGTATTACAAACAATTTGCGGACACACTGTATTTAAGAACTTTGAAACTTGCAACCTTTGGTTCTTTTTTCTCCCTGAAACGCACTCCCAGCAAGGTTGTTCCACCCTGCCCCAAGCTACAGGCTCTGCATCTGGCACCTGCAGCTCAGCCATAATTCTTAAACAAGGACATCTTCAAGGGCACTTTGAGACTTTGAGGCCGAAACAGCTTCCAGATCAAATTGATTCTTTTTAAATTGCAAGAGCGTCCGGCCAGCATGACTCAGTGGTTGAGTGTCAACCAACCTATGAACCAGGAGGTCACAGTTTAATTCCTGGTCAGGGCACATGCCTGGGTTGCAGGCTTGATCCCCAGTAGGGGGCATGCAGGAGGCAGCCGATCAATGATTCTCTCACATCACTAATGTTTCTATCTCTCTCCTTCTCTGAAATCAATAAAAAATATATTTTTAAAAAAGAACAACAATATACTGTTGTTATTGAAGCATGGTAGCCCATCCTGGCAATCGGGTTTGGATTCAACCCATTATTTTGAATTGGCCAAACTGTCACATTTGTATTACAGCTGAGCCCAAATCAGTGCTTAAATGACCACTGCCTTTAAAAACAACATTCACTGATGAATCTCAGAGGGAAGATGGGGGTGGGTGGATGGATGGGTGAGATTAACCGAAGAACTTATATGCATACATGCATAACCCATGGACACAGATAATAGTGTGGTGAAGGCCTGGGGTGTGGGGCTGGGGTGTGGAGGGGGTCTATAGGGGGCGAAAGGGGGACATTTGTAATACTCTCAACAATAAAGATAAATAAAAAAATAAAGTACCTCACAGGTTAAAAATGTTTTTTAAAAAACAGCATGCTACAAAAACCTTCCACTCTAGTGCATTGGTTCTCAACCAGGGGTGATTGTGCCCCCAGGGGACACTTGGTAATGTCCAGAGATAGTTTGGTTTGTCAAATCTTGGTGGGATGCTACTGGCATCCAGTGGGTAGAGGTCAGGGAAACTGCTAAACATCCTAGAGTATACTGATCCCCCCCCCCCACACACACACACACACAAACATACAATCACCAGAATCATCCAGCCCCAGATGGCAGCAGTGCCAAGGTTGTGAACTTTCTCCAATCTGCAAGCTGCATGTGCATTATATCCTTACACTGCATATGATATGATAGTGGGGAAGAGCACATAATAAGAATAGAGCCACAGTTGTCTAATAATCATTCACCTTACTAGCTATAGATGAGAAGTTTTCTTACAGACCCTGGGAAGCCGGAGGATGAAACAAGGCTGTAAAAAGATAAGATGCTTCGATGGGTCAATTACTCAGAAAATAAATACATTTTGAGAACAGAACAAGGACAGGACACGCTTTGATTTTGGTTGCTGTGCATGAACCCTGACCCGCTCCGGGAGTTTTCTCAGGAATGCTGACTATTCTCCAGTCCCAGGAAGGGGCTGAGCTGTTTGTAACATCATAGAACATTAGCCACCTTGTTATGGGACTTTGAGCTCCTGAAGGCGGAACTGCAGACCCTCCCCTCCCCTTTCCATGTTAAACTTGCAGCTCACAGCTGCACGTAGTAACTATCTTCTCTCTCAGAGGGTGAGAGCAGAATTTCCAGGATGACCTATTGCTCTGCCCATATATGATTCAATCCTGTCTTTAATTTGGCTCAAGTAGTGACAGGCCACCTCAGACCCATTGTGCCCAGTTTCACATACACCTTGGTTAATGCCACTTCAATATACAGCACTAAGAAAGGAGCTAAAAATGATAAATACACAATAAATATGATCCACATGTGGGCAGCTCCACTAAAGCACTGTAGCAATTTGTAGTAATATGCATTGTATAAAATTCTTTTTCAAAAATAGAAAATTGGGCCGAAACCAGTTTGGCTCAGTGGATAGAGTGTCGGCCTGCGGACTGAGGGGTCCCGGGTTCGGTTCTGGTCAAGGGCATGTACCTGGATTGCGGGCACATCCCCAGTGGGGGATGTGCAGGAGGCAGCTGATCGGTTTCTCTCTCATCGATGTTTCTAACTCTCTATCTCTCTCCCTTCCTCTCTGTAAAAAAAATCAATAAAAAAAATAGAGAATTGGGAAAAAACAACAACAAGATGGCGGCATAGGTAAACACCAGAGTTTGCTGCCTTGAACAACCACTTCAAAAATACAACTAAAAGACAGAATGGACAACATCCAGAACCACAGGAAGGCTGGCTGAGTGGAAATTCTACAACTAGAAGGAAAGAGAAAAGCATACTGAGATTCAGAGGAGGTGCAGTGTGGAAGTAAAATACTAAGGTACAGAGGAGCACACGGAGCGGGCTGGTGGCTGAGGGCGTGGTTGTCATTTTCAATCAGGAGGGAGTCTCAGGCCCTGAGTTCCAGTTCCAGGTGAGTCTCTGGGGACCCAGACTCATACGGGAGAAGCGGGACTATCTGGCATCGGTCGGAACTCGAGGGTAGCTTTCTCTCGGAGGGGCTTGCAGCGATTGCCGAGACACTGAGAAGCTGGGCCTCTGAGAGCAGCCATAACTGCTAGCCCCACCCTGTTGATCCTGTGGGACCCGCCCCGCCCAAGCCCTGCAGGGAGGCTTTTGCTGGATAGCCTCAGGCAGAGGCTAGATTAGCACCTCCCTAGAGATCCAGGAGCCAGTGTACCTAGAGGTCAGAGTGGGACCATCCAGTTTGCAGCTCCATGGAACCATAAAGGACACACTCAGGGGGCAGACTCAGTGAGCACCAAAGCCCCATTGAAGCAAGTCTTGCCCCGGAGGGGTGTCTCCAGCACAGAAGTTCTCCCACTGCAGACACAGCTGATTCTCACAGCCAAATGGCCTGGAGGTCAATTCCTCCCAGTGATACCTACAACAATCAAGGCTTAACTACAACAAGACTGTGCACAAAGACCACAAGGAGGTGCACCAAGAGTGTCCTCCTCAGGTAATTGGGGAGGCTGAACCACTAGGCCCTAGAGGACACTTAGCACAGAAAACCACTTTATCAACACAGGGAAGCATAAAAAATGCGGAGACAAAGAAACAGGTCACAAATGACAGAAACGGAGGAAAGCAAACTACTGGATATAGAGTTCAAAACCACACTTTTAAGGTTTTTCAAGAATTTTCTAGAAACTGCCGATAAACTTAATGAGACCTACAAGAAATCTAATGAGACACTCGAGTTTGTGATAAAGGACCAACTAGAAATTAAGCATACACTGACTGAAATAAAGAATATTATACAGACTCCCAACAGCAGACCAGAGGATCTCAAGAATCAAGTCAACAATTTGAAATACGAAGAAGCAAAAAACACCCAACTGGAAAAGCAAAATGAAAAAAGAATCCAAAAATACGAAGATAGTGTAAGGAGCCTCTGGGACAGCTTCAAGTGTACCAACATCCAAATTATAGGGGTGCACCCCCTTGTGGTCTTGGTGCACCCCCTTGTGGTCTTTGTGCACAGTCTTGTTGTAGTTAAGCCTTGATTGTTGTAGGTATCACTGGGAGGAATTGACCTCCAGGCCATTTGGCTGTGAGAATCAGCTGTGTCTGCAGTGGGAGAACTTCTGTGCTGGAGACACCCCTCCGGGGCAAGATTTGCTTCAATGGGGCTTTGGTGCTCACTGAGTCTGCCCCCTGAGTGTGTCCTTTATGGTTCCATGGAGCTGCAAACTGGATGGTCCCACTCTGACCTCTGGGTACACTGGCTCCTATAGAAGAAGAGAGAGAGCAAGATATTGAAAACCTATTTGAAGAAATAATGACAGAAAACTTCCCCTACCTGGTGAAAGAAATAGACTTACAAGTCCAGGAAGCAAAGAGAACCCCAAACAAAAGGAATCCAAAGAGGGCCACACCAAGACACATCATAATTAAAATGCCAAGAGCAAAAGACAAAGAGAGAATCTTAAAAGCAGCAAGAGAAAGACAGTCAGTTACCTACAAGGGAGTACCCATAGGACTGTCAGCTGACTTCTCAACAGAAACTTTGCAGGCCAGAAGGGAGTGGCAATAAATATTCAAAGTGATGAATGCCAAGAATCTACAACCAGGATTACTTTATCCAGCAAAGCTATCATTCAGAATTGAAGGTCAGATAAAGAGCTTCACAGATAAGAAAAAGCTAAAGGAGTTCATCACCAGTCTTATATGAAATGCTGAAAGGTATCCTTTAAGAAGAGGAGGAAGAAGAAAAAGGTAAAGATACAAATTATGGACAACAAATATGCATCTATCAACAAGTGAATCTGAAAATCAAGTGAATAATCTGATAAACAGAATGAACTGGTGATTATAATAGAATCAGGGGCATAGAAAGGGAGTGGACTGACAATTCTCAGGGGGAAGGGGATGTGGAGGGTGCAGGAAGAGATTGGACAAAAATCTTACACCTATGGATGAGGACAATGGTGAGGAGTAAGGGCATGGGGTGGGCTGGGAACTGGAAGAGAGCTATGGGGGAAAAAAAGAGGAAAAAATGTAATAATCTGAACAATAAATATTGAATTAATAAAAATAAATAAATAAATAAATAAATAAATAAATAAATGAATGAATAAATAAATAAATAGAGAATTGATCAAATTCTTACAGGTGTTCAACACCACCAACAGGCATACTTGGTTTCCCGGGTAGGACTGTGACTGAATGCATTAGGCCCTAGCTGGTTTTGCTCAGTGGATAGAGCACCAGCCTGGGGACTGAAGGGTCCCAGGTTTGATCCCGGTCAAGGGCACATGCCTGGATTTGGGCTCAATCCCCAGTAAGGGGCATGCAGGAGGCAGCCGATCAATGATTTGCTCTCATCATTGATGTTTCTATCTCTCTCTCCCTCTCCTTCCCTCTCTGAAATAAATAAGAATATTTTAAAAATAAAAATATAAATGCATTAGTAGTAGTGCTAAGGGTTTTAGAACAATCATCATAGAAGAAATTGTCCCAATGCCGCTTTCCTGGAGAGCAATGCAGTGACGCTATGGTGTGAATTTGCAGTGGAGGCAGACAGCCCGCTGCCCTTGGGACCTGGAATGAGAAGGCTTATAGGGCATGGTCACTGCCCCCAAACAGGCCACCCGGGGAGGCAAAACACACTCCATCAGCCTTCACATGGCCTTCATAGGCCCTTCGGGCAAAGAAGTTCCCTCCTAAAGACTTGAATACAAATTACACCCTTAATCATAATCCCTGCTGATGGGAATGATCCATATTGTGTCTTACAACAAATATCCTGCCCCTTTCCCAGGGGCAAGGGGGAAGATGGATGGATGGAGGCAGCTCTGATTCCTGTAAAATCCAATAAGCATTTGAAAACTGGGTTCACTTGATTTCATCAGCACTAAAAGGAAGTCTTAAGCATTTGATCAGTTATTATAGGCATTTCCCTTTGGGCATTTGTCTGCCACAAAGAATCTGTAAGACACAGGTTGCCTCCTGACTGCAGCCGCTGCATCCCTTTTTATAGTAACAGGAAGGATGTCTGTGTTGCCAAGGCAACCCAAGATTTCACTCATCAATACAGCACTAAGGACTGTCACTGAGAACAGTATCACTATTCTGGGGCTTTAAACTGAGTCTAACGCACACCGTAGATGAGATGGTCACCTACGAAGATAACAAAGATAAAGAGCAGGTATTGGGGTAAAACACTTTCTAAAGTTTTCTGGCAGGTGATCATTCAAGCTGATGACAAGCCAAGAGAGGTGGCCACCAGGAACATGTAAAAGTAAAGGCAGTTCAAATACACCAGGGCCCTGAGATACAGCCTAGTCCTTCTCAGAGCCCTGCCCCTCATAACACAGAGGCCCTTCCTGCACCCAACCCTGTCCTTCCAGCCTCCCCAGCTCCGTGGGTCCAGGGCCTGGCCCCTGGAAACTCTACCCAGTGAATGAATAATCCAAATGCAAATTCATGAGGTTTTGAACAGGAATGGAATGGAAGACAAAGAGTGGATTCTAGCCCAGAGAGGTGTATGCTACACACACAGGCAATTGAATGCAGGTGGGAGGAGAGCTGAAGGAGACCCGAGGTTCTGGGCCTGGGGAGCGAGAAGAACAGTGGCCGGCACCATGCGCAGAAACTGGGAAGTAGCCTCAGGACACTTGGGGGGTAGGTGGTGACTTAAGTTTGGTCATTAAAGAATTTGGGGAGCTTGGAAAATAGTTTAATGGGAGGTTTTACCAGCAGTCAGTTTAGAGACTAGAGATGATGACAGGAACAATGATGATGATCACCAACCTCGACCATGCCAGGCCCAGTCCTGCTTTACCTGTTTAACCACATTTAATTTTTCCAACAAATCTATGCAGTTAGTATTGTTATTGTACCCATTTTGCAGGTAGGAAAACTGAAAGGTTAAACACTTTTCTGGAGTCACAAAACTGGTATATAGCAGAGATGAGATGCAAACTCAGCTGGTCTTGTTCTAGAACAGTGATGGTGAACCTTTTGAGCTCGGCATGTCAGCATTTTGAAAAACCCTAACTTAATTCTGGTGCCGTGTCACATATAGAAATTTTTGATCTTTGCAACCATAGTAAAACAAAGATTTATATTTTTGATATTTATTTTATATATTTAAATGCCATTTAACAAAGAAAAATCAACCAAAAAAATGACTTCACGTGTCACCTCTGACACATGTGTCATAGGTTCGCCATCACTGTTCTAGAACTACAGGTTAGGGGAGGGGGAAGGTGATGGCTGCCTAGAGGTGAAAGGCAAGGCCTTGCATTAAAGGCATGGATCTCGTCCTAGTCGATTTGGCTCAGTGGATAGAATGTCAGTCCATGGAATGAAGGGTCCCAGGTTTGATTCTAGTCAAGGGCACGTACCTTTGTTGCAGGTTCCCTGGCCCTGGTCGGGTGCGTGTAGGAGGCTACCAATCGATGTCGCTCTCTCACATCGATGTTTCTCTCTGTCTCTCCCTCTCTCTTTCACTCTCTCTAAAAATCAATGGAAAAATATCCTCAGGTAATGATTAAATAAATAAATAAATTAAATAAATAAAGGCATGGATCATAAAGGAAAATATATTCCACATTTACAACAAAAACCTGTAACATGTATGCAACCATGGGCTTCTACCACATGTAAGAAGGACTTTTAGAACCTGCCTCAGATGATAAAACTTTACAAATCTTGCCCTCTGTATTTTCATAATTTACAATACTTCAGATCCATGTGACTGACTATTGCTGAACAAAATATTTGAAATCATGTCACCTCTCTGCAAACTGTCATGGTCTAACAACCAAATAGCCAGTCCACGTTCAAAAATATGTAGACAAATCAACAAGGGTTTAAGAAGGTCAAGGTTCTTTTAACTTACAAATTCTACACGTTTAAGTGCCAGTCAATATATGATGAGTTATTATGTGACAAAATTTACTAAAAATAACTTTGTGTAAAAATACTTCTGTGCTTAGAAGTCATGTCACAGAGCCCTTGGCCAATAAGGAGCCACTTTTAGCTAAGTGTGAGCATTGCTGTTGCAAGGCTGGTCCATTCAAGTCTGGGACTCTTCACACTGAAGGCCAAGTATGTCAAACTCTCAGCCCATGGGCTGCATGCAGCCCACAATGAATATTTTTGCAGCCCAGACAATGTAATGCTATGTAAGAAATGTTTTAATAAAAATTTTGTAACAATTTTTACAATATCCTGTTATACATAATCTCTCTATATAAAACCCTAATATGCAAATAGACCGAATGGCAGAACAACTGAACAAACGGTTGCTATGATGTGCACTGACCAACAGGGGGCGCGTGCGGAGCATGGCAGGCATTGGCAGCAGGCGGCAGAGTGTGGAACATGGTGGGTGTCGGCCGTGGCGGGATGGTGGAGCAGGTGAGCAGGGGCGCCAGACCAAGGTAGGGTGCCGGTCACTGTCATCAGGGAGAGCCTCTGGTGGTTACTGAAAATTCTTTGCTCCTGGGTGCTGCAGTCCCACCCGACACTCGCACCTGCTGCCAGTGCTGGCCCTGCTCACACCCGGTGCCAGCACCAGAGCCGCCACTCACACCTGCTGCCGGCGCCCAGCGCCACTCCCAATCACTCGGCACCATCCATGGGTGCAAGTAGCAGCTGTTGGCCCCAGTCGCCCCTGAGTGCTTCACCACCTCCCCCTACTCCTCGGGGGTGATCAGGGCATCAGCTGCCTCTCGCACCCTCTGTTGGTGCTGGCCCCAATCACTCTGCGGGTGAGAGCAAGGCTGGCGCCATCGGCGTGGGAGAGGCTAGGCTGGGGTGTGGAGGATGGGCCGAGACCCGCCCCTGTGCCCACCACAGCCTCACGGCCTACAGTTCCTTTCAAGGTGCACAAATTCATGCACTGGGCCCCTAGTCCTCCTATATAATAAAAGGGTAATATGCAAATCGACCAAACAGCGGAATGAACGGTCGCTATGATGCACACTGACCATTAGGGGGTAGACATTCAATGCAGGAGCTACCCCCTGGTGGTCAGTGTGCTCCCACAGGGGGAGCGCCACTCAGACAGAAGTTGGGCTCACCGCTGGTGAGCGCAGTGGCAGTGGCAGAACCCTCTCCCACCTCCATGGCAGCGCTAAGGATGTCTGACTGCTGGCTTAGGCAGGGAGCGGGCCTAAGCCATCAGTCGGACATCCTCTGAGGGCTCCTGAACTGCAAAAGGGCATAGGCTGGGCTGAGGAAACCCCTCCCCCCATGCACAAATCTCGTGCACCAAGCCTCTAGTTATTAACAATGTTGGCTAATGACTGATTACTATAATCATGTTGCATTCATTTTCCTTACGCACTTTACACACAGGCACACCATTTCTCTCCACTAATACTAGCAGCGAATATTTTAGCAGCTGAGGCCACGTCATTAGTCTTGGGCTGACTAGTTTGGTGTGCGCAACAGGATATATTTCACTCTCGGAGAACAAGAAAGATAGGTTTATTTGCATTATGCTTATTAATTTGTGCAGTTATTCAGTGTCTGGTAAGTTAATGTTCAATAAAAGTATTAATTTTTATTAAAATGTTCTATTATTTTATTTTAACAATGACTCATTTATTTCAGCCCTTTGGATTCACCATGTCTCTATAGAAATAAACCTACGTTTCTATGAAAATTGAAGCTTTTGTTTTTTTGTGGCCCACATACACTTAAACCTTGTATATTTGGCCCATGTTAGCCTTTGAGTTTGACATGCTTGCTGTAGGCAGCCATCAGTATTTTATTTTTTTAAATATATTTTTATTGATTTCAGAGAGGAAGGGAGAGGGAGAGAGAGAGATAGAATCATCAATGATGATAGAATCATCAATGAGCCAATCATTGATTGGCTGCCTCCTGCACGCCCCACACTGGGGTTCAAATCCGAAGCCCAGGACCTGACCAGGAATCGAACCATGACTTCCTGGTTCATAGGTCAACGTTCAACCACTGACCCTCGTCAGCAGGGTGGCTGTCAATAATTTTAAATAGCTAGTGTAGGATTGACTGTAAAGCAAAAGTGAATGTTTTAGGATGATGGAAGTGTTCGAAAACTTAATTATGGGGGTAGCTGCACAACTATATAAACAAACTGTTCACTTAGAATGGGTGAACTTTACAGTATATAAATTACACCTCAAGAAAACTATAATGGGAAGAAAGGGAGGGAGGAATAGGGGCGGAGAGAGCAGGAAAGGGAAAGGAAGAGAAAAGCAAGGACAAATCTAGGAAAGTTAGGCATTTGTAAAAACCTGTTTCAGCTATCCCAAAATGTACAATGTGTGTTTCTGATTGTGGAATTATCCATGATCAAAAAAGCCCCCAAACTCCTGCTTCAGGGGAATTACATCTAGGCGAGTACTGTGCAACCTTGGGGGGAATCCCTAGGGGAACCTTATAATGCAGGTTCTATACAGCAGGTCTGGGCAAGTAGAGAGTCTGCATTTTGAAAAAAAACAAACAGTGATGCTGACATTGTTGGTCCATGGACAACACTTTGAGAAACCCAGGCTTAAACCGGTTAAACTACAAAGACATTTGTGATCTCGTTTATGAAGCGGCATTTAGGAAGAGTTTTAGAATTCCTTCAGTGGCTGGAAGATGAAGAAGCCCAAGATCCTTCTGCTTTTCGCTCAACCACCTCAGTGTGTCTTGCCTCATGATCACAAGATGACTGCCACAGCTCCAGCATCACATTCTCACAGCAGAGGAAGCAGAATGAAGAGGGTAGGAGCCAAATCAGGAGGAAGGGGCCCTCTCCTCATACTCATTCTTCTCTGATCCCAAAAAGACCCCTAGTTGTCTTCCCCTAAGTCTCCTTGGCTGGTTCTGAGTCACTTGGCTGAAAGGAAGACCAGGAGAATGAACACATGGCAAAGGGGAATGGAACCACCAAGAATGACTTAGGCCTGAAGTGACTCATAGCTTGGCTCCATTGCTGTCTACCCCAAACCCTGAGCTCTCTAGGAAGGGAAGAAGGGCTGTTGGGTAGTCAGTCAACAGCCTGTCCCATTTATGCTCCTGTGTGAATAGCCCACTGCCAGCAAGTAAGAGGGTATCCCCGAACAAAGCCTCCACACGCTGCCACAGGGTGGAGGGGAGAACTAAATAAAAGAATGGGTTTGTCCACTTTTTATCTTTCCCAGACTGAGCTTTGCAAAGTGAGGCGCTGTGTTGGCTCTATCACGCATCACAGGTTGGCACAGGTCAGGGACTCACTAAACGTTGCGGAGTGGACCAAGAGCTTCTGTTAAGTACCTGTCCTTAGACTCCATCAAGGTCATTAAAGCAAATACCTTAGAGGGTTTCACACTAAAGGAGATGCTGCTGAATTAAAAGCTGGAAGGAAATGAGAACTAACACATATGACAAGTAGAAGAGATTAGCCACTGTAAAACCAGATGTAAAAACTTCCAGACTCGTGTTTAGACAGGATGTTCAGAAGACACTGCCGTGCATGGGTGGGGCTGCAGGTCAGCACCTCACCTACACCACACACTGCAGGGGCAACGATCAGGCTGCGTCTCTCCTGCCGACCTGGATTAATACTGAGGCCACTTCCAGGTGATGACTTGAATCTGGCATGGGGCAGATGGGATAGGGGAGTGTCAGCATATCCATCTCGGGCATTTTGCTCTCCTGGATGAAATAACCAAGGGATGTTTATCTTGACCAAAAGAAATTGACTGGCTTGGTCTTTGTGCTCATTTGAAGTTGCCACAAAGCAAACTCGCCAGTCTTTTCCAGGCCTAGAATGGCTGCTCAACTGCCCTGACCCACCAAAGGCAGTGTGTTGCATGCTTTAGATGTATTTTTTTCTAATTCTTTTTTTAAATATACTTTTATTGATTTCAGATAGGGAGAGGTAGAGAGAGATAGAGACATCAATGATGAGAGAGAATAATTGATCGGCTGCCTCCTGTACACCCTCCACTCGGGGGCAGAGTCCACAACTGGACATGTGCCCTTGACTGGAATCGAATCAGGGACCCTTCAGTCCACAGGCCAATGCTCTATCCATTGAGCCAAACCGACTAGGCCTATTTCTTTCTCATTCTTAATACAACCCCAAAAAGTAGGTCTTATTGATCCCATTCTACTGACAGGAAACTGAGGTTCTGAAAGATTTTTCCTAAGACAACACTGAGCTATATCTGAAGGTGCCTCTGGGAGACTCTCTAAGGCCCGGCCCCTAGCCCTGTCCTCCTGGAGGGTCTGAAGGCCGAGCCTGCACCAGACTCCAGCTGACTTATCATCTGGAGCCAAGCCGAAAGTGGTCCTTCCAGCCTGAACCTGATACAGGACTTCTATCAGCAGGATGCTCACCATTTTCTATTTTAAGAAATAAACAAAACCCCAAAGTTCCTCCCCAAACAGGAGCTTATCCGATTTCAACCAGCGTATCCTCCAGAACACAAGGAGAGACAGGACAGATCTTGTTCTAAGAGTTCGCTGTGCTTCTCTCTCACGTGGCTCAGGAAATTCCACAGAAAAGGGCCTGCTGGTACTCGTCCTTCCGCAGCAATATGGAGATGGAATAGGATGGGAAATATATATATATATAATATGGCATGCCTGGGAACGAGCACTGCTGATGTCTTTTTAACACCAAAAGCAATTAGTAGATGCAAACATTAAACAGGACCCTGACTACCCTTTCTTGTCAAGGTTATTTGTTTTGAGCAAGATGGTTTGCTTTGATTAAAGCAACCAGTTGCCAATAATAAATGAGAAAATGTTTTATTTTGCCCACAAGAAATTACAATACCTATGATTCCCAGTAAGAACCTAAGCTTAGCCAAATCTTTCCTGCATTGATGTTTATAATCAACAGTGTTTCATGAAAATTATTTCATAGAACTCAGAGTTCTAAGAGAAGAATAAAACATGGCTACCATCCAGCTTCTACTTCCCCAGCGGTAACAGCCCAGCTCCAGGCACGCCTGTAACAACAGGGCTCTCATCCCATTTATAAGCTTAGCCTTTGGCTTATTCCTGGCAGGACCTAACCACGTGCCTTATATCCAGGAGGAACATAATAAAACATGGTCCCTCGTGCCAGCTAACATTTATTGAGCGCTTATTCTCTGTCAGATGCTGGATTAAGTGTTTTGCACACATTATCTTACTTAAAGCTCTCAACCTCATGCAGTTGGATTTATTATTATCCCCCGCCTCCACAGAGGAGAAGAGGCTATAAGCTGTGCACTTGCCTGGCCACATGGCTCAGAGGTTGAGAGTTGACCTATGAACCAGTAGATCACGGTTCGATTCCTGGCCAGGGCACATGACTGGGTTGCAGGCTCGATCCCCAGTGTGGGTAGTGCAGACGGCAGCCAGTCAATGATTCTCTCTCATCACTGATGTTTCTATCTCTCTCTCCCTCTCCCTTCCTCTCTGAAGTCAATAAAAAATATTTTAAAAAATAAACTGTGCATTTGATTTCCACCACAGCACTCACCTGGGATCACCAATCAATTCCAGGACAGCTCTGGCCTCATGGCTCTCACTTGCCTCACTCTCCCGGATCCAGACAGTGAAAGAAAGCCAGCCGCAGAGTGACAGATGAAGGCAGGTGGCTCGGAATGGTGTTCCAAGGCTCAACGGTAGCTATATGTTCGTCCCTGCTCTTTTGGATGAATTCTGAAGCTGTGTCCCCTCCACCAATTCATCCACTTGACAGCTATTTAAGGAGGATTTACAGCTAACCTGCTAATACCAGAAAAGTTAAAAAGAAACAAGGAGCGCCCAGCCAGTGTGGCTAAGTGGTTGAGTATTGACCTATGAATCAGGAGGTCATGGTTCATTTCCCAGTCAGGGCACATGCCTGGGTTGCAGGCTCGATCCCCAGTGTGGGGCATGCAGGAGGCAGCCGATCAATGATTCTCTCTCATCACTGATGTTCCTATCTCTCTCTCTTCCCCACTTCATCTCTGAAAATCAATAAAAAATATTTTTTTAAAAAAAGAAACAAGGGGCAAATGATAAGAATACAACAGAGAGGGAAAAAAGATGGGTGGCTTATACTATAATTTGGGGGGCGGGAATCACTGTGAAACAAGGAAGCAAGAAAGCTGAACCCAAAATCTATAGAGACAGAGTAGTTTAGTGCCTAGGTGCCTAGGGCTAAGGGTTGGGAAGAAATGGGGAATGATTGCGAATGGGTGTGTGTGTGGGGGGGTTCTTTTTGGGGTGATGAAAATGTTCTGGAATTGACTGTGGTATTTCTGTACACTGCACAACTCCGTGAACATGCTAAAAAACAAACAAACACTGAATTGCACACTTTGAATGGGCAAACTGCACGGTATTGAAACAAGAAAGAAAACTGGCCAAGTATTAGAAGACCACAGTAAAACCATCCACAAAGCATCAAATACTAAAGCCACAACTACATGATGAGAGAGAGAGTGACAATCAGTGCCCCCTGGTACCTATGAATAGCCTAGAATCACAAAAGGGGATGCGTTTTATTATTTGCTTCAAAGCAGAACAGTTTAAAATGTAAAAATGAAATATTTAAGGCATTTATTAGAAATGCTCTGTCTTATATTTGGAAATGCAAGTATTTGCAGAATTTGGGATCAGAATGAGAGAAAAAACAGAACCAGATCCAAGCCAGGGAAGGACCCCTGACAAACATGGGAGGTGTGGCAAAGCAGAAAGAAGCCACGTAAAGGCCTGTCTGATCCTAGAAAACCAGGCTTCCAGGGCATTCCTGAGTCATCTGACCCATTTGTGAGACTATTCAGTATCCTGTTCCATAAAATCAGGCCTCATAAGTAGCTGAAAATATGTCAGGTAGCAGGGGAGCCTTTCTGAGTTCTGGTCTGAAAGCCTTGCGGTGGGTTAAAAAGACTGCATGGCATGTCAAGTATTTGGTACAAATATCCTTCTTTTTCATCTCCTTTAATCCTGAAAGTTCCCTTCCTTACACCCACGCTGCGTTCAAGATTTTCTCCCAACCTCTCTGGTCCCTAAGAGGCTATAACAATCAGTGACTAGTGGGGATGATTGCACAAGCTTGTGAATATACTAAAAACCATGGAACTATACACTTTACAAGGGTGAAATTTATGTTATGTGAATTATATCTCAATAATAATTTTTAAACTGTTTAAAAAATCAGGGCTAAACACAGAATTAACTACCATATTACTCAGCCATTCCACTTCTGGTTATATACCCCAAAAAATTGAAAGCAGGGACTCAAACAGATATTTGTACACCCATGTTCATAGCAACACTGTTCACAAAAAATGGAGGCAGCCTGGCCTGTTTTGCTCAGTGGTTAGAGCATTGGCTTGCTGACCAAAGGGTCACAGGTTTGATTCTCAGTCAAGGGTACGTACCTCAGTTGCAGGTTCCCCAGCTCCTGCTGTGTGGGGAGGCAACCAATTGATGTGTCTCTCTCACATCAATGTTTCTCTCTCTCCCTCTCCTCCTTCCCTTCCATTCTCTAGAAATCAATGGATAAAATATCTTTGGGTGAGGATTAAAAAAACAAACAAAGAAACTCCACCAAAGATGGAAGCCACCCGTGTCCATCAACAGATGAATGGATAAGCAAAATGTGGTCTATACATACAGTGGGGTCTTATTTAGCCTAACAAAGGAATAAAATTCTGACACATGGATGAACATTGAACACACCATGCTAAGTAAAATAAGCTAGTCAAAAAAGGATAAATATTGTCTAATTCCACCTATAAAAAAGGTACTTAGAACAGACAGATGCAGA
Source organism: Myotis daubentonii (assembly GCF_963259705.1). NCBI lineage: Eukaryota > Metazoa > Chordata > Mammalia > Chiroptera > Vespertilionidae > Myotis > Myotis daubentonii. The sequence continues at coordinate 128,414,139 of NC_081861.1, read as the reverse complement.
GAACAGAATGTTGGTTACCAGGGACTAGGGATAGGGTGTAATGGGGAGTTACTATTTAATTGCTACAGAGCTTTTGTTAGGGAGGGAAGAAGGAGGGGGGGAGGAGGGAGAGGGAAAGAAACATCGATTTGTTGTTCCCCTTATTTATGCATTCACTGGTTGACTCTTATATGTGCCCTGACTGGAGACAACACTCTAACTGAACTACTGGGCCAGGGCAGTTGTTTCCACATTTCAGCTATTGTAAATAGTATTATTATCTGAAATCCTGATTCCAATTCTTTTGGATAAATACCCAAAAGCAGGATTGCTGGATCATATAGCAGTTCCATTTTCAATTTTTTAAAAATATGTATTTTTATTTATTTCAGAGAGGAAGGGAGAGGAAGAGATAGAAACATCAATGATGAGAGAGAATCATTGATTGGCTGCCTCCTGCACACACACACACACACACACACACACACACACACACACCGGGGATTGAGCTCATAACCCGGGCATGTGCTCTGACTAGGAATCAAACCATGACCTCCTGGTTCACAGGTCAACGCTCAACCACTGAGCCATGCTGGCTGGGCCCATTTTCAATTTTTTGAGGAACCTTCATACTATCTTTTATAATGGTTACACCATTTTGCATTCCCACCAGCAGTATACAAGGGTTCCCCTTTCTCCACATTTTCGCCAGCACTTGTCATTGTTCTGTGTGTGTATCCTATCTAATAATAGACAAACATGGTAATTGACCTTACCTTCGCTACACCTCCCATTGGCTAATCATCATGATATGCAAATTAACCACCAACAAAGATGGCAGCTAATTTGCATAATGCAGGCAGGGCAGGACAGCTCAAGCCACCAGCGCACTGCCATCCAGGGAAGCCCCAGAAGACCCAGAAGTAGGCCTGCCTTGCCGCCTTGGGACCCAGAAGCCGCCTGATATGGCAGTAACTCTATCAGTAAGCACTCTGAAAGTCAGTGGCATAAATGCACCAATTAAAGGACAGATTATGAGGGTGAGTCAAAAACAAAACCCACTTTAAATATAAAGACACATAGATTAAAAGTAAATGAATTAAGCTGCAGCCTGTTTTGCTCAGTGGATAGAGCATTAGCCCATGGACTGAAGGGTCCCAGGTTCGATTCCAGTCAAGGGCATGTACCTCAGTTGCTGGCTTGATCCCCAGTCCCTATCAAAGCATGTGCAGGAGGCCACCAATCAATGTGTCTCTCCCTTTCCCTTCACTCTCTCTAAAATTCAATGGAAAAATAACCTTGGGTGAAGATTAACAAAAACAAAGTAAATGGATTAAGTAACATTAAAGAGATTATAAGAAAAATATATTCCAAATTTTGTTAGTTGTATAATGGTTATGTTTAAATTATTAACACCTGCCGAAACCGGTTTGGCTCAGTGGATAGAGCGTCGGCCTGCAGACTGAAAGGTCCCAGGTTTGATTCCAGTCAAGGGCATGTACCTGGGTTGCGGGCACATCCCCAGTGGGGAGTGTGCAGGAGGCGGCTGGTCGATGTTTCTCTCTCATCGATATTTCTAACTCTCTATCCCTCTCCCTTCCTCTCTGTAAAAAATCAATAAAATATATTTTAAAAAAAATTATTAACACCTAAGAAATTGGGTGAAGGGTACATATAATATGCTGTAGTATTTTAAAGGGTTTTTTTTTTTACATGTATGAGATTATTTCAAATTAAAATATTAAAAAATTAATAAAATACTAATTGAAATGTATCTGCATTACATGAAAAATCTCCTAATTGCTTCTAGCATAATTTATTGAATTGCGCTAAAATTTACAAGGGTTCAATTAATTCTAAATGATATAATAGAAAATATATAATAGTGCAGTTATAAGCACTTATCTGAAAATACAAATTTAAATAAGTGAATTTAAAGAATGGATTAGCCAAAGAAAATATATGCACAACCCATGGACACAGACAACAGAATGGTGATGGCCAGAGAGAAGTGGGGGGCAAGAGCTGGGTAGAGGGGGGAAGGGGGGGAAATGGGGACATCCTATATAATAATAATAAAAGGCTAATATGCACATTGACTGAATGGCAGAATGACCGGTTGCTATGATGCACACTGGCCACCAGGGGGTAGACGCTCAATGCAGGAGCTGCCCCCTGGCAGTCAGTGTACTTCCATATGGGGCGTACCACTCAGCCAGAAGCTGGCTCATGGCTGGCCAGCGCAGTGGTGGTGGCAGGAGCCTCTTCTACCTCCGTGGCAGCACTAAGAATGTCCAATTAATGGTTTAGACCCGATCCCTTGGGGGCCTAAGCCTTTAGTCAGACATCCCCGAGGGCTCCCTGGCTGCCAGAAGGATGTCTGACTGCAAGCTTAGGCCTGATACCCCAGGGAGTGAGCCTAAGTCGACAGGTGGACATCCCCCAAGGGGTCCTGGACTGCAAATGGGCACAGGCCGGGCTGAGGGACCCCCCCCCCAGTGCACAAATTTTTGTGCACCGGGCCTCTAGTTTTTTAATAAGTGCCATCTGACAGGCGTGAGGAGATAGTTCATCAGTAAATTCTTAACTGGAGAAAGAGGTGAAAAGGCTGCACTATGGGCAATTTGTTCAAAAAGGTTAAAGAATGGAGACACCAATATCACAGGAGTAAATACCACACAGAAAGTCACATTAGGAGGCTTTGGGGAACTAAGCCCTACAGACGGTCACAAGTCCCTTTATGGAGACTGGGGGGTTTTGTGAAAAGGATGCTGACTGGTTGTCCTGCCTGTTCACAGGAGGCATTAGCAAGAGAGAGGCATTTGGAGGAGAGATGTTTGTATGAACATAAAGAACTTCTTGACCCAGGAGGTGATGGGTGCCCCTCCAGCTTCAAAGAATGTGGAGCAAAGATCCACTCTCTGGAAAAAATATGGGTGGCAGCTCACCCCATATTTTCTCTCAAGATTCTCTGCAGACCTGGAGTCCACAGAGGGAACTCCAAAAGGCTGGCCCTTGGTCTCCTTGATCCAAGATGATGAGGAGTGAAGAGGGAGTGGGGTCTGGTTCTTAGAGGGACAGTTCTCAGCAGGAATGCCGCCACTTGACATTCTCCACAATTTGAATACAACAGGCAGAGAGGAGAGGAAGTCCAGAAAGTCACTGGGACTCCATAAACACAGGGCCAGGGCCCTGTTCAGCCCATCCCAACCCTCCTGGTATGTGTACCGGCCGAACCACTCAGGGCCCAGACGTGTCTTCATTGTGGCACAGCTGGCTTGTCTTCAGATCAGCCTGTGAATCACGTGTGCACTTATTCAGATCACTACAGCTGTGACCCAGTCAGTTTGTCTTCAAAAGGGACCGATAACCCCAACACAGGCCCGTTACAGTAACACCTACCCTGAGAAAATATTTTTCTCAAAGGACCAATTCCTTATGATCTAGATACCAACCAGCCAGGTCCTGGTTGGCTACAGAGATTTTCCTGTGAGGGCTGAGGAAATCATTCTGCCACATCCAGGGCAAGTTTTCCCACATACACACCACACCCCAGAGGGTCACAGTGATGCCAAGCCACAGGAACACTGCCAACACCTCGGTGGCCTGGAAAGATAAGACTGAGGCCCTGAAACCCGACAGCCCTTCTGAAACCAGGCGTGTGCCCAGCAATGTAAACTGGGAAACAAACTAGAACACAGGAGGTGGTCACTCACGTTAGGATGTTCCCAAAGGCAGGATCCTGTTGGCCTTTTGTTTAATACTAACCCCACTTCCAGGTTTATCTCCCTGGTGCCAAGACATTTGCACCCATCACCCTGTGTCCAGGGGCAGTGGGAAATTCGCTTCTACTGTGATTTCACCCTCCTCAGAAATTCCGGCCTCAAGTCTCCAAGGCGGGTTTAAATCTACACACATGACACTCCCAGAGAGCTTACCTTCCAGTCCTTCCTTTTGCAAGCGAGGAGCTGCAGTGTGTTGCTACATGAGCAGAATCCAGGAAAAGGAAAACCCGAGTCTCTGCAGGTCCAAGAGCAGACTCCCCAGAAGCCTGCCACCAGAACTGTAGTTCCCTTCTCATTTACATACACGGTGAAGTCATTGCAACCAACGCCCTCGGGAGTTGGGGCTCACATCTCCTTCTAGGGCATTACTCACTTATAGATGAACTACCTTGGGAAAGACAACAGCATGCAGAAGCTAGAAACCAGTTCTTTACTCTGGTCCTGTTTTTATTTTCATTTTTTATATGTATTTTTCTTGATTTCAGAGAGGAAGGGAGAGGGAGAGAAAGAAACATCAATGATGAATCATTTATCCGTTCCTCCTGCACACCCCACACTGGGGATTGAGCCCGCAACCCGGGCATGTGCCTCAACCAGTAATCAAATCGTGACTTCCTGGTTCATAGACACTCAACCACTTAGCCACACTGGCCAGGCTGGTCCTGTTTTCAGTTGGGAGAAACCCTACCTGGAGCCAATGATGGGACTGAAAAATTTCCCTGACACTTCTTACTATCCAAGGAGCGTATACTGAACCAGCTACTAATGACCTGCCTCATGGAGGAGTGTACAGTTGGGCCAGGGCAGAGGCATGTAAACAAATATTTATAAATGTAATACTGATAAGTTGCAATAACGCTATATCGGAGCAAAGGTGGATACACCACCTGGGGGTGGTGGCTGTGTCTGTGCCCCCACATCGCCCACTAGAATGGCTAAAATTAAAAAGGCTGACAATACCCTGCGTCCATAAAGATGTGGAGTAACTGGAAGTCTAATGAAAAATGGTATGGCCATGTGATAGGCAGAATAATACCCCCCCAGAGATATCCACATTCTAGTCCAGTGATGACGAACCTATGACACGCGAACTCATTTTTTTGGTTGATTTTTCTTTGTTAAATGGCATTTAAATATATAAAATAAATATCAAAAATATAAGTCTTTGTTGTACTATGGTTGCAAATATCAAAAAATTTCTATATGTGACACGGCACCAGAGTTAAGTTAGGGTTTTTCAAAATGCTGACACGCTGAGCTCAAAAGGTCTGCCATCACTGTAATCTAGTCCTTGGAACCTGTGAATGTTACCTTATGTGACAAAAAGGCATTTGTAGATGTGATTAAGGCTCTTGAAATGGGGGGATTACCTAGGGTTTTCCAGGTGGTCCCCATGTAATCACAAGGGAGATTAGGAGAGTTAAAGTGAGAGAGAGAGGAGATGTGACAATGAAAGCAAAAGTTGGAGAGAGAAGGATTGGAAGGTGCTACACTGCTGGCCTTGAAGGTGGTCATGAGCTAAGGAGTGCAGGCAGTCTGTAGGAGCTGGAGAGGACAAGGAAAGGGATTCTCCCCTAGAGCCTCCAGAAAGGCTCTGCTGACACCTTAATTTTAGGACTTCTGACCGCCAGAATTATAAGACAATTCTGTTGCTATAAGCCAGTAAACGTGTGATATATTTGTTATAACAGCAATTGGAAACTAATTCCAACACGTTTGGAAACGTGTTGGCACTATCTGCTAAAGCTGAACATGTGCCTATCATAATGCCCAGCAATTCCAGTCCTTGGTATGTCCACAACAAAATGCATCTGTATGGGCACCAAGAGATGGGTACAGGCATGTTCATTATAGCAGTTTTAGTCAAAAGAATAAAAAGCTGAAAATAACCCAACTGTCCACGAGCAAGAGAACGGATAAGACAAATTGTAGTACAGTCACACAATGTTATAATACTCAGAAATCAAAAGAAATGAAAGCTTGAGATCTGTAACATGGGTAAGCCTTACAGACATAATGTTGAGTCAAGAAAACCAGACACAAAAAAAGTATATATTTGGTGAAAAAGTTCTGGAGATAGGTCATGGTAATGGTTGCACAATAATGTGAATGAACTTAATGCTACTGAGCTGAACTCTTAAAAATGGCTAAAATGGTAAATTTCATGTTATATATATTTTGCCAAAATAACAATGTACATACTATATGAATCTATTTTAATAAAGTTCAAAAACAAGCAAAACTAACTCACAGTGAAAAGAGGTGAGAACAATGGTCACCTTTGGGGGTGGGGGAGTATGGTCTACTCTAGGTCTAGGAGGAGGCACAAGAGAACCTTCTATGTGCTAAGAATGTTTAGTTTTTTAATCTGGGTGTTGGTTACAAGGGTGTATATGGAAACATTCATTAGACTGTATGCTTCAAATCTATGAACTTTTGTTTCCAAACGCCAACCCCAAGTTTATTTGATTTACTTGTGTTAGTGTTATCAAACTGTAATGGAAATGGAAAAGAAAAAACCACCAAAGTGTACATGGTCGAGGAAGGCTTTAGGGAAGAGGTGAGGTGTGAGCCACATACTGAAGGATGAACATGGCAGACACAGAGAGGAAGGGAAGAGCATGTGGATAGTGAGGTTCAAGTGCATGCAAGGTATCCTGGACATTACAAGCATGGAGTGGTCACTGGCTAGAGAGAGGGGGCTGGAGAGATAAACAGGAGCCCATCCCAACACGCCTGGGAATCCCCATCAGTAGTGTAGACTGTACTCAAGCTAAGCAGATGTTAGAGGAGGTTAAGCCAGAGAGTGACATGATGGATCCATGACAGAGAGGGTAACACCTGGACAGAGGAACAGAGACAGGGTCTGACCCAGGCGACAGGGATGGGGTCATGAGAAATGAAGGAGACAGAACTCCCTGTCTTGGATGTGATTTGAGAGGGGTCCGGGAGGCTATTAAGTCTGCTGCCTCCAAGCCTACAATGGCTGGTGATTCTGCTAACACAAAGGGTGAAGACCAGACTGCCCCTCCCTCTGCCTCCTGGGTCGGCAGTGGAGGATCACAGCATCCGGAGTTGGAAAGCACCAGTCAGATTTCCTAGTGTACCATCTCACGTATAGACAAGCACCCAAGTTCTTTTCATAGGCCAACACCTGAGGCCACAGTTTGTGAGGAACAAGCTGGAACGAGAGAATTGAGGCTTATCTAGTTGAGTGAGCATGTCCTGGAGAAGAGGGAGCATGACTCATTCAGCTGTGGCGCCCAATGCCCCTCGCCAATCTTACCTCCTACCACAGCCTAGGCCTGTGGTCTCAGTCCCTGCCAACCTCTCACTGGAAAAGCTCTCCCCACAGCCCACCCAAATGCTGTCCAGCTAATGGTTCCATCTAATGGTTTGGTAATGCCTTGTAAGTCAATCTGGTTTCTCTTCCAAGTTGTACAACCCAAACTTAGGGGTTAGCTGACCATGGGCAGCCCAGGGCTCCCGGGAGACAAACATAAGTCTTGGCTTCTAGGTTCCATCACTGCCCTGCAGACCTGATATGAACCACAGGAGCTAATTGCGGGTTCTGATCTTGGTGGCCTGCACACATCTGAGCATTGTTGAATGACAAGTGCCAGTACCAGAGGTTGTAGAGGAGATGCCGAGAACAGATGGGTTTGAAGTGACTTGTTTAAGGCCTCATTCCTCACTTTTTGTTCCTTATCTAAGTCCATCTAGTTAACTGCACAGTCCAATTCAGGAGCCACTACCACATGCAGCTATCTATATTTAAATTATTTAAAATCAGATACCATTAAAAAACCAGTTTCTCAGTATACATATAGAACAGATGCAGAACACTTCCATCCTCACAGAAAGTTCTACTGGACAGGGCTGCACCTGTGTGTGGTATCTCCTTTTTAAATTAGCATAATCATAAGAGGCACTCACTCTGAAATCATCTTTACATGCCAAAGTGGCAAGAATCCACTCAGCTGGTGTGGGTCAGTGTTGAGCATCAACCTATGAACCAGGAGGTCACAGTTCAATTCCTGGTCAGGGCACATGCCTGGGTTGCAGGCTGGATCCCCAGTGTAAGGTGGGCAGGAGGCAGCCGATCAATGATTCTCTCTCATCATTGATGTTTCTCTCTCTCTCCCTCTCCCTTCCTCTCTCTGAAATCAAGAAAAAAATATATATATTTTTAAAAATCCTTTTAGCCCTAATCGGTTTGGCTCAGTGGATAGAGCGTCGGCCTGCGGACTGAAGGGTCCCGGGTTCAATTCCAGTCAATGGCATGTACCTTGGTTGTGGGCACATCCCCAAAGGAGGGTGTGCAGGAGGCAGCTGATCGGTGTTTCTCTCTCATCGATGTTTCTAACTCTCTATCTCTCTCCCTTCCTCTCTGTAAAAAAATCAATAAAAAATATATTTTTTAAAATCCTTTTAATTTTTAAATAATAAAGATAAAATTACGGCCGAAACCGGTTTGGCTCAGTGGATAGAGCGTCGGCTTGCGGACTGAAATGTCCCAGGTTTGATTCCGGTCAAGGGCATGTACCTGGGTTGCGGGCACATCCCCAGTGGGGGATGTGCAGGAAGCAGCTGATCGATGTTTCTCTCTCATCCATGTTTCTAACTCTCTATCTCTCTCCCTTCCTCTCTATAAAAAATCAATGAAATATATTTAAAAAAAAGATAAAATTATGTACCACAGAGGACATTCAACACTCCGTAGTAGAAAGGCACTGAATCTTCTTGAGTCTCTCAGTCGAAATTGAGAGAAAGTAAAAGACAACGGAAAGCTGAACAGGGTAGGGTAAAATAGTCCATGTTGCTATCTTTTTTTTTCTTTTAATCTTTATTGTTGAAAGTATTACATAGATCCTCCTTTTTCTCCCATTAACCTTTTCCAGTCTGCTCCTGTTCTTCCCCCGCCCCAGGCCCTCACCACCCCATTGTCTGTGTCCATGGGTTAAGCATGTATGCATACAATTTCATTGGTTGATCTCTTCCAACCCACCATGCCCTGCCTTCCCTCTGAGGTTCAAGTCTGTTCATGCTTCTATGACTCTGGGTCTATTTTTGATCATCAGTTTATTTTGTTCATTAGATTCCACGTATGAGTGAGATCATGTGATACTTATCTTTCTCTGACTGGTTTATTTCACTCAGTATAATACTCTCCAAGTCCATCCATGCTGTTGCAAATGGTAAGAGTTCTTTCTTTTTTATTGCCACGTAGTACTCCATTGTGTAAATGTACCAGTTTTTTTTTTAATCCGCTCATCTGCTGATGGGCACTTAGGCTGTTTCTAAGTCTTGGCAATTGTAAATTGTGCTGCTATGAACATAGAGGTGCATATATTCTTTCTGATGGGTGTTTCTGTTTTCTTGGGATATATTCATGTTGCTATATTGACTGTTCTGCTATTAAGAGTTAATCTCATCCTAGAAGATTAGGGATATGTGGAAATTAATGGACCATTAGTGAGAAGCACTTATTCTTTAGAAATAATTTGTGACTGACGAAAACAAAATCAAGTGAAGTGGAATCAGGGTGGGTGAGAAGGGAAACAGAGCAGGGACATGTTTTGCAGTAAGAAAACTGCAATTACTATCAGTAATTTTGTCAAGAGAGCTTTTAGTCTGAAGATGTAACTAAAACTGATTACATAATATTGGTTACTAGCTAATAAAAATGATCATTGTTAAATTGTGTTCATAACACACAACTCCACGGCGGCGGGGGGGGGGCAGGAATAACCCAAGCTCGAGGAAAGCTTTCACAGAAGGCCATCACAATATTTCACTATCAATTATCATCCTGGACTGGTGCTCAAGAGAACTGAATACACAATGAATAAAATAGAGAAGAGGAAACCCTCCTAAGAGATGACACTACCTCCATGCACAAGGACTGTGCAATGCCAAAAATGCATGCCCATGTGCTAAGGAAAGAGAACATACAGGAATCTGGGGATGGGGGTATAAAAAATAAGCATAGGAGAATCCTGTTTTGCCCAGGTCACAATTCAGATGGTTATTTCAAGTGAAGGGCACACATTAAAGTGTTCTGAAACAGGGATAAAACCTGTTCAATAAAAGACTTTAGCCCTAGTCAGTGAGGCTCAGTGGCTTGATTGTCATCCCATGCAGCAAAAGGTTGCCGGTTCTTTTTTTTTTTTTTCTTTTTTAAACTTTCACCCAGCCGGTGTGGCTCAGTGGCTGAGTGTTGACCTATGAACCAGAAGGTCATGGTTCGATTTCTGATCAGGGCACATGCCTGGGTTGCAGGCTCAATTCCCAGTGTGGGGCGTTCAGGAGGCAGCTGATCAGTTTCTCTCTCATCATTGATACTTCTATCGCTCTCTCTCCCTCTCATTTCCTCTCTGAGATCAATAAAAATATATTTTTTAAAATCTGTTTTAAAAAATACAACTTTTTTTAATGTGCGATACCACTTCTGGGAATATATTCTATGAATCTTGAAACACCAATCAGAAAGAATATATATATCTCCGTGTTCATTGCAGCAATATTTACAATAGCCAAGATCTGAAAACATCCCAAGTGCCCATCAGTAGATGAGTGGATAAAAAAGCTGTGGTGCATTTACACCATGGAATACTATGCAGCTGTAAAAAAGAAGTATGTCCAAAAAAAAAGAAGAAGAAGAAGAAGAAGAAGAAGAAGAAGAAGAAGAAGGATCTCTTACCCTTTGAGACAACATGGAGGGACCTGGAGAGTATTATGCTAAGTGAAATAAGTCAGTCAGAGAAAGACAAGTATCACATGATCACATGGAATCTAATAAACAAAATAAACTGATCCTGAGCCACAGAAGCATGGAACAGACTGCAAGATCTCAGAGGGAAGTGGAAAGGGGAGTGGGAAGAGACTAACCAAAGAACTTATATGAATAGTAGAGGCCTAGCATGTGAAATTGCATGAGACCTAGACCTACTGCGCCACCGCAGGACCCCAGGCCCCACCGTGCCACCACGAGGCTGAGACCTGCTGTACCATGGGACCCATCAATGCACCTCCTGGTGACTGGTCGTTTGGTCGTTATGGTGTTATGGCCACTGGCCTTTTACTAGTATAATATAGATATGCATAACCCATGGACACAGACAATAGCGTGGTGAAGGCCTGGGGTGGGGTGGGAGCTGGGTTGAGGGGGGCAAAAGGGGGGCAAGTGGGGGGCATCTGTAATACTGTCAACAATAAAAATGTTTTTTAATGTTGACATTATGGCAGACATCTCCCATTCCCCCCCCCCCCCCGCCCCCGCACCACCACTTTGCTCACCTCCATCTGCGTCTGCCTCCCCCTCCCTTGGCTTTCACCACATTACTGTTCATAGGGTATACATATATGTTTCTTAGCTAATCCCTTCACCTTCTTTATCCAGTCACCCTAACCCCCTCCCCTCTGGCTCCCACCAGGCTGTTCCATTTATCCATGCTTTCAGTTCCATTTTGTTCAGTTTACTTTGTTCATTAGATTCCACATATATTTGAATTAGTTGTTTGGGGTTTCTTCAAATATATTCCCAGAGTGAGGGCATCCATCCTGTCAGCCAACCTGAACTTGTTGGTCACACCACCAGCCCTAGCAGGGAAGTGACCAGACCTCACCTCACAGAGCCCATCTCAACCCAGCAGATGGGATTCCCACTGGACACAACATGGAACCTGGAGACCCCGAGCCAGATACTGTTGTCTTCTCCTTCCACTTCCAATCAGTCAAATACCATGCTTTCCCTTGGTCCCAGCTCAACAATGACCACCAAGTCAAGCCCACCCCCTTGCCACAGCCTGTCTGGTCCCCAAGATGATGGTCTGTATGAGCACCTTGCCATTTGCCCATTCTGGGGAAAACAAAAGCAACATCTTTCCCCAAGGGCCTAGGGGTCCGGGCCCACCTGGCCTTATTGTGGGTAGGAGAGACCATTTTGTCAAACCGTCTTTCCATTTCCACTAAGCACTGCCTCACAGAGACCCAAGGCGGACTGAATAGCATAGCATATCCTGCACTTCATCCCACACTTGATGGCACAGTGATTGACCACCTCAGTACCAGCGTGCCCTAAGTGACCATGGGCTCATTCTAGACCAAGAGAACCTTCTGCCAGGATGGAAATGTTCCCGGTCAGTGCTGTCCAATATATCAGCCACTAGCCACAGTTGGCTACCGAGCACTCGAAATATGGCTGCAAGTGTAAAATACACACTGGTTTTGGATAACTTGGTGCAAAGACTAGAGATCTCATTAATAATTCTTTATATTAATTAGATGTTGAAATAATATCTTTGATACCCTGGGCTAAATGAATAGTATTATTAATTTCACCTGTTTGTTTTACTTTTTAAATGAAGCTATTAGAAAATTTAGGATTACATTTGTGACTAGCATTCTCTGTAGTAGCCAGCATCAGCCTACACTATTAGTATTTTTCTTTAAATTGAATTTTCATTTTAAGATGTTTCAAATACACACATGAAATTACAGCTTGATGTACTAGATGTAGTTTTACAATTAAAGAATCTACAGAACTTTTTTAAAAATATATTTTTACTTATTTCAGAGAGTAAGGGAGAGAGAGAGAGAGATAGAAATATCAATGATGAGAGAGAATCACTGATTGGCTGCCTCTTGCACACCCCACACTGGGGATCAAACCCACAACCAGGCATGTGCCCTGACCTGGAATCGAACTGTGATCTCCTGGTTCATAGGTCAATGCTCAACCACTGAGCCACTGCAGCCGGGCTACAGAACTTCTAATGTAAAATTGAAGAGATAAGTTTGTCCATGTGTAATTAAAACCCTCTTGTGTTCAACACCCTTTCGGAAATGCTAGCCCAGGGCAGAGTTACTAATAGAGTGGCCTGTGGACGGGTGCCAATCTCCTTATTGTTCCTTTCATCCACAATAAGGACATAAATTGAAAGCGTACATTTAGCCCTGGCCTGTGTGGCTCAGTTGATTGGAGCGTTGTCCTATGCACTGGAAGGTCAGTGTTTGATTACCAGTCAGGGCACATGCCCAGGTTGTGGGTTTGGTCCCCACTTAGGGCAGGTGCAGGAGGCAATTGGTTAATGTGTCTCTCCCACATAGATGGTTCTCTCTCTCTCTCTCTCTCTCTCTCTCTCTCTCTCTCTCTCTCTCTGTAAAAAAAGGAAAGCAAGTGTACATTTAAAAATGTTTATAGCAATTTAAAAAGCTATTGTTACTGATTTCAGAGAGGAGGGAAAAGGAAGAGAGATAGAAACATCAATAATGAGAGAGAATCATTGATCGGGTGCCTCCTGCATGTCCCCCACTGGGGATTGAGCCCACAACCTGGGCATATGCCCTGTCCGGAAATGAAAGCATGACCTCTTGGTTCATAGGTCAACACTCAACTACTGAGCCACACTGGCTTGGCTGTTTATAGCAATTTGACAGAGTAATGGGATATCCATTGATATTTTGGACCTAATATCTAATCTAATTTAATATTTAAAAATTGGGACTTGTATTTTCCATGTCTTTTATGTTTGATTTTTCTAGTAAGTCTTTTTATTGTATTTTATTAAGAAATTGGTCAACAACAGATTGGAAATTAGAAAAAAAAACAAAAAAACAACTGGTCCTTCACCAGAGTTAGTTTGAGACATACTGGCCTACACTATAAGAGAGCATTTTCCATGGGCGTTCCAGAGTGATGACCGAAGAGCTACAATACTCAGTCATGCCCAATGCAGTGTCCTAAGGCGATCTTCCAAATCCTAACAATAAAGATTGGCCTAGAGGGAGGCTAATTCCTAGCCAACCAGAAATCCTGTTAAACGAACTTCTCTTCCTCTAAGCATTTTAGTTAATAAGATTTTTGCTCTAAGAAATGGGGATCCTCATCACCTTTGGGGAGAAAAACAACTGTGTACTAAGGAAAAGACATACGAAATCCTCATAAAACATGGATTGACAGTACTGAGCTAGATCTTGCTTGAGAGAGGGCTACATGGCCCATGTATAAAAGGAGTTGGTTATAACCCATCTGGGAAGGCACAGCAGCACACACTTGGGTGTGAGATCTGGCTTGCCACTTACTGTGTGACCTTGAGCGAATGACTTGACTTCTCATAACGTCAATGGATTTATTTGTTGCACTAGAGAATCTCCAAAGTGAGAGATGCCTCTTCTTCCACAAGGTACTTACCACTCCTCGCATCAAGAAAAGGAGACTATTTTCCCTCCCCTTGAATGTGGGCTGGCCTTGTGACTTGCTTTGACCACTGAATGCAGCAAAAGGGATATTCTGGGACTTCCAAGCCCAGGCCTTAAGAGAACTGGCAACTTCTGCTTCCTCACTCTCAAAGCGCCACTGCCACACTGAGTTCAGGACAGACTCCCTGGACCATGAGAGGCTTTTAGGACATTTCAAGCCTACTGAGCTCCCAGATGGCTGCAATGGCAGGAGCCACTCAGCTGACACCACAAGGACTGGAAGAACTGCTAACCGCTCAACTGAACCCAACCAACCCCAGAACTGTGAGAAACAATAAACTTGCAGTGATTTGTTATATAGGCATGGATAACTAAAACATCTCTAAAAGGAGGATTAAAACAGTATAAATCCCTGGCCGGTGGCTCAGTTGGTTGGAGCATTATTCTGCACATCAAAGGTTGGCGGGTTCGATTCCAAGTCAGGGCAGATGCCCAGGTTGTGGGTTCCATTCCAATCAGGGCTGGTTCGGGAGGCAATCGATAGATGTTTCTCTCTTACATCAATGTTTCTCTCTCTCTCACCTTACTCTCTATAAAATCAATTTTAAAAACTTTTTTTTTAAATAAAGGGTGTTTGGGTCAGGCGGGTATGGCTCAGTGGTTGAGCATCGACCTATGAACCAGGAGGTCATGGTTCAATTACCGGTTATGGGTGAGGTCCCATGTAGGGGGCGTGCATGAGGCAGCCAATCATTGATGTTTCTATCTCTCTCCCTCTCCCTTCCTCTCTGAAATCAATTAAAAAAAATGTTTTAAAGTGTGTTTGTGAGGAATAAAGTAAAATAAAGTGTGATGAGTGGTTATAATGTTGCTTAGCATATCAGTGCTTGACAATGAGCGGCTGTTACTATCTGAGGAGCTAAGGTTACCACAAGTGCAGTAGGTGAATGGAAACTTCCCACAGGCACATTCAGGTTCTGAGGGCTCAGGCCCTGAGCGACAGCACAGAAGGTGAAAGGGAAGGCTTAATTCATAGTGTGAGAAGCCTAGAGGAAGTGAACCCCAGAAGAGTAAAAGGGATAGGGGACATTTCAGACTGAGGGGAGCACAGGACTATGTGACACTGAGGCAGTCCAACAGCTGAGATCTGGTAATTCTACCTGCTGGTTAAAGGTATTTAAGCAGATCCAAGCAACAGGAGCTGGCTCCTCCTTCGTTACACCGTGCATATAACACAAGCACTAAAAAGAACAATACATTTGATAATTTCCACAGGGGAGGTAATTAAAAGGAAAGAAAACATCACTGGAGGACAATGGGAACACATATCGGATTTTGATATCAGAAGAAACTGTTGCTAAAGGAAACAACCAAGAGGTAGTCCCTTGCCGCCTCCTCCTGCAATACCTCCCAGAAAAACCACTCGCCAACTCATCTCCATCCCCCAATGTGCCCCCATGAAATAGAGAGCCTACATACCACAGGCCTTTCCATCTTTTCTGGCCCTCACAGCACTCAGCACAAACTTAGGAACAAAGGTTGACCTCAAGAAATGCAGGGTTGCCCCGGTTTCGCTCAGTGGATAGAGCATCAGCCCTCAGACTGAAGGGTCCTCAGTTCGATTCCGGTCCTGGGTTGCAGGCATGATCCCTGACCCCGGTTGGTAGGGTTCCTGCGGGAGGCAACCAATCAATGTGCCTCACATCAGTGTTTGTCTCTCCCTCTCTCTTCCACTCTCTCCAAAAAATCAATGGAAAGATATCGTTGGCTGAGGACTAATAACAACAACAAAAAAATACAGGGTTGAATCTCATTAGGAATGATACAGCCTTGCTTGACCAATGAATGATCAGATTCTGGGGTGGATTATAATAAAACCTCAATAATCAAGACATTTCTGAGGATGGCATTTTTCTAAATACACAACCTCATGATCCCTCAAACAGAACAAATCACAGTACTACCAGGCACCAAAACTGAACACTCCACTTTTTCCCCACCAGCCCTAATGCACACAGAAGTTGAATATTTTAAACCTTCACACGTCTTTCCATATTTCCAATTTCAAATGAAAGAAAATAGCTTTAAGCTCATCTTGCTATCAGTAGAGTGCATTAAATGGTTCTACAATAAAGTTTCCAACTAGAACTTGGTAAGAATGCCCCCTTATTAAGTTCCTTCAAATAAATTAAAATCCCACAGATATATTGCAGGTCTAACCATACAGCCCCTCCCTATCTCTAAGCACTGAAATAACCTATTATTTAAGCTCTCAACCAAATAAAAATGTGAGCTTCAATAACCTCCCCTTCCCAATGTTTGTTTCTACTAGGTCCCCCTCCCTCACAGCTTGTTCTGATGGGTGAGTGGGTGGTGAGAGGAACCAAATTTTTAACCCCAAAGTGTGTCTTTTGAGATATTGATTTAAACTGGTTATTAAAAACCAAAAACCTCAGAAAGAACTTTTGACCGCCCCCCCCCACTTCCTGCCTAGAATAATTCAGATAGAAAAATCTGCTTCAGGAAGCGAATCAAGCCCTAATCGGTTTAGCTCAGTGGATAGAGCATCAGCCTGCGGACTCAAGGGTCCCAGGTTCAATTCCAGTCAAGGGCATGTACCTTGGTTGCGGGCACATCCCCAGTGGGGGGTGTGCAGGAGGCGGATGATCGATGTTTCTCTCTCATCGATGTTTCTGTCTATCCCTCTCCCTTCCTCTCTGTGAAAAATCAATAAAATATATTTTTTAAAAAAACAGGAAGCGAATCAACATAATCACTTCAGCAACATATGAATTAGCACATGTGATAGACAGGAAGAAATGTAGCAAAGCCTGTTCCCCTCTGTGTTCCATTGTTTCTGGGTGGCCCAGTAAGAATTTGTTTACCATATGTTTGCTCTTTCTCCTACCTGTGATTTACCTACTTCCCCTTTGTGATCCTGGACCCCCAGGTCCCCACCTTACCCCTTCTCCTTTGTCCAGAATGGCATATAAGCCTTAACTGCCCCATGCCCCATTTGGGGTTTCATACCTTAAGACACCCTGCCATGTAGATTTGTAATAAACTTTGTATATTTTCTCCTGTTAATCTGTCTCTGTTAATTTGATTACTAGCCCAGTTGGAAGAATTTAGGTGGGAGTAAAGTTATTTTTTTATGCCCCCCACAGTGCATTCTGCGTTCTTCCCTAGCAGATGCAGCCCAGTTTCTCAAGCAAAAAGGATGAAAACAGAAGTACATATTTATAGTATTTATATCACTATCCTGATGTTTGTTAAATTCTGCCTTAAAAATATGAATGATGAAAAACACAAACTGGGAAAGATTTAAGCCACCTCCTCCTAAGAGTGATGCAAATGAAGGCTCAATCACAAATACACCCTCCCAATGAAAAGCATGTTTTAAGTGACTACAGAACATTTCCCTTGATTTGTTTCCCTTCCTTGGTACACCTTATATAAAATAATTATTCACTATGCGCTAGTTCTTCGAATCCTATACTTAAGATCTGTGAGCTTTGGTGGTACGCATGTTATACTGCAGTAAAAAAATGTGTTTAAAATAGCTCACCTTAACTTAAAAAAAAAAAAGGCGTTGCCAAGAAAAACAGCATGAAATCAGTTTCCTCGTCACTTACACCCCCACACTACCTGCAACCACTTTACAGAACCTTAGAAGACGCGCGACCTGCTTATCTAAAATTCTGCTAAATGTCCTCAAAATCTCCCCCTGCTCAGCTCATTTCTAGGCAGCCAATCCGGGCACCAGCCATCCCCTCCATAGGTTCTAGGAGCTGCAGCCTCGCGGGCCTGGAGACTCATTCCTCGAGCTGCCTTGTGAGGGGGCCGCGGCCCCGCCAGACCCCTGGGCAGCACACGTAGGCGGCAGGGAAACCCGGCCAGGGGCGCCCGCCCCGCCACCCGCCCCGGCCAGTGGGTGACCCACGGGTTCTGCCCCCGGGGACGCCGCAGAGCAGGCAGCTGTACCACCTGCGCATCCCGCTGCAGACGTCGCTCGTGCGTTTCCCTAGACGCAGAGTGGGCGGGCGCGCAGGCCCGGGCGACCCCCCGCAGCCCGCTGTCCTTCCGAGTGCCCCCCACGCGGGCGGATCACGAGGAACCCCCTACCCCGGGCATCAAACGTGGTCTTCGGCACCCCACGGCAAACATATTTGCCACCCATCCTAAGCCACCCCAAGCTCCCTCACTCACTCACTCACTCCAGCCAAGAGAGGACCCTGCCAGCCCGGCAAGGGGCGCGGCCCCCCATCCAGTGCCCAGCCAACCCCAGGCAGAAGAACACTGATCTTACCTCCACGCTGCGCCCCCACCCCGAGCCCTCCAGGGCCGCTGCCCAGCGCGTCCCGCAGAGGGTCCGCCCGCCCCCAGGGGTCTGAAGCCCACGCAACCGCCGAACCCGGGACTCTACCTGAAAACCGATGGTTGGGCGGCGAGGTCCGCACCCCGTTTGGTTCAGCCATCTTCCCGTGGAGCGGGGAGCCCCGCGCAGTCCCCTGCGTCCGGGCTCCCGTGCCGCCGCCGCCGCCTTCGCCTTGCTCCATCTGGATGCGCTGCTCGCACGGGCCCACTGCCCGCTGCCCGCGCCCCTGCGTCGCGCAGTCCTGGCCCTGCAGCGCCCGCGTCCTCACCTGGCATGCGCACTCCGCGTGCACGTGCGATGTGCGCACCGGTTCTCACGCCGCGAACGCGCACACCGGGCCTCACGCAGCAGGCGCGCACCGCGTGCACGTGCAAGGTGGGGGCACTAGTTCTCCCAGCGCCCGCACATACCGCGTGCACGTGCGTCGTGCACACCCACCAGTGGAAACACACCTCTCCATGCAGCGCACACTCAAAGCGTTATACAGTTTTTCACACAGCGTGTGAGCAGCGCGCACACACACCATGTGCACGAACGTGCTCACTCAGCACGCATATGTTCTCACACATCGTGCACACACGTCTTCACAGGGCTCGCTGACATTCACACACACACTAGGCGTCCACACACATAGCAGTTCCTGGCTAGGGCTTCAGGCAGGCGCCCCTTGGGCCAGTGCCAACGTATGCAGACGCGGTGGACCCTCCCAACAAGCACAGTTGGGTTCCAGTTCTCACCCCAGCCAGGCCAGCGGCCACTCAGGGCGGGACTCCAGCAAGCCAGCCAGAATGACCTTCAAGGAAGGGCAAGGGCACGCAGTTTGAGGGATTTGCGCCCTCCAACCATGGCCCCCGCCCTCCTTGGCTGATTGCACCCCAGAGCTACTCAATGGTTCCTTTTTTCTTGGAGTGCAAATAACACGCACTTGAGAAATCTCCAGCGAGGAGGGCCTCTCTGGAAAGACAGATGAGAAACTGTTGAATGGGTAGTGTGTCAGGAGTAGGGTGGAGAAAGTGTGTGTGTAGGAGCAGGGGGGCGGGGGGGGTGTCTTTCCCCTGGACATCATTTTACACATCATGAACATTTATCTTTTCAAAATCATACATATTGAAAAAGGCATCTTTGTAGAGCCAGCTCAAGCCTCCAAGTGTTTGCCCAGATGCAGGCTGCCAAGTGATGATCCACTGCAGTTGGAGTCCCAGGCTACACCTTTCTCTGTTGGCCCATGACCAGCTGAGGTTCTAACGCCCACCATTAGGGGAGAGAAGAACACATGATTTAAAAGCCTAATTAAGTTGAATAAACGAACAAGGTTTCTTTGGGGGATGATGAAAATATTCTAGGATTAGATTATAGAGATGATTGACTCAATGAGTATACTAAAAACAATTGAATTGTACATTTAAAACTGGTGGACTTTGTTATGTAAATTATACAACTAAAGAAAAGAAAACAAACTGAACCTCTCAGGAACTGAAAAAACCTGGAGAGCCCTTTTGTGGCACATAAATATGATGAACCTGTCTTTGACGCTCGATGGTGGTAAGCCAGAAGGGGAGTTTCGACACAATTGAGCAGGTAAGCGGGCATGTGGGGGCTGGTCCCTTGGCTGTAAAGAAAGCTGTTTCTCAGTTAATCAGGTCATGAGAGCTGTTCCCACCCTCCACTTTTCTTACAGATTTTTTCTTTTTTAAATAAAGATATATCCTATCTAATAAAAGAGAAAAATGGTAATTGGCCTACGACGATACCCTTTTCATTGGCTAATCAGGGCTATATGCAAATTAACTGCCAACTATGATTGGCAGTTAACTGCCAACTAAGATTGGCAGTTAACTGCCAACAAGATGGCGGTTAATTTGCATATGTAGGCACAATGCAGGGAGGCGAAAGGGAAAGCAGGAAGAAGCCCCCTGCCACTGACAGTGATCGGAAACCCAGGGGGGAGCTAAGAGCTGGGGGGCAGGGCAAAGGCGGCCCTGGGGCCGCCTTTGCCCTGCCCCCCAGCCATGATCGGAGAATCAGGCGCCTTTGCCGCCCTGGCCAGTGATAGCAGGAAGTAGGGGTGGAGCCAGCGATGGGAGCTGGGCACGGTCGAAGCTGGCAGTCCCGGGAGCTAGGGGTCCCTTGCCTGGGCCTAAAGTGGAGCCCACGATCGTGGGGCCGCTGCAGCTGGGGGTCCCCTGCCCAGGCCTGACACCTCTGCCGGAGGCCTCAGGCCTGGTCAAGGGGCCGATCCGGTGATTGGTGATCGGAGGGTGATGAGGGTCAACTCCTCTGGCCGAGGCATCAGGCCTGGGCGGGGGGCGGAGCCGGGGATTGGGGGGATATGATGGTCCTCTTGCCCAGGCCTGAAGCCTGGGTCAGAGGCGTCAGGCTTGGGCGGGGGGTGGAGCAAGCGATCAGAGGGAGATGGGGGTCCCCTGCCCAGGAATGATTCCTGGGCCAGAGGCCTCAGGCCTGGGCGGGGGCCAGAGCCAGTGATCAGGGGGAGATGGGGGTCCCCTGTCCAAGCCTGACACCTCTGGCGGAGGCGTCAGGCCTGGGCAAGGGGCCGATCCTGCGATTGGAGGGTGATGGGGTCAACGCCTGAGGGCTCCCAGTATGTGAGAGGGGGCAGGCTGGGCTGAGGAACACTCCCCCACACACACACCCAGTGCACGAATTTCGTGCACCAGGCCCCTAGTATATATATAATTGATTTCAGAGAGGGAGAGGGAATGAGAGATAGAAACATCAATGATGAGAGAGAATAATTGATTGGCTGCCTCCTGCACGCCCTCTATTGGGGATGGAGTCCACACCCAGGCATGTGCCCTTGACTGGAATTGAACCTGGGACCCTTTGTTCCACAGGCTGACCCTCTATCAATTGAGCCAAACCAGCTAGGGCTCTTACAGATTTTTTTTTAAAAATATAGTTTCATTGATTTCAGAGAGGAAGGCAGAGGGAGAGAGAGAGAGAAACATCAATGATGAGAGAGAATCATTGATCGGCTGCCTCCTGCACGCCCCACACTGGGGATCGAGCCCCCAACCCGAGCATGAGCCCTGACTGGGAATCGAACCGTGACCTCCTGGTTCATTGGTCCACGACCAACCACTGAGCTATGCCAGCCAGGCTCTTACAGATTTTTGATACCAGTTTATAATTCATCTAGTTCTTTTGTTGCTGTTTTTAATCTTCAACAGAGGATATTTTTACCATTGATTTTAGAGAGAGTGGAAGGGAGGGGGAGAGACACAGAGAGAAACATTGTGAGACACATTGATTGTTTGCCTCCCACCAGGGCCAGGGATGGAGCCTGCAAACCGAAGTACATGCCCTTGACCTGAGTGGAATCCATGACCATTCATTTTGTGGGCTGATGTTCTAACCACTGAGTTACCCGGCTAGGGCTAATTCATCCAATTCTTGAGCTCATTCATGGCTTGCTGACAAGTCAGAGTAGCATTCCTCTCTAGCTTTGTTCTATTTTTTCTTCTTTTTACTTTCTATTCCACTCTGTCCTCTTTCTAGTAATAGACACTTCCTCTGTTTTCTAGCTGTATTTTTCAATCATACATTGTGAAGATATGCATGGCTTTAATTCATATAAATAGTATTGCACAATAGTTATGATTCTGTTTGTTTTCCCTTGCTTGGAATTGCTTTCAGTATCTATCCATTGCAACTGTATATAAAAATCTACCAAAAATAGATTAGCCATTCATTCTGGTTTACTTTTCTGAAAATTGCCTATTCAATCCTTGCCAATTTTTCTATTGGACTTCTTGTCTTTTTCTGTTGATTTCCAGGAGTTTCCAGTATTCTACATAATTCTTTATGGGTTTAAAAATGTTGCAAATATTTCACACTAGTCAACTAACCCTAAGATTAGCAAGCCTCCTTAATTTTTATGCCCAAATCAACCCATTTAAAAGCTTCTTATATGGAAACAATCTCAAATTTATAGAAAAGTTTCAAGAATGACTTTATGGCCCTCAAACTGAAGGGTCACGGTTCAACTCTGGTCCAGGGCACCTGCCTTGGTTGCAGGCTCCATCCCCCGCCCCTGTCAGGGTACATGTGGGAGACAACCAATCTATGTGTCTCTCTCACAATGTTTCTCTCCCCACTTCCCCCACCCCCTACCTGCTTCCCTTCCATTCTCTCTGAAAATCAATGGAAAAAATATCCTCGGGTGAGGATTGACAAACAAAAAAGAATGAGTTTACAAAGAATATTCATATACCTTCTACTCAGATTCACCTATCATTACCATTTTACCGCATTTATTTTATCATTTGTATTTCTATCTATATCTTTAATATTTTATCAAATGTTTTGAAAGTTGCATCCATATACTTGGCCCTTTACCCCTAAATATTTACATGTGCATTTCCTAAGAATGAGGCTATTCTCCTGCACAACCACATTAGTTATCAACTTCAGTAAATATGGAGCAATTTCATCTAATTGGCTTGCTCCAGTGTAGAGGTACTATATTTTACTATTTTAATTTATAAGCAATCTGTGGGGAAGTACTAAGGCCATGCAAATAACCTCCTCCTTGTCAAAACTTCCCCCTAGATTTAGCATCTATTGATAGTTCTTGCTTGATCCAATCTTTCCCGGGGTTACAAAATAAATTCTTATCAATTTTCCTCTATGGTTTATGCCTTAAGAGGTCTTTTCAAAATGCAGGTATAAAAGGTCAAATTGTGGGAAGTTTATTGCAGCCCTTAAACCTCAGTGGAATTGGGAGTCAAGGGGGAAAAGGGGCAAATCCAAGCTGTAGTATCAGGTAGTTAGACGGAAGGAAATAAAAATCAGAGGTCTTGTTTAGTATACTACCACAACTCCAAGATAAGTCTGTATTTTCCATTACAGATTTACCTTAACTCTAAAGCAATTGTATTTAGTTCTTGTATGTGATATGATAGTTCCATATTTACTTTTCTCTATAAAGTGGCTTTCCCAGTACCATCTATTAAATAATTTCTCCTTTCCCCAATGATTCTGAAACAAAGCACTTTTTATCATATATTACATCTGCATAGGTAACTGAGCTCTCCATTCTGATATTTCTGTCTGTTATGGCATCTATTATTACTATGACTTATGGAGAGAATTGAGTTTTTTTTTTTATCATCATACCATCTATGAACACAGTGTCTATTTGAGCCATGTTTTAAAAATGAGTTTGTGCCCAGCCAGTGTTGCTTAATGGTTGAACCTCGACTTATGAACCAGGAGGTCAGGGTTTGATTACTGGGGTTGCAGGCTTGATCCCCAGTGGAGGGGTGTGCAGGTGGCAGCCAACCAACGATTCTCTCTCATCATTGATGTTTCTGTCTCTCCCTTCCTCTCTGAAATTAATAAAAACACATTTTTAAAAAACAAGTTTGTGCCCTGGCCGGTGTGGCTCAGTTGGTTGAGCCTTGTTCTGTGCACTGTGTTGCTGGTTCTATTCCCAATTCCCGGTTAGGGCACATAACCGGGTTGTTGGCTAGATCCTTGATGGAGGTGTGTGCAGGAGGCAGCTGATTGATGTTTCTCTCTCCCTCTCCCTTCCTCTCTCTAAAATTAATAAAATACATTTAACCACATTATTGTCTGTGTCCATGGGCTATGCATATATGCACATTAAGTTACTAGGTTAATCTCTTCCCATCAACCCATTCCCTCTGAGATTCGTCAGTCTGTTCCATACTTCTGTGTCTCTGGATCTATTTTGTTCATCAGTTTATTTTGTTCATTAGACAGACAATAGTGGTGAATGCCTGGGAGGGGTGGGTGCAGGGTAGGGGGGTTCAATGGAGAAAAAAAGGAGGCATCTGTAATACTTTCAACAATAACAATTTTAACATTTTTTTTTTAAAGTTAGCTGGGCCTTTTCCATTAGGTTAACTTCATAGTTATTTTAAAATTTGTATCTAGTTGTTTAGTGCAGTTCTAAATGTTCTGTCTCAGACCACCTTCACAGCAGGGGTTGGAAGCCTGCCACCTACTTCTGTTATTTTACTGGAATATGACCACACTCACTTGTTTACATGTTGTCCACAGCTGCTTTTATGGTACAATGGCAGAATGGAGGAGTTGTAACAGACATGGTCTACAAAACCTAAAATATTTACTATCTGGTCCTTTAGAGAAAGTTCACCAAACCCTACTTTACACCTAAAATTGAAACTCCCTAGCAACTTTTATATATTAATGGTGGGTGCTAAGTTTTCCAAAAGTCTAGTTTTTACTTGAAATCACGATTGTAGTATTGGCAACACTGTCAGTTGTCCTTGCAATGACTAGTTTACTTGTGTGCTGTATCTCTGAAATAGGGATATATCAGAAAATCTAAAAAAATATTTAATAATTTTTAGTTACCAAAAAAAAAGCCAATGATTTAAAAACATACTTTTAGTGAGCAAATTTGAGAAGAGTGGCATTGTTTCACGTATTTGCAAATCTCTTTATGGTCTTAACAGAAGACAGTCTATCTGCTTTTGTTTTCAATGTGTTGCCGTATATTATTTTGGTTAAAGCATATGAAGAAAATCTGGCCTCAGAGGTATGTGGTTGGAAGAAAAGTATTTTAATAGCCTTTTCAGATTTGTGTATGTTCTTTGATATTACACCCAGTCTTAACAAATGATAATTTCATAAAGGGTACTTGCAATGTAGAACCTAACACTGAATCAATGATCTTTTCATACTATTAACAATTAAACCCACTGATCATTTAGAAAATATTGGCTAATCCATGAACTTCCAAATGTCAACACATTTCATTCTACAATATTTAAACAGTCACATTCATTAATACCATCACTGATCTTTTCAGAAGTCTTCACTGAGGCTGTCAAGCTAGTAGCAGGTACTAGTGTTCTAAGTTCTAATTTTTACTTGAAAGCTCAAATTTTATCACTTCCAACAAATGTTTTCAGTTGTATTCCTTCAAGTGACAGGCTCATTTTATTCACTTGTGAGAAAATGTTTTCCTCAAACCAAGTTTGAAAAACCAGTCAATTCTTTCAAGTAAAAATGGTGTTCCATGAGCAGCAGTGGCTAGTTTAGTTTGCAATTGAAATAGTCACACACGTTTTTCCTTGAGACAACTGTACTTCCCAGGATGAGCAGAAGTGCTTTATGTAGCACTTCCTATTTTGTCACATGAAATATTAAAAAGATGTGCACTCAAGGGCTGGATTTAATGAGATTGAGTTTTTATTGCTTTGCAGAACAGCTAGGTAAAATTCACTTTAAAAAATTGTTTGCTTTTGATAACCTTTATCAAAAATATTCCAATTATTCTTAGATTTCTAATATTTAATATCATAAACTACGTACTGAACTGTATCAAATTTGCAAAAGACCCAACCAATTCTGTATCTGACACTCCAGTGGATCAAATCAGCAATAGGATTTCACTTAGATTCTGTCCCCACTTTCTGATCTGCCATTATATCAAGTTGTGAACTAAAAGCCTGGACTGGAACAGAAAATACTGGCTTTTTAAGAATGAGCAAGTTAATAAATATCTATTTCACCCATATATCTTTGCATAGTACAAAATAAGGTCCGTTGGATGTGATTTTGAAAAGGTCATTCTGGACAATTGATTTAACATTAGAAAAATGTCATCTTCAGCACAGGTGTGTAACCAATTAACTCACCCAGAAAATGCAACCCCATATATGAAGTCTCATTGAATGGATTCATCTAAATCAAATAACCAGAAACACAAGTGAAAAACAGATAAGCATACATTTCCCTCATATATTACATATCATCTTTAAAAAATAAAAATCTCATAAAAGAATCACAAAGAAGTTCTAGTTAGAAATGTCACAGTTTGAAAGAATCAATTGCAGTGTTTATTTCATTTTATTTTCTAATTGCAATTACTTTGCATCTGATTTTTTTACGTAATTCCACATGGAAAACAAAACCTCTAAATCAGTTAATACTAATTAGATTTCATGAATCTATAAAAGGATGTAAAAGGACTCATTAAAGACTTAAGAATGAAATATAACCAGAGCTATCACTATTACTATAAACTTTCTCTAAAGAAATATAGAGCAGTTGGTACTTAGCAAAACATCTTCAAGCAATTTGGAGGCTTCTATCTGTTAGTCTTCCAATGAATTAAATGATGGTAGCAATTATTTTAAATATGTTTTTATTGATTTGAGAGAGAGGGGAAGAGAGGAATATAGTTCATCGATGAGAGTGAAACATTGAACGGCTGCCTCCTGCACAGCCCCTACTGAAGATTGAGCCAGCAGTCCGGGCATATGCCCTGACCAGGAATCCAATGGGTGACCTCTTGGTTCATGGGTCGATGCTCCACCACTGAACCACCCAGGCCAGGTGGTAGCAATTATTTTAAATAGTGTCAACATGAATATACAAATATATATTCTACCTATACATTTCTTTTATTACAGCAACCCAAGACTACAAGTAAAATAAATGGTAAATAGAGAATGTGAAAGACACGCATATTCTATCACACACAATCCTAGATATTGAATGAAAAGCAGTGGACACGGCTCTACGTTCATTACATGTATGAATCACAAATTAATTCCCAGCAATTCTGTGACTCTGCAGATACTGTTCTTGTCACCCCCATCTTACAGGTGAGGAGCCTGAAGCTGAGACAAGCTGAAGGTACCTGTGGTCACTTGCAAGTAAAAGGAAGAGTGAGGTTTGGGACACAGACTGACTCCAGGGCCCATGCTCTTCACTCTCCCTCACATTGCCTTCTAAGCACCTGGCAGCTGGGGAGAAGAGAGGACATAGTCCAATACACTCTCCTTGGAGAGGCTAGTGTCTTATCACACTTATAGTAAGACTTAATTCAGATTGTATACTTTTCTGAATAGGAAGAAAAAAAAAAAGCAAGGATAAAAATGATGGTAGTTTTAGGTAGTGTGAAAGTTCATGGGAGTCCAAACAGCATAAATGAAACTTCTCCTTGCAAAGCAGGATAAAAAAATCTTAACACCTTATACCGATACAAATCTTTTTCATCTTTATGACAGTCAGGTAACATAAAGAACCTCATCTGCATTCTGATACTTTAACAGTCAAGCCACAGTTAATACTGAATGCTGTTAAATCTGTAAATAATAAAGTATAAATCCACCTAGGTTTCATTTGAAACATGCTTTTACCTAATGGATTACTCAGTTGCTCTTTAGTCAATACAGACAGCAATTTAAAGATGTTATTCAACATCCTATAATTTAATATTTACATGGTATGTGAGACTAAGTTTAACCACAAGTCACAAAGAGTTTTGTAAGCAACTAAACTTATAGCCATGATACCCTAAGATGTGTTGAGTAAACCAATGGCCATTCCTTAATAAAATGCAAGAATTTTCATCATGCATAGTTTGCAGGCTCCTTAAGAGGGGTTCTCTTTAAGAGGATGTTTAAGATTCAACAAATCAATCTTGGCAAGTCTTTTTTCACACAAACACTTGGTTTGGTTATTTAGCCGCTTTAGTAATACAGCATATTTATACTCTAACTGGAAGTGGAATAAACACTACATGAAAAATGCAAGCCTATCAAGTTTGTTAGTAATAACTATTACACCTCTTAACAGTAAGACTATTATCTGGATTTCAAACATTTTATTTTCTTTCAGAGAACAATTTATAGCATTGTATTTTACAAATCAGAGTATAACCAAACAACAATAAAAAACCCTTTTCTTAAGGACCACTTCCATTGCTCATTTGAAATATATCGATGAAACAATTCATTTCCACATGAAAAGTAAATTACTAAAATAATTCCGAGTAGTGTTGATATAAGCTACAATTTCAGCACAACTATTTTAATTATGGGTATTATGATTTCAGATTTTCAAGGATGCAACACTACACCGAATTGTTACTTCCAAGGCAAGAAAGAAAAAATCACTAGCAAATGTATGATTTGGGCCATTGTTGTAATTTTTAAAGAATCTTTAAATAAACCATATTTATTTGAGGAGGTAAGTAGAAAAACAAGATGTTTGAGATACACCATCCCTACTATGAACTGTATCACAGACACAGACTTAAAAACATTCTTGGTAAAATAACGTGGAAGGATTTATACAGGGGTGGGCAAAGTACTTTAACAGTTGCAGGTACATGAAAGTGTTCTTGTATTATTTATTTATTGCATTATTTCCCCTATGAACAACTGTAAACCTACTTTTGCCCACCTCCCATATACCACAAATTTAGCACAACACCTTTATGTATAAAAGCCTAAATATCTTAGGTTTAGATTACTGAGAAAGACAATCACTATTGATAATTCTTAGAGGCTGGTTTCTTTTAAATATTAAAAACTAGCCCATGAGCTCAGATGCCATCTAACTAGGTAAATGTTCAAGAACGCCAAATAAGAAATACGAACTATAAACGTCCATTCAAAATTTCTATTCTTTAACAATGTTTTATAGATCCACAGATTTTGATTCCAGAATTTGCACACTTATGAGAGATTTGTGTTTTTTTTTTTGCAGGTCATGTGAAGGTTTATTCCTTTACATTACTTTTCATCACAGCAAAGTTCTCTGGAGACCAGCAGAATAAAAGTATCACATGCTACATGGTGGATCTTTCTTTTAAAGTTGCACATAAATTCAATGTGGCTAGTGAGGTCTAACTAGTCCAGCCTTTAATTTCATTTTACTAGAGTTGCCATGAAAAACTGAATGAGAAAGGATGAATCTAAATTCCTAATAACATACCAAAAAAAACACATTCTGTACACACAATAAAATATATCCTAAACACAAAGTATATATATAATACACTGTGCAGCATGACATTGTCTTTATTATGTGTATAAATTCATTTAAAATTGTAGCTTACACATATAACTTCTGAAATAAAATGGCAATACTCTTAGTTCTGTAAAAATATTCAACATACATGCATATGATCAAAAAAATCTTGGTTGGGATATTTCGTATGTACAGTGAGCTTAAAAAAAAATTTACAACCAAATCAGTATTTCCAATGTTAAGAGGTGCCACCTAGTGTTCAATTTCTGCAACTACTAACCTTACAAATTCAAAATTGCTATTAAAACCCAGGTTCTATTATTTCTGATTTCAAATGAAGATTTCTGCATCCCTTAATTTTGTTCAAAACCTCAAGGATACATGCAGGTAACTGAAATATATAGAAATACACTGTACAGTCAACAGGCTAGTAAAAACTAGGGCTTACTTATAAGTGATAAGTATAGGGCAAATGGTTTATTTAAAGCATCCATTTATTTACTGGAAGTGGTCAAAATAGGAAAGGTTTTTTTCCTCTTTTCAAAAATAGTAGATGTGCTCTCTCTTTTACCCATAAACTCCATTATACCCGAAGAACAAAGTGAGCTTAATATTTCACTTAATTCAACACTACCGGTTTTTAAAGAAACACCTTAGAAACAAATCAGTATGCTTTAACCCAACTGCATTCAAATTAAAGGGATTTTAATCTTCTTTTATAGGCCTCAGCCGAAATGCAAATTGTTGAAAAATCCTCAGAGAAGTTGGAATGCAGAATGTTGAGGTCAAGTTAGATCTGAAAGGGAAAAAAATATCAGATCAAATGAAAAACATATTCTTATATTGCAGCAGCCTACCACGTAAGGAACATCTTAGGCTATCTGGGAAACAAATCCAATCTGAAGAGGAAATCCTGTATACCATGCTTTTCTCAATTCTGGTCTGCTGCCAGTAAATCTTTACAACCTCATTTAGAATGTTACATGTCATATTGAATATTCTTAATAAAGTGTAGTGTCTCCTTGCTTCTGTGCTAGCGATATTTTATTTTGGGGGTTGGAGCAGAGCATTATTTAAGAAAGGAACAAGTGTAATACTGACCAAATTCTCCTCTTTCTAGTCAACCTGGTTATAAGACTGAATACCTATAAATTATCTAGAGAAATGTCTCAGGGAAGAAGGTTCTCAGGTGATAAACAAAGTCACCCTTACAAATGTTAAAGAGAACACCAGCCCCCTTAATAACCACTGCTTTATCTTTCCCCTGCCAGCCTGCTGGGCCCAGTCCTGAGGAAGCACTGGCAGAGATTCAGAATTTTTGTTTTTCTTAGACAACCTTTCTCCTGTCTAGATTCTCAACCTATCACCTCTGTATCACCTCTTCCTATTCAGGCATGTTCTCTGGTTAGGTTCTTAATTTCTGAAGAGGCCTTCTACTATCGCTTAGCTGTCCAAATGTTTGGGTCAACCCCTTAAACTACAGCCATGCCAGGTTCTTATCACAGAATATAATTGATAAATCTACTGTCAAGGTACCACTAACAGTTTAGTCACAAGAATCCTCTAGCTCAGGGTCTCCAAAAGGAGTGAAACTAAAAAAAAAAAAAAAAAAAAAAAAAAAAGATGTATTTATTTCTTATCCTTTTTCATTTTTTAAATTTTAGGGTGGGTATGCTTTAATGTTTAAACAAAGGATTATTACAGTAGTACTATATATTTAAAAATTCATAAATGCGTCTAATGGTTTGATGATGCATCAAATATAAGATGGACTGATTGATGAATAAAGATACATATATACGTGATAAATCAAGTACAGGAAAATGTTCATTGTAGAATCTCAGTGATGCCTAACTCAGACATTCCAAAGACCAGTCTTTCTATTTTTGAAAAACTCTGGTAATTCTTTGTACAATCTTCGTCAGAAACAACTGCTCTAGGCATATGAAAATTTCATCTTTAAAGCGAATCAAACATTAGTATTATTTTTAGACTTATATATACACAGGTGGTTTCTGAACTACATTTGTATTTAAAGGGGGATGAAAAGAAGAGCCCAAACCAAATTTGAGTAATCCTATATAATAAAGAGCTAATATGCAAATGGTCATCACACCCTCGTGCTGCTCAGACCCTCAACACTGGGGAAAGAGGAATGAGGACTAGCCAGGCACAAATGAAATCGCGAGAGAGGAACGGGGACCAGCCAGGCTGTGGCCCGGGAGAGGGACAAGCTGCCTGCCCCATGGTCTCGGGTGCCAGCGCCTGTGGCTACAGCCCAGGTGAAGCTGCCCACCCACGGTCCCCTGCGGCTGCAGCCGGCCCGGGTCCTGGGTGCCTGCGGCCAGCCAGAGGAGGGAATCCTAGGTCCCGGGTGTGGGGTGAGGCAAAGACGGTTAGAGGCGATCAGGCAGGCAGGCAGAGGGGTTAGGGGCAATCAGGCAGGAGAGCAGTTAGGAGCCAGTGGTCCCAGATTGCGAGAGGCAGTTGGACATCCCCCAATGGGTCCTGGATTGGAGAGGGTGCAGGCTGGGCTAAGGGACCCCCGCCCCCGTGCACGAGTTTCATGCACCAGGCCTCTAGTTATTAAATAAACTTATATTGCCCCAAATTAAGTTTGACCAGAAGGGCAATGAGGCATTTACTCTTATGAGCATCACTACTTTACTAAAGTTAGGAAAAGCAATACATTTTCCTCAAAATACACATACTAACTCTAAACCAAGAGATTGCCAATAGTGCATATCCAGCAGATGACATCATATGGTGGCAAAAGGCCTTGATTTTAACAAAGCTTTTAATGTATGCTGTAATTTCAATGCTTCTTATCAAGCTGGTTCAAACCAGATACTCCTTTTAACATACCAGTATTTCAATCAAGAGAAGACATGTTTTTTTTTGGTAAGATACTATATTTCTTACAACTAAAGTTCTTAAGAGAGATCGCTTTAGACATTCTTTTTTTGGGTTTGTTTTATTTATTAAATTTTTTAAATTGATTTTTAGAGAGAGAGAAAGGGAGAGGGACAGAGAGGTAGAAACATCGATGAAAGAGAAACATCTTTGATCAGGGCTGCCTCCTGCAAGTCCCCCACTGGGGATCGAGCCCACAACCCAGGCATGTGCCCTCGGCCGGAATCGAACCTGGGACCCTTCAGTCTGCAGGCTGACGCTCTATCCACTGAGCCAAGCCGGCCAGGGCTGTTTTATTTATTTTTTAAACTTTGCCCACCTCCACCCAGCCCTGCCCCCCTTTCCTCTGGCCATCACCACACTATTGTCTGTGTCTATGGGTTATGCATATATGTTCTTTGGCTAATCCCTCTACCCTCTTTCAGCCAGTCCACCCCTCCTCTCTTTATTGCCAAAGCAAATATTGATCTTTCTAGGGAGAAATGTTATAAATAGATGACTTCTCAAAGTATAAACAGTTGATTAGTTGTCTACTGAATATTTTAATTCATGTTCAAGTCTCAAAATATGCCCTTATTTAAATGTTCAACATTCTTAGATTAAAGGAAGTTGGGGGAAGGAGCTGGTTTCTCTGTGGATAATTCACAAACATTGAAAAATGCAAGGGGCATTTACTTACATCATCAATGTCTTCGTCATCGTCACCAATGTCATCAAACTGGATTTCATCGTCATCTCCAGGACCAAATGTATCAGTTTCATTGATTTTAGCTAAAGAAACAAAAACAAATATACTCATCCTATATAATAAAAGGCTAATATGCAAATGACTGAATGGTGGAATGACGGGTCACTACAATGCGCACTGACCACTAGGGGCAGACACTCAATGCAGGAGCTGCCCCCTGGTGGTCAGTGTGCTCCCACAGGGGTATGCTGCTCAGCCAGAAGCTGGGCTCACCGCTGTCGAGCACAGTGGCAGTGGTGGGAGCCTCTCCTGCCTCCGTGGCAATGCTAAGGATGTCCGACTGACGGTTTAGGCCCACTAAGCCGTCAGTCAGACATCCCCCCAGGGCTCTCGGACTGCGAGAGGGCACAGGCCAGGCTGAGGGACGGTCCCCTCAAGTGCATGAATTTCATGCACCAGGCCTCTAGTATAACATAACCAAGATGTTATTAAAATGAATAATTGTCCACTGAAAGCGGTTTGATATCAAATGTTGAAATATAAAAGGAGACTCCTACAATTCAAACTTTTAATATAATTAAATCTAAGTTTTATGATCAGAAAGATCCTAACTTTGATTTAACAATGCTATTATACAGAACAGTATTTGATAAAACAAAACCTCCAACAAAGTGACTGGTAAGTCAAGATGGAATGTACTTGTGCTATAATTTTCTTTTGTTTAAAAGGTATTTTTAGTAAGGCAGAATCTAATGACACAAATTCTGAAACTATTACAACTTCCAGCTGTGCTTTAAAAAAGGTTTGAGTAGAACCTAATAACTCATCGATCATCAGACTTGTCAATCAGAATCTTTAGTCAAATCATGCTATCCCTAAGCAATGAAAATGAACCAGAAAGTGCTAGCCCTTCCCAGATATATTAGCATTTCCTAGATTTGAAACACCAAGTAATTCATTTCAGCAGGATTTTCATGGTCTACAGTATTTTATGTTTAAAAATTCATAAACCTGTGATTATTCTAATAACTTGGAGATACATCAAAATATAAGATATAATACAAAGTTCTTGTAAAATGCAGGCTTACAAAATAATATATAAAGTATATTTCCCTTTTGATAAGGTTGTGAGGGACTTATTTTTGTTTTAGTTTTCCACATTAAGAACACGTTTTTTTGTACTGGGGGAGGAAACAAAGAATGTTGGCTTAAAAAATCCTGTGGGATTCTGTGATACTAGGTACGATAAATTGAAAACTGCCTTTTTAATAAAAATCAACAACAGTACCTAATTAACTACCCTTGCTTCACATTTAAAGTTAGACAAACACTAACATTCTCTTTGAGAAATGACTTTTGAAATACTCAACAAAATGTTTCCTTTGGTATTATGCAGAAATGCAGGGCTTATAAAGTACATAACTCCTCAACCAAAGTATACTTATTAGAATCAGTTATTTTCTTAAGGTATCTAATATTATGAAGTATAGGCAGTCAGACTTAAAACAAATCATGTAAGCACAAAAGTAAGTATGCAAAATCCACAAAATTCTACCCAAATCCCTTCCCTTGATACGACCAGGTAATAGCACCATGACAGGTTAATATAGTAACTGAGACATTACCATGCTCTGGAAGCTCGCCATATGCCTTCAGACTTCTCGCTTCATCAGCATTGTATTTTAAAATTACATCAGCTTTATTATCCTTGAAAAGAGAAAAATAACAGATTATGGCAAAACATTAAGTTTTCTCCTACCCTCTGAAAAATATCTTCGGGTTTAACCCAGTATGAAGCTGGCACACATAAATGAATAATGATTAACAGGCTTAGGGAAGATCTTCGCAGATCTCACGTTAATAAGAGCAGAACTGTGCAGACCTAATCTTGTGGATTATTTACTATTACCCTCTGAATAGAAGTCTTCTGAAATACAAAAATTCCCTGGAACCATAATTTACAGGGTTATTAAACATTAAATACTGCAACTCAAAAACTGAGACTAATATAATGACCCAAGGAAATTAATACACTTTCCATGTACCAGTGGTTCTTAGGGTAGAATTGATCAGAATCTCCTGTGGAGCTTTTACACCTCCTGAAGATAGATTAGTTGATGTGGAGGGAAGCCGTGAATTTACCTATACATCTTACATAAACTGTAATGTGTGTAAAGAAGCCCAGGGGGAATCTTGTTAGAATGCATATCCTGATTTCGGAGGCTTGGGGTGGGGGTCCAAGGATCTGCATTTCAAACAAGTTCCCAAAAGCTAGCGATGCTACTGGTCCCTGGACCACCCTTTAAGTGGCAGGAGCAGAAAAGGATCATGGGAAATTAAGAATCAGAAAAGTTGGTCTTGGCTGTTATTTTCTAGTCAGAATGTTGTATCTTTTGGCACCTTGGTTTCCTATCTTCACAAAGGAAACTATTATCCCTACTTCTGGGGTTATTTTTGAGATCAAAAGAAGAGAATGGACATTAAAATGGTATGAATTTAAAGCAGGCTTTCTTAACCTCAGCACTACTGACATTTTTGGCTACTGATATCTGTATTGCAGAGCCTGTCCTGTGCATTGTAGGATGTTTTGCAGCATCTCTAATCTCTACCCTCTAGATGCCGGCAGCACTGTCCCCCTCCCCCAGGTGTGACAACCAGAAATGTCTCCAGACACTGCCAAATGACCCCTGAACATTAAAAAAAAAAGAAAAAAAAAATCACCCATGATTGAGAACCACTGATTTAAAGCAACGATTGTAATTCTTTATTCTGGAATATCTACACTAATAAAACAGAAACATGGTAATTGGCGTACAACCGCTACCCTTTTCATTGGCTAATCAGCGAGATATGCAAATTAACTGTCAGCCAAGATGGCGGCTAATTTGCATACGTAGGCTCCAAGTGGCAGAGCGAAGCCTGGTGAGGACTCAGGCATTCTGCCTCAACCGGCTGGTGGAGGGCCTCTGGGCCTGCTTGGTCAGCGCTGCTGGGGGGATGAAGGAGCAGAGACACAGCCCGCAGGGGCGCCGGCACCCAGAAACCCAAGCCCCGCCTCAGCGCTGGGGTTGGGGGAGCAGAGGCACAAGCCGCAGGGGGGCCCGCACCCAGAAACCCAAGCCCCGCCTCAGCGCTGGGGTTGGGGGAGCAGAGACACAGGCCGCAGGGGGGCCCGCACCCAGAAACCCAAGCCCCGCCTCAGCGCTGGGGTTGGGGGAGCAGAGACACAGGCCGCAGGGGGGCCCGCACCCAGAAACCCAAGCCCCGCCTCAGCGCTGGGGTTGGGGGAGCAGAGACACAGGCCGCAGGGGGGCCCGCACCCAGAAACCCAAGCCCCGCCTCAGCGCTGGGGTTGGGGGAGCAGAGACACAGGCCGCAGGGGGGCCTGCACCCAGAAACCCAAGCCCCGCCTCAGCACTGGGGTTGGGGGAGCAGAGACACAGGCCGCAGGGGGGCCTGCACCCAGCCGCCCCAAGCCCCGCCTCAGCGCTGGGGTTGGGGGAGCAGAGACACAGGCCGCAGGGGGGCCCACACCCAGAAACCCAAGCCCCGCCTCAGCACTGGGGTTGGGGGAGCAGAGACACAGGCCGCAGGGGGGCCTCACCCAGCCGCCCCAAGCCCCGCCTCAGCGCTGGGGTTGGGGGAGCAGAGACACAGGCCGCAGGGGGGCCCGCACCCAGAAACCCAAGCCCCGCCTCAGCGCTGGGGTTGGGGGAGCAGAGACACAGGCCGCAGGGGGGCCCGCACCCAGAAACCCAAGCCCCGCCTCAGCGCTGGGGTTGGGGGAGCAGAGACACAGGCCGCAGGGGGGCCTGCACCCAGAAACCCAAGCCCCGCCTCAGCACTGGGGTTGGGGGAGCAGAGACACAGGCCGCAGGGGGGCCTGCACCCAGCCGCCCCAAGCCCCGCCTCAGCGCTGGGGTTGGGGGAGCAGAGACACAGGCCGCAGGGGGGCCCACACCCAGAAACCCAAGCCCCGCCTCAGCACTGGGGTTGGGGGAGCAGAGACACAGGCCGCAGGGGGGCCTCACCCAGCCGCCCCAAGCCCCGCCTCAGCGCTGGGGTTGGGGGAGTAGAGACACAGGCCGCAGGGGGGCCTGCACCCAGAAACCCAAGCCCCGCCTCAGCGCTGGGGTCAGAGGAGCAGAGACACATCCTACAGTGGGGGCTGCACCCAGCAGCCCCAAGCCCCGCCTTGGTGCTGGGGTTGGGGGAGCAGAGACACAGGCCGCAGGGGGGCCTGCACCCAGAAACCCAAGCCCCGCCTCAGCGCTGGGGTTGGGGGAGTAGAGACACAGGCCGCAGGGGGGCCCGCACCCAGAAACCCAAGCCCCGCCTCAGCGCTGGGGTCAGAGGAGCAGAGACACATCCTACAGTGGGGGCTGCACCCAGCAGCCCCAAGCCCCGCCTTGGTGCTGGGGTTGGAGGAGCAGAGACACAGCCCTCAGGGTGACCTGCACCCAGCAGCCTCAAGCCCCACCTCAGTGCTGGGGTCAGAGAAGCACAGACACAGCCTGCAGGGGGGCCGGCACCCAGCAGCCCCTAACCCCAAGGCCGCAGAGGCGCTGGGGCCACTGGGGCTGCAGCAGAGACACAAACCGGCAGGAAACCTGTGGAAAGGGAGATAAACTATCATAACTTTATCTCCCTTTCCACAAGATGAGAAAACTGACCCTGATTATTTAGTGATATGGCCCACACCTTTCTACAAGCACAGGGTACTTATGATCACTCCCAGGAAGTGATCAGAATACTGGTCAGAATACTGTTTCCAGGGAATAACGCTACTGTGGCAAATTATCTAAGAGAAGAAACAAGCTTTTGTTGGGTTTATTCTAAAGGTCAGAGAACAGGCCACCTCAACATATGCCATGTTGTTATATTGACGATCTTGACCTGCAGATGCTTGAAAAACAGCAAATGCACTGAAGTCTCCTTCTCTGCCTAAAATCGGACCCCCCAAAAGGTTCCCTTGATGGGAAAAGTGCCATCAGCCAGTGAAGACTGACTCCTGTCACAGGACAGGAGACTAGAAGTTGACATCACATCCAAACTTTGTTACAAACTATCTCCCACACCCCCATTCATCTTCCCTAAAAATCATGTACTCTCCTCTAAGAGGCCTACATATCCCGTCCCCTTCCCCTAGAAAGAAGGTATTTAAATCTGGATTCTAAGTCACTTTGGGAAGTTATTCATTTTTCCCTGGGATCTCCCACATATACACGAGGTACACAAGTTAATGAACTTTAGTTTTTCTCTTGGTAATCCGTCTTTCATTACAAGGGCCTCTGCTAAGAACTCAGAAGGGTAGAGGAAAACTATTTTTCCTCCTCCATAATTCTATCTCGGGAAATCAAGTCCTGGGCTGAACAGTGAGTTTGGCTCAAGTGCCAAGCAGTCCCGGCTGAGGGGAGGGAAGCTTCTAGGGGGAAATCAATGATACTGGCATCAAAGTAGGACAGAGGGCACATGCATGATTGCTGGTGGGAGTTTAAAGTGATTCAACATTTTTGGAGGATGATTTGGCAAAATCGATAGAAATGTTCAAGGTACATCCAAGAGTCTTCTTCTAGGAATCTCATCTGCTGAGATAAAGCACGAGTGCATAAGCCCTGGTCAGAACCCAGGATGCTACTGCGGGCTCTCCTTCCATGATGGGAAAACCTGCTAACAACCTGCATTTTTAGGCAAGGTGGCATCTATACTAATAAAAAGGTAATATGCTAATTAGACTGAACATCTTCCAGACGAGGTTCCGAGGTTCCGGACGTCCTTCTGGACAAAGCCATGGTGACAGGGCTGAGGCAGAGGCGGTTAGAGGTGATCAGGCAGGCAGGGGAGAGCAGTTAGGAGGATCAGGACGGCAGGGGAGAGCAGTTAAGGGTATCAGACCATCAGGGGAGAGCAATTAGAGGGATCAGGCCAGCAGGCAGGTGAGCAGTTAGGTGCCAGCAGCCCTGAGGGGTCCCGGATTGGAGAGGGTGCAGGCCAGGCTGAGGAACTCCCCGCTCCCGTGCACGAATTAGGGGCAATCAGGCAGGCACACAGGTGAGTGGTTAGGAGGCAGCGGTCCAGGATTGTGAAAGGGATGTCCAACTGCCAGTTTAGACCCGATCCCGGCAGTTGGACATCCTGAGATTAGGCCTAAACCAGTAGTCGGCATCCCCCAAAGGGTCTGAGATTGGAGAGGGTGCAGGCTGGGCTGAGGGACACTCTCCTCCCGTGCACGAATTTCGTGCACCGGGCCACTAGTATACATATATTTTTAAAAATAAAAACATTTTATCACTCACAATGTGATTTAATACACAGTGGTAAGTTCCAACAGGTAGAACCAAATAGATTTCACAGACCCACAATGTCTCCAGGTTGAGATTATGAGGGCAAACTATAATTTTCTTACCTAAGGGCTGATCTAAATTTAGAGTACAAACTTATATCATGGTTTATACTGTAATTAACTGTGTGCCTTTCTTATTCCCCTCATTACCAGGCTATTCACATCTTGTGGGATGGCAGCATGAATCATTCAGCTGTAGCCCCATGAGTAACTCTTTCCAGATTTTGAATTCAAGACGTATAGTTCTAAAAAAAACTGGGGCGGGGCCTTGGCCGTGTGGCTCAGTGATAGAGCGTCGGCCTGCACACCGAAGGGTCTTGGGTTCAATTCCTGTTCAAGTGCACGTACCTGGGTTGCAGGTTGATCCCCGGTTCCTGGGGTACATGGAGAAGTAACCAACCGATGTGTCTCTCTCACATTAATGTTTCTTTCTCTCTCTTTTCCCCCTACCTCCCTTCCACTCACTCTAAAAATTGGTGGGAAAAAATACCCTCGGGTGAGGATTAACAACAACAAAGGTGGGAGGACCAACATAAGATTACATTTTTATTTTGCCAACTAAGAACACTAACAAAACTACTATTCACTATCTCATTCCAAAAAGGAAACTTTTTTTTTGTTAATCCTCACGTGATGATACATTTTCCCATTGATTTTTAGAGAATGGAAGGGAGGTAGGAGAAGAAAGAAACATCAGTGTGAGAGAGACACATCAATTGACTGTCCCCTGCATGCACATTGATCAGGGCTGGAAATTGTACCTGCAGCACAGTTACATGCCCTTGACTTAGAATCAAACGTGCGACCCTTCGGTCCATAGGCCAACATTCTAACTACTTACAAACACTGGCCTGGGCTAAAAAGGAAAAATTTTAAATATCCGAAAAGGAAAAAGGACCACTTAGCTTCATGAAAAATTTACATGGCCTGCATTTCTTCTACAGTGAAAATACAAACTCCACAGACTGGCATTTGGGAACCATAATCTCGGGGTTACCTAGCACAATGCCTTATGAAATGTTTGCTGATACAATGGTGAGGCACATACTGTGCTAGAACTGCTCAAATACGGTTATGACTTATGTTCCTAACACTAATGGATCATCAAAATCTGGCAAGTGCATAAAAATGTTATTTTATTTTTTTTACCTGGTAATCTCGTAGACCAACTAATATTATGTCTGAGGTATTTATCCAAACCTATAAAAGAAATAAAAATAAAGAATCAAGAGTAACATTAAATCAGCATTCCCATAAAATGCTATTCACCCAACTGTGATTTAACTAACTACATTTAGAAACAGGAAAAAACCAAAACAAACTATAGCAAGCAGTTGTGCCTGTTTCAACTTTTCTGTAATTTGGAATATTAAAAAAAATATATTCTTATTTAACTACCTGACAGTTTACTAATTCTAGAAGAATGATGAATTTAAAAAGGGATCCCCCCTCCCCCCAGTGAAGTATTCTAAGTGGTTAGTTTTCTATCCTTTACATGTAAGAATAAAAAATTAGATATGTTGCTTCATCTGCCTCCCTCCCTTCCTTCCACTTCCCCACCCCAACTTTTTAGTTTGGTAACAGAAGGATTAAAAAACAAAATTTGAAAAATAATCATAAAATCAGAGTTGGAGGAACTTTTAACTAATTTAACTAATAAATCTGCCTGAACACTGAATGTGATAGGACATTAGTCTTTCCTGAATTAGATCACAATTCAGGAAATTTAACATTAATGTAACACTTAATAGCACTTCAGCCTTTTTTTCCTTTCCTGATTTGTTTTGCAGAGAGTCCCTCAATTTGGATTTGTCGATCATTTCCTCTTAGGTTCAGGTTAAACATTTTTGGCAGGAATACAACATAGGTGATGCAAATTGAGTCTTTAAATAGAATCTGCAAGTCACAGTTCTACTGAACTCTTGGTAACTTATAAAAACGAGGTCCTTGGCCCATAAAAACTGTAGAGACATTTGCACCCCTCCCCTTAACCACAATTTTGTATTAACTAAAACAAATATCCACACCTACCTTTTTCCTCAATTTCCCCCTGATGTGACACAATCTCTTTACACCATCAAAACACATTGCTTCTAAGCGCCCGTTTCCCAACATTTTGATTACCTGAGCATATTCTGGGGGAGGGAAAAGAAAAGGGCATAAGATATTGTTCAACTTTTGATAAAAACAATTTGGAAATTCACATAAAAGTGACTAGAACATATAGGTGGTACTAGCTGGGAATAAATACATGCAGTAAAGTAAATGAAAGGGAGTGACAAACCCCAAGCTAGTTAATGGTAGAGCCACAACCAAGACTCATCTCTGCTATCAGAAATGTTTCTTCATGACTGTTTGCTTTACTTTTGGAGAGCAAGGTGGCTTGTCCCAAAATGTACACACTATACCTCCTCAATCTCTTGAAGCCTTTGCCAATTTTGAAGCTCCTTTTCCTTCTAACCTTTAGATCAGTGGTTCTCAACCTTCCTAATGCCAGGCCCCTTTAATACAGTTCCTTATGTTGTGGTGACCCCCAATTTCACTGTTACAAATTGAACATAATGAAAGCATAGGGATTAATCACAAAAACAGTATGCAATTACATATGTGTTTTCCGATGGTCTTAGGCGACCCCTGTGAAAGGGTCATTTGACCCCCAAAGGAGTCGCGATCCACAGGTTGAGAACCGCTGCTTTAGAGGATAATCTCAACACAACACTTGGTAGATTTGGCAAATAAACGTGGCTTAAATGTTAATTAAGCTACTTTTGTTAAATTAGAATGTCTCAGTAATTATTCTGAAGTTTTTGTAAAGCCAGAAAGATGTTCTTAGGCAAAATGCCAAGCTTTTAATCAAAATCTTTTCAAAAGGGTACCCAGGAAGCCAATTGGTTTCAACGCCATTGGAAAAACAGATTCTGAGCATTAGCTTGTACATCGGCCTGTCTCTTTTATCAGTAAATGACCGAAGACACAGGGGGAGAGGGGCCATCACTTCAGAACCTTTACTTACCCAAGCAGTACATTAAACTAACCGCCAAAGAGGATTTTTACTAATTGGTAAATACAGTGATGTAACTTTGATAAATTGATTGTGGGGTTGACAAGTGGAAGTTACCCAGACTACATATAGTGAACCTAGCACTTCAACATGGTGGTCAAAGACAGCTTTTCGCCAAGACAGCATGGTTTAGTGGTTGAGCATCAACCTATGAACCAGGAGGTCATGGTTGGATTCCTGGTCAGGGCATATACCCGGGTTGTGGGCTCGATCCAATGTATGGGGCATGCAGGAAGCAGCAAATAATGATTCTCTATTATTGATATTTCTATCTTTCTCTCCCTCCCTGAAATCAATAAAAAATTAAAAATAAATAAATAAATGGCAGCCTCTCTTCCAAAGTGGGGGGGGGGGGGGGGGTAGAATATGAAAAAGTAAACGTGCCCTAACCGGTTTGGCTCAGTGGATAGAGCGTCGGCCTGCGGACTGAAAGGTCCCAGGTTTGATTCTGGTCAAAGGCATGTACCTTGGTTGCGAGCACATCCCCAGTAGGGGGTGTGCAGGAGGCAGCTGATCTAGGCTTCTCTCTCATCGATGTTTCTAACTCTATCCCTCTCCCTTCCTCTCTGTAAAAAAATCAATAAAATATATTAAAAAAAAAGAGAAAAAAAGAAAAAGTAAACGTAGTGGCAGTCAAAATCAAGTCAACTTCTAATGGGGGCTAGAATGACTAAAGCTAAGAAAAAAAGCTCTTTTAGCCAGAAAATGTTTCATTTTTATATGGTGTGAACAAATCATCAAAGTTCTATAAAAAGACTATAAAAATAATTTGTTAAAAAGTGCTGGAAATTATTGGGATAATTGGAAAATTTTGACTACGGACCATAAACTGGATACATAATATACTCAGATTAAATTACCTGAGCGTTCTGTTGTGGTTATGTAAGAGAATATACCTGTTCTTAAGAGGCAAAAGGAAGAAGCAGTAAGGGAAAAGCATCATGATATCTGCAACTTTCAAATGGTTCTGGAAAACACACACACACACACACACACACACAACAATTTAAGAAAAGTTCATTGTACTAATACTGCAACTTCTCTGAAGGTTTAAAAGTCCTCAAAATAAAAATATAAGAAAATAGTATAATATATCTTGGGCTGGCACTTACAAAGTGTTAATCGGTTAGAAAAGATCAGTCAAATGTTCAATTTCATTTTATGAAATTATATGCTAATGGCACTGGAGAAGAGAAGGAAAGGCTTCAGATTCATCCCTTAAGTATCCATGGTCCACTGTACATACTATGTAGCACTATTTACTATTAAAA
Source organism: Myotis daubentonii (assembly GCF_963259705.1). Taxonomy (NCBI): domain Eukaryota; kingdom Metazoa; phylum Chordata; class Mammalia; order Chiroptera; family Vespertilionidae; genus Myotis; species Myotis daubentonii. The sequence goes on along the minus strand of NC_081861.1, from coordinate 128,370,736 downwards.
AAAAAAGGCCCACTAAATCATAGAATTGTCAACCATCACTTCTGAGGCTTAATTCCCTCTGGCCTGTATAATTCATTCTTAGATATGCAACACAATACACCTATACATTTACAGAAACACCACCAATCCTCAACGCAGACTGGTAACCAAAATGATTAGCAAAAGAAATGGAGAAGGGCAAAAAGGGGCATGCGATTCACTGCTCAGATCATGAATAGTATCTCTTTTATGTTTAGAAATTGAAATTCCATATTTGAAAAACAAAACTATTACTAAAAGAATGCTAACTTATGAAAACACTTACCTTGCCCATCTTCTTTGAACACCAATTCTCTTTTTTCGGATTCATTTTCGTTCTTACCCCTACGTCTATTTTTACCTCCTTTACCTAATGGTTTTAAGTAAAGAAAAAGACATTATTTGCAAAACAGTAGGAAAAGAAACTAAACTAAATTGAGGCACCTAGAACAGTTAAAAAAAATCACTTACTTTAAAAATTCAAATTTAGTCACACAACATTAAATTTTACAATCTCCAATTATATTAAACATATACATATTGTCACTCCCCTACCCTTCCTGGAAATTCCCTTTTGGAATATTTTGACATCAAATACAAACAAACCCACAGATATTATATAAAAGTATATAGATACTTTTCTGAGGACATCTGCATTCAATGACCAAACTGCCCTGGATCATAAAGTTACTTGATTGACTACACAGCTCAGTGAAGCTACAGTGGCCCACATGGGACAAGGTGGGAGATAATGGGTCTTGGTCCATTTGTCTCTCTTTTATCTGACCGCCCCCTCACCCCTACCCCAATGAAAGGTGTGAGTATAAGTAGGAGATGACTGAAAAGAAAAGATAATGCAAGAACACAAAAGAAAAGAAAAAGGTAAAGTTATAGCTATTGGAATGGGACACACTGATTTTGTGGTAGTGGAGGGAGAGCAACAAGTCTGTTAAACGCCGAGTTTGAATTTTCTCCTATTGCTACAGGATACATTGAGCAAGGTATTTGAAGTTAAAAAGCACCACGTCCACTGACAAGATCATCCGGGTACACGTGCTCACAGACCCACCACGGACCATCTGCACCCGAAGCCACGACAACGTGCTGAATAGGGTAAGGCCCTACGCCACGTGCCCTGCCGGTTGCCGAGGGCACCCCTAAGTCTTCATCTCCCTGCCCAGATCTGTGCTGAGGGCAACCTGGTGGTGGCCGCTTCTGGAAGTCTGGAGGCTCCAGGCCTAAGCAGGCAGACATGGATATGGATGTGGATCTGCTGGCCGGCAGGCTGGGTCAAGGCCTCTGTTCTCAGGGGTGGGGGGCCTCCCCTTTTCTGGTGCTGCCCCGGGCTCAGGCCTGGGGCACAGGGACTCCAGGCCACTGTTGGGCAGGGTCCCTGGTCTGTGCTCCATGTTCCAGCCCACCCTCAGGTCCTGTTTACGATTGGACGCCTGCTTTCCCTTGAGAGCAAAGGGGAAATAAACCTGATGTACTGGTAAAAATAAATAAATAAATAAAAGCAAGGTACTAACTGCCTGAACTTGAAAGCAACTAAGATGTTCTTTGCTAGGTGAACAAATAAACTGTGGTACAATGGAATATTATCTATAATAATGAAAGAGTAATATGCTAGTCGGGGCTGCGAGGGAAGCCAGTGCCAGCAGCGGGGGGGGGGGGGGGGGGGTGTTTACTCTTGAATGAATTTCATGCATTGGGCTTCGAGTTCAGCAATAAAAAGAACAACCAAGCCCCCCAAAGACATGGAGGAACCTTTACTGTAATGGTGGATACATGTCACTATACATTAGTCAAAACCCATACAATGTAAAACATAATGAACCTATAAGCTATGGACCTGAGATGATAATGCATCTAGACTGGCTCACGTAAGATGTTTATAGGGGAAACTGGTGTGGAGGAAGTATACAGGAACTTTGTACTTTCTGTTCATTTTTCTAGAAATACAAAACTGCTCTAAAAAATAAAGTCTATTAAAAACAACAACAACAAAAGCAAGGTGCAATAGGGGCGTAATCAACAAAATCCAAACTGTGGGGTCATTTGTATAAGACAATCTGTTTTCTTCAATAGATACATTATGAAAAAGAAAACATGCATGGATGGGTAACCTACCCATTAGACTTAAAAGACATATCAACCAATGGCAATGTGTAGCCCATCTCTGGATCTTGATTTGATGTGGATGGTGCAAGTTTTTAGCCAGGAATTGATGGTGCCTGGGGCCAGGACATGAGTACATGAAGGTTCATTATACTAGTCAACTTTTGCATACATTCAAAATTCGTCCTACTGTAAGTTTAAAAACAAATGCAGCAAGGTGAAGAAGAGCATAAAGCCGCCATTGATATATATATAATAGAAATTCATATTCACATCTGCTTTTATGTATACACTAGAGGCCCGGTGCACAAAAATTTGTGCACTCGGGGGGGAGGGGGGGTCCCTCAGCCCGGCCTGTGCCCTCTAGCAGTCTGGGACCCCTCGGGAGATAACGACCTGCTGGCTTAGGCCTGCTCCCGGGTGGCAGAGGGCAGGCCCAATCCCTAGGTGCAGCCCCTGGTCGGGCTCAGAGCAGGGCTGATTGGGGAGTTGGGGCGCCACCCCCTGTCACACTCAAGGCAGGGTCGATGGGGAGGTTGTGGAGCAACCCCCTGTCACACACAGAGCAGGGCCCATCAGGGGGTTGGGGTGCTGCCCTCTATCACCCACAGAGCAGGGCGGATCAGGGGGTTTGGGCGCTGCCCCCTGTCACGCTGATCCCAGTGCCGGGAGGCCTCACGGCTCCGCTGATCCCGGTGCTGGGAGGCATATTACCCTTTTACTATATAGGGTAGAGGCCTGGTGCACGGGTGGGGCCGGCTGGTTTGCCCTGAAGGGTGTCCTGGATCAGGGTGGGGGTCCCCACTGGGGTGCCTGGCCAGTCTGGGTGAGGGGCTGAGGGCTGTTTTCAGGCTGGGGGTGACTGAACTCCCAAACGCTCCTTTTTTCCTTTTTTTTTTTTTTTTTTTTAAATTCTGGGCCAGCTTTAGCTTGAGGCTTGGCTCCAGCTCTTAGGCCTCCGGCTGAAAGTAGGTTTCTGGCCTTTGCTTACAATGTTGCGAATCTGCTGGCTGAAGTTGGGCGTATTTGTTACAGAGTTTCTTAAACTGCAAGCTCAGAGGCAGCGGCAGGTGGGGAACGTTGGTTTCCTCCGTCACTGAGGCAACCAAGCCTCATGTTAGTTTCAAGCTGCCTGGCTGCCGGCCGCCATCTTGGCTGACAGTTAATTTGCATATCTCGCTGATTAGCCAATGAAAAGGGTATCGGTCGTACGCCAATTACCATGTTTCTCTTTTATTAGATAGGATAAAATATCTTTGGAAGGGCATATATAAAAAAGTTAACAATGCCTGTGAAAAAGAGAACTAGATGGCAATGGGACACATTTAGGAAGAGAGATTTCACTTTTTATACCTTTTGAAATTTGAATCATGAATATATTTACTATTCAAAAAATTTTCATTAAAAAAAATACTTCAGCAAAAAGCAGAGGTGTCACATGATCCTCTGGGTGGGAAAACTGGTCAGAAGGTCCCTGCCCTTATTACAAGTACAATGAAGCAGGCTGTGCTTAGTCATGAAGAGGAAAAGTAACTTGGAAGCAACCAAGATGTTCTTTGGTAGATAAATGGATAAACTGTGATACAATCATACAGTGGAATATTATTCCGAGGAATGATAAAAGAATTGCTTCTGAGGTAGAAACAGAATTATGGCCAGATGTAGAAGGAGACAGGAATAAAGGATACAGGGAGCTTTCAACACCCCCACCCCCTGCCCCTTGATCTCTTTCAGCCTCTGTAAAATATGGGAGTTAGAGAGTTAGAACAGAAGATCCAAATACCTCCATCTAGGATACCACACTATCTACTGGTGTCCTTAAAAAATCTGTCATTCTCCATGGCCCCCTTGCTTTTCATACTTTAAATAATGACACTGTTGATCATTTCTCAACTCTCCTTTTCCCGACTTCTGAAGGACCACTTGTACTATTCTTGACCTTTTATCAGCCCCCTCTTCATTATGCCTATCCATTTGGAGCTTCATTCAGTTCAAATTCCTTCTGCTCACCCACTTTCTAAGGAAATTTATTTTTCTCTCACCTACCACTTCAATGTTAAAAATTTTACATCCCACCCCATTTCTTTCTTTTTTTTTAAAATATATTTTTTATTGATTAAGATATTACATATGTGTCCTTGTCCCCACGTTACCCTCTACCCTCCCCCCCCGCTCATGCCCTCACCCCCCCGTTGTCCGTGTCTATTGGTTAGGCCTATATGCTTGCATAAAAGTTCTTTGGTTGATCTTTCCCCCTTACCCCTCCCCTCCCCTACCTTCCCTCCAAGGCCCGACAGTCCAATCAATGCCTCTCCGTCTCTGGATCAGTCCTTGTTCATCAGTTTATGTTGTTCATTATATTCCACAAATGAGTGAGATCCTGTGGTATTTATCCGCTCTCCAGTTCCATCCATGCTGTGGCAAATGGTAAGAGTTCCTTTTTCTTCTTCCTCTTCTTAAAGAATACCCTTCAGCATTTCATATAATGCTGGTTTGGTGGTGATGAACTCCTTTAGCTTTTTCTTATCCGTGAAGCTCTTTATCTGACCTTCTATTCTGAATGATAGCTTTGCTGGATAAAGTAATCTTGGTTGCAGGTTCTTGCTATTCATCACTCTGAATATTTCTTGCCACTCTCTTCTGGCCTGCATGGTTTCTGTTGAGAAATCAGCTGACAGTCGTATGGGTACTCCCTTGTAGGTAACTGACTGTCTTTCTCTTGCTGCTTTTAAGATTCTCTTTGTCTTTTGCTCTTGGCATTTTAATTATGATGTGTCTTGGTGTGGTCCTCTTTGGATTCCTTTTGTTTGGGGTTCTCTGTGCTTCCTGGACTTGGAAGTCTATTTCTTTCACCAGGTAGGGGAAGTTTTCTGTCATCATTTCTTCAAAAAGGTTTTCAATATCTTGCCCTCTCTCTCCTTCTGGTACCCCTATAATTCTGATGTTGGTACGCTTGAAGTTGTCCCAGAGGTTCCTTACACTATGTTCATATTTTTGGAATCTCTTTTCTTTTTTCTTTTTCGGTTGGGTATTTTTTGTTTCTTTGTATTTCAAATCTTTGACTTGATTCTTGGGATCCTCTTGTCTGCTGTTGGATCTCTGTAAATTATTCTTTATTTCAGTCAGTGTATGCTTAATTTCTAGTTGGTCCTTTTTCATGTCCTCCATGGTCTCACTATACTTATTGAGGGATTCATTAAATTTATCAGCGGTTTCCATAAAATTCTTGAAAAACCTTATAAACGTGGCCTTGAACTCTATATCCAGTCGTTTGCTTTCCTCCATTTCTGCCATTTGTGACCTGTTTCTTTGTCTCCGCATTTTGGCTGCTTCCCTGTGTTGATAGAGTGGCCCTGTGCGCCAGGTGTCCTGTAGGGCCCAGTGGCTCAGCCTCCCCAGTTACCTGAGGTGGACACTCTTGGTGCACTCTTGGTGCCTTGGTTGTTGTAGGATCACTGGGAGGAATTGACCTCCAGGCCAATTGGCTGTGAGAATCAGCTGTGTCTGGAGTGGGAGAACTTCTGTGCTGAAGACACCCTTCTGGGGCAAGACTTGCTTCAGTGGGGCTTTGGTGCTCACTGAGTCCGCTCCCCGAGTGTGTCCCTTATGGATCTGAGGGGTTGCAATCTGACCACTGGGTACAGTGGCTCCTGGATCTAAGGAGGTGCTAATTCAGCCTCTGCCTGAGGCCACACAGCAGGAGCCATGAAGAGGCTCAGCTGTGAAGCAATGCAAGCCGCTGCGGGGCCTTGGGCCTTCTCTTGGAAGTCCCGGGTCTGCCTGGCTCAGCTGCAGTTAGGTAATTATCAGTTTGCAAAGGGCCGGTACATTCACATGCAAAAGCCTCTGCTGCAGCCTGGGTGGGGCGGGGTCTCAGGGAATCAAAGGGCGGAGCAAAGAGCTATGGCTGATTCTCTGCCCAGCCCTAAAGAGTCTCAGTGACCCGATAATTACTGCAAGCACCTCTGAGGGAAAGCCGCCCTCAAGTTCGCCCGCTGCCCGACAGTGCAGCTTCTCCCGGTATGAGTCCTGGGTCCCCAGAGACTTCCTGGAACCGGAGTTCAGAGCAGTCGGGAGCTTGTGATTCAAAAAGACAGCCGTGTCCCCAGGTGCCACCCACTTTCTGTGCGCGCGCTAGCCGCCGTACCTCTGCAGCTCCTCTGGCTCTCCCTGTGCTTTTCTTTCCTTCTAGTTGTAGAATTTACACTCAGCCAGCGTTCCTGTTGTTCTAGATGATGTCTGCTCTGTCCTTTGAGGTGTTTTTCAATTGTTGTGGGAGGAGGCAATTTCCCGGTGTTTATCTATGCCGCCATCTTAGTTTCTCTGCCCACCCCCCTATTTCAACTAAGCCTTTATCTCCTATTTCTATTGGCTTCAGTACATTTCTAGTAAATGGATTACTGTCATCTCAAGCTCAATTTTATTCAAAACCCCATTTACTTTCTTTTGCAAAGCTGGTCCTTAATCAACATCCTTGTTTCTGTTAGTGATAACATAACTACCTTACAGAATATAAGTCTCTCAACCTATAAAGATGACACCAACCTATCTGTCAATACTTCTATTCCCTTATGCATCAAGTAAGACTACTCACTGTTCTAGTATCTCCTCCCTAACAAGCCTATGCCTATGAGGTATTATTTTGTCTTTATTTCACAAGATAATGGACTTCAAAAGGTTACTTATCCAAGGCTATAATCACGTGACCTGAGAGTTCAGATGTTAGTCACCAGACACTATGCAACCACCCACTTACTTGTCACAATCACTTTATGAGGTAACAAGTCACTTACCTCCAGTTTTCCAGTGAGTTTACCTAAGCCCAAAGAAGTAACTTACTTAACATTAGGGTATCTCTACATACCATTTTGTCCCATTCCAGACCCTGGCAGTCATTTCCAAAAATGGCTATAAGTGGTAGTGAGATTAAGGGACTTATGGGAAGAGTGTGGAAGCAGCAAAAGGTTCACAACCCAAACAGAATAAAGAGTGTGCACTTGGCCACTCTAAAGACAGACACACTTAACTTCTTGCATCATCATGTGCACTTACCCTGTCATGGGTACAGTCTCACAATGCTCTGTGCAATTGTTAGGCAGGCCTCTACAATTTCCTGACTCACCCAGAGTCCTTAGAATTCAGTATTTGTGGCATTCTTAGGGCACACCAAAACTAATTCCCTAGGAAAAGTACCTTTTGCTTCAAGCCACTAATCATGCCAGGTCTTCAAACTAAAGTGAAAACTCCATTAGGACAAGAATCATACCTACTTTGTTTGCTGAGTTATATACCTGAGATTTTTTTTTTTTTTTTTTTTACAGAGAGGAATGGAGAGGGACAGAGAGCTAGAAACATCGATCAGCTGCCTCCTGCACACCCCCCACCGGGGATGTGCCCGCAACCAACGCACATGCCCTTGACCGGAATCGAACCTGGGACCCTTGAGTCCGCAGGCCGATGCTCTCTCCACTGAGCCAAACCGGTCAGGTCAGGAGTGGTAATTTTAAAATCAAAGGTAGTGAGGCCCTCAAAATGTGGGAGCACCTTCCCCCAAGGTAAGGAAGACACAGAGGGCTTTAACTGAATGTGTTGTAATCCTCAAGTTTGGAGTAATGGATTCCCAGGTGTTCATTGCATTATCTATAATTTTTGTACGTACAAAATGTTACTTATAAAAGTGATTCATCACTTGTCAATTTACCAGAATTAATCATACCCTGACCAGCTCCCTCTCTATTTTATTGCCATGCAATGGAATGAACTTTAAAGGAAGGAGGCTAGTGAACTAGATGTGATTTAATGCAGAAGTCCTATCCTTGGAACTAAAGGGTAACCTATTATCCACCTAAGGGTGGACTCAACAGAAGGGAGGTGACTTAATGTAACAAATATTTATTGAGCATCTACTAAGTGTCAAGTGCTAGCAATCCAATGTTATTAAGACAGATACTATTACTGCCCTTTACAGCGTACAGTCTAGTGAAGGAATTGGAAATCTCGTGCTAGAAATAAAAGTGAGAATAAGATACCCATTAAAGCAATCTGGTTACCATCTCATAGGGAATAAAAGATTACATAGGTTTTAAGAAAACTATGACTTTTAAAAAACCCAATTTTATCACCCAATCTTTCCAAAAATTATTAGCAATAAAATCCTTGCTCCAAAGAGGACCCACAAGTTAGATTTCTAAGGGCAATAACTATAGCGTGCCCTGAGGGAATTGCACTAAATCTTACAGATAACTGCAACTAATCTTACACAGAATGCAAGCCAAAATCCCAAGGGATAAAATGAGTAGTGACAGCTACAGAGGAAATGAGGTAGAAACACTGTAGCCAGCTGTGAAGTAGAAAAGAGAATGGAAGTAGGCCAGGTCAGGGCAGGGGGTCTCAGGATGAATAACCAAAGGAAACTTCTTGTGGGTTCTGAAATAAGCTCCTCTTCTGTCAGAAACACAGTTTTCCCAGTTTCTACTTGAACAATTTCCTTTGAGAAATTAGAGGGATGCTCAAAAAAAAAAAAAAAAAAAAAAAAAGCAGAAACACCCTTAAGTCTAAAAAAGGGAGAATTTCTTTAGGACTGTTCTGCTTTTACCTAGACTAGGCTTTTCATTTTGGAAATTCCAAATAAACTTATCCTCAAGTCTGGTAACTTGTGAATGTTTAACTTCAGAATGGAGGGAACTTATTATATATATAATCTGAAACAAAACTAGCAAACTTGGATAAATATGGAACAAGTGTGTGTGTGTGGGGAGTTAAACTCCGTAAAGGGATGGGGAAGGGTATATCTCTAGAGATGAACCTCGAAATTGCATCCAGGTTTCGCCCACTGTTTACAAGAGAGATGTAGTCTCAACAATATTCAACTTCTGTCCATAAAGAAACCATCTAGGGGTACCTGACGGGCACTAAAGCAAGCATCACCCTCTGAAAGTTACGAACTGCTTCCAGGGTTTAACTCCCCTTGCCCAGGACGGCCAAAGCGCCCATTTGCGAACCCCACGCCGCCCCAGGGGAGGTTTCTCCATGGGTCCCACCACGCCGAGGTCACTGTGGCGCGAATCAGGAGCAAAAGCCCACATTCTCCGGCAGGAGGCCCTACAAAAATGGCGTCGGCTCCACCCCAATGTGACCAAACTGGAAGACAGGAGTAACTTCCCAGCTCCTCTCCCGAGCCCAGGAGGGCGTGCCAATCGCCCAGCCACCGGCAGGCCGGGCGGAGAGGAAGGTCACGGCAGCCCGGGATATTCCGAAGCCGCAAGAATGGCCGGGAGGGCCGGCAGAGAGGAATCGTGCTCCTGGGGTCCAGGCGGCATTACCTTTATTCTTGGGCATGGCGGGAGCAGAGGCCTCTCGGCGACTCCGACTCTTACTCGGGCGGCGGCGGTGGCGATTCCTCCAAGGGGGGCGTGGGGTAACGCGTGGAGCCCCGCGGTACCAAGCGGGCGCGAGAGGCCGGTCGCGTGCGCGAGAGAGTCCCGAGACCGAGCTCTTCCAAGACTTGCTTTACACGCGCACGGCCGGCAGCAAATGGCGTCGCATCTGCTTGCGTTTCGTCTCCCCGCCTCCAACGCCTCTGGGTCCGCCCCCCTGTCTCTATTGCGCAGGCGTGGCCGCCTGATCCCTCCCCTATTGTTAAAGCTGAGCGACACGCGCTCCGGGAGTGCTCGCGGAACACGCAGGGGGCGGGGCCATGAGCAAGGAGGAGGCGGAGTAAGGGAGGAAATGGGAGGGGCCCAGGCTTTCTAGTAAAGGGCTGGTTCAGGTAGCGCCCCCTGCTGGCTGACACCAGACTTCTGCTGCTTTGTGACAAACCAGCCTCTCAGGGTTTGAGCTGCTGACTCATCAACTGTGATCTCATGTTTTAACGTGGCTCTTTCGCCCGACCTAGCAGGTTGGCAGTCTGAAGGAATGGGCAATGCTTTCCTGCCATCCCCATTACCAAAGCATAATATCTGCATGACGTTATTACTTTATAAATGTCTTCCCTACCTCACTGTAAACCACATCTGTTGCTTTACCATTACCAGCACTTAGCAGAATGTCTGGCACATAGTAGGTGCTCAGGAAGGAAAAAATGGAGGAAGGGAGGGAGGGAAGACCTAAATTCAGTGTTATGGGCTGAATTGTGTACTCCCCAAATTCATGTAGAATTCCTAATCCCTAATACCTCAGAATATGACTTTGTTTGGTGATAGGTGTTGGACCCTTGATCTTGAACCAGACTCCAGAACTGTGACAAAATAAATTTCTGTCAGTCTGTGGTATTTTGTTATGGCAGCCCTAGCAAACTAATATGCTATAATATAAAACTACTACAAATGTCTACTGAAAAGGACAGGATAACTGCAGGCCTATATTACCCATTCCCTCTCTACCAGCAATCAATGACCTCAAATTTCCTTTTAAATGTGCTAATGACATTTACTAGCAGAAATAAAACAAAAAGCCCTTATCTCTAAAATGCTTCTAGCAAGATACACTTGGTCTATAGAGATAGCTTCTTGTAAAACTTGCAATTTATGGATTTATGAGGCATGGTTGGATGGAGAACGAGGACTCAACATTTAAATTGTGTAATTAATGAGGCATAAAAAGGGGGTGTTGCAAAACCAAATGACTCCCTTTGTTTAAACAATGTCTCCACATACATCACACAGAAGAAAACTTCTTCTTTAATTCTGAATCAATCCAAAATGTACCATTATGAGGGAGAAAAGGGTTGTTTTGGAGTTAAATCTGATAATCTTGGACTTCTCGAAGAAAAGAGTCTCATCTGTGCCTGGTGATTACCCTGTATCCTTTGAATGATTAATCAAGTTCGGTATTGGGTAAGATCTATGACTGATGTGAGTCTTATTTAACAAACTCTTTAGGCTAACGAAAACTTTGCATAGAAAAACTAGTTCGTACTTCTTATTAACTCAGAGACATTCCTGTTTTAAGTTTTACCAATCCAATTTGATAAATTTATACCTTGGATAAAATAATTTGATAATATGAAGAATCAACATGTAATTGCAATAACATGATAAAGGAACATACATGCATTTGTTTGAAACTTTATTATATAAATTTTCGTTTCTTTTAAAGATTACAAAACCTGTTCTGTGACAGGAATACAAGCAATATTGTTCCAGGATTATTCATGGATACATCTGAAAGAGCTTAGATTACACATTAATAGTATGATTTGAAAACTTCCCCAGATTAGACTCTTAAGTAAAACAATTTAAAGTATTCAGTGATATGTAATCCTTTACAAGCATTTCATAATTATGGCAGCAGTGCCAAGCATCTGATATGATTTAACCACCAATAAAAGGTACAATACATAAGAACTCATGATATGGTACCTCGGGCTTCTGGCATGCCTTACTAGAGAGAAACTAGTAGAAAGTAAGATGATATATAATAGTAGAAAAATACTTGTGATTTTTTTTTAAAAACTATCTAAGTAGATGCCCACCCCGTTCCCACCCAAAAATGCAAAATAATTACATCCCTTAGGTGTATACTTTCCCTTCTGCGTAGGGTAACATTTAAGATAAACCTAATACACATACATAATTTTAAGAATTAAAAACTCATCACCCATAATTATTAAGAATGCTAAGAAATGGCAATACCTTGAAGCATTTTTCGATTAAAAAACAAAGCTTTAGATGGAACACTACACTTAGAGGAACACAAACCCAAACCTTTATCCTTATGCCCTTGCTTGGTATTTAAAAGTTCTACTTTAAATACTTGTTTGAAAAACTCAGTATACAGTTCATTCAGTACTATAGTGATAATAGGAGTAAAGATTTTCACTTCCATTAGATAATGAACTAATCTACTTAGAGGACTATTACAGCAACTCTCCTCTCACATACGTTTACGTATATTGTACTCAAATGGTATGTGCTCTAAAGAGGTTTTCTTGAGGTTTGAACCTCTGAACTTAGTTTCTAAATTTTCCTTTCCACTAATCTCTATTCAATGTCATATACTTTGCTAGTTGCTCTGGGAGAAGTCATGGACATTTAAACAGCTTATCATGCACTTCAAGGTTACATGGAAAAATAATGAGGAAAGTGCCTTAAGAGGTAGGAAGTAGGCTCTTATCCCAACCCTTGGTATGCCCTGTTATGAACAGTTAAAAGACTGGAATCAAAGTGGTAAATGTGAGACTAATAGCAATACAAGGCTTAAGAAAATTAAGTCAACTTAATTACTAGGATTCTTTGAGAACACTCACATTGGAACCAGTTACAAGTCACTCGATCACACAGAATACAGCAGTGTCAAAAATACATAAAGCACACTGTAGATATAAATTCTTCTTGGCCATCCATACTTAGGTATTATCACTCTGTAGATTCTTCACTAGAAAAAGTGGTTAAGCTTGGCTCTGCAGAATACCACAGTCCCAAGAAAGTGAATTTCATTCCTTCATTAATTGGTCTCCACCAATGGTCACTTGGGGAGACCAGCAACATGTAAGCAATCTGGAGGTGAAAAGAGGGCTATTTTCATTTGTTGAAATAAAAATAGAGGTAAGTCAACCTCTTTGTGAATTAAATAAGGCTCAAAGTATACATCCAGTTCGTTAGTCACATGGAGTTGGACCTTTCAGAGGGACAGAACTCTAAAATTAGATTGGAACCTCCTGGTTTAAGCACCAAGGGTCAGCCATGAAACCCATCGGATTTGTTAATCACACAAAACAGACCTTTTCTGACCCTTTACATTCCTGAGATATCTGTCCTAATGTCTTCATAAATCTCAAGTGCTTGATACCATCGTTAAGAGAGAATTTTCTCTATAAAATACAGTTAAGAAAACTGAAAAATTTTAGGACATTTATAATAAAAGCCAGGAAATAGAGAATGTCAGTCATATTGACATGTGTATTGCTGGCTTCCATGGTCATTAAGTATATCTGTACCAAGGCCCCCAAATCTTGAATGTTTTTCTGCTCTCAGGCTGGACCTATCCCCGCCCCTTTCCTACACAAACTATTCTGTCTATTCATGAAGCCTTTGCACCCCTCTACCCCTTCAAGTCTTTCCTGGGCCGAGGGTGCAAGGCACAGGTAACAGGCCAATCCCACCTCCCATGATGTCTCCTGGCCCATACCACTTCTTAAAAACAGATGGGAAATGGTTGACCCAAACTTGCTCTTTGCAGCCCACCACGAGGGAAATGTGGAATCTCTTGCCATACACACACCACACCCTCTCCAGACTCTAAGTTGACTTTTCCCACATGTCAGCGTCACAGCATCTCGACTCTGCCTTGTCAAACATTACTACACTTTTGGACTTTTGGGGTTGCTTATGAATAAATGAATCCATATCAAATCTGTTACACACAAGGGTCTATTGTACTTAAAAGAAGACATCAACTCTATAAATTAGAGGGAGTGGAAATAATTTATATAAAAAAATTAAAAGGACAAAAACTTACCTTAGTTTAATATCAGCATTTGCAAGGGAAGATACAAAACACATGGTAGTATAATCTGTATTTTCCAGTATACGCTTGGCAATGCTAAATGCAACCTACCATTTAGGATATTATTTTTAATTATAAGCTAAGAGGAGGTTTGTGAAAGTAGCCTGATAGTTTAGTTCCTTCTTTCACATTGAAGTATCTTTAAGATTGAACTAAAATCTCCTGGGAGAAGCCTGGGAAGCAGCGACACTAACTGGTGAAGGCCTCACTACCACAACTATAGGGGCCTGGAGGAAATGGAGGTGAAGAAATTGATGGAAATGTTAGCCCAGCACAAGCACTACATGTAGAGCACACTGTTGGCCAAGTTTGTCTGCTGTAAATCAAAGGCAATACGAACACCAGAACCACAGATACAATAAATTATGCTCACGAACTGCTTTTTAGGCAGAAAGCCTTCAGTTTTGTGAACATATAACTTGCTTTTTTCCAACAAAACTGGCAGTTGGACTAGGCAACGAAGGGAATTATCTTTGAAAGCAATAAACTTGAGTTCATATACCAGTAGAGGAGTGTCCCAAGAAATATGCAGTTTTTGAATAACTCAGCTTCTGATTGGCTGATAACCTGAAGGGAAGGCAGCATGGTGTTATGGGGGGAAAAAACTAAATGGAAAGTTAAGAATTCTAGTCTTTGCTTTGGGTCACAGGTTCTTTACATGCAATACGCGAAAGTTGGACTAGATGACTTATAAGGGTTTACACATTTACTTCTGATTCTAAAAGACTACAATGGGAAAATACACCTAATCAATTATGGAATAGCATCAGTGTAAAAAATCTGAGAATATATGCCCAGATTTACATTAACATTTTAAAAGCTACAAGAATTTGGGATGACTGGGGTTTAAGACACTGAAAAGAAAGGAGAGAGAGAGAGAGAGAGAGAGAGAGAGAGAGAGAGAGAGAGAGAGAGAGAGAGAGAGAGAGAGAGAGAGAGAGAGAAAGAAAGAAAGAAGAAAGAAAGAAGAGAGAGAGAGAGAGGGAGGGAGGGAGGGAGGGAGGAAGAAAGGAAGGAAGGAAGGAAGGAAGGAAGGAAGGAAGGAAGGAAGGAAGGAAGAAAAGAAAGGAAGAAAGAAGTTTTCTTTCTGGGCAATGAAAAGCATCTACATATTCAAGAATTTAAAAAATTCTCCATCTGGATCTTCTGAAATCCCTCCTCTTACACATTTTTTAGAAGATAAACTTACATTTGATTTCTATGCAATAACCATTTTGGGTCACTTGGGCAAAAGGAATGTTATAGATTTTGCCTTTCTCTTTAATTGCATACATGAGAAATTAAGGAATAATAAGTGCTTCTAAGATAGACAAGCCACGCTTTCTTGGCTTTGTACTCTCAAGTGAAAGATTTAAAGTTTCTGGCAGGAAAATGATTTCTGATGTAAATGGCTTAATACATGATGAAGGAAGATCTGTTTGGGCACATTCTTGATGAGGTAAGTTAAATTACTTTATCCTTGCTCATATGTTTTCAATATTACATATTGATGTATGCTAGGTAACTTGGCAAAGATACAGGTCATAATGGATACAGAAATTTCTTTAATCAAATAAAATTATGGAAACTACTACATTAGATGTAGATAATACTGTAATCTAAGCAGACTCAGTGACCATTATGAAAAGTGATTATATCTGAAGTTAAAGGAAGTACTACACAGCTATAAATCATCAGGAGAAATTCAGAAAACACTCAATGCTAGATATTCACTTAATCTACCTTAGCTATCATTTTAGGTTAGAACAGATATTGTTTGATCAAGAATGTTTTATTCCCTAGAATAAGAAAGTTTTAATCCAGTTTCATATAGAGGCCTGTGGCTTTTATTACACTCAAATTAGTATTTAATATAAAGCATCATAATGGGATAGAACTCATTTACTGTTTTTCCAAAAAAGCATACTTTTCTCACAGGTATACAAGAACAGGTATCTTGTTATTCATATGCTAAATTCTGTAATTTGATCTACTTAAACATGAAATATCCACTGGGACTTGAATGACCTGTTGCTAAAATTTCCTTGGCCAATTTCTCCACCACAGGCCTTTGATGTATATTGGCAAAATTCCAAATTATATGCCAATTTTAAGAATGGACACTATTTAAGATTAAAAGTGCAACAACTACTTCCTTAATTAAAAAAAAAGAACACTAAAGAAACAAAGTATATGAACTAACTTCATAGGTGTACTCTTGATGTCATGCCACAGACATATAACTTTCTCTACCGTAACAGCTCTACAGGTTAGTCTGACAGAGCACCCGACTTTAAGTAACAAACAAACGAACGACCCAGTGAAACAGACATGGGGAAAGATATGTACATTTTGGAAGTATTACATTCAACAGCTGTTCTATAATCTGGCCATTTTTAGCGCTGTCCAACAATACTGTTAATCCAGGTGAACTATTTAACCAGATTTAATAGTCAATTCATTATTAATAAAAGATTCCAAGTTAAACAAGGCATGTATACATTAAAGAAAGCAGTACAGAAATGTACTGTATATGAACTGTTTACAAAAACATACAAAATGTTGGATGGCACAAGGGATACAGTGCTAATATAAACGGATTGTTTAAGCTAAGTGCTTAACATAAACTGTCCATCCCTATAACTAACAAAGAATATTTAAGGGACATGAAATATTTTCTATAAAAATAATGCTATATGGTGTAGAGTACTTTATTCAGTGTATTTTTAGGTGGTATTCATATGTTCATTCTTCTTCTTATTGATTCAGTGAATATATCTTCATCATGTTTCCATTTCCATTTCATCCGAAGCTCCAGGAAAATCTAACTTGCTAACAATCATGTAAAGCGAGAAGAGATGAAAGCGGGAGCAGCAGCAGGAGCAGCAGCATTATGGGTACCAGCTGGGACAGTGTGTGCTTGCAGGTGTCTCTCAGATATGTGCTACCTGTCGCCAGAACTTGTGCTATCAGCTTACACCATGGTACCAAATATTTCACTGAGGTCACTTCACAGGGCTGTGGAGGTGATTTTTTTAATACCTCTTCGCTGAGCAAGAGTAGAGCGGCCTACTGGTTCCAAAACTGGTGACTGATTACGGTTTAAAGCAGAATATGTAGCTGCCATGGCACCCTGAAAACAGGAAAAAAAATATCAAAACAGAAATGACAATGGGTAATCATGTACACAGAACATGAAATGAACATTTTCCCCCAAATAATTTCTTCACTAGCAAACATATAGATTTTATTAGCCTCATAATGAAAATAACCACACTGGCCAAACCCTCTGATTTAACTAAAATTGAAGAGGCCAATGTGGGAGGTTGAAATAATGGATGAGAAGACAGGGATGGCTTCATAACAAGCAGTCCTCACTTCTCTCAGGACTGTTCAGCTTTTTTTCCTTTGCAATCTTTATTTTCAGAGGCAGCAAAGCATGCTCTTTTGGAACTTGTAGTTTGCTTTGGGTTGTGCATAAGAAAGTATAAAGAAAATAGGAAATCCATAAGCTTATCTGATGGATAAATTCAGAAATTTAGAGGTCTTTCTTAAACTAGATTTATTACAACATTTCGGCACAGCTTGACTTTTTCTTTTCTAAATCACCCACTATAAGAGAATCCCACAGGAGAACTGAACGCAGGCTGAGGGATAGTGACTGGTCCAGGTGCTGCAACATGGAGGGGGCATCTCACAGTTTCTCTTAGAGGACACATGGAAAACAGGACCTGAATTGGGCTGCTCACCTTTACCAGATGTGGTGCATCCTGTCTGTTTAGTTGGTATTGTGGCAGTTGGTCCCAGTGGACTATCCAAGGGTGTCTGAGCACAAGGGCAGCAGTCAATCTCTGATGAGGGTCCACATGAAGCATCTTTGACACCAGGTCCTATAATGGGAATAATAATAATAATAATAATAATAATAATAATAATAAATAATAATAATAAAGCAAGCTTAAACCTTTTTGTTTGATTTTCTTATACTGTTGAGCATTTTTCCTAACTATGACAATATTTTTTCCTGGCAGTAGGTAGACCTTTTGGGCTGAAAATGATAGGAGAAAGGGCACGTAATAAGAATAGGACCACAGTTGCTTAATGATTATTCATCTTACTAACTACAGATAAGAGGTTTTCTTACAGACCTTGGGAAACTGGAGGATATGTTGCAAAAAAACCCACAAACATTTAAAAAGCAGACCAAGAACAGGATGTGCTTTGACTTAGTTGCTGTGCCCAGACCCTGACCTCCTCCGGAGTTTTCTCAGGAATGCTGACTATTCTCCAGTCCCAGGAACGCGCTGAGCTGTTTGTAACATCACAGAAGATTAGCCACCTTGTTATCAGACTTTGAGCTCCTGAAGGCCAGACTGCAGACCCTCCCCTCCCCTCCCCTTTCCATGTTACACTTGCAGCTGCAAGTAGCTATCCTCATGTTCCCTATATTATCAGCCAGCTGGCAGAAAAAGGCAGAGCAGAATTTTAAGAATGACCTACTACTCTGCCCATACTGTTGGCATTATTAGAATAAATGCTCATATATGATTCAACCCTGTCTCTGCTTAATCTGGTTCAAGTACTGACAGGTGGCCTCAGACCTGTTTAGTGTCCAGTATCAAAAACAATTATTTGGTCAACACGACAATTTGTGTTTTGTTTATTTATTTATAATATATTTTTATTGATTTCAGAGAGGAATGGAGAGGAAGAGAGAGAGAAACATTAATGATGAGAGAGAGTCATTGATCGGTTGCCTCCTGCACGCCCCCTACTAGGGATCGAGCCTGCAACCCAGGCATGTACCCTTGACCAGAATCAAACCTGAGACCCTTTAGTCTGCACGTCGATGCTCTATCCACTGAGCCAAACCAGCTAGGGCTGTGTTTGTTTTGTTTTTTAAAAAAGTAAAAACCTAAGTCTCTCCTCTGAGTGACAGTAGTTTTGGTGCATTATAAAGGATGAATTACCATATTTTATGTATCTTTTGGGTTTTTTTGGCTCCTTTTTTCCCTTAGATATTCTGAGGTTTCCACATTTTGATAGGTTTATTTCTAAGTGATTTATTGGCCTTGTAAGACTTTTTTTGTGTCCTGTTGGTAATATTGAAAAGCAGAACTATCCAATAACATTAATTTAATTAGAGTTCTAAATGCCCCTCCTAAGATTACAGAATTCTATTTTTTCTTACTTTAAAACAGCGGTTCTCAACCTGTGGGTCGTGACCCCTTTGGGGGTCGAACGACCGTTTATAGGGGTCGCCTAAGACCATCGGAAAACACATATATAATTACATACTGTTCTTGTGATTAATCACTATGTTTTAATTATGTTCAATTTGTAACAATGAAAATACATCTTGCATATCAGATATTTACATTACGATTCATAACAGTAGAAAAATTATAGTTATGAAGTAGCAATGAAAATAATTTCATGGTTGGGGGTCACCACAACATGAGGAACTGTATTAAAGGGCCGCGGCATTAGGAAGGTTGAGAACCACTGCTTTAAGTATATTTTATTGATTTTTTTACAGAGAGGAAGGGAGAGGGATAGAGAGAAAACATCGATGAGAGAGAAGCATTGATCAGCTGCCTCCTGCACATCCCCTACTGGGGATGTGCCTGCAACCAAGGTACATGCCCTTGACCAGAATCGAACCTGGGACCCTTCAGTCCCCAGGCCGATGCTCTATCCAGTGAGCCAAACCGGCTAGGGCGAGAACCACTGCTTTAAAAGCAACTCCTGGGCATTATAGAAAAATAAAAAATACAGAGAAGCAAAAGAACATAAATACCCAGAATCCTACTCTTCCAGAGACAAATGCTTTCTATCTAGCCAAGTGCTTTCCTATGCTTGAAACACAGATCCATATAATTGCTATATAGTTTTCTACTCTCCAAAATAACACAATTGTGATTTATTATAAAAGCCATGCACTACTTGTTTCATTTTCTTTTTTAAAAAAATACGTTTTTTTATTGATTTTAGAGAGGAAATACTGTTTGACTGTCTACTGCACACCCCCACTGGGGATCAAACCCGCAACTCAGGCAAGTGCATGCCCTGGCTGGGAATTGAACCAGCGACCTCGGGGTGCATGGTACTAAGCTCAACCAACTGATCCACACTGGCCAGGGCTTGTTTGATTTTCATTCAAAATATATTTATTGAGTATCCATTAAAGACCAGGCATTCTGCTTAGGTGTTGGGTATTTAACAGTGAACAAGATAGAAAGGAACTGTGACCTCAACAAGCTTTTAGCCCAGTGAGGGAATCAATTACAAAGCAAAGAGTAAGTTCTTTGATGGCATGAATAAATGTGAGGTGCAGCTGGAGGAGCACAAAGAGAGATCTGACCTGAACAAGGCAGGGTGGCTTTGAAGTGACTCCTTTAGAGAAATGTGAGACCTGAAGGATAGGCAGGAGCTGGATTAGAGAAGGAAGGGAGAAACAGAGTATTTCAGGAAGGTAGAACAAAGAGTGTTTGAGGGAAAGCCCTCAGGTGGGAGAGAACATGTCACATTAAGGAACTGAAAAGAATGCGATGTAGCTGCAGCATATATCGTAAAGGAAAACATGGCAGCAGATAAAGTGGGAGAGGTAAGAAAGGACCAGATCGTGAAGGTCCTTATAAGCCATATTAGCAAATTTGGACTTTTTCTGGAGGCAATGAATCATTTAAAACAAAGAAGTGATGCAGTCAGGTTTGTACTTTAGAGCGATTACACTCACTAAGTGTGGAGGAAAATGGATGGGAGGAGGCAAGTCTGGAGACTCCAATTTGAGACAGGTGAGAGATAATAGCTTTGGTAAGTGGATATAAAAGATGGAGAAATATAGATGGAATTGAGATAGTTAAGAGATAGAACTGACAGAACCTGCTGGTTGACTGGATATTGGGAATTGGGGAGATACTATTCCAAGTACTCCTCTGCTATTAGATATTTATAGGTTCTTACTTTTAGTTATCATTAACAGCTAAGAACAGGAGTAAATGAATGGAATTATACATAAAAAGCAAAACAATTAGGGACATCCCCTTCCAAATTCTGAATGTGGGCAAATATGCTTTAAATGAAGAAAAGGTTGCAAAACTGCCCAGAAGCACAACACAACTCTATTATAATTTTACTCAGGTGTGTGTCTTAACTTTTGGCTAAGTCACTTAGAATCACTTCTACCACTATCCTTCAATAGCTCCTCCTCCTAAGCTTTTTCTTGAAATGAATTCCTTCCATGGCTCTCTTATCCCTCTGCTCAGACAAGCTCATTCATGCTCATGGCTTTAGCTACTACAGATGATGACAATTCCTAAATTCAGTGTCCCCCCAGACTTCTCTGGTAAAATCTACATCCATATAGCCAGTTGCCTAGTACAGCGGTCGCCAACCTTTCAGACCTCACGGATCACCAGTGGTCCATGGACCACCGGTTGGTGACCGCTGGCCTAGTGGACATATATCTCTTAATTATACATCACAGAAGCATTTCAAATTCATAACGTCCAAATCTGCAATTATCACTCCTCTGAAAACGACTTCTTTTGTATTCCACATCTTGGTGAAGGACGCCGCCAAGTGCTTATTTGCCCGAGGTGGAAATGTGGACTGCACGCTTGATATCTGCTTCTCCATTGCTTCTTATGTCCAATATACCAGAAACTATTCTGCCTCCTAAATTTATCTTCCATTTGACTCAAATCCTACTAGAACTGTTCTTGCTTACTCATCATTTATCACCCCAAATACTGCAAAACCTTATGTGTAATATCCCTAATATTAGGTCAGTGAAGACTAAATAAAGTAATGTAAGTAAAAGTGTTGGATGCCCTGGGTGGCTCAGTTGTTTGGAGCGTTGTCCCATACACAAAATGGTTGCACATTCGATTCCTGGTCAGGCCAATGTGGGAGACAAATGCTTAATGTTTCTCTCTCTCCCTTCTTCTCTCTCTAAAATAAACAAATAAATAAAAAAATAAAAATCAATGGACATGTTCTGGGGTGAGGATAAAAAAATAATAAAAGTGTAGGCACATAAGTGCTCAAAATGGTAGCTATGGTCCTATTCTTCTCAAAGACACATAGGCTTGAAGACATTCACATGTGCAACTTGCTCTTGAGGGGACATATCAGATTGATAGTCATCTCTCCCAATTATGGGGATATTTACTATATTACATCATGCTTGCAATCTCAAGTCTTAACTGGACAAATTAGCAAAAATGATTAGTAGAGCAAAAGCTCGATATAACGGGCAAATTCAGGCAAGGGGGTGTCCATTAATGCCAAAAGTCTGTTATAAAGTAGGTTTTCCAAATGAGTATGTTAAAAAATTGACAAATTAGTTTACCTGTTTTTACTTATGTAGACATGTTTGTGTAATTAAGTATGTATGAAAAGTTTAATTTCATAGAAAAGTTTTCTATATGTATTATTGTAATTTTAAATTTATACTGAATAGGCCTAGTAAATGGGTGCATTCACTAGTCACTGCAAGTAAAGAAATGCATACAGCAGCTGGGGCATGGCTTAGCTCAGGCCAGCACAGCATACATTGGAACTGCTGCAGAAAGTCACACCATACGACAATGTGGTGTGATCACATGCTAATCATTCACTGAACATTGTTTACAAGCGGTGACTCTCAGATTTAAATATGTAGACTATAGCTGTAGATATGGAATATTTATTTATGTTGGCGAAATTACTACAGTTTTTTCCAACATATAGCTTATTCCAGCCGTGGGCAAACTACGGCCCGTTTGAAATGAATAAAACTATTGAAAAAAAAGACCATACCCTTTTATGTAATGATGTTTACTTTGAGTTTATATTAGTTCACACAAACACTCCATCCATGCTTTTGTTCCGGCCCTCCAGTCCAGTTTAAGAACCCATTGTGGCCCTCGAGTCAAAAAGTTTGCCCACCCCTGGCTTATTTGCTAAAATTTGTTTAAAATAAAAGTAAATTAATAACAAAAATAATCTGATTATTTAACTATAAGCAAATCTTGGTTAAAAGCATTTTAAAATTAACAGAGTGTTAATTTTCACATATGACATATGGACTGGAAATTTTGTCCGTTAAATCTGGTCTGTTAAATTGAGGTCCACAAAATTGAGGGCTTACTGTAATAATGTGGCATTTATAGCACAGGCTGTGAAATGGATGCAATATTTTGTGCTCTATTTGTATCTCCTCCTCACCTGCATTTCTCTTTCACTCAAAAAAGCATACTGGAATACAAGTAAGAACTAAATTATAGAAATTAGAGAGATAGCTGTGACTTGCTTTAACTTATTAAAAAAGTAGGCAATGTCTAAGCTCTGATACTTTACTTGGTAACATTACTTGATATGCCCACAACTGACCATGACAAAGTTTGTGGCCAACTTTATGGGTAAAAATTACTGTTCCACAGAGTGAACTTAAAAAAGGAAAATCTGATCACTATAATGCTTAATATTTTTCAACAGTTTCCCAATACCTAGAGTGAAACCCCAAGTCCTGAGCATGACCTGCAAAGCCTTTCATAATCTGGTTTTATCAGCTACCTTCTTACATACATCCTGTGCTAGTCATATCAAACCACTCGCAGCTCCCTGCACACATTCTGCCCTTCCTTTGCCATCATGATTACAAACCACATGTGCTGATCCCTTAGCATGGGCTGGACTACATCCTTCTATTCCCCAAAGCTACCTGAAAAGTCCTTCCATTGCTTCTGGAACTTTCCCTGAAATCTTTCTGACTGAGCATCATCTGAACTTCTTTATCAGAGAAAACATCTATAATAATAAAAGCGTAATATGCTAAATAGACCAGACAGCTGAACAACCTTCTGGAAGAAGCCGCCGAGGTGGGTCTGAGGCAGAGGTGGTTAGGGGTGATGAGGCAGGCAGGCAAGTGGTTAGGGGTGATCAGGCAGGCAAGCGAACAGTTAAGGACGATCAGGCAGGCAGGCGGAATGGTTAGGGGCGACCAGGCAGGCTGGCAGAGGCGGTTTGGAGCCAGTGGTCCTGGATTGCAAGAGGGTGCAGGCTGGGCTGAGGGGATGCCGCCCCCCCCCCCCCATACACGAATTTCATGCACTGGGCCTCTAGTACCATTATAACAGCACTTGTGACACTAGTTGGCTGTTTCCCAACCAGATTGTGAGCTCCTTGAGAACCGGAATTCTGAGTCATATCTTTTATTTCTGGAGCCTACACTTATTAAGCACACTGTAGATGTTCAACACATGAATTAAAAAAGAAACACGTACCCAGAAAAATGAAATTTTCTGGTTTAAGAAATTTTATTGTTAGAAAGGAAAAGGCTAACATTTCATTTTTAAATTCAGTTATAAGACCAAATCAACTCAAGTTCCACCTGTAAGAAAAATCAGCAAAACACTTTTACCAGTATTTATCTTCTTTGTCTCCTCTATGTTTTTCTTATTTTGAAGTGGAAAAAAAGAGAATTTTCAATGAATAGAGTGAAACTAGAGTAGAGGTGGAAACCAAGTCAGTGTTATTCAGGGGATGGAAGATCTTCCAGTGAGAACGGCTTTTTAAATGGATTTCCAGCTGACACTATAAAACTATACTACTGTTTATTGTGAAAAAGAAAAGACCCCGTTCTTTGTAATATAGACCAAAACTAGAACATGGTACAGTTATTCTAGGGGTTGAGAGCTTTGGAATCAGCTATTTACTTTGAAGTGCCCACATGTATCTGGTATGTAACTATGGACAAGTTCACACTACAATTCTGGGCCTTGGTTTCCTTCTATGAAATGGAGATACTACCACCTATTTTACAGGGTTATTAAGAGGATTAAATGGATAATTTAGGTCAAGTGCAGCATGAAGCACAGAGTAGATACACAAATCATGAAGACTACGACTATTACTATTTATCATGTTCCTCAGCAAGAAGTAACTTTAGATGTATAGATAACAAAGCCAAAACAATGCCTTTTGGGGAAGAAACAAAATAAGTGGTCCATTTCTGAGTTCAACTTTTTTGGTAACATCACTTCAAAATACTACTTTATAAGCAAGTTTCTAATTGATATTATTTATTCTCACCAAGAATTATGAAAAATTACCTTTGCTGTATCTGAAACAGAATTCCAGTAACCACCACTGAGTGAGAATTTTCCACTGCCGATGCGTGCCAGTATTTCCTCTGGTGTATCATCAGGGCCATTTGCAAATGGAGTGTAACTAATTTATTAAAAAAAATTAAAATGCTAATTTATAAAATTTCTTTTTTGGATGGTAATCTTTATATTTACTTGCGGTATCCAAAAGTACTCTGAGAAATTCAATTAATGTAATACTTGATCCACAAAGCACCAGGTTAAGGTATGTTATGAAATATTCATTAGACTTAATATAAAAAAACATAAATAAGATATGACACATTAAAGAATAAAATATTTAAAACAGTGCATGTTTATGATATAACAAGAGTGAAAAAAGGTATGGAGAAAATCAATTTAAGACCTCAATATATTAATAAGTAGTACATTATAGAAAATTAGTAATGATACAGCTATAAATGTGGTATATACTATACATACAAGATTGTATTATTAGAAAATGACAAAATCATAAAAATATTACAATAAAGGTTAAAAAATAAAGATAATATAAACAAGATATTGATTAATAAATGCCTATAGCATATATAATATATATTTACCCAGTAAGCATTGTATAGAGGAGGACACCAAGACTCCATATATCACAAGCAGCATCATAGCCTTGTCGTTTCAAAACCTAGAAAAAGTAAAAATTAGTATTAACACACCACTCTTTATTATATATATTTAGATAGGTTGTGGGAATGGGATTATATCTCCTAAATCAATACATGTAAGAAAAGTCCTGGCTGGGTAGCTCACTTGGTTAGAGCAAGTTTTCGGGTTCAATCTCTGGTTAGGGCACATACAAGAGACAACCAATGAATGCATAAATAAGAACAACAACAAATCAATGTTTCTTTTTTCTTTCTCTCTCTCACTAGCTCGCCTTCTCTACCCCTTTCCCTCTCTCCCTCCCTTTCTTTCTCTAAAATCAGTAAATTAAAAGAAAAACCTCAATAGAACATGATTAACAAACAATATATTAATCTTATTCTAGAACCTTCTACTACTAATAATTCATATATATATGTATATATATATGTATATACACACACACACTCTTAAATTAACATTTATTGAATGCTGCCTTGGCAATGGAGAACTATGAAGGTAAGTTTCTTATTTAAATGAATGTATATTTTGTATGGGGCTATAGAAATGGTTACAAAAATCGGTACTTTTAAGACCACATATAACAGCACAAATGTATAGTGTGAAATTGTATATATATGTATGTATATATATATCTATATACTGTATGTATATATATACTGTATATATATACTGTATATATATGTATGTGTGTGTGTATATATATATACAGTATATATATATATATACTGTATATATAATTCAGTTCACTCAAGCATTTAATAATCACCAACTATAATCAGGCACGAACTGTGACAATACAAAACAACTCTGGCTTCCTTAAGAAAATCAGAATCTGACAGGGGAAATAAACATATAGGCTGGGGCAAAAGTAGGCTTACATTTGTTAGTATGGCAAATAATACTATCCTATCTAATAAAAGAGAAAAATGGTAATTGGCATACGATGATACCCTTTTCATTGGCTAATCAGGGCTATATGCAAATTAACTGCCAACTAAGATTGACACTTAACTGCCAACAAGATGGCGGCTAATTTGCATATGTAGGCACAATGCAGGGAGGCGAAAGGGAAAGCAGGAAGAAGCCCCCCACCACTGACAGTGATTGGAAACCCAGGGGGAAGCTAAGAGCTGGGGTCAGGGCAAAGGCGGCCCTGGGGCCACCTTTGCCCTGCCCCCCAGCCATGATCGGAGAATCAGGTGCCTTTTCCGCCCTGGCCAGTGATAGCAGGAAGTAGGGGTGGAGCCAGCGATGGGAGCTGGGCACGGTCGAAGCTGGCAGTCCCGGGAGCTAGGGGTCCCTTGCCTGGGCCTAAAGCGGAGCCCACGATCGCGGGGCCGCTGCAGCTGCGGGTCCCCGCTTCCCGGGCCGGACGCCTAGGCCAGAGGTGTTAGGCCTGAGCAGGGGTGGAGCCTGAACCACGGGGAGCTGGGGGTCCCCTGCCCAGGCCTGACACCTCTGCCGGAGGCCTCAGGCCTGGTCAAGGGGCCGATCCGGTGATTGGTGATCAGAGGGTGATGAGGGTCAACTCCTCTGGCCGAGGCATCAGGCCTGGGTGGGGGGCAGAGCCGGGGATTGGAGGGATATGATGGTCCCCTTGCCCAGGCCTGAAGCCTGGTTCAGAGGCGTCAGGCTTGGGCGGGGGGTGGAGCAAGCGATCAGAGGGAGATGGGGGTCCCCTGCCCAGGCATGATTCCTGGGCCAGAGGCCTCAGGCCTGGGTGGGGGCCAGAGCCAGTGATCAGGGGGAGATGGGGGTCCCCTGTCCAAGCCTGACACCTCTGGCGGAGGCGTCAGGCCTGGGCAAGGGGCCGATCAGGTGATCAGAGGGTGATGGGGGTCTACACCTCTGGCCGAGGCATCAGGCCTGGGCTGGGGGCAGAACCAGTGATGGGGGAAATGAGGGTCCCCTGCTCAGGCCTGACGCCTCTGTCAGAGGCGTCAGGCCTGGGCAAAGGGGCCGATCCTGCGATTGGAGGGTGATGGGGGTCAACGCCTGAGGGCTCCCAGTATGTGAGAGGGGGAAGGCTGGGCTGAGGGACACTCCCCCCCCACACACACCCAGTGCACGAATTTCGTGCACTGGGCCCCTAGTAATTAATAAATAATAATACAAGAATAAACTCTGTTTCATGTACTCACAACTATAAACCTACTTTTGCCCCACCCTGTTATGTAGTTAACAATTTAACATGATATATATCATACAATTATGTCTGAAGTGCTATGGGTATAAAGATGAGGAAACAATTCATTCTTGATATGAGGAAAGAAGAAACGCTAGGGGGCAGCCTGCTTGTATTGTGCCTGTAAGTAAGAATTCAGGAGGCAAAAGGAGGTGAGGGAGCACAGAGGACACTCAAAGGGCAGAGGCAAGAGAGCAGAGTATAGTTAGCAATAGTTCTCTATGGCCAGATCTCCAGGTAGGTGATACTAGAGAGACTGAAGGGATTTTATACACGTTGTTAAGGAATTTAGATTTTTTTCTGTAGGCAATCAGATGTCATTGAAGCATTAAACAGGAAAATAAAATAAGGAGATGTGTATACCAGAAACATAACTCAAGGCAGTGGTTCTCAACCTTCTGGCCCTTTAAATACAGTTCCTCATGGTGGGACCCAACCATAAAATTATTTTCGTTGCTACTTCATAACTGTAATATTGCTGTTATGAATCGTAATGTAAATATCTGATATGCAGGATGGTCTTAGGCGACCCCTGTGAAAGGGTCCTTCGACTGCCAAAGAGGTCGTGACCCACAGGTTGAAAACCACTGACTCAAGGTATAGAGGAAACGCTGGCAAGGAGAAAGACTGGGGACAGGGTGACCCAAAAGGAAGCAATTTGTAGCAAACTAAGTGAAAGGCTGTGAGAACTTGCACTAGTAGAGATTGGATATATAGAGTAAGGAGAAAAAGGTCTGAAATATCTAGAAAACAAAATGGAAAGGATTTGGTGACAGACTGGATGTAGAAAAATGATAAGGAGGCTTTCAGGAAGATTTCAAAGTTTTAACTTGGATGACAAAATGGAGAACAGGAGACAAAGAATTAAAAGATTAAGTCTAAGGAGAGTTTAATCATGGTCGATATCCTGAAGATGAATTTGGAGGTAGGTTTTGAAGCAAAAAACATTCCAATAAGCCCAGGTGCAACAGCTACAGGGTGATTTCTAGAAGTAGACTGCTTGCATGCAGTAGGAAAAACAAGATGGCTAGATTAAATGGCCTTGCTTGGACACCAAAAGCACAGACTTTGCAGCCAGATGGCCTGGGCTCAAATGTAGACCTGACCTCAAGCAAATTACATAACCCTCTCACTGTGTACCTGGCTTCCTGTAAAATGCTGATAACAGTACTCACCTCACAGTTATAATGAGAATGAGTTATAATGAGAATGAAACTACATGTTGTGAGGATGAAATCAGTTAATATATGTGCCTGGCACATAAGCCCTATATTAAGGTTTACTATTATTTTCTATTATCTTGTTCACAGTTACATTTTTTTTACACAGTGATAAAGATATGAAATCTTGAGGGCAAAGCAGTGGATTTTAGATTTACTGCAATGGGGGACTGCAATTACTTAAGAAAAGAAGCAGCTTGATCAAAGTAGTGCTTGAAGAAGACTTAGGTAGCTTTGCAGCTCTCTTGTGGAATGATCGCAGAATGATAAGAGGGCAAGGTGCACTGAGGCTGAGGCAGTCACCTGAGGGGTGGTGAGGGAAGCAGGGGCTAGGGTGGCAGTTCTGTGAACAGAAGAAAACGGAACTGCTTTCGGGGGATGAGATGGTAACTAGTCAGGTGGCTAAGGACAAGAAGACACCATGATGTTTTAGCCTTGGAGATGCAGAAGATAGTGGCAAAACCAGGGAATTAGAAAGATATTAGGAAAGGTGGAAAATAAGTGAGTTTCTATTTAGTTCCATGCACCAACAAGCACAAAAGTGATAACAGACAGCTATGGATACAGAAAAACAGAAGTCAGGGCAGGAAGAGGATTATAGGTAGCAGTGGACTGATGACTATCAACAGAAGAAAAAGGGCTGCTATTTTATTTTATTTTATTTTATTTTATTTTATTTTATTTATTTTTTTAATTTTATTTGCCCCCCCACACCCCCCTCCCCACACACACCAATTTTAATTATTTGTTTGGTAAGTCTTCAATTAAACAACTATTAATTATTCTATATTAAATACAGAAAATGAGTTTTTAAATATACTAAAATACTGTAAACAAACTATTTCATAATTACCTCTGGTGCAACAAAATTTGCAGTATAACAAGGTGTCATGAGAAGACCGTTTTCTGCTCTTAGCTGTTTGGCAAAGCCAAAATCACAAATTCGAATAGATTCTGGATTGCCAGATTCGTCCACATAAAGAATGTTGCTAGGTTTTAAGTCTCTGTGAACCACCTAAATGAAATACAAAGTAAAGAGGTACATTTACAATACATTTCCATTATAGAAAATTTTTTATTCAAAAATGTCAGGAACTGCACTTAGCAAGATAATGAGTGCTGGCCTTTAAATTATCCCAACATTATAAAATGCTGATAATGTAAGTGTAACTCTAACACAGAACTAGAGCAAAGAGAGAAGGAAGAAAGAGTAGTATTTACTTCCCCACTCTTTGTCCAATTGAGTAAGTGGGTTAAGGAAAAATGCAAATAGCAATAATATCTGTCTCCAGGTTATTCATTCATTAAGCAAATATTTATTGAGTGCCTATCATGTGTCAAGGGTATTATATAAGGAGTTGCACATATTATGGTGAAGAAGACCCATAAGATTCTTGCCTTTATATGCAAGAGCTCACACGGTAGTGTCGGGAGGCAGAGAATAAACAGGTGAGAGATGGGGCATAAAACTAGGGAGGTCAAGGAGGGTCTCTAGAGAATGTAACATCTGATTAAAGATCTTTAGAACAGAATAAACAAGCCAGAACGGCAGAGAACAGTCATTCTAAGTAGAGGGAACAGTATGTATAATGGTTGTACACAACAAACTTGTGCTGATAGGCTCAATGGATCAGGCATAGGGTTTAGGAGTAAAAAGAAAAAAAAATTCAGACTTTATGTATTCCCTATTTGCTATCCATGCAACAATATCACACACACACACACACACACACACACACACACACACACACACACACAGAGATAACATTCCTTTAGAGTTTTGTATTATTTTCCTCCTTTAATCGCCTACTTGAATACTTCTTTTATCATAAGCCTCTCTGACACTACTTATTTAGACTTATATGTTTCTTCCATCATCAAATTCCAAGTCTGTATTCTGATCAATGACCTCAGCTTTAGTTCCTAACATCCTGAACATGACTTCTCCAGATCATCTTAATAACTTCTTACTGCCAAGGCACTGAGAAGAGAACGTAGAAGACTTAGATGACTGCAAAGTCATAAATTCTTCAAGGAACACCGAATTTTACTAATTTCTGGCTACAGTACTAGGTGACTATTGACCAGCTAGAAGTCAAGAGTTCTAGTATTAAATCAAAACAGTCTAAGTGTTCACTTTTAGGGGGCAAAGACAAACACAATGAGAATAAGTATTGAAAATAAACTCCTTAATGTGGCTCAGTGGTTGACGTATGAACCAGGAGGTCACAGGTTCAGTTCAATTCCTGGTCAGGGCACATGCCCAGGTTGCAGGCTCGATCCCAATAGGGAGTGTTCGAGGGGCAGCTGATCGATGATTCTTCTCTCATCATTGATGTTTCTCTCTCTCTCCCCCTCTCCCTTCCTCTCTGAAATCCATAAAAATATATAAAAAAAGAAAATAAACTCCTTAAGAAGTAATCTCTTATTTTTTTCTTGCTTCTCATTCCTCTTCACCTCTGCTGTTCTCTTTACCTCTCTCCCTCCCCTTGTTTTCTCCTTTGCCCTTGTCTTCCCACCCCATAAATTTCCCTTCTTTTACAAACATGATTTTTATGCTATTTACTGATAACCTGCAGGAAGGAATGAGGACAGCATCCACCAGCCAGAAGCCAGGTGACTATTTGGCCTCATCCATTAGAATACAACTCATGATTCTCTGGTTCTGTTTCTGAACATGAAATGGGCCCAGTTCTCAAGGATACAGAGTGGCCTAGCAAAATGATGCTATGTCTTCTAGTTTAGAAGATCTCATCCACATTTTGTTTGGATGTGTAAGAATTTAATATAAACAAGCTAGGATTTCAAAGTATCACTTCAAGCTTAATAGGGAAAATAGTAGGATAATTAAGCTAATAGTAGTTATTTTCCATTACATGCATAAAGTAACTTGTACCTTTGTAATTTTAGCTCAAACATGAAGAAAAAAAGGTATTTATGTGTGTGTACTTATGTATGTATACATATACATATATTTATATATATCATAATATTTATGCACATAAGACATTAAAAAGACTTACCCCTTGAGCATGAAGATATTCAACAGTTTTGGTTATAGTAAACAGGACAGCACTGGCCTCTCGTTCAGAGAAAAATTTCTGTCTAAGAATTTTATCCAGCAATTCACCCCCTTTCATAAGTTCTGTCACTACGTACACATATTTTCCATCATCATATACCTATAAAATTCAACACCAAAATGTAAAAAAAATTATTGAAGCTTTACATGTGCTCAGAACAAAGTTTTGCATATTAAAGAGAAATTAAAACTTACTTTATATTCAAGGAAATTTTTACTTATCACAACCAATGGAAGATATAAATCTTGCAAAGTTTTATACACATAGACTATTAAAATAGGAATTGATGAGATTGAATGTCAGAAAAATAACCTGTAATTTCCTTCTATGAAACTTAATTCATGGAAATCAAAGTAACTATGGACATTGTATACAAAGGGGCACTGAACTTTTGCACTTAGGGTTTGTTCCTCTTGACCTTTTTATCTCCTGGTGAGGGCAGGAATTGCCACAAAGACATACTCCTGTGGTTTTCTTGGAACTTCTGCAAGCGCACAAATTCTATATTTATATACATAGTACAATGAATTATTCTGGTTTGGGTTAAATTGAAAACTTAGTAGGAAGATGACATAGCAAAAGAAATTCCAGCCAACTACCCAGAAGCACACCATTTTACTCCTTATGTAGAAATTGAATGCTCTCTGTAATTTTGGATTTATATTCCAAGCAGTCCTGATCTGAAATAACCCCTTTATTAAACTTCAGCCCCTTTTATTCCCCCTCACCACAGAGGTACTGCATACTTTTATTCAGCCTCAAAACAGGTTCCAGGTACTGGGGTCCTAAATATGGAAAAAAACAAGGTACCTGTCCTCAAAGTTTTTATTCCAGGAGGGAGAAATAGACATAGATATAAGAAATTTAAAAATGTTGGAGATGCTGTAATAAGAGGGGAAAATTTTAGAGACTTTGGAATTTTAAATGAGGGAAGGAGCAAAGATGTAAAAAATAATGACAGCATCTTGGCCGGGTGGCTCAGTTTGGAGCATCATCCTGCACATCAAAAAGTTGTGGGTTTATATCCTGGTTAGGGCAAATATTTAGGTTGTGGGTTCCATCCCTGTTCCGGGCTCGTATGGGTAGCAACTGATAGATATTTCTCTCTCAAACTGATGTTTCTGGCGATGTTGCCAACTGCCGAGGGCACGCGGGTGCTGGAGTGAACCCACAAGGCCTTGGCTGTGCCCACGGCCCTGGAGGCGGGCCGGCAGAGCCCAGCGCGGGGGGAGGACACCAGCCCTGGCACCCATTCCCCAGGTGCTGCGCGTCCATGAGTCCCAGCCCAGCTTAGACACGACGCAGTTCCTGGGGCGCCCGCCATCGATGTCAGTGGGGACGATCAAGAAGCAGTTACTCCAAGCCAGCCAGCTAATTAGGGAAAAAATAAATGACACTGAAGGCACGAAACTAGATGACCACTTTCTTGACTTAGAAAGGAAAATAGATATCACCAATAAAGCTGTTACAGAAATTCTTTTGAAAGCCACAGAATACATTCAGCCCAATCCAGGTAACATGGGACAATCTCTGGAAATGTCCTATGGCCCATTCATGGTGACCCACGCTGACCACCCACGTCAGCTGGGCCCTCCATAGATGTGATCTAGAAACAATGCCCTAAGGGTTTCAATCATGAAATGTGGTTTTGTTAAAAATATATTTTTATTGGAGAAACCAAGATGGCGGCACAGGTAAACACCAGACATTGCTGCCTCGCACAACCACTTCAAAAATACAACTAAAAGACGGAACGGACATCATCCAGAACCACAGGAAGGCTGGCTGAGTGGAAATTCTACAACTAGAAGGAAAGAGAATAGCATACTGAGACTCAGAGGAGGTGGGGTGCAGAAGTAAAATACAAAGGTACGGAGGTGCATGCGGAGAGGGCTGGCAGCTGAGGACATGATTGTCTTTTTCAATCGGGAGAGAGTCTCAAGCTCTGAGCTCCAGTTCTGGGCGAGTCTCTGGGGACCCAGACTCATACGGGAGAAACGGGACTGTCTGGCATCGGTCGGAACTCGAGGGCAGCTTTCTCTCGCAGGCACTCACAGAGATTGCCGGGGCCTCTGAGGGCAGGACTGAGAGCAGCCATACTGCTCGCTCTGCCCGTCCTGTTGATCCCCTGGGGCCTCGCCCCGCCCAAGCCTTGCACAGAGGCTTTTGCATATGAAAGGCCTGGCCCTTTGTAATCTGAAAATTACTTAACAAACTGCAGCTGGCCCAAGGCCCCACGGCAACTTGCATTACTTTACAGCTGTCTTCTGCAGGGTAGCCTCAGGCAGAGGCTAGATTAGCACCTCCTTAGATCCAAGAGCCAGTGCACCCAGTGGTCAGAGTGGGACCATCCAATTACAACTCCTCAGATCCATTAGGGACACACTCAGGGGGCAGACTCAGTGAGCACCAAAGCCCCACTGAAGCAAGTCTTGCCCCGGAGGGGTGTCTTCAGCACCGAAGTTCTCCCACCGTAGACACAGCTGATTCTCACAGACAATTGGACTGGAGGTCAATTCCTCCCAGTGTTACCTACAACAATCAAGGCTTAACTACAACAAGACTGTGCACAAAGCCCACAAGGAGGTGCACCAAGAGTGTCTACCTCAGGTAATTGGGGAGGCTGAGCCACTGGGCCCTATAGGACACTTAGCACAGAAAGTCACTCTATTAACACAGCGAAGCATAAAAAATGCCGTGACAAAGAAATAGGACACAAATGACAGAAATGGAGGAGAGCAAACTACTGGATATAGAGTTCAAAACCACTCTTATAAGGTTTTTCAAGAATTTTCTAGAAACCGCCAATAAACTTAATGAGACCCTAAAGAAATCTAGTGAGACCCTCGATGTTGTGATAAAGGACCAACTAGAAATTAAGCATACACTGACTGAAATAAAGAATATTATACAGACTCCCAACAGTAGACCAGAGGAGCGCAAGAATCAAGTCAAAGATTTGAAATACAAAGAAGCAAAAAACACCCAACCAGAAAGCAAAATGAAAAAAGAATCCAAAAATACGAAGATAGTGTAAGGAGCCTCTGGGACAGCTTCAAGCGTACCAACATCCAAATTATAGGGGTGCCAGAAGAAGAGAGAGAGCAAGATATTGAAAACCTATTTGAAGAAATAATGACAGAAAACTTCCCCTACCTGGTCAAAGAAATAGACTTACAAGTCCAGGAAGCAAAGAGAACCCCAAACAAAAGGAATCCAAAGAGGACCACACCAAGACACATCATGATTAAAATGCCAAGAGCAAAAGACAAAGAGAGAATCTTAAAAGCAGCAAGAGAAAGACAGTCAATTACCTACAAGGAGTACCCATACGACTATCAGCTGATTTCTCAACAGAAACTTTGCAGGCCAGAAGAGAGTGGCAAGAAATATTCAAAGTGATGAATACCAAGAACCTAAAACCAAGATTGCTTTATCCAGCAAAGCTATCATTCAGAATTGAAGGTCAGATAAAGAGCTTCACTGATAAGGAAAAGCTAAAGGAGTTCATCACCACCAAACCAGTCATATGAAATGCTGAAAGGTATCCTTTAAGAAGAGGAAGAAGAAGAAAAAGGTAAAGATACAAATTATGAACAACAAATACACATCTATCAACAAGTGAATCTAAAAATCAAGTGAATAAATAATCTGATGATTAGAATAAACTGGTGATTATAATAGAATCAGGGGCATAGAAAGGGAGTGGACTGATTATTCTTGGGGGGGAAAGGGGTGTGGGGGATGCGGGAAGAGACTGGACAATAATCGTGCACCTATGAATGAGGGCAGTGGTGGTGAGGGCAGAGGGTGGGAGGGGAACCGGGTGGAGGGGATCTATGGGGGGAAGAAAGAGGAACAACTGTAATAATATGAACAATAAAGATTTAACTAAAAAAATTGATGTTTCTTTCCACACCCCCTTTCTCTCTCTCTAAAAAACAAATCAATAAAAAACATATCCTTGGGGGTGAGGATTTAAAAAAAAAAATGATGACAACTTAGGGAGTTTCCAAAGCAAAGATGAGAGAAAGCATCTTTTATACTTCCTTTTTAATTTATTTGGTTGGATTCTTGGAGGTTACAGTAATTAAAAAGTCACTTAGGTTAAACAGCTTCACATATTTATCTATCTATCTATCTATCTATCTATCTATCTATCTATCCTATCTAATAAAAGAGTAATACGAAAATTAACCATCAATTCACGATAAAGATGGCGGCTCCCACAGCCAATAAGGAGGGAATATGAAAATTGACACGACAAAGATGGCGGCACTGGCTGGACCCACGGAGCCAGCTAGAGTGGGCAGGAAGCCAAGCCGGCTAGAGAGTGGGCGGGAGGCTTGGCTTGGCTTCCTGGGTCACCCCAGCAACTCAGGAAGCCAAGCCGGGCTCTGTGGCCGCCGCCCAGACAAAGCCATAGTGGCAGGGCCGAGGCAGAGAAGTTTAGTGGTGATCAGGCCAGGAGGGGAGGGCAGATGGGGGTAAGCAGGCCAGCAGGGGGGTGTCAGTTGGGGCAAAGCAGGCCGGCGGGGGGGGGGCAGTAGGGGGCAAGCAGGCCAGCAGGGGTGGCCAGTTGGAGACACGCAGGCTGGCGGGGGGGGCAGTTGGGGGTGAGCAGGCTGGCAGTGGGGGGCATTTGGGCATGACCAGGCCAGTGAGAGGGGCAGTTTGGGGCAAGTGTGCCGGCAGGGGTGCAGTTGGGGGCGATCAGGCCAACAGGGGGGGTGCAGTTGGGGCAATCAGGCCAGCAAGGGGGGTAGTTGGGGGCGAGAAGGCCAGTGGGGGGGGCAATTGGGGGCGAGCAGGCTGGCAGACAGAGTGATCAGGCAGGCAGGCAGGTGAGTGGTTAAGATTGGCCCTAAACCAGCAGTGGGACATCCCCCAAGGGGTCCCAGATTGGAGAGGGTGCAGGAATGGCTGAGGGACACCCCCCGTGCATGAATTTCATGCACCGGGCCACTAGTCTATATTAATAATAGAGGAATATACAAATTGTCCAGGATGCCATCACAGTAACAACCGAACAGCAGGCTGTCAGGCTGCATGGGGCGACCAGGCCGGCAGGAGGGTTAGTGAGGGAGGACCAAATGACTGAACAGCAGGCTGCATGGGGTGACCAGGTTGGCAGGGGGGCAGTTGGGGGTGACCAGGTTGGCAGGGGGGCAGTTGGGGGTGACCAGGCCAGTGGTGGGCATTTGGGGGCAATAAGGCCGGCAGAGGGGGGCAGTTGGTTGTGACCAGGGTGGCAGGGGGGGGCAGTTAGGGGCGATCAGGCAGGCAGGCAGGCAGGTGAGCAGTTAGGAGCCAGTGGTCCTGGATTGTGAGAGGGATGTCTGACTGCCAGTTTAGGCCCGATCCCTGGGATTGGGGATCCCCCACCTCCCTGCATGAATTTTGTGCACTGGGCCTCTAGTCCATTTATACATTTTTTTATTGATTTCAGAGAGAGGGAGGGAGAGGAGAGATAGAAACATCAAAGATGAGAATCATTGGTTGGCTGCCTCCTACATGCCCCCCAATGGAGATTGAGCCCACAAC
Source organism: Myotis daubentonii (assembly GCF_963259705.1). Taxonomy (NCBI): domain Eukaryota; kingdom Metazoa; phylum Chordata; class Mammalia; order Chiroptera; family Vespertilionidae; genus Myotis; species Myotis daubentonii. The sequence continues at coordinate 128,333,328 of NC_081861.1, read as the reverse complement.
CCAGGCATGTGCCCTGACTGGAAATTGAACCTTGACCTCCTGGTTCATGGGTCAACACTCAATCACTGAGCCACACCCGCCAGGCAATTTTGTTTTGTTAATCTTTACCAGAAGATATTTTTTCCATTGATTTTCAAAGAGAATGGAAGGGAGGGAGGATAGGACAGAATGAGAGAGAGAGAGAGAGAGAGAGAGAGAGAGAGAGAGAGAGAGAGAGAGAGAGAGAGAGAGACATTGATATGAGAGAGATACAATGACTGATTATCTCCAGTATGTGCCCTGACTAGAGGACAGGGAGCAAACCTGCAACCCAGGGATGTGCCCTTGATCAGGAATCAAACCTGTGGCCCTTTGGTGTGCAGGCTGCCACTCTAACCACTGAAAAACACCAGCCAGGGAAAACAGCTTCACATTTTAATGGAACTAAGTTAACATTCCCCTTCTACAAATGAGCAGTAAAAAATTATTCTGAGGAAACTAGAGTTTTGGTTTGGAAGGAGAAGGGAGGGTAAAGTTTGGAATTAACAAAATCTCACAGGTGAAGGGTGAAAGGTTCCTCAGAAGTCCTCTGGCTCAGCTGGCCACGTGACATCTGGTCTACAACAATCAGATATGGCCTTTGAGCCTATTATGACTACCATCAGCAAGAGAGGACTTAATGCTGCCTGGAGAATTCACACCCTTTGCCAAGAGCTCTGTTATGATAAAAGTCATAGGTAGCAGGGCCCTAGCCTGTTTGGCTCAGTGGATAGAGCGTTGGCCTGTAGACTGAGGGGTCCTGGGTTTGATTCTGGTCAGGGGCACATGCCCAGGTTGCAGGCTTGATCCCCAGTACTAGTGGGGGGCATGCAGGAGGCAGCTGAAAAATAATTCTCTTTCATCATCGATGTTTCTATATTTCTCTCCCTCTCCCTCTCCCTTCCTCTCTGAAATCAATAAAAAAAAAAGTTATTGGTAGCAGGGGAAGGGATGCTTCATTTGTCCTGGGGATGGTAATGGGCAGGGCAGGCTTCCTGGGGGAAGTAATGCTTTAGCAAAGTCTTAGGTGTGCAGTTGTTAGCCAGGTAAAGAAGGAAAATGGTGTTTTCAACTGAGGGAACCATAAATTTAAAGACAGGGCAGCACAAGAAAATGAGGCATGTTCAAAAATTTGGATATGCTGCAGCATGGCTGGTGCATAGGGTGTGTGAGGAAGTGTGCAAACTACTATGGATGGAGGAAGGCAGGGACCAGAGGTGATGAGGGGTATGAACTGTAGGCAGGAAAGTAACATGGTTAGATATGAGTGCAGGTCTTTCTGGCAGTACTGTGAAAGACAGTTTGGGGAATCCATGGAGTATGTGATTCTAGACAATCCTGAACATTAATGAATACTCAAATGTTCCAGTAAATGCAGATATTAAAAGCACTAATGTCAATAAAACTTTCTTTTTACAGCAAAAGTAGAAACATTAACTATATAAACGTATTTTTCTTAACTAAAATTATGCTATATATGCTGTCCTCCAATCTATTTTTTTGCTTACTATATTCAGTTATTTGTCTACCATATGATATCTGTAAATAATCCAGATGCAAGTTAGACAACTGATTCAAATTTCTACATTAAAGAATCTACTTACATCCTTTAGAGTAATAATGTTTGGATGCTGTCCATAACGAAGAAGAATTTCAATTTCCTCTGTTGGGTCTCTCTTGCTTTTATCAATAATCTAAAAGGCAAATAATAATTACAAAATCTCATGAACTCTACAGTTATAAACCTTAAGTATTTATAGCTACAGACAATGGGTAGCATCTTATGTAAACACTGTATATATAAGCCATTTATTAACCAGTTTTACTCAAGTACCTGGCCAGACTGTCTAATCAAAATTCAAAACCCATTCTTGATGTAGATGACAAGGCTGTAAAGTAAATTCCATGCCAAGAATCACATTTCTACCAGGTCTCTCCAGTTTAAGTGTGCAGTAAGTTTAGGACTTATTAAAACGCAAAATCTTCAAGAAAAGGTACCAAAAACACAGTTAACATCTTTCTTTCATCCTTAAACATCTTAAACTTTAGGGAACTCAGTCAACTTCTAAGACCTGTCAACACAGATACTTAAGAGCAATATATACACGGTGCCCCCCAAACATGTATACACACTTTAACAGCTGTTAGCTCAATTGATGTTTCTTTCTTTTCAGCCAGACTAAGTTTTGAACAAAGGAAATTCATCCTAAAATGCTACTGGAAGTTTAAAAATGAAGTTGAAGTACAAACACTGCTTTTATGATTATTAAAAGTGTGTATACATTTCTGGGGGACACATGGAGATATATATATCTCCTACTAGCACTACTAGCATCTGTGTATTGAATTAACTTTACTTCCTTTAATAAAATGCTTCAATGGAATATCCCATTAGTTGTAAGCTACTTATAAAAAATTAATTAACAGTTCAGTAGAGCAAGATTATTTTTGAAGCTAGGCAGAAAGCTAAGCAGAAAACCACACCTAGAGTTTTACTTGGCTAGAATTAAGTTTAATTATTATAATAAAGCCCTTTAAAATACTAATGTAGCTTTCCAGCCCTTTTATGTTGGCTGTTTCTTAAAAATACTTCTCTTAATGTTTTAATGTAAAGTAATATTGCATTTAAATAAGGTTTGCTTTCATATCATCCAAAAGGCAGTTGGAAATAAATTTTGTGACCCTATTTTCTTTCTTTTTTTTTTCATGTATGGGGAGTAATGTTACAGGAAGGCCATAGTACCGTGCCACCTGTAAAGAGTAAGCCCAAGTTGCTTTTGGATGTGTTATACACAGAGGAGCCACTCTTCAGGCGCTCTGCTCTCTTCACACCCAACTTATTTTCAATTTTAAAACAGCATAGTAATTAACGTATGCAATAAATACCCAAATGCTCTAGCAACCTAGCTTTCAACTCTCAACATGAGCTAAATCTGCTATTTGAAATGGATTTAGTTGTAAAACAGTTCTGCAGTTGGAAAACAGGGAAGACAGACATATAGGTGTCCACTACAATCAATTGTAAATAATAGTGTGGAATTAGGCAAATGGATGATTAAGAGGAACGGTATATGGAATAGACATGCCAATTCAAGGGATATGATCTGGGGTTAGTCTTCTGAGAACCAGAACACACTGGAAGTGTTATTTTTGGCAACATTCTGATCTGCTAATCTGAGCCCAGCTCACATTAAATCCATACTTATGCTTGTGGATCTTAGATTTGTAGTAATTTCAGTAGAATCACGTTGTGCTGGGATTGGTTTGATGACTCTAAGTCACAATAATCCACAAATAGCTTCAAGATATTTTCAAGGTTTTGGTATACAGCTCCTGGTTTCTGTAATTCAAAGGGGGCCTCAGGACATTTTTGCTTTTTTTTGATGTGTTTATAGAGGCAAGGTACATCATTAAACTATCCACAAAGTACAGTATTCACTGTCTCTCCTTTCATGTAAGTAATTTGAAAATTTCTATGTGCCCCAAATTTCATTATAAGCAATTAGTATATGAGCAAATTAAAATGTATTTCTGGTTTATCTTTATGGCTGACAGAAAGCCTTATGGACAATGGCGTCTTTTTAAAGCAATTAGATACAAGTTTAGAATAGTAATAATAATTTTTGTGTATATATGCCTTCTCAGATATTTGCTATCCTATATAATAAAAGGGTAATATGTAAACAGACCGAACAGCAGAACAACCGAACAACCAATCAAAGTGTAATATGCTCATGATATGCTAAGGGTGCTAAACCACTCGCTATGATATGTACTGACCACCAGGGGGCAGACAGTCAACTGGTCGACCTATTGCTATGAAGAGCACTGACCACCAGGGGGAAGGGGTCCCTCAGCCTGTCCTGTCCCCTCTTGCAATCTGGGACCCCTCAGGGGATGTCGGAGAGCCGGTTTCAGCCCAATCCCACAGATCACTTCCCTTGGGAGGGTGCCAGACACAGGGCTCATGGCTGGTGAGCGCTGCTGTGGCAATGCGAGCCTCTCCCAATCGGGACTGATTGGGCACGAGCCCATGCAGGCACAGTGGGGCCAGGATGAGCAGGAGTGGCAGATAGGAGATGCAAGCAGTGCTGGACTGTGGGTTTTAGCCTGATCCCTGCAGGCCACCCAGAGGGACTCCACCCATGCATGAATTCGTGCACCGGGACTCTAGTCTATAATAATCCTATCTAATAAAAGAGAAACATGGTAATTAGCCATACATCCGCTACCCTTCCCATTGGCTAATCAGGGCGATATGCAAATTAACTGCAAACTAAAATGGCGGTTAATTTGCATATGTAGGCACAATGCTGGGAGGCGAAAGGGAAAGGACGGAAGAAGCCCCCTGCCACTGATGGTGATCGGAAACCCAGGGGGGAGCTAAGATCAGAGACCCCGGGGCCATTGCCTCCTGGCCAGTGATAGTGGGAAGCAGGGGTGGAGCCGGCAATGGGAGCTGGGCAGGGGCGGAGCCGGCAGTCCGGGGAGCTAGGGGTCCCCTGCCCAGGCCTAACGCCTTGGCCAGAGGCATTAGGCCTGGGCAGGGGCAGAGTCAGCGATCGTAGGGAGCTGGGGGTCCCCTGCCCAGGCCTAATGCCTCGGTCAGAGGCGTTAGGCCTGGGCAGGGGCGGAACCAGCCATCGCGGGGAGCAGGGGCGGAGTCAGCGATCCTGGGCAGCTGGGAGTCCCCTGCCCAGGCCTAACGCCTTGGCCAGAGGCGTTAGGTCTAGGCAGGGGCAGAGCCTGCAACCAAGGGGAGCTGGGGGTCCCCTGCCCTGGCCTAAGGCCTCAGCCAGAGGCGTTAGGCCTGGGCAGGGGCAGAGCCTGCAATCGCCAGGAGCTGGGGGTCCCCTGCCCAGGCCTAACGCCTTGGCCAGAGGCATTAGGTCTAGGCAGGGGCAGAGCCTGCAACCGCGGGGAGCTGGGGGACCCCTGCCCAGGCCTAAGGCCTCGGCCAGAGGCATTAGGTCTAGGCAGGGGCAGAGCCTGCAACCGCGGGGAGCTGGGGGACCCCTGCCCAGGCCTAAGGCCTCGGCCAGAGGCGTTAGGCCTGGGCAGGGGTGGAGTCAGCAATCATGAGCAGCTGGGGGTCCCCTGCCCAGGCCTAATGCCTTGGCCAGAGGCCTTAGGCCTGGGCAGGGGCAGAGCCTGCAACTGCGGGGAGCTGGGGGGCCCCTGCCCAGGCCTAAGGCCTCAGCCAGAGGCCTTAGGCCTGGGCAGGGGTGGAGTCAGCAATCTTGAGCAGCTGGGGGTCCCCTGCCCAGGCCTAATGCCTTGGCCAGAGGCCTTAGGCCTGGGCAGGGGCGGAAACAGCCATCGCAGGGAGCAGGGGCAGAGCCTGCAATCGCCAGGAGCTGGGGGTCCCCTGCCCAGGCTTAATGCCTTGGCCAGGGGCATTAGGTCTGGGCAGGGGCGGAGCCTGCAACCGCGGGGAGCTGGGGGGCCCCTGCCCAGGCCTAAGGCCTCAGTCAGAGGCATTAGGTCTAGGCAGGGGTGGAGCCTGCAACCGTGGGGAGCTGGGGGACCCCTTCCCAGGCTTAAGGCCTCGGCTAGAGGCCTTAGTCCTGGGCAGGTGCAGAGTCAGCAATTGTGAGCAGCTGGGGGTCCCCTGCCCAGGCCTAATGCCTTGGACAGATGCATTAGGCCTGGGCAGGGGCGGAGTCAGTGATCCTAGGGAGCTGGGGGTCCCCTGCCCAGGCCAAATGCCTTGGCCAGAGGTGTTAGGTCTAGGCAGGGGCGTAGTCAGCGATCCTAGGGAGCTGGGGGTCCCCTGCCCAAGCCTAATGCCTAGGCCAGAGGCGTTAGGCCTGGGCAGGGGCAGAACCAGCCATCGCGGGGAGCAGGGGTGGAGTCAGCAATCGTGAGCAGCTGGGGGTCCCCTGCCCAGGCCTAATGCCTTGGCCAGAGGCATTAGGCCTGGTCAGGGGCAGAGCCTGCAATCGCAGGGAGCTGGGGGTCTCCTGCCCAGGCCTAACCCTTGGTCAGAGGCATTAGGTCTAGGCAGGGGCAGAGCAGGAGATCGCAGGGAGCTGGGGGTCTCCTGCCCAGGACTAATGCCTCCATCAGAAGCCTTAGGTCTTGGCAGGGGTGGTGCCAGAGATCCTGGGTAGCAGGGACAGAGCCGGGGATGGTGGGAGCTATGGGTCCCCTGACCAGGCCTGACACCTCTGCCGGAGGACTCAGGCCTGGGCAAGGGGCCGATCTGGGGATCGGAGGGTGATGAGGGTCAACTCCTCTGGCCGAGGCATTAGGCCTGGGTGGGGGCGGAGCCAGCAATTGGAGGGGGCTGGGGGTCCCCTGCCCAGGCCTGATGCCTGGGCCAGAGGCATCAGGCCTGGGTGGGGGGCGGAGCAGGTGATTGGGGGGATATGAGGGTCCCCTTCCCAAGCCTGAAGCCAGGGTCAGAGGCGTCAGGCTTGGGCAGGGGGTTGAGCAAGCAGTCAGAGGGAGATGGGGGTCCCCTGTCCAGGCCTGACACCTCTGGCAGAGGCGTCAGGCCTGGGCAAGGGGCCGATCAGGCGATCGGAGTGTGATGGGGGTCGAAGCCTCTGGCCAAGGCATCAGGCCTGGGCGAGGGTGGAGCCGGTGATGGGGGGGGAGAAGGGAGTTCCCTGCCCAGGCCTGAATCCTGGGCCAGAGGCATCAGGCCTGGGCAGGGGGCAGAGCCAGTGATCAGGGGGAAATGAGGGTCCCCTGCCCAGGCCTGACACCTCTGGCAGAGGCATCAGGCCTGGGCAAGGGGCTGATCCTGCAATTGGAGGGTTATGGGGGTCAACGCCTTTGGCCCAGGTGTCAGGCCTGGGGGGGGTGGAGCCATCAATCGGAGGGGTGTGCGGGTCCCCTGCTCAGGCCTGTTACCTGGGTCAGAGGCGTCAGGCCTGGGCGGGGGGCGGAGCCAGCTATGGGAGGGAGATGGGGGTCTCCTGCCCAGGCCTTACACCTCTGGCGGAGGCATCAGGCCTGGGCAAGGGGCCAATCTGGCAATCGGAGGGTGATGGGGGTCGACGCCTCTGGCCAAGGCGTCAGGCCTGGGCAAGGGTGGAGCCCGTGATCTGGGGAGATGGGGTTCCCCTGCCCAGGCCTGAAGCCTGGGCCAGAGGCATCAAGCCTGGGGTGGGGGTGGGTGGGGTGCCAAGCCGCAGATTGGTGTGAACTACAGAGGAAGCACCTTTTCTGACCGCTCATTGGTTAAGCTCCCTGTATGCCACTGGTAATATTCTTAGTAACTTGGGTGATAAGAATCCAAAACGGTGATCTAGGGTTTTTCACCACACTCCTGGTGAAAAAAACGAAGGTCCACTGCTGGAGGGCTAAGAAATGTCATATCCTGCCCTAGCCACTTTGGCTCAGTGGATAATGCCTTGGCCTGCCAATGGCAGGGTCTGGGTTCAATTCTGACCAAGGGCATGTACCTAGGTTGCAGGCTCCTCCCTGCCCAGGGCCCAGGGCAGGGCTCATGCAGTTGGCAACCAATCAAAGTGTTCCTCTCATTTTGATGTTTCTCTCTGTCTTTCCCTTTCTCTTTCACATTCTCTAAAAATCAATGGAAACATATCCTCAGGTGAAGATAAAAAAATAATAAAGAAATTATTATTATATGAAAGACACATCTTGAAAATGCCTAAAAAAAGTTGTCATTTTTTCATGGTAACGGGACTGGAGTCCATGTTGATGAAAAAACCTTGCTGGCTGCGGTGACTGGCAGTAGCTGCAGCAGCGGGGTTATGGGGCTGGTTCCTTCCCCTGATCAGCCCGGTTACCTCCCACAAAGGGAGGCCAGACTGCGGCTTAGGCCCGCTCCCCAAGGGGAGCAGGGAGAGGGCCTAAGCTGTCAATAGGGTATTCCCTAAGGGCTCCCAGTATGTGAGAGGGGGCAGGCTGGGCTGAGGGACACTCCCCCCTCCCCAGTGCACGAATTTCGTGCACCGGGCCCCTAGTCTATAATAATAAAAGCATAATATGCTAATTAGACTGGACGTCCTTCCTGATGACCTTCTGAATGAAGCCATGGTGGTTGGGCAGGGGCCAAGGCAGAGGCAATACAGGCCCCGGTGGACAGGGACCGAGGCCGAGGTGTCCCCCACAGTGGTGGGGGCTGAGCGCCTTGCACGAATTTAATGCACTGGGCCTCTAGTGCATGTATAAAACACATTCATTTTTATTTTTACACTAGGGGCCTGGTGCACGAAATTCGTTTACTGGGTGGGGGTGTCCCTCAGCCCAGCCTGCCCCCTCTCACATACTGGGAGCCCTCAGGGGATGTCCCAGTGACGGCTTAAGCCTGCTCCTTGCTCCCCTTGGGGAGCAGGTCTAAGCCACAGTCTGGCCTCCCTTTGTGGGAGGTGACCAGGCTGATCAGGGGAAGACACCAGCCCCATCACCCCGCTGCTGCAGCCACTGCCAGCCACTGTAGCCACCAAGGTGTTTTCATCAACACGGACTCCAATCCCTTCACCATGAAAAAATGACAACTTTCTTTAGGCATTTTCAAGATGTGTCTTTCATAGGATATGACATTTCTTTATTATTTTCTTATCCTCACGTGAGGATATGTTTCCAGTGATTTTTAGAGAATGTGGAAGAGAAAGAGAAAGACAGAGAGAAACATCAAAGTGAGAGGAACATTTTGATTGGTTGCCTCCTGCATGAGCGCTGACCTGGGCCCCAGCCAGGGAAGAGCCTGCAACCTAGGTACATGCCCTTGGTCAGAATTGAACCCAGACCCTGTGGTAGGCAGGCCGAGGCATTAGCTACTGAGCCAAACCGGCTAGGGCAGGATATGACATTTCTTAGCCCTCCAGCAGCAGGCCTTCAATTTTTTCTCCAGGAGTGAGGTGGAAAAACCCTAGATCACCGTTTTGGATTCTTATTACCCAAGTTACTAAGAATATTACCAGTGGCATACAGGGAGCTTAGCCAATGAGTGGTCAGAAAAGGTGTTTCCTCTGTAGTTCACACCGATCCCCGCCTCGGCCCCTGCCCAGGCCTAAGACCTTAGGCCGGGTGTTAGGCCTGGGCAGAGGACCCCCAGCCCCATGCGATCGCTGGCTCCGCCCCTGCCCAGGCCTCAGGCCTCTGGCTGGGGCATTAGGCCTGGGCAGGGGACCCCTAGTCTGCTCCGATTGCCTGCCCAGGCCTAAGACCTCTGGCCGGGGCATTAGGCCTGGGCAGGGGACCCCCAGCCCTCTCTGATGGTCCACTCCGCCCCTGCCCAGGCCTTAGGCCTCTGGCTGGGGCGTTAGGCCTGGGCAGGGGACCCCCAGCCCTCTCTGATGGTCCACTCCGCCCCTGCCCAGGCCTTAGGCCTCTAGCTGAGGCGTTAGGCCTGGGCAGGGCACCTCCAGCCCTGTGCAATCCCAGGTTCCGCCCTTGCACAGGCCTCAGTCTTCTGGCCAGGGTGATTGCCGGCTTGGCCTCCCCGGGTGGTGTCTGGCACTGCCCGCCCCGCCTCCCTGGTCCCTGATCTGCGGCCCGCAACCCACAGGTGGCTTCTGGTGCTGCCCGCCCTGCCTCGCCGGTCCCCGATCTGCATCCCGGATCCCGCAGGGGCATCTGGCACTGCCTGCCCCACCTGTAGTATGCAAATTTAACGGCCATCTTTGTTGGGTTAATTTGCATACTCTTCTGATTGGCTGGTGGGTGTAGCAAAGGTACAGTCAATTAGCATCTTTGTCTTTTATTAATGTAGATATGAAATCATACTATATATTTAGATAAATAGATGGGTGGATGGAAGTAATCCCAATTAATGCCACTTTCCCACGAACTGAACAGGAGCTGCCCATACTTATAGACTATTTCTAAGCTTGCAGGTAAGTTGAAAGCTTTAGACATTACTTGAATTGCTTGTAATGGGAGAGCAGAGGCTACCATTCCTATAAGTAAAAAGGCAGAGACTTGATATTTGTTCACTTTCAACTAAAGGTTTGCAACTCAAACTTTATCATAGAGCCATGTGTCTTGGTTTTGGCTTAGAAAAATCTTGATGCCTTAGAACACCTAATAAAATTAAAACAGCTAATGATAATAAACTTAATGTTAGTGGTTCTTATTCTTTTATTGGTTCACAGATCCTTTTAAATGTGAAGAATGGTATGAACACTGTTGCTAGAAAAATGTAAATATACAACATTTGGTATACAATCTTGAGGAATTCCCTGACACCTTGACTGTAAAATGGAAGCTTCTGAAAGCAGAACGGATGCTACAAAAAATCAGGTGAGTGTAAACTGGTACTGCCCTAAGCAAACTGGATGTACGCTACCTTACCTTTTTAGCTCACAGGGGAATCCACTGTAATGGATGGTTCCCTGATAATCACTAGCCAGATATTTAAATTAACTTTACCTTTTTATTAAAAAAGGCACATTTACCAAAGAAGAGCGTAATGTTTAACTGGTACTGACATGCATAAATAAAAACAGTTAAAGTTGCATTTTAAATCTAAAAACACTTACCTTTACAGCAAACTCCATGTTTGTGGCTTTATGTATACATCTCTTACAAACAGAGTAGGAGCCAACTCCAATATCTTCTTTCACTTCATATCCATCAGTAAACTGAATACTGTTCCTGTGCAACTGCTACAAATACAATTATAAATTGACAAAGAGTTCTGTACTGACTTTGGTACATTCATAATAGGGGAATATATTACTCAACATGAATTACTGATGTTAACTACAAATGAATATCAGTAAAAATAAAAACCAATCTTTACAACCTTTATTCTTCCACAACTGTATATTTTAGAAGTGTCTACAATAAAATGTACAGCATGAAATATGCCCTTTAAAAAACCTTAAGTTAAATTCAAAAAATTAAATATGTACAACAGAAAATGCAGAACTACTTGATGGACTGACAGCCTCGCCTGTGATTGAGCCCCAAGTACCTTTGCAAATAGGGAGAAGTTTGACACCTGGATTGAACATCTGGATTTTTGTCTCAGATGTACCACTTGTAGGTTGTGTAATCTTGAACTTGTGTTTTCTCAGAGGGTAATGGTGAGGATTAAATAACATTATTTGAAGGTGATATCTATTATCATCATTTTGGACTATCTGTAGCTATGCCTTCCTTTCTCCACCCTCAAGTCATAGCTTCAATACAACTTCTGCTAGAGAAGCCATTCATAGGTTAAGGACTAATAACATGGAGGACGATGAACAGTAAATTACTGGTTCCATAAACACACTGAGGGAAGTTCTACTGCCCTGAGCTATAGTGATAGATCCTCCCACCCCCATGCCTATGAGCTTCATATAAGTTAAAAGTTGAATTCTATAGAATATTTTGCAATTTCTATGTTAGGTACAGAAGTTTAAAACTTGCCGTACACCACACGGTTGTCACAGTAAAAGAGACAGACTATTTTAACCTGAACTTTGTTCAAAAACCACTGTTTAAATTGGTTTTCTAGAAAGTGGAGAAAGCAGCATGACTGACTCATAAAATAAACTTAAGAGCAAAAGCAACTTAATTATCAAGCAAATTCAAGCACTGGTTATACCCTCAAAACAATTCCCTCTATGACTAGGAAGATGAATTAAATTTATCTTTCCATGATACTAGAATGAGAAGAAAGAAATCTAATGTTTTGTACTTGTGTCCTCTAATAACATTTAATTTAATAGTTCAGTCTCCTGTTACAAACACACCTACATATCTAGAAACCTGCTTCTGTGGTTTTTACATTTTTCTCCAGCTCTGATAATCATATGGGATAATGAGATAGGAGGCACCTTAAGACAGTACCCATAACCATTTCTGCATAATGACAATGGGGACTCCAAAAGAACAAGGACACAAAACTTAGCAGACTTAAGATTTAAGTTCATTTTTATTTCTTAAATGTTTTTATGACAGAGGTTGGCAAACTATGGCCTGTGGGCCAAATCTGGTTCACTATTAGTTTTTCTAAATAAAGTTTTATTGGAACACAGAGATGCACATTCATTTTTGTATTGTCAATGGCTGCTTTTGTGCTGCAATGGCAGAGCTGAGTAGTTGCAACAGAGATCATATAGCCTACAAAGCCTCAAGTATTTATCATCTGGCCCTTTACAGAAAAAGTCTGCTAACCCCTCTTCTAAAGCAATCAGGGAACCAGGAGGCCTCAGTTCATCATAGCTGACCTGACAGAGGCAGAGGCTGAAACAAACTAGGCCTGATAAACATTTTGAGGCACAGGATAGGGGAGAGACAAGATGGTGATATTTATCTCAACTCTCTTAGAATTCCACTTTTAAGTCAGATAAGTATTCAGGATTCTGGTGCGTGCAACCCTTTCAAAGGCATATGAAAAAAACTTCTAAGACTAACATCAATGATATAAAATGTATTTTAAGCTGCTCACTTAAGTCAGCAGATAAAATCTAAGCTAATTATTCATACAATGAACTATATCTTACATTTCAAACTTAAAATTACTTAGACATTCACTCACCTGAACAATTGAATGCACACCAACTGTCTGCATAGCTTGGCTTTCGTCATCTGAGGTAATAGCAACAAAACTAAACCCCCGAAAAAGCTGATGTGCATTAGCACTAGGTGGAATGCCAGGTGAATCTGAAAAGAATAATAAATTACCAAGAAGGTGATTACTTTGAAAGGCAATTAAGGGAAGAATTGTCCACATTATAATCTTTCACACTTTTTTCTGGAATTCTACATCTCAGGCACCTAGTACTTTCAGGATAACCCAGGGAGGCACTGTACCAGATCTGCCCTGATGCCTTATTTCCATCATAACTCTAATATCATATTCCCTCAGAGTCCAGAAAATAGCAAATTCACTTAAGAATATAATAAATCGATGGATTACTGGGCTAATGCTATTTTAAATTAGCACTGTCCCATAGAATTGCCTGCAGTGATGAACATTTTCTTTATCTGTGCTGTCCAAAATGGTAGCCACTAGCCACATGCAACTACTGAGCATCTGAAATGTGGTTAGTGTGACTGGGAAACAAAAATTTTAATTTTAATTAACTTAGGTTTAAATAACCACATGTGGCTACTGGCTACCATATTGGATGGTGCAGCCCTAAATGGTAACCTACCAATGTTATGGCTCCTGGTTAGGGGGAGATACAAGGGTGACTTACAGATAATTTAGGAGAAAAGAATTTAGTTCAGTGGTCTCAATACATAATGTCAGAATTTAAAAATCTAAGCTACAAGTTAAAAATTATTATATATATTTAAGGAACAAAAGTAATTTCTAGGATAATCATGGTATGCAATCCTTAAAATATATTTTATGACACAATATGTATTGTTATTCAAATTATTTGTTGGAATCTACTGGCATTAATAGAAGTAGAAAAATGCTTTTGCAGTATAGCTAATGTTCTTTTTAAAGACATAAATATAAACACACAATTAGGCATACTAATATTTATAAACATACTCTAAAGGCTAAGGGCAAGCAAAAAACACAAATAGGTAAATGTACTTAAACATCAACTCTGTATAAAGGGCTTTTTGAATATCAGCTTGATATTCTCAGCAATATATAGTTTAGTAAATTTTAAAATGATTATTATACTGAAAACGTCTGCTAAGAGAACCTATCTGGGCAGAATCCAATATAGAACTGCTCTATTCTGAGATTTTTCCCTCTACCAGGACAAACTGTATTGAGAAAGCAAAGTAAAACACCACTACATGTCAACTCTATGCATATCACTGTCCATGTATTTGCTAAAATTTTGTCCATACATTAATCCAAATTTCTAAGACTGTCTCATAAAAAGAATAAACACCATTCAATGCTCAATGTAGATTGTGAAGATTTTGTCTAGAAAGCTTTATAGCAAGGTTTGAGTGATGTATTTTATGGAAAAAAATAGGGGCCCGGTGCACGAAATTCGTGCACTGGGTGTGTGTGGGGGGGGAGTGTCCCTCAGCCCAGCTTGCCCCCTCTCACATACTGGGAGCCCTCAGGCGTTGACCCCCATCACCCTCCAATCGCAGGATCGGCCCCTTGCCCAGGCCTGACGCCTCTGACAGAGGTGTCAGGCCTGGGCAGGGGACCCTCATTTCCCCCCATCACTGGTTCTGCCCCCAGCCCAGGCCTGATGCCTCTGGCCCAGGCGTCAGGCCTGGGCAGGGGACCCCCAGACCCCTCCGATTGCTGGCTCTGCCCCTTGCCCAGGCCTGATGCCTCGGCCAGAGGCGTAGACCCCCATCACCCTCCGATCGCCTGATCGGCCCCTTGCCCAGGCCTGATGCCTCCGCCAGAGGTGTCAGGCTTGGACAGGGGACCCCCATCTCCCCCTGATCACTGGCTCTGGTCCCCGCCCAGGCCTGAGGCCTCTGGCCCAGGAATCATGCCTGGGCAGGGGACCCCCATCTCCCTCTGATCGCTTGCTCCACCTCCCGCCCAAGCCTGACGCCTCTGACCCAGGCTTCAGGCTTGGGCAAGGGGACCATCATATCCCTCCAATCCCCGGCTCCGCTCCCCACCCAGGCCGATGCCTCGGCCAGAGGAGTTGACCCTCATCACCCTCCGATGACCAATCACCAGATCGGTCCCTTGACCAGGCCTGAGGCCTCCGGCAGAGGTGTCAGGCCTGGGCAGGGGACCCCCAGTTCCCCGCAGTTGCAGACTCCGCCCCTGCCCAGGCCTAACGCCTCTGGCCTAGGCGTCTGGCCCGGGCAGCGGGGACCCGCAGTGGCAGCGGGGGGGCGCCGCGATCGTGCGGGCTCCGCCCTTGCCCCTGCAGGATGCCTCTGGCCTAGGCGTCCGGCCCGGGCAGCGGGGACTCGCAGCTGCAGCGGCCCTGCGATCGTGGGCTTCGCTTTAGGCCCAGGCAAGGGACCCCTAGCTCCTGGGACTGCCAGCTTCGACCATGCCCAGCTCCCATCGCTGGCTCCACCCCTACTTCCTGCTATCAGTGGCCAGTGCAGAAAAGGCACCTGATTTTCTGATCATGGCTGGGGGGCAGGGCAAAGGCGGCCCTGCCGCCCAGCTCTTAGCTCCCCCCTGGGTTTCCGATCACTGTCAGTGGCAGGGGGCTTCGTCCTGCTTTCCCTTTTGCCTCCCTGCATTGTGCCTACATATGCAAATTAACCGCCATCTTGTTGGCAGTTAACTGCCAATCTTAGTTGGCAGTTAATTTGCATATAGCCCTGATTAGCCAATGAAAAGGGTAGCTCGTATGCCAATTACCATTTTTCTCTTTTATTAGTGTAGATATGTAAGTATACTTTCTATTTATTTACTTGTCAATGATAAACCTGGGGTCCGGTACACCTAAATGAGAGAGTATTAGAGTACAAAACACATCATCATGTATAAACATATGCTAATTAATGAAATATAGATGATCATTTCAAAGTTATTTCTATAATAAAGCATGATTCAGGATATGGTTTATTTTGAAGTTATCAATGCTCATATAAAGTTTAAGTTATGTTTGGGATTTGAACTTTACAAGTACTTCCAGAATATCACCTAATATTAGAATTTTAACGAGAACTATACTAAAGAGTATTTCATGTAAAAATAGCTACAGGTAATAAACACACAAATAGTTTTTCCATATAAATAGAATCAAAGTTTAAGGCACAATATAACTTGCTACAAGATTTCACAAGGATCTTAAGCGCTTTAAAATGCTGTAAAGGATTTCCTAATTACTTAGTTACTAGAGGCCCGATGCACAAAATTCGTGCAAGAGTAGGTCTTCCTTCCTCTGGCTGCCAGCACCGGCTTCCCTCTGGCACCCGGAACCTGGGCTTCCCTCCAGCCGCCGGCAAGCACCCGGGACCCAGGCTTCCCTCACAGCCCTGGCTTCGCACAGAAGGTCGTCAGGAAGGACATCTGGTCTAATTAGCATATTACAATTTTATTATTTTAGACGAGAGGCTCGGTGCATGAAATTTGTGTGTGTGTGTGTGGGGGGGGGTGTCCCGCAGCCCCGCCTGCACCCCCTCCAATCTGGGACCCCTCGGGGGATGTCCGGCAGTCAGACATCCCTCTTGCAATCCGGGACCGCTGGCTCCTAACAGCTTGCCTGCCTGCCTTCATGATCACCCCCTAACTGCCCTCCCCTGCCAGCCTGATTGACCCTAATTGCTCTCCCCTGCTGGCCTTATCGCCCCTAATCACCTCTGCAACAGCCCTTGCCACCGTGGCTTTTTCCGGAAGAATGTCTGGAAGATGTCTGGTCCAATTAGCATATTGCCCTTTTATTGGTATAGACTAGAGGCCCGGTGCACAAAAATTTGTGCACTTGGGGGGGGAGGGGGGGGTCCCTCAGCCCGGCCTGTGCCCTCTCGCAGTCTGGGACCCCTCAGGGGATGACCATCTGCTGGCTTAGGCTTGCTCCCTGGGGGATTGGGCCTAAGATGGCAATCAGTCATCCCTCTGGCAGCCTGGCAGCCCTCGGGGGATGTCCACTTGCCAGCGGGGAACAGGCCTAAACTGCAGTCAGACATCCTTAGGGCTGCTGAGGAGGCAGGAGAGGCTCCCACCACCACTGCTGTACTGGCAGCCATCAGCCTGGCTTGTGGCTGAGCAGAGCTCCTCTCATGTGAGAGCACCCTGACCACCAGAGGGCAGCTCCTGCATTGAGTGTCTGTCCCCTGGTGGTCAGTGTGTGTCATAGTGACCAGTCATTCCCAGTCCTTCTGCTGTTAGGGTCAGTTTGCATATTACCCTGTTACTATATAGGATAGAGGCCTGGTGCACAGGTGGGTGCCAGCTGGTTTGCCCTGACGGGTGTCCTGGATCAGGGTGGGGGTCCCCACTGGGGTGCCAGGCCAGCCTGGGTGAGGGGATGATGGCTGTTTGCAGCTGGTCACACACCCTTCAGGGTGGGGTTCCCCACTGGGGTGCCTGGCCAGCCTGGGTGAGGGGATGATGGCTGTTTGCAGCTGGTCACACACCCTTCAGGGTGGGGTTCCCCACTGGGGTGCCTGGCCAGCCTGGGTGAGGGGATGATGGCTGTTTGCAGCTGGTCACACACCCTTCAGGGTGGGGGTCCTCACTGGGGTGCCTGGCCAGCCTGGGTGAGGGGATGATGGCTGTTTGCAGCTGGTCACACACCCTTCAGGGTGGGGTTCCCCACTGGGGTGCCTTGCCAGCCTGGATGAGGGGATGATGGCTGTTTGCAGCTGGTCACACACCCTTCAGGGTGGGGGTCCTCACTGGGGTGCCTGGCCAGCCTGGGTGAGGGGATGATGGCTGTTTGCAGCTAGTCACACACCCTTCAGGGTGGGGTTCCCCACTGGGGTGCCTGGCCAGTCTGGGTGAGGGGCTGAGGGCCGTTTTCAGGCTGGTGGGTGACTGAAGCTTCCAACCTCTACTTTTTTTCTTTTTTTTCTTATTCTGGGATTTATTTACCTTCTATGGCTGTCACTGGAGCTGAAAGACGGCTTTAGCTCTGAGGCTTGGCTCCAGCTCTGAGACCTCGGCTGCTGAAAGCAGGTATCTGGGCTTTGTTTAGCTTGTATAATTGAAACACTGTTGCAACTCAAGCTCTGAGGCCCAGCTGGCTGAAAGCAGGTTTCTGGAGATTGTTTAGCTTCTATAATTGCAACATAGTTGCTTAGAGTGCAGCTCAGAGCTTGGCGGTGGCAGGCGGGGAACCTTGGCTTCCTCCATCACTGGAGCAAGCAAGCCTCCTGTTTGCTTCAGCTGCCTGGCTGCCGGCCGCCATCTTGGTTGGCAGTTAATTTGTATATTGCCCTGATTAGCCAATGGGAAGCGTGTCGGAGGTATGGTTAATTACCACGTTTGTCTATTATTAGATAGGATTGTGGCAGGGATGTGGTATGAATGGCTACCATATTGGATGGTGCAGCCCTAAATGGTAACCTACCAATGCTATGGCTCCTGGTTAGGGGGAGATACAAGGGTGACCTACAGATAATTTAGGAGAAAAGAATTTAGTGCAGTGGTCTCAAGACATAATGTCAGAATCTAAAAATTAAACTGGAAAAGATTTCCTGATTGAACAAGAAAAATATTATTGCCTGAACAGTGTGACTCAGTGGCTGAGCATTGACGCATGCACCAGGAGGTTGCCAGTTCGACTCTGGTCAGTGCACATGCTTGGATTGATGGCTCAATCCCCAGTAGGGGGTGTGCAGGAGGTAGCCAATTGATGATGTTTCTCTCTCATTGATATTTCTATCTCTCTATCCTCTCCCTTCCCCCCTCTCTAAAAATCAATAAAAACATATTTTAAACAAATTAAAAATATATTCTTATATTTGGGTTTTCATGTTTTCTCCTTACCTTTGGGAGTTTTTGCAGTAAACTCAGGATCAAAATAGAATGTATCTTCAGGCCTGCCAGTTGCAGGTTTAAAAGGTGGATGAATTTCTCTTCTGTATAGTTTCTGAAGGAAAAAAGAGAGACTTAGACATGTGTTAATTATAAAAAAAAAGTCAAGTAAGTTTTCATTCTATACTTACATTCCAATCTATTGTTGAGAAAAATAAATGTCTTTTAATTTCTTCCACTCCATCTGGTCCTGCACCTGTCAAAAATTAACCAGTTTTGATTAAATGGTTATTTTATTTCAAGGAGGAATATATATTGTTTATTTAGACTTCATTTTTAATATTTGTCCTAATAGTTCATAATCCCACAACAAAAACAAATATTAGCCCCCCCTTCCCCCAAACCAAATCCCAACAAACACACAAAAGAAACAAAATAAAAATGTTACCTAATCTGTTTGCAGGATTTCGTTTGAAAAGCATTCGTAAAAGACTCTGGGCTTCAGGACTCAAAAACTGTGGCATCCCAAGTTTAGCTCTAAATAATAAATCCACATGATAACATTTTATTTTTTGGAGGTAACTGTATTTTATTTTTAAAATTAAATTTTTATTTTAAGACAATTGTGGATTCACACTCAGTTGTAAGAAATGAGAGAGAGAGAGAGAGAGAGAGAGAGAGAGAGAGAGAGAGAGAGAGAGAGAGAGAGAGAATGTGTACCCTTTACCAAGTTTAGTCTAAAGGTAACATCTTATAAAACTATAGTACACTGTCATAACTAGGATATTGACATTGGTACAATCCACTGATCTCATTCAGATGTCTCCAGTTTTAATTGCATTGTGTGTGTGTATGTGTGTGTGTGTGTGTTTAGTTCTATCACAAATAAAGGTTCTTATATCCAACACTACAGTAAAAATACTGACCAGTTCATCACCACCAGGATCCCTCATGTTGCCCCTTCATAACCGCACCCACATTTCTCTCTCCCGAATTCCTAACTACTGGAGACCACTAAGCTTTTCTCCATTTCTATATTTTTGTCATTTTAAGAATGTTATGTAAATGGGGTCATACAGTAGGTAAGCTTTTTTTTTTCTTACTCAGCATGAATTCCCTTCAGATGTATCCAAGTTATTGTGTATACTGATAGTTCATTCCTTTTCATTGCTAAGTAATAGTATTCCATGGCACAAACGTACCACATTTTGTTTATATATTTCCCTGTTAAACTAGGATACCTGGATTGTGTCCAGTTTTGGGCTACTATAAACAAAGTTGCTAAGACCATTTGTGTATAAAGTTTTGGTGTGAACACATAATAATTTTAGTCCATAATGCCCTAATGAACTGTTTCATTTTTCAGAATTTTACAAAAAGCACTATTGTGAGAGTAAGATCATCTGAGTCCTAGTTCTGGCTCTTTTCTAAGAACTTTGTGACCTTGGAAAAGTCAATCCCCTTGGGCCTGTTACCACTTCTTCATAAGCAAGGGGATGGGACATTAGATCAATGGTTCTTAAACTGTAACCTTGGAACCCCTTTTGAAAAGGAATTTAAGAAATCCAAGATTTAAAACTGCTAAAAGAACATGTGCTTCTTACGTTTATTTTTCTTTCTCATTCCCTTTAATAGCCATGCAGGGAAGAGGAGTTGGTGGGAAAGGGGTCTGTGGAATATTTGAGATTGTAGCACACAGTCTGAAAACCACTGGCCTGGATGAGCTTGAAGGTCTGTTTCAACTCTAATATATAATTTTATTCTTTTCTCCAACCTACAAATTATGGAAACCAATGATCCTATAAGTACGAAAATAGTAACAGTTGGAGAAAATGGCTAGCAGAGAAATTTCTATTTCAGAAATAGATCCACTTATTATTCAGCGTGTTTTTGAGCTACTATGTGCTAAACACTGCTTAGTGCTGAGGGTACAGAGATAAAGACAGCCTCCGATGGGTAGTAGGGAAGATGGATATAGATAATCCTGGTAATTTAAGAGACAAATCCAGAAGGACATATGGAAAGAATGCTAAGGAAACGGGAATATCAAATTTAGCACAAGAGATTGTGAAAAGTCTTCCATGCAATTTAAAGGTTGAGAATTTATTCATTTGGCCAGTGTTTCTCCAACATTTTACTGAATAGCATTAATCTCTCTAGATAGTTAACAACAACAAACATTTTCATGGTACAATGAGTTTGTGGAATGCTATTATATCCCCTTGCTGAAACCATAGAATTTAATACATTACATATAAAAGGCTGAGACATCTAGAGTAAAAAAAAAAAAATCAGTATTTTTCTAAACATTTGTTTCTAACAACTCTTTCTCAGAGAATACCCATTAACATCTTATAGAGTTAGGGTTCTGTTGAACAAATCTGGGGAAACATTACTATATTAGGTAATAGGGATACAGCAGTGGTCTTTAAACAGTGGACTAACATGATCAGATTTATTTTCAAGAAGGTAACTCCAAGGGTAGTATAAAATTATCTGGAGTGGGAAGCACTGGTAGGTAATAGACAGTCTACTTAGAAGCTTTGACCCATTAGTGTGCGTGGGAGATCACCATGGTCTGAAAACTGTAAGCAGTTCAATGCAAAGGAAAGGCTGAGACTCTAAAATATTTCTGACAGAATTTGGTGAATACCTGCATATGCAAGAAAAAAATAAAAAATGATTTCCAGGTTTTTGGCTGCATGGAAATGCTACTAATTGGGAATACAAGAGAAAAAGTACAGCAAATAGAGATAAAAATGTTAAGTGATGCATGTCATACATTTTGGGAGAACTAGGCAAGGGAATAAATGAAAATATAGGTCTGGTGTCTGATAAGTTAAGGTAAGAAAGTGTGATCTGGGAGTAATTAAAATGCTGAAAGTAGTTATAAGGGAAGACAGGAAAGTGAGCACAGAGGGGCAGAAAAGCATTTTAGAGATGGAACCCTGGGTAACAAGAACATTTAAAAGGGATCAGAATAAGTACAATTTGGGCATCAAAAATAATGAATGCAATTGGTTGACTCACACTGATTATTAAATCCCACAAGTTCATTATAGGGAAAAAAAGGCAAAACTAACATAAAAACCAAAGTCATTGGACACAACCCCCAATGAAAGTAATTAGGGCTCTCACAACTAAATTAAGAAAATAATTAAACATTTATTCTGCCTTTCTTCTTTGAGCCTTATTTAAAGGTAACTAAATAGCCCTAGTTGAAGAGGGAAAGTTCATTGTTTCAAAAACAACAACAACAAAACAACAACAACAAAAAACCAAAAACAAAACACCAAAAACACAACCACCACCCAACTAATAAATGAAAGAATAACAGTAATAGAAAACCACTATTTTGAAGCCCTAGTGAAATAATTGTTTCAAGTAATGATTATCAATAGATGAAACCAACAGATGAAAGCCTGACAGGGAACTTTACAATGGAGGAATCAGTTGTAGCCATGGGAACTAATCATTTAAAGTGGAACAACCAGATGTAAGCCTCTTGATGTGATGCAACAGCATGAGCTATGAAATAATCTTGCCAAAAAAGTTTAACCAGAAACAGAATAAAGGAACAAGTTAAATGGTATCACAGGAGAATAAAGATATTTGCATACTCCTACAAAAAGAATTGTTATGTTACCATGGTAGCAAGAGAGCCACCAAAACTGGTTTTAAATCCATTCAATTGATGAAAGACAACTTGCCCAGGTGTACATAGTTGTTGTTTTTGCAAACCAACCAATGGCTCTCTGTGAAAATTAGCCAAACACTAACCACACCTGAATGCCAATTGACCAAAGTAACCACATTCTTAGAGATGATGTCAATCTACTCATGGCCCTGAAAAGCTGCCACGTCTTGAACTCCACCCTTCCCCAAAACCATATAAAGCAGTGGTTCTCAACCTTCCTAATGCCTCGACCCTTTAATAAGTTCCTCATGTTGTGGTGACCACCAACCATAAAATTTTTTTGTTGCTTCTTCATAACTGTAATTTTGCTACTGTTATGAATCATAAATATCTGATATGCAGGATGTATTTTCATTGTTACAAATTGAACATAATTAAAGCATAGTGATTAATCACAAAAACAATATGTAATTATATATGTGTTTTCCGATGATCTTAGGCGACCCCTGTGAAAGGGTCGTTCGACCCCCAAAGGGGTCGCGACCCACAGGTTGAGAACCGCTGATATAAAGGAACAGTGGTCTGCTCTCCTTGGAAAGACTTTACTGAACCAGCATTGCCTTCCTTACTATAGTAAGCAATACAATCAGCGTTGTGCTTTTTGTTTCAGATATTGAGAGTGGTCTTATCTTCTCACAGACAAAATTAGAAAAAAATAATTCTAAACTGACTGACTTGGTTTCTACAAGTAAGTGCCAAGGGGGTGGGGCAGGGGTAGAATGTTCTAGGTGAACAGAAGCGTAAGAAATACAACCAAATGAAATAAGCAGACTTAATTTAGGACTATAAAAACACCATTTTGGAGACTACCGGAAAAATCTGGTGAAACATTGGTATTAGATAATACCCCAAAATTATTACTACTTTTGTTAGATGTGGTTATGTAAGAAAACATCCATATTTTTTAGTGATGCAAACTGAAGTAGGTGAGAAATGACATGTTTGGAATGCTTAAAATATTTCAGTAAATTAGAAAAAAAGGAATACTTGAAACAAATTTCACAAAATCTTGATGACTGTTGAATCTGGGTGAGTGATATATGTGTGTTCACTGTATTATTCTATTTTTGCAAATTTATGTTTGAAAAATTTCATAATTAAAAAGAGAAAGGCAGGCAGAGAAGAAATGGTCAAGCAAGAGACCAAAAGAGGAATGGTTAGAGGTAGGAGAAGCCAATGGGAGCAGGAAAAACTAAGGGGGGAGGGAGTGGCCAACAATGTCAAAGACCTTTCAGATCTTCCTTAACTGTCCCATCTAAAATGGCTCCTGCCCTTGCCCCCACACTTCAAGAGTACCCTGGTTTATTATCCCTATTCCTCCTATTAATATCTGAAATTATCATATTTATTTGTTTAAATATTAATTCCTGTCTGCCCCAGTAGAATGCAAACTCTGTTTGACCACAGAAGATCTTGTCAGTCTTGTTCACACTGCCTCCTAAGTATCTGTAACAAGATTTCAATCATCTGTTGAATGAATTGTGTGAAGACATGGTAAAAAGTCACCTTTCAAATAATCTGCCACTGGATTAAGCAACTAAATCACTCATGACAATAGTGAGAGAAGTTTCAATAGAGTAGTGGGAAGGAATGACAGACTACAGAACAAAAGCAGCCCAAAAATGCTAAAAGAAAGACTATTCTTTAAAGAGGCTTGTGTTGAAACGATGCAGGAAGATGGCGCAGAAACTTGGAACGCAAGGCAGGTCAAAAAAGTTGTTTCTCTTTTCCAACAATAGAGTGTATTTGTTAGCTTAAAGCAGTGATGGCGAACCTTTTGAGCTCGGCATGTCAGCATTTTGAAAAACCCTAACTTAACTCTGGTGCCATGTCACATACAGAAATTTTTTGATATTTGCAACCATAGTAAAACAAAGACTTATATTTTTGATATTTATTTTATATATTTAAATGCCATTTAACAACGAAAAATCAACCAAAAAAATGAGTTCGCGTGTCATCGGTTCGCCATCACTGGCTTAAAGAAAAGGGCCAGAGTAGATGGGAGTGATAAAGGTTCAGTGAACATTCATTTATACAGCAAACATTTTAAACCTTTTTCTTTATTGTGAAGAAAAACATAAAGTGCAAAACAATCCTAACCAGAATACACAGCTCAATGATTTACCACAAAGTGAATAGTCATCTGACTAAGAAATGTAACATTGCTAGAACCCTTCATCCAATGTAACCACTTTCCTTATTTTGCCTCAGGCTCTTGTGATCTAAATGTAGACCCTAAAATCTAGGCTTTAGTTCATCTGTTTTTAAAACTTTATAAATAGAATCATATAGCATTCATTCTTTTGTGTCTGAACTGCCTTTGCTCAACATTCTTATGAGATTTACCCAAGTTGTTGCATATAACTGTGGTTTGTTCATTTTCTTTGCTATACGTCACATTACACCCATGGGCTAAAGGCTTCAGCCTGTTTTTATATGGATTTCAAGCTAGGAATGGTTTTTTACAATTTTTTAAGTATTGGAAACAAAAATAAACATTAAGAATATGTGACAGAGGCTGTGTCTGGCCTGAAAACCCTAAAATATTTACAAGTAGTACGTCAACCCCTGCTGTATTCCATTATATAAATATACCATAATTTATCAATCCATTCTACAGTTAATGATTGATCCAGTTTCCATTTTTTGACTATGACAAATAATGCTGTTATGAACATCTTTGTACTTGATGTTTTTTTTGTTTTTTTTAAAAAAATATACTTTATTGATTTTTTACAGAGAGGAAGGGAGAGGGATAGAGAGTCAGAAACATCAATGAGAGAGAAACATCCATCAGCTGCCTCCTGCACACCCCCTACTGGGATGTGCCCACAACCAAGGTACATGCCCTTGACAGGAATCAAACCTGGGACCCTTCAGTCTGCAGGCCGACGCTCTATCCACTAGCCAAACTGGTTAGGGCTGTACTTAGTGTTTTTTTAAAAATATATTTTATTGATTTTTTACAGAGAGGAAGGGAGAGGGATAGAGAGTTAGAAACATCAATGAGAGAGAAACATCAATCAGCTGCCTCCTGCACACCCCCCAATGGGGATGTGTCCACAACCAAGGTACATGCCCTTGACTGGAATCAAACCTCAGACCCTTCAGTCCGCAGGCCGACGCTCTATCCACTGAGCGAAACCGGTCAGGGCTGTACTTGTTTTTTGATGTGCAAGTACCTTGATGCACATAAACTGGTGCATGCCTAAAAGTGGAATTATTGGATATATATATGATTTCAGAAGATAATGCCAAAAACTGCTTTCCAAAGTGGTTATAAAAGTATTTATATTCCTTCCAGCTATGTATAAAAGTTACCACTGCTCCACATACTGTCAGCACTTTGTACTGTCAGCCTTTTTACTGTTAGTCATTCTGGTGGGTATGTGGTTGTAGCTTGTTGTGGCTTTAACTTGCATTTTCTGATTAATGAGGGTAAGCATCTTTCTATAAGTTTATTGGCCAATGAAATCCCTGTGTTCTCTACCCAATGTTTCTATTAGGCTGTCTTTTTCTTATTGATCGACTGGAGCTTTTGATATATTCTGGATATAAGCCCTTTGTTGGTTATATGTGTCACAATTTTCTTCTCTACTCTTTCTTAATGGAATCTTTTGATGAGAAAAGGTTATTGATTTTAATGTAGTAATCATATATCAATCTTTTCTTTTCTAACTAGTGCTTTTTGTGTGTGAAGATTACTCTTCCTACCCCTAAGATCATGAAAATATTATTCCATATACTTCTAGAATACTTTTTGCCTTTTTACATAAGCAAGTATGTATGTATATACATATACACACATATACATATGTAATATACTTGGAGATGATTTTTGTGTTTATTTTTTATTTTTTATTTTTATTTTAGAGAGGGAGAGGGATAGAAACATTGATAAGTTGCCTTCTGCACGCCCCCTACTGGAGACCCAGTGGGCAATCTGGGCGACAACCACTGAGCTACATCAGCCAGGCTCACAATTCTCTCTTAAACTCAGAATCTATGAGCCAGGGTACAAACGAGTGAGGTTGTCATTCATTAACTTATTAAATAAAATTTTAATATATTTTATTGATTTTTTTTACAGAGAAGAAGGGAGAAGGGAATAGAGAGTTAGAAACATGGATGAGAGAGAAACATCGATCAGCTGCCTCTTGCACACCCCCCACTGGGGATGTGCCTGCAACCAAGGTACATGCCCTTGACCGGAATCGAACCTGGGACCCTTGAGTCCGGAGGCCGACGCTCTACCCACTGAGCCAAACCAGTTAGGGCCATTAACTTATTAAATAAAATTTTAAATTAAAATATGTGGAGTAGTGTTTTTCCACATTTCATAAGAATCACATGGAGTGCTGGAGATTAATTCTGTTAATACAGTGGGCCCAGTATGGGCCAGTAATTTGGAAATATTTTTTTTACAAATACCTTCAGATGATTACCATGATCAAGGAAATGTGGGAAACATTCATTTGAAACATGCTTTTCAACTCCCTTTGCATATTTTAATTATTGAACTACTGATCCCAGAATGACTCACTGAAAAGTCTTTTCCAGTCCAGTTTTAGGGAAGTCTTCTGAACATTTCATGCCTCATGGGAGACATCACAAATACTTTCTTCTGTTTGTTTCCTAGAAGACAGACAGGCATTCCTTTCTCCTTTCCATTTCTGATCGGCTGTTCTAGAGCATGTTTTTCTCGGAGTTCCTATCTTCGCTGAGTTGAGACACAGCAACCCAATCAAATCATCTTTAAAATTTGATTTCTTTTTAAAGGAATCACTTTTAATAACCTTTGCTTGCTTCAGTCGAACTCCCTTCTCTTCTGAAACTTAAGAAATTAGGATGCTTTGTATAGACTCAATAGTCTGGCTTTTCCACCTTAAATCTCATACTGACGACCCCGTGTATGCCCGCTTGGATCTCATTGTTTACTTTAACAGGGCCAACTCCCTTCGGCGTCATGGTCAAGATAATATCTACTTCTTCCAAGGCCATTATCTTAGAAACGTAGCTGATGATGTAGGGGATGGTAAAGATCATGGAAGACGTCTCACCCTCCTGCCGTAGTTCTCCATTGACCTTGAGCCAGAGCTTCAGGTTGTGAGGGTCAGGGACCTTTTCTTTGGGCACAAACGCGCTGACGGGGCAGGAGGTGGTGAAGCTCTTGGCCAGGGGCCAGGGTAGCCCCTTCTTCTTGCATTCATCCTGCACGTCCCTGGCGGTCATGTCCAGGCACAGGGCATAGCCGGCCACGTAGTCCATGGCCTCGGCCTCCGGGCCGGCGTGGCCTCGCTTGCCCATCACCACGCCCAGCTCGAGCTCGTGGTGCAGGTTGCGGCTGTAGGCGGGCATGAGGATGGTCGAGCCCTCGGGGGCATAGGCGGTGGACGGCTTCAGGAAGAGCACGGGCTCGCTAAGCACCGCGCTCCCCATCTCCTTGGCGTCGTCCGCGTAGTTCCGGCCCACGCACACGATATTCTTACCCCACTCCCAGAAGCGGGACAGCGGCCTGGAAACCGCCATGGCTCTAGCTAGGCGCCCCTAGAGTCACGTGGATTCGGCCGGGACGGGTCCCCTGACGCCTACGGCTACCCCGAGAGGACGAACTGTCTCCGCGAGCAATCCCGTCCGCGACCGCCCGTTCGGCTTTGTGCTTTGGCTTTGTGCTCCGCCGAAGTCGTGGAGCTCGGCCTCGGGTGAACCGCTGTCCAGTGGCCGCCTCTGCAGCGCTGGCCTGGTCCCCGGGATTTTTGTGTTTGGTGTGAGATAGGGGTTGCTTTTTTTTTACACGAACACCAATTTTTCCAGTATGATTTATTTAAAAAAAATGCTGTTCTTTCTCTACTGCTCTTCAATTTCCAATGGTTGTAAATCAAGTGTCCATATATGTATACGTTTGTTACTGGGTTCTCTATTGTACTGCATAAGTCTATTTTCTATACTTGTTTCAATGGCATATTTTCTAATTATAGTTATAGTAAGACTTGACACTTGGTAAAGCAAGTCTCCCTATCTTGAACTTCTTCAGAGTGTTTTAGTTACTTTTGGTCCTTTGTATTATCTTATTAGAATCAAGTTCCACACAAAAATAATTGTTAGGGCTTAAATTTGATTTGCATTCAAATGATAGTTATGCTGTCCAATATGGTAGCCACTAGCCACAGACAGCCAGTGAGCACTTGAAATGTGGCCAGCCCAACTCTAAGTGTAAAATGCACATTGAGTTTCAAATAACTATGAAAAAAAATACATACATCATTAATCATTTTGAATGTTGATTACATGCTGAAATGTTAATTTATTGGATATACTGGGTCAAATGAAATATATTACAGTCATGCGCTGTGTTTTGAAAACTGTGTCATTAGTGATTTTGGCATTGTACGGACACCAGACTGTACTTACACAAACCTAGATATATGTAGTATAGCTTACTATACACCTAGGTCCTAGGATCTATCGTACAGCCTATTGCTCCAAGGGTACAAATCTGTACAATATGTTAGTCTACTGAATATTGTAGGCAATTATAACACAATGGTAAGTACAGTGTACATAATCATATGTGCTCTATTTTTATATGATTGGCAGGTAGCACAGTAGGTTTGTTTACACCAGCATCACCACAAACACCTGAGTAATGTGTCACCACCACAATGCAGTGGCTATGATGTCACTAAGCAATGGGAATTTTCAGCTCCATTATAATCTTATGGGCCCATCATCATAGATCAGGTACTTTATTGACTGAAACACTGTTATATAGTGCATGGCTATATAAAAAACAATTTTAATTTTCTTCTTACTTTTTTAATGCTGCTACTAGAAAATTTAAAATTATGCATGTGGCTCAAATTATGTTTCTTTGGATAACATTGAGCTATAGAAGCCACATTTTTGTAATATTGGCTCTGTCATAATATGAATATAGTACAACCTTCCATGTTATTATGGTCTTTTAAATTTTTTAAAATAAAATTCTCTAGTTTTCTGTAGAGTTCTTATATAACTTTTTCTAGATTTATCCCCAGGTATTTGACATTATTATACAACTAGAGGCCCAGTACATGAATTTGTGCATAGGTGGGGGTCTGCCGGCCCAGCCCCAATAGGGGCAGATTGGGGCTGGGCCTGTCAGGAGGAGATGGCGGGATATTGGCTGGCCGCCCCGCCCTGATCAGGGCCAGGCCAGCTAGGGGGAGGGACAGCAGGTGATTGGCCGGCCAGCCATGCCCCCTATTGGGTTGGGGGGGGGGCGATCAGGGGTGGGGTAGGCTGGGGGAAGGGCTGTGGGCCAATCAGGGTGGTGGGGGCCCAAGGGGTGGGGCCGACCTGGGGGGAGGGGCTGCAGGAGGTTGGCCGGCTAGCCCTGCCCCCCTATTGGGGTAGGGGTGCGATCAGGGGGGTGGGGCTGCAGGCCTATGGTGGTGAGGTGAGTCAATTGGGGGCTGGGTTGGGCAGGGGGGTGTGGAGGGGCACATTTGGCCAGCTGGCCCTGCCCTTAATTGGGGTGGGAGAGTCCAATCAGGAGTGGCTGGCCAGGGGGAGGGACCACGGGAGGTTGGCTGTCCAGCCCCACCCCAATTGGGCCAGTTAGCTGGCCACAGTGGGCATCATAGCGACCAGTTGTTCAGGTGTTAAGGTCCCTGGCTTTTTATATATATAGATTATAAACAGCATTTTTTGTTGCTGGTATACAGACATGACATAGATTTTATTGACCTTTTATCCAGCAACTTTGCTAAACTCATTAATTCCAAGACTTTATATGAAGATTGGATTTTCTATGGGCATGATCATGTGTTATCTAAATAATGACAATTATATTTCTTCCTTAAACCTTAAACCTTTTAAAATCTTAAACCTTACTTCTTTTTCTTGTCTTGCTGTTCTTATTAGTAGTTCCAGGACAATGTGAATAGAAGTGAAATAATGGGCATCCTTGTCATGTTCCAACTCTCAAAGCTTTTTTTTTTTTTTTTTAATATATTTTATTGATTTTTTACAGAGAGGAAGGGAGAGAGAGAGAGACTTAGAAACATCGATGAGAGAGAAAGATTGATCAGCTGCCTCCTGCACATCTCCCACAGGGGATGTGCCCACAAACCAGGTACATGCCCTTGACCGGAATCGAACCTGGGACCTTTCAGTCCGCTGGCCAACGCTCTCTCCACTGAGCCAAACCGGTTTCGGCAAATGTAAAGCTTTTAATACTTCATTAACAAACATGAGGACAATACCAGTACTCTAAATGGAGTTTATTTGTATTTAAACCACATAATACTAATGTCATAATATTGATGAATTTCTTAGTTATTTTTTACACTACAGCCAACACTCAAAAATCTTATTATTGATTTCATAGAGAAAGGGAGAGGGAGAGAGAGACTAAAACATTGATGATGAAATAGAATCATTGATCAGCTGCCTCCTGCACGCCCCCAATGGGTATCAAACCCGCAAACTGGGCATGTGCCATTACAGGGAATTGAACCGTGACCTCTTGGTTCATAGATCGATGCTCAACTACTGAGCCATACCGGTCGAGCAAAACATTTACTTTTAAATCTCATCAAAACATACAGTAGGGAGTACTTACTTAAGGATCATAGTCATTGTTTCTTTTCGATCTTTTCCTTGGAAGGGCAGTGTACCAGTGAGCATCTCAAACTACAAAATGGCAGAATAATCAGAGGTATTAGTCAATAGTATAAAATCTCAAGGCCAGAAGGTAAGAAAGTATCATCTTAATTACAACCAAATCTTCTAAAATTGCTATATAATAAAACATATGATTTATATTTATACTCTCTTCATTACTAAACTTCTAAAAAAAAAAAGACATTCCAAACCTCACCATTAACACACCAAAAGACCACCAGTCTGCACTCTGAGTATGACCTCGACGATTAACTACTTCTGGAGCCATATATTCCACAGTTCCACAAAAAGAATATGCTTTCTTCTCATGGTCAATCGACTCTTTACTTAGGCCAAAATCTGCCAAAATAAATATAGAATTAATAAATACCCTACAATAATTTGCATATGTAAAGTTTAAACTTAGAGTTCCAATATTTAAATTAATTATAAAAATATTCTAATCCAATACCATGATCGACCTTAAAGGAAATTTATATAGCGTAGAGAAAGTATTTTAATAAAATGAGAAATTTTACCTGTTAATTTGATGTGACCTTCTTCATCAAGAAGTATGCTGAAAAAAAAGAAAGAGACAAAGTCAGAAAATCTTTTCAAACCACTAGAGATTTACAGATGCTAAAACTAAATTACTTTGTTAAGCATCAAATCACCACACTCATTCTAAAATAGTGCTTTAGATGGTGAATAAGAAGGTAAAGGTAAAGGAGGAAAAGTGTTATTTTTTGGACACATGACTATAACAAATTCCAAAGGTTAAGCTTTATAAACTTGTATTAATGAGCCGGGCGCACTAGAAAACTAATAGAAAAAGAGACAAAACCTATATATGCTCTTCTAAGTTGCTCTTTCTAATGCCTTTCGGCAGAGATGACCTAACTAAACTCCCCAGCACAATAGACAGAGGGTCTACATATTTTAGTTGAATGTGCTAGAGTTGTCATTTTCTTGGTCATTTCTAAGGCATCTGACTCAATCATTCTTCCCTAGCTTTTTTTCTGACACAATCAACACAATCTTCTTCTCAACACATCTTCCTCACACTCCTTTGTTTTCATTGACCCATCCTTTCACTGTATACATTCTCCAGTGTTTTATCTTCTAGAAGGTCTTATTCATCTAGTAGCTCAGTGCCTGGCAGAGCACAGACAAATAAAAGATGCAGCCCTAGTTGGTTTGGCTCAGTGGAGAGACTGAAGGGTCTTGGGTTCGATTCTGGTCAAGGGCACATGCCCAGTGTGAGGCATGCAGGAGGCAGCCGATCAATGATTCTCTCTTATCATTGATGTTTCTATCTGTCTGTACCTCTCCCTTCCTCTCTGAAATAAAAAAAAAATTTTTTTTTTAAAAAAGAAATGCATGTTGAATGAATGGGGCCAGTCTACAAAGGCATTCTTAATAGTTTGGGCTTCTTTTCAAGGGCATTGAAGACCATAAAAGGTTTACATGTGTAGAGGGTAGAAATGAACAGATTTACAATTTTAGAAAACAAATTTAGAGGAAAAAATAAGGGGTATTTAATGAGCTCTTAGATATAGGTTGTGATAAAAAAGAAAAAAATGGAGAAGACACTCAAGTTTCTGGCTTTAGCAAATACACGAGTGGAGAGTAACATCATTAATTAAATACTAAACTGTAAGCCAATTGTATTTCTGGATAGGTATTTTAGTATATGACTTGAAAGGTCAAGTAATAAGCTGTTTAACTTATAATCAAAGCTATTTCATAATATAGACATCTCTTTACTTATACTTCTAACTAAAAATGTTCAAGCCAAATTTTGTTATAATGAAACTTTACTGTCAAAAATACTACCAATCTTCCTACGTCATCAATTCAACTATGATTACAATAAAGTTTATCACCAAGAGTAATTCATTAAGGACGTATTTTTCAAGTCTCTTCCTAATAAGGGACTTGTTAGCAAAAAATACTAATTTTGATTATACTTGATTATGAAGCAGACCAATACATTTAAGGAATATAAAAGGAATTATTAGGTATGGTAGAAATCATTCTCCCTTCTAACAAATATATGAAAGACAGTTTTAAAAACAAAACAAACTCTAAAATCATTCTTGATATTGAGAGGAAAAAAAGAAAACGTGGTTAAAAGGGTATTACTTATACCTTCTAAAGCATTCTTTTAAGTAACCATGTCCATCTATTATATTTTTTAAAAAGCACATGTTTTTATTCATTTCAGAGAGAGAAAGGGAGAGGGAGAGAGAGATAGAAACATCAATGATGAGAAAAAATCAGTGATCGGCTGCCTCCCTGCACACCCTCTATTGAAGATCGAGCGCACAACCCTGGCATGTGACCTGATAGGGAATGGAACCCTGAGCTCCTCGTTCATAGGTCAACACTTAACCATTGGGCTACACCGGCTGGGCAAAAACACTAACATATTTTTATTATGAATGTTTAAAGTAACTTTTTCTTCTAAGGATTATATTACTATTACCAAGGATTATATCTTACGTAATAATAGTTAGAAATTGGGAAAATGATGAGAAAAACCCATCAATTACACGGGGAATAAAAATAGAATTATATGAAACATCCCAAAACAAAATATATGAAAAACCAAACATAAAATGTGAAAGTAAACAATTTCTAAATGATCACTTAAAAGGATTCCAAAGGAGCATTTTCTGTTTCCTATTGTAATTATGCAAATTGTGCATGTAACATTGTAATGTAAGTTATATCTAAGTTCTTGATAAAGATGATGGTTGCAAAACTCTGAATATACTAAAAACATTGAATTGTAAAATTTAAGTGGATGAATTGTATGCTATGTGAATTATATCTCAATAAAGTTATTTTAAAAATTTCTGATAGAGCAAAGCTCTTGTTTATTTCCTTAAAAAGAGGAAAAAACTTTTTTTTAAAAAAATATGTTTTATTGATTCTTTACAGAGAGGAAGGGAGAGGGATAGAGAGTTAGAAACATCAATGAGAAACATCAATTAGCTGCCTCCTGCACACCCCCCACTGGGTATGTGCCCTGCAACCAAGGTACATGCCCTTGACCAGAATCAAACCTGGGACCCCTGAGTCCACAGGCCGACGTTCTATCCACTGAGCCAAACCGGTTAAGGCGGAAAAAACTTTCTTACTAAAAGTGATAAACACAAATTAAAAATCAGAAGTTTGTACAATTTAAATATTAGTAACTGCTGTTATAAAAGCAATGGGAAATTTGCTTAACTCACACTTAAAATCTGAAATCATATGGAGAAGAACATTTTCAATAAACAGTATTTGGAGGAAAGCATTAGCTCTATACCATACCTCATACCAAAACACTTCTAGGTGGAGTTAAAAATAAAAACAGAAACTATAAAATTAGAAAAAAAATCTGATCATGGGATTGGAAAAGCCTTTCTAAGAATAAAAGTCAAAGAAAAAAATCACAAAAGAAAAGACTGATATATCTGAGGACAAAAAATACTTGTGTAGGTTAAAATAGCATAAATAAAATAAAAAGACAAACCAGAAAAATGTATTTGCAATACAGAGTGGGGCCAAAGCAGGGTTACAGCTGTGAGTACGTGAAACAAAGTTTATTCCTGTATTCTTGTTTATTATTATATTAGTTCCCATATGAACAACTGCAATCCTACTTTTGCCCCACTCTGTATGTCAAATGGTTAAATTCTTAATTTGTAAAGGTCTCTTACAAATCAATGGGCAAAAATAACATTCCAAAAGAAAAATGGGCAAAAGCCATGAACAGAAAAATCACACAAAAATACAAACATATGAAAACAGATTTCAACCTCATTACAAATCAAAGAATGTAAATGAAAGCAAGATAATATTAGCAGAAATTCTGATTAACAGATAGTTAAGCCAGCCGGTATGACTTAGTGGTTGAGTGTTGATCCATGAACCAAAGGTCACCAGCTCGATTCCCTGTCAGGGCACATACCCAGGTGGCCAGCTAGATCCCCAGTAGGGGGCCAGTAGGAGGCAGCCAATTGATGATTCTTATCAATGTTTCTATCTCTCTATCCCTCTACCTCTCCCTCTAAAAATCAATAAAAACATATTTTAAAAAAGTATGAGAATACATAGTCTTAGCAGAAATGTGAAGCACATGGACTCTAATGCAATGCTGTGATAGTTCTATGAAGTAATTTTTACCTTTTATTACCTCCTAAACAATGATATTACATTGTATTCAACTTAGTAGTATGATTCCTTACTTTTCTGGTTTTAAGTCTCTATAGATTATTCCCAGGCTATGTAGATGGTCTAAAGCAAGTGCAAGCTCAGCCAAGTAGAATTTGACATCTTCTTCTGTGAACATCACCTAAAATAAAAATAATTTTTCTGTCTTTATTTTCTTTTTGTCTGTAATTTTCATTTAAAGTTTCATCCCAGAGTTTAAATATTAAAAAATTATAACTTTGCTATTACATGTAATTTTATCCACAATTTACACATGAAATTTGCAAAATTATCAGTCAACTAATTACTTACTAAATGCTAAATATGCACTGTGGGAGAAACAATTTTGCATTTTGTTAAGTAACAACTATATTAAGAATATGTGATTGTTGCCCCACCACAGTAATATCTTAGAAATGAAAAGTGATCTTTAAAATGCATGCTGAATTTCCACTACCAATACTTTAAGGATATCTTGTTGATATATTATTGTTTCTAAGAAAACTGTAACTAAAAGAAGGATGAAAGACCAGGATAATTAATCAATTTAAAGTCCTACTTTCAGAATAAATTCAAAAGGTAAAAAAAACCAAAAACCTCTTTTTGGCTCTGATTCTTCAATGTAAGAATCTTGTGCCACTACAGAAAATATGATAAACGTAATATTGAAATATAACAAAGTTTTAGTTGAAACAGGGTGAGTATAAATAGATTAAAACAAAGATTAATCATATACCTCTTTGGATAAGCGTGTAAACAAATCTCCTCCCCTGAGAAAATCCAAAATAAGATACAACTTCCCTTCAGTTTGAAAAGCTGAATGAAGAGAGAAAATTTTTGTTTAATCCACCATAGTTTATTTTCTTAGGCTTATATTAGGTAAAATCATTCATAAATTATTATTTTTAGCAAATTAATAATTATATCATAGATCTAAACTGATTTTTATTTCGAAGATACCCACTGACTTCTCTTAGCTTCCATGTAGAAATATTAAATGTAGTGTTTCTTTTTATGAAACCACTAGAACATTTGTTAGGTTTTCTTCAGGTAACAGTCTCTGAGAAATACAATAGTTTTAAAACATATGATCAATAAGAAAAATTCCCCAAAGAAAAAGACTTACTTAAACATGAAACAAAATACAAAAACCATCTCACTTTACTACAGAAAAAAAATGTGGGTTGGTTAGCTTTAATTACATATAGTAGGGATCACCATACATTTACCCACTGCGAAAAAGCGCACATGCCTTTGGGGGAAAGATAGGCGATAACAGTTTCAGGACATTAGGGATCTTTGTTGTTTTTAAGTTTGGCTAACACATTATTATTAATATGATAAAAGTTATTATTATTACCTGTTCCTAGGGCTACCCACTCAGACACAATAATGTTTAAAAGAAACATAAAAGTTAAATGTGATAAAAGCTTCTAAAGTGTGGTCAAGTAATGATTTAATTTCTATGACTTTACTATATATATCTGCTAAACACATAAATATACACAAATAAATATTTATACACATTAGTATATCTGAATGTCATAAGGAAGTGAGGATTGAGGTGAAGTGAGGTGAGAGGTGGTTTATAACTTACCATAATGCAACTTGACAATAAAAGGATGATTAACTTCTACCAAGATATCACGCTCCATTTTTGTCCGAACACGGTCTCGAACTATAAAATATTGCACATATGGCTATATTGCAATACCTTTCAGAGACAAGCTTTAAAACAAAATGTCTTTGGTGCTTATTTTAAATAAAATTGTGCTTGTATGTATAAAAAAGTAAATCACATTTTATACATCTTACTCTTGAATTTTTAAAATGAATAACTATATTTCTACCAAATTATATAACCAGAAGAAATTGTATATATTTATAAAATCTGTGCTTTGAGTTAAAAAATAAATACAGAAAACATATTTGATATTGGCATTAACATTAAATTTATAAGTATTTTAATTAAAGTTATAAAAAATGACCAAAAAAGAGCAACATTTAAAGAACGAGGCATCTCAATGACATATCTATATCTATAAAAGGCTAAGTGTCCCTCTGACTGGTAGCTAGATACGCACTGACCACCAGGGGGCAGATGTTCAATGCAGGAGCTGCCATGATGTGCACTGGCCACTTAATAATAAATGGCACCATGGACCTGGCACCGACAAACCAACACTCAGCTTCTCCCAAGTGGGACACAGGCCCTGCCACCACCCTGGAGCGACACCCCACCAAATCGCAGCCAACGCTGCCAAGACCCTGTGGAGCAAAATGCAGCCCAGCCCAGCCCAGCCCGGAAATGGTGGCTGTGCGCGCCGGGTAATGATGTCATGTAGCAATGCCGGGCTTCCTCTCCCTAGGACTAGCCTCCTTAGAGTTTCTTCAGCCCAGGAACACCACTTGCTTTATAGCCAGGTGCAAACATTTTACAGTTTAACCAAATGTTTGTGAAGCATTTTCCCGTGACTCATTTCATTTGATCTTCACAGGAGTCCTGGAGTAGGTAGATAGGAGACTCAGTAGAATCCTATTTTCATTAGTAAGACGCGAAAAGCAATATTAAAATATTTCTTCTAATTAATTTCCTTTCAATGTGTACGAATCTATGCACTGGGACACTAGTTAAAATATAAAAAAGGGAATAGGTTTCAATACCCCTATCAACCGTATCGGCTCAATTCAACAAACATTCATTAAGCATCTAGAACACATGAAAGATATGGGGAAGGGTGGATATATCCCAAAAGATCTATTTTGAGGGGGGAGAAACAGGGGGAGAGGAAATACTATGGTGCAGCTGGTAAGGCAAAGACTTTTTGGAGTTAGAAAAATCTGGATTCAGATTGTGCAATCTTAAGCAAGTTAGTTACTTAAACTCTCTGGGCCTCAGTTACCTTTTATTGATAAAATGGGGATAATACCTCTATACCTCTGGGGAGCTGTGTGACCATTTGAGATGAGGTTTGTACATTCCAGATTCTGGTATATAAGAAATCTTCAATTAAATGGTTGCGATAGCACCATGGATATGATAAAGAGGTAAAATGATTTATTACTAGCGATATGTAGCATAGGAATTCAGAAAAGGAAAAGATCAGTGTTACTTATATAGGAAGGCTAGAGGGAAAAGGTAGGGTTAGGGACTTTTAGAGTGGAATTTAGGTGGGTGGGAAGAACTGGGCCTAGAGAAGAAAAGTCCAGGTATGGAATACCAACCGCTAGCAGGAACACAAAGGCATGCATGATGAACAGGAAGGAACCAAAACAGTGTGGAAAGTGGGGAGGTGAAGTAGAGAGGATACAGATTATGGACAATTTGAAATGCCAGGAAGAATTTACATGTGACTCTATAGGCAGTTCTCTTTTACAAACCAAACATTTTCCTGAGCAATTCTATATGCCAGGCACTGTGAAGCAAATACAAATAAGTAATGTTCAAGAAGCTCATAATATGGTGGGAATGACTGACAAGTAAATAAATGATTACAATACAATCTGAGAAGCAGTATACTTGTGTTGGTAGCTCAATGGATTTAAGAGGTGAAAATGATCATTCATTAAAGTTTTTATTTTTTTTTTCTGTTGCATAATAAGGATAAATCATAGATAACTTCTATTTTTCAAGCCCGAGTGACGGAATGGTTGTGCCAAAGTTTAAATAAAAAGAATGGTAAAGAGAATCTTTTTGGAGGGGGTCAGAGAGAAAGATGAGTTGGTTTTCCTTTCAATTTAAGGTGACCACAGATATTTAAAACACAGAAATAAGACCTCGGAAAAATAAACAAAGAAGCTTAAAAAATCCTGTTTCCCTGCCTACTAGTTTTCCACTTCCAACTGGGGGATTTTGGTGCCAGTGACTGAAAATGGTCAAATCAGGAATAGAAATTGATTGCTCTCAATGTCTATGTAGCTCTTTTTCACTGACTTGTCCAGCTAGTGTATCAAATTCAATACCAACCTCTGATTTCATTATCTTGTCCTACCACTACAACTCTGGTGTCTTATATCCAACAGGTCCTTTCTATTATTCATGTGAATGAGGTTCATCACCTAGGCCTGCTGTTAATTGTGTCCCTGTCTAGCCCAAATCTGCCCCCTTTCCACTGCTACAACCTTGGATTATGTTCTTATTACCTTAATGCTGGATTCCAAATTTCTACATCCTTAAAAATATTATACAGATCTTACAAAATTTATCACTTAGAAATCACTCTTCTGTTCAGTAAGCAATAAGTTTATATTCCACTTCTACTATTCTACCATAATGAAAAAACAATAATTACCTGGGGGTCAAAAACTATAGTTTAATGGCCATGCTAATATCTAGATGGGTTATCATGGCCAAATCCTTTCACTGCTCAGAAACTTCCTGCTACCTTCTTTATAAAATGAGAGGCTAGAACAAGATGATTTCTTTTTGTTACGATTATCTTGGGAGATAATTTCCTTATATGTAACACTGATGAGACTTTGTCTAGTTAAAAATGTGCAGTGAGAGTCACTCACTAAAGAATTCATTTTGTCTGAGGTAGAACTGTGTAATAATTATAATATTGTTTCTTTTACTTAGGTAAAGACCTAGTGACAAATATAAATCATCCTATAATCAGGAATTTTGATTAGGATGTACTGGTTTATAACAAGGCATGTTTTATGTGTTTATTAGAGGCCCAGTGCATGAAATTCATGCATGGGGTAGGGGGAGGGTCCTCTCAGCCCAGCCTACACCCTCTCCAATCCATGACATCCTTCTCAAAATCCTGGACCACTGGCTTCTAACTGCTCACCTGCCTGCCTGCCTGATTGCCCCTAACTGCCCCCCCCCCGCCAGCCTGATAACCCCTAACCACCTCTGCCTGCCAGCCTGATCGCCCCTCACTGCCCCCCTGCCGGCCTGATCACCCCTAACTGCCTCTACTTGCTGGCCTGATCACCACCAACTGCCCCCCCCCCAGCCCCCTGCTGGCCTGGTTGCCGCCAATTGCCCCCCACCCCCCGCCGGCCTGGTTGCCCCATGCAGCCTACTGCTCTGTCATCTGGTCGCCCCTCACTAACCCCCTGCTGGCTGGGTCACTCCATGCAGCCTGCTGCTCAGTCGTTTAGTTGTCCTTCATTAACCCCCCTGCTGGCCTGGTCGCCCCACGCAGCCTGTTAGGTTGTGATGGTCGCTTAGGCTTTTATATAGATAGATTATACATCAGTTAAACTTCAATAAAGCTATTTTATTTTTAAAATGTTTTTAATTTTAAGTTAATTTATTTTTATTTTTTAAATTATGTTTCTCAATTACAGTTTACAATTGATATTATTTTGTATTAGTTTCAAGTCAATAAAGCTGTTTTTAAAATGAAGAAAAAGGATGTTTTATATTGGTTAAACTCTAAATCTTAATATAGAATTTGTTAATCCTGTCTTGTTGCTGGCAAAGCAACTACATTCCTCTGAATAATTTTTCTCATATAATAGTTATTAGTTTTTAAATGCCTCTTGGCTTAAACATGAGAGTGAACAAGAAGAAGTGCTATTTATGTTTTTAGGGTGATATATTAAGAAATGCTTTAAACAATGGCTTACAAAACCTTTTAGGCCCAATTACTATTTTATTAGGATGAAAAATCCCCACAAGCTCAAGCTAACGCTATTGATTTTTATTTGATCCCATTTATTGTATTAATAGGAATTTTAGAATGGAAAAAGACTTCTGGTAAAACATGGATGTTTTATTCCAAAACGCCATTGAGATTACAATAATGGAAAAATTATGCACAAACTCACAAGGACAGAGAACAGGAGAGGAAGCAGTAGCAGAATATGTGTAAGTGGTAACTCACACAACAGATCAGAGAAAGCTAAAATCTAAGCCTAAGGGAAGGAAGCCGATGAGTAATTCTTGCCATAGAATCCTTTCCAATTAGCTTTTTGCTATTTCACTCTTAAGCAAGGAAAAGATAGCAAAGGATCCCCAGGCATTTGAGAAAAAAGGCTTTAATATGAGAAAGTATCTGAATAAACAGAAAAAAAGGAATAAAGTAAAAGAGAGACAACATAAAGACAGAAGAAAATTTAAACAAAACAAAATTCAACCTTATAATTTACATCCACCAAGAGATTAAAGACCATATGGCACCCATGAAACAAAAAGCTTTCAAAGAGGTAGAGGCAAAAGAAACAGTATTGTCAAGTACAGTACAATGAAAAAAACACACAAAAAGAAATGGAGACAGAGCTCATAGGTTAAAAGACTTAAAGAGATATAAACCAATTGTGAAATACAGATCTTACATAGATTCCAATTCAAACAATTGCAAAAAGGAAAATGAAATATTATAACAAGGACAACTGGAAATTTGAACACTATCTGTACATTAATTTTTAGGTATATGATAGAATTATAGTACTTCTTTCAAGAGTCTTTGTCTTTTAGAGATACATACTAAAATATTTATGGAAGAAATTATACAATGTTTGGGATTTGCTTTAAATATCATGAGTTGAGAAATATTGAAGCAGAAAGAAGGGTATATGGGGTTCTTTATATCCTTCTGTTTCTTTCTGTAAATGTTTGACACCATAATAAAATGTTTTACAAAACATTCTTAGAGAACAAGGAAAATCTAGAAAATTAAAAAGACATACCATATCTAGTATGATGAATTTTAAAAATTCACAATAAGACGTACTACTAAACAAATTTCAGAACACCAGGGATAAAGAGTAGATTGATTCTAAAGACTTCCAAAGAGGAAAAGCAGCATACACACAAAGGACTAGAAATCAGAATGACAATAAACTTCATAATTCCAGCACAGGAAACTAGAAAACAATGGAAACAATGCCTTCAAATATCTGAGGGAAAATTATTTCTGACCTAGAACTTTACACCCAGCCAAATTATAGATTAAGTGAGGAGGTAGAATAAAGGCATTTCAGAAATGCAAGTTCACAAAAAAAATTTACCATCCATTCACCCTTTCTGAGGTAGCTCCTAGAAGATGTGTTCCACCAAAACTAAGAAAGAAAACCAAGAAACAGGTAGATACAGAATTTAGAAAAGGAGCTCTAACACAGCAAAGATGGGAAGGAAATGTGACTCCAGTATATCATTTGGCTCAGAACAATTTTTATAAAGCTGCAA
This sequence comes from Myotis daubentonii, assembly GCF_963259705.1. Lineage (NCBI taxonomy): Eukaryota > Metazoa > Chordata > Mammalia > Chiroptera > Vespertilionidae > Myotis > Myotis daubentonii. The sequence goes on along the minus strand of NC_081861.1, from coordinate 128,291,370 downwards.
TAATGAAAACAAAACATGAAGAGGGAAATTGTGTGAGGATAGAAGTATAGGAAAACTAAATCCTAATCTTCCATATTAGGATATCAATATGTTATGTCTCCAAATGAAAACAGTAAAAAAATTTGCAATATAAGAGTACTGAATATGGAGGTAAATGGCAGGAATAGCAGCTAAAGAGGTGAAAGTCATTGTTTCTGGGAGTCAAGAATTGGGATAGGGAGGATAGGTAAAGCACTGCTATTTTATAAGAATCTATATACATACTAGAGGCCAGGTGCACGACATTCGTGCACTGGGAGATGGGTCCTTCAGCCCGGCCTGCACCCTTTCGCAGTCCGGAACCCCTTGGGGGCTGTCCGACTGCCAGCTTAGGCCCACTCCCTGGCAGTTGGACATCCCTGAAGGGTCCTTAGCTCTGCTGCGGAGGACGCTGCGCTCACCAGCCATGAGCCCAGTTTCTGGCTGAGCAGTGCTCCCCCTGTGGGAGCACAATGACCACCAGGGGGCAGCTCCTGCATTGAGTGTCTGCCACCTGGTAGTCAGTGTGTGTCATGGCCACTGCCTGTTCTGCCGATCGGTCAATTTGCATATTAGCCTTTTATTATATAGGATAGGATTTAAGAGAAGACTCTTAATTTTTCCAGGTTGCTCAGGAGTATTTCAGACAAAATTTATGAAATAAATATTTAATTTCCCATTATTCTATATACCTGGCTTTGTCATACAGCAAGGGCATATTCAACATTTTTGTAAAAAACACATTAAAATTTAATATAAATACTTTTGTACTATTTCTTGTTGTTGTTGATCCTCACCTGAGGATATCTTTTCCATTGATTTTTTAGAGAGTGGAAGGGAGGGGGAGAGACAGAGAGAGAGAAACATCAATTTGAGAGAGACACATTGATTGGTTGCCTCCCCCACGAGCCCTGACCAGGGCCGGAGATCAAGCCTGCAACCAAGGTATGTGGCCCTTGATGGAATCAAACCCGTGACCCTTCAGTCCATGGGTCAGAGTTCTATCCACTGAGCAAACCGGCTAAGGCCTTTTGTCCTATTTTGTTCTACTAATTTATATATCTGTATTATTCTCTTCCAATAACACACTGAATTATAACTGCTTTAAATAAGCTCTCAATCTGATAAGATTGTTCCTTTGTCATCTTTTTTAGACTACTGTTTGAGATGTATGCTTTTCAAATGAAATTTTGAGTATTTCAAGGAAAAATGCAACTGGAATATTAAGGATATGGAGCTAACTAGATGGCTAGAGGAATATCAAGACTCTTAACAACAATTAGCTTTCTCTAAAAGGAATTGGCATTTATATCTTTTCCTGGTATCTTTTAGGTTTCTCTGAGTTTCATAGTTTCTTTTTCATATATACAATACAAATCCTGTTATATATATATGAAAACAAAATACTTTTATTGATTCTGTGAATGAATACTTACATAAGTTCCATCTATGCAGTTTTATAACATGGGATTTATGAGTACAAAGTTATAAAAGTAGTGATATCAAATAGGGCACTGAGGATATAATTTAACTCTCTGGTCCTAGAATGAACCAAGTTAAGTAGTAAGGCAGGGGGTAGAGACTAGGTAAGAAACAAAATACATTCAAGAAGGGAGCAAGAGAAAGAACGCAAAGGATGATGTTTATAGAGGAAGGTGAATTTTCTTGGAACGATGATAATGCCCAGGGTAGGTGACTCATTGGGAAGAATAATAAATGGTTATCACTAATGTTCCTCCAGAATATTTTAAAAGTTTTAGAAATGACAGACAAATTGAGGAAAAAATGATGTTAGGAATCAATACATAAAACTAGAGACTCTGTGGTAAAATAACTACTACTACTAAATAAAAGGAAGACTTAAGCATTTAAATATCTATGTACAACTTCTTCTAAATGACTGCTTAACTATAAGAGCCAAATTCTACATTACATTTTTTCAAAATTAAGAGACTTGGAATAAAAACTTACTTGGAGACCAGGTGTCCTTAGAATAAAATCTATTTTGCATCCAGTAAAATAGTAAGTTTTCAAAACATTAAAATAATTGTATTAATTTAAGATGAATCAAATCCAGTTTTAATCTTATAAACTTCTACTTGTCTAAAGCCCAAGAGAATTTATAATACTTCTTCTATAACACGGCAACTCCCATTCTCACTAGTCAGATGATTCCTAACCCAGTAGAAAAAATTCACCGAAAGAAAGTTTAAATTCAAATATGGTAACAGAAACAGATTCAGAATGTAATTGGCCTAGGAGTCACATGAGGGCTATTGAGACCTTTTAGTTTGTTTATATTACGTGAACATTACAAATAGTAGCAGTACTTACCTTTCAAAGTGGCCTTCTTCAATACTTTCATGGCATAAAGCTGTCTAGCATCAGAGCCTGAGATTTTTTTGACTAAGAAAACCTGTATTTAAATAAGATAAAATAAATTTTACAAAGTTTCACAAACTATACTATTTTAAAATAAGAATTCTGCTATATCATTTATTATTAGAAAGATTCTGATATTTCTTTTGTTGTTTGTTAAATCCCAAAGAGCATGTTAACATATAAATGTAACTTAGCAAGCACTTACCTTTAAAAAATGAATCACATATATCTAAATATGAAGAACCACAATTCCTAAGGTATGTTATTGAGCATCTTCATTTTCCAAATATTTTTAGCTCCTTTCTACATATAGTATGGGATTTATATAAAACCAATCACACCCACTCTACATAGTTCATGGATATTCTATAACATGTATAATGCAAATCTATCAATAAAGCTCTTCTCATTTTGACTATTAGTTTCATGATTTTTTTTCATCAAACCTTTAAACAGACCTGGAAATGGATCTGAATATGAATTCTTTTCCTCCTATCCATTCTTTTCTAGCAGTGTTATTATGCTGCCACAGATAGGAAGAAGAAACAATTACAATCAAGAATTAATTTAGGGTCAGCTCTCAATTATCTGCATTAGCATGCATACACACACACACACACACACACACACACAGAGAGACAGACACATACAAACATTCAACTGGTTCTAGGGCAAAGCAGAGTTCCTCACTCTGAGAAACTGTGCTAAAGGTAATGGGCAAAGACTTCAATTTAATTGAAGAGTACTAGAATTTGCACAGAAACCCTGATACAGAGTGTGTTCCTCTCCCCAAGCCACTCCCCTTTACCCCCTTTACCATGCACCACCCTTTAGCTCCTTCCAGCCATTTAACAGTGAGCCAACGTAGGGAAAGAAAAGCATTCTTAATCAGAGTGGTTCCTATGGATGGAATGATGTTCAAATATTAAGGGTTATCAGAAATTAATATTTTTGAACAGAAATAAATTCTAATTAGGTGGAGGTTATTAGGATTTATCTGATATTTATTCAGTCTTAAGATTCCCTAACCAAGCTTCTTTGTGCCATTTTACAAGAAAAATTATCCTGGTGATTCCAAACTTTTTTCACCCTTCTTTGAAAGCACATTCTTTTTTTAAAAAAAATTTTTTCAGTGATTTCAGAGAGGAAGGGAAAGGGAGATAGAAACATCAATGATGAGAGAGAATCACTGGGGGTCAAGCCCACAACCCTGGCATGTGCCTTGACTGGGAATCTAACCATGACCTCCTGGTTCATAGGTTGACGTTCAGTCACTTAGCCATACTGGCCCAGCTAAAAGCACATTCTTAACACTTTACAGCACTTCTTAGTTTATAAAGAACCTTCTTCACAAGAATTTTTAATACATCATCACGATAATTTTGGGGAGGTAGACCTACTAAGTAATTCCTGTTTTACAGCTGCCCAAGCTAGGGATTAGAGTGGTTAAATAATTTGACTAGTATTACAGTGAAGGCATTGAGACAAGAACCAAGCCAGCCATCCAGTTTTGTGCTCCTGCTCAGTGCCCTCTTAATCCAGTCCCTTTGGCCTGTCAAACATAGCAGGAACAGCAGTCCCAGATGCCATCAGATCTTCCCCCACCAGAGCATTTCTGACCTTTCGAACTCCTCCATGAAGCTATTCTAGGCTGACAGGTCATCCCTGCTTCCTTGGCTTGGAGTGGCTTTTTAGGGTGAGTAAGGAAGGAGACTTTTTTTATGTTTGCTATTTATAGTAAGGTATTTAAATAAATAAAGGGAGAAGCATGCTAACCCCGGGAAACTTACTAAATAATATGTTCCCTGAAAATCTTAATGTATAGAAATAAATCCCTCTATTTGGGCTTATCTGTATACATTGCATAATGCAATTTCATTGCAGATGTTATATATTTGGCCTTATATCTTACTACAACCCTATGAGGTCAGGACTATTATTTACTCATTAATTCCTTTCTAGAATTATATGCTAGCTACTGTGTTTCCATTTCAATGCTGAGACATGGTACAAAGCATGGCCACTGAACTCATAGAATATATAGTCTATTGGGGGAGATAGCCAATAAACAAATAATTAAAATGAAAAGCTATTAATTGTGGTGAGTGCTATGAAGATAAGGAATATGATGTTGCGAGGGTAAAATAGGGAAAGATAGCCCAAGTTAGGAGCACTTTCAAGAGTCCAGGTGCCGGGGTCCAGCCCCAGCAGGTCCAGGGGTCCCCAAAGGTGTAGACGGAGTCGGCGAAGAAGGAATGACACGGAGACAGCGTTCAGTTGATCAGCAGCCTAGCCAGGATCTCCAGCCAAGTTCTGGTCTCGATCTCCAGAGAGGCTCTGCTTCGGATCTCCAGCCAGGTTTAGTCACCAGGTTCTAGTCAGGCTCTCCTGCCAATCTCCGCAGTCAGGTTCAGTCCAGGATCCCTTGCCATGTTCTCCCGCTAGGCTCTGTCTCTAGGCTCCGAGGCCAGTCCCGGTCCAGGATCCTCTGGCATGCTCTCTCCAGCGAAGTTCTTCTGTCTCTAGGCTCCGTATAGGTTCTGTCTTCTTGATTCTGTTCTGAGTTCTGAGTGTTTCTGTCTTGTTACAACTGTATTTATACCAGTTGATTCAATCCTATCAATCTCTATTACAAAGGTTAGGGCGTTTCTTATCTCCATTCCAGGGAGAAAAGATTATGTAGTTTAAGCATGATTGTTAAAGGGATTAATTACCCGCCTGGCACTTAGTTGAGGGGTTTTATTCCCTCCCTAACTTCAGGGGAAAATCCCTACCTGGGGATTCAACCTTTCTCGGAGAGGTGACTTTGGTTAAAACACAGCGCCAAGAAGGTGAGCAAACATATTAAGAACCGTATGCCATATATGCTAGGTCCCTTGAAACAGCAAGGATGGACCGGCTCCCGGCAAATTCCCCCTTTTTTATTTTTTAAAAGCAAGCATTAAAAAGAAAAACACTGAAATGCTCTCTTGTATCCATTTTAAGAGTAGGATTGGCACTTTCCGCTATTACCTGAGTCCTGATCTATCAGACCAGGGAGAGCTTGCCAATCCTGCACTTTCCCGGGGTGGAAAGGCTGCAGTGGGGTTAAGGATAAGGCTCCTTGGGCCTACCTTCTCCCATGCCTCTACATTTACCTTTCCGGCACCTTTCCTTCCTCAGAAAAGCATGGACGTATTTCTTGTATAAAATGTTCTGTCTGACTGGGAGTAACCTTAATTCCTCTGCTAACAAGCATATATGTTAAAAGATCAATACGGAGTCTTTTTTCTTTAGACTCAGTATGGCACATCTTCTTAATCTAAAGATCAATACAGAGTCTTCTTTCTTTGGACTCAGTATGGCACATCTTCTTAATCTAGAGATCAATACAGAGTCTTCTTTCTTTGGACTCAGTATGGCACATCTTCTTAATCTAGAGATCAATACAGAGTCTTCTTTCTTTGGACTCAGTATGGCACATCTTCTCAATCTAAGTTCTGTACTATCCACCTTCTTACCCTACTTATCCTCTATAGGGGGGTCTGTAGCACCCTGGTGGAGTCCTATCCGTCCCGAGTGTGGGGTTCTCAATGGGGGGGGGCTTACCTAAGGGAATCCTGTTCCAGGGGTTCCCAAAGGTGTGGACGGAGTCGGCGAAGACTATCCACCCTCTTCCTACGGTGGAGTCTGATCCGTCCCGAGTGTGGGGGTTCTCAATGGGGGAGGGGGGCTTACCTAGGGGAATCCTGTTCCAGGGGTTCCCAAAGGTGTGGACGGAGTCGGCGAAGACTATCCACCTTCTTCCTACGGTGGAGTCCGATCCGTCCCGAGTGCGGGGGGGCTTACCTAAGGGGTCCCTGTTCGGGCGCCATATGCCGGGGTCCAGGCCCAGCGGGTCCAGGGGTCCCCAAAGGTGTGGACGGAGTCGGCGAAGAAGGAATGACACGGAGACAGCGTTCAGTTGATCAGCAGCCTAGCCAGGATCTCCAGCCAAGTTCTGGTCTCGATCTCCAGAGAGGCTCTGCTTCGGATCTCCAGCCAGGTTTAGTCACCAGGTTCTAGTCAGGCTCTCCTGCCAATCTCCGCAGTCAGGTTCAGTCCAGGATCCCTTGCCATGTTCTCCCGCTAGGCTCTGTCTCTAGGCTCCGAGGCCAGTCCCGGTCCAGGATCCTCTGGCATGCTCTCTCCAGCGAAGTTCTTCTGTCTCTAGGCTCCGTATAGGTTCTGTCTTCTTGATTCTGTTCTGAGTTCTGAGTGTTTCTGTCTTGTTACAACTGTATTTATACCAGTTGATTCAATCCTATCAATCTCTATTACAAAGGTTAGGGCGTTTCTTATCTCCATTCCAGGGAGAAAAGATTATGTAGTTTAAGCATGATTGTTAAAGGGATTAATTACCCGCCTGGCACTTAGTTGAGGGGTTTTATTCCCTCCCTAACTTCAGGGGAAAATCCCTACCTGGGGATTCAACCTTTCTCGGAGAGGTGACTTTGGTTAAAACACAGCGCCAAGAAGGTGAGCAAACATATTAAGAACCGTATGCCATATATGCTAGGTCCCTTGAAACAGCAAGGATGGACCGGCTCCCGGCATCCAGGGAGAAATAGTGGTGCATAGACTGAAGGAGTGGCAGTGGAGGAGAGGACAGGCATGATTGGAGGAATCTTTACTAAATCCACAGGACTTCCTGAGGGATCAGATTGGTAGTGGGGGGGGTATGGGAAGGGAAGGGAGGACTAGAAGGATTGGAGATACAAATCTGTTACATCGACTATATATATATTGGCTATAATTAAGATAGGGAGCATAGAGAAATTAGTAATGAGTAGAGTGAGAAGGCAGCTGAGAATGAGAACTTTGAAGAACTTCAATACTAAATGACTAACTAGAAGGAAAAAAGGGGGCTCCTAGAGGTTTAGCACACACAGCAAGTAAGTAGCCTAAACTCACAACTATTATGTTCTGCTGGCTAATCTATATTTGGATTAAAAGCATCACTTTGGATTTGAAAGATGTTAATGGCTATAACAAATTATCTATGTTAGCCAAGAATTGCTAACTAGTCCCATAAAAATATATAAGAGAGCTTAAACTGGTGTTGTTTTGAAGCTTGCAAAGTATATCTTCAAATGTTTCCTTCACAGAGAGGTGGGAAGGAAGCCCTGCAATGTGAAAGTTGAATGCAATCTCAGAATTTTCCTGTTGCTGTGAAAGGGACTAGAGAGATCTAGTAGTAGTAATTATAATACTGAAGTCCTCAAATTGGAGTGCAGGAAGTATTTGTGAGGTGTGTGGCAGGGGGACAAGGAATACTGAAAGAAAACTGATAAAGATGTTACATCTGCTGGAACAATTTTTAGTTGGTGGTTTTGGGAAATATTTTTTTTATTGATTTCAGAGAGAGGAAAGGAGAGGGAGAGACAAATGGAAACATCAGTGATGAGAGATTGTTTGGCTGCCTCCGGCACACCCCACACTGGGGTTTGAGCCTGCAACTCCGGCATGTGCCCTGACTGGGAATCAAACCATGAACTCCTGGTTCATGGGTCAAAGCTCAACTACTGAGCCACACACCTGGCAGACTGGGAAATAGTTTCAATATTAAAAACAAACACGGAGATCATTAATAGAATGCAATGCTTGCATTCATTTTGAAGATAAACTATAATTCCCCCCAATTCCAAACTTGTAAGTGGTAACCCCTACACTAGTTTCTTGGGAATACCCATTCACTTCCTGCTGGTATTAGGGAGACTGTGAAGGAAAGACAGAGATGCACTGCAAGATTACCTTTCAATTCTATACAAGGATTCAAAGAGGCCAATGTATCCAGGGAACATTTTGGGATTTTTAATCACTCAAGAAGTGATTAAAGGCCATATGGACTTGAAGATAAAGTAAATATGAAGTAAATACTGCCAATTTATGAAACTTTCCAATGTATTTTTGAATGACTTTGTTAACTTTCCCACACTTATTGAGAGTCAGAAATATGAAAACACAGAGAAAATACTGCTTGTAGGGAGATCAGTAGTATTTCATAAAATATTTCTGTTCCCCATCCATATGAAATATACATGAATCCAAAAAGCAACTTTTTAAAAAACACATACTCTTGACTTACCTTTCCAAATGATCCCTGCCCTAATACTTTTAAAAGTTCAAATTGGGAAGGATCTGCCTTTTCATGTCCTTCCTTTACATGATGTGTGATTGCAATTTCTTTGATACTGCCTTCTTCCTGTTGATGCAAAAATAAAGGGAAAAAACAGAGTCAGAGCCACTTCTTCCCGGCATAAATCAAGCAATATAACTTTAGCAAGTCATATTAGAAATCCTCACATTAACATACACAAACCACCTTTACTGATCCACCAAGTAAACAGAAAACATACTAGTATGCCAAGCAAATATTACTTTCGAGTTAAATGTCAGGGACAAATACCAGCCTACCACATTTTTTTCTTTTCTTCTTTTTGCCTACAATAATATTTTTTGTAGTGCATATGAATTATTAGAATTTAAATGTTACACAAACATAAACAATTATTTTTATTATTATCATATTCCATATAAATGTTTGAGATCAATCAAGATTTTCTGAGACATTCACAGAATATTGGCAATACATATAGGGAATTACAAAGATTTCTTAAAAAGATATAGCAGGGTATCCTAATGTAGTAGCTTTTGAAACGAGCAGTAAAAGGAAAATAAGCTCTCCCTAGCTGGTTTGGCTCAGTGGATAGAGCATCGATCAGAGGACTGACGGTCACTGGTTTGATTCTGGTCAAGGGCATGTACCTCGGTTGCATGTACCTTGGTACCAGGGATGGGGCACATGCAGGAGGCAACCAATCGATATGTCTCTCTCACACTGATGTTTCCCTCTGTCTTTCCCTCTCCCTTCCATTGTCTCTGAAAATCAGTGGAAAAATGTCCTTGGGTGAGAATTATAAAAGGAGAGTAAGAGGACAAAAAAAGAATCCAGGCCCACCATTTTACCCTGTAAGTCAGAAGCTGTATTTTGTGGACTGTCCTATTACTTAGGCAGCTTAATCATTTTAGACTCTCTCAAAACTTTGGCAACAAAAATAAAACAATCCCCTAAATGAGACCAATGTATAAGGGCCTGAGAATGATAGCTGCTCATAGCTACATTAGGAAAGAGGAAAGCAAGTTTAAAAAAACTTTAAAAAACAAACAACGCCCCCCCCAATGTATATGTGCAATTGATTAAGATTTAGATTAAAATCCAGCAAATGTTTATTAAAAGTACCTACCATGTATCAAGCCCAGGTTAGATGCTTTTTCACCATGTATGTATGTATGTATGTTGATTTCAGAGAGGAAGGGAGAGGGGGAGAGAAAGAGATAGAAACCTCAATGATGAGAGAAAACCATGGATTGGCTGCCCCCTGCACACCACCTACTGGGGATCGAGCCCACAATCTGGGCATGTGCACTTGACCAGAATCAAACACGAGACCCTATAGTCTGCATGTTGACACTCTATCCACTAAGCTCAACCGGCTAGGGCGCTTTTTCACCTTTTATCTAACATTTATGCTTCACGACAAATCTTTGACTACATATCAGTGTTAGAGAGAAGTGACGATAACACAGTGGAGTACTCCCCAGAGCAAGCAAAAACATTTCAGAATTCTCTACTGACTCCCTCAATTCACCACTGGAAAACTGACAGATTTTTAAAAGGCAAAAATGATTTGAATACTGTACAGTCTGAAGTTTAAAAAGATTAAGTAAAGATCACAAGCCAGTAACTGACAGACTTAGGGCTCAATTCCAGATCTTCTGTCCTCTAATGACTTCTAAAACAAAGCTCTTAGCATTACAACCACGCTGAGACTGTCAGAGGCTCTTGGTGGTTCCCCATCCAAGATCAGTGACAGTAACAAACTAACTTACTCCCCTTGTTTTTGTAAGTGGTATGTATCTCTTGGGTCAGTTAGCTAAACTGATTAGAGAAGTAGTCTCTGAACTTTTGGTAGCACATCCTTATTAGTAATAACAATTTAGCATATACCCAATATTTGTATACTTGTTAGCTTATAAATTATATACATGTACTTTTTGTATTATTAAATTATATACATTATACATGGAAATGAAACTATAAAGAAGTTTTCTTCTTTATTTTCTGTACCCCAAAGTACTGTTACTTCACACTTTGAAGATTAGTAGATTAGTCTAGAAACCAAGTTCATGGATTAGATTCTAGCATGTGCCAGTTAGCTTCCTATGGGAGAAAAAAACTATCTGTTCAAGAGTCTAACAGGAATCCGATGTCCTTAAGTCATGAGGCTGTGAAGAACTATACTATGTAACATTCTCTCTGTTTTACCACTGTTCTTTATTGGGTAAGTGGGGTGTGACTTATTAGGCTGTAATATTTTATCATCTTATATTTCACAGCCAATACCTACAATTGTCTGTCATAAATAAAGATGCAACACAGGCAGGAAAGGATCACTAAAATAGAAAAGTTTTGTATTTTGTTGTAGGCATACAGGATTAAGCCTTACTCTCATAGTGTGAGCTATGATCAGGCTATGGATCTCAAAATAAATAGCAGTTACTATTCAAGAAAGATTTCATCTTATGTCTACCCTTCCTTTCTTCTGTCAAAGTTACTAAAAGCAGTCTCCCTTTGATTCCTTCATTCAATAAACATATACTAGAACACATACAATGTATCAAGCATGGTAATGGGAATACTTTTCTTTTTTTTTTTTTCTATTTCCAATATCATCCAGGTCTAATCCTTTATCATCTTCCCTGTAGAAAACTGAAATTAGCTTGGTTATTCAACATGCCCCTTTCTGCCACTGCCAATAAAATTCATCCTCCTGACGAATTCATTTTCTAAAAGTAGACATATGACCAGGCGGCTCAAAAACTCCTCCAAATTTTCTCTAATTAAATGCATTGCTTCACTTTGGCATTTGAGGCTCTCTACAATATGGCCTCAACCTTCTCTTCCGGAATTATTCCCAACATTCCCTTACATGTAGCCTGCCAACCTGGGTTATTTTCTGTTCCCTATTTTTCTTAATCAAAAGTAATACATACATGCACGTGACAAACCAGTGACAGAATAGCTTATGATAAAAAGAAAGTCTCTCCTTATCTCCAAGCGTAGCTTTTTTAAAAAATTAGTTCTTTCAGCACTTACATTAGTTCTTAATTTGTTAACTTAAGACAATGCCTACTAATTTAAAAATAAGAAAGATGGACTAACTTATATTATGCCCCTTCCTTCCATTATCTTCCTCCCTGCTGTTTGATAATTATATTACTTTTACATAAACCTCTTGTCTTTTCTATCAGTTTTTTTTTTATAGAATCCTAATTCTTTACTTTGTAAAAGGAAGCTAATAGTGCCCATAATTCTCTGGAATTCCCCCCCCCCCGCATGCTGCTAGCTGTATTTTTACATTTTTATTAATATTAAGACAATTAACATTCTCTCCTGTAACCACAACCAAATCCTTCATGCTTTCTCTACAGCCTGATTCTAAAAACTGAAAGTTTATACAACAGCATCCATACTTTCATGACAATATATATTGGTCAAACACAGGCTAGGAAGTATATTAAATTTCCTTTTACACATGGACCTATAACAGTGACTTCCAGAATAATAATCCAAGGGGACTTAAAAATAACAACACTTCTTCAAATATTTAAATTCATGATACACTTCAACTTTGATTTCCCTAGATTTCTTGTAGTTTTCTATTTTTCCTATTTCTAACAGCCCCAAATCATTCTTGTGGGGAGGGAGACTTTAATTTGATCATTATTCTTAATCTTTTCTTAGCCCTTAACCATACTTTTCATTCTTCTGAGAGCCTTCTCTTCCCCGCCCCCTCCCACCCCAGTGGAATGGGTTGTTTTCTAGCTCGTGCTGCACAGCTATTATCTTGGGATATCTCTTTCCTGGTTGAATCCACTATTTTTAGTTTCCATGTCTTTCTCTTTCTTGGATTACTCCCTTGTAACTTCCTAAGAAAGGTGATGTGGAAGAAAATTTTCTGAACCTTGAACATCTGAAAATGTCTTTATTTTGTTTTCACGTTTGTATAGTTTGGCTTGGTACCAAATTCTAGAATAAAAACAACCTTGCCTCAGAATGTCAACGCCATTGGTCCATTGCCTTCTAGCAACTAGGGATGCTGCTAAGATGGGTGATGCTAGCTTGATATAAACATTTTGGTAGGTGACCTGGTTGTTCTTTCCAGAAACTTTAAGATTTTTCTCTGTCCTCATACTTCTGAAATGCCACACTAGTGAGATACCAGTAAATACGGGTCTTTTTTCCTTCAGAATGCTAGATGCTTGGTGAACCTTTATAATCAAAAGAACCGAATTCCTTAACTCTGGGGAACTCGAACATTTCTTTGATAATTTCCTAACATCCAGGGTTTCTCTCTTCACAGCTCCTTTATTAATTGGAAATTGTATGTTTGGAATTGAATCCTTTATGTCACTTATCTTTTTTCTCCTATTATCTGTCTCTATTTTTCTGACTTTATTTTCTTACCCTTATACTGAACTTTGTATTCTGGCAAATTTTATCTTTAAATAAATAAAGTACTCCTTTTCTTAATGTTTCTTTTTTAAAAAAATAGCACCTTCCTCCACTTCCTACCATATCCCCCGACCCAAAGTGAATGCAATCATTCCAAATCTCTGTGAGGATACAAACTGGAATTTTAAAAATCCTTTTCTAAATTGGGGCTCAGAGAGTACAAAAAATGTTCTTGGGAGTGGAGAAAAAAGAATGCCTATGGCTCAGGTTCCAAAAAACGTGTCACTGTTTTATCCTCAATACATTTTTCTGTTCCTTCCAAGTTCAATTTTTACTAAGCACATCAGCAAACTATATTCTATCTACTTTTATGCATATGTGAAGTCATAGCAGCATATTAGGTAAAATATCCGTGATGACCAGATTGTGCTTAATGTCACCAATTTTCCAAGTTATGGAACCCAAAGTATTTTATTTTATATTTACTTTTTTTAAAACCATAAGTATTTTAGAAATGAATCTGAGGTTCAACTAGGACATATTACTAATGCTTGGGCAATCTTGTACAACAGGCAGAAAAGCAACAATGTGATGTCCCACTACTAGCTCATACCTGTAAATCCAAGGACATGGATGCAGAAAGAAATCTCCAATTTCTGAAGGATAACCCAAGGGCAGACTGACATTTGCATATGACAAACTTATCTTACTAAATTACCTGTTACTGACATAAACCTGTCACATGAAAATACAGAACTACAGTCTGACAGTTTGTAAAATTGTGTTTTTGCCTTTAAGTACTCAATGAAACCACTATAATTTTATGGAAAAAGAATTTTGTCAATGAAATTGAGCAAAGATAGCCCTAACCGGTTTGGCTCAGTGGATAGAGCGTCGGCCTGCGGACTGAAGGGTCCCAGGTTCGATTCCGGTCAAGGGCATGTGCCTGGGTTGCGGGCATATCCCCAGTGGGAGATGTGCAGGAGGCAGCTGATCGATGTTTCTCTCTCATCGATGTTTCTAACTCTCTATCCCTCTCCCTTCTTCTCTGTAAAAAAAAAATCAATAAAATATATTTTAAAAAGAGAAACTGAGCAAAGATATTAAGTTATATCCATTATAATTACCCTGTGAGGCTCACGTATTTTTACATTCTCCAGCACACTATATTTTAAGTGATACATGGTTGACCAATGTCACCCCAATAAATTTAAAAAATTCAAATAAATGACACATGTATACCTGCCCATTCATTACCATAAAAATCTTATTTTACATATTTAAAAAATTATAATAACTTACATACTTTTATATTTAAAAAGTTTGTTTATTTGATAAGTAAAAGTCTAGCTATAGGCAATATTGGGAGGCTGGCAGCTGGTTTATATCATAAACATGTATCACTTGTCTGTACTCCCATCACTTTCAACATTTGCCACCCCGAGACTGCGTTCAATACCCTCAAGCTATGTATTAGAATCCACCCATTTAAACATTTATTTATTGAGTACCTAATACATGCCAGACATTCTTCTAGGTGCCTGAGCTATACAATAAATGAAAAAGACTAAAATCTCTGACATTTGTGGGGGAAATATTATCATCATAAATTATCATTATTCATGTTAGAACATTATACATACGATAGAAAAAATATATTATGTTGGGTAACAGGGACCAGAAGTGCAAGGGTGGCAAGGAGGGGTTGCAATTTTAAATAAAGGCATCAGGGCAGGCTTTATTTGAACAGGTACTGTTGGAGCAAAGACTTGAAGGAGGTGAGGGAGCCAACCACCTGGGGAAAGAACATTTCAGGCAAAGGGACAAGACAGTGCAAGGGCCAGTGTGGGAGTACACATGGAGATAAGTGTCTCTGGAACAGAGAGCACATGAAGAAGAGGGAGAGAAGAACAGGTCCGAGAGGGGATTAAGGCTTAAGTGGCTCTCATACTTTTGCTTCTTTTTGATTGCCTGGTCCCAATGAAACTGTTTCTGTTCTATGACATATTATCTTAAGCCCATTCCTTTTTGTTAGAAGGCAATTCAGATTATGGGCCAGATACTATGCTAGCTGTTAGAGATACTAAAATACAGAAGAGTATCTGCCCTCTAGAAATTTACCTAGGGTTTCAAAGATTTATTCCTGGATAGATACCTGCTGAGACATGGCCCCTCGCAGAGAGTCAATTCAATTAAAAATACATAATTTTAGAAATTCTGTGAAGAATGTCATTTTAGACATCACAGAAAAGTAGAAGAAAATTCATGGATAGGCAAATCTTTTGGTGTTCTTCTAGTCACACAGAAAGCCACCTTGTTTGTTTCCTAGGACCAACAAAAGGTCTGTAAGTTCCCTCTTAAATGATCTTTAAGGTCCACCCTTTAAAGGAAAAACAACTTAAAATTTTTTTCATGCTGAGAGAGAAAAAAATACGATTTTGTTCTTAAAATGTAAAGAAGATTACTGAAAAAAAACAAATCAATGCTGTTTATTTGAGTTATAGAAAATCTAATGGTGGAACATGCTAATATTAAGAAAACAAACTGGGTGATATTAATTGATTTTAAAGAATGATTCAACATTTGGCATTATGCCCTGCCTTGTATACAGAATTTCCTTTTTCCTCCACTCCCTTGAGTCAGGAAGTGTGTTCTTAAGGCATTTGTATTTTCTAAATTGTTTTGAATGTCAGAAAATATTGTTGAAGTTTGAAGTAAAATATTTAAACAGTCCTTGGTAAAAGCCAATAAATATTTTCTAACGATGGATATGTAACCATTTTTTGGCTTAACATAAAGACCTTACAAATGAAAAATGTACACTTTATTTACCTCTTAAAAGTAATTCAAAATTAAAATATCACTATCTACACAGATACCTATAGTATTATAATGTAGTGTTTCATTTTAAAAAGATACGCTAATTTTCTAGATGATCAAGATACATAAAAATTATTTGGCTGTAACACATAATTAAGCTGGTTATCCAAGCCATGGTGATAAACCACATCTTAATTTATTCTAGATTATAATTTGACCAAATCCTATTTACTTGACTTGTAATGGATGATAAATACACTCTGCATTTTTCATTTAACCAAAGTCTTAAAAGATTCTTCCAAGCCAGCTTCTTGTTTCCATGTTTGAGAAAACAGCATTGCTGGTTTTCCAGAGTAACATTCTTAATCACTGCCACAAAAAGCACAGTTTTCTCCCAATCGAGAATCCCAATCAACAAATGTAATTAATTCTCTTTACAGAGCAGCAGGATAGCACAATTCTTACAGCAAAATATCTGGCAGGATTTTAGATTAAATATAGTGCAAATTACCATTCACTAAGCACATTTTAACAAAGTAATGCTTTGAAAACTGCCTATTCTAAGTGAGATAAAATGACTTGCTTAAAGTTACTTCAACATAGTTGATAAAAACCCTCAAATTTTAAAAGGAACGAATGTCAACAAAAATCTGATTTTAAGTTCGACTGTTTAATATATTCTCCTACCCCCCAAAATTTGCTTATATTATAGTAATCTCTTAAATATTAGTAGTTTTGTTCATGCCTGATTTAATATTGAGTTATAGTCATCTGTTTTACTATACCAAACTACAAACATTAGAAGATAAAAGTTACTCCAACTCTAAAAGACCAATGTAAAAATAAGTTTACAAAACATACAGACTTGGAAATGTATAAAGCTCACAAATGGCTTACTTTTAATAAACAAAAAATAACCCTTTAAAAGTTCTATAGAAACTGGTTTCGAATTTTGAAAAGCTTCTTAAAAGAACATATAAAGTAATTGTTTAATTAGTATAATTATATTTAGCACCAATTAAAACATTTTAGTCTTTAGTGAAGTTGAATAAAGCTTACCTGTATAGAGCGAACACGAAAAGACAAAAATTTAAACATGGCTATGAAACCATGATGGTGATACAAGAATTTCTGACCGTAAACTTAAGTTAGAAAGGGAAGGCCAAGCCCCTGCAAAGTTTTCTCCTACTAGCTGTTCCGGCAATTAGAAAATTTCCTGTCAGGCGGGTCCTGAAATGCCAGAAAAAGAGGCCTGACAATTTTCCTGTGGTAAAAGAAAGGAGAAACAAATGGCAAGGGCACTAATGTAGCTGATAGGTAGAGAGGCCAGAACAGGAAACCAAAACAGATTTGCTGATAGCAAAATCCTGTTGAAAAGTTATTTACTCCTGGTTCCCAGCAATCCAGTGAATTTTCACAGCCAGTGAAATGAACATTATTTTATTTCTGAATCCTGAGAAATGCCAGTATTTCTAAGTATATGACTCTAAAAGCAACTGAAACTAGTCAGCACTATTAAAGTAATGTCTTTGATAGTGAAATTTAACCCTCTGTAATGTTCATACACACAATCCAAAGGATAGTCTCAAGACTATTTTAAGGTTATATATAGACAGGTCTTGGGTGTTCCCTGTCATTGAGGAAGAGTTTCATAACTACGGGAAGAAAATGACCACATGCAAAAGAAACTTTTTGATTGTGATGTAAGGACAAATTCTTTCTGTCTTAAGTGCAAGTAAATTACATTTAAATTTACATTGGTTATGAACATCAATTATCAACCAGGTTAAAGATTTCAAGGCCCATAGCTAAAACTCACATTCCTAGTTGATAAAAACGAAATTAAAAAGTCCAACTCCCTAGGTTATTACTGAGCAAACAGAACACTTACTGAAGAAGCCAAAGTGGAAAAGGAGGGGTGAAGCTCCCAGACAATGTTTTACTGCACCCTCTAATACAGGGGTGGGCAAACTTTTTGACTCGAGGGTCACAATGGGTTCTTAAACTGGACCGGAGGGCCGGAACAAAAGCATGGATGGAGTGTTTGTGTGAACTAATATAAATTCAAAGTAAACATCATTACATAAAAGGGTACGGTTTTTTTTTTTGTTTTTTTTTTGTTTTGTTTTTTTTTAGTTTTATTCATTTCAAACGGGCCGGATCCGGCACACGGGCCGTAGTTTGCCCACGGCTGCTCTAATAGCTTTTAGAAATTCATCTAAAGTATTTTTGCTTTGGAAAATATTTTTTTAAAGTATGCCAATATTCAGAGCAGTATAAAGATAGCAGCATTTAAACAAAACCAAAGGACAGAAGCATGAAGAGCTGTGAGAAAAAGTGCTACTTATCAAACATTTAGTCTATGTGTAACCAACAAAACACTCAAACATTAATCTACACTGCCAATACAAATTTAATAAAATCACTAAATTTTCAAAACCTGAAGGGCTTCTAAAAAACCCAAGAACAATGAGCTGGCTCTGTGGATGAAGAAACTATTGTCGAGGTAGACACGTAAATTTCATGATGGAGCTATATCTACAATGGGAGCTTAGTGCTACAGGTACCACATGAAAGGCCAGGGGCTCCCTTCCTGCTGTATCAAATTTTTATGGCAATGTTCTATAAATGTTCCTGCTATATCAAATTTTCTAAATGTTCTATAAATGACCTAATGTAAGATGAAGAATAAAAAATTTTGCTCAAGTAAAAAAAAAAATCCTATGTAACTAAATATATTAGAATCAACTGGGACCCAAATAAATATCCAAAATAAAACTTTGAATTCTGCCTGAGAAACTGTACACTCTCTTGATTAAAAATGCATACCTAAATTTCTTAGCATTTAGAAAGTTTTCCATCAGAACAAGAACCTTCCCATTTTCCAAAAGGAATTACTTAAGGCTCCTTACAATGCTGCAAAAGGGCAGAAAGGCTAGAAATGTCAAGAAGAAGCAAACGTCATGGTTACTGTACAACAGATTAGGATGTTCAAAACAAAATAGAAGTGCCTCTGTATGGATCAGTCATCAACTTTATTCAAGTAATACTTAAGAACAGAAGCAACGAAATAACCTTTTTGGAATTTAAAGGATTAATCTAAATTGACTTTAATGACTACTGATGCTCAGGTTAACAAGTTACATTTTGCTGTGCATTGTGCTTTTTAATATTAGCACTATGAAAATGAAGCAATATTTCAGTTACTAAAATCTGACATAAGTCTCCCTTAATTAAAATAGTGTAGTGCTGCTATATAATACTTTAGAAAAAATAGATTTCACCTACTGCCTTATTTTTTTTTTAATGTTTATTGATTTTAGATGGAGGAAGAGGGAGACGGAGAGAGAGAGACATTGGTTGTCTCTCATATGTGCCCCAACTGGGACCAAACCCATGACCTTTTGATGTAGAGGATGATGCTCCAACCAATTGAGCCATATGGGCCAGGGCTCATTGCCTTATTTTAAAAAATAGTAAATCTTTGGTTAAATGATCATGTGAAGTTAAACATTATATTTTGTCAAGTCACTCACCAAATCATAGGAAAACAAAAGTAACAAACAGGACAGTAAATGATGGTACTTATCCACTGGCATAAATTAATAGAGCTACAACTTGTTACTGAAAAAAAGGAAGTTTCTGTTATTGCATAATGAAAGGGCAATCTACAGAGATAACCAAAATACAAAAATGTGGCATATTAGAGAAAGACTCATAGATACAGATCAGGCAGACAGCTCGGGGGCGGGGGATTGGGGGGTGGAGGGGTTGAGCAAAAAAGACAGTTACAAAAAAGAATAAATATGACACTATATCTGAAGGTAAAGTTAGGACATTTGGCTACCTATTTGGAAAATACAGAAGCCATAAAGGAAAATATTAATATAGATTTGATTATAAAACTAAAAACAAAAACTTCTCTACATCAAAAGGCATCATATGAAAAGCAAAGACCTACAACCAAGATTACTCTACCCAGCAAAGCTATCATTTAGAATTGAAGGTCAGATAAAGAGCTTCCCAGACAAGGGAAAGCTAAAGGAGTTCATCACCACCAAACCAGTATTATATGAAATGTTGTAGGGTACTCTTTAAGAAGAAGAAGAAATAAAAGATCAAAAACATGAACAATAAAATGGCAATAAATGCATATCTTTCAACAATTGAATCTAAAAATCAAAATAAATGAACAATGAATCTAATGAACAAAATAAACTGATGAATAAAATAGAACTAGAGGCATAGAACATGAAACAGACTGAGGAATCTCAGAGGGAAATGGGGAGGGAGGCTGGGAAGAGAGTAATCAAATAACTTATATGCATATAGCCATTAACCATGGACATAGACAATAGGGTGGTGAAGGCCTGGGGTAGGGCAGGAACCAGGTGGAGGGGGGAATGGGGGAAAAAAGGGAGACATTGGTAATACTCTCAACAACAAAGGTTAAAAAAAAAACATCAAAGAACAAAAGGCACCATAAACAAACTTAAAAGATTAGCTCACGTGATTGGAATCCCTTACAATCCTGTTACAACTCATGACTGAGCAACTGCTTTATTTGGGTGTTAATTATCACCTAACAAGAATGAAAGCTCTTAAAGCCCTTTGTTACATTGCTTAAGGCATTTATTACTATTTGAGCACATCCTATTGCCCCTACCAGATTAATCTTCACAACAGGCATCATACTTACCTTTGTATTCCCATAGCAAATAGCACGTAGTAGGAACTCAAATAATGGCTGCCTGAATAAGTATCATATGCTGAAGTCTGAAATGGACATAACCTGTGGGATTGTGTGCATGAAACTAGATATTATTATTCATTCTTTTCCTGCCTCTAACTCAACTTTTTTTACATTTAACTTATTATAATAAATGTTTCAGGTAGTTTTTTCTTGTTTGTAAATCTTACTGGTTTCATCTACCTTATTATTTAAAGAGTAACTTTTATTACAAAAATTATGCATGTCCATTATAAAAACTTAAAAAATAAATATACACAAAAGGGAAAAAAACCAAGAAAATAAAAATCACTATTTTGGTGCATTTTTCTCAGTCTTTTTCTGTATACACACATGCACACATTTAGACCATACTACATATATTATCACTTTTTTTCTGTAAAGGGCCAGAGACAGTAAATGTTTTCAGCTTTGCAGGCCATATGGTCTCTGTCAACTCTGCCACTGCAGTGGTAAAAGGAATGGGTGAGGCTGTGTTCCAATAAAACTTCATTTACAAAAACAGGTGACAGGTTTTAGGTTTATTTTGCTGACCCCTGTTCTCTATTATTAAATAACCTTCAATGTATTATTCATGACTGCATAGGATTCTACTATACAAATCCCCTGTGGTTGGGTATTTGATCTTCTATACCACTGAGATGTCCCCATCCTTTGTGCACATTAACATTTAGAAATAATTTCTAAAAGTGAAGTTGCATTTCTAATAAGCAGAGTTTGCAGCATTAAGATTTTTTTTTATCCTAACTTATTTGCCAAATCGTCCTCCAGGAAGAACCTAAAAAATGAGGGAATCACACCAAGACCTCAGGTAGGGGCAAACTGACAGCCAAGCATAGCCAGGAAGAGACCAAACCTGGTCATGCCCATCTCTGTTTACACATGAGCTCCTGCTGTTTTTGCCCTACCGCTGACTTAAATAGTTGCTACAGAGACCATATGGCCTACAAAGTCAGTAAAATATTTACTGTCTAGTTTCTAGACAAAGTTTTCTGACAAAGTTTGGTCTAGAGCCCTCAAACAGAAAAAGCTGCAGATGCAAAAGACCTGAGATAGGAATCAACTTAATGAATTCAAAACAAAGGAAAGACCTTAGTGACTAGAATGTGAACACCACAGAAAGAGAAGGAGATGGAGAGGTAGGATGGGACCATATTAAGGCTTTATAGATTATCAAAAAGGTTAGATTAGGATTTTATTTCAAGTGTAATGAGAAGCTAATCTTCCCAATTTTAGGCAATGGCAACATTACCAATCTCAAAAACCTGAAGTTCTTTTTGACTCTTTCCTTTATCTAATTTTCTTCCCTTCATATTTGATCTGTCAAGAAATTTTATTTATTTTATCTCTGAAATTAACCTCAAATCTATTTCTAGTTCCTCTGTTACTCTCAGTACAAATCCTCATCATCTAGTGCCATCTAACTGGTTTTCCTGCTTTCCAATTTTCCCTGTGCAATCCCCTCTTTTCACAGCAGCCAGAATCATCTTAAAACAGAAATCAGACCAGGTCATACTCATACCTCGAATTCTGCAGTGGCTTTGCATCACAGCACAAAGCCCAAATTTCTCATAGTCTATGAAGCATAAAGCAAACACTAATAAATACTACCTTGATCCTGAGTTGGGAATATACTGGCTAGATCATTCAAATATAATGTCAATATTTGATTTTAGACATGTTTTATCATGATAAAGTCAGATTATTTCCTTTTTACTAAAAGAGGAATGAATATGCAATTTTTACAAAATGTCATTTTATTATCTATTAATATGGTCAGTGTTTCTCCTTTGATCTACTGATTTAATAACAGATCTATAGATGTCCTAATACATTTGTATTTCTGGGAAAATCCATTGTTTTAATATAGGTCTGTATTTGATTTATGACTTTTATAACTATATTCATAAATTAACAGTTTTCTTTTCTGTGTCAACTTTCATTTTTAGACCTTTGCTAACTTTATAAAACAAACTAGAAGGCAATGAAAATTTTATCTATGCTTTGAGAATTTAAAAACAACAGGAATAATCTATTTCTTGAAGGTTTGAAAGATTTCTCCTACCAAAACATTGAGACCTGGCTCTGTAGTTGCGAAGAGAGGGCTCATTCTTTAATAACTTAAATTTCTCTCATGCTATTGTTGGTATACTAAGTTTTTCTATCCCTTCCTAAATGATATCATTTAGATTTTCCTATAAGACCACATATCTCAGCAAGACTTTCATATTAGTATAGAGTCATACTTAGTATCCTATTTTAAATTAAAGTTAAGGAAAATTTCAAGCATATCTAAAAATAGAATGGTAAAACAAACTCTTTTGTACCCAGCACTTAGCTTTTAACAATGAAAAACTTATGTCCAATCCTGCTTCATACTTCCCCCCACTCCCATACTTAATTATTTTGAAGCAAATCCCAAACATATTATTTCACCTGTAAATATTTTTAAAAATATATTTTATTGATTTTTTTACAGAGAGGAAGGGAGAGAGATAGAGAGTTAGAAACATTGATAAGAGAGAAACATCGATCAGCTGCCTCCTGCACACCTCCTACTGGGGATGTGCCCACAACCAAGGTACATGCCCTTGACCGGAATCGAACCTGGGACCCTTCAGTCCACAGGCCGACCCTCTATCCACTGAACCAAACCAGTTAGGGCGAACCTGTAAATATTTTAGTTGTTATGATGCTTTAATCTCCTTCCTATCTGTAATTATATCTTGTTTTGCTTTCCTAAAGCTGTGCATGTGTGTGTGTGTTTTTCCTGTTTTCTAATTCACTGATTTTGGAATTTATATTGAATTCCTTCCTCTTGCTTTTTATAGGTTTACTTTGTAGTTCTTTCTCTAGCTACTTTCACTGAATTCCTTTATTTGAATTCTCAGTTATTAATATACTAGAGGCCCGGTGCACAAAAATGTGTGCACTCGGGGGGGGGGGCCCTCAGCCCGGCCTGTGCCCTCTCGCAGTCTAGGACCCCTCGGGAGATAACGACCTGCTGGCTTAGGCCTGCTCCCGGGTGGCAGAGGGCAGGCCCAATCCCTAGGTGCAGCCCCTGGTCGGGCTCAGAGCAGGGCCGATTGGGGAGTTGGGGCACCGCCCCATCATGCACAGAGCAGGGCAGATTGGGAGGTTGTGATGCCACCCTCAGTCACGCTCAGGGTAGGGCCAATTGGGGGATTGTGGCACTGTCCCCTGTCATACTCAAGGCAGGGTCGATGGGGAGGTTGCGGCGCCACCCCCTGTCACACACAGAGCAGGGCCAATCAGGGGGTTGGGGCGCTGCCCCCGTCACACACAGAGCAGGGCCCATCAGGGGGTTGGGGCACCGCCCTCTATCACCTACAGAGCAGGGCCGATCAGGGGGTTGGGGCGCCGCCACTCTCACACTCAGGGCAGGGCCGATGGGGAGGTTATGGCTCTACCCCATCACACACAGAGCAGGGCCCGTGGGGGGGGGCGTTGGGGAGCTCCCCCCTATCAGGCACAGAGCAGGGCTGCTCAGGGGGTTGGGGCCCCGCTCCCTGTCACACACAAAGCCACAGGGCGATCAGGGGGTTTGGGCGCTGCCCCGTCACGCTGATCCCGGTGCCGGGAGGCATATTACCCTTTTACTATATAGGGTAGAGGCTTGGTGCATGGGTGGGGCTGGCTGGTTTGCCCTGAAGGGTGTCCTGGATCAGGGTGGGGGTCCCCACTGGGGTGCCTGGCCAGTCTGGGTGAGGGGCTGAGGGCTGTTTTCAGGCTGGGAGTGACTGAAGTTCCCAACCGCTCCTTTTTTCCTTTTTTTTTTTTTTATATTCTGGGCCAGCTTTACCTTGAGGCTTGGCTCCAGCTCTTAGGCCTCCTCGGCTGAAAGTAGGTTTCTGGCCTTTGCTTACAATGTTGCTAATCTGCTGGCTGAAGCCCGGCGGTATTTGTTACAATGTTTCTTAAACTGCCCGCTCAGAGGCCTGCAGCTGCAGGCAGGGAACGTTGGTTTCCTCCAACGATCCTCTGTCACTGAGGCAAGCAAGCCTCATGTTAGTTTCAAGCTGCCTGGCTGCCGGCCGCCATCTTGGCTGACAGTTAATTTGCATATCTCGCTGATTAGCCAATGAAAAGGGTAGCGGTCGTACGCCAATTACCATGTTTCTCTTTTATTAGTGTAGATTATCTTTCAAGTATAATTCTAACAATATCATTTAAGATACTATTATGTTCTAAGCACCATGCTTTACATGAAATTATTTCAGTTAATTCTTGCTACAATGAGGTAAGTACTATTATCCACACTACAGATGAAGAAACTGAGGCTTAGAGAGAAGTTAAGAAGCCTGCTACCCAAATTCACACAGTTTGGAAGTGGGAATGGCTGTGACGTTGGTGGTAGTATAACCACATACTTTTATCTGGGAAAAGAGTGTGTATACGTATGGCCAGTGGCTGACTTAGATCAGAAACCAGGAGGTACTAAATCTTTTGATAAGATCCTGAAGGAAGACAGGCCAGTAGAGGGTCCACAGCCAAGTTTCTGAACACTGTTCTACACCATACATTTGTCAAATCCAATTATCAACCATCTTCATGGCTCCATGACGGCTGAGCCCTTCTGGAGAAAAACTAAACCCTATGATAAAAACTTAAAACTAACATGTTATTAACGAATTCCTTAGGATACATTTTTTTTTTGGTATGGATCATTCAATTTTTCAGACACTAAAGGATATACATTTAAGTACTGGAGAAATACTCTCTAGCACACAGCCATCAGTAGATAATGTTAAAAAATGATAAGGTTCTAAGGTTTTAAATCAGAGATGGGAAAAAATTTTGTGATCATCAACTTGAATCAACTGGCATTGGCTTCCGACACCACTGAGAGAGGTTGCTTCTAAGGCCCTGTATCAAGGGAAATCTCACTATGAGCATAAAGAGAGGATAAGGGGGCAGCAGTACCAACATCCCAGGTGAAATCTTGCAGGAAGCAACAATACACCCTAGGTGGCATTTCTCATTTCCCTATCTAGACATTTTTTTTTTCTACTTAGCCTGGTGTTCTTTTTTACTAAGTCATATTTGTATAAAATGGTTTAAATGAAAAGACTCGTTTAGGTAAAGGGGTTATAACTTTCAATATGCCAGTATTTCAGGTTGACTCAATAAAACATTCATACTGGCACAGAACTTAATCAAATCAGTTTGCTCCCTTTCCAATATGGATTAGATCCCTCGAGCTGAAAAAAAGGGGGGGGGGCATTGTGATAAATAGACTAGAGCAGAAGAGAAACAATTTTGGATCTGAGGCACCATATAAGTTAGGCAAGCCATGATACAAAAAAGGGGGGAGGGGAGTTAAAAAGCTCTTAGGTATGAAGGAAAGGGACACTAGGAAGTGAAAGAATAGCCCTTAAAGATAGCCAAATATGTAGCAAAAGGAAACCTTGCACGCTCGGAAATGCTGACTATTATACACATACTCCATTTAATGCTACTATACAGAATGCTAATTATAATGCTACTTATATCAGAAATATTTTCCTTAGTGGCATGTACTTAATTCAACTACAGTATATTTTTTCCCATGCTCTAAGTGCTAAAATATACTCTCAGCCGATGAGAATTAGAAGAACAGACAATACTTTATACTAGTGATTTTCAACTGGTGTGCTGCAAGAGGTACACTTGTATGCTGAAAGAATTTTTAAAACATATAATACCTGACTATTTAGTCAGGGGTACTGACCTCTTTTCCCTTAGATTGTCAAATAAAAAATTGACAACTGCCAACACAATAATAGCAGTCCAGTGTGAATGAATCAAAATTGTACCTTTTTTTGTCAGATGAGCAAAAAATATATTTTGTGGCATGCTGCAGAATTATAGTAATTAGTCTATGTGTGCCATAAGATGAAAAAGGTTGAAATCACTGCTGTACATAATTAGTCAATAAGTGCCGTTAATGTACCACCCCACAAATGTTCCCTGCCAATGAGTGCACTATTATACTTCCTATGCTGAGCGGGTTCTTCACTGTCTATTGTCAGCTCTGCTAGGGCTCGCTTTCTGTGTTTGAGCCATGATGACTGCAAGAGGTATGCAAATGCATACTGGACTCATGGTTATGAGTATCATTTTGGATCTTCAAATCCAAGTTTTAAGGCAGCTTGAGGGAACCTTCAAGGACATGGAGGAAACCAGTGGACAACTGGGAACTGGTGAAATTCCCTGGATCTTCTGAAGGCCATCATATACATCACTACAGCCTTAGGGTAACTGTATTGTATAAACAGTAGCTGGAGTAACGGCATGCATGGAAGTTGGGAGAAACTACTGCTAAAGACCCATCATGACTTCAGAGGACTTGAACAGGGCACTGCTGGTGTATTCTTGCCTGTGTCCTTCATAAGGGTGCTGCTCTTAATCTGGCATTTAAAATATTCTCTAATCCAGCGGTTCTCAACCTGTGGGTCGCGACCCCTTTCGGGTTCGAACGACCCTTTCACAGGGGTCGCCTAAGACCATCGGAAAACACATATATAAGTACATATTGTTTTTGTGATTAATCACTATGCTTGAATTATGTTCAATTTGTAGCAATGAAAATACATCCTGCATATCAGATATTTACGATTCATAACAGTAGCAATATTACAGTTATGAAGTAGCAACGAAAATAATTTTATGGTTGGGGGTCACCACAACATGAGAAACTGTACTAAAGGGTCGCGGCATTAGGAAGGTTGAGAACCGCTGCTCTAATCTATCTTCACTTTACCTTTTTAAACCATTTTTATCACTACTACTTTTAACAAGCTTTCTCCAACCCTTGACAATCATGCATGTGACTTAATATAAGAACTACAGTGGACATTTACTTCAGCCAGTTTCTTCTTAAGGTGAAGAAAACTCTTTGTAAATGTCCTAGAGAAATATAGTAGCTTCTTTCTGTTCACCCTTTGCAAGTGGAAAGGGTGGATCGTTTCTCTATTGACATATTAAAAAAAAAAAGAACTACAAACACTGAGTTGATATATACAGTGTTTAGGACTACAGTAATATAATATTTACAAAGTTGATGTTATGAACAATTAATGTATGCATGGTCATTAGAAAGAATAATAAGGGGAAAAGAAGGATCAAAGGACCAAATTAAGAGAAAGTCCAATCATTTCACAATTTTGTCAGCCATAAAATAGATCCTAAGGGCTCTATTTTATCCTGGGTGAATAGTCTGAGAGAGCAGGCTCAGCCGCTGGAAGGAATAGGACAGGAAAAGTAACACTCGCTGGATTCTTACTTTGTGCTAAGTATTTATTTATCTCTTTTAACTCTCAAGTCCCAGAAGAATCTTCACCTGGTACTATAAGAACCATTAAGGGAACTATTTCTCACTAAGCAAGAAACTGCTTTAATGATTCTTAGATGACTATGGAGACCTAAACAGTCAAGACTCCCTATTTCTTCAGCATGGATCATGCAGAGCATGGAGTCTTCTGGCCAGCTAATAAAGGATGAAAAATTCTGGAGTCCAGGAAAGTATCTTGGCTTGAGGTGCTATACAGCACTCTACCTTCTGCTAGATAGTCTCTCTCCACAGCCCCACCAAAATAAAAGATAAAAATAACAAACTCTCCAGCAGGGAAAGAACAAGACATGGCTAGAGCTTGAGAAAATTCAACTAATTAGATATAAATATGAATTAATATGCAAACATTCCTGGGGGAGGGAAATGGGGTTTGGTGTTGACTATCCATTATATTCTAATATAAGCCAATTGAATGACAAATTTTCTTATATTTTATGAGATATGTGGAGGAAATAAAAGTTTTTATTTCAGGTGCTTAAAGAAAGGATCATGCCTTTAGGAAGCCAGAAGGAAAACAGCATTAAAATTACAAAGATAGAAGAGAAGTGGATCTAGGATATGGGAAGGAGTCAGATTGCAGGGCAAAGAATAAAGGAAAGAGAGGAAGAGAGGAGGTGCAAAGAAAGGGAGAATGCAGCCAAAATGGAATGGCTCCACTGCAAACAGAAACCAGGGGACATGTTCAAGGGACAACATGAGGAGCAGCTTAGTAAGCTTTTACTTGATCTCCCTATTTTCAGCCAGTAGCTCACCCCACCTCCTACTATGCCTGGGGTTTCCTAAGTCTGGAGTCTCTCTGGTTCATTTTTCCCTATGAAATACCTTTTGTCTTTTCTGGGGAGAGGAGAGAGTATAAACTCTTTATATAGTCATTCAACCAATCTCTGTTTTCAGCTGCGTGCCATATCTAGACTTTCCATAGTACCTGATAACATCATTCTTAAGCTCATCTGGAGCTTTGGGTCTCTGAATAAGGCTTACTTCCTGCTGATATACTCCTCTAAAAGTATTTAGGTCCTATAACTTCCTCTTGTTAGGACTCTTTTATCTTCTTTTCATAATTACATATCTTGATTCAATTACAGAAGTCTTCTAATTTCAAAGACCACATTTCTGTTTCTTATTGTTTTAGGTGATAATTTCTCAGAGGAGAAGAGGCCTAAAGCAGCTTTATCTTTCCACTTTAAAACTAAAAGTTTCCCTTATATGCTTTTGTGTCTCCAGCAACCTAATAGAGTTCTTGGCACCCAACAGACATTCATTAACTACTTGGTTAATGAACGATTACCCGTAGTTACAAACTAAGCTGCTGTAACAAAAAGATCTCCAAATGCAATGACTCAAACAGGATAAGTGCCTATTTTCCTCTCATGGAGCACTCCATAGGTAACAGGATAGGTTAGAGTGAAGAGGTGTTGCTAGATTATTAGGTCATTAAAGATGCAGGTTTCTTCTCTCTTGTTATCCTCCATCCATCTCATGATCTTGTCGTGGTCAAAACTGGCTAATCATTACACTCTGCATTCTAGCTCATGGAAAAGGAGCCGTTCAACCTACTAGAAAGCCTACCAGTTGACAAATTCCACACATACAATTATCTCATAGTTTCTATAGGCCAGGAATCTGGGCCAACAAACATGTCAGCTTGGAAGTAGATCCTTCTCCACATTAAGTTTCAGATGAGATTCTAGCCCTGGCCAACTGCTTGACTGCAGTCTGTGAGACTCTGACCCAAAAAACCCAGTTAAGCTGTACACAGATTCCTGGCCCACAGAAACTGTGAGATAATAAGTGCATGTTGTTTCAAGCTACTAAATTTGGGGTCATTTGTTATGCATCAAAAAGATAACTAATATGACATCTCAGTTTTCACTATTTAAATTATCAATAACTGACAAAATAAAAAAAATTAATTGTACATTAAAGGCAAATATAATTTTAAAGTATAAAGCTAACATATTTTGACAATCTTTTGGATTTAATGCCATTAAATATTAAATATTAGGCTTTTATGTTATACTTAAACCTAATTCCTATAATCTGGAATGCTCTGCTCAACTAAGATATTACCAGCAGTTCACCCACACTGCTGGTAATATCTTAGTTCTATACCTTTTCACCTTATCTTTAGAATGCAGTTTCTTCCACAGGTAAGTGTTACTAATGCCGTGAGTACTTTGAGGGAAAGAATGAGCCATGTAATATTGCAATGAAAAACTGCTTTGATTTTAGGCTAAAGAGAATAAAAAATTTGAAGGTTTGCCTTCCAAAAAGAATTGTTACATGAAGGAAAAAAAGGTAGTTGGTGGCAGAAAAATCAATATTAACATGTACTGATTGTTTTTATGTTTGCTTAAATGCCAATAAATATATACTCTGGATTAATGAAGTAAAATGCCTCAAATGTTTTGGGAGTTATAGAAATGTGACCAATGTGAAGGCAGCCGTGGGCACCAGACCCCATGTCCGGGTCCTGTGCTAGCCAAAGCATAATTCATGCATTCATTTAATTAACAAGCACTTATTGGGGTGCTGGATATAAAACAGGGAATAGGTGAGTGCCGCCCACGCGCGGCTGCCACCCGCTCGTGCTCGCCGGGAAACTACAGCTCCTGGCGGGCCCCGCGCCGTAAAACAGGGACTATATCAGACATGGTCACTGCTTCATGCAGCTCACAGTTTAGTAGGGAATATAAACAAATAAATAAGCAATAAAATCTAGTGTGGTGCTGCTATTTAGGGCATGCATGGACTGCTGTGGCAACACAAAGGAAAAACACTGAACTCAAGGTGAAAATGGAAGTGACAGTTGTATCAGGAAGATGTCTCAGTTGAAGAGATATCAAAACGTGGATCTGAAGGATGATCAGGAATTAACTGGAAGGGGGTGGTAAGGGAAAAAAAAATTCTGGGAGAGGGAATATCACCTCTGAAGGCCCAGGAGCAAAAGAGAACCCGATACATTTGAGTGATTAGACTTTCAGTACAGGGTAGATGTGTGTGTCCAGGGAGGATATAAAGAATTATGCAAGGCCTTATTATGCAGGACCTGGTAGGTCACACTGCAGAGTTTGGACTTTATTTAAAGACACAGCAGAGAAGACATCCCTCTTACAATATAACGAAACCTACAAAATTCTCAGAATTATCTTAATAAGAAATAGACAAAACTATATGCAAGAAACCATAAAATTTTGATAAAGGTTATAAAAGAATATCAAAATAAATGAATGTCCTTGGATGTGAAGACTCAATATTATTAAAATATTATTATTTACAGTAACTGAAACTGTATGTGAAGTCAAAATCTTCAGAGATGTTGTAGGTTGAATTATGTCCTCCAAAAGGTATGTTCAATATTCCCTATGCTATACTTTACATGGTGTCACATGGGTACTAGATTTCTTGGGGTTATCACTCTGTAAGCGGTATATAAATGTCTAATCACTATGCTGAATACCTGAAACTAATATAATATAGTATGTCAAATATAATTGAAAAAGAATCCTAGCCAGCATGACTCACTGGTTGAACACTGACCTATGAACCAGGAAGTCAAGGTTCGATTCCTGGTCAGGGCAAATGCCCAGATTGCAGGCTCAGTGCCCAGTGTGGGGCATGCATGAGTCAGTCAATCAATGATTCTCTCTCATCATTGATGTTTCTATCTCTCTCTCTCCTTTCCTCTCTGAAATCAATAAAAATATATTTAAAAAAAAGAAAAAGAAAATTTTAAAAACTGTTAAAAAGGTATGTTCAAGTTCTAATCCACTGTACCTGTGAATGTGATCTTATTTGAAAATAGGGTCTTTGCAGATATAATATTAAGATGAGGTCAAACTGGAGTTGGATGAGCCCTAAACCAATAGACTGCTGTCTTTATAAGAGGAAAATCTGGATACACAGACACATAGGGAGAATGCCATGTGACAATGGAGGTAGAGGTTGGAGTGATGTGTTTTACACCACCCAGCTTGTGGTACTTTATTAGGGCAGTCTTACGAAACTGATACAATTGGGTATACAGCAATTTTATATATGATAAAAGAAGGATCTTAAATGAGTGGGAATGAATTTTTTTTAAAGTATGTTTTTATTTCGGAGAGAAGAAGGGAGAGAGAGATAGAGAGAGAGAGAGAGAGAGAATCATCAATGATGAGAGAGAATCATTGATCGGCTGCCGCATGCACTCTCCCCAACTGGGAATCAAGCCCACAACCCGGGCATGTGCCCTGACCAGGAATAGAACCATGACCTCCTGGTTCATAGGTCCACACTCAACCACTTAGCCAGACCAGCTGGGTGAATGTGTTTTATGTATTCAATAAGTAGAGATTAGGGCAACAGGGTATTATTTAGAAAGGCGGGTTAGGTTTCTACGTCACAGTAGGTACTAAAATTCCAAGTAGATCACAGAGCTAAATGCTAAAAATAAACCCATAAAAGTGGTAGATGAAAATGTAAGAGACTATATTTAAGACCTTGGTGCAAGAAAGGATTTTTTAACCAAAACATGAAACCCAGTAGCCAGATCTGATTCCTCAAAAATGAAAACTTCTGTACATATGCAATAACGGACAACATAATCAATCTTAAAAAATAGGGAGAAAATATTTGTAACATATGTTATAAACGTGGAGTTAATATCCAGAATATATACAGAAATACTACAGATCATAAGGAGACAAGTATCCCCAAAGAAAATTGGACCAACACAAAAATACAAAAGCCAATAATGCATGGATACTCAACTTCACTAATAATCAAATGAGATGCAAACTGAATGAGAAAGTGTTATTTACTTAAAGTGGCCCAAATTAAAAATAATTTCTGATAATATCCAATGTTGAATATCCTGATTGACCATACCCTATTCAACATGGAATTAAGTTTTTGTTTGATGGGCAATTTGGCAGTGTCTACTGAGATTTATATGTTCATACCCTTTGTTCCAGCTCATTCTTTTCTAAGACTACTAGTCTCCCAGTGCACGAATTTGTGCACATTGAAAAGAAATTAATTAGTAGAAATATTTTAATATCACTATTTGCCCTTTCTCTATAATAGAAGTATCAACCAAATTCATGATCGACAATGACAGATCGGAACACAAGTGTGCGATTGGCACCAGTGAGAGCTTTATATGTATCACACATGCGCGAGTCAACTTAGCCTTTTATAGATATAGAACAAACTTGCCTAATTAGACCTGCTTTCTGATTTAGCTAAACTTTTTCCAGCCCAGTGAAGCACCCCGACTTCTCTTTCAGGTAATTGTCAGCAACACAGCAGTAAATATCAACATGAAGCAGATTATTATTATAGATCATGCAGGGAGAACAAAGGGTAAAATATTTAACTGCAGCAGTGTTTGACTATATTCTGCACAGTGAGAAAACTTGAAGTCATTTTCAAGGTTCACCATTTCTTACTTTTCAGTTGGGTCAACTTTCTAAATTTCCATTTTCCAGCTAATGAAAAGAAAATAGGTTTCTATCGAGTCTCCTATCTACCTACTCCAGGACCTCTGTGAGGATCAAATGAGATGAGGCAGGGGAAAATGCTTTACAGACATTTGGTTACAGTGTAAAGTGTTTCCACCTGGCTATAAAGCAAGTCATGTTCTGGGCTGAAGAAACTCCATGGAGGCTCGTCGCTAGAGAGAGGAAGCTGGGCATTGCTACATGACATCATTACCCAGACACTTAGCATATTAGCCTTTTATATATAGACTAGAGGCCTGATGCACGAAATTCATGCAAGAGTAGGTCTTCCCTCCCCCGGCTGCCAGCACTGGCTTCCCTCTGGCACTGGGGACCCAGGCTTCCCTTGCAGCCCCAGCTTTGTCTGGAAGGACATCTGGCCTAATTAGCATATTATGCTTTTATTATTATAGATATCCTACTAAAACACAAGTTCCCAAAAATAAATAGGGGAAAATTACATTAAGTATAGGACATGCATAAAACAGTGTTATGCAACCATTTAAAATATGTACATCTACATTTTTGTCATAAAAGATGTTTAAGATATTAAATGAATATGAATTGCAGAATATATGTATTTTATAAATATCAGCAATAATTGTCTTATGTGCAGAACAAAAAGAAAATAACTGAGCTGTAACATGGTTATCTTGCATGATATGAGACAATCTATTTACTACTCTCCAATAAATCTATGATTTGGTTTAAAAATTAAGCTTTAAAGTACTAATGAAAACTTTGAATAATATGAGAGCAATTGTTTTCATTCTTTTAAAATCAGTTTCTAAATGTCACTGGCATATTCAAAAATGAATTTTGGGAAAATTCATGTGAAAGAATCAACAGTTTTCTAATACCATAAGATCATTATTTTGCTCAGTTTAAAAGTATGAATACTTAAATTTTATGGTACTTGATTTATCTATATCCCTTATTATGTAAAATTTTACTTACAGTTTGTGGATTAATCTCTTCCTCTCCCATAGGTTCATCCATAATTTGCTGTCCATTCTGTGAAAAGCATAGCAAGTAGAAAGTTACCAAAGCAGATCTTATATCAGTTAAAGTTAAATGAAGGCAGACAAAACAAAATCACATAGGAATATTTTTACCCCTAAAGGGTTCTAATGAAGTACAGAACAACTATATAAGTAAGCAGTTGCCAATTTGCAACAGGGCTGTGCTTCAAAAGTTAACATGTAAATTGTTTATTTTAAACTATAAAAACATTTTTCAATGGAAATGATATAATAAATGATAATTACCTTTCCAGGTGAGCTCTTGAATTTATTTTAATAGTTAAATGCATTACAAATGATCTTATTCAAACCTCACCAAACTTCATTTACAACACTTTCTATGGGAAAAACATTCTAAATTCCAACTCCATTGATAATTAATCAGGGCAACTGATTAATTATTTCAGGGGGAAATTAAGCTAGATCTCTATATCAAAATAGATTCCCGATGGATTAAACATGTAAATGTTAAAAAAAATTCAACAGTGCTGTCAAATCTTTGAGGGAAAAAGGTGGGGGTGGCTGGGTGGGTGGGAAGAGATTAACCAAAG
The DNA here is from genome assembly GCF_963259705.1 of Myotis daubentonii. Lineage (NCBI taxonomy): Eukaryota > Metazoa > Chordata > Mammalia > Chiroptera > Vespertilionidae > Myotis > Myotis daubentonii. Next base: position 128,256,453 of record NC_081861.1, on the reverse strand, counting down.
AACTTATATGCATATATGCCTAACCCATGGACACAGACAATAGTGTGGTGAAGGCCTGGGGGGATGGGTGCAGGGTGGAGGGGGTCAATGGGGAAAAATGGGACATCTGTAATACTTTCAACAATAAAGATAAATTTTAAAACATGTAAAAAAGAAAACTATACAAGTATTAGAAGAAAATACAGGTGAATAATACTTATGGGGTAAGTAGGGTGAAAGTAATAAAGAAAAAAACTTCTACTAGACACAAAAAAGTTAAAAGACAAATTGATTACAAAAAATTAAAAGCAACATATGACAAAAGGTTGGTATCCTCAATACATAAGAGCTTTGTTTTACAAACCTGTAAGAAAAATGATGAACCTCAACAGAAAAGAGCAATAAGGGAAAAAAGTGTTCAGCCTTAATACTAATCAAGGAAATGCATTTAACCAAAAGATACCTCTGCCTTTCAAATTGGTAACGATTTACAGAAAAAAACCACTAGCATTAATATGGGGGAAAGAGCACTCAGGATATACTGCTAGAGAAAGTGTAAATCAGCTCAACCTTTCAGGAAGGCAATATAAGTCTGTATTAAAAACGGCCCATCATTTCGACTTTTTTTTTTTTTAAAACAATGGACAAGTGTGCTTAGATGTACATACAAGAATGCTCACCATAACTTTTTCCAAAAAGAACTCCCAATTGGAAATCTAATTTCCTAACAATAGAGAACTAGTTAAATATATTTGGTACATCCACATTATGGAATACTATGCAGTCATTAAAAATGATGATAAAGATGTAAATTTATTGACATGAAAAGACAGTCACATGTAATAAGTGAAAAAGCAGTTTACAAAACAATATGGATTGTAATGATCCCATTTTAAATAAATATATACATGTTCCAATGTATATATTTCTATGGGAAAAACTCTGGAAGGATATACATCAAAATGTTAACAATGACTATCTCTGGGTGGTAGAATTTTAGACAATTTAAATTGTTTGTTTTTGCTTGTTTGAATTTTCTAATGTTTCTACAATGAATATGTATAATTTGTGTAATTTAAAACAAAATAAAACAAAACCAGAGTCAGGAACATATAGTGTCTTCTCCAGTTCCCTCACTGGAAAAAGGTGTACATTCCCTTGACCACTTGTTAATTCAGCAAATGGACAAGAATCTAAGCTAACCATCTTTGGAGCACTATCAACTAGAAAATAAAAGGTAACCCACCCACTACTCTATACTCCTCATGAGTCAGCTGCTCTGAATTTGAATTCCTTTCTCTATTCTCCCCATCCCTATTCATCCATCCATCCATCCATCCATCCATCCATCCATCCATCCATCCATCCATTTCATTTTATTCTTGCTATGTTCTAGGCACCAAGCTGGAGATGAAAGGTTAACAAACATGCCCCCCATCATAGAGATCCATCCTAGAGGATCTCACAGTTCTACTAACCCATAAAAAGGGTATCTTACATTTTAAAACACTCACAGAATATGTTCCTATATTAGGAAATGCCTATACAATATTACAAAGCACAGAAATGGTGCCAAAATGCAGAAAAGGGGAGGCAGGTATAAGATCTTTATTTTCCTAAGACACTTTCAGAGGCCCATTTCTATGGTAAAGACTCAACTCCATGATACATCTTTCTCCTAAAAGCCACAACCATATATTCAACTGAACACTGATTATTTTTATTTGGGCATCCCAGATAAAATTAAAACTAGATCTTAAAAGAACACTGGCTTTGGAGTCAGAAACCTAGATCAGATTTCTGTTCTTGCACTAATTATGAAGCATTAGATATATGATTTAAACTATCTAAGCTTTAGTTTCTTCATTTGGAAAATAAAGATTGAAAAGTCTTATCTTCAGAGAATTCTGAAGACTAAATGAGATAATGATATCAAACCCTAAGCACTGTGCCTTGCATTTAGTAAACAATCAATTTTAGCTATTTTAATTCTGTCCAAAATTAAATTCAATCACCCCCTCTGTGGCCCACCAATCTGCTACTTCTCCTGTGTTTGGTATCTTAGTGAATGTTATCATTATTCATCTAGTAACCCAAACTAGACTTTTTCATTAATTGTACAGAGTTCTTTTTCTATAATAATCTGCTCAACATCTCTCCTAATATTAGGCTTTTAGAACCCAGGTCTAACTAGAGCTACACTTATATTTTCCATGGGAATATAATTTGAGAACCATCTGCTCCTTGCGACTTTCATGTATGCAAAACAAGAATCACAACTTATAACTTACTTTTAAGGCAAACTGGTACAGCAGAAACAACATTAAACTTGGAATTGGTGGACCAGGTGTAGATTCCTAGGTCTGCCACTTATAAGGTTTTTTTGGGGAAATTGAAATTTTCTCCTATCCTGTTACTTTATCTGTTCAAAATGAGGATACTTGCCCTGTCTACCCAATGGGTCATTGTTAGGCTCAAAACTGAGTTAACTCATAAGAAAGCAGTCTATAAAGAGCTATCTATACCAATGCAAATAACTATTAAGGTGAGGTAGATTATTGAGGATAAAATAATCCTATACTAATAAAAGAGAAAAATGGTAATTGGCGTACAACCGATACCTTTTTCATTGGCTAATCAGTGAGATATGCAAACTAACTGTCAGCCAAGATGGCGGCTGGCAGCCAGGCAGCTGAGAACAGGAGGCTTGGTTGCCCCAGCGATGGAGAAAGTCAAGGGTCCCCGCAGCTGCCGGGCTCTGAGCTCCTGAAGCAACAACTCCAAAAGATACAATGTTTCAATTATAGAAGCTAAAAGATGGCGGTTAATTTGCATACTCAGGCTCCAAGCAGAGCGAAGCCAAACAGCCCTGAAGCAGCAGAGCAGAGAGGCCTCAGGGCCTGGAATCAGCAGAGTCGAGAGGCCTCCCGCCCCGAGATCAGCAGAGGCCAGAGTCGGCCCAGCCCTGCAATCAGGGAGGCGAGAGTTGGCCCAGCCCCGCGATCAGCAGTGCCTAGAGGCCCCCCAGCCCCGGTGATCAGCGGAGCTGAGAGGCCTCCCAGCCCAGGTGATCAGCAGAGTCGAGAGGCCTCCCAGCGCAGGTGATCAGCAGAGCCCAGAGGCCTCCCGGACCCATGATAAGCAGAGCCAAGAGGCCTCCCAGCCCCGGTGATCAGCGGAGCCGAGAGGCCTCCCAGCCCTGGTGATCAGCGGAGTCGGAGGCCCCGCGATCAGCGGAGCCAAGAGGCCTCCCAGCCCCGGTGATCAGCGGAGCCAAGAGGCCTCCCAGCCCGGTGATCAGCGGAGTCGGAGGCCCCACGATCAGCGGAGCCAAGAGGCCTCCGGGCCCCGCAATCAGCGGAGTCAGAGGCCCCGCGATCAGCGGAGCCAAGAGGCCTCCCAGCCCCGGTGATCAGCGGAGTCCAGAGGCCTCCCAGCCCAGGTGATCAGCGGAGCCCAGAGGCCTCCCGGACCCATGATCAGCGGAGCCGAGAGGCCTCCGAGCCCCGGTGATCAGCAGAGTCGGAGGCCCCGCGATCAGCGGAGCCAAGAGGCCTCCCGGCCCCGCGATCAGCAGAGTCGGAGGCCCCGCGATCAGCGGAGCCAAGAGGCCTCCCAGCCCCGGTGATCAGCGGAGCCAAGAGGCCTCCCAGACCCATGATCAGCGGAGCCAAGAGGCCTCCCAGCCCCGGTGATCAGCGGAGTCGGAGGCCCCACGATCAGCGGAGCCAAGAGGCCTCCGGGCCCCGCGATCAGCGGAGTCGGAGGCCCCGCGATCAGCGGAGCCAAGAGGCCTCCCAGCCCAGGTGATCAGCGGAGCCGAGAGGCCTCCCAGCCCCGGTGATCAGCGGAGCCCAGAGGCCTCCCAGCCCCGGTGATCAGCAGAGCCCAGAGGCCTCCCGGACCCATGATCAGCAGAGCCGAGAGGCCTCCCAGCCAGGTTATCAGCAGCCGAGAGTCCTCCTGGCTAGAGATCAGCGGAGCCGAGAGGCCTCCAGGCCCCAGTTATCAGCGGAGCCGAGAGGCCTACAGGCCATGGTTATCAGCAGCCGAGAGGCCTCCAGGCCAGGGATCAGGGGAGCCGAGAGGTGACCTGGCCCTGGGATCAGCAGAGCAGCGAGGCCTCCCAGCACCGGGATCAGTGTGACAGGGTGCGGAGCCCCAACCCTCTGATTGGCCCTGCTCTGTGTGTGACAGGGTACAGAGCCCCAACCCCCCTGATGGGCCCTGCTCTGTGCATGACAGGGGGCGGTGCCCCAACTCCCCAATCGGCCCTGCTCTGAGCCCAACCAGGGGCTGCACCTAGGGATTGGGCCTGCCCTCTGCCACCCGGGAGCAGGCCTAAGCCAGCAGGTCGTTATCTCCCGAGGGGTCCCAGACTGCGAGAGGGCACAGGCCGGGCTGAGGGCCCCCCCACCCCCCGAGTGCACACATTTTTGTGCACCGGGCCTCTAGTACTCCATAAAGTCCTTTTGATCTTAGAATAAAAAGAAGTTTAGGATTTGTAAGGGATCTTGAAAGTCTTCTGTTCCAAATATACATCATATGCTTTGGCTCTTTCTATCCCATTCTCATCTATATTTGAACACTATCAAGACAAGAATGTACTACTTTACCAGGCAGCCTACTACACCATCTGAGAAAAAGTGTTGGTTGCTAGAAAAAATTCATTACATAGTAACTTTCCTCAGCAACAAATTCCCTTTAAGAGGATTACTAATATATGATGGCTAACTTGCCTGCACCATATCTGAAAAGTCATAGGAAGTAAATCTACAGCTGTAACTATAAACCACCCCAAGGCTGTTCTTTTCTAGATGGCTCAAGTTCCTTCAAACATTCCTTTTACACAGATGAGACCATCTTCTTTCTGAGCATGCATCCAATTCCTCTTAAAGAGTGGTATACAGAATTGCATCATGCAGTGAACATTCCAACCTTGATATGATCAATGTAAAGGGCATTATCTTCTTTACTGTCTTAAATACCTTTAATATTAATGCAATTTTCACATGCAATGTTTTTGGAATGGCCACAACACACTGCTGAGTCATACTAAGTTATCTGTTGATTAAATCCTCGTCTTCTTTTTTTATTTATTAAATTGACTAGAGGCCCAGTGCATGAAATTTGTGCATGAGAAGGGGGGTCCCTCAGCCCGGCCTGCACCCTCTCCAATCCGGGACCCATCAGGGGATGTCCCACAGGGATCAGGACTAAACCGGCAGTCGGAGATCCCTCTCGCAATCCGGGACTGCTGGCTCCTAACCACTCACCTGCCTGCTGGCCTGATTGCCCCTAACCACCTCTGCCTGCCAGCCTGATCTCCCCTAACTGCCTCTGCCTTGGCCCCCGCCACTGTGGCTTTGTCCGGAAGGATGTCCAGTCTAATTAGCACGTTACCCTTTTATTAGTATAGATTGGGGTGACATTGGTCAACATGAAGCATACAGGTTTCAGGTGTGGGTTTCTATGTTACAAGATCTGTATATTGCACCGTGTGCCCACTACCCAAAGTCAAATAAATCTTCTCTTGTCACCTTATATTAGGACCCCTTTCTTCCCCACTTGTCTTCTTTATTTACATTACAACTAAGTCCTGTATCCTCTATTTTGTACTTGTTACTCATAGTCTCATGAATAAAACCTTATTTTAAATTTTTGTTTCATCTTTTTCCAGTTCTGATCTATGGCTAGCCTCTATAGATTAGATTCTGAATGTGGCTATCAGCCTCTTTACTATTTTCAGCTTCATGTGATCCATAAATTTTACAATATATTTTCTTTTCTTAACTCCGTACTCAGCTAATTAACACTAATACACTAACAAAGCAATCCAAGAAAAAAACATTGAGTTAAACTTGATCTAAAGGGATTTTATGCTCTACTTTTTGCAAAAATATCTACCTCCTTTCTGAGTTTAGCAAAGATTAAAATTTTGAACAATTTAATTTTTAAAGCAAGAACATATGGAGGCTAATAGCAGTGCAGTATCTTTACAAAGATCTACCAAAAATGGATTTTTACTTCAACAAATGTTTGGTATCATTTCATAAAACAAGGACTCAAAGGTTATCTGTTATAAATGCACAGTTACTTCTTCAGCTAAGAAGTTTCCTTTTTGAAAAATGACTCTTGGCTTCATTAAAGATTAGGTTACATGGACAATCAGTCAGACTCACTATTGCAATTCCTATAGTTCCAAAAGTTCAAGAAAGAGCATCTATTAAACTAGAAAACTTATTCCTCTAATTCAAAGAAACAGAGAAAACAGGTGGTCTGAATCTGGCTAGTACCATATTTAAACCCCATCCTGTCACTTACTGCTATAGTTATCTGACCTTGGGTAAGTTACTTACATTTTGAGCCTCAGTTTCTTCATCTGTAAGATGCATAAAATACCCACCTCACAGTAATAATGTAATTAAAAGGATCCACCAAGGGACAGTAGAAGCTCAGTAAATGCTACTTCCTGTTCCCTCTTTTGCCTCAATTGACTGTGAAACACATATTTCTATAGTTAACTTCTAAATGCAATTCAGTGAACAACTACAAGAGAGTGTTGAAGATACCTGTTTCACCACTTAGTACAGCCAAATTCCTATCAAGCAGGGTGGAAGAGATCATTCATATGCGTGGTATATTTTTATACAATGTGGCTAAAGAATGAGAGCAGACAAAAAATAGTTTAAAAGAGAGGCAAATGTATTTATCCTCTCTCATCCCACCATAATGCCTTCCAGCCAAAAAACTGCAAAGCTTGGCAGATTGTACATATGCAAATATTATGTGAAATACTGGAAAAGGTTAGAAAATTCTAATCACGCTTTACTCTGTTAGTCTGAAATGTGTAAAAGTAAAAAATCAGATAACATACACTATGGGTCTCATCAGAACAAATCAGATAAAGGAGACTGTCAGCTTGAGTTTCAGTAGGAATTATTTTCAAAATAACTTCTAATGTTATGGTATAAAATTACCACTTAAGATCATCTTCCTGGTTTAAATTAAAGAGGCTGAACAATTCAAATCAGTCATTCTGAATCAAGGTTTTAGGACTTCTAGAATATTCCCAAGTATTTAAAGGAAAATTCAGATGTTTAAAATAAGAACATTTTACTGTTTAAAAAAATTCACTTTAAGTAGCCTTACTAAACAGATTTTGTTATAATGGCATGTTATAATAATGTATATTTCCAGGCTACTGTTTGACACCTTTGAAGAAAATATAAAATAAATTTTAAAAAATGCTTTGAGTTAGCAGGAGATCATCATATACAAATATACTGGGACTAAAATAATTATCTGTCCCAGTACATGCTAACTTTAACTTAGTAGGACATACACCATGTACTGACATTTTCCTACCTAAAAATGGAATGTTACATATGAACATTGGGAAAAAAGAATTCCTCAGAGAACAACAGCCTTAAATAAGAGGGAGGGAAGAAGAAAAGAAAGGGTCCAGAGCCCTAGTGGAGACCCAGGTTGTAGGAATGGGCATGGACCATACTTTTTTTTTAACCACCTTCAAAGTATATTTGCCTTCCAAGCTCATGGTATCAGTGATGGTTTTCCTGCCCAAAGTGTGTAACAGGAGTTCCATGAAGGTGCTGAGGATGAGGCATTAGAAACCTCTCTCAAACTTCAGTTAAGATATGATAAAATTGTTCAGAATCCAAAGAATCTATGCAATCACAATGAAACAACAAGAAACAAGCATTTTATATTCTTAATAAGGAAGGTATATAATCCTTACCAATGTGACAGGATTAAGAATCAGCTCCTCATTTATCCTAAGGAAATATCAGAGATGTGCATAAAGACTTAATGTACAGTGATAGTCATCATACTCATTATACTGAAAAATAGAAAACAATCTAAATGACCAACAGGGGACTGGTAAAATAAATCATAATACATCTATTCATATGTAGGAATACTATGCAATGGTTAAAATCAGGGCCTCAAAGAAAAATTAATGATGCAAAGATATGTTTGCAATATATTAAATTAAAAGGGATACAAAACTATGTAGTATGATTCCAATTTTGCACCCCCTTCCAATATGTGTGCATGTAAGTAGCAAAGTATATGTAAAATCTTATCAGTAGTTACCTGGGTCATAGGATTTTCTTCTTTGTACTGTATTTTCAAAAGTATATGCATTAATTATATTTTATTTTTTTAAAGATAATAAAACAATCAATGTAATTAGAAAAATCCATTTATTCTAGATAAGGTGCCCTTATACCTGCTTTGCTATTCCTCCAGCAACTAAAGACCTGCTAGTAGTCAAGACTGTTCTATTTTCTCGACAAGTATAGGAATGACCTCTGGTTATATCTTCATTTTAAGAAGTTTTTTCTTTCCTTTCTGGTTCTGTGGTTTTGGCCTTAGAAAACAGATACATTTTAGGCCTGAATCCACCTCATGTTTTTTAGAGTGTACCCCTAAGGGGAATTCTGCTTATGAAACAAGAGTATGTTGAGATAAGAAGAAAAGAAAACACGATAGCCAAAATTAAATCTGCATTGTGAACAGCAAGTATTAGAATTGACACTGCAGAAAACGGAATCCATGCCACGGAGGACAAACTTGAGTACATGAAAAAGAAAATGAAAGAAAATATTTAAAAATTATGGAGGACAGACATAGAAATAATCTATGAATACAAATGTTCCTAAAGAAAAAACAGAGCAGTTTAATCAATCAAAAGTATAAGAAAACTTTCCAGTTCTGAAAAAAAATACCTGAGACTGGAGACTGAGAAGGTTCAACAGAGATCATCAACACCAAGACATGTCCTGGCAAATGTTTTTAAATTTCAAGGATAAAGATATAATCCTATAAGCATACAAGCAGAAAAAAATAGGTTATTTTCAAAGGAACTAAAACCAGATTGACCTCAGAGTTTTCCCCTGCAACAATAAAATGCCAGAAGACAATGAAGTATTGACACAGAGTTGAAAGGGAAAAATTATGATCTAAGAATTTTATACCTTGTCCTAGTTTTTCATGTACAAATGCCACAGGAAATTATTCTTAGGTTTGCAAAGCCTTATAAATGTCACCATTCTGGTAGTACCTTTTTTCATAAATTGTTCAAAGGCGTGTCCTAGACTATTGAAAGAGAGTCAAAATAAGAATTCAAGAATATTGAAGTAGAAAAGAAATGCTGAAGTATACTGACGCCAACTTAATATCTAGAAATAACTGGGTGGAAAAGTTAAGCCCACTTAAAAAAAGGGTCAAAAATGAAGGAAAAATTGATATAAGTATATAAACAATATAAAACTTTAGAAAGTTAAAGGTAAGATCTATAATGTCAGGCTAAATTAATGTGAACTCAAAATAAGAGTTAGTGGAAGAAGGGAGAAACAGAGATTCTAAATTTTCTGTCCTAAAAGGATATTTAAAAACCACTATTTTTAGTAATTAGCTAGTAAATATAAAATTTGCAATGCTTTAAAAAAACATATTTACTTATTGCAGTCCAAATCACTAGAAGATAGTAACTGGCAGACTGTGAACAGTACTTTACACAGGCATTACATTCAACCCTAAGATCACGAGGTAGGCATAATTATCCCTGTTTTACAGATGAGGAAACAAAGGCTCAGCAAAGTTAATTAGTGAATGGCAGAAGCAAGATTCAAACCCAGGTCTTTCCAGTTCCGTAACTCTTTCATCACTATTTCATAACCTCCTTAACAAACAATCCATACGACAAAAATAGAAATAACCCCAAACAGAATAAAAAACTTATAATAAGATGAATGAGATCATTCCAAAATAATGTAAGAAATGTAAAGTGTGAAGTATCTAGTGAAAATTAAGGGTCTTACTGTATATTTACTGGGATTACAGAATTACTTGTTTTTATGAATGATGATGATATGGTAATTATGTTTTTAAAAGTCTTTATATTTTCAGAAATATAGATGTAAATATTTACATCTGACGATGTATCTAGGATTAGCCTCAAAATAATCCACTGGAGCCAGAGAGGGGAAGAAAGAGTATGTGGAGAGGGCGGTGATAATTATTGAGGCTGGGTTATGGGAATATGGTGGTTCATTATACTTATTCTCTTTACTGTGGCATGTGTTTAAAATGCTTGATAACAAAAACTTAAAAGCTTAAAACATCCACATAATCACTTACTACTTTAAAGAGAAACCCAAACAAAACATAGCAAAACAAAGCATAGAAAAACATAAAGAAAAAGAAAGCAAGTATTTGTAAGATTAAAGCCAAAAATAAATTGTGAGGGCAAAAACCTTAAGCCAATAAGAAAGGTCATTTAATTTGGACTAAAAATATAATTAGTACTTAATATATGTAGTAATAATAACCACTACCATTTACTAAGGAATTATCATGCACCAGGTAAGTGCTAAGTCCTATAGATCATCTTTGATGCTTCTGACAACTCTGAGGCATTATCACTAATTTACAACTGAAAAAATTAAGCCAAGATGGGTATGTTCATCTTTTTAAGCACTGTGTCCTCAATACCTAGCAAAATGCCTGACAGATTGTAGGTGCTCAATAAATATTACAATAAATGAAAAAACCTAATATCCTGCCTAATTTCAAACCCAAATCTGATTCTAAAACCCCTATTCTTAATCACATTTACATCTTTTAATAATGATATTTCATAGTAACAATAAAGATGCTCATTTCCTTCTGTGTTTGCTTCTATTTTTCAGATTTTCTATAATTAGCACGTGTTATTTTTTCAAACATATCATTAAAATAATAAATGCAAAATAGTATTGAACATTTAATCACAGGCTAACTTAACATAAAATAAAAGATATTTTGGGGACTATAACATGAAATAAACGGAAACAAAATAGGAGGAATTTTAGCACACTAATGTCAATTAGCATAATGCACAAAATAAAGACCAACCATATGACATAATTTATGAGAATAAGTAGGTAATGAATTTTATAATGTATAAAGAATATAGGTTATTTTCAAGTATCTATGAAAAGTTATAAAGAATAATTAAGTGGTGAGGTGGATGGAGGGAGATTAACCAGAAAACTTACATGCATATATGCATAGCTCATGGACACAGACAATAGGGTCAATGGAAATAAAACAACAACATAGGGGACATCTGTAATACTATCAACAATAAAGATAAATTTTTAAAAAAGACTAACCGTGTTCTAGACCATAAAATCCAAAATTCTTAAAAGCAGAAATTGCACAGATCATATCTTCTGATTATGGTAAAAAATTGAATAAAGCAATAAACTAAAGCCCTCATTCAAAAATTAATATTCTTCTAAATAAATACTGGCTCAAGGAAATACTAATAACAGATATCATTTATGCAATTCTTATTTTGTTCAAAGTATAGTATTAGTTATGTTACACATATTCTCTCATTTAATCTCAACTAATCATTAGTAAGCCATGAGAGGTATGTTATTATGTATAGTAAAGGGAAAAAGTTAGGTTGAGATTTAATAACCTGTTAAAGATCACAGAACTATTGAGTTTGTAGATAACTGAACCCAAGTCTGAATCCAAAACTTACACTACTACACATAAATGCTGTCATATATTACTGGTAGAATTCACATTTAGGCATCTAGTTATGTTCATTTTTCTCTATTTATAAAATAACATTTTATTATAAGTGGAAAAGATTAGAGTTCTTCCTTAACACATATTCTGAAATTGGCCATTTGTTGAATATGCTATTCTAAGGAGGTAATGGTTCATTTGTCTAACATCATTGATCAATGATTATATTTCAAACTGCATAATCTGCTAAGAGATTTCTTTGAATATATTTATATTCTCAATAGGACAATCAAAAAAGGAAGAAACTATAATATTAGATAAATAAATTAGAGAAGATACGATAAACATGATTTGTCACTAAATTTATTTCTAAAAAGCAGCATGAACTTGGAAAAGTCACTATTTTCTGATATTTATTTGCAAGCCATAAGAGTTTGGTGGAACCTTGGCCAGGATGGATTTGAAAGTCTACCCCTAACTGTGGGCAAGCCCTTAAGCCTCTCTGAGTTGTGGCTTTCCTCATGCATAAAATATGTGGATACCTAAGAGCTCTTCCAGCTTGGAAATGTTATAATCCTGTGACTTTAAGGATTAAAGTTATTTAAGATTTTGTGAATTTTTTACACCTGAGGATATTACTGATTCTATATTTAAAGCTCTTATGTTATTTCTAATTACTTCTTTCTCTTTTGCGTCCAAAATAGTTTTATCTATATCCTTCAGTGGTGCCTTTGTACCCAAGTGTAAGCAAGAATAACGCCAAAGAAAGGACTGCACAAATGTTGTCACATGAAAGAGAAATACTAATGAAAAGAAAAGAAAACATAGTTTTTTCTGGGCAGGTTAAGGAACCTAAAGTAATTTTATAATTTCCACAATCCAATTTTACTGTCCTTATTTTGCTAGCACTGAAAATTATTAAAATGTCAAATTTTCTTTTTAAGTGCCTCTGTCTACTCCCAGACAGCCCTATTCCTGCCTTCCTAATACCTTTGTACCCTACTTCTTAGTACTTGTGGAGTTTGTAGTATTTCCCATACCTGCCTAATGATCAGAATCACCTAAGATTCCCATTCACAATACATTACCTGGCCTAACCCCAAACCAAAAATGAATCAGAAGTTCCAGAAGCCCCATGGCTTAGTATTTCATTTTTTAAACAGGCACCTTAGATGATTCCTGTGATTAGACAGTCTGGGAAATCACAGTGTTGGAAAGATCATGGGCTTTGTAGCCTGATATATGATTTCAAAACCTGGCTTTATCCTTTATTATAGGTGTGACTTTGGGCAAGTTACTTAACATGAGTCTCAGTTTTCCAATCCACAAGATTTGGATGCTAGTTATGTTGAAGGTTTTGGTAAAGTTCATTATGCCTAGCCGTGCCAGTAAGTGTTAGCTTCTCTTTCTTCCTGCTCATCTTGCCACAGGAAATGACAAATACAAATATCTGAGGGGATTCTGATGAGTCCCTTGCTCTAATGGATCCACTTCCATTTCTAGGGCTAAAAATCAGAGTACTAGATAACTATTTAATGCATTACTTGGGTTGGCTAATTTAAGAGTCTCAGGAACAAGGTTAATAATTTCTTCTGGTTTCCAGAGGCTTAAAGAAGCCCTCCTACCTAAAACAGACATAACCATTATGCTAGGCTTCAAAGTTCAAGCTATGTGGTTGTGGCAAGATTACCTGCACCTCTTATTTCCTCATCAGTAAAACAAGTGCTGCTTAAATGTTTGCCGAACTGACCACAATACATTATTGATAAGATAACTGTTAACTAACAATCACTTAAAATAATTACCTTAAACACAGTCTTACAAACATCTTTATAACAAAAAGAAGATAATAATAGCTTGCAAGTAAGTGAAATGAGACAGGATGAGATTTGCTCAAATACACAATAAATCAGAGGTTCACATCCAAGCAAAATTCTTATGTAGTATCAACTGTATCTCTTTAAAACTTAAATTTATTGGGCTGACATTGGTTAATAACTTTGTATGTTTCAGGTGTACAATTCTATAACACATCATCTGTATATTGCATTGTGTGCTCATCACCCAATGTCTAGTCTCCTTCCATCACCATTTATCCCTCCTTTTACCCTCTTTATCCCTCCTTCCCCATTCATCCCCTTTGTTAACCACCATACTTCAACTGTATCTTAACACAAAATGTTTTAGACAAGTTTGGAGTTGACTGAGGAAAAAAAAATCCAAACTACTTACTCATTAAAAATGTGTGGGTATTTAAAAATTATCATAGGCATAAATACACAATCTGGCAACAAGACTTATTTCTGAAAAAGTAGTCAGAAATACAGTTTCTAATTACAGCTCCATGATTAATTCTAGCTGCACATATATTATGCATATACACTATTAATAAGAGCACTTAACTAAAATTATTAGTATTAACTGTTCAGACAAGCTATAAATTAATAAAAAAAATTTAAAAACTAAAAATCTGGGAACATTCAAGACAGAAAAGTTACCCTCAATTCTTAAAAAAATAAGAAAAATAACAAACTTCAAATCCTATTGAAAGTAATTTATTTACTTATTTTTTCTATTAAAGAACCATAATTTCTCTCTTGACTTATTCAAATTATTCTTTAATGCACCTGAATTTCATTCAGTTTCTGCCCTTTGCTTGTTAGGTTTATTTCCAGACATTTAATATTTTTATTGCTATTTTAAATGAGATATTTTCCCCCATTTTCATGTCTAACTAGGTAAGCTATTTATTGATTTCTGGACCTATTCTGTATAATATCACCTTTAGACTATCATTAGTTTTAACAAACCTTTTTAGTGGTTTCCTTAGATTACTTAAGTAGATGATATGAATAGTAATCTTTTATCCTTCTTTTGAATATCTTTGATTTTGTTTAATTGCATTAGCAAACTCTTTTAGAATGTAAAATCGAAGTGAAAACAGTAGGCATAGTTTTAATGAGACTTCCTATAATATGTCCCCATCAAGCATGATGCTGGCTATTGGTCTGATATATATTTGATTTTTTCCATCACTATTTATCCATGTCCATGGGCTCTCTCTCTCTCTCTTTTTAATATTATGAACACATCATTTTATTTCTGTTTTACTAAATGTTTAATTGAGAACCACCATTGACTTTTATTTAATGCTTTATGACTTTTTAAACTTTTTAATTAGAAATGATTATAGGTTCACAGGAAGTTGCAAAAATAGTACAGAGATGCCATATACCCTTAACCCAGTGGTTTCATCTTACATAAATCCCTGTCAAACACATGAAATGTATACTGGTACAATGCCCAGATTCTATTCAGATTTCACAGGTTCTCGTGTGTGTGCATGCTATATATTTTACCACATGTATAGGTTCCTGTATCTATGACCACAGTAACAATTCTGAACAATTCATTACCAAAGTCCTATGTTTGCCTGTTTATGACTTGACTCACATCCCTTTATACCCTCCTAACCTTGGTAACCGCTAACCTAGTCTCAATTTCTACAATTTTGTCATTTCAAGAATGTTCTATTAATGCAATCACAATATGTAACATTTTTTCACTCAGTATAAATTCCCTTGAGATTCATCCAAGTTTTTATATCAATAATTCATTCATTTTAATTGCTGGGTAGTGTTGGATGGTGTGGATATACCACAGCCTGTTTAGCTATTCACCTATTGAAGGACATTTGGTTTTTAACTTTTAGATATTACAAATAAATCTGCTATGAACATTTGTGTACAGACTTTTGTGTGGACATACATTTTCATTTCTCTGGGATAAATGCCTAGGAGGATGACTGCTGGGTCATATAAGTAAGAGTATGTTTAGTTTTCTAAAGAAATGGACAAACTATTTTCCAGAAGAGCTGTATCATTTTACATTCCCATCACCAGTTTGTTCACATCCTCAACATTTGGTATTGTCACTATTTTTTATTCTGGCTGTTCTAATAGGCATGTAATATTTCACTGTCGTTTTTTTCATTTCCCTGATAGCTAACCATGTTGACATCTTTTCATATGCGTATTTGCTATCCATATATCCCTTTTGGTGAAATGTCTGTTGTCTTTGTTACCATTAAGTTTTTAATGTTCTTTATATACTCTACATACAAGTCCTGTCTCAGATATAGGTTTGAAACATTTTTTCGCCCAATTTGTAGCTTGTTTTCATCCCCTTAACTAGTTATTTTTCATAAAGATTTGAATTTTGATTAAGTCCTATTTATTTATTTATTATTTTTTAAATCCTCTCCTAAGGATATTTTCCAATTGATTTTTAGAGAGAGTAGAAGAGAGAGGGAAAGACAGAGAGAAACATCGATGTCAGAGAAACACATCGACTGGTTGCCTCCCACATGAGCCCCAACCAGGGCCTGGGCCAGGAAAGAGCCTGCAACTAAGGTACGTGCCCCTGATTGGAATCGAACCCAGGATCCTTTGGTCCACTGGCCGATGCTCTGTCCACTGAGCCAAACCGGCTAGAGCTATTTTTCTTTTATGGATTGTGCTTTTGATATCTGGCCTAAGAACTTTTCACTTAGCCCACTGTCCGGAATATTTTCCCCTATGTTTAAATTGTAAAAGTTTAATTTTACATTTCATATTTAAATCCACAATCCATTTCAATCATTTTTGTGTAAGTCGTGAGGTTTAGGTTGAGGTTCATTGTTTTACCTATGGAAGTATAATTGCTCCAAGCACCAGTTTAAAAGGTTACCTACCTTTCCTCCACTGAATTGCTTTTGTACCTTTTGACAAAAATCAGTTGGCTGTACTTGTATGGGTCTATTTCTGGGTTCTCTATTCTGTTCCATTGATCTATGTGTTTATCCCTTCACCAATACTAGAGAATTTTGATTTCTGAAGCTATATAATGTTTTAAAATTGGGTGGAGTGATTCTTCCCACTTTACTTTTATCTTGTTTTTGATATTTTAGTTCCTTTACCTTTCCATATAACTTTTAGAGTAAGCTTGTGTTAAAGCTATAGAATAATTTGGGGAGAATTGACACCTTTACTATGTTGAGTCTTCCAATCTATGATCATGGTATATCTCTCCATTTATTTAGACCTTTGATTTCTTTCATCAGCAGTTTTTAGTTTTCAGCATACAAATTCTATGCATTTTGTTAGATTTATACCTGGGTTGTTTTTTTTTTGTGGTTTTTTTTTTTTTTGAGCAATTTCAAATGGTACTGTTTTTCATTTGTTTCCACACATTCACTGCTAGTATATAGATTTAATTTACTCTTGTATGCTAATTTTGTATCTTACAACTTTGCTGAATTCACTTACTAGTTATACGTTTATGTAGACTTCTTGAGATTTTCATTGGAGACCATCATATCACTTGAAAATAGAGACAGTTTTTATTTATTCCTTTCAAATCTGTATGTCTTTTATTATCTCATTTTCTTGCCTATTATGCTGGTAAGAACTTTCAGGACTATGTTGAATAGCACGGTGAGAGTGGACATCCTTGTCTTGTTACTGATATTAAAGGGAAAGCACTTAGTCTTTCACCATTAAGTCTAATGTTAGTTGCAGGTTGTTTGTTTTTTTTTTGTTTTTTTTTTTGTAAATGTTCTTTATGAAAGTGAGAAAGGTCCCCTTTTACTCTTAGTTTTCTGAGTTTTTATTATGAATAAGTGTTTAGTTTAATGCATTTTCTGCATTAATATGATTTTTCTTCAGCTTTTTAATACAGTGGACTAAATACAGTTCTTTTTGAATACTGAACCAGTCTTACAACCTTGAAATAAAACCCACTTGTTCAGAGTGTATAGTTTTTTATATGTTGCTGGATATTTTTTGTTAATATTTTGTACATAAGTATGTGATCTATATTTTTGAGGGATACCGGTCTATAGTTTTCTGTATTGTCTTAAGATTTTGGGATCAGGGCAAAACTGGCCTTATAAAATGAGTTATGAAGTCTTTCCTCTTCTATTTTCTGGAAGAGACTGTGTAGAATTCATGTAATTCTTATCTCTTTATTCTTATGTTCCAGATCCTTCTTTTACCATGTCCTTCTGCTTAAAGAACTACCTATAGCCATTTCAGGGTCTAGCACAAACTCTCTAAGTTTTGCTTCATCTGAGATTGCTTTGATTGCACCTTCATTCCTGAAGAATATTTTCACTGGAGATAGAATTCTGGGTTGACAGTTCTTTCTTTCAGCACTTGAAAAAGTATGCCATTTCCTCTGGTTTCTATGGTTTCTAACATCGGATCTGCTGTTATTTGAATCACTGTTCCCTTATAAGTGATAGTTCATTTCTCTCTAGCTGCTTTCAAGATTCTTTCTCTTTAAAGTTTGACTTAAATTTTTTTAAAATTGTGGTAAATGCACATAAAATTTATCTTAAGCATTTTTAGTGTACAGTTCAGTATGTTAAGTATACTCACATTATGCAACCAATCTCCAGAACTTTTTCATCTTGTAAAATTGAAACTCTATACCCATTAAACAACTTCTCCTTTCCAAAGGTTGGATTATGATGTGCCTGGGTGTGAATTATTTTGGGTTTTTATTGTTTGGGTTCAGTCAGCTTCTCAAATCTGTAGCTTGTATCTCTTGCCAAATTTGGGACATTTCAGTCATTATTTCTTAAGGTCCACATTTTTCTCTGCTTTTTGAGACTCTGATGACATGTTAAATCTTTTATTAATGTCCCCCAGGCTCCTGAGGCTCTCTTTGTCCCTCCTCCCTGTTTTTTTTCCTGTTGTTAGGAGCAATTTCTATTGCTCTATCTTTATTTTTACTGACTCTTGTCATTTCCATTCTTCTGTTGAACCCATGTAAATTCATTTTAAGTTATTGTTAATTTTTCAGTTCTAAAATTTCCATTTTCTGCTTTATGCCTTTTATTTCTTTTCTAAGACTAACACTTCATTTGTTTCAAATGTGTTGTGATTGCTCACTGAAGCATTTTTTTTTATGATGGCTGTTTTAAAATGCTTGTCAGATAATTACATCTGACGCATCTTGGTGTTGGTATCTGTTGACTATTTTTTCATTTGTGTTGTATTTTCTAGATTCTTAGTATAAGTGATCTTCAATTGTATAATGGATATTTTGGAGATGACAAGACTCTGGATCCTATTTAATCTTTTTTAGTAGGCTGTCCATCAGTTGAGATGTAGTGTGAGGGCAGGGTGTGTTTGTTCAATTTCCTGCTGGGCTCCGCCAACATCACCCTGGCAAAAGTGGAGCAATGAGTCACACTGCATTTTTGCAGATGGGTGGAAGTTCAGCTCTACTCTTGGTACCAGTGAAAGTGGGGCACCAACCTGTACCACCTCATTGCCTCTGTGTAGGGGTGTGAGCTCAGCTCCCTGATGGACTCCACTAACAATAGGAGGTAGGGAAGCAAAGGGCTAACTCGCATTGCTTTGTTGCTTCAAGGTAGAGTGGAAAGCTGAGTTCTCTGAAGGGCCCAGCTGACAACTTGGGAGGGGAGAGGGGGAAGTGGACTATCAACTAGCCCTGCCATCCATCACTTTGTTCCACCTTACAGATACTAGATGTGGGTGGAGTCTCAGCTCCCCAGTGGGCCCCACTGACATCAGGGAGGGGGGAAGCAGTGTTAAGTAGTCCACCTCCAACCATCTTGCTCTGCTGTGTTGATGTTGGGTGAGGGTGAGGCTCAGTTCCTCACTGACACAGGGCAGGGGGAAGTCTTAGTGGAGACTAGCCCTGTCTCACACCATCTTAGTAAGTCTCACTGCTTCCAGGTTGGGGTGAAGGCTCAACTGGCTGCTGAACCCCGCTGACACTTCCCTAGTGAAAGTGCCACCTCCCTTATAGGAGGTGAGATGAGGAAAGTTCAGGTCCCTGATCACCCTGCCATACACCCAGCAGTAGGAATCAAAAATGCTGTCTGCTCTTTTGTTAGGCAGGGAATGGGAGATTAGGTTCCTGATCTACCTAGCCAATACCACTGTGTGGAGGAATCTGAGCATTGCCACTTGTTTCCTTGGACTAGGGTGTTTTTCTGTTGATGTTTAGTTATAGTAGGGTGGATAGTACAGAAAGGTTTACTATTGTTAAACTACCTTTTCCCCAGTCATCTAAAGAGAAGAAACTTTTCTTGGGGCCCATTTTATCTGTTCTTGTTGGCAGTTTTAGGTTGGAGGCCTTTACAGCACCCAATCCAGGATATATGAGAGGAAATAAGAAAACCCAGGGAACTATTTGTGCCATGCCTTGAGTTCCAAAATCTGTAGGCAGTCTGCCTTGTTTTAACCTTCCAGGTTGTTCCTGTGTTTGTGTGTTGTGTCATGTCTAAGGTGTTTTAGGTGTAAAGGACAACGTAGGATGAGTAGAGCTCCTCCATCTTGGCAAAACCAGATGATGTGTCCCCATCAACTGATGAATGGATAAACAAAAGGTGGTATATCCATACAACAGAATGTTACTCAGCCATAAAACGGAATGAAGCATTGATACATGCTATAACATGGATGAACCTTTGAAACATTATGTTAAGTGAATGATGTCAGATACAAAAGACACATATTGTATTATTCCATTAATATGAAATGTCCAGAATAGGCAAATCTACAGAGACAGAAGCAGATTACTGGTTGCCAGGAGCTGGGGGAAGAAGGAAATAGTGAGTGACCATTAATGATTTATTTTGGGAGTGATAAAAATGTTCTGGAATTAGACAGTAGTGATGATTGCACAACCTTTTGAATATACTAAATACCACTGAATTGTATACCTTACAAGGGTGAATGTTGTGGTATGTAAATCATATCTCAATTTTTAAAAAGATGGATTAGGGTTATTTAACCTAAGTTTAACTCCCTCCCCCCCAAAACCACCAATGTCTGTAACTTTTCTTTAAATTTTCTTTTCTTATACTGTAGCAAGATAATTGGCAACTTTTCCATGTTGAGCCAGATCCTGTTTTCTGGTACTCTGAGGGAGTGTCATATAGGTTTTTCTGAAAAAAGAGGCAAATATAGAGAGGTAATGATTTAATATGCTGCAGTTAAAAGACAGAGCACAAATAAGAAAAAACACCAAGAAAACAAACAAACCAAAAAAAAGAAGAGAAAAAAGAAAATAAAAACACCAGAGCACAGTTATTCAGCACAAACCTACACACTTCTGTATGGAGAGCTGTTAAGTAACATCTAGGCAATCCCCCTATGCCAGTGGTCGGCAAACTCATTATTCAACAGAGCCAAATACCAACAGTACAACGATTGAAATTTCTTTTGAGAGCCAAATTTTTTAAACTTAAACTATATAGGTAGGTACATTGTTATTAACTTAATTAGGGTACTCCTAAGGCTTAGGAAGAGCCACACTCAAGGGGCCAAAGAGCTGCATGTGGCTCGCGAGCCGCAGTTTGCCAACCACGGCCCTATACCAAATACCACAGTTTTTGTTTCAAATGTTTATAATACAGCTGTTGAGAAATCTCAAATCATTTTTTCTATATACAATGTCACAAAGGCCGCTTCTCAGGCCAGCTCACAAAAGCCTATTTAACCCATGCTATATTTGAAGAATAATATCAATTTTATTTTTCTACTCTACTGATACATTCCCATAAAACATCTACTCATGCAAATGACCTGAAACCTCTCTCTTCTGTAGGAGATTTCATC
This sequence comes from Myotis daubentonii, assembly GCF_963259705.1. Taxonomy (NCBI): domain Eukaryota; kingdom Metazoa; phylum Chordata; class Mammalia; order Chiroptera; family Vespertilionidae; genus Myotis; species Myotis daubentonii. The sequence goes on along the minus strand of NC_081861.1, from coordinate 128,235,283 downwards.
TAGACTGAACTACTCACCTCAAGCAGGGCAATCTAGAGGAAAGCCAATGGAGTTTGCAATCTGTGAGACTTGTGCCTGAATCCTGCCTTCTCCACTTACTAGCTATGCAACTATAAACAAGTTACTTAACCTCTCTAGGCTTTAGTTTCCTCATCAGTAAGTTGGGGATAATTATGTCTACCTCATTCAAATTGGTATATACAACTGTCTAGTCAGAGGGGGTATTCAGTAAATCTTATTCTGCAAGATGTATCAATCCCCCTTCCCAGTATTAATACAGCACAGTATACTGAATGCAACATATTTTGATAGCTAAATTTTCCCAATGTGTTGGTATTACCATTTGAATGAGAAATGTCACTATAAAACTAGTGAAGTTGTAGAAAGTGCAGAATGGTGATTTGAGGGGCATATACCACCTAGCAGGGTTTATCAAAATCTTCAAGGTAGGGGAGACAAAACAAAACTGATTAACCATAATTTGAAAAAGTATACTGGATACATTTTTCATTTAGAAAAAGCTTTAGCTTATTAATTTCAATATGTAAATAACAGAAAGTAGAGTTGGAAAACACCAGTGTAGGAAAAAAGGGTTCAAGTTGTACTAATCCTATAATCTAGAATTGTGCTGTTCAATGTAGTAGCCAATAGCCATAGGTGACTATTTAAATGTAAATTAGTTAAAATTAAATTTAAAATTCAGTTCCTCAGTCATACTAGCTCATTTCTAGGTGTTCAATAGCCACAGGTAGCTAGTGGCTGCTGAGCAATGCCAGTCTACAAGTTTTTTTAAAAATTTTAGGTGAATCTTTCCTATTATTTTATATGGTTTTCAGGAAGACACTTGTACCCCTAAATGTGAAGAAACAAAAAAAATCTGGTAACTGTGGTTTTAGGTACAGGTTTTACAAGATCTCTAAAGTGAAGACTTCTCTCCTAAAACGCTGCACTTGAGATGCACTTCAATCTATTAATGCCAAAATGATCTTTTGCTTAGGCTATCATTTCACATCTGCTTCTAACACATATCAAATGACTAAACCAAGTTTCCTATAACAAGCTCTGTGGACCAAAGGATTAGAGGCCAAGCTCTCAGGAATCTAGATGACCAGGTCAGATTTGAAGATGAGATCATCATCATATATCAGATTATAAAAATCAATTTACACGGTGAATAAAACATAATTTGTTTTCAAGGTATGTAAGAAACCACAGATATATTAGTCAAGATGGGGAATCTGATTTAAGTTATGTAGTGCTGTAATTCTATTTATATTAGCAAAAGACAAGAATGACAGGAAATATAAAAGCACTTTTGGATTTACACATAAGTGTAAAGTATCTAATATTCAGGAAACTAGCACTATTTCATGATGCCCCCCCCCCCAAAACATATATACACAAACACAACCTAAAAGACAATGTGGAGACCTGACTCCAGGTGGGGGAGTAGGCTAACTTTCGGTCTTCTAGCTCCTTGTTCTTAAGTTCATTCACATTCCTTCCTAGCTGACACCTTCAAGATAGGAAAGTAAATATGCAGAGTAGGTAACGTCAGTAATGGAGTTATTTCATTATGGTATGTTGAGGCATAAAATCACTGTTCATTAGTAGGTAATATGCCCATCAAATTACTCCTGACCCCAGAAGTATGTGTATATGATGGACAGAGATCAGAAAAAGGGTGAGGACACTATTTTACATTGCTTGTTAAGCTGTAAGTGTAAATCTTTTTAAAAAATAAAGTAACACTATTCCAAAGTTTAAAAAATAGCTGCATCAAAATATCATTAACCCTAGCTATCTGTAGTATAGTAACTTAACTTCTCTAGGCTTTAGTTTCCTCATCAGTTAAGTTAGAAGCAATTAATTTAAAAAGGGGAGAATGGGAGAAGTAGGCAAACTAACAGCAGCATAAAGTAGCAAATGGTAAAAGTCTTTAAAAACAGAATATATTACACATAAGTCACAGAGCAAGACAATGTCGGGGCCATTTAGTAGAGGCAATTAGTTTGACATTAAAGTAGAATATGGCCATTACTTGTCAGAACATTGCAAAAAAGGTTTACATTATTTTAAGCTTTTATTTAAATTATTATATTAAAATTTTTAGTTCACTACTAAGATGAAAAATTATTGTACAATTTAATTTGGAAAGATTTCAATTTAAAATAAAATAAAAACTCTTGACACTTAAAGAAAAACGCTTTGATACAGTCAATTAAACATAACAGCTCATTTCCAGGCAATATTGGATCATGTTACTACAGTTATTAGACTTTCCAAAACTGTGTTCTGCAAAGCATTTGTGTCCTTTGAGACTTCATAGGTGGTTCAGAAAAAAGGTTCTGACACTCAGTCTCAAATGCTGGGGCTATATCCTTTTTGCAGATTCATCAGGTATGCTATCATCTTAAAAGTTCTAAGTTATCCAGTAAAGATATTGGCCAAATCTTGTTTAACTCCACAATTCCCAAATTTATTTGATTATGCCATGCTCTTTTGTTTCTTTTGGAGGGGGGGGGATGGTTATTGGGGTACAGATATACCTTTAACATTTCCAGAGACTTCTTAGTTAAAGATATTGAAAGTACTATTTAAAGTCCCTTAAGTATCAATGCCACCTAACAGGCCAAATCCAAAGGATTATATTTCTAGACAGGAAAATCCAGTTACTCATGGCATATTCAAAAAAACCAAAACAAATGTGTTTAGAATAATGGGAAGGGAGATGTGCCATATCAATTTTTGTCCTTAAAAATGAAATTAACAGAACTGATCCTATGATTAAAAAGCACATTTTATTTTGGTATGATTTATAAAGTAAGTTAAAATCCTACCTATTGATGCCATGTACTGACTTCATTCATTTCTTGAGGGACACACTTCCTTTAATAGGTTGACATACAGGATATATGATATTTCACTGATTGTAAGACACAATCATGTGTAAGATACATTATTATCTTATGTATCACTAAGGAAAAAACCTACTGCTAATTAACGACATCCTAGGGATTATAATACACCCTCCAATTTGAGCAATGTTGAAATGTGAATATATTTCCCTTTCTTCCTTCTTCCGCACATATTTTTCAAAATGTCTATCTGTTTTCCCCCTTTAAAGACAATATGGGAGAGGAGAACAATACAAAAAAGAACAAGATTCAAGAGATTTCTGTTCACCTTACCCTTACAATTACATTCAGATATTATAATGGCTCTGTTTAAATAGATCAATCAAACAAATCATTTTTAATTGTTCTGCTTGATTCTGAAAAAAGAACACAGAACTTTCTCAGACAGTTCTGTTAAGAGATGATTCATTATAGCTATTATTTATTAAACACTTAAACCACATACTGAAACAAATGCTTTACATATATTATAATTTCATTTAATTCTCACCACAATCCCATGAGGTAGATATTTTCATCCCTATTTTACAGACTAGGATGCTGAAACATAGCAACATTAAATAACTTGCATAAGATTAAAAGTTATAAAGTGGCAGAGCCAGGACTCAAACCCAGGTCTTTATGACTCCAAAGCTATGCTATTTAACATTTTGCCATACACCCAAATTATCCCACAAAATAACTTCTAAATTGTAAGGAGATAAGTAAAATTTAGATATTTAACTGCTAGTAACTAATGTATTTATTTAAAGAAGGCCAAATGTATTAAATAACAATTATGTTCTATAAGCATATATTTTATCCTGAATCTGTTTTATAATATGTATACAGTATATTTGCGGTTTTGTTAACTCGATACATTTTACTTAACAATTAAGATGTACAGTTGTTTTAGCTTTGCTTTTATTCTATTTGCTATTAAATTGATAAACTGGTACATCTGAAATCTGGTAATGTTCCAGATAAATGATACAGGAAACTGTATCAACTCGGAAAGGGAGGGCATCTAATGTCAAGATTTAAAATACAGTTGCTTGTTTTGTCTTTTTATTATCTGAACTGGGGAATAGAATATGTAACACGTATTTGCACAACTGCATTCCAGTGCTTTAAAACTTATCTACCAAAGCACATGCACACCTGGGCACTATCACACTCATGTGTTACCAAGAAGAGACCACCAAGATGTCACTGTCGTGCACTGTGATCTTAGTTTAAAGCATCCAGTCTGCACTGGCAAATTGGACCACTTGCCGTCACCCATCAGTCCCAGTCTGGCAGATCATATGTTCCTGAGCATGGAACTTTAGGACCAATCTTGTCAATGACCAAAATGGTATCAATTTTTAAGCGGATGATAAATTTTTTAAAAATCTTTAGAACAATTCTTCTGCAATTCAAACTTCTGATAACTAACCTGCTATATTTTTATCATTCTATAATTTACAGAATGTCATATCCTTGGTCAAGAGTACACATCCCAATTATGCCACTCTTCTTATATAAAATAGAATAATACTCATTGTGATTTCTATAAATGTACTAAAGAAGAGGTAAAGTCTGCCTATACTTGTTTCTTTAATTAGATAAGCTTATTTATTTTAAAATTGAAATATACCAAACTTTCACATTTTGGATCAATCCCATTTATATAGGATCAAGCTGCCAAAATAAAGTAAATTTTCCTAAATTTTAGTTTAACAAAGACTGACAACCTATATTATAATCATTGAAAACAACATGTTCAGTAATGTGTCACAGTTTCTTGACAGTTGACATGTAACAATACCTGTCCTCTCCTCAGATCTTCACTTGGGGGAAAGAAAAAAACCTGAAAGGTGGTAAAAATGAACAGGAAAAGGAAAAGAAACTTAATAAAACATTTTTTGCAAAACCAATGATCATACTTTAATAGAATGTTTTTCCGTACAGATGAAATATAAGAAATCAAATATTGATATAGTAGAAACACTATAGAATCCGAAATAATTTTTGTGGTTAAAAATGGCTGCACAACGACTGAAGATGGTTTCCAACACAAGGGTCTCATTTTAATAAGGAAAATATTTATATAGTTACTAATTTTCTATGCATTATGGGTACTTGTTACTTAAAGGAATTCAGGTGGCTATTTTTATATAACACATTTCTATAAAGCAAAATTAACATCTTTAATTTTAGTTTTGAAAACTGTTCAGATTTAGCTTTACTACCATTTATTCTTACTCGACTGAAACTGACAAAACAAAAAAGTATCACTTTAGATCAGGTTTATTGTAATAATTGTAAAGATATTACAATTGTAAGGATATTACAAATTCAGCCTTATTCTAGGCTATCGTGTTCTGACCCATGCTTGAATTCAACCACAAGGGTTTTTATGTTGTTTTAAGCACCATGAGACCTATGTGAGGTCTTAAAGCAGGAAGGCCCTAAAGCAGTGGTTCTCAACCTGTGGGTCGCGACCCCTTTGGGGGTCAAACGACCCTTTCACAGGGGTCACCTAAGACCATCGGAAAACACATATATAATTACATATTGTTTTTGTGATTAATCACTATGCTTTAATTATGTTCAATTTGTAACAATGAAACTGGGGGCGGGGGGTCACCACAACATGAGGAACTGTATTAAAGGGTTGCGGCATTAGGAAGGTTGAGAACCACTGCCCTAAAGGATAGAAGAAACTGTCTGTACTTTTGGTAAGGTACTCGGGTGTTTGATTGTTCATATTTCAATGTAAGATTAAAATGATAATAACAGAGATAAGATTTATAATCACCCTATTCCTGACCTTCATAATTCATTCAGTGGACATCTACTGGGTCCATAATATGTCTGTGCCAGGCACTATGTTAAGTGTTGAGGATACAGAGAAAAAGTTTCTGCTTTCAAGAGTTCTACCAGGGATGAGACTATAAATGTAAATTCTTATAGAGACCAACCCTGAAATCTTTTAGCCTGGAGAGAAAAATTTGATTTATTTACTCAAGTCAAATGACTATTTTTTTTAAAAAATTATCCTGGTCTGGTAAAATACAACTATTCTCTGCTAAGAACTTACTGGGGAGGAGATGGTAAAATAGGAGTCCAATATAAGACTTCAGAACGAAAATTCTCAACTTTTTCCTTACTGGCTTCAGTATTTTCAAATTTGTATCACAAGCAATTTACTTGAAACAGTTAAACAACCAAAGGCAACAAAATATTTAAGGGCAACTTGTTAAAATGTAGTTTTAATAAATCTAGGCAACACTGGCTCTGTTTTGACATACCTTATGCTATATAATACCAAGAAAATTCTTTTAAAATGGCAAATTTTATAATCCTATCTGCCAGGTTCTGGAAACCATGACAGTAACTGAAATAATCAGGCTTTAACAAATGAGACCTCTGTAATACCATAATTGTTTCTGAAAAATACATGACCTCTAACTACAGGCTTATTTATTTATACCATGAATTTTTCCGCAAAGGATTTGAAGCAACTGCTCTGATATAAAGCAAAGCACAAGAATTAGATCCACCTGGCCTTGAATTATGGCTCTACCATTTACTATTTATAATCTTTGTGCCCTTAACTTCTAAGATTCAGTTTCTTAATCTGTAACAATGGGGACCATAAAGCTATTCTCCGGGGTTATAGGAAGGATAAAATGAAATAGTATGTAGCATAGTACCTGATATATAATAAGTCCTAAGTAAATATCAGCTCTGTGCCTTCCTTATCCAAATGTATGATATACAGAAAAAGGATATGGTGAAATTTTAAGTGATTTTTTTACACATTAATGCATACCAAGCAGAAATGTGGACTGATTATGAGTTGCAAATGTTAACGTTTGCATCTAAAATTCAGACTCAAAGCAAATGAAATTTCTTTCCACAAGGTCAGCACTTTGAGAACATATTTTGTTAACCTTTTTAGCTATATTATTTAACAAAAAAAATTCTGAGGGAAAAGAGCCCCGGAATACTATTTTTCACACGATCCATTCACAGGATGATTGAACATTCTAAATTTGATTTTCTTATAAAAAGACTTATAGTATTAGTTAGCTAACATATTTTTTAAATGAAATTCTCGTAATTCTGCCAGTCCTAATATCATGATTTCCTTTTTAAAAAAATTAGGTAACATATATCAATGTCTTTTCTATTAAAGAGCAGCGCTTAGTTTAGGGTTTAAAAATACAACCCAAGTGGCAAAATACCAAGCACCAAATCGTAAGCACTATTACAACTCTACCTGCGTTTAAGCAGAGCGTTTTATACAGCAGTGGAGGGGAGTAGGAAAAAATTGAAAAAGCGATTTGAAGTGATCCTTCTTCCCCTTCCCCTTCTTTATTCTCGAACATTATGTCCCGCATCTCAGATCAAACTGAGCCTTGGTCTTACTGACGTAACCAGTAACCCTATCCACCGCTCAGCTCACACTGCGGAGGCTGGCAGGGCAGTGGCTGCCGCCAAGTACACCACTCATCAGAGCCTGCCCCATTCCACCCCCGCGTTTCAGTCATGCTTTCCAGAAATGGGGTCACTCACACAGTAACTATTACACACACACACAGCCTACCATCCTGTAATCCCCCAAAGTCCGCTGCGGGGATAGAAGACAGCAAAAAGTCAAGAAGGAAGAATCACAGAAGCGCCACCATCAGGAATTGATTTTCCACTCCGGAGAGGAGCGCGGATGCCCGGGAATGGGTCTTGCCTGGGTTATTTTTGCAGACCCTGAGTTGGTTCTGGGACCTCAGGAGCGGCTGCGAAAAGCTCGGTGCTCCGGTGTGTCCGGGGAAATTGTCTGGTTATATTTGGGTTTTTGGCATTCGGGTAGGTGTCTCAGTCAGGGACGGTCACCAGATCCAGGGGCGACGAAACCCAGAAAGCCTTTTAGGGCGACTGCTGATCTCCTTGAATATCACCCTCTCACCTCCACGGACAGGAAACTCAAGTTAAACTCGCAGGAACGGGGTCCTCGAGCTCAGCGACCTCAGAAACGGGGGTTGGGGGTGGGGGGAGACCTCAGGCTTCCACTTTCTCCTTTGCGGCAGCAGAAAGGGCTGCGGCAGATGGGGGGGGGGGAGCAAAAACCCTTGGCTGTCCTGCACCCCTTACCCGAAACCCCCACAGGTCGCCTGCCCTGGGCGGTTCCTGCCCCCGCGCACTGGTCTCCCCGCAGCAACCCTGTCCCCAGGCCGGACTCAAGAGTCCCTGCTCCGTAGGGAACACAATCCATACCCCTCATTCATACCCCAAAGCCACCAGGGTCCATGGAAGCCCCCAACCACGCAGGGCCAAACTTCCCAACTCCTCGCAAGACCCCACTCCGCCTCCCGCTTCCCCCACGCAAAGTTGATTAAAATCGGCTTCTTGCAAAGCCCCAGCGCCCACTCCAAACCCCACGCGCCACCACACCACAGCCCCCCGAGCGAGGGTGGGTGGAAGAGAAGGGCAAACAGACCAACCCCAACTACCCGAACCGGAATCCCAGAGCCAGGGGACAAGCGGGCGGCAGAAGAAGGGGCCGAGTGGCCAGCTCCGGGAAGGGAAGCCAGCTGGCGGGGTCGAGAGGAGGGGGCGCGCCGGCCCCGGCCACCAGGCTGCACTCACCTCAGCGCTGTCGGACGGGCTCTCCACAGCCATCTTCTGCCACGGGTCCGCCAGCTGCGCCAGCGGCATCTTCCCCCCCGGCCCACCGCCTTCACCGCCTCCTCCCTCCCCACCCGCCCCGCGGCCGGCCCGACTCAGTCGCCGCCCGAGCCCCACGGCAGCGGCGGCGGCAGCAGCAGTAGCAGCGGCTCCCCTGGCAAGGGCTCGGCGTCGACACCGACCCTCGAACACCGCGCGCCCAGCTGGAGACGCCCGCGCGCCAAGCGAGAGCCTCGCGCTGCTGCCCGGCACCGGGTCTCGCCCCTTTCTTCCTCTCCTCCTTCCGCCGCGGGGACTACAGCTCCGCCCCCCGCCGCCGGTTCCCGCGCCCGCTCCCAGCAGAATAGCAGCCGCCGCGCGCTCCCCCACTTCCGCTCACAACATGGCGCCTAAGCGGTACCTGTCTCTCAGAGCTAGGCTCAGCCGGCGCCGCCACCGCGCGCGCACTCGGGGGGCGGGGCTTGCGAAGACACGCCCCCGGCCGCCAGGCTTGGCTCCGCCCTCCTTCCTCGCCCCAGCCTCAGCTTCTGGGCCTCGCCTACTTTCAGGAAGGGCGAGCCCCAGAGATCTGGGGGCGTGGGCGAGAGGCGGGGGGGAAGAAGAGGTGAAAAGGCAGGAGGGGCAAAAGGCTGGGAGTCTTTAACTACTTTGGGTCCAAGCAGGTCGGAGGCTCCTGTGCAGCTGTGGAGGGAGATGGGAGAGGCGCAGGGGGCACAGCCTGGTGCCCAGGATCCAGGGAACGGGCATGGATGTGTCTATTCGGCCCCTCTCCTCTGTGGGAGCGTATGGGCACACCGAGTCTATGGGTACATCCCCCAATGGGCAGGACCCGCCCTCTCCAGAGTCACAAGCTGGGCATTCACCTGGCTCCCCATACCTCCTCCCACCACGGGGACGTCTGAAGGCTTCTTGCCCAGGAGCCCCCCTGGGAGTTAGGCTCTCAGTTTGATTCAAGGCTCTCCAAATTAACGCTCTTCTGTTATATTTTAAATATTTGGAATTCATTCATCTTACATGAATCACTCCCCCCCACCCCCAGACCGCAGAGCCCTTAAAACCCCCCACTCCTTGCTGCCTAAATCTTCACGAAGGAGAGAAAACAAGCAGGTTCCTTAAGGCTACCCGCGACTCTCGGCAGGGATTGGGGGATTATTATAAAATATCTTGTTGGCAGGAGCCCGGGGTTCCTGCTCTTTTATTGACTTTAAATAAATAAAAGATTAGATTTAAAAACCAGGCAGGCCTTGGGGTGCAGGAGGAGGAGAAAGGGAGGTGTTCTAACTCCTCCTTCCTAAGATAGGGAAGCCCTGGGTTAAGGAAACCCAATCCCCTAGACGGTAACTGGCGCCCAAGAGGACAAGGAGAGAGTGAGAGAGTGTGGGGAGAGGACTGAACATTGGGATCAGGTCTCGAAGGGGGCGGGAGGGGGGAGGATGCGACCCCGAGTGCCCCGTGTCTGGTGCCAAGGCGAGCTCACTGCGCCGGGCAGAAAGGTAGAAAAGCCGCTGCGCTGTTTGGAAAGCTAGGGCAGCCACTGGCTAATCATCCTACAAGGAGAAAGAAAAAAAAAATAAGGGGAGCGCTCCAGGCCCTCATTCCGTGAGGCCTCCGCCCAGGCGTCCGGCCCTCCCATGCCCAGCGACTACAGCGCGTCCCCGCTGCGCTCCCAGCGCACGCCTTTTAACAGCTCCCTTTTATTGTCCAGGGACCTAGACACCTGGAGAGCCCTAGCCTACCTCCTGAAAGCAGGTGTGAGGATGAGGTTAGAGCCCCACACCTAGCCTACCCGTAGTGCAAGGTTTCGCGCTGCGCCAGTCAGGTGTTGGACTTTTTTTCTTTTTCTTTATTGATTAAGGTATTACATATGTGTCCTTATCCCCCCCCCCCCACTCCCGATTCATGCCCTCACCCCTCTGGTGTCTGTGTCCATTGGTTAGGCTTACGTGCATGCATACAAGTCCTTTGGTTGATCTCTCCCCCTCCCCCCTCCATCCCCTACCTTCCCTCTGAGGTTTGAGCATCTGATCGATGTTTCTCTGTCTCTGGATCTGTGTTGGACTTTTGCTGCAGCCTTCGCAGGCGCTCGCGCCTTGGCACAGGCCACCCAGACACCCAGAGGAGGCTTCATCTGTTTTTATTTTGAGAACTAGAGGAATAACTTTCAAGACAAAGTTAATTGACCTGCAAAAGTAATGTGATAGTGTTGCAGGAATTAAGCATTAAACAAACTGTAAATAATGGTCTAAAGTACCACTTGAACAGCTAGCTGTCTTACACATAGGATCAACTTAGTAAGTATTTGTGAATTGATTTAGAAAAATACACTATTATCCCACCTTTTGCCCCAAAAGAAAAGAAAGCGAATTTTTCTCTTTTGGTTAACAGTAAATTTTTTTTTTAAATATTAAACCCAAGAATGGTGAAACCACTCTCTGGCCCGGAGAGTTTGGGGAAATCAAACGAGGCTGGGGGGCTGTTCTTGTAGGTGGCAGCAAAAGGAGTTATGTGAACATAGAAGCTGATATTGTTTTGAGCAGGATTACTTTTTTTTTTCTTGTTTAAGCAAGAAAAACTCAAAGTGTAGTTATTCAAAGACTAGTTGCCTCTAGAGATCACCCTGAGCAGGCTAATGTGGTAGCCACTGGACACAGGTGGCTCTTGAGTACTTAAAATAAGGTTGGCTGGAACATCCATGGGCTGCCTCCTGCACACACCTACTGGGGATCGAGCCCAAACCCTGGAATCGAACCTGTGACACTCAACCACTTAGCCACACTGGCTGGGCTCTTTTAACTTTTTATGTGATGACTATAAGATGTATCTTTACACATGTGGCTTACTTTTAAAGATTGGCATTATAGTTCTATAGGACAGTACTGCTTTAGAACTCTCCTTTTACATTGAGCCTTTTATGTATTCCTACAAGTCGTATAATGTGATATCCTCACATTACACTGTCTTTTGAACTCCTGGGTGCAAAATCACCAGAAAGGGCTGATCCAGTTACCTACTGATTCTATGCCACCCCCCCCTCCCCAACACACACATAAACTTCTCAGTCAGAACGAAAATATTGGGAAGTTATTACTTGAACTGCAGCAAAGGGAAACAGTAAACCTCAGTTGAAAATGTGGACTAGATTTCCAGGAAATCATCCCTGATGTATGACAGGACAACCAGATTTAACCTCCTATATCCCCAACAATTTCCTACTATAATTATAACCTTTGTATACAAGTTTAAGTGGACATTTACTTAACAAAATAACATTTGTTCAAAAAATGGAGTTACATCAGTCTGGAAAAGTTCCAAGATGACTAACTATGGCTCATGGCACAATCTCTACCTCACATACATCCAAAATTCACAGCTCTTTTACATATGGGTTTGTCACTACTATAGAAAACCCATAGCATAATCATCACCTCTCTGAAAAAGATCTTTTCTTTACACTATCTGAAGAAGTTATTTTTTACACAAAAAGAAAAAATAATCACTGGAAACTAACTATTTTTTCCAGAGAGAAAGAAAGATAAAGCTTAGGCTCAAATTTCATCTCAGTTAAGACAATAATGAAACAAAATACATGGTGATGTATCTTTCATGGGTATGAATTTTGGGTTTTCTTTGAAATTTCCCAAATAAAAATTAAGGCTATTTTCTTGATTGACACATATCTCAAGAGACAACAGGAATTTCTATATCTAGTTGAGAATATGCAAATTTTGGAAAATGTAAGGATCTTCCCTAGATTCCCCTCCAGATATAAAGTTCAATAATTCTAGAATTGTAGATGATGAAGTATACCAATAAAATCTATAATTAACTAAAGGGAAGACATTCCATGATACATATACTTAAAATGTTTACTTTAACATTCTTCCCAGTTAGGCAATATGGAATCATGATAAAAGCAGAGACAGGCCTATGTCCAAACTCCAGGTTCCTTTGCGTCTCTCAGCTTTAACTTGAAGGCCTAGAACAAGATCTGGCACAGAGTAGTTGCTCAACAAATATTTGCTGAATAAAATTTGTTTTCCTTTCCTGAAAATAAGGATAATAATAACCACCTCACAGAATTGCTGGGAGGATGAAATGGAGATAATGTCTGTAAAGCATTAAGCACAGAGCCTGCCACATAGAAGCACTCAATAAACGGAGCTATTGTTTTCAGCTTCAGAAAGGGAGTATTCCTGCATAGATAATGTAATTCAAATACTTCACTCTTGAAAGTTATTTCTTTCCATTTGTTGTCTGAGCATTTTTTCATGGTATAATCATTTATTTAGGGCACTCTTGTATCACACAAAAAAATGATACTGAGTAACTTCCTGTGGAATTCAGCAAAAGAGCATGTAGGGTAACTTACTGTTCTGTTTTTCAAGCCACATATGTTGAAAGGAAAATGATTACAGGTCAGTTGCCTCATAAGCTATGATCAAAACTTTGTTTATGTAATACGCAAAAGAAACTAACAAATGTATGATTCAAAGTTAACATTACCTGACTCATAGTTATGTTGGGAATATGGGAGGAACAGGGAAGTATGGAGGGGAGGTCTGTGTCAGGCATGCTTTAATGTTTTCTTTTATTGTTTTCCAAAATGTTTAATCCTTAGAGGTGCCATTTTATTTCAGAGTTGTTTGAAGGGAAAGAATTATGGGGCTTTGAGACTTGACAAGGAACTGAGAAGCCATTCCTAGAGCTTTAATAAGCTACTGTTTTTCTTTAGTTTTCATTTTACTAGAACAGAAAAGATCCACTAAATGTGACTGTTTATAAACACTTATTCATAAGAGAGAGAATACATTCCAATTGCCTTTTCAAACTGATATTAAAACGGCTGCCTTAAGATTAACCAAAATCACAGTATACAGTATTCCTTCAGAGGATAAACATCCCCATTTTATAACTATCAATTTAGTTTGGTTGGTTAGAGCAGTGGTTCTCAATTTTTTTTCAGTCTACAAACCATTTTGAAGCAAAAAAACCAGGGACCACCAGTTTCTACTCATCACTATGAAAGAGAAACCACTCAAAGGTTATGAAACTGTTGTTTTAGAACATGGCTGTTATTGTGGTTACATTCTTTATTTTTTAAGTTTATATTTGTGCTTTTGAGTGTAGATTTGAGTCTGTAGCTAGAAAAGATACTTCAAAAAATATCCTGACTTTTTAGTGACTTGCATTTAAGACTAGCCCATAATCAGACCTCAATTAAAGAAGTGACTTTGGGAAAACTATGGAATTAAGTGGAACTCCATTCCTTGACCACCAACTGAACCCCAGTTCTCTATGCTTGGGAAATATGCAGCTATAATCACAAAAATTGTGGGAGTGAGGCAGTGTCAAATCAGGTCTGTTGCTAGAAAAACTGGCTGTGGATTAAAAATGCCATATTTGTTAATGAAGTACATTTTCAACAAACGACACATCAATTATGATTTCAGTAGCTTATTTTCAAGTCATGTTCATGCTAACAGGTAAAATAAATACTTTGGGGGTATAAATATTAAGGAATTCATTTATTAAAAAGAAATCAAATCAAATTTAAATAGTTTGTAAATTGCCTGTTAAATAAGCTATGGATTTTATAGATTGAATTAAATTTTAAGAAACCCCACCTAATGAATCTATATGCAAATGTTGAGTCCATATGTAAGCAAGAATAAACCAAATGGAAATAGCATTGGCAGTTTTGGACACTATCCTCTTATATAATGATGGTTGTGTTGACAGTAACAGCTAGACATTTATTGAGTATATACTATGTGTCAGGCTGTATTAAAAGCGTTTCACATGTATTAACTTCTTTAATCATTGTTGTACTCTTCAGAATACTAAATATATAGTAACAGCTATTGAGTACTTGCAAACTATTAAATGGTTTACATACATTATCTTGTTTCAGTCTAACAATAGGTTTTATTAGCAAATGTTAGTGTTTTATTCTGATAAAGAATGAATGTTTTTCACTATAATTAATTCTTTCAAAAAATGTCAGGGAAATTCTTGGGGGAAATGTATCATAAAATATAATTGAATAAGTACTTAAAGGTGTCTTTATTAAATTTATCTGCATGTTATATCACTTTCTTTAAAATATTTTTATTGATTTCAGCAAGAGAGAGAGAGAGAGAGAGAGAGAGAGAGAGAGAGAAAGAGAGAGAGAGAGAGAGAGAGAGAGAGAGAGAGAGAAACATCAATGATGAGAGAGAATCATTGATTGGCTGCCTCCTGCAGGTCCCCCACTGGGCATATAGCTGGCAACTGAGAGTATGCCCTGACCAGGAATCTAATGGTGACCTCCTGATTCATAGGTCAATGCTCAACCACTGAGTCATGCTGGTTGGGCTCATTTCGCTTTCTTAATCTTTATTTTATTTCACCTTTGTGGAGACAGCAAGATTCTGTGAATGTCATTTTGAAAAAGAGAGTTTCAGTTTCTCCAAAGAGCAATGTAAGACTTTTGAAAGGATGCTAAAAAATAATTTTCAAACAAAAACTTTATTTTCCATAGTCCATAATGAGTCTTTAGACCACTGTTATGGGTTGAATTATGTACTCCCATAGTAATCTGTTGAAGTCTCAACATTAAGTACCTAAGAATGTGACCTTAATTGGAAACAGGGTCATTGTAGATATAATTAGTTAAGATGAGGTCATACTTGAACCGAGTGGGCCCCTAATCCAATACGACTGGTGACCTTATAAGAAGATGGCCATGTGAAGACAGACACTGGGAGAATGCCATGTAAAGAAAGAGGATTGGAATGATGGATCTACAAGCCAAGGAATGCCAAGGATTGCTGGCAAACCACCAGAAGCTAGGAAGACGCAAGGAGCTAGGAAGAGGCGAGGAAGGATTCCTTTATAGATTTCAGAGGAAGCATGATCTGCTGTCACCTTGATTTTTGACTTTTAGACCCTAGAATTGTGAACAATAAATTTCTGCTTTTTTAAAGCATCCACTTTGTAGTACTTTATTATGGCAGCTCTAGCAAACTGATACAACCACTGAGAAGATATTTGCTCATACACTTGCATAGCATTTTTCACTTCTGAAACCACTGTATCTACTATTATGGATGTTGTAAAATAATAGATACATCTCTGTAAGCAATAGGAAAAATAATGATAGGGAGGAATTTAGAAATTGTTTAAAAATGGATAGGAACAGAACCTAGAATTTAACGTCTTCAGGTGAAACTCTTAATGCTATCAAAATAAACCCTGCCTTTTATTTATGGATCTCTGGATCTCTCAAATTCTATATGAGCAATTTCAGTATAGTATAGTATAGTATAGTATAGTATAGTATAGTATAGTATAGTATAGTATATAGTATAGTATAGTATAATATAATATAGACTCATTACTTATTAGACTAAAGTGAACAAAATTATGCTATATCTTCCTAAATCTCTTCTTCCGTCTGGGAGGTCTGTGTTTGGGCCAATTTAGTTTTTCATTTAGAAAGTAACTTTTCTTCCTGTACTTCTCAAGGTGGTTTGGGGCATTATCTACTTAGTTCCCCAAGTTAGAAATCTAGAGTTCAGCCCCTCACCCTACCATACTCTCTTTTGCCCAAATTTCTACATTATTTGACAGTTGATTCTGCTTTCTAATCTAGGTTCTGTCAAACTCTCCTACTCGATCACCCCATTAGAGCTCAGGCTGCCACTATCTCTGGCCTGTATTGTAACAGATCCCTTTGGAACCTTCCAAACTTTCACCTGTTCTCCACATTATGGACAAAGGGTGCTTCTTAAAATGAAAATGTAATGTTGTTCATGCCCTGCTTAAAACCCACAATGGATTTCCATAGCTTAGAATAAAATTCCAGCACCATTGCATAGATGCAAGAAGCCCGCCTTTTCCTCCAGCCATTAATGGAAATTAATGATAAGTAATTAAGAATGTATCCTCTCTTTCCGGACCTGGTGGAGCAGAAGGCGCCATCATGGGAGTCGACATCCGCCACAACAAAGACCGAAAGGTTCGGCGCAAGGAGCCCAAGAGCCAGGACATCTACCTAAGGCTGTTGGTCAAGCTATACAGGTTTCTGGCCAGAAGAACCAACTCCACCTTCAACCAAGTGGTGCTGAAGAGGTTGTTCATGAGCCGCACCAACCGGCCGCCTCTGTCCCTTTCCCGGATGATCCGCAAGATGAAGCTTCCTGGCCGGGAGGGCAAAACCGCCGTGGTTGTAGGGACTATAACCGATGACGTGAGGATACAGGAGGTGCCCAAACTGAAGGTGTGTGCCCTTCTTGTGAGCAGCCGCGCCCGGAGCCGCATCCTCAAGGCTGGGGGCAAGATTCTCACCTTCGGCCAGCTGGCCCTGGACTCCCCCAAGGGTTGTGGCACCGTCTTGCTTTCTGGTCCTCGCAAGGGCCGCGAGGTGTACAGGCATTTCAGCAAGGCCCCAGGAACCCCCCACAGCCACACCAAACCCTACGTGCGATCCAAGGGCCGGAAGTTCGAGCGTGCAAGAGGCCGCCGGGCCAGCCGCGGCTACAAAAACTAACCCTAAATCCTATCATGTTATTAAAGGTTTTGGATGCTGGAAAAAAAAAAAAAAGAATGTATCATGCCTTTCTTGTATAAACTGTATTCCATATTAAAAATGTTGATAAAAATTCTTTTATTTATTTATTTATTTATTTATTTATTTAATCTTTATTGTTCAGATTATTATAATTGTTCCTCCTTTTCTCCCCATAGCTCCCCTCCACCTGGTTCCCACCCCACCCCCTGCCTTCCCCACCACCACCACTGTCCTCGTACATAGGTATATGATTTTTGACCAGTCTCTTCCCACGCCCCCACACCCCCTTCCCCCGAGAATTGTCAGTCCACTCCCTTTCTATGCCCCTGATTCTTTTCTATTCACCAGTTTACTCTGTTCATCAGATTTTTTATTCACTTGATTTTTAGATTCACTTGTTGATAGATATATATTTGTTGTCACTTTGTTGTTCATAATTTTTATCTTTACCTTTTTCTTTCTTCTTCTTCCTCTTCTTAAAGAATACCCTTCAGCATTGCATATAATCCTGGTTTGGTGGTGATGAACTCCTTTAGTTTTTTTTTTTTTTTTTTTATCTGTGAAGCTCTTTATCTGACCTTCAATTCTAAATGATAGCTTTTCTGGGTAGAGTAATCTTGGTTGTAGGTTCTTGCTATTCATCAGTTTGAATATTTCTTGCCACTCCCTTCTGGCCTGCAAAGTTTCTGTTGAGAAATCAGCTGACAGTCCTATGGGTACTCCCTTGTAGGTAACTAACTGTTTTTCTCTTGCTGCTTTTAATATTCTCTCTTTGTCTTTTGCCCTTGCATTTTAATTATGATGTGTCTTGGTGTGGTCCTCTTTGGATTCCTTTTGTTTGGGGTTCTCTGTGCTTCCTGGACTTGTAAGTCTCTTTCTTTCACCATGTAGGGGAAGTCTTCTGTCATTATTTCTTCAAATAGGTTTTCAATATCTTGCTCTCTCTTCTGGCACCCCCATAATTCGGATGTTGGTACGCTTGAAGTTGTCCCAGAGGCTCCTTGCACTATCTTCATATTTTTGTACTCTTTTTTCCTTTTGCTTTTCCGGTTGAGTGTTTTTTGCTTCTTCGTATTTCAAATCTTTGACTTGATTCTTGCGATCCTCTAGTCTGCTGTTGGATCTCTGTATATTATTCTTTAATTCAGTCAGTGTATGCTTAATTTCTAATTGGTCCTTTTTCATATCCTTGAGGGTCTCATTATATTTCTCAGAGATTTCTAGAAGATTCTTGAGTAACCTTATAATCGTGGTTTTGAACTCTATATCCAGTAGTTTGCTTTCCTCCATTTCTTTCATTTGTGACCTGTTTCTTTGTCTCCACATTTTGGCTGCTTCCCTGTGTTGATAGAGTGGTTTTGTGTGCTAGGTGTCCTATAGGGCCCAGTGGCTCAGCCTCCCTAATCACTCTTGGTTCACCCCTTTGTGGGTTGTGTGCACAGTCTTGTTGTAGTTAAGCCTTGATTGCTGTTGGTATCACTGGGAGGAATTGACCTCCAGGCCAATTGGCTGCGAGGACCAGTTGTGTCTACAATGTGAGAACTTCTGTGCTAGAAACACCCTTATGGCATAGCACTTGCTTCAGCGAGGCTTTGGCACTCATTGAGTCTGCCCCCTGAGTGTGTCCCTTATGGATGTGAAGAGTTGTAATCTGGATGGTCTCACTCTGACTACTGGGTACACTGGCTCTTGGATCTCCAAGGAGGTGCAAAGTCAGCCACTGCCTGAGGCCACCCAGCAGGGGCTACAGAGAGATCTGCAGATTCCTCCTCTTTGTTTGGGGTTTGGAGGTGCCCAGATGAGGTGCAGCTGTGAAGCAATGCAGGCTGCTGATGAGCCTTAGGCCTTCTTTTGGAAGCTCTGGGGTTCTCTGACCCAGCTGCAGTTTGACAGATTTTTAGGCAGAGAAAGGCCAGGCCATTTGTATGCAAAGGTCTCTGCATACAGCTTGGTTGGGGTTGTAAATTAGATGGGGTGGGGTTGTAAATTAGGTGGGTTGGGGTTTCAGGGAATCACCAGGGCAGAGAAAACAGCAATGGCTGCCCATCAGCCCTGCCCCAAAGAGGCCCCGGCGTCTCTGTGTCCCGCGGCCCATGCAGGAACAATGAATGCTGCAAGCACCTCTGTGAGAAAGCCACCCCCACCTTCCGGCCCGATGCCAGACATTCCAGTTTCTCTCCATATGAGTCTGGGTCCCCAGAGTCTCACCTGGAACTGGAGTTCAGAGCAGTCAGGAGCTTATATCTCCCTCCCGATTGAAAAAGAGAACAGTGTACCCAGCTGCCAGCCTCTTTCGCACACGCCTCCATGCCTCCACACTTCCACACCTCTGCACCTCCTACCGGACTCAATGTGCTTTTCTCTTTCCTTCTAGTTGTAGAATTTCCACTCAGCCAGCCTTCCCGTGGTTCTGGATGATATTTGTTTTGTCTTTTAGTTGTAGTTTTAATGTGCTTGTGCGTGGCAGCAAGTTCAGGTGTTTACCTATGCCGCCATCTTGGTTTTCCTTGATGAAAGTTCTTTATAGAAAAATACTGACTTATAAATGTAGAAGGAATGATATCATTAGAAAAGCACCATAATGAACAAATTGATTCAAGCAACAATTGTAAATGAATGAAGCTATTAGATGAAAAGTAGATGGGGAACTTGAAATTGGAGGGATTAGTCTATTGCCACCTGAACTCACACACAAACAAAATTTAAACAATTAAACACCATAAGCCTTTTATGCCCTAGCCAGTTTGGCTCAGTGGATAGAGCATTGGCCTGTCGACTAAAAGGTCATGGGTTTGATTCTGGTCAAGGGCACATGCCCGAGTTGCAGGCTCAGTCCCCAGTAGGGGGTGTGCAGGAGGCAGCCAATCAATGATTTTCATCATTGATGTTTCTATCTCTCTCCCCCTCTCCCTTTCTCTCTGAAATCAATAAAAATATATTTAAAAAAATAAACACTATGAGTTTTTTATGTCATGAAATAGGAAGCATAAAATACTACCTATGAAATATTCTTTCCAAAAACCTGAAGTGAAATTCAATTAAGCCATTTAGAACTACACTGGCCAATACAATAGCTCTTGTCACATGTGACTATTAAACTTTAAATTAAGTAAAATAAATTTTTAAAAAATTCAGTTCCTTTTTTCCACTAACCACATTTCAAGTGTCAAATTTTCACCTGCGGCTAGTGGCTACAGTATCAGTGCATGTTATAGAACATTCCACCATGACAGAGTGTTCTATTTAATAGAGTTGCTCTAGTGCTAACTTCTGTTTTAGGCAAAAAGTGGGCTAGAGAAAGAGATTAAATGACACTAGAAACAAACAAATAGACAAATATATTAAATATGATATATTCTTCAGGTTTAGTTGACCCAGTTTCTGCAACGAGTAGATGGAATGAATAAAAAAGGGAAAATAATAATGCTTTATACTAAAAGAGACAACCAGATGTAATGCATGGACCTTGTTTGGATCCCAATTTGAACAAGCCAATTATAAGTATACTAGAGGCCCGATGCACAAAATTCGTGCAAGAGTAGGCCTTCCTTTTCCCAGCTGCTGGCACCAGCTTCCCTCTGGCACCCGGGACCTGGGCTTCCCTCACAGCCCCAGCTTCCTCCAGAAGGTCGTCCAGAAGGGCATCCAGTCTAATTAGCATATTACACTTTTATTATTATAGATTTTCACTGTAAGTCGGAACCCACCTACATAAGCACCTACGTCACTCACATGGAACACATACACAGCAGTAAAGAAGTGAAACAGTAAAAAAAATTTAAAAGAAAAATAACAATTCCTGACCTTTACTTGTGGTAAATAAATAATAAAAAACATAAAGCACATATGTACATATGTCGAAATGATGGAACATTTTTTTTTATAAATAAATGGGAGATGGAGACATAACCATGAAACCACATACATCAAGTCTGATGTAACTCGAGGACTGCCTGCAAATTGTTTGACCTTGAGTTCCACCGGGAGTTCAACCACTCGCTATGACGTGCGCTGACCACCAGGGGGCGGCGCAGAACATGGCGGGTGTTGGTGATGCAGTGCTGGCAGTGGGTGGCAGTGGAGTCACTGCAGGACCAATGGGCACTGATGAGAGCAGAATTGTGGTGGGATGGTGGAGCAGGTGAGCAGGTGGTGCCAGGCCAAGGCAGGTGCCAGCGGGGCCCAATTGCCCCACTGATTGCTCCACAGAAGGTGACCAGCGGTGGCAGCAGGGGACTGTTGCCTGGCTCCCAGGCGCTGAAGGAGCCGGGCATAGAGGGCCTGGCCCTGATCCATCATCCCACAGGCGGGATGGTGGAGCAGGTGAGGGGACAGTGCCAGGCCACAGCAGGGTGCCAGGCAGGGCTGTTGGGCTGTGAGGCTGGGGGCACGAGCTGGGGCCCGATCCCTACAGGCCACTCCGAGGGACCCCACCCATGCACGAATTCGTGCACTGGGCCTCTAGTAATGTTATAAGCCTGGATCATTGTAAAAATCATGTGATCTCTAGAATCCTGGAGAGAAGAGGGTTTATGAGCAGATGCTTTCCTTTTTCCTCCACTGAAGAAAGGCTAAATTCTAAAACTCTTTATCTGACAGTGATCCTTAAAGATAGAAGAGTAGAGAACCGTTTTCAAGCCCCACTTGCTAGATTGGTTTTCATTAGTTCTGGACTGGACAAAATTGGTTTCCCTTGGTTCTTTTTTTCCTCCTCTCCCCAAAAGATGGGGAGAAGGTCTATCTTTTAAAAAAGATTGTCCAAAGTTCTATCTTTTAAAATATTTTATTTTTAATTGTGATAACAAGCATATAATGATGCATTTTAAAGTGTATAGGTCAGTAGTGTTAAGTATATTCACACTATTGTGCCATCGATCTCCAGAACTTTTTCATCTTGCAAAACTGAAACTCTACCTATTAAACTACAACTCACATTTTCCCTTTCCTATCTGGCCACCACCATTCTACATTCTGTGTCTATGAATTTCACTATTTCAGATACCTGTACAAACGGAAACATACTTATCTTTTTGTGACTGACTTACTAGTATTTCACTTAGCATAATGTCCTCAAGGTCCACCCACATGTAGCATATATAGATTTCCTTCCTTTTTAAGGCTGAATAATATTCCACTGCATGTATATACCACAATTTGTTTATTAATTTATCTGCCAATGGACACTTAGGATTGCTTCCACCTCTTGGTCATTGTAAATAATGTCTCTATGAAACATGGGTGTGCAAATCCAAAGTTCTTTGACTATGTGGTAGATTGCAAAATGGCCATAAATTATCCCCCTATCTATTTCCATGTGCCTTTGTGATGTGACTCTTCAGTTTCTCTCATCAAAGTGTGGAGTTTATATCCTTACTACTTGAATCTGGGACAGCCCAATGACTAGCTTTGGCCAATAGAATGAGATGGAAGCAATATGGTACTAGTTCCAAGTTTGAGCCTTAATAGGTCATGAACACTTCTGCTTGCTCTCTTGGAACCCATGTGAACAAACCCAGGTTAGATTATTAGGATGAGAGAGCATATGGAGCAGAGACCAGCCATCTCAGATGAGGCCTGAAAGATGTACATTCTATCTAATGGGTAGATAGCAATTATGGAGTCATGCTCATAATGTTTGAATGCTGAGTTGTTGTTTTTTTAAATATATGTTTTATTGATTTTTTACAGAGAGGAAGGAAGAGGGATAGAGAGTTAGAAACATCGATCAGCTGCCTCCTGCACACCCCCCACTGGGGATGTACCCGCAACCAAGGTACATGCCCTTGACCGGAATCGAACCCGGGACCCTTCAGTCCACAGGCCGATGCTTTATCCACTGAGCCAAACCGGCTACGGCTGAATGCTGAGTTTTATCAAAGTCCATTTCAACATAATTCTACCAATTGTCAGCAAAACTGACCTGGAAACTGATGCAGATACATGAATGAGCCTTTCAGAGACCAATATAAAAATTTTTTTTTTTTAGTATCAGAAAGGTTTATTAGAAAATTCTCACCCTGAAATCTGTAGCATGTGATGCAGTACTACCACTCATTAAAACCAACTGGAAACACACCTGCTGCTAAAGTGGTCCTTACACACAATATATAAAAAGCAGCATCTAGTGTGACTTGTGCTCTGCATCTCTGCCGCTTGACATTCTAAAGCATCCCACCAATGGCTATGGGTACCCATTTTACAGATGGGAAACTAAGGCACCAAGAAGCTGTTGTGCCAGTGGTTGTCAGGAGTTGCCTTTCTCTGCCCAGCCCAGGTGGAAGGGGATGGGAGAGAGAGAGAGAGACTGAGGGGACTGGGGGCAATAGGGGCAAGTCTGTGTGGTGTCTTCCAAATCCCTAAAAGAGTAGAAAAGGTGCTCAGCCCAAGTTGCTAATCTGCAGAATTATGAGCTACAAAATGATTGTTTTTAAAACATTTTTTCTGATTTGCTGTGCAGCGATAGATAACTAATATATTATTTCTCATTTAACTATATGTATTCTGCCCTGGAAATTGAATCCAATTTCATAGGGACTTTAATGATCACTTCTATATCAAATGATTAGAAATCACTCTCTCTAGCCCTGACTTTGATTTTTTGCATAGTTCTATCTTGAATTTGGAACTCCATGTTGGATACTCTATTGTGATATCATGTTAACACTTCAAGCTCAATATTTTGAAAGCTGATTTTGTCATCAAATATATCTACTATTGATGTTTCTATTACTTTGGTGGTACTACCATTCTTTCAGTCAACCATACTTTAAACTTCAGTGTAATCTCTGATTCCTTTCACTTCTTCCCATAGTCAGTCAGATGACATTTTTCAAAGTAACTTTTTGTCATAATTTATCTCTTTATATCTGTAGAACTACTCACTCATCAAAGCTTCCTCACTGTTCCCCTATCTCTGGCTTCTGCATCCTCAAGTTAATCTTTTTTTTTTTTTTGGATCAATTAAAGTCTATTTATTTGTTTGTAATCAGACAGAACACTATAATCTGTTCAACACTGGGCTAGACACTGCCGTGATCAGGGGCAAGGAGGGAGGGGCAGGGCAAGGCCTTGGCTCAATTATGGAAGTCCAAGGTAGAACCTTCTGGAAGACTCTTCCCTTACCCCATGGGGCAGAAATAAAAACCACATGATAACCGTTGATTCAGATTAGAGAGGACAGTGAGCTGGGCCTCAGCTCAAAGTTAATGTCAGCACGGAGTGGGGACCAGTCAGTGAGAGTGTGAAGTGGCCGAGGAAGGAGAGGTGGTTTTCCTGCGCAGGCTCGCCTTCATCTCGAGAAACCCCTTTCCCCCACCGCAAGGCCAGAGGAGCCCCTGGGCTGGGAGTTCCCAGGGAGGGCAGGATGCCAATCCGAGGCCCCCTTGCTTGGTTGTCCACCTTCTCCTCCCTCTCAGATTGTGCACTGTGTCGATGGCTCCAGGACACTGCAGCAATGCTGGGCATGACTCTGCTAACCCCCTTTACTCTGGAGGGCAGGGCAGGGAGCAAGCAGCTTTGGGGGAGGGGGTGGAGGAAACACCAGAAGCAAGTGATGTCCACATGCATGCTTCCTGGCACTGACACAGCCTCTTCTGTCTGTTCCCAGAGGCTGAGGACCACAAGGCAAGCGACTGCCCCCAGCCTCAAAGGCCAGGACCTACTTGATCAAACACCACACTCAATTCTTGTCTGCATCTGGTCAGGCCTCAGAACTGCATCTCACGGAACTGGGGGGCTGGAGGGGAGGGCCCTTGGGACCCTCACCAGCACCTGTCCTCAGCCCGGCTCCCTGCGGCAGTTCAACTGAATGGCACATCCAGCATGTGATGGGTAGTTCCTCGCTCTCTGAGACAGCAGGATTGCCAACAGAGGAGTGGGAAACCTTCCCATTAACTGACCACCATGCCATGGAACTAAGCCCCAGAGCTCTGTGCTTGGGTGAAAAGCCTCCCACCACTCGCCAGCCCCTCCTGGGGAGGTAGGAGCTGCTCCTGCCCCCCAGGCTTCTGAGGCTGGTTCTTTACAAGGGTTTGGCATTCCCTTTATTTCACTCCTTCATTGTTCTGAGGCTCCTGTGTCTTTAGGGCCAAGTCTATCCGTAACGCTTGGGTTCCTCCCTCCCAGGAGTTAATTCCGGCTTTGGAGGAAGGAGTTAGAAGGAACGGGCAGTGCAGGGGAAGAGGCCAGTGAGGACTGAGGACGTGCAGGAAAGGAAGCCCAATGCTGCTCCCATACTCCCAGGGCAACAGAAGCAACTGACCACAGTGAACACTGTGGCCAGCCTATGAGGCTGGTGCACTCACATGGGGGCCAGACCAGGGCAAGGGCAGAGGTTTCCAGAGCAGGAAGGAGGGCTGGAAGAGCCTGTTGGAGACCGAGCATACCCACCCCACGACGCTCTGCTCCCAAGCCCATGTAGCACCGGGCCTGGAGCTGGGGCAGGTGATGGGCCAGCTCCTCTGCAGAACACAGTTGAGGTCAAATGGCCAGGAAGGTGGGCTCCGCAGGGCGCCAAGGGGTGGGACCTGTTGGAGGCTGCCCGGCTGATATCACATGGTCCGGCTGTATTCAATGCCGCCCTTGGTGGAGATGCTCAACCATGGCAGGAAGCTGCAGAGCAGGCTGTGGGCCTGGCGGTATATCCCCTGAGAAGAAAAGGATATAAGATGGTCCAGGGAGGGTGGCCACCATTGATGTAGAGGACATAAGTGAAGCCATCTTTGAGGACCCTACAGATGGAATAATAATAGGGGAGATAGTGGTGCTGCTTGAAGTCTCTGTTTTCGTAGAAGCTTATTGCTGTGTTGTTGGTGGTGAGGACGTGCAGGTAGATGGCTTTGCAGTGGTCCTGGGCAGTGGTGGATATGTGATCCTTTAAAGTCTCAAGTAAAAGAGAACCTATGCCGTGCTTTCTGATTTCCTTCACTACTCCGAGACTTAGAATGTATGCAACTTGTGTGTCAACAGAGAAGTTGGAGGCTAGAATATCTCCATCCTCTTTGTGTATCTTGGTCCTACTTTTTATTTCAGCTACTATCATTCCTACAATGGTACCACTGTAGGTTGCAGCAAGGGAAAAGAACTTCTTGTGATGTCACGATACCATGAGTCTGGGTACTCTATGGGGAACCAGTCGCCACACAGATGCTTCACAGTGTCTATGTCATCGTGGCAGAGGAGGCACAGGCTGACCTCGCTGAGGGCGCTGGATGGCACCACCTCTGTCATTCACACCTCGGGCAGGAGCGAGCGGCGGCGGACGGTGGATGGTGCCCTGGGGCTCAGCGCATCCTGGGGTCGCCGGGAGCCGGAAGTGGGGCCGCATGGAGCCGGCAACCGGTTATGTAACCTGCAGGGGCCGCAGCCGGGACTGAGGCCTCAAGTTAATCTTATACACTGATTTAAGATTCATTCTCCCAAGATTCAGAGTGATGAGTTCA
Organism: Myotis daubentonii; assembly: GCF_963259705.1. Lineage (NCBI taxonomy): Eukaryota > Metazoa > Chordata > Mammalia > Chiroptera > Vespertilionidae > Myotis > Myotis daubentonii. Next base: position 128,208,722 of record NC_081861.1, on the reverse strand, counting down.
CTCAGCTTTATTCATTACAAGCATATTTTCCTATGTCTGTTATTTCAACATCTGGGTCGCTCTCATTGGTTCTCTCCACTGATTGCTTTTTTCTCTTGAGTACGGGTTATGTTTTCTTATTTCTTTATATGACTAATAATTTTGGATTGTATTCTGGATATTGTACATGACACGTTTTGGAGATTCTGGATTCTGTTCCGTTCCTCCAAAGGAACTTTGTTTGTTTTTGCAGGCAGTTAACTTGCAGGAGCTCAAATTCCAGACTGTCTCCCCTACGGTGGGCAGCAGCTGAAATTTTGGTTCAGTTTTTTTCTAATCTTGCTTAGTCTTCTTGGAGTCTGCTCTGCACGTGTGTACTTTTAAGATCAGCCACGATTTAGGCAGTTTAAATACAGAACATAAAGTACTCCCTTTCTGTTTGTCTCCATTCAGAGATTTCCATCTCCCCACCTCACTCTAAACTCTGTCCTCTGGTTCTTCAAGTTAATAAGACTGAGGGTTTAACTGCGCTGCTTGGTGAAGACTGGGACTTGCCTTCAGGCAAAAGCTGTAAAATAAATATGGGAAACTCACAAAGAGCTGATACTGTCTTTCATATGTTGACCCCTTCCAGTATTTGTGTGCTTTCGTTTGTTGTCCAGTGTTTTAAGATAGGATTAAAAAAAGATCTTGTCCAGGGTTTATAGTTGTTATATCGAGAAATATGGTCACAAAAGAGCCACTTGGATATTATCAGGAGCAGAACTGATTCATAAATTAAAAACCTTCCAAAATTCTTTAGTGAAGCCAGTGGACCAAATCTAGGACTTGATATCTATTATAGGCTCTCCCTAAATGGCTTACCCATGCTTCCTCACTTCTGCTAAACGCTTTCCTTTCTCTGAGCTTTTGTTTACTTTATTCTTTCCTGTTACATGTCCTTCTCATCTCTGCCTATCAAAATGTTGTCCATCTTTCAAGTGCCCCAGTACCTGGTCCTCAGTCTCTGTCCTATTCTATCAACACTTTCTCCCTATTGATCTTATCCAGGCCCATGGCTTTAAATACATCTATATGCTAATCATTCACAAATCTATAGTCTTAGCCTAATATCTCCATTGAGCTCCAGATTTGTATATGTAACTGTCTACTTGATATCTCTACTTGGATGTCCAACAGATATCTCAAACTTAACATGGTCAAATTAGAATTCTTGTTTATCTCTCCCCTCAGCCCCACTTCCTCTGCACACCTCAATTTCATTAAATGTCACTGCCATTCATAAGCCAAAAGCCTAAGGTCATGTTTAATTCCTCTACTCCCCTTACATTCCGTGTGCAATCCATTAGGAAGTTCTTTTGGCTCTATCTTCACAATAAATTTCAAATCTATCCACTTATCTTTAGGCCCCTGGCTATCAGTAGAATTTAAGTCATTATGATCTTTCACCTGAATTCTTCCAGTTGCCTCCTGAGTGAGAGGTGTTCATGCTCTCACTCTTAGCATCTTCTCCACCCTGAAGCCACAGTGATCTTTTAAAAATGCAAACCAGATTATGTTACCCTCCTGCTCAACCCTTTAGGCTTCCCAAAGTAAAATCCAAACTATGGTCTACATGGTCTTATATGATTTGAACCGTACCTACCCCTTGACTTCATCTCCTATCACTATCCCCTTTTCTCATTACACTCTGCCCACATTGTCCCATTTCTACCTATTTCTTGATTTCACCAAGCTCTTTCCCTTTCCTTGTAGCACTACACTCTCAAATCTTTATTTGCTCATTGTCTGCCTTCCCTGTTGGACTGCAACTTCACTGAGGGCTGGGACCTTTCCAGTATATATATTTTTTTGAAAGACAGAATGAATTCAGCATTAATGTTCTTTCTCCACAAAGCCTTTCCTGTACATCTCTGATGGCAATATATTCTCACTATTCTTGAACTTTATGCTCACATCTCTTTTAGCATTTACCACTTCCTATTTCATGTTATAGCTATTTATGTATCTGTTTTAGCCTCCCAAATTAACTGTGATATTAGAATGAGCAGAATCCTTGTCTGATTTATCTGAATATTCCCACATGTCTTACTACAGGGCTTTGCACAGAGGGATGCTGATAATTGTTGGGTGAATAAATAAATAACCAAGTCAATATTTATTTCTATTGAAGGGGAGTATCATTAACATTAAAAACAGTGTCAACACTGTTTTAGTTAAGCTATTGTCAAATTCTTTTAGAATAAATAAAACATAATTCACCAAAATCTATTTTATGAAATGTTTTAAGTGGTTTCTAATGTCTTAGTGCTTAATTAGAAATGGAGAAAACTACTGAAGTATTCTGATTGTGGCACATTTGAATAACATTGCCTGAAATGTTTAGGCAACCAATATATCTAAATGTTCTAAAAATATACCAATGGGTTATGACTAATTCAGCCAGCAGAATTTCATGAGTACATTCTATATAATGGATAGGTAGCAATTATGGGCTCATACTCATAAAGTTTAAATGGTGAGTTTTATCAAAATTTATTTCAACATAATTCCAGTCCCTGAAATGGAAAAGTTTTCACTTTACTTATACAAATCTCAGACCTGAACCTCAAACAGACTGCTTTTATGGTCTCATCTTCCTCATTGGCTTATTCTTTTTAGTCTTTTTATATTCTTTTTATATTCTTCCTCTTTTACTTATTCTTTTTAGTCTCACAGCCCTTGCTGCTGAACCATATCTTTCCCTGGTACTAGTTCAAGCTTCTTCTACTCGGCATCGAAACTCATTCACCAAGTCCATTAATGTCATAACACCTTCACTTCAGAGAGAAATACTTTTTAATATATTTTTCATCACATAGAATTATTCACAAATTTTTGTTTGCTGATAATTTTTAGCTCTTTTTACTTGCTTTATTGCTTTTTTGTATAACAAGATCAATGTTTTAGATTGTGGGTTATTTATTTGGGGGTGATTGTTTACTTATTTTCATTTTTTTCTACTTTTGTATTTTGCATGTATTCTGTTGTATTTTGCTCAGGTTCAACAAAGAAGAGTTTTAATAACTTGAAAAGCGGAATTGAAGCATAGCCAACGTGGACAATGTATAATTGAAAACTACGTGACCAGGGTAAATGAAATGTAAAGTTAAGATGCTTCTAATCCTGAATTGCAAAAGACATTGCTCATAAATGACACTGTGGAACAAAGTATTAAATAATTCAAGACCACTGATGTCATTGTTATCTGCACTAAAACATTTGATGAATAATCTTTTCTCTCTTCAAGTTACATTGTATGAGAGAATTTTTCCCTTTTCATGCAGTTTCAGTTCTATCTTTTTATCCCAGTGGTTAAGCTATTAGAGTAATGCAAAAAAGTCTAATTAACATAGAATGCTAGAAAGAGCAGGAAAGAGGATAGGGGAGCAAGGAACAAGTTAATGTTCTAGAAAACTCCCTTTTGTCCTTTGTGACAAATATGGGTAATAGATATAATGTTCTTCCCTTGTCCAGACAGTTAGAAATATTGGTGGGTAAATTGTCACAAATATAAAAGCACCCTGCTCTTTTCCTTATGTAATAATTTTCACACTTATAATTACTTATTTATGATCTACCCCATTCTAATGTAAGCCCCATGAGAAAAGGGCATAAGTCTGTCTTATTTACTTTTGTGTCCCCAGAGTTTGGCACAGCGACTGGCAAAGGAAAACAATGAAATGTTTATTGAAATGAATTGAAATAGAAAGGTCTTAAATCCTATGGAAATAGATAACACTACTGCTAAGTATTGAATGAGATTTCCTGTTACTCTTTTAAAAATGTTGACTTTTTAAGATGATGTATGTGACTGATACTGCAAGGTGCTCCCCAGTAACCATTCTCCCCATCTGTAGTTGAGAACATGGCCACTCAAAATGAAAAATACATCTCCCAGTTTCCCTTGCCACTCAGTGTGGCCAATGGAATATTATCAGAAATGATGCGTGGCCGTTTCCAAGAATCTTCCTTAAAATATGGCCAGCGTGTTCTCTTTGTTTCCTTTCTTATTTTCCTTTTCTTCACCTTGATGCCTAAAGCACAAGTATGATGACCGGAGCTCTAGCCACTATTTTAGATGACAAGGATGAGGGCCATACCCTAGGGTTGTGAGGAGCTTGGGTTCTTGAGGGCTTTGTGAAGCAGTGCTGCCCTAGATTGCTTACTTCTCAATTTTTATGTTAGAAATAATTTTTTACCTTGTTTTAGTCACAGTTATTTTGGGTCCTTGTTATTTGCTACTAAATCTAATATAAGTGATAAACAGAAATAAGATATGAGGAGTCACAACTGGAAGATGGCTAAGTTGGAGGTCATCACTCTCATTTGACAGCTCATGACTGAAGAGGTTAAATCATATAACCAGGTTACAAAAGTAGAATGGAGGTAAAGCCAGGTCTAAAATCTAGTTCACTTCAGATCTCTTTAGTACTCTATTTAATGATACACATCTATCAGAACAGTTTGTAACCTGATTCCTAATTTCCCATTGACTTTGGTTATAATATTATAGGTATTGACACTCATAAAAAATAATCTTTTAGCAAATTGACTTAAATATTCCATATCTACTAATTCCTTAACTATATGCTTGAAAACTCTCAGAATTTTGTCTCTGTTTGTGAGGACACTAAATTTGGATAATGCAGATGGATTATAAGAAAATGCTTCACAATTGGTGTAGTCATATACAATATAATCTACCCTAACTTGAATATTCTTTAGACATGATTTTAGGTGAGTACAGAAAACTACCTATTTTATCAAGTGTGTATGCCAAGTTTATTAAGACATACTTTTTGTGGACTGTATAATAAAAGCTGAATAAGGAGGTCATGAGAGTAGTTGCAGTTTCCAAAAGTAAGCTCAGGTATTGGAAAAAATCCTTAACTATAACGTATATTAAGAGTAATCAAGGACAGAGGCAAAGATTTCTCTAGCTGAGTTTTGGTTCTTAATCTGAAATAGTTCATGCTCCATTTTGTACTAGTATAAATCTTGGAACTATGATTGCCAGACCTTAATCAAAGATCACATACATAACATGATTGGCACCTCCCATTAGAGTAAACTGGTAATACATAACTAGAAAAACAGTCAAACAGTTCCAGGAGATTGACTATGAAATGTGCCTATCTGGCATGATAAAGTTGATAATTTGATTTTAATAACTTAGAATTTGTGGGTTTTATTGTATTTACTCTGTACAATCTTTAAGAAAGTTTGCATACTAATGTAGTATAGAAATATTGAGGGGAGTATATGTTTATCTGCTCTGGTGTGGGAGAATGTTCAAGGACATATGTTGTATTGAGGCAGTAGTTCATAAACGTTTTGAGGTCAGGATCCCTAGAGAATTGAAGAAATTTATGGATCTATCCCAAGAAAACACTTATACTCAAGATATCATACATATATTGGGATTATCTCCTTAGCTCCTTTCTTCTGGAAACTGCCTTTTACATCCACTTGGTTATCATAGGAGCCCCAATACTGGTACACCATGAGCTCACCCATGGCTGCATCTGATTGATCAATAAATGATCACCTGACCCAAGTCAAACTAATCAGAGTCTAAGCCCTATCTTTTAGAACAGAAAAGGAGAAAAAGGACCAGTCTTTTGTTAAATACTTGAAAAAGTAAGATATAAGGCTCTGAAGTTATTGTTAGCCATGTTTTCCATTACGTGGAGAAAGTCAGTTTGCAGTAAGGGAGAAGGATAAAGCCAATGAGCAGAGAGAAGCATGACAGAATTCACCAACTGTCTCTCTTATTGTAGTGGTTTCTAAGGCTCAGCCAGTCAGATTTCTGACTTTGTATTTTGGGGAAACCTCCCCCTCCCCCATGTGCCCAGGACATGAACCAGACATGGGCACAGAACAAGCTGGGATAAACAAGGAGTTACTTTGTCCCTGGCTGATATGAGACAAGCACCACCAAACCAGGACAACTCTAGCTAGGTCAGGGACATCTGTGAGAAATCTTTATCCTAACTCCCTCTTTCTGCTTAAATGAGTTTAGTTTGAGTTTTATTCAATTGCAATAGAGAGAGTGCTACTTACAACACACAGATACAGATGAAACTGTCTCTTCAATGTCAGGGAATTTGCCAGGGGTGAAGAACTGTGCATTGGTGTAACTGCTTGTGATAAAATGGTTTTGGCTAATTACTCATGAATTGTTTATTAAATAAAGTAAATTCAACACTCATATTTACAAAAGTTTGTTAGCAGGTTATTGTATATACATGTATGAAATAAAACTTTGTTTCATTAGCAGTATCCTGTGACTCAGATTTTTTCCTATTTCAGACTTCTCCATCCATATTTATCAAGATTTTAAAAAAGTTTTAAGTGCTTTTAACATGTATGTATTGATTTTCCTTTTGAATATAAAGTGAGAGGAAAAAAGAAACAATAGTATGCCACTTTATTTCTTCCTGGTCTAGGAAGCAGTCAGGTCCCAGCAAACCATAAAATAAAATTTATAGGAGTCCAGTTTGTAAACCAGATGAAAATTTTATTAATTTATGTAAGAGGGTATACATTTCTAGTGACTTGAGCCACAGAGTCTTCTCTCCAAGATACACCCTTCATGGTATACCTAGAAATACCTTATTTATCAGAAGGTCAGATGGATGAAGGTAGAATTATAGAGAGTAGAAATCAGGTGATTGTAAGAGTTGTAGTATCCAGACTTTGCTAGATCCTAATGAACTACTCTTCCCAAAACCAGAACTGCAGTCAATGGGAAAGTTCTAGATATCTTTCTCATTGCATTAACATACTTTTTTCTTGGCATGTGTTCTGCTGGATGGATCCTGGATATTTTCTTGAATTTTATTAATTTGCATCAGATGCATTGCTTTCTCTTTGACTTTTGTCTAATTCACTATGTAGCTCCTGATATTTGCCTTTACCTCTTGGGTCTGGAGCTCTTTATTACACACCTGGTTTAGTAGGTTTGACCAAGAGAAGTTTCCACAGAAAGCTGACTATTGAGAGTAACTCTACTTCCTATAAGAATACATTTAATAAAATGAAAAGAAAAATATGGAACAACAACTTATATAAATTGTAGGGTCTAAGACTAAACTTGTAACCTAATTCTGAAAGAGAGACTAAGCTCTATGAGACTAATTGTCCAGCCAAGTCTGCTCCTATTTTATTTACATGAGGCCTCCCTTTTATAAATACGTAGATGTTACAGACTCTCCATGCTGAGAGATAGTGCAATAGAGTAGGAGCTACACATAGTATTTCATCAAGGAGATTCTGTCAAAACCTGGAGGCCCCTCATATGTCCTGCTTTAAAATATTCATGGTTCTTTTCTTACTGTTCTCTTGATCTCATAAATGCTATTGTGTTTCCAAAAGAGAACACTTACAGGCTTTAGAAATGTACATGGTTGTAACATTTGTAGCCAGGGTCTGACATTTAGATGGGTTCATATTAAAAAAAACCACATCTTTCAAAATTAGTATAGGAGCTAAGAAAATATAGCCAGAGAAAAGTGACTATGCACACATTTCAGGATTTTACTTCAGGCATTAAGTAGGAATTGAACTGGCTGAAATAAAAAATGTCTGCAGCAGTGTTCTTGTGAGTAAACTATCTTAGAAGTGGATCCTCCAGCCCCTGTCAAACCTTCAGATGATTAGCTGACATCTTAATTGCAACCTCAAGAGAGACCAAACCTCCGAGGTGAATGACTGACAAATCTTTGACCCACAGAACTATGAGGCAATAAATGTTTATTGTTGCTTTCAGTGGATAATTTTGAGGTAATTTGTTATACAGCAATAGATAACCCAATGCAGCCCGTAAGGCACTATGTACTAGTAATCTTGCCCAAGTATTTCTCCGACTGCACCTTATACCACTGTTCACATTGCCCATGGCCTATAGTCATGGTGATCTTTTTATTATTTATTGCCTCATTAAGCATGTCCCCTCCCCCGTAAGCATGTCTGTGATCTTAATGTTCCTTCCAGTTGGAGGGCTATTGCCCCAGCTTTCTATATAACGTACTCCTTCAATTAACTCATATGAAAATAAGATATATATCTTAAAAATCAATTGTTTTTCTCTTTTCTAGAAATAATACCCAGAAAAGAAAATTGAAAAATATCTATTCCATTTATATTATTGGAAAAAACACACAAGATGAATAAGATAAAGCTAATAAGAAAGATTCAGAACTACTACAAAAAGCTTATAAATTTGAATTGAAGGTCATAAAACAAGATCTGACCAAATGAAAAAACACTTTTAATCTTAGAGGAGACAATATAAAAAAAACTTTATTTTATTTAAATTAATATATCAATTAATTAATTCTAGTTAGAATGACAATAGGTGAATTTTTGTATGTTTTTAAAAAACTGAATAAAATATCCTTTATTTCTAAGGTGGATGGCTAAATGTCTGAGAAGAGTCAAGGCATTTTTTTCCTTTTGTTTTGAAATCAGAATAGAAGGGGCAATGTTTTGCCAGATGAGAGAAAATATTATAAGGCCCAATTAATATGGTAATTGAATAAGAATAAACAAATGGTTTAATGGAAAAATTAAGAGAGTCCAGAAAAAGATTCCAACATATATATGAATTTAGTAATTACAAGTAATTGTGGGAGAGAATAGAGAATTGCAAGAGAAACAAGGAATGACGTGAGAGGGAATTTTGAGAATAGAGAATTATGAGAGAGACATAGAATTGTGGGAGAGACAAGGAATTGGGGGAAAGTTTTGGGAGTGACAAAAAATTGTGGGAAACCTAAGGAATTTTGGAAGAGACAAAGAACTGTGGAATAAAAACGGAGAATCATGGGAGATGGAGAAATGTGGGAAAGAGGAATTTGTGGGAGAGAATGGAGCACTGAAAGAAAAGTATGGGAGAAAGATGGACTTTATAATACATGGAGTAGACTTAACTGGCTTGTACATCTGGAAGAAAATAAAATTGGACTTTATATATTGTACAAATAAATTTCAGATAGGTTAAACTCTTAAATGTTTAAAAATAAAATACTAAATATCCTGTTAGCAAATCTAGGAAACTACACGTAGCAGGTAGGGTGGGTTAGACCTTCTTAAGCAAAATTGGGCTCAGGTATATTTGAGTTTACAAAATTGTAAAAATGTTTAACTTTAATGGAAAAATAAGATATTTGGGAAAAATCAGCAACAATAGACATACATAATTTATAAAAAGAATTTAAAAACTCAATGTAATAATGGGCAAGAAATTTAAAGAGGCAATTATTTCAAAAATCATTCTTGGAAATAATTTATTGACCTATATTCTTAAAGGAGCGGACATTTATATTGAAAAACTGAAAAACATTTAAAAATCTAATTCAGCTTACATGATACATGTTTTAACAATATTCTTTGAAGAACAGGCAATTTGAAGATAAGTATCCAAAAATTGTAGTTATATGTCCCAAGCTTTCTATATTCCTATTTTATACATACTAGAGGCCCAGTGCATGAATTTGTGCATGGGTGGGGTCTGGCCGGCCCACCCCAATGGGGGTTGGGAGCTAATAGAGAGTAGGGCCGGCTGGGGGGAGGGGCCACGGGTGGTTGGCCACCAGGCCCTGCCCCTGATCAAGGTGTTAGGGGCAGATAGGGGGCAGGGCCGGCCAGGCAGAGGGGCTGATCGGGGCCCAGATCATGCTGGTTGGCTGTTGCAGTGCATGTCATAGCCACCAGTTATTCTGGTTGTTCTGGTCATTCTGCCCTTTTGGTTGCTGGGCTTTTATATATATAGATAATTTATTTGTCAATAGAAAAAAATAGGCCCAAGTGCAAATCCAGATGGTTAACAACACTTGAAAAGATTCTCATAGCAAAGGGAAAAGAAAATTAAAGGAGTAACAGTAAGAAATTGCTTAAGAAACAGGTATAAACATTTAAAAGTATCTGTAACTCATTGCTGATTGAATGCAGGGAAAAGGGAACTCTCATTCATTACTGGATGAAATTTGACCTACTACAGATTTTTGCAAAACAATCTGGCAGCACCTATTAAAACTAAAAATATTCATGCCACTTGACCTAGTTATCCCTTTTTAGGGTATCTAACTCTTAGAAAATTAAGAACATCAATTGTGAACACACACACACACACACACACACACACACACACACACCCCACATTGCTTCTAGTGGCAGCAGATGATTATCAAAGTAAATGCTCATTATTAGGTAATGGTTGAATAAATTATGGTATATCCATCCAATGGAATATTGTACAATCAACTAAAAAATGAATGAGAGTTACTCTAGTTTACTTGGATATTCCCAAATGGTATTTCTGAATGAGAAAAGCAAGAATCAGAAAAGGATGTATAAAATAACCCCCTCTTTCTGAAACAATGATCAAAATACCCCTTTAAATGTATATATTCAGGTGTGTATGTGTATAAAATGTGAGTTATATGTATTGAGACTAAGTTGCTATCATGGATTATTTGGAAGGGGATATATGCTGGAGATGGGGCAAGAAATACAGAGAGGGAAATGAAGCTGAATGGGAAAAGAAGAAAAGACTGCACCAAAAATCCAAATGTGTATGATATGATTACATTCATGCCTTTTTGTAAAATTATGCTTGTGAGTAGAAATACAAAAAGGAAAACATTTAAAATGTGAATAGCAGATATTTTTTAGAAAAGGAAAAATATTCTGAGCTCAAGGCATAATTTGAAAACATTTTTTAAAGGTGAATTCCTGCCATAATTTTTTTCCCTTTCCTTTTCCTCTTTCACTATGAGCCAAAGACCAGAAAAGAAGTGGTAATGCAAAAGTTTGAATTGCTTTCTGGTTATCATAAAACTTCCCTTAAGGAAGGAGAATTACATTTGCCAGCACCCCCTGAAAATTTCCACTGAGATGCCCTTTAACATAAACAATAAATTTATATTTTGAAGTCTGGTCTTTAATACACCCATGTTTGTGATAGTATAAAATATTTAAATTAGTCAAATTATTTAATGTCCTGTTTGACTGTCAGGGTCTTAACTGACACAGATGACAATTCAAACTGGGTAACTGAAGAGGATTTGACTACTTACAAAAGAATCCACAGGACTTAGGGAAATGAGGAAGGGACAGTGCATTACCCTGGAAGTAGTATTATTGAGAAGTTGTTACCACTTCTGGGCCTGGAGGAGCAAGGAGAGGGAGTGGCTATTGGGACTCAGTTGTATGTCCTGGGCTGTCTGAAAGTAGCTGTGGCCTTTAGGAGAGGGATGCAGCCAATCTGTAGAGGTTCTGTAGAGACAGAGCTGAGAGAGTCAATACCCCCACCTCTTGTTCCTCCTGCCCTCTGACCTCCTGTTGATGCTTCCCATTCTTCAAACCCAACTGGAAGCCAGAAGATAAGGGAGCTCAGAGATGCAGTCTGTACAAGTCAGCCTCCAGGTGTAAATAACTGGGTTGCGAGGGATGGAGCGTGGATCTGAAGGGACAAAGATTTCATCACTCTTTTTCACAATTTCTTCATATAATTGGATGTTTGTAAAGATGAATGATAATATTTAATCTATGGCTTCAATCATCCCATGAACTTGGCTTTATACGGATGGGAATCCATATTTGAAAGTTTAATATGAAGCCATATGACACTCACTATAATGTGACTTGATTAAATTAATTAGATGCCACCTAAAACACAGAAGAGAAGCTCCCGAGTTTAAAACCCAGGGCAAGAAACCTCTGACAGGAGTTAGGAAGGAGAATAGGGAAAGGAAAATTTAAGTTTTCTCAAGAGAGATGGAAAAGCTCAGGGCACAGGGGATGAGGTTTAGAAGATAAACTCACTAATATAATATTTTTGCCTAAAGCTGGTTATGTTCAGATATATGTACTCTACATGCAGAGCAAAGATCATTCGTTCAGGAATTAGAATACTGGTTTCTGGAGCCCTGATACTACTTAGTTCTGGCAATTTGGGTAAACCGTTGCCTTTCTCTGAGCTTGTTTTATTCTCTGTATCAGAAGAGGGTCGGACTAATGATCTAAGCTTCCATTCGGTTCTATATTGCATGATGCTATTATTTCGCCCACCCAGACATTTTAAGAATGACTTAAAGCCAACTTTAGAAAAATAGTTCAGAATATTCAGGACAAGAGTCTAATTAAAATTATGATTTCAAGCAACTTATAATTTTTCACGTAGGATACTCATCACAGAATTCAGCAGGCTACTAAGAGACAATAAACCTTCCTGTTTAATGAACAACAAGTTCAAAACATCATATCCTTAGGGAATAGCATCAGTGGATACAATGGAGTACTCTAGGAAGAGGCAGTAAAAAGCGGGGGATAATCTGGTTTTAGTATATTGTATTACAGCTGAAAATCATTAAATATTCTCCACCCTCCTTCTTATAGTATCACACAGAAATCTTAGAACAACACTGGTAAGAATGTAAAATGAATGGAAAACATTCACAGATGGAACCATGGTACACTACAGCCTTTTGCACTTCTTCCTATTTGGCAAAGAAAGTGTCTATCTCAAGGCTACCTCAGAATTACATGATCAGGTATAAAAACAGTGGTATCATTGCTATGGTAGGTAAGAAAGTGGCAATTGAAGTCGCAGCTTGATTTTTTCTTTGTTTCTTTTTTTTTTTTAAATATATTTTATTGATTTTCCACAGAGAGGAAGGGAGAGAGATAGAGAGTTAGAAACATTGATGAGAGAGAAACATCGATCAGCCGCCTCCTGCACATCTCCCACTGGGGATATGCCCGCAACCCAGGCACACGCCCCTGACCGGAATCGAACCCGGGACCCTTCAGTCCGCAGGCCGACGCTCTATCCACTGAGCCAAACCGGTTTCGGCCTTTGTTTCTTATGTATGTATTAAATGATATGTTCTTAGAGCATTTTTTAAAATATTTTTTATTGATTTCAGAGAGGAAGGGAGAGGGAGAGAGACATAGAAACATTATTGATTAGAGAGAATCATGGATTAGCTGCCTCCTGCAAGACCCCCACTGGGAATTGAGCTCGTAACATGACCAGGAATTGAACTGTGACATCTTGGTTCATAGGTCGACGTTCAACCACTGAGCCACGCTGGCCAGGCTATTCTTAAAATATTTTTTTAAAATATTTTTTATTGATTTTTTTACAGAGAGGAAGGGAGAGGGATAGAGAGTTAGAAACATCGATGAGAGAGAAACATCGATCAGCTGCCTCCTGCACACTCCCCACTGGGGATGTGCCGCAACCAAGGTACATGCCCTTGACCGGAATCGAACCTGGGACTATTGAGTCCGCAGGCCAATGCTCTATCCACTGAGCCAAGTCAGTTGGGGCATATTCTTAAAATATTTTAATAAATTTTTCCTATCTCATACTGGAGAAAAAGTCATTGATACATACAGTAGGTCCTCAGGTTATGTCTGAGATCTGTTCCTACGGCACGATGTAACACGATTTTCACCTTAAGTCGGAACCCACCTACATAAGCACCTACATCATTCACATGGAGCACATACACATACACATTTAAAAGAAAGATAACAATTCCTGACCTTTACTTATGGTAAATAAAAAACAAAACAAAACATAAAGCACATATGTACATACATCGAAATGACGGAACTTTTTTTTATATATAAATGAATGGAAGATGGTGACATGACCATGAAATGAGGTATGTCAAGTCCAACGTAACAAGAAGAGAGAGAGAGAGAGAGAGAGAGAGAGAGAGAGAGAGAGAGAGAGAGAGAGATTTCCTAGTCTCCAGGTCTGCTTCTGGTGTAACCTTCCCAGAAGACACTGAGTCTGATCTGAACCAAGCCCACAGTCTACGGTGGGTGGGGGTCATGGTTGAGTTTTAAGAGTTTATATCCCTGTGCCTTTAAAAAGACTTTGCTGGTGAATTAAGAAGCACTGGCTTAAGAAACTTAATCATATTGCACTTGAAACAGTTAAACTATTGGCCTTTGACCTATTTTCTCCCCCAACTCATCTGTGAGGTTCCACATATTATTTTCAATAATTCAACTGAATTCTGACAAAAGTACTTTAGGTTATTCTCCTTTTATTACCACCACAAATAGAAATCGAAAAGTAGCAAGAGGCCAAAAGCAATGCACTAGCCCACACTGAACCCCAGTGCCCTAGGGATACACCACAGGCCATTGAGGAATCACCATCACGATTCCTCCTGTACTAGCTTCATTCCCTCGAGTGCGATTTCCTTTTTATTTGAAAGATATGTATATAAAAAACTGATAGTGGATTTCTGAGTTGTTAGAAATGACTCTTTTACTTTGGCTGTTATTTAAAAATGAGTCACAAAAAAAATCTCCCAGGAATCTTTATTGTTGCTTAATAACACACATTTAGTACCAGAGGTGTCCCTTCTCTTGAGCTCAAACAGTACAAAATGTAAGTGTGAATTATTCCACCATCCTTTACCCTGCTCATGCTTTATTACTTAATAATATCGCTTTACATGGAGTGTAAATTGGTCACGTAATAAATGATTGCAGCATCTACTAAAGAGGAGGCACATTGTTGCCGCTGCTTCTGCAAATGTTGCTCTATGATCTCTGCACTTAATTTTTATTTCAATCTTCTTTTATTATTTCTGTAAACAAATTTTGGTAGCAAATAAAGGAATAAAATTAATAAATGAAACAATAAACAATTTTCTCTTGGAGTAAATTGAATGCTAGCAGAGGCATGCTCCTATTGATTATTTAACTAAAATCTTTATAGTTTACCATAATTTTTTATTAAAAAGCACAGTGAAAAAAAAGCACAGTAATAATGAGCTGTACCAGTTTAGTCTTCCCATCCCCCAAAGGATTACTTAAGATAAACAAGCAGGTATATTTGAAAGAAATGTAAATAACAATACTAGAATTGCTAAGAAAGATATATCCAAAGTGCATCTATTGGAATGCTAGAATGTTCTCTAGTTTTGTTTGTTTTTACTCACATTTCTATGCAAGAATGTGGGATAATTAAGATATTCCTCAGAAAATGAACATAATTATTGATTTACAATGTTATGTATGGAGAAGCCACTAGCAAGATGCACTTATGTCTAGGGTTTACTTTTGCCTCGATTAGAAAGTAACCTCATGAAATTAGTGCTATCATAAATGGATTATTCACCTCATTTGTTTACTGAAACACTAAGTTTTTTGTGAACCAGGACCTAAAGGGAATGGTAGGGCCCTTCCTCATTTCTCTAAGTTTAGAGATTTGGAGTAGTTTTAAAGATATTTTTTTCCCTCTGCAAGAATTGAGTCTCTGTGCTTCCTTTTTTTTTTTTTTTTTTTTGGTCCTTGGAAAAACAGTATGTATATATTATGAGGTAATTTTAGTAATACATTTATTATTTATAATCTTTAAAATATAGTTGCCTTTTCCTGAGGGTTTATATTGATTTTTCTCTTGCAACTTGATCCAGATTCTGGGATCATGCAAAATAGCTCAAATTCTCTGAATTCTGGGATTAAAAAAGGCTGTTAAAGCATTTGTAATAAGTAGGATGCATGTGACATTAAAAGCACAGGGTTATAATTGTCCTACTATGACTGCTTTTTTTAAAAAAAATTAAATCTTTATTGTTCAGATTATTACAGTTGTTCCTCTTTCCCCCCCATAGCTCCCCTCCACCTGGTTCCCACCCCACCCTCTGCCCTTACCCACCCCCCACTGTCCTCATTCATAGGTATACAATTTTTGTCCAGTTTCTTCCTGCACCCCGACACCCCTCCGCCCCTGAGAATAGTCAGTCCACTCCCTTTCTATGCCCCTGATTCTTTTTTTTAAAATATATTTTATTGATTTTTTACAGAGAGGAAGGGAGAGAGATAGAGAGTTAGAAACATCGATGAGAGAGAAACATCGATCAGCTGCCTCCTGCACATCTCCTACTGGGGATGTGCCCGCAACCCAGGTACATGCCCTTGACCGGAATCGAACCTGGGACCCTTCAGTCCGCAGGCTGACGCTCTATCCACTGAGCCAAACCGGTTTCGGCTGCCCCTGATTCTATTATATTCACCAGTTTATTCTGTTCATCAGATTATTTATTCACTTGATTTTTAGATTCACTTGTTGATAGATGTGCATTTGTTGTTCATAATTTGTATCTTTACCTTTTTCTTCTCTTCCTCTTCTTAAAGGATACCTTTCAGCATTTCATATAATACTGCTTTGGTGGTGGTGAACTCCTTTAGCTTTTTCTTATCTGTGAAGCTCTTTATCTGACCTTCAATTCTAAATGATAGCTTTGTTGGGTAGAGTAATCTTGGTTGTAGGTTCTTGCTATTCATCAGTTTGAATATTTTTTGCCACTCCCTTCTGGCCTGCATAGTTTCTGTTGAGAAATCAGCTGACAGTCCTATGGGTACTCCCTTGTAGGTAACTGACTGTTTTTCTCTTGCTGCTTTTAAGATTCTCTCTTTGTCTTTTGCTCTTGGCATTTTAATTATGATGTGTCTTGGTGTGGTCCTCTTTGGGTCCTCTTGTTTGGGACTCTCTGTGCTTCCTGGACTTGTAAGTCTATTTCTTTCACCAGGTAGGGGAAGTTTTCTGTCATTATTTCTTCAAATAGGTTTTCAATATCTTGCTCTCTCTCTTCTTCTGGCACCCCTATAATTCAGATGTTGGTACGCTTGAAGTTGTCCCAGAGGCTCCTTACACTATCTTCATATTTTTGGATTCTTTTTTCTTTTTGTTTTTCCAGTTGGGTGTTTTTGCTTCTTTGTACTTCAAATCTTTGCCTTGATTCTTGCGATCCTTTAGTCTGCTGTTGGAACTCTTTATAATATTCTTTATTTCAGTCAGTGTATGCTTAATTTCTAGTTGGACTCTTTTCATAACCTCGAGGGTATCACTAGATTTTTTGAGGGTCTCAATTTATCGGCGGTTTCTAGAAAATTCTTGAAAAACCTTATAAGAGTGGTTTTGAACTCTATATCCAGTAGTTTGCTTTCCTCTATTTCTGTCATTTGTGACCTGTTTCTTTGTCTCTGCATTTTTTATGCTTCCCTGTGTTGAAGCATAGAGTGGCTTTCTGTTCTAGGTGTCCTATAGGGCCCAGTGGCTCAGCCTCCACAATTACCTGAGGTGGACACTTTTGGTTCACCCCTTTATGGGCTTTGTGCATAGTCTTGTTGTAGTTAAGCCTTGATTGTTGTAGGTATCACTGGGAGGAGTTGACCTCCAGGCCAATTGGCTGTGAGAATCAGCTGTGTCTGCAGTGGGAGAACTTCTGTGCTGGAGACACCCTTCTGGGGCAAGACTTGCTTCAGTGGGGCTTTAGTGCTCACTGAGTCTGCCCCCTGAGTGTGTCCCTTATGGATCTGAGGAATTGTAATCTGGATGGTCCCACTCTGACCACTGGGTACACTGGCTCTTGGATCTCTAAGGAGGTGCTAATTTAGCCTCTTCCTGAGGCTACCCAGCAGGAGCTATGGAGAGATCTGCAGATTCCTCTTCTTCGTTTGGGGTTTGGAGGTGCCCAGATGAGGCCCAGCTGTGAAGCAATGCAAGCTGCTGTGGGGCCTTGGTCCTTCTTTTGGAAGTTCTGGGTCTCTCTGACCCAGCTGCAGTTTGTTAGGTAATTTTCAGATTGCAAAGGGCCAGGCCTTTGATATGCAAAAGGCTCTGCACACAGCTTGGGTGGGGCGGGGTCTCAGGGGATTAACAGGGCGGAGCAAGCAGCTATGGCTGCTCCTCAGTCCTACTGTAAGAGGCCCCTAGTATCAGTGTCCTGGTAATCGCTGCAAGCACCTCTGAGAGAAAGCTGCCCTCAAGTTCTGATCGATGCCAGACAGTTCAGTTTCTCCCCGTATGAGTCTGGGTCCCCAGAGACTTTCCCGGAACTGGAGTTCAGAGCGGGATCGTGTGTCTCCCTCCCGATTGAAAAAGACAGCTGTGTCCTCAGTTGCCAGCCCTTTCCACGTGCGCCTCCGTACCTCTGCACTTCCGCACCTCCTCTGAGTCTCAGTGTGCTTTTCTCTTTCCTTCTAGTTGTAGAATTTCCACTCATCCAGCCTTCCTGTGGTTCCGGATGATGTCTGTTTTGTCTTTTAGTTGTATTTTTGAAGTGGTTGTGCGAGGCAGCAATTTCCGGTGTTTACCTATGTCGCCATCTTGGTTTTCTACTGTGACTGCTTTGGTTTATTTAGGACATTTATTAAAGGTCAGAGAAATAGCCATTTCTAGGTATCAATGGAACAAAATGATGATTTGAAATTCAAAATAAATTTGAATATTTCAATGGTATCATATTCTCTCTGTAGTAAAATTGGCTTTCTTTCCCTCTTCCTTACCTTGTCCTCACTTTTGACTGTAAAAACAATTTTATAAAATCTACGAGTGTTAAGAGAAAAGAAAGAAAATTCCTAATACTAGTATCATTTCTATTCTTTGCCCATACACATTTATACCTTTAAACATAGTGGCAATCACAGTATATATACAATATTGTATTCTGCTTTTTATTGTTAACTCCCTTTTGAAAAGAGATCTGTAATTTCTATAAAGAGATTGCAAAATAGTACCAAGGAAGTTATGTCACACTAACTGGGGGAAAAGAAAGAGGGAACATGTGTTGATTGTGTGAGTTTCAAGCTTTTCAGAAATGATGTAACATTTACCTTAGATTTTCTTAGGCAGAGATTTGAACCCAACCATCTTGGGTTGGAAAAGGGTATGGAATGTAATTAAACTGAAATTTGCGAATGAAAGTAGAGCAGCATTTGCTTTCTGCCAATTCACTAATTAAATGCCATGGAAGACTTGCTTATTTAATTTTAGCCTTGTAAAGAATGTGTAATAGTTGGTAGGCAAGGGTTTTGGCCAGGAAATAAATGACTATATTTTTAGATCAGTTTGCTACCCCTGTTAATTTATCATACTTTGATGTAGCTGAAGTGTAGAAATGGGAAAGTTCCTTCATTTCTCCAGAGTTAGGGTTTTGCCAGGTGAAAGGGTAAGGTACTTGAGGCTATTGGCAAAAAAATGGTTGAAATGAATGTGTTATGAGTTCTAGACAGAATAGGGAAAAGAAATGAAGACAGGGGAAGGCTGATAGATGAAGACAAAGCAAAAGATGTCAAGGGGCCAGAGGACTCTGTGATAAGAACAGATGTAATGGTAAAAATAGAGCAAGAAAATTGGAAGATTGGAAGGTTGTATTCAGTTGGTTTATTGAAACTGAAATAAATCTGAAATGCAAGTAAATTGGCCTATTAAAATTTTTACTTTTGTTTTGTCTTGGTTAAATGTTGTAAATCATTTGAACCAGAACAGAGAACAAGGTATGGGAATTGAAATCCAGTCATTAATTCGTTTATACATTAATTTGACAAGTACCTTGCTAAGCCCTCCCTACGTGCCAGGCACTACTTTAAGGACTGGGAATACAGTATGGAATAAGGCAGAAACAATTTTGATGGTTTGGAATTTATACTCTAATGGAGGAGTCGGAACCTTAACAAATAAAATATCAAATTGTAATAAAAATAAATTATAGCAAGGGCATAGAGGCATGAGGACTGAGGAGCTATTTTAAACATGATGATTAGAGAAGTGAAGAGGGGAGATGGGCGAGGGAACATGAAGGAAATGAGGGAGGAAGCCAAGCAGACATCTGGGGGAAGGATGTCCTAGGCATAAAAAAAGCAAGTGAGAAAGCCTAGAGAGGGGAATATGCCTGGCAGGCTTGTCCTGAACATTTGTGAAGCTCAGGGCAAGAGTACAAATGGAGGTCCATGAACTCTAATGTCTAGACGTTAAGTTATAACATATCCTGTCATCCAAACTTGATTAATATGCCTCAATGTTGGCTTGGAAGGTCAGATTTAGATTTAAAATTTGTGGACTCCTCAGGGTTCTGCACCAGAAGCTGGTGGTACACAAGTTTCTGGCTTCTGATCTCAGGCAGAGGTCAAACCCCCTTTCTCTTCCCATGCCAGAATTCTCCCATCACCACAAAGGAACTTGCACAACCCCTATTAGCTGCCCTATGATTGCTCCTTGTAAGTAGGGATGTGCACACTCATGATAGAGTCTGTTCTTGGGAAGATGAATGAACCAGGAAAGTGACCCATGCTGGCCCTGGGATTCACTCTTGGCCATTTGGGCAGCACATTCATAGATCCTGAATATCCAGGATATGGTCTTGATGGGGCACAGGGTCTGGATGGACATAGCCCCTTGACCTCACTGACTGCCCTATAGGGAAGAGTGTGGCTGAGGGAGGGACAGAGCAAGACCCTTGAAGTCATGAGGCTTGGGACAGTGGCTCCTTTAGCCAGAATCTAAGGTTGACACATTTGCTTGTTACACTTGAGAAGGAACAAGAAGGATATTCCTTATATCCTCAGGATTTGAACTGTGATGATAAAGTAGATATGAAACTTCCGTTCTCTGGAGGGTCTATAAAAAGTAAAGGAAGGAAGAAAAGGAAACCAGAATGTATGGAGCATCTGTGCCAAGCCTGGCTGTGTGCAATACACTTTTGCTCGTGTGATGTAATTTAATCTTCCAAATAATCCTGGGAAGTAGGCTTCATACTCTCCTACATACACATAAAAAACCCCCAAACAACAACAAAAAAACCCCCAGGGAGGTCACTGCCTTGTCTAGAGTCATATAGCTAGTGAGCCTTAGAGCAGAGGCTCAAACCTAGGGCTCCAGCTAATGCTAAAGCCTATATTCTTTCTAACTACACCACATTGCCTTTGAAAGATATGCTTAAAGAAAGACTTCTTTTGTAACAAGGGTGAGGAGCAATAAATAAAGTAAAATCCTATACAGTGCATAGAGGAAAATGAATGCAGAGTTCCTTAATCCAGAACTGATTCCTGTCCTCAGATCCCTAGAGCTCCTGGGAGTCCATGTGAGTTTATATGAGAACAGTATGTGAGTTTAAAGTTTTCAGGTATTTTTCTTTTACTTGAGGTAAAATGTATATATAGCAAAATGCACAGATCTTATATATACAATTTTAAGAGTTTAGTGTTGCAAGTGCAAACACTCATGTAGCCACTACTCCAATGAAGATATTTCGTCCAGATATGAACCTCATTCCAGAAATTTCCTTGTATCTCTTTTCAGGCAATTTCCTCCCACTATAGGCAACCACTTAATTTCTGATAGACAACTGTTCTGATTTCTATCACTATGGATTCATTTTTGCCTGGTTTATTATTTCATGTAAATAGAATCATGCAGTATGTATTCTTTTTATCTGGCTTCTTTTGCTCTGTATGTTTTTCAAGATTTATCCATATAATGGGATAAAAGTAATTACCTCCTTTTTATTGTTTTTTTTTTAAAAAATATATTTTATTGATTTTTTACAGAGAGGAAGGGAGAGGGATAGAGAGTTAGAGACATTGATGAGAGAGAAACATAGATCAGCTGCCTCCTGCACACTCCCTACTGGGGATGTGCCCGCAACCAAGGCACATGCCCCTGACAGGAATCTAACCCGAGACCCTTCAGTTCGAAGGCCGACGCTCT
The DNA here is from genome assembly GCF_963259705.1 of Myotis daubentonii. Taxonomy (NCBI): domain Eukaryota; kingdom Metazoa; phylum Chordata; class Mammalia; order Chiroptera; family Vespertilionidae; genus Myotis; species Myotis daubentonii. Next base: position 128,187,175 of record NC_081861.1, on the reverse strand, counting down.
ATCCACTGAGCCAAACCAGCCAGGGCTCCTTTTTATTGTTAAGTATTCCATTGTATGACTATACCACCATTTGTTTACCTGTTTACTTCTTGATAGGCATTAGGCTGCTTCCTATTTTTGGCTATTATGAATAAAGCTCTTATAAACATTCTTGCACATGTCTTTTTGTGAATATATGTATTCATTTATCTTAGGTCTATACCTAGGACGGGGATTGCTGGGTCATATGGAAGGTGTAGGTTTCACTTTTTAAAGAAAACTGCCACACTTTTCCCAGGTGGTTATATCATTTTACTCTGCCACCAGTAATGCACAAGAGTTTCAGTTGATGATATTATTTTTAATTCAACATATTTAATTTTGAAATGTTTCAAACATAAAAAGAAAGAATTATTTTAATAACTGGCAGCCTTTATTCTATCACTCAGGTTTAACACATTAACAATTTCCTGTATGTGCTTAAGATCTTAATAAATTAAATAGTACAGATGTACTTGAAGACTCTCTTCCCATCTCTTTCCTCTTCCTTCTCCCTGGAAATTAGCATCATCCTGAAGTTTGTGTGTATCTTCCTACATCTATTTTTAAATATATGACATAGTATATGAACCATTTTTAACATTTCACCAACTCTAACAAAGATGGAATATTTTCCTGTGATAATCCTCTGCAGAATATTTAAAACAGCAACATCTTAGTAAATAAGTCAACTTGATCCTTAAAATGTTTTTAATTTTCTGTTTATTGTTGTTTATTGATTCTAACATTAATTAGATTGATCATACCTACAATTAATAGAAAATGAGAAATATTAATTTTATTTTAAAAGGCAGTTTACATGGCAGATGAAAATCCTTCAAAGCATGGAATCCTTGAAAAAAAAAAGTAATAAGGAAGTTCTTGACACTTGAGCTGATGAGAACTGTAGAGCCAATACCACCTTCTCATATCACATATAAGGAAACTGAGTCACATAACAGTTGTGACTTGCTAGGTTCTTAGAACTAAAGAATGTCAGGCCACTACCAGAACTAGGTCTTCTGATGTTCATTTTAGAAACCTCTTGACCTCACCATGCGGCTTCCATGCCACTGAAGGCAATCAGAGATAAAGAAGGAAGGAAGGAGAGAAGAAAATGCGATGTGGAGGCAGGAGGAAGCAAAAACTTCATAAAAACAAGACGGCAGAAATGTGGTATTTTAAGGAAGAGGTTTGCCCTTCATATGAATGATTCTTGGATTTTGGTGTATATTTTTGGTAGCAGTATGCGGTGACTCACTAACAAAGAGCTTAAGACAGATGAGTTAACATAAATGGACGAAAATAAGCCTGTGGTCTCTAGCCTGAGCAGCTGTTGGACAAACCTGCCAATATTTTATTTCCCAGAGACACTTGCAGCAGATTTAAGTGAGCAGGCAGTGAGTGCCGCATTAGAAAATTCCATACCATTCAGAGTTTTCTGTGCTTGAGATGTGGCTATCCAGAGGAACGCTCCCCCTTCCCCCCAATTATTTACTGAAGCTCCACTTTGTGGAAGAGGGTAGGCAGGGCTGTAGGCCGCAGCAGGGTGTGCAAGAGGAGGATAATGTGAAGGCACAGGAATCAGCCCTGAATGTCTCACTCGCTGTGCAAACTTCGGCTACTCTGTGGCTCTAGTTTTCATTTTCTGAACGAGGAGCTTGGATTGGATGACCTAAGTCCCTTCCAGTTTAAAAATGTATATAGCTCACAGTTATTGAGCACTTACTTTGTGCCAGGCACCTTGTGAAGTGTTTTACAAAGGAATTTCCTCCCGCCCTCTGTTAAACCTTTGAGGTTGTTTCAACAGTAGTCCCATTTTGCAGGTAAAGAAACTGAGTCTTAAAGAGGATAAGAGACTTGCCTGAAGTCCTATAGTGAGCAATGGCAGAGCCTGAACTCAAATCTGGGACTGTCTCAGAAACCTGGCTTCCTAATCACCATTTTGCGTTGTGCCTTCGCCCTAAACAGGAAATTCGGAATGAGTTGCTTTCACATCCTTCTTCCTCTCCATAGCTTCATATCTGTTTCAAATCATTATGCTTCAATTGCACTGCAGTGGATTTTCAGGTCCTAATTGGAGCCCCTCACTGCATCCATACACCACAGTGTGAGTGAATGACGTGAAAGATAGTAATCAAATTCAGAACACACACATTTTACACAGGACAGAAATAGCATTGAGTGGGGCACAGCAGAGCTATTTGATTTACAGAATCATCATCATCTTGAATATTTTGTACGTTCTCTCCAGTGGACACTCTGTACTTGGTGTTCCTGCTGATGTCACTGGCAGAGATGTCTCATGAGGAGACACCCTGTTTGAAAAGCCGATTCAGTAACCTCCTCTATCCTGATTTAATATGATATGGCCATGGCAACCATGGTAATAGTGACAGCTCTCTGTTCCTTTTCATTAATGACTCACAATTTACACATCTCTTGCATTGCCACTCTTCCAATAAAGATTTCATATGTAGAAAGAGCATCCCTCTCTCTAATACAAAATAACATAAATAAACTGTAAAATTGTGGGTAATGAATTTCATCTAATTTCTTTTCAAGATCAATTTTCAGTTGGTTACTGACAATCCTGTTTTTAAAGTCTGTTGGGATATTTATGACTGAAATCACACTCTCCATAATTCTTTCTTTGATGTCTATATATACAGAAAAGGGGAACTGAAGCAATATCTAATAATTCAAACCCAAAAAGCACTGCTGCTTCTATTTAGTTGGATGTTTTAAGACAGAAACTTTGAGCTGAAAAGGGAGGGGAAATACACTCAACCTGCTGCATTTTTATATACCAATAATGAACTATCAGAAAGAGAAACTCAGAAAACAATCCCATTTACAATTGATTCGAAAAAATAAAATACTTATAAATAAATTTAAGCAAGGAGGTAAAAGACCTATACTCACAAAATTATAAGACACCGAAGAAAGTTACTAAGAAGATACAAATAAGTGGAAGCATATGCCGTGTTCATGGATAGGAAGAATTAACATCATTAAAATGTCCATACTACCCAAAGCAATCTATAGATTCAATGCAATTCCTATCAAAATGCCAATGGCATATCTCATAGAACTAGAACAAATAGTCCAAACATTTATATGGAATCACAAAAGAGCCTGAATAGCCACAGTGATCTTCAGAAAGAACAAAGTTGGAGGTATTGCCCTGCTGGCGTGGCTCAGTGGTAGAGCCTTGACCTATGAACCAGGAGGTCACTGTTCGAATCCCGGTCAGGGCATATGCCCAGGTTGTGGGCTCGATCTCCAGTGTGTGGTATGCAGGAGGTACCCAATCAACGATTCTCTCTCATCATTGATGTTTCTATCTCTCCTTCTCCCTTCCTCCCTGAAATCAATAAAAATATTTTTAAAAAATGTTGGCAGTATCATGCTATCTGATATCAACCCATACTGAGCAAGTGAGTAAATGTGGATTTTCATTTAAAATATTTAAAATTCAAAAATCAAGTTTTACTGACTATTTATTCCATGTGTTGTATACAGTAGAGAAATCAAAGGTGAATTTGCCTAATGAGAAACACACCACTGATTATATAAAACGGCAGCATGTAATAAACGTTATAAAAACAAATTCCAAGCAAAGTGTTAGCAGAGCTAGAGAGAGATGTTTTAATTATAGTTTTGGGAAAGTGATATTTGACCAGGCCCTGGAAAAATTTCTGCAGGTAGGGCTGGGTGGGAGAGGAGGTAAAGAAGGGCATGGGTGTTAGTGGCAGGGAACAAAGCCTCTGAGGCAGAAAATCCAGGGTACATGAAGAAACCTGAAGTGGCTGAAGTCAGGGGTGGACAGTCACGGGGGAGTGGCAAATAAGAGTCTGTCAAAGCAGACTGGGGCCTGCTCATAGAGGGCCTGGACTATTTTGCAAAGAGTTTGGCCTTTACTCTACCTATAGGGATGAAGTTTCAAAGGTTGTAAAGCAGAAGAGTCATTTTGAAGGTAGAATTGTTATCTTTCCTAAATTAATATTAAGAAATGTGGTTCACTTACAGAAAAATAAAAAAAGCAAATTCAACACAAAGAACAGAAACACGATATAATCACTGCTATCACTTTCATATGTCAATTCTAAGATATTTAAAAAAATCAATATAATTCTCATACCATGAAACTCACCATTTTAAAGTGTATAAATTCATTGGGTTTTAGTATATTCACAAGGTTTTGCAACCAACACCACTGTCTAATTCCAGAAAATTTTCATCACCTCAAAAAGAAACCCCCATACCCATTAGCAGTCATCTGCCAATCTCTGACAATATTAATCTACTTTTTGTCTCTATGGATTTTCCCAAAGATACTTTTCTATGCATATATGTGAAAATATATATTATATCTATATATATTATATCTATATAATTATATCCATATATCTATATCTATACCTACATCTATTACTTCCCCCCACCCCCAAATGGATTTGTACATACTGCAAAGTAAGCTGTTGAATCTTGAACATATTAGTTTGCTTTGTGAAAAATTAGTCTGGGTGACAGGGCAAGGATGGATTGGAAAAAAGAGGTTGGGGGGAAGTGAGACTATTTAGCAATGTCTGTAGTAGGGGAGACAAGAAGTCATGGGGGCATGATCTAGGATGCCAGCAGTCTAGCAGATGCTGTGGTATGCTTCCAAGATCTCTATTTCAGGACTGAGGTGCTCATCAGCCCAGCTGCAGGAAATGCTGGCAGCTGATGGATCTAGCTGAGGCTCCTTTTGGGCCTTGCCCTTACTTGAAGAGAGCTTGCTAGATAGCCCCAAAGCACACTTTTCACTATACCCAATACTTGGTCAATGTGGCGGGGGGGGGGGGTTTATAAAGGTCCCACATTCCCTGATTTGGAGAATATCTGAAGGGCCATCCCCACTCTAAAGCTTCCTAAAAGCTGAGGATTTTGTTGTGACTATATTGTATCCCAACTTCTCTCTCTGTCCAACCCTGCGCCCTCCCTGCTCCACAGATGTTGTTCCTAATAAACTTCCTGTACTCATATATTTACCTCTAAGTCTGTTTTCCAGGGGACCCAACCTGTAGCAAATAACGAGGATGGAAATGGAGCTGGCATAGGTAGATGTCTTTGTGGATCAACTGAATGGACAGAGCATGGTGATTGATTGGAGATGTGGGTGGGAAGTATACATATGTATGTATATATAATTTATACATTAAATTTATATATACAAACAAATATGCATTGTTTATATATGTAAATAATAACAAAATCAGACACTTAGCATGTAATTTTTACCACAAACAGTTCTGAAAGCTGAAGGTGCAAGATGAGTTAGATCTGGTTATTTTGTTCACTGAATCCATAGTGTTTTGGGGGCAGGAAGAAAATAAAACAGCTAATTCTAATATAATTTGTTGCACACCATGGTAAATTATAGGGAAAGGTGGTGAGGAAAGATTAAGGGAATAAGGATGCTGCCAAGATTCTAAGCCAAGGTGTCTTGAAAGATGGTGAGGCCATCATATGACATGAAGAATGCAGATGAGACTGTAATAAAAATAAATATCAAGGTTAATATGTCCTTCAAAGAGTTAAAAATATGCGTTTTGAAATTCTTAGGAGGGTCATGAATATAAATATAAATTTAGTTGGCATCTATAGAGAAATGGTAGTTAATGCCTTGGGAGTAGATGAGATTGTCAAGATCATATAAGCTGGACACTTGACACAGATCTACAGCAGAGCTGACTAATGTCCGAACTCAGGCTGCCATTCTTCATGTCAACACACATGGAAGACATAGCTAATTGAACTTATAGCCTCAGACTCCTTCTCAAAACATACCTTCAGGAAGCCATTATCAATAAGTCTACTTAGTATTCCTGGTTTCTTCTCAAAGTCTAAGTGTAGTGACCAGTAACATCTGTAAGCCTCTAAGGAAGAGTGAGCTTCTCTGGTTATTTGGTGCAGAGAGAGCACCTAGGAAGGCAGGGGGAGTTTGAGAAGAGTGGGATTTCTTGAAGGAAAAAAAAAACTGTTTCAAGAAAATAACATTTGTCAGATGACTAAGTTGAGGACTTGAAAAGAAAAAGAGATTTGAAGTGGGAGGCCAGTGGTGACCTTATGGAGAGTGGTTTCATTAGAAGGTTGCAAGAGAAGAGAGATGAAGGAAGTTTGAGTAGAGAATTAGAGGTATTTCCAAATGGACTGCCTTGACCCATGGGAGAAGCTTGTTGAAAATGAATTTCTAGGACTCACTCTGCAGCCATGGTCAAAGACCGTACTTTCACCTCCCAGGAGTGTTTTGATCAGGGTTAAGTGTGGGGCACAGAGAGCCTAGAAGCTACAGGTGGGTACTCACTGTAGCAGATGATCTTGATATCCCTTTCAAATGCATTCAGCACTCATTATTTAGTACACACTGCTCGCGTCATCCACAGCACATGGACTCTTTGCCTGAGGACTTTCTCTGGCCACTGAAGCATGTTTGCCTGCTTGCCAGAAATGCCAGGGATTAACTTCACAGAGAACACTCTCAACCAACAAAGGATGGAAGTTGGTGGATATCTCAGCTTTCCTACCTCTCACATGGAATAACTCTGGGCTTGTTTTATACAGTTTTTCAGTGATCCCCAGTTGGATTGAGCCTGAGGTGCCAGAGTATGCTCATTAATATACTCTATATTGACTTCCTTCTTTCTGTCTCACTTCCCTACTCTTTTCCCTAGGTGTCTTGAGATTACCTCTCACCTACACTATTATCTTTGTCTCATATCCTTGTCTCAGAGTTGGCTCTTAGGGAAACCCAGAACTTATGATCTCATTTCCTCTTCCTGGGCACACAGAACAACTACATATTCCAGTGGCTCTTGCAGTCTGGTTGGGCCCATGTGATTAGGCTCTGAGCCATGGGCAGAAGTTATATACATCACCTCCAGACCTGGCCACAAAAGTCTATCTTTCCATTCCATGGTGACTTCAGAGGCCATGTGTTTAAGATGGCAGCATCACAAGATAGAGGTACCTGGATTCCTGACTCACCAATTCGGGGGGACTGATTAAGGAGAGCTGTTCTGCTTATACCATTCATGTCTTCAACATGAATGAATGAACGAGAAATAGAACTTTACTATGTTAAATTACTGATATTTTTTTGTTACAGCAGCTAGCACTAATTATTCTGACTAATATACCTGCCATCTCAGTCTCCCCTCACTCACATCTCCAAAATTACTGCTCTCCATCCTCCTCTTAAAATTTCCATTCCCTCAGTGTGGCTGACAACATAGCTGAAAATAGCCATGTGTTAAAGGCAAGAGAAATAATTATCTGATTAAAGTGCACTCAATTGTGAACAATAAGTATCAAATTAGCTCCCCCAAAATAGTTCTGTTTTGAAATGGATTTCTGATTGGTAGGATCTATGAGGGAGGCCTTCTTAGTATCTTTGTGTAATTGTTGGCATAGCCCACTCCCAGCTTTATCTGCATTGTCCAGAACAAAGAGAGGTCAGCCACTTCTAAGGGGTTGCTGACCTCTGGAATTAAGTCCAAACTCCTTAACCTGGCATTTTCAGGTATCCCCAGTTAGCCCCAGCCTACATTCCTACACTGATCTTTGCCACCTCCACTCCCACCCCCATGAAACTTTTCAAATCATACTACTCATGATAGGGTGTATTTCCCCACTTCTGTTCCTTGGCTCCACTGTACCCTCCACTTGGGATATCATTTCCTCTCTTGTTCTCCTTTCCAGAACTGCCCCCCACTCATAGGCCTGACTCAAATTCTGTCTGCTCTCTAAAACTGGAATACCATTTTGCCTTTCCTTTTGTTGCTGCTACTCCTTTGGCCTCCAGCACTTTCTGCTTATTATTATTTCCATCTTCTCATTGGTTAGGCTCTCTGTTCTGAACTAAAAATGAACTATTTAAAGAAAAATATTATGCCTATTCCTATTTTTAATTAGCTTTTAACATACTGGCAGGGGCATGATTACTGAAAATAGATAGATATATGATAGATAGGTAGCTAGAGATATAGCAAATGGAACTTAAATATGCAAAGTCTTATTCACATGATTTTTATTATTTGGAAATGATTTCAAACTTACCAAAAAGTTGCAGGAATAAAAATATGATAAATAACATCTGTAAATGCTTTACCGAGATTCACTTACTATAAACATTTTACCTCATTTCTTTTATATATCCATATCTAGCTCTTTATCATCTATTATCTATCTACCTATGTATCTACCTATCTTTTTCTTTCTACACATGCACACAGTTTTTCTGAACCATTTGAGGATAACTTACTTACATCTTGAGCCTTTACTTTTAAATATTTCAGTGTGTATCTCCTAAAGAAAAGAAATAGTCTCTTACCTAATCACAATAGAATGTCAATTTAATACTGATACAACACATTTGTATCAATAATTTTTTCTCATTTTAATTTTTTCAATTGATTCAATAATGTCCTTCATGGCATCTTTTCCCTCCAGCACAGAATCCAGTATAGGGTGAGACACTGCATGTCATTGTCATATCTCTTTAGTCTCCTTTAATCTGGAACACTTCCACAGTCTTTCTTTGTCTTCTATGATATTATTTTTCAAATTAACCTTCCTCCCCCTTTTAAAAGAATTTCAGAATTGTAAAAATATCTCCTAGATATAGAAGCATGAATAGGCTGTTGAACTTCAGAGGAAAGGCAGGGGAGGGTGGGTGGGAAGAGATCAACCAATGAACTTGTATATATAACCTGTGGACACAGACAATGGGGAGATGAGAGCCTGGGGGGTGGGGGAGGATCAGAACAGGCTGGAAGAGGTTCATGGGGGGGGGGAAGACCTATGTAATACTTTAAACAATAAAGATTTTAAAAATATATCTCCTAGGTATTTTATATACATACATATGGATGGATGTGAAGTGTCTGAATAGTGTCATAAGCATTCCCAGTGCAAGGCTTCCAACTTGAACCACCTTTTATTCTCATTCTAAACTTCTGATCAATGGCAATATTATTTTTAAAAAATATATTTTGATTGATTTTAGAGAGGAAGGGAGAGGGAGAGAGAGTTAGAAACATCAATGATGAGAGAGAATCATTGTTCAGCTGCCTCCTACACATCCACTACTGGGGATCGAGCCCGCAACCCAAGCATGTTCCCTTGACCAGAATCAAACCAGGCATCCAAACAGGGATCAAACCAGGGACCCTTTGGTACGCAGGCCAACACTCTATCCACTGAGACAAACCAGCTAGGACCCAATGGCAATATTATTAACACTGCTCATAGGACTCTTTGTCTTACTTTATTTACAATATCTTTCTCCTTATTTAAGTGGATTTGGAGTGGAAAAGGAAATTGCAAATTTCTTTCTCCTCCAGCCTCTGCTGGCCTGCAGGCTGCATGGGAGGAAAAGTTAATAGAGGAAGTGAGAGAGTAAACTGAGAAGTTGAAATCAAAGTGGTGGGCTGCTGAGTCTTGGCTGTGGTGTATTTCTTCTGTGAAGTCAAAGCATTTTTAGAGACAGCATTCAACCATAGTTAAATAAAATCTCTGTGCTGTAGAGAGGGAAGGCATTAGTAATTTCCATTGCCTATGAGGGGAAACAAAGATACTGAAAGGCACAATGTCTTTTCTACTTTGAGTCTGAGAGACAGTGAGGAATTATGGAAAGAGAGTAGATATTTGACTCTATTTATTACCACTCCTACCAAGTAGGTATGTAGCTCAGCAAGTCACATCCTCTCTGAGCCTTGATACCAATATCTGTAAAATGAGTGTTTAGAATAGACTAGGTTCCTTCTAAGTTTCCTTCAGTGATTCTAAATTTCAGTGATCATGAATTCCAGCATACATTCAATGCACATCTATGGAGTGTCCAGTATGTGTTGGGCACTGGGCAAGGATGAGTAGGACCCAGTGTTTGTTCTCCCAACATGGTGGTAGAAGTGGTAGAGGGAAGGCATGTAAGCAAAGAATTGTGAGAAGGTCCACAGTATTAACAAGTTCAAGTTACAAAAGTGTTACAAAGGAGACAGTGAGCAACTTTCACTGGGGAGTGGAATGCTTCATAGAGGAAGTGACAATGGTTGTTGAACTAAGTCTTGAATGTGGGGACAAGGCATTCTAGGCAGAAGGTGCATTTCTGTTTGTGGACTGGATGTACTACGGGTTTGCTGGAACACATTTGTTTGAGGCAAAGGGAGGGACTGAGGCTAGAATGTTTGGTAGCTAGGCAGGGCCAGATCTGGGGGTGCTGGTTGGCCAGGCAGAGAGGAGTTTGAGGGGGTGGGGTGAGACTTGAGGCAAGGAGATCATTGGGGAATCTATTGCAGAACATAAAGGATTAAGAGACATGGGGAGGGATGAGGACACATTTGTAATACCCTAACCAATAAAGAAATTAAAGATAAGAAAGGGACATGGGGAGATAAAGAGTGGTTGGAGACATATTTAGGAAAAATAATTGGGAAAACTTGCCAATTGAGTGTGGGGGTGAAAAAGAGGGAGGACTGTCACAACACTCCCACATTTCTGATTTGTGCAGTGGACTGACTGTAGTGCTATTAAATGCATTCAGAAGTCCCCTAGGAGGAGCAGGTTTGGGAGATGTATACTGAGTTCACCTTAGGATATGTTGGCCTGGAGTTGTCTACTGGGCACCCAAGTGGACATTTCCAGCAGGCAGTTGCATAAATGAATCTGGAGCTCAGGAGAAGTCTGGGTTAGAGACAGATTGGATGGTTATAGGTGTGAAGGATGCCACTCAGGGAGAATATCACTTTAGGAAAGTACTGTGAGGGGGAGTAACAGTAGTTTTGTTGTCTTACTAGGTCTGTACTCTTTTTTATTGAGATCTTCTTAGCTATATGATAGTGCGCAAGTAACTTTGAATCTGTCTCATCATGTTTAACAACAACCCCAGTTTATAGACTTTTGAGAGTTTAAGATTTTTTTTAAAAATCCAATAGATAGAACTTATAAAAGGATCAGGAAGGGCACCCTAGGACACACTATTAAGCTACAGGTGTCAGGAGCAGCCATTTGCTAGGTTCCCTGTACCCTTACTGCCTTTCTTACCACATCAATTTGTTACAAGCTGCTTAATATCTCTGAGCCTAGACGGCCTCCTAGGCAAGATGGAAACAAGAACAACACTTCTGGTTGTCTCAGACAATTTTTTTGAAAATCAAGTGAGGTCAGGTTTGTCTGAACACTGCAAACTGTGACAGAAATGTTAGTTACTATCAAAACAAATGGAACAAAGAGATACGAGCAATTCATCAGCATTTTCTGTGCTGTTACCACAATGGAGTGTTTCTGTCAGCGTCAACACCGGACTGTTTTAAGCAGTGTCTGACTCTTGGCCATAGTTAGGCTAATCACTGCATGAGGTTATCTTACTGATCTGGGAATTACCCAGGGTTGTGGGGCAGAATGAAGTAGAACTATAGATTGGAAAATTTGTGAGGCCGGGAGGGGTTTGGGGTTTCCTGTGACTACTACTTGTCTACTCTGCTGTCCACCCAATGGAGAAGTGTAAAGATGAACTCTGCCCTTAACAGTTGAGGGCAACTCCTCCTAGAACATCAAATTCTTGCTTCCAGGTGGGCAAAGTAGCATTAATGCAACAAGACAGAAAGTATGCCCACACCTAGAAAACCCTCAATAGATGGTGGTACACTGGGCAGGCCAGATATTCAGAATGGAAGAAGACAGCCGTAGTTACTGGGTGAGGCAACCCCAGGTCCAAACTAGTCCATGATCACAAAGAGACATGGCCAGATTTTGGTATGGGTGGCAAAAACGAGCGAGATCCACAACTTGAGTTCAAGTCAAGGTTACTTTTACTTCTGTTTCTCCCAAAGCACGCAAATAATATTCAGGAGATAAGAACACAGGGATGTAGATGCAATGCCCCATCACTTCTCTTGCTTTTCTTAGTGATCTTGGTAGCCTGGAAACAGTGAGATGTCCCCTAGTCCAGAGGAGCCTGGAATTGTGGGACCATTGCCTTTTATTTTTTTTAAAAAAATTAAATATATTTTTATTGACTTCAGAGAGAAAGGGAGAGGGAGAGATAGAAACATCAATGATGAGAGAGAATCATTGATCGGCTGCCTCTTGCACGCCCCCCACTGGGGATAGAGCCCACAAACCCGGGTATGTGCCCTTGACCGGAATTAAACCTGGGACCCTTCAGTCCTCAGGCCAATGCTCTATCCACTGAGCAAAACCAGCTAGGGCCCTATTGCCTTTTAAACACCAGCCATGTCTGCATTCAGAAACAACTTTTACAACCAAATAAAGCACTAGTCTTACTCATACACTCAGCAAGCCCCCTTACTCAGGCTCAAAGTCAAGGTTTGGTTCCTGAAATTCTTGTTGGAGCACCACAGAGGAACTGTTTCTTATCTGTGCCTGTGCTGTGAGCCCCAGGAGTTTTCCATTTATGGTTACTAAAGGTTTTCTATAGCAGGTCTGCCCATGCCTATAGCACAGAGTTAAATCCTATTATCTCCTTCTTTCCCTTCTTCTTTCTCTCTCTCTCCTTTTTATTGAATCTGTTGGAGTGACACTGACACAGGTTTCGGGTGCACAATAGACTTCATTTTTCAGAAGTTTTGTATTTATAGAAAAAGTGATCATACAGCACAGATAGTTCCCATAAAGCTCACCTCCCCTACCTCCTTGCACACATTTCCCCTATTATTAACTTCTGACCTTAGCAAGATATATTTGTTACAATTCATGAACCAAAAACGGATACATTATTATTAACTAAAGCCAATTGTTTATTCATGTGTCCTTTGTTTTCCCCTATGTCCTTCTTCCCAGGATCACATCCAGGGCATCACAAGACATTTAGTTGTCACATCTCCTTAGGCTTCTCGTGGATGTGATAGTTTCTCAGACTTTACTTGTTTTTGATGACCCTGACAGATTTGAGAACTGGTCAGGTATTTTGCGGATGCCCCTCTATTGGGGTTTGTCTGATGTTTTATCATGATTAGACTGGGGTGCTGAGTTTTGGGGAGGAAGATCACCGAGATTAGGTGCCATTTTTATCACATCATATTAAGGGAGTATACTATCAACGTGGTTGATGACTTTTGATGTTACCTTTGGTCATCAGGATAAAGTAGACTTTGTCAGGTCTTTCCACTACAAGGTTACTCTTCTTTTTCCCTCTTTCCACAGTGTCCTCTTTGGAGGAAAGTCACTCTGCACTACCCATAGTTAAGGAGTGGGTAAGTTATGGTCTACTTCCTTTAGGGTGGAGTATCTATAAAATTTAGACTCTATTCTAAATTCTTCTGTATGGAAGATTTCTTCTTCATCCTCATTTATTAATTTAGTCAATCATTTATATTATTATGGACTCATGAGTATTTATTTTATATTTTGAGTTATAATTCAACATTATTTTTTTGTTCAAACTGTTCCAGCTTTGGCCATTGGGAATTCTTTCAGTTGGCTCTTATCCTTTCTTCTTTCCTTCCTCCCTCCCTTCCTTCCTCCCTCCTTTCCTTCCTTCCTTCCTTCCTTCCTTCCTTCCTTCCTTCCTTCCTTCCTTCCTTCCTTCCTTCCTTCCTTCCTTCCCTTCCTCCCTTTGGCACGTCCTTACTTTCTGGCACAAGTTTGTTTTTTTTAAAAAATAATAATTATTCATTTATATACTTCACTAAAATGCAGTGTGAGCTTCCTGTATATTAGGCAGAGAGAATTCAAGAATAAGCAGAACTTATCCCTGCCTTCAAGGAACTCTAATGGGGACGGAAAGGAGGAGAAATAGGCAAGAAAAAAGACAAAAATGCGACAGTGTGGTAAGTGCTTTGGCAAAGGGTGGAAGCTCAGGATGCCTGCCTCAGTTACATGTATTCACTTCCCTGCCCCTCCCAAGCATTTCTTACTGATTCTCTTAGGAGAACCTTCAGCTCCATATTCTGTGCTAGTTTCTTTTTTCCCTTGGTCTCTGCTCAATTCCTATACTTTCCTAGGTAGGGCAGTATTATAGAAAGAGCATGATGAACCACAGATGAACATTAATGATACATTGATATTTATCATACATGAGATGGCTGCTGACTGTAGCAAATAAGACAGATATCCCTCTATTTGTACTTTGCAACTCCAATGGACATGGGGTAGATTTTGATTATGAAGAAAAGGAAAAGTGAGTGAGAACTCCAGTAGCAGGAATTTGACTTTATTTCTTCCCAATCTGCAGCCTTATCAAAGATCAGGATCCCAGGAACCTGCTTTCTCAACCCCTAGCTTCATATTTCCAAAATCTGGCTCATGGCCAACCCTTGTTTAATCGACATCTGAGCAGTAATTATTTTTAGATTGCCCACTATATATTCTGCCACTCAGTGTTATGCGACCATGTAATGAAATCCATGCCCTAGTGCATTAACTAACCTTCTGAAAAAACCTTTCGATAGCATCTCCTTCTGTCTCCCCCTTCACAAAGAGCTGGCAGAAAGTTCCTGGACTTGAGTGTTAAATGTTGAACCATTAAAACGCTAGTGAAAGCTATGAAGTCATCAGGTATTGACCTGAGAGAACATTTAGCACCATCTGATTTCTCTATCCTGACATCAACATGAAACGGACCTTACATGCCAATGAATCACTTTCCCTTTTTAAGTTCACAGGGTTTGTCTAAAATAGCTCCCCTGGTACAAAATGGAAATTGAGCCCAGTTATTATAATGGTGAGTGGCAGATTTAAGTTTTATAATTTCATCATAAGAAAAGAAGGGCTTACTAAAATTGGATATTTTGGGGGAGTGGGGAAGAGATGGGATAGAAATTTCTTCTTATTCATAGAGACCATTTGGAAATTAGAAGTTGAATCCCACTTGTACTACATTTTCGTAATACTCTATGTTCTCCAACTGTAGTGTGAGGAGCTTGCTCCAAATGCAGATTCCAGCTGCACACACTGGCATGTTAATTTAGTTGGTATAGCAGATAATGTTGGGTCCCTGCCCATATTTATTTAATTCTCACCATATTTGGTGCATCCAATTCCAACCCCCAAATTCCTAACACCTCCTTTTTGCCAGAGGCTATGATTTCATAGGCCAGAAGTGTCAGGGAATTAATGCCACACAAGTGCAGTATCAATCAATGACTGAGGGGAGTTGGTGTTCACAGACCTCAATTCCCTCTCCTCTTCAGTAGCATAACTCTGAGTTGCATGTACTATATTATTTTGAAAGTTCCCTGGTGGGATTAAGCTCCAGTTTCCCACAATGGTAACTGGTGTAAGAGTGCATCTTTTATTGGCTGCCTTTCCTTCCCTGTCTCACTTCTTCACTCTCCCCTACTAGAGTTTTTGGGACCACCAACCAAATCAACTTCCTGCAATTGAATCCTTGTCTCTGGATCTGGTTCTAGGGGAACTAAAACTAAAACAGTTGGTTTGGACTTGAGCCCAGTAATCTGCATTTTAACAAGTACCCTAGAATGATTCAATACACCTGGCATAACACACAACATTTTGAGAAGCTCTGCTCTGAGACTTTTATGGTAATTAAACATAAGATTATTAGTATTCTTTTTTTTATTGTCTACCATTTTCTAGGGCATTTGCATTCCCCTCAAGACTTATGACTATTGCTTGGGGAGAGAGATATAAAAGGAGAGGGAAGGTTTATCTGCATGCCCCTTACCAGGGATTGAGCCCATAACCTGGGAATGGACCCTGACCAGGAATCGAACTGGCAACCTTTTGATGCATGAACAGCATCCAAACAACTGAGCCACTTCAGCCAGGGCTGTGAGTTAATTTTTGTTAGTACTACAAAAGTTCCCAAGTAACCCCATCTCATTTGACTAAGTAAGACTCTATCCCTTCCAAGTCCTCACCAGGCCCTCTTCTTTGAAGGAGTTGGACTTTGTTGGACTTCAGTTGTCCTTCTGGGTGCCACTGAAATTGAGATGCTGCCACTCTTATTAACTTTTCCTAGAGCCTTCTGCTCTTGAGCTTCTGCCCACTACATTATCAGATAACCTTGATTGTTGGAGTCAGGTCTACAGCCCCTGGAACACTGTGATATAGATTTCTGGCCATGTTCCTTGGGACCACTAAGAATATTTACCCACTCTGTCCCAAACCCTATTATGTTGCTCCAAGATCCCAGCCTTAAAAAGTAACAGTTAAAAATGTAAGCTCCACCAACAATATGCATCTGTTTTTTCATTGGTGTTTCCCAAGCATTTTTTTCTAAGCCTTTGAACAGTCCCTGGCACAGTAGGCATTCAATCAAACTTTACTGAATAGATGAATGATATGGTACTGACAAGAGAAAAATGGAATATGGCATATTACCACAGGGAGTTTTTCAATTAGCTCAAATATGTTTGCATTATAAATGGAAGGGGGACTAGACATAACTGCTTAACGAAGAGTTTCAACTCAGTGGGGATAGAAACATAAAAGTGTTTTATTTAGCTTTAATCTCTGCTTCCAACTGTGCTCTGTCTTACTGCCCTTCCTGTTTTCTTAATAACATCTTGGGTAGATTCTATAAACTTTCTGGTCACTTTTGATTATTAGAAGTCCAATCCAGCTTAAAATTTTAATCTCAAGTTTGATCTCAACCTCATTTCCTCTCCTTGACCAAGCCTAAGGTTGAGCTGTGTTGGAGTGGCCTGATCTAGCTCTAAAATATATCCTCCCCTGTCTCCAAGGCCTAGTTCACCAAGTATGTTGGCTGGAGGGAAGTGAGAAGGGAAACAGGATAAGGGCCTCTTTACTGACTGGGCTGCTATTGTTGCTCTCTCTTGGTTGTTGTAGTTTCTTTGGTGTGCTCTGCCAGGGCTCTGTACCCTCGGATAGCAGCCTTCCAAATGCTGTCTTTCTCATGAGGCACATGGTGAGATCCTTATGGCATTGGTTCTCAGAGACCCTTTCTTTGGTATGCAAGATCAAAACTATTTTCATGTTAATACTGAGATATTATTTGTCTTTTTCACTATGTTGGTATTTTCAATGACAGTGCAAATCAATGGTGGGTAAAACTGCCTTCACCTTAGCACAAATCAAAGCAGTGGCCCCAAACTGTACTAATAGTCATGGTATTCATCATTGCTGTTACTTTTGGTAACAAAACAAATCAAAACAGAAGAAAATCCATTTTCAATTAAGAATGTCTAAATAAAGCAGTAAAAATGACTAATTGTGTTAAGTCTTGACCTATGAGTACGTCTTATTAATATTCTGTGATAAGTGAGAAGTATGCTTAAAGCATTTCTGCTGAATACTATAGAGTTGCAAGATGAACTACCACTTATTTTCATTTGAAAGAGTTCCTGACAAACTATGGTTATTAGACTTAGGTACTTGGCAGCCTTTTTCTTGCAAATTACAGAAGTAAGCCTCCCACCTCAAGGAAAACAATGGAAAGCAATTGTTATCAAATGATAAAATTTGAGCTTTCAAGCAAAAATTAAAAATTTAAAAACTTGTATCCACCATTGTGCCTGTGAAGGTTTCCCAGTATTTAAAAACTTTTCTTGTGAGCTGAGTGGTAAAATCAGTGGTGGTATTAACAAATGTGACTTTTTGAAGTTGTATAATGCAATGTGTCAACATTTGGAGCATCTGCAGTGAACCATTATTTTCAAATTATCCATGCACGATTTTATAAAATCATGTATGGGTAAAAGATCCATTCAAAGTGCAAAATAGACCAATGAATTTTAATTTAACAGAGTATGAAAAGTTCACTGTTATTGTTTGAGATTTCATGTTATAACTAACCTTTAAGAAACTATCTCATGGAGTTTTAGAGTAGTATCAAAGAAGAGTATTTATAATTACCTTAACAGGTCATTAAAATACTCCTCCTTTTTCCAACTATTATCTGCATGAGGCCAGATATTCTTTATGTTCTTCAACAAAACCAATCTACTACAACAAATTGAATGCATCAGTTGTCTTCTGTTAAGTCAGTGATTTGCAGAAATGTAAAATAATGCCACTCACTACATATTTTTATTTTGAAAATATAGTTATTTATGCTAATACATAATGGGATTTATTATTCAATCAATACATATAAAATTCTTATTGTAATTTTGAACACAGTAAATATCAATAGCTGTAACTCACATCTACAAAAGCTTTTTGAGATCTCAGTAATCTTTGAGAGTGCAGAACGATCCTGAGACCAAAGAGTTTGAGAACTAGTGATTTAGAGCTTTGCCACTCCAAGTTGGTCCACATACCAGCAGAATGTAGATCACCTGCGATCTTGTTAGAAATGTAGACTCACTGAGTCAGAACCTGCATTTTAATAACATTCCCAGGTGATCCATGAGGGTGTGGTAAAGGCTGAGAAGTGCAGTCTTAGAGGACCCTGGAGGGCCTCCCCACTATATAGGTTCCTGATAGAGAAGATATGGCTCAGCATTTTTTCCCCTCCCTCTCCCTCAGCTACTTGGTTGCATGCCCAAAATCTCTCTGTTGAAGGTCCCTTTGTCTACTGGGCCGCCTCCTTGAGTCAGATGCTGGCATGATTGCTTAAGCCCAGATATCTTCTTCCTCATTGTCACCTTGACCTGTACAAAATATACTCACTCTTCCCTTGCCAAACTGTGCTGGCCAGGCATAGCCACTGCAGGCCCTCTTCACTGTCATTGTAGGGTCAACTGTTCCAGCATCCACCTTGTCCTACCCCATTCTGTATCTCCAGGCTAGAAGCAGGCACCAGTTTCTGTGTTCACGTAAGCCTCCAAATTCCCCAATACTCCCTCACAATGCTCTGATATGTGCACTGGGATGGGCCTACAGATATTTCACCTCAGCAAAAATCCAGCTGGAAGGGGCGAGGGGCAAACCATGCTGCCCCTTCTCACCTCCCCCCTCCTTCAGTAACAGCTTCATTGAGATATGATACATTTCACCCATTTAAAGTACACAATTCAGTGGCTTTAAATATCTCCAGAGTTGTGCAACCATCACCACAATCATTTAATAACATTTTCATCACCCTAGAAAGGAACCCTGTACTGTTTAGCCATCATGTCCCCTAAACCTCCTCTTCTCCCCTCCTCAGCCCTAGGAAACTTTTGTGTACATATGTTTTCAATTCTCTTAGGTATATACTAGGAGTAAAATGGCTGGGTCATATGGTAAAAGTATGGTTAAACTGTCAGACTGTTTTCCAAAGTGGCTGTGTCATTTTACACTCCCTCACCAGTGTATAAGTGTTCCAATTTGTCCAATCCTTGCCAACACTTGTTATTGTTGGCCTTTTTTTATTATAGCTATGTTGTGGGAACTGGTATGTCTTTGTGGTTTTGTAGCTCACAGTTCTTGCAGGTACCCCCTCACTTTATCCAGGGGGAACAGAAGGCAGCCTCATCCATTCTCCACAGGGAAGTGATGCAGCACCCCACTTATCATGCTGTGCTACCCTATGCATGATTGCTGTGATTCCTTTCCCAGTATTCAACTTATAGAGATCAGAGGGACTTGTGCTTTTCCCTATATCCAAGGTATAATGATTGACAGTAGAGCCTATTCTGTAGGGTGACTGATCCCAATCATTGTTGGTTCTCTTTAGAGTATGATGCTACTTACTACTTTTCTGTCCTCAGCTTTAGACCCAAACTCCCATCCAATATTCTTTATAAAAGAACAAACACAAGCCTGTAAAACTATTATCAGAATTATTTTAACCCTGAGTGAATGAAGGTTAGACCAAAGAAGCTAACTCTTTTAGAGGCTGGTTTTTCAATTTATCCTTGGCTCACAAAAAATACGGGCAGGATAGCTTGACTGTGTGGGTCATGTTGATTGGCAATAGAGAGAATGCAGAAAGGTCAGAACACATTTGGTTAAGAGGAATTGAAGACAGAGATAAGCGAAGAGATCATAAGAGAGCTACCAGCTAATATAAATGGCCTTCTGACACAGAAAATGACAATCTGAGAGAATTTAGACAAATGCAGATGAAATTGTTAAACCACTGCTGGTAATTCTGAGGAATTGTGGGGAAGAGGAGAGCTCAAAGACTGGATAAGAGAAAATGTCTGAATTTCTCAAAACTCTAACCTCAACCTGGAAATTAAATTCACTCAAAATTTTAGAATTAAATATTAAATTGAGTGGTTTATGGATAGACAGGGAAAGGGGTTAGCTAGCAAACAGTGTGGCCCTTTGAGTCCCCTGATCATTAGTGCTTTGGCAGATTAGGAAATTATTCTGGCATAGACACTCTACAGCTCGATTTTTGTCCTGTGTGTCACAGTGATTTATAAAAATCCATTTCCTGATGGGGTGGAGAATTATAGACTGGATGAAACACAGTTGGTGATGCTCTGCATATGGAACTGGTTGAACAACTCTACCAAGGGAGTGCTAATTAATGTTAAATCAGAAGCAGATCTCTAGTAATAATAATAGCAATTATAATAATGATGATAGTAATAGTAGCTGCTACTTATTGAGTTGTTATACTATGTGCCAGGCATTGCTAGAAAAATTTTACTTGCATTAACTTATTTAACACTCACAATAACTCCATGAGATAGGAGCTATTATTATGGGTGGGTTTACAGATGTGAAAAGTGAGGCTTAGAGCAACTAAATCATTTATCTATGGCCACACAATAAGTGATGAAGCTGGCACTTGAGCCCAGAGCCTGCTATCCTCTTGGCAAGCATGCTCGATCCTGTTGAGGAAGCGTGTATATATTGGAGGAAAGATTAAGGATTCCTCTATAGAAACCCTGGTTCCAGGAAGTAGTGCTTTATTTTTTCCATATTACCTTGCTGTTTTGGGGTATGTGATTCAAAAGGGATTAGGGTGTGATCTGGCAGGTAGACGATGGAGCCATCTCAGGTCCAACCCCTGGGACCTAATGCTTAGGTACCACAGTTCATCTCTATTTGCCCAGCATAGGTCTGTCTTTCTTGCCTTTCACAGAAAGGCAAACCAAGGTGGGGGTGAAAACATGAGCTGTGGAGTCAGAAAAAGCAGGTTCATGTGTGAATGTAGTCAGTTCCCTCCCTTTCCCAGGAACCCAGGAACCATCTTTTCTTTTTGTTTGTTTGTATGTTTTTTAAAAAAACTAATTAATTAATTAGTTGTCTAAAGTTTTACATATGTCTCCTTTTTCCCTGCTTGACACCACCCCAAAGCCATTCCCACCCCAGGCAAACCCCTAGCACCCCAGTGTCTGTGTCCATTGGTAATGCTAATATGCATGCATACAAGTCCTTTGGTTGCTCTCTAACCCCCCACCCCTACCATTTGTCTCTAGATCTATTCTTGTTCATGAAATTATGTTGATCATTATATCCCACATATGAGTGAGATCATGTGATATTTATCTTTCTCTGACTGGCTTATTTCATTTAGCACAATGCTCTCCAGGTCCATCCTTGTATGTTTTTTAATTACTATTGATATTTAGAGAGAGAGGAAGGGAGAGGGAGAGATAGAAACATCAATGATAAGAGAGAATCGTCAATTGGGTGCCTCCCACATGCCCCCCATTGGGGATCGAACCTGCAACCAGGGAATGTGTCCTTGACCAGAATCGAACCTGGGACCCTTCAGTCCTCGGGCTGATGGCTCTCTCCACTGAACCAATCCAGCTAGGGTTGTTTTTATTGATTTTTAGAAACAGAGGAAGGTAGAGGGATAGAGAGATACAAACACTGATGAGAGAGAAACATCATCAATTGGCTGCCTCCTGGGGATTGGCCCACAACTTGGGCATGTGCCATGACAGTAAATTGAACCAGTGACCTCTTGGTTCCTGGGTCAATGCTCAACCACCGAGCCACACTGGCTGGGCCGTCTTTTCTTTTTAAATTATTTTTTATTTTTATTTTTGTTAATCCTCAACTGAGGATATTTTTCCCATTGATTTTTAGAGAGGCTGGAGAGAGGCGGAGAGACACAGAGGGAAACATCTCACATCTATTGGTTGCCTCCCACATGCACCCTGACTAGGGTAGGGGATTGAAATTACAACCAAAGTATGTACCCCTTGACCAGAATCGAAGCTGGGACCCTCCAGTGGACCGATGCTCTATCCACTGACCTAAACTGGCTAGGGCTGGGCTGTTTTTTCTTAAAACTTAATACCATGACCCCTATTTAATTTGTCTGCAAATGAGGAATTTTGAGGTCTCTCTGAGCCACTCAAATTCCCTACAGAAGGGCCCCATCACAGTGGTGCCCGAGTGGGAACTATTTTTTCCTGTCTTTTATATCCTGCTTCTCAGACTTTAATGTGCATGGGAATTCACTGGGGATCTTCTGAAAATGCAGATTCTGGCCCAGTAGGTCTGGGGAGGGGCCGAGACTGCATTTGTAACAAGCACCAAGTGGATGCTGATACCTCTGATCAGTGGACCCACTTTGAATAGTGAGATTGCAAATCGCCCTTCAGAACTCTGAGTCTATTAGTAGCTCAAAAGTGCTTAGTAACCTGTAAATTGATCCAGATATGCCTCTTAAGAATATTAGTTGCTACTTACCAGGCTATAGAAAGCACTGTAAAATATAAGGTCAACATATATTGGGCGAGTAAAGGATACTTTATATTTGCAATTCAGAGCAAGATTTGACTGACCTTCTGACTAAAGTCATTTGAAGGTTCAAAGATTACTGGGCTCATTTGAAGAATCAAACATCATATAGAAGGCCACACAGGGCTTACTTTTCATCACAAAGACGGGAGGACAAGCATGACAGAAATTCTCTATTTACATGATGAGTCAGTGGTGAGGGAAAGCCATGAGCATGACATCATCAACTCCTCTCAATCTGTATTTATTAAAGAATCTATAGTTTCTTTCTCCCCAAAACTATCTTTTAAAAACATTTTATCAATTTTGTCTTTTACTCTTTGGCACTCTGGAGAAAATAGAAAAAAATAGAAATAGAAAATATTCTTGCTTTTAAGCTAAAAACCTTTACAACACAAGATCTAAATTTGCCTTTTCAGATTTTTTCTTCAGAAAAGTTATAAATATTCTCATTTTCTACACTTTGCAGTATTCTTATCCCTTGGGGTCTATCTCTGAGCCCCCACCCCCCCATTCCCTCTAGGAAGGTCCTATTATATTGGTGCCCATGTGGGAATTATTTTTCCTCAATCTTTCATATCAGAGCTTCTCAGATTTTATTAGGCAGTCTACCTCTCTACCGTCCTAGAGCAAAAAGAAAATGGAATGGGCCATATAAACATTCTAAAGCCTGGGGAGCCAGCACCGGTTTGGCTCAGTGGATAGAGCGTCAGCCTGCAGACTGAAAGGTCCCAGGTTCGATTCCGGTCAAGGGCATGTACCTTGGTTGCGGGCACATCCCCAGTGGGACATGTGCAGGAGGCAGCTGGTCGATGTTTCTCTCTCATCGATGTTTCTAACTCTCTGTCCCTCTCCCTTCCTCTCTGTAAAAAATCAATAAAATATATTAAAAAAAATAAAAAAAAATAAAGCCTGGGGAAACACATCAGAAATGAATGCCTGAAAATATTGACAGAGGAGAAAAGTGCAGAGACAATATATTTTTATTGATTTCAGAGAGGAAGGGAAAGGGAGCGAGAGATAGAAACATCAATGATGAGAAAGAATCACTGATCAGCTGCCTCCTGCACGCCCCCCACCGGGGGCCGGAGCCTACAACGCAGGCATGTGCCCTGATCAGGAATTGATCCATGACCTCCTGGTTCATAGGTTGACACTCAACCACTGAATCATGTAGACCAGTTCCTAGACTGTTTTTTAAGCAAATTTATTTTAGGGTGAGAGTAGGAGGGAGGAATTAAAAATGTATAGCCAGCCCTGGCTGATGTGGCTCAGTTGGTTGGGCATCATCCACTACACCAAAAGGTTGTTGGTTCAATTCCTGGTCAGGGCACATGCCTGAGTTGTGGGCTTCATCTCTGGTAGGGGGCATGTGGGAGGCAGCTGATCAATGTTATGCTCTCACATCGGTGTTTCTCTCTTCTCCCTTCCTCTCTCTCTAAAAATCAATAAACGATTCTTTTAATAAAAAAAGAAGAATGTATAGCCAAAGATTAAGTTTGAAGGTCTCTGTTTGAAGTTCAAATTCCAGCTTTGCCACTTCCCAAATGTGTGCTCTATACCTGGGATAACAATGGCTCACCTTTTTTGGGGACACAATTTATGTGTAGTGTTCCAAGATAAGTATTGATATATGTCTAGGTTTTTATTGATCCACTCGTATCAGTGGGCTTAGTGATTCATAGCTGAATGTTAATTTTAACTTTAGGAAGGTAGCAATATCCACAAGCAGCAGAATGCTAGACTTGAATATAACAGTACATTCCCGACAGGCCATGTTATTTAATATCCTTTTGCCTTATGAGATCAATTTGTGCTCTGGTGTAGAGATTTCTGTAAAAGGTCAGTTTTGATATTGGAAGGGAACATTTAATCAAAAATAGTATATAAAAAATAATGCAGAGATTATATCAAATAATAACCTTTCTTCTCTTGACATAAACCAACCATTACCAAGAATATCAAAACACAAAGGTATTATGTGTTGAGTCATATTTAGAGAATTAATATTTTCTATAATATAGCTGCTATACAGAATATTACAACTCAAAACCACTGTGTTACATTTAAAGAATTAGTATCATCTATAAAAAAAACCCTCTTTTTTATATTATTAAAGCTAGTAAATGCACTTGTTTCATTCAAGGTAATGCATCATTTAGTTATTATTTATACTATTGGTCAAACTGTCACTGAATTTTAAAATACACATCATTAAATATATCTCGTTTTATTATGTTTTATTTTAGAAAAGAGACACAAGTGCAGTAAATATTTTGTTTTTAATAACAAAATCCTTAAGTGTTGTTCATGTAAAACCATACAAAATTATTGACATATGTCCATTTTCAACAATTTATTAAGAAATATAGGATTGATAATCTGGAATGTATACCAAAATTAAAAGGAATAATCGTGATTTTAGTAAGGACTACTAGGTTCCAGTGTTGTGTGTTGTCTTAGGAATTTTCATGTTTTACAGGATGACAGTTGGATAATTCATACTGAGTATGTTGTTATCTTAATGCAAAAGGTAGTCTGTGGCAAAACATACCCATCCCCACCCCATGCTTCCTTCCTGGAGTTGACTGCCTCAATCCTGCCTCAGCTTTTCTAATCAGCCCATTCTTCATACATTCCCATCTGGTGCTTTCCCATGTAGGCCTGCTTGAATCTCAAAGTAGCCATAGTGGTAATCAACAAGTGCTTTTGTGGTGGACTACTCTGGGTTCAAATTCCAGCTCTGCCACTTCCCAAATGTGTGCTCTATACCTGGGATAACAATGCCTCATTGTCAGCATGGTGGTGGGAACCAAATGAGACAAGGTATGTAGAGTGCTTGTGGGTGTGCAGTATGCCCACATTCAGCCACACCACTTCCTCTGTTTCTTTTCTCCATTTCTTCTCATTTGTCACAGTCATGTATATTCTCCCCAGCTGGCATTGGCCTCATCTTCTCTTTCCGCCTGGTCTCGCACCTGTTTTCATCAGTGTAATCAGAGCCTACAAAATCCTGCAATTAGGCCTGTGGTGGAACATGTGGATGGTTCTGGGGGCTGAGTTCCATAAACTGCATAGTGAGTTTCACCTGGGAAGGGGTTGTGTATTATTCATTCCAACAACATCCTGGTGCCTGGAACATAGCAGACACTGAATAAATGTTGCTGGAATAAATCCACTGCTGTCTCCTGCCATTAGAGGTCCCAAACTGAGTTGGAGGAGGGAATAGATGAGAGTACTAAATTGTATAAATAGAGACTCCTAGGGTAATTTACCCCAGGACTCAAAATATTCCACTTGAAAATGCTTTCACATTTATTATTTGGTTTAAGATAAGATTTTACTCCACAGAGCCTTCGGAGTAATTTTTCTTAATATGAATCTAAACTTGGCACTCTTCTGCTTGAAATCTTTTAGGGCTGACTGACTGACTTCAAGATAATATTTATTCTTCAAAGAGCATGCTTAGTCCTTCTAGACATAATCTCAGCTCCCCTCATTGTCATTGCCTGCCCTCTCTTCTCCTTAGACATACAGAACCCCCTGCTATTCCCATATTCACACATGCAACTTTGCCTTCTGTTCATGCTGTTCTCTCTGTATAGAATATACCCTCATCTATCTAGGTCACAACATCTACACATCCACTCAAACTCCAACTAATTTGTGGGGCTATTGTATTGGTGACAGAGGTGTGAGGCATTATTGGCTGAGGGTATAGGGACAGGAGATGTGTTAAAAGCATTTGTATACAGGATATTAAGAAGGCACAGGAATGGATGGACTTAGGATCAATCTGAAAGTTGGTAGCCAAGAGGCAAGCAGCTGTTTGAGGCCAAATGAATACTTTTGAGTAGAACTGCTCCTTCATACTGAAGGTTGGAAATCCCAACCAGGAAGTTAAGATGGGGAGGAAGGGACAACACATACATGTTGTCTTACTTTGGGTTGCCTCAGACGCACATCCTGAGATAAGGATTTGAGTGCAAACAGTTGATGTGGGAGGTGATCTCAGAAAGCACAGGTAGGAAAGTTGGAAGTGAGATAGTGAAGGAAAAGAAGCCAGCAGAGCAGGTATTATTGAGCAGCATACTGCTGTGTGCAACTGGGGCTCACTCTACCTGAAAAGCAATGGGAGATAATGTAGAATATGCTTTATATTCTACCAAAGAGATAAGGGAACTGAGGAATTTATCCACCATCTTCTGTCAGCCATTGGTGGGTATGTTTGGATGCTAGCTACTTACACACAGAGTGTTAGCTACCTAGGCACAGGAGTCCAAGAAAAGCCCTAGGCAGAGTCACAGGTGCTTGTAGTTGGGAATCATTGGGCCAGCGTGTATAGGAATGGTAAATTCCAAGGGCTATAAGCAAGGATATGATAGCACATGCTACACACTGTACATAGTAGTCAAAGATGAGATAGGTAGAACCAATGGGACATCATCTAGAAGACAGCAGACCCAAGAAAATTCAGCAAATGATCAATGGCCAAAAGGGTAGTTCCTTACAGAAGATCATGGCCAAGCAATCAGGGAAATAATTGTCAGAGCACTTGATTAGAAGTTCTGGGTCTGAGCCCCTTCTCTATAACCTTTTGTGTACCCCTGGACATATTACTGAACCCCTTTATATCTGTCTTCTCACAAGTAAAATCTGTTTACAGATTGTAGGGAAGAACAAGTGAAATAATTCATAGGGAGCTCTTATTTGCAGCACCATAAAATTGTCAAAAGACAATAAGGAATAAGATGGTGAGGAACAAATTAAGAAGAAATTTAATTCTAAAGTGATTTTTCTGTCTCAAACTAAGGGGCTTCAGGTGACCTCTACGAAGCAAATATCGATGTCAGGTGGCCAACCAAGCTTGAACATTGTGTTATAAACATTTGGATGGGGTAGAGAGTGTGTGGACAGGACATGAAAGTTGCTTCTGGAAGCAAGCAACTGACTTCTAGTACTGTTGATGAGCAAAAGCCATTTCGTTTGATACTGACTGACAGCTTACCCCAGTCAACTGGAGGAAGGATACTAGGGTGAAGTGGGAGATGAAGATTTCAGATAAAAAAAATGAGGACTTGAACCTTAAAAGGGGTGAGTGTAATCCAAATACTAACACTTTTCACTTAAATTCTCCAAAGCAATCATTCCAATTACACTTCTTAAAAAGGCAGTGACTAGATATAAATGTTTCCCTGAAGTATAGACCAGAATTTTTGTTGCCACAGGAGATATGAGGGTAGGGATAATCAGTCACACTTCTACATAAAATGGAGTCTACTGAGCTAATCCTTGCAGTGTCTTTTGCTGAGTGAAATTGCTCCTGGTGCAAGTGTGAACTGTCATAAAGGGAAACTAAGAGGGTGGTCTTAGCATCTTGAGGATGGCTGCCATTTTCATCAGGATGTCTAATGTCTTTTCCCTCAAGGGATGTTGATAAATTTTCAGTGAATGCTGTTCAATGGAACACATTTTGTGAGGGTTTCATAGAATGTAAAGGCTCAACTTGATGGTTCAGCCCATAAACAGGAATTTGCCAGAGTACTATTAAGGAAACCAGTGAATGAACTGATGGTGGTGGGGTGTTGCCTGTGATAACAGAGAGAATGCAATAACACAGTTTTCTTGGATTCAAATAAGATAAAAACATCTTAGTGGGTCTATCTGGGAAGCATCTAATTATGGGAACAGGAAGGACATAGCTAGTATTTTACAAATGATCTCTTTAAATAGAATTTCCCCCACTTCAGCAGATTCCTCTCTTAGCTTATGCAAAAAGTTTATTATACCTCACTTTCAATTTGCCCATTATTTTGACATCATTTACTAGATTCCCCCCACTTCATTCCTGACTGGTAAATTATCATTGACATTTGGCTTATTTTCAAACAGACAAGGACAAGGTCCTGGAGTTTGCCAAATGATGATGCAATAACTCATTGTAATCGGAAGTCAGAACTCCAGGCATCTATGTTGAACCCATGAAAGGTAACAGCTTCCAAACAACACAATTTTATTTGGCTGAATATTAGCCTTTTCTGTTCATTAGCCATGTCTACACGCATCCCCGAGTACAAAGAAATAAGTCTGTGTTGATTTATGCAGATTTCCTAAGTTCCTGACAACCAACTCTAGCTTATTTTAAGCCCTTTCTTCTTCTACTTTCACAGTTGAGTACCCATCGGAGTGCCTGGGTTTAGCAAACCCTGTTATTGCCTCTCCTCATAGCCCTTCCATAAATATGTGGAAGGAACCCTATGGCACCCTTTTATATGTGTTAGCTTAGCCATTGCCTCACAAGACCATAGAAGTTTCCTTGAAGGTTTATTTTTCTTCACATTAAGTAATACATTCTTACTCCGAAGATCTTAGCACCTACTCATTATTTGTTTCTGGGACTTTCCTCTGAAGTTACAACTTCTCCAAGAGACTCTTCTTAATTTATTTGGCCAAGAAGTACAATTGGTAGTGTAGGAGAAAACAATCACTGTGGATACAATGAGCATATTATATGCCTCTCTTACTATATTCTCTGGAGGTTGACGTTGGTGGAGTTTGCATTACTAAAGCAAACTCTGTGAGCCTTTGTCCCTTCATCTGACCTTTGCCTCCCTCTCCAGTCTGATCCATTGCCAGAGTTCCTTTTATGTTCTATTCTCCAGCTTACTGGACTATCTCCAGTATCCTGAATTTGCCATAGTTTCTGTTTCAGTTCTATTTGCAGACAACAGAATCTACTTGCATCAAGATAATGCTAGCTGCTGTAACCAATAAACTCTAACATCTCTTTGGCTTAACACAATAGGAATCTATATATCACTCCCATGAATGCCATAGTGGGTGTTGTTGAATCTCAGGTGGCCTTACAAGTGGCCATTCAAGACTCATGCTTAATATTCCTAGTCCTCTCAGGCCTGGCCCCGCATACTTTTCTACCCTTCTTTCTTGTGGTCAGTATATGAAGACACAGCATGGCACTTTTAGAATTTGTGATATTTATATAGCAAAAAAGAAAGACAAGGGTATTACTGAAATCTGATTGGAAGGCTGGTGTCAAGAAGTGCCAGCCACGAATACACCAGACTAGCACACCTCGATGAGACCACTATACAATCATATCCCAGACTCTCTTTCTTTGGAGGAATAAATCAAACTCTGGATGACTTAAGTGGGAAAAGGTTTAATTAAAAGATTTTGGGTAGCTTACAAAGTGTCTCCAGGAAAGCTGGAACCTGGCTCAAACATTCGCTGATACCACCAAAATTGCCCAAAGTCACACCACAATGTGACACGCCTGCTGTTTCTAGTGAACACTCAATGCCATGGCTTGTGTCACCACACCAGTGATACTGGATGCTGGATGCATGCACCTCTGCCCTGGAATCCAGATATGACTGCCATTGCTGCCACCGCTGTTGCCACCACCACCAAAATAGATTCTCCACTGCCCCTGCTTCTTTGTTTTGCTAGCTCCCTTCTTCAAGTCTGGAAAGCGTGTGTGCCATTGTTGGAGCAGTCTCAGACTGGCGAGTAATGTGACATAATAAGTGTAATAAGACATTATTTGGCCTTGGCTGGGTAGCTCAGTTGGTTAGGGGATCCTCCCGATACAACAAGTTTGCGGGTTCCATCCCTGGTCAGGGCACATATAAGAATCAAGCAATGAATACACAAATAAATGGAAGAGAAAAAATCTGTTTCCTCTCCCTCTCTCTCTCCTCTCTCTATCTCTTTCTCTCTCTCAAACCAATCAATAAGTAAAAATGAAAAAAAAGATAAGACATTATCCATTTTGAAGTATCTTTTTCCCATCGCCAAACTTACAGCTTTCCAAAAAATAAATTGCACAACTTAGTCTACGTAATACTAGATGGCCTTCAAGAGCTGATGATTTGGTCATTTTCTATAGCTAACTACTATTCTCCAGGGCAAGGCTATTGGAAAAAATATGGAAATCTTTCTTGGTTCATTTACTTCTCAATTTTATGCTACCAATTTTTGTTTCAGACTAGAATGGAAGGGCAGAATCTATATTTCTTAAGAGCAGCAGACTGCATCAACTTAATGTCTCAGTATTACAAGACAGCCAAAGGGCTATGTCAAAGATATTTTGTTTTTTCTCTCATAATTACACTGGTTTTAGCAAGATGGGTGTGATTTCTCAGGTGCTCTATTACAGCTGGGAATATAAAACTGCTTTCCAAAATTGCTAAAAGCACCTCGATGTATCTGCAATATGATAATACTAATCCTACTTTGACATAAATACTAAGTTTTGGGTTGTATAGTCTGTAAAAAGTGTATTTTAGCCTGAAGAAAATGCCACTGTTCAGATAGTTTTTACTTTACTTTGTCTCTCTTGGTCTGTAATAATCATGTTTAATTTTGACACATTTAGTTAGATATCTTGAACACTAAATGGTCTGTTATAGCAAAAGAAATTAGAGCTGAACGAAAATTTCAGTAATTTTTTGAAGAACTGTGTAATCTACTGGAAGAAATTTAGTGTTATTCACATTGTCACTTAATTATATAAAATGTCAAAAGCACTGGATATATATATATATATATATATATATATATATATATATATATATATATATTAAGTGTTCCTTCAACCATACAACTGGTCGCTATGACATGCACTGACCACCACATGACACTCAACGCAGGAGCTGCCATGATGCGCACTAGCCATTTAAAAAGAAACAGCACTGCGAACCTGGCACGAACAAAGCAACACTCGCCTTCCCCCAAGTGGGACACAGGCCCCACCAGCACCCCGGAGCGACACCCCACCAAATCACAGACAATGCTGCCAAGACTCCATGGTGCAAAATGCGGCCCACAGCCCAGCCCAGCCCAGAAATGGTTGCTGTGGGTGTCTGGTAATGACATCATGTGGCAATGCCTGGCTTCCTCTCCTTAGTGACTGGCCTCCTTGCAGTTTCTTCAGCCCAGGAACACGACTTGCTTTATAGCCAGATGCAAACGTTTTACACTGTAACCAAATGTCTGTGAAGCATTTCTCCCTGCCTCATCTCATTTGATCCTCACAGGAGTCCTGGAGTAGGTAGATAGGAGACTTGGTAGAATCCTATTTTCTTTTCATTAGCTGGAAAATGGAGATTTAGAAAACTTAGAGAAACTTGACTCAATGAAAAGAAGTAATAAATGGTGGACCTTGAAAATAACTTCAGGTTTTCTCACTGTGCAGAATATAGTCAAACACTGCTGCAGTTAAATATTTTACCCTTTGTTCTCCCTGTGTGATCTACAATAATAATCTGCTTAGTGTTGATATTTATTGCTGTGTTGCTGACAATTACCTAAAAGAGAAGTTGGGGTGCTTTGCTGGGCTGGAAAAAGTTTAGCTAAGTGAGAAATCAGGTCTAATTAAGCAAGTTTATTCTATATCTATAAAAGGCTAAGTTGACTCACTAATGCGTGATACATGTTAGTATAAAGTTCTTGCTGATGCCAATCACACACGTGTGTTTCGATCTGTCATTGTCAATCTTGAATTTGGTTGACACTTCTATTATAGAGAAAGGGTGAATAACGATATTAAAATATTTCTTCTAATTAATTTCCTTTAAATGTGCATGAATCTGTGCACTGGGCCACTAGTAGAATTATAAAATCTTTGATTTGGTAAGAATTATTAATGTTCACCTAGTACAGTATTTCATTGAATTATTATTGCTTTTTGTCAAAATAGGGGTGGTTCTGAGGTAAAAAAAAAATATGGGGAATTCTGCATTCTATATTTTCTTGTGGAGATTCATACTACATATTAATGCTGAAAAGGCACTGGAAAGCTCTCCAGTAAAGATACCTTTTTAACTTTGTAACCTGCTTCTTAAATTTGATAATAAAATCCCCCCTCTCTCTTTTTCTCTCTCTTACAAAAACATGTTGACATAGTGAGATAATGAAAGGTTCCATACAGTTTGGGAAACACATCTATCATAGTCTCCTAGTCCACTCATAACATTCTTGCCAGACATATGATCATCCAGGCTTTGCTTGATGGTTACCTTGGAAAATTAAAAAAACAAACAGATGTTGGTACTGGGTGAGTAACATAATGACTCTCATTAATCCATTGGGACCTTCAAAGAGAGAACTTACCTAAACTATTAAATTACAAAGAAATAATTTGATGGGCTAAAACACAAAGTTAGCATTTTATCAATGTAACTTTCATCAAGCTACCTTACAGTTCAATATTATTCTTCGAAAGACTGTTTTGAGAAATTATTGAGTATAGTCCTTAAGGTCATATTATTTGGTTTTAACTTTACTTTTTTGGTATTACCAAGGTAGTGCACTTATATTTGATGCACATTAGTAGTGTGCTACAATATTGTGGTCCTAGTATAGAAATAGAAACTTTCCATATACATCAAAAGGCATCTTCATAGATTTGTAGCCATAGAGTGAAGTTTGCCATCACCTGTCACATTTGGAAATGGTAGGTGCAGTGCTGCTGTATTATTGTTGCCTTGGGGCCAAACCCTTTCCCAGTTCTGGGATATGACTCAGACCTGGCCAGTCAGTGCAATCATTGCCCCTGATCACAGTGCTTGAGTCAGCAATGAGCATGTGACTCAAGGCAAACCAATGAGGTTCAATTCTGGAGTTCTGTATTGGGAGACAATTCTCCACAGGCCTCTTGAATTTCTGCACATTTTGCAAGTGAGGCACTGAATGCCCTTTGTACGAAAAATGTAGCCAAAAATCTTGGAGGACTAAAATGCTGTCTTCCTTCAGAGCGAAGGGTGGGCATGCCTGCTATCCAGTATAATAAAGATAACAGTTCTCTCCAGACCATTGCAAAAAATTCAAATTCATAAAGCTCAAGATTCCTCTCCTCTAATGCAATCCCTTGGGTTTAAAGGTGTCACCTGGCCCACTTTGTATTGCCCTGTGGGAATTGGGTCTGGAGAACCAACACACAAATGCTGATAATCTAGCTACTGCTACTGCTGTGAGTAATAAACTATCCTTCCATCCTGACCTTGGAGTCTTATGTCTTCTCCCAGCATCCATGAATCTGTGGCAGACTAAATTGTTAGCTTGCAAGTAGGGTATAATCCAGGGGTGGGCAAACTTTTTGACTCGAGGGCCACAATGGGTTCTTAAACTGGACCAGAGGGCCAGAACAAAAGCATGGATGGAGTGTTTGTGTGAACTAATATAAATTCAAAGTAAACATCATTACATAAAAGGGTACGGTCTTTTTTTTTTTTTTTTTTTTTTTTTTTTTTTTTTAGTTTTATTCATTTCAAACGGGCCAGATCCGGCCCGCGGGCCATAGTTTGCCCATAGCTGGTATAATCTCAGAACCTTTTTGCAGTTCTTGACACTTTGGTTGTAACTCTTAGTTGTATTCCTGGTGTAGTTGCTGAGGAGATATGTTACAGGCTTGAACCTGCTGGCAGCCATCATGCCACCACAAGAGGTGAGCTTGAAATGGAATCAACCCAAAGGAAAGTAAAGCATAGAAATATGGGGAGGGTGTGGGAACCATTGTTATAACTGCTACTTATTAATCACTATGTACCAGGTGGTGTTAGGCACTCTTTTTACTTTTGTCATTAAATCATTCTAGCAACCTTAAGATGTTGGTATTCATATGATTTCACTTAAATGTGGAATATAAGAATAATACAAATGAACAAACAAAACAGAAACAGACTCATAGATATAGAAAACAGATTGAATGGAAGAGTTGAGGAACTGGGTGAAAATGGTGAAGGGATTAAGATTGGTAGTTACAAAACAGTCATGGGGATATAACCTACAGCATAGGGAATATCATCAATAATCTATATATATAAAAGGCTAACATGTTAAGTGTCCATCTGACCGGTCGCTATGACACACGCACTGACCACCATTGGGCAGATGGCCAATTCGGAGCTGCCATGATGACACTGACCATTTACAGAGAAACAGTACTCTAGACCTGGCACCCACAAAGCAACACTCAGCTTCCCCCAAGGGGGACACAGGCTCCGCCACCACCCCGGAGCAACACCCCACCAAATTGCAGCCGACACTGCCGAAACCCCATGGCGCAAAATGCAGCCGACAGCCCAGCTCAATCTGGAAATGGCGGCTGTGGGCACCGGGTAATGGCATCACATAGCAACGCCTAGCTTCCTCTCCCTAGCGACTAGCCTCCTTCGAGTTTCTTCAGCCCAGGAACACAAGTTGCTTTATAGCCAGATGAAAACATTCTACACTGTAACCAAATGTTTGTGAAGCGTTTTCCCGTGCCTCATCTCATTTGATCCTCACAGAAGTCCTGGAGTAGGTAGATAGGAGACTCGGTAGAATCCTATTTTCTTTTCATTAGCTGGAAAATGGAGATTTAGAAAACTTAGAAACTTGACTCAATGAAAAGAAGTAATAAATGGTGGACCTTGAAAATGACTTCAGGTTTTCTCACTGTGCAGAATATAGTCAAACATCGCTGCAGTTAAATATTTTACCCTTTGTTCTCCCTGTGTGATCTACAATAATAATCTGCTTAGTGTTGATATTTATTGCTGTGTTGCTGACAATTACCTGAAAGAGAAGTTGGGGTGCTTTGCTGGGCTGGAAAAAGTTTAGCTAAGTGAGAAATCAGGTCTAATTAAGCAAGTTTATTCTCTATCTATAAAAGGCTAAGTTGACTCACTAATGCGTGATACATCAACACTAATAAAAGAGAAAAATGGTAATTGGCGTACGAGCTACCCTTTTCATTGGCTAATCAGGGCTATATGCAAATTAACTGCCAACTAAGATTGGCAGTTAACTGACAACTAAGATTGGCAGTTAACTGACAACTAAGATTGGCAGTTAACTGACAACTAAGATTGGCAGTTAACTGACAACAAGATGGCGGTTAATTTGCATATGTAGGCACAATGCAGGGAGGCGAAAGGGAAAGCAGGAAGAAGCCCCCTGCCACTGACAGTGATCGGAAACCCAGGGGGGAGCTAAGAGCTGGGGGGCAGGGCAAAGGCGGCCCTGGGGCCGCCTTTGCCCTGCCCCCCAGCCATGATCGGAGAATCAGGCGCCTTTTCCGCCCTGGCCAGTGATAGCAGGAAGTAGGGGTGGAGCCAGCGATGGGAGCTGGACACGGTCAAAGCTGGCAGTCCCAGGAGCTAGGGGTCCCTTGCCTGGGCCTAAAGCGGAGCCCACGATCACGGGGCTGCTGCAGCTGCGGGTCCCCGCTGCCCGAGCCGGACGCCTCAGCCAGAGGCATCAGGCCTGGGCTGGGGGCAGAACCAGTGATGGGGGGAAATGAGGATCCCCGCTGCCCGGGCCGGACGCCTCAGCCGGAGGCGTCAGGCCTGGGCAAGGGGCCGATCCTGCGATTGGAGGGTGATGGGGGTCAACGCCTGAGGGCTCCCAGTATGTGAGAGGGGGCAGGCTGGGCTGAGGGACATTCCCCCCCCACACACACACACAGTGCACGAATTTCGTGCACCGGGCCCCTAGTCCTATCTAATAAAAGAGAAACATGGTAATTGGCGTACGACCGATACCCTTTTCATTGGCTAATCAGCGAGATATGCAAATTAACTGTCAGCCAAGATGGCGGCCGGCAGCCAGGCAGCTTGAAACTAACATGAGGCTTGGTTGCCTCAGTGACGGAGGAAACCAACGTTCCCCGCCTGCCGCTGCCTCTGAGCGGGCAGTTTAAGAAACATTGTAACAAATACGCCCAACTTCAGCCAGCAGATTGGCAACATTGTAAGCAAAGGCCAGAAACCTACTTTCAGCCAGAGGCCTAAGAGCTGGAGCCAAGCCTCAAGCTAAAGCTGGCCCAGAATTAAAAAAAAAAAAAGGAAAAAAGGAGCGTTTGGGAGTTCAGTCACCCCCAGCCTGAAAACAGCCCTCAGCCCCTCACCCAGGCTGGCCAGGCACCCCAGTGGGGACCCCCACCCTGATCCAGGACACCCTTTAGGGCAAACCAGCCGGCCCCACCCATGCACCAGGCCTCAATCCTATATAGTAAAAGGGTAATATGCCTCCCAGCACCGGGATCAGTGTGACAGGGGGCAGCGCCCAAACCCCCTGATCGCCCTGCGGCTCTGTGTGTGACAGGGGGTGGGGCCACAACCTCCCTATCCACCCTGCTCTGTGCCTGATAGGGGGGAGCTCCCCCCCCCCACGGGCCCTGCTCTGTGTGTGATGGGGTAGAGCCATAACCTCCCCATCGGCCCTGCCCTGAGTGTGAGAGTGGTGGCGCCCCAACCCCCTGATCCGCCCTGCTCTGTGGGTGATAGAGGGCAGCACCCCAACCCCCTGATGGGCCCTGCTCTGTGTGTGACAGGGTACAGAGCCCCAACCCCCCTGATGGGCCCTGCTCTGTGCGTGACAGGGGGTTGCTCCACAACCTCCCCATTGACCCTGCCTTGAGTGTGACAGGGGGCGGCGCCCCAACTCCCCAATCAGCCCTGCTCTGAGCCCGACCAGGGGCTGCACCTAGGGATTGGGCCTGCCCTCTGCCACCCGGGAGCAGGCCTAAGCCAGCAGGTCGTTATCTCCCGAGGGGTCCCAGACTGCGAGAGGGCACAGGCCAGGCTGAGGGACCCCCCCCCCCCCCGAGTGCACAAATTTTTGTGCACCGGGCCTCTAGTGTTAGTATAAAGCTCTTGCTGATGCCAATCACACACGTGTGTTTCGATCTGTCATTGTCAATCTTGAATTTGGTTGACACTTCTATTATAGAGAAAGGGTGAATAACGATATTAAAATATTTCTTCTAATTAATTTCCTTTCAGTGTGCATGAATTCATGCACCAGGCCACTAGTAATGTAATAACTATGTACGGTGCCAGGTGGGTACTGGAAATATGGGTAGGAACACTTTGTAAAGTATATGATTGTCTAAGCACTATTCTATACACCTGAAACTAATACAAAATAATATTGAATGTAAACTATAATTGAAAAATTAAAAAAAATCCAAAAAATAAGTAGTTGTATTTTATCCCTATTTTACAGAAGAGGCAGCTGAGTATTAGTAGTTATATTCTTCTTAAATGTGTACAGTAAAGAGAAATAGAGATGTTATTTCCTTTCCTTTTTATTTAGGATCAAATAAAAAGTAGTATAACATTAAGTAGTATAAACATTAAATAATTTTCCAATAATTATTTTAAAAATATACTAAAGAGTTATCATAAAAGAAGGACAAAATCTAAGGTTCAAATATTACATTTTTCTTATAGTAAACTGCAACCATAATCCACCCCACCAAAGCCTATGCTTCCCAACTGCCCTCACTTAGAACTCTTAGGCTCAGAAGTGCAAAGACCTTGGACAATTTTACCCTTATGTGCCTCAGTTGACTCATCTATAAAGTGAGGATTAATATGAGTACACACCTCATAGGTTGTGGTGACTAAACGAGTTGCTACATTAAAAATGTTTAGAATAGTACCTTGCACATTCAAGGTCTCAATACATGGTAGCTATTATTATTGTTGTTATTTGAGGGGGTGAGATTAGGTGAACAGAGGAAAGAAGAGGAAGGAGAATCATAGCTTAGGACTTCAGAGAACCTTGCTTATGGGGAGACTATCCCCCAACCTCCCAACTTCCTTTGTTCCTTTTCTTCTACTCAAAAGAGAAAACAAACAGAAAAGAATATAACTTTACCCAACCTTTTGAAAATCTCCTTCAGATAAGCATCCTAGATTCCAGGCTTTAGGTTTCTCTTTTCTATGACATTAATATTCATAACTTTGTTATTTACTTCAGTTTTATTATCTGTTCAGATACCAACTATTTTTTTTTGAAGGAGACTTTACCTCTTTTCCATTCCTGATTTCTGAGACTCACAGAAACAGAGCAGTTTAAAATGTTTTACACATGATTTCCTCCTCAATGATTCTGACTCGTTAGCAAAAAATTAAATCTCATGAATCTTAAACAACATGAAACAGACACTTCCTTATATTTTTTAAGAAAAAATATTAACCCCTAAAATACACAAGTGCATATTTCCCTATTCCTTAATTTATTTCTTAATAGTTTATTTTAATATCAATCTTATTAGCAGCCACTGGTTCGAATGAGAACCTTGCTCACCCCAGTATTCCTTTGGCATCACAACCCTTGGGTTTGCCTTTTTTTTTTTTCCCCTTTCTCGGCTTTGGACTTTTCTACAGCTCCTTTCTTAAGTCAAGAGGGCAGGGTCAGGTTAGGGGAGATAAGGGCAAGGGGGTAAGAGCGACATTTCTGTGATTCGTTCTCATTGCCTGCTGCTCAGCTTCTTCGAAAGATGTTCATTTTGCTAATCTACAAGCATGACAACAGAGCCCTTGTTCTATTCACGCCAGTTTCATTCTACAAGGGATTCAAGATGATTACCTCCTTACTGCTGCCACAGATAAGCAGGGAACAATGGGGGAGCCTGGCCTGGGAACATTCTTTCTTATCTAGTGATGAGTTTATGGTCAAAAACAAGAATGAAACAAAGTTGAGCAGTTATATCATTAAAACTAATAACATAGTTCAGCGGTGCTCAAACTTTTTCATCTCAGGACCCCTTTACAGTCTTAAAAATAATTGAGGACCCCAAAGAGATATGGTCTATGTGAGTTATAAAGATCAATATTTACCATATAAGATATTAAAACAGTTATTTAAAATTGTTAATTCACTTAAAGATAACATTAATAAACCATTACATGTTAACATAAATAACATATTTTTAAAAATAAAAGTAAATCTTTTCCAAAACAAAAAAACATTTAGTGAGAAAATAGCATTGTTTTTACATTTTTAAAAATCTTTCTTTTTTTAAAAAAATTATTTTTCAATTACAGTTTACATTCAGTATTATTTTGTATTAGTTTCAGGTGTATAGCATAATGGTTAGATGATCATATACTTTACAAAGTGATTCCCCTGATATTTCACCTACCCACCTGGCCCCATACATCATTATTACAATATTATTGACTATATTCCCTATGCTGTACTTTAAATCCCCATGACTATTCTGTAACTACCAATCTGTACTTCTTAATCCCTTCACCTCTTTCACCCAGCCCCTACCTCCCTCCTCTCTGGCAACCTTACGTCTGTTTCTATTTTGTTTGCTCATTTATTTTTTGCTAATCTCTTTAATGTCTAACTTAATAGAAGATACATGGATTATCATCTGCTTCAGTGATATCACACATTCATATAGTTTGGAGGGAACAAAAGTCAAAGATATAGATACTGTCTCAGTATTGTTATGAAAATAGTTTTGACCTTGAAGACTCGGCACCCCTCAGGGATCTCTGGCTCTACTTTGAGAACTGCTGATGTAGATGAACTGATTTTTAAAGTGAATTTAGGAAGTTAAAAGTTACAGTGGTACAATTTAACAACAAAAATAATCCCACAGATAATCCAATTAAATAATGGGCAAGGCACCTGAATAGACATTTCTCCCAAGAGAACATACAGATGGCTAATAGACATATGAAAAGATGCTCAATGTCACTAATCATTAGGAAAATGCAAATCAAAACCACAATGAAATATCACCTCACACCTGTCAGAATGGCTACCATTAATAAATCAACAAATAACAAGTACTGGCCAGGATGTGGAGAAAAGAGAATCCTCATGCACTGTTGGTGGGAATGCAGACGGGTGCAGCTACTATGAAAAACACTATGCAGGGTCTTCTAAAAATTAAAAATATAACTGTTTTATGACCCAGCAACTCTACTTCTAAGTATCCAAAGAAAACAAAAACACTTATTTGAAAAGATATATGCACCCCTATGTTCATTGAATCATTGCTTACTTACAGTGGCCAAGAAATGAAAACAACCAAGGAGTCCATTGATAGATGAATGGATAAAGAAGATGTGGTATATATAAATACAGAATGGAATATTACTCAGTAATAAAAAAGAAAGATTAATACTGTATGCTTTCACTTATATGTGGAATCTAAAAGAAACACACAAAATAAACAAATAAACAAAATAGAAATAGACCCATAGATATAGAGAACAAACTGATAGTTGCCAAAGTGGAGGTAGTAGGGGATGGGTGAAAAAAATATTACAGTAGCTATGAGATCACTGCTAGATCTTGTTGGGGAAAAAAGTCATAGAGGAACTAAAGGATGGGACTAAAGGAAAAGCCAGATTCTGTCTAATTAAGGAGAAAACTTCAGGACCAGCCCTGTCCAACAGAACTTTCTGCAATGATGGATATGTTTATATCTGCTGTCTAATACTAGCCACTAGCCACTTGTGGCTATTGAGCACTTAAAGTGTGGTTGGTGAGACTGAGGAATGGAATTTTAAATTTTATTGTTTAGTTTATTTAAATTTAAAATGAAATAGCCACCTGTGGCTAGTGGCCACCATACTATATGGCACAGTTCTAAACAAAGGGACTGCCTGGAAGAAGCCCCTTCATTAAAGGAGCAAGAAATCTTCCTGT
This sequence comes from Myotis daubentonii, assembly GCF_963259705.1. Lineage (NCBI taxonomy): Eukaryota > Metazoa > Chordata > Mammalia > Chiroptera > Vespertilionidae > Myotis > Myotis daubentonii. Next base: position 128,146,117 of record NC_081861.1, on the reverse strand, counting down.
TGGAGAGAGACACCCTTTCCTTTTGGAATAGATACCACATGCAGAAAGAAGCCTCTGTTCCCAAGTAACCTTAAGGACAGGGTTCAGGATTCTATTGTAGCGATATAATGTAGTTTTTGTAACCAGTACCCTATTCTTGGCCACTTAGGTTATTTTGTTTTAAATAAGAATTGCCAAAAAAAAAAAAAAAAGCAAACCAAGATGGCAGCATAGGTAAACGCCTGTATTGCCACCTCCCACAATTACATCAAAAATTACAACTAAAATAGAGAACAACATCATCCAGAACTGCTGGAAAGCTGGCTAAATGGAAGTCCTACAACTAGAGAAATAAAGAAAAAAGCACATAGAGGCTGGTAAAAGGTGTGGAGGTGCAGAAGGGGTTGGTCTGACACCCACATGTGCCACTTTTTTAATTGGGAGTGAGATAATCTTTGTGGAGGCCGCGCATGAGAAGCAAGGGGTCCCAGCCCCATACCAGAAGCCCAGTCCAGGGTCCCAGAGCTGGGGAAAGAAGTTCCTGTAATTATGGGCTGTAAAAACCAGTGCGGTTTGGGCTTCGGTGACACAGAGGCTGCTGGAGACCCAGCTGTTCCTCTTAAAAGGCCCATACCATACAAGGTCCTGCTTCCTCTGAGCTCCAGAACCAGGGTGAGGCTTTGGGGAACACAGACACATACGAGGAAGAACTGGATTGTCTGGCATCCAGGGAGAAACTTGGGGGCAGCTTTGTCCCAATGGGAGGTGCTCACAGGGATCACTGTTCCTATGCTGGGACTGGCAGCCATTTCTGTTTGCTCCACCCTGGTGATACCATAAGACCCTGCTTCATCCAATTTATAACCCCACCCAAGCTGTGTGCAGCAGCTTTTGCATATGAATGGCATATCCTTGCTTAGGCTAAAATCTCAAACAAGTTACAGCTGGGACAGGGAGTGCCAAACCTATCAATAAAAGGCCCAAGACCCAGCACCGGCACCAGCCTGCCTTGCTTCATAGCTGGGCCTCATCTGGGTACTTCCAAACCCAATACAAAGAGGAGGAATGTGCAGATCTCTCTGTAGCTACTGCTAGGTGGCCCCAGGCAGTGGCTGACTTTGCACCTCCCTGGAGACCCAAAAGCCAGTGTACCCAGTGGTCAGTGTGAGACCATACCAGATTATAACTCTACACATCCATAAGTGACACACTCAAGGGGCAGACTCAGTGAGCACCAAAGCCCCACTGAAGCAAGTCCTGTTCCATAGGGGTGTCTCCTGCATAGCAGCACTCCCACTGTAGTCACAGCTGGTCCTCACAGCCAATTAGCCTGGAGTTCAATTCCTCCCAGTGACACAAAAAGCAATCAAGTCTCAACTACAAGACTGTGCTCACAGCCCACAAAGGGGTGCACCTAGAGTACTCTGCTCAGATGACTGGGGAGGCTAAACTACTGGGACCAATAGGACACCTACTACACAAGGCCAATCTGTCAACTCAAGGAGACATAGCATCTCTATCCAATACATAAAAACAAACACAGGGAAGCAGCCAAAATGTGGAGACAAAGAACCATGTCACAAATGAAAGAAATGGAAGAAAGCAAACCACTGGATATAGAGTTCAAAACCACAGTTATAAGGTTACTCAAGAATCTTCTAGAAACCTCTAAGGGACTTAGTGATACTTTCAAGAATCTTAGTGAGAATACCAAAAAAAAAAAAAAAAAAAAAAAAAAGGAAAAGGTCCAGTCAGAAATTAAGCATACACTGACTGAGATAAAGAATAACATACAGGAATTCAACAATAGAGTAGAGGATTCTGAGAATCAAATCAACAATTTGAAATATGAGGAGCCAAAAACACCCAACCAGGAGAGCAAAAAGAAATAAGAATCCAAAAATATGAAGATAGTGTAAGGAGCCTCTGGGACAGCTTCAAGCGTACCAACATCCGAATTATGGGGGTGCCAGAAGGAGAAGAGAGAGAAAGATATTGAAAACCTATTTGAAGAAATAATGACAGAAAACTTCCCCTTCCTGGTGAAAGAAATAGACTTACAAGTCCAGGAAGTGCAGAGAACCCCAAACAAAAGGAATCCAAAGAGGACCACATCAAGACATATGATAATTAAAATGCCAAGGGCAAAAGACAAAGAAAGAATCTTAAAAGCAGCAAGAGAAAAACAGTCAGTTACCTACCAGGGAATGCCCATACAACCATCAGCTGATTTCTCCACAGAAACTATGCAGGCCAGAAGGGAGTGGCAAAAATATTCAAAGTGATGAATAGCAAGGACCCACAACCAAGATTACTCTACTCAGCAAAGCTATCGTTTAGAATTGAAGGTCAGATAAAGAGCTTCACAGACAAGAAAAAGCTAAAGGAGTTCATCACCACCAAACCAGTATTATATGAAATGTTGAAGGGTATTCTTTAAAAGGAAGAAAAAGAAAAAGATAAAAAATATGAACAACTAAATGGCAACAAATACATACCTATCAACAATTAATTCTAAAAATCAAAATAAATGAATAAGAAATCTAATGAACAGAATAAACTGGTGAATAAAATAGAATCAGAGGCATGGAAATGGAACAGACTGAGGATTCTCAGAGGGAAAGGTGGTGGGGGAGTGGGAAGAGATTAAACAAAGATCTTATATGCATATAGGCATTGCCTATGGACAGACAATAGGGTGGCAAAGGCCTGGGGCAGGGCAGGAACCAGGTGGAAGGGGTAATGGGGGGAAAAAGAGTGACATCTGTAATAATCTCAACAATAAAGATTAAAAAAGAAAGAAAGAAAGAAAAAAGAATTGCCATAGTTTTAATAGGTTTAGATATTTTAAAAAACTTTTTTTGAAATATTTTTTAATTGATTTCAGAGAGGAAGGGAGAGGGAGAGAGAGATAGAAACATCAATGATGAGAGAGAATCATTGACTGGCTGCCTCCTGCACACCCCACACTGGGGATCGAGCCCGCAACCTGGGCATGTGCCCTGACCAGGAAATGAACCATGACCTCCTGGTTCATAGGTTGACGCTCAACCATTGAGCCACTGTGGACGAGCAGGTTTAGCTCTTTACATCACTGATTTAAATATAACAATGAAAATTTAATGTAAAGTCTATATCACCAAAGGTAAAAAAAATATGCAAACCTAGAAGAAATCATGGTATACTATGAATGCCATGCCAATTTAGTAATTTAAACTACAATCTATTTTTACCAGCTATAATAATCATATAAGTTTTAGGAAGATATTCATTATATCAAGTAAGGTACACCCATTTAAATATCATAGGTTATCTTCAATCTTTTGCTTTAATCCAACTTTTGAAACTATTAGGCCACATAAAGTTGCCTATGATTCTCAATGCAGGTGTTCTGTATTTCTAGTAGTCAGAAGTTTAAGAGGGACAACAACTCTTTCCTGAGGGCAGCATGTTAAAGGTCTGAGGGTTGTATTATGGAGGAAATCTCCCCTTTACAAAAACCTGATGTCTGAAATGATACATTAAAAAGCATGTAAATCAAGAGGTGGTGATTTTCTCTTAAAAATGCTTTATTTAATAAAAGGTTTACCAGTGTTCTTTTAGACAGTTGCTCAGTCCTCAAAAATATGATTTTCTTCTTATAAAAATTTAAATTACCTTCATCTTTGGAGGAATACCTTTAGAATATTAAATAAAGCCCAAGCTGCTTCTTTATTGTTTTATATTTATCACATACTGTACATAGAATTTGTAAGGACCATTAAAGCATTAATGTTATTTTGCTGAAATTTTGTTATAGTAAATGGGTTAGGGTTTGGCAATCCCATTGTTGAATCAACATTTTTGTCAAATGGTACTTATTTTTATGAAATTCAATCTGGACTGATTCTTGGGGATCTTGAAAGATATGATTCACTTTTTAGAACCTGGCTTTGGAAAATATTTTGGTTTGGCATTGCAGATTTTTAATTTGAAAAAAATCTTTTACCAGTTTTCGCTTTCATTTGTTAGAATCCCACAATTAAAAGAATAATTAAGATTTCCTCCAAGGGAGGAGATGTTCTGAATATTTTAAAAACTAATTTCCTAGAAGCAAAAAATTTTTGTTTTCTCAATTGCTGAGGATAGCCTAATTAAATTGGAGCTGCTCTAGTGACATTACAAATAGTTTTCAGACCGTTTTTTCCTTTTGAAATATCAAAGCTATATCACATAAATTATAATTTCAGGTTCAAACCTTGCTTTAGCTCACTTAAAATAACACTTTACTGCTAATTTACACCAATGTTACACCTAAACACATTGCACATAGAGGGAAGTGTTACCGATGCTGTTTCCACAGAGCTGAGAAGTTGTAAAATGGTAATTGAATGGAAGAATTTGTTCTTTATAGATCAGTGCAATTTCAGTTATCTTGGTTTATTTCAGAAATTGGGATTTAAAATTTCTCTTCCCTACATATTGACCCTTGAAAATGCAAAATAAAAGTAGTAGTTGTTGCTCCTTTAGTATATGCAGGTAAATATTAGTTCAAGTAAGGAAGGAATGTATTACCTAAGGGGGTAAAGACAGAGAGAGAAGGAGAGGCAGGGAGAGAGGGAAGTAGGGAGGGAGGGAGGGAGGGAGAGAGAGATGCTCTTATTACACTGGGGAGGAGTTTTAACTGAAAGGGCACTTTCTAAATTTCCGGATGAGCCCACAGAAATAACAGACAGTGAAGAGTCACAGACTTTTTGAACAGAATTTTGTAGCAAAACATGGAAAACAGGGAAAGCATTTCATGTTTTATCCATGTGCTCAGTTGTGCCAATATTGGCTGAATGTTGCATAACAACACAGTAGCTGTACTTACCGCAGCTGTCGTTTAAGGAATGTGGCAGATTTGCTCAACTTAAAAACTCTTCCAGCAAAAATTCCATTTTTACTTTAGGAATTTTACTTAGGAATTGGGGGGAAGGCTCAGAAAAACGCAGAGTTGAATGCTCACTGCTATTTACCTATCCCATCCATCTCTCCTGATATTTGGGCTAGGGGAGGGCATAGCTGGGGCAGGATCCCAGGGGGTTGGGTAGGGGTGGGGAGGGGGGCTTCACCCAGAGTTACACTGGTGGGCAAATAGAATTAACTCTGTTGGAAATGGGGGGAGGCACTCACCCCCAAACAAGACAAAGTACAGAAGTGAGGCCATCTGCCTAGTGAGGACTAAGGAAGCCAATGGCAGGAAAGTGAGCCTGAGGAATTTTTGCAGCCCACGTGCACTTTTTATACAGTTTCCTTGCAGGCTTTGATGGGCAGCTCATGCATCCAACGCTCCTCTCTCTTTCTTCACAGCTCCCTTTCACCAGTTGACCCGGTGTGGAACTTTGAAAATCTAAGAGCTCACCCATCTGGAATGTTAAGAGGCAGCATCTAGATAAGACCGGTTTGGATTACACGAGAGGAACAAGGCCGCTTTTTCCTCATCATTTTTTTTCTTCTTCTATAGACTTAGGTGTTTTGTTTAGTTTTTTAATGTTGTAAAATACACCTAATGTAAATTTACCATTTTAAATATTTTTCAGTGTACAGTTCTGTGGCTTTAAGTACATTTACATTGTGGTGAAGCATCATCATCATCTGTCTCCAAAATTTTTTCATCATCCCAAACCGAAACAATCCCTAGCAAACACTAATTCTCCATTCCTCCTCCCCAGAGCCCCTGGCAAGCACCCTTATACTTTTGGTCTCTAGGAATTTGATGATTCTAGGTGGCTCACATAAGTGGCCTCATCATGTTTTTGAGCATAAAAATCTTTCACAGCCCTATTTGCTATGCACTTCCTGGCTGAGGGCTTATATTTGAATAGAGACACTGCTGATGGGGACTGACAAGAGGGTGTGTGTCCAGTTGGGCCTAAGTGAGGACACACTGTATATTGACAACTTGCACATGTGTCCATGCAGACCACCGAGAACAGGTGAAGAGGAAGCTGCCATTTTAGGCTGATGTTTGGGACGGAGAGCCTCTGTATTTGTTACTCACTGGTAGACAGAGGAAGTTGAATTTTAAGAGCTGTTTAATGAGGGAATGGTGAGGGCTGGGCAAACAGGATTAGTCACAGAGCTCCCAGCCTAGGTTATTTATTCTCTGGAGGAGCCCAGTGCTTGTAAGTGGGATGGATTGCCGACTGGGAAGCTGAGTAAATTTGACCAAGAGGCCTAAACCGAGGGGAAACTGGTTTCTTTATGAGCTCTATTGACACTGAATAGAAATGTGGGCTTAATTCCAATTTGTTTCCTAGCAAAATAAATACACAAATATCAAGGGAACTTCCTTGTTTTCAGAAAGAGGAAAGAGTTGAAGTTATTATAAGTATAAAAGGCAAATGAAAAAGAGATGAGTGGTTTTGAGGATACGATAAAAATATCTCGGTAGGCAGTTCCACGTAAGTGTAAATGGATACTCTGAAATCTTTCCTGGCTGCAAGGGCAAGGAGGAGTGAATTACATTCCCCAGGAAGGTTGTGGGTGTGATTATATTCGTGGATACACTGGGCTTGGACACCGGACCAAGTCACAACATAAAACTCAGCAATAACATTTGTTTTTGCCAAAATCACGACAAGCTCATCTGTCTTAAAATGCCAACATTAAAGTCTAGATCCATATATACATGTAAATACTTTCTGAGTGGATGAGTGAACAATACATATACTTTAGAATGATAAAGACTTCTTAGTTTAAAAAATCCTATACATTTTCAGATGCATTGACAAATACTCTGTTTCTGACAATTTAGCTCTCAGGTCTTATTGCTTTAATTAGGGATTTTAAGACTGATATGGATCCCTTCTCATTAGGAGCTAAATTATTACAAGCAACACCTTGCACTTTCAAGTAGAGAATAGTCTGTCCACGGGCAGTGTCTATCTGATTTTACATATAATAAACCAAACATTTAAAAAAGTGAACTGAGAATTCAAGGCCCCTTCACACTTCCAGTTTCTTGTAGCACTTTTGATCATTTATTATTTATTTAACATTTTCATGTCCTGATTCTAAAAAAGTAAAAAGAAAAAAAGCACATGCATATTGTAGAAAATGTAGGAAATATAGATAGCTGTAATAAACAATAAAAATCACTGGTAATCCACTATCCAGAGATAAATATTGTTATATTCTGATGTATTTTCTATAGTCTAATTTGCTATCTCTATATAAATGTAGATGTAAACTTTATATCTTCCTTTTTAATTTAACAGTTTATCATGAACATTTTTCTCAGACATTACAAATTTTTCAGACATGGTTGTGATAATGGCTGCATCATTCCATCCTGTGCCGGTACCATATGTTATTTATTCCCCTGGTGTCAGACATTTAGATTGTTTCCAGTTTTTTGTTATCAGAAATGGCTCTTCAATGAGCATTTTTGCTCTCCCCCCCCAAATCTTTGACTTTCTCCTGAGGTCAGAATCCTTATGATTGGGAATGAATGGTTTTGAACATTTCTTAAAACATTGTACTGCATTCTTTCCCTCACCTATACTCTCACCAGCAGAGAATGAGAATGCCTGTTAGTGTTATCCTTAGAATAGAGTAAGCACGGGAATTTGAAAACAAACTTTTCCACTTTGGCAGGTGTAAAATGATTATGATTATCTTAGTGTTGTTCAAAAGTGCATTTCTTTGATTGCTGGTTAGGTTGAAAAACTTCAATATGTTAATTGGCTATTTGTGTTTCTCCTGAAAATTTTCTGTATGTGTCTTGGCCTACTTTTTTGTATTTGTTTGTTTGCCTTTTTTATGCTTGATAAGAGTTTTGTTTAACACTAAAATATAGTCCTTTGTCACGAGTACTAACCAACAGAAAAAATAGGAAAAAACAGATGTTCATAATAGCTGTATGAATTAGAGAGTTCCTGGGGAGATTTTATAAAGAAAAAACTTTAAACTTTATTGAAGGATCCGAATACATGGAAAGCTAAGTGAGGTTACACTGCTATTGACAACATGCACACGTGTCCATGCAGACCACTGGGAACAGGTGAAGAGGAAGCTGCCATTTTAGGCTGGAGTTTGGGATGGAGAGCCTCTGTATTTCAGTTACTCACTGGTAGACAGAGGAAGTTGAATTTTAAAAGCTGTTTAATAAGGGAATGGTGACTGCTTAGGAAGACTTAGTACTCTATATATGTAAATTCTCCCTATGTTAAGTTGTAAATTCAGCATAATTAAAAACAAAAAGCTTTATAGGATTTTTGTGTGAACTCAACAACAAGTGACTCTAAATTTAATATGAAATTACACAAAAATTTTAAATAATTTTGAAAAAGAACAAAAGATGGTGGTGAGAGTGGGAAGAGAGAGACCCATTCTACCAGATATTAAGATGTATTCCAAAATCACAATTTGAAAAGAATGGCATTGCCATAGGAACAACCTAATCCATGAAACAGAACAGACACCCCCACCCCCAAAAGAGACATTGATAGCCCTAACCGGTTTGGCTCAGTGGATAGAGAGTCGGCCTGCGGACTGAAGGGTCCCAGGTTTGATTCCTGTCAAGAGCATATATCTTGGTTGCGGGCACATCCCCAGTAGGGAGTGTGCAGGAGGCAGCTAAATTGATGTTTCTCTCTCATCAATGTTTCTAACTCTCTATTCCTCTCCCTTTCTCTCTGTAAAAAATCAATAAAATATATATATAAAAAAGAAAAAGAGACATTGATAAATAAAATTGCTTGTTTCACAAATCAATTGGAAAAAGTCCCATTATATTCAATAAACAGTATTGGAACAATTGGCTCTCCATATGGAAAAAGTTAAAATTAGATTCCTACATCATATCCTAAAATAAACTTTGCTACATTATAGTCCTAAAGGTTAAAACAACAGCAACAACAATGACAACAGCAAAACAAACAATGCTCTAAAAAGAAGAAATGTAAAAACAAGATTATGATAACTTTGTGCATGCAGTTCTTATTTCTTGCTGGACACTAAAGTCCCTTCCAGTTAATCTCCCTGGTTTCTCTCATGTCTCCCTGCACCTGTTCTCTCCACTGAAGAACTAAGTGACTCTTCTATAAGTAAGATAAGGTCTCTTTCCCGGCTCTCTTCAGTGGCCTATAGGTGGCCCCTGCCCTGACTACCTCTCTCTTTTCATTTTCTACCACTTGTCCCTGGTTACTGAATTCCAGCCCTACTGGCTCTTTGCCGATTGTTCCTCAAATACTTTAAACATCTTGACTGTCACAGGCTTCTTCTCTGGCTTTTCTCTCTATCTGGAATGCTCTTGTCCTTGATAAGTGCATAGCTCCCCCCCTCTATCTCTCTCCCTCTATCCTCCCCTCTCTTTCCAAGACATAAAAAAAGCACAAACAATAAAGGAAAGGGTTGATAAACTCATGTATCAAAATGTAGTGTATGGCACACAGTAACAGAAAAATTTAAAAGCTATATAATGAAGAACAGAAGACGTTCAAAACTGACAAAGATTAGTATCCAAAATATACAAAAAGCTCTTACAAATCAATAAAAGAGAAATAATGGAATAGTGATGAATACAGAATATGGCTAGGCAATTCACAAAGGAGACACTAAGGCCCACCATCCCTAGGGATGGAAGAACAAAGGGAAAAGGTTGGAATTTTTAAAACTTAGTATCTTTGAGCTCAAAGATAGCATGATGAGTTTATACTAGGAGTGTTGGAAAAATTGCAATCTGGAATCTACTACTACCACTACAACTAGTATGAATCACCACTGCTGGGGTGAAGATGCATTACTAGATTTATGCTGACAGGCACAGGGAATAAACAGGAAGAAACATTGACTATTCTTTTTTTCGCTAGACTTCTAGTGTTCTTCTTGAGTCCTCTATTGGTAGAGTCAATACAGGAAGCCTCTGGCAAAAGAGAAACATGGTTTATAGAATGTCAGCCTCAGCATCACAAAGTGATGTACAGGAGACAGGGCTTGAAGCTGAGAGAAAAATAGCTTAATAACAGACATTCCCCTATTTTGTGAATCCTTTTGGGAGACAGGGTCTTGCCTCTACAAGGGGGTCAAATATACCTTCTCCCCAACCCTGGCAATTAGTGTGACATAGGCCATTTGAATGGACGTTGAAATTTGAGAGGGTGATGCCAAGACTGAGGAAGAGTTGAAAAATTACTCAGGGTTGAAATGGCCATATTGAGAGTTCAAAGTAGGGGATGTCTAATGTGCAGGGGTAGTGGGACCAGCAGCGGCATCTACTAATTTAGTTTCTCTACCTTAACTTGTCTGTGCTACTTGTTGCCTAGTTGCCCTTGTACTTGTCCATCATACGAGACTATTTCCAGACTTTCCTTCTATACTTGAATGACCCAATACCCAAATTATCCTTTTTCTGCTTACTTACTTACTTATTCAAGTACGTAAATTGATAAAAATATCATGCATGTGAATTTTTAACAAATGACTGGAAGCAAACATTACAAAATATCACCAGGTGTTAATTCTGGATGATGGGACTATAGGAGTTTTTCTTTGTTTTTCAACTTAAAAGTTTTTCAAGAATATACAAAATGAAAAATTAACAACTGAGAATTACTTTAAAAATCTCATAAAAGGCACAAATCAGCCAAATACTCATATATTTTAAAAAGATTGATTTCATCCTCAAATATATCTGAAATTAATTGGTAATATAGGAGGTGAAGCCTATTCTGGAAAATTTCCCCTCAAATAGTTAATTTTCCCAGTGTCTAATTTCCTAGTCCCACTTGCCAAGTAATACTAACTTTTGAAAGTCATTATGCTTTTTAAGGGTATTTTTTGGTGCTTTATAAATCTTTTAGTAATAGGTTTGAACAAGGTATATTAGTATCAGTCAGAGCTAAACAGCATTTTAAATCCTGAATTCCTACTATTTACTTATTTCTATACTCTCCTATTGCAAATTGGATTATCCAGGAAGCAGGCTGGGAGACAGAATTTAGTGGGCAGGATGTGTATTAAGTGTGCCCTTGGAATCAACACCTGTGGAAGGGAGGGAAGGAGGCAGGAGAGGACAAAGGGAGAAACTGACCTGTGAAATGGGCCCAGTGACAGCTTAGGCCAACCCCACAGGGAGCTATGTGACTAAAATGGCCCATCAAAACAGTCCTGTGTTGGGCCCAAATAGTCAGGCCTTTATACCCCTAACCTTCCAGGGTATGGGCACCCCTGGAAAGGGGGTGCCTCTGCGGAGGAGGCTGGCTGAAGCTGGATGGTCCCTGGAGGGGCCAACAGTCCTCCCAGCAGCAGGGGCACCCAGCCCTCTTTCTGAAGGGGGCTCTGGATTGCTCCGTTCTGTGTTCACCACCTGCTCTAGTAACACTCGAGAAGCACATTCTGTCTCAGACCTGTGCTGGGGCACGTTCACATTAGTTTTATCACACAATTTTTACAGCACTTTGAGGTACAGGTTATGTTTTGCATTTTACACATGAAGAAACTTGGCTTGTGTTTGTTTTTCCTAATGAAAACCCAGCATGGGGCAATATTTCACAGGTGGCCAACTACTTGGAGCAGCCTGCTTGCTTATGGAGAGGAAGAGAGCCAGCCAGCTCTTTATTGGGGAGTATCACAAATTTGGACCTAATGTTTTGCTTTTAACTTCCTCCTGTACCCTGGGGTAATCATTCTTCTCGCCTTGATCTCACTCCCTCTTTCATTGTAGTTTCTAATTTTTTAAAAAGATAGATAATTAAAATAAGACTAGTGAGAGCTGTGATTCTTTCTCTTTTCCTGTTAAGGTTTTTCCAATGGGATATGTACATGCAGGATTGTACCACAGAATCAATATCTGTTCCTCTGACTTGTTGCCCCAGAGTTGTTTCCCTGCCCTTCATTGTATTTCTCATTAGTCAGCAAATGGATGTCCCAGCCGCATGGAACACAGAGGTGACTCGATTTGTTATCTGATGATCTGGAAAGTGAACACCAGCAGGGCAGTGCTTTAGTGTCATCAAGAAAAGCAAATTGGTACTTATTAGAACGTTGGAAGACATTTCTGCTAGGAAAGTGGCAAACACAGCTTTCTATGTGAGCAGTTTGACAGGAGACGAAAGAAAGCCAGATATCAGGGGAAAACCAGTGAGAATGAGGCAAGCCCAAGGTGGTGTGGCGCAAGAGAGAGGACTCGAGTGAATTTCAGGAGTGGCTCTCACATCAAGTTGTGAGGCTAAAGATAGTTCCTTGGGCCTTGATTTCTTTCTCTGTAAAGGCTCCTCAAAGTTCTGTTTCTACAGAGTCACTTGGGAACAGGCATTGCATCAGTGAAAACAAGATTGAAAAGAAATTATATAAGAGCATAAAAAATGAAGCAAAAGGACAGTATTAGATGTTCCTATTACTTTTGTTCTTTGAATCATATGAAACTGCTAAAACAGTCAAATTCTTTTCATATTAAGATTTGATGATCATGTGAACTGATGGGGGAAGGGAGGATTGCTCAGTATTTCAGAAAATGAAGACTCAGTCAATTTTCTTTTCATGACTGTTATAAAATTCAGTCTTGAGATGGTCATCTTTATACTTGAAAAAGGTATTTTCACAATAAAAGAAAGATTCTGAAGAACTTGGCACAATATAGAGAGAATTATAAATTCGTAGATATTGCAGATTGTGGTTCATTTTTACTAAAAATTCTACGTTGGTCCAAATAAAACAATGAGAGAATAATAGTTCAGATGAGCAGAGGCACAAGAAGTGGAATTAATTTAAAAATATATAAAGATAAAGACTTAGTAGAGACTCTCTGCTACAGTAATTTAAAGGAAATGTAGGCCTCTATCCTTTATTTAGTAAAAATAACGCCAATGAGCTCACAGACATTAGTGCAGTGTCCTACCTTCAGATTTCAGCTCCCTATTTGCTAGATTCATGTCATTGGGAAATCTACTGAAACCTCTTTGAGCTTAGTTTGTTCAGCTATAAAGTAGAGATAATATTAGTGCCTGCCTTTCGAGGAGTAAAAACAGCTACACAGGGCCTCACACAAAAATAGGAGCTCAAAAATATTAGAAGAATGTAAACCTGAAATGAATGCCTTCATTTTTATAAAGCTATTTTGAAAATGGTAACAATTACACAAGACATAGCTATGCAAAATGAGGATGTCTGACTAATGTGACTAAAGTTATCTACAAACTCAATCATGGAGATTTTAGCATAGGGAAGAGAAGCCAAGACTTGAAATTCTATATTCTAGTCATTATGCCATTTCTGCCAGAATCCCAGAGCTTCATTACTATTTCCTGTCACTTTAAATATTGCACTAAGTACTATGTCCTCTGAGAATGAATTAACAAAATTCTGTCTAGACTCCTGAGTGTAGAAATTACCTATTTTATAAAGATTTTAAATGGTTACATTTCGAGTAGATACACATGCAGTAGGATATTCATGTAATTGATTTTCTTATCTTAAGAAAAAGGTTAATAAAATGCCCTGTTTGAGAAAGAGGAAAACAGCCCTTACTGTTTATGCTTCTTTAAAATGCTTTCCTGGCATTATCAGTTGGTTGACTCAAAATAAGACCTTATCCTGTGGGCAATGAACCAAATCCTTTTGATCTAACTCAAAACTAAACACATATATAACCACCCCCCCCCGGCTTAATTTTGGCTATTGCATTCTGTAGTATTTTATGACAACATACCTGTTCTGAATTATCCAGAATGGAATGTTTCTTTTGGATCCTTCCTTTCTCCTTGTTGCTTCAGTAGTTTGTTGTGTGTAAATATGTATGTATGAGTGTGTGTATGAATAAAATCCTATGATAACAATTCACCTCAAATGAATGCAGCGATGTGGCAACCTGACCTTTCAGGAATTTGGTTGAAAGCTAAGTAAGTAAAATAGACCACTTACTTAGTTTTGAGTATCAAAACTAGGCATCACTCAACCCCTGCAGAAAAGCCAGTGCATTTTATTGTAGGGAAGCTTCTTAGGCCTTTATTCAGTGCTGCTTATTTATTTGTACTTAACACCCAATTCTTACCTACACGATTATCTGTCCTCACTCCTACCCACCAAGATTCACATCAGATTAGAAGCAGTAAATTAGGAGTGTTGTTCTGGGAAAGTATATTCATGGAGTGGGGGTGGAGTGGGGGATGGGGCATGTGTCACTGCTAATAGTTTATAGGAATCAGGGGGGGTGGGAGTGGGGGGACTGAGAAAGACAAATTATAAAGCAGTCACAAGTACTGAAAAAGTATGTAACCTAGGACCATTTAGTGTTGGGGAAAATAGACTCCACGGGAATCAATTTTACATGGAAGAGAACAATTGTTAGAATTCATAATTCTTTTCAAATCCTAAATCAATAAAGAAAGGTCAGATGATGTTTAGAGGTTAAAAAATGTATGCCAGTAGCCCTAGCTGGTTTGGCTCAGTGGATAGAGTGTCAGCCTATGGACTGAAGGGTTCAGGTTTGATTCGGTCAAGGGCACATGCCTGGGGTTGCAGGCTCAATTCCCAGTGTGGGGTGTGCAGGAGGCAGCTGATCAATGATTCTCTCTCATCATTGATGTTTCTATCTCTCCGTTCTTCTCTGAAATCAATAAAAATATATTTTAAAAAATGCATGCCAGTAGGTAATAAGATTTCAAAATATTTCAATCTGAATTGATGATACAATTTTACAAAGGTGTATGGAGGCATAATTTACATACAGTTAAATTAATCCTTTTTAGGTGTACAGTTTATGAATTTTGAGTAACATATACAGTTGTATAACTATGGTATGTAGTCCAGTCCTTCAAGTCTGGCTTCTTTTGCTTGGCATAATGCTTGAGATTCATCTATGTGACCTGATTAAAATTATAAAAAACGTTTTGTGCTTAAAACTGGAAGAACTTGCTTATCACTTGAGGTATTCTGATAACAGATTTGTTCTACAGATAATATAAAAATATTGAGTTCTCTCACAATAAGTCCACAAGGTAGGAAAACAGGCAGCAGCATTCACCATTGCTGAGGAGAGTAAACTAGTACAAACTTTCTTATCCTTTCCTAAGTTTTTCCTTCTCTCTTCTTCTCCTTGTCAAATGAACACGACAGAAAACCTGTGGTAAGTGCCTAGCATATTGTCTGACATAAAATAGGTATTCAAGAACTAGTCATTCCTTTTCCCTTAACTTTTCTATTTGCCTCTGTTTATATGCCACTTTCTCTTTCTCTTCCACATCCTTTAGTATACTCTCCCTTCAAGATGCTTTATAGGTTATCCAAGATAAGTAATTATGATAAGAGTTGCTTATTATTGCCCTAATCTCCTTAACTTGTAAGAGGTACTGTACACATGTTAGTCTTTTCCTAAGCCTCTGAGTTTTAGTTCCCTGTTGAAAAGTTATCCAAAGAAAATAGGGCTTACAGTTTTGGCTTTTCATGTTGTATTTATTTACATGTATGTGTCAGGTCCATTTTAGGATGCCAACTGATCTCACCCTTCTTTGAAATTGCCCTTGCAGAAGGAGAGCACACAGCCAGCCATGTTTGTACTGTGTGACCTTTGGCCTCAGTTGATTAGGCTGGGAGTGGACACCTGATCTGGGGCAGCCAATCATAAACTTCCATGGCTTAATGAGGTAATATTTCCTGAGAACTGAGACAGAAGAATCCAGAGACTCTGTGGTGGACTCTTTAAAAAAAAATTGATTTCAGAGAAGAAGAGAGAGGGAGAGAGAGACAGAAACATCAATGATGAGAGAGAATCACGGATTGGCTGCCTCCTGCACCACCCCCCAACAGGGGATTGAGCCTGCAACCCAGGCATGTGCCCTGACCGGGAATTGAACCATGACATTCTGATTCATAGGTCAACGGTCAACCATTGAGCCACGCTGCCCGGGCTGTGGTGGACTCTTGAATTAAAAAGTAGTTATGTGGAGGGCTCCTCAAAGTGGTGGCTGAAAGAAGCGAGTATAAACCAAATTTTCTGAGAGATCTTTGGGGCCCATGAGAGACCCCAAAATTAGTCTCTGTCCCTGACATGCCAGTTAGTGCCTCCTTATGACCTGACAAGACTGTGTTTCCTCCTGGATGTCTGCATATGGGTTTGCCTATTGTATCCTTAGAGTCACCACTTCTTACTCATGCTAATTTCAATGGCTTCCAGTTCACTGCAACCAATGTTGAGTAGAATAATTACCTTGCATTTAGGATTTATTTTTGTCTTCTGATAGAATACTCATGGACTATTTTTAAATTGCAATGTAATGCGGGTATTAGTTTCTTATTACTATTGTAACAAATTACCACAAATTTAGTGGCTTAAAACAACATAAATTAATTTTCTTACAATTCTGGACATCAGACATCCAGAATTAGTTTCACTGGGCTGAAGTCAAGGTGTTGGCAGAATTGCATTACTTCTGGAGACTTCAGGAAAGAATCAATTTACTTGCCTGGCCAGTGTGGCTCAGTTGGTTGAGCACAGTCTCATTGCACCAAAAGGCTGCTATTTGCTTCCCGATCAGGGCACTTATATGATACATGAAGTGGTATATTACTTGAACATAGACTGTGATAAGTTAAAGGTATGCACTATAATCCCAAAAGCAAACACTAAAATAACAGAGTTTTAGCTAAGCAAACAAACAAACAAGATAGAATGGAATCATAAGAAAACAATGAAAAGAATGCAGAAAAAGAGGGAAAAAGGGAACAAAGAATAGATGGGAGATATAGAAAACAAATACCAAGATGATAGATTTAAACCAAACTGTATCAACAATAAGATTAAATGTTAAATGGTTGCAATGACCCAATTGAAAGGCAGAAATTATCAAATTAGATTTGAAAAAACATGACCCAACTATATCAGAAATATGAAGTATGCTAGTTATATTTATTTTATTTTTAAAATTATTTATTTTTTTATTTTCTTTCAAATATGGCTTAAGTATACTAGGTATACTCAGCCATGAAGTGGATATCTTATGTGTGTTTTGTGTTGAAATTTTTCTCCTCAGGTGTTTAGATGTATATTTATTATTACAAGACTGTACTATCATTCATTTTAAGTATAATAATTATTAAAAATTCTAAAGTAGCTAAATAAATGCACTGATAATAGGAATATTAAGAAGAGTATGTTAATTTAAATAAGTCTGGGAATTCATTATATCCTTTTTGAGTCAAATGTTTTGAGTCAACTTTAAATGTTTGACTAATAACATTTTTTAAATAATAAAATTGTAATTTTAGTTAAATTTTGGATTAAAGTCCTGATTTATTCTTGTATTTCAGAAGTTCATTCTGTGATGTGAAAAACAAGTTCAGCCAAAACATGCATTCAGTGTGATTCTAGTACTGTGTATATGTCCATATCTTGTTTTTATACTAAGCATTATAATATGAGTATAAAATGCCCTAAGTCTCTAATATTCCTTTATAAATATGTTTTTATATAAGTATACAAAATGGAATTATTAGACTGTATCATGCTTCAATTACTTGCTTATTTTGGTCATTCAGTTTTTCCCGAATTTCTAAGTGATTATAAATGTTCTGAATGTCTAGTAGAATATATCTTTAACTTCATCTCTGAATTGTTCCCTTTATAGAAACCCTGTGCTAATTTCACTCTTACATCTAATGTATGAGTACCATTTTCCTATAGTTGTACCAACACTAACTATTAATTCATTTTAAAATTTTTGACCATTTGAATTGGCATCTCATTATTAATTTTGCCTGTATTATCTTTGGTTACTTGGTCAAATTTATTCTTTTGTGATATCCCTATTTATGTCCTTTCCCTGTGGTCCAATTGATGTTAGCATTTTCAGGTTTATTTTCAAGAGTTCTTTGTTTATATAGTAAGGATATTAACATATACTCATCAAAGATGAAAAATGTTGACTTAGAAATGCCTTCCGTATTCTCATGTGTTAGCTACTTTGATAGGCTCGGATGGGGTAGGTAGAGAGGGAATGAGAGGGAATGTGAGGATGTTTACTGGGAACATTATCAATGGGGGAGCTGGTGAGAGCAAGGGGAAATTCAATTCATCCTCTATACACCTTTAGACTGATTCTCCTAAAACGATACTGTCAACATGCCTTCTTCTGCTCAAAATCTCCCAGTTATCTTTATCAGTCATCTAGCAAAGCATAATTTCACCTTCTAGGCATCAACATTTCTCCATATTTTGTCTCTAAATATTTATTTTTAAATGGTGTCTAATCTAACCTAACTCCATCTATACTAGTGTAATGTGTAAATGCTGAAGGTATAGAGACAGCAAGGTCTTTGTCTCCTAGGGGTTCACAGATGAGGTAGAAGGGACAAATAAACAGAAGTATTGCAATTCATGATATAAACTTCAGGTCAGGATCATGCAAAGTACATTGGTGATGGACGGCCTGAATGGAAGAGAAAAGTGAGGAAATCTTACCAGAAAAGAGGATGGCTGAAATGCATCTTGATGGATGGGTGGTTGTCAGTCAGCCAAAGAAAGGTTGTGGGGGAGGAGGGAAAATCAGGTGAGACTTGGTTCAGGTCCAGTAGAAGGATGTAGGGGAAAGTGGTCAAAGCTGAGGTGGGCAGAGTCCAATTAGCCTGTTTTGCCAAGGAGGTTAGATTTTAACCAGGATAGTGGAAAGCAATTTGAGAACTGTAAACAGAGGACTGACCTGATCAGGGTTATGGTTTAGATAAAGACCACCCACCCTGTCTGCATCCTGGAAAATCAGAGGGGAATATTTAGAGTGATTGTAAGTGCCAGTTGGCTTGAAATAGACTCGACTTACACCTGTTGTCCAGGAATTCTGCCCAGTTTAGCATTTGTCCTAGGTTTTTCATTTGTAAATGAAATATTTTAATTACAAAGCATTAAAATAAGTCTGGCTGAGTTTGGTAGACCTCTATTTTGTACTTCCAGCTTCTATCATGGTCTTATCTAGTAGTGAGATACTACTGAGCAGAGGTCTCATTTTATTGTGCAGTTAAATCTGGAATAAGAACTCTCTTTTCTGGACCTTTTTCAGATGCAAGGTACCTAACCCCATGCCTTTCAAGTAAGAGAAGCATGCAGGCTGCTCCCTGATAAAACATAGTGAGTTCAGACATTAGCAACTGGGTGAATTGAAGTCCTTCCGGTCTCAGGTGGTGGTGGGAGAAATATTTGAAGCTTCAGTCCCTGCCAGCCTCTTTGTGTGCCAGACAGTTGCTGTGACTCATCATGAGAGGCCACCTCTTGGCAGTCTCAGTAGGAAATGTAGGACATCAGAGGTTAGATGTATGTGAAGTATGCACAGGAAATAGAAGCCAATCGGTGTTGCTGTGGATGCAGAAAGAGTAGTCTCAGTACTTTGCCACAGGGTTTTTGCTCTTCATTGTATAGTACAAACCTACATATATTTCCTCATTTATTGTATTATTTGCTAATGCTTCTTTGTCCTTATAATAAAGCATTCTGACATCAATTAGCTTAAGCGGATGTTAAATGAAAATTTAAATATTGAATTTGAACCTCTGAAGAATGTTGACGTTGAGTGTATAAGCTGCACAAAGTATCTGTGCACATCTATCACCTACCATGTGGAGGCCACAGAGATGTCACTCACCACATGGAAAACAGAAGACCCAAAGCTGCCGAAGAAGCATTATCATCTGCTTCAAAAGGTAATCGTCACTGTGAGGAGTCTGCCTGGAGATGGTGATTTACCACATGCAGCTGCAGATGGTGTGCTCTGGCTGCTCCTGACATTTGTGGGTCCGGGCAAGAGGACAAATGAAGGCCCACATTCCATTAGGTTTAAATATTTACAAGTTATAAATCAAGCTAGCAAACTGTTAAATAAAATATGTCCTATGCTCCTACCTTGACAAAATACCTTCATTAGGACAAAAAATGTTTAAAGCTCTGGTTTTTATATGGAGTTGGCAAAAACACAAGGTTGACTGAACTTAAATATTAAAAATGTCTGAATGTTGTCTTGATGGGCTGACAAAGTTTAGATGAGTAATACAAGTAAAGTAATATGCAATTCATGAATTATATATTTGTTCCATAAAATTATTTTTTCTTTTATTTCAGAAAAATCGTATTTTTATATTTTAGATCTTCATATAATTTGTTTTCAATTGACAATAAAGAGCTAAAGGAATAAAAAATAAAATCTAATTATATTAAAATGTATAAATCTTGAATATAAGTTTATCCAAATATGTAACTTATGGTGAATTTAAAATATAAAAATGTTATTTTAAATGTTTTAAAAATGATATTTTTTCTTTTATAATATTCAAAATTGTTGGTTAAAATTAAAAGGGAAAATATAAGTGATAATTAATGAATATCATCAGATTTTACAATCAAAATTAAATAAAGGTGAACAATTCAATTTAAGTCTGAAATTGAAATTAAAATCAACTGTATTAAGGAATTTTTATAAAAATAGAACTATTCACAATTTTAGGATTCATGTTTTATTCATGTTATGACTATATATATACTTATATATAAATATGTAAAACTAAATAAATAGATGTGCATGTATAGATATATGTATACACACACCAATTTAAGAATACTATGGATAGTTTAATATTGGCAAACATTACAAATACATATTAAATCATTAGTACCTATGGAACCAAGAAGTGGAATAAAAAGAAAAGTAAGGCAATGGATGCTCAGCACTAATTGGAAATAGTACTTGATTAAGCATAAATCTACTGCATTCTTGCTATCTGCAGGGAAACATTTGACAAGTTAATTAATTTGCCTTTTCTCTTATATAAGTCCCTCTGCTCTCTTCTCCTTGCACTCTATTTCTTTCTCTAATTTCAGTAACAGCATTTGGATATAGTTGCTCTTTGTTTCTAAAACACTGGGAAAGAGCTGTGGAAAAGAGATTTCTTAGCTTTGAAAGGTGTTAGTCTTGAGTGTGGATTTTCAAGGTTTTGGTTCTTAGTCTAGCAGCTCTGAGTTTTGGATCTTGAGTGACAGAGCTGTTCATGAGTTTTGAAATGTATTTATTTTTGTATCTGTTTTTGATATGCAGGTCCTCTAATGTTTAGAGCCCAGGGTAGTGGTCCTTCTTGTCTACATCTAAGGGTGTTTACATATCACTTTGTACAGCATGTATTGTCATTTAGATCAAACAGCTGAACCTCATTCCAACTTTTCTTGTGCACACAAGATAAATGAAGCAACAGCTGTCAATGTGTTGGCTACATCAGAAGATGAAGTTCACAAAGAGTTAAACAATACATTTTATATTAGTGTCATCAGATACTTTGAGTAAGAAATTAGTTCATTGCAATTATAGTTAGATACTTGCATCTGACTCATGGAATTAAATACAGCTTTTGCAGTTTTATTTAAAAGTGAAAGGTGATCACAGGGATGTAAATTTCAACATAAGGAACATAGTCATAATATTGTAATAACTCTGTATGCTATTAGGTAGGTACTAGACTTACTGCAGTGATCACTCCGTAAGTTTATAAATGTATAATCACTATATTGTACGCCTGAAATTAATATAATATTGTATGTCAACTGTAATTAGAAATAAATTTTAATATCAAAGGTGAAATGTCTGCCATTATTGTTAGCAAAGTCATAGTAAATTCATGCTAAAAGTTGAATATTTGAAGATAAAAATTGTTTTAAGTGTAATGGTTAAAATACAAACTTTGGTGCAGCACAACATCATGGTACAAACAATGTTCTTACTAAAATTAAGAAATCTATGGAACCAAAGTATACCTGGAATTAGTTAAAGTGCATACATAATTATTTATAAACAAGCAAAATAGAAGATGCAATTGCCAAAATTTACAAATGCTTCTACTTATACAATGTTAGAGTAACTATAATATAAGATTTTTATGAGAAAGCTGAGGTTGAATTAAAAATACTTAGTGTGACAGTATGTGCTTTCTCTTTTTCCTGGAAGTCATCAGGTGGATTTTAGAAATGTTTGAGGCTTTGAAGAACTACTTTGTAAACCAATCTAAGTGTCCCACATTGTTATTGAATGTTTTTGTGAGTCTTCTAAATACTATTTTATTGTTTTCTAATTTTTCATTTGGAAATCTGTAATGAAAGCATTCAGAGAAAGTCCACTTTTGAAGACTTTATAAAAATAAAATCATTGCAAACAAAGCTTGCAAACAGAAAAACAGTGAGATTTATCTATTAAAAACAAAAGGGGAACTAAACAAACATGTGGAATTTAAGGTGCCTGAGTCAAACTCTTCAATGATTTCCTAGTGACTTTCCATTATCCTTAGAGCTAAGACGGAAATCCTTCAAATCCCAAACAACCGACTTATAAGCAGACTTAGAAGAAACCTATTCTCAAGTTAAAGAAAAGAGTTGGCAATATTTAATTTTTAGGTGATACAAGGGTGAGATGTGGTCACCAAGGAGGCATAAGATAGGAATGTGGGTGCTGGGCTGGGCTAAAAATGCAGGACTAGCAGTAAAAATTCATTGAAGGTTGTCAAGCAAGTGGCCTGGTGTTAAATTGGGGTGGTTTGGGAAGTGACCAGGGAAGTGAAATGGGACCGGGAATCAGGCAGAGTAGGGAGTCCTGCCTACACTTTCACTTTTTCTAAGTGCTGAAAACCAGGGCTAGGGTTAGGCAAGAGAGCTGCCAAGAGCACAAAATTTAAGGTGGCATTCACTCTCAGATATGTGCAAGTACACCTGAGACTCCAAGAATGAGTGCTTCCTTAAATGTTGTACTGTAGGTGCTTCTTTCCTCACTAGTCCAGGTTCTGCAGAAAACATTTTCTCTCTACACTCTAACAATGATTACCAAGTCTAGTTCAACATCAATGTCACTTAGGGGGAGTTATTTTTAAGGTAGATTTAAAAATGCAGATTCCTATATTTCCACGTCAAGTATGCTGAATTAGAATCTCTGAGAGTAGAATTCAGGGACTTGTATTTTTTAAAAAGACTTAGCTGATTCTAATGCATGAGGTCTGTAGGATCCCCTGGCCTTTGGCACTTAAATGCTCTTCTTTGTGTAAACCTCACTGCTTGATCTTGTTAGGTAATTGAGTGGAGGATATTAAACATACCCCTTCGGCATATGCATTCTGAACCAACTGAGAAATAGATGCAAGGTCCATGTGTGAGTTAAAGGATAGCAACCTTGGTCAAAGAAGAAACCACAAAGGAAATTAAAAAATACTTGGAATTGAATGTATCAAAAATTGTGTGATGCATATAGCACAGTACCTAAATGAAAATTTATAGCATTAAATGGTTATGTTAGAAATAAAAAGATTCTCAAATCAGTGGGCCATGCTTCTACCTTATGAAACTAGTAAAAGAAGAGCAAATTAAACCCAAAGCAAGCGGAAAGAAGGAAATAATAAAACTATGAGCAGAAATCAATAAAATAGAAAACAGAAAATATTAGAGAAAATCAAACTGGAAGTTGGTTCTTTGAAAAGGTCAATAAAATTTATAAGCCTCTAGCCAGACTAATCAGAAAAATAATAAAATGCAAATTACCATACCAAAAATGAAAGAGGAGACATTGCTAAATAAATATAGACATTAAAAGGACAATGACAGAATATTGTAGACAGCTTTATACCAATAAATTTGATAAATTAGATGAAAAATTTTGAAAGGCATGAGTTACCAATAGCTCACTGGAAAAGATGTACAGGGTGGGGCAAAAAGTAGGTTCACAGTTGTGAGTATGGGAAAAAGTTTATTTTTGTATTATTATTTATTAATCATTGTATTATTTTATGTTAAAAATATGTTTTTATTGATTTCAGAAACTGGAAGAGAGAGGGAGAGGGAGAGAGAGAGAGAGAGAGTGATATGATGAGAGAGAATCATGGATCTGCTGCCTTCTGCACACCCCCTACTGGGGATCGAGCCTGCAACCTGGGCATGTGCCCTGAGGAGAATCAAACCGTGACCTCCTGGTTAATAGGTTGACCAGTGAGCCACACCAGTCAGGCTAATGTATTATTTTCCATACAAATAATTGTAAGTCTACTTTTGCCCCACCCTGTAGATAAATTGCTTTTATAGTGAACCCTCTCCCCCCAAAAAAGCTAAAGGTGAATTCTACTAAGCACTTAAGGAAGCAATACCATTGCTACACAAAGTCCTTAATCAAATAGAAGAAGAACAAGATTTTCTCAACACATTTTATGATGCCAGTGTTGTTCTGACACTACTATTAATACCACACAAATACATAACAAGAAAACTATAGACTAATCCCTCATAAACATAGATGCAAAATCTTTAACAAAATAGTAGCACATCCAATTCAGCAACATATGAAAATGATATTATACAGTGAAGAAGAGGGGTTTATTCCAGGAATGCAGGGTAGTTTCAACATTTGAAAACCAATTAATGTAATGTACCATATCAACAGATTTTTAAAAAAATGATCATTTCAATGCTGCAAACAATTTTGACAAAATTCAACACCCATTTTTATAAAAACTCTCAGAAATCTAGGAATATAAAGGAACTTTCTCTATAGGGAAACTTAATTGTGAAAGAAAGACTGAATGCTTTCCCCCTCAGGCCAAGTGCCGGAAGCCGGTCCATCCTTGCTGCCTGACACAGTCACTGCAGGAAAGAAACATCTGCACAGCATATGTTTCAAGGGACCTGGCGTATATAGCATACTGTTCTTAATATGTTTGCTCCCCTTAGCGCTGTGTGTTTTAACCAAGGTCACCTCTCTGAGAAAGGTTGTTTCCCCAGGTAGGAATTTTTCCCTGAAGTCAGGGAGGGGATGAAACTCCTTAACTAAGTGCCAGGCGGGTAGTTAATCACTACAAACAATCATGCTTAAGCTACATAATCTTTACTCCCTGGAATGGAGATAAGAAACACCCTAACCTTTGTAATAGAAATTGACAGGATTAAAATCAACTGGTATAAATACGGATGTAACAAGACAATAAACAGCAGAACCTCTCTGGAGATCCAGACCAGAACTTGGCTGGAGATCCTGGCTAGAGATCCTGGCTAGGCTGCTGATCAACTGAACGCTGTCTCCGTGTCCTTCCTTCTTCGCCGACTCCGTCTACGCCTTTGGGAACCCCTGGACCTGCTGGGGTTGGACCCCGGCATCTGGCGCCCGAACAGGGTTCCCTTAGGTAAGTCCCCCCGTACTTGGGACGGATAGGACTGCACCGTAGGGTGCTTCAGAACCCCCCCCTATAGAGGATAAGTAGGGTAAGCGGGTAGTTAGTACAGAACTTAGATTGACAAGATGGGTCATACTGAGTCTAAAGAAAAAAGACTCTGTATTAATCTTTTAACGCATATGCTTACTAGCAGAATTGGAGTTAAGGTTACTCCCAGTGAGAGAAAGTTTTATAGAAGAAGTATGTCAATGGCTTCCAGAGGATGGAACTGTTAATTTAAAAACTTGGGTTGAAGTAGGAAAGCAATTAAAGAAACACCATGGATCTGAGGAGGTCCTGCCATGTTTCTTTTCCCTCTGGGATTCAATCTGTGACACCTTGGCACCAGAGGCAAAAACGGTTGAACTTTCTCAAAATTTAAATAGTCCCTCGGCTCCATCCAGAGAGGATACATCATCATTGTCTTCAGCTCAATCTAAAAGCAATTTAGCTATGCCTACTGATCGGGAGGAGAATAAATATCATAAACATGACCATTGGTCCTTTCCAGTCAGTAGAGAGGAGAGTGGCCCTCCCATTCAAAACAGGCTCCCCAAATTAGAAAGGAAGCCTAAACCAGGTCCTGTGGCTCCTAGGAGCTCCATGTCTAAATTTCAAAGGGCGATAAGAGAAGCTGAAGCTAATGGAGATCTTGAATTCTCACTCTGCTTCCCAGTTACATATGAGAATGAGTCTGGTGGGAATAGAAACCCCACCTTGGAGCCTATACCTTACAAAGTACTTAAAGAATTAAAATTGGCCTGCTCTGAATATGGACCTCTAGCTCCTTACACACAAACCTTGGTAGAAACCCTAGCCAGTAAATGGATGACTCCTTATGATTGGTCACAGGTTTGTAAATCCTGTCTCTCAGGAGGCGATTACTTATTATGGAAAACTGAATATGATGATCTTGCTAAGAAAGCTGTAGCCACTAGCGAAAAAACCAGAAAAGGAATAACCCTAGACATGATATTAGGAGAAGGTGATTTTAACACGGCTGAGGAGCAAATGAATATGCCCACAGAGGCACTTACCAAAGTAACCAGTTGTGCAGTAAGTGCCTGGAAATCCCTACCTTGTACAGCAGGAAAAACAACCACCCTTACAGAGGTTAAACAGAAGGTCGAGGAACCATATCAGGATTTCCTTTCTCGCCTCATGCAGGCAGTCAAGAGAGTAATCAATAACAAAGAGGCAGCCGATATCCTAATCAAACAACTGGCTTTTGAAAATGCTAATAATACCTGTCAGGCTTTATTAAGGCCGATTCGCAGAACAGGAACTATAAATGATTTTATAAAACAGTGTGCTGATGTAAGTCCAGCATTTATACAGGGTGTAGCTATAGCTGCAGCTCTCAAAGGGGAGACATACCCTCAATATGTACAGGCTATAGGACAAGCCAGCAATAATACAGGTAATAAAAGAAATATGAACTGCTACTCTTGTGGCTTATCTGGGCACTTTAGCAGAGAATGCCCAAATAAAAATAATAATAATACTCAGGCCAGATGGCAAGCTCCTCGACAGCCTGGAAATAGATTAGGGAATAATATTAATCCTCCAAAAACCGTTTG
This sequence comes from Myotis daubentonii, assembly GCF_963259705.1. Classification (NCBI taxonomy): domain Eukaryota; kingdom Metazoa; phylum Chordata; class Mammalia; order Chiroptera; family Vespertilionidae; genus Myotis; species Myotis daubentonii. The sequence continues at coordinate 128,119,394 of NC_081861.1, read as the reverse complement.
TCCCCGATGTCAGAAAGGATTCCATTGGGCAAAGGAATGTAGATCAAAATACCATAAAAATGGTCGGCCTTTAAACTCTACAAATAGCTCCCAAGGAGGTTATATCCCATCACCTCAATTGGGAAACTTGAGAAGGGGCCAGCCCCAGGCCCCTGCAATAATAGGGGCATCAACCTTCAACCCCTCTGCAAATTTCGATCAGTCAGTGACCTCTTCAGGGCAACCCCAGGCAGTGCAGGATTGGACCTCCACTCAACCACCCACGCAATACTAACCCCAGACTCGCCAGTAGCAGCCATTCCTACAGGAGTGTCTGGGCCGCTGCCTGAGGGAACCGTAGGTTTAATATTAGGGCGGAGCTCCACCTCCTTACAGGGGATCTTAGTCATCCCAGGAGTTGTTGATGCAGACTACACAGGAGAAATACAGATTTTACTTTCCCCACCCACCACAACTATACAGATTCAGCCCAACCAGAGAATTGCCCAATTAATCCTGTTACCAATACATAAAATAGGGACAGCTGTTACCCAGGAAGCTAGAGGGGCCGGAGGCTTTGGATCTAGCGATGCAGCATTTTGGATACAAGAAATCCATGCTACTAGACCTACAAAAATTTTACAAATTCAGGGAAAACCAATTGAAGGTCTATTGGATACAGGAGCAGATGTTTCCTGCATAGCAGGGAAGGATTGGCCCTCTTCATGGCCCACGCACACCACCTCCACTTCCCTAGTAGGACTAGGCAAGGCATCTAATGTAAAAAAGAGTTCTCAGATTTTAACTTGGGCTGATGAAGATCAACATTCAGGGACATTCTGTCCCTATGTAATTACGACTATCCCCTTTACATTATGGGGAAGAGATATCTTGTCTCAAATGGGAGTTGTATTATATAGCCCCAGTGATAGAGTAACATCACAGATGCTAGACACGAGATTTAATCCAGGAAAGGGATTAGGAAAGGAAAGTAATACCTCACACTCCTCGACAGGATCTGTAATTGGGGCCATTGCCCTTAGGACTGCTGATCCCATAGTCTGGAAATCGTCACAACCAGTATGGGTTGAGCAATGGCCCTTAACATCTGAGAAAATATCAGCAGCCCGACAATTAATTGATCAGCAATTAGCAGAGGGACATATAGAGCCATCAAATAGTCCCTGGAACACACCCATATTTGTAATAAGAAAGAAATCAGGCAAGTGGAGACTTTTGCAAGATCTAAGAGCCATAAATGCCACCATGGAAGATATGGGCTCCTTACAACCTGGATTGCCCTCCCCTGTGGCAATTCCACAGGAGTATTGTGTTGTTGTTATTGACTTACAGGATTGTTTTTTCACTATACCTCTTCACCCAGCTGATTGTCAAAGATTCGCATTCAGCATACCATCAGAAAACTTTAAACAGCCTTATCAGAGATACCAATGGAAGGTTCTCCCACAAGGGATGAAAAATAGTCCTACATTATGTCAAAAGTTTGTAGATCAGGCATTGCAAGTTATTAGAAAGAAATTTTCAGATCTATATCTTATTCATTATATGGATGATATTTTACTAGCTCATAAAGATCGGGCTACTTTACAGGAAATTCTTACTCAGACCATCCTTGCTTTAGAAGAAGATGGTCTAAAAATAGCCCCAGAAAAGATTCAGACTGAACCTTCTTTTTCATACTTAGGCAGAATATTACATACCTCTACTATCACCCATCAGCCTCTACAATTAAGAAAAGATCATTTAAACACATTGAATGATTATCAGAAACTATTAGGTGATATCAACTGGGTCAGGCCATATCTAAAAATAACCACTCTTGACTTAAAACCTCTATTTGACATTTTAAAGGGAGATTCTAACCCTAAGTCTCCCCGACAATTAACTGTAGAAGGAGAAAAGGCTATAGCAAAAATAGAACAGGCCATCAATAAACAGCAACTACAGTATCTAGATTATTCCAAATCTTGGGCCTTAATTATTCTAGCCACTAAATATACTCCTACAGGATGCTTGTGGCAGGAAGGACCATTAGAATGGATACATTTACCTGTCACTCCTAGGAAGATTGTACCACCCTATCCCTCCCTAGTGGCCACTCTCATTATCAAAGGTAGACGACGCAGTATCGAACTCTTTGGAAGAGAAGTTACTGAGATAATAATACCTTATAAAAGAGAACAATTAGACACACTATTACAATTTGAAGAAGAATGGCAAATAGCTATAGGTAACTTCCCAGGGCAAATTTTACATCATTTGCCAAGATTACCTATATTGCAATTTCTCTCCCTACATCCGTTTATATTTCCTATTAAATGTTCAAAAGAACCATTATCACCTCCTGCCTCCTTAGTATTCACAGATGGTTCCTCTAATGGTAGGGCAGTAACAATCATTGACTCAATAACCCATGTTCAACAAACTCTAGAGACGTCAGCTCAGAGAACAGAGCTTTTGGCAGTCATTTATGCTTTTGAACAATTGCAACAGGTTCCCTTTAACTTGTACACTGACTCTCAATATATAGTTAAATTATTTCCTCATATTGAGACCGCCTCTCTCCCACAAGGAAGAACAGCCATTTTCTCTTTGTTAACTCAGCTACAAACTTGCATTCACAAACGAGAAAAGGCTTTCTATATTGGACATATTAGAGCTCATTCCTGCCTACCAGGACCCTTAAGCGAAGGAAATTATCAGGCGGATTTACTAACTCGCCCAGTAGTTTGTACAGCTCTAGAAGAAGCCCGGCGGTCTCATGCCATTCACCATCAAAATGCTTCTGCTCTCCGTCTATATTATCGCATATCTAGAGAAGCTGCTCGAAGTATTGTGCGTGACTGTGGCCAATGTCCTACTCATTTTCCTAGCCCTGCTACTGGAGTTAATCCAAGAGGACTTAGACCCTGTGACTTATGGCAGATGGATATTACTCATGTCCCATCTTTTGGCAAACTTTGCTATGTGCATGTTTGTATTGATACCTTTTCTCATGTTATCCTTGCTTCTGCACGTACAGGAGAAGCCTTTAAAGATGTAAGTCAACATCTATTCCAATGCTTTTCCTACCTAGGAATACCAAGGGCACTTAAAACTGACAATGGGCCTGCCTATACCTCTAGAGGTTTTAAAAACTTATGCTCTACATTCGGCATCGCACATACTACAGGAATACCCTACAATCCTCAAGGCCAAGCAATAGTAGAAAGGGCTCACCAAACTTTAAAAACACAAATTAAAAAATTACAAGAAAATGAGTTTAAATATTCCTCTCCTCATCATGTTCTACAACATGCTCAATTTGTAATTAATATACTAAATGTAGATTCTGAGGGAAATTCCCCGATGTACAGGCATTGGAACCCTGATCTATCTAAACCTAAAGCCCTCGTCAAATGGAGAGACTTGCTTACAGGAGCCTGGAAGGGACCTGATGTACTTTTAACCCAGGGGAGAGGATATGCTTGTATATTTCCACAGGACGCAGACTCACCTGTGTGGATTCCAGACCGTCTAGTCCGACCTTATGTCTCACCGCCCGCCATCTCTGCCTCATCATAGCACACCTGACCAGTGCCCGTCTGCAGCAGATGTGCAGCCCTGAGCTGGAACTATCTGTCCATTGGGAGGATCACATGTGCCTCCTTTTTGTCTTTCCACATGTCCCAGCTTTGCCCCACATCTTCACTTTTTCCTTTTTTTAAAAAATCTAACTACTTGTTTGCTGGTTCTTTGGCCTTTCTCCTTCTTTCCTGAACACAGCCTTTTCTAGAATCTCCCTACCCTACTGTTCCAGGAAGGGCACCTCCCTTTTCTGCCATGACTAGGGGGTGTCTGGTATATGCCCCATACATGGAGTTGTCTTGTGCCAAGAGCCTGACATCCTGGGCTGAGAAAGCCCTGTTCCAGGACTCTCCTTTGTCCTGTATTGGCGCCTCTTACCCTTGTGCCAAGAGGGACCCTCTTCTTACAATCCAATTGCCCATAGCTGTTGCCTGAGCTCTCTGTTCATGCTGAGGTTGAAGCCTCATGGTGGCTGGTACCATGGATCTGGCTCTGGCCCAATGGCGTAAGCTGGGCCCTCTCTAGAGAAGAAACCTGAGTTCCCTATGATCAATGCCAGAGCCCCGCCAGCAGGCGAGGGAATCCAAAGGCAGTTGCTGGGCATGGAGGCCAGAGGGACATAGGCTATCAAGGAGACAAAACTGAACCTCACATCACCCTACTTGGCCCAGAGATGGCTGGTAGTCAACGACGGGTAAGACTCCACAGGGTGGGGCAACCTAAGACAGGCACAGTTGGGGGCCAGTAGGAGAAAACTTGGGGTGCAACAAAGGTGGGGCACAGACCCCCCTCCCCAATGGTGCAGGGGCTTGAACACTCGCCCCTTCTGAGGAAGGTCTCCTGTCCCCATGGCTGCTTCCTGCTTCCCATGCCCAGCTCAGATCGGGACCCAGGTAAAGACAGAGACTGGCTGACAGCAGCTGCCCTCTCACTGCAACAGGACTTGTTTCCCATTTCTACCTGGGACCACAGGGAAAGGGGAAGCTGAAGGAAAGGGCTGTGTCAGGATGCTGCCTTCTTCCCTTTCTTCTCCCTCTTTTTTCTAAACAGTTCCATGCCTTGTACTTCTTTTGCTTTCTCTTCTTTTTCTACTACCCTCCATTTTCCATATCAGCTGGATCCAGAGGGCACAGCTTACTCCTCCTCGGACATCGACACCACCATCAACCACGGCCCTGATGGACCCTTTGATGCAGTCCTTCAACTTGCAGACGCTTCGGGAAGCCTGTCGCCAGTGACGCCGCCCGCTAGCCAGACCAACAAAGACAATCAAACCAATAACTTGAGGACAGCTGAAATCCCTTGACTGAAGAGGCTGGCAACTTTCTACAGGAATGGGGCTCCTTCTGCGCTCCATCCACTATGTTTATAGCTATTCTCACTATCATCGCTTACCACTCTTCTTCCAAGACTTAAATGGCCCAATCTGAGAGGTGGCCACTGATTTGCATGTGTGAGCATTTAAAAAATAAAAAAGGGGGAATTTGCCGGAAGCCGGTCCATCCTTGCTGCCTGACACAGTCACTGCAGGAAAGAAACATCTGCACAGCATATGTTTCAAGGGACCTGGCGTATATAGCATACTGTTCTTAATATGTTTGCTCCCCTTAGCGCTGTGTGTTTTAACCAAGGTCACCTCTCTGAGAAAGGTTGTTTCCCCAGGTAGGAATTTTTCCCTGAAGTCAGGGAGGGGATGAAACTCCTTAACTAAGTGCCAGGCGGGTAGTTAATCACTACAAACAATCATGCTTAAGCTACATAATCTTTACTCCCTGGAATGGAGATAAGAAACACCCTAACCTTTGTAATAGAAATTGACAGGATTAAAATCAACTGGTATAAATACGGATGTAACAAGACAATAAACAGCAGAACCTCTCTGGAGATCCAGACCAGAACTTGGCTGGAGATCCTGGCTAGAGATCCTGGCTAGGCTGCTGATCAACTGAACGCTGTCTCCGTGTCCTTCCTTCTTCGCCGACTCCGTCTACGCCTTTGGGAACCCCTGGACCTGCTGGGGTTGGACCCCGGCAGCCAAGGACAATGCAAGTGTGTTTTCTTTGATCATTTTTATTCAGCATTGTACTGGAGGCCCTAATACAAGATGGCAAGTAAAATAAATAAGAGGCATACAGATTGGATAGGATGAAACAAAACTGTTCTTATGAGCAGATGAAATATTCATCTACATAGAATATCCAAAAGAATCTACTAAAAAAGCTACCAAAACTAAGTGACTTTAGCAAGGTTGCATGGCAGGGGTTCTCAACCTGTGGGTCGCGACCCCTGAAAATACATCCTGCATATCAGATATTTACATTACGATTCATAACAGTAGCAAAATTACAGTTATGAAGTAGCAACGAAAATAATTTTATGGTTGGGGGTGACCACAACATGAGGAACTGTATTAAAGGGTCATGGCATTAGGAAGGTTGAGAACCACTGAAAGGTAAAATGCAATACACTAGAAGGAAACAATATTATTTTACTACCATTAAAAATGACATACTTAGGTATAAATCTTATAAAATATGTGAAAGATCTTAATGCTGAAAATTATAAAACATTGAGAGAAATTGAAGTATACCTAATAAATGAAGAGATATCATATTTATGAATTGGAAAACTCAATATTAAGATGCCAGTTCTCTCTGATTTAGCCTATAGATTCAGTGAAATTCCAATCAAAATCTTATAGGATTTTTAAAATATATATATTTTATTGATTTTTCACAGAGAGGAAGAGGGAGGAATAGAGAGTTAGAAACATCGATGAGAGAGAAACATCGATCAGCTGCCTCCTGTACACCCCCTACTGGGGATGTGCCCGCAACCAAGGTACATGCCCTTGACCGGAATCGAACCTGGGACCCTTGAGTCCACAGGCCGACACTCTATCCACTGAGCCAAACCGGTCAGGGCAGGATTTTTTTTTGATAAATAATTCCAAATTGATTCTAACATTTGTATTCATGTGCAAAAATATAACATCAGCTTTACTGGTAGATAAATTAATACTGGAAATCATTTATTGAATGTTTACTGTGTTCCAGATATCACTTCACATACTTTGATGTGCAAAAATATAACATCAGCTTTACTGGTAGATAAATTAATACTGGAAATCATTTATTGAATGTTTACTGTGTTCCAGATATCACTTCACATACTTTGAATGTGTTAAGAAATTGAATTCTTACAACAAATCTCTAAGAGAGGTGAAATAGTGTTACCCCATTTTCTGGATATGCAGACACAAAGAGGGCAACTCACTTGCCTGAATTTACCTGCTTTTGTCTTGGGGAATTTGTCTGTGAATCCAGGCAACTGGAATCCAGAGTCTGGCTATCTAATTACTTGAAATCACCAGTTTCTGTGCAGATTAACGATTGCTACAAATCACCACAAAATCTCAGTGGCAAATAATAATAAGCATTTAGTTTTCACATGTCTGCAGATTGGCTGGCATGGCTTTGCTAACTTAGGGTGGGTTTATTTGGGCACCTCTAACTCAGGGGTCCTCAAACTACGGCCCGCGGGACACATGCAAATACAAATATTGTATTTGTTCCCGTTTTGTTTCTTTACTTCAAAATAAGGTATGTGCAGTGTGCATAGGAATTTGTTCAGTTTTTTTTTTTTTTAAACTATAGTCCGGCCCTCCAACAGTCTGAGGGACAGTGACCTGGCCCCCTGCTTAAAAAGTTTGAGGACCCCTGCTCTAACTGTAGGTTGAGTTCATTCCTGCCCCACATGTCTCTCACCCCCCTTGAATTATTGGCTTAGTCATGGGCTGCTCTGTACATGGCAATAACAGAAGCAAGAGAGAGAGAGCTCCCCGTTAGAACTAAGGCTCACATCAATCTTTCTATCATTTCTACCTTAACTGCACAAGCAAAGGGGGAGCAAGAGCCAGTAGAAAACTGCAGGTCTCTCCTGGCAGGACAAGGAAGTACCACCCTGGTATGCTTATAACAGGGAAGAGACAGCAAGCTCTGATAGGTAGGAGGTCTCCAGAAAGTCAAATGCAAGACGAGGGGCCATTTCTATCTGTGACATTCATATCACATGAGGAAGAATAACAGATGTCACATATTTGCCTTTATTCCTAATTGTCTCACCAGTAGAAGAGTGGAGGGTGAAAGTAACCTTCCACCATTTTCCTGAGGACAAAAGTGTTAGAACTTTCTATTAGGGCCAAGGAGGAAGAGATATCATATTTATATGATATAGAGAGAAGAGCCTTTTCTCTCACAGAAGGTGAGGACTGGGTTCTATACTTCATCACATCCCCCTTCCAGTACCTAACACAGAATGCTTAACATAAAAGGGTCTTAAGAAATATTTGTAGTTGAACAATAAGAGAAACTGTTGCATTTTCACTCTTGAAGAAGAACCTACAAAATTTCCCTTTCTCAAACCTCACTTCCTAGAGGTTCTTCTTGGCTTGGCAAGAGAAACACTTGTTTGCATTCTGGAGTATTTTGGTCTTACGTTTCAGTGGCCCCAAGTTCCTCCAATATGGTGTAGAAGAAGCTTCTCCTGCTAGGGTTTAGACTTGATTACAAACTAGCCCCGGCTAGCAAAACTGGCAAATCCCACTTAGTGTATGTGCATTGTTGTTGTATTTGTGTTTGGTGTGTGTGTGTGTGTGTGTGTGTGTGTGTGTGTGTGTGTGTGTGTGTGTGTTGAATAGAGTTTCCATAGGAAAAAGAAAGGCAAGATGTGGCCCAGCTGTATTGTTGTGGCAGGACTTTTCCACGTAATTCTCCATGGAAGTTTCTGAAGTGTTCCTCTACCCTCTGGATTCCTGTATCTATAGAATGGCAAAGATTTACTGAGTCTCTCCAGCTGTAGCCTACAGTCATCACTGAGACAGTTTCAGACTGCCCATTGTGAGGGTATAGGATGGGAAGGAAGGAGGCCTATTCCCTTATAATAGAAACCAATCCTTAGTGGAAGGAATTTGATGTAGGCAACTAGTACTGCCTACTCCAGATGTTTGGTTACTAGCAATAGCTTCCAGTATGAGTTTCTAAGAAGTCATGACAGAATTGCTAAGGTTTAAAGGATTAGAAATGTAGCTTCTATTCCCTCTGGGTTTTAGTCAAAGGCCTATACAAGCTAACTGTGCAGCAGACCCTCTTATCCTCCTCTCCAGACTCTCAACCCCATGTCTCCTGGACTCTCTGCCACTTGCATAGCTATGGAAATCATCTCTGTGGTGGTGAGCCCAAGTGATCCCCTTTGTGGAAGCTAGGCCTAGACTCTTTGGCTCCTCTCACTGTTCCCCAACTCAAATATAACCAATGGGTGTGGGATCTGGTTTTTCCAGTGACTGTCAGAGAACTTGGGTGAGGCAACAGGGAAGTATAGGCAAATTAATGCCACGTGGAGTGAACGTCAACCTATGGAAAACAGGAGATAGAGGTAAGCCAGTAGTAAATATCCTCTCCATTCATTCCTCCCATGGACTGTACTGAGACATCACTTTTTTATGTAAAGCCTGTCTGGAGGCATCTTGCATGGCAGAGTGATTGGCTGTGTCTTTTTGAGAATCAGTGTCAGCTCAGGAATGTATCCTTTTATATTTGCTGTTAATCTTTCCCTGCCTCACTTCCCTTTTCTCCTCTCTTGCCATCCTAGGATTGTACCTTCTAATACAGTATTAGCACTTAAGCCTTGACTCAGGCTGTCTTTTATAGAGAATATAAGCTAAGATAGTATGGTTCAAAGTTTCTGCAATCTCCTAAAAGCAAGGTTTCTGATGAGTCGTGTGGCTAATATGGCCTAGATCTGTGGCTTCTTACCTCCTACTCTAAATGTATTCACATTCAGGTATGCTCATGGGGGATATGACTGAGCTTGCAGGACAGAATCAATAACCAACCAGTTATGAGACCATAGGCCTGCCTCTGATCTACTCACAAATTGGACAGAGAGTAATATACACCACAGGTATTCCACCATGGAGTCAGGGAGTTAAAAGGTGGGCAACAGCTAGAGATGCCCATGCACCTGAGTCCCAACAAGTGGGAGGGAAAGAATAATGGGAAAGCCCTGTTGGGTGGGTTTACATAATGTGAACTGGAAGCATAAGCATACGCTGGCCCCCATATCCAATCCATGAGGCAGGCAACAAGAAAGGAAGTGTGGAGCTATATTCTCACATTAGAGGCCTGGTGGTCCTTCCCAATGGTAAATATGGCCAGATTAGGCTACCACAACTCAGTTTAGCCTCTCCTCACCTCTGGGAGAAGAACTAGAAACTAAACTTGAGATGGGGGTAGAAAGCCCATTCTATGGGGAAATTTGAGGAGAGAAGAATAAGCAGTGTACCTCTAGGAAGAGATAATCTCATTTCTTTCTTTAAAATGGTTGCTGAAACCAGTTTGGCTCAGTGGATGGAGCATCGGCCTGTGGACTGAGGGGTCCTGGGTTCGATTCCGGTCAGGGGCATGTACCTGGGTTGCGGGCACATCCCCAGTGGGAGATGTGCAGGAGGCAGCTGATCGATGTTTCTCTCATCATCGATGTTTCTAACTCTCTATCTCTCTCTCTTCCTCTCTGTAAAAAATCAATAAAATATATTTTAAAAAAATAAAAATAAAATGGTACCTAGAATTTTTAAAATATCAGAGATACATGTTAGTAACAGTATACCTGGATTTCATTAAGACATGTGACAAAGTTTCCCAGGATATCCTTGGACTAGGCTTTGTCATCTTTGGCACTATTGACATTTTGGGAAGGATAATTCTTTTTGTGGGGGCTGTCTTGTACATTGAAGGATGTTCAGTAGCATCCATGGCCTCAATCCACTAGTTGTTAATGGTACCACTCCCCCAGTTGTGACAACCAAATGTGTCTCTAGACAAAATCGCCCCTGGTTGAGAATCAATGCTTTCGATGTTGATGTGCCCCTTGGTTTCCTTTCTGATCACCCTACTGTGTCTTTGTACACTCCTGATGATTTATTCACTTCCTGTATTTCTTCACAGTGCATGCTATCACCATGTAACCAAATTCCCCAAGTGAGGAAAGGAGTCATCTTTCCATTCCCCTCCTTTATCATCACCACACTGAATCAGTCACTGCACATTCAATCCTGCTTCCTAATAGCTCTTTAAGCATTCATTGTCCTCCAACTCCAAGACTCCTGCCTTAGATAAGGCCATTATAATTCTTTGACTGAATTAATCTCCCTTCCTCCAGTCTTACTTCCTCCCTATCAATTATCTACACAACGGGCAGGAATTTTCTTTGTAAAACCTGAATCTCTTATTTAGGATTCTTCACAGCTTCCCCATAGACTTCAGGATATAACCCAGGCTCCTTACTTTGAAAACAAGATACCTTGTGCTGGGCTGGAAGTAGGGTGAGGCAGGCAAGGCACCTTGGGTATAAAATTTAAGGAGACACTCACTCTCAAGGATTTTGCAAATGCAGGGCTAGCAGTTGAGAATAAGTACCACCTTAAATTTTACTCTAGGTGGATAGCTTGCCCTAGCCTTGTTGCTTTGCCTTTGTGCTGGCCCTTGGCCTCATCTCTCATCACATCCCCACTCAAGTCCTCTTTTCTAACACAGTGAACTCCTTGCAAGTTCCCTGAACTCACCTTATTCTTTTTTGTTGTTGTTAATCCTCACCTGAGGATATTTTTTCTCATTGATTTTTAGAGAGAGTGGAAGGGAGGGGGAAGAGACACACAGAAACATTGATGTGAGAGAGACACATTGATTGGTTACCTCTGGCACACACTCTGACTGAGGCAGGGATCAAACCCACAACCCCTAGTGCTCAGGTTGATGCTCTATCCATTGAGAAACACCAGCCAGGGCTGAATGCACCTTGTTCTTATCGTTGCTACCATAATATCTGCCTGAGTAGGGGATTCTTCCTGATGCTTCTGGGTAAAAATAGAGGGACAGAAACCAAGAAAATATTGGTCTCGTGATGAATCCCAAAGATTCAGTGTGCAGCAAATGTGATTTTTTCATTTTTAATGGCTAAATTAACATATAAAATTTATCATTAAGTGTACAGTTCTGTGATATTAAGTACATTCATACTGTTGTGTGATTATCACCACCACGCACCGTCAGAACTCTTAAACTTGTAAAACTAAAACCATTCCCTCCATCCCCTAGCCCCTGACAACCACCATTCTACATTTTGTCTTTATGGTTTTGACTACTTTAGGTACCTCGTATAAGTGGAATCATACAGTATTTCTTTTTTAGTGATTGGCTTATTCCACATAGCATAAAGTTCTTAAGATTCATCCATGTTATAACATATATCCCCTTGTATGTATTTTTCACATTTTCTTTATTTATTCATCTATCCATGGAGACTTGGGTTGTTTCCATGTTTTAGCTATCCAAAATAATAAAAGGCTAATATGCAAATTGACTGAGCAGCAGAATGACCAGTCGCTATGATGCGCACTGACCTCCAGGGTGCAGATGCTCAATGCAGGAGTTGCCCCCTGGTGGTCAGTGCACTCCTACAGGGGGAGCACTGCTCAGCCAGAAGCCGAACTCATGGCTGGCGAGTGCAGCAACTCTAAGGATGTCCAACTGCCGACTTAGGCCTAATCCCCTGAGGGCTCCTTGACTGTGAGAGGGCATAGGCTGGGCTGAGAGACCACCTCCCCACCCCACCCCCCGAGTGCATGAATTTTGTGCACTGGGCCTCTAGTTGTAAACAATGCTGCTATAAATATGGGTGTACACATATCTCTTTGAAACCTTGCTTTTGATTCATTTGAGTATATACCCTGAACAAGAACTGCTGGGTCATATGACAATTCTGAAAAATGTGCTGTCTTAAGACTAGTTCAAAGGCATTTACTTTGACAAACACATATACAGGTAAAACAAACAAAAGTATTGAAATCTGCCTTTTATTACAATCATTGCCATAGCAACATCATATCTCATAGCATATGATTGCCGTGGTATAATTTACTTGAAAACACTTCAGCAAAGATAGTATGGTATATATTTGTGTATGTTAGTTTGAATCATACCATAGGGGCAGTTGTTAACATTCAAAGTTCTCTAACTGAGGAAATTAATTCCAGGGATTATTCTCCCTTGAAAGACACTAATCAGAAATCAACATTCCCAAAGCAACTACTATAAGCCTTAAAATATCTTTATCTCAGGTCAATATTATAGGCTCTGTTAATTAGCCTAATGGATGCTAGGAATAATTTCTGATTGGTGAAATGAGTGGTGTTCAACGGGTGTTCATTAGCTAGAAATATCGTTTAGGAAGTCTGCCCTTGCATGACAGGAGTATAAGAATCCAGTAAAGTCAATAGGCCAACAGTCCTTTAGAATGGCCCTCTAGGCTTAAGATTACAGACTGGTACCTTGATTAGCCACTTATGGGGGGCTTGATTGTCTGATTCTGACTATAATTTTTGGTAAATTCAATATTCCCAATATCACATGTGGATCTTTCATGAAAGGTGCAGAAGGAACAGGTAAAGGGTCACTAAACTGGGACTTCATTGAACTTCCAGAACAGATTGTATGGCTGCCTAGGTGTCTCCTTGCTATGAATGTTTGTATGAGTGTCAGAATTTTCTCTGACACTTACTTTTAGTATAGCACACTACCTGATAGTGAGGTTGTTGGAGAGGAGACCTATTGCCCTCACCTATTTATAATTATTATAAGCTATTCCTTTCCATGCAAAAATCCTAAAACCTGTGGTTTACCGATTTGCTCAGGTTGATTTACAGGAGGCACCTTACTGGAAACAAATGAGAATGCAAAGCTGCCTGGCCGGTGTGGCTCAATGGTTGAGCTTCGGCCTATGAACCAGGAGATCATGGTTCAATTCCCGTCAGAGCACATGCCCAGGTTGCAGGCTTGATACCCAGTGTGGAGTATGCAGGAGGCAGTCAATCAATGATTCTCTCTCATCATGGATGTTCCTATCTCTCTCTCCCTCTCCCTTCCTCTTTGAAACCAATAAAAATATATTTAAAAAGATAAAGAAGGAAAAACTGCCCAAGCAAACAATCTTTGCCCCAATTTGCATATGCTTGCCTGTTTGTCAAGGAGATCTCACTCATCCTTTGGCCCTTAGCATCATGTAACATATAGCCCCTGCCCAAAAGAACAGGGAAAAAAATTATCCCTGTGAAGCTAGGTACTCCAACGCTTTGATAACTTGTTCCCATATATTGGCTCCTCAAAGTCCAGAAATAAGGCTCAGGTAAGTTTAAAAATTACATATGAATGAAAGGTGAAGGTAGAATGTTCTACTACATGTTTCTTTTATAGCCCTAGGAAATACAAGATGTTAGATGTACTAAGCTTAACTGAAGAGAAACACTGCATATTAAAAATGTGTCTGAAAGAAAGGCCAGACATTTAATAGTACCACAGCCAAGGATCACTGACTTACTTAAATGGAAAATCATAGAATTTTTTAAAATAATTAAATGGAGAAAAAAGCAATCAATATATGATTCAAGTCATAGTTAACATTTTCTTTAATTGCTTAAGCTGTGACCATATTTTATGAGCAGCAAATTACAAAGACTGAAAATTCATGATGTAATTATAAAGTGAGATTTTCATATATTGCTCATAAAGTAAGTCTCATGGATTATTGTCATAATCAAATATAACTTGAAACCATATCAACAGGACACATTTTAATGATATGTACATAATTGCTATTGTGCTAAGTGGTGATTTAGTTTAAACAGTAAATAGATCACTTAAAGGATATAATTAGTATTACATTTACGGAGTTGAATAAATTTTTGTGCTTTCTCTTCACACTCTGATGCAGATTATAGATTTTGGAGAATTAAGGCTGACAGTTTCCTCTCATCTTTTAAATTGTCTCATGCACACACAGAAAATGGTACCCACTTAAAACTGAGGCTGGGCCCTGGCTGGGTGGCTCAGTTGGTTGGAGCTTTATCGCGTATACCAAAAGGTTGCAGGGGTCAACTCCTGGCCAGGGCACATAACGAGGTTGTGGATTCAATCCCCAGTCAGGGAATGTATGGGAGATCTCTCTCTTCCTCTCTCTCTCTCTCTCTCTCTCTCTCTCTCTCTCTCTCTCTCTCTCGTCAATAAACATTTCCTCTGGTGAGGATAAAAATAAAACAAAACTGGGTTCAAACATACCAACATTTGGAGTTCCATTGTCTCTCACTTATTAACTCTCTAGAGCTCAAGGTGGAGGCTCCTATACTGTACTCCCCACCTTGGGGTTCTTGTGTCAGCTTTTAGCCTGAGTTTTAGCCTCAATCCAGTGAGTGTGGTGGTGTTATAAGGAGGAATGTGTACCCCCTGAGGTACAAGGGAGATTACTAAAAACAGGGGGAATCTGAAATGTGAGGAACAGTAGGCCCAAGAGCAACTCAAGTAGACCTTCTTTTCTCCCTTTCACTCTTTGTTCAGTCTCTCCTCAAACCATCTTGGAGCCCAGTGCAGGAAAAACACAAAATGAAATAGAATATTCAATGTATTTGCTTGGCACCAGACTGCTATGAAAAGCCGCCAAAGTAAAATTTTTATGTCAATATATTTTAGCAGTTATTTGTGGATAGATTGTCTGGGTAAGTTTTGGAGGTATCAACTAATTTTTTTAAAAATATTTTTTATTGATTTTTTACAGAGAGGAAGGGAGAGGGGTAGAGAGTTAGAAACATCTATCAGCTGCCTCCCACACGCCCCCTACCGGGGATGTGCCCACAACCAAGGTACATGCCCCTGACCAGAATCAAACCTGGGACCCTTGAGTCCGCAGGCTGATGCTCTATCCACTGAGCCAAACCAGTTAGGGCTCAACTAATTTTTTTTTTTTAAAAAAACCTTCCCTGGTAGCTCTCTTGGGACTCCTATTCATGGGTCCCTTACTCCACACCCTAAGGTACTATCTCCTCCTTTGAGACTGCCAGTCTGGGCTTATCACCTTTAGCTCAATGGCCCAGAGTTTGTAGCCTCAAGACCTCCTTGATGCTACCACCTTGGCTAAAAGCTGATACAAGGACCTCAAGGTAGAGAGCAGCAGCAGAATAGTATCTTTGAAGAGTATGGAGAGCCTTCATCATGGGCTATTGAAAGCTTGGGAATCAGAGACAAGGGAAGCTGATATGTAGGTGTGTTTGAGCTCAGCCTTAACTGTTCAGTGGGTATTGTTTTGTGTGTAGCAGTGAGTGCCATTAACTTTGTGCCTAGAAAAAACCAGATAGGTATTACCTCTGTAATCTCAATTGCTGAAAGTCTTGGAGCAGAGGATGTATTGGCATGGAGGCTAATGGTGAGAGAAGAATAGATGAAAGGGTGTTTTTGCTTTACAATTCTACCAGGGAACATCCAATAGAAACACCTAATGAATACATTTCCAGGAACTAAACTTAGTTGCATATTCCAAGGCTAGAATGACAACATATGGTTAGTTAATTGAGCAATGCCTTTGGGTTAAGATCTAACTGGATAACTTTGGAATAGTTTCTTAGCTTCTGTAAACCTGACTTTCATAATCTACAAAATAAGGATGCATCTAGATTTATTTAGTGAAAGAATGTACTAAATCACCGAGGATTATAGTATAGGGAAATTGTGGTAGTATATTTCATCCTTAGCCCCCAGGTACCATGTCTCCCCATATTCTTGCTCTTGAGTAATTTCATCCATTGAATCTGGGTGGCCTTGTGACTGACTTTAATTAATAGAGTGTGCTCAGCACCTAAGCCTTAGGATGGCCTGGTAGTTTCCACATTTGTGCTCTTAAAGAGTTCTGAGTCACCACATAAGAAGTCTGGTGACTTTGAACTGAATAGAACACATGGAGAGGCTGTGTGAATTGAGAGAAACCTTGAGACTACATGGAGAGAAGGTGATCCAAGCATCCTAGTATCCCAGCTGAGCCTAGCCCTCAACCAACCTGCCGGTTGAATGCAGGCATATGAGTGATTGCTGGTCAGACCAGCAGAAGAACCACCTACCTGAGTCCAGCTCAGATTGTGGAATTGTGAGCCAATAAAACATTTGTTGCTTTGAGACATTAAGGTTTGGGGTAGTTTGTTACAAAAGAATAGATAACTGAAACAGGGAACATGAATGTTATGTCATTCATAAGGTGTGTGTCCCAGGTTCTTCTTGAATACATTATGCATTTAAACTCGCTCATAATATGCAGTCAAATAAGACTAAAATATTTGAGTAGCCCCTTCAGACGTATTATGATTTTTGAATATAGCATACTAGTATTTGTAGTCTACTTGTAAAAGACCAAGTCATTTCTTCACCAACATTAATAGTTGCTTTCATCAGAGGAAAGCTATCACTAATGAACAAAAATTTCCTCTTGTTAAGGCTTTCTGTGTAGATACAGGAGAGAAGAACAAAGCCACTGAGATGTGGTTGACAGGTGGTCAGCTAGGCTCAGCACCTTTTCACTGCTCTTTGGCCTTATAGCATGGGCAATGCAGCCTTGTGCCTTAGCCCAATTACAAATTATGAATGTCATGGGTATTCAGGGTGACTCAGGAATATTGTAACTATAAATGTTAAGCCCACAAGTGAAAAGTATAGTAAACTGGGTAGGTGTTGTTATTGTCTACTTAATATAACTGTCCTCCCCTCCTCAATGTTCTGGTAGCAGAATTTATTTTGCTTATGGAAAATCCGTTCTAGATGGATGTTGTGGAGATGACCCCTCCTCCTTGCCACAGGATCGGGCACATGATCCAATCTGGACATTCAGGAAATGTTGGGTTCTCCTGGTCAGTGTTGGCAGCCTGTGATGTTTAGCACTTGGTGAAAGCCATGTGTCTCTTCTCCCATAACCTGACTCTCAGATAGTATACCACAACCAAAGCAACTCTTAGACTAACCACTACAAATATACAAGTATTTATTAGCAAGCAGCCCCAAACACAGCATTCAGTCCATTGTGTAGTTCAGAGAAGTTCCATTCTTTCCTATACTTGAAATAGCACCTTACATGAGAATCCTTTGTGGATGCCACAATATTCTTACAGTAGGACAGGTCAGCCCAGTGAGTGGGCCTGGTGACAGGTTCTTGAAGTGGAGTGATACAGGGTAGGGAGGGTCCATCTATCGAGTGCTATCTGTGGCATTTAACTGTTGGTCTTGCCAGGTTCTCATGCAAGGGTGGTGAGGCTTCTGCAATTCTTATAATCTTTATGTTAGAGATCATTATATGTGTAGATACTGAGCACTACATCATCACATCCTCTACTGAATATTTTGTTTGCCTGTCCAGATTGCCCCCTCCACCTTTTCTCTCTGTTTTCTGGCACGGGAGGCTGACCTGAATGGATTATATGGATGGGCTCACATACTCTCTGGCTTCAGGTTGGGTTTGACTAATGGTGAGTCCATCAGGTGATTGGGAAGAGAGAGGAGAGTGGGGTTAGGGTATTTATTCCCCCAATTCTATCCCTGCAGGGATTCCTCAAGCTGGCTGTGACCCATCTTGAAGGTCACAGTTCCTATCAAGGTAGCAATCTGTATATGCCTTTCTCCTTTCAGGTTCCGGTAACTGCTTCTTTCTCATCCCTTTGGGTGGTAACAGCCTTGTTGTTACTAGATCCCAAGTACTGTACTATCCTTTGAGATTTCCCTACACCCTATCCATACCTTTGTATACTATACCTTTATTAAACCCTCCTCGAATCATCTTAATTTGAGTAGGCTATCTTTTTCCTGCTGGGACCTTGGGGAGGTACTGATTCCTAATCAGAGTACATCTATGGCAGTTCATCACTCCTGGGATGTTGATTCCAGATTAGAGGATTTAAAATGCTAACCCCTAGGGTGGAGATTAGACTTGGTATACACATATAGTTCACATGATTCATACTTAAACATTTTAAAAATAGTCACAGAGACAATTTAACACAAAGCCTCCTGGCAACAGTGATTGGTTCAAAGATTACAACCCTAGATAGACCAGTTGTATTGTCCAAGGAATTTTTGCCAGGACAAATAGTAAATGCTGTGATTGTTAGATATAAGTGTAAATCAGTCTTGAAATTCTAATAGTTATATCTGCTGCCCAGAGAGAAATGCTTACCAGAGACTGAAAGTCAGTAAAAGGAAGGCATAACTGAGAGATAAATAAAAAGGGAGGAATTCTTGGTTATATAGGATAGGGCAAAAGTAGGTTTTCAGTTGTAGATACATTAAAAAAAAGATTATTCTTGTAGTATTATTTATTAATTATTGTATTATTTTCCATACAAACAACTGTAAACCTACTTTTGCCCCACCCTCTATTATTGGACTCCTGGATCCACCTATGCCTGAAGCTGAAGATTTATTTTTTTAACCTCTCAGTTACAAGAGGAAATATATTTTTCTGTTGTGTATCTAAGCTGATTTGAATTGGGGTTTACTTCACTTGCAACAGAATGAAATTAAGGGTTTATTTCATAATGTTCTTATATCTTTTGGAGAAAAGGCTGCACCTGTACAGGCACCTGAACTGAGTTCAACCAATGCAGGCAACTGTTAGATTTTTTCACAGAAAAGCTAGATATATCATCAAGGAAATATAGCTAGATACCCAGGCTGGAGTTTAGTAGGCTCATAAGATAATTAGGAATCTGCACGTTGAGACTTCAATGTTGCAGGTCCATAAATTGATTGTTAGTGTGATGGAGGCTAACCAAGTTTGGGACGGTTGGTTTCTGCTAGTCACTCTCACAGAGACTGATACATAAATCTAAAGTGAATTCGCAGTAAAAAAAAATCTTACTGCTGAATAGACCAAAATGTTTGTGTCTCTAGTTGGTGTGGTCTCTCTTTTTTGGCAAATTTATTTATTTATCTATCTATCTATCTATCTATCTATTTATTTATTTATTTTTACATAAACAGACGGAAGAATATACGGTGTTCATGGATTGGTAGAATCAACATCATTAAAATGTCCATACTACCCAAAGCAATCTATAGATTCAATGCATTCCCCATTAAAATACCAACGGCATATTTCACAGACCTAGAACGAAATCTCTAAAAATTCATCTGTAATAAAAAAAAGACCCCAAATAGCTGCAGCAATCCTGAGAAAGAACAAAGTAGGATGGATCTCAATACCAGATATCAAGCTGTGTTACAAAGCCACTGTTCTCAAAACTGCCTGGTACTGGCACAAGAACAGACATATAGACCAAGGGAACAGAATAGAGAGCCCAGAAATTGACCCAAACCACTATGCTCAATTAATATTTGACAAAGGAGGCAAATTAATTTTTTAAAATGCCAAATTGTTACCCAGAAGGCTATGGAGAGCAAGGAATCAGAGCCTGGACAGCAAGGATTGAAGACCTGGGGTAGAGATAAGAGAGCAGGGGAAGGAGGGTTGATTGCAACGGAGAATGGTTTCTAAGCTCTGACTATCTGAGGTACCCATCCTGAAATAGGGGTTGTATTAATTCCTTATGGCCATTGTAAGAAATCACCACAAACTGGATGGCTTAAAATAAGAGATGTTTATTCTCTTATCGTTCTGGAGGCCAGAATTTCAAAATCATTATTTCTGGGCCAAAATTAAATTGTCAGCAAGGCCACACTCCCTCTGAAGGCTCTAGGGAAGGATGCATTCCTTGACTCCTCCAGCTTCTTTGGCTGCCTGACATTCTTTGGCTTGTGGCCATATCACTCTAATCTGCACTTCCACCTCCACATCACCTTCTCCTCTGTGTGTGTCAAATTTCCCTCTGCTTTTCTCTTATAAAAATACATGTGATGGCATTTAGGATAATTCAGGATAATCTCCCCATCCAAGATCCTTAATCACACTCAAAAAGTCAATTTTGCTCACATAAGGCAACATTCATAGGTTCCAGGAACTAGGGTGTGAATATCTTTGATGTACGGGCACATTTTCCAACCTACCATAGGGTAGAACTGTTGAGTAGGATGAATGCCCATTTTGGCTGTTCAGAGCCCCTTTATCCCTGACTGGTTGTAGAGACATTAACTGACTCTTGCTTTCTGATTCTTCTTTTTCTAGGCTCCAATATGAGCATCCTTTTTCTGCTATTAAAATGTTTATTTTTAAACAGAGGATAATCCAATCAGCTTAAAAAAGTTGCAGTCATATTCCTTGAAGTCTCATTCCTTAAAGTTTTCATTCTTAAAATCTTTTTGATGGGATGTGGGTGTCCTCAAATACACGTTTACAGGGTAAACATAGGTTATTTTGGTGAATGCTGATCACCTCTGTTACATAATCTCATGCCTTTCTGGATGTGCCTAATTGTCACCCCTCCATATACTGACTGCAACAGATACTCTGGAATATCCAACACCAAGATCTCTTCCCAGCCATCCCGCCGTTTCCTGCCTCTCTACCCCAAGGCACACATGTGCACACAGTTTCTCACAATTCTGGAACCTTCTGGACAATTCTCCCACTTCTATAGTTCTTTTGGCTATTTTAGCTTTATAGCCAGAATTGCATTTTCACCTCTTATTAAATGTCAATACAAATAAGATTTAGCTTTTTTAAAAAACACTCCCAGCCAGTTTTGAATTAATTAGAACTATAAGCATATGAAACAGGCACACTTGTTATGTTTTGATTTTCTCCTCCTTAGCATAGAACATTTAAGATACCTATAATGTTGGGCAGCTTTCAGAAAATACAAGCCATTTTTTTTTAAACCATGGCAGGCATGATAGCCACAAGGAAACTGCCAGCATCTGCTTGCAAATTGAAAGGGTAGAAAACGGAAGCCATAAATTTGACAAGCTCTTTATGTTCCATGCATGAAGGTTGACAATAAACAAATCTTGATTAAATGCTTATTTGTGCTGTTATCGGCTTTCAGAAGAAGAACATATTTCATTCCACTCTGATTGCAGACTACTCTTCTTGGGACTCATGCTTCCTATGATCAACACAGGGCAGATTTGATTCAATATTTAATGTGTAAACACATGGCTCAGTGTCAGGGGTGACCACTTCTGGTCACCAGGCTGCAGTTGAATGCAGCATCTCCATTCAACAGAGGTCTTTGTACTGGTTTACAAAGGTTGAGGGACTTGAGCTAATTTTTGTTCTCTCTTTTACTATGTATTATTGTCTGCATTAAGTAAATAACTTAAGTCATATTTAGGTGACCTTGGAATGCATAGTTTTACCTGTTAACAAAAATCAACTTCGAGAGAGAGCTTATCTGATGCTACCTTCTTGCTTAAAATATTAATCTGTAGTTCTTTGTGATTTACAGACAAAGAGTGCACTTGTTTTCTTATATTCATGTTTCTCTACCACCTGTGTCCAGAAACCTCTCCAATCATATCCTAACTATTTGCTATTATGCAATGATCTCTGAATATTAACTTCTACCTCCTTCTTTCCCCCCTCTTCTGCATTCTCTCCCTCCCACTCTCCCCCTGCCTCTTTACTCTCCTTCAACCCCTCTTTCCTCTCTATTCCTTTCTTCCCTCCTACTTATAGTATTTATAATGGTGGATGAGTCACCCAACTTCGCTTGAGGGGCTCAGAGAAGTCTTCAGAAAAATGGTGATTTGTACCCTGAGCTTTAAAGGGTAGTCAGGGCTCACCAGGTAGACAAATCCAAGGTGTTTATTGTTGGCAGAGGCAACAGCACAAATGGAAGAGTAGGGTAAGAAACACCTCACCTTTCCTCCCTTCCACATATATTTATTGAGTGCTCATGAGAGGTGAACACTACTCTAGGCCCCAGATATAAAGCACTAAATAAGAATGACAGTAGTCTCACGCTAGGGTAACTTATCTGCTAGTGCTGGAATGGCATGTGATTTGCCGAGACCAGCATGTCCTAAAAATGTGTCCTGGGGCACCCTCGTCCCATGAGACAGTCCACAAAATGTTTGGGAAATGTAACATTGGGAATACTCCCTCCCACTGGAGATACACAACGGATAATTTCACAGTCAAGCTCCTGGGATGTTCTACATCAAGGCCCTGCTATTTTCATTTACTCAGTTTTCCAAATGTGCTTAACCAGGGGAGACTCATTTTAAGTAACAGTTATTAATATCACACAAAGCTAGTCTTCCGAAGGAGTCTCTGCAGGAAATACTCTAGTGTTCCATTATTCCAACCTCTTTGCCTATTATATCAGTTGCTTATTTTCATAATAATGCTGCATAAAAAGTCACAAAAGCACATTGCCATAGAACAATAAGCACTTAGTGCTTGTACTTCTGGAGTGGCAGGCTAGGTAGCTCTGCTTATCTTGACTGAGCTGGCTCATGTGCCTGGGGGCTGGCTGGGACAACTGGGGTAAATTGGCTTTGCCCTGCTTTTCTCTAAGTCTCTAGCAGATTAGCTCGGTATATTTTCCTGGTGGTGACTGAGGTATAAAAGGCAAGTGGAACTGTGTAAGCAATTTTTCAGACCCTTGCTTTGTGAAGTCTTGCAACATCCCAATGTCCAAAGCAAGCCACATGGCTGAGTCCAGAATTAAAATGGTCAGGGAAGTTGGGGGGAGGGGAGGGGCTACAAAATTACATGACAAAGGGTGAGGGTACTGGATAAGAGAAGAATTGTGGTTACTTTTGTAATAGGCCATGCCTATTTAAGGCCTCAGCTCTGGTATCACCTCTTCCATGAAAAGTTTTCTGACTTTCACACCCATTTTTTTCCTTCTGGTATTCCCCACTGCATGTTCAGTACTTACTGAAAAGTTTAGCATTTTCTAGAACTCTTTTAAATTCTCAGTTTGCTTCACATTGGCTCCCCCAATTAGATGACAACTCCCTAGCGGGTAGAGACCATATTTTACACTTCATTTTTATTTCCCACACCACCTATCATAGGGCTAGGCACACAGGGGACATTTACTAAAGATGAATTAATTGATGTCAGAAGTCTCACAGATGCATGGGAGCCATGCTCCAGGTCAGGTTGAGGGGCTACCCCTGAATTCCCTTGCCACTCAGGTACTACCACCCAGGTTTGTACCCAACTACAGGGCCTGGACCAGCTCTGGTAGGTTGGGGGTAGTTGGCTCATGAGTCAGAAAAATGCCAGAAAAGTCCCCCTGCAAAGCCGGAAATTGCTCCTGTGTGTGTGCTTCTTTGCTCTTGTTGTGTTCTCAGCCCTCACAGGGACTCTAACCACTTCCCCTGAACTTCAGGCCATACACAAATCTCACCTCTTTTGTGGTAGTGGTCCTCCTAAATTCGGGCCACTCAGTTCATTCCTTCCTGTCTCATTGTGGTCTTCCGGTCTCTTCTGACTGTGGGGGCCTGAAGGCCTGCTCTCAGTTTCCCTCCCCAGCCAACCTGCATTTCTGACCACACAGCTGCATGGCTGGCGAGGAGAGTGGTGCTGTGAGAAAAGCACTCTGGGCTGTGCTCTTCAAAGTGACCATGTACCAGCATTCAGGAGTAGCCCCTAGGTGACAGCCTAACCGGGGATCTTGTTCCCTAAGAGCTGTTTAGAAACGCAGACTCTCTGGAACCAGACTCACAATTCAACCAGACCCCCTGGAGGCACAGTTGATACTGAGAAGCAAGTTTGAGAAGACCCAGCATCTGGTCACAGCTGCCCAGCCACAAGCAACTCAGACCTGGGCAAGTCACTTCCTTTCTCTGTTTGCCACTTGTAAACTGAAGGAGTTGGACAAACTAATGTTTCTGATGTCATATTAGATGCATTAATTATGTTTGCAGTAATTCAGATTACTTTGTCAGCTAAGTATAAAGGTATGAAGAGTGGCAGCAGACAACAGGGGGTGAGGGCATGAGTGGGTGGATGGCGGGTAATGTGGGGATAAGAACACATATGTAATAACTTAATCAATAAAAAATTTAAAAAAGAAAATTATATTCTGTACAAAATCAAGAACTTTTAGAGCTGGAAGGAACTTTATTAAGCACTTCCTCTAGCTCCCTCTTTTTTACAGAAAAGAAAATAGGTCATACAGCCATTTAGTGACAAGCCTGTTGGGGAGAATGTCCATCTTCTGCTGTCTGGCCCCTTACTGAGCAAAGTGTGGTCCCTGGTCCAGAAGCATTACTGCCATCTCGACACGTGTGAGAAATGCAGATTGTTGGGTCCTGGCCCAGGACTTCTGAGTCAGAATCTGCATTTGTCAAGCTCCCTGGGTGATCTGTATGAACAGCCAAGTTTGGGGAGCACTGGGCTCAGTAACCAAGTCACTGGAAACGCTTGAAGACGGTTGAGGCCCAGAAATGTCAGTTATTTTCACAATCAATGAGCACTGTTGCTAGAAGCAAAGAAACCTGGATCTTGACTTTCAATTTGCCACTTCCAGCCTTGTGATTTTCAGGAAGTTACTTAACCCTTTCTGAGCTTCAGTGTCCTTTTCTATAAAATGTGTAAAACACTAGCCTGATGCCCAGCACTTGGAAAGTAAATGTTAGCACAACAGGGCTGAGTGATGAAAAGCACAGATTCTGGAGCCAGACTGCCTGGATTTATAATCATTACTAGCTGTGTGACCTTTAGCAAATCATTTAACCTCTCTGTGTCCCAGATCACTCATCTGCAAAATGGGAATAGCAATAGGATTGTGGTGACAATTTCATGGTTCAATACTTGTAATGAATTTAAACAGTGTCTGGCACGCTGTTTGTTAAAAAATGTTTATATGTCTGTTAAAAAATAACCATGTTGTTATTTTATAGACTTTGTGAAAGGAGAAAAGCCAGGCATGTATATATATATATATATATATATATATATATATATATATATATATATATATATATATTTTAGCTTCAACAGGACAAGAGTTTGTCTTTCCTTCATATAACGGACTTCAGGAAGTACACAGCCCCAGGCTGGCTTTCTGGTATCACCAGGAGGATCCAGATGCTTATCTTCATGCTTTTCCATCCTCATAATGTAGATTCTATCTTCATGGTTGAAGATAGCTTCTGTTGCCCCAGCTCTCATACCATATACTATGGCAGCAGAATGGAGAAGGGGCTCTGTGTTAGTTATGTATTGCTGTGTAACAGGTTATCCTAAAACATAGGAGCTGTATTTCCAGAGCTGTATTTGTTATTTCACAACCATTTACTATCTCAGAGAGTCATAATTTGGAGCAGCTTAGCTGTGCGATTGTGCCTTAGGGTCTCACAAGCTGCAAGTAAGGCAGCAGCTGGGGTGGCAGTCATCTCAAAACTCAACTCAGGAGGATGCTTCTGAGCCCATTCGTGCAGTTGTTGGCAGGGTTCAGAAGGTTCCCCCTCCAAGCTCATTTATGTGGGCCTCTCCACAGAACTGCCTCATGACTTGGCAGCTGGCTTCTCCCATTAGAAGTCTAGCCGACACTCAAGCAGAGGACTTGCACACAGGCCTGAATTCCAGGAGGTAGGCCATTACTGGGGCCATCTTAGAGGCTCTTCCCAGTGACCCAGTTTCATTCAAGCAGTTTTCCTGGAGTTCCTTATAGCTCACAGGCTAGAACTTAGTCATGTGGCCACATCAAGTTATAAGAGGCTAAGAAATAAAATCTTTCAGTTAGATGCATTTCCATCCCGGATTAAAATCAGAGTTTAATTACTAAAGAGGAAAGAGGGAATGGGTAGTTCATTTTCTATAGTCTTTCTATAGAGTGATTGCCTTAAAGTCTGATCTCTAGACCTTCAGCATTGGCATCATCTGGAAACTGGTTACAAATGCAAATGCTTGAGTCCCACCCCAGACCTGCTGACTCAGAAACTTGGAAGGGGTGGGTAGAAAATGTTTTAACAAGCTCTCTAGGGAATTCAGATGCAGGGTCAAGTGTGAGAACCACTGCTATAGAGGACAAGTTAGCTGACATTCATAGGATGTTTTATAAGAACCGATAATGTGGGGTTGTCTTTAGTGAGGATCAATCATTAACTGATAGGCTTTTAAAGATGAAGTGGCACTAATAATTTAATTACAATCCACTTCATTGTTTCCATCTTGATACTGCATAAAATTTTATCAGATGATAAGCTCTATTGTTATGATAAAGCAAAAGAGATCACGAATGACATTTCCTTTACGATAAGTAAAGAACTATAGATTATTGATGGTCCCAGACCTAAATACTGGAAACATAATAGGGTTATGTAAAGCACTACTTAAATAATTGAAACAAATAATCCAGCAAAGCTGAATATTTTAATCAAAACTCAGGAAATGATAAATGAGGGCAGGCTGGGAAAAAATGGTTGCTATGGTCTAAATCAGTGATGGCGAACCTATGACATGCGTGTCAAAGGTGACACGCGAACTCATTTTTTTGGTTGATTTTTCTTTGTTAAATGGCATTTAAATATATAAAATAAATATCAAAAATATAAATCTTTGTTTTACTATGGTTGCAAATATCAAAAAAATTTCTGTATGTGACACGGCACCAGAGTTAAGTTAGGGTTTTTCAAAATGCTGATACGCCGAGCTCAAAAGGTTCACCATCACTGGTCTAAATGTTTGCGTCCCCACTCAAATTCATATGTTGAAACCTAACCCCCAAGGTGATATTAGGAAGTGGTGCCTTTGGGAGGTTAATAGGTCATGAGGGTTCTGCCCTCATGAGTGGGATTAGTGGCCTTATAAAAGAGACCCCAGAGAGCCCCTTTCTCTTTTTACCAAGTGAGGTTATAGCTAGAAGGCACCATCTATGAACCAGGAAGTGAACTCTCACCAGACAACAAATCTGCCGGTGCCCTGATCTTGTACTTCCAGCAGCCAGACCTGTGAGCAATAAATTTCTGTTATTTATAGGCCACCCAGTCTCTAGTATTTTGTTATAGAAGCCTAAATGGACTGAGACAATGAGAGACAAATAAGCCACAAGGAGGTTGTTGGGAGGCAGCTGCATGGTATGGAAGACAGAACCTGATCTGTGGCCCAATTCCATTTGTTCCTGTGCCCAAATTTCAGTAAGACTCAGGATCTCTGAGCTCTATTTTTCTTCTAAAGTGGGTATAGTAGTAGCTACAGTTTTATGTGGTAGATGAGAGAAGATTCTCTATGTCCTTCATATAAAGCTGTGAACTCAATCCCTGGCACATAGTAGGAGCCAATGATATGATGTGGTATCTCTTCTTTCCCTTTATCTAAATAATATGTAGAGGGATGATTCACAGTCATAATATTTTTAAGTAGTTTCAAAACTTATAAGGAAACTAGTAGCCGGGTGCACAAAAATTTGTGCAGTTGGGGGTGAGGGTGAGGGGTAGGGCCAGACCCCTCAGCCCGACCTGCACCCTCTGTCATGTTCCTGGACCCTGGCCACTCCTGGCCTAGGCACAGGCCTACAGGCTTGGGGTGGCCTGGCTCCCGAGGCCCCAATTTATCAAGAGAACAAAGTCGGCGTTAGTTACAGCCCTCACCGAACCCAGTACAGTGCATCTGTGCATACAACTGCCTCGTTCATGTGCCTGCTTCACCCTACTGAATTACTAACATCTTGAGGACATAGCTCTGTCTTATCCTGCTTCACCTTCAGTGCCTGGCCTGGTGCCAGGGACCTGAGAGGGTTTGCTGAGTGAGTGAATGAGTGAATGAATGAGTGAGTGAATGAGTGAATGAATGAGCGAGTAAGTGAATGAGCAAGCAGCTACCAGTCGGGATAGTTCGCACTCCCTCTGGGCTGCCTGACGCAAACCCTGGGCAGTTCCCGCCCTGCTCCCAGTGGCCCCACTCCCCTCTCCCAGCTGCATAGTATGCGCAGGGCAAAGGCGGCTGGGTGTGTGTGTTGGCAGATCGGTGCGTTAGCACCCGCCAACCTGGGATCCCCCACAGGAGGGCCATTTGTGGGCACAGCCAGTGGCTGATCCATGCATTAGCACCTGCCAACCCAGGATCCCCATGGGAGGGCCGTTTGTAGGCGTGGCCAGTGGTGATCGGTGCATTAGCACCTGCCAACCTGGGATCCTCACAGGAAGGCCGTTTTTGGGCGTGACCAGTGGCTGATCGGTGCATTAGCACCTGCCAGCCACGGATCCCCACGGGAAGGCCATTTGTGGGTGCAGCTGGTGTCTGATGGGTTCATTAGCACCTGCCAACCCGGGATCCCCACGGGAAGGCCGTTTGTGGGTGTGGCCAGTGGCTGATCGCTGTGGTCCCACCGCCCAGCCCTGGGTCGGGTCCCATACGGGTTGCCTGCAACCCTGGTTGCAGATAGCAGGCCCGGATGGCAGGGGGGCAGGTGGGATGGTGCTGTCCCGCCCTGCATGTAGTATGCAAATTAGCCGCCATCTTTGTTGGTGGTTAACCACCATCTTGGTTGGCAGTTAATTTGCATATCACCCTGATTAGCCAATGGGAAGCGTGTCAGAGGTACAGTTAATTACCATGTCTGTCTGTTCTAAAGTTGGTTCTGATTTCTTTGAAAGTCTGTATTTTTTTGTTTTATTTCGTTTCTCTCATTATGCTCAGTTATAGCAAGTTACATGATTCTTACTCCATTTGGTTTTACTGTCAATCTTTATTTTTTCTTTATTGTTGTTATGTTCATTTTTTTAAAAAATGGATTTTGTCATTTAAACACTATGGTTCTTTTTAGTTTTCTTTTGATTTGGCTCTCTTTTCATTTAGATATTCCTGACAACTTCTTGCTTCTGAAGAGCTGAGGGGATCAATCAGAATCCATAATTTCAGGTGTGCTTCTACCATAGGAAGGAACTATGACCTCATGCTGAGGTGACATGCTGCTGAAAGCTACCCTATATCTTTCTATTCCTGCATGTGTGTGTGTGTGGCCCCCATGCTTATTCCCACCCACCTCTGCTCTAGCAAAATGTCCAGCTTCCCTCTTCAGCTCCTTGTTTGACATGCCTGCCACTGTGGGGGGAGGTGCCCCACACCCACTCCAACCTAAGAAGGGAGCTATTCTTTCGGCTGAATATAAGGCCCCTTCTCTCGAAGTGGGACTAAGTGGTAGCACAGAGGAGCTGGGGAAGAAGCTCAACAGTGAAAACTAGCAGACCTTCTGAGGGTGCTGGGCCCCTATGGGCTGATAACCCAGAAGTCTCTGTCTTGGACCCTCTTTTCCTCCCTGGCTTCTTGTTTTGTTTTAACTTTGGCACTTACGAGGAGTTGGCACAGACTCCAGGGAAGAAAGGGCCTTTCCTTTGTGGCTGTGGAGTGTGTTGTTCTTTTTTGGTTTTCCTTGTGGTGAGTGAGGGGGGGGGGTGTGGGTATAGAAAGTTGCCTGTTCACCGTGTGGAAGCAGTCTGTCCTTGGAATAGTTCTGGCATATCACTTAGGGTCTGGTATTAGACAGAGTCCAGAAGTCACATCAGTTATTTGAACAGTGAAGTTTTCCTATGAAGATATTGTTTACTAGGTATTAAATTGTTTAGGTAACCGAAAGAGTAAAAGGATAACTCTTAGGTGTTATGGAAGTAGCAACTGTGGGGAAATATCTCCCACCCTGGAGGCTCAGAAAACAAATGAAGCCACTGGAAATAGGAAAGCCTAGAAATTGAGGGGGAGGGGCCCTATATATTGCAACTCAGACGTCTTAGGAGGGTCATGACTTGGCTGGTACTGACTTCTCTAGACTCAGAGGAGGGCCTTGTGGGGCCAGACAAAGACCCCTGAGTAGGGGGATGTCTTGCTGGTAGAGCTAAAAAGTGTGCAATTGGCAAAGCAAAAATATTGTTTGTAGAGTCCCAGCCCTGGCATCCCAGAGCACAGCATGGGAGGTTGGCTTTGGGGCTGAGAGGGATCAATGAATAACTGGACAATAATCAATGAAGGCATAATTGGAACAAGTTGTTCTCTCTCTCTCTCTCTCTCTCTCTCTCTCTCTCTCTCTCTCTCTCCAATAAATAAATAATATAGGAAGAGGGCTTATTTGGGCTAATTTCAGGTGGTTTCTCCTATGTCCCTGAAGATGCTGCTGTATTGATGACTGCCATTTTGTGAGTAGCCCACAGGGTGTGTATTCTTCAATTTTCTATTTAAGGGGTGAGGAAGAATGCCAAAAACACACATGATCACCACACAGGCTCTCAGTACCATATCCATGTTTTTCTAAGGGACTCATCTTGCCAAATTAGTTTGAGGAGAAAGTAGATTATCCTCAAACAGCCTGAATTACAACACCACACTTTATAAATTGAAGGTATAACAAGCAGGGTGGTGGCCTCAGTCAGAAAGTGGAAATCTGGGAACATCTTGCGTAAACAGCAGCCAAGGAATGAAGTCAAAGCAGCTGTAGCCAACATCAGCTCTTGGCAGCTTGCTATGGGATCTTAGGTTGATGTTGAGCCCAGTAGCTCCAATGGTGGACCCCGCCCCCAAATTCCCTCTGCAGCAGGCATTTGAAACTGGCCTTATGCTTCCTTATCACAAGGGCTGGCAAGAGTAGATGCAAAGGTGAACGGGTAGTTAAAGTAAATACTGTGATTCATACACCTCAAGTTGCAAAATGGGAGCTATTTCTTGCCTAGATCATATATGCTTTTCATGACACTGTCCTTCCTCCTGGCATCTGAAGTTATCGAGTTTTAATCCTTTTCCCCATTCATATACTAGGAATATTGTTTTCATGTATGCTCACTACAGCCTTCTGAAATAGAAGCAAGATGACTTTTTGTGGGTTAGATTTTGCAAATGAGAGACCTTGATAGAGAGGGATGTGCAATTATTTTACAGGATGCCAAGTGTTTTAGTCCCCTAAACCAGAGAGTTAAGTGTTCTCAAGACCCTGGATATATGGCTGCTGGATTCTGGGTCCCATTACTTTACATCAGAGTTCAGCAAACTTGCTCTGTACAGGGCCTGCTAGTAAATATTTTTCACTTTGTGGACCATATGGTCTCAGTTGCAACTACTCAACTCTGCCACTGTGGCATGAAAGCAGCCACAGTGTGTAAACAAATACGTTAGGCTGTCTTCCAACAAAACTTTATTTATGAAAACAAGCAGAGGGCTGTATTTGGCCAGAAGATTGTAGTTTGTCGACTCCTGCTTTAGACCAACAGCAGAAGTGAACATGAGATGCATATACTTGATTTAATTCTTATAGGACAAAGAATATGAGACAGAAAGGAAGATAGGAGGTGCAGGGGACACATAGGCAGGTGGGAATAGGAGAGTTGGGTGAGAAGGAGGAATGGGAGATACATAGATAAAATTGATGGAAGAAGACAATAGGTGAAAAGAAAAAGAAAGAATTGCTATTAAAACAACTTCAATTTTTTGAGACCAATAAAAGAAAAGTGAGTTTTGGGCCTTCCCCAGGACTGGGTGAAAGCAATTGAAATTTTATCATAGTTTTTCCATATAAGATGAATTCTCTTTCCTCAAACCACTTTATTTTCAAATGGCAAACTTAATCAGAGCAGGCACAGTGAAGTTTGTGTTATGAAATCACTGTTAAGTTAGGCCGCTGTAAAAAGAATTGTCCAGCTGACTCTGTCAGTTAGCTAACAAAAATTTAGAAATACATAATTTATGACCAGGAATGATGAAATCTAGAAAATATTTCCTAGGAAAGAGATGTTTTAGCTGCCTGAGATAAAACATACACACACACACACACACACACACACACACACACACACACACACACACACACACACCCTTTGTTATTAATACACTGATGCTATGAGGTCTTTACTATTTCAGAGATTAAATAATTTTTTTTTAGCAATGTCAAGTGCTTGGTATTGCTAAAGCTTTCAGAAAATTTTGGAGACAATTCTTATTGTTTTGCAAACATATTTCCCTTTCTACATACTTTGAGAGATGATTTCAGATCTCTTTAAAGAAGCTTTCTTCTTCATAGTTTCCTTATTGGCTTGATTGCTTTCCTGTGCTAGCAAGAAAACTATCTGAGCCAGCAGCACAGAGACTTAAAAACATTTGAAGAAGCAATTCATGCTGTTACTTTGTGCTTTGGGGACAATGTGTTTTTCTAAAAACACAGGAACCTGGGGGCTTGGAAATTGCATGACTTTGGACAGTGAGCCAAATCAATAGGACATTCACCATGGTTGCACTATTTTTACACCTTCACTTTAGAATTTTGGAGTATGCTATGTGTGCAGAAGTCCTGTGGGTGTTTATGAGGCCTCCTTTTGCTGGGGGTAGTGATGTGCAGTGGTTATGGGCACTGGCTTTGGAGATAGACCACCTTGTTTTTTGAATGAGTAAATGCATATGCATAAGTACATCTCTAAACAGATTTAAATTATTAATCAGTTAAACTGAAGTGTTGGATGACTGAAATGCTGATGTACATATGCTGCTGATATTTTATTTTTATTGACATTGGTTAATACGATTATACAGGTTTCACGAGTACATTTCTATGCTACACGATCTGTATATTTCATTGTGTGCCCACCACCCAAAGTCAAATAATCTTCCATCACCAAATATTTGACCCCCTTTACCCTTACTAATCCCCACCCCTTTTCCTCTGGTAACCACCATACTTTTGTCTGTGTCTATGAGTGAGACGCTGATGTACATATGCTAATCACATTTTAAAGTAAACAGAATTCATTCATTTCTATAAAAAATGTCATTGTTTCACAAAACGAGTACCTGCTATTTTGTAAATGTACCAAGCCCTCTTTTCAAATCAATTGACCACCAATTTCACAATCCTTTAAAATAAAGCTTTATAATCTAAGATCTAATTCCTTCTGGTTTATTACCATTCATTTAAACTTTGAAACAGAGTCTGTTTACACTGGTCCAGTTAGCATTTAGTGATTACAAGAGAACCACAGGGATGTTAGGAGGAAAGGAATGAAAGGAGGCAATGCGAACAGCTTGGAACCACACTCTCTGTCTCACAACTAGCAAATGTCCTTTAAATATAGTATCTTAGAGGTCTATATTTCTTGACACTTCTATTCTTTATTATGACTACCAGAGCTTCTAATAATAAAGGTAAGTTTTGCTCATGGACAAGGGAATAAAAAAACACACAAAAAACCTTAACAATCCCAAAGTACACCCCCCTTCCAAAAGTTTGAAGCTAAGGCTGCCCATTTTATTAACGTTTTGCCTTGAGTTAAATGTGGCACAGCTAGCATGGTTTCAGCATTGACTTAATAAATCCTACAATTATAGAAAAGTATATGTATACTATAAGCCACGGGGCAGAAGCTGTGCCTAGATTTCCAGACATTACTTGGCAATCTGGAACTTAAGAGAATAAAAGGAGCAGCACAA
Organism: Myotis daubentonii; assembly: GCF_963259705.1. NCBI lineage: Eukaryota > Metazoa > Chordata > Mammalia > Chiroptera > Vespertilionidae > Myotis > Myotis daubentonii. The sequence continues at coordinate 128,085,653 of NC_081861.1, read as the reverse complement.
ATAGTAGAGGTGTCATTGCTGACCCTCTTCATGAAGCAGCTCTGTCAGGTGATGTTAAGGCTGTCAGTCATTGGATTAAGCAATCCTATTCTCTTCCTGGTAAGAAGCAACTATCGATTTCTATGTTGCCTTCTTTTGGCTGATGGACATGGGAATGGGCTGTTAGTTTCATTTTCATTCCCAAGAGCTACAGAGAGGAAGAGCTTGGAAACCAATCAAGGAAGGTCATAACATACATTAGCAGAAAATGACAATAGCAATTTACCATTTATGAAGCACCTATGAGATCCCATGCACTTTACCTATATTATAGCAAATCCTCATAACAACTTGGTATGGTAGATCCCTAGGCTCAAGTTATAAACAGGGAAACTAAGACTTAGGGATTCCAAGAAACTGGCCCCAAGTCACACAGCTAGCAAATGTCTCTTAGAATTGGAACCCAGCCTGTCTGCTTCCAAAGCCACATGTTTCCCATTTGGCCAAGCTGCCTCCCAAAGTTTGATCTTTAACACATTAAGCGCCCTGTCAGTCACCGGTGACTGACACTATACTTCCTGTCCGGAAGACAAAACAGGCTGGGCACTTAAAGTGTTAAGGACAAGTGTTAGTCCTTTGGTGATGTGTTGCTACGACAGTCTCCTATAACACCTGGATTTCTTACTTTTTCAAATGGAGATATTTGCACCACAAGGCATATGTGGTGACACGCCAGGGTAAGCAGAACTACATAATAAAGTTGACGCATATTTAATGTAAAATAATTAATGATGCATATTTTCATAAAAATAAAATTTTTAATGTGATACAAGAGATTGAAAATATATTTACTGCTTTTAAAGACTGCTTTGGGCTAAACCATCAGATGCCAGGTATGGTGAAAAAAAGAAATCACATACATCCTTCTCTATCTTTAGAAGGCTTCTATAGGAAAGTTTGAGAAACATTGCAATAGTATAGGAAAACTTAGTTGGGTGGGTGTATCAGTCAGTGACCAGTCTGGAAGATAGAATCCACTCTAGGTCTTTCACAGGGAATTTAATACAAGAGATGGTTTATCATAGGGTTGGCAAGAAACAAGAAGCTCAAGGGGAAGGTGAGAAAAACCCAAAAATAGTAACTGCAGAAAGCTACCCTAGAGATTAGAGGAACCGTTGCTAGAACTGGAGGAGCAAAACGGAAGAGGTGTTACCAGAGCCCAGGAGTGTATATATTACTGAAATTGTCCAAACACTGCTGATGCTTTTGGGATCCTGTCACTCCTGAAAACACTAAAGGCCACTGGAACTTGTGCTGTTCATGAAGTCAGATCTGCTACTCTCACTGTAGCCCTCAGTTACTGGCTGCCCCCAGCAATTAGCCATCACCACAGCTGCTGGAAAGATAGAAGTATGTATATTTCTGCTTTGCCAGATATACCACCAGAAGCAGGAGAAAAATGTCTTCTCCCTGTCTTCCACCTTCCAATCTCCTGTTGTTTTCTCCCATTCTCAGAACCCAACTAGAAGCCAACAGACAAGGGAGTCTGGGAAATGTAGTCTGCAGGTTTCTAGTCCCCTCTAATAAAGAAATGAGCAAAGAAGGGTGGGAATGGTGAAGTCAGGCAATTGAGCAGCCATAGCCTGTTATTTTATTATTAATAAATGCATTTCCATAAAGTATCTTCTATTTCTTCCTTAAGAAAGTTAAGAAATATGTATCTCATTTGGAGAGAATTAAATACAAGTATTCATTGCTTTTCCAAATCTATTTGGTTTCTGTGTTCAGATAGTGAGAGTTTGTATAAGTTCAGATAGTGAGGGATACCTATTTTTTTAGTGACCAGCTTTTATTAAATGCTCTTCATACATAGAATAATGGTAGTCCTCATATATAGAATAATGGAAGTCCCAATCCAATGGATTCAATTCTAGGTCTAGTAAGCAATCATATGGGGACGTTATTGCGAATAATTTTCTTAGAAAAGGGTTCCACACACTATACCCTCCAGTTAAATATATTCTGTAAAAAACAAACTTTCCATGAGCCAATATTTTCTTTCTAGGAAATGATGTATACTACAGCCTTCGTGTGATTGTGTGTGCGTGCATGTGTGTTTGCATTGATTCTCACCCCCCCTCCAGTTTATTGAGATATAATTGACATATCTCAATTGTGTACATATAAGGTATACATACAGCATGATGATTTGATAAACTTAAATATTGTGAGATGATTACCACAATGTTATTTAATACATCCATCACCTCACATAGTGACCATTTTTTTCTTGTGGTGAGAAATTCTAAGATTTACTCTCTTAGCAACTTTCAAATATATATATTTGATTACACAGTATTGTTAACTGTAGTCACCATGCTGCACACATACATTATAGGCTTTGAGAAGTTCTGCAGGAGACAACCCAGTTTAACCTAATCTTATTTGATCCTGGAAGCCTCTTTTCATTAGCAGCTGGCAGGAACCTATGACCTGTTGCCATGGGAAATCACCAAACTGTGAGATGTGTCCAAATTTTCTTTCAGGGAATCATAATGTTAGCTCTGAACTTTATTCCCTGGCTCCAGCTTTCCTTGTTTTGTAACTTTGGTGAGTTATTTTTCACCGTCTGAGCCTTCATTTCTTTTCCCACAAAATGGGGCAAGTAATATCTACTTTCCAGGATTATTCTAAAGCCCAATGAAAGTAGATGAAGACTTTATGGCAACGTGTAGAAAACCTTACGAATGTAAGGATTCCAGGCTTCTCTAAGGTCTATTTGAGGCCCCCAGTGCATAAGGTTGTTCGTGATGCCTGTCTGTTGCAGGCCGCCTCGGGTAGAGGCACAGTTCTGGAGCCCTTTCTTCACTTTCCTGTGATTCAGCACCTACCTGGGGCTTCTCACACTCTTCCAGCTCCAGGCCTCAGGTGAATCCCAACAGCCATAACTAATTTCTTGGCCCCTCTTCTCTGTTCCCCTCCAGACCATCCTGGACACTGTTGCTATAGACATCATTCTAAAACCAGTCTTTAATCTTTTCATTCCCATACGTAAGATAAAACTTTTATGAACTTCCCTTTGCTTACCACATTAAGTCAGCTGTTCTTAGGTAGACAGACAAGACCCTTTTCTAACCTCATATGTCCCTCACCTCCAGCACCAAAGTTCTAGTCATATGGTCCATCCCTTGCTCTCTACTAAAAATATAAGAGACATGGGTTCAAATTCTGACAGGGCCATCATTCACTATGTGACCGTGCACATGCTACTTAACTTCTCTATGCCTCAGTTTTTCTCCTCCTTGAAAGGGGATAATAATAATAATACTTGTTTTATGGGATTGCTTTTTTAGCATTACAGGAAGTAATGTATATTAAGTTCTTAGGGCAGTGCCTGGCATTAAGTGGTAAAAGAAATGTCATCCATTTACTACGAATATTCTTGCTACTATTAGAACCTTGTAATTTCTTTGTTGCTATCTCTTCATTTGGGGAAGTCCTTTGTCTTAGCTTCACCATTTCCAATCTCACTAATTTGTTTGCAATGTAACTTTAGCAAATTATTTTAGCTCTCTCGGCCTTCATTTCTTCATCTACCAAATGGAGAAAGTCACGTATACTTCACAGGATTGTTCTATAAGAGAAGTGAGATTATGTAGAAGCTCTATGGCAGTGATGGTGAACCTATGACACGCGTGTCAGAGGTGACAGGCGAACTCATTTTTTTGGTTGATTTTTCTTTGTTAAATGGCATTTAAATACATAAAATAAATATCAAAATATAAATCTTTGTTTAACTATGGTTGCAAATATAAAAAAATTTCTATATGTGACACAGCACCAGAGTTAACTTAGGGTTTTTCAAAATGCTGACACGCCGAGATCAAAAGGTTCGCCATCATTGCTCTATGGCAAAGTATAATGCAACTCACAAAGCTTCTCTCTAAGCTTTCTTTGACCATTTCCTGACTATTCAACTCCACATTGATACTCCTGGAACACTATAATCTCATAGGATTTTGTACTTCATTTTTGGTATTTGTCATATTACAGTCTCATTATAATTTGTGTTGTTGTTTTTTATTGATTTCATAGAGGAAGGGAGAGGGAAGAGGAGATAGAAACATCAGTGATGACAGAGAATCATTGATTGGCTGCCTCCTGCACGCCCCACACTGGGGATCAAGCCTGTAACCCGGGGATGTGCCCTGACTGGAATCGAACCATGATCTCTTGGTTCATAGGCCTATGTTCAACCACTGAGCCACGCAAGCTGGGCTGTGTTGTCATTTATGTAGATGTATAGATTTGAATCTCCTTAAAAGTGAAACTGATGTCTTCAGCTGGCACAGTGCAAGGCAACGGAGTAACTTTGCTGAATTGAACTGAAATCCAAATTTACAACATAGTTTTAGTTGATAACATGGGTTAGTATATTTTATTCGCATATTTCTTTACCATAGGAAAGGAATCTCCAAAGGTGGAATTTTAGCCTTTAGTAAAGAAGCTACTGGGGGTTCCCAGCAGTAACAGCATTAACAAGGTCCTGTTAGAGGGGCAGCATCTTGAGCTCCACCTCAGTCCTACTCAATCAGAGTCACTGGGGTGGGTAGCAATGAGCATTTTGACAAAATGCTAAAATCTTCTGCATGCTAAAGTCTAAGAAGCTCTGGTGTAGACAGTTTGAAGTAGGGCATCTTAATTTTATTTCATTTGACACATGGAGGAGTGCCTAATTTGTGATAGCCTATTTTAATCAAAGGCAATTTATTTCTAGCAAAGTGTACCATGTAAATTTACCATGTAAATTTCTTAGAATCCAACAGAATTTTCTCAGTTCCCCAAGGTGTGAGGCACAATAATTTTTATTGGTTTATTTTATCTGTGGCAAATTTAAATTTAAAAAAGAGAAAAAAAAGAGTAAGAGAAAACCCCCAGCCTGCACTGGTACTTGGTTGACCAGGGCTATAAAACTGTGACTTGTTTTTGTAAGCACGCAAGGCTATTGACTGCATCCTCCTTAAAAGGGTTATTCCAAACTATCAGATGGGATAAATTACCTTATGTTTTCTCTTTTAATACTTTGAAGGCTTTATTCTTCCATATTGAAAATGAGGATTATATGTTGTAAAGAGTAGCGGTTCATGGCTGGAACCTGTTATAAATATCATCTTCTCGGCTGGGGGAGTAAACACTTCAGAGCTTAGATACTAATTACTGTCACATGAAAAGCAGGGAGACATATTGTGACGTCTCAGGCTGTCAGAAAGCCCTTCTTGCAAATGGAAGTACTTCACAGGGACATTTACACGGTACAGTTTATAATTTCCATGGGTGATCTGTTATTTTAAAATACCAACAGGAAGATTAAGAATGTGTTGACACAAAAGCAACACCAATCAATGCCCTTTGGCCCTCCTGAACTTCAACCAGAAAGCACCCTCACTTTTTAAGGAAAATTATAATCTGCCAAAATAGAAAAAGGGGCCATGAAAGATTATGTTCTATAATAAGTTTAGGACAATACAGAATTTTCTTCAAGCTATTGCACACTGCAGCATAACTTGTTTACATATATTTGCCCTGACAGGGTAATTTGGGCATAGAATGTTTCTAATAAAGGAGTAGGACAAAGGATGGCTAGCTCTAAAAACATTTTTTGCCCAAAAGCTTGATCTGTTCCTGAACTCTGGACCATTTTGGGATTTCATCCTTTGGTAAATTTCCAATGGAATAAGTTATACAACACTTTTTTGGTGAGATATGTATGACCTAAGGACGTCAGACTTCACTAAGCAGATAGAACTAAGTGGGATTAAATGAATTAATATTTGTAAAGCAGATTGCATAATGTCTGGCACGCAGCAAGTGCTGTATAAATGTTTGATAAATAAATGAGAAGCTCTACTTTGAACTAAGGAAGGTTTTATTTGTGCTTCTAGGAAGATTTTTGGATTAGAAAATGGGTGGATCTTGAAAGAATGGGCCCATTAGGGTTTGGACTGTAGAAACCCACAGTGTAGTTGGCACCAATAACATTTTTTCCCTCATGAATGCCATATATACCAAATTTCTACCTGGGATTCCTTGTAGTAATTCAGAATAGCAGAAAGCACATTGCATCTGTGGTCTCATTCTTGATAGCACTGTCACTTATTAGCTTAGGAATTTGGGCAAATCATTTCACCTCTCCATTTTTCTCAGATGTAGAAGCTAACATGACAAAATGTGTCAAACAGTTTTATAAACTTGAAAGCAGTATTTACATGAATGGTTTTCTCCTTAGATATTTACTTCCAATGCTACTGTGAGGGGCAGCCCACATATTTGGTGAGTCAGAAGATGAATAGCTAAGAGTTAATATATTTCCCAAAGGGGTGTGTGTGTGGGGGGGAGGGTCATAGCAGGAGTGTCAGTAAACTCCCTATGGGTGAAATGGCATGGAGGAAGAGAAGGGAATTAATCAGTTACTACCAATAAAACCTTGTTAGAAGTGTTATCTAAGATACTTCAGAAGGTGTTTTCTTCACTCCCAATAAAATAAGTTAATGAAAAACATCTATTGTAATTGTCAGTACTTTTTAACTATCCAGCCTTCATTCTGCCTTCTTTCCTAACAGAACCCCACCTTTTTCAACCACATAACCCTCGGGGAAGATTATCTCATCCACATCTTCAGGGATAGCCTGGTGTGTTTAAGATTATTCCCATTCTTCTTAAATAAGCATGTGACTTAAGCTGGCCAATGATACTGAGGAAAGCCTACTGGGAGTATTCTCAAAAAAGTCCCCTCACTCCCAAGAGAGAGCCACAAAAAGATACTAGTAGACTCTCTTCTTCCCTGGAGTTGCTGTGCTGTTATAGATGCCTGGCATTGCTGCAGCCACCTTGCTACTTGCCCCAGGCTGTAGCCAACACTAAAGATGGTGGGACAGAAAGATACTAAGGGGTGGGTGTGGGTGGGAAAGTGTGTGTGTGGGGGGGTAGAGTTGAAGACATTATCAGCTGAAACCACTCCACTGACACAGAATTTCCCATATGTTATCTCATCAGTATCACAGTCATCTTTGAGGTAGGTGGCATTATCTCACTCTATAGGATGAGGCAACTAAGCGGTTAAATTGCTCAGGGTCACCCAACACATAAGTGGAAGATTTAGAACTCAAACAGATCTGTTCAACTTCAAAGGCTTTGCTCAAGTTGTTGTTGTGGTCTCCTAAACCTTGCCTCTGATGAAAAATGGTCAAGAGGTAGTATATTTACTGTGGCCAGGAAGTTAGCAGAGCCTGGAAGTTGGGCAGCATGAGCTTTTTTTTATTTTTATGTTGGCTTTGCTGCCCAGCATTTGACCTTTCTGGACCTCCATTTCATCATGTGTAAGACAGTTGGACCAGATGTTTACTGAGGTTCTTTTTGGCTCTAAGATCTTTCGAAATGCTTGGTAAACCACAGGGAGGGATAAGAGAAAATAAATAGCATACATTCAGTATCTTGAGAAAGGGCACTGGGCAGGATTTCCCCTCTCAGTCTGAGGTTCAGGGTTGCAAAGCATCAGTGATGTTGCTGAAGAACAACAGAAGGTTCTATGTGGCACTAAACAGGACAAGCCAAAATCAAATAAGTTTCTTGCTATGGCAAGAGGAACAGAGCTAAGAAGAGGCCATATGAGAGAGATTTTTTCTAGGCCCCTCCTCATGAATCCAGCCAGCTTTACTGCTGAGTTCCTGATGAGGGAGTGAGGTTCTGAATAGCATTTGTGCCATCATTCACTTTCTTCTTATTCCTGCAGTGCTTAAAACAAGGAAGGGCAGGTTTTCCAAGCACTTTTAAATACTTGACTTCTGTTCCCTTCTTATTGCTAGAGAAGTTGTTTCTGTGATATTATCACTAGAGATAGCCATAGTGCTTACAGAATCTTATACCATGGGAGGGATTCCTTAGAGGAGACACTGTAGACCCTCACTGGGGCTAAGAAAGGATCTGGGACACTTATAGACAATGTATAAACCCCATCAAGCCCCTTCCCCAGCTGTATTAGTTTCCTATAGCTGTTGTGACAATGTGCTTCAAACTGGGTGGCTTAAAATAACAGAAGGTTATTATCTCACAGTTTTGAAAGCTAAAAATTCCAAATCAAGCTGTCAATAAGGCCACGTTCCCTCTGAAACCTGTAGGGGAGAATCCTTCCTTGCCTTGTCTAGCTTCTGTCGGTTTTCCAGCAAAACGTAGCATTCCTTGGCTTGTACATACCTCACTGAAATCTCTATCTCCATAGTCACATGGCCGTCTTCTCCCTGTGTGTGTCTTTTTCTCTTATTATAAGGACACCAGTCATATTGGACTAAGAGTCCACCCTACTCCAGTATGATCTCATCTTAATTAATTACATCTGCAATGCCCTATTTCCACATAAAGACACATTATAAGGTTTTGGGAGACAGAAATTCAACAATGTTTCTTTTGGGCAGGGGACACAATTCAATCCAGAGCAGCATCCATCTAGGCTACCCCTACTAATCCAGTTCTTGCTATATGAGACAGGATGTTTGTCTATTTGGATCTACTTTTCTTCTTCAAAGCCACTTTTCATGTTTTTTGAAAACTGAATCTGCCTGCAAGATATTTGGGGGTGGTGGTGAAAGAGGAGCTGGCTATTCCCGGAGCAGCAGCTAAAGGATGTAATCCCCTAGACCAGCACTTCTCAAATATTAGTATGCACACAAATCCCTTGAGGATCTTGTTAAAAAGCAGATCCTGATGCATTAGACCTGGAGTGGGGCCTGAGATTTTGCATTTCTAAAAAAGCTTCCAGGTGATGCTGATGCTGCTGGTCCACAGAATAGCAAGGCTCTAGATCTATATGAGATGGTGGTTACATCTATTTATGCAAAACAACTGAATATAATAATTTTGGGGAGGCTTTAAAACTTCAACTGTATGTTAGCTAGAAAAATCCCAGTAAACTTTCAGGATATTCCCAACATGAGAAAGAGCAATTCAGTTACTTTTTCATTGTTAGAGTGAAGTGAGAAATATCTGTGCATATTCATCTGGATGAATACAGTGTTTTCTAATATCTGGACTGTGGTGAATAGTGGAGATGCGCATGTCAGAAGCTTTGATTCTTAGGGAGAGACCAACTTCAAGGTTTAGGGAAGCCAAGCAACTTCCCCTTTTAGTGTGCCAGAAAAACTGCATTTGGGGAAGCTCCAGGCCAAGTTTGACATGGACTGCCCACTTCCTGCTGCAAGAAGTCAAATGGCCAGATTTCCTTGGTTCTCAGTCATGTTGGAAGATCAGCGCTAGGCTCTGAAGGCCACATTTGTGGTTTTGCTCCCACCTACACCTTCCTTACTTGCTGTGTTCCTCAAACCCTCAATGACTCCCAGACACTTCCCATCCATGCTAGTTAGGGCCTAGATTGGCATGTAGAAGGACCAGATGGACGAGCCAGGGTATATCCTTTAGAGGGCCCAGCCTCGGGATGAACTTGTACAGAGAAGGTTCCAGAGAAGAGCAGTCTTTTAGTGATGTCAGGGGCTGGCAATTTGGTTTTCCAAAATCGATAATGACCTGATTATTTCCAGCTCAGAAACACCCATGCACTATTGGCTCTTTGATAACACTTAGAAGTTTCTAGAAAGATAGCTTTCTGAGTGTTTGGGTCAGAAGGTTAGTTTACATGGTCAGCATTGTGACTATAGGATGCTATATAATAAAAGGGTAATATGCAAATTGACTAAACTGCAGAATGATCAGAATGCCCTCGGCCCCTCAACCCCTGCTGGCCCCACCCCTGAGTGCCCCCCCTCCCAATCGGGGGGGGCTGGCTGGCAGACCACCTGCGGCCCCTTGCCCTGGCCGGCCCTACCCACGGCCCTTCACCCCAGCTGGCCCGTCCCTGATGGCCCCCTGGTGAACTTTGATTCATTCACCAGGCCTCAAGTTTTTAATAAAAAGCCAACTGTGTCAGACTACAAGTCCCTGTAGCAATTTCTTATAGTTGAGAGAAGAGGGAGAAAATGAACAGCACAGAGTTTTGATTACCTATTGCTCAAGTAACAAACTACCCCAGAACTTAGTGTTTTAAAGCAATATTTCTTTTACTTGCTCATGATTTTGTGGGTCAGAAATTTAGGGAGGTAGAGTGGAGGTGGCTTGTTTCTGCTCCACAAGGTCTACATCTTGACTGGGTGGCTTGAACAACTGGGAATTGGCTGAGAAGGTTCAGTTGGGGTCATATGTCTGGGCTCTCAGTTTTTTGCCATGTGACTTTCCACATGGCTAGTTGGGCCTTCCCATGGTGGTCTAAGGATAGTCAGCTTTCTAAACTGATTGCTGAATTTTCCACTAGATAGTGGAAACTTCTAAGCATTGCAAAGGTTTGGTCTAGAACAGGGGTGGGCAAACTTTTTGACTTGAGGGCCACAATGGGTTCTTAAACTGGACCGGAGGGCCAGAACAAAAGCATGGATGGAGTGTTTGTGTGAACTAATATAAATTCAAAGTAAACATTACATAAAAGGGTACGGTCTTTTTTTTTTTTTTTTAGTTTTATTCATTTCAAACGGGCTGTAGTTTGCCCACGGCTGGTCTAGAACAAGCACATTGTTGTTTCTGCTATGTTTTATTGATCAAAACAAGGCACAGGGCATGCTTAGATTCAAGGGGAAGGACAATAGACTTCATTTCTTGAAGGGAGAAATGGCATAGAATTTGTGGCCATCTTTAATCTACCACAGAGGGAGAAGTGGAAAGAAAATTTTCTATTCACGTTATACCTAGGTTCTGATCAGGTTAAGTCAAGCCCAAGCAGTCAATGCAATTCCCTGTGATTCTTGGCCTTTTCTTCCCAGTGACCAATTTTTAACTTTGTGGTAGCAAATCAGCAAGTGGTCTTTGAACCTTCAGCTACACACACTCACTCAGTCTTTTTATTTTTACTTTTCAAAACTTTCATTTTCTCCCCTGCTTTCCAATAGCAAGTCATTTCTAGATGAAGGCTTTAAAAATCTTTATCACTTATTTTTTCTTGTTTTATAAAACTCATTTAAGTGATACATAAATACATTTTCACTTGCTAAATTATGACAATATTGTAGCACACACAGTAAAATGTAAAAATGCCTCTTCACTTTGACTCTCCATCTACTAGCCTTCCCAGAAGTAACAACTGCAAACAGTCTGTCTCCCTTTATGCCTTTTACTATACATATATATTCAAGCATATGCACATACTCATGTAGAGTTTTTCTTTCCTTTAATGAGATCCTACACTATGTGTCATTATGCAAGTTGCTTTTTCCATCTAACAATATGTCATGGTGGTTGTTCCATATTAATATCTACCCACTGCTTTCTATTAAACTGCTGTGTATTATTTCATTAAATCAATGTGGCATAATTTATGCAGTGACTCCCTGCTAATGGACCTTTAGTTGTTTGTAACTGTTTTTCAATGACAATTGAAATAAGTATTCTTGCATATATACCCTTTTTGTATATGTGCAGATATTTTTATAAGATACATGCCTGGAGATGTAATACCTGGGCTAGAAAGCATGAGCATTTGCAATTTCAACAAATACACACACTTGACTCTCAAAATGTGGAGTACCAAATCATACTCTTCCAATATATTTCTCCACACCCTTGACAACACTGGCTGTTAACAATGTTTTTAATTCTTCCAAGCTGAATGATGGATGAAAAGGATAGCTTACCTTTGCACTTCTTTCCTACACTTACTTGTTACTTATATATCTTTCCCTGAAACATCATCTGTTAAAATCATTTGCCAAGTAAAAACGTATGCTCTTTATATTTCTCATACACATTTGTGGGAACTCTTCATATATTAATCCTTTGTTATTTCCTAAAGGTAAAATCCCAGATGTGGAATTCCTAGGTCAAAGGATTTATCAATTAAAAAGGCTTTAACAATTCCTAACTGAGTTTCAGTAAACCTTCTCAATTCTTCCTTCAGATTGTACTCTTGGAAGGGAATAATTTTATCCTGTTAATAAATGCAGCCTCATTTCTTGCCAGTATACAAGCTCTCTGTATAAAGGAAATAAAACTGTGCACTGTACACTGATACATTTTATGGCTGTTGGTGCCCAGCTGTGCAGAGCTACTTCACATATAACTAGCAAACTTCTTCCTGAATGTAGCTGAGCTGATAGGTGGCTCATTGGCCAGGAAAAGAGATGAGAAAGATCTTTCATTCAACAACTGTATACTTTTTTGTTGTTGTTCTCGAAGAATTATGAGTGGAATGTAGATTCTGGTTAGTCACTGAGCCATTTGCTGAGTACCTACTATGAAACCGGTACTGCTGCTAGGATGAGTGAAATTTCTGAAAATGGCAGTACCATTGAGGAGGCTATTTGCAGTTCCAGATTTTTTTGATGTGACTTGAATTTTATGCTTTGTTAGACTGGGTTACATAACTGTATCGTTTAACCACTAAGTTTAGCTGACTAGCCTCCTAACTTCAACGTGGCTCTTGCGCTCTCTATTCACATCAGGTACAAAGGCAGTTAAAAGTCTTTCTTTCTTAGACATAGCCGTAAGTGAAAGAGAAAACATTAGTAAAAGCTGAAAAAGAAGATAACTTGTGGTGTGTGGACATGCACAGGAAATAAGCTACTCTTAAAGGAAATATGATTTAGGAGATAGCCAGTAGCTTGCACAAACCTTTTTGTCGTTTGAGAATTTAGAAATTGTCTTCTGCCTATAATATGTTTTAAATATATTTCATGAAAAACGGTTCCTATAAAAACAACTGTGGTTAAATAATCTGTGTTTCAGTTATCTGAAACTTTAAAAAATATATAGAGTACTAAATTTTATACCATGAGTGACTAGAGAGTTGTTACAAATGTGTTGTTGCTTGTTGGGTAGATAAGTGACTTGTTCAGTTTAAACATTTGAAGCAAATGTGGGTAACCCTGCACATACACAGCATGGGTGTGCTTGCAGTTCATGCTTATTAATTGGAGGGACACAGCTAATCTTAGTATGATGCAGGCACATGGGATATGAAGTACGAAGATTTTATTTGAGTCCTGGATTTCTTCCTAATTGACTGTCACCTTTGGGAAGTCACCTAAATCTCAGAGCCTCATTTTCTTATCTTTAAAATTGTAGATGCTGGCCATACAATTTTGTAAAAACCTAACAACCTTTGCAGGGAAAGGAACTTTATAGACATAAAAGTGCTCTTCCAATGTAAGCTTATTATTTTGCCATAATAATAAAAAGAGGGGAGTTACATTCATTCATTCCCCCATCCATCCATTAACAGTTTCTGATTAACTGCCATGGGCTAGGCATTGGGTTAAGTGCTGGAATAATGAAATAAACAAGACCTGGTTTCTGCATTATAGGAGTTTACAGGCCAGTGGAAATGATGGTCAAGATAATGTCTAGTCCAGTCAATGCTGCGCCAGAGCTGGCTCATTCAGGCTCACAAGAGCTGACTGTTAAATTTTCAGGAATTCTGTGAGTGGGTTGTTAAACAGAAACACTATTTAAAATTAAGTTATATAGTTGATCCCCATTATTCATAGATTTCATATTTGTGCATTGCTTATTTGCTAAAATTTACTTGTAAGCCCCAAATCAATACTTGGGGCACGTTTGTAGTCATTTGCAGACATATGTGTGTGCAGAGTTGTGAAAAACTCGAGTTGCCTGATGTGCACGTTGCCAGCTGAGGTTGAACAAGGCCTTCTTGTTCCAGCTCCCATACTGTAAATAAGTGTCCTTTTTGTGGTATATTTAGTGCCAGGTTTTTTACATTTTTGTGCTTTTTGTGGGTGATTTCACAGTTTAAAATGGCTCCTAAGTGTAGTGCTGAACTGTTGTCTAGTGTTACTAAGCACAAAAAGCCTGTGATATGCTTTACAGAGAAAACACATGTGTTAGATAAGCTTTGTTCAGGCATGAGTTACAGTGCTGTTGGCCGTGACTTCAATGTTAATGAATCAGCAATACATATTAAATACGGTGTTATTAAACAGAAACACACATAAAACAAGGTTATGCATTGATGGGTTGACAAAATGTTTTGACCAGAGGCTCAAAGGAACCTAATCCTGCACGTCTTCTAAAAGCAATGATTCAATATTTACTAACTCAGTGTTTGTAGAAACTTTATAGAACAAAACTATTGTGAGTAATGAGAGTTGACTGTATATATTTACATAAATACATTATAAGTATATACTTATATAAATAAAAACATTATATTACACAAAACGTAAATACTCAAAACTTCACACTTCCTAATTATTTTGCTATTTATTACTGTTATCTATGCTTTGAGATTATTTATGTATACTGTATCTGTATAGAAATACTATAAATTGAGGGCACTACTGTGCATCTCTTTCTAAGCCTACATATTCAGTGATATCAAGTTGGTCATTTGACATTGACCTTGGTGGGAGTATTTACACCATGGAAATTAGGAAATGCTACAAATCAAAGTTCCGTCCCCCTACCCCCTGCCAGTTGTTAAACATTTACCAATACACAGCTAACTTTAGCTTTCTTTAAGAGCCTGTCCTTGGGCTACTGGAGCCAATCTTCGGACACTAGGAGAGAGCCCAAAGGTATCAAGAGATTATTCCCAGTACCTCTACTAGAGGTCCTTTAGTCAATGACTGACTGGTGCTCTCATGCTCCAATGTGTGCTTTGTACTACAGAGCTCCCCATGAGATCCACATGAGTTGAGAGCCCCTGATGCCTGAGATCATACCCTTGTTAGGCTTCCTCCCCCTCCCTGTCCTGCTTCCCTCTTATCCTTATTGGTTTCTCCTGGGAACTCTTCCTTGCAGACAAATACAAGTTTCAGGGTTTGCTCTTAGAACACCCCATCTACCCTTAGAAGAAAGTCATGAGATCAGTAATGGGTGTGTAGGTATCTCAGATAAGCCCTGAAGATTCACTGGTAGATCTTAATTTTCTGGTTCTAACTCCTCCTTAAGAAGGCATTGCTTTGCCATTTTATCCTTCAATTTATATGTTCTGATGACCTGCAAATAGGTGTGAATTAAAAGTTCTTCAGGTTTTACACTTGCAACTTATGTGCTTAATGCATTTATATTTTGATAAAATATAAAGGATTGCTGGAGTGTCCTTCACTCACCTAGTGTGGTGGGTTTGCCTCTGCTGAGCTCAGCTAGTGGCCTTGACTCTGACATGCAATAATAAATCAAGCTTTCATCGGGTTCTTCTTAGCCTGTTGAGAAACAAAAACCCTGTAAGCAATGCTGCAATAACTTCCTTTGAAATTCTAATTTGTTTTACTGGGCTAAAAAATGTGATAAGCAGTCAAGAAGCCCACTGTGCTGTTGTGTACAACTGGAGTATAATTTTCTAACTAGTTTCTTTATTTTCACATTATTCTTACTATAGAATTAGCAAGTGCCAGTTCAGGTGCAGGGCCTAGGTAATTGTGCAGTAATTAAATGCTTGCTTGGAAAAACAATTTGAGATCACTGAATTGCTTTATTGCATTTTGAAAAGCTGAAACGGGCATTCAATCAGGTAGAGCCTGTGTGTTTGTCTTATAAACCAGATTGTTATAAATTATTCACATGGGCAAAGACTGATTTTGAAAAGGAAGAAACTTGGGGCATAGGGCAATTATTGCTTTAACAGTCAGTGTAGAATTCAGTAGGCCTCATAAAAGGAGGCCTATCTTGATGATTCATGGCAAGGTTTTGAGGCTTAAGGAAGAAGTACCTCCTTAGCAAATCTGATCTTAAACTGAGACCACTAATAAACTGTGGGGTGGGTGGGTGTTTCTTACTCTCTTGGATGCTGTCCTGGCTCAAACAGCCATGCAGAAGAAAGGGTTCCCATCAATTTCTGTTCAAGTACATAATTTAGAAGAAAGTATAAAACTATGATTTCACAAAGTATGATATAGGTGAGAGAAACATTAGTATAAACATTGGGCATCACATATACTATTGTATCCAAATGTATCATTGAGGCTTCTAACTATTATTTTGCATTTTCTCTGGAATATTTTTGAGGAATAATTTACTTACAGTAAAATGCACAAATCTTAAGTGTATATCTCAATGAATTTTCATCTACACACTCATAGCACTACCATCCAAATCAAGATATAGAACAATTCCATCAGCTTGTTGTTTCCTCTTGATCCTCTCCAAATAACAGCCCCTCTCAGAGGTAACCATTATTCTTACTTCTAACACCACAGATAATGTCACCTGTTCTTGAAATTCATATAAATAGATGTGCTCTTTTGGATTGGCTTCTTTCACTTAGCATAATACATTTGAGATTGTTGTTCATTCCTTTGTATTGGTAGGCAGTATACAATTGTATGGATGTGCCTTAGTTTGTTCATCTAATCTCTTGTTGATGAATGCTTCAGAGATTTTGCCTAATATGAGAAAAGCTTATATAAACATTTGCTTGCAGGTATTTTTGTGAACAATGTAAAAAAAAAAAAAAACCTATTTGGACACTTATTTCTTTTGAATGTATATACCCAAGAGTAGCGTTGCTGGGTCTGTCTTTGAAATTTACACAAAAAATGATACCAATTGGAAGGATGCAGAAAAAGTAATTGTCTCTCCAGTATCTGTCCTTGGCAAGATGAAGGTGCAACCTTGTACTGCCTGATAATGTTGTTCTAGCATTAAGATTTGGAATAGCTCAAGTTATTGCTTAGCCCTAGGGAGTTGGAGAAATGGAATTTAGATTTTTTTCTTGGTGAGATGAATACAGGCACTGTGTGTCTGAATGAAAGTATTCAGGAACCCTTGCAAAGGAATGCCTAGTACCTTGTAAAATTCAGTTAATTTGGGACTTATCACCTGGAAACAGGACAGTTGATTCACCTTGGGATCACTCATGGCCAAAGATAAATTGTGTTGGGGGAAGGGATCTAAGCAGGATGGATGATTATGAGACCTCAGTGCACCCCAAAGTACCATGGGGATACCAGAATTGGCTTGATTGGTCCCCAGGGGATCACATTCAAGAGTTGTTCTTTGCTACCAACCCTCTGATAATAGACTTGGGTTGTAGACCAGCATAACCACAGAGCAGAGGGCTGGTAGATTTGTGAAGGGGTTATGGCGCCCCCTGGGGGACACTGAAATGTTCCACCCCTAGACAAAACTGTTTGATGTCAAATTCAAATTGTGTTGAGTAATGTCTCAGACATCACTACTTCAGTGATCCTCTTCAAAGGTATCAACATAAATTTAAAATATTTTGGAGTTTTAGAAAACAATTTAATTCAGAGAAGACTTAAGTGGAATATATATGATGTTTAAGTTCTTGCAAGAGGGAAGGGGGGGATCCTTTTTAGTTGATTTCTTGCTATTTCTGGTAGAAAGGTTTCCCTTGATTGGATAATTTCTAATTTTTGCTTTGTTAAGAAGGTGATAGGATAAGAAGATAACTTAAAAGTTCTACAAGCAAAGTGCCTCTACAAAATGAGTGTGAGCCTTTTGTGTCTTACTTGCTAGGGTGTAAAACTGAGCGTTTCTGAACCCACGCCAATACCTCCCTTCCAGTGAGCATTTGGAAGTGTGTGGGAGCATTTTGATTGTCACAATGACTGGGGGGCGTGCTAGTTCCATTTGCAGGGGTGGAGGAGGGAGAGAAAATGTCTAGCATGAAGAGAGTTGTCTCATCCAAAGTGCCAATAGGGCCCCTGTTGAGAAATACTTCCCCCCCCCCTCAGGTGATCTGGAGATGGTTACATGCAATTCATATTCAGAAGGTTTAACAACATGAATAAAATACGTCAAGCAAGTGAAAGTTAACAGATTTAAGGAGCTTCTTGAGAAGGAAGGAGAAGAAGTAAGTGTGTTCTTGGACATTTTGAGTGTATGATCACCTTACCCAAAGCAGAAATGGGGCAGTGCTTAGCACTGACCTTAAGTGGGATACAGAGATGGGGAAATTTGTTTTCCATGCTCCCCAGCATTTTTTTAATTTTCCTCCAGAGTTTCACTGATCCTGCTCTCCTCCCATGCTTCTTGGGATTAGGATGCAGCTGATAAATTCATTAAGTTGTGAGAGTTTTCTCTTACTACTCAGCAGGATATCAGGCAGGGAAAAATCTCAAATATTGGAATTTGAGATGTGGGTGAGGAAGGTAGGTGTTTTGGCTGTGAGATCTTTATAGAACTTCTTAAATTATTCCTGGGAAAGTAATAACTTATTTTCCTGTGAGCGTGGCTTTACATGTAGAAACCAAAGTGTTAGAATTTGCTGTAACCATGGCAAAGAGTGGGAAGGAGATACTAAATACCTTTGTAAATTTATTGGCAAATGAACTAGTTGAGCAAAACTTTTGAAGTATAGAGTTTAGAATGGACCATGTACTTTGTAAACTTTAAATACTATGAAATTCTAATGTCCTTTTATCATACTAAATTTTCCTTGTATGTCTCATAGCTCTGAATCTTACACAAAATATCTATTCAGTAAGTTTGTTCCAAATGAAAAAATAATCAAGCAAAGAAGCTGCAGTGGAAGTCATAGAATAAGGTCTCATGTTGCCATATTTATCGATGGACTGACATGCCTCAACTTGAATGGAGTTAACCACTGAGAAGGAAATTTGCTGCTGTATTCTTCTATTTCCATTAAGCATTTACTGGGAGGGATTTCTTACTTCTTTGTGAACAAAATTGATGATAGATCTCCCTCAGACTTTCAAATGACATAGAATTGTTCTGTAGATATTTACTGTACAAAGGAAGGGTTGGGAAACCTTCACTAGTGTCATCATTATTTGGTGCCCAAGCAAATGAGTGACTATGAGAATCTAATTACAAGAGTCTCTGGGATTGTTGGACCCAAGGTTATACTTCGAAGCTTTCACAAATTAGCAAATGAGAGGAGAGATGAAAAGGGGGAGAGGAGAGGAGAAGAGAGGAGAGGGGAGGGGAGGAGAGGAGAGGAGAGGAGAGGAGAGGAGAGGAGAGGAGCTTAGACATTGACGTGTTCTTGGGAAGGGGCTCTGTTATACCTGCATCCTGCATCTCCAATCCCCATAAAGTCATGTAGTGTATATGGGCAGTGATGATATTGTGTTGGTAAATGTTTAACAGATGACTACCAAAGAAAAAAGACCTGATCTGTGGTATTTTCCACTTTATGTGGTTCAAATATTCCCACCATGTATGGCCAATTTCAAGTTGCCAACACAGCATCATTGATTGTGGTGTTGGAAAGAGATAAACAATTGGCTCTAGCAAGTCAATATGAGCTGCTCCAGCATGCCACTGGAAATGAGCATGATAAATCCTTCATACCAGTTTGGGAATTTGAGAGTAGGAAGACTTGTGGTTTATTTTTAGGCTTGAACCACAAAATATATGAAAGAAACTAAGGTTTCCCCAAAATGTGTCATCTTGAGTAGAAATGGGGCACATCTAGGAGGATCTAGGTTGCAAGTGAGTGATACCACTTCCCATATTTCTTGTCACTTCCTAGTGGTATTAGAGAAGACACAGATTTCCTATACTCTTGAGAGGATTATGGAAGTGGCTGAACATGAGCTAGAAGAGCTTAAAGGGCCTTGAAGTTAGGATGAGAATCCCATGAAGAGTTTGAATGATTGGTTACTGAAGGGCACACAGAAATAAACTACAGATGCAAATGTGGAGGTTGTCAATAAGGACAGAAGCCAATAATAGTTGAGAAACAGAGATCTCCTTCAGAAGCCATGATGCTAAGAACTTCTATGACCTATAGTCAGAAAGTCCTGAGGAAACAGAAAATGTGATGGCTGTTAATCACTGCAGTAATTAAAAGTTATTACAGGGAATACAGCCAGAACACCTTTCTCTCTCTCTCTCTCTCTCTCTCTCTCTCTCTCTCTCTCTCTCTCTCTCTCTCCCTCTCCCTCTCCCTCTCCCTCTCTCCCTCTCTATTTATTGGCAGAGTCAAAAAGGAAAAAAAATCACAACTTTTGGTTTATCTTGTTAGAGCTATTGAAATGGTGCAGTAGGACATTTTTTCTTTTCTTGCTTCTGAAAGAAACAACTAGCAATCTTTTGCAGATTTACTCTGACAAAGAACAGCATGACCCAAGTTCATTGTGGTGACTTTAGTGAAGGTTGATGCAAGTAGGACAAGATGGTACACCCTTTTAAAAGGGCATGTGTGAACATCCTGCTTAGAATAGGGTATAACGGGAGACTTTTTTGCCCCCTCTCAGGGATGTGCATTGCTGAACCTCTCACCTGCCATTTGTATGCCCAGGCCCTCATTGCGTACCTGGTAGCATTTAAACTAGTTCTGGCCTTGTACACTGTGATCTTATATATTGTCAGTGGTAGGAGCAATTTTGTTAGGAGAGGCTGAACAACAGAAAGAACACTGGATTGAGGATGGATAGATCTACATTATTATGCTAGATCCATATCAGCTGTGTGGTCATGAGCAAATCTGTTTTTGTAAATAAAGTTTTATTGGAACACAGCCACACCCATTCATTTATTTATTATCTATGGCTGCTTTCACACTCCAACAGCAGAGTTGAGAGGTTGCAACACAGTCTGTCTTGCTTGTAAAGCTGAAAATATTTACCGTCTGGCCCTTTATAGAAAAAGTTTTTTGACTTCTGATCTATAATGGGATTACAGTCCACACAGTTATTTAAGCCCTAAATTGGAGTCAGTCTTATT
This sequence comes from Myotis daubentonii, assembly GCF_963259705.1. Classification (NCBI taxonomy): domain Eukaryota; kingdom Metazoa; phylum Chordata; class Mammalia; order Chiroptera; family Vespertilionidae; genus Myotis; species Myotis daubentonii. The sequence continues at coordinate 128,064,971 of NC_081861.1, read as the reverse complement.
CTTCTCTTTCTCTCATACTTCATACCAATTTTTCAGTAATCCTTCCAGCTCTTAGAAAAGTATTCTGATTCTGATGTATAATCATCACCACTGGTCCAAATCACCATCATTTCTCTTTTCCCCTATCATCTTTTGTCTGGATCAGTGTCCCTACTTTTACTTGTGTTACAATCTGTTCTCAACATAGCAGGTGGAGCGATCCTTTGAAAATGCCAGTCAGATTATATCACTTCCTTGTCCACTGCATTTAGAACAAAATTAAGGATTCATATCATGGCCTCTGAGTCCTTACACTATTTTCCCTGCCCCAAGCCCATTCCTACCACATTACTGACCTCATCGCCTTTCATTCTTCCCTTCCTTCTCTCTCCTCAGTCACACTGGCCTCCCTGCTTACCTCACAACCTTTGCTTTTGCCATTCCCTCTGGCCTGAATATACTTGCCTTAGTTATCCATGTGCTAACTCCTTCACTGATCTGCCTGAACAGCATCTTAGAGAAGACTTCCTTTACTGTTTCATCTAAAAAAGGCACTCCAGCCTTCTCTATTCCCTTTCCCTGCTCTCTCTTCAGAGCAGTTATCTATTTGGTTATTGTCCACTTCCCTCATTAGAATGCACTTCTAGATACTGTATCCCAAGCACAGTGTTCAATAAATATCTGTTGAATGAATCTTTTGAGTGAATAGATCTCAGTTTCTTCATGTGTACAATGAATGAGAGGGCCATCTGGCTGGAGCATCTGTTACTGAACTGGTTGCCAGGATTGTTTCTACTGATCTGACTGGGAAAGTGGGCATCCCTTTCTTTTTATGTCAGTCCCTCCCATAGCCTATGGACAAAATGACCAAGAGTATATGAATCTTGATGCTTGCTTGGTGGAAACTCAAAACAAGCTCTTTTCTCAAGGGGCCACCACAATAATGCTTTTTATGTCCTACCACTTACAGAGGTACAGAGTAGGTCTCAATCCATTCTGGGATGGAATGGGGCACATTGGTGCACAGGGAACTTGAGGCATAACCAACTGACATTCCTGTCACAACATTCTCCATTGATTTCTCATGTAGCAAGATAATGCACTACAATCATGCTTCTCAAGCTACAGTGTGGGGAGGAATTCCCAGGGGATTTTGTTGAAATGCAGTCTTTGAATTCAGTAGGTCTGGGATGGTGACTGAGACTGCATTTCTAACAAGCTCCCATATGATGCCAATGTTGCTGGTCCATGGACCACACTTAGTTCTAAGCTTGTGCTACACGGCACTCTAAATAAGCTACTGAGAGTGCATCTTTAAAAAAAACTTAGGCAATATAATATTATCACACTTAAAGTTAAAATTATGCTCATTTAATATGACCCAATATTTAGTCGATATTCAAGTTTCTCCAATGGTTTCCAAAATGCCCTTTAACAAATCAGAATTTACTCTAGGATAACCCATTGCATGTGGTTATTTCTTTTAAGCCTCTCTTATTCCAAAGCAGTCTATTTTTCATGACCCTGACTTACTGATGGGTAAGTGGCCTGTAAAAATATTTTACTCTCTAGCCTGGGCAGTGTGGCTCAGTGGTTGAGCATCGACCTATGAACCAGGAGGTCACAGTTTGATTCACAGTCAGGGCACATGCCTGGGTTGCAGGCTTGATCCCCAGTGTGGGGCATGCAGGAGGCAGCCAATCCATGATTCTCTCTCATCGTTGATGTTTCTATCTCTCTCTCCCTTCTTCTCTGAAATCAATGAACATATATCTTAAAAAATATTTTACTTTCTAGATGTGTGTGGTTTCTTACTTGTGGTGCCATTTTGTTAATTTATCTGTATTTCCTGTAAACTAGAAGTTGGCTCTAAAAGCTTGATGAGTATATGCTAAATATTTGCCACTGAAATGGTCACAGATGATGGGTACATAATATGCATCACATCAGGTAACATGTGATATCTGCTTATTCTACCATTAGTGATGCAAAGACTGAGACATGGACTAGGGTGATGACAGCTTGATCCTTCTACCTCAGTGATTTTCAACCTGTGTGTCACAAGAGTTTTTTTTTTTTATTGCTTAAAGTATTACAAAGAGTATTACATATATCTCCTTTTTTCCCCCCCGCCCTTGACAATCCCCTGGCCTCCCCTACCCCCCAGTGTCTTTTTAAAAATATTTTTTTATTGATTTCAGAGAGGCAGGGAGAGGGAGAGAGAGATAGAAACATCAATGATGAGAGAGAATCATTGATCGGCTGCCTCCTGCACACCCCACACTAGGATCAAGCCCGCAACCTGGGCATGTACCCTGGACTGGAATTGAACCTGGGACCCTTCAGTCTTCAGGCAGACGCTCTATCCACTGAGCCAAGCCGGCTAGGGAAGATGTAATTTTTGAGTATTTAGTCCTGGGTACTGACCTCTTTTCCCTTAGATTGTCAAATAAAAAAAATGACAACAGCCAACACAACAATAGCCATCCAGTGTAAATAGATCAAAATTATACCTATTTTCATCAGATTGGTATAAAATATATTTCTTGGTGTGCTGCAGAATTTTAGTAATTAATTTATGTATGCCATGACATGAAAAAGTGAAAACGACTGCTCTACCTATACATAAGTTTTACTCTTTGAGACCAGAGCTCTAAGATTGCTTGTTTTTTCTTTGGCAACATTCTTATTGTTTTTGGTTTTTTAAAAAACAAAACAAAACAAAACAAAACAAAACAAAACAAAACAAAACACCAATTGACAATCCTTGCCTGAATCAATAGTTTCTTTGGGGGCTTCAAAATGTTGATCGTATAATCCTAGTGTTCCTTTTAAATGTATTTAATTGGGATTGTTCTGGAATGAGGAGCTGTCTTTTATCAATTGGGCCTATTTGGCTACTTTCCAGGATAAATGCTTAACTCTTTTCCTTTAATCACCAACTTTCAAAGGAAGGAACTGGTTAAAGAGTTGCCCTGAATGGTGCCAAATGAGTTTTTCCCCTGGCTTTCTCTTTTTGATTTATGGATTTTCATAGATTCAATATATTTCAAATAACTACATTGTTCTCTTTGATGCTCATTTGTCACAAGTTTGGCCAATAGGCGGGGCGCTTTCAATCTGACTCCTGTGTCCTTTTGACAGGATCCAATTAATCTTTAAAAGCTCTTTCTTGCTTGCTCATAAGGTGTCTTAGACTCAAATTGTACCTTCTCTGCTCCAGGCCTAGAATCTCTGCTCCAGGCCTAGAATCAGCCTTTTTCCCAAGGACTTGATGGTTCCTTTGAATGAGGAATGGGTATTAGGGTAAAAAAGAGAATAGTTTCAAGATTACATATTGTAACTGGGGTGACATTGCTACTAGAGCATTTTAATGCAGAGCCAGAATGACTTCATAGTGATATATCCAATTAACTTTAACATCACTGTGTTTTTACTTAATTTTGATTTTATAATTTTCTTTTACTCAGAAAATCTTCTCAACACAGATATTTGTTTTTTAAAATCTTACATTATTAAAAAATTATTTCTGAATAAGAATAGCACTATGATGTATAACAATATTACCAAAGGATTTAAAATTTCTTTATGACTCTGTTCACCTTGGATAAAATTTCCCCCTTAGACTGAGCTTTTTAAGAACTGAATTTTGGTTAGACATTAGAAACTCTATCAATATTACTTGAATGAATAGTTTGCCGATTAAATAAATAGTTTTGATTCCTATATATTCCATACAACAGAACAAAAATGTGTTAGGGATAAAAAATCAAGTGGGTTTCTAAAAGTCAAGTTCATTTGGTAAGCAATTAGCTGTATGAATTCCATATGCCTGTTTGCATAAAAATTTTAATTTATTTAGAATATATTGATATAATTTAAGAAGACAGTTTATGCAGAATCCTGAATTTGGATCAAATCCTCATTAATAGGATTGTGGATTGAAACTTCTTCCTATTTTTTGTTCCCATTAAAAGGCATTAGGAAAGATGCAAGGAATTATGGGAGGTTGTAAAAGACTAGAGCAGGGTTTGCCCCATCAAAGTATAAAGAATTGTGAATGATGCCTGAACTGCATATACTTCAGTTATTCATTCCTAACTTTATAAATGAGTTAATTCTTATCTTACTCTTTCTTCCAAACAGAGCACAACCATTTGATTATTGGTCTTACATAGAGATATTAGCTTTCATATTATAGAAGAGAAGGACAGAGGAATGGCTCAAAGAGAAAAGGATTTCTGGAGTCCTTCTGATATTGATAGGGTTTGGGGGATTTTTCTTCCTATCCCATAGAGGCCAATAATCTAGCTAGTACTTTTTATTTTACTCTGCTCTGAGTCAGGAAGGACTTTCATAGTCATATCACTCATGCTTCATTTAGCAATAAGGTTGAAGAAAAGAATGCCAGTTTAAACATATAATTTAACTCCCTGGTCCTGACAATAACCAGTGGGTGCAATTTATTCATCACACATCAATACACCTAACTCATAACAACAGGAAGTTTACCAAAGACAGTCATTTGAGAATTAAAGGAGTCTATACATGCTGACAGAAAAAGCAGCGTGAAGCATTTTCTGCCAATTTACTATTGACCCAATGGTTCTTTTGAAAACTCTTCACTCAAGAGAAAATAGGGAGATGTGAAAAAGAAATTGTTTGTGGAGGCAATCTAGGAGCTATTTTACATTGGGATGATTTTTACTGAATGTATCAGGGTTGAGGAATCCATCCCTCTAAATTCAGATTCTCTTTCCTTCCTTTATAAGTAAGCATAACCTTGGGTCATGAGCTATGTGGCTAATTGGAGAATAATTCATTTTATGTACCCTGACATAAAGAGCCTAACAAGGATAAAAATACCCGTTGCTTTTTTTCTTTTTTAAACAATGTCTTTATTGTGTCTCAGGGCTGTTGCTCTTTAATTAAGTACATTGCTAACAAGAGGCAGGAACTCTGTTTCTCATGCTTTCAGAATCCCTACCAAGATGATAGGTTATGTGGTCAACTTTCAGGGGCTCAAAGGCTCAAAAGTGAGAAGCATCTCTCAAAATGTAAGGTCACAAAGAGCAAGTGCTACCTTCTTTCTTTGAAATAGTCATCCACTTATGGTGGGATTCCTTAACTCTAAAAGACTTTCTCTAGGAAACTCTTCCTACGGTGAGGTTTGAAGATAGCCAACTGATGAGAATACAGCACGTCACTCTACGTATTGTGACCATATTTTCTGAACTAAAAATCAGCACCAGATCTGGCAATATGATAAAATATTTGAAATTGGGACTACTCTAGAAATCCTCCACATATGGTTGCCATACCTTGATGTCTTCAGAAAACCAGGACTTGATTTGTGTTTGATGTCATCTGGATATCATATGATATTATATTCTTTGGATCTTTCAGAAGAAAGTTGGGCTTTTTTTGGCTCTTTTTGATTTGAGGTTTAACCATCATCATATAGAATTTGCAATAAGTAATATGTGCTATAAGTGGAACATCTGTAGTGTCCTTAAATTATTAAGTTTTAGTGTTTTTATTTGTATATTTGTATGTTTTCAGTTATATTTTAAATTCCTTGAAGGCAGGTCATTTTGGACCTGCCTTAGAACCTAGAATGGCAGATTTACTATTTACTGATTTAATACATGTGTTTTCAGTACCTATCCTACATCCCCAAATCCTTAGTGACTGAAATTTCTAGCCAGAACTGTGTTTTAGGTGGTCATTTTCTCCCAATGTAACTTCTCTATGACATAAATGCAAGTAGCTTATAGAGCTTAGCATAGTAAGGTAGCTATTAAGTTCAGGCTGAAATATTACTCCTTTTATAGAAAAGAGTCTCTGTGCAGAAAATTAGGCCTTTGGGGCTGGTGGTCTTTGAATAAATGTCCTTGTCATCCCAGTGAATGTATTGCTCTCATAATAATGTGTAGATGGAAGAAATGGCCTAGAGCAGTCAGCCATCCATCTAATGCTTTAGGCATTTTAGAAAAGGCAACAAATTGGGCCCTGTTGTTGCACAATTTTTCTATTAGGTGTTTGAAAATGTCAGACAAGAGATGGAAGGCAAGGTGTGGCACACCTGCCTCCATTTATACTCAACACCATTCATTGCTTTCTTTCTTTACAAGAAATTGAACAAGGAACCAAGGCAGAGGCATAATATACCTTTGTGCTGATGATTTGAGCCTGGATGGGACAGGAGATGAAAGAAATGTATGAAAAACCCAAGTGTCTGGGATGCAAGAAAGAAGACTCAGCATGTAGAGGAAGAATTAATTTTGAGAATGAATGGCGACTTAATGTTTCTATTAAACCCTCACTGAAAGAGATGTGACTTGGGTTTACTTTGCCTCCTATTCCTTGTGTCTTGGGGATATGCAGAGAATATGCTACTCTACATTCAGGTTAACAGGAATTCATCATTACTTAACTGAGGACAGCTGCACCTTTGAGAGAGGGAGCTGATGAGGACAAGAAAGGGAGTACAGAGGGAGCTTGGTGATTTCCTTGGATCTATTCATGTTCTGTTCTACAATGAAAAAGCAAAGTGAAAATTGACATGTTTTTCTGGCTGTTACATTGAAAAGAAAAAGGAAATCATGCTTTTTAAGCTTTGAGGAGGCATAAAATACTCATCATCTTATCTGTAATTAGCCTTGAAATAAGAAGTACTGTCCTTTCACAGAGGTGGCACATTTTCTTTGCCTTGCCTGAACTGGGTGATGTTTCCATGGAGAACACTGATTGATCTCTGTGAGATCCTGAGAAAGCAGCATGGGTTTTATTGGCCCCGTAAAAAGTACCAAATGTGGAAAGTGTACTTAGCATATGTGGATGAGCGTGCAGTCTCACAGCACCTCTGCTTTTGAGTCAGAGCAACTGCATTTAGTTCACAGCTTCCTGTGCTGATTGGCAGCTTCATTTATGAAGTCAAGAAACCTAACCAGACCCCTAGCCACATCACACATGTGTTAGAAAAACCTCTGAGTAAAAGTTATTTCAGGAAAAGGTGATATATAAATTAGGTAATGGAAGATTTTCAAGTATTATTAGAACAGGGTTTTTCAATCCTGGCTCTATTAACATTTGGGGCTAGGTACTTCTTTGTTGCGAGGCAGTCCTGTGCATTCATTGTAGGATGTTTAGTAGCATCCCTGGCCTATACCCACTAGATGCCATTAGCATCTCCTTCCAAGTTGTGAAAATAAAAAGAAAATGTCTCCAGACACTGACAAGTGTCCCATGGAGGGCATAACTGTCCTCAGTTGAGAACTACTAAATTAGAATTAGATATGGAATAAACATTTGCTCCCAAAGGCAAGTGATTCAGCTGAGAGACTTAAAGTTATGAAGGCTTGTTTAACTGACGATTATTATTTGTCTTTATAAAAACCAGCCTCCTGCCAAAGTGTAAGTAAGTAGATGAATAATTTTCTTTCAAGGACAGAGAATTGGCAAGAGGCTGTATGGCTCACTCAGCAATGCCAGGACATCATTTGGTTAGGCAGGTGATCTTGACACAACCTTTGAGCAGACTCACCTCTGCTCTACACTCAATGGAAAGCAATAGTCACTGTGGAAGTACTAAAGGGAACGAATTCTATTCTCTTAGTTTGCTCATCTCCCCCCCTTGCCCTTTTATTCAGCTCTCTCCTTCCCAGCTTCTCTTTCTTAAAGAACAAAAATTGGAGGCTGTGTAATTGGCTTTAACAAGTGTCATCTCACCTGCTCAACTTTTGGGATCAGTGCTATTATGGTTCTGAGTCTCAGAGTTGTTCCTTGGGCAAAAATGTGATGCCAGAAAACTCCATGGTTTCCCAGACTTCATTTTCTTTGCTCTTTACCCTCCCTTCACCCATGCCTTTTTTTCAACCCATGTCACATTCTCTGCAAATCCACCTCCAGGTGCCACAAATGCCTCCTTAATCTTTCTTCCCTCTCACTTTATATAAATCAGATTTGGGGGAAGGAGGAGAATCTGATTACCGGTACACAATGTAGCTAAATATACCTCTCTTTTGTCTTTTGGAGACTGGTATGTACAGTCTTTTAAAACATCTTTAAAATTGACATATTGTAAAATTATTTTTTATATATAGTTCTATGAGTTTTAACACATGTAAAGGTTTGTGTAACCACTACCAAAACCAGGATAGAGAACATTCCAACACTTAAAAAACCCCACCAAACCACCCCTTGTTTTGCTCCTTTGCAAAACCCCGCTTCCCACTCCTGAACCCTGTTCTCCATTCCTACACCTTTTGCCTTTTCCAGAAGTCATGTAAATGGAATCATAAAGAAAGTGAGCTTGTTTCACTCAGCATAATTCATGTTGCTGTTTGCACTGTTAGTTATTTCTTTTTCTTGCTAGGTAGCATTGATGTACCACAGTGTGTTCATCCATTCACCTGTTGGAGGACATTTGGGTTGTTTGCAGCTCTTGGCAAATATGAGTAGAGTTTCTATAAAGTTTCCTGTATAGGTCCTTGTGGAAACAAGTTTTCACTTCACCAGGGATGGCAATGTTGGATCATATGGTAAATAGCCGTTGTTATTTTCCAGAGGAATTTTTACTTTAATTAGATCCAAGAATGAATTAAACATTTAAACTGTAATGATTCTGTAAGTGTGGAATTTCAGGCTGTGCTTTTCAGATTTAGAGTAAGATTGTTTGTATGTAAATGAGTGTACATGAGTATGCCCGAGTGTGTGTGTGTGTGTGTGTGTGTGTGTATGCATATGCTGGGCATGTTAAAGATTGGGAGCCCTGAAATCACTTCAGCTTAAATGGGTGGCCTATTCTTGCTCACCTTGTGCTTGTGGGTCAACACGCCAATTTTTCTCCCAATGCTTTTATCCTGACCTATAGTATTAGTACAGGAAGAGCTATTTAAATTGGATAACTGTTTGACAAACAACCGTCTGTTCTTGACAAGTGGATTTCCTTCCATCTCTAAATCTCATGACTATGACTGCGACTCTATGCTTGAATCATTCTCTAGCTACATAAATTTCATGGTTGTCAGCAATGCCTAATCCATCTTCCATTGTATGGAACTACTCAGGCAGCAGACTCCCTGAGGTGGGAGTGCTCCCTGCATTCACTAAAGTACCTGCCATCCTTAGGATGCCTGCAGTTTGTGTCCTAGAGAATTATTTCATTTTAATTTTTACTGCAAGAAAAGTCTTTGCCAAAGGAAAACATGAGCAATGCATCAAACAATTTCTATTGATATTTCTTTCTATTTTCAAATGGCTTTCATTGCCAGAGGTTTTGTTCCAAAATTCCACAATTCAGAGTTTGCATATACCACTATTCTTTTTCATCTTAAATATCATTGCCATGTATAGCCTATGTTCAGAAAATGTTGAGCTGAATGGATGAAATAAATAGTTTGGTGAAAAACAGTAAGATCGATATAATCATAATTTTCTTTCTTCTGTTACCATTATTTATACAGTATTAAGCCTCTCTCTCTCTCTCTCTCTCTCTCTCTCTCTCTCTCTCTCTCTCAGCAAGATTTGGCTTTAGATGCCAACGATGTTTATTCCTTTTTTTTGTTTGTTTTGGTGTGTGTGTGTGTGTGTGTGTGTGTGTGTGTGTGTGTGTGCGTGTGTTCAAAAGAACATTTATTATACTTTTATAGTAGCCCCTTATGTTCTCATGCTTTCTTGCCAGATGCCTTGGGAGCAGCAGGTGCTTTCTAGGCTGGGCTTTTGGACCCTTTTGAGCTTTTGGAGGCACTGCCTTCTGGCCTGCAGGTTTCTGGGCGGGAACCTTGTGGGCTGGAGCCTTCTTGCCTGCAGCGGTCACCTTTTTTGCTGGAACCTTTGCAGCAGCTGCTGTAGCAGCAAGTGCTTTTTTGGGAGGAGCTTTTAGGAGAGCTGCCTTTTGAAGCTTCCTAACTTCAAGCTTGATCATTCGGTTCCTCATTTTCTTTGCCTTCATTACTTTGTAACAATAAAAAATCTGTCACCTTGGCTTTCTTGTCTCTGACTTCAATCTTCTTGACCCATCTTGTTGCTGCCCATTTTGTATTGATAGCTGCCTTCTCCCAGGCTTGTTGAACATACTTCTGGCGGGCACTGTGTGAGAATTTGAGGATGACGCCAGTGAGCTGCATGCATTTGAAAGGCATAGCCTGTCTTCTTACTTGAGTGTAAGGTCCATCAACCAAAACCCTGTTCTGATTGATAACATCTACAATCGCGACCAGCTTCCCAGCATGAGGTCCAAAGGAGATGTAGGCCACCCAGCCAACTTCCACGAAGTGTCTGAACACCATGTGGGTGGCGCTTGGTGAGAAGGAAGGAGGCCTGCCCAGCCATAGGCATGTGTAGAAGGCCGCCCAGCCCCTGCACTGTATTCCCATTTTTAACTAGGTATTTTTATACATGTTTTAATATGACCCAAACCCCTGAATTGATTATGATGTGACCAATGCAATATATAGTCTAAAGTAGACAACATTAATATGCTCATTGGAGGAAAGAAAAGATGCCAAAGTCTATATTATTGATAACATACTGTTTTTCACTCTAGACCAGTGGTTCTCAACCTTCTGGCCCTTTAAATACAGTTCCTCATGTTGTGAGCCAACCAAACATTGCTACTTCATAACTGGAATGTTGCTACTGTTATGAATCATAATGCAAATATCTGATATGCAGGATGGTCTTAGGCAACCCCTGTGAAAGGGTCATTCGACCGCCAAAGGGGTCGCGACCCACAGGTTGAGAACCACTGCTCTAGAGAATAGTAAGTACAAAAACTTAAAATGAAATTTATTTAGTAGTTTGTATGAATAGTTTATGTTTGGTAGAAATGTGATTAAGTGCTCAAAGAAATTGAAGTTAAATGTTATTTTGCAAAACAAAAACAAGACAAAAAACCACAAGACAAAAAACAATAGCAATAAATAGATAAGCAATATTTCTGGCTTTATCTTTCTAACCACTAGTTTTTACCCTTAGTAAGTAAAGTGACAATATTTATTTTGGAATTGTTAGTAAAATTTAATTAGGTAACTTGTACTGTAAACTCCAGAGCTCACTTGAATTTGAAAGATGGAGTCACTGATTATTGTATAAATTTGGACATTATTTTACTACTCCAGTTACCAGATATTACATACTTATTCTTTAACCATCCCACACAAAATTGTTCTATTATACATATACCACAGTTCTATGGTAACATATTTGAATTCAGGTCCATCTTTACCAATGATCTGTGCTTTAGGGTGGGATATATGTCTCATTTTCCTTTGCAATTTTAGCATTAAGAGCAGTGTCTGACACATTGAATAAGATACCTGAGGTATAAAGATAACTTTAGCCAACATTTCAGTTTTTTTGCATGAATTTAAATATGTATGTATATATGTATATGTGTTTGAGAAGCTGATAGGTAGTAGAACTGAATGAAAACAGAGCTGCTTGCTGAGTTGTATAGACTATATGGGTGGATATTTTAACAAATGGGGATGATAGCCCTAGCCTGTTTGGCTCAGTGTATAGAGCATTGGCCTGTGGACTGAAGGGTCCCAGGTTCAATTCCGGTCAAGGGCACATTCCGGGTTGCGGGTTCAGTCCCCAGTAGGGGGCATGCAGGAGGCAGCCAATCAGTGATTCTCTCTCATCATTGATGTTTATATCTATCTTCCTCTCCCTTTCTCTCTGAAAACAATAATTTTTTTAAAATGGGGATGATAATTTATTGGCAAAGAAAACAAGTGAGTTTTATAATATTTTGTTATAAAAAGTAGGTCTTCTTTGATCAACTTGAAAAGACAAGGGCTCCAGACTTTATAATACTTTAAACAATAAAGAATTTAAATAAAAATAAAGACAAGGGCTCCAATTCACTCTGCTAATTTGATTTCAAGAGCTGTTTGAGCATGCCTGGAGCCAAAATTTCTTCATAAAATGGCTTTTTTTTCACTTCTCAAGAATAATTCTATCACTGTAACTCAAAACTACGCTGGAAAGTGATGGAAAAGGTAGCTACGTGGGAAACATTGCACCATGTGTACCTCAGTGAGGTTAGCAATTCAAATTGCCTTCCTTTCAATTTTTTAAAAATTGATTTTAGAGAGAGGAAAGGAAATGGAGAGGGAAGGAGGGAGGGAGAGAGAGAAAGAGTGAGAAGAAGAGAGATAGAAATGTTGATTTGTAGTTCCACTTATTTATGCATTCATTGGTTGCCTCATATGTGCCTTCACTAGGGATTCAACCTAAAACCTTGGCATATTGGGACAATGCTCTAAACAACTGAACTACCTGGCCAGGAACCCTTCAATTTTATTTTGCAATCAAGTTCACATAATTCCTAATGAGATAACAGAGCAAAGGCCCAGGTCAAATTATTTCATCTGAAATGTGGTGGTAGTGGTGACAATTTAGGCCAACATCTACATGTTATTGTTTCAATTCTAGGTAGAGATTTGGTTTTAGCACTAGCTTGCAATGATGTAGATGTCAGTCTGATAGGACCTTGGACTGGCAGTGAGGCTCCATGGGTAGCTTTGCCAGGTAGCTGGCCAAACTGTTTTGGAAAGAAATAGATTCCTTCTGAATGAGAAGGCCACACACAGAAAAGTAGACTTTTCTTACTGAAGGACGACCCTTAGTAGAACGCTGTAGTAGGCTGTTGGTGCTTCACTCCCAGGCTCTTTACTAGGTTGAGGCATTATACTGTCCTGATATCAAAGCAACTGCTTTAGTTCCACTCCTGTGGTAGATTGAATTGATGGCCCTATTATTTTTTTGCTTCTTCTTGTGTCCACACCCTTTGCCATGTGACTTTGAAGTTCTTCCCACTAAAGAGGTGGACTGTATTTTTGACTCTGTGGTAAGTAAGCTTTAGCCAAAGGGATATGAACAAATGTGAGCTGACCCAAAGGTGCACTTGTAATGACTGAACGTTTCCTCTTATATATCTGCCAATACCTTGAGAAGCATGTGTCCAGGCTAGCCCACTGGTTCAAGGAAGAGGATGAGAGACATGTGGAGCAGAGCTAAGTCACCCAAGCCAAGGTCAGACTAGGTCCATTGATCTTCAGTCACCCTTACAGATGTATAATTAAGTCACCCAACAGAGATCAGCAAAGTCACTCAGTCAGAGCTCAGCCTAGATCATCTGAATTCCTGTTGACTCATGGGCTAAATAAATACTTATTGTTTGCCACTGAGATATTGTGGTTGTTGGTTACACAGCATTACTCTGGCCATACTTAGTTGGTACATCCTCTTTCTCCCCAAAAAGTCCTAGTAGCATGGAGCATATACATTGTTGCTTCTGCTATGACTGCCTTATTTCATTAGGAATTTGCATTCCTTTTCAGAATCAATGCCTACTCACCTTTTTATAGAATCAGATAAAAACACACATTAGAAAAGATTTAGGGATGCCTGATTTAAATGGTTCTAATGAGAAATTAAAGCTAATACTAGGTTCCAGAACTAAAGAAAAAAAAACAATCAGAATTTATGGCCAGATAATTCTGATAAAAGAAGTGTGGGTAGTGGAGAGTAGGTAGAGGGGAAACACGTTAACCTTTCTATTTTTAGTGAGGAAGATTTCTCAGTAAAACAGCATGTTAATTCATAACCTCTCTATAATTCCTTTCATGTAGGATTTGGATATATAGCATAATTTTAGCAGACCATAATTTTCTATTTATAGATAGGAGAGATGTTATTTTTTCACCTCCATAGAGTATAGAAAATGAATATATCTGAAGTCCCTATACATAATGAAGAAAAGTAAAAGGACTCAATAACTCTTGACATGTGATGTCTTACAATGTTCCTATTTCCATTCTATTTTCTCTGCTGGCCCATCCTTGCAAATGAAACAGTTGATGATACTTTTCTTGTCACTATCTACATTAAAACATATCTCAGTCATTCTATATAGTGATATTGAATAATTTTATTAGCTACATAAACATTTTAGTCATCAGTGAAACTCTCCCAGCACAGATAAAATAGGTTAGAGTGTTAGGTCAAAAGAGAGCACCCTATAATTAGCTGTCACCCCTATGGAAAATTTCAAATAATGACTTTTTCCCTTTTTTAAATCTTGAATGCTCTGGGGACCAAGTAGCAACTCCATCCACAGCTATTGTCAAGCATATTTCTTTTCTCATCAGTAATGAGGAGTGATCTTTCCCTCGCCTAAATGTATCATCTTAGAAAAATATCTAGATATTTTTGTTGCAATATTGAATGTCTTTTTGAAATCTCAGTTTTAATGTAGTCAGAACCACTAATATTAATATTTAATGGGAATGTCTATATTTTAACCCTAAATATCTTTACTATATTAAACTTCCTTTCCTATAAGATTTGATTGTTAGCATATATGTCTTTAAAAAGTCCAGTTTTCCCATCTTTTCTTGTTGTCAGCCAGCGTAGCTCATGAGAAGAGATGGCTATGCCCATAAAGGACATTGTGCTCTTCCTGGCTAGTGGATACCTTGGACTAAATCTCTCTGAGCCTAAAGTCTGATCTTATTTAAGCTGAATCGACATAAACAGTTTATTTCCGTACACTAAATGCTATAATGCATAGCAACACTGTTGTAGGTTGGGTTTCCCAGGAAGCAGATCCTGAGATGGAGTTTAGTGGGCAAGTTATTTATTAAGTAGCGCCCTAGGGATCATCATATTGCCATTCAATTTCTCCCTCTGCCCAATTCTGCTTCCTTCCCCTCCCTAGTACTCACATTTCATTAGTTTGCATAATATTTAAAATGAACAAACATCTACAATTACAATGGAAATTCATAACCTCTCTATAATTCCTTTCATGTAGGATTTGGATATATAGCATAATTTTAGCAGACCATAATTTTCTATTTATAGATATGAGAGATGTTATTTTTTCACCTCCATAGAATATAAGAAATGAATATATCTGAAGTCCCTATACATAATGAAGAAAAGTAAAAGGACTCAATAAACAGATTTGAGGACAAAAACCCAACTAATCTTTTTTAAGCACATAACTTAAAATATGGGAGCTGAACTGTGTGGGTGGACTGGAAGGGAGCCTGTTATTTGTGGGCAATCTAAGTGTCATGGGCTTAGGTCGCCTTACTTTCCAGAGCAAATGATAAGGTCAGTCAGTGAGTTAAACTGAAGACTTGTAAGAAGGCTTTGATTCTACCTCCAGTTCAGAGGCAAATTGTATTGTCTTCAGCTGAATTCATGCCTGAGTACAATACAAAGCACGCCTAATACAATTTTACATGTTTTAAAACATTAGTAATTCAAGACATTAATGAAAAAAATTGAAGAAGGCACAAATAAATCGAAAGATATTCCATGTTCATGGATTGGAAGAATAAATAAAATGTCCAAACTACCCCAAGCAATAAACAGAGTCAATGCAATTCCTATCAAAATTTCAATGGTGCCTGGCTGGTGTGCCTCAATGGCTGAGCGTTGCCCCATGAACTAGATCACAGTTTGATTCCCAGTCAGGGCACATGCCAGGGTTGTGGGCTTGACCCCCCAGTAGGGGGCGTACAGGAGGCAGCTAATCAATAATTCTTTTCCACCATTAATGTTTCTATTTCTCTCCCTTCCTCTCTATGAAATTAATAAAAATATATTTTAAAAAGTAAAAATAATAAAAATTTCAATGGCATTTTTCACAGAAATGGAACAAATATCCATAAAATTGTATCTAGCAACAGAAGACCCTGAATAGCCACAGCAATATGGAGAAAGAAGACCAAAGCTGGAGGCATCACACTCCCTGATTTCAAACTATATCACAAAGCTATAGTAATCAAAGCAGGATGGTACTGGCATAAAAACAGACACATAGATCAATGGAACAGAATAAAGAGCCCAGAAATAAACTCATACATATGTGTTCAATTAATTTATGACAAAGAAGGCAAGAATATACAATGGGGAAAGGACAGTCTCTTTAATAAATGGTATTGGGAAAACTGCACAGCCACATGCATAAGAATGAAATTAGACTACTATCTTACCCAACACACAAAAATTAATTCAAAATGAATTAAAGACTTGAATGTAAGACCTAAAACTATAAAATTCCTAGAAGAAGTTATAGGCAGTAAGCTCCCTCACACTGGTCTTGGCAATGATTTTTTGGATCTAATGCCAAAAGCAAAGGCAAGGAAAGCAAAAATAAAGTGGGATTATATCACACTAAGAAAGCTTCACAAAGGAAACAAGCAACAAAATGAAAAGGCAACCTATGGAATGGGAGAAAATATTTGCAAATCATATATCTGATAAAAGAATAAAATCCAAAAAATATTAAAAAAACCTCATGTTAACTTAATAGCAAACAAACAACAAACAATCCAATTTAAAATGGGCAGAAGATCTGAATAGACATTTTCCCAAAGATGACATACAGATTGACAACAGGTACATGAAAAGATGCTCATACCACAAATTATCAGGGAAATGCAAATCAAAATTACCATGAGCTATCATCTCACATCTGTTAGAAAGGCTATTATGAAAAAGACAAGAAATTACTAGTGTTGTGCACTGTTGGTGGGAATGTAAATTGCAGCCACTAAGGAAAACTGTTAGAAAGTTCCTTAAAAATTTAAAAATAGAGCTACCATATGATCCAGCAATTCCACTCCTGGGTATTTATCCAAAGAAAGCCAAACACTAAGTTAATAAGTATTAAGAACATCCATGTTTATTGCAACATTATTTACAATAGCCACGATCTAGAAAAAAACCTAAGTGTCATTGAGGGATGAATGGATAAAGATGTGACATATATCTGTTGAGGTGTGATTTAGTATATATATAATGGAACATTATTCAGCCATAAAAAGAATGAAATCTTGCCATTCATGACAACAGGGTTAACCTTAAGGGTCTTATTGTAAGTGAAATTAGTTAGATAGAGATAGAAAAGTATTGTATGATCTCACTTGTATGTGGAATTTAAAAACAAAAACAAGCTCATAGAATCAGAGAACAGATTGGTGGTTGCCAGAGGTGGGATTAAGTTAAATGAGTGAAAGGAGTCAAAAGGTACAAGTTTCCAGTTATAAAATAAATAAATCCTAAGGATATAATGTACAGCAAGGTGATTATCCTATATTATAAAAGCCTAATATGCAAAGTGTCTGGTTGTCTGGTTGTCTGTTCAACCAATCAAAGAGTAATACGCTAATGATATACTAAGGCCATTCAACCGCTCACTATGATGTGCATTGACCACCAGGGGGCAGACAGTCAACCAGTTAACCAGTCAATATGACATGCACTGACCACCGGGGGGCAGACACTCCGACCAGTAGGTTAGCCTGCTGCTGGGTCTGGCCAATCGGGACTGAGCAAATGGGCCGGACATGCCCTGGAGCCCTCCCAGGGTCCCTTCCCAGCTGGCCAATTTCCCACATCCCTCCCTGGCTCCGATCATGTATCAGTGGGGTCCCTCTTGCAATCTGGGACCCCTTGGGGGATGTCAGAGAGTCGGTTTTGGCCCAATCCCCAGACCAGGCCGAGGGACCCCACTGGTGCATGAATTCATGCACCAGGCCTCTAGTAGTTAATAATACTGTCTTGTATATTTGAAAAATTGCTAAGAGTAGATCTTAAAAGTTCTCATTACAAGGAAAACAATTTGTAACTCTGTGTGGTGATGGATGTTAAATAGACTTATTGTAGTGATCATTTTGTAATATATACTAATATCAAATCATTATGTTGTATACTTTAATATAATGTTATGTGTAAATAACACCTTAAAATTAGTAATTCATTTTTCTTATTGTTTAGTTGAAATTCTTGTGTCAAGCAGTTTCTAGCATGTGAGGGGACCATGGAGTAAAAGTGAAAGAGAAAGAAAAAGACCTTTCATGGAGAGAAGCATAATGGGACAGGCTGACAAATGGGTTATGCCTAAAGTTTGAGATTGAGTTGAATAACAAGGCAGAAACATAAAGGATCTTAGGACTGGGAAGACATTGGTGGGAATGTAGGAAGGTGTTGTGTTTGTGGGTATGTGGGTGGGGAGGTGGTCTGAGGTGGGGGTAACTTTAATATTTTTGTTAAGACTACTTCTTAAGAGTAGATTTAGGCTCATAGCAAAATTGAGGGGAAGGTACAGAGATTTCCATATACCTCCTATCCCTACATTTGCATGGCCTCCCCCATTATCAACATCTACCAGAGTATATGCTTGTTACAACTGATGAACCTATGTAAACACATACCATTATCACCCGGACTTCCCCCTCCCCCCTCCCTCTGCAACCTCTAGCAATCACTGATCTTTTTACTCTCTCCATAAGTTTTGCCTTTTCCAGAATATCATAGAGTTGGAATCATACAATACTATGTAGCCTTTTCAGATTATCTTCTTTCACTTAGTAGTATATACACTTAAGGTTCCTCCATGCCTTTTCATGGTTTGATGGCTCATTTCTTTTTAGTGCTAAATAATATTCCATTTTCTGGCTATACTTACTGTTTATTTATCTATTGACCTACATATTGGTTGCTTCCAAGTTTGGGTAATCATGAATAAAACTGCTATAAATATGTGTGCAGCTTTTCTCATAGAGATAAGTTTTCAACTCCTTTGGATAAATACCAAGAAGCATACTTTAATTTTTAATTTCATTTACTTCTAAATTGTTTGAGACTTTTAGTAATGATCTGAATTAATTTAATGATTGAAGGTAATTAAACACTTAGTAGCCACATTGGATTAAACTGAGTGAAAAAGATGCCTATCTTGTGATTTGCACCAAACCAAGAATGTGGGATAGAATCATTGCACTAGGTTTTAGCACAACAGTATCAGCTTAGGCAACCGATCAGAAAGCACAAATAGTGTCTTACAATGGGCAATAGACATTATGAGTACATGTGATTTGATTTGTTAAATGTATTGTCTCAAACACACATTTAAATTAAATGATTATAAATGGAATCATTTTTTGTACTGAGCAATTTTCTTAGAGATCAGATTTTACAAAAAACAAAAAGCCAAAGAAAGCATAAAATTTGACTAAAGGAAGTTCCTAATATCATGGACATCTTCATATTTAATAGATAAGCAAATACATTTCAATTAAGAATGAGAAATACCACAGAGATCAAATGCTCCCTTGAAAGTACAGTGCTGTTCAGGCAATGATGCTTGATTGTGAGATGGGGAGGGAACAGGCAAATGACTCCATTAGATGGATGAGCACTTGCTGTTTTTTTTAGTGCATTAAAAATATTTTGAGAGAGCTGCTTTCAACAACTCTTTCTCTTCTCACTTAGTGTCCTCTGTGAGTCATCTTTTTTCCAGGTGGAAAAGCTGCAAGTATTAGCATAGTATTTCCTCTATACTTAATAAAGGTGTATTTTTTATGAGATCATTGATCCTCATCTTTAGCAGAGGGAGGCAAGTAAACTTATCAGAGGCAAAATATCAAGAGTGTAAGGGCAGGGGCAGGGTGGGAGGAAATGAGGCATGGGTAAGTAGACACGGAGGGAAAGTAATATTACTGTGTGCTCAACTACATGTGCCAGGCATTGTATTTACTTTGCTTCACTTAATCTTCCCAAGGACCTGATCTAAGTATTATCTCCATTTGATAAATGGGTGAAATGAGTCTCAGAGCATTTAAGCAACTTGTCTAGGTTGCACAGGGAGTATCATAATAATGTACTGCAGATCCAAAATTCTAACCCAGGTGAATCTGGTCTCCAGCACATCCTCTTCCACTACAGCAGGATGCTCTGGGTAAGAAACTGAAGGTGGAGAGCCAGGTAACACATGTATCTGGGGCTGGGCATTTGGCAATAGCTCACCTAAAAGCATTTGAAGTCTAATGTTTTAAAGACACTGTTGAGGTTAAACTGACCTAATCTGAAAAACTGAATTTGCACCAAGAATTAGATGCAACTTCTGCAAATAAGCCTGAAAGAAAAATTACACAGGACATTCAATACTATTTTCTTAAATTATTTAAGGAACAAGATGGGCGTGGTGGTGGTGTAAGTAAATACCCAAGCAAATGAGAGAAGGCAGCTTTCACTTCACAGAAGTTGTTTAGTGCAGAATGATGTATCATATTTTAAACACACATTAAGTAATATTGTACAGGTTAAAATGGAAAAGGGGTGACAATTTCTTTGGCTGTCTATGGCTCTTTTATTTTAAGAAACATTTGACATAAAGTTTAAAAATTAATTTGACTTATGGAACTTGTGGTGAATGTGTTTTATACCAACCAGGGTTACTGAAAATGTGGTCCCTCCACCAGTCCCAGTCTACTCAACGTTACTGGTGTGTGATAAGAACAGGGATTGAGAATAAGCATGTAGAAACGTGTATAAAAACTGACATTACTATAATATTGTGTGATCATTGGCTTGCATTTTGTATGCTTTTAAATATTTTTCTAATGGTTTTCTTTCATTATGTTTTATAAAGTTATTGGCCTATGACAATAATAGCTTGAGGAGCACTAATACATGTGACACTTGACTATTCTGACTCTTAAGCAGCTCTTTGTTAAATGCCTTGAAGGTGTTATTGTGTTTCCCTTGTTTTTATTTTTTTTAAATATATTTTTATTGATTTCTGAGAAGAAGGAGTAGGGAGAGAGAAACATCAATGATGAGAGAGAATCATTGATCAGCTGCCTCCTGAATGCCCCACACTGGGATTGGGCCACTGACCAGGAATCTAACCGTGGCCTCCTGGTTTATAGGTCAGTGTTCAACCACTGAGCCACGCCAGCCAGCCATGTTTCCCTTAGTTTTATTTTTATCTCGAGTCTGGCTAGTATATATACTTCATATTTACTCATCTAATTTCTTATATATCAATGAATGATTTCAGTATCCATAAATAAATCCATTTACTGTTCAACTGTAACACAGACTTTGGTGATTTCAAATGATTATCTTAACCCATAGCCAAGTGCTCCCTAAGTATGCTTAAAGCCTTAGAAATTATTCTAAATTATGTCCCCTGCTGGTCTGGGAGGGGGTATCCCTTCTTCTGTAAATCTTCTATTAGTGCCTTTGATCTTTGATTTGTATGTTTTCTAACTAAGAGTAATTTGATGTTTGCTTAATACTGAATCTGTTTGGTCCATGATAATAGCATTATTCCAAATATATATACATTTTTTTCTGAAAATAGTTCACTATTTTTTGTGTGTGAGTGATAACAATGTATTTTAATTTAAGTTTTCATGGTGTATATTTTCATAGTAATTTTTTCTAACCAGCTTTCTATCTCTATTAACCTTTCAGTGATGCGATCATGGTAAATTTACAGGATATGGACAAATTAACAAATACTGTGGTACTTGCAGTATTTTATAAACAGTTGTGACTGCTAAGAGGCAATGGGCATATATAAAAAATTATTTGGAAGGGAGCATATGAAATGTGATTATACATTGAACTCTGGTGATTCATTAGAATAAAGAACACAATTGTACAGAAGATATCTGTCAATCATGGGTCCTACTTTTAGCAGCCAGAGCACTCTGGTAAAATTCTTCTGACCTTCAGATTGTCATGTTTTATTTACAAGACCAGAGTGTGGCATACTTAACTGATAATATCACTTCAGGGACTCTGGGATCTCAACACATGAAGACATAACACAAAGAACCTTTTCTTTGTACCAATGATCTTTGTACTCTCAGTATGATTGCCAGTGCTCAAAGCCATTGCAATTTCTATGGAATCTGTAATACAAATCAATTCCATAATTTAATTCAGCAATGAGAAAAAATATGTTTAACATGTAGTGATTCAAGTCAGATTAGAACATTTGTCTTTGGGGAGAGGCTCAGAATCATATTCTTTTTTTTTTCCTCACATTGAAAGGCCAAGCATTTTAAAATCTAAACTGCTGAGTTTCCTTGAACAATACTTATACATAGTGTGAATAATTGATTTAAAGGATTTACACAGTTAGTTAGACTACATATTCCATGAGTTCAACCAATAAAAATTATTCTAATATTTCAGAGGTCTTAAAAACTCAACATATGATATGAAAATAAGGCTTTTTCAGAACAGATAATACCAACATTATCACCATAGTATTTGTTGGTAGAAGTAATTGATCACAGGGTGATTTTTTTTATCTTGACTTTTTCAAGGAGCTGCATTCTGTGATCCTTCTTAAAAGCTTCTACTGTGAGCATTGTTACTTTAAATGGTATGCTAGCTATGTTTAGCTACAAGATGCTTGACAAAGAACAGTGAACATGCTTGATAAACTCTTCATAAATTTATTATGAAGCAATATCTCCTTGCCAGTCCTTGAGTCATTACTTTTGACATTAAGCTAAGATACAAATGGAAGGTGAATATAAAGCCTATGCAATTATTTGAAATGACTAATATATATCATAGAGAGGGGTTGTTAATGAGAGTAAATGAAATCACAGTGTGCTTTTATAAAACCAAGAAGTGGTTAAAATTTAAAGTTTATCAGGATCTTCTAAACCACAGGTGAGCAAGTAATGTCAAAATAAATCTAGTTTAAAAACTATTTTCACTGCATTTTTCTAAATATTGCATATTTTTATACAAAATTTAATCAAGTTTCTCTTTTTCAGGTGCTGTTAAAATTACATTCAAATAATATTCATTGATTACCCTGTGCAAGGTACCACTGAGGATATGATCTAATGCTTAGAGCAGTGATGGTAAACCTATGACACGCGTGTCAGAGGTGACATGCGAACTCATTTTTTTGGTTGATTTTTCTTTGTTAAATGACATTTAAATATATAAAACAAATATCAAAAATATAAGTGTTTTACTATGGTTGCAAATATCAAAAAATTTCTATATGTGACATGGCACCAGAGGTAAGTTAGGGTTTTTCAAAATGCTGACACGCCGAGCTCAAAAGGTTCGCCATCATTGGCTTAGAGAAAATAATTTTAAATACATGGTTGTGATCATGTTTAGTGATCTAGGGAAGGGACTGAATTCCTATTAAAATTCAACCCTCATTACAATTAGATTTGGTGGTTTCAATAAATCACTTTACAGATTATTGAGCTAATGTGGTCACAAATCATATATCATCCACCTCCACTGGTCTCTGCCCTCCAGGATCTTAAATATAATTGGGAAGACAAGATATACAGACATTAAAAGTGAAATAATCGTCCTAGACAGTGATATGAGCTATCCCAAAGAAATACATGATGCTCCCTGTCTATGAACTAGTGACATTTATTGTATACAGAAGAGATCAAGCCAAGAAGTGTTACAGGAGTTCAGAAGAGAGAGGGAGGGAAGGAGAAAAGAAGGGAGGGAGGATGAAAGAAAGAGAGGTGGCTTTAAGTACACAGAAAATTTCATAAAGAAGGCAGGGACTGGAGATGGCTTTTTAGGGTGGGAGGACTTTGAAAAGATAAAAAGGATCAAGTGTGTCCAGTAGTTCTATGGCTTGAACCCAGGTTCCCAATTATATTTCTGCTTGATTTTATTCTTGTTATTATTCTTTCTACTCCTGTGGAAGTTTGCTGACTGCTTAGCAAAATCCATGTTCTCCTCTTCTTCCTGGGCTAGAGTGCTTTTCCCAGCCTTCATTGCAATTATGTGTGGCCATGTGGCTGATTTCTAGCCAATGAAATGAGTGAAAATGTATTATTCATTCATTGTGAAACTTAGCTTAAAACAACAGACATATGTTATTTGAGTTCCTGAGGGTTCAGGCATTCAGGAGTAGTATATTATATTAATTAGGTGATCTAGCTCAGGTCTCTTATGAGGCTGCAGTCAAGGTGCCGGCTGGGGCTACAGTCATCTGAAGGCTTGCTCAGGACTGGAGGGTTCACTTCCAAGCTGGCTCACTCATATGGCTGTTGGTGGGAGGCCTATGAACCCTTCTGTGGTAATACTTGAATCTATAATAATAATAGCATAATATGCTAATTAGACCAGACGTCCTTCTGGATGTCCTTCCGTCCTTCTGGACAAAGCCAGGGCTGTGAGGGAAGCTGGGGTCCTGGGTGCCTGCCAGTGGCTGGAGGGAAGCCCACGTCTTAGGTGCCAGAGGGTAGCCGGTGCCGGCAGCTGGGGTAAGGAAGGCCTACTCTTGCATGAATTTCGTGCATTGGGCCTCTAGTATTCTCATAATATGGCAGCTATTTCTCTCAGAGTGAGTGATTCAAGAGAGTAAGACTCAGCCCTGGAAGTCACACATTGTCATTTCTGCAATATCTTATTTGTTATGCAGGTCAACTCATTCAGTGTGGGAGGGGGCTATGCATGATCATGAATACCAGGAAGCAGAGCTCATTGAGGCTATTCTGAAGGATGGCTATCTGCTACTCTCATGCTCCCTCTAGAAAATACTCCCACATACTCTTTCAATCTCCTTTCCCTTTCCAGCTGGCTAAAATGAAATGACTCCCAGAGTAACTTGGGAGCCACACATTGAAGGTAGTAGTGCTTCCATCAGCCTGGGTCCTGAGTGACTGTATGGAGGAGAATACCCTGTTCATCTGTTTACCTGCTGAGTACTGGTAAGCGAACAAAACAAAGTTCTACTGCATTTGAGCCATTGTACAGTTTCAGGTCAATTTGGTTTGGTAGTTAGTCCTTGTTAACTAGTATAATTCTCATGTAGTGAACTTTTACAAAGTCCAATACTGGAGCAAAGTCAAGTACTACAGAGTGTTGAGGGAATGAGTGATTATATTACGTTCCTTTATCCTGTGTCACCTTTTCTTATGCTTGTTAAAACTTTTCAACAAGTTTCAATTGAGTGCCTACCATGTGTCAGGCTTTTTATTTATTTATTTATTTATTTATTTATTTATTTATTTATTTATTTTAGCAGCTAGGGGCACAGCTGTAACAACAAAACACAAAGTCCCTGCTTCACAGAACTCATATTTTAAAGGAATATCTAGTGGATGCCTCTTGAAGAATGTACCAAACAAGTTTGCTAATGTTATTATCTAGGGCAACGGTTCTCAACCTGTGGGCTGCAATCCCATTGGCGGTCTAATGACCCTTTCTCAGGGGTAGCCTAAGACCATCCTGCATATCAGATATTTACATTATGATTCATAACAGTAGCAACATTACAGTTATGAAGTAGCAACGAAAATAATTTTATGGTTGGCTCATAACATGAGGAACTGTATTTAAAGGGCCAGAAGGTTGAGAACCACTGATCTAGGGGTTCAAATCTATAAAGGTATTGCTGAATCTCCTGATCTGATGTAGGCCTGATAGATTAATATTTCTCCTAATTGTGCTCTAAACAATGCTGTGCTTTCAAACTTTAATGTGCACACAAATCACCAGGGAAACTTGTTAAAATGTTAAATCTGATGCAGTAGGTCTGGGGTGCTTCCTGAGACTCTGAATTTCTAACAAGTTCTCAGGTGATTCTGTTGGTCCATGGATCACAGTTTGTGTAGCAAGGCTCTAAGAAACATTAGTTACTGGATATTAAAGATACCTTATGTAGGAGAAGGAAGATGGTGGCCAGCAGGACGGCAGTGAAGAAGAGAGTGTGAGTGAGTGAGTGAGCAAAAAGAGGAGTGCGCAGACGTGGGGTGTGTGTGTGTGTGTGTGTGTGTGTGTGTGTGTGTGACAGTTAGATTCCATAGGACTTTTGGGGCTGGTGGGCCAGGCTCCCCTAGCTGGGCAGCCTCTGCTACTGCTGCAATCTCTCCCAGGGTGACTGGCTCTGCTGCAGAGGCCATGCAATCTTGAATGGGAGAGTTTCTGTGGCTGGGAGCCCAGATACACCTCCACCCAGGGTGCCCTTGGACACCACCTAGGACCCTACAGCCACTCCGGCCAGGGACCTGCTGCCTCGGCTGTGGACCCATGAACACTGAGACTACAGCCTCCCCAGATGCAGGCTCCTGTGAGTTCTAGAGCATGGTCCCCTCCCACCAGCCAGACACTTTAGCTCCAGGCTCTGCGACTGCACACAAACAGCCAAGCCTTATACAGCAAACCTGGGTACCCTGTCCATGCACTAACAGCAAGCCTTATGCAGCAACCCTGGATGCCACAACCACACTAGCCACCGCTAAGCCCTACACAGCAACACTGGGTGCCTCACGCAGCAACCCTGGGTGCCATGACCATGCAAATCACAAGCCTGCTGCTGCAGTCATAGGCCCAGTGCAACTTGATGCCTAGATCCTTTGGTGAGAGCAAAAATGGGGAGACAAAGAAACAACCCCCAAAGAAATAGAAGGTGGAATCGCCAGAAAAGGAACTAAATGAACTGAGGCATGCGATTTGTTAGAAAAAGAATTCAAAATAAGGGTCATACAGTTCATAAAACAGATGGATGAGAAAATCAACAACTTATGTCAGAATCAAGGGGAAATAAAGAGTGATATAGCTACAACAAAGAAACACTATGGAAGGTTTCAACAGTAGACTAGAAGAAGCAGAGGACCAATTTAGTGAATTAGAAGACAGGGCAGCAAAACACATCCAATCTGAACTACACTTGGAGAAAAAAATTAAAATGCAGGAAGAGAGCCTAAGAGAGCTTTGGGACAACATGAAATGAAGCAACATATGAATAACAGGGGTTCCAGAATGACAAGAAGAAGAGCAAGGGTTTGAAAACCTACTTGAAGAAATAATGTCAGAAAACTTCCCTGATTTGGAGAAGAAAGTCACACAAGCACAGAGAGTCCCAAACAAGATGACCCAAAAAGACCCACACCAAAACACATTATAATTACCATGGCAAATGTTAATGACAAAGAGAGAATCTAAAGGCTGCAAGAGACAGATAGTTACCTACAAGTGATATTCCATTAGATTATCAAATGATTTGTCAACAGAAACACATTAGGCTAGAAATGAATGGAAGGAAGTATATAAAGTGCTGCAGGGCAGGGGATTGAGTCCAAGAATACTCTATCCAGCAAGGCTATCATTCAAAATTGAAGGAGAAATCAGAGGCTTCACAGACTAAAAAAAGCCTAAGGGAGTTTATCGCTACCAAG
This sequence comes from Myotis daubentonii, assembly GCF_963259705.1. Classification (NCBI taxonomy): domain Eukaryota; kingdom Metazoa; phylum Chordata; class Mammalia; order Chiroptera; family Vespertilionidae; genus Myotis; species Myotis daubentonii. The sequence continues at coordinate 128,037,981 of NC_081861.1, read as the reverse complement.
CCAGCAATGCAAGAAATGCTAAAGAGACTGTTGTAAAAAGAAGAAATAAAAAGGGAAGAAGGAACATAGGCATAAAAACTAAAAATGGCTACAAACAAGTACCTATCAATAATAATCTTGAACGTAAAGGGACTGAATGCTCCAATAAAAAGACATCGAGTGGTTAAATGGATAAGAAAACATGACCCAAATATGTGCTGTCTGCAGGAGACCCACCTCAGAACAAGGGACACATACAGACTGAGAGTAAAGGGATGAAAAAATATCTATCAGGCAAATGGAATTCAAAGAAGAACTAAAACCTATCTTTCTCAGACTATTCAAAAAAATTCAAGAGGAAGGCACATTTCCAAGCTCTTTCTATGAAGCCAGCATTACCCTAATCCCAAAACTAGATAAAGACAACACAAAGAAAGAGAATTACAGGCCAATATTCCTGATGAACACAGATGCTAAAATCCTCAACAAAATTCTAGCAAATCGGATCCAACATTACATTAGAAAGATCATACACCATGACCAAGTGAGATTTATTCCAGGGATGCAAGGGTGATACAATATCCACAAATCAATAAACGTGATACATCACATAAATAAATTGAGAAATAAAAATCACACAATCAGCCTGGCTGGTGTAGCTCAGTGGATTGAGCATTGTCCCATGGACCAAGAGGTCCTGGGTTGGATTCCAAGTCAGGACACATGCCAGGGTTGCAGGCCCAATCCCCAGTAGGGGGTGTGCAGCAGGCAGTTGATCCATGTGCCTCTCTCATCAATGTTTCTCTCTCTCTCTCCTCCCTTGCTCTCTGAAATCAATAAAAAATATTTTTTAAAATCACATAATCATATAAATTGATGCAGAAAAGGCATTTGACAAAATCCAACAGGCTTTCCTGATAAAAACTCTAAGCTAAGAGGGAATAGAGGGATCATATCCCAACATAATAAACCGGCAGCCAACATCATATTCAATGGGCAAAAACTAAAACCATTTCACATAAGAACAGGAACAAGACAGAGATGCCCACTTTTACCACTCCTGTTCATCATAGTACTGGAAATGCTAGCTATAGTGATCAGACAAAAAAAGAAGAAATAAAAGAAATCCAAATTGGAAAAGAAAAAGTAAAATTGTCATTATTCACAGATGACATGATCTTGTACATAGGAAACCCTAAAGACCCCATAAAAAAACTACTAGGATTAATAAATGAATTTGGCAATGTAGCAGGATACAAAATTAACACCCAGAAATCTATGACTTTTTTATACATCAATAATGAACTCACAGAAAGAGAAACTGAAAAAACCCATTTACCAATGCAACAAAAAATTAAGATACCTAGGAATAAATTTAACCAAGAATGTAAAGGACATGTACTCAGAAAATTACAGGACACTGAACAAAGAGATAGAGGAAGACATAAACAAATGGAAGAATATACCATGTTCATGGATTGGTAGAATCAACATCATTAAAATGTCCATACTACCCTAAGAAATCTATAGATTCAATGCAATCCCTATTAAAATACAAACGGTATAGTTCAAAGACCGGGAACAAACTCTCCAAAAATTCATTTAGAATAAAAAATAGACCCTGAATAGCTACAGCAATCTTGAGAACGAAGAACAAAATTGGAGGGATCACAATACCAGATATCAAGCTATACTACAAAGCCACTGTTCTCAAAACTGCCTGGTACTGGCACAAGAACAGACATGTAGACCAATGGACCTGAAAAGAGAACCCAGAAATCGACCGAAGCCATTATGCTCAATTAATATTTGACAAAGGTGGCAAGAGCATACAATGGAATCAAGACAGTCTCTTCAATAAATGGTCTTGGTAAAATTGGACAGATACATGCAAAAAAAAAAAAAGAAACTAGACCACCAACTTACACCATACACAAAAATAAACTCAAAATGGATAAAGGACTTAAATATAAGACAAGAGACCATAAAAATCCTAGAAGAAGCCATAGGCAGCAAAATAGCAGACATTTGTTGTAGCAATATCTTTACTGATACAGCTCCTAGCAATGGAAACTAAGGAGAAAATAAACAAATGGGACTACATCAAAATAAAAAGGAAAAGAAACCATCAACAAGAAAGCCCACTGCATGGGAGAACATATTTGCCAATGTTATTTCCAATAAGGGTTTAATCTCCAAAATTTATAGGGAACTCATACAACTTAATGAGAGGAAGATAAACAATCCTATCAAAATATGGGCAAAGGACCTAAACAGACACTTTTTGAAAGAGGGCATATCGAAGGCCAAGAGACATATGAAAACATGCTGAAAGTCACTAATCATCTGAGAGATGCAAATCAAAACAACAATGAGGTACCATCTCACACCTGTCAGAATGGCTATCATCAACAAATCAACAATTGACAAGTGCTGGTGAGGATGTGGAGAAAAAGGAACACTCATGCACTGCTGATGGGAATGCAGACTGGTGCAGCCACTGTGGAAAACAGTATGGCGTTTCCTCAAAAAAAAATAAAAAAATAAAAATGGAATTTCCATTTGACCCAATAATCCCAAGAAACCAGAAACACCAATCAGAAACACCAATCAGAAAGAATATATGCACCCTTACGTTCATAGCAGTGCAATTTACAATAGCTAAGATTTGGAAACAGCCTAAGTGCCCATCAGCAAATGAATGGATTAGAAAACTGTGGTATATCTACGCAATGGAATACTACGCTGCTGTAAAAAGGAAGGGATTCTTACCATTTGCAACAGCATGGATGAAACTAGAGAGCATTATGCTAAGCTAAATAAGTCAGTCAGAGAAAGATAAATATCACATGATCTCACTCATTTGTGGAATATAATATATAACATAAACTGATGAACAAAAATAGAACCAGAGTCATAGAAGCATCAAACAGACTGTCCAGCCTATGAGGAAAGGAGGGGTGTGAGGGGCGTAAGACATCAACCAAAGGACTTCTATGCATGCATATGAGCATAACCAATGGACACAACAGTAGGGGGGTGAGGGCATGTGCTGGGTGGTGGGGGCAGCCGGGGAGAGGTCAATGGGGGGAAAAGGAGAGACTTATGTAATACTTTAAACAATAAAGAATTTAAAAAAGATACACTATGTAAAAAGGGCTTCATGTTCAAATAAATGAAAAAATTTAGTCCCCAAGGAGAAGCCCGGCCAAGTTACCCTGGTTCCTGATTGTTTCCTAATTCCTGGTGCCACTTCTGTCAGAAGCCTAACAGTATGGTCTACCATGTGTTTTGTGAGATAATCCTCTATCTTTTAAAAAAATTATCTTTATTGTTGAAAGTATTACAGATGTGCCCCTTTCTCCCTCATTGACCCCCCTCCACCTGGCACCCATCCCTCCCAGGGCTTCACCACACTATTGTTTGTGTCTATGGGCTATGCATATATGCATATAAATTTCCCAGTTAATCTCCCCCCACCTACCTCTTCACCTTGCCTTTCCTCTGAAATTCCTCAATCTGTTCCATGGTTCTATGTTTATGTTTCTGGATCTAGTTTGTTCATCAGTTTATTTTGTTCATTAGATTCCACATATGCGTGAGATCATGTGATACTTATCTTTCTCTGACTGGCTTATTTCGCTTAGCATAATACTCTCTAGGTCCTTCCATGCTGTTGCAAATGGTAAGAGTTTCTCCCTCTCTCTCTCTCTCCCTCTCCCTCTCCCCCTCCCTCTCCCTCCCCCTTCCCCTCCCCCTCCCCCTCCTTCTCCCCCTCCCTTTCCTCCTCCTCCTCATTCTTCCTTCCTCCTCCCCCTCCTTCTTCTTCCTTCTTCCTTCCTTCCTCCTTCTTCTCCTCCTCCTCCGCCTCCTTTTTCCTTCCTCCTTCTCCTTCTCCTCCTCCTTCTTCCTTCCTCCTCCTCCTCCTCCTTCCTCTTCCTTCTTCCTTTCCTCCTCCTCCTCCTCCTCCTCCTCCTCCTCCTCCTCCTCCTCCTCCTCCTCCTCCTCCTCCTTCTTCTTCTTCTTCTTCTTCTTCTTCTTCTTCTTCTTCTTCTTCTTCTTCTTCTTCTTCTTCTTCTTCCTTTTTCCACTGCATAGTATTCCATTGTGTAAATGTGCCACATCTTTTATATCCACTTATCTGCTGATGGGTACTTGGGCTGTTTCCAAACCTTAGCTATTGTAAATTGTGTTGCTTTGAACATAGGGGCACATGTATTCTTTCTGATTGGTGTTTTGGGTGTCTTAGGATATATTCCTAGAAGTGGGACCAGTGGGTCAAATGGCAGTTCCATATTTAATTTTTTTGAGGAAACCCCATATCGTTTCCCACAGAAGCTGCATTCCCCCAGCAGTGTACTAGGGTTCCCTTTTCTCCACATCCTCACCTGCACTTGTCAATTGTTGATTTGTTGATGGTAGCCATTCTGACAGGTGTGAGGTGCTATCTCACTGTCATTTTAATTTGCCTATCTCAGATGATTAGTGATTTTGAGCATTTTTTCATATGTCTCTCAGCCTTCTGTATATCCACTTTGAAGAAGTGTCTATTTAGGCCCTTTGCACTTTTTTAAATTGAAGACAAACCCTCTATCTTTATAATAAATTTACTATTTAAAATTTTAGCCAGTTTGAGAGAGTTTCTATAATTTCTGGCCCAAACAAACTTTGAGTAAAAGTCAAGAGACTCAGGCACAGGCAATGAAGGAGAAATGTAGCCCCAGAGCTGGGGACAGAGTCAAGAGCAATCAAGCTGCAAGAGTAACATGAACCAATAGCCTGAAATACCCTGCACTCTTCTGCCCTCTTTAAGCCCCAGTTTCCTCATTGGTAACAGGATTTGCTATGAGAATTATATGAAATATTGTGCTGGGGCTACAGAGCACCTATACTCTATAAATTCAACCATTATATTTTTCTCTGTAAAATATCACCTGCATGCTAGGATTTGTGGGAATAATGGGTGACTATAAAGCAATTGTCTGGCACTCAACAAATGTTAGCTACTGGATCTGAGAGAGAAGGATTAAATGAATTTTCCCCCTAGATAGAGGAGACCTGGCTTGTTGAAAACAAGTGAAAAAAGATATCCCTGGGGAGTTAGTGAAGGTCATTGATAGAGGCTGCAGGAGCGAGTAGGGATAATGAAGGAACAAGGTTATTCACATCCTATACTAAAACTAGCATTTGAGCACAATAACAAAGTTAATTCCTGAAGGAATATCCCATTTCAACCAAATAGTAGTTGCTTACCAAGAAGAAACTGTTCAGTTATTCTTAAAACATAATTTTTTACATTATTATATATAAAAATTGTCAAACCTCTACAGTTCAAAATTCCAGGTAAATAATATAATTTCAATAAATATATTACTATTTTCCATTTATGTACCTAAAAGAAACCGCTGAATTAATAGAAAAACATGCTTAGTGAAGATTATTATATGATAGTTTGTTTATCCCCAAACTCAAACTTCCAGGCAAAGATTCAGGTTCAGTTTTCAAGTATTAACTTTATTTTCCATATTTGTGTACCTTTGCATCCCCAACTCATCAACAAAGAAAGACAAAAAGATAGAAGATGTTTTCAAGGATACATGTTCTGTGTCTTGATTGTGGGGGAGGTAACACCACTTTGTGTTATAATCTAAAACAGGTGAATTTTACTGTATGGAGTTGATGCAATTGATACCTAAATGAACCTGATTTAAACAAAAAACAGAGAATACACCCTTGGAATACAAGGTCTGATGTTGGAAAAGGTCACATAAGCACATTTAATTTTTTAAGAACTGAACTAGGAAAGAAAGGTTCCAGTGTTATAATCCAAATTACCATAAAGGAAAATCTCTTCCACTACATTTCAGCTTGTCATATCAGCCACAGCCTTTTGCACACTCAGCCCTTACCAATTAGGCAAAGCATAAAGTGGGGGCCCTCACTTAGAGACTTCTTGGCAAGACGAGACACGGACAGAATGCTTCCCTTAGCCAAGAGGGCCACCGTAGATCTGCTCAAATACAGTATCATGAAACAACAGTATTTTTAAAAATAGTCATTACAGTTTTTAAGACTCTTTTGGTTGTGATCAACAGAAACTGAAGTCCTGCCTAAATCCTCGCCTAGCACACACCCTCTCTTCATTCACTTCTTTGCTTGAATGTCCCCTTACAGAATGACCCCCCTTGTCAATCCTATTTCAAATATCCTTCTTATCCTATCCACTTACTGTGATTTGCTTTTATTCTTCATAGCGCTCATTCCTATGAGACATTACAGTCTAATGGGAGACAACTAACTCACAAATATAATTGGTGCTCTCCCCTACCAGACTGTAAGCTCCATGAGGGCAGAGGGCTCTGTTTGTTCTATTAACATCAACAGCCTCAGCCCTAGAGCAGTGCTTGGTATAGAGAGACAAATCAATTAGCATCTGAATCTGAACCATAGCAAAAATGAGGAATAACAAGAACTAGGGACTTGAACACACTCAAGGCTCACTTTCTTCCTTCATCTGCCATTTTATCTGGCATCCCCTTCATTTCATCAAAGATTCACATACTGGCTGCCTTTGAAGCACCAGGCTTATTTATTACCTTATCACAACTCCATCACCAGAGGACAAAAGGTTTCTCTCTTTCAGCTCCAGGTGGCTGCATGTCTGGGAAGTGTTTTGACAGTCCTTCCTCCCGGAGACATCCAGAGGGGGCCAGGACAAAGCTGCAGTATTTCATTTCTCACTTTCTGATCTTGCTTTTGGAGATATTGCCTATTTTAATAATGATGCTTTCGAGCTCTGTAGTAGATGCCATTGGAGCTCTGCGTGTAATCCCCTTGGATCCCTTCCGCATTTTTGCGCACACCTGCTCCCTGAGTGCGTTCTTGCTCTACAGCAGCACCTGCATCTCCATATTAGAGGCCTGTCCCTGCTGCTAGGGAAGAGAGAGCTAGAGGTGCCTCCACAGGTAGTCTTTGACCAACCACTGATAATCCAGGAGTAGCAACACTCCAGTCCCTGTGCTCTGGATGGGGACAACTCTGAGGTGTGATCATTGCCCCAAGGTCCCTCTAGGACAGTGGTTCTCAACCTTGGCTGCACATTAGAATCACCTGGGAATCTTTTTAAAATCCTGATTTCTGGGCCTCATCCTCCGGAAATTCTGTTTCTTTGTTATGGGGTGAGGCCACAACATTAGTAACAAAGAAACAGAATTTCCGGAGGATGAGGCCCAGAAACCAGGATTTTAAAAAGATTCCCAGGTGATTCTACTGTGCAGCCAAGGTTGAGAACCACTGCTCTAGGACCAAGCCCAAGTTACCCTCCGTGGGCTTTGCTAGCTGCTGTACTTTGCTTGGCCTCCTTCTCTTCCTAAGCCCTCTTCACACTTCCCTACTTTGGAATGCCTACAATTAAATCACTTTCAGGTGAATTCTTATCTCAGGATCTACATCTGGGAAACCCAGTCTTCAAGCTCCATCTGGGCGCTTAGTTTTCCACCTGTTTGTCATAAGTTGTTTGGAGAGTAGACACCTTTTCACAGATTTGTCTCAACTCCACACACCTGCACTACAGAAATGTTTACGTATTTGCTTTTAATATGTTCCTATCCTTAGAGTTCTTTCCCATTTACTCTTTTTTAAAAGTTGAAATCCTTTCATTTTTCAGATATGCTGCTAATTTTCTCACTGTGCTTACTACTGATGGCTTGTCTAGCCACCCTCTCTAATTCAACATGTTAGAGAAGCATTCTTTGTATTTTCCCCTCTTACTTTCCATGTCTTTCTTCTCAATATCTCTTCAATATTAGGGGCTTGCTCAAGATATCTTAAGGTCATACTTGACTTCACTGTAATTTCATAGTCAAATCATTATTAGTCATACCACCTTTTCCTAGTTGACATATCTAAAATACAGAAATGTAAAAGAGGGAATGCAAATGTGGCCATCAGAACACCCAGAGGTGTCTTCATGTCTTAACTAGTTTATAAAACATTATTTAATTTAGCTCAAGTCAGTGGAACTTTTAGTAATTATTATCAGATGAATTTATGTCGACATCACTGTGGGGAAAAAAACACACACAAGTCCTAAGTATCTTTGATTCGGCCTCAATTAAGATAAATGTTGAGCCCAGCCAGCATGGTTCAGTGGTTGAGTGGACCTATGAACCAGGAGGTCACAGTTCGATACCTGCTCAGGGCACATACACAGGTTGTATGCTGGATTCCCATTGAGGGTGTGCAGGAGGCAGCCAATCAATGATTCTCTTTCATCATTGATATTTCCACCTCTCTCCTTTTCCCTTCCTCCCTGAAATCTATAAAAAAATATATTTTTTAAAAAGATAAATGTTGAAACCAGAGGCTATAAGTTTCAAATAGCAGTATATGAGAAAACATGGGGAGAAAATTTAAGATATTGACAAGCATCTTTGACAATGTGAAACACTGGATTAACTATTACCCTTTGCTTAGACATGTAAGGAAGAAGTTTAGCAAATATATATTTACATACCAGTTTCACAATATTTAAGCTAAATTTTGATTTCTTCTATATATCATCATTATAAAGTTGAACTTCTAAGGCTACTTACTAAAAAAGGACAAAGTGCATATCTATAAAATTGCAAGGTTTGTTTTAGTAACTCCAAAGACTGCTGACTTATAACTCTGAGGCTATAAATATTTATGAACTAAACTACATGTTAGAATGTTTGGGGGTAGAAAATTGCACTCATTTACTTAAACTTATAAACTATGTTTATTCCAGGAGGTTGATTTACTCACCATCTCTTTGATAATTGATTTGACGTTTTTCACTTTACTGATCCTAGCTCTAATTACCTCAACAAGTAAAAGAGAATGTGCAAATTAGCTTGGAATTAAAGATGTAACTGAAGGCATTCCCTGGGAAAAGTGATTTTTACCAACAAAATAAATAAATTACTCCAACACAAGAACTTTGAAACACAAATACAGATCACAGCCATCTGTGACAGCCCCAAACTGGAAACAATCCAAATACTGCCTGACTATAGTACGTTGGATAAATATACTGTGGTATATTTACACAATGGAATACTATACAGAACCGAGAATGAACAAACTAAAATCAGACACAACATAGTTGGATCTCATAAACAAAACTTTGAGTGAAACAAGCCAGACACAGAAGAGAACATATTGTATGCTTCTATTTATTTAAAAGTCAAAAATAGGCAAAACTAATTTTTAGTGTTGGAATAGTGCTTATCTTGGGGCAATACTGCCTGAAAGGGGGAATAATGGGTATATTCTGAGGGGTGGGGTGGGCTGATACTATTCTCTTTCTTGAGTTAATAGGTTTGTTTGAGTAGTTTTCTATATGATACCCTTCAAAAAATGTTTTTAAAGCCCCATGCAATATGAAATTTCTATTTTCAATGGCACTTTATCTACCCAAAAGAATTTGATTAGTCTTTCAGATCCAGGAAGGATACCAGACACCAGGAACATTAAGGTGAGTCCAGGAGGCTTAGAATCAGGCTACTTCTTTGTTCCGACAGAATTTAGCAAGCTGTTATCTGTCAATAAATATCTAGGTAAATATGACTTCTGTCTTATATATGAGGGGAGTGAAAGAATTTGGAACAGCATTTTATCCAAGGGCAATGTTAGAATTTATAGTTGGGTGTTCTCATCACATTTATCAAAGGTTATATTTTTAAAGAGCAAAACAAAGACTAACCCATAGGGTTTTAGCTAGGCACAATAAAGCAAAACAGAAATTATGGTTTCAAAATCCAAGTCCATTGATGTTTTGACTTTAATGCTTTTGCTTACTTGTACAGCCAAAAAGTTTGCTCAAAAATTAGAGGGAAAGAAGCCTTCCCTCAGTGTTAGAATCAGAATAACATAGTCTTTCTAAGATGCTTTGTTCCTCCAAAGCCCAGACACTCCAAATACTTTATAGACCAAGAACTTCTGCCCATCTTTAGTTTACCAAAAAGCAAAATATGCATGGAGAAGTGTGGCATGATTTGATGTCTTTTGGCAAAGGGGAAAATACTCCATGAACTACTTTTTAACTAAGATTTGAATGTAGTTAGTGTTTATGCAGAATGAGAAACAATATATGACTCAAAAAAGTTGATTCCCAGCATGGAATCTTAAAGCTAGCTATTTATTGACAGATAACAACTTGCTCAGTTCTGTTGGGATGAAGAATTAGACTGATTTCTTCTGGAGTCACAACTCAGGCCTGATGAATTGACACTTCACCCACTGAACTGGAGAGTGGGCAAGTACTTGATGACACGACATTAAGATGTTACCTTCTCTCACCATCTTCTGCACTACATGTGCTCAACTGGTTATATCATGCCAAACTTGAGGTTAGAGCTTAAATTGGTAACCCCATTTGACAAAGTGTTAAGTATGTAACTGGAATTTCAACATCTGTATAACTGTTTTCTGTATTTCCTGAACTCATTTCCTGAATTAGTTCATCCTTGAAAAATAGAATATTTCTTCTTCAAAAGATACTGCTGAAGATTTAAAGTTAACATTTTCTACAATCCATTAATTGTAACACATTTTCTTCTTGATCACTAAAAAGTAAAGACATCAATGATCTAAACAATCTGAGCAGAATAATGTCTCCCACGGTACTCATAGGGACTAGAATGCAGGATTTTGCCACCTGGCATGTAGTAGGCACAAACAAATGTAAAGTATCTTGGACTTTCCCAGTACCCAAGTGAGTAGAGCAATTCTTCATGAAATAGGTTCAGGCTCCTGGTTTCATAAATCCATGCAAGGTGGGGATAGCTATATTGTTTGCTGGTTGGCTTGGCAGTACCTACGTATAAGCGAGGGAATAGGTCTACCTCAGGAGGGGTTAGGGTAGGGAATTTTGTTCTCTTTTTCCAGCAGCAAGCCATGGTTTATCATCCTGTCTAACAAATAAAGAAAAAAATGGAAGTAATCCTAGTTTTTAGAAACAACAGAAGAGATTCCCGCCCCTCAACCCCCTCAGCAGAATTAAGGGTATGCAAAGGGCAATAAGCAGTTATTTTCTAGGTACTTAAAGAAGCTGAGGGGACCACTTTGGAGGCAAAAGATGGTGATTCAAGGCAGAGGAAAACTGTAGGCAGCAAAAAGGGTGGGAATGGGGGTAGGGTTGGGGGGACAAAGTTCAAATGGGGAAACTGTAGGAAGTGGTGGTATTTACAAGACTGGGGGGGGGTGAGGTGATCTGTTTCCTTAGATAGCTTGTATACTTAATGTTTATGATATTATTGCCTATTAATTAACTCTCTCTCTCTGTAGCTTTAAGCTTAGAAGACATTTCATAGGAGTTGGGTTCTTCCCTGAAGAAAGTAAAACACAAGTTAGACTCCTCCTTTCACAAAAATAACCCAGGCCTTTGGTGTCAGAGGATCTTTAAAGCTAAGGGTTACATTGGTAAGCAGTCTCAGCCCTTGAGTTATGAATTTCAATTCTTTTCTCAAAACAGATGCACTTTTTCTAAAAGTCATTTGTCTCAGCTTTCCTATTAACCTAAATCAACCTTTTGGCTTTTGGGGGCTCAGCCATTCTCTTTGTCTGTATAACAGACTTACTGGCTCATCTCGAAGAGATTCAGACTAGATGAATAATTGCCTTGAAAAAAAAAACACACAGAAGTAATGACTCATCTTTCTAAAAATCCATACTGCTTGGCATTTACAGTACTCCTACTCTGTATCACAGGAGATGAAAAAAGAAGTTGCTGTTTGTGCCCTAGGAAGAAAGAATCTTCTTCCCATCCCTGGAAGAGTAGGTGCATTATCAATGGAGCAGGCCATTTCAGACAAAACCTCCCGTCCTTTCAAGGACTTTGGGATCTGAAAGTACACATTACTACAGGCTTTGGGTCTTGGGGCCACAAGACCCTTTTGGGTACAATGCTCTGGTGGCTGTGCCATAATTAGGATCCACAGCTTTTGCCTTCTGCTTCTCACCATTGGCCTGTTCTCAGGCTCTTCTCAGAAGCCAGAGAGATTAACAGAATTATAGAATTAAAAAGGCAAGATAGCCCTCGCCGGTTTGGCTCACTGGATAGAGCGTCGGCCTGGGGACTGAAGAGTCCTGGGTTCGATTCCGGTCAAGGGCATGTACGTTGGTTGCAGGCACATCCCCAGTAGGGGGTGTGCAGGAGGCAGCTGATTGATGCTTCTCTGTCATTGATGTTTCTAACTCTCTATCCCTCTCCCTTCCTCTCTGTAAAAAATCAATAAAATAGATTTCTTTTTAAAAAGGCAAGATAAAAGGAATAGAAATTAGAACTTGGGTCTTAAATGGATCTACTGGGGAGACACATTGAGTGAACCATAAGGGTTATAAGAGCTTCTTCATACCTCAGTTGTGGTAGAAAAAGGTCAGTGGGGAAGAGGAAAAGAGATGGATCTCAAATAGCATTTATGTAGCAATTGACTAGGTGTTCAACAAAGCCTTTTCTCTTCCCTCTGGCACCTTACTATACGACACTTCCCAGCCTCCTATATAATTAAGTAATGCCACATGACTGAGTTCTGGCCAATCCAATATGGGTAGAAAGTCCACATATACCACTTCAGGCCTGGGCCTTTAAAAACCTCCTGTGCATTGAACAGATCGTCAAACCTCAGAGGGAAGGTAGTGGAGGGTGGGAGGGAGGGTAAGATCAACCAAAGGACTTGTATGCATGCATATAAGCATAACCAATGGACACAGACAGTAGGGGGTGAGGGCATGTGCTGGGGGCGGGAGTGGGTGGGGAGAGGTCAATGGGGAAAAAGGAGACATGTAATACTTTCAACAATAAATAATTTAAATAATAAATAAATAAATAAACAAACAAACAAACACCTCCTGTGTAAGCAATCTCTCTTAATTTCTTTCTCTCTCCTTCTATCTCACCCGCTCCTCACCATCTGCTCATTGAATTTATGCTCAGAGTAATCTTGGAACACATGCTTTGAAGATTTTAGAGCCTTTTTCTGCCTGAGGTCCCGAGTGACTGAGAGGAGAGAGGCCCCAGCCCCAACTCCTTGCACCAACTGTACTTTTTATGATGAAAAAAATAAACCTCTGTTTTGTTTAACCACCAAATAGATGGCTATTATAACAGGTGGCTTTACCTTAACCAGTACAAAAGTCAATGTAATAAAAGAAACACTTTTTTATGGCTGTCGAAATTATTATTTTTTTACTGTGATGACATATTTTTAAATCTTATGATTCCCAAGAAGGAAGGGACTTCAGACATAGGCTAGGCCAGTGGTCGTCAAACTCATTAGTGAACAGAGCCAAATATCAACAGTACAATGATTGAAATTTCTTTTGAGAGCCAAATTTTTTAAACTTAAACTATATAGATAGGTACATTGTTATTAACTTAATTAGGGCACTCCTAAGGCTTAGGAAGAGCCACACTCAAGGGGCCAAAGAGCCGCATGTGGCTCGCAAGCTGCAGTTTGCCGACCACGGGCTAGGCCCAAAGCCTAAGCACCTGGAGAATGGGTAGAGTTCCTTTGAGCAGAGAAACATGCCAGAAAGAAAGAAGACAAAAGGTGAAAACATTTCTCCTAACTACAGAGATGCAGGAAGGAAGGGTGGTTACCCCTTAAATTAAGAAAAAAAAGAGATTATTCCCAATTGAAACAGCTCACATTTAGTTAAGAATGTATATTTTTTAAAGGATTAAAAATAACCCCTACATAATTAGAAACATATGATCTTGACTAATCTCCAAAACTGGGCTGATATTTAGCATTGAGATATTGAATTCCCAGATACTTTTTGGCATATTGTATATTTATTCTCTGTTTTATACTATCAACTATAAGCTGGGTTCTGCTGTTCTGAATTGTCATATTCTCTTATTCCTTTGTCTATCCTGCTTGAGGGTGCCAGCATGTCAAAGCTAACCCTTAAGAATTGCATCAGAAGCTACCCGAGGCACTTGAAGCTCTTCTGAACTTCTCCAGATGAGCTAGATTCGTCTATCCATCCTCATCAGTTTTCTTGACCACTTTTTAATTTAATTTCTCAGTTTCTACTTTCTGCCTACCTATTTTGGGCCAGTCATCTAATAGTGTATATCTAATACTGTCCTGGCTGCTGGCATGATCCTAAAACAATGCTTACTTATCAACCAATATTCAATTGTCAAAGCCAGAACATGGGCTGGCCAGTGGAGATATTATCATGTGGTCACAGTATAACATGTGGCAGCAATGCTGGTTATAATGAGCTCAAAGAACACAGGCTGTACTACCTCAGGCACATTTCAGTGTAAAGGACACTAGTCATTTACAGAGCTGTCTAAGCCTCAATTTTAGCCACTACCTCTATCGACAGGTATCACTAGCCTTTACCAATACTATTACCGAGGAGTAGGCCATAACTTGAGTTTCCTGTGTTGTGCCTTTCTGTGCCTTCCTATAGCACAGAAGTGGGGAACCTTTATTCTGCCAAGGGCCATTTGGATATTTATAACATCGTTCAAGGGCCATACAAAATTATCAACTTAAAAATTAGCCTGCTATATTTGGTCAAACATTTAATTAACTCACCCCTATTGCCTTGGCAGGGCCAGATCAAATGATTTCGTGGGCCTTATATGGCCTGAAGGTCAGATGTTCCCCATCCCTGAATGCTATCAGTGCCCTGACCATATCTCCTTGGCATTACCGCTATTTTCTGTTGGCTGCTTACTGTGAACACCTGTGGCTCTCTGCCTGAGGGCATGTTTTATGGCTATAGAGTGCTGAAGAGTTCACGTCCCCAGAAGTAGCCCTCAACCAACAACTTACAGGGAGGTGGTAGACAAGTGCCACAGTTTCTTTAACCCTCAGGTGGAATAATTCTGAGGTATATTCTATATGGTCTTCAAGACTCTCCCAGTGGGATTGAGCTCCAGTTGCCCAGAGTGATGACTGGCTTGCTAACACACTATTAATTGGCTTTCTTTCATTCTCTATCTCACTTCCTCAGTCCCCTGCTGATACTTCTTGAGATTACCTTCCAAATAAACCACTCAAACCCAAATCCTTTTTTCAGGGTCTGCTAACAGAGGTACTCAGGATAAGAAACCTATTCTCTTCTGGTTGTAAAATGAAGCAGAGAAATGACCCCTAATGAGCTAACAAAAGAAGGAAGAAGCAGTGACAGAAGTCTATACAGGGTGTGGCAAAAGCAGATCCACAGTTGTATGTGAAATACAGTTTATTCTTTTATTATTATTATTATTCTGAGAACCCTTTATTAAACACCTCCTTTGTGTACAGTTCACATTAACATTTTAAATTTTATCTTTATTTTTGAAAGTATTACAAATGTCTCCTTTTCTCCCCATGGACCCCCCTCCCCGACCCCCTTGGGCCTTCACCACACTATTGTCAGTGTCCATGGGTTATGCTTATATGCATATAAGATCTTTTTTTATTGCTCAGTTTATTCTTGTATTATTATTTATTAATTATTGTATTTTCCATATGAACAACTGTAAACCTACTTTTGCTCTATGCTGTATATTCCATAAAACAAATAATGGAGTGTGAAAGTAGCCACAGATAACATGTAAATGAACAAGCTCATGGTAATGTACAAAAACAGGTAGTGGGTCATTGTTTGCCTTGTTCTAGACTAACTTCATTGTTAACTCTTACTGAGGGAATTATTATTAAGACACATCAATAATCCAATGAAAATTTTGACATCAGTGACCAAAGTATCAAATAAGCTGTTTATTCTAAAGTAAATCAACCTCTGAAAACTAAAGCTCTGTTCAACTCTGCTCAACTGAAGCTGGCAGGGAGAAACTTTTTTCTGTTGCTCCCTCGATGGTGGTCACTGAGAATCATTAGGGCTGCTTTTGAGAAAATCATTGAGGCCCAGGTGGTTCTTGTATCCCTCCTGTTGCTAGTCTGCTCCTCACATAGAGGAACCCAATAGTGTTCTCGAACATGAACCTGATTCCTATTTTTTTTTGTGCTGTCTGCTATATTTCTTTCTTTACCTCCTGCCCTGGCCACAAAGATCAATAATTAGGCTTAGCAAAGATTCGTGCAAAACTTTAAATGGCTCTCACCATGATAAAAGGTTAGTTTTCAAAAAACAGAGTGTTCTCAGAATACAAGGTCATCAAATAGCTAATTTAATCTTGAGGTACCAGGAATTAAAGAAGTGTTATCTATACAACACAGATAATCCTTTATTTTAGAGACTTGATTCAGAGCCAGCTCAAATCAAAATGAGGAGGCGATGGGAGTGGGACTGGGAGTGTTTCCAGCTGGCTAATTTAACGCCACAGATCACTGTAACTCAACAGAAAATCGGCCACATCAAGCTAAAGGATCAAAAATGACGAACCTGGCAGGGATCAATAAAGTCGTAGAGGAGAACTTTTTCTGGAAAAGACTGAATTATCTGCTTAGTCAGCTCTCAATAGCTTCCAGAAGAAATGAGGGCACTGACATTTTGTCAGCTTTGCCAACAGAGCTCAGAGATCCAGCTGGTGCCTCTGATGCTAACTCTTGCTGCAGTCAAAGGTCTTGAGACATGAACAAGCAGACTTTTTTGCTTCCTTTTAAAAAATAATGCATGGTGTTTCAGTAAAAAAAAAAAAAAAAAAAGCAAAGGTAAGATTCTCTTCAGCTGAGGTTTAAAACAGCCACTGAAAGCTCTTTGTAATCAATAATATAGATCTCATTAAGGAGCCTGCATTAAAGAGGTAGGAACTATGTTAACTTTATAACTTCCTTATGGGAAGAACAAGCAGAGGTTGACCATGTGTGTTTCTATCTCTCATACTGAAAGCATAAGACAGCAGGAGCAGCACATAGCACCTGTAAGGCACTTTACCTAATATTATGTTATCATTCAGCTCTCACAACAACACTGTGCTTCTTTTAGAGGTGGGGAAACAGAGCCTGGGAGAGAGAAATTTGGCCAAGTCTCTTGATGAATGAATGGTGGAGTCAAGCTGAAATTTAAGTCTTACTCTTGATTCCAAAAGCAGCCTTAGCCTGCTCTTCCATGACAGGTAAGAGATTCTATTGTGAACAATAATGAAGAATAGGCCTATCTTAGGTGCAGGTGCTGGTGGAAGGCCATGAGCAGACCTAGAGAGCCCAGCCTGGGCGCTCCTCAGCTAAACCCTCAAAATGTTATGGATAATCCTCGAACAAATGAAACATTTTTAAAACCCTTATCAAGGCCAGATGCACGGATTGACTGCTCTGTTAGCTGCCAGGAAATCAGTTTATCCCAAAAATGTGCAAATGAGATTCCTCATCCCCAAACTATCTTTTGTAAAGTTAAACTTATCATTTTGAGATGAGTGTAGATACACATGCATTGGAAGAAAAATAGGGAATTAATTCCCTTGTGCCCTTTAGTTAGTTTCCCTGATGGTACTATTTCCTCAAAAAATTTTCCTTACAAAATTTCAGCTTTATTGGGGTATAATTGACATAAAATGATAAGATATTGAAAGTGTACACTGTGGTGATTTGGTATGTTTACATTGTACTGGTATACATATATCTAGTTAATTATCAGATCCATCACTTCACATACTTATCTTTTTCCTTTTTGGTGGAACATTGAAGTTCTACTCTCTTAGTGAATTCCAGTTAGACAATGAATACAGTGTTGTCAACTATGGTCATCATGCTGTACATTGGCTCCTCAGACCTTATGCATCTTACAGCTGAAAGTTTGTGCTCTCTTACCATCCTCACCCTATTTCCCCCACCACCAACCCTGGCAACTACTTTTCTACTCTGTTTCTATGAGTTTGACTTTTTAAAAAAATATTACACGCATATGATACCATGCAGTATCTGTTTATCTGTCTGGCTTATTTCACTTAGCATAATGCCCTCAAGGTCCATCCATGTTGTCACAAATGGGAGGATTTCCTTTTTTCTGTATTTACTTTTATAATAAGTGAAAAAGTATTTCATTGCTAAGGAGAAAAAAGAAACAAAGGGGCAGCAGGGATGAATGACAAGTCTTGGAAAATTAATTTATTTTTTTAATATCTTTATTGTTCAGATTATTACATTTGTTCCTCTTTTTTCCCCCCCATAACTCCCCTCCTCCCAGTTCCCGCCCCACCCTCCGCCCTCACTCCCCACCCACTGTCCTCATCCATAGGTGCACGATTTTTGTCCAGTCTCTTCCCGCATCTCCCACACCCCTTTCCCCCCCAAGAATAGTCAGTCCATTCCCTTTCTATGTCCCTGATTCTATTATAATCACCAGTTCATTCTGTTCATCAGATTATTTATTCACTTGATTCTTAGATTCACTTGTTGATAGATGCATATTTGTTGTTCATAATTTGTATCTTTACCTTTTTCTTCCTCTTCCTCTTCTTAAAGGATACCTTTCAGCATTTCATATAATCCTGGTTTGGTGGTGATGAACTCCTTTAGCTTTTCCTTATCTGTGAAGCTCTTTATCTGACCTTCAATTCTGAATGATAGCTTTGCTGGATAAAGTAATCTTGGTTGTAGGTTCTTGGTATTCATCACTTTGAATATTTCTTGCCACTCCCTTCTGGCCTGCAAAGTTTCTGTTGAGAAATCAGCTGACAGTCATATGGGTATTCCCTTGTAGGTAACTGAGTTTCTTTCTCTTGCTGTTTTTAAGATTCTCTCTTTATCTTTTGCTCTTGGCATTTTAATGATGATGTGTCTTGGTGTGGTCCTCTTTGGATTCCTTCTGTTTGGGGTTCTCCGCGCTTCTTGGACCTGTAAGTTCATTTCTTTCAGCAGGTGGGGGAAGTTTTCTGTCATTATTTCTTCAAATAGGTTTTCAATATCTTGCTCTCTCTCATCTTCTGGCACCCCTATAATTCTGATGTTGGTACGCTTGAAGCTGTCCCAGAGGCTCCTTACACTATCCTCGCATTTTTGGATTCTTTTTTCATTTTGCTTTTCCGGTTGGATGTTTTTTGCTTCCTCGCATTTCAAATCATTGACTTGATTCTTGCGCTCCTCTGGTCTGCTGTCGGGAGTCTGTATAATATTCGTTATTTCAGTCCGT
Organism: Myotis daubentonii; assembly: GCF_963259705.1. Lineage (NCBI taxonomy): Eukaryota > Metazoa > Chordata > Mammalia > Chiroptera > Vespertilionidae > Myotis > Myotis daubentonii. The sequence continues at coordinate 128,018,940 of NC_081861.1, read as the reverse complement.
GTATGCTTAATTTCTAGTTGGTTCCCCAATATAAGATCGAGGGTCTCATTAGTTTTCTTGTAGATCTCATTAAGTTTATCGGCGGCTTCTAAACAGTTCTTGAGAGACCTTAAAAGTGTGGTTCTGAACTCTATATCTTCCATTGACAATTTTGTCCTGTTTCTTTGTCTCCGCATTTTGTTATGCTTCCTTGGTGCACCCCGGAAAATTAATTTAAAGGTGGGTGATAGTTGAGCAAGTTGAAATGATAACAGGAAGTAATAAAAGGCAAGCCAGGAGACTGATTCCCTTAGGCCAGTTCACTATTCTCTGCTAGAGAGTTTCCTGCCATGGTGTATTCTGCACATGCTCTGCTCAAATAGCAGAGAAAAGAGGCATATTATTTTGGTGGTGGGGGGGGGGAGGATTTCCTTATTGGTGCCATGTAAATGGATTCCCTACTGGACGTAAACATGGATGGGATAACACTTCTGGTGCACTAGCTTCACCATCTCTCTTTTCTGTCCCCCTCCTTCCACATTCTAGCTCAAGGGTAAGTTCATTTAGTCACATCATGTCCAAGTGGGTGACATTTGGCAGGCCAACTTTATGACAGTGAATTGTTCATTACTCCCAGTTATCTTCCAAACTATATCTGGAAGTAAATAAATAAAAGGCTGACTTGCAGTAATTTCCCTTTCTCCTTTATCTTCACACAGAATATTTCATTAACTTCCTTTATCATTGTGATATGATAGCAACTAAGGACAATGTAGCAATTTCTATCTTAATTTTCAAAGAAGACAATGCTTCTGTTTCATTTGCTCATGTTTAGTCCTAAAACAAGGAAATATTTTAAAAGGTCGTGATGAATAACTTTATTTTCAGATGCAACTTTATTACTCATCTCTTACAGTGTTTTTTTTTGTTTTTTGTTTACAAGATCTGTAAATATCCCCTCTGGGTCTATAAATATGACGAATAAATATTCCCTTTCACAGGAGGGTCACACTGGATAAGAGTCACTCAGGAGGCTTTATTCTGGTCTATTTTTGTGGATTTATTATACATATTCTATATTCACTTTAATGTGATGATTTCCCTGTAGTTTAAAATAGGACATGCTTATTCTTCCTAGAATTGAAGGACACTAAAATAAATTTGACTTAAATAGCTCCACCTGAAAAAAAGTGTACCAAGATATCCAGGGATAGTGCCATAGGAAAAAGATTTTGAAGCAAATCACACTACATAGCTTTTTCTTCCAAAATTCAATACAGATAAAATATAAAAGACATCAGGACATTCCACCCTAGGCTCTGAAAATACCACACTTGCTCAATAATTAGGAGTACAAGAACCACCTCTCTCTCTTCAACCTTCATCCCATTTTGCCTTACCCCAGTTTGCCGGGAGCCGGTCCATCCTTGCTGTTTCAAGGGACCTGGCATATATAGCATACTGTTCTTAATATGTTTGCTCCCCTTAGCGCTGTGTGTTTTAACCAAGGTCACCTCTCCGAGAAAGGTTGTCTCCCCAGGTAGGGATTTTTCCCTGAAGTTAGGGAGGGAATAAAACCCCTCAACTAAGTGCCAGGCGGGTAATTAATCACTTTAACTACGAACAATCATGCTTAAGCTACATAATCTTTACTCCCTGGAATGGAGATAAGAAACGCCCTAACCTTTGGAATAGAGATTGATAGGATTGGAATCAACTGGTATAAATACAGATGTAACAAGACAGAACTCAGAACACAGAACCTACACAGAACGTTCTCTAGAGACAGAAGGACTTCGCTGGAGAGAACATGGCAAAAGATCCTGGACTGAGCCTGACTACAGAAACTGGCCTCAGAACCTAGAGACAGAACCTAGCGAGGGAACATGGCTACAGAATCTGGCTGGAGAACCTGGATCCGAAACAGAACTTGGCTGGAGATCCTAGACAGAACTTGGCTGGAGATTGTGGCTAGAGATCCTGGCAAGGCTGCTGATCAACTGAACGCTGTCTCTGTGTCATTCCTTCTTCGCCGACTCCGTCCACACCTTTGGGGACCCCTGGACCTGCTGGGGTTGGACCCCGGCACCAGTTCAGGCACTTGGTCACCTATTGCACTGGGGTGTTGGGTGGCACAATTAGATTTTGGGTTGAGGGGGTAGAGATGAAGCACAGGACCCAGGCAATCATCTTAACTTACAGGATCCTATGAACAATTCTGATGTGAATTCTCAAATTAAAACTTCGAATCCACTCTTCTTAACCATAGTCTGGAGCTGGTAGACAAATTGAAGTAAGGAGAAAATAGTTGTGTCAATTAGTAACTTCTTATAATGTAGGAGATATAAGAATTCTAGAGGTAGGACTACAAGATGCCACCAGGGACACAGGTTTCTTTCATCTTTCCATTCTGCTGTCCTTGGGTTGTGGCTGTCATTTTTGAAGGTTGCAAGATAGCTGCTCCACCTCCAGGTGTCTTGTCCATATTACAGAGAGGAAGAAGGTGAAGGTGAAGAGAAAGACACTGAGTTTGTCCCTTTCTAGTTTGTCCCTTTCTATCAGGAAAGCAATAGCTCTTAGAGAACAGCATCCACTTGACATCTGCTTACATTTTACTGGACAAAACTGAGTCACATGTACACAGGGAGTCTGGGGAGGTATTTTTTAAAATATATTTATTAATTTCAGAGAGGAAGGGAGAGGGAGAGAGAGATAGAAACATCAATGATGAGAGAATCATTGACTGGCTGCCTCCTGCATGCCCCCCACTGGGGATCGAACCCACAACCCAGGCATGTGCCCTTGACCAGAATCGAACCTGGGACCCTTCAGTCCGCAGACCAACACTCTATCCACTGAGCAAAACTGGCCAGGACCTGGGAAGGTATTTTTAACAGGACACTTAGCAGCCCTGCACAATAACAGGCCCCTATCAGTAGACATGTATGGAGAATAGGAAGGCAGCTATTAGTAGCCAGTGGGAAAGCTAAGACAATGTCAATCTTCATATTTACAATTTTGGAGGGTCAAAAGAGAGGCCTTGGATTCATTCTTTACAACTTTTGGGAAACATGCAGAGCAGTATAATGCATAGTGTCTAGAATTAAGGCTTCAGACTCTAGAACATGTGTATTTGAATCTCAGCTTTACTTGTTATCAACAGTGACCTTAAATAGATCACTTTGTTTCTGTTTTGTCAGAAGTACATTTCTAATGCCTACATGGGAGGGCTATTTAAGGATTACATGAAATCATGTTTTCACAGTGCCCTTTACTCAATTCTCCTATATGACTAATCCCAGCAGGCACATGCTCGTGATTTCAAAGAGGAGAATAAAATTATCAGCAGCCCATAAACAAGAGAAGATTAAGTTAAAGCAGAACAATTCATCCTTAGGTTACATTTTGAATGCATCCAGGGCAGGGTCTTGAAAACTGTATCAAGGAGCAATGATGGAAGAAACTAGGGATGATTAAACTAGGAAAACAGAAACTAATGGGGAATATGATCACTGTCTTCAGATATTTAAATGGCTGTCAGACTCAAAGCATATGGTTTTATTATATATTGCTTCAAAGGTCAGAAGTAAGACTAATGTATACAGGTTACCCAAGGAGGGCTTTTAGTTCAGGGAAAGAAAACACTCTTCCAGCAAGCAAACGAGCAGTCATATAAGAATTGAGCATTTATGTATTAATTAACCACCCAGAGGCATGGTGATCATTTGTCAGGGATATTGCATTTGGTAGGAGGATGGATTAATCTAAACATCTCTTCCAATCCTGAGTTGATTCTAACACTCATAGTGCTTGTTGACTCTGACTTTCCAAATTCTGAAAGAAAACACCTCTAAATCTGAGACAGGAGCCACAATGATCATCCTTTGTTTTTAGTACAATTTAGGCTTTGAGGATTTTCTAGTATCATAGTTAGGGTTATTGTATTCTAGTGGCATAAATAAACTCTCTTACAGAAGTCCCCAGAGCCCTTTAAAAAGGGCTATTCTGTTTTGATAAGTTTTTGGAAAGTGCTCCTTTTTATTACGTAAATCATAGACATCATTTTTCCATGTCCACTCTTCTGTCTGCTACCCTGTGCTCTGAAGAGGGAAGACAGGGGATACCTCACCAGGATTCCCAAATCTTACCCCTCGGTGTGTAGCTCAATGTCACAGACATATGGCATTTTCTTCTGTTTTATAACTTGACCTACAACAGGCCAGAGAGGACTGGATGAAATAGAGGCTAGAGGCTTCCAGCTTGGAATTCAGACTGTCATCTCACTTTCCCTTCTCCAGGCTCAAAATGTGTTTGCAAAAACAGAAAGAATGCATATTCTCAGTAACATTAACATAGAATGCCAAGCAAAACATACATTATACATGCATTTATTGCATGTGAGTTTATAAAATCAGCACAATATAAAAGGAACACATAACCTTGTCTCCTGCCACCAAATAAGTGAAAGAGAGTAAAAATCCTTTAGTGGTTTGAGCCAGATCAATACTGAACTCTCAGGCAGGAAATTGTGGTGCTCTCGCGCACAAAGCTCCTCAGACATCTCCCGCACCAGACTCGGAGCCAGACATCCTGATAGAGGCTAACATAATGGCTCGTAAGCACTAAACGGCTCCTCAAATTGCAGCATCAATTCTCCCACAATATATCCAACTCAGAACCCCCACTGCAAAGGACGTCCAAGATGAAAGAGAACTAAGTATTTCCAAACAAGTTTTAAATCTCCTGATTTGGGAGCATTACATACCAGGGAACCAAGAGAGAGAGAATGTAAATGAGATGTCAAACCTAGTTTATTTCTTTGGGGAATTGGCATATAAAATGTCACAGGAAACTGAAACAGTTAAGTAGAATGCCCATTTTCAAAGGGTGGGAAATGATAGCTTTTACATTGTATGGCTGGGTGAGCTTGATATTGATTTTCAGAACATTCTAGAATACATTGTTAAAAGAATAATTTATATGTCCTTAGAAAGGGATGTGGTAGTTTTTTGGACTCAGCAGGGGTTCATGAAGAAGTCAATGGAGACTAGGTTTTTCTTTAATCGAGTTATTAGATTATTTTCAATATTATTTTTTAAAGAATCATCTTTATTGAGGTACAATTTATTTAAAATAAACTGCACCCATTTGATGAGTTTTGACAAATCTGTACACCTATGTAGCCATCACTATGATCAAGATATTGAACATTCCATCACCCCCAAAGGTTCCTTCATGTCCTTTTGTAGTCAAACCTCCCTCAACTTCTGGTCCCAGGCAAGCACTAATCTGCCTTTTGTTATTATAGATTAATTTAAATTGTTTAGAATTTCATATATAAATTTTTAAAATAATGTTTTTATTTATTTCAGAAAGAGGAAGGGAGAGAGAAAAATCAATGATGAGAGATAATCATTGATTGGCTGCCTCCTGCATGCCCCCTACTGGGGATTGAGCCTGCAACCAAGGCATGTACCCTGAATTGGAATTGAACTGTGTGACCTCTTGGTTCATCGGTCGATGCTCAGCCACTGAACTACAGTGGTCGGGCTCTATACATACATTTCTGTGTCTGGCTTGTATCACCCACCATATTATTTTTGAAATTCATCCATGCTGTTGGATGTTACTTTTATTGAAAGTCATATTCCATTGTGTGAATATACCACTTTTTTTTTATTAACCTGCTGATAGATATTTGGGGTTGTTTCCATTTTGAGATATAATGAATAAAGTTGCTGTGAACATTCATCTACAAGTTTTCTTAGATGTACTAGTATGTTTTAATTTCTCTTGGTAAGTAATTCTCAATGTCAAAAGCACTTAAAAGCATTAAAGCATCTTATATACAATAGTGAAAAAGATAGAGATGTGTAAGCCAAGTGAAAGAACTGTTTATGTGTATATATGTATGTGTGTATACATATATGCACATATATGTAAACATCACATAATAAAGTAACTTTATCAGTGACTATATTTAGGGGGTTCTAATTAATTGATCAATACCAATATGATGAGAGGTTTATGCTGATATATCACAGGAATTTGTCCTTGATATTCTTATATCTAGTATTTTTAGCATGATTTGTGGGGCCAGAATCACAAAATTTATACATTTTGTGAAGCTAGAAGGATTAGTCTAATCAGAGGCAGATCCAGGACTCATGAAAACCTTAAGATGATTAGGTAATACTTTTAAACAACTAAAATTAAATTTGACAGGCATAAGTGGGGAGATATTAGGTATGAGTACCAAAAAAACATCTATCCAAGTTCAGGGTAAAGGAAAAAGACTTAGGAGCATATGTGTAAAAAACTTGAGGTTTTCAGTGGAGAATAGCTTCATGTCAGCTGACAGTCATACAATCAAAGAAACCAAGCTGATTTGGGACTGCATTTATAAATGTGATATCTGGATGCAAAAAGTAGTGTTTCTTCTCTACTCTGCTTTTTGTCAGAGCACATGTATTGGGTGGAATTCTGTAATAACACAAACTGAAGTATATATGGAGGAAAGGGGCCAAGATAGTGGTTATTTAGGACTGTGTTATAGGAAAGCAGGTTGAAAGAACAGAAGATTTCTGTCTTGGTAAAAAGGACCTCTTGTAGGGGTGGGGGGTATGGTCTTCAAAAATATGAAGAAATAATACCTGTAAAAGGTATCAGACTCATTAAATGGCTCTGAGGGCTAGAATTACAGCTTGGGAGAAGTTAGTAGAAGACATAAGAAAAAGCACTCCAGTTATTAGACTCGTCCAGAGATAAATGTGTTTTCCTCAGGAGATACAGAATTATTGGTCGCTGGAGGTATTCAAATATGGACCCAATGACCTGAATGTTACCTTACCTGTATAATGGGCATAATGATACTAGTATAAGTGAACTGAGGATAATGTGCATGAACATACCTCTAAAAATAGTTGTCACATTTTATTAGACTTATTGGTTGACATTTGTGTCTCAATTCAAGGATCACATCCAATTCATCTTTTTTATCTGGAACATCTATTGTATCTAGCTTATGAGGGCATTCAATGAATGTTTTTTTGAATGGGGGGGCAAATGAATCACTAGTGGCAATAGGTATAAAAGTACTTTAGAAATGAAGAATGCATAACACCATGTTGTATTATTAATTATTATTAATAACTAATTTATTCTTAAAAATTCTTGTCAACTCAGGTTATCTGTATTCATAATTATAACAAAAATGTATCCTTACCATAAAGCTTTACTGGTGAGTTCTTTCCATCTAGCAAGAAAAAGATAATTTTCATTCTATATAAACTGTTCAACAACAGAAAAAATGGACAAAAACCTTTCCCATTAATTTTTGGTACCAAATTTTTTATGAAGTTAGCATTAAGCTGATAATACAGCCTGACAAAAACCTCAAAAACAAAAATTATAGTCTAATTTCAGTATGAATATAATGCAATATAGTAGTAAATAAAGTTTAACAGCATATTAAAAGAATAATTTACATTATCCCATGTATATAAGGATAATATAATATTAGCAAATCTTTTTTTTTAAATTAAATCTTTATTGATCAGATTATTACATTTGTTCCTCTTTTTTTTCCCCCCATAACTCCCCTCCTCCCAGTTCCCGCCCCACCCTCCGCCCTCACTCCCCACCCACTGTACTCATCCATAGGTGCACGATTTTTGTCCAGTCTCTTCCCACATCTCCCACACCCCTTTCCCCCCCCAAGAATAGTCAGTCCATTCCCTTTCTATGTCCCTGATTCTATTATAATCACCAGTTCATTCTGTTCATCAGATTATTTATTCACTTGATTCTTAGATTCACTTGTTGATAGATGCATATTTGTTGTTCATAATTTGTATCTTTACCTTTTTCTTCCTCTTCCTCTTCTTAAAGGATACCTTTCAGCATTTCATATAATCCTGGTTTGGTGGTGATGAACTCCTTTAGCTTTTCCTTATCTGTGAAGCTCTTTATCTGACCTTCAATTCTGAATGATAGCTTTGCTGGATAAAGTAATCTTGGTTGTAGGTTCTTGGTATTCATCACTTTGAATATTTCTTGCCACTCCCTTCTGGCCTGCAAAGTTTCTGTTGAGAAATCAGCTGACAGTCGTATGGGTATTCCCTTGTAGGTAACTGAGTTTCTTTCTCTTGCTGTTTTTAAGATTCTCTCTTTATCTTTTGCTCTTGGCATTTTAATTATGATGTGTCTTGGTGTGGTCCTCTTTGGATTCCTTTTGTTTGGGGTTCTCCGCGCTTCTTGGACCTGTAAGTCCATTTCTTTCACCAGGTGGGGGAAGTTTTCTGTCATTATTTCTTCAAATAGGTTTTCAATATCTTGCTCTCTCTCATCTTCTGGCACCCCTATAATTCTGATGTTGGTATGCTTGAAGCTGTCCCAGAGGCTCCTTACACTATCCTCGCATTTTTGGATTCTTTTTTCATTTTGCTTTTCCGGTTGGATGTTTTTTGCTTCCTCGCATTTCAAATCATTGACTTGATTCTTGCGCTCCTCTGGTCTGCTGTCGGGCGTCTGTATAATATTCGTTATTTCAGTCCATGTATGCTTAATTTCTAGTTGGTTCCCCAATATAAGATCGAGGGTCTTATTAGTTTTCGTGTAGATCTCATTAAGTTTATCGGCAGCTTCTAAACAGTTCTTGAGAGACCTTAAAAGTGTGGTTCTGAATTCTATATCTTCCTTTGACAATTTTGTCCTGTTTCTTTGTCTCCGCATTTTGTTATGCTTCCTTGGTGCACCCCCTAGTGGTCTTTGTTCGCAGTCTTATAGTTAAATCTTGATTGTTGTAGCTAATTCCAGGGAGGGTTTGACCTCCAGGCCAAGTGGCTATGAGAATCAGCTGTGTCAGCAGTGAGAGAACTTCTGTCCTCTAGGGAGGTGCTAATCTAGCCTTTGCCTGAGGCTATCCGGCAAATGCCTCTGTGCAGGGCTTGGGCGGGGCGGGTCGCACAGGATCAACAGGGTGGGCCGGAGAGAGCAGTTATGGCGGCTCTCAGTCCTGTCCCCAGGGGCTCTGTCTCTCTGAGTCCCAGCACCCGCTGCAAAGCTCGGAGAGAAAGCTGCACTCGCTCTGACCGAAGCCAGACAGTCCCGCTTCTCCCGTTTGAGTCTGGGTCCCTAAAGACTCGCCCGGATCTGGTGCTCAGAGTCTGCGACTCCCTCCCGATTGAAAACAACAACCGCGCCCTCCGCCGCCAGCCTGCTCCGCGCACTCCGCACCTCAGAATTTGACTTCAGCACTGCGCCTCCTCTGAGTGTCCGTATGCGTTTCTCTTTCCTCCTGGTTGTAGGACTTCCACTCAGCCAGCGTTCCTGTGGTTCTGGGTGATGTCCCTTCCGTTTTTTGGTTTCACTTTTGAAGTAGTTGTTCAAAGCAGCAAACTCCGGCGTTAACCTATGCCGCCATCTTGGTTCTAGTCAATATTAGCAAATCTATTAATATAATATATCATATCAAAATGACAAATTAGAAAAAACACATGATTACTATACTATAATAAATGCTGAAAAGAGAGTTAGTAATTCAATAGCCATCTCTAATCTTAAAAATAGTTTTAAAAAGGAAAGAAAAACTAGTTTAGTGTTAAAAATAATAATATCAGAATAGAAGTACACACCCAATTAATTGTGATACACCAAAATAATTATTATTATTTGCTGGCTGAGCTATTATTTAATATTAGAGGCCCAATCCCTCTCACAATCCAGGACTGCTGGCTCCTAATCACTCGCATGCCTGCCTGCCTGATTGCCCCTAACCGCTTCTGCCTGCCAGCCTGGTCGCCCCCTAACTGCTCCCCTGCTAGCCCGATTGCCTGAAACTGCCCTCCCCTGCCAGCCAGATCACCCCCAACTTCCCTCCCCTGATGGCCTGATGGCCCCCAACTGCCCTCCCTACTGGCCCAATCACCCGCAACTGCCCAATAGCCCTCAACTGCCCTCCTCTGCTGGCCTGTTTGCCTCCAACTGCCCTCCCCTGCCAGCCTGATGGCCCACAACTGCCCTCCCCTGCCAGCCATCTTGTGGTGGCCATCTTGTGACAACATTGCACAAGCATGTAACACCACCTAGGCTTTTATTATATAGGATTGTTTTAGAAGTTCTAGAAAACCAAAACCAAAATGCCAAACAACAAAAACAAAAGAGATGTAGTAGAAATAGTTATGAAAGAAAGGAAGAAACCCAAAAGAATTAACTAAAAATGATTATAATTAATGAGATTTCAGCATAGTGGCTGGATTAAAACTCCCCACAAATGTACAAAATAAATAGACCTACTCTTTAACAGAAATAACCAGTCAAAAGAGATTATGGGACAAAATAATTCTTTTTAAATAGGAACAAGAACATCAATACTAGCATAAACTTAATAAGAAAAGTTTAGGAGCTTGTGAGATATAAAAGAAGAGATTAATGAATTGAGAGACCATTATCTTAATGGATGGAAACACTAAATCTTTTAAATATATCAATTCTTCTATAATTAATAATTAAATTTGATATAATTAACATAAGCACATATCAAAAATTTTTGGTAAGTTGATAAAATGATTCAAAAGTTCATATGAAAATATACATAGATGAGAATAGCTGAGAAAATATTGGGGGATTATAGTACTACTACTAAGACAGATATTAAAGCCTATTGCAAAGCTTCAATGATTAAAATATTTTGATCCATTGCAAGGGAGATATATAACATTGGGCACAAGAACTCAAAAAATAAAAAGTTGGGTAGTAGATACTGCATTTGGTGGAGTGGAGGAAATCCGTGTCATGTCACACTTACTGGATGTAAAATAAATGTAATGCAGAAATACAAACCATAAGACTAGAAGAGAATTTAAGTGACTATTTATCTAATTTCTGGATAGGAAAGGCTTTTGAAGCTCAAATATAATGGGGAAAATCTTAAAGAGAGAAAGGTTAGGTTTGACTTCAGGAAATATTTAAACTGGGTTTTCTTGCTTTTTAAAAAACCTTTGTGTTGAGGGCTGTCTATCAATAAATCACAGAAGTGGGGGTGGGTGCTCTGCTATGTCATTTAAACTGTTTCATTCACATGTGTAATTTAATGAACAAGATAAACTAACAAACAAAATAGAAGCAGACTTATAGATACAGAGAACAGACTGACAGCTGTCAGAGGGAAGGGGGGTGGGAGGGACTGAGTGAAAGAAGGTGAAGGGATTAAGCAACAACAATAACAACAAAAATAACAAAAACCTCATAGACACATACAGCAATATAGTGATTACCAGAGGGAAATGGAAGTGGGGGGGGGTAGAAGAAGGTAAAGCGGGGGATAAATGGTGATGGAAGCAGACTTGACTTGAGGTGGTGAACACAATACAATGAACAGGTGATGTAGCATAGAAATGTACACCTGAAACCTATATAATTTTATTAATCAATGTCAGTTCAATACATTCAATAAAAAGTGAAAGGACAAATGGCAAGATGGACTTTTTGCATAAGTCTTTGTTTTACTATGGTTGCAAATATCAAAAAATTTCTATATGTGACACGGCACCAGAGTTAAGTTAGGGTTTTTCAAAATGCTGACACGCCGAGCTCAAAAGGTTCGCCATCAGAGTAACCGAAAGAAATCCTATATCTTCAAACTATCTCTCTCTCGAGTATCATTTACAAATGTTGACTAGGATATGGGAGTGGATAATATGAACTTAGGAATCTGACAAAGTTAGTAGCATAAAGGTTAAGAGCAAGGACTTTGGAGTCAGTCTGCTTGGGTTCACATCCTAGCTACACGACTTCATAACTGTGTAACTGTTGTCCAGTTATCAGATTTTTCTGAAAAGCTGACTCAAATTCTTCATATGAGAAATAGGGACAGCAATAGGAGGTTATTGGGAGAATTAAAATAACTAACTTAAGTGATGTGAATTCAGATCCTCATGAAAAAACATAATCCAGAAAGGGAAGACCTATAGTGATTACCAGCGGGAAATGGAAGTGGGGGGGGGGGTAGAAGAAGGTAAAACAGGGGATAAATGGTGATGGAAGCAGACTTGACTTGGGGTGGTGAACACAATACAATGAACAGATGATGTAGCATAGAAATGTACACCTGAAACCTATATAATTTTATTAATCAATGTCAGTTCAATACATTCAATAAAAAGTGAAAGGACAAATGGCAAGATGGACTTTTTGCATAATTTGTAAAAGTTATTAGAAATACTGCAAGATAAAAAAAGAAAAACTGCAAGAACCAGTAGAAAAATTGACAAATGATGTGGACAGTTTACAAAAAAGAAAGATAAATGGTCAGCAAACAGGTAAAAAAAAAATAACCTCATTGGAAATTGAGATAATGAAAGTGAAACCAATAGTGTAATTTTCTCTTACAGATTTAATAAGTTTCTAAAATGATGAAAGTCCTCATTGCAGCAAGGGTATAGTGGAAACCACTCTTGCATTCTCTTGAGATGAGTGTGAATTGGTGCAGCCTTTCTGGAAAGCAAGATACATTAAAACCCAAAAATGTTATTGCCCTTTAAAAGAATGATTCCTCTTCTGGAAATCATCCAAGATGCAGATAAAAACTTAGGTACAGAAGTATTGATTTCAGCATCTGTTACAGGAGTAAAGGAAGGAAACAATACAAATGCTCAATAATGAGGGAAGAATTAAGCAAATATTGGTACATCCATATGCCAGGAACATTATGTCGCCTTTAAAATCTGTTTATTATGATTGTATGTGAAATCTAAAAACAAAGTAAATAAGAAAACAAAGCAGAAACAAACTCATAGATATAGTGAAAAAATTAATGCTTTTCATAGGAGAGAGGGTTGGGGAGCTGAGTGAAAAAGGTGGAGGGATTGAGAAGTACAGATTGGCAGTTACAAAATGGTCACAGGGATTCAAAGTACAGCATAGGGAATATAGTCAATAATAGTGTAATAGCCCCATATGGCTACTATAGGTGGGTACTAGATTTATCAGGGGGATTACTTCATAAGTTATATAAATATCTAACCACTATGCTGTACACCTGAAACGAATATAATATTTAATATAATTACAATTTTTTAAAGTTTTTTAGTAGCATGGAGAAATGCTTATAATGTAAAAAGAAAGCTTTAAAGTTATACATACGCACACAGAGTATATTCTCAAACATCTTACAAATATATAGACAATTGGGCAAAGAAAATGCCCACAATGCCAGCTCTGTGTGGCAGAATTATGAGGAATTTTACTGCAAACTTTATACTTTCCCATATTTTCCAAAATCTCCATGAGTATTTCTCTTATTATCAGAAAACTTATTTTAAGGTAAAACTTATTCTTTAAAAAAAAAATTTCCAAAAAGCTGTCAAAAAGGAAAAAGATAAAAAAGAAGAACAATTGTATCAAGTTTTCTTCAGACTTTTTGATAGGTTCATTTTGAACATCTACACTTGAGATGCCAGTAGAAAACTTTTGGCAAATGGAAATATTAGAGCTTGGAAGAGGAATATGGGTTTTAAATAAGTGCAGAGACTTCAACATATGCATGATAGCTAAAGTCACCAGTGGTATAACCTGTTGTAAAGATTAAGTGAGCTAATACTGGTAAAATACCTAACCTACTACATAAATGTTAGCTATTATCATTGTTAATTTTATTATCATTGATGATAGTAACCCAGGGATGATGGTTAAAGTGAGAAAAGGAGGTGGCAGGTGTTGTTGGTGACCCAGCCAAATCCCCTAGCCCTTATATTTAGAAACACAAGCCTGACTTCCAACTATTGATTGGCACCTGCAACTCTTTGCCCAAGAGCAAGAGAGAAGTATCAGGGAATTGATAGAGCCTTCAATCAATATTGGATAGGGCTGGTGGAGAAATACTTGAGCTCTTCTACTCCACAAGAAGGGTAATTCTGAGGCATGTGTTCTACCTGGGATTATGCTCCAGGTGCCCACAGTTGCTAATGGCTAAATATCACACCCTTTATTGGCTGCCTTCCCTTACCCGTCTCACTTCTCCACTCCCCTACTAAGCTTATCTCCCCCAATAAATGATTTGCATGTAAAATTTTGTCTCAGGGTCGGCTTTTGGGACAACCAAAATTAAGACAGCCAAGGATGAAACTTGATCTACAATAACATTCTAAGGATGATTGGGGTAAGAGGGCTCATGACGGAACTAGAGAAGAAATGGATAAAGGGGGGTACTGAAAAAACGGTGGAAAGTGTAGTCTAAAAACCCAAAGTAAAGGAGTGTTTCCCAAATGAGGTAGGAGGAAACAGTAGCAAATGCTATGGAGATGAAATGCAAAAAGAACTGGAAACTGTCCATCTGAGCTGGCATCTATGAGGTGCTAGGTGACCTCTGCCAGAAGATTTTTGGTATAGTGGTAGAAGCCAGATGGCAGTGGGTTGAGGAAGTGAGTGGGAGGTGAAAAAGTGTGGGCAGCAAGTGTAGGCTATTCATTTAGGAAGTCTGGGTGTGATGAGAGAGGGAGAGAGGGAGAGAGGGAGGGAGGGAGGGAGGGAGGGAGGGAGGGAGGGAGGGAGAGAGAGAGAGAGAGAGAGAGAGAGAGAGGATTAGAAGCACACAAGGAAATCTTTTATCTTCACCTTTAAGATGGAAAGAATTGGGTGTACTCTAGTTTGATAATGAGAGAAAATAAAACAGTTGAAATGTGCTTAAAAACATTTCATTCTTGATATAATGCTTTAACCAATACCATATTTCAAAAGTTTCCCCATATTCTGTTTTCATCAACAACCTTTTATTGATCACCTATTGTCTGCAAAGCATTGATAAGTATTGAGAAAACAAAGAATTATAAGACACAATTCCTAACTTCAAAGAGGTTATACTCTAGTAGGGGAAGTGAAATATCAACATATCAAAAGTTGCCCTAGCTGGTTTGGCTCAGCGGATAGAGCATAGAGCGTTGGTCTGAGGACTCAAAAGTCCCAGGTTTGATTCCGGTCAAGGGCATGTACCTGGGTTGCGGGCACATCCCCAGTAGGGGGCATGCAAGAGGCAGCTGAATCCATGTTTCTCTCTCATTGATGTTTCTAACTCGCTATCCCTCTCCCTCTCCCTTCCTCTCTGTAAAAAAAATCAATAAAATATATATTTTTAAAAAAGTTATTAAAAATTTAGATAATAAAATGAGAGGTACAGTTAATAATTACTTTAGCAGTTCAAAGGAACATAGGACAGGTGGGGAAACTTCATGGGTTTGGGGTATAGATGATTTGGCAAAAAAACTCACTGGGAGAAGGGTTCAAAGGGGAAAATTTAAGAGAGGTAGAAGTTGGTAACAAACAGATCTGGAAGAGGATTGAACGTTAAACTAAATTTTAAAACTTGGGAATTTATTAAGTAGGCAAAAAAGGAGCCATTTAGAATTTGTGAGTATAATGAAAAACAGTATTTTGGAGAAAGTCTTTTGAAAAGGGTATGCAGCATGGTTTGGAGAAGAAAACAAAGGCAGAGGGCTAGCCAAAAAGGGAGGACACTCAAGGTTGCACTAGGATAGGAGAGGAGGGAGGGAAAGGGCAGAGAAGGGACTTTTTGTATTTTAGACATTATTCCATTTTTTAAATTATAAGGTATTTCTGCTATGTGTTGGTTATAAATGGAACCCATATCATGCCTCAAAAAGGCATATAACATAAATATTTTTGAATAATTGAGTCAATAAGGTAACACATGAATAAATAAATGCATATCAAATTAATGAATATTATAAGAGATGAATCACCAACTGGATCTTGGAGGAACGAGAAAGAACTGAGGGTTTCCATGTGGGGACTGAGGGGGAAATAATAGCATCATTGATTGAACTGGTTGGCACCTAGTAAGTGCTCGAATATAATCATATGCATTTATATAGTGTAATCCTATTATTTGTGACTAGGGGCCTGGTGCACGAAATTCGTGCACTGGGTGTGTGTGTGGGGGGAGTGTCCCTCAGCCCAGCCTGCCCCCTCTCACATACTGGGAGCCCTCAGGCGTTGACCCCCATCACCCTCCAATTGCCTCTGACAGAGGTGTCAGGCCTGGGCAGGGGACCCTCATTTCCCCCCATCACTGGTTCTGCCCCCAGCCCCCTCCGATTGCTGGCTCTGCCCCTTGTCCAGGCCTGATGCCTCAGCCAGAGGCGTAGACCCCCATCACCCTCTGATCACCTGATTGGCCCCTTGCCCAGGCCTGACGCCTCCGCCAGAGGTGTCAGGCTTGGACAGGGGACCCCCATCTCCCCCCGATCACTGGCTCTGGCCCCCGCCCAGGCCTGAGACCTCTGGTCCAGGAATCATGCCTGGGCAGGGAACCCCCATCTCCCTCTGATCGCTTGCTCCACTCCCCGCCCAAGCCTGACGCCTCTGACCCAGGCTTCAGGCCTAGGCAAGGGGACCATCATATCCCCCCCAATCCCCGGCTCAGCCCCCCGCCCAGGCCTGATGCCTCGGCCAGAGGAGTTGACCCTCATCACCCTCTGATCACCAATCACCGGATCGGCCCCTTGACCAGGCCTGAGGCCTCCGGCAGAGGTGTCAGGCCTGGGCAGGGGACCCCCAGCTCCCCGCGGTTGCAGGCTCCGCCCCTGCCCAAGCCTAACGCCTCTGGCTGAGGCGTCCGGCCCGGGCAGCGGGGACCCACAGCTGCAGCGGCCCCGCGATCGTGGGCTCCACTTTAGGCCCAGGCAAGGGACCCCTAGCTCCCGGGACTGCCAGCTTCGACCGTGTCCAGCTCCCATCGCTGGCTCCACCCCTACTTCCTGCTATCACTGGCCAGGGCGGCAAAGGCGCCTGATTCTCCGATCATGGCTGGGGGGCAGGGCAAAGGCGGCCACAGGCCTTTGCCTGCCCTCCAGCTCTTAGCTCCCCCCTGGGTTTCCGATCACTGTCAGTGGCAGGGGGCTTCTTCCTGCTTTCCCTTTCGCCTCCCTGCATTGTGCCTACATATGCAAATTAACCGCCATCTTGTTGGCAGTTAACTGCCAATCTTAGTTGGCAGTTAATTTGCATATAGCCCTGATTAGCCAATGAAAAGGGTATCGTCGTACGCCAATTACCATTTTTCTCTTTTATTAGTGTGGATAATTATCTTATAGATTTATCCTATAGGTTTATAAATATTTTATATATTTATACTTATCTCATGTATTTATGTTACTGAAAAGAGACAAATCTGGAAAGCACTTCACCCCTTTGGTGGTTTAGCAGAGAGCTCACCTGGCAGGTCTGAGTTAACTCAACAAATGCCAGTTGTTAAGTTCTACAGGCTCCCCCTTTCTAAACAGGCCACTTCCTCAAACATCAACATTCTATTGAGATATAGCTCCTGACGATTCTCTACTCCCCATTCTTTACAAACATGCAGGGTATAATGGGAGATGGGATCTCCCTTTTGGAACCCTGCCTATCCAGCCCAACCATGGCCAGCCTAAGGTACACCTTTTTATGGAGTAATGAGAGCTCCAGGGATAATGTTCACTCTACTTCTCTCATGTAAGTTTTTCTTCAAAAACCTTATTATATATTTAAGTTACATGGTCCTCATGTGTGTGTGGGACTGAAAAATCTAACACACTATGAATAATACATAACACACATATGTTTAGATTTTAGAGGGAGAATGCTTTTGAGGGAAATTTTAATTTTAGAAATGATCCAGAGAGCTATCATCTATAAAAATAAACATCAATCTAATAAAAATAACAAATCCTATTTAAATCCATTTATAAATGGTTAAATCTTTTAAATAGAGAAATTCTATAAAACGTTTGGATGAAAAATAGTCATTAATCATGAATTTCAGATCAAATCAACATATCTCCTTACTGAGTGCAAGCTAATGTTTGGCATTGTTTCATAGCTAATAAATGCAGAAATAATGATAGAATTAGAAAATTACCCATTTTCAAAATTTTAATGAAATAATACATCTAGAAAAATGATAACCAATGGATACTAAAATCATTAGGTCTGAGGCTATCAACTTTGGCTGCTCATTGAAATCACTTAGGTGATTAAAAAATTCCTAATGCCAACCCCTCCCCAGTAATTCTGATTTTCTGATTTAAATGATGATGGGTGTGGTCCTGGCATTGGGATTTAAAAAATCTCCACAGGTGATTCTAATGTGTAACCAAGGTTAGGTAAAAAGTCCATAGAAACCAGACATTATATGCCTGGGAAATGTTATGGGATGTTCCCAGCACCCCCTAGGAAGTCATCTTGCTTAAAAATGATTGAACCTAAATCTAATCAAGTTTCTAGGTATAACTCCCGGTTTATAAGAAGTAGCTGTCTGTTAGAAATCATAATTACATCTAAATGCCTCTACAGTTATATGAATCATTGTTATACAGAAATTATATAGGGGATAAAGGAACAACTTAAATAGAACTAAAAGAAAGCAATAAACCAAATCCTAAATGTGGGACATTCTATAAGACCAAAGACTCAGTTTCTCCATTAATGGCATAAATACATACATACATACATACATAAATAAATAAATGGAAGGTGGAGACTTTTATAGAACCGAAGAGTCTTAAGAAACATAACAAGCAAGTAGGCCTTGTTGACTCCTATGTCAGAGATCTCTTTTCTCCTCCAGATCTTCTCTCTACACTTCTCTCTAGCCTGGGAAATTAACCTGCATGAATTTTGCCTTTAGGCTCCCTTGCTCTTTGGCTTCTGGTTGGGTTTGGCCAGTAGGAAGCCCTACCAGGAGATCAGAGAGGGGAAGAAAGGGCATTCTAGAGATTTATTCCCCTGGCTTCCTCTCTGTGAGGTCACCCTGGCTGGCTGGATCCCTCCATGAAAGGACACTGTTCCTGTCAATATGGCTTTCCCTACAGACTCTTACATTACATTCTAAGTAATCTTGACCTTGTCTTTCTTACTCCTTCATACCTAGCTCTGGTAACATCTCTGCTGTTGCTCCCCAAAGATTACTGCCACATTGCTTTTGTAAATAAACCCTCCTTGACTTATCCTAGTTGGAGAGTGCTATTTCTTGATGGGATTGATAGAGATCCTCACTCAGTCAAATCAATTGTTCTTTGACACAATGAAGAAATTTTGAGTGTGAAGGAAACATTAAAAGTTATCTTGAAATAATTATTAATTTTATAAAGTGTGATAATGGCATAGTGGTTAAGTAAAATAAAAAAGGCCTTACTAGTTAGAGATATATACTGAAATATTTATTGATAAAATAATATGTCTAGAGTTGTTTTAAACCTACTGCATTGGAGAATTGGGCAGTGGGATGGAAGGTTAGAAAAAGTGTGGGGTGGGTGATAGATGAAATAAGATGATCAAAATGTTGATAACTGAAGCAGTCAACATTTTGATAATATTGGTTCATCTATCCCTCTCCCCCCCCCCAAACACACTTTTTGTTACCTTTCATCCCACTGATAGAACCTGAATGATTGAATCTAAATCTAATCAATGGTATAGATATGAGGGCTTATTATACTACTAGAGGCCCGGTGCACAAAAATTTGTGCACTTGGGGGGAAGAGGGGGGTACCTCAGCCTGGCCTGTGCCCTCTCACAGTCTGGGACCCCTCAGGAGATAATGACCTGCTGGCTTAGGCCTGCTCCCGGGTGGCAGAGGGCAGGCCCAATCCCTAGGTGCAGCCCCTGGTCAGGCTCAGAGCAGGGCCGATTGGGGAGTTGGGGCGCCACCCCCTGTCATGCACAGAGCAGGGCGGATCGGGAGGTTGCGATGCCACCCTCAGTCACGCTCAGGGAAGGGCCGATTGGGGGGTTGGGGCAACGCCCCCTGTCACACTCAAGGCAGGGTCGATGGGGAGGTTGTGGCGCCACCCCCTGTCATGCACAGAGCAGGGCCAATCAGGGGGTTGGGGCGCTGCCCCTTGTCACTCACAGAGCAGGGCCCATCAGGGGGGTTGGGGCTCCGTACCCTGTCATGCACAGAGCAGTGTTGATCAAGGGGTTGGGGAGCTCCCCCCTGTCACGCACGGAGCAGGGCCGATCAGGGGGTTGAGGAGCTCCCCCCTGTCACTCACAGAGTAGGGCCGATTGGGGAGTTGGGGCGCCACCCCCTGTCATGCACAGAGCAGGGCGGATCGGGAGGTTGCGATGCCACCCTCAGTCACGCTCAGGGAAGGGCCGATTGGGGGGTTGGGGCAACGCCCCCTGTCACACTCAAGGCAGGGTCGATGGGGAGGTTGTGGCGCCACCCCCTGTCATGCACAGAGCAGGGCCAATCAGGGGGTTGGGGCGCTGCCCCTTGTCACTCACAGAGCAGGGCCCATCAGGGGGGTTGGGGCTCCGTACCCTGTCATGCACAGAGCAGTGTTGATCAAGGGGTTGGGGAGCTCCCCCCTGTCACGCACAGAGCAGGGCCGATCAGGGGGTTGAGGAGCTCCCCCCTGTCACTCACAGAGTAGGGCCGATAGGGGAGTTGGGGCACCACCTCCTGTCACACACAGAGCAGGGCGGATCAGGGGGTTGGGGCACTTTCCCCTGTCACGAACACATCAGGGCAGATAGGGAGGTTGTGGCCCCGCCCCCTGTCACACACAGAGCCGCAGGGCAATCAGGGGGTTTGGGCGCTGCCCCCTGTCACGCTGATCCCGGTGCCAGGAGGACTCGCGGCTCTACTGATCCCGGTGCTGGGAGGCATATTACCCTTTTACTATATAGGATAGAAGCCTGGTGCACGGGTGGGGGCCAGCTGGTTTGCCCTGAAGGGTGTCCTGGATCAGGGTGGGGGTCCCCACTGGAGTGCCTGGCCAGCCTGGATGAGGGGATGATGGCTGTTTGCAGCTGGTCACACACCCTTCAGGGTGGGGGTCCCCACTGGGGTGCCTGGCCAGTCTGGGTGAGGGGCTGAGGGCTGTTTTCAGGCTGGTGGGTGACTGAAGCTCCCAACTGCTCCTTTTTTTGTTTTTCTTTTTTTTTATTCTGGGTCAGCTTTAGCACTGAGGCTTGGCTCCAGCTCTTAGGCCTCCGCTGCTGAAAGCAGGTATCTGGTTTGTTTGGGTTCTATAATCGAAACACTGTTTCAACTCCTGCTCTGAGATCCCAGCTGGCTGAAAGCAGGTTTCTGGGGTTTTGTTTATCTTCTATATTTGTAACAATGTTTCAAACTGCAAGCTCAGAGGCCGGCAGCGGCAGGCGGGGAACGTTGGAGTCCTCCGTCACTGAAGCAAGCAAGCCTCATGTTCACTTCAAGCTGCCTGGCTGCCGGCCGCCATCTTGGCTAGCAGTTAATTTGCATATCGCCCTGATTAGCCAATGGGAAGGGTAGCGGACGTACAGCTAATTACCATGTTTCTCTTTTATTAGATAGGATTCTCTCGATTGTGTGAACCACTGAAAGTTGCTATAATAGAATGTTAAAACGGCAATCAATTTTTCTTAATTTTTTCTTAGATGAGACTTAGTTTTCAATATTCCATTGGAGAAAAAGGCACACAGAATCTGACCTGACATCAAATGAAGGTTTAAGGGGTATATTTAAAGCATGGCAATATCAAGATATTTCTATATTTTAATCTTTTCTGTAGAGAAAAATTGATGAGAAAGCTGCATACATATATTGTATGTAATTTTCTTTTGCTCTTTAGATATACAGTACAGATAGTCACCAAATTCTTGCAATCTGCCTATGAGCATCTACAAAGGGAGGACAGTGACGAGGGTCTGGGGAAAGAGGAGGGGCCCTGATGGGCCAAATGTACTAGGCCAGAGTTCCTATTGTCAGCATCTTATTTGCTATTCATAGTCAGTGTAAAACCTCAAGGCCAAATCTGTTATTGCTTGGAGCTTCCTTTGTGTCTTGTTTTGGATTGTTCTGGTAATAGATACTAGTAATGCAGCAAATTAATGCATAAAATCATCATTATTTATAATCCTTTCAGGGAATTTAGTTGATCCTGGGGCAGTGCAGGAAGCAAACATAATTTCTTCTGCAACAAATTTTGTCCTAACCAAAGAAAGCAAGGTATTGGATTGGTTCTACTACTTTGGTAGCATTTTTACCTCTCACATACCATAGTTAAAAGAATTTTGTAGATATTTGAGAAGAATGAATAAATACAAATTGAAAGACATACATATCTTGCCACTAAAAGGAAGTAGTAGACAACAATAAGAAAAATCCAAGTGCAAAGAATTCTATTGCGTGCTCAAAAATAAAACAAAATAGAAATAAAAGCCAAAGTATAATGTCTGTTGTGTTCATAAAGTTGCTTTGTTTTCCTATAATAATAAAAGTTGGCAGGGCTCCACCTACATTAAAGTATTTCCTGGCATGATATTCTTCACTCTGCTTCCCCCACACCCGCTTTGCTAAGCTTGTTTTATTGACGTTCCTGTTAATTGATAGTTACTAGATATAACCACAAGGCAGACAGATTAGGAAGGAAACGTTGAAGCTTGTTTATACAACAGAAAAATGCTGCTTTTTAAATTGTAGTATTAAGATAGCAACCCCAATCCACCAAAATAAATGTACAATGAACACAAGATCGTCAATTCACCAAGATATAAAGTGCCCTTACTGCAACTACACTGTACATTATAGTAAATGTGGACAATAAAGATCAATATTAGGAAATACAAGTTGATTCAAAGGTGTTTTAAAGCACTTATCCTCTAGAGCAGTGATGGCGAACCTATGACACGTGTGTCAGAGGTGACACGCGAACTCATTTTTGTGGTTGATTTTTCTTTGTTAAATGGCATTTAAATATATAAAATAAATATCAAAAATATAAGTCTTTGTTTTACTATGGTTGCAAATATCAAAAAATTTCTATATGTGACACGGCACCAGAGTTAAGTTAGGGTTTTTCAAAATGCT
Organism: Myotis daubentonii; assembly: GCF_963259705.1. Classification (NCBI taxonomy): domain Eukaryota; kingdom Metazoa; phylum Chordata; class Mammalia; order Chiroptera; family Vespertilionidae; genus Myotis; species Myotis daubentonii. Next base: position 127,996,112 of record NC_081861.1, on the reverse strand, counting down.
GACACGCCGAGCTCAAAAGGTTCACCATCAGAGTAACCGAAAGAAATCCTATATCTTCAAACTATCTCTCTCTCAAGTATCATTTACAAATGTTGACTAGGATATGGGAGTGGATAATATGAACTTAGGACTCTGACAAAGTTAGTAGCATAAAGGTTAAGAGCAAGGACTTTGGAGTCAGTCTGCTTGGGTTCACATCCTAGCTACACGACTTCATAACTGTGTAACTGTTGTCCAGTTATCAGATTTTTCTGAAAAGCTGACTCAAATTCTTCATATGAGAAATAGGGACAGCAATAGGAGGTTATTGGGAGAATTAAAATAACTAACTTAAGTGATGTGAATTCAGATCCTCATGAAAAAACATAATCCAGAAAGGGAAGACCTAGAACAAATTACTTTAAAAATGGGTAAAGGACCTAAATAGGTAAGAAGCATATGAAAAAGTGCTCAAAGTCACTTATCATCAGAGACATGCAAATTAAAATGACAATGAAGTATCACCTCACACCTGTCAGAATGGCTACCATCAACAAATCAACAAATGACAAGTGCTGGTGAGAGTTTGGAGAAAAGGGAACCCTAGTACACTGCTGGTGGGAATTCAGACTAGTACAACCACTATGGAAAACAGTATGGAGTTTCCTGAAAATATTCAAAATGGAACTGTCATTTGACCAAGTGATAACACTTCTAGGAATATATTCTAAGAAACACAAAACACAAATCAGAAAGAATGTATGCACCCCTATCTCCATAGCAGCACAAAATACAACAGCTAAGATTTGGAAACAGCCAAAGTGCCCATCAGTAGATGAGTGGATAAAAAAGTTGTGGTATGTAATAACTTAATCAATAAAGAAATTAAACATAAAAAGTTGTACATTTACAACATAGAATACTCGCATCTGTAAAAAAGAAGGATCTCTTACCCTTTGAGACAACATGGAGGGACCTGGAGAGTATCATGCCAAGCGAAATAAGCCAGTCAGAGAAAGACAAGTATCACATGATCTCACTCATATGTGGAATCAAATGAAAAAAATAAACTGATGAACAACATGGATCCAGAGTCAGAAGCATAGAACAGCCTGGGGAACCTCAGAGGGAATGTGGGGGTGGATAGGTGGTGGTGAGAAGTTAACTGGGAAACTTATATGCATATATTCATAGCCAATGGACATAGACAATAGTGTGGTGAGGCCTGGGGTGGCAGGTGCTGGGTTTCAATGGGAAAAAAGGACATTTGTAATACTTTCAACAATAAAGATAATTTTAAAAAAAGAGTTGGCTATCTATTTTCTGAAAGGCTAAAACTATTATTTTGTCATCATAAATAATTTATGGGACAAGTTGGGGAGTAGGTAAATAGCTAACAAACTAGCACAACAGACAGGAGAGATCAATCAGAATGACCAATACATCAAAACTAGCAACAGTTCTAGAGGCTGATCCCATAAATAGATCAGCTTCTCTCTTCAAAAGAAAATGGGCCATCACACTGATTTTGAAGTTATTTTGGCATCAAGAATTATGGAATTTTTATTTTTTTATATATTTTATTGATTTTTTACAGAGAGGAAGGGAGAGGGATAGAGAGTTAGAAACATCGATGGGAGAGAAACATCGATCAGCCGCCTCCTGCACATGTCCTACTGGGGATGTGCCCACAACCCAGGTACATGCCCTTGACCGGAATCGAACCTGGGACCTTTCAGTCCGCAGGCCGACGCTCTATCCACTGAGCCAAACCGGTTTCGGCAAGAATTATGGAATTTTATCAATTCAGTTAGTCATTACTTGGGATCAGCAGGTAATTTGAAATAAAGGTTTGACATAAAAAGTGATGGACATTCTGGCTGACTCTGAACCAGGAATGAAGTCATCAGAATGAATTTGAATGTCCTGCCATTGTTATTTTACTAAATCCAAAGATGGGCTAACATTGAGTCAAAGTACACTAATATTTAAATAAAAACCCCAAATGAATCCCAATTCACATTAATTTCCAAGTGCTGCATTCACTGTGCCTTTCAACATCAAGACCAAGCCATGATTCAGAGGCAGGACACTGATGAGTCATCCTTTGCTGATATGTGGATGGGTCAGAACACCCTGCGTGGGTTGAGGAGGAGGAGGAGGAAGCAAAGAGGCCAAGAGCTTTCTTTGATGTGATATGGCAGAGCCCAGGGACCAGGATCAATGTGCAGGAACTAGGAAGGACCTGACAAGCAATGTCCCTGGTTCTCAAAGAAATCAATTTCCAATGGTCTCAAATGCCCAAAGGATGCATGAGTCTTTGACAAATGTGGAGGCTTTATGGGTAGAGAAAGATACCATTTTCAACCTAGAGGAACAGTCTTCTCCCCAAATTGTCCTGGTTCCCTGATGTTAGAGAAAGTGAATAGCCGAGCAAAAAACACCCAAGACATCATAGCCCACAAGGTGATATATCCTACTTGGTGCTATAACACATCCAAATGAGCAAACAAATATAAAAGATCATCTGAGAAAGATTCCAGTTGTCTCAGGTTCCAGTTTGGCATTTCAGTTTTCCTCTTCCTTCCCCATTGATCATCTCTTTATCACACTCTATTCCCCCTACCTTTGCCCAGTGGCCCTGTTATCTGCGATCATATCTTTATCTGTCTATTCTCATGATGAATGCTTCCAAGATCTACTCCCAGTCCACTATCTGACTACACAATAGGCCAGTCTCTCTATCACATCTGTATATACCGAGAAGCTTATGGTCTATGAGAATTTATCATTCCTCCATGGGTCATAAACCTAGATTAAACCCTCCATAGAACACTGAGCCCACAACAGATATTTGGTAAGTTATTTTTTGATGTATCATAGAGAAAGAATTTATCATTGAGGGGTTAGTTTGATAACTTCCTCATTATAGAAACCAAACCTATATATTATATGTATTAACAGATCTATATTATATGTATTAACAGATCACAACCTAAAGAATGTGTTATAGTATTATGTGAGTTAACTACTGCTGCATCACAAGTCACCCCAGGTGGTGGTTTAAACAACAATTATTTATTACTAGAGGCCCAGTGCATGAATTCGTGTGCGGATGGGGTCCGGCTGGGCTGGCCCCAATTGGGGCTGATCGGGGCCAGGCCTGTCGGGAGGAGGAGATGGCGGGAGGTTGGCTGGCCAGTCCACCTTGATTGGGGCCTGATCAGGGCCAGGAGGCTGGGGGGAGGGGCCATGGGTGATTGGCCACCTGGCCCAGCCCCCGATTGGGGTGGGGGATTTGGAGGTGGGGGAGGCTGTGGGGAGGGGCTGTGGGTGGTGGGCCATCTGGCCCCACCCCAAAATGGGGGGTCTGTTTGGGGTCAGCAGCCAGGGGAGGGGCTGTGGGAGGTTGGCTGGCTAGCCCCACCCCTGATGGTGTGGGTGGGGAGATTGGGGGTGGAGCTGGCTGAGGGGAGGGGCTGCGGACCAATTGTGGTGGGGTTGATTAGGGGTGGGGCTGGCCGGGGGGAGGGGCTGCAGGAGTTTGGCCACCGGCCCCACCCCCTATTGGGGTAGAGGGGTGGCAATCAGGGGCAAGGCTGGCTGGAGGGAGGGGCTGTGGGAGAGGCCGATCAGGGGTGGGGTCAGCCAGGGAGAAGGGCCTGGGGGGGGTTGGCCAGCTGCCCCACTCTCCATCAGGCCAGTTTGCTGGCCGTAGTGGGCGTCATAGTGACTGGTCATTCTGGTCATTACAGCGTTCCGGTTGCTGGCTTTTTATATACATAGATTGCTGACATGTCTGCAGCTAACTGGGGTTGTCTGATCTAGGCTGGGCTCTGCTTGGGAGGCGTGGCTCCCCATGTCTCATCCTCAGGCATGTCCTTATGGAATGGCAGAGCCACAACTGGGACAGCAGAAACACCTCTTAAGGCCAAGACTTTTACTGGCTCCCTGACAGTTCTGCCCACATTCTTTTGACCAAAGAATGACACATGGCCTAGCTCAAAGACACGGGGTAGCAATATATATTCTACCTTTATGAAGAAACTCAAAATTCACATGACAAAAGGTATGAAAAATTAGAGCTAGTAATGCACTTAACACAATTACATTTTCTGAGAACACAGGAAATTTGACTACAGAGGAGTACTTTGTTGATGATACACTAAGAATTAATTTTGTGACATCAGTTGCAAGGTACTCATTTCCTTCAAATGATTATTCATTAAGTTCTCACTACTTCCAGGAGAATCACAATGGTTGAAACTAAAATTTGCTGTGTTCAAGTAAATGTATCTTGTATGATAGTAATGAGGTACCTAGTTTTTCCTCTCTCCCCACAGCCATGCACTAGGTAATGCACAAGAAGTTGGTTTACTTGTTCAGAGAGATGGGTTTAGCTTGAAATCCTAAACCTCTTACAAATTCCATATGGTAAATTAACTATAGAGACTTTTCTATATACTTTAACATTTGTTTAATCAGAAACCCATAATAACCGAAACCTTTGAAATGTTTTTATTGATCTTTTCCTAGTTTAATTAGGTCAATTTACCTCATGGTCTTCCAAATTAATAATACAAGTTTATGATTCTTCAATCTACAATTCTATTGAATCTACAATTCTGTTATACAAGAATTTTTACCAAAGCATGTAGCAAAACACAAAGAAAGTTTATCCACAGACAGTTTTCATGGTTGGTATTTTCAATTTCACTACAAGATGCAATGTTAAACTCTAAAGTACCTTCAGAAACATCTTGTTTTGGCTTTGGCACTTATGTAGCTACCTTGCTGCTTGTGGCAATTAGAATTTTTACATATACCAGAGAAAAATTTAGTCCCAGTGCTCAAATTTGAATGCTCCATGTTCCATATGAAATAAGTAAAAGATGGCCTATGGTGATTAATTAGGGGCTAAGATAGTTACAAATGCTACAAAACAAATAACCCAGGCATCTTTTCTGTAGGAAGCAAGTTTATAAACCTCTTGCCTCATTTGTACACAAAACAAAAAGAGTACTTTGGCTTCAGCAGTACCCATGTTTTCTCTTGAGAAGAATGCTTTATGTAATAGCACATAAATTTCAGGTAATAGTAAAAAAAATCAGTGTCATCCTTTAACAGAAAAACAAGCCAAAATATTCACCCACTCAGCTCTTCCCAGAGTGCTTTATTTCACGAAGCTATACATGACTGTAATAAAAAATTGATGTATTAAAGATCCTACTTATGTTACATTTACAGCCAAACTCCAGGAGACAGCTAATGGCACTCTAAAAATGGCCATTTTGTAAGAGCTTTGGTGTCAATTACTGATTACACACAGGAAATGGTGACATCAAAAACTCAGTGACAGCACAAACAGCACCTGACCAGGACCTATGGGTAAGCATGGATGTTTGGTATACAGTTATATTAGTTTATTTGATTAAAACTCCTGGCACCATCAACCAGCAGGGAGAATTAGAACTAGTCGGCTGTTTATTTTTTTTCAGTTCAATATATAAAATATATTCCCATGAGAGTAGACATGAGGAATGAGGCAAACATAATTAAAATACATGAGGGGATCATACAACCTGGTGGAGACATAGAAAGAATGCTGGTTTGAGAGTCAGAGCATCCTATATAATGAAAGGCTAATATGCAAATAGACTGAGCAGTGGAACAACCTAACAACCAGTCGCTATGACATGCGCTGACCACCACGGGGTGCACGCGGAACATGGTGGGTGTCGGCAGCAGGCAGTAGAGTGCGGAATATGGCAGGTGTTGGCCGTGGCAGGATGGTGGAGCAGGTGAGCAGGGGTGCCAGACCAAGGCAGGGCACCAGTTGCTGTCATCAGGGCAAGCCTCTGGTGGTTACTGAAAATTCTTTGCTCCAACGTGCCATGTTCCCGCACCTGCTGCCAGCACTGGCCCCGCTTGCACCTGCTGCTGGTGCCTGGTGCCGGCCCTGATCGCTTGATGCTGTCAGAGGGTGTGAGTGGCGGCTGCTAGCCTCGATCGCCCCTCAGGGCTTCTCCACCTCCCTCTGCTCCTGAGGGGCGATCGGGGTCAGCAACCACTTCTTGCACCCGCTGCCAGTGACAGCCCCACTTGCACCTGCTGCTGGCACCAGAGCTGCCACTCACACCCGCTGCTGGCACCTGGCGCTGGTCCTGATTGCTCAGTGCTGTTAGCAGGTGCAAGTGGTGGCTGCTAGCCCTGATTGCCCCTGAGGGCTTCTCCACCTCCCCCTGCTCCTGAGGGGGTGATCAGGGTAGCAGCCACTGCTTACACCCACTGCTGGTGCCAGCCCAAATCGTTCTGTGGCAGCAGGAGCAGAGGTGGGAGCGGGCTGCTGGCAGACGGGATGGGGGGAAGGGGATGCAGCAGGAGGGGCTGGGTGGGGGCACGGAGGATGGGCTGAGACTCGTCCCTGTGCCCACCGCAACCTCACGGCTCACAGTTCCTTTTAAGGTGCACTGGGCCCCTAATAGCTAATAACAATGGCTAACATTTTATTAATGCTGATTGATGGTACCCACAACTGTGCTGAGTTCTGTGTGTGCCTTAATCTATTTCATTCTTCAAACAACCCTATGATGTAGGTGCTACTGTCAGCTCCATCATACAGATACAGCTGAGAGATGTTGAAAAATGGCAATACCAGCATCTATCTCCACAGTGTAAGCCCTTCCCCATTATGCCATAATGACAAAATGTGCTGGACTTGAGTCCTGATACATTGCTAGCTAGAAGTGTGTCCTTGAACAAATCAATTCTCCTTTGTGTGCCTCTGTGTTTTCATACAGAAATGAAGTAGTTGGACTAGGTCGATGATTTGCAAACTTGGCTGCAAATTAGGATCTTTTGGAATGATTTTATGAAGCAATTTGTTGAATATTTACTGTATGACAGGCACTTTATATATAGCATCTTATTTTGATTCTCTCAACAGTCATCTGAGATATTAAGGAAATGAGGGATACTTGAGCACATGGAGGAAAAATTGAGGTTCAAAAAGTTTGTAATTTGCTCATAGATGGCAAGCAGATCTGGACTCAGGCATTTTGGAAGGCAGCTGTGCTCACCACTATACCACCAACGCCAATGTGGACTCAGGCATTTTGGACTGGCAATCCTGCCCTGTGGTCCTAGAATGAATTGCTCTCATCTTTTATTGACCTGGGCCTTCTCTCCCTGTTTACAGGCTCACCCATTCTAATCTATCCTCCCCATTATTTCCTAAATGCTCTTTCTAAAATGTGTGCATCTGCATCTATCTTGAAATCTGACATTAGGACTTCAGGATCTGGTTATTTCTCTAATCTCATTTCTTGACAGTGCCCCCATCCCCCTACTTTGTCTGTGTCATACAACATCTGTGTCTTCACATATGTTTCTGTTTCTACCCAGAATGTCCTTTTCATCTACCCCTCTTCCTCTATTTCTAGCTTAAGTCCTACTCCTCCTAAACTCAGCTCAAGATCTCCTCTTTCTTGAACACTTTTCTAGCCATGATGGGGAATGTGTCAGCCTGCCCTTGTTTGTTCCCACAGCACCCACGGCCTGCTTTTAAGTTAGTTGATTTAAAAGGTCACTTCCTTCTGAAGTGTTTTCTAATCTAACCCTTTGATGTACAATCAACCCATGTGCCTGAATCAAAGCTAAAGAAGGGAAACTGGAGAGGAGGAGAATCAGGCAATTTGCTCAAGGGTCACTATCTCTGCCTCCTGTACTCTGGTCCCAGCCCCATCATCTGATCCCTAACTCAGGGTAATCGCCTCCTGACTGCTACCCCTGCTTCTAGCATACAGGCTATTCCCAACACACAGGGCCCAGTGATCCCTTCAAATATAAGCCAGGATTTTGAGCCTCCTCTTCTCAAAATCCTGCAATTAACTCCCATCTTCCTCACAGTAAAAATCCAGGTGCTAACATGGGCGTTTCGGCTGGACATCAGTGTTTCTCAAACTTCCATGTGCGTATGAATTGCCTGGGCCTGTGGCAGGGCCTGAGATTCCGCATTTCTAACCAACCCTCAGGTGAAACTGATGCTGCTGGTTCTTGGACCCCTCTTTGAGTAGTAAGGTTCTCCTTGACCTTCTTTCCCATTACCTCTCTGGTTGCTGGTCTTATTCTCCTTTTTCTTTCCGCACCAGTTTTACTGGCTTCCCTATAATTCAAAACATACACCAGAAATGTTCTCTAGCCCAGGGCCTGTACACTGGTAATCCCTTTTGCCTAGAATGTTCTTGCCCCAGATATCCACTTGGCTAACACACTTTCTTTACATCTTTGCTCAAATCTCACCTTTTCAGTGAGCTTCCCTCTGACCATCTGATTTAATATTACAACCTGCCCTCTGCTGCTTCCAACCCTTGGTCCTGCACACCTGAAACTGTTTAGCTTGCTCTTCTGTCTTTTGTTTTTGTATAGCTCTTATAAATTTATAACTGACTTTATAAATTTACTTATGTATTGCATTCACTAATTTGTTATCTATCTCCTCCCCAGTTCCACAAAGCCAGTTCCTGAGGGGCTTCCTCTTTGTGTGTTGTGTTCACTGATGTTCCCCAAGAGTCTACCACATCTGCCAACAAATACTATTTGAATTTTGAATTGGAATGCAGTGGGTAAGTAAGGAGACATTAAAACAATTTGGCATGACTGTACATCCTCCGCTGAGTGTATTTTCCCCGAGTGCATTTTGCTTGGTACTTGGCATATTGATGTGAGATAGTGCTTGGCACATTCCAAAGGCTTTTTTTTTTTTTTGGTCAAGACACAGCGAAGCACGCTGTGCTTGAGACATTCATGTTTCTCTTTCTTTATTTCTAGATGACTTGAAATAAAATGTTAGCTTCTTATAATAAACTTGTCATTATCTTCAGAGACAAATTTCAGGAAAGAAATAAAAAATAGGATTTTCAATTACTGTGTTCCACCTTACCCATGACTCAGGCAGGCAAGTGCTTCTTCTGTGCTTCATTGTCTTTAAATTTAGGAAAGCAGTTAGGTGTGTCTTTTATGATGGCAGAAATTGATTCCCTATTAAGCCTACCAGCCACTTTATCCTCCTTCTCCCTTCATTTTTTCTCAATCCTCCTACATTACTAAGATTTAACTAGGCATTGTTTGACTGACATTACAGTCATCATTTTTATATAACTAAGATTATATCATGGAATACTGATATAGCTAACTTCACTGATTTAGCTCCTGAATTTACCTTGGGCACCATGCACAAAGATCATAAACTGCCTTGATTTTTTTTTATTGGATTTCCTACTCATCAATCTTCGAAAAAGAAATCTCTTAAATATTAGGCTGAACCATATGAAATTGCCAATATTCAATTATTTTGACTTACACATTTAATATGTTTCAAACTAAACAATTAGGAGAGTTTCTTCCTCCCTTCAGAGAACAATCAATTCCTTATGAAAGACACAGCCTTGTGGGTTGCAAATCAAAAGTTTTCTGAAAAATAGGACACTTAGCCTTGGTGAAGAGATATTCATAGTTTCCATCTTGACAATCCTGGGTTCTCTGAGCAAGCTCTGGAAAGGGAATGAAGTCTATCTGACAACAAAGGCTAAGTAAGGCCTGGAGTGGGGCAGGCTTTTAGTGACCATTCACACTGGACAGAAATACTCTGTCTCTTAGACCACTCAGAGAAATTCATCCATACTCTGCCCCCACACCCCAAATGTTGTCACCAATCTTCTAATTTTGTTTTCTTTAGGTCATGTTTACTTCCTTAGATCTTTAGCCATTGCCAAGGAATTTGCGTAGATGCTAGCCTCCCTTTCCAGGCAAAGTAGACAGAGATGTCCTGCTTGAAAGTCTATTGTGAAAGAATTTCTCTTCTTCACAATCCTTTTGGGTCATACTTGATTGAGGTTATGTTCTAGTTATTTACCAATGTGTTATAAACTATCCCAAAACAGTACTGTAAAACCAACTGTTTGATTATGCTTATGGATTCTGTGGGTCAGAAATTAGATGGGGCATAGCACAGATGGCACCACAATGTCTGGGGCCTCAGCTAGAACACTCAAAGGCCAGGGTTGACTTCACAGAGCTGGAGTCTGAAATCATTTGAGGGTATCTTCAATTATGAGTCTGATGTTTATTGCTGGCTATTGGTGGGACCTCATCCAGGCTATCAGCTATGACATCTACACATGGCCTCTCTAAGTAAGCTGGTCTGTGTTTCCTAATAGCATGAGCAACTCAAAGGAAACAGGTGGAAGTTGTATTACCTTCTATGCCCTAACTTCAGAGATCACACACCATTGCTTCTGCTGTAGTAACAAGCATACCTAGAAAGCCTACCTAGATTCAAGGGAAGGGAACAAAGGTTTTCCACCTTTCAATGGGAGGAGTGTCAAAGGCACATCATAAAGGAACTATGTGGAATGGGTAATATTGTTGCACCTTAAAAACATTAGCTGTTATTATTAGGCAGTCCTACAAAATTTTGTTTCTTAAAATAATTATTACCAATGCTTGATTTTCACTTATTGAACATTTTAAAGCACTATAGGGTGAATTTTGCAAACTTATGTGTTGTTAAGCATTTTTGTTCATTTTTTTAAATTAAAATAATTTTTACTCTATTTTTAAAATTTCTAATTCTTTCAGGGCTTACCTGTGTGTAGAGGTATCAGCTGTCAGCTGCAAAAGTGATCTTCTATCAGATAAAATATTGAGCTCTCTTTTTCATTAAACTAAAACAACAACTAGCTACACTGATTACTGATGGCCCAAAGTCATGGAAATCATATGAGGATAAATGTTTAGATACAGTTTTTCTATCTTTCTTATAATCCAGGAAGAGATTTCTGTCTCCTGTTCAGCAGCAAGGCAAATGTCAGATCAATCTGCCTTCAGGCCAGCAGTATAAGCATCCCTAAGCTTGTCCTTGCATTCACATTGTGGTTGCATATGCTTTGTATTACAGTTTCAATCCTGACAGCAAACATTATTTGTATGCTTGCCACATAATGTCAAATATAGCTAAGAAAACTTTAAATATGAAATAAATGTTTATACAAAGATAATAAAAGCATGTTAAGCAAATTAAATGAACAGTGATTATTGAAGATTGAAAGAATGAAAGGGCAAATGAGGAGGCAGACAAAATTACTTTTATAAATGAGCTTAAAATTTGCACAATTATCCTAGGTTACACAGAAATAATAAAAATGAACTAGATATTGTAAATTTAATTCTTATACAAATTTACTTTTAGACAATTCATTTAGAGCTAAAAGCAAATGTAACAATTTATTAAAGGACCAGTGCCCCAGTGCATGGATTTGTGCACCTTGAAGGGAAATTAATTAGAAGGTGGCTGGCGGGGTGGGACTGGGCGAGATGGGCTGGACATGCCCTGTAGCAAACCTCCCATGGTCCCTCCCCAGCAGGCTGCACCTGGGGCAGTGCCTTGGCTTGAAGGGCATCTGCGGAGTGAGCAGGGTCCCTCAGGCAGGTGGGGGTCCCTTGGCCTGGCCTGCGGGGGTTGAGCTGAAACCAGCTCTCTGACATCCCTTGAGGGGTCTTGGATTGTGAGAGGGTGGTTCTTGGGTGATGCACCCTGGAATTGGGCTCCCTCCTCTCTGGTTCCAGGGTGTGTCACCGGAGAACCACTGCTGCCAAGTCACCATAGCTCGGCAGCTCCTGCATTGAGCATCTGTCCCCTGGTGGTCAGTGAGCATCATACCTACAGGCCAGTTGGATGGTCACTTAGCCTTTTATATATATAGATTTGCAAACTAGCATAGCAGGAATAAGTTGGTGAGTATGAATTATAAATAAAAAGAAAAAAGTAGTGTGGGGTGTGTGTGTGTATGTATAGACTCAAACTTCTGGAGAGGAAATGCATAAATATGCTTTAAAACACCATAAACCTACCATAAACCTACCCATATTGTAATCTCTGTATGGGAAGACATCATATATATTTTTTCTAACATTCTATCACCATTCTATAAATATTTAATTTTTAATATTGTATCAAATTATCAATATTTGAAAAAACAAACTTGAAACATTCAATTTAATTTTTAATCAATATGTTTCTCTAATTGTGTTCAATCCAAACTTTTTTCAACCATTTATTTTGTATCAATTAACATGGAGTCATGCTAGGCAAAACACTATCTATCATAAATAAAAAGGATTGTGTGATACAATTCCTGGCTTTTTTTTTTGTAATTTGAGGAGAAAATGTGTAGAAAAATATTTAAGATTTAATTAATAGGTCAAAATACACAATGTACTATATTCTATAATGTATTCATTTTCCTGTTCTACTCTTGACATTCAGGAGAATGCTTTTTTTCTTTGCCTCTAAAGACAATGCTGTTTAAATATCATCTTTTAATATTAAAAATAGGTCAAGATAACAATAGGAAGTCTGTCACAAGGCTATCTATGATAAGTTATTGAATCAATTATGAATTTACATTTCTTATTATGTGGTGTATTAGGTAATGTTAACCATTCCAATGCAAAACACCAAGAAATAATGGATTAAACATAATAAATATCCTTTTTATATAAACAGAGATAAACTGAAGAGAAAAACTGAAAAAGAGTTGTAAGGGAGGAGTTGGAGCTTTTGCTGCTCAGGGTTGGGGGTGGGTGGGTCTGCTGGTTTCTGTAACCAAGAGAATTAGGTTTTATTGGGAACAAGCACCTATACTTCAGCCCAGAGAAAAGCAGAAAGGAATGACTGCATAAAGCTACAACCCTCAAAGGGCTATGCCACAGTGAAAGGGTGGAACATAAGTAAAATCTACCCACTGTCAGCAAGACAACTACTCTTTTCTCCAGGTCCCTGAAAAGTTGGGACCTTAGTTTTGCTCTCAGTTGAATTTCTGGTCCAATTATATACTCCCTTTCTAGTACAGTAAACCTTAACCCACGAAATGAATATAAAAAGTGGTCTCCATCCAGTGATTCCCCTGGTAGAAACAAACACCAATCTTTCCTGAAGAGTCACACTTCCAAACCAGACCACAAAGTATTCCTGCAGATAAAGCCCCCCTAGACATGAACTCACCGTCCCTCCTACCCCCAATAAGCATTAAACTACATTAGCAGCCAATATGACCAGTGGTTAGATTAGAGCTACAAATTTTTCAGATGAGATTATTAGATATGTACTATGAAGTATGACTAAACATATTTTTTAAAAGAAGAAAAATATGATAGAATATCAAGGGTAGAGTACACCCTTGATTTTGCAGACCTCGGTTTAATGAACTTCGGATTTAATGGACAAAATTTCCAGTCTGTATGTCATTGTGTAAAATTTAACACACTGTTAATTTTAAAATGCTTTTAACCAAGACTTACTTATAATTAAATTAACAGGTTAATTTTTATCATTAATTCATTGCTAATTTTAACAAATTTTAGCAAATAGACCATACATTGGAAAAAACACTGTAGTAATTTCGCCGACATAAATACTACATATCTATAACTATAGTCTACATAGTCAAATCTAAGAGTTACTGCTCATAAACAATATTCGGTGAATGATTAGCATGTAACCCCACCACATGGCATGTGGTAATTGGTTTTATTGTCAAGTTGTGATTTTCTGCAGCAGTTTGAAAGGGTGGGCTAAGTCACGCCCCATTTGTGCATTTGTTTACTCTTGGTGACTGGTGAATGCATGCATTTACTATTCAGTATAAATTTAAAATTACAGTAATACAAATAGAAAACTTTTCTGTGAAATTAAATTTTTCATACATAATTAATTTTAATTACACAACTGTATCTACATAAGTAAAAACAAGTAATCTAACTAATTTGTCAATTTTTTCATACACATTCCAAAACCCTACTTTATTATATAATGGACTTTTGGCTTTAACGGGTGCCTCCTTGCCCGAATTTGTCTGTTACACCGAGGTTTTACTGTACTACCAAAAAGAACAGAGAGGATTGAAAAAGAACCAATTGCTTTGCTTTAAAATGAAAAATGTAATCATTAAAATACAAACTCAGTGGATAGATTAAACCACATATCAGACAGAGCTAAATAGTGAATTAGTGAAATGGAAGATAGAGCTGAAGAATTTATTCAGAGTGTAACACATTCTGGCAGCTTGGGAGCAATCATTTTAGATTGGCACAGAGGAAGCATTGTGAAAGAGGTGGAATTTTAGTTGAGTCTTAAAGGCTGTGTAAGAATGGATAAAAGAAGGTATTTCAGGGGAGTGGCGTGACATGAGACACATTTCAGAGACTGAAGTCCAAGCTTATTTAGGTCACAGTGAGTTGGCCACTTTAGCTGAAATGGAGAGTTTGTGTAGGCGAGTAGAGAGATATAAAGGCTGATTGTGAAGGTTAGAGCTTATTCCCAAAACCACATATGGAATTCTATAATCACATAAAATTAATTTGTTTAAAAATAAAGGAGACATAGTGTCTGCTATGCTGACACTATGGTCCTTTTGATATGCAACACTCAAACTTGGCTAGCCTCCCTTCACTGAGCATGCACTGTACATACTTACTTATAATGGAGGGGTCTTGAAGTCACTCTCCTGCTTGCCTTCCCCTCTCCACACAGAGGTAAATCTCAAAAGCTTTCAGGTTGAAATCTGTGTGGAAAGAAAAACAAAGTCTATGAAACTTGTACTTGTGGCAGGGTCAGAATGGTGCTAAGCCAGCGGTTCTCAACCTGTGGGTCGCGACCCCTTTGGGGGTCGAACGACCCTTTCACAGGGGTCCCCTAAGACCATCGGAAAACACACCTATAATTACATATTGTTTTTTTGATTAATCACTATGCTTTAATTATGTTCAATTTGTAACAATGAAAATACATCCTGCATATCAGATATTTACATTATGATTCATAACAGTAGCAAAATCACAGTTATGAAGTAGCAACGAAAATAATTTTATGGTTGGGGGTCACCACAACATGAGAAACTGTATTAAAGGATCGAGGCATTAGGAAGGTTGAGAACCACTGTGCTAAGCAGTTTACTAGTATAACATATTTTCTGTTTTTTTAAAAAACGTTTGTTATCCCCTTAAATCAATTCCCTGAAATATAGAAGGCTTGGCTATCTCTAAATTCTTTTCAAATGTGATGGAAAAATAGATCCTAGCGCTGGAAATTTCATAAGGTCTTTGGGGGGGGGTGCAGATTTCAGAATTCTTAGCAAGGGGTTAACTCAGTTCCAGGTGAATTCTTTCCCTTGCCTTCTTCATATGACTTCCAGTTTTACAAAAGAACATAACTCCCAGCCCTCCAACAGGGAGGAGGATAGACACACCCTGCATAAAGTGGAAGAGGTGTCAGTTAAAATTTACCCAAACAATTTCTGAGCAGACAGATTTACACAAAGCTGCTCACATTCAGCATTAGCAAGATGAAATAAAATGGCAGGGAAACCATGCAACCTTATTGGATAGATAAATAAATGAGTCCATACAAAAATAGAGAAATCAATAATAGAAAGAAGGTAGTTAGAAAGGAACACAATAATGAACAAATAAAATGATGAATAAAAAGCAGAAGACCCCTTAAATCTGAAAGAATAAGGAGGATATTCCTTATGTTTACCACAAGTTATAAAATACTTATAAGAATATAAATTCAATAAAACAAGAATTAGTATATTAGATGATAATACAGCAGAGTAAGAAGGAAAGAGATTGCAGAAGTTAAGAAATTTGCTTACTATTATACTTTAAAAATTGATTTGAGACAGCAAGGAGAAGAATATTTAGGATTGACAATAGGCATGGAAAATATTGGAGATACTATAACCAGAGGTGAAAAGATGTATAGGAGAATAGATGATAGATATGGAAGACAGACAAGGTAATCCAATGTACTAAACAATGATGTTCCTTAAATGCAGAAGTATAGAGTTAGAATACAGGAATATTTCCTTGAAATTAAGTTAAAAGGGAATATTAATATTAAAAGGGCACCCCTTTGTACCAAGGGGAAAAAGATACAGAAAAACTGACATCCAATATTGAACTTCATATTTTAAAAACTCAGATAATTAAAAAAGAAAAGCCATCTACAAGGTGAGGATGGGGCAGAGTAATAAGACTTCAACTTTTCTACATCTTCATTAAGGTTGCTCAATATAGTAAATTAAAATACAGGGTTCCCAGTTAAATTTTAAAATTTAAATATAAAATTTGGAACAGACATATAATAAAAAAAATCATTATTCATCTGAAATTCAAATTCAACTCGGCATCCTGTATTTTATCTGGCAGTCCTAGCCACATTTAAACGTCAAAAAGCAATGGAACATGTGTGCAAAGTCCTCTGCGAAAGAAACTGGGACTTGAGCATTGTACTCAGCTAACTGATCTTTCAATTAAAAAGGCAACAGACAGCCCTTCCAGTGTGGCTCAGTGGTTGAGTGTCAACCTATTAACCAGGAGGTCACAGTTCAATTCCAGATCAAGGGCACATACCCAGGTTGTGGGCTCGATCCCTAGTAGGGGGCATGCAGGAAGCAGCTGATCAAAGATTGCCCCTCATCATTGATGTTTCTCTCTTTTTCTCCCCCTCTTCTTTCCTCTCCAAATCAATACAAATATATTTTTTAAAAAGGCAACAGACATCCCTGTCTTGTTCCCGATCTTAATTGGGAAATGCTTATATTTTTTGCCCGCTGCGTATGATGTTCACTGTGGGTTTGTCATATATGGCCTTTATTACTTTGAGGTACGTTCCCTCTGTTCCCACTTTGATGAGAGTTTTTATCATACATGGTGCTGGATTTTATGAAAAGCTTTTACTGCATCTATTGATATGATCATGTGGTATTTTATCCTTCATTTTGTTTATGTGGGGTATCACATTTATTGTTTTGCAGATATTGTACCAACCTTGCATATCTGGGAAAAAATCCCACTTAGAGGACCTGAATAGACACTTCTCCAAAGAGGACATAAAGATGGCCAACAAACATATGAAAAGTTTCTGAACTTCACTAATCATCAGAGAAATACAAATTAAAACCACAATGAGATATCACCTTACACCTGTCAGGATAGATCATCAATAAATCAACAAACAGCAAGTGTTAGTGAGGATGTGGTAAAAAGGGAACCATTGTGCACTATTGGTGGGAATGCAGGTTGGTGAGACACTGTGGAAAGCAGTAAGGAGTTACCTCGAAAAATTAAAAATAGAACTTCTTTATGACCCAGAAATTCCACTTGTGGGAATTTATCTGAAGAAAACTGAAACACTATTTCAAAAGAATATATATGCACCCGCCCTAACCGGTTTGGCTCAGTGGATAGAGGGTTAGCCTGCGGACTCAAGGCTCCCAGGTTCGATTCCGGTCAAGGGCATGTACCTTGGTTGCGGGCACATACCCAGTAGGGGGTGTGCAGGAGGCAGCTGATCGATGATTCTCTCTTATCATTGATGTTTCTATCTCTCTCTCCACCCATTCCTCTCTGAAATCAATAAAAATATATCTTTAAAAAAAGAATATATATGCACCCTATGTTCATTGCAGCGTTACTTACAATAGCCAAGCTTTGGAAGCAGCCCAAGTGTCCATCAGCAGATGAACTGTGGGACATTTATACAATGGACTACTATGCAGCTGTAAAAAAGAAGGATCTCTTACCCTTTGGGACAGCATGGATGGACCTGAAGAGCATTATGCTAAGTGACATAAGACAGTCAGAAAAAGACAAGTACTGTATGATTTCACTAATACGTGGAATTTAATAAACAAACTGAACTACCAAGCAAAATAGAGATAGAGTCATAGATAGATAGCAGACAGACAGTGCTGGTGGAGAGGGTGGTGTTTGGGGGGTGGAGGGATTGAGCAAAAAAGGAAAGAAAAAGAAAGAACTCATGGATATGGATAACAGTATGGTAATTTGGGGTGGGGTGGGGAAGGTAGAAGAGGGTATAGGAGGGATAAATGGTGATGGAAAAAATAAAATAAAATAAAATAGGGGGGAAAAGCAATAGATAGACATGAGAGAATCAAGGGCTGTAACTTCTCAATGAGGAAGTTCTGTTAACCATGACCATGTGGTAAGTAAAATAAAGAGCTCAGGAACAGAGAAGCCAGGGTAAAAAGGGTGCTGAATCTGGCAAGTTTTACAGCAGTTTGATTTAAGGGCTCACACATTGCCATCAGTTGTCCAAGTCTCTTCCTCTCAGTCTGGTCTACCTTCCACTGGTAGCGTCATCCTCAGGACACTCTATTCACATGGTGACCTCTAGTAGCTCTAGTCTAGACTGACCTTCTACCAGCTTGGCAATAGCTATGGAAAGAGGGTGCTTAAAAAAAAATCCCCGGGTGAGGATATTTTTCCATTGCTTTTAGAGAAAATGGAAGGGCGGGGGGGGGGGAGAGAAAAAAATCGATGTGAGAGAGAAACAAATTGAGAGACAAATTGCCTCCCAGCAGTGCCCCTATGGGGCAGGGGATTGAGCCTGCAACTGAGGTACGTGTCCTTGACTGAATGGAATACAGGAGCCTTTGGTGAGTGGGCTGACACTCTAACCACTGAGCACCAAACCATGGTGAGGGTGCTTTTCCTTAAAAGCATTTCTGGAAATCTCCTGGTCTGATGCTAATTTGCTGTTATTGTCTGGGTTATGCAGTAAGCCCAACTCTGGCTCAATTATCATTTCATGGAAACAGGCTACTGCTCTTATTGACTAGGCTGTATCAGCTGGGGTCAAGGGTGAGGTCAGCTCCACAGAAATAACTGAGAGTGGAGGAGGAGTTTCCCCCAAAGAAATTCAGGGTTCTGTGACCAAAAGAAGGGGAATGGATTCTGAGCAGACTGGAAGAGCAATGATTTTATACACTGTATTGTTACCTCCCCAACTGAAGTGTACATTTCTTGACAACAACAGTTCTTATTACATTTCTTATCTCACACAATGACCACATCAGTGTAGGTGCACAAAAATATTAATTTCCCTTGACATAACTTCTTTTGTGAAATGAAGGGCTTGGAATACTTGAACTGCAACATTCTTGCAGGTTTAATCAAGTTCTATGAAAAATTCCATGAAAGCATTATCACATGGGGCTTGACACCAAGCACTTTTTGTATACTCTATAGTAAAATATTTGAACAATGTTTGTAGGTATAGTTCACCATAGACAGTTTGACATTTCTGAAATTAGATTTCAGAAATGTCAAACCTTTTACAAAGTTATGTAGGAAGAGCATGTTTTTCTTTTTTTAATTTTGTTGTTGAAAGTATTACAGATGTTCTATTCTCCCCCATCTCTGACCTCCTCCACTCTGCTCCTGTACCCTGCCCAGGACTTTCCTGCACTATTGTCTGTCCATGGGCTATGCATATAAGCATATAAGTTCATTGGTTAATCTCTTCCCCCCTTCCCCCTGAAATACATCAGTCTGTTGCATGCTTCAATGTGTCTGGACCTTTTTTGTTCATCAGTTTATTTTGTTCATTAGATTCCACATATGTGTGAGATCATGATACTTGTCTTTCTCTGACTGCCTTATTTCACTTAGCATAATACTGTCCAGGTCCTTCCATACTGTCTCAAAGGGTAAGAGATCCTTTTTACAGCTTCATAGTATTCCATGGTATAAATGTACCACAGTTTTTTAATCCACTCATCTACTGATGGACACTTGGACTGTTTCCAGATCTTTGCTATCTATATATATAAAATCCCAATATGCAAAGTGTCCCTTAGGGAGTTTGACAGACTGGGAGTTCAATTGCTCACTATGACGTGCACTGACCCCCAGGAGGCAGCGCAGAATGAAGGTAGGCCCTGGCTGGCAGCCGGCAGCTGGCAGCCGGAGAAGGGAGGCTCTGGACCATACCCATGCACAAATTTTGTGCACTGGGTCTCTAGTTGTATATAACGCTGTTATAAACATGGGGGGTGCATATATTCTTTCTGATTGGTGTTTCTGACTTCTTAGGACATATTCCTAGAAGTGGGATCACTGGATCAAATGTCAGTTCAATATTTAATTTTTTGAGGAAACTCCATACTATTTTCCATCATGCCAGCACCAGTCTGCATTCCCACCAGCAGTGTACTAGGGTTCTCTTTCTCCACATCCTCACCAGTACTTGTCCTTTGTTGATTTGTTGATAGTAGCCATTCTGACAGGTGTGAGGTGATACCTCATTGTCATTTTAGTAGGCATCTCTCAGATGACTAGTGACTGAGCATTTAAAAAAAAAAAATATATATATATATATATATATATATATATATATATATTATTGATTTTTACAGAGAGGAAGGGAGAGGGATAGAGAGTTAGAAACATCAATGAGAGAGAAACATCGATCAGCTGCCTCCTGCACACCCCTTGCTGGGGATGTGCCCACAACCAAGGTACATGCCCTTGACCGGAATCGAACCTGGGACTCCAGTACGCAGGCCGACGCTCTATCCACTGAGCCGAACAGTTAGGGCTGAGCATTTTTTCATATGTCTCTTGGCCTTCTGTATGTCCAACTTGGAGAAGTGTGTATTTAGGTCCTTTGCCCATTTTTAAATTGGATTGTCTTCCCTTTGTTAAATGGTATGAGTTTCTTAAATATTTTGGAAAATTAACCCCTTACCATATGTATCATTGGCAAATACGTTCTCTCACACAGTGAGTTCTCTTTTCACTTTGTTTATGGTTTCTTTTGCTGTGCAGAAGCTTTTTATTTTGATTGAGTCCCATTTGTTTATTTTCTCATTAGTTTCCTTTGCCCTAGGAGATATATCAGGAAACATATTGCTACAAGAGATGTCTGAGATTTTACTGCCTATAATTTCTTCTAGGATTTTTATGGTTTCACACCTTACATTTAAGTCTTTTATCCGTTTTGAGTTTATTTTTGTGTATGGTATAAGCTGGTGGTCTAGTTTCATTTTTTTTGCATGTATCTGTCCAATTTTCCCAACACCATTTATTGAAGAGGTTGTCTTGACTCCATTGTATGCTCTTGCCTCCTCTGTCAAATATTAATTGAGCATAATGGCGTGGGTCAATTTCTGGGGTCTCTGTTCTGTTCCATTGTTCTATATGCCTGTTCTTGTGCCAGTACCAGGATGTTTTTATTACAGTGGATTTGTAGTACAGTTTGATATCCGGTATTGTGATCCTTCCAACTTTGTATATTCTCAAGATTGCTGCAGATATTTGGGGTCTCTTATATGTCTTCTTCAAGTAAATGATTCACAATATAAAGGAATTGTTTTTCTAATCGTGCATATTTTCCTAATTTTCACATTTTCATTGAAATATGTTTGCTTCTCATCACTCCTAAGCCTCTAAACAAGAGAGTCTTACCTTCATCCATTCTCCTCCCACTACTGTCTACTTCAAAATGCACTGACTTGATTAATTACCATGTCCCATTTTGCTTAGCCAGAAACTCTTCCAACTACTATCCTCCTTTGATCTCCATCAAATTGTTCACCAACTCCTATTAATTCTACCCCTACACATATTTTAGATGTGTCCTCTACTATAAATTATTGCTCCCATCCTCACTGCCATGGCTCAATTCCTATAGTTACTATATTCCTTCTATCAGACTTGTCATATGAATATACAGTGGTAAGAGAACAAGCTTGAGTCTGTCAGCTTATTTCAAACCTGGCTCCAGCACTTACTCTGTGTTACTCTGGGAGAGTTTATAGAACCTCTCTGAGCCTCAGCTCCTTTTTCTGTAAAATGAGGCTAAATCAGTACCTCATAGAGTTAGAGTTATTGAGAATATTAGGCAAATTACAACATTAAAAGCACTTATATCAATGTGGCATCTAGTAGACATGACATAAATATTAACTATTATTATTAGTTTTGTTCAAAGCAATTTAAGTGGCCTATTCCTCCAATACTCTGAGAACTTACCAATGGAAGTTTAATATAATTATTAATAGTATTGAAAAATAGTATTATTAGTGCTTTAATCATTAGCTCTCTGCACAATGCATAGATATTTTCCTAATATTCACATTTTCATTGAAATATGTTTGCTTCTCATCACTACTCATTTTTAATGTAGAAACATTAAAAATCTAGTTAAATGAATTTCACTTGTCAGGATATGACAGTTCTACCCAATGACCACTAGATGGAAGCAAAACCTTTCATAAAATCAATTCTTACCATAAACTGCTGCAGCTTACAAAGATCTATCCCTTTTGTCTCCTGTATTTGTACAACCACATTGTCGTCAGTAACAAAATTTCATCATCATCATCATCATCATCATCATCATCATCATCAATAACAAGAGCTTCAACAAAGGCAGCTCATAAGGAGGTGCAAGACTTCGTATATTAAACACAATTCAGAATAAAGGTTTGGAAAGTCTTTGCTGCAGAATTTAGAAATTATTAGTTAAAAAATACTGAAAATATCATCATTGAACCAAAAGCTAACTGCCACCAACTCACATTTACATAACAATAATCTCCGAAGGCTAATCATAGGAAAGATATAGACCCCCAGCTCTATAGGGAGTGACTGACACATAATAATCAATTATCCCTGTGAATGACACACCCATCTTCATTATTAACAAAGGACTGTTGTTTTCCCATATTGTTTGGGATAGAGGTATTACAGGTATTTGAAGACTTAATTTCTAGGTTTATTTTCCCCTTTGGGAGTTTCTATATCTCATCTTCAAACATATATTTGGTGTCTTTCATTTGCAGTGAGAGGATTCATTTCTTTCTCCCTTGCTTATTTACAGGGGATCCCAGCCTTTTCTTTCTCCACATGATTCTCATGTATGAGATCCTCACATCAGTGACACCACCCATTACATCACTCTCATTATTATTACCTTATTGTCAGCAGAGAATCTCAATGGGGAAGGGGCTGTGCAGAGTTGGAGTCCTCCTAGTCTCCATTCAGATGAGCTCAGCAGGAGCTGGCAGCTTTCTCTAATTAGTCCTCTCTGGTGGTTAGCAGCAATGGATGGACACTTTCTCTTAGACTGGGACTTCTCTCTCTTATACCTTTAAATATTCCTTGGCTCTTTCACTTTTCTACTTTCCCCCTCTCTTTTTGTTTCTTTTTGCCCAGCCCCTCTCCCCCTTTTCATTCCTTCTTAACATGGTAATCATCTCCTTTCTACAATGCAATGCTATCTCAAACACATAAAAAGAGAACAACCGTATAATATACATTTGATTTCACATGTGAAGGGAGTTTTCTTGCATACTAAATATGTATGTGACATCTTGGTAGGAAAAGATTATTTGCACTTAAAAAGCAATGCTCAATCACTGCGGTCAGCCGCCCCAAAACGAATGAGCATCGACTGGATACACAGCCAGCCAAAGTGCAGCGACCTACTTAGGATCAACTCAAATCACGAGCATGAAAAATGACTTCGATTTCAGTCTCTCTCTTTTTTTTCCTCCTTACCACAATCTCTTTCCAAGCGGAGAAAGGTTTTACTTGCCTGCTCATTTCTCAAACCAAATCTCCACCTGAGAGTTAGACTTCTTTAAATCTAGTCCGGAACCTCGCAGCTATGATTCAGGTGATGGCAGAGGAAAATTGCCAGCCATGCCCTCTTTTCTTCCTGCAGATTGGCCAACTGAGAAGGCTCAGGCAAGGAGCAGGAAGGATGAATTTGGGTTGCCCTCCTGTGATCACAGCTGCTCTGTTCGCCCCAATCACCGAACACGAGCTGACTGGGGAGTAGAACAAATGAGCTAAAGCCACCCCAGCGCCTGTTATCCTTAATAAGGAGTTGAAGGGATTTCAAAGAAGGAAAGCATATTTCTGTATTCCCCTGGGGTAATGTAAATCCTGCTAAGTATTTCGATTTCGCAATACTGTGTGCTCGCTGCCTGGCACAAAATGCATGCACAGCTACAGACGTCTGGGTTGCCTCTCCCGAGGGGCTGGTGGAGATTCTCCCAGCAAGTGGATGAAGCTGTGGCTGTGTGTTCTGTCTTGCCTATCTCATTGCTGGCCTCCTGCTGCCTTATGTAACGTGGTCTGTTTGCTGATGGGCTCCTATTTGATTGGCTCAAGGGTGGGAACTGCAAAACCTGTGCTCAGTCCCCGTGAGTGCTAGACTCAGCTGATTTGATTTTGTATTTCTTCTGCACGCAGAGGTTAAACTGAGCATTGCTAAGGAAATAAACGTGGGTGCGTGTGCACAACGTGGTGTGGAATAATGTGGATAAATAATGGAGGCAGTTTAGGGGGTCTGAATTAGGAGTGGGTGGGTGGGGAAACTGGAGAAGCAGGGGAGGGAATTGTGAGGGAAAACTCTCTCACTATAACAGCGAAGCATAGATCATTGGAATTCTTCCCTTATCAAATGTGGCCAGGGACTAGGGAATGGGAGATCCCTGAGTGAATCCCTAATAAAGGGAGTCATTTCGTTCACTGCCCTTTTAATCTAAATATTGAAGTAAACACATACAGCAGATTGTAGGGCTTCTACCAGGAGGAAAAAAAATAGACAAGACACAACAATGGAAGATTTGCAACTGAAGGCATAACTCGTTGTATTGTATTTTAAAAATTCTCATTCATTTTTGGTCAATACAGTTTTTAAAAGTATCTCTATTTGCTCCTGGATTCTTGTCCATCTTCCAAAATTGAAGTGTCTTCTCACTGCTTTTCACTATTTTGGCAAGTGTTTCACATAAATAGCCCAAATCTTTACACCGCTGCCCCGTTGGAGCTGCCTGATTTTCACTTCTCTGTACAGGTGCCCATCAACAAGGTTACTGGGAAAGCTCCCAATACCTTTTGAATTTCTCTTGTACAAATCTCCGTGAGAATTAACACAACTCTCAGTAGATCCTCCATAACTGCTAACTTATGACTATAAACTTGAACATTAATAAGTTTTCTATATATCTTCTCCCCCTTACACACACACCCAATAAAAATTTCTTTCGGGCATGATAATTCTGTTTACTCCTCCCGACAGCCAAAGGTTACTCAGATTAATCAGCAGAGGGCACACTTTCACAGAAAATGCACCCGTTTCCTGCTCTGGCTGATGGCTTCCCCTCCCATTGGCAGGATGGAAGAAACAGGTTTTATTCCAAGGTATTTTCAGTTCAAGTTCTAGAACTTTGGTTTATTATTAGACTTTTCTCTTACTTGGGTGGAAGGGAAGAGAGAAAAACAGGTGTGTCTGCAACCATTGTGTTCCACCCCAATTCGGGATGGCCTCAGAAACCATTTAAGTTTTCAAAGATAATAAAAATGAGCCGTATCTAGTATGGATCTGAAAGCTCAGACTGTAGCTTCTCTAAAATGACAAATTGCTTCACGTTACACAAGAACCACAAAAGATTCACACCCACCCTCGCCTCCCCCAGGCCTTGTCCTTTGCAAGTGATTTGCAATCCCAGACAAGTGTTATATAACGATGAAGCAGAAGCCTGGAGCTTTGGCTTGTTATTTCTTTTGGAGAGAAGACATTAAAAAACTGTTATTATAGCACTATCCTAAATGCCTGTGAGCAAAAACATTTCTGAAAATTGTTAGAAACGTGGGGCAGTGGAACTGATCAAAATTTACATCAGTGCTAAACACTGTGACCATCTGCAATTGGCCTGAGGGTGGGGCAATTTGAATGAAGACAATCTGGTGGGGTGAATGCAAAAGCTACAGACCTGAAGGCAAGGAAAGCCAGATTTAATCCTAGCTGACTGCTAAGTAGCCAGCTGAGTGTCCTAACTAGTTACTTAACTTCTCTGGCCTCAGTTCTTCAAGTTGACAATTAGATGATCTCATAATTCCTTCCATTCTAGTAAGTTATGCTTCTTTCAAAAACAAATGCATTATGCTAAGCGGATAAGCCAGTAAGAGAAGGATAAATACCACATGATCTCACTCATTTGTGGAATATAATGAACAACATAAACTGATGAACAAAAACAGATCCAGAGACAGAGAAGCATCGATCAGGCCATCAAACCTCAGAGGGAAGGTAGGGGAGTGTGGGGGTAAGGGAGAGAGATCAACCAAAGGATTTGTATGCAGGCCTATAAGACTAACCAATGGACACAGACACAAGGGGGGGCGGTGAGGGCATGAGTAGGAGTATGGAGGTGGCAATGGGGGGTAAGGATATGTGTAATACCTTAATCAATAAAAAAGAAAGTATAAAAAAACAAAAAATGTAGATGAGATTATTAATTTGATTTATCATGTAGGATACAGAATTGACCATTAATAAATTAACCATTTTGCAGGATATTTTAATAGCTTAAACTTTCTGAAATAATCTATACTTTATATTTATGGAAATAGCCAATTATTTAGCAATAATTTATTTAGTATTTTTGTGACAATGGGCCCTGGGGCATTCACTTCAGAGAATGCTAGAGAGGAACTGTGCTATCCTAGGAAAAAACATGCTTGGGTTGGAATCCTGGATCTGACTTTTATTTGCTGTATGACCTTGGACAAAATACTTAACCATCCAGGCTTTTGAAATATTTCTCCTTTAAAAAAATATGTTTTTATTGTTTTCAGAGAGGAAGGGAGAGGGAGAGGGAGAGGGAGAGGGAGAGGGAGAGGGAGAGGGAGAGAGAGAGAGAGAGAGAGAGAGAGAGATAGAGAGAAACATCGATGACAGAGAATCATTGATTGGCTGCCTCCTACAGGCCCCACACTGGTGATTGAGCCTGTAACCTGGGCAAGTGCCCTAACCAGTAATCGAACCATGACCTCCTGGTTCACAGGTTGATGCTCAACTACTGAGCCAGGGCAGCCCGGCAGAAATTTTTTTCTTTTTGAGAACAAAGTGATGGAAGGAGGAAAAATGAAGGGAGGAAGGTTTGAGGAAAATAACGAAAGGAGATTTTATAAAAACTTGGGAATCACAGAAAAGAGACGAAGACTAATTTTAATCTCCCCTACCTGTCTGGGCTAGCCTAGATTTCTCTCTCTCGCAGATCTGACTAATATCAATCTAACTCTAAGCCTCTATTCATTCCATCCCTGTTACTGTTGTTTAAAGCCTGTAAAACTTGCAGTAGATAGAAATGGGTGCTTTGGAAGGGCCATGGACATATCCATGAGCTTTAGATTTTTAAATTGCAAGAATCTCTTAGGGTTATAGTGAGAAATAATGAGCAAACCAGATGGCTGGGCACACAGTGAGCCATCAATATATGGGAACTCTTCAGTATTATTAATACTTATCATAACAACTATAATGCCAAACCTATAAAACTATTTAGAGAATTATTTAACCCCAAAGACTATGTAATATTTAGCTCTTTTGGTTATACTGACTAACTTAGGAACTTCAGAGTTGCAAAATCTTGAATGAAGAAACTTAAGAAGAGGTCTTCAGAGTTAGGATCCTGTCTTTGAAAAAGATCTCATCTTAATCTGCAAAAGTTGGAATTTGGGGACTGTTGGAGTGTCTAGCGTGTTCAGCCTAAGGAAACAGTGTAAGAAACTTTTATTGTGGGAAGGGTATAGATTTCCACAGTATAAAGTAGTTATGGTCACTAGAAAGTTCTGGTGTGCAATGGTGGGAGGGTGAGTGGGGTCTCACACCATTTCGGGTGGTAGCACCGCCACTATCATTCCTGTGTCTCCTTGAAAGTGCATATTGCTTAGCTGGAGACAGAAAGAGGGAATTACTGGGGGAAAAAATGGTGAAAGCCAACACTGAGAAATTCCAAGTGGTTAAGCTGAGTCCAAAGGATGGTGTGTGAAGCAGTGTAATTGAATGTGTGTGCCCAGGGGATGGGGATTTCTTGCTTTCATATTTTAGTTCCCAGGGCCATGTGCATACATATGAGGTATTCTTGGTGCCCTGCTCACATCCCTTGGTACTCACATCTACTTGATGTAGCTGCTTTCTGTTAAACATCTGTGACTCTGTGAGGTCTTTTTCTGACTGGGAAGTAGTCTTAGTCCCATGCTCAGAGCCAGCTGCAAGTGCCCCAGCTCTCAACCAATTCTGGACATGGGAGTATTTGGAGAAATGTCTGTTTCCTGACCACTGGTTGACTTAACTCTGAGGTGTGCTCTAGGCTGCCTCCCAGACTTCCTCAGAGGATGTACATCCTTTGTGGTTTCCTTCCCTTCCTTGTACCATGTTTTCCCTCTCCTCCTGTGTACAGGGTGTCCCAAAAATGTATACACACTTTGAATAATTATTCATTCCAATGGGTTAAATCGGAAAAGAAAGAAACATCAATTGGGCTGTCAGAAAAAAAAAGTGTAAACATTTTTTGGGACACTTATACCCAGAGCACTGGTACTCTAATTCTTATTTCTGCATTTGCTTCTGGAAGAATTCGAGGTAAGAAACCAGGTATAGGCTTCTATTTCAAAAATTTTATGTGATTTTCTGCATACAGAACATGAGTGATGGTCCCAGGCAGATCTAGGTCTGAAAGTAGGCACTGCCTCTTCCTTCAGCCAAGTTCTTTAAACCTTCCAAGTTTTGATTTGCTTGTCTGAAAAATGAGAAGTGAAATAATACCTAGTCATCAGATTGATGTAATGATTGAATATGATTCTGAATGTGAAGTGACTGACACAGTGTCTAGCTCATATTAAGTCAGCTTTCAAATAAATATAGGCAATCACTGCCTACTATATAGGAGAGCTCTTATATTGGCCGCAAATTATGTCTTCTGGGCTACTATGGAAATCAGAGGATAAAAATGATGATTTGTAACCTTTTCATTCCCATGACAGAACATAGTTTCCTCAGGAACATTAAGCTTCATTTTAAAAAATGCTATATGAACAGGAAGAAATGAAGACACAAAAAAGAAATGCCAGTGAAAGTCACCTGTCCCAGTTGGGCTCTAAACAGGATAGGTGTGCAAGTGGGAGCTAGAACAGTGAACAAAGCCAGCATCTGAGGTGTTATTTTTAGAAGCTTGAGAAATGATGGGGAAGAAGTAAGAGGGGAAATATTCAGCATTTATGTAATACATTTTCAAGTGGCTCTGAAAGGAAGTTTTATATTTAATGGAGTTGTGATCAATTGGGATTTAAAGCCTAAAATATAAATATAAATAAGAACACTTAGCCAACTTGGGGGTATTTTGTTGGTATACTGTAGAATATTGGGAGAAGCTGCATGCAAGGATAGGTAATATACATGGAATTCATGTTAGTAAATTCATGTTTAATTTTGACTCATACCAATAAATTTTCTCCATCCTATGGATTGAATTGTATCTCTCCCTACCCAACAACATCAGCCTTCCTTGTCCATTAGCTTATCTCTTCTTTGTCTCTCCTTTACAAAAATAGTATTTTTAACTTTAGTGCTTTTGTTCCTGTTGCTTCCCTGCTTAAGCACGCCTGTCTGTTTATTTTCCTCCCATAGCAATTCTACCTTTCTTTAAATTTATTCTACTACTGGGAGCTGAAGAGAGTCTTTACTTTGACTTATGAAGCTAGAAAGAGAAACTGGGTTCATGACATGAAGAGCTTTGGATGCTGTTGTCTTTAGCCTATAAGTAATTAAAGCCATTGGAAGTCTTTCACGAAGGGTAGTTACATTACTCACTGTGTCTTAGGAAGATAGTAATAACTCTGGCAGCAATGTGAACAACCTTGGCACAAAGTTGAGAGGCAACTATGATAGTTCAGGTGCAAGAAGGTCAGGACATAAGCTAGGCAAATAGAACCAAATAAGCAGAAGGGATGACTTTGAAAGACCTCTGAAGTACTAATTTGAAAGAAGCTGATGACCAATTGGACGTGGGGAATAGGAAGAAGAGAGGGTAGGTGTTACTTTGGGGAGATCTTCAGATTTCCACAGATTTGTGGAGGGTAGTGATAGAAGACAAAGAGTGGGGCTGGAAGAGGTAAACATTTAATTTGGATGTGTGGTGATCAGCCATTCATTTGTAGTTACCCCAATGTAGCTACTCTAGGAATGTGAGTCTGAACTCCGAGATAAGGACAGAAGAAGGTATATTGATTCGGTAGTCTTCTCCCCAAATTGGTAATGAAATTATTTGGGAAAAGAGTGAGTAAGAAAAGAACAGGTCTTTGGCAAAAGAAATAGAAAAATGCAATATTTAAAAGGCTGATGAGAGAAGAGAAATAGCAAATGAGAATGAGATGTAATCTGAGAAGCAGAAGGAGAATTAGGAGTGTTTAGATATTGAGACAGGGGTTTTAAAAGGAAGGGGCTTCTGAACAGCATGAAAACTGCAAAACTGTCATATGAGATGAAAACTGAAGAAAGCCTAATTGATTTGATATGTTGGTTACCAACATAGTTACTAGGTAGAGATAGGCATAGATATCAGATTTCAGGAGACTGAAGAGGGTATGAGATAGGAGAAAGAGAGAGGGTAGAGCTAAATAACTTCTCAGAGGACTTTGACAGTGAAGGGTCACAGCTGAACCAAAGCTAGACATGTCAATTTAGGCTCATTTTCTATGTGTAGAACCAGCTTCTATATTGACCTCTGCTAAATAGTAATTGGGTCCTATTGTCTAAGTCTGTCAAGATCAAGAGAGAAGCTGGAGTATGGCAAAACAAGATCAAAACTCCCCTAGGCAATGAGTCCTGGCAGGTACTGTTACAATGAATTGTTAAAAAGTAGAACAAGAGAATTCAGAGGTGTCTCCTATGTTGTGTGAACCAAATTTCCTTTTGTTCCTCATCACAGAGGGAAGGAAAATATAATCATGCCTTAAATTGTCAATTGTGTAAGCAGGGATATAATTTGCATACACAGCCCAGGTAATGCTATTGGGAAAATTGTGCCTGAAGTCTTAATGAGGAAATTTAAACAGATGTGATGGAAGAATTAAAACTAATGTTAGCCTTTGCAGCCACTCAATTCCAGGCATAGCAATTTATTCTTTTATGACTGTAAGGAGACTTTGATGACTAAATTAAAAGGAACAGGCAGCCTAGGTGTTAGGGTAGTGTTGAAATCATTGACTTTATAAGAGCTAATGATGGAAGTAGAAAAGCATACACTTCTTTGGATAAATTACATTTTAGAGAAAATATTGGTTTTCCAATTTAACATTACCAACAGTTTTGGAGTGCCTGTGATGTCACAGGCACCACATGTTCTTTCTCAGCACTAGGGGCATAAAGAAAAATGAGGTACAATCTCTTCCCTAAGGCGTTTAAATTCCTCCCCTGGATGTCTAGCTTCTAATCAAGTCAAATCGATTTTCTAAAAAATATTGGGATGAACAATAGTAACATATTGTTTTAAAAAACTGAATCTGGACAATGATCATCAGTAGCTACCATATAAAAAAGAGAGGCAACCAGCCCTAGCTGGTTTGGCCCAGTGGATAGAGCATCGCCTTGCAGACTGAAGGTTCAATTCTGGTCAAGGGCACATGCCCAGGTTGTGGGCTTGATCCCCAGTAGGGAGCATGGAGGAGGCAACCAATCAATGATTCCCTTTCATCATTGATGTTTCTATCTCTCTTTCCCTCTCCTTTCCTCTCTGAAATTAATAAAAATATAAAAAAGAGGCAACCAGATATTAAAAGCCTCCCAATGGGAGTACAAAATACCACCTATGTCCTTTTCTTGTCAAAATATCAAACCAGAATCTGACCAAGCCTTTAGATTTAGCTACAAATTGATAAGAAATAGTGAAATGCGTTACATGATCCCATAGAGATGCAATTAGCAAAATACAGACTATCAAAACTGTTAGAAAAAACAACATGCTGTCTTGAATAACAAACGTTATTCAAAAATAAAGCACCAGCCTGCAGACTAAAGGGTCCTGGGTTCAATTCCTGTTAAGGGCACATTCCCTGACTGCAGATCCCCAGTGGGGGGGGGGGAGTACAAGAGGCAGCCTATCAGTGACTATCTCTCATCATTGATATTTGTATATCTCTTTCCCAATCCCTTCCTCTCCGAAATTAATAAAAATATATTTTACAAAATGAGAGCGAGAGAATGAATTAGAAGCTAGAGACTGAGAAAGTCTTAAAAGAAACATTTACTAATTGCATAGTATGAATCTTATTTCTAACTTAAACAAATTGAAAAAAATAGAAGATTAGAGACAATTTGAATATTTACTGGGTATTCAATAATATTATGTAATAATAATTTTTTAGTGGGAATCATAACATTGTTATGTTTTTTTTTAAAAAAAGAATAATTGTTTAGAGTCACTTGCTGAAATAAATAAGTATAAAATAATATGTCTTGGATTCGCTTAAGATAATCTAAAAAGAGGGAGGAAAGAGGTAGAGGTAGAAACATATTTGGCTGTGAGTTGATAACTTTTTAAACTGGGTGATGATACATAAGGGTCCTTCTTTCAACTTTTGTTTATTTAAAATTTCCATAATAAAATGTGTTTAAAAATTGGCAAAAAATAGATCTGGTGTCATTCAAGATGATCCAATTTAGGCATTTTCCCCAATCAGTGCAGTAGTTATAGAGCTACTATGTGGCAGGTACAAGGACCTTTTTTTTTTTTTTACATGGGATGGGAAGAATGACAAATTTAGCTATGCTTCCCATGGCTCGAATTGAGACATCACTGGCATCCTTTTATCTGTTTTTCTTTCATCTTGAAGATGTTACTTCAGATGGTGATGTGAATTTTGGCATCAAGTGGGCTGAGAACAGTGTTATGTGGCAAAATAAACTCAGAAACAGGGAGTATGAGGGAAAGTGGGAATGCTCTGACCTCACACTACCCAGGTCTCTCTCCCCCTCCTTTTCCTGGGAGACCTTTAGAGTCTTTCAATACAGTGAGAAGGAACATCTCAGTCATTTAATCTTGGGTTGAAGATGTTTATAATATAGAATGAATGATCAATAATAGTGCTAAATATTTAGCAGGCATGGTCTAGTTTATTCTTCATAAGAACTCTATGAATTAGATATGATTAAAGTTATTATTATTTACATCATACTGAATTAAAGAAGATAAGTGTTCTGTGCAGGGCCATACAGCTAGTGGCAGAGCTAGGTTTTAACCTGGATCTTTCTAACTCCTAAGCCTTTGCTCTTTACTATAACACCAAAGGCCTCTTAGCCTTTCTTTTCTATATCTTAGGAGTTCTGACAGCCCAACAGATTTAGAAGGTCACGGTTGCTATAATTTTTCTGCTTTATGTTAACAATAAGTTCTCCAAGTGCTATTTCAACAGGGACCATGGATTTTTGGACAGAAGCCTCCCAGAAGCTCTTATGGGGCTTGGTCATTATGCATACAGAGCTTACACTTTGGGCGTGAATTTCCAAACATATCTTTGGCCCAGCATGCGGCTCACTGCTCAAGAAAAATCTGTTAGTTTGTAGTCTGCTCATGGTGACCAAGCCTCAGAACTCTGCTGTATTTAACTGGGTAGAGAATTACCAAGACATTGAGGACTTCCCTGTAGAAACATGTCCCCCATCATCTGCATTTGAATCTGTGATATATTTTGCACATTTACATTTATAGAATGAACCTAACATATTAGCATTAGAAATTTTTATTTATTTTTTTTTAAAATTTCCTTATTGATATATTATCATTAGAGTTATCCCATTTAAATGTGACAATAAAGGGTTCAGAATGTGGGTTTTAGAATTAGACAGGTCTGGTTAATACATACAACTTAATAGCTCTATGGCCTTGGGCAAATTACTTAACTTTTCTGAGGTTTAGTCATTTCATCTGACTAATGGAGATCATAATGTAGTGCAGCATAGTTGTGAGGATTAAATGGCATGACATAGTGCCTAAACATAGTATGAACTCAGTAATGATTGTCCTTGCTTGTTTTTAGAATTACTCTCTACTGCTATGTTTGCTATTTCCTTGGCTTTTGGCCAATAACTTTAAGGTTGAAAATGTTCTCTGTGCAAGGAGCCAAATACCCAGGTGTCAGGAATAGGGATGAAGGACAGGGTTGGGTAAGTTTAAGTGGAGAAGGATGAAGACAAATTTAAGGGAAAGATTAATTTTTTAAAAAGTGTGGTTCACTTTGGAGAAGTGTCTATTCAGGGCTTGTGCCCATTTGTTAATTGGATTATTTGTCTTTTGTTAAATTGTATGAGTTCTTCATACAATTTGGAAATTAACTAGGACATACAGATGGACAAGAGACATATGAAAAAATGTTCAGTCACTAATCATCAGAGAGATACAAATTAAAACAATGAGGTATCACCTCACATTACACCTGTCAGAGTGGCTACCGGCAACAAATCAAACAAGTAAGTTCTGGGAAGGATGTGGAGAAAAGAGAACCCTCGTGCACTGCTGGTGGGAATGCAGACTGGTGCAGCTACTATGGAAAACAATATGGAGTTTCCTAAACAAATGAAAAATGGAACTGCCATTTAACACAGTGATCCTGCTTCTAGGAATATATCCTAAGAAACCCAAAACACCAATCAGAAAGAATGTATGCACCCCCATGTTCATAGCAGAGCTATTTACAATAGCTAAGATCTGGAAACAGTCCAAGTGCCCATCAGTAGATGAGTAGATAAAAAAGCTGTGGTACATTTACACTATGGAATGTTTATGCAGCTATAAAAAAAGAAGGATCTCTTACCCTTTGAGACAGCATGGAGGGACCTGAAGAGTATTAAGCTAAGTGAAATAAGCAATTGGAAAGCGACAAATACCATATTCTCTCACTTATATGTAAAATATAAAGAACAAAATAAACTGATGAATAAAATAGATCCAGAGACATGGAAGCATGGAACAGACTGGTGAATCTCAGAGAGAAAGGGTGAGGGGGGGCAGGAAGAGATTAACCAAAGAACTTGTATTCATATATGCATAGCCCATGGACACATATAATAGTGCTGTAAAGGTCTGGGGTGAGGGGCAGGAGCAGGGTGGAAGAGGTCAGTGGGAGAAAGGTGGGCATCTGTAATATTTCAACAATAAAGATAAATTAAAAAATAAATAAAAGGTATGGTTCAGTAATACTGTGGATTCTGATTTAGCCAGGGAGAGTGTATTTAGAGGTAAAATCCTCTGCCTTCTTTAATGATTGTTCCTTAGAAAGTAGGAATTGACACCCTCTATTTGAGTCTTTATAAAGTCTGAATTAATTTAGTGTGAATGATAAAGTACTATTTGGAGGAGGAATATTAAAACAACCTAAATCAATATTAAGTTGGGAAGTTTATATAGGTCTCTCTACAGATTAGGTAAAATGAATAAAACAGAAATGTAACAGATTTAGTAATTATAAGTGGGGTTAGGACTCTATTACAACCATTTCATATTACAGTAAACAAATCTTTTCATCATCACTTTATGGAGCAATATATTCAGATGCCCCATTGACAAGGCTGTGTTTATAATACCTGTAGGACAAATGAGTTTTAAAAAGGTGTGCAGAGGGGTACTTTAATTGGAGATAAAATTCCCAATATATGAAATCAAAAGATGCTGTATGTCAATCATTCAGAATGAATTGAAACTGATGTTGTAAAAAATAGCATTTTTTTACTTTTAATTTCATTATTAAGGTATTACATATGTGTCCTTATCGCCCCATTGCCCCCCGCTCATGCCCTCACCCCCCTGGTGTCTGTGTCCATTGGTTAGGCTTATATGCATGCATACAAGTCCTTTGGTTGATCTCTCCCCCTTACCCCCTCCCCCGCTACCTTCCCTCTGAGGTTTGACAGTATGATCTATGCTTCTCTGTCTCTGGATCTGTTTTGTTCATCAGTTTATGTCGTTCATTATATTCAAAAAAATAACTTTAGTGACAGTGACGACACTGAGGTATAACTATATAAACCTGTCCAAGGAATAAGTTATTTCCTGACACATGAGTTTGGAAAAAAAGCAATATTTTAACAATACATAATTTTATTTGTTATGTTATATGTGTGTGTGAAATTAAAAAAACACACACAAGATCATAAACATAAAAAGACATTTGATTACCTAATCTGTGGATCTACAAGTTTATTACTTAAGTTAGCTCTGAATTTTTTGGGGGGAGGAGCAGAATTTTCTCTTTGGAAAACAAAGCTGTACCTTTAGACTTGGGCATATGAAATAAGCAAATTTCTTGGTAAACTAAGGGGACAACCAAAAGGAACACACTAGACTGGTTAAGATGAGCAGTTATTCAGGTCCTAAGTATTCCAGGAAAATAGAGACAGCATAACGTGAGGTCAAGAACAAAACTGTGTTGCCCTGACTGGTTTGGCTCAGTGGATAGAGCGTCAGCCTGTGGACTGAAGGGTCCCAGGTTCGATTCTGGTCAAGGGCATGTACCTTGGTTGTGGGCACATCCCTAGTAGGGGGTGTGCAGGAGGCAGCTGGTAGATATTTCTCTCTCATTGATGTTTCTAACTCTCTATTCCTCTCTCTTCCGCTCTGTAAAAACTCAATAAAAACAAATATATATATGAACAAAACTGTGGAGCTAGCCTGCCTGGATTGGAATCTCTGCATTGTCATCAGCCATATGAGGTTGAGATACTCAGCTTCTCTGTGTCTTAGTTTCCTCACCTGTAAAATCAGAATAGCAGTAATGTTTATCTCATATGTTGTTGTAAGAATTGAATGAGTTATTATTTTTAAGGGGCTTAGAAAAGGGCCTCATACATAGTGAGAACCTATGTGTTAGATAAGATGGAGATCGGTAAACCAGTATCTTTCCTTGATACAGTTGGCCTTCCCCAGGAAGAATTTGAACTTCTGCTACTTGGTCTCTGTGTCAAAGGATATATATGCTTGTTTGTTTGCTTATTTATTTACTTTAGGAGAATGAAAGTCATTTCTTTTGCAATGAAGAAGATTGCATATGTGCCTGTGGCTGATGACTTAATGCAAGATGGAGTACCAGTATAAGGAGGAGAATTGTGCTTCTGGGGTCAGATTTGAGCCCCACAGATCTGGGATGGTCTCTTTGAAGGAAGACTCTTTCAGCCACCTGGAGGCTGTGCCTTAAATCCCTGTTAGCCTCCGCTCAAAGCTATGCTCTGTCAGTGTGTTGTCAAAGGCTTGTCCTGTGGAAAATACTGAATGCTGGCAAGGATGTGGCTGGCTGAATGCTAATATACTGCTGGTGTGAGGGTTAAAGGGCACAACTGCTTTGGAAATGTTTGGCAGTATCTTCTAAAGTTGAGCATATGCCTACCCCATAACCCAGTAATCATACCCATGACTATATTCCTCACAGAAATGTATACCAAAAGTCATGAACTTGCATGTTTATGCCAATACCACTCATCATATCTAGATGTTCATCAATGGGGAAATGGATACATGTATTTTGTAATACTCACACAAGAGAATACTATACAGGAATGAGAATGAACTGTAACTCTCCTCAACAACATGTGTACTTTCTCAAACAGAATGCTGAGCAAAAGAAGTGAGACACAAAAGAATAAATACTGCATGATTCTATTTACATAAAGTAGAAAGTATAAAATGAATCTGTGGTCATATGAATCAGAATAAGGGTTACCATATGAGAGAAATTACTGGAAAGGGGTGAAAAGTGGGCTTCCAAGATGCCAGCAATGTTCTTATTTTTTGAACTGGGTGTGTGTAGTTTATTAAAATTCCCAGAGCTTCCTACTTTTTAAAAATATATTTTAAAATTGATTTCAAAATAAAATAAAATAAATAAATAAAATTGATTTCAGAGAGGAAAGGAGAGGGAGAGACAGAAACATCAATGATGAGAGAGAATCATTGATCAGCTGCCTCCTGCACACCCCACACTTGGGACCGAGCCCCCAACTCTGGTATATGCCCTGACCGGAAATCTTACTGTGACTTTCTGGTTCATAGGTCAATGCTCAACCATTGAGCCACGCCAGCCAGGCAGAGCTATCTACTTATGATATGTGCACTTTTCTGTATGTATATCAGATTTCAACAAATGTTTTAAAGAGGAAACACAGATAATTTTTTCATATTCTGCAAACTGGGCATTGAGCATCTGGAGTTATTAATGCTGCTGCAATCTACACCTTGTATTCTAATTTTATAAATGGTTTTGTTTTTATGTGTTTATGTGTTGTTTCTCTAATTACATTTTAAGCTCTTTGATGGGATGACTGTGTCTTGTTTTTCTTTGAATTCCCCCAGTGAGGAACAGTGTGCATGCTCATTAAATATTTGTTCACTTATCAGGAGGAAAAGCAGCCTTGTCTAGCTACCTTATAGAAGGATATGGTATTCATGTCCAATTGTAGCAGAATCTTTTAATAATTATGTGCTTTAATTTAAGACAGTTTTGGAATAGAGTGGCTAGTTTGAGCTCTTAACCTTGTGCTTTAGACAATCTGATGTGCCAAATGCTTTGACTAAATTCTCCTGAGGTAAAGTGCCAGCTTTGGAATAGATTTTCTGAGAAGCCAACTTTGAATGCTGGCAGAATGGAGTGGCTGACTGCCAGCTGGGGGTGGGAAAACTTGCTTTAAACTTTGGTGGACTACCTCATTAAGTTCCTGTGCCATGGATGAATTCTCTCGGGCTCTCCAGGGCTTGGAGAGAAGGAGGGAGAGGGAGCGAAAGAAGGAAGAAGACAAAGAGGTGGAGAAGGGGAGAGGAAACTGGAGGGAATGGGGAGGGGGAGGAGGAGAGGGAGAGAGAAAGAATAGGCAGCTTATTTGAGGAGCAACTCCAGGGCCTTAGTCACAGTGGGAAACGGTGCTGGCTTAAGACACTATCCATGAAATGAGTCAGCATGTCCGCTCACCCACTGGACAAAGTCTCCACCAGTGAGCTGTAATTGGAGAAAAATTACATTACAATGAGAACAAGCACTCATTCTCCCAATTAATGTAAAAATAGCTCTTGGAAAAATTGTATATCACAAATAATACACATGAAGTTATACTTGTAAAACTGTAAAACTTGTAAAAATTCCTACAGCTAGGAATGTTTTTTAAATCTTTTTTTTTTTTTTTTTACTTTGCATTGAACAAAATGGTTGATTCTTTTTAAAGTGACATGTAAAAGAATCTTTCCAGACCCTGGGTTACTAAATATTTATGCTGAAAAATGTAGACAAATACATATTTTTCTGAAATCTGTACTTCTTTTAACTGATTCCAATTTGAGATGCTATTGTGATTCTCTAGTATAATATTTTTCCATTTGGAAACTCAGAGCTAATTCTGTCTGCTTTTATAGTCATCTTGTAGGAGCAGCAGAAGGAAAAAGAATGATGTCCCAAGTGATTTTGTGGATTGCTACATGGATTTCTTATTTGAAGGCTTCTTCACAATTTACTATTCCTTGTCTCTTTCTTGAAAACACACACACACACACACACACACACACACACACACACACACACACACACCTTGAAGGCAGAATTAGTCTTGGTAAAAATTCAAATGAAGCTGTGCTACCTTTATCTGGGACCTGGGAGGAATTTCTAGGGTGCCAAAATCTTGAACACATTTCTAGGAGTCTGGACAATTCTGGAAGCCATTAGAGAGGGCAGAGGAAGTGTAGTGAGAGTTAATCAGCAATTATGCAGTTAGTTGACACTGCCTCCTCATTTCCTTCTCAGTATTCCACATGCAGAAAGTATAACCTTGACAGTTGCTAGGCCAAGGCCTCAATGATGATTGAAGATGACTAACTGCTACTCCCTTCAGAAGAAGGGAAACTACAGCTGATTTTGAAACACCTATAAACTCAAATTGTTTTCTTCTTTTTAGGTAAAGTAGGAGAGATTTTAATTGATTCTTGACTCTTTCCTGAAACTCCCAAAACTTACCAGACTTGTGCCCTAATGTACAGCTTTGGATTTTATTGTTAGAACAATATATTTAAGTGGCTATACTTTTGAAAGCCATCTTTCCAGATAGCCTATTGTCACCTCCGTAGTCCCAAATGCTAATGAATGGGGTAGTCCTGTGTTCTGATGAATAGTTATTTAAAAAGCATTGTGTATATAAAGCAAAAATATGACAAATTCACCAGTTTACACAGCTCAGAACTCTTGAGTGTTCAGCAGGTAGTAATGAACTTCTGGTTTTGTAGGTTACACAAAACAACAACAACAACTGAGATAAGAGCAAACATTTAGGGTGGAGGTGGTGGCAGGTTTTTCTTTATGTTCGGGGGCTTTTGAGGTGAGGTGTGGGGACAGAGGGTCCCTGTAATTATCAGGAGCCTGTATTGAACAGTCTACTGGTGCCATGTATGTATTTGACTCCCTACTCCATACCATCAGAAGGAACCTATTCACCCTGGGTTCCCTTGTGTGCTCTCCCTGTTTTCACTACTATCATCCTTCTCTTCTACAGCTCCCTGTCTTCTTTCTCCTCTTTCAAAATTATCTACCTCACCCGCATTATCCTGATAGAGTATTCAAGCAGACAGAAGCTTCACAGTCATTTAAATATTTTATCATCTAATTTTCTTGATTATAAAATAAGATGCCAAAGAAATGTTTCCTAAAATAACTATCCACCAGGTTAGATGGGTTTTCCATGCTACCTTAAGATTGAGATGAGACCGACAGTCATTCCCTGCCATGAGGATGTCCAAAGCAGGTGACCCGCGGTTTCAGGATTACTATGGACCAGGGAATACCATGTATTTGTTGTTATTCTTCCTCTTTCTAACTAGGAATGTCTCTTATGGTTATCCTATCACAGTCTACTCATTCCTAGGTATGTTGAGCAGGGTTCAGCAAAGTTTTCAGTAAAGGATCAGATAGTAAATATGTTAGGTTTTTGGGCTGTATCGTTACTCAATCTGACATTGTAGCATGAAAGCAACCATCAACAACATGTAATGGGTGTGGCTGTGCTTCCATAAAACCTTATTTCCAAAAAATAGGCTGAATTTTTCCCACAGGCTGCAGTTTGCTGAGTCCATACACATTTTGCTTTTCATTCTGAGACTTCAATTGTCAGAATTTTGTCACTTTAAACCTCCATTTCATGTGACTTTTATTTTATAATTGTGCCATTTCTTTTTTCTTAGACTTTTCTGTTGTTTATGGCAAGGTACTCTAATCTGATTTATAGTTCAGTAATTTGGTCTTTGGCTGAATCTATCCTGCTACATATCCTAGCTATTAAGATCCTTATGCTATGGTTATATGTTTGGTACTTACCATTTTCACTTGGTTATTTTTTTTAATGTTTGTACTGATTTTAGAGAAAGAGGGAGAGAGAAAAACATAAATTGGCTGCCTCCCGCACACCCCCTACTGGGGATCAAGCCCATAACCCAGGCATGTGTCCTGACCAGGAATCAAACTGGTGACCTCTTGGTGCATGGGAAGACATTCAACCAATTGAGCCACACCGGCCAGGGCCACTTGATTCTTTTTAAAGTCTTACTTTTACTACTTCATAAGTCAAATAACCCTCCTTTTCTACCTTACAGTATTTAATTTGCCATTTGTTCCAGTAACTCTGCTTCATGTGGTACACGTTACTTAATTTACTCTTTCTTTTGTAGATGTTGCATTACTCAGAAATAAAGTTATTTTGGCCATTGTGACCATGCTCCTTGGGTACCAGTTTCTCTCTCTAGTGATGTATACTAGGAATGGATAAAGTCCAGGCTTTAGTTGTTTATGTCCCTCATGATGATTTTAAGGAAAGAAAAGTGAATGAATCCAAATCTGGAAAAACTCCGAAACCACAGAAGTAATGCTGAATACCTCCATTTGCTCTCACTCCATAAGGCAACTCTTATCCTTCTAAATCAGTGGTTCTCAACCTTCCGGCCCTTTAAATACAGTTCCTCATGTTGTGACCCAACCATAAAATTATTGTCATTGCTACTTCATAACTGTAATGTTGCTACTGTTATGAATCGTCATGTAAATATCTGATATGCAGGATGGTCTTAGGCAACCCCTGTGAAAGGGTCGTTCGACCGCCAATGGGGTCGTGACCCACAGGTTGAGAACTGCTGTTCTAAATCCTTTCTTTAATTACTTAAAGAAGCCACATTGGGAGGTGGTGGTCTCCTTAAATTGTTGTCTACCAGTTCTGGAAATGTAGAGATGAAGAAGGGAGGAGTGACTGCCTATGCAGTCCTGGCCTATCCATGCCTGTTTATCAACTCCTACTACAAGAATGCTTTTGTTCTACTTTGAGAGAACCCCGTTGACACCATCCCTCTAGGCCAGCCGTGGGCAAACTACGGCCCGCTGGCCGGATCCGGCCCGTTTGAAATGAATAAAACTAAAAAAAAAAAAAAAAAAAGACCATACCCTTTTATGTAATGATGTTTACTTTGAATTTATATTAGTTCACACAAATACTCCATCCATGCTTTTGTTCCGGCCCTCCGGTCCAGTTTAAGAACCCATTGTGGCCCTCGAGTCAAAAAGTTTGCCCACCCTGCTAGGCTGTTTCTACTTTTTTTATGTG
This sequence comes from Myotis daubentonii, assembly GCF_963259705.1. Lineage (NCBI taxonomy): Eukaryota > Metazoa > Chordata > Mammalia > Chiroptera > Vespertilionidae > Myotis > Myotis daubentonii. The sequence continues at coordinate 127,953,805 of NC_081861.1, read as the reverse complement.
AAGGGACATGATCATATTGAGAGATGTGAGGAAAGGGTAAGAGGAGAACTTAAAGGCTCTACTTCAATGTATCGAATTCTTTTGTTGTTGTTGTTAATCCTTATCTGAGGATATTTTTACATTGATTTTTTAGAGAGAGTGGAAGAGAGGGGGAGAGAAACAGAGAGAGAAACATCGGTGTGAGAGAGATACATCAATTGGTTACCTCCTGCACATGCAGGACCAAGGCTGGGGATTGAGTCTGTAACGGAAGTATGTGCCCTTGACTGGAATCAAACCTGAGACCCTTCAGTCCATGGACCAACACTATCTACTGAGCCAAACTGGCTATAGCCAATCAATTCTTGGTGTGTTTGCCTGTCCACTTCCCCAAGCTGTCACCATTCCCAGAGGTACAAATTCATGACTGCCTATGGCCTCCCAAGGCAGTCCAAATAGTTTTTTTTTTCCTATTAATGCCTTAGTTACATCCTTTCCCCTCACTTATGAAGTTTCTCCATGATGAACTTGGGGGAGGAGAGCCAGCAGCCTGTGTTAGTTCTCCATCTTGTCAAGAATAAAACACTCTCTAATGCTATGTTTAATATCCATTTCAAGACCTATTTGGCCAAATAATTAATTAAGGGATGTGTACCAGCTACATTAGTCCCTTCTCCAAAAGAAAACTTGACTTATCATGGGTAAATCGGGAAGGAGAATACAGGAAAAAAATAAAAGACAATAGATGGATAACAAAATTAAAGCAGAAATAAGTCTTAATACAAAGTAACTGTAATAAATATAAGTATTCTAAAGTCTCTATTAAAATCCAGAGAACATTACATTGAATTAAAAATAAGATTAATAATATATTAATTACTTAAAACAGAAAGATTGAAAATAAAGGATGAAAACATATACCAAGTAGATATGAGCCAACAGAATCTGATACTATAGAATAAAAGCAAAAACTCTTGTAAGAAATAAAAAGGCCTTTGTATGCATGCAAAATTTACAATAGAATCAAAAGGAAAAAGGAATTATGAATATATATTTTCTAACAATATATCCTCACAATGCATAAAGCAACTGCTCATAATACTAATAAATTGTTCCACAATAATTTATTTAGGTGTTTGAATATACTCCTTTCTAAAATTAATAGATCAAGCAATCAAAAACAATCTGAGACATGGGACATCTGAATATATGAATTAATAATCTTCAGCCATTAGATATTAATTAAGTTCAACTCAATATATTTTAGCACATTCTCAAAAGTTGACAATATAATAGGTCACAAAGGAAGCCTCACTAAATTCCAAATTATCAATATTAAAAACCTATGTTCTCCTACAATAATAGAATAAAATGAGAACATAAAAGAATTGCTAAAAATTCCCATGGGACTAGAAACTGAATAGCATACTATAATCCCCTTTGGTTAATAAGTAAAGCATTAAAATAAAATTCAAGTGAATTACAATAAAAACACTGCTTGTCAAATTTTCTGGGACAAAGAGCAATGTCCTTACCTAGAGGGAAATTTATAGCTTTTAATGCATTATTAAGCAATAAAAATTTTTGAAACGAAATGAGCTACACGTTTTTTTAAAAAAAATCCTCACCCGACGATACATTTTCATTGATTTTAGAAAGAGAGAGGAAGGGAGAGAGAGAGAGAGAGAGAGAGAGAGAGAAACCACACTATCAATTGGTTACCTCCCATACACACCCCAACTGGGGATTGAGCCTGCAACCCAGGTATGTGCCCTGACTTGGAATTGAACCTACAGCCTTTTGATGTATGGAACAATGACTGAGCCACCAGGCTGGGGTAAAATGAGCTACACTTTTAAGTCAAGAAATTTTTAAAAACTATGGATAAAATAGAGACTAAAAGGATATAATAACTCTAAACAATTAAATTTGGAAACTAGATGACTAAATTATCCTCTGGAAAAAATACTCTTACTTAAGAAGTTGGTGAAACAGCAGGAAGCATTAAATTTTTTTTCCTGTGTGTGTGTTATCCCTTCTTTTTCCCCTCCTCCTCCTTCTCCTCCTCCTCCTCCTCCTCCTCCTCTTCCTTCTTCTTCTTAGCTTTATTTTTTTCTTTATTGATTAAGGTATTACATATGTGTCCTTATCCCCCCATTGCCCCCCCACCCCCACTCATCCCTCACCACCCTGGTGACTGTGTTCATTGATTATGCTTATATGCATGCATACAAGTCCTTTGGTTGATCTCTCCCCCTTACCCCCACCCTCCCCTAACTTCCCTCTGAGGTTTGATGGTCTGATCAATGCTTCTGTGTCTCTGGATCTGTTTTTGTTCATCAGTTTATGTTGTTCATTATATTCCATAAATGAGTGAGATCATGTATTTATATTTCTCTGACTGGCTTATTTCACTTAGCATAATGCTCTCCAGTTCCATCCCTGCTGTTGCAAATGGCAAGAGTTCCTTCTTTTTTACCACAGCGTAGTATTTCATTGTGTAGATGTACCACAGTTTTTTAATCCACTCATCTGCTGATGGGCACTTAAGGCTGCTTCCAAATCTTAGCTATGGTTAATTGTGCTGCTATGAACATAGGGGTGCATATACCCTTTCTGATTGGTGTTTCTAGTTTCTTGGGATATATTCCTAGAAGTGGGATCACTGGGTCAAATGGGAGTACCATATTAATTTTTTTGAGAAAACTCCATGCTGTTCTCCACAGTGGCTGCACCAGTTTGCATTCCCACCAGCAGTGAACAAGGATTCCTTTTTCTCCGCATCCTCTCCAGCACTTGCCATTTGTTGATTTGCTGATGATAGCCATTCTGACAGGTGTGAGATGATACCGCATTGTCGTTTTGATTTGCATCTCTCGAATGATTAGTGACTTTGAGCATGTTTTCATACGTCTCTTGGCCTTCCTTATGTCCTCTTTCAAAAGGTATCTATTTAGTTCCGTTGCCCATTTTTTGATTGGGTTGTTTATCTTTTCTTAAGTTGTATGAGTTCCCTGTAAATGTTAAGAGATTAAACCCTTATCAGCGATAACATTGGCAAATGTATTCTCCCATGCAGTGGGCTTTCTTGTTGTTTTGTTGATGATTTTTTTTTTTTGCTTTACAGAAGCTTTTTATTTTGATGTAATCCCATTTTCTCATTTTCACTTTAGTTTCCATTGCCCTAGGAGCTGTATCGGTGAAGATATTGCTTCGGCATATGTCAGATTTTGCTGCCTGTGGATTCCTCTAATATTTTTATGGTTTCCCATCTTATGTTTAAGTCCTTTACTCATTTTGAGTTTATTTTTGTGTATGGTGTAATTGCAATTAAAAACTCCCATTCCTTTCCAAGACCATATATTTGCGTAGGTTATTTCTACTAAATCCTAAAGCAATAGTTTATTTTTGTAAAAATATATTTTATTGCCCTAACCGGTTTGGCTCAGTGGATAGAGTGTTGGCCTACGGACTCAAGGGTCCCAGTTTTGATTCGGTCAAGGGCATGTACCTTGGTTGTGGGCACATACCCAGTGGGGCGTGTGCAGGAGGAGGCAGCTAATCAATGTTTCTGTCTCATCGATGTTTCTAACTCTCTATCCCTCTCCCTTCCGCTCTGTAAAAAATCAATATATATATATATATATATATATATATATATATATATATATATATATATATATATATATATATAAAATTTATTTCAGAGAGGAAGGGGGAGGGAGAGAGATAGAAACATCAATGATGAGAGGGAATCATTGATCAGCTGCCTCCTGCAGGCCCCACACTGGGGATCGAGCCCGCCTGTGACCTCCTGGTTCATAGATCAACCACTGAGCCCTGCTGGCAAGGTAGGAATAGTTAATTTCTATCTTTATATATATTGTTCTGGAAGATAGAAAATAAGTCGTTCATATTATGAGGCTAATGACCTCTGGTTTCCAAAACCAAACATGGACAATACAGGAAAAATATTTATGAGTCTGTCTCACTTATGATTGTAGATGCCAAAATCCTGATTGAGGAAATTGATGCAGAAGATTGCATTTTATAATTCAAAATCATTTTACAATATACGTTCTCACAAAATAAGAATAAAAATAACATTCTTTATTATGATACAGGTTATATAACAAATCCCTAAAGCAAATATTATATTTAATTGAGAAATCTTGGAGAAACTTTTAAGATCAGTACAAGGCAAGGATGCCTCCATCACAGCTACTATTGAACATGTGAAGTTATAAGAAAGAACAAAACAAAATAAGTTTATAAAAATCGAAAGGAAGAGAAGCAATAAAACTATCATTATCTGCAGAAAAACCAACAGAATCAAGAGACAAGCTTGCCAAACATAAGATCAATTCATGAAATCAATAGCATTTCTCTATAGCAATACTGCCTAGAAATGATTTTTTAGAAGATACCATTTATAATAGCAAAAATAAAACAAAACTCAAAAATAAAACCCCAAACACACACAACAAACCTACCAACAAACCAAAAAAATCCCCATAAAGCTGGGGTTGACAAATTATGGCCTATGTAGTAATCCAGCGAACCACCTGTTTATGTAAACAAAATTTTATTGGAGTACCAGACATACCTGTGAAATATTGTCTATGGCTGCTTTCATGCAACAATGGCAGAGCTGAGTAGTTTTAACAGAGACTGTATGGCCCACAAAGCCTAAAATATTTACCATTTGGCCCTTTACAGAAAAAAAAAATTGCTGACCCATACTCAAATGTATCTAGGATACATAATAAATATACAGCACCTGTATGAGGAAAAAAATTTAAGCTCTATTAAAGGACAGAAAAGGACAGACTAAATGGGGAGAGATTTCTTGCTCTTAGATTGAATGACCAAATTTTATTAAAATGTCTGTCACCTCAAAATCATTAAAATCAATGATGTAATTGATGTGAATTAATGGCTTATATTAATTAATTATATAATGTATCCCAAATCCAGAATAAATCTGGATTTTTTGAGATAATCAATAACTTCACTCTAAAATTAATATAGAATAAAGTTCTGCAAATACCTTAATCAATTTTGAAAAAGAAAAATAAAGAGGAGAGTTACCCATTCAGATATTAAGACATACTACAAAGCCATAGCAAGAGAAATATATATGGTACTGGTGTAAGAACAAATAGATCAATGGAAGGCAACAGAGAACTCAGAGACAGACCTTAGATGGAAATTTAATATATGATGAAAGTGGCACTGAAAATCAATGGGAAAATAATGAAATGTTTAGCAGACTGTATTGGGAAAAACAGTTCTTTATATGGAGAAAAAGGAAACTGGGACTTTACCTAATACCATGTTCAAAAGTGAACTCTAGATACATGAAATAACTAAATGCAAAAGATAAAGCTATACAGTTGAATTTAATTATATAGAAATTAAAGATTTCTGTCCAGTGAAGAAAATATTGACAAAGTAAACTATCATATATCTGATAGACTGGGAGAAAATATTTGCAGTGTCAAATTAAGGAGAAAATCCTGCAAATTGGAAAATGATACCATAGTAGCAAAGTAAGCAAAAGGAAAAGAATTAGCAATTTACAGAGAAAAAAAAGGAAAAGAGGAAAGTAAATGACTATATCAGGTATATGAAGATATGCTCTAAATCATTAGTAATTAGTGAAATGCAAACTAAAACAAGGGATATCATTTTGCACCTATCAGGGTTGGAAAACATGAGAAAGGTGGAAAAAACTAAGTCTGTGTGGAAATAGGAACCACTATACATCAATGGGGAGAATGTGGGCTATAGACTGTTGCCACCATTTTAGAGCAGTATGGCAGCTTTCACCCAAAATTAAAAATTTGTATATATTATAACCCAGAAATTCCACTTTTGGTTATATATACCAAATAATTCTCAGAGAGGTATTTAAGGTGGCCACATTTGAAGAGGCTCATCACTGCATTTATTTGTAGGGGAAATAGAGGAGTAATCCAGGTGTGCATTACTGGAGAAGCGAGTTAGAAGAATGTCAAGGGTGCAACTCATGGAATACTGTGCCATAATGGAAGCATCTGACCAGTTGTACATAGTCACATGGATATCTTAAAACCACAGTGCTGAGTGGGGAAAAAATTGAGGGCATGCAAATGAGAGTGGGACTGAGACTAAGGAATAAATAACAAATACAAGATGGACCTTGCATGGACTAATGACAGCATGCCACAGAGGAATATAATCAACTCAATCATCCCCAAACCAAAGTGCTTAGCTGAATACTTTACCACTGCCTACTCCTCTCAGCCCCACTGTCTCTGACTTTGTCATTACACCAAGCTTTTACTGGGAAAAGTCTCCTTGAAAGGTCTGAGCTTTTCTTTTTTTAAATCCTCACCAGAGGATATTTTTCCCCCAATTGATTTTTAGAGAATGGAAGGGAGAAGGAGAGACAGAGAGAAGAAACACCTATGTGAGAAAGTCACATCAATTGGTTGCTTCCTGTATGCCCCTGACCAGGGCCAGGATCCTGCAACCAAGGTACGTGCCCTTGACCGGAACTGAGCCCGGGACCCTTCAGTCTACAGGCCGATGCTCTATCCACTGAGCCAAACTGACTAGGGCAGAAAGGTCTTTGCTTTTGCCTGTACTGTAAAAGGTTAGGATTTCCTGCACTTCCCAGCGCTTATGCGTGTCAATGTCAATCTCATCCAACTGAATTTATAGCTACCGCATGTTTCTTTCTCTTCTGGTCTATTGCTGACACCCATCACAGACTCCTGATAGACTGTGGAATGATTATTTTTGTATTTCTTCTTCATTGGTTTTTGTAAGGAGAAGTAAATGTATTCACTCAGTTATCTTGAATCAGAAGTCTGAAAGATTTATTATTTACTTTTTAATTTTGTGCTTCAACACTCCTAATCTAAATTTCAAACTCAGAGTCGTTGAAATAGCTTTCTTAAATATTTTAAGCTTGGCTTCTGAGAAAATTGCTTTAAACTCAGAATTCCAACAAGTTTAGACAGATCTACTACTTGTGGGTTTTTAATATGCCCTCACGATCAACATCCTGGATGCAAATTTGAGAACACTAAGCGATCTTCAAATTGCTTTAGTACTTGAAGTGAAATTAAATTCATAAATCAATAAAGAAAGCAAAATTGCATAAAATCAGTGATTTATTTATGCATTACATGCTAATATTGACACATCTTATACTTTTTTAAATGCCCAAAATTTTCTAAACTTGTTGATTATTTTAATCTTATTGCTACTGTGCTTGTAAATGTGGTTTTTTAAAATTAACTTTTTATATTAAAATATAACATTTTTTAAAAAGTGCACAGATTGTAAGTGCGCAGCTTGATGAATTTTCAGAGTAAACAGACACGTGTAATCACCACTTAGATCAAGAAGTAGACTTTACTAACATCCTACAGGAGCCCCTCATATGAACTCCCAGTCACTTTCTCCTCTTGTCAAGGTAGCCAATATCCTAAATTTTCAAATCATAGATTTGTTTTTCCAGCTTTTAAACTTTAAATAAATGGAATCAAACCATACATATTCATCTGTGTCTGGTTTCTTCCATTCAACATCATGTTTATGAGATTTATCCATGTCATTGTAGGTAGGTATAGTTCATTAATTTTCTATTGCTGTATAGTATTCTACTGTATGAGTGCACCACCATTTATTTACCTTCTAACACTGATAAATAACTTGAGTTATTAATACCAGTGTTGCTGTAAATACTCCTGTTGGTTATGTATTTAAGAGCAAGAGTTCTGGGTTATAGGAATACATATATTCAGCAACTGTAGATGTCAAACAGCTACCCAAAGTGGTTGCACCAATTTACATTCCCAGCAGCAGTGTATGAGAGTTTCAGTTCTTTACATCCTTGCCAATACTTGATATTGTTAGTCTTTTAAATTTTGGCCCTTTTATTAGGTATGTAGTTGTATCTCATGGTGGTTTTAATTTGTATTTTTCTGGTGACACTGAGAACATTTTTATGTTTATTATTCACCTTTTGGAAATACTTATTCAAATCTTTTGATGCATTTTCCATTGTATGACCTTTTGTCTATGAATTTGTAGAAGTTTTCTTCCTCTCTTTCTCTCTCTCCCACCCAACTTTCTCCCTCTTATTATTTAAAAAATCCTCTACCATTTACAGTGTTGAAAAATATTTTCTCCTGGCTTGTGGATTTCTTTTTACTTTTTTAATGATGTAAAAGCTCTGAATTGCTATGTAGTCCAACCTATGGATAATGTAGTGTAGTTACCCCCCTAGTTTCCAGATCTCTGCCCAAATTCTCCCCCTTGTAATTTAATTTTTTGAACACATTATCTGGACCATTTAAAAATCTGTGTCTTACAACTCCATTCTCTGGATTTCCTTTGGTCTTTTACTATTGTCTTTTTAAAAATGATTTTTAGGTACATCTTATATCCTTAAATGTCTGATTACTTCTGATTTAGTGCAAGATATTTGCACTAAAAATGTTATAGATGTTTTGGTGCTTTGTATAATTCCAATTTTCCCCAGAGAGGATTTATTTTTACATTTGTTAGGTAACTAGGTTTGAGGACAATTCCTCTTTCCCAATCAGGAATTGAGATGACTTAAATCTATGCTTTAATCCTTTTGAGGAATGTTTTATTTCTAGTTCACCCTTCCTCCTAGAGTGTAGTCCTGATTGACAGCTTGAGATATTTACCAGAGCCCCATTTCCTGGGCAGTCTGAACTCCAATTTTTGTCCACTTATGCTCTGTTATGCTTAGCTTTTCAGGCTCTCAGCTGCTGCTTTCACTTTTGTAATTGGCAATTGCCTTAATGATGAAAGTATTCCCAAATGCCTGTCTCTTCCATCTTTTTCTGGATTTTGACTCTGCAAATTCTCACTGCCTTGGTAGTTCTTTGATTCATTCAAGCTAAATTTTTTAAAGCATTTTTATCCCCCAGCTTTTCTAACTGTTTTCAGCAGGATTGTTGGTCTGAAACAACCCAGTCAGCTATTGCTCCAGAGGAAACTTTTAAAAGTAAAATCTGGTCAGGCTGGGTAATATAAAAATTCCCTCCTCATAAACCTTTAATATGTCCTAACTTCTACCCACTAGAAACTCCTACCTTTATTTTTGCATATTTTTCTGAATCAGACATATGATTTTATTTATTTATTTATTTATTTATTTATTTATTTATTTATTTATTTATTTTGTTTTTTTAATTACTTAATTAATTTATTTATTTTATTGCTTAAAGTATTACAAAGGGTATTACATATGTGTCCTTCCCCCCCCCCCCCGCCCTTGACAGTCCCCTGGCCTCCCCTACCCCCAGTGTCTTATGTCCATTGGTTATGCTTATATGCATGCACACAAGTCCTTCGGTTGATCTCTTACTCCCCTCCATCCTGCCCCCCAACCCTCCCCGGCCTTCCCGCTGCAGTTTGACAATCTGTTTGAGGCAGCTCTGCCTCTGTATCTATTATTGTTCAAAAGTTTATAATGGTCTCTATTATCCATGAATGAGTGACATCATGTGGTATTTTTCCTTCATTGACTGGCTTATTTCACTTAGCATAATGCTCTCCAGTTCCATCCATGCTGTTGCAAATGGTAAGAGTTCCTTCTTTTTTATAGCAGCATAGTATTCCATCGTGTAGATGTACCACAGTTTTCTAATCCACTCATCTACAGATGGGCACTTAGGCTGTTTCCAGATCTTAGCTATGGTGAATTGTGCTGCTATGAACATAGGGGTGCATATACCCTTTCTGATTGGTGTTTCTCGTTTCCTGGGATATATTCCTAGAAGTGGGATCACAGGGTCAAATGGAAGTTCCATTTGTAGTTTTTTGAGGAAACTCCATACTGTCTTCCATAGTGGCTGCACCAGTCTGAATTCCCACCAGCAGTGCACGAGTATTCCTTTTTCTCCACATCCTCTCCAGCACTTGTCGTTTGTTGATTTGTTGATGATAGCCAGTCTGACAGGTGTGAGATTGTACCTCATTGTTGTTTTGATTTGCATCTCTCGGGTGATTAGTGACTTTGAGCATGTTTTCATATGTCTCTTGGCTTTCTGAATGTCCTCTTTTGAAAGGTGTCTATTTAGGTCCTTTGCCCATTTTTTGATTGGATTGTTAATCTTCCTTTTGTGAAGTGGTATGAGTTCCCTATAAATTTTGGAGATTAGGCCCTTATCAGATATGACATTGGCAAATATGTTTTCCCACACAGTGGGTTTTCTTGTTGTTTTGTTGATGGTTTCCTTTGCTGTGCAGAAGCTTTTTATTTTGATGTAGTCCCATTTGTTCATTTTCTCTTTAGTTTCAAGTGCCCTAGGAGCTGTATCAGTGAAGAAATTGCTTCGGCATATGTCTGAGATTTTGTTGCCTTTGGATTCTTCTAGAATTTTTATGGTTTCCACAGTTTTAAAGGAGAAAATAGGAATAACCTAGTCAATATAAATATGCTTTCCTGTTTTAACAAGGATACCAAAAAATAATAAAGTATTTTGAAATGTTCAATATATGGTTATATTGAATGGAAATTAGAAAGCAAAAAGGGGGTGAAAGACCAAATGTATACTAGAATATCTTCACCATTCTGTTCTTTTTAAACTGAAAAAAAAATTAAATGTAGAATTTTTGTGGTTTCCTGTCGTACATTTAAAAACAATCCCATTTACCATCGCACCAAAAAAATTAAGCTACCTAGGAATAAACTTAACTAAAGAGGTAAAAAGCCTCTACTCAGAAAACTACAGGACGTTGAAAAAAGAGATAGAGGAAGACATAAACAGATGGAAGAACATACCGTGTTCATGGATTGGTAGAATCAACATCATTAAAATGTCCATACTACCCAAAGCAATCTATAAATTCAACGCACTTCCCATTAAAATACCAACGACATACTTCACAGATCTAGAACGAACTCTCCAAAAATTCATCTGGAATAAAAAAAGACCCCGAAAAGCTGCAGCAATCCTGAGAAAGAACAACGTAGGTGGGATCTCAATACCAGATATCAAGTTGTATTACAAAGCCACTGTTCTCAAAACTGCCTTGTACTGGCACAAGAACAGACATATAGATCAATGGAATAGAATAGAGAGCCCAGAAATCGGCCCGAACCAATATGCTCAATTAATATTTGACAAAGGAGGCAAGAACATACAATGGAGCCAGGATAGTCTCTTCAATAAATGGTGTTGGGAAAATTGGACAGATATATGCAAGAAAATGAAACTAGACAACCAACTTACACCATACACAAAAATAAACTCAAAATGGATAAAGGACATATGATTTTATGTTTCCATGACTTTTCCTATATTTTGTCCTCTGCCTGGAGTTCTCTTCTGTCCCTTCACTGCCTCAAAAACGAAGCCAATTTCTTCATAAACCATGTTCTATTTTTTTCTTTTTGTTTTTTTAATCTTCATCTGCAGATATGCCTCCATTGATTTTTAGAGAGAGAGAAAGAAGAGAGAGAGAGAGAGAGAGAGAGAGAGAGAGAGAGAGATCAATAGGTTGCCTCTGGTACATGCCCCAACTGGGGATCGAACCTGAAAACCAGGCACTGGACAACACTCCAACCAACTGAGCCACCTGACCAAGGCAAACAATGTTCTATTTTATCTCCCCCTCCAATTCCTTTTTGTGTTTGGCCTCTTATTTCATACATTCTATTCTAGTTGTAACTCTCATGTAACCTTATAATTATTTGTTCATATGTTTGTCTTCCTCACTAGAATGGGAGCTCTTTTTTCTTTGGCCCAGACCATATATTATTCATCTTTTTTAAAAAATTTCCAGCTGCCTAGTGCAGTATTTAGCACCAAAGAGGTATCACATAAATGTTTTTTTTTTAGACTGAAATGTGTTGGGCTATAAGAACATGTACATCTGTAAGCATGGCTTCATTCTGAGTTTATCCTCCCAGTCCCTCTTGTCTCAGGAGTTAGTGAGGGCCTTGCATAGGAATGGACAATTGAAATATCTTGCTTGTTCCTGACTGGCTGGTTATTTTCTTTTATAGAACTGGTTAATTACTTTCCCTCACTGTGTATTGTGTCTAAAGGCATGGAAGACTGGTCAACACCTTATATCAGGCCTTATATTAACTCTACAGACATTTCAGCCTCTGTCTGAATTGTCCAAAGTACAAACATTAAAGTACAAACTTCTAAATTTTCTCTGTTAAAACCATTTGTCCTTTTTAGAGCTCCATGGTTCTTCATTAATATTTTTTAAATGGACATCTTCTAGGTTGAGTTTTACCTGAAAAAGTCTTTCCTACTGTGTAGAAGTCATTTTATCTGTGCTTATCCCCCAAGATCTCGTTAAATTTTTTCCTCTGCACCCTTTCAGTCAGCAAGTGTCTGGTGATTTGCTAGTTCATCGTTTCATGGCATATGAGCAACATGGCTCTCAAGAACGTATATAGATGTTTAAAAGGATGTACAGTGTATCAGTTTCTTATTGGTTCTGTAACAAATTCCCACAAAAGTGGTCACTTCAACCACATATTTATTACAGTTATGAATGTCAGAAGTCTAATATGGGTCTCAGTGGGTAAAATCAAGGTATTGGCAGGGCTGCTTCCTCATGGAGGCTCTAGGGAAGAATCTGTTTCCTTGCCCTTTCCAGCTTAGGCTGCCTGCATTTCTTGGCTTGTGTCCTCCTTTCAGCAATTATATCACTGGGATCTCTGCTTCCATCTTCACATGTCCTTCTCTGACAGAATCACCTGCCTCCCTCTTATATAAGACCCCTTATGATTGCATTAGGCTCACCTAAATAATCCAGAATATTCTTTAATTAGTCACATCTGCAAAGCCCCTTTCACCATTCAGGCAATACATTCACAGGTTCCAGGGATTAAGATGTGGACATTTTGGGGAGGGGGGCTATTGTTCTGCCTACCACACAGTGTAGGCACACAACAATTGCCATGGTCTTTATATTCATTTATGTGTATCTCTATCTGTCTATTTTTCGGTCTGTCTATCTAGGTATCTATCTATTTGTCATGGCCTTTATAAATATGGTCAAGTTACTTCAAGTCTAGTTTTTCAAAATTTCCCTCTCACAATGGCGCAATAACATCCCATTTAGAGAATGATTATGAAGATTAAAGTGAGTATGAAAGCATTTACCACTATACCTGGCACACAATAGGTACTCAGTAAATTTTATCTGAATGAAAATGTAAAGCTACTACCTAAAACCTGTATACTGCAGAGAGTTTAAATCCAACTTGTTAGACTCTTTGGACAGAGAAAACAATGTATTCTTCTTTTAGGTTGCTGCATATTTGCAAGAGAAAATAGAAAAAGTGGCTCCAGATAATACTAACTTTGCATCCCTTGTTTGAGAACTAATCATATGGTGAAATATCAAATGCTTTGGCATTATCTTCCATAAAACATAAGGGTAAAACTTAAAAATAGAAAATCTCAACAATAATTCTGGTAGAAATGAGTTGTAACTATTTAGCACCTTATTGTTATTTCTGGAACACTTTCTGCTTGAAGAGCTCAAATTACTTGGAATATGTTAGCTAATTCTTATGGTAGCAGATGTATCTGGAGCAATGAGGGAATAGGTAGTAACAAAGAAGGTAAAAGGGGGGAATGGGGCAGGTGTGACAAAGTTTGTGTTTAGAAGTAGTTCTTGGTAAAGGCGAGAATATTTTAGGTAATTTTTTCTTTTTCCTGTGAAAGTCTGCAATACTCTAAAATTTGCTCCATTCTTACAGTCTAGAAATAGAACCCTGAAAATAAAATGACGAGCACATTGGTGGTTATTGTAGGCTGGGAAGTGAAAGCCAAGAGTGGTGGTTCTAAAACTTTTACTTTGTGATTTCTAGCCTTACCTCCTCTGGCTTCTTCGAGCCCAAGTGGCCTTTTTCTACTTTCCCTGATGCTCCTCCCTTACACCAAAAAACCTCCATTAAAACCTTTATTTGGACCACCACTGCCTGACAGCAGTTCAGAGTTCTATTGTGCTTTCTCTCTCATGAGTTCTCAGCAGATTTCAGACCTTGTCAGAAGACAGTACTGGTGGAAGATTCAGATGGCAAAGGAGATACATTTTCTCCATTTTTATTGTGTTCAAATTGCTATTCCCTTTAAATTATTTAATAAATTTTTATTGAGGACTATTCCAATAAGCTACTGGTGCTAGATACTAAATATACTGTAGTGAGCAACCTAGATATGGCTTCTGCCCTCATGAACCTTATAGTCTTGTGCATGAGGCAAATAATAAACAAGGAAACTAATATGTAAATCAGATAATTAAGGTTGCTACAAGTACTGAGAATGAAATTAGTAGGGTAACAAGATAAAATACAATAGTATTTAGTTTAGAAGAGGTCAGGACTTGGTCTGAAGATAGGAAGAAGGCTAGTGTACAGAAATACAAGGTGGGGAGGGGTTTTATGAGATGAGTTTAGGAAGGTAGATGCTCTTTTCAGTTATGTTTAGGAGTTTGGATTTTATTTTAAAAACAATGGGATGTTATAAGAGGGTTTTAAATGGTGGCAATAGCATTATCTGATTTATGGTTTAAAGATCACCCTGACTTTTAAATAGCAAATAGTTGAGAAAGGGGCAAGAGTGGAAGCAAGGAAATCTGCTAAGGGATGTTGAAGCTGAAAGGTGTGATGGAATGGACCAGGGGAGACAATGCCAATGGATAGATTTGGGATTTTTTTGAGGTCAAGTTGGAAGGAGTAGCTGTCAGATTGGTCATGGGGGTTAAAGGAGAGAAAGGAAACTTGGGTGATACAAGATTTGGCTTGACCAATTTGGTGAATGATGGTGCTATCTACCAAAATGGCAAAGACAAGTGGAGAAATGGATTTTGTGGAGGAAGGAAATTATGAGTTTTTGGTCTAAGTCAGTAATTTAAAGAATCTTTTAGAGCAACCTACCTGACTTACACAAGGAGATGTCATGTAAACAGAAGATACAGTTTGAGAATGTTAGAATATCAATGGTATTTAAAGCTATAGGACCATGAGAATCAATCAAGATAAGACAGGGAAGAGGACTCTGGGGCTTATAAACATTTCGAGGTCAGTTGGTAAAGGATCAACCAGTTAGGAAAAGTGTGATGTCATTGAAACCACAAAAGGAAATTATTTCAAGGAGGGAGTGATCAACTGTGCTTAGTATAGCTGAGAGCACATTAAGTTTGAGGACAAAGAGGTGACCCCTGGATCTGGCAAGATGGAGCTTGCTGGTGAACTGGATTGGAGTGGTTTCACTGATGTGGAGGGCAGAGAAGCCACACTGTGGAAGAGTGAATAGAAGGAGAAGAAATGAGGTAAACAAATATAGACACCATTTTGGGCTTTCACTGCCATAGTATTGTTATCTTTTTGAAGCTTGTTGGGATGCCTTGGAACAATCCTGGGGGATGAGTAATGGTAGGGGAGAAAGGAAGAATGTCTATCCCCTATTTGAGCAATATTTGTCATAAAACACTAAATAAAGTATATTTGTCAATCATATTTGTATTAGAAGCTCTTATTACCTTATTTTTAGGGTGATAGGTGAATCTTTCCTTAAGCCCTCTGTTCTCTCTCTCTCTCTCTCTCTCTCTCTCTCTCTCTCTCTCTCTCTCCCCCCTAATATTTCCCACTTATCACTTAAATAAAATATTTTTGGCATGTTCACTCTGTATGTGCTCTATACACATTTGGCGCGTGCTCTATATGTATTATAAACACTCTTGTTTATTTTCTTCAGGTATCTCTTCAGCTAATTTTTGCTCAGTTTCAGCTCACTGCTGTCCATATTCACCTCAGGCCTCTGCACACCAGCCATCTCTCTAGAGGGCCTGACCTGAAAGGTCTCCCTCTAAATTTCTAATATGACTATTAGCTTTAAATAATGAAAAGATCACAAGCTATTAATATCTGTGTTACTTTGGATAAGTTACTTAACCTGTCTGAGGTCACTTCTCTTTTTCTGAAAAATAGGCATGATAACAGCCCATACCTTGTAAAATTGTCATGTGGTTTAGATGAGGTGATAAATACAGAGGGCTTAGAACAGTATATGGCATGTAGTAAGCACTCTATTATTAGGGTCAGTCTCCTACCAGTTTAGTTTAATTCTTTATACTGAACTGCTAATTATGTCAAATATTGGGCTAATGCAGTAGATACTACACTAAGGGAGATGCTGTAACATTTATTAATACATTAATGCAAATTGTCCTCAGTGGCATTTATTGAGTATCTACTGTGTACCAAAGATTGGGCAATGCATAATTGGGGATATGAGTATGCCCACAAGGAGGTTAATTACTTTCTAAGTTCCCATAAATCAGCAGATTGAATAAATTAATATTGTTTGAAGAATTGTTTAGAAATAATTTAATTTCTTTTCCAAAGTTGAATTCTTATAAGTTTCAGGGGCATACCAAAACCCTTTACCTCAAAGGTCTCTGTACAGGTCAAATGGTAGAATATGTGTAAGTGCTCTGTAAACCTGAAAATGTGAGGCAAATGTTTATGAAGTTGTATTTTTTTAAAAAATTAAAGTTTTTAAATGAAAAGTTCAACTTTGTATGATTTTGTATTCTCTCCAAATTAAATATAATGATCTTGTTGTAGGTGAGATATGCATTATTTCATCTTTGTAAATCCCTGGTATCTATGTCAGTGCTCAGTAAAAAACAAGCACTTGATAAACTTTTATGGTCTAAATTCTGGCAGAATGAAAACCTCTGACTCCCTTTCTGGTGATTTCTTCTAAGTATTACCCACTGGGTGGGGGATTTTGTTACATTGGTTACAAAAAGAGAAACCTGTTTAAGGCATGTTGTTAAGTGGAAAATATACTTTAAAAATATATTATGATTCTCTGAGCAAAAATATCTTGAGCTTTAAACACCAATTTTTAATGAAGAATCGGACAGACAGAGAATGATAATTGAGCTCTTGGTCTGCTCTGTGCATCTGTACACAGTGTTGAATAAGCTGTTAATCCTCCCATCTTTACAGGATATTTTAGGGATGCTCATGGTGAGGTCATGCATATCCATTTTTGTAGTGTTCCCCCACTCTACCCACTCACCATGTGTTCTGGTGCTGTGATATATTTGTCCACTCTCATAGTACTCTCTCCTTCTTACATTCTTTCCTTCCCTCAAACCCAGAAAAAAGAAAATTGGTTCATCAATTTCCCCCCCAAATTGAAGTGTTACTGAAATTAGGAAGGAGGGCACTGCTATTTTTCTTCTCCACTTCAGGTAGATGTTGAAATGATTCAGAGTGAACAGCTTGATATTCTTCAAAAACAAACAAACAAACAAAAAACAAAAACAAAGCACCAAAAACAAAACAATTCTTCAATTGAAAAAAATTATATCAATGATAAGAAAAAAATGTTTGTTTATATGGAAGAGATTTTCTTATATTCCCAACTTTCACTTTTAAATTCTTTTTGCTGTTATTGCCTTTCATGCAATTTCAGGTATATAGAAGAATTTTCTAAAGGAAAACATTATCCAGTCATTCTCTTTACAATGATCCTAGGTGTGATTTAAATTAAGATGTATTTGTATAGAATTGAAATAAAATCTCTTTATTGTAGGTCGAGCACCAAGGTAAGAGAAATAACTTCTAGTCTATTTCTCTACAGAACAGTTTAAGAAATCAATTCACCTTTCCCTTATATTAAATAATTTCATATCAGGTCTTATCCCAGAACTCCTGCCTCTTTGCACTTACTATTTTTGAATATTTTGGTATCATTTTTTAATTTAGCTATAGGTAGTTTGAGATCAGACTCTCATTTCATGAAACAACTTCTTTTCAAACTCTATTCTCTCACTTAAAATTATTTTGAAATTATTATAGATCCATAAGGAGTTGCAAAAATTGTGCAGAGAAGTTCTGAATATCCTTTACCCAGTTTCCAATACAGGGTTGTCATATTCTTTAAAATGCCCGATTAGATTGGAAATTCAGAGGAAACAATGAATATCTTTTCAGTATAAATATTTTAGTATAAATATGTTATTCTAATATTTGGGACATATTTATACTAAAAACTAGTTGTTTATCTGAAATTTAAATGTAACTGGGCTTACAAAATTATCTCACTCATTTATGGAATATAATGAACAACATAAACTGATGAACAAAAACAGATCCAGAGACAGAGAAGCATCAATCAGACTGTCAAACTTCAGAGGGAAGGTAGGGGAGGGTGGGGGTAAAGGGGAGAGATCAACCAAAGAACTTATATGCAAGCATATAGGCCTAATCAACGGACACAGACAACAGGGGGGTGATTTGAGGGGGGATAGAGGGTAACGTGGGGATAAGGACACATATGTAATAACTTAATCAATAAAAAATTTAAAAAATTAGGGTGAGGAGGTAAAAGACTTGTACACAGGAGAAACTAAGATGGCGGCATACGTAAACACCAGGAAATTGCTGCCTCCCACAACAACTTCAAAAATACAATGAAAAGACAAAACGGACATCATCCAGAACTATAGGAAGGCTGGCTGAGTGTAAATTCTACAACTAGAAGAAAGGAGAAAAGCACACTGAGACTCAGAGGAGCTGCAGAAGTAAAGTGCAAAGGTATGGAGGCTCGAGCGTGAGCGTGGAAAGGGGCTGGTACCTGAGGACACGGCTGTCTTTTTGAATCAGGAGGGAGTCACAAGCTCCCGACTGCTCTGAACTCCAGTTCTGGGAAGTCTCTGGGGACCCAGGACTCATACGGGGAGAAACTGGACTGTCTGGCAGCAGGCAGAACTCTGAACTTGAGGGCGGCTTTCCCTCAGAGGTGCTTGCAGCAATTATAGGGACACTGAGACGCGTGGCCCCTTAGGGCAGGGCTGAGGACCAGCCATAGCTGCTTGCTCTGCCCTTTGATTCCCTGAGACCCCGCCCCACCCAGGCTGAGGCAGAGGCTTTTGCATATGAATGCCCTGGCCCTTTGCAATCTAAAATTACCTAACAAATTGCAGCTGGGCCAGACAGACCCAGAACTTCCAAGAGAAGGCCAAGGCCCCACAGCAGCTTGCATTGCTTCACAGCTGGGCCTCATCAGGGCATCTCCAAACTCCAAAAAAGGAAGGGGAATCTGCAGTTCTCTCCGTAGCTCCTGCTGGGTAGCCTCAGGCAGAGGCTAAATTAGCACCTCCTTAGATCCAAGAGCCAGTGTACCCAGTGGTCAGAGGGGGACCATCCAGATTACAACTCCTCAGATCCATAAGGGACACACTCAGGGGGTAGACTCAGTCAGCACCAAAGCCCCACTGAAGCAAGTCTTGCCCCAGAAGGGTGTCTTCAGCACAGAAGTTCTCCCACTGCAGACACAGCTGATTCTCACTGCCAATTGGCCTGGAGGTCAATTCCTCCCAGTGATCCTACAACAATCAAGACATAACTACAACAAGACTGTGAACAAAGCCCACAAGGGGGTGCACCAAGAGTGTCCACCTCAGGTAACTTGGGAGGCTGAGCCACTGGGCCCTACAGGACACCTAGCACACAAACCACTCTACCAACACAGGGAAGCATAAAAAATGCGGAGACAAAGAAACAGGTCACAAATGACAGAAATGGAGGAAAGCAAACGACTGGATGTAGAGTTCAAAACCACGTTTATAAGGTTTTTCAAGAATTTTATGGAAACCGCCGATAAATTTAGTGAGACCCTGGAGGATATGAAAAAAGACCAACTAGAAATTAAGCATACACTGACTGAAATAAAGAATAATATACAGAGATCCAACAGCAGACAAGAGGATCCCAAGAATCAAGTCAAAGATTTGAAATATGAAGAAACAAAAAATACCCAACTGAAAAAGAAAAAAGAAAAAAGATTCCAAAAATATGAAGATAGTATAAGGAGCCTCTGGGACAACTTCAAGCGTACCAACATCAGAATTATAGGGGTACCAGAAGAAGAGAGAGGGCAAGATATTGAAAACCTATTTGAAGAAATAATGACAGAAAACTTCACCTACCTGGTCAAAGAAATAGACTTACAAGTCCAGGAAGCACAGAGAACCCCAAACAAAAGGAACCCAAAGAGGACCACACCAAGACAAATCATAATTAAAATGCCAAGAGCCAAAGACAAAGAAAGAATCTTAAAAGCAGCAAGAGAAAGAAAGTCAGTTACCTACAAGGGAGTACCCATATGAATGTCAGCTGATTTCTCAACAGAAACTTTGCAGGCCAGAAGGGAGTGGCAAGAAATATTCAAAGTGATGAATAGCAAGAACCTACAACCAAGATTACTTTATCCAGCAAAGCTATCATTCAGAATAGAAGGTCAGATAAAGAGCTTCACAGATAAGAAAAAGCTAAAGGAGTTCATCACCACCAAACCAGCATTATATGAAATGCTGAAAGGCATCCTTTAAGAAGAGGAATAAGAAAAAGGAACTCTTACCATTTGCCACAGCATGGATGGAACTGGAGAGCGGATAAATACCACATGATCTCACTCATTTGTGGAATATAATGAACAACATAAACTGATGAACAAGGACTGATCCAGAGACGGAGAGGCATTGATTGGACTGTCGGGCCTTGGAGGGAAGGTACGGGAGGGTGGGGGTAAGGGGGAACGATCACCCAAAGGACTTATATGTAATCATATAGGCCTAACCAATGGACATGGACAACGGGGGGTGAGGGCATAAATGGGGGGGGCGGGGGAGGGGGCCACGTGGGGTTAAGGACACATATGTAATATTTTAATCAATAAAAAATATATTTTTAAAAAAAGGCTTGTACACAGAAAACTATAGGATGTTGAAAAAATATTGAGGAAGATATAAACAAGTGGAAGAATATACCATATTCATGGATTAGTAGAATTAACACAATTAAAATGCCCATACTACCCAAAGCAATCTATAGATTCAATGCAATCCCTATTAAAATACCAATGGCATATTTCACAGACATAGAACAAATACTCCAAAAATTTATATGAAACAACAACAACAACAAAGACCCTGAATAGCCTCAGCAATTTTGAGAAAGAACAAAGTTGGAGGGATCTCAATACCAGATATCCAGTTATACTACAACGCCACTTTCATCAAAACAGCCTGGTATTGGCACAAGAACAGGACAGGCATATAGATCAATGAAACAGAACAGAGATCCCAGAAATCGATCCAAGCTATTACACTCAATTAATATTTGACAAAGGAGGCAAGAGCATACAATGGAGTCAAAACAGTCTCTTCAATAGATGATGTTGGGAAAATTGGAGCGATACATGCAAAAAAAAAAATGAAACTAGACCACCAACTTACACCATATACAAGAATAAACTCAAAATATATGAAAGACTTAACTGTAAGTCGTAAGACCATAAAAATCCTAGAAGAAAACATAGGCAGCAAAATCTCAGACATTTCTTGTAGCAATAGGTTTGTAGATACCTCTCCTTGGGCAAAGGAAACTAAGAAGAAAATAAACAAATGGGACTCCATCAAAATAAAAAGCTTCTGCACAGCAAAATAAAAACCATCAACATAATGTAAAGGGAGCCCACTGTATGGGAGAATATGTTTGCCAAAGATACATCTGATAAAGTGTTAATATCCAAAATATATAACGAACTCATACAATTTAACAAAAGGAAGACAAACAATCCAATTAAAAAATGAGTGCCCGGGTGGCATGACTCAGTGGTTGAGTGTACTTCTATGAACCAGGAGGTCCAAGTTTGATTCCTTGTCAGGGTACATGCCCAGGTTGTGAAGTCAATCCCCAGTGGGGGAATGCAGAAGGCAACTGATCAATGATTCTCTCTCATCGTTGATGTTTCTATCTCTCACTCCCTCCCTCTCCTGTTCTCTCTGAAATCAATAATAATAAAAAAATGGGCAAGGAACCTAAATAGACACTTCTACAAAGGGGACATACAGATGGCCAAGAAACATGAAAAAATGCTCAAGTCAATAATCATCTGAAAGATGCAAATTAAAATGACAATGAGGGATCACCTCACATCTGTCAGAATGGCCACCATCAACAATCAACAAAGGACAAGTGCTGGCGAGGATGTGGGGGAAAAGGAACCCTTTTCCACTGCTGGTGGGAATGCAGACTGGTGCAGCCACTGTGGAGAACAGTATGGCTGGAGTTTCCTCAAATAACTAAAAATGGAACTCCCATTTGACCCAGTGATTCCACTTCTAGGAATATATCCTAAGAAATCTGTAACACCAATCAGAAAGAAAGTATGCACCCCGATGTTCATAGCAGCACAATTTACAACAGCTAAGACCTGGAAACAGCCCAAGTGCCCATCAGTAGATGAGTGGATAAAAAAATCTGTGGTACATTTACATCATGGAATACTATGCAGCAGTAAAAATACTATGCATACTGTCTTTTACCCTTTGAGACAGTATGGAGGGACCTGTAGAGTATTATATGCTAAGCAATTCTGGTCAGTCAGGGAAGGACAAGTATCACTCATATCTGGAATCTAATGAACAAAAATAACTGATGAACAAACAACAAATACCATATGATCTCACTTATATGTAGAATCTAAAGAACAAAATAAACAGATGAACAAAATAGATCCAGAGACATAGAAGCATGGAACAGACTGATGAACCTTAGAGGAAGGCGGGGGTGGATGGGTGGAAAGAGATCACTCAAAGAACTTGTATCTATATATGCAAAACCCAAGGACACAGATAATGGGGTGGAGAAGGCCTGGGGTAGGGGGCAGGGGCAGGCTGGAAGAGGTCAATGAAGGAAAAGGGGATATATGTAATACTTTTAACAATAAAGATTAAAAAATAAAAATAAAATAAAATAAAAATAAAAATTAGGCTATATCTTGCTAGGGATTTAGAGTCAAATTATTCTGTTTTATTTTAAAACTAGAGGCCTGTTGCATGGAGATTTGTGCAATAGGCCTTCCTTCCCCTGGCTGCCGGCACCAGTTTTCTTCCGGCACCTTGGACCCAGGCCTTTGGTCCGGCTGCAGTGAGGCTTGGTTTCTCCGCTGCAGCCGCAGTGAGGCTTCTCCGCTCCAGCCACAGTGGAGAAGCCAAGCCTCTTCAGTCTTCAGTCATCTTCAGTCTTCTCTGGGGCCGGAGCCTTCAGTCGTTGCTCCACGCCTGCATATTTAAATTAACCCACCATCTTTGTTGGGTTAATTTGCATGCTCATCCTGATTGGCTGGTGGGCATAGCAGAGTGACACCAATTTGCATATTTCTCTTTTATTAGTGTAGATTTTATGTTATGTATATTTTACTTTATTTTTTAAAATTTATCCTTATTGTTGAAAGTATTATAAATGTCTCCCCTTTCTCTCCCTCATGACCCCCCTCCTCCCCACTCCCAACCCCTCCCCAGTCCTTCACCACATGGAATAGTTGTTCTTTGTCCATGTTATAACACCAACTAGATAAATAGTTATGTCCATTCATGTCATTTTACTTTTGAATGTTTTAGGAATTTCTTTTAAATTTAATTTTGTTTTACAGAATATTTACTTGTTTCTAAAGTCATATTTACATGAATACAATTTCAATGCATTTATTCTCTAAACTAATTGAAATTAGTTTGCTCATTTTCATGTTTTTAAAACCAGATGCACTATCATTTCCCTAGGTACCACACTTTCATGAATATTTTATAAAACATCTTTATGAAATAGAATGATTCCATTAAGACAGCCTGTATAACATTGCATAACCTTCTTTTGAGTTACTTTAAAACAAGTCACCTTGTATTCAACCTAGAGAGAAACTGGAATTTCATGGTAATTAGCCTCCTAGTTCCTTTCACTTTGTACATAACCAAAAATATTTCCACAAAATCATTAAATGGAAAACCAACAAGGGAATTTTGCAAATGTAATCCTAATTAAGATATTTAGATATTTTGTTTTATTATTTACATACAGCTGTTTTAAAATGACAATTTTATGAGGACCTGGCCAATCCTGAGTTGATACTAGAACAGTGGTTCTCAACCTTGGCTGCACATTAGAATCACCTGGGAATCTTTTTAAAATCCTGATTTCTGGGCCTCATCCTCCGGAAATTCTGTTTCTTTGTGATGGGGTGGGGCCACAACATTAGTAACAAACAGAATTTCTGGAGGATGAGGCCCAGAAATAAGGATTTTAAAAAAGATTCCCAGGTGATTCTAATGTGCAGCCACGGTTGAGAACCACTGTACTAGAATCTTCTTGGAGACTTCAGCACAGGTCAGAAAAGCCACCTAGGCAGACCTGAGGAGCAATTTCTAAAACATGCCCTAATGTGTTTTTTATTTTTGTTATTTATTTATTTAAATCCTCAACTGAGGAGAGAGAAAAACATCCATAATTTACCTCCTATACGTGCCCCTACTGGGAATGGAACACTCAACCTTTTGGTGTACAGGATGATGCTACAACCAACTGAGCCACCAGTTTTAAAAAAAGCTGAGTTATTTTAAACAACTGTATATGTAGCTTTCATGTTTTGGAATTGTGAGAACAAGCAATGGATTCATATTTCTTAAAAAATCTATTTGGGAGGGGATGGGGATAAACTTACTCAGTGATAATTAAACATGAGTTGCTAGTATAAGTCTTTTGGATATTTATGACTGAAATAATTCATATTTAATTTGACAATATGACAGTTTAGGTGTAACCAATACTTGTAGTTATCATTTTGGATAGTTTTGTGACTATCTTGCCTTCCATCTTTGACTCTTTATCCTTTCTCAAAAGATAAACCTTAACTTTTGAAATAAAAATATATTTTTACCTTCCTGATTATTAAATATATGCTTATTGTAGAAAAATAAAAAGTGGTAAGAAACAAAATGTCTTATAATAATTCCATTAACCAAAGAAAATCATAGTTATTGATGAATTTCTTTCTATGCTTATTTTACATAGATGGCATTAAATTTGTATGTAATCAATTTTACTTTCTTTTTAACATAAATATATATACTGATTGTAGAGCAAGAGGAAGGGAAAGGAAGAGAGCAAAAAACATCGATGTGAGCAACATCAATTGGTTGTCTCCCTTATGGACCCTGACCAGGAACAGAACCCACAACCTGGACATGTGGCCTGACTAGAAATCAAACCTGTGACCTTTTGGTTCATGGGATGATGCTCAAATAACTGAGCCACACTGGCCAGGGTGAAATATAAGCATTTAAAAATATTATTTAAATCTTTGTAAATAATTTATTGGTTGACCCAATTACTGTGATTCATGTGTAAAAATTTAAAGAAACTTTATTGAATTTTTTTCTTTTTTCAATCCTCACCTGAGGATTTTTTTTATTATTATTTTTCTTTATTGATTAAGGCATTACATATGTGTCCTTATTTTTTTCCATTGCTTTTTTTTGAGAGGGTGGAAGGGAAAGACAGAAACATCAATGTGAGAGAAACACATTGATTGGTTGCCTCCTGCATGTGCCCTGACCAGAGCCGGGGCCAGGGAGGAGCTTGCAACCAAGGTACATGCCCTTTACTGGAATCAAACCTGGGATCCTTTGGTCCACAGTCTGACGCTCTATCCACTGAGCAAAACTGGCCAGGGCTAAAGAAACTTTAATATGTGATTATGACTTACCAAAGGCAAATTCTGGAAAAGTGCATTTACTTATTATTAGTTTTTGAAGTTGTGAGAAATCCGTACCGATTTTTAAGATTTCTTACATCATGCATTTCATCCATATGTCTTTACACCAGTGGTTCTCATTTGGTCACTGAACCAGAAGGAGCAGCATCATCTATGAGTTTGTTAGAGATGCAAATTTTTGGGCACCATCCCAGACCTACTAAATTAGAAACTCTGGAGGAAGGACTCAGATCTTTGACTTAACAAGCCCTCCAGGTGATTCTGATGCACACTCTAGTCCAGTGATGGCGAACCTTTTGAGCTCAGCGTGTCAGCGTTTTGAAAAACCCTAACTTAACTCTGGTGCCGTGTCACATATAGAAATTTTTTGATATTTGCAACCATAGTAAAACAAAGATTTATATTTTTGATATTTATTTTATATATTTAAATGCCATTTAACAAAGAAAAATCAACCAAAAAAATGAGTTCGCGTGTCACCTCTGACACGCGTGTCATAGGTTCGCCATCACTGCGTCTAGTCTGAGAACCATTGCTTTAAACTTTAGAGTAATTCATGAAAAACAGGTTTTCTTTTATCATTTCATTAAAAGATATTAATTAACTAGTCAATTAATCCATCAAATATTTACTGTCTATAACAACAGGCACTGTTCTAAGGAATATAGTAACAAAAAGCAACAGTCTCGACCCTTATAGATCTAACACTCTAGTTGTGGGGGGGGGCGGTTTTAGACAATAAATAGATAAGAAAAACATAAAGAATGTCAGATAGTGATAAGAAGTACAATTGAGAAAAAAAAAAAACAAGAAAAAGGAATAGGGAGTTCTGGGGTTGGTTTACAATTTAAGTGGAATGATTAGGATAGGCTTTACTGAGAAGGTGATGTGAGGGAGCTATTTGTGCCAAGATGTGGAGGAAAAATATTCCAAACAAAGGGAACAGTAAGTGGGAAGGCTTGGAGGTGGGACCACACTGACCAGTTTGAGGAACAGCAAGGACCTCAGTGTAGCTGAAGGTAAAAAGGGTAATAGGAGATGGTTTCAAAAGTAAAGGAGTTATGAGGGCAGATCTTGCATGTGGTTTTTCAAAGTAGGATGCTCAAAACTGAGAAGATAGAGGGGTTATGTAGTGGTGCTGTGGGTGCCCCACCAGGATTTCCTCTGCCAGCTGATACAACCATTCCTTAGCTATTTCGAGTGCTGCCTGCTAACAGCTGCTCAGTTGATCCTTCTGCAGTAAAATTGCTTAGCAGGAAGCACCTTTCTATGCACTAATAGGGGAATCCCACAGCCAATGACTACATAAGGGTATAAAAATCTGGCTCCCTTTCTTGAAGGTGGGGCCATGTCTGTGGTGCCATTTATGCTTCACAGCTCCCTGTGGGTCAGGCCAAAACAAGTTTCCAACTGAGACTACATCCTTGCTTAGGTGTTTTACTTCTTTCCTAGCCTGCTCCACTCACTTACTTTCTCATAAGGGCTCTCCCTCTATAAATCCTATGGAGAACAATCCCTGTCACAGCTTCTGTTTCTAGGAATCCCAACCGAAGACAGTTGGTAGCGGGAGTGGTCCTAGAAAGCAGACTCTAAAAATAGGATTCTGGAGTTGGACTACTCAGCTGATGAATGGCAATGAGGACCTCATCATGGTGGAAGGTGGAGTACTGACAGTCTCCGGCAGGCTGGAGCTGTATAATTGCTACTGGTAAGTCGGAGAATGGGAATCTTGAGGACCATCTTAGAATTCTGCCCACCAATTGACTATGTTCCTTGGGAGGAACCTATTTTCCAAGGCAATAAGGAGTGCACTGGCAAAAGAGGTACCATATCATTGAATAGCTTAACATTGGCTTTTCTCTGTAGGCCAGAGCTGATAGTAGGAAATGCTGTTAAGACCTGGCTCCCTAGTACCAATAGGGATGATAGGGTCCAAGAATAGTAGAGGCAAGATGGCAATGCTTAACCAACAGAGGCAAACGTGGGCATAATCATTACAATGGCCAGCAAGTTCAGAACGGCAGCCAGTGGACCCTGATTTGCAAGGATCTATGGAGATGGCTAATAGAACATGGTGTTTTTAGAGGCAACATATACAAGCAGCCACCCTTGGTATTGCTTAACATAATCACACAAGAATGGATGATCAGTTGCAAGGGGTGGGTGTGGGCTAGAAAGGGTCAATGGGGAAAAAGGGGGACATCTGTAATATTTTCAACAATAAAGAATCAAATTTAAAGTGGAACCCCCCCCCCAAAAAAAAAAACCTGATGCCTAAAATCCTACCACTGGAGATTAAGTTATGTATGGGAATATAAAAGCACTCACTCTGGCATCTTATTACCTGGCTTCAAATCTTGGCTTCTCCATGTCTAAGCTGGTGATTTTGGACAGATTGGGCTAAGGTTAACAACATATGGGAAATCACAATTCTATGACTAGTTTCTAGACCCAGTTCTTAGACCCAGACTGAATTGACTGAAGACTGGATTTTCAGAATGACCACATCATCACACTATACAGTAGTAATTCTCCAAGTTCTTCCCTAAAAATCATATGGACATTTCTTTGAGTAATCATGCATGGAGGAAAGGGGGGATATTAAAATCTTTCCAAGGATGTTACAGAGTCCTACTTGACAAAGATACTCCAAGACTTAAGTATCATCATGGGTCTCTACATAGTAGTGTAGGGTTGTATGATGCCAGGTATGAAATGGAGTCCTGGCTCATAGTGGGTCCACCTGGGTACACAAACCCAGCCAAAAGTATAAACAGTATGGATATACATAGCAGTTGGTAACATTTACATTGGGTCCTTAACCTGAAACTATACTCCACTCCCACTGCCCAGCTAAGATAGTGAATCAGAGACAATATTGCATCTTGGGTGGAAGAGATCAAACTACAGTGGGGCCTTGACTTACAAGTTTAATTCGCTCCGAGACCAAGCTCGTTAAGGAGCTCGTTAACTCAAATTACTCTGTCAACTCACGGCAAAAAATCGGCGGAGAGACAGCTGGTATCTCAAAAAACTCATTAGTCAGGACACTCGTAAGTCAAGGCCCCAGTGTATGTGAAAAAGAATCTGAGTCTTTTTAAAAATCTTTCTGGCAGGTGGGACTGTTTTATTTTGTGAGGAAAGCATGGATAGGGTACCAGTTGACTTTTTTATTTTTTCCCCCTGAGATCCATCTGTTTTATATCTAGCTACAACAATAAGGGTTCTGTCAATTTTAGGGTTTTTTATGGTATGTGAGTGTTCTTCTTGCATTTTCATAGACATTTTCATGGGAATCTGGAGGGTGCCGTCTTCATGAAGGCCAGATGTCATTTAAAAATATGTGACTTAAGTAGCTTTTAAAACAATTTAAATTTATTATTAAATCACATAAAAGAATGAATTCTGGAAGGTAGGTGTAAATGGCTATAGAATTATATTTTTTTACATGCCACAAACAAATCTTCAAGGAACTTAATTCACCATAAAATAGTTGCAGTTGAATCCCTTGTACCTGCATTCACCTCAAACTTTCGCAGGACTGTAACAAAATATCTTGGCAGTATGGTCTAAGAGTTTGTGATTATGTGATAAAGCCAAAAGGTGGGGAATATATGAATGTTACTTTGCTATAGCTTTATTCAGACTTCTACTTGTCAGCAGCTTATGCCTTGAATCATTCTCAGATGGCCTCTTGTCTTAGATTGGGGGCAGTCTTCAGGTTTTCACACTTGCTGTGGGCATGACCATGGCAACTAGCCAGTAAGAATTTATTAAAAACTTACAGGGGAGTGAATACAGTGTGTAGATGGTGACCAATCCAGGAAATGTAAGCCTTTGGGAGGTGATGATTTGCCAGAAATAGAACCGTTTAATTCCTGTGTGGACATGTGATAAAATGTTTCCAGTTTGGGTGCCTCCCATGACTCTATTCTTGCCATTTACTTAGTCACACCACCAAGTTAATGTCACATGCTTATCAGGAGAGATGCTACTGAAAATGATTATACATATGTATTATCTTGCTAACGCTGCCATAACAAAGCGCCACAAATTGAGTGGTTTAAAAAACAGAAATTAATTGTCTCACAGTTCTGGAGGCTGGAAGTCTGAGATCAAGGATGTCAGCAGGCCATGCTTCCTTTGAGGGCACTAGGGAGGAACTGT
This sequence comes from Myotis daubentonii, assembly GCF_963259705.1. NCBI lineage: Eukaryota > Metazoa > Chordata > Mammalia > Chiroptera > Vespertilionidae > Myotis > Myotis daubentonii. The sequence continues at coordinate 127,924,019 of NC_081861.1, read as the reverse complement.
TCTAGGGTTTCTCTCCCAGCGTCTGATAGTCCTTTGCCTTGTGGCAGTATACCTCCAATCTTTATATGGTGTTCTCCCTGTGTGTGTCTGTGCTCAAATTCTCCCCTTTCTACTAGTAAAGACAGTATTCATATTGAATTAGAGACCCATTCTACTTCAGTATGACTTTATCTTAACTAATTACCATCTATAACAATCTTATTTCCAAATAAGGTTACAGTTTGTAGTACTGGGCTTTAGGACATTGACATGAATTTGGGGGGAACACAGTTCAACTTGTAACAGACTCCCTTCCTTTATATTCAGACCAGTGGTTCTCAATATTGGTTGTACATTAGGACCTATTGGGGAGTTTTAAAACTTCTGATGCCAAGATTACACCCCGGGCCAAACACATCAGAGTATATATGGGGCTCAGGCATCAGCACTTTTTAAAGCTCTCCAGGTGACTTCAATGTGCAGTCACTGTGAAGAGCCACTCTATTTGAGCATCCCTCACTAAAAAGAACAGAAATTCACCCAATTCTGCAAATAACATGTTAAGAAAATAAAAGTACAGTAACATATTCAAAACTTTCTCCTTGTTATTAGTAGATGTAAGATTAATTTTAGAACCAGGACAAAAGTTTTTGGAAAAGTGGGATTACAAGTGATTTTTTTCCTTTTTAATTTTTTCTACAATTAACATGGAGTTCTTGTACAAAAATGCACCAATCAATAAACTATTTTCAAAATAAAAAACACATCGCCCTGGCGAGTGTGGCTCAGTTGGTTGGAGCGTCAACCTGTGCACTGAAAGGTCGTGGGTTTGATTCCCAGTCAGGGCACATAACTAGGTTGCCAGTTCAAGCCCTAGCTGGGGGGCGTGCGGGAGGCAGCTTATAAATGTTTCTCTCTCACAACGATGTTTTTTTCTATCTCCCCTCCTTCCTCCCTTTCTAAGATCAATAAAAAAATAAAAACACATCCCTTTTTCTTATTTTTAACTATCATGTACATACATACAAATAAGCATTCCTGCTGGATTTAGTGTCATAAAGGGACCTTGACAAACTCTTGGCCCTACCATCTAATTATTGATCAGTCAAAGAACTATAGGTGACTCTTTTTAAAACAACATGATCAATTATGATAGCAGTTAGTCAATATTTAACTGATTTATATGTAACAAATTATACTGCAAATCAGCTCAGATACCTAGGTATACATTTCAAAACCTGTTTGTAGTGAAGGTTATTATAGGAAATCATATTGCTCAATCTTAAGCATTCTAAGGTTCTCTATCCAAAATGGTTTAGAATTTTTTTAAAGCCAGAATATAATTTGGTCACATTATTTAAATATTTTCAGGATTAATTTATTGTGGTCTAGAATTTGTGATCTTTTTGTCTCCTCTCTGTGAGTTAGTGTTGATCCAATATTATTTCTAAAGAAGAATGGTGGCCCTACCCATGTGTAGTCCCTTGGCCTATTCAACTCTTCAACTTTCATCAAAGGTTAATCCCTAGTATCCACTCAGCTGACTGTTAAAGCATATTGTTTTACAGTCAACTGACAACATAGGATACACTAACACCAAGTACTCATCAGGAAGAAGAATCTCAAGCTTGCTGTCATTTAATAATTATCTAACACCTGGTTGGATTTTTAGCAATTCATCCTTTAAAAATAATTGCACACATGTGGAATGGTATATGTTCAAGGTTATGCATTGCACATTATTTTTTTGTAATACAAAAGATTTGAGACAAACTTATTATTTTTTCTTTTGTGGATTGTACTTCTGGTGTTATACTTAAGAAATCTGCCTATCCTAAGGTCACAAATATTTTCTTCCGTGTTTTCTTTTAGAAGTTTTAGAATTTTAGGTTTTACATTTAGGACTATGATCTATTTTGAGTTAATTTTTATATATGGGGAATATTACTGATTGAAGGTAATTGCTTTTGCATGTGGATATACAATTGTTCCAGGAAAAGAATAGTTTCTATACCTTTGTCAAAATCAGTTATCCATAGGAAAAGGAAATCGTAGTACACTGTTGGAGTTGTAAACTAGTGCAGCCACTATGAAAAACAGCATGGAAATTCCTCAAAAAATTAAAAATAGAGCTACCATATGACCAAGCAATTCCACTTCTGGGTATTTATCTGAAGAAAAAAATAATTAAAAAATATATGCACCCCTATGTTCATTGCAGCATTATTTACAATCGTGAAGATATAGAAGCATCCTAAGTGTTCATAATCTTGATTGTGGTCATGGTTTTGTAAATGTATACACATGCTATAAGTTATCAAATTGCACACTTTATTTATTTATTTATTTTGGAGTTTTCGGTGTAAATAATTTATTTATTTTTAATCTTTTAAACAATTTTCTTTATTGATTAAAGTATTACATATGTGTCCTCATCCCAAATTGCACACTTTAAATGTGTACAGAATTGTCTTATCATCACCAAGGAACCCCTTTGTGCAGACCCTTTATATTTATACTAGAGGCCTGGTGCATGGATTCCTACACTGGTGGGGTCCCTCAGCCTGGCCTCTCGCAATCCAGGACCCTTCAGGGGATGTCAGACTGCCAGTTTCGGCCTGATCCCTGCCTATTGGGCCAAAACCAGCAGTCTGACATCCCCCGAGGGATGTAGTAGTGTGCAAAGTGGCAGGCAGCCGGGGAAGAGCCCAAGCCCAGGCTGGGCACCCCTCCCACTCATCCTGGCCCGCAGCGCTGCTGCAGAGGCAGAGGCAGAGGCAGAGGCCTGCGCCACCTCAGTGGTGCTTGCCAGCCATGAGCCCAGCATCTGGCATCCATTGGTCAGCTGAGCAGTGCTCCTGCTGTGGGAGCACACTGACCACCAGGGGGCAGCCCTGTGTTGAGCATCTGCTCCCTAGTTGTCAGTGTGCATTATAGCGACCTGATGATGGGTCATTAGACTGGCTTATAACCAGGGGTCCTCAAACTTTTTAAACAGGGGGCCAGTTCACTGTCCCTCAGACCTTTGGAGGGCCGGGCTATAGTTAAAAAAAACACACACACAAAAAAACTATGAACAAATTCCTATGCACACTGCACATATCTTATTTTGAAGTAAAAAAAACAAAACGGGAACAAATACAATATTTGTATTTGCATGTGGCCCGCGGGCCGTAGCTTGAGGACCCCTGCATAAGACTGTATTACCTATTTTAAAAACCAAATTTAAAAAAGTGTGGAGAGAAGCAAGCAAGGTTTATAGAAGATATTTGTGACTTGGAAAAGTCCTACATTATATGTTGAAGGGCAGTAGGTGGAAGTGGGGAGTTTTTGGACCACTTGGTAAATAATTCTTCAGTTATTTGGTAAAATATCGTCTTAATTACCCCAGGACACCACTGGACTGTAAAATTTAAGCCTTTCTATTTTCAAGTGGATTTATATAAATCACAACAAGGACAGATTAGATAATTGTGTATAAATGTGTACAAAACAGAAAGAGTAAGCCTGATTTTGGAGATGAACCTGATAATTCTAGTGACTCCCCTGGGAGACTGCCCATTGACAAGCCTGTCTTTGTCACTTCTCCTAAGGTAGCATATTTCTTCAAGGTGAATACTTTTCAAACAGTTTATTTTAGGGAAAGACTCGTTGGCTGTGAAGCCAGTGTGATTAATATCTGATTTTCCCTTACTATTATTTTGCTCAGAAAATATAGACTTGATTGAAAAACTCTTTTAAATTTGTCCTTTGGCATTCTCAATCTTTCTTTCACTGTCTTATACAAAGAAGCAATTAATTAAATTAGGCCTCATTTTTTTGGCTAAGAAATTTCCTAAAATAATGGCATGAGTGACAGGCCTACAAACTTCTTAAATGCTTAAAACTTTGTAAGGTATATAAATGTCTAATCACCTGAAACTAATATAATACTGTATGTCAACTATAATTAAAAATAAAACTGGGCCTGGGCCTAGTAAGAGCTCAACAAATAATAACTGGCGGATTGTGGAAGCTGCTGCTTTGTGAGAACCCAAGGAGAAACTTCTCATTTTTGTGATCCAGAACAATTCTTTATTCCCCTGAGCCTCCTAGTCTATTTTTATCTCATGGACACTAGGCAGGAAATTTAACTGATTGTATTTCTTCTCTGTGTCTATTTCTCGATAAATGAGAGTTAAATTTATGGCCCACCTCTCACCATAGTATTTTGTGTACTAACCTCATTCTTGTATTCAACCTATCTTTTTCAACTTCATTTTCCCTATGGATATATTTTCTTGAAATTCCTTGCTTTCTGACACGAAGGGGTATAATAAATGAGGCACATTAAGACATTAATAAAGAGAGACTATGGGTTTTTCACCTCAGGATGGGGGTGTATTTAGAAGGAGTCCACAGAATTTACTATAGGTTCCATCACAGGTCTTAATGTGTCAGGAAGGGACAGTTGGGTAAACATATTAAGAGATATTTTTAAAAGGTGAAAACATCACTCTCATACATATATAAAATGAAGGCGTTAAAATAGATAAAGGTGTTAAGCTTAACTCATTAATTAAATTAGAGAAAACAAAGAAGTCCAAGGAGAAGTAATAAAAGTACAAATTTATATGGAGTATAGGAATGCTGAAACAAATTTCAAAAGGTTGCAAAGTTGGTTTTTGTTGTTGTTGTTGTTGTTGTTGTTGTTGTTGTTTTGGTGGGGTGGCACTTGTCCCACTAATCAGACAAAATTCATTGGCATGCCTATGAATGTCTATAGAAAACATTAGTTTACATTTCTATCAGTTATCCACAACTTGGGGATAACTGGAAGAGTGTGCAATTTATTCCCAGAATAAAATCCTAGTCACAGCCTGTTTTTGCATAAAATGGTTGAAAAAATCAAAAGCAGAATGATAGTTTGTGGTATGTGAAAATTTTATAAAATTCAAATTTCAGTATCTATAAACAAAACTTTATTAGAACACACTTCATTTATGTATTGTCTCTGGCAACTTTAACATTACAATGACAGAGTTGAATAGTTGCCACAGAGACCTTATGCCCTGTAAACCTGGAAATATTTGCTATTTGGCTCTTATAGAAAATGTTTGCCCATCCTGCTCTAGACCATGAATAGTTTTTCGTTAAAGCACATTTCCCCTTACAAAGTACAAAAATACTATTATCTCCAATTTTCTCCCTCTGTTCCTCCTCCTCTCCTTTCTTCTCTTCCTTCAACAAACATTTCTTGAGTACCTACTGTGTGGCAATATGCTGAAACAAATATGGCATACAAAGGGGAAAGAACACACCACTTCTGTACTAATGTAGTCCTGTAGTCCATGGGAAGAGAAATATTAATAAAGCATTCACATACAAATGTGTAATTATGGATTTTGAAATTCTCAGAAGGAAGGAAGAGGGTGTTATGATAATATGTATGAGTGATCCAGCCTTTGTGGGGTTGGGGGTTGGGGTGGGTAAAGGTAGAGAAAGCTTACCCAAACAACTGAGGATGAATCTGACCGATTACTATGTCTATCTGGCCACCATGAGTATGTGGGAGAGTGAGATAAGAGATGAGGACATACTGAATTTGAGTCTTTACCTTGAGAACAATGGGTGGCCAATTAAGGAATTTTAGCAAGAGAGTGGTGGTGTCAGTTGGACCTACAGATCAGAAAATAGATAAAAAGGAGGGAGGAGCTGACACAGCATATGAGCTGGGAGGTTACTGTAATAGTCTAAGCAAGGCCAGAATTTTTGCTTTACAAATCAAGGCTAGGTTTGCTTTCATGACTGCAATGAGAAACTATGCTCAAAACAGTGCCATTGGATTATGAGAGTTCTTTGTAGACCTAGCTTGCAGAGATTTCTTCCACAGGTCTTACTAGAAATCCATAGGGTGGTTTGTTGTAATAATAATTCACCTAAAGACACCTTTTCTTTAGAGTTGTAAAGATCTATGGCTTCCTGTACACCTCCCCCCACCCCTATCACCACCCTTGAGAGCCAAGGGACTAACTTGTGCTTTTCAGATCATTATCTCATTCCACCTGGGAGACATGCTTGAAACAAATGTGAAGCTTATGACTTCTTTTTCTGCATGACTGGAAACTTTCTGTAGTTTTTTTTTTTTAATGCTTTACAATTTCCTACTAATGGTTCTCCAGGCTGCAGGGGATTCTTTATTTTGTTAACATTATTACCTGCCAGGATCTTATATCCTTTAAACCCTGGTCTTTGCCTTCTAGGCTGGATCTGAGTCTATAAAAACTGATATGGCTAATCAGATTTCCACAAGACTCCCAAACACTGTTTCCTCTTTCTGGGGGCCTCTCCTGGTAAAGGAGAAAAGTGGTAGGTGTCACATTTGCATTATTTACATTTCAGATTGGCTTAGAAATTTTAATCTTTCCTTAACAAGGCGTGCTATGGGAGCCTGGTACACTTTTATTCTTTTTTTATTTATTTTTTATTGCTTAAAGTATTACAAAGGGTATTACATATGTGTCCATTTTATCCCCCCGCCCTAGACAGTCCCCTAGCCTCCCCTATCCCCCGGTGTCTTATGTCCATTGGTTATGCTTATATGCATGCATACAAGTACTTTAGTTGATCTCTTACCCCCCTACCTCCTGCCCCCCAACAGGTACACTTTTAGATTAGTAAAACCCTCTAGGTATGTTTTAGTGGTTCATATCAGTTTCTCCTCAGGTAACCAACCACCCTGTTTTGTCCATGATTGAGAGTTGTCCTAGGATAGGGTATTTTCAGTGCTAAAACCAGGACAGTTGGTCACTCTATTACATTTTATCATATAATCACTTAGATTATGATAAGAAAGTATAGTATATAAGGTTATACATATTTGAGAGAAAACCAAGGCTCAGAGAGGGTGACTTAGTCAAGGTCACACAGAGCATTCTAGGTAGAGCAAATAGGACACAATTTTTGGCTCTATCTATGAGGAGGCATGAAAAGATAATATGCAGGAACACAGGTCCATATCATACCATATGTCTGCTTAACAAAAAGCACTTTAATTTTTATTGTAAATTTAATAAACATACTTATAATGCCACAATGCCAATATTTCATTGAGAAAGAGAAAGAGAGAGGATGACATATCCTGAAAAACAGCCCTGCTCCTTATCCTACATATCCTGTCAGCAGCTTTCAGAATTGACTACCCATCAGAAACACCTGGGGAGCTTTAAAAACACAGGGGTGCCTACATCCCATTCCCAAAGACTGTTTTAATTAGTTTGGAGTGGGGCCTGGATAGCTGCAAGATTGAGAACCTCCCCAGGTAATTCAAATACACAGCCAGGATTGATAATCACTGTTCTAGATCAGTGTTTCTTAAACATCCATGAACATATAAATCACCTGGAGATTTTTGTAAAATACAGATTTTGATTTTAGCAGGTCTGGGGTGGGGTTAAAAAGCCCCATGATCGTGCTAATATAAAGTGTTTGCATTATTGTGTTGGTATAAAAATAGTTCGAATTCATAGCCATTGCCAAGTGCCTAGGTCAGTGGTTCTCAACCTCGGCTGCACATTAGAATCACCTGGGAATCTTGTTAAAATCCTGATTTCTGGGCCTCATCCTCTGGAAATTGTTTTGTTGTTACTAATGTTGTGGCCCCATCCCATAACAAAGAAACAGAATTTCCAGAGGATGAGGCCCAGAAATCAGGATTTTAAAAAGATTCCCAGGTGATTCTAATGTGCAGCCAAGGTTGAGAACCACTGGCCTAGGACAGTGATGGGAGTTTGAATTCATAGCCATTGCCAAGTGAAATATATTTAAATAGATGCATTCAAACTGATGGGTCTGTCCTTTGTGGTCCCTAACCTTGATTTTTAAACTATTCTGCCTTCAAGTTATCACTAGTAGCTTCAATGTGGTGTCCACTGTTTCTTGGATTCTTGTGTATTCAGAGTTCATTCTGCCTTTGTTCCTTGTGAAATCCATGTGGAATTGCACACACTGCTGTGATTCACCAGGCAACCCCCTGTTTGACTATTTCAGAGTTGGCCTTTTCCTCTTGGATAACACTGAGCTACTGAAGATCATGGAATGAATATGTTAACTATCCTATTATTGGGATCTAGAGTACAAGAATTTGTGTACTTAACGTATAAGGAGGGCTCCCACAAAGACCAACTTTGGTGGCATATTCAGATCTGTAGGCATCTCTTTCCCTGTACCTGGTTCCATAGAGAACTTGGCTATCACTTACTCCTTTATGGGGTCGTTTAGACTAAAGCCATTGGACATGATTCAGAGCAGTGCTTTTCATTTTCACCCCTCAGCTCCATTTGGGTAATGGGGTGTAATTCTGAATAACTCTAAATAGAGAAGGAGTGAATGAGACTGCAATATAATGGACGTGCAGCTCAGACATTTGGGAGCCCCTCAATTCTGACTGCTAAGAATGAAACAAAGGAATTAAACTAAATAATGTTTAATCATCATTAAACTAAGTAAAGATCATTACAATTTTTTTTTTTGCTTAGGCTCTCATTTGTTGTGTTCAATATATTAGGCATAGAAGATTTGCTAACTTGCCCACCAATATCTCTATAATGCTATATATATCTCTATAATGCTATTTCTTTGGGTCATCCACCTGCCCCATCACAGTCTTTGCTTTCTATGTGAGATAAGGCCCATCTTTCTCAAATATTTCTCTTCAAAAAATAACAGTGCCTCTGGATAACTTTAATACTGGTTCCAGTTCCTGAACTCTGCCAGCCATTTCCAGGAAGCACCCATATCAGTGACAGCCCTCCACAGCGTCTATTTTCCCCTTGGCTGATTCATAGCCAGATGTATATCTTCAGCTGACATTCAATAACACTATAACATTCTTATGAGTAGGAGGAATAGGTGACTGCTTCTGGAAACATGACTCAGGGGACTGGGGAAACCCTCCTTTTACCAAAATGCTTTCCTACCTTCTGTATGATACCTAAAATTCTTGCTAGAGAGCCCTCTTCTTTTGGTCAAAGTTCTAGTTCTTGTTAAATGCTCTGAGAGGGGGTACCACTCTAAACCAGAGCTTCTCAAAGCTTTAACATGTTTATGAATAATCTGGGACATCTTGTTAAACTTCAGATTTGGCTTCAGTAGGTCTAGGTCAGTGGTCGGCAAACTGCGGCTCATGAGCCACATGCGGCTCTTTGCCCCTTTGAGTGTGGCTCTTCCACAAAATACCATGTGCGGGCACACACGTACAGTGCGATTGAAACTTCGTGGCCCGTGCACAGAAGTCAGTATTTTGTGGGAGAGCCACACTCAAGGGGCCAAAGAGCCGCATGTGGCTCGCGAGCTGCAGTTTGCCGGCCACTTCTAGGGTGAAGCCCATGAGTCTGTTTTAATAAGCTTCCAGGTGGGGTCAAAGTTGCTGGTGGGTAGACTGCACTTTGAGTGGTAGGGTGGGATCAATGATTCTCAAATTCGGCTGCATATTAGAAACTCCTGGAAAGATTTTACCAATTTAGAAGTCTAGACTATGCCCCAGACCAATTAAATAAGACTCTCTGGGGGTAGGACCCAGACATAAGTATTTTTTAAAGCTTCCCAGGCAATTCCAATGTGCAGACACATTTGAGAACAAGTGCTTCAAATGAGTGGTTCTCAATCCTAGCTGCTGATTAGAATTATCAAGGGAGCTTTTTAAAAAATACTGATGCCTGGATCTGCCTGAGATCAATTAAATCTGAATCTCAACTGGTAGGATTCAGTCATTAGTGCTTTTAAAAAGCAGCCTGAATTATTTGAATGTGTGGTGAGGTTTGAGAACCAATGCTTTGTAACTTCATGTAGATAAAATCTTCTATAGGCAAAATTGTGGGGGAGGAGACAGAGAGTCAAGAGGTGGAAAGCTCAGAAAACTGGGGCCACACAAAGGGCAGGAATGTGAAGGAAGCTTTAAAATGAGCATTTTGTACACTGTATAACTTTTCCCAGGGCTACTATGGAGGGTGCTGGCATTCGAGGATTTGGGAATGTCTGATTATGACCTTGTCTTGTTAGCGAGTTAGCTTCAATAGTGGGCAGGGTATGATGTAAAAGGAGAGCCTACTGAATTTTAAAATTGTTATCTGAATTAGATGTTTTAGTCAGGATGACCAATGAAACCAATTTACCCAGAACTGTACCGGATTTAGCACTGAAAGTACCATGTCCTGAGAAACTCCTCATTCTTGGGCAAACTGAGATAGTTGGTCACCCTAGCCTCACCTTTGTGGCTGTGACCTAGTGTGGGAACCCTAATCAGAATATACCGGATGTTCAAGGTCATTTGCCACACGTATGTGCAAAGGAAATGACACAGCAGTTTTACTGTACACACTGCGCAGGTGTACCTTTCTGTAACCATATATTGATATCACTATTTGGCAAGAGGCTTCTTTTGTCTAAGTTGGTAGAGAGATGTGTTGCTGACCAGCTGGTGTGAGGCTGCTTTGTAGGGCTACTTTGAACTGTTTTGTCTGATAGCTCCTTGTTAGCAATGGCTGCTTGGTCTGCAGTAAAGTCTCTCCTATATGCCTACAATTGCTCAAATCTTCTTCCAATACCTGGCATCCACGGAGGTCCAGTTCCTGGCAGGGGAACTGAGGCCCAACACCTAGATTTTGGAGTGTGGCCACCACAGAGGAGTGGATGTTTCTTTCTGGCTAGTCAGTTGGAAGAAAATTGACCTCCTTGAGTTCTTAAGTATTTTTTGTTCTTTGTTAATGACGAAGGCCAGGCACTGTGAAGATGGTAGGGAATTTGGAGAAACCTGATCCTGGATACACAATTGAGGACAATCAAATAGTTGATTTTCATTCTTTTAAGTTATTTTTAAAAAAGATTTGTGGTTCCAACACACACATATCACTGTTTGGTTGCCACAGCATTGACCGACATAGGCATGGGGGCCAAATAGATTCTGAGGAGATGAGAAAAAAATCACGGTCTGTGCTCATGAGCTCCAGTCTGACAGATGAATGTAACCTACTCAGAGAGTATTTTCAAAGTACGTGGCTTGAATATAGATTATTGCCATGCAAAATGAATATTCAAATGTTAATAGGACATGGAGTCACTAGTAAAATGCCACATCAAAGGAGGATGGGGTTAATTAGGAAAGACCTTTTTGAAGACATGAATGTCACTTTATGAAATGAGGATAATGTCACATTTCTAAAACACAAAAAAGGCCCAAACACCAAAACTAAAACCAAAACAACTAAAAGTTCTCATTAAAGGAAGGAGACAAAAACTGGATGATTCAATGTCCACGTTCTAGTTTATAGACTTCAGAATATAATCTCTGAGGCAACTCACCCTCAGCACACTTGAAGCCTGGCTTTGAAGCTACTTCAATTTGTATGATCAGGCTTCTGGTAGTTGGTTTCCTTGACTTAAAAGCTACCAGGAATTTCTTACTAGTGTTGGGACTTTTGGATAGACTCTAGAGTAGTGTTTCTAACATTTCAGTATGGGTCAGAATCATCTGGAAGACTTGTTAAAGAGAGACTGAGCCTTACCACCACAGATTTTGATTCAATAGGTCTGAGATGGGGCTGGAGAATCTTCACTCCAGATGATGCTGATGATGTTGGTCCAGAGATCACATACTTTGAGGAAGAATAGACTAGAAGAGTATTATCCTTGAGCAGTTTTATAGATACAGTAATGCAGGTCTTTCTAGAACAGACCTTGCCATTTAAACATCACAACTAAAACCTAAGGGTGTAAAAAGGATAAAAGTTGAAAGTCAAGAAAGCTAGATGCCACATGGGGAAACAAACTGAAAGCATACTTATTTTTGTTTGTGCCTAGAACTACTGCTATCCACTAAAAACATAGTGTTTCAGTATTTTATGTATGTGCCGTTAAAGTGACTCCTACCATTGTGGCTTAAAAGTAAGGAACATCCTCCTGATTCAAATGATGAAATAAATCTTGTTTTCTCATGAATGATAACATGGTCACCAAATTCTATTCACATATATGTCATAATCCATTCTCTTCGTTGAGAGGGTCATTTTATTGGGTAATGATTGGGAACAATGAATTTCTTAGCAGTCTAATGATGCCAATGATGTAATTTAATCAGTTGCTCAGGAAACACTGCAAGGCTCATTTCAATTAAAACAGTGTATTTTGAATTAATACAAGATACAAAGCTCTGTTTACTCTCTTAGGCTAGCTCAACTACAATACCTAAAGTAAATGCTTCTAACTCCTGCAGGAGAAATGTAAGCAAGGTAGTAGACTTTTTGGTCACTGATCCCCCATTCATTTTCTCATTTATTTCTTCCCAATGGCATTCCAATTTTGTTCAGGTATCTGCAAGCCATTTATTTGGGAGGTGATCTCTGTTAAAGAGTGGAGAAATGAGGCAGAGAAGGGAAAGAGGCCAATCAAGGAAACATTATCAAGTGAGTTAGCACTATGGAGCTCAGTCCTGCTGGGGAAGTGTGATGATGATAGTGGGCATGCTGTTGGGAGACAATTCTCCATGCTGTTTCTACATATATTGTGACAGATTTTGTTAAGTTCTATGTTTTCAAGGATGTTTGCATAGCAAACAACCTTGGAATATAGAGATAATTTTCCCACCCAAGGGCAGAGGACAGATGTGTTTCCTGACCAGGATAATAAATATAATGTCTTTCTCTGGAACAAAGGTTAGATAGGTTGCCTAACAGCCCTTATAAGATTAGCGGTTTCTAAGCTTGGGGTCCTTCAGCTATGACACAGACCCACTGTGTACATTCCATCCACCTGGACCACTTCACATCACCCCCATGGGGTTTGCATGTGAAAGGAAACCAATGAGAACATGAAGCTCCATGCTGCCTGCGGTGCAGTGATGAAGTCTTTTGTCTCAGACTCAGACTTCTTATCTTCAGCCAGCATCCATGAAACTACGGCAGGTTAAGCTGCTAGTTTGCAAAAGGGGTAAAATTCTCCAAAACTTCACAGTCATTGACAGATGTCTCAGACTAATCTCTTCTGAGCTATGATAAAGCTGGGGTATATAACAACTATCAGTCATTGATTGAAGGCTGATCCCAGGAGGCATCAAATCTCCAACATCTCCAGCTTTTTGCATAAACAAAGTGAGTGAGTGACCTTCTGCAACTTTGGAAAAAGCCCCCAAAGAGATGTAGATGTTGCCATTTAGAATTGGCTGTTGTACACTGCAGTGGTAAGGCCTGGAGGATATAGGTAAGACACAAAAAGGGTCTGCTATACCTCCCTGGGGTCCACATACTTCAACTTAGAAACTGTCAGTGCAATACAAGAGGGATAGATTACAAGCTAAAGCCATAAGAGGTAAAGGGCACCAGCTCATGAAAGATTTTAAGAGCCATTCATGTTAACTGTAACTGAAAAATAAAAAAATAGTTAATTAGTGTACCTACTATTTATTGAGCTTCTACTATGTATTAAGCATCATGCCAGAGACTTTAAATATATTAACATAAATATTAATTTTCACACCATTATTTTCATGCTTTTACATATAAGAAAAGTTTAAGAGAATTTAAGAAATTTGCTGAAAATTAAATATTAATATTAACTTTTCCCTTTATTCACTAAGTGAATGTGCCAGCCTTCAAGCCCAGTTGTGTTTGGCCTGAAGCCAATGGCCTTTTCACTATGCCATAGCTACCTCTTTTCTTCAAACATTCTACACATATGAAGAAGTAAGATATAATTTGCCTAATGTGAGATGATTCATCTTAGGATTTGTGAGTTTTCATTTTGTTTTGGAGCAAGAGAAAGCTTCACTTAGCTGGTATGCACAATGTGACTATGAAATAACATTTATTTAATACTAGAGGCCCGGTGCACAAAAATTTATGCACTCGGGGGGAAGGGGGGTCCCTCAGCCGGGCCTGTGCCCTCTCGCAGTCTGGGACCCCTCGGGAGATAATGACCTGCTGGCTTAGGCCTGCTCCTGGGTGGCAGAGGGCAGGCCCAATCCCTAGGTGCAGCCCCTGGTCGGGCTCAGAGCAGGGCCGATTGGGGAGTTGGGGCACCGCCCCCAGTCATGCACAGAGCAGGGAGGATTGGGAGGTTGCGATGCCACCCTCAGTCACGCTCAGTGTAGGGCCGATTGGGGGGTTGAGGTACCGCCCCCTGTCGCACTCAAGGCAGGGTCAATGGGGAGGTTGTGGCGCCACCCCCTGTCATGCACAGAGCAGGGCCAATCAGGGGGTTGGGGCGCTGCCCTCTATCACCCACAGAGCAGGGCTGATCAGGGGGTTGGGGTGCTGCCACTCTCACACTCAGGGCAGGGCCGATGGGGAGGTTATGGCTCTACCCCGTCACACACAGAGCGGGGCCCGTGGCGGGGGGTGGGGGGGGCTTGGGGCGCCTCACCCTGTCACACACAGAGCAGGGCTGATCAGGGGGTTGGGGCGCCGCAGCCTGTCACACACAGAGCCGCAGGGCGATCAGGGGGTTGGGGAGCTCCCCCCATCAGGCACAGAGCAGGGCTGATCAGGGGGTTGGGGCGCCTTCCCCTGTCATGAACAGAGCAGGGTGGATAGGGAGGTTGTGGCCCCGCCCCCTGTCACACACAGAGCCACAGGGCGATCAGGGGGTTTGGGCGCTGTCCCCTGTCACGCTGATCCTGGTGCTGGGAGGCATATTACCCTTTTACTATATAGGGTAGAGGCCTGGTGCACGGGTGGGTGCCAGCTGGTTTGCCCTGAAGGGTGTCCTGGATCAGGGTGGGGGTCCCCACTGGGGTGCCTGGCCAGCTTGGGTGAGGGGATGATGGCTGTTTGCAGCTGGTCACACACCCTTCAGGGTGGGGGTCCCCACTGGGGTGCCTGGCCAGTATGAGTGAGGGGCTGAGGGCTGTTTTCAGGCTGGCAGGTGACTGAAGCTCCCAACCCCTCCTTTTTTTCTTTTGATTCTGGGCCAGCTTTAGCTTTGAGGCTTGGCTCCAGCTCTTAGGCTTCCGCTGCTGAAAGTAGGTTTCTGGCCTTTGCTTACAACGTTGCAATCCTGCTGGCTGAAGCCTGGCGGACTAAAGCAGGTTTCTGGGGTTTTGTTTAGCTTCTATATTTGTTACATAGTTGCTTAGTGTTGCAGCTCAGAGGCCTGCAGCGGCAGACGGGGAACGTTGGAGTCCTCCGTCACTGAAGCAAGCAAGCTTCATGTTAGTTTCAAGCTGCCTGGCTGCCGGCCGCCATCTTGGCTGGCAGTTAATTTGCATATCACCCTGATTAGCCAATGGGAAGGGTAGCGGTCGTATGCCAATTACCATGTTTCTCTTTTATTAGATAGGATAAATGTTATATTCTTTATTTAATATAAACATCATTAAGCTAAAGCCAAAACTAATTTGTAGTTGATCAATAAGTTCCCTTCATTCAAGTACTAATATTCAACTATTACATTTTTGAGTCATTCCAATCCCAGTTACCTTCTTATGTTAAAAAAAACTTTAGATATATAATGTATGTTTAAATAGAAAAACTCCAAATATGTCAGTTTTCATGTTTATCTAAGTGAATCCTGTGATTTTTGTTGTCATTTAGCCATATCTTATTTATATAATAAATGATTATGTCCCAAGAGCAATATCCATTTATGCTGCTAATGGTTGATAAATAAATTTCCTCTCCACTCCTAAACACCAAAAGATCCCTTTGAGATGAAATCTTCCATGATTTATCTTAGTTCCCTTATGAGAATATTGAGAAATGTTGGCTAAAGAACAATACAGTTATTTTTTTAAGCTAAATATGGAGATAAAAGTAAATAGTGTCCACATTTTGAAAGCTAGCTAGGTGTTGAATATTGTTCTGAACATTTCCCAAAGGTATTTAAAAAATGATGTGGAAATTCAAAAGGGAAAATTCTCAATATAAATATGCTTAGTGCAGGGATTTTGGATTTTTTTAATGAAAGCCTCCTAGATTACAAAGCATTTGTTGGAGTGATTTTCCCTCTATGCTTTTCTTAGGGTGACTAAGTGTTACTGCTATATTGAAAAGGAACATCCTATATAATAAAACTCTAATATGCAAATTGACCGAACAGTGGAATTACCAGTCGCTATGACATGCACTGACCACCAGGGGGCAGATGCTCAATGCAAGAGCTGCCCCCTGGTGATTATTGTGCTCCCACAGGGGGAGCGCAGTTCAGTCATAAGCTGGGCTCACAGCTGGCGAGCGCAGTGGCAGTGGCAGGAGCCTCTCCCGCCTCCACGGCAGCGCTAAGGACCTCTCAAGGAACAGGCCTAAGTCAACAGGCAGACATACCCTGAGGGGTCCCAGACTGTGAGAGGGTGCAGGCCGGGCTGAGGGACGCCCCCCCCACCAGTGCATGAATGTTGTGCACCAGGCCTCCAGTTAAGTATAAAATTCAAGATTTACAATGAAGTCATTACTGAAGCTATCTGTTTAGTCACCTACATAGTTTTGCAAAGTCACATTTTTTTTATTTGCAAATGATGATATGCCCAGACTCTATTAGCTTAGAAAAGTTGATTTACTTTATACTGAAGTATAAAGGCATACATTTATGTCAGGTTCCAGAGTTCCTCTGATGAATACATTTACAGTAGGCAGGAATTAAAAGTTTTCCTTAAAATTAATTCTCAAAATGTCTGTATTTGGTTTGTCATTTCCAACTTTGTTGAAGAAGGGGTCTGGAGGTGATAGAGCTGACAGAAATTAAACATGAATATTACGTCACTTAATTTAAAAATTACTTAGAAATGCCTATGGAATTTGGTTAAAATATACATCTGCAAGTAAAATTATGTTATGAAATGAAGGAATGTAGTGAAGGTCAAAGCTAGCTTCCTCAGAAAACTGAGAAGTCATGGTCGGCCTCCAGATACTAATTTTCTTAAATTCCCTTGGTCCTATAAAGAAGTAAGATGGGTACTTGGGACTGAGGTTAATTCTCCTGACATTTGGATTATCACCACCCTCCCTCAAGGGAAGGAAGCTAAGGTTGCCTTTCATCACTTGGGCCAGCTGTTTTGGAAAGCTGGGAAATTGAGATAGGGAAGAGTCGAAGGGAAACATCTGACTTTGTTACCTGAGGTCATGTTTGGGGAAGGAGGGCCATTAACTAAAATACTAGGTAGGGTCACATGAAGAGTATGCTAGGTGACATCTTGGACCTTTCACTTAAATGCCTGAGAGACAGAACTATAAATTCAGAAGAGGTGGAATTACAGCAGCCCTACTTTCAGAGGAGGTATTCTACTTGAGGCACAAAGAGTTATGAGAGTAGGTAGAAACTGACAGAAAAGTAGTCAGCATCAGAGACTGCAACTTCCAGGAGGAGAAAATGGGTTTAGCCAGCAGTGCCTGGTCAAGACTCACTTAAGTAACTGGAGCCATGGAGGCTACCAGACTTGTCTGGGCCTCATGCCTATGCTTCATATCCATATATACAACTGCCCAATCCCTCAGAATTCTGAAATTCACTGTTTCCAGAAATGAATTTGTTGCCCAAATTAACTTTCATTCTATATTCTCCAGCACAGTTGGTGCCTGGCTCAGCCATCTGCCCAGTCAACTTGTCTATCAGTCTTCATATCCAATCAGACAAACTCTTCAATCTTTCCTTCCCCTATACTCATGTCTGCTACCATTGCCTTGGTTCGGAGCCTTTTATTTTTCTAAACTCCACATAGGTATCAAATTGTTGGATTAAAACAACAACAACACTCCACTGCTAAAAAGTCAGTGGCCTTCCCATTACTACCTATGGGGTATAAAGCACACTCTTTTGCATGGTAAACCAGTTCTATTTTTAAAAAGGCCCTATTGTGTAATGTTTGAAAATTTCCATAAATACTCCCACCAAGGCCAATTTCAAGCTACCACAGTTTAACAGCTAGACCATAAAATTTCTGAATATTTAACAAGTGGCTGCTCACTAGCTCCAGCATGTCAAGTGCATCAAGCCTTTGAACATGTGGTACTTGCCCACTTATCACTGGCCAATCCTTTTCACAGACTTTATGCTCTAGGATGCAGTTGTAGCTACCTGCACATTCCAGACTATTTTTTTAGTTGCACACTTCTGTTCGTTCTGTCTGAAATTCTTCCCATAGTACTCTCTTTTTACCCTATCTTGGGGTGAATCTCTTACCCTTTTCATCTTGCTAAATTCTTCCATTCCTTCAGGACCTAGGTTAGTTGGACCCTCCAAAACCCTTCTGTCTTTTATTCTGTCTTTTAAAAATTGAAGTATAATAGACATATAACATTGTTAGTTTCCAATGTGCAACATAATGATTTGATATTTGTACACACTGTGAAACAATCCCCACAATAAGTCTAGTTATCATCCATGACCATACAAAGTTATAAATATTTTTCTTGTGGTATACTCTCCTTGTCTTAATTGTGGTAGCCCAGAAGAAGACCCTGAGATGGGGATTCATGTCATTTATTAGTAGTTGTTCAAAGGAAAAACTAATAGGTTAGTGAGAAAGAGGGACTGAGAAAAGAAGGAGGACAAGCAAAGATGCAATATTGCCATAGAGAGTACCTTTGGCCCTATCCCATGGGTGACTTTTGGAGACAGTGTAGGGTACACATCAGAGTTATCTTGATCAAGGCAAAGGGGCTGGTGTACTTATATCCCCACACCTGTCAATCATAGGGCTGCCTCTTGGGAAGTAAATTCCAAGACACTTCAGCTCTCTGTGCATGGCCCAAAGTGGGCTCCTGCAGCCTGAGACACATGCTGGCTGCTGGGAATGAAGGCAGCCTGAAACTGATTTGCATGAAAATGGCAAAGAGATTCTAGCAAATTCTGAGCAGTGCCTGTCATATTCCCTGCTTTCCAAAACACACATATATGTACATAGGGACACATATACACACTTCAGGCTATTTTGGGCTTCCTTCCTCAGTACTTCTATAATACACAGGCTATATCACTATCATTGAGTTACCCCATGTTTTAAATAATTTCTTCATGTATCAGTGTCCTTCATTTTACTGTGATCATCTTGAGTATATGAATCATTTATCTTTGTAGTACAGTGCCAGGCACACAATAGGTGTTCAGTAAGTATGTAAAGATTAAAATTACAGGGGAGGAGACCATAATGGGTTGGTGTTGGGGAAGGGGCATGGGTGGAGCAGAGTCTCAGAAAGGCTGGATGCGAAGTTAAGGCACATGAATCTTTGAGTATAGTCTTGGTCCTAAACTCTGTCCACACCCCATACTTTTGGTGTGGCCTGCAAAGATAGCATTAAAACAAAATAAATTTGGCAAAACTTTAAAATGTTTTCCCAGGCCCTCTGGGGATTAGCTCTCTGCTACATTTCATATCAAGAAGCATTCTAAATTATCAAGGACAGTTATAAATTATGTGTAAAACATAGGCATTATAAAAGAACCTATGCCTGGCCTCCAATTCAGAGGTTAGAGGAGGCTTGAATGAATTGTTCATGGGGATTTCCCTGAAGTCTGATTAGCATCTAAGTATACTACAAACTGCAGCTCAACTGCTTGCAATGCATAATTATAGCCATTACTAGCATGTCTAATTTGACAAGTAATTCCTAGGGCACATGTGAAATGGGAGCTGTACCATTTGGCCAATATATGCTTCGGAGTTCAGTTTTGCTCCGCCACCATGACCATCTGTGTGTGCCAAAAAACAAACAAACAAACAAACAAACAAACAAATGCACCTTATAAAGATGACAGATATGAGGAAAGTAATGAAAGAGTAGTACTTTTTCCTCCTCCTCCCCTTTCAAATTAATAGTTTAATATAATTGGTTAAACTACAAGATCCATGAGGAAAACCAAATTCTAATTAACATTGTTAAGAAACCATTCACATTGCCCTAGCTAGTTTTGCTCAGTGGATAGAGCATCGGCCTGCGGACTGAAGGGTCCTGGGTTAGATTCTAGTCAAGGGCACATGCCCTGGTTGCGGGCTTGATCCCCAGTAGGGGGTATGCAGGAGGCAGCCTACCAATGATTCTCATCATTGTTGTTTCTATCTCTCCCTCTCCCTTCCTCTCTGAAATCAATAAAAATATATATAAAAAGAAACCATTCACCCTCTGATGTCAAATATTTGGGTGTTTGTTTCTTGCCAATTCTGTTCTCTGGAATTCAAGGCATTTGAATTTGAGTGGCATGAAATTCAAGGAGAACAAAAGGATGTATGACAATTATTTAGGAAAAATTATAAATATCTTAATAAGTAAACACTAAAAAGCATGAAAAAATAAAGCTGAGATTAAATCTAAAATAAATTATGGTAATTTAAATAAATTTTGTTAAAAGTCTACCTTTATTAAAAATCCATTTTCTCCCTTGTCCCCGGTCTACTAGTGGCCTTATCAATCTCTGAAGAATTCAGGGTTGAACCTTTGAGGTCATCCATCTCTTTTAGCCTCTTTGCTAGTTATGGAGGTCCTCTTTCTTATCCCTTCAGAATCTCATGTACACAATCTGGTCTTGGGATAGATGGAGCAAGTGTGTGTTGACATGGATTTGAGGGATTTTATGGGACATCCTTGTTGTGGGTCTGGAAGATGGTTTGGTCTTTAAAGAGTACTCAGTCGAATTCAACCTCCTTAAGAAAGCATTACAAGTCTATTGGTTGACATCTATAGGCTTAAAAGAATTGGTTGGACAGATGTAAAACTAGGGGTTTGAATATGGGTTGGAGGAAGGAAAAGAATGAAGGGGGAAAGGCAGGAGCAGAGATAGGATGCTGGCAGCAAAATATCTATTTCACTATTTTTATAAGGTCTGGTTCTAAGCATAACATCCACCTTGGCATATGCTCTTCAAGATCATATCTCTATATCCTTTCAAATCCACCAACCTGTCCAGAGGTGTTGGACTAATTTATCTCCAGACTTCTTTCAACCTCTTTCATCATTTCACTCCCATGTAGAATCTATCAGATCTTTCCCTGGTTCTTTAGCTGGGTCCAACCACCAGGCACTGAATAATAAAAATCAAGATAGTGGCTTTAATGTAGAATGGGCACCCACTTTCCCCACCCTGAGATAACTCATTACCACTTCCCTTAGTTCCTTATCAAGATCCCACCTCTCTTGCCCCTCTGGTCCCAGGCACCTGGCAATGTATCATTCTCCTCTCCCCTCTTGCAGTTTTGTGACCTTGTATTTCATCTGGCATTTGTATCTTTACACTCCTTTTCCAGTTTCAGTCTTACTTACTCTTGGCCTCAGAAGTGCTCCCTGTTGCATGTTCTAGCCCCCATCCCTGCATCTTGAAGGAAAGTAAGAAGATGTTTTTGTCTAATTCCCACTGTAAATCTGGGAGCTAATTATGCAAAAAGAGTCACTGGCATTTCAGTGAAAGACTGAAAGTATGAAAAGGAAAGGTTTGGTGTTCCATGGTTTGTATCATTGAAATACCCATGTTCATAATTAGAGCCACTGTCCTTACAGCACCTGCTTTTTGACCTCATTCCAGGGTATATTAGTTTGCTAGCTTTTTTTCAATATTCACTCAAAATGTTGCATTTTCTGGCTTAGTATTTGTAACTCTGTTAAGCTTTTTGCTTCTCAATCTGTTTCCTGTTAAGAACAGAACCTGATGAAAATTACCTCCTTAACAGAGAGAATCTTCTTAAATTTGGAAACCTACACAGATCACCTGTTAAAAATGCAGATTCTGATTCTGTAGGTCTGGGGTAGGGCCTGAGATTCTGCATTTGCAACATGCCCTCAGATGCTGCTTCTGATCCAGGAACCACACTGTAAGTAGATGTCAGACTCTCAGCCATGATTAGTGAACAATAATTAAGCTAATGGAGGTTGGGTTTAAGACCCAGAATTTTCAACAAGCATATATGCTACATGTACCTTGTTTTGAAAAGTATCTGGTAGAACTCTGGGCCACAGGTAGATAATGGCCAACTGGACAATTTCCTTATCCATCTTCTTAGAGATCTTTTCTGATGGTTCTGAAAAAGAGGAAAGAAGGAAGATCATAATCTTGATCAAGAAACATTTCTGTTTTCAAGAATACTATAGGCTTATGTTGCCTGGAGAATTAGAGCTTAACTAGCAACTTCCTAAAGAGATGTGTCCAGGTGTTTTAGATCTGAGACTCTAAGAGACACAGAAATAATCAGTACCAGTCAAAGGTTCCTAAATGCAGCCTTCTTCCAAACTGTAAACACATTCATCTGTAATTAGAATTGGTGGCAAACAAGTCAGTGACTATTTCTCATCTCCTTTTTTTATTGAGGTAACATTGGTTTATAACATTATGCAGGTTTTAGGTGTACAACATTATAATTTGACATCTGTATATACTACATTGTGCCTACCACCTAAAGTCTAGTTCCTCTTTGCCACCATACAATTGACCCTCTTTACCAATTTTTCCCTCCATCTCCCTTCCCTCTGGTATCCACTAACTTGTTGTATACTTTTATGAGTTTGTTTTTGTTTGTTCATTTGTTTTGTTTTATATTCCACTGATGAGTGAAATTACAAGGTATTTATCTTTCTACATCTGACTGATTTTGCTTAGTATAAAGAATTCACAATAGCTGTCATGACAGAACTCAAGAAAACCCAGAAAGATAGTTCAATGAACTCAAGAATAAAATTAACAGAAGGAATATTTTACCAAAGAAATGGAAACTCTTAAATAAAAACACATCTCCTATTTTTGATCACTCAATTCCTTCCTTGAGATACTTTTGATTTCAGCTGTTGATGCTTTATCACAGATATTTTCAAAGTTACTGCAGATAACCAAGTAAGTCCTACCTTATTCTAGCAATAAAATTAGCCTTAAGCATAGCAACTGCCCTTTCAACTCCATACCTGCTGCATATCCATGTGACATAAACAATGGAAATATCAGAAGGCAGGGCATGACTCAGAACTGGCCACAGGGCCTACTTGTTATGACATCTATATATATAAAAGCCTAAGTGACCAACCTACCAGCCAGTAGCTATGATGGGAAATGACCACCAGGGGGCAGATGCTCAACACCCAGGCATGGAAACATGGAAAAGACTGATGAATCTCAGAGGGAAGGGATTCATGCACTAGTGGGGTCCCTTGGCCTGGCCTGCGGGGATTGAACCGAAACCAGCTCTCTGACATCCCCCTAGGGGCCCTGGATTGTGTAAGGGCACAGGTCAGGCCAAAGGACCCCACCAGTGCACGAATCCATGCACCAGGCCTCTAGTTGTATTATAATCAGTTGTCTCTACCACCATATACCTCCCTCCTCCTCTCCCTTTCCTCATTCCATTCTCATCTCCTAGAAAAAGTTCCCTTTTATCTTCCTGAGCCAAACAGATAGATAGCACAGTGGCTGGAAACTCAATAAAAGTGTGATGGTGAAGTCAGGTTTTTCCTCCCAAGTCTTTGTTGAAGGTGCCCAAGTTGTCCAAGGCAAAGGTGTATCATACAGTCCCAAAATGGAATCTTCTCCCTCATTCCTCACTGTTAAAAAGGTGCCTCATAATGGAACTAAATGAGAACAATCTCTTTAGATTATGGATGGCAAAAGTACAAGTTCATAGCCTTGGAGTTTTAGGGAGTTTTGCTGACCTTTCAAATATGTAAGGGTGATTTAATTTGTTGACATCCACTTTCTCCACTCTGCTTTATCCGTTTATCTCCCCATGCTTTAAGCAGGAAACTGAAGCAATATGGACCACAAACATTTAGTTTATTATTTTCTATGACTACAGCTAAAGTCAGTAGTAGACACCACAGGTCGGCAGTACCCAAGAAATTCCCAGGTAAAGAGACCCCATTTAACCCAGATTCTTACACTCATGAGCTCATCTTTCCTCTGACATACAAGGCTCCCAAGACTTCAACTGAGATCATTGTTCCATGCCCAGTTGCTGTTTAATAATTTGTATGTGGCAATTCTATTATAATATTAGTACCATGAGGAGTAGGTCCCAGGTTAATGAGGAGTAGTTCAATCTTTGATAAGGTCTCTGGTTTACTTACTTAATCTCCAGCTGAGCTTTTGGCTCATCTCATTGTTATAGATGCAAGAATGCTATCTTTCTGTAGCATTAAAGTTGCTTTATCTAGATCCCTCTGACCCAGCCATGGGCAAACTACGGCCCGCGGGCCGGATCCGGCCCGTTTGAAATGAAAACTATTGAAAAAAAAGACCGTACCCTTTTATGTAATGATGTTTACTTTGAATTTATATTAGTTCACACAAACACTCCATCCATGCTTTTGTTCCGGCCCTCTGGTCCAGTTTAAGAACCCATTGTGGCCCTCGAGTCAAAAAGTTTGCCCACCCCTGCATCTGACCCATGTATTTCTCACCAGAGCTATTTTATTCATACTAATTAATCTTGATAAGTTTCCCTCCTTTAATTTACTAAACTCCTCTTCAGATCTGCACTCAATAACATGCATTTGGAATCCATTTTGGACTTTTGGACCAAATGCCATTCCCTGCAGGCACGTGTGGGGCCATCTACCTGCATATCTCAGCAACTCAGAAAGCATCCATGAGTTCTGAATACTGAGTGTGAGGTTCTTGAATAAACGGCCTATACCCTACTCTTCACTCTGTCCCCTCTAGTGCTTCAGCCCTAGTGACCCCTTGCTTTTGTTCCCCCAAATTAAACTGGCTTTATTATTTATTTCTCATTATAAACATAATTCATGCTCAGTTTAAATGTTCAAACAGTACAGATTAGTATACTGAAGTAAGGAAAACAGTACTTTAATTTCACCACTTGGAGATTAATCCAGTTCACAATCTTTCAGATTCTTTTTCATACACAGAGGCAATTTTAGGAAATTGGAAAACACTCTTTTGGCCAAATAATATCTAGTTATCATTTCATCAAGCACCAGATATCGAAATAGGTATTTACTTATTTGCATTGAATTGAATTGTAATATGAACAGAAGCCTAAGGCTGTTTATAATTCCTATACCTTCACCTTATTTTTCTAGCTACCCCCCATTTCATTCTCTTCAATCCTCTCCCTCCTCTTTAACCAGCCCCCCACCCCCAGCAGTCTTGAGGGACCACCTTGGATGCTGTGGTTGCCAGGAAAAGGAAAAGAAGGAAGGAGGTGCAGGTGGTCAGGCAGCGGGAGGCATGTTCCATGCTGTCACTTCCAGGAGAATTGGCCCTCTTTACTTCTGCCAGGTGGGAGTTGAAATGACGTCAATCTCCATTTTTACACTGTCTCCTTATTTTTTCCACTCCCTCCACCATTTGCCTTCTTTCTAGGCAGCAGAAGGGAGGTATCTGCAGAGTGCTATCTGCACAATTGTCAAGCTCCTCAGGCGATTCTGATTTAGAGGGTGCACAGCTACTCTTTGAACCATGCTGATCTACTCATTGCAGACCAGGTGCAGCTTACGGTTGAATAGGAATCACCCAGGGAGATAGTTAATAATACAAACCCCTGCACCTCATTCCCGGAGATTCTGATTTTGTAGAGTTGGGATGTTGCCCAAGACTTTGCAGGTTGTTTGTTTGTTTTTTAAACAAGGTCCTTAAATGATCCTGATGAGCAGCCTGATGAGTAGCTATGCTCTACTCCCTGGCTACTCAAAGTGTGGTCCATTGGCCATCATCATCATCATCATCACTACCTGGGAGCTTGTTAGAAATGCTGAATCTTGGGCCTTACTGTAGACCCACTGAATCAGAGCCTGTATTTTAACAAAAGCCCTAGATGATTCATATTGCAAATTAAAGTTTGAGAAGCACTGCTCTACCCCAGTGTTATAGAATTGACAAATTCTTTGTGGGGTTAAAAATATTGTAACTTACTTGATTCCCACCTATAATTCTGTTGGTGGGATTTCACAAAACATACCTACAACTTATGGCAACATTGTCCTAAAAGAGGTGATGATAGATAGTATAGGTAATTCCAAGTTAAAGAAAAATCTCCACCATTTTGAACCTTGGGCCTATCTTTGATTTTATGCATGAAATCATGAATGAAATAAAAGTTTACATGAGTATTTTATTTTTTTAATATATTTTATTGATATTTTACAGAGAGGAAGGGAGAGGGATAGAGAGTTAGAAACATCGATGAGAGAGAAACATCCATCAGCTGCCTCCTGCACACTCCCCACTGGGGATGTGCCCGCAACCAAGGTACATGCCCTTGACCAGAATTGAACCTGGGACCCTTGAGTCTGCAGGCCAATGCTCTATCCACTGAGCCAAACAGGTTAGGGCTACATGAATATTTTAGATTAATGATTAAAATTGGACTATATTTTCTCTTTAGAGTAATTTGATCTTTCAGTTCTTAAATAAAAAAGCTCTTGGCAAAAAATTCAAGTGGTCCTAGGTAATGTTTGTGCCAACTTATGCACTGCCGATGTCCAGCCAATAACAACTGCATTTCAGGAGAACAAAAACAGCAATTCAACATTCATTTTAATCAATGACCTCATACACCCCACTAGTTCCTGTGGCGCCATCATTCAGGGAAAACTTTGGATTTCTATGTTGCTTATGAAAACCATTTGACAAAATAGTGATTCACCTAGATTTGTTTCAGAAAATTTATCCTTTAGCGTTAGTATGTTGAACATTCAAATTATTGTTTTATAAAGATACTATAAAGAAATACTTTTTTTCTCCCACTTACAGAAGGTCATGGAATTATTTCTCCATTTATTTAGTTCAGATGCAGGGTAAAACCTAAGTAACATTGTTCATGATAAGCTGATCTTCAGGCCCCATACCTTCAACTTCCAGTTTTATTTACTCCTGCAGGGATACCTTTTTTTCTGTACAGCTCTTAAAGCCCATAACGTCTCTGTGACCTCTTGCTTGTTTCAAAACTCACTCTCTGGATAATTTCTTTGCAACACTGCATCTGTTAGAAGTGGAAATCCAATAGAGTACCCCTAATCTGAGAGGATGTAGGCTGACTATAGTGCCAATACAGTGTCTCTGTAAGGCCATTAACAAGTTAGTCTTATTTTATCTTTCTACTTTGCCATTCCTAATGTGTAGCCCTTGTCCTTGGGTTTGCAAGATGGCTGCTGTGCTTCCATGAATTGTATCCATCATTTGTGAAGGAAGAATGCAAAGGGGAAAGAAATATTTTTTAAAGTCTGCCCCCTTGAACAAGCTTTCCTGGCAGCCCCTCCCACTAATTTCCACTTATATTTCAGAATCCAGAGCTGGGTCACATGACTACCCCTAGCTGAAATGGAATCTGGGCATACTGCTCCTCCTGAACTCCAAATTATAATTCTGTAACTAGAAAAAAAAGGGGGGGCATGGATATTAGATATGCAGTTAGCAAGATTTGCCACTATCACTAAGTTTAACTCATAAAACATTTGTATTTTTAGGGGGAACAAAGCCTTAAGCCAAATAGAATTTCAGGCATTAGCTACAGTGTACGTAGTCTTTGTGTCTAGAGATGAGAACTTTCTGTTGCCTCTCAGCTCTCGCTCTGCAGAATACGTGCCTGCTCTACCACAGTGTAGGTTAGAGACTGCTTAGATAAAAAACCATAGACTGTGAAACTTAGGTTCCCTTGGCTCAGTGCCAGCTGTGCCCTGCACAGCTTGGGGAAGGGACATTCCTAATAGAAATCTTTAAAAGAGAAAGATCCTGCAAATCCCTGCTTTTATTTTGAGAAGGCATTAGAATAATTATCTTAAGTTGTGTTTTCTATGGCTAGTTGTTTTTATCTGATCAAAATTCTAATGCAAAATGACACATATTTCATTTTAATAAATGACATGTATTTGAGAACAGACTGATAGTTGCCAGAGGGGTGGAGGGTTGGGGGGCTGGGTGAAAAAGGTGAAGGGATTGAGAAGTACAGATTGGTAGTTACAGAATAGTCACAGAGATGTAAAGTACAGCTAGGGAACAGAGTCAATAATATTCTAATAACTATGTATGATTCTAGGTGGATACTAGAAATATTGAGGGAAACACTTCATAAAGTATGATTATCTAATCACTATGCTGCACATCTGAAACTAATACAAAATACTACTGAATGTAACTTGTAATTGAAAAAAATAAAAAGAAATATGTATTTAAAGTAAGAGCTTAATAAATTACATTCTTACTAAATCTCAATGCTTAATAAGAATGCTCTGCATTTTCTGTCTGGATGGGGCCTTGCTCTGGCATTTATGTTCTCTCTGGGGGAGAAGACCCTAAAGGAGAAAAGGATGGATGCCATCTTTGGCCTCATGCATAGTGTTGAGAGAATGGGAGACAGGACTCTAAGGTGAGTAGGCTTGGATATCTGTGGAATATTGTGACTTCAATTTAAATAGGTGTGGTGATCAAGTCTTAAGATTAAGAGCAAGAACAACTATACTTTTTTCCTGATTTTAGGGATCAGAGGGAGAACTGTGAAAAATGGAGATAAAAATATCAGTGCTAAAAAGGTTCAGAAGGCTAGGTTAGGGTTAGACTGGCAAAAGTTACTTTGTATGACTAAGACAAAGTACTAGGTAGAAAAAGATACTGGAAAGGTCTATCAGGAAGGAGTGAGAAATTGCTGAGGCAAGAGTTTTAGAAATGAAGCCAGATCAGAGTTTGGGCCAGAGTCCCTGTTTCCTGCTCCCCTGTAACTTTGAGGGGTGTGAGTGGCACTCCTGGAGTCTGTAAGAGTCTGTGGGACTTAATAGAATTGTATTTCATCACAAGTGCACTGAATATTTCAAGTTTGAGGAAAGGTCATTGTTAAAGCTAATATCACCCTAAACCACCCTAAATTGGTGCTGTAAATAACAACCACCATTTTATTATATTCAGAGCTCTACCACACTGGTTATTTAATTTGATTATTTTCAAATATGAATGATGTTATTTTCTACCAATTTGCATTTCTTCTTTTTTAGATTTCCCTTTGGCCAGTTTTGTATCATGTCTTAGGTTTATATTTCCAATTTTAAAGAACTCATTATATACTACTAGTGGCCTGGTGCACAAAATTCGTGCATGGGGGAGGGTGTGTTCCTCAGCCTGGCCTGCACCCTCTCCAATTTGGGACCCCTCGAAGGATGTCCTACTGCCAGTTTACAGGGATCGGGCTGAAACCAGCAGTTGGATATCCCTCTCACAATTTGGGACTGCTGGCTCCTAACCACTCACCTGCCTGCCTGCCTGATTGCCTCTAACCACTCTGCCTGCTGGCCTGCTTGCCCCCAACTGCCTGCCCCCCCCCCCCGTTGGCCTGCTTGCCCCCAACAGGCCCCCCTGCTGGTCTGCTTACTCCCAACGGCCCCGCCCCCCACCAGCCTGATCACCCACAACTGCCCTCCCCTCTTGGCCTCTAACCGCCTCTACCTCGGCCCTGCCACCATGGCTTTGTCCAGAAGAACACTTGGAAGGTCTCCCAGTCTAATTAGCATATTACTCTTTTATTAGTATAGATATATTTGTCTGTAAATATGGTTATGATTGCAGATATGAGTAGGACCAGGTAAAATTTTATAGAATGGGCCTTTTATTACAGATGGTTTGCCATGTATGCATTTTTTCTAAAGAAATAAAATTACTTTATAAAATGTTTCAGGAAGACTTTGAGAAATTTACAGTATCTGCTTTTCTTCCAAGAAAGTTGTCACTTTTATGCCAGAGTGAGAATTATTTGTATGCTTTGTATGTCAGCATTGGGCCACTGTGACTGGGGGGCACTTAGCTTGACTTGAGAGTAATTATCTTGCTCACTGGCTGGGAGGGAAGAGTGTGTGGCAGAGGAGATAAATACTCGGTTCTGGATTATTCATAGATTGCTGACTTTCTGGATTGATTGTGCAAGCCCCTCCTTTTATTGATGTCCACCTTCTATTGACAGACATCTACCCTGGGAGAGAAATGAGATGAAACTCTCTTTCTTTTCATTGTAAAAAGCATTTGAATTCCTAAGGTGTGATAAGGCCACCCAGCCATCCACAGTCAAGGTACACATTTTCATGGAGGATGTTCCCACTCTTGAATAAATTAAAACAATTTTTTCTTTTAATTTAAACTTTCTTCTATAACTGTTTTCTTGTTACTTAAAAGCTAGTTTTTTTGAAACTACTTCCAAAGCTTTTCAAGCTGTATATGTCCTTGGAATGAATTTATAAATAAGAATTGAGCCCAGCCGGTGTGACTAAGTGGTTTAGCATCGACCTATGAACCAGGAAGTCACAGTTTGATTCTAGGTCAGGCCACATGCCCGGGTTGTGGGCTTGATCCCCAGTACGGGGCATGTAGGAGGCAGCCGATCAATGATTCTTTCTCATCATTGATGTTTCTATTTCTCCCCCTCTCCCTTCCTCTCTGAATCAGTAAGAATATATGAGAGAGAGAGAGAGAGAGAGAGAGAGAGAGAGAGGGAGAGAGAGAGAGAAGAGTATATATGTTTGTAAATAAGAAAACATGTATTTGATGCTCTTAGAAAGTCTTATTTTCTTTCATTAAAACTTGTGCAGTATAGGGAACTCCATAGATTCTCTTAATTTGAAGAAAGTTAGAGGGAAAGGTACTAATTCAGAGTTCCTTGGGAAAATATGTCACTTATATATTTTTTTCTGTTTATTTTTTTAATCAAAAACTGAAATATTTTCTATTTAGAAAATATATTTGGATCTAAATATCTTCTATAATTTTAACCCTAAAATATCAATTTAAATATTTTAAAAATGGTTGGGATGTTTGTTTTTTAAAATAAGTTAGGTTACTGGAGTTCTACTTGTTACTGGATCACGTGGGGTAATTTTCTGATTGGAAAATTAAGATTTATAGTCAGAGGGGAGGACATGAGAATTTTTAAAGAACATATTCAATTTACTTTAGAAGCCAAACCACGCTTATCATGTGACTTGTTTTGTATGTTTGTTAAACTATATTATCACATAAGCATTGCTGCTATTGGGACAAACAGTGACAGTTGATTCAGGTCATTTGAATGTCCACTGTCTGTTTTAATTTGCATGTTCGTTTTGACTCTGTCATACACTCAAAATTCAGTGGAAGTCATGAGAACCTATTATTTTTGCCTGCTCCCTCCTTTATGTTGGAAATATTCTTTTTTACTCAGAGGGACCTAAACTTTGATGTAAGGGATTGTTTCCATTGCCAACTGTTTTCTTCCTTGCCAAGTAAGAGAGTTGTTGTGAACTCTTCAGTGATACCTTCCCCAGGATATTTGCAGATGTGGTTGGGAAAAGTCATTTCATCCCCAACTTTTGCATGTCAGGTGCTGGGGTGCCGGGATGCCACCTCGCCTGCACCCTGGCTCTCTGATCCCGATAGGGCTCTCTCTCCCTCCGATAGCCATGGCGACCACAGGGTGCAGGCCAGGCGGCACCCTTGGGCGCCCGGGGGTTCCGCCCGGCCTGTGCCCCGGCTCTCTCTCCCTCTGATCGCCATACGATCACAGGATGCAGGTGAGGCGGCACCCCCGCGGCTCTTGCCTGCTGCCTGGGTTTCCGATCACTGTTCTTCCGTCCTTCCCCTTTTGCCTCCCATCATTGTGCCTACGTATGCAAATTTACCGCCATCTTTGTTGGCGGTTAACCACCATTTTTATTGGCAGTTAATTTGCATATCGCCCTAATTAGCCAATGGGAAGCATAGCAGAGGTACAGTTAATTACCCTTTTTGTCTTTTATTAGATAGGATGGATATTAATTTTAGTCTCTCATTTGCTGCAAATATTTTCTCAATTGTTTGATTTGCTTTGTATGTTATTTTTATATTTTTCTTTGTCATTTAGAAATTAATTTTAGACTTAAGGGCCGAAACTGGTTTGGCTCAGTGGATAGAGCGTCGGCCTGCGGACTGAAGGGTCCCAGGTTCGATTCCGGTCAGGGGCATGTACCTGGGTTGCGGGCACATCCCCACTGGGAGATGTGCAGGAGGCGGCTGATCGATGTTTCTCTCTCATCGATGTTTCTGACTCTCTGTCGCTCTCCCTTCCTCTCTGTGAAAAATCAATAAAATATATTTTAAAAAAATTAATTTTAGACTTAAGAAATCTTTTTTCACTCAAAAATCAGATACCTAGTCTAGCTTCTATGTAGTTGAACTATTCATGTTTAATATTTAAAAATATTTTAAAGTTAATTTTGGTGTATGATGTAGTGATAATTTAATATGATTTTCTTATATAGCTGTCAATTTCTACTCTATACTCCTTATGGAAAAAATTCCATCCTTTCTAAAGTAATTTGTAATACCTACTCAATCATGTTATAAATACTTACACATCCTGGAGTTTTGTTCTTGTATTATTTCTTCTGTTTTATTGCCCTCTCTATAAATCTTTTACTGGAATCTATTATTTCAATTATTTGAGGTTTTTAAATAGCTTTAACATCTAGCAGAACCAGCCTACACTTATTTCACTTAAAAAGTTTCCTTGGTTATTATTTTTTTTGCTTGTTTATTCTTCCAGATGAACTTTAGAAATATATTGTCAAATGAAAATAAATCCTCATGAGATTATGATCAGGACTGCATTACCCCTCATTTGGGAAGAATGGACATCTTTACAAGATTAAGTCTGCCCAATCAGGAACATAATATCAAAGTCTTCTCTTATTTCTCATAATAAAATAAATATGTTTAGCATGACCAATGGACACAGACACTGGGGCACTGGGGGCTTGCCCTCGGAGGTGGGAGTGGCCAGGGGGGGAGTTTAATCGGGAAAAAAAGGAGACATGTAATACTTTAAGCAATACAAAAAGAATGAAATATGTGCCTGGCTGGTGTAGCTCAGTGATTGAGCACTGATCTATGATCTGGGAGGTCATGGTTTGAATCCCTGGGCACATGCCAGGTTTCGGGCTTGGTCCCCAGTAGGGAGCATGTAGGAGGCAGCTGATTGATGATTTTCATCATTGATGTTTCTCTCTCCTCCCTTTCTCTATGAGCTCAATAAAATATATTTTTTTAAGAGAAAAAGAAATATGTATATATTCCATGGATTTCTTATTATATGTTATTTCTAGGTTATTTTTAGAACATGATATTGAATTTTCATTATATTTCTATTTGCTTGTTACCTAAACTATTAATATTTTGGTAATTACTCTGCATCCAGTCACTTTTTAGAATGTTCTTATTAATTCTAATAGGTTTCTTATTGATTCTCTTGCCTTAACAAGGTGTGCAATCTTAATGCCTGTAATTAATAAAAATCCTTTCTTCTACCTGCCAATAGTTACACCTCCTTTTTTGCTTAATGCCTTATTGTATTGGCCAGAAATTCCAGAACAATATTAGAACTTGTCTGTTTTGCAAGCAATAGCAAAGAGGTTTTATAACTAGAAACTTGTTAGAATGTTTCAAATCTTATTCCTGGAATATATAATATGTATATAATATGTAATATGTTCTGTTTTTCCTTTCCCAAGGCCAATACCATTGTTTATGTCATTTTTACTAACGTTTTTTTTATTATTATTCCTCTGAGTATATGGTGGAGAATATTCACAAATCCTCTGTAAAAATGTCTTACAGTCACATGGAAAGAATTATTAAACACTTTTTCTTTTTCCTTCTCTCTTTTTCCTTTCACTTATCTATTTCTTATTTATAAAAACTTCTCATACTTATGATTTCCCCTTGATCACTTCTAAATTTTCCCACATATTTGTTTTACTATGGAATATGAAAATTGACCTCATCTTTTGGGAAGGGATTTGATTTTGTGACTAATTGGAAGGATTAGTTCATAGTTCTTAGTAGTTATAATTTCAGTGTTTTGCTTGCTTTCTAATACATACTGCTCAGCCTTTTATTTGTTATGAAAATTAGGGCTTTATGGGACATAAAATTACATCTGGTTCAACCGACATTTACATCCCCAAGACAAACAGGCTTATTACCAAAAGCTGTCCTTAGACCTTAGGTCCAGGGTCCCTCTTTTACCTCACTTCTCTGGATTTTACTCTTTACAGCAAAACTTTCCTAAAGGTTAGTTTACATTCGTTGCCTCCACTGCCTCAGCTCATATTCTCTCTTTAACCCATTTCAGTCTGGGTTAAGTCTTTAATTCCCACTGTGCCACTGGAACTGCTATTATCAAGGACCCCTTTGCCTCCACTTTGCTGAACCCAATGATCAATCCTCAGCCCTCATCCTACCCAGAATTTCAGTAGTATTGAAATTGTCTTTTTCCCAATTGCTACAAGGGCACCATACACTATTCTGGATTTTGTCTTACCACCCTCCTCCATTTCATTTGCAGGTTCTCCTCCACTTCCAGACTTTAAAAAATAATCATAGTAAAATAAATACAACATAAAAATTACCAGTTTGTGTTTAGAGTACAATTCAGTACCATTAAGTACATTCTCAATGCTGTGCAACCATCACCACTATCCATTTCCAGAATATTTTCATCATCCTAAACAAATTCTGTACTCATTAAACACTAACTCCTTATACCTGCCTCTCCCCAGTCCCTGGTAACCACTATTCTAGGTACTTCATATAAGTGGAATCATACAATATTATTTTGTGTCTGGCCTGTTTCACTTAGCATAATGTCTGCAAGGTTTGTCCATGTTATAACATGTATTAGAACTTCAATCCATTTTAGGGTCAAACTAGAGGCCTGGTGCATGAAATTTGTGCCAGGGTGGGGTCCCTAGGCCTGGTCAGTGATAAGGGCCTATCGGGGCTGGACCAGACAGGGCCTACCAGACAGGGCCTACTTGATGGGAGGAGGGACAGGGCATGGGAGGTTGGCCATCAGCCCCAAAGAGGGAGCTGGCCCTCGGCCCCCCTGGGAAGGGGGCTGCATCCGCTACCACCCACCCCTGGTTCCCTGCCCCAGCCCAAGGACTGAAGGCTCTGGCGGGGTTGGGAGAGGAGGCGACAGTTGCTGGGTTGGGTGTGGAAGGAACAGATGCTGGAGGCTGATGCTGCTGGCCAGGTGCAGGAAGTTGGCTGTGGGAGCACACTGACCACCAGGGGGCAGCTCCTGCATTGAGCGTCTGCCCCCTGGTAGTCAGTGCACGTCATAGCAACTGGTCGACCGGTCGTTCTGGTTGTTCGGTCTTAACTGTCATTTAGGCTTTTAAATATACAGACAAGAGGCTCGGTACACAAAAATTTGTGCACTCGGGGGGGGGGGGGGGGGTCCCTCAGCCTGGCCTGTGCCCTCTCGCAGTCTGGGACCCCTCAGGAGATAACGACCTGCTGGCTTAGGCCTGCTCCAGGGTGGCAGAGGGCAGGCCCAATCCCTAGGTGCAGTCCCTGGTCAGGCTCAGAGCAGGGCCAATTGGGGAGTTGAGGCGCCGCCCCCTGTCATGCACAGAGCAGGGCGGATCGGGAGGTTGCAATGCCACCCTCAGTCACGCTCAGGATAGGGCCGATTGGGGGGTTGGGGCACCGTCCCCTGTCACACTCAAGGCAGGGTTGATGGGGAGGTTGCGGCGCCACCCCTGTCACGCACAGAGCAGGGCCCATCAGGGGGTTGGGGAGCTCCCCCCTGTCACGCACAAAGCAGGGCTGGTCAGGGGGTTGAGGAGCTCCCCCCTGTCACTCACAGAGCAGGGCCGATAGGGGAGTTGGGGCACTGCCGCCTGTCACACACAGAGCAGGGTGGATCAGGGGGTTGGGGTGCCGCACACTGTCATACTCAGGGCAGGGCCGATGGGGAGGTTATGGCTCTACCCCGTCACACACAGAGCAGGGCCCATTGGGGGGAGAGGGGGTTGGGGCGCCGCCCTCTATCACCCACAGAGCAGGGCCAATCAGGGGGTTGGGGCGCCGCCACTCTCACACTCATGGCAGGGCCAATGGGGAGGTTATGGCTCTACCCCGTCACACACAGAGCAGGGCCCGTGGGGGGCGGGGGATTGGGGCACCACACCCTGTCACACACAGAGCTGTAGGGCAATCGGCAGGGCTGATCAGGGGGTTGGGGCGCCTTCCCCTGTCACGAACAGAGCAGGGTGGATAGGGAGGTTGTGGCCTCGCCCCCTGTCACACACAGAGCCGCAGGGCAATCAGGGGGTTTGGGCGCTGCCCCCTGTCACACTGATCCTGGTGCCGGGAGGCATATCACCCTTTTACTATATAGGATAGAGGCCTGGTTCACGGGTGGGGGCCGGCTGGTTTGCCCTAAAGTGTGTCCTGGATCAGGGTGGGGGTCCCGCTTGGGTG
The DNA here is from genome assembly GCF_963259705.1 of Myotis daubentonii. NCBI lineage: Eukaryota > Metazoa > Chordata > Mammalia > Chiroptera > Vespertilionidae > Myotis > Myotis daubentonii. The sequence goes on along the minus strand of NC_081861.1, from coordinate 127,887,893 downwards.
CCTGGCCAGCCTGGATGAGGGGATGATGGCTGTTTGCAGCTGGTCACACACCCTTCAGGGTGGGGGTCCCCACTGGGGTGCCTGGCCAGTCTGGGTGAGGGGCTGAGGGCTGTTTTCAGGCTGGCGGGTGACTGAAGCTCCCAACTGCTCCTTTTTTTCTTTTTTCTTTTATTCTGGGCCAGCTTTAGCTCTGGCTCCAGCTCTGAGGCCTCTGTTGCTCAAAGCAGGTATCTGGTTTGTTTGGGTTCTATAATCGAAACACTGTTTCAACTCCAGCTCTGAGATCCCGGCGGGCTGAAAGCAGGTTTCTGGGGTTTTGTTTAGCTTCTATATTTGTAACAATGTTTAAAACTGCAAGCTCAGAGGCCAGCAAGGCAGGTGGGGAACGTTGGAGTCCTCCATCACTGAAGCAAGCAAGCCTCATGTTAGTTTCAAGCTGCCTGGCTGCCGGCCGCCATCTTGGTTGGCAGTTAATTTGCATATCACCCTGATTAGTCAATGGGAAGGGTAGCGGATGTACGGCTAATTACCATGTTTCTCTTTTATTAGATAGGACTAGAGGCCCATTGCACGAAGATTCATGCAATAGGCCTTCTTTCCCCTGGCTGCCAGCACCAGTTTTCTCCTGGCACCTGGGACCCAGACCTTCACTCTGGCCACCACCTTCCATCTTCCCTCTGGACACAGTCTTCGCTGCAGCTGGAGGCTTCAGTCTTTGCTCCTTGCTCTGGCGGGAGTCTTCAGTCTAGGGCCAGAGCTGCTCCTGTAGCTCCTTCCACCCCCTCACCTCCCCCTTATAGCTTGATTGCTGCTTTGCCTGCAGACCTCGCTGATGTGCTCCTGGGTTCCAGGGGGCTGCCTTGCCTGTGCCTGGCTTTCCGATCACAATCACGGGCCACAGGCAAGGCGGCTCCTGGGTCCCATGGTGCCGCCTTGCCTGTGACCTGGCTTTCCAATCATGATCACGGGCCGCAGGAAAGACAGCTCCTGGCTCCTGGGGTCCCGCCTTGCCTGCGGCCCAGTTTTCCAATCACGATCAAGATCATGGGCGGTAGGCAAGGTGGCTCCTGGGCCCCAGGGTGCTGCCTTGCCTGCAGCCCGGCTTTCTGATCACAATCACGGGCCATAGGCAACATGGCTCCTGGGTGCCAGGGTGCTGCCTTGCCTGCGGCCCGGCTTTCCGATCATGATCACGATCACTGCCGCAGGGTCCCGCCACCCAGGGCCGCACACGGGGGTCCCAGCTGGCAGTGGGGCTTAGGCGGCACACGGGGGCCCGGATGGCGGCTCAAGCTGGCCCGCCCTGCCTGCAGTATGCAAATTAGCTGCCATCTTTGTTGGCAGTTAATTTGCATACCGCGTGCTGATTAGTCAATAGGAGGCGTAGCGAAGGTATGGTCAATTACCATGTTTGTCTATTATTAGATAGGATAATATATATCACATTTTGTTTATTCAAAGACCTGTTGATGGACATTGGCATTTGAATCGTCCCCATCTTTTGACTATTATAAATAACTAGGGGCCCGGTGCACAAAATTCGTGCACTGGGTGTGGGGCGGGGGGGAGTGTCCCTCAGCCCAGCCTGCCCCCTCTCACATACTGGGAACCCTCAGGCGTTGACCCCCATCACCCTCCAATCGCAGGATCGGCCCCTTGCCCAGGCCTGACGCCTCTGACAGAGGCGTCAGGCCTGGGCAGGGGACCCTCATTTCCCCCCATCACTGGTTCTGCCCCCAGCCCAGGCCTGATGCTTCTGGCCTAGGCATCCGGCCCGGGCAGCGGGGACCCGCAGTGGCAGCGGGGGCGCTGCGATCACACAGGCTCCGCCCCTGCCCCTGCAGGATGCCTCTGGCTGAGGTGTTTGGCCCAGGCAGCGGGGACCCACAGCTGCAGCGGCCCCGCGATTGTGGGCTCCGCTTTAGGCCCAGGCAAGGGGCCCCTAGCTCCTGGGACTGCCAGCTTCGACCGTGCCCAGCTCCCATCGCTGGCTCCACCCCTACTTCCTGCTATCACTGGCCAGGGCGGCAAAGGCGCCTGATTCTCCGATCATGGCTGGGGGGCAGGGCAAAGGAGGCCCCAGGGCCGCCTTTGCCCTGCTCCCCAGTTCTTAGCTCCCCCCTGGGTTTCCAATCACTGTCAGTGGCAGGGGGCTTCTTCCTGCTTTCCCTTTCGCCTCCCTGCATTGTGCCTACATATGCAAATTAACCGCCATCTTGTTGGCAGTTAACTGCCAATCTTAGTTGGCAGTTAATTTGCATATAGCCCTGATTAGCCAATGAAAAGGGTATCGTCGTACACCAATTACCATTTTTCTCTTTTATTAGTGTAGACTAGAGGCCCAATGCTCAAAATTCATGCAAGAGTAGTCCTTCCTTCCCCCGGCTGCCAGCACCAGCTTCCCTCCAGCACCTGGACCCAGGCTTCCCTCACAGCCCTGGCTTCATTTGTATTATTATAGATGCTGCTATGAATATTGTTTACAACTATCTTTTTGACTTTCTGCTTTCTATTAATTTGGGTATATGCCTAGGAGTCAAATTGCCGGATCATATAGTAGCTCTCTGTATAACTTTTTGAGGAACTGCCAAATGGTTTTCAGCAGAGGCTGTACATTTTATATTCCATTCCCATCAACAAAGCAATCTTATCTTTCAGAGGGTTCCAATTTCTCCGCATCCTTGCCAACATTTGCTCATTTCCTTTTGTTTGATATAGCCATCTTAATAGGTGTAAAGTAGTATCCCATCATAGTTTTGATTTGCATTTCCCTAATGACTAAAGATGTTGAGCACCTTTTCATGTGCTTATTGACTATTAGTGTATCTTTGGAGAAATGTCTATTCAAGTCCTATGACCAGTTTTAAATTGGGTCATTTGTGTTTTTGGTTATTGAGTTGTAGAAGCATTTTATTTTTCTGGATATTAATCTCTTATCAGATATATAATTTGCATATTTTTCCTTTCTGTGGGTTGTCTTTTCACTCTCTTGATAGTGTCCTTTGATGCAAAAAGCTTTAAGTTTTGATGAAGTCTAATTTAACTATTTTTTCTTTTGTTGCTTGTGCTTTTGGTGTCATACCCCCAAAAAATCATTGCCAAATTCAAAGTTATGAAGGCTTTCCCCTATGTTTTCTTCTAAGTGTCTTATTGTTTACCTTTTAAGTTTAGGCCTTTGATTTATTTTATTTTTTTGTATATGGTATAAGACAAGCACCAAACTGATTCTTTTACACATATATATCGTTTTTATTTCATCATCTTTTTGACTTTGAAAATATTACAGCATGCTTCAGCACATTCTTTAGTCAACTGCTCCTCTTGTCCTTTATATCTAAAGTAGAGGCCTAGTGCACGAATTCGTGCATGGGTGGGGTCTGGCCAGCCGCCCCCACCCCTGATTGAACTCCTGGTCGAGGGGACAATTTGCATATTAGCCTTTTATTATGTAGAATGACCTTTTTCAGTGATCTAATCCAGTCTTATGGCTTTAAAAGCATCTACATACTGATGTTTTCTGGATTTATTCCCAGCCTAGATTTTTCTCCTTGAACTTCATATTCATACATCCAATTTGTCACATATTTTTCTCATATAGCTTCAAACTTATATATGAGTTATACATTTCCAATTTGGGCATTAAAACTCTTAATGTGTCCAAAAATTAACTTATTACCCTCTTCTTCTTCCTAAATCTTCTCCTCACCTAGTCTTTAAAGACTACTACAAATACCCAAGTTGTTTAGACCACAAACTAAGATGCAATCCTTTATTTCCCTCTTTCTCTCACATCCCACATATAATCCACCAGCAAATCCTGCAGGCTCTACTTTCTAAGTATAATCAAAATCCAATCGCTTCTCACTTCTCTGCTATGACTTCCCTAGTTCAAGACCCCATTCTCTCTGGATAGAATTATGCAGGAACCTTGTAATGGTGTTCCTGCATTCACTCTTAAAATCCTATAGTTGATTCTTCCACATAACAGCCAGAATAACTTTTAAATCAGTAAAAGTTATTTCATTGCTTGAAATTCTTCAATGGCTTGCTATTATAGTGAAAATAGAAAATAAAATCTTACTGTGAAAATAAATCCTTACTGTGGCCCAAGGGCCACTGGTTCCAGTTACTATTGCTGTACAAAAAATCACTTCAAAACTTAGTGACTTAAAACCACAACTATTTTATGACACTTTAGAAATTCGGGCAGGTGTTTGCTACTTGTTTTTATTTTTTTGCATTATCATAAAGTGAGATTGTGAATGGACTGATCTGAATGGTCCAAGAAAATTTTATTCACATGGCTGGCTCTTTGGTAGGGTGACTGGAAGGCTGGGCTTAGTTGCAACTCTTTTTTAAATCCTCATCAGAGTGTATATATATATATATTCCCCCACTGGCTTCTAGAGAGAGTGGAAGGGAAGGAGGAAAGGAAGAGAGAAACATCGACACATTGATTGGTTGCCTCCCGCACGTGCCCAACTGGGGCTGGGGAACCTGTAACAGAGGTACGCACCCTTGACTGGGAATCGAACCCTTTGGTCTGTGGGCCAACACTCTAACCACTGAGGAAAACCACCTAGGACAGTTGTGACTCTTGAGTGCAATGCCTATACTAGTATATGGCCTCTCTAGCATGGCAGTCTCAGGATGGTTGAAACCAGTATTCAAGAGACCAAATGGAAGCTGCATGGTCTTTTTATGACCTCACCTTGGAAGACATCTAGTGTCACTTTTACAGTATGTTATTGGTTGCAGAAGTCAACACCCACCAAATCAAGAGGAGGGAACTTAGACCTCATTTCTCAATGAGAAGAATGTCAAAGAAATTGTGGCCATTTTAAACAACTATCACAGTGCTGTGTGACCTAGCTCTTATGATGTCTAGGTCATCTACAGCTTTTCTCTGCCTTGCTCACTCTGGGTCACATGGAAACACTATAAGGTGGCTTGTGCTTCAGAGCTTTTGTTCTTACTGTTCTCTCTGCCCTGAATTTTTTTCCTTCAAATCCTTGAAAAGCTTACTCCTTCATTTCATTCAGATCTCTGCTCAAATGTTTCCTTCTTATATAGCCTACCCTGACCAACTTGTCTGAAGTAGCACCTCCTTTCAATGACTACCTGCTTACCCTCTGTTATTTTATTTACAGACACACCCAATCCTGTATTATATTTATTTATTTTTAGTTGTTTATCAATATCACATTCACCAGCATATAGGCTTTATGAAATTTAAACTGACGTGTTCACTTGTGCCTTTAGTACCTTGAACAAAGACTGACACTCAGAGTTGCTTCATCCTACTTTGTTAAATGAATGACTGAATTCACTTGAATGTTTTCCATTTTCTCCTATAATCCTTCTTTTCCATTTCACTGAGGAGACAATGTATTTCAAGTCCCTTATCTTGTGGGGAAGTTTTCTACCTCTGTGGCTTTTTATCAACTGGCAGGAATTTGATTTTGAAATATTTCTGTTGCATCCATTAAATTTTTGGACAAATACTGGATTTGAGCAGCAAGGGTCTATTTCTCTGATCTTTGATTTGATTTTTAGTTTGTGCTTTTGTTTAATTTTGTTTGTGCTTCTTCTTTAAGCCCCTAGATAATAGCTTTGAATTTTATATGTGCCAGGTAAAAACCTGATAATGATTTAAAAAATTTCCACTAGAAATATATTTACAAAAGTAAAACCTTTTGGTAATTGCTTACATAAGACTGTGTTAGTCTTAATTAAGTTGCCTCAGGCCATGTTATAGCATGTTATTTCTCTTACCTGAAGAAACCTAGGAAAGAATGAATATATTGACATCCTACTTCATTCCAGCAAAGGATCTGAGACAGACTATACACACAAACAAAGAAAATTAGTAAATTGAGGCAGGCAAAATAAAGTTCCAAAAAGTAAAGTAAGTATTTGCCTTCATAGAAATATGCCAGTTATTACACTGAAATGTGAAAAAAGAGAAGTTTTTAATAGGATATTTTTTTGAATTGCAAAAGTACCATTTGGGTGTTTTAATTGCATGAGAAAGATAATAATGAAAATGAATCTATTTGTCCTCTGATAGATTAGACTATGAATGAAATAGACTGCTTTTTAAAAAATGTTTGAGAAATATTGGGCCTTTAAAAGATTTTTGGATATCCTTATTTAATTACTTTATGTAGATCAATTGATAATATTTTATTAAACTCGCATTTTGAATATTCTGAGTGTTACTTTTGGATCCAATATATTTTATTGTCTGTACCAACATTTGAAATTCTATTGTGTGATTCTTTATTGAGTGCTTGCTTTGTGCCTAATTTTTGGCTAATGCTCTACTTATGGATTAAGGCAACATAGAAATTAAAAAAAAAATTCAATGAACGAACCATAATGTCAGGAGTGTTTGCAATGTATTCAGTTCAACCACAATTTGGTGGATACTTATTGTATGAGTCACAAACTCAAGTGCATCTATAGACCAAGCAGATATATTAGTGAAGCAGAGAAGGTATATGGAAAATCAATTGCCAGAAATATAAGCAAGTTTTCTTTATTTTAACTGAAATATATAAAGAAATAACACAACAGACACAGATATACTAATGAAGATCATATTTTACCATATACATGAGAAAATGCAAATTGAGGATAGTCATAGTTATCCTATATAATAAAAGAGAAACATGGTAATTAGCCATACATCCGCTACCCTTCCCATTGGCTAATCAGGGCGACATGCAAATTAACTGCCAACTAAGATGGCAGTTAACCACCAGCAAAGATGGCGGTTAATTTGCATATGTAGGCACAATGCTGGGAGGCGAAAGGGAAAGGATGGAAGAAGCCCCGTGCCACTGATGGTGATTGGATACCCAGGGGGGAGCTAAAAGCGAGGGGCAGGGCAAAGGCGGCCCTGCCCCCCAGCCGTGATCAGATAACCCAGTGCCATGGCCGCCTGGCCAGTAATAGCGGGAAGCAGGGGTGGAGCCGGTAATGGGAGCTGGGCAGGGGCAGAGCAGGCAGTCTGAAGAGCTAGGGGTCCCTTGCCCAGGCCTAAAGCCTTGGCCAGAGGCATTAGGCCTGGGCAGGGGCGGAACCAGCCATCGCAGGGAGCAGGGGTGGAGTCAACGATCCTGGGCAGCTGGGGGTCCCCTGCCCAGGCCTAAGGACTCGGTCAGAGGCATTAGGTCTAGGCAGGGGCAGAGCGGGAGATCGCGGGGAGCTGGGGTCCCCTGCCCAGGTCTAAGGCCTTGGCCAGAGGCATTAGGACAGGGCAGGGGCGGAGCCTGCAATTGCATGGAGCTGGAGGTCCCCTGCCCAGGTCTAACCCTTGGTCAGAGGCATTAGAGCTAGGCAGAGCAGGAGATCGCGGGAGCTGGGGGTCTCCTGCCCAGGACTAATGCCTCCACCAGAGGCCTTAGGTCTTGGCAGGGGCGGTGCCAGAGATCCTGGGTATCAGGGACGGAGCCGGGGATGGTGGGAGCAGGGGGTCCCCTGCCCAGGGCTGACACCTCTGCCGGAGGCCTCAGGCCTGGGCAAGGGGCCGATCCCGCGATTGGAGGGTGATGAGGGTCAACTCCTCTGGCCAAGGCATCAGGCCTGGGTGGGGGGGTGGGGCCAGTGATTGGGGGGATATGAGGGTCCCCTGCCCAAGCCTGAAGTCTGGGTCAGAGGCGTCAGGCCTGGGCAGGGGCGGAGCCAGCTATGGGAGGGAGATGGGGGTCTCCTGCCCAGGCCTTACACCTCTGGTGGAGGCATCAGGCCTGGTCAAGGGGCCAATCTGGCAATCGGAGGGTGATGGGGGTCGATGTCTCTGGCCAAGGGGTCAGACCTGGGCAAGGTTGGAGCCCGTGATTGGGGGATATTGGGTTCCCCTGCCCAGGCCTGAAGCCTGGGCCAGAGGAGTCAAGCCTGGGGTGGGGGTGGGTGGGGTGCCAAGCCACCGATTGGTGTGAACTACAGAGGAAGCACCTTTTCTGACCACTCATTGGTTAAGCTCCCTGTATGCCACTGGTAATATTCTTAGTAACTTGGGTGATAAGAATCCAAAAACGGTGATCTAGGGTTTTTCACCACACTCCTGGTGAAAAAAACGAAGGTCTGCTGCTGGAGGGCTAAGAAATGTCATATCCTGCCCTAGCCACTTTGGCTCAGTGGATAATGCCTTGGCCTGCTGATGGCAGGGTCTGGGTTCAATTCTGACCAAGGGCATGTACCTAGGTTGCAGGCTCCTCCCTGCCCAGGGAACAGGTCAGGGCTCATGCAGGTGGCAACCAATCAAAGTGTTCCTCTCATTTTGATGTTTCTCTCTGTCTTTCCCTTTCTCTTTCACATTCTCTAAAAATCAATGGAAACATATCCTCAGGTGAAGATAAAAAAATAATAAAATAATTATTATTATATGAAAGACACATCTTGAAAATGCCTAAAAAAAATTGTCATTTTTTCATGGTGACGGGACTGGAGTCCGTGTTGATGAAAAAACCTTGCTGGCTGTGTTGACTGGCAGTAGCTGCAGCAGCGGGGTTATGGGGCTGGTTCCTTCCCCTAATCAATCCGGGAGGCCAGACTGCGGCTTAGGCCCGCTCCCCCAGGGGAGCAGGGAGCGGGCCTAAGCTGTCAATAGGAGATCCCCTGAGGGCTCTCAGTATGTGAGAGGGGGCAGGCTGGGCTGAGGGACACTCCCCCCCCCAGTGCATGAATTTTGTGCACCGGGTCCCTAGTCCTATATAATAAAAGAGAAACATGCAAATGAACCATCCCTCCACTACACTCAAGCCACACCCACAAGTCACGTCCACCAGCCAATCAGGATCGAGTATGCAAATTAACCCAACTAAGATGCCTGCGGCCATGGAGCTGGAACGAGCAGGAGGCTTGGGTTGCCCCGGCGATGGAGGAAGCCAAGCTTCCCGCCTGCCCTGGCCAGCCCTGGGTTCCGCTCAAGGCTACGAAGTTTCAATTATAGAAGACAAATAAATCCCAGAAAAAAAGGAGAGGCTGGGAGCTTGGGTCATCAGGGGGCGTGGCCAGCCTGAAAACTGCCATCAGCCCCTTACCCAGGCTGGCCAGGCACCAAAGTGGGACTCCCCCACCCTGAAGGGGCTTTGGGCAGCCTGTAAATGGCCCTCAGCCCCTCATCCAGGCTGGCCACACCCCCATGGGGTGAGGGTCCCCACTGGGGGGCTTGACCAGCCTGCAAATAGCCATCAGCCCCTCACCCAGGCTGGTCAGGCACCCAAGTAGGGACTCCCACCGTGAAGGGGTTGTGGCCAGCCTGAAAACAGCCCTCAGCCCCTCACCCAGGCTGGCCAGGCACCCCAGCGGGACCCCCACCCTGATCTGGGACACCCTTCAGGGCAAACCAGCCAGCCGCCACCCGTACACCAGGCCTCTATCCTATATAATAAAAGGGTAATATGCAAATTGACCCTAACAGCAGAACGACTGGGAATGACTGGTCACTATGACACACACTGACCACCAGGGGGCAGATGCTCAATGCAGGAGCTGCCCCCTGGTGGTCAGTGCGCTCCCACAGGGGGAGCTCTGCTCAGCCACAAGCCATGCTGATGGCTACCAGTAAAGTGGTGGTGGCAGGAGCCTCTTCCGCCTCCTCAGCAGCACTAAGGCTGTCCAACTGCAGCTTAGGCCTGCTCCCTGCTGGCAAGGGGACATCCCCCAAGGGCTTCCAGGCTGCCAGAGGGATGTCTGACTGCCAGCTTAGGCCCGATCCCCCGGGAGCGGGCCTAAGCCAGCAGGGGGACATCCCCCGAGGAGTCCCAGACTGTGAGAGGGCACAGGCCAGGCTGAGGGGAACCCCCCGCCCTCCGAGGGCAGAAATTTTTGTGCACTGGGCTTCTAGTTATTAATAATTTTCTTTCAGGTTTCATTAATCTTTTGATGTGGAACTGAAAAACAGACACCTTAACTTCTGTGAAAACATGAAATATCAGGTCTTATATTTCACTTTGTGAAGTGCTGGGTAGAATTCAGCCTTGAATCTTCTAACTGATTTTGATATTTAATTGAATTCATTTTCATAATAGAAAGAAGCTCTTCATAAATTGATAATTCATTTTAGACATGAATAGGATCATTGCACAGTGTTCTTGTATTTAGGACAAATAAATGTCATTTTTTTACTTTCAGTATTATATTGCACTGCAGTTCAATAACTTTCTATTTAGAATTCCCAATTCACACTATCTATGCTAGTTAAGGAAGACAAACTGAACAATGCTAGCTTATTTTCATAAAGTTTCAGATCAAAAAATATTTGGAATTTGGGATTCAATTTCACACTTTTGGGAATTCCAAATATTATGTACATCTTGCTCTGGCATTCACTATTATAAATAAAGGAAAAGAGGCGAGATTATTCCCTTACAAATGAAACTACTAAAGATCCATTCTTGTATGATTTATGAACAAAACAAACTGCTTCATTTGTTAATGCCTTTAGTGAGAAATATTCAAATATTTAGGAGGTTCATAATGTCAAGTCTGATCCAATTTTTGCTGCTAAGTTGACATAGGCATTTTTCCTTGGGTAACATGAACCAGAGTATGTCACCATTTTAAAAAAATCATTCAAAATCCATTCATGATTTAAGAAAAACTTTCAGGAACCTAAGAAATTATTGAAGCAATACAGATCTTCTTGCCTCTGCAGCTCCCTAATATCATTCACATATGCTGGTGACATAATTACATATTAACAATGCATCATCCATCCTGTTGACCACTTTGTTAATGGTGATAACAGAAAGAAAGGGAGAGGGAGAGATAGAAACATCAATGATGATAAAGAAACATTGATTGGCTGCCTTCTGCATGCCCCCTACTGGGGATAGAACCCGCAACCAGGGCATGTGCCCTTGACAGGAATCAAACCCGAGACCCTTCAGTTCGTAGGCCAATGCTCTATCCACTGAACCAAATCAGCTAGGGCACCACCCAGAATTTTATAGTGCAAAGGTAGAACACCATATCAATCAACCATGTATTTTCTTGAACTCTTTAGGCCATTATCACTGTATTCCTAGAATTCAACCTCTGTCAATGTGGACTATACCCTTGATGTCCACTCATAACTACCAGGGGGTAGGAGAGGCCCAGGCTGAGCAAGAGGAGCAGTCCAATTTGTACAAGGTCTGTCTGTCCCTCTACCCACATGGTTTGAGAGTGATCTGGGAGAGCACAGAATCACCACATTGGTCAGAGTTGGGAGAGCACATGGATGTAGTGTTGTTGTTGTGGCACAATCTCACTTTGTGTACCACCAACCTTTGGAGGCTGCAGTGTGGGGGAAAGTAGGGGATCACCTTGTGTTCAAGTAGAAGGACATACAGGGTAATGGGTGTCTGTGGCCAACCATTCCACCCTGAAGTATTGTAGACTGGAAGAAGTATTGCTCAAGGGTCAGTGGTAGACCATTGGTAGCTCAGAGATACTTGTCCTGTGTGTGATATGAGTGAGAACCACTCCAAATCGGTAACTCAGCACCAATCTTGTACAATTTCATTATGGAAATACTCATGCTGTCTGGTGGAAGCATTATGTTCACCAGGCTGCCCTCTTGGAACTGGGACCTCAATACCAGCCATAGATATAATTTCTAGAGCTCTTTGGGACATCTGGTTGACCTCATGCAAGGGTAAGATAGTGGCTCAAAAAGCAACCAGAAGGGAGAGACAACAAGTGACCAGTTTACACAATGATCTGGGCAGCACAACTGGTTGAGGTAGTACTGGCCATGGAGGGGAACTTAGAAATTTTCCAGGAAGGCAATCTTAAAGACCAGGGCATTTTATTTTATTTTTTTAATCATCTTTTTTTTTAAAAAAATTGTTTTATTGCTAAAGGTATTACAGAGTATTACATATGTCCCCCCTTTTTCCCCCCTTGACCTTCCCCCAGCCTCCCCTACCCCGCAGTGTCGTGTGTCCATTGGTTATGCTTATATGCATGCATACAAGTCCTTTGGTTGACATCTTAAACCCCGCCCCCCACCGCAACCCTTCCCAGCCCTCCCGCTGTAGTTTGACAGTCTGTTCAAGGCTGCTTTGCCTCTATCTATTTTTGTTCATCAGTTTATAATGGTCTTTATTATCCATAAATGAGTGAGATCATGTGGTATTTTTCTTTCATTGACTGGTTTATTTCACTTAGCATAATGCTCTCCAGTTCCATCCAACTGTTGCAAATGGTGAGAATTCCTTCTTTTTTTACAGCAGCATAGTATTCCATTGTGTATATGTACCACAATTTTCTAATCCATTCATCTGCTGATGGGCACTCAGGCTGTTTCCAAATCTTAGCTATGGTAAATTGTGCTCCTATGAACATAGGGATGCATATTCCTTTCTGATTGGTGTTTCTGATTTTCTTGGGATATATTCCTAGCAGTGGGATCATGGCGTCAAATGGGAGTTAGATTTTTAACTTTTTGAGGAAACTCCATACTGTCTTCCATAGTGGCTGCACCAGTCTGCATTCCCACCAGCAGTACATGCGTGTTCCTTTTTCTCCACATTCTATCCAGCACTTGTCGTTTGTTGATTTGTTGATGATAGCCATTCTGACAGGTGTGAGATGGTACCTCATTGTTGTTTTGATTTGCATCTCTCAGATGATTAGTGACTTTGAGCATGTTTTCATATGTCTCTTGGCTTTCTGAATGTCCTCTTTTGAAAAGTGTCTAGTTCTTTTGCCCATTTTTTGATTGGATTGTTTATCTTCCTTTTGTTAAGTTGTATGAGTTCCCTATAAATGTTGGAGATAAAACCCTTATCGGTGTTAACATTGGCAAATATGTTCTCCCATGCAGTGGGCTTTCTTGTTGTTTTGTTGATGGTTTCTTTTGCTGTTCAGAAGCTTTTTATTTTGATGTAGTCCCATTTGTTTATTTTCTCTTTAGTTTCCAATGCCCTAGGAGCTGTATCGGTGAAGAAATTGCTTCGGCATATGTCTGAGATTTTGTTGCCTTTGGATTCCTCTAGTATTTCTATGGTTTCCCATCTTACATTTAAGTCCTTTATCCATTTTGAGTTTATCTTTGTGTATGGTGTAAGTTGGTGGTCTAGTTTCATTTTTTTGCATGTATCTGTCCAATTTTTCCAACACCATTTATTGAAGAGACTGTCTTGACTCCATTGTATGTCTTGCCTCCTTTGTCGAATATTAGTTGAGCATATTGGTTCGGGTCAATTTCTGGGTTCTCTATTCTATTCCATTGATCTATATGTCTGTTCTTGTCCCATACCAGGCAGTTTTGAGAACAGTGGCTTTGTAATACAGCTTGATATCTGGTATTGAGATCCCACCTATTTTGTTCTTCTTTCTCAGGATCGCTGCAGCTATTCGGGGTCTTTTTTTTATTATTATTATTATTCCAGATGAATTTTTGGAGAGTTCGTTCTAGGTCTGTAAAATATACCGTTGGTATTTTAATGAGGAGTGCTTTGAATTTATAGATTGATTTGGGTAGTATGGACATTTTAATGATGTTGATTCTACCAATCCATGAATATGGTATGTTCTTCCATCTGTTTATATCTTCCTCTATCTCTTTCTTCAACGTCCTGTAGTTTTCTGAGTAGAGGTCTTTTACCTCTTTAGTTTAGTTTACTCCTAGGTATCTTAATTTTTTTGGTGTGATGGTAAATGTGATTGCTTTTTTAGTCTCTCTTTCTGTAAGTTCACTATTGGTTTATAGAAATGCCATAGATTTCTTGGCGTTAATTTTGTATCCTGCTACATTGCCGAATTCATTTATTAAGTCTAATAGTTTTTTGATGGAGTCTTTCGGTTTTTTTTATGTACAGCATCATGTCATCTGTGAATAAGGACAGTTTTACTTCTTCTTTTCCAATTTGGATGCCTTTTATTTCTTACTCTTGTCTAATTGCAATGGCTAATACTTCCAGTACTATGTCAAACAGGAGTGGTGAGAGCGGGCATCCCTGCCTTGTTCCTGTTCTTAAGGGAAATGGTTTTAGTTTTTGCCCATTGAGTATGATGGTGGCTGTGGGTTTGTCATATATGACTTTTATTATGTTGAGATATGATCCTTCTATTCCCACCTTACTGAGAGTTTTTATCAAGAACGGGTGTTGGATTTTGTCAAATGCTTTTTCTGCATCAATTGATATTACTGTGGTGTTTTTCCTCTCAATTTGTTTACGTGATGTATCACATTTATTGATTTGCGGAAATTGTACCATCCTTGCATCCCTGGGATAAATCCTGCTTGGTCATGGTGTATGATCTTTCTGATGTACTGCTGGATCCGATTTGCTAGGATTTTGTTGAGGATTTTGGCATCTATGTTCATGAGGGATATTGGCCTTTAATTCTCTATCATTGTGTTGTCTTTATCTGGTTTTGGTATTAGGGTGATGCTGGCTTCATAGAATGAGCTTGGAAGTGTTCCTTCCTCTTGAAATTTTTGGAATAGTCTGAGGAGGATAGGTTTTAGTTCTTCCTTGAATGTTTAGTAAAACTCCCCTGTGAAGCTATCTGGGCCTGGGATTTTGTTTGCTGGATGCTTTTTGATTACTGCTTCAATTTCTTCCATAGTTATTGGCCTATTGAGATTTTTAGATTCTTCATGATTGAGTTTTGGAATGTTGTATTTTTCTGGGAATATGTCCATTTCCCCCAGGTTGTCTAGTTTGTTGGAGTAGAGTTGTTCATAGTATTTTTTAACAATCATTTCTATTTCTGTTGTTATTTGACCTCTATCATTTCTGATTTTGTTTATTTGGGTCCTCTCTTTTTGCTTCTTGGTGAGCCTGGCTAGAGGTTCATCAATGTTGTTTATCCTTTCGAAGAACCAGCTCTTGGTTTCATTGATCTTTTGTATTTTTTTTTGTCTCTGTGTCATTTATTTCTGCTCTAATCTTTATTATCTCCTTCCTTCTGCTCACTCTGGGCTTTTCTTGTTGTTGTCTTTCTAATTCTTTGAGTTGTAGAGTTAGATGATTTACTACCATTTTATCTTGTTTTTTGAGATAGGCCTGTAGAGCTATAAACTTCCCTCTCAGGAATGCTTTCATTGTGTCCCTTAGGTTTTGGATTGTTGTATTTTCATTGTCATTAGTTTCCAAGATGTTTTTAATTTCGTCTTTGATCTCATTGGTAACCCAATCAATATTTAATAACATGCTATTCAGCTTCCAAGTGTTTGAGTGTTTTGGATTGTTTTTATTGTAGTTTATTTCTAATATTATGCCATTGTAAGACCAGGGCATTTTATATTTAATACATATTCTTTTGTAAAATTCCCAATTATAAACTGTTTGGTGTCAGGCAATTAATTTAATATTTAACTGTATTTCATAGTAGCATTATTGATCACATTCTCTCAAAATAAGTCCTATGGAAATCACACTCCTTTTCCAGTTTACAAAATGTTTCCTCACACAGTATGTTGGTTAACAGCACAGATTCTGAAACTAGAATGCTTGGATGGAAATCCCAGATGTACATACTGGCTTGGTGACTTTCCAAGGACATGTTCTCCATGTCCTTGCTATTCAAAATGTGGTCCACAGACCAGCAGCATCACCTGACTTGCTGAATCACAATCTGCATTTTAACAAGATATCTAGGTGATTTATATGCCTATTAAAATTTGAGAAATGCTGGAATGTTCTGTCTCTGGCACATATGGTACGCAGGTTAGCTTTTAATTCAGGAATGGTACTATTAAGGCAAGCTACTTAACTTCTCCATATTCTAGCTTTCTCTTCTATTTAATAGGAAAAATAATAGTACCTACCTTAGAGGGTTGTATTGAGTATGAAATGTGTGAATATATGTAGATACCTAGAACCCTTCTAGGTGCATGATACGTATATTGTAAATGTGTGCTATTTTTGTATACCCGGGGTTGTCAACGGGTGTGTCCTTTGGGGATATTCAGTAATGTCTGAAGATAGTTTGGTTGTGTGTGTGTGTGTGCGTGTGTGTGTGTGTGTGTGTGTAAGGATGCATGAAGTGCTATTGGAATCTTGTGGGTAGAGGCAAGAGATGATGCTAAATATTCTACAATGCAAGGACAGTCTCCACAAGTTATTTGATCCCAAAAGTCAACAGTGCCAAGGTTGAGAAACTCTGTTGTATACTATTGATAGTTCTTACTATGGTCTGTTTCATAATTAGTGTCTCCAGCTATAATCTTTCAATATAGATGCATTTTCTTTGCAAAATACACAACTTACAATGGAACTCCCATTTGACCCATTGATCCCACTTCTAGGAATATATCCCAAGAAACTAGAAACACCAATTAGAAAGGATACATACACCCCTATGTTCATAGCAGCACAATTCACCATAGATAAGATTTGGAAACAGCCTAAGTACCCATCAGTAGATGAGTGGATTAAAAAACTATGGTACATCTACACAATGGAATACTACGCTGCAGTAAAAAAAGAAGGAATACTTACCATTTGCAACAGCATGGATGGAATTGTTGAGCATTATGCTAAGTGAAATAAGCCAGTCAGAGAAAGATAAATATCACATGATCTCACTCATTTATGGAATATAATTAACAACATAAACTGATGAACAAAAGCAGATCCAGAGACAGAAGCATTGATCAAACTGTCAAACCTCAGAGGGAAGATAGGGGAGGGTGGGGGTAAGGAGGGGAGATCAACCAAAGGACTTGTATGTATGCATATAAGCCTAACCAATGGAGACAGACAACAGGGGGGTGAGGGCATGAGTGGGGGGCAATAGAGGGTAATGTGGGGAAAAGGACACATATGTAATAACTTAATCTATATATTTTTTTAAAAAATAAACTTACAGTCTTCATTTCTACAGGGAAATATGCTCTGTCTCAGTCATCTTGAAATAGGCTACCCTCTTATTTAATCTATCATATAAATAGTGGGTACAAGAAATTTTACTTGAACCTCTTTACTCTATTACAAATGCAATAGAGCATGTACAATAATTGTGAGCCAACAATTGGCTTCAGTGACAGAAATAAAATAGTGATGGGGTGATAGGGTGACAAAGAGCTGATCTTAGGTCCTTGAAGCACTCATTTTGAAATAAAGCACATACTTTCTTTCCTGCCCCCTCCTTCTCATGTGCTAGAGGGATTAGTCTCAGTTATTGTTTAAATTGGGGGGAGATTCATGGCTGGGGAAGATGAAAGATTGGACAAAACACCATCAGTTGATATTTCAAATAAATGTACTGTTTCATGCAATTGCAAAAAAAAAAATCATGAGAGTGAATCACAACAGCAACCATAAAATTGTATGTGTCAAAAGGCTGGACAAATTTCTGGGAGTATTTTGTTCCTGAATGAAGCTTATTTACAGGGTGGAATGTTCTCCATGTCCTTGCTATTCAAAATGTGGTCCACAGACCAGCAGCATCACCTGACTTGCTGAATCACAATCTGCATTTTAACAAGGTATCTAGGTGATTTATATTCCTATTAAAATTTGAGAAATGCTGGAATGTTCTGTCTCTGGCACATATGGTACGCAGGTTAGCTTTTAATTCAGGAATGGTACTATTAATAAGCTAAAAGTGATGGGGGAAGCATTTTCAATCAATGAGAAAGTTATTTCCCCTTCCATTAAGTAATTTACATATCATTGAGTTTATTTAAAGATTCTCAAATGATCTTATATTATAAGATATGATCTGTTCATTAAATTGATGTTATGGTTAATGATTTGTATTATATTTGCAATTTAAAAGTTAAGAATGAAATTGTCAATGCTTTGAAAAAGATAACAAAGTGTGTTCGGCTACCTTTGTAACTTGCAGACAGGAAGGACTGCACTTGCAATTCAGCCATGGCATCCTATACTTCTGATCTCTATAGTGTATATTTATTTTAAGATATCTTAGGAGCTATAATAACTCTAGTCTCCTATACACTTAGCTGACTGCTACAGGCTGAGACTGAAAGAGAAGTTACAGTAAAATTGAATGATGTTAGAAGAAAAGGACACATTACTCAATTAAGTGAACTTCCTTATTAAATTAATTGGACTTGTAGACCAGCAGACTGAAAACTGCGTTTCCATCAGAAGCCCAAGTGTGAGCAGCAAAAGTGGGGACTGCTCCTTCACTTTCAGGGACTTTTAAGCCATTGCCAGATGCCTGCTTCTGACTTTCATTGCCCCCATTTTTGATCCTTTCCCCACCCCAGGGAAGAAGAAAAAGGTGGGTATCTCATTCTCTGGCAAGCAGTCAAAGGGTGGGGTGTGCAAATGATGCAAAGCTCTATGAGCTGCATATTAATAATTGCATGCCATTGCATGCCAATCTAACATCACTTTCACTTTCCCCACTACAGCTCCTGATAACTCTCCATAGCCTTTTACTCATGTTACCTGCTTAAACTACAATAGATCCCAGAGAGCTTGACACAACTGCAAAACTTGAGGCAGATATAGAACTCTAGCTTTCTAAACAGAAAACAAAAATATTTCCATACCCTTCCATATTGGATGATTTCCAAAGTACTGTAATCTGTGTGCCTTGGAAATGGTTGTGTGTTTTGGGCTGCAAGCCACCAGTGAAATAAATTTTAACTTTATCTGCTGGTGGTGAAGGATAATGAGCAGTTTCTTATGAAATTTGGGGCCTCTCTCTCCCCAGCAGCTTATACACTTCTATTGTGCCAGCTTCCATATACTTTCATTATCATTATTAGACACAACAACATCTAAAACACTATTAAAATAAATCTCATCTCAAATTGCCTTCCTGAATTGAACTGAGGAGATTCTGGCATCCATAAATGCAGAAATGCACACTGCAATCGACTGTGTGTTGTATCAGACCAAAAAAATAAAATGAAGAACATATCAGGCTTGAAGGTTCATCAGGAGCTTCTAGATAATTCTGCCACTGTTTCAATTTTAGAAGTCTCTCATGAAACATTGGATCTCATTAAGCTTTCAGCTCTTGAGCCCCAGGATGCATTGTATTTAATTAATTCTTCCTGGCATAAAACTTTTCAGAAGCTCTAAGAACTGGTAGCTAAACAAAATTCTCTCAAAGGTAATTTCAGAAATCCCTTGAATACATATATATATATTCATTTATCTTTCAATATGCAAACTCAGACCTTGAGGGAGGTATGTGGAGAGAGAGAGAGAGAGAGAGAGAGAGAGAGAGAGAGAGAGAGAGAGAGAGAGAGAAGAATCTGTCTTTTTTCAGTTTATTTCAAGAAAAACGATTTTAAATATAATAATGTTACATGCAATAAACCTTCATATTTCAAGAAAAATCATCTTAAATATAATAACGTTACATGCAATAAACACCAATTATTCAAGAAAACTGATATTACATATAATATTATATGCAATAAACATTAATATTTCAAGAATAAAAGGATTTTAAGTATAATAATATTACCAAAACTGTACTAACATAGTATTATATCACAAAAGTTGTAAGAAATATTAAAAATCTGCAAATAACAGGATTGCTTCTATTATATTCTAGTATATATTTTCCCCCCTTTGGCTCTATTTTTGTTTATCAGTTTATGTTATTCATTATATTCCACAAAAGAGTGAGATCATATGATATTTATCTTTCTCCAGCTGGATTACTTTGCTTAGCATGATGCTTTTAAAGTCTATTTTGTCGGATATGAGTATTGCTACTCTAGTTTTTTTTTTTTCTTTTCCATTTGCATGGACATTTTTTTCCATCCCTTCACTTTCATCCTGTGTTTGTTTTTTATTTTGAGATGGGTCTCTTGTAGACAGCATGTAGTTGGGTCATGTTTTTGTATCTATTCAGCTACCCTACACCTTTTGATTGGAGCATTTAGTCCATTTACATTTAGGGTTATTATTGAGAGGTACTTATTTATAGCCATTTTAATTCAGTATGGCTAGGTTTCTCTCTCTGTTTCCTATTCTCAGCAATCCCTTTAGCATTTCTTGTAATGCTGGCTTGGTGGTGATGAATTCCTTTAGCATTTTTTTTTTTTTGTCTGAGAAGCTCTTTATCTGACCATCTATTTTGAATGATGGCCTTGCTAGATATAGTAATCTTGGTCTCAGATCCTTGATTTCCATTACCTTGAGTACTTCATGCCATTCTCTTCTGGCCTGTAGAGTTTCTGATGAGAAATCAGGTGTCAGCCTTATGAGGACTCCTTTGTAGGTAACAGTTTTCTTTTCTCTTGCTGCTTTTAAGATTCTCTTTGTCTTTAATCTTTGGCATTTTAATTATGATGTGTCTGGGCATGAATCTGTTTGGGTTCTTCTTGTTTGGGGCGCTCTGTGCCTCCTGAACGTGTGTGAATTTTCCTTTACAAGGTTAGGAAAATTTTCTACCATTATTTCTTCAAACACCTTCTCTATTCCTTTCTTCCTTTCTGCCTCTTCTGGCACACCTACTATTCTAATATTGTTATGTTTCACATTGTCCCACAGCTCTCTTAAGCTGTTCTCCTATTTTTTAAATTGTTTTTTCTTCCCCTAATCTGTTGTGTATTCCTTCCAATGTGTTCTTTATTTGTGTTATGTCATTCTTTATCTCAGACTGTTCTTTTTTTCGTAGTTACTATGTCTTTTTTTCATACTATTGAGAGCATTTTTAACATCATTACTCTGAACTATGTTTCAGATAAATTTCTTATCTCTGCTTCATTCATCTCTTCTTCTGGAGAATTCCCTAGTTATTTCATTTGGGGGTTGTTTCTTTGTTTCCTCATTTTGGTTGTCTGGGTTTGTGACTATGTATTAGGTAGATCCTCTACACCTCTCAATCTCTAGTGAAGGACAGTATTAAAGGCTGTTTCTGACTAATTGGATCAGGCAAAGACTCAAAGCTTCCAGAGTCTGCCTCTGTCTACAAACTAATAGGATTCCAACTTGAATTGTCCCCAGGCAATCCTCAGGTGTGGTTAGAGGTTTTTCAACAGGGTGGGGCAGTTGCTTCTACTTGGAGGCTAATTGTTACTTTTAATCTCTTAAATGGCCTCAGGGTAAGGTGTTTTCCAATAGGGTGTGTCAACTGTCTTCCCCACCAGGCAAGGCAAATATCTATATGGGAAAGATGTCCTCCACTGGGTGAGGGAATGACTCAGCCTGTGAAACTTGGGGTGTCTGCCTTCTGAGCTCTATCCCCCAAGTCCCCAGTCCTGGGTTTTTCTCTCACAACTCCAGTCCACTTCACCCACCTTCTGCCAGAGCACAAGATGGGTGGCTCCACAGGAATTTTTGTGTGTTGGCCCTTTAAGAGGGTGCCCAAACTTTCAACTGCCACTCCCTGGCAGACAGCTAGATGTCATGTGGGTATCTTCCTCAATTTAGTGCTCTCTTTGGTCCTTGGGTTTTTCATTCTCCCCTGTAAGCTTTCCATTGATTATTCAGCAAGAGATCTGTCTTAGAGTCAGTATGAAATCTGGTTTAGAGATAGTCTTTATTGCTGTATATTCTTTTTTTAAAATTTTGTTTTATTGCTAAAAGTATTACAAAGAGTATTACATATATCTCCTTTTTTCCCCCTTGACCTTCCCCCAGCCTCCCCTACCCCCCAGTGTCTTGTGTCCATTGGTTATGCTTATATACCTGCATACAAGACCTTTGCTTGATCTCTCCCCCGACCCCAACCCTCCCCGGCCTTCCCGCTGTAGTTTGGCAGTCTGTTCGAGGCTGCTCTGCCTCTGTATCTATTTTTTTCCATCAGTTTATAATGGTCTTTATTATCCATAAATGAGTGAAATCATATGGTATTTATCTTTCATTGAATGGCTTATTTCACTTAGCATAATGCTCTCCAGTTCCATCCAACTGTTTCAAATGGTAAGAATTCCTTCTTTTTTATAGCAGCATAGTACTCCATTCTGTAGATGTACAACAATTTTCTAATCCATTCATCTGCTGATGGGCACTTGGGCTGTTTCCAAATTTTAGCTATGGTAAATTGTGCTGCTATGAATGCATATATAGGGATGCATATATCCTTTCTTATTGGTGTTTCTGGTTTCTTGGGATATATTCCTAGAAGTGGGATCACTGGGTCAAATGGGAGTTAGATTTTTAACTTTTTGAGGAAACTCCATACTGTCTTCCATAGTGGCTGCACCAGTCTGCATTCCCACCAGCAGTGCACGAGTGTTCCTTTTTCTCCGCATCCTCTCCAGCACTTGTTGTTTGTTGATTTGTTGATGATAGCCATTCTGACAGGTGTGAGATGGTACCTCATTGTTGTTTTGATTTGCATCTATCAGATGATTAGTGACTTTGAGCATGTTTTCATATTCCTTGGCTTTCTGAATGTCCTCTTTTGAAAAGTGTCTATTTAGTTCCTTTGCCCATTTTTTGATTGGATTGTTTATCTTCCTTTTGTTAAGTTGTATGAGTTCCCTATAAATGTTGGAGATTAAACCCTTATCAGTGATAACATTGGCAAATATGTTCTCCCATGCAGTGGGCTTTCTTGTTGTTTTGTTGATGGTTTCTTTTGCTGTTCAGAAGCTTTTTATTTTTATGTAGTCCCAATTGTTTATTTTGTCTTTAGTTTCCATTGCCCTAGGACAGTGATGGCGAACCTATGACACACGTGTCAGAGGTGACACACAAACTCATTTTTTGGTTGATTTTTCTTTGTTAAATGGCATTTAAATATATAAAATAAATATCAAAAATATAAGTCTTTGTTTTACTATGGTTGCAAATATTAAAAAATTTCTATATGTGACATGGCACCAGAGTTAAGTTAGGGTTTTTCAAAACGCTGACATGCCGAGCTCAAAAGGTTCGCCATCACTGCCTAGGAGCTGTATCGGTGAAGAAATTGCTTTGGCATATGTCTGAGATTTTGTTGTCTTTGGATTCCTCTAGTATTTCTATGGTTTGCATTCTTACATTTAAGTCTTTTATCCACTTTGAGTTTATTTTTGTGTATGGTGTAAGTTGGTGGTCTAGTTTCATTTTTTTGCATGTTTCTGTCCAATTTTTCCAACACCATTTATTGAATAGACTGTCTTTACTCCATTGTATGTTCTTGCCTCCTTTGTCAAATATTAGTTGAGCATATTGGTTCGGGTCAATTTCTGGGTTCTCTATTCTATTCCATTAATCTATATGTCTGTTCTTGTCCCATACCAGCAGTATTGAGAACAGTGGCTTTGTAATACAGCTTGATATCTGGTATTGAGATCCCACCTACTTTATTCTTCTTTCTCAGGATCGCTGCAGCTATTCGTGGTCTTTTTTTTTTTTTTTATTCCAGATGAATTTTTGGAGAGTTTGTTCTAGGTCTGTGAAATATGCCATTGGTATTTTAATGGGGAGTGCGTTGAATTTATAGATTGCTTTGGGTAGTATGGACATTTTAATGATGTTGATTCTACCAACCCATGAACATGGTATGTTCTTCTATCTGTTTATGTCTTCCTCTATCTCTTTTTTTCAATGTCCTGTAGTTTTCTGAGTAGAGGTCTTTCACCTCTTTAGTTTAGTTTATTCCTAGGTATCTTAATTTTTTTGGTGTGATGGTAAATGGGATTGCTTTTTTAGTCTCTCTTTCTGTAAGTTCACTATTGGTTTATAGAAATGCCATAGATTTCTTGGCGTTAATTTTGTATCCTGCTACATTGCCGAATTCATTTATTAAGTCTAATAGTTTTTTGATGGAGTCTTTAGGGTTTTTTATGTACAACATCATGTCATCTGTGAATAAGGACAGTTTTACTTCTTCTTTTCCAATTTGGATGCCTTTTATTTCTTACTCTTGTCTAATCGCAATGGCTAATACTTCCAGTACTATGTCAAACAGGAGTGGTGAGAGCGGGCATCCCTGTCTTGTTCCTGTTCTTAAAGGAAATGGTTTTAGTTTTTGCCCATTGAGTATGATGGTGGCTGTGGGTTTGTCATATGTGACTTTTATTATGTTGAGGTATTATCCTTCTATTCCCACCTTGCTGAGAGTTTTTATCAAGAACGGGTGTTGGATTTTGTCAAATGCTTTTTCGGCATCAATTGATATGACTATGTGGTGTTTTTTCTCTCAATTTGTTTATGTGATGATCATGTTTATTGATTTGCAGATACTGTACCATCATTGCATCCCCAGGATAAATCCTATTTGGTCATGATGTATGATCTTACTGATGTACTGCTGGATCCGATTTGCTAGGATTTTGTTGAGGATTTTGGCATCTATGTTCATGAGGGATATTGGCCTGTAATTCTCTTTCATTGTGCTGTCTTTATCTGGTTTTGGTATTAGGGTGATGCTGGCTTCATAGAATGAGCTTGGAAGTGTTCCTTCCTCTTGAAATTTTTGGAATAGTATGAGGAGGATAGGTTTTAATTCTTAAGCAAGATTCATGCTCATCTTTAGATAGTATAGGTGGCATGGGTATAGCCTATTGAAACCTTTCTGAAATAGCAGAAGTCTGGGCTGGATATGCCCAAGCTGTGGCATGTCTACTATCCATAGGATTTTATGGGTTCTTTTCCTGTTTTGTCCATTTGCTATCATCAGAGACTGTACTTTAATTTGAATATGGGGTTTTAACAATAATAACAACAACAACAACAAACTGTGGCCATTTCTATCTTTTGAACTTATTTAAAAAGATGCAAGAGATGAGAAAACCTTTTTTTCAATCAACGTCTCTAAAGTTAAAGCTTCAGAGAAGAGCTTAAAAATCTCCCAGAACAAATTATCTTGTTTTAACATGTTTATCAATAGGAGATTAAAGGGAAGACGTATAAAAAGGCAATGAGGTGGGGGTAGTTATGGAAAAGAGCACAGGCAGCTTTTGAGATGCTGATAATGTTCTCTTGATCTGTGCAGTGCTAGTAACAAGGACATGTTGTTTTCAAATTTTTATTATGCTATACACTTATGATCAGTACATTTTTTGATTTGTGTTTCAATAAAAAGTAGCAAAAAACAAACAAAAAAAGCAAATATATAATTTGTGAAGGTGGTCAGGGTAAAACCAGCTATCATAAAGGCAAAGCCATAGTGAGGGCAAGGGTAGGATAATGTCACTTAAAATGGAGAGAGGATGCACTAAACAGGCCCGACCAGACCAGTAGCCAGAGTTTCTGGAGGGAAGTTTGAGATGGGGATGATGGTTTATGGTGGGAAGGGGGATAATGAATCAACATGCTAGCACTCAAAGGGAGTTGAAACCAGAAGTTGAAACAGGAAGCTAACTCAGGAGTCAAGTGTGCTGGATCATAGAATATTGCTAGAAGGAGTTTAGCAGGAATTAACATAGATCCTAGCAGCAGAGAAAGTAGGTCTGGGTCTCTTTTTCCCAATTTAGTAAGTGGCAGAGACCCTAGTCAGGGTCTTGGATGGGACAATACTCATTTAGAAGGTACAATTGTCAGTTACACAGAAAACATTGGTTCTCTATGTTCTCTGAGACTCAGTCTGGTTTATCTTGGCATCTCCTGGAGCACTTCCAAATGACAAAGAGTCCCTTTTGTGTACTGTTTGAATCTCCAACCCAGGCAAGGATCAGATTTAGTTGACATCCTTACTAAACCAGATGGTTGGATGGTTCTGCCAATTTTTCACTTGACATACACTTGTTGAGCACCTACTATGTGCCAGGAGCTGTTGAATATGTTGAGCAGGCAATGAACAAAGCAGACAAAATCCCTGCCCCTTAATGCTTACACCATGTTGATGATGTCTAATATATCACAACTGATGGGCTTATTTAATTTAGAGTTTTATAAGCAAAAAAAAAATATCTGAGAATCATCAAACATGACAATGGTTAAAAAATACACACGTGTGCCCAATGGTTAACTTAGGCATGTGTACACACATAAAGGATATCACACAAAGGGATATTATTTGCTAACTGCCAGTCCAAGGAGAGTTTATTTCATAGGGTCAAAAAGACCCATGTTTAAGGCTTAAAGTTTAAAACCTCTCCTCTTTCTCCCTGGGTGAAGGTGAGCAATTTGCTTATCTTCTCTAGGTCCCAATTTTTTCTCACTTATGAAACAAGAATAATTTAGTAACCTATCTTCTAAGGTTGATATGAGGGTTGATATGTTTATCTTAGTTACTAACTCATAATAATTATATTTATAACTATGTAATAAAAGGTAATACATTCTGAATCCCCAAATACTTTCAAGTCTTCCTGCTTTCTTCAGCCCCTCTTTTTATATGAGTCCCATGTAAACTTTCTCAAGTGTCTTAAGCTCTCTTCTGTATGTTTTGGGATGCTCAGGGTCTGTTGCAGTATTAGTAAGGATTGTTCAGGTGGGGAGATTTACAGTTTCCTGGGCCTCTTTCTTTTTGAATTCCTACCCCATCCAAATTCTTGATCCACATTCAGTAGGTCACAGTCTTGCCTCCTGAAACCTGTCCCATGCTCAGGCACCTCCGTTTCACCTTCATTCCCTCCAAATATGAGTAACACAAGACTGTTGGGTGCAATAGGCTGTAGTTGAAGATTTGGTGACAACCATTGGAGCCCAGTTGTCCAGACAGGGGCACCCTCATGGAGAATTCTTCACTGACCACCTTTCCTTCCCTGAAACTTGGATTCATCCCTGACTTCTCTTTATATCACTCTTCATATCCAACCCACTAGGAAATCCTGATGTATTTATCTTCAAAATATTCAAAACATGAACCTTTTTGTAAAATTCATGTTTTCCAAGTGCCTAGAACAATGTCTGGCATAAAGAAGGTGCTCAATAATTATTTGTTGAATAAATGAATAAAAATGTGGTCAGAACAGTACCTGGCATGAAGAAATATATAAATTTAAACTTTTAGTAATATAAGTTTTTGTAGTCTATAATTTAGCCTTTCAAGTGGTTATTATCAGAAATAAGTTTTCTCAGTAGAAAAGTGATTGTCCTAAACCTCAAACTTCATTAATTAATTAGCACTTGGTTGTACTATCTGTCTTGCTTCCCCAGGATTGATCATCTTGAGTGTTTAGTAAAGTTAGTTTCCCAAGTTTATAGAACTGCAGAGAAAAAACTGAGTCTCTAGTGATCTCTTAAAGGAACAGGTCAGGTCCCTTGTTAGGATCAGCTTGAGACTAGATGAAAATCCTCTTTCTTCACCATAAGTGTCACTTCCGTAGGTTTAAATAGCATCTGGTTGATTGAGGTAAGGGACCATCTAAACTGTCAGGTGTTTGCAATTAAAAATAAAACTGTATAACCAAGAAGCCATTATCACAAGTTCTACACATGTTTGACCAGTGGTCAGTAAACTGCGGCTCATAAGCCACATGCAGCTCTTTGGCCCCTTGAGTATGGCCACGAAGTTTCAATCGCACTGTACGTGCTCGCCCACACGTGGTATTTTGTGGAAGAGCCAAACTCAAGGGGCTGTAGTTTGCCGACCACTGTGTTAAACAATGTATCAAATACATTGCAAAAGGTATCAAGAATATGAGAAACATGCACATTTGAATTTCTGTTCAGTGAGACAGCTTTTCTTATGGTTACCTCTATAAAAATTTTAGATACATTAACATTGCTCTGCTTAAATTATTTTTTATAATTCTCTATAACATATATGAAATATGCTTCCTTAGTCTAACATTTCAGGAACCCCATATACACTATAGGAGTAGAAAATATTGGACCCAAGACCCCAAGTTGTGTTTTCATTCCTTCCATGTGTTAATTTAGTCTCAGCATTCTTCTTCATGGAACATTCCAAGCAGTTCTTATCAATTGATCCTTTGCCTTCCTATAGCCTACTCTCAATATGGCAGCCAGAGAGAGCCTTTAACATGTAAGGCAGATGACTTTCTTTTTTTTAAAATATATTTTATTGATTTTTTACAGAGAGGAAGGAAGAGGGATAGAGAGCTAGAAACATCGATGGGAGAGAAACATTGATCAGCTGCCTCCTGCACGCCTTCTACTGGGGATGTTCCCGCAACCCAGGTACATGCCCTTGACCGGAATCGAATCTGGGACCTTTCAGTCCGCAGGCCGATGCTCTATCCACTGAGCCAAACCGGTTAGGGCGGCAGATGACTTTCTTAATCTGATCAATGTCCTCACCCCAATTATTCACCCTAAATGATTTTCTCTCTCTCTTGTTTTGTCTCTTGGTACTCTTCCTCACCAACTATCTGCCAGCTGTGCTGACCAACTTGTTTCCTCAACACACTACAACCTTCCAGCTTCAGGACCTTTGTGCTGGCTGTTGTCCCCTTCCATAACATTTTCCATAAGTGTAACTTCACAGGTAACTTCCTTACCTTAAGTTTTTTCTGAAATCTTACCTTTTAATGATACCTATCATAGCCAACAATTTAAAAATGCAATCCCCTTGTGGTAGGCAGAATAATGCCCCTCTCCAGATGTTCACATCCTAATCCCCAGAACCTGCGAATATATGACCTTACATAGCAAAAGGAACTTTGCAGGTGTGATTAAGTTAAGGATCTTGAGATGAGGACATTATACTGTATTATCTGTGTGGGCCTGATATAATCACAAAGGTTCTTATAAGAGGGAAGCAGGAGAGTCAGAATCAGAGATGTGACATAGAAACAGGTAAGAGAGGATAACAATTTGAAGATGTTATCTTGCTGGATTTGAAGATGGAGGAAGAGACTATGAGCCAAAGAATTGCAGGTGATCTCTAAAGGTTGAAAAAGGCAAGGAACTGAATCTCCTTTAGAGTCTCCAGAAAGGATGCAGTCCTGCTAATACCAATACCTTGATTTTAGAGCGTCTGACCTGCAAACCATAAGATAGTAAATTCATGTTTTTAAAAACTATTATTTATGGTGCCCTATCTGGTTTGGATCAGTGGATAGAGCATTGGCCTCTGGACTAAAGGCTCCTAGGTTTAATTCCGGTCAAGGGCATGTACCTTGGTTGCAGGCTTGATCCCTGGCCCTGATCAGGACGCATGTGGAAGGCAACAAATCGATGTGTCTCTCTCACATTGATGTTTCTGTCTTTCTCTATATATATCTCCCCCTCCTTTCCACACTCTCTCAAATCAATGGAAAAATATCCTCTGGTGAGGATTAACAACAACAAAAACAAAACTATTATTTATGATAATTTGTTACAGCAGCAAAAAGAAATGAACACACTCCCCACTCCATGTCATTCATCAACATCTATTATACCAATGTGTTTATCATGTCTACTGTTTATAGTCTCTCTCTTGCCTCACCCTCTGCGCCCCTGTAGAATGTAAGCTCCACAAGGGAAGATCTCTTTGTTTTCTTTATTGCTGTAAAGCTGCACTTAAGAACCTGACATATAGTAGGTGCTCAGGGAACATTGCTGAATTAATTGGTTAGTTCTTAATCTATTGTTACTCTCTGAAATTACTTCTTGCCACTTAAAAGGAATCATAATTACCAAGTAGTATATACTGTACATAACTGTAGGTGCTATACTTTTATATGACCAGCAGTACAGCAGGTTTGTTTACACCAGCCATCACCACAGACACATGAGTAACGGCATTGTGCATTATGCTGACTATGCCACTAGACGATAGGAATTTTAGGCCCCATTATAATCTTATGGGACCACCATTGTATATGTGGCCCATCATTGATGGAAATGTCATTATGTGGCGCATGACTGTAGTTATCTCCCAGTTTTGCACTTAAATTCTCTTACCTTTAGTACCAACTAGTTTTCAGTCAGGAGGCAGAAACCACACAGTAATTAGAACACAGAGAGTTTAATATAAAGAGTTATTAACTAATAAAAGAGGACCAACTACTAAGGGTAAAGAATAATTCTAAACAATACAGGGAAGCAGATGGTAGGGGCATCCACTACTTTCAGGGCTGAGGCAGAGTACCTAAGGCAGGAACAAATTTTGAGAAGCCCCCCATAGACCTCACTGAGGTGCTGCAGACAGGGGCCAGCAAGTAGGAAACTACTGGCTAGGGTGCCAACTAAACTCACTAGGAAGCTACTTACTAGGATGCAGATGAGACTCATAAGAAGTTGACCAGGAGGTGCTACAAAACACTCTGAAAAGCTGCCCTCTGGTTTGCTAGTGGAATTTTATTGGAAGCTCTTTGTAATAATGTCACCGAAACTGGAAAGGAAGCCACCTGTGGGAGTATTCTGAAACTCACTGAGGTGTGGGCACATCTAGGTGTTCTGAATGCCCCTGGCCACTGCGTCATGCAGAAGCAAGCAAGAAACAAACAGCACATTAAGAAAAGGAACCTCCCTTTACCCTGCCATGTAACTCTAGCACCTTTTATTGGTAAAACGTAATACTGCACCATTTGGCAAAGGAGAAATATTTATGGGATCCAGCTCCAATATCACAAATCAGGGCAAAGAAGGGTGGATTTGGAGCTGAGAGGCATCACACAGGTAACTGGAACACCTTTGTAATTTCTCCTGAATGCTAGTAATATGGTAAGCCCCTTCTCCCTATCTCCCGCCATGGTTTATATGACATTTAACATAGCTCTGACCACATGTAGTAAATACTTGGTTGACTGTAAATTAGATTTTCCTGAAGTCTTATTTGCTCCATAGCCAAGGAAGGTGAAGGCTTCATCTCTCCCTTTGTGTTATCCTATTCTGAAATCTAATGACAGAGCAGTTCAACCATGAGTGAACAACAGCTGCCACCAAGCTAGCAATTTCCAACTGCAAACCAGGCTGTGATTTTCTCCTCAGCGATTATGCCATCTTGGATGTCATTTTCAAATTGCTGAAGCCAAGCTGGGGCGAATTTAGATTTTGTTTATTAAACTCTCACTTGGTGGGAAGCAGCCCTGTCAGCTGCTAATTCTCCCAGTGTCAATTTTTACTCAGGTTTCCAAGGCCAACCCATCAAGGAAGTATGTTCCCACCTTCTTCTTTTGTCATA
Organism: Myotis daubentonii; assembly: GCF_963259705.1. Classification (NCBI taxonomy): domain Eukaryota; kingdom Metazoa; phylum Chordata; class Mammalia; order Chiroptera; family Vespertilionidae; genus Myotis; species Myotis daubentonii. The sequence goes on along the minus strand of NC_081861.1, from coordinate 127,857,047 downwards.
AGGATTCAGATGGTTCACAGACCAATCTGTTCAGACCAGAATTACTTAAACTGTACAAATCTGCTTTGTGTCTAGAGAAGGAGAGTGTACAGTCTAACATTTATGTTCATTTTAACGTATTTCATGGCTTCTAGAGGCCTTCAAAAATCTTATTTTGTGTGAATTCAAGCACCTCCTCACTCCAAGGGTTCTAGTAAGTGGCCTAGTCCAAAAGTAAAATTTCCTAGCCCTGGGTTTACCACCAACTATAGTCCTCTCCAGTCTTCCCTTGCCTATGATTAATATGTGATAGTATTCTTTCCTTAACCTGAATATAACAAGTTTGCTCAAATATTAGCCTAACATTAGTAATTGTGGCCCATATTTGTTTATTTGGAGACAAAATAGTTTTAGGTCTTGAGTTAGACAAATTTGTATGAGCTCAGACTCTATTGTTTATTGCTTATATGTTTATTACTTGGATATGTTACTTTGCTCATTTAAATTTCAGAATTTCCTTTGGTAAACCAGTGCTAACTGAGGGGAATGGGGCAAGTTACCCTCTTTGAATGTTAGTTAGTTCCTACTTAGTAAGTAGGGACTAGTGGTATTTACTTCAGAGGGTGGTTATGAGGATAATGTCTATAAAGCCCTTAACCAGTGAATGTTCAATAAATGTCAACTGTGACCGTATCAAAAACCAGACAATTTCAATCTTTCTAGTCCAAGCTACTATCACCTCTTCCCTGAACTACCACAATGACTTCTTAACTGGTGTTCCTACTTGCACTTTTGCCTAGAGTCTAGTTACCACACAGCAGCCTGACCAATCTTTCTAAATGTAAACCAGATCTATTCAAAGCCCTATGTTGACTTCTCATCACGCTTTGAACAAAATTCAAAGCCTACCATGGCCTATAAGGCCTTACGTGATTTGGCCTTTGTCTATTTATCTGATCTCCTTTCTTACTGATATCCTTTATCCCTCACTTTCATCAAGTCATGATTTTGTTGTGGTTCCTTGACCATGCAGGCATGTTCCAGTTCTGGGACTTTTTATGTGTTGATCTCTCTCATTGGAATGCTTCTAATCCCAGGCATTCACATCACTAATGATTTACTATGGCCTTTTATTCAGGTGCCCCCTCAAGTATTTTCTCCTCAAGAGGTCTTCCTTGATCATAGTACATAAATGACTCCTATCTCCCATCCACCTGTCTCTAGCCCATTACCTTATTTTCTTCATGACATGTATTGGCGCCTAACATTATACTATATATTTATTTGTTTATGATTTTTTGTTCCATTAAAATGTAAGTTTCATAAAGGCATGAACTTTGTTCACCATGAGCCAATACTTGCCATATATTAGGTGCACAATAAATATTTTTCAACATAATGATTATTATTGTTATTATTCATGACTTTGAGTCCTATAAAATTTTGGATCTTTCGCGAAGCTCTCCTTAGTATGCTAATGCCTCTAACAGTGGCAAATTTATCTGTTTTTTGGTAAATGGTTTAAGTCTTAGCTGATATTCCCAGAAATGAGATACTGTATACACCTAGACTCCAAGTCTTTGGAGGAAGATAAATGTGGCAGGTACTATGTGTACACTCATCCCCATCTCCTTGGTTTACCCCAGAGGTCACCTGACAACAGTTCCTTACAGGAGGAAATTCTTGGTTCTTTCATCCCAGGAGTGTGGTTGGAAAGCAATGTTGAAGAGTTAACGCTCCAAGAGTGACTATTAACCAATGAGGGATGGACTTGATTATTAAATACTCTAGCTTCCTCAGTCCTCAGTTGGACTATTTTGTTACATGCGGTTTCTCTGAGGGTCTCCAGAGGGATAGGGCCATAGCTGCCCATCGTGGAAACCTTCTTATGGATGCACCTTTTACTGGTTTCCCTCTTTTCCTTTTCTCACTATATCTACCCTCTCATTCATACTCTTAGGGATGACCTACTAAATAAACTAGTTACAACCACATCCTTGCTTCAGCATCTGCTTTTTGGAGAACCCAATTAAGGCAATGATCATCATCAAAATGTCAGCTGCCCCTGCAGACAGCTTGCTCTGAGACTCCAGTGTACATCCATAAGGGCAGAGATGGGCTGGTGACCCAACTGTCCTGTGCTCAGGAGCAAACCTTGATTCTGGTCACTGACCTTTTGTCCTCAACTACACTTCCTCACCTCTGCTTCCTGAGGCTTCAGAGTCCCCTTCCCCCTTGTACATCAACTTTTGGGAGTCCACAGGGGTTGATGTGCCAATTATGCCCCTCACAGGGCATTCTTATCTGCTCTCAGATCCTAGAATGGCCACTTTAAGGCTCATATTGCGTCTTCTACAACACATGTTTCTGTAACTTTTCCCTCAGAGGTGAAAATGGTTGACTCACACAATATATATTCTCTGAAAGAATTATCTGGCGGTGGTTCTGATTAAAGGCTTTATTTTCCACACCACACTGTAGGGAAGTAATTACAAATGCAAGATCTGGAGTTAGATTGGGTTCAAATCTCATTCCACCACTTGCTGGCTATATGAGTGTGGGTAAAATAAACTGCTGTATGCCCCTTGTTTCCTCTACTGTAATATGGGGATGATAATATCACAGCCTCAAAGTATTATGAATATGAAATATATTAAAATATGTAAAGCATTCAGGATAGTGTCTGATATGTAGTAAGCTCTCCATAAGTGTTAATTATTATGTTAGTTTGAGTTTCTCCAAAGTAGATCTTGAAATAAAAATTTCAAAAATAAATTATTATTTTGGAGGTGATTATGAAAAACATTGGTAGGGAAGTAAAACAGGTTAGGGAATAAGACCACAAAGACTGTGTTGTCAAGCCAGTGATTATTGTGGGCAACTGAAGCTCAATCACACTGGGGAACCGTAGAACACTATGTAGAATATGCCACAGAGATATCCCAATTAGGGTAACCAATTATCTGGGTTAGAATGGGGCTGAGAGGTTTCCTTAGATGTGGGACTCCCAATACTAATAGCAGGACAGTCCTGTACAAACGGGAATGAGTTGGTCACCTTAAAAAGGAAGACTATTTATGCAGCAGCTCGCTCTCTCTCTCTCTCTCTCTCTCTCTCTCTCTCTCTCTCTCTCTCCCATGTGGACTGACCAATCACCTATGACCGGAGAGTTACAGGGTTTTACACTAAGTAACATTTGACTTTGATAGGTAAGTACCAGAAGATATGGGTGGGGAAACAACAGCATCTACTACAGCTCTTACTATCACTCAATTCCTTCTGCAACACCTTTCCCCCCTCTCCTCCTGGAGTATTTGAGAGAGGTGGTGGAAACTTGGGATAAGAAATACCATCTTTTCAATTTGCTTTCTTTTTCTATTGGTTTAGAGACCAGGGGAGCACTTGCATTTTTTAATTATCAATGATAAAATTCCCCTGGGTCTCTGTTTCCTCACCTTTAAACCAAGATTAGGATTGGATGATCTCTCAAAGACCCTTTGTAACTCTGTATACATTTCTCATCTAAGCATGAATCAAAATAATTTGATACTTTTGTGAAGATACTTTCAGGTTCACTATGTTAAAAATATAGAGTATATTCATTGTTTAATCAGAATGTCCGTTACTGGGGAATTCAAAGAATTGTCACCCTTAAAAAGTAAATAATAGTCATCAGTGTCTTCTACAATGAATTTATTACAGAGAGTATTATATAACTTATATCTGCAATCTCCAAATGGATGTCAATGTTCATAAAGCACCTAACAAAGGCACTTTTGTTGAAACAGCAGTAATATAAATGAGGGCCTGTAAGGTCTGTGTGTCAGACCTAAAGAGTTGTAGAGCTGCTATTGACATTGTGAGCTAGCCAATCGAGGATGGGAAGCTATCCAACCAAGTAAATATTCTTATTTCAAAAAATGGTTCAGCAATATCCTTCCTGAAATGGACCAAAACATTTCTGGTTAATAGACCATTTATTCTCATTCTGTTCCTACACTCACAGCCCTTGGCCCACTCACTGCCATAGCAAAGGTTCAAATATGTCTCTATGTTTTCTGATCAGACTCTGGGGTAGTATAAAGTTAAAAACAAGTCATTTTTGGATGTTATTTTGATTGTAGCAACTAAAAACTAAAATAATGTATCTCTGCATTTCATTTTTTTCCTATTACTTTCTAATTTGTCAGTTAGGAATGCATTTAGCTGCAAGTGACAAAACATTCATCTAATAATATCATGAAGACTTGTGTTGTATATTTAACCAGAAGTGCAGAACTAGGTGGTTCATGATCAATAATGGAACCCAGTGATGTTGTCAAGGACTCGGGTTTTCCCTGGATTCATCTGTGCCAGAAGCCGGTCCATCCTTGCTGCTTGACACAGTCACTGCAGGAAAGAAACATCTGCACAGCATATGTTTCAAGGGACCTGGTGTATATAGCATACTGTTCTTAATATGTTTGCTCCCCTTAGCGCTATGTGTTTTAACCAAGGTCACCTCTCCGAGAAAGGTTGTTTCCCCAGGTAGGGATTTTTCCCTGAAGTTAGGGAGGGGAGAAAACCCCTTAACTAAGTGCCAGGCAGGTAGTTAATCACTTTAACTACAAACAATCATGCTTAAGCTACATAATCTTTACTCCCTGAAATGGAGATAAGAAACGCCCTAACCTTTGCAATAGAAATTGACAGGATTAAAATCAACTGGTATAAATACAGATGTAACAAGACAATAAAAGCCAGAACTTGGCTGGAGATCCTAACCAGAACTTGGCTAGAGATCCTGGCTAGGCTGCTGATCAACTGAATGCTGTCTCCATGTCATTCCTTCTTTGCCGACTCCGTCCACACCTTTGGGGACCCCTGGACCTGCTGGGGTTGGACCCCAGCACATCTGCTCTATTATCTCTAGTGTATTCAGTGATGTCTCCTCTCATAGCAAGATGGATGGCTCAGGTTTGTACGACACCATCCTAAGGAAGAAACTTGGAAAGTGATAAAAAAGGCTTTCTCTTTATCATCTCTTTTTCAGAGAAAGCAGGTTTTTTTCCTAGAAGGCCCAGAAGACTTCTCTTTTTGTGTCATTGATCAGAACAGGTCCATATGCTCAATCCTAGAACAATTACTGGTAAAGGGGTAAGGGAATTCCACATTTGTCTGAGATTAATCACAATTCATTCCCTGGGGCTGGATACTGTCAAAGTCTAAATTTCAAATGGTTAATAGCATGCCTCTTATCAAGCGTAAAATGAACACATGTCAAAGATAACTCCTTAATGAGGGAGCCATCAAAATAGTAAAATTGGTTCAAAGTTGGTTAGGGGAAAGTGATAGATAGGGTCAAGGAAAGAAAGGATGTTGAAATGCAATTGCTAAATTAGTTATAAAATTTATTAATATCCTACAGTATGATAAAACTGTAACCTTAGAGGTTATCTTTTTCATTAGACAGAAATTCCTTGCAACTTATTAATGTTCTACAAATTAATATCTCTCTTTACAGAGCCAAGAGTTAATTGTAAGTCAAATAATTGTACATTTCCCTGAAGAATTAGATACTCTTTGGTTGATCCTATTAGACATAGAACGACAGGCAGTCATTATTTTGCCTTGTTTCCAAGTTTGGGATACTATTTCTTAACAGCACATAGCTAAAAGAATCCAAATTGAGGTTTTCTTAGCAAAAATGAAGGAGGAAGTGTTTGTTGGGAAGGCAATCAATAGTATCTGCCACAAATCTCTTATTATCTCTTATTTCAAATGACTAAATATCATTACGTGCTTTTAATAGTTTTTGTAGAATATTGTCTTTAACATGTCCAACAATGTCAAGTTCTCTCAAACTGTTATCATTATATCTTCTATTTTTAGTATGATTAAAGTATTATATTTTGAGTGGTATTTCAGTGTCAACAGGAGTAATTTTTATTGGCATTTCAATCTAGGTTCTAATTTTGGATGGACATGCTGATTTCTTTACTCATCTTCCTTGAAAATAAAGTATTATCACTGATTAAATGATTATGACAACAGGAGGCCTTTTTTGATTTTCATTAGAGCATGTTTTCCATTTTGATCTATTTTCTTTGAAGATGACCCTTGAAATTTATCTCCAAGAAGAGATTGCTTCTTTATTTCCACAAGCTCATCTATGGATAACTAAATCCCAATAACACTGAAGTTTCCCAGTGACTTAGTCTGTGAAGGCTTGTTTATTTTTCTGCATTATTATTTTTTTCCTATTGATTCAATAAAGCCAAATCTAGGGCTGTATTTTAAAACTACCTGTGAATTCCACAGTGGACATCTTGATCTTAGGGAAAAACAAAGCTTGCCTCCAATTTCAAATGGCTCAAGCAGAACTGGATACAAGTTATAAGAAAGCAATGCTGTGCCCATGGGGGAGGTGGGAGAGGTCAATGGGGGGAAAAGGGGATATATGTAATACTTGCAACAATAAAGATTTAAAAAATAAACCAAATGCTATAACACATTCCACTTAGCATAAGATTCACTGTGAAGGAATTTGTCTAATGGTGAAGCTTGGAATTAGCAGCTGTTTGTAATTAAACAGGTGACACTCGCTCTAGAGATTTCACTTGCAAGTGAGTCATGCCACATGGGTTCTATAGAAGCATGTGAGAAATGCATGATTAGCGGTCTTTCTATGACACCTCTTGGACCTGTCATTCTATTTTTGTGGCTTAACAAAGAAGATTCTAACAAAGAAGATTCTAACAAGTGAGAATTGAAATCTTGTTTCAAAAACCAAAAACCAGTTAGACAGCATTTTGGGGAAGGAAACATGGATAGTGACTCTTTCCTAAAATCATATTTCTATATTCACAAGTGAGGTAGCTTTTTTTTAGTGAAAGAAATCACTAGGAAGATTACTGCACTTAGATTGTTCCTGAGGATATTTATTGTTTATAGTTGAGCTTTCCTTAGAAGACCAGGTGACTATTACATTGAAATGTAAATAATAAAATTGCAAGGCTTTAGGATTATCTCAGCAGGCATGACACTAAAGAGGGAGTTGACCAGAAGGAAGAGTTTCTCAACTGGCCAATATGAAGAGAAATTGATGCTTAATCTGTCAAAGGTCTGATTTCTTTTTTATTAATTATAAATATGAAAAACAAGTATTGGTAACGTAAAACTCCTATACTTTAACCGTTCTATTTTGGTTTTCTAATGTCTTCCCTTAAGAAATTTATTATTTAAAACACTTTCAGTAATAAAGATAAATTTAAAAAGAGAAAGGATTAATTTGATATGAAGTGTGGGGAAAGGATCAATTTTAATACATTTCTTTGTAGACAACATCATAAAATAACAATCTGTCTCCTATCTTCATATTACATTATTTATCAAAATACTGGTTTCATTTTTTCCAGGCCTCTTTATAGTCCCATATGTACATATAAATACTTTGTGTTAGAATGCATGTCAAAGATACAGTTTGTAATCTGCTTTCTCCATTTAATACTTTATCATAAGTGTCACAATTATTTTAATTGGCAGTCTTACTATATGGTAACTTTTATAATAGTTTATTTGACTATTTGTCTGTTGGACATTTATGGCCTTAACTAATTTTTACTGCTGCAGTAAAAACTCATACATGAAGTTTTTTTCTATTTAATATTATTTGTTATTTGGCAGATATATTAGTCAAGATAGGCTGGGTTATGTTTTAGTAACAAATTTACCACCATATATCAGTGGCTTAATACAATAATGACTTGTATCTCATTCATGATACATATCCATCATGAGTCAATGTGAGGAAGGTCACACAGTCCTTAGAGACCCAATCAGATAGAGATATAGCAATATTGTAGCTGCCATTTAAAGAAAGAGATGCTTTTACTGCTTCTACCCGGGAGTGACACATATCCCTTTGTTTATAGCCCATCAATCAGAACTAGTCTGTAAGGGAGTTGGGAAATAGAATTAAGCAAACAGAGTATTTGGAGAACATTACAGATTCTTCAAAATAAGGGGTTGGGAGAGGGAAGAAATATTATTTTCTTACAATGAATTCCTGATTTATTGGAATTGCTTCATCAAATAAAGAAGACATATATGTACTTTTGGAAACTTGTTTGCAGAGTGATTTACAAAGAGATGTGTGGGTTTTGTGTGTGTGTGTGTGTGTGTGTGTGTGTGTGTGTGTGTGGTGGCTGATGGTATAGAGAGGTGGTAAAGAACATGGACTGGGGTCTGAGGCATATCTGTATTTGTGTCCTGACACTCAGTGGCTATGTGTTCAGGCAAATTACTTAGTCTTTCTAACCTTCAGTTTCCTAATTTGCAATATGGGTGTGATTATGTCTACTGCACTTAGAATTAAATGAAAGTGTCTGTGTACCAGTAAGTGCTGGCATAGTGTTCTGGCTTATGGTCAGTGCTCAATAAATGGTATTATTTCCCCCCACTTTTCTTCATGTTTTTCATTATAAACTCATACCTTATAATTTTACATATACAAAATATTAAACATTTTAAATTTGTATCATTTAATAGGTTCAACAATTACTGGGTTTAAATGTAGTAATTATATGTATGTTCAAACAAATGACGTAAAAAATCATGCTTTTCCCATAGTCACAGTGGTTCTGACAAGGAGGCTTTCTTTGGCTTCTGATCACTAAAATCAGAATCATCTCTATTATCTTTTCTTTAATCCTAATTGGAGATACAGTGATGTTTATAAGGCTAAACCATTATGTGTGTACAGATTTTGAGTATCCTGTTCTTGAGATTTGGAGGCAAAATAAAGTATCATAATGGAGATAGGAGATGGATAATGTTTTATAGGCTGTGGTATTAAAAACATGTGAGATCATTGGCTTTATATTTCTCACAAAGATAACAATTCCTTATTTAAATGTTTCTTTGTGATTTTATCAAATAGGTTTTATTTATATGATACACCATCTGGGTGTCTGATACTGAGCAAATGTTAATGTTCTTTTTATTTTTGTGGTACTAATAAACATATTTAAAAACATTTTTGAGAGTTTTTTATATAGTTTTACTGTGCCAAATTCTATGGTATTCAAAACTAATGGTTCTGATCTAAAAGGAATATATCTTAGAGCTATGGAGATAAATATATATGTACATGGATAACTATTATTAATAGTAGCATAGTTGTTATTATTAATCCTCACCTGAGGGTATTTTTCCATTGATTTTTAGAGAGAGTGGAAGTGAGCGGGAGAGACAGATAGAGAGAAACATTGATGTGAAAGAGACACATTGATTGGTTGCCTCCCATACACGCAGAGCAACTTCCTTCAAGAGTCATTGGCCAAAATTAGGTCACATGCCCATTTTTGAACCAAGTTCTATGAAAGGGAAAAAACTATCCTGAGCACTAAGATATTCCCTTAAATTTGTGCAGTGGTACTCACTTCCCCTGAAGAACATGGCTGCATGGGGGCAGGGTGGGTCCCTGAACAAAACTGAAGTTCTACTATGAAAAAAAATGGGAGAAATAAGTGTTGTGTGTTATTCTTCCATCTTCAAATCTGAAGCTCTGCATATTTCCCCTGAGGAAAAAAAAAACAATAGCCCCTGGCTTCTGGGAGTTAGCCTGGTACCATCAGCAGGGCCTTGTGTTGCTGTGAGCTGGCTGGGCACTCAAAGCTGGGTAATGTTATATTCTAGTTGAATATAAAACTATTTCCCAGAACCCCAACATCAGATGAGGCTGCTCTATGGCCACAATGGATCAAAACAGAAACAAGATCACCTGATAATCACATTTGAACACAGACAAAACATAAACATTGCTCAAACCACAAAAATGACCAAACATGTCCCTCTCCCAGATAGTATGAATGACTACCGCTTCTTTACCAGTCATAGCTTTAGTCTCATCTAGTCTTCCCTCTTCCTAGATGAGATTTATTATGACACACAATCATAGAATTAACACTGCTTTCCGAAAGCATCCAATTTAGAGCAAAGCCATGCTTCCTGAAACCCTCCTTCAAAGCACCTGACCCAGGGCCAAATATACTAAGATAAGTCTTTTTTTTAATATTTTATTGATTTTTTACAGAGAGGAAGGGAGAGAGATAGTTAGAAACATCGATGAGAGAGAAACATCGATCAGCCGCCTTCTGCACATCTCCTACTGGGGATGTGCCCACAACCAAGGTACATGCCCTTGACCGGAATCGAACCTGGGACCTTTCAGTCTGCAGGCCGACGCTCTATCCACTGAGCCAAACCGGTTTTGGCAATGACATTCCCACAGAATCCCCATGGTGTTTTTTTTTTTTTCTTCAAGAAATAATAAACCCAGCTTGTCAGCTTATTCAACTACAACTTGGTTCCTTTTGGCCACAATTCTCACGGGGACCTCAGCTGTGCTATTCTAGGTTGCCTTGGGGAAACACCACTCTGAATTATGGACCCTAGTTTATCCTATTGTCTTCTTGCTGTGGCCCCAGGAATTGACTAGTCAAATAGAGAGACCAGGGAAGTCAGGGTACATTTGAAAAAAATGAAACATGGTAGGAGTAAGGGCAACAGACTCTTGACTATTTCATGTTATTACTTAGAGCGGTGTCTAGCATATAGTAAATGCTCTCTAAACCGTATACTTTATATTGTATTTATTACTATTACTACTACAGCGATAATGGCCAAATGCTGATATAGTTTTCATTAAAGAGTGGGAGAAGTTGAATGTAGGTGGCTATGGCCACAGATGGGAATTTAGACATTGAAGGCACACTTCAGTTCCAGATGATGAGCAGTAGAAAGTTTCTATGCTTGTGAATTGCTAAACTGAAGTTGAAGAATAGATCATGTGAATGTTGTCTTGGCTATGTGGCTCAATCAGTTGGAGTTGGAGTGTTGTCCCATATACCAAAAGTTTTCAGGTTCAATCTCCAGTCTGGGCACATATGGGAGGGAGACAACTGATATCTCTCTCTCTCTCTCTCTCTCTCTCTCTCTCTCTCTCTCTCTCTCTCTCTCTCTCCCTCCCTCCCTCCCTCTTTCTCCCTCCCTCTTTTCTCTCTAAAATTAATAAAAATACATATCCTCGGGTGAGGAATTTAAAAAAGAAGAAACTGTATTAGTGTCTAAGTTTAGGTTCCCTCAGATGCAGACCCTGAAAATAATATTTGTGTTTAAAATAAATGGGGGATGGGATGGAGGAGTTGAGAAAGTCATTGAGTAGATAAGTGCAATGAGGGGAGTAAGAGTGTGTATAGACAGATGACATTAAGTAACAATGGGTTGAGATAGATAGCTCATAATTTCTGCCATTTTTGTAAGACTGGGGGAACAGTAATATGGGAAAAGAATGAAGAGTGAGGAGACTCCTCACTGCACATCATGGGGCAAAGAAGAAATAATAGCCTCTGATGGAGAGGGTTCCAGGAGTAGAGGTGTCCTCTAGGGCAGAGTCTGAGACAAGAAGGTGGAGTATCAAGGAGAATTTGTTTACTATATAAAGAAGTGTTCAGGACATGGGGTGGAGATTTTGAAAGGGAGGGAAGAAGTGGGTGGTCATACCAGGGAAAATATTCAAAGCACTAGGGAATAAAAATGAGTTCAGATGACCAGGAGGGCTTCTTTCTGTTTAGGGTAGTGAACTTGAATAACAGCAGCGTGAGGCAGGCTCAGCTGTCCTCTGGGTCCGGGGAGGGGCAAGGACATTGTGCTATACCTAGGAACCAGCCAGGCCTGCATAGATTTTTTTTTGGAGGGAGTCCTGCTCTAGGCAAGCAGCCTGCAGGCTTGTGCACTATACATTAAGTCATTAATGAATCCGTTCAACATAATTCAACATTTAGAGAATGATGGCTATGTGCAAACTGGGTTAGGGACTACCATTTTATCAACAACAAATGGGTGGCCTGCTTTAAGGAAAACAAGCACTAGCATATGAAAATGAAATTCAATATTGCATTAGCACAGAATTGTTTATTTGGGGAATTGATTAATGACAGGATTCCTCCCTAAAGCTGTGTTGTGGATAACTTTTTTGAATCTACCTACTGTGAAGAGGTGCCTTTATATGAACTAAGTTCCAACATTGCCCCTCTTTCCCCTACAATTCTGTAATGAGCATATTTTAAAATGCAATTGGCCCTGGCCAATTTGCTCAGTAGTTAGAGCATCAGGTCTTGGACCAAAGGGTTGTGGGTTAGATTCTCAGTCAAGGGCACCGTACCTTGGTTGCAGGTTCCATCCCTGCCCTTGTTGGGGTGCGATTGGGCTGCAAGCGGGAGACAACCAATCAATGTGTCTTTCTCATATCTATGTTTCTCTCTCTCTCTCTCTCTCTCTCTCTCTCTCTCTCTCTCTCTCTCTCTCCCTCTCTCCCTCTCTCCCTCCCTCCATCCCTCCATCCCTTCCTCCCTTCCAGTCCGTCTAAAATATCAATGGGAAAAAATATCCTCCAGTGAGGATAAAACAAACAAACAAAAAGCCCCGCAATTGGTAAGGGAGCATTGCATGGCAGTTGAGAACATAGATTGGAACCAGGCAAGTTTGAATCTGGCTCCCCCACTGAGCTGTTGGCCTTGGGCAGGTTGCTTTGTTTATCCATGCCTCAGTTTTCTCATCTATAAAATGAAGATAACATTATGCACTTCACAGACTTGTTATGAGGATTAAATTATTTTGAAATTATTAGTAAAATTTTAAAATTATTTGTAAATAATTAGTAAAAATTACTTGTAAAATGCTTAGAGCAGTAAGTGGTAAATAGGTGTTAAACAAAATTAAGACATGTAGGAAATTTTCAAGCAGTAGCAACCAACTCATGGTTACTTCAATTTAAAAAGGAGATTTCTACATTTATTTATTTGTCAACTATTTGCCAGGCTCTGGAGTAAATAGGCATAAAACCTGACCACACGGGGTGGGGACTGGTGGGTGTGGCAATGACTATTCTTTTCCTTTTACAGTAGGGAGATCCCTCCCTGCACCTTTCCCAGGGCTGTTTGAGAGCAAGAGCAGCATTGTGCTCTGTGGAGGCTAAAGAGCAAGATTTTGATGTCAGGGGTGATGTGAGGACACCAGAGAGATATGAGCAAGTTTATTGGGAACATTCCCTGGGGCCTGCTGTGTCTCCATTCAATAACAATGATGCACAGTGACTGACCTCTGTTCTCCTCTCTAACCAGTGCTAACTGTCTTGGTCTGAGTGTTTCTGTGACTGAGAAGGCCTTGACATCAGTGCAACTTCACAGAGAATCCAAGAATAACAAGGAGAAAAGAAAGAAAAATCAACTTTAACAATAAAACGATAAATAACTCAATTTAAATATGGGCATTTGAATAGATGTTTCTCTGAAGAAAATAAACAAATGGTGTATGAGCACTAGACAAGATGCTCAATATCACTAGTCATCAAGAACATGCAAATTAAAGCCACAATGATACACCAGCTTGCATCCACTAGGATGGCTACAATAAAAAAGATAGACAATAACAAGTGTTGGTGAAGATGTGGAGAAACTGGAACCCTCTGCTAGTGGGAATGTAAAATGACTATGTCATTTTGGAACACAGTTTGACATTTCCTGAAAACATTAAAAATTGAACTATCCTATGACCCAGTAATTCCACTCCTAGGCATAATTCCAAGAGAAAGGAAACATGTCTACACAAAAACTTGTAGACAAATGTGTTCATAGCAGCATTATTTATAATACTAAAAAAGTGGAAATAATCTAAAGGTCCATCAATGCATGAATGGATAAACTTATTGTGGTATATCTGTACAATGGAATATTATTTAGCAATAAAAATGAATAACTTACTGATACATACTACACTGTGGATGCCCTTTGAAAACATTATGCTCAATGAAAGAATCCAGACACAAAAGACCATATATTCTATAATTCCACTTTTATAAAATGTCCAGAATAGGCAAATTCAGAGAGACAAAAAGTAGATTGAACGTTGCATGGGCTGAGGTAAAAGTTGGAGGGAAATGGGGAATGACTACTAATGGGTGTTTGGTTTCTTTTTGAGGTGAAAAAAATGTTCTAAAATAGACTGCGGTTACGGTTGTAGAACTGCTAATATATTAAAAACCACTTTGAAAAGATGAGTTTTATAGTGCGTTATATTATTATATCTCAAAAAGCACCTAATAATAAACAAAAGAAACATTATATCTGTATGTCAAGCTACCATCCATAAAGACTAGAAATCAAAGCTCTCACTATTTTCCTTCCTTGTCCTTTTTTTTAAAAAAATTATCTTTATTGTTGGAAGTATTACAGATGTTCTCCCTTTCCTCCCCATTGATCTCCTCCATCCCACTTCCACCCCCCCCAGCCTTCACCAAATTTTTGTCTGTGTCCATGGGTTATGTATATAGGCATATAAGTTATTTGGTTAATCTAAAGTCCATTACTCCATTCTCCTTTTCTAGACAAAGAGGGAAAACATGCAAGGATGTGGATTTTAAAACACAGCCCTCCAATTTTTAATATCCTCATATGATTAGATTATGAAATTCCCCCCAAGCTATGGAATATGAGAACAGGGTATAAGGATATGGGGTGGATTTAAGGTAGGTGCAATATTGTGATTTATAAGAAATATATATTTGGTTATTCAGAGGCACAAAATATATTTCACATATATTTGGTCTTTGTCCACAATTCCTGGCTCACAGCTCCTGGAAACACTTGAAATTTCCCATGTTGAGAGCAATAAAGTTATTTTTTGTTATTGTGAATGAGGTTACTTTTGGAAGCACATAAGGATGGGAGCTGGTTGCCAAGAAATCCAACTATGTGACTGGGTTAGAACTTTGAGTCCCACATCAGACCATGGGGAGGGGGAGGGAGTAGAGGTTGAATCAACCACCAATGGACAATGCATTAAATCAATCATGCCTATGTAATGATGCCTCCGTAAAAACCCAAGAAGATGGGTTTGGAGAGCTTCCAAGTTGACCATGTGGAGATGCCAGGAGAGTGCTGCAGTGGACATGGAAGCTCCATGCCCTTTGCCACATACGTTGCCCTATCCTTCTCTTCCATCTGCTGTGCTCAGTTACATATCCTTTTACAATGACCAGTGATCTACAAAGTTACATGTTTCTCTGAGTTCTGTGAGCCATTGTAGGACATTAATTGAACTCAAGGCTGGGGTGTGGGAATCTCTGATTTATAGCCAGTTGGTTAGAAGTGCAGATGACAACCTGGACTTGCCATTGGCATTCTGAGTTGAGTGGGTTGTTGGAACCTCCGATCTGTAGCTAGTTGGTCAGAAGCACTGTGAGCCGGCTTGCAGCTGGCATCTTAAGTGTATGCATATTTGGGTGGGCAGGCTTATAGAACTGAATCCTTAACCTGTGGAATCTGATGCCATCTTTGAGTAGACAGTGTAAGAATTAAGTTGAATTCTCAGAAATCCTGCTGGTGTCTTGAGAAATGTTTGTTGATATGGGGGAACCTCCCTCCCACATTGGAATTGGATCCAGGAACCCAATTTAGTAGGGAATTCCTCGTGGGATACTTCATAGGTTGCTGCTACTGGGGAATTTCACTGCAGAAAAGTTATTCTGTTGCTAGGCAACACTGCAGTTTGAATTGAATTCATGGTGATCAAAATGCATCACGTAAACTCATGATTCATATTCCTATCTCCAGTAAGAAGAGTACAGATAAAGAGCATTTTTAAATTAAAAAGGATATAATCACAGCACTAAAGAAAATACAAACCATGACTCACTTATATACCCCTCATTTAAACAGAACTATTATAATTTCTGTATATATTATTAGATGTCGATTGTTCACAAGCACACATTTTTCATGATTTTAATTGCAATGCTCATACCACCCAAAAATCTGCTTTTTCCTTTTATGTATTATAAGAAGGTTCTCCATATAATCATGAAGTCTTTCTAATGATTATTTTAAATGACCAGATAGCATTACTTTTGGCTCATGTTCCATAGTTTGAAAACATTTGCTTTTTCAGTAGACATTTATGCTTTTTTTCATTTTCTCCCGTCTGTAGAAAATTCCAGAGCACATAGCTTCTTTAAGAAGAATGTATTTTAAGGAGCTCGACAAGTTAAGTACTGCACTTAAACAACTATATTGAATTAGCCTCCATTTTTCATAGCCATTTGGAAATCACTTCAGAAGCACATTTAATCCATCCAATCAGTCATTTATCCAGAGTGAAAAACACTGTCTCAATGCTTGGTTGAGTCTTAAAGCTATCTGTGTGCCTGACAAAGGACTAAGGGAAGCTTTACATTTTTGAGCGTGCCAATTTCGTGGAATGTGGCATTGCACAGGAATGAAAGGGAATTCTCTCTAGTGTTCCCTCAACACAGGAAATTAAGGTGAAGAAAACTGGTCAAATACAGATCCCACGAAGTTTTAAGAGTGTTTTTTTTTTTTTTAAAGGATTAAGGAAATAAAAGGAATTTTATTGTCTTCAGTTTCAAGATTGTCACAGTTGCTAATCAAAGGTCTCAAAAGGTTTATTTAAGATTGGGGCTTTTCTTATATTTTATGATCTAACAGCCTCATCTCCTCACTTCATTTTTTAAAAAAGCACAGATTAGCCATCTAATAAAAATGCCAACTATTTCATTTAAGAATGTTTGACGGTTAGTGGTTTCAGATATATAACTTCAATTATGGCCATTATCAAGGCTTTCAAAAATAAATATTTGAAAACCATATAAAAAATTAAAATAGTTTTCCCCAAGTTAAAACAAAAATAGAAATCCTCAACCAGAATGTATGTATTATTTTTTTTTAAAAAAAAAACTACTTTATATCAGAAAAGTAATATAGTTCTGTTGTCAAAAAACCAAGCTCCTATCCCTTTGGCCTTTACCTTTCAAAAATAAAATGTTGCAAATTGATTTTGAGGCGGGAAGCCCTGCTAATGTCAGTTGCATGCTTACCCTGGACATTTTTGCCATTTCAAATAGAAAAGCTCTATGGGCTTTCTTCTGATTCAGCAGCAGCCTGCTTAGCATTAAGAAAGGGCAAGCCAGGCTCCGGAGTCAGGTAATTATGGCTGAGCTCTTGGATATTCTCTTTGGGAGATAACAAGGTCGGGTCTTGCCATATTACCAGAAGCCAGGACGAGCTTGCTGGCTGGCTGCATCCTGCATTTTGAAAGCAGTTCAACTTGGAACACTTTCCAAGCATAAAATAAAGGTGCAACCCTTGCCAAACAGAGATTGATTTGAAAAGAAGCTGACCAGGAATATGGTTCTCAGCAAAGGACCTGCAGACATCTTTGAGCAGGAGGCCATATTAATCATCTATGATCACAAAGATGCTCTCTAACTCAGAGCAAACACTTGTGAAGGAGGTAAATCATCTTGTGTATCAGAATACAAATGGCTCCCCAAAGAAACTGAATTAGAATTGTATAACTAGGTAGAATTAAGTCTCCAGTACCTTCATTTTATTTTTTTAAAAAAGGTAGAATTCACCCCTTTCTTGTGTACAATTTTGTATTTTGATAAACACATATAGTCGTGTAATATGTATTCTAATTCTTTTTACTATGATCAAGATCTAGAATATTTCCATCACCCCAGAAAGTTCCCTCATACCCTTTGGTAGTCACTCTCTTCATCTTCCTCCTGTCCCTGGTCACCAATGATCTCTTTTCTGTCTTAACAGTTTTGCTTTTTCCAGAATGTCATATAAATGGAATGTTTTAGGATGTAGCCTTCAGAATTTTGGCTTCCTTTACTTAGCATAGTGGACCTGAGATTCATACATGTTGTTGCACATATCAGTAGTTTATTCCTTTTAATTGCTTAATAGTATCTAATTGTATGTATGTGCCACAGTTTGTTTATCCATTTACCAGTTTCTGGGCATTTGAATTCTTTTCCTCATTTTACTTTAACATTATTTTCCTTTTGCAAGAAGGTGTACAGCTTACAAAGCTCTTTTATCTTCACTTATTTCCAGTTACAAAAATATTGGCATTTCAATTTTTCTGATAATAATTAATCAGAGCTATGGGGAGCTTATGTGACTTTAGATATTCATCAGCTAGAAGTAATGAATTTCTCTCTCCCACGTTAATCTTCTTTCCACTATACAATGCCACTTCTCTTGTCTCAGATGAATATTGTCACTTGAAGATCTTTATACACTGGGATATAACAATGTACTATATGTTTAACAGAGTCTTGGGAAAACAGGGACTCTATAATTTCACAGAGACATGAAGATCCAAATGGAGCCAGTCTTGGTTACATACCCTAGCTCTGTCAGTGATTACCTCTGTAACCTGGAGAAAGTACCTTAACCTCCCTGAACCTCAGTTTCTATATCTGAACATTTTCTACCACACTGGCCTCTGAATCTTGTGGTAATGATGTGAAGTAATGTGTACATGATGTGTCTCTCACAGCGCCTGTGACATACTAGGCATTTCTTATATATTAACTTTCTTCTCCCCACTTTATATGCACGTGTGTGCACTTGTGCGCGCGCGCGCGCGCGCACACACACACACACACACACACACACACACCTGTCCACTGGTGTGAAAAAAACAAACTGCTGGCAGACTGTGGTATAATATGGGAAATGAATTGGTGGGTAATAGAGCCTATAGTTGGAAAGAGGAAGAAATTAGTCTGGAGTAAGGCTCCCAGTCTTTTTCTTCAAGCTGCAGTACTGATTGATGTGAAACCTCATTTTCATCTGGTGGCTGACCTGACTTGGGAGGAAGCCCTTATGGCTGTTATCTCTGGCTCCTTCCCATATTTTCTTACCCACAGTCTTTGTTCTCTGCAGAATAAGGCTTAGGGCTGATCTTGGATAGTATTATGGGAAAGACTCAGTTTACTGTGGGTCTTTTTCCATTTTGCAGTGCCTTCTCCTCCCAGTTCTGGGGGCTGGGTGTGCAGTTAGGATTCCCTGACTCTCCAGAGTACTACTCTTTCCCATGTCTTATCCCTGGAAGGCCACTGGCTCTGTGGCCAGACTCCCTTTCTCCACTATCAAAACTGCCCAGTTCTATCACTGGCAAAGACCTGATAAAATAATTTACAGGAAGCTTTTGACTTCCTATATATAACTTTCTGTAATAGCTAATACCTGATTTAAGTTCCTATCCTTTTCAGGAATACTTGCATTTTATCAGTAGATAAAAGAATGAAATGCTAATGGTAGGATTTCAGGCAGTGTGTCATAGTAGAAACAGCACTGGATTAGACATCAGGAGATCTGGGCTCTTTGCGTTTTAACCAACTCACTCCAGGATCTAAACAAGTGTCACTTCCTATGGAAAATGGTAATATAAAACTGTCCTACCTCTTTCTTTTTTAAAAAATATATTTTTATTGATTTTTTACAGAGAGGAAGGGAGAGGGATAGACAGTTGGAAACATCGATGAGAGAGAAACATCGATCAGCTGCCTCCTGCACACCCCCTAACTGGGGATGTGCCCGCAACCAAGGTACATGCCCTTGACCGGAATCGAACCTGGGACCCTTGAGTCCGCAGGCCGACGCTCTATGCACTGAGCCAAACTGGTTAGGGCTCCTACCTCTTTCTTATTTTTTTCTGGAGCATTTCACATAATCCTACATGTCAGCCACTTATTCATCCCAGTCCCAAGACCAACTCTATTTATTCACATACCTAAATACTCTTGGGATGTGCCGTTTCATTCATGATTATCCCTTTCCGGGCACTATGTTCTGCTTCTTTGTTCTGTGTGGACAGTTTGACCCTAAGTGCTGCAGTTATCAGTTTTTGATTCTTTTCTGAGCAGCCATGATGGCCACTCTACAATGTCATTAGACACTGTGAGGAACCACTGGTCTTTCTGCTCTTAGTCATCAGCTGTGACTCAGTGTCCCAAGTCTCATCTCAACAGGGTCTGGGGCTTTTTTACCCCTCACCTTGCCAAAGGACCAAGGAATTTGTATCACAAAAACAGTGACTTGTTGACAAAGGAAAATCAAAATTAAAAGTTGACAAACCAGAGAAACTTTGATTTTTTTAAATGGAGGATTAGAGGAATAAATTTTCCTATAAATGTGTGATAATAGTTTTAAGATTCATGTTTGAAAAAATAGACTTTTGGAATAAAGATCAGTGTACTCTTAGTACATTTTTTGGTATAATAAATCCTGTCCTTTCGAATAGAATAGAACGTAATCTAATACATTAGAAAAAAGTCCTGAGGCTTTTATTTTAAAGGCGGTAATATTGCTACAGGCAAAGTAATTATAACCATTAACTCCTCAAAATGTCAGTGGAGGCTTTGGCATCAAAATCCCAGAGGAATCCCAAATTGCCTAACCAGTTTTAAAATTTTAAGAATTGCATTCTTGAAGAAAAAAAATACTTAAGAGAAAAGGTACTCAGAAGTCTACATTATTTAGTGCAAAAATGTC
The DNA here is from genome assembly GCF_963259705.1 of Myotis daubentonii. Taxonomy (NCBI): domain Eukaryota; kingdom Metazoa; phylum Chordata; class Mammalia; order Chiroptera; family Vespertilionidae; genus Myotis; species Myotis daubentonii. Next base: position 127,836,657 of record NC_081861.1, on the reverse strand, counting down.
ATAATAATTTAAACTTCTTTTTAAGAATTCATTCTTCCATTGCTTTGGGGCTTTGTCTTTAGAGTATGTTTTATATAATTAACAAACAATTAACATAACCCCTGAATGTTAGGAGCAAACCACCATTTGGGCTGTGTGATGGAATATACCACTTTTGATCATCTTTTTTTTTGTTTTGTTACAAAAAGTACCCCTTTAGTAAAATAAAGCAAATATGTTATGAACAAAAAACTAAGTCTTTCTTTAATAAAAAATAACTATAACTTGATTGTTACTGTGATTAATTGCACTTCCTTATGCTTTCTTGTTCTGTTTAAGTAATGATAAACTTAAATCAGTGATTAAAACTGACGTGGGGAAGAAAAATCCATCCATCCATTGACTTTGTATTTACTGGGTATTAACTAAATATGAAGGTGGATGTCAAGCAGGATTAATAACTCATTGGTTTACCTGTGATTTTTCTGGTTTTAACACTGAAAATCCCATACCTGGGACCCTTCTGTCCTAGGCAAACGTATGTGGTTTGTAACCCTAAATAAAGTAAAAATGCCTCATAAAATCCTACTTTCAAGAAATCTCAATGATGGAGAGTTTAGATATGTGCAATGAAATGTTTAATGACAAAGTAATAATTAAATAATTGTACTGAGAACAACATACTGTTGACATTAATACAGATGATCATTATATGAAGTATGCAACAGTTTTTTAAAATATTGAATCTTGGGGAGGCAGTTCAAGAATTGAACATCTGCAATGTAGTAAGGTAGTTACTATCTTTCCCAGAAAAATTATATCTTCTCTAGAACACTTGACTTCAGAGAAATTTAGTAATTGGTACAGATTACAGTTTCAGTAAAGGGCTGAGCTAGAATTTGAACTCAGATCTTTTGAATTTTGAAATTCACAGGCCTCTCACTGTCCCAGAAGAATTTGGAGATCAAAGTTTTAGCATATATATGAAGACTCAAGTAAAATAATAACATTTGGTCTGTGGCCCGTGTTTTTCTTTGCCATCTAAGTCTCTTGGTTAGTATCCTCATCCATCTGGTGTCCAGCACCATTGGAGGGCTGGGTCTGTCCACCTGCCAGACTGGTGTTAGGGTACACCAGTTGTGGCCTCTCTGATCTTAACCCATTATCTCGTTTAGAGGGCTGTTTCTGCCTTTAGGCCAGTGTTTGCTAAATGTGAAATATGACACCCTGAATCATCACCTGGGATGAATATTAACAATGCTGATTCTTGGACCCCCCACTCCTAGTAGGCTAGAAATATGTATTCTAACTCTTTTTTACTATGACGTTTGAGATATTTTGCTCTAAGGCCAAGCACCATTTCTTGATCTGTGTCCTAAACTCTGGAGAACATAGTTGCTTTCTTGAAGTGCCCAATCTTACTTTCATCTAACCACTGGGATCCTGCCACCTGTGAATAAGTTCACCCATCATTCATTCATTCATCCAGCCATACAACAAATATTTGATCAATGCCTTTTATAAAGCAGTCACTTTGCTCCCCACATGTCTGCATTAGTCCCTTAATTAAGGCTTTAATCATTGCTCACTGTCTGGATTTCTTCATTCAGTGCTTCTGGCTTCCTGCTCCTTAATCCTACACTTGAACCTGCCGGAATGGCCTTTTGGAACATTGCTTTGATTATCTGGCGTAGTGTCAGCTCCTATAGTCCTTGAAGTCCTGGTCATAACCAAATGAGTGGGTTTGCTTTAGATTCCTTATTGGGCCCTTTCCTCAATAACCATGTTTTTGTAAGTGACCTCAATTTTATCAAGAATAAACAGGGTACAATGTAATGCATTACCCATGTGTTTATGGTAATGCTTGCATAAACAAACCTACTGCTTTGCCAGTCATATAAAAGTATAGCACATACAATTATGTATAGTGCATCCTATTTGATAATGATAATAAATGACTGTTACTAGTTTATATATTTACTATGCTAGACTTTTTATTGTTATTTTAGAGTCTACTCTTTCTAATTATAAAAAAGTGTGCTGTGAAGCAGTATGCCATGTTACATTTGCAGCATCCTCATACATCTTGTGTTTACCATGTCTCTTGATTGCATTATTTTCTCTTGTGGTTAATTTAATCTTGTGCTGTTCTGTATAGTAACATGCCATACAGTTGTTTAGTCTAGGAGCAATTGGCTATAACACATAGCTTGGAGTATAGTAGGCTATATCATCTAGATTTATGTAAGTGCACTTTATGGTGTCCACACAATGACAAAATTACCTAATGATGCAGTTCTCAAAACATAACCCCATCACTAAATAGTGCATGACTGTATAAATGCATTAGCAAGATAACTTTAGGAAGAGCATTATATTATTTTTTTGGTTAAACTGTTTATGAAAATGTAAATAAAACACAAGGCAGAATAATAGAGTTGAAAACCGGATAAATTTTTTGTCTAATTAAGTTGCTATGAGAGAAGGAAGGAAAGCATAAGACCTTCGGGGCAACATCACCGACCACAATGCTCTATACAGGATGAGCTACTCCCAAATTATCTTGTTTCCTCACAAATATTGATTGTAACTAAGTGTACTGGGTTGAATAGTGCTCCCCACAAAAATTCATGTCTGTCAAGAACCTCAGAATGTGATTTATTTTGAAATAGGTTCTTTGCAAATGTAATAATTGAGGTCATACTGGATTACAGTGACCCGCAAAACCAATAATTAGCATCTTTATAAGAAGACCACATAAAGAAATACATACACACACACAAAAGGAAGATGGCATGTGAAGATAGAGGCAAAGATTGGAGTAATACAACGATAAGCCAAGGAATTCCAAGGCAATCACCAGAAGTCAGGAGAGAGGAAAGGAAAGCTTCTTCCCCAGAGCTTTCAGAGTGGACATAGCCTCGCTGACACCTTGGTTTCAGATTTCTAGCTTTCATAACCAAAAGAGAACAAATTTCTGTTGTTTTAATCACCTAGTTTATAGAAATTTGTTACAGCAGCCCTAGGAAACTTACACACCAGGTTAGCATCTATTTAATCTCAGAGATATGCAGAATAGTGGCCGAAGTAGCATTCCAGTAACTGACAAGTTTAAGAAGTTACTATTTTTGTCCCTAAAGTCCATACATGTAATATGACTTTTTATAATTAAAGTGGAATTCTAGTTACATTTTATTTGAAATATTTAAGATTTAATTCTTGTGTTCCCAAAGTTCTTTCTATGATGACTAATTTTAAATTTTGCCAAAATATTGGCTTAAATATTTGGCCATTCAGTCCAATATATTGCAATTATGGAAATTGGAAGAATTTGAAAGTGTGAGCCCTTGTGCTCTTTGGCATTGAGCATAACTCCTGGGAGAAAAACACTCTGCAACAAGGGTATGAAGGCCAATTAACAAAGTCATTGAGCAGTACTGCTTGAATACTGTTGGAAAGGTGATAGGAAGGCATTTAGATGGGCAATTTTGGTCAGAAAAATATGATCCTTGAGACTTCTGGGAGGTTCATCACTGTCATTATTTACATTTATTTATAGCACGTAGACATCAGCTCAGGTAGTCTTCGTAAATCCTTTTGATATAAGTGGATGTTAGGAAAGAATAGTGGGCATAAAACAGGCCACTGCTTTAGTTTCTGATCATGCATATGTTGGTTCCACAGGGTTGCTGCCTCAGGGCTGAAGCAATTAGCAGAGGAAGCAACGGGAGGGAACACACACAACACCCACACTACATTGCCTCTCCTCAGAAATAATGATGTCCACAGAGGTTCCCTAACTATCTCATTTCACACCACTCTTGAGTCTCAGTAATTTTTTCACAGGGTATATAAGTGAAAACAAATACTTGACAGTTTCATTTATTAAGTAGTTATATCCAAATAACTTAATAAGTATTTATAGTCTAACAATTTAGCACCTGTTGGGCACTGAATAGCTTTTCAACCTTTGGAGTCACATTAGACACTGCAACCCTCATTTCTTATTTCACATTGATTTTCATGTAGTATTTGCTTTTTATTACAGCAACTGCTGAATACCCAGCTTAGCAAAATATGATGCCATCAAAAGGAATGTATTGATCTAATGATGACACGGAACTATCCCAAGCTAAAAGTTAACACGGTGTCCAACAGATGTCACAGAGATGCCCTTGAAAATTTAAAATCACCCATAGCAGCAGTGTAAATTTGCTATGGTACCCTGGGGCACCATGCCGCACAGTTGAGAGCCCCTGCGATGTCCACAAGGAAATATTTATGACAGCAATTGTTCCAATGTCATGATTTCAGTCTTTTTTTAAAAAATATATATATTTTATTGATTTTTTACAGAGAGGAAGGGAGAGAGATAGAGAGTTAGAAACATCGATCAGCCGCCTCCTGCACATCTCCTACTGGGGATGTGCCCGCAACCCAGGTACATGCCCTTGACCGGAATCGAACCTGGGACCTTCCAGTCCGCAGGCCGACGCTCTATCCACTGAGCCAAACTGGTTTCGGCCATGATTTCAGTCTTGATGTGGTCAGCTCTGTCCTCTGCATTAGAGAATGCCTCTTTATCCTCAATAGGAAAATTTGCTCTGTTGGGTGATTCCCAGGAGAGTTTGTGGTGTGTTTGTGCAATTCATCAATGCCTTTCCAATGGTAAGCTCTCAAAAGATGGTAGCTGTCAATCTCATCACCACTCTTTGACAATACAAGTGCAGAAGCACATTAACTCTTAATGCCCTGATTGTATATGTCCTTATCCTAGGAGAAGGCTCTTTTTTTGTTTATTTTCTTTTTTTAATATATTTTATTGATTTTTTACAGAGAGGAAGGGAGAGAGATAGAGTCAGAAATATCGATGAGAGAGAAACATCGATCAGCCGCCTCCTGCACATCCCCCACCGGGGATGTGCCCGCAACCCAGGTACATGCCCTTGACCGGAATCGAACCTGGGACCTTTCAGTCTGCAGGCCGACGCTCTATCCACTGAGCCAAACCAGTTTCGGCTGTTTGTTTATTTTCTGATGGTTAAGAAAAATGGTTCATTGTGATGTAGAGAATATGACTGAGATGGATTGTCTGAAGGTGAAAACAAGGCAAGGTTCACCTCCACTTGGTGATTCACATTTAAGCAGGCATTATTGGCCCCTTTTCACTATTGTTCCCTCCTGACTTCCTAGCTCGGCCAGGGGCAGTTACACAGATAGGGAGTCATGTACAGATCTCTAGAGAAGAATGACAGGAGGTAGAGAAGGGAGGCACTGGGATGGGGTGGGGGCAGAAAATAAATGTCAAAAAAGAGAAAATATCAAACAGAACACAGATGAAGCTGAAATGCTATGTCACAGAGGGGTTTAGTGATAAAGATTTTTAGAAGTAGAAAAAATAAATGAGGATTTTTAAAAAATATATACATTTTTATTGATTTTTTACAGAGAGGAAGGGAGAGGGATAGAGAGTTAGAAACATCAATGAGAGAGAAACATCAATCAGCTGCCTCCTGCACACTCCCCACTGGGTATGTGCCCATAACCAAGGTACATGCCCTTGATCGGAATCAAACCCGGAACCCTTGAGTCCGCAGGCCGATGCTCTATCCACTGAGCCAAACCAGTTAGGGCAAATGAGGATGTTTTTATATTTCCTCATATGTAATTGTTTATATGAAGATATAATAATTATCTAATAAGTCGTATGTAATATATAATTACATAATAATTATATGAAGATATAAATTGATCTATTGATATATAATTTTCTGCCTAGAACAACTATGCTATACCCATTGTGCTGGAAACTGCTGGGATTTTAGTTCTTATCCAAACTGCATTCATAGCTAGTTAAGTGACATTGAATAAAATAATCATATTCTAAGAATACAGTTTACTTCTCTGTAAAGTAAAAAAAAAAAATTGATAGATAATTTCTGGAATTTTACTAGATCCTATATTAAGATTCTGTAGTTTAAGAAACCTTTAAATCCATACATTAAAAAATACTGGTGAAATTCAAATTGGATAAGACATATTGTAAGTCGTGAAACCATTAAAAATCCTACAAGAAAACAGAGGCAGTAAAATCTCAGATATCTTACATAGCAGTATTTTCAATGATACATCTCCTAAGGCAAGGGAAAACAAAGGAAAAAATAAACAAATAGGACTGCATCGAAATAAAAACTTCTACACAGCAAAATAAACAATCATCATCAACAACAACAAAAAGAAACAATCAACAAAATGAAAAGGGAACCTACTGTATGGGCGAACATATTCATCAATGACACATCTGATAAGGGGTTAATTTCCAAAATATATAAAGAACTCTTTTCATAAGGAAGACAAACAATCCAATAAAAAAATGGGCAAAGGATCTAAATAGACACTTCTACAAAGAGGAAATACAGAAGGCCAACAGACTCATGGAGAAAATGCTCAAGGTCACTAATCATCAGAGAGATGCAAATTTAAACTACAGTGAAATATCACCTCACACCTGTCAGAAGGGCTACCATCAATAAATCAACAAATGGCAAGTGCTGGTGAGGATGCGGAGAAAAGGGAACCCTAGCACACTGCTGGTGGGAATGCAGACGGGTACAACCACTGTGGAAAACAGTATGGAGTTTCCTCAAAAAAAAAAAAAAAATTCCCACTTCTAGGACTACATCTTAAGAAACTCGAAACACCAATCAGAAATAATATATGCACTCCTATGTTCATAGAAGCATTATTAATAATAGCTAAGATATGGAAATAGACCAAGTGCTGTGAGTAGATGAGTGGATAAAAAAGCTGTGGTAGAACCAAGATGGCAGTGTAAACAAACGCCTATACTCACTGCCTCCCACAACCACATCAAAATTACAACTAAAATACAGAAAAACCATCATCCAGGACCACCAGAAAGCTAGCTGAATGGAAGTCCTACAACTAGAGAAGTAAAGAAGAAAGCACATTGATACTAGTAGGAGAGGCAGAGGTGTGAAACAGGCTGGTCTGGCACCGATGTGTGCTACTTTTTTAATTGGGAGGGAGATCACCTCTGCCGAGGCCAATCCAAGGAGCAAGGGATCCCAGCCCCACACCAGATCCCCAGTCCAGGGTCCCAGAGCTGGGGAAAGAAGTCCCTACGGGCGGTAAGAACTACTGGCTATAAAACCAGTGGGGATTGGGGCTCAGTGACACAGAGGCTGCTAGAAACCCAGCTGATCCTCTTAAAAGGCCAGCACACAAACTGAACTTACAAGCTCCTGCTTCCTCTGAGCTCCAGTGCCAGGCGAGGCTCTGGAAGACCCAGACACATAGGAGGAGAAACTGGATGGTCTCGCATCAGGGCAGAACCTTGGAGTTACTTTCTTCCAGATGGAGGTGCTCCCAGCAGTCATTGTTCCCATGCTGGGACCTCCTGGGTCCCAGGGCTGACTGGCAGCCATTTCTGTTTGCTCCACCCTGGTGATTCCCTGAGACCCCGCCCTATCCAATTTATAACCCCACCCAAGCTGTGTGCAGTGGATTTTTCATATGAATGGCTTTTCCTTGCTCAGGCTAAAACCTCTCAAACAAGTTGCAGCTGGGTCAGAGAGCCCCAAACCTATAAATAAATGGCCCAAGACCCAGCGCCAGCACCAGCCTGCCTTGCTTCACAGCTGGGCCTCATCTGGGCACTTCCAAACCCAATACAAAGAGGAGGAATCTGCATATCTCTCTGTAGCTCCTACTGGGTGGCCTCAGGCAGTGACTTACTTTACACCTCCCTGGAGACCCACGAGCCAATGTACCCAGTGGTCAGTATCAGACCATACCAGATTATAACTCTACACATCCATAAGTGACATACTCAAGGGGAAGACTCAGTGAACACCAAAGCCTCATTGAAGCAAGTCCTGCTCCATAGGGGTGTCTTCTGCATAGCAACTCTCCCACTGTAGTCACAGCTGGTTCTCACAGCCAATTGGCCTGGAGTTCAATTCCTCCCAGTGATACCAATAGCAATCAAGTCTCAACTACAACAAGACTGTGCTCACAGCCCACAAAGGGGTGCACCTGGAGTGTCCACCTAAGGTGATTGGGGAGGCTGAGCCACTGGGACCTATAGGACACCTACTACACAAGGCCATTCTTTCAACTCAAGGAGATTTAGCAGGTCTACCCAATACATAGAAACAAACACAGAGAAGCAGCCAAAATGTGGAGACAAAGAAACATGTCACAAATGAAAGAAATGAAAGAAAGCAAACCACTGGATATAGAGTTCAAAACCACAGTTATAAGGTTACTCAAGAATCCTCTAAAAACATCAAAGGAACTTAGTGAAACTTTCAAGGATCTTAGTGAGAATGCCAAAAAATAAAAAAATTAAAAAAAATGGAAAAGCACCAGTCAGAAATTAAGCATATATTGACTGAAATAAAGACTAATATACAGGGATTCAATAGTAGACTATAGGATCCTGAGAATCAAATAAATTATTTGAACTATGAGGAAGCAAAAACACCCAACCAGAAGAGCACAAAGAAATAAGAATCCGTGGGGGGAAAAATGGCGACCAGCAGGAAGGTAGGGAGGGAGAGAGTGTGAGAGTGCAAGGAAGTGATAGAGGAGTGTGCGGACGCGTGTGGTGTGTGTGTATGAGCTAGGGACAGTTAGATTCTGCAGGTCTTCTAAGGGGCTGTTAACCAGGCAGTCTTAGGCTGCAGAGTCCCGCTCCCTGCGCGGACACTCCTGGGCAGCCAGCACAGGCATGGCAACCACGCCATCTTGGGAAACAGAGCTGCTTGAGACTAGGATCCTGGCCTCAGCACCACCCAGTCTGATCTCAGACGCATACCAGGACCCTGCAGCCACTGGGGACAAAGACCTGTGACCACAGCTACAGACCTGCGGACACCAAAAGTTCAGAAAACCCTGCGGCAGATCCGTGAGTAACAGAGCCCATCCCCCCTTCCCGCAGGCTTGTGGGCAGTGCCAGAGTAACTAACTGATAGACCCACCCCTTGCCAGGGCCTCAGAGCTCCAGGAACTTTAGCCTGGAAGTGCACGAGCACCTTGGAACCAATCCTACGTGCACTGCCAGCTTCTGAGCCCTGGGCTGGAAGTAAACACGCGAACCCCAGAACTGAGCCTAGGCACACTGCTGGCTTCTGAGCCCTGGGCTGGGAGCAATCACGCAAACACCGGGAATTTGTCCCACATATCACAGGCCCAGGGACCCCGATTCTCTGGGCAGGTGGCAGCACCAAGCACCAGTGACTCGACTGTGTTTCTTTTCACCTGCGCCTGAGATCCTGATTTCCTGTGCATTCATACTAAGAGCCAGTGACTCCAATTCCTGGTGCAAGGGCACACAGGGACCCTGATTCTCATGGCAAGGTCGTGCGAAGCAACAGAGACTCTGATACTGGATTCTGAAGAACTCTGACTCCTGGCGCACACTAGGGGGCTCTGGCTTCAGGGGGGTCTCTGTTTCAGCATGGTGCAGGCAGGGTCCCTGATTCTAAGGGCGCGTACGAGGCCACATTGAGCGCTGACAACACTGACTCTGAGCGAACCTGGTTCCCACCAACCCACAACAACCACACATCTTAGTGTCAGAGCTCTTCAGTGACACTAGGGTGGTGGGAGGCTCCCACTGCACACGGCCCAGGCCCACGCAACTCGACGTTTGAACCATCGGGAGATAATCAGAATGAAGAGACAAAACAACACCCAGAGGAAAGACAATGAGGAGTCGTCAAGAAAGGACATTAATGAAGTTGAAGCATGCAACATGACAGAAAAAGAATTCAGAATAATGGTTGTACAATTCATTCACCGGATGGATGAGAAAATCAACAACCTATGCAAGAATCAGGAAGAAATGAAAAGTGATATAGCTACAATCAAAAACACCATGGAAAGTTTCAACAGCAGACTAGAAGAAGCAGAGGACCGAAGTAGTGAATTAGAAGATAAGGCAGAGAAACAAGCTCAATCTGAACAGCAACTGGAGAAAAAAATTAAAAAGCAGGAGGAGAGCCTAAGGGAGCTTTGGGACAACATGAAGCGAAGTAACATACGCATAATAGGGCTGCAAGAAGGACAAGAAGAGCAGCAAGGATTAGAAAATCTATTTGAAGAAATAATGTCAGAAAACTTCCCTGATATGGGGAAGAAAAAAGTTACACAAGTACAGAGAGTCCCAGGCAAGATGAACCCCAAAAGACCCACACCAAGACACGTCATAATAACGATGGCAAATGTACAAGACAAAGACAGAATCTTAAAGGCGGCAAGAGAGAAACAGAGAGTTACCTACAAAGGATCCCCCATCAGATTATTAAAAGATTTCTCAACAGAAACACATCAGGCCAGAAAAGAATGGACAGAAAGTTACAAAGTGATGCAAAGCAAAGGACTGAATCCAAGAATACTCTATCCAGCAGGGCTATCATTCAAAATTGAAGGGGAAATAAGAAGCTTCACAGACAAAAAAAAGGCTAAGGGAGTTTATCACCACCAAGCCAGCAATGCAAGAAATGCTAAAGGGACTGGTGTAAAAAGAAGAACTAAAAAGCACAGAAAGAAAACAGCCACAAAAAAAATAGAAATGGCTACAAACAAGTACCTTTCAATAATAACTTTAAATGTAAATGGACTAAATGGTCCAATCAAAAGACATCGAGTGGCTGAATGGATAAAAAAAACGTGACCCATATATTTGCTGTCTACAAGAGACCCACCTCATTAGAAGGGACTCACACAGACTGAAAGTGAAGGGATGGAAAAATATCTTTCAGGCAAATGGAAATGAAAAAAAAGCTGGGGTAGCAATACTTATATCAGACAAAATAGACCTCAAAGTGAAGGCCATAACAAGAGATAAGAAAGGCCACTTCATAATACTAAAGGGATCAATACAACAAGAGGATATAACCCTGATAATCATATATGCACCCAATGCAGGAGCACCCACATACATAAGAAAACTCCTGGAAGATATCAGGGGAGAGATCGACAACAATACAATCATAGTAGGGGACTTTAATACACCGCTGACATCACTGGATAAATCCACTAGACAAAAACTCAGCAAAGAAACAGCAATCCTAAATGACTCACTAGATCAGATGGACTTAATTGACATCTTCAAAACACTTCACCCCAAAGCCACAAAATATACGTTCTTCTCAAGTGCTCATGGGACATCTTCAAAAATAGACCACATATTGAGTCACAAACAAAGTCTCCCCAAATTCAAGAAGATTGAAATCATACCAAGCATCTTCTCAGACCACAGGCCATAATATTAGAAATAAACTACAACAAAAACAACTCAAAATACTCAAACAACTGGAAGCTGAATAGCACGTTATTAAATATTGATTGGGCTACCAATGAGAGCAAAGAAGAAATTAAAAACATCCTGGAAACTAATGACAATGAAAACACAACAATCCAAAACCTTTGGGACGCAATGAAAGCAGTCCTGAGAGGGAAGTTTATAACTCTACAGGCCTATCTCAACAAACAAGAAAAAATGGTAGTAAATCATCTAAATCTACAGCTAAAAGAATTAGAAAGAGAGCAACAAGAAAAGCCCAGAGTGAGCATAAGGAAGGAGATAATAAAGATTAGAGCAGAAATAAATGACATAGAGACCAAAAAAACAATACAGAAAATCAATGAAACAAAGAGCTGGTTCTTTGAAAGGATAAATAAGATTGACAAACCTCTAGCCAGGCTCACCAAGAAGCAAAGAGAAAGGACCCAAATCAACAAAATCAGAAATGATAGAGGTCAAATAACAACAGATCCCTCAGAAATACAAATGATTGTTAAAAAATACTATGGACAACTCTACTCCAACAAACTAGACAACCTGGAGGAAATGGACATATTCCTAGAAAAATACAACATTCCAAAACTTGATCAGGAAGAATCTAAAAGTCTCAATAGGCCAATAACTATGGAAGAAATTGAAGCAGTCATCAAAAAGCTTCCAGCAAACAAAAGCCCAGGACCAGCCGGCTTCACAGGGGAGTTTTACCAAACAATCAAGGAAGAACTAAAACCTATCCTCCTCAGACTACTACAAAAAATCCAAGAGGAAGGAACACTTCCAAGCTCATTCTATGAAGCCAGCATCACCCTAATACCAAAACCAGGTAAAGACAACACAATGAAAGAGAATTACAGGCCAATATCCCTCATGAACATAGATGCCAAAATCCTCAACAAAATCTTAGCAAATCGGATCCAGCAGTACATCAGAAAGATCATACACCATGACCAAGTAGGATTTATCCCAGGGATGCAAGGATGGTACAATATCTGCAAATCAATAAACGTGATACATCACATAAACAAATTGAAAGAAAAAAAAACACAGTCATATCAATTGATGCAGAAAAAGCGTTTGACAAAATTCAACACCCATTTTTGATAAAAACTCTCAGCAAGGTGGGAATTGAAGGATCATACCTCAACATAATAAAAGCCATATATGACAAACCCCCAGCCAACATCATACTCAATGGACAAAAACTAACACCATTTCCCCTAATTACAGGAACAAGACAGGGATGCCCATTCTCACCACTCCTGTTTGACATAGTACTGCAAGTATTAGCCATTGCAATTAGACAAGAAGAAGAAATAAAAGGCATCCAAATTGGAAAAGAAGAAGTAAAACTGTCCTTATTTGCAGAAGACATGATATTATACTTAAAAAACCCTAAAGACTCCATCAATAAACTATTAGACTTAATAAAAGAATTCGGCAATGTAGCAGGATACAAAATTAATGCCAAGAAATCTATGGCATTTATATACACCAATAGTGAATGTGCAGAAAGAGAGACTAAAAAAGCAATCCCATTTACCATCACACCAAAAAAAATTAAGCTACCTAGGAATAAACTTAACTAAAGAGGTAAAAGACCTCTTCTCAGAAAACTACAGCATGTTGAAAAAAGAGATAGAGGAAGACATAAAGAGATGGAAGAATATACCATGTTCTTGGATTGGTAGAATCAACATCATTAAAATGTCCATACTACCCAAAGCAATCTATAAATTCAACGCACTTCCCATTAAAATACCAATGACATATTTCATAGACCTAGAACGTACTCTCCAAAGATTCATCTGGAATAAAAAACGACCCCGAATAGCTGCAGTGATCCTGAGAAAGAACAAAGTAGGTGGGATCTCAATACCAGATATCAAGCTGTATTACAAAGCCACTGTTCTCAAAACTGCCTGGTACTGGCACAAGAACAGACATATAGATCAATGGAATAGAATAGAGAGCCCAGAAATCATCCCCAACCAATACGCTCAATTAATATTTGACAAAGGAGGCAAGAACATACAATGGAGACAAGATAGTCTCTTCAATAAATGGTGTTGGGAAAATTGGACAGATACATGCAAGAAAATGAAACTAGACCACCAACTTACACCATACACAAAAATAAACTGAAAATGGATAAAGGACTTAAATATACGATGGGAAACCATACAAATACTAGAAAAATCCAAAGGCAACAAAATCTCAGACATATGCCGAAGCAATTTCTTCACCGATACAGCTCCTAGGGCATTGGAAACTAAAGAGAAAATAAACAAATGGGATTACATCAAAATAAAAAGCTTCTGCACAGCAAAAGAAACCATCAACAAAACAACAAGAAAACCCACTGTGTGGGAAAACATATTTGCCAATGTCATATCTGATAAGGGCCTAATCTCCAAAATTTGTAGGGAACTCATACAACTTAACAAAAGGAAGATAAACAATCCAATCAAAAAATGGGCAAAGGATCTAAATAGACACCTTTCAAAAGACGACATTCAGAAAGCCAAGAGACATATGAAAACATGCTCAAAGTCACTAATCATCCGAGAGATGCAAATCAAAACAACAATGAGGTACCATCTCACCCCTGTCAGACTGGCTATCATCAACAAATCAACAAACGACAAGTGCTGGAGAGGATGTGGAGAAAAAGGAACACTTGTGCACTGCTTGTGGGAATGCAGATTGGTGCAGCCACTATGGAAGACAGTATGGAGTTTCCTCAAAAAACTGAAAATGGAACTCCCATTTGACCCTGTGATCCCACTTCTAGGAATATATCCCAGGAAACCAGAAACACCAATCTGAAAGGATATATGCACCCCTATGTTCATAGCAGCACAATTCACCATAGCTAAGATCTGGAAACAGCCTAAGTGCCCATCAGTAGATGAATGGATTAGAAAACTGTGGTACATCTACACGATGGAATACTATGCTGCTATAAAAAATAAGGAACTCTTACCATTTGCAACAGCATGGATGGAACTGGAGAGCATTATGCTAAGTGAAATAAGCCAGTCAATGAAGGAAAAATACCACATGATTTCACTCATTTCTGGATAATAAAGACCATTATAAACTGATGGGAAAAAATAGATACAGAGGCAGAGCTGCCTCGAACAGACTGTCAAACTACAGCAGGAAGGCCGGGGAGGGTGGAAGGGCAGGAGGGGGGTGGGTAAGAGATCAACCAAAGGACTTGTATGCATGCATATAAGCCTAACCAATGGACATAAGACACTGGGGGTTAGGGGAGGCCAGGGGATTGTCATGGGCGGGGGGGGGGGGGAAAGAGACATATGTAATACTTTTTGTAATACTTTAAGCAATAAAAAAAGGGGGAGTGGGGGAGGAGCAGTACATAAAATAAAATTACGCAACACGAAAATAAATAAATAAATAAATAAATAAATAAATAAATAAATAAAAGTTCATTTGACAATTTAAAAAAAAGAAAAGAAAAAAAAAAGAAATAAGAATCCAAAAATATGAAGATAGTGTAAGTAGCCTCTGAGAAAACTTCAAGCATACCAACATGGTGGTGCTAGAGGAGAGAGAGCAAGATATTGAAAACCTCTTTTTAGAAATAATGATAGACAACTTCCCCTACCTGGAAATAGACTTACAAGTCCAGGAAGCACAGAGTCCCAAACAAGAGGAACCCAAAGAGGACCACACCAAGACATATCATAATTAAAATACCAAAGGCTAAAGACAAAGAGAACCTTAAAAGCAGTAAGAGAAAAGTAAGTTAGTTACCTACAAGGGAGTGTCCATATGACTGTCAGCTGATTTCTCAACAGAAACTATGCAGGCCAGAATGGAGTGGCAAGAAATATTCAAAGTGATGAATAGCAAGGACCTACAACCAAGACTGCTCTACCTAGCAAAGCTCTCATTTAGAATTGAGGGTCAGATAAAGAGCTTCACAGGCAAGAAACACCTAAAGGAGTTCATTACCACCAAACCAGGATTATATGAAATGCTGAAGGGTAGTCTTTAAGAAGAGGAAGAAGAAGAAAAAGAAAAAGATAAAAAAAATATGAACAACAAAGTGTCAGCAAATAATATCTATCAACAATTGAATCTAAAAATCAAATGAATAAAAATGATAAACAGAATAAACTGGTGAATGGAATAGAATCAGGGGCATGGAAATGGAACAGACTGACGATTCTCAGAGGGAAGGGGGTGGGGGGAAGATATTAGACAAAGATTTTATATGCATATAGACATTACCTATGGATACAGACAATAGGGTGGCGAGAGCCTGGCGTGGGGCAGGAACTGTGTGGAGGGAAGCTATGGGGGGGGGGAAATGAGGGACAACTGTAATAATCTCAACAATAAAGATAAATAATAAAAAATTAAAATTAAAAAAGTCCTGAACCAGCCCTAGCCAGTTTGGCTCAGGAGATAGAGCATCAGCCTTTGGACCAAAGGGTTCCAAGTTTGATTCCGGTAAAGGGCACATGCCTGGGTTGCAGGCTCAATCCCCAGTGTGAGGTGTGCGGGAGGCACCCAAGCAATGATTCTCTCTCATTGATGTTTCTATCTCTCTCTCCCTCTCCCTTCTTCTCTTAAGTCAATAAAAATATTTTTTTAAAAAATGTCCTGAACCCCCCCCCCAAAAACAAACAAACAAACTGTGTTACATTTATACAAGGGAATAATATGTGGCTGTAAAAAAGAAGGGACTCTTACCTTTTGCCACAGCATTGAGGGACCTGGAGACTATTATAATAAGCAAAATTAGCCCATTAGAGAAAGACAAATATATGATCTCACTCATATGTGGAATCTAATGAACAAAATCAACTGACAAACAAATAGGTCCAGAGGCATGGAACAGAATAACAGATCTCAGCAGGGATGGGTTGGAGGGGACAGGAAGAGATTAACCAAAGACAATATATGCATGTATGCTTAACCCATGGACACAGACAATAGTGTGGTGAAGGCCTGGATGGGATGGGTATGGGGTGGAGAGGCTCAGTGCTGGGGAAAAATGGGGCCATCTGTAATACGTTCAACAATTTCAATAAATTTGAAAAATAAATGAAATAGTGAATATATGGAAGCAAACTAAGTGTCCATCGATAGAGAAATGGATAAAGAAGATGTGGTACATATATAGGGTGTTCCCAAAAATGTATATACACACTTTGAATAATTATAATGGCAGTGTTTATTAAAATGCATTTCATTTTCAAAATAGAGCTACCACCTGTTAAAGTGTGTATACATTTTAGGGGGACACCCTGTGTAGAATTGAATATTACTAGGCCAGGGAAAAGGATAAAATCTTTCCATTTTCAACAACATGAATGGAAGTAGAGGGTATTATGCTAAATGAATTAAGTCAGACAGAGAAAGATCTGTCTGTCTTTAGATAACATTGATTTTGTAATGGGATTCAGAGTGATGTGGTGGTAAAGTTCATTTGAAAGATGGCAGCAAGCAGGGCAGTGCTAGCTGCTTTCCATAATCCATCTTCTCTCTTTTCTCTAGGTACACAAAGACTACACTTTCCAGCCTGCTTTGCAGGTAGAAGTAGTCATGTGACTAACAGTCAATGGAATGTGAGTAGAGTGTATGAACAATTCCTATACACACTTTTCCATAATCTTTCTCCTTCTTTGGACATGGCAGAGATAATCACAGAAACCTTGAGAACCACATTTTGAAGATGGCAGTGGGGCCTTGGTGCCTGAATATCCAGGGGTAGGGGCAGGGGGAGAGAGAGAGAGAGAGACTGATTTTAAGGTTTAAAGGTGTTGGCTCACACAATTTTGTGGGCTCACATAGCAAGTCCAAAGTCTGCAGGTTAGGCAGGCAGACTAGAAACCAGGGAAGAGTTAATGTTGCAACTCAAATGCAAAGGCAGTGCTCTGGGAGAATTCCTTCTTCCTTGGGGACATTACTTCAACTGACTGGATGAGGTCCACCCACATTTTGAAGCATCATCTGCTTTGCTCAAAGTCTACTGATTTAAATGTTAATCTCATCTAAGATATACTTTCACAGCAATATCAGGATCAGTGTTTGACCAAATATCTGGGTATTGTGGCCCAGCCAAGTTGATGCAAAATTAACTTCCACAGAGGACAACTACCTGTTGATTAGGGACAGCTCTTTTAGAATATAGGTTTTAGAGAAATAACTTCTATAACATTTGAGTCATTATATTCTTATTCCAGTAGCTAGCATTACCTTAACTAGTTAATCACAAGAAACACACCAATTACTTTTCGTAATTCCAATTTATTTATTTGAAAATGCGTACAGTTTTGTACTAGTTTCCTGATGTGGAAGGCTAGAAAAGGGGCAATTTTATAAATGTAATAAATAACAATGATGATGATTTATTGCATCCTTCCCTAGAAATGTTAAACATCTTGGGGTGGCATTATCTGCAGTGGCCACCGTAAGCACAAAAAGGCAGTCTGTTACTAATTGGTAGCCTGGTGGTTCAAGGAAGTTAATGCACTTTCTAAAGTGATTTGCTTCTATAGAGTAATTGATTTATTGGCATTCCATGTCTGAACATTTGTGGAGCCCTTGGTGCTAATCAGAATAAACGTGCTGAACTAATCTTGACTAAACTGCCAGTGACATTTTTTGTGCCTTCCTTTTAGATGCCAGGCCTCTAAATTCAGTAATTTACAACATGTTCTACAGCATATCAAAACATTTACTTTTCTGATGTGAGCTGTTGTGAAGGGTAGTATTTTGCACAGGAAGGTGATAAGATACATAATCAAAAGTCAGTGACCAAATGGCTCATTATTTAAAGAGAAATGAGGGGACATAACAGAAAGGATAAGGGCTAAGACAGATTAGATATTTGTAAGATGGTGAAGTATTCTGTTGTCTGTTTTGTGCAGGACTGAGATGATAACACTGAGGTTTTACATCATTTAAATTAAATTGTCAACTCAACTCCTTAGATAGAGGATTCCTCTGAACTATTCAGTGTGCTATTAAGATTGCTCACAGATTTCCATAGTGACATGGCAACCACTACTTGCCAGCCACTGAATTTGTGTAAACACATGTTAATCCTGAAATAATTCCTTGTCTCTCTGTGGGTTGGGTCAGGTCTTACTCTTGAGACTGGATGTTACATAGACCTCATATGTGGCAATGCTGAAACGAAAGACAGTTGGAGATAGAGTTTGCTTTGCAGGTGGGGAAATCACTTAAATAATAGGTTGATTCAAATAAACTTCTGCTGGGGCACATATAAAAAATAACACAAATTGGAGAGGGAGGGAGGGAGGGGGAGAGAGAGAGAGAGAGAGAGAGAGAGAGAGAGAGAGAGAGAGAGAGAGGCCAAAACCCAAAACTCTGGTCAAAACTCATGATACATGAAAAGTAATATTTTTTCCAAATTGTTGACCTCAAAAGTGGGGGCCATGGTGTAGTGCAGTGATGGCGAACCTATGACACATGTGTCAAAGGTGACACGCAAACTCATTTTTTGGTTGATTTTTCTTTGTTAAATGGCATTTAAATATATAAAATACATCTCAAAAATATAAATCTTTGTTTTACTATGGTTGCACATATCAAAAAAATTCTATATGTGACACGTGTGCATGCTAAAAAATAACTGTGCATGCTAAAAAAATTCTATATGTGACACGGCACCAGAGTTAAGTTAGGGTTTTTCAAAAGGTTCGCCATCACTGGTGTAGTGTGTGGTTCTCACAATGTGATCCCTGGACCAGCAGTCTCACCATCACCTGGGAACTGATTAGAAATGCAAGTTTTTGGCCCCCACCCTGGATTTACTGAATCAGAAACTCTTGAAGTGAAGCCCAACAGGCTGTTTTATTAACAAGCTCCACTGATGCATGCTCAAGTTTGAGAACCAAACTTTGCAGTTATATGACTCTAGTTTAGAATGCAGCTCCATCACTTACTATATGTATGATCTTGAGCAAGTTACTCCCTCTCTCCAATCCCTTTTTATTTTCTTATGTTATTTTAAAAAAATAACTGTGCATGCTAAAAAAATAAACCACATAAAAGGCCTTAAATGAAAAATAGAAGTTTCCCTACCCTCAGTGCCTCTCCCCAGAGGTAAACACTTCAAATTCCTTTTTAAATGTTTTTCTAGTGTTTAATAGTATTAATTTATATAATAAGCATATAATTGTATTCATTGGTTTATCAATGTTTATTATATAATTTGTTAATATCCCCCTCTGAAAAACGAGGTGTTTGGCTCATTTATATCAGCTGACATCACCTGATATTGCTATGTTATTGTTTTCACATAATCTAGGTATATACAGTTTCATTCTGTAACTATAATTGTCTTTGACTTTGTACTTAGATTAATTCTAAAATATTAAAGAAAAGAAAATTACACTTGCAGTTTTAGAATTATGTAAATATTATTCACTACAGAGGATTCCTCCTATAGAAAAATACATGTCACCTAACTTCAGAGAGGATTCTAAAGGCATCAAGTTCTAGTGCTTCCTTCAGACCATAGTCAACTGCCATTCTTTCTTCTATCTCAAGTCTTCATGTATAGTATTCTTTTTATGCTAGAATAACTTTTTTAAGTCATTTTTTCACACACTTGAAAAGGTGACAAATTATCTGCATTTTCCCATGTTTGAAAATATGTCTTCATAAGTAATAAGCATAAAATATAGGTTCCTAATCATTTCCTCTCAGTTTTAAAAGCATCATTCCACTGTTTTTCAAAGTTATTTTAACTTCTTTTTAATTCTTGAAGTTCTGAATTATGATAATTCACCTCTCTCACCATGGTTCCTGCCACCCAATTCTTCTCACACAGTTAACTATTACTTCTCTCATATGTATCTTTCCAGAGAAATTTTATGAATATACTACTAAATACACCTGTATTAGTAACTAAACTCTCTATATTCATTCCTTCTTTTTTATTTTTTACAAATAGTAGTGCATTTTTCCTTATTTAGCATTTCTTAGCAGTCTTTCCAGATCAGTACCTGAAAGACTTGTGCATTATTTTGACAATTTTATATTATTTTTACATTGGTGTGCCTTATTTAACCACTACAAAAAGCTACAAGTTTTGGTCCCTTTATTTAAACTCGCTAGATCTGTTTCCTTATCTTCAAAACAAAATTAGTAATATTTATCTCTATATCCATTGTGGGAATAAAATGTTTTGCATAGCACTTAGCACACATAACACTATATAACATTCAGCCCTTATAATTTAAGATTTTGCTTTGCAGGCACTCTAGCCTTAGAATGTCTTGGCTCTTTTATCCCCCATAGCAGTCTCTTCTCATTGAAACAGGATTATTCAGTTGTTTGAAAAACACTTGCATTTATATCATGTGATCTCAAGTATCATACCTCAATTTTGCTATACTCTCTGATTTTAAGGCTGTATTTAGCTCCAACTTTTTCACACTGCTACGATGTGTTTACATATTTCCTTATTTAATTTGAGTATTTTACATTTCTGTGTTATTATGTTTATCTCTAGTGACTTTTTTCTTTCTAAAGTAATTTCTTAAAGACAAAGCATATCACTCAGACTTTTAAGGTGTAGTGAGAAAAGCACTGAGATGCCTTCTGGCATTTGGGAATGTGTCCATTTCACTGAAAGATCCCTTCCTTGTTGGAGAAAATTACACATGCTACGTGTATATCTCTTTAATTTACACCTAAGGCACCCAAGGAGCTGGGCAGGAGGTCATTTGGATAAACTGAAGTGATATTTTCAGTCTTCTTTCTGCTTTCTTACACAAAAAGATGGGTGTTACCCTCCATTCAGACTCTGTAGGACTCCTGGGAAATGAAAAAGAGGGTACCTACTGCTCTTGTCCAGCTAGGGTCATTTTGGGGCCAGTGTCTCATGCAGTGATTTCTAACCATATGTGCACATCAGAATCACCCAGTTTTTCAAAATCCTGATATCAAAACACCCAGATTATTTAAATCCAAATATCTGAGATTGGGGCTACAGACATCAGTAGTTTTTGTAGTTCTCAAGTGATTCTACTATTCAGTGAAGGTTGAGAATCACTGTTCTAACTCCTTTGGTTCTGTCAAATTTAGTTTGACACTAAGATGCTACGGGAATGTATTAGCACTGATGACTAAGAGGGATGGGAAATCAATTTGCAAATCCCTGCAGAATTATGGTTAGGTACCCAACTGCTAAAGACAGAGGGATAGGCAATAATGTCTTTTCACAGATGCCTTCTAGTCGGAGGGCAATCTGGCAGCTTTAAAAAAATCTTCATTTTAAATAAGGTCATTCACAGTGCAAATGAATTAGCAGTAATTTTGGGGGAAATCATCTTTTCCTCCAATATGTAATTTCCCAATCTTCTTGGTACTTGTTCACTTCATATTTATTTCATCTGCTTTGACCTTATTGTTTGATCTGGCTGACTCCAGGCCTCTTTTCTTTCATCAGGGAAGCAGGAGCCTGCTCACAAATCCAGTGCCAAATGTCTCTTACTTTCTAAGACCTGCCTTCTAAGTTCCATCCTTAGGTTCATCTGCTAACATAAGTCTTGCAGATCTCCCAAGTCTTGAGAAAGTTCCGTGTGAGCCTGGTGTCATTCAGGATGACAGCTCAGATACAAGGGCCAATATCTGTGGTCCATTGTGAAAGCTAATGCTTTCTGTATGTCACATACTTTGAGGCAAACCATACTACTTTGTTTTGCAATATATATTTCCATTGAGATATAGTTCGCATATAACACTTTGTAAGTTTAAGGTACACAGCCTGTTGATGTGATACATTTATATATTGCAACAAAATTACCTCTGTACCTTTAGCTAACACCTCTATCATGTTATATAATTACCATTTCTTTTTTTGTCGTGAGAACATTGAAGTCTCTTAGTAATTCTGAATCCCTCCCTTCTCTTCATGATCTCAAATCTAGATTATTACCAGTCTCCTGGCTGGTGTCTTAAATCCAGTCATCTATGCTGTTGGCAGGGTGGTTGGGCTAAAACAAAAACCTGCTTCTATTATTCTTTCATTATGTACTTAAAATGAACCCTTTAACAGATCACCACCAAAGATATCCAAGTATTTTAACATGGCACTCAAGGTCTGTCTTATCTCCTTGTTGTCTACATCTCTATCCTCATTTATTCCCACTCCTTACCTTGTGCTTCAAGTTTGGTTGTCAGAGCAGTGCAACTCACTTGGCCTTTCCTTTGTGCTTTCTGTCTATAGTGGCTACTTTTTTTGGATTCACATAGGCATTACTGCCTCTCCCTTATACCCTCATAAAAGTAACCGATTCTCTGTGTTCCCAAAACACAATGGACAGATTTTAACAATTGTACTTACTACATTGTTTTATACTGGTTTCTTTATGGATCTTACCTCTCTTACTGAGCTAGCTCCTTAATGCAAGGGATTATGTCTTATTCATTTTATTTCCACAGTGCCTGAAGGTACTCAATAAACTTTTGGTGAATTGGTAATGAAAGGTATGGATATGTTTTTAAATTGTATATAGAGTCTTCTGTTTGAAGTCCTGGGAAGGCATTTACTTCAGATCTTAATAGGGGGAAAAGCTTACCTTCTCTGAAATAGATTTGCCTTTATATCATTTGTCTTGATATTATCATATAACTAGTTATGACCTTCATCAGTCTTATAGTCTATTTCTCTGCTAAGGTATAAGCAACCTGAAGTCAGGGACCATATTCCTACATATCATTACTCTATTTTCACCTCTAGCTCAATGTTTGGTATAAAAAGGGTGTTCAATAAATGTATAGAAATATTAAATTCCACATTCTGGAAATAGTACACAGGTCACACTTTAATACTTCCAGAGTTGCGCATTTAAGTCCAAGTCCAAGGGCCCTAGAGTATTTGACCTCTCCCCCAATCAGGTATAGGTTAGGGGCTGTGAACAGAAGCCATAAAACCTTAGGCACTTCTGGCTTTCCATGCATACAGGGAAAGCAGGTTATGACAGCCAGAGGGCAGTTGGCCAACAAAGACACACAGGTGCTTGCCGTTGGGAGGGAAAGCACACCCAACAGGAGCAGGTGTGCATAAAAATGGCATAGGCACAGCACTGTCAACATATGCTATAATGATTACTGTCTAAATCTAAACATCGAACTTTGTCAAGGACTATGGTTCATTTGGAATATTAAGGGTTCATTCTTGGATCTCTCCTGCAAAACCAAATGGCCTTGACTCTATGTGTTGCAAATAGAGTAGAAGGGATGGGGCCAAAGTTCAGTGAAGGTATTCTGAATATGGGAAAATTGTCACATTGTCTTCAGTTATTAAACCAAGCCCCCCTGAATTGGGGTCACAGGGTCACAAGAGTGTCCATGATGTTTAAGCTTAAATCAACAGATTCACCTGTTCTCCAATAGAGTAAATGCCCCTGGCTTAGATCAAGGAGACTATATGCTATATACTAGAGGCCTGGTGCACGAAATTCATGTGTGTGTGGGGGGTCCCCTCAGCCCAGCGTACATCCTCTCCAATCTAGGACTCCTAAGGGGATGTCCGACTGCCGGTTTAGGCCCAATCCCTAGGATTGGGCCTAAACCGGCAGTCGGACATCCCTCTCACAATCCGGGACCACTGGCTCCTAACTGCTCACCTGCCTGCCTGCCTGATCGCCCCTAACTGCCCCCACTGCTGGCCTGGTCACTCCCCCATTGGCCTGGTTGCCCCTCACTGCCCCCCGCTGCTGGCCTGGTCGCCCCATGCAGCCTGTTCGGTTGTTTCAGTTGTGATCATCACTTAGGCTTTTATATATAGAGATAGATAATCTCTATGAGGAAGCCCTCAGATATATGAAAATCTAATACCTTTGCTTTCTGTGGTCAATTTCACTTCATAGGGTATACAAATAACCTGGTCATCATGTTAAAATGCAGATTCTGACTTAGCAGGTCTGGGATGGTGCTCAAGATTCTGCACTCCTACACACTCCCAGGTGATACTGATATTGCTAGTCCAAAGGCCGCACTTATAATAGTAAGTTCCTGGGGCACACAAAAATGAAAATACAACACAATAAACATAAAAGAACCTAAATATGCGATCTGAAGTTTAGAAAGAAAGGAATCTAAAGGAGGGTGCTACCACCTTTTCTTTTAGCTTTATTCAGTGTCCCAGGGACTGCTGATCTTATTTTCCAAAAGAGGGTCTTTAACAGATGTTCTCAAGGACCATTAACATATGCAGTTAAAAGCCACTTAGTGGGGAGAGGTGTTGGGGGGCTGGGTGAAAGGGGTGAAGGGATTAAGAAGCACAAATTAGCAGTACAAAATAGTCACGGGGATGTAAAGTACAGCATAGGGAATATGGTCAGTAATATTGTAATAATTATGTATCATGCCAGTTGTGGTACTAAAAATATCAAAGGGAACACTATGTAATGTACATGTTTGTCTAACCACTAAGCTGTACACTTGAAACTGATACAAAATAAAATTGAAAGTAAAACAAGTCAGTGAACCATCCACTAATATGTCCCCAGCCAGAATGAACAAACTGTTACTAAGGTTATAATTTAGAAAATTGTGTTTTGCATTTTCCATGTTACCCATCTGCAAGGCCTCAGAAATAGGAATAATGCAAAGGAAGTCTTGGAGTTTGCTTTTTTCAAAGTGGATGGAGGCTCTTTTGAAATAGGAGTTACTTTGCTTCTGACTATGAGACTAGAGTAAATTCTCCGTCATGGCTGTGACCTGTGTAGGCTGTGCTTGGATTAACAGGTGTCCATTATTCTGAGTAATTAAGACTAGAGGGGAAAAAGCTGACCATGTGGCTCATATTATTCTGAGTTCCCCCATAACCCCACACTTCTAAGCCTACTCACTGCTTTTGTCTTTTTTCCCCCCATAAATATTAATTATAGTGGCTTGAGCCATATCCATTGTACATGGATAGGACAGGCATGCCTATTTTTGCCCAGAGGCCTTACTCAGAAACAATGATTTATGTAAAGACCAAAAGGGCATTAAAGCCACCTAAAGTAGGGAGAGATAAATAGGACAAACCGTGACTCATGGATTTTGGTAGATGAGCTTAATTATTTGGCTGGGGAGTTGTTCTGAATTATCTGTGTAAACTGGCTCCACCACCACTCTTGTCTAAGACAGGGAACTATATTTCCTAGAATATTCTTTCCTGTATGATTCTGGGTTAGAGTCTACTAAGGAGATGTACTCCTGTGATATTTGGAGGGCAGAAATTAAATAGAAGCTATAATTGTTGGGATACTGTAGAGCACAGAGACAGCAGTTTTGTGAAATGCAGTGGATTTCACTGATTTGTCAGCTTCACAGATCTTTCCATGGACTCCCACATTAGTGACTAGAAAGGTGGCTTCTTGGATTCCCTCACTTCCTGCTTCTCAGCCTATTTCATCTACTGCAATGCTTTTTTTTTTTTTAAAAAAAATCCTCACCTGAGAATATTTTCCCATTGATTTTTAGAGAGGGAAAGAGAGAGGGAAACAGGGAGAAATATCGATGTGAGAGAAACATTATCGATTGGTTGCCTCCTGCATGCACCCTGACCAGTATCTGGGCCAGGGAGAAGCCTGCAACGGAGATATGTGCCCTTGATTAGAACTGAACCTGGGACCCTTCTGTTCACAGGCCAATGCTCTATCCACTGAGCAGAACTGGCTAGGGTATACTTCAGTGTTTTAAGTGAAATCCTTGGACTGTCCACCCTCTGATTACAACCCCTTCCAGATATTTACTCCTTCAACTCTTCTGATGTTTGTTTGTCTTGATTTTCAAGTTAAATTTTCTAGTTATGTAATAAATGTGGTGCTCTGCTTTCCTCAATAAATCCAGAATGACACAGGAGTTCTTACATTTATTGAATTTCTAGTGGATCAGAAAGATCTTTCAATGTTTTTTTGAATTTCATTGGTAGGGAGTGCTTAGTATCTTCCTCTTCTCCCCACTTTATCACTTTCTCCCTCTTCTACTAGGCCAGAAGTGTCCCAAGTTAGATTCCTGAAGAAGCAGACTCTGAGGTGGAGTTTATTATGCAGGATGTTTATTAAACAGTGCCCATGGGATAAACAGTTGTAGAGAAGAGAAGGTGGAAGCAGAAGTGATTAAAGGAGAAGTTAACTTCAATGCAGGCCCAATAGTAGGTGTGGCCAGCTCCATGGAGAGGTCTGGAGGATATAGGATCCTTCATAGTTGTCTCTATTTGAGCAAAGATGGCCAGATCATAGTAGTGTGGCACTGATCAGTAATTGGATCTAGGCCACTATAGGGAGGAGCATTCACTTGGGTGAGGACACTTTTTTCAGGTGAAGCCATCTCTGAAGTGGCTGCCAGTCAAAGGCTGGTACAACAGCACTTCCAGAGCTGGGGCAACAAGTGATTCCTTGAAGGGAGATCTAGGTGGCACATCATAGAGTTCACTCCAGTGAGTTAGTTGGACTGTGTTATAAGTTGGTATTAGAATTATAGTTGTGAGTGAGGAAAGGGAAATGGGATTTGTGGTAGAGGGAGAAATATGCATAAAGGTCTGAAGATAGAGAACAAAACTTCACATTTTGAAAAACCACTGATAGTCCTAGCGTGACTAAAGTATGAAGTAATATAGATTTCATAAAGACAGGAGATGATTCTTAGGAATTCAGGGTCTTGGTCTAGAGTTTGATCATGACTGTGGTCAACTTGTTCTTGGAACACTGGAGTAGAAGTGAAGTCTTCCTAGGGTCCATCTCAAACCATCAGCCCCATTTTTGTCAATTCCAAGCTCTCCACATCGCTTTATATTTTCTGGCTCTCTCTGCCAGAGTATGAAGTACGAACAGGATTGGTACTCTTGGTGAAGTCCTCTAAATTCAATGTGTTTATTCATAAGCCTGATCAGCTGCCTGTGTCTGACCCTGTACTTCCCAACAGAGACCACCCTGTATGTGGTTCTAGTATGGAACTTGTCAGTGCTTTCTGGCCCCCCACCACACCCCCCACCCGCTTTCAATCATATGCAGGCTCCTTTTCACTTTGACACACTTTGCTTCAGCTTTTGATGACAACCACCCTTTCTTTAAATTAAGAGTGTTTTCCTTTTGTTCTGTCTCATCTCCTTGCTTGCTCTAAGCCTTTTCTACTTTCCTTTTACTTCATTCATTTCCTTAGACACATAGTTTGTGTGATGTAGTGGAAAGAACACAGTCCTTGAATTCAGACAGACCTGGATCAGATGAGGAAGCCTCCCTTTCTGCTGATGTAATATTGAGCAACTATCCTAAACTCTCTGAGATCTGTCGACTTTAAAATAGGGGGGATGTTGCAAGGATGAAATAAAACCATGTGTGAAAGCATTTGGCATAGGATAGACACAGGAAAGGCTAATGTCCCTTTCCTTTTCTAATCTTCAGTTTTGGAAACTAATCCTGAACTTGAGCTAGGTGAGGAGGAGGTCTCCTTTCTGTAGTTATTGGCCTTGCTTTTTTGTCTTGCTTATCTTCCTTCTCTCAGTGGCCATTGGCAGAGCCCAGCTCTCTTTCCCCACTGGAGCTCATATTATTAGTTTTTGACATTAATCCTAGCTGCATCACTAAGCTGGCTATATTCTCCAGTCCAGTTCTGCTAATAGGATTACTTTAGGCATTTCCTAATCTTGATGCGTGATCAGTACCTATAGACAGAAGCAGCACTAACCCTCCAAATGAAACAGGCACTACCCAAGTATCACTTCAGGTCTGGAGGAAAGAGGGAGAACATGTTTTTATTCTACGGCCAGATAGGCCATGATGGTTTTAATTGGCTCTCCTGAGTGTTCTTGTAAACTAATGTTCTTCAGAGTGCTGCAGAATTACAGCCTAATTTAATTTCCCCTCTGATCAGTTTACAGATCTTTATAAATGTAGTCTGGACAGATCAATGTTAATAGCCGCTAGTGTTTTAAAGCTAGACAAGTGGGAAAAAAACCCTGAAGCTTCACTTCTCATGGGCATGATTTAGATTTCCCAAGTGCTTTTTAGAGGCTGCTAAAGTTCCAAGTGAGCCTTACCCCTTGCTGCCTATATTAGTCAGAGATTTTTAGAACCAATAATATAGAAAAATAGATATATAAATTAAGAAATTGGCTCATGCAATTATAGAGGATGAGGAGTTCCAAGATCTGTAGCTGCCAAGCTGGAGACTCAGGAGATCTGATGGTATAAGTTCTAGTCTAAAAGCTGGCAGGCTCAAAACACAAGAAAAATCAATTGTTCAATTTGTGATCAAAGGCAGAAAAAAGACCAAAAAAAGACCTATGTCTTTGCACAAGTAGGCAGGCAGGAAGAGTTCCTTCTTATTTTGATTTTTTGTTCTGTTTAGATCTTCAATCAATTTGATGAGACTTACCCATATTAGGTAGGGTTTTACTCAATCTACTGATTCAAATGTTAACCTCATCCAGAAACACCCTCACAGAATCACCCAGAATAGTGTTGATTAAATATCTGGGGACCCGATGACCCAGTCAAGTTGACACATAAAATTAACCATCACACTGCCCTATCCACACTCCCCAGTAATGAATAGCATTTGCTTATGGAAACTTTTGTCCCAGGGAAAAGCTTTTCCCTTCAATTTGGGAGTAGTTTAAAAATAAGCCTATATTTCAAATGTTCTTTTCTAATTAGAATTAAACCAGCAACATCATTTGCACAATCATTTATGTTATCAAGGATGACTAATGCTTGCCACTAGATAGGCAGCTTTGAACCCTACCAGTCAATGTTGTTTTCCTGTTTGCATGTCTACTGTGGAGACTGATATTGAGAATAATTAAGGAGTCAAATTACTCATTCTCATCAGATATGTAACCATCAAAAAGATATTTCAAGCAAATGGTAACTAAAAAGGCAAGGGTATTTGTATTTATATAAGACAAAATAGACATTGAAATTAGTAAAAAGAGACAAAGAAGGTCATTATATAATGATAAAGGGGTCAACAAGAAGATATAACAATTGTAATATTTATGCACCCAACATTGGAGCACCTAAATATATAAAACAAACACTAAACAGCATTACAATAATATTTGGGGACATTAAGACCCCACTATCAACAATAGATAAATCATCCAGACAGATAATTAATATGGAAACAGCGTATCTGAACAACACGATAGGCCAAATGAACCTAACAGCCTTATACAGAACATTCTATTTAACAGAGCAGAATATGCATTCTTCTCAAGTGCACATGGAACATTTTCTAAATGTATCTTGAGACAAATGAAATGGAAACACAATATGCCAAAACTTACAGGATTAAGGAAAAGCAGTTTTAAGAGGGAAGTTAATAGCAACATATGCTACATTAAGAAACAACAGAGATCTCAAATAAACAACCTAACACTAGGCCTTAAGGATCTAGAAAAAGAAGAAACTAGGCCAAAAGTTAGCAGAAGGAAGGCAATAATAAAGGTTACAGTGGAAATGAATAGAGAACAGAAAATAATAGATAAGATTAACAAAACATAGAGTTGGTTCTTTGAAAAGATAATCAAAATCGACAAACTTTTAGCTAGACTAACCAAAAATAAAAAAGAGAGGACACAAATCAACAAAACTACAAATTGAAAAGGAGACATTACAATTGATACCACAGAAATACAAAGATTCATAAGAGGCTACTATGGACAAGTGTATGCCAACAAACAGGGCAACCTAGAAGAAATTTAAAAATCTGGGAAACATTTAACTTATCAAGACTGAATCAGGAAGAAATAGAAAATCTTTTTTTAAATATATTTTTTATTGATTAAGATATTACATATGTGTCCTTATCCCCACGTTACCCCCTCCCCCCCGGCTCATGCCCTCACCCCCCGTTGTCCCTGTCCGTTGGTTAGGCCTATATGCTTGCATATAAGTCCTTTGGTTGATCTTTCCCCCTTACCCCCACCCTCCCCTACCTTCCCTCCAAGGCCCGACACTCCAATCAATGCCTCTCCGTCTCTGGATCAGTCCTTGTTCATCAGTTTATGTTGTTCATTATATTCCACAAATGAGTGAGATCATGTGGTATTTATCCTTCTCTGACTGGCTTATTTCACTTAGCATAATGCTCTCCAGTTCCATCCATGCTGTGGCAAATGGTAAGAGTTCCTTTTTCTTCTTCCTCTTCTTAAAGGATGCCTTTCAGCATTTCATATAATGCTGGTTTGGTGGTGATGAACTCCTTTAGCTTTTTCTTATCTGTGAAGCTCTTTATCTGACCTTCTATTCTGAATGATAGCTTTGCTGGATAAAGTAATCTTGGTTGTAGGTTCTTGCTATTCATCACTTTGAATATTTCTTGCCACTCTCTTCTGGCCTGCATGGTTTCTGTTGAGAAATCAGCTGACAGCCATATGGGTACTCCCTTGTAGGTAACTGACTGTGTTTCTCTTGCTGCTTTTAAGATTCTCTTTGTCTTTTGCTCTTGGCATTTTAATTATGATGTGTCTTGGTGTGGTCCTCTTTGGGTTCCTTTTGTTTGGGGTTCTCTGCGCTTCCTGGACTTGTAAGTCTATTTCTTTCACCAGGTAGGGGAAGTTTTCTGTCATTATTTCTTCAAATAGGTTTTCAATATCTTGCTCTCTCTCTTCTCCTGGTACCCCTATAATTCTGATGTTGGTACGCTTGAAGTTGTCCCAGAGGCTCCTTACACTATCTTCATATTTTTGGATTCGTTTTTCTTTTATCTTTGGGTATTTTTTTTTTCTTCGTATTTCAAATCTTTTGACTTGATTCTTGGGATCCTCTTGTCTGCTGTTGGATCTCTGTATATTATTCTTTATTTCAGACAATGTATGCTTAATTTCTAGTTGGTCTTTTTTCATATCCTCCAGGGTCTCACTAAATTTATCAGCGGTTTCCATAAAATTCTTGAAAAACCTTATAAACGTGGTTTTGAACTCTATATCCAGTCATTTGCTTTCCTCCATTTCTGTCATTTGTGACCTGTTTCTTTGTCTCCGCATTTTTTATGCTTCCCTGTGTTGGTAGAGTGGTTTTGTGTGCTAGGTGTCCTGTAGGGCCCAGTGGCTCAGCCTCCCCAGTTACCTGAGGTGGACACTCTTGGTGCACCCCCTTGTGGGCTTTGTGCACAGTCTTGTTGTAGTTATGTCTTCATTGTTGTAGGATCACTGGGAGGAATTGACCTCCAGGCCAATTGGCAATGAGAATCATCTGTGTCTGCAGTGGGAGAACTTCTGTGCTGAAGACACCCTTCTGGGGCAAGACTTGCTTCAGTGGGGCTTTGGTGCTGACTGAGTCTGCCCCCTGAGTGTGTCCCTTATGGATCTGAGGAGTTGTAATCTGGATGGTCCCACTCTGACCACTGGGTACACTGGCTCTTGGATCTCTAAGGAGGTGCTAATTTAGCCTCTGCCTGAAGTTACCCAGCAGGAGCTACGAAGAGAACTGCAGATTCCCCTTCCTTTTTTTGGAGTTTGGAGGTGCCCAGATGAGGCCCAGCTGTAAAGCAATGCAAGCTGCTGTGGGTCCTTGGCCTTCTCTTGGAAGTTCTGGGTCTGTCTGGCCCAGCTGCAATTTGTTAGGTAATTTTAGATTGCAAAGGGCCAGGGCATTCATATGCAAAAGCCTCTGCTGCAGCCTGGGTGGGGCGGGGTCTCAGGGAATCAAAGGGTAGAGCAAGCAGCTATGGCTGATCCTCAGCCCTGCCCTAAGGGGCCGCGAGTCTCAGTGTCCCGGTAATTGCTGCAAGCACCTCTGAGGGAAAGCTGCCCTCAAGTTCCGAGTTCTGCCTGCTGCCAGACAGTCCAGTTTCTCCCCGTATGAGTCCTGGGTCCCCGGAGACTTCCTGGAACCAGAGTTCAGAGCAGTCGGGAGCTTGTGACTCCCTCCCGATTCAAAAAGACAGCAGCGTCCTCAGGTGCCAGCCCCTTTCCACACATGCTCAAGCCTCCGTACCTCTGCACTTTACTTCCGCAGCTCCTCTGGGTCTCAGTGTGCTTTTCTCTTTCCTTCTAGTTGTAGAATTTCCGCTCATCCAGCCTTCCTGTAGGTCTGGATGATGTCCGTTTTGTCTTTTCATTGTATTTTTGAAGTTGTTGTGGGAGGCAGCATTTTCCAGTGTTTACCTATGCCGCCATCTTGGTTTCAAAATAGAAAATCTTAACAGAGCAATTACTACTAAGAATATTGAATTAGTAATAAAAAAAAATCTCAACAAAGAATAACCCATGACCACATTGCCTCAGTGGTTAATTTTACCTAACATTTAAAGAAGAATTAATGCCAATCCTTTTTAAATTCCTCCAAAAAATTAAAGGGGAGGAAACACTCCCAAACTCATTATACGAGGCCAGCATTACCCTGATAACAAAGCCAAAAAAGGACACTACAAGAAAAAAAAATCAATATGCCAATATTTCTGCTAAATGCGGATACAAAAACTCTCAATAAAATACCAGCAAATAAAATTCAGCTGCACATTAAAAGGCTCACTCACCATGATCAAGTGAGATTTATCCCCGGGATTCAAGGATGGTTCACCATACACAAATCAATAAATGTGAAACATCAAATTCAACAGAATGAAAGAAAAAGTCATATGATTATCTCAATGAATAAGAGGAGAGGCAGGTAGAGGGTACTGTATATATGAAGGTGAAAAGATTAGCCAAAGAACATATATGCATAGCCCATGGACACAAAGAACAGCGTGGTGAAGGCTGGGGGCATGGGTGGGCTAGATGTGGGCAAAGAGGGGGTGGGGGACATCTGTAATAGTGTCAACAATAAAAAAATACATTATCAATGAATTTTTCTAAGTGTGTGTTGTAAATCAGGCTGGATTCTTTTTCCTCACCAACTTTGGAATATCTCAAAGTGCTTCTCAAAGGAGTTTTTGTTTCTAGTAAAATACCAGCAGTCTTGATACTCATTGGATTGTCATAAACAGGTAACCAGTAGTAAGTTTATTTTTTTCTCTCCTGTTTGACTGCTGCCCATTGGCTTTCCAATGAAAATGGAAAACTTCCTCTGCATTAATAACAAAAGGCCTGTTTTCCTTGCCTTCATCTCTGTGTTAGAAAACACCAGATGTGTATGAGGCAGTGGGAGATCCAATTCAGGTTGGCTGGTCATTGAAAAGCAGTGAAAAGGAGTCTGAAAACCCAGCTTCCCAAGAATCCAGAACATAGCCTTTGTTTTCTAAACTACAAAGCTAAGTTATTTTCTTACCAAATACCATAGCAGTGATTTCCAATTAGAGCTATAATGTAGGACACTCAAAGCTAACTTTTGTGTGTATATGTTAGGGATCATAGTGGCAGAGCTGTCATGACTTTGTAATTATAGTAACTGTGCTTATTGCCTCATTGGAAATGAAAGGACACATATTACATGTGATGAGAAGTAATGTATGAAAAATTTTCATAGACTTAAAAATGTATAGTCTTCACTATCAGAATAACTGCTATTGCTTTTACTTTGTTATATTTTTTATGGGTTAGATTCAGCTCAGTCAGTTGTGTTCTAGTTGTGTTTGTCCAGCACTGTATGGTTTTCGAAGTACATTCTTATACATTTTTATGTAACTCTCATAAGCCTAGAAAGTTTTTGACACCTGTTACATATGAGAAAAGTGAGACTGGGGTGAATAAAAAGCTCCTGTTTAGTGTTGGTGCTGATATTTGACATTCACAGCTCCTAGTCTGGGGTTCAAAACACCATAGTTCTTATTAAGTGATTAGGGGAACAGCAATTAAGATCTAGACTTCTAGTGTGTGTGTGTGTGTGTGTGTGTGTGTGTGTGTGTGTGTGTGGTGTGAGGCACTTAAAATATTTTCTTAACTTTGTTTATTCAAAATACTAAGTATGGTCAGGACATTACTAAGCTATTACTATTATTATCTTTTCAATATAACTCTCACTGTCACATTGAATGGTATGACTGGTAGTGGTTATACAGGCTCCTAAAGCTCAGGCTCTGAAACCAGGTTACTAGCAACCACCTCCTTATTTTTCTCACCCATAATGTAAGGATAATGATCCTATATTAGTTTGCTAGGGCTGCTGTAGCAAAATACCACAAATTGAGCAGCTTAAACAACAAAAATTCATTGTCTCACAGTTCTGGAGGCTGGAAGTCCAAAATAAATGTGTTGGCAGGGCCATGCTCCCTCTGAAGGTGCTAAGGGAGGATATATTCTAGGGCTTCTCTCCTAGCTTCTGGTAGTTCCTTGGATTGTGGAAGCACAACTCCAGTCTTTACATGATGTTCTTCCTGTATCTGTCTGTCTCTTTTTATAAGGACACAAGTCATATTGGGTTAGGGACTCACCATACTCCAGGATGACTAATCTAAACTAATTATATCTGCAACAACCCTATTTCCAAATAAGGTGACATTTTTAAGTACTGTGGTTTAGGACTTCTACATGTGAATTTATTTTAGTCCTCACCTGAGGATATATTTGTTGATTTTAGAGAGAGAGGAAGGCAGTGACAGAGACACATTGATGTGAGAGGGAAACAACAATTGGTTGCCTCTCATATGCACTCCAACTGGGGATTGAATCTGCAACCTAGGCATATGCCCTGATCAGGAATCGAACCTAGAACCTTTTGGTGTACAGAACGATGCTCCAACCAACTGAGCTACATGGCCAGGGCAACATGTAAATTTTTTTTTTGGGGGGGGGGCACAATTCAACCCATTACACATAGTATCTATCTCATTTAGTTACTGTAAAGATTAAATAAAACAATGTCTGAAAAATCCTTATGGGGATGTAAAGAGTACATGTGAATTAGATGTAATTCACATTAGATGAGATGGTTTATTAGATGTAACAGTTCAGAAATGTTTGCTCTTATTATTTTTGTTGAGAGCTTGCATTTCTTTGAAGATTGCAGACAATATCAAAATTTTAACCATTTTGAGAAAACTAAGCTGATTGGCATCTCTTTCCTCAATTTTAAATTGTCCATCTCTTTCTTTCCTCAACTTTAAATTGTCCACCCTTTCTGCTGCTCTGAGTCAGTGAGAATAGTAAGGGATTGCTGAGGATTGTTCTGTCTAGGGCATTACAGTAAGAATCACCATATATCTGAGAGCTTCACTCTTTCTGTTTATT
Source organism: Myotis daubentonii (assembly GCF_963259705.1). Taxonomy (NCBI): domain Eukaryota; kingdom Metazoa; phylum Chordata; class Mammalia; order Chiroptera; family Vespertilionidae; genus Myotis; species Myotis daubentonii. Next base: position 127,801,219 of record NC_081861.1, on the reverse strand, counting down.
ATATCTTTGAAGGGGATAGATTTGACATGGCCATTTGAGATGAAACCCACTTCAGACTTGGCAAGTTGATTTCTATTTGGCACTCACTATAATATGAATAATGTTGAGTAAATTAATCAACCACTAAATGTCCTTCTAGGAAATCAGAAGACTGAAAGGAAAATAAAACAAATTTTATGGACGTCCAGTTATATCTCCCCAGACAAATAAGAATTAATTTTATTTTTTAAAAAAGTTGAGAGGAGATTTTGTAACCTCTCTCATTGTCAGCAAATATTGAATTTAATCTAAATCCCTCAAGCTCTACTTTAAACCTATTTTTTGTTTGCTTGGTCCTAGTCTATAAACAGAATAATTGGTCATGGTAAATTCTATCATAAAAATCCTCCAGGTACCTTAGTTGCTTCTTTTGCTTTTGGACTCACCTCTCTTTAACACTGCTGACTATCCACCCCATCATAATTTATATATATATATATATATATATATATATATATATACATATATACATATATATATATATATATATATATACACATTTCCAGGCCTGAAATTTTCTCATTTTTAATATCACTTTCCCCTTCTGCCCACAGGCAGTCTCCATTTGGACATTCCACTAATATGTTAATGTAAACCCTGAACTCGGACAACCCTATTAGTTCCCCAAATCCTATGCGGTTCTCTTTTCCCAGATTCATCACACTGAAGTGGTGTCTTGTTCTCTCATCTTTTGTCCTTAAATTGATCTCCCGGTACTGCAGATTCTTCCTTCTATTTTTCCGTTCTTCCATTTCCTTACCATTTCTGTCATCAGTGTTGAAGTTCAGGGTTGTTTCTGCACTCAGGCAATAGTTCCTGGCTGTGTCCAAACTTCCAATATTCCTACTGTTATCAGTGAAAGTGAGGGATCCCTTTCCCCACTGGGTGCTGGGGATCATTAGAATATCTCGAGAGAAAGAATTTTTGAGACTCACACAGGAGGATGAGTTATTTTTATTTGTGCAGAACCACATAATTTAGTTCCCAAAGTCCCATTCCCTTTAATCAGTCCTGGATGGTGTGCAGTTGGAGATTCAGTAGAGCTTAAAGCAAAGCCAACATCCAAAGTTTCTGTTCCATGCTGGAATTGAGTCCAGTGCAGTATCAAGCTAGTTGTAGTCTGTAAGTCCGCTGTGTGGGGTTGACATGGCTGTGAGCTATGTGGAGTGAATGCAGAAGCGTGAGAGCCCCACAAGCTAGGAGTCAAGGACAAGAGTGCAAGAGAGTGAATTCCTTTGTATAGGATATTAGATATTTTAACTCTTCCTGTGCCTGCAGTGGCCACACCTACTCTGGCCAATGACCAGTTCCCAGTTGTGACTGACAGACAGGTACCTTCCCTGTGTCACCCAAACTTTACCAGGCATGCTTCTATTCTTTCTCTGTCCAGTCCCTCCCCCCAGAGAGACAGGTGGCTTCCCTGGGGAGTGGTAAACTGCAGCTTCCTGGCAAAGCTGCACAATTGGCATGCTTGTAATATTTGGCCTCCCCTTTGTTCCTTTCCAGTTATTAATAACTAGGTTAAATTACAATGGTATTACTATATTTCCCAGGCATTTTTTTCCAGAATCCTGGCTCCTATTATTATGAACCTGCTTTGATTCTGAATTGTCATACACAAGTAAGGCTTCCAAGGACAAGATTACCTGACCTCTCCACACCAACAAAACACACTAACTCAATCATTGAGTTCCATAATTATGCAGATCTTTATTAATCATCTCAAATGTTTCAGGCTCTGTGCTAAGTGCTTGGAAAGAAGTTAATGATGAAGTACTGTCCTAGGTTCCTTATATATATTACTCACTTGTTTTTCCAATAGATTATATGCAAATGCCATTGCCCATACTAGAAATGACCTTCCTCCTCCTCTCTGAGAGATTGTATCACTCATCCCTAAAATTAATTTCCTTCTTGAAGTTTTCTTGAACTAATTACATGGTTTAGATTACTCCCAGCCACAGCTGGTCCCAATTCTGAAAGCATCTGTATAGCTGCCCTTAGTAATATGTATGTTACAATACACATGGTTTCATTTATTTGTTTGGTCTCCTTAATTACAAGCCCAACTGTTAGAATAGAATAAAGTTGCCTAATAAGTCCTATTAAAAATGTTCCCCTCACCTTTTATGAGACTGAATTATAGAACTGTATCTGTCAGGTCTAGTTAGGAAACAGAAACATCAGCTGTTTTCAAAGAGAGTATTTAATAAACAAGTTGTTAATCAGGTATTAGAGAGCAATAAAGGAAAAAGGAGGATGCTGAGATATTGCAAGGTTTTAACTGCAGGAAGCTACTCCTACTCCTAGGACTGGGGAACACAGGGAAGAGGTTGGAATCATTAAAATTTAGTAACTCGCAGGAAAGGGTGCTGCTCAGCGGCAAGTGGTATCTCTGAGGGAGCTAATAACACTACCAGGGTGAGGAAACCTTACCTGGAGTAATGCTGACAGAAACAGTGAGAAAATGTGGTGAGCAAGTCCCTTCTCCCTCCTCCATCTTCACAGGCTCCCTCATACACCCCTTATTGGCAGAGTCTAACAGGGAGCAGCTGTCCAAGCAGCAGAAATGTAGTTGGCAGAGTCCCAGCCTCTGCCTCAAAAAAAAAAAAAAAGACAGGGTGGGTGGGTTTAGAGCTGAGAGAGAAAAGCATTATAACTAAGCTAGTCACTTGGGAAAATTATTTGACCATGGAAATTTAACTTTCCAGACACTTCAACTGAATCCCACCCCTTACTCACGACCTTAGAGCTTTTTCCTGTGCATTTTACTACTCTCAAGTAATCCATCATGTTTGTTTTTACGAGAATAAGAGCAATGTGCAAAATCAGCACCTAGTATGGATCTTAAATAATTTGTTAAATTTGTTAAAAGGGTTTTCGTGTGCTCTTGGGAGCTGAATCAGTGGGGTATCCTGCAAAGCTTAGCCTTATCTGCTACAACTGCACAGATAACCATGTTCTGGGTGAGTTTGGGAGAGGTGGGCTGGTATCACCTTGCTCCAGTGAGCCAGTGATCAGACATCTTAAGCCAGGCAACAAAGTGAAAATGTGTACTTTTCTGCTGAGGCAAAAGTGGCTGTTGGAGAATTTCACTGAGACTTAATTTGTTGCCTTTTCATTTTTATGCTGTGTATTGAGGAAAGGTAATGATTGTTTATTCTTTGTAATTTCTTCCATTTTTTGTTATGCTCTGCTAAGAAGACTGCAGCTTTCAATTACTTAGCTAAGAGGTTTTCAGATTACTTTTTTAAAAAATATGTTTTTATTGTTTTCAAAGATGAAGGGAGAGGGGGAGAGAGATAGAAACATCAATGATGAGAATCATTGATCAGCTGCCTTCTGCACGCCCCCTTACCAGGGATCAAGCCTTCAACCTGGGCATGTGCCCTTGACCAGAATCGAACCTGGAACACTTCAGTCTGAAGTCTGATGTTCTATCCACAGAGCCATGCCAACCGGGCCAGATTACATTTTAAAAGACTTTCTTCTTAGTACAAAAAAGATACATGTTCATTGTAAATAATTTATAAAACAAAGTAAAAACAAAAAGAAAAGAAAAATCACCTGTAATTCTGCTTCCCAGAGATAACCACTGTTAATATTGTGAACATTGTTATATATAATTTCATATGTGTATATAGATGTATACATTTTAAAATATAAACTTTAAATATGTTTAAGTATATATATATTAAATACTTAAAAACCTGTTTAAGTATATATACTATATACTTAAAAGTAGTGTACAGTATATATTATAAAAATAATTCTTTGCTGCTTCTTTTGTAATCTTCCATTTAACAATGTTTACTTCTGTACTAAAATTTCTAAATTGTTCTCTGCAGTAAGTGTTATTCCTGTTCAGTCCTCTGGGTTACATTCTGCCAGCTGTAAAGTGAAAATAATCACATACAATAGTCATGTGTACTCCTTAGTTCCTGTATAGATTAGTTTCAATAATTTTCTGCATATCCCAGTTATGATCTTGTATCCCCAAAAAGCAATAAATATGTAGGTGAATAAGTTTTAACAGTACCAAAGTGTCACAACTTAAATTGGTCTTAAATATTCTCCCATTGGTCAAAATTCTACCTACTTCTCATCTTCATGAAGATCTCTCTATTTGGGGGTGCTTTGGGCCTAAGCAAAGAGTGAGTCAACAGGTAAGTTACAGTTTTGGCAACTCATTTTCATGATAATATACCTGACTTCATATTGTAGTTCATTGCAGTTCTTTATATAGAGAATTTTGCTCCTAGTATCCCTTTAACAATATAGATCAAGAGGCAGGCCCAAGATGGTAGCCTAGAAGGACACAGAGCTTGCCCCCTCCCAAGAACATATAAAATATACATCTATATTTAGAGCAATTCCTCCCAAGAGACTACTGAGGGTCTATTGAACAGCTTCTGAACAACAAATATAGAGAGAAACAGCATAGGAAAGGTTTGGGAACTGTGAGAGCTCTCCAGGAACTGAGAGAATGCTCCAGGATATAAGGAACTGGTGGGCACCATCCTATCTAATAAAAGAGAAAAATGGTAATTGGCGTACGACAATACCCTTTTCATTGGCTAATCAGGGCTATATGCAAATTAACTGCCAACTAAGATTGGCAGTTAAAAGCCAACAAGATGGCGGTTAATTTGCATATGTAGGCACAATGCAGGGAGGCGAAAGGGAAAGCAGGAAGAAGCCCCCTGCCACTGACAGTGATCGGAATCCCAGGGGGGAGCTAAGAGCTGGGGGGCAGGGCAAAGGCGGCCCCAGCCGCCTTTGCCCTGCCCCCCAGCCATGATCAGAGAATCAGGTGCCTTTTCCCCCCTGGCCAGTGATAGCAGGAAGTAGGGGTGGAGCCAGCGATGGGAGCTGGGCATGGTCGAAGCTGGCAGTCCCAGGAGCTAGGGGTCCCTGGCCTGGGCCTAAAGCAGAGCCCGTGATCGCGGGGCCGCTGTAGCTGCGGGTCCCCGCTGCCCGGGCCAGACGCCTCAGCCAGAGGCGTTAGGCCTGGGCAGGGGCGGAGCCTGCAACCGCGGGGAGCTGGGGGTCCCCTGCCCAGGCCTGACACCTCTGCCGGAGGCCTCCGGCCTGGTCAAGGGGCCGATCCGGTGATTGGTGATCGGAGGGTGATGAGGGTCAACTCCTCTGGCCGAGGCATCAGGCCTGGGCGGGGGGCTGAGCCAGGGATTGGGGGGATATGATGGTCCCTTTGCCCAGGCCTGAAGCCTGGGTCAGAGGCGTCAGGCTTGGGCGGGGGGTGGAGCAAGCGATCAGAGGGAGATGGGGGTCCCCTGCCCAGGCATGATTCCTGGGCCAGAGGCCTCAGGCCTGGGCGGGGGCCAGAGCCAGTGATCAGGGGAGATGGGGGTCCCCTGTCCAAGCCTGACACCTCTGGCGGAGGCGTCAGGCCTGGGCAAGGGGCCGATCAGGCGATCGGAGGGTGATGGGGGTCTATGCCTGAGGGCTCCCAGTATGTGAGAGGGGGCAGGCTGGGCTGAGGGACACTCCCCGCCCCCACACACACCCAGTGCACGAATTTCGTGCACCGGGCCCCTAGTCCTATATAATAAAGAGCTAATATGCTAATTAGACAGAACAGCCAAACGACTTTCCAGATGTCCTTCCGGACAAACTACCAGATGAAGCTGGGGCTGTGAGGGGTTGTGGGGTTTGGCCAGAGCTGCGAGGGCCGAGCCCCTTGCATGAATTTCGTGCATCAGGCCTATAGTTGTTTATATTTCCCCTGCATTTGGATAGTGGTGGGAGCTCTATCCAGATGCTCTTGCTGCAGGGATGTTGTAGCATTTTGCTAGCCACCCTTCCCAGAGCTAGCTCCAGCAGGAACAGGAAGGTGCCATAGCATGCACACACAGGGCCCCTGCACCAGTAAATTGATACATCAGGTACAACAGGCCACTTCTGTTCATGCATAGGGCTGCCCCACCTGAAGAAAGTATGTAACTAGCAGGATACTGCGTTGCTTGCATACAGAGCTGCCCCATCTGGAGAAAGTGTGAAACTAGTAGGACACTGCTGTGCATGCATATAGGACAGTATCAACCAGAGAAAGTGCAGAACTAGCAAGGCATTAAGATGTGTAAACAGAGGGCAGCCCCGCCCAAACCCAGTTTGGGCAACAGACAATTAAAGCCTCATGGCATGCTGTGCACACACTGGGAAGCCCCAGATCAGAAAGGTAAGGAAGCATGCCCACATTAGGCTGCCCCTCCTAATTCAATTCTGGCTGTCCATAGCCAGAAAAACAGGGAGTTGCCATATACACCTGTACACCAGGCTTCCCCACCTGGAACCCACTCTTTCTGTCCTGGTAGCCCACCAGTCACCTCACATGCCTGCCCTGACTCCAACTGGCCTGTTAAAACCAGCTTGACACAAACTAAAATGCTTCTCCACAGCAAAGAAAGCCATCGACAAAATGAAGACAACTTACTAAATGAGAGAAGATATTTGCCAATGATATATCCAATAAGGGGTTGATACCCAAAAGATATAAGGAACACATACAACTCATTAACAAACAAACAAACAAACAAACAAACAAACAAACAAACAAAAAACACACAATCCAATCAATACATGAGAAGAGAACATGAAGATACATTTCTGCAAAGTACACATATAGATGACCAATAGATATATGAAAAATGCCTAACATCATTAATCATCAGGGAAATGCAAATCAAAGCGACAATGGGATATCCTCACACCAGTTAGAATGGCTATCATCAAAAAGCCAATCCTATAGAATAAAAGCCTAATATGCTAAGTGTCTGGTCATCCATTCAATGATATGCTAAGGTCACTCAACTGCTCACTATGACGTGCACTGACCACCGAGGGGCAGACACTCCAACTAGTAGGTTAGCTTGCTGTTGGGGTTCAGCCAATTGGGGGATGTCGGAGAGCCAGGTTCCATCCAATCCCACAGGTCAGGCCAAGGGACCCCATAGGTGCACAAATTCATGCACCGGGCCTATAGTAAATAATACGTGTTGATGAGGATATGGAGAAAAGAGAACCCCCTCTTGCACTGTTGGTGGACTGCTAATTGGGGCAGCCACTATGAGAAACATTGAATTTCTCAAAAAACGAAATACAGAACTACCATACAACCCAGAAATTCTACTTCTGGGTATTTTTCCAAAGAAAATGAAAAAAGTAATTAGAAAAGTTATATGTGGTCATATGTTCATTGCAGCACTATTTGCAATAGTTACAATATGGAAGCAACCTAGGTGTTTATCAATAGACATACACACAATGGAATATTACACATTAATACAAAAAGAATGAAATTCAACAACTTCTGACAATATAGATGGACCTAGAGGATATTATGCTAATTGAAATGTCAAACAGGGAAATACAAATATCACATGATTTCACTTATATGTGGAATTAAAAAAAAAATGAACAAAACAAAAACAGACCAGACTCATAGAAACAAAGAACAAACAGATAGTTGCCAGAAGGATCAGTGTAAAAGATACAGTGGAATATAATCAATAATAGTGTGGTAACTATATGGTGATAAATGGTTACTAGACTTAGTGTGTTGTTCACATCATAAGATAAATAAATGTCAAATCACAATGTTATACACCTGAAACAAATATAATATTATATGCCTACTATATTTTAATTTAAAAGAGAAGCATCTTTCAGACAGTCAAACCTCAGAGGGAAGGTAGGGGAGGGTGGGAATAAAGGGGAGAGATCAACCATAGGACATGCATGCATATAAGCCTAACCAATGGACACAGACAGAGGGGTGAGGGCATGAGTGGGGGGGGGTGAGGAGTAATGGGGAGATAAGGACACATATGTAATACCTTAATCAATAAAATAAAATAAAGATAAAACACTGAAATTAATCATTACATAGAGGAAAAGGAAACCGATCAAATTAATACAAATGACACTTTATTTAATCCAATATATGCAAACATTATCTATACTAGTAAAAGGGCAATATGCTCATTATACTGGACATCTTCTGGATGTCCTTACAGACGTCCTTCTAGACAAAGCCACGGTAGTGGTGGCCGAGGCAGAGGTGGTTAGGGGCAATCAGGCAGGCAGGGGAGCAGTTAGGGGGCAATCAGGCCAGCAGGGGAGCACTTAGGGGGCGATCAAGCAGGAAGGCAGAGTGGTTAGGGGTGATCAGGCAGGCAGGCAGAGGGGTTAGGGGTGATCAGGCAGGCAGGCAGAGTGGTTAGGGGCAATCAGGCAGGAAGGCAGGTGAGTGGTTAGGAACCAGTGGTCCCAGACATTCCCTGAGGGGTCCTGGATTGTAGAGGGTGCAGGCTGGGCTGAGGGACCCCCCCCCCATGCACAAATTTTGTGCACCGGACCTCTAGTTTCAATATATAATCAAAATGAAAAATATATTATTGAGATATTTTATATCACTCTTTTCATGTTGAATCTTTGAAAACTGGCATACATTTTATACTTACAGTATATTCCAATTTGTTTGCTAAATTTTCATTGGGAATACTTGATCTAAATGTAGATTTTATATAATTTACAGTTGAAAAAGTAGATTCACATACCTAAATTGTTCCAAACTTACTTAAGTTTTCCAGTAACTAGAATCAAGCAAGTAACAACAAATCATCTGCCTTTAATATTTGCATCCACATTGACAAAAAAGGTTTACTGATTTGACTTTGAATAAAAAGCATGTCAGTTTCAAAACTTCATCTGTCTAAGTTAAGTAAATTCACTGAATCTTGTGTCAATTCAGCATGATTAATAAGTTCAAAGGGATATTGTATAAATTAAAAAAACAACTCTTAATTTATAAAAATAAAATAGAATTCTTCAATATTTTCTGTAGTTTTTTGTAGCCAGCTTACACAATGCTGTGAATTACAATTCAATCCTCTTCACGTTTCATGTTAGAAAAGTGAAAAATCATTTATAGTGTGATTTCTATTATGAAAAAAATTAATTTCAACATAATTTCTCATATCCATCTCACAAATAAGCTTTTCCTTTCCTTAGAGTTTCAAAATGAGCTCATTCCACAACATCATTAGCCATCTGACAAATGCAAATCAAAACCACAATGAGATTCCATTGTGGTATCTCATTGTGGTATCCACACCCTACTAGAACGGTTATAATTAAAAAGAAAATACAATGCTGGCAAGTATGTAGAGAAATTGGACACCTCATATACTGCTGGTGAATAGTTAAAATGGTGCAGCTACTTTCCAAAATAGTTTTTCAGTTCCTCACAAACTTAAACATAAAGTTACCATATGACTCAGCAATTCCATTTTTAGTTATATATGCAAGAGAAATGAAAGCATAGATCTACACAAAAATTTGTTCATAGAGGCATTATTCATAAGAGCCAAAATGTGAAAACAATACAAATGTCGTCATTAACTGATGAACATATAAATAAAATGTATATTTATATAATGAAATATTATTCAGTAATAGAAAGAAATGAAGTACTGACACATGTTACAACATGGATGAACCTTGAAAATATTATATTTGAAGGAAGCCTGTCACAAAAGACCACATATTGTATGGTTCCATTTATATGACATGTCCAGAATAGGCAAATCCATAGAGGCAGAAAGTAAATTGGTAATTGCCAGGGGCAGGGGAAAGTTGGGGCAAAATGGGGAATGACTGCTAATGAATATGGGACTTCTTTAGGGTGATGAAAATTTTCTAAAATTAGGTTGCTGTAATGACTACACAACTCTGTGAATATATGAAAAAAAATCATTCCCTTGTTCCTTTTATTTTTTGTCTTTATTTTTTGTCACTTGTTCCTTTTAAATGGGTGAATGAGGTGGTATGTGAATTACATTTCAATAAAGCTGATATAAAAGTTTATTCATGTGCAGTGTAATATCGGTGAAAAATCTAAACCCCACTGCCATTTTTGCATTTTGTTATTGAGTATATGGCAAGTATTCCTTTAGCTTTAAGAAAATCTTGAATTTGATTTAAAAGTACTGTACAATAAATCTTTGCAAAGCTCTTCCATAACTCAGCCAATAAGCATTGGCAAAGAACATATGATCATTGTCTTCTATTTCTGTCAACAGTTCTATAAACTGGCAATGATTCATAGCATTTGCATGTGTACTGAACAATTTTAATAACTGTATCCACTTTTCTTAGGTTTGCTTCAGAAAGCTGAGCACAAATATTTTCAATATGTATTATATGGTGGAACAAAGCAATAAGAAAAACATCAGTCTTTTGTTTAAAAATTCAATAAATCCGTATTTTCTAAACTAACACAGCTGGAGCATCATCTGTTATGATACAATTTTTTTGTATGTAGCTGAAATTCTTCTTTGACAGATGTAAAAGATTTAAAAATATCTACACCATGAATTTTTTATTTTCAGGCTACTAATTGATATCATTTCTTCATAAATTTGTAAGTCCTTTGAAACAAAATGTACCTAAAGTATTATTGGGCAGTGTCACTTATATTGCATGACTCATGTAAAGCTACAGAAAGGTACATGCAATTTTTTGAATTTTGCATCAACTTATCTTTAAAATTGCTAGAAAGGGATGTATTCCATGGGTAATTATTTGGTGACATAATTGACAATCTTTCTCTTTCTGTAAAACATAATTTTTAATATTTTCCTCATAATTTTCTAACAATTGCCACAACTGACATAATAAATATTTTACTGTTTCTCTATATAAAAAATGGTTTTCTTTTTGTGCAAGAATCCAAACCATTATATAGCTGTCCAGAGTTATAAAACATTTTTGTTGGACATTTTATTCTGACTTCAGGTGACCCATTTAAATGTTTCTTCTTTTTGGCAATTAATACAAAACTTCTTATCAAATTCGCTATGCATTTACTGAAAATGCCTCTTAATATTTTCTACTTTATTTCCTTCTAAAGCCTTTTGTTTTGTTCTATTGCACCAAATTGCAATTGCTATTTATTGTGAAATTTACGGCATACCTTCTTCCAACTTGTTTCTTTTTTGGTTCTGGTCATAGCACTAGTTTCTGTATCTCCTCTCAATTCTGTTTCAGTTGTGTGCCTTCAGTTTAATTAGAAAGATTTTCCATACTTTTTTTTTAAACTGGGAAAGTAACTTGATTATAATTAAAATAAGTATTTCAATTTAATTACCAACTGTGATTTACATAGGTATTACTGTAACTCATGCTGTCCACATAAAATATTCAAATAAGCATCCCAATGATACATTGGCTCATTCAAAGAGTACCAGTTCACTGACTCTGACTAGATCAGTGATATGTTAATGTGTAATACTAGAAACGGGGCACATGCCTACCATGTGCACTACAACACAAATGAAAGTAGCTTATATGATGCAATGTTAAAACAAAATGTATTTATTTCTTATTCCACCTTATTGCTAGCATTATCGTTCATCTTTACTTGGGAAATGCTTGATTCATCCTTTAGCCCTCAACCTCTGTATGACTTCCTGTAGGATGTTTTTTTCTGCCTTTTTCCCCACTAAGATGCACCCATCAAATTTCTTAAATATTACATAAGTAGCAAGGGTCTCAGCTTGATTCTTAGAACATTACAAATATATCTGATCATGACTTCCCAGCTGTGGAGAGGCCCTTTGAGAGCTAGATCACCCTAATGGGGGAGAAAAAAGCAGGTGCAATAAGGGTAGTTCAATTTATATATATAAAAACCTAATATGCTAAGTGTCTGACCAATTGGTCAACCGTTGGGTTGATTGCTTGACCAGTCGCTGACACACACTGACCACCAGGGGCCAGACATTCTGACCACTAGGTTAGCTTGCTGCTGGGGTCCAGGCAATCAAGACTGGGTGAGCAGGCCAGACATGCCTTGGATCCCTCCCACAGTCCCTCCCCAGCTGGCCAACCTCCTGTGGTCCCTCCCCGACTGGCTGGCCCCCATTGGCCCTGATCAGGACTAAGCAAGACAGCTCAGATAGGTCCCGATCACCGACCAGGCCGAGGGACCCCACCCATGCACAAATTTGTGCACCAGGCCTCTGGTAATAATTCAGGGATTTCAAGGATATGAGGATTTTTAGTATAGAATGGTGTTTGACATCCAGATTTGTTCCTTGAACTAGTATAGGTCCATAGGGAAAGGAGGGTTCTTATGGTAAGTTTTTAAAAAAGAACCCAATATCTTATAGATATTGGAGAATCCAGGATCCCACCAAACAGAATGTTGTTCAGAGGGCATGTACTACTGAGCACCTCCCATGAGAACTCCAGTGCGTGGGGCCAGGACACAATTATCCTTGGTCAGAGTGAATAACTTAACTAGTATATGTAGATACCCCTGGGGACTTCCAGAGATCTTCAAGGCATATATTAAAGAAATCTGAGGTTTTCAATGAGTTTGTGAGAGTAAGAACCAGTGGAATCTTATACCACTGCTATTGTGGCTCCCATTGAACACAGGTTTTACTCTTTAATAACAGGTTATCAATATATGTGTCTGATCAGACCTGGAAAAAGCTAAGCTCCAAGGATTTATGTATATATTTCCCTACTTGACTCTTAGCTCCTTAAAAATAGGGAACCATTTTTTCTTTTATAATTTCTAAAAATTAATATTGGTATTCTTGGTGTCAAATATTTTGGGAACACATCAGGTATAAAATAAATGTTTAATTGAATGAAAGAATGAACATATTTTAATTGGAGCCATTATTATTTAAATCAGAAAAGAATCACTATAATAGCAGACATTTCATGTTATGCAGGAAGGGCATGGCAGACCAGAAAGAGATATATATTTTTCCACAAGCTAGATTTGCCTCATTCCAGAAAGAATATTGTCTAGATCTGTAAGTTTTCTCCTTACACGTATAAAGCTTTCCCTGATTCTTAATGAAGGAAGGGAAGCTGGCCCTTGTGTATATTTTATGCATCAAGGCTTTGTTATCTGTACCAAAGATGCTTTGTTTCAGACAAAAAGAACTTTATATGCATTTCATTTTTTATAAAACCCCTTTCTCTTAGCATACAAGGGCTTTAAAAAAGACCAAAAGATATAGACATGAAAATCTTATTTTTCATTTCATAAACATCACAACAGGGGGTGGCCACAATGCCCATAAACTTTCTTAACCTACTCATGAATTTGTTTGAATAAAATAGTCTAAACATTTCTCAGTAATTACTGCAACTCCAGACTCCATCTCTGTGCTTTGCACTGGGGTTGAAAGAGAATCTCATTCTCAGGGATGAGTTTGATAATAGGATTGGAAAAGGTATTTCCACAGGAAACCAGTCTGGTTCTACCAATTTGAATCCCAGGTCTCAACAGCTGCCAGGAAATAACAGTTGTAGCTTCCTCCTAACAATACAAATGGAGGATTTCTGCAAAAATGCTATGGCAGACTCATTTTCCACAGCTTCAGTGATTGAGGGCTTCAAAATTCCCTGTGGGTGTTAAAGCTTCTGTTTCCTAATGGTGGAGAAGATAATGCTTTGTTTTGTCAGAATTGGCTTTTGTAGGGTTTTTTAAATACTGAGCTCTGAATAGGGTTGGAAGACAAAACTTTTCACCTACTGCACATGCTCAGAGCTTTTGTATTCTCTGGGATTAGGTTACTGGTTCCTTGGAATTCTTAGTTGGCTTATTTCTTTCAGATTACTTTGTTCTGCCAGAACATCACTTGTCCAATTAAGTGTAATTAAAATTATATCCTTCTATGTGTCTCATTCATTCATTCATCCATCTATCCACTATATAGTTATTAATACCTATTATGTACAAAGTGCTATAAGATCTTAAGATGTGTTAGATACAGTGCCTACCTCAGTACCTTGAAACCCAGTGGCCAAAAAAAACACATGTGCAATAGGTATTCCAAAAAACGAATGAAAAAAATACCCACAAGGAAGTGTTATGAAAATGCAAAGGAGAGAGGAATTACTTCTAGTTAGGAAAGCAGATCTTTGTGCAAAGGTGGCATTTGAAAGGTGGAGGAATTTTAGGTAAATAGAATGTTATGAAACACTGTTTATGAAAAAAATATGTAACAATTTGTTTTGATTGATTTGTAGAGTCATTGCTATGCTGAAGCTGACTGGTACAGACTGAGAGCCCATTGTGTATATCTTCCACAACTTTGTGTTCAATGATGTCATGTCGGTAGCTTAAAATTAACCATGGAATATTTACACCACAGAAATCATCAAGTGCTATAAATCTTTGTTTGTTTGTTTGTTTGTTTGTTTTGTTCTTGTTATTTGTTTTTTTAAAGCTGGTTTACCAGCACACCACAGTATATTGCATTATTACTTTTATTACTTCAGCCCTCCTTGAATCTATGCTCTTTGCCCTGAGACTTTGAAGTTCTTCCCACTAGAGGCAGAAGATACTTTATTGACCAATTGATCTTGGGTTTGTCCAGGTAAGCTGCTTTTGACCAATGGAATGTCAGCAAAGGCGATATGAGCAAATACTTGAAATGTACTTTCCTAGTTAATATTTATGCTTGAACATCCCTTCCTTTCAATATGAGAAGAATATTTTCTGGGAAACTTGCTATTTCCTGAAGAATGAGAAATACATGGAGTAGAGGTGAACTGAACCAATAGAGGGGAGCTGGCAAAACACAGCCAAGATTAGCAGAGCCCTCCTGACCTATAGACATGTGAACCATCAGTAAATGCTGAGATTTTGTCGTTGTCATTTACAGAGCAATAGCTAAATGAATTCTGTTAGATTCTTTTTACTGCTATAACAAATTACCACAACCTTAGTAGCTTAGAAAATACAAATTTATCCTTTTACAGTTCTGGAGATTAGATGTTCATGGTAAGTAAGTCTTACAGGGCTAAAATCAAGACGTTGTCAGGGCTGGTTACTTCTGAAGGCTCCAGGAAAGAATATGTTACTTGCCTCTTCCAGTTTCTAGAGACTGTAGGCATTCCTTAATTCATGGCTGTATCACTCCAATGTCTGCTTTTGTTGTCACATTGCCTTCCTTCCCCTGTCCCTGAACTTCTGTCTCCTCTTATAAGGACAATTGTGATTACACTTGGACCCATCTGGATAATCCATGATAATATTCCCATCTCAATACTTAGCTTAATCATATATGCAATGTCCAGGTTCTGGGGATTAGTATGTAGACATCTTTGGGGGCCCATTATTCAACCTACATTACTAATATAATTGAAGAATAAAGTATGCATTTGGAATGGTGGTAAATATGCTGGAACGATAAACTGGGATCAGCTGGTAGTTCTTTGAATACACACTTTGTGGCATCCATTATGGTTTCCCTTAAGAGACTGATTTACTCAATGTGGCCTTAAGCAGGATAAATTGTATGGGGGAGAAACTGGAAGCATGGAGGCTAGTAAGAACATTAGACCAGTAGAAAATTAATGAAGAGCTGAACTAAGGGCATGGTCATAGAAAAGGATAAGAAGGATGCTTATTTTACACACTGACTTGTAAGCTTGTGAAAATGTTGATTACCTATAATAGAAATAGGGAAATCAGGAATTGGAGCTAGGATAAGCAGGAGTTTGGAACTACATGTAGATTGGAATACATGAATTATTTTCAAATGATAAGTTTAAGGTGCTTGCAAGGTATACATTTTCCCTTAAATAAGACCATGAACTACTTCAGTTTGGTGACCAGTTATTAATTTTTGCTCCCTCAGTGTATAACAGAGTAATTGCTATTTTCTAGGTTTTCAGTACATATTTATTGAAGGATGGAAGTAAGGCAGGAGGAAGGGGAAAAAAAGTGCTTGAGTGCCTGCTTTCCCATTCTCCACTATGACTGAGTCAACTAAATGGATGGTTTACACACACACACACACACACACACACACACACACACACACACAATCAATCCAAGTGAAAAATGAGCAGAGGATCTGACTACAAATGTCTCCAAAGAGGACATACAGATGGCCAATAGACATATGTAAAGGTGCTCATCATTACTAATCATCATAAGAATGCAAATTAAAACCATAGATAGCACCTCACACCTGTCAGAATTGTTATCATCAATAAATCAACAAATGGAGATTCCTCAAAAAATCAGAGCTGCCATATGATCCCACCTTTGGATTTTTACACCAAATAAAATAAAAATACTAATTTAAAAAGCTATATGCACTCTTATGTTCACAGCAGTATTACTAGTAACAGCCAAGACATGAAAACCACCTACATGTCCATCAATTAAATGGACAAAGAAGATATATATATATATATATATATATATATATATACATATATATATATATATATATATAAATTGAGCAATAGAAAAGAATGAAATCTTGCTATTTGTGACAACATTGATGGTCCTATAGGGTATTCTGTAAAGTGAAATAAGTCAAATAGAAATATAAATGCCATATAATTTCACTTATAATCTACAAAACAATAAATAAATAATATATAAAAAAAACAAAACAAATGGATAAACAAAACAAAATAGAAACAGACCCATAGATATAGAAAACAAGCTGATGATTGCCAAAGGGGTAGGGGTTGGGGGTAGAAAAAATAGAATAAAATAAAATAAGCCAACACGATGGAATTACTGAAAGGCAGGTGGCTCCAATGCCAGGTCTTCTGGGGTTGGTACATATATAGTTTAAACTTCCACTGGGGCCTTAATTCTATTTGGTTAACCTTCTACTCTACTCTTCCTTTGGTTTTTCTGTCTTCAACAACTCACTCACCAAAACACTCCCCTCTAAGTGTACTGTTTTATTTCATTTTATTTCTAATTAACATTGATGTTTCCCCCTTTTTCAAAATGTGAGAGCCCCATGGCTCCATACACTGATCCCAGTGTTGTCAATGCAATAGAATGAAGGAACCATGATAGTTTAGTACTCTAGGTGACAAGGGACAATATCAACAATGTCAAATGTCATGGATAAAAGTCAATAAGAAAGGCAATTGAGCAAAGACAAAAAGATTTGGTTAATTGCAGAAGGACAACCATTCACTAGTGACTTTTAAGAGTGCAGTTTTAATAGAGGCAAAGGCTAAAATTGACTAATAAAGAAATGGAAGCCAAGGGGAGAGGATACTTTTCTGAGATGTTTGATGTTGAAATATAAATAAGACTGCTTAAGGTGGTAGTAAAATAGTTGAAATATTTTTGTCAGGACAGTTAAAATCATGTTTCATAAATATTAGCCAATTATATAGTCTCAAAATAAAGTAATCTGTGTCACCAATAATTTGTGTTTTTTAAAAAATAGAAATATTAGAACATTTAAAACAAGAAGTGGTTATTGTTTATTTCCTATGTGAAATAAGTCTTGAATTAAAACATTGTGATCTATTGACCTTTATAGAACTCCTTGTCTGTTTTTCAGCATGAAGGACTAAGGTGACACACAGGCATTTATATGAACACACATGATGAATGTAATTCCCCTTCAAAAGCTTTAAAAAATTAAGTGCAAATTAATCTTGCCATTTCTTCGATTGGCTGTATACTTGAAAAAAACAACAATGAACATCCTATTTATTATTTTATACTGCTTCAGGGAAAGTTGGTTCCTCTGATTTAAATTTGACTGAAGGTTAAATGAGAATGCAACCTAAAATTGAATTTGTGAGGTTTTCATCAAATTAGCACTATTCCACCACAGAAAAATCTTTCTTAGTACAATATAATTACCAATAGAAGTTTTAGTTTGCTTCATGTTAAGAGAGAAAAACATTGATTGAACAGTGACGTTAAAAGAAATTGAACACTGATATTAAGAGAGATAAACATTTTCCTTCCAGAAAATACTAATTGAATAAACCATTATTTCTTCTCATACTATTATCTTGCTAGAAACTCCATGAGGCTTGAAGGTCAATAAAGCTTTAGGATTGTGGAATGTGGTGGAAAGAGTAGAGCCTGAGCATCTGGAAGCTGAGTTCTTGTTCTGATGCTGCCATGCAATCACTTGCCCGAAAATTAAAAATAGAGTTACCATATGACACAGCAACCCCTCTTCTGGGTATCTACCTCAAAAATTTGAAAACATGCATTTGCAAAGATATAGGCATCTCTATGTTCATTGCAGCATTATTCACAGTGGCCAAGACATGGAAACATGGCAGACACTTTCTGACACACTTAGCATCACTTAGCGAAGAAAGCAGACACAATCCTGAACTTCAGTTTAGTCAGAGAGTCAGTCACACTAGACATTATTTGAGTTCTCTTCCCCACATGTCACAGATGGTATTCTCCAATTGCTGAGCAGAATGTTGAATCACAGAACCATATAAAAAAGTGAGTGATCTTTTAGTTCAGAAGAAGGGCCTCATGTTTCTGCAGAACATGGGTTGGGGAGAAGAGCAGGGAATGTGGGTGAGGGGGCTTGTCAGAACCCTGGATTTGGTCTAAGTCTGTTTTAAAGTGTGACCTTTTCTTTCCCGCTGCAGCTGCTGGCCCTGCCCTCGTGCCCTTCACCCTCAACTTCACCATTATCATAGATTTGACCTACTTTACTCTTTACTACTCCCCAGCCCCTCCCCCCTAGTAACTACTATACTGTGTTCTGTGTCTATGAGTTTTTGTTTGTTTTCCTTGTTTGCTCATTTGTTTATTTCAGTTTTATATCCCACATATGAGTGAAATCAACTTATTCAACTTACTTAGTTTAGCATGATATTCTTAAGACTCATTCATGTTGTCACAAATGGCAGTATTTCATCCTTTCTTGTGGCTGAGTAGTATTGTACATATGTACCACATATTCTTTACCCACTCATCTATTAAAGGATACCTTAGTTGTTTCCATGTCTTGGCCACTGTGAATAATACTGTAATATATGTGAACTCCATCCAAAATCACCCCAAATATCTATTGCCCCAGAGATCTCTAATCTGGCCACACCAAGGACAAAAACCAGGACCAGATGGCATTTCAAACTCTTTGACAGGCTGCTTTCCATATGCTTTTCCAAACACATGGGGGAGTGGAAATTCATAAAGTAGAACAATCACAGGAGATCCAGCAGTATATTCTGCAGGACTGGGCAGCCATGCCTGAACCAATTAATCCCACCAAAACTACACAAGGTTTATTTTCTATTATCTACTTTTCAGAGAAGCAAACTGAGGCTCAGAATGATATTCCCAAGACATAAGCTAGGTTTGGCAGACCTTGTGCCATGGAGGAAGCCATTGCTCACCTAGTGAGAAGCTTGTCCTGGATATGTTAGGTAGTTTTGAATGCCACATAGGTGAACACATAGGTAGACATGTAAAATATGGTTCTACATGGGAAGTCTGGTATCATAGACACTACGGGGCATTTTTATATTATGCCTTCTAGAAGGTCCCTAGGAACAAGCTGGTGTCAACTTCATATTAAGTGAAACAAGAAGGGACATGATGTAAGCAACATCATTATGAACCACAAAAAAATCAAGGTCAGCTCACTCAGGAATTCCCAGCCATTTCGCATTGTTCCTTTAGTCTTCAAATCCAACCAGTTTCCGAGTTTTGTTGATTTAAAAATATATTTTTTATTGATTTCAGAGAGGAAGGGAGAGGGAGAGAAATATAGAAACATCAATGATGAGAGAATCATTGCCTCCTGCATGCTCGCAATCCAGGCATATGCCCTGACCAGGAATTGAACCGTAACTTCCTGGTTCCTAGGTTGATGCTCAACCACTCAGCCATGCCAGCTGGGCCAAGTTATGTTGATTTTACTACTCATGATCACCAGGTTTCCTCTCATTTGTTCTATCTCCATTACTTTCATTCTGGTCCAAAGCACCATCATTTCTAACCTGGATTATTTTTATAAAGGCTTTATTTGTCTCCCTGCATTCATCATTGCTATCTTGTCTATTCTCTACCTAACAGCTAGACTCTTATATAATAAAAGCTTAATATGCTAAGTGTCTGGTCATCTAGTTGACCATTCAAAGCGTAATATGCCAATGATATGCTAAGTTCACTCAACCACTTGCTATGATGTTCACTGACCACCAGGGGGCAGACGCTCTAACCAGTAGGTTAGCTTGCTGCTGGGGTCTGGCCAATTGGGATTGAGTGAGATGGGCCAGACACGCCCTGGAGCCCTCCTGTGGTCCCTTCCTGGCTGGCCAACTGGCTCCGATCATGCACTAGTGGGGTCCCTCAGCCTGGCCTGTGCCCTCTCCCAATCCAGGACCCCTCAGGGGATGTCGGAGAGCTGGTTTCAGCCCAATCCCGCAGGCCTGGCCAAGGGACCAGGCCTCTAGTGTTATTAAAATAATCATAATAAATTATTCATGCACCAGGCCTCTAGTGTTATTAAAATAATCATAATAAATTATTATTATACATTTCCCACCCCTCATTTAGAATCACTGAATGGCTTCTTATTTGTCTTAGGATAAAATCTTTACAAGGCCTAAATTAGAGTCACCATCTGCTCCATGGGAGAGTGGAATACCTGTTTATGCCTATTGTCTTAGCTTAATTATTATCAGCACCCCTTTTATTTCAAAAGTATTGGGGTACATATGGAGGCAACCAATGGATGTGTCTCTCTCACATCGATGTTTCTCTCTGTTTTTTTTCTCTCTCACTCCCTCTCTCTCTCTCTCTCTACTCCCTCCCTCCCTTCCACTCTCTCTAAAAATTAATGGGGAACAATGTATCCTGATTGGCTAATTCATGTGACCCCTGCCCACCACCTCTACCTCATTGCATGCTATTCTTCCTCTCACTTACTAGGTTCCAACCTTACTGACCTCTCAGTGCCTTCGATTCTCTTTTTCTTACATCAGAGCCTTGGCACAGGCGTCCCTGAAATGTGTTTTCCTCTTTTTTTTTTCACCAAGGTAACTGTTACTCATTCTTCAGATCTTATTTGATCTCATTTTAAATGTCAAGTCCTCTTATTATATGCTCTTAATACTCTTAGTACTTTCCTTCAAAGCTACCACCTTTGTAATTGCATATAAATGTGTGTTATTATTCAAATAATGTCTGACACTTCTCTCCTTTCATAAGACAGCAGAGGAGGTATCTGTTTTGCTCTCATTAAATTCCCAGTATCACTCACAGAACCTGGCACAGAGTACGCAATCAATATGTATTCATAAAGTGAATAAGCTGGTGAACATGCTCAGGGCACTCTGTACATAGCATCTCCTACAAGGTCTAGATTAATATTAAAATTAAATGATTACAAATATGATTAGTATCTTATATAAGACTTTTTACTCACTACAATGTAATCTCCAAGACAATAGAGCAATGGAGACCTGGGAGGCAGCACATTGTAGGATTCAAATCCCAGCTCTAGCCCTAACCATTTGTATGGCATGGGCAAGTCACTTTACCTCTGTACCCTCCTCTAAAAGGGGATGGCAAGGATACCTATCTCATAGGTGTGTTGTGTGAATCTTACAAATTAGAACAGTGTCTGGCACATTGTAAGTACCATGTGAGAATGAATTCTTTTCATTATTGAATACTATATTTTTGGTATTTAGCATGGTATCCTGCTATCATATGTATATGTTAAATAAATATTTATTGAATTATTTGAGGGACTAAATCCTCCCCTGTCTAAAGTGGCTATAGTTACTCCTGTATTTATTCACTCATTGAGCTGAAGTGAGAGCAAGTACTATCCCCCACTTAGGTTTTATTTTTATTATGTCTTAAGACAGCTCTGCATTATTCTCTGAGGGTTTAGAATAACATCAGAGAATCAACTCTTCTTTTCTCATCCAGTATCCTTTAAGATGTCCTTTGCTTGGAATACTGGTCTCATCCCTAATGGAGGCTCCAATCTAGAGGGCATTCTGAGGGTTAGTTGGCTAGGGGATACCCAATTTCTCCTTCAATTTGACTACAACCACTGTTCCTGAGCAAGGGACATGCCTCAACTCTTTCATCAGGGTTATATTATTTTCATCCTGGAAAACCCCCAATCTAGGGGCTTAAGAGTTTGTTCTTGGTCTTCCCTACATTTACAGGAGGGGTGGGAACTCTTTAGTAGGCTCTACTTTCCAACTATTGTCCTGCCAGGAGGATCTTCAGACACTTACACAAAGGCTTGCAAGTGGCCCTCTCCACTGATACTTCAGACATGAATGCAGCTACTTACATGGTAATGATTATATATTACAGACCTATGATATTAAGTATATATTACAAATAAATATAACAGGAGTCTTAATATGAATTATAATTGTAAAATTTGTCTTCTTCTATAGAGTAGGACCAGTGTTATTCTTGATTGTTCCTACATACAATATGATAAATACCACGATCTGGTTGGCATGTAGCATGCTGCTCAGAACTGTGTGAGTGGAATATAATCTTGCATTTAAAAATGAATTGTCATCACTCCTTCCAGTCTGAGACTCTTATAAATACCCAATCTGCCTTGGATATATCATTATATCTGGTGAACCTTTTTTTTAAATTAATTTTCCTCCATTATTTATCCTGTGGTGATTGGCCCTATTAGATTGAAACAGGATTATTTCCATGGAAGAGGTACAGCTGGGGAATGAGATGAAGTTACTAGTGATCTTTTGTCTGTTATCTGCATTACCCTTGACAGTATTGCAGTTAGCAGGCATAATACACTACAGATCAACCTTTGATTCTGGCCAGAGGCAGATTGTCAGATAAGAATTGGATGTACATAGTATATTAGGGAGGTACAGGAACACTGGATGAGAATGGGGGTGGGTGATACAGAGAAGGGAAGATAGTTAATAAAAGGTGTTGTGTGTATGTGTTAAAAAAAAAAAAACTAAAAAAAAAAAATAGCTACCACTGCGGCCAACTAAAGTTTATTCCCATTGGAAAACTTTGGAGATGGGATAAAAACACATCTCAGCATAACCTATCAGCCATTTGTTCAAGGCTGCCCCTGAAGGAATATTGGTTCCTAGGTTTTGTAGTGTGTGGGGGCAAAGTTGATTCCAGCAGCCCCAGGTAAGCCCTCTTATAAAGATGCATGTACCAGCCATTGGAGGTCAGGGTGGTATGATGGACATGGCAAGGAGATCAAAGAGGATGTGGTAGGAGCATTGACAATATCTGCTGCATCATTGAAAGTATTCCCAGGAGAATATCTGACTAGTAAACTCATTTTAAGATATATATAATGTGACTGTAGCAGAAAAACTCATCTCTCAATCTTCTTAATCTCAATACTGTGGTGAAACCAAGTTTTTTTTTAAAAAAATTCTAGCTCTTTTTGTGTAATTCTTATATTCCACTCTCAATTCCCTAGCCCTCTTCTTTTCTACCCCTACTGGCATAACTGCCCTGCTTACATCACCTTTTTTCCTTTTGGTTTTTCCCAAAATGGAAACCCCAAGCTTTCTGAGTCTTCTCTCAGAACAAAACACCATTATGATGGGTGATAACATGATTATTATTGCAGTGATGATAACATTTGTTGACTGAATGCTTCATTGGTCACTGCTCTCTTCTGTCACAAAGATGGCTGAGGAGCCACTAAGTCAGAATAATGAGTAATAAAAACTGAAGGCTCTTTTCAGCCTGGCTTCCTTTATGCCCAGGCGGCTATTGGCCCTGTGTGGCTTTGCTTTGGATCTGTGCCATTCTGCCTCATCTATAGGGCACTGCCTGGAAGAAAAATGCCTCTTGTGTCAGATTAAACTGATGATGATTCTTGGCTAGAAAAATAAGATTCTTGAATGATTAGGACACTGAGGCTCAAGTTCATATCTGACACTCTATTCAGGCATTCTGATCTTCATTCTACTTTCAAGACTATGACGCCTGTTAAAATGCCCTTGGGTGTGATTTTCATCATTTAATCATGCTGTCATATCCATTTGCTCAAGAATGCTGACCTTGTTTCAAAATTACAGTTACAATGTTACCAGATGCACATACTAACAGTCCACTAGGGCCAGTCCTCATGTAAACGGAATGCTGTGATGTGATCTCAGGGACACTGGGATTGCTACAAATATATGGTGCTCACTTGCTTCTCAATGCTTGAAATTTCTTAACATGAAATAAATCCTCTTATGCTACAATGAGAGAGGGGAGGGAGGGAGAGAGAGAGAGAGAGAGAGAGAGAGAGAGAGAGAGAGAGAGAGAGAGAGAGAGAAATGAATTGTGGAAGAATACTTGCCTGTCTTTTTACCAAATTAATAGATATACTCAATTTTAAAAAGTACAATTAGTACTAAAAAGCTTGTAAGAAAATAAGCTAGTGCTCCACTCCTCCCTACACCCAAGAACCATTCCTCAGAGAAAACTACTTTTAACTTTTAGCTATTTCTTCTATGTGCCTACATTATTGTATAGAAAAGTTTATAATATGGTTTTTTTTAATCTATTTTATACATTATCTAGTGACTTCCTAAATGGAAGATCAGAATTTAGTATTCTTACACACACCCATAGTATCCCTCTCCTCATCTCTCCAAGATAGTTGTACATTAACCTTTGGTGAAATGAATATCCTCTTAAACATTTTTTTTAATATATTTTATTGATTTTTTACAGAGAGGAAGGGAGAGAGACAGAGAGTTAGAAACATCGATGAGAGAGAAACATCGATCAGCTGCCTCCTGCACATCTCCCACTGGGGACGTGCCTGCAACCCAGGTACATGCCCTTGACCGGAATCGAACCTGGGACCTTTCAGTCCGCAAGCTGACGCTCTATCCACTGAGCCAAACCGGGTTCGGCCTCTTAAACATTATTATGACAATGTAAAATTGTTCACAGTTGAGGCATATAGTATGCAATAATTTCACTTTCTTTATCGCACATTTTTTAATCTAGGTAATAATTGCTTTCACTTTATATTTGCTTAGTTTTCTGTGAACCAATCACTAATTCTTCCCCAACTCTCCTAGGTAGTTGTAGATGCTTAATACTGCAAACACAACTGGTAATCAATCTATCAGTTCCATTTTCCTCTCACATCCCATGAGACATCTGTTCTAGAGTCTCCTGTTATTCCAATTCATTCTGTACTGATTATTCTTTAGATCAGCTGCATGGCTGTCCTGCCACAATTTCCTCTTAATAAAGGAGTTCTCCTCTTTTCCTCTGTGTTGAATTCCCTATTACCTGAATCCTGTTTTCCACTTTCTTTATTCTCTTGTGTTAGTGAAGCATGTCCTGGGGTAGCTTTCTGGAAAAACATTTTAGAATTCTTTCATGTCTGAAAATGTTCTTTCATTCTTGAATGGTTGGCTGGATGTATATTTCCAGAATGGAAATAATCTTCAGTCTCAATATTGTGGTCATCACTCCATCCACCAGTATTCCTTCTGGGAATTCTGATTGTAAATTGATTCCTGATTTTTTGTGAGCAAACATTTTTTCCCCCGGGAGTTTTTATGTTTATCCCTGTTCTAGCATTTAAAATGGTGTGCCTGACTGGTGTGTAGTTCTTGTTTTCTATAATGTATTTGGCATTTGGTGAGTTCTGAAACCCTGGAAACTCATTTACTTAATTTTTGGGATATGTTCTGTTATTATCTCTTTTATAATTTGTTCACCTCCTATTTAACTATTTGTACTTTGAATTTCTTCTTATTCAGATGTTGAATATTCCAAGTTAGTCATCTTATTTTCTCTCTCCTAACTTTCTATGTTTTCTTGTTTTCCTTTATGAGACATTTTCTCATGTTTATCCTTCAACCTACCTATTGGATATTTTATTTCATAATTTTAAATTCCAAAAGCTTTGTAGTGTTTTTTTAAAAATGTTTCTATTGATTTTTCGAGAGAGAGAGGAAGGGAGAGGGATAGAGAGACAGAAACATCGATGAGAGAGAAACACAGATCAGCTGACGCCTGCACAACCCCTACTGGGGATGGAGCCCGAAACCCGGGTGTGTGCCCTGATGGAAATCAATCCATGACATCCACTGATCCACACGAGCTGGGCTCTTCGGTGTTTTGTGATCATTTATTTGTTATAATATCTGGTTATTGATTCATGGAGGCAAAGTTTTCTCTTACCTTCTCCTGTGTTTTATTTTTTAATTATTATTCCTTTTGACTTTTCTTTTGTTCTATTCCTTTTGGTGTCTTTGTTTTGGTCTCTGACTCTCATGTCAGAGGCTATCCAGAATGGTTATATTAGGCTGTCTATTCATATTTAATAATACAACACTGAAAAGTTAATTTAAAGCACGTGTGTAATTGTATGGGGCTTAGCCATTTGTTGGGGAACCCTCAAATATAAACATCTATAAGACTTTTTCTTTAGGATTATTTATTCAGGAAAGACTCTTCTGATTTCCTATCTGGAGGACTAGAAGCCTGATTGCTAGGGTTTTAGGAATCATGAAAGAAAAAAAAAACTTTAAAAACTTTCCCTACTTCTCGCCCATTCTTTTTACTGTGCCAGGTTCTTTAGCCTGTTGGGCTGAATTGTTCCAGCGTGAAACTCCGTGGCTCCTGTTGGTGTGCCAGAGTGGTGGTGGCTGTCTGGACAGAGTTACAGGGAGAAACTAGGGGTCTAACTTTTCTTTATACACTTTCAATCAGTTTTCTGATGTTTCACTCTATCTTCCGAGATATTTGTGCCTCCAATTTGTCAGGCTTTGAGGGGTTCTACAGGCAAATTAGCTTGTTTCTTGTTGGCATTTCTCTTTGTAGTTTTCTTCCCTAGTGTATTTTTTTTTACTGCTTAAAGTATTACAAAGGGTATTACATATGTGTCCTTTTTTCCCCCCGCCCTTGACAATCCCCTGGCCTCCCCTACCCCCCAGTGTCTTATGTCCATTGGTTATGCTTATATACATGCATACAAGTCCTTCGGTTGATCTCTTACCCCCGGCCCTCCTGCCCTCCAACCCTCCCCGGCCTTCCCGCTGCAGTTTGACAATCTGTTTGAGGCAGCTCTGACTCTGTATCTATTATTGTTCAAAAGTTTATAATGGTCTCTATTATCCATGAATGAGTGAGATCATGTGGTATTTTTCCTTCATTGACTGGCTTATTTCACTTAGCATAATGCTCTCCAGTTCCATCCATGCCGTTGCAAATGGTAAGAGTTCCTTCTTTTTTACAGCAGCATAGTATTCCATTGTGTAGATGTACCACAGTTTTCTAATCCATTCATCTATCTGCCCTAGTGTATTGGTTGACCTTACAGAGATGGTAAAAGCTGTTTTCCCAGAACCCCATTTGAAATTCTTCCCTCAGAAAAAAAGAAAAGGAAAGATGGTAGGCCAAACAGTTTTCTTTTAAGGAAAGAATGCAGAGGCAGTGGTATATTCACTTCTTTGCTCACATTCCATTGGGATAATTTAGGGTCATGACCACACTTACCTGCAAGGCAGAATGATAAATGTGGTCTCTACATAAACTGTGCTCTGAAAAACTCCATGTGTGTGGGAGGTTAGTACTAAAAGAAGAAAAAGGAGAATGCATACTGAGGGGTGACAAGCAGTCTTTGCCACATGTAGTAATAGTGTCATTCCCTTCAGCATACAGTGGTTTCCCTGCCCACAAAGCAGAGGTCTTCCACAGATCAAGATATGGTCAGCAGCATGTGCACTTCCAACCATCTGCTGCCATAGGCTTATATGCATGGGCTATACTAACCATGTGTATCCACAATTGCCGCCACTCCTAGCTTCCTGGTAGGCAATCAGTATTGTCTTTTTGACAAAAACATGGAACTAAACAGATAAGGCTTCCAGCCACAAAGAGAATTTTAATCTTCCAGGTATAGGAGCTTCTCTTTTCTATTGGAGAGAATTGGATTATAATCTCTAAATTGGTATGTATTTTCATGCTATAAGGAAGAATGTACTATGTTTAATACAAAAGGGTGAAATTCTGTCTACTACCCTTACACAAGGATGTGTATAGGCATCATTTGGGGACCTTGTTAAAATGCAGATTCTAATTCAGTAGGCGTGGGCAGAGCCAAAGAGTCTGTACTTATAACAATCTCCCAGGCAATCCTAACATTGCTATCCAAAAACCACACTTTGGTTATCGATGCACTAAGCACTCTGTCTTTGTCCAGTTACTCTCTGCTTTGAGATCAGACGCTCACATTGGATGAGACTTCATATATGTCTAAAAAAGACAATAAGAAATGAATTTCTTTTGATAAACATACACAAAGGAATTTTTACAGCTTTTACTGTACTAGGGAAATTTAACAAATAGTGAAACTGA
This sequence comes from Myotis daubentonii, assembly GCF_963259705.1. Classification (NCBI taxonomy): domain Eukaryota; kingdom Metazoa; phylum Chordata; class Mammalia; order Chiroptera; family Vespertilionidae; genus Myotis; species Myotis daubentonii. Next base: position 127,773,003 of record NC_081861.1, on the reverse strand, counting down.
ATGATAAACAATGATGGGTGGGTTATAATCCCCAAAAGGACTGCTTTGTCATATAAGTCAAAGGAATCATAATTATCTAAAGCAGGGTTAGGGAACTTTGGGCCCTTGGACCCTATAAAGCCCATGTTTGGTCTGGCCTTGCCAAGGCATTAGGAGTGAGTTAATTAAATGTTTGACCAAATATAGCAGACTAATATTTAAGTTGATACTTTTGTTAATCCTTAAACTAGGATATTTTTCCATTAATTTTTAGGGAGAGTAGAAGAAAGAGGGAAAGACAGAGAGAAACACTGATGTGAGAGAAACACATCAGTTGGCTGCCTCCTGCACGAGCCTGGACCAGGGCCCAGACCCGGGAGGAGCCTGCAGCCAAGGTACGACGTGTCCTTGACTGGAACTGAACCCAGGACCCTTTGGTCCATAGGCCAACACTCTATCTGAGCCAAACTGGTTAGGTCAAGTTGATAATTTTGTATGGCCCATAAATGATGTTATAAATATCCAAATGGCCCTTGACAGGGAAAACCTTCCCCACCCCTGGAAAGCATTTAAAGATAAAAACTTCAGCTTGCACCCTAACTGGATTGGCTCAGTGGATAGAGCATCGGCCTGCAGACTGAAAGGGTCCAGGTTCGATTCTGGTCAAGGGCATGTACCTTGGTTGCAGGCACAGCCCCAGTAGGGAGTGTGCAGGAGGCAGCTGATCAATGTTTCTCTCTTATCGATGTTTCTAACTCTCTATCCCTCTCCCTTCCTCTCTGTAAAAAATCAATAAAATATATTTTAAAAAAAACACTTCCGCTTGCTAATATCCAAAATTTATAGGGAACTCATACAACTTAACAAAAAGAAGATAAACAACCCAATTAAAAAATGGGCAAAGGACCTAAATAGACACTTTTCGAAAGAAGACATACAGAAGGCCAGGAGACATATGAAAACATGCTCACAGTCACTAATCATCCGAGAGATGCAAATCAAAACAACAATGAGGTACCATCTCACACCTGTCAGAATGGTTATCATCAACAAATCAACAAACGACAAGTGCTGGTGAGGATGCAGAGAAAAAGGAACACTTGTGCACTGTTGGAGGGAATGCAGACTGGTGCAGCCACTATGGAAGAAAGTATGTAGTTTCCACAAAAATTTAAAAATGAAACTGCCATTTGACCCAGTGATCCCACTTCTAGGAATATATCCCAAGAAAAAAGAAACACCAATAAAAAAGGATACATGCACCCCTATGTTCATAGCAGCACAATTTACAATAGCTAACATTTGGAAACAACCTAAGTGCCCATCAGCAGATGAGTGGGTTAGAAAACTGTGGTACATCTACACAATGGAATACTATGCTGCTATAAAAAAGAAGGAATTTTTTACCATTTTCAACAGCATGGATGGACATGGAGAGCATTAACTGAAATAAGCCAGTTAGAGAAAGATAAATATCACATGATCTCGCTCATTTGTGGAATATAATGAGCAACATAAACTGAGGAACCAAAATAGAACCAGAGTCACAGAAGCATTGAACAGACTGTCCAACCTATGAGGGAAGGTGGGGGGTGAGGGGGTAAGGGATCAACCAAAGGACTTGTATGCATGCATATGAGCAAAACCATTGGACACAGACACAGGGAGGTGGGGGGTGAGGGCACATGCTGGGGGTTGGGGGTGGCCGGGGAGAGGTCAATGGAGAAAAAAGGAGACTTATGTAACACTTTAAGCAATAAAGAATTTAAATAAAAAAAGATATGGAAACAACCTAAGTGTTCATTGACAGATGAATAAATAAATTGTGGTAAATTTAAAAAAAAAAGAAAAGAAGCTGTGGTACATTTACCCAATGGAATACTATGCAGCTGTAAAAAAGAAAGAACTCTTTATTAGGATCTCACTCATATGTGGAATCTAATAAACAAAACAAACTTATGAACAAAATAGGTCCAGAGACACAGGAGCATGGATCAGACTGATGAATTTCAGAGGGAAGGTGGGGCAGGTGGGTGGGGAGTGATTAACTGAGAAACTTATATGCATATATGGAAACATACACTAGAGTGTTAAAGGCCTGGGAAGGACAGGTGCCGGGTGGAGGGGGTCAATGGAAAAACAAAACAAAACACAGACAAACAAAGGGGACATCTGTAATACTACCAAGAATAAAGAAAAAAAAAGAAACAAAAAATATGTTTTTATTGATTTCAGAAAGACGCAGGGCGAGGGAGAGAGAGCTAGAAACATCAGTGATGAGAGAGAATCATTAATCGGCTGCCTCCTGCATACCCCACAATGGGGATTGAGCCCACAACTTCTGCATGTGCCCTGACCTGGAATCGAATTGTGACCTCCTGGTTCATAGGTTGATACTCAACCACTGAGCGACACCAGCTGGCCAATATCCTCTTATATTAATTAATAAACATGAGCATGTACTCAAAGACCAAGACCTTTCAAACTATTTTAAGCAGGTAGTTTCTGGTCACAGTGTTTCTAAATATATGAGCAGTTATGATGGCTGCGGTGGCTGCTGACTTTTGGAAGCTACAGTTCAATATTGGAGAACATTACTTAACAGTGGAGCTGTGCCAAGATTAATGATTTTTTCTAAGTAAACTGAAGTATAAAAAAAATCCTTTTAAAACTCACATTGTTTGCTACTTTGCTTTATGCTGACTGTGTGGCTTACTGAGTGCCTCCTTCTATAAGACTGCCCTCTTAGGACTAACTTGCCAGAGGTACTAATTTCTACCTAAAGACACTGTCAAGTGCAAGTCTCTCATTTTTATTTTCAGTTCTTATTTTCTGTCCTCATATGGAGCAACAGGAAGGAAGGGAGATAGACATTTGGTTGTGGGAGAGGGAATTTGTTAAATTCTTATCGTTGGAAAAACTAGTTTTATTCATTTCTCATGAAGTAATCTTTAAGTAGATTCTTGAGAAAACAGTCAATGAAAGAAAGCTGTAGTTAGCAGCAGCCTTGCAAAGGGTTTTGGTTTTTTTTGAAGGTGGGACAGATATGGGGTTAATTTATTTTGAATTCTAAAATTGAAGTATAACATAGGAGAGTAAAAAAAAAAAGTATGCAGCTTGATAAATTTTTACAAATTAAACAACAATAATGTAACCAATACCCATATAAATCAAATATTACCAGTATTCTTAGAAGCCTTGCTCATATCCCCTTCCAGGAACTTATATCCCCCACCCCCATTAACAAGGGAAACTATTTATCTGACTTTAAATGCCATTAACTGTTTTTGAACTTTATGTATTTGGGTCATGCTGTATATACTCTTTTGGGTATGGTTTCTTTCACTCGATATTATGTTTCTGTGATTTTTTTCACATGTGTTATATATTTTTGCATATATTTATATTTGTTAATATTCATTGCTCTTTATTATGTACTTTGTGTAACTGCCACACAATAAATTTATATATTATTAACTAGAGGCCCAGTGCACGAATTCATGCACCAGTGGGGTCCCTCAGCCTGGCCTGCAGGATCAGGCCGAAACCGGCTCTCCAACATCCCCCAAGGGGTCCTGTATTGTGAGAGGGCACAGGCCAGGCCCTCACTGGTACTGCACTGGTGCAAGATTGGGGAGGGACCACAGGAGGGCTCCAGGGTGTGTCCAGTCCTTCTCGCTCAGTCCCGATTGGCTGGACCCCAGCAGCAAGCTAACCTACTGGTTGGAGAATCTGCCCCCTAGTGGGCAGTGCATGTCATAGCGAGTGGTTGAGTGGCCTTAGCATATCATTAGCATATCATTACGCTTGGTTGGTTGAACAGATGACCAGACACTTAGCATATTAGGTTTTTATTATATAGGATGGTCTCTTTAATTTTTTCTCCATTCTGGCCTAGTACAAGTACTGCTACTATGAACATTCTAATACATTTCTTTTGGTGAATATAAGTAATCATTTCTTCTAGGCATCTAGGAGTGTAATTGCTGGGTTATAGGACAGATGTAAATTCAGTTTTAGTAGGCACTCTCAGACAGTTTTCCAATTTTGTGGGCACCAACCTCTTCAAGAAGCATTTCATATAGAGGCTATTTAGAGAAGGGTTAGACACTAAAAATGGAATAATTAATTGCTGGGGCATTTTTTGAATGGAACACAGGGGACAGGTGAGATACTGGATATATGAAGCCGTTTCTCTCCATGATTTGTATTTATATGCCACAAATTTAAAAAACAGAATGGGGCTTGAGCAGTTGAAACATAGGGCAGAGAGGGGGGTCTACCATAAAGCAAGTAACAAAGTACTGTGACAACTCAACCAGGATGGATCAATGAAAATAACAATGCACCTACATTCACTTTCAACCTTAGAACACATGGCCAGATAACATAGTGCTTATATGCTTGAGCTTTGTTATTACATTGCCTGGGTTTGAATTCCAGATTATCACTCATTTGCTCTGTGATTTTTTCCCTTTATTGATTAAGGTATTACACATGTGTGCTTATCCTCCCATTGCCCCCCCTCCAATCCTGCCCTCACCCTCACCCCCTATTGTCTGAGTCCATTGGTTATGCTTATATGCATGCATACATGTCCTTTGGTTGATCTCTCCTCCTTACCCCCACCCTCTCCTACCTTCCCTCTGAGGTTTGAGCATCTGATAGATGCTTCTCTGTCTCTGGATCTGTTTTTGTTCATCGGTTTATGTTGTTCATTATAATCCACAAATGAGTGAGATCATGTGATATTTATCTTTCTTTGACTGACTTACTCCACTTAGCACAATGCTCTCCAGCTCCATCCATGCTATTGCAAATGGTAGAAGTTCCTTCCTTTTTACAGCAGCATGCTCTGTGATTTTTGAGTAAGTCATTTAACCATTCTGAATCTAATTTCTTCATTCACAAGATATATATAACAAGTACACACATTTCAAGGTTGTTGAGAGGATTGAAAATATGAAAAATATAAAACTCTTAGCAAATCCATGGGAAATAGCCTTAATAAATATAGATAATAATAGTATTAGATAACATTTATTGAGAATGTATCATGTGATAATGTCTTTATAACTATATCTCATTTGAACATCAAAACAGTCCAGTGAGGTAAGTTCCAGTCTTATTCTCATTTTTCAAATGCAGAAACAGACTCAGAGAGGGTAAACAAAGAGCTCAATGCCAACCCTTACTATATACTTACTGTAAGCTAGTTTGCTCTGAGTTAATTTATTTAACTAAATAATAAAATGCATATTAAGGAGAGTCCCCCAAACTGGAGTTCTCACACATTGCTGGTTGGAATGTAAAATAGTACAGCTACTTTGGCAAATTACTTGTCAGTTAAACATATACCTACCATATTATCCAGCCATTCTACTCCTGGGTATTATTCAAGAGAATATATAATAATATATATCCACAAAATGACTTATATGCATTTGTTAAAAGCAGTGTTATTTGTAATAGAAAAAATTGGAAACAATTTAAATGTTCATCAATTAAATGAAAAGTTAAACAAATTATAGTATACTTACTATGGAGTACTACTCAGCAATACAAAGGAATGGACTACTGATATATGCAACAATACGATGAACCTCAAATGCATTATGATGAGTGATGGGAACGAGACAAAAAGTTGTACTGTATGATTACAGTTATATAAAACTCTAGAAAACACAATCTAATACAGAAATGCAAATTGATCTGTTGTGACAGAAAGCACATTAGTGGTGCCTGGGACTAGGGGTGGAAGGAGAGATGGACTGCAACAGGGCACAAAGAACCTTTGGGGGGCGGTTGATGAGAATGTTCTATGTCTCATTATAGTGGTGGTTTTATACACATACGTTTATTATAAAATTTCATAGAAATATTCACTTTAAATGGGTACAGTTCATTTAATGTACACAATAACTCAATAGAGTTTTTTAATGTCTCCAGGAGCCTGGCATTGACCTTGTATCCCAATCCATGATGGTGGTAAACTGTGTTAGGACGATTGCTACTCTCATGAAGGCTGAGATTAACAATTTCACTAAATTACTGAGGGAAGTACTTTGCATTATGGCATTTCCCCCCAGGGACCTGCTGCAAAGAAGTCTCCAGCTTCTGATGGGGGTTGGAAGAGGACTACCTTTCAAAGTAAACAAGAAGGTAAAAGAGGCATTCTTTGTAATGTAATTTACAGTTCTGTAAAGTAGTTGCCAGTGTTTTCATTTTTATACTTTTTTTCTGTGCATGTGGGGGAGAAGAACTAACTACAAATGTCCCTAAGCCCATATGTGTCCTTTGACCTCTAACAATACTTATGCATATGCTATTCATTTTTATTTTTCCAAGGGTAAGCAGAATGCTAGAATTCTTCATCATATGAAATTCAAATTAGCTTATAAATATTGCATTCTGAATTGGGTACTTTACTCTAAATAACTTGTGCTTTTTAAATGGCTTATTTAAAAGAAAGATGAACAGTGATACTGGAGTACACATACAAGATAGGCATAAGGTACTTATGCTTCAGATTCTGTGAAAAGACAGCTGAAATAATGCTTTCCTTCCTTTCAAATGCTGTGTAGAACAACTGCAATGGCTGTCATTGTAGTTTCTCCTTGAACATCTTGAAAGGAAGAATTAGATCCACAAAAGATGGAAGAGAAATGACATATATTGAGCAGCTATTAAGTACCAAGCATTGTATCATTTGTTTTACAAAAGTAATGTCTGTAGTTTTTGCCCCCTTTTTGTAAGGAAACTGTGTTTCAGAAAAGTTAAAGGACTTAGCAAGAGCTCCTAAAGCATTGCCGATTTGAAGGCAGCAGTTGAGAGGCTGAGAAACTGAACAGAAAATTTAGGAATTTCATGGGTTTGGGGGACAAAAGCTTGATTTGGGGGCTTTACAAGGAGGAGGAGCCTAAATACTCATGAGTTTCAGCCAGAACTCTTGAAGGACTACACCTTAGGTAAAAGCGTGCATCCTAACACATCAGCAACATGATAGAATAAGAGGTTCCTAAAATTTCCTCCTCCTATGGATGCACTGAACATATAGCTTACACATGGGTCAATTCATTCAGAAAAATCCAGAAGCTAATTGGGTGACTCCTATGCATCAGAACACTGAAAAAATACCCACATTGAAATGTGTAGGAAAAGATGAGACACACTCATGCCATAAACCGCATGATTGTTACAGTGTCTTACAATTGGGATGGAACCTCCCAATTCCCAGCTTCTCCAGATAAGTTTTACAGATGCCCAGCTCAGAAGGGCCTGGATCCCAAATCAAAGAGCTCAAAGAACTGAATAGACTTGGCATTTAGAAGTCTCCCAGGACCACAGAAAACAAAGAAGCAGTTTTTAAATGGGTGCATGAGCTTGTCCCACTGGTATTCCACTGGGCTCAGTACCAAAAGCACAAGTAACAAACACAAAAATAAGTAAGTGGGACTACATTAAAACGAAAAATCTTCTGCACAATAAGAGAAACAATTAACAAATGAAAAGGCAACAACTGAATGGGAAAAATATTTTCAAACTATCTATCTGGCAAGGGGTTAACATCTATAATATATAAGGAACTATACAACTGAATATCAAACAACCCCAAATAATCCAATTTAAAAATGGGCAGAGGATCCGAATAAACATTTTCCAAAAGAAGACATGCAAATGGCCAATAAGGTACATGAAAAGATGGTGAATATCACTAACCATTAGGAAAATAAAAGTCAAAACCACAATGAGATACCACCTCACACCTGTTATGATGGCTATTATAAAAAAGTGAAAAATAACAAGTGTTGGCAATGATGTGCCCAAAGGAAATAAAATCATATCTTAACAAGATATCTGCATTTCCACATTCATTTCAGCATTGTTCATAATCACCAAGATTTGGAAACAACCTAAATGTCCATCAATAAATGAATAGATTTTAAAAAATGCCACACACACACACACACACACACACACGACATCCCCTGCCATTTGTGACAATATGCATGAATCTGCAGGACATTATGCTAAGTGAAAAAAGAAAGTCAGACACAGAAAGAAAAATATTGCATGATCTCACTTATATTTAATTTTTTTTAAAGCTGAACTTACAGTAACAGACATTGGAAGAGTGGTTACCAGAGGCTATGGCATGGGTGTAAAGTGGATAATTTTTAAAAAAAGAAAGTAGAATGGTAGCTGCTAGGAGCTGGGGAGAGGGGGTCATGGGAAGTTGTTTAATGGGTATACAGTTTATTTTTTGTAAGATGAAAACAGTTCTTAGATGGTAGTGGTGGTTGTACAACAATATGATGGTACTTAATATACACAGCCCATGGACACAGACCATAGGGTGGTGGAGGCCTGAGGGGGGAGGGGGTGCGGGGTTGATGGGAAAAAAAAGGGGAACATCTGTAACACTTTCAACAATAAAGATAAATTATAAATAAATAAATAAATAAATAAATAAATAAATAAACTTAATACCACTAAACAATATACACAAAAATGGTTATGATAGTTTTATGCTACCTGTATTTTACAATATAAAAAGAGTGAACTGGTAGTGGACCAGCTCTCACAAAATGTAACCCAACTTCCAATAGGCTCAATCTCAGATGAAATTAACACAACCTGTCCATCTTAACTTCCTGCCAGAAACCAAAGTAGATCATCTTTGGAGGAAGATAACACTATTTAACACTAGAAAGACTGAAACTTAGTATATACCTATATTGCCCAAAAGCAGTCAAAATGACTGCATTGTGAAAGAATAATATCGGAGCACTCTTCACTTATGTTCCTTAGCTTTTCCAATAACTCACTTCTATTCGACATTTCTTTCATGAATTTAGGGCGCAAAAGAAATAAAATAAACAACTTATTAGAACAAGTATCACTGCATAAAGATTCGAATAACAAGTACTAGTTTAGCTTATTGAGCAACTGCAACTTATCAAGTATCGACAATTTATCATGTACTTGTATGTTATCATGTGACGGTAATCGAAAAAAAAATGAAAACTGTTATTTCAATACAGAGCCGAACTGGTCATATAAGAAATTTACTCAATTCAATAATAAAAGTCATTTGATTATTTAAAATTTCCCAAGCAGTCAAAATGACTGCTTTTGGGCAATATAGGTATAATATATATATATATATATATATATATATATATATATATATATATATATACTGGAAATGAAGGAGGGGGGAGGTAACTACAATTATTAATAAACGCATTTATATGTTATACAAAAAGTCACAAAATTCTAAGACATTGTGTCCTTATATACATAATTGTTTTTCTAATTGAAATTATAAAGCAGTTAAAATGACTTCCTTGGGCAATCTAGTGTTAAAGCCTCAAATGACTTTCTACCATTTAAAAAACACAATGTCCACTGTTCAATTAGTAAATGTGCAATCAAGCATGATAAAAAACAACAACAGTTTATTTTAAAATATATCAGAAAATAGGGACATACCCACTAGAGATCCAGACATTGAGTTTTTAACTATATTTTAAAGTAATTGGTTAATGTGTTCAATAAATTACATGAAAAGATGAATTTCAGCAGAAAACTGGAAGCCATAATAATCAATTAGGAATTCTAAAACTGAAAAGTATAAACACTGAAAATAAGAACTCAACAGACGGGACATTTTCACAACAGGTTTAAAATTGTCAAATTTTTATATTTCTTCCAGCTCAGAAATGATAATATACACAGAGGTTAAGATAACTTTAATTTTTTAGTTCAACTGAGATAATTTTATTTTATAGTGAAGCCTCTGAGTGTTAATTTTCCATCTTTTGAATATTGGAGGTAATTGTGTTAATGCAGCTAACCATGAGTAGAATAATAAAATGTATAGTTATAAACACATTTAAAAATGACTGTGTTCATGATCAAGCCTGCAGAATTTTGTCTTGTCTAATGTTTTGCAATTGGTTTAGACAAGAAATCTGAATTACTCACACAATGCCACTGCAGTGATAACTCTTCATGATTGCTGGATTCATTTCCATTACCAGTGGCAAGAATATAGAAATTGCTTTTGCTAACACTAATTTGTAGGGAAGTTAAGTGTGCGCTCTGAACCTTGAAATCAATTTTTTAAGAAAAATAATTTAGCTTTATGATTCTTGAAGAAGTGCAATTTTCCACAATTACCTTTGAAATCCATTCAGCTAGTCTATTAATCTCTTTCCTAATTTAAACATTTGAACCCATGAATGATTTTAAAATCAAAGGTATGTCCAATTCCTAGAATCTCCAGGTTCAGAATTCCTTTTATTAAATCATTCTTGTTGACATAATATCAAAATCATACCATCCTCTCCACTTTTCCCCAATATAATGCCTCTAGTTCACAGTTTCTAATGTTAGCTAGCTGAATGAGGTGATTGCAGGTGACACACTCTATGAAAGGCTTATGATTTGATTGGAGATTGTGCTATATTTGAAGCACATTTTATTTAATCTGCAAAAAAACCTGAAAATGTAATATTATTGTCCTCATTTTGAGGATGGGAAAATGGAGGGGTTCCAGACATTCTTATAATTTCTAACGGCACCTAACTAATAAGAGATAAACCTGAGATTTAAGCCTGCATGGGAATAGTTAAATCTTACCCCTGTGCTTGCTTAAATGCCTACTTCTATTCCACTATCATTTAGAAACATTTTTCTCCTGGGGTCTACATTTCTTAGAGAACTTTAGGTTCTCTTTTATAATGATGAGTAAAGTGAATAGCACTAAATAAACACCATCCTAAATAATAGTTCTGCAGGCCATGTTTTCATTTTAAAACCATTTTTGGTCTAGAAAGCCAATTTGAATGACTGTTTTTTTTTCCTTAAGGTTTATAATAATTGTAAGGAAATCATTCAGTTCAGAGTTGGGCAAGTTACATTGCCTCAGGTATATAACTTTACATCATGGGCACAGTAGGCTGACAGGGAGAATAGAAACTGAAACTCGTTAAAGAATAAATTAAATCACTGTCGTCAAGGAAATTGCAATCTAGTAGATGGAATGTGATTTTCAAAATATATACAAACACACAAAAACACAAGTTTAAACTTGTAACCTAGGATTATTTTTAAGCCATTTACACCTTTACCTTGGGGAATCTTGGGATTCTTGAGGTATAACATAGGGGCACAATTTGCATGAGGTTTTCTAAGTATTAAAGTCAAAAGGGAATTTTGTTAGCTACCTTTGTACCCACACCCAGCATGTACTTAGATTAAGCAATTTCCCAGGAGGCAATAATCTCAATGTTGTTGTTCCTATAGAGAGACTCTTGGGAATGTCTAAGGAACATGCTCTATTCACAATGCTGAATAATTTGCTTCTCAGGGATAGTCCTGGATTCTTTCTGAGAAGGGCCATTGCTGACAGCTTCCTCACCATTAAACTACATTATTTAATTTCCTCAAAAGAAGCGGCAGCAAAAATGAAAGTGACTCAAATCTGGACATTTTTTAAAAGAACAGTAACAGATCTTAACAACACTGCCCAAGGTAAATGGCCTAGAGTGTATCCTGATGCAGTTATCCCAAAAGAAACAGCTATGGAGAAGGTGTGTGGGACTTGTAAAAAGTGTGAAAGAGGTAGGCCTGAAAGCATCAGGGTCCCAGTGTATCTAGGAGGGGAACTGAATGTATGTAATAAAAACCTTTATTATTTGGCTCTCAGATTTTTCAGCAACTGAGGCTAATGGGAGAAGACATAAATAGACGTTTAGAGAAAATGGACAGGATTATTCAGGAAAAACAACTTTCTGGATAAGGGGAGGCTAGGGGACTGTCTAGGGCGACGGGAAAAAATGGACACATATGTAATACCCTTTGTAATACTTTAAGCAATAATAAAAAAAAAGATCACACACACACACACACACACACACACACACACACACACACACACACATGACCTTGTTTTATATATTGATCACCCATGCAGAAGGGGAGAACAAGAGTCCAGGAGTGGGAAGAAAGAAGCCTTCTTTGTATCCAAGAGCAGTCAGCTAATGAGGCAATACCACGGGAGTAGACTGGATGCAACTTCCTGATGTTTGCATTCATTCTGAGAGCTTCAAAGAACCATTGGTAGTTTTAAAGTATAAATGATGATAGGTAAGAGGAGATTAAAGACTTGAGATAGATTAGGAGATCACTCTCTGATAATGCTGTGTCTTGGCCATTGAATTCCAAATAATCCATACTTTGGAACTAGAATCTTCTTCAGTTTTAGAATTATATATTAAACCAGTATTGTCAACATAATTTAAAAATCATATCATCTTCCATGTCCCCCAATATAATAATTCTAATTTAGTTACTAATGTCAAGAGAGAAATGATACTTTTTAATTTTAATTTAGCAATAAAAAACTATAAAACTTCCACTTCATGCCTTTACAAAATAACTGATCCTTGGCTTACTTTCTTGTCAAGAATAAATAAATTTGGACAAAATATGTGTGGCAACTATTTTCAGGCAATAAATAGGCAGTGCAGTACTATAATCCTTAAGAGAAAAAAAATTCATAAGGTTAACTCCATAACCATCCCAGCTTTCCCCCTATGAATTCTGACTTGCCTCACAGAGCAAGGCGGAGCCCAAGTTGAACAGCTGCCTTAACGAGCCAGAAATTGGAGTTCTGGGCTGCTGAAGAAACTGGAATTTGTGGCATTGAATTTTTTTAAAAAAGCTTTGAAAAAGAGTGGCATCAAAGTTTGCATGATCCCAGGCTAAAACTGGGCTACACATAGGTAGAACATGACTCTGCTGTGCTTATCAGGAATTGTATGTCATTGGGTTGATTGCTAAATAGAGACACCAGGGATCATGCAGTGCTATAAGATATTGGTATTCTAGCCTAGACACAGAGAAGAAATCCCATTGAGCACTTCAGGCATTCAATTGATAATCTCACACCTCAGGAGTAAGGCCATCTCCTAGAGTAAGGGACAGGAAGTTAAAGATCAATTCTAACAGAATAAAACTAAGCCAAACAGGACCTAAATCTTCAGAAACGAAAGATTTTTTTTCAGAAAAAAATTCAATGATCTTTAAAAGATGACATAATTTCTAGACTCTATACAATTTAACACTTATAATATACAGCATAAAAAATCCTAGGCATGTATAAGGGCAGGAAAGTGTGCCCCATAGTCACAAAAGTAGAAAAGTAGCAGTCAACAGAAACAAACCCTGAGAGTATACAACTGGTGGAATTAATAGACAAGGAATTTACAGCAGCTATTATAAATATGCTTTTTAAAACCTAAAGGAAAAGATTGTCATAATGAATGACTATATGAGAAATCTCAGTAGATAGTTATAAAATGAACCCCATATAAGTGTTTTATAACTGAAAAGTATAATACCTGATATAAAAAATCATTGGATGAGATTTACAGCAAAATGGAGGCTGCAGAAGAAAGGATTCTGGAAACCAGCAATAGAAATTCCCCATTTGAAAGAAAGGGAAAGAAGATTAAATTAATTCAACAATATCAAATAGCCACATAATTGGGATTAAAGAGAAGAGAAAGAGAATGAGGCAGAAAAAATATCTGAAGAAAAAAATGACCGAATTTCCCTAAATTTGTTGAAAAACAATAACCTTTCTAATTTAAGGATCTCAATAAAGTCCAAAAAAGTATAGATATACTAATACCTATAACTGTGCACATCATAATCAAACTACTGGCTTCTCATCAGAAAAAAATGAATACCATAATTCAACGCAATGACATTTTTTTATGAAAGAAATAGCAAAACAAAAGATATTTTAACATCTAAGGAAAGCATACTTCAAAAGAGGGTAAAACCTAGATATTTTAAGATAAGAAAAGGCTGGGAGAATTTGTTACTATCAGATCTGCTCTGAAAGAAATATTAAAGAAAGTTCTTTAAAATGGAGTGAAATGATATCAGAAAAAAAACTCAGGTTTACAAGGATTTACCAAAAAGTGATAAATAAGTAGGTAAATATAAAATCCCATATTGTTTTATACTGTATAGCTATATAGAGAGAAGCCTAATCGACCATTCGACCATTAGCTATGATGTGCATTGACCACAGTGGGCAGATTCTCAACACACAGGCATGGGAACATGGAACACACTGATGAATCTCAGAGGGAAGGGGAGGGAGGAGGGTGGGAAGAGATTAACCAAAGATCTTATGTGCATACTAGAGGCCCAGTGCAGGGATTCATGCACTAGGGGGTTCCCTCAGCCTGGCCTGCAGGGATTGGGCCGAAACTGGCAGTCCGACATCCCCCGAGGGGTCCTGGATTGTGAGAGGGTGCAGGCCAGGCTGAGAGACCCAACGCACCAGTCCTCTAGTTTCTTAGAAAACAACTGACTCATTAAGGCAAAAATAAAAGATTGCGACTTTTATTATATTTATGTAAATATAAAATACATGATGATAATATAATGATGGGGAAGAAGGAATTTTGCTGTTGAAGGCTCTTACACTTTAAATTAAGAGTTACAATATTATTTTAAGCATTTGTAATAAGTTAAGTGTGCATATTATATTCCTAAATCAATGGTCATGTCCAGGAATGGTTTTACCTTCCAGGGAACATTGGACAATGTATGGAGACATGTTGGTTGTCAAAATTGGTGGGAGATGCTACAGATGCTACTGGCACATAGTTAAGTACAGGCCAAAGATGTTACTTATCATCCTACAGTGCACAGGGCAGATCCCACAACAGATATTTAACCCAAAATGTTAATAGTGCTGGGGTTGAGAAGCCCTGCTTTAAAACAAACACTAAAAATGTGAAGAGATTGATGGTTTCCTTTGCTGTACAGAAGCTTTTGATGTAGTCCTATTTGTTTTGTTTCCCATCTTATGTTTAATTTCTTTCTCTATTTTCAGTTTATTCTTGTGTATGGTGCAATTTGATGGTCTAGTTTCATTTTTTTTTTGCATGTATCTATCCAATTTTCCCAACATCATTTATTGAAGAGACTGTCTTGACTCCAGTGTATATTCTTGCCTTCTTTGTCAAATATTAATTAAGCATAGTGGTTTGGACACAAGAAAGCTCACTGCATGGGAGAACATATTTGCCAATGTTATCACCGATAAGGATTTAATCTCCAACATTTATAGAGAACTCATACAACTTAACAAAAGAAAGATAAACAACCCAATCAAAAAATGGGCAAGGGAACTAAATAGATACCTTTTGAAAGAGGACATAAGGAAGGCCAAGAGACGTATGAAAACATGCTCAAAGTCACTAATCATCCGAGAGATGAAAATCAAAACGACAATGCGGTACCATCTCACACCTGTCAGAATGGCTATCATCAACAAATCAACAAATAACAAGTACTGGCGAGGATGTGGAGAAAAAGGAACCTCGTGTACTGCTGGTGGGAATGCAGACTGGTGTAGCCACTGTGGAGAACAGTATGGAGTTTCCTAAAAAAAAACTAAAAATGGAACTCCCATTTGACCCAGTGATCCCACTTCTAGGAATGTATACCAAGAAACCAGAAACACCAATCAGAAAGGATATATGCACCCCTATGTTCATAGCGCCACAATTTACCATAGCTAAAATTTGGAAACAGCCTAAGTGCCCATCAGCAGATGAATGGATTAAAAAACTGGTACATCTACACAATGGAATACTATGCTGCAGTAAAAAAGAAGGAATTCTTACCATTTGCAATAGCATGGATGGAACTGGAGAGCATTATGCTAAGCGAAATAAGCCAGCCAAAGATAAATATCACAGGATCTCACTCATTTGTGCAATATAATGAACAACATAAACTGATGAATAAAAACAGATACAGAGACAGAGAAGCATTGATCGGACTGTCAAACCTCAGAGGGGTGCCCAAGCCAGTTTGACTCACTGGATAGAGCATCGGTCTGGGGACTGAAGAGTCCCAAGTTCAATTCCAGTCAAGGGCATGTACCTTGGTTGCGGGCACATCCCCAGTAGGGGGTGTGCAGGAGGCAGCTGACCGATGCTTCTCTCTCATTGATGTTTCTAACTCTCTATCCCTCTTCCTTCCTCTCTGTAAAAAATCAATAAAATATATTTTAAAAAATCTCAGAGGGAAGTTAGGGGAGGGTGGAGGTAAGGGGGAGAGATCAACCAAAGGACTTGTATGCATGCATATAAGCCTAACCAATGGACACAGACATCAGGGGGGTGAGGACATGAGGGGGGTGGAGGGCAATGGAGGGATAAGGACACATATGTAATACCTTAATCAATAAAGAAAAAAATGTGAAGAGGTATTATACAGGAATTAAAGTGGAATAATACAACTTTTTAATCCAAAATAAGAAGAGAGGAATAGAAGAAGAAAAGGCAACTAGGACAACTAGTAAACAAATAACAAGACCAAATTTTAGCAATATTACATTAAATGTAAATTAAACACTCCAAATAGAAGGCACAGAATTATAGACCAAATAAAAATGCAAGACCTAACTTTAAGCGCTAGAAAAACAAAACAAAACAAAACAAAAAAACAGTTTATGTACAAAGACTGGCTGTCATTTTTTTAAAAAAATGGGAAAATATATGTTATGCAAACATTAAGCATCAGAAAGCTTGTTTAGCTATATTAATACTACCAGACCTGAGGCCCTGAACCTAACTGTCCCCTATACCTGGGCTCCTGAGCGTTAAAGAGAAAAAACCAATATGATATAGAAAAATGTTAGTTACATGCAAACAAGTGGTTAGAATAAGATGGAACTTGGAGACATTGTAGAAAATAGGTCTACCTTTCATCTAAATTTCATCTAGCGCCAATATTCCACCTTTGTGTGGAAATTCGAAAAGTCGGTACAGTAGTCTGGTAGGGTTACTATCTGATTAAGTAAACTTCAAAACATGGATCATTAAAAGAAATAAGGATTATTCCAAAATGATAAGCCATTTCATCAGAACATACAGTCTTAAATAACAGAGCTTTAAAATGCATGATGTTTGCTTGGCCAGAGTGGCTCAGTGGGTGAGCATCGACCCATGAACCAGGAGTTCATGGGCTGATTCCCTGTCAGGGCACATGTTCAGGTTGTGGGCTTGATCTCCAATGTGGGGTGTGTAGGAGGTAGCTGATCAATTTTTTTCTCTTATCATTGATGTTTCTAACTCTCTCTCTTCCTTTCCCTTCCTCTCTGAAATTATATATATATATATATGATGTTAGAATTGAGAGAATAAAACAAGAAAGAGAAATTCACAAATTCAAATTAACAGCTGGAGAATTTAGACTCCTTTCTCAGGAATGAAGTAGACAAAAATACCCCCCACAAAACAGTAGGGATATAGGAGATTTGAACAAGACTATCAATAACATTGATGTAATTACTATTTATAGAAGATTTATGTTCCCAAATTAAAGAATACACATTTGTTTTTTGTTTGTTTTTTAAAGTTCATTTTTATTGTTTTTTTTGTTAATAAAAAATAACTAAAAAAAATAGAACAAGTATAACAATACACTGTAATAAAAGTTATGTGAATGTGGTCTCTCTCTCAAGTAATTTTTATTCTTTTCAGTCCAAGCCTACTACTGAATCTGTGTAGCCATCCTAACTTGCAGTAAATAGCTTGGTATCACTAGTTTCAGGGGCTGGCTTGCTGAAGTCTTTGTATAGGCTCAGTGCTTTCTGGTGCAACATGGTGTCACTGCGGCTGTAATTTCTGCAGTTCCAGGTGCAACAGGAAAACTAGCATGAATTTGTTTTTCCTCCTTCGCAATTTCATGACTTGAAGATTCATTCTTACCACAGTCTTAGCAAGCCCAGCATATATATTTTTCTTTCCTTACTGATAAATTTCATCTTTCTATGTAAAAGAAGCACTTTATAGCTTATTTTTGGCATATCCAAATTGCCAGCATCACTTATCTTGTGCTTTGGGGTCATTATTAAATAAAATAAGGGTTATTTGAACACAATTAGTGCAATAACAAGATAGTCAAATCTGATACCCAAGACACCGACTAAGTGACTAACAGATAGTAGCTTATATAGCATGGATACCCTGGACAAAGGGATGATTTACATCTGTGTGGGATGGAGCGGGACAGTGCAAGTTTTTATCAAACTACTCAGAATAACACACAATTTAAAACTTATGAGGTCAGACCATATGACCCAGCAATTCCTCTCCTGAGTATATACCTGAAAAACTCAAAATCATGCATTTGCATACATATGCATCCTTATGTTCATTGCAGCATTATTCATGGTGGCTGATACATGGAAACAGCCAAAGTATCCTGAGATAGAGGACTAGATAAAGATGTGATACATGTACACAATGGATTACTACTCAGCCATAAGAAAGAATGAAATACTGCCATTTGCAACAACATGGATGGACCTTGAGAACATTATTCTAAGTGAAATAAATCAGTCAAAAAAGCTAAGAACCACATGATATCACTCATATGTGGGATATAAAACTGAAATTCATGAATACAAACAGCAGTGTAGTGGTTGCCAGAGGGAAGGGGGTCTGGAGAGAAGGGGGTCCTAATATATGGTGACAGGAGAAGTAGGGTGGTGGGCATACAGTACAATATATAGATTTTGTAACATAGAAACCCACACCTGAAACCTATATGATCATGCATCCAATGTCACCCCAATAAATTTAAATAAATAAAATGCCTGACCCCCCAAAAATAATAAAATGCATCTTTATACTTTTAAAAAATAAAACTAATTTATTTCTGGAATTTTCCATTTAATATCTTTGGACCATGATTAACCACCAGTAACTGAAACTGTGAAAGTAAAATTGTAGGTAAGGGAGGTTAATGGACTAATGTAGATGAGAAAAAGCATTTGACAATAAATAAAACAGCATAAACGAATCTCAAAAACATTATGTTGAGTGAAAAAAAAAGAATACATACTTTATGTTGAGAACATACAAAACTAATCAATGATGATAAAATGAGAACAGTGGTTGTCTACTGGAATGTGGAAAGTGATTGAAAGGGGGCATGAGGGAATTTTTTAAAGTGATGAAAATATTTTATATTTTAATTGAAGCATTGGTTACATAGGTGTGTACATTTGTCAAAACTAAGCAGATTTACCCTTAATATTTGTGCATTACACTGTATGTAAATTTTACCCCAATTTTAAAAATCTCTAAGGAAAAATTATTTTGGGGACAGATAATGATCAATCCTGCAAGCCAGGTTAATGAGTTTGGACTTTATCCTACATGCAGCAGGACTTCAATAGAGATTTTGAACCAGGGACTGAATATATTCATTTTTAAGGACCACATTTTTGACAAAAGTGTAAAAGAAAGATTGGAGAGGGGAGTAACTGAAGGCTGTTACAAGTCCTGGCACTAAAGTGATGAGGCATGAAACTAGGGCAGTAGAAGTGGGTGTGAAAGAGTTAACAGATGGGAGAAACATCAGAGAATCAATATCAATGGAAATGTGTGGTGTGGTTGGAGAGAGATAAGGAGTTCAGGATGGTTGTCATTTGCCAAGATAAAGACCATAGATAGGTGTGTTTTTATTGGGGAAAGAAAATTAAGTTTTAAGGGAGCAGGAAATAAGTTCAGTTATAGATGAGGTCCAGCTGCCTGCTGGACATCCATGTGGACTTTTGCAATCAGCACTTGGAGGTATAGATAGAGAACACAGAAGAGTGACCAGGACTGGGATCCGGGCTAGAGATAAAGATTAGGTAGCTAAAGAAAATGAGCAGAGTGGGAGGGCTAAAGGCAATGCTACACCAGGGATCCCAGACCTGATAGCCAGCACCAAATTTGAGAATTTACAGAAAATGTGTAAAGCTTCTAGACACTAAAAATATGACCTGCTCAGATTCACAAAACCCTAAATGCCTTCATGTCTTAATCATATAGACTTTCGTCATTTTCCCCACTATCTACCACTGATAACACGTAAGAGGGACAAAGGAGGGTAGGTTAGATGATAACTAACAGAAGCCAATTCTCAACATCCTGCTGGGAGCCAGCTTAGGTTTGAAGAAATATAGTAGAATTCACAATATAGGGCAGTGCAAGTGGCACATTTAACAAGCTTTGGGAGCTTGGAGCTGAGTGTTGCAAATGCTAAATGGCAGATAGCATTCTATGACTCTCCAATTTAATTACATATTATTAGTCATTTGACTATCAGGTGAAAACCCAACTAAAAACCCTCCTGCTTCTTGTTCTATTGATAGCTATGGCAGCAAGTGGTGGTGATGAGTCCTTAAAGTGGCATTCATGGTGGCAATGGTCAAATGTGTCTCTGAGCCCCACAGCTTTGGGATGAAGGAGCATCCAATGAATGGAATGTACAGAAGAGCTAACTTTAAAGGATCACTTTAAAAAATATATGATTGTCTAACCAGTGTGTTGTACAGCTGAAACTAACACAAAATAATATTGGATATAAATGGTAATCCTATCTAATAAAGAGGGAATATGCAAATTGACTGTCACACCATAAAAAAGATGGCTGCACCCACAGCAGAGGCGAGGATCCCATAATACAAGATGGCTGCACCCACAGCGGAGGCCAAGTTCCTGTAACGAGCCTTAATGAGCAATCAGCAGGGACCTGAGGCTGTATGGCACTGGGCCAGGGCAGGGGACCTGAGGCTGCGCCCCCCACCTGGTGGGGTTCAACAGGGGACCTCAGGCCGTGCCCACTGCCCCGGTGTTTGGCTGGGGGACCTTAGGCCACGCCCTCCACCCTGGCACCAGGCTGGGGGACCTCAGGCCGTGCACCCTGCCTAGCAGGGCTTGACGGAGGACATCAGGCCATGTCCCCCACCTGGCGGAGCTTGACAGGGGACCTCAGGCCATGTCCTCTGCCCCGATGCCAGGCTGGGGGACCTCAGGCTGCGCCCCCTGCCCTGGCACCGGGCTGTGGAACCTGAGGCCGTGCCCCCCACCTGGCGGAGCTTGACAGGGGACCTCAGGCCAGGCTCCCCATCCAGCAGAGCTTGACGGAGGACCTGAGGCTGCAACCCCTGCTCCGACACCAGGCTGGAGGACCTGAGGCCACAATCCCTGCCCCAGCACCAGGCTGGGGGACCTGGGGCTGCATCCCCTGCCATGCGGGGCTTGATGGAGGACCACAGGCTGCATCCCCAGCTCTGGGCCAGGCGACCTGGGCCATGCCCCCCACCCGGCAGGGCTTGATAGGGGTGGGGCTGGCCGGGTCTGGGTCTCACGTGATTTTGAGGCACACATGGGTGGGTGGGGACTTGACTCTGGTTCTTGTGGCACACCCCAGACTCTGACAGTAGGAAGATTTTCATATACATTTTACTAATTTTCTTTCATCTCTGACACTTCTATTATAGAGAAAGGGCAAATAGCAATATTAAAATATTTCCTCTAATTAATTCCCTTTTAATTGTGCACAAATTTCACGCACTGGGTCACTAGTTAAAAAATAAAAGAAAAAAGATAAAACCAGGGAAAAGGATCCAATGGAGCTTAGAGAGAAGAGATGGGAGAAAAATAAGAAAAGAAGAGCAGCCTAGACCTAGGAAAGGGCATCAATAAGGAGTATGCTCAACAATATTAACTGATGCCATGAGGTTAACAGGATGAATACTTTGAATTGATTATTAAATTCAGAAATTAGGATGTTATTAGAGAAAATTAAGGACCATTTACCACAAAGTTATAAAAACTGGATTGCAGGGAGCTCAAAAGTACAAGGATAAAGTGTAGGCATCAAATATACCTCTTATTTTGGAAAAGCTGAGGGGGAAATGAACGTGTGTGTGTGTGGGGGGGGTAACTTGCAGAAGAATCAGGACTCAGGAAGATTTATTTAGGAAATAAAAACTTCAGCATGTTGGATGGATAAGGGAAAGGGTCAAGTGGAAAAGGAGGCAAAAATTAAAGAAAGGATAAAGGATAAACAGAAATGGTAGGCAGGGAGCAGGAGAAAGAATGTGAAAACCACCCTAACTGGTTTTCTCAGTGGATAGAGCGTTGGCCTGAGGACTAAAGAGTCCCCTGTTTGATTCAAGTCAAGGGCACATGTCTGGGTTGTGGGCTTGATCCCCAGTAAGGGATATGCAGGAGGCAGCCAATCAATGATTCTCTCTCATCATTGATGTTTCCACATCTCTCTCCCTCTCTCTTCCTCTCTGAGATAAATAAAAATATATTTAAAAAAAACAGAATATGAAAACCAACATGCAGCCTACTCCCAGCACTCTAGACATACCATGGATCAGGACAAGAAGAAGCTCCTTTCCTTGGTAAGCTTCTCAATTCTCTTACCCTTCTTCTGTCTCTCTAGTCTCAGTTACAAATAGGTGGTCCACATGCACTCCCTAACTCAACATACTCATAACCCAGCAACTCAATCTTTCCAAAACATTTTTTTCTCTCATGCTTTTCATATTTCATCTAACCACACTCTCCTCCCTGTACTGGTAAATAAGGCCCTACACCTGTATGTGGCACACAAAAAATATTCAAGTGTAATAAGAAGATACAGGGATTGAATTAGATCATAAGTATCCCACAGCTTTTAGGGACTAGGCCCTCTGACTCACCCACATGACTTCTAACCAATTTCAAGGAGCCTGTTTCCCATAGACTGGAATTTCTATCCTCTCCTATGGAGCTTCATAATCAATGCACACCTCAGCTTAACATTCTCCCAAATCTGGAAACTTCCATGTTGAATTGAGCTTTCTTGAAAATTCAACCAATCTGGATGTTGGCTGATGTTTGAGAGGCCTGAGTGCCCATCCCATACACAGATGGAATGATAAACATGGCAGAATTATGGACAGTTAAATCCACACACTTCTTATCACTGTTTCCCTTGATTACCTCCCCAATATATGAAGCTTCAAGTCTTCTGATCATCTTCTGCCACATTTGCATTTTCAGAATGCTCTAAGCCTTCGCAATTCCATTCCAAACTCCCACTGACCCCTTCCTCCCTCCCAAAACTTTCCATGCACCCTTAAGAACTCCCTTTTCGGTGGTTACAACCTTCCCATATTTGCATCCTCTTCTTGGAAAGTCCCTCCATCTCCTTGTTGAAACTGAGAGCCAGGGCTCTCCCCAAAGACTCAGCTTTACCTAATCACCTCTCAAGTGGGGGCTACTTCTTTTTCCACTCCTCTTCAGTTCCCCCTGATGCTTTCAGGACACTGTTCTTCTATCTTGTTGGAGAAAAACATCATATTGATTTTCATGCCATTGGCTCATTATGGAAAACTGAAATTCAGCCTTGTTTTCAGTTACTCTGTATGCTCACTTAATTATTTTACACTAAAAACAACTTGTCCAAAAGAAGTCTTTAGACATGTTCCTAGTTCTAAGAGACTCTGTATTTTCTGTTATACTGGCCAATTAAAGCTAGATCAGCATGGTTATAGTAAGCAGGTTAATTATTCCAAGAATGATGAGTAAATTCAACCTCCAGTGGTTATTATTCAATGTTAAATGCAGCCTCCATAGTTCACAGCAATTCAATCTACACAGTTCACAACTTTAAGTAAACAAATCCTGCTTTCTATGCAAACATCTCAACAAATGTAGTTTCTAATAATAAACATTTGTAATTTAAGGCTACAGGTTCTTAGAACTATTTTTTTTTTAATCTCTCAATGTTGTAGGTAAATCCTCTACCATATTTACTAATTAGAACTAGACAAAAATTTTACTTTATGTTGAGAATGTATTCCATGAATATACATTTAACTCAAATTTTATGCTGATTGGCATGTAACTCTTCCCCATCCTTTATTCTTCTCTATCTAAATCAGTGATGGCGAACCTTTTGAGCTCGGCGTGTCAGCATTTTAAAAAACCCTAACTTAACTCTGGTGCCATGTCACATATAGAATTTTTTTTTTTTTTATGGATAGGGCGTAATGTCACAGGAAAGCCATAGTATTCTGCCACCCATGAGGAGTAAGCCCAAGTTGCTGTTGGATGTGTTGTACACAGAGAAGCCATTCTTCAGGTGCTCTGCTCTCTCCACACCCAATAGAAATTTTTTGATATTTGAAACCATAATAAAACAAAGAATTATATTTTTGATATTTATTTTATACTAGAGGCCCGGTGCACAAAAATTTGTGCACTCGGGGGGGGGGGTCCCTCAGACCGGCCTGTGCCCTCTCGCAGTCTGGAACCCCTCGGGAGATAACGCCCTGCTGGCTTAGGCCTGCTCCTGGGGGGCAGAGGGCAGGCCTAATCCCTAGGTGCAGCCCCTGGTCAGGCTCAGAGCAGGGCCAACTGGGGAATTGGGGCGCCACCCCCTGTCATGCACAGAGCAGGGCGGATTGGGAGGTTGCGATGCCACCCTCAGTCATGCTCAGGGTAGGGCCGATTTGGGGGCTGGGGTACCGCCCCCTTTCACACTCAAGGCAGGGTCCATGGGGAGGTTGTGGCGCCACCCCCTGTCACGCACAGAGCAGGGTCAATCAGGGAGTTGGCGCGCTGCTCCCTGTCATGCACAGAGCAGGGCCGATCGGGGGGTTGAGGAGCTTCACCCTGTCATGCACGGATCAGGGCCCATCAGGGGGTTGGGGAGCTCCCCCCTGTCACACACAGAGCAGGGCCCATCAGGGGGTTGGGGAGCTCCCCCCTGTCACGCACAGGGCAGGGTGGATCAGGGGGTTGGGGGGCTGCCCTCTATCACCCACAGAGCAGGGCCAATCAGGGGGTTGGGGCGCCGCCACTGTCACACTCAGGGCAGGGCCGATAGGGAGGTTATGGCTTTACCCCATCACACACAGAGCAGGGCCCGTGGGGTGGGGGGGTTGGGACGCTGCCCTCTATCACCCACAGAGTAGGGCCGATCAGGGGGTTGGGGCGCCACCACTCTCACACTCAGGGCAGGGCCGATGGGGAGGTAATGGCTCTACCCTGTCACACACAGAGCAGGGCCCATGGGGTGGGGGGGGTTGGGGCGCCGCAACCTGTCACACACAGAGCCGCAGGGCAATCAGGAGGTTGGGGAGCTCCCCCCTATCAGGCACAGAGGAGGGCCGAACAGGGGGTTAGGGCGCCTTCCCCTGTCAGGAACAGAGCAGGGCCAATAGGGATGTTGTGGCCCCGCCCCCTGTCACACACAGAGCCAGAGGGCGATCAGGGGGTTTGGGCGCTGCACCCTGTCACGCTGATCCCGGTGCCAGGAGACCTCGCGGCTCCGCTGATCCCGGTGCTGGGAGGCATATTACCATTTTACTATATAGGATAGAGGCCTGGTGCTTGGGTGGGAGCTGGCTGGTTTGCCCTGAAGGGTGTCCCGGATCAGGGTGGGGGTCCCCACTGGGGTGCCTGGCCAGCCTGGATGAGGGGATGATGGCTGTTTGCAGCTGGTCACACACCCTTCAGGGTGGGGGTCCCCACTGGGGTGCCTGGCCAGTCTGGGTGAGGGGCTAAGGGCTGTTTTCAGGCTGGGACTAAAGCTCCCAACTTCTCCTTTTTTTCTTTTTTCTTTTTTTATTCTGACCCAGCTTTAGCTCTGAGGCTCCAGCTCTTAGGCCTCCGCTCCTGAAAGCAGGTATCTGGTTTGTTTCGGTTCTACAATCGAAACTCTGTATCAACTCCAGCTCTGAGATCCCTGCTAGCTGAAAGCTGGTTTCTGGGGTTTTGTTTAGCTTCTATTTTTTGTAACTATGTTTCATACTGCCAGCTCAGAGGCCTGCAGTGGCAGGCGGGGAACGTTTGGAGTCCTCCGTCACTGAAGCAAGCAAGTCTCATGTTAGTTTCAAGCTGCCTGGCTGTCGGCCACCATCTTGACTGGCAGTTAATTTGCATATCGCCCTGATTAGCCAATGGGAACGGTAGCGGCCATACACCAATTACCATGTTTCTCTTTTATTAGATAGGATATTTAAATGCCATTTAACAAAGAAAAATCAACCAAAAAAATGAGTTCGCGTGTCACCTCTGACACGCCTGTCATAGGTTTGCAATCACTGATCTAAATAAAAGCTAATAGTGAATGTAGTACATTGTCTGAACAAACTACTTGTGTCCACAATTATTTACTTACTAGAGGCCCTGTGCACAAAAATTTGTGCACTCCGGGGGGGGGGAGGGGTCCCTCAGCCCGGCCTGTGCCCTCTCGCAGTCTGGGACCCCTTGGGAGATAACAACCTGCTGGCTTAGGCCTGCTCCCGGGTGGCAGTGGGCAGGCCCAATCCCTAGGTGCAGCCTCTTGTCGGGCTCAGAGCAGGGCCGATTGGGGGGTTGGGGCACCACCCACAGTCACACTCAAGGCAGGGTCGATGGGGAGGTTGCGGCGCCACCCCCCGTCACACACAGAGCAGGGCCAATCAGGGGGTTGGGGCGCTGCCCCCTGTCACTCACAGAGCAGGCCCATCAGGGGGGTTGGGACACCGCACCCTGTCACACTCAGGGCAGGGCCGATGGGGAGGTTATGGCTCTACCCCATCACACACAGAGCAGGGACCATGGGGTGGGGAGTTGGGGCACCGCCCACTATCACCCACAGAGCAGGGCCGATCTGGGGTTGCGGCGCCGCCACTCTCACACTCAGGGCAGGGCTGATGGGGAGGTAATGGCTCTACCCCGTCACACACAGAGCAGGGCCCGTGGGGGGGGGGGTGTTGGGGTGCCGCATCCTGTCACACACAGAGCAGGGCCGATCAGGGGGTTGGGGAGCACCCCCATCAGGCACAGAGCAGGGCTGATCAAGGGATTGGGGTGCCTTCCCCTGTCATGAACAGAGCAGGGCCAATAGGGAGGTTGTGGCCCCGCCCCCTGTCACACACAGAGCCAGAGGGCGATCAGGGGTTTTGGGCGCTGCCCCCTGTCATGCTGATCCCGGTGCTGGGAGGCCTCGCGGCTCCGCTGATCCCAGTGCTGGGTGGCATATTACCATTTTACTATATAGGATAGAGGCCTGGTGCACGGGTGGGGGCCAGCTGGTTTGCCCTGAAGAGTGTCCTGGATCAGGGTGGGGGTCCCCATTGGGGTGCCTGGCCAGCCTGGATGAGGGGATGATGGCTGTTTGCAGCTGGTCACACACCCTTCAGGGTGGGGGTCCCCACTGGGGTGCCTGGCCAGCCTGGGTGAGGGGCTGAGGGCTTTTTTCTGGCTGGTGAGTGAGTGAAGCTCCCAACCACTCCTTTTTTTCTTTTTCTTTTTTTTATTCTGGGCCAGCTTTAGCTCTGAGGCTTGGCTCCAGCTCTTAGGCCTCCGCTGCTGAAAGCAGGTATCTGGTTTGTTTGGGTTCTATAATCGAAACACTGTTTCAACTCCAGCTCTGAGATCCCAGCTGGCTGAAAGCAGGTTTCTGGGGTTTTGTTTAGCTTCTATATTTGTAATAATGTTTCAAACTGCAAGCTCAGAGGCCGGCAGCGGCTGGCGGGGAATGTTGGAGTCCTCTGTCACTGAAGCAAGCAAGCCTCATGTTCGCTTCAAGCTGCCTGGCTGCCGGCTGCCATCTTGGCTGGCAGTTAATTTGCATATCGCCCTGATTAGCCAATGGGAAGGGTAGCGGACATATGGCTAATTACCATGTTTCTCTTTTATTAGATAGGATAGTGTTCCATTATTCTTAGAGTGTATTAATAATTTTATACAGGTGGAATCAAATTAATGAAATAATTATTCATTTTAATTTCCACAGGCTAAACCAATTTCCTCTTTCTCATTGCTACCATCTATTAACCTCCTGGTACTCCTCTTATTCCATTTAAGATATTAACACATGTATCACTGATTTCCTGTGTACCCAAACATCTGCCTTTACCTTGAAGACTACATTAGCCAAAAACATGCAATGTTTTGGGATGAATTATATCCACGGAAAATTCATGTTAACGTTCTAACCCTCAGTACCTCAGAATGTGACTGTATTTGAATATAGGATCTTTAAAGAAGTAATTAAGCTTAAATAAGGTCATAAGTGTGAGACTTAATCCAATATGACCAGTGACCTCATCAGAATAGATTAGGACACAAAAACACATAAAGAGAAAACCATGTGAAGACACAAGGAGAAGACAGCAATCTACAAGCCAAGAAGAGAAGCCTCAGAATAAGCCAACCCCGCTGACACCTTGATCTCAGACTTTTAGCATACAGGACTGTGAGAAAATAGACCTCTGTCATTTAAACCATCTGGTGTTTCATATTTTGTTATGGCAGCCCTAGCAAACTAATACAAATTGTACTTACTATGTGTAGACATGGTTTTAACGATTTAGCTCTAATCTTCATAGTATCTATATAAAATGGGCAGATGAGAAAAATGAAGTACAGGAAAATGAAATAACTTGCTAAGCTTACATAGCTTAGTCATAGTCAGAAGCCAGGTTGTCATATTCCAGTAAAGGAGCTATTGATAATAATACTTGGATCTTGCAAAGCACTAGGTGTACCATTAGGGTTTAGTTAGAAGGAGAAACCTAAATTTTAGCGACTATTTACATAAGTTACCTACTGTATTCTGCTCTGGTTAGTGACCTCAATATCCATTTAGCCCATTAATTTCATGACCTTCAGTCCACCTCTGACTACTGTCCTATTACTCTTCCCCCATCCAGGGCCAAAGAGGTTTGTTTGTTTGTTTGTTTGTTAATCCTCACCAGAAAATCCTCACCATTGATTTTTAGACAGAGTGGAAGAGAGAGGGCAAGACAGAGAGAAATATCCATGTGAGAGAAACACATCGATTGGTTGCCTCCTGCATGCGCCCTGACCAGGGCCCAGGAGGAGCCTGCAACCAAGGTATGTGCCCTTGACTGGAATTGAACCAGGGGATCCTTCAATCTGCAAGCCAAGCCTTTTTCCACTGAGCCAAACTGGCTAGGGCCAGAGCCAAAGAGTTGTAAAAGTTACTCTCACTGGAACGTCTTCATTTACTTCAGTGCTACTGCTTAATCCAATGCAATATGATTTCTATGCCTACCATGTCTCTGAAGCAGCCACTATTTGCAAACCCCTTTTCACTGAATGCAATGAAAATCTTTTGGTTTATCTGTTTTTGTAATTTTGAATAGGTAATACATACCTATGAAAAATATTTTAAAAGTTTAAAAGGGTAGAGTGAAAAGTAAGTCTCTCTCTCCAACCCATGTTTTACAGCTTAGTTCCCTTGTCAAGAAGCAACAGCTACTACCACTTTTTGTGTGCTTCCTTCTAGAGATATTTTATGCAAAAATGAGAAAAATGATCTTTTTTTAAAATCATAAATTGGAGCACACTGAAAACACTGTCCTGTACCTTGATGTTTTCACAATCTGCTCCTTGATGTTTAAGATCTGAGAGATCTTTCCATATTAGTATATATAGAGCTCCCTAATTCTTTGAACAGCACATAGTATTCTATTAATTCTATGACATGGATTTATTAACATTTATTTAACCCATTCTCTACAACACTTACAATGTCTCAATATTCACAATAAATACTGTAATACATTTCATCAAACACATATGTCAAGAACGTGTTGGATAATATATAGAGGTAGAATTGCTGGGTCAAAGCAATTTTTGATAGATGCTGCCACACTGAGCTCCATGGTAGTTGCACCAATTTTTGCTGCCACCAGCAATGGTTGAGAGAAAATATCTGGATGCCATATCCAACACACTGTCTCCTTGATATTTTCATTTGCATTTTATTAATTTTAGTTAAGATTGAATATTTTTTAGTAAGATTGAGTATATATTTAAGAGTCACGAACATTTCCTTTGAGTTGGCAGTGCCTAGCAATGGACACTTTTGGAACATTATCTCATATGACTTTTGTCAGAGTTGAATGTAGTTCACAAGTGCTTTCTTCTGGACGTGCTCTCTTTTATCAGCTTCTGTAACACTACTGGTTAAGTCTCCCTTCTTCCTCTGTGACTTCTTCTCAGTGTCCCCTGTGGGGCTCTCCCTTTTCTTACCTCCTAAATGCTGTGTCTCTGGGTTCTCTTTTATACAGAGCAAAGAATAGCGTGAAACAAGAAGGCTCTTGGGGCACAAACTAAGGAGGCATTCACTGTAAGGGTCATGCAAATGCAGGGTCAACACTTGTATAAACCTGAGTGTGAGTGCACTGAGGGATAGAAAATCATAAGAGTGTTCACATCCTGGTAGTTGTTTACAATTTTCTCTCTTCTTTTTGCTGTGTCTTGAATATTTCCTTAAAACTTTTTCTTTTCTTTCTTTTTTTTTCTTTTGCTTTAAGCAATAAGCACTTTAAGATTAAGGAGAAAATGAGATTTGGATTCTTAAGAAGTAGGTGTTATGTAACTCTGGGTGAATAATTGTTCTGTAGTAAAAGAGGAGGAGAGTCTTAAAGCTTATTACAGGTTGTCAAGGTTGGCAGTAGATGAAGATGATAACACAATTCCTCTTCCCTTTTCCAGTTGTGAGAAAAGAAACATATTATGATATGATATGGCACATAAATTTGAAATAATTTAACTCTTGAGAATTAAATAGGGTTTGCTAAAGAACTCAGAATATAAATTTGCTAATTATCATATTATGTCATGTGGTTTCATAATGTTATATGTTAAGGGTGTGTTTCAAATAGTAATTTTCCTGCATTGTTTCTGAACATTACAGGTTCTATGATTAATACTCAAAGCTGAAATAAAACAAAAATTGGTCTTTTTTTTGCATTTCTTTTACCAAGGTTTATTTTTATTTTTAAATCTTTATTGTTGAAAATATTACATATGTCCCCCTTTTCTCCCCATTGACCCTTTCTAGCTTGTACCTACCCCCCACCCCAGGCCTTCATCACCCTATTGTCTGTGTCCATGGGTTATGCATATATTCACACAAGTTCTTTCGTTAATCTCTTCCCACCCACTCACCCAAAATTGGTCATAAAGTCTCATCAGATTTTGAAAACAGAAACTTATATTTTATGATCAAGACTGTTAGATTGAATACATTAAATTTTATTGTTTTTCATATGGATATTAAACTCTCCTAGCACATTTTTCAGGCTTATTGTGGTATAATGACAAATAAAAGTTGTATGAATTTAAGATAGACAGCTTGATATTTTTATGTCCATATTCAAATTTCTTTCAGAACTGGGTAAACTTTTATTGGTATTTGGACACCAAATCTGGGCATTAGGTATGCTCAATGCCATTCAGTGTCATTGTCTTCAAGACCCCTCACTGGACAGAGCCTGAAAAGATATACTTTTTTAAAATTATGAATTCATTTTGATATTTCCATTTTCATTATTCCTAAGGATAACAACAACAACAACAAAAACCAAAAAACTGGATTTGCAGCTGTGCCTTCCATGCTGTGCTCTTTTTGTGCTCTACTCTCTGTTGGCCATCAGAAGATGTTTCTATCTGCAATCTTATCTTTGTCTCTTCCAGACTTTCTAACACCCTTGGTTCCAGGAAAGACTTCAGTGAATGTTTTCCAGGCTGGTGTTTTTTGCTCCTGTTTGCCCCATTTCACAGCCAGGGTAGGTCTGGATACCAAATAACACCCTATGCCATCTCACTATGCTACATCTCTATTTGCTAAATAAACATCACACATGAAGGACATAGTTTGGCTATTTGGGAGGTATGGAACCTTCATTAGTTTCCAGCCAGAATTATTTTCTGTTCAAAGGCAAGCTATCACTTTATTATCCTCAAGCGTTCTCATATAAAACTATATCTTTCCAAGCTTCACTTTATCTTGCTTTACTTTTCATGGATATCTTGTTTGCATTTGAAAGTTCATTATCACAAAAAGGGTGAGTTTAATTTAAAAATTGCTGTCTCTCATATGCATGGTGTTGTGTTTATTTAAGCATTATCATTTTCACAGTAATGACAGTGGGAATTGTATCTGTTTTAGCTCATCTACAGAACCTGTTTAAATCCCATTGGCCTTGTGGCTTATTTTACTAACCTTTCCTATGGTGGCAGGAAAAGGAATTACATAATTATGAGTTCTCCTTCTTACTCTTGGGTATTTTTTTTTTCTTTAGTTTGTTCAGAGGATCTGAAATCCTCAGGTCCAATTCACTGCTCTGAGATCCTTTTCCATCTTCCCTACAATATTTCTCATATTAATTTCCTTTTTGAACCTCTTATCCTGTTTACCATCAACTATCTCCTCTTTCCCTCCTTACCATGGTAGTTAAGACCATGGTTTCTAGCTATGTAGCCTCAGGCAGGATACTTAATTTTTATGTGTCTTAGGTTTCTTCTCCGGAAGTAAAGGGTAATAGTAATATCTACCTCATAATGTTGCTGTGAGGATTAACTGAACAGTATGTGTAAATAATGTAAAATGGGCCTTGTATAAAAAGTTTCAATTGTGAGCATCCTTTATTATTTACTGGTGTCTATAACCTAAACATCATCATGAAAAAGACATCTGTCTGCTTCCAGGATCAAATACCTGACCCTCATCCCCACAAATAAACTCAACATGGTCCTACCAACTCCCTCCTTCATGTAGAAGGCAAAGGTATCTTAACGAAGTACATGACAAGTGGTAGATACAGGTAAGGGGGAAAGAAGGGAGAATGCAAGTGTACCACTGTTCCCTCTTAGATATGTTGACTTCGTTGCTTCTCTCTGTCATGTCTTCTTGTAGGTAGGGTTGCCAGATAAAATACAGGAAACCAGGTTCAATTTGAAATTTAGATAACACATATTTTATTTTCATGGACATCTTGTTTTGTATTTTAAATACCTTTAATTTTCTTTATATTGTAACTAGAGGCCCGGTGCACAAAATTCATGCACTCGGTGTGTGTGTGTGTGGGGGTGTCCCCTCAGCCTGGCCTGTACCCTCTCGCAGTCTGGGAGCCTTCAGGGAATGTCTGACCGATGGCTTGGGCCCGCTCCCCCTGGGAAGGGGGCCTAAGCCGGCAGTCAGACATGCTCAGAGCTACCGTGGAGGCAGGAGAGGCTCCTGCTACCACCACTGCGCTTGCCAGCTATGAGCCTGGCTTTTGGCTGAGTGGTGTTCCCCCTGTGGGAGTGCACTGACCACCAGGGGCTAGCTCCTGCAATGAGTGTCTGCCCTCTGGTGGTCAGTGCATGTCATAGTGACTGATCGTTTCACCGTCCGGCCTAAACCAGCTCTCTGACATCCCCCAAGGGGTCCAGATTGCAAGAGCGTGCAGGCCAGGCCGAGGGACCCCACCAGTGCATCATTGGGGCCAGGGAGAGACGTGGGAGGTTGGCCAGCCAGGGAGGGACCGCAGGAGGGTTCCAGGGTGTGTCCGGCCTGTCTTGCTCAGTCCTGATCGACCAGACTCCAGCAGCAAGCTAACCTATCGGTTGGAGCATCTGCCCCCTGATGGTCAGTGCATGTCATAGCAACTGGTCAACTGTGTGCCCCCTGGTGGTCAGTGCCTGACATAGCGAGTAGTTGAGTGGCCTTAGCATATCATTAGCATATTATGCTTTGATTGGTTGAACGGCCAACTGGACGACTGGACACTTAGCATATTAGACTTTTATTATACAGGATGCTTTTGACACCCTAAAAAAACTTTCTGGCTGGGAGAGATTGGTTCTCTCTGAGCTAGCCAAGTCTTAGAGGAAGGCAAAGGGCCTGAACATGTTTTCTGATGTGCACACTAACCAATCTAGAGCCATACATCCTCTATCTGGCCTGTATACCCCATGAGATCATTCCTCTCCCTTACCCATCCCAGGGCCAGATTCCAGGAAACTAGTGACCACCGCTATAGGCCAAAGCCCAACAAAATTATACAACTTAGCCAGTCCTATACTGTTCACCCTGTCCTGTAGACACTCCAATATAGGCAGTGGCCTAAAACTTTTACTTGCTTCTGACTTCTTCCTGCTGACCATTCTGGTATCTTTCCCATAAGGCCTTGAGCAGTGTGCCATGCCTCCTGTCTCTAGGATCTGTGAGTGTAATAAACTTTGCTTTTTTTCCTGAGCCTCTTCTGTGTTCTCTTGTGGCCACACCTGACGATCTTATAAAAAATACAAAACATATAATAACAAATTACTTTATATATCTGAAATTCAAATTAACTGTGCATCATGTATTTTTATTTGCTAAATATGGTGACCCTAACTGGAGGTCCCATGACATGGGCATTATTCCTCTGAGGATATCATGATTTGGTACAAAGGGAAGCTGTAGCAGATGCTGTCACTCGCTCCCTTAGACCTGACTGGTCAGCATGCTCCAACCTACTTCCAGTTGCCAATGCCTGTATCTTTGGGCTTGAGTGCTTTTTCTGAAACTAGAAAGGCAGATAAAAAATGTTGATGAGCCCTAGCTGGTTTGGCTCAGTGGGTAAAGTGTCAGCCTGCTGACTGAAGGGTCCTGGGTTCGAATCTGGTCAAGGGCATGTACCTTGGTTGCAGGCTCGATCCCTGGCCCTGGTTGGGGCATGTGCGGGAGGCAACCAATTGATGTGTCACTCTCACATTCCTCTTTTTCTCTGTCGCTCCTCTCCCTTCCACTCTTCCTGAAAAAATCAATGGAAAAATATCCTCAGGTGAGGATTAACAAACAAACAAACAAACAAAAATGTTGATGAAATAATCCCTGCCCCCTCA
This sequence comes from Myotis daubentonii, assembly GCF_963259705.1. Taxonomy (NCBI): domain Eukaryota; kingdom Metazoa; phylum Chordata; class Mammalia; order Chiroptera; family Vespertilionidae; genus Myotis; species Myotis daubentonii. Next base: position 127,738,459 of record NC_081861.1, on the reverse strand, counting down.
GTAGCCCTCTATCAATGCCTGCCAGAAGTTGGGGTATAAAAGCCCCAGCTCCTTCAGTCTCTGTGGAATCATTCTGAGGAATATATTTTACAGCATATCCAAGAATTTTCTCTCAAGGTTAAGCTCCAGTTGTTCACTGTGGTAGTGGCTTAGTAATGGACTCTTTTCCTGAGAATGTTGCCAGCACTTTCCCATTTTCCTTTCTCATCACCCTGTCAGTGGTCCCTGTGCCTCCCAAATACTAGTACACAACTGGCAAGAGAATCCTCATATTAGGGTCCAGATCTTGGAAACCGAATTAAGCTATGGACTCTTAGTTTCACCTTTATTTCCAGTGTCTTCCTGATGATGTTTGTATTATTTTTGCCCCTTTGGTCAATATTACTACTTCTGTGGAGTAAGTGTATGGGTTTTGTTCTTAAAAAGCAAATAAAAACTATCTCCAATTGCTATATTGTTGAAGAACAGTGTTTCATTATTCATACCTGGCTTGCATTTTAGTAATTGTTTGATCTGCTTTTTTGACAACCAATAATCTGTTTCTTTCTCCAGGACACCAAGAGATTGGCTTGGAATTGGATATTAAGATCAGCTCTAGCACAACAAATGAAAGACTTTCCACTGCTGCTTGTGAGGAACTCTAAAAGGGGTAGGATTATATGCAGCAAAATTATTGCCTTTTTGAGCTGGCAAAGAATATAATTAAAATAAAGAACTGACATATTATGTGACAGAGTCTGAGTAGGAAGCATAGCATTTATCACCTCCTGTTTGCTAGCTTTTCTTTGGGGAAAAAAGTCAGCAAGATTTAATCTTGGATGACGCCTACTCACCTGGCTTGGCTTAAGCTAAAAAAACAAACATGAAAATGGTGGGGTGTGATATACAATTTGGCCATGTTATGTCTTAAACATCAAAAACAAAATTTACTTTCCCAGAAAAGGGATGATCAGAAAAATCACACCATATATTGAAAACCAATAAAGGTGCAAACACTGTTAAAGAAAATGGGGCATGGACTGTTGTCAGTGCTTAAGTGTGAGGAGAAATAGCAATGCCTGTCCTTCAGGATTATATCAGGAGAATCCTGGGGTTGATTCATTAGAACAAATTTATTGCATGGAGCAGAATATATGGGAATGACGAAGCAGGTTATACAGGTATTTTACTGCATTTATCTTATAATATATATTTTTTACCTCCAATAATTACCCCTAAAGGGAAACATCCTGAAAACACTGCCTTGACTCTCTACTGAGGAGTATGAATTAAATCTGCTGAACTCTGGGGTCTTGCTGAAGAACTCATCTAAGAACTCACGATCCCTCAAAATCTAGGCCTGATCTCAGACCACAGCATCCTTTCTTTCCTAAATACAGTCTCTGAGTGGGAGGTTCTCAATGTAGTACTGACGTAGGTGTGAACATTCAGTGTTTAAAGTCATGGGAAACAACTTAAATTGCCTTGAAGTTTTTCAAGCTTTGAAATTTCTATTTTGGATTTTTTAAAAAGGAGGGGTGGGAGGAAGAAAAAGAGAAACAGCTTATTCACTGGGTAGCTTTTTTGTCTACCTGTTTCCTCTATCCCCAACTCTCTGGAAATCAACAAATAATTTTATTGGCACTTGTACAACTAGTCTGCCAGTACCAGAGAGAGAGAATGTACTTTTTGGTATGTGCTTTTTGTATTGATAACTACAGTGGGAAAAAAAAAACACAACAAAACCCTTTTCAGTGAGGTCTTCTCTTATACCACATAGAGTCACAGCCATCACTAAGAGAAGCTATATTTACAAGGCCATGTTCCCTTGCAAGCTTGCTTGTACAATCTGCTCCTGAACATTCCATCTGGCATGGATTAAAGAGATTCAAGACATAAGCTTACTTAAAGCAATACATTTTGTTTTTCAATCGCAGATTCACATTCTGAGCAATAAAAGAAATAGAGTCTACTCCTATTTCTAATAAGTTTTTGAATTCTTTTATTTAAGTTATTGATCTGAATTGATTTTGGTGTCCAGAAAAGCAGCAACAAAGATGTTTGTATATTCTAAAGGAAAATGGTGTAGGGCTGAAACTGGCCATCAATCCATCCACAAATGATGTTTTTCAAGAACAGTATTTATCAAACCTCAAGCTTATGAGGGTTTTCTTTATGTCCTGATTTTGCTGGTTGTTTTTGCTGAATGCAGATTGGCTCTGTCTCCTTAAGTATATCTACAACATTCATTTGGAAAGTGAATAGCAGCAATACTGTTGCTTGGCAAGAAGTCAGTGCTAAATGAATATTTGTTGAATGAAAGAACACTTTACATTTTAATAGCATTATACAGTTCTTCCACTGCTGTGGTAATCATTGTTTTACTTGATTCTTGTAAGTAGCTAGGGGGGAAAACTGAGGATCACTGATTCTATACATCCCTGACTAACGTCACACAGCTGACAAGGGGCTGAGTTAGGATTTAAACTCAGGTTATATGTGGGATGACATACCTTCACTCTACCAGGCATGGAGACATGGAATGCAAGGCACCTTTGGAGAAGAACTCGTTCAGTTTGATGGAATTTTAGGGTGTGTTATATAGGGAGTAAATAGGAGACTATTACGGAATGATAAATTCAGACCACCTTGTAGAGGACCTTGAATACAAGACTACTGTGTTTGGATTCTACTCAAAAGGCAGTAGGAAACCAGTTGAAGTTTTCTTTTTTAATTGAATTTACTGAGATGACATTGGTTAATAAAATTACATGAGTTTCAGGTGTACAATTCTATAGTACATCATCTGTACATTGTATTGTGTGTTCACCACCCCAAGTCAAGTCTCCTTCCATCACCATTTATTTATTCCCAATTTAGCCTTTTTTACCACCCCACCCCCCTTTTCCCTTTAGTAATCACCATACTGCTGTCTGACTATGAGGTTTTTTTGTTTGTATATTTGTTTTGCTTAATCTCTTTACCTCTTTCACCCAGCCCACCAATCCCCTCCCCTCTGACAGCTGTCAGTCTGTTCTCTGCATCTATGAGACTATGTCTATTTTGTTAGTTTTTTATCCATTATATTCTACATATAAGTGAAATCATATGGTATTTGTCTTCCTTTGACTGGCTTATTTCACTTAGCATAATCTCCAGGTCCATTCATGCTGTTACAAAAGGTAAGATTTCCTCCTTGCCCCTTCTTATTCTTTTTAAAGATTTTTCATTGATTTTTAGAGAAAGAGGAAGGGAGAGGGAGAGAAACATCGATGCAAGGGCAAAACATTGATTTGCTGCCTCCTGCACGCCCTCCACCAGGGATCAAGCCTGTAACCTGGCATGTGCCCCTACCAGGAATCAAACTGGCAACCCTTCAGTGCATGGGATGATGCCCAGCCAACTGAGCCAGGGCAAGATCTTCTTCTTCTCTTTTTTTTTTTTTTTACAGCTGAGTAGTATTCCACTGTGTAAATGTACCACATCTTTTTTATCCACTCATCTACTGATGGATATTTGGGTTGCTTCCCTATCCTGGCTATCCTATATAATAAAAGGCTAATGTGCAAATTTTCCCCTCCACTGGGAGTTCAACCAGGGGACAGGGCTGGCTGGCCAACAGCCCCTCCCTTTGCCAGCCCCGCCCCCAATTAGGGTGGGGGGGACCAATTGGGGGCGGGGCCAGCCAGCCAACCACCCATGCACAAATTTGTGCATCCGGCCTCTAGTTGTAAATAATGCTGCTATGAACATAGGGATGCATATATTCTTTTGAATTAGTGTTTCAGACTTCTTTGGATATATTCTCAAAAGTGGAATCACTGGGTCAAATGGCAGTTGTATTTTTAATTTTTTGAGGAAACTCTATACTGCTTTCCACAGTCTGCATTCCCACCAACAATGCACAAGGGTTCCCTCTTCTCCACATCCTTGCCCCCACTTATTGGCTGTTTCTTAATTTATTGATAGTAGTCATTCTGGCAGGTATGAAGTGATATCTCATTGTGGTTTTAATTTGCATTTCTCTGATGATTAGTGACATTGACTAGCTTTTCATATGTCTATTGGCAATCTGTATGTGCACTTTGGAGAAGTGTCTATTAAGGTCCTTTGCCCATTTTTAAATTTGATTGTTTGTTTTTTTGGTGTTGAATATTATCAGTTCTTTATAAATTTTGGATGTTAACCCCTTATCAGATGTATCATTGGTGAAAATGTTCTCCTATTCAGTGGGATGTCTTTTCACTTTGTTGATGGTTTCCTTTGCTGTGTAAAACCTTTTTAGTTTGATGTAGTCCCATTTATTTAGTTTTTATTTTGTTTCCCTCACCTGAGGAGATATATCAGAAAACATTTTGCTATGAGAAACGTCTGAGATTTTACTGCCTATGTTTGTTTTTTCCTAGGATTTTCATGGTTTCGAGTCTAAAATTTTAAGTCTTTAATCCATTTTGAGTTTATTCTTGTGTATGCTATAAGAAGGTGATCTAGTTTTACTTTTTTGGCACATATCTTTCCAACATCTTTTATTGAATAGATAGCCTTTACACCATTGTATGCATTCTTGCCTCCTCTGTCAAATACTATTAATTGACCATAAAGGCATGAGTTTATTTCTGAGTTCTCTTTTTTGTTCAACTGACTTTTTGTCTTTTCAAATGCTAGCACCATGTTGTTTTGATTACTATGGCCTTATAGTATAGTATGATATCAGGTAGCATGATTCCTCCAACTTTTCTCTTCTTTCTCAAGATTGCTGTTGCTATTTGGGGTCTTTTGTGGTTCAATATAAATTTTTGAAATTTTTTGTCCTGGTTCTGTGAAATACACCATTAGTATCTTGATAGGGATCGTGTTGAATGTATAGATTGCTTTGGGTAGTAGGGACATTTTAATGATGTTAATTATTCCTATACATGTACACTATATATGCTTTCACTTATTTGTAGCTTCTTCAATTTCTTTCTTCAGTGTCTTATAATTTTTTGAGTACAGGTCTTGTATATCTTTGGTTAAATTTATTCTTAGGTGTTTATTTATTTATTTCTTCGTATTTGACTATTCACCTATCCCCAGCCCCAACCCATCCTGTCTTCAACATTCATTGTCAGGTTATAGGTCTTGCATGAACAAATTTCACTTTTAATCACTTTCTTTTCTAAAAATAAAATTCATTTTTTTCAGTTACAATTTATATTCAATATTATTTCATATTAGTTTCAGGTGTACAGCACAGTGGTTAGACAATCATATACTTTACAAAGTGATTCCCCCAATATTTCAAGTACCCACCTGACCCCAATACCCCTCACCTTTGGCAACCTATAGTCTGTTAAACACATTCTTTAAAATCATAGGATCCAGCTATTCTACTTCTGGGTATTTATGCGAAGAAAAGAAAAACACTAATTTGAAAGATATATGCACCCATATGTTCATTGCAACATTATTTACAATAGCCAAGACATGAAAACAACCTACTAATAAGTGTCCATCGATGGATGAATGGATAAAGAAGTGATATTTACAATGGAATACCACTCTTCCCATTTTTGACAACATGGATGGACATTATGCTATGTGAAATAAGTCAGACAAAGACAGATACAATATTATTTCATTTATATGTGGAATCTCAAAAACAAAATGAATGAGCAAAATAAACAAAACTCATAGATACAGAGAATAGATTGGTTGTTATCAAAGGAGCCCTAGCTGGTTTGGCTCAGTGGATAGAGCATCAGCTCAAGAATTGAAGGGTCCTGGATTTGATTCTGGTCAGGCACATGTGGAAGGCAACCAATCGATGTATCTCTCTCATATTGATGCTTCTTTCTCCCTATGTCTCTCCCCCTCCCTTCCACTCTCTCTAAAAATCAATGGAAAAATATCTTTGGGTAAGGATTAACCAAAAAAATTAAAATTAAAAAGGTTATCAAAGGAGAAAGGGTGTAGGATGAGTGAAATGGTAATGAGGGTAATTATTATGGTGATGGATTGTAACTAGGCTTATTGTGATGATCACTTTGTACTGTATGCAAATATCAAATTATTATGCTCTACACCTTAAACTAATATGATACTATATACCAATTTTACCTCAATAAAAAAAATCATAGGAAGGCCTATTCTTTGTTTATAGGAGAAAAGAAAAGAAAACTTCCCTGTTTTCATGAATGCAGAACAAGGTTAAAACAGCACATTTATACAGTTCTTGGCAAGGAAGAAATTGAGGGGTATAGCCAACCTCTGGGAAGCTAGAATAAGCACAAAGATAGGGAAGATTATAAAATGGACTGGAATGGACTCATTTAGACTTTACAGAAAAAAATGCCAGTGGCTATTTCTTAGACTAAATGTAAACTTGCTTAAAATTCATTAGAAAGGAAATAATGGAATTATAGAAAAATCACAACTAATATGCCCAGGGTGCTAGAAAAAACCTCAAAGCTTATGTAATGATTGTACTACAAATTAATGTGGGCCACCTGTTCTTTATTTTCCAGGAACCTTTCACTAATATCAATGCCAGTCTCCACAGTGCTGAGTCCATTTCCCTAAAGCCCCAAACTCCTCCTTTCCTGCTTCCATTGTCTTCCCAACACATCCACTAGTCTCTAACTTTGCTGGAAAAGAACAGAAATCATATGCTGTTAACTTCAGCTTTCCTCCACTCCACCTATACTTTCTCTGCATCCTCATCCACCTTCAACTTCTCTCCTACCTTACACCTCAGAGACAGGTTTCCTCCACATCACTGAGTGCTCAGTCTTCCATGTGTGTCCTTGTTATCTCCCCTCAAAGCTCCTCCATATTTATCAGCAAGTTCCTAACTCCAGAACAATCATTTTCTCCATCTGCCATGTCATTCTTATCAACCTACTGAAGTAAATCTCTATAAGGTATTCCATATCTAATTAACTCTATTTCCTTTCTATTATTCACTTCCCAACTCCTATATACTAGGTTATAGCTCAAGGAATTCTGACATACCAATGACCACCAAAATAAACAGATTCATAATTAAGATTTGATGTTTATATAATTTCATACTAAAAATTAGAGCTTAACTTTGCTCAAGATAAGTTGATGTTTGGCTGTTTACAACTGCAACCAACTATCCTATCTAATAAAAGAGAAAAATGGTAATTGGCGTACGACGATACCCTTTTCATTGGCTAATCAGGGCTATATGCAAATTAACTGCCAACTAAGATTGGCAGTTAACTGCCAACAAGATGGCGGTTAATTTGCATATGTAGGCACAATGCAGGGAGGCGAAAGGGAAAGCAGGAAGAAGCCCCCTGCCACTGACAGTGATCGGAAACCCAGGGGGGAGCTAAGAGCTGGGGGGCAGGGCAAAGGCGGCCCTGGGGCCGCCTTGGCCCTGCCCCCCAGCCATGATTGGAGAATCAGGCGCCTTTGCCGCCCTGGCCAGTGATAGCAGGAAGTAGGGGTGGAGCCAGCGATGGGAGCTGGGCACGGTCGGGTCGAAGCTGGCAGTCCCGGGAGCTAGGGGTCCCTTGCTTGGGCCTAAAGCGGAGCCCACAATCGCGGGGCCGCTGCAGCTGCGGGTCCCCGCTGCCCGGGCCGGACACCTAGGCCAGAGGCATCCTGCAGGGGCAGGGACGGAGCCTGCAACCGCGGGGAGCTGGGGGTCCCCTGCCCAGGCCTGACACCTCTGCCGGAGGCCTCAGGCCTGGTCAAGGGGCCGATCCAGTGATTGGTGATCAGAGGGTGATGAGGGTCAACTCCTCTGGCCGAGGCACCAGGTCTGGGTGGGGGGCGGAGCCGGGGATTGGGGGGATATGATGGTCCCCTTGCCCAGGCCTGAAGCCTGGGTCAGAGGCGTCAGGCTTGGGCGGGGGGTGGAGCCAGCGATCAGAGTGAGATGGGGGTCCCCTGCCCAGGCATGATTCCTGGGCCAGAGGCCTCAGGCCTGGGCGGGGGCCAGAGCCAGTGATCGGGGGGAGATGGGGGTCCCCTGTCCAAGCCTGACACCTCTGGCGGAAGCGTCAGGCCTGGGCAAGGGGCCGATCAGGCGATCGGAGGGTGATGGGGATCTACGCCTCTGGCCGAGGCATCAGGCCTGGGCTGGGGGCAGAACCAGTGATGGGGGAAATGAGGGTCCCCTGTCAGAGGCGTCAGGCCTGGGCAAGGGGCTGATTCTGCGATTGGAGGGTGATGGGGATCAACGTCTGAGGGCTCCCAGTATGTGAGAGGGGGCAAGCTGGGCTGAGGGACACTCCCCCCAACACACACAACCCAGTGCACGAATTTCGTGCACCGGGCCCCTAGTATTATATAAACAACTGTTTATAAAATATGTATCTGCAAAGTGTATTCTAGCTTTAAAAATAGTTAAGAATTTTCATATACATGTTATGATTAACTTCATTTAGTAGGAGTCCAGATGAAAATCGCTTCCTGCTTAGTTTGAATTTCACTTCAGCTTTTGCATCTGAATCAATTTGAAGAATATTAGCCTCAAGCTGGAAAAGACTTAATTGCTCTTGTAAAAATGAGACAGTTCTGACAGAATAAACCCTTAACTATCTGGCAACTGATCATTGGAAATTAGATGTATTTTCCACATTGTGGTGAGAATTGCTTCCAAAAATTCTATTCCCAGAGAATGAAGATGAGACAAATTGGGGGGAGGGAGGTTATGAGGTGTATTTTGTTTTTATGTGGAGTCAGACTAACTGATTTCTCACACTTAAATACCAAAAATATTGGAGCATTATTTTGATAAGTGGTAAGCTTCCTTACCACTGAAGTTAGAATGACATGATGATGGGAAACATATTTTTGGTCTGGTAGACAGTGAATATCAGATAAAAGGAAATATAGCATTTTATAGGAGCAGATGGCAGTGCTTTCAAAAATTTTTGAGCTTTTTCTTTGTTTTTTTTAAAAAAACTAATGTAATGTAGCCAATTTAAATTACTAAAATCAGATGGTGTAATGACAGTGAGCACTATAGCACCTAGCAGACTGAATAGATATGTGGAGTGATACTAATGGTGGATACTATTTGTTAAGACTGGATAAAGAGAAATTACACATGGTTGCAGTGTTTAAGTCACATCATCCTGACATTTGGGCCACTCTACAATGTGTCCTTAATGTCCACTAATGTTTTGGTGTCCTCTGATTTTTAATTTTTTTAATTTTATATTTTGACTTTTAATTTTTTTAAATTTTATATTTTGAGCTAATACTAGATTTACAGAAAAAGCACAAAAATAGTACAGTGTTGCCATATAACCCTTAGCCAGCTTTCCCTAATGTTAATTACTTACATAACCATGCTATAATTACCAAAACATTGGTATAATACTAACTGAACTGCAGATCATATTCAAATTTTACCAGTATTCCTACTAAAGTTCTTTTTGTGATCTATAATTCAATCCAGGGTTTCACATACCATTAAACAGTTATTTCTCTTTAGTCTCCTCTAATCTGTGGCATTTCCTCAGTCTTTCCTTCTCTTTCAAGACCTTGACACTTTTGAAAGTATTGACCAGTTATTTTGTAGAATGTCCCTCAATCTGTATTTGTCTGAGGCTTTCTCGTAATTGGATTGAGGTTAGAATTTTTGGCAAAAATGCCACAGAGTTATGGTGTTTCCTTCTCAATGTTTCACATCAAAGGTTTTATGATGTCAATAAGTCCTGTTACTGATGTTAACCTTGACCATTTGGTTAAAGTAGTGTCTGTTGGGTTTTCCACTTATAAAGTTGCCATCATTCCTTTTGTAGTTAATAAATAACTTGGAAGACCAAGATTTGTAACAGCAAAATAGGGCAACATTGCTCATATGTTTTCAAATGACTGGGCAACCCATCAGGGCAACACAGACACATTTGTTATGGAGGAAGAAATACTTTCTCTATAGGAATATGTTCTTCATGCCTCATTACCTTTCCCTTTCCTACTACCCTTTGGTCTTCATTTATTTGGGAAAAAAATAAAAATTACATATTCAACACTTATTTCAGGAAATAGTAATTATTTATTTTGGAAATAGTAATTTATTTTGTTTCTACTGCAATACATTTCAGGTATGGCATTGGATAGAGGCTCTTAGATTATTTCTATTTCTTATTCATCATTTACTGAATAGTCATAACCTTTTTCCTGTGTGTGTAGGGAAAGACTTTACAAAAAGTCATTCATTTTTATTTTTAGATTACAGACAAGTCTCATCTTAATTATAACAATACTAGAGGCTCAGTGCACAAAAATTTGTGCACTCGGAGGGGGGGGTCCCTCAGCCCGGCCTGTGCCCTCTTGTAGTCTGGGACCACTCGGGGGATGACCACCTGCTGGCTTAGGCCTGTACCCCAGGGGATTGGGCCTAAGCTGGCAATCAGACATCCCTCTGGCAGCCCGGCAGCCCTCGGGGGATGTCCACTTGCCAGCGGGGAGCAGACCTAAGCTGCAGTCGGACATCCTTAGCGCTGCTGAGGAGGCGGGAGAGGCTCCCACCACCACCGCTGTACAGGCAGCCATCAGCCTGGCTTGTGGCTGAGCAGAGCTCCCCCTGTGGGAGCGCACTGACCACCAGAGGGCAGCTCCTGCATTGAGTGTCTGCCCCCTGGTGGTCAGTGTGTGTCATAGTGACCAGTCATTCCCAGTCTTTCTGCTGTTAGGGTCAGTTTGCATATTACCCTTCTATTATATAGGATAGAGGCCTGGTGCACGGGTGGGGGCCGGCTGGTTTGCCCTGAAGGGTGTCCCAGATCAGGGTGGGGGTCCTGCTGGGGTGCCTGGCCAGCCTGGGTGAGGGGCTGATGGGTGTTTGCAGGCTGGTCACACCCCCTTCAGGGTGGGGGTACCCACTGGGTTGCCTGGCCAGTCTGGGTGAGAGGCTGAGGGCCATTTTCAGGCTAGCCAAGCTCCCTGGCAATGGAAGCTCCCAGCCTCTCCTTTTTTTATTTTTTATTTTAGGATTTATTTACCTTCTATAATTGAAACTTTGTTGCTTTCAGTGGAGCTCAGAGCCAGGCCACGGCAGGCGGGAAGCTTGGCTTCCTCCATCACTGGAGCAACCAAGCCTCCTGCTTGCTCCTGCTCCGTGGCTGACAGCTGCCATCTTGGTTGGGTTAATTTGCATATAGTCGCTCTGATTGGCTGGTGGGCGTGGCTTATGGCATAGCAAAGGTATGGTCAATTTGCATGTTTGTCTTAGATTAGATTAGCCAAACTGACCTAATATAACTAAAAAATAGTGGAATGACCTAATTCCTTTCTTCAAGTTCCATTTTCTTTTTTAAAATATATTTTCATTGGTTTCAGAGAGGAAGGGTGAGGGAGAGAGAGGTAGAAATATCAATGATGAGAGAGAATCATTTATTGGCTGCCTCTTGCACTCCCCACACTGGGGATCCAGCCCACAACCGGGGAATATGCCCTGACCAGAAATTGAACCGTGATCTCCTGATTCATAGGTCAGTGATGCTCAATCACTGAGCCACACTGGCCGGGCACAAATTCCACTTTCATGGTTAACTCTAAATGTTTTTGGTTTCCTGTTCTTTAACTTTTCCAATTAATTTTTTTATTCCTTAGTTTATTCATTCATCCATTCTTTATTCACTCACACTCTATTGGCTAAGTGTGTACTAAGTAAAAGACACTGCACTAAATGATTCAGGGGATAGGAACAAGAGACTGTGCCTACCCACAGGAAATTTACTGTTTACTCTTCTAAATAGCAAAAAGAGCTCTAATATGATATTACACTATAGCTGTTGGGGATTCTCTGCTTTTCATATATGTACAAAATCTCAAAAGGGGAAAAAAGCTATGGGTCCCATCCTTCCATCTGCTCTTCAAATTTCCTAGAACAAAAGTGATGGGATATTCTGTCATGAAAATGAGTCTCTAAGACTGAAAATAAGGGAACTATATAAGAGAATAAAATAGATGAGTAGGAGAGCCTCTCCTTGATTGTTTTTCCACAGTAGTTGGGGCCTCAGCAGACACAGCTTGATACCCTAATTAGAACGACCAGAGAGATTCTGTCTGAGAAAGCTCAGGATTTTCTCTCAGAGTCTCCACAAGTGTCACACAAGAACTAGCTTGGAATAGACAGTTGATGACTCCCTCATTAGTGAAGTAGATAAGCAGGGTCTGAGATGCTAGGGATTTGATTTGGTAGGAGAATACAAAGCTAGAAGCACTGAGCCAGATGAAGAGATACATAAATCAATAACCCATTATTTGTTCACAGGTGTGTCTTTCCTGCCAGACCACTAGCTCTTTGAAGGAAGGGAGCTTGTCATTATCAGCACTTTATCATTAGCACATTGTACCAGGCCTGGCCTGTAGACAAGACTCAGGAAAAGTCCTGTGAATGGGCAGCTTCAAATCTTTGTGAACCTCTGGGGGACTCTTAGATATATACACTGTGGGTCCAGTTTTTCTTGACATTATTTGCAATTGAATCATACACTTTCTGAAGTCCAAACTAAGTGTGGATATGAGTGGGGTGCTCTGCGATTTCCAGAACAATGAATTTTTGTCTTGTGGTACTCCAGCCAAGTAAAGTGTAATTCAACCCTTGTGTCATATAACCTGATACCTTTTAACCAAGGACAGACATTTCTGACCCATTAAACTAGGTTAGAAACATAACCTTTGGGGCACAACTGTACTATTTGGTGTGTGTTTTTTTTTAATTTGCCACTTTTGTCATTTTTTCCTTAATGACTACATTTCCTGAGAGAATGGGAGCTTTCTGAAGACCCAGATGTACATGGTGTCTTATTTATAGTCATCACCTATCACATAGGAAACATTTAATAAATAATTATTGCACAAATGAATGAACAAAAGGTTCAAAAGAGAACAAGAGCTGTATAACCAGGTAAGGTGTAGTTAAAGGATTATAGATAAATAGAGAAAGGAGTGGTTAGGAGTAATTTCAGGGACCTGCATTTAAACTTAGTCTAGAAGGATGAGGAGAATTTAGAGCTCTGAAGATGCGAGTGTGGAATAGGAGTGGTGGCAGCAATGCAAGGTGAGCCTTCCAGATGAAGGTGCAGCAGCAATGAAGGCGTTTGGTTACTTGGGCAGGGAAGTATGGAATATGAAAATGAGTGATGTGACCAACAGTAAGACCATCATGTCAGTGGCTATGGGCTGCCTCACCAAGTGTAGCTATGCCTTCCAAATGTTCTGCCCGCTGGCCATGTACTGCAATGGGAACAAGGATGGAAGTTTACATGTCCTTCCTGCAAAGCCATCTATGGAGAGAAAACTGGTACTCAGCCTCAGGGGAAGATGAAGGTGATCAGCTTCCAGGTGTCACTCACTGGCCACAGGGACTGTGGGATAATACTCATAGTTTACAATATCCCATTCAGGGCCCTGAGCCACCCCAACCTCAGGAAGCCATTTACTACCATAGGGTTTCCCTGCTAGTGCTACCTTCTGGACAATGCCCAAGCCATAAGGTCCTAAAGCTGCTGAAGGTGGCCTGGAAGAGTTGACTTATCTTCACAGTGGAGATACCCAACACCACAAGTGAGACTGACATGGTAGTGTGGAATGTGATCCACCATAAGATAGAGATGGACCACAATGTGACAGGCCATAGCTACTCTGACCTCAACTACCAGGGGGTGACTGAGGACAGCCTGGAGCAGCAATGACCCACCAACCCAGCAGCCAGCCACTCTATCCCCACTGCCAGTGGGATGGATAGGCAGGAAGGAGCCTTTCCTCAGAGGCTGAAATGTTTGTTGGGGGTATGGGCATTTTCCATTGAAGCTGGGGCTTCTCCTGTTTGCATTTCTTCTTTCCTCTTCCCCTTCAGGCTTGGATCTACATGGGAATTCAGCAAGCCTGGGGAGTTGTACTGTGGGGGCTTAAGATGCAGCTACTTCAATGCTGGGGGCCTGGCATGAGGTGAAGAAAGACTGCCCCATCCCTAGCCAGGGGCAGGCATGGGTCTGGGTCAGCTTCTTATACCTCAGATGTTCTGTTTGCAATAAATGCCCAATAGCCAAAGGAAAAAATGGGGGTGCATACAGCCTTGCCCCTAGTCCTGTAGGATTGGGAAGAACGCATAATCAAGACATATATGAGGGAGGTATTGAGAATTTAAATAACAAAAATATAATTGTGAAAATATGTATGATTGTAATCATATTTCAAGTATAGGATTATTCTTATTTTTATTGTTTATGGTCACATTTGAAAGCTTTAGTGTGTGTGGTTCTTTTAGAGAAGAGTAAAACTGAGGCACAGTATATCTATACTAATAAAAGGGTAATATGCTAATTAGACTGGACATCTTCCAGACAACCATCTGGACGTCCTTTTGGACAAAGCCACGGTGGTTGGGCCGAGGCAGTGGCAGTTAGGGATGATCAGGCCAGCAGGGGAGAGCAGTTAGGGGGTATCAGGCAGGCAGGCAGAGAGGTTATGGGCAATCAGGCAGGCAGGCAGGTGAGTGGTTAGGACCAGTGGTCCTGGATTGTGAGGGGGATGTCCGACTGCCAGTTTAGGCTTGATCCCGCAGTCAGACATCCCTCAAGGGGTCCTGGATTGGAGAGAGTGCAGGCTGGGCTGAGGGACACTCCCCCGCCCCCGTGCATAAATTTCATGCAATGGGCCTCTAGTATTATTATAATATAAAACCAGTTTTAATAATGATCAGAGCTTAAATATGACAGGAAAATCAGAGTAGCATGGATAATGGTGAACACAGGTTGTGACACTTCTTTGAAATAACTATTTCTGACTTGACCTCATAAGATCACCTCCTTGGTATGACTATGCCTGTCTCAAAGGTTCAAAAAATTTATGATGCTTTCTAGCCCAACTCTGACTAGCAGCTCAAGTATGACAGCATCTTCCCCTTTTTAGACTCTCCAGAGAAAATATACTGTTTGACAAATCCTAATAAATTCATGTTAGTGTGGTTGCTGTTTTCAAAATACACAACATAAATACCTCTTTCTATACTTTAAATTTTCATTGAGATATAATTGACATATAACAATGTATAAATTAAGGTGTACAATGTGTTTATTTGATATAATTATATATTTCAATATGAGTAATATTGTAGCGTTTGTGATTACCAGGGGCTGGGAGGTGGGGGAATCACAGAGATGTTGGTCAAAGAGTACAAACTTGCAGTTAGAAGATGAATAAATTCTGGAGATCTAATCCATAGCATTGTGACTATAGTTAAATTCCTTTCCTTCACTCCTTTGGAAAGATGGAGGGTTATCATTTCACAGTTGTTAATAGTGTTGTTTTTAAAGTACATGCTGACCCTGTATCCAATTACCCAACATCCCATCAAATAACCTTCCAGTTTTAAATGGCCTCTTAATTCAAGAGACCCACAGAGAGAATCAATATGACTTTCTGTTTTCATCTTACTTGCCTTTCCTAAAAATGTGCAGAGAAGTATAAACTTTGTATAGATTCCCATCACAGCATGTAGCATTTAATACCTGCCAGTCACCCCACCCAAAAAGGTGAGTAGCCATACAAGGAAATGAAATGTGCCATTCAGCAGCACTCTATGAGCAGTTTAAAATGATAGCTTTGCAGAACATATGTGAACTCAGAATAAAGACCTCTGGTAAATTCATGCAGTATGCTTTATACACTAATAACATTCACCATGGTCGCTTGGAATGCAATAATTATTCATGCTTTCCTAATTATATTTTTTGAGGGGGGAGACAGAAATAGTTCTATATAGTAGCATGTCGTGATGAAGGCAATTGGGATGGGATTTTTTTCAGGTGTGTAGTTCAGAGAGTGAGCTGACTATGAAGGTCGGCACCAGTATTGCTTTTTCCTGTCAAAGCACTGGAATTAAGTGAACTGGATTTGAAATAGAAGAACATATTGTACTGTACTTCTTATGGAAGAAAACATATCCCTATAACACTTTGTACAAGCTAACATTAGGCATGGTAATTAAATTCAGTGGTTGTTCCAAGATTAATAGATGCTTTACTTCAAGTACTTTGCTAGCAGAACAGAATCAGATGGAAACAAAATGAGAGAAAAATGAATCTCATCCTTTTCATTTCTTTGAGCTGCAGGAAAGCACTTTATAGCTAACCGTTTGCAAAGACCCAATATGCAGTCTCATGAGGTGGTCCACTTTCCTTCTGATGCACGTAATTCCCAAGCACACTGACTCTAAAGCAATATCCTCTGACCACCAGCTAAGTTCCATCTAGGCCTTTGACAGGATGTATCATCATGCATATTAATTGTCAACATAATTTAAATCTGAATTCAGAACTCTCAGCTCATGTCATGAAAAGTGATGTTGAATTGGTTATGTTGACTAGGGACTGATTTTTTATTTTCAAAGAAAATTGTGTGTTTGGGTCAAATCAACTTATGACTTCCATACTTATGAAAAAGCACCAAATTGAGTAAGCTCACTTTTCCTAGATCTTTTTTTTCTTGTGAAGATATTATCTAATCACTAATAGTGGAACAAAATAACATCATATACATAATGATGGGATGTATGAGAAAGGCACATTACTTTTGTGGTGTTTCTGTCAAAAACACAGAATCTAAATATAATCATTAGAAAACACCAGAGAAATCCAAATGGAGGGCCACTCAACAATTATTTTAAAATGTCACTGTTGCTTTCAGTTTTATATCCCATATGAGTGAAATCATACAGTTTTTAATTTTTTTCATCTGACTTATTTTGCTTAGCATGATAGTCAAAAGATCCGTTCATACTGTTGGAAATGGCAGTATTTCATCTTTTCTCATGGCTGAGTAGTATCCCATTGTATACATGTACATCTTTTTTTAAAGTTTTTAATTTATTTTTAATTGAACTTATTGGGATAACATTAGTTTATAAAATTATATGGGTTTAAGGTGCACAATTTTATAATGCATCATCTATATATATTGTATTGTGTGTTTACCACCCCAAGTCATGTCTCTTTCTATCACCATTTATCCCCTCCTTCCCCCTATGGCCTTATGTACATCTTCTTTATGCAGCCTATCAAAGAACACTGGTTATTTCCATGTATTGGCCACTGTGAATGATGCACAAATGTATATATGCAATAAACATAAAGGTATGAATAAATGTTTTCAAATTTTCAGGTAGATACCCAGAAAAGGGCTTGCTAGGTCATATGGTAACTCTCTTAATTTTTTGAAGAATTTCCATACTGTTTTCCATAGTGGCTGTACCAGTTTACATCCCCACCAGCAGTGAATGAGGGTTCCTTTGTCTCCACAACCTCTCTAACACTTTTTATTACTTGTCTTATCAATAACTAGAGGCCCAGTGCACGAAATTCATACACAGGTAGGGTCCCTAGGCCTGGCCGGCAATCAGGGCTGATCGGGGACTTCTGGCTGCCAGCCGGGGCCTCCCTTCCTCGGCTGCCAGCTGCCAGCTTGGACCTCCCTTCCCCAGCTGCAGACTGCCGGCCAGGGCCTTCCTTTGTTCCATGCTGCCCCTTGGTAGTCAGCGTACATCATAGAGAGCAATCAAATTCCAATTCTCCAGGTTAAACTCCAGAGGGGTCACTTTGCATATTAGCCTCTTATATATAGATAGATAGATAGACAGATAGACAGATAGATAGATAGATAGATAGATAGATAGCCATTCTAATAGTTGTGAGGTGGTATCTCATTGTAGATTTGATTTGCATTTCCCTAATAACTACTTAAGTTGAGATATTTTCATAATCTTTGGCCAATTGTATGTCTTCTTGGGAGAAGTGTCTGTTCAGGTCCTCTGCCCATTTTTTAATTGGATTGTTTGTTTGGTGTTGAGTTTTATGAGTTCTTTACATATTTTGGATATTAACCCCTTATTGGAGGTGCTGTTTGTACTTATCTTCTCCCATTTGGTTGGTTGCCTTTTTGTTTTGTTAATGGCACATGGTAATTTTTCATGCTATTTACGTAATTCTTATGTAAGGTTGAAATTATTGCTGAATAAAAAGTTTAAAAATACATTTAAAAGACATTCTCTACACTTGGCATTAAGCATCAACTATTTCAAAAATATTAAGTTGCCTTGGCTTTCATTTTATATGAACTGAAAGTATTAGCAATGACACAAAAAAATTCCTAACATTGTCAGAGACCTATAACAATTATTATCTTTTTAAAAAATATATTTTTATTGATTTCAGAGAGGAAGGGAGAGATAGAAACATCAATGATGACAGAATCATCATTGATCAGCTGCCCTCCTACATGTCCCCTACTGGGGATCAAGCCCACAACCCAGGCATGTGCCCTGACTGGGAACAGAACCGTGACCTCCTGGTTCATAAGCCAATGCTCAACCACTGTGCCACACCTACCAGGCTACCTGTTTTAAATGATGCAAAATTCACCAGAAACTGTTAGATTTGAAAAAAAGATTCATTGTTTCCAGCTTTAGATCTGTGACTTGAATGTGAATTCTACACAAAGATCAAGTTTACATA
Organism: Myotis daubentonii; assembly: GCF_963259705.1. Classification (NCBI taxonomy): domain Eukaryota; kingdom Metazoa; phylum Chordata; class Mammalia; order Chiroptera; family Vespertilionidae; genus Myotis; species Myotis daubentonii. The sequence continues at coordinate 127,719,995 of NC_081861.1, read as the reverse complement.
CATATTCAATGGATATTACACATATTTTTTGCCATTGTTTCTGAGAGCTGTTCTATTTGGTTCAGCAGCTTAATTCAGTGTGTCTCATTTTGAGGAACATTAAAAAATGGAAATACTTATCTAAGTATCATCTTTTAAAAATATATTTATTGTTGAAAGTATTACATATGTCCCCTTTTTTCTCCCATTGACCCCCTCTATGCTGCCCCCACCCCCACCCCAGGCCTACACCACCCTATTGTCTGTGTCCATGGATTATGCATATATGCATACAAGTTCTTTGGTTGATCTCTTCTGACCCACCCACACCTTCCCTCTGAGATTCAACAGTCTGTTCCATGCTTCTATGTCTCTGGATCTCTTTTATTCAACAGTTCATTTTGTTCATTAGATTCCCCATATGAGTGAGATCATGTGATACTTATCTTTCTCTGACTGGCTTAAGGAATTTTAGTTTGATTATTTTTAAATGACATAATTTGAGACAGTTACTATTCTTAAGAAAATTTGTGGGTTTGTGGTCCCAATGTTTTGGGGGAGGCATTATTGATATATAGTGGGCAAAGGTCATAATTGATAGTGTATGGAACAAACCTAAACCATGACAAATTATCTTACTAACTTACACTACTTTCAAATGTCCCACTGGACATTCATGATGGTAAAAACTTGTTAATAATTATCAAATGTAGAGCTTAATTACATTTCTTTATTTAAAAACTTATTTTGCACAATTTTAATAACAACAGTATTTTCCAGGAATGTAAATGTTATTAATTGTAGCACTGAAAAAGATTGAATTTATTTGTTTGAAATTTTACTAGAAACTGTTTACTCATCTGGAAAATCATACCTCCAATGGGAATGCCACTCATATTTGTGTGACCAACACAACATTCTTGAGACAGTCTGCGTTATATACCTGTCCTCATAATGGAGATCCCAGGAATATACATGAATATAACTATTGAGAATTTATTTCAAAATATCAAAAAATCTCAAAGTTTCAACAAAGTCAATAACATAAAACAGTATTAAAAACAGCATTTCTGTTTTTAATTGGAAATAATCTTTTTTGAGATCTTGGCATTGTTATTATTAACTTTATTTTTTAGACAATTTTAGGTTCTCAGCAAAACTGAGCAGAAAGTACAGTGAGTTCTCATATACCTCTTCCCCAAACATTTACATTTGAAATATATTTTATATTAAAATTTATTTTCCTTTTATTTCTTGTTTAGATCACATGATATTACGTTTATTTTTAATATGCCTATGAAGACAGATTACATTATCCTTGAATTTCATCTCTGTATAGCACAGGGGCTGATATAAATATTCTTTTTAAAAATTTGTTTTATATAAAAAAAATTTCCAGTATGAAGACAAGGAACAGTGAAAGGGAAAAGATGAGAGGTATTTCATCTCCTTATAGAACTACCAATGGCAAATTGATTGAACTTGTGTAGTTTTTCACCTACTATTCATCCAATTTTCAAAAGATTCATTGTGGGAAGGTGATGATCCCAACAGCCCTGCTGATGAAGGAATCACCTCCAAGCAGTTCCGATGCACCCACCACTTCCATATCCACCACTTTCCTCTGAGCACCTTTGCTCTAAGTGAGCAGTATCCTGGCAATTCTCCAGCCTGTTTCTGGGACCTGTTAGCCCAGGTAGAATTCATTTTTCCATACCCTTCAGAAAACTTTACAGCTTAAAACTTGAGTGGGAAGGCTTTTTTTGTAAGATACATTATCTGTTTCACCTCCCATCTTTCCCCAGTATCTTTGGAGGCAGAAAAATATACCCAATGATAAAGATATCTGATCTCCCTTGTGGAGCTACTCAAATGTTGAATAGTTTTCTCAATACTTTGGGAGTAACTAACAGTGTTACTCTCTCAGGAAGGTAAGATGAAAGGATAATGTCCATTTAGGAATACAGGAGGGACACAGGAATACAGAAACACTGATACAGGAACAGTGCTCAATGTTTGTAGTCTTATCTACAGTTGTAGATGGACCCTAGATATGCTTGTTCTCCTTCCTCTCAGTAGCCCTGGTTTTCTCTTTTTGGAAAATTCCAGAAGGCATTGAATCTTTGAACCAAAAACTAAGAATTTTTAAAATTCCGTTTGGAAAAATTTATTTTTGTTTATAAATAAGACTTGATCTCAGCTATAATCTCTACTTTATTCTATAATTTCTATTCTATAATCTATAGAAAAGAAAAAAGTATCAGTTTCTCATGCTACTCTCATGCAAGCCTCACCAACAATTCTTTTCATGTAGACAACCATTTGTCACCCTCCTAGATACACCCATTCATCCTGTTTGTGCCTACTCTTTTTAGGGGCTGCCTGAATTTCTCCTCCCTACCCCCAAGACAGACAGACAGACAGACACACACACACACACACACACACACACACACACACACACACACACACATCTTTGCTTTCATAGCTTCCTGTTCCAATTCCTTGTTTTCACCAACTGTTAGTCTTATCTTGCCTGTGTGACTTCAGGAGAGAAACTCCCTATTCCAACCCTGGCCCTCATAAACCTCTCCAATCAGATTAGCACCAGTTCCTCAAACACCCTTTACCAGTCACCAGTCCCAAACTCAGCTTCTTTGCTGGGCAAATAGTCATGGTAACTTGCTTAGAGTTTGTGAGTAACCTCATTTGGAGAGCTGTTTTGCTATTCAAGAACCTCTGCCACTTTCTGGCATTCTTTATGAATAGATAGATAACCCCAAGTCATGAGAAACCACACTGTCTATATCAGGTAACTGTTGTTGAATAACAAACTACCCTAACACTCAGTGGCACACACCACTCACATACATCCTTGTGTTGGATGGGCTTTTCTCTAGGCTGTAGCAACTCTGATTCACATGCCTTTCATCCTGTCTTGAGAGCACCAAAGTTAGGTATGTCCTTCTCATGGGGAGCACAAGAATGAATGAGTCCAACTGTGTAAGCACTTTTTAAGACTCTATCACAGTTGCTAATCCTATTGGCTAATGCATGTCATCATGACTAACCCCAGGGGGTTAGGAATTATGTCCCACCTCTGTTAGAAAGGACTGCAAAGTTACATTACAAAAGGTAAAGATACAGGTAGAAGTGAATAATTGGGGTCATTGATACAATCTTTTACACTTCTTATCTACCCTTCCCATTTCTGCTGTAATCTTTCCCTTAGACTGCATCCACATATCTGCCCAAATCACACTCAGTTTGCCATGCATTTCAGACATTATTAAAGGTGTCCTTCTCTGGGTAATTTTTCTCTTAATTTGCATTTACGCTGCTCAAATTCAGTTTATTCACCTCACAGTCACGTTCACATCTTTGTCTTACATAATAAAATGTCAAAATCTAGTACAAGCATATTCTTAATACACATAAAATGGGTTTTAGACTAAAAAGCAGCTTATGAAAATATGATTATTAGAGACGTGATTATTAAAGGATATTCTAGATCTGATTTTTAAAAATTAGTTCATGTGCTATTTGATTAGTAGAAAGCATTCTGCTCAAGTCTATACCTTTGAGTCAGCTTTGAAAATGTGAACATCTCCAGGACACACAAGAAAATGTACAAATTTTAATGATGGGGTTTAAATGTATACTTGGCTCTCCATGCATTCTTTCATTGTATGACAATGAAAGAACCCATAATTCTGGGATGGTGTAAGCAGTTGACATGAACTTGAAAGTCTTATCTCTTGCAGGCAGATTCAAAGAATTTCACAGAGCATCTCTGTACTAATGCTCTTGCTAAGCTGGTATGCGATTTTTGTTGTTGTTGCACAGGTAGTGGTAGAATCAAGTGTGACCTTAGGACAGTATGACATAATGAAAAGATCACTGAATTGGCAGCTTGAAACTCTGAATTCTAAAACCTGACAAGCCACTACATTAGGTATGTGAACTTGGATAAGTCTCTTAACTCCCCAGAATCTTAGCTTTTTAATTTGCAAATGTAAGATAGTACTAGATATTAAAGCTTTGCTTAGCTTTAAGATTCAATGATCCTAAGAAGTAACATTACATATCCAAGTATTGAAATCCTTTTCAATTATTCCTAAGCATATCCTAGTTACTAAAAGGAAATGTAGGGATTTGCCAGAGTTTTAACCATCTATTTCTTAATTATGCATGATGAAAAGATAAACTGGATCATAAATAACTTTCTCAGTCCTCCTGTATCTTGAAGCTAGATAAGAATATATAACTTACTTAATACAAACTCATCTTAACTACTAGCAAAAGAGCTAAAAATGCATGCTTTACTGAAAATGGGTTAGCATTACTGTGTTTATATAGAGAGAATCCTTTTTCCCCATTTAACCAATGCATGCTTTAAATGATATAATAAAGGCCTTGCTAATGAATGGTACCTAGGGTGTCTTTCACCACCTCAAGAACTGATTTTAAGCAATCAATGATGGCTTATGTTTCAAATCCCCAGTGTTGTTATTTTAGTTACAAACAGAAAGAAATCGCAAAGATATTGTAATTGATTTGCTGGCAAGTTTACAGCCTCTATCAGTGATTTACTGGGTTTATATAGCTCCCTGTGAATTTCAGCAGCTAGAATTATCCACTTATTATTTCCCAGTGCATTATGTTGGTGGTATGATAGACTGTCTTCAGAGTTAGGTTATGTCTTCCATCTATTTCTCACTACCATTAGTGAGTTAGATGTTTTAGACTATAATTACTGCCACTTGAGCTCTTAGAATCCACACATTCACTCAGTAATTCAATGAAGATCTGTTATCAGAAGCCAACTATTTTGGACACCTGGGAGTAAACAGTCATTATGAAAATAATTAGTTTTTCCCCACATTACTCTATAAATAAATAATGTCAGAGTATTTTGTACATTGTAAAATGCTATACAAAAGTATGTTACAATTCTCTTTTTATTTCATCCATTTTTTGCTGTTCAGATGGCTTTTCCTAAGGATATTAAAAATCTTTGTCCATAAACGAATATTTGCTACTCTAGTTTTCACAATCAGGCTGATGTCCCCAAATGCCACCTTTTATTAACATACTGAAGTTATAATATTTAATATTTGGATCACAACAATTCTCTCCTGTATTTAGTATCTTTGTATGTGTGCATCTCTATAAATAAATGAAAGCTTTATAATGCAAAATAGCCACCATTCCCTGAGTGAAGCCACTTTTTGTCCTTTCAATAAATCTCACTCTAATCAAATCCATTGAGTTTTAAGTTCAGTCTTTCTAGCTCTTAAATTTTAAATGACCAAGAGCTATATCTGTGGAAATACTTTTTAAAATTTAGTCCTCTTATAAGTGCCCAATACCAGCATGACTCCATAGTCTTGTCTTCAGGCCTAGAAAATTGTTTAATGTTTCATTATTGGGTCCTAATTCTCTATTTGATAAAATACTTCAATTTTTATCCCTCCAAGATGCTGCTCTAAAATCACTTCTACCTTTTTACGTTTCTTTAAATTTCTAAGGAGACATTGTATCAGAGAAACATGATATGATATCCAGCTCCATTTATTTTTTTTCTGTCAAATGAATCTATATTAAGGAAAATCCACTACTACATCTGACACCCTCATTGGTTCTATTAGAGCAATAGCAAAATTGATATCCTAATTTATGTCCATCCACTTAGACTAGGGTTTTTAAACTCAGCAGTATGTACATTTTAGGCCAGATGATATTTTGCTCTGGGGGCTGACCTGTGCCTTATAGGATGGTTAGCAGCATCCCTGGCCTTGACCCACTAGATGCCAGTATTGTCTCCCCCAAGTTGTGATAACCAAAAATGTCTCCAAATGTCCCCAGAGAGCAACATTGCCCCTAGCTGAGACCCACTGGCCTAGATATATCAATCAGGCTATTTATCAGCTTAGTTTTTTATATTTTTAAAAGTGGAAACTTTGATTTGCTCAATTTAATCTGCAATGCAGGATCATCCTCTGTTACTAAGGTTACAGAAGCTGTTCTATGCCTAGAGCAAACTGTTCATCTGCAGTAGGGACCACCTACTTACACAGGCTTACTGTGTGCTATTGCTATTTATGTTATTGAGTGCTACTCATACATTATCTCATTTAGTTCTTTTGTCTCACATATAAAGGAACTGAAGCAGGAAACCCTATTTTCTGGGAACTTTTATCCAGATTATAGAAAAAGCAAATGTTCTAGTCCTTTAAAAACCATAAGCTTTTTTGCATTCTTTGCTATGCTTATTTTGTGACCTTTAAAAACTTATTAAACATGGAAATGCTCTAATTTTTGTCAATAGCGTTAGTTATTATTATCACTATTAGTATATAAACTATAGGTAGAGGAAAAATATTCTTTGGCTTAGAATTCTATTTGAAACCTCCCTCAAAAGTATCTTTGGATTTCTATGTAGCTTGTTGACTTGCTATTTTATAATACTAATTGTTCCCTTTTCCTCCTCTCTGTGAATCTTTGGACATACTGAACCCATAGACAATAAATCCTTTCTAACTGACTGCATAAAACAACCATGACTAAATACAAATTGATTATCTATAGGAATTCAAGGTATTTTTCCTAAGGATATTAAAAATCCTTGGTATTCCAGCAGTGAGGATCTACTGTGAATATGTGTATTTTGACATGTTCTAGTAGCTTGTTTTATTTTTTCAAAGTTCTGGGCTATCAGCAGTAGCAATTCCTCACTTAGGCCTCAATTGACATTAACCTTAAAATCTGAGACAACCTGCAGACAACGGGGAAAGAGGAAGAACTCAGTCATCAATTTAGTTATGTGGAGGTGGCCTTACAAAATTGAACTTCATCTTAAACCCTTCTGTCTTCACTTCCTCAGGCCGTTGTGTGTGGTCTGTTACCTCTGAGTAATAATTAATCACCTCTGAAGGCCCCTGATGTGTGGTCCAAGGCAAATTAGGTATTACCATGTCACCAGAGTGGTGAATGGATGGTCACAAGAAGGCAAACAATAGTCAGCAGTATTAGTTACTACTAAATAATTGATAAATGGGATTGTTTCTTTTCTCTGAAAGGTGAGGGGTGAGGTTACTACAAGGAATTGGTAGAAAGTGCAAACATCAGGGAGAAAGGGACTGGGATCTTAGGACTGACCTAGGCAGGAAATGAGTTTAGCTGTAGTGACATCCACTTTTGACAAGACCTGCACAGCATGTGCCTGGCAAAGCACCAGGAGAGGGAAAACATTTTGACTACATTCTTTGAAGGAAAATAAGGAGCATTAAATTACATTGTCAAAGTTTGATCTGTAATCCGTCTCCTCATAGGGCCTAATAAGTGAATGCTTTTGGCTTAGACTGCATCTGAGTCTCAGAGCCTTGGTTCTATATTGATTATTACATGTTATTTTCTGTCTAAATGAAGCTACTTTTTAGAACTGCATTGTCCAGGCTGTATCAAGTATTTCCAGATTTGGGCAATAGTCATTATGAAGAGCCATGAGCCTTTTGTCCTCAAATCAATTAATGTTGTTCCTTAACCCTGCCAAAATTAAAGCATGCAAAACTAACTGAGATCATGTCCATTCTTGCACAGACAAGCAGAAGTTTTTAATTTCAAAAATGAAAATTATTCTCTCTCTTATGTTATAACAAAGAGATTGACCAGATCTCATTTCCAGTAGCTCTCCCTTGAGTGAATATAGTTATAAACAGTAAATATGAGTCTAAGTACCCATTGGATGAAGAACAGTTGAGCTTTTTAGTAAGGGGTTGTTCATAGACATATATCCATCTGTAAAGCAGCCATTTATCAATACACCTTTTTCAATCACCTTGTAAGTTAATGCTTTAAAGTCCTCGAAAGAAACACCATATGCTAATAAAACCATCTCCTTAGGCAGCCCAAGAAGCCAGATCTGAAAATAAAACCAGCTTGGTTGAACCAAGAAACATTATTGTTAAATGCAAATACAAAGATTGATCTGCAGGACAGTTAGGAGCTAAAGATCATATCCATGTGAAATTTTCTCATCTATAAAATGAAAGGGGAGTGGTCAATGGGGGGAAAGGCGACTTATGTAATACTTTAAACAATAAAGAATTTAAATTAAAAAATAAAGGTAAAATATAGAATGCTGAGCACATGGAATAAAAAGAGGTGATTAATTACTTCAGAATCATTTTCCCTTTCCCAAAATACATATCATGCATATATATATATATATATATATACATATATATATATATATATATATATACTTATTTAGCATTTGAAGCTGTTTCTGTGACTATAAATATTTGCTGTAGCACCTTATAATTACCTAGAGGTCTGGTGCACAAAATTTGTGCACGAGGGAAGGGGGTACCTGAGCCCAACCTGTACCCTCTCACAATCTGGGACCGCTGGCTCCTAACTGCACACCTGCCTGCCTGATTGCGCCTAACCCCTCTGCCTGCCTGCCTGATCACCTCTAACTGCCTCTGACTGCCAGCCTGATCGCCCCTAACCACCTCTGCCTTGGTCCCTGCCATTGTGGCTTTGTCCAGAAGGACATCTGGAAAATGTCCAGTCTAATTAGCATATTACCATTTTATTAGTATAGATTAGTGTTTGTATTTTTTTGTTTGATAGTTTCGATTATGAAACTTTGGCTATTCTTTAGTGACTAATAGATGCATAATGTCCATATTGATTGAAAGTTCAGTAAGAAATTTGGGATTCGTCTGTGTGACTCTAAAAACAGAAATGATTTCATGTAAATTTACGAAGCAGTGGTTTCCAATGCATTGGGACTATGAATTGTAAGTTAGTGATGATCATGTGATGTGTTGGATAAAAAATGTGTCTATAAAAATTAAAGTAATAAAATAAATGTTTCAAGAAGATGAACATGTTGACTAAGTGCTTTTTGGATCACTATTAGAAGTAGGGGTGGTAGCCTTTGATGAGTGCATGCAATGTTACATAAGGCCACCAGCTTTTAAAATGAGAATATTTACATATATTCTCTCTTATAAATTTACCCTTTCTACATTAGTATTTGGCAGAAATTTCCTAAACAAAACTAAAAATGATGAAGTTTGTAGTGAATGTCCCCAGACTCTCGGTTTCTTCTTGGTGTTTTTTTCACCCTACAAATGTGTGTAGTTGGGCTTTCTTATCTAATTTTTTCCTTCTCACTCCGGCTCTTCCATCCTCATTCCTCCCTCCCCAAAGAGAACCCTAAAGGTAAGTATTTGTAATGCAGAAAGCAGGATCCTTTGAACATGACACAGATGCCCACACTAGGTTGCCTAGACAATAAGTTAGCTGGAATCTGGGAGACTCCATTTTTTCCCAGCTGAAGTTATAGTACACAAGCTCAGCATCCAGTAGTATAGGGAGCTTCCTGTCTACCCCTCCCATTCCCCCTCAATCCAGCACACACAGGACTATAACATCTCAAGGGCTCCACAGGCCCCAGGTATTGGGGTAGTTGGCATCCTAATTTTAGGTTCATGGCTCCATAAATAACCTCTTTATTTCATTAAATGACAAGGCTACCATCTTACACTTGTTCCGCAGGAAGAAAGACCCCAAAATAAAAGGTTTTCTCCATTGGAATATAACTCAAGCCAGGTCTGAAAAATGCTCTCCAAAGAGGATGGAAAGATTAGTGGCTCAACAGCTTTTTTATTTATTTTTTATTCATCCATAATTATGGCACCAAAATATAATCCAGAAAGCTAGAAAACTTAAACACTAAGCTTACTTTTCAAAATTCTCTCCAAATGATAATGACTGCTGATATTTATTTATCTGGATATATAGTTACTCAGTGTATCTTTTTGTAAATCAGTTTAGAAAAAATAAATTTTTGAAGCTGTTAATACTTCCTTACCTCTTAATTGCACATATTGTTCATTATTGATTACAATACATACTTTATTCAAGAAAACTTACTTACTAGATGTTAGAGGGATACTGATGCACACATTTTTGGAATTTTTATGGTCCCCATTCACCAGGGATTTTCTTCTTGGATTGTTGGAGAGGCAAATTTTGAATCTTTCCAGGCCTGCTATAGTGAAAAGAGCACAGGTACTAGTGACAGAGGAACTTGAATTCAAACGTGGCTGAATGACCTTCAAGAAATCCATTTGATTTGACATTGACTTCATCTTCTGGCTATTCTCACCTTAAGCATTTTTCTCAAATTACTTCCTAAAACATAAATCAGCTACTTAAAGGCAGGCAAATTAGAGTTTCCTTTTCAAAGTACAGTTTCCATGTTTGCGGCAAAAATAAGATTCTGGAAAAAAGAGTTTGGAATAAGGAGGATGACAGAAAAGCTCATTCTGTGGATCTAGAAATCAGTATTTAAAAGTCTTTCAATAAAACAATCATCTACTAATAAAATATAAACACTCCCTCTAAAGCTTCCTTACAAAGTCTTTAAGAACGTTAAGACAACAAAATTCATGTTTTTAAAAAATAAATATGAGCCGTAATTGAATAACTGACAGCTCTCTGCCCTTACTAAAATGTGATACCTTCCAACTAGCAGCCATATGAATGTAAAATGTTCACTTGTATCAATAGATGGCTTGGTTTAGCAGCAATATGGCTAAATAATTTCTAAATGTCTGCAGTGCCTGTTTTGAAATGTTCAGAATCTTACTTTGGGGGGCTCACTGCATGATAATCAGCTCTAAGGATGACATGGAATTGTTAATAATGAATGTTATTTAAAACAGGACTCAGGCAAGGCTGAGTATTTACAGAACTGACTGACTGGTGTGAATCTGCACAGAACTATTTCTGGGCTTTTGTTTGCAATTCATGGTAATTTACAGAGTAAATGGCTCAGAATTTGCAAAATGGAGATACAGTCTATATAGATTTCAGAAGACTAAATGGAAGTTTTTCTCTTTGACACAGACAAATTGGAATGTGATGAATAGCTGACGGCTGGATTTTTATGCTCTTGCATAAAATTCAATTTAATTGTCTTTGGGTTTTAAATCAAGTCATTGATAATGTGTAAAATTGAAGAAAAGAACTTATTTAGTCTTTGGGAATGTATTTACCTTTCAGAGGTTGCTATTTAATAGACAAGATTTAACTTATTTGAAATATTGAATTAGTCTCTGTTATTATCCCACACACCATTACTATGGTGCAATATGGTGAAAAGGACACCATAAATGTTTGAATATGTGCACAGAATATAAAAATGGTATACTTACTGAACACCTAGTATGCCTTAGGCATTATGCTATGTTATATAGATTATTTTATTTCATCTCTATTCCAGTTCTATTTCCACTTACTAGCCACATACCCTTAAGCAAATCATTGAATATCTTTGAATGCTTTTCTCATCTCAATAGTAGGAACTTTAATAAGTGCTTTGCTTTCTCATTCACTCATTTATTAATGACTCAAATATTTACACAATGCCTCTTAAATTAGTTGTATTAGGTATTGAAGATACAACAGTGAATAAGACATTGCCCTGGGCTAACCATAGCTTATAGCTTAGTTTCCTAAATAGGGTGTATGTTAGAATATAAGTGTGTATTTTTTCAAACATTTATAAAACAATAAAAATCTTTTAAGGTGGCATATTTAACAAAGTTGTTATTGAAATCAAGTGAGATAGTATACATCAAAAGTACTTAATAAATGATAAAAGGATATAAACCTACATTTATGGGTAATAAATACTTTTAGGCTAATGTTTTAGATTAAACTCTGAAAGAATGTACTTATGGGGATCCCAAGATGGCGGCCAACAGGACAGCAGTGAGGGGTAGAGTGTGAGTGAGTGAGGGAGTGAAAGGGGAGTGTGTGGACTTATGGTGTGTGTATGTGAGAGTGTGAGGGACAGCTAGATCTCACAGGAACTACGGGGGCTGGCAGACCGGGCTCACATAGCTGGGCAGCCTCTGCTACTATCGTAAATCTCTCCTTGAGCTCCGGCTCTGCTGCAGAGGCCTTGTCATCTTGAAGGGGAGAGTTGCTGTGACTGGAAGCCTTGCCTCACCTCCACCCAGGGTGCTGTCAGATACCACCTGGGATGCTACAGCCACTCTGGCCAGGGTCCTGTTGCTGACCCATGGACACTAGGACTCCAGCTTCCCCAGCTGAGGGCTCCTTGGAGTTCCTGAGTGCACTCCCCTCCTGCCAGCCAGATGCTTTAGACCCGGGCACTGAGACCACTCCTGCTCACATGCAAGAACAGCTGACCTTAGGCAGTAGCCGGGGGCCCGGCAAACATGCATACAACCAGCCAAGCCTTACACAGCAGCCCCAGGCTACGCAACTAAGCACGCAAATAGCTGAACCTTACACAGCAGCCCCAGGTTTGGCTATCACACATGCGAACACCGAGCCTTACACAGCAGCCCTGGGCTCAGCAACCGCAGGAGAACAGCCAAGCCTTAGATAGCAGCCCCAGACACCGTGAGGACTCCAGCAGCTGCACAAGCAGCCGCCACCCATGAAGGCTGGAGGAGCAGCCACTCCCACAACCACACAAGGAAGAGCTTCTCCACAACTGCCCCCCAATGAGCAGCTGCTACCTGCGACCACCTGAGGAGCAGCCACCCTACGAACAGCTGCAGCCCGTGGAGCAGCCACCACCCACGACCACCTGAGGAGAAGCCGCTCTGTTACCCACCAAGGAACAGCAGCCACCCACAACTGTGCAAGGAGAGGCTGCCCTGCGACCACCCGAGGAGCAGCCGCTGCCCGAGACTGCCCAAGGAGCAGACACCGTCCATGACTGCGCAACCGACCACCAAACCCACCACTGCAGCCACTCAACACCTAGATACTTTGATGAGAGCAAAAATGGTGAGACAGAAGAACAACACCCAAAGGGAAGAAAAGAAAGAATCACCAGAAAAGGAACTAAATGAAACGGAGGCATACAATTTGTCAGAAAAAGAATTAAGGATAAGGGTCATACAGTTCATAAACAGGATGGATGAGAAAATCAACAACCTATGTAAGAATGAGGAGGAACAAAGAGTGATATAGCTACAATAAAAAAACAATATGGAAGCTTTCAACAGTAGACTAGGAGAAGCAGAGGACCGAATTAGTAAATTAGAAAACAGGGAAGCAAAACACACCCAATCTGAATTGCAATTGGAAAAAAAAAAAATGACAGGAGGAGAGCCTGAGGGAGCTTTGGCACAACATGAAACGAAGCAACATACATATAATATGGGTACCAGAATGACAAGAAGAGGAGCAGGGTTAGAAAACCTATTTGAAGAAATAATGTGAGAAAACTTCCCTGATTTGGGGAAGAATAAAGTCACACAAGTACAAAGAGTCCCCAACAAAATGAACCCCAAAAGATCCACACAAAACATGTCATAATTAAAATGGCAAATGTTAACAACAAAGAGAGAATCTTAAAGGCTGTTAGAGAGAGACAGAAAGTTATGTACAAGGGATTTCCCATTAGATTACCAAATGATTTCTCAACAAAAACACATCAGGCCAGAAAGGAATGGAAGGAAGTGTACAAAGTGATGCAAAGCAAGGGACTGAATCCAAGAATACTCTATCCAGCAAGGATATCATTCAAAATTGAAGGGGAAATAAGGAGTTTCACAGATAAAAATAGGCTAAGGGAGTTTATCACTACCAAGCAAGAAATGCTAAAGGTATTGTTGTAAAAAGAAGAAAAAAAGGAAAGAGGAACAAAGGCAGAAAAAAAAAAAAACGGCTACAAACAAGTACCTATCAATAATAACTTTAAACGTAAATGGTCTAAATGCTCCAATCAAAAGACATCGAGTGGCTGAATGGATAAAAAAAAAAAATGACCTACATATATGCTGTCTACAAGGGACCCATTCAGAACAAGAGACTCACACAGACTGAAAGTTAAGGGATGGAAAAATATATTTTAGAAAAATGGAAATGAAAAAAAATCTGGGATACTTATATCTGAAAAAATACAACTCAGAGTGAAGGTCATAACAAGAGATAAGGAAGGCCACTTCATAATACTAAAGGGATCAATACAACAAGAGGATAAAACTCTGGCAAACATATATGCACCTAATGCAAGAGCACCCAAATACATAAAAAATCTCTTGGAAGATATCATGGGAGAGATCCATAATACAATCATAGTAGGGGACTTTAATACCCCACTGACATCACTGGATAAATCCTCTAGACAAAAAATCTGCAAAGAAACAGTAATTCTAAATGACTCAATAGATCATATGGACTTAATTGACATCTTCAGAACAACTCATCCCAAAGCTACAGAATATATATTCTTCTCAAGTGCACATGGGACATTTTCAACGCTGGATCACATTTTGGGTCACAGACAAAGTCTCTCCAAATTCAAAAAGATTGAAATCATATAAAGCATCTTCTCAGACGACAATGACATACAACTACAATGAAAACAATAAAAAATTCAAACACTTGGAGGCTGAATATCATTATATTGAACAATAATTGAGTTACCAAAGAGATCAAATAAGATATTAAAAACAGCTTGGAAACAAATGATAATGGATAATGAAAACACAACAATCCAAAACCTATGGGACATAGTGAAAGCAGTCCTGAGAGGGAAGTTCATAGCATTACAGGCCTACCTCAAGAAAACAAGAAAAGCAGGTAATAAATTATCTAACTCTACAACTTAAAGAATTAGAAACAGAGCAACAAGAAAAGGCTAGTGTAAGCAGAAGGAAGGAGATAATAAAGATTAGAGCCGAAATAAATGACATAGAGACAAAAAAAAAAAACAATACAAAAGATCAATACAACTAAGAGCTGGTTCTTTGAAAGGATAAACAAGATTGATGAACCTCTAGCCAGGCTGACCAAGAAGCAAAGAGAGAGGACTCAAATAAACAAAATCAGAAATGAAAGAGGTGAAATAACAGACCCCACAGGAATACAAAAGATTGTGAAAAAAATACTATGAACAATGCTACTATAACAAACTAAACAACCTAGAGGAAATAGACGTATTCCTAGAAAAATATGACATTCCAAAACTCAATCAAGAAGAATAAAAAAAAATCTCAACAGGCCAATAATTAAGGAGGAAATTAAAACAGTCATCAAAAAGTTTCCAGCAAACAAAAGCCCAGGGCCAGAAGGCTTCACAGGAGAGTTTTACCAAACATTGAAAGAACTAAAACCTATCCTCCTCAGACTATTCCAAAAAATTCAAGAGGAAGGCACCCAAGCTCTTTCTATGAATCCAGCATCACCCTAATCCCAAAACTAGATAAAGGCACCATAAAAAAAGAGAATTACAGGCCAATATCCCTGATGAACATATATGCTAAAATCCTCAACAAACTTCAAGCAAACTGAATCCAGCATTACATTAGAAAGATCATACACTATGACTAAATGGGATTTATTCCAGGGATGCAAGGCTGGTACAATATCTGCAAATCAATAAACGTGATACATCAAATAAACAAATTGAGAGAAAAAAAATCACATAATCATATCAATTGATGCGGGAAAGGCATCTGACAAAATTCAACACCCTTTCCTGATAAAAACTCTCTCTCAGCAAAGTGGGAATAGAGGGATCATACCTCAACTTAATAAAAGCCATATATGACAAACCTACAGCCAACATCATACTCAATGGGCAAAAACTAAAACCATTTTCTATAAGAACAGCAACAGATAGGGTTACCCACATTCAACACTGCTGTTCAACATAGTACGGGAAGTGCTAGCCATAGCGATCAGACAAGAAGAAATAAAAGGCATCCAAATTGGAAAAGAAGACATAAAGCTGTAATTAATTGCAGATGACATGATATTATACATAGAAAACCCTAAAGACTCCATGAAAAAACTATTAGAACTAATAAATGAATTCGACAATGTAGCAGGATACAAAATTAACACCCAGAAATCTATGGCTTTTTTATACACCAAAAATGAACTCACAGAATGAGAAATTGAAAAAAAAAAGCCCATTTATCATAGCAAGAAAGAAATTAAGATACCTAGGAATAAATTTAACCAAGGAGATAAAGGACCTGTACTCAGAAAAGTACAGAACGGTGAAAAAAGAGGAAGACATAAACAAATAGAAGAATATACCGTGTTCATGGATTGTAAGAATTAACATCATTAAAATATCCATACTAACCAAAGCAATCTATAGATTCAATGCAATCCCCATTAAAATACCAATGGCATACTACAAAGACCTACAACAAACTCTCCAAAAATTCATCTGTAATAAAAAAGACCCCGAATAGTTGCAGCAATCTTGAGAAAGAACAAAGTTGGAGGGATAACAATACCAGATATCAAGATATACTACAAAGACACTGTTCTCAAAACTGCCTGGTACTGGCACAAGAACAGGCACATAGATCAATGGAATAGAATAGAGAACCCAGAGATCAACCCAAGCCATTATGCTCAATTAATATTAGACAAAGGAGACAAGAGCATATAATGGAATCAAGACAGTCTCTTCAATAAATGGTGTTGGGAAAATTGGACAGATACATGCATAAAAATGAAACTAGACCACCAACTTACACCATACACAAAAATAAACTCAAAATGGATAAATGACTTAAATGTAAGACAGGAAACCATAAAAATCCCAGAAAAAGCCATAGACAGCAAAATAGCAGACATTTGTTGTAGTAGTATCTTTACAAATACAGCTCCTAGGGCAATGGAAACTAAAGAAAAAATAAGCAAATGGGATTACATCAAAATAAAAAGCTTCTTCACAGCAAAAGAAACCATCAACAAAACAACAAGAAAGCCCACTGCATGGGAGAACATATTTGCCAATGTTATCTCCAATGAGGGTTTAATCTCAAAAATTTGTTAGGAATGCATACAACTTAACAAAAAGAAGATAAACAATCCAATGAAAAAATGGGCACTTTTCAAAAGAAGACATACAGAAGGCCAAGAGACATGAAAACATGCTCAAAGTCACTAATCATCCGCGAGATGCAAATCAAAATGACAATGCGGTACCATCTCACACCTGTCAGAATGGCTATCATAAACAAATCAACAAATGACAAGTGCTGGCGAAGATGTGAAGAAAAAGGAACACTCGTACACTGCTGGTGGAAATGCAGACTGGTGCAGCCACTGTGGAGAACAGTATGGAGTTTCCTCAAAAAATTAAGAAATGGAACTGCCATTTGACCCAGTAATCCCACTTCTAGGAATATATTCCAAGAAAACAGAAATACCAATCACAAAGGATATATGCACTCCTATGTTCCTAGCAGTGCAATTTACAATAGCTAAGAATTGGAAACAGCCTAAGTGCCCATCAGCAGATGAATGGATTAGAAAACTGTGGTACATCTACACAATGGAATACTATGCTGCAGTCAAAAGAAAGGAATTCTTACCATTTGCAACAGCATGGATGGAACTGGAGAGCATTGTGCTAAGCGAAATAAGCCAGTCAGAGAAATATATCACATGATTTCACTCATTTGTGCAATATAATTAACAACATAAACTGATGAATAAAAACAGATCCAGAGACATAGAAGCATT
The DNA here is from genome assembly GCF_963259705.1 of Myotis daubentonii. Classification (NCBI taxonomy): domain Eukaryota; kingdom Metazoa; phylum Chordata; class Mammalia; order Chiroptera; family Vespertilionidae; genus Myotis; species Myotis daubentonii. The sequence continues at coordinate 127,702,454 of NC_081861.1, read as the reverse complement.
GAACAGACTGTCCAACCTATGAGGGAAGGTGGGGGATAAGGGGTAAGAGATCAACCAAAGGACTTGTATGCATGCATATAAGCATAACCAATGCATGCACATGAGCATAACCAAGGGTGGGGGGGTGAGGGCATATGCTGGGAGGGTGGGGGTAGGCAGGGAGAGGTCAATGGGTGGAAAAGGAGACCTATGTAATACTTTAAACAATAAAGAATTTAAATTAAAAAGAAAGAAAATAATGTACTTATGATTTTATTAACTTGAAGAGCAAGCTATTGCTGGGATAATTGAAATATGCTTAATAGTCATCAAAGACTGCTGTTCATTAAGAGTATAATGTGAGGATAATGTTAACACAGTAGTCTCCATTTAAAAAACAAATTGGGCCTGATTGTCATGCTAGTTAAAAGTACTATCAAATGAAGAAGCTTATGTATAATTTGGATGAAAGCATTTTTATTCAAGGATATCTAATAATGTTGAATGTGAAACCCTGTATAAAGAATTTTAGAGATGGAAGATGTACTTTGAAAGATATAAACTTATTGGTTGATTGATTGATTCATTCAATGAATAATAAGCTCTCTCAATCCAAAAGTCATGGAGCCCAAAGACTGAACTCCTTAAACCCTTCACCTATAATGGCAGGTAAAGGAAGGTCATGGAAGCTTGTGGACAGTTAGAAAATACAACAAAATGAGACAATTTTCTCTCTCTCTTTTATTTTAAATAGACACTAGATTTTTGGTTTTCCTTTCGTTTGAACTTTATTTTGTCTTGATTTTCTTATTATCACAAATTGATTGCTTGGGTTTTGATGATTCTCTTGATTTTTACCCTTGACACACAATACTCAGGGAACATGAGTAACCAGTGAAATTTTCTCAAAAACATATTCTTTGAAATCTCTTTGCAAATTATTTCCCTAATACATTGAATTTCCCTTAAGATAAGGCTGACAAATATCAATGTAAAATAGCTATAGATTAAAGGAGGAAATAGTAAACTATGGCTTAAGGGCCAAATCTGTCCTATCTAACCGCCTATTTTTGTAAGTAAAGTTGATTGGAATATGGCCACTCGCATAAATTCACATAATATCTATGGTTGCCTTCATACTATAAAAGCAGAACTGACTACTTGGCAACTAAGTCTTCATGGTCTACAAGGCCAAAAATATTTACTATATGACTCTTTATAGAAAAAGTTTGCTAACACTAGAGTTAAAGAGTTAACTAACATTAAATATATATGATCAATTTACAGATATATAATGGACTTACACTATTTATATAACCATGGTAGTTAATTGTATCTTTAAGTTCTTAAATAAAGTTACTTGTGAGGATTTTTAAAAACACTAAGGGGGCATTTTTCCTTCAAAGGCAGAATTCTATCAAGTCTTCCCTCCCCCAACTTTTCCTACCATTTTTGAAGCAGCAAGGAGTGCTGGTTATTTAAACATCTTAATTATAGTACTAAAGAAATAAGGCATAATCATTTCTCTCCTAATTGTTTAGCAAAATCATTGCCTTTTCAACAAGGATACTAAAGTTATAACTATGGAATAATATAAAATAACTGGTGCATGATATTATCAAATTAAATTATATATTTCATAATTTTAGTGTAACTTAACCTAAAGTTTAATATGGAAACTATGCCTTACATTTGAAAGCCCTAAATCTTATAAGGGAAATGATAATTCTCATTAATAGAATGTAATAATAAAATTTCCACAAAAAACACAAACTATTCTGGACGAAAAGTATAATTCTACTCAGTGCTTTCAAAGGAGAAGTGTCAGATATTGCTATTCAGACAATAGCTACTTCAAATATATTAATTTAATATGGCAAAAGCAGAAGTTATTAAAAAAAAGTGAGGAGGTTAAATTTGCCAAACAAGTCAATGAATCATAACACCACTTAGTTTAGGTAATTCACAAAGTGACTGCATCATTTGTTTTCAGGAACATGAAGACTCTCTTTGTTCCAAAAATACTTTCTGATTTATCTGTGAAGCCTAGTGGGTACACAGGGAGTAGACATTGTCCTGGACAAAGTTAAACACTCTCTTGACTGGTTGACTATACTTACTTAGTTATCTTCCTACATAAAAACTTGTTCTTTTTGCCTTCATCATCTGCTTGATTTTATTTTCTCTTTTCCTACAGATAGGCATTCCATTTGGCCAGATTCACCAATTGCTTGATTTGCTTAATCACGTTCTCATTTCTTTCTTTCTTTCTCTCTCTCTCTCTCTCTCTCTCTCTCTCTCTCTCTCTCTCTCTCTCTCTCCTATATAATAAAAGCCTAATATACTCACTATGACATGCACTGACCACCAGGGGGCAGATGCTTTGACTAGTAGGTTAGCTTGCTGCTGGGGTCTGGGCAATTGGGACTGAGCAAGATGGTCCAGACATGCCCTGGAGCCCTCCTGCGGTCCCCCCTAGCTGGCCAAACTTCCCCATCCCTCCCCGCCATGATCATGCACTGGTTGGGTCCCTCAGCATGGCCTGCACCCTCTTGCAATCCGGAACTCCTCGAGGAATGTCGAGAGTTGGTTTCGGCCTGATCCCACAGGCCAGGCTGAGAGACCCCACTGGTGCACGAATTCGTGTACCAGGCTTCTAAAATAAATTAAACAAACAAACAAACAAACAAACAAACAAATAAATAAATAAATAAATATTATTATATTATATTATATTATATTATATTATATTATATTATATTTATAAATATATAAATTTGAACCATATAATAGTATAAGTTGGAGATAATGACCCTTTACTCCTACATACTTCAGTGTGTGTCTTCTAGAATAAGTACCTTCTCTTACATAAACAAACTATAGTTATAAAAATGAACACATTAATCATTATGAAAATATTATCTAATCCACAATCCATATTCAAATGTCATCAATTGTTACAATAATGTCTTTTATAGTTATTTTCAGTATAAAATCCCAATCTAGGATCATGCCTCACATTTAGCTCTAATTTCCTTTACTCTGGTATAGTTCTTCAGTCTCACTTTGTGTTTATTGACCTGGACATTCTTATAGAAATTTCTGTAGAAAGTCCTCACTATGGGTTTGTCTGATGTTTTCTTAGCAGCCATCACTTTATTCCTTTCTAAACAATCTATCTCTGGATCTCATCCAATTTCCTAGCTTCAACAACTTCCCATGTATCTCACCAGTTTTGTTTTCCATTGTCTTAATGATATACTGGGACTTCTATTTCTGGCAATGCAGCAGAGCAGTTCTCTTGAGGAAAAAAAGAAATCCCTCTAACATAAAACATCTTGATAAGCTTGAAAAATAATATTTTAAATGCATAGTTGAGCCCATAGAAAGTAAGGGAAGATCCAGGGGACAAAATACAGTGAGAGCTGAAAATTAGAGTAGGAAGCTGTCTCTGGTCTTCTGAGGGGCAAGATTTGGGGTCTGAACTGAAATTTCTCAGCAATTCCTTACAGAAGTATGTAATAGTATGTAATCCAAGAAAGGGTGAAATAGAAAAAAAAATCTACCAGCAACAGAAGATGGCAAAGGCATTTTTTTTGCAGTGACAAATTGACCTGGGTTCTAGATACAAACAATAAATTAAAAAAATGTAAACACCTGAGAATTTGAGACTATAGGCTTATTTCTTGTCAGTTTGGGGCTTAAATTTACACAGTTTACATATTTTAGGAAGCCCCAAATCAATGTAGGAAATTAAAACAGTCCTGAGTTTGTCTAGCAGAAGAAAATTCAAAGCTTTTCAGAAGGGTCCTTCATACTCCAGTCCTTGGAGGATTCCCTTAGATAACAACCAACAAAATATAAGCTCATAATCCATAAGATAACACATGGGAGAGAAAACCTACCATAGACAAGAATTAGAAGTTGATTCTCCAAAAATTCAGGTAATAAAATTATTGGCTATATGCCACAAACTAAGTACATTTAAAGTGACGGACGAATAAGAAAATAGAAATAATAACATGACCCAGTATAAAATATTCCCAGGCATATTAAACAAACAAACAAGTAGAACTTCTAGAAATAGCAGAACAGATTCAGCTATAAAAGAAAGATATGAAAATTTGTGACCTATATAATTTTACTAGAGGCCTGGTGCACAAAATTTGTGCACTCGGGGGGGGTGTGTCCCTCAGCCTGGCCGACACCTTCTCACAGTCTGGGAGCCCTCAGGGGATGTCTGACTGATGGCTTAGGCCCGCTCCCCGTGAACCCGGCTGTCAGTCAGACATCCTTAGTGCTGCCACGGAGGCAGGAGAGGCTCCTGCCACCGCCGCTGTCCTTGCCAGCTGTGAACCCGGCTTCTGGCTGAGTGGCGCTCCACCTGTGGGAACACACTGACCACCAAGATGTAGCTCCTGCGTTGAGCATTTGCCCCCTGGTGGCCAGTGCACATCATAGTGACCTGTTGTTCTGCCATTCAGTAAATTTGCATATTAGAGCCTTTTATTATATAGGATTAGACAATGTCACTCCAATAAATTTCATTAAAAATAAAATAATAAAATGGAAAATTTCAAAAAATATTGCAATTTCAGCACAGAGATGTAGACATAGCAAATATAAAAGATATTGAGAGACATGGAGCATAGAATAAGATCTAACATATTTCTCAACAACAATAAAGGATTAATATCTTCTGCATACTGAGAGAAAATAACTGTCAACCTAATAATATGATACATTATTATTCAAGAATAGAGATGAAATAAATATTTTTCAGAGAAAAACTGAGAACTTACCTACAAACCTTCATTAAAAGAACTTCTAAAGTACTTGCTTTAAGAAAAAAGAAAGGATTGAATGCAAGAAACAATGTCAAACAAAGAAACTGGAAGACATGTGAGCCTATAAAAATAATTGAATACTGATAAACTTAATTTGAATACATCCTAATTTGATTAAGTTCAACACATTTATTTACTTCTGTAGCCTTCTGAAACTCTACTAAAACAAATAAAAGGAAATTATTTAAAGGACAATGCAAGCAGAGAAGAAAGACAGCAATTACGGAAGATGGAAAGCAGAGGAAGAAGTAATAACTAATTTAGCAGACCTGAGAGAGCTGAATCTTAAGCCTAAAGCAATCCTACTTGTAATACACAACCCTGAATTGTAGGTCTGAGTTGCCTCTGGAAGTCGAGGGGCATGCATCGTTCAAATTAAGAGGATTTGCTGAAGGTCTATTTTAAAAGCAAATACTTACATCTCCTCTCTTCTATTTCACAGCCAGGCAACCACCCTACTGAATGCAGGTCTTTATTTTGGAGAGAGTAAAACAGAGAGGTTTTGAACTCAAAAACAAAGGTATACTGTATGGACACAGATGATTACATCCAAGTTTACATAAGAAATGTTAAGACCTTTGTCTTTCTTCTCCCACACAGCAACCCAAATGCACATAAGTAGACTTATCCACTCCAGTTGGGGTACTGGAAATTTCTTCTAGGGACAATATGGCCAGACTGAGAGATAAAAAACTAATACCACATGGATTCTTCAAGGAAATGTTTCAGCCAAATTATCCTAGAATGAGTTTAAGAATATGGAGAAGATATTCATATAACAAAGGAAAAGTTTGAGCTAGCCTTTGCCATTAGTATGTAGGAAATTAAGCAAAACATAACACACACACACACACACACACACACACACAAATATAAACTTCAGAAAAAATAAAACCTTTAACAGGAAAGGAAGTGTGGCTATCTGACCTCAGATGGATTAGAGTTTGTGCAGTCATACCAACATAAATGTTGAATATTGGTGCAACAGCTTCTCTTTGATACTGGAAAGATAGATAATAGATAATCCCTAAAACCAAAAAAATCAAGAAGCAGAATATTTAGCAATATTTATTTTGAAATAAGGATGTAAAAAACAAAAGAATCATCTAAAAGCATTAGAAGTAGTCCCTTTTGGGATTCTGAAAATTATGGGGATGAACAGGGCAGGGCACAACAATTTTTCCCAAGAAGTCTAAAAGGTTTTGGACTCTGTAAGTCACAGATGTAACATTGATAAAAAATGAAACAAATTAAAATTTAATGGTACAAAACCAATTAATGTCTATCTTGAGGGTTAAAAACAAGATAGAACTAAAATACTGGGGAAATAACATGCAAGAAGAGAGGGATTTAATGGAATTAAAATGTTTATTCTAGAGAGGGAGATATTAAGTGTAGTCTTTGTTAATGATGCATGTTAAAAATTTTAAGGAATGGAAACAAAATGTGTAACTTTTAAGCCAGTAGAGAAAATAATTACATTTATAAAATGCATTCATGTAATATATATATTAAATAAACAGAGAAATATAGGTATAGATGAATGGGATTTATGTAGATACAGTAGATATAAAATCACAGCTACCACAAAGTCAGGGGTTTATTACAATATTCACTATTTGAATCACTCCAATTTCTTTTTTAAAAATCTTTACAGTTGAGAGTATTACAGATGTCCCCCCTTTTCCCACAATTGCCCCCTCTACCTGATTCCAGCACTGTCCCAGGCCTTCACCTATGTCTATGTCCATAGGTAATGCATATATGCATATAATATCTTTGGTTAATCTCTTCCCCCTCCTCCTCCATTTTTCCCTCTGAGATTCCGCAGTCTGTTACATGTCTCTGGTTCTATTTTATTGATCAGTTTATTTTGTTCATTAGATTCTGCTTTTTTATTCTGATTTTTAGATTCAATTTTTGATAGATATGTTCTTATTGTCATTGTATTGTTCATTATTTTATTTTATTTTTCTTCTTCTTCTTAAAGAAGACCCTTCAATATTTCATGTAATACTGAACTCCTTTAGCTTTTTCTTGTCTGTGTATGAAGCTCTTTATCTGACCTTTAATTCCAATTTCTTATTAACCAGTCAATTCTAAATTTTCTTTTTTAGCTGGAACAAGGGGAGGCTGAATGGACCATTATAATAATCCTATCTAATAAAAGAGAAACATGGTAATTAGCGTACATCCGCTACCCTTCCCATTGGCTAATCAGGGTGATATGCAAATTAACTGCCAGCCAAGATGGCGGCCGGCAGCCAGGCAGCTTGAAACTAACATGAGGCTTGCTTGCTTCAGTGACGGAGGACTCCAACGTTCCCCGTCTGCCGCTGCAGGCCTCTGAGCTGCAACACTAAGCAACTATGTAACAAATATAGAAGCTAAACAAAACCCCAGAAACCTGCTTTCAGCGAGCTGGGATCTCAGAGCTGGAGTTGATACAGTGTTTCGATTATAGAACCCAAACAAACCAGATACCTGCTTTCAGCAGCCAAGGCCTCAGAGCTGGAGTCAGAACTAAAGCTGGCCCAGAATAAAAAAAGAAAAAGAAAAAAAGGAGCAGTTGGGAGCTTCAGTCACCCGATAGCCTGAAAACAGCCCTCAGCCCCTCACCCAGACTAGCCAGGCACCCCAGTGGGGACCCCCACCCTGAAGGGTGTGTGACCAGCTGCAAACAGCCATCATCCCCTCATCCAGGCTGGCCAGGCACCCCAGTGGGGACCCCCACCCTGATCCAGGACACCCTTCAGGGCGCAGCGCCCCAACTCCCCAATCGGCCCTGCTCTGAGCCCTACCAGGGGCTGCACCTAGGGATTGGGCCTGCCCTCTGCCACCTGAGAGCAGGCCTAAGCCAGCAGGTTGTTATCTTCCAAGGGGTCCCAGACTGCGAGAGGGCAGAGGCCGGGCTGAGGGACCCCTCCCCTCCCCCCGAGTGCACAAATTTTTGTGCACCGGGCCTCTAGTCCTATATAATAAAAGCCTAGGTGGTGGCACATCCTCGCACAATGTCATCACCAGATGGCTGCCACAAGATGGCTGCCCTCACATCGTCACAAGATGACCACCACAAGATGGCTGCCACAAGATTACTGGCAGGGGAGGGCAGTTGTGAGCAACCAGGCCTGTAGGGGAGGGCACTTAGGGGCGACCAGGCCGGCATGGGAGGGCAGTTGGGGGTGACCAGGCATGCAGGGGAGGGCAGTGGGAGGCGATTGGGCCAGCAGGGGAGGGCAGTTAGGGGTGATAAGACCAGTAGGGGAGCGGTTAGGGGGTGATCAGGCTGTCAGGCAGAAGCAGTTAGGGGCAATCAGGCAGGCAGGCAAGCAGTTAGGAGCCAGCAGTCCCGGATTATGAGAGGGATGTCAGACTGCCGGTTTAGGTCCCAGATTGGAGAAGGTGCAGGCCGGGCTGAGGGACACTGCCTCCTTCTCCCCCGCTGTGCATAAATGTCATGCACTGGGCCTCCAGTTTTTTATAATGATATTAATAGCAATTAAATGTGACGTTTGCTTTAAATTTCCTTCAAAGTGAGAATAAGAGACTTTTCAGCTGAGTTTATATAGTACGAAAAATGGAAAAAAAATATCCCTGAATTAAGCCACAAGCTCAACCTAGATGGTATTGAGATTAGATTACATTTGAATAACAGACATCAGATGAACCATGCCTCATATATGCAGCTTCTTTTGAAGGAAACCAAAGATAGATTTTTGTTGCTAGTTTGTCATTAGATGCTATTGTACAACAAAATCCTATTGGATAGTGGAGTTATTTTCATCAAAACATTAATTTTAGTTTGAAGTCAAATTTCAGAATTATAGAAAATCATTGGAATGGAATGTTCCATGTAATTTTAATGCAGAATCCATTACAACTGGCATATTTTATGATAAGATCTACAAGCAAGATAGAAAGTCATCTGGGAACTTTTGTTTTAATGGGTTAAATCAGCCGTGGGCAAACTACGGCCCGCGGGCTGGATCCGGCCGTTTGAAATGAATAAAACTAAAAAAAAAAAAAGACCATACTCTTTTATGTAATGGTGTTTACTTTGAATTTATATTAGTTCACACAAACACTCCATCCATGCTTTTGTTCCGGCCCTCCGGTCCAGTTTAAGAACCCATTGTGGCCCTCGAGTCAAAAAGTTTGCCCACCCCTGGGTTAAATACTGAAAACAGAAGCTTAAAAGGTAGGTCTAGGAGTACAAAACAAATAAGTGACTGCACCTATATTATATGCCCAGGGTAATGTGAACACAAAATAGTGTTGTCGTTTTTAATTTGAAAGTTGCCTAAAATATTAAATCAAATTGAAAAAATTGTCAGAAGGATAACAAGTTGCATTTTGTGGTATTGTTTTCTTTTTCATTGAGATTCTAACTACATGTCACTCTTTGTGTGTTTCATACCCGGTATGAGTCTTGTCACATAGCAACCATTGGCTGTGACATTTAAATTACCATGGATATTTTAGAACTAATGATACCTGGGCCCTACTCCCACAAATTCTGATGTCACTGGTCCAGAGAATAACCTGGAATTGGTAATTTTACCTTCTGGTGGTTCTAATACATAGCAGAGTCTAAGATCCACTGAGTTTAAAGGTCCAACTTGGGCTTCTTATGACTTACAAACCTCTAGGTTTCTACGGGCTATATAAAAGTAAAGAAGGACATTTCTCTGGTTAAAATTAATAATGTTAAGCAAAGGGCCTCCTTTTCTTTCTTCCTTTAAAGTTAGTTAAGCCTATAATTCCTCTCTCTCTCTTTCTGTCTCCTTCTGAATCCCCCCCCCCTCTGCCTCATCTTGTTTCCCACCCACTTTACTTTCCCAACCATTTAAATATTTGCTATGATCCCAGGCAGTACAAAGAGTGGACACTCAGCCCAACTTCCCTCACCATGACATCCTGAAAGCCTTTTGCTGAATGGGGCTCTGGTTTTTGTTTCAAACTTAGTGCAGGGGCATCTGTAGCCTAGCACAACAATGCCTGTTCTTGCTCAACTCCCCCTCGGTCTCTGCCCAACCTCCTACTCTCTATTTAAAGGCAAGCCAGAAGAAAAACAAGGCATTTGTCCCCAGCAGTTTGCAAACCAGTCATGCTTTTCCAACATATGCAAGGCTAACATTTAACAATCCAGGATTTATGAAACTAATTCCCTGGCATCTATCAAATATTCTGCAGCCCTCTGAGGACATTCTGAATGTCCAGACTTTTAGGATAGGATAGGGCTTAAGAGTGATTAGAAAAAAAGATTTATAGGATTCTCACATCTTCCCATATTTCTAGGCAGCAGATAAAAGCCTTTTTTAGAGATATTTCCTGAGCATTTGACCCAAACTCTCCCATGAGAGCTCAATTTGGCTGTGATTTGGATAGAGTTGCATATTTACTGGTTAACTACAGAGGAAAAAAGCATGATGAGAATTTGGGACAGAGAGCTAGAGCTAGTCTGCCCAGTGGACTATCGTGAAGACTCCAGAATCAAGTACACTGACAAGTGAACTCTAGGAACTAGAAGGTGACTATGAGACAGTGGTTGGTAGTCCCTACTTGACATGGGGACTGTGAAGGAAGGAAAGGGGCTAACAGATTTCTGAGGTACAGCAAAGGGAAATGCAGCACTAACAACCTACTGAAATCCAGGCACACCAGCAGTCACCATTGGGTCAACAGCTTAGTGACCTTCAACCCACTCCTTGAGAACGGGATAGGGTGTGAGATGGCTTAAGGCGGCAGTTGAACAAAAGAAGAGTACAGTAGGGTTCTAAGCCTATAGGCAATTGGACAAAGGCCCTTTAAGTATCATTATTAGGATGTCTTTTGATCTCAGTTCAAGACATAGCTATGAATATTTGAGAAGAGATTTAACATTTTGAGTCTCTGCTGTCTCATCTCTAAATTAGGTGAAGTGATACTTGCCTCTCAAAAGTGTGATAAAGATTAAATGACATGATAAATGTAAAGCTATAAATAGCATCCATGGTAGACTTTATGTAAAAATGGCCTCAATTATCTCTTTCTCTGTATCCACCCCCGCCATTGTAATGTGACTTAGTAGCTCCGTATATCAAGACATGAAGTGTATATCAATTCTGCTCACATTCCACTGGCTAAAACTGTCACATGGTCTCATGAGAAGCTGGAAAAAGTTGGTAGTTATGTGATCAGAAACAAGAGGAAAGAGGTTTGGTGAACAGCTCAATTTATTCTATCATTCTTACACTAAACTACATTAGTCACAACAGAGAACATTACTATGGACACTATAAATAGAAATAAATAAATCTTGAGCCTTTCATTGTATTCTTCATTTTAAGGGGATTTACTAACCTTCATATTAACAACACACCAGTAATCGAGGTTGTTGTTACAAGTCAGGCAACATCAATTTAAAAGCCAAAATCAAAACAAACATATTTATATATACAAATGTCAGAAGCAGGCATAAATACTTTCTTTCTGAAAGAAACAATAGAGAATTAGAGAAGCCCTTCTTAGGGCAGAGAAATGCTGTTAACTTACTCATGGAGGGAGGGACTAAAGAATCTTATTGTTGGTCTAAAGCAGCGGTTCTCAACCTGTGGGTCGCAACCCCTTTGGGGGTCGAACGACCCTTTCACAGGGGTCGCCTAAGACCATTGGAAAACACATATATAATTACATATTGTTTTTGTGATTAATCACTATGCTTTAATTATGTTCATTTGTAACAATGAAAATACATCCTGCATATCAGATATTTACATTATGATTCATAACAGTAGCAACATTACAGTTATGAAGTAGCAACGAAAATAATTTTATGGTTGGGGGTCACCACAACATGAGGAACTATATTAAAGGGTCGCCGCATTAGGAAGGTTGAGAACCACTGGTCTAAAGAATATCAGTGGGATTTCCAACCATTTCTCTTGGATAAAAAGCCTATGGGATAGTTGCATGAGTACATATTTATGCTATAACATTTCCTCAGACAAGAAAAATGGCTTCTTTTGTCTAAGTCTTGCTTGAAAAATGACTGTTGAGTGAGAAAATTGAAATTATAGCAGCTTTCATTTCACCTTTTTTCCTTTTCTCATGTCTCGCAGGTATAGGGCACACTGAAAAAGTAAGGAGCATTCTGTGCCAGAGAGGACCTTTTAGTACTGTGCAAAAAAGAACTATATCCAATGGATGTGCAGTGCAAGATGTGACTTCCTGTTCTTTTATTATATTTGATATGCAATCTGTCTCATTTTTATAACATCTCATTCTCATTATGTATTGTTATTTGTATTAGGTACAGAAACAATTTTTCACATGATGATATTTCTCTTCTCCTCATTTTGGGCAGTGTGGGGTGGAGGTAATAAAGAATATGCTTACTCATTTTTGATTTCCTTTAATTTTTTAATTCACCAGTCCCACCAAATTGGAACTAAATGTTTAACAGCTGCTGTGAAATCATTTTAATATCCACAAACTGAGACTTGGTGCTTCAAAAAAATCACCTTCTCAAATATCCCTTTTCCTGGTTGAGTTGAAGATCTATACTTCATGTTGTTTTAATGTTGATCTGCAATCATCCTCTCTAATTTTGTCACACAGTGTGCTCTACAGGAAGCCCCCATTGCAGGAGATTTATGGGACTCCTGGCGAGGGATTCAATCAGAAATTGGGGAATGTAAATGAGCAGTGGGATTGGTGTTATCTACCTTTACTTGTTTATTAGAATTTTCTTGAAAGAGCTCATACTTCAAGTTTCCATATTAAACAAGGAAAAACAGAATCTGAGGTTTCCTGGATTTTATAAGAAAAAATTGTACTGCACTCTCTTCTTTATAATCATCTTTACCACTCTTAGTTCTACAGTGCAGATGCCCTTGATAACAAATTAGCAGATTCTTTCTTTCTAGTTATATCACAGGGCTTTTTCTTCCTACTTTAGTCACTTCTAAAGAATGGTGCAGCCCTAGCTGGTTTGGCTCAGTGGATAGAGCATTGGCCTGCGGACCAAAGGGTCCCGGGTTCGATTCTAGTCAAGGGCATGTACCTAGGTTGCAGGTTCCTCCCCGGGCCTGACCCTGGTCAGGGCTCGTGCAGGAGGCAACCAATCTGTTTCTCTCACATCATGTTTCTCTCTGTCTTTCCCTCTCTCTTCTACTCTCCCTAAAAATCAATGAGAAAATATCCTCAGGTGGGTTTTTTTTTTTTTTAAAAAAAAGAATGGTGCAGGGAGAGCCTAACATGAAGAACTATGATGCAACATAACCATAAAGCTGTAAAGTTTCATTGTGCTCCTACTTTAATATGCACTTTACTAGGAACTTGACATCTAGAGTAATTCTTATGCCACCCTCCGAATTTGCTCATATTGTGTGCATTTTATAGAGGAGGAAATTGAGGCTCAGAAAAATTAAAAAGCTGCACCAGAATCACAGAGTGGTTATTTGGTTATTTGGTGGTATAAATAAAAATCTGAATCTAGGTTGGTCTCCTGCAAAGACCTATGCATTTTTCAGTTGTCCACTAATGTCAGAGCTTCTTTCCTTCTTTAACTGAGGATATTTGGAAGTAGGCCTTTGAGAAAATATTATGAGGTTAATGGGTATAGTTGAAAATATGATGCATCCAATATCAGACTTTTTCTTAAGAGTTAGATCAACAGGCAGTTGATGTTCTTTTGGGGCTCCACAACTTTATCATTTAAAAATAGCTACTTCCCTATTTGAATATCTTTTTGTCTGAAACAGTGGGAGTCAATTCCCATCCTAGGTGGACATTTTCAGAATTCCATGAGTAGTCTCTCTATTCAATCTTCTTGCCTTATCTTGCTACTCTTTTTGTTTAAAAAGACACCACCTTATTTGTTAGGTGTTTGATATCTTATTTTTATCTAATGCTTATTAATGTATATTCAAAAATAAAAATTAATTTATTACTAGAATGTTTAATTTCATAATACCAGAAATGCCTCACATTGATCCTGATCCCAACATAATCCACATGTCTGTTTCTTTATATTGAAGTCCACAGGGAAGACATACCTTTGCAATAGCGAAAAAAGATATAATTTGTAAAGGAAAACGTATTCAGGCCCAACAAGTAATAGTTTATCTTGTGAAACAGTTTCTCCTTTCCCTAAGACCTTGAAGGAGTTGAAATAGTTAAATTTCAATTAATTACTGTGCAGAGACGTTAACTCAGCAGGCCCATGACTGCTGTACTTTAAACAGCCAGCTCATAAAGTTGGCCCTTAGTAGCAAAAGGGAACTTGGATTTTGAGTGTTCCTACCACCCTAAGTGATAATACCTAACTGTACCTAAATTGTGCAAACTGTACATTTTATGCAGAATAACTGCTTTCCTTCTTGAAGTCTGAAATTTTGGTATGCACTAGACATGGAATGCCTACATGACCAGCCTCTAATAAACACCCTGTGTACTGAGTCTCAAGTGAACTTCCTTGGTAAACAACATTTATATTAACCTATTTTCAAGTTCACATAGTCTGTACTCAAATATATCCAGCCTACAGATGGGTCCATCGAGGGAATTATTCATTGATATTGGCTGATCTTGAGTGGGAGTTTCATGGCCCTTCCTCAGTAGGAACCAACCTCTGTCTGGTTAGTATTGGTGTAGAATCTTGGACCCAAGATAGTTTTCTTACCCTAACTGAGAGGCAGTTAGGGTAAGAAATTTTCCCCGAGTTATAGGCCATTGAGGGCAGAGACTGTGCCAGGTCTTTGCATCTCATATTGCCTGACATATAGTAGGTTCTCAGTCAGTGACTGTTGAATGACAAATGATTTGATCAGCTTCCTATCATGCTTCTAGAATAATGTTAAGAAGAAAATGAGAGCATAAATGAAAAAATAGCCCCCTTATCTTAAGGAATGTATACCATTGATAGGTAAATAAAACTAACGTTAAGAGTACGTTACTTGTAGATGACATGATAATATACAGAGAAATATAAATATTCCACCAAAAAAACTATTAGAACTGATAAATTAACTCAGTAAAGTAGAAGGATACAAAATTAATATTTAGAAATTTGTGGCATTTTACTCATCACTAATGAACTATTAGAAAGAGAAATTAAGGAAACAAGCCCATTTATAATGGCATCAAAAATAAAACACCCAGGCATCAAATTAACCAAGAAGCAAAAAGCCCTATATGCAGAAAATTATAAGACATTGAAGAAAGAAACAGAAGAAAATACAAATAAATGGAGGCATATACTGTGCTCATGGGGATAATGAATTAATACAGTTAAAATGTACATAATACCCAAACCAATCTATACATTCAACACAATTCTTATCAAAATACCAATGGTATTTTTCACAAAACTAGAACAAATAATCCAAAAAATTATATGGAACCACAAAAGAACCCAAATAGCCACAGCAATCTTTAGAAATAAGAACAAAGTTGGAGGTATAATGCAACCTGATATCAAACTATACTGCAAGGCTATAGTAATCAAAACAGCACAGTACTGGCATGAAAACAGACACATATATCAATGGAAGAGAACAGAGAGCCCAGAAATAAATCCACACCTATATGGTCAATTAATCTATGAGAAAGAAGGCAATAATATACAATGGGGTAATGACAATCTGTTCAATAAATGGAGCTGGGAAAAATGGAAAAATACATGCAAAAATAATAAAACTAGACCACTTTCTTAAACCATACATAAGAATAAACTCAAAATGGATTAAAGACTTAAATGTAAGACCCAAACCATAAAACTCCTAGAAGAATATATAGGCAATAAATTCTTTGACATTGCTCTTAGCAATATTTTTTGGCTGTACCTCCTCAGGCAAGGAAAATAACAGAAAAAAAACACAAATGGAACTATAGCAAACTAATATGTTTTTGCACAGCAAGGAAATCATCAGCAATATTAAAAGACAATTACTGAATGGGAGAAGATATTTGCCAATGATAAGGGGTCAATATACAAAATAAGTAAAAAAAACCTATATAACTTAACATCAAATAACCCACAAAGATTCCAATTAAATATGACAGACATATGAAAAAATGCATAAAATGTCTAAACATCAGGGAAATGCAACTCAAAAATGATAATGAGGTATCACCTCACACAGTCCTAATGGCTATCATCAATAAATCAATAAACAACAAGTGTTGGCAAGGATGTGGAGTAAAGGAAACCCTTGGGCACTATTGGCGGAGTCACAGTGAAAAACAGTATGGAGGTTCCTCAAAAATATTAAAAATAGAACTAACTTATGACCCAGACATTCCACTTCTGGGTATATATCTGAAGAAATCCAAAACACTAATTTGGAAAGATATACACATCCCTATGTTCATTACAGCATTATTTACAATAGCCAAGATACGGAAGCAACCTAAGTTTCTATCAATATTTGATTGAATAAAGAAGTGGCACACATATACAATGGAATATTACTCGGCCATAAAAATAATGAAACCTTACCATTTGCTACAACATGGATGGACTTACAGGGTATACCAGTAATTCTCAGTGAACTAAGTCAGACAGATAAGGACAGATACCACATGATTTCACTTTTAAGTGGAATTTAAAAAACAAACAAACAAAAAAAGAAAATAGAAACAGGCTCACAGACACAGAGAACAAACTGATGATTGCCAGATGGGATGGGGGCTGGGTAAAAAAGGTGAAGGGATTAAGAAGTACAAATTGGTTGTTAGAAAATTATCCCAGGGACATAAAGTCCAGCCTAGGGACTATAGTCAATAATATTGAACTATGTATGGTGCCAGGTGGGTACTAGACTTATCAAACGAATCACTTCATAAATTATATAAATGTCAAATCACTATGCTGTACACCTGAAACTAATATAACATCGAATGTCAACTGTAATTAAAAAAATAAAATAAAAAAACATTAAGACCAATTCAGTTTGCCTTGCAAAGTATGATTTTCATGACGTTAGTCCATTGCTAGTGTGATATTTTGACAAAATACCAGCTGATTTTTTCTCAAAGGAGTATAATAGATATAGATCTTTTCATTTTTATCCTCACCTAAGGATATGCTTTATTGATTTTTGGAGGGAGAGGAAGGAAGAGGGAGACAGAGAGAAACATCTATTGGTTGCTTCCCCTATGATCTCCAATCAGGGATCAAACCTGCAACTCACGTATGTTCCCTGACCAGGAATAGAACCCAAGACTCTTTGGTGCAGGGAACCACACTCCAACCAACTGAGCCATGCCAACCATAGATCTTTAAAGTTGTGCTTGAGACAGTGAGAAATGATATCTATGTATATAAAAGCTTAAGTGACCATTATGACCAAATGACTGGAACGACTGGACGCCTATCATGATAACACACCCCAAAGTTGGCTTTTTTTCCTTCCCTACCTCACTTGCTAGCTTCTCTCCAATGTTTCCTGGGATCATGCCCCAAATATATTACTTGGATGAAACTTTGTCTTAGAGTCACTCTCTGGGGGAACTTACATTAAAATGGGCGATACCTCCATATTTGGAAGTTTTAAAAATTGATTGATGTGATCCAAAATATATTTCCATACCAAAATTTTGGGAACCAGTTTTCCTGATAAATGGAAAGGCTTGTCCAAGTTCTCACTAATGGTTAGGGTTCAATGCCCAATATTAAGACCAGGTCTCTTGGCTCTTGGGCCAGTTCTCTCCCCACCAAATTATCCTCATGGAAAAAAAAAAGGATAGACTTTTATTTCTAGATGACTTTATGTGAGGAGAGATTTATGAAACAACCAAGATAATCAGGCCCAGATTTCAAAGAATGGATAATGTCACCAGTGCACTGTTGGTGGGAATGCAGACTTCTGTAGGCACTGTGGAAAGCAGTGTGAAGTTACCTCAAATAATTAAAAATGGAACTGCCTTATGTGATCCCACTTCTGGGAATATATCTGAAGAAATCTGAAACACTAATTTGAAAGAATATATGCGCCCCTATGTTCATTGCAGTTTTTTACAATAGCCAAGATTTTGAAGCAGCAGATTAAAAAAGTTGCGGTATATTTACACAATGGAATACTACTCAGCCATAAAAAGGAGGAAATCTTACCCTTTGCAATAGCATGGATAGACCTGGAGAGTCTTATGCTAAGTGAAATAAGCTAGTCAGAGAAAGACAAGTACCATATGACTTCACTTGTATTTAGAATCTAATAAACAAAATGAACTAACAAAAAATCAAGACAGACTTATAAGATAGAGAGCAGGCTGATAGCTGTTGCAGGGGTGGCGAGGTGGGGAACTAGGGTGGATAGATTGATCAAAAAAGAAAGAAAAAATGCATAGCCACTGACAACAGTGTGATGACTGTGGGGGTAGGAGGGTATGGAGCAGCTGTGGGCAAACTATGGCCCACGGGCCGGATTCGGCCCGTTTGAAATGAATAAAACTAAAAAAAAAATAGACTGTACCCTTTTATGTAATGATGTTTACTTTGAATTTATATTAGTTCACACAAACACTCCATCCATGCTTTTGTTCCGGCCCTCTGGTCCAGTTTAAGAACCCATTGTGGCCCTCGAGTCAAATAGTTTGCCCACCCCTGGATGGAGGAATAAATGCTGATGGAAGGAGAATTGACTTGGGATGATGTACACAATACAGTGTGAAGATGATGTGGTGAGGAATTGTGCACTTGAAACTTGTATAAGTTTGTTAACCAGTGTTACCCCAATAAATTAAACAAAAGGAAAATATAATAAAAATAATAAAATGTAACAACAAGTTTTCCTCTTCATTTCCTTTTATGCATCTTTCTTTTACAAATCCTCTGCATAGAATTTTTCTCTAATACTGTTGCTTTGATTGGCAACTATATTTCCATTTTAGATAAGTTGAAAGAGACACATGGAAAATGGAATACTCAAAAAAGAATGAACCTTTATTAAAAAAAAACACAAACAAAACAGAACACTTGGATTGTAATGTTCAGAAACAGAAATGCACTTGTTATTGTTATGACCTAATGTTAACAGCTTGTCTTTATAAATGTTATTGTACACCAATATTTATGAAGGGGAAAACAAAGGCAGAATGAAATACAAAGACGTTGCCCACAATGATTTATAGAATGAGATAATAAGAGCAAAAAATTCCCTTTATTAAATAAAATTGAAATGAAGCCAGAGATAATTAGAAAACAAATGTGAGAAGAAATCATCAATTTAGGGTGTATCCCGAGACTATCAACCGAATATGTTTAGGGTTGTTCTTTTCACACATAAATTAAACAGGGAAAGTGGATTAAAGTCTTCAGTAGGACTGAATGACTCAATTGTTTGGCTTAGTTGTTTCTATTAGATTTTTTTTTCTTCAGATATTTTAACCAACTACTCAGAGATTGTTACTCATTTGAGTCCATTATTTTGCCTCCCATCATATCTAATGCCTAATATGAATGAATTAAAACATTATACGCATATTATTTTCCCTTTTTTGTTTTTCTTTGTTAATTCTCACCCGAGGATATTTTTCCATTGAGTTTTAGAGACAGTGGAAGGGAGGGGAAAGACACACAGAGAGAAACATTGATGTGAAAGACACACACTGATTGGTTGCCTCCCACTCACACCCCAACTGTGGCTGGTACCCAGCCGGCAACCGAGATATGTGCCCTTGACAGGAATTGAATTCAGACTTTTCAGTCCTCTGGCTGACGCTCTATCCACTGACCCAAACCTGCTAGGGCTGCATATTATTTTCAAAGGAGAAGAAACAGCAAGAAAGTGTGAAAAGTTTGCTTCTAGGAATGTGACTGTCTTCTGTGATTGTGGGTGGGGACAGAAGATTTGAAATAAGGTAGTAGTCTGTTTTGTTAAAAGTCTCTAAATACTATTTGACTTTTTAAAACATGTGCAAGTACTGCTTTGATAAAAATTAAATGATATTTTTAAATGAGGGGAAGGTTTTCCAATTACTGTTTTAGAAAAAAAAAAAGGAAATCAGGCTAAAAAGAAGGATGGAGTTTAGAAGGAAATGGTCAATGTATCAGTTGTATATAATGGCCTATCTGAATTTTTTTTTTTTTTGCTATGGATGTAGGGAAAATCTGATTCCTAACTGTCAGAATTAATGTGGTGTACTGCAAAAAGATACAATTCTTACCTTTCTTTATATCCTCAAAGTGAAATTTTGCAGAGATTACTATCAAGACATAGAGTTAATTTCCCCTCCCTCTGAATCTGAGCTAGCCTTGGGATGACTCACCACTGGGATGAAGCAGAAAGGACACTGTGCCAGTTCTGACCCTGAGCTACAAATGGTCTTGCCTCCCTCCCTCCCCCTTCCCCTCCCCTCCTCTACCCTTCATATCTCTCTCTCTCTCTCTCTCTCTCTCTCTCTCTCTCTCTCTCACACACACACACACACACTTACCCTGGAATGTAAGAACAAACCTGGACTACCCTACTGGAGGATGAGAGACTACATGGAGCAGAGATAAGCCATCCCAGCTCAGGTCATCCTGAATAAGCCTTCCTCTGGTTACCTGGTAGCTAACTGCAGGCATATGAGTAAGCCCACCTAAGACTGTAAGCACTGATCAGCTGAGCCCAGCCCATATTGCCAATTATGAGCTAAATAAATGGTGGTTTTCTAAGTCATTTTGTTTTGTGGTAGTTGGTTATACAGCAATAGCTAAGTGATTTGCCGAAGTACTGCCATATTATAATTACAAGTTATGTACCAAAGTGAAAATAAAAAGCCCTTTTAGCTTCAGAACTCAAATTTATAAAGCAAAAATGCCATTTTCCCTCTTGAAATGTTTTATTATCAATATTTTATTTCTGGTAACATTCCATTCTTTTGTGAGATTCTAGAACAATTTAAAATCACTTTTATTGCAGTGCTTTCCCTATTCTCTCAAAATCCAATTTGACTTCCTAAATCAGAAATTCATATTCAGGAGAAAGAGATTAGGAGGACCTTTTTCTTAGTATAAACCACAGTATTATGAGGGCAGTAAAAATATCAGAAATGTTTGACTACTTCTGTAACCACATAAAGTAGCAAGTCTTGGCTCAAAGAGAAATTAACTTTTGTTTATGATATGAGGAAGAGTTAAAGATAGAAAACAGAGGGTTCTTCTAGGATTTTTAGTAGTATTTTTTATAATAAAATTATTATATTCCTAGAAAAATGTAAAGAACAACTTAACAGTCACTTATAATCCTGCTTCCCAGAGATAGTTACACATTTCTTTCCATGCTATAGATATAATTTTGCAATTATAAATCATTTTTAATGCTTTATATTTCCCCATAACAATACATAAAAGCAACTTCCCACTATTTTTTCAGTAAAATAATTTTAATAGCTTTGTAATATTCTATTCAGTATATAATTATTATTGATTTTAGTTTATAACCCAATAAAATGATGTATAATTTAGGCTCTCTTCCATTTCAAATAGATATAAATACTATGTCAATGAACACTATTATACATAAATCTCTATACTTATGTTCATGTTTCTGGGTACTTTATTAGGATATATGCCTAGAAGTAGAATTATCAGCAAAAAGAAAATTAATATTTTAAGGCTCTGGAAACATATCATATTGTCCTCCCCAAATAATGGCATCAGTCCCTATTCCTGGCTGCAGTGAATAAGAGATTATTTCAATATACAGTGGGGCCTTGACTTACAAGTTTAATTCGTTCCATGACCAAGCTCGTAACTCCAATTACTCATATGTCAAATCAATTTTCACCATTACAATGAATTGAATGCTGGGCTGATGTTGTGGCATTCACTGTGATGTTCACTGCGCCAACTAGCAGTGGGGTATCTGAAGCTGGCTCATAACCCGAATTTTAGCTCGCAACTCAAAGCAAAAAATTGGCCCAGAGATGGCTCGTATCTCGAAAAGCTCATTAGTCGGGACACTCGTAAGTCAAGGCCCCACTGTACCTTCACCAGTATTAAGTATATGCTTATTTAAAAATCAAGGCTATTTTGAAAAACAAAAAAAAATCTTATTTGCCAGGGTCCGGGTCCAGCCCCAGCGGGCCAGGGGTTCCCAAAGGTGTGGACGGAGTCAGTGAAGAATGATTTACACTGGGAAAGATTCTCCGTGGATCTTCCCTGTGCCTGGCCTCTGTATAGAGGCAAGCTGAGCCTTTATTTTATAGTCAGAGGTAAACAAGGTAGTGGTTACCATAGTTACACTATTCTTGTGAGTTTCACTTATTTTTGTTCTTGTGAGTTTCACTTGTTTGGCAGCACTTGCTGCATCTCCCTCAGCCCATTAGCTTCCCAGATAAGATCTAGGGAGCTTATAAGGTCAAGCCTAATTATGCTAAAAGGACTGTGCCCTCTAAGCTGGGACTTGTTTGTGACTTTGCTAACAGGTCAGTCCCAGGCTTAAGCCTATAGCTGCTCCCCAACTTATTGATTTATTTTGTATTTTTATTGCCAGTAGTGTGACTAGTTTTGCAGGTGTTTGTTACCAATTTTCATTTTTATATTGGAAGGATTTTCTGATTTTGTATGTCATTTTCTTCATGCACTGAAAGCATTTTAATTCCTATGAGCTCTTTACAGATTAATTTCTTTGTCGCTCAAACTTCTGGCATATAGTATTCCCAGCTTATTGTTTAATTTCTACTTTTGATAAGCAGAAGTTTTTCACTGCTATGTAGAGATATCTATTGCAATTTCTACTTGATTTTTGGGGTTACTTTCCAGTTTAGTATACTTTATCCCAAGCTCAGATAATTATTCAGCCATTTTCTTCTGTGTTTTTATGTTTTAATTTTTTTCAGCTTCTGAATATTTAATCAGTGGGTCAAGCATAGCTTCTAGTTATTATGTGTTTAGGAAGAATGACTTATCCCATGTGAACTGTTATAGAAGAACCTTTTTGTTCTCTTCTTTTAGGGAATATATACTTACGAAATTGTGATAAATTTAAAAGATTTAGTTTAACTTTGACAGTTGAATTTTTCTGTCATACTGTTGGGCTTTTTCTCTCTAATCCACAGAGACATAGCACTATCTCCAAGAGAGATGACCTAGATTCATTCACTGTCTGACAAAAGACAGTTGAGAGGAATGAGATGTTTCCACATCAGTGCTCAGTTTGACCATTGTGATGAGAAATTGGGGACACATGTACATTCAAGAGAATGGATGGACAACATAGCATGTGAAAGTTGGCCTCATTTTTTTGTTTTAATAAAATCACTCTAAGCCATGCAAATTTGCTCCTCTTAATTGCGTCCTAATGGCTTGCTAACATAACAAAGGACTTTATTTTCTCAAAATATTAGCTAAACCTATCCTTTAGTGCAAAATTCTTGGATATCACTGCAATAAAATTTGAGCAAATGTAACATAAAATTAACAGCAGTGGAGGTTTTATAGAAATTATTATGCATTCTCTACCTACTTCCAACCTAGAACAGTTTCCAAAAATGTAGATACTATGAATCCAATGAATCTATACTTATTAAAGGGGATGTACCAAGTAACAGGACCAATTGTTGGGATGGTGATAGGAAAGACAAGAGTGGAATAATTAGAACAGAAAGTGAATCCAAAGGAGGTTATTATTTAATGACTCTAACTCTAAACTTCCTGGAAACCAAGGTAAAAAAGAAAGATATAAGGATTGTACAGCTATCTAACAAAGAGAGACATACAAAATCACTAGGAGAGACCGACGATAGGTCATAACTCTGAGAGAAACTGAACACATGAGTTGGGAACTGAACAATATAATGAACAATATCTTCAATAGCAATTATACAACAACTACAGGCACCTATATATGCCCATTTTATATTGGTTCTATATTTTTAAATGAGTGCATAATGTTAGTAGTTTTGTGAAGATATTTATTGAAGAATTAGTTGAGCAAAGGGATGATTTGAAATGAGGATCTATAGCAAAAAGAGCTGCAGGTATGGGGCTAGTAGAATTAGGATTTGCAAAATCAATTCAGTAGCACATTTATATGTTACCTGAACATCATGGAAAGAGAGATAAAGCCAAGTTGTTGGGGAACATGGGAGATGAGGAAAAACTGTAGGAGGCTTACATTGGCTCCAATGTCCACTATGGTCTTCCATGGTAGGCAAAAGTAGCAAATCATAGTGGATTAAGAGAACAATTTTTACTCTACCTAAAAGCCCCCCCCGCTTTCCCTGAATATTTTGGTAAAAATATTGAATAAGTTGTTTTATATTTTCTGTCAATTTGAAATTATTTTAGTCTCAAATATCCAGAGATAAGTTTCTGACCCAAACTACCAGCAGTTTAATTGTGAGACTAGAAATTAACAAGGTTAGTCTATGTTCTGCTTCACCACAGATGTCAAGTTAATTAGTAAAAAGCCCAGAAGGAGCAGTCTGGGGATCTGATTTTCATCACCCACTGGCGGGAAAAACATCAGCTACTGAGAGAATGTTAGTGTGTCTACACCCTGCTATTCCTCCACTTAAAATTTGACATCCAGTATAAAATACACCCTCTTGGGGAATCACATGTGGTGGTAAGCACATTTACTTCCTCCTTTGTTAGAAGCAGAAAAATACAAGGGACTTATTTTGATAATATGTTGGCACCTAAAAATTTTAAGGGAATATAATATAAATATCAAGATTATATTTTAAAACACCTCTTGTATAATTATATACTGTATTACATAGTATAAACAATATATACTTTAAGCAAAAATTGGTGTATTTTTTGAAAATACAATAGCTTGAATCAACTCGCCATAAAATATGCTAAAATGTCTAATCTGGACACATTTATAAAAATGAGGTTCCCAGGACTTGGTAAGTTTTCCCTTTATCTATTTAGAAATGTCCATAACAGAATTGTTATGATAATGGCATTCCACTTTGACATAAAAAGAAATGTCTGTTGAATATAAAATTAATCTCTTCTTTTCCCATGTTTCTGTCTTCTTTTACCACAAGGTTTCTGTTGGCAAATAGTTGTTGAAAACAGTAAGTATAAAATAAGTAAAGAAAATTGTGGATTTAATAGAAGATTGTCCCAATTATCTGGGACTATCATTTGGGGTCCACAGAATATATCTAGGTCCATCATCACTTTTGATGTGTTAAAAATTCATTAAGTATGCAGAACAGATGAAACTCAGTGATGCTTAGTGATTCATCCAAGGTCACACAGCTGTGAAAATCAGGACTCAACCTTGGTCATGTACGCTTACATCTAGTTTCCTTCCCTTATATCAGAATATCCATTAAAGACAGAAGACATACACAAGTGATTAGAACCTGAGACCATAGACAATGAATGATGTACAAGTAATATAACATTCTACTCATCATAATTAGGTGGGATTATCAGGAAGGATTTTTGGATGATGTGGCATCAGACATTTCTTAATGACAGAGAAGAGATTGGCTGAATTTCTCTCCATTCTGAAATATTTATGACATCTGCATTTGGATTCAAATAAAATGTGCAAATGTTTCAGGTTTGTGTGTCCTTTGTAAACATAACTTCCTGTTGGATTATAGGCAGACTCTAAAATGATTTAAATGACCTCCTGAGTATTAAATAACTCGTGAAGAGCAAGATCTGGATGAATTATATATAATCAGAGACACAAATCCAATATATGAATTTTAAAATTCTCCTTAAATACACATGCTTCCAAGCAGCAGAGGGAATATAAATTTGCAGGAAAATATTTTGGGGTTTCCCATTCCTTAAATCGTCACAAATTCTGACAAAGATCAAACGTCTAACAAACACAACAATGCCTATTTGTACATTTTGCACTCATGCTCACTTTTGGACAGACTTTTTAATCCTTTCAGGGCTTTAAGCAAAGGATAGTTAGACCCATTTTAAATGTTATTCCTGAAATAGTGGCTGAGGAGTCTCTGCATCAAGTCATCCTTTCCAATATTCATGATCTGCTGGTTATTGTAGGATACTGGACTCCTGGAAACGAGGTCATTTGGCTTCTGCTGTTATCCTACTTTTGTATGTTTCTCCATATGAGGGCAAACAAAATAAGAGCACAGCACCACTAATAAACAATGTAGTAAGTCTGGAATTGTGGTTAGAGGAGGTTTGCTTTGAACACCTCTATCCATCCTCCTCCAAGCATTGCTTATGACCCTCTTTTATTTTCTAAACCATCTATGGGGCCACTCAGCATCATGGGCAGTTCCCTTCCTGATGAGTCTTCACTCAAAGCCCCCAGAAAAAGCCTTCTTTCACTGGCACGCCAATACTTCAGGGACAACTCAGCCTTCTCAACTCTCCACATCAATTTTATCTGATGTAAATCTGTCTCCGTGGACCTCTGTGAAGCTTGTAAGTGTTGGCAAGATTGTCCTTACCCCAAATTTGGTGCACCAAATTTGAAAGTAAAATCAGATAGTTAGGAGATAAATAGAAACAGTTAAAATGATGTAGGAAAAGTGGTAAGATGAGAAATGCCAAGAAGTGAGTGAAAGGAAAGGCAGGAAAACAAAGAGGTTTATGTGGTAAGGAGGAGGTTTCATGCTCTCTCCTGGGAAAATGCTCTTCTATGAGTGCTTCAGAGCCTTTGTGCACGTACCTCAATCCAATAAATTTAGAATATTTATTCCACTTATATTAGGAAAACAATACTAGTAATCTTGCAGAGTACCAAAGTGATGGAGCTACATAAGTCAACAGGCTGGCTTTTAAAACAGGCAAATTTACATTGTATTTAAGGATACTAAAACATGTACTTTTATGATAACCAAACTCTAGTATTAACCATCCATATTTTCTTATTATAGTACAAAAACATGTAATGAGGTTGGCATTCTTCTGACTCTATTTTCCATATTTTTAATCATCTTTATTAGGTATCAATAATCTCTTGGCCAATATCATTTTATAGTCATTCTAAAGCCAAAAAGGGGTAAAACTGATATTATGAATTTGCTGATCTTTATATCTGATAGATTTGGTAGATATGAGGATGTCAGCATTTATGGATTGATGTTTTTAATGTTACTGGCATGACTCTGCTTAATGTTTTGTATGACTTCCTAAAATATTACAATAGAAATCAATACATTCCTGTTTTTCCTCAATGTTTGCTATGAAATTAATATCTTTCTGGGGAAAACAGCTTTAGGTTTCTCATAAACTTCACTTAAATCCAATGAAAATCATGTCTCTAAGGTGAAAAGGCCAGAGAGGATGCTTTCACAAACATTTCACTTAGTTCATTTAGCAATCTCTTCCAATTGGCTTTATTTTTCTGCACTTCAGAAAACAAAGCCACACATTGCAAAATAGTCACAGAACCAGTATATGAAGTTTTATGTTTCTAATTCCAAAACATGTGGCCCTTACTACACCCTATGACATTGTTCTACAAAAAGAAGTGCACTGTTTGTCTTGTTTAGAAAAAAAGTTACACATTATGCCAAAATATTCCTACTTTTCGATCTGTCCAGCAGCAAGGGGAGATGCAACTGATATCTTCTCTAGCCCTTATAAGTCAACTCTTGTATGTGCTTCTACTCAAAGTTAATTGGCCATTTAAATCCCTTATGCATTAACTATTCCTACTAGAAGCATTTGTCTTTTGTGGTATTTAATACCCATGCACAAAACTTCAATAATTATACCTTGAGTCAGAATTCACATAAAAAAGTGTATTTATACACAACAAACTATTGTGACTGAAGATATTTTATCATTATTTTGATTTTTGTTTGTGGCTTGTTTTGGTCCATGGGGTCTCCTTTAAGGAGAGTGCATTCATATTATTACATTTATTTGGTAGAAAATGAGACACGATTTTTGAGGGGTTGTCCTGTACTAGGTTTGCAGAGATTTTATGGAAGAAGTAAGTTGCAAATAAAGTAGAATACTTGCAACCTCAAGCATTGCAACCTTAGATATAAATTAAGTATCTGCAAAATTTGAATACTATGGAAAATTTAACAATGATAGTGTTGAACTTCCGCTAAAAGTCCAGAAACAGCCCAGCCAATGTGCTCAGTGGTTGAGGGTCGACCCATGAACCAGGAGGTCACAGTTGGATTCCCAGCCAGGGCACATGCCTGGATTTCAGGCTTGAGCCCCAGCAGGGGGTGTGTAGGAGGCAGCTGATCAATGATCCTCATCATTGATGTTTCTATCTCTCCCTCTCCCTTCCTCTGAAATCAATAAAAACATATTTTTAAAAAAATAAATAAAAGTCCAGAAATATAAACATTAGAAATACTGGGAATTAAGTAAAGGGATAAATCTAGACTATTTAGAGAAGGTGCCCACTCTACACCATCTTCCTCCTGAACTTACTTTTATAAACCTAATGACCCATAGAGAAAGGTATTGATCTTAACAATCTTGAGAAAATTAAAGCACTGAAAATATTTTGTAGAGGACTATTGGTTTAGGTTAAATTTGTGTGGGAATGTTTAAATATGATATACTAATAAGATGCCAATAGATGAGCACTTCTGGACCAGTTAGTGTGTCAAATACTTGGAAATAACCAGTTGTCCACTCTTCTTAGTTGGAAGATATAATATGTCCTTTGTGACAGTGAAGGCTATTCTTCAAATAAGAAATAATTTCTCAAGTGTTACAGGTGGACATATGGCTGCATTGATCTGAAAATGCTTAACTGACTTAGACATCCAGAAGGCTGGAAAATAATTATTGTGGTCAAAGGTTCACTAGTTGTAGTGCAATACCTGGCACCAAGAGGTACATTCTAATCATTTTTGGTGCCACAATTGTGCATTAAGTCCAGCAGTGGGTGTGCAGTTGATTACGTGCCAGTGGCAGGCTGCTGAAATGCTATTTTAGCTGGGGCCAGCTTGCAGTTCTTATAATGATTTGACACCTCTGCCCAAATTTAGTGTCAGGAAAGTTGAAATATCATTTCTGAGGAAGAGTTTCTGAGGTATGGGGTTATACTTTCTGAATTAACATTTGTTAAATTTAGCTTTAGAATGAAAGCCACATAGTTATTCCAGTTGTATCAATTTGATCCAAATACTTATAAGTGGTCATGATGACACACGAAGTTTCTGGAATTTTTTGTTATTGATGATGAGGGTCTCCTTTTGGAAAGTGATGAGAAAAGAGTATATTAGCTTATATATGTCATAGATTTATCACTGGTGCCATTTCATCTTATTACATTTTACCTCCTATTTATAAAATAGTGATAATCCAAATTAATAAAACCATATAACATTTTCTAGAACCTATCTTATTGACAATGTTCCTTTTTATGCTTGAACTCCTTTTATTTTGTGTCAGTTGGCTGCAAATTCAAGATCACAATGTACCTGTCTTTATTCCCTTCTGGTCCCCTAGTACATACTCTTGCACTGCCCCCCCAACCCCCCCACACACAACACTTTCTACTCACCATATTCTGATAAAAATGAAAATCTGATTATACTTCCTCTACTTCCCAAACACCAAAGCCCCCCTCCCAAGACAGAGGCTGGGGAGACTGACGGCCTTTGTCTAATAGCTAATTGGACAATTTCAAGAGGTAATTTCAAGCTTTAACCAGGTCTTTGTGTAGCTGAGTGGTCATTATGAGGTATATAGCTTCATAATGGGCCATTTCTTACTCTTGGCAGGCTCAAGGAGGTACAATTTGAGAGAAGGGGATAATAGATATGAACTAACAACTCTTTGCATAATTATGTACTGTACTATATTGTGAAAGAGGTGACCTTGTAAATTATGGAACCTTAGGGAATTACTGTATTTTCCTTCTTATGAAGCTTGTTTGTACTCTCTGCCAAACAGTGTTTGTCCTCTGAAGATTATGAGTGTATGTGGATACACATAAGTATGTGCTCCAACAGTTAACTACTAGGCAATCAGAAAAATAGAGACTTGTAAGCAACTCATGCTGGTGGAAGGAGCTCAAATTAGAATATATGAGTGATGCCAATGATTTCTATGGGATTCAGAATATCAGAGATCATTATGGATTGTCCTATAAAAGCCTAGGTCACAATTATAGGCTGAATAACTTAGATTTAGGGAAATTTCTGGGAGCAAAGAAATATATCCTGGGCTGAGAACAATACTGTTGTGTACTGCTAAGATGTCCTGAAAGGTCAGTTGAGATTTACAAAGGGATATTAGAAGATACTCTTGCAGAGGAAGTGAATCTGAGAACATGGCCGTGGAATTTAGACACACCTCCCCACATACATACTGGGACCTTTTCCCTTGGGTTATGGGGATAAATCTATTTGCTATGCTCTTTTAGATTTTTTTCTTCCCTGCTCCATTGTAATTCTCAACCATTCAGGGAATAATTTTATACAGCTTTAAAGGGTGGAACTACTGGGATAAGTGGACAGAACAAAAGAGGAAATTGTGTCTTGCCTCATTTCTCCTCCAATGGGGGACATACGAAGAAGCAGTAGCCCATTAGGGAATTCTACCTAATATACAAGCTATAACTGCAGTAAAGTTGGCAGCAGTGAGGCAGCATGGAGAGGTGGACAGCAATTTACAACACTGAGCAGTTGTCTACTTTTACGTGGACAACTCAGAAGCCAAATCAGACAAATACTTCCCTCTTCCCAAAATGTGGAGGAATTGAACACTTACTAAAGATTTCACTTCCATTTGCATTGATAATGTTACCTTCTGATTAGTGGAGACAAAAAAGTTGCCACATACTAAACCTGACAAGCTCCAGGGTGGGGACG
Organism: Myotis daubentonii; assembly: GCF_963259705.1. Classification (NCBI taxonomy): domain Eukaryota; kingdom Metazoa; phylum Chordata; class Mammalia; order Chiroptera; family Vespertilionidae; genus Myotis; species Myotis daubentonii. The sequence goes on along the minus strand of NC_081861.1, from coordinate 127,671,903 downwards.
TGGGGGAGGGGGTGGGGCTGCATGGCAGTCCTTACAAATTCAGAAACCTAAAGTAACCACATAGGATGGTCTAAAATTAAAAATTCTTAACTAAAAGTGACTTATAGCAGGTAGTCATGTCCTAGGCCTGTATCTTCCTTGACAAAGATTAATCTTTACATTAACTGAGCCTTTCTATTGACTTTTGGCTTCTATATAACATACCTTTGGAATGTCAGAGTAATCCCTTTCCCCCCAGACCCTTCCAGGCACAATCTACCAACAGAGCAGGAGACCAGGGAACCCCTCATTGTTACCTTGTTGCCCAAATACCATCTCTATGTGCTATAAATACTAATTGTTAATTATCCTATACCCACCAATGTAAAAAAGGTATTTGTCTCTTCATTTTACTCTTTATACAATCTGAGATTTCCCCACTTTGCTTTCTGCAGCCTCCCTAATCTACCACCAGTGAATTTCATGTAACTATCCTTATGCCTTCTCCTTTGATTATAATGTATAAAATAAACTTCAAAACTGCCAATCTCTTCAGCATTTCCTCAATATGTTGAGATTTTGCTTCCCAGCAATTGATGTCAGTTTGGCTCAAATAAAGTCATAAAATTCTCTACCCATTTGGACATTTTGTATGTCAACATTAGAATCCTTCAATAGCTTTCTTAAGAAAATGGACAAAACATTTAGAGTTGTCTATAAGGCCTACAAGATGGTACTCCTGCCTTCCTTTCCCTTTACCTCTTCTAGCTCCTCTAAGCCAAGGCATCATTTTCTCTCCTGCCTTAGGGCCTTTCTATGGTGATAGACATGTTCTTTATCTTGACCTGATGTGTGATCAAGACAAAATTTGTACACTTTACTCTGTTAATTATACATCAAAAAAGCCTTGCTATCATTAAAAAACACAGATATTGCAACCATTGCTTCCCCAGTCTTTAATTATTTCTTTTTTATCCCATGATTTTTGTTTATCTCTCTGACAGCCTCGTGCTATTTTTTAAATTGATGCTAAATTTACAAAGAGGAAAATGCACAAATCTTAAGTGTATAATTCAATGAGTTTTAACAAATAGATACACCTGGTATACATTTCCTTCTAAGCTCTAGTTTGGCTACATCCCACAAATTTTGATATTTTGTGCTTTCTTTAGCATTCAGTTCAAAATATTTTCTAATTTCTCTTATAAAATCTTTGACACATAGGTTATTTTAAAAATAGCCCTTGAAATATTTGGAGTATTTCAACATATCTTATTATTATTTATGTCTAGTTTAATTCCACAAATAGAACTCTGTATGAATTTAGTCTTTTGAAATGTATTAAAACTCATTTTATGCAGCTGACAATAGTTTATCTTGGTCCTCTGCCCACTTTTAACCAGGTTATTTATCTTTTATTTTTGACTTGCAAGTATTCTTTATATATTCCTTATAATAGACTAGGGGCCCGGTGCACGAAATTCGTGCACTGGGTGTGTGTGTGTAGGGGGGGAGTGTCCCTCAGCCCAGCCTGCCCCCTCTCACATACTGGGAGCCCTCAGGCGTTGACCCCCATCACCCTCCAATCGCAGGATCGGCCCCTTGCCCAGGCCTGACGCCTCTGGCCTAGGCGTTCGGCCCGGGCAGCAGGGACCCGCAGCTGCAGCGGCCCCACGATCGTGGGCTTCGCTTTAGGCCCAGGCAAGGGACCCCTAGCTCCTGGGACTGCCAGCTTCAACCGTGCCCAGCTCCCATCGCTGGCTCCACCCCTACTTCCTGCTATCACTGGCCAGGGCGGAAAAGGCACCTGATTCTCCGATCATGGCTGGGGGGCAGGGCAAAGGCAGCCCCAGGGCCGCCTTTGCCCTGCCCCCCAGCTCTTAGCTCCCCCCTGGGTTTCCGATCACTGTCAGTGGCAGGGGGCTTCTTCCTGCTTTCCCTTTCGCCTCCCTGCATTGTGCCTACATATGCAAATTAACCGCCATCTTGTTGGCAGTTAACTGCCATCTCAGTTGGCAGTTACTTTGCATATAGCCCTGATTAGCCAATGAAAAGGGTAGCTCGTACGCCAATTACCATTTTTCTCTTTTATTAGTGTTGATACTAATTAGACATATATTTGCAAATACTTTCCCCTATCCTGTATGTTGTCTTTTCACTTTCTTGGTAGATTCCTTTGAAGCATGAAAGTTTTTATTTTCATAAAGTCCAGTTTACCTAGTTTTTCTTTTCTTGCTTGTGCTCTTTTATATATAAGAATCCACTGCCTCATCCAAGATCATGAAAATTTACTCCCTGTGCTTTCTTCTAAGAGTTTTATAGTTTGGGCTCTTAACATTTAGATCATTAATCCATTTTAACTGAATTTTTATATATGGTGTGAGGTAAGAGACCAAATTCATTCTTTTGCAAGTGAATATACAGTTGCCCCAGCACCATTTGTTGAAAAGATGATTTCCTCCCCTATTGAATGATCTTGGCACAGTTGTGAGTACACAAAACACAGAGTTTATTCTTGTATTCTTGTTTATTAATTATTGTATTATTTCCCATATGAACAATTGTAAACCTACTTGTATATTGCCCAACCCTGTATATTGTCCATGCCTTCCAGCTCCAAGATATACCATGAGGTATCATCATTGCAGAGTTAAGGACTGGACAGTGGCAGACAAACCTCTTAAGCAGAAATAACTGGCTAGAAGAGTTGATATTTGAAGAATAATTAGTAGAGCAACCTTACCTCTATGGAAATGGCATTATTTCAGGAATATAATCAGCTCTTTAACAAGACTGACATTAATAGGTTCTCCAAGTTAATTCAGAATTATTTTCTAGCCTGATACAAAAGTGACTAACTGGATTTTTAATTAGACTCTCCCCTACCCTTCCCATGTTTGAGCACACGAGACATCACTTTCTGAACCCTCAGAGTATAGAGAATGGCTTTAGGTAGTAGGCAATTTTAATCTTCCTGCAGCAATACACAAGAAACAAAATTAATGGAATTATCTATAACTCTATACATTAAGGATATGTCAGGTGTCAGGGGAATTTTTTTTTTTTTTTGCTAATATGCATCAATTCAGAGAGAACACTTAAAACTTTTAATTTACAAAAAGCTTTCTTTTTGCAATAATGTTATAGTTAAGCCCACTCTGAAAACATATCCACCATGCTACTAAGCCTGACAGATTTTTACAGTCTTAATTAGCTAAGAATACCCTTTTTGAATTTGGTTTAATTCCAGCTATTAATTTACCCCCTGAAGAACAAATCTGCGAAACATTCTCATTACCTGTTCATGTGAACAAGCGTTCCCAACACTCTCTCTAGAAGAAGCTTTTGGCTTCTTCTCCTCTACCAATCATGCAGATGTATCTGAGGATAGAAGATTATTTTTCCCTCTAAACAAGGCATTTTATTAGTTTCTTTTTAACAGCTTTATTGAGATACAATTTAAATACTACACAATTCATCCATTTAAAGTATATAATAAATGGCTTTTTAAAAAACATCCTCACCTGAAGATATTTTTCCACTGATTTTTAGATAGTGGAAGAGAAAGGGAAAAACAGACAGAAATATTGATGCGAGAGAAACACATCGATTGGTTGCTTCCTGTATGTGCCTTGACCAGGGACCAGGCCAGGGAGGAGTCTGCAACTGTGGTACATGCCCTTGACTGGAATTGAACATGGTATTCTTTAGTCTGCAGGCTGACACTCTAGCTACTTAGCCAAATGGGCTAGGGCATAAATAGTCACAGAATGGTGCATACATAACCACAATCAATTTGGAACATTTTTATCATTCCAAAAAGAAAGCTTATACCCCTTAGCTGTCACTTCCTATTGCCCCATCCCTTCCAGCCCTAGGCAACTACCAATCTACTCTATATATTTATGGATTTGCCTATTCTTGACACTTAACATACATGGAATGATACAATATGTGGTCTTTTGTCACTGGCTCCTTTCAATTATCAATGTTTCCAAGATTCATCCATGTTGGAATATGTATCAGTACTTCATTTCTTTTTATTTCTTAACTAGAGGCTCAGTGCACAAAAATTTGTGCACTCGGGGTGGGGGGGGGGGTCCCTCAGCCCGGCCTGTGCCCTCTTGCAGTCTGGGACCACTCGGGGGATGACCACCTGCTGGCTTAGGCATGCTCCCTGGGGGACTAGGCCTAAGCTGGCAACCAGACATCCCTCTGGCAGCCCAGCAGCCCTCGGGGGATGTCCACTTGCCAGCGGGGAGCAGACCTAAGCTGCAGTCAGACATCCTTAGTGCTGCTGAGGAGGCAGGAGAGGCTCCCACCACCACCGTTGTACTGGCAGCCATAGGCCTGGCTTGTGGCTGAGCAGAGCTCCCCCAGGTGGGAGCGCCCTGACTACCAGAGAGCTGCTCCTGCATTGTGCGTCTGCCCCTTGGTGGTCAGGTGTGTCATAGTGACCAGTCATTCCCAGTCTTTCTGCTGTTAGGGTCAGTTTGCATATTACCCTTTTACTATATAGGATAGAGGCCTGGTGCACGGGTGGGGGCTGGCTGGTTTGCCCTGAAGGGTGTCCCGGATCAGGGTGGGGGTCTTGCTTGGGTGCCTGGCCAGCCTGGGTGAGGGGCTGATGGCTATTCGCAGCTGGTCACACCCCTTTCAGGGTGGGGGTCCCCACTGGGGTGCCTGGCCAGCCTGGATGAGGGGCTGATGGCTGTTTTCAGGCTGGCCACACCCCCTTCAGGGTTGGAGTCCCCACTGGGGTGCCTGGCCAGTCTGGGTGAGGGCCTGAGGGCTGTTTTCAGGCTGGCCTGCGACTGAAGCTCCCAGCCTCTCTTTTTTCTTCTTTTCTTTTTTTTTTATTCTGGGATTTATTTACTTTCTATAATTGAAACTTTATTGCCTTCACTGGCGCTCCCAACTCTGAGGCCACGGCTGGCTGAAAGCAGGTATCTGGGGTTTGTTTAGCTTCTATAATTGAAACTTAGTTGGTTTCAGAGCTCAGAGCCGGGCCGCGGCATGCCGGGAACCTTGGCTTCCTCCATCACTGGAGCAAGCAAGCCTCCTGCTCACTTCAGCTGCGTGGCTGCCGGCTGCCATCTTTGTTGGCAGTTAATTTGCATATCACCCTGATTAGCCAATGGGAAGTGTAGCGGAGGTATGGTTAATTACCCTTTTTGTCTTTTATTAGATAGTATATTCCATTGTATGGGTATACTACATTTTATTTTTCTCACCTTTATAAGTTGATGGGCATTTTGGTTGTTTCTACTTTGGGGATTTTATAAATAATACTGCTATGAACATTCAGGTACAAGCTTTTGTGTGAACATACGTTCTCATTTATCTTGAGTATAAACTTAGGGCTAGAATTATTATGTCACTGGTAACTCTTAAGTTTAATCATTTGAGGAACTACCAGACTATTTTCTAAAGTGGCTGAAACATTTTACATTCCAACTAGGAGTGTATGAGAGTTCCAATTTCTCAACATCTTTGTCAATATCAGTTAGTATCTATCTGTCTTTTGGACTATCGCCAATTTAATGAGGTGAAGTGATATTTCATTGTGGATTTGATTCGCATTATCCTGATGGCTAGTGATGTTCAGCATCTTTCCATGTGCTATTGGCCATTTGTATATCTTCTTTGGCAAAAAGTCTATTCAGAATCTTTGTCCATTTTTAGATTGGGTCATTTGTCTTTTATTGTTGAGTTGTAAGAGTTCTTTATATATTTTAGGTGCATGTTTTTTTTAAAAGATATATGAAAAAAATTGCCTCCCATCCTGCAGGTTGCCTTTCCATTAGCAGTTCTTTTGAAGCACAGATGATTTTCTTTTGATGATGTCTAGTTGGTCTGTTTTTCTTTTGTTGATTGCTTTTTATGTCATATGGTGCCTAATCCAAGATCATACACATTCACGCCTATTTTCTTCTAAGATTCTTATGTTTTTAGCTCTTACAGTTAAGGATTTGATCCATTTTGAGTTAATTTTTTACATTGGTGTGAAGTAGGGGTACAACTTCATTTTCTGTATAGATATCCAGTTGTCCCAACACCATTTATTGAAAAGACTGTGCTTTCCCCTATTGAATTGTCTTGACACCCTTGTCAAAATCAGTTAACTGTAAATGTGAGGGTTTATTTCTAGACCCTCAATTCTATTTCATTGATCTATAAGTTGATCCTTACAGTGTTGGTTATCATAGTTTTGTAGTATATTTTGAAATTGGAAAATGTGAATCATCCAACTTGGCTCTTATTTTTCAAGACACTTTTTGGCTATTTTTGGTCTCTAATTTCCACATGAATTTTAGAGTGAACTTGTCAAATGCTGCAAATAAGTTAGCTAGGATTTTGATAGGGATTGCACTGAATCTGTAGATCAATTTGGGGAGTATTACCATCTTAACAATATTAAATCAACTAATCCATAGCATGAAATGTATTTCTATTTATTTAGGTCTTTAATTTTTTTCAACAATATTTTAGTTTTCAGAGTATATATTTTGTACTTCTTTTGTTAAATGTATTACTAATTATTTTATTCTTTTTTGATACTATTTTAAATATGTTTTCTTAGGGAGGTTTTTATTTTTAGTTGACAGTTTCACAAAAAGCTATTTCTTTGAACTTTAGGCTGAAACTTTCAAGGTGAGAATTTTTTACAAACACAGAAAAAAATTAATTTTAGCTTACCCAGTGCAGAGGGCTGCTCAGGCAGGGCAATGTCCTGTCACATCTAGAAGACTTGACACAGTGTCCCAGTTGCTAAGAGTGTCATTACCAATTACTCTGTTTGCAAAGAAGCTTCTCTCCAGACTCAGGAAGATGATATCTGTGTTGGGCTCCTCAACTCCTCTTTCTTTAGGGCCTCATCATCAGAGTTCTCTTAAGGCATGCCAGCTTTCTTGATATTCCTTGGTTAGCCAGAGGTTACAAGTGTGGTCTCCTACCTAGGTTTGCTCTTGCTAACCAGAACTCTGAATCTTTGGTTCTCAATCACCCACACTGCCATTTCTCACCTCAAGCATGCTGTGTTGATATTTTTCTTAGCACAGAAATCAGCCTAATGTATTGCCTTTCATGAGAGTGGCAGACCACAGTGATGGAATAGTGGAGGCAGGAGATGTAGTCACAAATGCATTATCATAGGTCTCAGGGATGCAAACGGACTTCAGTGAGAAGTGCAGTCACACAGAGAGGGAAGATCCAGAAATAAGGTCAAGAAAAAATGGCCATAAACAGGAGTCAAGGCAACAATAGTTAATAGTGCAGGCTGAGATGTCATCATGGGCAGTGGTTAGGGCAGGGTAAAAGAATAAGACACTCTGTGGCTTGAACAAAGGATATAACTCAGTGATGAAGCCAGACCTTAAGAAGGTATCAAGAGAATTGGCATTCAAGTCTAAGCTGCTTTCTTAGTCACTATCAGTGACTAAATCAGTTCAGCTCCTTCTCTAAGTTCCTATATAGTCCAGGCTTCTAGCATCAGTCAAGGTTCAATCAGAAAAGCAGAATCATTAGAAAATATTTATCCCTGTCTATCTCTATTTCCATCTCTAACACTATCTCTTTCCCTATTATTATCTCTATCTCTAGCTTTATCCATGTATTTATATCTATAACTATAGATAGCTATATTAAGGGATTTATTGTAGGGATTTTACCATATGTAATTGTGGAAGCTGACAAAACAGCCTATATGAGGCTGTTGCTTCTGAGTCGGGCCTGGTGATGGAGTCCAAACTCTCAGGACCAGCATTCAAAAAGGGAAGACAAACAAGACATAGGCGAAAGAAAGGTAAATTGGAACCTTCGAGACTGGGCTAGAACCCACAATGATGAACTGGAACCATTTTGGACTCTCACCATGACCTTTAAGCCCCCAACTTTGATAATAGAGGTTTCCTATGTAAGTTGGCATCCATCATCTCAGAGCTAAATACTCAACTGTTCCAGGTGGTGGAAAAGCTGTAGAAATCAGGAGTTAGAGAAGCTGTAAGCCCAGTTGTTGCCCCACACCAAAAGAGGGAGGCAGCAGATAAGAGAGAACCTGTGTGAGCTGCAACAGCACTTTGTACATGCACTGATATCTTAGGAGTAGGAAGAAGATGACTCTGCTTCATTTGTATCTTCCTCATATCATATAAAACATCTCTGTGGCCTACCCTAACTCAGACCTATGTAGGGAAGGAAACTATGGAGAGATATAGGTCCAGTTTTGTTAAGTTGTCACTGAACAAATCTATAATGCTTGTCAACACAGATCATGTTTTCTTAGAGAAAAATGTCTTCTTATTCTTCCAGGAGCATTTGATGTGTCATCTCAATAAAAGACTCCACACTCTGTGGCATTCTTGTTCCCACTGAATGGATAGAAATTACCTCAAGGCCTTCTGGGGTGAGACTCTTGATATCTGGGATCTCAACTGAAGCCCTAAGAAAATTTTTTTCACTTAATGAGCTACCTTAAAAGCTTAAAGAAATAGAACTAAAAGGATGGAATTTCTCAGTTCAATGACATCAAGTAGGTCTATAACTCATAAAGCTAGTCCTTTATGTTCTCAAGGATTATGGTACAATCTCACATACATTTTAACCACAAGCTGTCTTCTGTGAAATTTATTCTTTAGTAATGGGTAATGAAGCAAGTAAAAAGGAAGAGGGTTGCTTTATATTTATAAGCGGCCTTCTTTAATGGATATGGCCACAACTCTCTAAATAGTACTAAGAGTGTCTTGTTGAAGAGCAAATAGATGTATAGTGGTAGGACTACCTGTACTCCCCTTAAGGCCAATGAATTATCCTCCTTCAGGCATTGATTTAGTATATGTTTACAATGTAACAATGAGTACACCCAACATTACCCACTTTCCTTTATTTCTTGTTTTGTCTGTGATCATTGTTAATGAATGGAGGTAGAAAAGCACAACAAAAAGAAAAAAAATACTGGCTTTGGATGGTTACATAAAACTAGTTTAGAGTTTGAAGAGGTTTCAAGAATGAAAAGAATTATAGTTTGGCCTTGCAAATTGTCATCTACCCTGGGCCAAACATGATTTATGTGTGCAGTAAAGGTTTCAGTTTGTTTCTTGTTCTGTTCTAGGATTCCATATTTCTTCTAGTAAATATGACATCCCCCTTCCATAAACATAAACCCCAATCACCAGTGACTTTGAAAAAGAAAAGCAGAGTTTTGCAATGTTTGGATCTGGGTAAATTTTCTATGTTTATTTTCAACAAATGGCCTGATGGGTTTCCCAATAAACTACAAACCAAACATATTTTGGTTTCTGCAAGAGGGAAAATTCTCTTCTTAAACACAGTGAACAAGATCATGATTTATCTATCAGGAATGGAAAATATATTCATCAGAATATATAACTTGCATCTTTCTCTTGAGTAAGTAGTTATAATAACTGAATACCTACTTTTGTTTTACTTCTTTGCTACATAATTCTCCTTATTAGTAACGTCTTTGGAACCAGAATGCCCTATATTCTTAATGACATAGAGAGCCAGAAGTATCCCTCTAGTGTCATACTTGCTGAAATCCCATTAGAAAAGATGCTCTATTAATACATTTCCACAGAAAATTGCACACCTGATATTTCAGGACATTTAATAATTAAATGAGCAGCATGATTCCCGAGTAACTGCAAAATTACTTGACAGCAACTGATAAAGCCTATTTGTTAGATCCAACAACTTTCAATTTAAGAGAAAACTGTACCAATACCCACTGAAAGAATTAGATGGCAGGGATACAACTGAAATTTCTATGGATTGGAGAAAACCAGGCGATAAGAACACAGGCCTTCTCTTAAACTCTCTTGTAATTGGGAACTGGAAATAATTTATACAGTGATTTGGAATGCTAGTCCTGTCCTTCTGATGTGTGCAATATATGAATATCCTAGTCCAATGCCTCTTTTGACCCAGTTGGGGACAAGGGGACTATGTTTATTTATTTTATTTTGTTTTGCAAATTAAGTTTCTGACGAGAAAAATATGTTTCTTAACTATAGGAAATACACAGTCTAAATACTGGGCTAATGAAAACTCAAGGATGGTTAGAATTAGCAACCAGGCCACTAGCTTTTCTAAACAGATGCTAAATACATATTGACTATCCCCTAATAGTCCCTCCAGACCTGTTTATTTTCACCCTTCATTGGAAATCATGCTTCTGACTTTATTTTCTTTAATCTCAAAGGGGCCTTGGCTGGTTTGTGGAATCTTGCCTAAATGAGCAAAATTGACCTTGTTTACATTTCAGTAGTTGGTAGCAGTAGTTGTAATAGTTTTAACTTTATCAGTTATAAATGTTATACACATGAGAACATCACTCAGTTGAAATTCAAAACAATAAATAGATAATCTTTCCTACCTATGGAGAAACCAGGAGTTTTATTATTCTCTATGCAATGTACTGTACATAGGAGTTGAATTTTAGTGAAGTGACAAGGATAGTTTCATTAAAGCCCTTCCCAAGAGCCATTGCTGTCTTATTTTTTTATAGCATTCAGGAATTTTGCTTTGTAATTTCAAGGGTTTACTAAAACCAGAAATAAAATTAGTCTAACAATCACGTTGCTTTGGAATAACATTCTTAACATCTATATAAATTCCACTTTCCATTAAGATCAGCAGTGACTGTTTAATTTTCTTTTTCCAGAAAATCATTGTTTGTTAAATGGCAATTCAAAAAATTTTTCAGTGGATAGATTGGAGATTCTATAAAGGAATCAAAGGAATTAATATGGGGACTACAGGGTCTTCCTTCTTGAAACCCAAAGGAAGAAAAATATACTAACAAGAGTCTAGGCACAAAATTTAGTACTGGGCATAAAGGTTTTCAAATTTAGTTGAGCCACTAACTAGTCACAACCTTGGGTCATCCAAATTATGCTGTGGATATAAGTTTCCTCATCTGGAAAAAGGGGGTGATCTTTGCTTGGCCTGCTTCTCTGTGTTTTTGATGGTCTAATGGGGAAGGACAAAGTACTTTGCCAGCTGCAGAGCAACTCATGACAAACAAATCACTGGCCATGGTTTTCTCTAGATCAATGGTTCTTAGCCCTAGCCATATAATAGGGAACTCTAAAAAATACTAATGCCTGGGCCCCACCACCAGTGACTCTGATATCATTTGTCTGGTGTTTGGCCTGGGCATCAGGATTTCTAAAAAAGTCCCTGGTAATTCTATTGTATATCTAAGATCAAGAAACAATTGCAAAGTAAGGATTTTTAGATGCCTGATTCCTGCCTACACCTTGAACTGTTTCTCTGTCTTAAACACAGACCGGTAGAGATATCCTCTTAAGGCTTCATTGGATCCAGCCATAGGAAGTGAGTCACTGGGATAGGATCAGAAAATTTACATGTGAGTCCTGAATGTGTCACTTTTAAGCTGTGTGACTTTGGGGCAATTAATGACTTTGCTGATAATAATAATAATATCAGAGCTAGCTTTTATTATGTACTGGCTATGGACTAGTAATTAGAAATAGTAAACATATCTAGTCCCCAATAACAACCTAAAATAGACATTATCATCCCAGTTTGCAGCAGAGGAAACCGGGGTTTACACATTTTCAATGACTTAGATTTTTCCTTATTTACAAAATGGATATAATGATAATCTGTCATACATAATGGTCAGATGAAATAATAGACAGAAAAGTCTTTGTGAATTAAATTTTGGTGTATAAATTCAGCAAACACATAATGGTGTGGAAAAGCATGAGATTTAGCTTGAGACACACTTAGGTTTCTATCCCAGTTCTTTCCACTTACGAACATTGTAGCCTTAAGCAGTTTACTTAGCATCCTTTTGACTGTTTTATAAATGATATAGTGGAGATAATACTACCTTTCTAGGGTTGTTGTGGCTTGCAGTTAATGTGCTTAAAGAGAAAAGCATAGTGCCTAGCACTTCAGCTCAATAAAAACAGCTATTGTCAATTCAAACTGTTTGCATTTCTAAGATCAGGTAGTTCCTGCTCTCTTACACTTAAGATTAATAGTTTATTGAATCTAAAACTCATTTTTGTCTTTGTTGTTAGTATTACTGAAGTTCTATATTTTGAATATTTCAGTCTGGATTTTGAATCATTTGGGGATGAGCTTTTGACTTTGCATAAACTCCATCTAAAAACCTTTTGGTCTATCTCTATAGTTAAACAGAGCCTAGTGTTTGATCAATGTCTTATCAGTAAGAGAGGACTAATGGTACATTTCTACCTCCATGTGGCCTGGAAAGTCAGTTCAACTTAGCCACCATAATCCTCACTGTCCTGGTCAGAGTATCTAGTAGAAGCTTCAGGATATACATAGCAATTTTCAGACCCCAAGTCTCAGTCCCAGCCTGCATAGGAGGATTCAAACTATGTCTAATAGTCATTAGAGGGAAATATGAGCCTGTTCCCTATTCCTTGCTCCTTTAAAAAAATAAAATAAGTTTTTAAGTCATTTCAATGGAGACAAATTACTTGACTAAAAAATAAGAAAAGGTTTAGAAGCCAAAAGTTCAATACCAGAGGATAAACAAGCCATTGAACAAGCAATTATCCTCTTATGTGTGCTATGGGGTGGGTAGCTCACCCTAGCACTCTTAAGTGATTATTTAAATATTTTTAGCATATATATCAAAAGAATAACAAGAAAAATGGTGTGTACCTATGCCTGCTTAAGAAGCCATCATGAGATGCTATTACTAGAATGTGTGTCATGACATTTACACAACTCATACGCTCCTTTGCTTCCATTTCATCACCAAATATCTGCTTAATCCTTACCATAAACATAACACATGAGGGATACAGATGCCATGTAGGATGTAATCCCTGTGCTCAAGAAGTGTGTAATTTATTTGGAAAGACAAGACTTCACATAGATAATACAAAATCAATATATAATTAAATGATTGCTGCTATAGTACAAATGAGGTAGAAGTGCTGTTTGAGTTTTAATGAATGTGAGATCAATGTAGGACAGGGTGACTTGAGAAGCCTTTGTGGGGATGATAAAATATAAGGTAGATCTTGAAAAACAAAGGATAGTTTGGTAACAGGGAGGGAAAAAGCATTCTAGTTGACAGACATTTTATGTAACCTACAATGAATATGACTAAGAAGTGCTATAAATTAGTATTAGTCAGTCTTAGTGTCTTCCCCCTCTTTTTCTCCTCCTCATATTCTCCTCTCTCACAGAATAATGTCAGTTGGTAAAGTAGAACCCTGAGGAGAATGAGAATCAAAACATTAATAATGGCTTCCTTAGGGACCTGTCCTTCTCTGAAGAGAGCCACTATCTTTGTAGCAGGTACCTACCTCCACCATCTTCAGTGATAACTAAGGCAGAGACTAGATTGCTCCCATGGTAGTGGGTCAGACTTCCCTCGCCGATGTGTTATATGGAACTACTCATGATGCAGGGTCTCTTAGTGTCATATTTTCATATCTTGATTATAGTCACTGTGTTCCCCCAAATACTTAGACTTTAACTGTTTCTACATCAATAACATGGTGGCATGTACAATGATTATCAGCCTCTGCTCTGTCTGTGTTCCATTCTGGCCTTGGAAAGTCAGTGCAGTCCACTTACTGCATGCCAGTCTTTTCCTTTTGGCTTGGCCTAAGCACATTGCCTATGACTATGGCTTTACTTCTGTGTCCAGACTACACAGATTCTCTATTCTTTCTACATTAATTGACTTCTGTGATCCCCCAGTTATGATTCTTTTTTTGCCATCCACTTTTGACTCACAATCACACCCATGACTGTCTCCTAATTGCAGATCTGTAAAGGTGACTGCTGGCTTGATATCTCTATCTGGAAGTTCCACACAATTTAACATCAACCTATCCAAAAATATATTCTTCCCCTCTCCCAAATTTGTTCTTCTTTTCATTCACTTTCTCAATCCATGTTGCCACAATTTGCCTGCTTATCTGTGTTAAGATTTGTTGCGGCTGTGAGTGACAGAAACCCAAAAGAACAGTGGCTTAGACAAAATGGAAGTTTATTTTTCTTGCATGTGAATGATCATACTTCAAGGCTGATTTGGAGCTCTGCAATTATCAGGGACCCAAGTCCTTTCAATCTTACTGCTGTCCTCCTCAATATGTAGTTTCTACCTTGTGTTCCAAGAGGGCTGCTCTACTTCCAGCTATCATGGTTGCATTCCAGGCACCAAAAAGGAGGAAAGGAAAGGAGAAAGACAAGCTCATTTTCATTAAAGACTCATCATAGGAGTTTCACATACCATGTTCACTTACAACCACTGGCCAGAACATAGTCACTTGGCTACAAAGGAGGCTGGGAAATATTGGTTTCATTCATTTCCATTAAAATTCAAGGCTTCTATTACTAGGAAAGAAGGACATAATGTATTTCTGGAGACAACTAGCTAGAAATATGGGAGTCATTTTCATCTCCTGTGTTTTCCTATCCGCTGCCTCCAAGATCAACATTTCTTACAATTCTATCTCCTAAATTGCTCTCAAGTATACTCAAGTCCCATCTTTCACACACACTATTATGAAAAACATCTGAAGGGTTCTCTGAGTTCAGTCTCATAGTCCTCTATATGTTCAATCCATTCCCCACAGGTCACTAAAGTTTTCTTCCAAACACACAATTTTTATGATCACTTTTGTGTGATTTTCTATTGCCTTCAGGACAAAGTCAAAAGTCCTGGTAGTGGTATAAAGCTCACCTCTCTTTGAATTTACCCTAACTTCCAGTCATAGAAAACTTGCACTCCCTGGAAGACAGGATACTATTTCATGCCCCTTAGCTTTTCTAGGCTGTTCCCTTTGCCTAGATTATGTCCTTGCTCCCTTGTCTTGACAAATAAACACCACTTCCCCTCCCAGCCCCAGCTCAGACTTCATCTGTTTTGTGAAGTCTCCTCTGACTCTCCCAGGCTGCTTTGCATGGCTCCATAGTACCTGCATCAATTTCCATACAAGCACATTGCCTTGGCCTTTTGGGTTTACAATTCTATAACATTAGCTCCAAGGCTGTGCCTTATTTAACTTTGAGCCCTTAACTTACAAGAACAGTGCCTAGTCCAGAGCAGGGGTTCAGTAAATGTTTAATCAACAAGTGAATGAAGAAAATCAAATATGTAAACAGACTTTGCTAGAGTAAACAGACTTTGAGAGAAGGCTTTAGGACCTTTCCTATATATGAAGTGAATAAACTTAATATATACACTCAAACCATTTATTTGGAGTATTTGATCCTTTCAATTGCTCTCTGATTGCCAACCATTCTATGGGTAGTTGATATCATTACATATGTGACTTCTCAATATGGAGTATTTTTTATAATATGCCCAAATTCAACATAAGACATGCAGCATAAAAAATGTAATTCTCACCTTGAAGTCTATTGTTAAACATCCTGGACAGGAGTCAGGCAACCTTCCTCCTAGTAATGGCTCAGGAACTAGCGTGGGCAGGCCAATTAACTTCTCTGGGTTTCAGTTGCCTGCAAATGAGAAATTTGAAAAAGATGATGTCCAGTTTCTCCTCCAGCTCAAATGTGCTCTGAAAAGATGGTTGATGTGTTTTGCATTACAGAGCATTTTCTGCCTTAGGTATTTTATTCTGACTTGAGAAAACAAACTCAGGATCTCTTAAAAGAAAGATCATGAATGCAGGGGAGTTAGGTCAAGGTAAAGATGGTCTTAAAAACAGGAGAGCAATAGAGTTGTGGTGGAAAATGAGGTTTGTGAACCAGCCTCTCTTTTCTCCCTTTATCTGCACACTGTCCTATTTATTTTTTAGGGCAAGAGATGAAAGTAGGTTGGACTGGGATGGGGATGGGCAAGGGGCATCCTGCAGCTGTAGTTTCCTTTCATGTCCCCATTAACCTGGTGACAGGGTGGAGGAAATGCTAATTGAGGGCCTATGGCTTCCTAAGTGCCAGAGGGTCCTAAGTCCTTTCATCACTCTTTTCCCTCTGAACATTTCAAATATGCATAATGACAAACACTAAGGCTGCAATCCTGACAGTGCTGTTCTGAGCATTTTCTGCTAAAATATGTACTTTCTAGCCTCTGGGGCTTGGGGAGTTTTGTGAGGGGAGACTGAGGACTTGGTCTGCCTCTCTCTCTTCCACATGAAAAGGTAGCTGCCTTTGGAATTTCCATGTTGGTGATTTGACAGACATGGAGGTGGAAATACCTGTGATTGAGAAAGAAAATGAGAGGCTGATTTTTCCTAAAAGAGATGGGAACTGTACTCTCTGAGGAATGCAGTGTGACATGGGAGTGTCTGAACTAGTCCCCATAAGGTTCTAATGGGATTCTCTCCTTCAATTAACTTTTTTAAGCCTGGAGGCTCTGACATACAAGGCTACATTTTGCTCCTGAGATGGTTAACAAGTAGCCCTTTTCTTTGCTCTTAGCAGGCAGGAGTTTTCAGTTGTTCCAACACTTACTCGCCCCTTAGCTTCTCTCCAGGATGTTTGGATTCTTGGTTGTATTTTGTGTTTTTTTTGATACGTTATGTGGTAAATGGATGGGGTGGTCTTTTAAAAAGACCTCCCAAGCTTCCAGTTTCCCCATTACATTGGAGAACTTGTCTAAAGAGGAGTGATTTGCTCTGCCAAATAAGTGGCTGTGGTCCTTTATAGTAGTCTTCACTGCAAATAATTACCCATGACCTCTTCACCCCAAACTGGATCGGGTGCCATATTGTTTGTTAAGTACTCCTTTTTTCAAGCCCTAATTTCTCTGCACTTGGAAACCAGGCATCTGGGCAAATCCTGTAATAAACAGCAGGGCCAATGGGCACATTCTCACCCTCCCCAGTACCAGTTTTCTTTGGGGGGGGGCAGATTGAGATGCCCAGACAGGTGAGTTATCTTCCCTTCTTTTACATTCACCTGGCCATTTTCCCTCTAACTTTTACATTTTTTGTTTTATTTGTTTTGTAGATGAGTACTAAATTCACATGGCACAAAAGAAAAAGATACAAGAATATTTCATAAAAAGTCTTCCTCTTACTCCTATCCCCCAGCTTACCTGTCTTTCCCTCCAGAGGTAACTAATGTTACTGGCTTTTCTGAAGCCTTTCAAACATAGCCCATATTTATCAAACAACTATGTATATAGGCTCTTTTTGTTTCTTTATAAGGCAAAATGGTAGCACACTATCCATAGCTGGCCCTTTGACTGACATATGCGTCTCAGAGCTTTTTCCATCACCAGTTTATATAAATATATCTCATATTTTTTATGGTTGCACAGTATTACATGACATGGACATGCCATAATATATTTAACCAACTATGAGGCCATTTTGAACTCTTAGAAATGCATATACAGAAGACATTGCTGCAGGGAATAGCATCATTGCACAATTTCCTCCCCCTCTGTTAGGATAAATGTGATATCTGTTCCTCCTCCCAGGGGCACTAAGTTTGGTGCTGAACTTCCCCATAGCCTTAAGCCTGAATAGCCCCTCACTCTTCTGCCACCAGATCCCTGGGAATTATTTTCCTCCAGTGACAAAGCTGGATTTTTAACCGTTCGCTCTCTATTATTTTATTAGCAAGGTACTTCTATATAGTTTACATTATTATGTTCTGGGCATGAGAAAAAGTTTGTTTCACCATTTCCAGACCACATAAGACTCTGACATATAGTGGGATGTCATAGCAAGTAATGGTCATATTACCCTATTCCCTAGTGTAATATATATGTGTCGTCAGGCAGCTCTACTTACCTACATACACATCACAGGTAACAGAGAAATCACTACAGCACCTGGGTTTGTTCTAGGAGTTGGATAATAACATTATTCATATCTAATGGTGGGTGTCATTTCCTTTACATAGCTCAGCAATATACACAGGGCCTAGACCAGCCGTGGGCAAACTACCGCCCGCGGGCCGGATCCGGCCCATTTGAAATGAATAAAACTAAAAAAAAAAAGACCGTACCCTTTTATGTAATGATGTTTACTTTGAATTTATATTAGTTCACACAAACACTCCATCCATGCTTTTGTTCCAGCCCTCCGGTCCAGTTTAAGAACCCATTGTGGCCCTCGAGTCAAAAAGTTTGCCCACCCCTGGCCTAGACTGAGATTCCCAGAGCAGGAATCATCTGTCTTATTCCTCTTATTTCCTTAGGTGCCTACTACAGTGCCTGACATCTAGTAAGTATTTACTATAGGCTAAAGGATTTGGGTATTTGGAAAAACATATTAGAAAAGATAAATCATGTTGAGTTTTACATAAGGTCCTTTTATCTGTTAGGGTTTGATCAGAGAAGGAAAACCATAAACAATTATATAAAACAAGAGATTTCTTACAGAAATTTTTTGACCATATACAATCAAGGAAGGTGATCAAATAGTTTTTGTATGGCTGTTGCTTCTGCAGCAGGCACTGGGTCTGAAGTTAGCTGGACAGGCAATCAGGAAAGAAAGATGGAGGTAAGGACAAACTAGTACTTGTGTGAGTCTCTAACTGCCCCCAGCCTCCCTCCAGTTCAGTGATGCAGCAACATGAAAGAAAACCTGGCACCCGCCCTTCATCATAAAACTGAACATGTACTTGATGCACGAGTCAGAGAAACTGAAAACATAGTTGGAGACAGAGGAACTGCAGACCTGACTGTTGCCCCAGAAGCTACATACACTAGCCCATTAGTGGGAGAAGCTATAGAGGTTCTGGCAGGAACTGAAGGAGCTGTGAGCCCAGCTGCTGCCACATATGAACAGGGTGAGCTAACAGATAAGTGCAACATGTGGGAATTGCAACTTAATCTGCAACGTGACCCATGACTAGTGTTTGCTTTCTTCTGATATCACCCAAAATCAGGTTCCCTAAAAAATATTCAGACTATAAATTAGCTTCCCAATTTAATCTTCAATAACTATAGAGAGGAATGTTTTATCTTTCTGCTGACCTCCAAAGATGTTATTTTCATCTTCATGGGAAACCCATGATTTTAATGGGAATACGATAAACACTGCCCCTGAAAGAATCTACCTTTTTCCCCCAGATTATATCATAGAGTGCAGTTTGGGCAGGAAAAAAAAAAGACAATCATGTTTTTCCAGTAGCTATTTCTTCTAAGTCAATTATTTTTCTTAGTCCATTCAAGGTTAAAAATATACATTATGTAATGAGCTCTGTTTTTCCTTCTTCTTGAATATACTTTAATTTTATTATTATACTGTATAAAAGCAGTAAAATACCTTGAGTATATCTCAAAGAATTGATTAATGCTTTCAAAAAGGAGATATTTTCAGCCCATCCCAAAGTTGCTCAGTTCTATTCAGACACTGGGGTAGATTGCATCATTGATCCCAATTGTTCACTCCTTGTACCCCCTTCTTTGTTGTATGCGTTTGCAGTTCCTATTGTTACAGGGACAAAATATATTTCCTCAATTTTGGGCTTGGCCATATGATTTGCTTTGGCCAATGGCCTGCATGTTGACATAAGCAACTGTGTCCAGTTCTGAGCCTGATCTTGGCCTTAAGTGACCTTTTGTCTTTGATTGCCCTCTCATATCTCTGACATCCCATGAGAAGAACTTGTCCCAGGGAGTGAAGCTCCTCAGACTGATCCCCCAAAAGAGCAAACACAGAGTGAAGCCACTATAGCTGACCTGAAGATCTGTGAGATTAAGTGACCCCTGTTTGAAGCCAATGAGTTTCACACACACACACACACACACACACACACACACACACACACACACACTGCCCCCAAAACAATAAACAAAAAACAAAGAAAAATTTAGTGGCTTACAACAGCAACAACCATTTATCTGTCCACAAATCAGTAGTTTGGGCAGAGGTCTACAGGGAAGACTCATCTCTCTCCCACATGGGGCAGCTTGAATAGGGCTAGAACACCCACTTCCAAGAGGCTACTCATGTGACTGGCAGCTTCAGCTCACTGGGGTCTAACCTTTCCTTGGGTTACTGGCTTCCTCACATATGGTGCCTGCATTCCAAGAATGAGCATCTAAGAGACAGGAAGTAAAAGCTACCTATTTCTTAAGGCATGGGCCTAGAAATTGGCCCAACCTCACTTCTGACTTATTTTAGCTGTCTAGCATTCACAGAGCCCATATTCAAGGGCAAGGGTATAGACTTTGCTTCTTGAGAAGTGTAAAAAAATATCAGGACCCTGTTCTAAAACTGTCACAATACATAACTGATATAGACAACTTCAGGCATAAACCCTTCCACCATCAATGGAAAACATATCTTTGGGGGTAACAAATGAAAAGGAAGGAGTTAGGTAAACATAAGAAATATCGCTCATCTTATACCTTTCTTCTTAGAAATTTTCTAGTTTGTAATCTAGCAACAGAGCAAAAGAAAAGGCCAATATTTGTGTGGCCCATTTGGCAATTAGAAATATTAGAAAGAACTTTGGATTTGAGGAGTTGGAGTAGGAATTTGATAAAACAAAATTTGGGCCACTAATGTTATGGATAAAAAAAAAAAGTAGCTTTAATCAGGTGATCTGGCTCTGTCTCTATTCTGTACTACTTTAGTGTTATCTCTGGAACATTACTTAACCTCTCTGGGTTTCAGGTCTTTCATCTGTAAAATGAAGTGAACAGGGTGGTATTTGAGATTTCTTCCTGTTCTGACACTGTATGAATCATTGTCATTTTCTTTATGACTCTGACATCTAGATGATGGCCTGGACGTTCTATATTTAATGCCTCAGAATCTATTTTTGCTACATGCCCTCAATAATGAATGGGATTCCTTAGTAAAACCAAACCTTACAAGGTCTGAGCAATAATGAGCTTCAGAATAATAATGGCCAGGCTGAGTGGGACAGCCACACTGTTATTGGAATAAAATGAAAACATCTTTTCTTCCTCCACTTCAGCATAGTAGAGGCAGATTAATCTTTTCAAAGGGAAGTTGCTAAAAACTAGAGAAACAAAACAGAAACAAGTGTTTCCAAAATAAAAGTAGTAAAAAAGATTCATTTCAAAATACAGGAAAATAAAAGCAATAAAGAGTTTTTCTGAGCTGAAATCTTATGCTAAATAGCAACCCCCACTCCCTGTGGTTCTATGGATTAAACCTAATAAGATCTGGGTTCAAATTCCATTTCTTCCATTTAAATATTTTACCCTCATTAAGTTACCTGAGTATATTGAACCTTAATTTCTTTATCTCTAAAATGAGGATAATCATATCTGCTCTGGTCTGAACATTTGTGCCACCTGCAAGTCCATATGTTGAAATCCTAACCTACAAGGTAATGGTATTTGGAGGTGGGGACTTTAGGAGATGATTAGGTTATTCCTTAAATGTTTGTTTCTTTATTCCTAGCAATGTATGTTTCAGAAATCTTTTCTCCAAAAATTTATCTTAAAAAATGTGGAAGTTTTATTACATAATAATGTTTATCATGGAAATATTCATAATAGAGAAAAATTAGAAGTAGACAAAAGTAGAGGGATTGTTAAGTAAATTATAATGCATTCATAAAATAGAATTTAAATTATGTCATTTTAAGTGAAAAGTCAAAATATAAAATTAATATAATTTTATATTATATTATCAATATAATCTTAACCATACAAAAATGCTTAGGAAAAAAACACTGAAAAGAAATGATCACTGGTTATGGTTGATAGTCTCATCATTTTATTTTCCAAATTTTCTATAATAAGCATAGATTATTTTTATAATAAAAAAGTTGCAGGGTTTTTTATAGGTTTTGTTGTTTTAAGAAACTATTACTCTTCTCATAAGAAGCAAGTCTCATCTCTGAATTCTGCTGAGTCCCCCCCTTCTTGCTACTGTGTTTCCACAATTTATCTCCTAAGCACAGTCCGTTACACCCAGAGTAGTTCATCTCTTAAGCCTAGTGCAGTATACATGTTCCCTTCTTTACTCCTTTTTTGTTCATGCCTTTGTTATTCTTGCCTTAAAGCAATTCAGAGTGTACCAGTCTCATCCGTTCTTCCATAAATATGTCTGTAGTTTTATGCTATCTCCACTCCTCCGCCAATAGAGTTGAATAAGTTAACAGTTCCTGATTTGAAGGGTCTCATATTCCTGGTAAAAGAGCTATGCATGATAAGTAGAGCAATAAGGGTGTGCCCACAATAGGAAAAAGGGAGAGATTGATGTTCTCTGAAGATATCAGAAAAAGACTTCTCTGTATAAATGGATGCAGGATGCCTGTGATAAGATTTTCTCCCTTAGAATCACAGCTTTACAGCTAATACAGAGCTATTGAGAATTTAAGAGAAAATTCTCCAACCCAATATCTTATTTTACAAATGGGGACATTGAGGTACTCTGAACACAAGTGATGTGGTCAAGGTTTCATAATGAGTTAGAAACAGACTGGGAATTGGACCTCAGGCCTTATAGCTACTATGACCATTGCTCTGTAACTCAATTTGCTAAAGGAAAGAAAGCTGCTTTCTTAAACTTTACAGCATTAGAGCCCTTAAATCAAAGCCAAACAAAACATAAACAGCAACATAAATAAAGAAGGATCTGCAGAAACTAATAAAAACAGAAACAGACTGGTTTCTGTTTTGAGGAAAGATTTAGGGACTCTGAGAACTACGTTGACCTTGAGGCTATTCCCAGAGGCATATTGGAAAAACAAACAAGAGTCAATTACTATTTTGACTCCAATTATTTGGGGGTGGGGGAATGGAAACCACTGCTTCCTTTCATCTCTTGAATACTGTTGACTAAAGGAGTTTCTGATTAGAGCTCTTGGTGGGGAATGCTGAGCTGCTCTGGGCAAGCACCCTACATTCCAAACTGACCCTGCTTTACCAGTAACAACAGGGTGAAAAGAGTCATTGAGCACACATTCCAACTCTTTGCTACCCCCTGGCAAACAGGGAGTGCATTTACTAAGGTTTCTATAAAAGGTATTTATCTAATTAGAGAGTGTTTCCCCCCTTTTATTAGTAAGCAATTAGACCACACTTTAGTACATTAAGGAGGTTTTGTAAATCCAACTGCAAGCATATAAATTCTGTAATTGTGTAATTGTATATTGGGCACAAAACCATGGATTTTCTTCTATTTTGGCTTGACCATTTTTAAAAGCAATTTAGGGTTTTCTAAACTAATGCTTATGTGGTGAGTGTTTTTTAAAGCCTAGCATAATATATATAATTTAGACATTCTTTGGTCTGAAACCCAAACCAGAAAATGTCACAAATTCCACACAGACATATATCAACTATTTGTCTGTCCTTCTGCATCTTAAAAGTCTGGGGATAATTATTTTGTTTCATAATGTACAGTGATAGCATTAGTATCATTCGTTAGCATAGAAACCATAAAATTCTTATAGCCAAATAATTCCACAGATTCTCATTTAAACATCTGTAGCTCCTATGTATGTGACTGAATTGATCTTAAATTATGTTTGCAAGACAGGAGTGAGAAAGAAAAGATCATTTTGAATACTAGCTTTGTTAGGTTAAATATGATATTAGGTTGAACTATATAACATTGTCAACATTTGACCATTTTTTTATTTACAAAAATGGTAATTTCCTATGGTTCAAATTCTATTGTATATGTTGTCCCCAGTTTTCACGACATAATAAATACCAAAAATGAAAACCATCATTGATTTACACCCTTAATAAACAATTCATCCACTTATGAAAGGTGTCAAAAGACTTTAAAAGATACACAGATGACATATATTATTACCAGTTTTACTAGTAGATACCTATGGAAACTTGGGTAAAACCCGAGGCTTTGGGGACTCCCTGTTTCCTTTTCTGACAAATGAGTGGATTGTCCTAGAACTCAAGATTTTTAAAATTTCCATAAAAGCTGTATCACTAATCAAAATGAGCACAAACTAGATATCAAGGCTATGATGCTAAGCAAGTTGAGATCTATGTCATCATGGAAACAGATCATAGTATTGCATTTTTAGATGCTCGAAGAAACCTTTCAGTGCATTGAATTAGACAATAACCAATTCACTGATGGATGGAATGCTAATTAACAATACTAATGAGAAAAACTACCATTTATTGATACATAATCTGAGCCACACACGTAAGCACCTTTTATACACTATATTAACTTTTATACCACATATGTAAGCAGTGTTGTGCAGGTAAATGATGAACAAAAAACTATCCCAGGGGACAAAAAGTTCTGATTTATAGTGTTAGTTGGTTTTCATGATGTAAATATTTTGATTTTGGTCAATTTCCAGCTACCAAGCTGACTTTACTGAACATGGCAGGGAGTAGGGGGGCGGGCACATGTGCAGTGCAATAGTACACTATAATATAGTATTTGTACCAAACGTATACAGTAGATATAAATCACCTCAAGAACACAGATAATAATCAAATGTCATAGGTAATTAGGAAGTGATGAGTTTGGGGTATTTATTATTTTTTATTTAATATAATTTTAAATGTAAGTTTATATAGTTTACATTTTTAATAATGGCTGTGCTTAAAAACCAAATCATAACATTCCTGAACATTTATCAGTTTTCATGAACTGAGGGCACCACTTTACGTAAGCTTGATTTTACCATCCAATTTCATTGAAAATAGGGAACAGTGATAGATACAGGATTAAGTAACTTGCCAAGGTTATTCACTTGTAAATTCAAACCCATTTTGCCAGACTATTAACCTTAATTTCTTAATTCTTAGGAAGCGTCTACAAGGAATTTTAAGGACATAACTTTTATATAATCCAAGAAATGTGTTTTTTTATTATAGACAAAGAAGCACTAAGCAAGGCAAAAGTGAAAGGAGAAAGGAAGATGAAATATTTTAAAAATGCCTTCTAGAAAGTGTCTGTTGACAGACTAGCTGCAGGTCATTGGTGACAGGTTTTTGTTTTATGACATTCTTTAAGGTTAGTCAGAAAGAACTAGTAATTGCAAAAAGAAGCCAGTACAGTGAACAAGCCAATCCATTCTAAGGGGTACTGAAGTGTGAAATCCCTGAGAGAAGGGCTCACCAGTCTGAAATGCTTTAAGAAATGTTGTCTCCTTTATACACCTGCACTGGGGTCCCTACAGACTATGATAGACACTGCCACACTTTCCTCCAATTATTTGAGCCTATTTTTTCCAGATAAAAGAAGGAAAACTCTACATTCATATTGATAACACTTGTATCCCTGGGTAATTTCCACATAGTTTATAAAATAGTTTAAGTAAATTTTGTCATTAGAGCATTTTATCTATTCATAAATTTTAAGCATTTTGATTAGAAAGTGTTTCACTGGTACCATTCGCTAAGTACTCTGCTAGTTGTGGATGGGGCAAACTTTCATGCCTTTAGTGAAGACTCACGCTTACTCTGATCTTACCAGACACTAAGATCAGTGTCTGGCCATAGTATATGCTATATAATCACTACTTTATTATTATTATTATTATTATTATTATTATTATTATTATTACCAGAGGCCTGGTGCATGAAAATTGGTGCACTGGTGGGATCCCTCAGCCCGGCCTGCCCCCTCTCACAGTCGAGGAGTCCTCAGGGGATGTCCTACTGATGGCTTAGGCTTACTCCCCATGGGCCTAAGCCACAGTCTGGCTTCCCTCTGCGGGAGGTGACTGGCTGATCAGGGGAAGGTGCTGCTCCCATCACCCTGCTGCTGCTGCCACTGTCAGCCACCACAGCTGACAGCCCTCACAGCCACCATGGCTGCCGGCTCTCCTTGGCCCTTGCAGCCACTGTGGCTTTGTCCGGAAGACGTCTGGTCTATCTGGTCTAATTAGCACATTACCTTTTTATTAGTATAGATTATTATTGCTATTATTTAGAACTCCTGGGTTTCTGGTGAATCCCAGGTTCAGGCTGTGGGCAGGGTTTTCTCAGAATGCTGCCACTCTGATTGTACAATTCTCTTCATAGGCAAAATATTAGCCACAGGCTGTCCGAATTTACTCTGTTCTAGGGCTAGTGTGGCAATGTGTTCAGTTGGTCTTTGGTGCACTTGGATTTTTTTGGTGTAGGAAATGTTTCATTTAATCACTTTTGGCAGCCTTTTGTAAAAGCAATGTTTTCCCCAAAAAGAGATTTATCTCCAGTTGTCTTATGATTTGGGCTTATAATGCGTCTGAGTTGATGTTGGGTGATATTCTTTGATGTAAAAACTGTGTTTTTCATAGTGCAGCCAGTGTGTCTTTTCACCAGGGCTGAGATCAAAGTAAGTTCTTCATGAGAACTGAGAAATGATTTCTTTGATGGTGAAATCTTGCTTTTCAGTGGGTTTCTAAAAGTTATTGAAGGGCTATGTGAACAAATCAAAGTAATACATCTTTTAGTGTTTACAACAAACTGTAAGTTAAACTTATGAGCTTCATTGGAATTGATTAATGCAAATGGTCTTTTGTATAATGGATAATGAGAACAGTGAGCAATCTAAGAAAATCTTCCTTCTCAGACTTTCTCCCTTAAAGCTAAACCCTTCAGTTTATTGTACTTTAATGTCTCCCTATAATTATATTAAATTTATGTTTATTACTAAACTTGTAACAGCCTTATCAGAAATGTCAGCCACCTCCATAACTATTTCCTTGAACATATATACTTTTTTCACCATCATAGCAGCCATTTCAAATCACATCCTTTTAGAGCTAGTAAAGGACTTCAGGCTCATTTAGTATAAACTCCATATTTTACAGTTGAGGAATCAAGGGCCCAGTGAGGTCAAATGTCTTGCTCCCAAAATTACCGCATCAGCTTCTTGCTGGTTTTGAACTTGAATTTTTGAATGAGTTATAAGTAATGTATAGAATATCATCCATTTATAAGATGAATAAACTTTTCTTTAGAATTTTAACTTCCTGGAAAGAATTTTTCAAGAGAGAATAATATGACATCATCTAATCAATCATATTGTCTTTATAGATAATAAAACCTTTGGTGGTGATTATAGAAAACACAAGACTAGACAAGGAAAGAGAGGGTGCCTAAGCTGTACTATCTAATAGTACCCAGTAGCCACATGTGAATATTTTATATTTAAAATTAATTAAGAGTAAATGCAATTAAAATGTTATTCCCTTAGTCCTACTAGTCACAGTTCAAGGGTTCAATAACCACATGTAGCTAGTAGCTATGATATTAGGCAGCACAGAATAGAACATTTCTATTATTCCTGAAAGTCTTGTTAGACAACACTGGAAGGCTGGTTTGGACCTCCACTGAGCTTCCAATTTTGTTGGAGCCTTCCCAACCTGAAAGGTCCTTCCTTCTTGAGGTAGGTGTCAGTTCAAAAACCTGGTTAATATCTCAGGTAACATAAAAAGACTTTCCGAAGTGACAATCTATTCAGCTTCAAAGCTGCATCACCACTCCCTGACCAAAAAATGAAGACTCCATATCTTACCCTCCTGGCCCACCTCACCCCTGGCCTGTTTTGGGAGTGAAAGTGCAGGAAAAAGCACAAAGAAGGGAGGGGTGAAGATTCAGCATTTTGTAGGTATATCCAAACTTTCAGAGCCCTGTTTAAGTTCCCTATCCTCTTTGACCCCACACTTCCCAAGCCCTCCAATCTCATATTACACAGGTGTGAATTTGATGAGGTCTAGCTACTTTCTGCTGCTTTAAAGCTAGAGGAGGTACTTAAACAGATACAGGGGAAAGATATGAGTCAAGGCAAGAGCCTCAATCAATCCCTCACAAAGTTCACTGAGGGTTCTCAGCAAACTTAGCCCAGTCAGCTCCACTGAGGGTTTAAAGATTGCAAAAATTTCTTTATTGAGACTCCTTGTTCTATGGGCCTTTTTCATTTTCAGCTCCACTAGCCCAAAGGCCTGAGACTGGGTCTGGCTGTCAAGAGCCTTCACTGCCCACCTTGGCAGTGCCTTGGTCTAAACCAGACAATGGTAATAACAAGGGGTTATTGACTTAATAGGTCTGCCTTCTCAGAAGAATATACATTTCAGAAGTCACCTCCACACCCTTCCTGCTCCTCTTCTCCCACTCTCTGTTTACTGTCCAGTAATACGAGGAGTTAAAACTAAT
This sequence comes from Myotis daubentonii, assembly GCF_963259705.1. Lineage (NCBI taxonomy): Eukaryota > Metazoa > Chordata > Mammalia > Chiroptera > Vespertilionidae > Myotis > Myotis daubentonii. The sequence goes on along the minus strand of NC_081861.1, from coordinate 127,643,897 downwards.
TGATTTCTAAGCCCCTTCCAAGCACAGAAGCTGTCAAATCTGCTGTTTCTGAGTAATGCTCATGCCTTAGCCCAAAGCAACACTTGCCTGGGGGCAAGCACTATCTCCTGGCAGTGAAAGTGCCTTCTTACTTCCATCCACATTTTTCTTTTTTTTAATTTACTGATTGATTGATTGATTAAGGTATTACATATATGTCCTTATCCCCACATTGCCCCCCATCTCCCCACTCATGCCCTAACCATCCCTGGTGTCCGTGTCCATTGGTTCGGCTTATATGCATGCATACAAGTCCTTTGGTTGTTCTCTCCCCCTTACCCCCACCCTCCCCTACCTTCCCTCAAAGGTTTGATGGTCTGATCGATGCTTCTCTATCTCTGGATCTGTTTTTATTCATCAGTTTATGTTGTTCATTATATCCCATAAATGAGTGAGATCATGTGATATTTATCTCTCTCTGACTGGCTTATTTCATTTAGCAAAATGCGATCCAGTTCCATCCATGCTGTTGCAAATGGTAAGAATTCCTTCTTTTTTACCACAGCATAGTATTCCATTGGATTCCATCCACATTTTTCCTCAAACTGCATTCTTATTGATTCTTTCTTCCTCTACTTTATGTAGATTCCCTATTCAGCAGAGGAAAGAAGCAAACAAAGTATTCTCATGGTTTTGGTTGTTAAAACTGGGATCCTGAAAACACTTCACTAGAGTCATTAATGATGGAGAGATTGTCCCCTTGGCCATCACCACACCTAAAGTAAACCATGGTTTTGAACAATGCAGTTCCTTAGAAACCTTGAAAACTTAAGTGTTTCTCTGAGATAATAACAATAGCTGCCATTTATTGAGTAACTATTATATGCCAAGAATGCTTACTTGGCTCTTTATAGGCCAGTGGTTCTCAAGCTTCCTAATGCCACGACCCTTTAATACAGTTCCTCATCTTGTGGTGACCCCCAATTTCATTGTTACAAATTGAACATAATTAAAGCATAGTGATTAATCACAAAAACAATATGTAATTATATGTGTGTTTTCCGATGGTCTTAGGCGACCCCTATGAAAGGGTTATTCAACCCCCAAAGGGGTCACGACCCACTGTTTGAGAACGCTGTTATAGGGACTATCTCATATTCATTCTAGCATCATCTCCATTCTACAGAGACAAAATATATTCAGGTAGTCCTGGTTATTTGTGCTGATTCACACACCTAATATTTTGGAGGCAGGCACAGAATAAAACTTTATCAATTGCTACAGTCCATCTGTTTTACACTCTGCCATTAATTTTCAAATTATGTTCTAAGGAATCCTAAATATCCTAAGATGTTTAAAACTGTTGAGGGGCTTGGAGAAAGATGAGGGAAGAGAAAAGAGAGAAGTCACCTCTATGTCTTATCTGTCCCATTCATTCCCCTGTCCCAATTTAACCCCAGCAGACACTGTTTTAACTGTTTTAAATCCTGGGATTGCATATATGCTTTCTCAGCCTAAAAAATAATTCAAAACACATTGTACTAGGGTCTGCTCTCTCCAATGCCTGTCTGACACCATTCCAGCAATAGATTTGTCCATTTATAACTAATTGACATTTACATGTTAATTTATCCCACATTTGAAGAATGATTAATTTTAAAAAAATCATTGTATATATTTAACTACATTGTCTTAGTTACAGATTTGAAAATACTCTGGTAGAAATTGATTATTCATAGAAATGAGAGTCCAATTCATCAGAAAAGAATAGAAGGTGTCTGGGCTATTGCTGCTTACTTTCTCTCTAAAAATAAATTAGGTTTTGATAAGATGATCATTTGGTGTGTGTGATGGCCCTTGGCAAACAATATATTCATTTTCATTTTCTTCCAAAAGGATCATTTTCTCAATCAGAGGAAATGGGATTGACTTTCAAAGAGGGGTTTGTTCACTCTACTCATTTTTTAACCACTTACAGAACTTATAGCTTCATATTTTTTTCTATTAGGTATAACTGCTTGGAAGCCTGAATAGAAATGAGTTTCAATTCATTCTGTACTTCCTACAGTGGACCTTTTTTTCCAGAAATGTGCAAAGATGTCCCTCAAAATATATCTTGCTTTGCTCATGCTGTTCTTGGAGGTTCATCACTGCGTGTTCAAATGTGCATGCATACTAACACTGAGGCCTGGAAGTGCCTGTGTGTAAAGGGGTGACAGGGACATAGTATTCTCCAAGTATCTTCGACAGTGTTACCTTGGAACAAAGAACATTGCAAGTCACTTAGCGCAAGAGGAAGCTGCCCTTGGGCAGCCTATTTATTCAGTCCACTCATCAAACAGAAATAAAATATATTAATGTCTTTTATGAGTAACCAGAGAAGGGAATCAGAGATGTTCAGATAGGGGTTAAATAACTTATTGGTGAAGATATTACAAACAGATTGCATCACAGACTATGAAAATCAGAGTTTTAGAAATTTAGAGTCCTTCCCATATTGGAATTCTATGCTTGTGACTTATAGATTTGGATCCAGAGGGAAGATGAGGCATCTAGCTCATGATGATGGTTGGTTGTTTCCGTTTGCCAGGAATGACTTTGGTTCTTATACCAAAGAACTGATCTTTAGTTAGAGTGGTAAGTTGATCAAAAAGGTTGCCGAGGGACTGTGAGATACTTAGTCATAAAATGAAATAGAAAATACATTCTGGGGGAGACAAGGCTACAATATTATGTTCCCAGGGAAAGTGGCATGTTTGTTGATAGTAAAGTGTGTATTTTTTTTCTTGGTTATTTTCAATGCTCTTTAGAGGAAAGAGAAAAGGGAAATAGTGATGACCTGGAAATGAAAGGAAGGTTCTATGGGAAAGGGTACCCTCAATACCTGGGAGAATCATAACAGGATCCCTCCAAGAGGCATCCCAGCAGTACATATATCAGTGAGCATTCAGGCTCAAGGAAGCTGCAAGAACTTTGTGATACCAGAGAACTGAAAGAGTATGATGGCAGTGGTCAGAGGTACTCAACACCAAACCAAGGATGAGACTCCCCCAACCCCCCAAAAAAACCCCAAACGAAAACAAAAACACAGAGAAAACCCTGCCACTTGTCTCTTAGAAGCTTTACCATGTACTTGCCATAACATTAATTTCAGATATCAATGAGTACACACTAATGAGCTAATGAGCATTGAATGGGCACAGCAAGAGTATTCTCTCCTTTCACTGTGGACTGTCATATCATCATTTGGCCCTCAATACAACCCCATGATGAAGAAGAAATTAAAGTTCATAGGGGTTCACATAGCGAGGTGGTGGTGCCATGATTGAACATAATACGTGTCTGATCTAAACCCAATATTCTTCAAAATTTTTCTAACACCCCTCAATTAGGAAGTTAGGAAGACATAGGAAAGTTTATGGAGATAGCCAAATCCTTGGTGGAAACAAAACTATGTTATAGTATTTCCTTATCTTTGCCATTACAAAGATTATATTTTCTAATGTTCCAAGAAAATGTTCACACATTTAGCCAGGGGGAAGAGAAATAGGCCCTATTCTTTGGTATTATTTTCTTTTAAATTTTATTTAAAATGAGATCAATAAGCACAGATTATAATTAATATATGACTTTCAGATAATTTTTCTTGGCTTAACCCTTGATAGAGAATCAATTATTTTCCCAGAGAGAGGGTGAAGAAAAGCCAAATTAATCAAGAACCAACAGCAACTTAATTTAATGTGGTTTCCATTAGAGTATAAAACACTCATATTGCTCACTTTTAAATTTAGGTGCTGAGAACAGAACATTTTTTTCATAAGAACAAATAATATTAAGTACTTTAAGTTCCTTATGAAGGTTGGACAAGTATAAAATATGGTAAGAAAAATATTTAAAGAAGGGCAGAACTGTTTAAGAGACCCTGCCTCTGACAAGCTTTCAGTGGGCTGTGCTCTAAGTTCTTGATTACAGTGGTCCCCTTTTATCCATGATTTCACTTTCTGTAGTTTCAGTTACTTTCAGTCAACCACAATCTGAATATATTAAAAGGAAAATTACAGAAATAAACAATTCATAATTTTGAAATCACATGCCATTCTGAGTAGCAAGATGAAATCTCACACCACCTACCCCATCTTGCCCAGGATGTGAATCATCCCTTTGTCCACATTTCCACACTGTGTATGGTCCCAGTCTGTTAGTCACTTAGTAGCTGTCTCTGTTATCAGATTTACTGTCATAGTACTTCTGTGCTTGTTTTCAGTAGCCCTTATTTTACAAAAATTATGGAAGACAATCATCAGTTGGAACACAGCATTAAAGTCACCCGTATGATCACCAAAAAATTAGAAACTGCAGCAACACTTTAATGAGTAAAATAAAAAAAAGAGAGAGACAATATCTGATTATAATTTTCTTCCAAAATGTTTTGGCAAAAAACCTTCAACTATTGAGGATCCGTAACCATGAACATCATCTGCTCCTGACATCCAACCATCAATGCCTTCATGGTTCAATGATCCAGGATCACCTGAAACAGATGATCCTTCTTCTGATGTATTGTCAGTAGGTCATTAGTAGTCTAATGCTACATCATTCACCCCAGTTCATCCCATCACATAGGCATTTTATCATCTCATATCACAAGAAAAAGAAGGGTAAGTACTGTATAACAACATATTTTGAGAGAGAAAGCACATTCATAAAACTTTTATTACAGTATATGGTTATACTTGTTATATTTTATTATTAGTTATTATTAAGATGTTACTGTGATTAATTTATAAATTAAACTTTCATAGGTATGTATGTATAGGAAAAAACAAGGTATAGAGCTTGGTATTAAATGTGATTTCAGGCATCCACTGGGGATCTTGGAATGTATCCCTATTGGATAAGGGGAAATTGCCTTATTTAGCTGCACGAGCCTGGGCAAACTATAGAGAGTTAGAAACTACATAAAACTGAGGCTTTGAACTCTGAAAGACTCGTATTATTAATGAGGAAATTAAGTCTCACCCATAGTAAATGATTTGCCGGCCATCAAACAAATAGTGGAGGACTAGGACTGTCCTTTTTCACTCACTTAACTTCTAGGTACCATAGTATCCTACTTTGTAAAATGAAGGAATATGAATAAGAAGCAACCTGATATTATGGAAAGAACACTTGACTTGGAGATCAACATCCTGGATTTGAGCTCCCTTCTCCAATGCCTGCCCATTAACCTTAGGCAAATGCACATCTCTTTTTCAGTTTTCACAAATTTTAAATTTGAAATGAAGATTTCTGTCCAAACCATATCACAGAGGTATTGAGAGAAACTAATAAGACAATACACATGCAAGTACTTTGAAAATAGTGAAACACTGCACAGGAGCAAATGAATTACTATAATGATAATGATGATGATAAAGTCCTCTTGCTCTCAAATTCTTATTGTAAAGGAGAGCTTGTATTTGAAAGAAGTGGAAGAGATTATATTGGTAGAACGAGAAACAAATTATGTAGACTCATAAATGACAAGATGTAAGTTTAAATGGCTTTTTAAAGATAGAGTGCAATTAGTAAGATTGCCAAATAAAACACAGGAATTCCAGTTAAATTTTAATTTCAGATAAAGAACAGATTATTTGTTAGTATAATCTGCTGTTTATCTGAAATTTAAATTTGCCTGGATATCCTCTATTTTGCTTACTAAATTATGCAACCCTAACAGTTGAGGGATTTCTGTGAAGGTTAGTCAGTGAAATATAACTAAGCATGTATGAAGCAATGGTTTGGGACTATTGTAGGTATATGGGAATCAGAAAGGAGTAGAAGCAAGGAGATTATCTTGGTTTGGGTTTCTCTAAAAACAGAACCTAAGAAAGAAGTTTAGGGCAGTAATTAATTATATGGGAGGTGAGGCCAGTAAACTTGGTGGGGAAGAGAGGAAAGTGAGAGCCACTCTAAGGGTGCATTATGCATGTCATTACTTTCCGCAGTGGGGGTTGGATTCCACTGGTTTCAATGAAAAGGCTACATAATACCTCCTAGGGGGAGGCTAGGGCATTTGGTCACCAGCTCCCAGCCCCTTACTGATTAAGGGTTTTCCCTGGCCATTGAAGAGGATCAGAATATGCCACACCAAAATATCCTACTGTGGCATATATATTATCTTGAACTGAAGGCAATGGAAAAACAGCATACATAACAAAACAAAACTCGCTATCCTCCTGTTTTTGCCTAAAAGTATGGCATAAATTTCCCTTCGTGAAGGTTTTTTCCCCTTCCTTCCCTCCTAACAGAGAAGTCAGAACAACCCTTATTCTCTGGAGACAACTCCAGACTCTTATCATTCCAGAGGCAACACCAAGAGGAAACTGCAATAATAAACCTTATCTAAATAACCTTTATCTTCTATTAGTTTCCCCCATATATTTACCTTCTCAAAATTTATTACCCCTAGAAGCTCAAAACCCTTTTCTTTTGTCCTGTCTCTTCTCCATAAATTTACTGCTCTTAGTTGAAATGGTATATAAGCATCCATGTCTGACTGCCTTTGGGCTTTTTAATTCATCTTCTTTGAGAACCCAACACCATATTAAAATATTAACATCAAATAAAATTGGTATGTCTTTTTTCCTGATTATATGTTTGTTTGTTTTTTGTCAATTTAATTTGTAAGTCTCGGTGCACTGAACTAAGAAGGTAGAGAAAAAGTTTTTCCACCTCTACAGGGAGGTTAACACCCATGCACATATAGGCTGCATACACCCTTGGGATGAGCTGTTTCCAGAAGCTTCAGAGAAAGTCAGAGGCAGTAAGGCCTGCAACAGTTCAAAATGGGATGTATTGGCAGTAGTCTTATCCTATACTAACTGTCCACTGAAAGGGCGAGGGCTATGCCCTCCATCTTGCCCCGTACCCTCCATGTTGGGGCAAGCCGCCATGTGCTCAGGAGAGTACCTTCTTCCCGGAAGCCCAGGCCCCTGCTGGCCACGCCTGGGATTTCTTTAAACTAACCAATGACAATCAAGGGACGTGCACGCCATAGAGATGACCACATCCTGTGTAAGAAGATATGACTGGCGCCTGGCCAATCGGCAGGGCCCACAGTCAGCTCCCCTCCCCTCACTCCACCCCCTATTAAAACCCTGTTTTTCCCACGGTGGGGTCACTCTGCTTCCGGTCACTGCGTCGGCCAGAAGGCAGGGTCGAGTTAGCTAGCTCAATAAAGGACCCTCTGCTTTTGCATCGGACTGGCTCCCTGGTGTGGTTTTCTTGGGATCTTGAAATCTGGGCATAACATCCACCATAACTGCAGCAGAAATAAGAAGAACCAATTGAAGACTAGCTGAAGAGAAGTTTGTTTACAGAAGAAGCCCTGGGCAAAAAACCTTCAACTATTGAGGATCCCTAACCATGAATAACAAGGCTGTTATGAAGAGTGTAGATATGAAAAGGGCTGCCCTGCTCCCATGGGCAGTGGTTGAGATTCCGGAGGGATATCGCAGCTGCTCAGGTTCCCCCTGAGAAGAATGGGACTTCAACCCCAAGCTGGGCTCCCCAGTCCAGAGCACTAGAACCAGGAAGAGGTGTACACATAATATCTGGCTGTGAAAATCAGTGGGGATTCTGTCTACCAGGGAGAGATAGAGATATTGGCACCCTCTTAAAGGGCCAACACACAAAATTTTATTTGCAGCCACCCACCCTGGGCTCTGACAGAGTGAGGGTGGAGCGGACTAGAGTGGCATGAGGAGACACTGGGGTTTGTGTTTCTGGGGAGAGAGCTGAAGGGACAGCCACCAGGATCCCTGTGCTGAGTCACTCTCTCACACTTGCAGAAACCATCATTCTTGGGTGGAACACTCCCCTCTATATGGCATCAGTCTGGAGGAATGCAATAGCCCCACCTTCTGTATTCCTTGTTGCCCCACCCTACAGAGTTTACACCATTCTTAGGAGTCAGTTTCCTGGCCTGAGGTGTAGAAGTCTGAGCAGATTCAGGCAGTGTCAGTGACTGAGTAGTATGGCTTTGGGGTGGGATCCATTCCTCCCACTTTCCCACCAATCTGACTGGTTCCTCCACTTCTTGAGAGATCCACTAGATCTATTCTCTTGGCTCCTGGCAGTCTCACCCTCCTAAATCCTGGTGGCTTGTCACTCGGTAAACACCAAACTAATTTGATCACATTAATCCCAAATGGACAATAGCTTTGTTGCAATGTATGGATGTTTATGGACAATTTAATTATGATCCTTTGGTAATGAAGCAAAAAGGAAGTTAATTGAAGGCAAATTGAGAAAAATACATAACTGCTATCACTAGCATAAGCCACAGCCTACCACAAGTTAGACAAGTCTAGTGTGTCTCAGGAACATTTTTTTCTGGGCCTGGGACAAGTTCTGTTCTATAAATGCTCCCAGTAACCACGTGTGGTGGGCATTCTCATGCACCATCTGGATTCCACTTAAATGAAGAACTTCTTGCCCCAGATGCTGAGAGTGCTATCTGAAGACAACTTTCAATTGACCCCTTAGGAGTTGTTGTAGATGCTCTCAGCAGCTAAGCCAGGGGTGGGCAAACTTTTTGACTCGAGGGCCACAATGGGTTCTTAAACTGGACCGGAGGGCCGGAACAAAAGCATGGATGGAGTGTTTGTGTGAACTAATACATGTTAACACTGCTGCTGGTGAAGGAGTGGAGGGGAGAGCAAGAGAACCCTCCGCTCTTTCGGCTCCGCGGGCTGGATAGAACAGCCGAACGGTCCGGATTCGGCCTGCGGGCCGTAGTTTGCCCACGGCTGAGCTAAGCCATAGGCCATGGCCTTCTGAAGGGTGATGCATTCCAATGACTAATGGAGATGGGGGTACAAAGGCCTAGCAATCTAATTCTAAAGAGGGCCTCTCCATGAAGTCACCACTGGCTGTCATTGCCTACCTCACAGCTTCACTTTGTCTGCCCAGTTCTGCTTCTTTTCACCCCCTTCTACAAAATACTGCTTAAGAAACTTCCTGGAAGTAAAATACATTTCAGTATCTGCTTCCAACAGAAACCATCCTGTAGCATCATGCAATCTACCTTTGTCAGTTAAGTGTCTGCAAGTAACAGACGACTCCATTTCAATGGGCTTAAACAAGGAAATACTGTTATCTCATATTACCTGAAGTCCTGAGGCGGGGTTGTTCCAGGGTTAGTTAATTCAGTGACTCACTAAAATCAACTCCTCAAGGTTTCTCTCTTTCTGCTCTGCCACTGTCAGCATGGTGGCATTGCAAGCAGATATGAAAATGTACTGAAAAAGGAAAAGGACTGATACTTTCCAGGTGAATCTTTTTTAAGAACAAGACATCATTTTTTTAGAAACCCTCTCTGGCTGACCTCCCTTCAGTTACTGGCCAGAACTGGGACTCACACCTGTCTTCAAACCAATAACTGGCAAGGGAGTGAGATGGTTTTTTGCAGAAACTAATCAAAGTTTCCTTCTGAATTTTTTGAGAGATGGGCATACCCCTGAAAAAAAACAGGGTAACTACATTGCCACCCCCTAAAATGTGTTTATTCGGCATTTTCCTTCCAAGTCGCTAATTTTACATAACTTAAAATCTAGGTTAGGTAGCTTGAGGGAACTGTTATTTTTATATAAGGCACCTGGATGGACCTTCTGTGAATCTCCCTACAAGGACAGTTAAATGACTTTTTTTTTTTGGCCGGGGGCTGGCATATGTGGTATTGTTTTGTAATCACCAGTGAGTCTACTACACATTATATATATATGAATTTTCACCAGGGCTTGAGTATACTGGAAAGTGGCAGCATCTGAAATCCTGCACTGAGTTTAGTGAATTTGGAAGAAAGAGTTTAAGAAGTACATTTCAAATATGTCACTCACAAAAAGACAAATACTGTATGCTTCCATTTATATGTGGTCCCTAGGCTAGTCAAACTCATATAGAAGAAAGTAGAATTATGGTTGCCAGGGGCTGGGGTTAAGAGGGAATGGGGAGTTAGTGTTTGATGGATATAGATTCAGTTTTGGAGTAAGAAAAAGTTTTGGAGTTGTATGGTGTTGATGGTTGTACAACAATGTGAAAGTACTTAATGTCACTGTATACTTAAAAATGGTTAAAATGGTCAATTTTATCTGATGTATATTTTACTACAAGTTAAAAAAGGAAGCACATCTCTAGACAATCAATACCTGTGGGGGGGAAAAACGAACAGCTGGGGTTTAGCAAAAAAAAAAAAATTATATATATATATATATATATATATATATATATATATATATATAATCTCTCACTGGAACTGTTTTAGCTTATAAACACCTACTGCAAGCATATTTTATTTTGTTATATTTGTAAAGTAGCTTTGAGTATTTTAAATGATTGTGGCTTTTAGCTCATCATGTAGCTAAATTAATTCTAAAGAGAGGTTTAAATTAAAAGGGTTACTTCTTCCTGAATAACATTCCATTATTTTTATAATAGCCTTTAACCATCATATTCAGAAGATAAGATGAATGGCTACTTATTTAAATCTTATTTAGTTCTATGTTCATATTATTTTCTGAATTATGTGAAAAGAAGTTGTGTTGAGACAAAACAAAGTAAGACAAACATATTAATGTTTTTTTAATAGCTTGACTGGGAGTTTCATAAATCTCATTCCTAACCAAAGTATGTCACTATAAATAAATTCCAATTTATCACCTGCCCAGAAAAAATACTCCACTAAAATATTTTTTTTAGCTATTTAAAGCCAAAAAGGGTATATCCATTGATGTAAAGCAAATTTTTGCACTAGCAAGATGCTGCTTTAGGTAATTGCTTATTAAAAATTTGTTTTTATTGATTTTTGAGAGAGAGGAATGGAGAGGGTGAGATAGAAAGATTGATGTGACAGTGAAACATTGATTGGCTGCCTCCTGCATGCCCCCTATTGGGGATCAAGCCCACCACCTGGGCAGTATCCTAATTGGGACTTGAACTGGTGACCTTTGGTGCATTGGTCAATACTCAACCACTGAGCAACACTGGCCGGGCTGCTTTAGGTAATTTCTAAGGGCTTTTTCAACTCTATGATTCTGTGATATGCTGAATCTTTAAAAATGACTCTCTCAGAGAGAGGGAGTAACATCAGTAAAATGGCAGTATAGGAATTTCTAGTGCTCATCCCCTCCCAGAAATATCAATTTGAACAATTATCTGCACAGAAAAATACCTTAACAAGAACTAAGGATTCCAGGTGAGGGATTACAACATCAGAGAGAAGCATAGAAATACAAGATGCCCTGGAGATGAAAGGAGAAATAGACTCACATTACCCTATCACCCCTCCTCCAATCCCAGGCAGGCCAGCAAGGAGAGAGACACCTTCCCAGTGGGAGAAGGAGAGGGAAGTGCTTCATCTCACTGTGGACGCCAGTGACACCAATTCTGGCTAAGTGCTAAGTGGTTCCCAGTGAACTCCCACAAATTAAGTCCCTTGACCCACCCAGATGCCTACTGGCTCCAGTAGCCCTGTGTCTCCTGGCTTCCAGAGGGCTCCCATACACTCAGGCTTGAAGACATTCCAGCATCAGCCGGCTTCCGAGGCCCTGAGTTGCTTTGGTGGCACAAGTCTCCCAATCAGCCTCCACAAACCCAGTTTGCCAGTTGGGTCAGCATCAGGCCAACTACAACAGACCCAGGCTTTCATCCTACCTCAGCTCCAGACTTGCTTCCTCAGATTTAGAGTCCAGACCAGGTCCTATGGACCCAGGTTTTCAGCTGGTCCCTGTGGGCCCAGCCTCCAGGACAGCTACTGTGAAACCAGACTCCCAGACCATCCCAGTACCAGACCTGTCCCCAGGCACCAAGATACTGGGCCTACCGCAGTTGTTCTTGGTGTTTGGTTGGCCTCTGTGGACCCAGGATCCTGGTCTGTCCATACAGATCCAGGTCCCAGGATCATCACGGCAGATTCAAATGTCAGACCTACACCAGTGAATCGAGCTCCAGACCCCTCACCTACTGACCCAGGCACTGGGTTGGTCCCCATGTACCCAAGCATCAGACTTGCCCACCTGTTGACCCAGGTACCAGACCTGCCTACCCAAGGACTCTAGCAGCAAGCCTTCCCACAGACACCGCCAAGAGTTCTCATCATAAAGAAGATTTATTTATTCATCTTTATTTTTTGTATCTATATGAGACAATGGATGTTAACTAAATTTATTGTGGTAATCAATTCACAATACATACAGGTATGGGAAAAAGTAGTTTTACAATTGTAATATAAATAAATAATACAATAATAAATAATAACATAAGAATAAACTCTGGTTCGCATATTCAAAACTGTAAACCTACTTAGCCCTCTCCTGTGTAAATCATTGTGCTGTACACCTTAAACTTATACAGTGCTATGTGTCAATTATATATCAGTAAAACTGGGAAAAATAGAAATACCATATGATCTAGCAATCCCATTTCCGGGTATGTATTCAATGAAAATGAAATCACTATCTCAAAGAAATATCTGCACCTCTGTGTTCATTGCAGCATTATTCACAACAGGCAACAACCTAATAGAAACAACCTAAGTTTACACTGATGAATGAAAGGGCAAATAAAGTGGGAATGAGGCCATGAGTGGGGGGTGGAGGGGCAATAGGGGGATAAGGAGACATATGTAATACCTTAATCAATAAAGAAAAATATTTAAAAATAAAAATGGAAATATATATTCACACACTGAAATATTATTCAGTCATAAAAAAGATAAAAATCCTGCCTTTTGCAGCAATGTGAATGGACCTTGAGGGCATTGTGCTAAGTAAAATAAGTCAGACTGGAAAGTACTGTATGATGTCACTTATATGTAGAATCAAAACAAAGCCAAACTCTTATAAACAGAGTAGAATAGTGGTTGCCAGGAACTGGAAGGAAGGGATGTAAGAAATATGGAAGATGTTGGTCAAATAGTATAAATTTCCAGATATGAGATCTAATGTATAGTAATTATCACTAAGAATACTGTATTATCTTCTTGGATGTTGTTAAGAGAGTAGATTTTAAATGTTACCACTAGAAGAAAGTGGTAATTATGTGAGGTGATTGAGTTATTAACTACTTTATTATGTTAATAATTTTATAATATATACATGTATCAAGTCATGGCATTGTAAACCTTAAACTTCTAGATATTACATATCAATATCTCAATAAAGCTGGAGAAAAAAAGAACAAAAAGAAAGAAAAAGGAAAACCAGTGATAGGCTGGTAAATTTTTAACTGACCATCATAAGAAAAGAGGTCTGATTGTTAATTCATATGGTCAATTTTATGCTAACAAGACGTCACTGAACAAAGTCGGGGAAAGATGTGTGCAAAGTTGGATGTCAAACTGCTGGCTCCAGCACATTACCAATAAATCATCTTATTGGCTCATGGATATAGAGCTAACTACCTTTTGTTAATGGATCAGATTTCTTCTAAGTCAAAGTGGCAGATAGTAGTGTGGGTAGGTAGGAGGGATACTTCTATATAATCAAGTATATCATGGTTCAGTTGATTCTATAACAGTGAATATTGTGGAGTATAGTATTCTTATTATATTGATGAGGAAATTTGCTATGGCTTGCTAAAGAAAAAGAAAAGGCTCAATGACAGAAAATTTTTGTCATCTGACCAAAAGAGTGGACTTTAGCAGTTCAATGTTAGGCTTGAAACTAAATCGATCAGGGATAGCCATTCATATTGTGAACTTAATCTCCATTTTGTGTCTTATATTTCTTTAGTTACAAACAATAATGGGAAGTAATCCATTTTCTACTACTGTATATAGACATATTTCACTGAGTGTTTGAGAAATAAAACATTCTATTCTCCTTCTTAAAAAAGAAAGGAAATGATTCTCATTAATACTGAATAGAGATTTACTTTGAAGGAAATTTCAACATCACTATGGTTCATACCAAAAAATCAGTATTTCTCACATATTCTATAAAGTAAGAGGTCATTACTGTGGAGTCAAATACCACTCCTAAAGTGATCTGCACTATTTATTTCCATGATCCCAATTAAACTAATAAAATCTAATAGTATGACAGATGCTGCTCAGTTAGTATTTTGAGAATTCAAGAATAGAATAAATAAATGACTGAGGACTGTCTCAGACAATTTTTTGTAGCAATAAAGAGAAACACATTATCTTGAATGCGTTTACTACCTGAAACATGAGCAGTGTAGCAGGTTCTGTTGTTGCCCATCTACATGTTTTTGATATTTGTTTTACTTCAGCATGTGGGATTATCTTCCTGAGAAATTCCTCTGGCCACGGGAGTGCCCAGCCCATGAAAGGGGAGGCCAGAAATGCAAAGGAATTGATAGTCCTGGGAAGGGTTATCTAACAATGATGACTGGGAGAGGTAAACAAATAACTCAGCTGCCTTTCTCATTTGGTGGGTAACTGAGTTGTTCTGTATGCTGTCTTCCAGGGGTCCCAGCCTTGATTGAACCTGCTGTATTGTCTATGTCAGAAATATGCTCATGAACATACCTGTATTAGCTTCCTTTCCTTCTCTGTTCCAAGTCCCTACTCCCCTACCAGTGCTTCCTGGGATTACTTCCCAAATAAACTACCTGTACTGAAATTCCTGTCCTACGTTTGGCTTTTAGGGAAACTTAAACTAGGATAATCAGTAAGGGGGATATAATCTCATAGGAATCCAAGAACTGGCAATGGAATGAGTCTCATGACAAATGGGTTTGGCATTGGGATCTCATGAGTATTCACTAATAAGGTTCCATCATTATAAAAATATGCTGATTTTCTTTGTGAATCTCTTCTCCTCTCCCCTCCAAAATAATGTCTCAACCTCTATTCTGCAGATATTTTCTCAATTTTGGAGCTCCTACTTATCCATAAATTTGAATTACTCATAATGTTGACTCACTCATGGCCTATCATGACCCTCCCACTTCTCTCTACTTCATGAGTTTTCAGTTTCAGGCTTCACTGTTAATCACAGGACTCTAATTTCATTTTTTCAACTCAAATGGTGCAGAGTGAAAATCTAATGTACTCAATATTTGAGCAGAATTGATTATAATATATAAGTGATGCACATTTAGGCATCATTCAAGATACTTATATCAGAGTGAAAGAGGCACTGTTAACAATTAAGCCAGCATAATAGGTACAAACCAGGATTTTCTGGGCAAATAGAGATGTATAGTCACCTGGGAATATGACACTGATCAATTTATATGGGCTTCTCTAAGATTGGTTGCTCAGTAATTATCAGATTAGCCCTGACTTTTATGTGTGTGCAAGGAGTTGGGGGGTGGCTGGCACATGATCATCCATTAAAGAGACCAATGATTTTCTAAGAAAATGAAAATATGATAATTGTTAAGTTATAGAGCATCTATACTATAGGACTAAAAGGACCTTTATAGATCACCAGTGTTCCTCATACCAAACTTTGGGAACCACCCAAACAATCCACTGTTTGATGAATCATCAGAATACATTCTAGGGGTGAAGGTAACTTTTTTATGAATTCAACTATAGCCTCTTTTGTAATGATGCAAAGCCATTCGGTAAAACATCATTCCTAAACAGGATGTTTCAAATCAGTATTGAAGTTGAAGCATGGAAGCTACTGTATCCAGTCAGTATTAGGATTGTCTAAAATAAATAATACTGAGAGCCAATGACATCTCAAATTAACTTTATTTGTTAGGATGTAATTGAAATTAAAACATTCAGAAATGTATTCAAGACTGTTTCAGATACAGTGAATGGGAAGGGAAGGCCCTGATATTGCTAAGGGAGCAAATGGCTTCTTTTAGTGTCTCACATCTCTGAAAATTAAAGAGAAGTTTGTCTAACCATTGTTCTGCATCAATGTATTATAAAATATTTAATTTTAGATTGATCTTATGAATATAATTTCTACAATTATTTCAGTAATATTATAGATAAGGTCCATTTCTTTCTATGGAGTTTCAGATAGACAAGGTAACCAAGCCTTTTTTCTACTACAGGATAACAAAAGATATAAGCTTTCAGTGATTATCTGGGTATGTAGAGCAGTGACTGGATGAGATAGCAGTCAGGAGTCCTAGGCTCAGGTTTTTTCTCAGCTACTTCTGTCTCTAACTTTGCTCATCTGAGAAATGAGTAGACTGAGCAAGATCAGACTTTTTAAGTGAGCTCTGCTGACTCACAGAGTTCCAGGTATCTGAATGGGTCACTTGAGATAGAAGAGGAAGGAGGAAGGAGGAAAGACTCCCTTTCATGTCTTAAGCAGTCAAAAAATTCAGGTTTCCAACACATTTCAAACAAATGGTGAGTTTTATGTTCTCTGTGTCCATGACTTCAGTAACCCTGTCTAAACAGATAGCTTCTAAATGTATATCTTCAAAACAAATGCCTCCTTTGAGCATCAAGTTACCTACTCAACATCTCCAACTGGATGTTCAAAAGTCTCTCGACATACCCAAGATCAAATTCTTGATCTCCCACAATCAAATGTCTTCTTGCTATGTTCCTTATCTCAATGAGCAGCATAAGTATCCATTTGTGCAATCCTCAAAACTAGGTGTTATCCTAGACATAGTCCGTTTCCTTACTTCAATTCATCCTCACTCTCATATACTACAGATCTGACTTTTTAATATCCCTTGAATGGTTTCACTTGTCTCCATTTAACCTGAAACCAATCTAATCAAAACTGCTGTCATTTCTTGCCTGGATCATGGCAACAGTTTTCTAACTAGTCTCTCTGCAACTTTGCTTAACCCAATTTCCTTTCAAAACATTCTCCATATTTAAAGCATATTTATATTTTTAATATATTTTTATTGATTTAGAGAGGAGGGGAGAAGGAGAGATAGAAATTTCAATGATGAGAGAAAAGCATTGAGGGGGGGGGATGAACTATAATAGTCATCTGAAAAAGTTTTTGTAAAGAGACCAGCCTAACACTGAGCAAATATCTCAGTAAAAATCACTGGCTGAGTGGATTATTCTCACCTAGTAAAAAAGGTGCAATTTCTTTGTATTTCTGGATGCCATGTAATATAATTGTAGATATATACACATGGAAAACTAGCTAAGAAGGCTATTTCATTACCCATAAAATTAAGGGGGGCTCTAGAAATTAAAGTACATTTTTTTGCTTTTTGCTCTTGGTTTTTCTTTTGGATTGTACCTGCTTTTCTTAGGTGAGACATGAGAGTGGTGGACTAGTCTTGTTATTCAGCAGCCATGCTCAGCATTTATGACCTAATTGTTTTTGAATACACACACACACACACACACACACACACACACACACACACACACACACATACTAGAAGCTCAGTGCATGAAATTCATGCATGGGGGGGGTCCCCTCAGCCCAGCCTGCACCCTCTCTAATCCAGGACCCCAGGGATCAGGCCTAACCCGGCAGTTGGACATCCCTCTCACAATCCTGGACTGCTGGCTCCTAATCACTCACCTGTCTGCCTGCCTGGTTGCTCCTAACTGCCCCCCCCACCGGCCTGATTGCCCCTCTCACTGCCTCTGCATGCTGGCCTGATCACCCCTAACTTCCCCCTGCTGCTGACCAGGTTGCCCCCAACTGACCCCCGCCCTGCTGGCCTGGTCGCCCCATGCAGCCTGTTGTTCAGTCATTTGTTTGTCCCTCACTAAACCCCTTGCCGACCTGGTCATAGGTAGCCATCTTGTAAGGGTGTGAGGGTTAATTTGCATATTACTTCTTTATTATATAGGATGAAAAATGTGTGAAAAATATATATGAAACATATAATGTCAGTGATACCTAATAGTTGTTTAATATATATTTATGCAATGAATAAATGTCCATGCATTTACTTAAATTACTCTCCTCAACACACTGCAGAAATATACACTGAGTGGCTAGATTATTATAACTGGCCGAATTATTATGACCACCCCATCAACATAATGAAGTGAATTAGTTATGTAAATAATAATAATAATAAAACCTTGAGAGTATTTGCTTAGGAAGTTTTCAATATTCAGTATTTTTGCAAGTGTCAATGAAGTACTGATAGGGTGGTCATAATAATCTGGCTGGTCATAATAATCTGGACCCTCAGTGTATATATGATCACACAGACACACACACACACACAAACACAATCACTTCATATTTTTCCCTTCTTTCTTCTGGCAAAATATTCTAAAATACATAAATTCATAAATGTACAGAAACCACTAAGGAAACAAACATCAGGATTAGCAAAATATATAAAGAAGGTAAATATCAAGTTTATTTCCAAAAGTTGCCATCCCCAGCCCATTATTTGCCTGTTCACTCTCAGTTCCATTCCTTGCCCTTTTCTGCCTTTCTCTGTAGGTCAAGGAACCACATATTCCAGACTTCTTTGCCAACTGGCTTCCAAGCATGATAAACCAATTAAAGGCACTGATGGAGAGGGAGGGGAAAAGCAAAAGAATATCTCACCCTATTTCTCTGTTTTGGTCAGTATCTCTGGGAGCAGCTGTATCTCTTTCATGGCTCCACTTCCTGACAGCCTCTCCCTCCCTGTTTCTAGCTTCCTGTGCATAGGTATGCTCTGGCTAGCTTCCACTGGGTTTCTATGACTCCTGGGCTCTGGTCATACCACTTTCTCTATTCTCCCTCCAATCCTTGGGTTAGTAGTGATATTGTGCTGTTTCTAATCTTTGCACCAGCTCCCTGTCACTAGTTTAGTTCGGTAGATCTTTGATCATCTCTGTGACAAACTTCCCATAATAAAATCTTCCTGTTTGAAATATCCAGCACGGTTTCCACTTTTTTTTTCAATTCATTGTTTGATGCAATTCTTGATATAGGGGTAGTCCCAAAAAACAGATACTCAAAATGAGACTCTGTTTGGGGTTAAACACAATTATGACTTCCCTATGGATGAAAAATGGGTTATCAGTAAGACATGTTTCTAGTAGACCATGACATCAATGAAAACTTGAAAGAAAGCTATAGTTCAGGCATATTTATGATGATACAAATTAATATAAATATCTTGCATATGATATTTTAAATGAGCCTTTAGCTTGTGTTGCATTAATACAATTCATGGCTGCTTGCTTTTTTGCATTTTTAACTTTGCAGACAAATGCTTTCAGTAACAGATGATGGCAAGGAGAGGGAAAATCGTTATTCTCTTAAGAACATTTAAGGGCTTGTTTTAAAGGGCTTATCTCTAATTTCCATTCTAACAGAAGACCAGGTCCCTACATCACAAGCATGAGCTTCAGAAGTGCATAGGAGTAGAAAAAAAACATGTACTACAGAATCATGAAAGCCCTTGTTTGAAACCCCAAGTTTTGGAGTCATATAGTATTGAAGAAATAATTTAAAGCTATCCATTTTTTTAGGACAGTAATAATATAGTGCAAAGAAGATTCTCAATCTAAATGTTGTGTAACATCTACTTTAAATTTTTTAAAAAATTTTCTTCAATTACATTTTACATTTAAAATTATTTTGTATGAGCATAGTAACTGGATAATCATATACTTTAAAAAATGCTTCCCCCTGATATTTCCAGTACCCACTGGCACCATACATGGTTATTATAATATTATTCACTATATTTCCTATGCTAGTCTACATTACATCCCCATGGCAATTTTATAACTACCAATTTGTAGTTCTTAATCCCTTCACCTTTTACACTCAGTCCTTCAAACTCCCTCCTCTCTGGCAACCACTGGTCTGTTCTCTGTTTCTCTTTTGTTTGTTCATTTACATTGTTCTTTAAATTCCACATATAAATGAAGACAAATACCATATGGAACATATACTTTTAAGAACTATATCCTATATGTGGTCCAGGAAACATAAGATAGTTACCAAATGTTCCTCTATAACAAAACATATTGATCCAGTGGATATAATTGTTCAAAATGGAAGAGTTAAATATGTGGATATCCTCAAAGTCAGCTTTCTTGATCATCTGGGAAAATGACATCCTTTATATCAGGAATGGGGAATTTTTATTTGTCACTGGGCCTTAGAAACCATAAATTCTGAGTCATGATAAATGATTTCACTCTTACTGCAAAAATGACTCACAACTTTGAGCCCAATAGATTGTTTTGAAAGCTATATTACATTTATTTGGCTAACTTCCTTATTTAAAAGCAATATCCATATGGACCTTCAGATAAATTCCCTTCCAGAACAGGTAATATAAGCAAGCAGTCCATGAAATTGGAATGTTTGTAAGCTACTTTGTATTATGCAGCAGATTTTGTTCTTATTGTGGCCTTAGTTTTTGTTAAACTGTAACTGCCTCTATTTTCCTTATTCTCCTTTTTGACAATCAGACATTGACAGGTGTGCTGGGTTTGAAGAATCACATAAAAAGTCCCACAAGGCCATTTTTAGGTTGTTCACTAATTTAATTTAATAGAGACTGAGGGTGAAGTATAGAATTTTATTTTGTGCGCTGTAGTATTAAATATTTATCTGTGGACTCTTCCATGCCTGAGATGAGAACAGCAGTAGGAACGCCTTACTGATCCACTGTCTTCAAGGTTAATGAGAAAGGAAAAATAAAAGAAAAATGATCTCTAGGTTTGCCAAAGGTAAAGAAACAATTAAAGTCAAAACTTACATTTTGTGGTTTAAGAATATGAAAAATACTAACAAGACTCAGCACTGCCAGGGTGAGGGGAAATGGACAAATGTCCTTCCAGAGGGTATTTTATCTTAAGGAAATGCTCACATAGGTATAATAGTCCCAAGGATATTCATCAGATAATTAAACAATGAAAAAGGAATAGAAACAAAGCCAATCATTATCAATTAGGGCACTATTCAAGAAAAACATAGTTTATATTTTATTTTGGTTACTTCAGATTTGTGTGGTAGCCACTAGTCACATATAACTAATAAACACTTGAAATGTGGCTAGATAGACACCTGATTTCAAAGATTTAATATGAATAAAGAATACAAAATGAGCCTGGCTGGCATGGCTCAGTGGTTGAGCATTGACTTATGAACCAGGAGGTCACAATTTGATTCCTGGTCAGGGCACATGCTCAGGTTGTGGGCTCGATCCTCAGTGTGGGGCATTCAGGAGGCACCTGATCAATCATCCTCTCTCATCACTGATGTTTCTCTCTCTGTCTCCCTCTCCCTTCCTCTCTGAAATCAATAAAAAATCTAAAAAGAAAAGAAAATAAAAAGTTAAAAAGAATATAAAATATCTCAATAACTTTTATTTTGAATTTCTACTGAAATGATAATTTTATGTATTGAGTTAAATAAAGCATTGTTAAATTAATTTCAACTGTTTCTTTTTACTTTTTAAATATGGTTACTAGAAAACTTTAAATCACATATATGGCTCACATTGATGGCTGCCATTATCTTTCTAGGGATAGCATTGCTCTAGAAGCAAAGCTTGAGACAAGGATTTATATACATCTAATTTATTAAGAAAGTGGTTCTAGGAAAAACTGGTAAAAGAGCAGGAAAAGCAGGATAGAGAATCAGAGGAAGCTGAGGAAGGGTCGGACTCAGATGAAGTTTCAGGCTCAGTCTGATCCTGCAGGGAGCTCTGGAGCATAAATTACATCTCAGAGTTTGTCCCACCTTGAAGTAAGAGAGCTGGGCTTCCAAACCCCCACACCAGTCAGTCTTGGATGTGGGGCCATCCTGGGGCATGTGGACATTTAGGCATTTCAGGATCTCTATTGTATTAAGGAGTTCCAGTATACTAAGGGACAGCCTCTAAAGATTATAGGTACAAGCCATATGGGAACTGGGGGGTGGGTACACAGAATAAGTGACAAGGATCTGAGGGTATAAGAGTAGTCCAATGGCCATATCAGCTACACTTTATACAATGGAATTATATGCCATCATTTCATAGATTTAGATTTTTATATAAAGAAAACACCAGTTAACATAGTGTGGTATATTTAAAGCTTGTTACCAAATATCATATACTATGATCCCATGTATAAAAAATTGTATACATATTTATATCTGCATAGAATGATGTTTAGAAGAATCTCCCACCAAAATATTAATATATTTTAAGTCTGACTTATGATAGTTCACTATTATTTTATTTGGTTATTTTTAAGGTATTGCATTAAAATATGATTTATTTTTGGTTACTGAGATTTTTGGTGCCCCCATAAATTTTGTACCCTAGAGAAGTGCCTCAACCACTTGACAGCCCCTAGTCCAGCCCTAATTTGGAGGTGTCTTATGATACAACCTTAGTCCAATTAATCATTCAGCTCATAAAACCATCATCTGCATATTAATTTTGAGGTTGACATATAAAAAACCTAGCTTTAAACCCTTCCTTTCATTAATGGCAATCCAGCACTATCTTTACCTAAATGACAATAAGAAGGACAAAAACATTTTAAATTCAGGAGTCTCCACAGACATTTGAACAATGCCATGTGTATCCTGTTATGATGTTAAGAAACAAGATTTCCAGATCTGTTTGGGAATAGATGACAGAGCAGTAAATAATTTGACTCTACTAAAGATGTGCTAATGTTTATATGTATGTTCATACAGAGAAAACAAAAGTAAAAACACTAAGGAGAAAATTGTTCATACAGACACGAAAGTGATTACTAAGAAGAAAACTCATAAGTCAGGACTACAAAGAAATCCTGCCATAAAGGACCTTTGGCAAAAATTTCAACATTCATTCTTGGCTTTATAGGGTCTTGCATTAAGGTTGATGGAAAAATATGTGCAGGATCATGCCACAGTGCATTTTGATATTATTTCCCATTTTGTTTGCTCCCAGGTACTTAGGTTCACCAAGTATGGAGTATGTTGAGAGCATAAATATGTTTCAAAATGTTGACCTCATCTCTCTCATTCACTCTCACAAATACCTTTTCCATAAAACTCTGTCCTTAGCAGTTGGCACCAGGAGTGGTAAAAATAGAAAGGTTGAAACTTAAAGTTTGCCTTAGTACTAGTTTTCTCCTGAAAGATTTCTGTTAAATTGTATATACAGTTACACATTTATTATTATCCCAATGTAATTCATGCCACTGTGGTTTTTAATTTTTCCTCTTAACTTTACAGAACTGCATATATTCACATTGCATTTCTAGTGTAGATCTTAGACCTTACAAAGAATCCTTGTGTTAAAAAAGTGATTTATACTCTTGTTTTGAAATAAAATCTCAAATAGAGCTGTTTACTCATCTATGAATCAGTTTAGAATTAATGCTTGAAGAATTTTCTCAAACAATACTATATAGTTTATCCACAGGGGGGAATATGATATATGGAATATTTGGTTACTTTGGGGAAACTTGTTACATATTGTGAAAATCAGATCTTAAAGAAAATCCTTCAGAATTAAGTAGTACTCACAACCAAAAATTATTATATGCCTATTTAGCAAGATCAATACAACATGAGTGGTATGTGATGCTTGAGAACAAATATGTGTGATAAATATACAGGGTGAGTGACTCTTACATCATCACTTTGAAGTGGGCTGAAAGGAAAAAGAACTTGTACAGCAGAAAATACACCCCTATATTCATAGCAGTGTTATTCACAATAGCCAACATCTGGAAGCAACCCCAATGCCCAACAATAGACGAATGGACAAAAAAGCTGTGGTACATTTATACAATGGAATACAACATGGTTGTAAAAAAGAAGGAACTCTTATATTTGCAACGGCATGGGTGGATCTGGAGATTATTATACTAAGTGAAATAGGCCAGAAAGAGAAAGACAAATACCAAATGATCTCACTTATATGTATAATCTAATGAACACAATAAACTGATGAACAAAATAGAAACAGAGGCATGGATATATGGAGCAGAGTGACAGCTGTCAGAGGGAAAGGGAATGGGCAAGACTGGATGCAAGAAGGTGAAGAGATTAGCCAAAGAACTTATATGCATAGCCCATAGACCAGTGGTTCTCAACCTTCCTAATGCCGCGACCCTTTAATACAGTTCCTCATGTTGTGGTGACCCCCAACCATAAAATTATTTTCGTTGCTACTTCATAACTGTAATTTTGCTACTGTTAGGAATCGTAATGTAAATATCTGATATGCAGGATGTATTTTCATTGTTACAAATTGAATATAATTAAAGTGTAGTGATTAATCACAAAACAATATGTAATTATATATGTGTTTTCCGATGGTCTTAGGAGATGCCCTGTGAAAGGGTCGCTTGACCCCCAAAGGGGTCGCGACCCACAGCTTGAGAACAGCTGCCATAGACACACAAAACAATGTGGTGTTGGCCAGAGTTGGGGGAGGAGGGAGGCGCTGGGTGGAGGTGGGGAAAGGGGGGAAATGTCCATCTGTAATAGTGTCAACAATAAAAAAAATAAAAGGGAAAAAAGAAAGTAAGTGAGCTCTGTGGTAGATGCCTTTTGTGCTCAGACAATATCTCCTTGGCACACACTGTTCCAGACCATGTTGAGGGCAGTGGATGGAAATAAACACTGCAGTATCCTTGCCCTTTGAGGGTAGGGTAAGGAGTAGATAGAGCTACAGCTTGTTCTACATTGTTTTCCAGAGTTTCTTAGTGGAATTGAGCCCCAGTTGTTCAGGGACAACATATTTGAAAAAGCACTCTGCATTGGCTTCCTTATTTCAATTCCATTTTCCTACCAGGGCTTCCTGGGATCACCTTCTAAACAAACTACCTGCACATGAACCCTTGATGCAGGGTCTGCTTTAATGGATCCCCAAATTAGATAAATCCTTGGAATAAATCAATGAAGAAATGAAGGTAGTAATTAGCTCAGATTGATCACTCTATCAATTCCCAAATCCTTGAGTTTGATGCAGCTTTCCTAGGACATTCATGTTCTGCTGTCTTTTACAAAATAAGTTAAAACTAAAAAAAATCTCATTTTATAGATCTCTTCCCAAAGTGCAAAATGCTTGAAAGCAAGTCCTCATGGCTGAAAGTGTATAGTCTTGATATAAAAAATTTATACACATAATAAAAAAGTGAATAATTTTGAACTAACGTTCTCAAAGCTTCTCCGTAATGACAGCTTTTATGGCTTAATGTTGACAAATGAAAAGGCTATTCCATAGGCCAACTGTGTACATTCATAAAATAAACTATCCAAGAGTTTGGGAGGGGATTTTTTTTTTTTTTACAAATGAAACAAGCCCACTTGAACACGGTTTGTTCAAAAGTCATTAGTAACCTTTGGCATTTCATCTGAACTTCTGTATGCTTGCCACTGGGGCTACATTAATATTTGAATATCACACTAGCAAAACGTAGATTCATCAAGGCAATGGAAAGAGAAGATATAAGAACTCTCTTCTACTCTATCCAAATAAATCATCAAGATAATGCTGAGGAGCCTAGATATGTCTGTGTACTTTTAAAATATACAACAGATAAATGAGGTGCATATCTAGAAAGAGCAGTGATTACTGCATGTCCCAAGTTCAACCATTCATTCCCATGTTTGAATCTAAATGCCCTGTCCTTTTACCATTATGTTATATCATTTACCGCTGAAAAATATGTTGTGTTATTCAGATGTCAGTCCAGTTGCATTTTATGTATGTGAATACTCATAGCTGTATTCATGATAATGAAAAAGTGTACACAACCCAAATGTTCATCAATAGGGGAATGGCTAAAAAATAATGGTAAACACATGCAATGAAATACTACACAATAGAAAAGAACAACATGGATAAATCTCAAAAACATACATTATGTGAAAGGATCCAGGCACAAAAAGCTATATACCAGGGGTCCTCAAACTACGGCCCACGGGCCACATGCAAATACAAATATTGTATTTGTTCCCGTTTTGTTTTTTTACTTCAAAATAAGATATGTGCAGTGTGCATAGGAATTTGTTCATAGTTTTTTTTTTTTAAACTATAGTCCGGCCCTCCAACAGTCTGAGGGACAGTGAACTGGCCCCCTGTTTAAAAAGTTTGAGGACCCCTGCTATATACTGTATGCTGCATTTACCTGAAATTCTAGAAAAAGGGGAATCTAATCTATAAAGCAGATCTGTGGTTACCGGGATCCAGGAGAGGACTGAGTGCAACGGGAGATGAGGAAACTTTTTGGGGTGATAAAAATGTTCTAAATATTATTTGTGTATTGGTTATCTGAGTGTAAAAATATGTCAGAAATAATCAAAGTGTACATTTAAATTTTATTGTATGCAAATTAACCCTCAGTAAAGTTAATTTTAAATAAAATGTATCTGAATCTTCCTCTACCAAAACTTTATTTAACTAATAAAACAATTATTATCATTTGGTAAGTATGGCATTAAGAAAAATAGACTGAAAACAGTTATATTTTGCCAGTGGTTCAGATCAGAAATGAGTATCATCTTGCATTGTAGGAGCCTACAGAAGAAGCCTGGGACAAAAATAAATAAGCAAACAAACAAAAACAAAACCTGATGCCTTACGGAATTCATCTTTTAGAGGGATG
Organism: Myotis daubentonii; assembly: GCF_963259705.1. Lineage (NCBI taxonomy): Eukaryota > Metazoa > Chordata > Mammalia > Chiroptera > Vespertilionidae > Myotis > Myotis daubentonii. The sequence continues at coordinate 127,617,436 of NC_081861.1, read as the reverse complement.
AGTAGAGGGGGAGGAGAAGTAAGGAGTACAGCAGAGGTTTTCAACTTGTGGGTCGCAACCCCTTTGGGGGTCGGACAACCCTTTCACAGGGGTCACCTAAGACAATTGGAAAATAATTACACATATAATTATATAATTACATTTTTTGTGATTAATCACTATGCTTTAATTATGTTCAATTTGTAACAATGAAATTGGGGGTCACCACAACATGAGGAACTGTATTAAAGGGGTCGTGGCATTAGGAAGGTTGAGAACCACTGGAGTAGAGGAAAACAAAAGAACATTTGACCCACTTCAGAAGTTTGCCTGCATTCAACCAATACTATTGTAATAGCACTCTGCTTGGCCATGTATACGGGCACCATTTTGGTGGGGAAGGGCATGTTGAGGAGGGGCAAAGTTATTAAAACATGGGCATGAGTTTCTTGCTGGTGTCTTAAGGTCCAAAATGTAGAGATATATTTGGTTTGAAAGTGATCTAAATCAGTGTTTCTCAAACTTGAGTAAGCATCTGAATAATGTGTAGAGCTAGTAAACATGCAGATGCCTGGAGCCTACCACCGAGATCCTGATACACTAGTTCTGGAGTCAGGCTGAGATTTTGAATTTCTAGCAAGCTTCTGGGTAATGTTGATGCTGCTGGTCAAAGGGACCACACTTAAAAATTTTTTTTTCTTTTTCTTTTTTTCTCTCTTTATTAATTAAAGTATTACATATGTGTCCTTATCTCCCCATTACCTCCCCCACCCCCACTCATGCCCTCACCCCCCGCTGTGTATGTCCATTGGTTAAGCTTATATGAATGCATACAAGTTCTTTGGTTGATCTCTCACCCTTACTACCACCCTTCCCTACCTTCCCCCTGAGGTTTGATGGTCTGGTCGATGCTTCTCTGTCTCTGGATCTGTTTTTATTCATCAGTTTATGTTGTTCATTATATTCCACAAATGAGTGAGATCATGTGATAGTTTCTTTCTCTGACTGGCTTATTTCGCTTAGCATAATGCTCTCAAGTTCCATCCATGCTGTTGCAAATGGTAAGAGTTCCTTCTTTTTTACCACAGCATAGTATTCCATTGTGTAGATGTACCACAGTTTTTTAATCCACTCACCTGCTGATGGGCACTTAGGCTGTTTCCAGATCTTAGCTATGGTGAATTGTGCTGCTATGAACACAGGGGTGCATATATCCTTTCTAATTGGTGTTTCTAGTTTCTTAGGATATATTCCTAGGAGTGGGATCACTGGGTCAAATGGGAGTTCCATTTTTAGTTTTTTGAGGAAACTCCATACTGTTCTCCACAGTGGCTGCACCAGTCTGTATTCCCACCAGCATTGTACAAGGGTTCCTTTTTCTCTGCATCCAGTTACAGTTTATGTTCAATATTATTTTGTATTTAGTTTGAAGTGTACAGCATAGTGGTTAGACAATCATATACTTTACAAAGTGTTCCCCCTAATATTTCCAGTACCCACCTGGCACCATACATAGTTATTACAATATTATTGACTATATTTCCAATGCTATACTTTATATGCCCATGACTATTTTATTACTACCAATCTGTACTTCTCAATCCCTTCACCTTTTGCACTTAGTTCCTCAAGTTCCTTACCCTCAACTTGCATTTCTCTGATGATTAGTGACATTGAGTATCTTTTCATATATCTATTGGCTATCTGTATGTCCTCTTTGGAGAAGTGTCTATTCAAGTCCTCTGCCCATTTTTTAATTGGATTGTTTGCTTTTTTGGTGTTGCATTCTGAGTTCTTTATTAATATTGGCTATTAAGCCCTTATCAGATGTATCATTGGTAAATATCTTTTTCCATTCAGTAAGTTGAAAGGGACCACACTTTGAGTAGACCTGATCTAAAGACAAAAGTAATTCCAAAGCAAGGATAGACTTTCATAATTATTGCTGAAAATTGTTCTGTTTTCATGGTCAGGGCATCTGAGTTCAGAAGTTTTATAGTACCGAGGACTTATTCAAGAGAGGTCTGAATTTGCTCCTTGCTCAAGTTTAGTCAGTTTTCAAAGAGCACTATTTTGACTTTATTGATGAGAGGATGTGACTGAACTTTTAAAAAGTGATCCTGGTTTATTACCATTTCTTTCTTTTTAAAATTAAATTTATTGCAGTGACATTGGTTAATATACCAATTTCAAGTATACATTTCTATGATACATGATATGTATATTACATTGTGTACCCACTATTCAAAATCAAATCATCTCTCATTTCCATAAATTTGGGCCCTCTTACTCTTTACTACCCCTCTACCACCTTCCCTCTAGTATCCATCATAATGTTGTCTATGAGTTTCAGTTTTATATCCCACACATGAGTGATCATATGGTTCTTAGCTTTTTCTGACATTTCATTTAGCATAATATTCTCAATGTCCATGTATGTTGTCACAAATGGCAATATTTAATCTTTTCTTATAGCTGAGTAGTAGTATTCAATAGTATATATGTACCACATCTTCTCCATTCAATCCTCTATCCAAAGACACGTTGGTTGTCTCCATGTCTTGGCCACTGTGAATAATGATGCAATGAACAGAGGGATGCATATATCTTTGCAAATAAATTTTTTCTAGTTTCTCAGATAGATACCCAGAAGAGGGATTGCTGGGTCATATGGTAACTCTATTAATTTTCTGTGGAACCACAATACTATTTTCCATAGTGGTTGTACCAGTTTACATTCCTACCAGCAGTGAATGAGAGTTCCTTTTTCTCCACAGCCTTTCCAATACTTGTTATTACTTATTGATAATAGCCATTCTAACAGGTGTGAGGTGGCATATCATTGTTAGTTTTTTCTGAATATATTTTTAGTGATTTTTGAGAGGAAGGGAGAAGGAGAAAGAGATAGAAACATCAATGATGAGAGAGAATCATTGATTGGCTGCCTTCTGCAGCCTGCCACCCCGGCATATGGCCTGGCTGAGAATCAAACAGTGACCTCCTGGTTCATAGGTCAATGCTCAATGACTGAGCCATGCTGACGGGTCTCATTGTAGTTTCGATTTCCCTAATAGCTAGTGGAGTTACCATCTTTTCACGTCTCTACTGGCCATTTGTATGTCTTCTTGAGAGAAGTGTCTGTTCATGTCCTTTGCCCATTTTTTAATTGGATTGTTTGTTTGGCATTGAGTTATATGATTTCTTTTTTTATTTTATTTAATCTTAAATTTAATTAGCACATGTGATTGTTGGCTACCATACTGGACAGTACAGTTCAGTGGTGAAGAGCCAATGAGGATTCCCCAGAGATAGGAGATCCAGTCTCTATGCTAGTGGTCCTCAACTTTGGCTGCACATTAGAATCACCTGGGAATCTTTTTAAAATCCTGATTTCTGGGCCTCATCCTCTGGAAATTCTGTTTCTTTGTTATGGGGTGGGGCCACAACAGATTGAGAACCACTGCTCTATGCAGTCTCCACTTTCAGTCCTGGGTATCGGGGTTCTCTCCTGGGAGTCTTCCATTGATTATTTAGGAAGCTTTCTGTATTTTAGTTGTAATTCCAGTTTGTTCTTGGGAGCATGTCCATGCAGTATCCACTTACTCTGACATCATTTTTAATCTCTATATGGTTTCTTTATATATTTTGGATATTAACCCCTTGCCAGAGTTGTTGTTTGCACATATCATCTCCCATTGGTTAGTTGCCTTTTTGCTTTTTTGTTGGTTTCTTTTGCTGTGCAGAAGCTTTTAGATTGACATAGTCCCATTCATTTATTTTTGCCTTTACTGCCCTTGTCTTTGGGGTCAAATTCATAAAATCTTCTCTACAACCAAGGTCCACGAGTTTAGTACCTATGTTTTCTTCTATGTAATTTATTGTTTCAAATCTTATATTTAGGTCTTTGATCCATTTTGAATTAATTCTTGTACATGGAGACAAACTGTAATCTAGGTTCATTCTTTTACCATTTCTTTCTTAGAAAATTCTGTGTGTCATCTGTAGGCATGTACAGGGTCTTCTTGCCCTGCAGTCAGAATATGAGAGCTCATTGTCTAAACCCTTTCAGATGGAAGTTAATAGTTTTGTGGTCCCAAAAATATGCAATTAGTGAGTTTCACTGTACTGACATTTTTAATGTCAACATTACCAACAGCAGATGGGAGATGTCTGCACTGGATGTCTGTTTCCAATTAAGATCTTTAATTTATGATAAATGAATACATTTCAATCATGCCTGCCTTGAATTCAGTGTATGCTTGGTTGATCACCAATAAAAGATGCTAAGGATGCTTTGGTATGCAATGAGAGACTGAGTCAGCCTATAAGAAGAAGTCTCACTATTTTAATCGCTCCTGAAATGCTTACATTAAATAATAAAAATCAGAAAAAGGTAACAAATGAGCTTTACAGTTCCTTTTTACACAAATGTATGTGAAAAATTTGGAAAACAGAAATGGGGAAAAGCATACGTAGGTATCATCACCCTAACACAAATCCTGTTAGCATTTAGGTATTTGGACTATGAATAGAATCATTTAGATAAGTATAATTATAAATTGATTCCTGAATTTTTACCTAATATATTCTAAGCTTTATTTTCCTGTTTTTATATAGTATGTTCCAGTTATTTGTTGCTGCATAACAAATCATCCCTGAAACTTAGTGGCTTGAAATAAGAGTAATTTGAATCAAGAATTTGTAATTTTGGCAGGGCTTGGCAGGAACATCTCAACTCTGGTCTTCTCATCATTAACTGATGAATTTTAAATGCTGGGGGCTGTAATAATGTGACTTGCTCACTTGTATGTCTCTTGGATGATGCTGACTGTTGGCTAGCACCTAAGCTTGGGCTATCAGCAGAAACACCACATGTGACTTCTTCATGTTGCTTGGATTTCCTAAAAACATGGTAGCTGGATTCTAAAGTAAGCTTCCCATGACAGTGAGCCAGATGAAAGCTGTGTTGTTTTTTATGATCTAACTTCAGAAGTCATACAACACGAGTACCATCACTTTCTATTCATTAGAAATGAGTGTCTAAGACCAGCTTAATTTCACCAACCATTGCACATTTAGGTAATTTCCATTCTTAGATTGTGATTAACATTCTTATTTAGCAGATCCTCTAGACCTGTGGGTCGCGACCCCTTTGGTGGTCGAACGACCCTTTCACAGGGGTCGCCTAAGACCATCCTGCATATCAGATATTTACATGACGATTCATAACAGTAGCAACATTACAGTTATGAAGTAGCAACGGAATAATTTTATGGTTGGGTCACAACATGAAGAACTGTATTTAAAGGGCCAGAAGGTTGAGAACCACTGCTTTAGACTTAATTATATATTTCACCATACCAAATAGTTCCCAAAAGAGAATTTTGTTACTTATAGGAGAATAAAGGTACTTTGATTTTGAAAGGTCTGACCAGACCTTAATTGAAATAAGGTCCTTTTTAAGAGCTAGGGCTGCTTTAATAGGTGATAACCTTAGAATGAGATGGGGAAGCAGGTGGATGTTCCTCTCTTTAAACGCTCAAGAAAACAATGCATCCAAAACTGTAAATTCACACTATGAGTCATAACATGTTCTAATTTAAGGCAAATGCTCCAAGCTTATTTGGGAGAGAAAAGCCAATATGCCCTATAGGAATGGGAGGGGAAAATGCTGGTGACAAATACAGTTAGGGTCTCCTTTGGGTGAGACCCCAAGAAAATATTTTTCAGGGTCTCTATTTATATAAACAATTTGATTTAAAAATGTATGACAAAATTCATATGCCTGTTTGATTTAATGATGAATATTTAGAATTATTGATAGAGGAAAAACACTTGTATATATATTTTTATTGCCCAGTCAAAGCACATAAACATTCTTTGTGGTATCTAGGCACCATCTCTTCTTGTTCAGACCCAGGATCCATATTTTCATGTTCTTTACAGTCAAATGTGTTATTCCTTGATAATTTTAAAATTCCTGCCAGGAGATAAAGCTAACAATCCTGCTTCAGAACCTCTTTGTATAGAAATAAGATCTTCTTGCCTATGTATTTCCCTAATACCTTTTATTTAATGGTAGTTACATCATTTTTCATGATCCTCCATCTCCATCATGCTGCCTATAAATACTGGTTTCCAGGGACTCTTTCATAGGTTGTTACAGTGCTTCATTGATGAAAATCATATATATATGTTAGAGGCCTGGTGCACAAAAATTTGTGCACTAGGGGTGTTGGGGTTCCCTCAACCCGGCCTGTGCCCTCTCGCAGTCTGGGACACCTCAGGGGATGACCACCTGCTGGCTTAGGCCTGCTGCCCGAGGGATTGGGCCTAAGATGGCAATCAGACATCCCTCTGGCAGCCTGGGAGCCCTCGGAGGATGTCCACTTGCCAGCGGGGAGCAGACCTAAGCTGCAGTCAAATATCCTTAGCGCTGCTGAGGAGACGGGAGAGGCTCCCACCGCCACCACCAGTATACTGGCAGCCATCAGCCTTGCTTGTGGCTGAGCAGAGCTCCCCCATGTGGGAGCACACTGACCACCAGAGGGCAGCTCCTGCATTGAGCGTCTGCCCCCTGGTGGTCAGTGTGTGTCATAGTGACCAGTCATTCCCAGTCTTTCTGCTGTTAGGGTCAGTTTGCATATTACCCTTTTACTATATAGGATAGAGGCCTGGTGCATGGGTGAGGGCCGGCTTGTTTTCCCTGAAGGGTGTCCCGGATCAGGGTGGGGGTCCCGCTTGGGTGCCTGGCCAGCCTGGGTGAGGGGCTGATGGCTATTTGCAGGTGGTCACACCCCCTTCAGGGTGGGGGTCCCTACTGGGGTGCCTGGCCAGCCTGGATGAGGGGCTGATGGCTGTTTTCAGGCTGGCCAGCGACTGAAGCTCCCAGCCTCTCCTTTTTTTTTTTTTAATTCTGGGATTTATTTACCTTCTATAATTGAAACTTCGTTGCTGTCACTGGAGCTAAAAGCTGGCTCCAGCTCCGTGGCCTCTGCTGGCTGAAAGAAGGTATCTGGGTTTTTTTTTAGCTTCTATAATTGAAACTTTGTTGCTTTCAGAGCTTAAGGCCAGGCTGTGGCAGGCGGGGAACCTTGGCTTCCTCCATCACTGGAGCAAGCAAGTCTCCTGCTCGCTTCAGCTGCGTGGCTGTCAGCCGCCATCTTGGTTGGCGGTTAATTTGCATATCACCCTGATTAGCCAATGGGAAGCATAGTGAAGGTATGGTCAATTACCCTTTTTGTCTTTTATTAGAATATATATGAATATATATATATATATATATATATATATATATATATATATATATATATACACACACACATACACACACACTAGAGGCCCGGTGCACAAAAATTTGTGCACTTGGGGGGGGGGTCCCTCAGCCCGGCCTGTGCCCTCTCACAGTCTGGGACCCCTCGGGAGATAACAACCTCCTGGCTTAGGCCTGCTCCCAGGTGGCAGAGGGCAGGCCCAATCCCTAGGTGCAGCCCCTGGTCAGGCTCAGAACAGGGCTGACTGGGGAGTTGGGATGCCACCCCCTGTCATACACAGAGCAGGGAGGATCAGGGGATTGGGGCGCCATCACTCTCACACTCAGGGCAGGGCCGATGGGGAGGTTATGGCTCTACCCCATGACCCACAGAGCAAGGGCTGTGTGTGTGTGGGGGGGGGGTTGGGGCGCCACCTCTGTCACACTCAGGGCATGGCCAATGGGGAGGTTATGGCTCTACCCCATCACACACAGAGCAGGGCCCGTGTGCAGGGTTGGGGCGCCCCACCCTGTCACACACAGAGCCGCAGGGCGATCAGGGAGTTGGGGAGCTCCCCCTTATCAGGCACAGAGCAGGGTCAATCAGGGGGTTGGGGCAATGCACCCTGTCACACAAAGAGCCACAGGGCGATCAGGGGTTTTGGGCGCTGCCCCCTGTCACACTGATCCCGGTGCCAGGAGTCCTCTCGGCTCCGCTGATCCCGGTGCTGGGACACGGCTCCGCTGATCCCGGTGCCAGGAGGCCTCGCAGCTCTGCTGATCCCGGTGCTGGGAGGCATATTACCCTTTTACTATATAGGATAGAGGCCTGGTGCATGGGTGGGGGCCGGCTGGTTTGCCCTGAAGGGTGTCCTGGAACAGGGTGGGGGTCCCCACTGGGGTGCCTGGCCAGCCTGGGTGAGGGGATGATGGCTGTTTGCAGCTGGTCACACACCCTTCAGGGTGGGGGTCCCCACTGGGGCGCCTGGCCAGTCTGGGTCAGGGGCTGAGGGCTGTTTTCAGGCTGGCGGGTGACTGAAGCTCCCAACTGCTCCTTTTTTTCTTTTTTCTTTTATTCTGGGCCAGCTTTAGCTCTGGCTCCAGCTCTGAGGCTTCTGCTGCTAAAAGCAGGTATCTGGTTTGTTTGGGTTCTATAATCGAAACACTGTATCAACTCCAGCTCTGAGATCCCGGCTGGCTGAAAGCAGGTTTCTGGGGTTTTGTTTAGCTTCTATATTTGTAACAACATTTCAAACTGCGAGCTCAGAGGCTGGCAAGGCAGGCGGGGGAACGTTGGTTTCCTCCATCACTGAAGCAAGCAAGCCTCATGTTAGCTTCAAGCTGCCTGGCTGCCGGCCGCCATCTTGGCTGGCAGTTAATTTGCATATCGCCCTTATTAGCCAATGGGAAGGGTAGCGGACATACGGCTAATTACCATGTTTCTCTTTTATCATATATATATATAATCTCCAAGTTGATTTTTCCATTTGGATGTCTAAGAGAGGTCCCTAACTAATATGTCCAAAGATGAACTCCTGGTATCTGATCCCCCAAATGTTATCCACCCATAGTGTTTCCCATCTTAGTTGATGACCACACCATCCCTCTAATTGCCATCCCTCTAATTGCTCAGGACAAAATAACTTGGAATCATCCTTCACTCCTCTTTTCTTCTTATATCTAGTGATGTCGTGGAGCCAGCTTGAACTGAAACATAAGAGCCAGGTGTGCACATCTTTTCCCACCTCTGTGTTCAGTATCTCCACCACCTATAAGAGTCCCTGACACACAGTATGTATTCAATAAAAATTGTTCATATAAAGTGTTCATATAATAAATAGCACATATGAAAAAAAAGGAAGGTCAAATGTGGCAGTGTTTTGTGCTTTCTAGGCCCCACTGAAACATTTAACTTCTTTTTTTTACATATTGGGTTGTGCACATAATGCCACTTGTAAACAAATTTTCTTTGTATATGCAATAATAATAATAGTAACGATGATAAGCTTTGAATACACTTTCTAGTGCAACACTATCATTTTTCCTATCACAGAAACAGAATGAAAGTCAAATGGCTTGCCTAAGGTCTTACAATCCTACTCCAAACTCCTAAACCCAACCTTCTTGAGTGGAGGGGACAGACTTGCTAAAGCTGTGAGTTTTTCACTTCACATGAGTGGGGTGAAGAAGTACATATGGAATAAACATCTTCAAGAGGAACGTGAATACAATTTAAAAATTGCATCAATTACATGATTAGGAACACAATAGTATACCTATGCTGATTGCTAATTACATGAAGATATCTGACTTGTAATTAAGAAAACAGTGGCAATAAGAAATGTTGGGAAACAGAAAACTATAAGAAATTCAAGATTCAAATATGAAGTATACTAAAATGCAGTATCATTTAAAACAAATGGAGATAATAAATAACGTACAACAAAGCTACACCTTCACTGATCAGATAATTTAGGAAGGAAAAGAGAGCCAACTGATTCTCTGAATTCTTGTATATTCTCTTTGAAGTTACAATACATTATAGCTCTAGCTATTTATTAATTATGTGCTTATTTATCCCTGGAAGTTATTTTTCATTTTATGGTGTATTTTGCTTATAAACAAGATCTTTCCCCAAATCATCTTTTTAAAGGATCATCTTAAAAGTAGGTTTCAGCCTGGCCGGTGTGGCTCTGTGGTTGAGTGTCGACTTGTGAACCAGGAGGTCACAGATCGATTCCCATCAGGACACATGCCAGGTTTGAGGGCTTGATCCCCAGTAGGGGGTGTGCAGGAGGCAGCTGATCCATGATTCTCTCTCATCATTGATGTTTCTATCTCTCCCTCTTCCTTCCTCTCTGAAATCAATAAAAATGTATTTTTTAAAAAGTAGGTTTCAGTGAACAAAGTCCTTAAAAATTAAAAGTTATTTATTGGTTTGGTATCATCCTGATGGCTTTTGTTACTGGTACTTTTTAATTTTTATAAGACAATTGGCTTTCTAATTCTTTTTTAAAGTTTATTTTATTGTTTAAAGTATTACAGATAGTAATACATATGTCTCCTTTTTTCCCCCGGCCTCCCCTACACCCCCCGCCCCCACACATGCCCTCACCACACCCCCTCAGTGTCTTGTGTCCATTGGTTATGCTTATATGCATGCATATAAGTCCTATGGTTGATCTCTTACCTCCCCCCCCCAATACTCCCCAGCCTTCCCACTGTAATTTGACAGTCTGTCAATGCTTCTCTGTCTCTGTATCTATCTTTTTGTTCATCAGGTTACTCATGCCTATGAAGTTTTTCAAAATCTAATAAGAATCCACTTCTTCCTATTGTTCACTTAAGAAAAAAAATATTGCATGTTTAATTCCTTCTGTTTCACTTTAGTTGCTCTTCTGCTTATAGTCAAGTAAAATTAAAGTTCACAATTTCTAATGAAAATATTATCAGTGATAGTGTTGGATGGTAAACTTGTTTTGTTAGTACTTTTTACATTTCCTAAAATTTATTTCTAATGAACACTTATTAATCTTATATTCAGACATTTATACTGTTTATAATTTAAGTAATATACTTATAAATAACAAAACACTGATTTGATTAAATAAAATATATATGTGCCTATCAATAAGAAATCAAGCATTCATCTCTTTATCCCTTCAGTTTTTATCTAAGAAGTTCTGCCTTCACCAATGAGATTTATTTACTTCATTAAAAGATAGATGATAGAAAATGATAGAAAAGGTGTTCTTTGTAGAAAGCCTAGAACTTTCCTTTAAACCTCCTGTTTGCTGTGAGGAACTCATTTACCTTACAGGAGGAACTGGGGACACTATGCAACAACAGCAGCAGCTGCTGCTGCTCTCACTAATAGGGAAAGGAAGCAGAGATTTTCTTGGCCCCACCCATCTCTCTTTCTAGTTTTTTAAGACCCTAGACTTGAGGCAAAATTCTCAGAGCCTTGAACTCAGCAAATCAAAGCTAAAGTGCTAAGATGTTATCAGTCCCAGAGGTATTTGTCTCTTAACATTCCCTTCTTTGTTTAGTTATAATTTATAGCTTGGCTGACTCCAGAAAGAGAACTTAAGATACAGTGTTTCAATAAGAAACATTTGAATACCAGAAACTCCCTAGACTCAAAGGAATGCACTTCCATTGAAGAAATTTCTGGTATGATGGCATTTGCAGGAGGTATTTTAGGGTTTTCACCACACATACTGGCAGGTATTTATTGGCCTTCCCAATCAGCAAAACTGATGGGGGCGGTGGGGGGGGGTGTGTTATGCAAATTTTTAAAGTTATTTGGAAAGTTACTGCAGGAAAACACAAAGCCAACAGAACAACTATGTACAATGCTTGCTCTCCAATATGTCCAGACATAGTCCTACCCCACTATTGACTATCCACTCTTTTGTTCCCATGTTTGCTTTTGACATAAATTGCTTTGGGAGTGAATCTTTCTCTCTTTTTGTTCTTCAAATCTGGATCCTTTGCACTTATCTTTAAGGATCATGCAGGCCCTGGCCTATATGGTTATTAATAAAAATTCACCCTGAGGTATTAGAGACTGACAGCAATAAATACATAAATGCAGGAGCCTACAGGCCAACAGGAACCAAGCACATCTTGGTGCCTCGGAAAAGATGTTTGCCTTGCAAAGAGGTTTTATTTTCAATTTGGAATATGCAGGACATCAAAGGTATTTCTCATTATTGTTATTTTTGTTGTTTTCTGTCCCACAAGTAGCTTAGCCTTGAGAAAAAAAAAAGGCAATGATCTTTCTTTTTGAAATTTAATCTGAAATTACCTTGGATCTTTCAAGTGGGACCAATAAAATGTTGGTTCATGGGAGAAGAGAAAAAGCCAGTATAAATTAGCAGAACCCAGACCTAATTATCTAGCATAAGAATGCAAACCTCAGGTAAAGATTTATTAGCTGGTCCAGCCATAAAAAAGGCCTGAACCTGCTCCACACTAAGTTTCATAAACACAGAGATGAGATATTAACTTATAAAAATATTTCACTAAGGTTAAATATTTTAATAATTAATCTTTATATGAAATAACAATTTGAATACTTATTTAAATTTTTTAGAAGTCTCCCTATACTTAATCTTATATTTAATGGTTGTAAAGTATTTAATATTTCTAGTTACTATAATTTTCAATGAATTACTAAGCAAAATTAAACAATTTTTCTTCGATCCAGATTTCTTTTTTAAAAAAATATATTTTATTGATTTTTTTATAGAGAGGAAGGGAGAGGGATAGAGAGTTAGAAACATCGATGAGAGAGAAACATAAATCAACTGACTTCTGCACACTCAGTCCCCACTGGGGATGTGCCCGCAACTAAGGTACATGCTCTTGCCCAGAATCCAACCCGGGACCCTTGAGTCTGCAGGCCGATGCTCTATCCACTGAGCCAAACCGCTTAGGGCTCAATCCAGATTTCTATAGACAAAAAATCTATGAATCGGTGATTATTGATTTCATAATAAGAAAAGCTTTTATGAAGATGGTCCCAAGAAGCTGCAAGATGCTGAATCTAAAATAAAGTTAAATTGTGTTTAGTGCAATGCTAGTGTTATTGCTGTTGGATATTTCTAATTGTTGAATATTTTTACTGTAATTTAATACTAATCCATGCACTGTTTATATAGGAGATACACTGTAAACTAGAGTTAACCAAACATCCCCCAAATTCTATAATTTTGTCATTTCAAGAATGCTATATAAATGGCATCATACAGTGTTAACCTTTTGGGATTAGCTTTTCCACTCAACCCCATTTCCTGGAAATTCATCCAACTTGTTACATATAGCTATAATTTGTTCTTTTTTACTGCTGAATAGTATTCCAGGATGTAGATATACAACAATTTGTTTAACCATTCACCTGTTGAAAGACATCTGCATTGTTTCCAGTTTGGGCTATTATGAATGAAGCTGTTAGGAACATTGATGTACAGGTTTTTATGTGAACACCATTTTTGTTTCCCTGGGATAAACGTGCAAGAGTGTAATTATTGGGTCATATTGTAAGTGCATGTTTAGCTTTGTAAGAAACCATCACAATTGTTTCCTGAGAGGCTGTACCCTTTTATATTCTCACTAGAGGTCAGGTGCATGAATTCATGCACAGATGGGGTCCCTTAGCCTGGCTGGTAATTGGGGCCCATCAGGGCTGTCTCAACCAATCCCGATCAGGGCTGGCTGGCCAGGGGGAGGGACCACAGGAGGTTGGCCAGCTGTGGGAAGTTGGCTGTGGGAGTGCACTGACCACATGGCCAGCAGGCGGGGGTGGGGTGGGGTGGCAGGGAACCACAAGAGGTTGGCTGGCCGTGGGAGGTTGCCTGTGGGAGCACACTGACCACTGACCACCAGGGGGCAACTCCGGCATTGAGTGTCTGCCCCCTGGTGGTCAGTGCACATCATAGCGACTGGTCGATCGGTCGTTTGGTCGACCGGTCGTAATGGTCGCTTAGGCATGCATATATATATATATATATATATATATATATATATATCCAGTTTCCTTGAATTGGTTTTTTTTTTTCATCTTTGAGTTTTGATAGTCCTCTATGTAGTCTTGATACCAGTCCTTCGTTGGGCATAGGTTTTGAAAATACAGTCTAGGACAAAATTAGTTTTACACTTATTCATAAGAAATAATATAATAAATAATAAATAATAATACAAGATTAAACTCTGTTTCACATAATCACAACTGTAAACCTACTTTTGCTCCATACTGCATTTCATCTCAGTCTTTGGAATAACTTTTCTTCTTCTCCACCATGTTTTTTGCAGAAAACAATTATTTCTATTTGGATGAGGTACAATTTTTCAATTTTACCTCTTATGGATATGCTTTTGATATCAAATCTAATAACTCTTTGCCTAAACCAAGGTCCTAAAGATTTTCTAATATTTATTTATTAAAGTTTACAGTTTTATACTTACATGTAAGTCCATGATGCATTTTTGGTTGATTTTTGTATAAAGTTTAGGCTGAGGATCTTTTTTTTTTTTTTTTTTTTTTTTTTTGGTCTATGGGTGCCCAATTATACTAGCATAATTTATTGAATGATGCTGGCAAAATTCATTTCTTTTCTACATTGAATTGCTTTTGTACCTTTGTCAAAAATCAGTAGGGCAACATGATTTCACTCATTTGTAGAATATAATGAACAAAAATAGATCCAGAGACACAGAAGCATCGAAAAGACTGTCAAACCTCAGAGGGAAGGAAGGGGAAGGTGGGAGGGGGGATAAGAGATCAACCAAAGGATTTGTATGCATGCATATAAGCAAAACCAATGGACACAGACAGTAGAGGGATGAGGGCATGTGCTGGGTGATGGGAATGGCTGGGGAGAGGTCAATGAGAGAAAAAGGAGACATATGTAATACTTTCAACAAGAATTTATATTTAAAAAATCAGGGCAGAATAGACATTTCTCCAAAGAAGATATTTGAAAGGCCAACAGGTACATGAAAAGATGCTCAGCATCAGTAGTCATTAGGAAAATGCAAATTAAAACCACAAGATATCACCTAAAACCTGTTAGAATGTTCATCAAAAGTCAAGAGATAACAAATGCTGTTAAGGCCATGGAGAAAAGGGAATCCTTGTATACTGTTGGTGGAAATGTTAATTGGTACATCCATTATGGAAAACAGTATGGTGCATCCTCAAAACATTAAAAATAGGACCACATGATCCAAAAATTGCACTTCTGGGAATATATCCAAAGGGGGAAAAATTAACTAAAAAAAATATCTGCACTCCCATGCTAATAGAAACATTATTTACAATAGCCAAGACAAGAAATGTCCATTGATGGGTAAATGATAAAGAAGATGTGAGATTTTACATATATATATATATATATATATATATATATATATATATATATATATATATAAGAATATTATTCATCCAAAAACAATGAGGAAATCTTACCATTTCTGAAAACATGGATGGATCTTGAAGGCATTATGGTAAGTCAAATAAGTCAGAAAGACAAAGACAAGACAAATACTGTATCATCTCACTTATATGTCGAATCTAAAAGAGCCAAACTCTTAGAAACAAATATTGGGGCAAATACAGAAGATGTTAATCAAATGGTATGAACATCTAGCTATGAGATGAGTAATTTCTGGGGATCTGATGTACAGTGTGGTGACTATCATAAGAATACTGTATTACCTACTTGAATGTTGTTAATAGGGTAGTTCTTAAATACTAGCACTATTAAAATGGTAATTATGTGAGGTGATGGGATTGTTAATTAACCTTATTGTGGTAATCATTTTACAATATATACATGTATCAAATCATCAAGTTGCCCCCTTAAACTTAGATATGTTATGTAAATAATAGCTCAATAAAACATATGTAGACAAGCCCTTTACTATCTATAGGAATTGGCTAATAGGGACAGTGGTGGAGGCAATCCTTCCAGAGGCATGAAGGCCCCAAAACATTAAGCATCAAATACAGAAACAAGAAAATGTGCTTATTTTAAGAATTTTCAGTATCTTCTATATGCATAAAAGGCTAATATGCTAAGTGTCCATCCAACCGGTTGCTATGATGTGCACTGACCACCAGAGGACAGATGCTCAATGCAGGAGCTACTGTGACACGCACTGGCCATTTACAGAAAAACAGCACTGTGGACTTGGCACCCACAAAGCAACACTTGGCTTCCCCCAAGTGGGATACAGGCCCCGCCACCACCCCGGAGCCAAAGCCCAAGAAATCACAGCAAATGCTGCCGAGACCCCATGGCACAAAATACAGCCCACAGCCCAGCCCAGCCCATAAACGGTCACTGTGGGCGCTGGGTAATGATGTCATGCAGCAATGCCGGGCTTCCTCTCCCTAGCGACAACTAGACTCCTTGCAGTTTCTTCAGCCCAAGAACAGGACTGGCTTTATAGCCAGGTGCAAACATTTCACACTGTAACCAAATGTCTGTGAAGCATTTTCCCATGCCTCATCTCATTTGATCCTCACAGAAGTCCTGGAGTAGATAGGAGACTTGGTGGAATCCTATTTTCTTTTCATTAGCTAGAAAACGAAGATTTCGAAAGTTTAGAAACTTGACATGACTGAAAAGAAGTAAGAAATGGTGGACCTTGAAAATGACTTGAGGTTTTCTCACTGCACAGAATATAGTCAAACACTGCTGTAGTTAAATATTTTGCCCTTAGTTCTCCCTGCATGATCTACAATAATAATCTGCTTCATGTTGATATTTACTGCTGTGTTACTGACAATTACATGAAAGAGAAGTTGGGGTCCTTCACTGGGTTGGAAATAGTTTAGCTGCATCAGAAAGCAGGTCTAATTAAGCAAGTCTATTCTATATATATAAAAGGCTAAGTTGACTCATGCATGCACGATATATATAAAGCTCCCGCTGGCACCAATCGCACGCATGTGTTTCGATCTGTCATTGTCGATCATGAATTTGACACTTCTATTATAGAGAAAGGGCAAGTAACAATATTAAAATATTTCTTCTAATTAATTTCCTTTCAATATGCACAAGTCCGTGCACTGGGCCACTAGTATTAAATAGGACTCGTGAGAGTGAACACGCTTGCCTTTTTTTTTAATATAGAGAGAAAGCATTAGATTATGTGTAAATGTTTTTTAAAAATATTTTTATTGATTTCAGGGAGGAAGGGAGAGGGAGGAGAGGGAGAGAGAAAGAAACCTCAATGATAAGAAACAATCATTGATTGGCTGTTTCCTGCATGCCCCCTGCTGGGGATTGAGCCTAAAACCTGGGTATGTGCCCTGACCAGGAATCGAACCTTGACTTCTTGGTCCATAGGTGGACACTTAACCATTGAGCCACACCAGCCAGGCTGAAGAAGTTTTTTATCAAGTTAAGGAAGTTCCCCTACATTCTTACTTTGCTGAGAGATTTTACCATGAATGAGTATTGGAGTTTGTCAAATACTTTTTTTGCAACAATTAATACTATCATATGATTTTTCTTCTTGATACTGCTGATATGGTCGATTACATTGATTTGGAAAATGCTGAAACAGCCCTGCATATCTGGAATAAATCCTTTTTTATATACATTTCTGGATTTAACTTGATGAGGTTTTTCTGAGGATTTTTGCATCTAAGTTCATGAGAGATATTTGTCTATAGTTTTCCATGTTTGTTTTTTTTCATGGCTTTTGTCTGGTTTTGATGTGAGGATAATACTAACCGAGTGTAAAAATGTTCCCTTCTCTATTCTTTAGAACAGATGGAACAAATTGGTTCTAATTCTTCTTTAAATGTTTGGTAGAATTATCCAGTGAAACCATCTGGGCCTGGAGATTTCTTTTTTGGAAAATTCAAAATTATGGCTCTATTTCTTTAATGATTATGAATCTATTCATATTATCTATCCTGATTTACTTTGGTTATTTGTAGTTTTTGAGTAATTATTTCCTAGGTTTTAAAATTTGTTTATGAATATGATTTCCTTTGTAGTATTCTCAGCTGGATCTATAGTGATATCTCCTGTTTCATTCCTGATATTGGTGATTTTTGTCTTTTCTTTTTTAGTCATTCATTATTTTCTAAAAACCAGCTTTCTGTTTCATTATTTTTCTCTATTGTTTTCCAGTTTTCAATTTCATTGATTTCTGTTCTTATTATTTACTTTCTTCTGCTTACTTTGGGTTTATTTGTTATTTTTTGTTGTTTCTTGAGGTATGAAGTTAAATTATTGATTTGAGATTTTTCCTCATTTCTAATGCAAGCATTCAGTGCTATAAATTTCTCTCTCAGCACTGCTTTAGTTATGTTCCACATATTTTGATATGTTGCATTTTCATTTGCATTGAGTTCTATGTATTTTTAAAATTTCCTTTGAGATTTCCTTTTTAAGTCATAAATTATTTGGAAGTACGATCTTATTCACACTGTCACATTGCAAATGGGTGGAGTGGAAGTTGAGCTGCCCCCTTGGACCTGCTGACATTATTCTGGCCAATATGGGGCACCAATTCTCACTGTTTTGTTGTCTCTGAGTGGGTGTGTAATTGCAGCTGCTCCCTGGGACCTGCTGACACCAGGGAGAGGGAAAGCAAGGGGCTGACTCATACTGATTTGTTGTTGCAGGGTAAAGACAAAAGCTCAGCTCCCAGCTAGGCCCCACTGAAACTGTCAGTTGGAGGAGTGTGATTCCTCCACTGGTGTTTAGCTGGAGTAGAGTAGATATTGCTAAAAAGGTTTTCTGTTGTTAGGTCACCCTTTTCCTAATCCTTTGGAAAAGGGGAACAGGCTTTTCTTTGAGCTTTTTTGTTTTGTTTTGTTTTGTTTTGTCTGTGACTGTTGATAATTCTGGGTTGGAGGCTTCCTTGTCTTCTGAGATATATAGGAGGCAATTAAAGACCCAGGGAACTTCACCCACTGTGTCGTTCCATCAGTCCCAAAGTCACTAGGCCATGTGCCTTTTTTCTACCTTTCAGAGTCTTATGCTTGTTATGTTATGATCAGCAATTTTTAGGTATACAAAGGATAACTGGGATGAATAGAGTTATTCCATCTTGACTGAAACCAGAAGTCTATGATGAATTTTTAATAAGAAGAAAGGCTGTCATAGCCATAGCCTGTTTTGCTCAGTGGATAGAGCATCGGCCTGCAGACTGAAGGGTCCCAGGTTCGATTCTGGTCAAGGGCACATGCCCGAGTTGTGGGCTCAATCCTCAGTAGGGGGCATGCAGGAGGCAGCCGATCAATGATTCTCTCTCATCATTGATGTTTCTATCTCTCTCTCCCTCTCCCTTCCTCTCTGAAATCAATAAAAATATATTTTAAAAAAAGAAGGGTTGTCATACATGAAAAGTTGGGAAAAACTGCTATGCTATATTTCTTATCAGGTGTTGTCCTGTGTGTAGATTTTTATGAATTTTTCTTGAAAAATTTTTATTACACTAGATATCCTACTTTTAAATATCCTTTTTCTTAATATTATAAGTACTTTTCAATTCCATCTTCATCTCCTTATGAGCATAATTTTAAGTTAATTGAATCATCCTTCTAGTATTAGTACATAGGTTGTTTATAGTTTTTTTACCACATTAAATAATCTATATATATAAAAGGCTAAGTGACCATCGGAGTGTCTGACCAGTCGGTACCTATGACGCACACTGACCACCAGGGGCCAGACACTCAACGCAGGAGCTGCTGAGCTGTGGTGACTTGGCAGCAGTGGTTCTTGGTTCTCGGGTGACGCACCCTGGAACCAGAGAGGAGGGAGCCCAATTGCTCCTGGGTCCACACGACTGCACCTTCAGCCATGGGTTATGTTGTTGCTGGGGCACTGTTGGCTCCGAATATGGTTTACTGCCTAGCTGTGGTGACTGCAGACACCCTTCAAGCTGAGGTGCTGCCCCAAGTGTGGCCGGCTGGGGTGGGACCATGGGAGGTTGGCTCCGGGGGATGTCTGGCCATCTAGCCCAGTCTTGCCCCGCCCACCACCTTCTAATTAAATTTCTTTCAATGTGTACAAATCTGCATGGGGCCTCTAGGACTTTAATAAGCATATATGAGCATAAAGTCTTTTTCTAGTTCAGGGTACTTTCTTAATTTATACTGCTCATATACACTAGAAGCCCAGTGCATGGATTTGTGCACCAGTGGGGTCCCTTGGCCTGGCCTGTGGGGATTGGGCTGAAACCATCTCTCCAACTTTCTCCCAAAGGGTCCTGAATTGCAAAAGGGCAGAGTTCTTGGGTGATTCACCCTGGAATCGGGTTCCCTCCTCTCTGGTTCCGGGTGCATCACGAACCACAGCTGCCAAGTCACCGCAGCTCGACAGCTCCTGCGTTGAGCTTCTGCCCCCTGGTGGTCAACGCACATCATAGCTACTGGTTGGACAGTCAAACGATTGAATGGTCACTTAGGCTTTTATATATCCTATCTAATAAAAGAGAAAGATGGTAATTGGCGTACGACCGCTACCGTTCCCATTGGCTAATCAGGGAGATATGCAAATTAACTCCAAGCCAAGATGGTGGCCGGCAGCCAGGTAGCTGATACGAACAGGGAGGCTTGCTTGCTTCAGTGACGGAGGACTCCAACGTTCCCCACCTGACTTGCTGGCCTCTCAGCTGCAACTCTAAGCAACTATGTTGCAAATATAGAAGCTAAAAAAACCCCAGAAACCTGCTTTACTCAGCCAGGCTTCAACCAGCCAGACCGCATCATTGTATCAAATACAGACGGTAAACAAAGGCCAGAAACCTGTTTTCAGCAGCCGAGGCCTCAGAGCTAAAGCTGTCCCAGAATAAAAAAAGAAAAAAAGGAGTGGTTGGGAGCTTCAGTCACCCGTCAGCCTGAAAACGGCCCTCAGCCCCTCAGCCAGACTGGCCAGGCACCCCAGTGGGGACCCCCACCCTCATCCAGGACACCTTTCAGGGCAAACCAGCCAGCCCCACCCATGCACTAGGCCTCTATTCTATATAGTAAAAGGGTAATATGCCTCCCGGCACCGGGATCAGCGTGGCAGGGGGCAGCGCCCAAACCCCATGATCGCCCTGCGGCTCTGTGTGTGACAGGGTGCAGCGCCCTAACCCCCTGATTGGCCCTGCTCTGTGTGTGACAGGGTGCAGTGCCGCAACCCCCTGATCGGCCCTGCTCTGTGGGTGATAGAGGGTGGTACCCCAACCAACCCCCCCCCAACGGGCCCTGCTTTGTGTGTGACAGGGTAGAGCCATAAGCTCCCCTTTGGCCCTGCCCTGAGTGTGACAGTGGCAGCGCCCCAACCCCCTGATCGGCCCTGCTCTGTGGGTGATAGAGGGCGGCACCCCAACGCCCTGATCCGCCCTGCTCTGTGTGTGACGGGGGGCAGTGCCCCAAACCCCCTGATGGGCTCTGCTCTGTGAGTGATAGCGGGGAGCTCCTCAACCCCCTGATCAGCCCTGCTCTGTGTGTGACAGGGTACGGAGCCCCAACCCCCCTGATGGGCCCTGCTCTGTGCATGACAGGGGGCAGCGCCCCAACCCCCTGATCCGCCCTGCTCTGTGTGTGACAGGGGGCAGTGCCCCAACTCCCCTATTGGCCCTACTCTGTGCGTGACAGGGGGGAGCTCCTCAACCCCCTGATCGGCCCTGCTCTGTGCGTGACAGGGGGAGCTCCCCAACCCCTGATCAACCCTGTTCTGTGTGTGACAGGGTACGGAGCCCCAACCCCCCTGATGGGCCCTGCTCTGTGCATGACAGGGAGCAGCGCCCCAAGCCCCTGATCCGCCCTGCTCTGTGCATGACAGGGGGTGGCACCCCAACTCCACAATCGGCCCTGCTCTGAGCAGGACCAGGGGCTGCACCTAGGGATTGGGCCTGCCCTCTGCCACCCGAGAGCAGGCCTAAGCCAGCAGGTCGTTATCTCCCAAGGGGTCCCAGACTGCGAGAGGGCACAGGCCGGGCTGAGGGACCCCCTCTCCTCCCTGAGTGCACAAATTTTTGTGCACCGGGCCTCTAGTATATAGATAATTAAATTATTATGTCAAGGCATAAACATTTTAAAGTCAATTGGCATAACACATTTTTCTAATTTTTATTACATTTGACAAGGGAGGGTACCTTTCTCATATAAAACCCAGCTTTAATAAAGTCCAATTTAAATGGTCCTCTGAAATGAGAATAAAAGTATTTTATATCAACTACATCAGAAAAACTGATATGAAATATAGAAAATAGCCCTAATTCAAGGGAATCATTATGTAGTACAAAAAAAGCAGTGTGTGGCTACTTTAGAACCCTCAGGAAATATGCCTGAGAATTTTATGTCTTTGAAGTAATCCAGAGCCTGCAACTTGTAAGAAAACGGTAGCTGGCTGTGTTATTCACGGTGGCTGTTACCGAGGAAACAGCGGCAATGACTTGTAAAATCTGGTTTTGCTAGGAAAGATGGGTTTCCTAATGTCAATTCCAGTTACTAGTGCCCAGGACAACCAAGCATCAGGGTTAGACCCACATTCCCAGTCATAACAGGGTTAACACTGCCCGTTTATGGGTTCTGTACTTGCTCTTGGAAGGCTTAACTATGGCTGATTCCTTGGCACTTCAGCAGCTTTACTCTGCTTACTTAGTTGCCTTTCATGATCTTAGGGGCCTGAAGAAGTAGGCAAGAAGGACTAAATAGAGAACATAGGGGCACAAACAGACCATGCAAGAGTATATTTGGCAGATTTGCAGAGAAACAAGTACTCTGCATAGGAAATCATCCTCTCTCTTAGAACTAATAAATGAATTAAGCAAAGTTGCAGGATACAAAATCAACATACAAAAATCAGTTGTCTTTCTATATACTAACAACAAACAATTTGAAAAGGAAATTTAAGTCATCTCATTTAGGATAGCATTAAAAAGAGGAAAATATTTGAAAATAAATATAACCAAGTAGGTGAATGACTTATACAGTGAATGCCAAAAAACACTGCTGAAATAAATTAAACAAGACAAAAATAAATGGAAAGCCATTGTGTTCATGGATTAGAAGATTTTTTATTTTTAAATTTATCTTTATTGTTGAAAGTATTACAGATGTCCCATTTTTCCCTCATTGATCCCCTCCACCCTGCACCCATCTCCCCCTCCCAGCTCAGGTCTTCACCACACTATTGACTGTGTCCAAGGGTTATGCATATATGCATATAATTTCTTTGATTAATCTCTCCTCACCCATTCCCATCTTCTCTCTGAGATTCATCAGTCTGTTCTATGTCTCTGGATCTATTTTGTACATCAGTATATTTTATTCATTAGATTCCACATATGAGTGAGATCATGTGATACTTGTCTTTCTCTGACTGGCTTATTTGGCTTAGCATAATACTCTCCAGATCCCTCCATGCTGTCTCAAAGGGTAAGAGATCATTCTTTTTTATAGCTGCATAGTATTCCATGGTGCAAATGTACCATGATTTTTTTTATCCACTCATCTACTAATAGGCACAAGGGCTGTTTCTAGATATTAGCTATTGTAAATTGCATTGCCATGAACATATGGGTTCATATTTTTTTTTCTGATTGGTGTTTTGGGTTTCTTAGGATAAATTTCAGAAGTGGGATCACTTGGTCAAATGGCACTTCCATATTTAATTTTTTGAGGAAACTCCATACTGTTTTCCATAGTGGCTGCACCAGTCTGCATTCCCACTAGCAGTGTATAGGGTTCCCATTTCTCCACATCCTCCCAGCACTTGTTTGTTGATGATAGCCATTCTGACAGGTGTGAGGTGATACCTCATTGTTGCTTTAATTTGCATCTCTCAGATGATTAGTGACTTTGAGCATAAATGTATATGTGCATAAAGCTTTTTTCTCCTTCAGGCTATTTTCTTAGTTTATATTCCTATGTCATCTACACAAAATGACAGTTTTACTTCCTCATTTCCAATTTGGATGCCTTTTATGTTTTCTTCCTATCTGATCACTGTGGCTAGGATTTCCAGTACTACGTTGAATGAGAATGGTGAAAGCGGAAATCCGTCTTGTTCCAGTTCTTAGGGGAAGTGGTTTTAGTTTTTGCCCATTGAGTATGACGTTGGCTCTAGGTCTGTCATATATGGCCTTTATTATGCTGAGGTATGATCCCTCTATTTCCACTTTGCTGAGAGTTGTTATACAAATGGGTGTTGGATTTTGTCAAATGCTTTTTCTGCATCAATTGATATGATCATGTGATTTCTGTCTTTCAATTTGTTTATGTGATCTATCACATTTATTAATTTATGAATATTGTACCAGCCTTGCATCCTTTGGAGTAAATCCCACTTGGTCATGGAGTATGATCTCTTGAATACATTGCTGGTTTCAATTTATTGAGGATTTTAGCATCTATGTTCATTATGGTTATTGGCCTGTAATTCTCTTTCTTTGTAGTGTTTATATTGTTTTGTGTTTAGGGTAATGCTGGCCTCATAAAAAGAGCTAGGAAGTGTTCCTTCCTTTTGGATTTTTTGGAATAGTTTGCAGAGTATAGGTGTTAGTTCTTCTTTGAATGTTTGGTAACACTCCCCTGAGAAGCCACCTGGACCAGAGCTTTTGTTTGCAGAGAGTTTTTTGTTTAATTATTGCATCAATTTCATCAGTTGTTATTGGCCTTTTCAGGTTTTCTGGTTCTTCCTGACTCAGTTTTGGAAGATTGTATTGTTCTAGGAAAATGTTATGTTGTTGACATTTGCTATGTAGTTAGGCCTGTGGTTGTCTGTACTGAACATGTACAGACCTGTTTTTCTTTCCTTTATTCCCTAAAAATACAGTATAACAACTATTTACATAGAGTATTTATAATGTATTAGGTATTGTAAGTATAGAGATGATTTAAAGTATATGGAAGGATATGTGTATATTATATGCAAATTTTGGTATCCTATAATGGTCCTGGAATCAATCCGCTGCAAATACCAAAAGATGACTATAGTTAAACTCATAAAGGCAAAAAGCAGAAAGATAGTTGCCAGGGGCTAAAGGGTGGGGAAAATGGGGAGTTACTGTTCAATGGGCATAGAGTTTCAGTCATGCAAGGTGAAAAAGTTTTTTTGAATTTTTTTTATATTTTATTGGGTTTTTACAGAGAGGAAGGGAGAGGGATAGAGAGTTAGAAACATCGATGAGAGAGAAACATCAATCAGCTGCCTCCCGCACACTCCCCACTAGGGATGTGCCTGCAACCAAGGTACATGCCCTTGACCAGAATCGAACCTGGGACCCTTCAGTCCGCAGGCCAACGCTCTATCCACTGAGCCAAACCGGTTAGGGCGAAAAAGTTTTATTCACCTGTTGTACAACAGTGTACATATAATTAGAAGTATTAAGTAAGAAGGTAGATCTCATGTTGTATGTATTTTACCACAAGAAAAAAATACCTCAGTATTGTGGTGCTAAGTTTAAAACACTTGCTTTTGGAAGAATTTTATATGGATATATAGGTTTACCATCTTTAGGTAAACATAAAGTGAATTATACATTATTGCATTCACATTGATTGAACATCTACTACTGTGTTATTTATAAACAGTCTTATTTAGTTCTCTAAAGGAATCCTGCAATATCACAATATAAATATTATTCGAACTTTCATTGATCCATTTAGCAAATATTTTTGTGCATTTGCTATTTGCCTGTACTGTTTAAGGCACTGAAGATACAGTAGTATACAAAACAAGCAAATGACCTGACCTCGTGAAACTTAGACTACAGTAAAGAAGATAGAAAAGAAATAGTTTTATAATTTTTATAAGTAGATATAAAAGTATGATATAATAAAATATACACTAATATAATACAATATGATTCAATGTAATATTGAGTGGTCAAATGTTATGACAAATAATAAAGCAGGATGAGGAATTAGTCAGTACTATTTTAGAAAGGTCAGGGAAGGCCACTTTGAAAGGATAGCATTTGAATAGGTCTCAGTGAACTGAGAGAATAAGCCATGAAATACCTGAGCAAAGAGCATTTCTGGCAGAGAGAACAGCACAGCAAAGGCCAACGGGGGAGGAGAACGTTAAGTATACTTAAACAATAGCAAGGAGGCCAGTGTGGCTGGAATCCAGAGGAAGAGAGTAAACATCATAGAAGTGGAGGTTTCAGTTTTCATCTAACCAGTGGCCAAGCTGGTACTTCAGCAGTTTGGTTAACTCCAAAACCCATGCCTATTCCATTATACTCAGCCATTTACTATAAAAGCCCAATTAATCCTCATTGAGGATGGAACAAAAGCACTGAAAAACATGTTTCCAAAAATATTTCATATAGCTATATTGGCTCCCCATTCCCATTTTTCTACCCTGCCTGAGGGAAAAAAGGACAAAGACTTGAGGCATATATATGATTATAGCTTTTATTGTCATTTTTTGTTAAGGGGACTTTATGCTTAATAATGTAAAATGCAGTCTTAATTTACAAATATAATATTGAAGGACCAATACCCGTTTTGACTTTAAGTTTGCTCCTTAAGAAAAGCTAAGGTTATTTTCTATTCTTTCTTATAGCATCCTGATACTGATGCATAATCTACTACCTTCAATTAAGATTGAAAGCAAAAATTGCCTACAAATTTCAGGTTTTGAAAGCGTTAGGAAAAAATAGACATCCATATTTATTCCTCTTTTGTTGGTATGATATTGATAAGAAAGGACTATTTTACTTGAATATTTTGGCCATCTTCTTTGAGAATCATATTATTCATAAAATTGCCATTTGAGGTGAAGAGCAAGGTTTTCATGGTGCCTTAACTACCACAAGGTATCTATAATAATAAAAGTGTAATATGCTCATCAGACCAGACATCCTTCTGCATGTCCTTCCAGACGACCTTCCAGACAAAGCCGGGGCTGTGAGGGAAGCCTAGGACCCAGGTGCCTGCCAGTGGCCAGAGGGAAGCCTGGGTCCCGTGTGCCAGAGGGAAGGTGGTTCCAGCAGCAGGGGGAAGGAAGGCCAACTCTTCCACTAATTTCATGTATTAATAAAAATGGCACATTTATGTTTAATTTAAAAGGTTCCATGTGCATCATAGTAAATATGCTAATTTTATGGTTAATCCTCACCTGAGAATGTCTTTCCATTATTATTTTTGTTTTAGAGAGAGTGGAAGGGAGAAGAAGAGACAGAGATATATATATATATATCAATTGGTTGCCTTCACACATACCACAACTAGGGCCACCAGCAACTGAGGTACATGCCCTTGACCAGAATTGAACCCAGGACTCTTCAGTCTGCAGGCTGACACTCTTTCCACTGAGCTAAACCAGCTATAGCAGCTAATCTCTTGATGCAAGCCTGACATCTCATGAGAGTACTGTTGAAAATCTTAAGAAATTCAATGGCCCTTTGAGGAAGTAAACTTTTAAAAAATATATATTTTATTGATTTTTTACAGAGAGGAAGGGAGAGGGATAGAGAGTTAGAAACATCGATGACAGAGAAACATCGATCAGCTGCCTCCTGCACACTCCCCACTAGGGATGTGCCCACAACCAAGGTACATGCCCTTGACCAGAATCAAACCTGGGACCCTTCAGTCCTCAGGCCAACGCTCTATCTGCTGAACCAAACCGGTTAGGGCGGAAGTAAACTTTTTAAGAGGCAGGTTAGAAAAATAATTTTTTTTCTGACCAATAGTAGATTTCCATTTTCTAAAGAAATATTTAAAAGAAGTTCAGGATCTAAGATAAACAGGGTTAGACTAATCAAATAATACATTTTGTGTCATGGTGATTCATGCTAACAACAAAAATGGAAAAATGTTTGTCTGCCCAAGAAACAGCAAGGCACCTAAAGACTAATACTGATATATAGATTTCTGTAATGGCAACTGGAAATATTTCTATGTGATTTCTTTTTGAAGAAAAAAATAAGCTACTTTTATGGTTTTGCATCTTCTATAAAAACTCTAGTCCATCAGTGTCAGTCAACTATTTAATGCTCTTTTTAAAAAAGTTATTTAAACTCACAATTGTGAAGCAAATTACAAGGGGGCCACAAAAGACAGTTTATAATTTTCAAATTACAAATGATGAAACTAGAGAAAATCACCCTATAAAAAGGTGCCTAGTTGGCCAGAAAAAAGTCCCACAATTCTCCTGTTAAGTAAAATAGCAAAATTCCACCTCATGCTTTTTTGACAAGAAAATTTTACTTTTTATCAATACATCGTTAACACTAATGTAAGAAGCTGCTTTTATCATACAAAGGTAAATATTTTATTTTACTATATTAACAAGGTTCTTAGTAAGGTTCTAGATTAATGAAAACAATTAAAAAATCAAGTAAAAGTTAAAAAAATTATTTTAAAACTAGAGGCCTGGTGCACGTATTTATGCATGGGTGGGGTTGCTCGGCCTGGCTGGAGAATGGGACCTACTGGCGCTGATCGGGGGGAGGGACCACTGGGGGTTCGGAGGAACAGCAGGAGATTGGCCAGCCATGGGAGGTTGGCTGTGGGAGCACACTGACCACCAGGGGGCAACTCCTGCATTGAGTGTCTTCCCCCTGGTGGTCAGTGTGCGTCATAGCGACCAGTCGTCTGATTGTCCGGTTGACCAGTTGCAATGGTTACTTAGGCTTTTATATATATAGATATGTATGTTTTAGAAATAAAATTATTAGACTTGGAATAAATGACCTACCCTACTTCCCAGGTACAAATGTATTTATTTGCTCAAATACCTCTGTTACAACATTATTTAAAACTAAACTGAATGCAATAAGTGAATTTACTAAGGTTTTCTATATATTTGTTGACAGCTGTAGAATTTGTACAAGTTTGTTGAATGTAAAAAAGTTTGTAAAAATGTTTTACAACTCTTAAAAAGGTGAATCCTCAAAACCATGCTTTAAGTGTCAATTATTTCTGCAATTATTTCAGCCTTACACGCTGCCTCTCTTCCCACTTAACTATGTTCCCCATTCAAGTTTCATACACAAGAACATCTGATTGGTGGAGGACAAATCACATTCAGAATCTTAGCTGCAAGGGCAGTTTTTAGTTTTGAATAACAGAAAGGCACAGTAGAAAAAGGTTGGAATAGAAGAGTGAGCCACTCTTTAGTATCTGCTACAGTATGTCATCAAGTTCAAGCAGTTGGTTATGGCTTTTCTTTGATACCTGGGTAACACACCTACAGATTGACGCTTTTAATTAATGGAAGATACCATAAACTGAAGGAAAGGGGTTGACTGTGAACCTAAAAAGAAGTTATGTAAAAATCATCTTAAAGATATCAAGTGTAAAGACATTCATGAATGTGATTTCTTTAAGCAGTGCAGTCTCCATATCCATTTCTGATCCTGGAAAGGATCCTATAACAAAATACCTTAGCATATCTACTAGTATAAGGACAGTTTCAGGACCTGGACCTGAATTACAGGTAGAATGTTCTTTATACATTCAGGCAGGTCTGTGCAGCTAGGAGATAGAACCATTAACTACTTTGCATGAAGGTGTCTCCCCCAATGATGCTGTATATGACCAGCACAGTTCCTTCTCTATTGCTAATACTGTGGAAAAGAAAATAAGTACATTTTAAAAAATTTTAGCCTTTTTGGTTCTCAACTTATAAAAACGAACAAGGTATTATTGGAATTATACAAAAAACCCATTGGCAATTAATAAAGTAAGGTAACTAAATTAAAGAGCACTTATAACTTCAGTGATAGTGACCCAGGACTACAATCTATACTAATAAAGAAGTAATATGCTAATGGTCAGGATGCTGGAAGACCAGACCATTAGCATATTAGCTGGGGCGTTGCTCTGGAGACGGGGCAGAAGCCGGGAGGCGCCTGGAGGAGACAGGACCATCCCGTGCCGGGGAGGGCAGGGGTGAGAGCCCATAGTGTCCCCCTCACCAGTCTTTTGCCACCCACCACTCGCACTCTGAGTGCCCTGCGGCCCACTTGCCAGGGGAAGGAACACAGTGCAGCAGGCAGGAGGCTTCCAGGCTCTCCTCTGGTGCTGTGACTGTGAGGCAACTGGAGGGACTGAGGGCGGGGCTTGAAGCAGCCAAAGAAGGCCAGAGAGTTTGGGGACTGGGCCAGGCATGCTGGAGCTCTGCTTGGACAGGTTCAGGGGTCAAGGCAGGGCTGCAAGTGGGTGGGCGGCGCCATGCGATTTCGTGTGATGGGCTCCTAGTATGATAATAAAATGAAATTAAATAATCATATGTATGTACTCTACTTGGCAGACAACTTCTTATGGGGAACATTTACTCAGCCTAGAATTACATTTGCCAAAGTAGGTTTCCTGGGATTCCAGTAGTGGTTTTTTGGTTCTTTTGGGTGTGGTATACTTTGTGACGGTCATAAAGTCCTCTTATTGCAGTATGATTAGCCTTTTGCAATGTGACTTTGCCATTCTTCCCACTCAGATTTTCAGTTTCCACCACCTTGAATCTGTCCTAGACTTGGGTCTTGCTTTGGCCACAGAATATGGCAGATATAACATTTTGTGAGTTCCAAAGCCTAGGCTTTAGAGGCCATGCAGTTTGCACCTTCTGCATCTTGGATACTGTCCTGAGACTACCACGTGAGGAAATCAGTTTAACATACTAGAGGATGAGAGCCCATATGGAGGGTAAAAGGCCAGTACCAACTGCCAGGCATATCACTGAGGCCATCTTAGACCTACTTGTATAGCCAAGCTTTCAGCAGAATGCAACTTCAGAAGTGAGTCTAAGTAAGACCAGCAGAACAACCCAATCAATTCACAGAATCATGGGTACTAACAAATCTATGTTGTTTTAAGAAAAAAAATGACTTCCATTATTGTCCCCTTTACTGTTATTTTTAGGATAAGGCCCAGGCTCATTAATGTGGTTTCTAAGGTCCAACATAACATGGTTTCTTATAATATGAACCATGCAAGTCTCCACTAAGAACTTAAATTCTGTGTATGATCATTATAAATTTTCCTTAAGGAAGAACTAGAAAACATGGGAAGATGTTTAGGCTGCTGTCATCATTTGTATAGTTACAAAACTCAACAAAACAGCTGCCAGTGTGCAAAACAGTTGCCAATGTGTAGAATATGAAAAAGTGAGCCTTTCACACACAGAGTGCTTTCTGGAGAATCCACACAGAGCTGTGCTGGAGTATGTAGGGCAGTGTGCAGAATTTTATGCCACAAGCTATTTCCAACAGCTGCCTTTGCTGGAATCCATGCCTGCTATCACAACACACACACACACACACACACACACACACACACACCCCTCAGATAGAGACAAAAACTTTCTTTATGTTTCCACAGAGAGAGATTTTCTGATGAATTGATTTTTGTTTAAAGATTGCCTTAGAAAATTTCCCCAAACTAACTTGAAAAATAGATCACAAGGTAAAAATTCTATAAATGCCACTCTCCAAACCCATAAAAATCTGTTAGTATCCATTTGGACAGTTCAGTTACATTTCCTCGCTTGGCTTTCCTTTTCTTACTATATAAGATTGTGGCCCACCTGAAAAGGAAGAGGAGAGAGGTGCTCTGGAGAATAGCCAAAGACTTTATGGGTTGTTGAGTGATACTGCCTTCTCCTGCCATTACTTTTCTCTTCTCATAGAGTTAAGCCTATATCCAGATATACGCTTGTTTTATGCCTCTTCTTGCTCTTGGGACTATAGGTGGGGATAGCTAATTAAATTATAAGGAGGTTGGAAATAAATTCCAGTATCAAGATCCATCACAAAACTTGTGAGTTATTGAAAGACTGATTCATATAAAAAAAGTATAAGGAATGAATGAAATGTTTTGTCTTCTTTGGAGGTATCTGTTTATTTTCTCAGTTTTATCTCTAGCCACCCCTTCTTTCCCAAATCACTGAACTTCTAGTCCACCTACTGCGTTGTACTCTATTACTTCTTATGTGGCCTCAAGAGAAATATCATGAATTGGACCAGGACAACTTGTAGTCATAGACAAAACCTCAAACTTGGTTTAAATCTATCTTGATATCTATTGCATGCCTGCACCTTAGTTTCTGAACATAATTGGAAAAAGAGGTATGCAAGTGGGCTCATTTTAGATGTATGACCATGAGCCACACATGGACTTACAGTGCTGCCTGGAAGTTCTATTATTATAGTTCCCAAAGGTCAAATCATACCTCCATTATCTAACATGACTATGTCACACTGTTGCCTCCTGCCTCAAAACTCCAATACCTTTTTCCCACTTCTTACTTTTGTTGATGACTACCTCTTTTTTCACTGAAAAGTCCTCAGAACGAGTTTTAACTTCCACATCTTTCACCACCACATTTTCCAATCTCATTGCATCTGCACCCATATATTCTGCCTTCTTTCCAGTAATAATAGACTAGAAGCCTGGTGCATGAATTTATGCATGGGTGGGGTCCCACGGGGTGGACTGCAGGGATTGGGCTGAAACCCACAGTCCAACACTGCCTGCAGCTCCTACCTGCTATGCATGCTCATCCTGGCTCCACTGTGCCTGCCGAGGGCTCGTGCCTAATCAGTCCCGACCTGGAGAGGCTTTGGCTGCCGCAGCAGTGATCACCAACCATAAGCCCTGCATCTGGTGCCCTCTCAAGGTGAGTGGCCTGAGGGATAGGGCTGAAACTTGCTCTCCAACATCCCCTGAGGGGTCCCGGACAGTGAGAGGGTGCAGGCCAGGCTGATGGACCCCACTGATGCACGATCGGGCTGGGGAGGGACCTAGGGAGGGCATGTCCAACCCATCTCACTCAGTCCCAATCGGCTGGACGCCAGCAGCAAGCTAACCTACCAGTTGGAGCATCTGCCCCCTGGTGGTCAGTGCACATCATAGCGAGCAGTTGAGAAGCCTTAGCATATCATTAGCATGTTACGCTTTGATTGGTTGTTCGGTTGATCTCCCATTCAGTCTATTTGCATATTACCCTTTTATTATCCTATCTAATAAAAGAGAAACATGGTAATTAGCATATGTCCGCTACCCTTCCCATTGGCTAATCAGCAAGATATGCAAATTAACTGCCAGCCAAGATGGCGGCCGGCAGCCAGGCAGCTTGAAGATAACATGAGGCTTGCTTGCTTCAGTGACGAAGGAAACCAACATTCCCCGCCTGCCTTGCCAGCCTCTGAGCTTGCAGTTTGAAACATAGTTATAAATATAGAAGCTAAACAAAACCCCAGAAACCTGCTTTCAGCCAGCCGGGATCTCAGAGCTGGAGTTGAAACAGTGTTTCGATTATAGAACCCAAACAAACCAGATACCTGCTTTCAGCAGCAGAGGCCTCAGAGCTGGAGTCAGAGCTAAAGCTGGCCCAGAATGAAAAAAAAAGAAAAAAAGGAGCAGTTGGGAGCTTCAGTCACCTGCCAGCCTGAAAACAGCCCTCAGCCCCTCACCCAGACTGACCAGGCACCCCAGTGGGGACCCCCACCCTGAAGGGTGTGTGACCAGCTGCAAACAACCATCATCCCCTCATCCAGGCTGGCCGGGCATCCCAGTGGGGACCCCCACCCTGATCCAGGACACCCTTCAGGGCAAACCAGCCAGCCCCCACCCATGTACCAGGCCTCTATCCTATATAGTAAAAGGGTAATAAGCCTCCCAGCACCAGGATCAGTGGAGCCGCGAGGCCTCCTGGCACCGGGATCAGCGTGACAGGGGGGAGCTCCCCAACCCCCTGATCGCCCTGCGGCTCTGTGTGTTACAGGGGGCGGGACCACAACCTCCCTATCTGCCCTGCTCTGTTCGTGACAGGGGAAGGCCATGATCAGCCCTGCTCTGTGCCTGATAGGGGGGAGCTCCCCAACCCCCTGATCGCCCTGCAGCTGTGTGTGTGATAGCGTGCGGCGCCCCAACCCCATGATCGGCCCTGCTCTGTGTGTGACAGGGTGGGACGCCCCAACCCCCCGCCATGGGCCCTGCTCTGTGTGTGATGGGGTAGACCCATAACCTCCCCATTGGCCCTGCCCTGAGTGTGAGAGTGGCGGAGCCCCAACCCCCTGATCGGCCCTGCTCTGTGGGTGATAGAGGGTGGCGCCACAAACCCCCCCTACACGGGCCCTGCTCTGTGTGTGATGGAGTAGAGCCATAACCTCCCCATCGGCCCCGCCCTGAGTATGACAGTGGCAGCGCCCCAATCCCCTGATCAGCCCTGCTCTGTGGGTGATAGAGGGCGGTGCTCCAACCCCCTGATCCGCCCTGCTGTGTGTGTGACGGGGCGGTGCCCCAACTCCCCTATCGGCCCTACTCTGTGAGTGACAGGGCAGAGCTTCCCAACTCCCTGACTGACCCTGCTCTGTGCGTGACAGGGTATGGAGCCCCAACCCCCCTGATGGGCCCTGCTCTGTGCGTGACAGGTGGCAGTGCCCCAACCCCCTGATTGGCCCTGCTCTGCGCGTGACAGGGGGTGGCACCGCAACCTCCCCATCAACCCTGCCTTGAGTGTGACGGGGGCGGCACCCCAACCCGCCAATCGGCCCTACACTGAGCGTGACTGAGGGTGGCATCACAACCTCCCAGCCCTGCTCTGTGCATGACAGGGGGCGGCGCCCCAACTCCCCAATCGGCCCTACCCTGAGCATGACTGAGGGTGGCATCGCAACCTCCCAATCCGCCCTGCTCTGTGCATGACAGGGGGCGGCGCCCCAACTCCCCAATCGGCCCTGCTCTGAGCCCGACCAGGGGCTGCACCTAGGGATTGGGCCTGCCCTCTGCCACCCGGGAGCAGGCCTAAGCCAGCAGGTTGTTATCTCCTGAGGGGTCCCAGACTGCGAGAGGGCACAGGCCGGCTGAGGGACCCCCCCTCCCCCCCCCGAGTACACAAATTTTTGTGCACCGGGCCTCTAGTATAGGATATACTGACTGGCTCCTATCCTATACCCTTCTCACCACCTCAAGAACAATGCCTTTGTGATTGTCTCTCTTTTCTCCTATAGCATCTATTTTGCTGTCATTTTCATCAGCTCACAAACATGCTATAATAAATAGCTCCAATCAGAAAAATATCTCCTTTGTTTTAACATTCCCTCACAATTTCATCATTTCATTTTACAGCCAAAGTCTTAGAAAATATTGCCTATACAACCTTCACTTCTTTTTTTCCAACTGATCCTTGATTCCACTAAACGTGTTTTTTTTGCCATAAGGACTCCACTGAAATGTGCCTTTTTAAGTCCCTTCCACATTACCAAATCCAATGTCAATCCTTGATTTACTTGAGGAAAAAATATTTCTTGAGCTCTTCTCTTAGCTTTATCTGTCAAAGTTGATCATTTTCTCCTTCATGAAACACTTTCTTCACTTGGCTTCCAGTACTGGTTTTGCTTCCCTTAATGGCTTCCTGTTCTGAGTCTACTTTACTGTTTTCTTGTTCCATATTTCTATATGTCACAATGCCTGAGAGTCGATCCTCATAGGCTTTCTACTCTCTACCTAGATTCTATAGATGATTTCATTGTTTTAAATACAATCTATCAGCTAATACCTTCCTATTGTTTCCAGCTCCAAGCTTCCCCTGAATTCTAGTCTCATATCTATTGCCTATTCTTCGATTTCTAATAGAGATCTCAAAATGACCCCTGGATTCTTCCCTCCCCCAAACATGTTCCTTCTCTAGTGTTTTCCATCTCAGTAAATATTTCCCATCACAATAAATGGCACTGTTATAGACTGAATGTTTGTGTCCCTCCCAAATTCATATATTGAAATCCTAACACCCAATATGATGGTGGGGCCTTTGGTAAATGATTTGGCTATGTGGGTAGAACCTTCATGAATGGAATTAGTGTTCTTATAAAAGAGACCCCAGAGAAGTCCTTCAACCCTTCTGTAATATGAGGACACAGCAAGAGTATAGCTGTGTATGAAATAGGAAGTATATGAAATAGGAAATGAGCCCTCACCAGATACCAAATCTGCCAACACCTTGACCTTTGACTTCCCAGTCTCCAGAACTGTGAGAAATAATTTTTTGTTGTTTATAAGCCCCCAGTCTGTGACATTGTTATAGCAGTCTGAACAGACTAACACAGGCACTCACTTATCTAATTACTGTCACTGATACGCTCCAGATTCCAGACACCACGACCTCTCAACTGGATTACTACCGTAGCTTCCCATTTTGTCTTCCACCTTTCATTCTTATCTCTCTACAGTTCATTATCCTAGAATTTCCAGGATGATCCTTATAAAAATATGATAGTGTTTATCATTCCCATCTTCAAAACTTCCCAGTGGTTTCCAATCACTTAGAATATAAAGTCTTGACAGCCAGTAGGCCTGGAGGTCCAATACCCCCCAGTGTTACCTACAACAATCAAGGCTTAACTACAACAAGACAGTGCACAAAGACCACTAGGGGGTGCACCAAGAAAGCATAAAAAATGCGGAGACAAAGAAACAGGACAGAAATGGAGGAAAGAAAAATGCTGGATATAGAGTTCAAAACCACACTTTTAAGGTCTCTGAAGAACTTTTTAGAAAGGCCGTGGGCAAATTACGGCCTGCGGACCGAATCCGGTCCGTTTGAAATGAATAAAACTAAAAAAAAAAAAAAAGACCGTACCTTTTATGTAATGATGTTTGCTTTGAATTTACATTAGTTCACACAAACATTCCATCCATGCTTTTGTTCCGGCCCTCCGGTCCAGTTTAAGAACCCATTGTGGCCCTCGAGTCAAAAAGTTTGCCCACGCCTGGTCTAGAAGCTGCCGATAAATTTAGTAAGGCCCTCGAAAAGACTGGTGAGACCGCCGATAAATATAATGACATCCTCAAGAAATCTAATGAGACCCTCGATGTTGTGATAAAGGACCAACTAGAAATTAAGCATACACTGACTGAAATAAAGAATATTATACAGACTTCCAATAGCAGACCAGAGGATCGCAAGAATCAAGTCAAAGATTTGAAATGCGAAGAAGCAAAAAACACCCAACCGGAAAAGCAAAATGAAAAAAGAATCCGAAAATATGAAGACAGTGTAAGGAGCCTCTGGGACAGCTTCAAGCGTACCAACATCACAATTATAGGGGTGCCAGAAGATGAGAGAGAGCAAGATATTGAAAGCCTATTTGAAGAAATGATGACAGAAAACTTCCCCTACCTGGTGAAAGAAATAGACTTATGAGTCCAGGAAGCGCAGAGAACCCCAAACAAAAGGAATCCAAAGAGGACCACACCAAGACACATCATAATTAAAATGCCAAGAGCAAAAGACAAAGAGAGAATCCTAAAAGCAGCAAGAGAAAGAAAGTCAGTTACCTACAAGGGAGTACCCATACGACTGTCAGCTGATTTCTCAACAGAAACTTTGCAGGCCAGAAGGAAGTGGCAAGAAATATTCAAAGTGATGAATACCAAGAACCTACAACCAAGATTACTTTATCCAGCAAAGCTATCATTCAGAAGTGGAGGTCAGATAAAGAGCTTCACAGATAAGGAAAAGCTAAAGGAGTTCATCACCACCAAACCAGTATTATATGAAATGCTGAAAGGTATCCTTTAAGAAGGGGAAGAGGAGGAAAAAGGTAAAGATACAAATTATGAACAACAAATACGCATCTATCAACAAGTGAATCTAAGAATCAAGTGAATAAATAATCTGATGAACAGAATGAACTGGTGATTATAATAGAATCAGGGACATAGAAAGGGAATGGACTGACTATTCTTGGGGGGGGGAGGGGTGTGGGGGATGCGGGAAGAGACTGGACAAAAATTGTGCACCTATGGATGAGGACAGTGTGTGGGGAGTGAGGGCGGAGGGTGGGGCGGGAACTGCGAGGAGGGGAGTTATGGTGGGAAAAAAGAGTAACTAATGTAATAATCTGAACAATAAAGATTTAATTTTTAAAAAAAAGAATATAAAGTCTTTATTGTGACCTATGAAGCCCTTTACTTTATGGCCTCTGGCTATTTCTCCGACCTCTGTTTTTTCTACTAGCTCTGTTTTTTACTAATCTCAAAACACAGGTGTCCTGCTCTTCCTTTTGCACAACAAATATGTTCCTACTTCATGGCCTTTTCACTTGACATTCCCCCCTTTCTCAGGTAGTCTTCCCCAATATCTTCACATGACTCATTCTCTAACTTCATTCAGGTCCCTGTTCAAATGTCACTTTTCCTTGAGGTCTTCTTTGACCACTCTATCTTAAATGGAATCATCCATAATTGTATTTTCATGCACTGATTAATTTTGTTTTTATAACACCACTAACTGATATTAAACTATACATCCATTAATCAACTATGTTTATTTTGTTCATTCCTGTATCTACAGTGTACAACAGGGATTTAACTTAGTAGGTCCTCAAGTAAATGCTGTTGAATTAATTAATAACTTCCCAAACAACCTTGGTAAAAGAGGACCTTCTGTTCTTGTCTTAATAGGGCCTATTCAGTATGTGGAGGAAAGGTGGTTGGGAACATTTATTTTCTTTGAGTAGCGAATTCATCTCAAGTCATAATTGGCAAGTCTAGGCACAGCAAGCTTCACTTACAAGGATCTTTTGAAATTAATTAAAATATGTATACAATAATATCTAGAATGCCTGTGCATTCCCAATTTAAGGAGTAGATTTTCTGATTCCCACTTGATACAACTCACTATCTGAATGTGTTCTGTGGCTATACTATTTAAAATTTATTTTACAGGATGTATTTCAAACCGTTTCTGATTTGGATCTTAAACAGCAGTTCTATGTTTAAATGAAGAAATGTCTGACCTAGTACCTGATAAAAAGCATTTCTCAGTAATAAGTCAGAAGCCTTTTAAAGACATATTTGTCATGTTGATTAGACTGGTAGGAATGTTTGAAGATGTTTTCATTCTGCTAAGTAGAACCACTATGATTTCCTCCTCTATGTTCTGTTTGCTTTGCACCCTAGGGATTTTTCCCCCACACAAGACTAATTGAGGGTTTTTCAAGTAGACTTCAATATTGGTGCTTTTTCTTCAATTCACAGGGGAGAATAGTTAGACTAATAGATGGGAATTTTTCAATCTTATAATTCCATCCATAAATTTTTCTCACACTGGCTGCTGGGAATGCTAGCAGATGACAAAAGTTATTGAAGTGGCAGCAAATGCAGACTAGTGAAACAATTTAGAAACTCTTTATTCACATGTGTGGTTGTGGTTGTATATTGCAAACATATGCCATATTTACTTTCAGTAAAACTGTGCCTAGTTCACAAAATTGAGTTGTATATGTCAGAATTTCATGGTGTTTCTCAAAGGGCACTATGATTCCCAGATGCTTCACCATCTGAATCAGACTGACAGAGAAATAAACTAAAACTTACTGAGAGCATACTTTATCCTCTTATTTAATTTTTATTAAATGTTTAAATTACTTATGAAAACCACATTTTATAGATGTGAAAACTGAGGTTTTAGGAGAATGAATTACCTGTTTCAAGTTACACAGGAGCTATGGATACAAAATCCAATGTGCAAATACATGTAGATACAAATCTGTACCAAATTAGCAGTTACTTTATGAAACTGGCATATAAACACCAGTACAATACCAAAGTTGTATACTTAGTACTCTTTTCTTAAACTTAGTATTTCAGAAATACAAAAAAAGAAAATGAATACCTCTATATCAACTACGTAAATTAAGAAATAAAATATAAAACAGCAGAAATTTTTAATGTCCATTCCCATATTTCCCCCAGCCTAAAATATGGGTTTATTATTCCCATGAATGTCTTTTGACTGGGATTATATTGAATTCTTAGATTTATTTGGGGACAATTAACATATTTATAATCATTGAGTCTTCTCCACAAATGTGGTATTTCTCACCATTTCTTTGGGTTTTCCTTAAAGTCATAATAGTTTATAATTTCTCCATAGATATTATATACATTTTTTGTTAGCTCTATTACTTAGAATCTTTTTAAATTGCTGTTAAAATGACATCTTTAAAAAATTACATTTTCTCACTTTGTTACTGATAGAAATGCAATAGATTCTAACATACTGATCTTATCTTTAGTAAATCTGCTAAACTTTCTTATCAATTATAATAATTTTTCTATAGGTTATCTTCGATTTTCTGTTTAGATAATTATATATTCTATATATAGTGATAGTTTCAGTCCTTACTTTCCTATTTTAATGAATTTTATTTTTTCATTAAATTCTTGTCTTAGCATACTGAATAGAATCTCCAGTGAATTGTTGAAATGAAGTAAAAATAATGGTATTCTTGTCTTGATCCTTATTTTAAAAATATTCCTGCTAACATTAAACCATTAAGTCTAATGTTTACTTTGGAAGTTTTTCGTAGACATTCTTAGGTTAAGAAATTCTTTTGTATTGCTAGTAAGAGATTCCTAAGTCATAACCACATACTGAATTCTATCAAATGATTCTTCTGCTTCTGTTGAGACTATAATACATTTTATCCTTCATTTGCTTATTGTGTTGAACTACATAATAGATTTTCCTAATGGTAAGCCAACCTTGTGAAACAGGATTTTTAAATGGAACTATTTCATTCTCAGTTTTGGCTGAGCCCCTAAGACAATAAACAGCACATTCCAATGTGAGGTGTGAGACCACCATGATAGTCTTGTAAAGAAGATAGTTGCAAACTTATTTTGTGACCCTTAGCTGACCACCAGTTCCCATATCTAAAAGCAGCTGGAGAGGCCAAGTAAAAGACTGGAAAATAGGAGAGGAATTAGAAGAAAGCTGTAGGCATTTT
Organism: Myotis daubentonii; assembly: GCF_963259705.1. Taxonomy (NCBI): domain Eukaryota; kingdom Metazoa; phylum Chordata; class Mammalia; order Chiroptera; family Vespertilionidae; genus Myotis; species Myotis daubentonii. The sequence continues at coordinate 127,576,989 of NC_081861.1, read as the reverse complement.
GTACATCAAAAGTTCTCCCAGTGGAAGGGTCTGGGAGCAAGGCTCACATTCACCTTCAGCCTGGGAAAAGAAGCTTCAATGGAACCACTCAAAGGTTTGATATGTGTCACCCAGATCTCAGGAGATAGTACATTGGTTATTGATTCTGCTTTAGAATATAAAGGACAGGAAGTTGTCAAAAAAAGCCCATAACAGTACCCCATAAGAAAACAAAGTGGTTTTAAATATCAGCTAGGCTCAGAGAATGCTGATGCTGATGCTGATTCATTAAAGTATTAATCAAGAAAAACAATATTTTCCACTTCTCACCTATCCCCTCCTATGGTGAAATTCTAGAGAGATCACAAATCCTCATAAGCAATGTGGCAGAGAAGGGTTAGAAACACTCTATGGATAAAGTGAGTAGATACTGGCCACATCCCCTTTCTCACTTCAGCTACCCAGTCCACAGTAGGCCTAAGAGAAAAAGTTAAATAAGATATAACTTGAAATATTAAAGTTTAATTATTGATACTTTAATTAAACTGAGACTCTTCTGTGACAAAACATGACCAAAATACACAAAAGTCATGGAGCTGTCTTAGCTTTGATCCAAGAGAAAAGAAGATCTAATCCCACAGAGTGTACTTAAATTGGCAGCAGGGAAATCAAAGTTGTTTTCTGATTATACCCCATGAGTCCTACTTATTCAATTTACTACTTACACTTTTATGATTGAGTTAAACCTAACCTGGTTGCGTTGCATATTTTAAGACAATCAGAAAGAATATATGCACCCTTATGTTCATAGCAGCGCTACAATAGCTAAGATTTGAAAATAGCACAAGTATCCATCAGTAGATGAATGGTTAGAAAAGTTGTAGTATATTTACACAATAGAATACTAAATCAGCTGTAAAAAAAAGAGGGATTTCTAACCCTTTGGGACAGCATGGATGGACCTGGAGAATATTATGCTAAGGTAAATAAGCCAATCTGAGAAAGACAAATATGACATGATCTCACTTATTTGTGGAATCTAATGAACAAAATGAATGGATCAACAAAATAAGACCCGTTGCATGGAGTCATGGAACAGACTGACATACCTCGATGTGGGGATGGGGGACAAGAAGACATAAACCAAAAAACTTATATGCTTATATGCATATCCCATGGACATGGGTAATAAGGTGGTGAAGACCTGGAGAGGAGGTGGGGTAGAGGAGGGAAATGGGAGACATCTGTAATACTATCAGCAATAAAAAAATATCTATTTTTAAAAAGCCCTAGGCAACAAATAATCTACTATCTGTCTTTACGTATTTCCTTATTCTGTAAATTTCATATAAAATCATACAATATGTGATCTTCTGTGACTAGCTTTTTTCACTTACCGAAATGTTTCAAGGTTTATCCAAGTTGTAGCATGTATTTGAACTTTTGTACTTCATTTATTTCCATTGCTGAATAATATTTCATTGCTGGTGTATGACTATAACATCAAAGTCTTTTAAACTGTGTTGTTCAATTCTGTGTGCTGCTTCTCAGAACAAACTCTCCAGACCCAAAGGGTATTCGAATTTGCCACCCAGCAAGAAAACATCTTCAGGTAAAATTCACTCATAGACAATTAGCTTGCTGCCTACTTCAATAGGCATAAAATGTAGAATCGATACTAATAAAAGCCTAGGTGGACCTCGTGCCCTCACATGTGATGTCATCACAAGGTGGCCGCCACAAGATGGCTGTGCCCACAGTGGAGGGAGGGGCCCGGAGGCCACTCCACGTAGTGAGGCCTAGGGGTCCCGCGGCTGGTCCCCGCGTCTCTGCTGCCTTGCGCAAAGGAAGCAGATTGGGCAGGCATGGGAGGGCAGTTGGGGGTGATTGGGTTGGCAGGGGAGGGCAGCAGGGGAGCAGTTAGGCTTCAATCAGGTTGGCAGGGGAGTGGTTAGGGGGTGATCAGGCTGGCAGGCAGAAGCAATTAGGGGCAATCAGGCAGGCAGGCAGGCGAACAGTTAGGAGCCAGCGGTCCCAGATTGTGAGAGGGATGTCCGACTGCCATCGGGCCTACACCAGCAGTCTGACATCCCCTGAGGGGTCCCAGATTGGAGAGGGTGCAGGCCGGGCTGATGGACACTGCCCCCCCATGCACGAATTTCATGCACCAGACCACTAGTAAGAATATAATCACGAATTAACTTGAACATTTATTGAGGACTTCCTATCTTAGTTTGGGCTCCCATAGGAATAGCCCTTGACACAAGAATTTGAGTGCAAATGGTTTATTTGGGAAGTGATCATAGGATTGGGGAATGGGAAGTGAGCCAGGGAAGAGAAGGCACCTAATATAAGACATGTTTTTTAAGCAAGTGATACTATGGGCAACTATAGCTTAATTGCACTGAGGGTCTCTGGAAATTAGTGTAGAACATGCATCTAACTCAGTTATTCCAAGTGAGGGGAAAGCAAGCTGGGGTTTTAATCCATCCACTCTGTCAATCAGCCATTAGTTGTGGACTCCTCAAGAGAGTGCTATTTCCCTGCCCTTCTGCCCTGTCATTTGCTGCAGAGCTCAATAGGCTTTAATGGCAAAAGAACTCCCTTACGCAAATTGATGGCAATTGGAGGTCAGGCTGGTGTGCTTAGAAGGGGTAGGTGCTGAGGAGATGAGGGGTTATGGACAGTGTCTGCTGTAAATATAACAAATATTAATTGAATTTTTCCTATGTGCCAAACAGTGTTCTAGACACTGAGGATACAGTTGAGAACAAAACAGCAAAAACTCTACCCTAAGGTAATTTGTATTCAGGTGAGAGAGGAACAGTAAACAACATAGATAAACTATAATCTGCTGGAAGAGGATGAGTACTAGGGTGAGGAGTGAGATAAAGAACCTGGGAAGTGCCCTGCTAAATAAGGTGGTCGCTGGAAAAGTAACATGGGAGCAGAGCTCAGGAGTTTTATTTACTCTCCAGTTTCCCCTTAAAGATGCTTTAAGATAATCACCAAGTTTGAAGGTTTTAAAAATCAATTCCATATCCAACATTCCAGAGGAAGAGGCATTTATTTCATTGCTGAAAGACTCTCAGCAATGTTTCCCACTAATTAACCTATGAGATGGAGACAGATAGGAAAACATTAGAAAGAGAAAATGTGAAGCTGGGAAGCAATTCCCTCCCCCTCGATCACTGCCACCATCCTATGTACCTATAAATGCATCTTTACTGAAGCCTCCCCATGGATAGTGTACTCGTTCCAGAGTTTCTCCTGGCACAAGCAGCAGGGACCCACTGAGAGAATAACAAGCAGGTGCCTCTGAGGAAAGCCTCAGTGAGTGGAAAAATCCTTACTGTGTGTAGAATCCATATGAAAGCAGTCTCTCTTCCTCTCCAAACAATTCTTGTTTTCTAAGGTGATGTTATGTTTCAAATGGTGTGTTTGTTCCTGGCCATGGGCGGGGGGGCTCATAAATTCTCATGGCTCATAAATCTACTGGGCTGCAATGTATAAATGTGTAAATGAAAAAAACTCCAGGGACCTCCCCCTGCCTCCAGAACGTAATACAAATTCTTTAGCACTCTGTTCTGCCTACTTTTTCAGTCTTATCTCTTGCTGCCTCCCAAGCTACTACTCGGTTGGAGATGGGGAGAATGCTGCTGATACACAGGGCCATCCTCAGCTTTTGGAATGCACCGCCTCTAAAACCTTCCAAGATTATCCTACCCTACTCTTCATGCTTCTTCTCATACACTTATCAGGTAGAATTAGCCTATCCCATTCTTTTTTAAAAATATATTTTATTGATTTTTTTTACAGAGAGGAAGGGAGAGGGATAGAGAGTTAGAAACATCAATGAGAGAGGAACATCGGTCAGCTGCCTCCTGCACATCTCCTACTGGGGATGTGCCCACAACCCAGGTACATGCCCTTGACCGGAATCGAACCTGGGACCTTTCAGTCCGCAAGCCGACGCTCTATCCACTGAGCCAAACCGGTTTCGGCCTCTCCCATTCTTTGAAAGCATCTTTAGCAGTTAGCTCATTGTGCTGAAATTAATTTTACACTTTTGTTATAGCAACTAGGCTGTGAACATTCCCATCCATATTTTGGCAATCAAGTCCTTCTGAAGTCTACTCCTTCCTTCTTATCCCAGCTCATCATTTACTTTTTTTCTGCAACAAGCCCTCTGGCTGGCCAGTCTTTTCATTATCCCTTTCATTTCTATCAACTTGAACACGCTATGCTCATTACTACCTTGTATGGTGGGCCACAACTAACTACCTTGGAGAATGTAGCTCAGGTCTGAAGCCAGAATGTACTTTCTACTTCTTTACTCCAAGTTCAGACCTTGGGACCCACACAATGGAACTGGGTCAGCAGTTGAGACCCTTAGATAAACTCTTAGTGGAACCTGGCATTCCTAATACCCTTGCAAACACAGATGGGCAAAGAGAAAAAAGGTTAGTGATCCCTAATCCACCAGTGCAGTCCTGTAGAGAAGCATGGGCCCAAGGATGTCATTCATAGTCCAAGTATTTCACCACTTCAGTGAATAATTTTTGTTCCCACAGAGAAAACTATGAGAGATGAGTAAAGAAGAATTGAAACATTCTCTTCATTACACTCAACAGAGTAAATGTTTCCACTTCATGGGCTGAGGCAAGCATGTGAACAGACAAAATGATTCCCCCTCACCTGTACATGGTTTTACTCATTACTTGTCTTATCCAGAAAATCATCCTCCTTCCCCTCTGCTTTTACAAAACCTTCTCATCCATCAAGTCTGAGTTCAAATTTATCTTTTCCCTGAAGCCATCTCTTATCACATAAGCCTACATTTTATTTCTCTTAAATTTTGAAGGTGTGTTCAAAATTGGTTACTTAGTTACATGTAGTTTTGTTTTATTTACTATTTGTTTCATATGTGTGAGCTTATATCTCCGATGGGATGCTATGTTCCTTGAAGGCTGTTACAATACCTGATGCACCTTCCATCTCAGAACACCCAACAGTGCTTTGTACAGAGTAGATATTCAACAATTAGTTGTGGAAAGTGGTGGAATGAAATGGGATTGAATATAATGAAAAAGAATGGATTATGATAGAAATGGATGATGGCATAAAATTGCATAGAGACTGGGAATGGGAAGCTGGATTAAAACACAGAAAGCCTGGAATTTAATCAAGTACATACTGAATGTTTTATTATGAAAATATAATCAGTCATTGAAAACTATGATTTCATGGAGTCTTGTAGGAGCCCAAACGTCATGTATTCATCAGCATTCATCCAAGGATTGCAGAAGCAGAATGTTTGAAGTTCACCATGCCCACTTCCTTACAATTGAGTAAGGCTGTACCTTGACTTCCCAAAACAAAAACCTCCCATTCTGATGTCAAAGGTGTTTTGGTATTGAGAATCTGCCTCCTGACCCAATGTGCTTTCTGTCCAGAGAACTCAAACCATCTTACAAACAATGCCTTATTCTTCAAGGACTAAGATCAAAGACAAGTTTTCATGCCCACTCCCTATAACTCCTGATACTGACTCCGATCAAAATTGAGAAACTGAAGAAGCTTATCTTTGGGGTATCTTCATTCTTCCAAAAAGGCTTCTTCCTTTCTCTCAAATACTATCCCCACTTCAAGCACCAGTTGATGATAAATGAGGGGTTGAATGGGGCTCTTTTTGTATCCTTCCTATCACATCACAAAGGCCTGAATAAATCGTACAAGAAAATATAGGTGAGCTAACTTAACTGAGGAAAAGAAGCGACAGAGAAAAGCCTAGAACAAGATTCTAAGTTTTTCATAAATGCCATCAGCCTCAAACTGACAAAACACACACTTTTGCTGTAATACTGTTATACTCATGCAGTTTCTGTTTATATATATCAGGTCAGAAAATATTTTGTAGTTTTCTTCTGGTCTAACAAAAATAATTACAATGTAATTCTAAACAGCAAGTATATAGCTCCAGATTTAAATTTTTTTCAGAATAAATTTAATTTTCAAATGCTACATTGGCAATCTTGAAGTATCAGCAAAGGCTAGAATGAGATACAAAATAACAGTAATGGAAGACCTCTTAGGCAGAGAGAGGTTCACAACTATATTTATGACCCAGACAAACTGTGTTCTCTGGCTTTTCTGTAAGATACAATGATTTCTTTGGACACACACACACACACACACACACACACACACACACACCTCTGAATCTCTTTCACAATTAGGAATTCAATTTTCAGGGTGTTTTCAAATTACATGTAAACAAAATAATATGCTATGAAACAATCAAGATAGATTTTTAAAATAGAAACTACATAGTATTGCAACACTCACTTGCACCTTTGTACATAATATTTTGGAAATTAAAAAAATGGCCCAGCCGGTGTGATTCTGGTTAAATGTCGACTATGACCCAGGAGGTCACAGTTCAATTCCCGGTCAGGGCACATGCCTGGATTGGGGGCTTGATCCCCAGTGTGGGGCTTGTAGGAGGCAGCCAATCAATGATTCTCTCTCATCACTGATGTTTCTATCTCTCTCTCCCCCTCCCTTCCTCTCTAAAATCAATAAAAATACTTTTTAAAAGAGGAAATTAAGTGCCCATCAGTAGATGAATGGATTAGAAAACTGTGGTACATCTACACGATGTAATACTATGCTGCTCTAAAAAGGAAGGAACTCTTACCATTTGCAACGGCATGGATGGAACTGGAGAGCATTATGCTAAGTGAAATAAGCCAGTCAATGAAGGGAAAATACCACATGATCTCACTCATTCATGGATAATAGAGACCATTATAAACTTTTGAACAATAATAGATACAGAGGCAGAGCTGCCTCAAACAGATTGTCAAACTGCAGCGGGAAGGCCGGGGAGGGTTGGGGGACAGGAGGTAGGGGGGTAAGAGATCAACCAAAGGACTTGTATGCATGCATATAAGCATAACCAATGGACATAAGACACTGGGGGATAGGGGAGGCTAGGGGACTGTCTAGGGCGGGGGGAAAATGGACACATATGTAATACCCTTTGTATTACTTTAAGCAATAAAAAAAATAAATAAAAGAGGAAATTAAAAAATGTACCTTAGAATCCAGATTTTTGGCTGCAAAAACAATGGTGGTCTATGTTGTATAAGTACTGGGGACTAGTGGCCTGTGTCCTTCCAGGATCTTTATCCACCAACAGAGTGGTAGTCAATAGAGTAGTGTTTTGCCACCTAACATGGGTCAGTTGTACTAATGTAGATCAAGGAACACAAAATATATAAATAAGTTCTACAGGAGGAAAAGAACTAGAAAGGGCTTAATTATTCTTAACTAAATGTAGTGAAACAAAGAGGCTGTGAATTGCTATTATACCTGCAGAAATTATTTCTAGTTTATCAGTCATATACCCATCTGAAGAGTGCTGTCTCCTCATGGCCAGCAGTTGTTTATGTCAATGGGCTATAGAAACACAAGCCTGGAGGTATTCACCCCTACAATCTTTTGTCCCTCTATACATACATTCTCCCCCAAAAGTGCTGTGGTCATCTACTCACTCAACAACATACAAATTCCAGTTGGGGACAGCCATCCAGGCAGAGCTATAGTGGGCATAAAAATATCTTGCCCAAAATAAACCAGTCAGAGAAAGATAAATATCACATGATCTCACTAATTTGTGGAATATAATGAACAACATAAACTGATGAACAAAAACAGATCCAGAGACAGAGAAGCATGGATCAGACCATCAAACCTCAGAGGGAAGGTAGGGGAGGGTGGGGGGTAAGGGGGAGAGATCAACCAAAGGACTTGTATGCATGCATATAAGCTTAACCAATGGACACAGACACCAGGGGGGTTAGGATATGAGTGAGGGGGGGACAACGAGGAAATAAGAACATATATTTAATACCTTAATAAAGAAAAAATAAAATTATCTTGTCTACCCTTGCCAGTTCAGTGGATAGAGTGTTGGCCTGTGGACTGAAGGGTCCCAGGTTCGATCCCAGTCAAAGGCACATGCCTGGGTTGCAGACTCAATCCCCAATGGGGGGCATGCAGGAGGCAGCCGATTGTCTATCATCATTGATGTTTCTATCTCTCTCTCCCTCTCCCTTCATCTATGAAATCAAATATATATATATATATATATATATATATATATATATATATATATATATATATTTATTTATTTATTTATTTTGCCAGGGCTATGGTAAGAATTTCTCTTTTCTTTTTCTTATCATTTATTCTAGACCAGGCACCAGCAAAGTTTTTCTGTAAAGAGCCAGATAGCAAGTATTTTAGGCTTTGAAGATGTTTGTTGCATATTCTTCTCATTATTTTTTTATATTTTTAAACTACCTTTTATGAGTGGGGGGATGGGTGGTAACATGGAGATAAGTACACATATGCAATAACTTAATCAATAAAAAATTTAAAAAATATATAAAAATCATTCTTAGCTCATGATCCATACAAAAATAGGTCATAATTGGCCCAATGGCCATAGTTTGCCAACCTCTGCTCTAGACTACCAGCTATCTAGTGTATTAGCCAGCTATTGACACATAATGCTATATAATAAAATACCCCAAAATTCAGTAGTTTACAACATTAAGCATTTCTTCTCCTGCTCACAGGTCTGTAAATCATTCTAGAGAAACTCTGCTCATTATCAGCCTAACATAATACAGGTATGTCCTAATATTATTATACCCAGTCTCTGTTTTTAAAGGGATTTTGACATGAGAGAATATTGCTATTTTGGAAAAACATATCCTACTTAAAAAGGAAAGTCACTAAAGTTGAGAGTTTTCTCAATGGGAAAAGAGACATCATGCTACATAAATTTCTCTTATACTTGCCATCTGATTTATTGTAAATAATAAAGTAGCTAATATTTATTAGCATATACTATGCAATAGGCACAATTCTAAGCCCTGTAAACATATTAACTTGTTTAATTCTCAAAAGTATTATTACCAAACTAAAGCAACTGGTCAAGGTCATGTGCTAGGAAATGGAAGAGTCTATGAATCATCCAGGTTGTACGCCCCCAAGATTTCCTTAAGGCCTATGATAAATTTCATGGCACTTCTGCTGTGTAGAATAATAAAATAAATCAAAACAGGAGTTTGTATGCAGATTTTTAAGTCTTAAAATTATTTTTTCATAAAACACCCTCCTGGAGTGCAAGACAAGTATTCTTATGAATTAGACTTACCATGTTCATAAAACTCACATTGTGAAATCAGTTATAAAGCCTTTGAAATACTTAAATAAAAGAATGGATGCATAATCATCAGCCATTTTTGTTATGTTAACCAATCAGGTCTGCCGAAGGTTGATTATTTTAGACAGGCACATGTGTTGAACACTGAAACACATCTGGCTTTAGCCATTTGAATGTAAATGACTTAAAGAAAATCACTTCTATACTTTTTATGAGAGTGTATATTGGAGTTAATTTTGTTTGAGAAATAATAGACATAGAGTAAACTATGTAAAATGCACTAATCTTAAATGTGCAGCTTGGTAATTTTTACCATATAAGTACACATTCCCCCCAACCTTCCTTCTCTCATTCCTATAACCATCACCTAGATGAAGATATAGAATATTTCTAGTACCTTCCCAATGCTCCCTCCTTCCTCTTCCCATTCTACACTCCCATACACACCACCCCTGGTAACCAGTTTTTGGTCTCCTCACTTTCTCAGCTATTCGCCTCTTCTTGAATTTGACATAACTGGAATTGTAGATATATACTCCTTTATGTTTGGCTTCTTTCTCTCAACATAATATATGTGGGGTTCATTTATGTTGTTATATGTACCAGTAGCTTGTTCTTTTTATTGCTGTGTAGTTTTCCATTGTATCAATATACTACCATTTGATTATCCATTCTTCTGCTGACAAGCATTTGGCTCGATTTTAGCTTTGGCTATTTGAATAAAGCTCTTATGAATATTCTTACATATGTCTTTTTGTGAAAATATATACTCATTGTTATTGGGTATATTGAAGTATGGAATTGCTGGGTCATAGGGTAGGCGTGTGTTTATCTTTAGTAGAGTTTTCCAAAGTGATTATGTAGAGTTACATGTTGAAATACCTAAGTAAGATCTGTAACACTGCTTAATGGTAGTTCTCTTTTTAATGGTTCAGTTGTAAATAAAGTTTTTACAATACACACAAAATCATGTTAAAACACACTCTTTTAATGCAATAAAATTTTGAGTTTTGGTGCAAATACTACATTTGGCAAACATGCTTATTTATTCTATACTAGAGGCCTGTTGCACAAAATTCGTGCATGGGGCAGAGGGGTCCCTCAGCCTGGCCTGCACCCTCTTGCAATCCGAGACCCCTTCCCACCTAAACAGGCAGTTGGACATCCCTCTCGCAATGCGGGACCACTGGCTCCTAACCCCTGGCCTGCCTGCCCGCCTGATCACCCTGAACCACTCTGCCTGCCTCATCGCCCCTAACCACTCACCTGTCTGCCTGATCACCCCTACCACCTCTCCCTGCATGCCTGATCACCCCTAACTGCTCACCTGCCTGCCTGATCACCCCTAACTGCCTCTGCCTTGGTCCCACCACCATGGCTTTCGTCCAGGAGGATGTCCAGAATGATGTTCAGAAGGTTGTTCAGGTGTTCAGTCTAATTAGCATATTACACTTTTATTATTATAGATAATATATCTTCATCTTCTAATTACATGCCTGATTTGAAATGAACCTCAAAAAGTTGTGTTTATTTATTGATTCTGGATATAAAGTGCATAGCAATCAGTTTCCTGAGCCTAAGCTAAATTCTCCTAGAACTTTTCTGTGTGGTCCATCAGTCTGTGCTCTAGATCCATTCTACAAATGTAAGAGGGATGACACCAGGAATTTTCAGGAAGAGTGTGTTCCATTTAGTTGGAGAGCAAAATTCCCTGCAGTTGCTGAATTAGACCTGGAGACCCCAAACTGAAGTAAGTTGTGAAATTTTCAGCTTTCCCCATGTTGTTCTTTAGGATGTGCTGTTTGGCTAGGTTAGGAGAAGCAAGAAGTAGGAAAAAGTCAGGACCTGAAAGAAGATTCATGCTAAAGAGGAAGTAAAAGCTATGGGTGTCAGAGTAACCAGGAAGGCCTAACAGTGTAAAAAATCATGCCTAACTCAGTAGTGGTAATGACTACTGCCATTTAGATTATCAGTCCCTACTACAGACCTTTTGGTTTACCCTTGGTCCTACTTTTCTTTTTTTAAAATTTATCTTTATTGTTGAAATTATTACAAATGTCCCCTTTTGGTGTTTTTTTTTTTCACCATTGAGCCCCTTCATCCCTCACCCATCCATCCCAGGCCTTCATCACACAATTGTTTGTGTTGAAGGGCTAGGCATATATGCATATAAATTCCCAGGTTAATCTCTCTCCACCCATCCTCCCACCTCTGCCTTCCCTCTAAAATTGTCTCTTCTCTCATCAACTTTCAATTACTGAAGCCCCAGCCTGCTTTAGAGTTAAGCCTAAAAAGGTAACTAGGAGCCACACTTGTTCTTCCTAAGACAACCTAGGCTCTATTGAGTGTTAGGATTCTTCAGAAACAGTGTGGGGGCCCAGTTCTCTTTTCTCCTTCAGATGTGGTTTACTAGATAGCTTTAATTCAAGTTTAGTCATTACTATGAATCCCTCCCCTTCTTCACTTAATGCTATGATTTACTCTACTTATATAAACAGAATGGGGTGATTATGATGCTGAAGGGCCATCAGTTAATTCACTCTAAGAAGTTTGGGAAGGCTGAAGATAAAGAATAGAACAGAGGCTAACATGAAGAGTTACAGAGCACAGGGATCCACTCATAGTCTGCAAACTAGAAAAACATGCAGATAGGTTAGGACACATTTCAGGACAGCAGCCAACAGGGGGACATATCTTAGCCCAAGTGAGGCTGAAGTTCAGTAAGCCAGGAGCCTCACCCAGTTAAATCTGTAATAGTGAGAGTAAGCTGGTAATTTCCATAATAATAGTAATCCTATCTAATAATAGACAAAAAGGGTAATTGACTGTACCTTTCCTACGCCTCTCATTGGCTAATCAGCGTGATATGCAAATTAACCCAACCAAGATGGCGGCCAGCAGCCACGCAGCTGAAGCGAGCAGGAGGCTTGCTTGCTCCAGTGATGGAGGAAGCCAAGGTTCCCTGCGTGCCGCGGCCCGGCTCTGAGCTCCGAAAGCAACAAAGTTTCAATTATAGAAGCTAAACAAACCCCAGGTACCTGCTTTCAGCAGGCCGTGGCCACAGAGCTGGAGCTAGAAGGAGCTGGCTCTCAGCTCCAGTGATGGCAACAAAGTTTCAATTATAGAAGGTAAATAAATCCCAGAAGAAAAAAAGAAGAAAAAAAAAAGAAAAAAAGGAGAGGCTGTGAGCTTCAGTCGCCGGCCAGCCTGAAAACGGCCCTCAGGCCCTCACCCAGACTGGCCAGGCACCCCAGTGGGGACCCCCACCCTATATGGGGAGTGGCCAGCCTGAAAACAGCCATCAGTCCCTCATCCAGGCTGGCCAGGCACCCCAGTGGGGACCCCCACCCTGAAGGGGGTGTGACCAGCTGCAAACAGCCATCAGCCACTCACCCAGGCTGGCCAGGTACCCCAGTGGGACCCCTACCCTGATTCGCGATACCCTTCAGGGCAAACCAGCTGGCCCCCACCCATGCACCAGGCCTCTATCCTATATAGTAAAAGGGTAATATGCAAACTAACCCTAACAGCAGAAAGACTGGGAATGACTGGTCACTATGACACACACTGACCACCAGGGGGCAGACGCTCAATGCAGGAGCTGCCCTCTGGTGGTCAGTGAGCTCCTACATGGGGGAGCTCTGCTCAGCTACAAGCCAGGCTGATGGCTGCCAGTACAGCGGTGGTGGGGGGAGCCTCTCCTGGCTCCTCAGCAGTGCTAAGGATGTCCGACTGCAGCTTAGGTCTGCTCCCCGCTGGCAAGTGGATATCCCCCGAGGGCTGCCTGGCTGCCAGAGGGATGTCTGATTGCCATCTTAGGCCCAATTCCTTGGGGAGCAGGCCTAAGCCAGCAGGTGGTCATCCCCTGAGGCGTCCCAGACTGCGAGAGGGCACAGGCCCGGCTGAGGGACCCCCCCCCCAGTGCACAAATTTTTGTGCACTGGGCCTCTAGTAATAATAATAATAATACCACCAAAATCAGAAGGATCAATGAGGTTGAAATAAATGTCAAAGACAAAGATAATAATAAATATCAAAGCAGAGAAGAACAATGATCAGTCACTCTGGAATGTGTTTGCTTATACTTCTCCATGAAGTAGTCAAAAGCAAATGAAAAAAACAAGCCCCCTAGTGAGAAATAAAGATGCATGCAAGAGAATACATGCATGTTTACTTTACCAATCAAGGAGAACATGTTATTTAAAGTAGGGTAATAATTAACTTTTGCAAATAGAATGTAAAAGTACACATAGTTCATGTATTTGCTGATTGTTCTTTTATTTAATGCAAAGGTAAGAAATCTTTATTTGAGAATAATTATAAAGATAAATTTGACAAAAGATGGAAATTGCTTAGATATGCATAGGATAAGGCTGACATAGAGGTAAAAAATGAGTTTGTGGTTTAAAGCAAATGAATGATACTACTTATAGGGGGTCAGAATAATAATAGCACTAGCCAGCATTTATCAATCATCTACTCTGTATCAGGCTAAGTACTTTACATAATTACATTATGTCATTTAATCTTCTAACAATATTATGAGGATTAAATAGTACAGATAAAGAAACTGAAGTGTAGAGAGGTTAAAATTTTGCCCAAGGTCACCTAGCTAGCAAGTGTTGGGAAAAGATTGTATAGGATATGTATGAAACTAGTTTATTAAGCAGTCTGAACTCAAAAGAGAGTACCAAAAATTGTCTTTATTTTTCCTACCCACTGACTTAAAGCATTTGGCCACAATCTCTTTCTCTAACCCTTTAAAAATTTTTGTAATATGTTTTATTGATTGCAGAGAGAGGAAGGAAGAGGAAGAGAGTGCTAGAAATATCAGTGATGAGAGATAATCATTGGTCGGCACCTCCTGCATGCCCAACACTGGGGATCAAACCCACAACCCAGGCACTGAACATGACCTCCTGATTCATGGGTCAGTGCTCAACCACTTAGCCACACTGGCCTGGCTCTGTAACCCTTTTTGACATGTCAGGCAAATTCTAAGTTTTCCAGTCCTCTTCAATTATGAGAACAATTCCAGTAACTATAAATTGCCTTAGAATCTGAAAAGGTCTAAATCAAGTCTAAGCCAGTATAATCAAAACAATATCATATCCAAATCAAGCCTCCTTTCTCTCTCCAGTTCAAGCCTGACCCACAGCTCTACAGTGAGGATGGGGGATCACTTAGTCCATTCCATTATTAACTTCTCTACTAGCTTTCTTCTTTTCTCCCAAGCATCATAGATTACTCCAGCTGTGCCTTGTATTTGGAAATCACAAGAAGCAGATTAGAATATTCTTGGTAACATATGCTCTCAAATCCTACGGGACCCATATCAAATCATCCTCAGAAATATCCTCATTCTGTGCTATTATAGGTCTGTGAATTTTGAAGCTCAGCAAACATCCAGTTGTGAGTAAGATGCCAATTTGCATTTTTTTCCCTGACATCTCCAATGTCCTAGGTAGTACTCTCTCGAAGAAAATCCTGAGATAAAGATTCAAATGCAAGTAGTTTATTTGGAATCTAATCCTAGGAAATATTGGCAGGAAAGAGGGGAAGTGAGACTGGGAAAGAAAGGAATTCAATATATGGTGAGTGGTTAAGAAAGCTACATCAATGAATAATTGGGGCTGGAAAAACTCAAGAGCTGATGTAAAACATCTGCCTCAAAGTTATACATGAGTTGCAAGGGAGCTAAGGTATTTATACACAAATGCCAATCATTGGTTGAGGGCCATTCCTGGGATGTTAGTTTCCTAACACTTTCAGCTTGCCCTGTGCTGAGGCAGAGAAGCCATCTGCAGCTTCAGAAAACATACACAAAACAAACAAAACCACAAACCATCCAGATGAAAAGTACCAGATATTGGCAGTTGACAACAGGCCAGAGCACAAGAGAGAGAAAATTTCCGAATACTAGGTCAACAATTAATTAAAATCTTACAAATTCCCCTTCTTCACAGAACACCTTTCTTTAGTGAACTCAAATGGCTTAGTTTTCCATATTGGTTGCTTGGGGTCATGAAGGTAAGGGTCTACCTCTTGTTAAACCCTAAGAGGATGCCTGCCAGTATCTTGGCTCTGGTGTTAAAATGGGGGATATTTAACACCTATTGTCCTCAGTTTGGGAACTTTAATGGAAATTCAGACAACAGAAGTCTTTTTCAACCTCATTATAGAGACTTTGTCACATAGAAGTAGTAGGACAAGCTGGACAGTGTTAAAAAAAAGAGCAGAGAGCCAAAATATATGTGCAATGAAGTGCTACTTATAATTGTGAAAAATGAAAACAACCGAAATGTCCACCAATAAAGGAAAGGTTAACTAGTTACATATGGTAGTATATCAAATACTTAATACTTTCAGAAAATGAGTCTGATGTATCTTAGAATGGCTGATAAGCAAAACATCAAACATCAAGTTATAAAATACATAATCATCTTAATAATCATATATATTTATATATGTACACACTCAACACACATGTCCTTTGATACATATATTAAATTGTAAATATAAAACCCATTCCTGACAGAACTAGGAGAACCAAGATGGCGGCATAGGTTAACACCGGAGTTTGCTGCTTTGAACAACTACTTCAAAAGTGAAACGAAAAAACGGAAGGGACATCACCCAGAACCACAGGGGCGCTGGCTGAGTGGAAGTCCTACAACTAGGAGGAAAGAGAAACGCATACGGACACTCAGAGGAGGCGCAGTGCTGAAGTCAAATTCTGAGGTGCGGAGTGCGCGGAGCGGGCTGGCGGCGGAGGGCACGGTTGTTGTTTTCAATCGGGAGGGAGTCGCAGACTCTGAGCTCCAGATCCGGGCGAGTCTTTAGGGACCCAGACTCAAACGGGAGAAGCGGGACTGTCTGCCTTCGGTCAGAGCCAGTGCAGCTTTCTCTCCGAGCTTTGCAGCGGGTGCTGGGACTCAGAGAGGCAGAGCCCCTTGGGACAGGACTGAGAGCCGCCATAACTGCTCTCTCCGGCCCACCCTGTTGATCCTGTTCGACCCGCCCTGCCCAAGCCCTGCACAGAGGCATTTGCCGGATAGCCTCAGGCAAAGGCTAGATTAGCACCTCCCTAGAGGACAGAAGTTCTCTCACCGCTGACACAGCTGAATCTCATAGCCACTTGGCCTGGAGGTCAAACCCTCCCTGGAATTAGCTACAGCAATCAAGATTTATCTATAAGACTGCGAACAAAGACCACTAGGGGGTGCACCAAGGAAGCATAACAAAATGCGGAGACAAAGAAACAGGACAAAATTGTCAATGGAAGAAATAGAGTTCAGAACCACACTTTTAAGGTCTCTCAAGAACTGTTTAGAAGCTGCCGATAAACTTAATGAGATCTACACGAAAACTAATAAGACCCTCGATCTTATATTGGGGAACCAACTAGAAATTAAGCACACACGGACTGAAATAACGAATATCATACAGACGCCCGACAGCAGACCAGAGGAGCGCAAGAATCAAGTCAATGATTTGAAATGCGAGGAAGCAAAAAACATCCAACCGGAAAAGCAAAATGAAAAAAGAATCCAAAAATGCGAGGATAGTGTAAGGAGCCTCTGGGACAGCTTCAAGCGTACCAACATCAGAATTATAGGGGTGCCAGAAGATGAGAGAGAGCAAGATATTGAAAACCTATTTGAAGAAATAATGACAGAAAACTTCCCCCACCTGGTGAAAGAAATGGACTTACAGGTCCAAGAAGCGCGGAGAACCCCAAAGAAAAGGAATCCAAAGAGGACCACACCAAGACACGTCATAATTAAAATGCCAAGAGCAAAAGATAAAGAGAGAATCTTAAAAACAGCAAGAGAAAGAAACTCAGTTACCTACAAGGGAATACCCATACAACTGTCAGCTGATTTCTCAACAGAAACTTTGCAGGCCAGAAGGGAGTGGCAAGAAATATTCAAAGTGATGAATACCAAGAACCTACAACCAAGATTACTTTATCCAGCAAAGCTATCATTCAGAATTGAAGGTCAGATAAAGAGCTTCACAGATAAGGAAAAGCTAAAGGAGTTCATCACCACCAAACCAGGATTATATGAAATGCTGAAAGGTATCCTTTAAGAAGAGGAAGAGGAAGAAAAAGGTAAAGATACAAATTATGAACAACAAATATGCATCTATCAACAAGTGAATCTAAGAATCAAGTGAATAAGTAATCTGATGAACAGAATGAACTGTTGATTATAATAGAATCAGGGACATAGAAAGGGAATGGACTGACTATTCTTGGGGGGGAAAGGGGTGTGGGAGATGTGGGAAGAGACTGGACAAAAATCGTGCACCTATGGATGAGGACAGTGGGTGGGGAGTGAGGGCGGAGGGTAGGGCGGGAACTGGGAGGAGGGGAGTTATGGGGGGGAAAAAAAAGGAACAAATGTAATAATATGAACAATAAAGATTTAATTAAAAAAAAAAAAAAGAACACAGAACTAAGGACACAGGGCTTGGAAGACAGGACCAAGAGAGACAGAGCCTAGGCACAGAACCTACACAGAACGTTCTCTAGAGACAGAAGAACTTCGCTGGCGAGAGCATGCCGGAGGATCCTGGACAGGGACTGGCCTGGGAGCCTGGAGGCGGAGCCTGGCGAGAGAGCATGGCAGGGGATCCTGGACTGAACCTGACTGCAGAGATTGGCAGGAGAGCCTGACTGGAACCTGGTGACTGAACCTGACTGGTGAACCTGGACAGAACCTCTCTGGAGATCTGAAGCAGAACCTCTCTGGAGATCCGGACCAGAACTTGGCTAGAGATCCTGGCTAGGCTGCTGATCAACTGAACGCTGTCTCCGTATCATTCCTTCTTCGCCGACTCCGTCTACACCTATGGGGAACCCCTGGACCCGCTGGGGTTGGACCCCGGCAAGTAACCTTAACTGTAATACTAATTTATGTCCTTTTCAATACCTATTCTATTTTACTAACTATTCTCATGGTGGTCTACCACCTTACTCCCATTTCCACCATCAAGATTCTCCAAAAATATTATCACCCATAAATTCTATGTAATTCATACAGAAATATAAGCATTTTTAAACTTAAAAAAATAAATAAATAAATAAATAAAAGGGATTGGCGCTCGGCAAAAAAAAAAAAAAAAAAAAAAAAAAAAAAAAAAAAAAAAAAAACCCATTCCTGCCCCCTCCAGCAATACTTTCCCCTTCTAAGGAGGGTTTTTATTTGTTTGTGTTTCTGAGAAAAAGAGAAGAGAGAGAGAGAGAGAGAGAGAGAGAGAGAGAGAGAGAGAGAGAGAGAGAGAGAGAGAAATCATTGTGACTTTGAGGGAGATCATTGTTTAAAGAGAAATTTTTGGAAATGTTGCTATTTGTGTATGTGTTTACTGGGGTGTCATTCTCTACTCCCCATTCTCTGTTCAAGAGGTCTTAGTAAAAGCATACATTAGAATTCAATGTATTAGAAAGCTAAATTTGGAATATTGTGAATATGACATTGTGATAAGACCAGTTTAAGGTAGTAGCAAAAAGGCTTGGTTTCATTTGCAGGATAATACAGAGTCTCATTTCACATAAGATAGAGTATATACGTGTATATAGAATATATATATGAAATGTATATGATATTGTATATTACACATTATAGTATATATTATATAGGGTGAGGATTACTAAAGCATTTTTTATTTATCATATGTATTTTATATGCACAGAAAATATATTTTAAAAACATCCAACAAAGTGTTGATTGACAGAATGGCTATTTCTGGATAGTTAGGTTGGGTGGGAATGTGGGAGAGAAATGGAAATTTATAGTTTCATGTTACATATTTCTTCCATACAATGTGATTCACAACACTATACTCTTTTTATAATAAAAAAAAATAAGAAAATAGAAAAAACATGACCCATTTGGGGATCAATTGGTAGAGCAGTTGTATGGCTAGATGTTAAGTTCTTGAGATGGGAGGAATGTTTAGAGATGAAATGAAAACAGTGAGCTAAAAGTAGATTCCATGCCTTCATCTGCATCATGAAGGACTTCGAACTTAACTATGTTGGCAATAGAGGATCTTCTGAGGATATTTTGTCCTGAAAAGACTTGATCGGTGCTGTGCTTTAGATAGAGGACACACTTTCTTTTCATAACAATTTTCTAACATAATTTAACTCGCTACCTTTTCCAAATCTTGTTTCTTTTATTTTTTGTTTTATTCTGGGTTGTTGAAGTGATTATTTTAACATTAACTTATTGGACAGAAATAAGCTAATATGTGTAGTAAATCCTTTGGAAACTGTAAGGAAATAAATTATATATATAATGTTAGTTTTCTTATATTATTATATCATCCAGCCTTATTTCATGGCTTGTGTATTCACACTGGCTAGGGCCATAGCTTATGGATTTGAATCACTGTTTTCTGATTTATTTTCAGGTTGCCAATTATGTAATGCATTCTTTTTAGAGAGGGAGGAAAGGGGAGGTAGAGAGAGAGAGAGAGAGAGAGAGAGAGAGAGAGAGAGAGAGAGAGAGAGAATGAGAGAGAATGAGAGAGAATGAGAGAGGAAGAGAAGAGAAGAGAAGAGAAGAGAAGAGAAGAGAAGAGAAGAGAAGAGAAGAGAAGAGAAGAGAAGAGAAGAGAAGAGAAGAAAAAGGAAAAGAAAGAGATTGGTTGCCCCCCTCTGCCCTCACATGCACCCCAACCAGGAATCGAACCCACAACCTAGGTATGTGCCCTAACTAGAATCAAACCCATGACCTTCTGGTGCACAGGAGAACACTCCAACCAACTTAGCCACACTGTCCAGGGCCATGGCTTATGCATTTGAATCACTGTTTTCTGATTTATTTTCAGGTTGCCAATTACATAATTCATTCTTTTTTAGTATCTCTCAGTTTAGTCTTCTATTCCAATTAAAGGTGTCTGGAATTTTAAGTAACATTTCCAACACCATTTACTTATTCTTTCAACATCTATGTATGCCTTCCCTTTCTGCTTTATGTACTATTATTTGTAAAACCTCACTATTTTTTGTTATCATATCTATTGTTGAACAAATTCTCCTTTTGTCAGAACAAGTGAGAGCGGAGATGCACAAATACCACAAAGTATCCTCTGAAATGTTCTATAAGAAATGGGGAGCCCTCGCTGGTTTGGCAAAGTGGATAGAGTGTCGGACTGTGGACTGAAGGGTCCCAGGTTCGATTCCGGCCAAGGGCACATGCCCGGGTTGGGGGCTCGATCCCCAGTGGGGGGCGTGCAGGAGGCAGCTGATCCATGATTCTCTATCATCATTGATGTTTCTATCTCTCTCTCCCTCTCCCTTCCTCTCTGAAATCTATAAAAATATATTAAAAAAAGAAATGGGGAATTCAGGGCAAGAGTAGATTTGTGATTAGAAGTGATGTAACTGAAAGGCCTGTGTAATGCCAATACGTATTTTCCAATCAGGTAAACCTTAGCAAGCTTTCCACCATCTTCCAAAATGCAGAGAAAAGGGGATATTTAGCATTAATCAAGCATATTCCTAGCAGATAGCAAAAGACAGGTAGCCTTGTACCTGAAACAAAAGGAAGAAAGCAAAAGGAGGGGTAGTCCAATCTTTGTTTTGAATTATGAATAGACTCCTTTTTTCTTACAAGAAGGGGAGACCATTTTAATTAAGTCATTAATCAAACTCCTACTAACTCTTTTAAGCAAAGAATGATCTACAGAAGCCAAAGACTTGAGCTACTTAAGAAAAATCTCTTTTCTCCCCTCTTGAAGGGCTTAATGGGAATTCATTTTACCTTCAATTAAATCCAACCTCAGTGCTCACTGCAGGCCAGAGGCTTATCCTAAATAGTAATTCAGGGAAGCAAAGAAATTTGCTGGATTCTCCTGGTAAGAAATTTCATTCCATATTAATCTCCTGGAGAAATCACAGGTGGAATTCTCCAAGAGAGGCATAAATGATGGCACATTGATCCTCATTTACCTTCGCAGGCATGGTAAAGCCAGAGATTCCTTGTTGTCTCACTCTGTTGGCTCTGCAAATGTGTTCTATGAGCCTGCCTGAAAGCTAGCGGTTTTTCTATTCAGATTTGCCTGTTATGAAATATTTGCTTACACTCATATCAACCTTTTTGAAATTCTTTTTAGAATTGTCACTGTGATAATTTATACATTGCTCATGCATATCCATTTCATCTTCAAATGAAATCATCTAGCTTAACTGCTTAGGGGCACAAAATTTGAACAAGTGGTCATTAGTATTTAAAACAAAACTGAATAGAACAAAAGAACTGCTTTGGGACGCGCGCGCACGTGTGTGTGTGTGTGTGTGTGTGTGTGTGTGTGTGTGTGTGTGTGTGTCAGTGTGGTGGTGGTATGGGTGTGGCATTTTCTGGAAGGCTAGAGATTATAAAACAGGGAACTTAAAAACATACATAAGAAAAATTGGCAGACATCCATTTCAGGCTATATGTCAGATTATATAGCATGAATTACCCTCCCTACTGAAATTCTAAAATGCCGGGTAAACTAGAAAGGACATCATCATTGTTGAGCTAAAAAAAAAAAAAAAAGGAAAGAAAATAAATGAAACAAAAAATAAAAGTTAAATCAAGAACCCAGGGAGGTGGGGGGATGTCAAAGGCACCTTTCCACCTTGGGGTTTGTCAAACCTTGGAGATTTTGAGTTTCTTCCTTTCACAACTGTACAAGGTGTGGAAGATAGCCCATTTTAAGTGGAGTTTGCAGTAAGCCATCTCCCATATACATGGGGCTCCAGAGAACCACACTCAACACACCCCTGGAATAACAGAGAATAAAAAATACCCCCCCAAAAAAAGAAAAATAAAACCCCACCATAGGAGACAGAAAGAAAACTTGCTTATCTTGACCCTGCTGCCACATGATAATAACAGGAAATTATCCCCTGAGAATTCACTATCATAAGAAAGCTTTCTCTCGAGTTTACAGTTCAAACTCAGTACTTATACAGTCCAAAAACTTTAAGTGGAAAAATAAACTCAATGTAGTTCCGGTTTGGTACCACTTCCAGCAGACTACAGAAGCAAATACAAATTTGTCTGAAAGAACTCAATTTCAATCCAGACTTTGAAGAATTAGTAAAAATGAAGTTCCAAGGAAAATGAACATCTCAGAGTTAAAAATTATATAGATATAGATAGATAGATAGATAGATAGATAGATAGATAGATAGATAGATATGAAACTAAGCACCACGGGACAAAAACAGAAAAACTCAGGCAGTAAAAGCAGACACATAAAACTTGAGATATTAGGGGGTAACGTGGGGATAAGGACACATGTAATAACTTAATAAAAAATTTAAAAAAATAAATAAAACTTGAGATATTAGAAAACTTGAGATATTAGGTACCAAATAATGATGTTTATAGAAATAAAAGAACATGATAAAAGCAGATATAAAAAACAGCCAACTAGAACTTCTAGGAAAAAATACTAAATGGATTATTTTTCACTTTTCACTTGAAATAATTATAGACTCACAGGAAGTTGCAAAGGTAGTACAGAGAGGTTCCAATTTCACCCAATGGTTACATCTTACATAACTATAGTATAATATACTGTCAAAACTGAGAAATTGATACTGTATAAAGTGTATATAGTTCTGTGTCATTTTATCAAATAGATTCTATAACTATCTTGATAGTCAAGATACAGACTACTCCAGCACCACAAACATCTCCCTTTATAGACATTTTCATCCCCTCAACCTCCACTATCCCTAAGCCTTGGAAACAAATGATCTGTTCTCTATAATACTGTCATTTCAAGAATGTCAATAAAAATTGAATCATACAGCATGTGAGCTTTTGAATTTGGATTTTTGCACTCAGCATAATGCCTTGAGATCCATCCAAGTTGTTGTGAACATCAGTAGTTCATTCCTTTCTGTTTTGCGGAGTAGCATTTGATAGTATGGAAGTACCACAGTTTGTTTAACCATTCAATGACTGTAGGACAATTTAATAGTTTATATATTTTTATTATTGTGAATAAGCTGCCATAAATAATGCACAGGTTTTTGTGTATGCATATAGGTTTTCTATTTTCTAAAATAAATGCCCAGGATTGTGATTGCAAGGTCATATGAAAAATTGATGCATAGTTTTGCTGTTTTTCTTAAGAAACTACCGAACTGTATACCATTTTACTCTACATCCTCACCAGCATTTGGTGTTGTCACTATTTTCTATTTTAGCTGTTCTAATAAGTGTGCAGTAATATCTCACTGTGGTCTTAATTTACATTTCTCTATCAGCTAGTGATGTTGAAAATATTTTCATATGCAAATTTGTCATCTGTATATACTCTTCAGTGAGGACTTTTGATATATTTTCTCATTTTTTGATTGAATTGTTTGGATTTCTTACTGATGAGTTTTGAAAATTCCTTAGATATGAGTCTTTCATTTGATTTTTTGCAAATATTTTCTACCAGCCTATAGCTCATCTTTTTCTCCTCTTAACAAGATTTTTACAGAGCGAAAGTTTTTAGTTTTGATGGTTTATAAGATAAAAAGGAAGGTTATTATAGTCACTATATTGCCATATATGGATAAAATTTAGTCCTCCAAGAATGCATAACACTTTAAATGTTCTCATGTTTAATAAATTACCCTCAAAATATAGTAGTGGATCACCCAGAAGTCATGATAAGCAGTTCAAAATCTCCAAATATTGAACTGCCTGTAGCATGGGATTAACCAGAACCTAAAAACAGAGCCAGACAACTAGAGCTAGAGAATCTGAATCTCTTCATTTGTAGGGACAAATTTTAGGGATAAAAATTTAAATATGAGTTTTTTGAAGAAGAGAAGAAAATTAGGGAGGAAGGAACTTTCTTAACAAAGCCAAGACCAGAGTTAACAGGCACCAATAATCAATAATCAGCTTTATGAATGGTACTGTGATGGGTGAGGCAATAAATAATATATAGTTTTGATCTTCAAATAGTTTATAATCAAATTAGGAAAAGAAGAATAAATATTTTGGGGGAAATTTAATAATTCCCTATGTACATGTAAAACACTAAATCAAAAATACAAGAAAATTCCTAATGTAATATATAATTATTAACTAGTTGAATGTCAGTAATGCCAATAGAATTCTAAGGATGGAGTGATTCTGTGTGTGGTACTGCAGAGGGTTTACACTGGGAGACTTTGTATACTCCATCAGGTACATAAAAATTAGCCAAAGGGAATGTAGGCATGGGTAGTTTAAAAGGAATCAATTTCTAAATTTTCAACTCTCCT
This sequence comes from Myotis daubentonii, assembly GCF_963259705.1. Classification (NCBI taxonomy): domain Eukaryota; kingdom Metazoa; phylum Chordata; class Mammalia; order Chiroptera; family Vespertilionidae; genus Myotis; species Myotis daubentonii. The sequence goes on along the minus strand of NC_081861.1, from coordinate 127,552,492 downwards.
ATGTATTCTTTCCTTAAAATGCCCTGACAGAATGTGCTAGCCATCATTCTGCATTTCCTTTCCCATGTTTGTTGTTAGAGTCATACTTCTCCCACTTTACAAAAAGAAAAGCCAATTTCTCAACAATCCTGAACTTGACTATTGAGCATTGCCCTGGTTGTGGACACTTCCCTGGTGCCAGACAAGAGGACAAATCAAAATATTGATTTCACTGTTGTAAAAGTTAAGGGTGAATGAGAGGATAACAAATCCTTTGTCAAATCAGTTTCCAATTCTGTGCTTTAGGCAAAACTGAAAAAAAAAAGTACTTAATCAAGTTGTTGGTTGATAGATCATTAAAATAGTTTTTTATAATAAAACATGATATTTGGCATAAAACTCAGAAGTCACTGAAAGAACTAAGTGGCATTGCTATAGCTAAACTTCTTTTCTTCTTCTCTACTTCTGTTTGTACAAAAACTTGCTTAGTGCTTATATACATAATGTGTAAAACTTACAGAACTGATGGTGACCCCTGCCTCATTCTAGCAATGGGATAGTCATTCTTAGATACATAATTAAATGTAAAAAGTCCCACTATCATCTTTAAGAGAACCATTTTTATTGAAACTTTGCATTTTATGTTTGATGATTATCAAAAATTTTAACATATTCATATTGTTTTGGTTATATTCTAATATTTTCAAGTCAGGAGGTTTGGGAATTCTCAAACTCCATTAGAATAATAAAGATCTCCCCCACTCCTGCCACAAAAACACTTTAAAGCCTCCTAGCATAGCTGCATTTTTATCTGTTCTTTTAATGTTTTAATGACTAAGAATGTAGATTATTTTTTAAATGATTCAATGTGTCCTGATTAAAAATGTCACCAAAGCAATGATTATAAAGGCTCATCACGTTCTGTGGGCAAGTATGTGGAGTAGCATGTGGCACTAAGAAGAGTTAGATGTTAAAAGTTGTTAAAACCAAGCTTTGTAGACATCTGAAATATTTTATTTGTAATTTAGTTTTCATTTCGTAGCCAGTGTCTCATATTCAGTTTATTTGAAATTTTTGTCTTATAAGTCATAGTTGTGTGGTTTTTTGCTTATACTAGCTATAATTTCTATTAAAAATATGCAAAGTCTGCCTGACTGGCATGGCTCAGTGGTTGAGCATCAACCTATGAACCAGGAGGTCATGGTTCGATTCCCAGTCAGGGCACATGCCCAGGTTGTGGGCTTAATCCCCAGTGGGGGTCATGCAGGAGGCAGCCAATAAATGATTCTCTCTCATCATTGATGTTTCTCTCTCTTTCTCCCTCTCTCTTCCTCTCTGAAATCAATAAAAGTATATTTTAAAAGATATGCAAAGTCATAGCATATTTTGGCTCAAACTAAGCTAACTTGGGTCCAACATAGTGCCCAGGAAGATGGATGGAATGACAAAGGTACCAATGAATGATCAGACATGAAGCAAGCAGGTTGGTCTCACACACACACACACACACACACACACACACACACACACACACATCTACTAATACTAATTGGGATCAGGTAATGATGGTGGTAATTGTTAGACAAGCCAACAGTGACAATGGCACGAGCATCCAAATCAAGAGAGAAAATGTGGACGTGTGTGATCACAGCCCCTGTGCTGGCACAAGCCAGAGACCTCAGGAACTATTATAAATAGGCAAGGAACACTGTTAGGAATAAAGTTATTCCTTAAAAACAAGGCAAGCCTCAAACTATGTGGGGAACAAGGTGGGGTCTAAGTAAATAAATATATTGCTATTACAAGGCAAAATATATTGACTGTCTAAAGAAAAGTTCAGCCAAGTTTCCATAAGGATTTATATTTATTTGGTAAAGTCAGAAAAAGCTACCTGCGACCTTGAGATGAGCAGGATAACAGGATCTTGACATTTCTCTATTTAAGAAAGGTTCTGTAATAAATTCCTATCATGCCCATGATCCTTTATCATTAATATTGTACTTAGTAGCCTGGTGGTAAGTTGTAGTTTGAGAAGAAATAATCAGAGAAAAATTCTTTATGACAATGACAGAAGGATATTAAGACCTGGAATTTCCAGGAGTCCAGTGGTTGGACATGCTGTGTAATAATGTAACTATCCTCCAATCTCCCCCAGCCTTAAATTAAAGTGTGGTACAAGCAAAAGACTTGCATTTGGTAATCAGGAAAAGGGTCAGTGTTCCATATTAGGGTTGGCAAAGAGGAAATGAGACATGATTTATATCTGTGCTATCCAAGATAGCAGCTACTGGCCACATGTGGCTATTGAACACTTGAAGCATAGCTGGTACCATATGTTAAAATGATAATATTTGGACATATTGGGTTTTAACATTAAAATTAATTTCAATATTAATTTTAATATTAAAATTAATTTCATTTTGCTTTTCTTAATATGGCTACAAGAATATTTTAAACTATATATGGGGCCTCCATCACATTTTTAATGAACAGTACTGAATAGAGAATGCAGAGGAATATAGGTATTAGAGCAAGAGATAACTAGAAGAAATGTATGCTTCCCTAAGAATTTCTAGAGATTTTGAAAAATACTAAGTCTCCCACAATATGGGAAATAGAGTTAAAACATCTTACTTAGGTATTGAGAGTGTTCTCCTGAGGTTGAGGAATTTGGGGAGGGGGGAGACACAGTTATAGGGATTACATGAATCAAAACTTTTAATTCAGTTATTTATTCATATTTTAATAAATGGTACCATTTAAAATTTACTAATTAAAATTGCAAATAAATCATTTCATTATTTAAAAAATACCTATATATTCTCATAAAACAAAATAGTATCATGTTGTTTACAAGAAACTGCACTGTGTTCTAAATGTACAGATGATCCCAGGCTCTCTTAACTATCATATAAAGAGTGAAATCAGCCCTTCACACGTATCGACAACATAACATTTCTGGTTGAAGAGAAATGACAAGAGGTAGTCAATAAAACAGTTTTGTAGATAGAATTGTTCCTGACCTTTCCCCTCCCTGACTGAAGCAGGAAGTACTAGAAGAAATATCACAGTAGAGTTAGCCTTTAGTTCTATAGAAACTAATAAATATTATGACTGTTGCCTGTGCCCCTTCTTCCTCTTACTGGATGTAGTGGTGAGTAATGTCTGTTAAAAACAATACCATTCCACCTGGGACAATTCTGAGAAACAGGTTGCAAAACAATGTTCCAACATAATCTTCCAAAAAATAGCACTTGGTTTTTATATGTGGAGATGAGGAAAAGGGCTATGGAACCAACTTTGGATATCTTTTACAATGTATCTCCTCTCTAGAATGGTAAAATGAATGAGCGTTGAAGAGTGGGATTTTAAGTCTGGTGCAAAAGGCAAGTCCTAATTGCAATCAATGTATATGGACACCTATGTTTAAACAGTGCCTTTAGATTCATTTGGCAACCTTCCATACTTCAAATAGAACCCCAACTAGACTGGACAATCAATTACTATTTAGAAAAAAATATCCTATGGAGGTTCTAAGATGACCACTCTCACTGCTTGGAAATTCCTTCTTATATATAACCTTATAGGGAGGTACGAGGAATGGTGTATTCATTTTCTTTGAACTGTTAGAAAGAAAAAAAAGTGTCTTTTAATATAAAAAAAATATTATCTAGTTAGCACTGGAAAGTATGCTCAAAATTTCAATTATAGTTCAGAATGCATAGCCCTTATTCTATTATGAGATTACTAGAGGCCCAGTGCATGGATTCATACACGGGTGAGGTCTCTCAGCCTGGCCTGTACCCTCTAGCAATCCGGGACCCCTCCGGGGATGTAGCAGTGCTGAAGTAGCAGGTGGCCGAGGAGTAGCCCCAGCTGGGGCTGGGCACAGCTCCGTTGCTGCTCATCCCAGCCCGTTGCACCTGCCACTGCCGCCACCACCACTCAGTAGTGCTGCCACAGAGGTGGGAGAAGCTCCCACCGCTGCAGCTGAGCTCCCCAGCCGTGAGCCCGGCTTCTGGCTGAGCAGTGCTCCCACTGTGGGAGCGCACTGACCAACAGGGGGCAGCTCCTGTGTTGAGCATCTGCCCCCTGGTGATCAGTGTGCATCATAGTGACCAGTCAACTGATTGTTGTTCCGGTCATTCGGTCCTAACAGTCGCTTTGTTATATATATAACAAAGGTCCTACTTACATCATGCATCTCTCTACCCCTGTTTCTTTGTTACAGTTTCTCTGCTAACCTTTTATTTCTTAATCAGTGTCTCCCTCCTCCTCCTCGCAATACTCTCTCATGTCCTCCAGTCATCTCGGAATATTTTCCTCTTCTCTGGTAAGGAGTAATCATGGTACCCATATTCAGAACTATCTTGTGTGTGAACTCTTTGAATATCACTGGTATCTTTTTAAAAATATGTTTTTATTCATTTCACAGAGGGAAAGGGGAAGGAAGAGATAGAAACATCAATGGTGAGCGAGAATAATTGATCGGCTGTCTCCTGCATGCCCCCTACTGGGGATCAAGTCAACAACCGGGCATGTGCCCTGGCCAAGAATTGAACTCTGATCTCCTGGTTCATGGGTCAATGCTCAACCACTGAACTACACTGGTCAGGCACCACTGGTATTTTTATAAGAAAGTGATTTTAGTATCCAGTTTGGGGTGCCTCCCTAGAAGATTTGCCCCATTCTTCCTTTCAAACAGTAAAGGACTACATGGCTCTTCCATATGATGCTTCGGTGCTTCAGAGAAGGCTGGCTATATCCCTAGCCTCAATGGGTGCCTCTTGAATTGATCAAGCCAATAATGGTGATTCTACCACCAACTCCATTTGGCCAGTGAGTGGCAAGTGATATGTGAAAGGAAATCTTGTCTTGTGGTCAGCTGTATGGAGATACAGAGGATGTAAGCACTTTTTTTTTCTGCCTCTGACTTTAGATGTACAAAAAGGTGATGATGAAGCTACTGCAGCCATTTTACAACCATGAGGGCAGGTACCATAAAGAAAATAAAGAACCTGAGTACATAATAAAATAAATCACTGAACAATTGAAATAACTATGAAGCCATGCTACCTCTGGATATTTTGTTATGTGAAATAACAAACACCCTATGGCTTCAGTCATTTTGAGTTGGGTTTTCTTTTATTTCAGCCAAAATTATTCTAATGGATGTGACAATGTAGCACATAACTTTGAAAACTGATGCTTGTTAAGTCATTCTACCTGTGCCTGTATGCCACAATAATATTAATAGTTCTAGTTTCCTTTCATTTTACAGAATGGCCTTAGGAAAATCTCTAAGTTTAGGTTTAAAATGGATAACCTAATGAATAAATAAAAATTTAAAGACTTTTAAGGTGGAGAGAACAAATTATTCTCTTTTTCATCTTAAGTTTTATATCATTCATTTTCTCTGTCCAAACTTCTTTTCCATTTTCCAAACACTACAGAATTTTAGGTCCACTGTCCTGGCTGCTTCATCAATCAGAGTTCTCTCTTTGGTCAGAGTCACACTTGCCTAAACCCCTGATGCAGCTGATTTGGTTGGCCAACATAAGTAGTGGCAGTGGCAGGAGCAACTGCTACAAATGCTTTCCTTGAAATTTGACCAAGGATTCCCAAAGACCTGGGAAAGTTGAAAGAATATTTAAGTGTGACTCAGCTAAAGTTATATGTGACATCTGAGTTTTCTCTCTGAAGACATCCTTTGTGCTAATAATGTGTGCAATTCAGAGGCTAAAATTTCAGTAAAAAATTATCAAGGATGAACAGAACTCAACAGAGACTATTTGAGACTTACTGAGTCTTTACAACTTGTCCTTAAAAGAGCAAGTCTTTTGGGCAAGAAATATTTTGGGCAAGAATAATTCCTTAATCTTAACAGATTTATTTCAACTCAATAAATCTTCATTGAAAGCCTAGTTTGAGCTGAGCCCTGAGCTAGACAGTTGGCATGAACATAGAAGATAAGAAAGAATTGTTCTCTGCTCTCAAGAAGTTCAAACTTGGTCTCTAATCTAATTAAAAGAGCTAAATTGAAGTACAAATAGGATTCTTTGAGAAAAAAAGGGGTGGAGTCATCAGTGCTGACTGGAGGACTGGAGGTATATCACAAAGGAAGTGACATTTGAACTATATCATAAAGGATGCATATGATTAAAAGGAAGAATTGAATCCAGGTAGGTAGATTTGAGTGATGCAAAAAAAGACTCCTGGAATGACAATTGAGATGCAATTAGGTTGTATGGGTTTTATGACTTCACCTTTGGAAGTTAGATGAACAATGAGACTCATTTTCCCCATCTTCCTTTCCCTGACATGCCAGCTGTTAGAATTTCTTCCATCTTCGGCTATTGTTCAGCTCCTTAGTCTGAGACTGCAATTTCAATCTTAATGTCTGTTCTTTGTGTGATAGTTCTTGCATAAAATGCATTCTCATTCTCTTCCATGGTACTTATTCTTGATGGAGAGAACAGATGGCAGAAGCCAAAGTCATTTCTGTTTATGGACCATTCAAGATGTAAGGGAGGGACTTGGATACTGTGGCATATAATTGTTATAGACCTTTTACATTGTTTTTACTTAAATCATTTGATAGTTTTTAACAAGTAATAGCCATTCTTTCCTTGTATATTTGAACAATAAATCAGAAATGACCATGTACTCTCAGTGTTTTCCTAATCAGGTTTTCCAAATTTTAAATTTAATGGTATGATTTAACTTTTTACTATGGATTTTAATATATATATATGCATTTACTCAGTCCTACCCCCAGAGATCCAGGTCTCTTCAACATAAAATATATACATATGTTTCACCTAGGAATACAAAAAATGACAGGGCAAAATAGGCCATTAAACACATATGCCTAAGCAACATCATGATGATGAGCATTGGTCTAGATAAGCAGTATGGCTTCAAATTTGTGACCTACTAGTTGATAGTAGTGTGATCTTGGGTAAGTCATTGCAACTCTCTATACCTTAATATTCTTATGCTTAAAACAGGAATATCAATACTTAGTTCCTAAAGTTTCTATATAGACTGCCAAACAGTGGTCAGCAAACTGCGGCTCGCGAGCCACATGCGGCTCTTTGGCCCCTTGAGTGTGGCTCTTCCACAAAATACCGACTTCTGCGCATGGGCCACAAAGTTTCAATCACACTGTACATGCGCGCCTGCACGTGGTATTTTGTGGAAGAGCCGCACTCAAGGGGCCAAAGAGCTGCATGTGGCTCGCGAGCCGCAGTTTGCCGACCACTGGCCTAAGATAATGTTTGTAAAGGACTTAGCACTATGTCAGGCACAGAATAAATGTTTTCTATATTCATAGGGTGCTATGCTTATAACTGGCCTAAGAAAGTTAAGAAAAGCCTCTTAGACATTATTTACCTCTAGACCAGGGGTGGGCAAACTTTTTGACTCGAGGGCCACAGTGGGTTCTTAAACTGGACTGGAGGGCCGGAACAAAAGCATGGATGGAGTGTTTGTGTGAACTAATATAAATTCAAAGTAAACATCATTACATAAAAGGGTACGGTCTTTTTTTTTTTTTTTAATTTTATTCATTTCAAACGGGCCGGATCCGGCCCATGGGCCGTAGTTTGCCCATGGCTGCTCTAGACTATAAAAATAATTAGAGCTGCCTAGAGGATAGGGACCTACAAAGTGTCTTCTGGGTAAAGGGGCCAGCATGTGAAAAAACATGGATTCAGAAATGACTGCAGGTCATTTGAGGAACTGAAAGTATTTTGGTATAACTGAAACCCAGGTTGAATTGAATGAATAAGAGTCAGGACAACAGAGTAGGTAGATGAGGTCAAAGAAATAAGTTGAGATCAAAACAAAAAAGCTTTTGTATGCCATTATGAGACATTTATAGCTTAACTTATGGCGGATCAAGAATAACAGAAAGAGTTTTAAATAGGAAAATGATATGTTCATATTTTCACTTGGGGTCAAGGTGGTAGATGTGTGTGTAGGGGAGGGGAAAGGGTGATAATCCAGGAAAGAAACTACAAAGGACTGAGGTAGTAAATAGGGAATCTATAAGAGGAAGAGGGTATGGATCAGCAAGGTCATCAAAGGTAGAATCAGTATGACTTTATGATTAATCTAAAAGAGCATGGGGTGGTTAGAGGAGATAAACACCTAGTATATTTCACATATTTCTAATTTGGAAAACTAGGTAGATTGAGGGGTCATTAACTTACATTGTAATAAGAGCTCAGTTTTGAACATGTTGAGCCTGAGGGCTCTTTTAGACATCCAAGGAGAAAGATTAATCTGGTAATTCTATAATTCAGAAGAGACAATTGGACTGAAGTTGTAAATTTGTAGTAGTCAACCCTAAATTAACTATGACTTAATTATGAGGGGATCTGTAATAAAGAGTCTGGATTCATTTTTGATGTTTGGCTACTGTCCCTTTTCAAGTCCTGCCACTCCCTCTGTCCCTATATCTAGGCAAGTTGACAAGTGGCCTGGATGCTCCCTACTTTGGTTCCAGGGGAGAATTCAAACTATGCAAGCCCCAGTCCATGCAAAGGAACCCTAACTCCAGCCCCACTACCTAACCATAATAAAATCCAAAGCCAACCACTCTTCCCTGCTCTCTCAAGCCATTTTTTGGACCTTCCTGAGAACTCACGCTTCTCTCTCAAAGTCTCATTATGTGAATACCAAATCTCTCTCATACCCTCTTGGTGCATATGTAGTATCATCAGTGTCAATATCCAAACCAACTTTATGTGAGCAGTGGTGAGGAGGAGGTCCATTCCACTCTTTTGTATGGCAACAACAGGGCCAAATTGTGTCCAATATTTAAAGGTCTTACTCATGATAATATGTAGCCTTTGGGTATTTAATTATTAAGAACATGACAATGGAATCACCTAGACATGGGATGTATAATTTTTAACATGTATGTATAAAATCAGAAGTAGTCAAGGCATGGAGAGCCCTAGGAGAAAAACACCATTTCAACATCAAGCAGAAAAAAGAGGAGCTTATGTAGGAGTCTAAAAAAGACTTGGCAGAAAACTAAGAATGAATTCAAGCAAGAAGAGCATTTTAAAAAGGAAAAAATAATTAATCACAGTCAAATGTTTAAAAGAATTCAAATTAGATTTGAAAAATGTTATTGAACATCTCATAGATGTTTATAGAACATCTCATATGCAAAGGAACAACTGCCCTTCAAAGTTTTGACCATTACAATTATTCTACTTTCCTTTTAGACAATTAGGTAACTTTCACTGAGACAGTCATGTGAACTGTTCTGTTTAATACCCTGGATAAACATGGATACCTGGATCCCTCCCTAAGAAAATCATACAATAATTTAACAAGTTCTTTAAACCATATTTCACTTAAAGCTAAGGATAACAAAGGATAAATAAACACAATCCAATAGGAAATTAGAATATCTAGCTCAAAGTTATGGCCTATTGACCAGAAATCACAGGTTCTCCCTTATCCTAAATTCGAGTTATACTCCCAGAATTTGATACCAGCTTAGGATCTGCCTATATAGCTTCACTTCTAAAATTCTAGAACCAATACAGCCAGCACAGCTCTCCACCAGAGTTAAGATTTCCTATATGAGCAGAGTTTCATGGCCTATGTGGGTCTGTGAACTCCAATTACATACTGCCTGCCAATCTCAATCATTGTCAGTGGTTGTCCAGAGTTCTGGGTTCAGGAGAATTCTAATGTCACAATGGGGTTTGGTGTGTTTTCTGACTTTGATTTTTCTACAGTGAGTAGAGATTTATTCTATCTGTTAAGTGAGTATGACCACATCTATAGTACCTGTTGACTCATAGCTCTGCCTTTACATCTCAGAAGCTAATTTGTTCCGACTCCAGTTTCACAACTAAAGGATATATGTATCTCAGTATACCTCAAATCAGTATGTAGTTCATGGTTTTTACACAAAGTTCTTTATATATTCTTAAACCATCAAAGAACAGATGAAATTTGCAAGCACTCCCCACACTACGGATTGTGATGTGGATCAAACTGCAGGTTCAAAGTTGTCTGTCTTTCTTATTAAGATTGTTTAGTTTTGTAGGTTAGGATGATTATCTATGGAATCAGACAGGTTCCCCCTCCCCCAGACTGACCATATACAATCCATGTGACCCTGAGTGAGATATTTAACTTAACTGAACCTCAGTCTATATATCTATAAAATGGCTATTAAAATAGCTATCTCATAGAGTTTTGAGGTGTGTGTGCTTGTGTGTGTGTGTGTGTGTGTGTGTGTGTGTGTGTTTATACTTAGTGCTATACATAGCACAGAGAAACACTTTACAAATGACAAATATTATTATAACATGAAAAACTTAGGTGATAGCAGCTAACATTTATTAGACCCATTTGATAGATCAGGAATCTAAGGTCTAGAGAAGATAATTAAACTTCCCAAGGCCATGAAGCTGGGAAGTACTGGAGTTGAGATTTCCAACTGGATCACTTGATTCCAGGGCACTTCTATGTGTTGCTGGTTCACTGCAACTCATTGTTGCCTTCGCTGTCTTTACAGATCTAAGTAGAGGTAACAGAGTTACAGAAATTATACAGTCATTTCTTATGAACATAAATGATCCATTATAAGTAGGGTGGTCTGATTTATTTATCAGATCCACTTAGTCTCTTCTCAATCTTGAGGTACCATAAAAAATGTCAAACTCCCTCCTTTAATCATCAGGTTGAAAAAATGCCTTTATACACTTAAATCTGGTCTATTATTTCAGTTATGTAAAAAAGAAAACTAGAAAATTATTGGTTTGTTGTATTTTTCTAATGTTTATACTTTGAAATCCATCTTTTTAAAAAATCCTCACCCAAGGATAATTTTCCATTGATTTTTAGGCCCGCTATCTGGGTGGCAAATGGCAGGCCTGATCCCTAGGTGCCTGACCCCACCTCCCCGGGTCGCGCACAGGGCAGGTCAGATCCAGGGGTTGGAGCCCCGCCCTGGGTCGCACACAGGATGTCCTGGTGGGCCAGAGGATCGCTGCTGCCCCACCCAGGCGCCCCAGGTTCGGTCGCAAACGGGACCCCCCCACCCCCGCCCTGGATCGCAGATAGCAGGCCCGGATGGCAGCAGGGTAGACTGGATGGCGCTGTCCCACCCTGCCTACAGTATGCAAATTAGCTGCCATCTTTGTTGGTGGTTAATTTGCATATTGTGCTGATTAGCCGGTGGGAGGCATAGCAAAGGTATGGTCAATTACCATGTTTGTCTATTATTAGATAGGATGGGACCATCACTGAACCAATCCCTGTGTCCTGGGAAATGCAACATGCTGATTGGCTTTGTCTCAGTCCATATGGGCTGCTATAACAAAATGCCACAGACTGCATAGTTTATAAACAACAGAAATTTATTTTTCACAGTTCTAGAGACTAGTAAGTCAATGATTGAGGTGTCAGGATGGTCATGTTCTGGTGAGGACCCTCTTCCTAGTTCATAGCAGGTGCCTTCTCAGAGTGTGATTATATGGTAGAAGGATCATGGGATTTCTGTGGACTCTCTTTTAAGAACACTAATCCCATTCATGAGGGTCCACCCTTATGACCTAAACACCTCCCAAAGGCCTACCTCCAAATAACATCACATTAGGCATTAGTATTCAACACATGAAATCTGGGGTGACACAAACATTCAGAACATAGCAAGCTAAATATTGGCCATATTCTCCATCTTGGTGCTCCACTTAAATTTATGGGCTATAAATAGAAGACAGGTAAATCCCCAGATAGATTTACAGATAGGATAAATGGATGCCCAGCCACCAAAAAGTATCATCTGTACCCTCACTTCCTTATGCTTTCCGATGAGTATCTTTAATGCACCCCTACCCCTATAGGCAAGTCATGAGGTAAAAAAATACGATTTATATATTTAATTTCTGCTAATAGGTACTCTTTAAGGGGAAAACACTCATGTAGCAGCTCCCAGAAAATATATTGTAGGAGTTCACTAATAAGACTCTGTATTCTTCTACCACTTGTCATATTGGGATCTCTCACCATTCATTATCTGGTAGTAGGCCTGCAGTGTACAGATGGAAAAGTCACCCTAGAGGGAAGAGAGCTGTTATACTCTACCCACCCCCCCCCTTCTGGTTCCACTTCTGTACATTGCTAATTTAATCAGGCACATGATTCACTCACTCACCTTAAGCTTAAACCAGACTTCATACTATATTTAATGTTTTAATTTCTTTTCACCCACAAATATATCCATCTCAGCTTATGTATCTTTTTAACAGTCAGAAATATAAGCTGAAAGAAAAGGTCTTCTATCCTCACTCCTACTCCAGTGCGTCCCAGATCAGATAATTCCAAATATTTTGTTCTAAGCCATGTATAAAATAAAAGCTTTGAAAGTATTTGTAGTTACCTTGAAGCCAGTATTGAAGTGAGTGAATATCATACTGATTGGAAATCCAAGTCAACATCCAAAATGCCCCTTTCTAACAACCTCAATGGAAACAAGGGCTAAACCAGTGAGGAAACTGTTTTGCGCAGATTCATATGAGGCTAGGTTGGCATGTTTGGGTTATCATTCAGAAACCGAAAGCCTTTCATTCCATTATCAGATTTGTTATGATCAATCTCAGAGTTTACAAAGGAAAATGTAGGTAGAAAAGTGGGAGCAAGAGAAATGAAGGTGGTAAAAGCCCAAGGGAGTGGTAATCACTGTCTTTGGACAATAGAAATTCCAAAGCAATAATCTAGCATTCTAGCTTTGAAAAATAAGAGAGCTGGCTTGCAGGTGTATTTGACTGAAGTCTCACACAGCTAATTAAAATTCCATTATGCACAATAGTGACTGTGGGTGGGTGGGGGTTATAATGTACTGCTGCTAAATAACCATTAGAACTTGTTCAATAGCTCATGAGTCACCTCATCTTATTTAATAATACCAAATTACATTTGATTCAGTTATAAATTCTTAGCTACACCAGTGCAATCCACACTATATAGATAAATGCTGCAATTTGATTTTCAACTTTAAGATAGAGATATGGAAAAATCTGATTATTTGCTATCATATATATGAATTTTAAAGTGTGTTCTCATTATCTTTACGATATTCTGATCTATGGGAGGAAGTGAGGTGGTGAAATATACAAGATAATAGTCATGTCTAGCAGCAAAATTTACATCAGACACCACCATGTAAACAATATTCTGAAAACATGACTTTTCAAGGATAGATTCCTGCATGATAAATAGTTCTAAGCAGAATCAATAGTTACTTGGAGAACTAAAAATTATTTTAGACATATTTTAAAATCCCATTAGAGCCTGTGAAATATCCAATAATGAAAGTTGTATTATAATGTCTTTGAGTATATGCATTACAAATTAGCTAATTGAGAGTTATTTCAGGAAGAAAAAGAGAATACTATGTGGATTTTTAAGTTACTGATAATTTTTAAACATCTCATTGTAATTTTAACATCTGATAACAGAAGTTGTAAGTCTTGCTGTGTATTCATAATGAAGATATTGAATTTTCCTTTCTGTGAAAATTTAATAATCCTGAAAAATATGATGGAAAAATTTTAGCATCTAAAGCTGCTCTCCATATATCTTTGATTTAATGAGAAACATTATTGTACATTTTTCCACATTCAGTTATTGAATGCCTACTATTTGGAAAGCAAATTACTAGAGGCTCTGGGAGATACAAGAGCATTTTGGATGCACAGAATTTAGCGTGAGAAAACAGACAATTGCAAAAATAACACATAAAGCAAGGCAATGCTTTAATAAAAAATAGCATTTTTATTTTTAAATATATGTTATTGATTTCAGAGAGGAAGGGAGAGGGAGAGATAGAAACATTAATGATGAGAGAGAATAATTGATCGGCTATCTCCTGCATGCTCCACACTGGGGATCAAGCCTGCAACCCGGGCATGTGCCCTGACCAGGAATCGAACCATCACCTCCTGGTTTATAGGTCTATGCTCAACCACTGAGAAAAGCCGGCTGCACAGAAATACCATTTTAAAATTAAAGAAGAGAAAATAATAGTCTTGTATTTGGAGTAAAAATATTTTAAAGGTTTATATTTTTAGTCTGCCATTATTAACATCTGTCTAGGTGATGGACAATATTTATGGCCAAGTAGAAAAATTCTCTGGAAGCCCTTAATTGAAAGGTAGTATACAACGGTTCTCATATGTATGTGTCAGAATCAGAGAGGGTTTGCTAAAATACAAATTGTTGGGCCCCACCTCAGTTTCTGATTCAGTGGGTCTGGGGTGAAGTTCAATAATATGCATTTACAACAAGCTTCCAGGTGATGCTGCTGTTGCTGGTCAGGGAGCCAAACATTAAGAACCACTAGGGAGCTCTAGTGTCAGATAACCCAAGTCTGAATCCAGGCTCACTATTTATATCTGCATGATTTTTGGAATGTGCCATAGTCAACTCATTCCAAAAAAATTTGCATAATGAAAGCACTGTGGCAGAAACTGCTAGGCAATCACCAAACCTTTATTCTCTTCTTTTTCCTAGGTCTGCAGCTAGGCAACTGTCCCCAGTCTCCTTTGATATTAAGTATAGACCTGTGACTAAGATCTAGCCAAGGAATTTCAGCAGAAGTGATATGCTTCACTTCCAGGCCTGACTCCTAATGACTCCCACAAACATCCTTCATGCCCTTTCCATCACTTTTGACTTGCAGCAAATGATCATGGAAAATATGGAAGTTGCCAGTTGAACACAGCAGACATGTAAGAATGAAGGAGGCTGAATCCATAAACCAATACTTGGAAGAGAGCTGCCACCAAACAGTAACACCCATTTGGGCTTTACACAAGGGAAAACTTAAACTATTTTTCTTAGTATCCCTGACAGGTAGAATGCTATCTAGACACGGTTACTCAATAAATAATTGCTGAATCCATAAAGAAAAACTTAAGTAATGAATCAGTCTAATAACAGACATTATTAGAGATAATAAAGTCCACAACAGCGGAGATATTTAAGCACAACTAAATGGTTGTCAATGAAGGGTTCTACAGAAGGTATTCCTCAACAGGTAGAGGATTCCATAAAACCACCACTGGGGACCCACCCAAATGTAAGATTCTGTAATATTACACTCTAAATTTAAATGACTAGGATGCAGTTTTTGAGAGCTATAGCTATCTCCCCAGCTCTATTATTTTCTATTCCTTTTGTTTTCTTCTTTTCCAAATGTTTCATCTTTCCTTGTTAATTAATCAATCAACATTCACTGAACACAGAAAATCTGCCAGGCCTGTCTAAAAGGTACTGGCATCTAGCTGGGGTGAATGTTTGGGAATAAATAGACATTTGAAATAATTATGAAACAATATCAAAGGTACTATTAAGTGCTACAAAAAAAAGTTGGGCGAGTTACTTCAAATGTGTTATTGTGCATGTTAAAAGAATATCAGCCCACTGGACAGGCAATCAAATAGCTCAAACTCAATTTTCTTTTCTATAGATAAGCTGTGCAAACGTGGGCAAGTCATTTAACCTCCCTACTCCCTTCTATAAAATAAAAGTAACAATTCTGTCCAATTTACTAATGAAAAGAATGACAAAAATTAATTCACACATTAGTAAGCAGGATCCTTTGTTAATAGAGTGCTCTATTTTGGAGCCTTATGTTTCAATTCAGCTTTACTTTGAATTGCTTGTTTTCTTTCTACTTGTAAGCAGGTTTTTTGTTGTTAATGATGGTTCATCTAAAAGTCCTTTGTTCTACCTGCCTGCAGTACCCAGAAAACTGCCTGTTTTTTATCATGATGAAAAAGTGCAACAGGCCTTTGGTCCTTCACAGCAAGATATGCGTTTAGAGTTTGTCACTTTGGACTTATGTCCCCTTCAGCAGCCAGTTGTCACCACTGCTGTTGACCTGCCACTTGCTTGAGTTCAGGGTGGATACAGGAAACTCAAATGTTTCAGCAGGACTTCTTGGCCCAGCTGCTGATGACCAACTGGGAGATTACATTTCATGAGCATTACTTCATGTTTTGCTAGATACACTAAATATCCTTTCATGTCTAAAGAGATGGCAAAGAACAGTTACAAAAAGGAACATTTCACATTTTTCTAAATGAACCATAATGTAATAATAATTGATGTGAAATTGGACAAGTTTGCCCTGACTAGATAAACTTCTCCCCACCAGCTGTAAATGCTGCCTCCAGCTGCATTCTTTTCATGGGCAAACAGTTCGAGTTTTGTACATTTTATCAGGCTCATTTTAAAACCATTTCCAAAATGTTTTCCTCTGATTCTGTTTTGAATATTTTTGCATCTGTAATATATTTTTCAGATATTTTCTCCAATTAAACCCTTTGAAAAAGAAATGAATGAAAAGTTCTACTTCAGCTTTTTTAAAAGTTTGATTCTGTTTCAGATTGCCCCTTTAACCTCTGTGAGTTGTATTTATGAGAGGTGCTTTGTTTGATAATTGTCTTTTGTATCCCAAACTGGTTCCAATGTTATTAGCCCAAGAACAGAGACTCAGGGAAGATAATTAACTACATCACTGTTCTGTGTTGTTAATTTGGCTATAAAGGGAGGGACTTTTCCACAAATGCTACAAATCTATATCTTCTAGACTTTAATGTGCATGATTCATCTTGTTAAAATGCAGATTACGACCAAGGAGTTCAGGGGTAGGACCTGAGGCTGTGCATTTCTAACACATTCCCAGATGATCCTGATGCTGCTGGTCCAAGGATCTACATTTTTAGTCAACTTTTTTCCTTCCTATTGTGTAGCCACCATTGCTTCCACCTGTGTATCAACAGACACTGGAAAGAAAACCATTTGAACCATTTTTCAGAACTCTTTACAAAAATAAGTAGATTTACTTTTAAATAACATTTAAAACTTAATAACAATAAAAGCGGGGTAAACACCAAGTAGAAAGATGTCCTTGTAAGAATGGGTCAAAGGTACATGAGATTCAATTAAGGAAAGAAAACAAATCTATTCTGTATGGCACTCAAAAGTAGAGTAAATAAAACATTATCAGAGGTTGTTTTGTAAAGATCTATTCTGTTTTGGTTGGTACAATCTCTAGGTGAAATCTTCTCCCTGGGATACCAAGAAATATCCTCCACTCAAGATGTCTTGTTTCATATTGAATTTAGTTGCTGGCTGAACAGTGTAAACATAAACAGACAATGATGCCTTTAATCTCTTTAATCCAAGAAGCTGCCTGGTCTCTGTGTCCCAATTTAGGAATTTCTGTCAGCAAAATTCACAGATTGCAAAAGATTATAGTACTTAGTCTTTACAAATTGTTATGTCCCCACTTAAGGGATGCTCTTTTCTCCAATCTCTGCTACTGGTGTCTTTAGATGACCATTTTTCACAAGTATCATCTAGTGCATTAATAACCATCAGTCATTTCATAGGCAGATTTAAGTTTATTAATGGATGTGTATTCCATGAACAATGGAAGACCCTAGAGAAGTCCATTAAACCCTAAAGGAAGAACAGCCACTTTAAAAAAGTGACCAAAATTATAGAAGGGATGTAATAAAGGTTTGCTAGAAAATGAAGTTGATGGTTATTTTTCTCATTTACACTTATCTGCTAAGACTGTTCATGCCCATCTCTGCTTTACCAAGTGGCAGGTAAAAAAGGAAAATAGCTTCCTACTATGTTTGTTACTTACCTCTATTCTCCTGCTACTCATTCTTTCAGAGTTTGGTTTAGCATAATTATTAAATTAGCTTCTATGTTATTATTAATGTTTATAGACCCACTGGCTAGTGTAGTGCTATGATCTATAATGGATGTTAATTAAATATTTGCTAAATGACTGACTGTATTACAAATATGGTAATTCATTACTTAAACCTTTTTGCACCAGGAAAATTGACTCACTGAGAGAATGGAAAAAAATATTCGTTGACATTTAAACACATATGTACATTGTAAAACTGGAATGAGTAATATATTTGGTTTTTATTCAGAGTAAGGGATAAAAATGCATTTACTTTATTAACTTTCTGAATACCAACACTAGGGAAGTGACCTCATATTTAGCAGAAGCTCTTAAATATTTGCCCCAGGAAGTACTTTATAAATCAGAAAGAGGATTATTTTCTAATTTAAAAATAAAAAGCAAATCTCACCTATCTGACTTTGGAGTTCTTGGTACATTGAAACCATTACTATTTGTGGTGGACTATAATAGGCCACCCTGATTTCCCTTCAGTGAAGGGCTTTCTAAGCTGACGGCAGTGCAGTTGGTAGGCAAGATTTAGCAGTCAGCCTCTTTGTGGTCGCATCAGCTGCAAAGAGTCATCTGGTTGCATATCATTCCCCTTACCTGATGACCTGCATCCAATCACCAAGCACTGCAAGAGTAAAATGTTTGGGCCATCTTGACCCAACCTGGGACAACACTAAAGGGCCATTCTATTTTCACAGCTCACTATGGTCAACCATGGCTGTAGCTGGGTCTACCTTGTACCTCAACTTCTCCCTCTTTCCAAGCCCTGCTTCCTTCCCCTAGTGCCCCATGGGCACTCAAAGTCTGCTTCCTGCAGAACTCCACCTATGATATTATTTCCATGCTCTTTTATACAAAATATAGACAATGTTTGTAAATATCCACTAAGGAAAATTGCTGCATTTTGTAGAATTTACTCTGTGAAAGGACACTTTTCTGGGTCAGAGCTGTTTAAGAAAAATCCACATTGCTGAGGTTACGCTTTCCTAATTATTTTTTATTTCATCATTGTGTTGATGACACAAGGGAGTGGACTAGGGGTCACATTGCTGTGGTGAGTCCCCTCCAGTGAACAGAGCCTCATTTAAGGTTCCTGTACTACAGAGTTAGAGTTGATGCAATGGTTTCTAAGTTGACTACTCTCCTCTGATGCTGACATGAACTAAGCTCTGAAAATTTCTCTTATTCTCTGGATAAACTATATAGCATGTGACTTTGGAAAGATGTGACTTTGGAGGACCAATCTTAAAAATTCTCTCTGGATTGGTAAGTCACCCTATCACCAGTTCTGGGGCTCTAGCCTACTTGCTTTGTAATCTTCCTTCCCAAATGTATTTCTTTATCCGTTTATATGATGTATTGATAATTTCAGGCAGAGAGGGGTAGGGAGAGGTCTCCATGGTGAGAGTTATTTCCGTTGTCTCCATGGAAATCTCTGCATAGCTAATAAATTCACAACTTAATTTTATTTCTTATTGTGAAATTACCAATAGCCTCAGCTTTGGGATATGTGTGGTAGAAGCCACCAAAGCTTATACTGCAACTTGTAAAGCAGGTAGAGCCAAGCTTCATTGGAGACTTAGACTCTATTTTCATTTTCTTTTTTGCTTTCTTTCAGAACCCACATTCCTCATATGTTTTTTACTTTGGTTCTACTCCCCTCCTTCATTATAAAAAATAAACTAGGGTATAAATAAATGATAAAGCAATATATTACTGTACTCTGGGGGATAGCTTTTTAAGTGAAAACAAGGGAATAAGTCTCTAAGGAATTTCAGGAACTGATATAATATGTGAATGGGGGAAGAACAAGAAAAGGTTGAGGAAAATAGCCTATGCATTGCTTACTCTGTGCCCCATTTTCCCCTTCTGAAGGGGGATGATAACATTTACCTCTAAGGGTTATTGTGTGTATTAAATAAGTCATGACATGTAAAGTGCCTAGAACAGTGTTTGACTTGTTCAGCTACTTCTGTTTTATATTAACATTCATTTTTACTCATAAGGATACGTTAGGAAAAGTTCCCTTCTGCACCTTTAACCTGAAGTATTAAATTATTAAAAGTCTGGTCTTTCATGTACAAAGAAGCCATAAAGCTTTGCTATTCAAACAGTGGTCTAAGGACCAGAAACATCAGCCACAGTTAGAAGTCTGGAATCTCAAATCCCACTCCAGATCTAGCAAAGCAAAATATGAATTTTAACAAGATTCACAGGTGATTCCTACACACATTAAAATATAAGGAGACTTGAAATAGGTATAGTGTTCCCAAAAGGGGCTTTGGAATAAAAAAGAATCAAGCTTCAATTTACTGGCTGTGGGAACTTGGTGAGTTACTTCATCTCTCTGGGTCTCAGGTCTCTCATATATAAAATGTGGGATAATAACATCTATTTGTAGGGTTGTTGTGAGGATTAAATATGAAAATATGTAAAGCACTTATGAATGCACATGTTGGGCAACTAACAAGTACCTTATGAATTGTGGTTATAATTACTCTCAGAACAATATCTAGATTTTTGAAACATGTACTTTCATGCTTACAAGGACATAAATATTGACTTTAATTAGTTCAGGATTACTCATACATTCACATGATTTTAAAGATACATAAAGGATGTAGGGATCTTCTTATATCAATCAAAGAAAAAATGTGTCCCGGTCAAGATGGCAACGTAGGTAATGCAATTCTAGAATACTCCCACGACCACATCAAAATTACAACTATAGTACAGAACAGCCATCATTAAAAACCACAAAACCTAGCTGAACAGAAGTCCTACATCTATAAATACAAAGAAAAGGTCACATTGAGACTGGTTGGGAGGCATAGGTGAGGAATGAGCTGGTTCCACACCCACATGTAGCAGATAAAAATCAGGAAGGCTATCTCGGTTACAGAGGTCGTCCTTGAGGAGAGAGGGACCCCCAGCGCAAGGCTCCACTGCCAGAAAGAGAAGTCCCCATAACTTCTGGCTATAAAAACCAGCAGGGAATATGATTGAGTGAAATGGAGGTCTTCTGGAGTCCCTAGCATTCCTCTTAAATGCCCACACACAGAATTACTCAAACTCACTTCCTCTGAGCTCAAAAGGCACCAGGGACATATGTGGAGGGACTAAATGTCTGGCATCAGGGGAGGGGCAGCTTTCTCTCAGACAGAAGTGCTGGCAGAGGCCACTGTTCCTTATATGAGTCCTGCCCCCACAGAACCAGCAAACGGCAGCCATACCTGAGTCTGCATCAACCTGGCTCACCCTGTTAGCCCCATCCTGGTGATTCTCTGAGACCCTGCTGAACCCAACATTTAGGTCCACCTAAGCCTTTTCCATACAAATGGCCAGTCTTGGCTCATGCTTTGGACTTTCCTAAAAGCTCTCAAACAAGCAGCATTTGGACTCTGTGTGCCCATACCACTTACTAAGTGGCTCCAGGCTGGGCACTAGTGGCAGCTGGCCTCAGTTCACAGCTTGGTTTCTCCTGGAACCTCCAAGCCCAGCATAAGTAGAAGCCATCTGAAGATCACTATGTAGCACATGCTGGGTGACCCTGGGCATGACAAAGTGGCAGCTGACCTTGGTCTATACCTACTGGGAGGCCCCAAAGCCAGTGTACCTGGTGGACAGCTTTAGACCACCCAAATACATCCACAATCAACACACTCAAGGGGAAGACTCAGTGGGTACCAGATCCCTACTAAAGTAAGCCCTGCTCCATCAGGTCTGCCCCTGCACAGCTGATCCTCCACTATGGTTGCAGCCAGTCATGGCTGCTCACTGGCCTAGGGACAAATCCCACTCATTGAGGTGCCAGCAGCAATCAAGGCTCAGGTACAATAGGATGGTTTACACAGCCCACATGAGGGGCACACCTGAAGTGCCCAGCTTGGGTGATCAGGGGTTCTGCACTATAGGCCATTCTACCAAGATGTGGAGATATATTAGCTCTACCTAATACACAGAAATACTAGTAAACACAGGTGGGTGCCAAAATGAGACGTCAAAGAAACATGGCCCAAACAAAAGAAGAGAAAAGAAAACCCTCCAAAAAAATAATTAAACAAAAGGGAGACAAGCAGATGCAGAGTTAAAAAAAACATTGGTTATAAGTATGCTCAATGAACTTAGGGGAAGAGTAGATGAAATAAGTGAAAAGTTCAATAAAGAGGTAGGAAACATATAAACGGATATAGAAAACATAAAAAAGAACCAGTCAGAAATGAAAAATACATTATAGGGAATCAACAGTGGAGTAAATTAAGCAGAGGATCAAATCAGAGATTTGGAAGATAAGAAAACAGAAAACACCCAATCAGAACAGCAAAAAGAAAAAAAATCCCCTCCCCCCCAAAATTAGGACAGTGCAAGGAGCCTCTGAGCCAAATTCAAATGTACCAGAAAGAGAAGAAAGAGAGCAAGGGTTTGAAAATTTATATGAAAAATAATGATGGAAAACTTCCCTAATCTGATGAAGGAAAAAGACTCACAAGTCCCATAAGTGCAGAGAGTCCTAAACAAACTGAAGCGAAAGAGGCCCACACAAAGACAAATCATAATTAAAATGTTAAAGACAAATAAGAAACTTTGCAAGCCAGAGTGACTGCCAAGAAATATTCAAAGTAATGAAAAAATAAGGACCTATAACCAAGAATTACTCTAACTAGAAAAGCTATCATTTAGAATCACAGAACAGATAAATAGCTTTCCAGACAAGAAAAAGCTATGCTAAAGGAGTCTATCACCACCAAACCAGAATTACAATAGAAGTTAAAAGGTCTTCTTAAAAAGAAAATGAAGAAAAAAGGTAAAAGTATGAATAATAAAATGGCAATAAACACATATCTATCAACTCTTATGTTAAATACAAATGGGTTCAATGCTCCAATCTAAAGACATATGGAGGCTGAAAGAATAACAAGACCCTTACATAGGCTGTCTATAAGAGACTTACTTCAGATTTAAAGACACAAACAGACTGAAAGTAAAAGGATGGTAACATTGGCAAATATGTTCTCCAATGCAGTGGGCTTTCTTGTGGTTTTCCTGATGATTTCTTTTGCATTACAGAAGCTTTTTATTTTGATATAGTCCCATTTGTTTATTTTCTCTTTAGTTTCCATTGCCCTAGGAGCTGTATCAGTGAAGATATTGCTTCGGTATATGTCTGAGAGTTTGCTGCCTGTGGATTCCTCTAAGATTTTTATGGTTTCCCATCGTATATTTAAGTCCTTTATCCATTTTGAGTTTATTTTTGTGTATGGTGTAAGTTGGTGGTCTAGTTTCATTTTTTTGCAGGTATCTGTCCAATTTTCCCAACATCATTTATTGAAGAGACTGTCTTGACTCCATTGTATGCTTTTGCCTACTTTGTCAAATATTAATAGAGCATAGTGGTTTGGGTTGATTTCTGGGTTCTCTGTTCTGTTCCATTGGTCTATATGTCTGTTCTTGTGCCAGTACCAGGCAGTTTGAGAACAGTTGCTTTGTAATACAGCTTGATATCTGGTATTGAGATCCTGCCAACTTTGTTCTTCTTCCTCAGGATTGCTGCAGCTATTCAGGGTCCTTTTTTATTCCAGATGAATTTTTGGAGAGTTTGTTCTAGGTCTGTGAAACACCCATAAGGGTTTAATCTCCAACATTTACAGGGAACTCATACAACTTAACAAAAGGAAGATAAACAACTCAATCAAAAAATGGGCAACGGATCTAAACAGATACTTTTTGAAAGAGGACATAAGGAAGGCCAAGAGACATATGAAAACATGCTCAAAGTCACTAATCATCTGAGAGATGCACATCAAAACAACAATGTGGTACCATCTCTCACCTGTCAGAATGGCTATCATCAACAAATAAACAAATGACAAGTGCTGGCGAGGATGCAGAGAAAAAGGAACCCTTGTACACTGCTGGTGGGCATGCAGACTGGTGCAGCCACTGTGGAGAACAGTATGGAGTTTCCTCAAAAAACTAAAAATGATACTCCCATTTGACCCAGTGATCCCACTTCTAGGAATATATCCCAAGAAACTAGAAACACCAATCATAAAGGATATATGCACCGTTATGTTCATAGGGGCACAATTCACCATAGCTAAGATTTGGAAACAGCCTAAGTGCCCATCAATAGATGAGTGGATTAGAAAATTGTGGTACATCTACACAATGGAATACTACGCTGCATTAAAAAAAGGAGTTCTTACCATTTGCAACAGCATGGATGGAACTGGAGAGCATTATGCTAAGCAAAATAAGCCAGAGAAAAATAAATATCACATGATCTCACTCATTTTTGGAATATAATGAACAACATAAACTGGTGAACAAAATCAGATCCAGAGACAGAGAAGCATCGATCAGACCATCAAACCTCAGAGGAGAGGTAGGAGAGGGTGGGGTAAGGGGGAGAGATCAACCAAAGGACTTGTATGCATCCATATAAGCCTAACCAATGGACACAGACACCAGAGAGGTGAGGGCATGAGTGGGGGTGGGGAGGGAATTGGGGGGATAAGGACACATATATAATACCTTAATCAATAAAGAAAAAAATTAAAACTAAAAGGATGGAAAAAGATATTTCATTAAAATAGAAACAAACAATACTTATGCCAAACAAAATAGACTGATTGAAATATTACTTTGAGTGTAATTAGTAAGACATCAAAGGAACCTAATCAAAGGATCTCCTGAGTTTTAGAAAGAAAGCTCCCACTTATTTCACATTGTAACTCATTAACATGCCACCATCACTAGATGGAATGGCTCAGGTATTCTACCCAACAAGAAAACCTGATCTCTTGAGTAAGGTTGAGTCACAAAGAGAAGAAAGCGGGGGGAGAGAAATGCAAAACACGAACTAGAAATTTCAAGAGATTATTCATTCTGGAAAACCTGGTTTTAATAAAATGTAAAAGAGTTTTAAAGCATATATAAGTTTAATTTTAATGGCATTTTTCATAACAAAAATACATGTTTCTTGCTGAAAGCAGAACATTAAGAAAAAGTAAAATAAATCAAATCACCTAAAGATATCATTTTAATATGCTGAATTCTGGGCAATTTTCTCTGAATGATTGTATTAATTCTAATTAACAAAACTGGGATTATTCAGAAACATGATTATTAATGGCTATGTAATAATCCATTATGAGTCACGATATCAACATCCTTGGGTATTTAAGATATTTCCCAAAATTTTGCTATTATAAATAATACTGTGACAAATATCCTCTTTTGGAAAACTTTGTCTGGATAGCCAAATGTTTCCTTGGGATAGAGTCTTAGAAGTTAAATGCCTCAATCAAAGGGTAGAAATGTATTTAAGATTCTCAGTACATTGCCAAATTGCTTTCCAAAAGGACTATCCCAATGTATCCTCCCATGAGCAACGTATGAACATGCCTTTCTAAGAGCACCAGAGGCTACATGGAGTTTTATTTTGTATCATTCTTCTCTAATTTGATAGTCAAACTGCTATCTCATCACCTTACCATTCTTTTTAAATGCAGTTTATCAATTTACATGTAAATATATTAACCATTTATGTTTTTTATTCTTTTGTAATTTGTTCATAAACATAACCCACAACTTCTACTGAGAAGTTAGGTTTTCTCATAATTTTCTTAACATCTGTATATATTAAAATGTACCAGTTCTTTATTATATTTTTGCACTTATATTTTACCAATAATTTCAGTTATGGTGAATTTTCATTGTTATCAACTGTACAGAAATTTGGAATTTTCATGCAGTCAGAGCTATCTGCCTTTTCCTTTTTTAATTTTCACAGTGCTTTTATTCTTGTAAATATTACCCTATTAGAAGAACTAGTGAATATTAACTCATATTTTCTCTTAACCAGCAATACCAGTTTTATTAAGTATAACAATGCTTGAAGGCAGAATGTGGTCAAAATGATTTTACTTTACTCACCATAACTAAACTATTCAAAAAAGCACACAAATTTGGAGACATTGATGAATAGAATATAGATATAATCATCTCAAGGCTTAAATGAAATTACCTGAAAGATGATTGTACAGAGTACTTGGGGGAAAAGGGTGAACAATATATGTCAGAGAATAATAGCAAGTATTATAAAAGTAAAGTTGATACTAGACCTTTTAGAGAAGTTTCATACTTCCGATTCATTGAAGGTAACAACTTTGTAGTACTCTAATCTTCATTCAGTTAGTTTCATTTGCAACAAATACTTAACAAGTATTCAAGTACTCAGATACCACTGTATTATATTAGTAACATTGACTAATATGGGTTGAGTTTGCAAAGGCCTTGCTTGCAATGCAACAAACACACTTCAAAATAATTGAAGAAATTATGATTGTAAATTTTAAACTATTTTTATCCTAATAATCCATGTTTCCATAATGAATACACAAAGAAGAATGTATGAACTCTGATATAAAACAAACATGTGAAAGGAAGAAATGGATGAAAAGAGGAGGGGTGGTAAGAAAACAGCTGAATTCATTAGTCCCTATAAAAGTCTAAATATATTTCCACCCAGTCATATTTATTCTCTGAAAAGTTGAAAGTGGTGTATAAATGTGTGCCCACATAGGAAAGGCACATCACAGAAAACAGAATCTACATTGGGAAGGAGGAGAGGAAAGCATGGGTTGTCAGGAAGTGTCTGCCAACACCATGTCAGTGACAGATGGTTTTTGAAAGGGTACCTTCAAGGAATCATTAATCAGAGAATAATGAGGACTACAAAAGGCAATGCTTATCAACTATTGAGCATATTATTAGCAACAGATCCCTGTGGTATATATACTATGTGCATGAATAGTGTGCTGGACCACATGTTCTCAATAAATATATGGTAGACTGTGGCAGACTGATTACACTACTAACCCCAATTTTTCATATATTATTGTATCCATGCCATTTGATAGTGCCCTCTCACACTAACTTTGAGCCTGGCCATTTGATTTGCTTTGGCCAGGAATAAATTTGATAGCAATAAACTTGTTGCAAACAGAGGCTTGAAAAGGTACTTTTGCAATTCTGATTTCGCTCCTGGATCCTGCAACTATTAGAAAACAGGTCCAAAATAGTCCGCTGATAGATGAGATCATATGGAACCAGGCCATCCCAGTCAAGGCCATCCTAGACTAGCCAGCTCCAGTCAACCTAATCACTGACTGACTATAGGTGCATGAGCAAACATAGCTTAGGTCAGATGTGTTTGGCCCAGCTCATCAAAACCTCTCAGGTCACCCTAGATTCATGAGCAATAATAAGTGGTTGTTTTAAGCTACAATGTTTTGGGTTCTGGTTCAAGATGGCAATTTAAGAAGGTACTGAATTCACCTCCTCCTACAGACACACGGCATCTAGTTATACGGTAAATAATTTACTCTGAAAAAAATCTAAATCTAATGAAGTGACCCCTTCAATCAGGCAAACAAGGGGCAAACTACATCAAAGAAGGTAGGAAAGGCTGAAATGCAATCTTACTATAAACCCCACCAATGAATTAGTGAGCCCACAATTATGAGGGAACTCATAACCTGGAGCTTCTCCCTGAGGAGTAAAGGGTTCATGTCCCACATCTGGCACCCCAACTTTTAAGACCAACACCGAAGAGATGATCCCCCAAAACATCTGACTTTGAAAACCAACAGGGCTCATGCACATGACCTAAAGGGCTGTGGCAAACTATGGGATGGCTTTTAAAGGGCCCATACACAGACTTACCTTCCCCAGGGCTAAATGCAGAAGTAGCCCTTTGAAAAGTGCCCAGAATTCATGTGAAGGAGACTCATTTCTTAATTTTAAAATGATTGGTCTGAGGGACAGGGGCTTGCTGGAATACACTCTTGGGTCAGACGCTTCTGGGTACCAGCTTCCTCCTCTCCTTCTACCTTGCTAAAGCCAGCCGGCATTATTTTTTTCTTTTCATATGGATGCCATCTTTATGCTCCAACCAATGGACACCATCATTTCCCCCCATTTTCTTTTGTCTTTTCCTTTTCCCTTTTACTTCTTTTTTCCCTTTTCTTTTTCTTTCTTTTTTTAGTTTCATTGTTTTCTCTCTTGTCAGCAGGTGCCATACTTGCACACCCCCTCTGCCTCACTCCAGCCAGTGAGCATCATCTTCATATTCTCCCTATGCAATGCTCCAGAGCGCCAATATCTCCTGAAGGGAGTTTCTATACATATGTCTTATGCCCCAATTTTTACATATTGTGACCCAATTTTGAGGCAAACAATCCTACAAAGTTTTTGGAGCCAAAAAACACCACAAATAGCCAAAGCAATCCTGGGAAAGAACAAAGCTGGTAGTATCACACTTCCTGACTTCAAACTGTATTATAAAACTACTAGAGGCCCAATGCACGAAATTCATGCAAGAGTAGGCCTTCCTTCCCCTGGTTGCCAGCACCCAGCTTCCCTCTGGCACCCAGAACCCAGGACCCGAGCTTTCCTTGCAGAGGGAGGCCCCGCCGACCCGCTGCAGCCTGCCAGTCGGTCACAGCTGCTGAGGTTTGCCTCGGCCTTCACAGCCCCAGCTTCGTCCAGAAGGTTGTCTGGAAGGACGTCCAGAAGGTTGTTTGGCTGTTTGGTCTAATTAGCATATTATGCTTTTATTATTATAGATAGTAATCAAAATAGTATAGTACTGGCATTTCAAAAAGACACATATCAACAGAACAGAATTGAGATCCCAAAAATAAGTCCTTACATACATATGTGGTCAAACAATATTTGACAAGGAAGCCAAGATGACTATTTTGTGGACAAAAGACAGTCTCTTCAATAAATGGTTCTGGAAAAATTGGATATTTACATGTAAAAAAAAAAATGAAACTAGACCACTATCTTATGGCACTCCCAATATTAACTTGAAATAGATTAAATACTTAAATGTAAGACCAGAAAAATATAAAACTCATGGAAGAAAACAGAAAGAAAGCTCCTTTCCATTGGTCTTGGCAAGTGATTTCTTAGATATGACATCTGAAGTACAAGCGACGAAATAAAAAATAAATACATGAGACCATATCAAACTAGAAAGCTTTTGCACAACAAAGGAAACAACAAAACAAAAAAGACAACCTATGGAATTGGAGAAAATATTTGTAAACTACATATCTGATACAGGGTTAATATCTAAAATCTATAAAGAATTCATACTACTCAATAGCAAAAAAATAAAATGATCAGATTTAAATGGGGGGATAAGGACACATATTTAATACCTTAATCAATAAAGAAAAAAACACTTATATATTTTAAAAAATAGGTAAAAGACCCAAGTATACATTTCTCCAAAGAAGACATACAGATGGGCAACCAGATGGTTCATGAAAAGGTGTTCAACATCACTAATCATCATGGAAATACAAATCAAAACCACAATGAGATACCACTTCACACCTGTTAGAATGGCTATTATAAAAAAGACAAGACAAGTGATAACAAATATTGGCGAGGATGTGGAGAAAAGAGAATCTTTGTGCACTGTTGGTGGGAATGTACATTGGTACATACACTAAGGAAAACAGTATGGAGGTTCCTGAAAAAAAATTAAAAAATAGAACTATCTTATGACTCAAAATCCCAATCCTGGTTATATATCGAAAGCAAATGAAAGCACTACGTCAAAGAGATATGTGCATCCATATGTTCATAGCAGCATTATTTACAAGAGCCAAGACATGGAAACAACTTGTGTCCATCGATGAATGAATGGATAAAGAAGTGCAATAACCAAATCCTGCCATTTCCAACAACATGGATGGACATTGAGGGCATTATTCTAAGTAAAACAAACCAGACAGAGAAAGACAAATAATGGATATCACTTATATGCAGAATCTAATAACAGAACTCATAGAAACAGTGAACATATTTGTGGTTGCCAGAGACAGGAAGGAGGGTGCAGGGTGGCAGAAATGGGAGAAGGTGGGCAAAAGGCACAAACTTTCAGTTATAAGATAAATAAGTCCTAAGAATATAATGTACATCAGAGTAACTATAGTTAATACTGTAAGGCATATTTGAAAACTGCTAATAAAGTACATCTTAAAAGTTCTTATTAAATAAAACATTTGTAACTATGTGAGGTAATAGATGTTACCTAGACTTATTGTGGTAATCACTTCATAATATATACATATATTAATTAATTATGTTATATACCTTAAACTTATACAATGTTATAGGTAAACTAGAGGCCTGGTGCACAAAAATTTGTGCACTCGGGGGGGAGGGGGTCCTTCAGCCCGGCCTGTGCCCTCTTGCAGTCTGGGACTCCTCGGGGGATGACCACCTGCTGGCTTAGGCCCGCTCCCTGGGGGATCGGGAATAAGCTGGCAGT
Organism: Myotis daubentonii; assembly: GCF_963259705.1. Lineage (NCBI taxonomy): Eukaryota > Metazoa > Chordata > Mammalia > Chiroptera > Vespertilionidae > Myotis > Myotis daubentonii. Next base: position 127,522,394 of record NC_081861.1, on the reverse strand, counting down.
CAGACATCCCTCTGGCAGCCTGGCAGCCCTCGGGGGATGTCCACTTGCCAGCGGGGAGCAGGCCTAAGCTGCAGTCTGACATCCTTAGCACTGCTGAAGAGGTGGGAGAGGCTCCCACCGCCACTGCTGTACTGGCAACAGTCAGCCTTCCTTGTGGCTGAGCAGAGCTCCCCCTGTGAGAGCGCACTGACCACCAGAGGGCAGCTCCTGCATTGAGCATCTGCCCCCTGGTGGTCAGTGTGTGTCATAGTGACCAGTCATTGCCAGTCTTTCTGCTGTTAGGGTCAATTTTCATATTACCCTTTTATTATATAGGAGTGTCTGGCCAGTCTGGGTGAGGGGCTGATGGCTGTTTGCAGGCTGGTTACAGCCTCTTCAGGTTGGGGGTCCCCCCTGGGGTGCCTGACCAGCCTGGGTGAGGGGCTGATGTCTGTTTGCAGGCTGGCCACAGCCCCTTCAGGGTTGGGGTCCCCGCTGGGGTGCCTGGCCAGCCTGGGTGAGGGGCTGATGGCCGTTTTCAGGCTGGCCAAGCCCCCCAGCAGGGACCCTCACCCCATGAGGGTGTGGCCATCCTGGGTGAGGGGTTGATGGCTTTTTGCAGGCTGGCCACAGCCCCTTCAGTGTAGGGGTTCCCCCTGGAGTGCCTGGCCAGTCTGGGTGAGTGGCTGATGACAGTTTGCAGGCTGACCAAGCCCCCCAGTGGGGACCCTCACCCTATGAGGGTGTGGCCAGCCTGGGTGAGTGGCTGATGGCTGTTTGCAGGCTGGCCACAGCCCCTTCAGGGTGGGGGTCCCCGCTGGGGTGCCTGACCACCCTGGGTGAGGGGCTGATGGCTGTTTGCAGGCTGGCCACAGCCCCTTCAGGGTAGGGGTCCTCCCTGGGGTGACTCGCCAGCCTGGGTGAGGGGCTGATGGCCATTTTCAGGCTGGCTAAGCCCCCCAGCAAGGACCCTCACCCCATGAGGGTGTGGCCATCCTGGGTGAGGGGCTGATGGCTGTTTGCAGGCTGGCTACGGCCCCCACCCATCCAAACTCCCCATGGAGGCTGGCTGGAAGCAGGTATCTGGGATTTATTTGTCTTCTATAATTGAAACTGTTGCCATGAGCGGAGGCCACAGCCAGCTCAGAGCAGGCGGGAAGCTTGGCTTCCTCCATCACCCGGGCAACCAAGCCTCCTGCTTGCTCCAGCTCAGTGGCTGCCGGCCGCCATCTTGGTTGGGTTAATTTGCATATAGTTGCTCTGATTGGCTGGTGGGCGTGGCTTGGGTTAGCAAAGGTATGGTCAATTAGCATCTTTGTCTTTTATTAGTGTAGATTATATTTCAATAAAACTGGAAGAAATGTTTAAATAAAATAAACCAGTCCTAGGTGCTGCCAGGAGAGTTTCCAACTTTAAATGGCATGTTACAAATCATTAGTTAGCCCATTGCCCTTACCTTGCACAAGAGTGTGTCAGATATCCAGGCATAGAACTGTCTCAGTCTTGCTGTAAAATAATTTTATCTTTCACAGCTACAAAGGCGGTGGCCTAGAGAAAATGCTGCTCAATCCAAGCCCTGAAGAATAGGCACTTATGTTCATTTTGAATTTAGTAGTGCCATTTACTTGATAGTTAATAAATATTTAGTACGTATTAGTTGCTATATGTAGAGAGAAAATTCTATGGTACTTTTAATTTTTCCCTTTAGCATTTGTATTACCTGTAAAGTATTTTGCTGACACTTAAATTTTTAATGTCTTAACTATTTTTGGATTGGACTCATTTTAGGTCTGAGAAGAAAAATTTATTCTTATAATAACAAAAACTGTATTTTAAAATTCCTTCTATGTGTTAGGTGCTTTAAGTTTACTTGATTTTATTTTGACAATTACCTTGTGAGATATCAATGCCATCTCTAACCTGAAAATAAGGGACAGACCCACAGAGGCTACACCAGTTGCCTCAAGTAATAGAGATAATAAAAAGAGGTAAGCACTAAATTTAGATCAGCTTAACTCCATAGCCAGCTTAACTTTATAATTGTAGCAAATGCTGTCCTGCTCCAGTCATATCCCTTTGGCATTTGTCAACTACTCCATGCACAATCAAGGACCCATGATTCTCCCCCTGCACAGAACAGACCAGGATTGCTGGATATAGTATCCCAGAGAGCATCTCCCAGGCAGGAAAGATGAGAATGGAAGAAAGATACCTCTGCTTCCTTATGCCTGGGGTATTACAATTCTGAAGTGTGTTCCAGAGGTCCCCAGAAAGACTCACATCCCCATCCTCCTACTAATACCCCCTAGGACCACCTCCCCAATTAATCAATTGCATTTCAATCCTTGCCTGAGAGTCTACTTCTGGTGTAACTCAGCCTAAGACAATACCACATTCTGTCAACTTCCCTTCCAAACTTAGTTCAGAAGTTCAGTCTCCCACCCACTGCAGTTATGCACAAAATCACTGACAGAAAACCATCAGGCTCTGCTTATAAAACTCCCCCAGAAATAGTGCTAAATATCAGTATGACAACCTACTTTAACAGAGGACAGTGCTAGCTAGTTTTGAGCTAGTTCTTACTTGTATTGAGTAGAGCTATTATTTTGTGTAATTTAAAACTGTCATTGTAGCTCAGTACTCTAAAGCTAGGGCAAAGCTATTTTCTATTCCACTTGCTAACTTTTCATATTTGAAGAGAGCTTCCCACTCTTCCCAAAGCCTTCCTTATTCCATTCTTTCAATGTTTAAGTTGTAAAATACCTGATTAAGAGAGAAACAAACTCTGGAAACAACTTTTAGGATTTATCTGACATAGTCCTCCTTCTTGAAGCAAGCCTAGATCTAAGTCATCAAAGACAGATGGTAAAACTATGTAAAAATCTGTACTCAATATAATTTTTGTACTGTTTTTCCTGGCCACTGCCCAGAATTTTGTCCCCCTCCCCCAATCCATAGCTCTATTTCCTGATTATAAAGTAGAAAAAGAAGGCTAATTGGAATTCTTCTATGTCATAGCAATTTGCAGTAAAATATTAAAATTCATATTTAAGGGATTTTCAATTTTAGGGTTTGGCAATGATGAGAAGCTCCCAGATTTTGGGGGCAGGGGAGGAATGTGATTTCTGTGTAATTTTGTGATCTCTCTAAGAGTAGAAAATGTGTCTCTTTCCTTTGAAAAAAAACTGTCCAAATTTAAAGAACTCAAAATTAACATGAAACTACTTTTCATAAGTGTTGGCATTATCAGCTTAAAAAAAATGAACTACTCTCCATCATTATATACAAATTTACATCATTATGTAAATGTCATCTATCCATCTCTAAGCCTGTTACAACGAATTCATCTATTATTCATGTTTTGGTTGTGTGCTGGACATTTTGTGTCACGTCCAAGATAGTCATTTGGAGAGGAACATTTTAAGAAATTTGCTTTCCTAGCTTTCTATTAAGGTCTTGTAAAATTGGACTTTTCTCACATAACAGCAAAGTGTCCTTGCCATTAATTCTTCCAAGTATGTGTCTCTTAGGCTTATTCTAACATCCTTCTTCTATTTAAAACTAAACTCTTGGCTTTTCAGTAAGCTCAACCCTTTGCATGATTGTAAAGAATGTACTAAAATCTGCCCGTTCCTTCTGGGTGTTGTTCATCAGGTGCCTTCTTACTTTCTCCCTCTTCACCTGTTCTTACTAAATACTCCTGTATAAGTAATTTATACCTTAGACACACCAAAAGGAAGAAAGAAAACCTCTGATGCAAATTGAAAGGTCTTACCCACTTCCAAATGTATTTTAAAAAAAATCAACAAAAGATTTAGGATATATTTGGAGACAGGAGTGCTCTTGCCCCCCAGCCCTGAAATCATCTATGATCACTCTGTTAGATCCGGTTTTGAAACCTCTGCAAACATTGAAAACCTCTAAGGATGTTCATAGACTGTGCTGGCCTGATGACATCAGGATGGTGGGAGTGGTTACAAAAATCCAAATCCCTGGGATGCCCCACTGCAGATTCTGATTCTGTGGATCTTGAGAAAGACCGACAGAATCAGAATCAAGGGAGGAATGGAGGAAGGGGAGAAGAAAAAAAGTGAATAAATAATTGTGGTAAACTCCAGGTCTAATTTTTAGTAATGATATATGAAAAGCTTATGAGTTTTCCTCCTCCAAAGCCTGGTCTGAAAGTTTCTCTGCTCACTTAAAACACTGGCTCAGTGGTTGAGCATCGACATATGAACCAGGAGGTCATAGTTTGATTCTGGTCTGGGTACATGCCCAGGTTGCAGACTCAATCCCCAGTGGGGGACATGCAGGAAGCAGCCAATTAATGAGTCTCTCTCATCATTGATGTTTCTATCTCTCTCTCCCTCTCCCTTCTTCTCTGAAATCAATAAAAAATATTTTTTTAAAAAGCTATGCAGGATGCTTACAGTCTCCTCACTGCAACAAGTATGCATATTAGAGGGTGGGAAAGGTAAGGATGAAAGAGGAGTATGATAATCATCCTGCTTCAAAGGAAGCAAAGTACAGTATTATTACAAGTCCAGTGGTTTCATATTTAAAACTTAGATTTCATAAAATTAACATGACATTTAATTAAGACCCTGAGCACAGTTTTTTTGTTTCTCTCCCAAATGGACATTTCTTAAGTTTTTTCTGGAGACTCATATCAAATGGATTAGTTATGGTGCTTTTGTTAAAGTATTTCCTGGATATTCTTGCAAAATGAGCAATATTTAGAGGCCCATAGAAATTTTTCAATAGGGATCAAGGAAACTCTGCCATAACAGAGCTAAGGCTTCAGGCCTAGCGGTCTTCAGTCCCTTCCTGAACCTCAACTCATTCCAGCCTGGCCTGACAGTCCCATCCAGTTGTACATGGAGATATGCAACCAGAACCTTCTAATTAGAAACCTGCCATGATACAAAGCCTATATGTGTGTATGATAAAAACATACTATCTTATCTCTGACCACACAGATAATGTTCTCCTGTACTGATGAGATGATTAAAATGTCTTTATATTCACAAATGTACTCTGTGGGTAAGCTTCATCATTACTTCCTCCTCCTTGCCCACCTCTTCTCTTGGTGCTTCCCTCTTCACACTTCTCTTTTTCTCTTCATCCACTCGTGAATCCACAGTGTCTTATTTCTCTAATATCCCAGGAGCCTAATGTTGTCTCCTTACTCTTCACATACCTCTAATTCCCCACCCCCACCAACATATCTCACATCTCCATATAACCCATTCTTTTACCTTGGCCTTCCAGACAGTCCAAAAGAAAGAACACTCAAAAGTGGGTATCTGACTGCTCTCTAATCTCCAGTTTTCCCTGTAAAAATCTCACACGGGAACCTGTTGAAACAATTTTGTTCTGTGTAATTTAGTCATACTGCATTTTCTTAGAAAAAAATTCTCAAAAATCCATTATTCTATCCTATTTCCTTTCTTTTCCTCCCACTTCTCTCATTAAATCAAAATGCATTTTAGGGTTTATTTTCATTTCCTAATATTACAAGCAAAAAAAAAAATGCAGTGAATTTTCCCCTTCCTCCGAAAAGAACCCAGAGCTAGTAGCATAAGAGATTCAGTCCAATTTAAGCTCTATTGAAAGTACAGTGTAGGTTTACGGCGTTCTATAAATAACAGCCACATTTCCTAAAGCTGTCAGTGGTCTATACAGAGGACCCCAATTAAACTCAGAACAGTTGAAGGAATAAATCTGTCAAAGAAAATGCATTTATAATGTATCAGGCAGGTTTGACTATGGAATAAGTCAAAATCTAATTTCCTTAAAGTCATTGAGTGTCTGCATTTTGGTAAAATGAAGTCCAAAACAATAAACACATTTGATTTTACACACTCTACAAACAAGCTTTTTATTTTACAGGTACTTTGTAGTAAGTTTTTTTTAAAAGATGTCACACATTTAAGGCAATTGAATATAAATAAAATCTCATCTTCCTAAACCTGAAAGTATGAATTAACCCTTTCTATCACCTGTTCTTTGATGACTAATACATGGACCTCAACTTCCTATGTAAATATTTGTTTCTATGATTCAAAATGTTATGTTAGGACCCAGGTGAAAAACAGTGTGTTAAATTTCCAACCCCAAATCCCCTGGTATGGATAGGTTAAGGTGTAAGGAAGAGTGTGGGAGATGACATTGATGAACACACATTGGCTCTTCACTTTCATAAGCAGGATTATATTTTGAGTTAACAAGAGTAGATAGGCATAAATAACAGAGAAGAAATTTGGTGGCAGTGACCAGCTGACCTGTCAATGAAATCCAACGAAGGCCAACATTTACCTTAGCAGGTTTGGGTATTCCTGTTTAATGAAATGTCTTGATTTGATGTACTGATTTCCAAATTAGTAAACAGTTTTTTGATAAAAGTGTCCCTTTCTCTAGTTCTGATGTAAGGAGTTAAGACATTATTTTGCCTCTCAGCAGGAACTGGGTAAGAAAAGTCTGTCTCTTAATTAACAGGACAAGTTCTCTGAGTGATGCCATACACAAAACAGTGCATGAATCACTCTTAGACTTCTGAGTATGAGTCCTACCTTTAATATTAAGCATTCATATAAGAACTTTTTCCTTCCCTTCCAACATAATCACTTCTTCCTCCATTTGTTTCCCTGAGTTTATCATCCAAGAATATTGGCAATAAAGAGCTAGAAGTATTAAAATGATAGCTTCATTCCCTGGATGTCCTAACACACCCAGGCTGCCCCCATTTGCATGCTATTAGAACAACTCTATTCTTTCTGGAAAGGATTGTGGACAACCTTCTAAATCTGGTCTTAGATTTTTTTTAAGAACAGATTTTCCAAAATGTCCTTAGAGATGGGGTTACCCATTAGTACTTGTGCTCAGTGTCCTGCAAAAAAAATATTCCAGTTTGCCAATTAGTTCACAGTCATTTGGACACATACCAGACATGGAGAAAGAAAGGCACCCTCTAGTCCACTAGAACTGAAGGACCAAACAATCTGGAACTGTGATCAAGTTATGAATATTTTGGAACTCACTGTGAAAATTATTTCTAACTATTCATAATAGCAGTTTTTCCCCAACACATTTAGTAGGCAAATAACAGTCCATGACACCTGGCCCTCTATGATCATTCACATAATTTCATTAATTTGATTCATTTAACTGTGCTTATCCCTTTTGTTTTACTTCTATTAGACTACTGAGTTTTCATTGCATTTCATCTAGCTTGCAAATAATCAACATTCAGGCTTCATTCATTCAATCACCTTACTAGGTATGAGGACCGTATCTGTGTGTTCAACATCCTTTTGAAGCACTCATTACCTTTCTCGCTGTTTAAAATTGTGAAAGATTCCTGATACACACATTTAGCCTGAGGTAGATGAATTTAGTTCTATAAAATAAAACAGGATGTATGACAGTTCTTCAAAAGAAAATAAAGTTCTTTGAAATTAGCTCTCCTAAGAGTCTATTAACCCCACATTCGTATCTTTAGAATAGCATATATAAAACACAGTTTACTGCTGATATAATCTCTAGACTGTTTTATTCTTTAATGAAGACAAACTAAAACTAAAAGAGGAGAGAGATACAAGGGTGATATTTGAGAGCATAGTTAATGTTTTAATTTCTTTCTGACCACTGACAAGTCGCCCATATATGAAGCCCATATATGAGGCCAGTGGTATTTAATCCATTTATTTAATCAGAATGTTGTTAAGCCCTAATCTAAGCCAGGCACTGTGCTAGGTACTGAGGTATACAGTTACTAAAGACAACCCTCTACTCAAGTAGGATCTAAGCTAGTGCATATAGATACAAGAAAATAATTATAAAATTGCATGTTGTTACAAGTTATGGGCAAGCTAAGGACCAGGTGCCGGTTTAGGGGTTGGGGAAAGGCTTCCTCAGGACTGAAGGAGTAGGAGTAATGCGGATAAGATAGGAAGAATGGTGTTCCAAGAAAAGGGAACATTATTTACAAAGGCACAGATGCTGATGTTTAAGAACAGTATGTGTGGGAGTGGCTACATTTTAGGAAGACCTCCATCCTCCAGGATGCTTAAGATTGCAATTGGTTTCCTTGCCTCGGGTTTTCCAAATAATTTATTTGTGATACTGACCAGTGTTAAAATAATGTATAACAAACAGTAAACAAGATTTCTACCATCTGTATATAAGGATAACTTTAAACTTCATGCACTTGACTGTTCTCAAGAGGTACTTGTTTGTAGATATATTAGATGGGAATAGACACGAAGGTTATTTACCTAATAAACCAGTTTCAAATTATCAATATGGGGGGAAAGATATATTCTTTAGGAAAATTATGCAGACAGGACCACTGTCTTAGACCAGTAGTTCTCAAACTTCAATGTACACGAGAAATCCCTAGAAGCCTTGTTAAAATACAAACTGCTGGTCCCCATGCCGAGTTTTTCATCCATTAGGTCCAGTCAGGGTAAGGACTGAGCACTTGCATTTCTAACAAGTTCCCATACAATGCTGATGTTCCTGGTCCAGAACCATACTTGGAGAAACACTGGTCTACAGACTTCTTTGAAAACACTGCAGTCACAGGATTGAAACTACCGAATCACATGAACTCTTACATGTTAACCATAAATCAGAGTTTAATACTCCTAAAATAAGAGATTGCCTTCAAGATATTGAAGACTAGAGACCTTAAGTCTCATTCACTCCCCAGGCTTCTACCTCTTTAGCTTTGTCCTCTGGGCTTGTGAAAGCAATATGATTTGAATAATTTATTCCTATACTAAAAGCCTTATTTTTGATAAGCACACTCTCTCCTACAGTCTGGTGCTTTCTGAAATGTTTTGTTATGTAAGGAACACATTACTCCCAAATTTAAGGAGAAGTCAACAGCTATTACTCTTGTGAAAGCTGCTCACAATAGTGTTAAGAGTGCTCTTTCTAGTGAAGGGGAAATCAGGCCAAATAAATATCAGTCTGAGGGTCCACATACTTGCAGTTGAATTTAAGTAATGAAATAAAATGTCAATATTTTCAGGGAAAATTTGTCTTTAAAAATGGGGGAGGGGCTTTTTGGCTTCCCAAAACATATATGGCATTTTGGCTAAATGAGTTTTATATCCACTGAGTACATTCACTTAAACTTTCAAGCAAATCATGCCTCAGAGTAGCCTCAGGTTCTTTAAATGACAAAATGTCTGTGGTTAAACAAAATAAACCAGCAAAGCTACATTTTCACCCAGAAGAGTCTGTTCCCCACTTGCTGTATTATGAAATCCTGCTGGCTGAGGGAGCCTCTGGTACAATGACTCTGCAGTTATTTTAAGTATCTGTGTGGGAGGGAGGGGGATGGGATGGACATAAGGTTGATAAATTCCCTTATCCACCTCTGGAGGAAAGGAACTCTGTGCAGGATCCTGCCTTATTTACCCAGCGAAAAGTAGAATCAACTTGATATGGCCCAGAGAAAGGGGGCTGGGCAGAGGGAAGGAAAAAGAAAACATTACATTGAAAATATTTCCGTTAGTCCATAATTTTTTAAGGAAAATCACACAGCAAGCAATAGAATATTTAAAAAAAACATTTTAATGAACATATCACCATTCACTCATCTTTTTTTCCTGTTTCAATGCTCTTGATAAATTGAGCTGAAATATCTGTGTAGCTCTTATCACCTGTGTGCAACAGGGACTGTCAGAGGCATGATCGAGAGCAACCCAAGGCAAGCAGAGTAAGAAGCAACATTTTCTTTTCACCTATATAAAACACTGCATATACTATTTGTGGGTCTCTTGGTGAGGTGATTTCTCCTAGGAAACTTTCCCTTACCAGAACTTCCCTGCATCCATCCACTTACTGATACAGGGACTCCTCTCTTCTTTACTTCCCACCCTCCTACTAGGTCAAGAGTCATGAACCCTGTGCTTCTCTCCCAAGCTCCTCCCAGAGCATCAGATTAGAGAGGGAAGAAAACAACTGAAATAACCCTGACATTTGATTCATGTAATTTAAAATGAAGCCTCATAAATTTTAGACCCAAGCCATGATACTTAAAGAATACCATAATGCCTTAAATCCATAATACCTAAAGAAAATATCTTTGACAACATAAATATACTGGTCAAATGCATAAGCATCAAAACTTAATGAAGCATAAGTGGATTAGTGTGAGTATCCATGCTATAGGATTTCAGAGAAGCTACCCCAAATAGTTATTTATTTTTTAATATACTGCAAATTATTCATAAGTGATGGCTCTGTAGAATAAATTTTATTGCTATTAAACCAGAATAATAACTATTGTATATTTTAAAAATTTTAAGGTGTACTTTTTAAAAAATATTACCTTTATTGATTTCAGAGAGAAAGGAAGAGGGAGAGAGAGATAGAAACATCAATGATGAGAGAGAATCATTGATCTGCTGCCTCCTGAACACCCCACACTGGGGATCGAGCCTGCAAACCGGGCATGTGCCCTGACCAGGGAATTGAACCCTGACCTTCTGGTTCATAGGCCGATGCTCAACCACTAAGGTGCACTTTTTAAAATATTTTTACATCTAAGAGATCAGGATGCATCTTATAGTCACTGATGTATTATGGCTTTATTGGCAATTTTTAGTAACATAAAAAAAACAATGCAGCTTATATTCAATGGTGTCTGATTTGGTGATATGTATAATTATCAATGATAGGATAAAACTTTGGCATGAATCACTTCAACTGAGCAATATTTTGAGTGACTTACTAAGTACAAGGCATTGGGTTTAGGTGATGGGTAGGCAAAGATCAATAGAATAATATGTATCCCTGATTTCAGAGTTAATAGTATAGCAAGGGCAAGTCACATATAAGCAAATAAATTAATGCAGAATTTAGTGCTGTGGGAGGACAAGGGAGGGAGAAGGTCATCCTGACTAAGGGATTAGAAAAGAAGGCTCAAGGAGGAGGTAATTTTTCAGATGAGTCTTAAAGGATGAGAAGGCTCCCATTGTGCACATTAATTGCAGGTGGATACATATGTAGAAGATTGAAGAAGTAGGATCTAATCTAAAGAAGAGGAGAAGCAAATCCATAGACTATGGAAATTACTCCAGAAATACCAGAGAGCTGTGATATCATTAACTGAAGGAAACCAACTTGCATGCACAATATGGGCAGAGATGTGTAGGGTGGAATTCAGATTTGTTGGGGCATGTTAAGTTTGAGGTCTTTATAGGACATTGTAGTGGGCATTTGCCATTTTTGAGTGCTCATCCCATAATTGGAATTTCCCCACTGTGTAAGTCTTATTAGAAGGTAGGGCCCACTTTCCACTACAGAAGTAAAAAAAGAAAAGCCACATTTGTTTCCCTGCTTCTCTTGCTGCTAGGATACAGTTGTGACACTAGCTTTGGCCCAAAAGACATGCCTGTCCTGAGGTTTGAATCTGAAGTTAGTGATACAAAAATGCAAGGCTAAGAGAGAATTCTTTCAGAGGTGATGGCAGTGGCAGGATCTAGCATTCAGCAATTTTGCTGAGTGATTTTGGCCAGAGTCCCAGCTATGAAACCTCCCTACAATCTTGTCTGTTTTCCAACCAGGCTTTACAGCTTTCCCCAGGATGCTGGGAGATAGCCAATATATTTTCAATATGTTGCTTTTCTGCTTAAATCCATAAGAGTCAGTTTCTGTGGTTTGAAATGTAAGAATCTTGGGTGCTACAGACATACATCAGGAGATGTTTTACCTAGACTTTGAAAATGAGCACACAGCACAGAAGGAAAGTCAGCCCAAAGAACTAAACAGATGAATTATTTGACTTGGACTGAAAATTAAAGCTAAGAGAGAAAATAAAGATACAGAGAAAAGATGGAGGGAAAGAAAGGCATTTTTCTGGGTGTGGGGGTAGACAGAACAAGAACACTGAGCGCATGTGAAAGAAGGGAAGGGGCAGTCAGAGAGCCATAGAAAGCACATATCCAGAGGGCCTACTATGGGCCAAGTATCTTGCATAAGCTATCTCATTTCATATTTACAAAAAATTAGTTAGGTATTGCTATCCTGTCTTTACAGATGAGGAAATGAGATGCATGGACACTAATTAATTTTATGAAGTTTATATGAATAAGTGGTGTGACCAGGATTCAAACTCAGATTTGTCTGATTCCTACATCATACTGCCTTCATGCCAGGAGCGTTAGTAAAGGACTTTAACACAGAAGCCAAAGATAAGACCTTACTTAGTGCAGGCGTTCTCAACTTTGGCTGCATTTTGGATATAGGAAACATCTAGTAAAATATGGAAACTGCTAATGCCTGGGTTCCATCCCCAGAGTTTACAGTGTAATTAGCCTGAGGTGGAACCTGGGGATCTGGACTTTTAAAAGCTTCCTAGGTGGTTCCAATGTGCAGCTAAAGTTGAGAACCACTGTGGTAGGTGTTATTTCAGCAGAGAAGTGAAACGGCTTGAAGAGTGAATGGGAGTTAGGCTACTGAGGCCACTCATTCTGAAATGAAGTATTGATAGGGAACACTGCAGTGAGGGGAACAGGTTTGAGACATGAGTTTCTAGGTGGTTGAAAAGTAAATTGGCAGTGGACACAGAGAAAGTGAGTGTAGACTATTCTTACAGTAATAACTATGGAGGTGAAGGGAGGTTGATGGGTAGGTAGTCACTCAGGAGGCTTGTAAATTGAGAACATACTTTGGAAAGATAAAGTGCAATGAGATTATCTATAGGCTGAGAGAAAGGGGCCTATGGGAAGTAAGAATTGCAGGTAAAAGGGAGAGAGTTGAGGTCCTAGAGGAGATGAAATCTGGAATTCAAGAGGAGAGAAAGGTTAACTTTTAGAAAAGAAGAGGAAATGTTTTTCCCTTTAATAAAGGAGGAAATGACATTTTTTGTGTCAGAGAGGGATGAGATAGGTAGTAGTAAAGTATTTGGGGGTAGCTAAGGAGAGTGACAGTATGGGATTGGAAAATTGACTGTAAGGAATGGAATAAAGGAGTCAAAACAAAGGAATTAAAGAACATTCACCCGAGATCATATAAAAGGAATTTTAAGGATAATTAATCATTAGAGTTACATGACTTTCTCAAACAATACTTGTGAGTTTTGAGAAAGTGATAAAATGGATAAGGGAGTTTACCCAGAGCTGGGGACTACCCAGGCTTATTGAGTGGTAGGATAAGGGAATGAGGAACACAGGGGTGCTATTGAGATCACATACAGATGCACATTTGAAATCTAAGCAAGGTTATTTATTTTGACATGAAATTTAGTATATTAAAATTTATATGAGCCTCCATCACTAATTTGGCACATAAATATGTGAAATCCATGTATTCATATTGAAATCCAAATGCATTCAATGAGATATACTGATGACTCTAATAGAGGAAGAAATTGTGGTTTCAAATATTATGCTAAGTAAAATAAGCCAGTCAGAGAAAAACAAGTATCACATGGTCTTACTCATATGTGGAATCTAAAAAACAAAATAAATTGATGAACAAAATAGGATCAGAATCATTGATACATGGAACAGACTGACAGGTCTCAGAAGGGAGGTGGGTAGATGGGGATTGTATTAAAGAAGGTGAAGAGATTAGCCAAATAACATATATGTATAGCCCATGGACACAGACAATAATGTGCTAGAGGCCTAGGAGAGGCAGAGGCAGAGCGGTAATTATCACTCCAAACTAAAAGAGACAGTTCAAATAACTTACCTCTGGGAAATAGAACTAGGGGCAAAGATCATAAGTAATTTTGCTATATTTGATAGATCCCATATGCATGTATTTCTCCAGTAAAAATGATATTCAATTTTTAAAAAAGAAATGAACTGGGGAACCTCAGAGGGAAGGGAGGGAGGGTAAGTGGGTAGAAAGAGATAAACTAAATAATTTATATGCATAGCCCATGGAAATGGGCAATAGTGCGGTGAAGACCTGGGGTGTGGGTAGGGACTGGGTGGAGGGGGGTTAAGGAGGGGAAAATGGGAGACATCTGTAATACTATCAACAATAAAAATATATATCTATTTTTAAAAAATAAGAAATCAATAGAAGTGATTAAACTAATGACCAGATATCTAAATAATTAATTTAGTAATTCATCTTTTCTGGTTTCAGATAGGCTACATTTCAAGCACTGGCTAAAACATTTAGGTTTAGACATACATAAAAATCACCCCAATAGATATAGAATGTTAGTTCCATTGTTTATGCCTTTTCTAGAAAAGAAGTTTCTCAAACATTGCTCAAGCTGATGCCTCTGTCCCCTTTCCTAATTCAGAACTCTGGTTTTGATGAACTTCCTAATTATTTCTCAAACCTCATTCTAGCCAAAAATCATTTCATAAATTTTATCAATAGCCAAGTTTTTGAGAAATGTTCCTCCAAACAACCATGGCATGAACTTGCTACTTTGTTCTTTGAAATGTTCTCTTTCAACTCCCCTCCCTTTGTAGGCTTTGAGGAGGCTTTCTCTGAATATATGGTCCTATAATAAATATCCTGATCCCACTTACTGTTTCATATCATGCATTCCAGTTATAATTATTTGTCTAGAGCAGCCGTGGGCAAACTACGGCCCGCGGGCCAGATATGGCTCGTTTGAAATGAATAAAACTAAAAAAAAAAAAAGACCGTACCCTTTTATGTAATGATGTTTACTTTGAATTTATATTAGTTCACACAAACACTCCATCCATGCTTTTGTTCCGGCCCTCCGGTCCAGTTTAAGAACCCATTGTGGCCCTCGAGTCAAAAAGTTTGCCCACCCCTGGGCTAGAGTCTATCTGCCCTGCTAAACTATAAGATCTACTAGGTAAGGGCCATGTCTGGCATGTCATAAGTATTCAATAAATATTTGTTGAATATTTGTGAATGGAAAATGAATTTTATGGGAGAGAAACCAAGGTAGGAAGGCTCACTCAGGAAGCTATCACAGAGAGAGTAGATTCCATCTATGTCCACTTAATTCCTTTATCATTTTCATGCACACTGTCCCCAGTGTGCTTTTCCTCCCAACAGCCAGTACCTGTACCTCTAGGTCTGAGGACTGCTCTCAGTCTGCCAGAACCCTCCCTTTGGCTGTTTCCAGGAAATAGGCAGGGCTTGGGAATTGATGTCCCCTCGGGGCAGCCCATAAGTAACAAATAACAGATACCAAACTTAATACTCTGGTTCCCTTGCCTCCTTCAAAAACATGCAAATCCAAACAATAGGTTGTTTAGGGATATATGTATAAGTTGCAAAAGGGAATGATTAGCACAAAATTCAGGATAGTAGTTATCTCTGTGAGGAAAAGAAGGAAGCTGTGATTAGGGAGTAGCATATAGGGATTTCAATGATACTACTAACATTCTGCTTCTTGAGCTAGGTAATGCATGTACGATGTTCATTTTATTCTTTTTTGTTCAACTGTATATATGTTTAAAGGAGGACGGGGAGGACAACAATTATCCAATAGGCTAAAGAGGAGATAGAATAATGAGAAGAATTTCTCATACTGGAGGAGCATTGAGATGATTGTAAACAGAAAGAAAACAAACAAACAACACACCAAGAATAAGGGAGAAAGGGTAAATCTCAAGAGAATTGAAGCAGATTGCACTAGCCTTAAGAAAATTTTGGATGATATGACCCAACAATCCCATTTCTGGGTAGAACCCATCAGAAATAAATATATGTGCTCACCCAAAGATGTGTGTGTATAATAAGGCTTAGGAATGGAGTTCTGACACATGCTACCACATTGCTGAACCTTTAAAATATTGTGGTAACTGAAAGAAGCCAGTCACAAAAGGACAAATATTACAGGATTCCACTTATTTTAGATACCCATAATAGGCAAATCATAGAAACACAAAGTAGAGTTTATAAAAGGCTGAGAGGAAGGAGGAATGGGGAGTTATTGTTTAATGACTACAGAGTTTCTGTTTGGGATTATAAAAAAGTATTTCATACTATTTTCTATGGGTATAAATGGATAATAAAATATTTTTATAAAAATACAAATCAATATTTTTTATTTTGATATTGCTTTTAAAATAGTTTGTAACTGGCAAAAAAAAAGTCTGCTCATTGCCAATGGGGGTGAAATGTGGCACTGAATTATTACAAATTTCATTATGTAATATTATTAAACTACTAGAGGCCCGTTGCAGGAAGATTCCTGCAAGAATAGGGCTTCCTGAGGCCGGAGTAAAGCAAAGAAGGGAGCGGGCTTCACTCCCTTCTCCGCTGCCTCACACCCTCCCATGTCTGCTGCCTCAGCTCCGTTCCCTTCTCCGCCCTTCGCTCCCTTCTGCAGTGCTTGGCTTCCTTCTAGGCCAGTGATGGCGAACCTATGACACACGTGTTAGAGGTGACATGTGAATTCATTTTTTTGGTTTGATTTTTCTTTGTTAAATGGCATTTAAATATATAAAATAAATATAAAAAATATAAGTCTTTGTTTTACTATGGTTTCAAAAATCAAAAAATTTCTATATGTGACATGGCACCAGAGTTAAATTAGGGCAGGGGTCCTCAAACTTTTTAAACAGGGGGCCAGTTCACTGTCCCTCAGACCGTTGGAGGGCCAGACTATAGTTTAAAAAAAAAAACTATGAACAAACTCCTATGCACACTGCACATATCTTATTTTGAAGTACAAAAACAAAATGGGAACAAATACAATATTTGTATTTGCATGTGTCCCGCGGGCCATAGTTTGGGGACCCCTGAGTTAGGGTTTTTCAAAATGCTGACACGCTGAGCTCAAAAGGTTCGCCATCACTGTGCTAGGCTGTCTTCTGTCTTTGCTCTGTGCCTGTGTATGCAAATCAACCACCATCTTTGTTGGGTTAATTTGCATATTGCTCTGATTGGCTGGTGGGCATAGTGGAGGGATGGTCAATTTGCATGTTTCTCTTTTATTAGTGTAGATTATAAAAACTGTTGTGGTGGGAAGGAATCTTAGAGTCATCTAGTCCAACCCTCAAACTAGATACAAAGTCTTCTCTGCAACAACTTATGATTTTCGACCTGAATACTTCCAGAGACTCTCACCCAAGGTTCCCAAATCTATTGTTTTGTTTTTGTTTTTGTTTTTTTTAATATATTTTATTGATTTTTCACAGAGAGGAAGGGAGAGGGATAGAGAGTCAGAAACATCGATGAGAAACATCGATCAGCTGCCTCCTGCACACTCCCGACTGGGGATGTGCCTGCAACCAAGGTACATGCCCCTGACCGGAATCGAACCTGGCACCTTTCAGTCCGCAGGCCGACGCTCCATCCACTGAGCCAAACTGGTTAGGGCCCAAATCTATTCTTGAGTCGCTGTTATTACTATAAATTATTTTGTTAAGTGAACTAAAATCAGCTGCCTGAAACTTCCACCACTGATTACAGTTCTACCTTCCAAAACATCATAGAATAAGTTAAATTATTTTTACATATGATGTAATAGTAGACAATATGGTTAGCAAGTGGAATAGACATGGGTTCAAGTTCTATCTCTCTTACTAACTAGTTGACCTTATTTTTCTCATATACAAAATGGAGTGAAAAAATCATCCTGTCAAATTGTTGTGACAATTACAGATATTAAATATTAAGCACCAGAAACAGATCCAGTTCCTCAAATAGAAGTCTAATAAATTGCACCTTTAAAAATTATATGTGGAGATAATATATTTCCCCTTTGGCATCTCTTCTCCAGGTACCTGCCAATCACTTCAAAGTATTCTATTTGACATGCCCTGTAGATCTTTCACAGTCCTGGATCTTATCTTTTTTATACACTCCACTCAGATACCATGTCACGTTAAACTGAATACATTACACCCAATATTAACTAACTGCTCACTGGACTATTACTTTGATCTAGACAAGTGCTTTCCAATAGAATTTTCTGTGATAAGAGAAATGTTCTATGTCTGCATTGTAGAATATGGCAGCCACTAGCCAGGTATGGCTATTGAGCACTTGGAATGTGGCTGGTGTTTCTGAGAAACTGAATGTTCAATTTAACTTATTTTAATATAATTTAAATTTAATTAGCTACATGAGGCTAGTGGCTACCATAATGGACAGTGTAGATTTAGACATTATACTGCCATTAATGCAACCTAAACTTGGATGGCTATCTTAGAGTCTATTTCATACTAAGAGCTATAGTCAGCTATTATAGTTTTTACTTCATAAAACCTACTTTTTACTTCACAACAAGTACTATTAATATTTGATCCAGTTTTCCTTCACTCTGTAGTTATGAAATGTGTTTTCTGAATCACATTGGAACATAACTTTACAGATCCTCAATTCCTTAACTTTAGGGAACCTCAATTTTCTCATCTGTAGAATAATAAGGTTGCTTGTACTTTGTACCTTACACAGTTGAGTTAGAGAATTAGAAAGTTAATGATTGTGAAAAAGTTTGGAAGGCCATAAAGTGCTTTACAAAGTCACAATTTCAACATCACTACTGTTAAATATTATAGTTCAATCTATCAAGATATTTATTAATGTGGATGCTATCTTTTAGTTGATTAAATTTTGACTACTTCATGATATATAAAAGTCCTGGGTCCATTAAAGCTCTCCACATCTCTAGATGAAATCTAGCCCCACAAATTGGCCTCATAACGCTTACTAACATCAATATTTCAGCTCTTGCTCTTACCTTTCTCACTTCAGCTTCAGCTATACTGAGCTATATGCCCTTTCTTGCCTCTCAGTTTTTACACATGCTCTCCCTCCCTCTGAAACTCTATGATTCCCTGCCTGCTCCTCATCTGGGAGAGTGATGTAGTTCTACCCTTAGGGGAATGGTTTAGGAGCTGTATTAGTTTGCTAGGGCTACTATAACAAAGTACCACAGTCTCAGTGGAATAAACAACATAAAGTTATTTTCTCACAATTCTAGGAGCTAGAAGCCTGAGATTAGGGTATCAGCAGGGTTGGTTTATTCTAATCTCTCTCCTTGGCTTGTAGATGGCTGTCTTCCAGTATCTTCACATGGTCTTTCCTCTTTGTGTATCTGTGTCTAAATTTCCTCTTCTTATAAAGTAAGCACACTGAATTACGGTCCACCAATATAACTTCATTTTACCTTAATTACCTCATTAAAGGCACTATTTCCAAATATAGTTATACTAGAGGCCCGGTGCATGAAATTCGTGCACTGTGTGTGTGTGTGGGGGGGGGAGTGTCCCTCAGCCCAGCCTGCCCCCTCTCACATACTGGGAGCCCTCAGGCGTTGACCCCCATCACCCTCCAATCGCAGGATCGGCCCCTTGCCCAGGCCTGACGCCTCTGGCCTAGGCGTCGGGCCCGGGCAGCGGGGACCTGCAGTGGCAGCGGGGGGGCACCGCGATTGCGCGGGCTCCGCCCCTGCCCCTGCAGGATGCCTCTGGCTGAGGCGTCCGGCCCGGGCAGCTGGGACCCACAGCTGCAGCGGCCCCACGATCGTGGGCTTCGCTTTAGGCCCAGGCAAGGGACCCCTAGCTCCTGGGACTGCCAGCTTCGACCGTGACCAGCTCCCATCGCTGGCTCCACCCCTACTTCCTGCTCTCACTGGCCAGGGCGGAAAAGGCGCCTGATTCTCCGATCATGGCTGGGGGGCAGGGCAAAGGCGGCCCCGGGGCCGCCTTTGCCCTGCCCCCCCAGCTCTTAGCTCCCCCCTGGGTTTCCGATCACTGTCAGTGGCAGGGGGCTTCTTTCTGCTTTCCCTTTTGCCTCCCTGCATTGTGCCTATATATGCAAATTAACCGCCATCTTGTTGGCAGTTAACTGCCAATCTTAGTTGGCAGTTAATTTGCATATAGCCCTGATTAGCCAATGAAAAGGGTAGCTCGTACGCCAATTACCATTTTTCTCTTTTATTAGTGTTGACTAGAGGCCTGGTGCATGAAATTCATGCACGGGTATGGTCCTTAGGCCTGGCTGCCAATCAGGGCCAATCAGGGCCTTCTGGCTGCCGGACAGGGCCTTCCTTCCCTGGCTGCCAGCTGGGGCCTTCCTTCACTCCACGCCACCCCCTGGTGTCAGCACACATCATAGTGAGTGATTGAACTCCCAGTCTCCCGGTTGAACTCCCAAGGGGACACTTTGCATATTAGCCTTTTATATATATAGATTCTGAGGTACTTGAGATTGAATGTCAATATATGAATTTGAGGAATACACAATTTAGTCCATCACAGGAGCTTTTATATCTACTCCAAGCTAGAAATTTGGGATCACATCTGTACTGGCTAGATCTGTGTATAAAATTCAGGGGTTTTGTGAATATAAAGCCACATCTTTACTTTCACAAACTTCTAAAGGAAATTTAGTATTTCCTTCCAATATGAGCTCAGGCAATAAACCACACTAGCATTAGCTATAGCTGTGACTTTGTCATCAATAGAAATCACAGATAGTTTCATATCACATTATAATTGTTACAGACATTTCAAACATTGTTTATGCTCATCACTACATTAAAATATGACAGTTTGAAAGCTCACTACTAGATCTGGGTTTTTAATGCATTAGTAAAGAAACACTATCTCATATACTTGTTTTATAAGCATTTTGATAACTATATTTCAATATAATTGGTTTATGCTGTAATCCTGCATAATTATTTTTACACATTTAAAACATTATTCTAAGAAGGGAGTTGATAGGCTTCATCGTATGTCAAAGGGGCTCATGGCACAAAAAAGGGTTGAGAAACCCTGACTGATGAATTTGATCATATATGGAAGCCCAGTCAGAGATGAAACTAAGCCAATTCAGCCAAGGCAAGATAGGTAGCTTATCATGTTGGGTATAAAGTATGTAATAAAATGTCTAATTTCCTTATAATTTTAGATACAGGGTCCCCATTGTATATACTGTGCTTCCCAAAAGTTATGCACACTAAGATTCATTTCTATGCCAACATGACCCTCAAGGTCCCTCAGTCCTGAATTGGTATTTTGGATTCATCAGCTAAGCTTTGTCCCTGAGGAGGCCAATGACCCAAGATTTTTCTGGGGAAAATGATTGAGTCTGTTGCCTAAGAGAAGAGCACTGAGAGTAAGTAATGTGGTGTGTGTGTGTGTGTGTGTGTGTGTGTGTGTGTGCGCGCGCGCGCGCAGGGTGTGAATACAGACTTGACATTACCAATTTCACAGCCCACACTTGCATATTTTGCTTGCTCTGCCCAAACCTTGAAGTTTCTGTTTCTCCTACCCTCAACTGTGGAGCAGGGGTAGATGCAGGTTTTGTGGAGCTATGATGCTTATACTCTTTAAGAAAAAGGTTAGAAAACTACAAATACAAAATTAGGTGCAGGGCCTTAGAAAGAACTAATGCAATTGAATGGCCCTGAAGCTTAAATTCCTTTGATTACACCTGCCTTTGCAATAGGGACTGTAGTAACAGAAAAATTATTATATTTGGAGTTAGATTTTGAGGCCCCAACCTGTTACTTGCCAACCTAGAATATGGCCATGATCAGAGAGGCTGGGGGAAAAGGAGGGCCCCAGCAACCTAGAAGCATAGGTGCCCAAGTATCTCCACAATACACCATCCTTAGAAAATCTGTTTGAGAATCTAGTATGACAATTGATGTGAAGGAACTTAATAAACTGAAGAGTGTGAGTAAAATGTGAATTGTGGTTTTATTAGACTCTATGCAGTCTTCTGACAGAGATGTCTTTCTTTGCAACCAGCCCCTGGCTACCAGAGAAGACTTCAGAGAAGATGGTAATGGAAGCTACGGGCACTGTCCTTCTTCCATGGCTAGACCATAGTGAGAGTCAAAGTCATCATTCCTTCTACTCTTCTTCTTGATTTGTATCCACAATTCTTTCTATAATAACCAAATTTTAAATAAAAAGAAAATGGAATAGTAAGATATAATTTTCACCTATAAAATTAGCATATATGTGGGAATATTACAGCTTTCTTAGAAAGCAATTTGAGACACTATTAAGAACATAAAAGATAAATATGGATATCTACCCTAAGTAAATAGAGAGACCGATGAGTATTTCTACAGCATTATTTATCATTCTGAATAATTGAAACCTATATGTACAATGTTCAATATTGGGTGAATGAATATTAATATAATGCTTTCATAAATGGATATGTTCATAATATAAAGTTAAATTATATGCAAAGTAAAATCTCAAAGTTGAAAGAAAATATGGTAATAGATTAATACTGATTATCTGAGGGTATTGGCTTTTGAGTAATTGTACTTCCTTCCTTATTCTTTTATGTATTTCCTAAACTTTCCACAATAAACACATGCCATGATTATAATCAGAAAAAAAAATTTAAAAAATTAAAGAACTTAATTTGAAAATGGAGATACCTACTGCTCATAAAAAGCTAAATTTCAGATTATATTTATTATCAGTATCAACTAACAGACTAAGACTTTGCTGGAAAGTACTTGATTAGGCTTGCTAGAATTTAAAAGCAAGGCCTCTGACTGAGGGCAGTGGGCAAGAAGAGCTTAGTTTTATAATATGATAAAAGAATGAGCAAATGGAGCCTGGTTCTACAGCCTGTCTGCCTTTGAAATTGTGTGCTACTTGTGCAACTGCTCATGCTTAGTTGACGGATCAAGGGGCACCCTGCAGATCCTCGCATGGCAAGAACTTAGATAGTAATTTCAAACCAGAGCAGATGGGAACTGTGAGCACAGAAGGTCACTCAAAATATTAGTTGCTTTCAATTTACAATAGCTAAGATTTAGAAACAACCTAAGTGCCCATCAGCAGATGAGTGGATTAAAAAACTGTGGTACATCTACACAATGGAATACTACGCCACTATAAAAAAGAAGGAAGGGTTTACCATTTGCAACAGCATGAATGGACCTGGAGAGCATTATGCTAAGTGACATAAGCCAGTTGGAGAAAGATAAATATCACATGATCTCACTCATATGTGGGATATAATGATCAATATAATTTGATGAACAATAATAGATACAGAGACAAATGGCAGGGGGGTGGTTAGAGAGCAACCAAAGGACTTGTATGCATGCATATTAGCATAACCAATGGACACAGACACTGGGGCGGTGGGGGCTTGCCCAGGGTGGGAATGGCTGGGGGCGGGGGGTCAAGCAGGGAAAAAGGAGACATATGTAAAACTTTAGACAATAAATAAATAAATATAAAAATACATACATAAATGCATAAATAAATATTAGTTGCTTTATGTTGAGTAAGACTCCCTCCACGTTCTGCGTGGAGTAGGGTTCGGTATCTGAAAGAGTTATCTCTGTACAGCTATGAAGAGAGGGAAGAAGTTACAGACCTGACATAATATAGTGCATTTGGTTCATTCCAGAACGCTCCTATCAGTATGTTCAAAGGGCAGAGCACATTCAAGGGCAGACTTTCAAATAAGTTACTCATAAAATAAAAAATATGGGACCTAGGGCAGAAAGTGAAAGCCTGGTCAAATATTAAGGTAAAGAACATTGTCCCACCCCTAGCCGGTTTAGCTCCGTGGATAGAGCATCGGCATATGGACTGAAGGGCCCCAGGTTCAATTCCAGTCAAGGGTATATGCCCAAGTTGTGGACTTGATCCCCAGTAGGGGGCATGCAGGAGGCAGCCGATCAATGACTCTCTCATCATTAATGTTTCTATCTCTCCCTCTCCCTTCCTCTCTGAAATCAATAAACATATAATTTTTTAAAAAAGAACATTGCCAGGCTGGTGTGGCTCAGTTAATTGAGCATCCTCCCACGCAACAGGAGGTCATGGGTTCGATTCCCAGTCAGGGCACATGCCAGGGTTTTGAGTTTGATCCCCAATAGGAGTGCAGGAGGCAGCTGATCAATTATTCTCTCTTATCATTGATGTTTCTATCTCTCTCTCCTTCCCCCTTACTCTCTGAAATCAATAAAAAACATATTTAAAAAATAAAAAACATTAAATTGGGGGCTTCCACACAGGTGTAATATCACAAGGTCCTACAAATACAAAGTGTAGAGTGGAAAAAGCACGTTATACTGTTGTACTTAGCAATTCAGAGCCTCAAATGATTCAGGATGCAATTTAAATGAAATTAAAAAAATATATTTGTAACTTAAATCTCAAAGTGCTCAGATTTGCCACTGAAAATTTCTTTAGAGATGAATTTTCCTTTTTAGGACTGAGATGGTGCCAGCTTTTATAGGCAAAAAGAAAATGTGTTTCAGTAGTGGAGTTCAAGTATGAAAAATGTTTTCCAGATCTTAATAAGATGATTGAGTCTATGAATAGGATGCTTTTAAATGAATAAAAAGTGATGAAGTCATGGGATATGAATTAAATTTAGAATACATGAATACATGAAACCAACTGGGCTTTGAGAACCATGGCTCATATTTTCCCCCCTGCTTTTAGCTGAATTTAATGAAGACCTTTGAAAATTTCATGCCTCCATCATTCAAAAGTCCTCTCAAATTATGCTTCATTATGGGAGGGTGATACCATCACAGTCAAATAATTACATGAGGGAGAATAAAAAATGACATATAAAATTGAGAAAAAAGAGAAATAAAAATAAATTATTTAAAAGTTTGTAGATGCTTGTTTTTTTTTTATTTAGGATAAACTTGGAGAAGGGGTTATTGAAATAGGCTTTTATAAATAAGAATGTTTATTGTATTTTTAAAACTTCATGTCTGATGTCTTGATATCTAAACAATTCATAAACTATTTCTATCATAGACAAATTGTCAGAGGAGTAAAAACTAACTGGATTAAGAAATGATCAAACTAAATTATTTTATGCTTAAGTAAACACAACTACTCTTAAGTCTTACATGACTATACAAAACATGTTGACTTCAGATATACTTTTAAGACTAAAACCAACAAAGAATTAGAAAGTTAGAAGTTCCAAACTGCATGGACCACTACCTTAAAGAAAGTAATTAGAGACTGGGCATAACTGTTCTTGTCCACTCAAGCAGTTTAAGTGACATTAATTTTTAAGTGAAACACCAATGCAAACCTTGAACTGTGTACCTATACAGTGAAGTGGACCAAGAAGATAGAGAATTTCTAAATATATTACTTCTTTTTAAGTGTCTGTTCAATGTAGTAAAGATTTATTTGGGTGCCTACTATGTGCCAAACACTGGAAGACCATCTACACTAATAAAAAAGAAACATGGTAATTGGCATACGACCGCTACCCTTTTCATTGGCTAATCAGCGAGATATGCAAATTAACTGTCAGCCAAGATGGCGGCTGGCAGCCAGGCAGCTTGAAACTAACATGAGGCTTGGTTGCCTCAGTGACGGAGGAAACCAATGTTCCCCACCTGCCGCTGCAGGCCTCTGAGCAGGCAGTTTAAGAAACTCTGTAACAAATACCGCCGGACTTCAGCCAGCAGATTCGCAACATTGTAAGCAAAGGCCAGAAACCTACTTTCAGCCGCGGAGGCCTAAGAGCTGGAGCAAAGCCTCAAAGCTAAAGCTGGCCCAAAATAAAAAAAAGAAAAGAAAAAAAGGAGCAGTTGGGAGCTTCAGTCACCCCCAGCCTGAAAACAGCCCTCAGCCCCTCACCCAGACTGGCCAGGCACCCCAGTGGGGACCCCCACCCTGAAGGATGTGTGACCAGCTGCAAACAGCCATCATCCCCTCACCCAGGCTGGCCAGGCACCCCAGTGGGGACCCCCACCCTGATCCAGGACACCCTTCAGGGCAAACCAGGCGGCCCCACCCATGCACCAGGCCTCTACCCTCTATAGTAAAAGGGTAATATGCCTCCCAGCACCGGGATCAGCGGAGCCATGAGGCCTCCCGGCACCGGGATCAGCGTGACAGGGGGCAGCGCCCAAACCCCCTGATCACCCTGCAGCTCTGTGTGTGACAGGGGGCGGGGCCACAACCTCCCTTTCCACCCTGCTCTGTTCGTGACAGGGGAAGGCGCCCCAACCCCCTGATCAGCCCTGCTCTGTGCCTGATAGGGGGGAGCTCCCCAACCCCCCACCACGGGACCTGCTCTGTGTGTGACGGGGTAGAGCCATAACCTCCACATTGGCCCTGCCCTGAGTGTGAGAGTGGCGGCGCCCCAACCCACTGATCGGCCCTGCTCTGTGGGTAATAGAGGGCGGTGCCCCAACCCCCTGATGGGCCCTGCTCTGTGTGTGATGGGGGCAGTGCCCCAACCCCCTGATCGGCCCTGCTCTGTGGGTGATAGAGGGCGGTGCCGCAACCCCCTGATGGGCCCTGCTCTGTGTGTGACGGGGGCAGCGCCCCAACCCCCTGATTGGCCCTGCTCTGTGCGTGACAGGGTACAGAGCCCCAACCCCCCTAATGGGCCCTGCTCTGTGAGTGACAGGGGGCAGAGCCCCAACCCCCTGATTGGCCCTGCTCTGTGCATGACCGAGGGTGGCGCCGCAACCTCCCCATCGACCCTGCCTTGAGTGTGACAGGGGACGGTGCCCCAACCCCCCCATCGGCCCTACCCTGATCGTGACTGAGGGTGGCATCACAACCTCCCAATCTCCCTGCTCTGTGCATGACAGGGGGCGGTGCCCCAACCCCCCAATCGGCCTTGCTCTGAGCCCGACCAGGGGCTGCACCTAGGGATTGGGCCTGCCCTCTGCCACCCGGGAGCAGGCCTAAGCCAGCAGGTTGTTATCTCCTGAGGGGTCCCAGACTGCGAGAGGGCACAGGCCGGGCTGAGGGACCCCTCCTGCCGGGGTCCAACCCCAGCAGGTCCAGGGGTCCCCAAAGGTGTGGACGGAGTCGGCGAAGAAGGAATGACATGGAGACAGCATTCAGTTGATCAGCAGCCTAGCCAGGATCTCCAGCCAAGTTCTGGTCTCGATCTCCAGAGAGGTTCTGCTTCGGGTCTCCAGCCAGGTTCTGTCCAGGTTCTCCAGGCAGATGCCGGGGTCCAACCCCAGCAGGTCCAGGGGTTCCCAAAGGCGTAGACGGAGTCGGCGAAGAAGGAAGGACACGGAGACAGCGTTCAGTTGATCAGCAGCCTAGCCAGGATCTCCAGCCAAGTTCTGGTCTCGATCTCCAGAGAGGTTCTGCTTAGGATCTCCAGCCAAGTTCTGGACAGGTTCTCCAGCCAGGTTCTGTAGCCATGTTCCCTCGCTAGGCTCTCCAGCCAGGCTCCGTCCAGGCTCTCCAGCTAGGTTCTGTCCAGGTACTCCAGTCAGGTTCAGTCACCAGGTTCTAGTCAGTTCTCTTGCCAATTTCTGTAGTCAGGTTCAGTCCAGGATCCCTTGCCATGTTCTCTCCAGCGAAGTTCTTCTGTCTCCAGGCTCCATGTAGGTTCTGTCTTCTGAAGTCTGTCTCATGAGTTCTGTGTTCTGAGTTCTGAGTGTTTCTGTCTTGTTACAACTGTATTTATACCAGTTGATTCAATCCTATCAATCTCTATTACAAAGGTTAGGGCGTTTCTTATCTCCATTCCAGGGAGAAAAGATTATGTAGTTTAAGCATGATTGTTCATAATTAAAGGGATTAATTACCCGCCTGGCACTTAGTTGAGGGGTTTTATTCCCTCCCTAACTTCAGGGGAAAATCCCTACCTGGGGATTCAACCTTTCTCGGAGAGGTGACCTTGGTTAAAACACAGCGCCAAGAAGGTGAGCAAACATATTAAGAACCGTATGCCATATATGCCAGGTCCCTTGAAACAGCAAGGATGGACCGGCTCCCAGCACCCTCCTCCCCCCCGAGTGCACAAATTTTTGTGCACCGGGCCTCTTGTCCTATATAATAAAACCCTAATATGCAAATCAACCAAATGGCAGAATGACCAGCAGACCAACCAGTCACTATGACGTGCACTGACCACCAGGGGGCAAAGGCTCAACAAAGGAGCGTTGGTCAGTGTATGTCATAGTGACCAGTCATTCCATTGGTCAGTTGATATGCATGCATATTAGGGTTTTATTAAATAGGACTAGAAGCCCGGCGCATGGGAAGGTGTCCCTCAGCCCATCCTGCGCCCTCGGGGAATATCCAACTGCCAAAACCAGCAGTCGGACATCCCTCTCACAATCCAGGATGCTGCATGCACCAGTGACCACACTTTTCATACAGATGAAAGGCATCTTGCTGTTGTATGGGCAGCTACATTTTTTTGGCCCTGATTATAAAAGTAGTACATAACATGATCCTTCTGAGGCACAAGTACCGTTTTCCCCATCTTATGGGTGGAAAAACTAAAGCAGAGAGAAGTTAAGTAATTGGCTTTGTCACACAGTTATAAGTGTCAGAATCAGGGCTGACCACAAAATGTGCAAGCCAGAGTCCATGCATGTCATCACTGCATCATCCTGTTTTTTCAGTGTTAGAGTAGCCTTGCCAGGTTTTAATTTTTAAATCTAAGAGACTGTTCCAATATATAGGGTAGGGTTCCTAGGCCTGGCCGGCAATCAGGACCGATCTGTGGGATGTCCAGTGGGCAGGGCAATCTGGGAGCCCCCGCTGGCACCCACCTTGGCTGGTGGCCTGGCACTGCCCACTGGCCAGCCCCACCCCCTGATCGCCACTTCCTGTCACTTCCCTCTCAGGGTGAAGATGCTGAGCACAGGAGCTGCCCCATGGTGGTCAGTGAGCTCCCACAGGGGGAACGCCACTCAGTCAGAAGCCAGGCTCATGGCTGGCAAGGGCTGCAGGTAAGAAGAGATGGGTCCTGTACTGTGAGAGCTCCTGGCAGGCGGACATCCCCCAAAGGGTCCTAGACTGTGAAAGGGCTGAGGGAGTCCCCTCCCGCCCACAGTGCATGAATTTTGTAAACTGGGTCTCTAGTGATAAATAAAACACAGTCTCAACCCAAGTTGCTCATACTAGTAGCTTACGCTGGCCTGCCTCAGCCTCAATCCAGATATGTAAGCAAAATGATGTCTCTTTTGATAAAAATTGCCTTATTTCTTAATCCTCAACTTAACGTGCCCCATGACTCGAACATCTGGCTACAGATGATTAGACCACTCATAGACACATGGCCCAGGCTGTGCCAACCAAATTATTTTCTGAACATATGAATTAAGACTGAATGTTGACTTCATTTAGGAATAGTGGGCACTTGAACAGAAAGGACATGTGAAATTAGAACTAAAGCAAGTATCCTGATAATTAAGCCTCTAGAACAGTGGTTCTCAACCTTCCTAATGCCGTGACCCTTTAATACAGTTCCTCATGTTGTGGTGACCCCCAATTTCATTGATACAAATTGAACATAATTAAAGCATAGTGATTAATCACAATAACAATATCCTATCAAATAAAAGAGAAACATGGTAATTAATGTCACTCCGCTACCCTTCCCATTGGCTAATCAGGGCGATATGCAAATTAACTGCCAACCAAGATGGCGGTTAACCGCCAACAAAGATGGCGGCTAATTTGCATACTGCAGGCAGTATGGGACAGTGCCATTCTGCCTGCCCCGCCGCCATCCGGGCCTGCTATCTGTGACCTGGATGGCGGGCGACCCCTGTGCGACCCGACCCAGGGCTGGCGGACGTGACCCTGGTGGTCCGCCAGCTGTCACGCCCCCAACTGGCCCTCCTGCCAGGAGATCTGGGCTGGCAGGGCGATTGCTGCCCGTCAGCCATCAGTCACGACTCCCGATGGGAGATCCGTACTAGCAGGGCCAGTCCACCAGTCTGGATCTGCCGCAGCAGTCGCCCCTCCAGCCCGGATCTCCCACGGGAGATCCGGCACTGGTGGGGCAACCGCTGCCTGTAAGCCATCAGTCACGCCCCCAACCAGCCCTTCTGCCGGGAGATCCGGGCTGGTGGGGCGACTGCGACTGCCAGCAGTCGCCCCGCCAGCCCAGATCTCCCGCAGCAGTCGCCCCTCCAGCCCGTATCTCTTGCAGCAGTCGCCCCGCCAGCCCGGATCTCCCATGGGAGATCCAGCCCTGCTGGGGCAACCGCTGCCCGTCAGCCATCAGTCACGCCCCAAACCAGCCCTTCGGCCAGGAGATCCGGGCTGGTGGGGTGACTGTGACCGCCAGCAGTCACCCCGCCAGCCTGGATCTCCCGCAACAGTTGCCCCGCCAGACCGGATCTCCCGGGGGAGATCCAGCCCTGCTGGGGCGACCGCTGCCTGTCAGTCACCAGTCACGCCCCCAACCAGCCCTTAATGTGGTATACAGGGAGATATTAGAGTAAGTTTAATCACTTTATCAGTCATTAGTTGCATCAGTGTTGTTTTTACATCATGAGTTTTTTGTTATATCATTTTATTATTGTTTATTTATTAATAAAATTATGTATTATTTTCATATACATTGTACTCATTTCCTTTTATCTCTCACACTTTTATTATAGAGAAAGGGCAAATAGCAACATTAAAATATTTCCTCTAATTAATTCCCTTTCAATGTGCACGAATTTCGTGCACTGGGCCATTAGTGTAATTATATACTCCCTCTGTCCCATAATAATAGTAGCAAGTGAATATATAAAGGGGAATTATTAGCAAATGCAGCTGTAAGTTATATTGTAGCGCAAAATTGCGAAGCCTTCAATCAAAATCAATGTTTCATGACATCTGTCATTTGTTTTGACACATCTTTCAATTTTTAGGTTAATCTAATTATTATGAATTATAACTATTTTCTAATTTCATCCGCTGATTGAAATCAATTGTTTTATTTCAGTTGAATATCAACCCACTGTAAAGTAAGATGAAAAAAAGAGAGTTTTCAAGCAAAGATCGAGTTGCGATTGTCCAGTTCTTGATGCATCAAAAGAAAAAGGAAAAGTTGCAGAAAGGTGCAATTACGTTAGCTGCAAAACAATTTAAGTGCAACAGAATGACCATATCAAGAATTTGGAAATGTGCTTCAGAAAATAATTGTCAAGGAGAACCTTATGTTAATGTTGATTCTTTGAAGAAAACAAAACTGTAAATGCAAAGATTATGGAGAACAACTTGAAAAACTTAGACATATTCCTCTTAGCAGAAAAGGCATCATATTAGCCTTTGATAATATTTCTCCCGAAATACTGGATAATACATTTCTGTCACTTCAACAAGTTATGCTGGAAGCAATGAAGAATGATGGCTCCAATAATTTTAAGCTCACGTATATAGGGAAAGCAAAGCTTCGCAGCCAAGGGATCCTAACTACAAGTTTAAAATGCAGTAACGAAATTATTGAAAAATCCAGAAATTATCTAAACACTCAAAATAAAAATTAGGAGTACTATTTATAATTTATTGTTTAATTTAATCAAGTTTTTTATAATAAATGTTGCATTCTATATTTATTTTCTTTTGCTACTATTATTATGGGACAAATTACATTTATCAACTGCTACTATTACTATGGGACAGAGGGAGTATGCATTTTCCGATGGTCTTAGGCGACCCCTGTGAAAGGGTCGTTCGACCCCCAGTGACCCACAGGTTGAGAACCGCTGCTCTAGAATGAAACCCAAAATTAATAACCTTACATTGCTTCCCACCAAGACATACTGACTTCTCTCAGCAGGCTACTCCCAAGAACAGCTATGTCTATTTATATCTATGGGCATTTACTCATTTTTCTCCCATCACCTTCTTTCCATTTAAATAAAATGTTTCCTATCTTTAAGGAACAATCTCAAGCCCTACTTTTTGACCATTCAGGACAAATTATTTCTCAGAAATTATATTAGTAATTGTAATAATAATAATAATGGCAATAATAATAGCCAACCCTTTTTGAGCATATGCTATGTTTGAAACACTGTTATAAGCACTATACATATATTACTTAATTTATAATAATAACAGCTGGAAAAGTTATTATCACTCTTATAGATGAGGAAACTGAGACAGAGGAGGTGAAGTAATTTTTTCATGAAGAGATGAAGTAATACATACAGACCACGTTAGATTTCATATACTTTCTCATCTTTACACACACTATCTCCTTTAATCCTTACAGCAATCCCATTAAGTAGGCTTTATTTATTTATTTATTTATTTATTTATTTATTTATTTAATCCTCGCCCAAGGATATTTTCCCATTGATTTTAGAGAGAGTAGAAGAGAGAGGGAAAGACAGAGAAACATTGATTTGAGAGAAACACATGATTGGTTGCCTCCTGCACGCACCCTGACCAGAGTCCAGGCCAGGGAGGAGCCTGAAATGGAGGTACGTTCCCTTGACAGGAATCAAACCCAGGAAGCCTCAGTCCACAGGCTGATGCCCTATTCACGAGCCAAACCAGCTAGGGACCATTAAGGAGGTATTATTATTCCCATGTTTAAGATGAGAAAACTGAAGCTCAAAGAATTAAAGGACATTATTCAAAGTTACACAGAGAGTAATGTAACATTAAAAGATTAAACCTAAATTGTATACTCACAACACCTTGATTTCTAAGTACTAGACTACTTATAAGGTCCTGAGGATCAGGGCCACATCTTATCCTTCTGGGCACAGTGCCTACACAAAAAAATATTAATAAACAGAAAATAAAATGCTCTGAAAATATTTTTTCTAATAAGGGCTCTAAAAGGAAATGTTGGAATGTTAGCCAAAACAGTAACTATTTTTTGCTTATGATAAAAATGAAAATTATATCTTCCTCTGAAACTATAAAGCTCCTAAAAGTTAATTAGCTTTGTGTTATTATTTTGATGCATCTCTGGACTTCTTAACCTAACTGCAAATTATTACATTAGCCATTCTGTCTGTGGCAAAATGAGGAAGGATAACACAGCCCCCAGTGTTCCTTATCCTTGAAAGATTTTCAGCTTGATATTTTGCTGTTTGTCTCTTGGCTTATTTCAGTCAGGATAGAAAGAAAGGAATGAGCCTGGCCAGAGTGGCTCAGTGGTTGAGCATCGACCTATAAACTAGAAGGTCACGGTTTGATTCCCAGTTGAGGCACATGCCTAGGTTCCCGGCTCAATCTACAGTGTGGGACATGCAGGATGCAGTCAATCAATGATTCTCTCCCATCATTGATGTTTCTATCTCTCTCCCTCTCTCTACCTCTCTAAAAATCATTAAGACATATTTTTTTTAAAAAAAGAAAGAAAGGAATGATTAT
Organism: Myotis daubentonii; assembly: GCF_963259705.1. Taxonomy (NCBI): domain Eukaryota; kingdom Metazoa; phylum Chordata; class Mammalia; order Chiroptera; family Vespertilionidae; genus Myotis; species Myotis daubentonii. Next base: position 127,489,413 of record NC_081861.1, on the reverse strand, counting down.
TGTGTGGGTGTTTTTCCCTCATTTCCTTAGTAGTAGAACTATATTTCATCCAACTATCGAGGGTTGAGAAACCTCAGCTTAGCAAAGGAAGTAAACACAACCCCTTTTCAATAGAAAGGAAACCAATCAAGTTATACCTGACATTCAAGGAGCCCAAGTGTCTTAAGTCTCCACCAATTAAAACAAAATTGAGTCTAGTTCTTTCTGCAACTATTCTAAAGAAAGGTTTGAGGGTAACGTTTTCTGAACCTTCTGTTCTGTTGATGAATGATAGGAAAGCCACTGTTGATATCAAGGGATTAGTGGAAATGGGAAAGAAGTATTGACTCTCAGAATTAGACGAAAACTTGGTGGTCATTTATGTTTAAACTAGAGGCCCGGTGCACAAAAATTTGTGCACTCGGGGGGCGGGGGTCCCTCAGCCTGGCCTGCGCCCATTCACAGTCCAGGACCCTTTGGGGGATGTCCACCTGTCGACTTAGGCCCACTCCCTGGGGTATCAGGCCTAAGCTTACAGTCATACATCCTTCTGGCAGCCAGGGAGCCCTCGGGGATGTCTGACTAAAGGCTTAGGCCCCCAAGGGATCAGGTCTAAACCATTAATTGGACATTTTAGTGCTGCCACGGAGGTGGGAGAGGCTCCTGCCACCACCACTGCGTTGGCCAGCCATGAGCCAGCTTCTGGCTGAGTGGCACTCCCCATATGGAAGTGCACTGACCACCAGGAGGCAGCTCCTGCATTGAGCATCTACCCCCTGGTGGCCAGTGCGCATCATAGCAACCGGTCATTCTGCCCTTCAGTCAATGTGTATATTAGCCTTTTATTATTATTATATAGGATGTCCCTATTTCCCCCCTTTTGCACCCTCTACCCACCTCTTGCCCCCCACTTCTCTCTGGCCATCACCATACTGTTGTCTGTGTCCATGGGTTGTGCATATATTTTCTTTGGCTAATCCCTTCTTTAAATTCACTTCTTTAAATTTTTATTTTCAGATAAGTGCTTATAACTGCACTATTATATATTTTCTACTATAGCATTTAGAATTAGGATATTTTTTAATTGAACCCTTGTAAATTTTAGCACAATTTAATAAATTATGCTAGAAGCAATTAGGAGATTTTTCATGTAACGCAGATACATTTCAATCAATATTTTATAAATTTTTAATTTTTTAATATTTTAAATTGAAATAATCTCATACATGTAAAAAAAATATATAAAATACTACAGCATATTATATGTACCCTTCACCCAATTTCTTAGGTGTTAATAATTTAAACATGACCATTATACAACTAACAAAATTTGGAATATATTATTCTTATAATCTGTTTAATGTTACTTAATCCATTTACTTTGTTTTTGTTAATCTTCACCCAAGGATATTTTTCCATTGAATTTTAGAGAGAGTGAAGGGAAAGGGAGAGACACATTGATTGGTTGCCTCCTGCACATGCTCTGATAGGGACTGGGGATCAAGCCAGCAACTGAGGTACATGCCCTTGACTGGAATCGAACCTGGGACCCTTCAGTCCACGGGCTAATGCTCTACCCACTGAGCGAAACAGGCGGCAGCTTAATTCATTTACTTTTAATCTATATGTGTCTTTATATTTAAAGTGGGTTTTGTTTTTGATTCACCCTCATCATCTGTCTTTTAATTGGTGCATTTATGCCACTGACTTTCAGAGAGCTTACTGATAGAGTTACTACCATAGCAGGCGACTTCTGGGGCTGGCCGCGGCCCAGGATCAGATCTGATCCCAGGTGGGTGGCAGGCAGGCGGCTTCTGTGGTCACACATGGGGGCCTGGATGGCAGCTTGCGCTGGCGGCTAGTGCTGTCCCACCCTGCCTGCAGTATGCAAATTAGCTGCCACCTTTGTTGGCAGTTAATTTGCATATCACGCTGATTAGCCAATGGGAGGCGTAGCAAAGGTACGGTCAATTACCATGTTTGTCTATTATTAGATAGGGTATCTTCCACAACATTTCCTCCAACTGTCACTGCCTATACTTAAAAGTATTACAGAAAATGCTTAAATTCCAGAGTTGATAAATTCCATTTTGGGATGGCTCTCATCTTATTGTAGTGAAACATTTTTTCTTATCCAGTCTCTCATAGTAATGAATTAGTCCTCTGAGGTTACCATAGCCAGATATTATTATTACATTTATTACTGTTTTATACTTATATTAGAGGTCCAGTGCACAAAATATGTTCAGTCAGGCGGGTCCCTCTGCCAAGCCTACGCCCTCTCACAGTCCAGGAGTCCTCAGGGGATGTCCGACTGACAGCTTAGGCCTGTGGGAGCACACTGACCACCAGGGGGAAGCTCCTGCATCGAGCATCTGCCCCCTGGTGGTCAGTATGCATCATAGTGACCGGTCATTCTGCCGTTCGGTCGATTTGCATATTAGCCTTTTATTATATAGGATAAAATAATATAATCTGTATCTACTAACAAAATATTTGACAAATATTTTCTATGTGCATAAAATTCTGTTGCTAGATACTGTTTATTGGGCCATTATAATAAGAATTTATAAATATTAAATTTATTATTATTGAGGCAGGGGATCTTTGAGGTATAATACTGAGCACATCAACACTAATAAAAGAGAAAAATGGTAATTGGCGTACGAGCTACCCTTTTCATTGGCTAATCAGGGCTATATGCAAATTAACTGCCAACTAAGATTGGCAGTTAACTGCCAACAAGATGGCGGTTAATTTGCATATGTAGGCACAATGCAGGGAGGCGAAAGGGAAAGCAGGAAGAAGCCCCCTGCCACTGACAGTGATCGGAAACCCAGGGGGGAGCTAAGAGCTGGGGGGCAGGGCAGAGGCGGCCCTGGGGCCACCTTTGCCCTGCCCCCCAGCCATGATCAGAGAATCAGGTGCCTTTTCTGTCCTGGCCAGTGATAGCAGGAAGTAGGGGTGGAGCCAGCGATGGGAGCTGGGCATGGTCAAAGCTGGCAGTCCCAGGAGCTAGGGGCTCCTTGCCTGGGCCAAAAGCGAAGCCCACGATCGCGGGGCGCTGCAGCTGTGGGTCCCCGCTGCCCGGGCCGGGCGCCTCAGTTAGTGGCGTCAGGCCTGGGTAAGGGGCCGATCCTGCGATTGGAGGGTGATGGGGGTCAACGCCTGAGGGCTCCCAGTATGTGAGAGGGGGCAGGCTGGGCTGAGGGACACTCCCCCCCCCCAACACACCCAGTGCACGAATTTCGTGCACCGGGCCGCTAGTTACAGATATAAACTCATAAAATCCTCACAATCATATGAGGTAGATATCATGATCTCTTTATTGCAGATGAGAAAACTAAGACTCAAATAAATTCGGTCTTCTCAGAGTCTTATAGCTAAGTGGTAGAGCCAGGTTTCTCTAGATCTTCAGTTGGTGTTCAAAAAAAACAAAAGAAAAAAATAAACAAACAACTAGTCTATACCACCTCCCAAATCAAGATACTAGCTCTATGCAAAAACACTATGCAGACACTTCTATTTTTTTAATCAGATACTTTACTCACAAGCCCTTACATAGTATTTGATAGATAAACTATGTGTTTGTGTGTTAACTTGTATATGCTTAACAGTAGCCAAGTACTTAGAAAACATAAAAATCTAACTTCACATAAAGATATTTTGCCAATGCTGCTACAAATCAACAGGGAGGAGCCTTCTCAGTTCACTCCATATTGGCAGACAAGAAAATGTCACAACTTTTATGGCTGCAGTGATTACCCCATTTTTTAGGCTCAAGTAGACTCTGAGTCACCCTTTTCCACTTTCTTTATACCAGGGGCCAGAGAAACATTGTTTTGACATACAGTCAGCCCAATATATCCACCCCAGAGTGGCATGTACCTTCAGTGTTATAAACTAAGAATAATATCTAAAGATTAAAAAAATAAGAGGAAGCTTCTGTTCCACCTGATATCACTGTAACTTACTTGAAATGTTTTGCTAGATTTTAAAACCTTATTAAATATGTAGTGGATCATCTTGATGTTGTTTCAGATATTTTTCCAACCACTATTATCATATGCTTGTTTCTAATAGGAATCATGTTTCAGTTGCCAATTCCACAAACCTCTAACCAGCGTCTTAAGTCAATTTTTTTAAATGTGATTGCTTATTGTGTTACTGTATTGGACCTCATCTGTAAAGCTTATTTAATTGTGTGCTATGATTACTTGCTTGCAAATACATGTAGCCTACTGAACACCTTGCAAATTAAGGCACCTTGTTGGCAACAAAATTACTCTCCACGAATCCTGTAGACACAGGAAGACTATTTTTTTTTAATCTAGAGATTACACCAAGTCTCTTTAGAATTAAGAACTGAGCACAGTATACAAAAGTATGGTCCATATCCATTGTCTAGTGTCTTAGTCACATTTTACATTCATAAGGAATCCCAGATTAGAAAGTGACTGCTGAACCATTAACACCCATGATGAAGTCAATAAAAAAAGAGAAAAGAACAAGCGTGGGAGAGGAAGTGGAGAAACTGGAATAATCATACATTGCTGGTAGTAATATAAAATGGTTCAGATGGTATGGAAAACAGTTTGATAGTTCCTTAAAAAGCTAAACATAGCTTTACCATATGACCCAGCAATGCCACTCCTAGGTATGTAACCAAAGGAATTGAAAGCAGGGATTAAAGAGATACTTATATGCTAATGTTAATTGAATCATTATCAACAATAGTCAAAAGGTATAAACAACCTAAATGTCTATCATCAGATGAATAAATAAACAAAATGTAGTACATCCATACAATGAAATATGCAGTCTACAAAGGGAATGAAGTACTGATATATGCTACAACACAGATGAACTTTGAAATCATTACATGAAGTAAGCCAAACACAAAAGGATAAATACTGCATTATTCCACTTACATGAGGTATTTAGAATAGACAAATTCATAGAAGCAGAAAATAGATTAAGTTTAACAGGGTATGGGGGAGGCGAGAATGGGGAATTATTGCTTAATATTTTCAGTTTCTGTTTAGAATGATGAAAAAATTTGGGAAACAGATAGTGGTGAAGGTTGCACAACATTGTAAATGCAATTGATAGCACTGAATCTACACTTAAAATTTTAAAATTTATGTTATATATATTTTACCATAGTTTTAAAATATTAATATAATATACCAAAATGGGTAAATTTTATGGTATGTGAATTATAACTCAATAAAGCTGTTGAAAATTTTTGCTGCTAGACTAGCAATAGTAACTGTAAAGACAATGATGATGATAACAAGAGCAACAACTACCATTTGGAAACTATCATACTAGAAGTTTTACAGGGGTTTACCTCACAATAGTTCTTTAAATTAAACATAACAGTATTGTCTCACTTTTCATATAAGGTGCAGAAACTCAGGTAGCTCATGCAACTTGCTTAGGGTCACAGAGCTAATAAGTGATGAAGCTTGGATTTAAATTGAAATCTAAAATTCCTGCTCAAACTTCCTCACCAGGCCTATATCCCTTAAAATTTGAAGCAGTTACATATGTTCCTATAACTCCCTTTTGCAGAAGGAAAAAGGAAGGAGTCCCACTCTTCCACTCTAATAAAGGAAGTCTAAGCCTTCATGTGGGCATTTCAGGTTCTAGAATAATGCTGGTCTTGACCCATATACATCTCTATGAGATAAAATCTGAATTGGGAAGATATGAGAATGTCTGCATGTATGGTGGTCTAATAGGGACTAATAGAAACAGAATGTTGTTGAAGTTAAGAACTTGGATTTTGTTGACAGACTTGAATTTCTAGCATGCTTCCGACACTTTCTAGTTGTGTAGTTTTGTGCAAGTCACTAAACCCGTCTAAGACCCAGTTATCTCATCTATAAGATAAAACTAATACTTCTACTTCATAAGTCTGATGTGAGGATTAAGGGCAATAATGCCTATAAGGCATCTGAAACAGTGCCTGGCACGGAATCAACACTCAACACATGGCATCTCTTGTTACAATGTAGGATGAGATGGGAGCTTTAGTAAAGTGGAGGAAACAGGCAAAAACTGTTTTAGTTTAGTAAAACATAGAAATTATAATATGAGATAAGGTCAATATTAGAGAAAAAAATTTGTCCTGTGTTTTGCTCTCAAGAACAGAAAAGAAATCAAAGTCCTTCTCCAGAGATACACAGGACTGGAAGAATCTGAAGATACCCGTGAGGCTAGAATCAAAAACATTGTGGGAAGGCAGGAAGATTGAGAAACTAAGGGGCCCTGAGGGAGGAGAAAAGGGGCAGAGGCCATAGAAATAAGGGTAAGTTTGTGTGGACTCTTAGGAGTTTCTGGAAACAGAAGAAAATAATTTTATTCTAGCCTCTATATACTCACTGTATATTGAAGATAATTGTATAACTTCCTTTCTTTATATCTTTTCTCATGTTTTATTTTAAGAAATTAACAGTATGTGCATGTCATCCCAGACATTACAGGAATAACTAAGAGATAACTAAGGGGATAAAAATATTATCATTAATAGTAGGGAGCACACAGATTCCAAAGATGACTCAGAGTTAGGACTGAAGAACATATATTGCACCCTCCTCAAGTGGTTTCCATATCTCCTAATAACCTAGGTATGAGATGAAGGGGTTCAGTAAATACACTGGCACCTCTCATCCTGACTCACTTTTTAGTTATAAATATAAGATCTACACATGGGAATAAAAGCTCAAACTGTACAGAAGGAAATAAAAGTAAAGTGTTAAATGTTTCTCCTTCCTAACTTTGTGCCATCCCCCAAATCCTAATTTCCAATTTAATGGACAGTTTTATACTTAATTTTTCTGGTAGTTACTTCCCTTATTCTAAACCAGTGGTTCTCCAATTTCTGTGTACACAACAATTACCTGCAAAGCTTGCTGCTTGCGTAAAAAATAGATTACTGGGCCTCACTCTAAAAAGATCTTGGGTGTAGCCAAGGAAACTGAATTTTAAAAAGCTCTGTGGGCAAATTTAATTCAGGTAGTTTATGGAATAACTTTGAAAAATGCTGTTATAAATTATACTTTAAATCTGTACATTTTAACCCATCAACTTATTAACATTCCAATATTGAAGATGGGAAATTTTAGCACTCAATCCTCTCTCCTTTCCAGCTTTTAATAATTATATTATTAGTTTTAACTTCTCTATTGATTGCCACTGTAATTTATAATGCAGCTAAACCTCTAGTTATTGATCCAGGTCCTTTACATGGTATAATATTGACTTTCATGATATAGGCTCCATCACACTTGTCCCCACCTTTAACCCTTCTCCACCTCCCAACCCTCTGTCAGCTCTACCATTACTATAATCAAGTTCACTATGACATGATTCTGGAAATCAAGAGCCACTGAAAATACTGTTACTTGGTATTATTAATGTAAATCTTATTTCCTTGTGAATCAAGGCGCTTGCCTGTACAATAATGATATTGAATATATCACACAAACAGTGGCACTTACAACCTGTGCCACTGCTCCAATTGCTTAGTTTGGCTTGCTTCTCTTTTCTTACACTGTATCAATTCTTCTAAATCAAATCGTGAATTTTTTTGCTTCATATTTGTGTTATAACTTTCTTATACATGTTATTCTGTGGAGTTTCTTTTCTTTTTTTTTTTTTTAATGAGCAGAATGAGAACCTAGATAAAAGAAAGGGTGGCTGGGCTGGAGGTGATGCAAAGAATTCAATAGCTATCTAGAAGATAGAAGTGACTAACTTTGGAATAGCAGTGTATTCATTAGGTAGGCTAAGCTACAGTAAAATATAGACCCAAATATACATAATGGTTCAAGCAATATAAACGTTTATTTCTTGCTCACAGCACTGTCTAAGAAAGATGCTCCTTGTCAGCTGAAGGCTCTCCTTAATTTGGTGATTTTGGAATTTGGGCTCCTTCTAATATGGTCCCACTATCCTTTAGAGCTTTGTGATAGTAAGCAGAAGGGGAGAGAGATTGTGAAGGGGGCACACCCTCATTTTAAAAGCTTTTGCCAGGAAATGATGTATAATACTTCCATACATCTTCCATTCACTAATACTTAGTATCATGGCCACAACTTACTGAAGTGGAGGCTGAGAAATACAGTCTAGTTCCATGCCCAGGAAGAAAAAAAAATGGATTTTGAAAAACATCTAAAAGTCCCAGTACAATCAGTGAGGAAAAGTGAGAATCTTGGAATAATTCCTTATTCAGATTAGCTAACTAAGCAAATGGTGGTAGCAATAGGGAATTTAGGTTTTCTTGGAGGGATGTGGAGTAATGAGTTAGTTTTGGAACATGTCTATAAAATACATGTGTGGAGATATCCACTATATCTGCCTATGCTTATCCTTAAGGATTACAGACAAATGACATTGGTCATTAAAGCTAATTTACTGTCTTATATGAGCTTTAAATGTATACCCAAATATAGAAGATTTATCTTAATCAAATCTCTGAAAATGTTTCCATTTAATCCTTCACTACTCATAGGCTCAGATGGGAAAAAAACACACAACTTAATATTATTCCAAAGCCGAGAGCAAGTTCATCTCCCATGAAAGCTAAATGATATGTTCTATTCAGAACTGATTTTTTACACAGTGCACAGCCATTCACAATGTAAAGACAAGAGATTGGGAGCATTGTCCTGGTATGGCTGTGCTTGATTTAAAATCATGGGGAACTGGAAGAGGTGGAATTCTTTGCTAATTTATTTGTTTATTTTTAAGAGATTTCCTCTGGAAAAATATGCTTCATGTACACAAGGGAGGTGAAAAGGAGCAATTAAAGTAACTGATGCCTGAGAGCAGACTCAGTTCAGTTCTGATCCCTCTGAGTAAATTGCCTCAATGTGAAATTACTCTCAGGTTCTTAAGTGGCCATATTCTACCTTGTCTGTAAAACCAACCATTAAGACAAATCTGAGTGTTCTTAATACAACTTGGTAAATATTAAGATTTTATTGTCCTTGATGATTATCTTGTGGTTAGAAAATGCCTTATCACCTCCAAGACAGATGTTTTTTATTTGAATGAACCAGGTGACTGGGTGAATTAAAATATTTCTACTTTTTTACTTTAAAAATAACATATATATTTATTATTCATAAGCATGGATAATTATATTTAAATTAGTATTTCCTGTACCTTTTATGTATCAAACTTTGTTTTATAATTAATTGTGTGATAACATCACAGGACTGGTGTGGGGTGGGAGCATTAAATACCTCACTGTTATCATCACAAAATGAGTAGTTAGGTGAGTCTACATGTTTCAACACATTCACTCAGGGTCAGCAGGGATAATATAATCTATATATATAAAAGGCTAATGCGCAAAGCGTCCCTTCGGGAGTTCAACCATGAGAACGGAAGTTCAATCACTCGCTATGATGTGCGCTGACCACCAGGGGGCGGTGCGGAGCGAAGGAAAGCCACAACCAGCAGCCAGCAGCTGGGGAAGGGAGGCCCCAGCCAGCAGCTGGAAGGCCCTGATTGGCCCTAATCACTGGCCAGGCCTAGGGACCCTACACATGCACAAATTGCATACACCGGGCCTCTAGTTTATTAATAAATGGCTACCAAATATGCTTAAGAATTGTCAAAAATGTTTTCCTGTGAACAATAGGACAATGAAAAGTGACTATAAAATAAAACACTATGGAAATCTATAAATCACAAATATACCCAAGAAGCAGTTCAAGAGAGGGTGAAGGGAGGGAGGGAGGGAGGGAAGGAGGGAGGGAAGGAAGGAAGGAAGGAAGGAAGGAAGGAAGGAAGGAAGGAAGGAAGGAAGGAAGGAAGGAAGGAAGGAGCAGGGTTTTTGCCCTTGGAAATAAAAATACTCTGACACTATCATAGTTTGAGTGTTAAAAAAGACTTCAGCACAAACTGCCAAAATGATATAAATGAAAAAGGCTCTCTTGCTTTTCTTCACAAAACAAATATTTCTCTACTCATACCAATGGAAACCCCAGATACTACACAGCCAGCCAATCTGTGTTTACTTCTCCCTGTTATGTAACCTGTCTTTCCCCTAACTCTCCTACTCCACAGGGGAGGCAGAGTTCTACAAACAGCCTAAGATGAAATCATCATTATTATGGCTTTTGCATGCTGAGTTGTGGCTTGGTCCCATAATTCTAAGGGCTAAACCCACAGAGACGAGAAAAGATTAGCAAAGGCTCTTTGCCACTCTCTCTGTGGGAGTCTACTTGGAGGGCTTCTCCACTGACTAACCCCCATGGAACCCCAGTGCCAGATTCTGTATCACTACAAAACACAAGGTTGCATTACATACCTCTTTACGTGGGTGCCAGATGGAGCAGCCAGTAGGGGGAAATGACTAGGTCTTGAATCTATATTGCTTCTAGGGTTCCAGGGAAAAAGGATAACCCATTACATGTCAGTTGATAGCATGCCCTCAGTCCTTGACATTCTCCCTCATTGGGAGTTCATTGTTTCAATTAATTTCCACCTCAATTAATATTCATCAAGTGTCCAGAGTGAGCTAGGCCCAGCTGGGGATGGGGGAGCAAATAAGGACAATCACTCCCTCTGCCCATATTTCTAGTGTGGAATGTATTCATCAATATGGAGATTTTCAGCACCCCACTGACCTGACTGGTCTTCATGAACTCTTTAGAAGTAATTATTAAGCCATCTGCCTTATGTAGGCATATATGACCCTAGAGGAATTCTAGTGTAAGAGGTACATCTGTCTGATAGATCTGATTTTGCCTGTGCCAAGGACCTAATTTTATAGAGCTCTCTGTAATAAGACCTTTAGAGGATGTCAACAAAACACAATCCTAACTACAGAAAAAATATGCACATTTCATTTTCCTTTGGAAAAAAAAAGTAATACTGTTGATAGAATGTATTTGGCGACTAGTTTCAGATAACCCCAATGTCCTCTCAGTTGTATGTGGAACAAAGCTGAGTTAAAGGATTTCCAAATGTAAACTGATGAAATTTTTCTAAGTTTCCTTTGCTCTGAAATTTATTACATAATATTTATCAGTGGCAGACAGTCAGTGGTAGTCCCATGTATGCTTTTCAGAATAAAAGAGCTAGCCTGAATTAGCACTAATCTGTTAGCTTCAGAGCTATCTACCTATGCAAATAAACAAACTTTCACTGTATTTTCCATATTTGAAAATTTGCATATTGATAGTAGACATGAATATTTTTATATAAGTCCACACCAAGTTTGAGGCATTTCAAGGCTATTCTGAACCATTCTAAATTATTAATTCTGGCTTAAGAGAAGTAATCAAAATGATTCAATATCCACAGGAAACTAATTTTGTTACCTTTCTCAGTAATATATTCAAAACTCTTTAGGATCCAGTGTTTTGATAGTACTTTCCAAATGTCCATTGTTTATTCTGCTTGTCTCAAATTGAAGGTAAAAGTTTGCATTACCAAAAGCCCTTCTTCACAGTTAATGGGCGCCTCAATTTGTCTTAACACTTTAAGTGCTCAGCCTGTTTTGTCTTCTGGATGGATAGTGTCAGTCACCAGTGACTGACTGGGTGCTTAACATGTTAAATGACATACTATAGTATTCCAAATTAGGGCAGTGCCCACCTTTGCATAATATTCCAGCTTTCATAGCTGGGTTATAACTAATTTAATGGTATCTGGTGGTTAGCAAGTCAAATGTCCTTTTCTGGGAAAATAGCTTGTAGATAGCATCCTATATAATAAAGAGTTAATATGCTAATTAGACCCGACGGTGGAAGGGCCATGGGGCCGCAGGTGAGGCAGCTGGGGCTATGAAGGCCTACTCTTGCACGAATTTTGTGCATCGGGCCTCTAATAATACAATAAAAGGTCAACGATCTAACATAATCTTATAGTCCACTATGGTGTGGTGTCAGTACAAGTTCCTACAGAAAGAAATGGCACACTCAAACAAGGTATTAAAGGAGAATTTAAGGTTTGGACCATTTATAAAGGTGTGGGCAAAATTTAGAAAAAGTAACATGGGCTGTTACAGTGTCCCAGGGCTAACAAAATCAGGGAGGCTGAGGCCTGCAGAAATAAGGGGAGGGAACCATTACTAGAACCTGGGAGAATATCCATACAGACAGCTGTGGCCTTTAGTTACAGCAGGGGTGGGGAACCTTTTTTCTGCCAAGAACCATTTGGATGTTTATAGCATCTTTCGCTTAGTATAATTCACTTAATATACATTTATGTTGCTTTGAAAAAAGCTCCTAGATTTATTGAATTTCAAGTCCCACCTGTGGTTGCCTTGGCAGGGCCAGACCAAATGATATCCTGGGCCTTATATGGCCCACAAGCCAGACTTCCCCACTCTTGAGTTAAGAGGGAAGCAATGAACTCCTGGTGCTTAGGTACAAAGGGAGCCAGGGGAAAAACACCCTCTTCTTATTCCTCCCACCTTTCTATTTCTTAGAGGTTCCTCCCACTGGTCAGACTGGAAGCGAAAGGGAAAGGGAGGCCTGCTGAGGCAGTCTACAGAAGTCAGCCTCCTCTACAGAGTAGCAGCAAGAATGATACAAGGATATGGGATGTAAAGGAAACACGTGTAAGTCATTCAGCCAGCCTAGAAGCCCTGCTTCATCACTGAATATTTTTGGGCATTGCTCTAATGATAATGACAAAACCTTATTGTTTCACAATATGAAAGGCAAGACTAATACAGTAAGTACTGTATTAGGAATATAATAATTTGAGTAATATACAGGTATACCTCATTTTATTGCATTTTGCTTTATTGCACTTCACAGGTATTTCATTTTTTTACAAGTTGAAGGCAAGACCCTCCACCAGCAAAAAGATTACAACTCATTTTATTGTGATGGTCTGGAACTGAACCTATAATATTTCTGAGGTCTATTTGTATGTAATAAGTAGTATACTGTTTTGTAAATGCAGCAGTCTATAGTTACGATGCATACCAGAGCACATACAAGTTCAATAGGTCACAGGTATTTACCAATAACATACAGGAGGTTCATGCAGCAAAATAATCTGTTGTAGGAAATTAATGTGCAATTCTGAATCTACATTAACACATTTTTAAAAATGTAAATATATTTATAGCTTAATCTTTAATTTATTTTTATTTTCCCCTAAAATTTTACAGTTAATGTAATAATTACAACATTAATTAAATGCATTGTTCATGTCAACACATGTGGATTAGTTCTGAATACAAAAAGTCAATAATTTGACAAAAAATTTACTTAACTCTAGATCGTATAGTTATCTAATAATAAATAAGTATTCCATTGGAACATTTGTTTGGATGGAAATGATTCCAAACACTATCTAGATGCATTACATATGCAGCATTAATGACTTTTGGACTCAACATATTCAAATAAGTCATGATGTTTGGGTTAATTCACCTCTAGGTTTTGTCCCTCTCTTGCATTTCTTGAGGCAACTCTGGGTAAAACAACATTTTTAATAACTCATTCACAAGTTGACTCTTCCACTGCTGTAATGCCTCCATTAGTATCAGTTAATTCCCATTTCCTCTCATAGGAATGAATGAGGAGCCTCCATCTATAAAAGCCCAGCCATCCCTCGAAATCTGTTAATTATATTAAATCCTTCAGGCTCCTCCGAAAGAGTGCTAACTCTTCAAGTACTCTTCAAACAGAACACTTGGCTGCTAATGTGATACTACCCAGGGAGGCTATAAGCAATGAATGCTTTTGAGTATCCCAACAGTGCTTTCCAAATCAGCCCTCCTGACTGACTGACTCTGCCAATCCACCAGTGAAACTACTCATAGCAATCTTCACCAAGACAAAGTCCAGATGCTTGGTGGCCAGGATTTTGTAGAATCTTTGAAACAGTGTTTATCAATCTTTTTTGTTTTATTATCACTCCTCACCTAAAGATACTTTTATATGCATTTTTCCAAATAGCCTTCCCACAGCATGAGATTTTAATACAAAAAATTAGCTTTATATCTGTTTATATACTGTGTGGCCCTTTGGAGTGGGGGGGGGACAAATCATTACGATATCTAAGGGGCTTGTTTTTTCCCCACCAAGAACCGTTTTCTGTCCCCTAGGAGGTAATATCACCTCCACTGAGAAGACATATTACTTGGAAGACTTAAAGGACTACTTGAAGGTCTCCAAATTATAAGATACTGGTTTACTAAATTTCTACTTTATCTGGAAGTGAAGAAGAGTGAAGCGATATTGGTAGAAAGGAGTTGAAATAAAGAGTACCATGGCTTAGCCCTAAGGTCCTAATCAATTAGTCAATCAACAATAGATTTACTGAATTCTAACTGTGCTGTGTAGGTATGCAGATATAAAAAATACAGGGTACAGTGTTTAAAATAAAAAAAAATTCCATTCTTTAAATATCCATTCCATATGCACAGGCCATCTTCTGAAGTGTCCCATATATTTGCCCTGAATTTCAAACATAATTACATTAAGACTTCAGTCTCTGGAAAACAGTTTTCTATGTACAGGTATGCTTACAAAGATGTAAAAAAAATCACAAAAATGCAATGGAAGCTCAAGCTTAGTCATTTTGTTAAAAATTCAGCGGAAGGAATGCATGATCTGCTTTCTAAACAGGAGCTTCTAGGTTTGGTGTCAATCCAGGAAAGAGTAATTGCTATGCCGGTAATGCAATTCCTTTCATTTCCAATCTCAGTAATATAAATATTCCTATTAATTCCTGCTCTGTCACCATAGTAACAATGAAGTCTTCCTGGACCTGAATTTAACATGAGTAACTTACAGCATTTGGGCACAGGGCTATGTTCTGGGAAAGTGATTCCCAAACATAGGTCAGTTGTCCTCCCACATTAGAATCACTTGCAGAGCTTATCAAAAGTACAGATGAAAAGTGCTGCAGCCAGACTTAGTGGAGGAGAATTTCCAAAAGTGAGGCCCAGAGATCAGCTATGTATTTTTCAGAAGCTTTTCAGTTGATTCTGATTCACACCCACATTTGGAAAGCGCTGTGGGGTAGTCAAAGGTATTCTTTGGTTATAGAAACAAACAAACCAAAAAAAGATGCAAAGTACTGCTCTGATTCAGATTTTGCTAGTCACTGAGTTTCTGACCTTGGGCCAAAAACTTACCATTTCATTGACTTCACCCTATTTTATGTATGTTTTCCAGCTCCTCTTTATTCCTAGCTTCCTCTCATCCATGAGTCTCTCACAGTCTAACATGCCCCAGGGCCCCTCCTACCTATGAGCCTTAATATGCCTTTCAGCTAGTGCTGCCACTAACAATTTCCTTGCTCTTTCCTTTTGCTTCTTACTCCAAGAAGATTAAATTGGTTAAATCCATTGCTGTCATCCCTGATAGACCATGTTTATGCAGGCTAGTTGGACAACTAGGACCTCTAAACCACTAGACCACTGGAGAATCTGTAGTTTGGCTGCTTTAGAGTTGGATGCTCTCCCCAGGCCAGTCAGCTGAGACCAGAGGTATGAAATCACATGGTATAGAACAGTGATGGCGAACCTATGATACACGTGTCAGAGGTGACACACGAACTCATTTTTTGGTTGGTTTTTCTTTGTTAAATGGCATTTAAATATATAAAATAAATCTCAAAAATATAAATCTTTGTTTTATTATGGTTGCAAATATCAAAAAATTTCTATATGTGACACGGCACCAGAATTAAGTTAGGGTTGTTCAAAATGCTGACACGCTGAGTGTACGTAGAGCTCGGGAAGTATGTCTCAGCACTGCAGCTGATGCAATGGTGTAAGCACACTCTACCATGACATGCTTCCTCGGCACACCAGGAAGTAGCAACGCCCGCCTGAATGAACTCCTAGAGCCATGTGCACAGTACCCCAGCCTTTCAGCCATTGGTCACCTGTAGCAACGTGTCTCCCTCTGATTGGTCCCCTCATGCTATATATACCCTGTAGTTCCACAATAAAACGGATCTGCGTCACCGAACCTGGTCTCCGAAGTAGTGCATGCAGACACCCTAGCGCGTTGGGGCTCCGTCGTCCTCACCCCCGAGGGACCCCCTGCTTCATCTGGCGCCCGAACATGGGGCCCCCCCGGAACGGCTGGACAGGTGAGCGACCCTCTACAGTAAAATGGGAAACCTACCTCCTTCGGCGAGAGCGCCACAAGCGCGCACGCTTCCCACCTTACTGCAGAGCAGGCGAGTTAAGATCTCTGAAAAGGAACTCCAAACTCATTGGGAATATCTATTACAGTCCAATCTGTGGTTAATCGAGGCCCCCATTTGGGACCCCTCCACTTGGGAGAAGGTCTTGAAAAGGATTTGATCCGCTGAGGTCCACGAGGAAAAATCGTTACCCCCTTCTCTGACACTGGCCATTTAAGCTATCCTGGCTTGCCTGTCCGGCGCTCCACCCGAACCGCCATTCCCAGTACCCACAGCCGTTTCAGCCACAGTGAAGGACGAGCCTCCCCCTAAGCTTCCCTTGCCACCTTACAATCCCCCGGTCACTACCACCACTCCCTCGTCACCTGAGGGTCCCCCAGAGGTCGACCCTTGGGAAGTATCTACCACCAACAGAGCTCAGAAGGAAGCGGAACAAAACAAAACTAAAACGGGGGAAGCCGCTACCTCGGCCGAAACAGCGCAGGGCAGGAAGCCAAGTGCAGGTCCCCCGCAGCAGACTGCTCCAGCCCCCCTTGTTGGGGACACGAACGATAATCCCTGGACAGGGCTATACCAATCCCGATGCCGGCAGAGGGACATGCACGGTTCTCTTTGGGCTTAGAAACTCAGGCTTTCCCCGTCAACACTAATCCTACCGCCCCACAACCTCAGGCGTGGATACCGCCTAACCAAAAGGAGCTACTAGCCATTAGAAAGGCAGTACAGGAGGATGGGTTATCAGCTCCGTACACCCAACAGCTACTTGAAAATTTTAGTATAAATCTTAACTGCCCTCATAATTGGAAATGCCTCTCTCACACCATACTAGCCCCAGGGGACATGATTCAGTGGAAGGCTTTGTTTTATGAACAGTGCAAGCAACAGGCGGAATGCAATCGAGCCACGGTAGCAGGAAAAGCCCATAATCCACATGATGAGGCAGATGCACTACAGGGAGAAGGAGTTTTCTCTTCCCCTGCTGTCCAGGCCCAGGGGCACGCTAGATATTTTGATCAAGTCCGCCTCTGTGCTATGTGCGCTTTCACCCAAATAAATCCAAGGGGTAAGCCTACCTGACTGTCCAAGCTCATACAGGGTTCCAATGAAGGGTTTTCAGAATTTTTACATAGAGTCAGGGAAGCTGTGGACCGTAAGGTTACTCACACCCAGGCAGCAGAAGCCCTTACCAGGGAGCTCGTCTGGGAGGGGGCTAATACTGAGTGCCGCCAGGTAATCGCTCTGGTGAAAGCAGGCAGTATAGATGACTGGGTGCTTACCTGTCGAGATGTAGGCAGTAAGTCGGCCGCCACCCTTGCAGCAGCGCTGACCGCTCATATCAATCTAGGAGGACAATCGGGAGGACAGAAAGGAGCATGCTATGAGTGTAAAGGGAACGGCCATTTTGCAAAGGATTGCCCTAACAGGAAGAGAAAACAGGGAGGGGAAGGGAAAAAAAACCCTCTCCGTTTGCCCGTGCTGTAGAAAGGGACTACAGTGGCGCAGGGACTGCAGGTCCAATAAGGATAAAGATGGCAATCCACTGCCCCCTTTAAATGAGAAGAGGGGCAGCTCTCAGCCCCGCCAGTAAGGGAGCAGCCGACCCAAGGGGTATATTGGACACTACCTCTTACACAGAGCAAGGCATTCCTTATCTTAACGGTCGAGGGAGAGAGAATAGAAGGGCTAGCAGATACTGGGGCAGACATGTCAGTTATTCATGAGGAGAAGCGGAGTTCCAAATGGCCAACCACTTCTGGTCCGCTAGTTCAGGGAGTCAGCGGCTACAAGAGGGCTGCCCAAGCTGCCAGGGGACTCTCCTGGGCGGACTCAGATAGGAATACCGGGACTTTCCGTCCACTCTTCATGACTGACATCCCCCACACTTTGTGGGGCCGAGACATCCTTGAGGCGGTCAATGCAATCATATACACCGCACCGCACCCCCAACCCTAGGGGCCACTGTTCACCCACCGGTGCCACAGCCGATAAAGTTATCATGGGACACCACCGACCCCATACGGGTAGAACAGTGGCCTTTACCACAAGAGAAATTACTTGCCCTTAAGCAATTAGTACAGGAACAACTAGATGCTGAACATGTTGAACCCTCTCTCTGCCCTCACAATACACCAGTCTTTGTCATACAAAAGAAGGATAAAGTAAAATGGAGATTTCTACAGGACCTCAGAGCTGTAAATAGACACATGAAAAACCTAGGCCCTCTACAACCGGGACTGCCTCACCCCTCGGCTATCGCAAGGGGAGCACATATAAAAATTACAGATATTAAAAACTGCTTTTTCTCGATCCTGTCGTACCCGGAGGACAGGCCCTACTTTGCCTTTTCAGTGCCCTCTACCAACCATCAACTACCGGCAGATAGATACCAATGGAAGGTACTCCCCCAGGGCATGAAGAACAGCCCTACCATGTGCCAGGCTTACGTTGGAGTGACAACCAAACCTCTAGCCAAACAATGCTTTATCACTCATTACATGGATGATATCCTTATTGCCCATAGGGACCCTATATGGCTAGAGGCATGCTACCAAACACTTATTAGCAACCTACGAGCTCTTAACCTCCATATAGCTCCCAAAAAGGTCCAGACCATTCCTCCATACTCCTTTTTAGGATATAAAATACATGAACAAATAGTACCCATAGCTCCTTAGCTTGCAATTCCTGATACCATCTCCCTACATGCGCTACAGGAACTATGTGGCCAGATTAATTGGGTTAGGAACAGTTTATCAATCTCCACCGGGGCCCTAGGCCCCCTCTTCCAATTGCTTGAAGGAGACACAGACCCCCTTAGTACCCGCTCTCCAACCCTCAAGGCCAAAGAGGTCTTAAAAGCTGTCAACCAGGCTCTAAGGGAGCTAGAGCTACACAGAATAGACTTGACCCAGCCAATCCAAGTGATAGTACTGGCCACCATTGGGACTCCTACAGGAGTACTATTTCAGGAGGGTCCTCTTTATTGGGTACACTTGGCCTACAGCCAGCTTGCTAAAGTAACGCCCCCAACAGCGGCCTACACCCTCATAGGACGGAAGCTCAGGCAGGCTTCGCTTACCCTATATGGAAAAGAACCTGACACTCTCATACTTCCTTATACGCAGGAACAAATCTCTCATCTATTAACCACAGATCTAGAAACATAGTTACTTCTCCTAAACTACCCAGGGCAGGTAGATAATCACCTACCCAATCATAGGCTCCTCCAAACCCTCCAAAAGGTACCATTAGAGACACTAGGTCTGGTACGCCCCTCTAGTAAACCTATCCCTGGGGCACCATGCGCCTTCACTGACACGGGGAAGCATTACTGTGCAGCAATAATAAAGTCCCCTAAAACTTCCACCAACCCCACTTATCTTAGATATACTTATCAAGGCTCAGCACAAGTAGGAGAACTCAGAGCTATAATATACGCCCTTCTCTACTGTCAAAATAGTCCAGTCAATTTATTCTCAGATAGTGCTTACACGGTGCATACAGCAAAAAATATAGGGTATTCCACCTTAAGAGTTAAAGATACCCCGCTAGATCAGAGCCTCCAACTCGTAAAGGACATCCTAGAGAACCATAAACAGCCCTGGTATATCCAACACTTGCGGTCTCATACTGGCCTACCAGGCCCACTTTCCCTAGGCAACGCAGAAGCGGACAAGCTAGTTCTTACCCTACAACCCATAGAAGAGGCCAGACTCCTACACACCAAATTTCATATGTCAGCCTCCTCTCTCCATAAGCTCTTCCCCCATCTGCCCCTAGCTCAGTGCAAGCACCTCATACGTGCTTGCCGATCCTGCAGCCCTCTACTACCCCTCGGGCCTTTACAACCCAGAGGGGCCAATCCCCGAGGACTGCAGCCCAATGCCATATGGCAAGCGGATGTCACGCATGTCCCAGCATTTGGCAAATTGAAATATGTCCACACAGTCATAGATACTTGCTCAGGAGCCACGTTCGCCCAGGCCCAAACGGGGAAAAAAGCCAAATATAGCATTGCCACCTTCAAGGCTGCCTTTCTCATCCTTGGATTCCCGTGGGAGGTAAAAACTGACAATGGACCATGCTACACCAGCACTCTATTTCAAGACTTCTTAAAATCACACGACATCAAGCATACCATGGGTATCCCCTATAACCCCCAGGGACAGGCAATCATTGAAAGACTACACAGGGAACTCAAGGCCCAACTGATTAAAGAAAAAGGGGGAGTGATAGGGAGAAATCCTCATACACTGCTAACCCAAGCCTTAACTACCCTCAATTATTTTCATGTTGATGAGCATGGATTAACCCCTATGTATAAACATTGGGGAGGACTCTGGGATATACCAATACCTCTTCCTTTGGTCCGGTGGAGAGACCCACTCACCGGAGCCTGGAAAGGCCCCAACCCGCTCTTAGCCCAGGGGAGAGGGTTTGCTTGTATTTTTCCAGAAGGAGACAAAAGTCCCGCGTGGATCCCTGCTCGTGACATCAAACGCTACACCACCAGTGATGAGCTGTAGTTCACCACCATTGCCCCCCGTGGAGGAAATGGAGGACCTGACCATAGACGAGAACCAGCCCCGACGGCGAAGACGACCTAGACACCGACGAGCCCACCCCATCACCTGGGGTGACATCAAGGTTCTACAGGACCAAGCCCTGCGCATGGCGCCAGAGGGGAACCCGGCAGGAACATTATTCTTATTAATGTGTGCTATCATCACAGCTAATAGCACGGGGGCACACAGTAGAACTCAGAGCTATAATATACGCCCTTCTCTACTGTCAAAATAGTCCAGTCAATTTATTCTCAGACGTGATACCTCACCCTGGTGTTCTCATGCCAGTTGGTGTAGACCAGGGGTGGGCAAACTTTTTGACTCAAGGGCCACAATGGGTTCTTAAACTGGACCGGAGGGCTGGAACAAAAGCATGGATGGAGTGTTTGTGTGAACTAATATAAATTCAAAGTAAACATCATTACATAAAAGGGTATGGTCTTTTTTTTCAATAGTTTTATTCATTTCAAACAGGCCGGATCTGGCCTGCGGGCCATAGTTTGCCCACGGCTGGTGTAGACAGTACCCAGTTTCCAGTGGCACGTGCCTCTGCTACTCCTTTTACCCGTCTATAAGGCCACCCTTCTATCTCCTTCTGAGTAGTGACAACTCCTTTGCTTTGGCACTAATTAGAAAGGAAGGGGGAGATGTACGTAGAGCTCGGGAAGTATGTCTCAGCGCTGCAGCTGATGCAATGGTGTGAGCACACTCCACCATGACATGCTTCCTTGGCACACCAGGAAGTAGCAACGCCCGCCTGAACGAACTCCTAGAGCTACGTGCACAGTACCCAGCCTTTCAGCCATTGGTCACCTGTAGCAACGTGTCTCCCTCTGATTGGTCCCCTCATGCTATATATACCCCTATAGTTCCACAATAAAACGGATATGCATCACTGAACCTGGTCTCCAGAGTAGTGCATGCAGACGCCCTAGCGCGTTGGGGCTCCGTCGTCCTCACCCCGGAGGAACCCCCTGCTTCAGCTGAGCTCAAAAGGTTCGCCATCACTGGTATAGAACAAGGTCATCCTGGTATCTGGAACCACCTATGGACACTTTCTTCAATAAACCTTATGTTTATGATTATAGTTGTCAATCTGAGGCATTGCCTAAAATGGTCCCATTCTTCTTTAATTTCTGTAATTTTATTAGTAAATTAGAGGCTCAGTGCATGAATTCATGCACGGGTGGGGTTCCTCGGGTTGGCTTGTGGAGATCGGGCCCTAGCTCATGCCCCCAACCTCACAGCCCCGCAACCCCACCTGGAACTCCAATTTGGCCTGGTGCCGTCCCCTCACCTGCTCCACCATCCCTCATGTGGGGCGATGTATCGGGGCCGGGCCCCCCACCTGGCTCCCTCAGCACCTGGGAGCCAGACGGCAGCCCTGCTCCCTGCCACCACCACTAGTCACCCTCTGCAGGGCGATCAGGCCCCTGCTCACACCTGCCTTGGCCTGATACCACCCACTCACCTGCTCCACCATCCCCCTACGATCCCGCTCTCCTTGGGGCCCATTGGGACAGGCAGCACCTCCATTACTGCCCGCTGCCAGCGCCGCATCGCTGACACCTGCCATGTTCCATTCCGTCCCCTAGTGGTCAGCACACATCACAGAGAGCAGGCAAACTCCCCGTCTCCAGGTCAAACTCTTGGTCGAATGACCGCCCAAGGGGACAATTTTCATATTAGGCTTTTATTCTATAGGATAATATTCCAGCCAAGCACATGGATGATGACAAATGTACACATCTCAATTATCCTAAATAAGTAATCTACTTATTAAATGAGCTTCAGGAACCATGAGACAGTCATACTGCTCTCTTTTGAGCTAAAGGCCATCCTGCCTGTGTGGCAGTCTTTTTTAAGAGGTTATTAAAGTAACATTCAAGAATATTTAAAAACAATTACATTTACCTCTTTTCCCTTTGCCCCTAAGTAGGGTATTTCTTCATCATCCAAACCAATGGATTCCATTGGCTCCCATTAGCTTCAATACTAAACTCAATTATCATTAATTATAGTAATCTTTAACTTATCTTTTCTTCCTCTCAGTTTATACACATGCTCAATTCATTCCCATTTTCAAAAGAAAGCTTTCCTCAGACCAGTATTTCAATAAAGTGATAACCCACGTTTTCTTTCCTTGTAGTTAGCTCTCATGATTCTCCTTCCCAATTTTACTCCACTCTTTAATCCCTCACAATCTGACTTCTGCCCCAACCATTGATCTGAAATTATTTTGTGTAAAGTGACCACTGTCTGCCTACTTCTACACCCTTTGACTTTTTTGTCCTTTTCTTATTGAAATTTGACACTGCTGATCACTTTCATTCTTAAAACTATCTTTTACCTTGGCTTACATAACATCATTCTTTTGTACCTGTCCTCTCACCTCTCCTTTTCTAATGGATCACCTTTACAGATCATTCCACACATCTCATGACCTGAACACTGGTATTTTAATCAGATAATTCAAACTCTTTCCTCTATTTTTTTCAACTTATATCTATATCCTTTTAAAATATATCTTTGCTGATTTCAGAGAGGAAAGGAGAGGAAGAAAGAGATAGAAACATCAATGCTGAGAGAGAATCATTGATTGGCTACCTCCTGCATGCCCCCTACTTTGAACAGAGCCTGCAAACCAAGCATGTGCCCTGACCAGGAATCGAACAGTGACCTGGTTCATAGATTGACGGTCAACAACTGAGTTATATCTGTATCTTGATAAGTACTTAAAGAATGTTGTCGGAGGCAGCAACTGCTTTCCTTGCTTCCCCTTTCCTCCCAAGAACTTGTTTTCACGTCAAATGTGTCAAACAGATCTGGCACAAACTTGAAGATGGGTCCTTGGATCCATTTTAAGTAAATCAGATACTGTGCTGTGCCATCTAGATCCCTCAGCTTCTGGTAATGCAGCCACAAGACAATCCTCAGCTATCAGTCCTGTCCAGAAATTGCCTTTGGTTGGAAAGAGCCTTCACTTAACATCATGCATCTTTCCCAGGGTCAACCTGCATCCAATGAGCATAATGGAGTATAAAGACATAGCCCTTTGTTGTAATTCCGGGCAACCCTTAAGGATAGCCCTAGTTTCAGTTCCCTGTGGAGTTGGTAGAAGTCTCTTTGGGGGCCAATATTAACACCCAACTTCTTTCTCTGCCCAGTATGCTTCCTCCCTTTACCCTCCAGGTGTTGATCTGTAGAGCACTCCCAGTAATCCTCTGGCGTGCTAACCTTTCTCTGAGAGTCTGCTTCCCAGGGAGCCCAAGTCTGCAACTATGAGTCAGCTAGGCAATCAAAGTGATTGATAAGTATGTCCATCTTATCACCAACATGTACATGCATACACTTTGTATTTTAACATCTGCTATGTTGCCAGGCCTCATAGAAGCCTATCTCTCATTTGGCACCAGCAATTTAAAAAATGGCTAACAATATTAAGTGCATGGTGTAATGCATGTGGATCACTTTCAAAAGGCATAAAAGAAACTTGAAAATGTTCAAGTGAATCAGGAAAGTAAACATATCCGAAAGAAGAAAGGCAAACTGGCAAAAGCTCTGAATTAGGTAAATTTTTAGAAAGAAATAGTCCTCTACAATGTCCTATAAGTAGAATAATTAAATGGTGAATTTTCCAAGACAGTTCCCCATACTGACAAAGCAGTAAATGGAAAGGCGTGGATAGAAGCATCAACCTGACTCCTCATTCTATCTCAAACAGACTTTTCAGTGTGTGAAATCTACCATTAGGTGAACTCAAAGAAAGCCTAGCCTGACTCTGACAGGAAGGGGACCAAGAATTGTCCTTTACTAATTAATCACTAGCCTTACAAAAGATTTAGTGACAAATTTAAGAGGGAAGAAGAGATGGAAAAATAGCGTAATATCACCTAAAGGTCACCTAATGTCACTGAGATCTCCCCTTTTAGCCTAATGTCACTGAAGTTCCCCCTTATAGCCTAATATTACTGAATGCTGGTATTCCTGTGATAGATGCTTTTTGACCCAGTTCCAAGAATCTTCCTCATACTTATCTGGTCCCTCAAAAACAGTTTTGACTCATTTTAGGCTATGCTGTTTGTTTAATCAATTTCTAAAAAGTGTGGATAAGGTTATACAGAGCACCACTCTACCAAAGAAAAATGTATGATGAATGTTCATATTCAAAGTATTGGTTTAAGCAGTGATAAATATCTCCTAATGCTCATTTGCACAGGCGTTGAAAAAACTGACCATTAAATGGCCAAGACTGAAATGTGAAAATGGCACTTTGATTTGCAGCTATGGCCACTGTTTGCAGAGTCACTTGGTTCTCTACCTGCCTCTCAGAGATACTGCTGTCCTCAAGCTACTGTTCAAACTAGGCTCTGTTGTACCCTTAAGATTTCTGTCAGCCCTGTCCAATAGCTGCTAGGTTTTTCCAGATATGCCCAGCAATGTAGCCCTTTCTTGCAGCTGTGATTCAGAGTTTTTTTTAAAAGCTCCATTTCCTTCTCAGTTTGTACTTACTGGAGTTTTCAATTCATTACGGGTTTGAGTGTCTGTTGCCTACCACTATATAGTTGCACTGGGTTAGCACAAGCATTTCTTCAATGAAGGCAGATTGATTATGTTTTATGATCCTTGTTTAAATTTATTTGTTTATGTAAGTTCTGGTTGTCTATTACTGCATAACAAAGCACCCTACACTTAGTGGTGTAAACCAGCAAAAATCACTTATTATTATTATTATCTTACATTTCTGGGGTTGATTCTTGCTTAGAGTTTCTTATTTAACTGCATGCAGGCAGTAGGATTCATCTCAAAGTCTTCCTCACTCACTCATCTGATGGTTGATGCTAACCATTATTGACTGGGACCTCAACTAGAATTGTTGTCCATAATGTAAATATATGATCTCTCCATGCAGCCTGGGATTCCTCATAGTATGGCAGTTAGGTTCCAAGAGCAAACAGCCCAGAGAGAGAAAGCCAGATGAAAACTCTATCACCTTGTATGACCTAGCCTTGGAAGTAACATGGCATCAACTTGCTATATTCTTTTGTCGCTTGCAGTCACAGAAGTCCACCCAGCTTCAGTAGGAGAGAAAACATATAGTTCTGAATTACTTTTTAACATTAGACAGGACTTATAAGAAGAGACTATAGAATGGGAAATATTGCTATGACCATCACTGGAAAATACAGTTTCTGACAATGTAATTTTTTAAATTATACAAACAACATTCATTGTAGAAAATACAAAACTACATACAGTTACAAATTACTTTTTAACATTAAACAGGACTTATATTCTAAGAAAAATATGAGAGTCAACTTTGGGCTGTTTCAATTCAGCCCAAATCATATTTTCTAATCTCACTGTTAAAATCCATTGGTGTTTGTGCTGCTTCCAGATACAACATACAGTTAAATGCCTAAATATTGAGAATTTTGGACATTTAGGTGGTTAATGGAGGATCAACAAACTAAAATATATAAAGCCAGAACCGTCGCAGAAAATTCAGTTTGTGCTAATCCCATGTATAGTATCCTCTAGAGGACTATCTATACCAGTGGTCAGCAAACTCATTAGTCAACAGAGCCAAATATCAACAGTACAACGATTGAAATTTCTTTTGAGAGCCAAATTTTTTAAACTTAAACTATATAGGTAGGTACACTATTATTAACTTAATTAGGGTACTCCTAAGCGGGCCTTTGCTAAAAACGTCCTCAATCTGATTGAGGTACATTCACTGAGGTCGACCCCTTCCAACTCTCCCATCTTCAACTTGTGCATGAATCGTGCACACCTCTCCCGCACTGCGTATCCCGCGACCTGCCTGCACCGCGTCTCCTGTCACCTGACCGACCGACACACCCAGTTCTTCTAATGCCACTTCTAGAAAATAGACTCGCCCAGGCCGAAAACTGACTTCTGCGCATGGGCCACGAAGTTTCAATCGCACTGTACGTGCACACCCTCACGTGGTATTTTGTGGAAGAGCCACACTCAAGGGGCCAAAGAGCTGCATGTGGCTTGTGAGCCGCAGTTTTCTGACCACTGATCTATACATATAAAAGTCTAAGTGACTGTTCGACTGTTCTACTGGTAGCTATGACATGCACTGGCTACCAGGGGGCAGATGCTCAATACACAGGCATGGAAACATGGAACAGACTAATGAATATCAGAGGGAAGGGGGGAGGGGAGGGCAGAAAGAGATTAACCGAAGCTCTTATATGCATACTAGAGGCCTGGTGCATGGATTTGTGCACTGGTGGGATCTCTTGGCCTGGCCTGTGGGGATCAGGCTGAAACCGGCCCAGTGCATGGATTTGTGCACTGGTGGGGTCCCTCAGCCTGGCCTGTGGGGATTGGGCCAAAACTGGCAGTCCAACATCCCCCAAGGGGTCCTGGTTTGTGAGAGGGCACAAGTCAGGCTGAGGGACCCAACTAGTGCACGAATCCATGCACCAGTCCAGTTTCAGCCCAATCCCCGTAGACCAGGCTGAGGGACCCCACTGGTGCATGAATCTGTGCAGCGGGCCTCTAGTCTTTTATAATTGGAGAGATTAAAAAAAAACAGATAAGAAAAAGCTAAGGGAGTTCATCACCAACAAACCAGTTTTATATGAAATGTTAAAGGGTCTTCTTTAAGAAGAAAAAGAAGATAAAAAATGTGAACAATATGATGGAAATAAATGCAAATCTATCAACAGTTGAATATGAAAACAAAATGAACAATCAGAAACAGACTCAGATATAGTGAACATTTTGAGTATTGCCAGATGGGATGATGATTAGGGAAATAGGAAAAATGGTTAAGGGCTTAAAAAGTACAAATTTTTGTTACAGAATAGCCACAGAGATGTAAAAGACAGCATAGGAAATATAGTCAATAATATTCTATATTCTAACTATGTATGGTGTCAGATGGATGTTAGATTTATTGGGATAATTACATGTTATGTAATATCTATTCACTGGGATATATAACTGAAACTAATATAATAATGTATTTCAACTGCAATTTAAAGTAAAAAATTAGCCCTAGCCAGTTTGGCTTGGTGGATAGAGCATCAGCCTGCGGACTGAAGGGTCCCAGGTTTGATTCCGGTCAAGGGCATGTACCTTGGTTGCGGGCACATCCCCAGTAGGGGGTGTGCAGGAGTCAGCTGATCGATGTTTCTCTCTCATCGATGTTTCTAACTCTCTATCTCTCTCCCATCCTCTCTGTAAAAAATCAATAAAATATATTTTTTTAAAAATGAAAATAAAGTAAAAAATTATTAAAAATTAAAAGTGGAATTGCCTTATGACCCAGTAATTCCACTAATTCAAAAGAATGTATGCGCCCCTGTTTTCACAGCAGCACAATTTACAATAGCCAAGATGTGGAAGCTGTCCAAGTGCCCATCAGTAGATGAGTGGATAAAATAGCTGTGGTACATTTACACCATGGAATACTACTCAACCATAAAAAAGAAGGAAATCTTACCCTTTGTGACAGCATGAATGGACGTGGAGAACATTGTGAATAGAAATTAACTTATTCTTTCAATTTTTCTGTATGATTGAAATTTTTAAATTAAAAATTATAAAAATAGCTGAATGGACAAATCTAGATAAACTCTTGCACATGTGCATCAGAAGACATAAAAGTTTATAGCAGCAAATGGTCTCCCATATCATCAAAAAGTTAAATAACCCAAATGTTCTTCAGTACTGAAATGGATAAATAAATTATGGACTATGTATATGATGAGATGCTATAGAGTGGTAAAAATGAATCACCTAGATATAACAACATGGATGTTACAACATCACAACATGGATGAATCTCCAAAACATAATAACCACAGGGTGAAGGAAATTACAAAAGATATCATGTGGTATGATCTCATTTACTTAAAGTTGAAAAACAGGAAAAACTAAAAGTAACTATTAGGTAAAACTCTAAGGAAAGCAAGGGTTGAAAGGTAATTTTTATATATGTACTAGTGACCCGGTGCACAAAATTCATGCACATTAAAAGGGAATTAATTAGAGGACATATTTTATATTTCTATTTGCCCTTTCTCTATAATATAAGTGTCAGAGAAGGAAGAAAATTAGTAAAATATATATGAAACTCTCCCTCCTGTCAGAGTCTGGGGTGGGCCGCAGGACACGCCCACCCGTGCATGCCTCAAAATCGCACGAGATCCAGACCTGGCCTGCCCCACACCTGCCAAGCCCTGCATGGTGGGGGGGGAGGGGGCACAGCCTCAGGTCCCCTGGCCCCGGCACCTGGGTGGGGGTGGGGCCTCAGGTCCCCCGGCCCAGCCTCAGGTCCCCTGGCCCTGGCGTGAGGGCGTGAAGATGCAAGGGCATGACAACCATTTGCATATTAGCTCTTTATTATGTAGGATAATAATACAATCATCCACCAGCCAAAAAAAATTAATAATTTTATTTGGACTGAATACCACACTGCCCTTTATCAGTTGTGCTCTTCCTGTTAATTCTTTGTGGAACTGTGTTCAGGAAACTTTAGAAATTATGCAATATACAGATAAGGTACTATAGAATCACACACTCGAAAACTGTATAATTTTATAAACCAATGTCATCCCAATCTAATCTAATAAAAGAGAAACATGCAAATTGACCGACCGCACCTCCCCTATGCCCCAAGCCACGCCCACCATCAAATCAGAGCTCCTTTATGCAAATTAACCCAAACAAGATGGCGGCCAGCAGCCACGGAGCTGGAGTAAGTAGGAGGCTTGGTTGCCCCGGCGATAGAGGAAGCCAAGTTTCCTGCCTGCCCTGGCCGGCTCTGGCCTCCATTCAAGTCAACAAAGTTTCAATTATAGAAGATAAATAAATCCCAGATACCTGCTTCCAGCCAGCCTCCACTGGGAGCTTGGGTGGCTGGGGGCTGTGGCCAGCCTGCAAACAGCCATCAGCCCCTCATGCAGGCTGGCCAGGCACCCCAGCAGGGACCCCCACCCTGAAGGGGCTGTAGCCAGCCTGAAAATGGCCCTCAGCCCCTCGCCCAGGCTGGCCAGGCACTCCAGCGTGGACCCCCACCCTGATCCAGGACACCCTTCAGGGCAAACCAGCCAGCCCCGACCCATGCACCAGACCTCTATCCTATATAATAAAAGGGTAATATGAAAATTGACCCTAACAGCAGAACGACTGGGAATGACTGATCACTATGACACACACTGACCACCAGGGGGCAGACGCTCAAAGCCTCTCCCACCTCCTCAGCAGTGCTAAGGATTTCCGACTGCAGCTTAGGCCTGCTCCCTGCTGGCAAGTGGACATCCCCCAAAGACTCCCGGGCTGCCAGAGGGATCTCTGACTGCCAGCTTAGGTCTGTTCCCCCGGGGAGCGGTGGTCATCCCCTGAGGTGTCCCAGACTGTGAGAGGGCACAGGCCGGGCTGAGGGACCCCACCCAAATGCACAAATTTTTGTGCATTGGGCCTCTAGTATATTTAATAAAAATAAATAAGCACCTGGAGACACACTTTGTGCTCTTGGTTAGATACAAACTGGAGGTCAAGATATTTCAAACCATACCTCATGGGAAACATTTCAAAGAATCTGGCTGTTAAGCTCTGGAGATGAATATGGGGCAAGGAGACATTTGATAACTGAATTTCAATATCTAAAGAGGTATCACATGGAAGCTGGATTTGAATTATTCTTTATGACCTCAAGAGACAGATCTTGGGCAACTGGGTGAAAGCTTCAGGAAGACAGATTTGAATCAATGTAAGGGAAAGCCAAACCAAAATATAACAACCTCACAGGGAACAGGATTGCATATTATAAGAAGCATTCTAAAGGAGATTAGCCAAGCAGTGGGATGGGATTGGGCAGGGGGAGAGGGCAGGGAAGTGTGTGAAATGATTTTTTAGGATTATGAGTGCTTGGGTTCTGGGAAGGATCTAGGTATGGGAGAGGATGCTGAGCTATTAGTTAAGAGGCCTGAGTCATTGCCCTTGCTTGCCCACTAACTGGCTGTACAATTACCAGTTGGGGACTTAATTTATTTTTTTCAAATTAGGCAAGAGCATGAGAAGTTGATACTGATATCACTGTCTTGATAGAGACAATGATCCCATATCAGGTTAGTTTGGCACTGATGTCAACCTTATGACAGGAAAGCTATTTCATTGAGGCCAACCTAATTTACTAACATTGGGAATCTAATATACACCAACATGTTTTAGAGTAATTCTTCATTCAATAAAGAAGAGTGAAAGTATAATGTACATATCACAACTATGAAGTTTAAAAAACAGGTTTAACCAAAGGGAAAGATTGCATGGTAGCTATGCTTAATGCTCAAGGAGAATCAATTTGTTTTTTAGAGTAATTACTCACCCTCCAAGAGTAGCTTTATCCTTGGCTTCTATGAAATATCAGTATACTTGGAACTAAGTACTAGAAATATTTTATTTTTTATTAATTACTAAATAATTAGTGTTACTAAATAGTACATAATAAGCAAAAAATAACTGGTAACATATTGTTCACATTCTGGGTCTTATAAGAGTATGCAAGAATAGCGTATGGCATCCTTGATATCTCAGGAACCAAAAAGAGTTGGCTGTGTTTATGTTACTACTAGAGGCCCAGTGCATGAAATTTGTGCATGGGTAGGGTCCCTAGGCCTGGCCGGTGATCAGGACCTATCAGGGGCCTTCCTTCGCTCTGTGCTGCCCCCTGGTGGTCAGCGCACATCAGAGAGATTGATTGAACTCCTGGTTGAACTCCCAAGAGGACACTTTGCATATTAGCCTTTTAGATAGATAGATAGATAGATAGATAGATAGATAGATAGATAGATAGACAGACAGACAGGCAGGCAGGCAGGCAGACAGACAGACAGACAGACAGATAGATAGATAGATAATAAATTTTACAGAGAAGGGAAAACTCTTTTCTTGGTACTAAAAACCAGAACTATAGACAGAAAAGAAGCCTCATTTCCTGACACAATATCCATTCCTATGTCAAGAATATAGTCACTTTTATCTACTTTTCAATTTCATGGTAGTTTGTAGCAATTTTAATGGGGAAGTATATCACTCAGAGTTCTGGCAAGACTATACAATTCTACTCAGATGATTCAATGAAGAGACAAGGTAGGGGAGGGTGGGAGTAAGGGGGAGAGATCAACCAAAGGACTTGTATGTATGCATATAAGCATAACCAATGGACACAGACACTGGGGGGTGAGGGCATGAGCTGGGGGGGGGGGAACAAGGGGGAGATAAGGACACATATGTAGTACCTTAATCAATAAAGAAAATACAAATTAAAAAAAGAACTACTTACAGGTGTATGAATAGGTTTAAGGGAAACAACCAGGAAGGCTGAGGCATCCTGAGATAAGTTATAGCTGAAAGTCATTAACAACTCTAGGATTGAAGAGGAAAAATGAATAAATAGTAGTGTTACAGATACCAGTGAGAGCTGAAACCATGAAGTAGGAGATATAAAGCAGAAACTGTAGTTATGGAGAGACTCAGCCACAGCCAGAACCAATGCATGAAGTATATTGGCACATGGAAGAGATAGTCTCTCTCTCTCTCTCTCTCTCTCTCGCTCTCGCTCTCGCTCTCGCTCGCTCTCTCTCTCCCCCCTATGATTTCATGTTGTTGCCCCCATTAGTGGAATCAGCTAAGCAAGATCAGGAACTTGGTCCATGTTCAAAATTCTTTGTTGGATAATTAGCTCCTAATTCTAATTTTGAATTTCTTCCCATAGTATCATACTTTCATGGGGACGTTGTCTAGAAATGTCTGGGGATAACCACCCAACCTGTAAATAATTCAGTCCACATGCCACTTAGAGAGAAAAATGACTCATGGGGTCACATTTATTGTCATTTCATCCTCATCTAAAATTAATTCAGCCTCTAATATAGGGTGTTATAGACAGAAATGGTTTTAGTTCTCATGAATCTTCTACAAATATAAAAATATCTAGACATGCTCAGCATAAAGAAAAGAGGATATAAATACTACATGCAGATATAAAAGTTTGGCTATATAGATATGTGTATCTGGAGAATGTGTGTGTGTACCTTTAGTGAGCATGCATATATCCTATATAATAAAAGGCTCATATGCAAATCGACCAAACAGTGGAACGACCAGTCACTATGACATGCATTGACCACCAGGGGGCAGACGCTCAATGCAGGCGCCACCCCCAGTGGTCAATGCGATCCCATAGGGGGAGCGCTGCTCAGCCAGAATCCGGGCTCATGGCTGGAAAGCACAGTAGTGGTGGTGGTGGGAGACTCTTCTGCCTCTGTGGCAGCACTAAGGATGTCCGACTGATGGCTTAGGCCCACTCCCTAAGGCGTCAGTCTGACATCCCCGAAGGGCTCCCGGACTGCAAGAGGGCTCAGGCCAGGCTGAGGAACCCCCCTTCCCCCAAGTGCATGATTTTGTGCACCGGGCCTCTAGTATGTATATATGCACTGAACATCCTCCGTTTACCTTCTCCAGATCCCTCCCCAGAATCACTCTCCCTTCTTCTCTACCTCTTTTGTATCCTGGGAGACTGAACCTTGTAAATTACATCAATGTGATTCCTCGTCCTCTAGCTTCTTGTTAGGTTCAGATAATGGAAGGATAATCAGCAGAATAACAGAGGGCAGTAAAAGAGAAAGGTCAGGATATTTATTCCTCTGACTCTCTTTGTGGAATCACTTACTATGCCACCTCAACTGAAAATCATAATTTCTATCATATAATCCATGTTTCTGTCCAAGTTCTAGCTAATGCTCTCTTCCTTGGTCCTTTCAGTGGTGATGATACTTGCTGTGACCATTTCCTGAGGTATTCTACTATCCCTGTGTTTTCCCTGTACCCTACCCACATCTTGTAAATAGTGCCTTTATTAAACTCCTCTCAGATTACCCATTTTAAATGTGCCATCTGTTTCCAGCAGAAACCCTGACTGATAAAATATGCCCTGACAACTCACAAGAAGTGTTTTTCCAGTCTACATTTCAGGCTTTAAAAAGTATATTTGCTGGGTAATAATCTAGATCTATTAGAGTTAGACTCTAATGTCTTCAAGAGCAGGGATCATACCATACACATGTTGTAACATTTGAATCCCTAAATAGCCCCTGCTCCATAGTTATCATTCAATAATTATTCTGGGGAATACAACTGAATTAAACTACAACCTATTCATAGGCTATGATCTTGAATGCACAAGATAAACATTATCTTAACCATGTCATAAAAATCGCATGATCCTAAAGAATTTGAGGATGTTAAGTTACTGAACATAATACCCATTTTAGTGTCTTCTTCATGCAGAAATAAATGGTGTTTAAGGGTATTTTGCAGCTTAGTGTATAATTATATTAATCAGAGAGTGTGTCTTCTGTTGGTTCCTTTACTGTTGCCATGGTAGCGAACACATGTTTGCAAGTAGAGAGCACACATAGAACCCATTCTTAATTACACATATAACACTACATTTCAGAGAACACAATAAATATGGAGGTCGTGGATTGCCTGGAAAAGAGATATGATGAAAAATAAATCTCTCTGCAGCTTTTCTATCTCTTGGTTATTCCTAAACCTTTTATTAGTATGTTATAACTTTTTGTTACCCTTTTTCTTTCATGGCAGTAAAAAGGTCTCTACAGCCACCCACCAATTTATAATCCTCTATTGCTGAAATGATCCAGAACTGTTCCTGAAAAAATGTCAGGAAGAAATTAAGTTCTGTCATAACAAAAATACAGTGGAATGTATGTGTCCACTGACAATTTTCTAAGAAAACTGACAACACCTTCTGTCTTTTCTCATATCATGGCAAAGCATCAAGGCTTTCCTTTCTAAGCAGTCTTTGTATTGCTAAGATTTCTTATTTGTATTTAAAGATCTTGCTTAGCTGTGCAATGCAGTTAATAGCTCTTGCCATTCACAAGGATATTGCCAAGATAAGCTACTAACTATACCTTTAAAAACAAATAAAAAAACATATCAAGGCTAAAAATAATTTTCCAATCAAAGGTTTTCCATAAAATCAAGGTTAAATAAATCCTTTTACTTTCTCTCCATTTTCCAGATATTATATAAAGAAGACTACACATTCTTTGGAGAAATAAGAGATGGTCTTTTCTTAAGTCAAATTAAGTCTTTCCAAAGAAGAACTATATACCAATTAAATTCAATCCATTGCATCCCATTGGCCAAGGCAAGTCACAAAGCCAATCCTGGGCTAATCCACAATTAGCCCAGGTTCAAGGGCTAATTATTTTAACATTACTTTTGTCTGACTAAACTTAATATTATATTGGCAATATATTGTTGTGTAACATTTTTTTGCCCCCCTTTAGTTTTCATCTCATCAATGTTGATCATCTTCCACAGACTCAAAGTATAATAAAATGAATAGTTCCAACTCTCCAAACACTCATGTCTACTGGATGAGACAGCCATACAGTCAACTTGCAAGCCATCTGCTTATGATCAGTGAAAGTCTTAGTGGGAACCACTTATCTCTGCTCCCTGTGCTCACTTATCCTCCAGCAACCTAGCCAAAAATCACTTTTAGATATCCATGGATAATTTTCAGAGGAGCAAGAGAAGTGCATAAGGGCTCTGAACCCAAAGTTTGAAACTGGCCCACTGTCACTCCATTGCATCCCACTGGCTAAGGCAAGTCACAAGGCCAATCCAGATTCAAGGGGTAATTATATAGGCTGCACCTCTTTTTTAAGAAATATATTCTTATTGATTTCAGAGAGAGGAAGGGAGGAGAGAGAGAGAGAGAAATAGATCAACGATGAGAGAGAAGAATCAACTGGCTGCCTCCACAACCTGGGCATGTGCCCTGACTGGGAATCCAGCTGTGATCTCCTGGTTCATGGATTAATGATCAATCATTGAGTGACCCTGGCTGGGCTAGGCTCCACCTCTTGACGTGAGGAGCAGCAAAGTAACAATGTAAAAGTTGTGCATGCAGGGAAGAGTGGAGGATTGGGGCCATTTTTGCAATCACCATGGTATCAAACGCATAGTAAGACAACACATCAAACCCAGCAGAAATCAGAAAAGACTGATTATAGTCTTGAAAGATGAGGGTTTTCTATAATAATATCCACTAAAAGACAAATTGATACTTATATTGACAGTGTAAAACAATGAGTCTAAAACATATAATTGAGAAATACCCTTGAGTCAAGTGTTCCTTTGTTATATTGCTTACTTAGCTACACCTCTGAAAAACAAAGTAAGACCTTATATTTCCATAACCATTTCAATACTTAAGAATTCTTATTTATCAACTGGAGAATCACAAAAATGACAGAGACTAGCATATATTGAGTGCTCCATATATATTTCTTTACTAAATAAATTAATAAATGAAAAAAATCAATGAAGTAACTTGAAAAGTCTATAAAACTGTATTAGGCCAACCAGGCAGAACCAAGAAAGATTCTCCCACTGAAAGCAGCCCAAACTGGGAAGCCTCTTTATCCCCACAACTTGAAACTGACTCTCCTCTCCCATCAAGAGAAACTGGTCAGCCTTATCTGGGGAAATACACCAACTCCTCAGGCAACATCAACAGAGACCAGTGGGAGCCCCAGTGGCACCAGATAAACTAAGCACACAAAATTACTATAAAGTCTCTGAAAATTAAACCCATTGAAACCAAAGCCCACAGATGTAAACCAAGACCTGTGTGCTTAACCTACTTAAAGTGGCTGCCGCTAAAATAAAATATTGAAATAGAACTCTGTATCCTAACATAATAGCAAAATGTCCTGTATGCAACTTAAAATCACACATAATTCCAAGAAGCAAGAAAACCAAACTTGAATAGGAAACAATAATCAATTGACACCAACGCAAGTCAGATGTTGGGGTTATCAAAGAAATATTTTAAAGCAGCCATCATAAAAAAAGTTTCAACAATTACAAATTCCTTTGAAAAAAAGTAAAATAATTTTAGCAAAGAAAAGTGGGGATAAGGACACATCTGTAATAATTAATAAAGAAATTTAAATTTTTTAAAAAATTATAAAAGAACAAAACAAATATAAAACTTGAAAATACAATAAGAATTTTTTTTTAAAAAAAATACTTTGCTGGCCAGGTTCAATAGTAAATTTGGGATGATATAGATTCAGTAAATTTGAACACATTAACAGAATTTACCTAATATGAAAACCAGAGAAAAATACATTAAAAAGAAACACAAGCACAACTGCAGTGGGAACTTAGATTGATTGATTTGCCACTCTTCCTCATTTCCAATTTAAGCATTTTATACTCTAAATTTCCAACTCAGCACTACTTTAGCTGTTGCATCACACATATTTGTACATGTTGTATTTTCATTTTTAAGTTTCCTTTTAAACGTCCTCTTGAACCCTCTCGAAATTATTTTAAAGTATGTTATTTAATTTTCTATCTATTTGTATAGAAAAAGCATTTCACAAAATTCAGTATTTGTTCATAATAAAAACTCATAGAAACTTAGGAATAGAGGAAAATTACTGTAACTTAAAAAAGAGCATCAATTGTTAGGGGCAGAAATAGAATATTGTGGACCAGCTACAATGATAAGAAATATGAATCATACTCTGTTAACCATAATGGTTCTGTTCTGAGTAGAGAAAGCACATTCTAACCTGGCTGGGAGTTGTAAGCCCTGGAACATAGGAGCTAACATCAGAATGCAGTCCATCCTTCTGTCCCCAGAATTGTCTATCATTATGGAAAGATTTACAACCTCGTGGCTGAGACAATCTAGTCCCGGAGGCACATGCTCATTACAACCCCAGCCTCTATTGCCTGTAATCTGGTCCAGGGTAACCAGAGGCACCCACCCTCTGTGACCCCCTCCAGCCCTCATGACTTGTAACCTGTAATTATTATCCCGTGCCCACTTTCCCATCCCTGCAATTCCTACTTTCCCATGTAATCTTTGTCCTTCTACCAAATATAAGCAGCTGGCTAATGGGGAGAGGCAGAGCCACTGCAATAGGCAAGAGAAAGAAAGAAAAACACAGTTTGGAAAGAAGAATAACTGTCCCTATTTGTGGATAACATTATTTTCTATTTAGGGAATCCCAAGAAAACTTTGAAAATTTCTAGAACAAATAAGTGCATTTAGAAAGGTCCAAAAATACAGTATAAACCACAAACATCTATTGCATTTTTATTACACTGACAATGAATGTGTACAATTAACAATAAAATTTAAAACGATATGATTTATAATTACTCCAAAGAAAAAGAATAGATCCAGAGACATAGAAACATGGCACAGATTGAGGAATCTCAGAGGGAAGGCGGGAGTTTGGAGGCTGGGGAGGAGGGGAGGTGGGAAAAGATTAACCTAAGAATTTATATGCATATATGCATAACCCATGGACACAGACAATAGTATAATGAAGGCCTGGATGGGGTGGGGGCGGGGTGGAGGGGGTCAATGGGAAAAAAAGGGGACGTCTGTAATACTTTCAATAATAAAGATTAAATAAATAAATAAATAAATAAATAAAACGGGGGAGGGGATAACTACTTAGTCATACATTTACCAAAATGTGCACAGGATTTGTATGCTAAAAGTTTCAAAATGCTGATGAAAAATATCAAAGACTATTTAAATACATGAAGAGACATATTGTGGTCATGTATTAGAGGAATTGATATAGCAGAGATGTAAATTATCCCCAAATTGAATTACAGGTTTAATGTAATAACTATCATAATTCCAGCAACATTTTTGTAGTTATCAGATGACTATCCTAAAATTGACATGAAAAGACACAGGCCCCCAAATACCTACAACAATCTTGAAACAGAAGAATAAAGTGGGAAGAATCCCTCAACCCAATATTAAGACTTACTGTATAGCTACATAATCAAAATAATGTTATATGAGCAGAGGATAGACATACAGATCAGCGTAATGGAATAGAGAACCTAGAAAAAAAGACCCATATCAATATGTTCAATTAATTTTGGACAAAGGTGCATAATTATGCAAAGCAACCCAAAGGAGGAAAGACAGCCTTTTCACCAACCAGTACTGGAGCAAATTAATACAAATGGGGCAGGGGGAGGGGGTCTTTGACTTAATTCTCACACATAATACAAAAAATAATTCAAAACTGGTAATGAACTTAAATGCAAAACATAAAACTATAAAACTTTTAGGGAAAACCATAGAAGAAAATCTTCAGGATCTAGGGCTAGGCAAAGAGTTCTTATAGTTGACAACAAAAACACAATCCATAAAAGAAGTAATCATTTCATTAAAAAAACAACCCACAAATACATGTAAATATGTTCAACATTACTGATCACCATAAAAATGCAAATTAAAACCATAATGAGATACCTATCACTATACACCAATCAGAATGGCTGAAATAAAAAAAAATAGTGACAACACCAAATGTTGGTGAGGATGTATAGAAAATGGATTACTTACATATTGTTGGTGAGAATGTAAAACGCTACAACTATTACAGGATTCCAGGGAAACTAAGACAAAAAAGTTAAAACAAGGCCATACAGTGTGGGTAATTTGCAGCCAGTTTGTACCTAGCAAGCCATTCTCTTCCCAGCCAAGGACACCAGAGCAAATGGTTAAAAAACAAACAAACAAAACAAACAAACAAAAAAAACAACCTCCCTAATGAGAGAATGCAGAAAGGAAGTGGGTGGGGGAGGAACAAAGGGCAATTTCACTCCCTAAGCAGAGAAGCCAGCAGTCTCAAGGCTTGGCAAGATAAAAGTTGCCAGGTGCTTCTCATGAATTCTGGGAAAGCCACAACAAAGTAAAAAAAAGGGGGGGGGGGCCTTAAAAAATTGCGCTGTACCAAAATAGTCAGCAGAGGAATTTTGAGACCTACAGAATGGACGGTATACAATGTCTCAGACCCCCTCCCAACCTGCTCTTCAGATTAGCTGAGAGCCCATCTGTGCTTCATAAACCAGCTGTATAGGTTTGCTTGCTTTGCTTTTTCAATAAAGGTGCATGCTTTAATTGCTTTAATAAGTTGCTTTTTCACAACGCTGTCAAGTTCTCGCGTACGAATTCATTTATATGAGAAGACAAGGATCGAGGTTGGGGATAGCCCTCTCCCACTGACTCAGGGGGCTGTCTGGTAACGCTGCCCTGGTGTCTGTGAGAAGTGCCTATAACACAACCACTCTGAGAAAGTCTGACAATTTCTTTGTAAACTAAACATATATTTACCATGCCGGGAGCCGGTCCATCCTTGCTGT
Organism: Myotis daubentonii; assembly: GCF_963259705.1. Classification (NCBI taxonomy): domain Eukaryota; kingdom Metazoa; phylum Chordata; class Mammalia; order Chiroptera; family Vespertilionidae; genus Myotis; species Myotis daubentonii. Next base: position 127,449,439 of record NC_081861.1, on the reverse strand, counting down.
TTCAAGGGACCTGGCATATATGGCATACTGTTCTTAATATGTTTGCTCACCTTCTTGGCGCTATGTGTTTTAACCAAGGTCACCTCTCTGAGAAAGGTGGTTTCCCCAGGTAGGGATTTTCCCCTGAAGTTAGGGAGGGAATAAAACCCCTTAACTAAGTGCCAGGCGGGTAATTAATCACTTTAACTACGAACAATCACACTTAAGCTATATAATCTTTACTCCCTGGAATGGAGATAAGAAACACCCTAACCTTTGGAATAGAGATTGATAGGATTGAATCAACTGGTATAAATACAAATGTAACAAGACAACAAGACACAGAACTTAGAAGACAGAACCTACACAGAACCTAGAGACAGAAGAACTTCGCTGGAGAGAACATGGCAAAAGATCCTGGACAGAAACTGGCAACAGAACTAAGAGACAGAACCTAGAGAGAACCTGGCTGAAGAACCTAGAGACAGAACCTGGCTACAGAACTTGGATAGAACATGGCAAGAGAACCTGACTAGAACCTGGTGACTGAACCTGGCTGGAGAACCTGGGCAGAACCTGGCTGGAGAACCTAGCGAGGGAACATGGCTACAGAACCTGGCTGGAGAACCAGGAGAACCTGGCTGGAGAACCTAGCAAGAGAACATGGACACAGAACCTGGCTGGAGATCCTAACCAGAACTTCACTGGAGATCCTGACCAGAACTTGGCTAGAGATCCTGGCTAGGCTGCTGATCAACTGAATGCTGTCTCCATGTCATTCCTTCTTCGCTGACTCCGTCCACACCTTTGGGGACCCCTGGACCCGCTGGGGCTGGACCCCAGCATTAACACACAAGGCAATAATTACACTCTCTGTATTTATCTCAGAGGAATGAAAACTTTTGCTCACAAATCCTATATGCAAATATTATTCATAACAGTTTTATTTATAATAACAACTGGAAACAACCCAGATGTCTTTCTACAGGTAAGTGATTAAGCAAACTATTGTGTATCTGCACAATGGAATACTACTTGGCAATAGGAAGGAATGAACAAAACAACTGGTATGAATTTCCAGGGAATTACACTAAATGAAAAAAGCCAATCCAAAAAGGTTAGATGCTGCATAGTTCCATTATTATAACATTTTGAAATGACAAAATTATAGAAATGGTGAACAGATTAGGTATCAGGATGGAGCTATGTGGTGTGAGGGAGAAACACAGGGATCCTTGTAATAATATAATTTTTTTCTTTGATTATAATAGTGGATATGTGAGCATATGTAATGAAATTGTATAGAACTAAATACACATACACAAGAATACTGATAAAACTGGAGAAATCTGAATTAGATTTTTAGATCTTGTCAATATCAATATCCTATGTGATAGTGTACTACAATTTTATAAGATGTTATCATTTGGAGACATGGGATAAAAGGTACACTGGATTTCTCTGTGCTAGTCTAACAACTACATGTGATCTACAATTATCTCATTAAAATGTTTCAATTGAAAAAGAAGGCTACACAGAACCAACTGAATGCAAGTATGAAATTTTTATCCTCTCTTAAACAGAGACCTGTATTTTAATTGATATATATACTTAAGACTTTAAAAATCTGTCATGTTGCCACTTGTATTTTGCCAGCACCTCCTCTATGAAGTGAAATGTACATAAGGTTTTGAAGTGCTACTATTTCTAAGTAATAGTAGTAGAAAGAAAAATATCTTCAAATACCTTGTCAGAGTAGAAAATAAAGAAGGGTCTAACTCAATTGCCCACACTCTCTTAGCAAAATATCAAACTATCAAGGAAAAGATTAGGTATCAGTTTTAAGAATTTCTTTTTCTTTTTAGTTCTCTTTCTTTCCTACGACAATTTGATTCAATGATTAAAATTTAGAATAAAAAAGACAAACAACAAAAGAAAAGAGGCAACAGGATCCTCAACCCTAGTGTCAAATCTGTGCTTATCTATCTGTGTGAGTTTGAGCAGAACTACTCAATTTCCTGGTAAAAATCACAGCATTACACCAAATCCCAAGATCATTTCCAACTTGAAAATATTCTATAATCCTATGAAATTTAAAATTTTGATGAAAATATAGTTGATGGTGTTTCACCCCATTCCTTCATTAGACTTAATTTAATAACATTCTCCATGGTAACTTCAATTGGCATTCCAAGCATTCCCTTCAGCTGTGTAAATGATGCCCTTCATTCCAGCATAACTGTTCAGGTTTCATTACCAAGTCTCCAAGTGCCAATTAACTTTAAAGCAGCTCTCAAATATGGGCTGTTATGCCCAGACTTCAAGATCCCCAAAAACCACACCAGGGAGCCATTCCGATGCAAAAGCAGAGGGTCCTGTATTGAGCTAGCTAACTCGACCCTGCCTCCTGGCCAACGCAGCTACCGGAAGCAGAATGCCACTCGTGAGAATATCAGGGCTTTAATAGTGAGGGGAGGGGAGCTGACCGTGGGCCCTGGCGATTGGCCAGGTGCAAGTCGGGTCTTGTTACACAGGATGTGGTCATCTCTATGGCGCGCATGTCCCTTGATTGTCATTGGTTAGTTTAAAGAAATCCTGGCTTCCAGGAAGAAGGTACTTTCCTAAGCACATGGCAGCTGCCCCAACATGGAGGATCCGGGGTAAGATGGAGGGCATAGCCCTCGCCCTTTCATGGGCTCCATTACAATTAAATGCCCCTGAATATCCCTTAAATTGAATCAACTGTACAGGAGAGCAGCTAAAATTTTGGGTAAACAACACTCAACAGCATTTTCTTTTTTTATTCCATTAAAATTTAAAGTGTAAAGAGACTTGAGAGGGTATCAATCATATACCTGTTTCAAGGATTCTTAGCTACTAATGCTTTGGGGGGTTCCTACCAGTATCTTGAGGGTCCCAGATCTCGCCATTCTCAAGTGTTACTCTTGATAAAATACCAAATATAACTCTTATTTTATTAGACCACCCAGTCCCTTGAGAAAATCTAGGCTAGGAAAACTCTCAGTGGTATTATCTCATCTTACTACCTGATCCCCACTCCTTGCCAAACACTGTAAGTGGCTTACTGAATCTCTAAGTCTGAGCTTCTTTTTCAAGGGGCAAACCTGGCTATTGAACACAAGTCAATGTGTGGTGTCTTCCTTCATGGCATTTTGAGGCACCTAGTATGAAACTAATCTGCCATAGTCAGGTTTACTCTATTAATGCTGTTCAACAAAGACAATTCCTTACTTTCTCCCCTCCAATTCTCAGTGGTTTACAACCACAAATATTTATTTCTCTCTTAGAGGTCTAAAGGTCAGCTGTTGGTCAAATGAACTTGACTAGGCTTGCCTGGCTTGACTTCTCTCTACAATTGACTACATGCCATTTCTGCACATCTCTTTTTTTGTTAAAAATATATTTTTATTTCTTTCAGAGAGGAAGGGAGAGGGAGAGACAGATAAAAACATGTTTCTTTGAAACTTATAACTGAAAAGTGTTTTACTCTCAATTCTGCCCATATTTTGTTCGCTAAAGTCAAACATATGACCAAGCCAAATATTAGTGGATTGAGAAAGGACATTCTATACATGGGAAATCCATGGCAAAGACAGGGAGGGAAAGAACACATAAACAAATAATGCCGTCTATAACTTCTGCTTACAACTATAAAAAGAAAAAGTGAATGCAACTAGTTCTATTCCAATATAAGTTTAAGGCATTTTACTTGTTCACCTTCTTCCTGGAGAGTGAGAATCTGGGTTTTGGAAACCTGCTGTCAGTTCCAGTGACCTCTTTATTCTTTCTCCCTGCATAGACTCAGGAGGCCTAATTAAACATCCTGTGCTGACATCCAAATGCTTCTTAGGTATAAGGTGAGAAAGAGACTCTGACTTGGAGATCCAGTAAGAATATTTAGGGTTGAGGCAGGGGGTGCAGATTAGGTAATATGGGAAGATGAGTACCACTGAGAGTTTTCCCAAACTATTCTTAAAGGACTTGGTAGTCTAATAAATGAAGAATTACGAAAAAAAGAAGCAAAATTTTGAACCATATCAAGGGTAACTCTTATCTTGTGAACAATGAGATCTGAGCCCCAGAAGAATATTGAACAAGATTCCCCAAAAGCACTAGCAGCTCAGAAGTATTAAATGCTGCTATATGATTGATACACTCTCCAGTAGGAAAATCTCTTACCAACTTAAAATGCAAAAGAGCCTTTCTGCATCCCTAGTTCCATTCCACCACCTCCCCCCATTTTCTCATCTGAGATTCAAAAAGATGTAATGAATTGCCCTAAAGCAGAGAATGTTAATGTAAGAGGTAGCACAAAACTTCAGCTGAAGTCTGTGGTTGACTCCAACACTCACCAGGATCATAAATGCCACTAAGAAGTATTTTGGAAACTTGTGGAAGAATTTTTAATTTTCAAAATGATTTGGAGAAGGTACTGGCATTGGTGGGTCAGGAATAATATGGTAAATATCTTACAATGAGCAGGTCACTGATATATAACAAAGTATTCTGTATTCCACATGAGTTTCTGATGTCTTACCAGACAAATTCATATAGACAAAAACCCCATTTATAAGTACTTACAAATAGAACTTACTCCATGTCACACAAAATGTTTTGTGCATGGTGTCAATTTGCATTGAATTTTCTAGAAAGGCAAACACTATATAAATCAAAGGAAGATTTTACTTGTTTCCTAAGTTTTGTTTGGAATTTTACACATTATAAATTACTTCCCTTTTTTCTCCTTTACATAACAATTTGTGTATTTATTGCTTTTTAAAAACTTAGCTGCTGCCCTGACCAGTTTGGCTCAGTGGCTAGAGCGTCGGCCTGTGGACTGAAGAGTCCTAGGTTTGATTCCGGTCAAGGGCATGTACCTTGGTTGCGGGCACATCCCCAGTAGGGTGTGTGCAGGAGGCAGCTGATGGATGTTTCTCTCTCATGGATGTTTCTAACGCTCTATCTCTCTCCCGTCCTCTCTGTAAAAAAAAAAAAAAAATCAATAAAATATATTAGAAAAAACTTAGCTGCTTAATTAGGTTAAACTATATATGAATTTAATTTCAGAGCATACAAAATTATTTTTATAAACAGGTAACACTGGTTTTGATAGGCTTGGGAACTCCCTCTCTATGCAATCCTGCTGTTTCTTCCCCCCTGTCTCTTTAAAAATGATGCATAGTCAGTATTGATTCCTTATTAATAATTTATCGTTGTGAATTTGTAAAATCAAATTCAATGAAGTAATGCTGATAAATGTTTATTTATCTTCAAATTCATGAATTCAAGTGTCAATATTTTTTCTCCTAAATATTCTTTCTACAAAATGCTTTTATATTCCAATCCTTTTCTCCACACTTTCCCTTCTCTAAGCCATTATCTAACATTTTAGTTCTAATCACTATGTGTTAAAAGATCTTTCAGAAAAACCAAGAGCTAATATGTATTTGGACCAATAGAGAACTCATTCTACACTAATATGAGTGTTTAACAGAGTAGACTCTCTGGTTTCTTCTTTCATTACTTCTATTAATCTATTATTGAATGTAATTTTCTGTCTCTAAAGAGGTCCTATTCCTTTCTTACTGAATATTTAAGTTTTGTGATCCTCTGGGTTAAGATCATTGCTTTGAAAATAAAGCATCCTTATTCTATCTGATTCATCCTATTTGGGTTTCCCCCCAAATTATCTTTCTCTACATCAGCCAGATTTATTACTACTAGTATATCCTAGGTCAAATGTTAAACACTGGGCAGGAAAGAGGTAAAAATTTAATAATCTCCATTTGTGCTTTCTGGAGTTTATCCTCCTAGTTACACCAATTTACACCCTCATTTCTTAACCAGAAATAGAGAGATGACAACAGCTTTCATTTCTGATTTTATTTATTTGGGTCTTCTTTGTTTCTTGATGAATCTGGCTAAAGGTCCATCAATCTTAGTTATTTTCTCAAGAAACCAGCTCCTGGTTTCATTGATCTTTTGTATTGTTTTTTTTTAGTCCCTAGGTCATTTATTTCTGCTCTAATCTTTATTACTTCCTTCCTTCTACTTACTCTGGGCTATTCTTGTTGCTCTCTTTCTAATTCTTTAAGTTGTAGTGTTAGTTTATTATTAATTTTTCTTGTTGTTTTTTTAGGTAGGCCTGTAGTACTATGAACTTCCCCCTCAGGACTGCTTTTGCTGTGTCTGAGATTTGGGTTGTTGTGTGTTCATTTTAATTGTTTTCAGGGAGTTTTTTATTTCTTTCTTGATCTCATTGGCAACCCATTCACTGTTTGAAACATATTTGGCCTCCACGAGTTTGAATGTTTTAGAGAGCTTTTACTGTAGTTGATTTCTAATTTCATTCCACTGTGATCTGAGAAGATGCTTGATATGCTTTCAATCTTATTGAACTTGTAGAGACTTGTTTTGTGTCCTAACATGTGATCTATCTTTGAGAATGTATATTCACTTGAAAAGAATGTATATTCTCCAGCTTTGGGGTGAAATTTTCTATAAATGTAAATTAAATCATCTGTTCCAGTGTGTCATGTAGAGTTTCTACTTACTTGTTAACTTTTTTGCCTGGAAGATCTAGAGTCAGCGGAGTGTTAAAGTCCCCTACTATAACTTTATTGTTGTTGATCTCTGCCTTAAAGTCCTCCAGAAGAAACCCACCACTTTTAAATGAAACTGTATGCCATGAAGATACTGTCAAATGGAATATGTGAAATTGCTTGCGTGTCAATTAAATTTCTATCACTGTGCTTCTTTGCTGTTTGCTGATTATGTATAAACCCAGGCCAAAGAGTTAACATTTGGAGAGAAACCAAGATGGTGGCATAGGTAAACACCAGAAATTGATACCTCGCACAACTACCTCAAAAATACAACTAAAAGACAAAACGGACATCATCCAGAAGCACAGGAAGGCTGGCTGAGTGGAAATTCTACAACTAGAAGGAAAGAGAAAAGCACATTGAGACTCAGAGGAACTGTGGAAGTAATGTGCAGAGGTATGGGGACGCACGTGTAAAGGGCTGGCAACTGAGGACACAGTTGTCATTTTCAATTGGGAGGGAGACTCAAGCTCCCAACTGCTCTGAACTCCAGTTCCGGGCAAGTCTCTGGGGACCCAGACTCATACAGGTAGAAACTGGACTGTCTGGCATCGGTCGGAACTCAAGGGCAGCTTTCTCTCAGAGGTGCTTGCAGCAATTACCAGGACACTGAGACCTGGGGCCTCTTTGGGTAGGACTGAGGAGCAGCCATAGCTGCTTGCTCTGCCTGTTGATCCCCTGAGACCCCGCCCCACCCAAGCTGCGCGCAGAGGCTTTTGCATATGAAAGGCCTGGCCCTTTGCAATCTGAAAATTACCTAACAAACTGCAGCTGGGTCAAAGAGAACCAGAACTTCCAAAAGAAGGCCCAAGACCCCACAGCAGCTTGCACTGCTTCACAGTTGGGCCTCATCTGGGCACCTCCAAATCCCAAACAAAGAAGAGCAATCTGCAGATCTCTCCATAGCTCCTGCGGGGTAGCCTCAGGCAGAGGCTAAATTAGTACCTCCTTAGAGATCCAAGAGCCAGTGTACCCAGTGGTCTGAGTGGGACCATCCAGATTACAACTCCTCAGATCCATAAGGGACACACTCAGGGGGCAGACTCAGTGAGCACCAGAGCCCCACTGAAGCAAGTCTTGCCCCAGAAGGGTGTCTCCAGGACAGAAGTTCTCCCACTGCAGACACAGCTGATTCTCACAGCCAATTGGCCTGGAGGTCAATTACTCCCAGTGATACCAACAACAATCAAGGCTTAACTACAACAAGACTGTGCACAAAGCCCACAAAGGGGTGCACCAAGACCACCTCAGGTAATTGGGGAGGCTGAGCCACTGGGCCCTATAGGACACCTAGCACAGAAAGCCACTCTATCAACACAGGGAAGCAGCCAAAATGCGGAGACAAAGAAACAGGTCACAAATGACAGAAATGGAGGAAAGCAAACTACTGGATATAGAGTTCAAAACCACACTTCTAAGGTTTTTCAAAAATTTTCTAGAAACCGCTGGTAAATTTAGTGAGACCCTTAAGAAATCTAGTGAGACCCTTGAGGTTATGAAAAAGGATCAACTAGAAATTAAGCATACACTGACTGAAATAAAGAATATTATACAGAGTTCCAATAGCAGACTAGAGGATTGCAAGAATCAAATCAAAGATTTGAAATACAAAGGAGCAAAAAATACCCAACCAGAAAAACAAAAAGAAAAAAGAATCCAAAAATATGAAGACAGTGTAAGGAGCCTCTGGGACAACTTCAAGCGTACCAACATCTGAATTATGGGGGTGCCAGGAGAAAAGAGAGAGCAAGATATTGAAAACCTATTTGAAGAAATGATGACAGAAAACTTCCCCTTCCTGGTGAAAGAAATAGACTTACAAGACCAGGAAGCGCAGAGAACCCCAAACAAAAGGAATCCAAAGAGGACCACACCAAGACACATCATAATTAAAATGCCAAGAGCAAAAGACAAAGAGAGAATCTTAAAAGCAGCAAGAGAAAAACAGTCAGTTACCTACAAGGGAGTACCCATATGACTGTCAGCTGATTTCTCAACAGAAACTATGCAAGCCAGAAGGAAGTGGCAAGAAATATTCAAAGTGATGAATACCAAGAACCTACAACCAAGATTACTTTACCCAGCAAAGCTATCATTCAGAATTGAAGGTCAGATAAAGAGCTTCACTGATAAGAAAAAGCTAGAGGAGTTCATCACCACCAAACCAGTATTATATGAAATGCTGAAAGGTATTCTTTAAGAAGAGGAAGAAGAAGAAAAAACTAAAGATACAAATTATGAACAACAAATACACATCTATCAACAAGTGAATCTAAAGATCAAGTGAATAAATAATCTGATGAAGAAAATAAACTGGTGAATATAATAGAATCAGGGGCATAGAAAGGGAGTGGACTGACTATTCTTAGGGGAGAAAGGGGTGTGGGGATTCGGGGAGAGACTGGACAAAAATCGTACACTTATCGATGAGGACAGTGGGGGGGGTGGGTAATGGCAGAGGGTGGGGTGGGAACCGGGTGGAGGGGAGCTATGGGGGGATAAAAGAGGAACAACCGTAATAATCTGAACAATAAAGATTTAATTTAAAAAAAGAAGAGTTAATATTTGGATAATAATTATTGCCTAAGGGTTCTCAGTTTTGTCATAAAATAAATAATGTGTTTATAAAAATTACTCACATTTTTGTACGTCTTTTTCTGAAACTCATACCTTCATCCAATTTATAAACAAAATTGTGCCATCTTAACAGATGGTTGTACATGTAAATAACCAGAAAAACAGGAAGAATTGGAAGATTATGTATCACTAGGTTCCTATATAATTACATGCTCAGGAAGAAAGACTATGGAGCAAGTATGTAAATTCAGAGATTGAGAAAAGCATCACTACCATCACTACATTAGAAGAACCACCTGGGGAGATTTTTAAAAAATCTATACCAGTGATTAAAATTTAGCTAATTTGGGGATTGACTTGGGAAATAAGATTTTTAAAAAGCTCCCCAGCCTGGCCAGTGTGGCTCAGCAGTTGAGTGTTGACCCAGGAACCTAGAAGTTGCCAGTTCAATTCTAGGTCAGAACACATATCAGTGTTGTGGGCTTGATCGCCAGCAGGAGGTGTGCAGGTGGCAGCTGACAGATGATTCTTATCAATGATGTTTCTATTTCTCCCTCTCCTTTCCTCTCTCTCTAAAAAAATATCAATAAAAACATATTTTTAAAAGCTCCCCAAGTGATTCCAAGATACCGCCAAGATTGAGACCTATTGCATTAAGCAAAATCCATAACTCTGCTCTATTTACCAATCATGTTCAACTACATATTTAAAGTAAATTATTTGAAAGATACTTTTCTGAAAGCAAAATCAATTCTTTCACCATAATAAAATATTATTCACAGCTCTAGATGACAATTTTTTTTTTATCAATAATAACTCATTTTATTTAAAAAATTTAGGTCAAAGAACTATAACATTAATATATCTCTTTCGCCGAAACCGGTTTGGCTCAGTGGATAGAGCATCGGCCTGCGGACTGAAAGGTCCCAGGTTCGATTCCGTCAAGGGCATGTACCTGGGTTGCGGGCACATCGTGGGGGATGTGCAGGAGGCGGCTGATCGATGTTTCTCTCTCACGGATGTTTCTGACTCTCTATCTCTCTCCCTTCCTCTCTGTAAGAAATCAATAAAATATATTTAAAATATATATATATATATATATATATATATATATATATATATATATATATATATATATATATATATATCTCTTTCTACCATGGTTTTAAAAATCTGACATAGACATATTTAATTAAATGTAATAAGAACAGGTACCTGAATATGTCAGTGAGTTGCTAATGCTCCATCATTATGCGATAACTCTAAGTATTCATGTTTCTAACTGCTAACAATTTTATGGACATACCAGAGGCCAGGTGCATGAAATTCGTGCACTCAGGGGGGTTGGGGGTTCTCTCAGCCTGGCCTGGTGGTCAGTGCACATCATAGAGATCAGTCATTCTACCATTTGGTTGATTTGCATATTAGCCTTTTATTATATAGGATTTTATGCTGAGAGCTTATAGAGTGTTAGGACAGCAGATGGTAACATGGCTTTCCTCAAACTGTTTAGATTACTGACATAATAATAAGGAAATGTTGTGGCCCCACCCCATAACAAAGAAACAGAATTTCTGGAGGATGAGGCCCAGAAATCAGGATTTTAAAAAGATTCCCAGGTGATTCTAATGTACAGCCAAGGTTGAGAACCACTGTTTTAAGGGGTAGTCTTGAATTTATATAATTAATATATTCAATAACTATATTCCCCTTAGCAGCATTTTAATGAATATTCAGTTGATCTAAAGCTAAAGGTTGCAAAATAACATACTTTGATACAAACCTATTCTTTTTGTCAACATTTATAAGAAAGATAACTATGAATAATATAGAATAATTGAAATATGTTCTCAAATGTAAGTATATTAATAAAGGATATAATCATAAGTGTATTCATTTAATGTATACTCTTAGTTTTAGAATACAAGTCATATTTTTGGTAAATTGGTAAATTTGGCAAATTGGCCATTTGGTGAAATGGTTACTGAACAAATTACCATTAGGCCAAATGGCATTTGGTAAATTGATTTTCAGTGATCAGCCAGATTACAATGAGTAATAATCACCATGGCAAATCTATCTGTATTTTGACTATACTTCCCTTTTTTCACTTTTAAAATCACAGGAGTAGGCTGATTAATATTCAGGTAATATTAAGTAGGATTAAGACCAGACCTGGGTTTGAGTGCTAGATCCACTCCCTGTATGATCTTTAGTAAATTATTTAACTTTCTAAGACAGTTTCCCTAGTCCATAGGACTATTTTGATAATAATAATAACCAAGTCCCTAGTACATGTAAATCAGTAACTTACTAATTCTTGTTTTAGTCATTTTATTATCAAGATTTTTGTTTTCAGTTGAATAAAATGAGCAAAAGTCACAATGCTATTTGTGGGAAACTGCCTATTGTCTTCACTAGCAGAGAGGTGTAGACAGAGAACCCCCCTGGAAGGTTGGTGACCTTTGAAGGCCTAGCAAAGGTCAGAGCTGTGCACCACCTCTGTTAATCCAGATAATGGTAGCTGAAGCAACCTCCCCACCTTTACTTATGTAAATCCTTATTGATAAGATAGTCATGTAAATCCTTATTGATAAAATAGTCTGTGTGTCACTGGAACCTCCCTGCCTAAAGGCTATGGGTGTATCTCATACCAATAAAAGCTTGGTGAGGACTGAGCACCAGTGGAAGTCCTTGCTCTTGAGTTGAACTTACCTGCCTGGCCCCCCAATATTTCCAAATTATCTCTTGTCTCTTCTCTTTCATTTGTGTGCAGCTCCTCTTCCAGATCCTGAACCCTGAACCACGCGGGAAGTGGAGGGAAACATTTACCACAGCTACTCTTCATTTTATTTAGCAATATTGAGAAATAATTTAATCCATTTCTCCAGAAAAAGGTACTGGCAAAGATGATTAATGTCCTGGGTCTTCTATCTTGTTTTTAATTTTGTTAACTTGTATCTATGAATCCTTGATACAGAGGAAACATCTTTTCTAGGAGGTTGTCAGTCATTCTAGGATGCAGGAGACAGTGCTGTTTGCTTTCAGCATTCTCAGTACCCAATAATAACATTGCCTACAGAATCTTATCAAACAGGAGAAGAGGGACAAATGGATAAATAGTTTAAGGCCAATGGTGTTATGTATGAATGAAGTACAAAAAAATTTCTCAGAAAATTTCAAAATGCCTAATACTAATGAGAGATAATTTTTCCAGCTCTCATGCATTTTAACAGGGAAGAATTTGAGCAGATAATGTTGTGCCCAGATTTCGAAGTTCCCAAGACCCCCAGGGAGCCCGTCAGTCCGATGCAAAAGCAAAGAGTCATTCATTTCAAACCCGGGTTTGGCTCCCCTGCCACACTCACCGATGCAACGGTAAGCTCCAGTGGCCGGGAGAGAGAACTCTGTGTGGAGAGAGGCTTTATAGGGGGCTGGGGCAAGGGGAAGAGAAAGGACTGTGGGCCCTGCCGATTGGCCAGGCACCAGTCGGTGTCTCATTACACAGGATGTGGTCATAGTGATGGCGTGTACTTCCCTTAACTATCATTGGCCAGTCCAGAGAAATCCTGGGCGTGGCCAGCAGTGGCTTGGCTTTGGGGAAGAAGCCTTGCTGAGCACATGGCCAAGGTAAGATGGAAGGCATAGCCCTTACCCTGGGGCAAGGTGGAGGGCGTAGTCCTCGCCCTTTCAATAATACAATTCATGTTATGCATAACAATCTATTCTATAACCAATTTATTATCTGTATTTTCTTACATGGTAAAAAACAGTGAAATGAGATTTCCTATTATGGGGAAATAAAATTCTTACCAACTTTCAGATATGGTAGGATCAGCTCTGGTGTTAATTTTTAATTAGAAGTAAATTATGTAGTTTCAGTGAACTAATTGATACCCTCTATTTATAGAACTCTTTTATAATATGGTATATCAAAGGAATAGGAGAGAATTACCGATTTATGTTTACTCTTTGCTGGGCACTTTACACAAGTTAGAGGTAGATATTATGACACTGATGAAAAACTAAGATTTGGGTTAAATAATTGCACAGCTAGGATATATAAAGTTGAACTCCAAACTCAGGTCTCTCTGTCTCTCAAGAACATGTTCTTTGTAGCACCCTATGCAACTCTCAAGGCCTAAGGTATATTCAAGAAAGCCCATCTGATTTGTCACACAAAGAGGGGTTCATAAAGAGTTTTGGGCCATCACCAACTAACAGTGTGATCAAGCAAATTACTTTATCTCTATTTCCTCATCCACAAAATTAGTAGATAGATTCTATGATCTTTAAAGTCTTCTGTACTTCTAAAAGGATGTTATGTTATGTTATGTTATGTTATGTTATGTTATGTTATGTTATGTTATGTTATGTTATGTTATCTGGTACACAGAACACGGTTCTATATACATGCCTTGCTCATTCATTTAGTCATTGATTTATTAATTCATTGATTCATCATTAATTTATTTAAAACCTCATTTAACATTTGTGATTAAATACCCATATTTTACGACACTGTTTCCATAAAGATACCATTCAGGTTCAAAGGATATTTTTTTAAATGTTGAGGGAAATGCCAACAAAGATGGAGTCTGCCCTGACTTAGTTTCTAGCTAGCAAGTACACAAAGAGCTAGTTATGTGAAGTTGGGTTGCCTAATAATCCTATGGTACTAATAAACTTTAGATTTATGCTCAAAATAACAGTAATAACAGTGACATTAATAACTACCATTTAGTCAAGGTTTCTTTGGGGGAAGATGCTTTATGCTCATCATGTCATTTGAGTGGCTTATACATCAAATGCTTTTTATATATTTTATAGATATTGATTCAGCACAGAAATTTGAAAAAGGTACTAAGATACAGAAGGTAGAAAATATCACAGTCTCAAAATGTGCACCAGGTTCTGTCTTGTTCAGTGCCAAGTCAAGGCAGCAATATTAGATGTTTATTCAGCAACGTTTTAGTTCCACTGACAACTGCCTTCTGATTCAACTGTAAATGTTCATGCATTCATGCATTTAATAGATGCATTTTGCCAGTTACATATCAAAACCATAAATAATTGACTTAATCCCCATTCAGTGGAACCCCAAAACTATAACACTGAGTAAATTCATTTCTAAGGAACAGACAGCCTTGGAGTCAAGTGAAGAGAGTCACTCTTACATTATGTCAAAATATTTTAAGCTTGAAGTTGCCACCACATTCCCTTGATAAAATATCAGTCAGGCAGTTCCTGCCAAAAAGGAAAAAGCAGTTGCATGCAGCAACCAATGAAGCATTAAACACTGCACATGGTAGAACTGACAAATTTGTTATTCATGGAGTCAGCAGGATAAACTGTGTACCTAGATTAACAAATTTAAGGTTTTCAAAGTAATGATCAGAACTGATTCAGTATAAGTAAAGTGGATACTCTGGTTGTGAAACTGAAGGCAGGGAGAAGAGATTTTTCTTTTTTCCCCACTGGAAAAAAATAATTGATGAAAAGGAAAACATAATGCAAAAAAGTTTCACTTAACAAAAACATGTCTTTCTTGTTGACAGAAAATGTCCACTTGTAGAACTTGAACATGTTTCTCTGTGTTTACCAAAATAATAGCCATATTTACAGGGCTAGCTTAACAGCCAAACAATGCAGGCAACCTCTCTATTAAATACATTTGTCTCACTCTCCAAAACTTTGTTCCCATCAATCTAGTGAAGGCCTTGAAATTGCATCAATTCTCCCATTGTGTTAAAAAAGTATCTTCCGCCCTAACTGGTTTGGCTAGGTGGATAGAGTGTCGGCCTGAGGACTGAAGGGTCCCAGGTTTGATTCTGGTCAAGGGCATGTACTTTGGTTGCAGGCACAACCCCCCGGTGGGGAATGTGCAGGAGGCAGTTTGATTGATGTATCTCTTTCATCGATGTTTCTAACTCTCTATCCCTCTCCCTTCCTCTCTGTAAAAAATCAATAAAATATATTAAAAATAATATCTTCCATGGAATGACTCTTAACATAACTCCAAGAAGTTAAAGCAGTAAATCATCAACAGTTTTTAGTCCATAAACTAAAATAAATTAATGTGTCATATTGTTAAAGTAAAAAATATGATACAGACCAAGTAAATTTTGACAAGAGAAGGGGAAATAAAGTATGAGGCCCAGTTCAAAAGCTGCAAGCCAGAACAATATAATTTAATGAAGAGACTCTGTATGACAAGGGAAAGCATGAGGACCTATGATCCCAATGGCAAAAGAAAGGTATGAAAAGAGAGAAAGGAGAAATCTAGAGATGAACTGTGCCTACATCTCAATTTTGCCTTGGGGAAGTACTGGCAATTCTGTTCGAATGCATTCATATCACTACATTCTGCTTTGTGTGTTTTTAAAAATATAAAAACTCTGGCCTTTCTAGTTTTTCAGGATGAGATATAAAATGAACAACCCATCCTTATATTATAATATGGTTATGAAGGTACCTAGGGGAGCTGCTGATCCAGATGAGAGATGGCATAACCACTATTGGGGAAGAAGAGATGAGAATGCCCATTGGCAGAAGAAGTCTATTTTCTCCTGTGGTTCAAAGGCACAAATGTGAATGCCTCTTGCTCTGGAGCAAGCTTTAGGGCTCCTGTAAACAGTATTCAGAAAACATGAAAAGGACATCAGATTTAGTCCTTGACAAAAAGCTCTTCTCACAGAGAACTTTTTTTTAAAATATATTTTATTGATTTTTCACAGAGAGGAAGGGAGAGAGATAGAGAGAGTTAGAAACATCGATGAGAGAGAAACATCGGTCAGCTGCCTCTTGCACATCCCCCACCGGGGATGTGTCCGCAACCCAGGTACACGCCCTTGACCGGAATCGAACCCGGGACCTCTCAGTCCGCAGGCTGACGCTCTATCCACTGAGCCAAACCGGTTTCGGCAGAACTTTTGATATGTTATTAAAGATATTCAAAAAGTATTTGCCAGATGAACGTCGCTATTTTAAATATACCTAAAGGACTTTATTTGATTTTTACAGAAATTTTTATTTTGCATTCTTGGTTTTGAGTGGTTTTCTACTAAAAGTGAAACATAAAGTGACCTGTTTACCCATGGTTGTTTTACTAGGCCACTCTGGCAAAACAAGAGGACTTGTACTGTGAAAATGTACAATAGGGAAAAATACAAAACATGGCAATCAAGGGGCAGTCAGAAATGTACCAAGATTAAAAGTGACTATCTTTAAAAAATCCACAGATCGTGAATATAAATGATTTGCAGAATATCTCCTGTATCTGGGAGCAACAATCATTAAAGCATGAATCTAAAAGGCACACACTAAAAGTCAGTGAGGACACAGTAGCTCAACAGTTAGCAACATAGAGCCTCTGGCCTCCAGAGCAGTAAGTCCTCCACAGTGATCACCTCCCCTTTGCTTTGCTTTCCAAAAATGGGGGTTCTGTCTTGTGTACATGAACTAAGATAGAGAATTTGTGCAAAGTATGAAATTAATAGCTCTGTATTTTTTTCTGTTGTTTTTCAATCTTCTTGAAATGATAATGTCAGTAAGGGGGTTTTGGCTATTTCTTTGTTCTGTATAGAGACTGATAATTTAGTATTTGCTATGGGGGATATTGGCCTAGAGAGTTTTGTGAAGAGGATATTCTGGGTATACTTGTTAGAATATGCTATTTTTATCCATGTTTTTTTTTAATATATTTTTTATTGATTTTTTACAGAGAGGAAGGGAGAGAGATAGAGAGTCAGAAACACCGATGAGAGAGAAACATCGATCAGCTGCCTCCTGCACATCTCCTACTGGGGATGTGCCCGCAACCCAGGTACATGCCCTTGACCAGAATCGAACCTGGGACCCTTCAGTCCGCAGGTCGACGCTCCATCCACTGAGCCAAACCGGTTTCGGCTTTATCCATGTTTTAATTTAGACACCTTAAAACCTTTTCTGGAGCAAACCAGGGATGGAAGGAAAGGAAAAAGAGAGGAAAGGAAGAAAGAAGGAATAGAGAGAGGAAGGAAGAAAATGTTACTATCCCTAGTTTGTATTGTTTCTTAAAAGTCTTTTAACAAGATGTTAAAAATAAGATTGTGATTTGATTTCTCTCCCTCAGCCCCCCATACTCCCAATTCTGATTTTTTTCAATGAGATATCTATGTCCCTCCATTCGCCCCAATGGGCAGCTGTCATTAACCTTCTCTACCTTTGCTTTTTCTTTTTTTTTCTTTTTATTATTAAAGGTATTACAAATGTGTCCTCATCCCCCCCATTAACCCCCAACCTCCCTCCCCGCCCCGCACACTCATGCTCCCATCCCCCTGTTGTCCATGTCCATTGGTTTGGCTTATATACATGTATACAAGTCCTTTAGTTGAACTCTTCCCCTTACCCCCGCCCTCCCCTACTTTCCTTCTGGGGATTGATAGCCTGATTGCTGTTTCTCAGTCTTTGGATCTGTTTCTTTTCATCAGTCTATGTTGTTCTCTATAATCCACAAATGAGTGAGATCATGTGGTTTTTATCTTTCTCTGACTGGCTTATTTCACTTAGCATAATGCTCTCCAGTTCTATCCATGCTGTTGCAAAAGGCAAGAGTTCTTTTTTTTTTTACCGCAGCATAGTATTCCACTGTGTATATGTACCACAGTTTTCTAATCCACTCATCTGCTGATGGGCACTTAGGCTGTTTCCAAATCTTAGCTATGGTGAATTCTGCTGCTATGAACATAGGGGTGCATATATCCTTTCTGATTGGTGTTTCTGGTTTCTTGGGATATATTCCTAGTAGTGGGATCATTGGGTCAAATGGGAGTTCCATTTTTAGTTTTTTGAGGTAGCTCCATACTGTTCTCCACAGTGGCTGCACCAGTCTGCATTCCCACCAGCAGTGCAGAAGGGTTCCTTTTTCTCCACATCCTCTCCAACACCTGTTTGTTGATTTGTTGATGATAGCCATTCTGACAGGTGTGAGATGACAACGCATTGTCATTTTGATTTGCATCTCTCGTATAATTATTGACTTTGAGCATGTTTTCATATGTCTTTCGGCCTTCTGTATGTCCTCTTTCGAAAAGTGTCTATCTAGGTCCGTTGCCAATTTTTTTATTGGATTGTTTACCTTCCTTTTGTTAAGTTTCATGAGATCCCTGTAAATGTTGGAAATTAAACCTTTATCGGTGGTATCATTGGCATATCTTTGCTTTTTCTTATTTGTCATGTGAAATTTAAAAAAGAAAATGTAACATAACTGTGAGGAAGGCACAAGGAAGACTATCTGTGTTTATTGTCTGAGACTATTAGGAATTGAGAAGCGGATCAAATAAACATGTTGCCATGTTTAACTTAATCTTTAATATATTTTAATTGGAAAAAAAACACTAACAGCACATTTTGGTCTGAAGTGGCCCCTCTGCCAGCCAGCTAGCCTAGGGAAAGAGGCCTTTCCATAAAAGTGGTGTGGTAGACAACTTCTAAGATGGTTCCAAACCATCCCTGCCTCCTTATATCCAGACGCTTGTTAATTCTCTCTCCCTTTAGAGTGAGCTGGACCTAGTCAATCCTAATGAATACAATATAGCAAAAGTAATGGGATGTCACTTCTGAGATCAGGATTTATAAATAATCTGGCTTCCATCTTGCTCTTCCTTTCTCATTCCCTTGCTTGCTTTGAGAAAAGACTGCTGCCATGCTGTAAACTGCTCTATTGAGAAGCTCATGTGACAAAAAAACGAGAAAGGCCCCTGGCCAAAATCCTGTGAAAAACTCCTACCAACAACTATTTGAGTGATGCTTTAAGGCATCAATTTTTGGAGTGATTTGTTATGGAATAATAGATAAGTAATATACATGCTTCAATAATTTTTTTCTGTGGTAGGTTTATCCCAAATCCCTTCTTCTATTTTTAAAAGAAAATAGGTGCTTCACAAGTACTTTGGCAGGTGGTAACATAAATCTTGACAGTGATTAACTATCTGGATTTAAATTGCCATCACTATTTTCATTGAGAGTACAGAGTTTTACATAAATGTATAAAGAGCAGGCCTAACTCTGATACAGAAAATGTCCAAAACATGAATTGCTATCTCCTTTGCCTAAAATACAGATAAAAGCAGTGTTCTTTTATGCCATCTTAAATTTCAGTGACTTTTATTTGTATTATTATAACTTTTGAGCATCAATGATATATTCATTTTTTTCAAAGACATCCTGATGAAGCACTAAGTAAGCATTTTCCAAAAGATAAAAAATATTGCAGAAAAAGAAAAGAAACATAAAGAGATCTAAGAGACTAAAAAGAATAGTACTAAGTAGAATTATTCTACTTAGTTTTACATACCAACTATCTTTATGTTGCCTATCACTATGTGGAAAAAATATATAAATCCTTGCAATATTTTAAAAATTCTTTTTGAGGAACTTTAAATTCATGAAAGTTAGCTTGATCCTTAACAATGATGAAAACAGGCTTTTAAAATTACTTTGGAATTTCTCTAGTTCTAATTTCAGCCACTCAAGAGCCAGGTGTGGATATAATTAACAATATTCTCTAGCTATAGAACTCAGACCAGAATATTAGAATATTTATTCCCTTCCCTACACTATCATTTCAAAATCAAACAAAAGAAAATGCCTAACCTTTAACAAGAGGATTCCAGTGATGTCAGTGGGGTGTTAAAGTCCCCCTACTATGACTGTATTGCTGTCAATCTCTTCCCTAAAGTTCGTCGAGATTTTTATGTACTTGGGTGCTCCTATATTGTGTGCATATATGTTTATAAGGGTTATATTTTCTTACTGAATTATTCCCTTTAGTATTATGTAGTGGCCTTCTTTGTCTCTTCTTATGGTCTTTGTTTTGAAGTCTAATTTTTCTGATATGAGTATTGCTACACAAATTTTTTTTCCTTTCATTTGCATGGAATATTTTTTTCCAACCCTTCACTCTCACTCTGTGTATATTTTGTTCTGAGGTTGATCTCTTGTAGACAGGATATATATGGGTCATGTTCTCTCATACATTCAGTCACCCTATGTCTTTTGACTGAGGCATTTAATCCATTTATATTTAAGGTTATTATTGATAGGTATTTATTTGTTGCCATTTTTATTTTCTTTATGCCTATGGTCCTCGCTCTCTTTTCTTTTTTTTTAAATTTCTTTATTGATTAAGGTATTACATATGTGTCCTTATTCCCTGTCTCTGCCGGCAGGCCCCTTGTCTCCACTCCAAGCCTGCTCAGGCCACTGCAGCGGCGCTGGCAGGCCCCCGTCTGTGCTCCGGGCTGGCTCAGGCCACCGCTACAGTGGCACTGGCAGGCCCCCCTGTCTCTACTCTGGGACTGCTCAAGCTACCAGGGCATCTGTGGCTTGCCTCACTTTGCATGCAGTCCCCTTTGGCCCACCAGCATGTACAGCCTCTTCCTGAGCAGTCGTGATGTTACGGCATCCCAGACAATTTGCATATTACATACACACACACACACACACACACACACACACACACAAAATAATCACTATAGATTCTTCTAGTGTTATATTTTGAGATTATAAAAAGGTAAGTTCCCCTATAACCCTTCAATGGCTTTTTACTGCACTATAAAGAAAATAAAAATCTATTTTCTATAAGCCCATAAAGCCTTATATGATCAGCCCTGCTTCTGTCTCCTCCTTCCATCTCATGCTGCTATCCTGTGCTCACTTGAAGCCAGCTACATCAGCTTCATATCCTTTTAGGGATCAACTCAAATAATACCTTCTCAGAAATATTTCCCTTGACCACTTTATTTAACTTAAGCTACTTCATGGAAGTTACTGGGGCACTATCATATTACTTGTTAAATCTCCCTCAAACTCTTTTTCACAACTAGTTATTAGCTTTGTTTGTTTCTTCTCATGACAGATTAGGATATTAGCTCCATAGAGATGGTACCTAGTTTATCTTATTTATCCCTGTATCTTCAGTGCCAACATAGTTCCTTACACACAAAAGATGTTAAAAAAATACTTGCTAAATGTTTATTGTTGGAAAGAGACTGATAAGTGTTGAAATGATATATGAACCAAGAAGCAGGGGCCAAAAGAGGCCCTGTGGCATATAGTGGTGTTTACAATTGTCAGTGAAGCCCGGTGGTCTACTTATAACAAGCACATAGCCAAACAGTCAATCTAAATGGATGTCCTGGGTAGCTCTGGCATAAACCATAGTGAAAAAAATGCAGTATTTGATGGCTCTTTCTCAGAAAGATAGTCCTGTTGAGAGGACTAAGAGTGCCTTAGTGCACTTATAGGTCCCCATTGTTCTCTAACCAGGACTTTCTTCTTTTACCTCTTCTCAGATTAGACTCCAGAGATAATAATATTAGGAAATCTAAACTGAAGTGGACCCTAGTGCAATTTTAGGGAAGAAAGAGTGAGGGTGAGGTTTGGATGATATCAAATATTTTATTACTTAGCTTTTTGTTGTTGTTGTTACAATAGTGCTTGTGTACAAGGCAGAGAAAAACTAGGGGAAAAAACAGAATTTAGGATTTAATAAAGTGTCTATTTGATTTAACCAAAATCCTAGGAGGCTGTTCTCTATTATTTTTTTCAACTTATTAGGCCTTAGCATCCTTATATGTAATAATAAAATAAATAAACTAATCACTATGTTCTCCTACAGTTTAGTATTTTGTGATTTTTATGATATAGATTAAGTATTAACATGTGAATCACGATCTTTACTTTATAAAAATTTCTATCTTGGCTAGCCAGTGATGCTCATTGGTTGAGTGTTGACCTATGAACTGGGAGGTCATGGTTAGATCCCCAGTCAGGGCACATGCCCAAGTTGCAGGCTTGATCCCAAGTAAGGGGTGTGCAGGAGGCATCTGATCCATGATACTCTCTCATCATTGGTGGTTCTACCTCTCTCTCCTTGCTCTGAAATCAATAATAAAAAATATAAAATTTCTCTATTGAAACTGTATTTTGGAATCAGAAAGTATAATGTCAGAATTCAGAATAGGGAGACTAGGCAGCAGGTGGTGCTGTTGACACTCGGAATCAAAGTGGCGCCGGCAGGAAGTATCAGCCTGCACCTGTCTGACGAGCAGCAGCCGGGTGAGTGGCCCATCCCTGTCCGAGGAGGAGCAGTCACACGTTCAGCTTACTCTCATCCAAATAGGAGCAGCCGCGCAAGCCGCCCAACCCCGCCCGAGGAGCAGCAGACTTGCAATCAACCTGTCCAAGTCCAAGGAGCAGTAGCCCCACAAGCAGCCCACCACATCAGAGGAACAACAGCAGCGTGCAGCCAGCCCCCATCCAAGGATCAGCAGCTACATGAGCAGTCTGCCCCAGTTCAAGGAGTAGCAGCTGTATATGTAGCCCGCCCCCATCCAAGGAACAGCAGCCTTGTGATCAGCACACCCTCTGTCTGAGGAACAGCAGCTGTGTGTGAAGCCTCTCCCTACCAAGCCAGAGGAGCCACCAAAGCTGTGAACAGCACCCACCAGAGGAACTGCTGCCAACCGAGGAGCAGCAGCTACCGCAAACGCCCAAGGAGCAACCATAGCCCAAGGAGCCAATGCCACCCAAGGAGCAACCCCTGAATGACTCAACATCTAGATATGTTGGTGAGATCAAACATAGGTAGACAAAGAAACCCCCAAAGGAATGAAAAGGAGGACTCGCCAGAAAAGCAGCTAAGTGAAACAGAGGCATGCAACATGACAGAAAAAGAATTCAGATTAAGGGTCCTAGAATGCATAAACCAGATGGAGAAAAAAATAAACAACTTATGCAAAAATCAAGAAGAAATGGATGAAAAAATCAAAAACTTATGTAAGAATCAAAAAGAAATGGATAAAAAAAATCAGTAATTATGGAAGAACCAAGAGGAAATGAAGAGTGATATAGCTGCAATAAAAAACACCATTGAAAGTTTCAACAGTAGACTAGGAGAAGCAGAGGACCGAATTAGTGAATTAGAAGACAGGGAAGCAAAACACACCCAAACTGAACTGCAATTAGAGAAAAAAAATTAAAAGACAGGAAGAGAGCCTAAGGGAGATATGGGACAACATGAAACGAAACAGCATATGAATAATAGGGGTGCCAGAACAACAGAAAGAGGAACAAGGGTTAGAAAACCTATTGAAAGAAATCATGTCAGAAAACTTCCCTGAGGTAGGGAAGAAAAAAGTCACACAAGCACAGAGAGTCCCAAACAAGGTGAACCCGAAAAGACCCACACCAAGACACATCATAATTACCATGGTAAATGTTCAGGACAAGGAGAGAATCTTAAAGGCTGCAAGAGAGAGACGGAGAGTTACATACAAGGGGTCTGCCATTAGATTATCAAATGATTTCTCAACAGAAACACATCGGGCCAGAAAAGAATGGACGGAAATTTACAAAGTGATGCAAAGCAAAGGACTGAATCCGAGAATACTCTATCCAGCAAGGCTACCATTCAAAATTGAAGGGGAAATAAGAAGCTTCACAGACCAAAAAAAAAGGCTAAGGGAGTTTATCACCACCAGGCCAGCAATGCACGAAATGCTAAAGGGACTGGTGTAAAAAGAAGAAATAAAAAGCTAAGAAATAAAACAGGCACAAAAAATAGGAATGGCTACAAACAAGTACCTTTCAATAATAACTTTAAATGTAAATGGACTAAATGCTCCAATCAAAAGACATTGAGTGGCTGGATGGATAAAAAAACATGACCCATATATTTGCTGTCTATAAAAGACCCACCTCAGAATAAGGGACTCACACAGACTGAAAGTGAAGGGATGGAAAAATATCTTTCAGGCAAATGGAAATGAAAAAACAGCTGGGGTACCCATACTTATATTGGACAAAATAGACCTCAAAGTGAAGGCCATAACAAGAGATAAGGAAGGCAATTTCATAATACTAAAGGGATCAATACAACAAGAGGATATAACCCTGATAAATATATATGCACCAACGCAGGAGCACCCAAATACACACACACACAAAAGACTCCTGGAAGATATCAAGGGAGAGACTGACAACAATACAATCATAGTAGGAGACTTTAATACACCACTGACATCACTGGATAGATCCTCTAGACAAAAAATCGGCAAAGAAACAGCAATCCTAAATGACTCACTAGATCAGATGGACTTAATTGACATCTTCAGAACATTTCACCCCAAAGCCACGGAATATACGTTCTTCTCAAGTGCTCATGGGACATCTTCAAAAACAGACCACATATTGGGTCACAAAAAAAGTCTTCCAAAATTTAAGAAGACTGAAATCATACCAAGCATCTCCTCAGATCACAATTGCATAATATTAGAAATAAACTACACTAAAAACAACTCAAAATACTCAAACACTTGGAAGCTGAATAGCATGTTATTAAATATTGATTGGGCTACCAATGATATCAAAGAAGAAATTAAAAACATCCTGGAAACTAATGACAATGAAAACACAACAATCCAAAACCTATGGGACACAATGAAAGCAGTCCTGAGAGGGAAGTTTATAGCTCTACAGGCATACCTCAAAAAAACAAGAAAAAAATGGTAGTAAATCATCTAACTCTACATCTCAAAGAATTACAAAGAGAGCAAGAAGAAAAGGCCAGAGTGAGCAGAAGGAAGGAGATAATAAAGATCAGAGCAGAAATAAATGACATAGAAACCAAAAAAACAATACAGAAAATCAATGAAACCAAGAGCTGGTTCTTTGAAAGGATAAATAAGATTGATGAACGTCTAGCGAGGCTCACCAAAAAGCAAAGAGAGAGGACCCAAATAAACAAAATCAGAAACGATAGAGGCGAAATAACACCAGACCCCACAGAAATACAAATGATCGTTAAAAAATACTATGGACATCTCTACTCCAACAAACTAGATAACCTGGAGGAAATGGACATATGCCTAGAAAAATACAACATTCCAAAACTCAATCAGGAAGAATCTAAAAATCTCAATAGGCCAGTAACTATGGAAGAAATTGAAGCAGTCATCAAAAAGTTTCCAGCAGGGGAGAACCAAGATGGCAGCGATATAGGCAGACGTGTCCCAGGTCGTGTCCCGGAGCAAATGGAGCAAGCAGCTGAAGCTAGTAACACTCACACCGAATTGGCGAAATTGCTCAGCTGGTGAGAGGGTTTGCAGCCGGGAAGAGCAGAACTCCCCTGGAAAGGTAAAAAAAAACCCAGGGATTTGGGCAGGAAAGTTTGCCTGACCTCTGAGCCCAGAGAGTCGGAGGGAGACCCCGTGGCAGACAGCCGCGTCCCTTGGGACAGGCACAGCCCCTGACGGGGGATAGGAGAACCGCGGGATTCCTGGCGCCGCCAGGGAAATAGAGAGCTGGGTTCTGTGATCACAGAGGACTGAGCCTAAAGGGGGCAGCCTGAAGAGCTGACCTGACCATGCAGTCCCGGTAAGAGAAGAAGCTTACAGAAACCAAGCCTTCCCCGTTTCCGCGGCCGGCATTTGTTTGTTTGTTTACACTGAATCCTGTTCATGGGACATTTCGGATACAGACACTCACCTGTGCTGAAGAGAGGGAGAGTGTGCGGAGGAGTGGAATCTGGGGAGAGACTGGGGAAAGAGGGGGAGCCAGGAGAGGTGGTAGTGAATTGAGTGCTGAGACACCCCTGAGCCCAGGACTGGGGCAGCCACCCGCTCCTGAGAGTGAGTCTCCTCCCCCCAGCCCCCAGGCAAGGAGCACAGCCACACCCAGATTCCACCCTGTACGAGATCAAGGATTAAGATAACCTGATCAGTCCCTGGGAGTTAACAGGGTCTGGCCTATAGGGGGATTTTCAATCCCAGCAACAACATAGCACCGGTAACTAACTATTACGCAGTCAGCTCTGGGCAGTGAACTTCCACTGGACAGAGAGGCCCTATAGCCTCAGAGGCCAACCCCAGAACACTGCCACCCAGAGGCTGACCCACAAACTGACTCTTTGCTAAACACAAAATAAGGCAGTCTGGGAAATAAATGCGGCATGCTTTAAAATAAGGACTGTGGTTTACAACACAGAGGAAGAGTATATCGCAGGGAAACTCAACACTCTCCTGAATACCTGGAAGGTCTAAGGCGAGCCACACTGAAGAACAGAAGAAACGAAGGACATTCACTACTGCAATTTTTTTTTTCTTTTTTCACTTTTTAACTAAGAAACCAATTTTTTTTCCCTTTTTTTTCTGTTCTTTTTTTTTTTCTTTTCTTCTTTTTCCATCACCTGATTTTACCCTTTTCATTACTACCTTCTTATTTTTAACCAGTATTATTACTGCTACCATTTTACCATTTTTTAAAGTGCCATTTTATTTTTTCTTTATTTTATTTTGGGATTAGTGTTCACCATTCCATTTTCATCGTTATATTATTGGTTGTTTCTAGTTTGCATTCATATCCAGGGAGCTGTTGCTGGAATTTGTTGGGATTAATGGCTGTTCTATAGGAGTATTCTCCTCATATAAAAAGTCTCTTCCCCTCTTCCACTTCATTCTCTCTTTTCGCTCTTTTTTTTTTCTTTTCTTTTCTCGCTTTTATTTTCCCCCTTCCTTTTTCCCAATTTCATTTTTGCACTCCCTTTTTTTGGTCCCTACTTTTCTTTTCCTTTCTCTCTTTTATCTTTTCTCTTCCTTCTTCCTTATCCCCTAATTCTCTTAATTCAGGTGGTCACCTTTAATTGGGGTTATTAATATCGTGAATATATTTGTGTATAGTGCCTGGTACGTGGTGCCTTGTTGTGTTGTATTTTGTGCCTTTAAATCAACGCAGCAGATCCAAGCAACAGCAACCTCCTGAGCACCACATCCTCTGCTGAGGAACAGCAGCTGTACGTGAAACCTCGCCCCACCAGCCAGAAGAGCCACCACAGCTGTGAACAGCACCCACCAGAGGAGCTGCTGACAACTGAAGAGCAGCTGCTACCGCAACCGCCCGAAGAGCAACCACAGACCAAGGAGTCACTGCCACCAAGGGAGCAACCACTGAACAACTCAACGTCTAGATATGTCAGTGAGATCAAACATGGGTAGACAAAGAAACCCCCAAAGGAAAGAGAAGGAGGACTCTCCAGAAAAGCAGCTAAGTAATACAGAGGCATGCAACATGACAGATAAAGAATTCAGAATAAGGATCCTAGAGTGCATAAACCGGATGGAGGAAAAAATCGACAACCTCTGCAAGAAGCAAGAAGAAACAGATGAAAAAATCGATAACATATGGAAGAAGCTAGAAGAAACAGATGAAAAAATCGATAACATATGGAAGAAGCTAGAAGAAACAGATGAAAAAATCAACAACCTAAGTAAGACCCAAGAAGAAATGAAGAGTGATATAGCTGCAATGAAAAACTCCATTGAAAGTATCAACAGTAGACTAGGAGAAGCGGAGGACCGAATTAGTGAATTAGAAGACAGGGAAGCAAAACACACCCAAAATGTACTGCAATTGGAGAAAAAAATTAAAAGACAGGAGGAGAGCCTAAGGGAGCTTTGGGACAACATGAAACGAAACAACATACGAATAATAGGAGTACCAGAACAACAGAAGGATGAACAAGGATTAGAAAACCTACTCGAAGAAATAATATCAGAAAACTTTCCTGAGGTGGGGAAGAAAAAAGTCACACAAGCCCAGAGAGTCCCAAACAAGGTGAACCCGAAAAGACCCACACCAAGACACATCATAATCACCATGGCAAATGTTCAGGACAAAGAGAGAATCTTACAGGCTGCAAGAGAGAGACGGAAAGTTACATACAAGGGATCTCCCATTAGATTGTCAAATGACTTCTCAACAGAAACACATCAGGCAAGAAAAGAATGGACTGAAATTTACAAAGTGATGCAAAGCAAAGGACTGAATCCAAGAATACTCTATCCAGCAAGGCTATCATTCAAACTTGAAGGGGAAATAAGAAGCTTCACAGACAAAAAAAGGCTAAGGGAGTTTGTCACCACCAAGCCAGCATTGCAAGGAATGCTAAAGGGACTGATATAAAAATAAGAAATAAAAATCTCAGAAAGAAAACAGCCACACAAAAAAAGAAATGGCTACAAACAAGTACCTTTCAATAATAACTTTAAACGTAAACGGACTAAATGCTCCAAACAAAAGACATCGAGTGGCTGAATGGATAAAAAAACATGACCCATACATCTGCTGTCTACAAGAAACCTACCTCATTAGAAGGGACTCACACAGACTGAAAGTGAAAGGATGGAAAAATATCTTTCAGGAAAATGGAAAGGAAAAGAAAGCTGGGGTAGCAATACTTATATCGGACAAAATAGACCTCAAAGTGAAGGCCTTAACAAGAGATAAGGAAGGCCACTTCATAATACTAAAGGGATCAACACAACAAGAAGATATAACCCTGGTAAACATATATGCACCCAATGTAGGAGCACCCAAATTCATAAAAAAACTCCTGGAAAATATCAAAGGAGAGATCGACAACAATACAATCATAGTAGGGGACTTTAATACACCATTGACAGCACTGGATAAGTCCTATAGACAAACAACCAGCAAAGATATAGCAATCCTAAATGACTCACTAGATCAGATGGACTTAATAGACATCTTCAGAACACTTCACCCCAAAGCCAGAGAATATACGTTCTTCTCAGGTGCTCATGGGACATATTCAAAAATAGACCACATATTGGGTCACAAGCAAAGTATCCCCAAATTCAAGAAGATTGAAATCATAAAAAGCGTCTTCGCAGACCACGATGGCATAATATTAGAAATAAACTACAATAAAAACAACCCAAAATACTCAAACACCTGGAAGCTGAATAGCATGCTATTAAATATTGATTGGGTTACCAATGAGATCAAAGAAGAAATTAAAAACATCCTGGAAACTAATGACAATGAAAACACAACAATCCAAAACCTATGGGACACATTGAAAGCAGTCCTGAGAGGGAAGTTTATAGCTCTACAGGCCTATCTCAAAAAACAAGAAAAAATGGTAGTAAATCATCTAACTCTACAACTCAAAGAATTAGAAAGAGAGCAACAAGAAAACCCCAGAGTGAGCAGAAGGAAGGAGATAATAAAGATTAGAGCAGAAATAAATGACATAGAGACCAAAAAAACAATACAGAAAATCAATGAAACCAAGAGCTGGTTCTTTGAAAGGATAAACAAGATTGATAAACCTCTAGCCAGACTCACCAAGAAGCAGAGAGAGAGGACCCAAATAAATAAAATCAGAAATGATAGAGGCGAAATAACAACAGACCCCACAGAAATACAAATGATTGTTAAAAAATACTATGGACAGCTTTACTCCAACAAACTAGACAACCTGGAGGAAATGGACAAATTCCTAGAAAAATACAACATTCCAAAACTCAATCAGGAAGAATCTAAAAATCTCAACAGGCCAATAACTATGGAAGAAATTGAAGCAGTCATCAAAAAGCTTCCATCAAACAAAAGCCCAGGACCAGATGGCTTCACAGGGGAGTTTTACCAAACATTCAAGGAAGAACTAAAACCTATCCTCCTCAGACTACTACAAAAAATTCAAGAGGAAGGAACACTTCCAAGCTCATTCTATGAAGCCACCATCACCCTAATACCAAAACCAGGTAAAGACAACACAATGAAAGAGAATTACAGGCCAATATCCCTCATGAACATAGATGCCAAAATCCTCAACAAAATCTTAGCAAATCGGATCCAGCAGTACATCAGAAAGATCATACACCATGACCAAGTAGGATTTATCTCAGGGATGCAAGAATGGTACAATATCCGCAAATCAATAAACGTGATACATCACATAAACAAATTGAAAGAAAAAAACCACATGGTCATATCAATTGATGCAGAAAAAGCATTTGACAAAATTCAACACCCATTTTTGATAAAAACTCTCAGCAAGGTGGGAGTAGAAGGATCATACCTCAACATAATAAAAGCCATATATGACAGGCCCACAGCCAACATCATACTCAACGGACAAAAACTAACACCATTTCCCCTAAGAACAGGAACAAGACAGGGATGCCCCCTCTCACCACTCCTGTTCAACATAGTACTGGAAGTGTTAGCCATTGCAATTCGGCAAGAAGAAGAAATAAAAGGCATCCAAATTGGCAAAGAGGAAGTAAAACTGTCCTCATTTGCAGACGACATGATATTATACATACAAAACCCTAGAGATTCCATCAAAAAGCTACTAGACTTAATACATGAATTTGGCAATGTAGCAGGATACAAAATTAACCCCAAGAAATCTGAGGCATTTCTATACACCAATAGTGAACTTTCAGAAAGAGAGATTATAAAAACAATCCCGTTTACCATTGCACCAAAAAAATTAAGCTACCTAGGAATAAACGTAACTAAAGAGGTAAAAGACCTCTACTCAGAAAACTACAGGACGTTGAAAAAAGACATAGAGGAAGACATAAACAGATGGAAGAACATACCGTGTTCATGGATTGGTAGAATCAACATCATTAAAATGTCCATACTACCCAAAGCAATCTATAAATTCAACGCACTTCCCATTAAAATACCAACAGCATACTTCAGAGATCTAGAACGAACTTTCCAAAAATTCATCTGGAATAAAAGAAGACCCCGAATAGCTGCAGCAATCCTGAAAAAGAACAAAGTAGGTGGGATCTCAATACCAGATATCAAGTTGTATTACAAAGCCACTGTTCTCAAAACTGCCTGGTACTGGCACAAGAATAGGCATATAGATCAATGGAATAGAATAGAGAGCCCAGAAATCGGCCCGAACCAATATGCTGAATTAATATTTGACAAAGGAGGCAAGAACATACAATGGAGCCAAGATAGTCTCTTCAATAAATGGTGTTGGGAAAATTGGACAGATATATGCAAGAAAATGAAACTAGACCACCAACTTACACCATATACAAAAATAAACTCAAAATGGATAAAGGACTTAAATGTACGACAGGATACCATAAAAATTCTAGAAGAATCCAAAGGCAAGAAAATTTCAGACATATGCCGAAGCAATTTCTTCACTGATACAGCTCCTAGGGCACTTGAAACTAAAGAAAAAATGAACAAATGGGACTACATCAAAATAAAAAGCTTCTGCACAGCAAAAGAAACCATCAACAAAACAACGAGAAAACCCACTGTGTGGGAAAACATATTTGCCAATGACATATCTGATAAGGGCCTAATCTCCAAAATTTATAGGGAACTCATACAACTTAACAAAAGGAAGATAAACAATCCAATCAAAAAATGGGCAAAGGACCTAAATAGACACCTTTCAAAAGAGGACATTCAGAAAGCCAAGAGACATATGAAAACATGCTCAAAGTCACTAATCATCCGAGAGATGCAAATCAAAACAGCAATGAGGTACCATCTCACACCTGTCAGACTGGCTATCATCAACAAATCAACAAACGACAAGTGATGGAGAGGTTGTGGAGAAAAAGGAACACTTGTGCACTGCTGGTGGGAATGCAGACTGGTGCAGCCACTATGGAAGACAGTATGGAGTTTCCTTAAAAAACTGAAAATGGAACTCCCATTTGACCCTGTGATCCCACTTCTAGGAATATATCCCAAGAAACCAGAAACACCAATCAGAAAGGATATATGCACCCCTATGTTCATAGCAGCACAATTCACCATAGCTAAGATCTGGAAACAGCCTAAGTGCCCATCAGTAGATGAATGGATTAGAAAACTGTGGTACATCTACACGATGGAATACTATGCTGCTGTAAAAAGGAAGGAACTCTTACCATTTGCAACGTCATGGATGGAACTGGAGAGCATTATGCTAAGTGAAATAAGCCAGTCAATAAAGGAAAAATACCACATGATCTCACTCATTCATGGACAATAGAGACCATCATAAACTTTTGAACAATAATAGATACAGAGGCAGAGCTGCCTCAAACAGATTGTCAAACTGCAGCGGGAAGGCCGGGGAGGGTTGGGGGGCAGGAGGTAGGGGGGTAAGAGATCAACTAAAGGACTTGTATGCATGCATATAAGCATAACCAATGGACATAAGACACTGGGTGATAGGGGAGGCTAGGGGACTGTCTAGGGCGGGGGGATAAAATGGATACATATGTAATACCCTTTGTAATACTTTAAGCATTAAAAATAAATAAATAAAAATAAATAAAATGACATTTTTGTGAAAACGCCAAAAAAAAAAAAAAAAAGTTTCCAGCCAACAAAAGCCCAGGACCAGATGGCATCACAGGGGGGTTTTATCAAACATTCAAGGAAGAACTAAAACCTATCCTCCTCAGACTACTACAAAAATTCAAGAGGAAGGAACACTTCCAAGCTCATTCTATGAAGCCAGCATCACCCTCATACCAAAACCACATACAGACAACACAATGAAAGAGAATTACAGGCCAATATCCCTCATGAACATAGATGCCAAAATCCTCAACAAAATCTTAGCAAATCGGATCCAGCAGTACATCAGAAAGATCATACACCATGACCAAGTAGGATTTATCCCAGTGATGCAAGGATGGCACAATATCCACAAATCAATAAATGTGATACCTCACATAAACAAATTGAAAGAAAAAAACCACATGGTCATATCAATTGATGCAGAAAAAGCATTTGACAAAATCCAACACCCATTTTTGATAAAAACTCTCAGCTAGGTGGGAATAGAAGGATCATACCTCAACATAATAAAAGCCATATATGACAAACCCATAGCCAACATCATACTCAATGGACAAAAAGTAACACCATTTCCCCTAAGAACAGAAACAAGACAGGGATGCCCACTCTCACCACTCCTGTTCGACATAATACTAGATGTATTAGCCATTGCAATTAAACAAGAAGAAGAAACAAAAGGCATCCAAATGGGAATAGAAGAAGTAAAACTGTCCTTATTTGCAGATGACATGATATTATACATAACAAACCCTAAAGACTCCCATCAAAAAACTATTAGACTTAATAAATGAATTTGGCAATGTAGCAGGATACAAAATTAACGCCAAGAAATCTATGGCATTTCTATACACCAATAGTGAACTTACAGAAGGAGAGACTAAAAAAACAATCCCATTTACCATTGCACCAAAAAAAATTAAGCTACCTAGGAATAAACTTAACTAAAGAGGTAAAAGACCTCTACTCTGAAAACTACAGGACGTTGAAAAAAGAGATAGAGGAAGATATAAACAGATGGAAGAACATACCATGTTCTTGGATTGGTAGGATCATCATTAAAATGTCCATACTACCCAAAGCAATCTATAAATTCAACGCACTTCCCATTAAAATACCAATGGCATATTTCACAGACCTAGAACGAACTCTCCAAAATTTCATCTGGAATAAAAAAAGACCCCCGAATACCTACAGCGATCCTGAGAAAGAACAAAGTAAGTGGGATCTCAATATCAGATATCAAGCTGTACTACAAAGCCACTGTTCTCAAAACTGCCTGGTACTGGCACAAGAACAGACATATAGATCAATGGAATAGAATAGAGAGCCCAGAAATTGACCTGAACCAATATGCTCAATTAATATTTGACAAAGGAGGCAAGTGCCGGGAGCCGGTCCATGATTGCTGTTTCAAGGGACCTGGCATATATGGCATACGGTTCTTAATATGTTTGCTCACCTTCTTGGCGCTGTGTTTTAACCAAGGTCACCTCTCCGAGAAAGGTTGAATCCCCAGGTAGGGATTTTCCCCTGAAGTTAGGGAGGGAATAAAACCCCTCAACTAAGTGCCAGGTGGGTAATTAATCCCTTTAACTACGAACAATCATGCTTAAACTACATAATCTTTTCTCCCTGGAATGGAGATAAGAAACGCCCTAACCTTTGTAATAGAGATTGATGGGATTGAATCAACTGGTATAAATACAGTTGTAACAAGACAGAAACACTCAGAACTTAGAACAGAACCAAGAGAGACAGAGCCTAGGCACAGAACCTACACAGAACGTTCTCTAGAGACAGAAGAACTTCGCTGGAGAGAACATGGCAAAAGATCCTGGACTGAACCTGACTACAGAAATTGGCAAGAGAACCTGACTAGAACCTGGTGACCGACTGAGCCTGGCTGGAGAACCTGGACAGAACCTGGCTGGAGATCCTAACCAGAACTTTGCTGGAGATCCTGGCTAGAGATCCTGGCTAGGCTGCTGATCAACTGAATGCTGTCTCCGTGTCCTTCCTTCTTCACCGACTCCATCCACACCTTTGGGGACCCCTGGACCCGCTGGGGTTGGACCCCGGCATATGGCGCCCGAACAGGGACCCCTAGGTAAGCGCCCCACACTCGGGACGGATCGGACTCCACCATAGGAAGAGGGTGGATAGTCTTCGCCGACTCCGTCCACACCTTTGGGAACCCCTGGAAAAGGATTCCCCTAGGTAAGCCCCCCCCCATTGAGAACCCCCACACTCGGGACGGATAGGACTCGACCAGGGTACTGCAGACCCCCCTATAGAGGATAAGTAGGGTAAGAAGGTGGATAGTACAGAACTTAGATTGAGAAGATGTGCCATACTGAGTCCAAACAAAGAAGACTCTGTATTGATCCTTAGATTGAGAAGATGTGCCATACTGAGTGCAAAGAAAGAAGACTCTGTATTGATCTTTAGATTAAGAAGATGTGCCATACTGAGTCTAAAGAAAAAAGACTCTGTATTGATCTTTAGATTAAGAAGATGTGCCATACTGAGTCTAAAGAAATAAGACTCTGTATTGATCTTTTAACACATATGCTTGCTAGCAGAGGAATTAAGGTTACTCCCAGTCAGACAGAACATTTTATACAAGAAGTATGTCCATGCTTTTCTGAGGAAGGAAAGGTAAATGTAGAGGCATGGGAGAAGGTAGGCCCAAGGAGCCTTATCCTTAACCCCACTGCAGCCTTTCCACCCCGGGAAAGTGCAGGATTGGCAAGCTCTCCCTGGGGTGATAGATCAGGACTCAGGTAATAGCGGAAAGCGCCAATCCTACTCTTAAAATGGATACAAGAGAGCATTTCAGGTTTTTCTTTTTAATGCCTGCTTTTAAAAAATAAAAAAGGGGGAATTTGCCGGGAGCCGGTCCATCCTTGCTGTTTCAAGGGACCTGGCATATATGGCATACGGTTCTTAATATGTTTGCTCACCTTCTTGGCGCTGTGTTTTAACCAAGGTCACCTCTCCGAGAAAGGTTGAATCCCCAGGTAGGGATTTTCCCCTGAAGTTAGGGAGGGAATAAAACCCCTCAACTAAGTGCCAGGCGGGTAATTAATCCCTTTAACTACGAACAATCATGCTTAAACTACATAATCTTTTCTCCCTGGAATGGAGATAAGAAACGCCCTAACCTTTGTAATAGAGATTGATAGGATTGAATCAACTGGTATAAATACAGTTGTAACAAGACAGAAACACTCAGAACTCAGAACACAGAACTAAGGACACAGGGCTTGGAAGACAGGACCAAGAGAGACAGAGCCTAGGCACAGAACCTACACAGAACGTTCTCTAGAGACAGAAGAACTTCGCTGGCGAGAGCATGCCGGAGGATCCTGGACAGGGACTGGCCTCGGAACCTGGAGGCAGAGCCTGGCGAGAGAGCATGGCAGGGGATCCTGGACTGAACCTGACTGCGGAGACTGGCAGGAGAGCCTGACTAGAACCTGGTGACTGAACCTGACTGGAGAACCTGAGCAGAACCTCTCTGGAGATCGAGACCAGAACTTGGCTGGAGATCCTGGCTAGGCTGCTGATCAACTGAACACTGTCTCCGAGTCTTTCCCTCTTCGCCGACTCCGTCTACGCCTTTGGGAACCCCTGGACCTGCTGGGGTTGGACCCTGGCAGGCAAGAACATACAATGGAGTCAAGATAGTCTCTTCAATAAATGGTGTTGGAAAAATTGGACAGATACATGCAAAAAAATGAAACTAGACCACCAACTTATACCATACACAAAAATAAACTCAAAATGGATAAAGGACTTAAATGTAAGATGGGAAACCATAAAAATACTAGAAGAATCTAAAGGTAACAAAATCTCAGACATATGCCGAAGCAATTTCTTCACTGATACAGCTTCTAGGGCATTGGAAACTAAAGAGAAAATAAACAAATGGGACTACATCAAAATAAAAAGCTTCTGCACAGTGAAAGAAACCATCAACAAAACAACAAGAAAGCCCACTGCATGGGAGAGCATATTTGCCAATGTTATCACCGATGAGGGTTTCATCTCCAACATTTATAGGGAACTCATACAACTTAACAAAAGAAAGATAAACAATCCAATCAAAAAATGGGCAAAGGACCTAAATAGACACTTTTCAAAAGAGGACATTCAGAAAGCCAAGAGACATATGAAAACATGCTCAAAGTCACTAATCATCTGAGAAATGCAAATCAAAACAACAATGAGGCACCATCTCACACCTGTCAGAATGGCTATTATCAACAAATCAACAAACGACATGTGCTGGAGAGGATGTGGACAAAAAGGAACACTCGTGCACTGCTGGTGGGAATGCAGACTGGTGCAGCCACTATGGAAGACGGTATGGAGTTTCCTCAAAAAACTAAAAATGGATCTGCCATTTGACCCCGTGATCCCACTACTAGGAATATATCCCAAGAAAACAGAAACACCAATCAGAAAGGATATATGCACCCCTATGTTCATAGCAGCAGAATTCACCATAGCTAAGATCTGGAAACAGCCTAAGTGCCCATCAGTAGATGAATGGATTAGAAAACTGTGGTACATCTACACGATGGAATACTATGCTGCTGTAAAAAAGAAGGAATTCTTACCATTTGCAACAGCATGGATGGAACTGGAGAGTATTATGCTAAGTGAAATAAGCCAGTCAATGAAGGAAAAATACCACATGATCTCACTCATTTATGGATAATAAAGACCATTATAAACTTATGAACAAAAATAGATATAGAGGCAGAGCAGCCTCGAACAGACTGTCAAACTATAGTGGGAAGGCCGGGGTGGGTTGGGGGAAGGGGGGGGGCAAGAGATCAACTGAAGGACTTGTATGCATGCATATAAGCATAACCAATGGACATAAGACACTGGGGGGTAGGGGAGGCCAGGGGATTGTCAAGGGCGGGGAAAAAATTTAAAAAAGAATTCAGAATAGAGTTAGGTATTAAGAAAAGAATTAGAGATCATACTGCAGACATATTCTTTATAATGCTTAACAACTAGCAGGTACCAATTCTTTGGGTGCTATAATTGAATCAGGCCCAAGTTATGACTTATTTAGCCCTATCTAATCAGCCATGATAGAATACCTTTGGATAAGTAGACTTTCTACTAAAAGCATACCTAACATATTTATAATGTATAACTAAAATCCTACATAATAAAAGGCTAATATGCAAATCGACCAAACAGCAGAACGACCGGTTGCTATGATGTGCACTGACCACCAGGGGCAGATGCTCAGTGCAGGAGGTGCTCCGTGGTGGTCAGTGAGCTCCCACAGGGGGAGCGCTGCTCAGCCAGAAGCCAGGCTCATGGCTGGTGAGCGCAGCACTAAGGATGTCCAACTGATGGCTTAGGCCTGTTCCCTCAGGCTCCCAGACTGCGAGAGGGTGCAGGCTGGGCTGAGGGAAACCCCCCCATCCCCCCAGTGCACTGGACCTCTAGTAAGTTAACAAGGTCCTTTTTTTTTTTGAAAGAGAACTAAATGGCCACTGGGGATAGTTGGATTGATCCTCAGGGAGATCTTTCTTCTTTTTCCTACTAGATATCCAACAAGAAGTATTTCATGTTAGTATTGTCTTTGTCACTATCTACATTTATATGGATAAATATGATTGACTGTTATGAAAATCACATCTACAGCAAGTTTTTCTACTTTGAACAAAGTGACCTTTCTCATTGACATTCACCTGCTGTCCTCTATGTGTCACAGAGGAATGAACCACCAAGTGAGAAATGAGTCATCTATTCAAAGAAAATGCAGCCTGCTAAGACCCATTCTTCTTTTATTTAAGTCACATTAACTTGGAAGTTCAACTGTAGTGACTAGGTGGGATTGTTTTCTCAGGCAGCATATGTAGATGAATCTTATTTTATAATGCTTTATATAAATAAGTCATAGTAGTAAAAAGTAACACAAAATTTAAATTGGTTTGTATTATGTCTGAGATGGATAGTATAATCAAGTGCCTATTCTCAGTCTGAGGAACCATACTATGGTAGCAGTAGGAAAGCAGTTGAAAAAATAATCCCTAAACTACAAGGAGGAAGCAGTTGCTTGAGAACAGACTTCAGATGAACTGCAGAGCTAAAGCAGTCCTGATGATATAAGAAATGTACAAATATGATATGTCTACACAATGATTTGTAGATTTCAAAGTTTAAAAAAATAGTCTCTCATTTGAATCTTACTAGCTGGTGAGTTAGCAGGATATGCATTATGATTATTTTTTAGAGATGAAACAAGTGTCTTGCTCTTAATAGACACTCAATCAGTGGCTAATAAAAGTAGGGGCACACTTGAGCATTTACTGATATGTTTACAATATAACCTAATTTTATATATCTCCGATAATTCATTTTCTATATGTCAGGGTAGAAAGATGCTGGCCAAATGTAAATAAATTTTGAAACTGATTGAATTGCCAGATAGCATGTCAATATAAAAGTAGATTCTGCTCTTTTGATATTGTAATTAACAAAACGTAATATTAGAAAATTTGTGTTGACTATATAAATGCTTTATTACAAGGATAAAAGCTTAGTGAAAGTTGTATAATGCTATATTTCATTGTCTTTCAAGTATTGATTTGATACCAAATCACCTTAATTTAAAAGTTTACATTTTATTTTATATTCTTCTAATGTCCAATTAAATTTAAAATGAATGCAATCATGGTATGGAGCAGATATTTAAAAGTAAACCATTTGTCATTGGAGTAAAATTAGATCATGGGATTTTTTATTTTATTGTTTAAAGTATTACATATGTCTCCTTTTTCCCTGATTGACCCCCCCCCCCGCTGCCATTCCCACCCCCCAGGACAAGCCCCCACAGCCCCAGTGTCTGTGTCCATTGGTTATATTAATATGCATGCATACAAGTCCTTTGCTTGATCTCTTACCCCCCTACCCACCTACCCCCCGCCGCCTTCTCTCTGAGGTTGGAAGGTCTGTTCAGTGTTTCTTTGTCTCTGGATCTATTTTTGTTCATCAGTTTATATTGTTCATTATATTCCACAAATGAGTGAGATCATGTAATATTTATGTTTCTCTGACTGGCTTATTTCACTTAGCATAATGCTCTCCAGCTCCATCCATGATGTTGCAAATGGTAAAAGTTCCTTCTTTTTTACAGCAGCTTAGTATTCCACTGTGTAGATGTACCACAGTTTTTTAATCCACTGTTGATGGGCACTTAGGCTATTTCCAAATCTTAGCTATTGTAAATTATGCTGCTATGAACATAGGGGTGCATATGTCCTTTCTGCTTGGTGTTTCTGGTTTCTTGGGATATATTCCCAGAAGTGGGATTACTGGGTCAAATGGCAGTTCCATTTTTAACTTTTTGAGGAAACTCTATACTGTTTTCCACAGTGGCTGTACCAGTCTCCATTCCCACCAGCAGTGCATGAGGGTTCCTTTTTCTCTACATCCTCACCAGCACTTGTCGTTTGTTGATTTGTTGATGATAGCCATTCTGACAGGTGTGAGATGGTACCGCATTGTCATTTTGATTTTCATCTCTCAGATGATTAGTGACTTTGAGCATGTTTTCATATGTCCCTTGGCCTTCCTTATGTCCTCTTTTGAAAAGTATCTATTTAGATCCATTGCCCATTTTTTGATTGGGTCGTCTTCCTATTGTTAAGTTGCATGAGTTCCCTGTAAATGTTGGAGATTAAACCCTTATCAGTGATAACATTGGCAAATATGTTCTCCCATGCAGTGGGCTTTCTTGTTGTTTTGTTGACGGTTTCTTTCACTGTGCAGAAGCTTTATATTTTGATGTAGCCCCATTTGTTTATTTTCTTCTTAGTTTCCAGGTCATGATATTTATGACAGCCATCAGTTCAATGAAATGTTTCCTCTATTTGTAACTTTGAATTGTTCCATTTTTTAATGTTCATACTTCCATTGTTCATGCCTATTCCTATGTACTAGCTTCCATTCTATTCCTAAAAGTGAGGTGTAGTTTTTAACTTCCTCTGCTTTTAGAGGGCACAATTTCTTGCACATCAGTTTATCAACAAAAGTGATCAATATTTATTGTAGTGCAATTAAAACTCTGATTTATTTGCCAGAGTTAATTAAGACTAATTCCTTGTATTCTTCTAATAAAAATTCTTTTTTAAAAATTCAGGAGAAAACATTAGTACCTTTCTTTTATCATCTTTAAGCAGTTCTCTGGCATAATAATGATATTTTAAATTGGATGAAAATATCATGCAATAATGACACATTTGTATTTCTTATATTGTAATGAAATAGTGATAATGATAGCCCTCCACATTGTTTTTACATTCATTAGGTCACTTAGGCCTTATATTATGTGAATAAATAATTATCATCAAAACATTGTCTCTTACTCAATATGAAAAACATTCTAATTCAAATTTAATCAAACAAGTATTGAGAGTACTAAGGGAATGAGATGTATCTCTTTTGTAAAGTTAGTAAGAACTTACTTCTTTGCTATGGCCAGGAATGCTCCATCCAGAGATGGTCCAAGAGACTGAAAATAAGACTCAAGAAAACAGATGGTTTTAGCAGCTTAATGAAAGAGCAGAGCCTTTACTTAGGGAACTATAATTATAAAGACCTATAATTAGCTTGCTAAATCAGGATGGGGAATTCTCAGCACCTCACAGTAATTATCTAGGGGTATGAAATAACTAAGAACACCTGGAGGTTCCAAAAAGATATATCACCTTAGAGAGGGTAAGCTTCATGGGTATGGGACTTGTGCGCTTGCACAGGTTCCAAGTCTCAGAAGGACCTGCACTTAGCTTAATGCTCTGCTTTTTCTTTCTTGAAGAGCTTAATAACTTCTGAACAGGGGACCCCGCATTTTTCTTTTGCTTTGGGTCTCACAAGTATATAGCCAGACCTGACCTGAGGCGACCTAAGAGAGCAACTTTTGGATGAGGTAGCTGGTTAGCTGGATAGGTAGTGTGAGAAATACCTATGCTGGCAGCTTTGCCAGTAGGACATTAAGTAAACTACAGAGTAGAGAGCAGTGTAGACTGGGCCCTCCTAGGAAGGGAGTATTAATTTGAGAATAATGAACATTTTTGGAGGACTTATAAGAGGAAAAGCAAAAGGAAAGAGATGGATGCTTCTTTATTTTGGTAACTTGTGTCCTACATTATTTAAAATGGATTTTCCAACTATCTTTCTAGTTCAGCATTCTCTAAACATTTCTAATCGCACACTCTTGTAATTATAAAAACATTTAAACATGAATCTCCCTAATACAGGTTTATTAGTTTAAAACTTACATATTGTATTACTATAAAACTATGTTATATATCAGCATTGTCAAATAAAAATACAGTGTGGTACACAAATGAGAGCCACATATGTAATATTAAATTTTCTAGTAACCAAATTAAAAAATAAAAAGTGAAATTAATTTTAATAATGTGTTCTAATTAAGCCAACATATAAAAATATCATTTCAACGTGACATTAATATAAAATTATAATGAGATATTTTACATTTTTCACACTATGTCTTAGAAATCTGGTGTATATTTTAAACTTTCAGCATCCCAATTCAGACTAGCCAAGTATTAAGTGTTTAATAACCATGTGTGGTTAATGGCTACAGTATTTGATAGTGTAGTTTTATATGTTTCGGAACATATTAAATATCAACTAAGGATGTATGAGAATAAAAAAGACAATATAAAAGTCCTGGACCTCGTGGCTTCACAGACAAATTTTACCAAGCATTCAAAGAAAAATTAATATCTGTCTTCCTCAAACTATTGCAAAAAATTCAAGAGAAAGGGAGACTTCCCATCACTTTTTACGAGGCCAGCATTATCCTAATTCCAAAACCAGATAAAGACATTACAAAGGAAGAAATATATAGGCCAATATCTCTGATGAACACAGATGCTAAAGTACTCAACAAGATATTAGCAAATTGGATTCAGCAATACATTAAAAAGATCATACACCATGGTCAAACGGGATTTATTTTGAGAATGCAAGGCTGATACAAGATTTGCAAATCAATAAATGTGATATATCACATAGCAAAATGAAAGATAAAAATCACATGATCATATCAATAGACACAGAACATGCATTTGATAAAATCCAGCACCACTTTTGATAAAAACTCTCAGCAAAGTTGGAATAGAGGGATCAAACCTCAACATAATAAAAGCCTTATATGACAAACCTACAACCAACATCATATTCACTGGACAAAAACTAAAAACATTTCCTTTAAGAATAGAAACAAGACAGGGTTATCTGCTTTCACCACTCTTATTCAACATAATACTAGAAGTCCTAGCCACAGGGATCAGACAAGAAGAAAAAAAAAGTAAAAGGCATCCACATTTGGAAAGAAGGAAGTAAAACTGTCATTATTTGCAGATGACATGATATTGTACATAAAAACCCCTAAAAACTCTACCAAAAAACTACTAGATCTAATAAATGAATTTGGCAAAGTAGCAGGATAGAAAATTAATGTACAGAAATCAGTAGCATATTTACACACTGATAATGAACTACCA
The DNA here is from genome assembly GCF_963259705.1 of Myotis daubentonii. Classification (NCBI taxonomy): domain Eukaryota; kingdom Metazoa; phylum Chordata; class Mammalia; order Chiroptera; family Vespertilionidae; genus Myotis; species Myotis daubentonii. The sequence goes on along the minus strand of NC_081861.1, from coordinate 127,406,496 downwards.
GAAAGAGAAACTAAGAAAACAATCTCATTTACTATTGTAAAAACAGAAAATAAGGTACGTAGGAATAAATTTAACTAAGGAAGTAAAAGACTTGTCAGGACTCAGAGGGAAGGTAGGGGAGGGTGGGGGTAAGGGGGAGAGATCAACCAAAGGACTTATATGCAAGCATACAGGCCTAACCAATGGACACGGACAACAGGGGGGTGAGGGCATGAGTGGGGGTACAGGGGGTAACATGAGATAAGGACACACATGTAATAAATTAATCAATAAAATAATTTAAAAAATAAAATAAAATATTATTTAGAAAAAGAAAAACTATAGGACATTGAAGAAAGAAATTGAGGAAGATACAAATAAGTGGAAGCATATACCATGTTCATGGATTGGTAGAGTTAACATAATTAAAATGTTCATACTACCCAAAGCAATTTATAGATTCAACACAATGCCTATTGAAATACCAATGACATATTTCACATATCTATAACAAATAATCCAAAAGTTTATATAGAACAAAAAAGACTCCAAATAGCCTCAGAAATCTTGAGAAAGTAAAACAAAGTTGGGGTATCACAATACTTGATATCAAATAATATTGTAAGGCCATAGTAATCAACACATCCTAGTATTGGCACAAGAGCAGACTTATAAACCAATGGAACAGAACACAGACCCCAGAAATCAACCCACACCATTATGGTGAATTAATATTTGACAAAGGAAACAAGAGCATACAATGCAATAAAGACAGTCACTTCAGTAAATGGTGCTGGGAAAATTGGACAGATACATGCAAAAATATTTAACTAGACCACTTTCTTATATCATATACAAAAATAAATGGAATAAAGTTAAAATGGATTAAAGACTTTAAGTTAAGAAACCATAAAAATCTTAGAAGAAAATATAGGTAGTAAAATCTCAGACATCTCTTAGAGCAATATTTTTTTCTGCGGTATCTCCTAGGACAAGGGAAACGAGAAAAAGTAAACAAGTGGGACTACATCAAACTAAAAAGTTTGTGAACAGCCAAAAAAAGCCATAAAAATAAAAAAGGAACTCACTATATGGGAGAACATATGTGCCAATGATACATCAGATAAAGGGTTAATTTCCAAAATACATAATGAACTTATACAACTCAACACCAGGAAAACAAACAATCCAATAAAAAATGGTCAAAGGACCTGATATGGTTCTCTCACATCAGTGTTTCTCTCTGTCTCTCCCTCTCCCACTCTCTCTAAAAATCAATGGGAAAATATCCCAAGTAAGGATTAAAATAAATACATACATACATACATACATACATACATACATACACACATACTTATAAAAAAGAAAGTAATATAAAAGGAATTTCCAAGTTCTAATATTTCCCCCATATTTTAATGGATGGCCTTGCAAATCATGGGGTATGAGTATCACACATTGAAAACTAGTGGTTTAGTATTTGGAAAATACCATCTTTGGAAAACACAGCCTGCTACAAATTCCTTAACTGTTTTGTAAAGTTGAGGCTCTAGGAAACTGCACTGTACTGATCTCTCTGGCATATTGTTTCTGGGAACATACATATTCCTCTTTGGGAAGCTCAAAAAGAAATATAAGAAACTGTAGTTGCAGCTAGGATATATCAGGTCATGGAAGACTTTTTGTACCATGCCATGGAGCTTGAACTTTATCTCATTGGTGATTTTTCAGCAGGGGAATAGCATAGTCAGTTGTACGTTTAAATAGATTCCTCTAACTGCAGTGGGAGGATGTATTTAAAAGGCCAAGACAGGGCCTAGGGCAAGTAGAAAGTAAAATAGTATATTACAGCAATGGTCTCAGCTTGCTCACCAGATCTCATCTGATACACATGCTTGCTTATTAAGATGTTCTACTTGGAGCACTTGTCAAGTGAAGTTTTAAATAGTAACAGAAGAAGCCACTGAAAAAGCATGTTAATGGAAATGTTAAATGTTTGATTCTTAGTAACTTTGAGCCTTTGCTTCAGAGCATCCACTATTTCTTTCTCCACATTGTTTTTCTACTTCCCCCAAATCCAAAAACATTTATCTTAAAGATCTCTTTGTCAACTGTCCCCATGGTAACCGTATACCCCAAAGAAGTCAAAGGCCTAGAGTGTAGGGGTGGAGTTGGTGGATATCAGGGCTATATTAAGACAATTGAGGAACATTCCAAAGAACAGTTGATCTATATTTTTCAAAAATGTCAATATCATTTTAAAAACCTAAGGAATTATTTTAGATCAAAAGAAATTAAAGAAAAAAGAGATTAAAGAACTATGGTAACTAAGCACAATCCTGGACTGGATCCTGGATTGAAAATATTTACTATAAAGGACATTTTGGGGATCACTGGAGACATTTGTGTATTATGTATTAAACTAGGGGCCCGGTGCACGAAATTCGTGCACTGGGTGTGTGTGTGGTGGGGGGGAGTGCCCCTCAGCCCAGCCTGCCCCCTCTCACATACTGGGAGCCCTCAGGCATTGACCCCCATCACCCTCCAATCGCAGGATCGGCCCCTTGCCCAGGCCTGACAGAGGCGTCAGGCCTGGGCAAGGGACCCTCATTTCCCCCCATCACTGGTTCTGCCCCCAGCCCGGGCCTGATGCCTCGGCCAGAGGCGTAGAATCCCATCACCCTCCGATCGCCTGATCGGCCCCTTGCCCAGGCCTGACGCCTCCGCCAGAGGTGTCAGGCTTGGACAGGGGACCCCCATCTCCCCCTGATCACTGGCTCTGGCCCCCGCCCAGGCCTGAGGCCTCTGGCCCAGGAATCATGCCTGGGCAGGGGACCCCCATCTCCCTCCGATTGCTTGCTCCACCCCCCGCCCAAGCCTGACGCCTCTGACCCAGGCTTCAGGCCTGGGCAAGGGGACCATCATATCCCCCCAATCCCCGGCTCAGCCCCCGCCCAGGCCTGATGCCTCAGCCAGAGGAGTTGACCCTCATCAACCTCCGATCACCAATCACCGGATCGGCCCCTTGACCAGGCCTGAGGCCTCTGGCAGAGGTGTCAGGCCTGGGGAGGGGACCCCCAGCTCCCCGCGGTTGCAGGCTCCGCCCCTGCCCAGGCCTAACGCCTCTGGCTGAGGCGTCCGGCTCAGGCAGTGGGGACCCGCAGCTGCAGCGGCCCCGCAATTGTGGGCTCCGCTTTAGGCCCAGGCAAGGGACCCCTAGCTCCCGGGACTGCCAGCTTCGACCGTGCCCAGTTCCCATCACTGGCTCCACCCCTACTTCCTGCTATCACTGGCCAGGGCGGCAAAGGCGCCTGATTCTCCAATCATGGCTGGGGGGCAGGGCCAAGGCGGCCCCAGGGCCGCCTTGGCCCTGCCCCCCAGCTCTTAGCTCCCCCCTGGGTTTCCGATCACTGTCAGTGGCAGGGGGCTTCTTCCTGCTTTCCCTTTCGCCTCCCTGCATTGTGCCTACATATGCAAATTAACCGCCATCTTGTTGGCAGTTAACTGTCAATCATAGTTGGCAGTTAATTTGCATATAGCCCTGATTAGCCAATGAAAAGGGTATCGTCGTACGCCAATTACCATCTTTCTCTTTTATTAGATAGGATAGTATTGTGCCCAGCTGGAGTAGCTCAGTTGGTTGAGCATTGTCCTGTGCAACTAAAGATTTTCTGTTGGATTCCCAGTTAGGGCACATATAAAAGGCAATGGACCAATGTTTCTCCCTTCCTCTCTCTAAGCATGTACTCAGATGAAGTTTAAAAAGAAAATTTAAAAATTTTAAATAGTATTGTATCAATATTATGTTTTCTGAATTTGACAATTGTAAAATAGCTATGTAAAGGAGTGCCCTTATTCTTAAAGAGATACACATTAAAACATTTTAAAGAAGGGTTATAATATCTGCAACCTAACATGACTCAGCAAAAATTAGAACATACTTAGGCACCCTATCTAATAAAAGAGAAACATGGTAATTAGCGTACGTCCGCTATCCTTCCCATTGGCTAATCAGCGAGATATGCAAATTAACTGCCAGCCAAGATGGCAGCCAGCAGCCAGGCAGCTTGAAGCTAACATGAGGCTTGCTTGCTTCAGTGACAGAGGAAACCAACATTCCCAGCCTGCCTTGCCGGCCTCTGAGCCTGCAGTCTGAAACATAGTTACAAATATAGAAGCTAAACAAAACCCCAGAAACCTGCTTTCAGCCAGCCAGGATCTCAGAGCTGGAGTTGATACAGTGTTTCGATTATAGAACCCAAATAAACCAGATACCTGCTTTCAGCAGCGGAGGCCTCAGAGCTGGAGCCAGAGCTAAAGCTGGCCCAGAATAAAAAAAGAAAGAAAAAAAGGAGAAGTTGGAAGCTTCAGTCACCCGCCAGCCTGAAAACAGCCCTCAGCCCCTCACCCAGACTGGCCAGGCACCCCAGTGGGGACCCCCACCCTGAAGGGTGTGTGATCAGCTGCAAACAGCCATCATCCCCTCACCCAGGCTGACCAGGCACCCCAGTGGGGACCCCCACTCTGATCCAGGACACTCTTCAGGGCAAACCAGCTGGCCCCCACCCATGCACCAGGCCTCTATCCTATATAGTAAAAGGGTAATATGCCTCCCAGCACCGGGCTCAGCGGAGCTGCAAGGCCTCCCAGCACTGGGATCAGCGGAGCTGAGAGGCCACCCGGCACCGGGATCAGTGTGACAGGGGGCAGCGCCCAAACCCCCTGATCGCCCTGCGGCTCTTTGTGTGACAGGGGGTGGGAACACAACCTCCCTATCCACCCTGCTCTGTTCATGACAGGGGAAGGCCCCCAACCCCATGATCAGCCCTGCTCTGTGCATGATAGGGGGGAGCTCCCCAACCCCCTGATCGCCCTGTGGCTCTGTGTGACAGGGTGCGGCGCCCCAACCACCTGATCGGCCCTGCTCTGTGTGTGACAGGGTGCGGCACTCCAAGCCCCTGATCGGCCCAGCTCTGTGCATGACAGGGGGGAGCTCCCCAACCCCCTGATTGGCCCTGCTCTGTGCGTGACAGGGGGTGGCACTGCAACCTCCCCATCGACCCTGCCTTGAGTGTGACAAGGGGCGTTGCCCCAACCCCCCAATCGGCCCTACCCTGAGCGTGACTGAGGGTGGCATTGCAACCTCCCAATCCGCCCTGCTCTGTGCATGACAGGGGGCGGCGCCCCACTCCCCAATCGGCCCTGCTCTGAGCCCGACCAGGGGCTGCACCTAGGGATTGGGCCTGACCTCTGCCAGCAGGTCATTATCTCCTGAGGAGTCCCAGACTGCAAGAGGGCACAGGCCGGGCTGAGGGACCCCCCCTACCCGCTGAGTGCACAAATTTTTGTGCACCAGGCCTCTAGTCCTATATAATAAGAGAGAAACATGCAAAATAACGATCCCTCCGCCACAAAGATGGCTGTACCCACAGCTGAGGCCGAGTTCCCATAACAAACCTTAAGGAGCAATCAGCAGGGACCTGAGGCCATGCCCCTCCATGGGGCTTGACGGGGGACTTCAGGCCACGCTCCCCACCCTGGTGCCAGGCCGGGGGACCTGATGCTGCACCCCTCGCATGGCAGGGCTTGACAGGGGACCTCAAGGTGCACCCCCCACCCTGGTGCTGGGCTGGAGGAACTCAGGCTGATCCCCTGCCTGGTGCCAGGCTGGGGGACCTCAGGCCATGCCCCCCACCCTGGCACCAGGCCAGGGGATCTGAGTCTGTGCCTCCCACCCCGAGCCAGACCAGGGGACCTGAGGCCACGCCCTCCACCCAGAGAGACTTGACAGGGGAACTCAAGGTTCGCCCCCCGCCCTGGTGCTGGGCCGGGGGACCTCAGGCCATGCCCCCACCCCAATGACAGGCCGGGGGACCTCAGGCCATGCTCCATGCCTGGCGGAGCTTAATGGGGGACACTCAGGCCACACCCTCCACCCTGGCACCAGGGTGGGGGATGGCAGGCCGCTCGCCCTGCTCAGCGGGACTTGACGGGGGACCTTAGGCCATGTCCTCTGCCCCAGCCTGGGCTGAGGGACCTCAGGCCGCACTCCCCCACCCTGGCGCCAGGCCAGGGGACCTGAGGTTGCGCCCCCCACCCAATGGGGCTTGACAAGGGTGGGACCGGCCGGGTCTGGATCTAGCCCAATGAAGGGGGGCCAGCTGGGTCTGGGTCTCGCGCGATTTTGAGGCACACGTGGGTAGGTGAGGACTTGACTCTTGGTCCCGTGGTGCACCTCAGACTCTGACAGGAGGAAGATTTTCATATACATTTTACTAATTTTCTTTCATCTCTGACACTTCTATTATAGAGAAAGGGCAAATAGCAATATTAAAATATTTCCTCTAATTAATCCCCTTTTAATGTGCACAAATTTCGTGCACTGGGCCACTAGTATATTTATATACTATATAGAAAAAGCTGATGCAAATGTGCCAAAAAGCAAATGTGGCAAAAATGTTAGCAGTTGGTAATCTTGGTAAAGAAGTATAAGTTATTCGTTGTGCTATTTTTTATAATTTTTATGTATATTTAAATTTTACAAAAAGATCTCTTTTACAGATCCAGTTGAATACTTTTAAATATAATGATATAATGTATGAGGTTTGCTTCAGAATAATGGCAGGTGGGGAGTGAGAGTTGGTGGAAGTATAGATGAAATAATTATCAAGAGTTATAGATTATTGAACCTGGTTGATAGCTATATGGGTGTTCATTGTATTATTTTGTCTGTTTTGATATATGTTTAAAGATATCCATAATAAAATGCTCTAAACAAAGAAGAGTATGGTGCCCCATTCTCATAAATAAGTAAAAGGAACAATGCTAATACTTAATAGGACAGAATTCCATATTAATTTTAACTTTGCCAAGTCTACTTTAAGGTGGGGGGTGGGCGGTGAAGGGGTGGTGGGTGGGTACAGATATAAAATATCATATTTTTTCATAAAGAATTTTTTGGATGCTGCTGTTGTATTGGTGTCCTAGCACATACTTAATTTGTTTATTGGATAATTCAGGATTGGTTGAATTAGAGAGATGAATTAAAAAGAAAATTAGGGAACTGTATAATATATTTATTCTGGTTGAAAAATTTACATGATAAAAAAGAAATTTCCAGGAGGGTCTCCATTTTTTTCACATACTAGATTGTTCAAGTGTTGATATGAATGAAGCTAAGAAGTCAGTTGATAAAAGTCTAAATACTTCTATGTTTTCCCAATGTTTTAGAGACTGAGAGGTTTCTAGCTCAGCTGTTTTCCTTTCATAACCCCTCCTAAACCTCACATATAAATGTTCATCTGCCAAACATCTGTCAGAAACAATTCATACAAAATTCCAAATTCTTGATCAGATGCAAACTCTTGTTTCACACTTGGCTTTTTTCAAAATTCCCTAGGTAACACTTTTCCATATTTACAGAAAAATGAAAATAATTCTGCCAAGAATTATGAATTATATTTTGAATTCAGTTATGAGGCCCTTTGAAGAGCACACAAAAACATAGGCTGTTTTGTGTTACCTTATGGATTATGAAGGGGTTAACACTGGAAAAGGACTTTAATAGGGGAAAAATGTTGTGAGACACACCACAGTGAAAAGACAGGGTTTTTTTTGTTCATTCCATTGCTTAAGAGATTGATAGCCATCTTTGAAATTCAAGTATTTCCACACTTGTATACATTATCTGTTCACATTAGAGAACTATATGTGATACCAACAAACGCTGAACACTAGCAGAAATGGTTGGTATTCAAATAAAATAATTTCTAGGTCACACTACTCAGGCCTTACCTATGGTACACAAAAAGTCCACTAAGTTTCAAGGTTATTTGGAAAAGAATAAATTAATATCAGCAACAAGTAGGGGAGTTACAAAATATATAGAGAATATATAAAATCTGTTTGACTAATTTTACAAATATTATGCTATAGATTTTCATTCAATAATTAAAATATAGAAGTAGTATACATCATTAGAGAAAATTAAAATCTCAGAAACATGGAACATGTGTTTTGAACCTTAACAGACATATAAACACAAATTCAAAACTGCCAGATAATTTGATAAATATTTACCATAGAAATAATATAATGTGTTACGAAATTTTAAAAATTATTTGAATATAAAAATAAAAGTACACTTAATTGTCCCTTAAATTATTGGTAATCTATATAATAAAAGCCTAAGCGATGGTTATGGTGGAATGACCAGAATGATCGGTCACTATGATGCGCACTGACCACCAGGGGGCAGACACTCAATGCAGGAGCTGCTCCCTGGTGGTGAGTGCGCTCCCACAGGGGGAGAGCTGCTCAGCCAGAAGCCGGGCTCATGCCTGGCAAGCGCTGAGGCAGTGGCAGGAACCTCTCCCACCTCCATGGCAGCATTAAGGAGCAGTGAGCTGAGCGGTAAGGAACAAGCAGGCAGGCGGGCAGTAAGGAGCGAGGGGTCCCGGACTGGGAGAGAGTACAGGCTGTGCTGAGGGAGCCCCCCCCCAAGTGCACAAATTTCACGCACGAGGCCTCTAGTCATGAATATAAAAGTAATTGCCAAAAATATAGGGAAATACGTCAACTATTTTATGTTTCTTTAAAAGGGGGAAATTTCATTAACATATTAATAAAAACCTTACCATTTATAGATATAAAATTGAATTAATAAAAGTCATTGTAGTATTTCTCTATGCTATAAAATTATAATAAATACCTACTTAATGTGGTAAGTACTAAAAAGTAAGTTTAGATGAGCCTGAAACATTGGATTGAAATAAATAATGATGTTATGTATATTTGTGAAAAGAAAGGAGTTGTAAATGACTAGAATAAAGAATTTCAAGTACTTTAAATTCAGAGTAAACAATTCCAAGTATATTAGGATAAAGCTTCTGTGAAATTATCCTGTTCTCTTAAATCACTCTAGAAAACTCTTGTTTTAGATATAGCAGTTCCTATTTCCCCTCTCTTCATTTGGTTCTACATAGTTATGACTGAATCAATTTATGGCTAAAATGTGATGAAATATTTATTGGTAGAGTGAAGATATCCCAACTTTCGCAACTGAAAGATCAACTATGACTTCAGTCATTTGGGCTTATTCCTCAGCACTGTCTGGGCATAGCAGATTCTCTATAATACAAAAGGAAAAAAACACACCAAAAATTATAAGTTGAACACGTTTTTTCCTACTGCATTTCCCATTGTGCATTATTAATACAACAATATTCTAGGAGTCTGAAATATATTTCAAAATATATGAATAAAATTACTCATGCTTACAGTATGAATTTTGGTGTATTGTTTTTGATCAATCAAAGCAGTATCTTGTTGCAGATAAGCTGCCAGGTGGTACGGGAGAATTAATCAGCTGGACACTCAAAAGATATTCAGAAAAGTAGCCTTTAATTGCAGATGCACTAGTGCCATGACTCAGGGGAGTCAGCCTCCAAATCCTGAGTGATAAATATAGACAAAGCTATCCCTTTATACCTTTAGTTCCTCTGTCCCCCAAATATGGATCAGGCTTCCAGACTTTTTGCAGCCCCCCGTGAGAAGGGATGGAGGAAATGAGATTACACTCAGAGGCCTGTCTGGCACCAGTGTTGCCAATCCCCTCAGGAGGTTGTATATGGTTCATGGTTTTGGCCTTTATAAAATTGGGAGTATTCCGGGAAACAGGTTCTGCAAGGCAGGACAGGCATCACAGGTAAGAATGGAGTGTATCGGAAAGCAAGAGTGTGTGTCAGAATGCAGGCTACTGGCACAGATTCAAATAGCCAGCCCCCCCACCCCCAAATGTCTTATTTTCCCCTTCATCTTTGTTTATATATAAATACGAATTCTAGAACTATACATGATTTTAGAATTCATAAAATGGACAAATTCTTATTTTTCAGTTGAAAGAAGTAAAGCCTCAAGAAGGCCTTGGGGTTGCAAATCTGAAGTGCATTCTGCATTGTTTCCTGTTAGGGTTCCCAGTGGATTTGAGCCCCAATTAACCACAATACTATCAGTGGTTGGCAAACTGCGGCTTGCGAGCCACATGAAGCTCTTTGGCCCCTTGAGTGTGGCTCTTCCTAAGCCTTAGGAGTACCCTAATTATGTTAATAACAATGTATCTACTTATATAGTTTAAGTTTAAAAAATTTGGCTCTCAAAAGAAATTTCAATCATTGTACTGTTGATATTTGGCTCTGTTGACTAATGAGTTTGCCGACCACTGACCTAGCTCAATAAAGGGGCTCTTTTATTGCTTTTCCTTCCCTATTTCAGCCTTTTCAAATCCCCAAAATAAACCACCTACATGTAAGCCCTTGTGTCTTTTGGGGAACCCAAGGTATAGATTTCAGAATGTTACTATTATAAACAAAGTTCGATGTGTGGCATTAAGGAAAATGAATTTGAAAGGAAAAACAGCTCCTAAAGTTTGTATTCCTTTCAAAAAATAATAAAAATAATTTTTACTTGTATTTTAGAAATAGATCTTTATGCTTTAAAACTTATATTTATAAATTATGTTACATGATGTCTAAATCTAAGTGATTTGTCTTAATTTAACCTTATTATCATGAAAAGAAACAATGAAAAATGAAAGTGAATTCCATTCTCCATTCTGTATCTTAGAGTTGTTTTTCTGGAAAGCTTGTGAGGCTATGTGTACATAACAACAAAATATCCCATCAATTAATTTTAAATAATCATGTCACTGGGTTACAGTTGTATTGATAGCCCAACTGTGACAGTAATTTTCTATTAAGTAATATAAAACCCAACTGAAACTGACTTATTATCCTACATAACCATAAGTCTGGTGGTAAGATTTTCTTTTTGTGTGTTAAGAACATTTAACATAAGGTCTATTCTCTTTGCAAATTTTAAGTATTCAATATAGTATTGTTAGCCATAGCCACTATGCATTATAGTAGACCTCAAGAAATTAAGACACCCTCTGGAAATGTGCATTCCCAACTGTGGATTGAAAATATGAGTTGATTCTTGTAAAATACAGGCATGAACTCCAGCTGGCCTGCTAAAGATACCCAGCCCACACAGGCTACAAAGGGGAAGCTCCTATACAAGGCCATGTTTTTAAGACCGGGAGAGGTTGCTATTTCACCTATTTAATAAGAAACAAACACAGAGAGACAATCTTAATGAGGAGGCATAAAAATGTTTTTGAAATGAAAGAACAGGAAAAAACTCCAAGAAAAAGAATGAAACAAACTGGAGACAAGCAATCTACCAGAAAAAAAGAATTTATAACAATGGTTACAAAGATGCTCAGTGATCTCAAGAGAAGAATAAACTCAGTGAGAACTTCAAAAAAGGTATAGGAATATAAAAAATAACCAGTCAGAACTGAAAAGTACAATAACTAAAATGAAAAATACTCTTGAGGTAATCAACAGGAAATTAGATGATGCAAAAAAATGAGTCTGTGAGCTAGAAGACAAAGTAGTGGAAATCACTGACTCAGAAAAGCACAAGGAAAAAGAGTTTTAAAATTTTTTTTAAGAATTTTAAAAAATTTTTAAGAATTTTAACAGAACTCTGGTACCACATCAAGCATACCAACATTTGAATCATAGGAGTTTCTGAAGGGGAGGAGAGAGAGAAATGACGGGAAATTTATCTAAAGAAATAATACCTGAAAACTCCCTAATCTGGTGAAGGAAACAGACATCCAAATCCAAGAAACACAATGAAACTAAAGAGGCCCATACCAATATACATCATAATTAAAACAGCAAAAGTTAAAGAGAGAATCTTAAGAGTAGCAAGAGAAAAGCAGCGATTTAAGTACAGTGGATCTCTCATAAGGCTTCAGCAGATTTTTCAGCAGAAACTTTGAAGACCAGAAAGGAATGACATGATATATTCAAAGTGATGAAAGGGAAAAATATACAAGCAAGAATACTCTACCTATCAAGGTTATAATTCAAAATTGAAGGTGAGATAGTTTCTCAGACAAGCAAAGTCTATAAAAGTTCATCACCATTAAAATGGCAGTGTAAGAAGTGGAAAAGAAAAGGCCCAAACTAAAAATAATAAAAGATAGGGGGAAAGTCTCATTGATAAAGGCAAACCATTTAGTAAGTGTAGTTGATCAATTATAAAGCTAGTAGGATGGTTAAAAGACAGGGGTCGTGAGAGCATGTGTAACTATAGTAATAAGTTAAGGTATAAACACACACACATACAAAGATGTAAAATATGATGTCAAAAACACAAATATGCAGGAGTAACTAAAAATGTAGTACTTTTGGAATGTGTTTGAACTTAAGCGACCTGCTGGGGTCCAGCCCCAGTGGGTCCAGGGGTCCCCAAAGGTGTGGACGGAGTCGGCGAAGAAGGAAGGACCATGGAGGCAGCGTTCAGTTGATCAGCATAGTAAGGTTCTCCAGCCAGACTCCATCCAGGCTCTCCAGCCAGGCTCCACCTCCAGGCTCCGAGGCCAGTCCCTGTCCAGGATCCTCCGGCATGCTCTCGCCAGCGAAGTTCTTCTGTCCCCAGAGAACGTTCTGTGTAGGTTCTGTGCCTAGGCTCTGTCTCTCTTGGTCCTGTCTTCCAAGCCCTGTGTCTGAAGTTCTGTCTTATAAGTTCTGTCTGTTGTTGTCTTGTTGCATCTGTATTTATACCAGTTGATTCTAATCCTGTCAATTTCTATTACAAAGGTTAGGGCGTTTCTTATCTCCATTCCAGGGAGTAAAGATTATGTAGCTTAAGCATGATTGTTTGTAGTTAAATTGATTAACTACCCGCCTGGCACTTAGTTAAGGAGTTTCATCCCCTCCCTAACTTCAGGGGAAAAATCCCTACCTGGGGATTCAACCTTTCTCGGAGAGGTGACCTTGGTTAAAACATAGCGCCAAGAAGGTGAGCAAACATATTAAGAACCGTATGCTATATATGCCAGGTCCCTTGAAACAGCAAGGATGGACCGGCTCCCGGCAGCGACCCTTAACTTAAAATAGACTGCCATAAACATAGCTTGCTATATATGAACCACATGGTACCAAAAACCAAAATCCTATGGATACACAAAAAGTTAAAAAAAGGAATCCAAACAAATCATTGAACAAAGTTAACCATGTTCAGGAAAATAACTCAAGAGAAGAAGAAAGGAAGAGAGAATTGCAATAAAAACAACCAGAAAGCAATAAAATAATGACAAGTACATACCTATACATATTAACTTTAAATACAAGTGGACTAAATGCTCCAATCAAAAGACATAGGATGGCTGACTGGATTAATAATTAAAAAATCAAGATCCTTGCTTATGCTGCTTACAAGGACTCGTTTCAGATCGAAAAATACACACAAACTAAAAATGAAGGGACAGAAAAAGATATTTCATGCAAATGGATATGAAAAGAAAGCTGAGGTAGCAATACTCATATCAGACAAAACAGACTTTAAAACAAAAACTGTAGGTATATTCAGAAGGACATTACATAATAATAAAGGGTATCCAACAAGAGTATATAACACTTATAAACATGTATGCACATAACATAGGAGCACCTAAATACATGAAGCAAATACTAACAGACATAAAGGGAGAGATTGACGCTAATATAATAATAGTAGGGGACTTTAACACCCCATTGACATCAATGGATAGATCATCTAGAAAGAAAACTAACAAGGAAACAGTGGCTTTAAAGGACACATTAGATCAGATTAACTTAATAGATATTTACAGAACATTCCATCCCCAAATAGCAGAATATACAATTCATTTACACATTAAACATTTTCCAGGACAGACCACATGTTAGGCGATAAAAGACAACTCAGTAAATTTAAGAAGATAGAAATCATGTCAAGCATCTTTTCCCGTCAGAATATTGTGAAATTAGCAATTAATTACAATAAGAAAACTGGAAAAAAACACAAACACCTGGAAGCTAAAAACAATGCTATTAAACAACTAATGTGTTAATGAAAATATCAAGGAAGAAATAAAAAAATAACTTGAGATAAATGGTACCTTTAATTTAAAGGGAATAAATATTGTGAGTCCTGAGAAAAAAAACTCCATACTGTTTTTATTTTATTTTTATTCCATTAAATATACCAATAATTAAATTAACTGTAAGTGATTAAATTATACATGGATGCCTTTTCTTACTGGAAATATAGAGGAGCACTAAAATCACTAAATTACTATGAAAGTACATTTGAAATACCACCAAGTTACCATCTACAGGTAAAATGTTAAGCTGATGATGAAATCTTTCTATAGCAGAAAAAATGAATACTAGAAAGCTCATGGATAATATCAAAAAATGTGTTCAACCATTCTTTCAATAAGTTAGTTACAAATAATGTTTGGGGGCAGTTACAAAAACAAATACATTAGCAATCAGGGAGCTTTCTATAAACAAACACTGAATTTGGGGGATTTTAATTACATTCCATTTATATCTTTGACTGCTGTCTTCTTTTTCTTGGCATGAAATTATTCTCTGGGCTAAATGTGGGGCCAAGGACAGTCAATTCCCATCACAACATTGCCAAGTGTGACCCAAAAGTTGAAAGACGATGATTTAGAATAATCAAGCAGCTAAGGAAATATGTTTTGGGTAGAAATGGCTGCCTTTGCCTGGAAAAGCATAACCCTTGAATAGAATGGCAATATTCTTGGGTAGGATAAGGAAAATGCTTGCAAAATCCTGGATAACTTGCAGCAAACCCATTTTTAAAAACTTACTGAAGAAATATTATCCAATGGATGATGTTTACCTGGTTTGACCCTCTAATCTAAGTGTTTCATATTCATAAATAGAAGATTCAAATAGGGTTCACCTAATCTAGATATTGGTCTATCATTTTAAAGATGTTTTGCAATTCAAGACTTTGTAGATATAACAAAAGGGTTGTTGAAAATTATTGAACCCTCAGAATTACATGAGGTTTACGTATATTTCTTCAAATAATAAACTTTAACATAAATATAAACAATAAACTCTAACAGATATGTGGGACTAAAGGGGAGTTTGGTATACAATTTTACTTCTTCTTTGTTAACTAATGAAAATTATTTGCCAGGGTTGCTAGGGAGTTTTGTGTTTTCTGGTCTGGCGTAGATTCCTAGAACATAGCATACTGTTTCTTCCTTTTGAACCTCAGCTCATGCTTTCAACTCTTTTTGGAATACACTAGATCCCTCCACCCTAACCAATACACACATTTACTTGAGTAATTAATTCTCATTCAGTATGATTTCCTCTTCAGTATTGTATAAATACTTGTTCATATCTGGGCAACTTAAAAAATGTAGCTATCTGTTTAAATATCTTATTCATCTTTGTAATTCTGGTGCCTAGACATAATAATGTTCAATAGAATGCATCCACTGTATTCATAGAAAAGTTCCAATGTGGTGCTTGATCTCCTGCCTATTATTTCATTTTACCAGGAATAATTAATTATAAACTTACCAAGTAAAAGAAATTTCTTGCCATTTGAAAGCCACTAAAAAAAAGTATATGCCTTTTATTTCTTACTAGAGGCCCAGTGCACAACAGTCGTGCACTGGGGGGAGGGGTCCCTCATCCCAGCCTGTACCCTCTCAGAGTCTGGGACCCCTCAGGGGATGTCCGACTGCCGGCTTAGGGGAGCAGGCCTAAGACAGCAGTTGGACATCCCCTGAGGGGTTCTTAGTGCTGCTGTGGAGGCACGAGAGGCTCCTTCCACCGCTGCTGTGCTTGCCAGTCGTGAGCCAGGCTTCCGGCTGAGCGGCACTCCCCCTGTGGAGCACACTGGCACATTGACCACCAGGGGGCAGCTCCTGCATTGAGCATCTGCCCCCTGGTGGTCAGTGCTTATCACAGCGACCGATTGTTCCACCTTTCGGTCAATTTGCATATTAGGGTTTTATTATATAGGTTTGACTTTTTATTGGATTTATTGGGGTGACACTGGTTAACAAAATTATAGATGTTCCAGCTGCACAATTCTACAGCATATCATCTGTACTCTGTATTGTGTTCACCACCCCAAGTCGAGTCTCCTTCTATCACCATTTACCCCCTATACCCACTTCTACCTCCCATCTCCTTTCCCACCCCAGCAATCACCACACTGTTGTCTGTATCCATGAGTTTTTCTCTTTTTTCCCCCTTTTTTTGATCAATCCCTCCACCACCCTACACAGAACCCCTCCAACAGCTGTCAGCCTGCTCTCTATGAATCTGTCTCTATTTTGATTGTTAGTTCATTAGATTCCACATACGAGTGAAATCATGTGGTACTTTTCTTTGTCTGTCTGGCTTATTTCACTTAGCTTTTAAATCCTAAGCTGTCAGTGGTACATCCCCTGAGGGCTCCCAGACTGTGAGAGGGGGCAGGCTGGGCTGAGGGGGGACTCCCCACGCAATGCACAAATTTTATGCACTGGGCCTCTAATATCTTATCTAATAAAAGAGTAATATGCAAATTTACCATCACTCCAACACAAGATGGCCGCTCCCATGTGGACACAAGATGGCCGGCAGGGGAGGGCAGTTGGGGAAGATCAGGCCTGCAGGGGAGGGCAGTTGGGGAAGATCAGGCCTGCAGGGGAGGGCAGTTGAGGGTTACCAGGCCAGCAGGGAGAGGGCAGGGTGGGACCAGGCCAGCAAGGGGAGGGCAATTGTGGGGGACCAGGCCAGCAGGGGAGGGCAGTTGGGGGGCAATAGGGCCAGCAGGGGAGCAGGTAGGTGTCGATTGGACTGGCAGGGGAGTGGTTAGGGGCTGATCAGGCTGGCAGGCAGAAGCAGTTAGGGGTAATCAGGCAGGCAGGCAGGCAAGTGGTTGGGAGCTAGCAGGTCTGAATTGTGAGAGGGATGTCTGACTACCCATTTAGGCCCGATCCCACACCAGGCAGTCGGACATACCTAATGGGCAGTCGGACATCCCTCTAGGGGTCCCAGATTGGAGAGGGTGCAGGCTGAGCTGAAGGACATACCCTCCCCGCACCCCCATGCACAAATTTTATGCACTGGGCCTCTAGTATATATATATATAAAAGGGTAATATGCTAAGTGTCCGACCATCTGACCGGTTGCTATGATGTGCACTGACCACCAGGGGGAATATGCTCAACACAGGAGCTGCCAAGCTGCAGTGACTTGGCAGCAGTGGTTCTCGGGTGAGGTACCCTAAAACCAGAGAGGAGGGAGCCCGATTCCTCATGGGGCTGCGTGATTCCACCTTTGGCTGTGGGTTATGTTGTTGCTGGGGCACTGTAGCCAGAATCTGGTTTACTGCCCACTTGTGTTCACGTTCCACACTCTATATGACAGCAACTTTTCAGAGTGCCCTCTTATACTCCAGGACCCCCTGGGGGATGTTGGAGAGCCGGTTCTGGCTGATCCCTGCAGGCTAGGCTGAGGGACCCCACCTGCTGGAGGGATCCTGCTCATTCCACAGATGCCCTTCATGCCATGGCACCACCCCAGGTGTGGCCACTGGCCAGGGAGGGACCGCGGGAGGTTGGATCCAGGGTGTGTCCAGCCAGTCTCACCCAGTCCTGCCTCACCGGACACCTTCTAATTAATTTCCTTCTAATTAATCCGTGCACCAGGTCACTAGTCCTATCTAATAAAGAGGGAATATGCTAATTGACCTTCATGCTGTAGCAAAGATGGCGGCGCCCACAGCCAATAAGGAGGGAATATGCTAATTGACTGACCCACCCTCAAAGATGGCTGCACCCACAGCCAAAAAGGAGGGAATATGCTAATTGACTGCCACACCCTCAAAGATGGCAGTGCCCACAGCCACAAGATTGCAGCACCCAGTGCCCTCAGCCCCGCTGGGGTGGCAGGCTGCTCCGCGTGCCTGCCTCCAGGGACCCTCAGTCCCCTCAGCCCCACAGCTGCCCAGGGCCAACCCAAGGCACAGGCAAGCCTTGGATGGCAGCTACCCAGCCATCCAGAGCCAGCCCAAGGCACAGGCAAGCCTCAGATGGTAGCTGCCCAGCCACCCAGGGCCACCCAGGGCTCAGGTAACCAGGGCTGGCCAAGGCTTGGCTGCCAGCAGTGACAGCAGCAGAGGTGTGATGGGGCATTGCCTTCCCCTGATCACTGGGTCACCTTCCACCCCTGAGGGCTCCCGGACTGTGAGAGGGGGCAGGCCGGGCTTAGGGACCCCCCACTGCCAGTGCATGAATTTTCATGCACTGGGCCTCTAGTTTTACTATAAAGATAAGGACAGTAAATCCTAGAGAGTTAAATGACTAATAGCAATAGCAGAACATAGCTAAAACGTGGTTCTCTGAGCTCTAGAGGAAGGCAAAAAAGGTAAATATCAGGAAGAAGTAAAGAGGAGGGTTTTTTTTAGATCATTATATAAGAGTAACAGATAACTGTGGAATGACTCTTATGCAGGTCATTTTATCCTAAATGAGGAAAATGGTCAGACAAAGAAATAGCCAAAGGTCTCAGTCCCAAGAACCAACAAATTATAGCACCTTTTCTCTGTCAGAGGCAAGATGGGACATTTGGGTATTTTTAGGTCATCATCCGCAAATGTGAGAAATATGCTCCCAAATAATCCCAATTTCTGCTAACAAAACACTATGATTGCAACTAATAAGCACTGTGCTATCTATACACATTTTCAACCATTACCACCTCTTATAATTCCAATGCTTGCTACCTACTATATATAACTCAATTGGTATTAAATAGAATTCTGAGTGTTTTATTTAGTTTCTTAAGCTTAATTATTCTCAAACATGCTTCTAAATACCACAATAAATGCATAACAATGACAATTAGTTCTTTGTAAAATTTATTTTTATTGTTGAAAATATTACAGATGTCCCCATTATTTCTATTGACCCCCTCCACATTGTACCCGCCCCTCCCAAGCCTTCACCATATTGTCTGTGCCCATAGGCTATACATATATGCATACAGGTTCTTTAGTTAATGTCACCCACCCCTGAATTCCCTCTGAGATTTGACAGTGTCTGTTCCATGCTTCTAAGTCTCTGGATCTATTTTGTTCATCAGTTTATTTTGTTTATTAGATTCCACATATGAGTGAGATCATGTGATACTTGTCTTTCTCTGACTGGCTTATTTCGCTTAGCATTATACTCTCCAGATCCCTCCATGCTGTCTCAAAGGGTAAGAGGTCCGTATATTTACAGCTGCATAGTATTCCATGGTGTAAATGTACCACAGCTTTTTTATCCACTCATCTACTGATGGGCACTTAGACTGTTTCCAGATCCTAGCTACTGTAAATTGTACTTCTATGAACATAGGGGTACATATAATCTTTCTGACTGATGTTTTGGGTTTCTTAAGATATATTTCTAGAAGTGGGATCACTGGATCAAATGGGAGTTCCATTTTTAATTTTTTGAGGAAACTCCATGCTGCTTCCACAGTGACTGCACGAGTCTACATTCCCACCAGCAGTATACTAGGCATGTAGATCAATAGAACAGAACAGAGATCCCAGAAATCAAACCATTATGCTCAATTAATTTTTGACAAAGGAGGCAAGAGTATACAATGGAGTAAAGACAGTCTCTTCAATAAATGGTGTTGGGAAAATTGGACACGCAAAAAAATAAATAAATAAAACTAAACCACCAAATTACACTATATAGAAGAATAAACTCAAAATAGATAAAAGACTTAAATATAAGTCATGAAACCATAAAAATCTTAGAAGAAACTATAGGCAGCAAAATCTCAGACATCTCTCATAGCAATATGTTTGCTCATACAACTCCTAGATCAAGAGAAACTAAGGAGAAAATAAACAAATGGAACTACATCAAAATAAGAAGCTTCTGCCCAGCAGAAAAAAAAATCAAAATGAAAAGGGAGCCCACCGTAGGGTAGAACATATTTGCCAATGATACACCTGATAAGGGGTTAATTTCCAAAATATATAAGGATCATTAATTCTTAATATTTATTGAAGATTACAATACACTAAGTGAAGAAAAAATATATTTTTAAATAGTTGTGTCACACATTCTAAAGAGAACAAATTCTAATTTAGCAGAAATGTATTTATACATTTATTTAGATTTATATAGCTCTTTATACTTTCAGCATGTTGGGCAACAATATTCATTAGTTGTTTCTTAAATAATATTTATAACTACTTTAGCACTTTACACATATTTTAGAAATGGAAAAATTTGTTAACAGAGACTTCAGTTCCTGGCATGAGTGTAGAATGTCATCTATCTAAAAATCTCAGAGATAGACCAGGATTTTCTGGATTCAAGAGCAACTTTTGGTCTATGAGTGCTGCCTTAACACCCTGAAAAAAAGTAAGGTTTCTACAAATTTGCACAGAAATGATCCACAGATTCTGAAACATCCTTTCCTCTGGGAGTAATCTGGGAAATAGGCAGTTCCTAATCCCATTCTCTTGACAACTCATTGTGTTTTATTTCTAGGCTAATGAAGCATCTAAATGGGGAGATGTACTCTTCCTATGTTTGATAATAAAGGTTTTACCTTTATAAAAATGAGCTGGTCATGCCATGGCTTATTTGTTCTATCTTACCTTTATTTATATACTTTCTGTAGGTCCTGAAATCAATTCATAACCAATTAAGATGGTAATTATTGCAACTGCTTGTTGTTTAGTAGAAATCAAGTACAGTTCTAGCCAGTTTTGTTCAGTGGTTACTGTTAGAGTGTTGGCCCAGGGACTGAAGGGTCTCGAGTTCGATTACAGTCTAGGGTACATACCTCCATCGCAGCCTTGATTGTGGGAGGCAACCAATCGCTGTGTCTCTCTCAAATCAATGTTTCTCTCTGTGTGTCTCTTTTTCTCTCTCCCTCTCTAAAAAAAGAGTAAATACAATGCTGATTATAGAACAAAAAGTAATTTTCATGGCATCTTAAATGTATACTATAAACTTGAAAACAAGTACTTTAAACATTTACCCTAGTTATGATAATTCTAGGAAATTATCTCACAGATATAATCATACCAGTGTACAAAGATTATATATGTGAATATTCCACTGCAGAATTTTTGCATGGGCAAGAAATTATAAAATTTCAAATAACCTTCAATAATAAAATAAATAAATAATGGTATATCCACAAAATGGAATATTGTACAGTCATTTTAAAAATTGATACTTTGAAAATATCCAAGACATATTGTTTTTGAGTCACAAAATAGTATCCATGGTATACACACACACACACACTTAAAAATTCATAGAAAAATATTAAAAGGGTTTCTTACTAGATAAGGGGATTATAGTAGAGTCTCAGTTTCTGTTATTTATATTCCTGGTATTCATTGAGTTTTTTTAAAAAACCTAGCATATACTGCTTTTGCAATCAGAAGTAAATATTAAAATACAAAGTATGTGAAAGTTACTATATCTTAATAAAATATAAGATTGAATATGTTGAAGGTTATCTTTGGGATGCATGGATTAAAATGCTCTTTACTTAATGGAAAAATATGAACAGAAGAATAAGAAAATTGAATTGAGGAAATCTAGGGGGGAAAGTGTAAAAAGATAAACAGATAATATAAAAGATAAGACAATTAGATTCCATGCTGAAGGTCTATTATCTGAGAATTAGGTGATATAGGGAGAAGGGAAAAAAAAACAGAGGAGAAAATATGGTCAAAGAAATAATCCTAGAAAATTTCCTACAACTGAAGAGCACAAGTTTCTTCAAGGATCCTACAAGTTCTCAATACAAAAAATAAGATACCCATATCGAAACAATGCTATAGTGACACTTCAGAACACAGGGGGTAAAAGGATAATTCCAAATGCTTCCAGAGAAAAAAATACAGTGCACTAACAAAAGACTGGAAATTATAATGGCATTGCACTTTAACAACAATGGAAACTAAAAGAAGACACTGCCTTCAAAATTCTGAAGGAAATTTATTTCCTTCAAAAAAAATCTAATGTGACAGTTGTATAAAGACATTTTCAGAGAGGTAAGAACTCAAAAAAAATGTGCCTCTCATGTCCTGTTTTCCAAAAGCTACTGAAGGATGTGCACCACCAAAAGAGGACTAAACTAAGAAAGAGAAAGACATGAATTCAAAGAAAGAAATGACTCCACAGAGGAGAACAATAAAGGGAATTCCTAGGATGATGGTAAAGGGACTTTTCAAGAGAGGACTTGGTAGCAAACCCAGAATACTGATAAAAAGGAACAGGGGGAGAGTAGATTCCAGGAAGGAGATCTCCAAGGGGAAATAATGAATCTGATAATTATCTGTTGTATTTAAATAAAGAAGATTAACAGGTCTGTATTTTTTTTAATTTACATTAGCCCAAAATGACTTTAAAATTTTACCTGAGAGGGTAATTACCTTGTCAACCAAATGGCAATTACTTTGCTGAGAAATGTGTGTTCTTCAAATATTTTATTCTATGGTGAGAGATCTAGGGATTGGAAATGAAAAGTAGTTTGTTCTTAGAGATACCTTCTACTTTGCTGGTTTGAAAAACTGAATCCTTCACTGTCAGAGGTAAGGATCTTCCTGTGGTACTGCTAATTCATTCCTAGTATTGAAAATTCAGAACCAGGGATTTTGTCTTGGGCTCTATTCCCAGTGTGGGGTGTGGAGGAAGCAGCCGATCGATGTCTCTCTCTCGCTCATCCTCACCCTTTCTCCCTCTAAAATCAATACAAATATTTAAAAAGACTTTGCTTCAGTTCTCAGCTATAACAACTGAATTTTAAAATATAAATAAATGTATGTGTGCATACTCAAAATGCAGCAATGTGACAGGCAATGAACTAGACAGAAACAATAGCTAAATCCTCTCCCTTCATAGATTTTATAGTCTAAAAGTAATAATATAAGTTTAATGAGTACAAAAAAAGACCACATAACAAAAGCATTTAACCTAATATAGCCATAAATGTAGAACATATTTCTATGTACCAACCTACCTAGTACTCATACAGAAAATAGGTCTTGATTCAGCAAACAGAGCTACAAATTTTCTCTCTTTTTACTGCTTAGCTTCATAGTCAGTGTGCCCCAAGGTAAACATATTGACCCTTCAGAAATACCATATTTAAACTCACTCCTGAGAAGTTGCGTTTTCACTAGAGGTAGATATAGCCTAAGACCCACTGTTTTTATGCATATTCAAAATAATACAGCCTAGAATTCTATACCTAGATAAATAAGCAAGGCAATAAAGGCCTTTCTACATGACTAATCACTACAACCCAGATTTGTCTTTCTCTGTTTAAGTCTCATATTGCACAGCTCTGCTGCCTCACCATTTTAACTTGTGGCTGCATAGTTTGATATTCTTCTTCCTGTTAAAATAAGCGATAAACCCTCTTAATATCACTGACTTTAGGTACCTGAAAAATGTGCCAAATTTGTGATAGCCAGCATGTAGTCTAACTTACTGTAAATCATAAAATTCTTTTGTTTAAATAAGCAATAATCAATATAAATAAAAATTGTGACAGTACTGAGCATCTATTCTGGCTCAGAAAATGTACACTGAACCCAAATTTTAAATCAGTTATGAAAACCAGACAGATGATTTCAGAATAAAGACAGCTTGAGCTGTCTTCCTAATTCTAAGATTCAAAAAACTAATCTTGAAATTTCCTGTCTCAAGATTTTCCATCTATATCAATGTCTTTGATATCCAAGATAGACTTTAGGAAGATAAAAATAATGCTAAAGTAAAATCTCTAACATTTTCCTTTGCAATATTTTTTTGACATATCTCCTCGGGCAAGGGAAACAAAAGAAAAAATAAACAAATGGGACTATAACAAACTAAAAAGTTTTTGCACAGCAAAATAAACCATCAACAAAATGAAAAGACAACCTACTGAATGGGAGAACATATTCACCAATGATATATCCAATAAGTACTTAATTGCCAAAACTTATGAAGAACTCATACAACTCAACATACACACACACACACACACACACACACACACACACACACACACACACCCCAAACATTCCAATCAAAAAAATGGGTAGAGGACCTGTATATATACACCTCCAAAGAGGACACTGATAGGGCCAATAGACATTTGAAAAGATGCTCAATGTCACTCAGCATCAGAGAAATTCAAATTAAAATCACAATGATATTATCACCTCACACCTGTCAGAATGGCTATCATCAGTAAATCAACGAACAAGTGTTGGCAAGGATGTGGAAAAAAGAGAACCCTGGTGCACTGTTGTTGGGAATTCAGACTGGTGCAGCTACTGTGAAAAACAATATGGAGTTTCCTCAAAAAATTAAAAAATGGAACTGCCTTTTGACCCAGCTATCCCACTTCTGGGAATATATTCAAAGAAACCCAAAACACTAATTTGAAAGGACATATGCACCTCTATGTTCATTGCAGTGTTATTTACTAGTATAACAGCTAAGATTTGAAAACAGCCCAAGTGCCCATCAATAGATGGGCATTTTTTTTAAAAAAGGAATCTTACCTTTTGCCACAGCATGTATAAACTTAGACGGTATTGTGTTAAGTGAAATAAGTCAGACAGAGAAATACAAATATCATATGATTTCACATATGTGTGGAATCTAAAGAACAAAATAAACGAACATAATACCATATAATTTCACTTATGTGTGGATTCTAATTAACTAACAGAAACACTCATAGTTGTCAGAGGGGAGGTGGTAGGGGAACTGGGTGAAAAAGGTGAAGGGTTATTAAGCAAAAGTAAAACAAAACACCTCAGAGACAAGAGTATGCTCATTACCTAAGGGAAATGGGGGGGGAGTGGCAGGAGAAGGTAAAGGGGTGATGGAAAAAGACATGACTTGGGGTGGTGAACACACAGTATAATGTACAGATGATGGATCATAGAATTGTATACCTTAAACCTATAAAATTTTATTAAGTAATATAACCCCAATAAATTCAATGTAAAAAAACAAACAAACCACAAAATAAACAAACAAGCAAAACAGAAATAGACTCACAGATACAGAGAACAGATGATGGTTGCCAGAGGGGTATGGAGGAGTGGGAGGCTGGGTAAAAACGGTGAATGGATTAAGAACTATAAATTGGTAGTTACAAAATAGTCACTGGAATGTAAAATACAGCATGGAGAATATAGTCAATAATATTAACTATGTATGGTGCCAGGTGGGTAGGTGAAATATCGGGGGATCACTTTGTAAAGTATATGATTGTCTAACTACTATGCTGTACCTTTGAAACTAATACAAAATAATATTGAATGTAAACTGACATTGAAAAAATTAAAAAATAAAGAAAAAAGAAATTTGGGGCACAAAAAATAAAATTATAAAAATGTTGTTTGTTCATGAGAGAGATTAATATTCTTGAAAAGTCTATTATATGTTTTTATATAATACTGGACCTCACCAGCTTTTGTTTGGTGGAAATGCAGTTATACAATTTGATGGAAGTGGGCACATGAGTTCTGGAGAAAACACTAAAAAAGTAATTTGAAGTCACATTGCAAGTGTGTTGCTATGCAAATGAATTTGAACTTTACATTGGTAGACAATGGGGGCCATTGGAATTTAGGAGTGGGTTTATACAACAGGATGATTAAAGCTGTGGATTTTGGAGAATAACTTGACAGAAATATATAGGGAATTTATAAGAGAAGTAGGAGATGGAGAGAAAAATGTGGAGAGGGTGGCCTGTTAGAATGCCATACCTAAAGTAAGGAGTAATAAGGAACTGAAATAGGATAGCAGCAGGGAATACAGACAAGGAAAAGATGCCAAATATAAATGCAGTCTTGTATCATCACTACATCTACCAAGGACTGGAAAAATATCTAGCCACTGTCTTATATTATTTGACCTCCTCAAACATTGCTGGACAATAAGTTTTTTTCCATCTATAACAGTGATGGTGAACCTATGATACGCATGTCAGAGGTGACACGCGAACTCATTTTTTGGTTGATTTTTCTTTGTTAAATGGCATTTAAATATATAAAATAAATATAAAAAATATGTCTTTGTTTTACTATGGTTGCAAATATCAAAAAATTTTTATATTTGACACGGCACCAGAGTTAAGTTAGGGGTTTTTCAAAATGCTGACACGCCGAGCTCAAAAGGTTCGCCATCACTGATCTATAAACTCTCCCAATGTTAATTGAATAAATATTTCATAAAAACAAAATGTCATGTATATTAAAGACAGATAGATGAGTAAGACTCCTCTATCTGCTCCTGAGAAACTGGTAGTCTAATGGATGGAATGCTCTATATGTAATTAAGTAATAGAAGATAGATGAGAAAAGATGCTGTGGCATAATATTTATTATTTCTAAGGCTCATCTTTAAAATTGCATGATTATGAACATCATAAGGAATATGGTCAATAATATTGCATAACTTTACATAGTTAGAGATGGTAACTAGACTTATTGTGGTGATCATTTCATAATGTATATAAATATCATGTCACTATGATGTACACCTGAAACCAATAGAATACTGCATGCCAGTTATACTCCAGTTAAAAATAATAATTAAAATTAAAGATAAAATAAAATTCCATGATGTAATTTTACACCTGTATGCTCATACATGCATTTCTCCTGAGGGAAACAAATAACTAACAATGGCAATTATCTCTGAGGAAGGAAATTGGGTGGCTGGTGAAGGGTTGGAGAAACACTCACTTTTCACTATACTCTCTAGTACCATTCAAATTCTGTACCACCTGAATATATTATCTACTTTAATATATTTTAAAAATATATGATTCTCTAAATTCTTATTTATAGGAAACTATGAGCACTTGGAAAAATATAGCATCCTATAAATACTGGTAAGAAGTAGTTATTAAACCAAGAGGTAAGGAGGATAGGTGAGGGGGAAATATGTCACACTCTGATATACTGACATAGGTATTTGGAATTGGGCATTAATCAGGGATTGCTACCCTTGACACATAGAAGTTTCTCTTTCCTAAAAAGATATTTCATTAAAATTTTAATATGCACATCATATTTATAAGAGAGGTGGTGGAGTTTTAGAGAATCCTGGTATTTTACTTGGAACTAGCTAATGAAAAAGTCCAAGTTGGTTGCTTTATCTAATTTTTTAAAAATCACATCACAAATTAAATTGCCTGTTTGATGAAGACAGATTGTTTGACTTTGCATAATGATATTGTTTAAAGAAATACCTTTCAATGGAAAACAATGTCTGGTATATAATAATGTTTTTTTCTTCAATTTCAAACAGAGGAATAGAAAATGAAAAGATTATGCAACCATTCTGCAAGTTTATTGGGAAAATGAATGAACATGTGATTTGGTTGCTCTGCAGAGATGATTTGACCTAGTTGAAAGAGAAATGTGATGCTTGGTGACAGAGCTGAATAATTGTCTTTAGAAAAAACAGTGGAAGAATTATCCATCTTCTATATTTCTTCCACATTTAGTTTATGATGACTGCTTCAACACTGGAAAATAACTCAAGCTCCCAAAAACTCCAAACCAGACTCTATTATCACTATTAGTAGTAAAACAAGCACTTCTTTACAACAATTATCACTGGTGAATCAGGAACTGTCCTTCATCTAAAAAGGTGATAGTTACTGACTCACTCACTATCTGTAGGCTGCTCACTCAGGTTGTTTTTGGTTTTGGGTTGTTTTTATTTTTGGTTTGTGCTTTTTTTCTTTTTTGTTTGTTTTCATTTCCCAGTATCAGTTTAAAATTTTTCCTTACCCATGCACAGTCCCTGGCTATTTTCCTCCCTACCAATGCACTGATTTATTGTAGTGAGGCTGTACCTAGAAACAGATTGATGCTAAACAGGCATACAGAAGAATAAAAAATTCATAAACTCTGCCACCCTACCCCATAGTCAAAATAAGAGACTTCTCCAATTATTTTCTCACCAGAGGCCTGGTGCACAAGTTTGTGCACCAGTGGGGTCCCTCGGCCTGGCCTGCAGGATAGGGCCAAAACTGGCTTTCCAACATCCTCTGAAGGGTCCCAGATTGCCAGAGGGTGCACGCCAGGCCGAGGGACCCTACTGGTGCACGATCGGGGCCAGGGAGGGACCATGGGAGGGCTCCAGGGCATGTCCGGCCTGTCTCACTCAGTCCCAATCCGTTGGACCCCAGCAGCAAGCTAACCTACCGGTTGGAGCATGTCCCCCCTGGTGGTCAGTGCTCGTCATAGCGAGCAGTTGAGCGGCCTTAGCATATCATTAGCATATTATGCTTTGGTTGAATGGCCCACCAGACACTTAGCATATTAGGCTTTTATTATATAGGATTTTCCTTTAGTTCCCAGGAAAGTGTGAACTCTTTTTGAGCATTACTCTTGTTTATCTTTGTATTATCAATTCCTAGATAATGTACTCAATAAATGTTGGTTTTTACAGTGGATCACCTAAACTTCAGAACAGTTCTACTACTAAAGAAGCATTTATAGTTACTTGACCAGGGTGCTAAACCAAGTTAATGGAAAAACATAAAAAGTGAAAATACTTTCTCAATTGAGTTCTTGCCCTTATTGTAGTTTGGAATGGTAGTTTTTTACAAGCTTAATTTCAAAACCAGTACATCATGCTTTATACTTTGTCACATCCAAGAAATGAGACTTATCACCAACTTTCTGATTAGAGAAGGAACTTTTGCCATTCTTTAACAGGAAGTTTGCTAGTAAATAATTATCTTAATTTTCCTTTATCCCAGAATATTTTTATTGCCCCTTAATTCCTTAAGAATTTTTTTCAGATGCAGAAGTTTCTACTGAAAGTTCTTTTTAATTCAGTGCTTAAAAAATATTGTGCAACTTACTCCTGATCTCCATAATTTCAGATGAGAAATCTGCTGTCATACCAATCAGTATTCCCCTATAAATAATGCAGTATTTCTCTCTGCATTCTTTCAAGAAATTTTCTTTGTTATTTCAGAAGTTTAATTATATGTTATGGTGTGGACTTCTTTGGATTTTTTAATTTGTAACTTGCTCAGCTTCTTGAATATGTAGGTGTATTTCTTTTGCCAAATTGGTATCATTTTCAGCCATTATTACTTAGAATAATACAGTTATGCACCACTTAATGACAAGGATACACTATAAGAAATACACCATTAGGCAATTTTGTTTTTATGCAAACATCATAGAGTGTACATATACAAACCTAGATTCTATAGCCTACTATACACCTAGGCTACATATTATAGTTTATTAATCCTAGGCTACTAGCCTGTGCAGCATGTTAGTGTACAAAACAACATGAGATTAAATCGAGCATAAGAGAAAATGATGCAATCAAGAGATGCAGTAAACACAGTATGTATGAGGCTGCTGCCAGCGTTAGATAACAGTGTTTTACAGCAATTTTTAAATATAAGTACAAAGAATACACTATAAAATAATGGTTAAAAGTACAGTATATACTTTTATATACATAAACCAGTAACATGCTCATTTATTTTCATTTTCAAGTGTTATATACAGTACATAATTGTATGTAGTATACTTTTACTAGTATATAACTGGCAGCATAGGTTTGTTTACTCCAATCACCACAAATACTTTAGTAAAACAATGTGCAACAACATGACAATGGCTACAATGTCACTAGGTTGATAGAAATGTTTAAGCTATATAATAATTTCATGGGACCACTTTCACATATGCTGCCTGTTATTGACCAAAACGTATGTGGCACATGACTCTATTTCAGTCCCACTCTCTCTCCTCTCCTTTTGCAACTCTGATGATAAAAATATTTTCTTCACTATTGTCCCATAGGTCCCTGAGACTGTTCATATTTTTAACCTATTTTTCTTTGCTGTTCTGATTGGGTAAATTCTACTGATCTGTAGTCTAATTCACTTATTCTATTTCTATTTTCTCTACTATTGAGCCATTTAGCTTTTCATTTTGATTACTGTATTTTTACTTCTATCATCTCCATTTATTTATTTTTGTTATAGCTTCCTTTTCTTTGGTGAGATTTTTCAATATTTCAAGAGAATTCATAATTGCTTATTAAAACATTTTTATGATATCTACTTTAAAATGTTATCAGATAATTCCAACATCTAATTACTTTTGATGTTGACATACATTAATTATATTCTCATTAGTGATTGATTTTCCTTGTTCTTGTTGAGCTGAGTGATTTTTTATTATATCCTTGACATTCTGGAAACTGTATTATGAGACTGTGGATCCTATGTAATCTTTATTTTACCAGGTAGTCCACCTGTTGAGGTGTAGATCCCACACCAGGTAGAGTGTATGTTGTGCTTCCTGCTAAGTCCTGCTGACACTACTGTAACAAGTGGGGCACTGACTCACACTGCCTCATTGCAGATGGGTGGGGTAGAAGGTCAACTCATCCTTCAGCCTTGCTGACAGCTTCCCAATGAAAGTAGGGCATTAGCAGGTGTGTATACCAGCTCAGATTCCTGCAGGCCCCTTTGACACCACCAATGAAGGAACAGAAGTGCTGTCCAGGCTTGTTTAACACCACATCATTCATTCTCATTATACTGGTAAGCTTGGAATTCCAGTTCTGCACTGGCCTTGCTGACACCAGAGGTAGGTGGAAAGCAGAGCGTTTACTAGCCCTGACTTGTACCACCTTATTCAGTCATACTGATCCTAGGTGGGGTGGAGGCTCAGTTTCCCACAGAACCCTATGACATGGGGTAAGGAGTAAAACCTAGTAGTGACAAAACCTACCTCCCACCACCTTGTTAAGTGTCATTGCTGCTAGGTACAAGTGGAAACTCAGCTCACAACTGAACATCACTGAAACTACCCTATTGGGGAATCTGAGCACTGCCTACTTGGCCAGATCCAAATGATAGATCCTCTTACCATTCAGCCTCACCAACAATACCCAGGTAGGGGAAATCAGAGCACAACCTGCTTCCACCAGGCAGAAGATGGGGAACATTAGTTGCCCACTTGGTCCAATCATTACTACCTCTTCAGGAGAATCAGATAACTGCTGCCTGCTTCAGATCCCCACTCAGCTTGCTGACACCACCTACTGGAAAAATCAGAGTGAACCTTACTTGCACCAAATGGAATGCCATAGAAACCATGGCAGATGAGGTGTACTTTTTCCCCTTGCTGTTCATCTGCTACAAAATAGGTACTGTGAAAAAGGTGGTGGTGGTGGTGGGTGTTTGTTGTTGTTCTTAGGCCACCTTTTTCCTGGTTTTGATTCTTTCTTTCTTTTTTTTTTTTCTAGAGAGTAAAAACTAGCTTTTTGGGGGAACATTTTTTGCCTTTGCCTGTTGGCAGTTCTAGGTTGCAGGTTTCTACCATGCACTGCCCAGGATATATGGAAAGCATTAGGGAAACCCAGGGAACTCACCATTGTGTCTTCCCTCAAGTCACAAGGTAACTAGACTGTGAGCCTTCTTTGTTCTACCTTTCATATTCTCTCTCTGATTGTTTTGTTATGTCCAGGATTTTTTAGTTGTAAAAGAGAGGACCTGGAAGGAATTGGGCTACTACATCTTGCTAGAATGAGAATTCTCCCAAAAAGTTACTTTCAGAAGACACTTTCTGTTTGTACCTTACTAGAGGTTTTTTTTTTAAGGGATTGAATATTTAATTTTTCCCAATCCTTTTCCTGTATATGGCTGGAGGATAATATGTGTTTTGACCTTTAATCTACTGATAGGGTTAGGATGGACATTTAGAAAAACTGCTCATGATGGACTGAACTAGTTTTTCTATGAAGGACGAAAGACAATATATTGGCCACCAGTTTTTAAAATTTGAAAATTCACCAATTTTGTGAAGAACCTGAACTGAGGACTAAAGGCTTCAACATTTGATGTTACTAGAATATATATAATTAATGTATAGAAGGTGCTGAAAAATCTAGTGAAGGTAGAGTCTTCCAGTGAAGCTGGAGTCCTCCAAAACATAAGTATGTACAACTTTACTGGTAACCATTTAAATACTTATATGTGTAATATATTACTATGAGAACAGCTGCTCAGCCAAGTGGCTCCCAATATTTTATTACAACTGTCATCAATACGCTGTTTCTCTATATCTTATTTGACAACGGCTTAAAGACTTCTTTATTTTTCAATGTTTCAGAAATACATAAAAATTATGATAGAGTCAAAAAATGGTGGCCGAATAGGAAGACATGTCCTGTGCCTTCTCACAGAGCAGATAGATGGAACAACTAAATCAAATAACATCCAACCGGAATTGGCAAATTAAACACAGCTGGTGAGACAATCCATGGCAAGAAAGGGCAGAGGATGCCTGGAGAATGGTAGGATCAAGGATCTGGGTTGGGGAGAGGGATGCACGACCGCTGGGATGAAAGGGTCAGAAGGAACCTGTGCTGCACCAAGTCCACATCCCTTGGGGACACCCATAACACTCGACTGTGGAAGGGGGTCCACAGGACTGTTGACAGCCAGGAAATCTAGATCAAAGTCCACAGCCGCAAGAGGCTGCACCCAGAAAAGGCAGCCTGAAGAACTGCCTGAGATGTGAGGTACCGGGGGTAGGGGTGGAGGTGGGGGAAAGAAACTTACGGTGGAGTGGTTCTTTTGCCTTTATATTTTCCTTGCTTGTATTTGCTAAACCCAGTTCATAGGACATTTCAATTATAAACAATCACTGAGACTGTGGTGCAGGTGGAGGTGCAGTTTTGTGGAAGCTGGGAAGAGGCTGTGGAGAGGAGCAGGACAGGGAGAGGTGACCAGAAATCTAGCACTGAGACATTCCGGACTCTCCAACCCGAAGCAGCCATTTTTTTCCTGAAGAGCTATCCCCTCCCAGCAGCACCCATAGGGCAACTAGCACAGTTGCACCCAGCCTGGACATTTACAGAGGAAATGAAGAATCTGAATAGCCCCAGGGAGCCCTGGGGGACTGGGTTGAGGAGCCATTTGGTCCCGGAAACCAAAAAAGCAACACCCTCAACTAAAGCCCACCTCAGAAATAGATGCTTGTAAAATAAGACTGAAAGCAGGCAGACAAACAAAGCAGGCCGATTGGGCCCACATTCCTGCAACCAAGGCTATGGAGACAGACACAGAGGAGTGGTGGATGGCTGGGACCTTCAACACGGTGCTGACTACCTAACAGGAAACTGAGAAGTGGCAGATAGAACAGTAGAAGGAGTCTTAAACCAGCCCCCATGGGACATTAAAACTCGGCTGAAGTGAAAGACACTTCACTTTTTTTTAAATTTTTTTATTTATCTTTTAATTATTTTTTAACCTTTTATTTTTTGTATTATTTTTCTTTATTTTATTTTTTATCATTATCTTATTTTAGCTTAATTTTTCCACCCTTTTCTTCCTAACTTCTCCCTTTTTCATCCTGTTTCTCTTCTGTCCCTGCTTTAGTTTTTCTCTCTCCTTTCATTTTACCCCTTGTTAAAAATTGATCTTCTTTATCTACTTTATTGATGTGTTATTATTATGGTAGTCTCTGTTGGCTTACTGATATATCTAATTTCCTCTCCCCTGCTCCAAGTCCATGCACCTTCTATTCTCTCTTTCTTTGCTAGCCAATTTTTTATGCTTTTGTTTTTCCTCTCCTCTCTTGCTCTCTTCTTCTCCTAATTGCTTAATTAGTTTCACTCACTAAATTCAAGCCTATCTGCTCTCTCATCTATTCTCCTTTTCCAAAAATAGATGAATATATGGATATATAATTTTTTTAAATGGTTTACTATGTTTTTATTTTTTGTTTTTTATTTGTTGACTAGAGCATGAAAATTCATGCACTGGAGGCAGGGGTCCCTCAGCCTGGCCTGCCCCCTCTCACAGTCTGGGAGGAAACCTGGTCATCAGGGGAAGTTGATGCCCCATCACACCTTTGCTGCTGCCACTGCCAGCAGCACAAGCCTCGGCTGGCCCTAGGCGGCTGGGTAGCCACCATCTGAGGCTTGCCTGTGCCTCGGGCCGGCCCTGGGTGGCTGGGGAGTTGAGAGGACTGGAGGACTCCGGAGGCAGGCTTGTGCCTGCCATCCTGGTGGGGCTGAGGAGACTGGGCGCCGCCATCTTTGAGGGGGGACAGTCAATTGGCATATTCCCTCCTTACTGGCTGTGGGCACCGCCATCTTTGTGACGGCATGAGAGTCAATTAGCATATCCCCTCTTTATTAGATAGGATTATTTTGTTTTTACTTTTCTTATCAACTAATTCTCTTTCTACCTCCTCTATACTGAACCATGGCCATTCCCGTATTTATTCCATTCCTTTACCTTACTTTCTTGATATAAGTTCTGCCTCTACATATTCTGTCCCCCCCCACCCCACTTTTTTCTAAGTGTTTGTTGTTTGCATTTTTTTGGTTTATTTGTTTTGTGGAGTTTCCTCCCCATATATGTATATTTCCCCCGCTTCTTTTTTCTGCTTTTTCTTTTCTCTCATACCTTTTTTCCTTTTCACAATAGCATTTTTGCTCTCTTTTCTCTTTCCTAATTCTCTTTTCTCTGGTGGGCACCTTTAATTGGGGTTATTGGTGTCATGAGTACATTCGTGTTTTGTTCCCTTTGTGTCATCTCTTGTCAAGTTGTATTTTGTACTGTTCGGTCAATGTGGTAAAGAGTGAGCCACACACAAAGACACCTGAGAGAAGACTCCATACACAAATGGGACAATAACACTCAATACGCAACTACACAAAGAGAACACCAAATAGCCAAAGCAGGGGCATCCCTAGAATACCTAGCCCAGAAGGCCTGAGAGACTGCACCACTGGGTCCAAAGAAACATCTACTATATAAAACAAACTCAAAAAAATCTGGGTGACATAGAAGTTTGATCTAATGCATAGAAACAACCACAAAGGACAGCAACAATGGGAAGATAAAGAAACAACCCTCAAACAAAAGAAAAAGGAGGAATCGCCAAAAAAGGAAGAAAATAAAATGGAGGCAAGCAATTTGTCAGAGAAAGAATTCAGAGCAATGGCTATAAGGATGCTGAAAAGAATGGAAGACAAATTCAACAACATTTGTAAGAATAAAGAGGAAATTAA
Source organism: Myotis daubentonii (assembly GCF_963259705.1). Lineage (NCBI taxonomy): Eukaryota > Metazoa > Chordata > Mammalia > Chiroptera > Vespertilionidae > Myotis > Myotis daubentonii. The sequence goes on along the minus strand of NC_081861.1, from coordinate 127,371,527 downwards.
GAAGAACCAAGAAGAAATAAAGAATGACATAGCTGTAATAAAGAACAGAATGGAAAGTATTGATAGTAGACTAGAAGAAGCTGAGGACTGCATCAGCAAGCTGGAAGACAAAAATCACCCAAGCAGAGTGGCAACTGGAAAAATAAACAATTTAAAAAGCAGGTGGAGAGCCTAAGGGAGCTTTGGGACAACATGAAATGAAACCACATCTGGATAATAGGGCTACCAGAAAGAGAGGAAATGGAGAAAGGAATAGAAAATCTGTTTGAAGAATAATAGCAGAAAATTCCCCTGATATTGGGAAGAAAAAAGTTACACAAGTCCAAGAAGTACACAGAGTTCCAAACAAGATGAACCTAAAAAGACTGATACCAAGACAAATCATAATTAAACTGGCAAACACCGATAAAGTAAGAATCTTAAAGGCTGCCAGAGAGAAACAGAAATCAGTTTAATGTATAAAGCAGTGATTCTTAACCTTCCTAATGCCACGACCCTTTAATACAGTTCCTCATGTTCTGGTGACCCCCAACCCTAAAATTATTTTCATTGCTACTTCATAACTGTAATGTTGCTACTGTTATGAATCATAATGTAAATATCTGATATGAAGGATGTATTTTCATGGTTACAAAATGAACATAATTAAAGCATAGTGATTAATCACAAAAACAATATGTAATTATATATGTGTTTTCCGATGGTCTTAGGCGACCCCTGTGAAAGGGTCGTTTGACCTCCAAAGGGGTCGCGACCCACAGGTTGAGAACCGCTGGTCTAAAGGCTCTCCCATTAGACTGTCAATAATTTCTCAACAGAAACACATCAGGCAAGAAGAAAATGGAATAAAATATACAAAGTGATGCAAAGCAAGGGACTGAATCCAAGAATACTATACCCAGAAAGTCTATCATTCAAAATTGAAGGTGAAATCAGGAGCTTCACTGACAAAAAAGGGCTAAGGGAGTTTATTACCACTAAGCCATCAATGCAAGAACTGCTAAAGGGACTGCTGTAAAAAGAAGAAATAGGAAGGGAAGAAGGAATACAGGCATAAATATTAAAAATGGCAGCAAACAAGTACCTATCAATAATAGCCTAAAGCATAAAAGGATTAAATGCTCCAATCAAAAGACATAGGGTAGCTGAATGTATAAGAAAACATGACCCATATATCTGCTGTCTACAAGAGACCCACCTCAGAACAAAGGACTCACACAGACTTGATAGTGAAGGGATGGAAAATTTTTTTCAGGCAAATGGAAATTTTAAAAAAAGCTGGGGTAGCAATACTTATATGTGACAAATTAGACCTCAAAGTGAAGGCCATAGGAGATAAGGAAGGCCACTTCATAGTACTAAAGAGAGCAATTCAATAAGAGGATATAACTCTGGTAAACATATATGCACCCAATACAGGAGCACCCAAATACTTATAAAAAAACAAACAAAAAACTTCTGGAAGATATCAAGGGTGAGAGTGGCAGCAATAAAATCATAGTAGGGGACTTTAATGCCCCATTGACACCACTAGATAAATCCCCTAAACAAAAAATCAGCAAAGAAACATCAATCCTAAATAATTCACTAGATCAGATGTAATTAATTGACACATTCAGAACATTTCACCCCAAAGCTACAGAATATATATTCTTCTGAAGTACACATGGGAAATTTTCAAAGATAGACCATATGTTGGGACACAGGCAAAATTTCTTCAAATTCAGGAAGCTAGAAATCATATCAAGCATCTTCTCAGGTCACAGTGGCATAAAATTAGAATTCAACTACAATAAAAAACAATGAAAAAAATCAAACACTTGGAGGCTAAATAGCATGCTATTAAACAATGATTGGGTTACCAATGATATCAAAGTAGAAATAAAAGCATCATGGTAACAAATGACAATGAAAACACAACAATCCAAAATCTATGGGACTCAGTGAAAGCAGTCCTGAAAGGGAACTTCATAGCTCTGCAGGCCTACTTCAAAAACCAAGGAAAAATTGTAATAAATAATCTAACCCTACAACTTAAATAATTAGAAAGAGAGCAACAAGAAAAGCTCAGAGTGTGCAGAAGGAAGGAAATACTAAAGATCAGAGCGTAAATAAATGACATCGAGACAAAAAAATAATAATACAAAAGATCAATAAAGCCAAGAGATGGTTCTTTGAAAGTTTAAACAAGATTGATAAACCTCTAGCCAGGCTCACAAAGAAGCAGAGTGAGGACCCAAATAAACAAAACCAGAAATGACGCCCTAGCCGGTTTGGTTCAGCCCTGGCCGGTTTGGTTCGATGGATAGAGTGTTGGCCTGCGGACTGAAGGGTCCCAGGTTCAATTCCGGTCAAGGGCATGTATCTTGGTTGCGGGCACATCCCTGGTAGCGGGTGTGCAGCTGATCGATGTTTCTCTCTCATCGATGTTTCTAACTCTCTATCCCTCTCCCTTACTCTCTGTAAAAAATCAATAAAATATATTTTTTTAAAAAAAAAGAAATGAAAGAGGTGAAGAAGTAACAAGAGACCCCACAGAAATACAAAGGATTATTAAAAAAAATACTATGAACAACTCTACTTCAACAATCTGGACAATCTAGATGAAACTGACATATTCTTAGAGAAATACAAGCTTCCAAAACTCAATCAGGACCAAAAAAACCTGAATAGGCTGATAACTACCAATGAAATTGAAGCAGTAATCAAAAATCTTCCAGCAAACAAAAGACCTGGTATGGACTGCTTTACAGGGGAGCTTGACCAAACATTCAAAGAATGACTAAAACCTATCCCCCTCAAACTATTCCAAAAAATTCAAGAGGAAGGCACATTTCTAAGCTCTTTCTATGAATCCAGCATTACCCTAATTACAAAACCGTATAAAGACACTATAAAGAAAGAGAATTACAGGCCAATATCCCTGATGACAATACTAGTAGATGCTAAAATACTCAATAAAATTCTAGCAAATCGGATCCAGCATTACATTAGAAAGATCACACACCATGACCAAGTGGGATTCATTCCGGGGATGTAAGGCTGGTACAATATGCGCAAATCAATAAATATGATGCATCACATAAAAAAAATGAGAGACAAAAATCACAAAATCATATCAATTGATGCAGAAAAAGGATTTTACAAAATCAAACACCCTTTCTTGATAAAAACAAAACAAAACACAACTCTCAGCAAAGTGGGAATAGAGGGATCATACCTCAACATAATAAAAGCTTTATATGACAAACCAACAGCCAAAATCATACTCAATGGGCAAAAATTAAAACCATTTCCCCTAAGAACAGGAAGAAGACATGGATGTCCAATTTCACCACTCTGTTTGACACAGTATTGGAAGTGCTAGCCATAGCGATCAGACAAGAATTAACAAAAGGCATCCAAATTGAAAAAGAAGAAGTATCCAAATTGAAAAAGAAGTAAAACTGTCATTATTTGCAGATGAAATGGTACTGTGCATAGAAAACCCCAAAGATTCCATCAAAAAACTACTAGACCTAATAAATGAATTCAGCAATGTAGCAGGATACAAAATTAACACCAAGAAATCTGTAGCTTTTTCATATACCAATAATGAACTCACAGAAAGAGTAACTAAAAAACAATCCCATTTACCATAGCACCAAAAAAAAGATACCTAGGAATAAACTTAACTAAGGAGGTAAAAGAGCTGTACTCAGAAAACTATAGGACATTGAAAAAAGAGGTAGAGGAAGACATAAAGAAATGAAAGAATATACTGTGTTCATGGATTGGTAGAATCAACATCATTAAAATGTCCATACTATGCAAAGCAATTTATAGATTCAATGCAACAGCATATTTCACAGATCTAGAACAAACACTCCAAAAATTCATATGAAATGAAAAAAGATCCTGAATAGCCACAGCAATCCTGAGAAAGAAGAACGAAATTGGATGGATCACAATACCAGATATCTTGCTATATTACAAAGCCACTGTTCTCAAAACTGCCTGGTATTGGCACAAGAACAGATGTATAGACCAATAGAACAGAACAAAGAACCCAGAAATTGAACTAAGCCATTATGCTCAATTAATATTTTACAAAGGAGGCAAGAGCATACAATGGAGTCAAGACAGTCTCTTCAATAAATGGTGCTGGGAAAATTGGTCAGATACATGCAAAAAAAAAAAAAATGAAACCACACCATCAACTTACACCATAAACAAAAATAAACTCAAAATGGATAAAGGAATTAAACGTAAGACAGGAAACCATAAAATTCTTAGAAGAATCCATAGGCAGCAAAGTATCAGACATATGTTGTAACAATATCTTTACCAATACAGCTCCTAGGGCAATGGAAACTAAGGAGAAAATAAACAAATTGGACTACATCAAAATAAAAACCTTTGGCACAGCAAAAGAAACCATCAACAAAACAACAAGAAAGCCCACTGCATGGGAGAACATATTTGCCAATGCTATTACAGATAAGGGTTTAATCTCCAACACTTACAGGGAACTCATACAACTTAACAAAAGGAAGATAAACAATCCAATCAAAAAATGAGCAAAGGACCTAAATAGACACTTTTCAAAAGAGAACATACACAAGGCCAAGAGACATATGAAAACATGCTCAAAGTCACTAATCATCCAAGAGATACAAATCTAAACAACAATGAGGTACCATCTCACACCTGTCAGAATGGCTATCATTAACAAATCAATAAACAACAAGTGCTGGTGAGGATGTGGAGAAAAAGGAACCCTCGTGCACTGCTGGTGGGAATGAAGACTGGTGCAGCCACTGTGGAGAACAGTATGAAGCTTCCTCAAAAAGTTAAAAATGGAACTCCCATTTGACCCAGTAATCCCACTTCTAAGAATAATCCAAGAAAACAGAAACACCTATCAGAAAGGACATATGTACCCCTATGTTCATAGCAGTACAATTTACAATAGCTAAGATTTGGAAACAGCCTAAGTGCTCAACAACAGATGAGTGTTTTAAAAAACCCTGGTACATCTACACGATGGAATACTATGCTGCTGTAAAAAAGAAGGAACTTTTATCATTTGCAACAACATGGATGGAGCTGGAGAGCATTATGCTAAGCGAAATAAGCCAGTCAGAGAAAGATAAATATCACATGATCTCACTCATTTGTGGAATACTATAATGAACAACATAAACTGATGAACAAAAACAGATCCAGAGACAGAGAAGCATGGAACAGACTGTCAAACCTCAGGGGGAGAGTAGGGGAGTGGGCTGGGGGGTAAGAGATCAACCAAAGGACTTGTATGCATGCATATTAGCATAACCAATGGACATGGACACTGGGGCCATGGGGGCTTCTCTTAGGGGTGGGAGTGGCTTGGAAGGGATCGATGGGGGGAAAAGGAGACATGTGTAATACTTTAAACAATAAAAAAAAGCACAAATAAATAAATATGATAGAGTCAACACTCAACCTTTAATTGGTTCCTAGACAATGGTCACATGTTGAACCATCTAAAAAAAGTCCACCTGATTTTTTATATGTGCAAAATTACAAGAAATAATTTCATTCTTGGATATAAATTAGCTACCACAAACAGACCAAAATTGATCAGCAACGTACATAGAATCAAACTAAAATACAAATACTAGTATGTGCCTTTAAACTCATGAATTAAGTAACTACAATTAAACACAAAGTATAAAATCTTGATTCCTAATATATCTTTTCCAGGGATTTTTCAGAAACAAAAAGGAATCAACTGTAGATCCATACCTCAATATGCATGAACCTCCAAAACATTATACTGAGTCAAAGAAGCAAGACACAAAAATACATACTATATAATTTTATTTATATAAAATTCTAGAATGGACAAAACTATTAACCTACCAGTATGATGATGGAAATTAGATCAGTGGTTCTCAATCTGCTGGCCCTTTAAATATAGTTCCTCATGTTGTGACCCAACCATAAAATTATTTTCGTTGCTACTTCATAACTGTAATGTTGCTACTCTTATGAATCGTAATGTAAATATCTGATATACAGGATGGTCTTAGGCAACCCCTGTAAAAGGGTCGTTCGACCGCCAAAGGGGTCGCGACCCACAGGTTGAGAACCACTGAATTAGATCATGGTTATTGTGGGGGACATTCACTGAGACGGGGCATAGAGGAACTTTCTGTGGTGATGCGAATGTTTTGGGTCTTAATATGGTATGTGTTATATAAATTTAGGCATTTGCCAAAACTGAACAATACTCACAGAATATTTAGTTGTATTTAAATTGTGATTCAATAAAAATGTTGAGGTCTATATAAAAGACTAAAATACTTTGAAAGCGTACTGGCTAAATAAGTTTTATCCTCCCCCAGGATAAATAAAAGCCTTAGAATTGTAGGGCAAGGCAGGGAGAAAAACTTGACAAAAAAAAGATTTACATTGAGGGCGGGGGAGGGTTGTGTCCTTCCCTACAGGTACTAAATAGAATCCTACTTTAAGTGAGTATTTGAGAGTATAAAGTAACCTGGGTGAAGAGTAAGAAGATGACAAACCTTTAAGGAAAGTCCTCCAAATCATTCAAGTCTAATAGCTATTTTTTTTACCATATTAGAGATGGCCAGAGAAACCCCTCTGAATTTACAGTGGGACAGCATGGAAAATACCTGAAGAGGTAAATAGTAGCTAAGAAGATAAATAGTTAATGTTCCTGCAAGAAATCTACAGGTGATACTAAAGACCAAAAAACTAGAGGAATATACATCAAGGGATCTAATATGGTTTACAGTTAGATCTCAGCAGATGTCAGCATGCAGAGGATAGGCCCAAGGATTAGACAGGAGTTACATTACAGGGATGTCAGTTTAGGACATAACCAAGTAAAATATAACAAATCGATGTGCCCACATTATGGAAAATTTTAAACAGCCTTATATCTACCTTAGGGCAAGGTAAAACGACTGAATTTCCTTAAAAATAATCACAAAGGTGACCAATTGTACCTGGTTGTGACCAAATAAAACTTTCTGAGATAAACACTTTTTTATGTCACTAGATAAAATTTTCTGGGCACTTGAGTTAGAAATTACATTTGGTTGTACAAACAGCAAAGTTTCTCTTTCTGTATGTACACATGCTAAATTTACAGAAAAGTTGAAAAAGTAGTACAGAATGTTCCTTTGTACCCCTTTATCCCTCACCCTACTTCCCCTAAAGTTAACATTTTACATAACCATAGTTTGATTATAAAAATTAGGAAATTAACATTGGTACAATACTATTAACAAAACAACAAACTTCATTCAAAATTCACCAATTTTTCCCACTAATGTCTTTTTTCTTTTCCGGCATCCCACATTGCTATCACAATTGAGTTTTTGCAGCCTGTGAGATCTGTACTCATTAGAAAACTATGTTCTTCATTTCTCTAACCCCTTTACACTGAATTGAAAATTTTGGTCAACTCTCATGAACATTTTCACTAATGATTACATGTGTACAAACACCTCCTAAAAATACTATATATGAAAAATACTAAGGGAAGAGCAGATTACAGGGTGATTTCTTTTGTTTCAATGATCCCTTGCATTTGGTTTCATTGTGGCGAACAACTTTCTAAAAGGCTGGCCTTCTAATTTAATGATTTTGCTTATTTCGTCCCAGAGAAATCTATGTATCTCTATAAGTAGTTACAAATTTTTCTTGAATGCTGATGCTATGGCAACAAGTTTTTCTTCTGAAATAATCAACCCATCTTTTGCTCAAGATGCTGACGTGTCACTACACTAACTCTCAGTTCTCTTGAACAGCAAAATGTTTTGGCCACATATGTTGACTGGATCTGAAGGATACCAGCTTATAACCTACATTGGATCACAAATCTATGCAATCAAAAGTGTTTCTACCTGATAAATCAAGCCATCCCAATTCAAATTACCATGGATGATATTGGTCCTACTTTCAAACCATTTGAAGGTAGAGCTTAGCTAATGTCTATGTCTGAGGAATTCATTAAGTATTAGCGAATTCAGAAACATGTTTTGATTACACTCATTTGGAAAAAGAAAGGTCATTACAGCATAGCATCAAAGTCAAATTGTCATAAATTTCCTTGTTGGTGAATATTTTTCTAACCAGTTTATTGGGAAAAGTTTGACACAAGTTCCACTTACCTTGAGCTTTTGATTCTCTCTACCAATCTTAAGATATTTTTCCAGGCCTTGTCTGTAGAATAACATGTAAAGTGATGAAGGGTAGTAAAATTGCCACTCCAGAATATGTTGCTTAGTATACTGATTATTGTGAGCTGAAGGCACTTTTAAACAGCAAATGCAGGGAGAGGTTTCCTCTGATCTTCCAAAAGGAACTCAATTGTCATAAATCCTCTCTCTAGGAGTTTCATCCACTAGAAAAAAACTGACTCATAACAGGAGAGAAGTCTAGAAGTCCACACCACATCCAGAAAAACTTTGTCACAAACTATCATACCTCCCATTTATTCTTTTAAGGGCTCATTAATATTTCCTAAAAATCATTTACTCTCCCCTATGAGATCAACCCCCTCCTCCCTTTTCCCTATTAAAATGATATTTAGTCCTGGGTTCTAAAGATACCTCTCTTATTAATCTATCTTCGATTATAGGTGTCTCAACTAAGAACTCAAAAGGGTAGAGGGGAAATTATTTTTCCTCACGTACAGTGATAATGGCAGCTACATTATATCAAGAGAAACCAATTTCTAAAGAAGCACAACTAAAGTGTTAGCAAATAATTTAATTCTTTGAGGTATTCAAAGTATTAGTAAATGCAAAACACAATTGTATAAATGGCAGGTATCAATTGGGCCATCTTTATCAAATGCATACAGCAAGCATGTTAAACTCACCGCCAGCAGGCTGCATGCTGGCCACGAGTTTGACATGCCTGGCATACAGGAAATTTTCATATGAATGTTTGTTTTAGATTGCTTGTTTTATGATCTATCGATACAGGTAAATTAGTATTAACAGATTTCCCTCTTTATATGGCTGTTGAAGCAAACCTCCATAAGATCCCATCAGAGCCCAAGTATATTTTTCATATCAAAACTCAAGTATATTGCATGTTAACAGAACATTTGTTACTAACAGTTTTTGAAAGAGACGAAATGACTTGCTATTTTCACATATTTATGTTCTAATAGACCAAGAAAAATTGGGCTATCCATACAATATTAAAAAGCCATGGTAAAAGAGAAACATGCTGCTTATAGGAAAACAATATCCTGTCCCCAGCACTAAGATCCCAATAGGTACCTAATATAATTTCTGAACAGTACTTTTAAAGAGGTGGATTTAGTTAATTCCATCATTTTTCTTATCTTTCTTTGGCTACAACTTCATCTTTCTGTTTAGGAATAAATTGTGAATGTGATCATCTTTCTTTTTCCATGAGATTATGCATACCGGAAGTCGTGCTGTTAAGGAAGTAAAGCTGTATATTTGCTAAGCTGGCACAATATTTTTCTGAGAAAAAATACATGCAATAAATTTCTGACCTCTGCCTCATTCTGCCATGTGAAGATTCTGACAATGCTGTGTAGGAACTATAGGTACCTAGGTTATGATGGTGAACCTTCACTGTTTACTTTCATCCAGTCCACAGAAAGTATATTTTCATGTATAGAGAGCAAAGGCAAGGTTTAACTTTTTAAGCCACTTTTTTATGCAGATACACATTTAAATATGTTGATAGTGAAGTGGTACTTTAGTAATTCAAACATTTTCCTCCCTACTCCCCTCCCTTCCCCTCCCAAAATCTTTACTCATAATCCTGACAAAAGGAATCATTTACAAAGGCTGAACTTTTATTCACCTTTCCATACCCACATGGGAAAAATGCATAATATAACTGAATATTTTATGTATCCTTTTACAAACATAAATTTGCTTAATTATTTTTTTGCTCCACTTTAAACTATTTTATTTTTTAAAATATATTTCATTGATTTTTTTTTTTTTTTACAAAGAAGAAGGGAGAGGGATAGAGAGTTAGAAACATCGATGAGAGAGAAACATCGATCAGCTGCCTCCTGCACACCCCTACTGGGGATATGCCTGCAACCCAGGTACATGCCCTTGACCGGAATCGAACCTGGGACCCTTCAGTCCGCAGGTCCACGCTCTATCCACTGAGCCAAACCGGTTAGGGCCACTTTAAACTTTTTTAGAGTAGTATCTTAAATCAAACATACAGACTTAATATAGAATAGCCTAGGAACTTATATGGAAACATTACTAAAATGCAATAAACATTTTTTTTAAAAAAAACACAACCAAATAAATATAATCAATTACTGTTAAAACTTCAAAATAGACATTTTTGAGATTCTGAGTAATTAAAAACATGTTAGGAACTTTTGAAATCTTGCCTTCAGTAATTTTATGTGGCATTCTTTAAAAAATGTCTATTTTATAACTAATTTTTATTAACCAAAAACAGTATTAGCGAATTGGAGCATCAACCTTATGGGGCAGACATGGCTTCAAAATGAATTTTGACTATCAAAGTTTTCCTAAAAGGAAATAAGAGTTACCAATTTTGAGGATATTTAGAAGACTATGCTATAAATTCTATGCAATTTGAATGTCATTAGCTTTACAGCAATTTTGAATACACTTTCTCATTTGAGCCTCATGACAATTCTAAGAGATGATCATCACCATATTGCAGATGACAATACTGAGGGTTAATGAGGTTATATGACTTGCGCAATATTACAGAGCCTTGAACTTAAAGTTTGGATAGAAAACCCAACTCTTCTCACTCCTAATTTAGCTCACTGTCTAAGTATATCAAATCACCTTGCAATTTTACATGTTCTGGCATCTTCTGAAATTTCTTATAATTTTATACGGAATTATTTTCATACAAGTCCTAATAATATAATTATGCAGCTGTTGTATGAGATCATTGTGATGAGGACATTTATTAAAAAAAAATTAAGATTTGCTACTGAAAACAGTCTTCACTTTACATTTGGAATTTACACATTCAAATTAATACCTAAAGATGGAAAGCCTTAAATTGTTATTTCCAAATTTCTGGACATCCTGTACCATACGAATCACTATATCAGAAGAATCAAACCTTAATAAAAATTTTAAAATCCGGACACATTCCGATTGTTAAAAGAGAGACAATAGGCCCAAAATGGAGTCACTTGCGCTAAGCCTCAAGTCAACAAACCAAGGTTTAATACCTAACTTAAATACAGTTCAGCCTCCCCCATGATCAGAATTTTAAACCAGTCAATCTGGAATTATCTGGCCAGCACTAGTGAGGTAATCTTCCTGGTGGGCCCTTGCTATCTCCTAAAGAACTTTGCCATAAACCATTAGCTCTTTGCTAGTGTAACTTCCTTGTCTTACCTTCTTTTGCCTATAAAAGTCTTTCACGTTGTACAACTCTTCAGAACTCCTTTCTGTCTGCTAGAGGGGATGCTGCCTGATTCATGAATCATTGCATAAAGCCAATAAGATCTTTAAATAAATAGAGTTGAATTTTCTTTTTTAACAAAAGGAATTTTTTAAAATATACCCTTTCTCCTAATAGCCATAATCTACCATTAAAAAAATAGATTGTATTTGTAGACTATTAAAAGTAGCCACATGCCAGTGGGAAAAGGCTTGGTAATTATGTCTGTATATAGGACTTTTGCAAAAGTTATCTGCTTGGGAAGTATGAAAATGGGTCTCATTATCAGCTGATTCCTGTTTCCTCTATCACAGCAGTTCTCAACCTGTGGGTTGCGACCCCTTTGGGGGTCGAACGACCCTTTCACAGGGGATGCCTAAGAACATCGAAAAACACTTATATAAATACATATTGTTTTTGTGATTAATCACTATGCTTTTATTATGTTCAATTTGTAACAATGAAATTGGAGGTCACCACAACATGAGGAACTCTATTGAAGATTCGTGCATTAGGAAGGTTGAGAACCACTCACATTCCAAATCCCATGAAAATTGGGTTAACTTACAATTGTATGACATGGGGAATAGTATATCTCCTTTAACTAGAAAAGATGTGCTATTTCAGTAAAGTTTAGAAATAATATATTGTTCTAAAAATAAGATTTCTGACTTAGAAGACATATGGTGAATCTTCCTGAAGTTGTGGAGAGAGGAGGAGTTGTCATGAAATGTGCTCTATTAGAATTGCCAGGGGGACAGACTGTAATTTCCTACTAACAAATGTCCCTTTTTTTAAAAAAAAAAATCTGAACTGATTTCAGAGAGAGAGGAACAGAGAGAGAAACATTGATGTGAGAGAGAAACACCGGTCTGCTGCCTCCTGCACAGCTCCCACTGTGGATCGAGTCCACAATCTGGTATGTGCCCTGACAGGGAATCAAACCAGTGACCTTCTGGTGCATGGGACAAAGCTCAACCAACTGAACCACACCAACCAGGGCACAAGTGTCCCTTTTAAAATGTGGATGTGCCTATATTTTCTTATTACAGACACACTTCTTTTGCTTTTTCCCCTGTGAATATGTAAGATGTTTCTTTTTAATTTCTCAGAATTTGTTTCTATTTACTTAATAGAACTTAAAATGTATATTGTATGCCCATTGCATATAAAAATTGGACAAACACATTGATCTCTGAAAAAGATCAATGATCTCTGGAAAAGAGATCATTCTACTCTTGGGGGGTGGGGGGGGGTGACTGATTTGGGAAAGGCTCCAGGGAGGAAATTACATTTTAGTAGGGTGTCCATGGGTGACAAGGATACTTGAAGAGATACCAAGAGAAACAAGACTTTGTTTTATGATGTAGCTAAAACAAAGTGTTTTTAAGGAAGAGCTAGAAAAAGAGAGGTAAATCTAGGTTGGGGTCAGCCTAATGAGTGTGAAGTAGTATCTCATTGTGGTTCCATTTACATTCACTTAATGATTAGTGAAGGTGAACATTTTCTCATGTCTTTTTAATGATTTGCATATCTTCTTGGGATAAATGTATATTCCAGTCCTTTGCCCATTTTTATATGAAGTTTCAAATTCAATGTCATGGATATTGTCTCCAGTGTTTTCTTCTAAAAGTTTTATATTTTAAGATTTTCCATCTATGTCATATAAGGTAAGGGTCCAAATATGCTTTCTAGCATGTAAATTTCTGGTTATTGTTAGGGTTTTGTTAGAGAACAAAAACTTGTAGCTTCCTATTTTACCAGTTTGCTGACATCCTTCTGGACCCTACGGTTTCTGATGAGAAAATGACTATCATTTATTTTCCTCTAAAGGTAAGGTGATGTTTCTGTCTGGCTGCTTTTGAGATAATTTTTTTTTCTTTTCCTTTAGTTTTCAGAAATTTGACCATGACATATCTTGATATGGATTAATTTGTTTCTACTATTTGAAGTTCATTCAGCTTCTTAAATCTATTGGTTTGTGTCTTTTGCCACATCTGGGTAGTTTTTAGCCATTTTTTCTTTGAGTCCTTTTTCAGTCCTGCCTTCTCTGTCTTCTCCAATAGGACTTCAATGACATGAATGTTAGGTCTCTTGTGTCAGGGTCCCTAAGTTTCTGTTATTTTTTAAAAAGTCTATCTCCTCTTTGTTGTTTAGATTTGGTCATTTCTATTATTCTAACAGTTCACTGTTTCTTTCCTCAGTCCCTTCTTTCTGCTATTTTCCTCTACATTCAGTTTTTATTTCAGTTATTGTATTTTTGTGTCCTTAAATTTCATTTGTCTTTTATTGAATTTATTAAGGCTTATATTGTGTCCTAGCATGTGGTCTTAGAGAATGTTCCATATGTATTTCAAAAAATGTATATTCTGTTGCTTTTTGATGAAATGTTCTGTAAATATCAATTAAATCCATCCAGTCTAGTGTGTCATTTAAGGTCACTGTTGCCTTATTGATTTTTTTGTCTGAAAGATCTATCCATTGTTGTCAATGGGATGTTAAAATCCCCAAATATGACTGTATTACTGTTAATGTTTCTCTTAATGTCCACCAAGATTTTCTTTATATATTTAGTTAAATCTTCATTGTTCAGATTATTACAGTTGTTCCTCTTTTTCCCCCCATAGCTCCGCTCCATCCGGTTACCACCCCACACCTCTGCCCTTACCCACCCCCCACTGTCCTAATCCATAGGTGTACCATTTTTTCCAGTCTCTTCCTGCACCCCCACACCCCTTTCCCCCCGAGAATTGTCAGTCCACTCCCTTTCTATGCCCGATTCTATTATATTCACCAGTTTATTCTCTTCATCAGATTTTTTATTCACTTGATTGTTAGATTCACTTGTTAATAAATATGTATTTGTTGTTCATAATTTTTATCTTTACTTTTTTCTTCTTCCTCTTCTTAAAGAATACCTTTCAGCATTTCATATAATACTGGTTTGGTGGTGATGAACTCCTTTAGCTTTTTCTTATCTGTGAAGCTCTTTATCTGACCTTCAATTCTGAATGATTGCTTTGCTGGGTAAAGTAATCTTGGTTGTAGGCTCTTGCTATTCATTACTTTGAATATTTCTTGCCACTCCTTTCTGGCCTGCATAGTTTCTGTTGAGAAATCAGCTGACAATAGTATGGGTACTCCATTGTAGGTAACTGACTTTTTTTCTCTTGCTGCTTTTAAGATTCTCTCTTTGTCTTTTGCTCTTGGCAGTTTAATTATGATGTGTCTTGGTGTGGTCCTCTTTGGATTCCTTTTGTTTGGGGTTCTCTGCGCTTCCTGGACTTGTAAGTCTATTTCTTTCACCAGGTAGGGGAAGTTTTCTGTCATTATTTCTTCAAATAGTTTTCAATATCTTGCTCTCTCTCTTCTTCTGGCACCTCCATAATTCAGATGTTGGTACGCTTGAAGTTGTCCCAGAGGCTCCTTACACTATCTTAATATTTTTGGATTCTTTTTTCTTTTTGCTTTTCCGGTTGGGTGTTTCTTGCTCCTCTGTATTTCAAATCTTTGACTTGATTCTTGCGATCCACTAGTCTGCTGTTGGATCTCTGTATATTATTCTTTCAGTCAGTGTATGCTTAATTTCTAGTTGGTCCCTTTTCATATCCTTGAGGGTCTCACTAGATTTATCAAGGGTCTCACTAAATTTATCAGCGGTTTCTAGAAAATTCTTGAAAACCCTTATAACCGTGGTTTTGAACTCTATATCCAGTAGTTTGCTTTCCTCCATTTCTGTCATTTGTGACCTGTTTCTTTGTCTCTGCATTTTGGCTGCTTCCCTGTGTTGGTAGAGTGGCTTTCTGTGCTAGGTGTCCTATAGGGCCCAGTGGCTCAGCCTCCCCAATTACCTGAGGTGGTCTTGGTGCACCCCTTTGTGGGCTTTGTGCACAGTCTTGTTGTAGTTAAGCCTTGATTGTTGTTGGTATCACTGGGAGTAATTGACCTCCAGGCCAATTGGCTGTGAGAATCAGCTATGTCTGCAGTGGGAGAACTTCTGTGCTGGAGACACCCTTCTGGGGCAAGACTTGCTTCAGTGGGGCTCTGGTGCTCACTGAGTCTGCCCCCTGAGTGTGTCCCTTATGGATCTGAGGAGTTGTAATCTGGATGGTCCCACTCTGACCACTGGGTACACTGGCTCTTGGATCTCTAAGGAGGTAATAATTTAACCTCTGCCTGAGGCTACCCAGCAGGAGCTATGGAGAGATCTGCAGATTCCTCTTCTTTGTTTGGGATTTGGAGGTGCCCAGATGAGGCCCAGCTGTGAAGCAATGCAAGCAAACAGCTATGGCTGATCCTCAGCCCTGCCCTAAGAGGCCCCAGGTCTCAATTTTCCCAGGGTAATTGCTGCAAGCACCTCTGAGAGAAAGCTGCCTTCGAGTTCCGTCCGATGCCATCCAGTTTCTCCCTGTATGAGTCTGGGTCCCCAGAGACTAGCCTGGAACTGGAGTTCAGAGCAGTTGGGAGCTTGTGTCTCCCTCCTGATTGAAAAAGACAGCATGTCCTCAGTTGCCAGCCCTTTCCACGTGCGCCTCCTTACCTCTGCACTTTACTTCCGCACCTCCTCTGAGTCCCAGTGTGCTTTTCTCTTTACTTCTAGGTGTAGAATTTCCACTCAGCCAGCCTTCTTGTGGTTCAGGATGATGTCCATTTTGTCTTTTAGTTGTAGTTTTGAAGTGGTTGTGCGAGGCAGCAATGTCAGGTGTTTACCTTTGCCGCCATCTTGGTTTCTCCCTCTTTATATATTTAGATGCTCCTATGTTAGATACATATATGTTTACAAGGGTTATATCCTGTTTCTGGATTGATCCATTTAGTATTAGGTAATGTCCTTCTTTGATTCTTCTTGTGGCCTTTGTTTTGAAGTCTATTGTGTCTGATATAATATTGGTACCCTAGCTTCTTATTTGTTTCCACTTGCAGGGAATATTTTTCCCACCCCTTTATTTTTAGTCTGTGTGTATCTTTTGTTCTGAGGTGGATCTCTTGTAGACAGCATATGTATGGGTCATGTTTTCTTATCCATTAAGCATCCCTATGTCTTTCGATTGGAGCATTTAATCTTTTCACATTTAAAGTTATTATTGATAGCTACTTACTTATTGCCATATTTTTCTTTATATCTATGTTCCTCTCTCTATATATTTTTAAATTAAATTATTTATTGTTGAAAGTGTTATATATGTCTCCTTTTTCCCAATTGACCTCTCCCTTCCCGCTCCTCTCCTCCAGCACAGGCCCTCACCCCCCTATTGTCTGTGTCCATTGGTTATGCTTATATGCATGTATACAAGTCCTTTGGTTGATCTCTTACACCCCCTCCCACCCTCTCCTGACTTCACTGTGAGGTTTGGTGGTCTGTTTGATGCTTCTATGTCTCTGGATCTATTTTTGTTCATCAGTTTATGCTGTTCATTATTTTCCACAAATGAGTGAATCAATATATATTTCTTTTCTTCTTTCTTCTTAGAGAAGGCCCCTTAATATTTCTTGCAATACTGGTTTAGTGGTAATGAACTCCTTTAGCTTTTTTTTTTTAATCTGGGAAGCTCTTTATTTCACCTTCAATCCTCCTATATAATAAAAGGTAATATGCAAATTGACCTTAATGACAGAACAACCGGGAATGATAGGTCACTATGATGTGTGCTGATCACGGGGCAGACACTCAACGCTGGAGCTGTCCCTTGGTGGTCAGTGCACTCCAACAGGGGGAGCTCAACTCAGCCACAAGCCAGGCTGACGGCTGCAAGCGCAGCGGCGGTGGCAGGAGCCTCTCCCGCCTCCTTGGCAGTGCTAAGGATGTCCAACTATGGCTTAGGCCCACTCCCTGCAGTACTCCTGGGCTGTCAGAGGGATGTCTGACTGCCAGCTTAGGCCCGATCCCCTAGGGAGCGGGTGTAAGCCAGCAGGTAGACATCCCCTGAAGGGTCCTGGACTGCGAGAGGATGCAGGCCAGGCTGAGGGACTCCCCCAAGTGCACGAATTTTTGTGCACCAGGCCTCTAGATTTAAATGATAGACTTGCTGATTGATTAGTCTTGATTGTGGGTGCCCGCTTTTCATCACTTTGAATATTTCATGCCAATCCCTTATGGTCTAAAATGTTTCTGTTAAGAAATCAGCTGACAGCCTTATTGGAGTTCCCTTTTAGGTAACTATCTTTCTCCTGCTGCTGTTAGATTTTTTCTCTTTAACCTTCGCCATTTTAATTATGATGTGTCTTGGTGTGGGTTTCTTTGCATTCATCTAGATAGGGACTGTCTGTGCTTCCTGAACTTGTGTGACTTTTTTCCTTCAACAGGTTAGGGAAGTTTTCAGCCATTATTTCTTCAAACAGGTTCTCAATACCTTGCTCACCCTCTTCTCCTTCTTTACCCCTGTGATGTGGATATTATTATTCCTGATGTTGTCCCACAGGTCCCTTAGACTTTCTTCATTTTTTAATTATATTTTCCTTTTGCTGCTCTCCTTGGGTGCTTATTGTTTTCTTGTCCTCTAAATCGCTGATTCAATCCTCTCCTTCATCTAACCTACTGTTGATTCATTCTAATTCATTCATTCATTTCAGATATTATATTCTTCATTCCTGACTGATTCTTTTTATGGTTTCTATGTCCTTTTAATGTTTACTATCTCTGTTTAAGTCAGCAGTTCTCAACCAGTGGGTCGTGACCCCTTTGGGGGTCAAATGACCCTTTCACAGGGGTTGCCTAAGACCATCGGAAAACACATATATAATTACATATTGTTTTTGTGATTAATCACTATGCTTTAATTATGTTCAATTTGTAACAATGAAAATACATCCTGCATATCAGATATTTACATTACAATTCATAACAGTAGCAACATTACAGTTATGAAGTAGCAACGAAAATAATTTTATGGTTGGGGGTCACCACAACATGAGGAACTGTATTAAAGGGTCGTGACATTAGGAAGGTTGAGAACCACTGGTTTAAGTTCTCACTAAGATCATCCATTCCTCCCCTAAAGTCCTTGATCATCCTTATAACCATTATTTTAAATTCTGCATTTGTTATCTTGGTTGCTCCAATTTCATTTAATTCTTTTTCTGGGGATTTTTCTTGTTCTTTTATTTGGTGCATATTTTTTTGTCTCCCCATTTTGTCTGCCTTTTTGTGGTTTAACTCTGTGTATTAGGTATATCTGTTATGATTCCCAAGCTTGTTGTGATGGCTTTCTGATGTAGGTATCTTGTGGGTCTCAGTGGCACAGTCTTCTAGATTAGCTGACCTGGGTAATCCAGAAATGTTTCTTGTGTGAGTTATGTGCCCCCCTCCTGCTGTAGTTGAGTCTTAAATGCTGTTGGCCTATTCATGGGTGGAGTTAACCCTCACGTTGGCTGACTACAAGGACAGACTTCATTCACTGTGTATAAGTTGCTGTTCAGGGGCTGCCCCAGAGGCAGAGTTGCTCCCAACAAGTTCTGGTGTCTGCTGGAGTCCTCCTTTGGCTGAGCCATTGGTGTGGCTAGTTTGGTAAAGCTCTGGTGAGGTTTGAAACCCACCACTGTTTATGTTGGTTCTGGGACCACTTGGACAGGGTTCTGGTGCAGGACAATGTCAGATATTGTGTGTAAGTGATCTCGGACTACCTGTCTGGAACTACTGCACTATTCATTGATTATGGCTATGTCTACTGTACCTGGGTGTGTGTGGGAGGGGCCAATATAGTACAAGGGTAAGCTTCTTGCAGCTCTGAGCTGGGGGCAGGTCAATAAAAGGTTCAAGGTTCTCTGAGGTCGGCATCTACCAGCTAGCTACTCCACCACCCCCTGAAGTTGCCTGGATTTCCTCCAAAGCCTTTCAAACAAAACTGTAGAGTGGGTCCAAGCTGCCCATGCTCCAATGCCCCATTATATGGCACAAGTTCAGTAGGGCGGGGTGACTGTGTCAGGAGGCCAGGGCTAGTGATTCCCCTACTTGGGGGCAGCATGGTCAGGTACTCAATGGGGGAATGTGTCCCACATTGAAGAGCCATAACACTCAGTCTCTGCTACAGTCTACAACTCTAGCTCCTCCGGAAAGAGTGAGCCATTGATTCAGGCTGGGGGCAGCCAGCAGTCCCCACTGCAGGAGCAAGCTCAGCAGGGTGGGGCCACCAAGACTTTGCAAAACATATCAACTCAGTTTTCTGTTGGGGAGTGGCACTGGTGAGTCTGTGGGAAGGAAGCAAGCTCTACACCACCCCTTAGTCCACTTGAATCCTGGACTGGAGCCTCTTCTGGGAGATGTGCTTAAAAGATCCTAGCACTGAGCCGCATTCCCTTCCCCCTAAGGATCTGAGCTCAGCAGGACTGGCCACTGGGACTTGGGAAATTAGAACAAAACAGTCTCTAGTTGGGAGTGGTGCTGGCCAAGCTTGCAGGTGGCGGGGGGGGGGGCGGGAATACTGGCCCTCATTTCAAAGCCTCACAATTCAATGTCTCACTGAGGGTCTGCCTATAGTTTTTCCAGAGAATGAGTGAACCAAAGGTCCCTGTTGAGTACATCCAACAGTCCTTTCTTCCAGACTCTAGCTTGGCAGGGTGGTGTCACCAGTATTTGGAGGACCAGGTTAGTGTACTCCCCAGGCTAGTACTGTAAATATAGGAGTGCCCAACCCTGGGAACATGGCACTTGAGGGCAGTGTGGGCTATTGACTCAGGACCCAGATCTCAATAGCTGACCCTCCAGATCTTTCTTGAGGCCATGCCACCAAGGTTTTCTCTTTATGACTCCTATATGCCCTGAGTCGCCTTCCCTCTACCAGAGCCCTGGTTAACTTCCTGAGAGCAAGCTCTTGTGTGTTGGTCATTTAGGAGAGTACCTGGGATTCTAGCAGACTCCCTCCTCTTCCCAGCAGACAGATTCCCCACTGATTTCCACAGCCAGATGCTATGCAGGCTCCACTTCCTGGCCCTGGTGCTCTTGGTTGGGGGTCCCGGCATGGGGTTGAGACCCTCATTCTCTTCAGGGGGCACTTTTGCAGTCAACATATCCCTCTAGCTTCTCAGCCACCACATGAGGGTGCTGAGGACAGCTCTCTCCACATCTCTGTCCTTACCAGTCTCTATGTAGCTTCTTCTATAAACCCTCAGATGTAATACTCCTGTTCAACTGTCTTTAAGTTGGTCAGTCATGTTTACTGCTCTATAATTTAGATGTAAATCTGGTTTGGCGCCAGGAGGAGGTGAGTGGAGCTTCCATCCACTCTGCAGCCATCTTGAAAACCATGTTTCTTCTTGATGTCTTCTATTTCTTTACTGAGATTTTTATTTTTCCATGTTTCAAGTGTTTTTGTAATTGTTCATTGAAGCATTTTTATGATGGCTGCTTTAAGATCTTTGTCATATATTCTAACACAGTGATGGCTAACCTTTTGAGCTCGGCATGTCAGCATTTTGAAAAACCCTAACTTAACTCTGGTGCCATGTCACATATAGAAATTTTTTGATATTTGCAACCATAGTAAAATAAAGACTTATATTTTTGATATTTATTTTATATATTTAAATGCCATTTAACAAAGAAAAATCAACCAAAAAAATGAGTTCGCGTGTCAGGCGTGTCATAGGTTCGCCATCACTGTTCTAACACTTCTGTCACCTTGTTGTTAGTATATATTGATTGTCTTTTTTTCAATCAGTTTGAGATGTTCCTAGTTCTTAGTTTAATTAAAATTCAATTGAAATCTGGACATTTTGAGTATTCTATTATGAACCTCTGGATCTTTTGTAAACCTTCTCTTTTAGTTGTGACACAACTCCAGCAGAGGAAATGGGGGTGCTGCCTTCTTTCAGCCACGTGTGGTAAAAGTCCAGGTTTTTTACTTGGCTTTCATTGACACCTGAAGGTAGGGCTTCACATTATTGCTCGGCTATAGTCAGAGTTCTGATTTTGCCACAGGCTTCCACTAATACTTCTCAGATTGGGAGGGTTAGGAGTGTTTTATTACTTAACCTCACCATTTGGTCTCTGCTGACAGCATGGGGTGGGAGATGGTCTCATTACAGCTAGGCAGTGATCAAACTCTTTACTCTCCATAAGGACACCTCTGACACCACTCCAGAGGGGAAAGATATTTCATTACTGTTGGGTGGACATAGAAAGGCAGGCTCCACTGACTCTGGAAAGGGAAGGGCATTACTGCATGGCAAGGATGAAAAATCCAAGTTTCCCCTTGGCCTACTCTGATATCACCATGGCAGATATATTAGAGTGCCTTGCTACAGCCTGGCAAAGGTAAAAGTCTAGGCTCTCTACTTTGCCTTTTCAGGAATAGATGGGGGTTGGGCCCATAATTTTCTCTGCAGTGTTTGGAAGAATTAAAGTGGTTAATTACCTCAATGTTTTCTGCTTTGCTAGGTTTCCCCTTTCCTGGTCACTTAGCTAGGCAGACCAGGATTTTCTTGGAACTGTTTTGTCTGTGTTCTTGGCATTTCCAGATTACTAGCTTCTTCTGCTCAGTCCATGATATATGAGGCAAAAAATAAAAAGCCTGGAGAACTCATAATCATGTCATCCTTTGGGTCTGAGTTCCCTTACTGGTCTGCTTTCTTCTTTCTGCCTTTCAAAGTCTTCTTATGTTTGCTTTATATATAATGCTTGGGGGTTGTAGCTGTATTTAGTGGGAGCTGATCTTTCGGAAGTCCCCCTCCTTAATTTATAACTATAAATCAAATCATGATTCAACCTGCTTACAAGTCTTAATGGCTTTTCACTGCATCACAAGCTAGATACTGCATGGACTTACAAGACTCATTTTCTTCAGCTCCAGCCTATTTATCTAGCCTCATTCATGCTCTTACCCATTCGCTATGTTTCAGCCATGCTGATTTCCATTCTGTTCTTTAATTACTTCACATTATTTATTGCTCCAGAGACTTCACATATGCTTTAAGTTCTCTATTTCTAATCATTTCATGCCTGTAGTCTTCTTATATCTTAAGACTGTGTCTAAAAGTCACCAACTCAAAGAAATTGTCTCTTATCACATTAAGAAGTTTCTTTTTTCCCTCACCCCAACTGTTTTCTATCACTACACTTTGTACATTTTATACCAGTCCTCCACATATACACATATCCTATATAATAAAAGCCTAATATGCTAAGTGTCCGACCATTGATTCCACTGTTTGACTAGTTGCTATGATGCATACTGACCACCAGGAGGCAGACACTCCAACTGGTAGGTTACTCCCGGGTCCTTCCCCTGCACTGTTTGGCCCCGATTGGGACTGGGTGAGACAGGCCAGACATGCCCTGGAGCCCTCCTGCGGTCCCTCCCTGGCCCTGATCGTGCAAAGATGGGGTCCCTCGGTCTGGCCTGCTTCCTCTCGCAATTCGGGACCCCTCAGGGGATGTCGGAGAGCTGGTTTCAGCCTGATTCCTGCAGGCCAGGACAAGGAACCCCACTGGTCCACAAATCCGTGCATTGGGCCTCTAGTACACGTACACACACACAAACACACACACACACAGTCCTCGGGTTACATCGGACTTGATGTACATCGTTTCGTGGTTACATTGCCATATCCCATTTATTTATAAAAAAAAATCTGTCATTTCAACCTATGTACATATGTGCTTCATGTTTTTTATTATTTATTTACCACCAGTAAAGGTCAGGAATTGTTATCTTTCTTTTAAGTATTTTTTACTGTTTCACTTCATTACTGCTGTGTATGTGCTCCATGTGAGTGACGTAGGTGCTTATGTAGGTGGGTTCCAACTTACGATGAAAATCACGTTACGATGTGCTGTAGGAATGGATCTCCGACGTAACCTGAGGACCTACTGTGTGTGTATGTGTGTATATATATATGTGTGTGTATGCACATTATTATATTATATATTTCCCAACAGATTATAAGCTCCAGAGGGTGAGGGGCCATACCCATTATATTAACTAGTTTATCCATGGTTCCCAGTACACAGTAACCATTTAATAAATGTCTACTGAATAAATGAAAGGAGACCAAACATTATATAATGTACAAATTACATTGCCACCTTAGAATCTAGAAAGATTCTAGACAGATACTTATTTATTAATTTGGTATGCA
This sequence comes from Myotis daubentonii, assembly GCF_963259705.1. NCBI lineage: Eukaryota > Metazoa > Chordata > Mammalia > Chiroptera > Vespertilionidae > Myotis > Myotis daubentonii. Next base: position 127,348,004 of record NC_081861.1, on the reverse strand, counting down.
TTCATATTTTCATATTGTGAAATGCACACTAAATACTTTTTTAAAAAATGTATTTTATTGATTTTTTACAGAGAGGAAGGGAGAGGAATAGAGAGTCAGAAACATTGATGAGAGAGAAACATCGATCAGCTGCCTTCTGCACACCCCCCACCAGGGATGTGCCTGCAACGAAGGTACATGCCCTTGACCGGAATTGAACCTGGGACCCTTCAGTCCGCAGGCCGAAGCTCTATCCACTGAGCCAAACTGGCTATGGCCACACTAAATACTTTTGTAGGAGATAAAAGTATTTGTCTCTGTCATTGTGCTTGTTACATTATGTGAAAAATATCTAGTTGTATGTTTTGTTTTGTGCATAGGAGTTGAGGATAACAACCAGTGTTTTACTCATTTTTGTATCAATAGTGCTTAGTATAAGACCTATACAAAGCAGATGCTCATGTTGAAAAATCAATAAATGATAGCTTGAATTATGCTGCAAAGTATTTGAAACAGTTCCTAAGAGATACCAAACAACCAAGATATTTTCTTAGATCACCAAAATAACTAAGTTTCTTTTCAAAATCAAGAAAATGTAAAAAAAAAAAAAAGCATTGAAAAACTTACATGCTTTTCTCTCTTTCTTGATACGGTTCCTGGTCAGTGGGAATAACTGATTGTTCCGCTTGGTATGGGTATCCTAGTCCTAGAAGTAAATAAGACTAATTTTAGGAAAAAACACAAAATCTATGAAGAAAGCAATCTTCCTTTCCCACTCTCCAAATTTATTCCTCTGTAGGCGATTATTAGTCAAATATTAAACAATTTATCTCCTACCTTAAGTGCTCTTATATTTATAATTTTTTTTTATCTATAGAGATGTACCAGTTAACTTATAAACAGGATCTTTGACTTTATCTAGCACCAATTTTGCCAGTTCATATTTGCCATGACCAAGTAATACTGGTAAGTGTTCACATGAAAATGAACCTAACATCTTAATATAAGGGAAATCCCTAAAATCTAGGTGTTTTGTAAATAAACAATGTTAAAGCTCAGAAGACATAGTTTAGCTCAGGGGTTTGTTTTTATCCTGTAACATTAGCAGAGGGTTGTTTTTATTAATTATGGAGTTATCTTAGTGAGCCCCTCTATATAGTCTTTCCCCAGCTGTTAGGTACTCCTGAGCATAGTCCTGAACACACCTATCATTGCATTTAAGGCACTGTCCTATTAAATTAACTGTGAATGTTTCTGTTTCCCCTACCAGTCTATGAGCATCCTGGTCATCTCTGCAGCAACAACATCAAGCTCATTTTTCAGATCAAAGGATACAAGTTGGGTCAGATCATAGGGAGTATTCAAATTATGTTTGCTGAATAAGTTTATATGTTCTTCATTTATAGCTTCTAAGTGCACCAGAAAATTTCCTGATGGCCTAGGGTTTCATGTGTTAAGAAAACTAGGTTTCTAATCTAGATGTGCTCTGGGATTTTTATTAGACTGATTAATATAGCAGAGAATACCTGGAAAGAGCCCTTAAAAACCATATTGGAATAACCTCAACTTGATCCAATTTTTCTTCACCCAGAAATGATTGCTGTGAATCTTGGTCTGGAAAGGACATGACTTGATTTAATACAGTTTAACTTAGAGGCAGAACAGCAACAAAAAGATTATATTAATTGAATTATAGCCTCTGAGTGCTTTTCCCTGATAATATAAAAGCGAGGTCTGGCCCAGAACAGCACACTAAAGGCCCATTTATAGTTAAAGGTCTCTTACTACTTGCTTCTCTAACTACTGGAGACATAGAAAGATTGCTATCTGGTCATTTACATCAAAGGTTACATCAAAGGTTTTGGTTCTTTATTCATTTTTAATTCATTACTCTTAGTTGAATTACACTGCAAGGAAATAAAAACATTTTTCCAGAAATTTTGCTAAGCTTTCTCTGAAGCAAGTTTTACATATTGTTCTTGAGAATAACTTGTGTTTTATCACTACTAGTCTTATCAGAACTGCCTAAGGTTTCTGAACAAGATATATATCTTTTCCACCATAGAACACCTGCTTTTAAAATTATAGGACAATAGACAGGTGAAGGCCCAGGGTGGGGTACTGGGGAGATGGGTGAGGAGAGCAAACAGGGGAAAATGGGGGACATCTATAATACTCTCAACAAAATAAAATTTAAAATATTATAGGAATGATCTGAGCAAAACTAAGTGGGAAAAAGAGGCCTCTGTTTTAGGACATTGACTACCCTGATAGCTGTTCTCTCTGTGTTGTCACTTCTCACTAATCATTCTAACATGAAAGATAAAAGAGAGAAAAAGAAGTTATGATAAAGTATTACTCATCAAAATGATGTGGGGATAAGGACACATATGTAATAACTTAATAAAGAAATTATAAAAATATATATATTACTCATTTTAAAAAGCAAGAAAACTAAAAATTAAACAGACAGCTATAGCAAAACAACAACAAAATACTATAAAGCAAACTGGGAAAATCACCAGAACTCTGCAAGACATTTTGTCTAAATGTTATATAATTTTAAAAAAGCACATTAAAATATATCTTTCATGGCAAGCCTGAGGTCTGATGCAGAGCAAGCTTCTTAGCAGAAGAAATGGGAAATGAAAATTGAGGAACCTATAAAATAAAATATGTTGAAAAATGTGACGGTTAAAGACATTCACTTTGTAGCTCCATAAGAAACATTCATATTATGCACTCCTGTCTTTGGCCCCAAAGAGACAAAAGCTTGAAGGTCCTTCCAATGGAAGGCTCCTCCCTATCTGACCCAATCCCTAAGAGTCAGATCCATTGAACACCTACATTCCAATCAGAAGACCTTAGTAAATTCCATGTCTGAAGTAATTAAACTCATTATATACACTCTAAAATCTTAATCAGAAATACTTTAGTCAAGAGACTTTAATTTTATATTGAAATCTAGAGGGAGAATAAAAAGACAAAAATGTAACAATTGAATTAAAAATGATTTAAAGTGATTTATTTTGAAAAGGTTGCAAACACCTCACAAGTTATATGTCTCTTATTAATTTATATTTCTCCTCTGCTTGCTTCCAAAAACAATCCAAGTCAGCTTCCAAAGAATCAGTTTGCCTTTTATATCTAGACTGTTGAAGTATGTGTGACATCATGTCATTTAGTACGTTATCTTGTCATATGTATTTTATGACAACATATCTTTTCCCCCAATCTTTGCAATTGAATTGTGCATTAAGAGAAGGCAAAACTAAGCTGCTGAAGTTTACATGTAATCACACTATACTACACCTACAAAAATGGGACAAAATTAAGCTGTGAAAGTTTGTACATAATCACATTAAATTATACTTACAAAAATTGGGCAATACATTAACATTTTTAATAATAGGCAAAATTATATCAACGCTAGTTTATTTGAAAAGTTGTGGAGAGAAAAATGCAGAAAAGATTTAGCTGAGTCATTTGGAGTTAAGAGTAAAAGTGTGAAGGCAATGATGATTTAATCCTTTTATATTTCTTCTCCCCAAATCAAGAATATTAGAGTGAAAATCCAGTTATGTTCTGAACAACCTAAGTAAAATAATTAATACCAAGTATATTGTCAAAACAAAAGACAATTTTTTAAAATGTTTTGTAAAGGAAACTTCAAGAAGGGCTTAGGATAAATACCTAAGGCCTTGGTGACTCCACAGCCATATTTTGACTGTCAATCTTATAATTTTTTTATAGTTATCTCAGATGACTAGACTAAATACATTCCTTGGAACATAAATAGGAGGAGAACATGTGCAACTTAATTCTGATGCAGGATGTTCTTCAAAATCCTCTTTATGTGTCTTTCCCCATCTCTTTCATTTTTACTGCATCCTGTTCTTTGGCATTTGTTTTGATTGATATTCCATTCATTATGCAAACATCTCTCTTTAAACTTGCTTGCAATATGATGAATAGTCTGGTTGCTTGTCATGCAAGCCCAGTCAGGATATGCAGTTTGATGTTTCAGCCAAATTTGTTCACTTCCTACATTGCTGGTTAGGTACTGGTCAGGAATACTCATAGCAACCACAGGATTCCTTTGTAGCTAACTTTCTGATAACATTCAATGGGCCTTTCCCTTCCAAAGTACTGTTCTTTTTGTGACACTGATATAACCCTTCTTACTAGTTTTAAAAGTTCATATTCTGGAATCACCTTAACTTAATATTACAATCATGCAGTGATGGCGAACCTTTTGAGCTCGGTGTGTCAGCATTTTGAAAAACCCTAACTTAACTCTGGTGCCGTGTCACATATAGAATTTTTTTGATATTTGCAACCATAGTAAAACAAAGACTTATATTTTTTATATTTATTTTATATATTTAAATGCCATTTAACAAAGAAAAATCAACCAAGAAAATGAGTTCGCGTGTCACCTCTGACACGTGTGTCATAGGTTCGCCATCACTGCAATCATGTGTCATGACCCCAGACAAATTATTTAACCTCTTTAAGCCTTATTCATTAACTTATTCAATATTTATTGAAGTATGTGTAATGGGCTCTGGGGATAGGAACTGAGTGTGATAGCCAAGGTTTTCTCATCTGTAAAATGTGGCTAATGAACTGCTTTGAGGGTGTGTGTAAATTACTTAGTACAGTGCTCAATTAATGTTCATTATTATTAGCAGTATTATTTTGATAAAATTACTGTTAACATCTATGACTGTAACCTCTAATGATTCTCAATGCATCCATTCCATTATGTTTCTGGACATGAAACTACTCCATAAATTACTAATGCTGGAAATGATCTTTTCTAGAAATATTGATGCAATGTGTGAGACTTAGGCACTCCAAAATACCTTTCATACACCGTTAGCCAAGAGATCATTGCAAATCACAACCATAATGTAGATTATGAATGGTGCTATACCTGTATCCTCTGCACATAGACTTGTCTAGATAATCTTCTAAGTTTCTTTCCAAAATTTCCCATATGCTTTAAAGATTGGGGTTATTAGGAAAAATAAACATGTCTACAGACAGATCATCTTAAGTTTTACTTGGTTTGTATCACTAGCTTGAAAATATCAAAATACTGTGGTTTCAGTTCTTTGTGTGTGGGGGAGGTGGGGGGATGTCAACTCATGTCAGTTGAGAAATGTGGCAGTTATGCTGCATCTCATGCAGTTGAGCTAGAGAAGATGGATTACTGAAGGAACTGGCAAATCCTGGTGACATTATTGAAATGGTTATGGGAATAAAATGAGTTTTTGTTTACTGAACGGAGCTATTTAAGGATGACAAAGAGAAAATATCTATGTGATGGTAGAGAGTTTGCATCTATACTTTCTAAGATTAATTATTTGTGGTTTAAAGTGACGCTTCATTAGGCTGTCTTTTACTCGGGGCTGTATAGTCAGTGAAGTGCCTAAGTTTTGAACAATCACGTTGTTTACAATTTGTCACTCATTTTAAATCCGTGTCCCCCCTTCAGTTCTTACATAGGAATCGCTGAAAACAAAAGGACATCCTCTAAAATAGATACTGGGCGCTCTCAGCGTTGGGGGAGTTGGAGGAAACCCAACACAGAGCCCTTCAAAAGGCACGTGGGACCGACCTGTCTCAGTATTGCCTGGACCTCACTGGCAGGTCCTGGCCCGGCACCGGCCCTCCTGCCTCCCCATCGCTGCTTTTCTGGCTGGCGGAGCCCGCCCGCGGCATTCCACGCCTCCGTCTCCAAATGCGTGCGCGGGGCTCGGGAACCACCACGGGAGCCCACTCAGCAGCGGGGAGGGCGGGAGCGAGGAAAGCCGGGGCTCCAGCTGTAACCAGGCACTCTGCGGCGTCCCCCACCCCTCGGCGGCGGGGCAGCAGGTACCTCCTCAGCAGCCTCAGCAACTGGTGGGCGGCCGTCCCGCCGCCGTCACGTCTGCTCCGAGGCCCTTTGGGGCCAGGCTCCCGCCCCGGGCACTTAAGTGACTGACCCGGGCTCAGGCTCCCGCTGCCGCCGCCTCCGACGACGCTGCCGCCGCGCACGCGCTCCTCGCGCGCTTCTGTCCCGGGGCGGCCGGCGGGGCGGGAACACGAGGCTGCCGGCGCCCCGCACCTGCCTGACGGAGAGGCGGACCCCCGTCTCCGGGCGCGTGCAGGCGCGCGCACGCGCACGCGCCACTAGCGCGCCTGGCGTCGGCCCCGGGGGCGGGACCGCGCGGCCGCGAGCGGGCGGGGGGCTCGTGGCGCGCGCGCCCCGCACCCGAGGGCTGCAGAGAGATATTTCGGGTGGCAGGAGGCCCCTCGTCATTTCCGCCGTGCAGTTTGTCGTGCTGGGGCTTCACTCCCGCGCGCGAGGCGAGCGGGCAAGTTGGCTGCGGGCGTGCGGCGGCGGCGGCGGCGGCGGCGGCAGCAGCTCCTTCTCCTGGCGTCGCGACCCTCGGCAGTGCAAGCCATGAACTGAAGCCCCGGAGGGACGCACACCCGAACGGAGTGGCGGAGCCGCCGCCGCCTCGGCAGCGACCGAGAGGCGCAGTGGTCGCGGGCGCGTTTCCCTCCTGGTCGCCGCTCCCACCGCTGCTGCCCGCCTTGCGCTAAGAGACATTGCAGCCTCGAGACTCGACACAAAAGCCGCTTTCTCCGAGCTGCCCGCCCAGCGAGGCAGCGGCCAGCGAGGCACCCCACCTGAAGGCGGCTCAGACAGCTGAGTTGGTTTTGTGTCTGAGCTCCGCACCCCACGCGGAACCGACCCCGTGCTCATGGCTCTGATCATGGAACCGGTGAGCAAATGGTCTCCGAGTCAAGTAGTGGACTGGATGAAAGGTAATGACCGCTGTGCGGAGGGAGGGCGAGGCAACCCGAGGGTGCGGGGTCGAGGCGCGCGGGAGGGAAGGGACGGCCGAGCCCGCCATCGGGGCTTCCGCAGACTGGTCAGGGTGTGCAGAGGGGCGGCGGGGGTCCTCCGGAGCTGGTAGGGGCTCGGGATCCCGCTCTCCTATTGTCTCCAGCCGGTTGCTCCCCAGCTGGAGAGGGACGCGGAGAGCGCGGGAGGATAGGAGGTTGGAAGCCCTGCTGCGGAATCCCGGCGCAATATCGGGCGCATCCTGCCCGCTTTCCGACCCCCCTTGACGTCCCCAAACCGGGAGGACGTGGCGACCCCGGTCTTCCCCCCCCAGGGAGGAGCCCCCGAGGGACCTGCTTGGCTGGTCGCCCCTGCAAGAGCCCCTTTGTTCCTGGGAAACCTGATGCCCTCTCGGTAGCCACCCCTGCCAGGTGCCTTTTCCAGCGCCAACTCTCCCGGCAACTTTTAAGCCCACATATTGGGGTCAGGACGAAGCCGCCCCAGTTGGGATCGGGAAGCAAACCCTATCCCCCAGGTTGGGCTGAGGATGCTCTACTTTTGGGGAGGAAAACGGGTTTCCCCTGGGACAGCAGCCGTGCTCGTGTCTGTGGGCTCCCTCCAGCGCATCACCCCGCATCCTTTGCCGCCTCCTCTTCTGGCCCGTTGAGGCTTTGGACCTCAGGGCTTTTTCTCGGGGCTGGACGCCAGGTGAGAGGTGATGCGCATTCAAATTCCTCCTCATTTCTTCCACCTTGAGGGCTCTCTCCCCCTCTTTTCCCTGGCAATTTCTAAGTGCCATACTTATACATACTCGCCCTCCTAGTCGCAGTCGCAATCCTGGGCTTTTCTCTAGTCCCTGGGCTTTCCTGCCTCACGATCTCCCTCTGTTGTCTGAGTTAAGGGGCCTGTAGAGGACCCCCCCCCCCTCCTCACGACTACTGCTCTCTCATCTCCCATCCCTTAAGATTCCTAAGGTTTTGGGAATGCTGACAGGGAATGAATGGAACTGAATAAATGACTACTGGCCACACTTGGGAGATGTTACAGCTTTGCTCATGGTTATTCCCAGGCACAGACTCAAGGTAGATAAGTCAGGGACCAAAGGCTTATTTGTGAAAAATGTGCGTTCTGTAATGAGAGAACCCTTCTTAGGGCTTGCTTAGCAGGCAGACTTTCCAAGATCCAGGTACTTTAGAATGAAAGGTGGGGTGATTGGAAGTAATAGAGAATGATAGGGAGAAACGTATTTTTTTCCTCTCTTTTCCCAAACCTTTTCAGCTTCTTGCTTATTTTTGTGGATTTTCCTTTATCCATTTGTGTTCCTTCTATTCCCTTATATGTCCATGTATTCCTTGTTTACTTCATTTTTCTTTTCTGATATATAGAAACTGCTTTGTAACTGCAAGGCACAGTGCAATGGGAGTGTATTTAATTAAATTGAATTCGTGATTTATCGACTGCCCCCTTGTATGCGGTGCATTGTGCTAAGGTGTCGTGCCATGGGTGCCATGACTAAGACAAAGTCCTGCAGTGGCTCATCTTTTCTGTTTCTTCTTCTCTTTTCATATCTGCTATTTAAATTCTGCTTTCCGAGATTCCCACCAGCCCCTCCAACCCCATTGTCACATTGTCAGATACGGACAAACATCAGTCTTCTCTGTATCTCAGTCATGGAAGAAAGAGCAGGGTATATTCAAGAAGCAGGCATGCTTAATTAAAACCCTATCTTTGAATTTGCCTAAAAGGTTGCTTTAGTTTTAGTCTGTTCCTAAAATTCTCAAAGCAAAGCTGTCTTGGCTCCATGGGAGTCAGATTTCCTTCCAGACTACCTCTCACAAATTCCCATGATGCTTGAAGTGAGTGCTGCATACTCCATCTTCTTCACCTCCCACCCTCCCAGTACAGTCTTGCAGCTTCCCCTGTCTCTACAGTTCAGGTCCACTGAAACAAGTAGAACATATGCTGAACATATTCTGACACAGATTAGTATCCATCCCAGCACACTAGTCCTTTCAAAATCTCTCCAGCCTAAACTGCAGCTTCTTTGAAGTTGACCTAACATTGTTAGCTGCCCTTTAAATGACTGTTATATTCAAGTTGAATTGATTTCCATACCTGTTGGTGGCGTGTTTTTGAGCTATTTGAAAAGATTAGTGAGGTTGCCAAGATGGAATTTGTGTATCCTTGTACACATTAGACCGGAAGAGACTAACTGATGTCATCTGTATTTTTTAAGTCCAAACTGCTTACTGATGAAATTTCTATGAATTTTATAGAAATGTGATTTGAGATATTATCAGAAAATGAGATTTGTAAGTAGTTGGATGAAATGAATATTTCCTCAACTTATAACTTACACTGTTATCTAATAATTTTCCCCTTTTTACACTTTTCCCAAAATAGTTTACAAAACACATTTAGAACTACTTTTCACCCTTTTCTCAGATGAAATAATGTTTAAAAGTCAACTAATTTAGGCTGTAGCTTTGGAATGGCTAAACTTCATTTCATGTTGTGTAACAAATAGTGTTATTAAGGCAGTACCAAAGAATGAACAGGACTTTAGAACAACTGAAACATTGTGGAAGTTAAGCATGCTCCTAAATGTGACGGTTTCATCATCCATAATATTTAAAGCACATAGCATATGCGTTCAACTAGTTCCAATCCTAAATAATTACAACTCGATTTAGTAAGGTACATGATTTATGCTCTTTCTAGGGTAGTTTTCTCTTTAGTAAATAGAAAAGGAACCATTAAGCACATAAGAATAGGAGGGCCATACATTTATACTTCCAGACAATTTATATAAGTAATGTAGAAACTCAGTAAGCAGAGAGGGAAAAGAAGGGGTGAAAAACAGGCTGACAAGATTATTAAGCTGTGGTAGCATATATTCAAGATTATTTATGAAGGGCCAGTTATACATTGCAATTCATTTGATCTGTTACTTTTTATTAAAATATATTCATTTGATCTGTTACTTTATATTAAAAGACATAAATATTAAATTTACATATTAATTATTGGTAAAGATATAAGGAAACACTTGCATTTTTTGCTCACCCTGAATTCCATTATTTATAAAATATAATACAGAATTTTATGTGCACAATGAGAATTTGATGTGACACAGTGTCAGTGTTAGTTCCAGTAAATATATGAACTTTTCATGCGTCAGTAAAATAAGCAGTTATATTCCAGATTATCTTGATGGTACTTCAGGCTATTTGAAAATATGGTATAGACCTTAAAAATGAATTTTACAAAATATTTTTGAGAAAATCAAAATCACTTAGCATTTGAAAGTAACTTTTTTTTTTCAATTAGAAAATGCATTCAGTCCTCTTGTGGGTTTGACAAAAATTTAAAATGTAAACTTTTTTTACAGTAAATAAAAGCAAAGCAGTTATTGGAAAAAGCTATAGGTAGAAAAGTAGGCCAATAACTTTCTAATTTTTGCTCAGTCTGTTACTCTAACATCATTTCTGTTCACTTGCAGGGCCTGGAAATACCTCATAATCTGCAGTTATTTGAGTCTCCATTTTTGCCCTCTGAATGATAGTAAAAACCTCTGAACACTTTAGTGTTCCTATTATTAATGTTACGATTAATTTTCCTTGTCCGTGTCACACCCAGTAATTCCAGTTTTTTTCTCACACCTTTTCTAACATTGAAATTCTTTCAACATATCCACTTGACTAAGATAAAGTTATTTTCTGGAACCAGCTCCTTTCATGAAAATTTCCCAATGATCTTAATCCTTTTCTGGATCTAATAAAATGAGATTTTTTTTTTTTTCAGAGTCAACCAACAGGCCCTGCTTTACTACTCTTTTCTTATGGTCTCTGTGACTTAGCTCCATCCATTCTTGTATTATTGTGATTCCTAAAATAATCTGAATTTTAAAGATAGCCTCTTCTCAAAGCATCCCACAATTAACTGCTCTACTTTTTCCTGTTTACTATAAACCATTTTCTGTAAGAAGCGTTCACTGACTTCCAATTTCTGTCCCGATGACTCAGCCATCTTGAGGATAGAAAATGAAATACAAAAAAAGAAGAAGAAATAAAATGAAATACATTATTTTAGGTATAAAAAGCAAAGATAAAACCAACGTTTGCATACAACCCTACAAAAGAGGAAAATGCAGTTATGAAATAAGGTCAATTTGGCATAAATCTTAAATTCTATAAAGGAGAATGTATCTGATAAGATAAAGAAGTTTTGACAGATACAATGCTTTTCAGTATTTTCCCCCCTCATAGGATCCAGAGAAGAATTTGACATATATATTAATTAGATGAATGAAAATGTCAACATTTTGAATTAAACATTCTTGAGAGAGAGATCAGAAATAATTCTGACAGGATCTTGAGCAAAAATATGATCAAATTGGTCATACACTTCCTTTTTAAAAATTAGTTTATTCTGATTTGCAATGTGACTGGACAGTGACCAACAATCACCTACTTTGGATTTGACGTTTTTGGAATGGGAATTCTTGTCATGTTACAAAAAACGAAATTTACCTTTTCACTATGTAAAGTTTAGTTCACAAGAAACATCATTTTATTTATAATGTCATTAATGTCTGCTCTTTAAGTTAATACTCATGATTAATGCAGATTAGGAAAAAAAGAGTATATTTATGTATATGTATCCTGGTCCTTATATATAATGAACTCAGTACTTCTTTATGGAAGTACTTCAATGGATTGTTTTAAATAAATTATTCCCTGCTTTGGGGAAATAAGTCTCTGTAAGGGATGGCAGTGACTTTGACAAACTTACTCCAAGACAGAGACAGGTACCAAATATAATCAAATATTTGGTAAATTTTAAGGTTTCATATGTATACAATCGCCAGTGAAAAGTGAAGATGATGATTTTAGTAGATAAGGAAGGATCCGTAGGGAAGGTGGTATTTTAGCAACTGCTTAAGTAATTTATTTATTAAGGCATATTCTAAGAAGGGTATATTCTAAATGTTGAGGCACAGCAAGAGACTCTAGAATTGTGATGGGGTGATTAACCACAGGGGTTGTGTCTAGATTTGTTGGATGGAAGGAGAAAGGTGGGTAGTAGAAGGAAAGTGAGGGAGGAGCAATGAGTAGGTGGCACAAAAGTACGAGAACAAATCTGCATTTTACAAAAACAATAAAAATCTCATCATGTCCTGACTTTAAATAAATACCACATTATAAAACTTTGCCTGCCAAAAATAAGCCCACAAAGAATGTGTATTGAATTGGTACAGCTGTTTCAAATCTGTTTCTCAGGGATAATTTGGAAATAATGTTAAAATGAGTTTTTTGAAGATTAATTACATCATTAACATTATGTTGTTGGATATTTAGAATTTTACTGACCCAAATTCTTACATGAAGAATGAATATAGGCTTTTAAATATTAATGCTGTTCTTAAACCAATGATAAATTATAATTTTCATTTACAGCATAGTGACCTCAGATTAGGACTTAATTTGTTCTTAATGACATTTTTAGCTTTCTACGTGACTTTCCTATAGCACCTCACACACAGGGCTTATTGTGAAAGGTGAAGGATTAGCTTCTGTAAAGAGTACTGGAAGGATGGATCATCTGGACTAATTTATAAGGGGAAGGAGGAAGGGAGGGTAAGTAATTTGAAAAAAATAAAGTCTAAAGCTTTTTATTTTTTATGATTTTTGTCATGGTTTAGTTTAGTGTCTGGCTAAAGAACAGCAAATGTAGTGTTCAATTATGGGATCCTGAGTTGAATAACATTCAGTGAGTGAATCCACATTATTCATATATACACTAGGCCTGTGCTCTTAAAATGGTACATTTCTATGATTGCGGAAGCCAAAACATCGAAAGAAGTCAGAGTTGATTTTTGCTAAGTATTCTAAAACAACATTTTTATATTAAATCTAACAGCGGTATTATATTTATGTTGTAGAAAGTAAAACTGGCATGATTTAAAAGATGAGACTAGAGGCTTAACAGGAATTTTAGGCTTGCAGCAGGCTGCTTAAAGTTGCACTTCCCAGACCTCCCAAGGTTATGAGTCCCTTCAGGATTATGGATATATTAGTGGAAAAGTTTGAGAAGTGGTGGTTGGGTTAAGAAAAGATAAAATTAATGTACTTTGCTTTCTCTGTTTCTCCTATTGCACGTGACAAAATATATTTTCAGCCAAGGTCATGATAAACATAGCATTTATGTTTGTTTGTTTGTTCAACCTATAGTCCAGATGAACTTCTTGGGAATGATTCTCGTCTGATCCTGTTCTTTCACTTCTCACCCTCATTAGCTTAAAAAAATGGAATGGCTTCTCGCTGTTTTTAGGATAAAGATCAAAGTGCTTAAAATGGCTGATAAGACCCTTGCAGGTTTGGCTATTGTCTGTAAAGTAGGCTACACTGGCCTTCTTTCTGTTTGCCCAGCACTAGGCCTTTGCACTTAATGTGTTTTCTCTTACCTTTGTTCTTTACCCAGTTAAATCTGACTCATCCTTCAGATCTCAATCCTCCCCCTGCCTCAGAAAAGCCTTCCCACTTCTCTAAGTCACATCAAATCCCCCGTTATATGCTCTCCTGGTGCCATGTATATCTTTATCCTGTTTGCCAGTTTTATTTTTACATTAGTTTGTGTTGTCATTTGATGAAGGCAGGGACCACATGTTTTTTTGCATAACAAGGCAAAAGAAGGTATATGATGAAAAGTAGGCACTCAGGAACTATTTTTTGAGTGAAGGAATAAATAAATTTATCCACAGATTTCTTGTCTGTCAGCAAATCTGCTTTCCTAAATGACAATGCATGTAAAGTCCCTTATAATTCTCTAATGGATACTTCAGTGCCAAGTCATATATTGTGTGCCAGGATACAGTGAAAGTAGGGTTGCTTTATCCATATTTCATAGTTGTGTAACACTAGCCAATTCAGTCATCTAAATCGTGGTTTAGATTAATTTTGTTAAGAAATATTAATAATTTCAGAGAATTCATAACACTTCTTTGTTTATGCTATAAATATTATTTGCTGCTATCATTTAATAGTCCAACACAATAGCAAACATTATTTTAAAAATTAAAACATATTCCTTTTCTTAAGCATTTACTTTCTTTCAGACAAATTTTCTAATTGTTTCTTCATTTTGATGTTTTTTAAAGAACTCTAAGAACATCTATGCATAACCCATAGACACATACAACAATGAGGTGATGGCGTGAGGGGCGGGGGGGGGGGGGGCTGGGTGGAGGTGGGCAAAGGAGGGGGAAATTAAGACATGTGTAATAGTGTCAACAATAAAAATAAAGTGAAAATTTTAAAATAATTGCCTGGCCTGCGTGGCTCAGTAGTTGAGGGTCGACCTATGGACCAGGAGGTCATGGTTTGATTCCTGGCCAGGGCACATGCCCAGATTGCAGGTTCAACCCCCGAGTGTGGGGCTTGCAGGAGGCAGCCAATCATTGATGTTGCTATCTTTTTCTCCCTTTCCCTTCCTTTCTGAAATCAATAAAAATATATTTAAATTTTTGTAATCAATGATGCTAAATAACCCTAAAAAAGAAAAAGAACTAAAAAAATAACTATATACTATATTTTGAAATGCAGGGTAGATTGAAATTGATAAAATGCCTTAAGTTTATCCTCTTATAAAAGTTTAAAAATGCTCATATAAGAAATTAAAATATTTTTTCTCTTGTGAGAAGAAAATATCCTTTATTTTTGAAGTTGGAGAATAAAATGGAAAAATAGCTCTTTAGCTTAATGAGAACCATTATCTTATATTTAATGTTGACTTTACATTTTTATTAATAACCATAAAAATACGATATTCAAATATGCATTTTAAATCACATTTCTTGTATAACTTTCCAGCTCTCCCCGTAATTTTGAAAAATAAATTTAAAATTTTAAACTAAATATAAATTTATTTGAACTAATTTTTAAGGGCACTTGTTAAGAGCCACGTAGAGAGTTATTGTAAAGCGTTAACTTGTTGAATATAGGTGCCTCTTGCAGACTTAGTGAATTACATGCTTCTGATAATCACTACTAGGTAAGTTATAGATTTTTTTTAATAACGCATGTTTTTCCCCAAAATTGAGAATGCTTAGAATATAAACTACAATACGTGAAATTTTTAAGACCTTAACATAAATATGCCAGTCTGTTAACTCTTAATAAAATAATACCTCCAGGCTTAAATATTCTAGTTAGTACTGAAAAACAGTGGGTTGCAATTGTGCCCTGATTTGAATTAGAAGTAACTATTAAACATGATAGAAATTTGGTGACTTTAAAGATGTATTTAGTTTCTTGTTCAATTCAAATTACAATTATTAATTTAAATGGAAGTTTTTATTATCTTAATCTTAATCTTAACATTTCAGGAAAGAAAGGGTCACAGGTATTTGCACAAGATCATGAATTTTAAATTTTACTAAAGTACAGTAACTGTTGTTTTAGTTTTCTGTGTTTATCTGCTGAATATTTTGTCATAACAAAATTGTTTTAAGAACTAAAATTTATTAAATAAACCAAAACTCACAATGGCATTAATGTATTATAATTTTCCACAATAAAAACGTTACGAAACTAATATCAACCATAGCACACTTGTCTGTTTTATATTTACTTGACATTAATGTTCTTGGAAATTAGTCTTATTAGATGGGTTGGACAGTCGTCTGATAACATAATAGATAAGAAGAAACCACATTGTTAATTGCCTTTAAAGTGTTGCCCAATATTACTTTTTGCTTGTTAGAACTTTTTGTTTTGTTTTAGCCACATCTGCTATTTTTAAAATGGGCTTGAATATGTTTTCTCCAGTAATATCTACAAAAAATCAGTGGAAGGTTTAGGTCCTGGATTTTACTTTTTTCAAATTGTTTACCAAAGATTATGAAAGATTCTATTTTCTAGCAAGTTGTGAGACTTATTTATAATGTAATTTATTAATAAAAGATTTTAAAATACTTGCCTTAAGTATTTATGCTGAAGGATTAATTTCAACAACATTAGCTGAATTCTTGTAATAATTTTGGTATGTTGTATATGTGTATATGGGAGTTTATTTTTTTTTCCTGGCTGAGCAGAAAAGTCCTATTTTCATTTTGTACAATTTATTTATATTTGGCTTTCAAAACAAGCCACTGGGATATTAAAAACCTATAAAGTATTATAGAGTTTTTACTAATGGTGCTTAAAACAGACATGTAGTCCAGTTGCTTTATGGAGCCTATTGTGTGTAGACCAAGTTCAATGTGTAGAGCCAATGTGAATGGCAGGATTAGGTGCTGTGGTGCGAGTTTTGTGGCAGCCTCTGTTGGTATCAATGTTGCATTAAACCAGTGGCGGAAGGTTTCCTCCTGTAGAAGGCTGCTCCCTTGCCTTCTAGCTGTCCGATAGTATGCTTTCAGTTTGATATTGAATTGTCTGTCACACAGAGAGGGAAGCTTGTTCTATGGAATATTTAAGGCTAAATACTAGTAATTTTTTTTTCTTTCTAGTATATCCCTAGACATAATATTTTAAGTATATTGTGGTAAAAGGAAATTAATTCATATCCTGTTTATTTGGTATTTGTGATCATTTCAATAGGCTTCAGTTGAAGTTTACTCTTTATGTGAAGGGTTTGGTGATCAATCTAATAGAGCAAACAAGATGGGAAAGAAATTATTTGACCCGGAAATACTATACTTTGCAGGAGCCATTTCCATACTGTAAATATGCTAGCTATAAATGAGTTGAATTTTTAGTTAGAATTTCTGCACATTTAGAATCATTATTTTTTTATTTTTAGAATACTTTTTAAACATTCTCTGATGCAGCTTGGTTCTTTCCCTCATTCAGCCAAGTTGGAAAGGTCTCATTCACTTCACATCTTTATTAGTAAAACTTAAAAGTGAGATAAGGAACAGTTATTAACAGCTTTTTCCAGGTAAGGTGTAGAGAAGTTAAGCAGCTCAACAAAGATTGTACAGCTATTCAGTGATGGAATTAGGTTGGGCATCAGCTCTTTTTTTTCCCTACTGGATTGGATTTATACTTTCATGGATGAAGGACACAGTTCAGGTTTGTATATATTAGTAATTATCTTCAAACTTGATTTTTTTTTTTAAAAAATTCCTGAATTTTCTACCCTTTAAAAATGGGCACCATACAGTATATGGTAAAGAACACTAGAATCAGATGCCTGGGTTAGTCATATCCAGGCTCCATTACTTCCTAGCTGTGTGATCCTAGAGAGGGAGAGTTTAAGTAACTTGCCAGGTTTTCTCATTTTTGTACAATATGGGTAGTAATATTACATACTTCATAGAGTTGTGCTGTGCTTAAAATGGTGCCTGGTACATAGTAAGTACATGATAAATGTCAGCTTTTTTAATTTAGAAAGAGGTTGTACTCTGTTGGCAAACTTCAGAGGCAGAACTCATAATAGATAATATTTATTGAGTGCTTACTGTATACCATGTACTGTGCTACATGCTTTCTCTGCATTATTTTGTGCCTATCCTAACCCCGAAAGGTTCAAATTATCCCTGCTTTACAGATGAAGATTTTGCTTAGAAACATTGAATGACTTTTCCTGTATACCCAAATATTTATTGAGCAGGTGTTCAATAAGTATTTTGAAGAGTGAATAAAGAATAAGTGGAACAAACAGAATTTGAAAATTTTCTTTTTCTTTTTTTTTTTTTAAATATATTTTATTGATTTTTTACAGAGAGGAAGGGAGAGAGATAGAGAGTTAGAAACATCGATGGGAGAGAAACATCGATCAGCCGCCTCCTGCACATCTCCTACTGGGGATGTGCCCGCAACCCAGGTACATGCCCTTGACCGGAATCGAACCTGGGACCCCTCAGTCCACAGGCCGACGCTCTATCCACTGAGCCAAACCGGTTTCGGCAGAATTTGAAAATTTTCTAACTGGTTCCAGAATATATAATATTGCCACCTTGCCTATTTTTTTTTTTTTTTACCAGAGGTAGATGATACATGAGAGGAATCCTGGGAATACTTTCAAAGATGTGGATGCCCTCTCCATCAGACCTACCTTCTCTAGTATGTGCTAAGGTGGGCTTTAGTTCTTAGGTCCTTCTGCTCTCTAGCCTGCATGTGTGTGTGTGTGTGTGTGTGTGGGGGGGGTGATGTGTTGCCACTCAGAATAGGACTTGAGGTATTGAAAAAGATGCCACAGAGCACTATAGTCTTGGTGATATTGTTCTTATTTTGATGTTAACCCCAGGAGTTTAATGCTCTCCTCTGCTTAGTCTAGACTTAGACAAAAGATCTACTTCAGACCACTGCCACTACCAACCCAGGGCTGAGATATTTAATTCTAAAAGGATTGTCGATAAAAGCACATGGTGCCTGATAATAGATGTTCATAAGCAGCATATATTTTAGTAGAAATAATGAATTCTGTTATATTCTTTTGTCCAGATTTACTTAGCAGTGTTTAGTATTGCTATCTGCATTTCATTAGTGTTTCTTTGAATAGCAGATTTTATTCAGTGCATTCCTATGTGAAAGCCTTACCTACCTACTAAATGTTAATTGTTCCCCTCAAATTGTTTTGTTTTGTTTGGAAACATTTTCACCATAGACCAATAGCGTAGTGAATCACAAAAGGAACTTAAGTGCTAGTGAAAATTTAGTCACTAAATTTTCATAATCAGTCAAAAAACTTGTGAAATCATTGTAATGTACGAGTGGTCAAGCTGAGCTAGAGATGTTGATCAGTTGAGTACTTGTAAAATGGTACTGATAGGTATAATTCCATCTATATTATACATATTTAAAATGATACGTATGGTTTTGCCTGTGTATCTAAAATATATATGTTCTGGCATATATTTAGGAACTTAAAGTTGGATTCATTCAGAGTAAAAACACAAAGATTATATTTTCTGTTTCTCCTTGTTTTAGTTTAATAGCATTGAGGTGAGTTTTGCTTTAGATTGGCAGTTTTAAAATATTTGAAAGCAACTTAAATTGTTCTTTGTTTGTGGAGAGAATGATTTGAAGTCTCACTATGCATGAAAGCTACCACAATACCCAGGACAATAGGCATTAAAAACAGCTGTGAGTTGTGGTTATTATCAAATATTTTGAAGTGGCCTTAGCCTTGCCCATTTGATTATATAAAGCACTATTTCTCTTCTAAAGCATTCATTATCTTTTAAAACCCATATGAATTGAAATTAATTTTGTTTGGGGATGTTTTTGAGAATTGTATTACTTTCCTTTAAATAATTGTTGACATCCTATGTTAATAAACACTCTGGTAAGAGATAGACTTTTAAGTATGGTAAGACCATAAATCTCCAACAACGTTTCATTTTAAGATGTGTGTAATTTAATGTTTAAAGGAAATATTTTTTAATTTTGAGATTTTTTTCAAATAAGCCTGCTTTGCTAGCTTATTCTGCTTATTAAATATGGTCTTACCATATATAAAAGTCTATATCTTACTTGTAACCAACACACAGAGAGAAAATAAATACAGCAGGATAGTATCTTGGGATCTAGTAACATTTTTCTCCCCACCAAAACACCATTAATGATGTCACAACAAAATTAAGGTGTATCTCTAAAAAATAAATACTTAAAAAGGTATACATTACACACTCACCCCTACAACACTGTTATCACATCAAAATTCATTCCTTAATATCCTTAAATATCTAATTGTTCAAATTTCTAGTTTCATAAATGTCATAAACAGTTTATAGATTTTTTTTCTCTCAAATTGGGATCCAGATAGAGTCCACACACTGTAGTCTACCTTATTCTTTTTTCCTTACATCAATCCTTTGGGACCCAATACTCCCTTTATATAACAGACATTATGTAATGTCTCCTAAAATAAATAGATAATATATAATATCCACTCACATAATTTTTAAAAATTCCCCTTATTGTAACAAAAAGGGAAAATAATCTATAAAAATAAAATTGGTTTTTATATGTAGGTGCTCAATATAACTATACCAGAAGAAACAAATTGATATTTTTGCCTATTTATAATGAGCCTATCTGGATTTTTAAAAAGCAATAAGTTCTGAAGTCATTCCATATAAGTACAAGAAAACGGAAGAGTAGATGAACTGATAGACACTGGAATAAAAATGTATATTAGCAGTAGTACAGGCTAGAATAATTTGATATGTCATCCTATTAATTCATCTTGAGGAATTATTAAAAGTCATATGGGAAGGAACCACACCTTTTTGGAGAAATGGCAGATTCTAGGACTGGAGAGGGATTATTTAAGGTGATCCTGGAGCATCTTGTAGTGCAAGAAAGCAAGGAAATGCTCAAAGAGGGCATGTTAAAGACGGGAGCCATTCTGAAAGAGTTCTCAAAGGCTAAAGCTGGAATAATTTGAGCAACAAAAATGGTATTTGGTTATAACTCAGTGTATAAAATAAATATCTGAGAGTCCATACTGATCTAAATAAATGTCTAAATAAATGAGAGAAAAGAGAAAAATCTCCCATTCAGAGAATTCCAAATAATTTATGTAGATACTTTCCTCTCAAGGAGCTGCACTTAACTCCCCTCCCCTTGATTATGGTCTGTACTTAAAGACTTGTTTCCAAAGAGTAGAGGGTGCTAAGGGGAAAAAACTTTACAATGGAGAAACCTAGTGAAGACTACATTGGCCAGGTGATCCGGGTTTGCATCATCATTGAAAAGGCATGTTGATAACATGTACCCTTAATATAAAGTTATGAGAATGGCACTCCACCCTCGTGATCTTCCTCCCCCAAATCTATAATTCCACTCTAAGCATGAGAAAAACATTAGGCAAACACAAATTTAAGGATATTTTACAAAATACCTGACCAGTACTCCTACAAACTGTCAATGTCATAAAAAAAACAAGGAAAATATGAGAAAAATCACAGCCCAGAGAAGGCAAAGAAGACGTGATGATGTTCTGAATAGGATCCTGGGACTGAAAAATCACATTAGGGAAAAAAACAGCAACTAGTGAAATCGAAATGGTGTGAAGTTTAGTTAATAGCAATATACCAGTGTTCATTCCTTATTTGTGACAAACGTATCATACTAATGTGAGCTATTAGTAAAGAATATGAATGAAAGGTATACAGGAATTATCTATACTATTTTGCAACTTATTTGTAGTTCTAAAACTATATTTATAAAGAGATAATATGCTAATGGTTGATATGCGGTAACTGTAATGACCAGGTCATTAGCATGAAAGTTAGGGCCTTGCTCTGGGAGACGGGGGGCAGGAAGCAGGGAGGCACCCAGAGAGGACATGACCAGCCTGAGGCCACTCCAGGGACTGAGGGTGGGGCTTGCACACTGGGCTCCTAGTTCTAAAATTAAAAGTTTCTGTAAATTTTTAAAAATTGGAATTTATTTCAAATTTGGTATTCCCCAAAATAAGCAATATCTCATATGTAAAACAGTTTTGTTTTGCCTCTCTGTGAGTGTTAATAATAAGGTATTTTCAAATACAAACAAAAAAGTCAAGTGAGATACAAGCAGTTCTTTAGTGTGGAATTGTTGCATCCATCGATTCAGCAATCATTCAGCATCCCCAAACTCCTTACAATTCTCAAAATGCTCCCAGGAGTAACATTGGCCCTGTCTTGGTATCAAGAACCCTTCTGCTCTACTTCCCTGTGTAAACCTCATGCTTTTCCACAAGTGGGAAAAAAAAACACCAAAAACAATTTTCTTGAATGAATGATATGCCTTGTTTCCCTTCCACTGAAATTAATCTTTTACCTGAATATTTTTTAACCTTTTGCTAATCAGGAAATGTGTGTAAGAAAAGGAAACAATGTTCATGGGATATGATGGGATGGAGACTACCAAAAGTTAGCCCCAACTCCTTATTTTACCTCACTGCTAACAAATTTGCAGTTAAACTCTGAGATGGAAGATTGTGCTGTTCTAAACTCTGTTAACTAAGCCTGATACCCAACACTCCTAATTGTTGTTTCTGTTTCCTGCAGACACAGTGTCAGAATGTTAAATAAGGCGTGAAATTTTTGAGCAAATAAATGTTAGGCTTTATAATAATTGATATTCAGCTGACTATATAAATGTGTATATAAATATGTACACACATTTACTTAGGACAGATATTTGCCTAGGGCATATAATGCTGAAATTGAATAAGTGACCTTTTCTCATGGCTTTTCTGCAAGAAAGTCAACATTTTTATTTTTATCATTTAATGCAACACCTTATTTCCATTGTATTATGGAGTCATATAATGTGTTTAGTAGCTGAGTTTGGATATAAGGGTGGTTATAACTAAAGGCCTCCTTTGGCCACATCTCCAAGAAATTCTATTAGATTTCAAAACAGTACTACTTTAATACTTGTACTTTATTCCTGTATCTTTTTGGTTAAGATCTTCCTTGTTTACTAGTTTATTGGAGTGAAAATTCTAAAAGGAATAGTATCTAATAATAAGATAAAACTGTGACTAGGAATTTAATGCATTAACCCGATATGTTTTTCTTGCCAAAATAAATTGAAATGCTATAATTATCACAATTTCAACTTGATTCTTTATTATTAATCCACCTCTGTAAAAGTGTGAGGTTCTGCTGTTGATGTGAATGTCTAATAACTGTCTCCTTGCCATGTTGTTTTCCTGATGTTATGCTCTGTATGAGCTTAGATATGCATTAATTTGTTATCTGCGAAATGCTTCTGCTTCTTGTATAAAGTATTTCTTAAGCTATGCTCACAGGAATGAAATAGCGTTTGTTTCATTTGTCTGCTTTGTTTTGTTTTTATAAGGTAAGAATGCTTTGCTTTTTTTAAAATATATTTTATTGATTTTTTACAGAGAGGAAGGGAGAGAGATAGAGAGCTAGAAACATCGATGAGAGAGAAACATCAATCAGCTGCCTCTTGCACATCTCCTACTGGGGATGTGCCCGCAACCCAGGTACATGCCCTTGACTGGAATCGAACCCGGGACCCTTCAGTCCGCAGGCCGATGCTCTATAGACTGAGCCAAACCGGTTTTGGCACGCTTTGATTTTAAAGAAATCACAAAAGAACCTGTGGTGTGGGTGGTGGCTTCAGGCTAGAAGGAATCAAAGTGGGACATCTCTAATATTTTCAGCAATACAGATAACTTAAAAGTGCATAACCTGTTGAGATTGTACATTAAATATCAAGGATTTGAAGCTGTATTTGTATATGTGAGTGGAAAGGATGATCTGACTTTCCAAGAGTCTCCAATATCTATTCTAGGATAGAATCTCCCTCCGGATAGGTGGGCGATATTTAGAGTGAAGTTCTTTTCACAACTTTCCAATGATACTTTCTTAACAAAATTACAAAGGTTTAGGATGACTACATGTTGCAATAACACAGACAGTCTTCTAATAATTAAAAACATAATGTCAGAAGCAAATTGTGTGATTTGCATTACTTAAGAAATACAGATGGCAAGAAGTAGACTTGGAAGCTTCTTCAGAATGCAGATGGACACAAGTTCTTCAGTGACGTTAATTAAGGGTAATCATTGTATAGTAACCACTATTTTGTTAGCTGCCATGAATTTAGCATTTTACTTTCCCAAGTGAAAATGCCAGATGATGCCTTTCAAGGCTGCTGAGAACATCTTTATCCCCTGTAGCCATGCCAAAAGACTCACTTCCCCTATCCTACTGTTCTCTTCTTCCATCTCTACATTTCATACAGATGAATAAAAAGAGATTAAAGAGATAAATATCTTGTAGGAAACATTGTATGTAGAAAACAATACAAATTATCTGTAGGATTGAGTTGGAAATACAGGTCTCTCAAGTTGCGGCCCCACTTCACTTATGTCCTGTATTTGCTGTGTGTGTTTAACTCATCTCTTCAGTTCTCAAACTCTCAGGTTTGTTTTGTGGTGGTGATGGTTTTTGTCTAAAAATGGGACTAGGAAAATGTGCTTTTTAGGGAATTCTGAAGAATAATTAGTCAAGATACATTCCGGGTAGAAATGGAGTAACATTTTGACACTGGCAAAATAACTGTTTATTAATTAACTAGAGGCTCGGTGCACAAAAATTTGTACACTGGGCGGGGGGTGGGATCCTTCAGCCCAGCCTGTGCCCTCTCACAGTCTGGGACCCCTCCGGGGATGACCACCTGCTGGCTTAGGCCCAATCCCCAGGGGATTGGGCCTAAGCTGGCAATCAGACATCTCTCTGGCAGCCTGGGAGCCCTCGGGGGATGTCCACTTGCCAGTGGGGAGCAGGCCTAAGCTGCAGTCGGACATCCTTAGCACTGCTGAGGAGGCGGGAGAGGCTCCCACCACCACCGCTGTACTGGCAGCCATCAACCTGGCTTGTGGCTGAGCAGTGCTCTCCCTGTGGGAGTGCACTGACCACCAGGGGGCAGCTCCTGCATTGAGCGTCTGCCCCCTGGTGGTCAGTGTGTGTCATAATGATCAGTGATTCCCAGTTGCTCTGTTGTTAGGGTGAATTTGCATATTAACCTTTTATTATATAGGATTACTGAACAGGATTCAAATATCTTTATGGAAAAGGATTTTTTAAGGATTCCAATTTAGAAATAAATTACTGGATATACTAGTAGCTCACATAAGTTTGCCTTAAGACGTGGTGTACAAAGAAGATTATACTGATTTAAAAATGTATGTGGAGTATAAATTTCAAGAGGTTGGCTCTCTCTTGAGAACTCTTTCCCTCTTACTAGCTTCTGTCTTCTGTGTACCCTAACTTCTATCTCTAACAGCTTTATTGGAGCATTTCTCTCCGGACCATTTCTTCCTTTGAGTCCAAGGATTACTGCATAATTATTAGAATGGTATCTCTCTCTCTTCCTGCAGGGAACCCAGTACAAGGGTCATAAGGCATTGCTGTTGATGTCTCCGCCATCCCTAAGTCTGAAGCAGATAAACACCTCATCTCAGTAGTAGACCCTGCATATCATGATTTCTTGTACTTCTCAGCATTATTTTACCAAAAGGTTCATGATCATTGAAATTTCATTTCTCAGGCTGTGTCAGAGTTTTATCATAAAAAGTCATGTACACTGTGATCAAAATTGTTGAACACTGAATCTGTGCAGTGAAAATGACAGGTACTTATAAGCACTAGAGCTTCATTTAATGATAAGAATGTATTGACTTTTCCTAGTAGAAATAGTCAATTGTAAGAATCAAATGAACCAATTCAGTTGAGCTTGGATCACTGAAAACAAGAGAGAATCAATGGCAAAACAATGCCTTTTCTCATTCATGTGTCACAAGTGGTATTTGGATTGAGGATAATTGAGAAGCATTAGCCTGCAAATTAGTTTTCATCTTGTATAGAATGTTGTATGGAATGGTTGTTGGAAAGTGTACTTTCCCAAAGCTAGTATACTGGCTTTTTTTTAATTACCAGAAGTTTTGTTTTTCTTGTTAGGTTTCACATTTTGACCTACATTTGTGTTTTCCTTGGAAAAATGGGCTATCTATCCAACTCATATAAAATTTGGTAGAATTTTTAAAATATGAAAAGAGCTTTGTTTTAATCATTATAACAATGTGATGACAATGTTGATATTAAAGCTTTTGAGAAATATCTTCTTTCACCGTGATTTTGTTGCCATTGCTACTTCCTCCATCTTTTTGATATTGATATGTTTCTAAATGACAGGACAGCAACATGCCAGATTTTATTCTTTCATTCAAACTTTGGATTTTATTTGGGGGGGAGCCAGGGGTCAGCTCTGAGCCATTTATAACTCACTTTTTAAAATCGTCTACATTTTAAACTAAATGAATGCCAAAAATAAAATTTAATTTAAAAAATGAAAGACAGTATTGACATCAAGTGGCTGAGACAGCTTTGCTTGCATCAGAGTTACCTAGAGTAAGTAATTTGGATTTCTGCATTCCTTTGCTATAAAAATAAGTCAAGTGGTATGTTCTCTTTTAAAACTCTAATATTATTTGATTCAATTTTTTTTCATTGATTCTCTTATTTGGTTTAGAAGCAATGAGTGATGGCCATTCTTGATTTTATTTATATCTACTTTAGTGACTCCTAGTGACAGTTGGACATTCTGAATTTAGAAGGCTTAATTTTATTCTTTGGGGTTGTGAACACACAGTACAATATACAGATTATGTATTATAGAGTTGTACACTTGAAACCTGTATAAAGTTACTAACTAATGTAACCCCAATAAATTTAATAAAAATATTTTAAAGGAAAGATATAAAAATAATATCTATTTCTTTCATAACTTGAAAATAAAATCAGGATCTGTGTAATTTAATAGTTCTATAGTTAACTTCTGGATATACGTAGATGTATTATGGATGTATGTCACTTAAATTCTTAGCAATTTTTACAGCTTTTTTATAGTTATTTAACATTTGTGGTTTTAATTATACTTGATAAGCAAATTTGAAACACAAATACAGTTTTTTTGTGTTATTGTAGCACATTAGTTAAAGCAGTTTTTAACATTTCTTTTATAAAAAGAACATGGTTGGTTGCTTTACACACTGATACTCTTGTTCTCTGTGAGATGAATTCATAGGAAGTTAAAATCAGAAAGAACTTTTAGAAATCTCTTGATTCTATGCTATCTTCTTACCTGAAAGCAGCTGAGCTCAGAGAGATTATAGGAATAAATGCACGTATTTCTAGTAGCAAATTAGTATAACAAAGAACCCAATATAAGAAGGCTCAGAAATCATATATTACATTGATCTTTTCATTGTTTTTAAGGACATATCTGTTAGGAACAAAAGAGAATAAATTATTTTGATCACTGGTGCCAAAGCTAGAACAGGTCTTGATTAACACGTGCAATAGGCCTACTTTGTAGAATAATCCCCTCATTATGAATGTTTGGTTTAGATTTTATTTTATCATCATCAAATGTAAGATTCCAAGTATGCCAAACTTCAGTTATATGGAGTTAAAATTCTGTTAACTGCCAGAAAAACTTCTCCTGATGGTCTTCTAATCTCTGTGGGCTCTGGACTCAGTGATTTTAAATCTCATTTTCTTAGGCTTTGGAGATTGTTAGTGAAGTCCAGTGCAACAGGATTAAACCCCAGTCCAAACACACAGTAGACTTTGTGGACGGTTTAGAGCTGAATAAGTGGTTTGCTATGCTGAATAAGCTATTGCAATTCACTTATTTTAGTAATTTGCCATTTTAATTACAAACAATATACATGTATCTAAAACTCTGTGGAATACATTTTGACCCTATATTCTTTAACTTTCTGTATCACTGTATTTAAGTAACGTCATTCACACTACTAGAATTATTACATGGGTGGGCAAAGGTAGGTTTACGGTTTTTATTGGTATGATGCAAATAAGTAATACAATGATTAATAAATAATAATACAAGAATAAACTGTTTCACATAGTAACAACTGTAAATCTACTTTTGCCCACCCTTGTAAATTGGAATAAATTGGTCCCTACCAACTACAAATACCTGTATTTGATACATCAAAGATCAAGGCCAATGGATTATTTTAAAATTTGTTCATAGATCTTACTTGCTGTGATGTCCTCCTTTACAGTAAAAATATATTCTTCTATAAGTAGATATTGCATCATTTTTACTCTCATTCATTTCTCTTTCCAACAGTCCTATGTCTTCATGTTAGTTAGAGCCTCAATAGCTGGAATCTCTGATTTGAAAGAATTATTTATTTAAAATTTAGGCAGAGGTCCTCAAACTTTTTAAACAGGGGGCCAGTTCACTGCCCCTCAGACCGTTGGAGGGCCGGACTATAGTTTAAAAAAACTATGAACAAATTCCTATGCACACTGCACATATCTTATTTTGAAGTAAAAAAACAAAACGGGAACAAATACAATATTTGTATTTGCATGTGGTCCGCGGGCCTTAGTTTGAGGACCCCTGATTTAGAGTAACTACAGCAGTGTGACATCTGCATGTATTAGGGGTTTAATAAGGTAAGTAAATTATATAACCTTAGTGAGATTTCAGGTAATTATTTTTTAAATATATGGATGCCAAATAGGGAGAAGTGGCTACGTAAATAAAAGTATTCAACAAAATGGAAAAAAAAACATATTATGGATTTTTTCAAGTTTAATATGTGCAGGTCTCTTGTATTATGAGTGCTGCCAAGTATTCAATAACTAGATAAAAACGTGAAATACCACTGAAATACCATTGTGTGTTTTCTATTCTAAATTTATTTCTAATGGCATTTATTGTCCTTTAGGAATACTTTCTTCTATGTGTTAAGTTTTAGGTACTGTATTTTTCAAAATTTGTCATCCTTTAACAAAGGCAATATTATGTAACTTAATCACTAGAGAATGAACTGTGGCATTATGCACATTTTTTTTAGTTGCTGTCAAAAATGGAATAATAACACGTTTCCTGCCACCATAAGAAGTGTGGTCACCCCAGGACAAGCACTGAGTCATATTTCTTGGGCCATTAGGAAAAGTTCACATCATTGGCAGCCACCTGCGCTCGTCATGTTCCATGACAAATGGCAAACTGGCACATGCTGTTACTGGAATGTTTCTCAAATGTCTAATCCCAGGAAAAATTAAACTAAAGCCTATGGCTTATTTTGATCAGTAATTTTGAGTTCTTAATTTAGTTATTTTTTTCACAAATTTGTAATTTTTAACTACATTTATATTATAACTTGGAACTGAGGCTTGTTTCTATATCTTAAAGATGGGTTAACCAGTCTCAACAACCCAGACAACACTGGAATGTGACTCTTAATGTTTTCTTCTGAATCAGTAGTTATACAGCTGTTAATTAGAGGCTGGTTTTGTGGGACTGAGCCCTTTTACATGTGGAGTATGATTCTATCTGCAAGTAGGTAGTGTCAGAATTGAGTTGAGTTGAATTCTCTTACACCCTGCTGAGCTGGTAAGAAGTGTTTTCCTCCTTTGATAAGAAAAAAGGAATAAACAGGGCTACCACATTCAGTTGTGTAGCTTTTCACTATCCCTATATGGCTCTGCATGTTTGCAGTACACAACCTGCACAACTCTGTGGTGTCCTCGGATATGTAAGGACATGGACTTGAAACCTAGAGCAAGTAAAAAGAAACTTCATAAAATTCCTAATTGTACTTCTCTAATAAAATCAAGTAAATTAGAATAAATCATTAATATTTTAGAATGATTTAGTTTATTTCCATATTAAGATTAGGTAATGTAAATGCTTATGCCAAAGGCTGTATTTGAATTTATGATGATAATTAACATTTAATATTTTTAAAGATAACTTGTTTATAAGATTTCATCATTTTTAATCTAGCAACTAATCTGAATTTTTAATGGCAAATGAGCACATAGATTATAATGCAGCTTACAAATAAAAGTACATTTTTAGTATCTCAGAACATGAAAATAGTTGACTATAAAATAAAAAAATACTTAGCTCTTAAATATGTATGCTAAAATAGATCGTGGTAAAATAGTAGGCAGTGAAAAGATTTTTAATATATTTTTATTGACTTCAGAGAGAAAGGGAGAGGGAGAGAGAAATAGAAACATCAATTATCAGAGAGAATCACCAATTGGTTAACTCCTGCATGCCTCCTACTGGGGATCAAGCCCACAACCTGGGCAAGTGCCCTGGCCAGGAATAGAACTGTGACCTCTTGGTTCATAGGTCAATGCAAAACCACTGAGCCACACTGGCCAGGCGACAGTGAAATTTTTATATTTATTTGACATAATTTAATTTTTGTGCTTGGTTTACCATCCTAATTATGTTTAGGACATAATTTTTAAATTAATCTGTTGAATTCTTAAGCTTATAATTGAGTATATGATTCATCAAATCTCATCAAATCTTTTTTTTGTGTTAATCCTCAGCTGAAGATATTTTTTCCATTGATTTCTCGACAGCGTGGAAGGGAGGGTGGTGGAGAGAGAGAGAGAGAGAGAGAGAGAGAGAGAGAGAGAAAGAGAGAGAGAGAGAAACATCTCTATGAGAGACACATCAATTGGTTGCCTCCTGCACACCCCGGACGGGGGCTAGGGATGGAACCTGCAACTGAGGTATGTGCCCTTGACCAGAATCAAACCAGGGACTGAAAGCGGGCTGAGGCTCCAACCACTGAGCAAAACCAACTAGGGCAAATCAAATACATTTTTTAAAAAGAAGAGCCATCAAAACACTGGGGAAAAGCCCCACCCTATAAGGTAGGACTAGCTTTACCAATAATTGCAGGGGTCCTCAAACTTTTTAAACAGGGGGCCAGTTCACTGTCCCTCAGACCACTGGAGGGCCGGACTATAGTTTTAAAAAAAAACTATGAACAAATTCCTATGCACACTGCACATATCTTATTTTGAAGTAAAAAACAAAACGGGAACAAATACAATATTTGTATTTGCATGTGGCCCACGGGCCATAGTTTGAGGACCCCTGAATTAAACCATTATAAAGCCTCTCTAATAAAAACAGCATGGTGGTACCCAATGAATACACAAATATAATAGAATACAAAGCCCAAAACTACATCCCAACACACACAGAAATTTACTATATGACAAAGGTAAAATTAGATCCATACCTCTTACCATACATAAGAATAGATTAGGGATCTAAACTGATGAACAAGATAGATCCAGAGACATAGAAACAGGAGATTGATGAATCTCAGAGGGAAGATGGGGGTGGGTGTGTGGGTGGCAAGAGATTAACCAAAGAATTTGTATGGATATATGCATAATCCATGGACACAGACAATAGTGTGATGAAGCCCTGGGGCGGACTCAGGGGCAGCCTAGAAGGGGTCTGTGGGGAAAAATGGAACAATAAAGATAAATTTAACAATAAAGATAAATTTTAAAAAATAAATGTAAAAAATGAACCCACAGAAGTACTAGAAAAACCCAAGATTTTCCCTCGATTTATATTTTTAAGGAAAATTTTCAAACAATAGGAAAATATCCTTTTAAATTGCCGCATTTCCCTCATCATTTTGCGGGTGTGATGATTCACAGGTAACAGGCATAGGAAAAAACAGTTCTCCTTCAGTACTCTCTGTCTTATGACCCAAAGCCTGTATTACCTTTTTTAAAATATCATGGCCTAAACTAATGACTCCCAATAGCCATGTGATAGTTAGCAATTCTACTCTTAATTTTTTACATGAACTTTATATCAGCTTAACTAACTGTGTAAAATATCAAAGGCAACTCAGATTCCATGATGTGGAGACGGAAAGTGACTATGGCTGATGAATGTAAAGTTGTTATAGAGAGAAAGGAGTTAACTGATTACTGTTCACTACATACAGGTTTTAGAAGAAGAAAATCTTCCATGAGATTTTTAAAAACCTAACAAGATTAACTTTAAATCTCTGTTGAATTTTAAAGTAAAGCAAAGGATATATTTCAGTGTATAAACATATATTAAATACCTTCTGTGAGCGAAGTTCTGTTCTGGAAATACAGAAATGATATATATAGTCCCTATAGCTGGTCTTACTAAGCATCTGAAATTAAATGTACACTCTTATCCTAACTTAGAGTCATTATATTGATTGACTCCAATATATGTTTCTATTTTTATATAGCTGCTATATTATATTTCACTTAAACCACATGCTACTGGTCAGAACAAAGAGTAAACTGTGATAAATTTTAAATAACTGCTTCCAGAAAAATAGCATTTTTTGACATACTATTTCATGCAGGATCTTTCATTGCAGCTTCTACATTCATAAATAGAAACATGCCACAACATTTACATAAAGTAAACCAGAGTGCAAAAATAGCTTACTTAGTTGAAAGAATCACAGCACTTAATTACTAACCTTGTTCATAGAATTTGACTTAGAAAAAAGGATCAACTCTGGGATACATATGCAAGAGATGTAACAGTTCTATAAGAAACAGTGGCCAGATGGCTCAGTTGGTTGGCGTGTAGTCCTATACACCAAAAAAGTTGCACGTTCGATTTCCAGTCAGGGCACATACCTGGGTTGTGGTTTGATCCCCAGTTGGGGTGCATATGGGGTCAGTGTTTCTCTCTCACATGGATGTTTCTATATATATCACTAATTCCCTCCCTCCCTCTCTCCCTCCTTCCCCCTCTCTCAAAAATCAATAAACAACTCTTCAGGTGAGGGTTAAAGAAAACACAGTGGCTCACTAAAGCTTAGCTTCTTAAAGGAGTAAAGGAAATAAGAGGGAACATGAGATTTTTTATCAGAAGCTAGAGCTCATGTGTGTAGTTTGAAAAAGTCCCCTTTTATCAGAAAAATATTTAAATTTTAATGTAGCCATATCTGTTATTTTCCCCCTTCTATGGCTACTTGGTATTGTATATTGCTTAAGAAGACTTTTTCCATCCCACTCTTATAAATTAAGGTTAAAAAATGGACGTACTGGAACAAAATATAGGAAAATATTTAAGAAGAGGGGGATGGAATGGATGGCTAGTCTTCCCCCCCCCAACATGTTATGCTTTTTCAAATATTTCTTGAAATGCAGGATTGAGAAATAAATCTTATTCCAGAAGAAATGCTTCCCAGAAGAAATATTCCTAATTTACATATTCATTAGCTCCTCAAGTTTAAACTAGTTAACTTCCAGGCTGGACTATATTGTATGTGTTGAAGAGATGCCATAGTAAAACATTGGGGTCGTTATCATAGACACACATGAGCCATATTTCCTTCCAGAAAGGGGCAGTTTCTCCAGATTAGTTGTATTCTGTTTCCTATGCTTGGCTTTTATCAGTTTTTAGTTATTCTTTTTCCCCCTATTATTGTGTTTTTAGGAGATTATCACCAGTTGCATGCCTCTCTAACTCAAGCAG
The DNA here is from genome assembly GCF_963259705.1 of Myotis daubentonii. Taxonomy (NCBI): domain Eukaryota; kingdom Metazoa; phylum Chordata; class Mammalia; order Chiroptera; family Vespertilionidae; genus Myotis; species Myotis daubentonii. Next base: position 127,315,355 of record NC_081861.1, on the reverse strand, counting down.
AAATAATATCCTCCTTTTTGACAAGATTTGGGTTTGCCATGAAAAGCAATGAAATAAGCTCTTTTTATATATAAAACTTTACTTGGATGACATGACTGAGTTTTTAATTGGAATGCAAGGTTCCATTTTGACTTATTTATCATTTTTTTATTATAGCACTGGGAAGTCAGGATTAGAATACTTTGATCATGACTATAGGCGTCCAAAACCTTATTAAGAATTTAAAGTTGCCTTTATCTTACCGAATGAATCACACTCTTCCTAAGTGACTTTTAATCTGTGATGCTATAATCAGATAGAACATGTTTTCTAGGAGGTTTTCTTGGATTGTTACCTATTTTAATGTATTTCATATTTTCATTCTAAAAAAGAAAAAACATTATTCACTCTTGGTTCCTTCAAAAAATTTCCCATTTCTGGAAAACTACCTTGAATTCAGTAGTCTGCTGTTAAAAATGGGTACTGAACGATTGCCTTCGGGAAAGGAGCAGTTTTGATTCTACTATAAAATTAAAATAGAAAGGCAATATGAATCTTTCTCATATACATTTAGAGATGTCTGCCAATATTTCCATAGCTCTCACCAAGATTATTTGTAATGCTTATCACAGTTTGTTTTACTTTTTATATTTACAGTATTTGCAAAACAGTGCAGGAAATAGCTCTTACTTTGTGGCTACTCAAGATAACTATTGGTAAATGCTTGGTTCATTTCAGAGGTTGATTTACAGTTGCCTTGAGTATAGGCCTGGGTTGCAGTCAATGGTAATACATTTATATGTATGCAAATATTGTATCTCTCAGAGTCTTTTCACTGAAAATTCAGCAATGGAAAGATTTGGGACTGAATTGAAATAAAAGCTTGCTAAAAGATTGTTTGCACAGCTGCTTTCAGGCAGTGACCGAAGTCTCATAGGAGGGTGAGTGAATAAGCTCTTGTTGGGCCATGTTCAGAAGTTTTTGGGTAGCACTTTGCATAATATAAAGTCATTATGTGTGTTGGGTCTTTGCCCTTGCCCTAACCTCTCTAAGCCCCACATTCTGGTTGGTTTTTTTTTTCCTTCTTGCTTGGTCTCCTTTCCCTAGAAGAGCTGATTATTTATTCTTTGTGTCTTCTGGAGGTAACTAAAAATAAATGGTTTTCTCTTATGACATCAGTATCTAGTGATCTTAAATTGCATTTCATGTCAGACAGTTTTAAATTCTGAGAACTGAGCAAAGATGATGTTTGTGTATCCTTCTCTTATAAACTGCTATCTGCAAAAGTAGATTTGTGAACAGTAATTTAATCAGGAAAATCATAAGAATATTAAGCTCCATTAACTGTTGGGCTGACAACGATATGAATCTAGTATTAAATTATAAGTTAGGACTTTGTAAATGTCATCTGAAAGTTAATTCTTCAATTCCTGGCAAGCACTTGCAATCTGCTAAGAAACAGATGTTATGGAGGTTAATTTGTGAATAGAGAAGCAATGTTGTCTTTTCAGGAAGAAGTGAGTGCAGGATTTTTTTTTTAAGGTGGGTTTAATCAAATTGCTTCTTTGACACACTCTTAGCCAAGGCTGTGATTTTCTCCTCCCTCCCTCTCTTCCTCCCCCTCCCCCCCCCCACGTCTCTGATTCATATACATATCTGTAGAACTTTTTTCTCCTTTCTAATTTTCCAGTGTTTCTGATTCAGACTCACGTGCAGGAATTTGGCATCTGGAGGAAACAAAGAGAAAAGCAGTGCTTGCTGACAACCTTTTCCATTTTGATTGACAAGGGAGAAAGCCCACTTTGCAGTCAGTGATTGCAGTAGAATGCTATCATAATGAAGGATAATTTTACTGAGCAAAGAGGAATTATGTGAAATATTAAAAGATTCCCATCATTTTAGGAGGTATTCGAGAAATGCTTAATGAGAAGGAACATGTATTCTTTGTCGTTTCTTCCTTTTTTGAAGAAATTCCACTGCACTATTTTATAATTGATGATAACAGTATTGTGAAGGATGAAACTAATTGTGCTCATTTAGGCTGGTGAATTTCTCCATAGACGTCACATTTTGGAAAATTAGAAAGTTTTCTAAATACTTATCGTTAAAACATGCAATTAGGGATTTATTCAAATCAGAATAATTACAATTACTTTGGCATAGCCTTTCTTCTTCCCACTTAGTTAAAATAATTTGTCTAGCTTACAGTATGAAAAATTTGGTCCTTTGTGATTTATAAATTTATGACAAATATTATTAATCGTTGGGTATCATTTCCTAATTGGGACTGCTAATCCCATAAAGGACATAGCTAGATATTTAGCAACATAAGCCTACTTGCATCTATTTATGTGTATTAACAGTCATCATTATTGTCCTATTTGATAATGACCTCATATCTTGTTGAAAAAAAATCATCTCTTTTTGCCTCTAACAAACATTGCTCTGGTAATGTCCATTGTTACATGGGAGCTTGTTAAAAAAAAAATCCCAGGCCCCTCACCAGACCAACTGAATTGGAATCTCCAGTTTAATCAGATGCCCAGATGTTTTGTGTGCACATGAAATTTGAGAAGCAATGGAAAACGGACACTGTTTTGAGTTATAATTAGTACAATTATTTTGGTTCCATATCTTAGCTATTGAAAATGCTGCAATGAATGTAGGGGTGTACTTTTCCTATAAATGGCGTAAAATAATTATTTCTGTGGTATAATAAAAAATATTTTTAAAAGAATTATTTTGAGAAGGTCATAAATTTAGGGAGAAAAAAATTAAACCTTCCAAATAGCCCATTTTCGTAGGTAAAGTAAAACTTACATTTGGGCCCATAAAAATTATTTGGCTTTTAATATAATTGTATGATATTATGTGTTTATTCTGATACCTGAAATAAAACAAATATAAAATTTAATATCACCACTTATGGTTTTCTTAGATAATCCAAAAATGGTTGTTGGATAAATAGAGGGTTCCTGATATCCTGAAAAAATAAATCCTCATGAATACATTTTAACTTTGTTTTAAAAGACCAAAATTCATAGCTTTATCATAATATTCAGTAAAACTGAGTGATATAAACATTAGATGGCAAATATAAGATGACTGTAAACTAAATTGTGCCTAGAATTTAAGGACTTGTTTTAGGAGTCAGAATTTTTTTTAAACACAAGATTTTTGTTTTGTTTTGTTTTTTTTTTTTTTGCTTGACCTGTGAAATTATTTAATAGTTAATGCTGACATTCATTTATACTGGGGAAGTGTGTGTGTGTGTAACAATGGAGGATGCTCCAAACAGTGAATTGGAAATGCCAAATAAAATTTGTATTAGGGAGAGATCATAGGAGATGTATTGCATTTAGTTTTAATAGTGAATGGTGCCATTTGTTTCTGCAGTTACTTTTCTGCTAGAGATTTTTTTTGTGTGTGGAAATTGTTTCAGTCAGAATTAATTAGGCACACATATCAGAATTAAAATGAACTAATTTCTAAAGGCAGTTTTTCACCTATTGCGACAGTGTTTCTGGAATCACCATTTTAAAAGCTGTTTCTACATTTATCACATTTTTCTGTTGATTTTGTTTGTTATTCAGGCGATTATGGATATAGCTCTGTCCAAATTACATATGGAATAGGATTTACTTGTAGATCTTTTCCTTCCCTTCCAAGGTGGTATACATAGGCACAAGGGAATAAAATGGCCAAAGAAATGACATGTTTGAGAAAATTGTATGCTTCAACTCACGTGGCTCAAGTAGGCAATTAAGTGAAGGTGCTGAGCAGGAAGATTAGTTTCTACCAGAGACCATCCTTTCTTTGGCAAATGGCAAACACATTGAAACCAGAGATCTTTTTGGAACACAAGTTTGAACACAACCTTTAGTCATGCTGGTCTTTGCCTTGCTCTCTATCCTGTCTCCCACCTCTGGGTATTTGCTGTTTCCAGAGTCTAATGCTTTTCCTTCCCTCTTTGACTGGTTGCTTCCCTCTCACCAAGACCTCAGTTCTTGCCACATTTCTTCCAGAAAACTTATCCTTGATCTCTCTGATTTGGTCAAATCCCCCCATTATGGGCTTTTGGAGCACCATGCAAAGGTACCTTTCCTTCCTTTCAATTTACTTGTCAGGGTTGCTTCTGTGATTCTCAACTGAATATGCCTCTTTCCCAGCAAGCTATTAGCTCCATGAAGGCAGGGATCATGTCTGTTTCTGCTCACCTTTTTATTCATACTCCCTGGAATAATATCTAGCTTATAAATAGGCATTTGATAAATAGTTGTTGAATGAATAAATGGAAGTTGGTATCAGGAATTGCAATACAGTGGGGTGGGGATCCTAATATTGGGGACAGGAAGGGAGGGATTCCTTAGCTCAACAAGCTAGTTGGCCAGAGAAAAATCATATAGAGGTCTGGGCTTTGGTAGAAGAATAAGAAACAGTTACTTATTTATGGACCAGATTTAAGTATGAAGAAATCAAGAATATTAAGGGAAGCCTGGGGCTGAGATAAGCCAAGATTAGATGTGTCTCCAGAAGCTGAATCAACAAGTTTTGCCCTTTCCAGTGACATTACTCAAGGGTTACTCCCCACCTATACCTCCCCCATGGGAGACAGCTCCCTCTTGCTCATGGGCTACCTCCTCCCTGGAGAAGAGAATCTCTCCCAGCATGCAAAGATGACTGATTAATTCCTGTGCTAGTATTCCTTCAAAATGTATCTGCCTGGCACTTGAATACAAATTTATTTTCCCTCTTGATATAGCTAGTGTAAATTTTTTTATAAAATTCACACATTGCTGAAACATTTTTGGCATGTCTCATTCCCAATAATATTGTTTAGACATTAAATTAAAAGAGTAAAAAGGATGGCAGCTGTATTAAGTGCCATTGTGATTAGGCAAATTACTTTTTCATGATGAATTAATTAGCGTGGGTGAGATAGTATATTGATGAGTTCCATGTAAGATTTACGGAATTTAGTAAATCATTACCTTTGGTGATTGTTGTTTTTTAGTCAGGAGAAGGAAATTGTGTTTCTGTTAGGGAAATCTGAGTACAGGTGAACATATAGTAATTACAAATAAAATAGTAATTTACAGCTGTGGCATTCATATATCCATATACTTCCCCCAAATTTTTAAGCTTAATACTTGAAAGTAGCAAATTTAGGCCATTTAAAATTAATTTATTAACTTACACTTCTTATTGTGTTAAAATGTACATCACATAAAGTTTATAATTTTCACAATTACATTTTTAAATTATAAAATGCACCTGACATCAAATTTACTGTCTTTACCATTTTTAAGTGTAAAGTTCAGTGATGTTGAAGATACTCACTTTGTGCTACCATCACCACCATCCATCCACAGAAATCTTTTCATCTTACAGAATTGAAACTCTGTACCCATTAAACACTAACTCTCCATTTCCCCCATCCATTAGTCCCTGGCAACTACCATTCTACCTTTGTCTTTATGAATTCCACTACTCTAGGTACTTCATGTAAATGGAATCATGCACTGTAAGTCCTTTTGTGACTGTTTATTTCACTTAACATATGTCCTTAGGGTTCATCCATGTTATAGCATGTGTAAGAATTTCCTTCTAAAGGCTGAATAATATCCCATTATATGTCTATACACATGTTGTTTGTGCATTTGTCTGTCGATGGACACTTGGGTGCTTCCACCTTTCAGCTATTGTGAACAGTGCTGCTATGAACATGGGTGCACAGATATCCTTTTAAGACCTTGCTTTAATCATTTTGGATCTATTTCCAGAAGTGGAATTGCTGGATAATGTGGTAGTTCTAATTTTAATTTTTTTAGTAACTACCATACTGTTTTCCATACTGCATGCATCATTTTGCATTTCCACTAAATTGCACAAGGGTTCCGATTTATCCACAACCTTGCGAACACTTATTTTATGTTTTTATTTGGTTGTTTTCTGGATAGGATAGTAGCCATCCTAATCAGAGTGAGATGGTGTCTCATTATGATTTTAACTTGCATTTCCCTAATGATTAGTGATGTTTATATTTTCATGTGCTTATTGGCCATCTGTACATCTTCTTTGAAGAAATGTTGATTTAAGTCTTTTGCCATTTGAAAAATCAGGTTATTTGGGGCTTTTTGTTGTTGTTGGTTTACAGTTCTTTATATATTCTAGACATTAATCCCTTGTCAGATTTAATATTTACAAATATTTTCTCCCATTCTGTGGGTTGCCATTTCACTCTGTTTATAGTATTCTTTGATGGGCAAAAGTTTTAATTTTGATGAAGTATAACTTATTTTTTCTTTGGCTGCCTGTGACTTGTACTTTTTAAAGTAGGAAATCTGTAAAGATGCATTTCAAGGTAAGAAGTATGACAGAGGTGTATTTCATTTTAAATTGTCATTAAATTTAATGAATATATAATGTGTAGCCCTAAAACATTTTAGGTACCTGTTGACAAACTATCAGTTTTCCAAAGTTGATTCAAATATAAAGCACCTATTTGGTTTTTACCATTATGAAAAAGAGACCCTGTTAGCTCTTTTTCTCCATAGAATTATAACCTCTTTTGATAAATTGTAATAGTTTTAAAGCCAGAAAGTATAAATATTTTTCTGTCTTCATGATAACCAGTTATTGTTTTATATACAGTGTAATTTTTGGAAAATATATATTGCAGCATTGCTATAAGAAACAGTCCAATGGAAACTTGTACTTATTGAAAGGGTTTATTGAAGGCTGTGTTCATTACATCACACAAGGATTTCTTCCCAGGAGAACTCTTTTGTCTGACTTTAGTGCCAGGAATGGATGGGCTTCTCTGAGAAACTGGCTTGCTTTTTTTCTAATGAATGTTTTAACTGTGTACCTAATCCTGTTTCTTCTTCATTAGCTTGTAGACCATTTACAGCCAGTGTTCTAGCTCCTCCCACACTTAGGCAACTCTAACATTCATTGATATGGATTTTTTATATTACCATTGTTTCCAGCTCCTATTTGAAGACTCACCATATTTTCCCTTACCCATATTTTTTTCATCTTTTAATTTGTGCTATCCTGCTGAGCTGGTGTGTTTGTGGATGTGTAAATAATTTACTTAAATCCCTTTTGATACAGAATTTAATTTAAATATGGTAAATGTATTTTAAAACAATGTCTTTGAAGTTTTAAATGGAAAGTGGAAAAATATTTTTGGCATGACTTGTGGCATGGTACAGATGATCAGTTTGAGAACAATCTCTTTCACCCTTTCCCACTCCTTCTAATTTAGTGTAAATTTAGTTTAGGCTTAAAGGACGGGGATGTAGAATCAGGACTTGGATGTAGACCTTGCCTTACTGTTTATTGAGCGGAGGGATCCTGAGCATGGTCTCTAAATCTCAATTTACTTATCTGTAAAATCAAGGTAATGATATGTAATTCCTCAGGTTGTTCTAAGGATTAAATGAGAAAATATTTGTGGAGTGCATTAAACAGTAGTTGGCATACAGTGAGTACAAAAAATAAGTGGAAGGGATTACTGTTAATTAGCATCAACTCTTCAATATGAAAATGGAATACCATGGCCAGCTTAGCATTTTCTAGAAGAAATTAAGACAGAGTAAATGAGAATAGGCCCAGAAGAAAATTGTTATTCCTTTTTTGTTTTATTTGGTTTGCTGGGGGATCCTTGTGAAAAATCATATACTCTTTGTTATAGAGCAACTGCTTGTTTATAGAAGGTGAGTGAAGGATGGCACTGAAGAACATAAGGAAGAGGAGTTCTCAAGTCTCTGTATTTGTATTGGTTTCAGTGATATCTAAAAACTATTTGCTCAAAGTCACTAATCATCCGAGAGATGCAAATCAAAACAACAATGAGGTACCATCTCACACCAGTCTTAATGGCTATCATCAACAAATCAACAAGTGACAAGTGCTGGCGAGGATGCAGAGAAAAAGGAACCCTTGTGCATGGCTGGTGGGAATGCAAACTGATGCAGCCACTGTGAAGAGCAGTATGGAGTTTCCTCAAAAAGCTAAAAATGGAACTCCCATTTGACCCAGTAATCCCATTTCTAGGAATAAATCCCCCCAAAATAGAAACACCAATCCGAAAGGATGTATGCACCACTATGTTCATAGCAGCACAATTTATAGTAGCTAAGATTTGGAAACAGCCTAAGTGCCCATCAGCAGATGAGTGGATTAAAAAAAAAAAACTTGGTACATCTACACAATGGAATACTATGCTGCTGTAAAAGGGAAGGAAATCCTACCATTTGCAGCAGTATGGATGGACCTGGTGAGCATTATGCTAAGCGAAATAAGCCAGTCAGAGAAAGATAAATATCACATGATCTCACTCATTTGTGGATCATAATGAACAACATAAACCGATGAACAAAAATAGATCTAGAGACAGAGAAGCATCAATCAGATGCTCAAAACTCATAGGGTGGGGCTAAGAGGGAGAGATCAACCAAAGGACTTGTATGCATGCATATAAGCATAACCAATAGACACAGACACCAGGGGTGTGAGGGCATAAGCGGGGTGGTGGTGGGGGGATAAGGACACATATGTAATACCTTAATAAAGAAAATAAAGAATTAAAAAAAAACTATTTGCAGTGTTTCTCCTTTCATTCATTTGAATGTGGGATTCAGATAGAATGCCAACCAGGTACCCTATACTGTATTCAATTCATCAGAGTATATTAGCATGGAATTCAGTCCTTGGTAGTTTTAAATAATTGTTTTTCACACCGGTCTGGAAGAGTATGATGTTTTAATATGTTTTTAATTTATTTTTAGAGAGAGAGTAAGGGAGAGGGATAGAAACATCATCAATTGGCTGCCTCCTGCATGCCTCCTCCTGGAGATCGAGCCTGCAACCTGAGCATATGCCCTGACTGGAAATCTTGGTTCCTGGGTCAGTGCTCAACTGCTGAGCCACACCAGCTGGCTGGAATAGTGTGATTTTTTATTAACCACTGTCCTATATTATCTCTTCTTCATTTTAATAACTGTGTGTTTCTATCAGTTCCATTTACCCCTTTCTTTTTCCAAAGCCTACAAATCCAATTTATTGTTGAGATCTTTTTTTTTTTTTTCAGTCTTGAAATGGTCTGATGTAGTCAAAACAGACTGAGCTTCAGAATCCTCTGAGAGTAGGTTTTAATCCTTGCTTTGCCAGTCAGTTACTTACTGAGTACACTTAGGGAGTTACCTAATCTCACAAAGCTTTAGTTCCTACATGTCTAAAACTGGTATAACAATAGTCCCTTTTACCTGATGTGACACTTCCCTAACCACTCTCCATCTTTACCAACACCATATACTCTTCTAAAGGAATATTTCACATCTAAGGCTTCTTCTTTCTCAACCTTCAACTCCATGTTCTGTCTGGCCTCTATTTTTATAGTATGCTCCTCTGTGGTTAAAGTCATTGATAAATCTCCTAATTGTTAAATTCAGAGTGGGCTTCGAACTCTGGCAATGTGACACAACGTTTTATTTTACCCCAGTCCTGTACTGGTAGTGATAAAACATTCTTTCCCGTTAGCTTCCATGGAAACACCTTTTACTCATTTTATTCCATTTCTCTCTGGATGCACTTCCTCAGTTATTTTTGTAGATTTGCATCTACCAAAGTCTTTACCTTTTGGTTTCTAAAGGTTTAATTCTAAGTCCTCTCCTTACTCATTTTCCCTAGTCAGTCTCAGTAACACTTGTGGCTTCAATTTTCTACTGGTATACCAGTGATTTTCAAATATACTAGTATGTCTCCAGGGCAGACCTTTCTTGATTTCTGACTACTCAACATTGCTACCTAGCTGTCTCAAAGGAACTATAATCCCAGTATGTTCAGAAGGAAACTTCTTCTTGTTTAGTGTTTCTAATATCTGTGAATAATGTCACCATTTTTCAATTTCTGTGATCCAGAAAGGTGGGCATCATTTTCCTTCTCATTGCCTCCTCTACATCACACAGCACCAAATCCTGCCCATTTGATCTTCTTTCCAATCCATCTCTTCTCTACTTTCCCTGCCATTATCCTAGGACAAGTGAACAACATTCCATACTTAAATTATTTCAAATTTCACTCAATATTCCTCCCTCTTGGTAGCCTTCAATTCATTTACCATACTACAGCAGAGGTAATGTTCGCAAAACACTTTCAGTGCTGCCAATTTAACCCTTCAGTACCTTCTCATTGCTCTCAGGTTCACAGTCAGGATCCTGAACATGGCCTACAAGACCCTGCATCATCTCACCCCTGCCCATCTAACTCCATCCTCATCTCTGCATTTCAGCCACACAGACTTCTTTCAGTTTTTCAAATGTACAGTGTTCTTTTTGTAGCACAGGATCTTTACATATGTTATTTCTTGGGTACATTGCCCCCTATTTATTCCTCCCCTTTGCCTAGATAACAGTTAAGTTTATGGGTCATAGTACCATCGTCAATTCTTCAATTAAGCCTTCCATTCCTGACTTCCAACTCCATGGAAAAAATATCCTTTTTTTGTCTTTCATAGCACAGTGTATTTTTCCTTCATAATCATCACAGCTTGTATTTATACATCTATTTTGACAATTAAATTATTAATGGTTGTCTTCAATATTGTACTATAACCCCATGAAGTCAATGTTCATGTAAATGTTTGTTAGACATTTGATTCCCAGTGCCTGCACATAGTAATTACCTCAGGAAATATTTATTAAATGCAGGAATGTCTGAATATGTATCAGGTACCTACTGTGCTTAGTGCTATGTGGAGAAGTCAGTGATGCTACCCTTCAGGGCTCTATAATCTATTGGGGGGAGAATCCTATATAATAAAAGAGTAATATGCAAATAGACCAAATGGCAGAACAACCGAACAACCAATCAAAGCATAATGTGCTAATGATATGCTAAGGCTTCTCAACGGCTTGCTATGACATGCACTGACCACCAGGTGGGAGATGCTCTGACCAGTAGGTTAGCTTGCTGCTGGGGTCTAGCTGATTGGGACTGAGCAAGATGGGCCGGACACGCCCTGGAGCCCTCCCCTTGTCCTTCCCTGGCCCGATCGTGCACTGGTGGGGTCCCTCAGCCTGGCCTGAACCCTCTCGCAATCTGGGACCCCTCGGGGGATGTCAGAGAGCCGGTTTCAGCCTGATCCCACAGGCCACTCACCTTGAGAGGGTGCCAGACTCAGGGCTCATGGCTGGTGAGTGCTGCTGCGGCAGCGTGAGCCTCTCCCAATCGGGACTGATTGGGCACAGCAGGCACAGTGGGGCCGGGATGAGTGGGAGCGGCAGGTAGGAGCTGCAGGCAGCATTGGACTGTGGGTTTCAACCCAATCCCTGCAGGCCACCCAGAGGGACCCTGCCTGTGCATGAATTCGTGCACTGGGCCTCTAGTGAGACAGTAGCACAAAGATTATAAAGAAACAGCACAGGTAACAAATACTATTGTGTAAAATCCATAGATATTAAGAGAAGAGAGATCCATCTGATTCCAAGATCAAGACCAGACAGGATTTCAGCAACTAAATATGTACTAGTAGAAAGAGATATTCTAGATAATAGGAATCACATTAAGTAAAGAGTTGAATTGTTCAAGTTGGCTTCAGATTAAGATATATGAATGTATGAGAGAGAATGGTAGAAAGATAGGTTAGGGCCTGAATTTGGAGGTCTTTGAATGACAGAATAAAAGATGAAAAGCTTAGATGCTCTTAAGCTTCCTTAAACAAACAAGCAAAAATGATTATATATTAAGTAGTAAAATTAAATACATCAACTAATTGCTTATACTTGGTCTATATATGATTCATATTAAAGTTGTTTTCCTGTTAATAAAATATCCTTAATAAGGACTGTGAAGACTTGCAAAAAGGAAACAGTTTCAGTTTTAGTTAGTGAGAACTGTTCAACTGAACATTAATTTTGATAAGAAAGTATGGTATTTGAAAAATATTGTATACGAATTCTTAAGTATATGATAGCATTAAGCTCCATGATAATAGTAGGCAGTCTTTGTTTATTAAACATGTTATTAAAATAATTTTAGACTGTTTTAAAAATTAAAATATGGATTGCAGAATAATTTTATATAATATTTAGAGATTATTTTTGCCGGGAGCCGGTCCATCCTTGCTGTTTCAAGGGACCTGGCATATATAGCATACGGTTCTTAATATGTTTGCTCACCTTCTTGGCGCTGTGTTTTAACCAAAGTCACCTCTCCGAGAAAGGTTGAATCCCCAGGTAGGGATTTTCCCCTGAAGTTAGGGAGGGAATAAAACCCCTCAACTAAGTGCCAGGCGGGTAATTAATCCCTTTAACTACGAACAATCATGCTTAAACTACATAATCTTTTCTCCCTGGAATGGAAATAAGAAACGCCCTAACCTTTGGAATAGAGATTGATAGGATTGAATCAACTGGTATAAATACAGTTGTAACAAGACAGAAAGACTCAGAACTTAGAACAGAATGAAGAAGACAGAACCTACACGGAGCCTAGAGACAGAAGAACTTTGCTGGAGAGAGCATGCCGGAGGATCCTGGAGAGGGACTGGCCTCGGAGCCTAGAGACAGAGCCTAGCGGGAGAACATGGCAAGGGATCCTGGACTGAACCTGACTACAGAGATTGGCAGGAGAACCTGACTGGAACCTGGACACTGAACCTGACTGGAGAGCCTGGACAGAACCTGGCTGGAGAACCTAGCGAGGGAACATGGCTACAGAACCTCGCTGGAGATCTGAAGCAGAACCTCTCTGGAGATCCTGGCTAGAGATCCTGGCTAGGCTGCTGATCAACTGAACGCTGTCTCCGTGTCATTCCTTCTTTGCCGACTCCGTCCACGCCTTTGGGGACCCCTGGACCCGCTGGGGTTGGACCCCGGCATATTTTATCTTTACTAAAGGACTATTTAGTAAACATTTGCTTGTGAGCTGTCCTGAATCACTTTGAGAAAAACCATTAGTCCAGCCATTTTACCATGTTCTGCATACAACACTTTAAAAGTTACAAAATTGTGAAACCATTAAAATGTTGTTTTGTTTAATGTGCCACTGCATTTGAAAGGTTGTTATCTCATATTACCATATATCAGTACTTTAAAATTGAGTAGTTTTAAGCAATTTGATAGTGTGCTTATGGGTTACTTTTCCCTCTAGTCAGCCTTGATACAGTATTTCACTGGATATATTGTAAGTGTTTTTTGTGAATATTCTGATGTAGTATGTCATACTAAAAACTTAATTTTTATCTAGTCAAACCTATCTATCTTTTTCTTCACTGTTTCTGTCTTTGATACAGAACCCAGTTTTCTCTAGTTCCTTTTTTAGTTTTTAACATTGGATCTCATCTGCTATGTAGCACTGTCTCCTCGTTTCAGAGCTGATATAGTCTGCTTCCTTAGTTTGTTTTCTTTTGGTGATTTAATAGGAAAGGGGAGTTATTATCCAGATAAAATTTACTCTGGTTTAAAATGAAGAACCAGAAACAGACTGTAGGAAGGCTGAATTGTTTTGCAAACTGGAACAATTGACATTATCACCGCCAATCAAGGTTATTGTGTTTTGTTTTGTTCTTTTAGTCTCTGTCTTAAAGACAAGGTTGTTATTAGAAAAAAATATAGATCTGAGGAGAAGAGTAGAAATGGTAATGATAAGTATAATAGGGCTTGGCCTTCCAGGATGCCTTCTGGAGACCACAGGACACAGTGATTGGTTTCCTACTGCGTATACCAGTCTGCACACTCTACATCATATACACTTTCTCTGACAAAAATTCTGTTTATAGCCTCTGAGCTCTGCCAATCAGCAGTGTGAAGGAGTCTTTTCAAAGGTAGTTAAATGCACACTGCCTTAAAGTTAGTAGGTGCTTAATGAATAGTTGCTGAATGGAATGCTGGAAACATTCTTCCCTGGCCTGGGTCTTTTATGACAAGCACTATGATAAAATGATGTCAGAAGGAAATTTTTTCCACTAAATTTTCAGTTTAATAGTATTTTCAAAATGTTATATAACTCATAATTCACTTGTAATTTTTTTCAATTTTATTCTTTAAATTAACAGAATAAAATAGACTTTTCGGGTGTTATCAGTTGTAGGAGTTTCAACACATGTTTAATTTATGTAACCAAAACCACAATCAGGATACAAAATAATTTCATCACCCCCCAAAAAAGAAAATCTCTTTCCTGCTGCTTTATAGTCACTGCCTCTTCATATTCCCAATCCTTGGCAACTACTGGTCTGTTTTCAGCTGCTATCGTTTTGCCTTTTTCAGCATGTAATATAAATGGAATCGTTCAGTATAACCTCTTTCACATTGGCCATTTTCTCTTAGCATAATACCCTTGAGATCTATCCAAGTTGTTGCGTGTATCAATAGTTCTTTTTTTAATTTTTTAAACATATTTTATTGATTTTTTACAGAGAGGAAGGGAGAGAGATAGAGAGTTAGAAACATCTATGAGAGAGAAACATCGATCAGCTGCCTCCTGCACATCTCCTACTGGGGATGTGCCCACAACCCAGGTACATGCCCTTGACCAGAATCGAACCTGGGACCTTTCAGTCCGCAGGCTGACGCTCTATCCACTGAGCCGAACCGGTTTTGGCAATAGTTCTTTTTTTATTGCTGTGTAGTATTCTGTGGTATGGATGCCCCAAAGTTTGTTATTTTTCATATTATTTCTCACTTGTTAAAGCAGATATTGCTTGTTTTTATTGGAATTTTGAATTGTCTAGTGACATAGATGGTTTTGAAGAAAACTTTTTCTTATTTTTTTGGTTGAACAAAATGTAAAACTAAGTATAGTAAAAAGCAGAACAAAGAGTAAATTCACTTTTACTCACTAAGTAAGAGTGATGGCTAACTCTTCTCTGAATGAAGTCAAGAATTTGTATGGCTATATTTTCCCAGAACTATAAGGCAATTGTTAAAGAAAATTTTAACTACATAGTCTCATTTTTCTAGAATACTTCAGGAATTATATTTATTAAATATTCTGGGTATCTGTTAAGTAGCCTGTACATTTACATAGGTTGGCCAGTTTCCCAATAATTAGAATTCAGTAAAATTCACTTACTGAAATGCAGCATAATATAATTTTATCAGTTTCAGATGCTTTAGGAACTATCACAGATCTTAAATATGAATTGTCTTTTGCTAGATTACTTAGGATTATCTACTATCCTATATGTAAGAGAAAAGAATGGTTATATGTATGAGTTTCTGGCTATTTATATTATAGAAAATACTTTTATTATCTATAGTAGATGTCACAGTTAATACCTGAATGCTACCTGACACAGACATCCAGGACCCTCCTCCCCCCAAAAAAGGCTTATAAATTAAAAAATTTAGATCTTTGAATTTTAATTTTGTGGCAGGAGGAGTCATTGAAGTTTTTGAATTGAGGAGTGGCTTGATCAAAGAGTGTTTTTAGAGATGTGACAGTGATAGATGGTAGACTAATGCCAAGGGGAGCAACTAGGCATCAGGGCAGACTGTACAGCCTGAGTAAGGTGATGACAGTGAGATCCAAAATGAAAGGACAAAAAGCAAGAGCTATTTTGAATGAAGAAATTACATTTCTCACTAACTGATGACAAGATAAGATATTCACCCAAGAAGGTTGTGAGACTGGAAAAATAGTGGTAGAAATAGAGGAATAAGTTTCTTAGGGAGAATGAAATTGGAAATGAGGCAGTTGAATATGGTGTTATTGGTCATTGATGATCTGGACAAAAAAAAAGTGTACACAAAAAGAGGGGACTGAAAACTAACTTAAAAGTAAATCTTTTGCCTTGAAATTTTCAGGATATCGGATTGATGCATGTTTGTTTTAATTTTCTAACCTTATCTTGTAGAAGGGACACAGGCCCTCACAAATCTTCATATGTTGATCTTTATTCTTCACCGTAAATAGTGAGTGGCAAATGAACTCTAACCAATGAATTTATTTTTATTTTTTGCTATAAGCATCAGAGTGTTCTATTTTTAAATAAGAGCATGTGTTATGTAGAAAATGATGTAAAAGTAAAATTTCCTGGAATATCAGTAGACATCCTCTAACACCCACTTTTAAAGTGGGTTTTTAAGATTTTTAACAGTAGATGTAATAATTCCATTTCTATTTTCACCTTATATTGGATTTATTTATGTTTCACCATTCTTCTATAATATCATTGATTTACTGAAAATTTGTGCATCCTTAAGATATCTCTAATGTCACCATTTTTTAAATGTTTCATTTTTGGAACCTCTTTATAGATCTATGATTTTATGTTCATTCCTCTTCATTGCAGATGGTGAAAAGCAGTATAATTTACTGAAAAAGACTAACATGTTGTAGTAATGATTTCAAGCCTTCTTTTCTACTCTCTTAAGCCATGGTCTTAGATAAAGTAGTATATAGTATATGTTTCAATTGACAAGTACACAATTTTCTTCATGGTAAATTTGTGAGGTTTATGGATCAAAATTCATTTTCTATATGTTTTCTTAAGAACAGTAGGTAGGAATTTGTAATTGGGGGTTATAAATTTTACTTAGAGTTATTTAGAACATATCAACAAAATAGGGTAAAATTTCGTGGAACCTAAGGGAATAATTCATTTAACATTAAAGCTTAAAAATCTTAGGAAAATGGAATAGGTAATAACATTTTTTAAAATTCTGGTATATATTTGTTCTCATTTTATCTGTTACAGTGTTGAAGACTAGTCATATGATCACTAAAGAATATCTTATTCTTAAAAATGGGATAGCTCTACTTTAAATAAAATAGTGTATTAGTGAGCGAGAAGGGTTTTAGCTATTATGTGTGTATGTTGCATAGATCTTAGAGTTATGAGATTTAGGCCTTTAGTCCTATTTTATTATGTATTTATTTTTGTGATTTTTTTGTAGATGACTCTTTCTGTACCATATTTGCTCTATACCTAAGTTTGAAATATTGGTTTGGACCTTTCAGTCAAAACAGCAACTCTCAAATAATATAAGGTCTTTGATTATTTATAATTCAGGTGAGAAAGCTATATAAAAGCACTTTATAGTTTATAACTACATATATTGACATAAAGTGACATTATTATAATTTCATTATAATACCCCATCTCTATGTTTACCATATATTTTACATTTTTAATATTGGAGCCAAGATACATCCTATATTATGGAGTAATATACCTCAATAACTAAATTAGGTACCAGTTAATGAGATCGAGGACAAGCCTCTCTTCCTTATTTCTACACTGCCACTTGTAACTGACTTGTTTGGTAAACTTAATAATGATGCTTAGCATTGGCACTGTAGGCCATCCTTTATCATTGCTTTCCATAGAGGAATCATAAGAAAAATGAACTCAATAACTTTCAATCATATTCTTCTGCAATGTATCAAGACATTAATGCCTCAAAATGCCATATACCAAATATTTTGCCCACACTACTTTTAGATTTAGCTCCTATGTAAAATGTTCCTTTATGGCTCTGACCAGGTTATATAGCATAAAAATAAATGTTTAATGTTTTCAGTTTACACTTATTAAACACCACTCTGTGTCAGCCACTGTGCTAAGCCCCAGATTCTCCAAATTCAGAAGACGTAGTGTCCAGCTTCAAGGAATTTCCAGGCTATTTATTGGACACACAGACATGGGAACAAGGAGTTATAATATAATATGGGCATTGTTGTAATGGAGGTCTTTGAAGTTGGAGATTCAGAAGTGAGAGTTCTGGAATGAGTCTGTACAGGAAGGCTAGGTCTAGATCAGGAAGAGCTATGACCAGTATATAAGGGAGTTGAGATTTTGTTTTGTCATAAGTACAAGGAAACATTGAAAAATTTTGAAATAGTGAATGACATCAGAATTTTTATGTTGGTAAAAATGAATTGGATATCATAACTAGCAGCAGTAAAAACATAAAACTGCTTTAATCCAGATGAGAAAAATGCATGGCTTGATTTAGGAAGATGGCTCTAGAGAATGAGAGGAAAGTACATATGTAAAATATATTTCAGAAGAACAGTTTAGGACATGGAGATTGGTTGGATGCAGGGATACAAGGAAGGTAGATAAATCTAAAATGGCTCCCATATATTTGGGTTTTATACTGGGATAGATGGTGCTGCCGTTCATTGAGACAGTGATTGCAGCAAGGTCTGAAATGGAAGTACAGGCTCTTAGTTGGTAGTTGAAGACATAGGCAGGGATGAGATTGTTCAGTTAGAATGTAAAGAGTGAGAAGTAAGGAGGCCAGAATGGGGTCCATGGAAAGAAGAGCAACAGTTTTAGGACAATTGGAGAAAGTATCCTGAAAGAGGACTGAGAAGGAATGGACAAAGAGGCAAGAGAACTTGGAAAGAGCAATGTACACATACTATCAGAAAATGAAAGAAAGAGAAGATAGTATAGACAGACTGCAGGGTAACTCAGGTTACATTAAGAAAGCTTGATAATATAGTAACTACATGTGTTGCCTTGGTACTAGACCCTATCAGAACCAGTTGGCTTTTAGAACTAAGTTTTTCCTGTCTCAGTGGCTACTTAATGTTATGGGACTTGACTTCCCTTTGCACATTTGTACTAACCTCATCTCTGCTTTCTCTAATTGGTTATAATTTCTGCTTTGTTGTAATTCCAGCTGGGTTGTAGCCCATTATGGTCTCTCATCTCTTTACTTGATATAATCAAGACCTTTTCGTTTTTGTGAATTGCCTCATTTTCTTGGTGTTCCTTATTTTAAAATCTAGAGAGAAGTAATATGCTTAGGCTAGTTCATCAGTTGTATGAAGACATTTTATAGGTTATTGAAGCTAACCGATTCTATAGCCTAGCCAAACACTTATGAAGTGCCCTAAATAATCTTGAAAACGTATCCACTGTGGATTTCAACTCTTGGATTTGTGTAAAATTCAAATGCCAGTGGATTTAGGAGTGCATTGAAGTTGAGGAAATAATGGTAAGGGGTTTAATTCTGATGGGAATAACAGACTACTGGAGAACTCAAGATTAAGGAAATCAAAGAAAGGTGTTAATTGTTGGCTGCTCTTGTCTCATCTGGGGTGCCATTTATGCCGGGGTTCATGTCCCAGCATCAAGAAGGATTCAGGAATCTGGAAAAGGTGCTGTGCGTAGATGACATAGAAATCCAGAGACTAATAAAGAGTCCGGAGACGAGATATAATTTTTAAAGGCATTGAGGGTCAGAGGAACTTCAGCTAAAGGAACTGAAGACTCCCTCCTTGTCTAGGACCCTTGCTTTTATTAACACAGTTTGTCCTAAGGCAAGGTGGAGATAATACACTTCAATGGGTAAGGTATCAAAGGGTACAGAGTCCATTGTCAGAATGGGGGAATAGCCTACGGCTGTTCAGGTGTTTGGCCAGTAGGAGGCAATAACATGTAGATTAAGATGCCCTTTAACTGCCTGGCAGCCACAATCAGTTTCCTATTCAGGTTTGGGGAAATGCCTTTAGCCATTCCCAACAGGTGACTATATGTGTGACTCAACCCTGTTGAGTCCCCAAGTTTCATCAACCTTTTGATGAAACTCTTAAAATTATGACATGCTGGAATTGGTCTACGGCAGGTGTTGTTTTTGTTTTATTTTGTTTTTTAAGATGCCAGCAGTTTGAACAGAGTCAATGAATAGGAAAGGGTTAAAATAAAGAGAGCATTTAATTTTTTAAATTGTTGAAGTAGTATTAAGGTGGCAGTAGATGGAATTCCAGAGCACAGCGAGATCGATTAGCCTTGTATAGGAAGAAAGATATCTCTCCTCTGCAGTGGGATTAAAGAAGGAAGGAGGAATGGGATGCAGATAACTTTGGAAATAGGGGAGACTGCCTGTTAGCACACTTTATTAAATAGTCAACAAAGAGAACTGAGAAGAGGGGTAAGGAATTCCTAATTGCGAATGAAAATCCAAGTAGGAATTTAACCATTTGGCATATGATGAAGTGATTTTTTCCCACTGCAGCACATATATAGATTGAGAAAAGGTGGATTACTGAACTAGTCCAGAGTTGAAATAGACTGGACTTCTGGGTTGGTAGGACTTAATGCTTATTTTATTTTCCTATTTGTTTGGTTCAACTGATTTTTTTTATTCTGGTCTACCATATTTTTCTTTGCAGGTCTTGATGACTGTTTGCAACAGTATATTAAGAACTTCGAGAGGGAGAAGATCAGTGGGGACCAGCTGCTGCGCATTACACATCAGGAGCTAGAAGACCTGGGGGTCAGCCGCATTGGCCATCAGGAACTGATCTTGGAAGCAGTTGACCTTCTGTGTGCACTGGTAAGGACATAAACTGGTGGGAAGGGAAGCTTAATTTTTGTCATTTTCTTTCCTTTTAAACTTCTTTTTTTTTCTTTTTTGTTTCCTTTCTTCTTTTCTTCTGTTTTTAAAACTAATTTAAGTACTAGTAGAAAGTATTCAAACAACTGGATGTAGTATTTTCCTCCTTCGTTAAATTTGGTATATTATACAGTGCCAAATTGCAAATTAAAGAGGTTTAGCCTTGGTCCAATACCTCAGTTGGTTAGAGCATTGTCCCAATATGCAAAGACTGCAGGTTCGATATCCAGTCAGGACACATACAAGAATCTACCAATGAATGCATAAATAAGTGAAACAATAAATGGATCTCTCTTTCCCTTTTCTCCCTCCCTCCATCTCTCTCCTTGCACACTTTCTCTCTAAAATCAATAAATAAAAATTTTAAAACTCCACAATTAATAAAAAGGAGAGTTACAACTCAGCTAGTGACATTACGTTCAGCTACTTGAAAAAATTAAGTTAAAGCTCACCAAAGGAGTTTTCATAGCATTTAGGATATGCAATTGTATATAATCAGTTATAAAATCCATTCACTTCTAAAAGTTTTGATTTAGGCTCACAAATATTAATTAATCCTATTTTAGAAAATTATTCTTCAAACAATAGACTTATTTACATGTTCTTTATGTATGTATCCATGAAAATGGAATATTGTATCTTGTATGGTTACTTTTTGTATGTTAAAAGAGCAATACCTAACTAGATAAGATAAAGCAATGTCAAAATAATCCTGCAAAATTCTGTTAGTACATTAGATATTCTGAGAGGAACATAGATTTTTTTTCCATGTTAGATAAGATGTCAATAACCTGATTGGTTTTAAATTCTTCCACATATTTTTGAGGGGGTAGAACTACAATGAAAAAGAACATGTCTTATAATAATCTGGGATTGAAATTTGGCTACGTAAATTACTGACATTTGTGAGGAGATAATTTCACCATAGCCTTAGTTATTTTATTTAAAACAGAGATAATAACAACTACCTTTTGATGCTGTTGTAAAAAGCAAATGAGAGAGTGTTTGTATAGTGCCTAATTCAGCACCTGACACACAGTAGGCATTTAGTAAATAGTAAGTATTATTAAGATGATGATGTTTAATAAGAAATGAGTGGATAATTAAACATAATTTTAAAATCAATTAATACACTCAGCAGTGTGTGTGTGTGTGTGAGATGTAAAATCTAGTTTCTGTTCTCTTGAAAAGCCTAGAGAGTGACATAGAAATAATTAATCACATTACTATAATATAATTACTAAAATAAAGTATGTGCTAAATATTATGGGGGCACAGAAGTGAAAATAACTAGCTTTCCTAAAATAGATAGGTTTATATTGTAAAAGAGATAATATTTATGAAACCTCATAGAATATGAATGAGCATGTGTTTGGTAGATGGAGAAGCAGAGGCAATGGTATTTCAAGTAGATGACATGTACACATGCACACAGAATAAAGAGCTTGCCTGGTGTGTTTGAAAAATGGTAAGCTATTCGGGATGAAAAAAATAGGTGGGAAACAGTAGCGGAAATTAGGCATGAAAAGATAGGGCCATAATGAACAAAATAGACTGATGAACAAAATAGATCCAGAGACATAGAAGCATGGAACAGACTGATGAATCTCAGAGGGAAGGTGGGGGATTGTGAGTGGGTGAGAAGAGATCAACCGAAGAACTTGTATGCATATATGCATCACCCATGGACACAGACAATAGGGTGGTGAAGGCCTGGGAGAGGTGAGAGCTGGCTAACATGGGTCAGTGGGGTGGGGAATATGTAATACTTTCAACAATAAAGATTTAATAAAAAATAAAGTGTGGGGGGGAGATAGGGCCAGACAGTAACCCTTAACATCATGATAAGAGATCTGTACTTCTTAATGTGTGCATTGGAGAACCATGCAAGAATAATCAAATAATTGTATTTAAAAGGTAACTGATGGTAATGAAAATGATGGAATAGAGTGGGCATAAACTAAAGATGGGAGAATAATTAGGTAATGTTTAAAATAATCTACTCAAGTTGTAAGTAGGGCTTGAACCAAGGATGGATGTGCAATAGGAATAGAGAAGAGCTGGTGAATATGAGGGGTAAGATTAAGAAAGGAGTTGAGAAAGATTCCATCTTTTCTAGCTGCAGAGATAGAGTCAATGATTTTGTAATAATGGACATAGGCAATGGCAGCAAGAATAGTTTTAGGTGGGAATATAAATCAAGTTTTGAATTTGTTGAATTTGAGACATCTGGGTTATCAGAATGAGATACTCTTCAGAGATGAACGTATGAGTTTGAAGTTGAAAAGTAACTGAATATACAAATTTTGGAGTCTCAAGAATATAGGGATTGAATCCATAGATAAAGGAGAGGGCCTCTAGAATATAAAAAACAAAGGACACAGCTCCACACTCAGCACTCGGGCTGCGTAGGAAGAAGAGGAAGTTGCAGAGAAGGCTTATGGAGTAGTCAGAGAAGCATAAAAACAACCACAAAAGAGTTGTCACAGAAGCAATAAAGAATGCTATTTTCATTAAAGAATATCAATAATGTCATCAAATTTCACAAAAAGTGAATAGGATAAGCAAGGGGGAAAAAAGAGCAGACTGAAAGAAGTTTCTAAAGAAGAGTAGAGTCTGAAACCATATTCATTGAATAGCAACTCCCACTTACATATTTCAGTCTTACCTTAATTGTCATTTCCTCAAAGAGATATTTCCTGATCACCCCTCCACCCATGTCTAGTCTAAAATTAACCCTACAATGTTACTCTCTTTCTTAACCATCATGTCATATGTTAATTATATATGTATGCTGGGGTCCAGCCCAAGCAGGTCCAGGGGTCCCCAAAGGTGTGGATGGAGTCGGCGAAGAAGGAATGACACGGAGGCAGCCTTCGGGTGATCATCATAGCCAGGTTCCTTTAGCCAAGTTCTGGTCTGGATCTCCAGCGAAGTTCTGGTTTGGATCTCCAGCCAGGTTCTGTGTCCATGTTCTCTTGCTAGGTTCTCCAGGTTCTCCAGCCAGGTTCAGTCACCAGGTTCTAGTCAGGTTCTCTTGCCATGTTCTATCCAGATTCTGTAGCCAGGTTCTGTCTCTAGGATCTTCATCTAAGTTCTGTCTCCTGTTGTCTTGTTACATCTGTATTTATACCAGTTGATTCAATCCTATCAATCTCTATTCCAAAGGTTAGGGCGTTTCTTATCTCCATTCCAGGGAGTAAAGATTATGTAGCTTAAGCATGATTGTTCGTAGTTAAAGTGATTAATTACCCGCCTGGCACTTAGTCAAGAGGTTTTATTCCCTCCCTAACTTCAGGGGAAAATCCCTACCTGGGGAAACAACCTTTCTCGGAGAGGTGACCTTGGTTAAAACACAGCGCCAAGAAGGTGAGCAGACATATTAAGAACAGTATGCCATATATGCCAGGTCCCTTGAGACAGCAAGGATGGACTGGCTCCCGGCATATGTATATGTGTGTTTATCATTTTAATATCTGTTTCTTCATTAGACTGTAAGCTATGTGGGGAAAGTGACTGTTTATTGAACACCTAGCATGTAGCACAAATGCCAGGGAAGAGTGGGTGCTGAATAAATATTTTTTGAAAGTATCGATGAAAGAGTCTTGACACATTTTTTACGTAATTGCTTGGCAATCTTCTTATTTCCCTATTCCTGAGATAAGATAAATTAATTTAGACCAGAACACACATGTACACTCTGTCCCTTGTATGAATCAGATCACAAAATCATCTATGAAATAAACGAGTACTTGGGGTAAGGTAAGGGTCCACAGTGCTTTTGTATGCTGGTCTCCAAATCTGTGTCAGAGTGGCCATGAAAGTGCAATAGAGTGGTTTGGAAATGAGCATCTAATCCAGCAGTCTCCTAATTGCCACATCTTCTATAACAGCAGTAGTTGGGTGTGTCGGAGTTTGAAGTCCAGGGTGTATGTCTTAGAAGTAGAGCTCCGTATAGATGAGCCACTCGAGTACTAGGCTCGTACCCTGCCCGTTTAAAGAAGGAAGATAGATTATTGCAGTGTTACCTACAGAGAGTCTCTAGACCAGGGGTGGGCAAACTTTTTGACTCCAGGGCCACAATGGGTTCTTAAACTGGACCGGAGGGCCGGAACAAAAGCATGGATAGAGTGTTTGTGTGAACTAATATAAATTCAAAGTAAACATCATTACATAAAAGGGTACGGTCTTTTTTTTTTTTTAATTTTATTCATTTCAAACGGGCCGGATTCGGCCCACGGGCCGTAGTTTGCCCACGGCTGCTCTAGACCTTTAGGCTTTAGAGTTTGGCTTCCGAACAAGCTCTGTTGACCTTAACTTACTTAAAAGGATGACATCAGAGACATATGTCCAGACCATTTTGCTATGAGCTCTGGAGCTATGGTAAATCCCTTCAAATTCTAAGTTTTAATCCCTCTACAGTTGGCGGCTTAAGCACCATAGTATTGCATCATTTTCTTGGGAAAACTTCATTATGTAGTTGACCTGTTCTGGAAGTTAACACAGAAACACACACACACACACACACACACACACACACACACACACACACACATGAGTATCCAGCAATAAATTGCTCACATTCCCCAGAGCGGTCAAATATTAAACTTCCTTTTCACTGCTTCTTTTATTTCTTTATTGATTAAGGTATTACATATATGTCCTTATCCCCCCATTGCCCCCCACCTCCACTCATGCCCTCATCCCCCTGTTGTCTGTGTCCATTGGTTAGTCCTATATGCATGCATACAAGTCCTTTGGTTGATCTTACTCCCACCCTCCCCTACCTTCCCTCTGAGGTTTGACGGTCTGATCCATGCTTCTCTGTCTCTGGATCTGTTTTTGTTCGTCAGTTTATGTTGTTCATTATCACTGCTTCTTAAGGGTTATATATCAGCAAGTTAGAAGTGCAGTTATCTTCCAGTTTATGCAACAGATGTTTCCCAGTGAATATAAAGCAAATTACTGAGCAATGAATTCTGATTTACTTCTACATGCCATTATGAAATTAGGAGGTGAGATCCCGCATCAACAAGCTGAGGTGACTAGACCAGAAATTCTGCTATTGTGAATGAGGAACTGTCTTGTCTTTTTGAAATTAATGACTCTGCTGGCTTTTGTACTTTTTCTTACATCAACTGTACTTATTTCTTCTTTCAACACCTATATATTCATGTTCAAACAGTGCTACAGTGGAGGATACAATGACGTAAAAGGCATAATCTGTGCTCTTAAGATGTATGCCATCTAGTAAAGAAGATGATAGTCATTGAAAGATAATATAGATTCAAAGACAATCCCAGGGGAGTGCAGAAGGAAATTATGAATACTGCTAGGGGATCCAGGAAGTGTAGATGGGCTTTGCATTGAGACTTTCAGGATGAGAAGATGTTCACCAGACAAAAAAATGTTGGGGGAAATTTACCTAGGCAGAAGACTATGGAGTGTTCATAGAGAAATGGGAATTTTTATTTGGCTGGTGCACAGTGGAAAGTGATGGGAAGAAAGGCAATTTATACTTTGTATGACATGATAATTCTTTGCTTAGATTTTTGGTCCTCCAATATGCTTTCTGTCAGTGCTTAGCACATAGAGGATGTTAAATTAATGTTATCTTACTGAATGAAATTCTCTGCCTTTCTCCAGGGAACTGTCTTTTTTTTCTTGCTTACATACCCTCTGACTGATGTATCTGTTCTAGTATAAAAAGACAGAGTAATTAACAAATTTATTTGCTTCTTTTAAGCTTTGGCATATTTTCATCTGCCTTGTCTTAAAATTATTCCTGATGGGAATAAATGTTTGGCAGCTAATGTTTATGTATCCATGCAGTATATATTTATTAAGCACCAACTATATTGTTTGTACCATCTTATTCTAGAAAGAATTAAGCTGTTCATGGTTTGGAGGTCTATTAACTCTTCCAAGCTGTTATGCTTTTATTTAATACTAGAGGACCATTGCACGAAGAGATTTGTGCAATAGGCCTTCCCTTCCCCTGGCTGCCAGCACCAGTTTTCCTCCGGCACCTGGGACCCAGGCCTTCGCCCCGGACGGAGCCTTCAGTCTTTGCGGCTCCGGACGGAGCCTTCAGTCCTTGCTCCACCACTTCGCCCCTACGTATGCAAATTAACTGCCATCTTTGTTGGGTTAATTTGCATACTCTCCTGATTGGCTGGTGAGTGTAGTGGAGGGACGGTCAATTTACATGTTTGTCTATTATTAGGTAAGATGCTTAATAGTAAAGCATAAATTATTTATATATAATGTATTCAGCTATTTTTATAGCTGAATATATAGCCCTTAATTTATGTTCTGACACCTTTTATTTGGAAGTGTAGTGAATCATTTATGACAGGATAAAAATAGTTTGCATTTAATTCTTTGTGTACTTTTCATATAATAGGTAGGCATTTTGCAGGAAATTTTTGATGTCTGCAATTGCTAGGATTTGTTTCTTTGCAACATAATTGCTTGGTTCATTCATCTCAAAATAATTTCTAAAAAACTTCATTAAAGCAATCTATTTAGGACTCACTCATTTTTAAAGCAAAGCATTATGAAACCTAAATACCTGTTACATGCTACATTCAAATGAAGATCTATGAATAAAATAGTATTGACATTGTAAAATATGTGGTACCAGTATTGAATATTTTTAGTTGAGTGTTTAGTAAGACTTTGCCACTAAAATGTTAAGTGTGTTCCCTTATTCCTTTCTTCCCTGTGGTTTTGCATGCATATAATTGAAAGAGAAGAGCAGTATGAACTTATTAGCACTAGTTCCTTAAGACTAAACAGGCTATGTTGAATCAGTCCAGAGTCGCAAAAGATTCCTGGCAAACATCTTATTGGCCAAGTATATGAACAAATAGGTAGCATAGGAAAAGCTGAATACATTTTATGTTCAAACCTTTTTTATGTTGTCTTTTCTATATCAATAGTAATGCCTAGTTTTTCCATGCATATCCAATGAAAAGCCAATCTGTAATGAATAAACTTGTATTTTTATAAAGTTGAGGTAGTACATACCTCTGGCCAAAAGCAAATAATTGCTTTATTTACCTGACACTTCTTTACATGGCAGGCAAGGGAGTGTAATTTACTGGTAACTTAGCGGGTCACAACAGACTATCCCCTTTCATGAAAGAAATAGCAGGAAGATATTTGTGTTGACAGTAATTGATTTTGAGCTACTTAGATTTGAGAATTTTGATGACAAAAATTAACCTGAAAGGTCAGTTAGTCAATCCCTTTTCTTAATATAGTACCACATAGATGCTTTTGTATACAGATAAGATTCTAACCTATTTTTATAACCCTTCTAGAATTGAAAAAAATGCTTTTGAATTATTATTTTAACCAGTTATATTTGTTAACTAGGGTCAGTTTTAAGTATTTCCCTCTCAGTTTTCTAATAATCTTTTATCTCTTGCCTTTACATTCCTCTATCCTCCTCATTTTTCACGTTTTCTACATGTAAGATATTTTTTTCAGTAGGTTTCCAAGTTTGGAGGCCTTCTCAGGGTATCTTCCCAGGTTTTGTCCAGAGGACTTTTCTATTCCATAATTCCTGAATTGTATTAAAAATAATATTGTCTTAAATGTAGAAGGTTCCAAAGTACTTTTACTTTGCCTTCAGATTTTTATTATTGAGATGCTTATATAGATAGATATAATTTAAATTAATTTTTTATGGAAGCTAATGGCTATAGAGTTAAGCCATTACCAGGTTGATTGATTAGACTGTAATCAATTCCTCTAATAAACTATTATAATTTGAGCTCATCTAAAAATTGTTATAATTTGTTTATAAATAAAAAGTTTCGCATTAAAATCATTGGTATGCAAAAATTGTTATATTTCAGGGAAAATACTTTAACACAGGAAAACATCTGAAAATATTTTGAAGGACTTCAGAAATATTTACATTTAGTTATTATAACTGCAAATTGTTCTATCTAGCCATTAGAGCAGTGATGGCGAACCTATGACACGCGTGTCAGGGGTGACACGCGAACTCATTTTTTTGGTTGATTTTTCTTTGTTAAATGGCATTTAAATATATAAAATAAATATCAAAAATATAAATCTTTGTTTTACTATGGTTGCAAATATCAAAAAATTTCTATATGTGACACGGCACCAGAGTTAAGTTAGGGTTTTTCAAAATGCTGACACGCTGAGCTCAAAAGGTTCACCATCACTGCATTAGAGAGCACCTTTTATAAACTTATACAAAGATTTTCTCTTAATATAGTGACAATCTGCATGAAATCTTTCAAAGTTTTCATAGATAATCCATGCTCCGATGCAATAGAATTTGAAAAGAATGTTGTTTTATTTGTGCAAGCCAAACTTTTTAACTTGAGAGAATATTGCTATTTAAATTAAGCAGCAAAAATTTAATATTCTATGATTAAAAAAACAAATCCATGGCTCCAAAAAAGATGTTCTTTTCATAAAAATGTAAATTCTCAATAAAAAACAATCAGACTTTTATCACTATTAAATCTTTAGTGTTAACATACTTAACATAATGAAGTATTTAATGTTTATGCATCCAAACCTTCTCTAGTCCTTCCTTTTATTTCCTCTAAATTTGCTTTTCTTAAATTACTATGTAAAAACAAACCTAAATTTCATATTGAATAGATATTTCCAGTGGTTGTTGATTTAACAATATAGCTAAACTCATGTACCATTTGCTTCCCTTTTTTACTCCTCCGGTATTTTATCTTCCATTTTGTATCATTTGTTATCATCAGGCATCCTGATGACTTATCCCATTCTGAACTCTGTCTACTCTAAGCTCTGAGCTCTTTAAGCAAACAAAGAAATCTTGGGTTTTATAATTTCTGTAAAGTGATAATACTTTTAATTCTACATGGGACAGTAATGTATGTTTTGCTGAGTAGTTCAATCATCGTCATCCTTTGATCAAGTTAGCCAGCCTATCTTAGAGATGTTTTACAACTCGCAATTAGCTGCTTTAAAATTTAATTGTAACTAAAATCTTTCCCTAAAGTTTATTTGAGGGGATCTTATAATATTTTCCTAATGAATACGGTAGAAAAGCTTGTTTTTATTATTTCTTGTAACCTCTTTCTGTATTAATTTGTAGATAAAATATTTAGGGTAAAATAATAAACATTACTAGAAGTTTAAAAGTGAGACCAAGGAAACGAAAACGAATACACTTACCAAAAAGTCACTATGATTGCCTTAGATGTGTTTCACATTTGACTGTGAGCTAATGTAACCATGATAAAAGTAAATATAAGTTTAATAATTTATATTATAAAAAGGAGAAAGTGCATTGGTTCCCCTGAGGAAACAGAGTTTTTCCTGGTACCATATTATAATAGAAACTTCTTATTTGAAACATTATAGAGAGAACACAGGGAAAAAAAAGTATTCTGTGATCTATTTCTTGCTTCTTTTTATTGTTGGGTTGTGCTTACTTTGCTGACTTTGAGGGCAGAATTTTTCTTAGTACCTACAGTCACAATATGCACATGCTGTTAGAATAGATACTCAAAAATAATTGTTGACAATAATGAATTTCACAATTAAATGAACTTATGTTTGGGTTTAAAAAACACTTCTGGATCCTTATAACCTTTCTGTCTTGGGTGGTATAGTTCCAAGATATAATGCCCTCATCTATCCATGTTCATATTAGTACTTTACACATTTTATTGTAATTTATCTGACATTTCCCCAAATCCTCACTTGACTGGACCCATTAGACCAGGAATCCTAGCTTATCCATTTGTAACTTAATTTTTTTTTTTTTCGGAGAGAGGAAGGGAGAGGGAGAGATAGAAACATCAATGATGAGAAAGAATCATTGATCAGCTGCCTCCTACATACCCCCTACTGGGGATCAAGCCTGAAACCCGGGCATGTGCCCTGACCAGAAATCGAACCAAGGACCTCTTGGTTCATAGGTCAGTGCTCAACCACTGAATAACACCGGCCAGGCTCATTTGTTACTTTTAAGACAAGTTGCATGGCTTGTACATAGTAAAGTGCTCAGTAAATATTTTAATGAATGAATAAAATATTGACTTTAAGTATATTTGTTCTCTTTCTTTTATAATTCAGAATTATGGCTTGGAAACAGAAAATCTAAAAACCCTTTCTCACAAGTTGAATGCATCTGCCAAAAATCTACAGAATTTTATAACAGGGAGGAGAAGGAGTGGCCATTATGATGGAAGAACCAGCCGAAAATTGCCAAATGACTTTCTGACTTCAGTTGTGGATCTGATTGGAGCAGCCAAGAGCCTGCTTGCCTGGCTGGACAGGTAAAATATCTTCCAAATGTTTCAGAAGTAATTTTCTTTGAACACCAGTTTGATTATGATATTATTTCATGTTTTCTTGTGAAAGGATTGGGCAGGTAGAGACACACACATAAAAAATACATGCAAATACACACATAGCAATCTATGAAGTTAGACAGTGGTGTTTTATGTTTGCCTCATAGAAAGAGGAAATGTGACAAAAACCTGAAGGAAATTATTTAAAATCATCTATTTGGCTTCCATTGCTGCAAAATTTCTCAAATGTTTAGTTTGTGTTATATCATACCATGGTGATCAATGAAATGAAATGTCATTTAACATTTTGACCATAAAAATGAAATACATACTGGGGGAGGGGGACAACCTTGTGATAACTTTAAAATCTTCAACTGAGACTTTTTTTGTAAATTGAAAAAAGAAAACTGGAGTTTATATTTTGAAGATATTTCACAGAAAAGTTTAGCTCAAGGCTAACTTGCCTATAATGATGATGTTTTTAACAGTTTAAGTTTTTAAAGGAAAGATGAGAAGGAGGAAAAAAGAAAGAAATGATTTGCCAAGCTAAGGCATTTGGACTTAATGCTGAAGGCAGTAGAGGCCTATTTAGGGTCATTGTTGTGTTCTGATTTGTAAATTTTGAAGACTACTTGGGATATAGTGTTGAGAAAGATTAGAGAAGAATAAGGCTAAAAGAAGTGAAACCAGTTAAGAGGCTATTTTAGAAACTAATCATGCTGCTGCTACTATCAGTGGTTCTGATATTAATACTTCCAGCCACACACATTTAATACAGTAACCATAGGAGAGTTGTCTTTATTTTACGGATAGGAAAACTAGCACTTACAGAGGTTAAGTTCAAAACCAAATGACAATTAAGCATTGGAGCCAGGATTCAGTCCAGGTATCTGACTGCAGAATTGATCCTCTCCACTGCTCTTTATTGATACTTTTAATTAATTAGAGAGGAGTAGTGAGGATGTAAGAATGTTGGAGATATTTATGCAGATAAATAAGACTTGGTAACAAGTAAGATCTAGAAAAAGGAGATATATTAAATAAAGGGTATCTGACTTGGCTGAGCCAACGGATGGTAGTGCCATTATTGAAAGAGGAGAAACAGCTTATGGTGAAGACAAATGTTGAGTGTCAGGCATTATAAATTGTGATGGCTGGAGAATATTCAAGTAATAAGGTCTTTAGAGTATTGCTGCTCATAAAATATATATGGTTGATAGAAATTTTGGGATCATCAAAGTCATAGATATATTAATATGGTGGTATAAGGAGAATTACAGAATTCTCTGCTCTATTTTCCATAACACGAAAACCCTTCTAACACACTACATAATTTACTCATGTAGTATTCTTAATATTTTTGTGTGACTAGTCTTTATCCGATGTGTGCTTGAAAACAGCAAGGATTTTCAGCTGTTTTGTTCAGTGATATCTCAATTATCTAGAATAGTTCCTAACCTGTAGTGGGTACTAAAGAAATACATTTGAGTGACTGAAGAGAACTTGGATGAGGAATGAGCTCTGTGGACCACAACAACTAAAGAATGATTAGAAGTTTAGCTATGGAGGGAAAAATAACAAGGCATAACTAGAGAGGAAGGAGAGAATTAGTTGAGAGTAGTTTCATGGAAGCAAAGGCAGTAAAGAGTTTGTTTGCTGTCTTTCTATTGAGATTTTGGTGTTGCTTTATTTTTCAACTTCATTTAGATAAAATTGACATAACATTGTGCAAGTTTAAGGTGTACAATGTGGTGATTTGATACACATTTGTATTGCAAAATGATTACCATATTAAGGTTCATTAAAATGTTCATCATCTCACATAATTACCTTTTTTGTGCAAGGGGAGAATATTTAAGATAGGAGTAAAGAGATGTAGGAGCAAAAGGAAGTGGTCAGTAGGGTCAAATGCTGCTGTGAGATTAGGTAGGTTAAGGACTAAAAATGTGTTGTAGATTATGGAATCAGGATATATGTGACCTTACCAGCACCAGTTTAGTGTTTTTACTTAGAACTCATGAAAAGTGGAATACATGAATTGGTTGTGAGTTAAAGGTAAGCGATAACTCCTCTTTGAAGAAATGTTTCTGTGAAATGCTTTGATATTCAGAATAGTTTAATATCATGTTAACATCCCTTTGCATAGATTCTTAATATTTTATTGGTGATGGAAAAGAGAAAAGACAAATGATGAGTGCTGATTCTATTTTGGAAGCTTGACTTTGCTTCCTTCTCTTGCCATGAATTGTATGAATATCTTAACTGCTCCTTGGCCAGTATACATTTCAGAAGGTCCCCAAATCAATTTAAATGTAATAGGATTGTATCTTCAACTGTGCCAGGTGAAATGTTTATTTAGGCTGTTTGTTTTCCTGACACGTAGCCCAGACTTTATTAGCTGTTGTTAGTGTGTTTGTATTTAACTTATATTTTATTCCTTTCAAAGAAAAACATACTTTAGGTAGTAAACAAGCAAGACAACACTCCATGTGCCCTCTTGTGTCATTGTGTTCTACAAATTAAAAAAAAAAACCAACCACAAAACATGAATCAATGTTAGAAAAGCCAAAAGAGCGGTGTTCTCCAAGACCATTATTGTGAATCCCTGCTGAAATACATCTTGCAGTAGTTTAAAGAGCAGGTAACTGATAAAGAGTTGAGATAGTCAGCTCTGCCTCAAGCCTTGGGTAACCTTAAACTTAACCCGTTTTTAATTTTATTTTCAGAATACGGATATAAGACCTATAGAATTTGAAGGTCTCTTCTCAGCTCTTATATTCTATAACTCATGGACCTTGTTCACAAAAGCCACATGAAGAATATATATAACTTATTTCCATTTATGTAATCTCAAAGGATAAACACTAACAAAACTTATTAGTGACTTATAGAATCATGATTTAAGTCCCTAACTCTTCTCTAAATAAATTTAGTTAATATTTTTGTTTGGTTAATTTTAAGTTCTACAACAGAGCTAATCTATATTTATGCTTTCTTTATATAAGGTTAAGAATATGTCTTGTCTTGTTTTATTTTTGTTTGCTTTTGAATAACTTAGAACTTACATAGTTAATTATAAAAGTTCCATAGAAATAATGTTGATCAAAAGTTCTTAATATTTTCATTTGTCAGTATAGATTTGCTTTACTTTTGAGCGTTTAAAATGGCCACTGCAATCAAATATTGCTAAACATTGGGTCTTTAACCTTAGTTTATTCCTTTGCTTTTTAATATGATATAATTCTGCCAGTTTAAATATGGTTATTTTGTTGTAAAACAAGTTGCTTAATTTTTTAAAGCAATACATTTTTGGCATTAAAGTTTTTGTTACATTTTGGGAAGAATTTTCATGCACAGCAATATGATTGGATTTAATTGCAATTTTTATTTGATGTCACTTGAAGGGGGAGAAAGGAAAAGAAAAATAAGCAAAAATCTTTAACTCTGGAGACTGAACTAGATACTTTACATATGTCAACTCATTGAAGTCCCACAAAGTAGGTATTATTATCCCCATTATATATAGGAGACATTAAATAATTTGCCTAAAGTCATTCATCTAGTATGAAAATTATAATTTAAATCTATTTTTATTTGATACCAAAGCCCTTCTTATTTCTTCTTCATTTTCTTTTTTTTTGAATAGTTTTTATTTATTTATTTTTATTTATTTTCTTTTTTATTGCTTAAAGTATTACAAAGGGTATTACATATGTGTCCATTTTTTCCCCCCGCCCTAGACAGTCCCCTAGCCTCCCCTATCCCCCAGTGTCTTATGTCCATTGGTTATGCTTATATGCATGCATACAAGTCCTTTGGTTGATCTCTTACCCCCTACATCCTGCTGCATCTCCTTTTGAAAGCTGACTAATTCTTAAGGATTTTGAGGAAGTGATCCTTAGTAATGAAGCATATATATGCATTTATTTGCACTTTAGTATTTCTCTTCAAATTCTAAAAAATACCATTTTTCTATTTTGGTCCTTCATAATTCAAATTGCTACACAGAATTTTATTTATTGAAAGTTTATTTCTCATTCTACTTTGAAGGCATCAATGAGATATCTTTTGATATTGAAAAAATTGAATGTTTAAGGCTTAAGAGGTGGGATGCTAGGAACAATTGGCAAAAGATCCTGGACAGAACCTGGCTGGAGAGCCTGGACAGAGCCTGGCTGGAGAGCCTAGCCAGGGAACATGGCTACAGAACCTGGCTGGAGAACCTGTACAGAACCTGGCTGGAGATCCTAAGCAGAACCTCTCTGGAGATCCAGACCAGAACTTGGCTGGAGATCCTGGCTAGAGATCCTGGCTAGGCTGCTGATCAACTGAACACTGTCTCCGTGTCCTTCCTTCTTCGCCGACTCCGTCCACACCTTTGGGGACCCCTGGACCTGCTGGGGTTGGACCCCGGCATATGGCGCCCGAACAGGGACCCCTAGGTAAGCGCCCCGCACTCGGGATGGATAGGACTCCACCGTAGGAAGATGGTGGATAGTCTTCACCGTCTCCGTCCACACCTTTGGGAACCCCTGGAACAGGATTCCCCTAGATAAGCCCCCCCGCCCCCCATTGAGAACCCCACACTCGGGACGGATAGGACTCCACCAGGGTGCTACAGACCCCCCTATAGAGGATAAGTAGGGTAAGAAGGTGGATAGTACAGAACTTAGATTGAGAAGATGTGCCATACTGAGTCAAAAGAAAGAAGACTCTGTATTGATCCTTAGATTGAGAAGATGTGCCATACTGAGTCCAAAGAAAGAAGACTCTGTATTGATCTTTAGATTAAGAAGATGTGCCATACTGAGTCTAAAGAAAAAAAAGACTCTGTATTGATCTTTAGATTAAGAAGATGTGCCATACTGAGTCTAAAGAAAAAAGACTCTGTATTGATCTTTTAACATATGTGCTTGCTAGCAGAGGAATTAAGGTTACTCCCAGTCAGACAGAACGTTTTATACAAGAAGTATTGCCGGGAGCCGGTCCATCCTTGCTGTTTCAAGGGACCTGGCATATATGGCATACTGTTCTTAATATGTTTGCTCACCTTCTTGGAGCTGTGTTTTAACCAAGGTCACCTCTCCGAGAAAGGTTGAATCCCCAGGTAGGGATTTTCCCCTGAAGTTAGGGAGGGAATAAAACCCCTCAACTAAGTGCCAGGCGGGTAATTAATCCCTTTAACTACGAACAATCATGCTTAAACTACATAATCTTTTCTCCCTGGAATGGAGATAAGAAACGCCCTAACCTTTGTAATAGAGATTGATAGGATTAAATCAACTGGTATAAATACAGTTGTAACAAGACAGAAAGACTCAGAACTTAGAACAGAATCAAGAAGACAGAATCTACACGGAGCCTAGAGACAGAAGAACTTTGCTGGAGAGAGCATGCTGGAGGATCCTGGAGAGGGACTGGCCTCGGAGCCTAGAGACAGAGCCTAGCGGGAGAACATGGCAAGGGATCCTGGACTGAACCTGACTACAGAGATTGGCAGGAGAACCTGACTGGAACCTGGACACTGAACCTGACTGGAGTACCTGGACAGAACCTCTCTGGAGAGCCTAAGCAGAACCTCTCTGGAGATCCATACCAGAACTTGGCTGGAGATCCTGGCTAGAGATCCTGGCTAGGCTGCTGATCAACTGAACGCTGTCTCCGTGTCATTCCTTCTTCGCCGACTCCGTCCACACCTTTGGGGAACCCCTGGACCCGCTGGGGCAGGACCCCGGCAAAGTATGTCCATGCTTTTCTGAGGAAGGAAAGGTAAATGTAATGGCATGGGAGAAGGTAGGCCCAAGGAGCCTTATCCTTAACCCCACTGCAGCCTTTCCACCCCGGGAAACTGCAGGATTGGCAAGCTCTCCCTGGGGTGATAGATCAGGACTCAGGTAATAGCAGAAAGCGCCAATCCTACTCTTAAAATGGATATAAGAGAGCATTTGAGGTTTTTCTTTTTAATGCCTGCTTTTAAAAAATAAAAAAGGGGGAATTTGCCGGGAGCCGGTCCATCCTTGCTGTTTCAAGGGACCTGGCATATATGGCATACGGTTCTTAATATGTTTGCTCACCTTCTTGGCGCTGTATTTTAACCAAAGTCACCTCTCCGAGAAAGGTTGAATCCCCAGGTAGGGATTTTCCCCTGAAGTTAGGGAGGGAATAAAACCCCTCAACTAAGTGCCAGGCGGGTAATTAATCCCTTTAACTACGAACAATCATGCTTAAACTACATAATCTTTTCTCCCTGGAATGGAGATAAGAAACGCCCTAACCTTTGGAATAGAGATTGATAGGATTGAATCAACTGGTATAAATACAGTTGTAAGAAGACAGAAAGACTCAGAACTTAGAACAGAATCAAGAAGACAGAACCTACACGGAGCCTAGAGACAGAAGAACTTCGCTGGAGAGAGCATGCCGGAGGATCCTGGAGAGGGACTGGCCTCAGAGCCTAGAGACAGAGCCTAGCGGGAGAACATGGCAAGGGATCCTGGACTGAACCTGACTACAGAGATTGGCAGGAGAACCTGACTGGAACCTGGACACCGAACCTGGCTGGAGAGCCTGGACAGAACCTGGCTGAAGAACCTAGCGAGGGAACATGGCTACAGAACCTCGCTGGAGATCCGAAGCAGAACCTCGCTGGAGATCCAGACCAGAACTTGGCTGGAGATCCGGGCTGGAGATCCTGGCTAGGCTGCTGATCAACTGAACACTGTCTCCGTGTCCTTCCTTCTTCCCCGACTCCGTCTATGCCTTTGGGAACCCCTGGACCTGCTGGGGTTGGACCCCGGCACAGATGTTTATAATTCATAAAAAATCCAATTCCAGTGGAACTTCCATTCAAATAAGATTTATTTTCAAAAACAAGCTCCTTAACGTTTCTTTGAAAAAAAAACTAAGTCTAACGAAAAGTTTTTCTCACATTTTAAATATTGACTTGAATGAAATAGCAGACTTTCCCAGAGGAAAAGCCTCAAAGTTGAATCACAGGTGGTAGCTTTACTATTTATTTTCAATGCGTAGTTTACTTGTCTATTTTTAACCTACATTCTGCTGTTATTCACACTTTATCTTTCTTGCCGTTTTATATGGCTGTGCCAAATCAGTCTGTACTTGGAGGTTTACAGATCACTGCATGTATCACGGTGTACAATAACATCACTAAAAATGTTCAAAAGTATTATTTATAGAAGTTTATTTTGCTATGTATGTGACAGTTTGTTTTTTCCTCTTATTTTTAGCATAAATCCTAATTCTTATTGATTATGAAATTTCTTTCAAGCCCATTCTATTTTGAAGGGATCCATGAGATATGTTTTTATATCACTGAAAACCTTTAAAGTGTTTAAGGCATAAGAGTTAGGGTGTTTAAAAATTGGTCAGGTCTACAATTATAGCCCTTTTTATTCTGCGTATCATTTCTGTGGTCTTTATGTGTCTTCTCCAGATGGGTTTTGCCAGAGATTAGTTTTCATTACATTTTTGAGGAGCTCAATTTTGGTTTTATTGATTCTATTGTTTCCTGGATTTTTACCTTTGTTTTAAATAGTAAAACTTTAGGTACTCTCACAAATATGTATATATTTTTATAGTCATTTAGTAACAAGTATGTTGTAATTTCCCTCATGAGTTATTTAGAAATGCATCTTGAATTTCCAAGCATCTTGAGTTTGTCTGACTATTTTTTATTGCTTATGATTATGATTCTTTCAAATTCCTTTGTGATTCAGGATTTGGTCTTTTAAATTTTGGGTAAATGGTCTGTGTGTTTGAATAGATGCATGTTTGGAGCATGATTTTATATATTAGATCTAACTATATTAGGTCAAATGTGACAATTCAATGCTTCTATATCCCTTTTTTCTATTTGATCTAGTCTCTTTCTGATGGAATTATATCAAAATTTCATAGTACGATTGTGAACTTGTCCATTTCTCCTGATATTTTGCTGGATAAAAAAATTCCAGTCTGATAAATTTTGCTTTTAATAGGTAAATTAAATCAATATACATTTATTTAAAAAAGAGGGTGTGTTAATTTACAAAATTCAACTAAATAAATTTGAAGATCTAATTGGAGTTTGTGAATTGGGTAGCATCCCATCTAGCAAGCAGAAAGGAGCTCAGGGGAGTTGTACAAATTGGAAGGCTTTTATAGCCACAAGCGTGAGGGGACTTACAAATAAAAGGATTATTTCAGACAAGGTTACCTTGCCATAGCAGCCAGGGACTTCAGAGGTCTTATCTGGAAGATCACCTCACTGGTGCTGATCAGAAAAAATCCAGGCTGATTGGTTTAAAATTCCACTGCTGGGAGAGGCTGAAACTGCCATTAAGTGTTGGTTTTTTCGAATGGGACTTAGCACAAGTGACTCCATTTTGGGCCTGTTGTTTCTTTTTTAATAGGTGCCAAAGGAAAACAAGATTTCTGTGAAATCTTTTGCCTTATCTAAGAAAATGGTTGATCTAATATCTTCTTAGATATTGAAGCTCATTGTTGTTGGGTCTTATTTCATCTCATGTGCTCACTGCTGTTACGGGCACCTCTTTTTCCAAATATGAGCAGTGATGTAGTACTGCCACTGTTCATGGACAGCCCTTCAGGATCAGCAGTGCTGGGAAATAGTAAGGCCTTCCAGACATTCTTTTAACTGCAACATTTTAGCTTTCCTTATTAGCTTGTATTTTGTTTAGGATTTCTTAACATTAGTAACGTTTTCATAAATGCAGTCCTTTTGTTTTAAAGCATACAAAAAAATAATTTCTTGCAGCACCATAAACCTTTGCACTAGAAACACATATAAGCATCCTATTACCCATAACAGCCATTTATTGATAAGCCAAGTATTTTATCATTTTTAAAACTTTCTGGCACCAAAAAGCTTTCTTACCAGGAATTTTATTTCCTTAATTTAAAGTCACTGTGTTCTTTTCGTAAGCAGCCTAAGCTCTATCTTGGGTTTTCTTTAGAGTGTAGAACAAATTCCTCTCTAGATTTTGTTTTGTTTTTGAGCTGATTATGCTCAGTTCTTCTATAGAGGTCCACTTATTTATTTCATAGATGATCATGAAGTCATGATTGAATGGTCATCTTTGGTAACTCACAGAGATTGCAACCCAGTCTTTCATCTTTTTTAATGTATGAATATAGCCACAATCACCATATCAAACATTAATATCTGCTGGCTAAGAATGGTTCTTGGTATGGTTGCAAATGATTTGTCTTTAAAATGAAAGCTTTAGAGGAATTCATTACAAAATATTAGTGTTTTCCTTGGTATATGTTTACATCGTCCACCCTCCCAGCTCTCTTGACACTTAATCTTGATCAAGAATCATATTTTATTTGAAATATGAGTCATCAGGAAAGTGGAAAAACATGCTTTAGAATTCAGTTTGCTACAGGCATTCAGTAATCAATGGATTTTTCTTTTGGTATGTTTTGAAGAACAAGTGAGAGTCTCAAGTATTTATGGGAAAATCCATGCTGTGATTCATCTTATCACTCTTGAATGAAGTTTTTAGGTTTTATTAGCAGACTTTGACATTTTCAAATCTAGCAATCCAAACTTTTTAATAATGCCAGAAGCATCTTTGAATTCTTAATTGAAATGATAGTTTTTATGCTTCAATGCAGCAAAAATAAATGGTCTTTAGGTAGCATTTTTTTATTAATGATTTTTCCTAGAAATGCTTATATTTTACATTTTAAAAAATAGTTTTATAGGGGCCTAATTTGCATTCTATAAAATTCACTTGTTTTAAGTACAACTTAATGAAGTTTAGAAAATTTGGATATATCCTTGCAACCATCTCTACAATTCAGGTTTAGAAAACTTCCATCAAGATGGAATTTTTAAAGCTGGTCCTACTTATAACTAAGTAGGCTAATTTTTGAACTAAAATCATAGATTGATAACATATTTTTATAATTGACTTTATTTGAATTCATAATGTCTTCTTCTGTTTTAGTAATATATACATATAAAAATATACTGAGTTTTGGAATAGGAGTAAACAAATTAGTGGAAGAGAGCCCATAATAGACTGTGGTATATGGAATCATTTAGAAAACAATATGTTAAAACCACTGGAAAAAAAGCATAATTTAATAAATGGTACTGTGGCTCTTAGTTAAGTTTTTGGAAAATAAATAATGATAGAACACTGACAGATCACTAAAATCATTTTAGGTATATCATTTATTTAAGTGGAAAACATAAATCCATAAGAAACTGTAGAAAATGTAAACAAAATGATTTCTAGATGTAGAAAGACTTATTAAATACTTAAAATGTGGATTAAAGTTAAAATAAATATACAGTTTGACTTTTGACTACATAAAATTTAAAAACATGACAATATATAAGATAGATGACAAACTGGGGAAAATACTTGTAACAGACAGATATGAAAAGTTGGGGGTTAATCTGTATTATATGAATATTACATTCAAATTAAAAACAACTACTTACAAGTGATATCAAATTAAGAACAAAAACCACCAAAATGTAATAGATGATCATATACTAGACAGCTCAAAAATGAAGAAACAGACATTGCTTTGAATATGTATGTAACAAACAACAGAACTTCTAAGTACATGGAATAAAAACTTACAGAACTAGAATAGATAAATTCACAATTTTAGTTGGCTACTTCTCCATTCTCTCAAAAAATATGATAAAACTACTAGACAGAAAGTCAGCAAGAATTAGAAGTGCTAAATAATACCATCAAGCAACATGATATAATTGACATTTTTAGAGCACTTTGTCCAAAAACAGCAGAATACAAATTCTTTTCAAGTGCCTATAGAACATTCACTAATATAGACCTGCATCATAAAATAAACCTTAATACATTTAAAAGAACTGAAATTAGAATGTATTCTTTAACCATAATGGAATTTAAGTAGAAATTAAACAACACACTTCTTAATAATACATGGATAAAAGAGGTAGAAGGGAAAGAAGAAGAAATACAGTGAAATTAGAACAAATAAGTTTTGTGGCACACAGCTAAAACAATACTGAAAGGGAAATTTATAGCATCAAATTCTTATATCAGAAAAAAAATCTCAAATCAATTATCTAAGCTCCCATCTCAAGAATATAGAAAAAAATATTTGTCAATCAACTGACATAAAGTTTCAGTTAAGCAAGATGAATATGTTCCAGAGATCTGTTGTACAGCAGTATATTCATAGTTAACAATACTATCATGTACACTTAAATGTTGTTAAGAGGGTAGATCTCATGTTAAATTTTCTTACAATAAAGTAAAATTAAAGAAAATAGTAAAATAACAGCACAATAATCCCAAAGCAATAGGACAGGAGCAAATAATAATGATAAAGGAGCAGAAATCAATGAAACTAAAAACAGAAACACAATAGAGAAGTCAATAAAAATTAAAAGGATAATAAAGGAATAGTACAAGTAACTTTTCATGCAAAAGTTAACATTTAGATGAAGTAGACCACATCCTTGAAAAACACAAACTACCAAAATGTATCCAAGATGAAATAAGAATAATAATAGTGCCTATATTATAAAATTGTTTTGAAAATAATTTAGTGCATGTAAAGCATTTGGAACAGTAATTGGCACATAGTAAGTCCTTGGTAAGTATTAGCTATCATTGCTAACTCTTAATTGTGAATATCTCAAAGATATATTGTACTCAAAATCTTTCTTCATTTCAAAGTAAACTAAATGTTGCTTTGCCTAATGTATTCCTTTTTTGTTGATTTGTTTTAGATGTAATAAAGAGACCTTGTAAGAAGTACCAAAGAACTTCTAAATATTAGGAACTAAAAAAAGTGAGAAATTTTATGGAAAACAAATATTATATTACTTGACTTTAATTTTCTTCAAAGCATTTCCCTCAGTTTTTTTCTTAACAATGTCCTAAATAGTTTTATCATTATGAACAATTTATTTCACATTATTCAAAATCTTATTTTAGGCTATTATAATTTTTGGAGTCTTTCTTGGAATTTTTGGAATCACAGTTTTTCTTTGTTCTTTATAGGTCACCATTTGCTGCTGTCACAGACTATTCAGTCACAAGGAATAATGTCATACAGCTCTGCTTGGAACTGACAACAATTGTGCAGCAGGTATTAGCTGACAAACTTTCCTTCTGTTAATTTACTAGCTCTTTAATATTCTATCAGTGTGAAGTATTCCTGTTTACCAAGAGTTAAGCTATGGGTTTAGGAGTTTCTCATTCAAAAACAAATGATTCTAAAGAAACCAAATATGTAATTATTCATTGGGAAATTATTCATATAGCCCAATAAACAAGGATTTTATTTACTGGAAGATGTGAAATTAAACTGAACCTCTAGAGGCACCATTATAATATGACCGTCTCTTATTAGTTTTACACTTTTTCATGGGGTTGACTATATTGACTTTCAGAAAATGAAATTGTCCCATTTGAATAACAATCTGAGGCTTTTGCTCTGGGACACCATTATTTCCTTATTAGTTTCACTTATATAGGCAAGCATACAAACAAATGTACACAATAGCCTTTAACACATGATCTACTTACATGACCTGATTTTTTACTTTGGATATTATCTATGTCAGGTATCTGCAAATCAAATGCCTTCAGAAGTGCAATAGCTAATATAAAAAATATGCGAACCAAGCCTGGCATCAGATATGGAGAAATGGTAGAGAGATAAATTGGCTACTATATATCCTACAAAAATGTATTTAAATCTAAAAACAAAAACACACTTGAGAGGTCTTACGCCTGCAGCCACCACTCTATGTTAGGCCACTGTTAGCCTCTTGCTGCTGTCGGAATGCTATCTATTTGTTAACCTATCCAATGATGCAGAAACAGGGAAAGCAAATGATGAAATACAAAAATACAAAGATTATTGGGGAAATTTGTGAATTAATTTATCCTTTTACTCCCTATTCTTTATTACCAGGGATAATTAAGAGTTTCTCTTATCGCCTGTATTTTCTCTAACAAATAAGAAATTTTATTAATATAGATTTAAATGCTTCAGTATATTTTATGTTGTATTGTATAAACTTTATTGTACCATTTCTCTGAAACTGCAGGTTTTAAGATGTCATTCATTACAAAAAGGATAGTAACTTTGTGACTTTTAGTTCTGGAATACATCAGACATTAATCACGATTATATTATGGCAGTGAGAAGGTCGACAACTCATTGCTGTGAGACATGCATGAAGATGGTGAACATTTTATGAGCTTTGAAGTACCCTAACAGTCTCACTGCATGTCTTCATACTTTGTATCAAATTTCCTTTCTGAATTTCAAAAATCTCAACTATGTAATAGGAAAAAGAGTGACATTTTAGATCAAGTTCAGCAATACTTTTCTGTAAAAGGCCAGAGTAAGTATTTATGGCTTTGTAGACTATAAGGTGTAGGCTACCTTGTCTGATGCAACCACTCAGCTCTGCTGATGTAATGCAGAAGCAGGTGTGTGTGTAAGTGTAAGTAAATGAATGGGCGTGGCTATGTGCCCTTAAAACTTATTTCACAAAAATAGGCAAAATGATGCATTTGGTCCATGGCCCTTAGTTTGCTGACCTCAGTTCTAGG
Source organism: Myotis daubentonii (assembly GCF_963259705.1). Taxonomy (NCBI): domain Eukaryota; kingdom Metazoa; phylum Chordata; class Mammalia; order Chiroptera; family Vespertilionidae; genus Myotis; species Myotis daubentonii. The sequence continues at coordinate 127,271,075 of NC_081861.1, read as the reverse complement.
GAAGTGCTAGTCCAGTATGGTCTGCTACCCAGCAGCATTCTCATCATAAGGAAACTTGTTAGAAATTCAGATTCTTTGGAAAGCAACTCAAAGTACTATGGGAGGTCCCAGGGACTTGCACGTTCACTAGTGTTCTAAGTGACTCTGGTCTTCATACATTATTCTAGTGCACAGGGGTAAAAGAGCAGTAATATAACCTATACGTAATTTTCCTTATAGTTCTCTATAATTAGTGAAATTTCTTCAGAAATCTGCCTTTTAAAGCTCTATTTCTTCTAAAGGCATTAAAATTGACCAGAGATTTGCAATGTGGATAACAGATTATTAGTTTCTTCCATTTTACTGTGAAAGACATTCCCTCTGATTTAAGGGTACTTATTACACAGTATTAGGATAATAATTGTTCATAGTCTCTTAATATTGGATATGTGCTCAGCATTCTATATACAAACACTCATAATAATATAATATTAGCACTTATCTACTACATAACAAGATCTGTGGTAACTGTATTATATGTGTTATTACAGCTTTTTATTTATACACTAGAGGCCCAGTGCACAGCTGGGGAGGAGCCTGAGCACGGGCTTGGCACTGTACCGCTCCCACTCAATCTGGCACACTGAGCCTGCCACTGGTAGCGTTGCCACAGAGGCGAGGCGGGAGAGGCGCACTCCGCTGCAGCTGCACTCACCAGCCATGAGCCCAGCCTCTGGTGCCCAGTCAGCTGAGGGGCACTCCCGCTGTGAGAGTGCACTGACCACCAGGGGGACAGCTCCTGCATTGAGTGTCTGCCCCCTGGTGGTCATTGAGCATCATAGCTACAGGTCGGCCAGTTGCTTAGGCTTTTATATATATATAGATGAGACCCAAGATAATTGAAATACCATGGAATTAAATAGGAGAGCCAAAGAACATTTATGTACAGCCATGTACACAGACAACAGTGGGGTGAAGTTCAGAGGAAGGGGGATGAGGACTAGATGGAGGTGGGCAAAGAGGAAGGAAATGGGGACATCTATAATAGTGTCAACAGTAAAAATGTTTATTTTTTCAACATTTCATACCTGAGAATCTCATACTTATCAGTTTTATGAGAATGCAATCCATTTTAAGTCAAACTTCCAAAATAAATTCATTTCCAAGCATAATTATGACAGAAAGTGGGTGTTTTCCTCATGTCTCTTCCAAACATCTGAATCTGATTGGCCAGTTTTAGGTTTACTTTTGAATAATTGGCCAAGTCTTTGTTACGTTATAAACCAAGAGTGCAAATTGAAGTTGAAGTGGCAACTATGATAACCAAAGAACTCATATGAATATATGCATATTCCATGGACACAGTCGTGTGGTGAAGGCCTAGGGATGTGATGGGTGCAGAATGGAGGGGGTCAATAGGGAAAAGAAAAGGGACATCTGTAATAACTTTCAACAATATAGATAAATTTAAAAATAGGAAAGAAATAATAAATGGCAACTATGATCATATTTCTCGAAAACCTTGAAGGAGAGTACTCAGGTGTATTCATTTTCACTTAATTCATATATATCTAATGTTTTCCCATATCAAGAGGGGTTAAACAAAATTATCTTGAGGAAAATTTACCTTTTAACTTTTATGTATAGACTGAAGTCAGGAATGTAATTAACCAGTGTCACCCCAATCAAATCAATAAAAAGTTTTTAAAAATAAGAAATGTAGTTTTTTTTATATTTAAAACTCACAGATTCCAGAACAGACCTTTGTCACTCTCACCTTCAGAAGTTACATTGAGATGAATAGCTGAAATGATTGTCAGTGAGTTAAGATTTCCTGTAGAGAAACGTGCAGTGGTGGAAGTGCAGTTTGTGTCAGATATGAATAACCCATTTTGGTATTTTAAAATCCTACCATACAAGCAACAAGTGATTCAGTTTTTATTTATCTCCAGAATGTATGAACATATATAAGCAACTACTTCATGGAGAACATACGCCATTCTGATATTTCCACAGAGGTTTGTGAGTGCTCTCAACAGGACCTTTTAACTGCTGCACTATTTGGCTTAACCTTATCTTCAAGGCATAATGGGTTTAAATTTTGCTATTTACAGGACAGGAACCATTATATAGATTAGAAATAGATGATTTTAGAGGTTGAACTTTTAAGTACATTCCTTCTTGACAAAGCATTAAATTACTCCAACTAATTAAAATACACTAAATATACTCAGGATGTAGAAGGACCTCTGTACCCTCCACCCACTATATACTCTGTTGTGAAGAGGATGCCTTGACATTCTTCGTTCATTTTGCTCTAACATTAGCTATTCCTGTTTTTTTTTAAAAGTCTAGTAGCTCATAATATTTATCACAGTTCCTTCTATTTCATTCTCATTTTTCCATCACATGTCCTGTTTCACGTGTCACCTTTAAAATGCTTCAAATAAAAACCTCTATACATGAGTGTTCTTGGTTCTTGTCTTGCTCACTCTATCCCAACTTCTACCTGACTTAGTATATTAATTCATCTACTTTAACTAGGTCTTTCTTGTTGTACCTTAAAGAGATATTAGATGGAGTTTCTCTTAACAAAGTGTATCTTCATTACATCCTGATTTAATCTATAACATCGATCACTTTCATACTATTCAAAACCCAACTCCAATTTTGTCACTTTCAGCAATTTTCCACTAATGTCCAATTTGATTGCAAACTTCTCTCTTGGGCTCCAATTATGGTCCTAACATAATTTCAGTTTTATTGTTTAGTACTTCATGTATCTCAGTTGTGCACTAGTTCATGTCAATGACTTACTGTTCATAAAATAGATTTTGCATTTTCATCATTTTATGTTGTAGGGCCTCCTCAGAACATGCCCAGTGTGTGTGTATTTTTATCTCTTCCTGTTAAAATTATGTTCCATCTTTAAAGGCCTCTAGGAAATGCCATCTCATGCATGAAACTTTTACACAACTGTTTGTACCTTCCCCCTACTTGGACCATTTGTATTTACTGTAACTATTGACATGATTGGGAATAAATTAAATACACCACCTTTTTCTTTGTCTTCTGTTTCCCATATGTTCTTGTTTTTTTTTTCTTTTTTCCCTGTACTTCTCCATTATTTTTATGATTCTATTTTGTCCCTTTTCTTGTCTTATTAGCTATAATTCTTTGGTTAGAGGCAGAAATCGCTTAACTTACTTTACATAGCATTTCACCTCTCATCTATGGAAGTTATATTCTGCTGTGAATAATAATTATCTGACTTCTCTTAGATTATGAACTCCTTGAAAATAGCAACAATGTCTTGCTCATTTTCATATACAGTAGATTCTCAATACAAACTTGTTAATATAAATTGACCTGAATTCCAATTATCCCCTGTGGCTGGCACAAGTTGTTTGTACTCTTCCAAGAAATATTTGGAATTAAATGCTTGAATTGTTTATTCATTTCTATTTCATCTCCAATGTAAAAACTACAGTTCTAACTCTGGTATTCATGTAAGGAACCTCAGAGATATCTAGAGATACCCACTACTTTACATCTCAGTTTGTTCATTAGTTAAAATGAGAGTTTTGATCTTCATAAGCACTTTCCAATGCTAGCTTGAAGTGAACAAAACATCTGAAACACTATGCAAATATATAATGCTAACAAAGCATATCTTTTAGAGGAAACTTAAATATAGGCATGATATATTAATGTCTGTAAATCATCTCTCAAATAATCTGTTATTTTTCTATTGTTATATGGTGTCCTATCTTTGGTACCAAGTTTTTCTGGGCTCTATGGTCTATTGCTTCCAATCAGTAGGAAAGAGGATATGCATGTGTGAGGGACAAGGGGTATACAGGAAATCTCATACTGTATCAATTTTGATGTGAAACTAAAGTTCTCTAAAAAATAAAGTCTATTAAATTTTTGAAATGAAAAAATATATAGGAATGATGATGATTGATAATAATGAAATATATTTTTTTTTCTTTCTTGATAATGAAACTTTGGGTGATTTTCTTTTATTTAGACTCTGTTTTGTATTTTCCAAACTTTCTAAAATGAATTTGAGTTATCAGAAAAAAAAACAAAAAAATGAGTGCTATGTATATTGAAGAAATGCTACTTTGATAAAACAGCACAGCATAGACAAATACTGTATTTTAAAATAAATTGTGTAGTTGACAGTCAATGCCCATCTGATTGTCTCATTCAGCCATGACACACACAATAATCACTGAATTATCTGAATTATATGTAGTATCTGAAGATGGGAATTAAACTTAAGTTGTCAGTAAAAGAGGCCAATTTGAATTAGCAAAGTGTAGATATCTAGGCCATGCATTTATTACCAGGCTTTCAAGAAATCTCATCTGAACAGTTATGATGATAGTTATGCTTTGAAATATGTTGTACTTCAAATTATTCTTCACTCAGCTTTAATTATTTTATTCCCTTTGCAGCAAGATGAGATGATCAATATCTAAAAATAAACTGTCACAAATAGCCTTTTTCCAATCTTAACTCAGAGGGGTGGTACTATGAAATAAGTGGAAAATGCTTCTTAATATTGGCTACTTAGATCTAAAGTAATGCTAGTGTTAAAGGGAAAAGAGAATGTAAATTCCTTTTAACAAGGTCTGTTTGGAGGAATTTATTTAATCTCCTTTGTTTTACTTATTTCCAGTTGTGATGGGTTTAGATAGTTATATTTGAAGTTTTTTAAAGTGATCCCCCTAACACCTTCCTCCCCATATAAAATTGTGTATAATAATGCATTTGAGAAAAAAATGTAAACTGGTTTTAAAATCTTTAAAGGAAAGAATCTACCAAAGAACTGAAGCTTCATTTAAAGCACTGTCAGCAACTAAATCAGAAAAAGAAGACAGGTACCCACGCATTTCTTGTCAGCATTGAAATAATTGCCAAGATGCCTACCCTAATGGGTATTAGCTTCACCTGAAAGTATTCCTACTGTACCATTTTTATATTTTCCACTTCAAACACAAAAGTGATTAATTAGATTGTCACCAGTTAAGAAATGGGCACAAAAGTATGGTTTACAGGGTGAAACTTTGGTAAAACTTAGAACACTTGGAGCAAGGGAAAGAGGGTGGGGACAGAGTATTAAGAGACTTTAGGCTTAGCCCTCTTGCTTCATGATTATTTCACCTTGAACAAACCATGTAATTGCCTGTGCCATCTACAAACATAATTCTATACATTATTGGAGAGTAAAATCAGAATTATTTCAAAATTTCACAAATGTGAAGAGGAGCCCTAGCCAGTTTGACTCAGTAGATAGAACATTGGCCTGTGGACTGAAGGGTCCCTGGTTCAATTCCAGTCGAGGGCACTTACTTCAGTTGCAGGCTTAATCCCCAGCTTTTGGCCTGGGTGCATGTGGGAGGCAACCAATCAATGTGTCTCTCTCACATAGATGTTTCTCTGTCTCTCCCTCTCCCTTCCACTCTCTCTTAAAATAAACCAATGGGAAAATATCCTCTGGTGAGGATTTTTTAAAATGTGAAGAGGAAAATAAAAAGAAAGTAATATTCTTCATAAAATGAGTGAGAAATAGAGACTAGGCAAAATAAATTAGAATTAGAACTTCGTTCTAAATGATAGATGTACACAGTATTTTTCCCTTTGTATTTGGTGTTAATTTTCTTCTGCTGCATATACAGTGAAATCTGAATCACATGCTGAGAGAAAAATGTCAACATGTGAAACATTTAAAATCAGACTCGAAATGTTAAATACAGAGTAGAAAAAAAACCCTTCCTTTTAAAATTCAAGTTCTGACAATATAATTTTACCTGAAAGAATCTCCTCTAAATTCTATGAATGAAAATTTATTTGTTTCCTTATGGGTTTGCTCATTTTTCAATCTTTTATATACATTTTTGCATATCACTGGTTTTCTGAATAGTTTTCAAAACATATTACTTTCGCTTACTATTTCCATCTGAAAGTCAGCAGGAGGAGGTGGGGTGGGGGAAGATCAGTAGTCTCTTCAGATAAGATTTTGTAAAATAACTTTTGAGAAGAAATGCAAAGAAAAAAAGAAATTCTAGAGACATTTCCAAAACATCAGTCTATTTTAAGCCTGTAATTTTTGCCTACTGTGTGTCAACACTTTGCTTCCCCACAATCTAAAATTTGAAGAAATAGCATTTACTGTTCAAAAAATCTTAACTGAGAGAATCGTCACCAAGAAATTAAAGTTCATTGAGATGTTGAAAGGTAGTTTATGGTCCTGGCTTATTGTATGCATCAGTATGAAGGTTTGTTATGCAGCCCATTCTAGACTCCCCTAATTATTTTCTACTGTTAAATAATAAAAGTAAGATAATCTGTTTTTTAGAAAAATTTAAATTAATGAAAAAAGAAACTTGCTTGTAATTCTTCCACCCAAAGAAAACCCCTGTTATCATTTTGCCTATTTTATTTCAGCCTATTTTCATATATATATACATGTATTTTGAATATGGTAATTTTCATTATTATTCCATAATATTTAAAAATTTTACTGCTGTGAATATTGGGTTGTTCTTGCTGTTAATCTGGCATTTTGTGGGTGTTTAATAAATGGCAAGTTTAGTTATCTTATATAGCAAAAATGCCTTTGGAAACTAAACTCGGTGTTTTACTCCACACAAAAAATTTTAAGGAGTGAGACTCTGCTTACTTTTGGTAATTAGTGGCAATGAAGATTAACCTATTTCTAGAATGCCTTACTTTTTTTAAAGGGATTTTGGTTGGATTTAGGGTGTTCTTTAGATATTAATGCAAATTGATTATTGTACTGCATGTTCTGGAAGATATTTTGAAACATGCATGTTTAAATGTAATGCAGACATTAATGTTGATTACCTATGAACTTGCTGTCCCTATTTACATATTCAAATAAGCTAGAGTTGAAAATGGAGAACTCAAAATGTGTAAAAGGCCAGTACATAATAAATAGTTATACAAAATGTGTGTTCTAAAAGGAATATTAAGATTCAAGTGGTAGTTAAATATATGTAAAGTTGTAAAATATACATATAAATTATACTAGGGTAGGCAGAACACATATTTTAAGGTTTGTGTAGTATTAAAACATAAAAGCCCAGCCAGGACAGTCTCTGATTCATCTGAAACACAATTTTAAATACAATTGTTTTCTTTATTCTGAGAATTAGTGTTTAAACTTTCCTGAACCAGTCATTCTAGGTGACCTGAAAATTGGCCTGGACTCTTGGGATTGAAACTGGGGCATTTCAGAACAAAAACCAGGACAAGCTTTATATGTAATTTTAAACAATATGAACGATATTATTTAGCATACCTGTTGAAGACAATACGAAAGGTGATTCTGTTTTTCCCTTTGTATTTAAACACACAATATATATGTGGTTCAGATACCATTTCCAATATACTGTACTTTTTCTTTTGTAAAGAATTGAACCAAAAGTAAGACCAGTCCATTTAAGAAACTATATGCTGTTGGAGACTTGGTGAAGGCAGGTGTCTGCTCCATGCACTGCTATGTTTCCAGTGTCTGGAAAATATGAGTTAGTTGAAAGAATGAAATGATTAGTTTTCCCCTTAAAATTTCACTCCAAATAAAAGGTTATTGAATTTATTTTTTAGACCAATGGATTTTAATGTAACATATTGTGAAAAAGTTATTATTTGGCATCTGATTCCACACTGTAACTAACATTAAGTAGATGTCCACTTCTCAAGTTTTAGCATAGTATTGTAAAGAAGAATAGGCATAATTACCTGAAAAGGCTCTTAGAATACCTTTTTTCCAACAACGTATCAGTGGGAGACCATGTTTCCTTTGTATACTTGAACCTAACAACATATTGCAGCCATTTGAATGCAGAAGCAGTTATAAAAATCACCAGATTTTAAGTTTAGCTGCTGTAACTCATTTTGATGTTGATGAAGACCTGAAAGAGAAGTAAAGAGAAAATTCTCATTTTTCAAAATTAATGAAATCCATGTATATCATGATTATTACAGATACAAAATTAGTCATTTAAACTTTAAGGCTGATTCTTCCTATTCCTTCTCCTATTAATTCTTGAAATTACAGGGATATGAGTTGTGGGAAAACAGTGGTGACAGTACCAGTCTCTGCTATGAAACAGGTGAATTGGGGAGGGGAAGAGAAAGAAATCATGGGAGAGAACGAGAGGACCAGAGGCTCAGAGGTGAGGGGGCTGGTCTTGGAGTTTGAAAAGGTTTCCATTATGACTCGGCCAATCACTTGGTTAGTTGCAGCATCATCCCATACACCAAAAAGTTCGTGGGTTTGATCCCCTGTCAGGGTGTGTATGGGAGGCAACCCATCTATGTTTTTCTCTCACATCAGTGTTTCTTTCCTTTTTCTCTGAAATCAATAAAAACATATCCTTGGGTAAGGATTAAAAAAAAGAGGTTCCCATTACAGTCCAATCTGCTTCCCACCCTCCCCAAATAAATTCATGTATTCATTTCTGAGAATCATTTAGAATGCTTTTGTTGTAGCTTAAATTTTTCAATTTTGATATGCTACCAAATTGGAATCCTGAGCCATAATGTAATTTAGAATATGTTGCTATAGAACTACATAGTACCAGAGTGGGAATTATAAAAGTACATAAGGGAATCAAAAGGTTTGATTAGTTATCTTTTTTAGTTCTTGTTCTGTAAATATTTCCTTCTGTATCTTGCTCCCATTTAAGTGCTATCCTAAAAGTTTTTAATGTCTTTTGAAATGTCTAGCCTAGTGTTTTTCAGCAGTTATTCATACCATAACTATTGATTTCCTATTTAATATATCACTGTTTTCCAAAGCCCTCCTCACCACACTAGGCTTCCTGTTTCTTCTCATTTAAACTGTCTACACTGCCACCCCAAAAGGATTCTGAACTGCCTTGTAGAATGGAAACATATTCTGCTCTGGGCTATTCTGTTTGCCTTTGTAACCTCTCCCTCAAACCATATCATCTAGATTAACTTTATTCCTTATGACATTTAAAATTATTAGCAAAAAAGGGCTGTATAAAGTTTAATAATCAGGAATAATATCATTACTTTGAGGTTGGCAAAGTGCTTTTACAACATATTATCAGATTTATTCCTTGCAATAATCACGTGAATTAGGTAGACTATATGTCATTATCTCAATTTTGTAAGTGAGTAAATAGAATTTCAGAGAGGGAAAATGACATAATAAGTGGAATGGCCAGGACTTAAATGCAGCTGCTTTGATGTGGTTGGTCATATTTTTATGCTCATTGCTCCTCAAGCTTGACTTCACCTTAGAATCAAGTAAAGAGCTTTTTAAAAACACTGATATCTGGGTCCCATCCAAGACCTATTAAATTAGATTCTCTGCATTAGGGCTTGGAATCAGTGTTTTTTAAATGATGCCTCAACTGATTCTATTATGGAATCAAAGTTAATGACCACTGTGCTGTACTCATACTTTAATGATTTAATTAGTACGACATGAGTGTGAGGTGGGAAGAGATATATGTGATCAAGAACAAACGGTGTTTTCCAAAGGATGGTCCATGGACCATGATTCATCTGGGAAGCTTGTTAAAAATACATATTCCCACCCTAGCCTGTTTTCTCAGTGGTTAGAGCATCGGCCCTCGGACTGAAGGGTCGTTGCAAATTCAGTTTTGGTCAAGGGAGCATACCTAGGTTGCAGGATCAATCCTCAGCTCGGGTCAGGGCGTGTGTGGGAGGCAACCAGTCAATGTGTCTCTCTCACATCAATGTTTCTCTTTCTCTGTCTCTCCCCCTCCCTTCCACTTTCTCTAAAAATCAATGGAAAAAATATCCTTGGGTGAGGATTAACAAAGCAAACAAACAAAAAATACGTATTCACCATAGGCTGAATGATTAAGAACTGTGGATCAGAAGACTCAACTACTTACAAGTCATATCAGTCCAGAGCCCTCACGTTTATAAAGGAGACTAAAATTTAGAATGTACAACTGTAGTTCATCTGTGTTATAAATGCATATACAAGAGGATTAGACTTTTTCTTTAAAACATCAAATATATTAATAAAAATGGTCATTGTGCATTTGCAATAAGGAAAAAAAGTGTTAGAAACTAAATGGTATCAACAGACAGGGGCAGGAACTAGAGTTAGTAAAAAAAAAAAAGAAGGAATAATGATAATTTAAAGTTTAACATTTATTTTTTTTATTTATTTTTTTTTACTTTTTATTTTTTTATTTTTTATTTTTTATTTTTTAATAAAATCTTTATTGTTCAGATTATTACATTTGTTTCTCTTTTTTTTCCCCCCATAACTCCCCTCCTCCCAGTTCCCGCCCCACCCTCCGCCCTCACTCCCCACCCACTGTCCTCATCCATAGGTGCACGATTTTTGTCCAGTCTCTTCCCACATCTCCCACCCCCCTTTCCCCCCCAAGAATAGTCAGTCCATTCCCTTTCTATGTCCCTGATTCTGTTATAATCAACAGTTCATTCTGTTCATCAGATTATTTATTCACTTGATTCTTAGATTCACTTGTTGATAGATGCATATTTGTTGTTCATAATTTGTATCTTTACCTTTTTCTTCCTCTTCCTCTTCTTAAAGGATACCTTTCAGCATTTCATATAATCCTGGTTTGGTGGTGATGAACTCCTTTAGCTTTTCCTTATCTGTGAAGCTCTTTATCTGACCTTCAGTTCTGAATGATAGCTTTGCTGGATAAAGTAATCTTGGTTGTAGGTTCTTGGTATTCATCACTTTGAATATTTCTTGCCACTCCCTTCTGGCCTGCAAAGTTTCTGTTGAGAAATCAGCTGACAGTCGTATGGGTATTCCCTTGTAGGTAACTGAGTTTCTTTCTCTTGCTGTTTTTAAGATTCTCTCTTTGTCTTTTGCTCTTGGCATTTTAATTATGATGTGTCTTGGTGTGGTCCTCTTTGGATTCCTTTTGTTTGGGGTTCTCTGCGCTTCTTGGACCTGTAAGTCCATTTCTTTCACCAGGTGGGGGAAGTTTTCTGTCATTATTTCTTCAAATAGGTTTTCAATATCTTGCTCTCTCTCATCTTCTGGCACCCCTATAATTCTGATGTTGGTACGCTTGAAGCTGTCCCAGAGGCTCCTTACACTATCCTCGCATTTTTGGATTCTTTTTTCATTTTGCTTTTCCGGTTGGATGTTTTTTGCTTCCTCGCATTTCAAATCATTGACTTGATTCTTGCGCTCCTCTGGTCTGCTGTCGGGCGTCTGTATAATATTCGTTATTTCAGTCCGTGTATGCTTAATTTCTAGTTGGTTCCCCAATATAAGATCGAGGGTCTTATTAGTTTTCGTGTAGATCTCATTAAGTTTATCGGCAGCTTCTAAACGGTTCTTGAGAGACCTCAAAAGTGTGGTTCTGAACTCTATTTCTTTCATTGACAATTTTGTCCGGTTTCTTTGTCTCCGCATTTTGTTATGCTTCCTTGGTGCACCCCCTAGTGGTCTTTGTTCGCAGTCTTATAGTTAAATCTTGATTGTTGTAGCTAATTCCAGGGAGGGTTTGACCTCCAGGCCAAGTGGCTATGAGAATCAGCTGTGTCAGCAGTGAGAGAACTTCTGTCCTCTAGGGAGGTGCTAATCTAGCCTTTGCCTGAGGCTATCCGGCAAATGCCTGTGTGCAGGGCTTGGGCGGGGTGGGTCGCACAGGATCAACAGGGTGGGCCAGAGAGAGCAGTTATGGCAGCTCTCAGTCCTGTCCCCAGGGGCTCTGCCTCTCTGAGTCCCAGCACCCGCTGCAAACCTCGGAGAGAAAGCTGCACTCGCTCTGACCGAAGCCAGACAGTCCCGCTTCTCCCGTTTGAGTCTGGGTCCCTAAAGACTCGCCCGGATCTGGAGCTCAGAGTCTGCGACTCCCTCCCGATTGAAAACGCCAACCGCGCCCTCCGCCGCCAGCCCGCTCCACGCACTCCGCACCTCAGAATTTGACTTCAGCACTGCGCCTCCTCTGAGTGTCCGTGTGCGTTTCTCTTTCCTCCTAGTTGTAGGACTTCCACTCAGCCAGCGTTCCTGTGGTTCTGGGTGATGTCCCTTCCGTTTTTTGGTTTCACTTTTGAAGTAGTTGTTCAAAGCAGCAAACTCCGGCGTTAACCTATGCCGCCATCTTGGTTCTGAAGTTTAACATTTATGAGTCATATTATGCTTTATGTGTATTATAGTGGGGCCTTGACTTAGAGTTTAATTCGTCCCGTGATGGAGCTCGTAACTCAAATTACTCGTATGTCAAATCTTAAAGTGAACGAGTGAGACACGTGATGCCGGGCTGATGTTATGGCATTCACTGTGATGTTTGCTGCGCCAGCTAGCGGTGGGGTATCTGAAGCTGGCTCATAACCTGAATTTTAGCTCACAACTCAAAGCAAAAAATCGGCCGAGAGACAGCTTGTATCTCGAAAAACTCGTTAGTCGGAACACTCATAAGTCAAGGCCCCACTGTATATCATTACATCAAAATATAGATTTTTTATACCAAAGCTAGTGGCCCAGTGCATGAGTTCGTGCATGGGTGGGGTCCAGCTGGCCCAACTCGATTGGGCCCCATCATAAGTGGGGGCAGCCGGGGGGAGGGGCCACGGGTGGTTAGCTGGCCAGCTCCGACCCCTGGTCGAACTCCCAGTAGAGGGGACAGTTTGCATATTAGCCTTTTATTATATAGGATAAGATGACAAACCAAAGAAAATAGAGAGTTACCAATTATAGGCACTAATTTTCTAAGGCACTTTGCCTCTGCTGACAAAGTAAGTTTTTAATAACACAGGCCCCTTGAGTTGGGTCAGGATGACCACAGATATCAGTTAGGTAATTAAGATGCACCCTAATACAAGTGAAATGATGGGTTGAAATTTTAATGAACAGAGGCATGTTGAAGAACCAGGCAGATTTAAGTAGTTAGGACAAATAAGCAAAATTATTATTTTAAAATGAGGCAAAATTATCTACAAATACAAGATGGGAAAAGACTAGATTTGCATCAAGGTAGCAGAATGTAATCTGAGGTTGATTGTAAATTATAATGTGTGAGGAGTGACACAGCACCTCTAAAAGGTAGCACTCATGATTCCTAGAATGAAGAGATACATCATGTAAAATTCATGGAATAGTTATTGCATTAACCTCTGCATTGGTTAGGTCTTCGTTTGCATTTGTGTGTTATTTTTTCTGCTTTTATTTGGTGTAGAATTATATCAGTTAGGGTAAGTTATATTATGCTGTAATAATAAAATAACCTGAAAATATTAGTGGCTTATAATAACACTCATGTTCAGTGCTCATGCTTCATGTCCATCCTGGGTTACGATAGCTCTACTCTGCATACTCTTCATTTCAGAGCCCAGATCAGCCTCTTTTTCATGTAGACGTCTGTCATGGCTATTATAATATTTATTAAATACATTTATTTTTATGCTTCTGGCTTTCAGCATTTCAAAGTCTAAAGTTAGCTACTTACTTTAAATGAATGTACTCCTTTCTGAAATGAAAATGGAATTAAAGGTGACCTCCCTTTCTATTCCCTAAGTGACACATCTTGGAATCACTTCCATTGAAATTTAATTGAGAATTCATTGCTTCAGAAGACACCCATCCTATTTAGAAAGGTGTTCATATTTTAAAGCAAACAAGTGCGTCCATCACATACTTAGTTTTCTTTTGTATGCTATCAGATACTAGGATTATATTGGGGGGGGGAGGGGTGAATGTTCCAGAACAATCTTTTATTGAACACTGCTGGTCATCATGGCAGAGGGAAAAGAGCATGGTGAACTATGCACTGCTTCTTAAAGTTTCTGCATAGAAATGAGACAGCACTTCCGCACACATTTCATTGGACCAGTAGTTCTCAACCTTCCTAATGCCACGACCCTTTAATACAGTTCCTCATGTTGTGGTGACCCCCAAACATAAAATTATTTTCGTTGCTACTTCATAACTGTAATTTTGCTACTGTTATGAATCGTAATGTAAATATCTGATATGCAGGATGTATTTTCATGGTTACAAATTGAACATAATTAAAGCATAGTGATTAATCACAAAAACAATATGTAATTATATATGTGTTTTCCGATGGTCTTAGGCGACCCCGTGAAAGGGCCGTTCGACCCCCAAAGGGGTCGCGACCCACAGGTTGAGAACCGCTGAATTGGACAAAGTAAATCACATATCCATGGTAGATTTTAGTGGCTCAAGGAAGTTTACTTTTACCTTTAAAAAAGGAAGTGTATATTTAGAAATCATAATAAAAGTTAACCACAACCATGAATCTATTAAGAATTCTAGTATAGCATTATATTAGAATGTTAAGGACAGTAATGTTTATTGAATATAAGGAGAGGCAATAAAATTAACTTATGTGGAAAATTTTAAATGTAAAAAAAAAGCTTGGTAAAGATTAAGTTTGAGGAATCTCAATAGCGTATTTATATGCATGTGTATGTGTCTCTTGGTATTTTAAGTATAAATTACTGGAACATGGGCGGTAGGCTTGGTGGCAGTGGGGAAGACATCTAGAATTTTTTCAGAGCCTAAAAGTCTGCCTCATAATCACTCAGTATTACTACTAAGAACCCCTAAATGGTACTGATTCTGTGTAATACTTCTTTTGAAGGTAGACCAAATTAAGCCTAGATTTAAGCTAGTACTTTTATTTGGACAGTTAACTATTATCATTTAAGTATCTTTTCATATAAATGGCACTTTTTAAATGTTGCAGTTACTGAGAAAAAATGTTCCATTTTTGTCCAAGAAAATGCAAACTAAATAGATAAAAGGGACTAAGATATATGGAGTAAAAAATTTTTAACTACTACTTGAAATTTGATTCAAATATACCTTAACTTCTATTTATTTTCTGACAGCCAAGTGGATGATTTTGAATTGAAGAATTAATGTTTAATTTATATTTTTATTTATAATGGGGCATGATATTTATCTTTGCTTGAACTCTATTTGAATTTGTCACAAGGGAAAAATTGTCTCCCATCACTTAGACCCTATAAGTTTTCTTAAAAAATTTGTTTTAAATGTGTTTTTATTGATTTTAGAGAGAGAAGAAGGGAGAGGAATAGAGAGATAAAAACATCAATGAGAGAGAAATATCAAGATCGATTGGCTGCCTCCTGCATATCCCCTACTGGGAATCGAGCCTGCAACCCAGGCATGTGCCCTGACCAGGAATCGAACTGGTGACCTCTTGGCTCATAGGTCGTGGCTCAACCACTGAACCACACGGCTGGGCATAGGTTTTCTTTTTTAAATTGTATTTTTCAATTACAGTTGACATTCAGTATTATTTTGTATTCGTTTTAGATGTACAGTATAGTGGATAGACAATCATATGCTGTACAGATTTGATTTTCTTTCCCTTGTAATATATTAGATGGTCATTACAATAAATAACTTGAACATCTGAGGAACAGCTAGAGAGGGTTTTTTTTATTACCAAGAACTGTTAGTTTCATTGTATGAATATAAAATTCTTGATATCTTTTACATAATATGAATCTTCATGCAGAGACAGGTCCAATTATTTTGTTGAAAATATCTGCTGATATATAGATTATGTTTAAAAGCAAACTCACATTTAAAATTATTTTAAAACTGTGAAACTCAGTTTATTTTTGTACAAAATAAAAGTGTGAAGAAATTAAATGTACTATACTAATTTATTCAGAAATTAAAAGTTTTGTTTTAAAAAATATGGCTTTACAGGTTTCATTTTTATACCTCATCTGTAAAACCAATGTAAAATATTTATTATGGAATGTGAAAATAGAGAATTGAATAAAAAATCATAACTGTTAAGTTCAGATTATATTAAAGAGTGTATAGGGCACCTTGAGAAATTAAAGAGACAGTGCTGGTGAATATAGAGTTTCTTCTTTCCCAAAATATTGGCAATCTAATGGGAGAGACTAAGACTAACAAATAGATAATGGATGGAAACATAAAATATGTACAGTTATCAGATGGGCCATTCAAAACTGTTTAAGTCTTAACTCAAGACAGGCATAATAAACAAATTTAGTTCAAAATGGGGATTAACTCACTGCTTCTAGGTCGTTAAAGCTATTAAAGTTACCCGGATCACAGTCTCACTCTAGTGAGTTTTCTTGCCATTTGTACCTTGAATTGACATTTTTAGTTTTTATCCCTTTTCACAGTTCAATTTTGAAAAGCCTCAGTGGTTTTGGATATGTTAGAGAGCCATTTGGATGTTGGAAAATCAATCAGCCTCACTTCTGCCTGCACCCCACAAGTCTCTACGTGCTAAAAGATTAGTTTCCACACCCATTCAACTATTGGGATATAAATCTTTTATTTTCAACTGAAAGACTGTAGTGATTAGAGCTACATGGGTGCTTCAGTTTAGATGACTTTCTGGGGGAGAGCTGGAGTAGAATTCTAAACAGGGATGTGATACAAGGTACAGAACAATATGAATATGTTCACAGACACACAAAGACTACAGGCCTGTAAGGTCATGCCCACCCACATTCTCATCCAATTCTTTATTTATTGCTCATTTTGTTACAATTCATAACCTTATTTAACTTAATTAAAATGTTAAACTTATTCTTTTTATAAAAAAATGTTCATTTTTAAATTTCAATAGATACCATGAGCCTTGCTCCTCTCATTCCCAAAACAACAGCATGACCATTAACAAGTTTGTGGTCATTGAACCAGTCAAAATGGTGAAGGAATTGCCAAGGAAGTCTTTGGGGGTGATTCTCCATCTAACTTGTTTTAGTTAAACAATGGCATTTTTATTTCATATTCAAGAAGAATGCTGACGCCTGTCTATTCACCATGGATAATCAGATAGCTTTCCGTCTTTGATGAATATAAATTTAGTTTGGACTGATACCTTCTATCCATTGCAGGTGTTTTCTCCCTGGCACTGTTTTCTCTATGCCCACAAAGCTATGTAGTAGGTGCTTTGAGTATCCTTTCGTGACTCTTTTCTACCTATTATCCTTCCAGAGAGAATTGGTTTCATTGTACTGTGCTGCTACTATAGATGTCATAATATACTGGAATTTGCTCTTTGCTGAAAGAAAAGAAAAAAAGAAGCATCTGGTTAATACCTGAGAACTAAATCCCTTCGTTTTCTTCCCAGTTATTGCTTTTAATGTTAATTGTTGAAATGCTTGCCAAATGTCTTCCTGTTTTGCATAGACTTTAGTATAATTCTCTAGACCTGCACTACTGTCTAATGTGGTAACTACTAGCTGCATGTGGCAATTGAAATGTAACTTTAAGTTAATTAAAATTAAATAAAGTTACAAATTCTGTCTCTTTTGCACTAGCCACATTTTAAGTGCTCAATAGCCACATGTGTCTAATGGCTATCCAATTAGGCAGCCCAGAAATAGAGCATATTATTGTAACTCTGTTATTGCTAAAAGTCTTATTAGATATGTGTCTGGAACATTACTTTCTCCATTTATGCCTGGCCACACAACTACTCTTCTTCCATTTGGCTCCTAAACACAAGCATTGTTGGAGCTTTGTCCTCAGCTATCTTCTCACTAAACTTACTTTTTTCTAATGAATGTGTTGTTGTTTTTCTTGTACCTTTAACTGTCAATATCTCCCATATTTGGCTCTATTTTAGATCTAGTTCAGTGTTTTCAGCTGCTTGCTAGACAGCTTTGTGTAATATGTCCTCTCAATCACTTCTAATTTAACATTCCCAAAATTATTTTATTCTTTCCAAATGCTCTCCTCCTACTATATCTACTATGTCATTCATCCATTTGCTGAGCCTTAAATCCCTGAAGTAATGTTTAATTTCTGCCTCTCTATGATTCTCTGTACTAATGAATCAGTCACCCAGTTCTCTTATTCCTGGTTCTGTGTATGTCATCCAACTCTTCTCATCTCCTCTTCCACCTTCATAACCTCAGTTCAAGCCCTGATTACATATATATCTTCTATTGAAAGTATTCTGACTAATCTCCTTACCTCCAGTTTTTCTCCCTTCCAAATCCACAATTTCTCCCCCCCCCCATTTTCATAAAACATACCTTTGATCACATATTTCCCATACTGAAACATCTGTGAGCATTCCCTTGTATCAGAGTAAAATGC
Source organism: Myotis daubentonii (assembly GCF_963259705.1). Taxonomy (NCBI): domain Eukaryota; kingdom Metazoa; phylum Chordata; class Mammalia; order Chiroptera; family Vespertilionidae; genus Myotis; species Myotis daubentonii. The sequence continues at coordinate 127,252,963 of NC_081861.1, read as the reverse complement.
ACACTTTTCCATCTTCCTTTGGGATGAAACGTTTACATGGCATGTTTCAGAAGATAACACAGCTTTGCCAAGATTCCCTACCTGAGACATGGTGTCAAAGTTACTCTTGTAACTAAAGGGAAAGGAACCATGAGATGAGTTAACAAGAAATGGCTATGGGAGTTGTTAGTTACACCAGAGAGTTTGAGCTCCACTCCCACCCCACCCCACCCCAATACACTCACCTTTCACATTGCTGTTAAGAACCAACCATGGCACTAGGTAAGCTCCACTGACTTTAACCCCTCATGAAGGAAAGTCACACGAAATCGTTAATTGGTTGAGATAGTTTTTGTTACCCTGGTGGAAAGGGGCTCCAAAATAAAATGTTACAGAAAAATAAAAATCCTATTTACTTCAAAACTAACAAACAAAAATTTCTCCAGTCCAGCATTGGTAGTTCTCCACAAAATGACTACACATTACTTTCTAGGCTTTCCTTCCCACTACATCCACCCCACGTAACCTATGCTCTAGCCAAATAGTCTCCTTACATTTTTATTATTTAAAGTATTACATATGTCTCCTTTTTCCCTGACTGACCCTCCCTACTTCTCCCACCCCCCAGGACAAGCCCCCACCACCCCAGTGTCCGTGTCCATTGGTTATGCTAATATGCATGCATACAAGTCCTTTGGTTGTGCCTTTGTCCATGTGTTCGCACAATCTAAAATGGTCTGGACTGTGGACTGCCAATGTCCAGACTTAAAAACTATTTAATGCCAGCTAAAATATCATTTCTTCCATAAGGTCATTCCAGATACACAAGTCAGAATTTATCTCCTTTTTATGGAATATTCTGTTAGCATTTATCTTGTCTACCTTGTATTAGTAATTGAATGTTTTTTTCCTCCACTAAATAATGAAATTATGATCTCCGGGGATCAAGTTTAATTTATCTTTGATCACCCAATAGTGCCTAACAATGAATTGCATTTTAAAGATACCCAAAAATACCTTTTTGGTGAATGGAATTGTGACTTGAATGAATGGATGAATGAATGAGAATATAACACTAACTCATTACAGTAATTAATCACATAACCATATGAAGATATTTTGAAAGCTCACTAATTGAACATGTGAAGTATTCTGTATGCAGATACCATTATCAAAGGTTTGCATAGGTGAATCACTTAAATATTAATTACAGATAAAACAATATTTTATATTAATTGTACAACTATGCAATAATATATACTGAAAAGAGACAGATGAAAATTATATAGCATTTATAATTATAAAGTTTCATGAAATATAATTGTATATTGCATTAGACATACACTGTTTTACTTCACTCTATGCATTCAATGTTAAAAACTTATGCACTGTTTTTGTGAATATATATCTATATAGATAGGTAGATAGATAGATAGATACAGTTGATAAGTAATGTTACTTGAACTGAGCATTATGACCCCCAAGTGCTTAATACTTGTTGCCAAAGCAATTTTTCTATGTATTCTCCTCAGTATAGCAATTACATAATTGTTTCACAGAAAAGATAACTGATCATGACCCTGTGTGGGCATATAGCTCATTTGTGGGCGAGTTTCTGTGCATGCTTATTTTCTAAGAAAATAATCAAAATTGAAGACACATTCCTGATTTTTATGACTATTGTCTTATTAGGAATTTGGTGCATTTAAATGTGCATCACATGGTTTGTAGAAACATTATATGGAAGGGTAAAGAAGAAATGCAAGTGTTAATTTGTATGTATTGTAAAGGACAGCATGAGCTACTGAAGAGAACTCTAGGGAGTATATAGTGGCTTAGCTCTAAATCCAATTTTAAAAGTCTAAATTTAATCCTAACCTAAAAATAACTAGAACGTCAAAGGTGTACATTTCCATAGCATGAATAGGTTCATAAAATGTAGATTTCTTCATATTCAGTGCTATTTTATTTTTAAGACTTGGGGTATGATCTTTTGGGCAAAGGATTGGACCGTAAATATTAATAAAACCCACACTTGAAAAGCAAATATTTTAAAATCACATTTTGATGGAAATAAAATAACTACCTAATAAGATGAATCCCCAAAGTACCTAGGGCTATTTAAATATTTAGCATTATAAAATGAACTCCATAAAATTATTGCTTCCCTAAATAGAACATAGTCATTTTCTATTCTTCTTCCTAATACATAGCAGCAGGTTAATGTGCACTTTTTACTGTTCAGTTTTGTTGTTTTGTTTTTATTATGCTATGTCCTGCCCTTTGTGAAAGCCTGTGGCTTTCAATAATGAAGAGGGCAATGTGGCTGAATAAAAGCAGAGATGCAATCATGTAGAAGCAGTTAATTCAAAGTAGTAAGCTATTAAAGAAAGAAAGTTTACTAGAAGTAAAAACATCCAATTAACAAATTTGGGGAATGTGTAATCAAAACACATAGCTCAGAAGAAGGAGCTAAGAACTGTTTAGGGTGAACCCTCAGATAGATACTATTGTTCAATCCATTTACTGTTTTGTGTGTTTTTTTGTTTTTGTTTTTATTTTTTATTAAGTTATTCCATTTACTGTTTCATGCATTCTATATATCTGATCATTTTTGGTTTGATTTGGTTTGGCATTCTTCTATAACATGATGTCCTAACAGGATGTCCTATAAAATATTATTTCTCAAACTACCACCTTTATCAAAATTATCTTGGGAGCCTTCACTGTGAATCTACTAAATCTGTATTTCTGGGGATGAACCTGGGAATTTGCATTTTTACCCACCCCCCAAGTGATTCTTACATATATACAGAACTAAAAATCTGAAAATTACTGCAGTAGCTAACTGTGTTTGAGCGTAATTCCATTGCTTTTGTAATAATGCCTCTCTTTCTTTTTGCCTCAAGACCTATTTTTTCCAAGACCCAATTAAAAAACAACTTTCTAGATATTTTAAGACAGTTAGTTATATCTTCATCTGTAACCCTAACTCCATGAACCTGCCTTTATTATAGTAATTGTGGGTGTCCCAAAAGGCTTATGCAGATTTGTTTTAATAACTTCCCATAAACTAGTATAAATATGCTACAAACATCATTTGAAAATCAAATTATTTCAGTATTTTATTATTTAGTTTTGTTTACCTCAAATAAGTTTTTAATTTTAACATCAGTATGTGAGTTTTTATTTCTTTTTTTTCCTTTTTATTGAATTTATTGGCGTGACACTGGTTATGTGACAGTTTTTTAGACCTATGGAAAACCTCAGCCACCTCAGTCACCTGATAAATCTCCCTTAGACTTTGTCCTATGGGGTTATGTCAAAATTGTCAAGTATACATCAGTGCTTCATTCTTTGAATAATTATATGGTTAGGATTATAAATATAGTCCTTTTAGTCACTGAGGACCAGGAGCTGATGAACAGACATATCAGACATATTTGCAAAGTTTTAAATTTAACTTGAGCAATGTATAGCACAACACAGTGGTCATGTTGAATTTTAATAAGAAGTATACTAATATTTTAAAAATTTAAATAATTTACTTTTCACATGTTGATTTGTATAATTTTGTGACATTTATACTTTTAAAGTTATTAAAATATAAAACTGCATGAAGACTTTGGAATTCTACATATTTTATCTTATTTGTGTGAATGCCTATCTCCTTAAACTTCACTTCCCTAAGTCAGGAGTCATATTTTATTCAGTTTTGTATCCTTGGCACAATTGATAAATATTTGTTGAACTAAGAAGAAAAGTACATCTATAGCCCAGCTAGTGTGCTCAGTGGTTGAGCATTGATCCATGAGCCAGGTGGTCACAGTTCAATTTCCTGTCAGGGCACATGACTGGGTTGTGGGCTTGATCCCCAACAGGTGGCAGCTGATGGGTGATTCCTTCTCATCTATGATGTTTCTCTCTCTCTCTCTCTCTCTCTCTCTCTCTCTCTCTCTCTCTCTCTCTCTCCCTCCCTCCCTCCCTCCCTCCCCCTTCCCTCCTTCCTCTCTAAAATCAATAAAAACGTATTTTAAAAAAGGAAAGTACATCTATTATACATTGTCCAATTCATTCAATTATTCAATATCATTAAACTATAAAATATATTTGTATATATTTACTATTTTAAAATTTAGCATCAGACATATTAGTATATTTAATTATATTTGCTGTTTCATCCATTGCAGTTATTATCCTTTTAGATGTTCAAATTGCTCCATCTTTGCCACTGAGAACCTCTTCATAGTGACTTCTCAGTCCTACTGACAAAATCCACATATAGTCTTTAATAACTTTCTATCTTGTGTCACAATATAACCCAAACTCATCTTGTACATTTCCTATCCCAGATCAGAATCAGCCATTTTCCAAGAAGGCCTTGGAAATGGCATTTAAAGATCACTAACTGTGGAGAGTTTATTTATTACTATGTTAGCCATCATTTCTATGCCTTTTCAGTGAGCAAAACTAAGAAAAACATATACATATATGCATACATAATACATCAAGACACTAGGATTTTACTTTTTATATATGTATCTGTTTTCTCCCTGCTAAAATTACTTATCAATGACACCAAGAATGATAGGATGTAGTATCACATTGTTCAATTGCTTCATCCTGTAAAACACAACAGTTTTAATAAAATAACAGAACAACAACACTACTACCAACAAACAATACGATTGCTAAAAATAGTGTAAGATTTTGTCACACAGTTCCTTTTGTTATATTATACTAGGGATGTGCAAGTAAAATATTATATTTTAAAGAGACTTGAAATATGTGATTATTATGTCATTAGCAGGATATACATTTAGATAATATTTACTTTTGTCCTTGAGAATCCCTGTGAAGCTTGAATATTTAATCATATTGTCTGATTCTAGGAAGGCAGGTAAATAACGAAACTCGCATCCATTTCAGCTGAAGCTAGCTATAGAGACAGTATAGGGAAACTGGGCAACTGCCCAGCTTTTTTCAAATCATCTCTTCCCAGTGTAATTGTGTTTGAAGTTAATTTTGTAAAATTGGCCCCTTCAAATGCAGATGAGAGTACAAATGTACTTTGCAAATATAAATGTTTTATCTACAACTTGGCTCCTCTGTACATAATTCATAATTATTAAGAGTTGACTTTACATAAGTATATAGACATAGGTATGACTGTCTATATAGCTCCTTTGGCAAGCTTTACCTTTGTAACAAACTTCTCTTTTGGCACAAGAGCTCTTTAGAATGGCAAGGCCCAATCCGTAAACATTTCTATTAGTTTGGGAATAGAATCAGATCTAAATTTAACCTTTAAAATTCTGCCCCTGTTAAGAATACTTCGTCTGACAAGGTATTGTGGTGAAATGGCATTATGAAAAATTATGCAGAACCAGATTCCTTTTTGTTAAAATTAAGTTCAGGAGGGAAAATAAAAAGGACAATTATTCCTTGAAATATGCAGTACTATAGAATATGGATTTTTTTCAAAATTAGTCAAATTATTAACTTTATATTTTGAAATAAAGATTAAATTTTTAAATAAAGATACAGTAATTAATAGTTAAAATCTATCATTTACTGTATGTCAAATACTGTGCTAAGCCATTTGTCTCATTTTTTCATTTCTCATAACACCCTAAGTTTCTACTAATATTGTGCCTATTTCATAAATTCCTTGGAAAAAAACAGAACCATAAATATGAGAAGTTTCTAAGCAGAGATCACTTTGCTATGTTACCACTTTATTGTAAGTGTAGCAATTGCAGGTAAAAAGACAATGGTGATTTTTAAAAAATAATTTCAGGGAATCAAATTTAGACAAGAACTATAAACTTGGCATTTATTAGTAGCATGTATCAATTCTAATGCATAATGTAAAGTATATTAAGTAGCTTACAGTAGTTGCAAATATAAATGTATTTTTGAGATTTTGATATTGAAATAAATGGTAGTATTTTTCTTAATGTTCCAGTCTATAATAAATTAGTATTTGAAATGTTGGAAATATTTCAAAAATACATTTATCACATGTAAAAGTTTAGATAGAAAGTGGTTACAATAACTTTCCAATGATTGTTTTTACATCTATTTAATGTAAATTATTTATTTTATGTTTAAAATTAATTAAATTATAAATAATTGGAACAATGAATCGATGTTTCTCTTTCTCTCTCATCAATCAATCAATCAATAGATAAAAATAAGCTTAAAAAAAGAAAGAAAATACACAAGCAAAAATGAGAAAATCCCTATAACTGACTACCAGAGCTAACCACTATTGATATGTTGTGATATTCCAGATTTTTTTCCATTATTGCTGCTTTTGCTTGAATTATTAATACTTTTTTCAAATTGTAGTGTAATTCATAAGAAAGTATTTTAGGATGAATGCTTGATTTTTCTCAAAGCTAATGTCTATGTTTCTATTTTTAGGATTGTACTGTATATGAAACAGAAAATAAAATCCTTCATGTGGTAAGTATACTTGGATTTACTTTCATCTTCATTCGAATATATTTCTTTGTTTAACTAGTAATTAATAAAAATCTACAACCTATAAAAAGGTGAGTCTTGTATATTTCATAGGAAAAGTTCAAAAGAATCAAAACATAACAGGTTATATTATTTATAATTATTGTATCTTAACAGAAAAATATGATACAGTATTTAGAATGTAGCAGGGTTGGAGTATAGTATAGTAAAATAAAGAATCTAGAGAAAAGACAATTTGAAATCAGAATTTTTCATGGTTGATTTTTGACAGCAGATCAAAGAAAAGTATTTGGTTGTATCACAGGGATAATTCACCTCTATCATCATTTCTATGAAATAACTCATAAAATAATCAAACTGCCTTTTCTCTGATTCTATACTCACCACACAAACTTCCAATTTTAATTTGGCAATATTTGTTAAATAAATCAATTACTTTGCAGATATTTTATTACTAGAAATGAATGTGAGTGCATCATACTTTGCAGAAAGGCATATTATTTCTTCTTAATGCACATTTGGCTGCTTTTCTTTGTACATCCATGTCTTGGTTGATGCTCATATGCCCTTATAACTCCTTTACCTCTATTAGAAATGAGTGAAAGTATATATAACACTGAAGACATTTAGAAATGAATGCAATATATTCACTTTGACCTTGGCCAGTGTGATCAATGGTTGGAGTGTCAGCCTGAGAACTGAAGGGTCATTAAGTACCCTTTTGCAAAAATATATTTGAATAAATTTACCATATAAAATAAAACTTGAATTCCAGAATAGTAAAATTATGGTAGCAAAGGAATGGATGTGAAATACAACCAGATGAGATATTGTCACCCATGAGTTTATTGAAGTAGACAAGTGTTGCAGGCACACTACTGGGAGCAGCAGGGCTATGATGCAGAGTAAGTCTGCCAAAAAACAAGGTCTGAAATGGCTTCTCGGGAGTGTTTCTCAAGATTCAAAGACTGTGGTGAAAGATAGGAGTGAAGCATGTTAACTGTTTTATTTCATAACCATTCTATTTAATCTCTTTTTTCATTTAAAAAATATGAGTTCTTTATTCCTAAACTTCATCTGGCCTGGGAATATTGTGCCTTCTCTGCTGTCTAAACTAGAAATGGCTAAAACTGCGCAGAACCAATAGTTAGGTCTAAGAAAAAAGCCTGAAGGAGAAAATGAAGAGCTCATTTTAGACTTTGAAGATATAAGTACTAGGGTAGCAGCATGCTCCATAATAAAAGAAAAGTAATCATATTAATACTTTGTCTTTAGAGATTTCTTGAAAACAGTGGTAATCTAATGACTTCATTAAAATAATTTTGCATTGGTCTTCAAAAGGTCCCTGATGCTGTGAAAAGACAGCTTTGTCCATTATAGCTACATTCTTCTCTTAAAGCTGTGGTCTTGGGCCACTGCACACTGAAATTTTTTGAATGGTTGACATTTTGGTTGTAACTGTAGCATTTGAACATACAAGTTATGTTCAATTCACTAAAATGTGAATTCTAATACTGCGTTTTGTACATTGAAAGCATCAGATGGTTCTTTATTTCTATAAATAACATCACCCTTCTATCTTGCCCCCCTTCACTGTCTTTGTGGTCAACCTAAAGAAGGGTGCTAACACCGTTACTGAAATAGCATTGACTTCTTGTATTGTATTATATTACCTTCAGGTTTTGATACTCTGGTGGTTAATTGCCTTGTAAATTATTTTAAATGTAAATTAACTTCTCAACAACTGATGTCCTGTGCAAGAAAGAAGAAATCTAGATAGAATATGATGAAGATAGAAAATTTTTGTCTTTTGGGGGGACAAAAAAAGTATGTGTATATACTAAAGGGAATGTGGCCACAAATAAATAATTGAAATAATCTGCTTTTAGTGTGTCTTACTATGATTTGGTTAGACACTATGTACTAGATAAGTTGGTATATTTATGTTGGTGTTCTTGCTAGCATTACATTTGCTAGACACATTATGGATTGTTAAATGATAGTCACACTGACTCCGAATGTACAGTCCTTGTTCTCAAAAACTGTTTGTTTTTGTTGGGGAGTCGGAGGCAGAGTAATTTAGTAGAAAGTGCACCAAATTTGAGAGTTAAAAAGATTTGGTGTCCTGACCTCATTCTGGTACTTAACTAGCTCTTTACAAAGTAAATTAGCCTCTCTGATTAAGTTGAAGGATTGCAGCTTCTGTGGTTCCTAAGGTGTAAATAACATAATACTTTGATGACTAACTCACAGAATCAGTAGAAAGCAGTGTGCCCACATAAATTGAAGGATTGTCATCAACTGAGACCATTCTTTATGTGATCAAAGACACTGGATTATTTAAAAACTACACTTATAGTTATTGTAAATGTAAAGATTTCTTCAACAAGTTAATTGAATTCGTCTGGAGACAGAAACCACACAGTAACAAACAAGGGACGTTAATGCTAAGTAATTATCAAACCATGATAGAAGAATACTCATACACATGTAAAGAGACTCTAAAGCAGTGATGGCGAACCTATGACACGCGTGTCAGAGGTGACAAGCGAACTCATTTTTTTGGTTGATTTTTCTTTGTTAAATGACATTTAAATATATAAAATAAATATCAAAAATATAAGTCTTTGTTTTACTATGGTTGCAAATATCAAAAAATTTCTATATGTGACACGGCACCAGAGTTAAGTTAGGGTTTTTCAAAATGCTGACACGCCGAGCTCAAAAGGTTTGCCATCACTGCTCTAAAGCATGCCCTGGGACTGTACCCAAGGAAAGGAACTATCCCCTAGCCTAGGCTGATGTCAGCACTCATTGGAGCCATAGTGTTGCAGCTTCACTGGCTTGCCTAAGCAAGAGCTGATCCACAGTGGCCAGGCAAGCAGGAACCACTCCTCTAGGGTATAGGCAAGTGATGCTGCTGGGAGGACTCACAGAGCAAGTGGGGTACAACTGTGGATAAGAGGCCGAGAGGGCCACAAGATGGTGGTCACTAAACTCAGGATAAGGCTGTGAGGTCACTGAGGGACCACATGGTCTGGGAACCACTGGATTTCCCCCACACATGCATCACTGATGGACTGTGCATCAAGAGCAAGAAAAAGCAAAATGCAGCACAAGGAAACCTGAAGGAGAGGCCTCCTTCCCCCTGTGATGTCCCTCCACCGCCCTCTACTGACAAAAAACTTAACATTGTGCTCACTGTAAATGTAGAGTCCTGTCCATTATCACAGAGCAAGCACTGAAGGGTGAATTTGGAGCTGAGAGCCAATAAATTCATAACTGACACAGTGTGATTAGCTTTTTTCTCCATAAAAGCACAGATGGTAACTTTGAATTTCTCAGCTGTAAATGAAAATGTTGCTCCCAGGTCTCTGCTTTTCATTCCCTATTTGCCCATAAACTGTGTATATAGCGCCTGGATTTTCCAGACGCTCATCCAATTATAATGAACTGCTTTACTCCTGCTATTTGAATCTGAAATGAAATGAAATACTCTTCCTAATAACCTACATTTTAGTTGAGCTACTAAGATGTCCAGACCCTTGTTCATCTTGAGCCTGAAAGCCATTGTGCCCTCTAATGAGTGCTCTCTCATCTGGCTGGGACCCAATGCAAACCTGCCTGGCTCTGTTTCCTGCCCCTGAGAAAGCAAGCAAATAGAATGGAGATTTTCCCAGATCCAGCTCTGGTTTCCAGCTATTTCCCTATGAGAAATCAGAATGGTGGAACCTGCTGTCCCACTTTTAATTCAGACTCGACCAAGATGTCTTAGAGCAGTACTTACAAGTAAGTTGCAAGTGTCAAGGGTCCACTTCATGCTCATCAACGTAGGTACACATTTGGGGCTGACTAATGGTCTTTCACTGGTTGGTACTGACCTCATCATTGCTAGATGATTATTATTTTAAAGTGTTATTGCTTCTTTTCCATTATCAGGTACACAAGGTCGGCATGTTTAATGTCAGTGATGTCAAAGCCAAATATGCTACCAGAAATACTCTCCCAGGTTGTGAAATCCTTGAACGTAGTAGTTGGCATTTGAATCATGTAGCAGATACTTAGTGATTGTTAAGTGAATGAAGTGATGGTGATGGTGATGGTGATGGTGATGGTGGTGGCTGTGGCAAGGGCAGAGGTGACTGCGGTGGGAGTGGTGGTGGTGGTTTCTTTTAATTTTGCTAATTGTTTTGTTGTGTTTTCCCCTCACCATCAGAGTTTGAACCCTAAAGGGATTGTAGAGTTTTCTAGGCATTGTTGGAACAAAATTCACATGATCTTTATTAATTTGCAGCTGCAATTGCTTTATGAAGCTGCTTGAAACTCTTAATTTCGCTGTATACAGATATAACTTTTATGTTGAGTTAAAATTGAAATTTTATTCTATTATATTAGTTTTTAAGTTTAAAAAATTGTTTCTCCATCAGTTCTCTTTTCTTATATGAGCAAAAAAGTCTTCTTGTGTAGGGGCACATGTATATAGAATAATACTTTGGAATACCAGTTTAAATTCTTTTTACCAATAATGTATTTTTATTGATTTTAGAGAGGAAGGGAGAGGAAGAGATAGAAACATCACATGAGAGAGAATCATTGATCGGCTGCCTCAGGCCTGGGCGGGGGCCAGAGCCAGTGATCGGGGGGAGATGGGGGTCCCCTGTCCAAGCCTGACATCTCTGGCGGAGGTGTCAGGCCTGGGAAAGGGGCCAATCAGGTGATCAGAGGGAGATGGGAGTCCCCTGCCCAGGCATGATTCCTGGGCCAGAGGCCTCAGGCCTGGGCGGGGGCCAGAGCCAGTGATCGGGGGGAGATGGGGGTCCCCTGTCCAAGCCTGACACCTCTGGCGGAGGCGTCAGGCCTGGGCAAGGGGCCGATCCTGCGATTGGAGGGTGATGGGGGTGAACGCCTGAGGGCTCCCAGTATGTGAGAGGGGGCAGGCTGGGCTGAGGGACACTCCCCCCCCCCACACACACACCCAGTGCACGAATTTCGTGCACCAGGCCCCTAGTTTGAAATATAAAAACTGGAGAAAATCATAATACCATTAAATCCATCCTGTGACACACTTCTGTTTTAAAAGGTTCTTAAGTCATAGCTAATCCTGTCCATTACTGCTGTTCAATCACTAATTATTTTTTCGCCATCTTAGGTAGATTATAACAGAATCCAGAGGGTCAGCTATGACGCCATTGCAATTTTATGTTCCCCTTAGTGTTATTAAAGGCATATTATTGAATGGATTAGAAAACTGTAGTACATCTACACGATGGAATACTATGCTGCTGTAAAAAAGAAGGAACTCTTACCATTTGCAACAGCATGGATGGAACTGGAGAGTATTATGCTAAGTGAAATATGCCAGTCAATGAAAGAAAAATACCACATGATCTCACTCATTTATGGATAATTAAGACCATTATAAACTGATGAACAAAAATAGATGCAGAGGCAGAGCAACATCGAACAGACTGTCAAACTACAGCGGGAAGGCCGAGAAGGATTGGGGGGTGGGTAAGAGATCAACCGAAGGACTTGTATGCATGCATATAAGCATAACCAATGAACACAAGACACTGGGGGGTTTGGGAGGCCAGGGGAAGGTCAAGGGAGAAAAAAAAGGAGACATATATAATACTCTTTGTCATACTTTAAGCAATAAAACAATTAAAATAAGGCATATTATATACTAGGATTTAATTTTAGTTTCATACTATTTATTCTATTTTTAGAACTAAGATAAATAGAATGTAAAATCTTTTGGTATAAATACTGCAAAAATGGCAGAAGAATCTCCCTCATATGAGTGGTTACCGGTCATCTTTTATCTAGAGGAAGCGTTCCTTTTAATGCTAAAATTGCTTTAAGTTTCCCCAGACTGTCTTTCACAGTATCCATTCTATTACTCCTTATCTAAACTGCATTCTAAATTGGAAAGCTCATCTTATATTTCATTAAACTATGTAGTTTAAACATTATATAATATCCATTTAATACAGACATGAATTTTTAACAGTACAAAATGAAATTAATGAAAAATAAGTTGAGATTTAAGGATTGAAATAAGCATAATGATTAACAATTCCAGTCTTTCTTTTACCAAGGCAATGACCTTGATAGATTTTTTTAGCCTTTCTTTCAAAAATACCTGCTTCAGGAAGTTGTTATAAGGATAAAAGAGATAATGACTATAAAGTATTTAGCATTGTGCCAGATACATGGTAGGTGCTCTATAGTATTGATGTTAATTTGCAATAATAAAAAGAATGCATTTTTCTTGTTGTATAATAGTTAATTATCTTTTCCTAGAATATATTAGGTAACAGTAGGTAACACTTTGTTTTAAAATGATAACAACATAGTATCACACGATTTCATTGAATGCACACATTTAATTTTTATAAGAACATGGTAAATAACTTCCCTGGAACTTTGCCATTGCAGTCTTAATGTGGTTTCCTGCAGTGGCTTGATGTATGCTGAAGTAATGAGTATAGAATTAGCATATAAAGCCAGACTATTTTATACCCCTTCTAATTGGCTTATTTAGTCAAGTGCCAAATGGTGCAATATAAAAGGTTCTAGTGCATTATCTCTAAAACAGACAGCAGGGTTCTAGTGGGGTTTCTTTTCTAAGTCTTTCTGTTATTAGTTTCCAAGATCTTTAATCTATTAAATCCTGGTAGCTTTGCTGGTAAAGTCAATGTTTTACACATCTTTTGTATTCCCGGCAGACGTAGCATATAGCAGGTATTTGGCAAACAAAATTACTCAAGAAGAGGAATCTGAAACAATATTTTGCAACTTAATATAATGGGTTTAAATGTTATTTTCTTTTTTGTAGAAATGTCTACAGTCTAGTATTAAGGCCTTTTTTTCCTACACCACTTCTAAGTGTTTCCAATGTGTGAATAGAAGGGCTACTACTGCTCATCACCAGTGTTATATGAGGCCCTGAATGTTTTAATACACACATGTTAAGCCATTTATATACATCCATTACCTTCGTATTTATTGCTACATTGGTCTCTTTTGAAATATGCCTCAATTTGTAGAAACCACAAAGGGTCCTTTATAGCATACAAATTAGTAACCTTCAGGTTATTATGCAGTCCAAGTATCTTATATGGAAATGCTTCAGAATTAACAATGTTATATCCCCCCTTGAGTTTAAGAGAAAATAAGAATGAAGATGTAACCACATGTGGGAGGAAATGAATAGTTAAAAGATTAAAAATGAAAAATAAAGATTAAAAATGACCAAAAGTGTTTATCTTCCTGTCAAAGAACAGCAATTTGAACTGCAGCCAATTTTTAAATGTAAAGAAAAATGCCATTCTGTCCTTTTTCCCATGGCTGCTGCTGATATTTTCAAGAGTTTAAAAAAACAAAACACCACTCCAAGACTGGGATCCCAGGATGGGCTACATAATATACGAGACCCAGTGCAAAATGAAAATGTCAAGCCCATTGTTCAAAACTAAGAATTCCAAGATGGCAACAGCACAGCATAGTGCTAAGTGCAGTACCTTGTGTGACTTCCCTGTAGGTTTCCCCGTTTGGGTGAGAAAAGGGGGTGTTCCTGTTGGCACTTTGGTTAGCAGCTCTTCAAGGTAATTTGTATCTGCAAGCAGTGAGATTTGAGCCTGAGAGAGTGAGAAAAGAGCTGTGAACTCTCCATCATGACCATGCAGTGTGATTACTGGTCATTGTAAGATGGTCAATGAGGTCATGGGATTAAGAATAATGACATCATTCATCCCAGGAGTAAGGATTGAGCCCTTGGGAGAGTAGAGAAAGCAATAGGAGGGATAAAAAAGCATTTATTTAGTGTCTTCTTTTGATAGCAGGGCTCTTTTTTAAACATACACTATCCTGATTTTTCATGTAAACCATAGAAAGTAATTTATAATACCCCATTTTTTACATGAGGAAACTGAGCCTCAAGGATATAAAATAACTTTCTCATGGTCACACAGCAAATAATTAGCAATGTGATGATTGCCCACATCTGTCTTTAAGCCCAGATTCTCTACTGCACCAGCTAATGTTTGTCTTTAGGGACTGATAGCCACAATAAAAGTGCAGCCTTGAATAGCCGATGCAAAAAGCATGAGTGCAAACAAGAAGGGAAATTTAGCCTGGCTATTTCTGTCTTGTGAAGAAGCTGAGTCCTGCACAGACTGAGACCATGGTCCAAGCACAGAATGCAGTAATGACAGGCAGAAGAAACTGTCTTCCTTACAGTAGGGTAGTACAGTGGTTACAGAACAAATGTAACATGTTGGAGATGGATAGAAGATAACGACTTGATTGCTACAAAAGAAAAGCACCTCCTACAATAGGGCAGAAAAACAAAAAACAAACAAACAAAAAACCTTCAAATGATGGACACCAGGCTTCTTTAAGTACATTGTCTGTGAAGCATATGAGGGCCACCATAATTTAGGATAGTATATTCCAAGATTCATTCACTAATGTTCCACTTTCTTCATGAGTTTACATTTCCAAGTCTTAATCATACCAGTATGGATATACCTTATTTTAAATCTATTGTTATTCTTATCAGTATGAATGGATTTCTCCCAATTAAAGCACTAGCTTTCTTTCCTGCAAGCCACTCTACTCATTATTAAAGCTCATTTGCTCTTCAGTTTATTCAACTCATATTTATTGATTACCTTATATGTTCTAGGATCTGTCTACCTGGTGTGGGTGGCAGGTGGGAGTGGGGGAGGAAGTGAAATTAGAAATGAGTAAGACACGGTTCCTGTTCAATAGGGCTTCAGAATGTAGTTATCATACAATTTTAGACTGTTCAAAGAATGCTGAGAATGCAGGATTGAAGGAGTGCCAAACTTTGCCTGGAGGTGGTGGGAAACTTTATACAGAGGTAACCTTGAACAGGAAAGTCTAGATGAATAAGTAGGAGGAGTTCATCAAGTGGATTTGCAAGACTCATTTTCCTTGTGCCTTGGCTGAATTTTTTTTAACTATTCTGATCATAATATAAAAGACATAAATTTTTAAAAATTATTTAATTCAGTTCAGTCCGATGGTTGTTATAAAGTTCTTGGATTGTTTAGAAACAATCATTTTATGTTAGATCTGATGAATCAAATAATGGAACTAAAATATAATAATACCTCTGTTGCATATTTTTATGTATAGTTCTTGTATCCATAATTTAGAATATAAGTGTGTTGTGTGCATGTATTTTTTCGCCTGAATATCTTTTTATATAGATTTAATGGAATAAAATGCCAAGTACTGTTACTGTTTCTTTTATTTTTTCTTGTAAAAAAGGTATAACATAAAGTTATTAATGTGTTACAACATTTGTTTATCATATATATTTTTTTTTGCTTTCAGTGTAAAACTCTTTCTGGAGTCTGTGACCACATCATATCCCTGTCTTCAGATCCTCTGGTTTCACAGTCAGCCCACCTGGAAGTGATTCAGCTGGCAAACATCAAACCAAGTGAAGGGCTGGTAAGAGATACCATATTTTTCAAAGCCACCATTCATCGGTGGACAGCTAAAGATGTGGGCAAAGCAGCTTCTGAATATGGGAATACATGAATTTTAACAAATTTTGAACATTTTGGTAATTTTTTGTGAAGGAGCTAGGTAGTTGGAGTTTGTCATAAGAAATTTTATAAAGATAAATGAAAATGAAAGAAAAGTAAGCATGGTGATTTCTGAATTACCCTGTTTACTTTGGTAATAAGTTAGCTTTTATTGCATTCTTTCACCTCCTACCAAAGTTCCGTTGGTTTAAAGGAAGTTTAAATTAAGAGTTTTATAAAAACCATACTGTCACACCCATGCAAGTGGGTGTTTTGTTTGTTCTGCTTTGGTTTGTTTTGCTTTTAATAGGTCTCTCTTCCCTTAGGGTGGGTAAACTGAACAAATGTGATATTCTTTATAACTCACATCCATTCTTTCCTATAAGGATGAGTAAGAAGGTGGATCTTGCCAAAACTAGGCTAACATCCATGAGATGGATTTTTTTTTATTATATAATAACTAGAAGCCTGATGCACAAAATTCATGCAAGAGTAGGCCTTCCTACCTCTGGAAGCTGGGACCTGGGCTTCCCCCTGGCACCCAGAACCAGGCTTCCCTCACAGCCCCTGCTTTGTCCGGAAGGACATCCAGTCTAATTAGCATATTACACTTTTATTATTATAGATAAAGGTAGTCATCTTCTATATTCTGTTCACCTGATTAAAAAGTGTATTGTTTCTAAATGTAACCCAAGGGAGAGCTCTTCGTTAAATCTTCAGAAAGAAAACATATACAATTAATATTAAGGGGACAGAGAAAATGGACACCTACAAAAGGTCTGCTTCCAGTTACAAGACAGAAAAAAACAAAACAAAAAAAACAAGAAGCTGGCTGGAGAACATCTTACCTATAGATAAATTTTCCAAGAGTACATTCAATTAATGATATTTTAGAAAATAGATATCTTGGAAATTAGCATTAATAATTTAATTCAGAATATATATTATTAAAGATCTTTAAGCAGCTTTAATTTTTATGTGGTGTTTCTTCTTTAATTAAATATATATATAACTCTTTCAGAGGGCAAACCCTTCATTGGCCACCAGTGATTTTCCAGTTTGAAGCCTTCTCTTCTATAGAGTGACTTTTCTTCTGATATTTGGAAATTTACTTTTGGATAACCATAGTTCCTCAGGCTTCTGTGGCTTTTATTGATATTTTCCTGGGATGACGGAAAGCAGCATATCAAATATAGCCAGCAATCATGTCATCATTGTAACCTATAAGTGTTATATCTAACTTCAATTAATTTTAAGAGCTTATTTGGAACATGTATACACATATTTGAAGTAATACTTATGATTTTAAATTTTTACTATTCCTTTTAGTCCAGTTTTATTTAAAGCATCTTTCAACCTATAGTATAAAAATTTTCCTTTCTACAACTCCCTTTTCAGTTGTTATGAAGGAAGAGAACCTGTCTAAACATGATTTGTAGAGTGGGAAATTATGAACTAACTAGGGCCGTGGTCGGCAAACTGCGGCTCGCGAGTCACATGCAGCTCTTTGGCCCCTTGAGTGTGGCTCTTCCTAAGCCTTAGGAGTACCCTAATTAAGTTAATAACAATGTACCTACCTATATAGTTTAAGTTTTAAAAATTTGGCTCTCAAAAGAAATTTCAATCATTGTACTGTTGATATTTGGCTCTGGTGACTAATGAGTTTGCTGACCACTGAACTAGGGGCACAGTGCATGAATTCGTGCACTTTGAAAACAACTGTGGGTAAAGAGGCGGTGGTAGGCACAGGGGCAGGTTTCAGCCCATCCTCTGCACCCCTGCTCGGCCCCTCCCACCACAGCCCCTGGTTCCCTATCTGCCCGCAGCCCCGTTCCCTCTGCCACCGCTCCCATTCACTGACGGTACCTGCCTGCTCACAGCTGCTGACTGCATGGCGCCAGCACCAGTAGCAGGTGCAAGTGGCAGCTTCTGCCCTGATCACCCCTCAGGAGCAGGGGGAGGTGGAGAAGCCCGCAGGTGCGATCAGGGCCAGCAGCCACTCGCACCCACTGACGGCATCAAATGATCAGGACCAGCACCAGGCATTGCCAGCAGTGGGTGCGAGCAGCAGCTCTGGCACCAGCAGCAGGTGTGAGCACCCGGTGGTACCATGGCATGCAGGAGCAAAGAATTTTCAGTAACCAGCAGAGGCTCACCCCGATGACAGCAATGAGCACCTTGCTTTGATCTGGCACCCCTACTCACCTCCTCCACCATCCTGCTACAGTAGATGCCCACTATGTTCCACGCTCTGCCACCTGCTGCCGACGCCTGCCATGTTCCACGTGCCCACTGGTGGTCAGCACACATCATAGCGCTCGGTTGTTTGGTTGTTCTGCCGTTTGTTCTATTTGCATATTAGGGTTTTATGTAGAGAGATTATTATGTTAGACTGGGAATCAGGAGGCATGAATACAAATCACTTCAATAAATATTTCTGGGAGTGTGATTTGGAAGATGTGGAGGAGTAGATTTAACTTCCTTGGCCTTGATCTATTCATCTATAGAATTTTGGGAGCAGGAAGGGTAAACTAGATCATCTTTAAAGCTCTCTCTCGTTCTATGAGCCTGCAGTTCTAAGTATGGTATTGTTCTGAGAACAGAGCCTGATTATTTCCCTCTAATTTCTACTGAAATCATGGGGAATGGGGGAGAATAGGTACGTGAAGTGAGTCAACAGGATGCTAATTAATGGACTTTAGGAAATCTTGACATTTTAAAATGAAGTTATAGCTCTGGACAGGCTTTTTATTTTTTAAACTAGGGGCCCAGTGCACGAAAGTCGTGCACTGGGTGTGGGGGGGAGAGTGTCCCTCAGCCCAGCCTGCCCCCTCTCACATACTGGGAGCCCTCAGGCGTTGACCCCCATCACCCTCCAATTGCAGGATCTGCCCCTTGCCCAGGCCTGACGCCTCTGACAGAGGCGTCAGGCCTGGGCAGGGGACCTTCATTTCCCTCCATCACTGGTTCTACCCCCAGCCCAGGTCTGAGGCCTCTGGCCCAGGAATCATGCCTGGGCAGGGGACCCCCATCTCCCTCTGATCGCTTGCTCCACCCCCCGCCGAAGCCTGACACCTCTGACCCAGGCTTCAGGCCTGGGCAAGGGGACCATCATATCCCCCCAATCCCTGGCTCCGCCCCCCACCCAGGCCTGATGCCTCGGCCAGAGGAGTTGACCCTCATCACCCTCCGATCACCAATCACCGGGTCGGCCCCTTGACCAGGCCTGAGGCCTCCGGCAGAGGTGTCAGGCCTGGGCAGGGGACCCCCAGCTCCCCGCGGTTGCAGGCTCCGCCCCTGCCCAGGCCTAACGCCTCTGGCCTAGGCATCTGGCCCGGGCAGCGGGGACCTGCAGTGGCAGCGGGGGACGCCGCGATCGCGCGGGCTCCGCCCCTGCCCCTGCAGATCACCTCGTCCGGCCCGGGCAGCGGGGACCCGCAGCTGCAGCAGCCCCGTGATCGCGGGCTCCGCTTTAGGCCCAGGCAAGGGACCCCTAGCTCCCGGGACTGCCAGCTTCGACCGTGCCCAGCTCCCATCGCTGGCTCCACCCCTTCTTCCTGCTATCACTGGCCAGGGCAGAAAAGGCACCTGATTCTCCGATCATGGCTGGGGGGCAGGGCAAAGGCGGCCCCAGGGCCGCCTTTGCCCTGCCCCCCAGCTCTTAGCTCCCCCCTGGGTTTCCGGTCACTGTCAGTGGCAGGGGGCTTCTTCCTGCTTTCCCTTTTGCCTCCCTGCATTGTGCCTACATATGCAAATTAACCGCCATCTTGTTGGCAGTTAACTGCCAATCTTAGTTGGCAGTTAACTGCCAATCTTAGTTGGCAGTTAATTTGCATATAGCCCTGATTAGCCAATGAAAAGGGTAGCGTCGTATGCCAATTACCATTTTTCTCTTTTATTAGTGTAGATTTGAGAGAGGTAAATCTAGATCTGCTTTTGGGAATAGTCATAAACATAAAAGGCCAAGAAATGGATTCAGTAAAATTGTCTGGGAAAGAGCTAGAAGATAGAAACGAAGAAATGTGTTTAACATTTACCAGGTATTTTCCTCACAACTCTATACAGTAGGTATTAATCTTCTCATTTAGCAAATGAGAAAATAGAATCACAGATATTCTCCACTTTGCCCTGTGTCACATATAGGTAATATACAATAGAGGCAGGGTTTCCATCCAAGTAAATTTAAATGAAGTGCATCTGAATAAAGCTTATTCCATTATCCCATATATAAACTGAGAATTGCTAAAGGGGGGTGTGAAGAGTTTAGGAGGATGACAGCAGCACTTCATTGGGAAGATATTTCAGATGGAAAAAAGAAAAAACTGAAATGTTGAATATTCATAAGCGTTAACTACAAAACTATTTCCTATTGTTGATGTTAAAGGGGGGATGACTAAATATTTCACATGACTTAATTTTTTAAATTAGCAACTTTTAATTAAGTTTACTCAGTCACATTTGAAGAAATAGATTTGAGGGTTTTGGTAACATTTAGCTTGTGCTTAGCTATAGGAAGTGTATAAATGGTAAATGAAGGAAAGAAATAGAAAGTGGTGGGAGAATACCAAGCTTTAATGACGTTTAAATAGCTTAGAAACAGCTGCTGAAGGTCTTCTGCCAGTTTCAAAACAAAGGCAGAAGGTAGCTGCTTTGTTCTTTCACTGATAAACTGGATAGATCTTTTATCATCTCTCTACCTAATTAGTCAAATCTCCTAGGATTTCTTAGATTTGAGAGTCCTGAGCATTATAAGGAATGGTGGGAAACATGTTTATTTATGATTTAAAAATATGGAACTAGTTTCTAAAATGCTTTTAACAACAATCAGCAGAAAATTAAAGAAGGAAATGGCACCTAAACTTATCTAAACTAGATTAGAGCCAACAGCTAGATTGAAGAGAAAATAAAGGGTGTTATGGGCTGGGGTCATCTTTTGGGGAAGCCTTGGCCTTAGAGAGTTCTTTTGCTACTTAGGCACTTGGACTTTCTCCATATATCTCTTATTTCATTGACTTGATTGTGAGGTTTGTTTGGCTTCCATTGGTTAACCAACGTTTGGGGTTTGGGGATATAGTGAACCAAATGTCACTTTGGCAAGCTGAGCAGGAGACAGGGAGCTGTTCAAGTAAGCTCCAGAATTAATTATTTTTTGGGGGGGGAGGGAATGAAAGTTTTTTCATTAAATGAAAACAGATTTGTTTCAGTTCCAGAAAAGAGCCATTTGAATTATGTTTTCTTGCTGTTTCTCCTTTTCTCAGAGGTGAACAAGTGATCATAAGTAGTTTTGGAATCTACATTATTCAGAAGTTGATTAGTTCAAAGTTCACCCAAGCAACTTGTTTCTTCTCTTTCTTTTGGTGCCTCATTTTTGGCCATTTTTTTCTCATTGGTACTCCCAGAGGGAGATCAAAAGGATGAAGAAGTTAGTTTCAATTTTTAAAAGCAGTTACAAAAAATGGTTTATTGAAGTTAGAAGTGAAAGTATTACATAAAACCAAATATCTTCATTATTTGTAGCATTTTAAAAATGTGCTTTAGTTCCATTCTATTTCTTATAACTATGAAGTTTCTAGAATTGAACTCTGTATACATAGTTAGATCTTTATTTAAGCTTTTAAACGTTTTTATCCATCTGAAAAAATTAGTTTTAGTATAAATTATATAACACTTAATTATGCATAAATAGCGATGAAAGCCTCTTCCTATAGCTAATAGATACTTGCTTTAGCTTACAATTGCCATTTTTAAGTTCCTGATATGCACAATAATTACAAATAGATTTTATCTCCAGAATCATAACTAGATTATCTCCATGAGTTTTTATTATCCCAATAACTATAATGACTTTTTCTAAACATTTATCATAGGATACTAGACTTTCTCTATGATCTAATTATTTATGAGATTATTTAGAGCTCTTGTCAAACACACTAATTCATAATCAATAATGCACAGTGTTGAAAGAAGTGTGGAGAGAAATATATTCAACTTTAGCTTACAGTTGTCATAAGTGATGGGTGATTAAAGTAAATTGTAAAATATCATATTCAGTTACTCTTTATAACCGCATTGCACATAATACATGTTTGCTGATCATATATGCATAACCCATAGACACAGACAACAGTGAGGTGATGGCCAGTGGGAAATGGGGGCGGGAGCTGGGTGGAGGTGGGCAAAGGGATAGGAGGGAATGGGTACATCTGTAACAGTGTCAACAATAAAAGTAAAGTTTAAAAAGGGTTCTTAGTGTTTAAAAGTAAATGTTGAACAGTTCATGTTTCACTTTAATATCTGTAGTTGCCAAATAGTATGTTAGATAAGAAAAGTGAAGGAGTACAACTGCCCTAACTATTAATCAATAAATCAGGAGTCCAGTCTTGAAAATATGGTACGGAGTCAGAATGCCTTGGCTTAAAAACTGACTTCACCACCTTGGGCAGGTTCCTCAGCCTCAAAGGCTGCTGTGAAATGAATATCAAATACTTAAAACAGTCCCTGGCACATTTTAACAAGATATTTAACAAATAATGAGTGATGATTGTTTTGTATGTCCAAACAATATATATTGGGGGTTTTTGCTGTCTTTTTCTACTTTATCTTCTCACACTTCCTCTATTTAAAAAAACTAAAACCAAATTTAGTGTTTAGTGCCGGGGTCCAACCCCAGCGGGTCCAGGGGTCCCCAAAGGCGTGGACGGAGTCGGCGAAGAAGGAAGGACACGGAGACAGTGTTCAGTTGATCAGCAGCCTAGCCAGGATCTCCAGCCAAGTTCTGGTCTGGATCTCCAGAGAGGTTCTGCTTCGGATCTCCAGCGAGGTTCTGTAGCCATGTTCCCTCGCTAGGTTCTTCAGCCAGGTTCTGTCCAGGTTCTAGTCAGGTTCTCTTACCAATTTCTGTAGTCAGGTTCAGTCCAGGATCTTTTGCCATGTTCTCTCCAGCGAAGTTCTTCTGTCTGTAGGTTCTGTGTAGGTTCTGTCTTCTTGGCTCTCTTCTAAGTTCTGTGTTCTAAGTCCTGTCTCTTTCTGTCTTGTTACATCTGTATTTATACCAGTTGATTCAATCCTATCAATCTCTATTCCAAAGGTTAGGGCGTTTCTTATCTCCATTCCAGGGAGTAAAGATTATGTAGCTTAAGCATGATTGTTCATAGTTAAAGTGATTAATTACCCGCCTGGCACTTAGTTGAGGGGTTTTATTCCCTCCCTAACTTCAGGAGAAAATCCCTACCTGGGGATTCAACCTTTCTCGGAGGGGTGACCTTAGTTAAAACACAGCGCCAAGAAGGTGAGCAAACATATTAAGAACCGTATGCCATATATGCCAGGTCCCTTGAAACAGCAAGGATGGACCGGCTCCCGGCAGTTTAGCTCTTACAAATATGCTTTAAGATCCTTTATTAAATATGTAATTTTATTAATCCTCAGGGCAGGGGCAATAACTGTAAAAATCTTGTCCTCTCCTCTGCTGAGTCCTATAATAGCATCCTTATATTTACCTTCCAATATATAATGGAATAAATAACTTCAAAAGTATGTTTTACACTTGTTACCAATGTAAGCATGAATATTACCATATGGTCATTGCCAAGGACTACTAGCCAATTTCTTAATTAATTTCTATTTGTACTTGTGTTGAGGTTAGTAATTTATTTTATATAGTGAAGAACTTTCACTTAAGAAACTAGAGTTCATAGTTAAGTAAACATCTTTTAAAATTACATTCATTTTGTTTCACATTGGTGAGCCAGGCTCAACCATTTTTGGAACGTTACTAACATTTTGAACACAATGAGATTATTAAAATGACTTTTCAGAAATAAAATCTACATGGTGACTTTTTAATAATTCCATACCATCAACTTTACTGCTTCTTGTTGTTGTTTTTTATTTCTTACATATTATCAATGAAAACACATGTATATTTAGGTCTTTAGATATATAACTAACATAAAGGTATGGAAAATTAACATTATATTTCAGACTTTAAATTTATTAAAATTGGTATTTTTTTAAAATCAGTATTTTGAAATGCAAAGCACTTTTATATGTAATGCTTAGGCAATTTTTCCCCAAAGAGAAATTAAAGTAACGGAATCTTCCTTAGAAAGGAAAAAAAGCCATTCACAAAAAATAATCTATTTTTTTCTGATTTACTTAAATAAAAATATTTAAAAATTTTAAATATGAATACTTTCTTGTGATATTTTTTCCTTTAAGGTCCTATCACTGTCCATAATTTAAAGTTTTTGTTTGCTCTAAAAGTTTACACAATTTCAGGATTTCTGAATATTCTTTAATTTTAATGAAACTTTTTCAAAAATGACTTTATTTATAAATGGAAAATGGAATCCTATCCTCTTTATTGGGAGAAGTGGTTGCCACGCATTACCTCTTAATTACTGATATAGAGATGATTGGATGTAATTATTAAAATGGCATCAATAAGAAATAAAGGCAGAAAATGCAGGATACCACAAAAGAGCAGGAGAAAAAAAGTTGATCTTACCAGTATTTTATCACTCTTCTGTCTCTTTAGTTGTAGTTGAAGTGGCACTGTAGAAGCCTACTTTGTATTGTGTAATATGTATCAATTAAAATAAGCTTAATAGCATACCAATGTTTGAATTTTTCATTGTAACTTTTCTTTTCCCACAGAACATATAATACAGATTTGGGGGCAGTGAGGTGTGTTCTTTCGTCAGGGTATTGCATTATGATACTGCATTTCATAGGCAATTCACTTACCAAGTAGTTATTTGATTAAGCTGTGTATAGCTTTTTGCGGGGCAAACATTAGAAGTCAGCACATTCATATAGGAGTTTCTTACCAGTTTAAAGACATCATTATTTAATCATGGATTCATTCCTGGGGCATATGGCAATTTTAATTTAATAAGGTAGTCAACAGGATTGTAATAACTATGTATACTATCAGGTGTGTACTGAAAATATCAGGGGGAACACTTTATAAGATATATCATTGTCTAACTGCTATGCTGTACACCTGAAACTAATACGAAATAATATTGAATATAAATTGTAATTGAAAAATAATTTTTTTAAAATTTTCAACGAAATAATAATTTGATAGAGTAATTTTTGTAAATGAGTTATGATATACTTGGAAATATTCCAGTTGCTTCACTTTTTTTTCTGATGCTGTTTTTTTCTTAGGGTATGTATATTAAATCAACGTATGATGGCCTCCATGTAATTACTGGAACTACAGAAAATGTAAGTATTGTAACATTTCAAAGGTTTGGTTTTTCCTTGTATTGTTAAACAACTTATATGTCTTACATAATTACATTTGACTTTTGAGGGCATGAACTAATTAGGAGACAAAACTAAAAAGACATTGAGTTAGTAATGTCTTTGGGAGAAATTCAGTCAGTTTATTTAGTTTAGAATAGCTATTTACTTAAAGTGAATCAGATGTTTTCTGTTTGCAGCCAGAGATTTGTCCTTGTTAATACGTATTTTCTGTTTCATGACAAGTTATTGCAACATCCAAAAGAATCCATTTCCATCTGTCAAATAGTTTATTTATATTAAGAAACTTAGCTCACATAAGAAGGAAACATTAGATAAGTCATGCTTTCTGAATACTTGGTGTATATTTCAGCTTAATTTAGTGGATGGAGCATGGTATAGCTCAGTGGTTTTCACAGTGAGGACCTCCCTGGACAAGCAGTATCAGCCTCCCTTGGGAACTTGTTAGAAATGCAAATTCTCAGACCCAGCCAGTAAGAACTGCTGGCAGTGGGTCAGAGTGCTAGGTCCTACAAGCAGTTCTGCAGCTTAATGGCAGTGTAATTTTTGGCAAATCACTTACCCTCTCATTAAATTGTTTCCCTAATCTATAAATTGGAAATAATATCATATATACTACATAGCTCACTAAATTGTTCTGAAAATCAAATAAGCTAATAAACATGAAAGACTATGCTGTAAGAGCTACAGAAATGTGAAATCATCATGTTGGGCAGTAACACGATCAGTATAATAGACTTGAATTGCATAATAAATCATTATTCCTGCATTGGATTTTCCCAGATATCCACCCTACTCTTTTAAGAAGGTGCAAAGCTTTGAATTTGTTTCCTTTTAGAAATTCTGACAAATTGCATCCTTATGCTGTGTTCCTTCAAAGTAGGCCGAGGTGTGGAATTAGTTAATCTCAATTTTATTGATCTCAACATTTTACTAGCATTTTCTTTTTAAAAATCAACATGGTCACCTAATTCTCCTATTACTTTATTTACTGATCCCCTCACCCCCGCTTCTCTGTGAATGATGAAATATATAATAATAAGTTAGAGTTAGACTGCTGTACTGACTTCAATTCTAGTATTAAATGAGAGTTAAATGGGGTCAAGAATATAATTTAAATGCATGTTGTGAACTATTTAAATGTTTTAATGCAGAGAGTTGCTGTAAACTATATGCTTTTCATTGATTGATCATTCTCGTATACTTGTGTATTTATTTGTTTGTTTTAACAAACTTTTGTTATGTTTCAAGCATTGGCCTAGGTATAGAAAGAATTTAAAAATTAAACTAGCTTTGTCGTTAAGGAGTGCAAGTAGGGGGTTATCTATGAACAAGCTATAAAATTTGCATAGATGGACAAAGGAAAGAATAGTAAATACTGCCAAGTGAAATCAGAGAACGAATCACAACTTAAGATTTTGAACTGTATCTTGAAGAATTGGTAGGAACATCATCCCTATGTTGTCTGTTGTCTAAAAAATAAAAGTTGAGTACTATACATTGATCATATTAATTACTTAGAAATATTTGATAAGTGGACAAGTTATCAAAGAAAGATGGATTCTGTGAGTGGTTAAGATATGAACCAAATATTAATAGTCCGTCACAATTCTTTTTTCTTTAAAATATTTTACTGTTTTTGGTACCCTTAGTCACTTATGATTAGGGGTCATTTATGATTAGCTGCTCACTAAAGTGACTAAGTTATTTTGCTTTGCTGTGCCCTACTTTCTTATTTTCTCATATAGAAAATGAGGGATTTAAACAAAATGATCTTTAGGATCCCTTTTAAAACTGGAAGTCTATAATTTATAGGACTTAGTCCCTTTTTCACTTATCTGTGCAAAAAGTCGTTTTCGTTTCCTTAAATTTTGTCAATCAATTATCATTTTCTCTTATATCATGATTAGAGCCATTAGCTTGATATTTTTCTTTAATACTGTCCTTTAAAAAGATCAATTGTTAGCCAGGTAGCACAAGGACTGACTCTATAGTTACAGCTCTATTACAGTAATGATTTACAAACTTTTCAGAATTATTACATGCTATTTGTCTGAATTGGTAATATACCCACCTCCTAAAGATACTGTAAAATAAATACAATATTTTTCTTATGACACTATTCTTAGGGTTGGGTTAACATCCTAGATGAACTACTCTCTTAATAGTAGACTTGTGTTATTACTTTGTTCAAACTAGAATTTTCTATGATCTTACCTTGTCTTGAATTCTAGCCTAGGGCAAATAATTTTGTGAATTTTAAAATTTGTTGAACTAAGGTTAATATTGTTTTGACTTCTTTGTTTTTTAAATAATTGGAAATGAATTTTTAAAAAGGAACTAGAAATAATTTTAAAGTAAATCCTTTCCAGGGTCTCAAAGGTAGCATTTTACTTTGCAATTCTATCATCATATCATTCTTCATTAGCTTTCAATAGATTCTAATAAATAAATACTACATTGTCTATAGTTGTATTTGATAAATTAATACATACATAAACATGCACAAATATATTTTTCATTAAAACACTTTTTCTGTATATTCAAAAGTTCATACATATTGCAATATGTATAATCAATGATTAGTAGTCACAGAAAAATAAAGAATAGTATTTTAAATTGATTACCCATACCTATATTATAAAATTTCTATCTTAAATCTCATTTTAGTTTTCTAAAGATTTCATAAGCTTGTCAATATTAGTTTACCAAAGTTGTTTTTTGCTTTTCTGTTTGCTTTTATCATCTTTTATTAGAATTTTTAACAAATGATGGAATTGTTACCTCTTGTGGAAATGTAGGCATTTTAGTTTATTTAGTATGGTTTTGTTTGCCAATGTATTATACTGTATGAAAAATATGAAATGGAATCCTATATAATAAAAGGGTAATATGCAAATTGACCCTAACAGCAGAGTGACTGGGAATCCCTGGTTACTATGACACACACTGACCACCAGAGGGCAGACGCTCAATGCAGGAGCTGCCCCTTGGTGGTCAGTGTGCTTTCACAGGGGGAGGTCTGCTCAGCCACAAGCCTGGTTGATGGCTGCCAGTACAGTGGTGGTGGTGGGAGCCTCTCCTGCCTCCTCAGCAGCGCTAAGGATGTCCGACTGCAGCTAGGCCTGCTCCCTGCTTACAAGTGGACATCCCCTGAGGGCTCCCAGGCTGCCAGAGGGGTGTCTGACTGCCAGCTTAGGCCCAATCCCCTGGGGAGCAGGCCTAAGCCAGCAGGTGGTCATCCCCTGAGGGGTCCCAGACTGTGAGAGGGCACAGGCCGGGCTGAGGGCCCCCCCCCCCGAGTGCACAAAATTTTGTGCACCGGGCCTCTAGTGTTCTTATAATTAGACATTTAGATAGAGGATCCTATCTAATAAAAGAGTAATATGCAAATTAACCATCACACCTTCACTCTGTCAGTCCCTCACAAAGATGGCTATGGCCACGGAGCTGGAGCGAGCAGGAGGCTTGGTTGCCCCGGCGATGGAGGAAGCCAAGCTTCCCGCCTGCCCTGGCCAGCCCTGAGCTCCACTCAAGGCTACAAAGTTTCAATTATAGAAGATAAATAAATCCCAGATACCTGCTTCCAGCCTGCGGCGATGGCTAGCCTGAAAACCGCCATCAGCCCCTCACCCAGGCTGGCCAGGCACCCCAGTGGGACCCCCTTCCACCCTGAAGGGGCTGTGGCCAGCCTGTAAACAGCCATCAGCCCCTCACCCAGGCTGGCCAGGCACCCCAGCAGGACCTCCACCCTGATCTGGGACACCCTTCAGGGCAAACCAGCCAGCCCCCACCCATGCACCAGGCTTCTATCCTATATAATAAAAGGATGATGTGCAAATTGACCGTAAGAGCAGAACGACTGGGAATGACTGGTCACTATGACTCACACTGACCACCAGGGGGCAGACAATGCAGAAGCTGCCCCCTGGTGGTCACTGCACTCCCACAGGGGGAGCTCTGCTCAGTCACAAGCCAGGTTGACGGCTGCCAGTACAGTGGTGGTGGCGGGAGCCTCTCCCGCCTCCTCAGCAGCACTAAGGATGTCCGACTGCAGTTTGGGCCTGCTCCCCGCTGGCAAGTGGACATCCCCCGAGGGCTCCCTGGCTGCCAGAGGGATGTCTGTCTCCCAGCTTAGGCCCGATCCCCCGGGGAGCGGGCCTAAGCCAGCAGGTGGACATCCCCCAAGGGGTCCCAGACTGAAGGAGGGCACAGGCCGGGCTGAGGGACCCCCCCGAGTGCACAAATTTTTGTGCACTGGGCCTCTAGTGTTATATAATGTAACTGAACTAATGGCTGTTCATCTATTAATTTGCTTTTCTAAGTTATTTGGAATTGATAGTATTAATGATGAAATAAATTAGTAATCTAATCATCAGTTGACAGAGCTTTGATGCTGATCATAGCATATACTTGAAAATGCTTATTTGCTAAAGTTAATGTGAATTATTTGTATTAAATAGAAAGGATCACATTTTAAAACATAATGTTTTGAATTGTATTTTTGAACCAGTTGCCCAGTAGAGCCTAGTAGAATTTCTCTATAAAGTTTGTACTGGGTACTACCAGTTATTATTTTCCTTTAATGCTCTCAGAAACATATTGGTCTTTTATAACAAATATCTATATATTTATTTGCATTTCTACTTCCTACCATTAGTTATACATAGAATGCAAATAGTATATTAAATATTAGTAATCTTTTGTTTGCTTAGTTCCTTGAAGATTATAATTAAACTAGGGGCCCGGTGCACGAAATTCGTGCACTGGGTGGGGGGGGCAGGGGGGAGTGTCCCTCAGCCCAGCCTGCCCCCTCTCACATACTGGGAAGCCCTCAGGCGTTGACCCCCATCACCCTCCAATCACAGGATCGGCCCCTTGCCCAGGCCTGACGCCTCTGGCCTAGGCGTCCGGCCCGGGCAGCGGGGACCTGCAGTGGCAGCGGCCCCGCGATCGTGGGCTTCGCTTTAGGCCCAGGCAAGGGGCCCCAAGCTCCTGGGACTGCCAGCTTCGACCGTGCCCAGCTCCCATCGCTGGCTCCACCCCTACTTCCTGCTATCACTGGCCAGGGCGGCAAAGGCGCCTGATTCTCCAATCATGGCTGGGGGGCAGGGCCTGCCCCCCAGCTCTTAGCTCCCCCCTGGGTTTCCGATCACTGTCAGTGGCAGGGGGCTTCTTCCTGCTTTCCCTTTCGCCTCCCTGCATTGTGCCTACATATGCAAATTAACCGCCATCTTGTTGGCAGTTAACTGCCAATCTTAGTTGGCAGTTAATTTGCATATAGCCCTGATTAGCCAATGAAAAGGGTATCGTTGTACGCCAATTACCATTTTTCTCTTTTATTAGTATAGATTATTGATCTAATATAAAGAGATGAACTTATTGTACTGTTTCAGAGAGAGGAGATGACTGATAAAAGTTATGTTCTGTATTGTTTCTTTTATGTTAAATTTAGTCACCTGCAGATCGGTGCAAAAAAATCCATGCTGGTGATGAAGTGATTCAAGTTAATCATCAGACTGTGGTATGTATAATTACTTTATGAGTCAGTGGGAGGAACTAATATAAAGTTTTGTTAAAGCTTTAAAATAATATCAATGAAATGAAATACCTGTTTGTGTATAAAATAATTCAACAACTTTTTAAAAAAATAACTGAATGACTATTCCTCTTAATTATTTGATGAAATGTTAAGGCACAGTTTTTAAAGAACATGAGGAATGTGGGTGGTGGCTGAGGTTAGATATACATTGCTATATAGACAGCTATAGGATAACATTATACACCCCATGGACTGGGGTAATAATTTTGGAATAGAAATTAAAGTCACAATGCATACAAATTCATCCTTTTCTTGATACAATTTTTAAGTCTTATTTTACAAAGTATTTAATGTCCTAGTTGATATGTTTTATAATAGCATGCCTTCCTTCATCTACTTTCGCATTGATTTGTTCATTAAATTGCCTGGTTATTGATTTATTTTAAATGTCAATTTTTTAAAAAAATATTTAAACATTAATAGCTGAAATAGCTCTTCCATTCCAAAAAGAGAACTACAGTGTTAGTTTTATTTTTAAAGAAATATGTTTTTATTGATTTTAGGGAGAGGGATAGAGAGAAAGAAACATTGGTGAGAGAGAAACATCATCTATCAGCTGCCTCTGCACGCCCCTACTGGTGATCAAGCCCGCAACTCGGGCATATGCCCTGATCATACCAGTGAGCCCTTGGTTCAACCAATGAGCCACACGGGCAGGGCTACAATGTTAGTTTTAAGACTATTGCACTTAATTAAATAAATTCATAAAATTTTCTTGCTTTATGAACCTCACAGATGCTTTTCTAGGCTAAGAATGACAGTGACATTCTGTGTCTATGGTAGATTTTCAAGGGCTATTTTTTTAAATCTCAGATTTAGAAAATGAACATTATATGATTTTTATTTTAGACTATTTTGTGTCTAGGTTGGTTCACTTTGTTATCCTATCTCTGCCAAAATAAAATGATTTGTCTAAAAATGTAGATAAAATAATCTCATTATTAATATAATTATCATTTGAGAAAAAATTGTTTTATTCTGGTAAATATTCTTATAGGTCACTAACTCTTCAAAGCGAGTAATAATTTCCTGTTGTACCTTTAATTAAATTTGCTTTTGCATGTTCTAGTCATAGGAGAAGTTTTAAAAAGAAAGGCTATTTGGGGGGAGATTAGAAGACTTGTGTGACAAATCTGATCTTTCTCAGTGATTCTGATCTTAAGGCAGAAGCCATTTTCATTCTGTCTTTGAATAAACTGAAAAGTTTGTGATATTTTAGAGAGACCCCTGAAAACTGATAATTAAAGTTATGATGTTTATTTAATGAGTTCATTATTTAAGGGAATAGAAGTTAATGAAAGTTTAAAAATTAAACACATGGGTGTGAGATTAATAGGAAATAATGCAGAATGTTGGTAATTAAAAAAGCCTCTTTACACGATGGCAATTTTGATGATGAGAAAATTCTCATTACTAGAAACTATACAACGTGGTTGTCTTGACTAAAGTTACTTGTCCCCTTGGATGAGGATTTGGGTAGTGGGATAAAGCAGCTGCTTTATTAGACAGGCAGCTTCTCCTTCTAGGTTCATGTTGCCTCTCTTTCTCCAAACTGACCTTAACAGACATGACATCCATTGGATAGTTGGACCAATTTCCAGTTAGCCTATTCTAAGAGGGTAGAAATTATTCTCCAATGAAAAATAAATTGTTTAAAGAGTACTGTTTGTGGAGCACAGAATCTGATATTTATCAAGTGAATATGAAAGTCTTTAAGTGCTACAAGTAAACTAATAAAATCTATATGGATTGATGATATTTAAATACTGTGAGAACATGTAAATGTATCTTTGCATCACAGGAATATTATAAAATATTGAAAACTGCACAGAATAAGGGTTGGGGAAACTTCCTTCCAGTTTTTACTCTGAAATTGATTTATGGTTTTAAGAATCATTTTCCCTTTTTATAACAATAATAATCAAAGCCAAAACTTAGTGAGTTCTTGTAGTGTGTCAAGCATAATATTAAGTATTTTACTTATTTTATCATTTATTCTTTACACAGATCCTACAAAGAAGGTGTATGTGAAAATTGAAACTCAGAATGATTATTTAACTTACCCACAACTAAAAACTCTATGAATCTAAGGCCCATGCTCTTATTTTATTTTTATTATACTCCCTCCCCAAACTCAAATTATAAAATTACCAAACAAAAGGGAAAGAATTCTAACAATCATCTAAGTAAATCTCAGTATTCAATGAGCAATTAAGTGGGACCAAGGATAAGAAGAGGAAAGTAAGTGAAAATTTACATAACTGGGGTAGAATCAGCTGAACTGAAATTAGAAATGGTGTTGAAATTTAAGTTTCTCACTTCTTTCCTGCAGATAGATATGTAAAACATCACAACACCAGGCACATGTTAGTGGCTTAATAAAAATTAACTTTTGTCCTCCCTCTCCTCCTTTTACCTAATACAACAGTTGGGCCAATCGGAGTCCAGTTTCTTGGCAGAACCTACTAATTGATTTTGGATAACAATGAAGACATTCTCTGCCAAGAAAAATATGTTCATTCCATTAATCTAGTCTTCTTTAATAATGTGATCAATTACCAGATCTTTGTGTTCAAATGAGAGGCATATTTGTGGAATAATGGTACATTTCATAAAATACAGCCTGCCCTGCCCTCTTTTTCTTCCTGTAGCCTGCATTGTGGTCTATATAGTGCTTTGAATTTTTTATTAGACAATATTCAGAGGTGGTGAAATGGAAATTTTCTCGATTTTCTTACTATGAAAAATTTGGTAGGTAGACAAATTAGTTGAAAAAGTATAAATTATTTGTAGTCTGCAATTACCCCTTCTATCCCTATCAGGGACATTAGCGGTTGGTTATGATATAGTAATTACATTAAAGTGTTGCTTAATACATTTGAAATATATATTTAGTATTTTAATCCAGTAATTAATTGGCCAAAATAGTGAGATATTGTTAATATGATTTTATAACAATTTCGACTCGATAATGCAAAGAATAATGTTCAGTCTTATATTTTAAATGTTATTAGCTCAGTTAGTAGTTGGTATTTACCTGTAATTCCAAATTTCCTACTATAGTTAGTAATGTACAATATAAACTCTGATATTCTTATTTTAAAATATATAGAAAAGCAATTTGAATTTTTTCCCTAAGACTCTGAGAAAGTTGAATGAATCACAGATGCATTCAAATACTATTTTTTTAAAAATTGTTAGTATGGTATATCTTCAAGATGTCCAATTAGATGTGTGTTTAGAGTTCCTTTTTTTTAAGTATATTTTCTTATTTGAAATGAAACTGGAAGTTTTATGTTCTTTTTCATGTTGCTATATTTTTATTGTAAGTGGCTTTTAAGCTTTTCAAATGAACATACTTCTGTGGCTGAGAAACTGTGGCTGCCAGGTAGGAAGAAGAAAAAAATCATGAACATCCAAGCAAAGCAGACTGAGTCCTATTGCATGTCTTCCCCGCCAGTGAAGATCCAACTCCTCAAAGGCTGCTGGATTTTTTCCACTTCATCTGCCACTACATCCCTCTTTCTGGGAGATACCTCGGCATAGCTTGAATCAGCAACTCTGCCCTCATGATGCACTTTTAACACGTTTTTTAGCTGATGAGACTACTTAATACTTATAGTTATCTATTTGGGCATATTCCTTAATGAATTTGTTAAATTTCTTGTTAATCCTCTTTTTGGTGTGTAAGTGTTCTACAGCTTCTATCCATCCTAAAAACAGATATTTTCTTCTTAGAAATATAATTGAAAAGAGTGAGATATGTGATGGTTGAGTCCAACATTTGGGGAAAAAATCATTTTATTTTGTGTAAATATTAAAAAAAATATTCCTATTATTTTGAAAGGTCTTCTGGAACCTGGTGACTACATTCCATCAAGAAATGGTTTAATAGATGTGGCTATAAAGGCTACTGGAATGGAAAATAACCAGTTTGGGATAGTCAAGAAGAAGATAGACTGCAGCAAATAGTCAGGATGTTGGGTATTGACTAGGGAGAGATGGAAGATGGAAGCTAGTGGTTCTTACGACCCCCAACTGGTGAACATTGTTGAGCAAGATTTGAACTGGTAATGGCAGAGGGTGGAGGGGATGGGAAGGAACAAATTAAAGGACTATCGTGTCATCTGTAAAGTTCATTTTGACTTCATTTTTATAATTCTCAAAGGTGTCTCCGTTACTCTCTTATTCTCATTCTAGTCTTCCATTTTTCTCTCTATTCTCTTCCTCTTTTCCTTGAACCCAGAACAACAGTATTGATTAAAGGGAAAGCCAACATAGAATGGATGGAGAGTGTGCTGACCCATTAAAGCCCAGATCTCCTTAACCTTCCCTCTCACCCTACCACCCTGCTCCTGGACTTCAGCAGGAGGAGTGGCTCTTTTATTGCAATCAATACCATGGTATCGGCTAACCCCAGATGTGCTTTTCTCTCTCTATATATTTTTAATTTACTAAACTGTTGTCTTTATTTTTTAGACTTTTCTTCTAATTTCATTTTCTTCCTTTTTCCTTTACCATCTCCATCTCTTCTCACTTAACTATTTATCTTAAATGTTTTTATTCTTGCCTATTTTCTTCTGTTCTCCTTTGTCAAAGGAGAAAGTATTTTTGTTATAATTCTTTATACTGAAAATATTGAAAACTGAGACCTCAAACAGCAGTATTTCTGATGCACCTCACATCTTATTCTGGTAAACACAAGATGCTGCTGGAGTGCAGAGATTAACTATATTAGCATGGTGTTTAACATATTGCTTAATAAGTAGTTATGATAATACACTAAAATACTGTGTTAGGATTCTAAGAAATTGGTATTCTAAAGCAGCAAGTGAATTGTTCTCTTTAAGAAGGGACATTTACCGAATATTAAAGGAAACAATGCATCATAGATTTCAGTTACTCATAGTAATGTTTTATTTCAGATTCTACCTTTTATAGTGTATAGTTTATATGATCATATTTCTTCCTTTTATTTTACTTGAACATTGTAGATTTGATGAGAATGTGTGGAAATTGGCTTTAAGTACCACATACTGATATGACTATAGATTTATTTTCCCTAGAGGGATCAATTAATTAATTATCTAATATAATATTCTATGATTTTTCTGTTATCAAACTAAAATTTTTTATCTTAAGTTTTCATATAAAGGAGACTAAGTTGTATGATGTCTTAATAATAGTAACTTGCTATTAACTGATTTATTTTCTCTGCAGATCTCTGCATCCTGATTTGTTTCTTTCTTATTTATTGAATTCTTACTAGCTTCCCCAGGAATAGAGTAATTGCTTTTAAAAATGGTTACTCCAATTTATTTTTATTATTAGACTACATCTTTCAGTGTAGAATATATTTAATATGATCTAGTTATTTTACATGGAATTTTTAAAAAGATTTCCTTATAAATGATTATTGCATATGTTTAAAATGTATCTATTGGCTGATATTCTTACCTACTTATAAAGTGTGCAACTCACTTGCAAGTCAGTATTAATACTGCAGTCCTTTTCCTACCCCTATCAAAAAGGCAAATATTGACCAGTCATAATTGCCTAATCCAATTTCAGTCTGGGGGGAAGAGTGTTAATTAATAGATAACATTTAACTGCCTGATGAAAATAAAACATTATTACATGATAGGTAAACACCTTAGAACACCATAATATAGGAAATTCAAGCAAAATCTTAAATCCTTCATCTAAAATTCATTTTATGTTATTTAGCCATCAGATTCAAATATATGCCTCATCCACTAAATTAACATTCTGATCAGCATGATGGAAGTTCATAAACTAAATTTTTTCATTTTAGAAGATTTAGAATGTTGCTTATTTAGCTATATATATGCATATATACACATGCTTTGCTTTGGTTTTGATAAATACAGGCTTCTATTGCAATATTTATGAGTATTTTCAAATAAACATTTCTTTGTTAAATGTCTACCACTAAGTGACATTATAAAGATTATTCATAGCAAAGTTATAAATTTTTAAACATATTCCTTTATGAATACTAGGGTTTTGGTTCCATTCTCATTTGGATTTCTAAATTCAATTTAAGCATGATTTTTTTTAGAAGTATAAATGTTTTCTTTATTTTTCTCATAATTCTTATTAATAGAAACTGTAGATTTTTATATAACAATGCTTTCTTTTATCTCTTAGCTTTGGTGACTAGGACTCTACTTTTTATTTGAAAATACACACATTTCCAATATCTTTGCAAGAAGAACAGAAATGACATATAGGAAGGAATGGCTGAAATGTAATGATTTTCAAATATATGCAAACCCAAAATTGTCTTAAAATTTAACCAATGTAAATATCTTCACAAAATTTTTAGTGAAAAAAAAACTGTGTTCTTATGGTTCTTTCAAAATATATCATTGGTTTTCTTTGGTGTGGGAATGAGGTTCTGTAGTATAATCAAAGATTTGCTCCTGCAGTCTTTCACTCTGATATGATTATCTTCCTACTAGCAGAGGCTGTCAGATTCACTCAGTTTTATGTTTTGGAAAAGTTAAAGGACACATGAATGATAATGATAGAAAAATAAAATTGGCTTCTATTTAGTTTTCTATAGCATATATGAATGTGAACTGTGAAGCCCTGAAATAAACCGTTAGTCTTCAGAGATTGCAACATTACCCATGTCTTACTGAAATGGAAGGAGGGGAAGAAAGTTTGTGTTGGAGATGCTAAACTATACCCACATATTTTTTATCAGTTTGATACAGATGCATAAACATCAGTGATACAAAGGCTGCAATTACTGTAAGTTATAGGTAAGAGGAGATAATGAGAGTAAAAGGATATGGAAATGTATCACCTTTGGCAACAAGGATGTGGGTGATTCATAAAACATAAAGAAAAAATATAATTATGATTCTTTCCTTCCTTGAGCTTTCTCATAAGTCCATACAAAATTCTGATTTAACCTTCATAACTTCTTGGTTATGCAGAAAAGGACTCCAAGAAGATGGTATGCAGTAGGTGAAAAAATAAAATTACTAGCTTCTTGTAGTGCTCAACTTTCCTTTCTCTCTTGGGCTCTCTATCCATTTTTACCAGTGAGAAATTATGTTCTCTGTGCTTTCTCTTTAAATAAAATACACACATGTATATTATATACATGACTATGTGAAATTCACATAGAAGTATTAATTATTAAAACATGTAAATTAAAATTGTGAGTAGCTCAACCTGATCCAGGTTGAACTGTAAAATTAAACCACATTAAAAATGCCTTAAAAATGCCTTGATGTAGTCTTATTTCACTGGGTAAGTGACTTTTAAAGTTAAGAAGGAGGATGTGAGATGAACTACTAATAATAGTGCCTCGATGAATAAAGATGTAAAATTATGGAATTTTTTCTTGATGAAAATAAAACTTAATTTCCATATTTCTTCTTGTCAAATGCATATTGCTTTTATTATTTCCCAAGGTAATCTCTTCTAGTCATATTTGTAAAAATATCGATACTGAGGTTTTATTTAAAATAGAGACACCTTGGCACAACTCTGAATACTCTGAATTACCTATTTAAATTATTTTGCTGAAATTTAAATCAATTTTTGCATATATTTACTTAAGTAAATACATACTTTTCAACTTATTTTCCTTTATATTTGAACCATGGGTAATTCTCTATTTCTTTTCAGTAAGTGAAAGATCGTGGAATAGTAAAATTAGGAGATCTCAAAATAAACTATAGGGTAATATAAGACTTTCTCATTCATATTTTGTGGGAGGAAAATAATTTAGGTGAAGGTGAAGTCTGTAGATTGGTACTCAAGATTTAGTAGTTCTAATGCATCTTTGAAAGATTGTGTATCAAAATTTATTACTTCTGAAATATTTATAACTGTATGACATTTCTTCCACGTAGCTTGTTATGCTAAAGAAAGGCAGTCATCAGCATAAAATGTTGAATTCATTAGATACTTCAATAACTTTTTAGTAATTCAAAGGAACAGAACACTAATAAATACCTCAGCACCAAAAAAATGTGGCAAACATAGTGTCATTAGTCATGGTGCGATGGGTTGTATATTGAATTAAGTCTCCTCAGTGATTTTAAAAAGAGCAGAAGGACGTTTGTGTATAGCGTGACTCATCATCAGACATTCATACAGGCACACCTCATGCATCTGAAATTTCTTTTGTGGAGAGGTATCATTTATAAATTACAGCCTATGAGTAAGAGCATGTGAATACATAAAAGCATGTGTAAATGTTAATGAATCTGGTACTTTGTCTTGTGAAGGATAATACCTCCGAAAATATTTTAAGAAATGTCCTATCTCTTGTGTTTAGGTATATAGATGCTTTCTTGTATCTCCAAATGCAACTGTGACAGGAAGGTTGATAGGCTTAAATTCTTACCTTTATGCCTATTTATAACTTTGACTACCAGGGACCATAGGATAGAGATTATTTTTATATATTGGTCAAATAATTCACCAGCTGTTGTTTGGAAATCTGATAGGCTAGGGCAAGTCCTAAAGGTGTCAGAGAAACCTTCTTCCCTCTATGTAGTACCAAGGGAAAAGGAAGTCTCTCATCTCTTCAGCATCAACCCCAAAGCCTCTTCTGCTCCTAATCAAGTAACCCATTGTCCAAGGACCTGCCCACTTATGTTACCCTTCACCTGGGAACCTCTGGTGTTTGCTTCAGCCTGATAAAAACAATTACAAGCCCCATGCACAAGAAAGCAGAACTCCTCTGGCTTTTAACACTTGGGATTACCTTAAAGATTTTCTTAAGAAATTTTAATCCTGTTATGTTGTATGTAAAATACATTTCAATGTACAAGTTGGGGATAACATGTAAACTAGTAAATGATAAACTAGTAACTGCTTAGAAGCACTGGCATTTGCTACCTCAGACAATAAGGGAGATAGTAGTAGTAGTTTAGCATATGTGAAAAACATTATCTGTAGCTGATAATAAGACATATTTTGGGTAAGATGCATATGGTGGTTTTTAAAAAGTTCATTCTAGCCCATTAATGTAATGTGAGTGACATATTCCATTAACATATTGAGGAAGAGAAACTTGGACTATTTATAACCACTACAAAATATTTTTTCTGGGGGAAAACTTCAACAGCGTTTACATAATGTGTATGATTAGGCAGAATCTTTCATTGACAAATAGAAACTATATCCATTTTTATATTCCTTGTCATAATCACATCACTGTGAGAGTATTCAAGATATAAATACTATTTTTAAAAATATTAATGTATAAGAAAGTTTGGTAATTTGGAATAAAGAATGACTTATAGTTTTAGTATCAATTATATATATTAGGGAAAAATTTAATACTACATCTTCGTTTTACACACAAAACTAAACTCCCTTTCCATTTCAAGGCATTTTATTGTCTCTGAAACATGTGTTCTCATTCCTCCATATCATCTCAGTAGTCAAGTTATTAACAAATAATGTGTCTGTCATTTTAAGGCACATTATTGATTGCAGGTTTATCCAGATAAATAAGAATAAGTTTTTCTCAAAAAAAAATAGGACACTCAAAATCCAGTTTATGAGGATGGGTGGAAAGGACTGGGGTGTGAGGAAACATACAATTTTAATGTGAAAAAATGTCACTAGAAATATACAGTGTGCTATAAGAGTCACATGAGAAAAATATGGTTTTAGCTCTAAGAGGCTTTATGATGAATATTGCATTTATGAGTCATTATGGATAAGTCAGATTTTTTAATTTTTTTACTTTTAATTTATTTATTGATTACGGTATTACATATGTGTCCTTATTCCCCCATTATCCCCTCACTCATGCCCTCACAGATAAGTCAGTTTTTAAAGGTGGGAGAAAATTTTCTAGAAAAAGGAAGAGTGATTCTGCAAAGACATGGCCATGATTAAATGCAGTGTTTGAGAACATGTACTTGGTCCACCAACATTTACACCCATATGGAACTACTGAAATTTGCTCAAACTAGTGATACTTTGTCTCATGGCTTTGTTTACTCCTTCATCCTCCACATCCCCTTCACCTTTCCAGCTCCTAAGAAATTCAGCTTAGTCTATTATGAACCCTTCTCTGAATCCTCAAAGATTGATAAGATGCCCTTGCTGGGGGATCCAATTGCACCCAGTATTCACCCTATTAAGGTACTTCTCTTACTTGATTTTAAACGTTTATTTACCTGCTCATCTCTTTCCCCTGCTCAATAGTGAGGCACAGACTGTGCTGCATGCACCATATTATCCATGATGCATGGAAGGCACACAAGATTTACTGATTTTATAAATTATAATACCTAATCTTAGCATATTAAACACCTAAATATTCTAGACATGAACGAGTCAGTGCCTTCAAGAAGCTCTTCATATGGTACAGTGGTTCTCAAAATGTGGTTCTAGACCAGTAGCATCAGCACCACTTAATAACTTGTAAAAAACAAACAAACAACAACACATGAAAATTATAGGGCCCCACTTCAGACCTACTAGATCAAAAATTCTGGAAGTTTAAATAGCAATCTGTGATTTAACAAGCCTTCCAGGTGAATTTAACACATGCTAAAGTTTGAGAATAACATTAAAGAGAAATAATAAGAGACAGCTATGGCCATATTGACAAAGGACCTGTTTGAGTAATTTATTTTTTTAGCGGTATTTTGGAGCTACAAAGGAGTAGAAGCAGGGCGACCAGTTAGGACTCTTGTAAGTCTAGCAATTAGGTACCCAAACCAGAACTAAGGCAGTGAGAAGAAGCATTAGTTGCTAGGATCTATTCTTTAGGACACATGTACTTAAAAGGGGAGGCTATCATAAGTGAGACCACACTCCAAACTTGAAAGGGTAGCGGGGAACTTTTGTTGTTGCTGTTGAATGAGAGCAGGGATAATGAATTTGATTTTAAAGTGTTGAATGTAACATTCATTTGAACTACCAATGGGATATTTAGAGGGGGGTGCTTGCTCTTATAGTGTCTTGTGCTTTAGAATCAAACAGATTTGAATGAGAATTCTGGCTTTACCACTTAACTATATTTTTAATCTTGACCAAGAAAACTTAATTTCTTTTTGCTTCAGTTTCTTCACATGTAAAATTGGTTTCATAGTTGACCTCATAGGACTGTTGTAAGAATGAAAATACATATATATAAAAGGAATGCAATGTAGATGTCAAGAATCTAGCACAGTGAATTATTGGTACTGATTATTCAGTAGCCATTAGTATGGATGAACTGAACTGTTGAAAATATGTCCGTAGAGTTCTGAATAGGAAGCAGGGATGGTTAGAAAGATTTGAGAACCATTTGCAGAAAGTTGTTGTTAGAAGCTCTGGGAAGAGAAGTGTTTATTGTAAGAAGACCACATGAAATATTAGAAAGGGTCTAATACTTAGCCTAGAGGAAATACCTACATTTATTGATTGTGAAGTAACAGAAAAGATGGAAGACATTAATCAGAGATGTACCAGGACCACATTCCTTTACTTAAGTTAATCTGTTGTCATAGCATCTACTTGCATTTTCCAATCCATTCTGTTTATAAGAGTCAGAATGTGTTGTGACTTTGGAAATCTAATCATTTAGCCTGTGCAAGAATACTGAAATACCCTTTTTGGTGTTGAGTTCAGTATTTCACAAATTAGCCAATTCCCTTTTGGATATCTTTGATTATTAAAATGTTTCTCATGTATCCATAACCATGGTCTCTTAAGGCTTTTTACATTATTCAATTTCTTCCCATATTAATGGATTGTACCCCTAGTGTCCACTAGGATCCCTTCTTCCTTCTGTCAAAACTCCCTCTATCTCCTAGGAAAGAAAGATTTTCCTTACAGCCAATGTATGTAAAGAATACTTTTAAATCATTTTTCATATTACTATTATATCTTCACATGGTTTCTAATTAATGTCTTTCATGACTAATATTTTATTTATTTTAAAATATATATTTTTATTGACTTCAGAAAGGAAGGGAGAGAGAGATAGAAACATCAATGATGAGAGAGAATCATCTATCGGCTGCCTCCTGCATGACCCACACTGGAGATCAGGCCTGCAATCTGGATATGTGCCCTGACCAGGAATCAAACTGTGACCTCCTGGTTCATAGGTTGATGCTCAACCACTGAGCCACGATGCCTGGGCCATGCCTGATATTTTAAAACTATAGTCAGAAACTTAAATGAGAAAATGGAAAGCTAATCTTGAAAGATGGTTAACATGCATTTATATATATTACCTATTTTGAAATGTGTATACCATTACATTTAGTTCCTAACATGGGGGCTCCCAAATTTCTTGAAGTTGTAACACATACATCCCTCACTTTGTCATACCATCTATGATATCATGTCCCCTTATAATCTGACAACCATAAGTATCTCAATAACAGTTAAAGAGAAATAAATTAATTTCAAGTATTCACTACACTTCATTGTATGGCTGAAGATATGTTAGGATATCACAGAGCTGGGAATCATTTGTTCTGGAGCTCTAGGACCATGTCCTATTTGCTCTTGAATAGAACATGATACAATCCAATAAATGGGGACAATTGTTAACAATTTTATGTAGTAGAGAAGATGGAAAGTAATGAAGTAATGATCCGAATTAGGGAATTTGAGAAAATACTAAGTAAAGGGGGCTATTCAAATAAGAGGCATGAGGTTTGGTTGCCATTTATGTGTATACAAATACTGGAATGGGAATGATAGGACTAAAACTTCCCTCTGTTATCGAAAATAATGTTACACAAAGTCTGAATTATTCAACCAGCGTTATTGTCACTCAGTAATTTTTACGTGAACCTGGCCTAACACTTCAGTATCTACTGAAATCATTTATTGAATCAATAATCAACAAATAATATAGCTCTTGACTTACTGAGCACAACTGAATAATAAATTTGTTTTTTTCTAATCACCTAGAATTATAATGACTAGAGTAGATATGATTTCCCCATCACTGTCTTTTACTGTTTTAAATAATGTTGCCTTTCTGGTTCTGACATTTTATGAAAATTGACCATCCATAACAAATAGTCCTAATTAGGTAACTCATAAAATTCATTATTTTTAATTCGAATATTACTATTCATGGACTATATATATCCACTTATATTGCTCATTTTGTTGTTTCTAAAAATAACTCATGTTTATTGCCAAGAGTTCAGGAATAAAGTTATTTAAAAATACATATTGTGTTCTTTACTCTCCTTTAACCACTGTTGTATATATATATGTATAATATATATATATATATCTCAAAAGTAAAATTTATTTTTCTATTTTGGAACTTAATTTTTCACACAATTTTTATATCCCTTACTAATGGAGATTTACATAATGTATAATTCTTGATTGGCTTAAACAGTCAGTATGCAACACATATATTGCACATTTATCTCTACTTTTATCCAATCATTTCATTATGGTGGTAGTGGAAGTAGAATTTGGGAGCCTAAGATATATGCTTCATATGTATCTTGATGTATATCTGTTTACTTTGTTTAAAATGTTGCTAATGTTATCTCAGTGAGAATTGGAAGGCTGATTAAAAAGTAGTAAATTTATATAATTTTCTGTTGCCATTAAATAATATTCAGCTATAAAATTAAAATTGAACCAAATTCTTACTTTCTCATCCAAAAAAACAATTCCATTTTCTCATA
Source organism: Myotis daubentonii (assembly GCF_963259705.1). Taxonomy (NCBI): domain Eukaryota; kingdom Metazoa; phylum Chordata; class Mammalia; order Chiroptera; family Vespertilionidae; genus Myotis; species Myotis daubentonii. The sequence continues at coordinate 127,208,384 of NC_081861.1, read as the reverse complement.
AAAATACAATTCTATTATTTGGAATTATGTGTTTTAAAAAATAGCATAGAAAAGTATGAAGGAACAGGATAAACCAAATTGCACTGAAAATTAAACAGGAAAACGCTATCTAGCCTTAAACATTTTTTAACTAGTCACAATGATTATAACAGAATTAATGGAAGAAACTGGTAGATAGAAATCAATGTGTAATTTGCCAATAATAAGAATGCTAAAAGAAAAATACAGTCATATTATTGAGTGCTTTAATGTAGTTAGCAATTATTTAAATAAATAAATGATAAAAACGTGGTTATCATTAATAAGTTGTTCATAAACTCTTTGTATAAACAGTATGTTTTCTCCCTTCAAATCTGGAACTCAAAATTTGCTTCACATATTTTTTTGGCAAGCAAAATGATCACTTGGATTTGAACTCACTTTGCTTTAACTCTTGGCTTACAGAAGTGGCTGTAGGGACACTACTTAGCTATCAGAGTAATCAGAACCAATGTATTATACCTTCAGACACATAATAATTCCACATATATAATGGGAGACATTTGACCAATTCCAGTACTTTAGTTAATCTGTATTAATGTGACTTTAAAAAAAAAATTGGTAGCTTCTTGTTCAGATTAGGCAGGTATTCTAAATCATCATTTTGATTCATATCTGAGAAACCCAGAGGTTTTAAGCATTAGAGCATATTGCTTCTTTTTTGTCCTAACTTTTTCTCTTTACCATCACTCAATTCAGCTATAATAGAAGTTATAATTAAAATGAATGCTCATCCATTATATAAACCAAAGTCTCCCATTATTCTGCAGTGGCTGCGGTTCAGAGTATCTTTTCATCATAGTCTCTGGAGATCTGTGCTTCTTTTGGTGGAAGTGCTCATTCTTTCCAGCGTGAACATTGTCTTCCAGGCAAAAACATGAGTAACAGACAAAGTCACACATTCCCTTTCACTTGAGTGCCTAGGAAGAAACTAGATCACTGTTATGACCATTTGCTAAATCCTTCTTGCAAACTAGGATAAATTTTGACCCAATGTAGTTCTATAACACATACTGGAAAATTCGAATACATTAGAGTTGTGATAAACGTTTTTTTTCTTTACAATGTTAAATGTATTTTTAATCTTTGAAATAATAGACATTTTTAATGTGTTTCTTTAAAGCATAGTTCTGGGATTTCAGTTATCTGATAACTGTGTAACTAGTCCACCTTAAAAGCCAAAAAAAATTATTCTGTGTTCAAAATATTAAAAGGATGATGAGTGAAATAATTTAATGGATAACAGCTGAGCCACATTTTAGGACATTTATCAAGGACTTCAGTTTAATTATTCAGTATTTTTTTAGGTGATATTCAAATAGAATGGCTTCATTATTTTTAATATATTTTTATTGATTTCATAGAGGAAGGGAGAGGGAGAGAGAGATAGAAACATCAGTGATGAGAGAGAATCATTGATTGGCTGCTTCCTGCATGCCCCTCACTGGGGGTCACGCCTGCAACCCAGGCATGTGCCCTGACCAGTAATTGAACTGTGACCTCTTGGTTCATAGGTTGATGCTCAACCACTGAGCCATGCCAGTCGGGTTAGAATGGCTTCATTAAATATTAGCACATTATATTTTAAATTTATACAATCATTTGGAACACATTTTCAATAGGTGCTTCATTGGAGTAGTATTAACTTGTAATTTTTTATTCTATCTTATACAATGGTGAAAGGTCTATTCTATTGATGCTGTCTTCCATGCATCAGAATGTTGTCTTGGTGTGTCATTACCAGCTATTGGTAATATAATATCAGTCTAATTTATAGACACTTGTACCACATATCTCTAAAAGATGGTGATGAGAAAGCATGTGTACTTTGTAAACTCAGGACATTGTCAAATCCGTGTTTTCAGGCATGCAGATTTTAAAATTGTACTTTTGAACAGAGCTTGGATCTAGACCTTGCACAGCATTAATGATGATATAATTTCTTCAAATTCTAAATTACTCCATTGGTAGGATACCGTTTTACTCTCTGCTTTGACATGGTAAATGTCCATTAGCTTATCAGAATGATATGGACTCTAATGCAATAACATGGTTAATCAACTCAAAGATAAAATTTCTTTCTTAAGTATATATCTCCTGAAAATTGGTACGATGGTACACCAATTATGTGATTTTCATTTTTAACTAATCTTATTAAAGGGGGAGAACATTAAATCTTTGAATACTGTACCTCAATTTTATTGTAATGATTTTGCTGGTTACCAGGTGGGGTGGCAGTTGAAAAATTTGGTGAATGCACTACGAGAGGACCCGAGTGGTGTTATCTTAACTTTGAAAAAGCGACCTCAGAGCATGCTTACCTCAGCACCAGCTTTACTGAAAAATATGAGATGGAAGCCCCTTGCTCTGCAGGTAATGAAGCTTAATCATAAGTCATACACCATCATTTTAGCCATAGACTATCTCAGTAATGCTTCTTTATTGTGCCTCATCTCAGCAGCATATGGATTAATCTTGTATGCTTTTGAAAATTTGTTTGTGAAATGATCTCTTCACAGCTTATCCTAATAGGCTTAATTGTGATGAAATATTAAAATTTATAGACTAAAGCCCAAATAATAAAGAACTTGGCCTTAATTTGTAAACATTTAAAAGCATAATTCCAAACAAACCACAAGATATTTCAAGCCAAATATAGATAGAAATTTAAAATGAGAGGTTTCATGTTTGATATAATCTTCTATTTAAAAGTTATCCCCATATTCACTTCTTGAAGAAATTAGCTGATAGTTTATAAAATTCTTGTGAATCAGGTCATAAGATAGTAATAGCTATTTATGAATAGTATGTAAAGGAAGTTTTAGATAGTAATTAAAATGTACCAACTGCATTCCACCTGACTGATCATTTTTCTCTTTTCCACCCTTTAGGGTGGCAAAAATAGAGAAACTGTTGCATTAGAATTTCTGCATTTTTCTTCAGCATGAAACATCACTCTAAGTATTACTCTGGATGTTGATAAATTATATTTATTAAGAAGCTGACTTATCTAGGAATTTATAAATATATAATTCTGGTTGACTAAAGAAAGAAGCAATACATATTCTCTAATTTCAATCAGGATATAATCTTTAAACACATCATAGAAGAAATTACTCTGACAAAAATTTGGTCAGAGTAATCAGAACCAATGTATTATACCTTCGGACACATAATAATTCCACTTATATATAATGGGAGACATTTGACCAATTCCAGTACTTTATCTCTACTTTTTCTGTTCATAAAACCTGCATTTTAAAAATAGGAGACTATTACCTTTCTTAGAAGTACAATTTTTAAAAATTTAAATTGCCAATTGAAATAGAAAACTGCCCATTCAGATTTAAAAGAAAAGCAATATATGAAAATAACATTATCACTGTGTAAATTGGTATTATGTTCTATATTAGTACCTTATACCATTCTTAGATATTTTTTCCTAAAATCCTAAATTTTTCATTTCACACGAATGGCCTTATAGACTATAATAATGTCTAATTATTTAAAAGTGTACTATTTATTTGCCTCAAATTTGCATTATACTTAAATAACAGAAACATATAAAATTTTCTAACATTAAGGTCTCTACATTTTTAAAGTGAAATTTTCTAATTTTCAAATGAATACATGTAAAGCTGTATTAATATGTCCAAATACATTTGACTTGCAGTATGTTTATTATTAAATATTTTTGATATTCATTAAAGTTCAGAGTTCAGTGTTTGACTCATTAAGGCGTAGATTAATAGATCAGACTTTACCATCACATCATTTTATTTTCTTGCTGCATTATAAATTGCTTTGTTGTTACATTCTATAGTTTTCTATTGACATGTCTTCCCTTAAGAACCTTCTTCAAAGTCTGAGGTGGAAACCCTGAAGAAGAAGCCCATGCTTTCAGCTTTTAGGTTTTCTTCTCTATGTACGTGTAGTTGATTTAAATTTTTCTTTCTAGTCTCTTCTATTTCACATTGAACACCAAAAAGACATTAGTTTCTTGTTGATCCATGAACTTTGAGGAAATATCTCTAGAAAATAAATGGATAATTTGGTCCCCTTTTAGATTCTTTTGCACAAACTCAAAGTGGAGAATTAAGATAATGGCAGATAAGAATCAATTTTATGTAAAATGCTAAAATGATTGAAAAACCAATGTTCGTTTTCTGCTACATATACATTTGGTACGTGTATTCAAAGCAGGATAATAAAGACTTTAATTTTTTTAATGATTTCACACCCCTTAATTATAATATAATTTAATAGAGTTTTAAGGCACTTTTTATAGGTCCATTCCCAAATGCTAAGAAATGTGCCTCACCAGATCACTAATTATATTTACTCCTCATTGCCTGTTCAGTTACTCTGAGTATATTTGTAGGTTTACTTTTTCAGAATGCTGAAATCAGATAAAAGAAAGTCAGCATTTATATAAGTGCTTATATGTATTGACATTTTTGTGTTTGTTATTTCAACTGAATTTAGTTCACCTGAATTGTATAGTCTAAGTTCAGACCTTACAGATAAATAATACTGTTGGGGCGGGGAGAGAGACCTGCTTTCAACTTCTTTGCAAATTGCTTCAGAGATTGACTTTTTACACAGCAAACTGGAGAGTATTCATTTTTTATTGTTATTGAATTTATTGGGGTGACATTTTAACTAAATACTTCCTAGTGGTGGTAAAACAAGATCTTAGGACTAAGGGCAATGGTTAAGTCCTCTAGCATATATCAGCACCACCAGATCTCCCCAGAATCTATTTTGAAGACCCGAAATTACCAAGACACTGGGAGAGTAATGGAAATTATTTGATCAGAATTTTTATAAAATGTAGATTTTGATACAATTAAAAGTGGACAAAACCTGAGGGTAGCAGGATCTGGAGATTGAAGATAGACTTCCTCCAGAGGGGGAAAAGTCAAAGAAATAGTGGGATGAAAGTCTTAAGGTGTTCTTGGATTCTTTTTTCCTAGTGGCTAAGAAAGAACCTCAGATGTGGAACAAATGCATAATACTCTGGGCAGACACAGTATCATTCCTATTGTATTCTTGCTTCTGATATGTGTACGTACATGTTAGGGCTAAAATATCAATTAACTCATCTAAATATAAATATTCAAACCTGAAGAATTAGACATTAGGTCGTTTCTTTTTACATAGGATATACCAGTAGCCTAGTAAGAATTATTTAAAGTAGAGGTTACCAAAAAACAATCTGTGGCGTTTATTTAGCTCAATATGTTCATTTCATCTTTTTTTGTATACCAGGTTTCATTTACCTACTAGCATTTTCAGATAAAATATGGAAAAGTTTGTGTAGCATCTAGGTAAACTAATAAATACATCTTAAAATAAAGAACTGTATTCTAACATAAGGAATAATTATTTTCTAAATTAACAAGTAAATAATTTGTGCCTAGACAAATAAAACATAACCTTATCTACCCTAAGGTAGATGATTATTAAAGAATATCACATTTTTAATAAAACAATCTTTATTTCTAAAAATATTTTAAAAGTATAGTAAATTCTATTATTAATCAACCACAATGATGAATTTTGATTTGGAATTTCTTTGAAAAAAACATTCACGGAATTTAGCCAAATAAACAAAAGCATACAATTCAGCTTCATACTCACAGAGCAATTTCATTAGTACATTTCATGAAATTTGGCAGCTCTTTGTTTAAATTCTTGCTTTCTCAAACATTTTACAATAGAATAAAAGATACCTTAGTCAAATACTACAAGCAAATTTAATCTGGAATTGAATTGCATTGTCATCTGCATTCATTTACAAATAGTAGATGTGTTTTACTTAAGATAGAATATGTTATTCTAAGAAAGCAAACCAGGGATTCCCTGTTTTCTGAGAGATGTTTTTAAAAACACGTCCTTAATAGCACCTTCAACTAATGTCCTGGATTTTGGTAAGCAGGGTGATTGCTTATGTTCAAGTTCTTCCAGTGCAATGAAAACATTTCTGGCAACTGTGGATAAACATCAAGGTATATTTTTTTATGTTTGTGATTTTAAATTAGTGTGTGTAGGTCCTAAAAATCCATGTCATTTTCTTCTTAAAAGAGATTGTATGGCTGGACATTGACAAGAATGTTGATTGAAATCATCACTGGGGACGAACAATTTTCTTAAGCATTAAGAACCCAGCATTTTTGGTTAGAATACATTTCAGAAATGACCACTAAAATCAATGCTGGAATTCAACATACTGATACAGGTTTCATCAAACACATTTTTATATGAAATAACATCAAACTGTATAATTAGACTTATGTTCTTAAACTCTATTCTAGTCCATAAATCCTGTAACTTGTGATAGTTTCTTGTGTGATTTTGTGTTTTTCATTTAAAATATTACTGCTAGGCATTTTTACAGGATATTAACTTTGAGAAGAAAATGAAATGGAAAGCAAATAGTCATAGCAGTTTATTCCATCTGTCAACTGGTATAACAATTGAAGAGCATTGATTTTTTTGTATTTCAAATACAGATATGAATGGTTGTAAAAAAACATAAGCGATAATAAAATTTATTTTAATTCAAAGTCATGGTCAGGGTGACCTTTAGTTAACAAAGTTTATGTTTCTGAGAGTTTTGTTTTAAAAGCATGTTTTAAAGAGGAAGACACTAGAAAAAGAAAATAAATTTAAACTAAAAATGTAATTATGCTGACTGGGAGGCAAAAAACAATCACATTTTTTACATGCTCAAATTGGTAAATAGCTGCAAGCCATTGTCACATCAATTTCTTGTTCACTAAGGTTTAAGCAAATTAATTAATCACATTTGTATTATCAGCCAAATACTTCTAAAATGTTAACACTGACAACAAAAATTCTTTTATAATTTATTTTTTTCTTTAGTTTCCCATTTCTTTAGTTACTATCCTAAAAATGAAGTTGACTGTAATTTGAAATAATTGGAAGTCCAGTTTTAATGTTGCAGTACTAATTATGCCAATACGATTGGAGAGCACAAGAATAAACATACTAGTGGTAGTCTCAGTATAATGTGCAAAATGTGATGATTCCGCGGAAAAGGCCATTTTGTCATGTGACTCTCAAGTCTATATTAGTTGTATGTTGTGTAACTATATTCATACTTATGCACATATGTCTGTATTTTTTAATTGTATATATGACAGATACGGTGTCCTGATCAAATCCATGATCAGAAAAAGCAATGTGCGTTTTTTTGGTAGTCTGATAAGTAAGGGAAGATTACATGCTTATAAAAGAAGACTCTTTGTATTTATAAATTTGTATTCTAGAAAAATCTGTGAAAGAACAGAGTGGGAGGATTTTGAATAGGTGTGTTTCTCTTAGGTTCTTTTCAAATTATTTACTACTTAAAACGTGCCCATGAGAAAGCATTCCCAATAATTTTCCAAATTAAATCTAACATTCTTTATATGGTCAAGAAACTTACAAGATTGTATGCAACATCGTGCCTCCCAAAATCCAGATTAAATTTTCCCTGAAGCATTTGTTTAAATGACTAAGAAGAGAATCGCTAACATAAAACAATATCCTGGTACTTGTGTTGGGAATTACAATAATAATGTGTTTGAACTGAGTAAGGACGTGTGTAAATGCTCTGTGCGAGAATAATGGGGTATTGTAATGCCTTTGAGTCTGTGCTTATTCTTCAGTTTGAATAAAATAAATGGCCAGGTGTTATACATGATGTAATCATTCGTATTTTAATGAATATTTAACCCTGAAAGACAAAGCAGTTCTTCGTAATCTTTACATTAGTGACTTTCTGAGATAACTACGTAGCATGTAACACACTGTCTTAATTTTTAACGTTGGGGCAGTCTTTATGTCATTGGTTTCATCAAGACTCCATGGCTCTATGAAAGCTGGGTCACTCACCAGACAGAGGGACGACTAAATTAAGATATGCTTGCCAAGAGTTGTTAAAATGTTCAACTGTTTCAAGTAAAACCTCAACATCAAATGTGGTTTCTTTCGTAGGGAAGTTCTTTTCCTATAGTCCTTAAGACCTACGGGTTTCAGAGGTACATTGATATCTTCCAGATGTGCTCAATTACCTTAGAGATGTTAGAATTGGGGACATAAGAAAAAGACCTGAGCCATGAGATGATCTAAAGTGAGATTTCAGTGATGCCTTACAAAAGCTGAAAGTTTTATTTTATAATGATCACAGTCTTCCAGTGATGTTTAATCTGGATGAGTAGGATATTATTACTAAAGCATCGTTCATGATTCAGAAGATTTGAGTCCTTTTGGCAGTAGTAATTGACCTAGTATTATAAATGTACATTTGAAGAGATACATATGATCGTTTTATTTGGGATTTGAGTATTTTAAAAGATGCACGCCAATGCCCCTAGAAATAAATGCATCATAGACTTGTTTTAGAAGAGTAACAACATATATGCAAATGTACCTTCCTTGTTGGAGTCTCACTGAATCTGGAAGGATAACTTTATATCAGTAGGTTCATTTTGATCTGAAAACTAAATGTTATGACAAGTTCCTTTCAGAAAACAAACCCCTTTGGATAAAATGCAAAACTGGATCCTTGTCATACTTGATTGCATACCGTAGTGGATCAAATTATACTGAAGCTTTATGCTTACTTCAGTAACAGATAAAGTCTTTAAAAACCTTTGTATTTTATCCATAAGTGATGTTAGTTCCTAATTCTCTTCCCATATAGATTTTACCGCTAGAAAAAGTGGTACGATTAAAAAAAATACCCTTTATTTCTATGGCATAATGCTTTTCTTACACTATGTTAACAAATGATTGAAAGTAAGGAATATGCCTATTAAAATTTGAATTGAATGCTGAGAGAACACCTTTTTTGATTTAATGGAAGCTTTCTTTGTCACTAGGTGTATTTGCACTCCCTTAAATGGTTATTGGTGGTAGATGTAATTTTAATGCCACTTGTTACAGCTAGAAATTTCTCACTGGTAATTTTAGCTAATAGCATCACTTATACTGTGCTTGATTTAGTCAAAATTTGTCTATCTTTCTAATGTTTTCAAATGCCTTTTTCATTCCTTTAGTGATTTTGTACTCTTTCAATTCTTGTCCAAAGTTAAGAGATTATACTTTCAGGTTATCACAAAGACCTCCATTGGGATAAGTAGCTATTTCCATTTTCCCATAAAGCTTCTACTTTATGCTGATTTTTCTGTTGCGCATTTTTTAAGTTCTTTATTGTTTAATGTATTACATAAGTCTCCTTTTCCCCCCCATTGACCTCTCCATTGCGTATTGTCTTTTTAAACTGAGACTCTCAAGAAGAATGTTTACTTTTTTAGCTTGGATTAGCTTGACAGAGTAGTACAAACAGTCGATAAAAATATATTGAATATATTTAATATTTACCATGGATTTTACTTGTTACAGGGCATACTGATTAGCCAGATGATGTATGTATGTTAAACCCATTCAAATGTTTTGTATGATTTACCAGTTAATAAAATAACTAGCCAGTTTAATTAAACAACAGGATTAACTATTTTTTTTCTCTGAAAGAACAAGTTTTTTAAAACCAATTCAACTTATTGAACCAGCTGGCACAATCAAACTTGTTATCTGTTTAAGCATATTTAAGAGTCTGTTTCTTCCACATACTTGCTAATTTAGCTAATAACATTAACCAATGACATAAATAGCAATTCCTTGCTGAAAATAGATATCTAGAAAAAATAACAATTTAAAGAAATAGCTAATATTTAAATTTCCTGGGAGGGGAAAGGCCTAAGTACCCTGTGTAGACAATCCTGGTAATAGTCCAGGCAGAGTAAAATACTCTTCATCATTACCTTACATGTCTGGGGTATTTAAATATACTATAAGCATTGACTCCTATTTATTTTTTCTTTCTTTCTCCCCTCTTTGTCTAGGGAGGTCAAGGGTAGGTATGAACAACAACAACAGAATTATCTTTAGTTCTACAGATAATAAACTAAAAGGAGAGAAGTCTTCAAAATAGAAATAGTGACCCTAAAACAGAAGAAAGAGAATAAAATTTTAAATTATATTATTTTCTTCTAGTGCTTATGTTTTTAGAACTTTTAAAAAATTCACTTATCCTATTAGGACATTTTAAAATAATAGAGATATTAGAACATTTAGAAAGCATCTTGAATGTAAGTTTTTCTCTCACAGTGCCTCTGTTGGGAAGTAACATACTATGTAATGAATGTTTTCTCACAGTTCTATAATGATGAAATTTTCGTCCAAGTTATTGTTTAATGTCACCTGTATTTGATACCAAAATGTCCTGACAGAGAGGAAAACAGTTATAAACAGAGTCATATCCCAATGATTATACATATATAGTATGTCTAAATACGTGTTGTAAAGAACCCATTATTCAAAGATCTGTTGTAGAGGCATGTAGTACATCCCTAGAATACAATTATTTATTTCCTCCGGCTTCATGGTGTTCATTTGTGCAGGTGGCTCCTTATTACGTATATAATTTCAGGATTTCCCATTGCCAAGATTTTTATTTCTAAAAGACACACAGAGTTTTACTGGAAACTGTTCCAAAATCAGCATAAACATCAGTCTTTACTATGTACTTTCTTAATATCTCAAAATTCCTCAACATTCCTCTGACTTTCTTACATCATATTATAGAGTCCCAAAATAACTGGTCAATTGTTTACCCCTTCTGCCTTTAATTTCTATTTCATATAGTCTAAAGCGTAACCATCATTTTGGCAGAGTGTGTGATTTCAAGTTATTGAGGTGAGCTATGTAGCAAAGAAGGTAAAAACTGTGCACTGAGTTATAAACTATGTAGCCTACCCTAGTGACCTACATTGTACATTGTACTTATACTTGGCTTTTTTAAACTTATTTTGTTTATCTGTATGAAAGTATTGTCACAATATAAATAGTTGTGACATGCCATTTTTGAGTGTCCAGCTATAGACTGTGGGTCTATATAGATATACTCAAATTGTTATCATACTGGCTAAAATGACATCTGGTCATGTGACGATACAGATCATTTGTGATCATTATTTTTATATTTGCAATTGCACTAAAATGCTTATTTTTCATGTTATTGTATATTTCGCTAATCAGTAAGACCTGTAAGATAAACATGAAAATTTGTGAATTTTTGTTTCACTTTAGGATAACTTCTCGAACCACAAGATCAGTTTTGAAGCTTAGAATTGGGAGTGCTCTTAAGTTAATGCATCCTGATGTATTGCTTGATTTAGTATATATACCATCTTAATTTTAAAAAACTTATACTTAAATACAGGCATGAAAATGAGTTTTCTAGATATGCAACTACAGATTATTTTAAACAATGATAAATGTGTGAAAAGGTGAAATGATTCTGTCACACTAATCACCATACTTTTGAAGATGTATCATAAAATGACTTTGAGAAGAGAGTTGTGTTTACATTTACTTTAAAAAAGTAGGTTTTCCTTGAAAAATACTCTCATATTGGCCTTTCCTGGTCCATTTTTGTAACCTTTTCTGAGAATCTGTGACATTCTGCTAATTTAAAAGTATGTTGTATCTTTTGGAGGGAAGTTCTGAAATATTTTTCTAATATATCAATCAGGATGTGAATGAGCTAATTCTTTTGAAAGTTACTCTTTATTAACTTTCTTTAAAAGAAGGGATTCTAACAAAGCAAATTTAATTTTATTAAGTTTCTGACTGTGACATAAATCTTCTCATTATGAAATACTGCATAGTAATATATAAATATGATTATACCATATAATAAGGTGAGTTGGGAACTAAGTAGAAACCTCTAAAGTAATAAACTGTGTTTGGAGATTCAAAGGAATATCCCTGTGATAAATAACATGCTTTTTTTCTTTTAGCCAAGCTCAAAAACTTTGCAGAAATAGATAATTTTAAAATGATAACTCTGTCGTTGTTGTTGTTGTTGTTGTTGTTGTTGTTGTTTTGTGTGTTGTTTGTGTGTGTATGTATTTTCTTTTTCATTTTAACCAGCCTCTTATACCTAGAAGTCCCACAAGCAGTGTTGCCACGCCTTCCAGCACCATCAGTACACCCACCAAAAGAGACAGTTCTGCTCTCCAGGATCTCTACATCCCCCCTCCTCCTGCAGAACCGTATATTCCCAGGTATAAAACTAACCATCATGTTGTTCTAGGAAGCTTCTATCCAAAGACTAACCCAATGGCATGTAAACTGTGAAGTAAATTCTCAAGGAACAACTTGAATAGTTTATCAGTTGGGAATTCGAACACATTCTAGAAAAATCATTGCATTACAGAGAATGCATTTTGGTTAATAACTAATTAATATGTATTAAACACTTAGTAAGCATTAAATATCTTATAAACATCTCATATAAAGGAAAGAATAGTAAAATACTATTAAATAATAATTAGGATTATTTTAATAAGTAAAATATAAGTGAGGCTCTTTGGCAAAAAAGCCCCTAGAAATCTTAGGTTACTTTGAAGCATGTCATATCTTTTTTTCTAGAAGAGAAAGTTATAGATAACTATTATAACTTCTTAAATGTAGATAACGAGAGAGTTTGCAAGAAAATGGCTGACTTTAAAGTCTATGTTCCAGATTTCTTGAGTCTGTGTCCCCATTTCATTTCCAAATTCCTACTAGAAATTCCTGGAAGATATGGAAGAATAGAACTTAGTGCCATAAAGCATTTTGTCCAAAAGCATTCTGATACCCATCTTTCTGGAATGCAAAGTTATGGAAAAGGACCAGTACAAAAGGGACAGTTACTACCAATCACAAAGAATTTGATTCACTTTTTAAATTAGTTGTGCAGTCATTCAAAAACAGTCATTTAAAGTATCTTGTTTTCAAGACATAATTAATTAATATTTCTTTTATTTAAAAAAGAACTAAAATACCTTGGTTTTATTAATTTTTATTATTCATTCGTACACCTAATGTCTCATTCTATTAGATGTGATGGTACTGACATTTTATTATCTAAATGCTACATGATAACATGACATGTTTGCAAATACTGTGTTGTCATTTGGTAATAAAACTATAGTCAGTTTTATAAACATTTTCATTTTTATTTTTGAGAATTAAATGTAGCTGTGGGGAAGTATTTTATGAGAAGATTTAATTTACTAAGCTGGGATTCCACAAATATTTATGATATAATTTACAGTCTTATGTTAAATTTACAATCAGATATAAAACCTATCTGATATCCTAGTCAAACACAAATTGCATTTTAATTCTATTAAGATAGTGTCTGACTTTCTGAATACTCTTGCATGAAGAGCAATAAAAGTATTTGTGTATCAAATAGGAAGTGAATCTTTTGAGTTTGTTTTATTTTACTGCAAATGATTAAGAGACCTTATTCAGAGAGCTACGTGTACAAATAAACATCAGAAAATTTTTTTTTATCAAATCTCTGCAGTGTTTTTAAGTGTTCTTTCCTTTTCTCTAGGCTAGGATGGAACTTGTTTTAAAGGACATGTTTCCTAGACAGAAAGTACTTAAAATACACTTCAGAAGACAAAAGAGTAAAATGATAACAGTTCTCTCTTCAGGGAGTGGTGTAGATATGACTAAGGAAATATATAGAAATCAACAAAAAACTTGAACATGCTATTGAAAAATACTGTATAATATAAGAGATTGAAGTATCAATATAGCATTACTTGTTTTGTCAGTATTGTTTGAAAGCTCTATCCTTTTCAGTGAAACTCATAATTAGAGTGTATTATCTCATTTTAGTTGATTTGTAGTTTAGTGTGTAATTGAACACAATATTCTAAATATATTTTGAATATATGAGTGCGGTTCACCTAATTGAATTTATCAGAACATTTCTTTTTTTCTATATTAAAAACTTGGTTTTGTGTAGGATAGGCATTTTGGTGTAAATTTGAAATATAAATCAGACAAATTTTCTCATCTTAAAACAAAAAAGAAACCCTTAAAAATAGTAGGCCTAGTTGTCAAATTAGGTAGAATTGTTTTCATGTGATTCTTTGAACGCATTTATTCCAGAAAAAATAAATGTGGTTACAAAAGTGATCTTATCGCTAAAAGAAAAAAACACTCATATATGTGAAGTGAGTGAAATTTTGTCAGTTTATACATATGACTTATGAGTATATAAAGTTTGATTATCATAGTCTATAGTTCAGGGGTTCTCAAACTTTTTAAACAGGGGGCCAGTTCACTGTCCCTCAGACCGTTGGAGGGCCCAACTATAGTTAAAAAAAAACAACTATGAACAAATTCCTATGCACACTGCGCATATCTTATTTTGAAGTAAAAAAACAAAATGGGAACAAATACAATATTTGTATTTGCATGTGGCCCGTGGGCCGTAGTTTGAGGACCCCTGCTATAGTGCATTTTTTAAGATGAAAGTCAATAATTTATAGGTCTTTGCACAACTGTGACATTTAAGCACTAATTTCTCTTGTGAAGTTTACAGTGAGCCATTAAATATAAAGTCCACTAAAGTAATACTCTAACTTTTCAGTTGTTCTATGAGATCCCTTTTAGAGAAAAACTATAGATTTATTACATATGTGTATAACTATCTAACATTTAAAAAAGGGAAGAAAATACTCCAAATATTACTTGAGGGTTTTTTTCTGCAAAGTTAGATTCTTTATTCAATTCTGCATTTTCCAGATTGCATATATACAATTAGCATATATTAATTCCACGAATAAACATTAAATATAAAATATATATTTTTTAATCTTTACAGCAAAATGAAGTAATACATTTAGTTACTCAGTGGCTTATGGTGTGAGTACATATACAGACACACAAATTTATACGCACAATATGTATATCAATTCATTTTTTTGCAAAGTTTGTTTTTGGTTTTTACTTTTTAAAATTCAACTTTATTTGAATGAATGACATATAAATTTGTTTAATAAATCTTCCTTCCTGGTAAAAGGTCCCTCTTTCATATCATTTAGTACAAGTAATACCAGCCCTTCCAATTTTCTGCCACAGGTGTACCCCTATAATTAGAGCATGGTGAATTAACTATGGCCTAGTCACCCTCATATATCAAGCTGCATTAACAGTTATGTCACCGGCATGATAGAAAAGTCTGCCCATTTATAGATAAATATAACCCTCTTCCAGTGTCACGACTTTGTTAGGGCTATTTCCAAACTAATTGCAGTGTCTATTTCCTTTTGATAGAGGACTAAACCAGTAAAAAATAAAATAAAAAGGCCAGGCAATTTGCACAGGAAACGTTTTTAGCTAGCTGAAAATAAAATTCTGCCTGGATTTTATATTTATTTTCTTTATGCTGCCTAAGAACTATATAGTTACAATTTGGAAATAAGCAACACTTTATTTTAAAAATAAAAGAGTGAATGGCAATGTAAATGGCAATTTCACCTTGTGATGAGTTAAATACATAAGAAAATTTGCCAACTCAGTCTGTCGTGAGAATATTATTTACTATTTTCTACATATTTAAATTACTAGGAATATAGTTTCCTTCTTTCCGACAAACCTAATCTAAACATTTGCATATGGATACAAGCATAGTATTGTGCTGAATTGAACCTCATATTTTGGATTTGACATTCAATTTATAACCTCATCACCATTTTATAAGATGCAAGATGAAATGAAAAATTCTTCTTTTCATCTTTACTATTATAAGATTTGTTCTATTGATTTAAGATTCGTTTTGTTGATTTAAGATTTCAAGTGTTGGCACTTGACATAAAATTAAATTGTATCTGCTTTGATAGCATTGATGTCACTCTTTAGCATAAAACAGGAAACAAGAATTAGTAAGAAATAAAATTAATGACTCACAATGGAAGAAACATTGCATTTACATCTATAGTCCTATTCTAAAAGACAATATTTTCTAACAAAAATTTCATAGCTAGTCATTTAAACATGTAAGATGAATAAGGTTCGATACAGCCGAAACTAAATGAAATATTTCTACTAAAATACCACTCATTGGGGCCCAATCATCTGGACCATGTGAGTAATACAATATGTGAGTAAGATTTAGGGGTTTCCTAAATTATTAGAGAACTTTCTTTTTAGATTCCTATAGAAGAAAAAATCAACTTGCCATAATTTTTTTATTGAAAATTAATTATTCAAAACAGTTACATGGCTCCAAATTCAAAACTATATAAAAATACATTAAAGCAAATGTTTTCATCCCTGCTTCGTCCACATTTTCCCTTTCCTTCCCCATAAAAATTAGTTTTTATTAGTATGTTTTATTCCATTATTTCTTCTTGAAAATATAAGCAAAACTAGATATTTATATTAATATTCCCTTTCACCTTTCTTACAAAAAGGAAGGAGAATACTACAAACATTGCTCTCTACCTAGCTTTTTTGGTACATTTATTGGGGTGATATTGGTTAATAACTTGCCATTATCTTTAATCCTATTCTTAAACTCTATATGGATATGTAATGAAATTTTCCATTTGGAATGAATTCTGTGAATATATGTATTTACTATTAAATGAGATACATAGAATTTAAATACTGAGAGTATTTTCATTAAGGTGTATTTTTAGTTAATAACAAGCTATTTGACATTCTTATAATATCAGTTTATTTAGTACTGATTTGGTTTTTAAAGCCACAGTGTACTTACAGAGGTGTTTGTTCTTAGACACATTTTTGTTTTTAAGTAGTGCAGATTTTATGTGAATCAACTATGAAAACTGGCAAAAGAAAGTTAGATTTTTAACATTTCCTACTGTCTTGAACACTAAAAGCAATTTGTGTGCTAAGGTGATTTCCTTTACATGGTATAGAGCAGTGAAAATGGACTAGGGCAGGAGTTAAAAAATCTATGATCCATGTCTGGCTGTGTCATTTATTACCTGTGTGACCTTCAGGAAACTCATTTAATCTCTCTAAGCCTCAGCATTTTTTCTACAAAATAGGAATAGTTAAAAATTGCCCTATAAGCCTCAAAGTTTAGAAAGATGAGAAGATATATTGCATGGAAGGATATTTTTACTATTTTAGACATTCTCAGCCATTTTACCACCCTAACACTTTCCTACATTCTTCTCCTTCACCCTTTCTTTAGGGATGAAAAAGGAAACCTTCCTTGTGAAGACCTCAGAGGACATATGGTGGGCAAGCCTGTGCATAAGGGATCTGAATCACCAAATTCATTTCTGGATCAGGAATATCGAAAGAGATTTAATATTGTTGAGGAAGATACTGTCTTGTATTGCTATGAATATGAAAAAGGAAGATCAAGTAGTCAAGGAAGACGAGAAAGCACCCCGACTTATGGTAAGAGTTCTTAAGTTGACATAAGAACATATGTTTGGAATGGGAATTTTAATTTCTTTTCATAGGCTTTTGAGTTATGAAAATTATTTGATAGCTTTTGTATTTTGTAATTGATCTGTGTCTGTCATGTGCTTATAAGTGAAATTTCAACAATGTGAGGTATGCCATCTAAACTTATTCTAAATTTTCCAAAGATTAAGCAAGAATAGTAAATAGAATTTTAGCTCATTAATGATGTGTGGAAACCGTTTCTAATTACATTAAATTTTTGTATGTCAGATGTTGCCAAATTGGAATAATTCAAAGTGGGTTTTTTTCCTTTTTTAAATGTAAATTTGCTATTGACATGGCTTATTTAAAATAAAATTGTCTTCTTACTCCTCAGGCATTGAAAAATCTTTAGATAGACTTTTCTGAGGAAAAATTTTATTTTGATATTGGTCTTTTTTAAGAAGCTGCAAAGTTTGAGTGGAACTGGATTTTAAATAGGAAGAACACACTATTTAAAGAGCAAAGATGCACCTGGAATGACCATGTCCCTAGAGTTTTGTGGGGGGTTTTGTTTTTAGCTTTGACTCCTATTTTTCCATGTATGATCAAGAAAGTAACCCAGTCACAAACACTTAAAATTGATATAGCATATCTGAAATATTGGCAGGGAAAGTTGCCTAAAGTTAAAGTACTGAATAAAGTCTGTCGTCCTATTACAAGAATGAAGAGATTTAATTGGAAGTCTATGCTACTCCCTTTCAAGTTTTCCAACTAATCATGTTTAGTGAAGAACTTATACTTGGGGAAGGACAGGATCCTTGCAGATTAGTCCAGACTTAATCAGTGGGAGCTGAGCAGAAGGAAATTTTAATTTTCTCTTTCCACCTGTCCCCCTTACTTGTCCACAGTGGCCAAATGCCTCCCTCCTGTGATCCCAAAATATTGGTCATCACTTATCTTAATACACATGCCTTATTTCCTTACAGCTCTTGGGTTATAATTATATATGAAAAGTTTTGCACAAAATGATCCTAAAGATTAGTAACCATGGTTATCTTCCTTTGTGTTATTCTCTGTGCATGTGTTTTTCTATCATAAGAATAAGCAATGGTATTTTATAGCATAGCTCTTCATACTACTTTGGTGGCATTTAATTTGAACTGTCATAATTTGAACATATTTGCAGCTTTGCTTTTCCCCCTACTATATTTTAAACCTTTGCAATACAGAAGCCTGCCATCTTTATTATCCCTACCCCTGATCCATTACATAAGATGATTATTTTTATTCATTCATTCCACAAGCACTTATTGAATACCTATTATTAGTCAGCACTATATACTAACTTTTCCTTTTATTTATGTCCCAGAATTTTCTGGCTATTTTCTACTTATGTTGAAGAAGATACGAATGTTTAAACTAAGAGGAAATTGATTACTGATAGCTTTATAAAAGATATGTTTATCTCTTCAGACTACAGTTTAAACAAATCATATTTCTCTCAATAAAATGGAATACTATTTAAATTTTAGAAAATATAGATATCCTACGTATATTTCACATATTTTTATGAACTTAGGATAAAAGAAATGTATATGTGCTTGAAAGAGGGATAGGAAGTAAAAAAAAAAATAGTTCTTTTACTTTTGATCCTGACTTTTTTAAACTTTTAAACCTAAAATATAATCTGAACCTTTGATAGAGATACTTATAGATACTTCATTGGTGATTCCCTGGCACAACATGAAGAACGCTCCAAGTAACTAGCAGTGTAATCTATTTGCCTTTTAAAAAAATCAGATATTAAGTAATAAAACCTACCTGTCACACACATGAATTAGTGGCCATAATATTCCCAAAGACTGGCTCATTTGTTAATTCATCCTATATAATAAAGAGCTAATATGCTAATTAGACTGGATGGCAGAATGACCTTCCGGAAAGACCAGTGGGCGGGGGGCAGGGCTGTGAGGCAGCTGGCCGTGAGGCAGCTGGGGCTGCAAGGGCCAAGTCCCTTGCATGAATTTCGTACATCGGGCCTCTAGTTCATACATAAAGTCTGCTAGACACTAATGATACAAAGGCAAATAAAACATAAATCTTCCTTGGAAGGCAGTCATAACCCAGAGAAAAGAAAAATGAAGAGATGCATTGCAGTCACTCTAGGTAAGTAGGAATGTGAACAAAGTTCTGCAGTAGCCCAGGAGCTTAGCCCCAGAGTCTGCCTTGGAAATCACATAAATAGAAGTGATATTTATGCTGAGTTTTAAATGATAAATAGTCATCATTCAGGGTTTCTAAATGCTAGTTATCCCCACCAAATACCTGGCAACTTCTCAAACCTAGGTCTGCCATCTGAGGGTTCATATCAGTCTCTCAGCCTGGACCCCAAGTCCCCAATACAAATTAGATCAAATGTTTATAACCAATAATTGATGACAACTTATTTAACCTATAAAGTGGTCCCATTACATTGATCCCTTAGGGCAGGGGTTCTCAACCTGTGGGTCGCGACTCCTTTGGTGGTTGAACGACCCTTTCACAGGGGTCGCCTAAGACCATCCTGCATATCAGATATTTACATTACGATTCATAACAGTAGCAATATTACAGTTATTAAGTAGCAACGAAAATAATTTTATGGTTGGGTCACAACATGAGGAACTGTATTTAAAGGGCCAGAAAGTTGAGAACCACTGCCTTAGGGTGCCAATGTTCTCTTGGATTTAACAATAATGAAAATCAAAATACATTATCCTTCTGAAATATATTGCAAAAAAACTAAAGTACAAAAAAGTTCACACTTGATATTTTCTGGAAATTACAATAATTTAGCTTGTTAGCACTTGTGTGATACCTGAAAATGCAGTATATAAGTCCTTTAGCTTACAATGTTCTACTTAGTTCTTAGTCATAAATACTCTTAACGTGAAGTATGTGAACTTAGTCATCATTACTCTCCTATTAACTTCCCATATTACTCAGAGAGGTTTAGAGTTTTGATTATAAGAGTGTAGACAGGATTTTGAGAAGCAAAGGATAAACACAACATAGTGCCTAATATGTGCTTTTGATTAAATATATATGTACTTATTATATTCTCTTAGTACATTCATATTTTCAAGTAAATTACATAAGATAAAAATATTTAGGAAAGCTCTGTTCCTAAGAGGGAGTAAAAAGAACAGTTATTTGCCCTAAGCTATTAGATAAGTACAATATGGATCGACAGTAGATGGCCCTTCTAGAAAGTAAGTAAACAATACTTGTTGAGCTTTTATATATGCCAGGCACTGTTCTAAGCTTTTAGAATGTGTGAATCTATTTAATCTTTACAACAACACTATGAAGTAGAAACTAATGAATTATTATTTTTACATATGAGTTAAATAACTTACCCAACTAGAAAGTAGATAGAGCTGGGATTAAGTACCCATGGATATTTGTTGATTCTGCCAGTGGTACTAGGTGACTAAATGTAATGAAAATAATTTACTAAATTATAGGAAAATAAAATCCACAAATTGCATTACTCTTTCCAAATTCAAACATTTTATTTCAAGCAAAAAGAACTTGGTCTGATTTTGTATATTCTTGTCTATGTTGTTTGGTATTTACTGGCACTATAATAAACATGCATTTATATAGACATGGCCTTGACAGACCTTAGGAAAAGATGGCTAAATTGAGGAGTAAAATTAGCAAACAATGTGTTATATCCTTTTTAAGTCAGAGAACATAAAATAGGGTTGTTTTGCTTTGTTTTGTTTTTAGCATAAAATAGGTTTTACTTTCCTTAAAAGGTAGACAAGAATAACTTCTGGAAACACAAAATACAGTAGGGGAAGAAACCTAGATAAGTGGTCACTAGCATTGGCTGCCGTATCAGCCATACTTGGTAATCCTGTCTGCCTTGAAATTACTCTAATGTGGCTCAGAGATGTTCCTCTAGGCCCCTGTTTTCTCATTTGTTAAAAGAAGATGATAAAATCTGCCTCGTAGACTTTTGTGAGAATTTAATGATAACACACTATAAATTGCCTAGAAAGTGGCCAGTATGTGCTAGGTATTTATTTTTGCTGTTGTCTTTATTACATAGAAACTTTAGTGTTGCTAAGACAATATATCTTAACTGTTCTCACCACACAAAAAAAGAGGGTAACTATATGAGGTGATGGGTGTGTTAAATAGCTTGATTGTGATAATCATTTCACAATGGATATGTATGTCAAATCATCACACTGTACACCTTAAATATATACATCTTATTTTTCAAATATACCTCAATAAAGCTGGAAAAAATTAACTTAAAGATCTCAACATATAGCCTGGCCAGGGTCACTCAGCTGTTGAACATCGACCCTATGAACCAAGAGGTCACCAGTTCAATTCCCAGTTAAAGGCCTATGCCTGGATTGTAGGCTCGATCCCCAGTAGGGGGCGTGCTAGAGGAAGACAATTGATGTTTCTCTCTCATTGATATTTCTATCTCTCCCTTCCCTTCTCTCTGAAATCAATAAAAACATATTTTTTAAAAAACCCAACATATAAATCATAATAATAGTGACAGCCATTTTAAATTCCTTGAAGAATAAGATGGGATGAATAAAGAGTTCAATAAAAAATGAAACTTTAATGTGGTGGTAAAAAAAGGGGGACATGATACCATTAAATCACTTTAACTATTTGGTCTCATCTGCTCATGTTTCAAAGATAAAGGCTCAAATTTGATTAGATCAGTTGCTTGGCAACTTTTCAGTATAGTAATATCTCCCATCAGCTTTCCCTTTTCACTATTCAGGCACTACTTGCCCTTACTATTACATCATAGCACATTTCTGTACAGAAAAACCTGCTAAAAGGCTGGCATAGTTAGCTGAGTCCCTTTGTGGCCATGAGTAGTCATATTTTATAAGAATAGGAGGAAAACATGTTTTTTACTATAATATCACAGAAGAGTATTGGTTTGAAGGAATCCAGACCTTTTCTGATTTATGGAAAATCCAAGACCTCACAAAAAGCACATGAATGCATGCAAAGCCAGTATTTTAGAACTGCTCCTCATAAGCGTTATTGTGCACACTGTGCATTGAGAAAAATTAATTTCTGTCATTACACCTGAACATTTTGCACTAAAATACAAAGTACTATGTCCCTTTTAGTCACATGAATAGCAAATGGCTTGAAATGACTTAGAGCAACATATGGAGGCCGTATGGGCAATGACACTGTAAACTGAATTTTATCAATGTGAGGGGAGGATATTGTCTATAGGTTCCAGGTTCTATGATCATACTTCAGTATCTCCTTCCTTTTTGTCTTACAACTTCATTCTATCTTTTGGGCAGTTAAATTATAATTAATAGCATTGTTTCAAATATTTCTTAAAAGTATCAATTATATGTAATACATTCACATTTATTTATTTCTGACTACAAGGCTGCTATCTTTCCTGTGATTTTCTAATATAAATTATCCTCCTTCTCAGGTAAAAGGTCAGCTGTCATCTATCAGCTATGCTAGAGAGAAAAGAAAATAGTATTGTAACCACAGAAAATTTCTGTGTTCAATTAAAATATACCACTTTCAAAGCAGAACTAATCATAGAGCTATGAATTACTGAATTAAAAATGCAGAGATATGAGATGTGTACCATACTTATAGGAATTCGATTTCCTTTGATTTATGTAATACATTTCATAAAGACCATATGTTAGCTTCACAGAATAATTTTGAATATCAAGCTGATGTTGATAAGGAACCATGTATTTGATAGAAAACTATTTTGGCATAGAAATAGAAAATAGTGTGTTCCTAATGTAAAAATTAGTGTTATCACCTAGGTAAAGTACTCTTTGTTTGTGTAATTCTATGGATAGAAATATTAGAGCATGGGTTTTGAGGTCACATAGAAAGACCTGTACCCTTTGTAATACTTTAAGCAATAAAACAATAAATGTAAGATATAATTATAAAAAAAAGACCTGAATTTGGTGTGACAGGTTGTCCTTTAATAACTGATTGACCTTGAACTTGAGCCTTATCCTCACTGTTTTTTTCCCTTATCTGTAAAATGGGATAGTCATAGTGTTTTATGAGGATTAAGTGAGAGATGCATGTCAAGTACTTAGCACTGTTCTTATCTCATAGAAAGTGTGCAAGAAAGCATGCTTAAATGGCATTAAAAATTGCAGCTGCTCATAAATAAAAATGTCCCACCCTAGCTGGTTTGCTCAGTGGATAGAGTGTATGCCTGAGGACTGAAGGATCACAGGTTTGATTTTGGTCAAGAGCACGTACCTTGGTTGCAGGCTCCTCCCCAGCCCCGGCTCTGGTCGGGACATGTATAGGAGGCAACCAATCAATGCGTTTCTTTCACATTGATATTTCTCTGTCATTCTGACTTTCTAAAAACCAATGGAAAAATATCCTTGAGTGAAGATAAATAAATAAATAAATAAGTCCCAAAGATTATCAAATGCTGATGGATCAAATGAACATTTCCTCCTCTCCTATGGAGGGGCTTAATAAAGGACAAAGGGCTGGAAGTATTTCCTCAGTTTGGCCCCTCTAACTACCCAATAACTAGCCATTCAAATAATATAAATTAAAAGACATATGAATAGAGTTTGTCCCTTTCTTTGGTTTGGTTTTGAGAAGTAGAAGGGAGAGCATTCAAATAGCTAATAACACTAGAAACTGCCCTGATCCAAGGTTTTTTTTAAAGTTCCACTATGGAAATTAATAGCCCATATGCTGGACAGAAGGACCTTTTAAAACCTCATATCAACAGAATTCTAACAACAATTCAGACCCCACACATTGTTAAAGGTTAAGGTTAGTTGCTAAAAAGTAAGAGAGGGAGAGATAATAATATGTATTATAAATAAAATAAGTTGTAGTCTCTCAAATAAATGAAACCTGGCAAGAAGAGATCACCCTGAAAGCAACTGAAGCTACTAGATAATAGATAAACAGTAAGATTAAGAAAAAAATAAAGTTCCAGAGTATTAACATGTGGACAAAATGAAAAGATTAGCAAATCAAATCAACAAAGCTGATGCAGCTATCAGAGGAAAAAAGAAACTCTTCAAATGAATTAATCAACAGAAAGATACGATTTAGGTGAAATAGTGCTTCCCTTAAAGACAGAATAGGAAATAATAGAAATACTCTCATTCAGTGATTTTCAGCTAGGGTCAGAGCACATTTGGCCATTTCTGAAGATATTTGTAGTTGTCGTATCTGGAGGTGGAGGTGCTCCTGACTTCTAGTGGGTAGAGGCCCAGGATGTCATTTCAGCATCCTACATAGAATGTGCGACTCATAGAATGTGCACAACAAATGGTGCAGGATGGCTCCCAACAATAAAGAATGATCCAGTTCAAAGTGGAAAGTCCTATTGTTGAGAAACCCTAGCTAATTTAAGAAGAATGAGTTGCAGACAAAGTGAATACAGAAGCAGGTAACTATGACTAGAAAATCAAAGAGCCCTTGTACAACATAGGGTCATTTGCCCTTTTGATTTTATTAAAAAAAATAGTGTAAGGTTGTGATGACCTACCCCATTCTACAATAGAAAACCTAATCATGACAAATGCTGGAATAGGAAGGGACCCATTGTCTTTAGTGTTAGCTCTCTAATCACAATGTGGTTTATATAATCCAGCATTTTCCTAAATATGTTCTTTAGATAACTAGTTCTGAAAGAGAATCTTTGTGAAAGGAAGAGATTATGTATTTAAATAAGATTCAGAAGCTGTACAGATTTTTCACCCTTCTTGGAGATCAATAAGTGCACGTTAGCATACCAACGGGTTTGAAAGTTGTTGAATTCGGTTTAGCTTATTGTTTCCCAAATGTATTTGTGCATTTATTTTTTTTTGTTTTGGTCACAAAATACTTATTAACCGTTGAATGGGACTAATGCTTGATGGAATATATTTTTAAAAATGCTGAAATAGACTTTTGCAGCTCCTTTTAAAGACCCATATACCAATGATAAATTTTCTTTGTATTTTAAGTTCCAGATAAGCATTTGGAAAAACTTCTATTCTTAAATTGAAGCCTGCCCTAACAGATGGCTTGTTGAATGTCATCTTCATTTAGTTCTTGCAGAAAAGCCATTTTTAAAAGTAAATCTTATTTCTGATAAAAAGTCCCAACTAAAGAAATAAATACTAACTGGAAGGATGTGTGAACGGTGTTCTATACTCCAGGCTTCTTGTATCACTGCAAAACAATTTGCCAGAAATCATGGGAGAAATAGATCCTTGAAGATAGGAAATGTCAAGTGTTACAGCCAATCTTGTTAAAGAAGAGATGACTAAAAATTTCACCCTGATTACCTTAATGACTGAAGACATTAGAGCAAGTAATTAAAACAATATACAGACATCTAAATATACATATGACAACCTAGCATTATTTTAGAAGTAGTGCAATGTCAAACCAATTTGTTTTCCACCTTCCTTAAGGAATATACAACAAAATTACATCCACAATTTACGCGTTAATCCTCCATTAGCTCTTTAGCTAGCTTTTAAGGATGTTTTTGCAAGATTTTCAAACTGGGAGGACACTTAAACAAAAGCAGTAATAATCCATGTCATCAGATTATTTTTGAAGAAAGATGAATTGGATTTTTCTGTAACTGCAATGGCCTTAAATTCATTACCAAATCAAATTAGTGTAGTAAAAAGAGCCCTGGGATAGGAAGTTGAAAGTCTATATTCATGGGCTGACTTATTAGTGAAATCCTGAGAAATTAACTTTGGTATGTCTTAAGTTTTTCATCGCAACCTTTCTTGCTAGCTTCACTGATTAACATGATCATAAGGAGAAAAATATATGAAAGAAATTATAAATTTATTACAAGATGTCATTTTGTTTGTTTCATTTGAAAGTCTTCCAGTTGATGGTCTTAATCCTTGTCTTTTTCTTTTCATGAGAAATGATGACTGTCTTCCATATGTTGATAAGATTTTCAAGACACTGATTTACTAAGGTTTTTTTATAATGATGAAAAATATATAACATACAATTTTCCATATTTTTTTCATTATAGTTCACATTTTTATGTGTTAGTTTTCCGTATTAGTTTCAGGTGCACAACATAGTGGTTAGACAATCATATACTTTACAGGGTGGTCCCCTAATATTTTAAGTACCCCCCCCACTGGCCTGTACATAGCTATTACAATATGATTTACTAAGGTTTTTAAAAAAACAAATTCCTTTAATTTCTAGTTATCTAACTTGAAAACAGGATGTTTTTAACCAAATAATGCCCATGTCATCTTTCTTGTCCACATTTATTGCTGAGCACAGCAAGGGGCAAATCTCCATTAGCATAGCTCATTGTATACCCAGTTAGAGGAGGACCTAGAACTCTTCTGCCACTTAGGCAGTATTTAAATCATATGAATCCTTCTCAGTCTTTCCACACCCCTCTAATGTAGAATAATCTCTATTAATAGTGACATTTTAACTAAGAAAAACCAGTCTTTCTGAACTACAATGTGTATTGAAGATTTGTTCTCTTGGTAGAATGTTTACAAAAGATGTTTTGGTTCAAAATACAATTAGCCATGGTGTTAAATATTAAAAGTTCCATTTTATTTATTTATTTTAAATTTATTTATTCAGGTGACATTGGTTAACAAAATTATATAGGTTTCAGGTGTGCAATTCTATAATATATCATCTGTATATTGCATTTTGTGCTCACCACCCAAAGTCAAGTCTCCGTACATCACCATGTATCCCCTCTTTACCTTCCTCCACCTGCCCCAACCCCCCTTTCCCTCTGCTGTTGTCTGTGTCTATGAGGTGTTTTTTGTTTAATTTTTGCTTAACCCCTTCACCTTTTTCAGCCAGCCCTGCAATCCCCTCCCCTCTAACAGATGTCATCCTGCTTGCCATCTATGAGTTTGTTTCTATTTTGTTTGCTATTTTGTTCATTAGATTTCACATATGCGTGAAATCATATGGTACCTGTCTTTCTCTGGCTGGCTTATTTCACTTAGCATAATGCTCGCCAGGTCCATATACTTTTTGATGCACTCTCTAATTTTCCCATTTAACAATTTTTATCTTACTCCCCATTTAAAGTCTAGATCACTTTTAGTAAGCAATAGGAAAATTCACAAACAAGTTGTAGCAATTTTAAAAATATGGCCATAAAGATCAAAAGTGTCTGTTCTTACTAACTTTATTAATTCAAGATATGTTGCCTTTATCCTTAAAAATTACTGACTTTCCATTTAATTCAGTTTTATTCCTCTTTAAATATGTGGTTCTCTACCTTAAATAACCTTCGGATGTTTTCCTAGAAATGCAGTCAACCATCTGAAAGTAATTTTTCTGTCTGGAATGTGGGAAGTTTGATGGGTGTATGTGGCATGCTTATAGCTTAACATTCCTTACTGCACTCATTTTCATCAAAATATTGGTTAAGTTATTCAGAACAGATGTGTATATGTGTATATATTTTTTCTTCTTAGACTGCAGAGAAAGCTTTTTTGTGAGCTAAAGGTTATGTCAGATTTAAGAAATCTCTCTGAAGTCTTTTTCAACTTTTGGCAACTGTAAGAGAGAATATTGTTTCTCAGAAGCTGTTTATCGCCCTGAAACTTAATGATTTTACCATGTTTTGGGAGAGAGTTTTTTAAAAGGGATACAATTGAACAGCAGTCATTCAGTAGTATTTCTATAGACATCATGGGTAGCATAATATGGGAATGTTTCTGGATAAGAAAGCAGGACATCTAGTTCTGACTGGATTACCAAACAGCTTTGTAAGGCTCCATTTGTTAGAAAAATGTAGGGGGTTGTTCAGGTTGACATACTATCTTAGAGGTAAGCGAGGGACAGAGGAGAAGGTAAGGAAACGTAAGAAGGAGAAAAAGAGAAAATAGACTGGAAGGAAGGAGAAGGAAACTATGAAAATAGAAACTGGCAGTATATCTTGGACTTTTTTAGGATCCAATGTGTACACATATTTGGCTCCAAACAACAAATTAATTCTTCAAAAATTATCAAATTAGTTTATATATGTATATATAACATGTAGAGCAAGTAAAAACAACAGCCTATTTATTGGATATTTTACTTTTCAAAGATTTTCTTCATGACATGTAGAAACATTGTTAGCGCTATTAATGCTCCAATTTCAGTGCTAATGTGAAATGGACTTTATTTTAAAAAAGATTCTAAAGAAATGTTTGAAAATGCAGCATTCACAACATTGAAAATCTGGCAGACTGATTCTGCAAAGAATTTGAATAGACATGACAAGAGGAGACCTTTCCTAAAACCTTCCCCTGTCCCCTCATTGGGCAGAATATATTGACCTACATCAACTCACCCAAATTCCCTCTGTAAAAGTGTAATTCTACTCCATGAGAATTTTGGAATCTTAGATGATCGTTTATAAAATTGTTTGCATACCTTGAAAGTAAACCATTAAATAAATACTGCCTTTTTTGGCGCTTTAATAATTTTACCATGTCTCATTCATCCTCAGACTTTCAAAGAAGTTAGCAAAATATACTGTTTCAGTATATATAATAAAAAGCCATAAGGTTGGCACATTTTCTGAAGAACACATAGTAACTGTGAAATTTAACTAGGCAAGGAGGGAAGTGAAAAAGACATATGGTGACTGAGAGGTGAAGGTGGGAAGAAGTGTGATTAGAGGAAGGATCATTGGACTTGGAGTGCTGTAGGGGTATGCACAAAATATAGAAGGTGGTAGTTGGAAAATTGGACACTGGAAGAGATTTTAGCCATTGAAGATGACAAGATTAAGCATATGACTACAAGAATGCATAGAGGAGGTTGGGGGTTAATGGGGAGGATGAGGTCACATTTGTAATACCTTAACTAATAATAATAATAATAATAAAAAGAATGCATAGAGGAGAAACCCTCAGGAAAATGTGAGGGTTAGAAGCTGAATATTGAAGTCACCAAGAATTAAGGCAGAAGTGGTATTTGAGTGCCTGAGTTTGAACCCTGGTACAACATACTTACCAGCTGTGTCCTTGGGCAAGTTACATAACCTGTTTCGGTCTCTTCATCTAGTAAAATGAGAATAATGATAGTATAGTTTTCATAATTATGAGGATTAAAGACGTATTTATAAAACCTTTAGACAGTATGTGACATATGATAAGTGATATATGTGTTAATATTATTATAATGATTGTCATAATCATCATTGTTACTATCCAGTCCTGTGTGAACTTTTGCTTTATATTCATTCAGAATTTATTAAGCAACTATTGTAAGCCACGCATTGTGCTAGGCATCCTTTTTAAACTTTTATATATTTTTGGCTCTTTTGTGCTTCAGGATTTCAAGTTGATCAAAAATAATGCACTGCAGCCTCACCAAAAATTATCCTTGAAGTCTATGCCATGAGTTCTGCTTACTTAAGTAAAATGTTGTGTAATAAGAATACAAACTTAAAGGGAAATGGGACAGGCCAAAGCACTGAATACTTGGATCTGGAAACTAGAATTACTTATTCACAATTCAAAAAGACGAGATGCTTGGGGAAGACCCAGGTATAAGAGAATCTAGATATATTGCTGAAGCTTGGTGGTATCAAAATGTATGGCATTGGGAGCTAGGAGGCAGTGAAGGTAGGAAGTTAGCATTGTGGTGTTCCAACATGAAACAATGGGTTCATGTCCTGGCAGGGCAGGTTAAACACAAGGGACTACTATCTTGGAGATTGACTATCAATATATAGACATGTGGGCGTTGGAGAATTAGATAGAGATCAAATTACTGAAAATAAAGTAAAATCACTGAAATAATGATCCTCTTTGTAAAGGACCACCCTCAAAGTCTGGGGCTCCTAAGAGAGCAAACCTAGGCTAGTCTTTATTGTTTACAAAACGTAGCTTATGTTTGAATTATCACCTGGCCAATTGCCACAGGCAGTTTCACCTTCTGGCTCAAAACACACACATTTTTCATCTACACAAATGCCAACCATAATGTTGCATATGAGTGAGTGTGTTTTGCAGACTGTAGCTAAAAATCAGTGTAAGTTTAAGCAGACATGGGGAAGAAAAACAATGTGATGTGAATTTTGTTCTCTGTGTTTAGGCAAGCTACGACCTATATCTATGCCAGTGGAATATAATTGGGTGGGGGACTATGAAGATCCAAATAAGATGAAGAGAGATAGTAGAAGAGGTAAGTGTTCTAGAATTTCAGTGTAGGCTGAGTTGTTGGAACAAAAAGCAAATTTAAATGTTTTTAAATAGGATCTTATGGCTTCAGTAGAAAAGCTTTCATTCTTTCATTGACTCAGTGACCCAAACCAATTCAGACCGACATTTGACAATCTTGACCTATTATTAAGTAGATATCTTCTGTGAATGCCTCCTGAGGGATTCAGGGTAGATAAGTACAGTGTAAAAATTAATAGCTCATTGTTATTTGAAAGTTAATACTTGGAAAACAAGGTCAGAAGTGTGAAACTGCATAAAAGTTTAGTAAATAGAGTTTGTGATCAGTCCCCATTGGTCTGCAATGAAACCTCACCACTTTTATATTAATACAGCCTTAAAATGAAGCACATGGATAAAAGCTATTGGAAACTCAACCAGTGACTCTAGTGAAAACTATATAGAAATGGGAAAAAAACTGCTTTGCTTTTTTTTCTCTTCTGTTTGCTGTTCAGGGTTATCTTCTTACTTGGGGGTGGGCTACACTTGAAGTATCTACCAAAAGTAAGTTTTTATGTTCACTTATCCTGCTATTGAGTTGGGTAGTAAAGAGAACAACAGAAAGTCTCACTAGTAAGTGGGATTCGACCAAGTACACGTATGGTGGGCCCAGTGGATCATGTTGCTACTTCCACTTTCTGAAATCGAGAGCCATTAAGTTGCAGATGAAAAAGAATACAAATCCAAACAAAGCAAAAATGATTTATAAAACCTAAGCTCACTAAGCTTTCATCACAATATGTTTAACCCATTTGTCTGTTATTTCCAGCCAATATACAGAATTTATTTCATTACTACACAGATGCACAGACCACACAGGGATAAGCAAACATGAATACCTGCTTCATTAGTCTTCTTAACGCTTGTTTTATGGAGCAGGCATTTTTGAAAATGGGACAGGGACATTGACAAATTTCTTTGCATCTATATACTCATTCCATTTTCTAAACTTCAGTTTCTAACCTAATTTGTTTTATAGAAGTAATCAAGAAAAACATAAAAAGAGAAATGCTTATCACATGCCATCTCTGGGTCACTCTTTTGGAACTTCATATGATAGTGACAACTTGGGGGGTAAAAAGCCTTATGAAATACTAAGTGCTGGCTATCAATTTAAGCACTGATTTTTATAAACTAAGTTTCCTGACTATTGGTTCTTAATGTGGGCTTTAACTTCTCCAATGATGCTATCTAGCCTGCCATAGGTTGGTGTTTGTCATCAGCTTTTAGCACAATTCCCCTGGGGGAGCTTGTTAAAATATGTATGAGGCACACACCCAGAACTTCTGCTTCAGGTTCGGCAGGTGCTTCTGATACAGTTGGTCCAGAGATGAAAGTTGGAGATATAATATATAAGCTATTTATTATTGTCCTATGATCCCAAATAATTAAGGTTTTCTATATTTCCACTACATAGGTATTTTATAAATTAAATCAAGTTACATTTCTAAAATGGAATCTAATAGCACAATTAGGAAAGAATGATAAATTTGGAATATTTGCATATTTATATTAGTGTATTTATCTCTTTTATATAGAAAACTCTCTACTCCGATATATGAGCAATGAAAAAATTGCTCAAGAAGAATATATGTTTCAGAGAAACAGCAAAAAAGACACAGGGAAGAAGTCTAAAAAGAAGAGTGATAAGAGTAATAGCCCGACCCACTATTCATTGCTACCTAGTTTGCAAATGGATACATTGAGACAAGACATCATGGGCACCCCTGTGCCAGAGGCCACACTGTACCACGTAAGTAAAATTTCAGACTCTATAATACAGCTTTTATTCGGAGATTCTTTTGGCTGAATTCCAAATTATTTATTTTTATCCTGTTGCTAGATTTTCACAAAAGATCTTAAGTTTAGAGTTTAAGCCCTTAAAGAAAACACAATGGCTTATTGACTTGTTCTTCAGTTCATATGTTGTAGCAAATTAGATTTTTAATGAAATAACATAATATGCACAGAATTGATAGAGAGTAATCATTAGCTGATTAAGCATCACTATAATAATGCGCAGTAAATAGGTACCTGTAGAATTCAACATTGAAGATAGAATTTTTAATATATTTGTGATTTTATTTAAAAATGAGCACCTACTAGACCAACATAGTACTCAAGGTAAAAATGGGAAGACATAGCACATTATCATATGGAGAGAAAAGCTCCAAGAGTCTTAAAGTAATTTGACTATTGTAATGGGTGGATGCAAGCAGTACTGGAGGGATATGGGAGAAGAAGGGCCTTGCCTTCTAAGGAAGTGAGAAAACGCTTTACAATAGGGAACATTTGGATGATGGGTGAAAGATGTGTAGCAGTATCGTGGGAAGGCATATGGAGTTGTGCCACAAATGTATGCAAATATGGTATATCCTAGGGACTTCATATGGCTAAGAATTAGTGGTCCATTAAAAACTGAGGTGAAAGCATGTGAGTTAGGGGCAGTAGATGAGCCTAGAGATGTAGGTCAGCTTAGATCAGGAATTTTATGATAAAGTACTTAGGCTCTTTCCAGCCGTGATAAAGAGCTATTGCAGAATTTTGAGCTGGGGACTTGCATGATGAGATTGGCCGGTTTATCTATATGGTGCAGAGTATTGATCAAGAGTATGAAGCTAGAGGCAGAGTCATTAAGCCAGGCCAGAGGATGATGAGAAACTAGGACAATGGCAATATAGAGGCTGAGAATATTGTTAACCAGAACATTAAATCACAAAATCAAGCCATTTTATATCACTTTGGTTAAAAGGGAGTTTGTTATGCCAGTTGAACTATAGCTCCTTATTAGGAGTCCTTGAAAAACATGGACTACACTTTTTAAGTAATTTGAATAACTGTGCTTAATGCTCAGTGTATCACAAATTTTTAATCTGGCACTTCTGTAACAGGTATACCATTTAGGTATACAAAGTGTGAAAGATTTAATAACATACTTGAGTTGATTTTCTGAGTTAATTTTTAAAATCATCTACTTATTCTGTAGCTCTCTCATAAAACTAAAGTGTAGAAAACTATTTTCATTTCTTTGGGTTGAAGTAGGAGTGTACTTCACATTCCTACGTGCTCATTCTCTAACCTCCCCTGGCCCCAGTTAAATACCCCCAAGCTCTTCCTCTCAAAGAGAATAGTGCCCACATCAAAACCTGCTCTTTTGAATGACTGACAAATCCAATGATTTTCCACAGATATTTGCAATCAGTCTGAAATCAATATTTGTAGCTGTATGAAAGGGGGCACTCTTGCTATCACTGGTCAGAAATGCTGTCTAAACACTGAGTCCCCTCTAAAATCTGGTGTTCCTGTCACAAGTAATAGCCTGAACGAAATCTAAAGATAAGAGGCAGCTGGCCTGTTTGAAAGGGAAGTTGGTAGTGAGAGATGGGTCTGGAGAGGGAAGAAAAGGCCACTTTTCCCAGAGTGTAGAAACTATTTAAGTTTGTATTTATCCTAAGAGGAGTGTTAAACCATTGAAGGTGCATTTAAACACTCAGCCTGCACCTCCCTGTCATGCACATCTGAACAGGAGTATTCTGTGTGAGGAAGAAAAGAGAGAGGAGTCTTGTGGATTTTGAGTTATTAAAATATGAAAGATAGTAAAAGGTGAGTCAAACTGGTAATCAGAAAGATTGGGAGTATTGTCTAGGAGTATAAATTGTTATAGCCTTCCTGAAGAGCATTATACATTACACGTATCAAGAACCTCAAATGGTAACTTCACTTCTACAATTTTATTCCTGGAAAGAAATCATAGCATCTACTTTTGCCTCCTACTTTAATTAATGTGTCCCAAATCTGTAATGTGGTAATTCGGAGATATTTATCCAAACTGATTCTTGACAGAGGGACAGCGCAGAGTAAGGAATATTATTAACGATGTGTGAAGTCCTCCCATGTAATACTGACCCGCTAATCCCAGAGCAGAAGGCTGGACATTTTCTAACTCTATTCTCTGGTTTAAAGAAGCTAAAGATGAACACAGACAACAGGGGGGTGAGATCATGAGTCGGGGGGTGGAGGGTAACGTGGGGATAAGGACACATATGTAATAACTTAATAAAGAAATTTTTTAAAAAAGAAGAAGCTAAAGAATTGTTAGCCCCAAAGTGCATGTTAGATGTCTATAACCAGTGTTCAAAGAGAGAACATTGTTTTGTGGGTTTTTTACTAGACTCTCAGTTCCCTTGAGGACCTTACCTTCACTTGTTTAGTACTTTCCAAGTTTTCAAGGGAGTTTCCATATTTATTGTGTCTTTTGAATCTCACAACAACTATATTTGCAAATGACAAAACTCAAAGGGGTTAAGTTATTTACCCAAAGCTGTGTTAAAAAAAAAAAAAGGAAGAGTAAGGAGTATAACCCAAGTCACCTACCCCAGTGATCTTTCCATAGTCTACCCTGGAACAATATGAATGGTAGGCATTCCAGACACAAATGAATTTGTGCTTTAGTGACTGAGTGAAGTTTGAAAATGTATTAGCCCTAGCCAGTTTTGCTCAGTGGATAGAGCATCAGCCTGTGGAGCAAAGGGCCCTAGGTTTGATTCTGGTCAAGGCTCCTCCCCAGCCTGGACCCTGGTCAGGGTACATGTAGGAGGCAACCAGTTGATGTATTTCTCTCACATTGACGTTTCTTTCTGTCTTTCCCTCTCTCTTCCTCTCTCTCTCAAAAGATCAATGGAAAAATATCCTCAGGTGAGGATTAAAAAAACAGTTTTTAAAAAGTATGACTTTAAGAAACATGAGCCTTCATAGATTTATTTAAATAACATCTTCAGTACCTAGATTGATTTCTACCCAGAGTTTTTATGAATTTTTGAAAAACATACAGAACTGCTTCTGTTATGAAGCACAAGTAGTTATTCAGCATCTATTGCTGAGACTAGAGTATTATAATGAAAATTTCCTTGACCTTAGAAGCCAAACAATGTACACTTAAATGATTGCTTCTTATATTTCACAGGAATTCTTGTTTTATTTTTTTCCATCTGTTTATACACGCTTATTTAAAAGTGAAAAGACTTATGTTAAATTTTCTGAAGCACAAGATCACTATCATCAATATGTAATCCAGTCACTTTCGTGATGAATACCTAATCTTTATTCTTACCAATTATTTCTTTGGATAACTCAGCCATTTTTAATAGAATAGGACTTAAATGGAAGAGAACAATTAAGATTTGAGTACTGAGTTTCACTGCGGTAATAATAGCTCCATGTTGTCTGAGTTGAAATGAGTTCAAATTTAGTTTAATTTAATAGCAGGATTATATCAGCATTAAGTATCCTTGAACAATTTGCTAAAGGTGTGTGTGTGTGTGTGTGTGTGTGTGTGTGTGTATGTATGTGTGGTGTTCCTTATAAACAGACCTAGATTATAATCCCTATTGGTCTATTTTGGAAGCAACCCCATAAAAATACACAAAGCAACAGAAATACAGTTTGGCTTTAGTGTTTGGCTCATTCCTCTTAACAATTAGTGCAGAAATGTTCATATAATAATAACGAGGATTTAGAAGTTTATGATATTATAAAATACACAATTTTATTTTATTAATTCCATATACTTGTAATTTCAGGGTTTTTTTCCCGTAAACGTACTTAAAAGTGAATCCTTCCCTGTGCTCTAACCATCCTGGTCACCCACCAGTCTTTGCCACCTCTTTCCTTTGGACATGCTATTCCCTCTACTGAGAATGCTTTTACTGCTTTGTCCCCCCTGGCCTGGTTTCTATATAATCCTACAGTTGCAGAGAGACTTGCCCTGACCACTACTCCCTAAACTAAATCAATTTCTCCTGGTATAATCTTAGCAACCTGCATATTTTCTTCAAAACCTTTCTTATGCATCGTAATTATATATTTATTTATGTGATCATCTTAATGTCTTAAAACCTTAATGTCTTTCTCCCCTGAACTTGGTAGGTAGGGCTTATCCATGTCCATGAAAGGAATAGAGAGCTTCTACATTTTGTTCAGCTCTTTATTTCAACATCTAGAATAGGGCTAGTACCTTATAAGCGTTCAATAAAATGTGACGGATACATGATTGAACAAGTGAGTGAATGTGACGGGAACTTCAATGTCTTTCTCAGTGTATGTCAGTTGAGGTCCTCAGCCTGCATACAGAGCCACTTCCATGTCCTAGGTCAACCGTCCCCAGTTAAAGTAGGCCTTTA
Organism: Myotis daubentonii; assembly: GCF_963259705.1. Classification (NCBI taxonomy): domain Eukaryota; kingdom Metazoa; phylum Chordata; class Mammalia; order Chiroptera; family Vespertilionidae; genus Myotis; species Myotis daubentonii. The sequence continues at coordinate 127,171,627 of NC_081861.1, read as the reverse complement.
ATTGAAGTGTATTCATAGTAGGAATTGCCAGGAACTTATTATCATAGGCTCATGTCCAATGTGCCTGGGGAGATCCCTAGGGCTCTGAATGTCTTATCATGTTTGTCTAGTTCATATGACTAAATTCTTCTTTGTTTTATTGAATAATATTCCAATTCACTCCGATTGGAACCCCGCTCTTATTGGCCTGTCCTGCAAGGAGCATCTAGCTGATTTATTGCTACCAGAGACAGATAATATGGAGCCTATCTCTGGCTACCCATCTTTTGAAAAGAGTATTGGAAGCACTTAGTAACTTACACTCACCATGTTGGGCTCCCTATTAAAGCCGGTCCCAGTCTGCACCTTTGATCAGGGTGATTTACAAGGTTCCTCTGTCCCACAGATGCCACCAGTGCAACAGGATTAACTCCCCTTCAGCCCCTGCTCCATCCCCTCCACTCCAGCTCAGAGCTTGAATTCCAGCTCCTTCTTACTTTCTTCCTATCAATGCCTTCTAATTATGGAGGTCGCAATGTGTCTATCAGCCAGATATTATGTTATGGTATTTTTCAAACGAGTATAACTTTATTTTACATACTCAGAGATTCTCTGTCTGAAAATGTGGGAATTGTTAGCTGAAGGGCCCACCTTGTCTGACCTGAGAGCACATGAAGAAAAGGTAGACAGCAGTGTGTGTGTGAGTGTGTGTGTCGGGGTGGGGGGGAGCGTGTATGTGTGTATGTAATTCAGATGTGGTGGTGAAAGCCTTGAGATAAAGAATTATTAGATTCAGCACCTTTTTTCTACTATAATATACACATGACAACTTGCTGCACATTAAAGCTGCTAAACTAAATCGATAAGCAAAATAATTTATTTTAAATCTCATCATATAAATTCAATTTATATGATGAGATGCCAGAACAAGTAAATTTTGATTATGAATCCTGGCAAGATGCACGTGTACTTTCATAAACTGAATAATGTGACTTTAGATGGCTTATTTAAAACAGATTTTGAGTAGGTGTTTAAAAATCTGGATAATTCTTTTCATAACATTTCAGCATTTGTGAGGCTTGTCTTAGGTATTTAGGATATAACTACAGATATTCACTTATTTTACTTCTGATAAGTACTTTTAGCCATTTTCATCAACTTGTGGAGGGATTTTTGGTGGAACTCCTGGAAGAAGGAGGGGGAAAACTGTTTAAAGACATTTTATTTGTTAATTTATCAAGTAAATAAATATTATAAAACAGATACTATTCTAAGTAATTTACAAATTTTAACTAATTTAATCCTTATAATAGCCCTATAAGAAAGGTGCTGGTTCTATACCCATTTTAAAGATTAGGAAGCTGAAGCACATAGGTTAACTAAATAGTAAGTGGTAGAGCTGGGATTTGAAAATTGGCTTTCTGCCTTCTGGTCAGCACACTATATTGCACCTCAAAAAATAGCATAATTTAGTAGAAACCCAACAATGATTCTAGTAGTCTCAACCATGGGTAAAGCCCAGTCTACATGTGGAATATATATTGACTAATAATAATATTGCCACTGTCACTGCTAATAATGGCCAACATTTACCAATTGTGTACTAAGTTTCTATGATAAGAACTTACATACATTATCTCATCAAATGTTCATATTGACCCTTGTGAAGTTGCTACTATAATATTTATTTTGCAGAACTGAAACAGAGCTTACCTTACTCATGGTCACACAGCTCGAAAGTAGCATACATGAAAGATGAGTCTAAGCAATCTGGCTCCAAAATTCACATTTTTAGATGAATAAAGCCATTTTTGTTCTTAAGGGTGTTACCATCTATTAGAAAAGACAGAGCCATTACTATCACAAAGATGAAAAATATGTTATGTTTCCAGCATATAAGCATTTGTATTTAAATTTATCTGCAGTAATAAACTTCAGTTTGTCTAATAGATACATTGTGTCAGCATAATGAAACTAAAACAAAAGAACAGTTAATCTTAGTGGTAGAAAGCCATCTCTGAGCTAACAACCACTTTCTCCATATTTTGACTACATTAACCTAGATGACAGTCATAGAACAATATGATTTGATCTTTCTCCTCACCACCGAGCATATAGATGTTAGACATTCATTCTAAATACTATTGTATTCGTATTTGTATGTATTCTCTCTGATTTCTATGGGTGACTTGATTCATTCTAGAGTGCTAATGCCAACGTCACAGTAGCACTGGCAAAGCCCTATATGCGAATACCCTGGACTGTGAAAAGTGTTTCTCACTGGGCCACTTCACTAGAGCAGTGATTCTCAAAGTAAGGGCTATCTTGGGCTAAAGGCTCCTGGTGGCTGAGTCTGATGCAGGAATAAGAGGTGTTATCATTACAAACCCCATAGATGTTAAAAAAATAAGTCAATACTAAGAGCAATTCTGTGCATATAATTTTTTTAATATATTTTCATTGATTTCAGAGAGGGAGAGGGAGAAATAGAGATAGAAACGTCAGTGATGAGAGAGAATCATTGATTGGCACACCCCACACTGGGGATTGAGCCCCCAACCCTGGCATGTGTCCTTGCCTGGAATTGAACCCAGAACTCTTCAGTCCACAGGCCAACACTATCCACTGAGCCAAACTGGCAAGGACTATACACATAAGTTTAACAGTTTAAAAAAACAATTCCTCAAAATCCACAATCTACCAAAACTCTCTGAAGGTCAAGTAGATTATCTAAGTAGTCCTATAACAACTAAAGGAATGTAATCATTAAAAGGCTTCTAAAAAATAAGTATAAAAATACTGAAAAAACAAGCATACCTATAGTACCAATGCTATTATATTGGTTGAGTGCAGAAGTAATGCATTTGGCTTTTATTATTTTGTTTTGTGGTGCTTTTAAAATGTTGGCAGCCTGAAAAATATTTGATGTATAGGACTCCTAAGAGACTGATTAAATTCATAAATTGTATTAATTGTGAAAATATTGTTTCAACATTTGAAAACTCTTGTTTTATAACTTTTTGAAGTTTAATAAATTAAGCATTATATAATCAAAATAAAAATATTCACTAATACACTGTCACTTTTGCGAGAGATTTTTGCTCACACTGTATAAAACAGATTATTGATAAACTGAAGCCAGTCCTTTCCATTTCATGTTTGAACAAATGTGTCTCATTCTGCTAGTTTCTGTTCAAATAATGGCTGTCAGGAAGCAAAACACAAAATCTGGTTTCATTAGTGATGCATCATACAAAACAGGACACAGAAGAATTGAATTAGGAAATTATTCCTTTGAAATTTATTAAATTTAAATCTTATTACAAATTCCTTGTTGCCTTTGAGAAAATAAAATTAAGCAGATTCTGATGAGAGGCCTTGGCTTGGTTGATAAGGTCAATAATTACAAACTATCTGGGGACATACCTGCACTAACCAGAGAGGTTAAAGTAGCACCCCACCCCCATTCTCTATCCTGTTGTAGACCTATATCTCCCAGCTTTATAGCCTCAGAAAACTCCCTCAAATGTTGTTAGCAATAGGCCTTTTTTGCTCATATATAATCACTCTACCAATATTACCTCACCACAACTTATTTAATGAAACATCTCAAGTTTAATAAAACTCCAGGTAAAATTAATTTACCACCAGAACTCTTTAAAGCCTCTTCTCATTGAAAGACCATAACCTATGTCAGATTATCTTCTTCACTCTAACTCCTCATACATATTACTCCCTTGACAGCATCCTTTAATTTCACAAAACTATAATCCTATTGATTTATTGTATATGTCCAAATCTCATCCAAAGATTCCTCTTAGTAAACTACATGCCTGGTCTCTTAGCCCAGATCTCATATGAGAATGAAGTTTAAGTCACAAACATTGACTACTTTACATTCTAGTTTCTTGAAGATACATTTTCCAATAACAATGTTAAATTGTTTGAGCCTTCGTATACTCTTCATTGGTTTTTGGCTCAGATAGCAACTAGCAGTGTCCAAAGTGCATGAGCTCACCCTAAGTCTCAATTCTAAGTGATGTTGCTAAATTTGTTTCTTAACCTCACAAGTATCAGGCTAAGCCAAGAACAGAATCCTAAGTCTGGAACCCAAAATAATATGGAATATTGAGAAATAGATCAGTGTTTCAATCCCTATTCTTTAAATGCAAATGGTTTTAGGTTAAGTAGATGCAAGCTTTCATGCCATAGGAAACAGGAGAGTAAGTTACTTTCTCATATATTATTTTATTATTGTAACTTTGGGGTGGCCTGAAGAGACAGTGGTTGTTGTATCTAACCACATCCAGGTAAAAAGGCTGAACATTAAAGAGAAATGTCTTTTCTAAGATTCTTCTCTAAGATGGCCAAGAATAATATTGTAGTTTTAGAACATGGGCTTTATGTCAGCTCTATGAACCTAGACACATTTCTGAACCTGTTTCTCATGAGTAAAAAGAGGATAATAATTCTTACTTCACCTGGCTATTTTAGAATTAAATCATACACTGTGTGTATAAAGTTTTTCCATAATGCTGGGCACATAGAAACTATTCTTAACACCATATAGAAAAAAAAAATTAGCCCTAGCTGGTTTTCTCAGTGGATAGAGTGTCAGCCTGTGGACTGAGGTGTCCCAGGTTTGATTCTGATCAAGGGCACATACCCGGGTTGCAGGCTCAATCCCCTCAGGGGGGCGGTGTATAGGAGGCAGCCTATTACTGATTCTCTCTCATCATTGATGTTTCTACCTCTCTCTCCCTCTCCCTTCCTCTCTGAAATCAATAAAAATATTTTTTTTAAAAAAAATTAATTTGTGTGCGTGGAAGGAAATTTACTTCTTGTGAGCAAATGAGGGTGCCTTCTAGGATTAAAATATGTCATCATTGGGTATTAATGAGAATATCAGTTTCGGTTCAGTCAGGGAAACAGAGGCACTAAGTGATATGGAATAAAGGACTAGTTATTAATCAATTGAGGTGCTAGTGAAGATTCCTCAGCAGAACTGGTGGTCATGAAGAAATTTTGTTGTGAAGCCAGAGAGAGCAAGACAAACTAGAACCATGAGCACAAACTGGGACCCTGCCTCCAACTTTAGTGACAAAGCAGGAGCCCTCCACCACAGAGATTCACAGGCTTCCTGTTTAGGACTTAGAAGAGCTGAAGAAGTTGCAGACCCTGCTATTGACCCATGCAAAAAAAAAAAAAAAAAGGCAAGAAAAGTGACAATATGTGTTAGCTGCAGCAGTGACTGACACCGTACACTGACTTTCAGAGCATAACACTGCTGCTTCACTTGTGTTCTCCAAAATTCACGCAAAGTTATGTTGTGGCCAACCCTAACTAGAACCATAAAGGAAAGTGAATTCGGAGAAACAGTTACAGCTTTGGTAAGTTGGCACAGTAGGAAATCACCACATTGAGGTTTCCCTTCTTGTGGGCACTACCAGATAAAATCTGCTTTAAAAATTATCTAGTGTTGGTTTATGAGGATAAGTGATAAAGTAAAAAATTATAAATTATAAATTTAGACTGGATTCAAGGTGAGCCTACCTGTAGGAAGTTATCACCCCTATAGCCTATTTATTTAATTTCCCAAAGCATATATTGGAAAATATATCTTCACATTTTATTTTATCTTCAATCAAGAGATTGACTAATATAAGTAATAATTAGGATAAAATGTATAATTTACCTAAGAGGTTTCTACTTAATAAAACACATTAGAAAAATATTTAAAGAATTTCTTTGCATACTCTGAGGAAGAATACCAGAAGACTATATGCCTAGACCATGTTACCTTAGCTAAATGCTGAATCTCCTTGACTTAGTTGCATTTTAGCATTGTCTTTAATTTTTATCAGACAGCTGCTACAAAAAACAACCATATGAAATCTACTTGTTTGCTATAAAAAATATTTTCGAATATATTTTATTTTCTACTCCCTTGTGCCCCCCATATATCCTATATAATAAAAGGGTAATGTGCAAATGGACCTTAATGGTGGAATGACTGGAAGCACCGGTCACTATGATGCACACTGACCACCAAGAGGCAGACACTCAACACAGGTTCTGTGCACTCCCACAGGAAGAGTTCCACTCAGCCACAAGCCAGGCCACAGTCAGACATCCCCCGAGGGCTCCCGGGCTGCCAGAGGGATGTCTAACTGCCAGCTTAGGCCCGATCCCCTGGGGAGTGGGCCTAAGCCAGCAGGTGGACATCAACCCGAGGGGACCTGGAATGCAAGAGGGCACAGGCCAGACTGAGGGCCCCCCCACCCCCCGCCGAGTGCATGAATTTTCGTGCACCAGGCCTCTAGTATTTTTTATAAAAGCTTTGGCTCCCTGTTATGACAATGTATATAAAATATCCGGTACAATGGCTGGCACTCTGGTAGTACACAAATATTCTTAGCATTCTTCCTACAACCATACTATGAAAATGTCCTCACCAGGGAGCTGAGAACAAGCCAAACCTAAACTAGGTGCATTTGAGGCAACCAGTTCTGGAGAAGTGGCAGCATACATCAGGCCTGCAGAAATCTCATTTTTCATAACTTAAAGTGCTTATTCTTGTGCAGTTTTCTCATGCCATCTAAAATGACAACATGATGATTTGATTTTTGCTGCAAACAGAATTTTTAAAAAATCCCATCAAGTTATTTTTCTATTAGATAAAATAAATTTTGCTCTTTTAGTTCTAAAATCATGCCCTACTAGATGGTTCAATGTAGAAGAGAAGGAAGAGTACGATTTATCTCTCAATTATTTTATTATAAAATGCATAAATGACTTTTGAAACTTTCTAAACTTAACTTTTAAATTTATCCAGTATTCTCTTTGAGATATTTTTCTGTTCAGAAAAAATATCTCCAGATCAACAAAACTACAGCAAAACTAACAGATGTAGAAATATTTGAAGTGGTTGTCTTAGATGACTATTTGTCTATTTTGTGTTTGTCTACTATATCGTAGCAAAAATCTCAGAATAAGAGCTTGATATAAACATACTCTTAGCCATAAAGGTATTTAGATAAAAGCTAGCATTCTTGGAATGAATTTCATTGACATGGCAAATATTCCATGATGAGAAAATATGTAAAATATATCACAGCAACAAACTTAAAAATAAAAGTAACTCCCCAAAAAAACCTGTTTTGTTTTGGATTCTTTTAAATAAAGCTATTAATTCAGTAGCCAGAAAAAATAAATAATTATGATTTAGTCATATGATTGCTGAGAAAATTAGCATGTAATATACAGTGACTCCATTTGAGATTCTTTGTTTTGTTTGTTTGTTTTTATTGTTTAAAGTATTCCATTTGAGATTCTTAGGTTTTGTTCTTTCTTAGATTCTTTTTATATAATTTGTTTCTCTGCTTTCTTTTACATATCATTTATTTTCTTGTCATTGAGTAGCCTTGCAGAGGCAAATCTGGTTCTTTCATTTTTTTTCTGGTCTTAAACGTTTTTTTGTCACAAATGATGGGCAAGCCTACACTGATTTCTCTGACACCCAGATGTCGACAGTTTGTCAAACAGAAGTGTCAGGAGCAAGGAACTGCCCTAGTTCTGCTTTTCATCTATTTGAACTGTCTGCCTCTATATGTAAATCTATATTAATTGCACACATTAATCAAGCACCTCAAAATAACTGTACCTCATATGGCTGGTGATAAGTTGTTCCCATTCCTGGAGGAGCTTAAACATATACTAACTCTGCCTTTCAATAAATAATTTAGCATTAAGTGTTAGATTAACACTGATTATGGGTATAAACATTAATAATTGGATGCACATTGGTAACTAGCCGTTTTCCCCTTCAATTTGAAGTCAGAATCATGTTCAGTTAATGCTCTAAGAGCATTTGGTCCAAACCCCTATTCTTGCAGATGAGGAAATTGAGGTCAAGAGTAGTTCAGTGACTTTACTACAGTCGTAGAGCTGGAATGTGGACTGGAATATAGAGAAATAGAAGTCAGGTACCTGATTCCTACTACAGTGTTGCTCCACGCTACTGTGTATTCCATTCTTGCTGAAATATAAACATTTGAAATGTATCACTCTAGCTGGTGTATTGAGAATAGACTGGAAGGGCAAGAGAAGCAGGGAGACAAGATAAGATCTGGTCAATTCAAGTGAGATATGATAGTGGCCTAGCTAAGAACTAAGTATAAAGTGGTGAGCTGAGCAAATGGTTTCTGCCTTTGTGGAAACTAATGCAGCAGTTAAAAACTACTTGAGAAAGTAAACCAAATAATTTAAGGCATTACATAATTATCAGGAGTGTATCAGGTGAAAAATTGCATAACGTGATGAATCAGCTACAAGAGATTTCTCTTGTGTAAAGAATTAGTGGAGAGGCAGCCTCGCCTTATTTGGATCACCGATTTCCTCATCAGTATTGACATAGGGTTTTTTAATTGCACTGAGTTCAATTAACACTGTCAATAGGTTTGGAATAAAATGTGATTGCAGCCCCATCCTTGCCTACCTTGACTGAGCCTTTTTACTTTCTTTACCTTGGTTTCTATCACATTTGCAAAATTAAAATGCTAACATGAACCTTCCTCGCATGAAGGTATTATGATTAATAGTTGCCCCAAAACCAGCAAATCTTTTTAGCCCACAGAGTAATATAACATTCTAATTAAAATAAAATTGAAAAAAGCATGAAAATTGAAAATTCTTAAGATGTTACTGGTTTCAATTATCTCCATTAATATAAAAGTGTTATCTTTAATATCTTTCTGTTTTATAAAATCCTTTCTTTCCACATAGCAATGTAGTTACATCATATGTCATGAGAGGGTTTGCATAAATAGATGTCTTCGTGTCAGAAGCAGTTTTTCTTTTTTCTCACATTGTTACTATGACTACAGATACTTCCTTGGGAGGCAGTATTACACAGAGTGGGTAGAAGAACAGGTTCTGTGATTGGCAAACCTGGATTTGAATTTTTACTCTGCCACTACCTGTGTGGTCATGAGCAAGTTGTTTATGCATTCTGTATCTCAGTTTTTTCTTCTTTAAACTGGGATTGATGATAACCACTTTAAGGATTTATTGTAAGGATTAAGATAAATAACTGATATAAAGTGCCTGATACTTTGCCTCAGCAAATTATAATTATTATGATTCAGGAATGACAGTACCTGTTTCCCAAGGATGGTGATTCGTGTTACCCTTCTTAACTACTCCCCACTAATCACTCCTATTCTTCCTACTTTACTACTTCATAAGAAAAATGGAATCACCTTATGGGATCTTGTGTAAGATTCAATCACCTCCTTCCTTCAGAATCTGATCTGCATGATATACTTTTTAAAAAATATATTTTTATTGATTTGAGAGAAGAAGGGAGATGGAGAGAGAGATAGAAACATCAATGATTAGAGAGAATCATTGATAGGCTGCCTCCTGCATGACCCACACTGGAGATCAGGCCTGCAACCTGTGACCTGACCAGGAATCAAACCGTGACCTTCTGGTTCATAGGTTGAAACTCAACCACTGAGCCATGCCGGCTGGGCATGAATGATATACTTTTGATGAAACATTGACTCTATCTAACCTAATGAGTATGACTGACCTTTGCTATATTCCCCTCAATTACTGCCTTTTTGTTCCTATTTGACTGCTAATTTATTAGCATGATAATTGTTTTTAAACACATGCTTATTTATTTTTTAATGTGTTTGCAGTCATTTTCAGTCAGTATAAAGTCAGGTTAACTTCACTGAGAGAATTCAGAGCAAGTTCACCCCACTGTACTGAAAGACCCAGTGCGAATACAGTGCCTCATCCTCATCCCCTGAACTCAGAGTTTCTCTCTCATGCAACACAATAGGCAAGGCCACCACCAACAGCAAGTTCAAGTCTATACTGCTGTTTCTTGTAAATGGAAGAGTTCTTGATTTAATATTTTACATTAAATATATTTAATATTCCCATTACTATCTTACCCTACTTGCTCATACTTAGACTTTTTTTCTGCTGATACACAATAATTAGAAAATAAGGGAAAATACCTTCCTTTGTGAAATATTTTAATCTTAAATATTTTAATCTTTTGTTTATTTATTAAAAAATTAAATATGTGGAAATAACTGTCATTTCTCCCAAGTGTTTCAAATTGCTAAGCACCCTCTTTTCTAATGCATAAGGAATAAGCGATTGGTTTGACTAGTTACTGAAGAAATCTTGAAACTTTGCAGAAAATTTCAGTAAGAGGAAGTTCTATATTGCAACAAGAGAGTATTTTGATTGCAAATTTTTCCATAAGTGTGGCAATTTGCAACTTGAGAAGAATTTAATAGTAGCTGAGCTTTCAAAATGAAACACAGAAACTGTCATTTTCTTCCACAATTAAAATAAGTGCTTCTGAAAGTTTCAGGATAAGAATGACCCAAATTACCCTCCCCCATACTTCCTCAACCAGAACAGAGGGGAATGGAGTTTGAACAGAACATCTGTGGACAAAATGAAAGACAAATGGTCTTTTCAGGCAAATGTCTGAAAAAGGGATCTTTTATAGCCAAACAGAATACTATTGCATGCATCGCCATGGTTAAGAAGAGGATCAACAATACTTTCATAATGGCTTTTTATTTTAGCATATTCTATTTTTATGGATAAAATTATGATTTCAACACATCTATTCATAATTCATCATATAATTATTTGCATAAATATCTTTTGACACATATTTAATGTACTTTAGCCAGCCACACCTTGAATTCAAATTTGAACTTAAGTGCACTAAGACAATTCTAGTGCAAGTAATATTAAGGGAGGTTGGATAAAAAGGAACTTTTAATTATCTACCAAAACAAATGACCTACTAAAAAAACAGAACTTTCAGTAACATTCTGTACATGGATTACTGGACAAAAGACACCTGGCTTGTTTGTTTTCTACTGAAGGATTTTTTTTTCAGGTTAAAACAATCAGCTAATTAAGACTACATCCTATGCTCTTTATTGATGGTTTACTTTTATTCATTCAACCAATATTTATTGAGCAGATCTACTCTGTGCTAGGCCCCATTTTAGGCAGAAGTTAAAATAATGCATGAAATAGTTAGAATTCCTCTTCTTTCATGCAGTTACATTTGGAAGAGGATCAATGAGAGTAAACATCCATCACTCAGTATGAATAATTCCTTTATTACGACTAGTAAAGACAACATATGATTATAAATTTGCACCTCAGGGACACTTAATCACACTGTTGCTGGAATGAGGAAACTTTCACTGTTAGGAGCTTATTTATATAGGTATGAATAGTGGACACTTTCTAATATAAGTTTGTAAGGAATCTTTTGAATAATGAGGCTATTTCAGGGGTCCCCATGATCACCCACATGTTTGATGATTTGCTAGAAAAACTCGTAATACTCAACAGAGAGTTCTACCCACAGTTAAGTTTTATTACAGTGACACAGCAAAGATATACAATCAGATCAGTAAGGGAAAAAGACACCATGACAAACAACTGGAGAAATTGATGTGCAGGCTTCCAATGGGTCTCTTCTCTTCTCTTCTCTTCTCTTCTCTTCTCTTCTCTTCTCTTCTCTTCTCTTCTCTTCTCTTCTCTTCTCTTCTCTTCTCTTCTCTTCTCTTCTCTTCTCTTCTCTCTCTCTCTCTCTCTCTCTCTCTCTCTCTCTCTCTCCCTCCCTCCCTCCCTCCCTCCCTCTCCAAAGCATACACAGTGCATTCTCCCTCAGCAACAAAAATGCAGCAGTCACATATGTCAACTTTCTCTGCCCAAGCATCCCCAGTAAAAAACCATCATCCAAGGATTTTCTTGGATTATTCACATAGAAACCCCTTGCCCAGAATGTGCTAAAATTAAAGGCCATTATAAAAATTCCAGACCCCCATAAGGAAAACAGGTGTTTAGTCCCTAGCTGGGCAAAACCGCCTTATCGCTTAGGGAAGCTTTATGTCAATACTAAAGGCCCAGTGCACGGATTCATGCACATTGAAAGGAAATTAATTAGAAGAAATATTGTAGAGGCCGGGGAGGGACCGCAGGAGATTGGCCGGCCAGGGAGAGACTGCGGAAGGGATCCAGGACATGTCAGGCCTGTCTCGCCCAGTCCCGATTGGCTGGACCCAGCAGCAAGCTAACCTACCAGTCAGTGCACCTGCCCCCTGGTAGTCAGTGTGGGTCATAGCAACTGGTCAAACGGTCCAACAAATGGTTAGACACTTAGCATAATAGGCTTTTATTATATAGGATAGAGAACTGTTTACTAGCCAACTTTCCAGATGAGAACTGTTTACCAGCCAACTTTCCAGATGTCAGCCAAGGGTTCACCTTGCAAGCAGGCCCTTGTAAGATAGTAGTTTCAGGCCTGCAATAGTAACTCTTTTCTGCACAAAGATCTATTTCCTTGACTATAGTTTTCATTGTTTTTCCTATTACTTTCAAAAGCATATAATTCAATTATATGATTTTAATTAACATAATTCAATTAGAACTTTCATTTTAGAAAATGTTACATCACTTAGAGAAATAATGAAATCTCTTTTAAGATAATTGCATTCTAATATTTATGATATTTACAAAAGATATCTAAGGCTTTGCTTCTTTGAATGATGGATAAATCTATATTTTGTGCCTAGTTCCTAGGTTTCAACAATATGTACACTGATTATACTCTGTAATAACAATTAGTATGAGAATATATTTATAAGGAAAGAAAAGAGAATCCTATTAAAAAGAAAACCTGGAGAGCATAAAATATGTTTTAGTGTAGAGTTTAAAGTAGACTTCCAGGTTTTAAAGAATAGCCTGCAAAATGCATAGGAGGTATATTATATAACTCAATTATTTCAAGCTGTCTGTTATCCATGTAGCTTCCTAAAAACAAACCACCCCCATCTTTGTCATTTTTAAAAGTAATGAACTGTAAAATCATAATGTTACTTGCAGAAACACAAAAGGAAAAAAAGAAACCCAATCAGTAATTTTACAGCCAAACAATTTAGGGAAAGTAACTATATGTAAATTAACTATACTTAAGCACACTAGCCTGAGTTATTATTTGAGTTATTATTTTGAAATAAAGTACACTCAAGAAAATCAGCACAGTTTAATGTGTTTTATCTTTTATGCTTTCTCTCCAAAGTTGTAAATTTCTTTAACCATGGGTCCTGCAAAGTTTTTCACACACACACGTGTGTGCACTCACACACATATTGCTTTGACACATGGGTGATTATTTATGGGTTACACTGTATGGCAGCAAATGATCTGATCCTTATCTTTAGGACTAGTATCCATTCATAATGTTATATTCAAGAAAATTAAGTTAACCACATACAAATGCAAGAAACCTATTATGAAAGTAGAGCATTACTCTGTTATTTTATGAGCAAAGATTCCAAATAAGAAAGTATATCACAGAATACAAATGTATTATATAAAACCAAGACTAGCGAATTTTATGTGAACAAACTTCAATTGCCTCAAAGAAATACCTTTGTAAAGAAAAAGAAGAACCCGCTACCTGAAATTCATTTGAAGGATTTTCTGTGAATTAAAATTACACATGAGATCTCTGTACTCTGTTAGCTAGCTAATCATATGAACATAATTAACCTTATTACACCAATAAACAATATAGCTTAGTAGACTGACTGGAACCAGTGATTTAGTTGAAGACTAGAGCAGTCAATGCAGTTGTGGGTTTTTCTATTAAGAAATTAAGCTGTTCTGGCATTTAGCATGGAGTAAACAGATAGACGGATTTTACTGAGATGGTTGTTTAGCCAGGCAAGGAATGCTGGGAGCATGATTCAAGGGAATTACTGTAGCGATGTCCTATGGAAACCAAGTGGAAGAAGACAAAGGCACAAAAGTGTGGTGATGTCAATGAATTGAATACCTCAAAGGAACATTTTCTAAAAATTGCTGAGTTGGGGTTATTAGACTGAAAAACAAATAATGGAGGTAGTGGTTCGAATATGCTTAAGATAACATACGGTCATGGCAGTGGATAGCCACCACTCCTTGGCTATCCACTGCCATGACCGTATGTTATCTTAAGCATATTTGATAAAATAAAGATCACTGGAGATGAGGGACTGAGGAGCCAAGGTGCTGGCATCCCCTACATGAAGATTAGTCACCGATAATAGTGAGAGAAGTAGGTGTGAGATGAAAATAATGATCCAAGTGCTGAAATATTTAGTGATCAAGGAGAGTACCTAGGAGCTCAGTAGTTGATGGTGGCGTGTGTAATAGAATAAACTTCTAAGGAACAAAAAATAATATTTGCTTACTTAATAAGATTTTTGTGAGAATCAAATGGGATATTGCCTGAGAAAGCACAATAAACCCTCTTAAGAGGTATAATGTAAGGCTGTGCACATATAAAGCCCTTAGTTTCACCACTGTTTTGTGCCCTGCGTTCTCCGCTACAAAATAAGGACAATGTTAATATCCCCTTCTGCTTTCCAGGAGATTAGAAAATTGAATGGCATGATATGCATGAATTTTTTTTTTGAGACTTTGGAAAAAGAAAGTGATTTCTCTGACCAGGTTTCAGTCAACATTCAGGTCCTGAGAGTTCTGCACACCACGATGGTGCTCCAGACAGCACCCTATCAGATAACATTCTTCCCTGTCTTTGATTTCAGACATTTCAGCAGTCCTCCCTGCAGCATAAATCAAAGAAGAAAAACAAAGGTAAGAAAAGGAAATGAAATGAAACATATACCTGCGTGGTTTGCACTGTGATGATACCCAGTGCACTTCACCCATCCTCTCTTGCCTGAGACCAGTGTGGTTTAGAAGAGCACAGCCCCTTAGCAAATGCTGCTGAGACCAGCTTCTCCTTCAGGTCAATTGTGATGCAAGGTGCCTTTTGCAAAGAATGGTCTCAACACGTTTTCATCCTGGGGTTACACACTTCTTTTTTGTTTTTAATTTTTAATTTATTTTTAATTGCATTTTACATACAGTATTATTTTGTATTAGTTTCACATGTACAGCATAGTGGTTAGACAATCATATACTTTTACAAAGTGGTCCCCCCAATATTTCAAGTTCCCATCTGGCACTGTACATAGTTGTTACAATATTACTGACTGTATTCCCTATGATGTACATTATATCCCCATGACTGTTTTGTGACTATCAATTTGTAGTTCTTAATCCCTTCATCTTTTTCACCCAGCCCCATAACCCCCTCCCCTGTGGCAACGTCAAAATGTTCTCTATATCTATGAGTCTGTTTCTATTTAGTTTCTTTATTCATCTTGCTCTTTGGATTTCACATAAACAGGTGTGGGCAAACATGGGTTTACAGTTGTGCATATGGAAAAAGACATGCGGGTCATTGTTATTATTATAATAGCTTTATTAACTCAAAAGAATGTCACAATGCAACTACAAACCTACTTTTGCCCACCCTGTAGATGAAATCATATGGTATGTCTCTTTCTCTGACTGACTTATTTCACTTAGCATAATACCCTATAGGTCCATTGATGCTGTTGCAAGGGTAAGCTTTTATTCTTTTTTATGGGCAAGTAATATTCCATTGTGTATATGTGCCACCACATTTTTATCCAGTCGTCTATTGATGGGCACTTGGTTGCTTCCATATATTAGCTATTTTAAATAACACTGTAATGAATACAGGGGTGCATATATCCTCTCAAATCAGTGTTTTGGATTTCTTTACATATATTCCCAGAAGTGCGATTTCTGGATCATAAAGCAGTTCCATTTTTTAATTTTTTAAACTTATTTTTATTGTTGAAAGTATTACAGATGTCCCCCATTTTCCCATGCCCTCCCTCCACCTGGCTCCTGCCCCACCCCAGGCCTTCACCACACTATTATCTGTGTCCATGGGCTATGCACATATGCATATAAGTTATTTGCTTAACCTCTTCCTGCCTCCTCTCCTTCCCTCTGAGACCTGTCAGTCTGTTCCATGCTTCAATGTATCTGGCTCTATTTTGTTTATCAGTTTATTTTGTTCATTAGATTCCATATTTAAGTGAGATCATATGATATTTCTCTTTCTCTGACTGGCTTATTTTGCTTAGTATAATACTTTCCAGGTTCATCCATGCTGTCTCAAAGGGTAAGAAATCCTTCTTTTTTACAGCTGCATAGTATTCCATTGTGTAAAGGTACCACAGCTTTTTTTATCCATTCATCTACTGATGGGCACTTGGGCAGTTTCCATATCTTAGCTATTGTAAATAATGCTGCTTTGAACATGGGAGTGTATATATTCTTTCTGATTGGTATTTTGGTATTCTTAGGATATATTCCCAGATGTGGGATCACTGGGTCAAATGGCAGTTCCATTTTTAATTTTTTGAAGAATCTCCATACCGCTTTCCACAGTCACTGCACCAGTCTGCAGTCCCACCAGCAGTGTACTAGTACTAGGGTTTCCTTTTCTCCACATCCTTTACTAGCACTTGGTGTCTGTTGATTACTTGATGGTAGCCATTCTGGCAGGTGTGAGGTGATATTTCATTGTGATTTTAATTTGCTTTTCTCTGATGATTAGTAAGGTTGAGTGTCTTTTTATATGTCTCTTGGCCATCTGTATGTCCTCTCTGGAGAAGTGTCTATTCAGATATTCTGCCCATTTTTTATTGGATTGCTAGGGTTTTTTTTTGGTGTTGAGTTGTATGAGTTCTTTATAAATTTTGAATATTCACTTATCAGATATATCATTGTCATATTTATTCTATCACTCAGGACATTGTCTTTTTGTTTTGTTGATGGCTTATTTTGTTGTGCAAAAGCTTCTTTAGTTATATATAGTCCAGTTTGTTTATTTTTTTTTTATTTTGTTAACCTTGCCTGGAGAGGTATACTGAAAAAAATATTGCTAAGGGAAAAATCAGAGAGTTCACTGGCTATGCTTTCATCTATGACTATTATGGTTGCAAGTCTTAAACTTAAGTTTTCAATCCATTTTGAGTTTATTCTTATATCTGGTGTAGGAAGGTGGTCTAGTTTCATTTTCCGCATGTATCTATTCAATTTTCCAAACATCATTTATTGATTACACTGTCTTTAGACCCCATTGTATGTTCTTGCCTCCTTTGTTATAGATTAACTGAACATGCAGGTGTGGGTTTATTTCTGGCTCTGTATTCTGTTTCATTGAACTACATATGTGTGTTGTATGCCGGTACCATGCTGTTTTCATTACTATAATCTTATAGTATAGTTTGATATCAGGTAGTGTGATACCTCCTCCTTTTTCTTTTTCAACATTGCTATTGCTATTGTTTTGTTGTTTCATAAAAATTTTTGCATTATGTGTTCTAGTTCTGGTAAAAAAAATGCCATTGATATTTTGATAGGAATTTTTTAATCTGTAGCTTGCTTTGGGTAGTATGGACATTTTAATGATGTTAATTCTTCCCCTCCATGAGCACAGTATATGCTTCCGTTTATTTGTATCTTCTTCCTTTGTTGTCTTGTAATTTTCTGAGTACAGGTCTGTTACTTAGTTAAATTTATTTTCAAGAATTTTTTGATGCAATTGTAAATGGGATTTTTTTTGTTTGTTTTTTGGTGTTTTTTTAGAGGTAGTGTTTTTTTTGGGGGGGGGGGGGCAGGGGGTTAGTTTCCCTTTCTGATAGTTCATTATTGGTGTATAAAAATGCAATCAATTTCTGATTGGGTGTTTTCTGCTACCTTGTCTTCCAAATTGCTGATTTGATCCTTTGCTTTATCTAACCTGCCATTGATACCTTCTAGTGTGTTCTTTATTTCTGTTATTGTATTCTTCATTTCTGACTGGTTCTTTCTTGTGGTTTCTGCGTCTTTTTTTATGCTTACTGTCTGTCTCTTTGTTTAAGTTCTCACTGAGTTCATGCAGTCTTTCCCTAAGTTCCTTGAGTTTTCTTATAACAATTGTTTTGAATTCTGTATCTTGTAGATTGCTTTCCTCCATTTCTTTTAGTTCTCTTTCTGTATATATCTCCTGATCTTTCATATGGGGCATGTTTCTTTGCCTCCCCATTTTGGCTGCCTCTCTTCATTTGTTTCTGTGTATTAGGTAGTTCTGCCCAGGGTGAGTGCCTGTGAACGAGATTTTGTAAGCTGACCTTTTAAGAGTGCACCTGGATATTAGCAGTCTCAGGTCTTAACCTGGCAGGTGAAATCCCCACTGATTTTCACAGCAGGTGTTCTGTGGAACACTCTTCCCTTCACTGGTGCTTCAGGCTGTGGAGCCTGGCATGGGGTTGAGACACCACGCTTCTCAGGGGGAACCTTTGCAGCTGAGAAATCCTCTAGATTCTCAACCACCACATGTGGGTACAAGGCCAGCCCTTTTCATATGTCTGCCCTTCCTACCTGTCTGGATGTGGCTTCTTTTGTAAATCCTTAGTTATAAGGATAACTAGTCTTCATTGGGTTATTCAGGTTGCTTTTTCTATAATTTAGTTATAATTTCAATTTAGTCCTGGGAGGAGGCAAGTGTAACTTCCACCTACTCCCCTGCAATCTTAGATCAAATTACTCATTTGTGATTAAATTGTATGTCACTTATATGGGAGAAATGATATTAAAGATTTTCATATTTTTATTCTAATGCAATGTGAAAATAAGAATTTTTAAGGTTAAGTGCCCAGACTGATTTTTTGAGATCTATAAATTAATCTTCTACCTCCAAACCTGTATAAAATTTAAAGAAAATTTTTACCCACTATTATCTTTAGGTCCTCTAGCTGGCAAGAGCAAAAGACGAATTTCTTGCAAAGATCTCGGCCGTGGTGACTGTGAGGGCTGGCTCTGGAAGAAGAAAGATGCAAAGAGTTATTTTTCACAGAAATGGAAGAAATATTGGTTTGTCCTTAAGGATGCATCTCTATATTGGTATATTAATGAGGAGGTAAGACAAAGCATATTTTGTTTACCCATTCATTCTCTATCTTTAACCAAAAGAATCACCGTTTTGAAACTTATATTTTAAAATCATGTAATGACCTTAAGGCTAAATTCAGGAGATTTCTGCTAGTTATTTTTCTTAAAAAAATATTTAAAGACTTCTTAAAATAGTTGCATTTGGGGGTTGTTTAAAGATAGCTGTGTCATTTTTTCTAATGAAGATACAAATCTGAAAACCAGATAAAGTAGTTTTATATATCTAATTAAAAATACCAAGTCAATTAAAGCAGTAGCTTAATTTAAATGATTACATATGTAAATTTGATATAGACTTTTAAATGTCTTGTTTTGTTCGAAGTTTAAAATTTTTTTCTGGGGAAGTGAGGATGTCCTTTAGTAATTTTAATAGATTAGTAGCACCAGAATTTATTACAGTTTTTCTTTAAAAAATGAACTGGTAGATGTGTTTTGAAAATCTGCAAGTATTCATTCTATTTGGCACAACTGGGGTGTATATAAAATACATTTAAATTGTTTTTTATGATTTCCTGACTCATTTGCAGTAAACAAATTTATATCCGGAATAATTATATCACAATCTATCACATATCACAACAGATATAAAAGAATATAACTTACTCATTGATATTCCCTTTACACTACTACATTTTCTTTTATTCATTTGCCATAGCCATCTATCAGTTCGCCTTATTAAGATTTTTAAAAATATTCTCTATTGTTAACTTGTTTTCTCAAAAAATGTACATGGTTTAATGAAATATAGTGGCTAAATAGACTTATATGAATACTGTTAAAATATTATTCAATTTGCATTCAAAGATTGATTTTTGAAATGTAGTCTAAAATTATTATACCTATGATTATAACATCCAGTTTATAGAGAATTTTGTGTTCCCTAGACAGGCTGTTATGATGTTATTTTATATTATATTAGGTTATGTTTAAGAGAGTAGACTTAACACTGCCTGAGTTACTGTGCCCCGGTTTCCATTTCTGCAAAAAAGGGAATAATAATAGTGCCTAGGTCACTGAGCTCTCATATGGATGAAAAGAATTAGTACACTTACACCAATGCTTGGTACATACTAAGTACTCAATAAACATGTACAATTAGTAATATTTTTTTAAATTGACATATTTCATTTTTGAAATCTTGAATTACTATATTGCTATTTAATATATATATATATCTATTACCTATATAGAAGGATTTGATTATTTACTTTACTTTTAATATTCTTTCTGGCAGTCATATAATTATGTTTGTCTTATTTTAGATATACTAAACAGACCATAATTTTACCTACATTTTATTTATATATATCTACACTAATAGACAAAGATGCTAATTGACCATACCTTCACTACACCCAAGCCACGCCCACCAGCCAGTCAGAGTGACTATATGCAAATTAACCCAACCAAGATGGCGGCCAGCAGCCACGGAACTGGAGCAAGCAGGAGGCTTGGTTGCCCCTGCGATGGAGGAAGCCAAGCTTCCTGCCTGCCCTGGCCGGCTGTGGCCTCCGCAAAAGGCAACAAAGTTTCAATTATAGAAGCTAAATAAATCCTAGATACCTGCTTACAGCCAGCCTCCACTGGGAGCTTGGAGGGCTGGGGGCTGTGGCCAGCCTGCAAACAGCCATCAGCCCCTCACCCAGGATGGCCACACCCTCATGAGGTGAGGGTCCCTGCTGGGGGGTTTGGCCAGCCTGCAAACATCCATCAGCCCCTCACCCAGGCTGTCCAGGCACCCCAGCGGGGATCCCCACCCTGAAAGGGGTGTGGCCAGTGTGAAAACAGCCCTCAGCCCCTCACCCAGCCTGGCCAGGCAACCCCAGCAGGACCACCACCCTGGTCTGGGACACCCTTCAGGGCAAACCAGCCGGCCCCCACCCATGCACCAGGCCTCTCTCCTATATAATAAAAGGGTAATATGCAAATTGACCCTAACAGCAGAGTGAGTGGGAATCACAGGTCACTATGACACACACTGACCACCACGGGGCAGATGCTCAATGCAGGAGCTGCCCCCTGGTGGTCAGTGTGCTCCCACAGGGAGAGCTCTGCTCAACCACAAGCCAGGCTGATGGCTGCCAGTACAGCGGTGGTGGTGGGAGCCTCTCCCGCCTCCTCAGCAGTGCTAAGGATGTCCGACTGCAGCTAGGCCTGCTCCCCGCTGGCAAATGGACATACCCCGAGGGCTCCCAGGCTGCCAGAGGGATGTCTGACTGCCGGCTTAGGCCCAATCACCTCGGGAGTGGGCCTAAGCCAGCAGGTGGTCATCCCCCGAGGGGTCCCAGACTGCAAGAGGGCACAAGCCGGGCTGAGGGACCCTCCTGAGTGCACAAATTTTTCTGCACCGGGCCTCTAGTGTGTGTGTGTGTGTGTGTGTGTGTGTATCAATCAAGCATTATCAAAATATAGTGTTTTCTATGTCTCTTTTTATTTTAAGGTCACCTGTAGATTTGTCTGCTGTGTGATAAATTATATCTTTCACAGTTAAAGTGATTAAAAAATTGTGGCCCCTTTTTCTTGAACAGTAGCTAAATTTCAGTCAGAGAGTTATTGTTACTGTGTTAGCCTTGTAAGAGGTGAGTGAATAATTCCATGGGATACATTCCAAGAAATACCCTTGTATGACATTTTTAGGAGTAATATAAAAGTTCCTTGTCTTATCATTATAAGAAGATAATAACTACCCCCAAAATACTTTAAATTGTTCAACATTTAAACATTTTTCATTCAAGACATCAGGGTAACAAGGAAAATCAAAGTTGAAAAAAAGAGATTTGAGACTATTGTATTTACCCTAAGATTTGAAGAAAAAACTCAAATATTGAGAAAGTTATAATATTGCTTTTTTTAATAACACAAACATTTTAGACACTATCAGTAATATCAATTTTTAAAGTTTAGCATATGTACAAACACACACAGTAAAAGAATTGAAAGTCTGGTTTTTCTTTGAAATAGTAAATGAGGATTTAATCTCACGCAGACTTGAAATTTAAGAAGGAATGAACTGGTACAGCATGGATCAAAGTTCAGGAGAGTAAAAGTCTGAAGAGCTTGGTCATGAGCATGAAAGGGACAGCAACAATGCAAGGGTTTAGCCAAAGTCAGTGTTAGCATAGTTGGGATCATTTGTATCTAATGTAAGATTTTGGATAATACTTCTGTCTTGTTTTTTCATCCCTCATTCAATATAGGAGAATTTTATAGATTTCAATTAATTTTTCAAGTGAAAAATAACCTTTAAAAATAGCATATATAACCAAGTCAGATATTTGAAGATTAAATTAACCTATTTCATTTTTAAAATATTGAATACATAAAATAGTTATTTAATTTAGGTTTGATGAGAGATTTTTTTGGAGGCAGAAAAGGAATTGAGTTAGTAAAATTACCTATGGTTTACATCTGAACATTAAAAATCATAGATAATTATGAATTGTAAATGTGGACTAAAGTTATTGTATGTGTTATAATAGTTTATATGCATCAGATTAGAAAATTACTTAGAAAGATTTCAATGTTATTAAATAAGATGTGTATACTTTAAAAAAGAATTTTCTGTCTTCATTTTAATGTAAAAAAGATGTAAAATTTTTTCTGTATATATATATTTTTTTATTGCTTAAAGTATTATAAAGAGTATTACATATGTCTCCTTTTTTTCTCCCCTTGACCTTCCCTGGCTTCCTTTAACCCCCAGTGTCTTGTGTCCATTGGTTATGCTTATATGCATGCATACAAGTCCTTCGATTGATCTCTGTATATATTTTAATTTATAGTATTCAAAATGTCTAAAATATACCTTTAGTTTAATGGAATGTAACAGGTAAGAGTGCAATTCTAATCACTAAAATGTCAAATTTAAGAATTAAATGGACAGATTTATCACTATAGATATTTAAAGCATAGTATCAGCTTCAAACCTTTGTATATAATATCCTAAACAAGAGTGTTACCTTTTTAGGATGAAAAAGCAGAAGGATTCATCAGTCTGCCTGAATTTAAAATTGATAGAGCCAGTGAATGTCGCAAGAAATAGTAAGTTCATTTCATTTTGGGAGAAGGAGAAAAGGGAAAGCTTTTTAAACTTTTTCTAGCTTTTAAATTATAGGCTGCTTGTCTAATGCTTTCAAATTGAGGTAATAAGAAAGCATTTTGTGGGCAGAAAATTGGATTTTTTACTGATTTCTGTCATCATGGCAGAAGCATTATATATGTGAGCTCAGGTTAGATTGTTGAGGTAATTTTACCCATTAAAATGATTATGTTCTAATCTATTTCTCAATTTGAAATAAAATAAATGTACTTTATTTTCTTTCACAGTGCATTCAAAGCCTGTCATCCTAAAATCAAAAGCTTTTATTTTGCTGCTGAGCATCTTGATGATATGAACAGGTAAAGTGTACTTAAATTTCAAAATAATTACGAAGTTAGTAAGGCTTAGAATTCTAAGTTTTCCACATTAATATTTAGATAATGTCACTGAAGTTTCTAGATCAACCAAGTTTAAAATAAAATGTAGCAACCTAATAAAGGACAGCATTAAAAAGTCAAAGTAAAATCATTGACTGTCAAGTTTACCAAAAATATGCCAGAATCCATCTATAGGCAAAAAACAAACAAAAACAAAACACCACTAATAAGATTTTTTAAATTTTATTATTTTTTTATTGTTGTTACTCCTCACCCGAGGACATTTTTCCCATTGATTTTCAGAGAGAGTAGAAGGGAGGGGGAGAGACAGAGAAAAACACCCATGTGAGAGAGATACATCAATTAGTTGCCTCTTGCAACACCCAACTACGGCCAGGGATGGAACCCACAACCAAGGTATATGCTCTTGACCAGAATTGAACCTGCGACCTTTCAGTCTGCGGGCTGATGGTCCATCCTCTGAGCCAAACAGGCGAGGGCAGAAAATATTTTTTAAAGTCCATTTCAAGAATAGGTCTTCAAATTTACTCCTAGGTGGGTGGAAAAAGATATCCACACACAAAAAAGCTGACTTTCCTAGGTTTGAGTATTTATGACAGAATATCTATCTCAATAATTAATGCTTAAGCAAAGTTTGTATTTCTTTCTGACACCTTTCTTCTACCGCTGGACAGGATTATACAGCCAAATGATTAGATGGCTACATGGTTATTTGATGGCTCTGAGAAAAAAATCTCTATATATTTTTCCATCATTTATAACATTCCGCTTTGTGTTTCTACTTTAGCTTTTATGAATTTGATCCTTTCACCTCTCCCTTTTCTAGATATATAAAAATTGGATTGAAGATGGCAATATTTCCCTCTCTAGGTCTTCAACAGGTAGAACATATTATATATATGCAGACAGTTAAGGTGGTTATATAAAGTGGTCAAGAGCATAGACTTTGGAACCAGACTGTCCAAAGCCCAGCTCTCCTACTTATTATTCTGTGACCTTGGACATAGAACTTAACCTCTCTATGCCAGGTATTAACCCTTTTTAAAAATGGAGATAATAACCATTTTCACCAATAAGACTTTTACGAGGAGCAAATAATCATACATAAAGGCCTACTAAATTTTAAGTGCTATAAAATATTCACTCGCAATATAGATTCCTTTTATATACTTTGGGCTCTTGCCCCATTTACCTTTCTTTGTGTGTCTCTAAAAACTTGGTATCCAAATATTTTAACCACAAAATTGTGCAGTTTAAAAAATGTGCTTGAACACACTAAATGAACACTTAATGTGCTTTTTTATTTGTCTGTCCATTTGCCTTTGTTTTGGAGAGTATAATTTAGAGTCTTATTAATCTTGTTCTTTGACACTGGAAGTACAGGCATGGTTTTTCCAAAGCAAGGGTATGAATACAAGGAAATGGCAAAGAAAGGTATTGAAGATGGTTGATAAAATCTTTCATTATTGATAAGAGAACTGAGCCTTTCATGTAGTTTCCATAATGTTCTCTTAATTAATACGTTATCCTTCCTGAAATCTCAAGCTAGGAAACCAGAATTTTAGAGAACGTTTTCTCCTTGTTTTCAAAATAAAAAAAAAATGTTTATTCACATCATTGATGTTTCTATCTCTCTCCTTCTCCCTTCCTCTCTCTGAAATCAATAAAAACATATTTTTAAAAAAGAAATGAGTATTGAAGCATTACAAAAGTATTTCCATTTTGTGTGAAGTCTGTGGGGGGAAAAAGCAAAACATCTTGTTACTCAAGTGTTCTGAGACTTAGTTACTGAATTCATTTGGCTTATATATTTCTCATGTCAGCACATATGTCCTTGTACTTGTGAGGACTCACTAACTTCTATTTGGTTATTATTTCTACATTTTTCCCATGGTTCTTACTCTTTTTTCTCTCTAGACACATTATTCTCTGTCAGCTATTGACAACCTCATTGGATTGTTCACTGTAGATGCAATATCCCCTTACCTATATCTTCGTATATTTTAGCACTGATGATATGGTAAGGTACTGAACTTAGATATGATATTAAAGAACTTCCCCATCAATGTGTTTGAAAATATTCTAAATTCAATACTTGAACCCCTGACCACCTTATTTTAAAACAACAGCCTCCCCCTATCCCTGGCATTTGGACATTCTAATTTTTTAGCTTTTATTTTTTTAATACACTTGCTACTACTTGACATATGTTTATTTATATACCTGAGTATTGTCTTTCTCCTAAGATATAAACATGAAGGCAAACGCTTTGTTTTGTTTATCTATTTTCTTAGTGTCTCGAATAGTATCTGGCGCACATAGGCTCAGAATAAACATTTCTTGACTTATTTAATGCATATATATCTGTTGTTCATAAGAGCCTGTAAATAGAAAATCATAACTGCAACACATATATAAGTTAGATGCTTCTAGATTAGGTCTTAAGGACAAGTTTATCTAAGATTGTACCAACATTTGTGTATTGCTCAGCTTATTGGGACCTAAGTTCATCTATATACTTTCTAAATAGTGTTTATTATGACCAGCAATTTTATTTGTAAAAGTAGTTTAATTTTTCAATTGTTTTATGAAATGTAGCAATTCTGGAGCTCATTGAAGGCAAAAAGTATGTCTTATTCATATTTGTACCCCCATAACTCATTATGCAGCATATAGCAGATACTTAATAAATGTAGAACTGAACAATTAAGGAATCCTCTTTTTTGTTTCCTGATTCATTTTATAAAGACCTATTGTTCTTTAGACTTCTGATAAAATGACATTTCAGTGATATTTTTAAAAGTAGTAAATATGAGGTACTAAATTAAAATTTAATAATAAATAGTCCTCTAGTGGTATAATCTTCATTCTCACCCAAAAAGACCCAGAGCAATTTTTCCTAAGAGTGCTAAGATTTGCCTTGTAGTACAAATTCAAACCCTTCAAATGACCTATAGACTAGATTTTAATTTTGACCTTTTACTAATGATTACATCATTTTTAAAAGGTTACTTGTCATGATGTTAACTTTTTGACTTATAGTTTATAATTTTCTGAAGTATGGTGTGTGTATACCATGCTGTTGAATTCATTTGATCAATCTTTATTTTATTCTATTTTGCTCTAATCCCTTATTAACTTTCCAAACATACTTGAGGTGATAATTACATTGTAGGTTTTGTCAAAATAAAGTTGGGCTTTAAGTGACTTATTCATAATATTAAAACTTAAGTTGCCATGGATGTGATTTTGTCTATTAAGAACACAACTTTCCTCCCTTTTCAAGGCATTCTAAGTATCTGATGCACATTTAACACCATTTAGTATAAATGATGCATTATATGAGTCACTTTAAAGAATGTCATCTTCCACTTAACAGTGGAGATAACCTGCTAGGAGAAAAAGTTCTCAAACACAACTTTTTCTTAGAAATGTATTTCAATCAGATTATTCCACAATTGAATGATACTAGTGATTCCAAACTTACTCAAGCTAATTTGCAA
This sequence comes from Myotis daubentonii, assembly GCF_963259705.1. Classification (NCBI taxonomy): domain Eukaryota; kingdom Metazoa; phylum Chordata; class Mammalia; order Chiroptera; family Vespertilionidae; genus Myotis; species Myotis daubentonii. The sequence goes on along the minus strand of NC_081861.1, from coordinate 127,144,781 downwards.
GGTGGATTCTTATTTAATTTCTGATTTTGGAAAGTATATGGACCATAGCTCATAATAACCAATGGGAAATTGCAGATCAGCTTAAAGATTTTGTGATTTGCTAATCTGATACAGTGTAAACAGTTGGAATAATGAACACAGGGAGAGGCCTGGTGGAACAAAAGATGGAAGTTGAAACAGTGATTTATTTCAGGCAGTCCCCTACATTGGCAACAGCAGCACTACTGAAAGAGAAAAGAACTAAGATTTATTTTGTTAGTGTTTTTATTGATTTCAGAGAGAGAAAGGGAAAAGGAGAGATAGAAACATCAATGATGAGAGAGAATCATCGATTGGCTGCCTCCTGCACACCCCCTTCTGGAGACTGGGCACAACCTAGGCATGTGCCTTGACTGTGACCTGGTTTATGGGTTGACACCCAACCACTGAGACACACCAGTTGGGGAGAACTAAGATTTGTTTTTAAGTTACTATTGTTCATGGAAATAAATTTTCAGGATCTAAGCAGAGGTTAAATTTGTATAGGCTCATTTTGTCTTTGGAAAACCTAATACCCTTGTACTTTGAGACAAATGTCTGAAGTACTCCCAAGATGTGTTTCCCTTTGGGTCATTAAACTTAAAAGAGCTTCATAAACACTTAGTAGTTCATAGTGAAATTTATTTTGACGGTCAAGGTCCACAACTTTTTTCCTTATTAGGACAACTTATATCTGATATTGTTTAAGTGTCTCTAAAGGAGCATTTCTTCTGAAGAAACAAAACAGAATTAGTTGGAATGCTTCTACATTGGAATAACAGAGTTAATAGGGTTTTGTTCATCTCAAAATCCTTTATGTTGCAGACATTAATAGGTTTTCCCAAGACTTTTTTTTTATTAAAATAGCACCTTTGGTGTGGGAGCAATTTGCACTACAGCAAATCATAACTATTTGAAGTCTCCATGTGTTAAGAGTAGCAAAGAACGCATCTTTTATGTAAGATTATTCCATATATTCTTAGGCATCTTAAAATAAATATTTCTAAGAAACAAGAAATTAAGTCACAATACTTTTGGTTTTAATATTTTTTTCAGATGGCTTAACAGAATCAATATGCTGACTGCAGGATATGCAGAAAGAGAGAGGATTAAGCAAGAACAAGGTAAAGGAATACTTTTCTTCCATTTTTTTTTTCTTGCTGTTATTCTGTAGTGATTCATTGCTATCATTTGACAGAAAATGCATATGTTAGTTTTTTGTTATTTCTCTTCTGAGTACTTGGAATCCAAACCATAGCCTCATATAGGTAAGTTTAATAAGTTAAACTGATAGGGAATAAACACTAAAATTTTTGGAGCGACAAATATGAAGTTCTATTCTGTTTGTTACCAACTCCCTCAGTCTACTTCCCATGAAAGAAAAAAATATTAAAAATTAAAAGGTCTGTAATTGATTCTGTATATTGACCCAATTCTAACTCCTTAGTTGTTTTTTTTCTAATAGTCACATAGACATTTAAGTGACTTTTTATGCTAAGAGCTCAGACGAATCATCTCTTCTTCTATAAATTATCACATTTGTTTATGTTCTTCAGTTCTGTTACTGTGTAACTCTATGATTTTTATGGAATATGCCTTGGTAATGACCTCAGATTTATGAGCCACAATGTCATTATGCAGAACTGAAATCTTAGCGAAAGCTGTGGTCACCACTCTGAAGTGGAATCACATTTCCCAAAGAGTATTTGCTATATATCGCTTGGAAGCTTAGTTTTTTGAAAATTCTGAGACATCCTAAAGTTGAAAGAATTCCACTGATACATATACAAACATAGTTCTAGTTGTGTGTTCAGTGGTCCTGTTTGTTGATGTTGAGATTCTAAAAGCCTTTTATTTCCTCTCAGAGTAAAAACCACAGCCAAAACTTTTCAAAACACCTGAAAACTAAAGGTTAGAGTGATCTAAGAGAGATAACCAGATCCTTAAACTTATCTGTTAACAAACGTTTAGAGCAGAAGTCAGCAAACTTTCTGTAAAGAGCGAAATAGTAAATATTTTAGGCTTTGCAGGCCATAAAGGTTCTGTCACAACTACTCAACTCAGCTGTTGCAGTATGAAAGCAGCTGTAAGCATGTGCAGGGGCATGGCTGTGCTCCAATCAAGTTTTATTTGTTGACGCTAGGATTGAATTTCATATCATTTTTTACCTTTCGAAAGATATTCTTCTTTTGCTGTTTTTTAACAATTTAAAAATGTAAAACCCATTCTTATTTCACAGGCCCCTATAAAAACACACAGAGCTCCTCATTGGCCTCCAGGCCGTAGTTTACCAACCCCTGGTTTAGAGCCACGGTGTGAGAGAAGGGGGTGGGTAAAGAGGTGTAGGGTAAGAAGATAGGGCAGGAAATTTAGAAGAAATAGCAACACATGGTTCCTGCCAATGGGAATTTATCATCTTGTTGAGGATCTCAAAAATACACACTTGAAATTGCTTAAGAAAAATTAAACAGGAATATAAAGTAAATCAGTGCTAATTTTTGCATAATATACAACTGATTAAAAATTGCTAAGGAGGTGCAAAAATTTTAAAGCCTGAGAAGGGGATAAGATTAATGAAGAAATACTTGCTGGAGAAAGTGATCAGCAAGTCGGCAGTGGAGAAGGAGAGAAGATATTTTTATTCAATATTAAGTGTTTCTGTGTAAGGCCTCCCACTAGGTAGCACTCTTATTATATCAAGGTGAAATAGGCACTCATCATGCCTGAAATTACATTGAATTCTAGTAGAAAGGATATTCTTCATACAATACAGAAAATAAAATGTAATCAAGTTTCATGGTTATGACACTGGAGAGACCCCTTCCAGATGGGGAGCAGGGAGGAAAGGCTTTCTGTTGGCTCTATTATCTAAACTGGTTCTCTCAGGATGAGAAAAATGTAGAGTCAAGGAAATAACAAAATAAAACATCCCTACAGTGGAATCAGCATATATACTTCAACAAATAATGTGGAAGCTATCTTCATCAAATCAGTGTGCACAGGCAAACCCCAACCAGGACAAAGAATGCCAGGCCAGTTATTGAACCACACTTCTTCACTGTTAAAAGTTTATTTAATACAGACAGCAGTACAGTGATATTCTAGAGGGGTTGGGGGGAGATAGAAGAGAATATAGGTAGGATAAATGGAGATGGAAGAAGACTTGACTTGGGGTGGTGAACATACAATAAAAGACATGGAGGATGTATTATAAAATTGTATACCTGAAACCTATATAATTTTATATTAACCAATGTCACCCCAATAAATACAATATTTTTTTAAATTTAAAAAGTATTATTCCTCAACTTTCATGCTTCAACTTCATTTATAGACTTAAAATTGTGGTGAGAGTGCTAAAAAATATAAACATTTCTTTCCAAATTTATTTAAGTGGCATGAAACTGTTCTCTAAAGATACATACAGATTTATTTCTGATCTTTTTAAGATGGAAGAATTAGAAGTTAGGGAAATGTACTGATAGTAAAATGAATCTTTGAAACAAGTCAATTTGTGTGAATATAGAAGATTGGATTTTCAGGCTTAACTTCTGTATGTTATTACTGGGCATTATTTTAAAGCTGAGCATGGTCTTGATTTTGGTGAATTTTTTTGTAATGGTATTATATGACCAAATTTCATTATGGATGAAAGAACTGGTAAGTTATATTATACATACAGGCTCAAAAAAGTTTTAATTTCAGGGATTCATGCTGCCCTGGTCTCTCATGTGAGTATATATTTTAGTGCCCACTGGAGTATGATAGACAATAATATGCAGAAGCTAAGAGTTACAATTCAAGTCTGTCTTAGTAATGCAGTGCAACTGGAATCTGAAATAATCTGGATTTCCACCTAGAGTGTACCTTCCTCAGGCACTCTAACATAACTCAGAAACATAGACCTTCTACCTCTGCATGAGTAGTATTCTATACCCTTTGTAATACTTTAAGCAATAAAAAAAAAAAAAAACTACTGAATGCATGTGTCTACTCCACACTTCTGTACAGTTATTTGACATCTCCTGAGTGCCATTCTCAGTATCAAAGTTAAACTTCATACAAAATATAGCTGTTGAGGATTGGGAATATTTCACAATGATACAATGGAATAACTGCCAAACACCGTATCTGCTTAATTACCCAGTGCACTTAGATATGACTCTTTCATTGACTGAAATACAAGTTTAGTGAATTACTGTCTTTAGCTACAGATGTGTAAAGGATGTGAGGTTCTCTTTCATTATTTGTCATTGTACTTAGAGAAAACAGGGTTACACTAAATTCTGCCAAGATCACAATTTGGCAAATTACCTGCTAATCATTTGTCTATATTTTTCCAGCTTCAAGTTAGACATTCATAACACATTCTTTTCAATTGCATATTAGGTCTTTTCAGAGCTTTAATTACATAAAAATGAATAATATATTGTATTTCTTTGATAGTTCTAGATGAAAAAGTCATTTTTTTTCAAATTATCCTTTTCTATCAGCATGAGAAGTAATGTAGAAATTTTCCTGTTCTAGTGATGGCACTGTTTATTCATGATTACTTACTTATAAAATTGGATTCACTGAAAGAGACATTAAAGTGACCATCTATTTTCTGCTAAGTAGAGAGCTCAAAAAAAATAATTTGCTCTTAGAGTGAAAATAAGACTGATTTCAGTCTCTGAGCAACAGTGTGCTTGTAATTTTCCACAAAACCCAAATAAAGCCTAACTAAAACTTCTGTGTATCCTGATCTCTGGCACTGATCTCTCAAAGTCATACAGCTTAGTATAAGAAATGTAGTTAATTTGCAAAGTTGTATTTCAGTCTTTTCTTAGGCAACCGAAGAAAACTTTAGATTGATGGTGCTTTTTAGTAAACCAAGAATTACATCAAATAGTAGACTAAAGTTCTTCCTAATTTAGCTGGGGGGAAATTAGAAAGAGACTCTTTCAAAAATGTCACTTGTAGTGATAGCTATAGATAAAATTGTGATCATTTTCTTCTCAGTGTGCTAATAAGAGCCACTTGAGGTGCTGACTCTTTGAAACCCCAGAGAGAAACTCAGCAGAGGTGCCAGTTTCTGGGAATAGTGGGGAGGGTAAAAGCAGAGGGATCTTGGCAAGCCCACTGCTTAGGGGTGGGATGTGGAGGAGGCGCTTCATCTCCTCCACAAAGTCCCTTCATCTCCAGCAGTGACTTCCCAGTAGTATTTCAAGATCCCACAAAATTACCCAACTCAGGCCCCAGAGTTCTAAAATTCGCTTTTTGGGGCTATAACTTGCTATAAGAAAAAACTAATGTCTAAGAAGATGAACGCCAGGTATTTATCTTATAAGTGATCTGGGTCAGACTGTCCTGGCATGCTACCTACAAAGTGGACCAGGAGTCCTAACTAATATTTATTGAGTGCTTTCAGGTTCAAAGGTTCTTGATATATATTACCCCATTTAATACCTAAACACACACACACACACACACATACGTACATGCCCACACACGCGCGAGCACACACACACACACCAACTCTGAAAGGCAGTTATTATTAGCCCTGTTTTATAGAGGACAAAACAGACTCCGAAAGGTTAAGTAACCATCACAAGAGCACAGAAATGGTGTTATAGCCAAGAATTGAACCTACAGCTGCTCAAGTATATAGCTCATGGTTTTCTCAGCAGTGTTTGCTGGATCCATTTCTGTCAGTTTGTATTTGCAGGAGTCTTAGTACTCTGACCTTCACTGGTGTGATCCAAGGTAAAAAACAGACAGCAGATTTAGATTAAATAGTCTTTGCTTATCGTTTACTCAAAGGAAATTATTGCAGTAGGAATAGAATGTTCAGAGTCCTTGTATTTTTAGGACTAAATATAATAATCTCCATTGCTAAAGAATTTCTATTCACAGTAGCCAGACTTATAAAGCAGCAGGAGGAGGGGGCTTAAAGGAGTGTGGATATACACCCCCAGTGTGTGATATACAAAAAGTCCCAGTAACTTAGCCCTCTGAGGTTTAGAGCGAGGCAAGTTATTAGTTGAAATCCTAGTTCTACCACTTTGTATTCAGCATATAGTAAGTACTCAATAAATGTTAGCTGTACTTACTAATATTAATCAGCAGCACAAGAAACATGTAACAATACTACAATATGAGAATTGCTAGGTGGAGAGGGATCCTGTAAAAATATATGCCATGGCCCTGGCTGGTTTGGCTCAGTAGATAGAGCATCGGGCTGCGGACTGAAGGGTCCCAGGTTCAATTATGGTCAGGGGCACATGCCCAGGTTTTGGGCTCAATCCCCAGTTGGGGGCATGCGGGAGGGAGCCGATCAATGATTTTCTCTCATCATTGATGTTTCTGTCTCTCTCCCGCTCCCTTCCTCTCTGAAATCAATAAAAAATATATATTTAATATGTATATGCCATGATTTGTCACAGAAATCTGAATATTAGTCAAGCCTTTTGATGGTTCTTTTGTGATTTAGAGTTTCATGAGAATAAGGAAACTTTTGTTTTAATACCTTTTCACTTCTTTTATCATCTGAAATTCATATGGATAATACTTCTGGGTTTTCCCTTGTAAATCAGATAAAGAATTAACCCAGCAATGACAGGTTGGTTGAGATGTTATTTGTGGAACAGATTCTTATTATTGCCCTTTTGCTGTATTTTATGTATTCAACTAATATAGCTCTTAGAATTTTCCCCCTTCTCTCTTGCCTGAGGTCAGCCAAGTCACTTTGTCGAGCAGCTTACATTTTCTACCCTTTTAAGTAGTTCTAGAAGTTTGGAGCTTGCAGCCCACATCAGCAGATTTGCCCTTTTGCATTTGGCAGGAATCAGGGTTTGCCATGTATTTCCCAGTAGAGGTGGGAGTGTGGTGTTATAGAGATTTATGTCAGCATGACTCTGGAAACAGTGATTGTTAGATAACCAGTGAATTGAAGCCAGAAAAGAGAACTAAGAACATTATTTTTGGAGATGTTTATGTCTGTAGAGATCTACAGCAATGTATGTATTACTTTTCTTTGAACGTTCATCTTTAGGATAAAATGGTACATTTTAAAGGAGCATCGTGTGATGTAATTCATTAATTGAAGCTACAGAATAATTTGGTCTGGAACCTCAAATACCCTAAACTTGATTTGGCTTATGCGATGTCTTTTTCTTAACTCCTTAAAACTGTGGTTTTGTACAATTGCTTGCTTTAAAAGGAGGTTGGAATTAATTAATTGTACACTTCCTTCATTCTCAGAACCCAGGTGAAAATAAAAGTTGGTGGCCTAGAGTAAGGGGTGCTGGGGAGCAGGGTGTACAAATGGAACATAAACTTCCTTCTGTTAGCTGGTATTGTGTTTTCCTGAAAATATGTCTAGAAACATCTAGTAGGATGTTGATATATCTATGTGTATGAATTTTCAGATTACTGGAGTGAGAGTGACAAGGAAGAAGCAGATACTCCATCAACTCCCAAACAGGACAGTCCTCCACCACCCTATGATACATACCCGCGGCCTCCCTCTGTAAGTTACCAACAGGAATATAAACAGCATCAGATTCTTTTACCTAAAACATCCCTTTGTATGTTTATATATAAAAAAAGATATGTGGTGAATTGCATGTTAGACCTCAGCTTCTTAGGGGAAAGAAAATAGGGAGTCTAAAGGCAATAAGGGAAATTTTTGAAGTATGCAAAGAATATTTAATCAGGAGAAACAGTAACCACAGATTCCAGGCATAATAAACATCTGACCAGTTTTATGTATGTATGTATGTATGTATTTTAATATAATTTTTATTTTTTATTACCCCTATACCTCTATACCCTCTTCCATCTCCACCCACCCCCCTCCCCACTGCAATCACCACACTGTTGTGCATGTCCATGAGTTCTCTCTTTTTTTCTTTTGCTTGACCCCTTCACCCCCCAAAACCCAACACCACCACCAGAGCTGCCAGCCTGCCCTCTATCTATGAGTCTATCTTTATTTTCCTCGTTAGTTCAGTTTGTTCATTAAATTCCACATATGCATGAAATCATATGGTACTTGTATTTCTCTGACTGGTTCATTTCACTTAGCATAATGCTCTCCAGGTCCATCCATGCTGTCGCAAAGGGTAAAATTTTTGCCCTGGACCAGATGACTTTTCAGATAAATGTTACCAATTATTCAAAGAACTAACACCTGTCCTTCTCAAAGTGTTCCAAAAAATTTAAGAGGAGGGGTGACTAATTTTATTAAGAAAACATACTATGTGTGTCAGAATAGCCTTTGTGAAAATAACAAAAATATTTTTTAGAAAAAAAGTTAATTGACGTTATCTATTTCACACTAATAAAATTTATACCTATATCCTTTAGAATCAACTCATAAAATTATGATTACATCTATATTAAATATGTTTTGGCATTTAGATTTTTAGACAGCCATGGGGTCTGATTTAATGTATATGTTTATATGGTGCTTCAGACCTCTTAAACCTATGCAAATTATTCTGTGTATATACTTTGATCTTCAGATAGGTTAAACAGCTTCTGGATTGCTTGGGACTATCCTACTTTATGCTCGTTCCCTTCAGAATTAGTGAAAGTATCTCAGTATTGCCCCACTTTAGACAATACATTGTATGATCATGGTACCGTGAGAGTCAATTCTGCCTATGTTGGGACTGAGTCTTCCACATAGGAAATAGAAGCTATATTTGGGTGACAAGAACAGTAAACCTAATTCCACCTCCATATAAGTTCGGGGGATTTTCAATAAGAAAGGTGCCATGCAAGATGTTGATAAAATTCCAGACATTGGCTTTCTCAACCTTGGCTGTGCATAAGAATCACCTCTGGAACATTTTAGAAATGCAGATCTTCAGGCCCAATCCAGACATATTAAATCAGAATATTTGGGCCTGCACACAGCTCACTGGACTGGACTATGAACTTTTTGACAACAGTTTATTCATCTATACATTTCCTGGCCTAGCTCAGCACTGGCACTTACTTATTAAGTTCTTGATAAATGTTTCTGAAATAAACGAATGGGTACTTTTGGCTAATAACTAAAAGGAAGCCATATTTTTGATAAAATGTTTGAAGACAATGCTTCTTACCTACGGAGAAGAAGAGAAAAGTGGGGAAAATTCAGAAACGTTCTATCTGTATGCACATTTCTTGATTAGATGCTGAAGTTTACTGAGTGCCACAGAATGCAAGGATGAGCTCTGGAAATGAAATAATGAAGTCAGTGACAAGATATCGTTTTTATCGTATTTCCCCTCTGTCCCTAGAGCATCAGAGTCTGAATAATTCCTTTAAAATATTTATAGAAGAGGAAGAAAGGAAAACTCCAGCTATACCAAATAGCTCTTTAATCGTAGCAATATGTGAATTTTAAGCAGGAAACTATTCACATTGTTAGTAACGCATGAGAGTATAAACTGCCCACAGAAAATGCCGCATAACTTCTCCTTTACCCTGAGGGGCAGCATGCACTTTCCCTTCAACCAGGCTTGTCCTCGGCCCCATTTGTGATTAGCTTGTTTAACAAATCTGGCTTCTCCTGCCAGAAGAGGGCCTGGGCTGGTCTGTTAGCCCCCAGAGCTAGAATAAGGCTTGTTCCAGTAACTGTTCCTGCAGATCTTTTATAGCATTCACTTGATTCCAGTTCTTTTTCTTGGCTGTGCTTTTTACTGTAACATATAGTCCCAAACTTTAAATTTCATGGATAAAAATATTCCGTTTTTCTTTTGTGTTTATGTACCCTGAAATGCCTGTGCTCAAGGGAAATGCTAATCCCTATCAGGGTATAATCTCATGCTACCTACATTTTTAACTCTCTAGAAAATGCCCCAGAATTGAATAAAGCTTTGCTGTGGTACCCATAGGAGCAGACATTCACCTGTGAAGAAGAGGAAGGGTTCTGTTGATCATAGGCACTTTGTTTTCACATCCCAACGTCTCTCTTCTTACACTCATCCCCAAGCTCCATAAAATCTGAAAATAGGAATTTGGCAACAATTGTTCAGGATTTCAAATGTGTACAGATCTTAAAACCTTGGATTATTTATTCAGTTGCTGAATAGTTCTTACATAATGTACTCACATTGTCTTGTACTTTCATTGTTGTAAAAAAAATTTAATCTTTATTGTTCAAAGTATTATAGGGTTCTCCTTTACCCCCCATTAACCCTTTCCAGCCCGCTGCCGTACCCCTCCCCCAGGTCCTTATCACCCCATTGTGTGTGTCCACGGGCCATGCATATATGCATACAGGTTCATTGGTTGATCTCTTCCCACTCATTCTTTGCATTAATTTGTCAGATATTTCATGAGAGCCTGGTATAAATAGTTACATTTCAATACCTCTGCATCTCAGTCTCATGAAATGGTAGCTGGGGCCTAATTTTGAAATGTGTGAAAGCTTGACAATCACTAACTCTCAACTAGCCATGTTACCCAGTGGAAATTGATGTGTTCCTTGGTGATAGAAGTGATCTGTTATTTCTGTAGAGACTGATCTGAGGCTCCTTTCCACAGATGAGTTGTGCCAGTCCTTATGTGGAAGCAAAACACAGCCGCCTCTCCTCCACAGAGACCTCTCAGTCTCAGTCCTCTCATGAGGAGTTTCGTCAGGAAGTAACTGGGAGCAGTGCAGTGTCCCCCATTCGCAAGACAGCCAGCCAGCGCCGCTCATGGCAGGATTTAATTGAGACGCCCCTGACAAGCTCAGGATTACACTATCTTCAGACTCTGCCTCTGGAGGATTCTGTCTTCTCTGACTCCGCAGCCCTGTCCCCAGAGCACAGGCGGCAGTCCACCCTGCCAACTCAGAAATGCCACCTACAGGATCACTATGGGCCGTACCCCTTAGCCGAGAGCGAGAGGATGCAAGTGTTAAATGGAAACGGGGGCAAGCCTCGAAGTTTTACTCTGCCTCGAGATAGCGGGTTCAACCACTGCTGTCTGAATGCGCCGGTTAGTGCCTGTGACCCGCAGGATGACGTGCAACCCACAGAGGTGGAGGAAGAGGAGGAGGAGGAGGAGGAAGGGGAGGCAGCAGGGGAAAACATAGGAGACAAAAGTAAGTATGTTGATGGAGATTGCTAGCCTGTATACACAGAGTCCTAACCTTTTCAAACTTCTTATTTTAAGAAAATAGAATTCCGTTTCCCTTTTTTCTTAAAATAATGGTCTTGCTACATAGGAAGTTAGGTATCCCTTGGTGTCCTGCTTTCAGAACTTACATAGCTTGTGGGGAAAAGATAAGTGATGAAACTTAGGATACCCATAGTTAGAGCAAATAACTTTTTTCTCCAACTACCTATTGCCTTTTAAGGTTAATGATATTCATTTCTTTATCTTCCTCCCCTTAGCCACTTCTTCTCACTTGCATGCATCATCCTTTGATCCACAGTTTTTGCCCCCTAAGTTTGTGTTAAGAAACTATAAATGCTTCAAGGAGGGTGTTCACAGAACCTTGGTTGAAAGAGTAAATGAACACACACACACACACACACACACACACACAATTTAAAAATCCAAGTTTTTCCAAGAAAAAAATTTCACCAGTGTTTCTATCAACTTAGCCAAATTTATGTCTAGAAACCAATTTGCCAAAAGCATCCATTTACTTTCTTAATAGGGATGTTGATTACAAATTTCAATTTATATGAATCAACTCTTAAGAGAGACAAGTCAATTAAGCAACCCTCTGTCTTGTTGGAATTAAGAATATGTGTACTAGTTATCAAGATCTTTATCCACCATGTAATACCGAGCATCTTTTTATAACTAATGTAGTACACCAGTTCAGAAACCTAGGCTAGTTTAAGAAAACAGCTATAACTCAGTTATTTAAAAAGAAAATCTAGAACTGGCTATAAATCTCGAATATTAAATACCCCCCAAAATATAGAAGAAATAGTATAAAACTGTTTACATCTTTTTATTCAAAATGAAGTCCAGGCCAGTTAGTGCATGTAACCTGAGCCATTGTTGCTGAAGCCACAGTTACTAATTTGGTTCTACTAGGGCATGAGACTACTCTTTTTAAAGGATGCAAAGACTTCATCCTTCAGCCCATTTCATGAGTACATGAGACGTTGACTACAGGATATATTTGTGTAAGTACTTCATCACAACTGAAAATAACTAAAAGCTCACAGGTTAACAGTAGGCCGAGAGTCTCATTTCAAATGAGGGTCCTTTGGTGATTATTAACAAGAAAATAGAGTGAACTTCCTTTTATGGGATGGTTCTTTATTGCCTTATTTAGTGGAAATTAAGTTATGACTTATACCATCAAATATGAGTTTCTTGTAATAAAGTGCATGTGTTAAACCAGTTTTCATGTAAAATATATATTAGCCATAATTTCCATCAGGAACATTACAGAATGTATACGGTTGGTGCAAGAAAGGTAATTACCATCAATTACCTGCCAAGCCCTCGCAACTTTAACATTTATTAGAGATTATGGAAGAGATTGTAGCAGAAATGTCTAGGAACTATGGTAGGCCTCTGTAGGAGTTCTGGCAAACATGATAAAACATTTTTAATAAGGTAATTATCAAAATTTAAGTAAAGGTGAGTTAGAAACTTTATTTCAGCTGTCATCCAGGTACTACACAACTGCTATAACTATGTCAGGTTTGTTCAGTACTACAAGCACAAAGCATGTGCTAGCATCTGAAAGCCTGGCCCTTGTGCTCACTCATCCTTCAGGCCTCAGTAGCCCCCAGAGCATCTCTAGAGACACAGATTTCAATTTTTTTCTCCTAGTGTCTCTTTTTTTTCTTTTGCTGTTTTGTTGATTTGATTTATTTTAGCCATATAGACACACACTTAAGTCAGTGGGTGTTTCCTTCAGGTTCCCAAATAACTCAAGTGGGCAGTTGTTCGGTACTACTTTCCATCTTTTTCAGTGGACTCTCTCTTTGTGGAATAATTGTGGTGACACAGAACAGCCCTAGGAAGTATGTCAGTAAATTTGGTATTGCACATTTGGACTTTATGGTTCAATATTGTGGGGCAGTTCATGCTATTTCAGTCAGCCCTGCTTCTCTAAAGGTGGCCGTGTACTATCTATCACAGCCCCATTTCTTTCTGGGTATTTTTCCATAGATCTTTTCACTTGATGTCCCAGTGTCCTTCAAACTATCCTCAACAAAGCAGTGCTTTTCGTGCTTGCCTAGAAAATGCTTCTTATTTAATGGAATATAGATTTGCCTTCTTAATGATGTTTTTTCTTCATTACTGTTTCAAATATTTTGGAGTGTACAATTTGATGAACCCTTCATTTGGGAAACATCAGCTCTAAAATATGTGTTTTCAAAAGAATCTCTAAGGTCTAGTTATGGGATGTTGTATTCATGACTGCCCTGGGCTGGCCATTAGGAGTAAATATTCCATGCTGCTTATTCAAATCAAGTTGCTTGGCGTTATGTCAACAGAGTAAAAATTATACCAGGGAAAGAAGCCGTGACCATTCCATCAGCCTCAGATGTATGGCATGCCCTCCAATACGAAGCACTCACTATGCCACTGCACCGGTCAGCAGGCAGCCGTGCTTATTAGAATCAAAGTCCAACAGCTGTGTGTTACTAACCGTCCTGCTCCAGGTCAGCATTCTGTTTGACCTACTAAAGTGAATCTGCACCAATCAAGTACTGACCTGCAGAGGAAATAAGTTTCATGTCTCCAGCTCCAAACATTTTTCTCAGTTCATCAAGAAATTAAAAAATGAGAAGTGTCAGGAGATGGGCAGAAGGAGTAATGGGGGGTAAAACATAAAAATACAGTTTCTCTTCTTCTGCTTTAATGGTGAAGAATTGTCATCAACCAAATTCCTTTCTTATCATTTATATTTAACTTAACTCTATATAACATATTAGTGTTTATGAGTTTACAAAGCAAGATGTACCTAAATCTGTGGCTTAGATTATTTTTTCAGTTTCCTTATAGATGTTCAATTTGGACCTGCTTATGAAGTGTAAATTTAGCATTCTTTAGAACAGACTTCAATCTGTGTTCTCATGATTGAACTACCTTTTGTCTTATTTTAAAATTCAGTTATTTAACTGTCATACTGATTTTTCTCAGGCTGAACTCATTTTAGTCTAAGGTGAATGGTACTAAAATTACACAGATGAGACCTGTCTTGTTTTCCTTTAACTGAAAAGTGAGCTTGCATATTAATTATCCTGACCTACTTCACTGGCATTTGGGAGAAGACAAGTAATTTCCTATTATCGCAATTAACAGTTCTGAAACTTACTGAGGTACTGGACTTATAATACTTCAGTTAAATTAAATTATAAATTATGTCAACCTATGCTAGTTTCAAGGAATTACAAAAGTGGGGGGACAAAATATAAACTTCTTTTTTAATTCTGAAATCATCCGTCATAACATGAAAATACTGTTTTGGTTAATGCAGCTTGAAGTCTGCTGGAATGGTTTCCTTTCCATTGCCATGCTAGGCAATTTAGATGAGGTTTCCAAAAACTTTATCCCTTGATCCTGCTGATTTCCCCCCTGACCTTCATAAGAGTATTCCGTACATTCTCGGTGCCTCCATATACTTGATGAAGTTATAATGTGCTCTTTTTTTATTATCTTGGATATAACCTAGCAGTATTCTCACTTAATTTACACATTTATTAACGTGGTTTTAGAAATCTAAAGCAAAACCTAGGGAGCTTGGATGGGGAGGAAGAGGGTGGATACAATCCATTACCTGGTAGCTATAATACATCTCAGGTTATCTGGTCAAGATGTTTATTGATGTTTTCAAATTTAGATCTGCAGAGAAATGTATTTTAAAGTTAATTTTTTAATCTAACATCCTTTGCACACCATTGGTAACATAAAATATGCAGCTCAGTGGCCTACTATCTTAAATTATCTAGGCTGAGAGGCTGGATAATGACTACCAATTTAGTGCAGAAAAAGATAGATTAATCCTCTTCAATCATTTTAAAGGGTCCTAGTGTAATTTCCTGAAGAGTCTGTAAAAGCCATGAATTTTATTTTTGAGAACATTCAGGTAGGAAGTGTGTGGGCAAGGGTAAGATATTTCTAAAGTAATAAATTGTGTTAAAGGGAAAAGGAAGCAAGTTGAAAATAAAGAAAAATGTTGCAGTATTTTTATGGTCTTATTTATTGTCAAGATAAATTATGAACAAGCACAAAGAATTTAGAAGAGTATAATCATCAACAATATCTTAAATTATAGTTTGTCTTTAAATGGAATAGATGAAAAAGATATATAAGCATTGGGAATAAAAAGACATTCATTAAAGTTAGAGAAAGAATAGCAGAGAACCTTAAATATGCCACTTTTGTGAAGTTTAAGGGCATCGTTCTTGGCTTGTTGTATAACAAATATATCCTATCTAATAAAGAGGGAATATGCTAATTGACCTTCATGCCGTTGCAAAGATGGCGGCGCCCATAGCCAATAAGGAGGGAATATGCTAATTGACTCCCCTGCCCTCAAAGATGGTGGTGCCCACAGTCCCGGATTGTGAGAGGGATGTCCCTGTCTGATCGTGTCTAAACCGGCAGTCAGACATCCCCCGAGGGGTCCCAGATTGGAGAGAATGCAGGCTCGACTGAGGGACACCTCTGCCCCAGTGCACAAATTTCATGCACCAGGCCTCGTGTGTGTGTGTGTGTGTGTGTGTGTGTGTGTGTGTATATCACAGAAAAATCTAAAAAGTAGTAAACAAATATTCTCTTAATACCACATTGACTGATTTTGAAGAAAGACTGTTAGGCAGAAATAAAACACTAAAGATCAGATACAGAGTCTAACCATTCTAGCCATAATTTTGATATTGTTTATAGGTTGGATTTTTAATCTCACCTCCCTCGTTTTCTGGGTTAAGTTATAAGGAAACGTCATCATGTTTATTTATAGGAAATTCAAAGGTGTTAGGACTCTCAGTTAACTTTTCTGTAATACCAACAGCTCCAAGTATCTTCTTATAAGATAGTATCCAAAGAGCCAAAGATCAGGCCCTATCTTTAGTCCTTTTTATAAGATCAAGGAAAATGTCCTGGATCCTTCAGGGAGATTTAGCTCTAAACTTCATTGGCCAAGGTTGCACCACATGCCCATGCTTAAATGGAAAAGTAAAGGGAATGATTTTGAATAGTTTAGAATAACCTTGATTTGTTTTCAAGATCATAAATAAAACATATGTACCAAACTGCTTATCTACATGAGACTCTCTCCTGTTATATATGTTACTAGAGGCCTGGTGCACGAAATTCTTACACTGGGGTGGGGGTCGGGGGAGGGTCGCTCAGCCTGGCCTGCACCCTCTTGCAGTCCGGAAGCCTTCGGGGATGTCCAACTGATAGCCCACAGGGAGCGGGCCTAAACTGGCAGTAGGACATCCTTAGCGCTGCCAAGGAGGCGGGAGAGGCTTCCGCCACCACCACTGTGCTCACCAGCTGTGAGCCTGGCTTCTGGCTGAGCGGTGCTCTCCCTGTGGCAGTGCACTGACCACCAGGGGGCAGCTCCTGCAATAAGTGTCTGCCACCTGGTGTTCAGTGCACATCATAGTGACTGGTCGTTCTGCTGTTCAGTTGATTTGCATATTAGCCTTTTATTATATAGGATATCCACAAATAATTTGTTCAATGTTTCACTCTTTGAAAACACATACCCCAGACCACATCACATCATTTAAGTCTTGGCAGTAACAAAATGCTAGATATCTAAAAGGGGATAAATATGACATAACTGAACATATAGCTAGTTAGATATAATTACTGTTGAATTTTGAAATGAATAAGCATGTTTTCCTATAAGCACTAAGTGATCAGAACATAGAATGTTTATTTATAGGAAATTCAAAGGTGGGTTTGTTCTGGAGTGAATTGCGTATCTCTGCAGTGTTATACAGTCTGCGGAGATATTCCTCAGTTCCAATTCTTGTTTTGTCACTCTACCTCTAGACCTCAATATCTTCATTGTTAAATCGTGTGGTGCCAGTACTTATGAGGTTGTATGAGGATTTAATGAGGTAATTCCAGAAAACAGTTTCCATACCTGACACACTGTAAGTCTGTCCAATAAATGTTTTATAATTATGTAACTTATGTAGATTTTATGCAGATTTGAATTTAGGCAAAGAGGGCAATTATAATACTTAAGTAGTGGATTAGTCCTGGCTAACCTCACTAAATAACATTTACCTGACTATATGACCTAACTTTCTTCACCTCTGGCTATTGAATTGAACCAAATGAAATGTTTTTGTAGGTCAAAATGATGAAATATCAGCAATTTTGTATGTTACAACATAATATATTAGCCTTGTTTTAGGAGCTCAATTAAAAATGTCTCTCATTTCACATTCTTATCACTCACTACTCCTTTCCCTTTTGACATTGGACATTTGGGAAGTCAAAAGAAACCTTATATTCCAAATAGCACTAACCGTATCATATATATTTATTGAAATATGTATTTATAGGTTTTGCCATTCAGGTCTCAGTTCAAATATTTTCCCCTCAGAGAGTCCCACCCTGACAACCAAGTCTGACCCAGATTCTCCCTCCCCCACCATTACCACCACCATCACTATCCATTCTCTGATATGTTACTCTGTTTTATATTCTTTAGTTTTATCACTCTGAGTATAATATCAAATAGTGTCTACTGATTTACCTTCCATCTCTACCTGCCAGAATATAAGTTTTAAAAAAGCAGGGATTTTATTCCTATCTCATACACCTGGTGCCTAAGATAGTATATGGCCCTTAGTAGGCCAGGCACTATTGGATGAATAAATGAGTAGGTGAATGAGTGAGTGAATGAATAAATAGTAGCTAGCCCCTTTTGCCACCAATAGTTTTCTATTTTATTAATTATATAATAGTTAAAGCTAGTTATTGTTTTATCTATTGTGTGACAAAAATAGGAACCAAAGCACTGCAAAATTCTTTGTTTCGGGTATTTTGTGAAGAGAAGGACAGGACTGCATGGGCTCAGCATACTCTCTTCGTACTGGGAACCACAAAGCCAGAGTGCTAATAATTAGAATTACTGCTCTTTGTATTATGGCTCACTTATAGTCACCTCCTGTATTGTTGAAAGCCTTCTTTTCCTGCCTATTTCACTCCCATTTGAAAAATGAAGGCCACAAAAATATGGCATGTGAGATAACCAGTTCATTGTTAGAAACCATATCTTCCAGCAAACCTAAGAAGTTGTTTTTCTTATCAAAATCTGTAGCCTGTGGCCCGGCCAATGTGGCTCAGTGGTTAAGTGGTCAACCCATGAACCAGTAGGTCACAGTTCAGTTCCTGGTCAGGGTGCATACCTGGGTTGTGGGCTCGATACCTAATAGGGGGCGTGCAGGAGGCAGCTGATACATGATTCCCTCTTATCGTTTATGTTTCTATCTCTCTTTCCCTCTCCCTTCCTCTCTCTGAAATCAATAAAAACATATTTTAAAAAATCTCCAGCTTGTAGAAGGAAGGCAGCCTCCATTGGAAATCACCCATCATCTAGCTTCATCCTGATGTTTGTAAAACATGTTGAAATTGCAACCTGTACTTTAGTGAATAACAAATAACCCTGTATCAGCCAGGAAAATAATCTCAGGAATGTTAATAAGTAATGAAGCCAGATTTAAAGGCAAAAGAATGTATTCTTGATGCTACAGAGTTGCATAGCAGAAGATGTGGCTCGATAAGAACTAAAGCTTGCATTAAAGAATGACAACCCCTCACTAGTACAGAAAGAGAAGTTATGACTTATAATTTGTTTTACCAGGAAAGATGATAGGGTTCTGCTACACTATTACTTGTTACTGTTTTCACACATCAAAAAAGCAAACCAATTTTCTTCAGATTATTAATAACATATTGTCAGTTTCTCAATGGAGCACTTTCTAGCTTATTTTATGAGAACCTGTCCTAAGTTCTGTCTCCTTTTACATTGGGCACCCTTGCCAGAGAAAGTTGAAGGTCACAAAGTCTTATTTTCCCCCCTCTACATATTAAATTCACCTCCTGTGTTTACCAACTACCAGAAGATGGTAGGTTAAGACATATTAGGATTGTATCATAAAACATACCTTGGAAATTTTTAATTTCCCTATACATTTTTTCTTTTGTTGTTTAAAAAGTATTAAAATGCTTGTTGCTAAACAAACAAATAAGTGAATGAATACATGAATAAAACTATGATGAACTTAAAAAGAAACCTTCTCTCCTTACTCTCCAGAGATAATTTTTGTTAGAAGTTAAGGTTTTAAAATTTAATTATTGTATGAATTTCTTTTTTTAATTTTTTATTGATTAAGTTATTACATATGTGTCCTTACCCCACATTTTCCCCATAGCCCCCCACTCATGCCCTCATGCCCCTGTTGTCTGTGTCCATTGGTTAGGCCTATATGCTTGCATATAAGTTCTTTGGTTGATCTCTCACCCTTACTACCCCCCTCCCCTACCTTCCCTCTGAGGTTTGATGGTCTGATTGATGCTTCTCTGTCTCTAGATCTGTTTTTGTTCATCAGTTTATGTTGTTCGTTATATTCCATAAATGAATGAGATCATGTGATATTTATCTTTCTCTGACTGGCTTATTTCACTTAGCATAATGCTCTCCAGTTCCATTCATGCTGTTGCAAATGGTAAGAACTTCTTTTTTACTGCAGCGTAGTATTCCATTGTATAGATGTACCACAGTATTTTAATCCACTCATCTACTGATGGGCACTTAGGCTGTTTCCAAATCTTAACTATGGTGAATTGTGCTGCTATGAACATAGGGATGCATTTATCCTTTCTAATTGGTGTTTCTAGTTTCTTGGGATATATTCCTAGAAGTGGGATCACTGGGTCAAATGGAAGTTCCATTTTTAGTTTTTTGAGGAAGCTCCATACTGTTCTCCACAGTGGCTGCACCAGTCTGCATTCCCACCAGCAGTGCACGAGGGTTCCTTTTTCTCCACATCCTCACTAGCACTTGTCATTTGTTGATTTGTTGATGGTAGCCATTCTGACAGGTGTGAGATGGTACCGCATTGTTGTTTTGATTTGCTTCTCTGGGATGATTAGTGACTTTGAACATGTTTTCATATGTCTTTTGGCCTTTCTTCTGTCTTCTTTCGAAAAGTGTCTATTTAGGTCCTTTGCCCATTTTTTTTATTTATTTTTATTGCTTAAAGTATTACAAAGAGTATTACATATGTCTCCTTTTTTTCCCCCGCCCTTGACAATCCCCTGACCTCCCCTACCCCCCCAGTGTCTTATGTCCATTGATTATGCTTATATGCATGCATACAAGTCCTTCGGTTGATCTCTTACCCCCCCCCCCACCGCCCCCCGTCTGCCCTGCCATCCTCCCCGGCCTTCCTGCTGTAGTTTGACAATCTGTTCGAGGCAGCTCTGCCTCTGTATCTATTTTTGTTTATAAGTTTATAATGGTCTTTATTATCCAGAAATGAGTGAGACCTTTGCCCATTTTTTGATTGGGTTGTTTATCTTCCTTTTGTTAAGTTGTATGAGCTCCCTGTAAATGTTGGAGATTAAACCCTTATCGGTGATAACATTGGCAAATATGTTCTCCCATGCAGTGGGCTTTCTTCTTGTTGTATGAATTTCTTTTCCTCATACACCTTTTTCCTATAAATCAATGTGAGTAGAAAGGTATGGTATGGTTTAGTTGGTTTTCAGTTAGAGTTTTACCTCTGCCATATTTTTTATGCGACTTTAGTTTATAATACAAGCAACAGTCTTATGAGATAACTCACATGTCACCTCAGAATCCAGCTCCAACCCCAGCATATATCACCCTAGAAAATGCAGCAGATACCTGCTGTTCTTTTGAAAAAAAATGGAGCAAGGAGAAATGTGGAAAAAATGACAAAGGATGTGCATGCACAGTTACACAACAACACACACACACACACACACTCACACACAATCACACATATCAAAAGCTTCTTACCTACCTGCCTTATGCCTTGGTGTCATATGGATTTGGGCCAGCCTTCTTTATGGAGGTCTTCCAATAATGCCAGCTTATCCCAAAGTTCTGTGGTGAGAACAGCTAAGCCAGAGCCAAAAACATAGCAAGTCTAACTTTCAAAATCAAGAATGCAGAATTCAGGAATGAGTTTCAGAACCTTGTGTCTGGTGGTCTGAGTTTACCTGTGACTTTTGACTTCAAGTTAGAGAACACTAAACCTTCTACTAAACCATTTACCTTAGTTATATTTGGCAGTGTTCTCACATGTTCCATTCTCCTGGCCCCTCAGATGTTCCTATCTTTAGCGATAGTCTCTCATCTTAGCTCTAATATTTGCTCTTAATAGCTCAATTTATTATACCCTGAAATTTTTCCTTTAATGGAAAAATACTCTCAGTAATATGTTATCCAATAAGAAGAAAGTGCCCATTGCTATATGTTTTAAATGCAAAAGTGACAGTTGGTCATAAAAAGAATTTTAATATTTAAACCTCATTACATAAATTAATATTTCTTGATGATCAAAGCATGCTTCCTGATTTTATAGTACAACTAATATGGAATTTGATTATCTGAAAAAGACCATTAACATTAGCAAAGTGTCAAATCAAGAAAATTGTACTGTATTTTGAATGTCTATTGTAGGGACATTTTAACCTTAACATATATTTTTTTCACATTGTTAATCCCTATTCTTCCATGATTTTGAATCTGAAGTTTTATTCATTTTGATAAATTCACTTTAATAAATAATTCATAGAATATATTGACTTAATGTCTAAGATCTATCTAAGACCTCCAAATTTTTTCCTCTATTATCTTATTGATTCCTTTAGGTATAATTATTTCCTTAACTTGTTGTAGTTGGACTAATTTAGAGTCTATTCTGTAACTTATGAAATGTATATTTTGAAGCAATCATTCACTTTAGGATTCTTAGGGAGAGAAAGGAGCTTATAACTTCAATATGACTAAACTTAAACTTT
Organism: Myotis daubentonii; assembly: GCF_963259705.1. Classification (NCBI taxonomy): domain Eukaryota; kingdom Metazoa; phylum Chordata; class Mammalia; order Chiroptera; family Vespertilionidae; genus Myotis; species Myotis daubentonii. Next base: position 127,122,794 of record NC_081861.1, on the reverse strand, counting down.
ATACCTTTACCTCCAAGCATCTTAGCTGCTTTCTCCTTGTTCTTTAACAATGCCAGCACACAAGGTTTTTCATGCCTTTTCTAAAAGAACAGGGAGGAAGAACAGCTTGGAATCAGTGTGGCTTTCATGCAGACCTTCTGCCAATCCTAACAGTGATAAGCCCCACCTCTCACCACGTGCGTACTCTATCATCTTTTTACACCCTGTGTACTTGCTGGGCAGCCATTTTTTTAATTTAGCATCCTGGGTTCTAAGTCTCATGATGATCTTTTATTAACCTAATCAGAAGGATTGTGCCTCAGCACTGGAGATAGGAAAGGTGTGAAAGATGTTTACCATTCCAAAAATAATTCTGTACAAATGCCAAAATTGCTTTGCTAAATAACTAATCAAAAGTTAGCTTTAGACCTAACTCATTTGGTTTAGTGGGTAGACCCTGAAGGGTCCCAGGTTCAATTCATGTGAAGGGCATGTACCTCAGTTGGCCAGAGGCAACCAATCCATCTCTCTCGCTCTCTCTCCCTCCCTCCCTCCCTCTCTTCTACTCCCTCTAAAAATCAATGGAAAAATATCCTTGGGTGAGGATTAACAACAACAAAAAAGTTAGCCCTTAATTTTGAATGCTTCTTTAAATATATAATACCTTTTTTTCTTTGTGTTACTGAAAGTGGATTCTCTCTGGTAAATACTGTAGAAGCCATTTTAAATTCTTTAAATTAAGGTAAAGAATTAATTTAGCTGACAAATTATTTTTATTAGAGTAGGCATATAATATGTGTCATGCTGTATGTAAATGTGCATAATAATTATCCCTTTCACAGTTGAACTTAGATTTTTAAATATTCACCCTCTCACCTAAGACAGAAATACCTTTTATATATTTGAAAAATTGAGATTCTGCTTGAATATTTAACAGACTCAAAGCTTACTGTCCACATAGACAGAGCATTCCATATTGGACAGCTCTAGTTTAAAAGTTCTTCCTTATATTGTTACAAAACCTGACTTCTTAAACATTTTCTAATTATACATCTTGACATTGGGAATTAAAAAATACAGAGCAATTATTTGAAAGTCTGACATGTAGAAAAGGGATAAGGGTAGTCTTTGAAGTTCCAGAGGTTGTAACAGGTAGAAGGTACAGGGAGGCTGATTTTAAACTGATATGAGGGAAAACATTCCAATGATTGCATTTGCCCCCAAGTGGAATAAATGACCTTGTCAGTTTAGTGGACTCCCTGTTACTCAGTATTTAAGAAGGGGCTGACTGGTCCACAGCCTACATATCTTACATCCTCAGGAGCAGCTGGAGGCTTTTCTAAGGGCACATCTTCGACTAATGCTAACCATGCTTTCACCAAAGTGTCTCCCCCAGGAGTCAACATAGTGCTGCTCTACACTGTTTCCCCAGGATCTGGTACAGTGCCTGACATGTAGTAGGACCTTGATCAATGTGAATCAAATGAAAGAAGGAAGGAAGGAAGGTTGAGCCCATGCATGATTGTAATAAAATGTAATTTTATCCAAATAAAAATATAACTAAGCAGATTTTTAAAAAAGAAGGACTGAAACCAGCTACCAGTCAGGGCTTCCCAAGCTAGCAGGAAAGTTGAACCTGATGGCTTCTTGTAACTCTAAGGTTTTATGGTTCTCTTCCACATATTGACCTCATCTTTGGTCTCACCATAGTGCCCTGCACATTGTACGTGTCTAAAACTATCCAATGGAATTGTGTTATCAAACAATTTGTGCTGTCCCATTTCTGAGCTAGATGCATATAATCACCTTAACTTTAAATCTCTGACATGAGTTCTAGATAATTCACTATCCTAGTTACCCTCGTCTGTACACCTTGTTTCCTTTTATTGTCTCCATGCCAAGTGTGTTGGAACTATTACAGTGATCTGGACACCATACTTTTGTTTACATGTTACGTTAGCTTAACCTACTCGCTGTTAGCTCATATAATGCTTTAATGTTAGCAAGTCACAAATTGCATTCCACACTTGCATTTATGCAACTATTTCTATTTATTTTTGTTTTAACCTCTCAAGTTTCACCCAGCAGTATTCAGTTCTGTTAAGAAAGTCCAGAGTCTGTCTTATCATCTATGATGTCAATCATTCTTCCTATTGTTGAATAACCCTCCAACATTCTAAGCATCCTTTCTGTTTTTCACTGTTTTACTGATTAAAGGAAAGAACATTTTTAAAGAAAACATTTTAAAGATAAAAAGAACAATGATGGAGCTGTACAGCATACAATCTGAAATTTTAAATGTTAATTTTATTCAGTCATTCAAAACCCTTATCTGGATTCACCTAATAGTAATATAATTCAATTAATATTACAGTGCTTTATTCATATGGAAATCGTGCAAAATTTCATCATATGCAAGTCACACTGCCAATGGCTTTCCTCTTGTCTCCCAACCTAGAGCTACTGTCCAGGGGGGGAATGACATTTAAAAATGCTTAATTTGTCTAGAATCCATGTTGGTCCTTCAGTTGATATTTTTAAAATGAAACTACTCCCAATCACAATCTCTTCTAAAGCTTCACTATGTACCTATGTCAGAATTATCATTGTGTTTTCTGTAGAACCCACGCTGACTTTTGTTTGAATAAGAGAACTGTCTTGAAGCAGTAAGGTTCAAGACATTCTGACAGTCGCGCTAAGCTAGTTTTCAAAAAGATCCTTCAGTTCCTAAGATTATTCTACTGCTTCAAAGAGACCACAACGTGGGTCTTAGTAGTCTCTTATATTGAGAAGCATTTATTATTTTTAATGTACTAGTATGAAGAATTTTCTCCATGTAGAAAAAGTCTGAAATATTGAAGCCATATGCTTCTACTTTCTTTTGTCTTTTTTTTTTTTTTGAATAAAAAAAAAATCCATGTTTAGTTTTTTCACAAGTCTCAGCTGAACATTTCCTTCCTGTCCTCTTCTTACAAGCATTTGGTATTATTTTCTGCTTGCTAATTCCTAGTAGCCTCTTTTCACATCTTTTATAGAACTCCTCCTTAAACCAAAGCTTTTTCTAAGAAACATTCTGTTGACTTCAGCTATATCTCCTTTCCCTCGCTAATTGGGACAGTTTGCAGTTGTATTACAAGAATTTCATTTAAGAAAAACAATTGCTCATTGAAAAAAATGTATTTGTCTGAAGTTTTAAAATCATATGTCTTATGATCTAGCATCCATATCTTACTGTGTTTTCTCTCCTCATCATTAAAAAAACGTAAACAAAATACGGAATTTCTTCTAGTCCCCTTCATGTCTAGAATACCACTTAGTTCTTTTCTGTTGTTCAGTGTTAGATTCCCACATAGATTTTTACTCATTTCTTTATATTTTGGAGACATGAAATTATCAGGGTTTTAATGTACACAGCAATTATTTATATGTATTAATTTCATACTAATGCATTACATTCTATAATCAGTATATAGGTTAAAAACGAAAAGTATTGGAGCTCAGGCTGTATTGCATTGTATTTTTTCATCTTTATAAGGTTTCATAGAAACTGATCTGCCAGCTTTTATATTGCAAATAATGGGAAAACTGGAGCTATGAAAATTAGGTGACTTCATTAGGATAGTTCGCAAGATTTTTAATCCTTTGTTTTTGCATCCCTCAATAAATACCATAATGTGCCAGGTTAGAATACTGGAAACATACAGATCTTAGCTGTTTACAGAATCTAGTAAGGGTAAGAAAATAAGAATACCTTATTTTTTTAGACTGGATTCCTCCTTCTGATCAGCCATATTCCTTGATCAACTTCTTTCAGTGGTTCCTAAGTATTATTATTTCTACATTGTAACCCAACTCACATCCCCTATAAATTATAGATTTAAATTATACAAACAAGTTGTATTCAACCCTCTTCATGTTAAGCTCTTTTATATAAAATATTGTCTTGGTTGGAAAATAAAACTGTACTACCAGTTTCTGCTCTAAAAAGCTTATGGGGTGAGATCTGAGTATTTTTGTGTATTAGATTATCTTGCTATAATGTAACCAGTGCTAGAAATGTGCTGCCTGTCTATAAAAAAAAACAACAAGGATATTTCTGGAAAGCTTTCTCTTTTATTATGATTTTCAGGGAATACATGGTAAGATTTTATAATGTATGATTTAATAAAAGTATCATTGAGCTACATTGTCCATGTTCCTTAAGATTTTAACACATAGCTAGTGATAATACCTCTTCCAACTGAATAATTAACCTAGTTAAAGATAAAAAGAAATGCATCAACAAACTAGATTTAGCCCTTAAAAATAAATAAGGTTTATAGCATTTACTTCATTATATGGAACCAAGATTAAATAAATATTAAATAAAACTATTTGAAGAACTTATAGCTTAAAAAACACTGCATACTGTTAAAAGAAGACGACAAGGTATCCAAAAATTGGTTTCTGATCAATTATAATATGGAGAATAAAAAAGATAATAGAATAACTATTCTTCTATACTTCCAGCTAAAATTTAGCAATTCCACCTATTATTTTGAGCAGTGAATTTATAAATGACTCAGGTTTTTGGGGTTTACTAAATACACCCCAACAATGATAATGAGACAGCCAAATTACTTGAAAGATTCACTGTCTAAGCATCAATAATATTTCTGCTGTTGGCATTAAATTATTCTTCAGTTTCTGAAATGTCTAAAATGTCTAAGGAAGTCCTATGCATTACTAATATTCAGAACTATCTTTTTAGACTATTGAGATGATAGACATCGACTAGGAGCTTTAAGTCAGTTAATAACTTTTTTTCACAAAATATGAAGCTATTCTATCACATTCTGTGTCTTAAGTTTAATAACTCATGAGGTCTGTCCAGTGCTCACCACAGCACCTGCCACATGGTAAGCATTTAATACATGGGCATTGTCATTATTGACAGGGTGGCATAGTTGGAAAAGAATAGGACCAGGAGTCAGAAAAATAGGGCTCCACTAAGTAGGGAGCTATTTGTAGTCAAAGGGTTGGCCACTTTATTGCCTACAAAGTTCAAAAGAAAAGAACTCCCAGATTCTAAGTGTCTGTAGAAGGAGTGGTAGAGAACTATACTCTTCATATAGTGATCACTAGCCACATGTAGCTACTGAGCACTTGAAATGTAGCTACTCTCAATTGATAAGTGCTAAGGTATAAAATACACACCAGGTTTTGAAGACTTAGCATGAAAAAAAAGTGTCTCATTAATCAGTTTCATGATTAACATGAAAAGATTGTGATTCTTTGCCAAAATGATAATATTTTAAATATATTGGATCAAATAAATATATTACAAAAATTTTTTTATAAAAGAAAGACATAACAGTTTGTTTTTCTTTACAATCATCAAAAGCTTGTTAAGCAGCGTTGGCCGGTTTTGCGCAGTGGTTAAAGCATCGGCCCACAGACCAAAGGGTATCAGGTTCAAATGCAGATCAAGGGCATGTACCTTGGTTGCAGCTTTAATCCCCGGCCTGGTCCGGGCATATGTGAGAGGCAGGCAAACAAAGTGTCTTTCTCACATCGATGTTTCTTTCTCTCCCTAAAAATCACTCTCTCTAAAAATCAATGGAAAAAGTATCCTCAGGTGAGGATTTAAAAAAAAAAAAACTTGCTAAGCAGGGCTTGGTTATCATCCTAAAGCAGTCATAAACCAGATATTAAAAGCAATCATAAACCATATATTTTTAACAGGTTGTATATTTAACCAATGACTAAAAACTCAAGAACATTTTATTGCATTTGCAATTGAGATTAGTGTAGTAAAAATGATAAATGTGTCTATAATATTATAATTCTTATGGCTAAAGAATGAAGAACAATGTGGGATCCTTTTTTGATATGAAAAGGAATAGGCTGCCCCTAAGTTTTGTGTATCAATTTATCTACGTGACTAAGCTTTTATTCTATTTATTGCTCAATTTCTAAAATCAGAGCTTGTCTTAAATTGCAGATATCTGACATGTTTGTATATTACCCCCATTAGCTCATAATTCAGGTGGTGCCCAATTAAATGAAAGTGTGATAGAGACCATTAGATTTGAGAAAGGGAGAGAATACTAATTCCCATGTTATAATTGTCTCTAATGAGATGACTGAATATTTAGAAAAGCCACTTAATTGATCCACTGATATTATCAGAAATCAGATATTTTTAGTGATTGGAGAATGCTCATTTAGAATTAAAACAATCTTAACTCCATTTTCAAATTAGATTATTAAAAGCATGCTGTATTATAAAAGTTTTGAAAGGAATGAACAAATGGGTAAATCATTCAAATCTTTGGGTAAATTTTGATTACTGTTATTTTTCAATACTTTATGGAAATATAGAGATGAGTAGATATGTAATATGGCATTTTAAAATGTTAAAACAGTACCAAATGGTTATGTCATACTGATAACTATTTTGTCTGATCCATGTAGTACAGAAACCTAGCCATTCAAAATCTTCTAAAAAGACTAAATTTTAAACATAGCAATAAAACCATATCAAGTAATTTGGCTGCAACCTTTACAACATCTCCCCAAGGTAGCAAGGTGATAAGATAATTTTTTATTATACCGGTAGTTCCTTCTAATCAGCCTCAGTCAGCAGAAGACCTTTAGATAGTATTTGTATGCTATATTTATTAACTTGGCAATCTAGGGCATTCAAAGAAAACACCCTTTAACAGTAGATAGACTATCACTTCATAAAAGGTCTAGATCATTCTCCTTGACATAACAGTGCCATAAATAGCATTCTTTGACCTCAGTGACTTGCCTTCCTAAAGTTCCCTCCCCCCACATTTTATATCAAAGACTTTAGATCTTATTAAAATTGAAAAATATCTAGTGAGGTTAAAGTGTTTTACCCAGTTGTTCAGTACAATTCTTTATTCAGTGTTCACTTGGACCTCATATAATTATAATTAAATTAAAATGTATTTTAGTGATTTAATTCAAGTAATACTTAAGGCGCTACCACAACGTCCTGAGTATCTACTCTGCTAAGTGCTAAAAGAAAACAATCACGGAATTGATAAACTTGTCATGTAATGGGAGAGGAAAACATCCAAATGCATTTTTTGCAACAAATGTGCAGCATATTAAATATCTTAAAAGATGAACATTGTACGTTCCATGAAAGGACTTAAAAGTTCTTCATTATTTCTACTTTGTGAACTCAGAAAGGACCTCCCAGAAGATATGACATTTAAGCTGGACAAATAAAATTTCACAAATAACAAAAGAAAGGGGATTACAGTCCATGTATTTAAAAAAAAATAGCATCAGCAAGGGCAAAATGAAAAAAAAATAATTGATAGAAATATGGCATATAGTAACAGATAGGTACAGGTGAGACAAAAAAAGTGTACTACAACTAAAATTTGAAGGTCCTAGTATTCCATATTCAGAAGTTGGGATTGTATCTTTAAAAAAAAACATGATGGAGAGCCTTTGGATATCTCAGTAGGAAGGTGACATATTGAGATGTAAGTTTTAGAAAGGTCACTCTGATAGCAGTGTAGAAAATGTATTGGTGTAGGAGAATACAAGATAAGGAGACCAGTTAGGAAACTATTTCAGATGAGAAGTGTTTTATCCCCTCTGAAAATGTGGAGCCAAACAGTTACCCACTCAATGGAAGATCCACAGGTAGAGAAAGTCTCAAAGAATTTAGTGGAAGCTTGGAGTACCCCAATGGGGAATTGGAGATTGAGCTAACCACACACTAATAAGAGGTCTGCCAAGTAGTCCTGACTGACCAAAAAAAAGGCAGAAAACAGAAGTTTAGAACAGTGTCAATCATCATGGGCATACCCTTTTCTCTAGTAATGCTCAGTGGCAGGCCGGAGTAAGAAAGCAGAAGGCTGAATATTGAAAAGTGTAAGTGTAGTGTATATGCAAGAAGGCAAGGGAATTAAGGGGTCTAGTCAGTGGTGTAGATTGGAAAGGAAGTGAATTCAGGAGGGGGTTGTGTTCTAAATGAGATAAAAAAAATTAGGCATAATGGAAGAGATAGAAGGAGAAGATGCTATAATCAGAGAGCTGTAATACTTCAGAGGTAACATGGTTCACCATGATGACAAACTGAAATGTGTGAAGTTTTTGGATTTGACAGCAAGGTTCCTACACAGAGGGCTCTTATATTTCAAAACAACTCTTCAATATCTCTCTTTATGTTTGTATCTTTTTTAAAAAACCTTTGGAACAATTTGCCACAGTCGTGTATAAAATAAGCTATCTAATGGCAAGAGGGAAATACCCATTGATATGTAAAAAGAAGCCAACTTATATTAATGATTTATTATATATTTCAGTTATTTAGTGAAATATATCCAATGAACATAACTTGAATTACAAGGAAGTAAAAATTGAAGATGTTTGAACTTGCTATCTCTATTCTAAAGTAAATCTCAATTAACTTATTTCAGTCAGGTTTACAGCATCATGAACTGGTCAGCTTTAAATAAAATAATTTTAAATATGACTTCAAGGACATTCTGAATGGAATTATTGAATTATATGTATTTGGCCTTTTACTGTCACTGTTGCCTCAGGAAAACTACCATTCCTATGTACTATACCTTTCCGTTGAGTGAAAGGCATTTTGATGATTTATATTCTCTATAAAGGTATGCTAGTCTGGACTTAGAGATGCAATGTGTAAGGCCAATCATGCCCATAAATCTGGATCTGTCATTCTTTTCTCATGTAGAGAGAGAAGGTATTTTTTTAGAATTGCCTTTCCCCAAGGAAAAACCAACACATCTATAGTATGGTATGTTTTGTTTAAATCTTGTAGGTTTATTGAATACATTAATCTATCACAAATAATAGCTAACTTTTTTTAATGAGTGCTAACTTTTCTAAGACACTATTCTAAGGTCCTTGCATAATATAACTCATTAAGTCCTCAAAACAATCCTAAGAGGTAAATACTGTTATCCTTATCTTGTAGAGGAGGAAACTTAGTTTAAATATCATGATCCAGGACTCCCAGCTAGTTAATAGCAGGTAGGTGTTTCAGACAAAGACATTCTGGCAGCCGAGTGCATGCTCTCAATCACAAATTGCCCCTTCAGATCTATAATTTTAATTCAGGTTAAAATTTAGCAAAAATATCTCCCTTTCCTCTATATCAGTGGTTCTCAACCTTCTGGCCCTTTAAATACAGTTCCTCATGTTGTGACCCAACCATAAAATTATTTTCGTTGCTACTTCATAACTGTAATGTTGCTACTGTTATGAATCGTCATGTAAATATCTGATATGCAGGATGGTCTTAGGCGACCCCTGTGAAAGGGTCGTTCGACCGCCAAAGGGGTCGCGACCCACAGGTTGAGAACCGCTGCTCTATATATTACAAATAAAGGAAACAAAAAATTTTAAGTTTTATCATAGCAGGTCAAGATCACCACTAATATGCTCTATCAAGTAAAGCAAAAAGCTGCACATCACTGTAGCTTTTATTACTAAAATTATAATTAGTGCACTTTTCAATTGTATTTAACCAGTGTCCAAAGACTATGTATAAGCTGTGAAACAATTTTACCACTTGAGTCAAAGCTCTTAGTATTTTATACACTGACATAATTCTTTTTATAGCTAATTTGTGGGAGTTAATATTGGGGGAGATATATATATATATATATATATATATATCCCAAGAGTATCACTTTGGAAAGTATTTCATGTGGTGGCCAAAGTTATTTTACTTTTTTAAAAATATGTATTTTTATTTATTTCAGGGAGGAAGGGAGAGGGAGAGAGAGAAACATCAGTGATGAGAGAGAGTCACTGATTGGCTGCCTCCTGCACGCCCCACACCGAGAATCGAGCCCACAACCTGGGCATATGCCCTGACTGGCAATCGAACCATCATCTTCTGGTCCACGCTCAACCCCTAAGCAACACCATCTGGGCTATTTTACTTTTTCCTTCCAACTTCCACTTTATTCATCTTCTTTGGAACAATCCAAATATTTCTGCCTTTTCTTGTATTGGCTAAAAGATCTTCTTATTTATTTTTTAAATATTTTAAGATGTAGAACAGCAACAGATTTAGGAGTAAAATTGGGAGATGCCACTGATCTTCCCAGTTCTTACTCACAGATGCTAAATCTGATATGCTGTGTTTTCTCTCCTGATAAAACATTAATGCCTATCACCTCTTAAAATCTGATAAGTGGGTTCATGTGCCCTGAAAGGAACTATTTAAGAATGCAGCACTCACACTTTCATCTGTTTCCAACTTCATATTTCTCACTTGTATTATGCAATATGTAGTATGAAATGAAAGTTTATTACCAAAGTGAACTCTAGTGAAATTCTCATACTTTCTGCATATTCAACTCCTAGATCCTATTTACGAAAACCAAAATCAGAACTAGTGAATAAATTATTACTTTTAACTCATATATTCTGGCTTTTTATTTGACATTTTAGTAGTAATTGATGTGGGTATCTGTGACCCGCCTTTCTTAGGAGATTGTCATAGCAACTGTTAGGTATGGTACAAGTTCACTGGAGCTTCCTCCTTTGTTGATGCTAAATACAGAAGCCACATTTGATTTCAGCTTGTCTGTTTTTAGAGGGAGCAATGTACCACAGTTCTTTCTACTTTCCAGGCTGACTTTTTCATTGCCATGGAGACAAGATCTACCCACACAACTAAGGTCTGAAACCATTCCTAGTATGGCTAAAACTAAGACCTTGGTCCCCAAGGTCTGTTCTATAATTAAAATGTATTGTTTGGTTAAAGAAGAATTCCAGCTTCTGCTTTTGAAGTTATTTATTGATTTTCCACGAAGAGAAAACAGGCTTTCTAGTTCTGTGCTTGAAAATTTACAATAAGGAGGAAATAAAATGTCATCATGACAGTTTCCTTAGTCATGTTCTGCGTTTGTGTGTAAATATGGTATATACATTGCTTAGTCAATCACTATGGAGCAATGTTTCATTTCAAATTGTGTGACAGTTTTCCTAAATAGTAGTAAATGCATTTAATGTATATTTCACAGTGATCTTAGAATGCTGCTTTTAATTCTAGATTGGGATTGTTTACGTTTGTTTCTAAATCTAGTATAAGTGTATTTTACATTAGTTCTGTACTTTCTCACAATAATATCAGTATGAGTAAAGTTATTCTAGGCCTTTCATCATAACTATAAATCCAGTTATAGCATATCCAGATAGAGCTGATGAATTATCTTTGGAAGATAATACACACCATTGCAGCTGTACTCTAATGTGTTATTTTTTAATTTTTTTATAAAATTTTTATTAAAATTTTTTTATTTTTATATATAAAGTCATATATATATGACTTTAATTATATAAAGTCATATATATGACTTTAACAATGGGGATTTGTGAGAATAGTCTATGATGTAATGGTAGAGTGAAAAACAGAGAATATGAAAATGTTATTAAGGTAAGAGATTAGATTTATAACAGATTGGAGATAAATAAAAACATTAATTCTGATAAGTAACACTTAAAGTACTGTTTTAGGTTCTTACAAACGTCTCTTACATTTTTTTTCTTTTTTTAAATTCTTTATTGTTTAAAGTATTACATATAGTATTACATATGTCTCCTTTTTCCCCCATTGACCTCTCTTCGGCTACCCCCACCCCCCAGTATATGCCCTTACCACCCTAGTGTCTGTGTCCATTGGTTATGCTTATATGCATGCACATAAGTCCTTTGGTTGATCTCTTACCCCCCCTCCCATCTTCCCTCTGAAGTTTGATGGTCTGTTCGATGCTTCTCTGTCTCTGGATCTGTTTTTGTTCACCACTTTATGTTGTTCTTTATATTACACAAATTAGTGAGATCAGGTGATATATCTCTTTCTCCAACTGGCTTATTTTGCTTAGCATAATGCTCTCCATGTCCATCCATGCTGTTTCGAATGGTAAGAATTTTTTCTTTTTCTTTTTTATAGCAGCATAGCATTCCATTGTGTAGATGTACCAATTTTTTAATCCACTCATCTGCTGATGGGCACTTAGGCTGTTTCCAGATCTTAGCTATGGTAAATTGTGCTGCTATGAACATAGGGGTGCATATGTCCTTTCTGATTGGTGTTTCTGATTTCTTGGGATATATTCCTAGAAATGGGATTACTTGGTCAAATGGGAGTTGCTGTTTTCCACAGTGGTTGCACCAGTCTGCATTCCCACCAGCAGTGCACGAGGGTTCCTTTTTCTCCACATCCTCACCAGCACTTTTCGTTTGTTGATTTGTTGATGATAGCCATTCTGACAGGTCTGAGATGGTATCTTATTGTCGTTTTGATTTGCATCTCTCAAATGATTAGTGACTTTCAGCATGTTTTCATATGTCTGCTAGCCTTCTGTATGTCCACTTTCGAAAAGTGTCTATAGAAGTCCTTTGCCCGTTTTTTTTATTGTTTATTTTTCTTTTGTTAAGATGTATGAGTTCCCTATAAATTTTGGAGATTAGGCCCTTATCAGATATGACATTGGCAAATATGCTCTCCCGTGCAGTGGGCTTTGTTGTTGTTTTGTTGATGGTTTCTTTTGCTGTGCAGAAGCATTTTTATTTTGATGTAGTCCCATTTTTTTTTATTTTGTCTTTAGTTTCTATTGCCCGAGGAGCTTTATCGGTGAAGATATTGCTATGACATATGTCTGATATTTTGCTGCCTGTGGATTCCTCTAATGTTTTTATGGTTTCCCATCTCACGTTTAAGTCCTTTATCCATTTTGAGCTTATTTTTGTGTATGGTGTAAGTTGGTGGTCTAGTTTCATTTTTTTTTGCATGTATTTGTCCAATTTTCCCAACACCATTTATTGAAGAGACTGTCTTGACTCCATTGTATGCTTTTGCCTCCGTTGTCAAATATTGAGTACAGTGGTTTGGGTCAATTTCTGGGTTCTCTGTTCTGTTCCATTGCAATATATGTCTGTTCTTGTGCTAATACCAGACAGTTTTGAGAACAGTGCCTTTGTAATATAGCTTTATATCTGGTATTGTGATCCCTCCACCTTTGCTATTCTTTCTCAAGATTGCTGAGGCTATTTGGGGTCTTTTTTTATTCCATATGAATTTTTGGAGAGTTTGTTCTATGTCTGTGAAATATTCCATTGGTATTTTAATGGGGATTGCATTAAATCTATAGATTGCTTTGGGTAGTATGGACATTTTAATGATGTTGATTTTACATTTTCTTTTTAACTTTCTTGGCATTTACTTTGCTAGGGAAGGTATTTTTGTTGTGTTTATTGCTAAGAAATTCAGTTGGCAGTGGCCCCAAAGCTGCTCCTCCTTGCCAGAGTTGTTAATGAGCAAATGATACCAAATGTCAGGTTGGTATGCCAAGGAACTTAGTAATAATGCATTAACATTTGGAAGTTATTGAAGGGGAGAAATCAATATTGTAATTTTTTGTAATATTATAAGCTAAGCCAGAATAAGTAAGCAGAAGTCTACTTCAAGCTTCCACAATCATAAACAATGTTGCAGCATGAGAGGAAACAATGTCTTTAAAATTTTAGCACAAACCCTGGCCGGTGTTTCCCAGTGGTTAGGACGTCATCCTGCACACCAAAGGGTCTCAGGTTCTATTTCCAGTCAAAGGCACCTGGAATAAAGGTTCTGTCCCGGCCTCCGCCCTCCTCCCACTCATGGGGGCGCCTGCAGGAGGCAACCAATCCATGTGTATCTCCCTCACATCTCTTTCTCCCTCTCTTCCTCCCTCCCCCTCATCCCTCCTTTCCACTCTCTCAAAAAAAAATCAGTGGAAAAAATATCCTCAGGTGAGGATTAACAAAAAATAAATTTAAAAGAATAAATAAATAAATAAATAAATTTTTAGCGGAAGAATCACTCACCCACACACCCATTGTTGTACTTTTGTTGAAAAGTATGTAGTATTTCATTCACTTTTGCAAATCAGTACCTCAGTTTTTCCCGCATTTCATCAGGAGGGATATCATGTAACTGAAGCTGATACTGAATGATTTTTTAAAATAATTCCACCAAAATTAAGATGGCAGTACTTTGAAGATAGTGTATGAATGTAGAATAAGCATAGGGTTTACTCTATAGAGCAGTGATGGCGAACCTCTGACAAGCGAACTCATTTTTTTGGTTGATTTTTCTTTGTTAAATGGCATTTAAATATATAAAAGAAATATCAAAAATACAAATATTTGTTTTACCATGGTTGTAAATATCAAAAATTTCTATATGTAACATGGCACCAGAGTTAAGTTAGGGTTTTTCAAGATGCTGACACTCTGAGCTCAAAAGGTTCACCATCACTGCATAGAGTAAAAGTTCACAAAGATCTATGTTACTGTTAATTTGAAATACCTTCTATATAAATATTTATTTTAGATCAAATTTTCAAGAATTAAAATGTTGTGCCATTGACTGTCTATTTACTAGAGAAACTGGGCAGTAAAAACACAATTTGCATAACATCAAACTTTACTGATCACAGGTGGTGGTTGCTGCTCAGCAACTTGACATAGAGCAAAGTCCTTTGTTTACTATGAGTAGGTTCTGATGGAATGCATTTACTACATGTATCTTTATAACCCCAACTCCCAAGGTACAAATACCCTTATCTGTTATTCACCAGGATATCCAATTTGGAGAATTCAGGCTAAAGTGCAATGGACAAATTAAATAGGTTGGGTCATGGAAGTAAAATCATTTTTACCACGCATTCACTTAAGTGGTTTAAGGTTCAGATAAGATTGGAACTGCTTTTTAGAGCACTTATCAGGTAGGAAAGAGAATGTCCTAATTGGGTTAGAAGGGTCAAAGAACCCATTGAAAGAAAAAAAAAAACAAACAAGAAAACAAGTTAGATGTGTTGGTCCCAATTTGCCTTTTCATTTTGGCAGACCAGTCATAGTTACAGATGAAGTGTTGTGTCATATATGACTTACCTGTTCACCCCATTGACAGTTCTCAACACTGAGTTACTTCACACCAATTATCATCCAGACAGAATGTGATCTGTTTAATTATATCCTTTAAATATAAACAGGTAAGGTGGTGGTAGAGGTTAAAATTTCTCATAAATTAAAAGTATGCATTGTTCATCTCTAAAGTATTAGGGAATAAAAAGTCTATTTCCTATAGTGTGTTAATGTCTCAGACTTCAGGTTTGTTACCTCTGAAGATACTTCATTTAGAAATGAGAATTTTAAAGAGATTATTTTAAAATAAGAATAGTAACATTAATCATAAAATAGGTTGCAACAGCAACCCATTCTGCAAGTAAACTCTTATCCACCCATTTTGCTGAAAGACACATTTACTGGGAAGGTTGTCTCATTGGAGTTTAATAGACTCCTTTATTAATCTCAAAATAACTTTATGAAATGTTTAAATATAGGGATGAATTAGGATGGAATGGTTTGAGAGTTGATATAAATGTTTTATAGGAAAGGAAAAAAAACTTTTTCTCTAGTCTATGTTCTTTGGCTGGGGCCCACAAATTAAATTGACAAAAGAGTAACAGGAGGAAAGGCATATAAATTTTATTCTATGTTAATATTTTAACTTTTATGAACACAGAAGCCTTCATAGAAAAGAAGACCCAAATAAGCTGTTAGACTTGGAGCCCTAAATGTCATTTTAACAAAAAAATAATAAATTGTAGAAAAAGTGATAAGATAAGGAAAGGGGTTTGGGCTTCTAGGTCAGTAAATTGTGGAAAAGTAAATGTATGGGGGAAACTAACATAAGATAAAGGTTATTTTAGTAAGTTTTGCTTGTGCTGACCCATCTTGATGCCAAATTTCTGTCTCCAATGATAAGGGTTGTTCTTCTGATATAGAAGAGGAGAGGAAGAACAAATTTAAAAGGAGAAATTTATATCCTGGGGAACAGCCAAAGATTTTTCTGTGTTTGCTGCTTTTTAATTACCTTCAGCTCAAAATAATTCAGATGCTAAAGTGGCATACTTTAGGGTGGCATATTATATTCTCCTTCAGTTTTAAAGTCCATTGTAAGCATCATAACTCAGCTGTTTTATATTTTATATATACATACATATGTGCATTCATTTTTTGTCTCCTTTAAATTTGCTGTGAATTTCAAATATTTTTACTTTCTATGTATGTTTAATTAAAATTAATATAGTCATACAGCATTATTAATGTAATTACATATAGTATAATTACATATAATATATATTACTAGGGTAATTGTATATTTACATTTTAGTTATATAATTGAATCTGTCTATGTGTAGGTATATAATACATATACATATACATGTACTTAATAAAGTAGAGCAGTATTTTAATGATAATTATTAACTATAAAATTTTAAGATAGCAATTGGAGAAGGGGTTGTACAACTATATCATGAACTCTTTGAGGTCAGACTATCATCTTTGTATATTTATCCCAAGCATTTGATATATCTACCTGTAGGTGCACATTAAATACTTATTGAACTTTACATATCTATAAAATTGAATCCCTCCCATTTTCTATTTTAAATTCTGAATGGTGACATTTGAGACGACAATATAATGTGGCAAAATTCCATAGTACATTTTTTCTGAAATATCTATAGGCATTTAATTGAAAATAAACTGGTGGTCAATTGACTTAACATATTAAGTATCCATGTGACTAATAAATATAAAAGACCTTTTCAATTGTTGCTAATATATGTTTCTTTTAAAGTGTACTTTAGGTTTGCCTTCATTTTTAATGCAGACAGAAAAAGCCAGAGTGTGTGATATACTCATAATAACTAAGTCCTAAAGGCCCTCTAAGGTCAGAGTATAGCAGTAGGTACATTAAGATGAGATACTACTTTCATAAGGAAATACTCTATCTCCTGTGAATTATACACAGAGGATGGAATTGTGATTTGGCAATTTAGAGCAATATTCTAATTATCTGGAAACAGTATTTCCTTATCTGTTTTACAAAGTTCATCAAATATTTTATTTTACCTGGAATTGCTAACTAAAGATCTCCAAAAGTACTATAAGTATGGCACTATATTACTTTTTACAGTTAAACACTTTATTTTGAAAAAGAATACTTTATCATGAAAATCTTACTAGTTCATAAAATAAAAACAAAGACTTGCCAATTCCTTCCTTCTATGGTATTAAATTTTAAAATAAGAAAATAAACTAATTTTCAAAATCTCATAGCTCAACCTTTATGACAAAAGAGGCCCTCGAAATTCACAAGTCTCTCTCTTGGTCTTATCATTCGGAACCAAAGGCATCAGTCCCCTATTTTCAATATTTACACTGAGAAAAGTAGGTATCACTGACGATTATTCATGGTGTTAGATACTCCTATTTCCCAAAGGAAAAACTTAAATATGAACACATACATTAGAAAAGGGAGAGGCTCCAGATAATGGTGTTACAGAAATATGCTTTATGTTTTTTTTAAGCACACAAAACAGTTCTGTTCTCCCAGGAGCTCTGCAAGTGTTACGTTTGATAGGCTGGGATGTCTGCTGTTGGTGACCTTTGTTATCTGCAAGCAGCTTAAGACCAGTAGTCAGTGGCTTTGCCCTTAAATTTGCCCTCAAGCTCACTGATAATGGAAGTGAATAAATGAAACAAAGTTTCCTCTTAAAACTCAGACAGAAATAGGGATCTTTCCAAGTGCTATTCTGGCTTAAGGATTTCCTATTTCCATTTTCACATATTTTCTTCTCTTTCATTCATTAAGGAAAAGATTTTCTCTTGCAGATATTTCTGCCTCCATCCTTACCCTATAATCTAACCCTCAGGCATTTGATTTGGAGTCATCAGTTATTCCTAGCAGGTACATTATTAGAAGCCAGATTACATTTCTAAAACTTACATTGCTGGAATTTCTCTTCCCACTTATTATTTGAGCAGTCTTTAGTGGGAGGATTTTTAAATTCATAAATCAAAAAGGGAAAGAAACATGATCCTCAACATGGCCTACATGGATTCAATCTGTGAAGAGCTTGCATGGGAAGCAGATCCATGGAATAAGTTATCCTGTACATGACTCAACATGGCATTACATAGGGGTTTAGTAACAGGGAAACAGTAGCTGTTTCTTTTTATACAACTTGGCTGGTGGCCTCACAATTGGAGGTTTCAGTGAGGAAAGAAAGCTCAATAAATGTTTCTTAAGTAATATGCCAAATAGAAATATTACTGATTTTCTTAGGGTAGCTTAGATATGTTGCTGCTGTTTCAAAATGCAGTTGATTAAAAGCTTGGTAAACAGTGAAGTTTATTTCAATAGCAGTAAGTGGAGAATTTTTCAAATGTGTTTTTATTGATATGAGAGAGAGAGGAAGGGAGAAGAAAGAGAGACATAGAAACATTGATAAGAGAGAAACATCAACATCCATCAGCTGCTTCCTGCACCACCACTATGACCCCCTCCCTTACTGGGGATCAAGCCTGAGACCCAGGCATGTGCCCTGACCTAGAATCTAACCATTGATACTGAGCCACACCAGTCGGGTGGGAATATTTTTTATAATTAGGATATTGACCAAAAGAAAACAATCAAGAGCCATATAACTTGTTTGCTTTCTAAGGTATATGCAATTTCTGCTTGTTCTTTAAAAAAAACAGGAATCAAATTAGTCTGTCATTACTAGTATAATAAATAATTTAACTAGTTGGAATTATTTTTACTATTTGGGGATAAATGAAGTTGTCAAGAGCTAGAAAGCCCAACAAAAACATGAAGGTAGAGAAAGGTAGAGTGTTAAGAACCAGAAAGGGATTTGCAAAAAAGTAAAAGACAAAAATATGAGATTCACAAAAGATAGGCTTTCATGGAACGGTGTCATTATGAAGCAAGTTTGTTTTTGTTTTAGAAATTTCACGTAGGTTAACCATGTCCTAGTCCATCATATCTGACCGTCCTAGCCTGCCAATGCTGCTCATACTTGAGATTCAGAATACACACACAAATACATTCAGTTGATTTAATGGGCATGAGTCTGGAAGTATCTTTATAGTTGTCCTGTTTGCCTCAAGAATAAAGAGGAACTATCTAGGACACAGACAATAGAGTGGTGAAGGCCTGGGAGGAGTGGAGGGAGTCAATGGAAGAAAAACACATATACAACCAAAGGGGACATCTGTACTACTTTGAACAATAAAGACTTTTTTTTTAATATAGCATAAAATTGTGTAGCTTAAATGAGTACATTTTAGCTATTGCACACAATTTCTTATCATTTTTTACAATTTATATGCAATATATAAGCTAAATATATTTAAATATTATTAACACACTTTTGTTTTATTCCTTAACTTAATGTATTTTGAATATTTTCTTATCACTAAATATCATTATTGTATAATAAATTTTAATTTAAATTTTTAAAAAAGAGGAACTATTTAGCCTGGCCAGTATAGCTTAGTGGTTGAGCGTTGACCTATGAACCAGGAGGTCAGGATGCAATTCCAGGTCAGGGCATATGCCCAAGTTGCCAGCCCAATCCCTGGTAGGGGGCATGCAGGAGGCAGCCAATCGATGATTATCTCTCATCAGTGTTTTTCCATCTCTCTCTCCCTCTCCCTTTCTCTCTGGAATCAATAAAAACATATTAAAAAATAAAGAGGAACTATTTAATAGTACATAAAAGAATAGGTGTAAAGAATTTGTTCTAGTAGTATTCTCAGTAGACCAAGATATTTCTATCGGATTCCATGGCAAAAACATTGAAATTATTCAAGCTATGTAATACAATGTTATACTGGTGATGGAAATAAGAATTAAATGCTATGTGACATGCCCAACTACAGGTCTCTGTAGTACAAAAAATGGCATCACTCCAACCAGCCCTACCCAATGTGACTGGCCTGAAGCAGGTCTCAAACTGTAGTGGGCACAAGAATCACCTAGGTCAGTGGTGGCAAACTGTGGCTCACGAGCCACATGCGGCTCTTTGGCCCCTTGAGTGTGGCTCTTTCACAAAATACCAACTTCTGCGCATGGGCCACGAAGTTTCAATCGCACTGAACGTGTGCGCCTGCACATGGTATTTTGTGGAAGAGCCACACTCAAGGGCCCAAAGAGCCGCATGTGGCTCGCAAGCCGCAGTTTGCGGACCACTGACCTAGGTGGTTTGCTTAAAATGCAGAGTCCCGAGTTCCATACCCAGAAATTCTAATTCAGATTAGGGGTAGGGCTCAGAAATCTGTGTTTAACAAGCAGACCTCCAGCCCTGAGATTTCGTAGCCAGTGGCCCTGATCACTACTAGTTGAACAGATACCTTGCCCTGGGCAGTTATCTTCTCTTATGCTAATACATGGTGGGGCAAAAGAGGCTTACAGTTGTGAGTACACAAAATACAGTTTATTCTTGCCTTATTATTTAGTAATTATTGTATTATTTTCCATGCCAACAACTATAAACCTACTTTTGTCCCACTCTATATATACAGTTTGGGAACTAAATGTAGTCATTTTGAAAATAGCAGTCCTCCCCTCACCAACCTGCACTTTGGTAAGGCACTCAATTGAGCAAGTGTTTCCAATATCTTGGAGTAGAATTCGGCCATGCTATAGAAACAACTAATTGTGACTTGATTACCAGGTATCTAGGTCAGGTTTAGTATGGGTTAAGTGCACTAAAAATTAAACTACTCATGTAACATTTTTCTCTGAGGGGAAATAAGAGGTGTGTTCAAAACAACAACTTACAAAATGTTTGAATTGCATAGATAAATTAGGAACAGTTCAAATTTAGAAATGAACTTGTGCCCAAGGTTAGATTGCCTGTGACTTTTCTGCTTCAAATTCCATGACCAGTACCTGAGGGGAAGAGGGTGAGGTGATTGGATAAAGAAGGTGAAGGGATTAGCTAAAGAACATATGTGCATACCCCATGTGATGAAGGGCAAAGGAGGGTAGAGGTGGGCAAAGGTGGGTGGAAATAGGGGACACCTGCAATAGTGTCAACATTAAAAATTATTAAGAAACAAAGAAATTCCATGACCTTATGAAACAAAGTGATAGAAGCCAAAGCTAGCATTCCAATATTATAATTTCCTCTAAAATTAGATATTATCTTTTGTTTCATTTGACTTACATATGAATATTATTTTATTCCCAGCTCCTTTCCTATAAGAGCATGGTATGCTATAATAAACAAAAATTAGTTCTGCTGATTTCTGAACTATGCTGCATTCTCTTTTCTAGATAAAGTGCTATGGGTTACTCACACCCTTCTCATTTTCTAAGGGAGGTAGTAATGAACAACACGCCTTCTCACCTTGTAACTTCTTAATATACTCAAAAGCTATTACAGGATATTGCAGATAAAATTCTGCTCTAGTACAAAAAGAAAACTTGTGTCTGATGACAGTATTTGGATTCCTCAAAATCTAAAATAAAATGAACTAAGAGAGACTATAGTTTATTTTATCCCAGTTGTTCTTATTTTCCCAGGTCATTCAGAAACTTTAGTCTCTTCTAGTTTCTTAATTCCTTGGCATGTGGCTCATGTTCAATTGTAAAGTAACCCTTTCATCACAATTGCCCTGTTAGAGCTTTTCATTTCTCTTCATTTTGTGTTGGTCAGCATTTTACCTCCTCATTGGAGGCACACTAGCTGACTCTTTTATCTCACCAATTAGCACGTGGTTAACAAATATATATCAGAGTAGTTAGATAGAAGGTAGAACAGAAAACTTTTCCTCATAATTCTTCATTGGATGAATTTGAGGAAAGATCTCATATAGAAATACTGTTTAATTTCCTTGAAAGACTGGTCATTTTACATGTGTATGAAGAATACTTTTAACAGACTTTTCTCATTAAAATTATAGACATGCATATACAAGTATAGAAGGGGGGGAAAGATGTATCTGTGCTGTGTGTTATTTTGTATACATAAGATTGGCATTTCCAAATAACCAAGCTTCAAGCAAAAAGTGTCCCATTTATGGCCAAATAGATTTGCATGCCAACAGAAAAACATTATGGTATTGAAACCATATGCAATTCTAGCCATATTTTTTTCTCTTTCTCTTCATGGGTATTGCATGATGGTATTTCTAATACAGATACTAATGTGCTTTAGAAATAATGGCACCCGCAGGTCTTTTCATCATATTGTATCACTGCTTTATCATATTAGGCTAATACACTGCGAGAGTTGATAGAACCTCTCCATGCCAAATCGGATCCACTTCTGTTGGCACTCAACCCATTGGACTCACAGATTGATAAGCTAATGTTTAGAGAATTTAGATCGGAGAGAGTCGGCACGGCACAGACTCAACATCAACCTCTTGCAAGCAACTAAAATGGCCTCGTCCTTGCTGTTTATAACAGAAAACAGACTTTTAAAAGTTTAGATCATCAAGTGTTTTGGATTGGGGGCCTCCCTAAAGGGATATTAAGAGGGGCAGGCCACTCTTAAGAAGAATGCGAGCTTTCTACACTGGGACTAGCATAAGATCAAAGTCAATCAAGATGGAGCACAGTGACAGAAAACTGCCATTTCTGTGAGAGAACAGAAGGGGAAGGGTATTGACTGGGAAAGGGCTCTGTGTGGTGACATTTCAGTTGTGTTCTCCTTACACCAGGAAAGGAGAGGGGTCAGCTCCAATAACTAGAAAACCCTGGCTGTTTAATGGACTCTTTGGTGGCCTCTTTAAGGCAAAGCAGAGGAAGCAAATTCTGTGTATTAAGTGTATTTTGCATTTTTAAAACTTGACGTGCTGTATTGTACTAAATTAAGTGTAATCTATTAAGGCAAGGTATACACAACCTGCTCTGAAACTTGCTATGTTTATTCTATTATAAAGTGTATTCAGGTGCAACACAGAGATTGCTTTTGGTGACACTAATGAAGAAAATTCCTCATGCCAGGCTTTATTAGATTCCTCAGCTAAAATCCTAACTTTTTCCTTATTTCTTGGCACTTGTATACAAATGGTGTTGCCTCATACGACAGGCATGAGCTATTCTTTTCTGTAAAATTTTCCTAATCTATAGGCTGTGGTTTTCACTTTTGAAAAAGTATTTTGTCTGGATGTCTTTCAAACTAGCTTCACCTATTATTTAATACTATGTAACTGGGTCCCTTATGACTCAATATTGCTTATTTTTCTTCTGTAGTGGATGTGAAATTTCCTTTACTTAGTTGGATAAGATACTCTGTAATAATTTCAATGCTAATTAATGGATATTTAATACTGTGCAATGAACAGATAATTTAACATTGTATTTGGAAATGTTTTTTTTCTTCCTGTCGCCGCAGTGTGTGGTATTGCATAATGTGAATACATGTAAAAATATAAATTACTTAAAAATAAAATATGACCAATTGGTTTCAGATCTTTTCAGATAGCTAAATAATTTGCTAAGTATGCTTGATAGTAAATATATTTCTGAAAAGAAGTAATCTATGCTTCTTTCTCACAAATGGAATTTGTGTTGTGAATAAAAATCACATTGATCTGCCTTACAATTGCTTCTGTGCTCTAACCGTTTTAATGTGTTTTTAAGTATATATATAAAAATGATGATTCCAGTATGTAGAAATCCATCAAAAAGCATTTTGTTGGTATTTAATATTAGCAGGATTGTCTTGGGTCATCCTCTCTGTTTAAGTTATAGTGAAATTTTATGATAAGAAGTATTTTCGTTTTTTCTCATTAAGGACTATAGTAACTCCACGTTGATTTTTAAACATAATCATCTCTCAGCTTTGATTTCAAACTGTGTCCTTAATAAATCCCTGCCTAAGAACCAGGTACCTTGACCTCCATGTGTCTATTAGATAAATTTTCTAAATTCCATGAGTAAACCCAGAATTGGTCATTTATGTCTGTGGCTGTCCTTCAAAGAACCTTTCCTTTGGGTCAATAAATCAATGCCAAGGACACCAAGATTTTGCCATCATAGAAACTATCCATCATAGAAACTACTGTATAGTGCCCTGGAAATTCAGTCACTGTCCTATAGTTGTGGCCTTAAACCACATAATTTGGCAGAATTGACATGCATAGAGAATGAAGTACAGAAAAATCTCCAGCTCTGTCATTTCTGTCACAGACACTAGTATGTGCTGTACTTGATTTTGGTGAAACACAAGGTCATTCTTACACAGGGATAGACCGCACATGTTCTTTAAGAATACACTTAGCAATACTGGTAGAGTCACTCAAGCTGTACTTTTTTTAAAATAGAGTTTTTTCCCTCATTAAACTTAATTTTTTATCAGAGAAATTGTTATTTTGACTAAGGGAAAAAACAAATTACTTTTAAAAATGAAAAGGGTAGGTGATTACAGAGCAATGAGTAAAAGCCTAGTTTTAAAATATTATGTTTTTTTCTGGTATAACCAACTGTCCCCCCCCACCACCACCCCAGCTTTACAATGCTAAGCATAGCTAGTTGACTTATATAAAAGCATGAATAAGAGAACTAATATCTAATTATAAGACAATTCATATTACAGTTTAAAGTCCTGAATACATAATCATCTTTAGCATAAAACCTATAAACATTAAACCCATCCGCATTAAATCCATTAAAAGTTTACTTATCACCTTACATATAAATAAGTTGTTCATCATGGTGCACTGGTAAATTAGTATTCACAGAAAATATTCCCGTTGTCTCAATGCAAATGTTTAATTGACCTTCATGACAAGAATAGTGCTCCACATACGTGACACTGTTAGCCTGGAAGCCTTTAGGCGCTCTGTGGCTGTACAAGAACGAATGCCTCTCACATTTGACTGGTGACTAATGCTACTATGTCCAGCCTTCTCTGCCCCTTGTGACTTAGCTTTTCCAAGCTTTCTGTGCTCATTACCCAGCTGTGTTGTGGAAGGAATGACTGTTTCCAGAAAGACATCATTGTCCAATTTTAAAAGAGCACAGTTCCCTTCCAAAACATGTTGACTCGGTTCTTCAAGAGCCCAGCTGGTATACTTGTTTTGTTTTCTTTTCATCTTTTACTTTCTTTCAACATTGTCATTACAGTCCTGGGGAAATGGGGAAGACACCAGCATGAAATTTTGGGTCGCCAAGTTTGTGTTCTGCTCTCCATAATTTTCACCAAAGAAACATGAACAAAATTGTATAATAGACTGTGTGATAAAATGTGCACAGTCACCTAACAGGGAGCCCTCTTTGGAGTACTGTGTGTATACAGTAGAGAAAACCATCACTCAGCTTAAATCTTGGGTAGCTGAGGACCTGTGCCAGACAGAAGAATGGGAAATGCAAATAAGAGGGAGGGTTTTCTGCTCAGGGAGAGTCATAATCTAGGTCTCTGAAGGAGGATACACATGGGGCCATTGAGGTACAGGAAGAAAAGACATTGGAATTTGTCCTCAATTTTTATAGCTCATTTTTTATTTCTTTTCTGTGTCTGTTTTATTACATCCATATCAACATAGAGTAATACATGTATATAAGTTATCAAAAGTAGAAGTGTTTTAACTGATAAGTGTGCACAATCAAAATGTTTGGAAACCACTGGGCACGAATGTAAGGAAATACACCAACTGAAGACCTTTTAGTATATGAGAACTATATTATCATCTGCTAACAATCCATTTGCAAGAAAGTTCTAACAAACTATTATTTTGCATTAGCTAATCTTTTCTTTGACCTCTTCTTTATCACTACCAGGAGGTCATATGTAACCTGAAAGCACCAAACAGTGAACTGCTGTGGTGCTTACCACATAGGAATAGGGTCACAATATTTCATAATGTAGCGAGAGTATCAATAAGACAATAAAGGATCTTCTTTTTCCCCTGCCGCAGATGACACAGCCAGAAATGACCCTCCCTTGGTATAGAAACATGTTAATTCATCAATAACTTCTTTGTGACTCTCAAATCTATCAGACAATGAAATTTTATATAGGAAAGAAAACTTTATATGTTCAATTTGCTTTAATAAAATTGCAATAGAAAAGTCTGTTACCTGACACAGAACTAAATCACATGTTGTAAATATAAATATAATATGGGAGGGAATTAATTCTTGCAAAGGCCCAGAGTTCCTGAATAAGTTAGATACCAATTACATTTTTTTTGTAGGAGCAATATACTTACTCACTAGGAATCACTGAAGGTTCCTATATATGTCCTGTGGTTTGCATGTGGTGTTCTACACTTTGCCAACTTTCAGAAACATTCATTCAAATTGCAAAAGAGCTGGTACTCTGCCAGCACTCCAATGACTGAACTGGCATGTTGAAAGTCAATAAGGAAGCAGACCTCACCAAGTGCTTGCCTGCTCTTCCAAAGCAAGCCTCTTCTAGAAGAAGAAAAGCAAGGGTTTTAAAAAGAGAGAAACCAGAAGAGAAGTGAGAAGGAGACGAAGAAGAAGAGGGCAAAACGAGAAGAAAATAAAGGTGCTTTCATATTTTCAGTTGCAACAGTAGCCCCAATTGACTTAATTGGTATTCATCTGAAAGGAAAAAAAAATCAAGGAAACCAATTGAAAATTATAAAAGAAAATAAAGGTCTGTTTTTGTCTTGAATGTTGAGTTCTGTGTTGTTTTGACTGTTGAGCACAGTGAATCAGATTTATAATGTGACTCTGCCCCTCACCCCCCTCCTTTGAAAATAAAAGGACTCTTTGTCTAGTCTTAAAATGTTCAGTGATTGGTGGCATTTTGTGGTAGCCTGGCATCTCAATCCCTCATCTTTCCTCATCCCACTGCTGTGTCTTGTGATGTTGCATATGTGTATATGTGTAGGGGTAGGGGAAGGGGCCTTACTTATCTCTAATAGGGGCCACGCTATTCCATTGCTGTACTTGGAAATGTTTCTGTGTTCCGTCTCATTGTGATTTCTTGTTCAAATGTACTACCCAGAGATAAACCTATACTCAATTATTCTCACATCTCTCAAACTAGGTCCCTTGTGGAACTGTGTTGTCCTTTGGTTGAATGCTTTTATTCCCCCTTAATGGCAAGAGCAGGGGGGGGGGGTGTCTTTCTGTTTTTATTTATTTAATAGCTATGCTTGTAACTTTTATCCTTCTTAAACTAAAACTGCATCAAAACTTTATAAAAAATCAATTTTCATACTGGCCCAGTATTTCACAAACTTTAAGAACTGGGGAGAAAGAAAACTGTAAGAATTTTTTTAAACAAAATATATACTCCCTACAGTTTTAGCTAATATGGAGGAAGGTTATTTGTAAATAAAACTTTACTATGTAAAAATAGTCTGCCTCCCTTAAATCCTAAAACTATAAACTGAATCCCTTTTCTTCTCCACCTTCTTTCAAAAACTGTGAAACTAATAATACATTAGGCCACTGATACCTAAACTACTATAATTCACGTCTGTTAGGCCTCCCATTTCTCTCTCACTCTCTGCTCTATGAAAGTACACTGAGCTTTGGATGCAGTCTTGCCTTGAGGCTAAAAGAATGATAACTGCTAAATAATTCCTCAAGGTCCTTTCCTGGCCTATGATTTTGTGAAATGGAATTATGCTGTTCAAATGTATCCTTGTTTTTACAATTCCATTTAGGTACTCTGAATGACCTTATGATTTTGTGCCTTCCTGGCTCCAAACAATTATCAGTTAAAATTCCCTATCCCATTTCAATCTTGCTCTTAACCCACAAAGTAGTTACTCCTTTTTATAGTCCTCCACCCACCCGCCCATTAGAATCTTTTAGGTGTTGCAAACATTCATAGATGAGCCAACAGAGAATTTAAAAGCTGTTATTTAAAGGGATGTTTGTATTTTTAGATTATAGTTCTAATGTAGATATATGATTAGGAAGTTAAAATTCATGGGATTAGTAATGTCATGTGCTGATTATAACAATAATAAAAAGGACAGAAGGAACTTCCCAATGGCAGGACTCAATAATCCTACTACTAATAGTTGCTAACCTCAGCAGCAGAGCCAAAAATTGAACATGAAACTTAAATGAGGCTTTTTAATCCTAAAGGTGATCCCTTTAAGTTAAGGTACTGTGTTTGTGGGCTTTGGTGGTGGTTTTAGGTACACTCTAAAAAAATTTAAGAATGTTGCACTTTAAGGGAGTCTCACAAATTCATTAGCACTTGCTGTTAAATACACAGTTCAAATGATTATTAACAAAATTGGCAGTATCGAATTCTTATTAAAATAATGGATTCTGGAGCTAGACTGCCCAGTTGGAATTCTAGCTCCATCAGTTACTGTGATCGTGACCAAGGTACTTCCCTGCTATAAAGTAAAAATCAAGTATATCTACTCTTAGTTTTGTTGTAAGGATTATGAACATTACGCATTTACCTCTTTCTTGGCACCTATAAATATTAACTACTATTATTACCAGAGAATCTTTTTGAACTATGTCAGAAAACCTAAAATATTCACATGGACTATGGTAGAATGAACAACATTAAAGGAAACATGAGATAGCCCTAATTCTTTAACAGAGAGCCAGAGTCCTGTTTGAGGAGTACTAATTGTATTGGACTAGGAGTAAATGTGGAATGTCGTTCATCCTACCATGGTCAAGTTCATCTTTGTTTATCATTGCTGAGAAGATATGACACCAATATTCAAGCAACTAAAGAACAGGATGGGAATTTGACTTGTTCAAATAGATCTAAGGTCCTTTCCTGAATTAGTCTAGTCTCTAAGATTTTTTTCACAAAAATATTTCATTGGAGTGTTTTCTTCCCAAGTCTTACAAATACTTACAAGACTTTTTGTATGTGCCAAATTCCTCAATTTGAATATAAACATATTCCCGTATTTTATTTAATTAAAGAATTATTATTGATAATTTATGATCATTAATTATACTTACAATGTGGTGAACATTATTATGGCAGTCACATTGAACCTAATAATTGATGGCACACTATTGGAAGATTTTTATAATCAAATAAATTCCAATGAATGCCATTCCATTTTATGAAATCTGGAAAGATCTAAAAATCAGTTTATTGCCAAACCAGGAAAGTTATATTAATCAGTATTTCTATGCTTACCAATATAATGATAAGGGATATTTATTAATGTTTTATCATATTAAATTATGTGCAGGATTGTTTCTGTGTTGTGTACCTTTTGTACTCTAATTCTTTGAACTTATAATGGACTCGAGATATTTACGGTGATTTGTTACTCAGAGCATATTTTGTTAGTCAAAGCATCCTATTATTTGATCATCCTAAAACAATTGGCTGCCTGGAGCTAATCTTACTCAGTGTAACTAGCAGCTGTTGGTTTGTTGGGATTTTTTTTAATATAATAGGGTGTATTTCCAATCATTCATTATCCTGTTTTTTTTTAGATGATATTTTAGTTGATTTCTGGAGTATCGAATATTTATTACACTGGATTCATTTCTCTCTCTCTTTGGACATTGCAGGTGAAAGTAGGGGAGAAAAGTTAGGAGACTCATTGCAAGATTTATACAGGGCATTGGAGCAAGCCAGTCTGTCACCACTGGGAGAACATCGCATTTCAACCAAGATGGAATACAAGCTATCATTCATAAAGAGATGTAATGATCCTGTGATGAATGAAAAACTGCACAGGCTGAGAATTCTCAAAAGCACTTTAAAGGTAAGATAGGAAATGGAAGGAGAAATTTATTTCAGGAGATTCATTCCTGAATTCAAAGGTGATTACCAGATGGAGAAATAGACAATGGGAAGGGGTGGGGAATAGGTAAATAGGAAGAAGCTGAAGCTAAGCTGTTCTTATAGCATAATAAGTGTATTAGTAAAAAGGAAATAATCTAAACTTTTTCATTAACGTCTCAAAGCACTGAGTAAATGTTATGTGACTTCGTTCTAGGAGAAAACAAGATATGATTCATTATTTTTTCCAAAACTGCGAGGCTGGTGTTATTACTGTCTTTCGTTTTCCTAAGACAAATGCGCCATGTAGTATAAGTAATATAGCTATTAGAAAAACACAGCATGCGTGCGGAATGCAGTAGTGGGTGCTAAAAGGGTTTGTGATAGTTCAGGACTATTTCCTGAAGCCATAGTGATTCATGCTCTCTGTAGAAATTCTATAATTGTTCTCTTTACGCTATCAATTCCCAATTCGCACGTTATTTTCCTAGCATACATTTCCACAAGTTCTTACATTGTCTCTGGTCTTGTTATTATGCCACCCACCAAATGGGGAGGAGGAGGGGAAGAGAGGGAAGCAGAGAGGCAGGAAGTCCAAGGAGGCAAAAAAGTAAACACTCACTCTCAGTGTGTGTGTGTGTGTGGTGGGGGGGGGGGGGGCAGCGCGCGGAGTTGAAAGGGCCTTCCACACAAACTCTACTGCAAGCAGGCCCTGCACCCTTGAAAATCAAAAACAGGGGTGGGGGGGAACTATCCTACAGAGCAAAAGGACTCCTTTGGGAAATATTTCAGATAAATAGTATGTTGCTGAGGTTTTGTGATTTTGAAACATAAATAAATAACAAAAAGATAAAATAGAAAATGCATTATTTGAAAACATTTCCTGTCACAGGCAGTCAAGTTTTCAATCAATTATCTTTCAACTGGTATTCATGAAAATGCTATTGCAAATCCATGGGACAACCTAATGGCCTTTGGTAACTAAGACCAATTTTTTAAAGTTTTTTATTGTTGACGTTATTACAGATTTTAAAAGGAGCTATAATATTTGTAAGAATAATTCTGTTGACCAATCCTACTCCAAAGATATCTTTACCTTCTCACCTAACAGGCCCACCCTCCACCCCTCACCCTATGTTCAGATCTACTAGTTAACTGCCTGGTCAGAACACTAGGCAGGCACTTGGAAGCAGGTCAGGCTCACATATCTTAGAGACCTGCTCCTGTCCCTCTTTCTCTCAGCCCCTCACCCCTATCTTTCATGCTCTGTAGCTTACACACACACACACACACACACACACACACACACACACACACACACACCACCAAAAACGAAAGAGTTTTTTCCATTCAGTGAGTATTGATGAGTCACCAGCTATGTGATGCTGTGCTCTACTCTCCGAGGCAAAGAAAGATGATAAAAAAAAAGACACTATATAAATGCCCCTCTGAAGATGATTTGACTTTGGGTGGCAGGAACACAATGCAATATACAGATGATGTGTTATAGAATTGTACCCATGAAACCTATATGATCTTATTAACCAATGTCACTCCAATAAATTTAATTGTTATAAAAGAAAAGAAATGCCCCTCATTGGTAAAAACAAAACAAACAAACAAAAAAACTATAGAGCCCTATACTTTTCAGTGTGGGAAATGAACAGGAAATGGAAATCTCCCATTAGAGAAAGATGACTGCCCAAGCAACCCTGGGTATGTGGTTCCTGAAATTGTAATAGGCCCCTCACCAAGCACAGAGTGACACAAAACATCCTTGGTCAGAGCCCTCCTGTCTCTGTCTGGCCCCAAGGACCAGAACAACTGCTTAGTTGTGGTTGTCTTTCCCTCTCAAGTCTGGCTAGTCCAGAAGTATACCTTACCACTTCTTGCAGATCATTCCCTAGATTTCTCTGCCCCTTCCTTGGACATATAAAAGATAGGTACTGACCACCTAGCAGGAGAGAAAGGACAGTGTAAAAGTAACTCGAAACAAAATGTGGTAAGTCCACTCAATGGCAGTGATAAAGTGTTATGGGGGAATCAATGAGGGAGAGAACATTTTTTCCAACTGTTGAAGGAAGGCTTTAGGAAACTAGAGGCATTTGAACTGGATCTTAAAGAATGAGGAAGGTTTCTGTATGTAGAGATGATAAATGAGAAAAAAATAAACCACAGAGAATAAGCAGTACAAGGCATACCTTGGGGGTAGAAAAAGTACACTAGAATTTTAATCTAAATAGCTGAGTTTGGATATACCAGAGCCATTTCTTATGGGCTTTTCAATTTTTTGCCTATTAACTTGTTATCTTAAACTTGAACATAAGTTTGTCCACATCTTAACTATTGAATCATTTTGCTTTTCAGGCCAGAGAAGGGGAAGTGGCCATTATTGATAAAGTCCTAGACAATCCAGATTTGACATCTAAAGAATTCCAACAGTGGAAGCAGATGTACCTCGATCTTTTCTTGGATATCTGTCAAAACACCACCTCAAATGACCCATTAAGTATTTCTTCTGAAGTAGATGTAATCACTTCCTCTCTCACACACACTCATTCATACATTGAAACGCATGTGTAAGTGTATTCTGTCTTCAGTCCATCTGGTACCTTCTGGTACTTTGAACAAGTATATAAGGTAGTTTTTATGTCAGTGTGTGGGACACTTGACAAGCTATACTTCAGTGTTACCAAACTATATGAAACAAACCATATATGGTCATAATACCATTGTCTTTAATGAGCATTTGTATATTTTATATGCAATTAGTGCTCAGCTTATGTTTACCATGTGCAAAAACAACTGTCTTCAATGATTTAAAATGAACTTTTGCAGACTATTCTGAAGACAGGTGGTCTTCAAGTAGAAAAATACAAAATGGCAGTTTTCTATCTAAGGTCATCTTTTCTCCCTTTAAGTTAATTTTATATAAAGAAGACTTCAAAAGTAAATCCACATTTTTTCAGGTGCAGACATCCTTGCGGGTGGGAAAGAATTTAAACCTTTTTTATATTTATTAAAATGTTCTGAGGATTTTCTTAAACATTGCACAAAGTAAGCTGTAGTTTTATTTTTGTGAAATGTAGATGCGCCTAAGAGTTAAGCAAAATAGAAGAGCATCAACATAAGAAAAGTTCAGGTATCTAATATTCGTCTTAATAGTCTATTAACTTGTGAAAGCTGGTTAATGGGAATACTATTCCAAATATATGGGGACACTTAACGGTGTATCAGGGCAAAGCTTTGTAAGATGTTTTTGTAACAAAGACCAAAATTGAAGATAGAGCTGCTTTATTTTCTTGGTTTAAATCTTCCTTTATTTTTGTAGTGATGATATGCTGATTGTGTACAGAGGAATTTGAGAGTGGATTTTTTAAAACACACTTAACTCACCCAGAAAGGCAGCTAACAGGTATATATATAAAATTTCAGCCCAAACTCGTGTTTTTAAACTGCAACTCTTAAAAAAGCTACAAGGTATAAACTGAAATGAATCAACTATCCAGTTAGTTTGCAATTTTCCCACTAGTCCATTAATTAAACTTATGGAATTATACTTCAGGCAGGGAAATGAAATATGTTTAATTACAGGTTGATGTGTGTTATAATATAGAAAACAATGTTGCAAAATAAAAATGTACCTCTCTCCTGAGGAGCAAGAGGATGATGGCCATTCAGAGTTCTTTTACATTGCATTATATGAGAGAAACAATTTATAGAGCTTTTTCCTGGCTTCGTGAATTGTTCTATAAAGTGGATGAAGTCTATGAAACGTCCTCTTCATATATTTCCACTTATGAGCATCTCGTTTTCTAAAAGTGATCCCAGCATGACAATGACTGTGCTGCTTTTTAGTGTCTGGCTGCATAACGTACAAGTCACAATTTGCTGTTTTTTCTGGAGGAAGGAAACCTCCTTTACTATTCTATATCCTAAACTCTACTTCTAATCAGCTTTATACTGTTGCCTGTCCAGCTCAGTGAATGTACTTTCATCACTAAGAGTTCAGATGTATGCCAGTGAATATTTTTGCTGTAGAGGAGAAAGTAAAAACTCCACAGCGGGGATCTTTTTCTTTGCTTTTGAAACCACCATTGAATCACTATCGTTTTGCAGACTTTGCACAACTGTACAGGAAAGTGGCCTTTCTACAGCACATTTTCAGTAATCCTCTATTTAGTCAAAAATGGATGAGAAATCATGTATTCATGTTTGTATGGAATTTTGGGTCCAGTGTAATATTTTTATCATTTAAAAAACCTATTTGTAAAAACATTTATTTACTGCATGGATATTGACACATATTAAATTTGTGGGATTTTGTATATGTAAAAAAAACAAACAAAAAAACCTCTTGTCCTAAAATGAAGTGTGCTTGTTACAGGTATTTAGACTTGTTGTTTACTAGACTAAATGTGTACATTCGCTTAAAAATATCTGTACCTGATGGATGTGTCATGAATACAGTGGCCAGGCTGTGCCCTGTAAACAGCAAGCAGTTGATGGAAAGACTAGCTGTGTTGCTACTAAGCAGCTTTTCCTTATGTAAAGTCAGCTCTGTTGTTTTAAATGGTACAATTAAACTAATGAATTTTAAAAGACTTGTGGCTAGCCTAGCATGAAAGAGACCTTTTAACACTATATATCTGTACATTTTATTGCATTAGTTTCAAATCTAGGAGAGAGGCAGCACTGTAAACTGAAGTCAAATAAATTCAGCTCTTAATGAATCCTTATAAGGCACCTACTTTATTCAGAGAGTCCTCACTATATTTCTTTGTCTTGCAAATCATACAGCCACCATCCCTCCTTTCCCCCAACTCCTTCGCCCCCC
This sequence comes from Myotis daubentonii, assembly GCF_963259705.1. NCBI lineage: Eukaryota > Metazoa > Chordata > Mammalia > Chiroptera > Vespertilionidae > Myotis > Myotis daubentonii. Next base: position 127,088,399 of record NC_081861.1, on the reverse strand, counting down.
CTCCCCAGTTATGAGTTCTAACTTTGCCACTCCACTGGTGATACAAGCCAGAAGTATCTGTTCAGTATATAAGCATCTTCTCTGAACCCCTGTAAAATCAAGCCGGTTTCCCATTTCCTTGATGCAAACTGACCATTTCACCGACTCCTCTTTCTTTCTCTGTGATACTTTGGGGAAATTAGGAGGGGGGCACAAAAATAAGTTGTATTTTTAAAATATAACCTACAGCATGTCTTCAGAATGAACATTTAAAAAGGATGAAAGAAATAAAGTTTTGTTTCTGTTAGATGTCCCACTTAACCAAAGGAGCCTGATTATTATGGCTAATTGTTGCTGAAATAAAACTTAAAAGCGATAAACTGCCTAAATTCAGCGCAAAAGCAGATAAGGGGTAAGTAAGGATGAAGGACAGAAAAAAAGTAAGCCAGGTTGTTTTTATAAAAAAATAAAATGAAAGGTGCTTTCGTAGAGATCATTTTTCCCTCTCAGTTCCATATTTATATTAAACTACAGCAGAACCAGGTTCTAGACCATAAAATCATATTTCTCCTTATTTAACCAAGGCACTTTCCCTTCACTGTTTATTCCGATAATGCCATTTTCTTGGACTATTTATTACAGCCTTTATAATTAATGATTTTCTGGGTCTTGTGTATACCTTCTTATGGTACCCTTTTTTGGCAATTTGGCACAAATGTAATCACTGTTTAGCACCTAGGAAAACACTTACCTATGAGAAGAAAAATAGGGTCATATTTTATTTTCGAAAGCCCATCCCTGGCCCAGCATTATGAGAATTTCTAGAAATCACTAGCTCACTGAAGCTGGTTCACATGTCCTTCATTTTGACCCCTCCTGTCTCCGTTTCTCAGCTTAAAGGGAAATGTTCCTCTTTGGCCAAACACTTATTTGCCCCCTTAACCTTCAGAAGCCACTCAGTTCCCAGAGTCCCATTCTTAGGACAAGCCCACTCGTTGCTCTGTAAACCTGCTCAGACACAACTTTCTCCTCCTTGGAACTGAGACCGCGCTAACCCCTTAAGCCCAACATGACATCTGGAGCCTCTCCAGTCTCGCCCTCCCTCTCCTCATCAGCACCCTCGGGCAGCTGCAGCACCGCGCACTGCAGGCCGCTCCAGGCCCAAGGCAGCGCGCAGTCGATGTCCTCCCAGCGGTCCAGGTCGAGGTCATAGCCCACCACGTTGCGGGTCGGCACCTGGCGCGAGTCCCGCCACTTGACGCCGCCCAGGAGCAGCGCCGTCTCCTCCACCACCGCCAGCCCATAGCAGAAGCGGTCGTAGGGAAGCGGCCGCAGCCGGGTCCACTGGTCCGTGCCCGGGTCGTAGCGCTCAATCTCAGAGAAGGGCTCGTAGTGCCCCAGAAAGGCAAAGACCGCGCCACGAAGTGCGGCCATGTGATGCCCAAAGCGGGCCGTGCCCATAGGCGCCCTCTTGCTCCAGGCCCCAGCCCCGGGCCCTAGGGAGTACACGTCCCTCAAACTGCTCGTGCCGCCCTCGGCTCTCCCTGCCTTGCCCCCGGAGATGTACACGACACCGCGGTCCCCGACGGCCCCCGCGTGACCGTGCAGGGCCCGCGGCAGCGCCCCAGCCTCGGTCCAGCGGTCCCGGCGCAAGTCGTACATCTCCACCGAGGCCAGCGCCTCGCCGCCTGCGCCCAGGCCCCCGACGGCCAGCAGCCCCTCGCCCACGGCGCCGCACCAGAAGTGGGCCCGCGCCTCCCGCATCGCGGGCACCACCGTCCAAGCGTGGAAGCGCGGGTCATAACGGTGCACTTGGGCAGTGACCTCCCGCAGGCCAGCGGCCTGGGGAGAGGAGGCACTTCCGCCGGAAGGGCTCTCCCCTCCCAGGACGAACAGGAAGTTCCCAACTGCGCACACGCTGTGCCCCAAGAGCGGTGCGGGGAGCTGCGTGAGGCTGCGCCAGCTGTGGTTGTACACATCAAAGGCCACCACGTCCTGGGTGAGCTCCCAGTCCTCGTCCTCCTCTCCCTCCTCCACCTGCTCTCCTTCCTCCTCCACCTCCTCCTCCGGCTCCGCTGCGGCGCCCCTACCCCTGGCTGCCCCTTGGGGGACCATGACCTCTTCAGTCACCGCCTCCCGCACCCTGCACCCCCCGACCAGTAAGATGCGGGTTTGCGGGCTCCGGACGCTGGTCTGGTCGCCCTGCAAGAGTGGCTGGCGGGAGGGCGCTGTATGGTAGTTGAGGGCCTGGATGATGAGGCCTTTGACTCGAGCGGGCAGCACGAGGCCGGAGCCCGAGTACACGGGCCGCAGCACGTCCACAGGGACCAGGCCGAAGCGGATGCGCTCCAGCAGCGCGGCGCAGTGGGCCAGGCGCTCGGCCTTGGGCTCCTGTCGCAGCCAGGCCAGCGCCAGGCCCAGCAGCTGGGCCTCAGGCACCCGCGCCACGTCGGGGGCACCCAGCACGGCCCTCAGCGACGTGGGGTTGAGCTCCAGCAGACCCACGGGGCCCGCTCCCCGCGCCAACAGCTGCCGCAGGTGGCGCACGATGTAGCGCTCGGCCGTGTCCAGCGTGTGCCCCAGGCCGAAACGCGCCGCCACATTGGCAGCGAAGCAGCAGTTCTCCGGAGCCAGCAGGCGCTCCAAGTAGCGGCCACACAGGCCCAGGGCCTCGGTGACCTGCAGGTAGCTGGCGGCCTCCAGCGTGTCCTCCACGGTGTCCATGGACAGCGGCAGCCAGGCGGTGTAAATGAAGTCCAGCAGGCGCTGCAGGCCGGTGGCCGACGGCACATGCAGGTGAATCACGCGTGCCCGGGATTCCAGGGTGTGGCTCTTGAACAGGGCCCTGAAGTAGTCGCTGGAACACGCGAGGAGGGACCTGTGCACCTGGAACTCGCTGCCCTGGGCTTCCAAAGTCACGTCGCACAGGAAGCCCTCGGCGCGCAGGGCCTGGTAGCCAGTGAGCAGCGCGCTGCCATGAGCTTTGCAGTAAGACAGGAAGTAACTCATGCTGCGCAGGGTGGGAAGCGGCCGGCTGGGGGCTGGGGCCAGCCGGGCATGGCCTGTGGCATCCTGGGGCCCCACGAGCGAGCCTCAGGGGCCCATTTTTTTTCCTGCTCAGCTTAAAGCCGGAGGCTCCTTCATCAGTTTCGTAGATCTCCCCGTCTCCCTCTCAGAGACAATTCTGTCTGGAACGGCTTTCAGAAGCCCCTAGTGATGGCGGGCACCGAGGCTTCCGGGAGGTGCAGGGTTTGGTTTCCGCAGCTTCCTAGGCTGCCAGTGCATTGCCCAAAGCCCCCACACCGGCCCAGTTTGGGGAGCACACACCTGCGCGCCAGGGGCCGCAGTGGCCGCGCACCATCACCTGGAAGGGCTGAGCTGCTAGTGGACCTACTCCCGCGGATACTGGATCTCCGACGGCTCAGATGTGCAGATGTCGCCCGCCTCGGGGCGTCCAGGAGTAGAGGCGAGGGCTCTGACCTCCCGAGGGTAGATGAAGAAGACGGGTTCCGCGGGCATCCGCGAGGGCAGGGGACAACTGGCTATGTGGTGGGATGGGGGGGTGAGCTTGTTCCGCGCAGAGGATCAAATCAAAGCCTAGGGGATTAGGGAGGGCGGGTGCAGGTCAGCGCGGGCAGTCAGAGGCGTGATTGGATGCTGCTCATAACAGGCCGGTAGCTCACAGCGACAAGAATAGCGCGCGGCCTCGGCCTCCCCTGCGCGCCCCGCCCCGCCCCGCGCCCCGGCTGCTGGACGCGAACCGAGAGCCGGGATACCAGAGGAAGCGGCGGGGGCCTGGAACCTGACTCCCGCTACTCAGAGAGTCACTGGTCTCCAGGGGGTCCCTGAAACTCAATTGGGGTTTGGGAAGAAGCGCTCACTGGAGAGGCTCGAGCCATTCAGGGTCCCTATGGGGAGGGGAGGCCGGCTGGGCTGGAGGAGTGTCTACCCCCGTGGTGTTCCAGGAAGGAAGCCTCCGGCTCCCAACTTTGTGTTTTAATCCAGAGAGAGCGAGGATTAAGCGGCGACTTTGCGCCTGGAGCCCTGGGTGCTCAGAGGAGCCACTGGCGGGAACACCCCAGAGGAATGTGGGCTCCCAGCTAGCGGCGCTAGGTAACACACCCTCACCTGGACTCAGCTTGCAGGGTTCTGACCTGCTCTACACTTTTCCCGCGGGTCTCACATGTTGCATCCGGGAATTTGCTCCCATCCCCGCTTCCCTGCACGCTTCTGTTCTTGGACCCTGCCCGGCCCATCCCCTGACAGAGCGGACAAGGAAATTGTAGGTGACTGACTTGAGTTTTCTGCCTTTGAATGACCAATTGCTTTAAGAAAATTATTCTTAAATAAATCAGTTTCTCTCCTTGATTCCCGGGCTCTGATCTAATTACTGCCTGTTACATCTTCAATGCCATAACGAGGTAATGGACAGTAACATTGCTAAGCTCTGTAGAGGCTGGAGTTTCCTAGCACCCCCCCCCCCTTCCATGAAGTTATTTTTATAAGATGAACCCAGCAGAGAAATGATGGCTAAAACCACCCAATCTTGAGACATTAGGAAAACATTTCTCCCATCTCCTTCGTTCTGCTCTTAAATAAGTAAATAATCACAGTAACTTTTCTTGGCCAATTTGGAGGCTACTCTGTGTTTTTCTTTCATCTAGAATGGATTTTTCTATTTTGTAATGCAACCCCTCTGGCCATCTGTGAACCTTTTGAGGGCATTAACTTGCATTTCTAACAGTTGGGGTTCTATTTCATAGAAAAAAAGACCAAAGGAAGGATAAAATTTTATCATTTTTTGCCTGATATGCATTAGTACTTACAGTATAAGGTCTCTAATTAGAAATAATTCTGGAAATGCATAAAAATATTAGTCAAAGTATTTTTGCTTTCTTGTCACATATGGAACTACTTTGTGACTTAAATTATCCGAATTATAAAATGCAGGTAGGGGCTCAGGTTAAGGGCTTGCTTAACATTTCAGAGGCTAAAAGTGTTCTAGTTACTAATGTTAGAGCTAAGATGGGTTTATGGTTGATTTTTCCTTTTTAAGTACTGAAATTCTTATTTCAAAAATAAAATACCAATATGATTCACTGTGCACAGATCTATCTGGATGATGAAATTACATGGCCTTCACTCAACCTAATAGAATTTTGCTAGAAGGAATATTTGAGGTCCTTTAGCCAAACCCTCTCCCTTTACTCCACAATTTCTTGTTTTTCTTTTTAAACAAATGTGGCAAATGAGCCCCAGAGGGAGTACAGTTTGTCTGGGTGACTTGGATATTGAGTTCCGAAGTCTGGACCAGTATCTATTGCTCCCTCCCCACTACATTATCTGACCTCATGTATGATAAAAATAGTGCAGCACAATTTATTTAAGCCAAATTTCAGAGTGATAAAGTTTAAATACAGCTATTTAAACAGCGTACTTTTAACCCCAAATTGGCGCAGACCTGCCCATCAGCATACATTCAGTTGAATCCAAAATGTTACATATTTGAGAATAAAATACTGGGGGAAGACTTTAAATTCTTGACATCAACAATCCAATTTTACATTCCAATTTTGTGTTCATTGCTGACCCAACATGCCACCTTAACATGTTTTGCCATTGAGGATATGATGAACTGTGTTAACTGAAGAAATTTTCATATTGGATGTGTTTACAAGGTCTTGTTTAGAAAATTTCAATTCATCCAAGAGCATTCTTGTCCTTTGAGTAATGCTTATGGAAAGTATAAATACTTTAATTTCCATGCAGTATTAAGTATGTTAAATAACATTTCAGTGTGTGATTTTTTAGTTGTTGTGGTAGGTGTGTGTCTTAAGTTGGGCCTTCTAGAAGCAGACCATGCAATCCAACCTGAACACATGGTAATGTGCAGATGTCACAGGATCTGATCATTATGTTGAAAATGATCTTTATGAGTTGCCCTCCACCTTTAGACTATCAACCCCTTGAGGGCAGGAGTTGTTTCTTGGCCTTTGTATCTCCAATCCCTCTCGTGGTCTTTGGCATGACTAATGTTGAATTGAACGGATATAGGGAATGGCAACATGGGTGGGAGGAGTAAGGGGTTATTAAGAGGAACTTGATTGGGACATTTACTTCCTTCTCTCTGGTTCTCTTTCTTCCCTTCACACAGCTGGGGTTGAAGACACATCCTGGTAAGACTGGGAACTAACATCCCTAGGAATCAGATGTGACTTTGGGTGGCCCCTAACTTGGGAGTCTAGGTGAATTCAATTCTTCTGAAAAGGCCAAATCACCTCATCCAGCCACCTTTACTACCTGGTGCTTCCCTGCAGCTGGAATCCTTTACCTAAACCAGCCCCATGGCTCTTGGCATCCAGTCAGTCCCCAGGGGCCCCAAAAGCTCCTCCATGCCCCAGTTTGTATGGCTGGGCTTCTGCTGAAGGCCCAGCTATACACTCCAGTATGTCTGTTGGGAAGCTGCAATTTTCCCTGAACCTCCCACCCCCTGTTGGGACTGTGACCTTCTGTCCATGATCCCGTCCATATATCGGCACCTTCTGTGACATAACCTAGAGCCAAAGTCCTCCAAGCACCCTTCCCACATCAAGGTGGCACTGCTAGATAGCCATGGCATTCCACTTTCCCTGAATTCCATAGTTCTCACCTCTAAAATAATTGTATGAATTGAAAAAAATCAAAAACTACAAATGTCCATGTATAATATTTGTTGCAAATGTGCTTTTTTTGGTAATAGCTTTATTGAGATATAATCCACATATCATGCAATTCACCCATTTAAAATACATGGTTCAGTGGTTCTTAGCATATTTACAGAGTTATGTAACCATCACCAGAGCCTAATTTTGGAATATTATCATCACCTCAAAAAGAGACCCCATACCCTTTAACTATCATTACCAGCCCCCAACTGCTAAGCAACCATGAATCTACTTTCTTTCTCTATAGATTCTGGATAGTTCATACAAATGGAATCATGCAATAAATGGTCTTTTTTGACTGACTTCTTTGACTTAGCATAATGTTTTCAAGGTTCATCCATGTTGTAATGCACTTTTTAAGGAAGAAAAAAAATCTATCCTATATAATAAAAGCCTAATATGCTAAGTGTCTGATCATTCGACCAGTCGCTATGACACACACTTACCACCAGGAGACAGCCTGCTCTGACCAGTAGGTTAGCTTGCTGCTGGGGTCCAGCCAATCAGGACTGGGAGAGATGGGCCAGACATGCCCTGGAGCCCTCCTGTGGTCCCTCCCCGACCCCCGATTGTGCACCAGTGGGGTCCCTCAGCCTGGCCTGTGCCATCTCACAATCCAGAACCCCTCGGGGGATGTTGGAGAGCCTGTTTCGGTCTGATATCCACAGGCCAGGCCAAGGGACCCCACCAGTGCATGAATCCGTGCACCGGGCTTCTAGTATATAATAATAGCATTGGGGACCTTTTCTCAAAACCATAAAACTCTAAAATGTGCCTGTTTGATATTTAGGATACAGTTTTTGGCGGGTTAACTCTTTATCATCTATCATTATTGGCTCCTTTATGCTTCCTTTCAACACATGGTTTCTGACAACTTCCATGGAAAGCCTGTTATTAGAAATTGACTCATTAACTAAGTTAATTGGGAAAATATGACTATAAACAATAACAGATATGCATTAGAAAACAGACTTCATGTTATTTTTACCCACTTCCAAAACCTTTTCTTGCGTGTGTGTGAAATGTATATTTGTGACATGCAATTCAAGCAAAAGGGTATCAAGGCGAGTGTGTGTGTGTGTGTTAATCATGAGTGATTTTGACATTCTGGCGCAGGTGATGGCTTAAGGAGCAGTGTGGCGAGTGAGGAAGGACTGGGCTTTGGGGTCAGACAGACCTGGGCTCCAATTTCAGATCTGCCTCAGGTGACTTTAAATAAGTGATTTAAATCCTGTGTGTCATTTTATTATTTTTACAAGGAGGATACTGACTCTACATTCATACCACTATTAAAATTAGATTATATCTACATGACTGCTCTTGGCACAGGTACACAAAACAGATGTGTTTTTCCTTCTACCTCCTTTGGCTAAAACCTTCTCAACACTCATAACACCAGAGCCCAAGCAGCCAGGAAATGTAATAGAGCAGTGGTCCTCAGTGGTCCCCTGCAGTATCATCTGGGAATCTCTTAAGAATTATAAATTCTTGGCCCCACTTCAAACCTACCTCATCAGAAACTGATCATAGAGCCCAGTGATTTGCTTTAACAATCCCTCCTGGTGGTTCTGATTCACTCAAAAGTGTGACAGGGTGCCCTAGCCGGTTTGGCTCAGTGGATAGAGCATCGGCCTGTGGACTCAAGGGTCCCAGGTTCGATTCTGGTCAAGGGCACATGCCTGGGTTGTGGGCTTGTTCCCCAGTGGGGGGCATGCAGGAGGCAGCCAATCAATGATTCTCATCATTGATGTTTCTATCTCTCTCTCCCTCTTCCTTCTGAAATCAATAAAAAATGTATTTTTTTAAAAAAGTGTGACAGAGGATTGTTAGTAATTTCTGCTATATCCTGAATTCGCTATTCTTAGTAATGACTTGTTATGGGTGTGCTGTAAACATTTCCCCCCAAAAAAAGAGGAAGCCTACTAGCTCCAAAAGATCAGAGGTCAAAGACTTAGACCGTCAAACCTCAGAGGGAAGGTAGGGGAGGGGAGGGGTAAGGGAGAGAGATCAACCAAAGGACTTATATGCATGCATATAAGCCTAACCAATGGACACAGACAACGGGGGGGGGGGGGTGGTGAGGGCATGACTGGGGGGCAGTGGGGTAATAAGGACACATATGTAATACCATAATCAATAAAGAAAAAAAAATAAAAGACTAAGATAGGAAAAGTTAGTGGCCTCTTCCCCATGTCACATGACTAGTCACATTAACAAAAATACCCCCACAATACGGTGTTATTAACAGCAGGTCACTGAAGCTGATGACTTGGTAAGCAACACGTATTTCCAAACAGCGTTTGATTGAATATTCAGATCAGAAGGTACTTGCAGCCCTAATTTTCTGTCTGGATGCCACATTTTAAGCGGCTTTTGGATAAATCAGGAAATGCCCAGATAGGCCAGCCAGCAGGGGCTAGGGACTGGAAATACTTTCTCATATGGGGATCAGGTGAAAGGGCTGGAGATTTTAGGCTAAGAGAAAAGGACCCCTGGGGTTAAAAAATCACTATTTTAAACTTTCAGAAGTGGACAGTGATCTTGTGGCTACAGAGGGTAGACCCAGGAGTAGATACAAGTTACAAAGAGAAATTTGGCCACAGCATAAATAAGGAACTTCTATCAATTTAGAGTCTTGAAAGAAAATGTGGAAGTAGAATGTGCCAAGCCATAAGAAGGGTTACCCAAGGCTTGGAAAAGCTAGGAAACCTGTACAAAATGACAGTTTAGCAGACTGTCAGAACCCGACCTGCACACCGATCCCAGTTGCTTATGCTACTAGCAGACAGCACCTGTGTCCCCTTGTGGGCAGACACTGTTGAGCTCCTGGAGCACACCTTGCCTGTGGACATGAACAAAAACAAAAGCACCACCAATTTACATCTTCCAGGGGCTTCCCTGGACCAACAACTGAGGAGTAGGGTGGCAGTTTCCTTTCTAAGTGCTACCCTATGGGATTGAGCCATAGTCACCTTCTGTAGGACCTTGGTGTCACACGCTTCCCTTCCCAGTCTAAGCCCCCTCTCTCTCTCTCTCACACACACACACACACACACACACACACACACACACACACACACAATCTTTTCTGGGAACACTTTCTAATGATTTTCACAGGAATCCTCATCTCAGAAAGAATCCCTGCCTGCCTCTGGGGAACCCAGCCCAAGACACACAGCTAGCAGGTTTTTCAGAAAGGGTGGCACCTATTACATCCCCCAAAGGCCATCCATTACCCACTTGCAGACATGTGCAGAACAAAACAGATTGCTGCATGGATAGCTGTGTGTTCCAGTAGCATAGAGGGGCCTAGAAGGCAGGACAGCCTAATGCTGAGGCTGGGCATCTCCCCTCCACCCCTTGGGGCTTTCAGGGCTCTTGTGGAGAACTAAGTGAACTCCAGGGTCCTTTCAAACCCAGCACGCCACAGCTCAAAGCCATTTGCACCTCAAGTCCCATTTGCAGGTGCCATCTAAATGTGAGCTTTACCTGAAATCTTTGTTCTGTGGGATCCATTTGGTTGTTTGGTGTCATGCCCCCTACCTCAGGCTGGTGGCTGGCCACTACTGCAGTCCATCCCACCTTCCATCCCCACTTCACATGGCTTGAAGCTCTGCCCAGCTGTTTGCTGTTTTTTCTAATATTTCTTCCTATATGGGATGGCCTCGAGTTCATGTCTTTACTCTGCAACAGCTCACACTCAAGGTCCCCCCTTCATCTGTGTTCATGCATGTGGCTTCCACTGAGCTTTGCACCTGACTTGGTTTTCAAAGAGGCAGTCGGAAACTCTAATAACATTCTCAGTAAGAGAGATGTCATGAGCCATTCATGGTTCTGATCATCCCATGCACTGAAGGGTTGCGGGCTTGATTCCCAGTCAGGGCACATACTTAGGTTGTGAGTGTGATTCCTCGTCAGGATGCATATTGGAGGTAACCTATTGATGTTTCTCTCACATCAATGTTTCTCTCTCTCTCTCTCTCTCTCTCTCTCTCTCTCTCTCTCTCTCTCTCTCTCTCTCTCTCTCAAAAAACAAACAAACCAAAACCCAAAAAACATATTCTCAGGTGAGTATTTAAAAAATGTAGGTTCCTAGACCACGCCTGGGAATGGGTTAAAGATGTAAATTTCAGACCCAGACTCCAACCTCCTGCTGAATCAGGAGCTCTGGGGCCTAACTGCATGTTTTATCAAGCCCTTCAAGGGATTCTATTTCTACAAAAACCATCACTGAGATTTTGGTAAGGATTGCATTGAATCTGTAGATGGCTTTTGGTAGTATAGACATTTTAATAATAATAAGTCTTCTGATCTATGAACACATATCTTTCCATTTATTTGTGTGTGTGTTTTTTAATTTTTTCAGCAGTGTTTTGTAGTTTTCAGTGTACAAATCTTTCTCCAGCTTGGTTAATTCCTGAGTATTTTATTCTTTTTGTTGCTGTCACAAATGAAATTGTTTTTGTTAATTTCCTTTTTTGGATTATTTGTTGTTAATGTATAGCCATGAAACTGATTTTTGCCTGCTGATTTTGTACCTTGCAATTTTGCTAGATGCATTTATCATTTCTGTGTGTGTGTGTGTGTGCGTGTGTGTTAAATCTTTAGGCTTTCTATTTATAAGTTCATGTCAATTGTGATTACTTCAGTTTGGATGCCTTTTATTTCTTTTTCTTGCCTGATTGCTCTGGCTAAAACTTTCATGTGAAATAGAAGTGGAGAATGCACACATCCCTACTTATTCCCTGACCGTGTCTTAGGCACCTCCTTTCATTCCCAGAGGAGCCTTCAAGGCACCTATAATAATAAAAGCATAATATGCAAATAGACCAAATGGCTGAACGGCAGAATGACTGTCCGGAAGATCTTCCAGAAAAAGCTGGGGCTGTGAGGGCCAGGGCAGCCAGGGCAGCAAGGGCGAGGGCCAAGGCAGCCAGGGCTGCAAAGTCCTACTCTTGTACGAATTTCGTGCATCGGGCCTCTAGTCCTATAAAATAAAAGGCTAATGTGCAAATTGTCCCAACAGGCGGGAGATTGACCGACCCAGAGTTAGATGTGCGCTGACCACCAGGGGGCAGCGCGGGACATGGCAGACGTAGGTGACACGGCATTGGCAGCAGGCGGCAGTGGAGGCACTGCCGGCCCCGATGGGCCCTGACGAGAGTGGGACCCTGGCGGGATGGTGGAGCAGGTGAGCAGGCCGTGCCAGGCCAAGGCGGGTGCAAAGGGAGGCCATGGGCGGCAGCAAGCAGCCAGGGGAAGGGAGGTCCCAACCAACAGCCACTAGGGACCCTAGCTGTGCACGAATTTTATGCACTGGGCCTCTAGTTTTTACGTATAAGTCTCTGACTGACAGAGCCTGTACTGGGCAGAGGAGCTATGGGAATCTGATAGAAAGTAAACACCAGGGCAGACTTAGAAATAGTCTGAGCTTTTATTGCAGGGAAACCCACTAAGGTAAAAGTGAAGGGGGCCTGGGAAGGGAAGAAAGCCAAGCAGGGGTGCCACAGCCAGCAAAGCCCCTGGAGGGTGTCTTGGTCTTGATCCTGAGGGAGCTCTGGGGACAGTGCAGGTCACACCTCAGAGTTGTCCCCATCAGGAGCACAGTGTTGCTTTTCCTGGACTGTAAGTCATTGGTCAAGAGCTACCCGTGAGGGTGCCTCCAGCTCTGTCTTTGCACAGTCACAGCAGCCAGGGGCAGGTCTCTAAGCAGGAATATGCAGGTGTTGGTTCTTGGGGATTAAGGCCCCCCACCGGAAAGAAGTTGGCACAAACATGGTAAAAGGAGCCAAGGGGTGTGGCTCACTGCATCTGCTATGCCCACTTTAGACTAACAGAAGGTCAGTGACATCTGCTTACATCTCAGGAGGCTCTAAGAGCCCAGTATTCCTGCTCCAGGAGAATGCTGGACAAGTATATCCGTGGTCCCAGCAATACCAGCTATTGATGATACCATGCGGATCAGACACATTTTACCCAAATAAAGCTTGCTGCAAGTGCTGGGCAAACATGTTGCCCATTAAGCAGTGAGCTGGCTAAGCACTGGTGACCCAGAGGCACTGCTCCAATGCCCAAAGCTCAGTACATCGACAAATCACAAGACCAATTTGATAGCTACTGTGAGGGAGGTTGGAATCTACTCACTTTTACTCCTTCTCTGTCCACCCACTAGGATCAACCAACACCCCCCAACCCCCACCCTTTAGGTGGACATGTAGACTAACACTACTGAGGGATGGCAAGCCCTGGGCACACTCCTATCCAAATAAGACTTAGGGTGACTGCATGGACCTGCTCTGCTCGTTCTCTCTCATCCAGTCTGTCCCTGTCTCCCTCGTAGGTCTCTTATTCCTCTGAGCCTAGCAACCAGTTGGCTCTATCAGCAATTCACCCCTATGCAGAAAGAAATACATTTAGTACAGTGTTAAAAGTGTGAGTTCTGGGGGCAACATGTCCAGGTTCGAATCCTGACCCTACCATTCTCACGCCGTTTAACATGCGACAGTTTACCTGATTTCTCAGTTTCAGCTTTCTCATTCTAGAAGTACATAGGAGAGGGGTATGGAGTGTGTTCATTCATAACAGCACTTGGTACATTATAAATAATAAACATAGATAGGTACCCTAAATACCTTAGGGAAATATACATGGACCTAGAAAAATGACTTTCATTCAGGTATTGTTCATTCTCCCTCCGTGCAAATATACAAGCATCCTACAGAAAAGCATAGAGTGCCCCTTGAACTATGGTATTTAACAGCAAGGATTGATTGGTATAATATATTAATGTATTAAGCCACCGTTCATTAGTAATTTATGTTCCTCTAGGAAGGAAAAAATCATTACATGAGAGGAATCAATTGGTTCATGCCCTGTGATGGGATTTTACCCAGGATCCCCCCCCATAACATTTGCTCAAAAGTACTTACTTCAGGACAGAGTGGGGGCCTGGAACTTGGGTTTCCAGAATCCCCTGGCGTATGATTCTTCAATGTGCTGGGAAGTGCTGTAACAGGAAAAATAACAAATGAAGTTATCCTTGCAATCATATTCTGAGATTAAAATAAACAGCACAAAGGGGTTTTGCAAAACATGTGTGTATGTTTTTCACTCACGAATCTCTGGGGAATGAGTTTGTGCAGTATAGATGTTTAATAGACACTAAACATTGAATAGTTTTTACAACTTGGCATTGTAAATGGAGTACATCATATAAGCCTGTGAATGCTAATTGGAGGGTGCACCCAAAGCCGTGGTGGCCTGGTAATGACACTCTATGTCAGTGTGGAATATTTCTTACAGTTACCTCATTGCATAATAATATAAAGTAAACATTGTTAGCATTTTTCTAACATATACACATTTTCCCCTTAAACTATATTGTTAATTTTCCCCATCTCTTTTCAAACATAGAAATTTCAAAATTTTGACCCAAACAGATAGAAATAAAGAAGAAAGCAAAAATACCAGAAATATCTGAAAGTTCTTTCATTCAGTAACAACTACCACTATCACTGGTGGCTGTTACTTAATGGAGAATATACACATTCATGTGGATTTGGAATAAAACTTTGCATGGGTGAGATCACATCACATGTGCTATTTTGAAGCCAAAATGTTCACTTAATCATATGTTATGGGGATAATCACAAGTAAATGTAGGTAGATATAGGCACTCTTTATAATATTTGTGTGGTTATTTATCTGAATATAGCAAAGTTTAACAAATCCTCTTCTAATAGATTCAGATTATGCCCAGGTTTTCACTTTTATAGATTAAGCTGAATGGAGCATCCTTATGCAAACCTCTTTGAAATACTGTGTGATTGATTCTATAAAGTAAAGGCCATGAGTGGAATTTCTAGATTAAAAAGAACACATTTTTAAAAGTTAGGCATATAAAGAAGAGTGCCTGGGTAGCAAAGATAAGTCTGAAAGGATATGAGCCAATATATCAGCAATCATAACTGGGTGAACTAGGTAACTTTGTTCTCATCTATATTTTTAATCTGTATAGGACTATGGATATTTTTTCTTATGTTTTTAAATATTCATAGAGTTATCAGCTAAAACCTAATTATGGCTTAGAGCTATACTTGGGATAATCACAGAAATATAGATGAAAAGATAGGAGTTGAAGATATTTAAAAAGAAGTGAATATATGTGGAAGACAAATAATGATGATCTAATTTAATTTAAGGTTAATTGATGTCCCTGGCATAGAGAAGCCCACTAATAAAAGAAGGTATGTTCATCAATATTTTACAAGAGAATCTCCCTGAAATACTGAAATAAATTAATTTGCTGATTGAAAGTTTACACTTCATTCTGGAAAATATAATACAGAACATTCAACACAAATATATTCTCCTTTTAAGCTTTTGAACTTTGAAATAAAAGAAAAAATCTCTCCCTAACCGGTTTGGCTCAGTGGATAGAGTGTTAGCCTGTGGACTGAAGGGTCCTGGGTTCAATTCCGGTCAAGGGCATATACCTTGGTTGCGGGCACATCCCCAGTGGCGGGTGTGCAGGAGGCAGCTGATCAATGTTTCTCTCTCATCGATGTTTCTAACTCTCTATCCTTCTCCCTTCCTCTCTGTAAAAAAATCAAAATATATTTTTTAAAAACTCATTCAAGTATCCAGGAAGTCAACAAAAAACATCTACAAAGGGGAAATAATTGGTCTTCCTGAGACTTACTCAGACCCATTAACCAACAATTCTATATCAAGGAATTTGATTGAGGTAAATAATCAGATGAGTATACAATATTTATATACAAGGATGTTTAATATCAGATTATTTATAAACATTTTTTTAAACGTGAAATTCAAGAAAGATTCAAATGGTAGTCTACAAGGCAATCTTTAAAATTATTTTAGAAGAATATTTAATGATGTGGAAAATGCCCATAATATATTATTAACAAATGAAAGAATCAGGCTACAAAAAAAGTAATTATAGTATTATTCTAATTAAATCTACACACACTGGAAAAGCTACAGGGGGAAAGACTAGAAGGATATACATTCAAATGAAAAGAGTGGTTATCTCTAGGGAGTATTACAGGGGATATTTTTCTCTTTGATCTTTCCTATATATACCAAATTCTCTACAATGATAAGTATTGTTTTTTATTTGGGAGAGAAAATTATAAATGATATTCAATATATAATCAATAATAACAAAGAATATTGCCTTTATATGACTGTCACAAATCAGAAGGAATTAAAGTGTAACTATAAGATTCAGGGACAGTTCCTTTGATTAGACTTTTGGAAAGTCTGATCATATTTTTGTGAGCAACTAGCCTGGGAATGTACTGATAAAAGAAATAAAGCTTTGAAAGCTTCAAGTCCTGAGGTTGCTCATGGTCATCATTAACCAGCTTTACTTGGATTACACATCAGATGCAACATCAGTCTGGTTGTAAATTTAAGTGAGCTTTGTTAGATGGGAACATGGAGCATTGCTGTACACTTGAATAAGCACCATTTGCTTCGTGGTACGAGTAAATATACTGGGAGATGAAGCTCTAAAAATAAAAATCAAGTTTCTGACTATTGTCAGAATACACACTGCTAGCGACACATGGTGCAATAAAAAATAGTGTTTATTGAGGAAAAAGGTATCAAGAGTAGCAAAGCACATGCATTATCTCAGTGCTTACCGTGGCCAGTATTCCAGCAGTGAGGGCCCTTCCCTCCCCAGGATGCCCCACATACTGTATTTCTAAGGTCAGGAAGCCAGGGCACATTCGATGATATAACATAGTGGAAGCTTCCTGGTAGATGAGTGCCTTGTAGAAAGAGGAAGCCTTCAGACCGGTAGCTGGTATCAGCCCATCACTTCGTTGAGATAACTAAACTGACTGAGCCAGATTGTCCCTAAGCTCCTGCAAGTAGGGAGGAAATCAGCCCCCAGAACCATCCAAGTGGGTCTTGCTTCACTGGTTTTTGATGCATTTAGAGCTGAGACCGAGTTTCTCAAAATTGCTAGATATCTGAATTGCCACAACCAGTTTCCTCGACCAAATAGGAAGTAAGAACTATTCCTCTAATTTGGAAACTCACCACCCATTATGTGGAAATCCAAGATTTCCCACAAGGCTTTGCCCAGAGAACAGCTTATCCAAAGTCTTCCCTTTATTTGAAGCTGGAGTCTCTTCCAGCTCCACCATTCTGATTGGCTGATGCCAATAATGGGCTTCGAAACTCATTCCAGCTTGATGGTCTCTCCTAGTGATAGTATAAATTTCCAACCCATTGTGGTCATCTAGTCAACCCTTGATCAGCTATCATGAATCTGTTATTTCCCTGATTTTAGTCTTGGGATCTTGCAAAATAATGTTCTATTTCTTCAATGCATTTTATTTATTAACTGATTTATTCATCCATAGTGACAGGATGTGTTAAACTGGAAACATGCATAGGGGTTCTTTCTCAATTGTTACACACTAAAATCTGTTGAAGCCCAAAATCCCCTCACAGCTTTCAGTGGCTTTTCAAAAAAACAAAAAAACAAAACAGAGATGGGTATTTCTTCTCACAGGAATTCCTTTTATGATAAGCTTAACACTTCTCCAAAGAAACTGTTACAATACCAGAAACTTCAAAGTTGACATTTACTTAGTTTTTACAAGAGTATTTAAAATTTACACAAGGCTTACATCTGCAAGTTTTATAGGTATGAACCTCAAAGGGTAACTCTAATAACAAAACCTAAGGCCGCTGCATTTTCCCAGGTAAATAGAAGCATGTCCACATGACCAGTTCTAAGTCAATATGCTCACGTCCTTGGAGCCTCACTGGGTTAATACCCAGGTGGCCACCTGCTTGCCAGGGGAAGCATATTGAGTGAGACCCCCAGCATGTAATTCACCCACGAGAAGCAACACTCAAGCAGTTCATTATTTACACCCCTGTCCCATAAACCTTACCCATATACTCCCTCAGGATTGTGCATGAATAATTATAGGAGGCTGTGCCATGGATTCATCCCCAGCTTCTTATTATGAAGATTGTTTTGCAAAGTAAAAACATTTTACAATGCCTCTCTTAATAGTGGTCTTGCTATTCACAATTGTCCTTTGGGAGAAAAAGTGTCCATGTCCTTGACAATACAGACACACACAAAAACTGTTTTCTGAACATTTAAACTAAACGAAGTGTAAAGGACAAAGTAAAAATTGTCCACATTTATACACCAAATAAACTGTTAATATACTTCCAGGGTGTCTGTCTCTCCCTCTCCCTCCCCCAACCTCTCCCTCTCCCTCTCCCTCTCCCCTCTTACTTTTTCTTGCCTAAAAAAAGTAGCCTTCTTGTATTATATTTGTCAACATAATACATGCTTATTTTGAAAAATAGTTTAGAAAAGTATAAAATTAAAGAAGTTGACATTCACCCACAAAACACCATCCAGAAGCAATTCTCACTGACATTAAGGTGAGTTCCAGACAAGGACTGAGGCTAACACAAAAATATGGATTAGTAGATAGACATACACAGATAGGTAGGATTTTAAGCAAATTCTATTTCTTAATAAAAATAAAATAGTTAAATGTTATTTTAATTTAAATGTTGCTTTTAATTTTACTTGGATACCACAGGAAAAAAGTTACATTGAAGTGAAACTAATTCCTAATCAATATGCCTTCACCACATTATATTATTTCCTAAGATACTCCTGAGTTTAAGAAAAAAGATTCTAAAACTATTATTAATTTGTTGGAGTTGGATTTTTTAACTACCTTTTCCAATTTTAGGCAGAATTGATTCCTTATGGACAATGAGGGTGCTCATACTTCACACCACCTAACACCTTTCTTTCCCCGCTTTCCAGTGTCAGGTGGTTGTATTATTTTTTTTTCTCACTGGTGGTTTTGAGCCTCCTCATCCTACCCTTTGATGGCTGACCTGTGAAATCTTGTAACTGACCCTTCCTGAATTCCTCCAAGGTTGCTTTTCTGATATTCCTGGTGCTCCTGCCCCAGGTCCTGTGCTTCCCACCTTCTCCCATGTTTCACCGAAACCTCCAGTTCCAGCCACCTTAGCACCACTACGACTGGCCCCTCACATGCTGGTGGTAGAGTGGGAACAATTCCCTAGGATGAGGGGCACTTATTTCCTGGCCATTCTCCCCCCCCTCTCCTCCCCCACATATCTTATGTTTCTCACTCAATCAGATAAAGTGTCCTTCTAGATATTAGAGGCCACAGCTTTCTCTCCTTCTTGCACCTTCCTTAACTCACAAAGGTAGGGGTTGGCACTTTATAGACAAATAGCATCATAAAAGAGAAGAAAAGCATGGCTCAGGAAAAGTGTGTGGAATATTTCAAAAAGTAAAAATCAAGGAATTTACCTAATGAAAGAGATTCCTGATGAAGTACAAAGCCCTTCGTCAGAGAAAATTTTAGCTAAGTGTTAGCTAACAGGAAAATAATAAAAATACACAGCATGGGGTGGTAGGATGGTGGAAAGGAGCACCAGGAAGATCAGTGATAATACTCTTAAGCTGATAAATATTTTATATTTATATGCAGCAAAAACTAATACAGGATATTTCTCTATCCTTCCCTGTCCCTCTGTATATATGGTTCTGGGGTGCATAAAATTTAGTCTCTAAACTAATACCATTTTAAAATGACGATTGACTTATTTAAATGTATGTTTTAAGAAATGCTCATCCTCAAAAATAAACAACAAAAATGTTCAGCAATTCCAGTTTCGCCAAAGCGCACACTTTTTAGAAAGCCAAGGAAGAATGATTCAGATTCGTAGATCACAGTAATGCCAAGATTTGTTTTCCACCTCACTGGAAACATCCCATTTTTGAAGGACTGCCCCAAGGCTCCATTTAGAACTGTGCCCTTGGTGTGGCAGGCTGCTTTCTAAAATGGCCCTCAATGATTCCCCATGTCCTTGTGTGCACGCCTTGGTGCTATCCTCTTACCTTGAGTGTGGGTGGGACCTCTGACTTGCTTCTTCCCCTAAATATGGCAAAGATGATGAGATGTCACTTTCATGATTAGTTACAAATGATTGCGATTTCTATCTTGCTCATTTCTATTGACTTTTCCATTTGCAGGTTTTGATGGAGCAAGTGGTCATGTGGGAGAAGCTGAGAACAGCCTTAGCCAACAGCCAGCAGAGAACAGAGTGCTGCCCGCCACAGAGTGAGCTTGTAAACAGGTCCTTCCCCTAACACACATCCAGATGAGATTGTAAACCCAGGGCTGCCAACACTTTGATTGCAACCTCATAAAAGACCATAAAGCCATGCCCAGACTCCTGACCCACAGAAATGCTAAGCTCATAAATGTGTGTTGTTTTAAGCACTCAGACATGGGGTATTTTGTTATACAGCAAGTGATAACTAATACACTTGGATATACTATTCCACACCACCTCCAGGCAATTCACCCTCTTGGAGAATCACTGAACCAAGACAAACCATGTGAGAATGTAAAGAGTAGTTATAGGGAGTTTACAAAGATAGAGTTAAGTTAATGTAGATCAGATTTTTAATTCAATTGGCTGTGACAAATCACCATTATTTGAAATTAACATTTCAACTCGATAATTTATGCCTGCTTATTTTTACTCCACACTCTATTTTTTAATTATTGTTGGAGTAGCTTCATGAATTCAATGTATAACTCTCTGCAGATAAATGGCCAATTGGGGCAATTAAGTCAGTTCTAGCTTTTGATAGTAACATTGGGATGCTCTTGTTGATTTGGCTTCTTGATGAGAATTCAAAAAATTATCTAGATATATTTTTTCTATTTTTTTACTTGATTTTCCAGCATGCCTTTTATCTTAAAACAGATTAGTTCTAATGCATATTCTTATAACATTTATTTCAAGTTCTATCTTTCATATGAGGAAAATAATACATCTCTCAAACATGTCAGGGTATAAAAGATGATGCTTAAAGTACCATGGAACTGAAAAGTGCTATTCAATTTTATCAAGTCTGCTCCGGTGAGCCATTATCACATCAGGCTTTTACACCGGCTCTGGATTATCCACAGCCACCAGAGAACAGAGAGTTCAGGCTTATAATGTGAATCCTTTGATACTTGTATCAATCAAGTTTTGGGCTGCAAGCAACAGTCACTCTGGTTCTTTTAAATGCACCCGGAATGATTAAATGGTATTGGGTGGCTCATAAAATTCTCAGTGGGCCAAAAAAATATGCTTGGGAGACTCTGAAGCCAGGAAAGATGCTCCAAATCACAATCCAATGC
Organism: Myotis daubentonii; assembly: GCF_963259705.1. Classification (NCBI taxonomy): domain Eukaryota; kingdom Metazoa; phylum Chordata; class Mammalia; order Chiroptera; family Vespertilionidae; genus Myotis; species Myotis daubentonii. The sequence goes on along the minus strand of NC_081861.1, from coordinate 127,067,461 downwards.
CGGAACCATACAGACACCATCAGTGTTATCCCTGGGCCTTGGACACCCTGTGCACTACTGACTGCTGGATACCACCATGAAGACCACCACCCTCCTTGGAGAAATGGCTGATCCAGGCATGGGGGAGGGAAGGAATAAGGTGAATCTGGAGCACCCTTGAGTGCAGAAAGCAAGGAAGTACTCAAAGAAGAATAGGGATGAGTCAGAAGAACACAAGCTGACTGGAGGGGACTCCCACTGGCTGATTTTGGGATAATATGATATCACAATGAGTAATGATGGTAATGGGTTATTACAAAAGGATATCAGTGAGTCCATAGTAACACTATATGTAAAGGTAGGGGGAGGGAAAGCTCTTCTTTACAAAGGAATATCAGCTTAGACATATAGAATGAATGATAAATTTCAAAAATCACCATTTTACAGCCAGTTACATAATTGATTCAAGCAAAAGTCATCAAAGGACACTAAAACCAATAAATGAGGTTGTTTGGTAACAAGATATTCATATAATCTCAAAGTATCATGTCACCGATTATTTATTAATTTCAAAGGGGAAAATATATCTTTACACTAAAGTGATATGGTGGACCCCACCTTAAATGATCAAGCTTAGCATCTGGGACAAAATGATATCATATGAAAAATTAAAGAATGGGAAAGATATACTGGAAAGAAAATTCTCTGGGCACATGAATGCCAGACAAAGTAGACTTTAGGGAAAAAACTATTACTAGAGATGAGGCCAATCCATAATGATAAGAGAATCATCTCAACAGGACAAACAGCATAATGATCCTACACATGAATGTGCCTCTAGTAACATAGCTTTAACCCTTTGCAGTCGTATTAAATTTGGGCATGGGTGTCGTACTGGTCGGAATTAATTTCCATTGAAAGAGCAGTGATACATAACATGAAAGATTATGAAGGATAAACAAGATTTATTCTTTTTTGGAACTACATCACTACTAGTAGAATCACTACAAACGTTATCACTTTCTACGTCAGAGTCAGTATTCAAGGTGCCAAAATGAAACTCTTCATCGTTACTTTCAGATTCACAGTACACTTCTTTCAGTAACTTTCTTTTTGCCATTTTGGAGTATTATTTTGAAATATCTTAACAAGCGAGAATGCCTAATTACAGTTAAACGTAATTTGTAAAGCTTTATTTGAAATTCTGCAAAGTATCTCCGAAGCTTGTCGATTTTTTCACTCTCAAAAGGCGACTGACTCGCCAGGGTGTTTTGCATGGCGAGTGTGGAACGACCGCATTTGTTTATATTGAATTTTGATATCTCCGATTTGTCAGGGCAGTGTTTTGGTTCGTGACAAGGTCGCTTAGACACTTAAGAGCTTTCAGAGAAATTATGAACTGATACATGAATGAATAGAGTTAAGATTCATACGGTTCCTTGCTGTGGTAGCTGAGAGCAGATATACGACCGGAACGGTAAAAAAGCTTTGGTGGCTGAGAGTAGACAAATGACCGCAAAGGGTTAAAATCTATAAAGGAAAACTTGACAGAACTAAAAGTAGAGATAGATCAATAATTTTAGTTGCACACATTTAAACTTCTTTCTCATTAACTGCTAGAACAAGTGGCAAAAAATCAGCAGAGATATAAAAAATTTAAATACAGGTATCCCCTGCTTTTCACAAGTTCAATTTATGCCACTTCAGTACCTATTTTTGCTAACTAAAAGAAATCAGAAGATGGCTTTTGCTTTAACAACAAAAAGCGAAAAATGGTCAACATTTGCTTTGCAGTGAACCAACCGTCATACAAACAGCATGATCCCCAGCAGCGAGAGTGGCCCCACCAGCAGGCTCCTTCCCTATACTCAGTATCTCAACATACAGCCACCATCACTTTGAACTGTGTCTGTGAGTATCTGTGCTTTATATCAATTTATTTTGTGCCTCTGTTAGCAGGATGTGTCCCAAGGTATCAGAAAAGCCTAAGAGAGAGTATAAGGGTATTAGGCTTAACATAAAACTAGATGTAATTGTTTCGATCTTGGTGAACAAAATAAAGGCATTGTGTGTGATGAATTGGCCTGGGACCACCATTTATACTATTTACACACAGAGAGAAAGAATCTTGAACGCTGCCAAAGTTACTATTGGTTCTGTTAGTAGCAAAGTGGTCTCTTAGTCAGTATCCAGCAGTGGGAAAAAATGGAGAGTCTATTGCTTGAGTGGATTGATGGGTGAAGTCATCCAGGAACTGAACATGAGTCATTTTTGTGAGATTTTTGCTACAATAGACAGTGCTGCAATGATTGAAGAAAAGTCTGACTTTAATTTTGAAAGGGCACATTCTACTTTATACGGGCAGGTTTGCAGAATGTTTTGAGTGCCTACAAAGATATGTACTAGTATTACAGAAAAATGCATGAGGCTAAGCAGTCAAGCACACTGTTGCATTTCAAGCCTTTCTCATCAGCCATAGCAGACAACAAAACTCAACCTTGGACTCGAGGCAGGCAGACATGGAAAAGGTATAGGCATTAGTGACCTACCTGTTCTGGTGGATTTAGATGACTAGATGTTAATAGCTGACCCTCTTCCGTTCTCTCTTACACCCTACTCTCCTGTACCTCCCACCACTGTAGCCTCCTGCAACTCAACTTAACAGACCATCATCACTACCTCTCAGCCTTACAGTGTGCTCGCCGTCTTCTCAATTCTGGTAAGTGAAATTAAACTATACATACACCATTTCTACTTTATACAGGTTGTGTATTTAGCATATCATTCCTGCTTTTATTATATGTTAATGTTATTTTAAGCTTTATATGTTATTTTGTATGATTTGATAGATTATTTGGGGGGGTCTGGGAACACTCAACATTTTTCCGTATCAATTAATGGTAATTGCTTCTTTGCTTTATGCCATTTCAGCTTAGGAGAAATTTCATAGGAAATTTCTACTCTTGGATAGTGGGGGGAAACTGTACATTATTAGCTAACACTACCTAATTGACATTTGTAAATACCTGTGGAAATCTCATGGTCATTAACCAAAATAGACCAATGTTTCAAAGTATAAACAAGTCACAGTAAATTAAGGACTGAAATCATACAGGGTAAGATCTCAGGCTACAGTGTATTAAACCAAAAAAATCAGTAACAGAAATATACCACCAGGAAATATAAGCAAAAACAGACAATTAATGAAAAGCATTTGGGTCCCTGATGATTCTGCCATGAAACAGAAGAGTGTTGAGACTGGTTGAATGATGTCTATGGGTCATCATTTTTCCTGCCTGCCATGTAGGAGTAGAGTTCCTGAGATGGGACACATGGGTATTGTGCCAAGATATGTTCCTCAGATCAGCCTGCAAAAAGAGCAGGCTCTGTAAATGGCACCACCAGGTAACTTGCTGTTGTCCTCATCTGAGAGAATTGGGAGGAAGAGTGGTGAATTTCTTATCCGAAAATAAGAACCTTCTACTTTCTGAAATATTTACAAATTACATTGAATTGACTTCAAAATATCATGGGAGAAGAGCTCTAAATTGGGTATATAAATGCAATAAGATTAGCTATTAGTTGGTAATGGTAAAGCTGCGGGTTGGGTATGTGGGGGTTTCATTATGCTATTGTCTGGTACATGCTTTAAGTTTTTTTCATTAAAAAAGTTTTTTTTAAAGAAAAATGTCACAAAGAATTGATATGAGTAACTGGTTTGAACCATGGGGATGATATGTATCTTTTTTGTTATTATCTAAAGTTTCACATATGTCTCCTTTTTCCCCGATTGACCCCGCATTCCCACCCCCAAGGACAAGCCCCCACCGCCCCGGTGTCTTATGTCCATTGGTTATGCTAATATGCATGCATACAAGTCCTTTGGTTAATCTCTAACCCCCCCCCCCCCGCCATTTGTCTCTGGATCTATTTTTGTTCATCAGTTCATGTTGTTCTTTATATTCCACAAATGAGTGAGATCATGTGATATTTATCTTTCTCCTACTGGTTTATTTCACTTAGCATAATGCTCTCCAGGTCTATCCATGCTGTTGCAAATGATAGGAGTTCCTTCCTTTTTTACAGTAGTGTAGTATCCCATTGTGTAGATGTACCACAGTTTTCTAATCCACTCCTCTGCTGATGGGCACTTATGCTGTTTCCAAATCTTATCTATTGTAAATTGTGCTGCTATGAACATAGGGGTGCATATATCCTTTCTGATTGGTGTTTCTAGTTTCTTGGGATATAGTCCTAGAAGTGGGATCACTGGGTCAAATGGCAGTTCCATTTTTAACTTTTTGAAGAAACATTAAAATCTGTCCTGGGCAGAATGTAAATGAGAAGGGACAAACCCTTCTTCCCTTTTCCACATCCAGCTGGTTCTAAATTAGAATGTATGGGTTGCACTCCAGATGATATTGGTTTCCAATTGATTTACAAATTGACTCTAGGGTCAGGAGTTTTAGAGGCAGCATCATAAATAACTTGCGTCATGGAACTTTGTGCAATAGTCACTCTCTTTTAACATTTTCTCCTTTCCAGTTTGTATTTTTAAGTGCATATAAAAGTTCTCACCCAGGAGCTTTTTTTTTCTTTCTGCATCTAGTGCTCATGATATTTAAAAGGCCAATTCTCTATTTTTAGCTTTTGTGGGTTGGAGCAATACTTCCACATTCAAGGGATAAAGATTGTTCATTAATATTTGTTTAGAGGATGAGGTAATTTCAAAAACCAGGGTATGAATATCAATAGGGTATGGAATGTTATGAAATTATGAATATCAACTCTCGTGAGAAGGAGCAATTCAACAGAATTATGGTGATGTTGATATGATATAGTTTATTAATCTCTTATGAACTTCATGAATGATTGGAGCATGTGTATAATATGTGGGCCCTGCTTTAATAAACACAGTGTTGGGCATTAATCAGAATCAAAATAATGGAGATTTCTCCACTTGTATTTGTGAAACCAAAAGATGCATTCAGTTTAGTGGCCTTATTAAAACAGCCTTCTATTTATTCATGCTTTTAATCATTTGATAAATATTCATGAACTCTGTTAGTGGACCAGCCACTTTATTTTTATTAATGTCCAATTTTCAGATATCTCTGATACCCTTCCTTGAACCTGAAAAATAATTAGTAAGGGGAGTAAAATTTTACATGTGAAAAAAAATGAATGTTAGAATTCAATTTGGGAGCAAAGCCATTGACAGCATTTGGTGCCTGCTTGTCCCACCCTGAACTCCACAGTGGGTAGAATAAATTGTAGTCTGGCCCTTACAGAAATCATGGTCTAAAAATTGCCCAAACTCTTTTTTTGTTGTTGTTAATCCTCACCTGAGGATATTTTTCCATTGATTTTTAGAGAGAGTGGAAGGGAGAGGGAGAGACAGAGAGGAACTTTGTGTTTCTGGTTGCTAGTTGAGCCATGTTGTTGGTCTCCTTCACCAAAGGTCTCCTTCAACACCAATTGATTACCTCCTGCATGCACCCAGTCCAGGGCCAGGGAACCTGCAACCAAGGTACATACCCTTGACCGGAATTGAACCCAGGACCCTTCAGTCCTCGGACTGACACTCTATCCACTGAGCCAAACCGGCTAGGGAAAAATTGCCCAAACTCTTAAATATGGCTGACAAGATTCTTTGGTCTTGTTTCTTGTACCTCATCCATTCAAATCACCCATCCCCACCACCAGTTAGTTTTCTGTACTTCCCTCAGGTCACAGAATGTACCATTCTCTTTCTCACCTTCTAGACTTCCCACATACTGCTCCCACTGCTTGCAGCACTTTTCTCACTTCCTGCTTCCAACAGCTGACTTTTGGGTTTCAGTTAACCTATGCATCAGCCAGGATAGGCTAGGTCATGCTACAGTGACAAACATCCCATCTCAGTAGCTTACAACAACAAGGATTTGTTTCTGTTTCACACAAAGTCCTTTGTAGGCCTAGCCCACTCTCCAGTGCAGCCCTCCTCCTTGGGCTGGGACTTACACCTACCAGGGTTTTCTCTGGCCTGGAAATGGCACATGTCAATTGCATTTACAACCCATCGGCAGAATAGTCACCAGGCCAAGGCCCTGCGTAACATCAAGGGGACAGAAATGTAAAATCTTTCCAGGTGCCAAGAGTGACAAAACTCAGAATTATCCATAAGCAGCACTAACATTTATCTCAAGGTACCACTTCCCATGAGAAGCCCTCCCTGGCCCTCTAAACAGATGGAGCTGGTTTGTGGAGGAGTCTCAATTTTTCTGTTTGGTTTTTGTCCAATTACTACCTCCCCTTTCTCCTTAAAAACATCTTGACCAGTCACTTTTGATTAGCAAAAAAATTTCCATGCAGCTTAAATATTTAGTCCTCTTCACTCTCAAATTTCAATCTCAAGGTCAATTTAAAACTCATCTGATGTTTCTATGCCCAGGTCAGGCTTGGAGCGAAGGATGGTGCACAGTCTCTTTCTACACATTCCCTTCCTTCCTGTTGTAGAGACTACCATCTCCACATTGTTAGGGCAAGAGAAAGGTGAAGGAAAACAGCAGATGTTCCTTCTTTGTACTGACTGAGGTGACATTCCTCTTCTTTGGTTTTCCCTGCTTCTCTGGCCAACACTGGCAAGCCAACAACAGACACCCATTTCAGCAGGTCTCTCTCAAGCTGAGTCTCATAGAGCATATATGTGGGTCCTTTAGGAGACAAGTGTGGGTCTTCCCCACTGCAATTTTTCCTACCCTGGGAGACCAGTCTTCACTTGGACCACATTCACTCTCTCCCCCACCTCCACAAACATAGTCTGCCCCTTAAGCCTCTTTCTGCAGGGCAGCCCTTTGGATAAGGAGACCAGCAACATGGCTCAAGCCTAGTTACCCTCCAAGGTGTCCACTCAACCCACAGGAATCTCTAAATTCCTTCCCACCCCAAATTGTAGATAATCAAGCAGGTCTGCTACCATCTCCTTTTTGAGTCCTGTCACATTTTGCCTGTTCTCCTTGCTCTGGTTCAGAAAAGCCAGGGGCTGATTGACAAATCCAATGGCTAAGCTATTATCCAGCAGAAATGAAATGTCAGTGCAACTTTCCTGCCAACATTCATGGACAAGTTATCTTGGCTTCAACATACACAGGGGAGATAAACTAGCCTCTCTTTCTGAACACTGCTAACCCAAAAGACCTTTAACATCTCCCACTCTTGATCATCTTATGCAGACTTGGGGAATAATAGAGTGAGTCTGAACTGATGTCCCGCAGCAAGCCCTCACATGGCTGTCCCTCGCCTGTAAAAACTTCTTGGCCTTAGAATGTGGGTTACATGGTGTCTTGTCTTCAGAATAGACCAGTGATGGCCAACCTATGACACACGTGTCAGAGGTGACACGCGAACTCATTTTTTTGGTTGATTTTTCTTTGTTAAATGGGATTTAAATATATAAAATAAATATCAAAAATATAAATCTTTGTTTTACTATGGTTGCAAATATCAAAAAATTTCTATATGTGACAGGGCACCAGAGTTAAGTTTGGGTTTTTCAAAATGCTGACACACCGGGCTTCGCCATCACTGGAATAGACACTAACAACACTGTGGGACATCAGGAGAAATCCTAGACTTCATGGAGTTAAGTGCCCTTTTCAAGTGCTCCCAGTGGCCCTGTGCTGTGTGGATATGAGTCCCATTATATCCTGTGGCTCCCCTATTCTAGCAGTCTTGAGACGTTCGGACCCATCATCCTAGAGACCAGCTCAGCACCCACCACATGGTGAGTGCTCAATAAGCATTTTTTGACAAGACCGGGCCAACTAACTTTAGTGTGGGGAGGTTTTAATAAGTTTTTTAAATATTTGAAAGACAAATACCTGTTTTTAGAAAGCAAATGGAAGATCGTTCAAATAAGGGAAATAATTTGAGAGGTAACTGTGCAGATAGAAAAATTCTGTGCCTATGAATAGAGTTAGGTTTATCTTCATAGAACAAAATGGTGATCATGTACTATAATAAGAATTTGGTTGCTGTATAGGATACATACTTTCATATATTAATTTTATGGAATCATCTGTCTCCATTGCATATATCCAATGAAAATATTGTAAGCTGTCAATATCAAGACATATGGCCTCAATTGTTATGGCATGACTAACCTCCACCCACTTCCTGAATTTTTAAGATAGACTTTTCAGGTAAGATAAACAGAGTATTGCATCACATTACCTCATTCCTTATAGCTATTGATGCAGTTGCTAACAGTATAATTTCCACTTTAAAGTTACTATTAATTCCCTCCAGTAACTTAGTATATGCTGAGTGAATTCTGAAATCAGTCAGGGCTACAAATATAGTCATGGAATAAATGCTCTGACCAAGCTTTATAAATGCCTAATTAAAAGCATTATTTTGCCTGAAATTCTCTGTGTATGGTGTTACATGTTCAGGGTCCTTTTGTGAGAATTCCAGACCAGATGTAATTTACCTGTACTGAATAGGCAGTTGTAAGTTATTCTTACAGAGATTTTTCCAAAGTTAATGAGAACGTGTATGTGTTTTGAACTAGGCATACTTGAAACAGAAGGGTAAAGCTGATTTTCTGGATCACCCTTTTCCACAAGAAATTTTATCCTTGGATCATTCTATGCTGTTTGACTCCTTTTGAACTTTATATAATCGGTGGACTGCTTCGTGACTGTCATAAGAAATGAAAAGGCTTGAGTATAGATAGACTTAGTGAATGGTGTCTGCACTTGGAAAGTTGCCAACTGGTACTCCACTAGGACCAGAGTTTTCCTTTAGACCTCTCCTTGACTGGTTGTGCTTTATGGCAACCTGCAGAAATAGATTATTTGAAGAATCTAGTTCACATCATTTCTGGTTGCAAACTGCCATTCTCTCTCCATTGTTACTTTTTGGAGTGAAAATTCAAGCTGACATTTCAAACAGCCTTGACATTTCCCCTCAGTGTTTCTTGAACTCTTTCTTCTTAACACTCTAAAAATAATCTCCACATATTTCCCCAAGTATTTTATTCCCCTCCCCATAATTTTCCCCCTTTGGTCCATGTACATATCTATCATGAGGCAGTTACAAGAGAGGCAAGAAAAGGGGCAGTCTTTCAACCAGACAGGCTTTTAATGATTAGAAGGAATTCTTGGCTGATTCCTCTCAAACTCTCAATATTCATTATATGAATGCAGAACTTCCTTGCTATCAGAATATAATCCTTTCCTGAAAACATATTAGATAGCAAATTTGCAGATACAGGAAGCTTATACTCTATGATTTTAAGGGGCAAAAATGCTGTATTCCCAGTCCATTCAAAAGCCACAAGCAATTTTCTCAAATATTACTAACATATTCTCAACGCCCTGCATAACCATCCACCAAGGATTTCTACGTAACCTAAAAACATTTAAAACCTCAGCTACCTAATTTTGTGTGTACAATACTCCATTACATAGTGGAGCAGTGCTTTGCAAACACTGGCATGCATCAGAATCATGTGGGACATTTGTTGAAGCATGGAATCCTGGGACACAGAGTTTCAAGTGCAGTAGGTCTGGGTTTGGACCCAAGAATGAGCAGCTGGTCCAAGATGACATTGAGAGGAGGACTACTGTAGAGGATATGAATTTCATCTGCAACACTCAGCAAGTATGACTAAAATATCAGTAACCATAGTGGAAACAATATGTTCAAGATGCTTTATATAATAAAAATTACACTAAGAATAATGAAATGAAAGAACTCAGCGATTTTCAAATAATGGTTACTGACCAATGGAAGAGTTGCTTGAGCAGAGTCTGGTGACCAGAGGAAGGAGATGGACGCTTCAGTCATGTTTGGGGTTTGGGGATGAGTGGAAGATACAGTGGAAAGGTGGATGTCTCACATCCTACAAGTCCAAATACAAGGAACTGGGGGACATCTTTCTCTGATTGACATGCAAGACTCTCCAAGTGGATTTGGCTCTGAACTGTCATTTGAAGCTGTGGATAAAACTATGTGAAGGGAACAGAAGCTCTCAAAGTGGACATCTGTTCATAGTCTCTTTGCTTAAGCTTATACACCTCCAGATAGCATGAGTCAGGGCTTATCATTGCATTTCTGAAATGCTGTCTTCCTTCGATGTCATGATCACACTCACTACAGCAATGGTTTTGAGGATGTGATCTACAATTTCTTTTGAAGATTCAGCATGTGGATCCTCTTCTTCCCTTTCCCCCACTTTCCAAGAAGATATTTTCATTTAATAATTGGGAACGCTGACCTTCTGAATGTTGACAGCACACAGCATGAGGCAGCTAAGATAGGACTGCAACGCAGTATACGTCCTCTTACCTGGACTCACACCTTAAACGGGCTTTTCTGGTGTTTGCTTGCTGATTTGCAATAGCGGGTTTTAGATTCAGACAATAAATTTGGAATAAACATTTTTGCAAGTCATTTCAATGAGTAGTTGGAGCATAAGAATTCAGATAATGAGGGATACCTAGTTGAATTAAACTTTTCCTGTGTAGCAGGCTTAGGCCTGGGGACTGTTTATATAGTAATCAACACAATAAATATGGCAATGTCCTTGTGGCCTTATAGATAAAGAGAGAAACAATAAACCAGCAAATGAATAAAATGTATAGCACTTCAAAGTGTGATAAAGACGGAAAGAGGAAAACAAGGGATGCTATTCGAGAGAATAATGTAGAGATAGAGAAGGGGGGGGAGCTCTTCTGAAAAACTAACATTTTATTTTTGTTTCTACAGAACATTTTGTGTTGAGTTTTCTATGGAAATGTTTAAAGTGCAGAAAAGTGCCAAGAAGAAAATAACAGCCACCCACATTTCCACCATCCAGAAATAACCTCTTAGTACTGTGGCATTGTTACTCCCAATTAAAGCATGTAAAAAATCTATTTTGCTGCTGGGAGGAGCAAGTGATTTAATGGAGAACTCAGAGTGGCCTGGTTCAGTCTAGTTCCTGTGGCTATGCAGTAAAGGGAAAATGAAAAAGGATTTGGGATACAACAGGGCTTGGAGATGATGGAGCCAATAAATGGATGAGGGAGAGGGAACCATTATGATGAATCCCAAGTGTTGGGCATAATGAAATGGGTGGGTGATGATACTGTCATTGGGGAGATGGGTGGAGGGGGGTGCAGAAATAGGTTGGAGGTGGGGAAAGGAGACCAATAATTCAGTAATTGTAAAGATGCACATGAAACTCCTACGCCATTGTAGAAAAGATTCTGGAGCACAGAAGAGAGAGTATTATTTTGAGGTGTTGCATACAGAAACTGTTTAAGAAGAATGGAAGGGATCACTTGGGGAGAAAGTTAAGTTTAGAGAAGAGGAATGGGGACAGGACTGAGCTCCAAGGAAAGACAACATGAAAGTGGATTAGAGAAACTGGGTTAAACGAATGAAAATGACTAACCACAGAAGTAGGAGGAAAACCCGATAAGTTCTGTGGTAGGCAGAACAGTGACCTAAAAACAGTCATGTCCTAATCTCTGAAACCTATGAAAGTACGATCTTAAATGGCAAAAGGAACTTTGCTGATGGAATTGAGGTTATGGACCTTAAAGGGGGATAACATGCTAGATTCCCAATTGGGTCCAATGTAATGACCTGTGTCCTTAAAAGTGGAAGAGGGAAGCAGAATAAGTGGTCAGAGCAATGTAATGATGGAAGAAGCAGCAGGAGAGAGTCAAAGTGTTGAGGAACTTAATCCACCATTGCTGGCTTTGGAGGCGGAGGAAGGAGATTGGGAGCCAAGGAATGCAGGAGGCCTCTAGAAGTTGTGAACTCCCTTCGCTGACATCCATTGAGAAAATGGGCCCTCAGCCCTACAACCACCTGGAACTGGACTCTGCCTTCAACCTCGATAAACGACAAGCAGATTCTTCCCTAGAGCTTTTGGAAAGGAACGAAGACCTGCCAGCACCTTGATTTTAGCCGGGTGGGAGCGGTACCAGACTCCTGACCGACAATACTATCAGATAATACATTTTGTTGTTTTAAGCCTCTAAGTTTGTAGTAAATTGCTATGGCAGTGAATGCTCAAAAATATTAGCTATTATTATTATCCTTCTTGAGACTGTCTTCCTGATTCTCTTTCAGTAAGTATGGTAACGAGAGTTGCTTCTCTCATTTGTGGCCTGGATGAGTGCTAATGAGGTTAACTAACTACTTATACCAGACAGCGTCAGAGGCCATTGTTGATGAGTCTTCATTATGTCAGCCTGTCTTAATTAATGCCCAGTTCCTAGCTGAGGGCACAAGGATGCTCTCTGCATGCCTAGCAAGGTGTGCTGCTGTCTCCTTATCTCAGTTATGTCTAAGCCATCCTCAGCCCATCATCATAGTTCCTATGCCAGGCTAACGCCTCCTCTTCAGAGAAGCAGATTTGCATACAAAATAACAAAAGTGTTGAGATTATTTTGTGTGCGCTGCCTAAATGTCAGGCTCTGACAATTATTTCTTCCCTTTTGTTCTTTCAACATGGGTGATATCATAGTTCCTGACAGCTGGAATTTACTCATCTGTTTAACAGAGCTGCCAAGGGACAACCTGCAGCTCTTTGTCTTAGAGTAATGCTTCTCAACCATGGATGCACATTACAAGCAGCTGGTGTTTTTTCTATACATATACGGACACTCAGGATCCACTCTAGGTCAATTGAACCAGAACTTCTGGGCGTGGTGCCTGGGTATGGGTACTTTTTTAAAGCACTCTGGGTATTGGCAAAGTGATGTTGGAGAAGCACTGCCTTAGGGCATTTTCCCTTTCACTGCTGAGAGCTGGGGAGACACCCATTGTGCCCAGATGCCAATTAAAAGTCTGAACCCTGCAGAACTAATGAACAGAGGGATCCACATTGCAAAGTGCTTCCGTAGAGACCGTGGAAAGAGACCTCCAGACACAGAGGTCTCCAAGTGGGGATGGAGGTCTCAGCTGCAGCCACTGTCACTGGTGATACTGTGCTCTGGGTCATCAGGGAGACAGGAATGAGCTAAAGCTGGGAAGGCAAAGATATTTCACTCTTTAATAATTTTTATTCAGAATATTCTCTCTTTTTTTTTTAGCTAAACAAATATTCATTGATTCTACTTTGACAGCATGGCAGACAAAATGCTATCCATCTGTCTTTGTCAGTTTGGGTTGCTTGTAACAAAATACTATAGACTGGGTGGCGTAAACAACAAACGTTCATTTCTCACAGTTCTGGAGGTAGGCAGTCCAATATCAAGGTGCCGGCTGATTCCATTTCCAGTGAGAACTCTCTTCCTGGCATACAGATGGCTACCTTCTTGCTGTGCCCTCACATGGCTGGGAGAGGAAGTTCCAGGGTCTGTTCTTATGTGGACACTAGTGCCATCATGGGGCCTCCACCCTCATGATCTCATCTAAACCTAACTACCTCCTAAAGGCCTCACCTCTTAACCATCATCACATTGGAGACATAGGGCTTCAACACATAAACTTTGGGGGAACACAAACATTCAGTCAGTAGAAGCACACAATTTCCTAAAAATCTGAACATTGAAATGATCAGTGTCTTCTAGGTACCCCTGGAAGCCCACATAGCCTGAGTTCAATAACAGTGGTAGGAAACTTGGTCTTTGGAGTCCTTGGCTAAGACTGACAGGACTACTGTGGTAGGCAGAATGTCCCCCCAAAGGTGTCCATACCCTAATACCTGGAAACTGAATACATTACATGTCAAAAAGGGCTTTGCTGATGTAATTAAGGCTATAGGTCTTATAGGAATAATCCTGGACTATCTGGATTAGTTCAATCTTACAGGTGAGTCCTTAAAATCAGAGAACCTTCTCTGGCTGAAGGCCAAGAAGATGTTGCAAAAGGGAAAGTCAGAGAGACTCAAAGCATGAGAAATACTCTGCACTATCACAGGAATAAAACCCCCTGAGGCAGCACCATGAGGGACACACACAGCCAGCAGGGGCCTGGGGACTGCAACCCTATACCTACAAGGAACTGGATTCTGCCAACAACCTGAATGAGCTCAGAAAGGGATTGTTCTACAGAACTTCTGAAAAAGAGCTCAGGCCAGCTGACAGCTTGGTTTCAGCCTTGTGAGGCCTGGAACAGGGGAGGCAAGGGAGCTCGCCCAGATTTCTAAAATACAGAACCAAGAGATGATAAATCTGTATTGTTTTTAAACTGCTAAAACTGTGGTAATTTTTAAAGGCAGTAATATAAAACTAATATAATTGCCAAGGTGTGTTTTGAGCTGTTATCCCACTGATAAGCAATTTTAGTGACATTAACTTTGGTTGTTGAACACAAACCACAAGTAGAGATGAGAAACCTGTCAAGTTTTGGTGGTCAATTTACTCCTGGGATATTTAGCCTTACGTTGACTTTCCAAAGATGAGTTGTGTGGTTAACACTTGGATTATGTTCCTTTCTACAAAACCCTCAGAGACAATAAAGGGAAATTCTGGTGGGTGTGAGAAATTATGATTCCTAGCCAGGCTTATTTTAAAAATAAAGTCAAAATGAAATGCATGATTTGGAACAGAGGTTTAACTATCATCAGGACAATTTTCTCCTGTAATAGACCTATGAGAGCAATAGGGACTTTTGAGTAATTTATCTTGGTTCTTTCCCATGGATGTTATGCTAAGCAACCAGGCGCATCCATGGCCTTTATGGTCTTCTCAATCTCCCAGCAACAGATTTCTAGCTTCTAGCCAGTGGTCTCATTAGGGAATGCCTGCATTCGAGAATCACAGCGTGACCCTTTAAAAGGCTTCCTTCTGGGTATATTTTATTAACTCCAACAACAGAAACCAACTCTACTCACCTTAAGCAGAAAATGAAATTTACTGCAATAATTTCTGGAACCGCTCACAGAATTAACAGGAAGGTTGGAGAATCGGCTCTGAAAATGGGCAGGAAAAAAGGGAAGCCAGGAAGTTGGATCCACTGCTGAAATTACATCATGGAAAGAGTCGATTACAGAAGCGACCTCTGAGCCGCAGATGCTGCCCATGACTCTGTCACCTCTGAAGGCTGGCTACCATGTCTGTAGCTGCAAAGATTGCTAAATTGTGTCCTGATACTACCTCCAGATCCAAAATCCCAAGTGGATGCATTTAATTTTTCTCAGTTTAGATAATATGACAAAAATATCAGTCACCAAGGGACAGGAAAAGCACATATTTTAGTTTTCTTAGGAGGAGGGGGGACTGTTCTTTCCTCCAAGACTTGTACTGTGGGCCATTCTCCAGACATAGAAAAAGGTGCGAGGTATAGCTCTTCACCCCTTTGGCTCTCAAACATCCCTGAAAACCCCTCTTCTCATATGTCTAAAAATATATGCTTTTAAATATATATATGTGTATAATACCCCCACTTCAAATACTGCAATCTACCCTATCCCCAAAGACAACAACCCAATATTTCCTCAGTAACTTCTTCTAGCTGAAGGAGATCTATTTCTGTTATAATATCTTAACCTCCAACACACTCACTGTGAAATAATGGGGTAAAGGAAGAGGAAAGAAAGGGCAATAACTTGAAATTTGTAAATATATACATGATTCAGTGAGGAAGAGAATCTGCATAGAGGCTACCTAGTATGGTACTTGTTTGTGCAGCTGATGATGGGGTATTTATGATATCCCTCCTGTGTTACTCATTCCATGTTCCCATTGCCTTCAGCCTCACTTGGCTGGCTACAGAGAAATACTGGTAAATGTTGACCAAGAAGCTCTCTCTAAAAAAGGTATTCATTATAAATTGTACTGATATAAAGGATGTTTAACACAGAGTTTATGACTAATAATAAAATATACAATGCCCTTTATTGTAAATTCCACATATAGCCAATCAGTTGTCAAAGGTTGCTGTTTTGTTGTGTTTGTTTTTTGGGTTTTTTTACCAACCTGTGCTTGCAGTTCAACCATGATTTGACAAAACCAACCTTCAAATAAAGTATTAGCATTCAGTTCAGCCAAGAATTTGTTTTAGCCATTAACTAATGCATGTAGTTTCAACATAGATATCGGTTGATAATTTTGTTTGCATTAACAAGTAAGATGAAAGTAAAAGAAATGAAGATATATGATAGAATTTCATTTATTCATCAATGACATGAACTGCTTTACTAAATCAGATAAGTTTTTAAATATTGGGAGAAGATCCCCTCAAATTTTTATGCTATTCACAATGTAATAGCTACAGATACAACCTGGTTTTAAGTTTAATCTCTATTATTATCATTTTCCTCATCACTTTCTTAAGTCTAGACAATCAACAAAACACAGTATCGTGACTTGATCCATTTAAAGAATACATAAACCAGCTCATAAAAATAAGTATGTAGGAATGGAGGAGTGTTGTTATATATACTCTGTCACTCATTTTGTTGAAACCTTTACAAGTATGTGCTAAATGTTGCATAGTGATCTATTGACAAAAATTATTTTTAATGATGTTTCAACTCCCAGCTCATAAGTTTTTCAGTTTTGTTGAAAGCAAAGATTTAGAACTATATGATTTGAGAAATCACTTGTCATTTACTTTCAGCACAATTTACTTTCTCCATTTTTGAAAGTATACTGCAAAGACATTACTATGACTTACAGCTACTTATTTTACTTGTTCTTTCTCTAACTGGCATCTCATTTAGCCTTTATACTTAGAAAAGTTTAGAAAATACTTTTAAGTATTTGTCACTACAATATTATTTATAAAGTAATTTTATATAGTCACATGCTTTAACTATATTTTCATCAAAACCTTAGAACTGCAGCCCTAGCCCATTTGGCTCCTTGGACAAAGCGTCGGCCTGTAGACCAAAGGATCCCTGGTGTGATTCCAGTCAAGAGCATATACCTTGGTTGCAGGCTCCTCCCTGGCCCACACCATGGTCAGGGCTTGTGTGGGAGAGACCAATCTATGTGTTTCTCTCTCATCAATGTTTATCTCTGTCTTTCCCTCTCTCTTCCACTCTCCCTAAAATTCAATGGAAAAATATCCTCGGATGAGGATTAACAACAACAACAAAAAAAATGCTTAGAACTGCAGCTTTAGCTCATCCAAGTTACGGAAAATGTATTATCTATATAGGGAAGCCCATCCTCATTGTCAAACCAGTTAAACAAATCAGACTTACCTCTGACTTTCTCTGTGTGAAATCTCATATTAGCATGGACTTCTCACAGAATGGTAGTCTTAAGATAGTTCCTCTTCTTATAGGCAGCTGCCTTCCAAGAGGCAGGAAGTGACCAGCCAGTTAAGGGCTACACCTAAAAGTGGCACAGTATCTCTTCGCTCTATTCTATTGATCAAAGCAGTCACAGAGCCCACCTGATTCAAAGGGTGGAGAAATAGAAACCCCCTCTCACTGGGGGAGTCCCAAGGTTGTATATCAGAACACCACTTGTATCATATCATTGCAGCCATCTTTGGAAAATATCATCTGCCATAGCCAGTTTCTGAGAACATATTTTATCAGTACATAGAAACTGAGGAAGAAGAAAAAAATGGCCGAGATATAGACGGACGTGTCCCGTGCCTTGTCCCGGAGCTGTTAGGGTGAGCAGCTCAAGCGGGTAGCATACAGCCCAAATAAGCACAGGATATTCAGCTGAGAGACAGTTTGCAGCTGGGAAAGGCAGAGGAATCCTGGAGAAAGCGGATTGAAAGTTGGAGACTGCAGCTTAAATCTCTCCCGGAGCGCCGGCTCAGCCACAGAGACCGGGCCATCTTGAGTGGCTGTTTTTGGAAACGTATACTGTACACCCAAAGACTGGGCATCCAGAGATCGGCTGCTAACCTGGAAAACACCGGATCTGAGACAGCACGACTACGTGGAGTCCTGTTTCTCACGGAAAGGTCAGGTCTCGCCTGAAGGTGCAGTTGGCAATTCAGGTTGGGGAGAGGAGTGTGCGCGGGGAGGTTTGCGCCCCACAAAGACTGCGGCCTTTGGGGCCAACGTGATCCGCGAATGTGGAAGAGCTCCCACAGGGCTGCTGGCAGAAGGGAACGCTTAAAATTAGCCCATAGCTGGACTGGATGCAAAAAAGGCAACGTCAGATTTTACCAGTGTGCAGGCTACTTAATGTAAGGAGATAGAGGTTGCGCAGAAGAGACTCCGTGTGCTGGAAGGTGCAGGGTTGCGAATTCGCTCAACTCCACAGGCTCTTGTTTTTTGTTTTGTTTTGTTTTTTTCTCTCTTCCCCTTAAATCTTTGCGTTTGATTATTAAACCCAGTGCACAGGATTGCCCAGTTGGGGACACTCACAGAGACTGCAGGGGAAAGTTGTTTTTGTGGAAACTGGGGAACAGAGTGGGTTAACGATTAAAGAACCAGCTCTGGGCAGTGAACTTCCCCAAACCAGTTTTAAGTGCAATAGAGGAAAAAAAAAAACCCTAACTACAGCAAAGAGAGGCCGTGTAGCCTTGGAGGTCAATCCAGAAACACTGCCACCCGGAGGCTGAGCCACAAACTGACTCTTAGGTAAACACAAATTAAGGCAGTCTGGGAAACAAATGCAGCCTGCTTTAAAATCAGGACTGTGGTTTACAACACAGAGGAACAGTGTATCTCAGGGAAATTCAACACTCTCTTGAATACCTGGCAGGACTAAGGCATGCCAGACTGAAGAGTAGAAGAACCGAAGGACCTTCACTACTGCAAATTTTTATTTATTTATTTATTTATTTATTTATTTATTCTTTTTTCACCTTTTAACTAAGAGACCAATTTTTTTTTCTTTTTTCATCACCTGATCTTACCCTTTTAATTACTACATTTTTATTTTTAACCAGTATTATTACTACTACCATTTTACCATTTTTTTAAATGTCATTTTACTTTCTCTTTATTTTATTTTGGGATTAATGTTCTACATTCTGTTTTCGTCGTTCCTTTTGCATCATTTTCCTCTAGCTCAATTTTACCTCTATGCTAAAACCCTCTTCCTCACTTTTCCCCTTTTGTTCTCCTGTGTCTCTTACCCTATTCCTGCTTTAGATTTTCCCTATTCCTTCTTTTTACCCCCTGTCAAAATTTCACCCTACTTGTATATCCTATTTCCAATCCCCTGCTCTAATCCTTATACACCTCTCCCTTATCTTTCTTCACTATCCAAAATTTTTTTCTTCTTTTCTCTCTCTATTGTTTTGTTGTTGTGTGCTTGATTGTTGAGTATATTGGGTTTTTTTAGCATTGTTTGTGAGGTTGTTTTGCTTTCTCTTTTTATTTTTCTGTTGGTTCCCCTCCCCCGTCCCCCCCCCCAGTTATTTTTGTGCTTTTGTTTTCCCTTGCCTCGCTTGATGTTTTTGGTTGTTTGTAGTTTGCATTCATCTCCAGGGATCTGTTGCAGGAATTTGTTGGGATTAGTGGCGGATCTATCAGAGTTTTCTCCTCATAAAAATAGTCTCTTCCCCTCTTCTACTTCATTCTCTCTTTTCTCTTACTTTTTTTTCCTCCTTTTTCCCAATTACATTTTGGCACTCCTTTTTTCTTTTTTCTTTGTTCTCTTTTCTCTTTTATCTTTTTCTCTTCTTTCTTCCTTATCCCCTAATTCTCTTACCTCTGGTGGTCACCTTTATTTGGGGTTATTAATATCGTGAATACATTTGTGTTCAGTGCCTGGTACATTGTGCCTTGTTGTGTTGTGTTTTGTGCCTTTAAATCAACGCAGCAGATCCAAGCAACAGCAGCCTCCTGATCACCACACCTACTGTCTGAGGAACAGCAGCTGCGTATGAAGCCTCCCCCTACCAGCCAGAGGAGCCACCACAGCTGTGAACAGCATCCACCACAGGAGCGGCTGCCAACTGAGGAGCAGCTGCTACCACAACCACCCGAGGAGCAACCACAGCCCGAGGAGCCACTGCCACCCAGGGAGCAGCCACTGAACGACTCAACATCTAGATATGTCGGTGAGATCAAACATGGGTAGACAGAGAAACCCCCAAAGGAAAGAAAAGGAGGACTCGCCAGAAAAGTAGTTAAGTGAAACCGAGGCATGCAGCATGACAGAAAAAGAATTCAGATTGAGGGTCCTAGAATGCATAAACCAGATGGAGGAAAAAATCAACAACTTATGCAAGAAGCAAGAAGAAACAGATGAAAAAAATCAATAAATTATGTACGAACCAAGAAGAAATGAAGAGTGATATAGCTGCAATAAAAAACACCACTGAAAGTTTCAACAGTAGACTAGGAGAAGCGGAAGACCGAATTAGCGAATTAGAAGGCAGGGAAACAAAACACACCCAAACTGAACAGCAATTGGAGAAAAATATTAAAAGACAAGAGGGAGCTATGGGACAACATGAAACAAAACAACATACGAATAATAGGGGTGCCAGAACAACAGAAAGAGGAACAAGACTTAGAAAACCTATTTGAAGAAATAATATCAGAAAACTTCCCTGAGGTGGGGAAGAAAAAAGTCACACAACTACAGAGAGTCCAAAACAAGGTGAACCCGAAGAGACCCACACCAAGACACATCATAATTACCATGGCAAATGTTCAGGACAAAGAGAGAATCTTACAGGCTGCAAGAGAGAGACGGAAAGTTACATACAAGGGATCTCCCATTAGATTATCAAATGATTTCTCAACAGAAACACATCAGGCCAGAAAAGAATGGACAGAAATTTACAAAGTGATGCAAAGCAAAGGACTGAATCCAAGAATACTCTATCCAGCAAGGCTATCATTCAAAATTGAAGGGGAAATAAGAAGCTTCACAGACAAAAAAAAAAAAGGCTAAGGGAGTTTATCACCACCAAGCCAGCAATGCAAGAAATGCTAAAGGGACTGGTGTAAAAAGAAGAAATTAAAAGCTCAGAAAGAAAACAGCCACAAAAATTAGAAATGGCTACAAACAAGTACCTTTCAATAATAACTTTAAACATAAATGGACGAAATGGTCCAATCAAAAGACATAGAGTGGCTGAATGGATAAAAAAACATGACCCATATATTTTCTGTCTACAAGAGACCCACCTCAGAATAAGGGACTCACACGGACTGAAAGTGAATGGATGGAAAAATATCTTTCAGGCAAATGGAAATGAAAAAAAAAGCTTGGGTAGCAATACTTATATTGGACAAAATAGACTTCAAAGTGAAGGCCATAAAAGAGATAAGGGAGGCCACTTCATAATACTAAAGGGATGAATACAACAAGAGGATATAACCCTGATAAACATATATGCACCCAATGCAGGAGCACCTAAATACATAAAAAAACTCCTGGAAGATATCAAAGAAGAGATCGACAACAATACACTCATAGTAGGGTACTTTAATACACCACTGAAATCACTGGATAAATCCTCTAGACAAAAATTCGGCAAATAAACAGCAATCCTAAATGACTCACTAGATCAGATGGACTTAATTGACATCTTCAGAACACTTCACCCCAAAGCCACAAACTATACGTTCTTCTCAAGTGCTCATGGGACATCTTCTAAAATAGACCACATATTGGGTCACAAAAAAAGTCTTCCCAAATTCAAGAAGATTGAAATCATACCAAGCATCTTCTCAGACCAAAAGGGCATAATATTAGAAATAAACTACAATAAAAACAACTCAAAATACTCAAACACTTGGAAGCTGAATATCATGTTATTAAATATTGATTGGGTTACCAATGAGATCAAAGAAGAAATTTAAAACATCCTGGAAACTAATGACAATGAAAACACAGCACTCCAAAACCTATGGGACACAATGAAAGCAGTCCTAAGAGGGAAGTTTATAGCTCTACAGGCCTATCTCAACAAACAAGAAAAAATGGTAGTAAATCATCTAAATCTACAAGTCAAAGAATTACAAAGAGAGCAACAAGAAAAGCCCAGAGTGAGCAGAAGGAAGGAGATAATAAAGATTAGATAAGAATTAAATGACATAGAGACCCAAAAAACAATACAGAAAATCAATGAAACCAAGAGCTGGTTCTTTGAAAGGATAAACAAAATTGACAAACCTCTAGCCGGGCTCACCAAGAAGCAAAGGGGGAGGATCCAAATAAGAAAAATCAGAAATGATAGAGGCAAAATAATAACAGACCCCACAGAAATACAAATGATTGTTTAAAAATACTATGGACAACTCTACTCCAACAAACTAGACAACCTGGAGGAAATGGACATATTCCTAGAAAAATACAACATTCCAAAACTCAATCAGGAAGAATCTAAAAATCTCAACAGGCCAATAACTATGGAAGAAATTGAAGCAGTCATCAAAAAGCTTCCAGTAAACAAAAGCCCAGGACCAGATGGCCTCACAGGGGAGTTTTACCAAACATTCAAGGAAGAACTAAAACCTATCCTCCTCAGACTACTACAAAAAATTCAAAAGGAAGGAACATTTCCAAGCTCATTCTATGAAGCCAGCATCACCCTAATACCAAAACCAGGTAAAGACAACACAATGAAAGAGAATTACAGGCCAATATCCCTCATGAACATAGATGCCCAAATCCTCAACAAAATCTTAGCAAATCGGATCCAGCAGTACATCAGAATGATCATACACCATGACCAAGTAGGATTTATCCCAGGGATGCAAGGATGGTACAATATCTGCAAATCAATAAACGTGATACATCACATAAATAAATTGAAAGAAAAAACCACATAGTTATATCAATTGATGCAGAAAAAGCATTTGACAAAATGCAACACCCATTTTTGATTAAAAAAAAAAAACTCTCAGCAAGGTGGGAACTGAAGGATCATACCTCAACATAATAAAAGCCATATATGACAAACCAACAGCCAACATCATACTCAATGGACAAAAACTAACACCATTTCCTCTAAGAACAGAAACAAGACAGGCATGCCCATTCTCACCACTCCTGTTCGACATAGTACTGGAAGTATTAGCCATTGCAATTAGACAAGAAGAAATAAGAGGCATCCAAATTGGAAAAGAAGAAGTAAAACTGTCCTTATTTGCTGATGACATGATATTATACATAAAAAAACCTAAAGAATCCATCAAAAACCTATTAGACTTAATAAATGAATTTGGCAATGTAGCAGGATACAAAATTAACGCCAAGAAATCTATGGCATTTCTATACACCAATAGTGAACTTACAGAAAGAGAGACTAAAAAAACAATCCCATTTACCATCGCACAAAAAAAATTAAGCTACCTAGGAATAAACTTAACTAAAGAGGTAAAAGACCTCTACTCAGAAAACTATAGGACATTGAAAAAAGAGATAGAGGAAGACATAAACAGATGGAAGAACATACCATGTTCATGGATTGGTAGAATCAACATCATTAAAATGTCCATACTACCCAAAGCAATCTATAAATTCAACACACTTCCCATTAAAATACCAACAGCATATTTTACAGACCTAGAACAAAATCTCCAAAAATTCATCTGGTATAAAAAAAGACCCCGAATAGCTGCAGCGATCCTGAGAAAGAACAAAGTTGGTGGGATCTCAATACCAGATATCAAGCTGTATTACAAAGCCACTGTTCTCAAAACTGCCTGGTACTGGCACAAGAACAGACATATAGATCAATGGAATAGAATAGAGAGCCCAGAAATCGGCCCGAACCAATATGCTCAATTAATATTTGACAAAGGAGGCAAGAACATACAATGGAGTCAAGATAGTCTCTTCAATAAATGGTGTTGGGAAAATTGGACAGATGCATGCAAGAAAATGAAACTAGACCACCAACTTACACCATACACAAAAATAAACTCAAAATGGATAAAGGTCTTAAATATACGATGGGAAACCATAAAAATACTAGAAGAATCCAAAGGCAACAAAATCTCAGACATATGCCGAAGCAATTTCTTCGCCGCTACAGCTCCTAGGGAATTGGAAACTAAAGAGAAAATAAACAAATGGGACTACATCAAAATAAAAAGCTTCTGCACAGCAAAAGAAACCATCAACAAAACAACAAGAAAGCCCACTACACGGGAGAACATATTTGCCAATGTTATCACTGATAAGGGTTTAATCTCCAACATTTATAGGGAATTCATACAACTCAACAAAAGGAAGATAAACAATCCAATCAAAAAATGGGCAAAGGACCTAAATAGACACCTTTCAAAAGAGGACATTCAGAAAGCCAAGAGACATATGAAAACATGCTCAAAGTCACTAATAATCCGACAGATGAAAATCAAAACAACAATGAGATACCATCTCACACCTGTCAGACTGGATATCATCAACAAATCAACAAACTACAAGTGCTGCAGAGGATGTGGAGAAAAAGGAACACTCGTGCACTGCTG
Source organism: Myotis daubentonii (assembly GCF_963259705.1). Taxonomy (NCBI): domain Eukaryota; kingdom Metazoa; phylum Chordata; class Mammalia; order Chiroptera; family Vespertilionidae; genus Myotis; species Myotis daubentonii. The sequence goes on along the minus strand of NC_081861.1, from coordinate 127,043,193 downwards.
GTGGGAATGGTGCAGCCACTATGGAAGACAGTATGGAGTTTCCTCAAAAAACTAAAAATGGAACTCCCATTTGACCCTGTGATCCCACTACTAGGAATATATCCCAAGAAACCAGAAACACCAATCAGAAAGGATATATGCACCCCTATGTTCATAGCAGCACAATTCACCATAGCTAAGATCTGGAAACAGCATAAGTGCCCATCAGTAGATGAATGGATTAGAAAACTGTGGTACATCTACACGATGGAATACTATGCTGCTGTAAAAAAGAAGGAACTCTTACCATTTGCAACAGCATGGATGGAACTGGAGAGCATTATGCTAAGTGAAATATGCCAGTCACTGAAGGAAAAATACCACATGATCTCACTCATTCATGGATAATAAAGACCATTACAAACATATGACCAAAAATAGGTACAGAGGCAGAGCTGCCTCAAACAGACTGTCAAACTGCAGCAGGAAGGCCGGGGAGGGTAGGGGGCAGAAGAGGGGGGCGTGTAAGAGATCAACCAAAGGACTTATATGCATGCATATAAGCATAAACAATGGACATAAGATACTTGGGGGTAGGGGAGGCCAGGGGATTGTCAATGGACGGGGGAAAAAGGGAGACATATGTAATACCCTTTGTAATACTTTAAGCAATAAAACAATTTTTTAAAAAAAGAAACTGAGGAAACAACCTGGGGATGGTTTCATTTCCCACAGTCCTTACCACGAGGTGGGCTCCTGTCGAGCCTCCATTAATCATCTGACTAATCTGACTAATGGGCCATGGTAACTTTCAGGGTCCTCAGGATTTAGTGTTATTGTAGAGCCAGTGTCCAACAATCCCCCACAGACATATGTGTTTTCATTTTCCCAGGGCACATTTACTGTGGGAAATAATGGAGTCTCTCTGATGAGGGCTAGAAGGAAGAGTCAGGATGTACTGGGGGAAGTCTTTGCAGAGCCCTTTCTTGGATCATATAGCCTCCGCTTCATTCAAGGAACTTTGGTCTAGAAGTCGGGTGACTTAGGTTTTAGAATTGGATGAGAAGCCTTAACTCAAGATTTTTCAATTTGGGTGCATGTCAAACCTCTGTTAACAAGATGTGGAGTTTTGTTGTGATTATAAAAACCAAATAGGGCCTTAGTAGACTATCTAGGACAGCCGTGGGCAAACTACAGCCCACGGGCCGGATCCAGCCCGTTTGAAATGAATAAAACTAAAAAAAAAAAAAAAAAAAAAAAGACCGTACCCTTTTATGTAATGATGTTTACTTTGAATTTATATTAGTTCACACAAACACTCCATCCATGCTTTTGTTCCTGCCCTCCGGTCCAGTTTAAGAACCCATTGTGGCCCTTGAGTCAGAAAGTTTGCCCACCCCTGATCTAGGATCTTCAGACCTGGGGATCCCATGATCAGTCCAGTACTGCCAAACATCTCTGTGGTCTCTTCTGATTCCCACTCTGGTAAGCATGAACATTTTGCTTCTGATGGTGAAGTAGTGGCCCCTGGCCTCTGTCAATCTGAGCTATTCCTAATATATTGATATCAGGAAGCCCATTCCTAACTAGAGGTTGCAGAGGGCACTTAAATGGGTTAGGGAGGGCTGGGAGGTGGGAACTGAATAGGGGCTATGCAGTGCCATGTGGAATTGAAGCACAGATGAGGGTGACATGGTGGGCTAGGCTTCTTGTGATGAATGAAGGGAGTTTAGGACACCATGAAATTAGACCTAGTGATCTTAAGACAGATAGTGATGATGGGTTGTGTGTTGGGGAAAGGTGGGGGAGTTGGCGACCCACAGCTGCTTTCATCTTCTTTCCTGCCAGGAGACAAATGATCCCACCTAATGAGTGAGTATTTCACTCTTTTTTAAATACATATATATATATTCTATTGATTTTAGAGAGGAAGGGAGAGGGAGAGAGAGATAGAAACATCAATGATGAGAGAGAATCATTGATTGGCTGCCTCCTGCATGCCCCCTACTGGGGATCGAGCCCATAACCCAGGCATGTGCCCTTGGCCAGAATCGAACCTGAGACCCTTCAGTCCCCAGGCAGGACTTCACTCTTGACGCTGCCAATGGAGATGTAGTATTCCAAGGAAAAATGAGTCCTCAAAAACTATATTTGGTTTATAGTAGACTAGAGGCCCGATGCACGAAATTCGTGCAAGGAGCTCGGCCCTCGCAGCCCCAGCTGCCTTGGCCCTTGCAGCTCCAGCTTCGTCTAGAACAGCAGTTCTCAACCTGTGGGTCGCCAATCTGTGAGTCACGACCCCTTTAGGGGTCGAACGACCCTTTCACAGGGGTCGCCTAAGACCATTGGAAAACATATATATAATTAAGTATTGTTTTTGTGATTAATCACTATGCTTTAATTATGTTCAATTTGTAACAATGAAAATACATCCTGCATGTCAGATATTTACATTACGATTCATAACAGTAGCAAAATTACAGTTATGAAGTAGCAACGAAAATAATTTTATGGTTGGGGGTCACCACAACATGAGGAACTGTATTAAAGGGTCAAGGCATTAGGAAGGTTGAGAATCACTGGTCTAGAAAGTCGTTCAAACCCAGTCGTTCTGCTGTTTAGTCTAATTAGCATATTAGCTCTTTATTATATAGGACAATTATTTAGTTTGCTGGTTTACCAGTGGCTACCAGAGTCCTCCCCTTAACACTGCCTTCAGCCCTAAATCCTAATTTTCTAAGGCTGTTTGTTGCAACTCGTGCCCAGAGAGCAATTTCTATATGATTCAAGGTTTATGATTCCAAGCAGTAGATTTTGGGTAGTTCAAATATTTAGTGCAAGTGCTGGAGAATGAGGCTTGGAAAGAGGGTAGTAGAAAAAGGAGTGAGCATGACAGAACTGTCACCACATCATGCCATAGAAAAAGTTTGATTAGGACACTAGCATACCACTGCCCAGTACTGATTGAGCCTTGCCTGGGGCACTGCTGCCATTTATGTGGGCTGGCCATTACTATCAATCTGGAACCAATTCTAAATAAATGTTAACTGTCCACTGCTCCTTTACCCATCCTTAAACGGCCGGCCTTAATTCATGTGTACAAGCTCTATCTCTCCATGGAGGCAAGTGTCTGTCCTTTCTGTGAGGGGAGGCTGGAAGAGATGCAGAATGGCTGAACATGTAAACGTAAGAAGTGAGTACAGTTGCTGGTCCAAAATGAAAATCTGTTCAGGCAAATAACTCACAGGATCCCATATTCATTTTCATAGAAGAACAACCTTTATATTAGTCAGAGCAAGTTTCAGTTGTGAGTAATAAAAACCCCAGAGTGCAAGAAAGCGGCTTTGCCCGGCCAGCTTGGCTCAGTGGTTGAGCATCAACCTATGAACCAGGAGGTCACGGTTCGATTCCAGGTCAGGGCACATGCCCAAGTGGCAGGCTCAATCCCCAGTAGGGGTCATGCAGGAGGCAGCCAATCAATGATTCTCTCTCATCATTGATGTTTCTCTCTCTCTTTCCTTCTCCCTTTTTCCCTCCTCTCTGAAATCAATAAAAATATATTTAAAAATAAAAAATAAGGCGGTTTTCAATGGACACAGACACTAGTGGGGTGAGGGCATGTCCTGGGAGGTGGGGGTGGCCAGAGAGAGGTCAACCAGGGTAAAAGGAGACATATGTAATATTATATGTAAGACTTTAAACATTAAAGAATTTAAGAATAAATAAATAAAATAAAGCAGTTTTGTTTTCCCCCCTCAGAAAAGTAGGCAGGCCAAGTCTAGTGTGGTGGCTCTATTGCTTGGGCTCCTATCAAAACACAGCTTTCACCTCATGGTCCAAGATGGCAACTCCTGCTCCAACCATTACATCTGCATTGCAGCTAGAAGGAAAGGGAGAAAGGGAAAGAAAGAAGTAGCTGACCTCTCTCTTCAGGGATACTTACCAGGAATTATAAGCACTGCTTTTGCTTAATGACCCTTAGTCAGAATTTAGCCACTGGCCCACTGTGAGCTGCAAAAGGAGTGGCTGTGAAGCTAGTTAAAATTTAGAGGTTTTATTGCTCAGGAAAATGGGGAGAATGAGTATTGGGGAACATGTAGCTCTCTCTGCCACTTTCAAGACACATTCACATTTTCCAGTGGAGAAACTGCCTTCTACCTTTTCAGTGCTCTCATCACTGTGGTGTGGAAGCCACTCAACTGAAAAGACTTGCTTGCCACCCTTCAATCTCAGGGCTTCTCAAGACATCCTGTAACGATCTACTCAACATTTTTCATTGCTGATATTTCCATTTCCTATTCTCTCTTGATGCTCTTACCTCATTTGCCATTTTCACTGCAGAGCCTAGCAAGCTACCAAATCATTGATATTGATTACACATCATCTTTAAGTCCTCTTTCTCTTTCACTCTTTTTATCAATTTATTCAAGTGCACTTTCTTATTGAAGTGATACTTAAGCCCCATGTCATGTACATGTTTGCAATGACTTACAAAACACTAGAGTGACAGAAAGCCTAGGGTGCTTTAAGGCTATGGGGTTTAACCATGAGGATGTTTCATTGCAGCTTTTAAAAAAGCCCTAACAGATGAAAATGGGCTGCTTTTGCAGAAAAGAGATATCTGGATCTGATTAACTGATTTTCTAGGAACACATCAATTTTGTTTTCTTTATTGATTAAGGTATTACATATGTGTCCTTATCTCCCCATTGCCCCCCCCCCCGCTCGTGCTCTCACCTCCCAAGTGTCTGTGTCCATTGGTTATGCTTATATGCATGCATACAAGTCCTTTGGTTGATCTCTCCCCCTTCCCGCCACCCTCCCCTGCCTTCCCTCTGAGGTTTGACAGTCTGATCAATGCTTCTCTGTCTCTGGATGTTTTTGTTCATCAGTTTATGTTGTTCATTATGTTCCACAAATGAGTGAGATCATGTGATATTTGTCTTTCTCTGACTGACTTATTTCACTTAACATAATGCTCTCCGGGTCCATCCATGCTGTTGCAAATGGCAAGAATTCCTTCTTTTTTACCACAGTGTAGTATTCCATTGTGTAGATGTACCACAGTTTTTTAATCCACTCATCTGCTGATGGGTACTTAGGCTGTTTCCAAACCTTAGCTATTATAAATTGTGCTGTTATAGGGGTGCATATATCCTTTCTGATTGGTGTTTCTAGTTTCTTGGGATATGCTCGTAGAAGTGGGATCACTGGGTCAAATGGGAGTTCCATTTTTAGTTTTTTGAGGTAGCTCCATACTGTTCTCCACAGTGGCTGCACCAGTCTGCATTCCCACCAGCAGTGCTCGAGGGTTCCTTTTTCTCCGAGTCCTCGCCAGCACTTGTCATTTGTTGATTTGTTGATGATAGCCATTCTGACAGGTGTGAGATGGTATCTCATTGTCATTTTGATTTACATCTCTCAGATGATTAGTGACTTTGAGCATGTTTTCATATGGAACACATCTATTTTAAAAATAAAAACAAGCCTTCATAGTGATGATAAACATACATTAATTACATATGGAGAGCAAGTAATATTAATCATATAGTATTATCTGTATATATAGAGGTATATTTACACATTTATATAGTTCTATATTTATTTACCATAAATAGATATATGCCTCCCTGGCTTTATCTCTATGTCATTATGATGAAAATGTAGTTTGGAAAATGTGCAGGGGGGATATTTGTGAAATTAATTGACATAGGATGTTCTATAGAATTTCTGTTTTTTAAATTATTTTCATCATCAACCCTGTTTCAAAATGGGCACACATACCCTTGTAGGAAAAAACAAGGTTGTGACTTCCCTATGCAAATATTTTGCCCCTCACTTATTTTTAGTAGGAAAATACGAGGAATGATTCATTTCCTGGATTAAAGTAAAAATGTGTATTTAGCCAGTTACATCGTCAGTGTCTGTGATCTACTACAATAAGAATTTTACTTTTCAACCATTTGTACACAGGAGCTGTGAGGGCCCCGTGCCTCACCCATATCCCCTTTGCCCCTACATTTCAGCACGTGACCCAGCTTCCAACCTGCCACTGGCTGCATTCCTTTGTTGGGGGGCTTTCCCTGCAAGGTGCACTTTGCCTGCTGATGCAGCGGGCAGCCCTCAATCAGTGATGGAAAGGAGTTGGTACATAAATATCTCAGCTCCCTCCCTGGAGCACGTGTTCTCTTCAGACTCCCAGAGCTTCCCCTGCAGGATTGAGCTCCAGTTACCCATAGTGGTAACAGCTTCACAACCTCCCTCTTCAGCTGCCTTCCTGCCTTTATCTCTCATCCCCAGCCCTGTGCTGGTGTTTTCTTCTCTGCTCAAACAAGCTACCTTTATTTGAGTTCTTGTCTCAGAGGCTGCTGCTGGGAAAAGAAAGGAAGACAGAAGCAAACAAAAAAAATGCTTATTGATGTTCTTACTATCCTGGACATTTACCTAAATCATAACTTCTGATTTAAATAGAAGAATCTGGTTTGTGTGGGATTTAAATTAAGTCAAAATTACTTGAATCATGGTTTAAATCACTAGATATATAGATTTATTTTTAAATCATTGTTGGTAATTTTTGCCTAGCTTTCCATGTACTCATCAAATATGACCCTCAATATAGCCCTCAAGCAGCATACTCAATCAAAACTCAGCTTTGAAAGTGCTCAGGTGAAGAGACTCCACAATGCAGTATTCTCTCCTCCAGTACTTTCTGGCCCTGTGCTGGACTGAGACTCATTGACTATTGATTTGCTGTAGGTTTAGTTGTGAAAGCACATGCAGCATTTTAAGTGATTATTACTCTTTCTAACAGAGCAGCCAGGATTTAAGTGCAGCTCAATTTTGAGTTCAGATACCAAGCTCTTAACTGCATGCAGAACCCTGGTGCTGGAGGGAGGGCTGCTCAAGCTGCTCTGTGGGCTGTGGCTGTGTTCATCTCAGTGGAGTAGGGAGAGCAAATAAAGGATTAAGAAAGGGCTGGTGTCTGAGTCACCAAGGGCAGTTCCAGGTCACATGTGTATCAAGACTATGTGACATTTAGATGTCTCAGGTCACCCCAAGTCAGATTATCTTTTAGTCCTTGCTTGGCCTGTCCACATACACTTGGAAGCTCTCATGCATCCTCCTTACCCTTCAGAAAAAAATACATGATGAGTATTTGATTATGCTTGAAACAGATGGGGCTTGCCCTGCTCAGCCAGACTACAGAGAAGCCATAGAATCTTCTTCAGTGACCCCATGGACTCTAGGAGCAAAAGCACTTTCTGTCATTCTCTGTCTTCCCCTCTCTCCCTCTCTTATTTTCTGTCATTGTTTCTCCCTCTCTCCCTTTTCCCCTCCTACACGCCTTTCTCTTTACTACCTTTTATGCAGCAAGAAAGCTCTGACATTTAAAAACAGACATTCTTTGACATGTTAATGCGACACAGAGCTGCTCCTCAGACATTTTTTGCAGCATCTACCTCTCTTGGACCCACCCACCTTGTTTCTGGGTCTCTGTAGAGTTCCCAGTACATCAATAATCAGGTCACATGCATCAGGTCTCCCAAGGAAGAGTCACTTGTCCTAAAAATCTGATTCCCAGAAGCACAGCAAGTGATTTCAGCTTAAATATTTACTGGGATTAAAAGTTGGCAAATAACCATGATGTCCAAGGCTGAGAGATTGTTACATAACTATCCTTCGGTGAGGTCACATGTTTGCCTGTCTAATCACTGATCAGGGACATGTTTGATTACAGATAATGTGCTCACTGGCCCACAACTTAATTACTGAGTGTCTGAAGCAACAAAGCTTTCAGATGTAGGTCTTTCCTAATGGTGCATCTGCTAGAGATCATTGTCTCTGTTTGGCCTTTAAACGAAAGTTCTGGGGGATACAATGGGCGGTTGCCAGCGCTGTTCTCTGTGACCTCTCATTGAAAAAATATGCCTATTCCCACGGTTTATTTTCCAGCCAGCAATAGGCATTATAATTTATATCCAGGGCCAAATGGAATGAATGACTCCATGGTAGCAGATATTGGTCAAGCCCCTGGTGGAAGAATGCTCGGAGGAAATTAATGGCACATTCAATTTGGTGTATCTATAGCCAGAGTCCAGTTATCCAGACAGGACAGTTCCAGAGCAACGTGGGTAGGAGGGGGTGTCCTTTCCCAAGCTGGTAAAGAAAACATGCTGGGAAAAGTCTAGGGAAATAATCAAGCAATTAGTAAGGAGGGCCAAGATGTTGAGCCTATGGGTCGGGGTCCCAGCAGTCAAATAGGATCTAAGTACAGAGTTTGGAACCCAGTGGGTCTCTCATTAGGGACATCTCTCCTGGCTATTTCCTCCTTCCATATTCCCCACCCTGTGTGTGTATGGTTTGCCTGTGCTCCAAGTGGAGCTCCCACCCTCTCCTTCCTTGGCCATCATGATCATAACCAGAATACCTGGCAATGACGTCAAAATTTGGAAAAAATAAGTTTGGGGTGTTTTTTATTGGTGTTTTTATTTGTTTGTTTAAGGTTTAAGGCATCTTGGTATATACAGTTATTATTTAATCACTAGAAAGAGCCATGCCCATTTCTTTACCTGCAAAATTAAATAAATGCAACATGCCATTTTAAAGAAATTACAATAAATTTGGATTCACCCAGATTCTTTTAAGACATTAGCCAAGGCCTAATTTCCAATAGAAATGTCCACATCATTCTGGGTGTCCAGCCCCCTAGACTTTGAGATGTGTCCCCTGGCTCCTTCAAATATTCATCTCCTCCTACTGAATGCAGAAAAACTCAGCTTTGGCTGGGTGAGGAGGGTGAGGATGGTCTGAGCCCAAAAATCTTACTGTGTGGCCAGAGCCAAAAGACAAGGTATAAAACAAAGCAAAACAAAATTAGAAAAATATAGCACAAAACCTTCCCCAGGTTTTCTTTTTCTTTTCTTTTTTTTTCCTGAAGCCTTCCATTAGCTGTAAGGCAGTATGGCTTGTGTGGGTGATTGGATTGAATGTTGATCGGTTCCAAATGCTTCTGAACAGAAATTCCTCCAGGACTCTCTCTTATCTAGTGCGCCATAGATGTGTGAGCAATATTAAGGAGCAGGAATGGTTTCCAGAGAAGCCTAGAGCCCTCCTTCTTTGTGTCTAGGGACCAGAAACAACCCGCACACCAGGGTAAAACCCTGCCTGCACCTCCTCCCCATCAATCTGCCCAACTTGCGATCAGATCTGAAAATTGCAGTTGAGTGCAGAACTGCTTTTGCTTTGCAGCTCCTCTGCAGGCATCTGAAGCCCAATGAGAAAACCCCCTTTTCCTCTGGAATCTGCATCTTGAATATATCCTCACTGAACCAGAGAAGGGCTGCTCCCTGTTACAGCCTTGTTATCTGATAGCATCCTCTCCCCTAGTGGGGGCTGGCACTGAATTTTTTTACAGAGAAGTCCAATGTTATGAGAGTTTTTCTCCGATAATAAACAAGCATAGGGCTGAAGGATATGAGGCCAAAAATCTGAAAATGATTGTTTAATTGAGTTTGTTTTTCTTTCTCTGAACAATACCTTAAAGACTGTGTTCTTAAGACTTATTTTATAGCTGAATCCCCTCTTTTATAACCAGCATCTTTTTTGACAGTGTGATTTGCCTTCAATGCGGGATCTAAGCAGGTTTGGCCATTTGCTTAGAGATAAAAGGAACTCAGCCTATGAACTCTAAGGGTTTTCTTTGCCTAGCGATATGCTGGGGAGTTGCATTATCCTGTAGTGGTTGCTCTGAGCATGGCTTGTTGACTTAATACACAATCGTGTCTGAATATCATGACGATAAATCCTCTTTGGAGAAGCACCGACTTTTCGTTAATGGTCTGTGAGGCAAAGAACTATCTGTGGGTCACACTGATGCAAATATTCAGCATCAAGTTAAAAATCCCAAGGGAGCATTAATTACCCAGATAAAGGCAGTTTCTATTTCAAGCTAGGTTGTAAAGCAATAAGATAAAGCCACACATCTTCAAAGGGAACTAGTTTTAATTGATCAGCCTGTAGTCCTTGAATCCAGTAAGTCCTGTTCTCTGCCCCATGATCCCTTCCCTGTCTTATTTCAGAGGGAGGACTCTAATTCTACATCATCCCAAGAATGTAGGAGAGGAGGTTTCACAGGATGGTACATTCCAATTAGTAGTGACCCTGATATGGACCTAATCACAATGGGAGGCCTTTTGTAAATCCTCTGACTGTTGTAGTGAAAAATGAGGGATGCATTTGGGGAAATAACATTCCCCATGCGCAGGGCCTAACTTTTAAAACTCTGCTGAGTCATTCACCTACTCAGGAAGAAAAGCTAAACCTTCCCATCTGTGCTCTTGAAATGTAAGGATCATAAAATATGAGTGTTTGCGAAGATTCTTGAAAGCCTTGCTTGTTCCAGATGGCCCTCTTCTCCAAAAGAATAAGCTTTTCAAGTGTCCCACGCAATTCTAAATCCTGTGGGGCCTTCTCTCATAGGTGCCTCAAGCACAACATGGGGGGAGGGGTGTTTGAAGGAAGGTGATTGTCTGGCTGGTTGTGCTGTGTTACTCCCAGCACTTAGTATAGAGCCTACCACAAAGACAGCAGCCAGTGTGGACAAAGTGACTGTTGTATTGTACTCGGGATCCTTGCCTGTCAGCCTAGTCCAGTGATGGCGAACCTATGACACGCGTGTCAGAGGTGACATGCGAACTCATTTTTTTTGGTTGATTTTTCTTTGTTAAATGGCATTTAAATATATAAAATAAATATCAAAAATATAAATCTTTGTTTTACTATGGTTGCAAAGATCAAAAAATTTCTATATGTGACACGGCACCAGAGTTAAGTTAGGGTTTTTCAAAATGCTGACTCGCCGAGCTCAAAAGGTTCACCATCAATGGCCCTAGTATCTTATAGTTGGTACCGGCAAGGCATGCGGTCCACCGGCTGAGAGTTTGACATGCTTGGGTTACAGCATGTGCACTATAAACTGGCTGTTGCACCTTATACTAGTACTTTACTTTAAATGCTCAAGCCAGCATTGTTTATAGTTTTCTCTCCTAATGTACTTTTAGCTACTTGTACCTTGATTTCTTCATGGGAAAGATGTGTAATAATTGGTTGTTGACAAACCCATATGAAAAATAAGGCTGTTTCAACATGATATGTGGGGTTTTAAAGAACCATTTAGTGTGAAATATGAATTTTTTATAATTATGACTTAATTGAAAATAAACTTTCTCTTTTCATATCTTATATGTGTTGTTCAACAAATGATGGGATATAGAACTTGCTAAATTCCACATCTAGTGATTTTGAGCCTTAACAACAAGAAAAAAATATATATTAAACATAAAACTCTCAAAAAAAATCCATTGACTTTGTCTAATGACTCTGCTCTGTATTATGCTGCAAATTTGACTTGGCAAACTGCACTAAAATATGAGAACAGTTTTTTTAACATTAAAACAAAATTGAAACTGAATATGGATTTATTTATATATAAACAAAGAGAACTCAGAGGTAAATTTTGTAACCCTGCCCAACTGGCCTCATTAGGAAGGCATGGAATGGCCCTAGACCAGTGGTCGGCAAACTCATTAGTCAACAGAGCCAAATATCAACAGTACAATGATTGAAATTTCTTTTGAGAGCCAAATTTTTTAAACTCAAACTATATAGGTAGGTACATTGTTATTAACTTAATTAGGGTACTTCTAAGGCTTAGGAAGAGCCACACTCAAGGGGCCAAAGAGCCGCATGTGGCTCGCGAGCCGCAGTTTGCCGACCACTGGCCTACAGCAACACAGTGCTCTAGTATTTAGAACCTGCTCTGCTGACGTGATCAGGCTGGCATATTTGGTTCTGATTGATATTCCCCGTACGTCTTTATTAGATTGAGATCTCCAGGATAAGCCAGATTCCAGCGAGATATCTGGAACTCATGATCAGGTGGGCACCTGCTCAGGAAAACCTGAACCCCTCAGACCCCCTGAAATTGCAGCCAGTCACATGTGTGCACAGTGATAGTCCTGCTTTGGGAAGCTGATTTCTAGGAAACAGAAAAGCTAAAGACTCGGTTTTGCTTGAGATGTTTAGAAGTACATCTGATTTTTTAATGGCAGGCACTGAGGAAAGGATAAAAGTCATGGTGTTGGCATCTCTGTATACCAGGTAGCTGACATACTTGCCTTTAAAACAGTGTGGTCCTGAGAACCTGGTCCTTCAAATCTTCATAATATAAAGTTGCCTGGTGATCTTAGGAAGATCAGAAAACTCTAGAGGGGCAGGGATGATTCCTTCTGTTTTCTGATCATGTTGGCCATTGATTAAGTTTCCTAGAGAATCTCCATCTTAGCAGCAGGAGATACGGTTCATCTTTCTTAGGACAACTAAGTTATGATCTATCCCTCTCTTTTGTTCTAATCCCACAGCTTTATTTCACTGTACCTTATAATGAACTCTATCTCATCTGGGCAAAGAGAATTTCTGAGCCTCTATGGAAGTAAAATGCACTCACTATAAAGTTTTCCTTGGAGGAGGAATATCAGCGATGACCAATTAATTCCTTAGGCAATATTTAACTTCATTTGCACTGATCAGTCAGCCCCCACTTAGACAATGTGGGTTTTGACTGGCTCTTATATCTCACTAGATGCCTGGTGCACGGGATCCCTCGGCCTGGCCTGTGCCCTCTCACAATCTGGGACCCCTCGGGGGATATCCGCAGGCCAGGTTGAGGGACCCCACCAGGGCAGGGAGGGACTGCGGGAGGGCTCCATGGTGTGCTGGCCCTTCTCACCCAGACCCCATTGGGAGGACCCCAGCAGCAAGCTAACCTACCAGTTAGAGCATCTTCCTCCTGGTGGTCAGTATACAACATAGTGACTGGTCCAACAGTCGAAGAAACGGTAGGACACTTAGCATATTAGGCTTTTATTATATAGAATTTCCATATGGGGGCATATGTAGCTCTCTAAAGTTATGAAAATTTATTAGTTTTGATTCATATTTTACGTTTACTTGCATATTTATTTGAACTCATAAAAACTTTATTGACATAATATAGAAGGTGAAGAACTAAAATACATTCCAAATAATGACCAAAATAGTGTGGAAAGTAGCTTATAGATCTTCTAATCACAATCATTGTTATGCGTATGGCCATATCCCTCTCTGTAAAATCATATTCTTCCTCAAAACTACACCTTCAGGAGGTGGATTCTTGAACTATGTATTCTGCAAGGTGCCAAACATGAAGACAAAGTATGAAGTGCAGCCAACTAGAAGGAAGAGATATAAATGTACAAACAGGACATTTCTGCTCATCTCAGGCATTCAGGAGGTTCATAATCTTCATACAAATATATAAAATTTTTAGTGAGCTATTTTCATTTTAATCTGTTCTCTTACTCTTCAATTCTTCACATCATGTCTGCAAAAGAGAAACCAAAGGAAGCATTAGTTTAGTTTTCATGAGATCTTTTTAGGGACAGGTTGTAAATCGGTATGATAGGGTACCAGTCAAAATCGAACTTGAATACTTCATCTCTCGATTCCATGAATACAAAGTGAACTATGAGTAGAAAGTATAATTATAAACTTTGGCTCTATTGATTTAAGTAATTTCAAACTACCTTAGGACAGCTTCCTTCTGAAGAATTAGAGTATGATGCTAATGACTTGTAAGACCTTCGGTTCCTGTGGTCATTTTGCAATCATGGCTCCAGTTCTCCTCCCCTCCCTATAACCAGCTCCATGGCAATGGCACCTTTTAGTATTCTGCTAATGTGGATGAGGAATAATTTCTCATATTTGGCCATGCAGCTTGCTTCAGCCAACAGAATGAGGCCGAAGTGATTGTGTGCCAGTTCTAAGCCTAAGCCTCAAGAGGTATCACATGTTTTTGTTTATTCTGTTGTGCTTCTGCCATTACCATGAGCAGGATATGCCCAAGCTAACCTGCTGATCCTAGGAGAAGGACAAGAAATATGTGGAGCAGAGCCACCCCAGCTAATGTGTCCCAACCAAGCCCTGTCTAGCCCAGAACCCTCAGCTGCCACAGACGCATAAGTGATCCCAGTCTAGACCAGCTGGGCCCAAACATATGAGCCAGAATAAGAATGATTTTGTTCTAAGCCATTGGATTTGGGGGTTGTTGGTTCTGCAGCAAAAGCTCATTGATATGGCGCTATTTCTCTTTTAAAATCTCTCGTAATCAGGCATCATGGGACATTATTTACAAATTTGTTTTTCATTTTTCCTTGGCGTCATTCGTTGTGTGTCTTCCCTTATGTGAATGGGTTGAACATTTTCTAATAAGTGGAATGCTCAGCCCTAGACTGTTTGACAGAGTGTTGGCCTACGGGCCAAAGGGTCCCAGGTTCAATTCTGGTCAAGGGCATGTGCCTTGGTTGCAGGCTCCTCCCCAGCCCAGGCCCTGGTTGGGGCTCCTGCAGGAGGCAACCAATCTATGTGCTTTTCTCACGTCGATATTTCTCTCTGTCTTTCCCTCTCTCTTCTACTCTCCCTAAAAATCAATGGAAAAAATATTCTCGGGTGAGGATTAACAATAAAAAGGAAAAGAAAAAGAAATGGAATGCTCACATTTTTTCCTATTACGAATGGCTGAAGAAAGAAAAGACCACAGACAATGTTCCCCCCTGCTGTGGCAGACACTGTGGTGTGGCTCTCTCCATATCCATCCACAGCCACATTCACCCTTGCTCTTTACTGCACTTGTCAAATACTACACTTTTCAGGCTCTCTTAAAGCTAGGATGGCATGGGACCCAGTTTTGGCCACTGAGCCCTGAGGAGAATTCTATAGTAGAGGTCTTTTCAAAAGCTTTGCTGTCCTGTGTGTTTCTCTAGAGATTACAAAGCCTGTTGTGTCATTTAACAGAGTAAGTATCTCACCGTCTCATTGCCAGTAAATAGAAAAGCTAGGATTTGAACTTAGGTGCCCTAACTTGAGCTCCATCCACTCCACTAACTGGGAAGGTTTGGATTTTTCTCGAACCAGTGGGAAAGGTAGAAGGTATTTTTGATTTCAGAAGTGAAAAGCATTATCACCAGCAGTTAGCACAGGCTCTTCTATTTCTCTAGCATTTGTTAAAAATATGTTTTTATTTATCTCAGGTAGGAAGGAAGAGGGAAAGAGAGATAGAAATATCAATGATGAGAGAGAATCATTGATCGGCTGCCTCCTGCACTCCCCTTACTGGGGATCAAGCCCGCAACTCAGGCTTGTGCCCTGACTGGGAATTGAACCGTGACCTCCTGGTTCATAGGTCAGTGCTCAACCACTGAGCCATGCCTGCCAGGCTCTAGCATTTTTTAGAAACTCAATTTTTAGTCCATGCTAGTGACCAAGAGGAAGCAAGATACCACCTCCTTCCCAGTCCAGGATTTCCAGGTGAAATGCATTTTGTTGACCAGCAACTTTACAGCCTCATCCTGGCCCAAAATGTGGGCCTGTCTCTGACCACCTTCCCTCATACACCCTACACTGAGTTTGCTGGTCACTTACTGTTTCTGTAACATAACAAGAGCCTTCAGACCTCTCCCTCTTTGCTTATAACTTTTTACTAAAGTCTCCTCCATGACTCTTCCTGTAACATGCTGCATTGTAATTATTTGCTAATATGCATCATCTCTCTCCTCTCATAACTCTCCTGTCATAGCTGTCCTGCCACTAGGCTGTGACCTTCTAAAGGGTGTGAACATGTCCTACTCTTTTTTACATCACAGTGCCTATCATAGCACCTGACACATAGCAGGGGCCTGAGGGCTGATGAGTTGGACCACTGGAGGAGTGAGAATAGGATAAGAACTGAAGTTGGAGTTACAGCCAAACCCACATTCTGCAATGAGAAGCAGCAGGAAGGAGCAAGGGGCAACAGATGCAGTAAATCAGGAGTGTTGACTTGATGTGCTAGTCCTCATGGTGTTACAGGTCTGCCATAGCCCCATGATGGCTTGTATGTGCTCAAGCCATTTTACTGCTATCGTTGCTGTCCTAGCTGACATATGGCCAGTGTCTGGCTAAGCAAGAGGCCATGACAAGCTGCCCTGAAGCCGAGACATTCCTTTGGCTTCTCTGAGCAGCACCGAAGGGGTGATGATGATTCATTGCAAATTGTCACTGAAGCATGTTCTATGAGGTGTGATTTCTCTCCCAGAAGCGACCAGACTGTGAAGCACCATCTGCAACCCAGAAGTGGGAACCATTTCCATAACAGGCTTGATAATGGATTTTGACCACCACCTATCTATCCCAGGTAGTGAATTTATGGCTAATCCTGTGAAATTTAGGATGAGCCATTTGCAATAATTCTTCAGTGACTGTTTAAAAGCCCTAAGATGCCCCTCACGGCTAGTTCAGCTTATGGACCTCTCTGACTTTGAGATAGTTTTGAAAACATAGACAAACCTTTATTCACTTTGCCTGGATCACCAAGGTGGCTGTATTATTTAGAAAAGCAAAAGCATGGGATTCTTTATATCACACTGGCCCAAGGGAACAGTGTTCTTTCCCTTTGCTCAGTGTGTCTGTGACCTAAGGGAAGCCTGGGAACCTGGCTGAAGAGGGGGAAACTGGGCCAGTGCCGTCAGCCTGTACTCTGTGTGGGGGTGGAGGAACAGCTAGATGATGGTGATGTTGCTGGTTTTGAATATCTAGTCTGTGCCAGGCATGCCACCACTGACTTTACACCATTACTTCATTTAATCTACAAAGTGAACCCAATTCTTCCTTGTAGAAAGAGCAAAGCAAGAGGCAGCAGAGGGAATGGAGCAATCATTGCAGTTGGCTTTCTGCACACCACCCTACACACATTCCCTAACTCCCCTCTCCCTCCCAGGTCCCAGTAGAATCCAAGAGGGCCCAGCAACCTTGGACACTGGACACCAATGATGGATAAGGTCACACAAGGACCTTCTGAAAGTTCAAAGCCCCCAGAGAACTAGCATTTCTGTCCTTGGCCTTGGGGGACTCGGTGTGTACTCCAATTGGCTAGGTGTTACTGAAATACAAGAATACAAGAATCCAGGGACCTGGGTCAGTGCTCAAATTTAGAACTTGGAATAATGGGAAGGGATCCAGAGCTAAAATTGCTCAGGCTGGAAAGCTCACTTGTTTGTCAGGTTGTTGGAATGCAAGTGTGTTGGGTGGTATCCCGGGCCACACTGCTATGCTGCCTAGGCACCAGCTGTCAGCTCTTCTCCTGTGTCCTGTTCTCCCATAGGAGACATTTGTGAGAGAAAAGAGGAATGTGAGGCACCCTGCTAAAAAGTCACTCTCCAGGTACCCAGGCCACCTTTTGTACCCAAAACAAAAAGACACAGAAGCCTCACTTCTAGTTTAGGAAAGGCTCACCTTGGCTAGTGAAGAGGTGATATGCCAAATATCTCCCTGTATCACCCTATGTCCAGGCTGAGGAGCATGTGATGTTTATGCTTTTCTATGACCCATTTATAGCTGTGTTACTCATGGTTGCCATGACCCCACATACATCACATAAAATAGACTCCATTCAACACTTGTCTGCATTTTGTCCTTTCAACACACACTCAGGGGCAGTACAATGATTATTTCCTCCTACGTGGTGCTAAATCATAGAATCATAAACACAGTGACACTCAAGTAGTCAAGAGAAAGGCCATGCCTAGGTTCTGTCCAGTTTCATATGCAACAGCTAGCCATGCACCCAAAGCAAACTGGTTGATGCTTTGGAGCTTGTTAGAGGGAATTTGTGGAGCCTTCTAGTTTATCAAGCACATTCATACACATTGTCCCATGCACTTATCATGACCATGTGAAGAGGAAAGCAGTGCAAGCTACAACTAAGGCTCCTTGGAACCTCACCCACCAAAGTCAGAAGACAGGGAGTGCACAGCCTGGAATTGCACCCAGGCAACTCCAAACTCAGAATTCTTTCTGGTATCCCAAACAGCCACTCAGAAAATAAAAGAAAGAAAACTCTTGGTAAAAAAAAAAAAAATTAAAAACTTGTCTTAAACTATGAAACATCCACCAAAATTGGCTTTTGGCTTTTGTGCATGAAGCCTTGTATGGCTAACATAAAACTTAAAATGTTTCAACCAATACCTAACAAAAACAGGAATGGCGTGAGTCACACAGACTGAGACTGTTTTGAGGGGGTGTATTCTGCTCCTGAAATCAAGATTCAAGTAGTGTTATGTGCTGGAGGTGGAGCATGTAAGTCACCTTAAGGCAAAGGCAAGTTGTAGGTCCAGGTCAAATATCATTAAAGTAAGTTCAAAAAGGTTGTGTGTTTTTTAAATCCTATTGTATTGAGAATTTGTTATATCAGATATCAAGTCAGAGCTGGGGGCTAAAAGCTGTGATAACATTGAATTTGGGGAGATCTTGATGGAGAAGGGTACATAATCAAGACCACTGGCGAATCCTGGTTTTGTGGTCAATTTTTCACCATCCTTCAGAGCACAGACCTTCCTATTTATAAAAGGGCCATTGACTTCACTTGGGAAACACTGACCCAAGACTTCCCTAGTGAAACACAGCTCAATAATGCCCAGGGGAACCCAAAGTAATAAATAAGTCAAGGTGATTGCTATCTTAACCGAGGTTCTCAGAGTTTCTAAAGATAGTGAAACCCTTCTTTGTTGTTCAGGCCTGAGAATTTGAGGTCTAAAGACAATGGTGCTTACATGAGAAATACCCAGCATCCTCTTAGAACTATCTAGCAACAGTCTGTAGCAGCCAGGGGTTCTGGAACATCCAAATGGAAAACCAGTTCCTTGAAATAAAGCTAACAGAACCTATGAAACTAATGTAGGCCTCCCTGCCTCTCTCCAGGAAGGCATCCAGGAAAGCACATTGTCATGACGATCACCTTACAACAGATAGATAGACTTTGCTCAGTTTTTTTATTTTTATAGTAATAACTAGTGACCCAGTGCACGCCACCGCACCCCACCTCTCCCCCCATGCCCTGCCCTCCCGCTGCGCCCCAGCCGCCCGCAGCACCCTGGCTCCGCTCCCACCTCCCGCCTCTGCTGCCTTGGCTCCGTTCCTGTCTCTGCCACCTCTACTTTGCTCCCTTCTGCAGCGCTAGGCTTTCTTCTACGTTGTCTTCAGTCTTTGCTCCCAGCCACTCTGATTGGCTGGTGGGTGTAGCGAAGGTATGGTCAATTAGCATCTTTGTCTTTTATTACTGTAGATAGATGGTGATAGTGAGTGGCCCAAAGATTCAGAATCCAATAAAAACCTGGCCTTTGATGTACCATCAGGCAAAGATATAACTATAACATTTTATAGTCTTCTAAGATAGTAAAACTACTTTCAAAAGTGAATGGAACTAGAGTTTCAGTATTTCTCCTCATTTTAGAAATTTGGAAATTAAAATTCAGAGTATTAAGTCACTTGTCCAAGGTCACACAGCTAGTTAATGACTGGTCCAGAATTAAAAGCCTGTCTGGAGCTCTTTCCCCTAAACTAAACTCCTTTAAAACTTATATATAATGGGCATAAGTAATCTCTACATATAGAGTCACCTTGCAGGAACAAGTAATACATGGAAATATATCTGTAGTGTATCAATAATTTTACTTATCATTCCTATTCTTGTGCTAATGAACACCAAAATTAATTTTTTAAATGTCTTGCCTTCTCCAAATTTAGCAGGATCTCTTTTAAATATTTTTATAGAGTAAAATGCACAAGTCTTAAATGAACAGCTTGATGAATTTTTCATATGTGTATACCCATGTGTATAGCTTTTATTTTTACATAGTCTTAAATACTACCTTACATGCCAACATATCTGTGTTGAACTTCTGCCCCCTGATGGTCATTGTGCATCATAGCAACTGGTCGGAGGGACACTTAACATATTAGTCTTTTATATATATACTAGAGGCCCAGCGCACGATTAAATTGTGCGTGTGGTCGTTTCTTTGAGAAAAACTAGTTCCAAGAGGTGATAAAACAAGTTTAAGTTTTGAAAGAAAGGGAGGACAAGAGAGGGGAGAAAAACAAACTTTCCATGGTTAGATAGATTGAGAAATACTGGGTTAAGCAAAGATAAACCATTTTCATAATTTTAGGGCCCCTCGGAGCTTTAAATATCCAAATGTATATTGTGTTTTGGATGTGGGGAGGAAACAACGTAGCACCTTTAAAATGTAGTTAATCACTGAACCATTTTTCCAGTTTTCTATTGTTTGCATTCTTTTTTAATCCTCAACCGAGGATATGTTTTTTATTGATGAGAGAGAGAGAGAGAGAGAGAGAGAGAGAGAGAGAGAGAGAGAGAGAGAGAGAGATGTGAGAAAGAAACATGGATTGGTTGCCTCCAGTACATGCCCCGACTTGGAATCAAACCCGTAACCTAGGTATGTGCCCTGATTGGGAACTGAACCCACAACATTTTGGAGTAAGGGATGACGCTCAACCAACTGAGCTACCTGGCCAAGGCTGATTGTATTTTTCACTTCTCATTCAACATATTACAGATAGTATCCATGTTGTATTAGGTGGATACTTAATCAAAAAACATTTTATTGGACACTTAGTTTCTTAATCAATTTTGCTATAATAAATGAACAAAACTTTTTCCACATGAACATTTTCTTTAGGATGGCTTCCATCTAGGCCAGACTGGTTTGGGCCTTTCTCCATTTACAAAGACCCATATCCTCATCATCCATGCCAGTATAGTGCATGCTATACAGTGGACACTCAACATCCATTGAAAGAATGAAAAAGTGTCTGTTTCATTATCGTTTTTCCCACTCATCTCTGTGAATTTTATTAGAGGAAAATGGATAACTGTTTTTTTGAGCATCCCTTTGATTACTAGTGAGGCTGTACATTTTCTCATGCATCTCTACTAATTACACATCCACTTTTGAGAATTGTGAGCTCATTTCCATTATCTGTTTATCTATTAAGGTGTTAGAATTTTGCTTCCCAATTTGCATGGGCTCTTTACATTTTGTGGAAAACCATTTTCTTGATCGAGTTTTCTATTTAATTTTTTTCAAGTACACATTTTTTTTTTAATCAGCAAGATTTTGTGGGATGATTTTGATCGCTCTGACTTTTGAAATGCTATCTGGGGAAGCTTAATCAATGACTTCATTTTTCCCCTAAATCATTCCCACAGTTATTTTAAAAGTTAGTTATAGCCACTTTGGAAGTGTGGGGTCTTTTTTTATAGGCTATTGTAAATCACTAGCCTATAGGGATTGTAAATCACTCCCACAGTTGTGAGGTACTTTTTTTAACCACACAGAACAGGAGCTCAAATTGGCTGCACATTAGAATCTCCTAGGGTGTTTTTAAAACTCCCAAAGCAAAGGATGCCTCGTACCAATGACATGAGAATCTCTGGGGCTGAGATCAATATTTTTTAAAAACTCCCTAAGCCTTTGCTATACAGCCACAGTTGAGAACCACTTGCCTAGAAGCAAGCGCTTGTCCAATGTCTTGTTAAATTGCAGATTCTGATTCAGGAGGTCCGGGGTGGACCTGGGGTGTGCATTTCTAGCAAACCCCCAAACGGATGCTGTTGTTTGTCTATGGACCACACTGAGGATACAGGGTCTAAAGCAGTGGTTTTCAATGGAGGGCAGTAGGCCATATCTTCCCCCTGCTGGACATTTGGCAATAAGTGGAGATGGTTTTGGTATTACAACCAGGAGGAGGTGGTGCCACTAGCATCTTGTGCACAGGGGGCAGTGTTGCTGTAAGCATCCTACAGTAGTACCCAGGATAGCACCACCCCAAAGAGTTATCCGGCCCAAATGTCTGCGGTCCTGAGGTTGAGAAATGCTTCTGTGAAAGAAAATGATCCCAAACCCACGCTGGGACGGCTTTGTGCTCTGGTGTGATGAGTGGCCCCTTCGGGGAAGCATTTCTGATAAAAACATATGAGTGATTTTCTGATGAACTATGAGATGAAGAGCCCCTTCTGGGAAATTAGATTTACTTGCCTCACTAAATAAGCCATGTCACATTGTTTAATGACCATTTGTACCTGGCCTAACAATATTATCCAACCACATTTTTCTCGTATTCTAAGTGTTTAAGCTGACTTTTTGAAGACTCTTGAAGCAACTTTGAAGTAAAGCTTTGGCATATGCTTGCAACAATCAATTCATCAGAGAAATTGCTATAATGCCCCTTGCCTTGCCGGTCTCCAAGCTGCTTCCTAGGTGGATCCTGTGTATACATTCAACAAAAGTTTACTGAGTACCTGCTGTGGAGACATTTTAGTGCAGATCCTGCCTTCAGATCCCAGCTCTCCTGCTTCTTACTAGTAGCTGTGTCACCTGGGGCAAGTGTTCTTCCAAAGTATAGGAAAATAATAGTATCAAGCTCACAGGATTATTGTGAGGATAACATATTAAAGCATTTAGCAAGATGCCTCCCACATAGTAAATACTCAATAAATGTGCATTTATTATTACTACTTATTCAGAGATAAAGAGCCACAAAAAGCTTATAAGTCAGCACATCCCTTCATCCCCCTCTGCCTTTCAAGCAAGATTCAGTCTTTGTCATCTTGGACTCAACCTGGTGGTTGGCAGAACTCTAAATGGCTGCAGAGGAGAATTACAAGAAGTGAATGGGCCCTGTTTGGTGTGGCTTGGTTGGAATGTCGTCGCATGCACTGAAGGGTTGTGAGTTCCATTCCCAGTCAGGGCACATACCCTGGTTTCAGATTCAATCCCCAGTTGGTATACGTACGTGAAACAAACAATCGATGTTTCTCTCTTTCTCTCTTCCTCTCTAAAAAAAAATCAATAAAAAATACCCTTGGGTGAGGATATATATATATATATATATATATATATATATATATAGGCGTGAATGGAGTAAAAATTAGAAGAAAAAAAGGACTGGGACAATCAGTGGATAACTGGATTTAGGGAAAATAA
The DNA here is from genome assembly GCF_963259705.1 of Myotis daubentonii. NCBI lineage: Eukaryota > Metazoa > Chordata > Mammalia > Chiroptera > Vespertilionidae > Myotis > Myotis daubentonii. Next base: position 127,020,298 of record NC_081861.1, on the reverse strand, counting down.
TGAAGAGAGACTTGGGCTAAGAAGTCTTTAGGATGAAGGAATCTTTGGGCTGACAATGAATCCAGATAATTTTAGGTGGTTTAACTGTGTGTTTTACAATGTAAATGTCTCTTAGATGACGATTTGCATTCTTTTTTGAGGCTATTTTTGGCTATCAATTTGTTTCTTTTTTTCTAGATTAGAAAGTTTTCTTTTTTAATTGAATTTATTGGGGTAACATTGATTAATAAAATTATATAGGTTTCAGGTATGTAATTCTATAATACATCATCTGTATATTGTATTATATATTTATCAACCAAAGTCAGTTTCCTTCCATCACCATTTATCCCTCCTATACTGACTTCTACCTCCCCTCACCCCCTTCCCTCTGGCAATCACCATACTGTTTTCTGTTTCTATGAGTTTTTCTTCTTTTCTTTGCTTAATCCCTTCACCCATCTCACTCAGCCCTCACTCTCCTTTCCCCTGAGAGCTGTTAGTCTGTTCTCTGTCTATATCCAGGAGTCTGTTTCTTTTAGGTGAGTCTCTGTGCTTAAATTGTCTTAAAGGTGGAACCAGATACCTCTATTATTTTAGTTGCATTATATGCCAGAAAATGTTGTAGGTTCTGTAGCTATACCAGTGGACAAGTTATCACCCTTCATGAGACTGAACATCTAGAAAGAAAGGCAGACAATAAAATAAGTGATGGCAACCCACTACTTCCTGGTGATGGGCTCTGCTGTGATGGGTCGAACATAGGAATCTGTGAATGCTTTATCTACTTTAAGGAGCTTTATGGAAAGGCTTTTCAGAAATAGTATTAAAACTGGCCCTGAATGATGGGTAGGAGTTAGCCAGCTAATGGGTAGAGGAGGAGAGATTGGAAAAGAATATTCTGAGCATGTGTAAAAGCCTAGAGTCAGCATGGCACCTCCATTAACTGGGAGAAGTTCACCAGGGCTGGAGCAAGGAATGCCCTGCATGGGCAGAAATGCAAGATGGAGGAAAACTGGTGAGTCTGACTGTGTTAGTTGGTGTAGTCCCTAAGGGTAATGGGGAGCCACTGAAGGATGCTCAGCAGGGCAGTGACATTATCACTTTTGTGTTTTTTCTTTTCTTTTTTTTGAAAGATATGTTGACTGCAGGGCTCTAGCAACTAAAAAATAAGAGAAAAGAGGTTTTGAGGAGTGAAGTGCACAGGTCACTTTGACAGCTTTGGGCCGTTAATGCTCCAGTTGTTCAGTGAGGTCACCTGTGTGACAGAAACAAGAACAGTGGCTAAATGGAGTTTGTAAACCTCCTTTCAAGATGAAGAGAGGGTCAAACATCAGAAACTCATAGCTCTTGACCAAGGGCTCTTGCCTGAGGATTCAGAAAGGAGGCCCTTCACCATTAGCAAAGGCCCAGGGCTCCTCACTTAAGCATTTTAGATCCAGATCTCAAACTGCTATCAAGGACTTAGGGAAATTCCCACAGGTCATACAAGCATCACTTGGAGAACTAAATACAAGACAAATCGCAAGTGACCACAGACTGCAAGTGACCACAGACTGTGGGCAAAGGGATTTATACTGTTCTCACCTGTCAATTTGCAGTATTTTGTGGGCTACGAAGAATATGAGTTAAATAAAGCAGAAGTGGGCAGTCTGATGTCTGATCGCATTGCTTAATTTATTGATCAGGGGAAGTAAACCTTGGGAGAGAGATGGATCCGTTCCTAAGGATTTAACCATTAACAAACCCCTGCTATAAATGGAACTCGTGAGAGAAGGTAGCTTGTCTGAGGGCAAATGAGTGGGCCCCATTAGACAAAATAGATCAGGCAGGGAGAAAGTCATCATATCTCCTGACTGGTTTCATTGATCAGAGATGACGGGCCTTGTCGTTTTTTAACTGATTGAATAGAGAAGGAGAATATACAAGAGGTTTCTTTCTGGTTGTTGCCTTTCTTAGAAGATGGCTGTTTCACAGAGGATCCTGAAAAGAAAAGAACTGATAATATTTATCACAGTTTTGAGTTTTGTGCTTCAAAATCTGTGTGTGGGTGTCTACACATGTATTTTTATGTGTTTTCAGAAAAAAAAAGAAAGAAAAGCTCTGGGCTTTTCATGGGGAGTGCATGTGGCTGGATCACTGTCTTTCATTTTGGATTAATGAAACAACAAGTCCTGAGGAGCATGGCCCTTGCATTGGTTTGATTTTTTGTGATATTCTCTGCTTTTTCATGTTTCTTGTTTCCTTTTTTCTTATGGTTCTTGTTTTCACCCTCAAAATAAGCCAAGGAGAGGGAACAGTGTGCAAAGGCTAAAATGTATCCTTCAAACACTGGATTTGCCTTCCTTAGGGTTCTGCTTTCTTTTTTCTCCATCTGGAACACCTCATCCCTAATGATGCAAGGAAGTGAAGAAGAACATTTCCCAAGTGTTTGAAATATGCACTTTGCTTATAGTTTGTCTGGTTTATGAAGGCTTCCTGTGTTAAAAACACAAGAGACATTGGCTTTACATTTGGAAATAATCTATCTAATCTCCCCAAAGACAAATAGCATTTGGTATTTTAAATAAATACAAAAAATTGTGGGTGGTGAAGATTAGTGGGGTTGAGTCCTAGCCAGTTTGGCTCAGTGGATAGTGTGTTGGCCCGAGGACTGAAGGAAGGGTCCCAGGTTTGATTCTGGTCAAGGGCACATGCCAGGTTGTGGGCTCGATCCCCAGTAGGGGGCATGCAGGAGGCAGCCAATCAATGATTCTCTCTCATCATTGATGTTTCTCTCTTTCTCTCCTTCTCCCTTCCTCCCTGAAATCAATAAAAATATATTTAAAAAAAAACAAAAACAAAATGACCATTAAAAAAGGTTTGTGGGATTAAAAGAAAAGCAAAAACTGAAATGTTAACATTCTGACTTGGGCAAACCTCACTTCTCTGAACCTCAGTTTACTCAACAATTTTTAAAAAGAGGGGTAGGCTGCAGTTGTAGGCATACTCTCACAGCCCCCAGTGAGTCTTGCCTCCTAGAATTTATACCCTGTGTAGTTCCCTCCAACACTGAGTAGGGCCAACTTGTGTAAACAATAGCATATCACAGAAATGGTGGACAGTGACTTCCAAAGCTAGGTCATAAAAGCCATTGAGGTTTCTGCCTTGCTGTCTCTTAAATCACTGGCTCTGGGGGAAGCCAGCTGCCATGTTGTGAGGGCTCCCAAACATCCTAATGGCAAAGTTCGCCTGGTAAGGCACAAAGTCCTCCTTACTACAGTCATTACCAACCAGCCAGCAGCATGAGTGCGCCATCTTGAAAGTACACCTTCCAATTTTAGTCAAGGCTTTAGATGACTGCAGTCTTAGCCAACATCTTGACTGCAACTTCATGAGAGACTGTAAACCAGAACCACCCAGCTCAGACACTTCTGAATTCCTGAGATAATTTTTATTATTGTTTTAAGCTGCTATTTTGGGGGTAATTTGTTACAGAGCAATATATAACAAATACAGTTGGCTTAGGCCAAGTCCACTCTTATATTATGTTAATGAATAGTTATTATTGGTCAGAATCATAAAAAGTTGGCACTTCCTCCAAAACCAGATCATAGCTCCAGGGTAAGACCATGTTGCTTTGGGCATTTCTGAAATGGTAAGTGTCCAGACTCTAGAGAGCTGGCATCCTGAGAACTCATGGATTCAGCTTTGTGAGAACAAGTCAACACAGCTGGATGACCCATAAGTTACTCCCTAGCACATCACACTGAAAACATAATCCACTTATATTATGTTTACAACCAGAGACTGAACTTGTTAAAAGAAACTCCAATGGAATGGGGACTCCCTTGGACTCTCTACTTAATGAGTCACTCCAAAGAGTGCAACTGGGATTATTTGGAGGGAACAACATCCCTGACAGCTTTTAGAGAGATTATTGGGATAAGGGTCAAAAGTTGCTGAGTTCATGGTGAAACCCAAGTGACTCTCCAGAGTAGGAGTCATATCTACAAAGCAGGGGATATAGAAAGGACCTACCAGGCTGTGGTGTCTTGGTTGGACTAAATGACATTGATGGTCCTCTCTGACCTATGAGAATATGATTCTACATATTGGTGGCTAGACACATATCACAACAATGACAATGCACAGCATACTTACTAGTAGGGACCAGAGTGTACTCAACTTCTTCTCAACCCAATATGGCTATTGTTCTTGATTCATATGGTAGTCTGGATAACTTAGCATCTCTTCCCCATGTTCTATCCCAAACAGAGGCTGTGGCTCACCACTAGATAATCCTCTGAATGAGTGTATCTATGCTGCATGACTTCCCTAAGAATGCTAGACTGTTTTCCTCATTTAGAAACTTTCACCCCAACAACTTTGACATTCAACCCAAGAAATACGTTTCTAAGCAAGAAAGGTTTCATTCTGGTTTGTCCAGGGACGATCTGAGAAACATCCTCTAACTCAGTCCTTCTGACCTAAATCCTTAGACTCACCTGGGGGCGGGTCTCATGAAATACACCCCTCCCTCAAAGAATTAATTGGTCAAAGGTGGATCCAAGCAAGTCCAGGTGACCCTAGTGTGCAGTTAGTGGTGAGGACCATAGGTCTAACTATATCCAGCAATTTTCTGCTGCCTGACTCTAGGACAAAGGTAACTAGAATAGGTCCTTCTCACCCAAAACCCAGGGCTGAACAACTCAGTTATTCAGAGACTGGCTTCACTTCTTATGTCATAATTACTTTTTGAGATGAGCTATGCAACTGCCTATCAATCAGCCAAGTACTTGTGATCCTGGTCCTTTCTTGCATTGGACAGTGTTGAAAGTTAGAACCCCTTTTATATTTTGCTTCCACTACCTAGACATCCATAACAGTATGCTTGAATAAAGATTATCAATCCTGGCTTTTTAGTCTCTGCATATATTTGAAACTTGGCAAGTTTTTCCTTAGAAATATTTTCATAGAAATTCCTATTCTTTCTTCCCAATCATTGCATCCAGGGATCTCTTTGTATTATTTATTACAACTGCATGTGAATTTAGAGTTACCTCAAAACAAAAAGTTTAAGTAAAAAGAAAACCAGATGGTGGGTTGCATTTGCTCTGTGAGCCTGGTTTGCCAACCCTAGATTGATGGCTCTAAGTCAGTGGGTCTCAAAGTGTGGCCCCCAAAACAGCAGCAGCAGCCCCTTGGGAACTTGTCAGAAATGCAAATTCTCAGACACACCCCAGACCTACTGAACCAGAAACTCTGATTCTGGAGGTGGGTCCCAGCATTCTAAGTTTCAGGAAACCCTCTGATGCTGATGCACAAGAAAGTTCAAGAATGACTACTCTAGCCCCGGCCGGATGGTTCGGTTGGTTGGAGCATCTTCCTGTGCACCAAAAAGGTTACAAGTTCGATTCCCTGTCAGGGCACATAGCCAGGGTGTGGGTTCAATCTCCAGTCTGGGTGCATACGAGAGGCAAACAATGTTTCTCACATTGATATTTCTCTCTCCCTTCCTCTCTCTCTCTCAAATCAATTTTTAAAAGCATGTCCTTGGGTGAGGGTTGAGATATATATATATATATTAATTTTTTTTTAAGAACAACTGCTCTAGGCCAATCTAAAGAGTTTCCACTGCTGCACCTAACAGAATGCTGTCCTTGGTGCTGCCTTTTCCCTACTTTCATCAAGATCTCAGTTAAAGATAAGGACAAGCTTGCTTCTCAAATTGGCAGATCAGACATGCAAAGCCAGCCTGGAGAAATAACTACACTCTTGGATGCTAGAATGTGAACATGGAATTATCTCAGTTGGTTAGAGGTGCTGGCCACTATTCACAAAATTGTTTTGATTGTTAATAGAGATGACTTTATTTTTACCTAACACAACTTTCTAACTCAAGTTTATTGGCATTTCAACTCCTACATGTTTAATGCAATTGTCAGTGGTAGTGTGGGTATCCAGGCACTGTTTTCCTTGGTGTTATTGTGGCCAAGACTACAGGATCACAGCACATTGACACCAAGTCCAGGATCAATTTCATAATGTCATTTCATAATGTCACCTAGTAAGAAAGGGTACCACCCCAGAGAGAAAATGAATCTGGAGTCAGTTATAGAGGGATGGCAGTGAGATAGTGAGGAGATTCAGGGGTCATTCTAATGCAGTTGCATTTCCCACCTGTGCTGGTCTCCAAGCATTATTAGCTGCTTTGTTTTATCTGGGCCACGGGCTCTTCTTCCCATGCACTGAGAGTCTCTGCCAGCCAGGGGCTCTGAGACCAGCTCAGTTGGTGGTCTGACCTGCTCCTGGCTGTGGAAGAAGGTCTGTAATTGGCCCATAATTGGATGGGATTTGGCTCTGAATGATTCCCAGGTTCCCTCTCTCCCAGTAACAGATAACCAGCAGTCAGCTTCATATATGATTCTACAGGGAGACCAGGATGCCATTTCTTGGCTATTGGTGACACTGGGGAGCTTTCCAGAAGAGTCGACCTTTAGGCTGATGATTTGGGGGCATCTTAAAGTGAAGTTTTACCCAGACCCATTTGTTTTCCCCTTCGTCTTTCTGAAATTAAGACATTTCAACCTGATTTTCAAATACAGATCAAATCAGTCTGTGTGTGTGTGTTGGTGGGGGGGCGGAGTGTTGGTTGTATGTTTATATGCATATAAAGGACACAGTATGATTATTTTAAAAATAGGCAGCAAGAAAACAGTAAATAGAGATGAAAATTGAGATAGTACATTTCTTTTGAAATATATCTATAGATGGAAGTGGGTAGATTAATCCTAGTTATCTTTGTATGTCAGTGAGAAAAGTCCTTCTGGGTAGAAGTAGAGCCATTATCTGTTCAGTTCTGGCCCATGGTACAGGCTGTAACTAACCCCACCTTGGTACCACTATAGACTAAGTGATGATTTCACTTTTATGATTAAAAGGGATCATACCCATTTTCTACAGATGGACTTAATAAAGCTTAATTAATAATTTCTCTTAAAATAAACTTCCTCTGGAAGGATATGAGGATACACCCCACAATATTCCACCCTGTGTAAAGTTGGAGGTCACATAAAAATGAACTGCAAATTCAATTCTTGCCCTACCTGTCTCGGACAACTGTTGTGAGCCTCAAAAAAGAGTGAGCACAAAAGTACTTTGGAATTCTTAAAAATCAACTGTGAGGGCTTGTTAATATTATTGCTACATTAGCCTATAATTAGAAGATATGATTTAGTTTTTGCCACAAAACTCCAAATAAGCTTCTGTTTCCTCATTGCCTGGCTCATGATGCCCCCTTAAGTGGCCATTTCACAAAGTCTCTATGCCTCCATCTTCTTTGGCACCTCTATTTATTACTGACCTACCTATTATTTATTTTTACCTACCTATTTCACTCTTATTATAAATAGACATTACTTATCAAATTAAGTAACATCAGGAGTTAGGCAGAAAACACTTCTTGAGAATAATAATAGGTGAAAATTGGATGTGAATGGGGCATAAGCCAAGACAGGATGTCATAGAGAAGAGCCCTAGGGCACTTCTGGACGTTTTGATCAAAGTGGATCTTGTTTTAGTTTCTGAACCAGATTCTAAAATAGTATATAATCTGTGTACAAACAATTGCTGAAAAGATGAGATGCCTCTTTTCAGTCATTGAGCCCATTCAAAAGGCTCAGCAAAATGGTGTCTGAAATGCCTTGTTTCACTTTTCCTTGACAGGAAGAGAATAGCAGATTGATTCTCCAAATATTTCTTAAACTGATTTTCTTTGGAAATAGAGTCTGCTGCAGGTTTTTGAAAAATGGGACTGCAGTGCCTCCTCCAGGACAAAAAGGGTACTTGCAGGTTAGAAATCATCTCACAAACTGGCTTAAGCTCAAAGGATTCATGGTAGGTGGTGACTGAGAAAAAGATCCTCCTGGATGCTTACAAATACTTCAGTGAGCTCATATTAGTCACAGTTAATGGGTTTTCATTTTCAGTAAGCTTTTTCATATTCCCTGGGGAAATATGCTGAGCTACTCTTTGGAGAGTATTTCCTTCAAAAAACAACCAACCAACTCCTACCCTTGGAAGAAAGAGGCACAGGGCATCAGCAAGTTGTGGGGACAACAAAGGGAATGAACACTTTCTGGATACCAATTCCTGCCAGGTGTCCCCTCTGAGTCAACTCACTCTCTTTATGTTTCCCTATCAAGATTAGTATTATCATTCTTATTTATAAACAAGAGGCCCAGTGCACAGATTCATGCACTGGTGGTGGGGCATGGCCTGCAGGGATTGGCCCAATGCGGGAGCCGCTGCTCATCCCAGTCAGCAGTCAGCTGAGGAGCTGTGGACCTACCCTCTGAGTGGCTGCTCTCATTATGGGAGCTACGCTCATCCTGGTCAGCCGAGCAGCATTCTCACTGTGGAAACGCACTGACCACCAGGGGGCAGCTCCTGCGATGAGCATCTGCCCCCTGGTGGTCAGTGCATGTCATAGCAACTGGTCAATTAGTCGTTCTGGTCATTCTGGTCATTCCGCCATTCAGTCGCTGGACTTTAATATATATAGATGTGGCTCAGAGTGATCAGGAACTCATCCAAGGTCAGAGACATAGCTGGAAGCAGAGCATAGGTGTGTCCCACTCTATCCAGCACATCCAGTGCCCTTGTCATAAATTAAGTTCCTTCCGATGGTTGCATACTATCATTAGTAGCAATAATAGCTACCACTGTGCTAAGCACTTTATACACACTATGTAATTTGGTGTTTCTCAACTTCAGCACTGTTTGGCACTTCTTGTGGATGCTGTCCTGTGCATTGTGGCATGTTTAGTGGCATCCCTGGCCTCTACCCACTAGATACCAATAGTACCCACTCTAAGGTGTGACAACCAAATGTCTCAAAACTTTATTAATGTCCCTTAGGGTAGGGACATAAGGTGGGTACTTTTATCATTTTTTCAGAAAAAGAAACAGAGCAATTATGCCATATTACAGACCAAGGGAATGGCAAAGCCAGAACATGAACCTGTGCCTAAATCACCTCTAAAGTGTATGCTCTTCAGTAGAAGATGTTTTCCAGCATCTTATCTAGAATCTTCATCGTCTGTATTCAAAGGTTGTGTCTTGTTTCTTCTTCATTCCTGCTGCAGCCATTGTGTGCTAATGTCCCCTCTCACATCCTCACTCAGGTAGACTGTGAGGTTCTTGAAGGGGGTTGCCTTGTATCACCTACCTCTAATGTTGTAGGGCTTAGCATGTAGTGGGTGCACAGATGTTCACTTACTAAATGAGTGAATTCATACCAGTACTTTAATCCTTCCCATTCAAATCTAGTTCATGCTGTGAACTTGCCTTATGAAGAAAAAGGTTAATTCAGACAAGGTAAATTCCAAGCAGCTCATGGCCAAAATGATTAGGAAATGAAAATTAATTGAGGCTGAATAAATGTATGTTTGAACACTCAGAATTTAATAAGCCCATTTGGTAAGTTTTCAGGAATTAATTGTTGCCTCTAAAAGTAAAGGGCAGCCATGATTGCTATCATTTGTATCCAAAATTGGAAATCAGGCAAGAGCTAGGCAGTTAAATGTGTATTACTTGTTAAGGATTTGGCTGTGCCTGCTACATATCAGGGGAGGCCTTCTGGGCTGGAAGGAAGTGCCACTGTCCTTTCTACAGAAGTCATCCAATGACATTTGGCCAGTAGGACACGCTTGCTTTCTGCTGTTTTTTTTCTGCACTCAAGATGCATGGTTCTGAGCAGCCTTTGTGCCACCTGCGTGGATAAAAGCGACTCCAATCTGTCGACCGCTTAATAGAAATTTCCCTCGGTGAGAAACCAATTGACCAACTCTGCCTGGGATTAAAGCAGCCACCACCACACCATCTGCATAAAGCCCTAAACCAAAGGGTGTAGGATGATCAGTTCACAGGCAGGGAGCTGTGACAAGGGAGTATAATTGAAATGTGTAAGTCTCGATTTGCTCCTCCTGATTCCTTCTCCTTCTCAAATGCCACAACGTGTGGATGGAGTTCAAATGAACAGCGCTGTCACGATGCTGCGAAGCCTGATTAGACAGTCTGGTTTGCTGCGTGGGCTGCACACAGCATGAGCAGGAAAGAGAGAAAGGGCTTCATGGGTAGGGGGTGGCTATCTCATGATGACCAAGAGCGACCTGCTAAGCCCTAACTCAACCTGCTCATCCTGAGAGCAAAGGCAGACTCTACAGAGGCCTGGTGTTCCTCTGCTGCAGTTTTGTCAGGACTGGGCCAGGTCCCCATCACCCCAGCACTGCCACAATCACTGCTGTTCTGTCTGCTCCACCCTTCACCCCCCTTTCCTTTCTTTCCTTTTCTTCCTTTGCCTTTCTCTCAGTCTCTCTCTCTTTCATGATTTCTCTGACCTTTACAGACATTAACCCTTCCTTTTTCTCAAAACCCTTATAAAGAGCTTCCATGCTATGTGCTGACCATTCAAATGAACCCTTGTAGACACTATGTCTAATTCATATGTGTATCCCCAAAACTGGCATCCTCAGCACCTGATGCATGCTTTATGCTTAATAAATGTTCATTGAATGAATGGATGCATGTATACATGCATACATGAATGAACGAATTAATGAACAAATGAATAAACCAACATGTCAGAGTTGTGGAAGTGACAGTTTTGCAGTCTCTTTAGCTTTTGCTTATTTTACTTCAACCTAACACAGTGAAGTATTTGCAAAGCCTGGAAGACTACAACTAAAAGAACATTTTTTAAGAATGCAATGGGTGATAGTGATTGAAAGAACTGGCTGTGGAGTATGACAGATGATCGTTTGCATCTCATCTCTGTGACTTACAAGCTGGGTGACCTTGGTCAAGTGACGTAAACTCTCAGTACTTCTTTCCCCCATAAATGAAATAGACATCATAGCATATACCCCATGCATTCAACATGAAGAGCAAATGAAATAATGCATGTGAAAGCACAACACAAGATGTCAGGCATATAGTGAGCATATACTAATGGTAATGCTAATAATGATGACAATAAATATGATGTCATTGATGTTGATGCGGATGATTACTAATGCTTAACATTCATATTTTAAAAGACTTGATGAGTTGCTGAGATAGCCTGCTTTCTGAAACATTTGAAGTGGAAAAAGTAACCTACAAAAAATAACTGTGTTTAAGGCCTAATACCAAAACCCAGGAGTGTTCCATATGTACTATACCATAAATATACAGTTAAACCTCAGTTCTCAAATATCTCCCACATCGAACAATTTGGTTCTCAACCAAGTTGTTCAAGGAAAAAATGTCTCTGTAGTCGACCTCACAACCCTTTCATGCTGATACATCAGTATGACAAAAAGCATCTCTCAGGCCACAAACAAAGGAGAAAATGCGCCAATATGAGGCAGTTTACCACAAAACCTCACCTTGTTAACATCGCAGGAAATTGTGCTATGACTATTTATGTGTTTTTATTTTTGCTTTTGTTGCTGATAAAATGGACAATTAGCACCATTTTAAAACAAAAACAGGCCATCAAGAGTGCTAATGTTGTTAAGGGTGTGAAAGAAACAAAGATCACAGGCAATTAGAGAGGGAGAAGAACTGTTGTTGATTTGGATAAATGATACACAGTGAGCCAGTGACGGCATTTCAGAGGCCGTAATATGTGAAAAAGCAAAGATGTTACACAATGACTTCCTGAAAGACATCCCTGCACCAGTGCTGAAAATGATCCATTTAAGGCTAGGTGGTTCGATAGATATCCGAAAAGAAATGTTTGCTTATAGATTAAACAGTACATTAGACATGTAATGTATATAAGAAAGGTTAAAACAGGGAATTATTAGGGGGTCTAGAATGAATTAATTCAATTTACATTGTTTCTAATGGGAAAAAATGATTTGGTTTTCAAACAAACCGCTTCTCAAACAGCCTTCCGGGACCAGTTAAGTTTGAGAACCAAGTATTTAGTTTACCAATTGACAAAAGAATCATATTTAAGAGAGCTTTATTCCTAAGTTTCTGATTACTCTGAAGAGATGATAGATATTGGACAATTAATTACTTTCTCTTTTATTAATGTTTTCATTTCTGTAAAATGCAATGCACTGATTGCTTGGAAAGGAAAGTTTACAAATTGGTCCTGACATCAGCTTTTCAAGTAGACAAATCAGGGTTACTTACTCTCAGCACCACTAGCATTTGAAACTAGATTATTCTTTGTTGGAGGGAGGCTGTCCTGGGCATTGTGGGTCATTTCCTAGCACTCCTGGTGTCTCCCCACTAGATGACAGTAGCAGCCCATATCTCCTCCTAGTTGTGACTATTCAAACCTCAAATTGCCTTCCCCTGCATCCCACCAACCATTGAGATAGGGTAATGAGTTCCATTGCATTGGAAGCAAGACAAGTGCCAGCCATTGGTGATCTTTAGCCCATGGGAATCTATGTGCCAGTGTACGAAGTTCTACAGAATTAGACCCTGAGTCACCTCAGCCTTCTACCAAGCTGGCTGGAGCAGATGTACTTCTCTGGTCTCCTGTATACTCCCTGGAAGCTCTCTCACCAATTCCAACCACCGCCCCCCGCACCCCTAAACCATCCAGGTAGCTTCTGTGTGTTTTTCTGTGGATAGACTCTTAAAACAACTACGAATATCAGCCTAAAGGCTCCTTGCTGTCACCCTCAAGAGTTCTGTATGCCCACACAGGCTGTAACCAGGGCATAGAACAACAACTTGCCAGGCAGGAAAATGAGTAAAAACCTTGATGCGGTTCAGAACCGCTACAGAACCCATCTTTATTCTAACTAAATGGGGAGCAGAAGAAAAAAAAATAGCACCATAAATCAAAAGAATTTTGACTTCATTAGAGAGTGAAAAATCTCAGCACAAAAACATTTCCTTTGGAGAAAGTAAATAGAGCTTCTGTAATTGGGTCAAAACTGGGAATATTTCAAAATTGAGGACAAAAAAAATTCCAGCAAACCACAGTGAAGATATTTGGAGAAGTTAGAGTTTTGTGGGGTTTTTTTAGTTTACTTCTATGGAAAACAATAAATATCTTCTGGCAGAAGGAAACAGTTATGAAATCATGAGAAGTCAACCTAAGAGAAATAAATCATCTTAATTCTGAAGGCTGCAAAGCAACATAAAACATGCTTTTATAGCAAATGTAAAGAGGAAAAGATAGGAAACCATTAAGTCCTATGAATGAAGCTATGTAAGAAAAAAGTAAAAGGAGAACCAATTCCCATTTACTGAGTACTTAAATTTACCCCATCCCAGGAGCTGTGCCTGGATATAATTTTAAAATACATCTTCCTAATCTTTCACAAGAACCCTATGAGGGAAATGCTGTTTTTTGCTTTCAGTTAAATGAGGAAATAGAGACGTAGAGCTGAATATTACAAAGGTAGAAGGTAACTAAACCAAGTCTTCATGATCCCAAATATCATATTATTAGCAATTTTGTTTTATTGCATCCCATATGTAAACCCAAAGGAAAAGACTGTAGAGAAGCTATCGAAGTGAGTATTATCCTAAAATGGTGATCTTATGGGCAATTACTTAATTTCCTAGCTTCTAATATATTTTTATAGTGTTTATATGAGTATATTTTTAAACTTATTATATTCTACCATTTGAAATGGATGATGTTTTTATTCATATATCAGTTTAATCATCTGCCATTTATGTAGATATGGATCATTTACTCTAAGATGATCAAGGGCATGTTTCCCCAATATGAAGTTGTTCATATTGATTTGATTGGTTATTGATTTGAGATTTTTTTAGTAGAGGCATTTACAACTATAAATTTGCCTCTAAGCACTGCTTTTGCTGCATCCCACAAATTTTGGTATGTTGTATTTTCATTTACTTTTGTCTCAGACTATTTTCTAATACCCTTGTGATTTTTTTTCTTTGACTAATTGGTTATCCAGGAGTATGTTAAGTTCCAAAACCTGGGAATGTCTCAAACTTCCTTCTGCTATTGACTTTTAACTTAATTCCATTATAGTCCAAGAACATACTTTACATTATTTCAATCATTTTAAATTTATTGAGACTTGCTTTATTGCCTAACATATGGCCTGTCCTGGACAATGTGCCATGTGCACTTGAGAATGTGTACTCCGCTGTTGTTGGATAGTTGATCAAGTCTTCTATTTTGGCTATAGACTGAATGTTTATTCCCCCACCCCAAAATTCATATCTTGAAACCTAACCCCCAATGTGATGGTACTTGGAGTTGGGGCCTTCAGGAGTTGTTTAGGTCATGATATGCCTTTATAAATGAGACCCCAGAGAGCTCCTTTGCCCCTTCCAGCATGTGAGGAAACAATGAGAAGGCGGCCATCTATGAACTAGGAAGCAGGTTCTCACCAGATACTGAATCTGCCAGAGCCTTGATCTTGGACTTCCCAGCCTCTTGAACTGTGAGAAATAAATTTCTATTCTTTATAAGGCACCCAGGAAATGGTATTCTCTTATAGCATCCCAAACGGACTAAGAAAATGTCATTGATGATCTTCTGTGTAGTTGTTCTATCCATTGTTGAAAGTGGGATATTGAAGCCTCCTGCTATTATTTTTGAACTATCTGTTTCTCCCTGGAAGGAGATGCTGCTCAATCTTACATGTCTAAAGTACTTGTAATAGTTATAATCTGGACTTTGAGCCTTGGGTCTTGTGGTTTTTACAGTGTTTGGCACTGTGGACTTATTCACTCAGTCTTCAATGAACAGTCTGTTGAATCAAATCATTGAACAATACATGGTAAAGATAGGTGACAAAGTAGTGGCCTGAGAAGGGGTAAATAAATCCAACCAGTGGAGGGCTAAATGATGTCTGGTCTAGGGTATGTATTGCTTATGAGCCCACTGAATCAATCAATGTTAAGAAATCCTCTCCCTTCTGACCACAAACCATGACCATGGAAGTCTTAAACTCTGACTTATTTGCTGGAAAAGAATTGATGATTCAAAGTCAAACCAGCTTAAAACTTCTCCTACAAGAAATAAAAATAATTCCTTGGCTTAAAACAATGCTGTACTCATTTTGCATTCAGATCAATTACCCTGACAATTTAGGTTTTCATATTCCTGTAGAATAAGAACAAATTGGCCTCTCTAAGAGTTTTTACATTATTAGAATCTGTTCAGGAGGAAAGAATCATTAAATTCCTCTGAGAAAGTCTAGTAATAAAAAATTGTTCTGGTAACTCTGGTACATTTTCAATATTTCATTGAGTTGATATTATTCCCTATTACTGTAACCATAGATCCAAGGCTATGAAATCAACCTCACCACTTGGTAACACTACAAGATCATCTTGGAGCTAATTTTAAAACAGCATTCCTTAGAATCTTTAAAACCAGGTTTTTCTGATACTAGAACTGGAGTTAAATTTAGGTCAACATGGATTTCATAAAAGCAAAACCCTTTAAAGTTTGCATTAAAAATTCAATATGTCTAACTGAACAGCCTTGGTTGGGTGATGATAATAAATATTACAAAAAGTTAATTTCCCTTCTCCAGGCTTTCTCAGAAGAAAGTTCTGTAGCTTCACCTCAAGCATATTGGAATATTTCAGTTCAGCTTGGCAACAAGCAGGATACTCAGTCATCAATTGATTGCATTTTGTCATAAATAAATTCAAGTGTGTGTAGCCAAGCTTCAAGTCAGTTCCTACTGATGTCACTTTGTCCTTGTCCTGGGGTTAATTCCATGGTTATAAAATCCAGTGTTTTATTCTTACCCTTTATTCTTTTATGCAGCTCTGTTGAAAATACTAGCTACTGGTTTCTTATTTTAAGTCAAAATGGCTCCTCTCTTTCTCTTCACTGTAAAGAAATCCTTTTAGTAGAACTAACTTTCAATAGCCTAATAAGTCTGTGTAAGCATGGCACAGATAACCTTGCCATTATTTATGGGGTTGTCCCACAGAACATTCTGTTCTTCATTATGTCTACAGGAGAAGATATGTAATAGGGCCCCATTGCTATTCTGGCTTTCACCATCCACATGGTCAGAATATATCACCCTAACACCCACAGGGAGTGTGCAGTCCTGTAAGGTTCAGTGGGAGGAAGGGGGTAAGCAGTATAACAAGTAGGTGACAGCACCAACTTTGAAAACAGACCCCCTTTTTAGGATGCATGAGAGATGGTGAAAATCAGTCTGTAAGACTCGTCTCAAGAATGGGAGCAATGCTTGAGAGAACCAAGATGGCGGCATAGGTTAACGCCGGAGTTTGCTGCTTTGAACAACTACTTCAAAAGTGAAACTAAAACACGGAACGGACATCACCCAGAACCACAGGAACGCTGGCTGAGTGGAAGTCCTACAACTAGGAGGAAAGAGAAACGCATACGGACACTCAGAGGAGGCGCAGTGCTGAAGTCAAATTCTGAGGTGCGGAGTGTGCGGAGCAGGCTGGCGGCGGAGGGCGCGGTTGGCGTTTTCAATCGGGAGGGAGTCGCAGACTCTGAGCTCCAGATACAGGCGAGTCTTTAGGGACCCAGACTCAAACGGGAGAAGCGGGACTGTCTGGCTTCGGTCAGAGCGAGTGCAGCTTTCTCTCCGAGCTTTGCAGCGGGTGCTGGGACTCAGAGAGGCAGAGCCCCTGGGGACAGGACTGAGAGCCGCCATAACTGCTCTCTCCGGCCCACCCTGTTGATCCTGTGCGACCCGCCCCGCCCAAGCCCTGCACAGAGGCATTTGCCGGATAGCCTCAGGCAAAGGCTAGATTAGCACCTCCCTAGAGGACAGAAGTTCTCTCACTGCTGACACAGCTGATTCTCATAGCCACTTGGCCTGGAGGTCAAACCCTCCCTGGAATTAGCTACAACAATCAAGATTTATCTATAAGACTGCGAACAAAGACCACTAGGGGGTGCACCAAGGAAGCATAACAAAATGCGGAGACAAAGAAACAGGACAAAATTGTCAATGGAAGAAATAGAGTTCAGAACCACACTTTTAAGGTCTCTCAAGAACTGTTTAGAAGCTGCCGATAAACTTAATGAGATCTACACGAAAACTAATAAGACCCTCGATCTTATATTGGGGAACCAACTAGAAATTAAGCACACACGGACTGAAATAACGAATATTATACAGACGCCCGACAGCAGACCAGAGGAGCGCAAGAATCAAGTCAATGATTTGAAATGCGAGGAAGCAAAAAACATCCAACCGGAAAAGCAAAATGAAAAAAGAATCCAAAAATGCGAGGATAGTGTAAGGAGCCTCTGGGACAGCTTCAAGCGTACCAACATCAGAATTATAGGGGTGCCAGAAGATGAGAGAGAGCAAGATATTGAAAACCTATTTGAAGAAATAATGACAGAAAACTTCCCCCACCTGGTGAAAGAAATGGACTTACAGGTCCAAGAAGCTCGGAGAACCCCAAACAAAAGGAATCCAAAGAGGACCACACCAAGACACATCATAATTAAAATGCCAAGAGCAAAAGACAAAGAGAGAATCTTAAAAACAGCAAGAGAAAGAAACTCAGTTACCTACAAGGGAATACCCATACGACTGTCAGCTGATTTCTCAACAGAAACTTTGCAGGCCAGAAGGGAGTGGCAAGAAATATTCAAAGTGATGAATACCAAGAACCTACAACCAAGATTACTTTATCCAGCAAAGCTATCATTCAGAATTGAAGGTCAGATAAAGAGCTTCACAGATAAGGAAAAGCTAAAGGAGTTCATCACCACCAAACCAGGATTATATGAAATGCTGAAAGGTATCCTTTAAGAAGAGGAAGAGGAAGAAAAAGGTAAAAATACAAATTATGAACAACAAATATGCATCTATCAACAAGTGAATCTAAGAATCAAGTGAATAAATAATCTGATGAACAGAATGAACTGTTGATTATAATAGAATCAGGGACATAGAAAGGGAATGGACTGACTATTCTTGGGGGGGAAAGGGGTGTGGGAGATGTGGGAAGAGACTGGACAAAAATCGTGCACCTATGGATGAGGACAGTGGGTGGGGAGTGAGGGCGGAGGGTGGGGCGGGAACTGGGAGGAGGGGAGTTATGGGGGGAAAAAAAAGGAACAAATGTAATAATCTGAACAATAAAGATTTAATTTAAAAAAAAAATGGGAGCAATAACTGGGTATCATAAAGCTTTAACAAACAATGGATATAATGCTCTTCGTATAGTATCTGGCATATGGTCAATGATTAATAAATATTTCTATTGTTCAGCACATAGCAGATGATCAGTAAATTTTGGTTGGATGAGTGAATGGATAAACAAACAAATGAATGAATGGATAATC
Organism: Myotis daubentonii; assembly: GCF_963259705.1. NCBI lineage: Eukaryota > Metazoa > Chordata > Mammalia > Chiroptera > Vespertilionidae > Myotis > Myotis daubentonii. The sequence goes on along the minus strand of NC_081861.1, from coordinate 127,002,027 downwards.
AGCCAGATAAATACCTGTTTTATGTTCCCAGTATATATTCCTCTCCTCTAAACTTAAACTTCTGCTTAAAAATACAATAGGTTGTACATGGTGGGATCTAATAATGTTGGATAAAGTAGATTTGCTGTCATTGTCTCATAGGAGAAAGAGCAACCAGTGGTCGGCAAACTGCGGCTTGCGAGCCACAAGCGGTTCTTTGGCCCCTTGAGTGTGGCTCTTCCACAAAATACTAACTTCTGCACATGGGCCACGAAGTTTCAATAGCACTGTATGTGCGCGCCCGCACGTAGTATTTTGTGGAAGAGCCACACTCAAGGGGCCAACGAGCCGCATGTGGCTCACGAGCCGCAGTTTGCCGACCACTTACCTGGGCCAATTCCACACAACCCCTGCTGGCAGAATTCCCAAACCAGTCTGCAGGTATCAGGTCTGCAGATAGAGGGCAGGGCTGAATCCTCAGTAAGGGATCATTACTGACTGGATCCAGATAAAATGAAATAAGTGGCAAGCCTTGCTTGCAGTGCCTCATTGGGCAGCAAATATAGTTTTGAGTTTACCCTTACCTCGTCCATGTCCAGAATCATTACCAGGTCCTCTTGGTCTGCCTTATACACATAAGGGTTACTGGTTTCAAGGCCTAAATGCCTGGTCTCTACACTCTACATTTCTAAACCTCCTCAGCTCCTTGCTCCTCTGATCCTCTACTCAGAAATAGCTCATTTGCTCTTAGTGGCATCTAGGTGAGGAAACTGAGACATGAAATAAGGGAGGGCTCCCAGGGCCCCAAAATCAAAAGCTCTTCAAAACTTCCTCCCAAGCATCTTTCTTCTCCCAACCCTATCTTTCCCCAACTAAGAAGGTGACCAGAGAGGAGGTCTCAGGCAAACATCCTCAATGGTTCTCTGACTGGTTACAGAGTAAGACAGGCCCAAAAGCTCAGCTTTACATGCCAGAAAACCTTTGCACCAGAAATACTGGTCTCAATTGAAGGCCCTGATACTTAAATTCTTCTGGAATTCCGGACTCCTTCTGTGGAAGGTTTCTTTAAACCAGTGGTTTTCAACCTTCTGGCCCTTTAAATACAGTTCCTCATGTTGTGACCCAACCATAAAATTATTTTCATTGCTACTTCATAACTGTAATGTTGCTACTGTTATGAATTGTAATGTAAATATCTGATATGCAGGATGGTCTTGGGCGACCCCTGTGAAAGGGTCATTCGACCGCCAAAGGGGTCGCGACCCACAGGTTGAGTCTAAACCAGCTGTGGGCAAACTACGGCCCGCGGGCTGGATCCGGCCCATTTGAAATGAATAAAACTATTGAAAAAAAAGACCGTACCCTTTTATGTAATGATGTTTACTTTGAATTTATATTAGTTCACACAAACACTCCATCCATGCTTTTGTTCCGGCCCTCAGGTCCAGTTTAAGAACCCATTGTGGCCCTCGAGTCAAAAAGTTTGCCCATCCCTGGTCCAAACCATTGTATAGTGATCTTTTTTAGACAAAGGAAATAGTTTTTCACTTACCTTTTTCTTCCAACTACTGTTCAGCTTTGGGAACATACTTCAGTTCACTTTTAATATTCTGGATCTCCGATAGGTTGACTGCAGGTCCTGGAAGTTTCTTCGCTCCTGGAATTGGCTTCTTTTCCTCATCCGAGGTGGGAGGAGCACTCTAAAGATGAAGAAAAGCAAGGAATGAGATTCAGCTTACTAAAAAAATACATTTGGTCTCTCTGGAATGAAAAAAATTAAATCAAGAATAATGTCAGAGAGTAATTCTAGCAGAGTGACTTTTTCTTGTGCTGCTGAGACATCCTCAAAGTTTCAAGAAGATGATCTGAAGTTTGTAGAGGAATATGGAATAAAGTTAGAAGAAGAAAACAAGTAATTTCCATGTGACTTAGAAAAACTAGAGTACTGTTTAGTGTCTTATTACTAATAAGAATGACCACTAGTTGGAAGTACTCATCTTTCCAAGGCAAGCATCTTACAAGATCAAATTAAATTTGGTATCATCTATATATATAAAAGCCTAAGGAACTGGCCAACCGGCCAGTAGCTATGACATGTAAAGACCACCAGGGGGGGCAGACACTCCTACCAGTAGCTATGATGTGCACTGACCACCAGGGGGCAGACACTCAACACAGGAGCTGCCCAGCTGTGGTGACTTGGCAGCTGCAGTTCTCAGGTGATGTAACCGGAACCAGAGAGGAGGTAGCCCAATTCTGGGACGCGTCACCCGAGAACTACCCTCTTGCAATCTGGGACCCCTTGAGGGATGCAGAGAGCTGGTTTTGGCCCGATCGCCTCAGGCCAGGCTGAGGGACTCCACTGGTGCACGAATCCGTGCACCGGGCCTCTAGTGTGATCATAATATGCCTAAATAGCAGAGATTTGCAGAATGTTAGTGCACAGCTGGCTCTAGCAATGACTTAGTCTAGGAATTTTCAAAATGTTTTGTTTGGGGTACAGTGGCTGCCAGCCTTTGTTCCAGTGAATCGCTGCAAAGCATAAACAAACTGAAATTGATATAAGCAAAACTTCTTTGAATATGAGTTGGCTAAAGTAAAGCAAAAGAGGAGGCCCAGCTCTCCCTTCCTGCTTTGTAAAGTATTTTAAATTCCCTACCATATTATGTTTTTATTTTGTTGCAGCTGCAGGGCAGGACCACATTCTATACTTTCTTGTGGGTCCTCCAACACTTGGTACAGAAGTGCATAAGCATACTTGTTGATTGTTATTTAGCTGATTAACCCTGAAAATATACCACAGTGGCAAATCTATGCCTGTATGTATATACACCAAACACACATATTAACAGTGACATAAAACAATAAATCAGTTGCTGTGTGTGGCTCCTAGAACTCCAACTCATTACTACAGAAGAAAGTTGCTTGTTAGCTCATTCCTCTAATTTGCTACAGGTCAGGGGCATATTCTCTGCAGCCCTTGAAGGAAGGTGTTGGAGGAACATTTGATCACCGTGGCAGCCAGGAGAACAGGCCTCGGATCAGTTTCCTGCTGGGAGGGTAATTGAATGATTGCCCCAGCTGCTTTGTCCTGAAACACGCCCATCACCACACTGAGGTCATGCTTCCCACGGCTGCTCTTGGCCAATGACTGAGTGCCACAGGATCCTAAAGTAGCTGTTTCTGGGAGACCTCACACTCCTCTGGAAGGGCCTCCGGCTCAAGAAATCTCCTTAGAACAGCACTGAGGTCTAAGATGCTTCTGCCAAACCTTCTGTCCCACTATCCTTCACCTGCATCGCTGTCTGACAACCCTCCCATTTTCCTTACAAGCGTTTTCCCCAGTAAGTATTTTGCCCGTCTAATCCCATCTTTGGGTCTGCTTCCTGGAGGGCCCAAACTAACAATCCCATTGTGAGACTGGCAGAGCTCCATCTGTTCGCCCAACAACTGAGTGAACCAATCCGGTTCCAGGGAAAAGTAATAAGAATCCTCAAATTTGTTGCCAGCCTAACTAGGCATCCCTGAAACTTGAGTATTAAAGTTGATGCTGTTCCTCCCTTCTGGCTCCTACATCTAGTTCTCAAATTGTCTAGACCGGTGGTCGGCAAACTGCGGCTCGCGAGCCACATGCGGCTCTTTGGCCCCTTGAGTGTGGCTCTTCCTAAGCCTTACTTAGGAGTACCCTAATTAAGTTAATAGCAATGTACCTACCTATATAGTTTAAGTTTAAAAAATTTGGCTCTCAAAAGAAATTTCTATCGTACTGTTGATATTTGGCTCTGTTGACTAATGCGTTTGCCGACCACTGGTCTAGACCCTAAAGGGAAAGGGAAGAAAGTGTTCAGCCTTCCTAAACTCAAACCGATTACTTGGTTGACATGTCCTTTATAAAACGTTTTTAAATTGTTTGAGTGGATGAGTAGAAATCTAAAATATTGAGGTGCTGTTCCATCTGGTAAGCGCTAATTGCTTTTCCTAGAGTCATTTCCTTTGACTCGGGCACAGTGCTAATGAACTAGCTAACACGTCAGCCACATAAGTTGATAAAGTAATTCAATGTAGACTGGCTGTTGTAAATATCTGGAAAATATTGTTTCCCCAGATCAGTGTACAGAGCCATAGGATAGGCTTCCTTGTGTGCGCATACATTCATCATTTATAAATGCAGGTTTAGAAGCAATAATGAACATTGCTAAGCTCCATTTGGAGGACAAGGTATTCCAAAATGTTCTTTGTTAGGCTTTTGGGAAGAAATTTTAAACAAGGCTATAAAGTGTTGGGAGTTTTTTAAATATCTGTAGCAGTGAAATAAAAATGTTTCCTTACTTATAAATGTTCCCATGATTGTTAGGTGGGTAGATCTTAATAAAGAAGCATGAAGAAGAAAAATGTTTCTAATTCCTTCTGTTACGTTCACAGGGAAGTCGCATTCACTGTCTTTGTAATATCAAAATGTGCTGTATTGACACCCAAAGCCAATGTATGTAGTTATGTGTCTCTGTACACATTTATTATTATGATATACACAAAGATAGAATGGCAATTTTAATAGTAGTCACTTTCAAGTTATTAAAACCTCAGTGCACTGTGCTTTTTATTTATCAAGGTAAGACTTTTAGTACTTGATTTGGTAAGGTCATGTGTAATGGAAAATTATAAATGGATATATTTAATAAGTAGATATGATATTAACTCAGGAATGGGGTTAGTGATGGTGCATATTCTTAACTGAATCTTCTTCATCTTTCAAAAATAATTGACAATCTGAATTTGTTAAGAATTATAATAAATTAAGGCATGAGCAAACAGGGTTCCTATTGGCTCTGTTTGACTAATAAGTACATTTTTTTGTAAGTAGATATTTGAATTGAGAAGGGATATGGAAGACATTGTTTGATTTAGATAAAAATAGCTAGAGAGAAGGCTTATCAGCCAGCCCCAGACCATTTCCAGTTTCAGGAATGGCTGTTATCAGGGGAGATATTCCTTTTGGGGCTGATGGAATATTTGTAAAATTTAGCACACTGGTGAACCATTTTCCAGCTATCTGGCCTTGGAGACCACATGTCCTATTGGGTTTTCCCCTAAACTCTCCTATGTGTTCCTTCATGCTCAAACACTGAAGACTTAATAATAACAGCAAACAGTTACACTGCCAGCTGTTCTAAGCTACACATACTAACTCATTTAATCTTCACATCAACCTATAAATATGGTACTATTATTATCCATATTTTACAGTTGAGGAAACGGAGGTACAGTGGTCACACAGCTAGGATGTGGTGGGACCAGAATCAAATAGTGTGTTTTCATCTTATAAAGGAACCAGATGGAGAGGGAAATAATTAACAGAAAATCCCAGCATGCTAATTTTTGACTTAAAAATGATGGGATTTCAGTCAAAAGAGATATGGGAGGCAGAGTAGGGGTTTTTCCATACCTTTCAAATCACTTCAAACAAGAAGCTGCCTTGTCTTATGCAAAAGAGAAGGCATACTGTGTCACAAAAAGTGGCTGGGGCCTCAAGCAAGACCACAAAATTCTGCTAAACTCACCTTATAACCAAGCCAAGATGCCTAACTGCTCCCCTTACAGTGTTGTTTCCATGAGAAACTTACTCTAAGATCCAGCCCAGAACTTGAGCCATTAGATCCCACCCTTCCCTAAGACCCCACAAGTCCTGAGAAATCATTTTTGTTCTTATAATAAGGCAGTACAACCCCTAATTCTACCCTCCTGATCGATGAGCCCCAGGGGAAAGGTGTTGCTCAGTTCAAGAAGCACTTCTGGGACCTCTGTGGATACCTCAGTCTTCTCCATCCTACGAAAAATACATGTATTGGTTGTCCATTTGCATATGTGGCTGGTCATAAAGTATTCACCAACCAGGTTGTATCAGTTCTTGGCTATTTTGCTGAAACCATCAGACTGGGGACAAGGCAGGAGTGAGAAGTATGTCACAGTGTTTCCCCAACCTTCTAACTGGGACACATGAAGGAGAGGGCCATCTATACCACAGAGGGAAACTGCAATATAAGCCTCCAAAGTAACTGTTACATCAGTCAATTTAGTGAGAAAAGAGGGTCAAGCTATCTTCCAACTGGTTGCCATGGTAGTGACAGACACAGCTTTAAAGGAAGCACAGGAAGGAAATCTAATTACAGGTAAATGGAGGTGTAGGAAGAATTCCACTGCCCACCCTTCTTCCTCCCCATGCCTTTTTCTTACAACACACAAAATAATAGACCCAGGAGTCCTTCATGAACGTTAGATACACAGATCAATTGAACAATTCTTTATTGAATACCTGATAGGCTATGCCATGTCTGTTATATTGCCAACTCTTTCCTCACAGTGACCCTATGAGGAATGGAGTGGATCTTATTTTGCCGACATAGACTCAGAAATACATGACCAAAATCCCAGAGAGAGAGCTCATGCATCACAACTAGAGATTATGTACCATAGAAAAGGTCAGGCCCTGACCGGTTTGGCTCAGTGGATAGAGCGTCGGCCTGCGGACTGAAGGGTCCCAGGTTTGATTCTTGTCAGGGGCATGTACCTTGGTTGCGGGCACATCCCCAGTGGGGAGTGTGCAGGAGGCAGCTGATCGATGTTTCTCTCTCATTGATGTTTCTAACTCTCTATCCCTCTCCCTCTCTGTAAGAAACCAATAAAATATTTTTTTAAAAACTTAAAAAAAAAGAAAAGGTCAGGTTGAGTCCTTTCAACTTGTATGTTTAAAATTTTTACTCATAAAAGGTGACTTAATGGCTGAAATTAAAGAACTCGGTGATATCACTCAAATACTTCATCTCCTCCTTTCAAAAATTATCTATTGATTAGAGGCTGGAACCGCTAATTCGGACCATGTCAGGAATTATTTATGGGGTGGAAGATTAGAAAAGGGACAACCAGCTTTATTAGGAAACTTTGAAATGATGATAAGTGTTCTTTTGGGGCAATTACCAAAAATGTCTTCTACAAAAGTTAAAACAGCCTTTTCACCTTTTTAAAAAGATAAAATACAGTTTTATATGCCATACAACTTTACTTAATTACATTTCCCTTGTCTTATGCTAATGACATGCTCCAAAACCTTAATTATTTTTTTTCAGAACCAGACCTTCAGCACAATTGTGGATGAAATATCAACACTTAGGGAAGGAAATTTCTGTATTTATTGTACTCATTAATTTTAGCCTCCATTTAGAAGATGAGGTATTTGAATTTGGAGGAGAGGTAAAGAATTAGAGGGAGGAAAAAATACAGAAATTTATAGACCCATGCAAAATCTTCTTGTCAAAGTAAATACCCAGAAATTGGAGCTTTTTGTTTGAATCCACAAGAAATTTAATGTGCTTATTACCTGTGCTCCCACTGGGGTTCATCACTCAACAGCATCTATACTAAATGCATCCTGCTTAGTTCAGTAAAAGCTCAGAATGAATACTTACCAAGCTTGTGACTGTTGTGGACCAAGAGCAGCTGAGAGGCAGTGCTCCCCCTCCCCCCACACATACACAAACAAGCATACATAATCAATCAACAGACTTCATGTTAAACTCTTCATCTTCAAGTAACTGTGCCAAGCACTTAAATTCAGCTTAAGGGAAGCAAGGGCCAGTGTGTTTCATGACTAATTGAGCAAGACATCAAAGGAACGTATATACTTCGTGATGACTCATTGACCTACTTCCCTTCGTGCCCTCCATTGCCCTAGAGAACCAGCCCCCAACGTGCCTCTGCCCCATGCTAGTCAGGATTTTGGAGGAGAAAGACAAGTTTTCCTCACCTCCTCTGTTTCTGGAGAACTTTCTTTTCTTCTAGGGGGTTGCCCAGCTCCTGGCCGAAAGGCTCCCATTGGAATATTGATATTTGCCTGAAAGAGAAAATAGGGAAGATTTAGTTCCAGGAAAGTAAGAAATTGTAATGATACTCTGAAACAGTAATTGTTGTGAAAAAATGCATCTGAAAAGTACATCTTTAAAGCTTTTTACTTCAAGAAAATTGTGGTAATGACAGTACAGAAATATGCAAAGGCAAATCTGACTTCTATTTATCACAACTTTTTTATTCATCCTTAGATCAAATTCAGTGGAAGAATTTGAAGACAGTTTGTTCTGGCTGTTGCCCTCCTGTGGTGCTTAATATTTTTCTCTCTCTGGGATAAGGAAGGAGCACATAATGATAGGAAAGGAGGAAAAAACATCCACAGAAGCCATCCCACACCTTAGCCCTCCTTCAGCTTCCTTCAGATTTAACATGGTAGGGGGGTAATCACACTTCTTAAACTGCCTTCTCCTTTCCATAATATCCTAGGGCTGTTCCAGCACTTTTTAAAAATATATTTTTTACTGATTTCAGAGAGGGAGAGGGAGAGAGATAGAAACATCAATGAGGTGAGAGAATCAGTGATTGGCTGCCTTCTGCACGCACTGTGCACTGGGGATTGAGCCCACAACCCAGGCCTGTGCCCCGACTGGGAATCAAACCATTACTTCCTGCTTCATAGGTCGATGCTCAACCACTGAGCCACACTGGCTGGGCCCAGCACTTTTTTAAGTTTCTATAATTGACACTTTTTTACCTTCTTCCCAACACACCATTGTGTAAACATGCTGGAAAGTCAAATTTATTGGATCACAGTCCATAGATTCTTGTCCTTCATTAAAATAACATACTAATCTCCATCTGCAGTTAACAAAAAATACATTTTAGCAAACACGGATTATGCTAAACATTATGCTAGGAATATACTGACAAAGTAATTTGAACTTGGTAAAGAAAATATGTAAATTTGAATTTTGTCCCTCTTTCATCTGATATCAAAAGGCAAGAATGTATAACACAAACCACTTCAACCAGGACTATCATTCACATAAAAGAAGCATTAAAGCTTTTCTGAAGGTAGAACATATTTTTTCCACTTAAGATAAAGCACTTGTTGCCTTATGAGGGCACGATGCACCTCTTTTAATATTTCTGAAATCAAAATGTGTCTATGCAGCAATGGTATCTTAAAATTTTAATTGACACATTGTTTTATTTCTTAGCAAGACATAAAATAATAGTATTTTATAATTACATGTCACAGATTGGATAATATATCATTAGCGTCCTGAAATAAGATCAAAACAATGTATAAGACCCACAAAAGATTATCTCTACTGAACCAAAAACTATTTCCATTACTATAGTCAGTTTGGGTAAAAGAGGTAAAGTCCAGATAGGTACTATTTGGAAGAAGGTTAACGGATTAGATCATCACTACCATGACCCATTTACTAAGTTTCTATAAAGGACATCTTCCCAATGATGAACTCAAGTTAACATTGTTTCTGAAGGATTTGATTGCTAAACTAACCCATTTAATCCTGTGTGTATATTCTATAGTAGGTTGCAGTTTTCAGTAAAGGAACATGTAAAAGTCATCCAAGACAATATATCGGTAAAGGACATGCTGTGGGAATACCACCTTTTCTTGCTCAGAGATTAATTTTAGCCAAGCATGTAAACTCTCCATGGTATATTGTGGGGAAGCACGGGACTTGGTTGAAAAGTCTGTAAGGAGGATTCTCCTAAAGATCAGGGGCCTCTTGGGGGACCTTGCTGAAGGTGGTAGGTAGCCCCTACCTTGACTTTCCCAAACAAGTCCTATCCCCCCGGGTGTTTTGCTAGAATCTCTATGTTGAGTCTTTAAGACAGTGGTTCTCAACCTTCTGGCCCTTTAAATACAGTTCCTCATGTTGTGACCCAACCATAAAATTATTTTCGTTGCTACTTCATAACTGTAATGTTACTACTGTTATGAGTCGTAATGTAAATATCTGATATGCAGGATGGTCTTAGGCGACCCCTGTGAAAGGGTCGTTTGACCGCCAAAGGGGTCGTGACCCACAGGTTGAGAACTGCTGCTTTAAGGCCTGACCTTGTAGAAGCATGTGCTTTCTCAAGGATATTTACCCTGCTGATTCTATCTAGAGGTTAATTTTAGTTCAAGCTGTTGTTACAATAAAAGCCTAAGGAGGCAGGCAATTGGGGCTGTTTTTGGTTTCTAAAGCCAAATAAGTCCCTTAGCCTCTCTTTCACAAAAAGCTGTGTCAGGGTAATCTATTCATCCATTGCTCAGGGTCTGCTGGTCAGCCCTGGCAGTACATGGGTGGCTTATAGTGGTGAAAAGAGCCCAATGCTAGGAGTTGCTACAGATAATCTATACTTGAAAAAGTGACAGCTGCTCTGGTGGCCATCTTCCCCATTTGTAATATGAATGTAAGGCTTCATCAGTGGTTTTCAAATCTTTGGCATGGAACCCTTCCTTCAGGTAAAGTATTGTGAAAAAATCTAAAGTTCAAACTAGGTGGAGGTGGAACTGCTGTGGCTGAGGTGGTAGGGAGCCGATAACCCCATCTACTTCCCCCAAGCTCAGGGCCATGAACAGTTCCTTGGAACTTGTGGAGCCAATCTAACAGCCATTGAAATAGATCATCCCTAAGTGGGTGAGTATTGACATATACTTAAAATATTTGCTCTGCCTATTGTTAAGGTGTCTGGAATTTATTTTAAACTACTTTAGCATAGAGTGTGTGGCATTTTATACAGGGTGTCCCAAAAATGTGTACACACTTTAACAGCTGATAGCTCAATTTTGAAAGTGAAATGTATTTTAATAAATACTGCCTTTATAATTAATCAAAGTATGTGTATACATTTTGGGGGACACCCTATATATGTGCACTTTGGTTTAAACTGCAACACTAGGAATATCTATTTCTGTAATTGGGAGTTCATCCTTCTGGGGTAGTTAGGTGGTAAAATATCACAAAGACCACATTCCCAGGATTGCTATGTCAAGTACTTCTGTTAGCCATATCTCCACCAACACCTGAGGCCTCTCTGCTTGAAAAAAAAAATGTAAAAAAACAGGTGGAATAATGGAATGAGCATTAGAAATTGATTTTATTTATGAAATTAGAGGAGGTTAAGATATGGAGATTGGTTAAAATATTTTGGAGATAATCCCCACCCTGCTGAACACAGTGTAAGAATCTGAAGCCTGTAGCTTGCGTCTTCAGAAGCAGAGCTCGAGGACTGATCCCCAAAATAGGCCTGTCTCCAGCCATTGATAATGAGGATTTCCAGTTGGCTGCTGCCAAGTAAGGGCAATAGAATCCCCACCTGCCTCACGTGATCCTTTTATGCAAGGTGGCAGTCCTTAGGAGCACTTAAAGGGACAAGGGCTAAGGCTTCATCCAACTCACAGCCAGACAGTATACATGGTTTTATGCTTGCTTGCTAATAAATGTGTGTTTAACAGATGTCTGTGTTGTGGCAGAGTTGGGTTTGAGACTAGCTTTCATCTTAACCAGGTGGTAAGGTTGTTGGGACAACTACTCCCCCCACACCCATCTACCACAAACTATCTTATTCACCCCCAAACCGCAATATTTAGCCTCGTCATCATAACACCTACATCTTCACAATAAACTTCTGATGTTTGGACTATCTTCATTTTACTGATAAGAAGAAACTGAGCCTCTAAGAGATTAGATTATTTTCTCAAGGTCACGCAAACAGTTCGAGGAAAATCCAGGATTCTAAACAAAAGGGACGGACGGACATTTTACTCTATCAAACCCTTTCCTAAAGAGCTCTTTCATTTGACCAAAGCTCCAGCCACTCTAAAATTCTCTAAACTTGTTCTAAAATTGCACGCTTACACTTTGAAAATGGCCTTGGAAAGGGGCACACAAATGGATAATTCAGCATAGTTATCAATGAAAAGGCACATTGAAAAATGAGCCATTAACTCACTAACTTGATACTTTTTCATCTTTAAGGCATCACTTAAGAAACCAAGAACCTAAATGGGTTTTTTGACAGCAAATATTGACAGGATCCAAAGCAGACTAAGAATGTGTCAAGTATCCAATCATTAATGTACAACTAAAGGGAGTGTCAGAGTGCTTGTAAATGGTTAGAGATGATCTATAATAATAAAAGCATAATATGCTAATTAGATCTGACATCCTTCCAGACGACCTTCTGGATGAAGCTGGGGCTATGAGGGAAGCCCGGGTCCCAGATGCCAGAGGGAAGCCGGTGCCAGCAGCTGCAGGGAGGAAGGCCTACTCTTGCACAAATTTCATGCATCGGGCCTCTAGTTTATTAATATAATTGTAGGGCGATGATATTTGAGGGACAAATTAGAGACTAAATTATAGCCATAAGAAAAATTCCTTATAACTTGAATTTGATAGAAATATGTAGACTTGTAGCTCTCTGTTTTTATTCCACTAGCTAGACAGTTGTGCCATATTCTTGTCTCTTTCACTGACTTCTGTTTGCAAATAAAATACCTTCTCAATGATTCCATTTTTCTGTCTATAAATTGGGTATGATATTTACTACTCAAAATGAGTTTTGCATACGAGCTACTTTTTATGAAAGAGTAAACAAACACAGAAAAAGTCTAACATTGATGACCTGGAGTTGGTGTAAGGTTGGACTTCCTTCTCTATATCGAATCTGTATAAATGTAAAGGAGGCAGGTTTTTTTTTCTTTTGTTTTAATGTTTGTTTTTGTAACACATCTCCTTGGATTTATTTTCTCTCCTTGAGTTTTGTGCATCTTATTTTTAAATATGCCCCTGACGCAGCAGACCCAGTGCATCACTTTCCCAAGCTATACATAATTTGTTACATCCTCGAAGTTGGGAATGGAAAAAAATCTACTAGATCATCTTTTGCCAGAACAGGATACAGTTCCCTGATAATAGACCTATCTGATGTGAAATGAATACTACACTTGATCTCACCAGGTGAAGAAAAGCAGAAAGAATTCCCTGTAAGTTAATTCCACTACTCCCTTAATTATTTGTATTGTTCTCCTGCTCGGCTCCAGACTTTGAGCCCAAGGATTCTGGAAACAATATTCCCTCCACAGCCACTCCTGTGTGACTTACAATGGAACGACATCTTCTTTCCCCAGTGGTTTGGATTCTGATAGCTGCCAGCCACTGGGTACTGACAATCCCAACCCACTTTTCTTGCCATGGCCATTGTTCTCTTATCTCCCCCTCCCTTTTGGTCCTAACTCTGTCTATCTTCTTAGTGCTGAGGTTTTTGGAGTTTCCTCCCTTTGCACATTTGTTTCAGATGACCCTCCCCCCGACTGATTTTATCTTTAATTTTCAAAGGTCCCCAGCAGCTCCTGCCAGAATCTACAGCCTCCCTCTTGCCATTCTCCGATGGGTGGGTAGAGGAAACAATTTAGGGCTGCCTTTCATATTTCTTTCTGTGTTTTCCTAGTCGTAGTCACAGTCCTTCTTTGAATCGAGCAGAAATGGCCTTTTGAGATTTCTAGCATCTTTCACTGAAGACTCAGAAAAAGGTGTGTTTCCTCAATAATCTATTAGAAAATGAGATTCCTGTTTGGTATATTAGCCTACATTAAGAGAGACAGACACACATACCAACTAAAATATAGTGCAGCCTATTTTAAACAAAAATTCTATATTAGAATGCACAACTCCTTCATCTTCAGGGATTCTTGAAGTGTGGAATGGCTTCAGAATATACAAAACTTTCTGACTCAACTTGAGAAACTCCCACTCAGACACTGTTCTTCACCCATGATGTTTCTTACTAAAAGGTTTTCTTTCTTTTTTTTTCTCTCTGTTCTCAACACTTTTTGTTCTCGTCAATAATTTCCTGAATGACTCAACTGTAGTCTTGTCACCCAGGGAAAAGCAAACTTCAAGAATGTCCTCTACAGCTATTAAGATAATGTGCACTATTGATTGGAGGCAGTTATAATTCTGAAGTGTGTGTGAATGTCAACCTCAAAAATGACATCTCTTACCCAGTATCTGACTGCTTGCCTCATGCCACCAATATGGAGCCCTGGTTAGAGCAGCAAAGATTACCAACTGGAAGTAGCACTGAACCCCTAAAATCAGACTGCTACATTCAAGTTCTGGCTACACTTAGAGTCCAGCATTAGAAATCATAAACAATGCATTATAGTAATTTGCCTAAGGGGAAAAAAACAGTAGATATGGTCAAAGAAAGGGCCTTAACTCTACATGAAAACAAGTGGCAAAGGAAAGTTTTTTTTTTTGTTTAAATTTCAATAAAATATTAAAGGAAGGTATGTATTATTGTATGTATTATTATCCTTTTTAGTTTAATCAGTGTATTGGTTTAACTGACCAACCGTGGGTGGTGATAGTCTATTCCTTTGTACTAAGGATTGTCATACCCCTGAAACCTTTTTCACACTGGAAATCCTAGACTGGAAACACATAGAGTCCCTGTCTATAATTTTTTTTTGGTCAGGCTGTTTTATTCTTCCACGAAGTCTTTATGCCCTGGGCAATGGAGAGTAGAAGAGCAATGATAACGGGTGGAGAAGAGAAAGACGTACTAACAGTCAGGACATCAAAATACTCTGTTCTACACATGGATTGAGTAACAATGGAAAACTTCCCATAGTAAGAAGCTACGCACTCACTAATGACACAGGACTCATATAATCATTCCTTTAAAATGTATGATAAAGGAGTTAAGTTTAGTTTTACAAGCAGCTTGATTAAGTCAATTAAGCAGAGAAGTGGGGATTCTGTAGCCAGGGTCGTTTCTATTTTGAGACTGTGTTTGTCACTTTGTCACTTTACTTTGTACTTGTCACTCCTAGCTAACTTACATTTAAGATTACTTTATTGAGTGTAGGCTATTAGCTTCTTCACCGAAATGCTGACACTTTCTGAATGTTGGTTGAACTCTTTAAAAGGGAGGACCCAGCATCCATAAAATGGTCATTGTCCTTCAAATAGCATTAGTATTTATGATTATCCTTTAGATGGTCTGCACCGACTCCTCTATCCTCACTCTCCGTGCCAAGGCGGGGATGGTAAGTAATGAGGCTAATCAGTGTTGCAGGGTTGATACAAACATGGGCTTCCAGATGAAAAAATTTGAGTTTGGGTCCCGACTGTCCTACTTACAAGCTGTTGATCCCATGAGTTCTTTCACTTCTCTAAACCTTTCATTATAATCCTTAGAAATCCCATTTGCGCTGTGCCAAGTACATAGTAAACCCTGAAGGACCTGTTACTATTATTATCATTCTAATAATAAACCTTGGAAGTTATTCTCAAGAAGTTCATAAAGTATTAGAAGCTGGACAGAGGCTTAGAGGTCATTTCTTGAAACACTCTCCCTTTGCAGACTATGAGGACCAGGGGAGTAAAGTTAGAGAGCAGAGCTAAGACTAGGGCACAGGACTCTTTTCCATTTAACCATGAAGCTCTCAGAACTGATGGGAGAGGGCAAATAATACTCAGCTTACTTTGATGAATGGTGGAGAGAAAGGACAAGTGACGACCAAGAGAACATTGGCTCTGGGTGGCCTGAGGCCCTGGGAAGGCC
This sequence comes from Myotis daubentonii, assembly GCF_963259705.1. Lineage (NCBI taxonomy): Eukaryota > Metazoa > Chordata > Mammalia > Chiroptera > Vespertilionidae > Myotis > Myotis daubentonii. The sequence continues at coordinate 126,986,613 of NC_081861.1, read as the reverse complement.
CATGGTGGTTTTCAAATGAAGTTTGTTCAAGAGGAAGGGGAAAGACAGGCAGGTGCTGCCAGTGGCCAGTGTTACTGGTCTCATTAGAGAAATTCACCAAGCAGATCGCTGATGGCATTAGATTTCCTGGCAGCTCTAGCTTTCCCCACCACCTGTCATGTCAAATTCTTTCATCTGAAGGGATCAGATCCACTATGCCTGGTGTGCTGGCGTTACCTTGGTTGCAAATCCATTCCCATCAACAATGGAGTTTATAACAGTCAGCCTGGAGCGTACAGAACCAGGGTCAGCAAACTACAGCCCGTGGGCCAAATCCAACCTGCCACCTGTTTTTGTAAATAAAGTTTCATTGGCGCACAGCCACACCCATTCATTTATGTGTTCCCTATGGCTGCTTTTGTGCTATAATGGGAGAGTTGAGCAGTTGGAACAGAGACCCAATGATCTACAAATCCCGAAATATTTACTTTCTGTTTTTTGGGGGGTTTTTTGGAGCAAATATTTACCCACATCTGGTATAGATTTTTATCAGCTGCTTTGGAGACATAGCCCCCTCTAGGCTATGAAAAGATCAACTGACTTCTTAGGGATATATTTATATCCTTGGCATAAATGACATTTCATTAATGCAACCGAAAAGAAATGTAGGCTTACATACAATCCTCTTACAATTCAAAGGCCACCTCTTCTTCAGTATATATGTGAAAGACAACTGAACATCTCCTCTAAGGGTGGCTCTAGTTCTGGCCTCCCTCTTATTCTAGAGCATGGAGCGGATAGAACCAGTTGAAGAGAAAGCAAGGCCATTCTTGCATTACTTAGATAGTTACAAAAGCCATCTCTTAAGGAATTTGTGTGCTATAAATCATACATTATTTTATTTATTTACTACAATAATCTTACTAAATAGTGTGATTGTCCCATTTTACCAAAGGGTAAACTAAGGTCACAGAGTGAGTGAGTGGTCAGGCAGAGATTTATAACCATTTGGCTCCATGTTGTCTGATGCACATAGGTGCAGTAAGTAATTCAGCTACCTGAATGCCTGACTGTTAAAAGTATGGTTGACAGTGGCTAAGATTCATTCAATCCAGACAACATAAAGATCTAAGTCATTATTTCCAGAAGTTTGCCCTGCAAAATACTAACTTGCAAGTACTCATGAAAATGATCCAATATATTTTAAAAACATTGTACATTACCACCTTCTTGGGAACCTACGAAGCCATTAGCAAGTTGTGCACTCTGAGAAATTCCACAGTAAAGATCCTATTCAACTCTGCTCAACATAATGTTTCCCAAACACTTTATCATGGAACCCTTTAAATAATAACATCCCATAAAACTAGATTTCCAAGGAACACACGTTTGGAACTGTTGAACTAGATGATGATTGATGATGATGATGATGATGATGATGATGATGATGATGATTAATGAGTAATAGTTATTAATCAATTATAATGAACCAGGCACTGGCCTAAGCATCTATATGTATTAATTCATTTGACACTCACAGCAAACCTATGAGATCAGTACTGTTATTTTCCTCCCACTTGGCAAATGATGAAGTCGAGGCACAAAGAGAATAAACAACTTTCCCAAAAGCACACAGCTAGTAACTTGTGGAAGCTATGAGCTCTTCCAACACAGGGATCAGCTATCAGTTCATCTTTGCATAGCCTCCACTTAGCATGGTGCCTGGCACAAAGTATGCACCCAGGAAATGACAGTCGTACTAAATTTGAGATAAGATCTTAATAAAAAGGAGAATCAACTAGAGTGTGTTGAATAGAACATTTAAGATCTTTAAGTGGTATTTACACAACCAGGGCGCTCCCTCATCCACTGGAGTTTCTCTTTGTTCCAGACAACACTGTACCCTAGATAATGTCCCTACTATAAGCCATTTGTATAGCATAACCATTTTCCCATTTTATTTAATGGACCCTACTTTAGGTTAATGCACAAATAGGAAAATATCAGATAGTGCAGATCCTCTTTAACCACAAGAAATAATATTTTATTTGAAGGTGCATTAAATTAGGGTTTTTGTGTGGCATGAAATATATTGAGAGAGGCAATACCACATCCGTAAGGAACCACTCATGGTAGAGTGGATGGACTTTTTTAAATGCAGTATAATAACAGCTATTGAGAGCAGTCAATAGCAACTTTTTTAAATGTTACAAAGCTAAAAATATATCAAGGTCAAAATTATTAGATAAAACACTGGTGAATTTTCAGTGTCGATTTGAGGGAAGCACTAAAGAAGAAAAATCAACACACTTTCAGCTTTAAAAGGAAGAGAAGCAAAGGCAGCCTGAAAGGGCAATGTTTTTGTGTCCTACAAAATAAAAAGGAAATTTATGTTTAGTGCCTTGGGAGCTTCAAGTGCAGTAATCAAATTGCATGACTCTCATCACTTTAACATAGAGCATTCCTAAATAATTATCATAACGCTTGACACTTAATGAGGGCTTATTTTGCTATTTTAAGCATCTTGTATGAATAGCCCTAGGTGGTGAGTACCATTATTATCCCCATTTTATAGATGTGGAAATGAAGGCACAGAGGTAAAGTTGTTTTCCCTTGATCCCACGCCCATACAAAATGGCTTAGGGATTCAAACCCCAGTAATCTGGCTTCAGAGCCCATGCCATTAACAGCCGTGCACACTGGGTGAAGAGAAGGTTCAAAGGCCCAAGGAGGCCACAGATCTGGGAGGTAAAATAAATGGCACTACCAATGTCGGACTATGCCACAGACTCATTAGGTGGACACCAGAGGGCCAAGTGTGGCCATGTGAAGTTGACTCCTTCCTTGCCAATACGCTCTTCCTTGGTGGTTTGTTCTATGACACGTTTCCAGAGGTTGTTGTAGATGTTGCCACTTAAGAGGTCCATCCATTTAAGGCTATGCATTAATCACCACAGGTAAAGATCTGCCCATTAACGCACCTCTACCATCAGTGTGCACCAGGATTTCTTACCCCACAACCTGGCCACACACACACCCCTCCGAAGTAACGCCACTCGCCTATGAGTATGTTTCTGCTGTGATGGTCATCAGACCCAAAATATTCAGGAACTGTCACATGCTCTGCAGTCTTCAAAAAAAATCCATAAAAGCCCTAGCTGGTTTGGCTCAGTGGATAGAGCGTCTGTCTGTGGACTGAAGGGTCCCAGGTTTGATTCCAGTCAGGGCACATGCCCAGGTTGCAGGCTCCATCCCCAGTGTGGGGCGTGCAGGAGGCAGCCGATCCATGATTCACTCTCATCATTGATGTTTCTATCTCTCTCTCCCTCTCCCTTCCTCTCTGAAATCAATAAAAATATATTTATTTTAAAAAAAGATGTAATTTTAAAAGCCCAGAAAAGAAATGTCCGAAAGTTCCTTTAGAGGAAGCACAGATGGTTCCATGCTGATGAAAAGATAGGATTCTACAATAAAGCATGTGGTCAACATCCCAATGTGGGAGCCATTTGAGAGTTAAACACAGAGCCCTTATGAGAAGTAACAAGTTGGTAAAAACAAATATTGAATGTTATCTTCATAATTGCATTTGTGTTCCCAAATGCCTGCTTCCCTCTCCCCTTTTTGTGAGCGTGACTGTCAGTTGAAACAACCAAAGAATTCATTTGCTGGGAGGGCTTGTTGAGACATAATAGCATATGTACTTTAAAAGATAAATACCCAAGCCTTGGGAAGAACACTTGATAAGAAAAGGTTATTATTTACAGAAAGATGTATTTTAAACGGATGGCTCAACAAACTCAATTGGATATTAAAATGGAAATTGAATTTCTTAATTTCTATCAATGAGCCTATCAAAAACTTACACATCAAAAAACATACACACTACATTTTTTGTAGAACAGTTAATTCTCATTCATAAACTTTTATTGTCTTATAATTCAGCACAATTAAAAATAGCTTCTTCCTCTTTCATTGTACCTTGTAGTCTTTCTCAAGTGTACCTTAAATGAGTCTTTCTTTTCTTCTTGAAGGTAATCATCGGGGTCAGACCACTGCAAAAAGTCTGGTTTATTAAGCAAACAGGCTAGAAGTCACAGAGCTGATGTTAAAACACAAATATGCCTACTTACCTGGATGGCTCTGACATTGGAAACTGGCTGTTTCGACATATTCACGCAGTCTTATCCCTAAAAAAACAAGTAAGAAACTGTTAGAGGTGGCAGCATTCAGATTCTTGGTCTTGATAAATTAGAACTTAACTCATTATTCAACTGGGCAGTCACCCCTTTCACTGGCCATATATTCTTTCAGTCTCAGTTTCCGAAGTTACTTAGTGACTCTCCTTCCTAAAGCCTCAGGGAGAGGGAACACGAGAGCTCCGGATAAATCATTCAGGAGCAGAAATGCTGAGACGCCTCGGCCCTGATGCTAATGATAGGCTATCAGAAACTTGAAAGGCGCTATCATCTCCTTCCCTGCCCTCCTGCCCCCCCTGCCAAGAGCAGCAAAGCAAAGAGGCTGTGGGAATAAAACACCTTTGTTTGGGGCCTCAGGAGCTTTCTGCTTGAAACTGAACTTTTGATCTGAATTAGTTGTTGTCAGGGCTATGCGTCAGTCAAATGAGAGCGCCTCCTTTCTGTTGAACATCCAAAAAGAAATTGCCTGCACTTCGTTCTTACTACTGTGATGCTCTCTCTGCACGTGTCTGTTCTGCTCAGTGACCTGAGGAAGTAGGCCGCATCTCCCCCTGTGTGTACAAAGCCCAGCCTCACCTCTTTCCTTTTAACAAAACAGCCCAGAAGGCAAATAGAACTTACATGACCATGTCAGACCCCCAAGACGTAGTAGAGCTTCCTTTCCAAAGGAGTTTTGCTTTCTTTCAGCTCCTGGGACCTGACTATGGCTTAGTGGTCACTATGGATTAATGGGCCAGGGGGGACAGGAAACAGCCCAGCTCTATACCAGTGTTGTTGTCGCTTAGTCTATTAAATGTCAATGGAACCAAGTGAAAAAGTTAAAAACTCAGTGAATTAAAAGCATGCTGCTTTTTAAACCAAAACTATATAATGGGTTGACTGACTTTATTGATTGGTGTAAGTGTATGTGCTAACTGGTGAGGTAACACACCCAGAGAGCAGTGTTGCCATTGGCCACAAATCCTGTGGTAACCTGCACTACGTCACCCAAAATCTCTGGGTCCATTTCCACTTCCTTACATTTTACCTGTTTCACAGGCTGTGGTAACAAACAAAATGACATGATGTTCCTGAAAATGCCTTGTGAACTATAAAGTCAGCATCTAATATCTGACCTCAAATATTTATTATTTTATTGTCATTGCCTATAGCTAGTGACATTTTAGGACTATAGTATACTAATCTACAGCTTTAGGCACAGCATAAGAATTGATGTAGTGATGCCCCTCAATACTTGAGAGCGGGGTAGGGAACCTCCTTTCTGCCAAGGGCCATTTGGATATTTATAACATCATTCGCCTAATGTAATTTATTTAATATAAATGTATGTTGCTATGAAAAAGCTCCTATATTTATTCAATTTCGAATCCCACCTGCAGTTATCTTGTCAGGGCCAAACCAATTGATTTTGCCATCCTTACATGGCCTGTGGGCCAGACATACCCCCACCCACCCACCCCACCCACCCCCGCTTTAGCAACAAAAGATCTGAGAATTCTAGGAAAACTTACATTTTTTAAGATCTTCAAAGTCTTAGTCTCTATTATATGAAGCAACATAATCACATAATTTTTCAATCTCTAAAATTAGTATATTCAACTATATAGTCTTTGGAGCCACACACATGAAAACAATGAGATTTTTTTTTTAAGTTTCACCTGAATGTTTGGTTATTTAGAGAGATAGCCTCCATGCATAAGGGTCTAGGTAGAATTATTTTCAATTTGGTTAAAAAAAATGGTAAAGCAACAACTAATTAAACAACCAGGAATGCATTTGGCTCTACTATATGCTTCGAATAGGTTGCTGTCTTTCCTGCAATGTCAAAGACTCAATGAAGGATTTTTAATTTTTGGATCTAGGACACAGCTCAATTTCAAAAGGAAAAGCATGGTAGTTTAATTTTTAATGTTTCTATTCTTCAAAAGCCATTAGAAGTCATGCAAAGCAATAATTTGCACAGGACTTTAATATCTCAGCCGATAGTATACTTTATGCATATACAACTAAATTTTAACTGATATCACTTGGGAACTTTTAAAAATGTCTTGATTTGAAGTGTGGGAATTGGGAATTTCTTTATGTGATTATAATAACAGGTTGAAATGTAAAAAAGTCAGGTAATAAATATGCTATTTTATACTGCATTGAATTTTTTAAAAATTAAGCTGGTTTTGTTTTCATTTTCACTGAACTGTATTGATTTGTATTTTGTGGACCTCTAAGTTTAACAGATGGCTATCCCTTGCGCCTTATCGCCTGCATAACTGGTATAATCTCATCTGCATGCAAATTTCTTCTTAACATATATGCCTGCGATAGAGATAGCTCTGAAAAGTTGGTCAGATCCCAGCTCTAATTCCTTGCAAACAGGCTAGATACCATTTGTGTAAATCAGTTCTGCAGCCGCTCCTGCTGTCCTCATTATTCTCGGAGAAATCAGGGCAAAGCACACTGATGAATAAAAATAGACAGTGTTCCCTGGCTGTTTCCCTGGCCCTGCACTCACCTCTGTTAGGGATGCAGAGTGGAGAATACACCTTCCTTCTTTAGCTGCGTGCCTTGTCCGGGACCAAAAACACGAAAGCTCTCCCTTAGATGCGCAACTCCACTCACACTGGGGCCACTGCTTTTCATACAAAGAGGTACTCTTTATAGCACTCTGATATTGTATCTCCTGGTTCTGGCTACAATTTGGAAACACGGAAAGTTTGACAAGGCGGGTATTGTCTTTTGCAAAGCCTATATACTATAATGGAAATGCTTGCCAGTTTAGCACAGTTGAGTTTTCCTGGCAGTTCTGCAAAGCATTGAGGAACCTTTAATGGTCTGTATACCAAGTCATGTACAATACCTCTGCTGGTTTTTCATTGGGTAGCACCTAATATATGACTTCTAAACAAGGCTCTCACTAAAATTTTGTCAACATTAATATCACTAATTTAATAAGAGTGGATTCAGAGGAAAGTAAATCAATATTGCAAAGAAGGGATTTTGTTTGTTCTTTTAAAAGGTCAATTAAATGGCAAAAGTGAAATCCCAAAGGGAATTGTCTTCTGTCTCGCAGCTAAAAATAATTCGGAGAAGGGGGTAGAAAGATGGTCAGCTGTCTGAACTAACTCCTTATTCACTTTGCCTGAAATAATGCTGAGAGGAAAGAAGCACTTAGTGTTCCCACATTTCAGAACCTGGTGCCCACGAAGAGACAGGAGTGTTGACCCCTACCCTGCTGGGTACAGGAAACACTGTGACTAACGTGGGGCTTTCAAAGATGGGTCTGGAGTATTTATCGATCTATACGTTGATAGAATTCTGTCATTGAGGCCCAAGCCTGGCGCTTAGGGAGATGAGAAAAGCATTTTCAACTGTAACTGTGTAACAACTCTTGCAATAATTTGCATTTAGGTAAACCAAAGAGCTAGCTTTTCTCTGCCCCAAATTCTGATAATTTCTAGGCTTACAGCCCAAATCAGTCTGCAGCTGACCGACTGTAACCCTGGCCATAAGAATCAAAATGACATAATATTCAGGATCACAGTCATCAAACCTGGACCGTGGAAATTTTCTTAATGTCACTATCAAGACAAACTACTTTTAGTTCAATATTATTTCAACATCTCTCTCTCTCTCTCTCTCTCTCTCTCTCACACACACACACACACACACACACACACACACACACACACACAATTTATAAAACAGAAGCAGCAATATCACCCATGAGCAGTGAATTTTCAAGGAAGCTACACACCCACTGGTTACAAGCCTACAAAGTTATAGTAGTCACTTCAAGTTAGGTATCAAGGAAATCTCCTTCAGAATGCTAGGTTGCTCGAGCTTCGTCCTTCTGCTTACCTGCTTTGTGTATTTGTTTACTGCCTAAGGAGAGTCCCAAGCAGCCAGGTGCAAGAGTACAAGGCTCCTTAGAAGGTGAAAGGGATGCCTGGTGTCCTCTGAGCTGCGATCTCAATTCCGATGCTTTGCATGTGGCTGAAATAGCTCAAGTGCTCGGTGCCTCACCCGGGATTGAGAGCTGCTCCTGGCTCTGGGCTGGAGGGGAACTCAGTTTAAAGCTAAGTGTTAAAGAGAATTCCTGTCATAGCTCACAGTTGTTCTTCCTAAATATAGAGTTTGATACAAGCCATACGCTGGCTGCCTCCGAAAGGCTTGACCGTGCTGAAAGCAGGGCTCAAATGTCAGCCGGAAGGTGGCTACGGAATCTTACTGCCCTCCTAATCTTCCAGGAGATGCTGGCTGCATTTTCTCACGTATTCTGAGGGGGCACAGTGAAGTTTGAAAAGTAGGAAAAGTTTCTATCTTTAGCTTTATTACCTGGAGGCCAGAAGATGAGGAGGGTTCAATAAAAATAGGAGAGAGGCAATGTGGCACCCAGCTTTTCAGCAGGGGCACAGACATCTGAGAGTATTTGAGTCCTAGCTTGGTCATTTAGGACCTATTAAAGTTATTTCATAATCAGCACTCCATGAATGGTCACCAAATGATGATAATTATAATATTACGTTGAACTATAAGACATCACCCTTTTTGTAGGTCAAAAATGGTCACAGATCAACTGACTCATGTAGTTCCAGGGCCCCAGGTCCTTGCTCTCTGCTCTACCGCCTCTACTGGTAGCAATGACTTTGACCTTAGAGTACAGGAGATAACAGACAAAATAAAACAAAGAGGAAATATTGATTTTAAGTATGACAAAGGCCAGGGCCAGGTATGAGGCAAAACACTTTTTGTTAAATATATTTTTATTGATTTCAGAGAGGAAGAGAGAGATAGAAACATTGACAATAGAGAAACATCAGCAATCAGCTGCTTCCTGCATGCCCCACACTGGGGATGGAGCCTGCAACCTGGGAATGTTCCCTGACTGGAAATCAAACCTCGACGACCCTCTGGCTCATAGGTTGATGCTCAAACGGTTGGCCATGCCAGCCAGCAGGCAAAACACTTTATTAAACAGAACGTTGCCAGATCCTAAGGGACATGCTCCTTAATTTTATTTTAGTTTTTGTTTTCGGAGGTATTTTTATGGGGGGGCGCGGCCCTTGGGCTTATTATTTTTAACATTACTTAATTTTTCTTTTTTTGCTTCTTCAATCTCTGAAATTTCTTTTACATAGAACTTCCCTTCAGAAGAAAGGTTAGACAGAGTGGGCACATTTATAATTCATCCATTGGATGAAAATGACTCCATGTTTGAGTCCCTGACCTCATGGTCAAACACTGAACTCTCACCAGAAGCCATCTCCTACCAGTGCTCTCATGTGAAGAAAAGAAGTTCCAATTAGTATGAGAAAGTCAGGTTTCTGTTCCCTGCAGCTGAAATTGGAGCAATTGGCTTGTTTTCAGGTGGGTAAAAAGAATACCAGCTTTCCAATAGCTTAGGAGGTCGGTAGATAATTGTGGTTCATCTCAGTTTGGGATTCACCATTAAGTTCTATTCATGTGCTATTTAAAATAATCGTGTCTTTTCATATGCCGAAGCAATTTCTTCACTGATACAGCTCCTAGGGCACTTGAAACTAAAGAGAAAATGAACAAATGGGACTACATCAAAATAAAAAGCTTCTGCACAGCAAAAGAAACCATCAACAAAACAACAAGAAAACCCACTGCGTGGGAAAACATATTTGCCAATGTCATATCTGATAAGGGCCTAATCTCCAAAATTTATAGGGAACTCATACAACTTAACAAAAGGAAGATAAAAATCCAATCAAAAAATGGGCAAAGGATCTAAATAGATACCTTTCAAAAGAGGACATTCAGAAAGCCAAGAGACATATGAAAACATGCTCAAAGTCACTAGTCATCCGAGAGATGCAAATCAAAACAACAATGAGGTACCATCTCACACCTGTCAGACTGGATATCATCAACAAATCAACAAATGCCAAGTGCTGGAGAGGATGCAGAGAAAAAGGAACACTCGTGCACTGCTGGTGGGAATGCAGACTTGTGCAGCCACTATGGAAGACAGTATGGAGTTTCCTCAAAAAACTAAAAATGGAACTACCATTTGACCCTGTGATCCCTCTTCTAGGAATATACCCCAAGAAACCAGAAACACCAATCAGAAAGGATATATGCACCCCTATGATCATAGCAGCACAATTCACCATAGCTAAGATCTGGAAACAGCCTAAGTGCCCATCTGTAGATGAATGGATTAGAAAACTGTGGTACATCTACACGATGGAATACTATGCTGCTGTAAAAAAGAAGGAACTCTTACCATTTGCAACAGTATGGATGGAACTGGAGAGCATTATGCTAAGTGAAATAAGCCAGTCAATGAAGGAGAAATACCACATGATCTCACTCATTTATGGATAATAAAGATCATTATAAACTTATGAACAATAATAGATAAGAGGCAGAGCTGCCTCAAACAGATTGTCAAACTGCAGCGGGAAGGCCGGGGAGGGTTGGGGGGCAGGAGGGACGGGGGTAAGAGATCAACCGAAGGACTTGTATGCATGCATATAAGCATAACCAATGGACATAAGACACTGGGGGGTAGGGGAGGCCAGGGGATTGTCAAGGGCTGGGGGGGGGGGAAGGACACATATGTAATACCCTTTGTAATACTTTAAGCAATAAAATTTTTTAAAAAGTTAAAGAAAAAATAATAAAATAAAATAATCGTGTCTTTAAAATTTTGTTTAGATAGTATGCTCTGAGATCATATGGCACCAAAAGTAAATTATTTTTATATTGGGGAAGATTATCTAATGAGTACCCTAATATTTCCCCACATGGTTGGCTAATCCTATATGTTCAGAGCTCTTCACCAGACAATAGGTGACATCACTCCATGGACGAACAATCATAATGAGCCATGTCTGATTCCTTGCCCTACACTCAGCCCATAAATTTCGACACAGTCCTTTTGTCCCCAACCATCCCTTAATAGCTACTGGTGTTGCACATTGTCAAGGAAAGTGCTCCTGGTGGCAATGCCTTGTACGTAAGGCTGGGCTGGCCCAACATGGGCATGGCTGCCTCTGTGGGAAGAACTAAGGTGAGCTGCAACGTGAACTAGTTTAAGCCAAGAGGAGGTGTGGCAAACACTATTCATACCTGTCCCAAAATTGCCTCTGCCCACCTGAGTTCTACTGCAGCTGTAAACAGTTCTCAGAACACTGCCAGCTTCACAGCTCAAAAGCCTGAATCTCTCTGCTTCTCCGCACTGGTGCTCTCTCCTTCTCCAAGGCATTTTGCCTGGGCGGGCTGTAGGCAGGACCCATGAGTGTTTGGGAACAGATACCACTAGGGACAAACCTCTGTCAATGGGGATAAAAGTCCATGATAAAACCTCTCTGTTCTCTGGTGGAATGATCCTGAGATATAGTCTACAGTGTCCCGGAGGCCCCATCAGTACTGAGCCCCAGTTGCCCACAGCAGGAACCTACTCATTATTACACTTTATTAGCTTTCTCCTTTCCCTGTCTCACTTGTGTTCTCTGGGATCAGCACCCAAATAGAGCACCTGCAACCAAATCCTAGTCTCAGTGTCTGGATTTGAGGCAACCAAACCAAGACAAAGGGGTTTATAGGGAAAGTTTCATATTGTGAAAGGAAAGGCAGGGGTGCACAGGGGCCTCAGAAATAACTAGAACCAAGAACTCAGCCCTCACTAGAGAGTGACAAATTGATTGCCAAATTGATTTCTCCAACACCGGGTTTAAAAATATTGGAGTTCTGATTGCCCAGGGGATGGGTAGGCTGATGGGAGTGGGGCCAGCTGAGGGGGGGCCAAAAGGGCTGTGGGGGGGGGGGTTGGCCGGCTGCCCCATCCTCGATCAGGGTGGGAGAGGCCAATCGGGGGTGGGGCCAGCTGGGGGGGGGGGGCCGCGGGAGGTTGGCCAGCAGGCCCCCAACCCCTGATCAGCCAGTTTACTGGCCGCAGTGGGTGTCATAGCGACCAGTCGTTCCAGTCGTTACAGCGGTCCAATTGCTGGCTTTTTATATAGAGAGATTATATTCCCTATGCTGTACTTACATCCCCATGACTATTCAGTAACTACCAATTTGTACTTCTAAATCCCTACACCTTTTCACCCAGTCCCCCAACCCCCTTCCCATCTGACAGCCATCAGTCTGTTCTCTGTATCTATGAGTCTGTTTCTGTTCTGCTTCTTCACATATAAGTGAAAGCATATGTCATTTGTCTTTGTCTGACTTATTTCACTCAGCACAATACCCTCTAGGTCCATCCATGTTGTTGCAGATGGCAACATTTCATTCTTTTTTTATGGTTGAGTCATATTCCATTATATATATCACTTCTTTTTTTTTTTTTAGGTGTAAAGCTATTCTTATTTTTTTCTTTATTGATTAAGGTATTACAAATGTGTCCTTATTTCCCATTGTCCCCCCACCCTTCTTCTTTATCCATTCATCTATTGATAGACACGTAGGTTGATTCCATATCTTAGCTGTTGTAAATAATGCTGCAAAAAAACATGTGGATGCACTTGTCTTTTTGTTTTAGTGTTTTGGGTTCCTTTGGGTAAATACCCAGAAGTGGAATTGATTGCTCCTTCTTTGTTTTATAAGCTTTGTTTCCATTTTCATGAAATATCTTTTTTCCTTCCCTTTACATTCAATCTGTGTGTCTTTTAATCAGAAGTGATAGTATATTTAAGGGTCTTGTTTTGTTTTCCATTCAGTCACTGTATATCTTTTGGTTGGATTATTTAATCCGTTTGCATCAAAAGTAATTGTTGATAGATATGTATTTATTGCCATTTTATAATTCATGTGTTTAATTTTTTTTCTTAAAGAAGACCATTTAACATTTATTTTAATACTGGTTTGATGGTGATAAACTCTAATACCTTTTCTTGTCTGGGAAACTAGCTGTCCTTTGACTCTAAATGATAGCTTTGCTGGGTAAAATAATCTTGGTTGTAGGTCCTTGCTTTTCATCACTTTGAATATTTCTTACCAATTCCTTCTGACTTACAAAGTTGAGAAATTAGCTGACAGTCTTATGTGAACACCCTTGTAGGTAACTAACTGCTTTTTTCTTGCTACTTTTAATATTCTCTATTTTTAACCTTTGGCATTTTCATTATGATGTGTCTTGGTGTGGAACTCCTTGGGTTCATCTTGTTTGGGATTCTCTGTGCTTCCTGGTCTTGTATGTTTATTTTCTTCACCAGGTTAGGGGAGTTTTCTGTCATTTTTTCAAATAGGTTTTCCATTTCTTGTTCTATCTCTTCTCCTTCCAGCACCCCCATGAGGCAAATGTTGGTATCCTTGAAATTATCCCATAAGTTACTTACACTATCCTGATTTGTTTATTCTTTTTAATTTTGCTGTTCTGATTGGGTGTTTTCTGCTACCCTGCCTCCAAATTTCTTATTTGATTCTCTATTTCATCTACTCTGTTGATTCCCTATAATTTATTCTTCATTTCAGTTAGTATATCCATTTCCGACTGGTTCTTTTTTATGCTTTCCATGTTCTTTTTTAAGCTGTTGAAGTTCTAGATTCCTTGAGCATCCTTATAACCATTGTTTTGAACTCTATATCTGGTACTTTGCTTGCCTCCATTTCATTTAGTATTTTTTCTTGAGATTTCTCCTAGTCTTTCATTTGGGACCTGTTTCTTTGTCTCCTCATTTTGTCTGCTTCCTTGTGTTTGTTTCTATTAGGTAGAGCTGCTATGTCTCCCAGACTTGTTAGAGTGGCCTTATGTAGACGTCCTATAGGGCCCAGTGGCACAGCCTCCTCAGTCACCTGAGCTGGGCGCATCATATGTGCCCCCTGTGTGGGCTGTGTGCAGTGTCCTGTTGTAGTTGATCTTTTATTGCTGTTGGCATGTCACTGGGGAGGGGATTGACCCTCCCCAGCTGATAACTGGCTACGAGTACAGTGGAGGAACTGCTGTGCATGGGCCAACCCCGTGGAGTAGGACTTGCTTCATTGGGGTTTTGGTGCCCGCTGAGTCTGCCCCTTGAGTGTGCCCCTTGTGGGAGAAGTGGGGTGGTGCTTTGACCTGGTCTGAAGCTGTCCACCAGTTGCACTAGCTCTGGGGCCTCCCAGAAGGTGCAGGTCAAAGTTATCTGCCACCTGTGTTCTGCCCTGGCCCACCCAGCATGGGCTACAAAGCTATCTGCAGATGACTGCTATTTGTGGTGGGCTTGAAGGTGCCCTTGAGAGACCAACCTGCAAAAGAAGGCTGGCTGTACTAGTGTCAGGCCTGGGGTCATTTAGCGAGAGGTTTGGGGTACACAGATGCCAGATGCTACTTGTTTGAAATATTTTAGGAAAGTCCACAGCTTTGGTAGGCCTGCAAGCTAGGTGAGGTGGTGTCTCGGGGAATCACCAGGGTGGAGCAAACAGTATGAGCTAGGTTGGAGTCTCAGCTATGCTGGCTCTCTGGGGGAGGGGGAAGGCTCATCAAAGGAACAATGGCCTCTGCCAGCACTTCTGTCTGGGAAAAAGCTGCCCCTCCTGCTCTTGCCCCGATGTGTGGGGAAACTTAGTTCCTCCCCATATATCCCTGGTGCCTTTCGAGTTCTACTGCAGTGCTGGAACAAAGAGCAAGCAAGTCCAAGTAAGTATTTGTGTGGGCCCTTTAAGAGGAATGCTGGGCACTCAGCCACAATATCCTTTGGTTTTTATAACCAGAAGTTATGAGGACTTCTCTTACCACCACTGGAACCCTGGGCTGGGGGTTCTGATAAGGGGCTGGGACCCCTTGCTCCTCAGGGGTGATCTCTGCAACCAAGATATTCCTCCCGGTTTTTATCTGCAACATGTGGGTGTGGGACCTGAATGTTCCTCAGCTCTGCCCCTCCTAGCTGTCTCCATTTGGCTTCTTGTTCATATCCTTAGTTGTAGGACTTCTGTTTAGCTAGATTTCAGGCGGTTCTGCATAATGGTTGTTTTGTAATTTAGTTGTAATTTTTATGTAGTTGTGGGAGGTTCTGAGTACCGGGTCTACCTACCCCAACATCTTGACCACTCATTAGTAATTTTCTAATGAGTGTTAAAATAGACTATTTTTGCAGGGTTTTGACAGCCTATTAGTGTACTTAGAATTATATTTTCCTGCACTGTCACATGAGAACTCTATAACCTGGCTCTTTTTTAAAAATGAGGCAACTCTACTACTTTGGTGACACATGGTACATGGGGGAGAGTTCTCATCCAGGATCTGAAACAGTAGCCACCTGGCACATGCACCAGAGACCTAGAATGTAACAGAGATTTCACCATGGCCTGTGTGTCCTTGAACAATATTTTTGCCCAACTAGAATTTTCCCCCAACGCCCAGATTTGTAAAACTGGGGAGAATCACAATTGCACTGTACAGGGCAATTTCTCCAGTTTCCTTTCCCTCTTGCCCTATAAATTTTTTAAAACTAAACTAGATCTAAATCTATAAACATAAATGAGAGAATAAACTTGTGAACAACTGGGTCCTCCTAGAGAGAAAAAAGAAATAAAATACTAACCTACAGCATGTCACAGGGGCAATACTGAGTTCAGCACACTGTCTCTACTTCCCAACTATTTTTTTCAGGCTCACTCACAATTCGATAGGAGTCATGTGACTGAGTTATAGCTGATAGGATGTAGGCCCAAATACTGTAAGCCAGTGCTACTCAAAGGATGGTCCATACACCAGTGCCCATTTGCAAACTGCTACCACTTTGCAACGAGCTAATACAGAAATTTAAAAGTAATTAGGGTCTTTTACATCAATTTGTCATTGCCCCCACATCCAAGCAGCATTTCCTTTTTCTAGTAATTTATTTTGTTGCATTTTTTGAAAATATATTTTATTGCTTTTTTACAGAGAGGAAGGGAAAGGGATAGAGAGTTAAAAACATTAATGAGAGAGAAACATCGATAAGCTGCCTCCTGCACACTCCCTATTGGGGATGTGCCTGCAACCAAGGTACATGCCCTTGACCGGAATCGAACCTGGGACTCCTGAATCCGCAGGCTGACGCTCTATCCACTGAGCCAAACCGGTTAGGCTATTTTGTTGCATTTTTTTAAAAAGTACTGGACTATGATAGATTAACATGTTTTTTAAAACCTCGTCCTCAGAAAATTTGAGAACAACTAATGCACCCCATTCCAGGCTTGACCCTTGAAAACATCCTGTGCAATCCAGATCTTCCTTCCTTCCTATAGTAACCTTAGAAGCCATCAGTCCTAGACTTCATAGCTACAAAATGGAACAGGATTGCTGGACCCATATCAGATTCTGAAAAATAAACATTTACTATGTAAAGCTACAGAAGTATGAGCTTGCCTAGGATTGTTTGACTTACAAGGAATTATTAGCCTCACTAGAGGCCCAGTGCACAACATTCATGCACTCGGGGCGGGGGGTGGGCAGGAAGGGTCCCTTCAGCCCAGCCTGTGCCCTTTATTTACTTTTTAAAATATATTTTATGGATTTTTTTACAGAGAGGAAGAGAGAGGGATAGAGAGTTAGAAACATGGATGAAAGAGAAACATCGATCAGCTGCCTCCCACATACCTCCCACTGGGGATGTGCCCGCAACCAAGGTACATGCCGTTGACCGGAATCGAACCTGGGACCCTTCAGTCCGCAGGCCAATGCTCTATCCACTGAGCCAAACCGGTCAGGGCCAGCCTGTGCCCTTTAGCAATCCGGGAGCCCTCAGGGGATGTCCAACTGACAGCTTAGGCCCACAAGCCTAAACTGGTAGTTGGACATCCTTAGTGCTGCGGCGGAAGCAGGAGAGGCTCCCACCACCGCCGCTGTGCTTGCCAGCTGTCAGCCCAGCTTCTGGCTGAGCAGTGCTCCCCCTTGGGAGCGCACTGACCACCAGGGGGTAGCTCCTGCATTGAGCGTCTGCCTCCTTGTGGTCAGTGTGCATCATAGCAACCAGTCATTCTGCCATTGTGTCGATTTGCATATTACCCTTTTATTATATAGGATTCTTGAAATTGGGCCAGCTGGGGCTGGAGGACCCACTTCCAAGATGGCTGCTCCACTCCCATATCTAGCACCTTTTGTCAGGGATGGCTGAAAGACTGTCTCAGTTGGGACTGTCCACCAGAATGCCTACATGAGGCCTCTCCAGAATGGTAATCTCAGGTTGTTGGCTTCTTACATGGAGATTCAGGTTCCAAGAGGAAGTGATCCAGTAAAAAGAACAGAAACCGCATGGCCTTTTATGCCTAACCCTGAAGGCACACAGCATCACTCCTGATGTACTCCATTTGCCAAAGCAGTTACACAAACTTATATAGATTCAAGGGAAGGGACATAGGCCTCTCTCTCTATGGGAAGAGTGCCACAAAATTTCTGGCCATATTTAAAACTACCTCACCATGATTATAATTTAGAACAGCCACAGGCTGCAGGGACCTGATTTACACAGACGGCAGGGCTGGCCTCTGTAGAAGCAAGGGCAGCTGACGGGTGAGATGGGTGTGACAGGAGGGAGAAAAGGAATGTGGATGCAGAGGTCAGCAGATTGGTCCACTTGCCAGAGGAAGGGTAAGGACGTGCTCTTCTGATTGAGAATAATTTTGCAGTGAAATAAGAAGCAAGGTTGACAGCTGAGAGTGAGATGTGAGGAAGAAGTTTTGGAGTTTTGAGAAGGTTTAAAATAGCTCTCTCAGAGAGGGAGAGGGAATTATTCCAAAAATATAGTAAGACTATGAGGCAGCTCTTGAGGCCTAATTAAGGTTGTGGTCATAAATTTCAAGTGAGACCAGGATCAATTTTCATCTGGATAGGTATCATTTTTACTGTTAATAGTAATTGCAGTTTTTACTTCTTTCATTCATTTATTATATATAAGAATTTTTAGCCCTAACAGATTTGGCTCCGTGGATAGAGCATGGGCCTGTGGACTGAAGGGTCCTGGGTTCGAGTCTGGTCAAGAGCACATGCCTGGGTTGTGGGCTTAATCCCCAGTAGGGGGCATGCAGGAGGCAGCCAATCAATGATTCCCTCTCATCATTGATGTTTCTATCTCTCTCTGCCTCTCCCTTCCTCTCTAAAATCAATATGAATATATTTTTAAAAGATAATTTTAAATATATTTATCAGTTAGAGTATTTTTTATACAAATACAGGCCACCAAAATATATCAGTCATGAATGTCTAAGTACTGACACAATTTTGTCAAAATATAGAGACTATTATAAATACAAAAATAATTTTTGGCAAAACACCTCTTTACAATTTGGAAAACCACTTACTTAAAAATGGATATTAACATTTCTCAATAAAATAAAAATGGATATAGCCCTGGCTGGTGTGGTTCAGTGGTTGAAGCATCAGTCCATGCACAGAAGGGTCACAGGTTTGATTCCTGGTCAGGGCATGTACCTGGGTTGTAGGTTCGATCCTGGGCCCTGGTTGAGGCATGTGCAGGAAGGCAATCAATCAATGTGTCTCTCTCACATCAATGTTTCTTTCCTTCTCTTTCTTTCTCTCTCTCACCTCCTTTCCTTCCTTCCACTCTCTCTAAAAATTAATGAAAAAAAATCCTTAGGTGAGGATTAACAACAACAAAAAAAAGGATATAAAAGATTGTAATATTACAGTTAGTAAACATAATTGAATACATATGTACACACATACATGATTATATGTATAATACAGATATATTACATTACATTATATATCTGTGTTATACATATACTAGAGGCCCAGTGAATGGATTCATGCACCAGTGGGGTCCCTCAGCTGAAACCAGCTCTCCGATCTCCCCAGGGGTCTCGGATGGCTAGAGGGCAGTTCTCGGGTGGCGCACCCTGGAATCGGACTCCCTCTGTGCCGCAGCTGCCAAGTCACCACAGCTCAGCAGCTCCTGTGTTGAGTGTCTGCCCCCTGGTGGTCAGTGCACATCATAGCTACCAATCAGACAATCCAACGGTCAGTCACTTTGGCCTTATATGTATAGATATGCATACATACACACATAAATTTTTAATTCAACATTCATTTCTTACTGCCACGAAATATTTACAAACGTGTTTAAAGTACTATGAGATCAAGAAAACCTTGAATCCCCAAATTTAGAAATTTTATATTCCACAATGTCTGACCCAAATGCTAAAAACTAGAAATTAACAACAAAAAGAAAGAAAGACAACTATTTAAAAGACTCTTAAATATTCTTCTAAATAACTTGGGGATAGAAGAAAAAAATCAAAATTCAAAAACAGCCCTTTATAAAATAACCATTGTGAAAACAGTGCATGGCACAGTCAGAGGGAAATTCATAGCCCTAAAACTCTACCTCTTGATGGAAGAAGCTGCAAGATAGCAAGGCCATGTTTTTCAATCTACTGCAAAGGCAAAAAATAGGAAGGCTTAGTTATGTAATTAGGAAATTGCTGCAGTGCATAGCGTATTTTTTCGTCTATAACAGTGATGGCGAACCTATGCCATGCATGTCAGAGGTGACACGCAAACTTATTTTTTTGGTTGATTTTTCTTTGTTAAATGACATTTAAATATATAAAATAAATATCAAAAATATAAATCTTTGTTTTACTATGGTTGCAAATATCAAAAAATTTCTATATGTGACATGGCACCAGAGTTAAGTTAGGGTTTTTCAAAATGCTGACACACTGAGCTCAAAAGGTTCGCCATCACTGGTCTACAAGATGCCCTCATGTATAAGACTCCCCCCACTTTTCCAACCCAAAATTAAGAAATTGATATTTTAAACATTTTGCTGGTTTTCCTCTTATGGCCTTCTGCTTTTTTGGCATCTTAAGGAGTTGTTCTTCCTGTTTTCTCCACTGTCTGATCATACACTCAGTGGGAGGAGGTCCAAATTGTCTCTCTGCAGCTCTATTTCTATGCTCTTTTGCATAGCTGATTACTTTCAGTTTGAATTTTGCAGAGTAAGACAATTGCTTACCGGTATTTATCTTTTTATTTTTTGACATCTGTATGGGCTCAGAATGCTCAGTCCCTGTTGCATCTGCACACTCTCCACCTCTACCTCCAATTACGGCATCAGCTGATGTCAGTAACAATAAGGCTCGTGATTAGAGGAAGTCTTACTGTTACTAACACCCGTGCAGCTCCCTCCTCAGACGACTTCCATGTATAAGACAGCCCTTGATTTTCAGTCTAACGATTTTAGAAAAAAAAAAAAAGCATCTTATACACTGAAAAATACGGTACCTTCTCGTTTAGATGAAGCTTTTGAAATCTCATTTAGTGAGTTCAAATACTTCCCGCCTAAGAATAAGTGACTCGAAGTGGGGATCAGCAGCAGTCACAACTTCACCCAAAAACAATCACTAACATCCTGTCTAGCCTCTTACATCTCAAGGATATGACCAGACCAAGAAAGAAAGCATCCTACCTTGCTTCCAAGTCAGGGGAATAGTGGGATAGGAGACTGACTTCTGTCTTTTCCTTCTTTGTTCACTGTGCCCACATGAATAGTCCTTGCTTTCTTTTTCAGTGTCTGGTGATGGATGCTCAACTAGGTTCATCCACATAGGCAGATTAGATAAGAGCAGGAAAAGCCCTTGACTCCACCCTAATTCTTTAGGGCAACTAAAATATCTTTAGGAGTATGTATAAATACTCAGCGTAAGTATGGAAGCTCCAAAAGTGTACAAGGGTCACAGGAATAGCTGCTTGGAAGTTTAAAATGCATCACTGAGGCAAGGAATGTGAAATAGGCAGGGAAATACAATGTGTGCATTGAATTCACAGGAAATGAGTTGATTCAATACACACTGTCAGGCACAGGAAAATAAGATATGAAGCATGTCTTCAGGGAACTCACAGCTGATAGGGGCTCTCATACAGCACTCATTAGAGCTCTCCCCTCAGTGGTAGGAAGAGTTGAAAGTGGAGTTAGCCCATGGAAAAGTTTATGTGAAACTATTTGAAAGGTCACAAAACACCGAATTCTATAATATTATTTTCACTAGTATGTGATCATAATAGTATCCCTAATGATATGCAGCAGGGGTCAGAAAACTATGGCCTGCTGCCTGTATTTGTAAATAAAGCTTTATTGGGACACAGCCAGGCCTGTTCATTCACATACTATCTCTGGCTGCTTTCCCCCTACAAAGGCACAGCCTGCAAAGCCTAAAATATTTACTACCTGGCCTTCACAGCGAAGTTTGTCAACCTCTCATCTGTAGTGTCATTCAAATGTTTCCTGGGTCACTCAATTCTGACTCTTCTTTCTTTTCCCTGTGGGGGGTGGAAATGTTTTCTTATGTGAAAATTGGTACCTTCATTCAAACAACTTCTTTATAATCATGTGAAAAATATGGGAGGGTATGTTCTTAACTGTTGTTACAATATATTTAATTACTAGAGGCCCGGTGCACAAAATTCATGCACTCGGAGGGGTAGGAGTCCCTCAGCCTGGCCTGTAGACAGCTGGCAGTCGGACACCCTTAGCGCTGCTGCAGAGGCGGGAGAGGCTCCCACCACTGCCGCTGCTCTCACCAGCCATGAGCCCGGCTTCTGGCTGAGCTGCACTCCCCCTGTGGGAGCGCACTGACCATCAGGGGGCAGCTCCTGCATTGAGCATCTGCCCCTTGGTGGTCAGCATGCATCATAGCAACCGGTCATTCTGCCATTCAGTCAGTTTGCATATTAGCCTTTTATTATATAGGATAGTTACATGCTAATATAATTAACACAGAAACAGTTATTTTTATTACTTTATATTTTCCTGGATTATTAGAGATGACTTTTTTCTTTTACAAATTAAAAAATGTATTCTACATATAGTAACCTACTCTTTTCTAGATGCAAGCTTTTTTCCTTACATTCTGACAATCCCTCTTGTAGAAGAAATAATTGCTTTGTGTCAAAATGACTTGCTTTATTCTGTTTTATTATTGCCAAGCAACCTCATCTTAAATCTCAAAGCCCTAACTTCTTTTAATAGACATAGAAGTATCTGAGTTCCAGGAATTTATATTAAGCTCTTACAAAGTGTATTATGAATGTAGCCCACACAAACACTGAAATATAACTCTGGGACAGCTGCATTAGACCCAAGGATGGTTTCAGTTACCATTTAATCTTTGAATATAGCAAATATCCAGGAGTGAAAACCCGTTTGAGAAACTAACATATTAGTTGGCATTGGATTAATCCCACGTATGCCTTTGTGATCATCAGAAACCTGCAGCCACAGCCATGTGGCCTAACCAAGATGACAGTGTGAACTTTCTTCTTCCCTGCCAAGGAGGACTTCACTTGTATTCTAAAAGTCATCACTTCACCTAGAACCAGCAGGTTCGCTACCCTTTGATATTTGAATTAGGTTGTTGGTTTTTTTTTGGGGGGGGGAGGGGTAATCCTTCGGTTTCTTTTTTAACTAGACCTTAGGAAACTATTTATAAGGCCCTAAAGAAATAAGAACTAAGCAAATACTAGTTTTGAAAATCCCAAAGATGGTCATACTTAAATATTCACAGTCTTCTTCATTATTGCCATTTGGACACATCCCTCCCCAAATCCCTGGCTTTTCTTCTAATAGTTTCTTCTAGTCACCATCCATTGAGTGGTTTGGGAAGTGTTAGGTCACCTTATATTGTCCCAAAATAGAAACGTAGAAGCAGCCTAGGGTAAGAAAGGCTATAGGGAGAAACATGTGCACTAACAGAAGATGATTCTGGAAAGTAGATGCAAGGGATGTTTTCAGTTCAAAGGAAGGAAGAATCCTGTTTAGTTAGAGAAAGGTACTAGAAAGATTCTTGCTAATTATGAATATATTTTATGTCCACACTTTATCTGAAGGGCTTACCCATTAGCAGTCTACTTCTGGGCACAGCCAGGATTTAAAGTCAGAATTGGTACTTTCCCTAGTAGTAGGTATTATAAATTGAATTCTATCCCCCTAAATTCACATATTGAAGCCCTAAACCCCAATACTTCAGAATGTGACCTTATTTGGAAATAGGATCACTGCAAATGTAATCAGTTAAGATGAGGTCATACTGGAGTATGGTGGGCCTCTAATCCAATATGACTGGTGTCCTTGTTTAAAGGGAAAATTTGAACACAGACATGTGCAGAGGGAGAATGTCATGTGAGGGTGAAGGCAGAGACCCGGGTAATGTACCCATAAGCCAAAGAAAAGCCCAAAATTGCCAGCAAGTCAACCAGGCGTAGAACAGATTCTCCCTCACAGCCCTCAGAAAGAACCAACCCTGCCAACACCTTGATCATGAACTTCTAGCCTCCAGAACTGCAATATAAGAAATTTCTGTCTCTTAAGCCCTATAGTTTATGATGCTTTATTACAGCAGCCCTAGCAACTTTATACAGTAGAGTTCCCATCAGATTCTCAGTCAGCACCACTCTAGATCACAGGGCAACCCCCTAGGTTCATTCCTTCTGCAGACCACTCTGGAGAAAACTCAGGTCAACTGTATTAAGTTAGTGTTCCTATATAAGGTAATGGTTAGTTCACTTTTCCATTCCTCTACTAAAGCAGCTATTTCTCAGCTTATTAATTTTTCACTTCTGGCTTCCAAACTAAAGTTCTTTAGTAAATTTTAAAAGACATACATTCATTCCCTCATTTGATTGGAATGAATCAAATGTGTGAGATGCGGGGGGGGGGGCGGTGGACACTAGTTTCAAACTTCAGATAACGAGAATACTCACATGATACTTTTCTAAGTCAGGATATGCATAATTATCTCTAGTTTATAATCTCGACTTCTATTTCATTATTTTTCTCCTGATGAGAACAATAAATATACAAGGACCCACCAAATCTCTATATTTAAGGAGTTTTGTTTCATCAGGCCAAAGAAATCTCAAATATGAATTATTCAAATTCTCTGTCAAAAAGTAAAATTAAAGTAATGAAAGAATACTAACAAAAGATTAATAGTCAACTTTGTGAGAGAAAAGGGTATGGAGACTTCGGCTATGACCAAATTCACAAGACATGAATAAAATGGAAAGAATGTACACATAATAAGGTAAAACATATATGTTTTCTATATTGAGCATGCTAAGTGATTTAGTGGTATCAAGTATTCAATTGCACAATCTTATAAGGTAGTAGTACCTCTTGCACACCCCTACTGGGGATCCAACCTGCAACACAGGCATGTGCCCCTGACAGAAATCGAACCTGGGACCCTTGGGTCTGCAGGCCGATGCTCTATCCACTGAGCCAAGCTGGCTAGGGTTTATTTGGTTTATAAAGACAAAGAGTCCATAAGGAAAGATTCTGTATGTACTTAGCATTAATAATAACAGGTAAAAAGGAAATCTATGACCTAAGTAGGAGAGACTCATTGTTTTCCAAGGCAGCTAACAAACGTTAGGCAAAGGCACAGATTATACAAAAATAGATTAATTCCTATCCCAAATCCAAGGCCAAATTGTGAAGCCAGTGAAACTTAGGTTCTGTGTCCTGATGCCTCATTTTGTGCTCCTATCTTTAATAAAACCACCCATAAAAAATTAAAAAGAAAGGAAGAATCTCTTTGAAAAATAAAAATAAAGCATTTCAGGGAACAATTTGGAATATGAAAGTTCAGCCGTAGAAAATCATTTGCCAGCACAGTGTGCACCACGGGGTTTGCAAGATATTAACTGCAATTGGCACTTCTGAGGCTGGTGTGAGATGTGCTGTCCCTCATCTCAGAGTTGCTGCTGACCTGCTTTCTTCCTGACCACCCCACCAGAAAAGAGGAGAAAACTTTGAATTTGCTCTAAGTAGTTACCAGAGTACTTTTAATTGAAGGATAATGTGTTTTCGTTAAAATTATAATGGCAGTTTTCTTTCTTACATACTTTATATCAGTGAGCTATTCTGACCTAGATTGAACAAAATTTGGGCCTGACTCATTTTTCTATTAATACAGTAATAATCCCTCATGAATATTCATAATAACTTTATTCTTGCTGTTTTTATACATCTCCCTTAGATGGAAGCATCTTAAATTTTCCATTTTATCATGGAAGAAGTAGGCATAGTAAATTTCAAACAGTTAATGTAAAGTTTTACCAAACTTGGGTTAGTTACCTTTATTGATTTTTGTGTAAACATAGTTAATTCTCAAATGAAACTTAAGCCAAATGAGTCCCAGTCTTTGAAGACTATCTAATACATCAATTCTTCCCACTCCATAATGTCTCTCTTCCTCTAGTAAAATCATTGTGTATTCAATTGTTAGCTGCTCAAATGTTCTAGTTTCAGTGTATTTTTCAACAAATATTTATTGGTACCTTCCTATATGATGAACAATGAATTAGAACTGGGGATACAATGATAAATAAGAAGTGATCTGACCCCCTGAGGGTGTCAGGGTGAGAAGGACAGATAAATCTAACCAAATTGGTGGTATAACAGAGGCAGTAACTGAATGCTTTGGAAGTACTGAGGAACTCACCATTAATCTGTTTAAGGGATTTAGGAAAGACTTCAAAGAAATAATCATTTTTGGATTGGCTCCTGAAGAATAAGTAGGAGATTTCCAGGTTGAGAAGCCTGGAAGAAAAAACTCCAGCTTTGAGATTATAAAATGTTCAGAAAGAGTAATTGATTAAAAATTTGAAATGTAAACTTAAATACATCAGTCAAAAATTGAATGAGAATAATACAAATAAAATACATGGAAATAACTGCTTCTACAAAGGGGAGAAAAAAATGGGGAAAGAGATTTCAAGTTTATCTATAATGATTACTTCTATATATATTAAAAACAAATTTGATAAGATGTTAATCATTAGCAATTATGGCTTATAGGTACAAAGGTATTTATTATAATTTGTCTCTGTATTTTCTATATATCTATTTTTTTTCAAAATTAAAAAGAAATAATTAACACCAAAAATAATAAAGGAATGTATTTTATTTATTCTGAAGTGAAGGTTAAGGAAGCTAATAAATTCAATTAGAAGAAAGAGCAAGATTATCGTTTTTCTATCCCTTATATGAAAAAGTTTCCCAACTCATAAATTGTAGATCTCCTAGGACATCCTGAAATTTTTCTTGGTCTACTTCCAAACCATTTGCCAAACCAATACCTTCCCTCTCTGAACCCTAACCCCCACCCCTCCAACTTCCACCTCCTCAATCAAGAATGTTGAAATTAGCCCTGGCTGGTATGGCTCATGGTAAGAGCATCCTCCTGTACACCAAAGGATTGTGGGTCAGATTCACAATGAAGGGCGCATACCTGGGTTGCAGTTTCCATCCCCGGACTCCATTCCCCCAGTCTGGGTGTAAGCAGGAGAGTAACAAATCTCTCTCTCTCTCTCTCTCTCTCTCTCTCTCTCTCTCTCTCTCTCTCTCCTCTCAGGGAAGAAAAGTTTCATATTAAATTAATAAGTTGATGATTAAATCAGGTAGGTCAAATTCTGTAGGCAAAACTATATAGTACAAGACTGAAATGAAAATAGCTTCATTTCAATGGAGAATTTGACTCAAATTCTTTTCTAGAATTATGTTCTTTTACATAATTTTTTTTTTAGTTTCTTTATTGGTTAAGGTATTACAAATTCTTTCAGTCAAAGATGCTCCCAATACCACTCTGTCACCTTCACCTTGTTGTTGTGTGGAAAGCTATTGTGGCTTATGTACCTGGTGTTCTTTTGATTGATGTTCTATTTTCATCATGTAAATAATAAACAAATTGTTCACTCTGACCATTATTCTAACATAATTTTCTCAATTATTTGTTCTCCAAGGAGTACTTTGGATATATATAGTTGTATTTCCTCATATTTCAGTCACATCCTAACTTTTATTGTCACTCCTCAGATATCAGGACAATCCTCAAAACTCATTTCTGATGAAAACTTCTCTGACTAGATCCATTAGATAAGTCTTCCATAATGTGCTTGTTAGCACATCTGTGAAAGTTTTCATATTCCAAAACCAACTTCAACTCAATTTGAATTTTGTTTAATCCTATAAATATTTTTGCAACACATACTTTCATAGAGCACTCCACTTGGGGAAGGAATACAAAGAGAAATAATTTATGTCTTCCTAAATTTTATCTTCTGAGGAAACCAACATTGTGATGAGCACTATACTGTATCCAAGGTTTGCACACAGTACTGAGGAAAGGGGGATTAGTCTGACTTTGCAAGGTGACTTTGCAGAGGAAGTGATACTTGAGCTAGGTATTGAAGGATGCGTTAGCCACATGCAAAATGTAGTAAAGGCATGAAGGGAAGAGAGGCTAGATCTTGAGGACAAAGAATTGGGAAAGTGACATAACTAAATATATGTCTTGGAAACTCATCAGTGTTTATAGGTGGTGGCAGTGTGACTCATGCTCATTACCTCCCTCTTTACCATAAACCTAACCACCAGGGTGTCACACAAATTTTCCAGGAGGGAGAGGATCTAGCCTTAAACACCAAAGGAAAGTGCCAGAGAGGAAAGATGGAGTATGAAGTATCATGGTGTTAAGATGATGAGGAAAAACAAAAGAAAGTTGAGGGAGAACAGAGTATATGCAGACATCCAGTGGTTAAGAGCAAGAGTATGGTGTAGCTTATCTCTGCTGTGTATGGGCAAGACTTCCATCAGCACCTGTAGCCTTTTTGCTTGAGGGCTTTCTTTGGCTGCTATACCCTTCTCTGTGTGTAGGCTAGAAGTGGCAGAGAATTCAAAGCCCCTAGCAGCAGTCCTCAACCAAAAACTGGTAGGAATTGGTAGATCAATACTCCAACTCTCTTTCCCCATGAATGGAATATCTTTGAGATACATGTTTTACATCCCCAACCAAATTAAGCTCTAGTTGCCCAGAGAGGACACCCTTGATAATGCATCCTTTATTGGCTGCCTTCCCTTCCCTGTCTTACTTTCCCACCCCTGAACTAGAATTTCATAGGATCGATCACCTCTCAAAGAAATGACTTGTACTTGCACCCTCTCCCATATGTTGATTAGAAGAAAGTAGCTGTGAGGGAATAAATGAGAATAGAGATGTGAAAGGTTGAAAAATAAATATGAAAATTAAAACAAGAGACAAGAAAGATGAAAAGAAAACTTCCCAAGTCCTGGAAGAGATGAAACAGCAGAATCTAATCATAGATATCTTAAAGCAGAGGTTTTAACTTTGGCTGCACATTAAAATTACAAACAAACCAGTACCTAGGTCCCACACAGAAATTCTGATTTACCTGATCTGGATGGGGTTTGGGAACATAAGGTATTTTATAAAAATTTCCCATGTGGTTCAAATGTATAGCCAGGTTGAGAACCACTGTCTGGAAGGGACAAAGACACTGTTCAAAAGGTGGCAGGGACACAACAATTATAAACATACAGAGTCTGTCTTCTGCCTCTTCTGCCCCTTGAAGCCTGGCGTTATGCTGCTGTGATATTCAGTATTGTGATCAGGGGATTAAGTAGAAATGCATACTTGTAAGAGCAAGTAGCTGAAAACAATGGGAAAGGAGGGAGAAACAAAAAGAAAGGTAGCTGAGTATTAAATAAAGTTCTCCATTACTCTTGAAATCTTTACAGTGAGATTGGGTCTTTCTTTTAAATATGACCTCAGCATGATCTAGTATTTTTCAGGTTCAAAAAATAGTAATTTCTATAAACATTTGATCTACAAGTTTTGTAAGAGAAATGAACAGAGCAAATGTACCTAAGAAAACATATGGCTGGATCTGGGAGTTGCTTTTGCTTCACTGGGGACAAATCCAATAAACTAGATGACTGTTATTTATTACTAGAGACCCGGTGCACGAAATTCATGCATGGGTAGGGTCCCTAGGCCTGACTAGTGATCAGGGCCGATCAGGGCCTTCTGGCTGCCAGCCGGGGCCTTCCTTCCCCGGCTGCCACTGCCAGCCAGGGCCTTCCCTCCCCAGCTGCTGGCTGCTGGCCAGAGCCTTTTTTCATTCCACACCACCCCCTGGTGGTCAGCACACATCATAGCGAGCGGTCGAACTTCCTATCTCCCAGTGGAACTCCTGAGGGGACACTTTGCATATTAGCCTTTTATATATATTGATGATCTCTAGTGTCCTGGTTTAGTGTGGAAAAATAATTTCCATATGATTTTGGACAAGCTCTTAAGGAAAATAATAACATTGGTCAATGTTTGTTGAGGAACTGGGTTGGCAGGGAGACTCATGATGGGAATAGATTGAGGATTGGCCCCAAGGATCATCGAGTGAGGAGCCAAGGGTTCTTACTTTAATGAATGGGAAGGAAATAAACATTGTAATAAATGCAAATCCCCCAAAATTTATCTCCTCGAAGAGGAGGATAAAAATTAGTGATACATATTACATTAGTATCCCCCAAAAGGAATCCACATCAAATTTAGAACTAGAAGACAAATCAAGTTAACTTTTATTCTTTAGCTATTCATCATTTGTATCATTAAACTAGAGGCCCGGTGCACAAAAATTTGTGCACTCGGGGGGAGGGGGGGCCCCTCAGCCTGGCCTGTGCCCTCTCGCAGTCTGGGACCCCTCGGGAGATAATGACCTGCTGGCTTAGGCCTGCTCCCGGGTGGCAGAGGGCAGGCCCAATCCCTAGGTGCAGCCCCTGGTCGGGCTCAGAGCAGGGCCCATTGGGGAGTTGGGGCGCTGCCCCCTGTCATGCACAGAGCTGCAGGGCGATCAGGGGTTTGGTCGCTGCCCCCAGTCACACTGATCCTGGTTCTGGGAGGTCTCCTTACTCCGCTGATCCCGGGGCCAGGACCCCTCTCGCTCTGCTGATCCCAGGCCAGGAGGCCTCTCGGCTCCGCTGATCCTGGGGTCCAGAGGCCTCCCGGTTCTGCTGATCCCAGGGGCCGGGAGGCCTCTCAGCTCCGCTGATAACCTGGACAGGGAGGCCTCTTGGCTCCGCTAATCCCAGGGGCCAGGAGACCTCTCAGCTCCGCTGATAACCTGGGCAGGGAGGCCTCTCGGCTCCGCTGATCCAGGGGCCAGGAGGCCTCGCGGCTCCGCTGATCCTGGGCCGGGAGGCCTCGCGGCTCCGCTGATCCCGGGCCAGGGGCCTGTCTCCTCCACTGTTCCCGGGGCACTGAGGCCTCTCTGCCCTGCAGCTTCAGGGCTGTTTGGCTCCGCTCCGCTTGGAGCCTGAGTATGCAAATTAACCGCCATCTTTTAGCTTCTATAATTGAAACATTGTATCTTTTGGAGTTGTTGCTTCAGGAGCTCAGAGCCCCCCAGCTGAAGACGGGGAACCTTGGCTTCCTCATGCTGGGGCAAGCAAGCCTCCCTGTTCGCATCAGCTGCCATCTTGGCTGCCAGTTAATTTGCATATCTCGCTGATTAGCCAATGGGAAGGGTAGCGGTTGTACGCCAATTACCATATTTCTCTTTTATTAGTGTAGATTACCATTTTAGAGACAATTGGTGGTGAATGACACTGTATGGTGCAATGGAAAGAGTTAAACTTTGAAGCCAAACACACCGGGATACGAATCTCAGGTTACTAGGTGTGTGTTCTCGTGCCTATTCCATTGAGTTGTTGCCAGGATTAAATGAGGTAAAGAAATACAGAGCAGCTGAAACTGGTTTGGCTCAGTGGATAGAGCGTCGGCTTGCAGACTGAAAGATCCCAGGTTCGATTCCGGTCAAGGGCATGTACCTGGGTTGTGGGCACATCCCCAGTAGGAGATGTGCAGGAGGCAGCTGATCGATGTTTCTCTCTCATCGATGTTTCTAACTCTCTATCTCTCTCCCTTCCTCTCTGTAAAAAATCAATAAAATATATTTTTTTAAAAAAAGAAATACAGAGCATGTGCCTGGTGCATAGCATTTGCTCAATAAAATGAACCAGCAGTCACTATGGTAGCAGTAGTGTTAATATTAATTACTACCCTTTCTGGGCCTCACTTTCTTTATCTGTAAATGAGAAGTATAAGACTCACTTTGTAAGGGTTTTGAGAATACATTTTCAAATGAAATAACTTATTTAAAATACCTGAGTATTATAGATGTCCCCACCGGGTGTGTGGCTCAAAGTAGGCATTCAGTTAATGTAGTGGTTATTATTATTGGTGTGCTTTTGTTTGCCAAGGACCTCATGATCTTCCCTCACTGATCCCAGTCCCTACTCACTGGACATGTCCTCAAAGATCTCTGGGGGTGGGCTATTTGGCCAGGTTTTCTGGACCATAGTTATTGCTTTACCCCAGGGCACAAAACCTGCAATTAGAAATGTGTATCATGCTCATGAAACAGCAGTTAGGAAGCTGGTTTGGTTTGGTCCTCATTCTGAGTTCTCTTTCCCTGATTCCTTGGGCACTCCTTCCCCCCACTGGCACTCTTTTTTCTAAGTGAATTTATTGGCACTCTTTAACTGTTACCAACCTCCTTTAAGTCATTGCTTAAATACAAGTATTTTTATCTGAGGGGAGGAAGTAGGATTATTGCTTAAGACAAAGTCCTCAGGCAGTTGTATTTAGAGATTGTGGTATGGTGAAATCTCTGTTCTGGAAAGGACTCTGCAGCCTTTTGCTTGGGCAATGGAAAAAGCAGCCCAAGGAACAGGTAAAATGGGGGAGAACCAAAATCCTGGTCCTGCAGGATGAGCCAAATGGTATCAGGGGAGTGGTGAAAAGTGGAAACTGCTTTTTGTGTTGTAGTCTATTTATAAACCTGAAGTAATCTCCATTTTTCTGGAGAGGGCCTTTACTCTGAAATAAAATAAATCTCAGCTTTGGTTAAACACCTTTATTGTGAATTTGTGAAGCACCTGAATTTACAAGATGTGGCTCCTGAGAAAGCAAATTGTACAGAAAGATCTGGCTCATGATGACAACCCCAAGCACAAAAGAAATAATCATTTCCTATTCCACTCAGATTGCTGAGTTTGCTATCTTTTTTATTTATCTTAAATTTCTTTTTACTTTAATCCCAACTAGCAATGAGTATAAACTAAACGTGGCCTAACTTTTTAAATTAACTATTAAATCCTACAGGACTATTAAATCCTAAAGGACTCCTATTTTCCATTTCCTGTCTGTTGTCCCAACTAAACACAATTAATGATACATAGCTTGATTCTATCAGCTCACTTTTTTAAAAAATTATATTTATCTTATCTTCTGGATAGTAAACTAATGGATGTCCATTGTAAAATAAATGTAAAAATTTCACAAAAGCCAAGGAAGAAAGAAAAATCACTCATAGTCCCACCAGAGAAACAAACACTATTAATACATTGGTGAAGATCATTCCTGTATTTTTCTGTGTATTTGTATGTTTTATTTAATCAGGATCATAGTAGACATTGCTTTTGTGATCACATTTCAAAGTAATTTAGTGTCTTCTCAACATGATTCTTCTGCTGCATAGCATTCCATCAAATGATTAATTTAGATAGCCAATCTCAAATCATTGACAATTGGGGATATTTCTAGGTATTTTTGCTATGTTAACACTTCAGGGAACATTCCTGTACATGCATTTGGCACATCCATGATTATTTATCCAGGATAAATTCCAAGAAGGGAATTTTCTGTGCAAATGGCATGTTTATTTTAAAAGGGCTTTTTAAAGTATGTTTTTATTTTGTAGAAGCTACCACAAGTACAACTAAATGACTAGTCTTGTAATTATTTTTCAAATCACTGACTTCCCAAGTAGTCAGTAAGTGCCAACATTTTGGCTTCCAATCTACATCTCTCTCACTGTCTTTCACATCTGAAAGAAGTGTAAAAATCTTTAGTCAAGAACATGTGTCTGTGTTTTTAGTTTGGGAAACATGGTAGCCATACCATATGCCATGAAAGAAAAACTGTTCTGTAAAGTCCCAGACATTTGCACATCTAATACAGATGTTCCTTATAGCCAGTAACTTCTACAAGGGCAGGCATCTCATATCAGCTTACCCCTGTGTCTGCAAACATTGCATAGCGTCTGGCACATAGCAGAAGCTGAAAAACTACTTCTTGAATGAACGAATGAATTGATCACCTGATAAGGATTACATCAATTTACATTCCACCAATAATGAGAGGAGCTTATATCTTATAACCTCATTCAGCTAACTTTTAGGCAAAAATTCTACATATTCCTTCAATTCACAATTGTTTCAGAAAATGTATTTTAACAGCTTCAGCAGATAAAACTAAAGGAGTCACTCAGTCTCACCAAAGTTAAAAGCATGTGATGTTAATTGACCTGTTTTATATGTCACTCTAGAGCACTAACCAGTAAAAATATGATGTAAGCCGCTTATGTAATTTCAAATTGTCTAGTAGCCATATTTTAAAAATAAAAAGAACTGAGTGAAACTAATTTTAATAATATCTTTTATTTGATCCAATATATCTAAAGTATTATCACTTCAACATGTAGTAAATATAAAAACTTTTTAATATGTTACATTCTCTTTCTCATACTGTGCATTTTACACTTTGTGCACATTGCAACTCAGACATTAAATTTTCATCAGAAATTCTTTACCTGTGTTTAGATTTTGTAACATTTATAGTTATTCCATACTCAAAGTGTTCCAAATACTCATACTTAAGTTCTTCCAAATATACTACAAAGTTTTCCAATAACTGAGTCAAGTATCACTTTTTTAATTTTAATTCAAATAAAATAAAATTCAGTTCCTCAGTGGCACTAGTCATACTTCAAATGCTCAATAGCCACATATAGCTAGTGGCTGCTGTATTGGACAGCATTGCAGAAGCCAGCCTTTTAAATGAGTGTCTTTTGTATGACCTATTCACATATAACAACTTACTGCATGAATTAGACCTTATTACCTCTGTTTTCAGATGAGGACATGGAGGCTCTAAGTTCTCACTTATAAAAGATCACACAGCTAGGAATTAGGTCAGGCTCAGACTAGGCATTTGGACCCCAGACGCTGAACCCTTTCCCCTGTTCCACTAGCTGAAAAAATCAGCAAAACAAACATCTGTGTTAGGTGTGCAAATATCTGGGACTTTCCTAGACACTTTGCTTTCATGACATATGGTTATGGCTATCATGTTGCCCAAATTAAAACATAGACACATGGTTTTGACAAAAGATTTTTGCACTTCTTTCAGGTGTGAAAGACAGTGAGAGAGACATCATTTGGAAACCAAAATGTTAGAAATTGAGGAACTTTCAATAGTGTATGCAGTGGTTTCCAACTTCTTTTAAGCAGCAAAAACATTTTGCTTCTGAGATCTTAGAAGGAACAAAGATTACCCAGCAAAGCTCTCATTTAGAATTGAAGGTCAGATAAAGATCTTCACAGACAAGAAAAAGCTAAAGGAGTTCATCACCACCAAACCAATATTACAGAAAATGTTAAAGGGTTTTCTTTAAGAAAAAGAAGAGGAAAAAAAGCTTGAAAAATATAAACAATAAAATGGCAATAAATACATACCTATCAACAATTGAAGCTAAAAATCAAAATAAATGAACAAAATAAACTTTTGAATAAAATAGAACAGAGGCATAAAAACCTGGAATAGATCCGAAGAATCTCAGAGGGAAGAGTGGGGCGGGAAGAGATTGATTAACCAAAGAACTAATATGCATATATGCATAACTCATGGACACAGACAATACTGTGGTGAAGGCCTGGGGCAGGATGGGATCCAGGTGGAGGCAGTCAGGGGGAGAAAGGAGGGGACATCTATAATACTCTCAACAATAAAGATTTAAAAAAACAGAAAGGCCTTCCCTTTCTAGCCAAAGAACCACAAGAGGGACAGCATAGCAAAACAGAAAACTTCTAGACAATAACCATTCTGCTCCAGCTAAACATCATAGAGAATACTGCAGCCCCTATTTTCATTAGCAAAGGCCAAGTGGGAAACCCATACTTCCAACACACCAGGCTGTAACGAGGCACCAAAAGGTCCCCAACAGGGTTTATCAGAGGAGGCCAAGTGAGGAGCCAGGACCTTCATCTCAACCCAGCAGTAACGAGGCTCCCCCACCGCTCAGTGTCAGTGGAGAACATGGGGAAACGTTCTCAAAATGATAAAAGTATAGAAACAGAGAATAAATTAGTGATTGCCAAAGGAATGGATGGTGTGGGGAGTGCGGTGGGTAAAACTATGAATGGGCAGCATAAGGAAAATATTTGTGGTAATGGAACAGTTCTATATCTTGATTGTGCTTTCTTTAATCCGTCTTTATTTAAAAATTAAAAAAAAAAACAATGATCAGATTGAACCATTCAAATGTCAGTTAGAATATGGAGTAACTGAAATTTTCATTCACTGCTGGTAGGAGCATAAATTGATACAATCATTTTGGAAAATAGTTTGGCCATACCTACTAAAGCTAAATATATATGTGTGCGAGCATGTGTGTACATGGAACTCTATTCCTCAGTATATACTCAAGTGGAATGAGAGCATATGTCTACAAAAAGATATGTAAAATAATCTCATCGTACTTTTATTCATGATATCCAAAAACTAGAAACAACTCAATATCCAAGAACATTAAGATGGACAAGTAAATTGAAGTCTATTCATACAATAGAAATGAGCCTGCCCTGAAAATATCTGACTACTTCTACACACAATCACACATTGGAACCTTAGAGACATTTTGTTGAGTGAAAGAAGCTGGACACAGAAGAACACATATCGTTTGACTCTATTTATGTGAAATTCAAGAACTGGCAAAACCAACCCATAGAGGTGATAGAGGTCAGAACACTGATGATCTCAGGCAAGGGCTATAGGTATTCACTAGAAACGGGCATGAAAGAACCTCCTGGGGCTAGGGAAATGATATCTTACTCTGTGCTATGTCTACATGGGTGTATACCTATGTAAAAATTCATCAAGCTGTGCACTCAAGATTAGAGCACTTTACTGTCTGTAAGTAAACCTCAATAAAAAGTAAGAAACAAAAGAAACTACAAATCAAAGCACTGGTCTTGATGGACTGCTCTGCAATGTCTGGGCTATTGGGCCACTTTGAATGGGGCACAGAAGTGAGGATCTGTATGTGATGGACACAGATACACCTGCCTGCTCTTGGGGGCCACCTGCATGGAATGCCTGGCCCACCTTTGCCACCTCCCTTGGTGGCATCATTTTAACCCCAAACCCAGTGTCCTTGACTCCTTGCCCCAAGCAGTGGTTATGTTGTGCTATACATTTACTCACCTCTGTTAAATAAGTTATCTGTTTATAAATATTTGCAGGGGGAAATGTGGCACAGTGCTTAGATGTGTGGATGTGAAGTCAGATTGCCTGTGTTTGAATCCTATTGTGTCACCTACTCACCCTACTTTGGGCAAGACCTTAAGCTCTGTGGCTTTTCAATTTCTCCTTCACAGTGGGTTATAATATCCAGTAATAATGTGAAGGAGAATAGGTAAGATAGGTACAATAATACACAGTTCTCCCACTTGGGGATAAGAAACAAACCTGGTTCATTCCCGTGTCCCTAGCACTTAACACCATGCTTGCCACATAAAAAAATTACCAGTATAACATGATAATTCAAAGGAAGGACTTTGGCCCTCGATCTCAGTGTGGGGCGTGCAGGAGGCAGCCAATCAATGATTCTCATCATTGATGTTTCTATCTCTCTTCCTCTCCCTTCCTCTCTGAAATCCATAAAAACATATTTTAAGAAAGGAAGGACTTTGGAGCCACACACATCTGGATTCAAAACCCAGCTCTACCACTTGCCAACTATGTGGCTTTGGGCATGTGTTTTAACTTTTCTGATATCAATCTCATTGTTTATAAAATGAGAGAATTGGATGACATAATTCAGAGGAAATGCTTAGCACAGTATCTGCTACATAGTAGAGGAGATAAGAAATAATATATATATATATATATATATATATATATATATATATATATATATATATATATAATCTCCGAAAAATAAATATCTGTTTAACTGAATTGAACTGTCAAGGAGTTATAGTTGAATCTAGAAAGTGGACAACTGTACTTCTTTGAGAGCCTGAACCTGAGGTCTGCACGGGGTTTAGAAGAAAATATTTGCCCCAGAGGGCCCACCATAGCTGAAAGGTATAATGGACTAGTTGAGGGAGGTAAACTTCTTTTACTTCAGACTCAGCCTGTGGGGCAGAAAAGATGTGAGTTGCTTCCATAGGGACAACATGGGTAAGCTGGAGGGAGGGGAAAGAAAAGCTGTCCTTTCCATGCCCTCCTTCTGCGTAAAGGCAAGCCACTGTGCAGAGGCTGGTGTGTGGCACTGGGCCACTGAGGGGTATTGATTTGTTCTTTCCAGGAAGAAATGCACATTTTTCATTTTGTAATAGACTGTCTTGTTCTGGAAGGTAACTGCTGTGACTTTGAAATAACACGCTGTGTGTTTTAGGTGTTGGCTGCTTTGGAGGGAGGGTGAGCTGTTTTGATGAAGTGGATACAAAGAAGAGCTCTGTTCTGGTACCAAGATTAATGGAGGGAACGTCCTTAGTCCTGTTCCCTGCCTTTTCCTCGCTAGACTCTGGTGGCACGTGATCTCCTCAGAGCTCATTATGACTAACTAGAGCCCAGTGCACGGATTTGTGCACCAGTGGGGTCCCTCTGCGTGGCCTGTGGGGATAGGGCTGAAACCAGCATGCAACATCCCCCAAGGGATGTAGTAGTGTGGGAAGCAGCAGACAGCCAGGGAGGAGCCGCTCCTGGTCATCCTGGTCAGCTGAGCAGCGTTCTCCCTATGGGAGCACACTAACCACCAGGGGCAGCTCCTGCATTGAGTGTCTGCCCCCTGGTGGTCAGTGCACCTCATAGCAACCAGTCGTTCCTGGTCATTCAGCTGTTAGGGTCAATTTGCATATTATCCTTTTATTATATAGGATAATAAATAGCTGCTTAACTGAATTGAACTGTCAAGGGGTTATAGTTGAACTCAGAAAATGGACAATTGTACTTCATTAAGAAATCTGAACCTGAAGTCTGCATGGGGTTTAGAAGAAAATATTTGCCCTCAGAGGAGACATCATAGCTGAAAGGTATAATGGACTAGTTGAGGGAGGTAAACTTCTTTTACTTCAGACTCAGCCTGTGGGACAGAAAAGGTGTCTTCTCCCATCTAGCCACCTGTGTCATTCTGTAGGGTGGTTTGAAAATTCCCTACTCCAGTATCACTTCACCTGGCACCAGTCCCTTTCCCAAACATTTCCACATCACTGTCAGATTTTGTCCTCACCACAACAGCCCCATGACTAGTATACTGACCTGTTTTGCCACTGAGAAAACTGAGGCACAGGCGGTAGAAATGGAGGACAAAGGAATGAGAGCTAGCCAGCCTGAAAAAGGGGGAGCTGCAGGGGCACTTGGGACCTAATTAATCGCTTAATTAGTTAAGTAATGCTATATAGCAGATAGTGCTTTTTCTATTAAGAAATAGACAGGATTAAATGCATGCATACAAGTCCTTTGGTTGATCTCTCCCCCTTCCTCCCCACCTTCCCCTACCTTCCCTCTGAGGTTTGACAGTCTGATCAATGCTTCTCTGTCTCTGGATCTGTTTCTGTTCATCAGTTTATGTTGTTCATTATATTCCACAAATGAGTGAGAACATGTGATATTTATCTTTTTCTGGCTGGCTTATTTCGCTTAGCATGAGTGGAGGGGTGGGGGGGCAGTGGGGGATAAGGACACATATGTAATATCTTAATCAATAAAGAAAAAAGATAATTTACACTAGTAAAAAAAGAAATAGACAAGAGAAATAGATATATTGAAATGTTGGGAACTTAAGTTAGATACTTAGGAACTCGTCCCCCAAATATACTGCCACTACTTGGTGAATTAGAGATTCCAAAAAGTTGTGCTAAATATAATTTGCTTCTATATTCATGAGGTTATTCATTAACTATCTCTGTAAATATCTATTGCATGCCTGTTCAGTATAAGACATGCTGGAGAAATGGAAAAATGGAGGAAAAGCATGTGATCGCAGGAAGTTTACTATATAGTAGAGAGGATTTTAAGATACACAAAACAGAATATGGAAAGTGACCTTAGGTTTTAGAGGAGAAAGAGGCCCATGGGAGCAGTAAGCGATCCCAGGAAAGATTTCCTGAAAGGCACCTCTGAGCCTGGAGGAGCTCAGATTGGCACCAACAGAGAGGGCACGGGACCCCACCAGAGAAAGGGCCTGGGATACAGAAACACATGAGTTTGCAAAGCATGGGGCTTTCTCAAAGTGTCAGAATGACTACAGTTGGGCCTGTTACTATCCAGGCCTATTTTAGAATGCTCGAGGAGAGGAACATGAACTTGATGATCTCACATTGTGGATTCTCCCCGTTTGGGTTATGCACTGTGCAAGTTCAAAGCAGTGTCTGTGTGCTTTCTGGTAGCACTGGTCCAGTTCTTTGTGGCTAGGATGTGGCAGAGGGGAGAACCTTCCAACCAAGCAGGTTTCGCACCATCCAAGACTTGTGCAGCGCCGTTTGGTGAGCCCCAACGTGGATAACGGTGCAGTTCTGGCCTGAGAGCACACCTGTTTAGCTTTATACCAGGTGCCTATTCTGCTGGCCAGCTTCACTATGTGACCTTTTTTGTTTGTTTTTTGTTATTTGTTATTAATCCTCACCCGAGTATATTTTTCCATTGATTTTTAGAGAGAGTGGAAGAGAGAAGGAAAGACAGAGGGAAACATCAATGTGAGAGAAACACATCGATTGGTTGCCTCCTACATGCACCCCAACCTGGGCCCGAGCCGGGGAGGAGCCTGCAACCGAGGTACGTGCCCTTGACCGGAATCGAATCCGTGGCCCTTTGGTCTGCAGGCCGATGCTCTATCCACTGAGCCAAACCAGCTAGGGCTAAGTGACCTTTTTTTATTGTTGCCCTACTCGAGGGATAAACCTGGAAGTGATTTATAAACTCCCTTTCCAGCAGGCTGTGGGAGAGGGGGATTAAGACGCCACCTGGTTTCTGCCCTCATGAAACTACTGACCGCAGTGGCCTGGAATGTCCTCTGCTGTTACTTTTAAGCCAAGTAGTTGGGAATTAGTCATCACCTCAAATTTAATATGCGTGTTTCTGGGCCTCCTAACAGAAAACTTTGCTCGGTACACATGCAATATACTGCAATAGACTTACCCTTGTGTGCCACATGCAATAAAACTGTGCTGTTTTATAATAGTTGCTCATAATATAGTCCAGGATGATGGATCACCTTGATTCTTCAGCTGCTATTTCAGTCTCCAAAAAAGAACTGCTTCAGAGATCCTTTCCCACAGATAGGCTTGGGTCAGGATTGGCCCTTACCTGTATACTCTCCCCACAAACCCAGAGCAATCAGGCTGTTCTCCCACTATCAGCAGGAAGGACCTAAGAGGCTTGCTAGCATGTGAGGAATGCCCAAAGGATTGAGGCTTGTTAGTTGCCACGGTCCTAGTGCTTCCTGGACAGCGAGTGCGGCCCCTGGCCTCTACTGTACCCTGCTACTCGGTTCTGTGGACTCATCTTCTTTACTGCACAGCTGCCATTTTGACCCTGTGCCTCTCACCTCCCTGGCTGCTCAGTCTCTCTGTCTGCTCATCCCCACCCTTCCTAGAGTTCCTGCAGCCCTTCTAGAAAGAGACAGTTCCCCAGTTCCTGGCATCTGTTTCTGTCCAATTGCAGCAGCTTATAGGAGAACCACATAGTCCACCTCTTCCAACACATTCTTGTACTTGGTTCCAATCCTCGCCTCAGCAATCTGGACATGTTCTGCCTTTGAAAACCTCTACTGCCTGTTGGTCTTACTGACACCATGTCCATGTGTAAAAACCCTATGAGTCAGCAGTCCCACCCCTGGAGGAACTGAAAACAGGGATACAGACTGACCTCTGTACATGAATAATCACAGAAGCACTGTTCGCAACAGCCAAAAGGTGGGAATAACCCAGGTGCCTATCAGCAGATGAATGGATAACCAAATTGTAGTATATCCATATGATGGAATATTATTCAGCCATAAAAAGAATGAAGAACTGACACATGCTATATAGCATGGATGAACTAAAAACATTATGCCAAGTGAAAGAAGACAGACACAAAAGGCAAATATTATATGATTCCACCTAAATGAAATATCTAGAACATACTAATTTATAGAGATAGAAAACAGAATAGAGGTTACCAGGGGCTGGGGAAGAATGAGGAGCTGTTTTATGGGTAGAGTTTGTATTGGGGACTATGAAAATTTGGGGGTATAGATAGTGGTGAAAGGTACACAGCCTTGTGAATGTAATTAATGCCACTGAATCATACACTTACAAATGCTTAACATGACAAATAGTATGTTATGTATATTTTGCCACAATTTTTAAAACTTTAAAAAGTATCTCTAACCAGCACAGTATGAGTTACCCCAAATGGGCTTTCTTCTTCTGGTGCCCTGCAGCCTCTCAGTACATCTGAGGACAGTAAATGGCACTTAGAAGTGCTCAGATGTTAAAGAAAAAAAAC
This sequence comes from Myotis daubentonii, assembly GCF_963259705.1. Taxonomy (NCBI): domain Eukaryota; kingdom Metazoa; phylum Chordata; class Mammalia; order Chiroptera; family Vespertilionidae; genus Myotis; species Myotis daubentonii. Next base: position 126,945,070 of record NC_081861.1, on the reverse strand, counting down.
AAAAAATGATGAGCTTACATAAGGATAAAACCGACTATGCACTGAAGGCCTCACCATTTCCAGCAGAGTTTAATCAGCAGGACTGCCACGGCCTTGAAAGGTAACAAAGACAAATACACTCCTGAGGGAAAGAGTCAGGGACTGCGTTTGTTAGGATGGCAGAGAGAAGCAGCAGAGAACATTGAAAAGGGGGGAGGCACCTTGCGTATGCTAGCAAGTGGGAACACTGAGCTCATCCCCCCTGCCTACGCCCTTTCCTCAGGCTGCTTTCTTGGATCAGTACAATAGCAGGAGAAACCTCATCTCTGAACAGCCCTTCTGTCCCTGGCACCGTTGCTTCCCCAAAAGAACAGTGTCTCTGGAACTCGTCCAAGGGCAAATGGATTTTTAGGGATCAAATACTTAATTCACATGAAAAGCAAAGTTTACAGCTGGGCAAAATTACTGTTTAGTGCTTTATTTTCCCATTTCTGGGATTTATTTCTGGTATGTTAGCACTGGGGGGAAATTAATGTGATTCTTTTTTTTTTTTTTTAATTAAGACTGGCTCCAGTGAAGTTTCCATTATACTTCCCAAACCTCAAACAAAATTAAAAAGACATCATGAGAAATACCTTTCAATGTTCTAAATAATTTTAAGGTGTACTCTATAATCTTTTAAAAAATATATATTTTTATTGATTTTCTACAGAGAGGAAGGGAGAGAGATAGAGAACCAGAAACATCGATGAGAGAGAAACATCGATCAGCTGCCCCCTGCCCCACTGGGGATATGCCCACAACCAAGGCACATGCCCTTGACCGGAATTGAACCCGGGACCCTTCGGTCCACAGGCCGACGCTCTATCCACTGAGCCAAACCAGTCAGGGCAATATAATTTTTATTGAGAGTCTAAGTTTAAATTCTACTTTGTAATATATGTAAGTGGCAAGGTCAGGCAAAGGCTCGACACTCCATTTCGTACGTGGAAAATAGAAGCCCAGGAAGGAACAGTAGCAGCCCACTTTGGTTTGTTTGTGGGAGACACGGGACTGGAGCCAAAATCTCCCAACTCTTAAAATCCAGGCCTCTTTTCCAAAATACCATTCTGAACAGATGCAATGCAGGAACTAAGATCAGATTTCATGGCCAAGGTCAAAACCGACAAGTCAGCAGCTCGAGAACATCCAAGGAGTTGGGGATAAAGCACCTGGAACTCAAAATCTAGGAATGACAGGAGCTGTTTCTGGGCCTTAATCCTGTGGACTGTATGGGTCCCAGTCAGCGTTGGGCCCAGCTGGCAGCCATTCTGAGATAGCGCCTCAGCAAAAGATTTATCATAGAAGCATGAGTAAGGCAGAACTGTGGCCTATAGTTCAAATCACAATATCCTATATAATAAATCCCTAATATGCAAATCAACTGAACAGCAGAATGACCACCAGAACGAATGGTCGCTATGCTGCACACTGACCACCAGGGGACAGACACTCAATGCAGGAGCCTCTCCCACCTCCAATGAGAGCGGGCTGTAAGGAGTGAGGGGTCCCAGACTGCAAGAGGGCACAGGCCGGGCTGAGGGCCCCCCCCCCTTGAGTGCACAACTTTCGTGCACTGGGCCTCTAGTTCCAAATAATAGGGAAGCCTTGGGTCTGAAAAGACTTTAACACAGAAGGGGTGCCATCAGTGAATGGGACACCAGAGCAAGAATCATGGGCCAGATTTTGCATCTGAGTGCAAGTGGGTGGGGTATCCTTGGGTCTCAATCAATGGCTGAACATAGTCACCTCCAGCACCTTGGAGAGAGAGAAATATAAGAGCTGGAGGGCTCTGCAAGCCTGATCAAACAAAAGCCTGATTCCTGGTCAAAGGGTATGCAAATGTGGAGAAAAACAGCAGTTCAGGCACACAAACTAGACACACTGGCGAGAGTTAAGGTATCATTTGGGGATACTTCTGGCTCTACGTAACAGAAAAACAGCTAAGCGTGGCTTAAACTTTCTGAGCATTTGTTGTTTACTTAATAGAGTCCAGAGATAAGCAGTCCCAGGGTTTGTTCAGCCGCTCAATAAGGACATTGAGATTTAAGATTGTTGCCATCCTTTACTTCTACCATTCCTCAGCATACTGGCTTCTTTGCCCTTGGATTTGCTATGTAATGGTGACAAAATGACTGCCACAGCTATAAGCATCATTTCCTCAGATAACTGCCCCTGGAGGCAGAAAGTAGGGGAAAATATTTCTCAGATAAATTCTCTTTATGTCTCATTGGACAGAGCTCTGTCACATGACTACCCACAAAAACATGTAGTATTTGACTTAGCACTGCTACAGGTAGAGGTGGACAAAGGAAAAAGAGGGGTGATTATAGGATAACCAGCCAATAGCATCTGGCACAGCAGCTTGATGGGATATTCTAGGGCCAAGGGTCCCCACACCAATCATCCCAGACACCAGGCTTGGGAATCCAGACCAATTCCAGACCCTCATTTCCTAGTGAGGATGGGCTTCTAATGCTCTTATTCAGATAGCTCTGGACCTATATGAGGCTAAACGTTTTAGTGAAGGTCTTTAGCACAGACATGTCTTTGAAACAATCTTCTTAACCTAAACCTGCATGCATGAAATCTTTCTTCACCTGAACAATAATGGTGAAGTCCATCATTATGTCCTTCCAGGAGCTTGGCTGCAGCCACCAGTTCACTGTCTATCTTGCATGGAGGTCAAGAACTGCCAGGACTCTGATTGGGATGCGTGTGGGAGGCAACCAATTGATGTGTCTTTCTCACATCAATGTTTCACTCTCTTCCTCTCTCCCTCCCTTCCACTCTCTCTAAAAAGCAATGGAAAAAAATGTCCTTGGGTGAGCATTAAAAAAAAAAAAATGAAGATAGAGATGTAAAAAAAAAAAGAACTGCCAGGCCTGCCACTCACTTAGGTGAGTGGAGGCATTACCATGCTGGGGCTGCCCAAGCCCCACCCAGTGACAAAATTTAGTGAAACTGCCCCTAAGGTTCTAGCCTCCTCCAGTGCTCCTTGGGAGTTCATGGCCTCAAATTAGTTCCTGTGATAGGTTTTCTAGGTGTCTTAGCAACTGATTGTTCCAATAAACTGAGTGTCAGGAGATGGACCCTCTTCTGACAGATGCAATTCCAAATCACAGCAACTATAACCGGAGGCAGTAGTGACAGCTAACACTTATGTAGCATTTACTATGCGCCAGGAACATGTTCTACGCCCTTAATATGTCCAACTCACTTAACCCTCACAACAGCCCTGTGAGTATGTACTATTATCACACCCATTCTATAGATGAAGAAACTGAGGCACAGAGAGGTTAAGGAACTTGCTCAAGGTCACACAGATAGTAAATGTCAGAGCCAGGATTTGAAGGTGGGCAACCTGCCACAGAATCCATGCTCTTAACCACTATACTGCCTCTTATCTAAGTAAACGCAGTGCTTTGAACCAAACATCGCAAAAATGCATCTCATAGAGGCAGTAGGAAGCGCGCTGGATGAAAAAAGCATGCTGGCAGTCATTCATAGTCATTGGCCCATAGGGTCAGGCGCCTTCACCCAGTGCTGTGGTAGGTTGTGATGGTACCGATCAGGCAGTGAGGACCACTCCATCTGAACAGTGGTATATTGTGTTAATATAAGCCTAAATGAAGAGTGTGTAATCCAAATATTTGTACAAAGAGCAGTCCCTATAGCTAGACTGCTCTAGGCCAGGCAATATCAGACAGACTTGTGTTAGGATAGAGTTGTCACTGGGGTTATACTTAACATTCCTACATAATGGAGCCTTTGTGGACTTTTTACAATACATAAACAAAACATCTTGTTTCTCATGCAGTTACTTCTGAGAGATTTTATGGCTGCCTGCCTAATGCTGACAGAAAATAGCTTTTGTCTTAACTGTTGGGGGAGTCATGAAGTACCAATATTTGAAACACAAAGCTTGCTCCTATCTGTTTTAATTGCTTTGTGCCTTTTTTGTCTGTGAAGTAACAAATATAAAATGCATTTCAAGAAGACTTTTATGCACATAGATTTCCTTCAGGGCTCCTTTGAAAGGTTATTCATGACTTTATAAAATGTGTGAAAATTGGGGTTAAAATATAAGGAATGTTTCATAACCTGGTATTTTGAAGTTGTAATGAATTACCCTCTGACTTTGGCAGCACCTTGAGGTAACTCAGCCTCTGTCAATGGGAATGCCAAAATTCTAAATGTTCAGAAATAATACTTCACCTATGTTGGGTACTTGGGATTTGCTTCTAGATGGTGTGTGCAGCACAGGGGAGGTATACAATATTTTCATACGTGACTCTCTAATGACATAATCCAGTTATGGGGCTGCCATTACCTCACTTTGAAGGTGATTTACTTCAATGACACACAATAACACATAATGTGATAATCAACAATGATTACCCTAATGCAGCCTCTTTGAGCATTGAAAACTTGATTATGAAAAAAAAATGAGCAATATACGGTAGAATGAAGACTTTGTTTTGTATTGCTGAGATGGAAGCTGAAATTTCATATTTAAGAAACAGTCCAAAAGCCACCATCTTTGAAGTTCCTTCTGCTCTTGATTAAGGATATAAAATGGCCTCCTGTGAGGAAGTGGGCCACATAGAATGGTACCATGTAAGGAAGAACCTTCTAAGGCTCAGGTACAGAGCTAATTCTCAAGATTGGGCCTATCCACAAATATGCAGTCAGGAAATTTTGCCTACCTGCGAACCCCATGTCCCTTTCTTGGCCTGGCCCTCTTCCCCTCACTCTCCCACCTCTTTCCCTTAGTTACTCTCTAGTGGAGGAAGGGGTGGTCAGGGAAGACCTCAAGGTCACTGTCTCTTTTCTAAACTCCTGGCTCTGATGTTCCACTTATCTGGGTCAATTACACCCGTTCAGACACTGCTCAGCAACCCAGACTCATAGGACATGAATTGTGTAGCACCATTCCAAATTAATAGCTTACAGTAGAAATGTAGCTTCCAGGTAGACCAATGAATAATAAGATGGCCTGCTTACCAGGTGGAAGAAAACTGTATTGACAGGATAGGCTAAGTTAGCCTGTGGTAACAAAACAACTCCAAAATAAGGAGACTGGATTCCATTACTCTCAAGGTGCCTTCCACCTCAGAGACTAGAAGAGGGACCCTCTTATAAGCCAGGGTCTGGAGTACACCACCAAAGTTTTTCTCTAAAATCTATAAAACTCTTCTAACTTTCTCAGAAAGTACCTAATTTAGGCTATAAAAAGACTGTTATCTCAACTGGAGTTCTAGATCTGAACCCCAGAACACAGAGGTGATTTGAGTGACTCTATTCTCAATTCTCCAAAGGAGAGTTGATAAAAAGTAACATTCTAGATGCATGAGAAAGAAGTTAACCCACTACAACAATGGATGCCCATAGCACATGAGGATCTAATTCTCTCTTGGAACTCTCTTATAATTATCACTTGTGTCTGTCTGTTCTTTGGATTTGGAGGAGTTCAACTCAAGTCTCACCAAACTTGTGAGAAATTCCATGCTGTCCCCAAATGTCTTCAAATTCCTAGCAGCTCATGATTTCCTGACCACTTCTTGAGAAAATGTTCAGCTCTTGCTGACTCTCACTCACATAGTTCTTCCTATTCTGTTATCTTGTCCCTGTCCAGGTAGGAAATGCAGCCCCTCATCCTCCATCTAGTTGAGGGAGATTAGCTATCCCCAAAGCAAAAGACCTCTATGTCATGTTTCCCAAAAGTTAAAAATCCAACTAACAAAGTAGCTATTGAGTGCTTTATTCCCTAGTTTAATCCCCCTGTTCTTCTGAGTGAGCACTATAATTCTCTTTCTTTTTTATAAATTTACTAGAGGCCCGGTGCACAACATTCGTGCACTGGGCGGGGGGGGGGGGCGGTGCGGTCCCTCAGCGCAGCCGGTGCCCTTTCACAGTCCAGGAGCCCTTGAGGGATATCTGACTGTTGGACATCCTTAGCGCTGCCGCTGAGACAGGAGAGGCTTCCACCACCACACTCACCAGCTGTGAGCCCGCCTGGCTTGTAGCTGAGCAGCGCTCCCCCTGTGGGAGCACACTGACTACAGGGGGCAGCTCCTGCATTGAGTGTCTGCCTCCTGGTGGTCATTGTGTGTCATAGCTACTGGTCATTCCACTGTTCAGTCTATTTGCATATTGCCCTTTTATTGTATAGGATTTTTTACTGTTGACAGTATTACAGATATCCTTTAAATCATCTCCTGAATCTTTTTCCAGGTGGATACTCATTCTATTTATTTGACTCCCTTTGTTTTCAAAATTTATACCTGAATTATCTTTCAAAGTTTTATAAATTTGTTTATGAATACAAGAGTTTCCATTCCTGGTGGAACCCAAAACAATTCCTGGAAAGGGATAGGAGGAGCAGGGTGGGGCATCTTAGATTGCACTCATGCATCAGAGAAATGGTAAAACTGATGAGTTAAGAACTGAGGCCAATTGCCATTTGGCTTGGTCTTGTACTGCTCTACTCCTTTCTTCTCACGTGAATAGTTTTTAGTAAATGTCAAATGTTTCCGTTTCAAAAAACTTTGAGTCTGTGGTTTTTTTACAGCCTGAAGTTATGGGGACTTCTCTTCCCAGCTCTGGAACCATGAGCTAGGGGTCTGGTGTGGGGCTGGGACCCCTTTCTCCTCCCGGGCAGCCTCCACAGGGATGATCTCCCTCCCAATTAAAAACATGCCACACAACACATGCCACATGTGGGTGTCACACCAGCCTGTTCATGCCTCTGCCCCCCCCACCAGTTTCAATGTACTTTCTTCTTTACTTCTCTAGTTGTAGGACTTCCATTCAGCCAACTTTCAGGCAGTTCTGAATAATGGTTGTTCTGTATTTTAGTTGTAATTTTGATGTGGTTGTGGGAGGCTGCTAGTACAGGTGTTTACCTATGCCACCATCTTGGTTCTCCTGCCCTGGGACTTTTATATTAACTTAAGGGGTATTAGACATAATTTCTCATTGGTGAAATGGTGTGTGAGATATGTGATGCGCCAGAAAGACTGCAGAAGCCTCACAGTTCTTGCATAAATGAGAAAATAAGAATCCAGCACGGCCAGCAGCCTAACATGTAGGCACTCCATTTGATCCAGTGTCCTGCTCCCTTCATAAGGGACAATGAAGCCTAATCTGACTAAAAGGCCTGCTCACCTGTCTTCAGAATAGTGCAGGTTTCACCTTAGATTAAACCTTTAGGGCCAGGTGCTTGTCCTACTGCTTAAGAAACTGACAGTAAGGTCACTGAACTTACAGGAACAGATTGCCCGTGTGGTGACTGTTAACTAAGCATTTGTGCCTTTGGCAGAATTTGGTCTGCAACTGCTTTTACAGTGCTATCCCACCTGGCTATGATGACGGAGTCCATACCTCTCATCTGTCACTGATCATTCAGTGTTTCCCTATATTAACCAAAGAATCTGGTGGTGACCAAGCAGCCACACAGACTTAGATTCATCTACAAGAGCTCTAAGAGTGGTGCTGGTTGTGGCAGCATCATCCATGAGAGAATCCCTAGGCCAAAGGTCATATTTAGTCAGAAGAGCATAGTCAGCAGATCATTCATCCATGAAAATTCTCCTTCTGGAACTTTGGAAACATGTGTTAAGAAGCTATGTCCTCACCTTACAGTTCATGATTCTCCAGTAGCCCTGCTCCCAGAACAGCACCTCCCTCCAGCCCTGAGCTCTGTCTTCCTCATCACCACCCTCAAACCCCATGTCTCTTTCTCGGGCTCCTCCCTGTGGCCACTGGAACATTCCCACATGCACTTTGAGAGATTCACTGTCCTGTGGGTGACACACTGAGCAGAAGGGAGGTCCTCAAGGCCATTGTTAAGTTCAAGCAGCTATGCTGAGAATTTCATGGCACCTTTTGAAATAATTGGGAGAAAAGGGTCATAAGACAGAGGATGGGAGCTGTTACACATTGAGGAAGAGGCTAATGATACAATCTCTAGTTCTCCACATCCCCTATTGGACATGTAAATTGTTGTTTCCAAAGTCTCTTCCTGTCTCCCACTTCTCCCCAACACACACAAACACACATACTCTTCCCAAAGGATCAGGATCTCATCAGAGAAATAATCCATTTGATGTTGCCAAGCATGCCCTTAAGTTAGCCAGAAAAAAATCAAGCCACATTTTAAAAGAATTAGGCTTTATATAAGAAATTCAGGAAATAAAAAATCAATAAATGCATGAGTCTGTACTGTGACCAGGATGATTTGGGCCTTTGGGGGAAATGGAAGCTATTTGGCACCTTTGGTAGTGATTTCTGTTATCCTTTTTAGCCAGGATGGGATTCTCCAAGGCATTCGTGCAGTTCATTAAATATGTTATTATGTTGGCTTATGTTTCTCTTTCATTTAAGAACTCAGCTCTTAGAAAACATTGCCTGAAATGAGTCCAAGTAGTTTAGGCCTCAGAAGCAAATCCATTTTGACTAATAAAAGACTAATTATCTAAATAAGCAAGATGGCTTTTCTTTAATGAGAATCTAATTTTGAAATCCTATACGCTTAAACTTAGCAGATTATGAGCATAGACATTTCTAAGCCTATGCAACAACTTGGATCACATTTCTCATCATCAGAAAAAGAAATAATTTTTCTATCACCAGAAATCATAATGAGTCACAAGAACATGGGCCTCAGCTGGCAATTATCTCTCAAAGTCAACAAATCCATATGCTGGGACCCTGAAAGATTTGGGTCTCTTCCATGACTTTTCCCATCCCACCTATGCACACCTGCCACCCTCCGGCCCCACACCACACTAGCCTATCACTTTCAAATCCTTAATCAGCCTTCTTATCTGCCCTTTACTGGCGACCAGGAATGGTTCCTGTCTGGAATGACATTTTCTTCCTCAAATTCCAGAGACAAAACATTATTGTTCTTGTTTGCATGCAGAACTGATAGTCAGGTGCGACTGATTGACTCTCCTAGGCCTCAAGCCAGAATTGCATAAATTGACATACTCTAAAAAAGAAAATTAGCATGCAACATCTGGGTCTCTTCACTCAGAAATGCATCCATTAAGAATTAGTCTTCTTGCTATAAAGAAATAACTTGGAGCAGTGTATCTTACAAAGGCAGATCCTAAGACTCCTAGGGGGAGGAGGGGCATGCCTTTGTCCTTTGGCATCCAATCAGCCCCAAGAGCTGATCATTATTCTGGCTGCAGCCTTTGAATGGCTGCAAACATTATCAGCCCAGTTCTGTCTTTTTTATGATAGCCACAGGGTAATGTCTTCTCTGCAAACTACTAGGATCACCTGTAGGCTGTCATGTAATGTAGTATGTGCATGACAAAAGCCTAACAAAAGGAGATTTGTATAATGAAAATCAACAGCAGAGAGGAGTTTAAGAAATGCAAAGGCTACACACATATGTATTTCATTACCATGTGTCTTTTAGATATGTCTATATACTAAGCATTTCAAAATAAACTACTTTAAGTAGACCCTCAAATCAAATTGTATTCTTACTTGTTTGTTCTAGCTCATATATACATTCACTAAATAAAAACAAAATCAGTAGTTCCTATAGGCAAGGCACTAACTATATTAGATGCTAGGGACAGAATGGCAAAATAGAGTCACAGTTTCCAACCTCATGAAGGGAGACAGTCAATTAAATAAGAAAAAAAACACCTTGTGCTAAAGGGTCTGATAAAATCAAGTACTGGAGCTTTGGTAATGCAGAGAGGGAGCAACTAATTCAGTTGTACAGCCGGTGACATTTACACTAATGGCTGGGAGAAGTAAATACTTTGGGGTGAGTTGAAGCAGGAAGTAAAGGTGGAGAAGAGAGAGGGGAGACTGTCAGAAGACAACAGCGTGGATGAAGGCTTAAAAATAAGAGATGGCATGCCCTATCATTGGACCTGAAGAGTGAGCAGGGGAATAGAGTAAGAAGAATGCAGTGAGTGAGGCAAAGAAATTGCAAGATGAGGAAAGTAAGAAAAAAACATATTGTGAAGAGTTTGGACTTGACCCTGAAGTCTAGGAAAAGTGGGGTTGACTGAATTGTTCCAAATTTTTCACTCCCCTCATGTTATAGAATTGACCCTGGCTTCATGGTGTGCAGATTGTACATCCCTATTCCTTGACCCTGGGTTTAGCAATGTGACTTGCTTTGGCCAATGGAATATGCCTAAGCGACCAGCCAACCGGTAGCTATGACATGCACTGACCACCAGGAGGAAGATGCTCAATGCAGGAGCAGAAACCACAGGCATAGAAACATGGAACAGACTGATGAATCTGAGGGAAGAGGGGAGAGGGGATGGCGGAAAGAGATTAACCAAAGATCTTATATGCATACTAGAGGCCCAATCTGGGACCCCTCAGGGGATGTCGGAGAGCCAGTTTCAGCCCGATCCCCACAGGCCAGGCTGAGGGACCCCACAGGTGCATGAATGTGTGCACTGGGCCTCTAGTGTTAGCAGAAAAGGCCAGCTTGTCCTCTTGCACCCCAGGAATCTCTATGAAAAGGATATGCTTCAGGTAGCAGTTACTCCTTTAGTCTAGGGGCCCTAGTCTAGGTCTAGTCCATGAACTACATCTAAACCCAACCAGAATCCTGGGGACCTACACCAGGCTCAGTGAGCCAAGCTGCCACCAACCCACACACCTAAGAGGATGAAAATAAGTATTTATTTTGGTAAACCACTGAGATTTGGGGGCTGCTTTACAGCAACAACAGACTAAAACACAAACCGATGGCAAAATTTTCCACAGGGGAGTGTCAACATAAGAAACATTCAAATCTGTGAAGAATTTTTGTGAGTTTATGTGAGCCAAACTGTTTGAGTTGCTGAGAAGCAAATTCTCAATGGATTGAGATAATGCTCCAGAGAATGGCAGTTTTGCACCTTATTTTAGACATTACAATTAGAAGACATAAGTGGGTTACATGAAATTCACTGGTGATAAATTAGGGAGGCGGGAGAAAGCAAAATGGAAGGGGACCACCCTAATTGGTTTGGCTCAGTGGATAGAGCATCGGCCTGCAGACTGAAAGGTCCCAGGTTCAATTCCGGTTAAGGGCATGTACCTTGGTTGTGGGCACATCCCCAGTAGGAGGTGTGCAGGAGGCAGCTGATCAATGTTTCTCTCTCATTGATGTTTCTAACTCTGTCCCTCTCCCTTTCTCTTTGTAGAAAATCAATAAAATATATTTTTTTAAAGGAGGGGGACCTCTGGGATTGGTTAACAAGTAAAATGATAGATATACTGTACACTTCTTTTACAAAGGTGGGTACAGGTTAGCTATAGTCAACAATTAACATCATAAAAATAACAATGAGGGGTTCAGAGTCTCTGCTCTGGTGCAGTGGTTGTGCCCTGGAAAAGGGGAAGTTACCCTGACATTCCAAAGGTATGTTATCTTACATGTAAAAGACAATAGTCAGGCTCAGTTAAGGTAAAGATAGACCTTTGCCTGTTAATATTCTAGCCTAGGACATGACTTCCTGCCATAAACTGCTTTTAGATAAAAAGTTTTAACTTTAGACCATCCTTTGTGGTTACTTTGGGTTTCTGGGTTTGCAAGGCTACCACACAGGCCTCCTCTGGGATTGTTGGGTTAGCATGTGGCCCCTTTTCTTCCACAGAAGTGACATGGTCATAGTTGTAGGTTAGAATGCTCCCTGGCTCCATTATGGAAAATAAATTGAGGAAAAGAAGACCAGTCAGAAATGGTATAGAGAACAATTGGGAAATAGTTTGTTAATCCAGAGAGAAATATTGGTGGCCTTGCCTGGGCTGTCAGGGGTAGAGGACAGAAAGAAGCACTGGTTCCTGTTTAGTTCTTTAGTACAGTGTTCTTATTTTGTGGAGTTTTTATTTTAATATAAAACCTATTTGTTTTCTAAGACCAAGATAACACAATTTCTCTAAGACATTAGAACTCAATGGCCTGTTTAGCAGTCCAGCCAGCTTCATTTGTTCATTCTACTGCCTTTTATTAAATGCTTGCCATGTGTCAGAATAATAAGATAGGACATCCCTGCCACCCCAAAGCCCACAGTCCAGGAAGGAAAGACAGACATGTAAACAAAAAATTGCAATAATATGTTAGAAGTACTGTAATAAAAGTGAAAATAAATCCTACAGGAACATAAAGGAGAATAGGGCTCTAGGGTTCCTGGAGACATGAATATTCATTCTTGTGGACAGGAGTTTCTGTTTTATTCACTGACATATCTCAGGTACCTAAAAGAAAATGCCTAGCACCCATCATTAGAAGATGCCTAATAAACATTTGGTTTTTGTGCTTAATTTTTTTTTAACTTTGGCTCAGATTCACATTTCTATCTCTTTCTAGTTTGGACTGCCTCTGATTCTCATGAACTGAGATTATGGCCAGTAGTTTCAAGTCACAAAGAGAGTATAGGATGAAGACTGGGAAGATATTACATTGGGCAACCAGTAGGTTGCTGTTGACTTATGAGAACAGACATTAAATAGAGTACTGGGGTAACAAACCACACTGCCAACACAAGCTTCCTCATCCTGCTTCTTTTGGTTCCACCAATGGGGATTAGAATATTCACCACAAGTACTAGAGATACAGGAAAGAAGGCACACAGCCAAGAAAGGCTAGCAGGATGGCCACTACCTTCATGGCCTTTACCTTAATAGATTCGTCCTGGTCTAAGTCTGCCCCTCAGTTTTTACTCTCAATGAGTTTTATTTTAGAGATCCTGATTCCCACTAACCCACAAAAGAGTAAATATTAAATACCAATATGCTTCATGATTGATTTTAATTGAGAAATAGAACTATTATATCTTATCTGCCTAACCAATACATTTTTTCCCTTTAAACAAGCTATATGGAATGTCTAGTTATCAGAAAGTGACTTGAAGGTGGCTTGAGTATATTGAATTAGAGCAAAGAAAGAGGGTGTAGATGTTGAAAGGGAATCAAGTTCTCCTAGCCTGACATATTATCAGGGTTTGAAGTGTCAGGCATTTTGAGTATTAGACCCTTGAGACAAATAGGGGACCCTTTCTCTAGGACAGTGGCTAGATAGGCACTGTCCATGTTTACCTAGCTCTCCTTGTCTTTAGGGCTCCAGTGCTGGCCACTCCTTGTTTCTGATTGACATTTGGGTCTCCACAAAGCCTCTGAAGGTGATTCGCTGCATCAGGGTCATGAGACTCTCCTATGTGGAATGTTTCAATGCAAAAGGTTGAATAAACATGCAATTTGTAAAAAATAAAAAAATAAAAAAAAATCAACAAGTGAAGTAATGCTAAAGAAATTAAAATTTGGTTGGGTCCTGGTTGGGCCCTGACTGGTTTGGCTCAGTGGATAGAGCGTCGGCCTGCGGACTGAAGAGTCCCAGGTTCAATTCCAGTCAAGGGCATGTACCTTGGTTGCAGGCACATCCCAGTAGGGGGTGTGCAGGAGGCAGCTGATCAATGTTTCTCTCTCATCGATGTTTCTAACTCTCTATCCCTCTCCCTTCCTCTCTGTAAAAAATCAATAAAATATATTTTAAAAAATAATCATCATAATAAATTTGGTTGGCTCTTCTCATAAAGCTGGTTGTAGTACCACAATGCTGGCACACTGATTCTAATTGGGGAAAATTTCACAACTGTCTATTTGAACAATCCTCGGTCTTCCAATGATTACAAAGTAATTAATCATTTTGCCAGTGGTGTATTCACTTTTACATCTCCTCCAACTAACCCTAATCAACTAAGCAGCTTTTCAAAATATTACACAGCACTGAATAAAATGTACGCACAAGCATGTAAAAAATATCACCATAAATCACCATTCTTGTCACACTTAGCCTATGGACATTTACCCACACGTTTACTGCTATCCCAGTTATTGAAACAGTTTTCAATGGGCAGTTACTTCAGAATCAACTGGGGGGGGGGTGAGAAGGACAGTCTTCCAGCTTTCTATTTCCTAACTTAATGGGGAAGTCCTTCCCTATTTATTTAAAACTAGAGGCCCAGTGCATGAAATTCATGCACAGGTAGGGTCCCTAGGCCTGACCAGCGATCATGGCCAATCTGTGGGGTGACCAGCAGGGCAATTGGAGATCCCTCCTGGCACCCACCTTGGCTGGTCTGGGGCCTGTGGGCTGGGGTAGCTCCTGCATTGTCTGCCCCTGTCATTCCGCTGTTCAGTCAATTTGCATATTAGGCTTTTATCATATAGAATACTTGGTTGAATGGTTTTTTAGTATTTCTACTGCAATTGGTACATGGTTTCCATTTTTCTTTTGAAGTATCTGTCCTCTCAGATGTCTCATTCTTTTGGTCTATGAACTCATATTCCCATGGAGGTACTGGCCACTTGGCCTCATGATATCTACAGGTAATGGCTGAAGGCCAGCCCATAATCTAGGTCAATTCCAAAGTTCAAGGGAAGCAGTGAAAAGTACTCCCAATATGCAAGTCCTTATGCAAGGCACCAACAATATCATGTGCTAGGGACAGGATGGTGAAATAGTCACCTGTTGACTACATCGCACTGAGCAAATTCTTGGGTCAGGTACTTTGAACCATAGAAAGAAGCAGCACTTGGAGAAGGCAGTCTCCATCAGCTATGAGGGTCTGCAGGGAGCAGGGTGATTGCTCGCAGTCTGGCATTCCACCCTGTCTTCAGCCACTCTGCCCTTCAGGAGCACCTGGGTTCTATTTAAGTTACCCCCACTGCCTGCTGCAACCAGTTTGGTCTGGTTTGAAAGTGCGTTCCTGAAGAGAATCCTGCAGTTACTTTTGCCAGGAGCCTGGCAAGTGTCCCAGCCTGGGACCATTTCTTACACTAATTTATCAGCTCGGGACTGCCAGGATACCTAGGTAATGTAAATTCAGACTGAACACCACCTGAGGAAAGGTGGTGGTTATTCATTCCAATGGAGATATAGATATATATTGTTTTGTTTTGTTTTGTTTTGTTTTGTTTTGTTTTGTTTTACCTCAGCTGGTTGGATGGCTTTGCTTTCTACTCCACTGTAGCCCAATCAGGGTCCCAAGTTTATACAAGGTTCTTAGTTCCAAGTCCCCATCTTCTCTGTACCCAGAGCCTTTTCTCCGGACCCCCCCCCCCCAAAGCAGTTAAAACCCAAGCCCAGAGATAGGAGTACTTGGTTACAAAGATTAGAGTACTCTCTTCCTCCTCCAGGGGAAACAGTTTTATCAACTGCTTACCATGTGGAATAGTAGGTGCTTCTCTGATGTTGGCCCTGATGTGTTTCCCTTACTATCCTAATTACGGGCTTTTAGGTGTTCTATAGCAGAAGGGCGTTCAGGTTATCCACACTGCTATATGGCCTGAACAGCAGTCCTAGCAAAGCCTAGGGAGCATATAAACATGGGCATGTCTACATTCCAGCCTCAGAGCATCTCAGCCTTGCATCCAGCCAAGGTCAGGGACCAGGGTCATTTTGAAGATACCCCCTGCCCTCCCCCCACCCCACAAGGGATGCTGATGTATGTATCCACTTATCCATTGGAACAGAAAATAAGCCTGGATCATTATATCATGCAAGGAGACTTTATATTTTGCAGGAAATTAATCTTTACCTATTTTTAAAAAGAAGTGAGATCTTTATTGACATTTTATAAAGATAAAATGCCTTTGCTACAGATGATTGCATTTTGATGGTTAGTTCTTTTTACTAGTATAGCTAATTGAATGCAGAAAAGCTTGTTGGAATTATGTATTATTATATAATGAACAATTCCATTTTCTGAAAGTGTAAGAAAAAAATCTATGTTTGCATCATGTTTCCTGCATGAAAACTTCCCTTGGCCACAATTTTGCTGGGCTCTGAAAATGTTTTAAAACTTTTGCATCATTTGCTTTGGCCTGGTAATATGCTGAAAACCGGTATCAGAGATTTTGACCTTTGGCAGTTTTATAGCTGACTGGATAATAATTCAGCAATTTATAATTATGTCACTGATAAGATAACTAAATTAAGTAGATGAAAACTTTCAAGTACCAAGTACAGCTGCTATCGAGTTTGCAATTCTCTCCAAAACCCATTAAATCCAGATGGATAAAATGTCCACTGTGAATATTATACAGCCTATTGTACAGAATTTGTATAGAAGGTACAAACTATATTTTTCAAGTCACAATCAGAATTATTGTTGACACAATTTATGTTTTGTGTAAAAGTAATAAAAATAAAAATTTAAAAATTAACATTTGGGGTTATCAAAAATATTAGACAATAAATGCAGAATTTTCTTCTTAGTTATTTTATTTTGACAATCCTCATTATCATATCTAAACAGTGTGTGCTTGTCCCAAATTGAACCAGAAATCCATATTTCATGAACCATGATAAGTGTTTTATTTATTTATTTATTTATTTATTTATTTATTTATTTATTATGTTTTATTCCTCACCCAAGGATGCTCCGACAGTAATGTATCTTGTCCTCACTCACCCTCAGTTATGAAGTTAATTGAACTTTCCTAGGGAAAATATGCCACTGAGTAGTTATTTCTTTTTAATGTCACTGAGTAGCAGCACAAACAACTGACTCCTCACCTAGAATGCAATAAACTTTTGTCTTTCTCTTCTTAGCAATCTCTACTAGCCTATACCAGGAATTCCATGCAGCATGTTTTTGTGCTGAAGATGGTAAAAATAAAATTGGGAAGCAGCATAGCTTCTAGAGAATGGCAGAAAAGCCAAATTGCAGTTTCCTAAAATATGAATATTGGCAGCACATGTCAACTTTAAAAGGAACTGGTCATGGGCACAGAGCACAGAGGTAATCAATAGCATTTCCCTGAAGTAAGTCCCCAATGTTAAATGTATAGTCTTTGACCATTTTTCTCAACCTAGGGTCTGAAAATATCTGGGGATCCACAGATATACTCTCAAAGATCTACAGTAACATCCTTTAGAAGAGGCCCATGAAAGTTACCAGAGTCTGGGGTCAGGGGAGAATAGGCAGTTATTATTTAATGGATTCACAGTTTCTGTTTGGGATGATGAAAAGGTTCTGGAAATAGTGGTGATGGTTACATACCACTGGGAATGTACTTAGTACCACTGAATTGTATACTTCAAAATGGTAATTTTTGTGTTATATATAATTTCCGCAGTTTAAAAAAACAGGTCCATAGAGACTTCCATTTCCAGCAATATGGCATATTACACATGGGGGGGGGGCAATTTCTAGACAAAAATACATAAAATAATGGATAAAGTATTTTAAAAATTTTACAAATACATATTTGAGGTAGTACAAAGTAAGGGGATTATCAGGGGTTTTTAAAAATGCAGGATGAGCCCGGCCAGCATGGCTCAGTGGTTGAGCATCGACCTAGAACCAGGAGGTCACAGTTCAATTCATGGTCAGGGCACATGCCCGGGTTTCGGGCTCCATCCCCAGTGTGGGGCGTGCAGGATGCAGCCGATCAATGATTTTCTGTCATCATTGATGTTTCTATCTCTCGCTCCCTCTCCCTTCCTCTCTGAAATCAATAAAAATATTTTAAAAATAAAATAAAAATGCAGGATGACAAAACATAGATTCAGAGAGGTGAGTGAGCTCTCAAGCTGGTACTGCCCTGATGTCCTCTGCTGGCTTTACCTATTTTAATGGGCCTCAGTAGGAACAGAAGACAAAGCCCAGAAACTTGGAAACTATACCTTCAATGAGTGAACTAAAACAGACCAAACACCCCCAGAGTGTGACCTTCACAAAACTTGCCTCTCTTGGCTTTGGCTATAGATGGAGGAGAAAAAAATGTCTTCCATGAAAATTCCTGATTATGAATTTGCCTCTAGTTGGTTTAAAGCCTGTAAGTCTTGGTAATTTCTATTGCTATTATAACAGACTTATTTTCCATCATCTTTTTTTTAAATTTGAAAAATCACCATAGATCAATTTTTCAAGTAGAACACACACAATTCATTTTACTGTTCCTTATATTACATACTAGGGGCCCGGTGCACGAAATTCGTGCACTGGGTGTGTGTGGGGAGGGGAGTGTCCCTCAGCCCAGCCTGCACCCTCTCACATACTGGGAGCCCTCAGGCGTTGACCCCCATCACCCTCCAACCGCAGGATCGGCCCCTTGCCCAGGCCTGATGCCTCGGCCAGAGGCATAGACCCCCATCACCCTCCGATCGCCTGATCGGCCCCTTGCCCAGGCCTGACGCCTCCGCCAGAGGTGTCAGGCTTGGACAGGGGACCCCCATCTCCCCCTGATCACTGGCTCTGGCCCCCGCCCAGGCCTGAGGCCTCTGGCCCAGGAATCATGCCTGGGCAGGGGACCCCCATCTACCTCTGATCGCTTGCTCCACCCCCCGCCCAAGCCTGACGCCTCTGACCCAGGCTTCAGGCCTGGGCAAGGGGACCATCCTATCCCCCCAATCCCCGGCTCAGCCCCCCGCCCAGGCCTGATGCCTCGGCCAGAGGAGTTGACCCTCATCACCCTCCGATCACCAATCACCGGATCGGCCCCTTGACCAGGCCTGAGGCCTCTGGCTGAGGCGTCCGGCCCGGGCAGCGGGGACCCGCAGCTGCAGCGGCCCCGTGATCGTGGGCTCTGCTTTAGGCCCAGGCAAGGGACCCCTAGCTCCCGGGACTGCCAGCTTCGACCGTGCCCAGCTCCCATCGCTGGCTCCACCCCTACTTCCTGCTATCACTGGCCAGGGTGGAAAAGGCGCCTGATTCTCCGATCATGGCTGGGGGGCAGGGCAAAGGCGGCCCCAGGGCCGCCTTTGCCCTGCCCCCCAGCTCTTAGCTCCCCCCTGGGTTTCCGATCACTGTCAGTGGCAGGGGGCTTCTTCCTGCTTTCCCTTTCGCCTCCCTGCATTGTGCCTACATATGCAAATTAACCGCCATCTTGTTGGCAGTTAACTGCCAATCTTAGTTGGCAGTTAACTGCCAATCATAGTTGGCAGTTAACTGCCAATCATAGTTGGCAGTTAATTTGCATATAGCCCTGATTAGCCAATGAAAAGGGTATCGTCGTACACCAATTACCATTTTTCTCTTTTATTAGATAGGATTTTTTACCTCTTACCCCATTCCCAATAAGTTTCCTTTGGGTATTTTCTGGCTTGTCCCAGTATCCTCTTAAAGAGTGACAACCATGCTCTAACCGGTTTGGCTCAGTGGATAGAGTGTCAGCCTGTGGACTCAAGGGTCCCAGGTTCAATTCTGGTCAAGGGCATGTACTTTGGTCGTGGGCACATCCCCAGTGAGGAGTGTGCAGGAGGCAGCTGATCAATGAGGAGTGTGCAGGAGGCAGCTGATCAATGTTTCTCTCTCATCGATGTTTCTGACTCTCTAACCCTCTCCCTTCCTCTCTGTAAAAAATCAATAAAATATATTTTTTTAAAAAAGAGTGACAACCATAATGGGAAATAGTAACACAAATTTGACTCAACCTGCACAGAATATAATGGGACTGTTACCACTCATGGTTGGTATATTAGTTATCTACTACTGAATAACAAATCACCCCAACATTTATGATCTCATTGTTTCTGTGGGTCAGGAACCTGGGCACAGACAGCTTAGCCAGCTAACTGGGTTGTCTGGTTCAGGGTCTCTCACAAGGTAGTGGTCAAGTTGGGCAGTACTCATCTCAAGGCTCAAGTTGGAAAAGGATCTTCTTCCAAGCTCACTCATGTGGTTGTGGATAGGATTCAGTTTCTTCACACTGTTGGTCTAAGGGCCTCAATTCTTCATCAGCTCTTGGCCAAAGGCTACTGTTGGTTCCTTGCCATGTGGGCCTCTAGACAGAACAGCTCACAACATAATAGCTTGCTTCATCAGAGCAAGCAAGTGAGGAGCGAGAGAGACTTTGATAATCTAACTAGAGGCCCGGTGCATGAAATTCATGCATGGGGGCGGATTCCTCAGCCCAGCCTGCACCCTCGCCAATCTGGAACCCCTTGGGGGATGTCTGACTGCGGGTTTAGTCCCAATCCCTGGGGCCTAAACTGGCAGTTGGACATCCCTCTCACAATTCTGGACCACTGGCTCCTAATTGCTAACCTACCTGCCTGCCTGGTCGCCCCTAACTGCCCCCCCCCCCCGCCGGCCTGATTGCCCCTCACTGCCTCTGCGTGCTAGCCAGGCCACCCCCAACTGCCTCCTTCCTGCTGGCCTGGTCGATCCTAACTGCCCCTCCACCCTGCTGGCCTGGTCGCCTCTTACTGCCCCCCTCCGGGCCAGGTTGCCCCCAACTGCCCCCCCCCTGCCAGCCTGATCACCCCTAACTGCCCCCCCCCCGCTGGCCTGGTCACCCCTCATGGCTCCCACACTGGCCTGGTTGCCCCATGCAGCCTGCTGTTCAGTTGTTTGGTCGTCCCTCACTAACCCCCGTGCTGGCCTTGTCATAGGCAGCCATCTTGTGAGGGTTAATTTGCATATCACCTCTTTATTATATAGGATCATGGAAGAGACATCCCATCTTTTTTGCCATATTCAATGTTAAAAGCATGTCACTAGATCCAGTCCCCACACAAAGAGAGGGGATTAAACAAGGCATGATTACCAAGAGGCAGGAATTACTGGGAGCCATTTCAGAAGCAGTTGAACAACACAACTGAACACCACACTTTTAATCAAGAACCTAAAATATCCAACATTAATGATTCTGATTTTAGCGACCTGAGGCCTGGCTAGCAATCAGGGCTGATTGGGGCCTTCCCCAGCTCCAGCCAGAGCCTTTCTTCCCCGGCTGCCGGATGGGGCCTTCCTTCATTCCCTGCCGCCCCCTGGTGATCAGCACACATCATAGCAAGCGATCGAACTCCCAGTCTCCCCGTGGAACTCCTGAGGGGGCACATTGCATATTAGCTACATATATATATATATATATATATATATATATATATATATATGGCCCGGTGCACAAAAATTTGTGCACTGGGGGGAGGGGGGGGGTCCCTCAGCCCGGCCTGTGCCCTCTCGCAGTCTGGGACCCCTCCGGAGATAACGACCTGCTGGCTTAGGCCTGCTCCCGGATGGCAGAGGGCAGGCCCAATCCCTAGGTGCAGCCCCTGGTCAGGCTCAGAGCAGAACCGATTGGGGAGTAGGGGCGCCGCCCCCTGTCATGCACAGAGCTGCAGGGTGATCAGGGGTTTGGTCGCTGCCCCCTGTCACGCTGATCCCAGTGCTGGGAGGTCTCCTTGCTCTGATGATCCCAGGGACAGGACCCCTCTGGCTCCACTGATCCAGGGCCGGGAGGCCTCTCGGCTCTGCTGATCCCGGGGTCCTGAGGCCTCTCGGCTCCACTGATTCCAGGGCCGGGAGGCCTCGCGGATCCGCTGAGCCCAGGGCTGGGAGGTCTCGGGGCTCCTCTTACCCTGGGGTCCTGAGGCCTCTCAGCCCTGCTGATCCCAGGGCCGGGAGGCCTCGCGGATCCACTGAGCCCAGGGCTGGGAGGCCTCTCGGCTCCGCTTACCCCGGGGTCCTGAGGACTCTCAGCCCTGCTGATCCCGGGGCCGGGAGGCCTCGCGGATCCTCTGATTCCAGGGCCGGGAGGCCTCTCAGCTCTGCTTACACCGGGGTCCTGAGGACTTTCAGCCCTGCTGATCCCGGGGCCGGGAGGCCTCGCGGCTCCGCTGATAAGGGGGGCCGGGAGGCCTCTAGTCTCCACTGAGCCCGGGACTGGGAGGCCTCTCGGCTCCACTTACCCCGGGGTCCTGAGGCCTCTCAGCCCTGCTGATCCCGGGCCGAGAGGCCTCGCGACTCCGCTGATCCCGGGGACGGGAGGCCTCTTGGCTCCGCTGATCCCGGGGCCGGGAGGCCTCGCGGCTCCTCTGATCCCGGGGCCAGGAGGCCTCGCGGCTCCGCTGAGCCCTGGACCGGGAGGCCTCTCAGCTCCGCTGATCCCGGGGTCCTGAGGACTCTCAGCCCCGCTGATCCCGGGCCGGGAGGCCTCGCGGCTCCGCTGATCCTGGGGCCGGGAGGCCTCTCGGCTCCGCTGACCCCGGGACCGGGAGGCCTCGCAGCTCCGCTGACCTCGGGACCGGGAGGCCTCTCGGCTCCGCTTACCCCGGGGTCCTGAGGCCTCTCAGCCCTGCTGATCCCAGAGACGGGAGGCCTCGAGGCTCCGCTGACCCCGGGACCGGGAGGCCTCTCGGCTCCGCTTACCCCGGGGTCCTGAGGACTCTCAGCCCCGCTGATCCTGGGGCCGGGAGGCCTCTCGGCTCCGCTGACCTCGGGACCGGGAGGCCTCGCAGCTCCGCTGACCTCGGGACCGGGAGGCCTCTCGGCTCCGCTTACCCCGGGGTCCTGAGGCCTCTCAGCCCTGCTGATCCCCGGCCGGGAGGCCTCTCGGCTCCGCTTACCCCGGGGTCCTGAGGCCTCTCAGCCCTGCTGATCCCGGGGCCGGGAGGCCTCGCGGCTCCGCTGATCCCGGGGTCCTGAGGACTCTCAGCCCCGCTGATCCCGGGCCGGGAGGCCTCGCGACTCCGCTGATCCCGGGGCCGGGAGGCCTCGCGGCTCCTCTGATCCCGGGGCCAGGAGGCCTCGCGGCTCCGCTGAGCCCTGGACCGGGAGGCCTCTCAGCTCCGCTGATCCCGGGGTCCTGAGGACTCTCAGCCCCGCTGATCCCGGGCCGGGAGGCCTCGCGGCTCCGCTGATCCTGGGGCCGGGAGGCCACTCGGCTCCGCTGACCCCGGGACCGGGAGGCCTCGCAGCTCCGCTGACCTCGGGACCGGGAGGCCTCTCGGCTCCGCTTACCCCGGGGTCCTGAGGCCTCTCAGCCCTGCTGATCCCGGGGCCGGGAGGCCTCGCGGCTCCGCTGACCTCGGGACCGGGAGGCCTCTCGGCTCCGCTTACCCCGGGGTCCTGAGGCCTCTCAGCTCTGCTGATCCCGGGCCGAGAGGCCTCGCGACTCCGCTGATCCCGGGGACAGGAGGCCTCTTGGCTCCGCTGACCCCGGGGACGGGAGGCCTCGTGGCTCCTCTGATCCCGGGGCCGGGAGGCCTCAGGGCTCCGCTGATCCCTGTGGCGGGAGGCCTCGCGGCTCCGCTGAGCCCTGGACCGGGAGGCCTCTCAGCTCCGCTGATCCCGGGGTCCTGAGGACTCTCAGCCCCGCTTACCCCGGGGTCCTGAGGACTCTCAGCCCCGCTGATCCACGTGGCGGGAGGCCTCGCGGCTCCGCTGACCTCGGGGCCGGGAGGCCTCTCGGCTCCGCTTACCCCGGGGTCCTGAGGACTCTCAGCCCTGCTGATCCCGGGGCCGGGAGGCCTCTCGGCTCCGCTTACCCCGGGACCGGGAGGCCTCTCGGCTCCGCTGATCCCGGGGCCGGGAGGCCTCGCTGCTCCGCTTACCCCGGGACCGGGAGGCCTCGCAGCTCCGCTGACATCGGGACCGGGAGGACTCCCGGCTCTGCTTACCCCGGGGTCCTGAGGCCTCTCAGTCCTGCTGATCCCGGGGCCGGTAGGCCTTGGGGCTCCGCTCATCCCGGGAGGCCTCTCGGCAACGCTGATCCGGGGTCCTGAGGCCTCTCAGCCCCGCTGATCCTGTGGCAGGGGGGACCCTAGGTTCCGCTGATAACCGGGGTCCTGAGGACTCGCGGTTCCGCTGATAACCGCTGCCGGGAGGTCTCTCGTCTCCGCTGATCCCGGGGCCGGGAGGCCTCTCGGCTCCGTTGATAACCGGGGCCGGTAGGACTCTCGGTTCCGCTGGTCCTGGGCCGGGAGGCCTCTCGGCTCCACTGATAGCCCGTGCTGGGTGGCCTCTCCGTTCCGCTGGTCCCGTGCCGGGAGGCCTCTTGGTTCCGCTGATCCCGGGGCCCTGAGGCCTCTCTGCCCTGCTGATTCAGGGCTGTTTGGCTTCTCTGGGCTTGGGTCCTGAGTATGCAAATTAACCGCCATCTTTTAGCTTCTATAATGGAAATGTATCTTTTGGAGTTGTTGCTTCAGGAGTTCAGAGTCCCCCAGCTGCAGACGGGGAACCTTGGCTTGCTCATGCTGGGGCAACCAAGCCTCCCTGTTCGCATCAGCTGCCTGGCTGCTGGCGGCCATCTTGGCTGCCAGTTAATATGCATATCTCGCTGATTAGGTTGTTCGCCAATTACCATGTTTCTCTTTTATTAGTGTAGACATACTGAGTGGCCAGATTATTATGACCATCCCATCAGTACTTCGTTGGACCACCTTTTGCCTTCAGTAGTGCAGCGATTCTTCTTGGCATTGCCTCCACGAGATGTTGAAAGGTGATGCGAGGAATCTGACACCATGCCTGATGGACAGCACTGTCCAGTTCTGTGAGATTTGATGGTTGTGGAACCAGCTGCCTGATGACTCTTTTAACTTCATCCCACAAATAGTCAATTGGATTGAGATCTGGTGATTGTGGGGGCCACCTAAGCAAGGTAAAGTCTCCCTCATGTCCTTGAAACCACTCCTGCACAATCCGAGTACCGTGGCATGGCGCATTGTCTTGTTGGAAGAAGCCATCTCCATTGGGATATGCCATCAACATGATAGGATGAACCTGATCGGCAATGATACTTAGGTATGTTGTGCTATTCAGACGTTATTCCACATGAATTAAAGGGCCCAAATCATGCCAGGAAAACATGCCCCAAACTATAACACCGCCCCCACCAGCTTGAAGGATTTTACTCATGCATGTGGGGTGCATGCTTTCATGCTGTTTCTGCCACATTCTCACTCTGCCATCTGCATGATGCAACTGGAAATGTGATTCATCGGACCATATGACTTTTTTCCAAAGCTCGACTGTCCAATCCTTGTGTTCCTGTGTGAATTGGAGATGTTTTATCTTGGTAACTGCAGACAGCAAAGGTGTTCGAACAGGGCTTCAGCTTCCATATCCCATATGATGCAGTGTATGGCTAATTTGCCTACAAATGTCAGGTGGTCATAATAATCTGGCCATTCTATCTATCTATCTATCTATCTATCTATCTATATACACATACATATATATATATATATATATATATATATATATATATATACATATACATATATATATATATAATTTTTTTAGAGGCCCAGTGCACGAAATTTATGCACTTGGGGCGGGTGGGGGGGGCGCGAGAGGGGTCCCTCAGCCCAGCCTGCACCCTCTCGCAGTCTGGGAGCCCTCAGGGGATGTCCGATTGTCAGCTTAGGCCCGCTTCCTGCAGGGAGCGGGCCTAAGCCAGCAGTCACACATCCTTAGTGCTATTGAGAAGGCAGGAGAGGCTCCCACCATCACCACTGCACTCGCCAGCCATGAGCCCAGCTTCTGGCTGAGCGGCGCTCCCTCTATGGGAGTGCACTGACCACCAGGGGACAGCTGCTGCATTGAGCATCTTCCCCCTGGTGGTCAGTGTGCATCATAGCAACTGGTCATTCCATCATTCAGTTGATTTGCATATTAGCCTTTTATTATATAGGACTAGAGACTCGGTGCACAAAAATTTGTGCACTCGGGGGGGGGGATCCCTCAGCCCAGCCTGTGCCCATTTGCAGTCCAGGACCCCTTGGGGCAGGGGTCCTCAAACTTTTTAAACAGGGGGTCAGTTCACTGTCCCTCAGACCGTTGGAGGGCCGGACTATAGTTTAAAAAAGAACTATGAACAAATTCCTATGCACACTGCACATAACTTATTTTGAAGTAAAAAAACAAAAACGGGAACAAATACAATATTTGTATTTGCATGTGGCCCGTGGGCCATAGTTTGAGGACCCCTGCCTTGGGGGATGTCCACCTGTCAACTTAGGCCCACTCCCTGGGGGACCAGGCCTAAGTTTGCTGTCAGACATCCTTCTGGCAGTCAGGGAACCCTCAGGGGATGTCCGAATAAAGACTTAGGCCCCCAAGGGAGCTGTGATGAGGAAGTTGGGGTGACAGAGGAGCCATGCTGTCCCGCCCCGGGGTCGGGTTGCACACGGGACGCCCAGGCAGGCCAGCCGATCGCTGCTGCACCGCCCGGCCACCCCGGTTCAGGTCGCACATGGGACGCCCGCTGCTCCAGTTCGCAGATAGCAGGCCCGGATGGCGTCAGGGCAGGTGGGATGGCGCTGTCCCGCCACACCGCCCCAGGTGGCAAATAGCAGGCCTGGATGGCGGCAGGGCAGGTGGGATGGCGCTGACCCACCCTGCCTGCAGTATGCAAATTAGTCACCATCTTTGTTGGTGGTTAATTTGCATATCACACTGATTAGCCAATGGGAGGCATAGCAAAGGTACGGTCAATTACCATGTTTGTCTATTATTAGATAGGATATATAATCTAGGAAAGCTAAAATTTAGATAAAAATCTTATTGATGACATTACTACATACCACAAGTTAGCATGCTTTTTCTTTTAAGGGCCAGATAGTTAATATTTTAAGCTCTGTAGGCCATTAGATCTCTCAACTACTCAATTCTGTTGTCGTGATGCAAAGCTTCTATAGATAGTGCAAACAGAAGAGCATAGCTGTGTTGTAATATTCCTTATTTACAAAATAACCAGAGGGCTGGATTTGATCCTCAGACCATAATTTTACAACTTCTACCATAGACTGTGAACTATTTTTAGTGGTTGAAGATGAGTTTTCATATATGCTGGAGCTATAACTCCTAGTTAAGTTCCTTCTAGAAAATGTGTTATGAAAACACTTCTTGAATTGTATTCTGCTGTGTACTGAAAAGTATATTACTGAATGTGATATTTTATCTTGGATGTCAAACATTTGGATATGCAGAAACAACTACAAGTCATTTAAATCTGATGGTGTTGTAAATTAACTAGGCTCTGCTTCTGTTTAATTGTTGAGAGACTGTTGATGTCTCACATGGCTATAACATAATACATTCTGAGTGAAGAACTATTTATAGACTGGAAAATCAGTTTTTAAACATGTCAATTGTTATTGATAACAGAAAAAATATGACAAAGGCTAAGAGTGATTTGGGAATTATAAGGATACAATGTTTTGTTCATACACCCTTCATTACTGTAGTCAGAAAGCAATTATAATCTCAGCAGAAAGATAGTGAGCCACTTCATCATACTTCAGTCAGACAAAAATACATGATGTCCAAAGATTTTAGAATTGCCTTGTAATATATTCAACGGTGTTTAAACAAGATGGAATAGTAGCCCTGGCTGCTGAGTTAAATGGTTAGAGCATCAGCCCATGCACCAAAGATTCGTGGCTTTAATTTCTAGTCAAGGTCATGTACCTGGGTTGCAGGTTTGATCCCCAGTCCTGGTTAGGATGCATGCAGGAGTCAACCAATTGTCTTACACCTCTCTCTCTCTCTCTCTCTCTCTCTCTCTCTCTCTCTCTCTCTCTCTCTCTCTCTCCTCCCCTCCCTCCCTCCATTCCACTCTCTCTAAAAATCAATGGAAAAACATATCCTCGAGTGAGGATTAACAAAAACAAAAAGATGGAATAGCATCCACTACATGCTGAAAAGTCATCTTGAACAAAACTAAAATAATAAGTTTTTAGATGAAAACAATATGTCTTAATTTATTAAAACTGCTTGCAAATAAAGTACTTTGCTCGCTGGAACCCGAGGAAGAAGTAACCAAAACCATGCTCTCAGAGTGCGAGCATTTCTTATGTGATAGCTGCTTGGAAGATTATCTTATTCTACTCCAAGAAGATGCTAATACAATGCACATGAAATGAAACTGATACACAGATGGGAAAACTAAGATGGTTGGTTTCTTGAAAGCCACATTTTTAGACCCAAGGTTTAAGGACAAATTTTATTCATGTGAATGTGTAAAACATCAATTTCAGGCAAACATAAATCTATTAGGAATAAAAAATATGTGAGGACAACACTTTCAGAAAATATTTTCTTCAACGATTACTAGAAGCTTCTTTTTTTATTTTATTTTATTGATTTTTTACAGAGAGGAAGGGGGAGAGATAGAGAGTTAGAAACATCGATGAGAGAGAAACATCAATCAGCTGCCTCCTGCACACCTCCCACTGGGGATGTGCCTGCAACCAAGGTACATGCCCTTGACCGGAATTGAACCTGGGACCCTTCAGTCCGCAGGCCGACGCTCCATCCACTGAGCCAAACCGGCTTAGGCAAGAAGCTTCTATTTGAAGGACTGATTCAACCAAACTGCACCATCATCAGCAACTGAAATGGAGATCAATGTTTACTTTAATTTGTTCCTATTAAAAAGAAAGGAAAGCTTAATAATTTTGTGGCAGCATCAACATAGCAGTATCTCATAATGGCAGCACTAACCAAACGCTAACTGCTACTGTGCCCTCCATAGGTAAAAGTGTGGGGGAGGAAGAAATTTTCCTCTATCCTTCTAGGTTCTTCTGGCTGGTCTAATAATCATCATGAGACAGATTAACAAGAGAAAATAACCAAATTTAATTACATATGTATGTATAGGAAGCCTACACATATCAGCAACTCAGAGACCCCACATACATGAGAGTTTCAGGGACAGAAAGGGAAAATGAGGTATATATGGCATCTGAGCTAAGGATGAGGTAAGACGCTCTAAGGAAGTGGTTCTCAACCTGTGGGGGTCAAACGACCCTTTCACAGGGGTCACCTAAATACATCCTGCATATCAGATATTTACATTACGATTCATAACAGTAGCAAAATTACAGTTATGAAGTAGCAACGAAATAATTTTATGGTTGGGGGTCACCACAACCCTAAAGGTCGTGGCATTAGGAAGGTTGAGAACCACTGCTCTAAGGCTTCAGAGGGGAGAAGGGTTACTTGCAGATAGATAAGAAGAGCAGATGTTCGGTAATTAGAAGTTTTCCCTGGTCATATAAGTTATTTCTGGTAATAACTCTTACTATGGGCAAGGGCTCTAATTTAAATTCTTTAAAGGAGAACCTACAGGGTCTCGCATGATTGCCTTCAGCTCAAAATAATCCACATGCCAAGCAGCACGTCTTGGGAGGCCTGTTCTGAACCCCTTGAAAAGAGAGCATTTTTCATTTGGTAGATAACACTACTGTTTATTTCCAGGTATATTCTTCTCTGTTCTTAGGTGTGCAAAGGATTACATTCATTCTGACCTTAAAGTTGGGCACAGGTATTTTGACTACTTTGGGCTCATGAAACGTGAGTGAAAGTAACCTGTGAATATCTAGGCCATAACATTTTGCTGCCATTGGTAAACACCCTAGTCTGCTGCAGTGAATGAACCCTGAGCCTCATTTTGAGGTGTGAGCATGAGAAAATGGTGGAGTTTCCATTAATCTGCCAGCCCATGATGGATACATAGCACAAACAAAAATAAATATTTTGTTTTTTAAGCCACTGGGATTCTAGGATTTACCTGAACAATGCCTAGCTTATCCTGACTGGTGTACTAGTAATTTGGTGTCATAAATGTAGAGTATAATGACCCCAAGAAGCAAGCTTACATTGATGAGAAATAAATATTCCTGAATGGAATGTCAAACTTTAAAATCTGAATATTAACATTTCAATAGTAGCATTGTAATAATAGTTTTAAAATTAGTAATATCTAATTTTAATATTTCATGGTGATTCTGGTATCTTAGAAGTTTATTATAAAACTAGGGGCCCAGTGCATGAATTCGTGCACCTTGAAAGGAACTGTGGGCCGTGAGGCTGCAGTGGGCACAGGGGCGGGTTTCGACACATCCTCTGCGCCCCCACCCGGCCCCCCTCATGCCACAGCCCCTGGTCCCCTGTCTGCCAGCAGCCCCGCTCTCACCACTGCCGCTCGCACCCGCTAATAGCACAAAGCAATTTGGGCTGACACCATAAGTGGATGCAAGCTGGGCCTGTGCCATCAGCAGTTGCTAGCAGTGGCTGCTGCCCTGATCGCCCCTCAGGAGCAAGGGGAGGTGGAGAAGCCAGGGGCATTTGGGGCCAGCAGCCACCACTAGCACCCGCTGACAGTGCTGAGTGATTGGGACCAGTGCTGGGTGCCGGCAGCGGGTGCGAGCACCAGACGGGACCAAGGTGCGTGGGAGCAAAGAATTTTCAGTAACCACCAGAGGCTCACCCTGAAGACAGTGACCGGCACCCCACCTTGGTCTGGCGCCCCTGCTCACCTGTTCCACCATCCTGCCACGGCCGAAACCTGCCATGTTCCGCACTCTGCCTCCTGCTGCTGACGCCCGCCATGTTCCACGTGTGCCCCTGGTGGTCAGCTCACATCATAGTGACCAGTTGTTCAGTTGTTCCACCATTCGGTCTATTTGCATATTAGGGTTTTATATATATAAACCCTATATATGATAGTCTGCTTCATGCAAATATTGACTTTAACATGCAACTATTTTGTATTCAGCCAAAATGTATATTTGGTGCCCCTCTAAAAAATATTAACACATTAAGCACCCAGTCACTCACCAATGACTGACACTATACTTTCCATCTGAAAGACAAAACAGGCTGGGTGCTTAACGTGTTAAACAAAATAATATGAATAAAAGCTTGGTTATGTACCCTTTACTTGAAAGTTACTTGACAGAAACCTGAAATGATTTGTAATTAGGTCACAAATTTATTCTAAGGAAGAATACCTTTATCTTCTGGAATTTAGGCTTTTTTTTTTTTTTTTTTTTTTTTTTTTTTTTTTTTTTTTTTTTTTTTTACTGCCATCTTGCATCCTCTATCTTGTCTCTTCTGCTGCCACCAGCTGGCTTCCACTACTGGTAAATTCCAGAAACCAGCAGGATTCAATTCAATGTTTTGTTTTGACTGATGGGTCCCTGATGAGAATACCAAGTCAGTTGAATAAGCAAATGTTTAGGTTTGGAACAGAAAAACACAATCAACTTATTTACTTCATATCTTGGGTAATCAGATAGCTACACAGCAGCTGGTACTTGTCCCAGCAAGTGGTCCAGACAAGGCTTCAGGCTAACAAAAGAGAAGACATTTCCATTCTTAAGTTAATATTTTTCTCCCAGGGAGTTATATAAGAGCAAAGGTCAGCTCAAATACAATTGTGCACCAGTAGTCTTAATGCAGTTTTAGGTTTTAATAACGTCAGAAGTACAAATTCTACAAACTTACACAAAACATCATTTGAAAGTAAAATTATTTCAATTCCCTTCATGCTTATTTGATCTTAACATTTTTTGAACAGTAAACGTATTTCAATTACTTTTCTTTCAGTTAATATTTGTCATCCTCTATTAGGGAGGGTAAAAATTCTGAAATTTAAAATTAATTAAACTTCACAAAATGAGTAAGTGTAGAAGCAATTGAAGTAAACATTCAGGTGATGCTTTTTTGTAAGTATGTTTCATTTATACTTTTGAAATTATCAAAACTTAAAACTGCACTAAGACTTTTGGGACACCTGTATCTGGAAAACTGTGAAGCCATAGGATGCTCGATTATAAACTCTTATAATTTACACCCAGCTATGTCTAAAATAATTTAAAACATTTTATAGTAACACATATACACACATGTATACAAGGAGCTGAATCATAAGGTTTCTCAAGATAGAGAGTTAAGATGCTAAATTATTAAAATTTTAGGAAAAGTATGGACAGTGAGGCAAACTAGTAGCAATATCTGTAATATAGGTCTAGTATTACACTTTATTTTTCCTGTAGAGGATGCTTTGGAGGTGCATTTCTATTTGAGATACTTGTTCTTTTTTTTAAATATATTTTATTGATTTTTTACAGAGAGGAAGGGAGAGAGACAGAGAGAGCCAGAAACATTGATGAGAGAGAAACATTGATCAGCTGCCTCCTGCACATCTCCCACTGGGGATGTGCCCGCAACCCAGGTACATGCCCTTGACCGGAATCGAACCCGGGACCCTTCAGTCCGCAGGCCGACGCTCTATCCACTGAGCCAAACCGGTTTCGGCATGAGATACTTGTTCTTAAGACAGTATTATGTCCTCGATATTTGGGTATAAGTATTATTTTTTTGTGGTTGTTTTTTTTGTTTTGTTTTGAGAGAGAGAGAGAGAGAGAGAGAGAGAGAGAGAGAGAGAAGAGAGTGAGCCAGCCCTCTGGGCATAAAACCTGCAACCTTTTGCTATATGGTCAATGTTCCAATCAACTGAGCAACCTGGCCAGGGCTGGTATTAGTATTTTTATTGATGATGCTTTTCCAGAAAAGGTAGAACAAATAACTTCTAAAGGCTTGAACATTAAGATAATGCAGGAAAACACTCCATAAATATTAGTTTTCCTTCCCATTAGAGATCATCTAGTTCAGTGGTTCTGTCTTGGCTGCACAGTGGAATGACCTAAGGAGCTTAAAAAAATACTAATGCTTGGGTCCCCTGCTGAGATTCTGATTCAATTGCTCTAAGCTACATAACTTTAAAAAGAAATTTTAACTGGACAGTAATAGGAATAAATATGAAATAGTGGGATGAGATTTTTTTTTTCCTAATGCCAAATTTAGGACCTATAGTGACAGGGCTTAACAACAGTTCCTGTGGGACTTAAAACAACAACAGCAATAATAACAACAACGAAAAACCTGCCCTGGTTAGAGCATCATCCCATGCACCCAAAGGTGTTGGGCTCCATTCCCTGGCAAGGCACATACCAGGTTTTGGGTTCAATCCCCAGTCAGGGCATGTATGGGAGACAACCAATCAATGTCTCTTTCTCACACTGAAGTTTCTCTCTCTCCCTCCCTCTCTCTCTAAAAATCAATAAAAACATATTATTGGGTGAGGATTTTAAAAAAGTTTAATAACCTGTAGACTCAGGAAAACTGAGTAGATCTCCAAAATGGCTAAAGCCACCGCCTTTAGTATTATCTCCAGCTGAAGACAAAGGATATTGGGGTTTGGGAGGAGGCCAGTATGGGAGGTGACCAAGAAAAGCACAGTAAACAAGGATAAGGTGTTATGCAGGATTAAGGTGTTTGCCTTCTCCATTGATAAAGTGTTCCTCCTACTCTTCCTGGTACAGAGAGGGCCACACCTTTGCAAATGAAGATTCCTTTATAAATGTAAATAACTCTTAGAAATGAGTAACTTCTAGTTGGTTGTCAGAGCTTTTCTTAAGTCTGTTTTTAATAACCAGTTTAAAATAATATGCCAAAAGGCATATTTTGGGGTCTCAAATTCTCCTCTGCTACAGCTCTCAAATACAGGGTTTGACAAAAGTAGGTTTGCAGTTGCAAGTATGTGAAACATAGTTTATTCTTGTATTGCTATTTATTGTTTTACTTATTTTTAAAATATATTTTTATTGATTTCAGAGAGGAAGGGAGAGGGAGAGAAACATTAATGATGAGAATCATTGATCAGCTGCCTCCTGCATGCCCCACACTGGATTTTGAGCCCCCAACGCAGGCATGTGCCCTGACCGGGAATTGAACTCGGGACCCTTCAGTCCACAGGCTGACACTATCCACTGAGCCAAACCAGCTAGGGCAATTGTTTTATTTTTTCATACAAACAACTGTAAACCTACTTTTGCCCCATCCTGTATTTTGAGCAAAATAAGTCAGACACAAGCGTGCCTATTGTATGATTCTATTTACTTAAAGAAGGGAGGAGGGGATTGACCAGGAAGGAAATTCCTGAGATGTAGATGTTCTTTATTTTTATTAGGCTACACAAATAAAACTTATTAAAACTCAATGAAATGGACAGTTGACTTCTGTATTATTTCACTAAATGTAAATGACACTTCAATAAAAAGAACAAATAAAAGTAATAACTTAAATCTGGATACCTATAACAAGGTCTGGGAGGTGGGGACGATTATTACTTCAGGTAACCCCGAACTAAAAAGCAACAGGAAACCCTAAACTGGAACCAGAGAGCATGAGCAGACAGCAGGGAGGGACAAAGCCTAAGAAATCACTAGAGGGCAGGCAGCCACCGCCAAACAGATGCCGGGACGTCAGCGCGCCAGTGTCCCACGAAAATAAGCCCCCGCCTCCTTTTCCGGCGCGCATGCGTCGGTCCGTGTTTTACCGGAAAAGGCCGGTGGGAAACGGCGCCATCGCGAGAAAGGAGCCGGTGGCCGGCTTGTTCCTGTGCAGATGGTGTGGTTGTAAGCATCGCGCGTCCGGTTCATTGCACGGTCGCAGGGAGGAGGACGCCGGGGCTCGCCTGTCCTCCGCTGCCTCCCTCGCTGCCATGATTCCGGTGTCGCTGGTGGTGGTGGTGGTGGGCGGCTGGACTGCCGTCTACCTGACCGATTTGGTGCTGAAGGTGAGGGCCTCCGATCCACTGCCCAAGCCCGCGGCACCCTGCACTGGGGCGCATGGCCCGAGGCCTTTTCTCTTCTACCTCCGGTTTCCCGGTCTGGAAGCCGTGCGGCGGGTGTCCACGTGCGGCCTTCCGCGTGGTGCCCGGGCCCGTGGAGTACATTTTGGCGGGCCGCGCGCGGGAGGGGTGTGGTGATCCGCGCAGCAGCCGCAGTCGCATTGCGGGGCGGTGCCCCGCAGCCTTTGGGTCCAGCCCTGGAGGCGATGGTAGTGGTCCTGGGAGGGCCGGGGCATGCCTTAATCAGCGGCAGTGCCCCAGGGTTAAAAATGAAATGTCCGCATAGGAAAGGTATTGTTACCCCCCATTGTCTTTGAGGCCAGGACCCTCTAGCGCAGTGGTTCTCAACCTTCGCGACCCTTTAATACAGTTCCTCATGTTGTGGTGACCCCCGACCATAAAATTATTTTCGGTGCTACTTCATAACTGTAATTTTGCTACTGTTATGAATCGTAATGTAAATATCTGATATGCAGGATGTATTTTCATTGTTACAAATTAAAGCATAGTGATTAATCACAAAAACAATATGTAATTATATATGTGTTTTCCGATGGTCTTAGGCGACCCCCAAAGGGGTCGCGACCCACAGGTTGAGAACCGCTGCTCTAGAGACTCTGGTAGGGGAGTGAATCTAAATCAAGTTGTGTTTTAAGTCTGAAACTTCAAAGTACACACGGTCATCTGGGGTTCCGGTTAAAATGCACATTCTGATTCATCCGGTCTGGGGCGGGGCCTAAGGTTCTCTGTTTCCAACCAGTTCCCAAGCGCTGCAAATGTTGTTTCCCAGGCTACCAGCCTATACTTCAGATAAATACTTAGCAGCAAGGATTTAGAATTCTGACTTCTCATATTCTACTTTGCATCCTCCACCAACCCTTCTTCACATTGACTATCCCTCCCCCACACATACACATACACACACACTCTCCCTCCCCCCCCCACACACACACACACTCTGGGTACATGGTCCATTCTCCAGTTATTTGAAAAGGGTAGCAAAAATTATGAACATTTGACCATATGCTTCTAGCAACCTTTTGGAATTGAATATTGAAGGGTGGGGGTAACTGTGTGGAATGAAATCATATAAATTTTCAAATGCTTAATAAAAATTTTAATTACGAATAGTAAAACCTTGTCATGAATATCGTCTTAAATAGTTTCGTTTGTGTTTTAGGTTTAATGGTAAAATGAAATATTTGTTCTATTTTGTTGTATTTGAACTTGCAAAGTGAGGAGGTTACACGGTAGAGTCCTTAGATCTAGGATTGGGCTCTTCCACTTCCCAGTGATTGTGAGCTTGGGCAGAATAGTCTCTTGTGCTTCAGTTTCTTCATCTTTAAAGTAGGGGTAATAATAGCAAAGATTTCCTGATATAGTAGAGAAGATTGCATTAGTACATCCACGTAAAGCCTTGCTACTCAACCTGAGGTTCAAGGACCAGCAGCACCTGTATCATCTGGAAGCTTCTCAGAAATGCAGAATCTCAGTCCTCATATCTGGACTATAGAATCAGACTGCATCCTCACAGGATTTCCTAGGTGCTTCCTCTGCACATACTTGGCATAGTGCTTAGCATGTCATAAGCAATACAGACCACTGCTTCTTTAAACAGTGATTTTGTTGTTTAGAAAAAAAGCAAAGCCACATGATTTCTTCACGTTGCATGTGTGACAAAATAAAAGGGATTTTTCAAACCTCTGTAGTCTCTGGTCAAGTGTGTGAGGTGATCAGGATGGAATTTTAAGTTCAGTAACAGCCCCTGGCTCAAAAGACCCCTATTCCTTGAGCAAAAAAACCTCTTATTCAGCATCTCTGCCTGGGGAATGCAAAGGCCTCAAAGCTTTTGGAGTCTGTACCTTCAACTCTGTTTCAGGGAGTTGTTCTGCTATTCCACCCTTGGTTCTTTTAGGATTTTCTCTGTGGACATCTAGTCGAGGGGTGTGTCAGTCTCCTTTAAAAGTCTTGGAAAACAGGTAGGTTTCAGGAACTTCACCTGAAGATTGAGAGCAGAGAACATTACAGATCCAAAGGCAAATAGATACCTATATTCAGACTCAGGTCATTTTTTATGACTGTGATGGGGTGAAATATTCTTCTAGAAACATAAGTTTCTCAAATGGATGGGCATTGATATGACAAAATACTAACTGTACTTTCTGTAACTGAGGTAATAGGGGTACGTGTATATAAAATGACTTACATTATCCAAAATCTGTACTTAAGGACTTCAAACTTTCCTAAAAATAAAACTCTTATTAGGCTGTATTTAAGCAGCTATCCTGCCAACCCTGAATGTAAGAGAAATTACTGAGCTTAAGTTTTTTTTTTATTACTTTTACATGATCAAAGTAGGCCTAATTTCTTAGGGTTGCTCGGAAAAGAATAGAAAGCTGACTCCAACTGACCTGTTTCCTCTGTTTGACTGGTTGGGGTCTATTTAAATTATAAATAGGACAGTGATAGCTAACCTTTTGAGCTCAGCGTGTCAGCATTTTGAAAAACCCTAACTTAACTATGGTGCCGTGTCACATATAGAAATTTTTTGATATTTGCAACCATAGCAAAACAAAGATATATATTTTTGATATTTATTTTATATATTTAAATGCCATTTAACAAAGAAAAATCAACCAAAAAAATGAGTTCGCGTGTCACCTCTGACACACGTGTCATAGGTTTGCCATCACTGGTTTAGGTCCTCTGCCCATTTATTTTTATTTTTAAATGTTTTTATTCATTTTAGAGAGAGGAAGGGAGAGAGATAGAAACATGGATGAGAGAGAGACATCGTTTGGCTGCCTCCTGCACGCCCCACCAAGGATTGAGCCTGCTGCAATCCAGGCATGTGCCCTGACGGGAATCAAACTGAGGATCTCTTGGTTCATGGGTCTATGCTCAACCACTGCTGGGCTCATTTTTTAAAAATATATTTTTATTGATTTCATAGAGGAAGAGTGAGAAACATCAATGATGAGAGAGAATCATTGATCAGCTGCCTCCTGCATGCCCCCTACTGGGGATTGAGTCCGCAACCCAGGCATATGCCCTTGCCCGGAATCATACCTGTGACCCTTCAGTCTACAGGCCGATGCTTTATCCACTGAGCCAAGCCGGCTAGGGCTGGGCTCATTTTTTTTTTATTGTGTTGTTTGTTTGTTTGTTTGTTTGGTGTTAAGTTGTATGAGTTCTGTGTATATTTTGGATATTAACCCCTTGTCGGAGCTGCTGTTTGCAAATACTATCTCCCATTCAGTTGGTTTCCTTTTTGTTTCTTTTGCTGTGCAGAATCTTTTTAGTTTTATATAATCCCATTCATTTATTTTTGCCTTTACTTCCCTTGCCTTTGGTGATCAAACTCATAAAATCTTTTCCAAGACCAAGGTCCATGAGTTTAGAACCTGTGTTCTCTTCTGTGTAATTTATTGTTTCAGATCTTATATTTAGGCCTTTGATCCATTTTGAATTATTTTTGTACATGGGGACAAGCTGTAGTCTAGTTTCTTTCTTTTGCATGTGGCTTTTGAATTTTCCCAGCACCATTTATTGAAGAGACTTTCTTTTCATTGTGTATTTTTGGCTCCTATGTAAACAATTATTTGCCCATATATATGTGGTTTTATTTATGGGCTCTTAATTCTGTTCCATTGGTCTGTGTTACTGTTTTCCTGCCAGTATCATGCTGTTTTTTTTTAAATATATTTTATTGATTTTTTACAGAGAGGAAGGGAGAGAGATAGAGAGTTAGAAACATCGATGAGAGAGAAACATCGATCATTTTACAGAGAGGAAGGGAGAGAGATAGTTAGAAACATCGATGAGAGAGAAACATCGATCAGCTGCCTCCTGCACATCTCCTACTGGGGATATGCCCGCAACCCAGGTACACGCCCTCGACCGGAATCGAACCTGGGACCTTTTAGTCCGCAGGCCGACGCTCTATCCACTGAGCCAAACCGGTTTCGGCCATGCTGTTTTGATTATCTGTGCTGTGAAGTATAATTTGAAGTCAGGTAGTGTGATACCTCCAGGTTCGTTCTTTGTGTGTGTGTGTGTGTGTGTTTTGTTTTGTTTTTTTGTTATATTTTTATTTATTTCAGATAGGAAGGGAGAGATAAAAACATCAATAATGAGAGGGACTCATTGATTGGCTGCCTGCTGCATGCCCCCTACTGCGGATCAAGCCCCCACAACCCGTGCATGTGCCCTTGACCATAATCAAATCCTTCAGTCCACAGGCCAACCCTCTGTCTACTGAGCCAAACCAGCTAGGGCCAGGTTCGTTCTTTTATCTCAGGACTGCTTTCACTATACCAGGTCTTTTGTAGTTCCATACACATCTGATTATTTTTTGTTTTATTTCTTTAAAAAATGACATTGGAATTTTGATGGGGATTACATTCAATCTATATATTGCTTTGGGTAATATGTTCATTTTAACTGTTGATTCTCTCAATCCATGAACATGAAATATCATTTCATTTTATCGTGTCTTTTTCAATCTCCTTTAATAATGCATTGTGATTTTAAATATATAGTTCCTTCACATCCTTTGTTAATTTTATTCCTAGGTATTTTATTCATTCTGTTGCAATTGCAAAAAGAATCTTTTCTCACTTTTTTTTCTGAAATTTCGTTGTTAGTATATAGGAATGCAGTGGATTTTTGTACATTGATTTTGTATCCTATAACGTTACTATATTTGCTTATTGTTTGTAATAGTTTTTTAAATACTTTTATTGATTTCAGAGAGGAAGGGAAAGGGAGAGAGAGATAGAATCAGCAATGATGAGAGAGAATCATTGATTGGCTAGCTCCTGCACACCCCACACTGGGAATGGAGCCTGCAACTTGGGCATGTGCCCTGACTAGGAATCGAACCTTGACTTCTTGGTTCATAGGTCGACGCTCAACCACTGTGCCATGCTGTCCGGGCTGTAATAGTTTGTTTTTATTTGTTTTGAAGTTGCTCTTTTTTTAAAAAAAATACATTTTTATTGATTTCAGAGAGGAATGGAGAGGGAGAGAGAGATAAAAACATCAATGATGAGAATCATTGATCGGCTTGCCTCCTGGACGCCCCCTACTGGGGATTAAGCCTACAACCAGGCATGTGCCCTTGACCGGAATTGAACCTGGGACCCTTCAGTCTGCAGGTAGGGCTGTAATAGTTTTTTTGATGGAGTCTTTAGGGTTTTCTACATATGAAATCATGTCATCTGCAAAAAGTAACACTTTTAAGTCTTCATTCCCAACTTGGATGCTTTTTATTTCTCTTTCCTGATTGTTCTGGCTAGACTTCCAGCACTATGTTGAATAAGAGTAGTGAGAGTGGATATCCTTGTCTTGTTCCTGATTTTAGAGGAAAAGCTTTCAGTTTTTCACCATTGAGTATATTAGCAGAGGGTTTGTTATATATGGTCTTTATTATGTTGAGGTACTTTCTTTCCATACTGATTTTATTGAGTGTTTTAGTCATAAATCCATGCTGTATCTTATCAAATGCTTTTCCTGCATCTATTGATAAGATGTGATTTTTATCCTTTGCTTTGTTAGTGTGATGTATTACATTGATTGATTTGCATATGTTGAACCATCCTTGTGCCCTGGAATGAGCCCTACTTGATCATGGTGTTTTGTTATTTTTATGTATTGTTGTATTCAATTTGCTAGTATTTTGTTTAGGATTTTTTTGCATCTGTATTCATCAGAGATGTTGGTTTGTAGTTTTCCATTTTTGTGTTATCCTTGCCCAGTTTTGATATCAGGGTTATGTTAGCCTCATAAAATGTGTTAGGAAGTATCATCTCTTCTTCAATTTTTTGGAAGAGTTTGAGAAGGATAGGTATCAAATCTTTGAATGTTTGGTAGAATTCAAAACAAAGCCATCTGGTCCTGGACTATTATTTTTGGGAGGTTTTTTATAATTGTTTCAATTTCCTCACTGTTGACTGGTCTGTTTAAGTTTCCTAATTCTTCATGATTCAGTCTAGGAAAGTTATCTATTTCTAGGAATTTATCCATTTATTTATTCCCAGTGCTGTTCCCTGCAGCCATATGCTGCTGGCAGTGTAGCCTCGGTGCATGGCAGTGGGGTGATGTGGGGGAACCCGGCCACCTCTTTTGTTGCTTTGCCCTCCTGTCAGTGCCAACCGGTGGACCTTTGCATTGTTCCCACGCCCCCTGACACTCCCCCTCCCCCCACGCCTTCACCGGACCCTGGGATTAGTCTCAGCTTGCCTGTCAGGGAAAAAATGATTTTGTAGTACCAGCTCTTCGGTATGCATATAATTTGCTCTGCAACCTAACACCAATAGTAAAGGGAGGCGAGCTCTGGGAGGTTAAGGGAAGGGCTCTGTGGCTTTGTTTCTCTGTCTGGAATGCCAATTGCCAGACAACGGAGGGCACAGCTCTGTGCTTTGTTCCTGCCCAGGTCACTGGGCTCAGCTCCAGCTTGTACTGTCCACACCTGCAGGAATGCTCATTAAATCGCTTTGCTTTTCGCGGCGGAAGGGAGTGTCGGCCACAACCTGATTCCTTCCCTCTCCAGGCTGAACCCCTTTGTGAGATCCCAGCTGCAGGGCTGCATCTGTGGCTAGTCTCAGCTTTTTCCCTTCCGGCCTTCCCAGTTTGCTCCCACTTGCCCACCTTTAGATGTTTCAGTGTGCGGTTTCTCAGACATGTTTGTGCGTTGAGCAGGGAGTCCTTTGTTGAAACTTCAGGGATCTCTCATGCCACCATTCCTCTGATGTCACCCAGTACACTATTTTTTTATATTGATTTGAGTTGAAAATGTATTTAAATTAATTACAACTTTCTAAATGTTGGCTACAAGGAAATTTGAAATTACACAAACTTAATTTTGGCTGGCATTTGTGGCTCATATTTCTATTTGGACAATGCTGTTCTAAGCAGAGGTCAGCAAACTTTTTCTGTAAAGGGTCAGATACTATTTTAGGTTTTGTGGGCCACACAGGGTGTTACATATTCTTAATTTTGTTGTTGTTGTTGTCTTTGTACAATCTCTTAAAGATAAAAACCATGGGCTCTAGTTTACCAGACCCTAACTTCAGCAAACCAGCTAATGTGAGGCCTTCACTTTAACTGAGGAATGAACATAAAGCTTTAAAATTACTAGCATTTGGGCAGTCAGAATCTAGCTTTCCTATATAGAAAATAGTAATTTTTTATTTTCTTAAACATTATAAATTGTCCTTCAAAATTGAATGATGTGGAACTTTTTCTCTTTTAGTCATCTGTGTATTTTAAGCATTCTTATGAAGACTGGCTGGAGAACAATGGCTTGAGCATCTCCCCTTTTCACATAAGATGGCAAACTGCTGTTTTCAATCGTGCCTTTTATAGTTGGGGACGGCGGAAAGCAAGGATGCTTTACCAATGGTATTCTTCATTTTCTTTTTTTAGTTTAAATTAGTCATTGTGATCATGAGAAATGCTTGTTAATGGAACTGTTTCCATCATGTTCCAAACTCCTGAGTTTTAAAATGTTGACAGTGTAGAAATTTTCTGGTTTTATATAAACTTATGGGATTGCATCATTGTGCTTTTGCATACATTATAAATCAAGATTCTATATTTTTCTTTTTTTAATCCTCACCCACAGATATGGTTTTATTGATTTTAGAGAGAGAGGAAGGGAGAGGTTTAGAGTGAAAGAAAGAAAAACATCGATGTGAGAGAAAAATATCCATCGATTGTCTCCTGTATATGCCCCAACCGGGGATTAAACCTGCAACCTATGTATGTGCCCCAACTGGGAATCGAACCCACAACCTTTTGGTGCATGGGACACCGCTCCATGGAAGTAGGCTACCCAGCCAGGGCAAGGTTCTATATCTTCATCTGGATGGTAGATACATGGATGTACATATGTAAAAATTCAGTGAGCTGTACAATTTAGACTTGTTCACTTTATTCTGTACATTGTACACTAATATAAAAGCTGAAAACCTATGGAGCCTTTTTCATTAGGAAAATAATCCTGAAGAATTCTCTCCCCCATCATCACACATAGGAACGTGGGTCCTATTCCTGTCTTTTGTTTTCCTTATACTTTTTGTGTGACATTTCTCCAGGAGAAGGATTTTAAAACTATTTAACAACCAGTAAGGCATATGGACAAACCACGTGCAAATGGCTAGCCAGATTGCAGTGTTGGGGGTCCTGGAGCCCCCTTTGCAATGCCGAGCATACTCCTTTAGTTTAAAAAAAAATTAAAAATCATGGAATTTATAGCGTTTTTGGTTAAAGGGTTTACGATAATCTCTGGGATACCTTAGAGACAGACAGGTTTTGTAATTGAGAGAATTTCTAATATGGGAGTTAGGGGACCTTTGTCTAAATTGCTTTTTGTTAAAAATTTAGCTCCAAATGGTGTAGTGCTAAATGTAAATAGATCATCAAAAAGCAGTCAATGCACCAGCAAATCAAAGAAAATAAAAAGCAGGAAATAAAAAAGAGCAGAAAATTGGAACATTAGTACAGATCCTATAGACATTTTAAAAAAATGAAACTATTTTGAACAATTCTATGCCTATAAATTTAACCATTTAGATGAAATGGACAAGTTCCTTGAAAAACACAACTTATCAAAAAGTTAGAAAATGTAATAGATATAAGGGTAACTTCTAATTATTAAAACAATAGAAAAAAACTATCATTAAATTTTACCATGTTAGTATTTAAGCTCATCACAAAATATAGCTAAAATAAGATGCAAATAATAGAATCAGTAAATAAAAAAGAATGGAAAAAAAGAATGGATGTCTATATAATGCCCAAAGAACTTTCATAACTATATGAGAACAAGAGCAAAACAATGCTATGTAAATGAGCAAAAGAAAGGAAACAAAACTTTTTATTGGGCCCTAGCTGGTTTGGCTCAGTGGATAAAGCGTCGACCTGCGAACTAAAGGACAGTTCTGGACAAGGGCACATGCCCAGGTTGCACGCTTGATACCCAGTGGGGAGCGTGCCAGGAGGCAGCTACTCAGTGATTCTCTCTCATCATGGATGTACCTATCTCTCTTTCCCTCTTCCTTCCTCTCTGAAATTAATTAAAAAATATTATATATATATAAAACTTTTTATTGGAAAGAATATTCAGCCGCTTCAGTTATGAGAGAAATGTAAGTTATTAGAACAGCTTAAATAGACTAGAGCCTGTGCTTCAATTACAGATTTGGAGTTCAGATAAGAAAAAATAGATAGGGGTATTGAAATTTTTTTACACATTTTGAAGCTATGAAATGTGCCTGGTCAATAAATTTTTTAGCCCATGAATTACGAAGAATTGTACACTTATGCAATTTTTTCCTCTTAACAGGTTCAATTTTGGAATGGTGTTTGGCGTAATTGCCATGTTTAGCTCTTTTTTTCTCCTGGGGAAAACGTTGATGCAGACTTTAGCACAAATGATGGCTGACTCCTCCACTTATTCTTCCTCCTCTTCTTCCTCTTCCTCCTCCTCCTCCTCTTCTTCCTCTTCGTCCTCTTCTTCCTCTTCGTCCTCTTCCTCCTCCTCCTCACTTCACAACGAACAAGTGCTACAAGTTGTGGTAAGTGCCTTCTTTTTGCTTTAAGTAACTTTTGAAACATAGATATAAGGTATTTCTTTTGGATAGCATAACTCCTATCTGTAATATAAATATGAAAATAAAAGTCGCATGATTTCTCAAATTATCTCCCTAAACAAAAATATTAGTAAGATTATAGCAAAGAATTGCTGCAATATGTAGTAGCAGCAGTGATAGTGTTAACAGAAC
This sequence comes from Myotis daubentonii, assembly GCF_963259705.1. Lineage (NCBI taxonomy): Eukaryota > Metazoa > Chordata > Mammalia > Chiroptera > Vespertilionidae > Myotis > Myotis daubentonii. Next base: position 126,901,070 of record NC_081861.1, on the reverse strand, counting down.
AAATGGGCCATCATTAAGACTGTCAACATTACACGTTGATTTAATATGTGTTGTCTTGAGATGTTAAATGATTGTTACTATAAAAGAACAAGCATGGTGATTTAAGATCTCTATAATAATTCTCATTTTAAAGCACTTGTGTAAACCTATATACCTTATTAATTCCTGTCTCTAGAGTTTGGAAAGGTGATTTTCCATTGGCTAACTTTTATTTCGAAATTTTTAATTATAGTTTTTATTTCCATGAATTGTGAATGTTATGTTTTTAATCATATTCTTATTAATGGAACTAGAGGCCCGGTGCACAAAATTTGTGCACAGGGGGTGGGGGTCCCGTCAGCCCAGCCTGCACTCTCTCTAATCTAGGACCCCTCGGGGAATGGCAGTCGGACATCCCTCTCACAATCCGGGACCACTGGCTCCTAACTGCTCACCTGCCTGCCTACCTGATCGCCCCTAACTGCCCCCACTGCTGGCCTGGTCACCCCCAACTGCCCTGACTGCCAGCCTGGTCTCCCCCAACTGCCTTCCCACCCCCGCCAGCCTGGTCACCCCTAACTGCCTCCCCCGCTGACCTGGTTGCCTCTTACTACCCCCACTCCTGCCAGACTGGTTGCCCCCAACTTCCCCCCCGCCCCCACCAGCCTGGTCGCTCCCAACTGCCCCCCCTGCTGGCCTGGTCACCCCACGCAGCCTGCTGCTCAGTTGTTTAGTTGCCCCTCACTAAACTCCCTGCTGGCCTGGTCGCCCCATGCAGCCTGCTACTCAGTCGTTTGGTCATCTGTTCAGTTGCGACAGTCACTTAGGCTTTGATTGATAGATAGATAGATAGATAGATAGATAGATAGATAGATAGATAGATAGACTGATTGACTGTTTAAGAGTTGTTAAGATTTTTTTAAAACTCATCTGTGGCTTCTATAGGCTGAGTCACTATGGGAAAATTTAGAAGTCATTTATAGTGCATGATAAAGAATCTCTCCTACGCCCTAGCCAGTTTGGCTCAGTGGACAGTGCATTGACCTGTGGACTAGAGGATCTTGGGTTCAGTTCCTGTCAAGGGCACATGCCTGGTTGCAGGCTTGATCCCCAGTGCGGGGCGTGCAGGAGGCAGTCGATCAGTGATTCTCTGTCATCATTGATGTTTCTGTCTCTCTCTTCCTCTCCCTCTCCCTCTCTGAAATCAATAAAAATATTTTTTTTAAAAAGAATCTGTCCTATGGTAATAGCTCTTTCTTAGAGGTTAAAAGAGGTTAATTTTCCAGATGAGGCCTTGAATGAGATGACTTGTTTCTTCAGCAAACATTTAATGCATGTATTCTGCCTGTTGAGCCTATGTTGAGTCCTGCTTATACAGGGAACAAAATCCAATCCTAGTAGTCATGTAGGTTTTAGTTTAGAGGGAGAGCTGCTATGATTGTGCTACAGTTGGACAGAGCATAAGGTGCTATGGGGACAGAAGGCGTGCTGAGTTGGGCCTGCCACTGGGGAGAGAGTAGAGAAGGGTGAAGAGAATTCACATAGCCTGGGAAAGGAAGATGGCAATTGAGCATCCCAGTAACAGAGGAAACTGTATAACATGGAAAGGTGAAGGAAATAATAGTAATAATAAAACCTAGTTAATATACAGTGCTTCCTGTGTGAGGTTTTTGTGCCCATTTTATTTTATTCTTGTAACAATCTGGAGATAAGTTTCACAGATGAGAAAACCAATGCACAGAGATGTTAAGTAACTTGCCTATGGTCACAGCTAGGAAATGGAGAGGGGGTCCGTCACTCATCCACCACTGACCTCAGAGCCATCATGCTCTACTCACTTAAGAAAGACCAATAATTCTTCAAGTAGCTATAAAGTAACTTTGACCTATGTCTAGGAAGTATATGGCGGAAGGTGTATGGTACAGGAGATAAGATGGGAGATATAGGTAGGATCTGGGTTAGGAAGGGCCATTCTAAGAAGTTTTGATTTTACCTATAGATAAAATGAACCAAACTAGGTAAGATGGGGAAACCATTTAAGAGGACAGTTGGAATAATTCATGTTAGAAGTGATAAAGATCTAAACTAAATTAGTGTTAAGTAGAATGAAGGGGGTAGATTCAAGGTATCTTCTGGAGTGGAGTTCTCAGGCCTTGGCCATTAATTGAATGTGAGGCTGAAGAAGGAAGAGTTTAGGATAACTCTCAGGCTATTCAATTAGTTACTGTTTGCCAAGTAGAGAAAGAAGCAGATTTGGAGAAAATATGACCATTGTCCTTTCTGCCTGCTCGGAGTAGAATGGCAGAATGTTGTGAAAAGAAGAAATAATTTCTTCCTTTTGCTTCTCATTTTATTCATAGAGCTCAGACATGCTTTGGAACAAGCAAGAAGTCAACTGCCCTCTATAGTCCGCCGTGCATATTTATGTATACGTTTAAGAATGTTATCTCCTGACTTTGATATAAGCTCTGGTAGCTTAGAGAACATACTTTCCGTTTACCTTATAATTCCGTACAGTCTGGTTCAGTATTAATTCCCCCAAACCTGGCACTCTGTTGTTGAGAGATCAGTATTCTGGTACATCTAATACCCTGTTTGATCACGGCCAAGACAGATGGGCAGTTGCGTACTCTTGCTTAGCAAATAAGACCTACCATCTGTTGGTATAATCTCATGCTCAGATCCTTACCTTATCTCATCGTTACATCTATAAAATAATAAAGAGAAAGAACTAATGTCCTATTGCAGCGATTTTCAACCTTTTTCATCTCATGGCACACATCAATGATTACTAAAATTCTGCGGCACACCGAAAAATATATATTTTTGTCAATTTGGCAAAAAATGTAAGTATAATTTTGATCGATTTATCAAAATAATAATAATAATTACCTACCCTTTTGCTCCAAAGTAACTTTTTAAAAAATCAGGTGCCTATACTTGTGTATAAGTATGTCTGATGCCAAAAATTAACCAGTCAGACTCAACATTGTTATGTGACATGACCAATAAAATGTAACTCGATTATATGACCTATATAAATAAAGGGTGTCCCAAAATTCACGCAAGAAGTAATTTTGATAGAAAACACAGGTTTATAATTAAAAATTATAAATTTTTTATTGATTCATAAAGTATACAGTATAGGGTTATATATGGAATAGCATATCGGGTAAATGGCCTCCACGGCTTTGCTGGCACATACGCACTCTTTTGTTGAAATTTTCCATGACCGAATGCTGCTGCTCAGGCAATAGTAGTTAATGGTGCTCGCTATCGCGACATGATAATCCAGTTTTTTGTGCCGTGGAGGCCATTTAGACACTTGGAATTACTAATGAATTTAGGAAGCTGTCCATGCAGCATGGTTTGAATCTCCTCCTCAGTTACTAAAGGGGACGTAAAAGTGAAATTCCTGCCCTAACTGGTTTGATTCAGTGGATAGAGCATCGGCCTGCGGACTGAAAGGTCCCAGGTTCGATTCCAGTCAAGGGCATGTACTCTGGTTGCAGGCACATCCCCAGTAGGAGGTGTGCAGGAGGCAGCTGATCGATGTTTGTCTCCCATTGATGTTTATAACGTTCTATCCCTCTTCCTTCCTCTCTGTAAAAAAATCAATAAAATATATTTTTTTAAAAAATTAAAAAAGTGAAATTCCTCTGTTGTACACAAAAATAAATTAAAATCGAATGAATTAAAATTAAAAGATGAAATCATAAAAGATCTTGAAAAGAAAAAAACAGGTTTCTGTTTATATGAACACAGAATAAGGAAGACAAGCATAAAACTAATGGCAGAAAACAGGATTATTGATAGATTTGATTACATAACTTTTATATATCAAAAAAACTAAATAAAAGGCAAAGAAACTTGTAAATATATTTGTGATGTATAACAGAGGACTGATAATTAATATTCAAAGTTATCTTACAGATCAATAAGAAAAATATGAATACTCTAAGAGAAAAAAATAGGCAAGTCATGAATAGACTACCCTCAAAAGACATATCAGGTGTCAGAAGTAGGGGGAAAGTGCAGCTTTAATAATGATCAAAGAAATACACATCAAACAATGGGATGCTTTTTTTTTTTTTAATCCTCACCCGAGGATATTTTTCCATTGAATTTTTTAGGGAGAGTGGAAGAGAGGGAAAGACAGAGAGAAACATCGATGTGAGAGAAACACATTGATTGGTTGCCTCCTGCACGCACCCTGACCAGGGCCCAGGCTGGGGAGGAGCCTGCAACCAAGGTATGTGCCCTTGATCGGAATCGAACCTGGGACCCTTTGGTCTGCAGGCCAACACTCTATTTACTGAGCCAAACCAGCTAGGGTGGGATGCTTTTTATTTCTCTCAAATTGCCGATTTGAATAAAATGAGCTTGCCCAAGTTATGGAAGTGTCCGCTGTTAGCACTTTGATATGTATGAAAGTCCTTTAGATTTTGTGATATAATAGCATTTGTTACCCTCTCTGTGAGGCATAATTTTAAACATTGGACAAGGATTATCTCATATAATCCTTAAAATTACTCTCTTATATAAATGTGGTTGTTTCCATTTTAATGATGAGGGAATTGAAGTGTTGGGGAAATAATCAAATTTCCTCCAGGTCACTTAGCTATTTAGTGATGGAGGCAGACTGTCTAACCGAAATAATATTTCTCTGGAACCTGAACCAACCATGCTTGTCTAATATTTTATCCCAAAAAATATTTGGATATATGTATCCAAGTATGTTTATTATAGTATTTATAAGAGCAAAAACTTAGTCCTAGCCGGTTTTGCATCAGCCTGCAGACTGACTAGTCCTGGGTTTGATTCTGGTCAAGGGCACGTATCTTGGTTGCAGGTTCTCTGGCCCTCACCCCCATGTAGACACAAGATGGCCACCACAAGATGGCCAGCAGGGGTGGGCAGTTGTGGGCGATCAGGCCAGCACGGGAGGGCATTTGGGAGGGACCAGGCCTGAAAGGGAGGGCAGTTGGGGGGACCAGGCTGGCAGGGGAGGGCAGTTGTGGGCAATCAGGCCTGCAGGGGAGGGCATTTTGGGAGGCATCAGGCAAGCAGTGGAGGGCATTTGTGGGGGACCAGACCAGCAGGGGAGGGCAGTTGGGGGCGATCAGGCCAGCAGGGGAGGGCAGTTGGGGGGGACCAGGCCGGCAGGCAGGTGAGCGGTTAGAAGCCAGCGGTCCCAGATTGCGAGAAGGATGTCCGACTGCCGGTTTAGGCCCGAGGTGTCCCTGATTGGAGAGGATGCAGGCTGGGCTGAGGGACACTAGTCTATAATAATAAAAGAATAATATGCAAATAGAATAGCAAAATGACTGTCCGGACAACCACACTATGACACACACTGGTGCCAGGCCAGCCAAGGTGGGTGTGATTCAATTGGTCAGGGAACCCCGCCATCACCCCACAATTACCCCACAGAGGGATGCTCAGGCCACCGGCCGGCGGGACAATTGCCCCAAAGAGGGAGGCCCAGGTCACTGACCAGCGGGCTGCAGTGGGTGGGTGGGGCCTCTCTCTTCAGGGCGATCAATCATGGAGCCCTGGCCAGGTGAGCGGAGCCTCCCTCTGTGGGGCTATCAATTTCGGAGCCCTGCAATTAATCACCCCAAAGAGGGAGGCCCAGGCTACCCAGCCGGTGGCACTGCAGCTAGGTGGGCGGGGCCTCCCTCTGCAGGGCAATCTATCACGGGGCTTCCGGACTGCAAGAGCTTGCAGGCTGGGCTGAGCCCTCCCTCCCCATTCCCCATCCCCCCCGAGTGCATGAATTTCATGCACTGGGCCTTTAGTATTTATAATAAAAGCACAATTTTAAAAAATATGTGTACATAACAAGATAGAAAGACTGCATTAAAACATTGAGAATGGTTTTTTATTTGTGTTCTGGGAGCAAGATTATAGGCTTCTCTTTATCTTTTCAGTTTTCAAGTTTTCCTGCTTTAGACATCTACACTAATAAAAGACAACAGTGCTAATTGACTGTACCTTCGCTATGCCCATCAGCCAATCAGAAGAGTATGCAAATTAACCCAACAAAGATGGCCGTTAAATTTGCATACTGCAGGCGGGGCAGGATAGCGCGATCCGCCGGCCACCATCCTGGCCTCCCCTGTGCGACCGGAGGTGGGGGTGGCAGGGCAATCGCCACCCCGCTGCCATCCAGGCCTCCCAGGAGGGCCTGCTCCCGGGTTGCCATGCCAATCTGCAAGCGGTGATCTGTGAGCAGGAAAGCGCTGCCCCCAGGCATCCAGCAGAGCCAGCTCCCGGGTCACTGTGGCAATCCCCGAGTAGGAAAGCGCTGCCTGCAGGCAGCACCCAGGAGGGCCTACTCCTGGGTCGCCATGGCAATCCGTGAGCAGAAAAGCGCTGCCCACAGGCAGCAACCAGCCGGGCCTGCTCCCCGGTCGCCGTGGCGATCCGAGAGCAGGAAAGTGTGGCCTGCAGGCAGCACCCAGCAGGGCTTGCTCCGGGGTTGCCATGGCGATCCGCCAGCAGCGACCCATGAGCAGGAAAGCGCTGCCCACAGGCAGCACTCAGGAGGGCCTGCTCCTGGGTCGCCATGGCGATCCACGAGCAGGAAAGTGCAGCCCGTAGGCAGCACCCAGGAGGGCCTGCCCCGGGGTCTCCACAGTGATCCGTGAGTAGGAAAGCATGGCCTGCAGGCAGCACCCCACCCTGGCCACAGCTCAAGGGAGAGAACAACACACAGTGGAGGCCAGGAGCCTGAGAGATCAACACAGAAGGGCGCCTGCTACAAGCCTCCACAGTGTGGCTGGGGGCAGGCCCCCAGCAGACACAGACACATATATACACACACAGGGCGACTGCTCTGAGCCTCCTACACAGCTGGGGGCATGCCCCCAGCAGGGACACACACACACACACACACACACACACACACACACACACACACGGCAACTGCTCTGAGTCTCCAATGTGACTGGGGGCAGGCCCCCAACAGGTACACACAGACTCACACACACACACACGGGGTGCCTGCTTGGAGCCTCCGATGTGGCTGGGGGCAGGCCCCCAGCGGACACACGCACGCACGCACGCACACGGGACGCCTGCTCCGAGCCTCTGCTGCCAGACTGTGGCCGTCAGTAGGACATCCACTGAGGGCTCCCGGACTGTGAGAGGGGCAGGCTGGGCTGAGGGAACCCCACCCCCCAGTGCACGAATGTCGTGCACCGGGCCTCTAGTATTTTATAATTAACTTAAAACAGTAACTAATAATAGAAAGGAGGAATTTCCTCCAGAAGAATACCTTCAGGGTCCCAACTCCTGGACTGTGAGAAATAGATGCTCAGTATAGTATTGATGCCTGTTGGGCCCCACTTAGCCTAATTTATAGAATCTCTCCTTAATAATTAACATAACTTGGGAGTGATTATTTATCTTATGAGCAGATTCTTGGGTATCTAAAAAATAATTTAGAGGGGGGTAAAATGGGAGATATCTGTGATACTATCAACAATGAAAAGTATATTTAAAAAATAAAATGAGCCCTAGCTGGTTTGGCTCAGTGGATAGAGCATCAGCCTGCGGACTGAAGGGTCCCAGGTTCAATTCCAGTCAAGGGCACATGCCCGGGTTGCGGGCTTGTTCCCCAACGTGGGGGGCAGGAGGCAGCCAATCAGTGATTCTCTTTCATCATTGATATTTCTATCTCTCCCTCTCCCTTCCTCCCTGAAATCAATAAAAATATATATTTTTTAAAAATAAAATGAAAAAGATAATTTGTCACGCAGCCCTTAAATCACAGACTTCCCTTGTGTATGCAATGATTTATATCTATACAACATCTTAGGAGCACATGTTTGCAAGACAACTTTTTGTTGTTAATACTCACCTGAGGATATTTTTCCATTGAATTTTAGGGAGAGTGGAAGACAGAGGGAAAGACAGACAGAAACATAAACACATTGATTGGTTGCCTCCTGCAGGAGCCCCAACCAGGGCCCAGGCTGTGGAGGAGTCTACATCCAAGGTTCGTGCCCTTGACCGGAATCGAACCCAGGACCCTTTGGTTGGCAGGCCAGCGCTCTATCCACTGAGCCAAGCCGGTTAGGGCACAAGACAACTCTTGATTCTTCACAGGTCCTTAATATGTACGAATGTTCCAAATGCCGTACCTTCTGCATTAAATTTCAATTTTAATACAATATTTATGTATCACTTTGCTCCTACCCATGTACTGGACAAACTGATACAATCAAAGTTATGGAAGGTATAGTGCTCCCACACCAACAAGGCGCTTTATTACACTACCTTTAATTAACAACTCTCATATAACTTGAGAATACTAAAAGGAAATTCATTGATGGGGGTGGGGATATCCTATATTACTCACATAAGTACTTGGAACCCTGCAATAACAATATAGAGGAATAGAGGAAGAACTAGGAATTGTAACAAGAATTCCCAAATCAGGCTTCCAGCTGACTCCTTCAATGTCGCTTCACAGTCCCTGGCCCCTGGCACTTTGCCAGGCTAATTCTTTCCGGTAGTGAAAACTACAGGAAGCTAAAATTTCAGCTTTTTAACCTGGTGTTTCCTTTTCTCTTTAGATTGGTATTTTGCTTAATTCAAAAGCTGCCTACTTCACAAAATGACTGGTGTTTTTACTTTTATTATGATAGAAATGAAAAAATGAACCATTGATATTCACATTATTTTTAGTTTATAGAACTATCAGCTTCGAAGTTTAAGCTTTATTACAAAGTGAACATCATGTTCTCTTGCTACCCAAGTGTGTGCTTATCATTGTGTCTATGAAATTTATAGGTTCCTGGTATAAATTTACCCGTCAATCAACTGACATATTTCTTCGCTGCAGTCCTCATTAGTGGTGTTGTACATGAAATTGGACACGGGATAGCAGCCATTAGGTAATGATATTTACCTTTTTATATCTGCTACATTTGATATTTTTCTTTCTGTGCATGCTACCCAGTTTTATCCGTAATTATTATTTTGAGGTACCTTCTCTTTTGCAGAGGAGATTTATATATTAATGAATATGCTCAGTTAACCGTATGTATAACTATATTCTGGATCTTTCTATCCTTTGCTTTCTACCAGCATGGTTATATCCTCATGGTGCTTCATGATTTTCATCTAATCCTGAAACCTAATCTTTCTATTCATCATTGGGTCAGAATGATACCTTTGCATTGCTTTCTTAGTACTTTCTTTGGCTTATTCGTTGAAATACTTTCCTGCTTTAACTCATGGCCTCTGCTAACTAGAGCAAGAACATTGAAAGCTCTGGGTTTGTTAACAAATTTCATAGCCTATCGAAACACCGAAGAAGATAAGGGAGGATGAGAACTGGGACTTCCTTCAAGTATCATGCCCTCTTTTTGTTGTGATTACCCAAATGTATCATGATTATAGCTATTTTAAAGGATCCTAAACCTATAAAATCATGATGGGCGAGAAGGTGAGTCACAACTCCCCTTCACTCCCACTGATAATTACTGCCATAAGGAGTACACATGCTGATGGGGATGTGTTTTATCCCTTCGGTGTATGGACCTGATTAAAGGTTTTAGATGAGAAGATTTAATCACTTATTACTTTCCACTTGCTTATGAACAAGAGTCTATAGATTGGCCATAAACCCTCATCTTAACAGATCACATACTGCTACACAGATGTGCTATGTAGTGGTTTAAGTGGGTGGCTGCCCTTTTTAAAAATCTCTTTCACCTTTGCTTCCAAATGTTTAGCCTTGCAGCCCTAAGGGTTTTACATATAAAAGAATTGTTATTAACAGTTTAATAATTCACAGTATAATGTGGTTAATTTTTAAAAATATATATTTTATTGATTTTTTACAGAGAGGAAGGGAGAGGGATAGAGAGTTGGAAACATCGATGAGAGAGAAACATCGATCAGCTGCCTCCTGCACACCCCCTACTGGGGATGTGCCCGCAACCAAGGTATATGCCCTTGCCCGGAATCGAACCTGGGACTCTTCAGTCCACAGGCCAACGCTCTAGACACTGTGCCAAACTGGTCAGGGCTGGTTAATTTTTTTTATAAAATCACAACTGCTGATATAAAGTGAATTATACAGTCCTCTGATGTATTTAGTACTAAGTGATAGCACAGTGTATTTATATAGTGCTTTTTTCAGAGTAACTATTTGGTCTTAGGAGGCTGTTAAGTATAATTCCATTTTTAGAGAATGAATTGATATATAGTTCTCCTAAGGAAAGTCTGAGCATAATGCATTTTTAACACTACCTCGTTTAATGTGAATAAACCTCTACGTTCATTTATAATAGCACAGACAGCCCTAGCAAGTTTGGCTCAATGGATAGAGTGTCAGCCCACGTACTGAAGGATCCTGAGTTCGATTCTGGTCGAGGGCAGGCACGTACCTTGGTTGTAGGCTCATTCCTCAGTCTTGGTCGGGGCATGTGTGGGAGGCAACCAATCAATGTGTCTCTCTGACATAGATGTTTCTTTCTCTCTGTCTCTCCACCTCCCTTCTACTCTTTCTAAAAATCAATGGAAAAATATCCTCGAGTGAGGATTAACAAAAAAAAATACTAGTAATATAAAAGCTAAGACAAATATAAATATTTAGACAATGTAATTGAATTATATTTTCTACTGTGTCCTCGGAAAATAATTCAGACTAAACCATAAAAATGTTTTTTATTTAGTTTCTCATAGAAATATTAAACTTTTCTTTACATATATATATATGACTAATTTCAAGCTATTTGTTCAGCATATTTGTTTCTAAGAATTTTCAAGTTAAGTCTATTTCAGAATTTCATTTTATAAAATGCAGTTTCATAGATGACCAAATATGTACGTTATTGTAAAATTGTGAGATAAATGATAGATAATCATATATGTAGGATAACTTTTTGACTGTCCAGAGAGACTTGTTTTTCCAAGTAAGAATTTGCACTACAGTGGGAAGTACTAAAATTACGTACATTATTAATTTGAAAAGTGCAATACTAGTGCTAAATTTCTTTCTCTATGTGATTTCTTAGGGAACAAGTTCGATTTAATGGCTTTGGGATTTTTCTCTTCATTATTTATCCCGGAGCATTTGTTGATCTGTTTACCACTCATTTGCAACTTATATCACCAGTCCAGCAGCTAAGGATATTTTGTGCAGGTAACAGATTTAAATGTTTTTATTCTTCTATGTGTTGTTAGTGGTTTTATGGAAAATACTCAAATCACAAATTAAAAGCATCTCATCTTTTGGTTGATAAATTCAGTTTATAAGAATCTCAGTCAAAAGTAGTAGAGCAAGCCCTAGCTGGTTTGGCTCAGTGCATAGAGCATCGGCCTGCGGTCTGGGGGGTCTTGGGTTCGATTATGGTCGAGGGCACATGCCCAGGTTGCGGGCTCAATCCCCAATAGGGGGGCGTACAAGAGGCAGCTAATCAGTGATTCTCATCATTGATCTCTCTCTCTCTCTCTCTCTTTCTCTCCCCCCTTCCTCTCTGAAATCAATAAAAATATATTTTAAAAAAACAACTAAAACCAACATAATTTTAAAAAGACAAAGTACAATGAGTTGAACATACCATGTGAATAGAAAATATGACTAAAGCATTAAATGAAGACAGAGGAGCACTTAATCATATGGAGTATAATCCACGATGAAAATGTAATTGCTGCGAGTCTTACTGTATCAAGTAACAAACCATCAAAACGAAAATGGAGAAAGTACAAAGAAAGCAACAGGTATAACAAAAGAGACTCCTATCTCTTGATACTTGGCACATAGGTATGAAAAAGTCAAATCATAAAAGCTGTTAATAAAAAAAAAATAATTATGTCAAAATCGTACCACAATTTATTTTCAAGTGCTCATAATACATTAAAAATTGTCCAGTTTCATTCAAAACAATCATTGTAGTATATTTAAAAGTAAAAATGAAATAATGTATAAAGTTTTGCTAAAAGGAAAATTAACGGCCTTCAATAGTTATGGAATAAGTGAAAGTAAATCAGATAAGCAACTGAAGAAGTGAGGGGAAAAAACTATAAAATGGTTCAGAAATTATTATAATTTGTAAGGATATAGGCAGAAAATAATAATTGGAAAATAAAAATTGGAAAAAATAAAAACTGTAAAGTCCAAGAGTTAGTTCTTTGAAGGAAAAAAAAAACAATGGGAGAAAGCTTCTATAGACAGAGTTAGCAGTCAGATTGGGGAATGACAGTTGATAGAAAATTAAAAATTATAAAAAGGCTCTTTGTTCATCTCTGCAAAAAATTTTCAAAATCCTGGATAGTTATTTAGAAAATAATTAATAGCCTAAATAAAACCCAGAAAGATAGAAAAAAAATATATACACAGGTTAATTACAATGAGAGAAATTAAGAAAGTTGAGGAAGGATGCCTCTGAAAGTTTCGTAGGTGGAATTCTTTCAAATCTTGCAGAAGGTTTTTCTTATTAATTCCAATTTAGTATAAACTTTCCAGAGCACATAGAGAAGGAAACTAAGATTTTTTTTCTTAGGCCAATAAAACTCGAATAAAAGCACCAAAAATACTCTGCAGTCACATGATGTATCTAAGCAAAGCAAGGATAGTTCAACATTAGGTAGTCTATTTGAATATGGGAAGCATTATTAAACTTTAGGGGGGGGGATCCTCATATCAGCAGGTATTGAAACATATTTAATAGAATTCAATATCTATTAATGGCTAAAAAACAAAAATCTTTAGTGAAAGTAGAAATAGCTGCATACTTCCTAATGATATAACACTTCTTAGACAGTGTTTCTCAACCTTGGCTGCACATTAGAATCACCTGGGAAATTTTTAAAATCCTGATTTCTGGGCCTCATCTTCCGGAAATTCTGTTTCTTTGTTACGGGGTGGGGCCACAACATTAGAAATCGGGATTTTAAAAAGATTGCCAGGTGATTCTAATGTGCAGCCAAGGTTGAAAAACACTGACTTAGAAGCATTCCTATTTAAAGGACAAGACAAGCAATTCCGCTGTCAACTATCACTGATACTATTAAATGATCTATAAGTGTGAATCAGTGCAATTAAATAAGAGGGAAAAGAGTATGAATATTAAAAAGCCCACCCCCCCCACCACCAATACTGTTATACACCCGAGGAGGGAGATGGATAAAATAAATGGAAATGAAATATAGAAAAATTCAGTAAAGAATCTGGTTCGTGAATTAATATTGGAGACGCGCTAGCGGGTAGACGGAGCGGCCGGTTCGGGAATTAATATTGGAGACGCGCTAGCGGGTAGACGGAGCGGCCCGTTCGGGAATTAATATTGGAGACGCGCTAGCGGGTAGACGGAGCGGCCGGTTCGGGAATTAATATTGGAGATGCGCTAGCGGGTAGACGGAGCGGCCGGTTCGGGAATTAATATTGGAGACGCGCTAGCGGGTAGACGGAGCGGCCGGTTCGGGAATTAATATTGGAGACGCGATAGCGGGTAGACGGAGCGGCCGGTTCGGGAATTAATATTGGAGACGCGATAGCGGGTAGACGGAGCGGCCGGTTCGGGAATTAATATTGGAGACGCGCTAGCGGGTAGACGGAGCGGCCGGTTCGGGAATTAATATTGGAGACGCGCTAGCGGGTAGACGGAGCGGCCGGTTCGGGAATTAATATTGGAGACGCGCTAGCGGGTAGACGGAGCGGCCGGTTCGGGAATTAATATTGGAGACGCGCTAGCGGGTAGACGGAGCGGCCGGTTCGGGAATTAATATTGGAGACGCGCTAGCGGGTAGACGGAGCGGCCGGTTCGGGAATTAATATTGGAGACGCGCTAGCGGGTAGACGGAGCGGCCGGTTCGGGAATTAATATTGGAGACGCGCTAGCGGGTAGACGGAGCGGCCGGTTCGGGAATTAATATTGGAGACGCGCTAGCGGGTAGACGGAGCGGCCGGTTCGGGAATTAATATTGGAGACGCGCTAGCGGGTAGACGGAGCGGCCGGTTCGGGAATTAATATTGGAGACGCGCTAGCGGGTAGACGGAGCGGCCGGTTCGGGAATTAATATTGGAGACGCGCTAGCGGGTAGACGGAGCGGCCGGTTCGGGAATTAATATTGGAGACGCGCTAGCGGGTAGACGGAGCGGCCGGTTCGGGAATTAATATTGGAGACGCGCTAGCGGGTAGACGGAGCGGCCGGTTCGGGAATTAATATTGGAGACGCGCTAGCGGGTAGACGGAGCGGCCGGTTCGGGAATTAATATTGGAGACGCGCTAGCGGGTAGACGGAGCGGCCGGTTCGGGAATTAATATTGGAGACGCGATAGCGGGTAGACGGAGCGGCCGGTTCGTGAATTAATATTGGAGACGCAATAGCGGGTAGACGGAGCGGCCGGTTCGGGAATTAATATTGGAGACGCGCTAGCGGGTAGACGGAGCGGCCGGTTCGGGAATTAATATTGGAGACGCGCTAGCGGGTAGACGGAGCGGCCGGTTCGGGAATTAATATTGGAGACGCGCTAGCGGGTAGACGGAGCAGCCGGTTCGGGAATTATATTGGAGACGCGCTAGCGGGTAGACGGAGCGGCCGGTTTGGGAATTATATTGGAGACGCGATAGCGGGTAGACGGAGCGAAGAGGCTGGAGGGGTAGCATACGGGTATGAGCGTGACCTGGTATGAACGTGACCCCACGCATGCGCCAGGGTATCGGGAAGCGCATGCGCTGGGTGCCAGGATTCCCAGAATTCCCCGCGTCTAAGCCTAAACCGCCAGTCAGCGTCACTCTCTGCCCTTCGCGCCTTTTCCGCGGAGCGGAGCGGAGCGCGAGCCCTCCCCCGCCTGCCGCCTCTGGGGCCTCGCGCTCTTTCTCTCAGCTTTTCCGCCACCTTCCGGCTGCCCCGCCCTGCGCTGCGGACTAGTCTTGTCGTGAAAGCGCCTAGCCGTGAAAGCCTCGTCAGAGCTCTCAGCCATGGCTTCAAACAACTTTATCTACATCACCCCAGAAGACATGGAGGAGGCTGTCGAGTTGATGGAATTCCACCAGGTACACCTAGGGGCTATTGCTATACAGGATATTGCTGTGGACAATTTTGCTGTGGAGAATATTGACATGGAGAGTATCGCAGTCGAGAGTATCCCTTTGGACAATATCTCCATGGACAATATCTCTTTGGAGAATATCTCCATGGACAATATCCCTTTGGACAATATCGCTATGGAGAATATTTCTTGGGAGAATATCTCTTTGGAGAATATTGTGATGGAGAATATCCCTTTGGCGGATATCTCTGAGGCGAATGTCGCTGTGGAGAATACCCCTTTGGCGGATATCTCTGAGGCGAATGTCGCTGTGCAGAATATCCCTTTGGCGGATATCTCTGAGGTGAATGTCGCTGTGCAGAATATCCCTTTGGCGGATATCTCTGAGGTGAATGTCGCTGTGGAGAATACCCCTTTGGCGGATATCTCTGAGGTGAATGTCGCTGTGGAGAATACCCCTTTGGCGGATATCTCTGAGGTGAATGTCGCTGTGGAGAATATCCTTTTGGCGGATATCTCTGAGGTGAATGTCGCTGTGGAGAATATCCTTTTGGCGGATATCTCTGAGGTGAATGTCGCTGTGGAAAATTTCGCTGTGGAAAATGACCCTTTGGCGGATATCGCTGTGGAGGATATTCCCACAGAGCTCACAGCAATGGAAACCGTTGAGTACCAGGATATCAGCGGCAGTTGGGTCCACGGTGGCCACCACAGTTCACCTCTGATGGCGCTGCAGCCGTTCATGGTTAACCCGAACAAAGGGAACCATGACCAGGAAATGATCATGGTGCAGACCCGGGAGGAAGTCGTGGGCTATTTCGAGTCCGACAACGAGCAGGCTAGCAACTTCCAGGAGCAGTGGGTGCCTGTCCCGGTGGAAGAAGAAGCCTACTTCCAGGAAACTCCGGCTTCCCTGTCAGACTCCGCGGCATCATCGCCCAAGAAGCTCCGCATCGGTCAGCAAAGCGCCGCCAGCGACGATCAGCAAAGCACCACTAACGATCAGCAAAGCTCCACTAACGGCGGTATGAAAAGCACCACCAGCAACGGTAAGCAAAGCAAGAAGCACAGCAGCCACGGCAAAAAGCTCCGCATTGGCCAGCAAAGCGCCGCCGGCAAGGGTAAGAAACGCACCGCCAAAAGCGGAGCCGGGGCGGCGGGAGGCAGCGGCTCGGAGGAAGGCAACAGAAAGTGGGAGCAGAAGCAGGTGCAGGCCAAAACCCTAGAGGGTGAGTCCTCCGTCTCCGAGGGGTCCCAAGCTGGTGAAAGCGGTCAGGAGATTGAAGGACAGAGTCCGGTGAACTCACCGGAACCGGACTTAGCTCCTGATTATTCAGAGTATTTGACGGGAAAGAAACTTCCTCCTGGAGGAATACCTGGCATTGACTTATCAGATCCCAAACAGCTAGCAGAATTTATTAAAGCGAAGCCCAAAAAGTACAAAGATGACATTCCAAGACCAGTACCTTGCCTTCATAAAGGCTGCGGAAAGATGTTCCGGGATCCCGCTTCTATGAGAAAACATCATCACACCCACGGTCCTAAAGGCTACATATGTGCAGAATGTGGCAAAGGTTTTATTGAGAGCTCAAAACTAAAACGGCATCAACTGGTGCATTCTGGAGAGAAGCCCTTTCAGTGCACATTTGAAGGCTGCGGAAAATACTTTTCCCTGGATTTCAATTTGCGTACACATGTGAGAATCCATACAGGTGACAAGCCCTATGCCTGCCCCTTCGAGGGTTGTGATAAGAAGTTTGCTCAGTCAACTAACCTGAAATCTCATATCTTAACGCATGCTAAGAACAAATAGCCAGTGAAAAGGAGAAAAGATCCTTTTTTGATTCTTAAATATCTAAGGGTCATGCTTTCATAGATTCGTTTAAAAAGTTAAAAATATATGTTTACATTGTTAAGATGTCATGTTTTAATAGAGTAGTAAAAGGTTAAAAAAGTGAAAAAAGGTTAAAATATGTATAAGATTACATTGTTCTGTAATATCATTTGGAAAACATGGTGTTTTGTCAAGTTTGATCCCAAAAAAGGATAATTCATAGACTTCACATCGAAAGACTTTTTATGCAACTGTGCTTAAAATGGGACTTTTCATATTCAAGTTCACCTATTTACAAATTTTTAAAGTTCTGTATTTTCCAAATGTTCATGTTTATACTTTTAGGAATATGTTTAATCTATGTGTGGTTTTTATGGAAGTTGATAACTGCTTACTGTAGATTTTGTTTATGAGAATGAACGGTCATATACATACATGAAGTATTTTTCTGTTTAAAAAGAGGTTATATAGGTTTTGTTTGCTATCTTAATTTTGGTTTTATTCTTTGCTATTAACATATTTTGCATAACTATCTTTTAGCTGCATGAATGATGTATATGTAGTATTGAATAGTAGATGTGGTTAGTACTGTTAGTCAATTTAAACCCATTTTTGTCAATTTAAACCCATTTTAGTCATTTTATTTCTAATACTGCCAAATAGTGTTATTTAGTGTAATTTCTTTGCTTCTTCAGTTAGAAAGTGCTGCTCAATTGTAGTTGTATTGTTTTTATAATGACTTTTATAACATTTGATATGTACACCTTATATAATAGAAAAAGCAAAAGTGAAATACCTGTTCTAAATAAAGAAAAAAAACACTTGCCTGTATAAATACCATAGCTAGAAAACAGGGAGGATGCTACTGGCATCTGGGGAGTAGAAGCTAAACATCCTGCAATGCATAAGGAATTATCTGCCCCAAAATGCCAATAGTAAGAAAACCTGCTCTAGAGAAAGTAAAATTGTAATGTATTCCTTTAATGTACTTATAAACATTAATGGGCAAGAGGTTGTTTAAATAAAGGAAATGTGTTTTCAACCACCGTTGTTGCTTCTTAACCATCATGGGCAAATTGGGACTCTAGAGGGGTGGTCTGGTACAAGTTGCATCCCTGTCTCAAGAGAGGAGGGGAGAGGAGGTTGCCCAAATAATCAGGAATCAGTGCTGCTGAATTACCCCCTGATTTGTTCGGAGGGAGCGTTAATGAGGATGCAAGCATCTAGGCAATCCTGGTAGGCTTCTTTATCCTGGCTTGGAAGGAAAAGCTGAATTTAGCACATATAATGGTCACAAAGCTAATCAGTGGGAATGTTTTGTGGAATTGTGTTGGGACTAGCAACTTGGTGGGTGATGAGGTTATAGCTGTATTCCAAAATTAGTTTCATTAGAGTAAATTTCAGTGGGTCAAAGAATTAGTGATTTTTTTGGTTGTTTCAATTGTGTTTTTTAAGTGATGCCATGAAAGTAATACAAGAAAACACAGGTATCTTCTATAATATTGAACTGGGAAAGGCTTAGTACAAAGGAGCAATTTGACCACACCAACATTTAAAATGTCTGCAGCCTTAGCTGGTTTGGCTCAGTGGATGAAGCAGGGACCTGTGGACTGGGGGGGAAGGGAGGGGGTCCCCGGTTCAATTCCGGTCAGGGGCGCATGCCGGGTTGTGGGGGCTCAATCTCCAGTGGGGGTGTGTAGGAGGCAGCCGATCGATGATTCTCTCTCAACATTGATGTTTCTGTCTCTCTCTCCCTCTCACTTCCTCTCTGAAGTCAATAAAAATACATATTTGAAAAAGTAAAATGTCTGCATAGGCAGCCTATAAACCAAACCAAACAATACCCTGGATAAAAAAATTTAGATGCCTCTTACAAAAGACCAAAGTCCTTAATATGTACATTGCAAATAATAATATATACATATTAGTAAAACAAAAAGCAACCAAGTCAAAAAATGTAAATAGGGAATGGATATGGTTCTCAGACAAAGGAAATAGAAATAGCCTTTTAACAAACATGAAAATGCTCTTCTAAGTCGCTCATAATTAAAGAACTAGAAACTAGCTCTAGGCGGTTTGACTTAGTGCAGTGGTTGGCAAACTGCGGCTCGAGATCCACATGCGGCTCTTTGGCCCCTTGAGTGTGGCTCTTCCACAAAATACCGATTTCTGCGCACAGGCCACGAAGTTTCAATCGCACTGTATGTGTGCGCCCGCACTGGTATTTTGTGGAAGAGCCACACTCAAGGGGCCAAAGAGCTGCATGTGGCTTGAGAGCCGCAGTTTGCCGACCACTGGCTTAGTGGATAGGGTGAAGGGTCCCAGGTTCAATTCTGATCAAGGGCACATATCTCGGTTGCAGGCTCCTCCCCGGCCCCGCAGGAGGCAACCAATCGATGTGTTTCTCTCACATCGATATTTCTCTGTTTTTCCCTCTCTCTTCCATTCTCTCTAAAAATCAATGGGAAGTTGATTTTTAGTCAGTACTCCAGTGATGATTTTAAAAAAAATAAATAGAAATTAGAACAAATATTTTACTTTTCACCTAGCAGATGGCAAAGTCTAAAATTACAATAGCATCTGGTGTTGTTTCGAAAGTGGGAAAACATGCCAGTTATGAGAACATAATACAAACTCACTGGAGGTCTATTTTAATACACATATTTTTTGACCCGACAATTTCATATCTGTAATTTTTCATACCTTCACAGATGCGTATTTAATTAGGTACATAACAATATGAGCAAAGCTGTTGAAGCATTGTATGAAAAAGTTAGTAGGGAACCTTATAAGTCAATATGTTAAAAAAAATGGGTTACTCTGTAGTGGATATAAGAAATGGGATAGGTATGAATGTGCAGATAAGGGAAAAGTCCAAAATTGATAAATGAAAAAGCAAAGGTAATTTGATACCTTTGGTGTTTTTAAAAGAACTGTGTATAGAACAGAAAATATTGTCATGTGTCCTGGACTAGACTTGCTCTGGATATTTTTAGAATGTAACAACTTAAAGCACTCATATAGGGGTAGCGGGGTCCATCTTACAATGTGAATATGGTGTGTGGAACATATTAGCTAGATATCTGGCTGCTGTAATAACCAAAAATAGCAGGCTTAAACTCTTATAAAACATTCCAAATGTAAGTAGCTCAGCGCTGATATAATTCTATGATTTGGGCAACTCAGGCCTTTTCTGTCTTGTTAGCTTATAATACTCAAAAAAGAGGGGACATCTTACAGTGTGAATAAGGTATATGGAACATGTATTAGCTAGGTATCTGGCTGCTGTAATAGCTAAAAGTAACAGGCTTACACTCTCATAAAACATTCTAAATGTAAGTAAATCAAAGCTGATATAATTTTGTGATTTGAGGGATTCGGGCCTTTTCTGTCTTAGCTCTGCCGTTCCCAACATGCAGCTTCTATGTTATGGACTCAGGTTTAGCTCCCTCCTATGGCTACATTCCAGCCAGTAGGACAGGGATATTCCCATCATTTCCACTCACATCCTCTTGGGCACAACAGTCATATAACCATACTCAGCTTCCTGAGAGTCTGGGAAATGTCTTTAGGTTGCATTTCTATCATTACAGAATATTGGTTCTCTACTGCTGATGCTATCACCCTCCTGAGAATGTTTGGAATGTGTGGGGTAGGAGGTATTCATTGGTTGTCTGACAGGGGAGCAGTAACGGTATTTAATGGATGGAGCCAGGCATGCTAAATATCCTGTGATGTTAAGGACAGACTTGCTCAACTAAGAATCATGCTACTCAGAGTGCTAGGAGTGCCCCGACCTGGCCTATGACAAAAACTAGCAGAAGTGAAGGATAAGTTTGGAGGGAGGGGTTATATAGCCGCGTGCCAGTGTATGTTTAGCACCTGGCTCTGAAGGGGAGGGTGGGGAGCTCTGATATTTAGCTTCTGCTGGTTTCTGACTCGTAAATATGTGGTCCCACCATGGCCAGTTCAAGGTGCCAACCTGAAGTTCCTAATTGGGAAGGGATGCGCATAGTTGTCTGTGGCAAGCTGGTAGAAACAGACTCCAGCATTCCACTGAGTTCATCTAACCATTTCTGTATATATGATGGAGGTGGTTATAGTCTGTGACATGATGGTAGGTACATCCTCTATTTGGCCCACCAGTAACATTCTCTATAATAGTTTTATTCTTAAAACAATCTCTTTTTTTCCAAATACCATTTGGATTTCCATACCCCAGTTCAGCAAGAATGTTGATTCCATCTTAGCTTTTATGTGGGTAGTTTTAACATTCCTTTCAAAGACCACAAGTATGAGCCCGCACCAGCATGGCTCAGTAGTTGAGCGTCGGCCTATGAACTAGGAGGTCACAGCTCGATTCCCAGTCAGGGCACATGCCTGGGTTGTGGGTTCAATCCCCAGTGTGGGGCATTCAGGAGGCAACCGATTAGTGGTTCTTTCTCATTTATGTTTCTTTCTCTCCCTCTCTCTGCCTCTCCCTCCCTCTCTGAAATCAATAAAAACATATTTTTTAAAAAGATCACAAGTATGTTTACATTAATAATACATACATTTTCTGAAAAAAGAGGCTATAATAAATAGAAGAGATTCTATTTGTGTTATATACATATGTATATTAGGTATATATAATAGGATGTAGGTTTTATTGGTGTTAAATCATATTAGCATGTGGTATTTTTAATGTGGTATTAACATGCTTATTTTACATTTTAATATATGAAATGGAAGAGATGTCTAAC
This sequence comes from Myotis daubentonii, assembly GCF_963259705.1. Lineage (NCBI taxonomy): Eukaryota > Metazoa > Chordata > Mammalia > Chiroptera > Vespertilionidae > Myotis > Myotis daubentonii. Next base: position 126,879,499 of record NC_081861.1, on the reverse strand, counting down.
TGAACATCCGTCTACTGTACTAATAAGTAGATCTATGTGCCTCACAGCTTCTTCTGGTTATGTAAGCCCAGGTGTTATGAAGTCCAAATACCTATGTCACTTCTGCCCCTGGTTCAGCTTATTCCTTTTTTTCTCTTTTCAGGTATCTGGCATAATTTCGTCCTTGCACTCCTGGGTATTTTGGCTCTTGTCCTCCTCCCTGTGATCCTCTTGCCCTTTTACTACACTGGAGTGGGGGTGCTTATCACTGAAGTTGCTGAGGTAAATAATGGATTACTTGGGCTTTTTTTTTTTTTTTTTTACCAGATTTTGTGATGTAACACTTAGCATTTTGTGTCAGGTTCTTTTTAATCAAGTTCTCCTCATAGCTCTAGATGGTTTGGCTCAGTGGATAGAGCGTCGGCCTGCGGACTGAAGGGTTCCCTATTCAATTCCGGTCGAGGGCACACACCTTGGTTGCAGGCTTGATCCCCAGCCCCGGTCCGGGCTTATGCAGGAGGCAACCAGTCGCTGTTTCTCTCTAACACCCATGTTTCTCTCTGTCTCTCCCCCTCCCTTCCATTTTCTCTCTAAAACAAAAGTTCTCTTCCTAGACAGAATGGTCCGTTTCTCCTGGAGAAATTATTGCCAATCCTTTCAAATTGAACAGTTTGTGGAATACATTGTCTTTTTAAAAATACTAAAAATTGTTTCTGTTCTGAGTTACAAAAATAGTATAAAGATTTTCTACCTGTAATTTGTTGATAAAATGCGTCATTTACTTTTACTGTTTATTTTTATAATTCTGCTTTTTAGTAAAAGGTCTCTTCACATTTGAAACCTAGGCTAGCTAGCTAGCCAGAACAATTCATGGGAGCTTAGGTCTTCAATTCTGTATTTTACTCCCTTATTTAATAACTACCGAGATAGCATCAAGTCTTCTATTCAGACTTAGGGAAGAAGAAAATTGCCTTCCTGAGTAACTGGCTCACATATGCATTGTGCTGACAGTATCATCTGCATATTTGGGACTGTGTCTAAATAAGGACTTTTACAATTTTATCCACGGAAGACATAGGAAAATGAAGGCATTCTGATGACTACTTTCACACCAAAAAATAATTAGCAGTTTACCCAAAAACTATTAGTTTAATCTTAACAGTTGGCAAGTGGGATTTTGTTTTTTCAGTTGCAAAAACTCCAAAATCTTGTAGAAGTAGGAAAAGTAACTATAATTGTTGGGGTTTTTTTAAAATATATTTTATTGATTTTCCACAGAGAGGAAGGAAGAGGGACAGAGAGCTAGAAACATGGATGAGAGAGAAACATCCATCAGCTGCCTCCTGCACACTCCCCACTGGGGATGCGCCCGCAACCGCGGTACATGCCCTTGACCGGAATCGAACCTGGGACCCTTGAGTCCGCAGGCCGACGCTCTATCCACTGAGCCAAACCGTTCAGGGCTGGGTTTTGTTTTAATTTTGTAGTGTTTTCCATCTTGGATTCAAAGCTGGATTGTTTTATATATTATTCAAATAGTCTACTTATTGAATTCAGTGTCTTTTTTAATTTATTTTTTTAATATATTTTATTGATTTTCTACAGAGAGGAAGGGAAAGGGACAGAGAGTTAGAAACATTGATGAGAGAGAAACATCGATCAGCTGCCTCCTGCACACTCCCCACTGGGGATGTGCCAGCAACCCAGGTACATGCCCTTGACTGGAATCGAACCTGGGACCCTTGAGTCCACAGGCCGATGCTCAATCCACTGAACCAAACCGGTTAGGGCTCAATTCAGTGTCTTTAACGATTATTTGCTCAGATTAGTCATAGCTTGTTTTCACACATTCTCTGATTTGTTTTTGCCTTTTTCCCAAGGACTCACCTGCAGTTGGACCCAGAGGTCTTTTTGTGGGAGACCTTGTTACCCATCTACAGGATTGTCCTGTTACTAATGTACAAGATTGGAATGAATGTCTAGATACCATCGCCTATGAACCCCAGATTGGTTACTGCATAAGTGCGGCAACATTGCAGCAGTTAAGCTTCCCTGTTAGAGGTGTGTATATTTCTCTCTGTATAAGATAATGCTTCAAGCAGTAGTACTTGCCACTCACAAATCTTAGATTATGTCTATAAATTTATTTTTTTCTAATTTGTTTGAAACAAATCAGAAAAGTAATAATAGGCCCAAACTAGTAAACATTCTTGGTGAATTGGATACTAATACGTATGTTTCTTTTATTATAAATATTGTTATTGAACCTCTAATTTTATAACATCATACTAGGGGCCCGGTGCACGAAACTCATGCACTGGGTGTGTGGGGGGGGGAGTGTCCCTCAGCCCAGCCTGCCCCCTCTCACATACTGGGAGCCCTCAGGCGTTGACCCCCATCACCCTCCAATCACAGGATCGGCCCCTTGCCCAGGCCTGACGCCTCTGACCCAGGCTTCAGGCCTGGGCAAGGGGACCATCATATCCCCCCAATCCCCAGCTCAGCCCCCGCCCAGGCCTGATGGCTTGGCCAGAGGAGTTGACCCTCATCACCCTCCGATCACCAATCACTGGCTCGGCCCCTTGACCAAGCCTGAGGCCTCTGGCTGAGGCGTCCGGCCCAGGCAGCGGGGACCCGCAGCTGCAGCGGCCCCGCAATCGTGGGCTTCACTTTAGGCCCAGGCAAGGGACCCCTAGCTCCCGGGACTGCCAGCTTCGACCGTGCCCAGCTCCCATCGCTGGCTCCACCCCTACTTCCTGCTATCACTGGCCAGGGCAGAAAAGGCGCCTGATTCTCCGATCATGGCTGGGGGGCAGGGCAAAGGCGGCCCCGGGGCCGCCTTTGCCCTGCCCCCCAGCTCTTAGGTCCCCCCTGGGTTTCCGATCACTGTCAGTGGCAGGGGGCTTCTTCCTGCTTTCCCTTTCGCCTCCCTGCATTGTGCCTACATATGCAAATTAACCGCCATCTTGTTGGCAGTTAACTGCCAATCTTAGTTGGCAGTTAATTTGCATATAGCCCTGATTAGCCAATGAAAAGGGTAGCGTCATACACCAATTACCATTTTTCTCTTTTATTAGTGTAGATTTGAGTTTCAGGAGTCTAGAATCTAATTCTTTCTGTATATAAAAAAAAAAAACTTGTGTGCTCTGCGCGGTGGTGAGTGGGTGCCACTGAGGGGACCCGCTGCCATGTGAGAATGTGCCAGCCCCACCAAATGCCCATGAACCTTCTCCCAGTTCTGCCCAGGCCACTGGGCCCAGCTACCCTGCTGCTGTTTGGCCATGGCAGTGGCAGGCACCAGGGCACCAGGGCCCAGGAGCCAGGCGTGGCGGCAGCACTAAAAAATTGAGCAGTATGAGGGAAAGCAGTATCTGGACTCACTGAAAGAGTATCTGGAATTGAAACTCCAGAGTATAGATGGGGGTGCCCCAGAGACCGTCCAGCCCTCAGAGGTCTGGGTGCTGGCTGCCCAGCCCAAGGCCGACAAGGGCATAGTGTTGCACTCACAGAAAATAACTTAGATGGCACCATTGCAGAAAGAATAACTTTCAGTGAGTTTTATGTTCCATGGTATGGTCATTGTAAGAATCTGACTCCTACTTTGGAAGAACTCTAAAAAGGAATTCCCTGCCCTAACCAGTTTGGCTCAGTAGATAGAGCGTTGGCCTGTGGACTGAGGTGTCCCGGGATCGGTTCCAGTCAAGGGCATGTACCTGGGTTGCGGGCACATGCCCAGTGGGAGGTGTGCAGGAGGCGGCTGATCAATGTTTCTCATCGATGTTTCTAGCTCTCTATCCCTCTCCCTTCCTCTGTAAAAAATCAATAAAATCTAATTTTAAAAAAAAGGAATTCCCTGCCCTAGTTGGTTTGGCTCAATGGATAGAGAGTTGGCCTGCGGACTGAAGGGTCACAGATTCTATTCCGACCAAGGGCAGATGCCTGGGTTGCAGGCTCGATCCCCAGTAGGGGGCATGCAGGAGGCAGCCAATCAATGATTCTCTCCATCATTGATGTTTCTCTCTCTCTCTCCTCTCCCTTCCTCTCTAAAATCAATAAAATATATTTTTTTAAAAAAGAATTCCCTAGTTTGGTAGAGGTCAAGATCACTAAAGTAGACTGTACTGATGGACAGAGTACAGAAGTAGGCAAATGTAGGTTTATAGTTATGAGTATTAGAAATACAAAGTCAGTGAGTATAATGGTGAGTATGATCGTGGCACTTTGTTCTGCAGTGGGCAAAAGGTGAACTTCAAAAATGCAGGTGTGAGTCACCTATCATGCCTGGCCACCTAGGGAAGAGTTAAATCATGCTGATGTTGCTGAGTTTCAAGGTGAATGTACTAAACTTGTGGTATCTTCTCTTTTTTTTTTTTTAAGCCAACACACTCTATAGATTCTTTATTAAGTTTCTTTAAACATGTAACTCATGATCACTTTGAAAACTATTTTCAGTGGCAATCTATCATCCCCTTTAACCTTCTCTTGATGAAATTGAAATGGTTGCCTTTGAGTCCAAAATAGAGTTGAAGAAAATCCAATTGCTGGACTATTTTTGCCTCCTGAGTGATATTGGTGAAAGCATCATCCAAAGCAGTTTTTGAACGGCTTACAAGTCTGGAAAGGTAGCCATGTGACAGTATTGATATTCCTCTGATCTGAAGGTCCCATTGACTTATTAATAATGTGGTTAGTCTGTGGCTTGGGGCAGATTTAAAAAACACTGAAACCCCATGCCTCTGGAAGATATTTTCACAGCCACTCCTAGATTTTGTTTCTGTTAATACTGCTCATCAGGAGAGGTTTGCCATGATGGAAGCAATGGTACTTTTGCCGCATGCCTGCGTAAGATAACGCTGATTCCATAATCTTATGTGTGTCGATATTTGTCAAATACTGTTCGAGGGATACCTCTTTATTTCTCATGAGTGAAAGATTTCATTGGTTAGGTTAACACGAAGTCAAGGTCCATGTAAAGATTTTTACGATTGCCATCACCAGTTTGGCTCAGTGGATAGAGCATCGGCCTGTGGGCTGAAAGGTCCAGGGTTCAATTCCGTTCAAGGGCCTGTGCCTTGGTTGCAATTGATGTTTCTAACTCTCTATCCCTCTCCCTTTCTCTCTGTAAAATCAATAAAATATATTTTTTAAAAAAAGATTTTTAAAATTTAAAATCCATGTTTCAGTCCATGTTTAAGATTTGATGTCTCCCATGGAAAACGTGGGCATAGAAAGTTCCACAAGGCTTGTCTTAACTATCCTGTTAACTCATAGAAAGTTTCTGGGGCAAGAGGACTAGAGAAGCTTTTCCAGGTCCTGGTATCGGGGACCAGGGGAACATTGCAGCCCCACTACAGGGCCCTAACTGGAAGCAGTTTCAGTTCTGCTCCTAGGTAGTCCTTTTAGAGGCTCACTGTGAATCATTTGCCTTCCGGAGGCTGACCCTCTGCTGCTGTATGAAGAGTGGGATTAGAGCAGCAGCGCTGCTGCTATGCTCTGCCTGGGCCCGGACCAGCCATCAGCCCCGGACCAGCCATCAGTCCCTTTGGCTTCTGCTCCAGGGAGCGGCTCATTCCCCTCCATCCCACCAACACGATACTACCCTTCCTGTGCTGCTTGCAGTCCGCGTCACAGTCTCAGTCCGCCAGTCAGTGTCGCAGTCGTCCTCAGTCCGACTTTCCCCTCCCCCTCCCCTTCCCTCTCCCCCTCTGTCATAATCTTTTTTTTTTTAATTTTTAATTAAATCTTTATTGTTCAGATTATTACATTTGTTCCTCTTTTTTTCCCCCCCATAACTCCCCTCCTCCCAGTTCCCGCCCCACCCTCCGCCCTCACTCCCCACCCACTGTCCTCATCCATAGGTGCACGATTTTTGTCCAGTCTCTTCCCACATCTCCCACACCCCTTTCCCCCCCAAGAATAGTCAGTCCATTCCCTTTCTATGTCCCTGATTCTATTATAATCAACAGTTCATTCTGTTCATCAGATTATTTATTCACTTGATTCTTAGATTCACTTGTTGATAGATGCATATTTGTTGTTCATAATTTGTATCTTTACCTTTTTCTTCCTCTTCCTCTTCTTAAAGGATACCTTTCAGCATTTCATATAATCCTGGTTTGGTGGTGATGAACTCCTTTAGCTTTTCCTTATCTGTGAAGCTCTTTATCTGACCTTCAATTCTGAATGATAGCTTTGCTGGATAAAGTAATCTTGGTTGTAGGTTCTTGCTATTCATCACTTTGAATATTTCTTGCCACTCCCTTCTGGCCTGCAAAGTTTCTGTTGAGAAATCAGCTGACAGTCGTATGGGTATTCCCTTGTAGGTAACTGAGTTTCTTTCTCTTGCTGCTTTTAAGATTCTCTCTTTATCTTTTGCTCTTGGCATTTTAATTATGATGTGTCTTGGTGTGGTCCTCTTTGGATTCCTTTTGTTTGGGGTTCTCCGCGCTTCTTGGACCTGTAAGTCCATTTCTTTCACCAGGTGGGGGAAGTTTTCTGTCATTATTTCTTCAAATAGGTTTTCAATATCTTGCTCTCTCTCATCTTCTGGCACCCCTATAATTCTGATGTTGGTACGCTTGAAGCTGTCCCAGAGGCTCCTTACACTATCCTCGCATTTTTGGATTCTTTTTTCATTTTGCTTTTCCAGTTGGATGTTTTTTGCTTCCTCGCATTTCAAATCATTGACTTGATTCTTGCGCTCCTCTGGTCTGCTGTCGGGCGTCTGTATAATATTCGTTATTTCAGTCCGTGTGTGCTTAATTTCTAGTTGGTTCCCCAATATAAGATCGAGGGTCTTATTAGTTTTCGTGTAGATCTCATTAAGTTTATCGGTGGCTTCTAAACAGTTCTTGAGAGACCTTAAAAGTGTGGTTCTGAACTCTATATCTTCCATTGACAATTTTTTCCTGTTTCTTTGTCTCCGCATTTTGTTATGCTTCCTTGGTGCACCCCCTAGTGGTCTTTGTTCGCAGTCTTATAGATAAATCTTGATTGTTGTAGCTAATTCCAGGGAGGGTTTGACCTCCAGGCCAAGTGGCTATGAGAATCAGCTGTGTCAGCGGTGAGAGAACTTCTGTCCTCTAGGGAGGTGCTAATCTAGCCTTTGCCTGAGGCTATCGGGCAAATGCCTCTGTGCAGGGCTTGGGCGGGGCGGGTCGCACAGGATCAACAGGGTGGGCCAGAGAGAGCAGTTATGGCGGCTCTCAGTCCTGTCCCCAGGGGCTCTGCCTCTCTGAGTCCCAGCACCCTGCTGCAAAGCTCGGAGAGAAAGCTGCACTCGCTCTGACGGAAGCCAGACAGTCCCGCTTCTCCCGTTTGAGTCTGGGTCCCTAAAGACTCGCCCGGATCTGGAGCTCAGAGTCTGCGACTCCCTCCCGATTGAAAACAACAACCGCGCACTCCGCACCTCAGAATTTGACTTCAGCACTGCGCCTCCTCTGAGTGTCTGTATGCGTTTCTCTTTCCTCCTAGTTGTAGGACTTCCACTCAGCCAGCGTTCCTGGGGTTCTGGGTGATGTCCGTTCCGTGTTTTAGTTTCACTTTTGAAGTAGTTGTTCAAAGCAGCAAACTCCGGCGTTAACCTATGCCGCCATCTTGCCCTCTGTCATAATCTTAATCTTTACCAAAGAGCAGAGCCCCTGCCGGGCCTGCCATGCCTTCTCCCCCAGCCCCCCACCCCGCCTGTCTTCCCTCTTCAGCCCCCCACCCCACCTATCTTCCCGTCCCACCCCCGCCCCGTCTCCCCTCCCCCACCTCCCTGTATCCCCTTCCCCACCCCGCGCCGCCATGGGCTCTCAGAAACAGTAAGACCAAGGACCAACGCATCAAGAAGAAGGCCAATAAAAAGATCTAGAAGCAACCGCAGAACAAGCAGGTCTGCTGCTGGGTGCAGGAGAATCTGGTAAAAGCACTATTGTGAAGCAAATGAGGATCCTGCCTGTTAATGGGCTTAATGGAGAGGGCAACGAAGAGGACCCGGTCTGGTCTGTCGCAGGATGCTAGGTGCAACAGCCATAGAAATATTACCCTTAGGTGATGGCTACCTTTTATCTGCTTCCAGCTATGTCCCGTTGCTCTTGCATGCTGGAATTGTATTAGGAACTTCGAATAAGAATACTATTCTGTTGTGGGGGGAGGGGGCCTACACCTAACCTCTAAAGATAACTAGGGAGAGGGGAAAAAAAAACACCAAAAAGTGGTCAAGGCTTGTTTTGACTATTCTATGAACTCATAGACAAGTCACAAAAACAATAACACAAATGGAATAAAATCCTTAATTGTTCAAAGTGTAGTGTGACATCCAAAATAGGCAGGCATCTACATAAAAAGTCAGTCAGTTTACTGTACCAAGAGTTGGCATTTGAGAAGCAGTGACAAGTCCTTACTAAACAACTACTGTGTACTAGATGCTAGCCTAACCCTGCCATTGCTAATCCCTGCCTGCTGCCTGCTCTTTTCTGTGACTGTTCTGCAGTAAATACAGTATTTTTTTTAAATATTTCTTATTGATTTCAGAGAGGAATGGAGAGGGAGAGAGATAGAAACATCAATGACGAAAGAGAATTATTTATCGGCTGTCTCCTGCACACCCCACACTGGGGATCAAGCCGGAAACCCTTGCCTGTGCCCTTGACTGGAATCAAACCCGCACCTTTCAGTCCACAGGCTGACGCTCTATCCACTGAGCCAAATCAGCCAGGGCTATAAATACAGTATTAACATATGTGATAAATAAAACTTCTCTACCAAAAAAAAAAGGGATTAACTTAACCTAAAAACCAAAGAAGGAAGTAGGCAGGGCTGAGTCAGAGCAAAAAAAAATAGGCCATGCTACCTACCATCAATGCTGGCATCCTTATAATTCATGCCATTTTTACTATCACTTTTAGAAATAAGCAACAGTAGGCCTAGGCTCCCTTAAGATAGCTAAATGTATGTTCTTTGCAATCAATTTGCTTATACTATGATACTTTCTAAATAAACTCTTTAAAGGAAAAAGCTTGGGTTCAGTCAGCATTCCAGCTCAACCATGACCAATTAACTAAATTCCAGTAATTAAATATCCCTGTACTATATGGACGATGGCATATCCAAAGCTATTTGGGGTAGAGTTATTTTATGTGGCAGGCATCCAAAGGAAGTAATCTTGGCTTCCGAAAATATCCCCTGAAGTCAGATCTGTTGTTCCGCGTAGCAGGTGGCAGGGTGAAGCAAGTTTCTTCTCAGGAGCTGCCAAATTTATTTTGAGTTCTTTCAGCTCTGAAAAATCAGTCTCCCAACTCTTTATATAAAACTAGGGGCCTGGTGCACGAAATTTGTGCACTGGGGGAGGGGGTCCCTCATCCCAGACTGCCCCCTCTCACTTACTGGGAGCCCTCAGGGGATGTCCTACTGATGGCTTAGGCCCGCTCCCTGCTCCCCTTGGTGAGTGAGCCTAAGCCGCAGTCTGGCCTCCCTTTGTGGGAGGTGACCGGGCTGATCAGGGGAAGGCACCAGGCCCATCACCCCGCTGCTGCAGCCACTGCCAGTCACCGCAGCCACCAAGGTGTTTTCATCAACACGGACTCCAGTCCCTTCACCATGAAAAAATGACAACTTTCTTTGGGCATTTTTAAGATGTGTCTTTCATAGGATATGACATTTCTTTATTATTTTTTTTTATCCTCACCTGAGGATATGTTTCCATTGATTTTTAGAGAATGTAGAAGAGAAAGGGAAAGACAGAAACATCAAAGTGAGAGGAACACTTTGATTGGTTGCCTCCTGCATGGGCCCTGACCTGGGCCCCGGCCAGGGAGGAGCCTGCAACCTAGGTACATGCCCTTGGTCAAAATTGAACCCAGACCCTGAGCCAAACCAGCTAGGGCAGGATATGACATTTCTTAGCCCTCCAGCAGTGGACCTTCATTTTTTTCTCCAGGAGTGTGGTGGAAAAACCCTAGATCACCTATTTGGATTCTTATTACCCAAGTTACTAAGAATATTACCAGTGGCATACAGGGAGCTTAGCCAATGAGCAGTCAGAAAAGGTGTTTCCTCTGTAGTTCACACCAATCACCAGCTCGGCCCCTGCCCAGGCCTAAAGCCTCTGGCCAAGGCTCCCTCCGATCACCAGCTCTGCCCCTGCCCAGGCCTACAGCCTCAGGGCCTGGGCAGGGGCCCCTCCATCTCCCTCTGATCGCTGGCTCCGCCCTTGCCCAGGCCTTCGGATCACAGGCTCCGTCAGGCCAGCAGGGGAGGGCAGTTGGGGGCAATAGAGCCGGCAGGGGAGCAGTTAGGCATTAATCAGGCTGGCACAGGGGCGGTTAGAGCAGGGGTGGGCAAACTTTTTGACTCGAGGGCCATCATTACATAAAAGAGTACAGTCTTTTTTTTTTTTTTAGTTTTATTCATTTCAAACGGGCCAGATCCGGCCCGTGGGCCGTAGTTTGCCCACGGCTGGGTTAGAGGGTGATCAGGCTGGCAGGCAGAAGAGGTTAGGGGCAATCAGGCAGGCAGGCAGGTGAGCAGTTGGGAGCCAGCAGTACCAGATTGTGAGAGGGATGTCCGACTGCCAGTTTAGGCCTGATCCCGCAGGCAGTCAGACATACCCTGAGGGGTCCCAGGTTGGAGAGGGTGCAGGCCAAGCTGAGGGACACCTCCTGCCCCCCCCCTCCCCCAGTGCACGAATTTTATGCACTTGGCCTCTGGTGATTAATAATCAAGAATAACTTTACTAAAGTGCTGTGTGCAACAATGGCAAAGCAGTAAAAACTGATTTTTAAAGTTTTAATATAATTTTGCATGTATAACCCATTTTAAATAACTTCTTATTGTAAAATTTTTTCAAGCATTCATAAAAATCAAGAGAGTAGTATAAAGTAACTCATGCATCCTTCTTTGAGCTTCAGTAATTATCAACATTTTGTCAGTTTTCTTTATTCAATCACCTTACTTTTGTGGGGAATATTTAAAGTACAACCTAGCCGTCCTATCATTTCATCCATAAGCTTTATCATGTTTTAACAGATGGTGACTTTTTAAACATGACCAGAGTATTAGTAGCACACCTAACAAAATTAACAATAATTCCTAATATCTAGTTGGTTTTCCCTGTTAGGTATTTTTCCATAACCATTTTTTTTATAGTTGGTTTGTTTCAGTTGGATGGTATGTCTTTTAAGTTGTAACAATTCTTCCTGGCTTTTTTTTTTTTTTTAAATATTTGTTGAAGAAAGTGGAGTCATTTGTTTTGTTGAATTTCCCATATTCTGAATTTATCTGTTTATATCTTATCCTCATGATGTCATTAATATATCCAGATGTCCCCCGTATTTCCTTTAGAGGCTTGATTATAATCAGGATCCATGGGGGTGGGGGGCAAAAATACTCCTAGGTAGCACTCATTACTTCCTGTCGCATCCTGTAGAGGCAAACAGTGTCTGCTTGTCTCCCTCGTGGTTATGTTGATTGTTCAGTAGGCTAACCTGATTCTTTAAGGTTGAAATATTTGTCAATTTTTCCTGTTCTCAAGAGCCACTTACCATCTTCCCAAATTTTTAGTTGACAGAAGGTTGGTATGTAACCCACAATGTGTTCTCCTCTAAGAAAAATAATCCATTATTTCTTACTTCTGAAGTACTTTATCATTTTCCTCCAATTTTTCTAAATTTGGTATACTCTACATTGAATTACAAGAGCCAAAATGACACAGTGGACAAATAAAGTTCTCTCCAATAGAATTTTGTTATTTAGGATATCTGTATTCCAGATGTTTGAGGTTTTTTCCTTTTCCTGTCAGAATGTAAATGAAAATTTTCCTTGAGATACTCTGAAACTCTTTCCTTATTAAATTTTAGAATATTTCACTATTATGAGTCATATGCTATATTCTTGAAGTATTTCTTTAAAAACCTAAGAGTAAGGCAGGCATTACTCTTCCATACTAATAAAAAAAATCAGTCCCAAAATAATTCTTCAATATCAATTTCATCTCCTTAGGAGTTGCTGCAGTACACTATGCATATTGATTTTACATTATGATTATATCTGATAAACTTGTACCTCTTTTTAACCATTTTTAAATTGAGTATATATATATATATATATATATATATATATATATATATATATATATATATAGCCAGTATACAGGAATCTTAATAACTGTAAGTGTAATTTATTTTTTTTAAATATATTTTATTGATTTGTCACAGAGAGGAAGGGAGAGGGATAGATAGCCAGAAACATCGACGAGAGAGAAACATCTATCAGCTGCCTCCTGCACACCCCCAACTGGGGATGTGCCCGCAACCAAGGCACATGCCCTTGACCGGAATCTAACCTGGGACCCTTCAGTCTGCAGGCTGACACTCTATCCACTGAGCCAAATGGGTTAGGGCTGTAAGTGTAATTTAAAGTATATACTAAATTTTAAAAAATCTTTATTGTTGAAAATACGACATAGGTCTTCCTTTTACCCCCATTAACCTCTTCCAGCCCGCTTCCCTAGATTAATTCTAATGGCAGACTTGAGCACCCGGACTGTGGATATTTAAGAAAGCTATAGATTGATAGTATTTTACATGTATCTTGACACCTTTGTTATCTTTTATTATGAATGCAGGGGAGTGCTAGAACCAAATATGCTAATACGTAGTAGCCAATAATCTAAAAGTGACTCATGTTCAATTTAGAATGGAATTCAGTATACATAATTAAAATTCTAGGAATTTATATTACTTTCAAAATGATAAAGGCACCTTGGAAAGATGTGACTCTGAGTGCTCATAAGTTGTCCCAACCAATCATTTCTGTCACCTTATTTCATATCCTGACTTTCCCTGGTATATTATTAAAATTATGAAGATATTCCCTAAGATATTAAGTAGACTAGATATTCTCCTTAAAATACTAACGGCTTTTTTTACAGATTAAAAAAATGTGGTTAATCTGCCTGAAATGACTGTATATTTTATTAAATTTTTGAGACCTTTTTTTTTTCCTGTTAATCCTTTCTTTTTTATTTTTAAACATTAACCTGCTGAACTATGAATGTCACCAACAGAGCCAAGGCTGGTTAATTTTACCTCTGCCCTTGATGCATGAGGTAAGCCTAAGGAGTTTATTCCAGACACTCCTTGGAGACTGAATGGCCTTGCCTGGAGGCCCAAAAAAGGACAGTGGGTGAGGGCTTAGAGTTCTTTGCACCTGTAATAGATCTCTGGTTTATTTGCAGTCGGAACAGAAAACAAAAACTTTCCCTCCTTTCACATTTAAGTTTTTTGCTTTTAATAGTGCTGGATGTTCATATGCCACTTAGTGAGTTGAATGGAACTAAAGTTACAGACAAGAACTATTCTGGCTCTTTTGGGGCGGGGGCTATTTTCCTCTCTTTAGTTTGGGAGGACATTCTATATCATATATGCATGAAGCAAAATTTCTTTTTTATTTTCTAAAAGCACTATCTTGAGTAAGAAAGACTATACTCAGCAAGTCCAGCATTTTAACTGCATTTTAAGGAGAATGATACTGAATACTGAAGGCAACTGCTTCCTAAAATGAAGCTGTGAGCCCAGACTCAGACATTCCCCTTGAATAACTTATATTCCTGTTCAGAAGAAGTGAGGGTGTATGCCCATAACTGCCTGGCAACAGGAATATTATTCTCTTACATATCTTTAAGATAATTAAAGGAAAACTGCAGGGATCTTTTCCACATATTTTAAATACCCAGATTGTTTTTAGGCCCAAATCTGCTGTAATGTTTGGGGGGCGGGGGAAGGTGTCTGTTTTTCCATTATGAACATCAAGTAATAATCTAAGATTTCTTTGCTATCCTAAATTGAAGAGAATATGTGTGTTATAAATAATTTTAAACTACTTATTACTAGGTGATGCTGTAGAACTAAGAATAAATAGGTTTGCTTCTCCCTGTGTTGGAGCTCTAACTACATTTATGTGTTTAATGAGCTAGGGTAAGAAAATTGTTCAGTTCCTTTTAGTGATATAGAAAGTAGTAGTAGGAACTGTGAACTACAGATTGAAAAAGTTTCTCTCCAACCATATTCCAAAATCGCCTCTGGTCTAACTAGGAGATGTCTAAGACTATCTTAAGCCCCATCTTAGGGTACATTCAGAATATGCAGGTTCTCCCTATAGTGAAATTATGAAACTAATCTGGTCTTAAATTTCCTAATTGTCTCCCAGACTGGGGAGATATATGGAATAACTCTAATCTTTAACTCAAGTTAAATTGAACCCATAAATGCCTCTAGTCTAGGACCTCCCGTTGCAGTCTTGAATGTTCTTTCCAAAGCAGAATTGGATTGGCTTCTCATGATTAATAGAAGTACCTTAATGTGAAAGTTTTCTATGGCGTCTCCACTTTATAGGTTAAGAATTGAGTTCCAGAAATTGGTTCAGCAACTTGTTCTTTAATATGATCCAGTAGAAAAGATTCTAAAATAAGATATTTTAGACACACAACTTTTTAAAAGTTAATAAACAAAAATATCAAGTTTACTTCTCATCTGGTAACAAAATATTTAACTTTTTAGTGGAAAACCCTGCATGTCAGGAGATACTTAATCTTGTCAGAATAGCCACAACCATGGATTCATGTTTTGGTTGGAAAAATCACCATAAGAATCAGCCATTACCCACAGGTTGAAAATCGGTGGTAGACTAGAGGCCAAATCCAGCCTTGGCACATGTATTTGGTTTGGCTTGCAATATATTTATAAAAATTTTAACTGGCTGCTAATATTTAAAATTCAAGAGGGTTCACATGAAGGTCCAGATTTCTGATTCCTTTTGGAATAAAATGGAGGAACTATCAAGACTGGGCCCCAAGTTGAGTGGCCTGGCTGCTAACCCCTTAGAATAGTATATATATTTTCTAATTCATTACAGTCCCCATGACTTCCTATTTTTTCCACATACTATCCACTTAATTTATTTGATACTAGAGGCCTGGTGCCTGGGATTGGTGCACTGGTGGGGGCTAGCCTGTGGGGATCAGCCCGCTGTGGGAGCACCTCTCATCCAGGTCAGCCAAGCAGATGTGGACCTGCCCTCTGAGCGGCTGCTCCCTGGTCCGGCATCTTCCATGGAGCCGGAGCACTCGCCTCTCCAGGGGACCTGGTCGGGCCGGGCCCAGGGACAAATATAGCACTGAGAGGCGGTAGAGTAGGCCTCAGTCCTGCGGCGGCCACAAACCCACCTCCTAGCCTCCAGGGTCATCTCTGCGAGTCCAGAGGTGGCAGGGAATGAGGAGGAGGAACCTGGGGCAAGGAGGCGATGATCGCAGCCTGGGTTCCTGCCATCGGCTGGGGTTAGCAGCAGGAGCAGCCATTCATCCTGGTCAGTGAGCGGCGCTTACACTGTGGCAGCACACTGACCACCAGGGGCAGCTCCTGCATTGAGTGTCTGCTCCCTGGTGGTCAGTGCAAGTCATAGCGACTGGTCAACCAGTCATTCTGGTCGTTCTGTCGTTCAGTCGCTGGGCTTTTATTATATAGGATTTGCTTGCCCCCTTTAAGCATTTGGGTTATCACACATGCTTTATCAACACATTCTGTAATAATATCAAATTCTTGACTTTCATTCTATAGTGTATACTATCCTCCAAGGAAAGTTAGTGATCAAGCATCAGATGTAAATTTTATTTATTTATTTTTTTAATATATATTTTATTGATTTTTTACAGAGAGGAAGGGAGAGAGATAGAGAGTTAGAA
The DNA here is from genome assembly GCF_963259705.1 of Myotis daubentonii. Taxonomy (NCBI): domain Eukaryota; kingdom Metazoa; phylum Chordata; class Mammalia; order Chiroptera; family Vespertilionidae; genus Myotis; species Myotis daubentonii. The sequence continues at coordinate 126,863,799 of NC_081861.1, read as the reverse complement.
ACATTGATGAGAGAGAAACATCGATCAGCTGCCTCCTGCACATCTCCCACTGGGGATGTGCCCGCAACCCCGGTACATGCCCTTGACCGGAATCGAACCTGGGACCCTTGAGTCCACAGGCCGACGCTCTATCCACTGAGCCAAACCGGTCTGGGCCAGATGTAAATTTTAAAAAATAATTATTAGCAAAATCAAGTGGTATAGAACATCATTTAAGTGTTTGATGCATATTGACTTATCTACCTTATATAAGTTTCTGAGAAACCTTTTCTCAAGGAGCTTCTAGGGAAAGAAACAGTATGCCTACATTATTATAGTACAAGGTTAAATGTAAGTAATGACCAGAAACATTGGGAGTTGTGGGAACAATTGTGGTCAGTCTCAACTGAGAAGTTAAGGGCAAAATTCATAACAGGAGTCCTGAGTTGGTCCTCAACAGTGAGTTTAATTTCAGGAAGCCAAGCTAGAAATGAACCATGGCACCATAAGACTAGAAGGTGCTCAAGGACCTGCTAAGAATTTGGTTCAGCAAAAGAATAGTACGAGATAAGATGATAAAAAATGAAAGGCTAAGTTTTAGGCTATGAAATTTAGACTTTATTTTGGAGCAGTGCAGAGTGTTTGGAAATGTTACGTTAGAAGAGTCACATTCTTGTAGTTCTACCTTGGCAGGTTAATTTGAAACATTCGGTATGTAGGACAGGTTTGTACGTGCGAGCTAGATGATAAGCAAATAAGACTCATTAGGACTTTGTTCAGATGGGTGAGGTGAGAAGGAATTGGAGTCTACACTCAAGTGGGAACAGAGGGTGATAGAAAAATGATTAGGAGTTAAATATTGGTGGGACTTGGCAACTGACCAAAATGAACACTGAGGGTTTTAGCTTGTGTTGATTTTTTTAAAAAAATTCTAATAACTTTTTGCCTTATACTTTATCATTGTGCTGATGAGTGATTGTAGGCACAGGTTTATCAGTGCCGTCACATATTCGCAGTTTGCTTTCATATTTTAAATATGATTTGTCACCCCAGATTTCAATATCTATTCAGTTATGATAAAAAAAACAAAACTAGAGAACATAGACTGATGAACAGGGACAGATCCAAAGACAGAGAAACAGCGATCAGACTATCAATCCCCAGAGGGAAAGTAGGGGAGGGTGGGGGTAAGGGGAAGAGATCAACCGAAGGACTTGTATGCATGCATATAAGCCAAACCAATGGACAACAGGGGGATGAGAACATGAGGGGGCGGTGTTGAGGGTTAATGGGGGGATGAGGACATATTTGTAATACCTTAACCAATAAAAAAATTAAAAAGAGATTAAAAAAAAAACTGCCCATGTAGCCAACCATTGCAGAGGAGAAGTAGATGCATTGGTTAGTTTGCTTCACCTGTTTTGTTCTTTATTTTGTATTGGCCAAGAAGAGAGAGCAGCAGTGGCTGGGGAAGATCCAGTGTAGCCAGTACAAGATGTCATTCTTAAATAATCTAGTTTAAAAAAACTATTTAAAAACAACCAAAAACCTTTGGCTGAAATACAGTGTCCTTATAAAATTACATTGCATATCAACTAACATTTTCATGCCAGTGTTCCTGAAGACACTCTTGAAATAGAAAACCTTTTTTGTTTTTTGGTTTTTTGGTGGTTTTTTTTTTTTGTACTGGAAAGAGTACTTTTTTTTGCAGTACTATAGTAACTTTGTTCTTGAATGTCTTCTTCAGCCCATTTGAGTATATGGCTGTATGAATGTAAGATTCTAAATTTAATTGGTCCTTCACATATATCAATTTATTCTTTACAAGTTTGATGTGTTGAATGCCGAGAAACTTCCAAAATATAAATACATGGAAAATACTTTTTATACCACCTGTGTTGGTGATTTAGCTTCCTTATTCTGCCCCAGATACCAGTGAAGCAGTCTACCAAAGAACTTTAAAACAATAAATGAATAGTGGGAATAAACAGTTTCTATTATCGTTCAAAAATGGTAACTGGATTATTGGCGTATAGGCAAATGTGTACACATCTGTGGGGTCAAATTGGGCTGCCCTGGTTCCAGAAGGAAAGCCCCAAGGTAAGCCTGGAGGTGAGGTAGGTATGTGATATAATAGAGATTTCCTTAGGGATGAGAGTCTCTTGGGCATCCTTTGGCCCACTTTGTTTGCTAATACAGCCATGCAGGGGATCAGTAGTGATATTGGATCAGTGACATTAGGGCAGCTAACAGTGGCTCATTAAATGTCTGTACTTGACCAGCCGGAGTTATTATAAAGCCCACTGAGACTGGGGCTCCAGCTTTACGAGTGGGTCAGTTTATATGAAGACAGCTAACCTAGAGTAAGTGCTGCTTCTTAATTCCAGATTGAATATATATCTTTTATAATGTAAAACCAAACTCTGCAGTGAGTAGCCATTAAGCTGAGCTCTGAATTATCCAGTTGTTTCTGAATTCATGTGCATCTTACTGTTGTTGTCTTGAAAGCAAAATTTTTATGACAAATGTCATTCTATATAACAGATTCTAATAAACTATTTCTCTTTAGCATACAAACGGCTAGATGGTTCAATCGAATGCTGTAACAACCAAAGCCTCACAGATGTGTGCTTTTCCTACAGAAATAATTTTAATAAGCGTTTGGTAAGTTGTCTCTGAAGCTGTCTTGCTTGTCTGATATAATTATTATATAACTAGAGGCCCAGTGCACAAAATTCGTGTATTGGGGGTGTGTCCCTCACCCAGCCTGTACCCTCTCCAATCTGGGACCCCTCGGGATATGTCTGACTGCCGATTTACCAGCAGTTGGACATCCCTCTCACAATCCAGGACTGCTGGCTCCTAACTGCTTGCCTGTCTGCCTGCATGATTGCCCCTAACTGCTTCTTCCTGCCAGCCCAATCACCCCTAACTGACCACCACTGCCGGCCTGGTTGCCCCCAACTGCTCTCCCCTGCTGGCCTCATCTCGTCCCCATCTGCCCTCCCCTGATGGCTTGGTCACCCCCAACTGCCCTCCCATGCTGGACTGATCTTGTCCCCAACTGCCCTTCCCTGCCAGCCTGTCACTCCTAACTGCCTTTGCCTGCCTGATCACCGCTAACTGCCCTCCCTTGCTGGCCTGATCTCGCCCCCAACTGCTCTCCTCTGCTGGCCAATTGGTTCTTTTTGGTCAGTTTCTATGCCAGTCAGCGTCAAAAGCTCTGTCTCCTAGTCAGCTATTGGATCCTCACACTTCACCCTGATTTGGTTCTGATTGGTTGGTTTCTATGCCAGTCAGCATCAAAAGCTCTGCCTTTTAGGCAGCCATTGGCTCCTCACAGGGTTTTTATATATTAGGATAAGCAGATAGAGCTAAAATGGAATCTATGAAAACTTCTCTCCCTTTTACTTTGTATCATTTTATTAAAATCTCTGCATTTCATGTGTCACATTTCATCTGAGAATCTTTAAAAATTTATAGTGGTAATATTGTATTTGGACAAAGTAAAATACTTGAATCTGACTTACAATAGGTGCGCATAAATGGCATTTTTTACATGAAATTCTTTCCTAATATGCTAGGTGACATTAAAGATATTGAAGGACTTGTAACTTGGTGATTTTCTTTTAATAAATCATTTTTAGTATTGACTAATATTTTATTCATAGCATACATGTCTACCTGCGCGGAAAGCAGTTGAAGCCACCCAAGTTTGTAGAACCAATAAAGACTGTAAAAGAGGCTCAAGTTCAAGTTTCTGCATAATCCCTTCTTTGGAAACTCACACCCGCTTAATAAAAGTGAAACACCCACCCCAAATCGATATGTTGTACGTAGGACATCCTCTGCACCTGCACTACACAGGTGAGTATTATGGTGGTAGATCCTCAGAAAATCATTAAGATGCCATATTGCATTAGTTTTTTGCCGGGGTCCAACCCCAGCGGGTCCAGGGGTCCCCAAAGGTGTGGACGGAGTCGGCGAAGAAGGAATGACACGGAGACAGCGTTCAGTTGATCAGCAGCCTAGCCAGGATCTCCAGCCCGGATCTCCAGCCAAGTTCTGGTCTCAATCTCCAGAGAGGTTCTGTCCAGGTACTCCAGTCAGGTTCAGTGTCCAGGTTCCAGTCAGGTTCTCCTGCCAATCTCTGTAGTCAGGTTCAGTCCAGGATCCCTTGCCATGTTCTCCCGCTAGGCTCTGTCTCTAGGCTCCGAGGCCAGTCCCTCTCCAGGATCCTCCGGCATGCTCTCTCCAGCAAAGTTCTTCTGTCTCTAGGCTCCGTGTAGATTCTGTCTTCTTGATTCTGTTCTAATTTCTGAGTGTTTCTGTCTTGTTACAACTGTATTTATACCAGTTGATTGAATCCTATCAATCTCTATTACAAAGGTTAGGGCGTTTCTTATCTCCATTCCAGGGAGAAAAGATTATGTAGTTTAAGCATGATTGTTTGTAGTTAAAGGGATTAATTACCCGCCTGGCACTTAGTTGAGGGGTTTTATTCCCTCCCTAACTTCAGGGGAAAATCCCTACCTGGGGATTCAACCTTTCTCGGAGAGGTGACTTTGGTTAAAACACAGCGCCAAGAAGGTGAGCAAACATATTAAGAACCGTATGCCATATATGCCAGGTCCCTTGAAACAGCAAGGATGGACCGGCTCCCGGCAAATTCCCCCATTTTTATTTTTTAAAAGCAGGCATTAAAAAGAAAAACCTCAAATGCTCTCTTATATCCATTTTAAGAGTAGGATTGGCGCTTTCCGCTATTATCTGAGTCCTGATCTATCACCCCAGGGAGAGCTTGCCAATCCTGCACTTTCCCGGGGTGGAAAGGCTGCAGTGGGGTTAAGGATAAGGCTCCTTGGGCCTACCTTCTCCCATGCCATTACATTTACCTTTCCTTCCTCAGAAAAGCATGGACATACTTCTTGTATAAAACGTTCTGTCTGACTGGGAGTAACCTTAATTCCTCTGCTAGCAAGCATATATGTTAAAAGATCAATACAGAGTCTTTTTTCTTTAGACTCAGTATGGCACATCTTCTTAATCTAAAGATCAATACAGAGTCTTCTTTCTTTGGACTCAGTATGGCACATCTTCTCAATCTAAGGATCAATACAGAGTCTTCTTTCTTTGGACTCAGTATGGCACATCTTCTCAATCTAAGTTCTGTACTATCCACCTTCTTACCCTACTTATCTTCTATAGGGGGGTCTGTAGCACCCTGGTGGAGTCCTATCCGTCCCGAGTGTGGGGGTTCTCAATGGGGGGGGGCTTACCTAGGGGAATCCTTTTCCAGGGGTTCCCAAAGGTGTGGACGGATTCGGCAAAGACTATCCACCCTCTTCCTACGGTGGAGTCTGATCCGTCCCGAGTGTGGGGGTTCTCAATGGGGGAGGGGGGCTTACCTAGGGGAATCCTGTTCCAGGGGTTCCCAAAGGTGTGGACGGAGTCGGCGAAGACTATCCACCCTCTTCCTACGGTGGAGTCCGATCCGTCCCGAGTGCGGGGCGCTTACTTAGGGGTCCCTGTTCGGGCGCCATATGCCGGGGTCCAACCCCAGCGGGTCCAGGGGTCCCCAAAGGTGTGGACGGAGTCGGCGAAGAAGGAATGACACGGAGACAGCGTTCAGTTGATCAGCAGCCTAGCCAGGATCTCCAGCCTGGATCTCCAGCCAAGTTCTGGTCTCAATCTCCAGAGAGGTTCTGTCCAGGTACTCCAGTCAGGTTCAGTGTCCAGGTTCCAGTCAGGTTCTCCTGCCAATCTCTGTAGTCAGGTTCAGTCCAGGATCCCTTGCCATGTTCTCCCGCTAGGCTCTGTCTCTAGGCTCCGAGGCCAGTCCCTCTCCAGGATCCTCCGGCATGCTCTCTCCAGCGAAGTTCTTCTGTCTCTAGTTCTGTGTTCTAAATTCTGTGTTCTGAGTTCTGAGTGTTTCTGTCTTGTTACAACTGTATTTATACCAGTTGATTGAATCCTATCAATCTCTATTACAAAGGTTAGGGCGTTTCTTATCTCCATTCCAGGGAGAAAAGATTATGTAGTTTAAGCATGATTGTTTGTAGTTAAAGGGATTAATTACCCGCCTGGCACTTAGTTGAGGGGTTTTATTCCCTCCCTAACTTCAGGGGAAAATCCCTACCTGGGGATTCAACCTTTCTCGGAGAGGTGACCTTGGTTAAAACACAGCACCAAGAAGGTGAGCAAACATATTAAGAACCGTATGCCATATATGCCAGGTCCCTTGAAACAGCAAGGATGGACCGGCTCCCGGCAGTTTTTATTATAAATTTGCTCACTTTTCAAAGTCTTGTTAACTTGTTCTTATTTTTAATTTTAAAAAATTATCAGTTATAGTTGACATACAATTTTATATTAGTTTCAGGTGTTGCTAACTTATTCTTAAGTATTAAATAAAATTTAGGCAGTAGGAAAATAGTCTGAATTTATAAAAGCAAGATGGAACTGAATCCCATGTCTGCCTTTGGAAAGTAATACATTTTTCCTTCTCTTCCACTTATGCCCAAGTCATAGAGCTGGTCCCTTAGATATTCTGTGAAAGTTTATTAAATTTTATCCAAGCACCCAAAAGTAGTGACAAGAGCAGCATACTCCAGAGAATTCCAGAGATCATAGACATATGACAATAAAGTAATTTGTGCATGACACATGAATTTTATGTGAACATAATTTCAAAACTGGGCAGCATAATTATTTGAACAGTATAGAGCTTCTCCATGTGGCTTAAGATCCTATAGTCTAACTCCTTTTGTTGTCTAAGCTTTTTAGTGTTCCTTTTTTAAATAATTTACTGAAATATAATTTACATACCATACAATTCATGCTTTTAAAATATATATTTTTTTATTATTGACTTTAGAGAGGAAGGGAGAGAGAGCGAGAGAGAGAGAGAGAAACATCGTGATGAGAGAGAATCATTGATCGGCTGCCTCCTGTACTGTGGGGGTTGAGCCCGCAGCCCGTGCATGTGCCCTGACCAGGAATTGAACCATGACCTCCTGGTTCATAGATGGAGGCTCAACCACTAAGCCATGCTGGCCAGGCCAATTCATGCTTTTAAAGTATACAATTTAGTAGCTTTTAATATATTCAGAATTGTGCATCCATCACCAAAAATCTAGTTCCAGAATATTTTCACCTCAAAAAGGAACCCCATTCCCATTAAGCAATCACTCATCATTTTTCCCCAATATCTCCCAGCCTTTGGCAACGACTAATCTAATTTCTCTGTCTATAAATTTGCCTGTTCTTCGAGTTTCACATAAATGGAGTATTTTGTGACCAGCTTCTTTCACTTAGCATAATGTTTTTAAGTTCATCAATGTTCTAGCCTATTCCAGTACATCATTTTTATGGCCAAATAATATTCCATTGTATGGGCATAGCACATTTTCTTTATTCATTAATCCGTTGATGGGCGTGTGGGTTTTATGTTACTCTTTAAAAGGCTCTCATTGCATCATAGTCATATCCTGAGGCACAACCTGAATCATTCTTATTAATGCAGAAGTGTATACTGTAGGTTCTACTTAATTACAAGAAAGTTTTTTTGTTTTTTTTTTTAATATATTTTATTGATTTTTTTACAGAGAGGAAGGGAGAGGGATAGAGAGTTAGAAACATCGATGAGCGAGAAACATCAATCAGCTGCCTCCTGCACACCCCCTACTGGGGATGTGCCCGCAACCAAGGTACATGCCCTTGACCAGAATCGAACCTGGGACCCTTCAGTCTGCAGGCCGACGCTCTATCCACTGAGCCAAACCGGTTAGGGCTACAAGAAAGTTTTTAAATATTTTGAACAAAAACAGGATTCTGGAATCCACATAGTGGAAGAGACCTTAAAAATTCTCTAGTCTTAATCCTCCTTTCAGCAATGAAGAAAAAACCGAGACCAAAAAGGTTAAGTAGCCTAATAGTTGTAGTGAATGTAACTTTAAGATTATACCTCTTTGAAAGGGTAAGGACTCTTGATGTAAATTCTGTATTTATTAAATCACTCTGTGTTTGGTATTCATATTTGGTATATAGTTAACTTTATCTTATTCTCACCTCAAAATATAAGTGCGTATTGGGGCATGATTTTCTGTATTCCAGTATTTTTATTAGATGTTCTTAGAATAATTGATTGTTTTCATATGTAGTACAAAGCCTGTCTCATATGTTTGGAAAAGGCTTTCTCAACCAATTTAATAGGCTAGCCCAATTTTTTATTATATGGTAAAATTTATAATGCTGTTGTTTATATGAATAATATGCATTATTCCTTTTTTTTTCCTTTTAGTGAGCATCACCAGTTTTATCCCACGTTTTAACTTTCTAAGCATAGATCTGCCTGTGGTTGTGGAGACATTTGTCAAGTATCCTTTCCAGTGTGAAAATTTTTTAAAAATGTGTTATGTGGAACTTGATCTTTCTTACCTTAAATAGACATTCATAAACCTTACAGATATCAATTAATTACTAACAACTAAAAAAGAGACTTTAAGTTGAAAAACTTCAACTTAGGAGGGAAGAAGTCAGAGGGAGGAGAGAGATTGAAAGGGAAAGAGGAAGTTTAAGGGCACAAAAGGAAAGGAACCCAGAATACAAATTGAGAGTTGAATTATAAAGGATGAAAACTGCAGTTACTAGTGAGGTAATGAATTCTGCCTATTCCGGGCCTGCTAGCTCTACATAAGGGAGAGCAGACTCGTTTCCACTACTAAAATAGGATTCAGAGGACAACAATCTCTTGTGTTCTTTAGCATATTATGTTTGCATATACAAGGTGAACTTTTAAAAAATATATATTATTATGTAGAATTTGAATAAACTGAACAGTTTGGAGGGTTTCCTTTTGCCACTTTCAATTTTTTTTTAATTCCTTTCCTCACTGATTTGGGAAACAATGAAATGGAAAACAAATGAGCAGTTACTAAAAAATGTGTACAATCAAGATTGTATCTTTCTTTTTTTGATTTTTTACAGAGAGGAAGGGAGAGGGATAGAAACATCGATGAGAGAGAAACATCAATCAGCTGCCTCCTGCACACCCCTTACTGGGGTTGTGCCCGCAACCAAGGTACATGCCCTTGACCAAAATCAAACCTGGGACCCTTCAGTCCGCAGGCTGATGCTCTATCCACTGAACAAAACCGGTTAGGGCAAGATTGTATCTTGTAGATTGCAGCTTTATCTCAGGGATTTGCACTATAAATGTATAGATGAGAGTAAAATAGAGTTATATTTACATTATAGTTATATTTATGCTATAACCTTATAGATGATGTAGCGTTCAAGGGGCCAAAACCTTTGTTTCCTAATGGAAAATAATGCTTATAAGGATCTAAAAATAATTTTATTTCTTATTTCTTCCAAATTCCTTTCCTTATTGTATCATTAAAGAATTAAAAGACTTAGTCTCTCCTAGAGTTCATTATAGAGTATCTTAGTTTACAAATGGTTGGCCTTTAGTTTTCTAGTTAAGGTTTTTGAACTTAGAAATAATATGTTATTTGTTTTAAATAGTAGAGATCCAAGAAGGAGTGGCCTGTACTGGTAGGCACAGATTCAGAGAAGGGAGGGAAGTCACCTGTCATCTTGAATCCAGTCCTAGTAAAGTATCTTCTCCTGAATCCTGGAAATGGGATTTCCACTCAGACCTCACAGTCGGCTCCTTAACTGATTTTAACCAGGTACCTGATTTCTCTCTCAGGAGCTCTGGCTATTGTTAATGCAGTGCCCTGCTTTGCTTTGGATGGACAGTGGATTTTAAACTCGTTCCTGGATGCTACTCTTACCTCAGTGATTGGAGACAATGATGTGAAAGATCTGATAGGATTTTTCATCTTGCTTGGTGGCAGTATACTTTTGGCTGCCAATGTGACTCTGGGGCTCTGGATGGTTACAGCACGGTAATGTTGGCACTCATCTGACAGAATCTGTGAGTTACAATATACAATACTGAAAACCAGTACTTGGTATGAAATATAAAGTGTTCCCTTAAAATTACATTTTAGCCAACAACTTTTAAGCTCCTCCGATAGCCAGAGTATCCAAATGCTAGGATGGGGATAAACAGAAGAAACGCAAGGTATAGTCCTTGACTACATCCTAGTTTCAAAGACTGAACTTACAATCTGCAGATGCTTGTGGAACAATTTCTCAACAAGCGCAGATTCTTGTTAAACCGTTTTGTGTGACTTCGTATTGTCTCAGTAGTTTAAAAGGAGAACAGAACTTGGTAAAATTAGTTGGGGGAAACTTCTTGAAAAACCATCATTAATCCGTATTTGAAGGAGACCAGACTTTGGCCAAGTGGAAGTGGAGCATTTTCTCGGCCTATACCTCTTGTCCTTTGTCTTGTTTGAAAAGTATTTTAAAATTTAATGGCGTATTGTTTTATCTTCTGATAACTGAGGTCTGATTACAATTAATAAAGTTTTATAAAAAAAATCTGCTGACCCAAAAGGGAAAATCTTTGTCAAATGATGCCAAATAATTAACAAAGTAAGAAGTAGGGCCTATGATACCTTGAAACAGGTTTTGCCCCACAAGTTACCTCTTTGCTAATGTATCCCCATTCCCTCACAGCAGCACTTGGCCTTGACATTTAGAATCAGCTGCAGGAAGTGTCTCCCACTTGCAGCACGTGAGCTGGAGCAGTTAGGGTTGAACCTCAGAACTAAGCTGGGTCATTCGACAGATCACAAGCCACACCACAGGACCTCTGCGGTCCTGATTACCACTCTCTGCAGAGCTTCACAGCTTGGAACCCTTCCAGGGTAGACCTTTTTTCTTACGCTGCTGGGGCTATTTGAGTCCTAGCTCCCAGGTTCCTGTCTTCGAGAAGCAACTGCCTTAAGCTCTGAGCTATGCTCTGTCCTCACCAGCAGCTCCCACGTTTCTCTGTGTTGGGCAATAAAAGATCTAGTCCTGGCCTTCCATCTTTCCCCCGAGCTACCTCACTGGGTCCACAGAACACTTGGTAGCACAGTGAGAATGGCTTCACATGAGTACCAACGTGGATTTGCCAGAGCCTGGGAACCTACTCTTGTGCCGAAAAAGCCCCGCCTAGTTCAGAAGTGTATGAGCATGCTGTACTTTGATGACAAATATGTCCTTTCCTCATACACTCAGGAACACTAACAGACATGTATCTAACTTCTTCAGTAAGTGAGGTATTCCATGGGGTTCACCTTTTTCAGATTAATGAGTTGCTGTTCAGGTACTAAAAGTTTTTAATCATTTTTAACAAACTCTTTAGATTGTATTACACATTTGCCTGCCTTCTTAAACGAATTATATATTGAGTATGATTTTAACATTTAAGTAATGACTCCAGGTTATCAGTTATTAGCACTACTAAAACTATACAAATTATTAGTCTATCCTAGGAAAAACGCATTTGTTCTGTTTGTTACGCAATCATTCAGGATCAAAGTGTATTAGCAGAGTAATGTTCAGACCTGTTCAGGTAGAACTTGGGGAATACCATGAAATACTTGCATAATTAATTCGAATACGTGAGCTAAGTGATTTACTAATGAAAATGTATATGTGCAGGTCAGCTTTTTAAAAACTGAGGAAAAATTTTAATAGAAAAAATCCTTCCCATTAATTTTGTTTTCTGGGTGAAAAAAATCTCCAACCACATTATTTTCTTGTAGCTTTTAAACACCTTGGTCTGTTGCTCCATAGGGTCAGGATTTGGGAATTGCGCAGATCAGTCCTTTTTGTATACAACTGGCCTCATCCTGTAAGAAAGGAAAGAAATGTTACGTGTTGTCTCTTCAGCTTGATTGTGGGCACTTCTAGAGCAAGGACCATGTCATACTCCTCTTTGCATCCCTGACACAGTGCATGAGACATCATAAATACTTAATAAATATGGTTGAATGGGTGATAATTAGTGTTATTTATGGATTAGGGAAGCATGTATCTATTTAAGTAAGCTATAAAAACTATTGACTATTTACTGTAAATATATGTTAACATAAAAATAACTCGGAAGGTCTGTGTGTCCCTGGAAGATTATCATCTCTATGAAAATAATCCATTTTGATTTCTGTAGAGCAATTAGAAAAACTGAATTATTTTGAGGCTTTGAAGAAAGTGTTCTTTTTGTGTTGTCATTTTGTTCAGTGAAATTTTATTTTCAGTGTTCCTACTCTGCATTGTTTACATTTTTGAGGATTTAAAAAAATCACCTACGATCTGTAAAGAATGTATATATTTCTTTCAGCATCTCAGTTTGAAAAGACATGCAGTTAAACTTGACCTTTTGATAATCACTCTTGTAGGTCATTGTTTGTTCTAATAGTAAATTGTAAACTTGTACTTCATGGATATGTAGCTCTCAGTCATCAGTTTGTCCTATGGTATTTATTGAATGTCCATATACTAATGGTGCACAGAGATTTTCTTCTCTAAATCTTTTGACTGTGTTGTAATTCATTCATAGGATTTAACTTGAAGATACCATAGTTGCTAGCATTTGATGTTTAGCAATAAAAGAATAAATGTGTACCAGCAGTCTATATTTTATCATCATCTGTGTGTTGTCTTTTTAAAAATATTTGTATTCTTTTCTGTCAAAATTGTTTCTTTTACATATAGTACGATCTTAGCTGTTGTGTTGTTGTTTTTTTATTTTTAGAGAGAGGAAAGGAGAGAGAAAGAAACATTGATCAGTTGCCTCCTACAGGTACCCCAACCAGGCATTGAACTTACAACCTAGGTATGTGCCCTGACTGGGAATCAAACCTACCACCTTTTTTTTAAAAATATATTTTATTGGTTTTTTACAGAGAGGAAGGGAGAGAGATAGAGAGTTAGAAACATCGATGAGAGAGAAACATCGATCAGCTGCCTCCTGCACATCTCCTACTGGGGATGTGCCCACAACCCAGGTACATGCCCTTGACCGGAATCGAACCTGGGACCTTTCAGTCCACAGGCCGACGCTCTATCCACTGAGCCAAACCGGTTTCGGCAAACCTACCACCTTTTGGTGTATGGGATGTCTCTCCAACCAAATGCACCACACTGGCCAGAGCTGATCTTAGTTGTTTTCAAATTCTTTTTTTTTTTAATTCATTTTATTTGTTAATCCTCACCTGAGAATATTTTTTCCCACTGTTTTTTTAGAGAGAGTGGAAGGGAAGAAGGGAAAAACATCGATGAGAGAGCCACATTGATTGGTTGCCTCCTTGCACATCCTCCGACTGGGCTGGGATTGAACCTGCAACCCAGGTATGCGCCCTTGACCAGGAATTGAACCCAAGACCCTTTGGTGCGTGAGCTGACACTCTAACCACTGGGAAACATAGCCAGGGTTTGATTGTAAAAGCAGCCTTCAGTTTTTACTCAAGTGATCTGTATGTGAAACTCCTTGCTGGCATGGAAGGAAGTCTTTAAAATAAGATTTCTGTGCTCTCACTACTGTTTTGGAAATGGCCTGTTTATGGATGAAGAAAGAGGACTATTATCATGTTTCCTTGTATTGTTGCCCGGCTGGCATGGCTCAGTAGTTGAGTGTCAACTTATGAACCAGGAGGTCACAGTCTTCTTTAAATTAGTCTATATTTTTAGGAATTCATGAAAGGAAAGTGCTTCAACTGTGACATTTGGTTCTTCTTGACCTTTTGTCCTCGTGCTTCCTCCCTTGTCTGCAGAGCCTACCCCTCTCCCATACTCCCATATGTACACACACATACAGCCATGCATGCACACATTCTCTTTCTAGGTTATTAAGGGCCAGATAAAATAGGCTGAAAATTTAACCCAATTCCTGATTGGTTAGCCTTATTCTCCTTCTCCTCCTTGCCTCTGATCCCATTGTACCACACTGGCCAGGGCTGATCTTAGTTGTTTTTACATTTTTTGTTTAATTTATTGTATTTGAGCAACATGACTAGGTGACTGGTTATCTAAGCCACCTTTTTTATTAGCAGCTTTATTGAGATAAAATTAAATACCATAATGTTTGCCTGTTTAAAGTTTGCAATTCAATGTAAACTATTTTTCTTTTAATGACTATGCTTTAGTATAATTGAATATTTATTTTTTTTAATTTGTTTTATTGATTTTTTTTACAGAGAGGAAGGGAGAGAGAGAGTTAGAAACATCATGAGAGAGAAACATCGACTAGCTGCCTCCTGCACACCCCCTACTGGGGATGGGCCCGCAACCAAGGTACATGCCCTTGACCAGAATCGAACCTGGGACCCTTCAGTCCACAGGCAGATGTTCTATCCACTGAGCCAAACTGGTCAGGGATAATTGAACCTTTAAATGAACGTGTGATAAGACTGGAAAGAAAAATGTTTCTGTGATGTCACAGCTATCTCAACTTTGAAGTAATTTTAAGCACTAGCATAGAGTGGAATAACAAATTTCTTTTTTTAAAATCTGGAATTGTTTTTTAATATATTTTTATTGATTTCAGAGAGGAAGGGAAAGGGAGAGATAGAAACATCAATGATGAGAGAGAATCATTGATTGGCTGCCTCCTACACGCACCCTACTCGGGATCGAGCCCACAACCCAAGCATGTGCCCTGACCAGGAATCCAACTGTGACCTCCTGGTTCATAAATCGACACTCAACTACTGAGCCATGCCAGCCGGGCAACAAATTTATTTTTAAGGTGAAGTATGTGATATACTTTGAGACAATAAGCCTTTTAATCAGTGCATTTGCAAGCTACTTTCCTGTTTAGGCCATACTAATTTGAATAATCCATGGTATATTTTATCAGACCATGGCAAATTAATTGAATGAAAGGAAAGCCTGTATTTCAGAACCTAATGCTACAATAGATTATACTCAGGTTGGAGGTAGAAAAAAATGACTAAAGGAAGTTGCAGTTTCTAGTTAGCAAGCAGGTAATATTGTGTGTATAATTTAATTTCCCATTAAAGAGAGATGAAAACATACTTTTACCTTAGTTTTATGTAGCTAAAGATTGACGGGTATTCAATAATTGTCCCTGCTTATTAACTGTTTCTCAAATTTTCCTACTGAAGTGTTCCTGACACTGTTGAGGAGGGAAAACCCACAAGGGACTAAGAGAAGTATCCTGCAATTGGCTCTCCATCCTGCAAAATTGAAGTCTCACTTTATTTTATTATTTTTAAAAATATTTTATTGATTTCAGAGAGGAAGGGAGAGGGAGAGATAGAAACATCAATGATGAGAGAGAATAATTGATTGGCTGCCTCCTACACGACCCCCTCTGGGGATCGAGCCTACAACCCAGGCATGCACCGTGACTGGGAATTGAACCGTGACCGCCTGGTTCGTAGGTTGACACTCAACCACTGAACCACACTGGCCAGGTAGGTCTCATTTTTTAAAAAATATATTTTATTGATTTTTTACAGAGAGCAAGGGAGGGTGATAGAGAGTTAGAAACATCGATGAGAGAGAAACATTGATCAGCTGCCTCCTGCACACCTCCTACAGGGGATGTGCCTACAATCAAGGTACATGCCCTTGACCGGAATCGAACCTGGGACCCTTCAGTCTGCAGGCTCGAACCTGGGACCTTTCAGTCTGCAGGCCAACGCTCTATCCACTGAGCCAAACCAGTTAGGGCTCATTTTTTTTTTAATTCATGTGAATTTTGCATGCCATTAATCAGGCTTTGTAAAGCCAGGTCTCCTCTTATAGAAAACTAAATGATAAAAGAATTAGACGTTAATTATATTAAGACTAGAGGCCTGGTGCACAAATTCGTGCACAGGTGGGGGGCCGGCTGGCCGGGGGAAGGGGCCACGGGAGGTTGGCTGTGGGAGTGCACTGACCACCAGGGGGCAGCTCTTGTGTTGAGCATCTGCCCCCTGTGGTCAGTGTGCATAATAGTGACTGGTCTACTGCTCATTCAGTCGTAACAGCCGCTTAGGCTTTTATATAGAGAGAGATTTTCTACATGTCTAAAATATATTGGTAAAAAGTAGTCTATAACATATGGCCTGTAGACTAATGGCAGTCTATGATAGTGTTTTTGTTTATTATTAAAATGAGAAAAATAAAGCTTATGTAGATTGTCTATAATTACAGAATTTTTTTAAAGTATGTGTGTTGTGCCCTAGCCGGCTTGGCTTAGTGGCTAGAACATCAGCCTGTGGACTGAAGGGTCGTGGGTTCAATTCCGGTCAAGGTTATATGCCTGGGTTATGGGCTTGATCCCCAGTGAGGGGGCGTGCAGGAGGCAGCTGATCCATGATCCTCTCTCATCATTGATGTTTCTATCTCGCTCCCTCTCCCTTCCTCTCTGAAATTAATAAAAATGTATTTTTTTAAAGTATGTTTGTTGTTATAAAGTTGCCTGATGCCCTTTATCAAAGAGCTATCCTCTATTTGCAGTACAGGAAGACTTAATTTCACTTAGCACTTCCAAATTGCTCTCTAGAATGGCCCTCCGTAACTAACACTCCTTGGCAAGGCATGAGGGTTTCATGTTTCCCCACACCCTTAACTCCACCTAAGTTATCTGACTTCCATGTTCTGACAAATCTGTTGAATGCAAAATGGAAATTCTTTTTAATTTGCATTTCTCAGACTATTATTCAGGTTGCACATCCATAAACTTGTTTTGCCATTGGATTTTTTATTCTTCCAATTGCTTGTTGATATCCTTTGCCTGGTTTTCCAATGAGTGTTTTAAATTTTTCTTATTGATCCATGGGGATTTGTTGTATATCCTATATTGGGAATTAACAAACAACAGCCTGCAGGCCAAATTTTTGTAAATAAGGTTTTATTGGAACATAGTCACTTTCATTCATCTATGTATTGTCTGTGGCTGCTTTTGTGCTATAACACCAGAGTTGAGCAGTTGCAACAGAGACCATATGACCCACAAACCTAAAATATTTACTAATTGACTGGGTATAGAACAACCCATGTCCTAAATATCTATCTCACCCACTTAAGATGTTACAAGTAATTTTTCCCAATCCATCATCCATCTATAAATTTTCCTTTCTTGAATAAGGATATATTAGTTTGATGTAGTCAAATCCATTAATTTCTAGATTCATTGTTTATAATAATGAAAGCATAATATGCTAATTAGACCGGACATCATTCTGGGCGAAGCTGGGGCCAGAGGGAATCCTGGGTGCCTGCCCCCTGGTGGTCAGTGTGCTCCCACAGGGGGAGCACCACTCAGCCAGAAGCCCTGAGCCAGGCTCACAGCTGGTGAGCACAGCAGCGGTGGCAGGACCCTCTCCCACCTCCGTGGCAGCACTAAGGTTGTCCAACTATGGGCTTAGACCCACTCCCCGTGGGGAGGGTGCATAAGCCTTCAGTCGGACATCCCCCAAGGGCTCCCGGACTGCAAGAGGGCACAAGCCAGGCTGAGGGGCCTCCCCCCACACAAATATTGTGCACCAGACCTCTAGTGTTACTATAAAAGCCCTACCCTATCTCAAAATCATAATAGTCTACACTTTCTTCTGTTTGCTTTAGAGTTGTACTTCCACAATGAGATCTTTAATTTCTAGAATACAGGATGGGGCAAAAGTAGGTTTACAGTTGTTCATTTGGAAAATAATACAATAATTAATAAATATTAATACAATAATAAATTCTGTTTCACATACTCACAACCATAAACCTAATTTTGCCCCATCCTCTATATGGTGAAAGACAGGAAAATCCAGGTTTCTTTTTCTGTATAAAGTAAATGATCTTTAAAATAAACATAAGTATTTTCCTGTATAAGATTGATAAAAGTTTACATAAACTCACATTCTCTAGTTATTATGTACTTAAATGACAAACTTTCAGAATGCAGAATAGTAACATAAGTTTGCCCTGACATGTCAGTCTACACTTCTGTTAGATCACGCCTCCTCTTGGTATACCTTCCTGGCTTCCAGGCCTTCAGGCTGACTCTGGTTGTCCAGAGGATCTCACAGGTCTTGGCCCTTTTAAAATTTCGCCCCAATCAAAATGGACCTAAAATCATAATATTAAAGATGTTGGCTAAGGATTTTGTTCAAAATAACTTGTGTTCATAGGTGTTTTCATTGATAGTACTATAGGCATTTAAATATGGTCTGACCCAAACAGTCACTTAAGAGGAGGTACTATGATAAACCAATATAGGAGAGAATTCAGGGTAGTATGGACTTTCAGGACTAAATCAGACAATACAAAGCTACCTACTCTGTACAGGATATCACATTTCAAAATAAGCTTTTTAACATGCTTATTTTAATTTGAATTTTTAGGTAAACTTTTTTTTAATATATTTTATTGATTTTGGGAGAGGGATAGAGAGTTAGAAACATTGATGAGAGGGAAACATCGATCAGCCGCCTCCTGCATGCCTCCCACTGGGGATGTGCCCGCAACCAAGGTACATACATGCCCTTGACTGGAATCAAACCCGGGACCCCTTAGTCCACAGGCCGACGCTCTAGCCACTGAGCCAAACCGGTTAGGGCTAAACTTTTTTTAATGTGCCCTTTTGTAGATCTTTTTATCAACATCCTTCACCCATTCTTCCCTGCAGTAATAATCATCTTCTTTTCAGCATCCAGTACCCACAATTTTACAGAGTTTACAAACATACTTGATCATACCATAGCTTTTTTTATAGGTCCCTGACTTTCATATTTTATTCCTAGCATTCTTTTCTTCCATTTCAAACACTTTGTTTCCATCTTAAATAGCTTCTAATTTTATTTCTAGGTTTTTATCACCAGAAATCTATAGTTCAGGGCACTCCTTTTCTGTTATGGAAATACCTAGGAAAAAGAGGTTGGTAGTCACAAGTTTACTTGGGAAGTATATAATTGGAACAGAAGGAGATAGATAATGTAATTTTTGTCCTGTATAGAAAAACAATTCTTACTAGAAAAGAAATACACTTTTATTATAGAAAACATGTTAAATCAAAACAAAATTTAGGTAAACTGGGAGCGGGGAGAGAGAGAAATGGATTGGTTGCTTCCCTCACACACTGTCACATGGATTGGTTGCCTCCCACACACACCAGGGGCGTGGATCAAACCTGCAACCCAGGTATGTACCCTTGACCTGGAATCGAACCTGCAACCCTTCTGTGCACAGGCTGATGCTCTAATCACTAAGAAACACCTGCCAAGACGGTAAGCTGCTTTTTAAACTCGACAATGTATTATAAGCATTTTTTAATGTTATTAATATACTAGTGTTATTTTAATGGCTATATAATATTGCAGGGTTAAATATGCCATAATTTAATCAACCTCTGTGATTTCTAATCTCACAATATTGTGAACAAATCTATAAGAAATACCTTTATAACTAAAATTTTTGGATATTATGATTTTTTTAAAATATTCTAGAAACTTGAGATAATCTTAAGAGGAAAATTGCTATCTTGAAATGTGAGCAAAGTTTTATATATACATATTGCCTCATTACACTGTTTTTTCTGGTAGTTAAAATGGCATCTCATTTTCATTTTCATTTCTTTGGTTAGAAAAAAGGTTGAACATTTTTAAATGTGTTGACCATTGTCTTCTTTTTGTTAATCCCCATCCTTTGCCCATTTGTCATGGGAGTGATTATTGTCTTCTTACTGCTTTTTATCATTATGAACTCTACTGTTTGATTTGTTACATGTGAATATATTAAAACTTTATTTAAATATAATGCTTGCCCTAACCGGTTTGGCTCAGTGGATAGCGCGTCGGCCTGCGGACTGAAGGGTCCCGGATTCGGTTCCGGTCAAGGGCATGTACCTTGGTTGTGGGCACATCCCCAGTAGGGGGTGTGCAGGAGGCAGCTGATTGATGTTTCTCTCTCATCAATGTTTCTAACTCTCTATCCCTCTCCCTTCCTCTCTGTAAAAAATCAATAAAATAAATTTAAAAATAATAATAAAAATAAATGTAATGCTTATTTTTATGTTTTTATATATCATGGTCTGTCAATCTCTGCCTTATGTTTGCCTTTGGTGATATGATTTTAAATTCTCAAGATTTTATGCTGTAACCGGTTTGGCTCAGTGGATAGAGCGTTGGCCTGCGGACTGAGGGGTCCCAGGTTCAATTCTGGTCAAGGGCATGTGCCTTGGTTGCGGGCACATCCCCAGTAGGAGGTGTGCAGGAGGCGGCTGATTGATTTTTCTCTCTCATTGATGTTTCTGACTCTCTATCCCTCTCCCTTCCTCTCTGTAAAAAATCAATAAAATATATATTTAAAGTCTCAAGATTTTATAAACATTCACAAACAACTTTATGATAATTTTATGATTTCATATTTTTCAAACATTCAAATCTTTGATCTACATGAATTATATTTTGATGTTGGTACACAACAGGGATATAACCTTGTGTTTTGTTATCTCCAAATAACTAAGCAGGCTTTTTTTTTTAATCCTCACCCGAGGATAGTTTTCCATTGATTTTTAGGGAGAATAGAAGAGAGAGGGAAAGACAGAGAGAAACATTGATATGAGAGAAACACATCGATTGGTTGCCTCCTGCGTGAACCCTGACAAGGACCCAGGCCAGGGAAGAGCCTGCAACCAAGGTATCTGCCCTTAACCAGAATTGAACCTGGGACCCTTTGGTCCACAGGCCAACGCTGTATCCACTGAGCCAAACTGGCTAGGGCCAGGCATATTGCATACCATCCAGGAGAAGGCGTAAATTTACATCCTTTGGAGAGAATAGATATAATAAGTGAAATTTCTCTCATTTGAGAAATCATCCTTATTTATATAAGAGGCAACTATTGCTTTACTTTTTCAATTCAGTAATACAATGAATTGAGACTATATCTCATGTATTTTAATTGAATAGAGTGCTTAAATTTTTTTTAAGTATTTTTATTTTTATTGAAATAGTATTTCTCATTCCTAAACAATACAGAGTAGCATTCTGGAGATTATCCTTGATATATAGCATTATCTAAAGGTATTTTTTTATCAACTTCTTAATAAAATATTTTTTGCTTCTCTAGATTTTCAAGCTTTAGTTCTCTCTGTATATTGTCTAATATTAGTCTTTAAAGGTTAAAAAAAGTGTCTTTGGAATAGATGTTTTGATTTTAAAATAAGTATCTTCATCTCTTTTAGTTATATAATGATTAAATATGGAACACTACATTCCCTGATTACTTGTTTATTATTTGTTTAAATATATGCATTACTTTTTATTCATAATTTAAAATCATGAAAATAAGAGGTAATGAGGGTACTATAAACTTATACTTTATTTTTTTATAAAATGTTAACAACTTTTTCTATTCATAATAAATTATCAGTTTCAAAGAAGTTGGTTGAACGTGCTTTCCCCCCCTCCCATTTAAAATGTTTTTTTTCTGCAATCATTGTAGTTAGTTTTTACACTTGCCAAATTCTAGCGTATGACTATTTTAAAGGTGCTACTCTAAGTGATGCTTATTGGATTTAAGAGGTTCCATTTCATTGCTCATCCCCATACAGTCATTGGAACTGATATTTATTTTTTTCATTCATTTAAGAAATATTTCTTGCATACCTACTATGTTCCTGGCACTGTTCTGGCTTCTAAGGATACAGCAGTAAGTAAGACAATTTTTCTCTTGTATTTTATCAGAAAAAAACATCATATTATTTATTTTTAAAATAATATACACTGAGTACTACTTAGTGTTGCAGGCATGGGTGACAAAAGGTTAAGCTAAGGTTAGCAGAGGCCAAATGTTAGAAATACATTAAAGAGAGTATGTACTTAAGCCTAATCACAAATAGGAATTCATTGAAGTTTCAAGCAAGAGAGGGCCACAATGAGATTTGCATTTTGGGTAGATCACCTTGGCCAAGGATAAATATGGATTAGCCAGGAGAAAGTTTGGAGGCAATGAAATTGGTTAGGAGACTGACTATTTCCGTTATCTTGGCAAGAAATTGTGGTGATATAGAATAGGATAGTGAGTAGAGATCCAAAGAGTAGAGGAAAACCTCAAAATTAGAATCTACTGTACTTGATGGTTACACGTAGTTTCGGGTCACGAAGGAGTCAAGAAGACTTCAGGTTTCTGGCTTGGACAATTAAATGATGGCAGTGCCATTAACAGAGGACATCAGTAAAGGAGCATTTCAATTTGAAACTCTTGAGTTTGAATGCCTGGGAGGACTTCAAGTGGGCCATTGGATGTATAGGTCTGAAACTTAGGAGAAACTAGTTGGCTATATGATGTATAAGCTCATGTACCCCAAATATGTAATTGAACTCATGGATTGGATAGATAGTCTTGGGAGAATGTAGAAGAATTAAAAGGAGTCCTAACCAGTTTGGCTCAGTAGATAGAGCGTCGGCCTGCGGACTGAAGGGTCCCAGGTTCGATTCCGGTCAAGGGCATGTACCTTGGTTGTGGGTACATCCCCAGTAGGGGGTGTGCAGGAGACAGCTGATGGATGTTTCTCTCTCATCCATGTTTCTAATTCTCTACCCCTCTCCCCTCCTCTCTGTAAAAAATCAATAAAATATATTTTTTTAAAAAAAGAATTAAAAGGAACGAGAAGGTGTCTTAGGATAGAGCTCTCAGGAATACCAGCATTTAGGTAAAAGGGGTACAAGGAAGCGGAAACAGGAAGCTTCGGAAAATTAAGAAAACCTTAAGAGTATATCTCCCCACCTACCTATTCTAAAGGCCCATTTATCTTCACAGTTATTTCTTTTCCCATAAGTGCCCTTTCTTTCCCACCTTCTAAGAAGTCATTTGTTCTGCTAGAAGGGCACCATATCTCTCCCCATCACCTATTAATACGGTAGATAAGCCTCAAATACTAAGGTCTCCTAGAGTCACATTTCTTTGTGAACTTCTGGCCCATGTATGTAATTAAATCTGTTTTTTCTCTTTGATAATCTGTCTTGTGTTAGCTTAATTTGCAAGTCGCAAATCATTAACTTGAGAGGGTAGAGGAAAAGTTTTTTTCTCTCTGACAAAGTAAAGACATGTTTGAAACTTATTCTCAGGTGGTTCAGAGAGAAAATAAAGCAGATATGTCAAAATGGTAACAATTGTTGAATCCGGATGAAAGTTATGAGGGAGTTCTTTGTACTCCTCTTGAAGAGGGAAAGAGAGCGGATAAAGCAAATATGTCAAAATGGTAACAATTGTTGAATCCAGATGAAAAATACGAGGGAGTTTTTTTGTACTCTTGAAAGTTTTGTTTGAAATTATTTCAAAATAAAATTATTTTTAAAAAAGAACAAGCTTCTGCATTTATTGATCATCTCCACCTTCCTTATTTTCTATTTTATTCTATTTCTAATTTCAACACCTTTTTATTTCATAACTTCCTATGAGTGGAAGAATGAAGGATTTGAAAGACAGCTGCTTTGGGGGGTTAGGCAAATTATATCTCCGTATCTTAATTTCATCTTTGCAAGGATAATACCTACAAACCTTTGCTTTGTAAACTGAGATAAGAACACAGTAGGCGCTCAATGTTATTTCCTAATATGGTATTCACATGCTTGTTTTACATTTTATGAAGTCTTTCATTATTCCCACGACAACAACTTATTTTATATCACACCATACATTAAGCTAAGAGGTAAGGCTTTTTTATGCATTACCTCTGAATTCTCCCAATAACCTTATAGCAATCATTTTCTCAACCTGGTAGGTTAGGACATTTAATGAAGTTAAATGACGTGGCTCAGGTCACACAGTCAGTAGAAATGCAAGGGTGAGAACGCAGGTTCTTCTAGCCCAAGGCTTGTGTTCTTTATGTTACACCGCTATTTGTTATTTCTCCTCAAGTGTTTCTTTTTAGTCGTGGTAAACTATACATAACAAAATTTACTATTTTAGCCATTTTTAAGTGTCCAGTTTAGTGGCATTAAGTACATTCACATTGTTGTGCTACAATCCCCGCTATCCCTCTCCAGAGCTCTTCATCTTGCAAAACTGAACCTTTATGCCCGTTAAACACTAACTCCCTTTTCCTCTATATCCCCAGCCCCTGACAACCACCATTCTACTTTCTGTCTCTATGAATTGGACTACTCTAGGGACCTCATATAAGTGGAATCATACAGTTTTTGTCCTTTCGTACTGTCTTATTTAACTTGGCATGATGTTTCCAAGGTTTATCTTTCTGGTAGCATGTGTCCTACTTAAGTTTTATAAATATTTGTGCCCATGACATTCACCTATGACCTCATGTGTCTGATTTCCTTTCCTGGTTTATAACTTCCTTGAGGGCCACCCTCATAATGTCTAGTTCCTAACAGTACTCAATGAGCTCTCTTGTGAATGGATATGGGATACTCTAAAATGGAAAACGACCCCTTCTTATGCTTGTACTAGTACATTCCAAGTTTACTCCTATCCTCAGCTATTGGAGAGCAAGAGATAAATGAGCATAATTGCTCTGTACTATTGCAATGGGAGACAGGCAGAACTTGAGTTTCCACATGTTGCAAGCATGGCAGCACGTGCATTTTAGGCACATAGAGAAAAAGGTCTTCTCTTTTAGTGCAAGTTCGGCAATGTTTTTCTCCTCCTGAGGAAAATAAAAGTGACTCATCACATTATGGTAAGAATGAACTTATCAGATGATTGCTCATCAGCCTTCGGTGTCCTGTGAGTGCGCTGGAAACGCATTTGCATTGTCATGCTATTTGATCATTACATAATTCATGGAAACATTCAAGGATAAAAGGAGAAGTTGAACAGGAAATATTTGGGGTCTGGGTTTTAGCCTTCTGCCCACTTTGACTTGAAGAAGGTGGCTATTTTAAGTCCCTTCCCACTAACACACCCAGGCCCCCCCCCTCTAGGAAGCAGCAGAGCTTCAAGGGTAAATCTGGCTTTGGAGCCAAGCAGGGAATGTGGCCAAGTCAGGAGCAGCCCCAGGACACAAAGGTCTTCCTCTCCTGGTCTGGCAAGAGCTGTTGCTGGACCACATGCCACCATCCCACTCCTGAAGCAGAACATTCGGTGAGCGCCCGAGAAGCAGAGGCCACCTCTCCCAGGAAGAAAGGCTATGCACCAGAGGAGGTGCAACCCAAGGGATTCAGCCACGTGCCCCTGAGCCTGGCAGGACCTCTAGCATGCTTTGGAGCAGCGGTCGCCAACATTTTGGACTTCACGGACCACCAGTGGTCCGTGGACCATCAGTTGGCGACCGCTGCTCCAAAGGTTTCCTTAAAGTAATGGTATGAAATAACTGAATGCAACCTGAAAAGCAAAGTTATTACACTTACTAACTGATTTCTCTTGGTGTGTCTGCAAAAATGCCATTGGGGCATCTTTATTTACATTGCGATCTCTGTGGAGATAAAGCAATACACACGATTTTATTTTATTTTAAATCTTTAATTTCTTTATTGGTTAAGGTATTACAAATGTGTCTTTATCTCCCCATTAACTCCCAACCTCCCCCCCACACACTCATGCTCTCATCCCCCCAATACACACGATTTTAAAAGATTACCCCTACTAAATGGAAATCAAGCCGGCTTTTATTTTAGCAACCTACTTAATAACCTTAACCTACTAGTTTTATGTGGTATAATTTTTTCTCATACTGAATTGGGTTTCTTGAAGCTCATTTTCTTTTTCTTTTTAATCCTCACCCAAAGACATGCTTAGAGAGAGGAAAGCAGAGAGAGAGGGAGAGAGATCAATGTAAAAGAGAAACATCGATCAATTGTCTTCCGTACGTGTCCTGACCAGGATCGAACCTGCAACCTAGCTATGTGCTTTGATTGGGAATCGAACCAGTAACGTTTTGGTGCACAGTACGATCTTAACCAACTGAGCCAATCTGGCTGAGTTTAAAGCTCAATTAAAATTTTCAAATCAAAACAGGAGATACAGAGAAGAGGCAGCTATTAGAGTGCTCTTAGAACATTGGTAATATCACAGGTTTTTTGACTGAGGAGCAGTCTCCTAAAATATGAGTTGGCATACACTTTTGGTTACCTACCCAAAAGCCATTTATCTTTCTCTTTTCCCTTCTAGCAAGGTCTGTTCCCCATAACAGATGCTAAAAATGCCAGATACTCTCTCTCCCACTCTCCTTGTGTGTAGGGCTGGCCATGTGCCCAGGTCTGGTCTATGAGCCTTTCAGCAGCACTCCTTCTAGAAAGATTTTCCATCCTGATGAAAGCAAGCTATTCAAGAACTTTCTTTCCCACCTCTTCCTTCCTGTCTTTTTCATAGGCTTTGGGAGCTGTGGAGGCCTTATCGCAGCCATTAAGCGGCAGACAAAGGTGAATGTGTTGAGGCTGGCAACATTACACGGATGAAAAAAGTCTGGCTCACCGGTGCCACTGGTTAGCCTGGGATGACCACCTACCTACCTCTCAACTTCTTGTTAGGCAAGACCATAAAACTCCCTGTTTTTAGTTGAATGCTATTCACAACTAAAGGTATCTTAACTGACCTAAGGAGATTTTTAAATACAGTCCAGGAGAAAACTATGTTATGCCAAATATTTACTAATTTTCCCTCAGATATTGGGAGGGCATGTTATGGAGCATAAGCATATGAGAAAATCCTAATAACATTGGGATAAATGGAGGCTCCAGGATAGAGCCCCAAGCGTTGCCCTAGCAACACCTCAGGTATTACAGTGTTGGAAAGAGTTGTTTATTGTGTAAGAAGAAGGACATGCTATAACAGTGAAGATACATGTTGGGGGGAGCAGGGGAAAATTTGGCCAAATTTATTGACACAATTAGAATAGAATCGAAAAATAATTGGCTTAAATTTAAGGGCAAAGATAAGACTGCCAATCTTTATTAGTGAAGGTTTTTCTTAAGGATTTTAATTCAAATGTGGTATTTATTCTGATTGTAATGAGGGTTTTAAGTTGTCCTATTTGAAATGCCATGTGAATCTTCCAGATTGAAAGTAGAATTCATAAGCAAAGCAGCTTTGAAATTGTTTCCGTAACACCTTAGAAAACTCAGACAGGTGACCTTGCATTTTACTTAATAAAACAGAAAAAGCCATTTGGTGATAAAATATAGTTATTCACGGGTAACTACATAATGAATAAACCCATTTTGCTAGAAAACTATCGTCATTAAAATTTATATTTACTGCAGTTTATATGGAAGGAAGTTACACATTTGGTTTACAGATTTGATACACTGTGCTTAGCAATTTTACTCTCCCACTATTTGCTGAGATAATACACTTTTCTCAAAATGTTACAATATTATTGAAAAATGAAATTAACATGAAAAGTATATGTTAAAGACTGTTGGTGTCCAGGTGTTCCATCTTTTCCATCTGTCATTCATTTGGGTATAACCAGAGCTTATTAAATAGAATGAAATATACCATATGTAACATACCAGTGGTTCTCAACTGGGATGACTGTATCCCCCAGGGAACATTTGGCAATGTCTAGAGACACTTGTGATTATCACAACAGGGGTGCCAGTGGCATCTAGTAATTAAAGGCCAGAAATGCTACTAATCATCCCTAAATGCATAGCCCCCCCCAAAAAAACAAAGAATGATCCGGTGAACAATGTCAATAGTGTCAGGGTTGAGAAACTGGTCCACACTGAGCACCTTGATGTTTAAAATATAACACAAACTGGTTCTTTTTCATTAGAATTCCTAGAAAGAAAAGACTAGATCATTATTTTAAAGTCCTCTCAACAATTTCTCAGGGGAAGCATTGATCCCTATAAACTGCAACACTAGGTTGAAGTCTAGGTAGTATGTATTATTTGTTTTCTATTAAAAATTCCTTCTTTAGATGTTACAATATTTTCTTTCATGCAGAGATAGAACTTAGATGGAGTCCCTCCCTGGAACTCCCTTTTTAATAAAAATAAAAAAAATTGTTGTTTAGCCCAGCCATGGCTCAGCGATTGAGTGTCGACCTATGACCGGAGGTCATGGTTCAATTCTTGGTCAGGGCACATGCCTGGGTTTCAGGCTTGATCTCCCAGTGTGGGGCATGCAAGAGGCAGCCAATCAATGATTCTCATCATTGATGCTTTTATCTCTTCCTCTCCCTTCCTCTCTAAAATGAGCAGAAATATATATATTTTTAAATTGTTGCTTATTTGGTCTGACTGAAGGTGAAGGGGTTTAGAGCATGCCTCCCCAAGATGTACCATTGTGACATGTGATTTGAGTTGAAGGGAATCAAGACCCTGTGGGCTCAAGACTAACTGTTACCCCTGCCTTAAAGAATTTAAAGTGGGGCTTTCCCCATAATAAACATTATCACCAGAAATAACTTTTAGGACCCAGCTAAAGAGCAAACTTCTAATTATTGAACATCTGATATCCTGATACCAACCTTTCTCCTCTTTGAAGCCCCGGGCATCTTACCTCATCTTTAGCTGAGAATGCCATATATACCTCATTTTTCCTTACTGTCTATGAACCTCTTATGTATGTGTGGTTCACTATATGTACATATGTAATTAAATTTGTTAATTTTCTCTTGCTAATCTCTTTTATGTCTATTTGATTTTTAGACCAGCCAGAAGAACCTAGAAAGGTAGAGGGAAATTTGTCCCTGCCCCAGTGGTGAATCTGAACTTTACTAACATTGCAAAGAGTTTTCCCCAAGGTGTGGATCATATGTGTGAGTTTGATATAAATTATATGGTTATAAGAAAGTCACTTTAAAAAAAAACACGTTTTGTGCCCCAATATTTCCCTGTCTATAGAATAGAGACTTACCTTGTGTGTAGAGATAATGTCAGAACATTTGACTTGGAAAGAAAGTCACCATCCAGCCCTGACTGGTTTGGCTTAGTGGATAGAGCATCGGCCTGTGGACTGAAGGGTCCCAGGTTTGGTTCCGGTCAAGGGCGTGTAGCTTGGTTGCAGGCACATCCCCAGTAAGGGGTGTGCAGGATGCAGCTGATCGATGTTTCTCTCTCATGGATGTTTCTAGCTCTCTATCCCTCTCCCTTCCTCTCTGTTAAAAATCAATAAAATATTTTTTAAAAAAAGAAAGTCACCATCCAAACCTAAGATAGAAGGTAAAAACCACCATTTTCAGCATCTGTGCCGTACTGAGAGCATGAAAGTCAGTCTGTCTGTGGTTGACTAGAGAGCATTATGCTAAGTGAAATAAGCTAGTCAATGAAAGAAAAATACCACATGATCTCACTCATTTATGGATAATAAAGACCATTATAAACTGATGAACAAAAATAGATACAGAGGCAGAGCTGCCTCAAACAGACTATCAAACTACAGCGGGAAGTCCGGGGAGAGTTGGGGGGTGGGGTAAGAGATCAACCAAAGGACTTGTATGCATGCATATAAGCATAACCAATGGACACAAGACACTGCGGGGTAGGGGAGGCAGGGGGAATGGCAAGGGGGGGGGAAGGAGACATATGTAATACTCTTTGTAATACTTTAAGCAATAAAACAAAATTAAAAATATATATATATATATTTTTTATTAATTTTAGCAAGGAAGGGAGAGAGATGGAAACATCAATGATGATAGAGAATCATTGATGAGCTGCCTCCTGCACGCCCCCTGCTGGAGATCAAGCCCACAACCCAGGCATGTGCCCTTGACCACAATCGAACCCAGAACCTTTCAGTCTGCAGGCCGAAGCTCTATCCACTGAGTCAAACCAGCTAGGGCATGTAATTTAAATGTCTTTTCTTTTTTTATTGAGAGTTGGCAAACCTGTTTTATGTCTTTGAAAGTCTGGGCTGGAACATAGAGAAGGAAATTTATGTTCTTTTCAAAGATCTCTAAAGAAGATTATTCTGCAGTCCATGAGACTGTTCTAATATAGCCTATAATTTGTCATGATAAGACATGACACATTGCAATGTAGATTGATATAACTAGTTTGGAAAGCAATTCAACTATTTATCAACTAACCTCAAAAATTCTATGGCCTTCAAGGCAGTAATTTCTTTTCTGGGAATTTATCCTAAAGTAATCATCCTAAATATATACTAGGCTTTTTATAAAGGAATGTTCCTAAAAGTGTTTTACCCCATTGAATAACAGCAAACTACCTAACTGTCCAACAATCAAAATAGTGGAATGGATAGATTAAAATGACTAACTTGACTCAGTATTATGTCCAAAATATTAAAAATTGCTTTTATAAAAACAAACAAATAAATAAATATTTTTTTAAAAAATGCTTTTCGCCCTAGCCAGTTTGGCTCAGTAGATAGAGCGTCGCCTGCGGACTGAAGGGTCCCCGAGTTTGGTTCCAGTCAAGGGCACATGCCTGGGTTGTGGGCTCGAACCCCACTAGGGGGTGTGCAGGAGGCAGCCAATCAGTGATTCCCTCTCACCATTGATGTTTCTCTCTCCCTCTCCCTTCCTCTCTGAAATCAATTAAAAATATATATAATTTTTAAAATGCTTTTACAGAACACATGATAACATGGGAAAATATTTTTGTTAAAACATAAAACAGAATACGCCCTGGCTGATGTGATCCAGTGGTTGGAGCATAGACCTGAGCACTGAAGGGTCAAGGGTGTATACCTGGGTTGCAGGTTCAATCCCTACTACAGTTGGGGTGAGTACAGGAGGCAACCAATCGATGTGTTTCTCTCACATGGATTCCTCTCTCTCCCTCTCCCTCCCTCCCTTCTTCTCTCTCTAAAAATCATTGGAAAAAATATTCTCAGGTGAGGATTAACTATTTGTATATATACTAGAGGCCCAGTGCACGAAATTCATGCTCTGGTAGGGTCTCTAGTGGTTGCTGGCTGCCAGCCAGGGCCTCCCTCCCTTCCCCTGGCCAGCCTCACCGCCTGGTTGAACTCCCAGACGAACTACCGGTTGAGGGGACAATTTGCACACTATGCTTTTATTATATAGGACTAGTGGCCCAGTGCATGGATTCATGCACATTGAAAGAAATTTAATTAGAAGAAATATTTTAATATCGCTATTCACCCTTTCTCTATAATAGAAGTGTCAACCAAATTCACTACCGACAATGACAGATCAAAACACACATGTGCAATTGGTGCCAGTGAGAGCTTTATATGTATTGTTCATGCATGGGTCAACTTAGCCTTTTTATTTTTTAATTTTTAAAAGGGGAGGAGGAGGAGATCCAACTTAGCCTTTTATAGATACACAGTGGGGCCTTGACTTATGAGTTTAATTCATTCCAAGACCGAGCTCGTTAAGGAGCTCGTTAACTCAAATTACTCTGTCAACTCAATGCAAAAAATCAGCTGAGAGACAGCTGGTATCTCAAAAAATTCGTTAGTCGGGACACTCGTAAGTCAAGGCCCCACTGTAGAATAAACTTGCTTAATTAGACCTGCTTTCTGATTTAGTTAAACTTTTTCCAGCCCAGTGAAACACCCCAACTTCTCTTTCAGGTAATTGTCAGCAACACAGCTGTAAATATCAACACAAAGCAGATTATTATTGTAGATCATGCAGGGAGAAACAAGGGTAAAATATTTAACTGCAGCAGTGTTTGACTATATTCTGTGCAGTGAGAAAACCTGAAGTCATTTTCAAGGTCCACCATTTCTACTTTTCTTTTTTTTTTTTAAATTTCAGTGGTATGATAGACCAATGTTTTATTTTTATTATTTTTTTAATTAAATCTTTATTGTTCAGATTATTACATTTGTTCCTCTTTTTCCCCCCCCATAACTACCCTCCTCCCAGTTCCCGCCCCACCCTCCGCCCTCACTCCCCACCCACTGTCCTCTTCCATAGGTGCACGATTTTTGTCCAGTCTCTTTCCGCATCTCCCACACCCCTTTCCCCCCCCAAGAATAGTCAGTCCATTCCCTTTCTATGTCCCTGATTCTATTATGATCATCAGATTATTTATTCACTTGATTCTTAGATTCACTTGTTGATAGATGCATATTTGTTGTTCATAATTTGTATCTTTACCTTTTTCTTCTTCCTCTTCTTAAAGGATACCTTTCAGCATTTCATATAATCCTGGTTTGGTGGTGATGAACTCCTTTAGCTTTTCCTTATCTGTGAAGCTCTTTATCTGACCTTCCGTTCTGAATGATAGCTTTGCTGGATAAAGTAATCTTGGTTGTAGGTTCTTGGTATTCATCACTTTGAATATTTCTTGCCATTCCCTTCTGGGCTGCAAAGTTTCTGTTGAGAAATCAGCTGACAGTCGTATGGGTATTCCCTTGTAGGTAACTGAGTTTCTTTCTCTTGCTGCTTTTAAGATTCTCTCTTTGTCTTTTGCTCTTGGCATTTTAATGATGATGTGTCTTGGTGTGGTCCTCTTTGGATTCCTTTTGTTTGGGGTTCTCTGTGCTTCCTGGACCTGTAAGTCTATTTCTTTCACCAGGTGGGGGAAGTTTTCTGTCATTATTTCTTCAAATAGGTTTTCAATATCTTGCTCTCTCTCATCTTCTGGCACCCCTATAATTCTGATGTTGGTACGCTTGAAGCTGTCCCAGAGGCTCCTTACACTATCTTCGTATTTTCGGATTCTTTTTTCATTTTGCTTTTCCAGTTGGGTGTTTTTTGCTTCTTCGCGTTTTGAATCTTTGACTTGATTCTTGCGCTCCTCTGGTCTGCTGTTGGGTGTCTGTATAATATTCTTTATTTCAGTCAGTGTATGCTTAATTTCTAGTTGGTTCTTTATCACAACATCGAGGGTCTCATTAGATTTTTTGAGGATCTCGCTACATTTATTGGCGGTCTCACCAGTCTTTTCGAGGGCCTTACTAAGTTTATCGGCAGCTTCTAGACAGTTCTTGAGAGACCTTAAAAGTGTGGTTTTGAGCTCTATATCTTCCATTTCTGACATTTGCGTCCTGTTTCTTTGTCTCCGCATTTTTTTATCTTTTCTTGGTGCACCCCCTAGTGGCCTTGATTGTTGTCGGTAATACCAGGGGTGATTTGACCTCCAGGCTAACTGGCTATGAGAGTCAGCTGTGTCTGCAGTGGGAGAGCTTCTGTGCTGGATCTCTAGGGCAGTGCTAATCTAGCCTTTGCCTGAGGCTATCTGGCAAATGGCTATGCACAGGGCTTGGGCGGGGCGGGTCCCCGGGGATCTACAGGGCAGGCGGAGCAAGCAGTTATGGCTGCTCTCAGTTCCGTCCCTAGGGGCTCTGCCTCTCAGAGTCCCAGCAACCGCTGCAAAACTCGGAGAGAAAGCTGCCTTCGAGTTCCGACCAAAGCCAGACAGTCCTGCTTCTCCCGTTTGAGTCTGGGTCCCCAGAGACTCACCCAGATCTGGAGCTCAGAGTCTGAAACTCCCTCCCGATTGAAAACAACTGCGCCCTCCGCCGCCAGCCCGCTCCGCGGGCGCACTCCGCACCTGAGTATTTCACTTCAGCACTGCGCCTCCTCTGAGTCTGGGTATGATATTCTCTTTCCTCCTAGTTGTAGAATTTCCACTCAGCCAGCCTTCCTGTGGTTCTGGATGATGTCCATTCTGTCCTTTAGTTATATCTCTGAAGTGGTTGTTTGAGGCAGCAATCTCCGGCGTTAACCTATGCCGCCATCTTGGTTTCTCCCCCATTTCTACTTTTCAATCGGGTCAAGTTTCTAAATTTTCTAAATTTCTGTTTTCCTGCTAATGAAAAGAAAATAGGACTCTACCAAGTCTCCTATCTAACTACTCCAGGACTTCTGGGAGGATCAAATGAGATGAGGCATGGGAAAATACTTCACAGACATTTGGTTAAGGTGTGAAATGTTTGCATCTGGCTGTAAAGCAAATTGTGTTCCTGGGCTGAAAAAACTCCAAGGAGGCTAGTCGCTAGTGAGAGGATGCCGGGAGTTGCTACATGACGTCATTACCCGGTGCCCACAGCAACTGTTTCCAGACTGGGCTGAGCTGTGGGCCACATTTCGCACCATGGGGTCTCAGCAGCGTTGGCTGCGATTTGGTGGGCTGTTGTTTTGGGGTGGTGACAGGGCCTGTGTCCCACTTGGGGGAAGCTAAGTGTTGTTTTGTTGGCACCAGGTCTGTGGTGCCGTTTCTTTGTAAATGGTCAGTGCGTGTCATGGCAGCTCCTGCATTGAGCATCTGCCCCCTGGGGGTCACTGCACATCATAGCAACTGGTTGGGTGGTCAGAGGGACACTTAGCATAGTAGCCTTTTATATAGAGAGATTTGGATTATTAGTTAGCCAGACGAACTTAGAAGGTAAGAGGAAGGAAAATTATTTTTCCTCCCCACTAGCTTATCTGCACTTACAGAAATTCTTCCTTAACACCCATAGAAATTCCTTCCTTCTATTCATACAATTATTCCCCTTCTCTTTCTCATAAATATCCTTCACCTTCACTTTCTAATTGGAACACTATTTGGGTATCTGAATCAGTGCTAAGAATAGTTACTTTTTGGGATCTCAAATAAACACTTGTTGCCTCTCACCTTGACTTTTTTATCTTTAGGTTAATGCCGGGGTCCAACCCCAGCAGATCCAGGGGTTCCCAAAGGCGTAGACGGAGTCGGCGAAGAAGGAATGACACGGAGACAGCGTTCAGTTGATCAGCAGCCTAGCCAGGATCTCCAGCCAAGTTCTGGTCTCGATCTCCAGAGAGGTTCTGCTTCGGATCTCCAGCCAGGTTCTGTGGCCATGTTCCCTTGCTAGGTTCTCCAGCCAGGTTCCGTCACCAGGTTCTAGTCAGGTTCTCTTGCCATGTTCTATAGTCAGGTTCTCTTGCCATGTTCTATAGTCAGGTTCAGTCCAGGATCTTTTGTCATGTTCTCTCCGGCAAAGTTCTTCTGTTTCTAGAGAACGTTCTGTGTAGGTTCTGTGCCTAGGTTCTGTCTCTCTTGGGTCTGTCTTCTGAATTCTGTCTGTTGTTGTCTTGTTGCATCTGTATTTATACCAGTTGATTCCAATCCTATCAATCTCTATTCCAAAGGTTAGGGCGTTTATCTCCATTCCAGGGAGTAAAGATTATGTAGCTTAAGCATGATTGTTCGTAGTTAAAATGATTAATTACCCACCTGGCACTTAGTTAAGAGGTTTTATTCCCTCCATAACTTCAGGGGAAAATCCCTACCTGGGGATTCAACCTTTCTCAGAGAGGTGACCTTGGTTAAAACACAGTGCCAAGAAGGTGAGCAAACATATTAAGAACCGTATGCTATATATGCCAGGTCCCTTGAAACAGCAAGGATGGACCGGCTCCCGGCAGGTTAACACCTAATTGTCTAATTTTTTTACTATGAAAAAACATTCACATACAAAGAGATGAGCCATTAGAAGAAAACACGATGCGGTGTCATCTTTAGAAGAAATATCTTGGATGAATCACTTCACTTCATTAAAACACCTGTCTCAGATAGGAGAGGCTAAGCTCTGTTGTGGTAACAAACAAGCCCAAGGAACACAATGTTTTCCTATTCATGCTACATGTCCGTCACAGGTCATCTGGAAGCTCCGCTTCTCATAGGGACTCAGAAGCCAACATTTTAAACTGTGCCAGTTGTCACATCAGAGGGAAAAAGAGCTCTGGAAAGTTGTACATTGGCAGTGAAATGCTCCACAATTAGTTCTATGGTCCTAATCCAACCCAAAGGGGCCCAGAAAGTATGCAGAACAGATTATATATTTGGTGAATGGCACCTAATAACACAGCCTCAAAATATAGTAAGCAAATATTTGAAAAACTCTAAGGATTCGTGAACAAATCTATGATCCAAGTGGTTGTACTTCTGGTACCTGCTAATGGAGTCTGTAGCCATCTTGATCTTGTTAGATATAAGTGTTGTAGAAAGCATACAGATATGTCAGGTAGAGACCAGAAATCACAAGGAAATACAATAATGCTGTTTGTGAAATCAAAAAGTAATAATGCATTTGTTGAGTGTGTTTGGCAAAAAGAGGAACATGCAATACATACATAGGTGGAAACCTTTTTAATTTACTCACATTATACTCAGCTGTGCTAAAAATGTCGTTTTCTTATTTCACTAAGTCTGCTTTGATTTGCCTTACAAGCTCCCATCTTCTAGGTAGAAGTTCGGGGAGGGGACAAGATAGAGTCCAATTTATTAATCTCAGTTTAATCCCATAGTTTAAAATGTCTTTGTAATTTTAAAGTTTTTACTTGTATGACTCAGTTAAGTGCTCAACAGGTAAGAGTTCTGCCCCTCCCTCTGGTGCTCTCCAAGAAGGCACCTGGAAGTTGGAGGGAGAGGTATGGTTAGAGACCTCATAGTAGCAAAGGGCAGATGTTAATCTTCCCAAAGAAAAGCAGTATCCACATCTGCCCCCTACTCTCCCCAGCTTGCCCAACAGCATAGCTAACATACTTCCTGCCCTAGTACTTTGACCTGGAAGGAGGAGATCAGGACAATTGTGTCTTGAAACACTCCCCCCCCCCCCGCCCCAGACTCCATTCCCCCTCTCTTTTCCCCACAGCTGAGTCCAAAAGTGGGGGGACACTTTCCCCTCTCTTCTTTACAGCCTGGGGGGCCTCCTTTCTATTCTGCACACAGGGCCTATGTATTAAAAAGGAAGCTTTGTTACTTAGAAATCCCTTTTCCCAAAAAAGCCTGGGCTTTATGTACATTGTCTTCTTAAAAAGGGATCAAGGAAATCAGCTTTGACTGATGAATGGCCGCTCTGCTCAGGGAAGCACCTGCCTGTCCTTTCTTTCCTGGGACAATAAGCTTGATGAATCTGTCAGAAGGTTACCAGGAAATAGGATTTAAAGGGTGGAAGCAGAATGCATTGGTTTAATTCTTATAAAACGTGTTCCCCAGAGAGGTGAAATTAGATGAACTAAAGTAATGAGATTCATTTTCTTTGGTGCCTTGTGAGAGACATGTCTCTTCTTCATACTGACACAGTATAATTTTCAAAACACAAGCCTAATGAAAATATAGATTGAGTACATGTCACAGGTTTTCTGCATTAATGAGGGAACCAGCAGTATAGTAAATCTGGTACAAAGAGAATGAAAAAGACAAATTTATATGTTCAAAAAGGGAAAACATGCTGAAGTAAGTTTGTTAAATTAGAAGCAAAACAACCAAAAAAAATACAAACATAACCTCTGGGGTTATCTCTTCCTTTGCACAGGACAAGTTAACATGTCTGAGCCTTAATTAGGCAGCAGGGCATTCCGCTAGAGAGCCGAAGAATCCTTGGGTGGGCCTGTTAGATAAAGGCCTTTAATAAAGTTTAGTCCAACATTGAAAGGACAAGCAATCACCCTTTTGCCTTGTTTCCAAGTGTTGGGTAATTTTTCTTAACATAATCAAACATTGCATATATCCCACCCACCTTGACAGACATACAACCCAGGCTGGTGAGAACTGATGGAATGGATGAATTTATAAAGACCCCAGGGAAATAATAGAGGGGGTGTTTAAAGCAAGTCCAGGTTTCTGCCTTAGAATGGCTATCTTTAAAAATGTGAAATTGTGATGATGTTCCAAAACTAGAGATTTTAGAGATATTTATTATTCACAAATTACCTGTTCCTTAGAATCATAATCTAGATAGATTTAATTAGGCCTAAATGATTCCATTACTAAAGCAAATTAATGGTTTAATGAAACCATATGGTTAAATGAAGCCATAGAGGCGTGTGATAATTATTTTTCAATCGGCATAGGTTACGTAGTTTACCATCACCCATGAAATGTATCCTTGCCTATTTGGTTACTGAAGTGACAAACATTATTTCATCGATAAGGCATACTCAGAGTTGGCTTAAGTTTAAGGAATTTTGGCACCGTCTACATGGAAACCACTTTCCAACTGACAGTACTTTCCAAGACAGATTTTTTAAAAATCTCATCATAACAGCTCATTTGTAATACCATCCTCCCTATTCACATGGTTTTTGAAGTATCCTCTTGGTTAGAGAGAAATCAAAGAAAACGAATATTATAAAGGAACAAAGCCTGCTCTGATGAGCAATTTCCCCATGGAATTTCGTTTTCTGAGTAGAGAGTAAGATCATCTGATTAAAAAGGTCCATTTTCTGAACCTTTCTATTGAAGTCTATTCTGTGTAACATGAGCATGTTTCCACATCAAGGTTATACAGCCTTGGAAAACACCAGAACTCACACGAAGCTTGTCCTTAGAAGCTGAAGAAATCTAAGACCCTGCATGATTAGGGCAGAATGAGAAATCTAAAGGTGTTGCTCACAGACCGCTTGGCCATGTTTTTTTTTCCCCCTGCAAGAAAGCAAAGACAAACATTCGAGAAAGCATTGTAACTCAAAAGCATGACCAAAGCTAAGAAATTTAAGTAACCGTGTCACAGAAACATGGGAACATAGATTCTGTTGGCTAATCCAAATAGATAATTAATCATGTTCCTGACAGTGTGGAATGCAGATTAGCCAGCTATTTTCAGAAACTTTAGCAGGCAGGCTGAATGTTTTGAATACTGGAATCTGGAGTGGCTTTGAGTAGCTGTTCAGTCAATGATTCTGAAATCTACAGATTTTTTAGACCAGTAAAACTTCAAAATCATGTTAAAGACTAACATAGTGTTAGCATTTTTATTTTGCCAAATAATAATATTGGGAGGAAACCTTACTATCTATAATTACCAGCATTTTATAAAAGATACAGCTTCACATATTCTTTTTTTAATATTTCATAATTGGATTTACCGGTGCATTTGGGGTCAAGATACCTTTGGGTAACCTAACTTCTTGTGCTTTTTTAAAATATATTTTATTGATTTTTTACAGAGAGGAAGGGAGAAGGATAGAGAGTTAGAAACATCGATGAGAGAGAAACATCGATCAGCTGCCTCCTGCACACCCCCAACTGGGGATGTGCCCATAACCAAGGTACATGCCCTTGACTGGAACCGAACCTGGGACCTTTCAGTCTGCAGGCCGACGCGCTATCCACTGAGCCAAACCGGTTAGGGCAAACCTAACTTCTTTATCAAATCTTTCTTTAGTGAATAACAGGCACATGAAGTACCTGCCATCCATGACTGATCAAAACAAATGCTACTCCTGAGACAGGTGAATGTGACAGGGCTAGACTTTGGCTTTAGATAGGAGTTTTGTTTGTTAGGATAATCTTCTCTTAAGGAGGATTTTTGTTTTCAAACAGAGAGGAGACAGATTTAAACACTGACCAAATTCTGACTGAGGCATATGTTCTGTTTTCATCTGCCCTTTGGACAAGATTCAAATCAAATTCCCTTTAATACCTATTGCTAAGAATTCTGATGTAGGCTTTGGGGCAAAATTTCTCAAATGTAAATCTTCATAATTATAGGCTGAGAACCTATCAAAAGTACATATTTCTGCGGTTTAGTGCCATGGTTTCTGAGTGAAGTCTGAGATGGAAGCCCTGGAATCTCAATGTTTAGCGAACGTGACATGTGACGTTGGTGCACACGGTCCATGAACCTAATCTTGAGAAACATTGTTCTAGGAACTATAAAGAAGTAACACTTCCAATTTAGTAATGGCACACTAGCTAGTTCAGATCAACCTTTCTGCTGAACATAATGTATTAAACATCTTTTTAAAAGTGCAGTATCAAAAGCTAACAAAAAATCTGATAAATTACTAGGATGAGATCCAGAATGGAAATCCACAGGGGATGAGCCTGGCACACTAGACCGTTTTGCCTTGGAGTCATTAGCTAGTCCGGAAGAGATAATTGACAGGGTGAGCTGTCTTTTTAGCAACCTCCTGGGATTAGGGAGACAAGAGTCAAATCAAGGCATGATAAGGGTGGAGACCCAGTAAACCATTCCAAGTTTCATATGCACATACCTATTAGGAGTAAGGGTGAACTAGAAATGGCTCCTTTAGAAAGTTTCAAATCTTGATCTTGAACTAAAGTAATCCTGGAAAAAAACCAAAGAACATCTTTAGAGGAAGATTACATCAACCTAGGCATTGAATTATTTCTACAAATATTTTTTCATGTATAATGTCCAGCACACAAAGTCTTAATGAGAAACAGAAAACCATAAGCAAGAGCCACTAGGGAAAATAAACAACAAAACAGACTCAAAGAGACTCCAGCCAGATACTGGGTAAATCTCCCTTGAAGGTAGGTGTGGTCTTATGATCAAGTTTGGACCAAAGGGATGTTAATAGAATTGATGTGTATTTATCTCCCTAAAGATGAAGCGGCTTGCCTTGATTTTTCCCCCACCAGCTTGGAAATGGCAATAATTGGGACAATTCCTTGGGCCCTAACAGTGATGCTGAGGATGGCAGAGCTGCCCATCAGCCAAGGTTACTATATGTCCTCATGGAACAGAGCTGCCCTGCAGGCCCTGGACTATTATATAAGGAAGAAAGAAACTCCAATCATATATAAACTATTGTACTTTGGGGTTCCTTTGCAACAACAATTTTGCCTGTACCCTAATGCATAGATGTGTTATGGAGTAACACAAAGGAGAGTTGGGAAGGTGGCAGTGAGGAGGAAGCAGTTGTTGTAAGCCTTAATAGCAAGGTTAGCGGTCAGGATTTGAGGAGCTGGGTAAGATGAAGCAATGCAGAAGGACCAGGTAGATGGTGGTAATGGGGAAGCCGATGAAATGGCTTCAGTTACCTCGTGTGATGTTTATAATTCTATATCTCCAGGCATACCCTTCTCCAGAATTCCAGGCCCATATTTCTAAGAGCTGGCCAGAATTTCTCTCTGTAGGTCAAGCAAGCTCCTCAAACTCAACATTTCAAAGCTTAGCTTTCTTCCCCAGAGAGCCTTTTCTTTTTCTTGTATTGCCTGTTCTTATTAAGAACTCCACACCCTTCAATATAACCCTTCACTCAGTTATCCTAAACTAGGGTCCCCAATGATTCTTCCTTCGTCACCACGCCCAATTTCTCTTAAAGGCCGTCTCCTGCCGTTCTTTCCATTCATTTCTATATTCCCATTGCCAGTACCTTGGCTCATGTCTCCATTATCTCTTTTTTTAAAAAATATATCTTTAGTGACTTCAGAGAGGAAGAGAAGGGAAAGAGAGATAGAAACATCAATGATGAGAGAGAATCATTGATTGGCTGCCTCCTGCACATCCCCTAATGGGGATCAAGCCCACAACCCAGGCATGTGCCCTTGACTGGAATCGAACCTGGGACCCTTCAGTCCACAGGCTGATGCTCTATCCACTGAGCCAAACCAACTAGGGCTTCATTATCTCTTATCTTAAATGTTGCATTATGTTCCTTTTTCACTGAGCTCTCTGGTTTCCCTTACACTTTACATTGCTCTCAGGACTGTTTTTTCAAAACACAAACTTGACCATGCCACTTCCTCCCGTTTCCTATAAGCCAAAGAGCTTAAACTCAGTATATATCCAGTCCCCTCTGAACCTATATCAAGCCCCTCAGTGTGCTGTGGGCCCTGAGCCCACTGGGCCTTGGCAGTGCTCTCTGCCTGGAATGTCCTTGTCCTCTCCTTACTTAGTGAACTGCTACTCAGCCTTCAAAACCATTCCAATATGACTCATTGGAAAACTTTCCCAGAACCTTCTACCTTAGTTGCTTAGTTATTCCCACCTCAGTATCTGATAACTGAATGAGTGAATTAAAATACTAATAAATGACACACCCAGCAGAAGGGCAGAAAATTTCAGAAGTATAGAATTTTACAACCAAGAAGGGAACTTTGAGATTTTAAAGATCATCTAACTGTGTTTACAGATGAGGTTCAGAGAAGTTAAATGACTTTCCCAGGATTAGACAGCAGAGCTGGAATAAGATGGGCTTCCTGGTTCTGTTTCGGGGGCTTTTTCTTACATTTTGCAGTGAAAGTATTAAAGAATGATTTCTAAAGAAGGGTTTGTTTGAAAGGTTGAGTTTAAAGGTTTGGCTGTTTCAGCTTGTGGACTAGGTGGTGGTACTTGAGGGCAGATAAAAAATGATCAAAATGTCTTGTCACAGAGATAATTAATTATCTAAGCTGTGAGCTATTTTGCCAGAGGGATGGAAAGAAATAGTGTGTACACACCAGTGTGAGCGCTGACAACTTCATAGTGTTCAGTCCAAGAGCTCAACACATTTTTTTAAGGGCCCAGGGGCCCTTTCAGTTTGGCTTTTCAAAATGTTGTTTTTGAATGTATAAAACATCATAAATAAGAATACAAAGGAAATCAATTATATGAAAACATGGTTACCAAGGTATTAAATGTGTGCTACATGTACTTCTCTATTTGATCTATTAAATAATAAGATCTAGCAGCAGTCTAATAACTACCATGCTTTTTAAGTGGCAATGAGTATGAATTATATTTTAAGATAGCAATAATTGTCATGTGATATGAAAGTATTTGTGATTTCTATTAGTGACAAGGCATAGGTCCTGCTAACATGACCAGAGTTTGATACTTATATTTGCAATGAAGGAAACACTTCTGTTAGAGATCAGTGAAAGTGGAGAGGAAATGGTTTTCAAGTTCACTGATCTCCTAAACCCAGGTTGAGAATCCCTGGCTTAGTCTAATCTCTTTATTTTAATGGTGAAGAATCTTTTATCTGAATTATGTAAAATGATTTCAAAGGAAACCATTGATGGAGTCTATAAAATTGTCATCTCTCAACTCAGCATACTTTCCTCAAGGAGCTTGGGCTTAAAAACAAAGAATTAGAAAAGGGAGGTTGCTTTTTTGTGTGTAGGGCACTTGACTATATTCTTTTTTAAAAAAAATTGATTTCAGAGAGGAAGGGAGAGGAAGAGAAAGACAGAAACATCAATGATGAGAGAGAATCATTGATAGGCTACCTCCTGCACGCCCCCCACTGGGGATTGAGCATGTGCCCTGGCTGGGAGTCAAACCTGTGACCTCCTGGTTCATAGTTCAATGCTCAAACACTGAGGCATGCTGGCCCAGCTTGACTATAATCTTTAATTGTAGCAGAAAAGACACTGGGGAACTCAGAGCTGATAGTAGGAGTCCTCCTGAACCAGTTT
Source organism: Myotis daubentonii (assembly GCF_963259705.1). Lineage (NCBI taxonomy): Eukaryota > Metazoa > Chordata > Mammalia > Chiroptera > Vespertilionidae > Myotis > Myotis daubentonii. Next base: position 126,821,002 of record NC_081861.1, on the reverse strand, counting down.
ACATTCTGAACAACAAAGATGGCCAAGCTACTCAAAGGGGCTAAGAAATTTTAAAGAAATTCTCTTCTAGAGTACTAAAGAACTGTTTTAAAAACATTTCTGCTTTCTGCACAGTGTCCCTGGTCCCTAAGTCCTGCTTGGTGCAAAGGGCCTTGGGGAGGAGAGATCCTATATAATAAAGCCCTAATATGCAAATCGACCAAACGGTGGAACTACCAGTTGCTATGACATGCACTGACCACCATGGGGCAGACACTCAATGCAGGAGCTGCCCCCTGATGGTCAGTGTGCTCCCACAGGGAGAGCACCATTCAGTCAGAAGCCAGGCTCATGGCTAGCAAGCGCAGCAGAAGCAGCGGGAGCCTCTCCCACCTCTAAAGCAGCGCTAAGGGACTAAGCTAGCAGGCAGACATCCCCCAAGGGGGACTGCGAAAGGGCACAGACTGAGTTGAGGGGAACCCCCCCCCCCCGTGCATGCACTGGGCCTCTAGTATAAGAATAAAACCTAAATTAGTATCTCAGTAAATTATCATGCACCTTACCGAGAACAAGAAAAAAGACAACATGATTAATTTTTGAATAAGTGGCAACAATAGGAAGTATCCATATTTTATATATATAGTTGTATACCTGAAAGTAATGCAATTCTATATGTCAATTATATCTCAATTTAAAAAAGAAGCCCTAACTGGTTTGGCTCAGTGGATAAAGCGTCGGCCTGTGGACTCAAGGGTCCCAGGTTCGATTCCGGTCAAGGGCATGTACCTTGGCTGCGGGCACATCCCCAGTAGGAGGCGTGCAGGAGGCAGCTGATCAATGCTTCTTGCTCATTGATGTTTCTATCTCTCTCCCTTCTTCTCTGTAAAAAATCAATAAAATATATTTTTTTTAAAATAAAAAAGAATAATGTTGACTATTGGTTTGGGATACAAATTCACCTGAATTGTATTCTGGTTATTTTTAATTTGACTTTTTAAAAGAATACATTTTGTAGGGTGTGGAGTCAGGCTCTAAAAGATTTGTTAAACCAAATAATTGACTAAATATGGCAAAACAACTTGAATTCATGTCTCGATGGTTAATTTATGATGCCGCCTTGGTCATGTATTAGATTATTATATGGAGTATACTTCTTGAGTATATAATGCTTCCCTTCTTGTGCCTCTCCATCCATGTGCTATTACATCTCTGAAATTTGGGTCATTTTAATAATAATAATAATAATGATAATAATAATAATAATAATAAAGTAATAACAATATATATTAAAAGAAGTATCTGAAAATGCCCTTTTGAAGAACAGAATGCCCAGCCTTGAATTAAACTGGTATCATCTGGAAGTCTTGGGTAGTTGAATCTTTTCAACCATTTTGAGCATGAGCCATGGTAAGAAATAGATTTTTTAATTGGAATTTACCAATTAAGGGGCATGCAGAAGGCATGCATACACATATATGTGATTCAAACAACTTTCCCCAAAATGGACTTCTCTTAAGTGATGGAATCCACTGACATTATTTTGTCCTCTGCCATTCCATTCCACTCAAAGAAATGCTGGCCAGTGCCCTGCTAGTTATGGCCAAGGACTGAGTTACAATCCAAACTATATAAAAGGCTAATATGCAAATAAACTGAACAGGGAAACAACCAGTAGCTATGATGTGTGCTGACCACCAGGGGGCATGCATGGAACATGGAGGGCATTGCCTATGGCGGGATGGTGGAGCAGGCGAACAGGGGTGCCAGACCAAGGCTGGTCCCTGTCATTGGGGGCAAGCCTCTGGTGGTTACTGAAAAATCTTTGCACCTGTGTGCTGCAGTCCCACCCCAGCGCTTGCACCTGCTTCTGGCGCCGCCCCTGCTCGCACCCACTGCTGGTGCCTGGCACCTGTCCCGATCACTCAGTGCTATCAGTGGGTGCGAGTGGTGGCTGCCAGCCCCGATCACTCCTGAAAGCTTCTCCACCTCCCCCTGCTCCTGAGAAGTGATTGGGGCAGCAGCTGCCACTTGCACCCGCTGATGGTGCTGGCCCCACTCACACCCACTACTGGCACCGGCTCCAATCGCTCCACGCCTTCAGCAGGTGCAAGCAGGGCTGGTGGGAGCAGGACGGCCAGCAGACAGAGAACCGGGGTCCGTGGTGGGAGGGGCCAGGTGGGGGCACCAAGACCCGCCCCTGTGCCTACCACAGCCTCATGGCCCAGAGTTACTTTCAAGGTGCATGAATTTGTGCACTGGGCCCCTACTAGTTTAATAAACACTAGGCTGGATGAACTCTGAGGATTCTCAGATTCTATGATATATGTGGGGATCATATAAATAACTACAATGTGGCTATAGCTGGTTTGGCTCAGTGGATAGAGCATTGGCCTGCAGACTGAAGAGTCCTGGGTTCGATTCTGGTCAAGGGCACATGCCTGGGTTGTGGGCTTGATCCCCAGTAAGGGGCATGCAGAAGGCAGCCTATCAATGATTCTCTCCCATCATTGATGTTTCTCTCTCTCTCTCTCTCCCTCTCCCTTCCTCTCTGAAATCAATAAAAATATATTTAAAAATAAATAAATAACTACAGGATTTAGGAGGAAAATGTTTCCAAGAAATGCTCTTCTTGCCCTAGCTAGTTTTGCTCAGTGGATAGAGCATTGACCTGTGTACTGAAGCGTCCCAGCTTCAATTCTGATCAAGGGCACATGCCTGGCTTGCAGGCTTGATCCCCCAGTAAGGGGCATGCAGAAGGCAGCTAATCGATTCTCTCTCATCACTGGTGTTTCTATCTCTCTCTCCCTCTCCCTTCCTCTCTGAAATCATTAAAAATGTATTTTTAAAAAAGAAATGCTCTTCTTCTGTTTTTATCTCCAATTCTTTATTTTGAAAATTTTTTAAACCACAGAAAAGTTCAAAGAATAGCACATTAAAAGCTCTATACCATTCATCAAGATTGACAATTTTACCACAGTTGCTTCTGTCTCTCCAAACACACACACACACACACACACACACACACACACACACACACACACGTATTTTAAGTTTATTCTTATATTTCCTGAACCATTTGAAAATAAGTTGCAGGTAACATTTTATCTTCTTTTTTAAACAAATTTTTATTTTTTAAATTTATTTTTTGATGCTTTTTATTTATTTGAGAGAGAGATAGAAAAAAACATAAATTTCTTGTTCAACTTATGCATTCATTGGTTTATTCTTGTCTGTGTCCTGACTGGGGATTGAACTTGCAACCTTAGCATATCTGGACGATTCTCCAACCAACTGAACTACCTGGCCAGGACCCAGAAGTGTTCAAACTATTCTGCCTTCTTTCCATAATTCTAACTACCTTCTCCAACAGTGGAAAACCTGGACTCCATTATTCACAATTTATTTACTTATTTGCTTAATCCTAGAATGCATAGAAAGTAGTTTCAGGCTTGCAAACTCATGCCTATGCAAAACAAGCTTTCTTACTATAGTTCAATATTTAGTATTAGAATGCTTTAGCCAAACGGTATGCAGTCCAAATTCTGGGTATCAAATTACTTGGATTAATGCCGCCTCCCCAATGTGATTATGTTATTTGAAAAAACACTTCAGTTAATGTGTTTGTATTTAATTTTTAAGGTCCTCTCAATTGTTATTTTAAACCACTGAATTCTACGGTGGTTTATCATGCAGCAATGGATAAACCAGACACCATGATATCGCATCACAAGGCACTTGATGTCAGTTTGTCCCATTATCAGTGATGAAAAGTTGGATCATTTGCTTAAGGTTTTATCTATCAGGTCGCTCCGTTATAATGAATAAGTAATCTGTGGGGTGTCTCATCTTCTTTCTTTAGTGACTCTTGCTACATGAGCTTAAGCCCACCATAGCAACAACAATAGAGGAACCCTGCTTCCGAGTTACATTTTCTCTGTTGAAGTACCTGCCTTCATGCCACAAGAATACAGAGAGAAGGTGAGCACCTATTGGCTGATTGCCCAGCGGGTGGGCTCCATAGATGGGAGAGAAGCTGGAAATCCAGCTGTGATGAAAACACTTGATCCTATTTGTAGTTTCACAGCATCTTTGCTTAAAACAGAATGCTGCGAACTCTGTAGGTTTGCCAACTTGTGATTCTGATCTTCAAATTGTGAGATTTGGAAAAAGAAAAAAGCAAAGAGCAGTCTTTTTATTTTAAGCTTTGTGGATGAAGTTAGGATCCGGTGCCCACTGAGAAAGAAGTCTATTAAGGACACTGCTTCTCAATTTCACAGTAATGCGATTGTTTCGTAGCTAGGATGAATGTCCCATTATATAAAACTAGTCAGGTCTATGTTGTCTTCTTGGTTTCATGTCTTTTAAATTCTGCTTTCATCATATTCAATTAAATCATGGTCCTCTTATATCCCAGACTTATAGATGTTCTAGGACAGTGGTCAGCAAACTCATTAGTCAACAGAGCCAAATATCAACAGTACGATTGAAATTTCTTTTGAGAGCCAAATTTTTTAAACTTAAACTATATAGGTAGGTACATTGGTATTAACTTAATTAGGGTACTCCTAAACTGGCCTTTGCCAAAAACGTCCTCAATCTGAGGGGTCAACCTCAGCGAACGTACCCCCACTTCTTCTAACGCCACTTCTTCAAAATAGACTTGCCCAGGTCGAAAACCGACTTCTGCGCATGGGCCATGAAGTTTCAATCGCACTGTACGTGCGTGCCTGCACGTGGTATTTTGTGGAAGAGCCACACTCAAGGGGCCAAAGAGCCGCATGTGGCTCATGAGCCGCGGTTTACCGACCACTGTTCTAGGATGAATGCCACATAGTAGGGGCCTAAGTGTGTACATGCATGGAAAAAAAAGAATACATGGGATTCCCATTCTTTCATTCAATCCTCACATAGTTATAGCATGCCCACTCTTCCTGTCATATGCCAGGTCTTATCTTAGGCCAGTGATGGCGAACCTATGACACGCATGTCAGAGGTGACACGCGAACTCATTTTTTTGGTTGATTTTTCTTTGTTAAATGGCATTTAAATATATAAAATAAATATCAAAAATATAAGTCTTTGTTTGACTATGGTTGCAAAGATCAAAAAATTTCTATATGTGACACGGCACCAGAGTTAAGTTACGGTTTTTCAAAATGCTGACACGCCGAGCTCAAAAGGTTCGCCATCACTGTCCTAGGCAGTGAACCACAGATGTTAATAAAACATCTCCAGCTTCAAGGGCTCACAGGCTAGAGGGGAAAGAGAAGGATAAACAATGAATTCTAAAACTCAGGGTGGGTGGCAGGCACAGATAGAAATAAATATGCGCTGAGTTTATTGTCCTCGTTGTCCTATTTATAAGGCATTGTCTGTGTTTTTTGCAGGTTTAATGACTTTATTTGACAATCAACAGTTAGTTCTCATCTACACAAACCGTTTGTAGGTTTTTGAAAGTGGTGACAGGTACGTAGGTGACCAACACATAGAGCTTATTTGGTGAACCTTCATCCTCATTACATTTTCTGGACAACTGCACCTGGATGTGGTATGGGACATCCCTTATTCCCTTGGCCCAGGCAGCTTTGTTGAGCTTGGTATCAATGCCCACATCTAGAGTGCCCATCTTCTCTATGGCAAATGTCCAGATCTTTTTGAGTGCCCAAGGGGCCGCTTCTTGAAACCCTCTCTATGGATGCCCTTGTGAATGTTCATGGTGTATTATCTGGTCACTGCCTCATTGATGGCAGAATGGCCCACTTCTTTCTCACCACCCTTCTTTGAGGGAGCCTTTATGCCAGGCCTAGATTGGAAAGAAAGAGGCGTTGTCAGTTTATTCACAATTTAGACACATCAAAATATTATTCACAGGCCCTGGCCGGCTTGGCTCAGTGGATAGAGAGTCAGCCTGCGGACTGAGGGGTCCCAGGTTCGATTCCGGCCAAGGGCACATGCCTGGGTTGCGGGCTCAATCCCCAGTGGGGGTGTGCAGGAGGCAGCCGATCGATGATTCTCTCTCATCATTGATGTTTCTGTCTCTCTCTCCTTCTCCCTTCCTCTCTGAAACCAATAAAGAAATATTTTAAAATAAATTATTCACAGGAAAGTGCCAAAAAAAAGAGACAGAATCTCAGTAAGCAGGTGAAAGAACACAGCATAGGTACAGAAAAGACATGATTATTTCAGGTTATAGAAAAGAAATGATATTTCAAGTAGAGGATTCCAGTCTTCTATACATATATGTTAATATCATCACCATCATCATCATTTTTTAAAGGAAGTACTTGAGTAATGTGACAAGTACCTGGGACCCCCAGTGTTGCTAAACTGTTTCAGAGCAAGGCACTGAGTTTTAAAGGAACAGAGAAAAGGGAGGTGAGAAAAGCCTCATGAAGTTAACCCAAGTAAAAATTATAAAATATGTGTATATTATGGAGAGAGAAAAAATTACAAAATATTTATGAGAGTTTTCTTAGTTTTAAAAAATAAAGACAATCAAAAAAGGATATTATTTAACAATCATATGTAAGTCCACCCATAGGCAATGGTAAGTATCATTGTTTATCTCCTTCCTATTTTTCTAGAACATACATACTTATAAATATATGAAAATGGGACCAATCTGTATATTTTCTTTTGTGACCTGCTTTTTCTCACATAATAATACTTTGTGAATATCTCTCTACATCATCCAATGTTCTCCTATGACATCAAATTTAAGGGCAGCACTATATAGAAGGATAGTAAGATGGAATGCAATTGCTGATTAAGCTACAAAGTTAAATACAAATGCAACTATCAGTGTTAGCCTTTTCAGGTAGAAATCATTTGCATTTCTACAGGACAAAAAATATCACTCACAATCTTATCAAGTTAACGTGTAAATATGTAACTTCGTAGTCTGGGCCTAATCAATAGTAATTAGTAAGTTCAAGCTAAATTTCTTTAGACCTGCACTATCCAGTACAACAGCCACTAGCCACATGTGGCTACTGAGCACTTGAAAGGCTAGTGTGACTAACTGAACTTTTAATTTTATTTCATTTCATTTCAATTTTAATTTTAATTGAAAATTGAAGTAGTGTAAACTATTTTCCCATTAAATTCAACCTTATTGTTTAGGTAGAACTACATTTCACTTTAACTGTTGCATCTCATAGATATTGCTGTACTGTACTATACTATGTGTGTCAACTGTGTGAGTCATCTCCAGTATTAGACATAAACTCATTATTTCTCTAGTTAGTGTTAATGGATTGAGTCAATTCAAATTTTTAGCATTAAAATGCGTTTAGCCCTAGCCGGTTTTGCTCAGTTGATAGAGCATTCCCTTATGGACCAAAATATCCTGGGTTTGATTCTGGTCAAGGGCACATACCTTGGTGGCAGGCTCCTCCCCAGCCCAGGCCCGAACGGGCTTGTTCAGGAGGCAATTAATCGATGTGTTTCTCTCACATAGTTGTTTCTCTCTGTCTTTCCCTCTCTCTTCCACTCTCTCTAAAATCAATGGAAAAATATCTTGCCCGGCCAGCATGGCTCAGTGGTTGAGCATTGACCTATGAACCAGGAGGTCGCAGTTCGATTCCTGGTCAGGGCACATGCCCGGGTTGCAGGCTCAATCCCCAGTAGGGGGTGTGCAGGAGGCAGCTGATCAATGATTCTCATCATTGATGTTTCTATCTCTCCTTCTCCCTTCCTCTCTGAAATCAATAAAATATATATTTTTTTAAAAAGAAAAATATCCTAGGGTGAGGATAAAAATAAATGTGTTTATGTTTATTTGAACATTTTATTCAGACAGCACCATTTACCGTCATACCCATATAAATCATAACTGGTAACTAAATGGAAATACTTCTTATACTTGAAATCATAATATAATTAAATAATTTTAAAATAAAAAATAAGTAGGGACTAATTTTTCAATTAAAATAGAAGGCATAGACTATGATGAACCAAGATGGCGGCATAGGTTAACGCCGGAGTTGGCTGCTTTGAACAACTACTTCAAAAGTGAAACTAAAACACGGAACGGACATCACGCAGAACCACAGGAACGCTGGCTGAGTGGAAGTCCTACAACTAGGAGGAAAGAGAAACGCATACGGACACTCAGAGGAGGCGCAGTGCTGAAGTCAAATTCTGAGGTGCGGAGTGCGCGGAGCGGGCTGGCGGCGGAGGGCGCGGTTGTTGTTTTCAATCGGGAGGGAGTCGCAAACTCTGAGCTCCAGATACAGGCGAGTCTTTAGGGACCCAGGCTCAAACGGGAGAAGCGGAACTGTCTGGCTTCGGTCAGAGCGAGTGCAGCTTTCTCTCCGAGCTTTGCAGCGGGTGCTGGAACTCAGAGAGGCAGAGCCCCTGGGGACAGGACTGAGAGCCGCCATAACTGCTCTCTCTGGCCCACCCTGTTGATCCTGTGCGACCCGCCCCGCCCAAGCCCTGCACAGAGGCATTTGCCCGATAGCCTCAGGCAAAGGCTAGATTAGCACCTCCCTAGAGGACAGAAGTTCTCTCACCGCTGACACAGCTGATTCTCATAGCCACTTGGCCTGGAGGTCAAACCCTCCCTGGAATTAGCTACAACAATCAAGATTTATCTATAAGACTGCGAACAAAGACCACTAGGGGGTGCACCAAGGAAGCATAACAAAATGCGGAGACAAAGAAACAGGACAAAATTGTCAATGGAAGAAATAGAGTTCAGAACCACACTTTTAAGGTCTCTCAAGAACTGTTTAGAAGCTGCCGATAAACTTAATGAGATCTACACGAAAACTAATAAGACCCTCGATCTTATATTGGGGAACCAACTAGAAATTAAGCACACACGGTCTGAAATAACGAATATTAAACAGACGCCCGACAGCAGACCAGAGGAGCGCAAGAATCAAGTCAATGATTTGAATTGCGAGGAAGCAAAAAACATCCAACCGGAAAAGCAAAATGAAAAAAGAATCCAAAAATGCGAGGATAGTGTAAGGAGCCTCTGGGACAGCTTCAAGCGTACCAACATCAGAATTATAGGGGTGCCAGAAGATGAGAGAGAGCAAGATATTGAAAACCTATTTGAAGAAATAATGACAGAAAACTTCCCCCACCTGGTGAAAGAAATGGACTTACAGGTCCAAGAAGCGCGGAGAACCCCAAACAAAAGGAATCCAAAGAGGACCACACCAAGACACATCATAATTAAAATGCCAAGAGCAAAAGATAAAGAGAGAATCTTAAAAACAGCAAGAGAAAGTAACTCAGTTACCTACAAGGGAATACCCATACGACTGTCAGCTGATTTCTCAACAGAAACTTTGCAGGCCAGAAGGGAGTGGCAAGAAATATTCAAAGTGATGAATACCAAGAACCTACAACCAAGATTACTTTATCCAGCAAAGCTATCATTCAGAATTGAAGGTCAGATAAAGAGCTTCACAGATAAGGAAAAGCTAAAGGAGTTCATCACCACCAAACCAGGATTATATGAAATGCTGAAAGGTATCCTTTAAGAAGAGGAAGAGGAAGAAAAAGGTAAAGATACAAATTATGAACAACAAATATGCATCTATCAACAAGTGAATCTAAGAATCAAGTGAATAAATAATCTGATGAACAGAATGAACTGTTGATTATAATAGAATCAGGGTCATAGAAAGGGAATGGACTGACTATTCTTGGGGGGGAAAGGGGTGTGGGAGATGTGGGAAGAGACTGGACAAAAATCGTGCACCTATGGATGAGGACAGTGGGTGGGGAGTGAGGGCGGAGGGTGGGGCGGGAACTGGGAGGAGGGGAGTTATGGGGGGGAAAAAAAAAGGAACAAATGTAATAATCTGAACAATAAAGATTTAATTAAAAAAAAAATAGAAGGCATACAACTGAGGCAGAATTGAGTGGAGATGTAGATATTAATAGTACACAGAAGCAGGAGAGGGGGGGAACAAAGTCATTGGAAGAAGTATGTTGTAAAGTTCATATAATTTGCTGCAGCAGACCAAAAAAAAGTTATGTGTAAAAATCATTTAAAGATAATAAAGTGAACAATATTACGGAAGATTTTCAGCAAATACAGAGTGAATTTGATGAGAATAGTAAAATTAGATACCTGCATTCAAAATTGAATGCCCAATGAAAATTGTTTAAAAAAAATGATAAGTTCTGAACTTGGAACTTTGGCCAGCTTTAAAATGGCTTGAGCCCTAGCCTGTGTGGCTCAGTTGGTTGGGTGTTTTCTGTGCACCAAAACGCTGCCCCGCCCCCACCTGTCAGCCCAGTGGAAAATATGCAGCATAGCCATGTTTTGCGCTCTCTCTCTCTCTCTCTCTCTCTCTCTCTCTCTTCCTCTCTCCAAAAATTAATTTAAAAATCTTTTGAAAAGGGCTTGAATTCCTGCACATAAAAGAAAACCAGTTTTAGATGGCAATAGTAAATGAAATTATTTCATTTATTGAAATTTTACTTAAAAATTATAAGGAAAATACTAAAAACTATATTTTACAAAAAAAGAGAAAGATCTTCAATTAAAACACAAAATAATTGCCTGTACAATACCAAACCTTTCTAACAGTACCTAAGATTAATTGATTTAAAATTGGAAAAATTGCAAGTACTTTTCTTAAATTTGGATGATTCATGTGATATAGGACACTGTCTAGTTAGTATTTTGGGTATATTTTGTTTGAAAGGACTGCCATGCTTACAAATAAATGCCAATTCATAGCCCCCAAAAACAATAGCATAGATTTTTTTAAATATTTTTTTTTATTGATTTCAGAGAGGAAGAGAGAGGGAGAGATAGAAACATCAATGATGAGAGAATCATTGATTGGCTGCTTCCTGCATGCCCCCTACTGGGGATCGAGCCTATAACCCAGGCATATGCCCTTGACCAGAATTGGACCTGGGACCCTTCAGTCGGCAGGCCAACGCTCTATCCACTGAGCCAAACTGGCTAGGGCAATAGCATAGATATTTTTAATTATTTTACATCTGTCAAAGAAGAACCTTAGTTGGATATAAAAAAAATTATCATGATGGATGGTGCTCCAGCTGTTAAGTCAAGATTTTGGATCTGTTGAAATTTTAAAACAAGAGACTGATGTTTTTCTGGTGACTTCATATTACTTATGATACACACTGAAAATATTTGTGCTCAGTTTTCTGAAAAGCATCATGGAAACGATTGTTAAAACTGTTCAACATATACGTACAAGTTTTATGACTCATCACCAATTTATGGAACTGTTGAAAGAAGTAGACAATGAATGTAATGATCTTTTGTTTGTTGCCAAACAAAAAGTTTTACAAAGTTTTACTGTGCAGTTAACAATAACAAAAGGAGTGTTTGCCAAATATCCATTAATTTAAAAAACTGGCAATGTGATTTACATGTTTTCTTATGGATAGCACACTACATATGAATAAGATAGATGTGAAGCTCTACGGAAAGGAAAAGCATATTTATGATTTAGCTAGATAGGTATAAGAGTTTATGTTGAAATTGAAACGTTGCATGATTTAAATCAATAATATTGATTTTAGCCCTAGCCGGTTTGGCTCAGTGGATGAGAACTGAAGGGTCCCAGGTTCAATTCCAGCCAAGGGCACATGCCTGGTTGTGGACTCGATCCCCAGTAGGGGGTGTGCAGGAGGCAGCTGATCAATGATTCTCTCTCATCATTGGTGTTTCTATCTCTCTCTCCCTCTCCCTTCTTCTCTGAAATCAATAAAGAAATATATGTTTAAAAATATATTGATTTTATACATTTTTCTAACATGAAACAATATGCAGAAGATTGTAATTATAATAGACAACATTAGGTATATTGGCTGTAAAAATTGTAAGTAAACTTTGAAGAATGCTTTGTTTATATTGATGAATCTAGAATTGTTTTTCAAATAACACAATGCTTCTTTGAATTTAACATTAAGAATACTGAGTTGAGCCCTGACCGGTTTGGCTCAGTGGATAGAGCATCGGCCTGCGGACCGAAGGGTCCCAGGTTCGATTCCAGTCAAGGGCATGTACCTTGGTTGCGGGAATATCACCAGTGGGGGGTGTGCAGGAGGCAGCTGATCGATGTTCCTCTCTCATCGATGTTTCTAACTCTCTATCCCTCTCCCTTCCTCGCTGTAAAAAATCAATAAAATATATATATTTTTTAAAAAAGAATACTGAGTTGACATAAATGAGTGAATTTAACTTGTACAAATGTGGTTTTGAAACTGACATGATTTGCTTCAAAATCAATTCTTTTAAAGTTAGTTTTGTCAGTGTGGATGTAAACATTACAGGAAAATGATTTTTTGGTACTTAGTTCAGTTATGGGAAACTTTTAGGTATATTAAGACAACTTGGGTATGTAATCTTACTTTTTTCAGTTGTAAATTTTATGAAATCTAAATAGAGATTAAATACTTTTCATTAAAATATAACATCCAAAGATATGCTATAAGGGTAAAAATACATACTGGATTTCAAAGACTTAGGATAAAAAAGAGAATCTAAAATATCTCATTAATAATTTTTTTACATATTGAAAGGATAATACTCTGAATATATTGGGTAAAATAATATACATTATTAACCTCAATTTCTCCAGCTTGTTTTTATTTCATTTTTTAAAATATATTTTGTTGATTTTTTACAGAGAGGAAGGGAGAGGGATAGAGAATTAGAAACATCCATCAGCTGCCACCTGCACACCCCATACTGGGGATGTGCCCGCAACCAAGGTACTAATATATGCCCTTGACTAGACTCGAACCCGGAACTCTTCAGTCCGCAGGCCAATGCTCTATCCACTGAGCCAAACCGGTCAGGGCTTTTATTTCATTTTTTAATGTGGCTACTATATGTGGCTCTATTGGACAGCACTGCTCTGTATTAGGTTTCATAGGAGTACTTATTTGAGAATATTCCAGCACAACAAAGAAAGAGCATGGAGTAATCCTTTTATTATTTAATAAATAATCTTAATTCCAAATTTTGGGTAATTTTCTTAACATCATTGGGTAGTGAAAACCATGATGTGTCTGAGCCTTGCAGAAACTTAGCAGGGTTAGAACCTGTGTCTTTGGAGGAATAGGAGTTGCATGAGAAAAAGAAGACTCAGGTCAGATTGTGAGAAGTGTTTAAGCCATACATAGCATTTGAACTTCATTCTGTAGGCAATTGGCACTGAAGAGCTGTAGCAGGGGAGTTGTTATATCATTAGAATTGTATTCTGGAAAGATGACTATTGAAGCCTGTGGGGCATGAATTGCAGGGAGCCAGTTATTACTGTGGAGGACAGAATGAATAAAGGCCCAAATTTAGGTAATAGAATAGGGGTTCCGGGAAATGACCAAATGTATTTAAGAAAGATTTGGTGGGGAGGCAAAAGTCTGAATTGATCCAGGGTTGGGAGTTTGCAGGGACAAAGGATGAGGGTTTGAGGGCTTGAGGATGTGATAACCAACTATGAGGAGAGGACAGAAATGAGGTGAGTGATAAAGTGAGGAGGAAATAGAGTGGTCCTCAGACTGAAGGACTATTTAAAGGGCGAAGGGTATACTTTGATATGATCCAAGAATGGGCACGCTACACATATTCTGAGTGGCCGTGACTTTTACATGAACTGCCTCCTGCCCCCAGCCTGCCACAAGCATCCAGAATTATTGGAGCTAAATAGTTTAAGGAACTGAGATAGGGTGTTGGCCAAATCTCCCACAAAGAAACCGAAACTGTGGATGAGACAGGCATTGCATTCGGGTGTCAAAGTTGTTAGGAAAGGTGAGCTGCTACCTGGAGGCCTGGTAGTGAGTGATGGGGCTGGATAACGCATTAACCTCCGGGTTTTTTATTAAGCCTGTGAACAAAGAGCTGAAAGTATCAAAAAGGCAACCTTCCTGTTTTCCTCTGCTCTGCACTTTCAAAGGCTGACTGTTTCCCTGAAGTCAAGCTTGCCTGTTACCAAGACATTTAAACATGTCTTAGACTCCATTGTGTCATACACACCTCAGAAGCATGGCTTTTCTTCCTCCTTTTTAACATCTTACGTTTTCTATACATTCGCTGCTCCTTTTAAATTTATTTATTTCAGAGAGGAAGAGAGAGTTAGAAACATCAACGATGAGAAAGAATCATTGATCGGCTGCCTCCTGCAGGCCCCACACTGGGGATCGAGCCTACAACCCAGGCATGTGTCCCGACTGGGAATCAAACTGTGACCTGGTTCATAGGTCAACGCTCAACCACTGAGCCACACCAGCCAGGCTCACTGCTCTTGTTCAATATTAATTTTAAATGCACACACATAAAAGTTTCAAATAGTGTACAAGGAACACTTGTACACCCTTTACCCAGATTCAACTATTGTTGACATTTTGTCCTGTAGCCTTGTTAGTCACTCTCTCTTATTTAATTTACCCATGCATATATAATTTTCCCCAAAGCATGGATTAGTTGGAGACATTATGTCCCTTCACCCCAAATGCTTTGGCGTGTAATTCTTAAGAACAGGGACATTCTCTTATATTATCACAGTACACTGACCAAAGTCAGGAACTTTAACGTTGCTACAAGTTATTGTTTACTCAAGAGTCCTTGTTCCACTGTTGTCGATTGTCCCCATAATGACTCCTATGGCAATTTTTCTTTCCTGGTCCAGGATCCAATCCAGAATCACACATTATGATGTACTTGTAAAATCTCCTTAGTTTCTTTTTAAAAAAATAATTTTTATTTTTCTATTGATTTTTAGAGAGAGTGGAGGGGAGAGCCAGAGAGAGAGAGAGAGAAACATTGATTTGTTGCCTCAAGCCTGCAACCAAGGTACATAGCCTTGACAGGAATCAAACCTGTGACCCTTCAGTCCGTGGGCCAAGGCTCTATCCACTGAGCCAAACTGGCTGGGGCTCTCCTTAGTTTCTTTTCATCTGAAATGGTTCCTCAGCTTTTCTTTCTATTTCTTGACTTTGACATTTTTTTTTGAAGAATATAGGCCATTCATTTTGTGGAAGGTCCTTTAGTTTGAGTTTGTCTGATGTTTCTTCAGGATTAGGTTCAGGTTGTACATTTTTGGCAAGAAGACCACAGAAGCGATGTTGGGTCCTTCTCAATACATCATAGTAGGGGCACATGATGTCGGTTTGGACCGATTTGAGATCTTACTAGTTGTACAACAACGGAACTTTCTTTAGCTTTATTTTTCCCATTTGGCAGGCATCTTGCATTGCAGTGCATTTTTCTTTTTTGCACAAGCATGTTAATGGGAAGTCTCTAAATGATTTTTCATTAGTTGCAAACAGCCAAAGTGCAATAACCTGGTGTTTTTTAAGGAAGCAAGTTTAAAATAACATACATTTGCATGGCCGATGTGGCTCAGTGGTTGAGCATTGACCTATGAACCAGGAGGTTGCAGGCTTGATCCCCAGTGTGGGGGGTGCAGGAGGCAGCCGATCAATGATTTTCTCTCATCATTGATGTTTCTATCTATCTCTCCCTCTCCCATCCTCTCTGAAATCAATAAAAATATATATTTTTAAAAATAACATACATTCATTTTCACTTATGGAGCTTTTATGTCAATAGGTATACTCAGATTAAAATATACTAGTATCTACTATCTATTTCAGGCAAAAATGAGAAAACTACATATTTGTAAATAATTTAGAAAAAAATGTGATTTCAGATTATTAAAGGACAAACTTCCTGATGCAATGAACATATTTTTATTATATTTTTGAAAATCTAATTGGCTTTATTAAATGAATCATAAATTGGGCAGCATCTATCTAGCAACTAGAAAGGTGCTCCCCAATGAACATATGTTTAAAATATCAATATTCATATTTCCTTAAAGTCGAAGACCCTTATGATTAACATGCTGACATGCTAGGTAATCGGCCCTAAAACCAGAAGGAACTATGGGTTAGTGGGAAGGACTGAATTATCATGTGTGGTGTGAATCTTAACAGTAACTGCTGCATAATTAATTTAGGCAGATTCTCAGAGACTGGAGGAGGGGAGTCATGGAACTGGTGATGCCAAGAGGAAGACGCTGAGCCAAAGAAGAGTTTAAAATAAGAGCTGTGTCAACATGCATAAATTCACTTGCTTTGAAGAAGCTGCAATGGTATCCAGGAACAGGAAAAAAAAATATTGTTTTGCCTTTGCATGCCAACATGTAATCTCTCTCTTTCTTCTACTCTTTCCTTAAAACAACAATTGTCTGCATGTAGGATGAGTGTGTTTTAAATGAACCATTCAGTCCTTTTTGCCCCCTGTTCTCATGTTCAGTACGGAGCGGCAACATGATAGATTAGAAATTCTCCTGACTTTGGAGTCAGACTGACCCACGTTCTAAGCCTTGCTCTGCTTCAGACTGCCCTGTGGCCTTGAGCAGGTCGCTTGGCCTTAGTCTCTATGTCTTTAAACAGGAAAAAAACACCTTTTCTGGGTTGGGAGGCTTAGAAATGACATATATCAAGAGCTCACAGTACTTTACAAGTACTGTGGCCCCTAGTGGACATTCCATAATGGAAGTGGGACATAAGGACAGAGAAAAGGGCCCTGGCCTAGGAACTGGGGCATCATGGTCCTGGTCCCTAAGCCTTCATTTTACTATCAAGCACCTGACCTTGGGTTGCTCCCTCAAACTTTCTGGGTTTTAGTCCCATTAAGGAAGGCGTATTGGCTGGCGAGAAATACAGGTCAAGTTTGAGGGCATTAGCATGCTGCCACTAATGCAAAGGGGGAAGTTCTTCACTATACAGCTGACTGCTGTGCTGTGGGAACAGAACAAGCAAATGAGGGATCAGCTCTGTCTGGGCTGCGGTGGCATTTGAGCTGGGTCTTGAATGCTCCATTATGGGCCTCCCACTGGAGAAAGGAAGTGTTTCAGGCGAGGGCAGAACCCTAAGGGTCCGGTCAGTGAGAAGCATGGTGCTGCCATGCAGTGCAAAATGGTGGCTCACATCCAGTCCCACTGCCGTCAGCTTCTGGGACTATCTCTGACTGTTGAGTTGTATCAAAGACATTTTAAGATCGGTGAACCTTCCGTGGGCTTTGGAAATCTTTTAGCTCTACTGTAGGGAAATGGTTACTGAAATTGGAGTTGACCTCTAAATCCCCAGGTACCCACCATTTGGACTGGGCAGAGGAAAGTACCAGTTAAATATCAGTCTTAACTCATCAGTAATAACAAATACTTCCACGGGGCTATCTATGTGCCAGGCACTGTTCACTGTTCTAAGTACTCGACTTCCATTAATTTGTTTAAACCTCAGGATAACTGTATGAAAGTGGTGCTGTTGCCCTGGCCGGTTTGGCTCTGTGGATAGAGCATCATCCTGTGGACTGAAAGGTCTCAGGTTTGATTCCAGTCAAGGGCATGTACCTTGGTTGCGGGCATATCCTCAGTAGTAGGTGTGCAGGAGGCAGCTGATCGATGTTTCTCTCTCATCGATGTTTCTAACCCTCTGTAAAAAATTAATAAAATTTATTTAAGAAAAAGAAAGTGGTGCTGTTATGATACTTCCTTCACAGATGAAGAAATGTAGAAAGATTAGATCATTTGCCAAAGGTTACCTGCAACCAAATGGAATAATCAAGATAAGGATCCAAACTTTGCGCAGTGGCAGTATCAGAGCCAATGAGGTTTATCCGAGGTGCTATTATTGCTAATTGAAAAAAAAAATAAGGATCCAGGCTGGCCAACAAAAGGCCCTGCACCTAATCATTCTGTGAACTGCTCCTCTAGAGACTGCAGAAGAAAGGAATCAATCTTGTGCGAAAATAGATATTTAACTAGCACAGACAGTTGAGAATTTAGTTGCATCTTCAAACTAAATGGTGCACTCAAACAAGAAGCCAGGGCATTGCTTTTGGGACCAAAACACCCTCTATTATTTGCTTTGGTAGCACTTTTGATTGTGTCACTACTTGGGACACTTAGGTAATGCATTGCAACGATCAAGTCTCCCTCCCCTGTAATGTGCCATTCTTTGCCAGAAATGAGAGGGAAAAAGGAAGTGGGGTGGGCTGGATAGCATTTTATGTGGATAAATGAGGGCTTTGTAAAAAGGCTCAAGTGGAGGTTCTCTTAAGAAAGGCTGGCGTGGTATCTTTTCAGGGCTGAATGATGGAGCTTCAGCCTTCCAATCTTCCCTCCAAGTCAGGTTTTCTTAAACTGGAGGAACCCTTTGGGGGTGGGTGGACGTGTCTTAGGGCACTGAGAGTCTGTGGGTGAGGAGAGTCTGCAGAGTAATGGCAGGGACTGACTTGTCATCCTTTTCTGTTCTACATGCTAGTTCTAGAAAGGCCAGCAGGGATACAAATGAAGATTATGACCGGCACTTGGAGTACTGACTTGAAATGTCTTGAGGAAAGCCTTTTTTATAAATTATGTGGGGGGTTTTTTTTCTTTCTTTCTTTTCCTTTTTTTTTTTTTTTTTTTTTTGGTTAATCCTCACCCAAGGATAATTTTCTATTGATTTTTAGGGAGAGTGAAAGAGAGAGGGAAAGACAGAGAGAAACATTGAGGTGAGACAAACACATCGCCTGGTTGCCTCCTGCATGAGCCCCGACTAGGGACCGGGCCGGGGAGGAGCCTGCAACCAAGGTATGTGCCCTTGACCAGAATCAAACCTGGGACCCTTTGGTCTGCAGGCTGATGTTCTATTCACTGAGCCAAACTGGCTAGGGCTAACTTACTTTTCTTAAATAATCCTCCAGAAAATTCTACCAATGAACTCTTAAAGACCTTCTGAATGGGCTGTGGACTGCCTGGCACCCTGGAGATCAGAAATATGATGGGGAACAGAGTGGGAAGTCACAAGGGATGGTGGCCACCCTCATCTCCCTCCCCCAACACCTGATCTCATCTCAGAGAACTCGGTCTCTCTTGGGGTCTTTGGAGTGTCGACCCTGATGTTCTATTTCTCAGTTCATCTGTAAAGACACAGATGTTGAGGGCCTACATTATGCCAGGCATGGTGCCAAGCAATGGGAGTGCAAGGGTGAAAAATCAGGAGTCCCGAAGGAGCTTGGTGCCTAGGGTAGGGTGTGCCTTAATAATATCAACATTCTCATCATTGTAGCTACCTCCCATTGATCAAATGTGTCATGTGGCCCAGCCAGCATGGCAAGTGGTTGTATGTCGACCTATGAACCAGGAGGTCACGGTTCGATTCCCGGTCAGGGCACATGCCTGAGTTGCAGGCTCCATCCCCAGTGTGGGGCATGTAGGAGGCAGCTGATCAATGATTCTCTCTCATCATTGATGTTTCTATCTCTCTCTCCCTCTCCCTTCCTCTCTGAAATCAATAACAAAAATATATTTAAATATGTCATGTGTCAGATACTGCCCTCTGTGCTTATCATATGTTTATTCATTTAATCCTCACAACAGCTCTATGAGGTGGATACTGTTATGAGCTTCATTTTACAGAGGGGGGATGGAGGCACAGAGGGATTGATGAACCCGTCCACTGTCGCACAGCTAGTAAGAAGGGGGTAGGAATTCACCACAGAAACGATCTGATAAAGACAGGCAATAGCTCCAGAGAGGAGAGAGGTGGGACACCCTCTCTAGGGTCACACTTCCTGATGGGGAGGGGCGCCTGCTGGTGGGAGGCAGCAGACTCACACACCTGGCTTTGGGGAGTTATAAGAAAAGGGGGGGCAGTATGAGACAACAGCCAGGATTAGCAGAGGCAGCGCCATGAAGGAGTGAAGAGCCCGACTCTGGAGCCACCTGCCTGGGTTCAAGTCCCAGCTCTCCCGCTTTCTAGCTTCCTAACCTCTTTGCGCCTCAGTTGACTCGTTGGTAAAATGGGAATAAGTGCACCCACCTTTTGGGGCTGTCGTAAGGATTAAAGAAGTTAGTGTTTGAGGTTAAAGAATGTTTTTCTCTGGGAAAACGGTAACCATGAGGCTGGTTTCCCAACAGCCTTCAATTTTGCTCCCCCCCCCCCCGCCCCCGATTTCCCCCACACACACCTCTAGTCAACTCCCTCCCATTAGGCATTTATTTGACATTTGCTTCAGGTGAGGAAGTTCAGGTGATGAAATTCACTTAATAAATTTCTGTGCAGCTTTACCTTGAAAACCTGGTTTGGCTACAAGCTTTTTAAAAACTGAGGTAAAATTCACATAACAGCCGAACCGGTTTGGCTCAGTGAATAGAGCGTCAGCCTGCGGACTGAAGGGTCCCAGGTTTGATTCCGGTCAAGGGCATGTACCTTCGTTGCGGGCACGTCCCCAGTGGGGGGCGTGCAGGAGGCAGCTGATCGATCTCTCTCATTGATGTTTCTAACTCTCTATCCCTCTCCCTTCTTCTCTGTAAAAAATCAATAAAATATATATAAAAATGAAAAAAAATTCACATAACATAGAATTAGCCACTTTATAGTAAAACATTCACTGACATTTACTGCATTTACAATGTTGGGCAACCACCACCTGTATCTACTTCCAAGACATCTTCATCACCCCAAAAGGAAACCCATTCCCATCAAGCAGTCACCTCCCTTCTCTCCTCCCTGGACACTGGCAACCACTGACCTGATTTCCATTTCTATGGACTTAACTATTCTGGACATTTCAAATGGCTTCTTTCACACAGCACGTTTTCAAGGTCTATCTGTGCTGTAGCCTGGGTCAGAACTTCATTCCTTTTCAAGGCTGAATAATATTCTGATTATCCACTCATCACTTGATGGACATTTGGCTGTTTCCACCTTTTTTTTAAAAAGTGGGTTTTTTTTTATTGATTTCAGAAAGGAAGGGAGAGAGAGATAGAAACATCAATGATGAGAGAGAATCATTGATCCGCTGTCTCCTACACCCCCCCCCCCCCGCACTGGGGATCAAGCCTGTAACCCAGGCATGTGCCCTTGACCAGAATCAAACCTGGGACACATAAGTCCCCAGGCCTATGCTCTATCCACTGAGCCAAACCAGCTAGGGCCTCACGGCTTCCTGATTTGACAGTGGCACCTGTGGCTTTACAGTGGCACCTCCTGTTGTTTTACTTGTTTGTTTTTGTTATTTTGTTAATCCTTGCTGGAGGATATTTTTTTCCATTGATTTTTAGAGAGTGGAAGGAAGGGAGGGACAGAAAGAGAGAAACATCGATGTGAGAGAGACACATCGATTGGTTGCTTCCTGCATGCGCCCCTACTGGGGCCAGGGAATGAACCTGCATTCCAGGTGCCCTTGACCAGGAATCTAATGAGAGACCCTTTGGTTCATGGGCTGACATTCTAACCACTGTACACACTGGCCAGGGTTGTGTTTTTTTAAAAATATATATATATTTTTTTAAATATATTTTTATTGATTTTTTACAGAGAGGAAGGGAGAGGAATAGAGAGTTAGAAACATCGATGAGAGAGAAACATCGACCAGCTGCCTCCTGCATGCCCCCTACTGGGGATGTGCCCGTAACCAAGGTACATGCCCTTGACCGGAATCGAACCTGCGACCCTTCAGTCCGCAGGCCGACGCTCTATCCACCGAGCTAAACCGGTTTCAGCCTTTAAATATATTTTTATTGATTTCAGAGAGGAAGGGAGAGAGATATAGAAACATCAATGTTGAAAGAGAATCATTGAGCAGGTGCCTCCTGCACGCCCCCCACTGGGGATTGAGCTTGCAACCCTGGCATGTGCCCTTGAGCAGAATAAAACCCTTCAGTCCTCAGGCTGGCTCTCTATCCACTGAGCCAAACCAGCTAGGGCTGTTTTTTTTGTTTGTTTGTTTGTTGTTGTTTTTTAAACAAGGCTGATGCCCAGGCTGGACCTCATGGGCTGGGGTGCAAGCAGGGGTAGGCTTTAAAGCTTCCAGGTGATCTAGTGTGCAGCTCAGTTGGAAACACTGTGCCAAATATCCCAGGCCCCTCTCAGTTACACACTCTTCTTAATCAGAAATTTCATCGTGTTTAACTAGCTGGGTGAAGCCCACATTCATCTGCAAAATGGCGGGGGAGTCATCCAGATTTCTGTCAACCATTCTCACCCTAATAACTGAGGCCAGGTTTTTAAAGAAAGGAAGTGATTTCATCACAGCTGCATGCAGTGGGCAGGGAGGCAGAACGTCTCCAAGGGTCCCCAGTGGACTGGTGAAAGAGCAAAGAAAACAAAACAGTAAAACAAAGTTCTGGCTTTGATGGCAGGTGCAGCTGCTAGTGGCTGCCAGCCCCTTACCTCTCTTCACAAGGAAGGTTGGGGACAGCAGCACCATGACTGGCCTCTGGGATCTGACAGCCTGGGACAGTGTCCAGTTAGCACTTTGCCTCCCCGCTTCTGCCACCACCACCTTCTCCTTTTTAATAGAGGGATCTTTCCCGTTTTGACTTCCTTCTTCCCGGTTGGTAGTTATTATTGCTAACTGCAGGACAGTGTGGCTCCTCCTCAGAGTTTATAAAACTCGGTTGCAGCCCAGCTGGTGGGGCTCAGTGGTTGAGTGTCGACCTATGAGCCAGGAGGTCACAGTTCTATTCCCAGTCAAGGGCACATGCCCGGGTTGCGGGCTCCATCCCCAGTGTGGGGCATGCAGGAAGCAGCTGACAATGATTCTCCTCATCATTGATATTTCTCTCTCTCTCTCCCTCTCCCTTCCTCTCTGAAATCAATAAAAACACAACAACTCTGTTGCAGATGTTCAAGTTGGGCTGAATAAGCAGATGGGTCCTTGTGAGTGTGAGTTTTGGCACTAAACCTATGGTTTTTTCACCTTCAGCGCTGACTTCATTTTAGTCACTACTGGCACTGCCCTCTAGTCACACACCCCCAGGAACACACCTGGAGTGGAACACGCAGGCTTTCTTCTCCTTGCAGCGAGGGAGAACGCACACCTTGGGGCACCGTGGGGCATCACAGTAAGAGGGTGTCAGGTAGGACCACATGTAGGATTGGCCCGTATTAGGTGTTTGGGGGAGCATTTCAGGGAGCCGGCATTGCTCAGGACTGGGGGCAGGGTAATTCCATGATTGGGTGCCTTAATCAATGCCATCTGGAAGCAGGGAAGACTAGACAGAGGCTGTGATGGGGAAAGAAGCAGCAGTCACTCATTAGCCAGGATTAGGGGGTGTTTGGTGATGTCTGTGGTTGGACAAGGTTCACATTCACATGTTCTCTATGTTCAGACATGATTCTGGAGTGGTCTTTTTTTAAAATATATTTTTATTGAATTCAGAGAGGGAGAGGGAGAGAGAGAAACATCAATGATGAGAATCATTGATTGGCTGCCTCTTGCACGCCCCCTACTGGGGATCGAGTCCTGACTGGAACTGAACCTGGGACCCTTCAGTCTGAAGGCCAGCACTCTATCCACTGAGCAAAACCAGTTAGGGCATGGAGTGGTCTTGTTTTTGGCTTGCCCCCTGCTGCTCAGAGGATGGCCTTATTTGATGTGGCTACTCTGGGGGGATTGCTTATGTTCAACAGGAAAGTGTGTGGCTGCTCCAGGGCAGCAGGGGCTGCTCTGCTCTGCCTCGGGCCTCCCTTTTGGCCAAGAGCGGATGAGGTGGGTCCAGAGGACACCGATCCATGACATCCACATTTTCGCCATTGCCAAGATCTTCTTGGTTAGGAGGTTGCTTCCAGAATGCAGGCTGTAGCTGGGTCTCTCCTGGTTTTTTGTTGCAGGATTCTGGAAATTTCCAGAAACTGTAACATAAGCAATTCCATAAACAAAGGGATTATTCATCCTGTAACTAACCTTGAATCCCGGGGCCTAGATTATAAAACCCAGGCAATGAGAACAGGTTCCAGAATCCAAATAGGTACTCATAGTTCAGGAGGGGATTTAAAGAGGCCTCAATCCCTTGGTTCCTGTCCATGTCCTACCTTTAACAACCTTGCCAGGATTGTGTCATGGGTAGGTGACACATGCATTGAGGACATCCTTACGATAATTCTTAAAGCTACCCCAACGTCAGTTCCATATAGAGGCCCATTGATCTCCGATGTTCTGCACATCATGAAGCATTTTTGTTAAACTCCGCTTTTGTTATGGCTATCCGATTCGTTTGGGGCAAAGCAGCTCAAAGATTTTCACCTCCGTCTATTTTGCTTCTGCAAGGTGAGGCCCTAGCACAGCAGGACACAAGCTGCTGAGCAGGACTGGCTGCATAATTTACTGGCCCAAAGCAAAGCAAAGACACAGGGCTCCTTGTTCAAAAATTAGAGCATTAAACCAAGTACAGGCTCTTCTGAGCCCTTGACAAGGCGCCACTGCACAGGTCAGGCGCCCCAGAGGCCCACCTTGCTGCCGAGTGGGGACAGGCACACACGAGACCGGTGGAGCCACAATGCCATTGCAACGTGGCCAAGGACAACTTGTGTTCCCAGTAACCTGACTCCAGAGGAAAGCCAGAACTGAGTATCCCAGGAAGAAAGTAGGGGCTGCAGGCTGAAGGACAGAAAGCTGAGATAGAGTAGCTGCAGGCAATTGAGAACCTGGGAACCACAGAAGAAAGGAAAACACGCAGAGCCAACAGGTGGCTGTGGGTGGGGAAAAATGAATGCGGTGCTAAAAAGGGGATTCAGCTGAACCCGGTTTGGCTCAGTGGATAGAGCATCAGCCTGCGGACTGAAGGGTCCTGGGTTCGATTCTGATCAAGGGCATGTACCTGGGTGCCGGCACATCCCCAGTAGGAGGTGTGCAGGAGGCAGCTGATTGATGTTTCTCTCTCATCAATGTTTCTAACTATCTATCTCTCTCCCTTCCTCTCTGTAAAAAATCAATAAAATATATTTAAAAAAAAGGGGGATTCAGTTCTTAGTAGAATGGTGTATTGAAGGAAACTTGTGAAGACATTGCCCAGTTCTTGTAGAAAGGTGAAGGATAGTCCTAGCAGGTTTAGCTCAGTGGATATAGCGGTGGCCTGCAGACCAAGGGGTCCTGGGTTGGGTTCTGGTCAAGGGCAGGTACCTAGGTTGCATGTTCATCCCCTGGGTGCTGATCGGGGCACGTGCAGAGGCAACCAATCGATGTGTTTCTCTCACATTGATATTTCCTCCTGTCTTTCCCTCTCTCTAAAAATCAATGGAAAAATATCCTCGGGTGAGGATTAAAAAAAGAAAGAAAGAAAGGTGAAAGATTCAGCAAAACAGGACTAGTGGCTGCCTGCAGGAGAGATGAGTTTAATTACTAGGTTCTTCTGGTTTTGTGGAGGTATGAGACTTCACTGATCTAAAATTTGTCCAGCCAGAAGAGCAATTCACATGCCGAGAGGCAAGACAGACACAAAAGACTGATGGCAGGATGGAGGCATTTGCCCAGTGATTTTGTCACTGTAATAAAGGAGAGCTTTAATGCACAGCCATTGATGTTGTTTCCTTTACCACATCTTGTTGAACACCAGCCACACCAAAGTCAAAGACAAACGCGGAGCGGAAAGGTTCACTGCCAAGGATCGGAGCATCAGGGATGGAGGCGCAGTTCTAGAACCTGTAATTTCCCAGATCAACGTTAACCACAGCTATCCCGTCACTTGCTTCTCCCCCATTCCCATTTTGCATAAAAACGTGGTTAAGATGCCCAGGTGTTTTTCTAGTCGGTCCTGGAATGCAAAGCGAACCCTGGCTAATAAGAATGGCCATCATATTTCTAATGGGCTTAACTGCAGTATTGGAAGAGTTAAGAAAAAGGCGGCAGTGCAGTACTTTCAGACTACAGGGTGGATCCTAGCATTTTATTTTCTTGACTTGGCCGGGAAATAAGAGGGGCCTTGGCCTGGGGAGTGGGGGGGCTGGTCTGGGAGCAGCAGAGCGGGTGGGCCCCCCGGAAGTCATGCTGCGCTGTTTAAACCTAAGGTGACCTAACGGATGGCGGGAGCGCCCGCCCGATCCTGGGCGCGGGGCGCGGCCATTGGTGACGCACGCCGGGGAGCGCGGCGCCCACGTTTCCACCATCGCCTTAGCGAGGCCTCACCCCTGCGCTCCAAGTTCGGGGCTGCGGGCGTCCGCGCTTCCTCCCTCCCGGAGGCGGGCCCGACCCCGCCCCTGCGCCCCGGGTGGCTCCCGGCGGCCCCTCCCACCTCCTATCCTCGGCCTCCCCGGCGCGGCGCAGTCCCACCAGCCGCTGGCTGAGCCGTCGCGCGGACCCCCCGTTTCCCGCGGCCGCCTCCCCAGGCATGGCCCAGGGCCTCGCCTCACTATGGCAGCAGCACGGCACAGCACGCTCGACTTCATGCTCGGCGCCAAAGGTGAGGACACGCGGCCGCCACCTGCCCCGCCGCCCCCGCCGCCCGGAGAGCCGGGGCCCGGCGAGGCGCACGCCGCGGCCGAACAATGCGCCCTGCGGGACCATGTGCACCGGCGGCCGCGGGGGAGGCCGCGCTCCGATCGCGCCCCGCTCCGTCCCGGCCGCAGCGCGGGGCCTGGAGGGGCCGCGCCGGGTGCCTCCTCCCAGCCAAGCCTCCCTCTGGGGCCCGGGTCGCCAAGCAGCCCCCCCCACCCCCCCGGGCGGGACAGCCATGGGGCGGGGGTGCAGGGGCGGCGGCGGAGCGAGGCGTGGATGGCGCGGGGCCGCCCGCGTGACCTTTTCCTGTTTTCCGCGGCGGGTAAATTCCCCCGCGGGGATGGGGACTCCCCTCGCGGGAGCTGGGGCTGGGGAAGGACCGTTCCGCGCTTGCAGAATTCTTGGGCGACTGCGTAGGAGATGAATCCCCCGGAAAGGGACCGGCGACGGGAAAAGGAAACGATTATTATTATGTGGGGTGTTGAATGGGGCGGGCGGGGGGCGGGGGAGTGAGGTCTAGGCGCGGGAGGCTTAGAAGACCAAGAGGCGACCAGAACCGAGGGCTGAGGAAATAGGAACCGTGTGCGGGAATTATGATGGGGAGTGGTATTTTGCAGGTTTTTCTCTAGGACCTAGACTAGAGTCTAGGTAGGACGTGCTTCTAACATGGGGGGAGGGGGCGGACTGCGGGCCTGGTGTTCTGATGGCTTTTAAACCTGTGGGAGCTGTAAACTGCAATCTGCCCTTCCCTCCCGTATGCCCCTTGGAGCATCTCGTCCATATCCTGCTTTTTCAGTGTTTTCCTTGAATTGGATGGATCAGCCCTTTTTGTTACCATTGAAAACACTGACTTTCTCACGTTCTCTTCCCGATTTTCGAACTTCTGAGTACTTACTTTGCATTTTCTCCCCCAAATGAATGGATCTCTCGAAGGGACAAGACTTAATAAAGTGGGGACTGGAGGAAGGTCTAGGTTTGCGCCCTGCCCTTCATGATTGGCCCTGCATGTGACTTTGGCCTTGTTTCTCCTCCTGAGTCTCATCTCCCCCCTGGTAAAAAAAGAAAATGGGGTGGCGGGAGAACAGTGCAGATTTCATAGGGCTTTTAATATTAAGGGAGTTGCCATAAACCACTACAGGTTGCTAAGTAATCTCATTGTATTTGGGTGGTCTGGAAGTGCCCTGGAGAAAACAAAGCTTTTTTTAGTTCCCACATTTCTTAGGTGAGGACGGAGGGAAAGGAGACTGCTGGGAAGAATCCAGAGGTAAAATGGTGATTGGGGAATGTAGCTGGTGGGGTGTGAGATAGCTAAGGTTTTGTCGAGTAGTCACCCTGCCAGCTAAAGCTGATAGTGAAGATTGTAGCATACTCAGTTTATTTATATATATATTTTAAAATACCTATATTTTTATTGATTTCAGAGAGAAGTGAGAGGGAGAGAGAGAAACATCGATGAGAAAGAATCGTTGATTGGCTGCTTCCTGCAAGCCCCAGCCACTGGGGCCCGAGGCCGCAACCCAGGCATGTGCCCTGACCAGGAATCCAATCGTGATCTGGTTCATAGGTCGATGCTCAACCATTGAGCCATACTGGCCAGGCTGTAGCATACTCAGTTTAGAGGTGAGGAGGTTGAGTGAGGATGGAGGAAGGAATACCTAGCTGCCAAGAGGTGAGGTTACCCTGTGGTAAGCACCTGTGAGCACTCACCTGTATTTAGCATGAGTTTCTAGGCTTTCAGTTTAATTCGGATGTTGCCTGCTGAAATGATGGCTGGTTCTGTGTTGTGTTGTAAAAGTGGGGGAAAACCTTCACATAACTGTATGAAGAAAAAGGGAGAGAACTTGAACATTGCCTGACACTGGCCAGAGAGGAAGAGAGAACCATGGATGTGCACTTTGGAAGGGAGCAGCAGAAACTGGCAGGTTCAGAGTTGGCAAGGTGTGAAAGTGACATCTAAATAATTGAGTTGTGCAAAAAGAAAATAAAGTAAAAAAGATCGAGGCGTATTCCCAGCCATTTATTCTTAATTCCCAGCCTGCTCTGCTAATCTTTTAAGTTGAGAAAGTTTTGATGGCACGGTGAAGAACATTCTACAAAGAAATAATTCTAAGGAAGGGATGTGTGTGTATGCATGCATCTATGTTAGATCTTGAATCCCTACATGAGTGTTTCGGCAGTAAGAGAAGCCTGATTCTTATTGTATTCCCCCCATCATTTGATATGGGAGGGAGGCATGTCACCCTCTCTTGTCAGTAGGTATCCAAACTTGTAAAACAAAGGGGCCTGGCTAGACCAGGCTCTTCTCAGTTCTTTTGGTTTTCATTAAAGGGCACTTTATGAGAGATCTACCACCTGTGAGGTCTCCAAAAACATTTAATTGATAATAATGAGTCCAAATACACGACTCTTGGCACGAGTATTGGATGTGACTCAAGGGTGAGTCAAAGCCTGTGGAGCCTTGATTTATGTTCTCTTTCCCATTTGTCAGTATTTTTCCCTAATCCTACAGTTCTATGATGTGATTTTAATGGAATTAAGCTTGAAGCATATAGAGTTACGTTACTGTGATTTCATGTAACTTGGTTACCAGTGCAAGCCAGGAGTACACAGCAGCCACTGGCCACTAAGGGCACTTTTACTGGTAAGTTGGGCCTGGTGATGCCTTTTGAGCATGCTGGCTGATGAGGTAACCCGGAAACTTTAATGTTTGCTAAAAAAAAAAAAAAAAAAAGGCTCATCTTTGGTCATCTTGCAAGTGAAGTACTGGACTCTGAGGACTCTTGAGCCCAGAAAACATTTTGTGATTTCTCAAGCTGAGAGGATAACAAGGATAAACATGTTCTGTGTTTGTATAGTTTAAGGATCTCTATACCGGTGGAGGATACCTTGCTTGTTTCTAGTTGTACGTGCTAGGCAGCCAGAATGCAGGTAAACAGAGGTGCCCTTTTAGAGCACAGTCTCTGGTTGGCCAATTAGCCCTGGAAGGTCTATCAATTCTTTTGATGTTCATCTTCCCCCTAGGCTGGGAGCATCTTTGAAGGCAGATCTCTAGGGTCTGTATTCTGGAAACGGTTCTGGAACATCATAGATGTTTGATAAGTGCTGGTTAAGTGGGCCCTATGGGTGTTATGGTAAAAGTGGAAAGCTAGCGCAAGTCCATTAGGGGAAAAGAAGGCCCATATTTACATTAATTAGAATTGAGGATGAGTCCTGAGTGGGAAAACCAAGTTTGTCTTTTGGACCACTGATCTATACTTTATATAGCAGGGGAAAAAGTGACTGCATCACTCATTCATGAATTTGTTTCATCATAAAAATCTTGTTTATAATAAATTAAGAACGGAAGGTTTAGGCTAGGGGTTCTTAACTTCTCGTGCCTTTGACACCCTCATAAGGGAAGCCTGTGGAGCTCTTCTCAGAACAAGAATTTTAAAGGTATAAAAGAACCCAATTCTTTAAAATGCAACTTGCAAATTAAAAAACAGAACAAAATATGTGGCATAGTAACATGTGCTTCTTTAGTAACACATTAAATAACATGACCTAGCAGCAGGCCATAATTTCGAAGTAGAGTGGAGAAAATTTATATAAAAGTGGTGATGTGGTAAGAAAACCTGTGATTTTATTGGTGACAATGGCCAGATGTAGTTGATAACGTGTGTTTTTATTTTATTTATTTATTTATTTATTTATTTATTTTAAAAAATATATTTTATTGATTTTTTACAGAGAGGAAGGGAGAGAGATAGAGAGTTAGAAACATCGATGAGAGAGAAACATCGATCAGCCGCCTCCTGCACATCTCCCACTGGGGATGTGCCCGCAACCAACGTACATGCCCTTGACCGGAATCTAACCTGGGACCCTGCAGTTCGCAGGCCGACGCTCTATCCACTGAGCCAAACCGGTTTTGGCAACGTGTGTTTTTAGCAGTATAATTGAAGAACATGATAAATCTTGATTCATAAAAAGTAAGGGCGTGTATTTTTTCCCATCCAAGTTCACTGCCCCCCTCCCCCTGAAGTGTGTCTCTTGGCCTCTTGGGAGCCCATGGACTCAGGTACAGATCCTCTAGGACAGTGGTTCTCAACCTTCCTAATGCCGCGGCCCTTTAATACAGTTCCTCATGTTGTGGTGACCCCCAATTTCATTGTTACAAATTGAACATCATTAAAGCATAGTGATTAATCACAAAACAATATGTAATTATATATGTTTTCCGATGGTCTTAGGCGACCCCTGTGAAAGGGTCGTTCGCCCCCCAAAGGGGTCGCGACCCACAGGTTGAGAATCGCTGCTCTAGGAGCTAGAGAGAACCGGACTGCCATTTCTGTATATTGTTTTGTTTTTTAAGGAGGTTGTTTCCACTCAAGGCCAGAGCTATAAGTGGAAGTCCCTGGTTGTTCTTCAAAACAACTCTTTGAACATGTAAAAGCTAATATTTATGAAATGCCTTCTTGGCTAGGCATTGCATTGCAAATTACTTTATGTAATCCTCACAACAACTTTTTGGTAGGTCTTGTTATCTCCATTTTAAGATGAATCAAGGGGCCCATTGAAGTTTTCCTCTTACTGGTGGGGTGGGTAGCTGGGATTCAAAGCTACGTCTGTTTGATTCCAAAACCTTTGATAATTCAACAACTGGGAAGCCTCAGTTTAAGGCAGTGATTCTCTGCAGCCCTGTCCCCCTCTTCACCCACCCCCAGGGATGTTTGGTGGTATCTGGAGACATTTTTGGTTGTCACAGCTGGGGAGAAGCAGGTATGCTGCTAAACATCCTACAGTGCACAGCAGCCTCCTGGCCCCCAGCATTGGCAGCACAAACTGTCAATAGTGCCGGAGTAGAGAACCCCATTGAAAGTTCTAACTATGGCTGTAGCAGTCAGTGGGATGACACACCATTAGCAAAATTCCCCTGGTTCTTTTTTCTTTTTTTAAAATATATTTTTATTGATTTCAGAGAGGAAGGGAGAGGGAGAGAGAGATAGAAACATCAGTGATGAGAGAGAATCATTGATCGGCTGCCTCCTGCACGCCCCCAACTGGGGATCAAGCCTGCAACCTGGGCATGTGCCCTTGACCGGAATCCAACCCAGGACTCTTTGGTCTGCAGGCTGTCGCTCTAGTCACTGAGCCAAACCGGCTAGTGCTGCCTTGTATTTGTTTAGCTGCTTTCTGGTGGAAGTATATGGCCATCTGGTGTTTAAAATAGCTGTAAGTTACTACCTCAACAATCCAGTTTTAAGTTCATCAAGTGTTTTTGTTATTCAAGAGTAGAAAAAGCTTTCCCCTTATCCTCTCAGCATTATCATGAACCCTTGTACACACTATGATAAACAACACACCCCTCCTCCCCACTTTAATTTAACAATTAAGCCTGGGGAGGGATGCCTGGAAGTGGGAAAATGCCCGCTAGGGTTCCACTTTAGATTGAATCATACTTTGGGAGGGGACAGAGTTCCTAGAATTAGCCGGTTTTAACCAGTTTTCTCTCAGTAGTTCTGATGTTGATTAAGTAGGTGAACTGCCATAAAAAAATCCTCATTTAAAAGTAAAACCCTTTGCCAAAACCGGTTTGGCTCAGTGGATAGAGCGTCGGCCTGCGGACTGAAAGGTCCCAGGTTCGATTCCGGTCAAGGGCATGTACCTGGGTTGTGGGCACAGCCCCAGTAGGAGATGTGCAGGAGGCGGCTGATCGATGTTTCTCTCCCATCGATGTTTCTAACTCTCTATCTCTCTCCCTTCCTCTCTGTAAAAAATCAATAAAATATATTTATAAAAAAATAAAAATAAAACCCTTTTTTTGCATAACCGCTTGGACACACAATAGGGTGGTAGAGGCCTGGGGCAGGGGGGGCGCGGGCTGGAGGGGGTCAATGGGGGGAAAAAGGGGGACTTATGAATACTTTCAGGAATAAGGATTAAAAAAATATATACTGTACTATGCACGTAACAAACAAACAAAACAAAACCCTTGCCCTGCCGGGTTGGGCGGAGTATCTGCCTGTGCACCCTGAATGGAAAGGTGGAGGGTTGATTCCCTGTCAGGGCACATACTTGGTTGTGGGTTCGATCCCTAGTCCGGACACATTTGGGAGGGAACGGGTTGATCTCTCTCTCTCTCTCTCTCTCTCTCTCTCTCTCCCTCCCCCTCCGCCCTCCCTCTTTCCCCCTGTGTATAAAATCAAAACAAAAAACCCCCTTGTGTCAGAAGCATTTGAGGCACCCGCCCACCTCAACCGCAATCAGCAAGTCTTGAAGTAACCACTACACTCTCTCACATTCCTTGCTCACTTTTTTTCCTGGCTCCAGTCCTTGGCCACAATCTCCCTACTTGTCTCCATTTTGAGGAAGGGTTCGGTCATCAGGAACTCAACGGATCATTTTCCCCTTACCCATTTTAGAACCCCCTTGAGCGTCCTCATTGTCCTCTAGATAAAGTCAAACTCCTTATCAACATTTATTTATTTATTTATTTATTTATTTATTTTCCTTATCAGCATTTACAAGGCCCATTTCTACCCAGTTCTCATCCCTGAACACACACTTCAGTCTCACACTCCTTGTGCTCCCCCCAAGTAGCCTGGACTCAGAATTGAAAGCTTTGGGGGAGGCGGGGTTTGACCTTTAGGTATTCATTCTCTGGGACCTTAAGTGTATTTGAAAATGTACTGTGGACTGTTTGCGGGGAGGCCCGCATTGGAGTCTGCCTTTATTTAACATGCTCTTTGGCTTTTTGGGGATTTTTTTTAACTGCTGTCCGCCAACTCTGCAATAGATTCTTTTTTTTTAAATTTACGTTTCTTTTATTTATTTATTTTTAAAAATATATATATTTTTATTGATTTCAGAGAGGAAGGGAGAGGGAGAGAGAGATAGAAACATCAATGATGAGAGAGAATCATTGATTGGCTGCCTCCTGGCACGCCCCACATTGGGGATCGAGCCCGCAACCCAGGCATGTGCCCTTGGCCAGAATCGAACCCAGGACCCCTCAGTCCGCAGGTTGACGCTCTACTCCCTGAGCCAAACCCGCTAGGGCAATTTACGTTTCTTGTTGCAAGTATTGCAGATGTCCCCCTTCCCCCCCCATTGACCCGTTTTAGCCCCCTGCCCTTCCCCTCCCCCACCATGTGCATATATGTATACATATATATATATACACACACACACACATATATATACACATGTGTGTGTGTAATATATATATATATATATATATATATATATATATATATATATATATATATATATATATATATATATTACACACACACATACACCCACACACACACTCACATATACACACATTCTTTGGTTACTCTTCCACCGCCTCTTCCACTCCCCTCGTCAGTCTGTTCCATGCTATTATGTCTCTGGGTCCATTGTGTTCAACAGAATAGATTTTATTTTAAAAAATGTGTTCTTACTGATTTTTAGAGAGAGAGGAAGGGAGAGGGGGAGAGAAACATCAGTGAGAGAGAAAAACGGCAAACATCAATCGGCTGCCTCCTGCATGCCCCCTATTGGGGATTGAGCCTGCAACCCAGGCATGTGTCCTGATGAAGAATCCAGCCGAAGATCTCTTGGTGCATGGGACACGCTCAAACCAACTGAGCTACACTGGCCAGGGCTACAATAAATTCTTAATTGCACCGATTATGCTCTATTTGACTCCAGGCTGAATAATTGCACATTGCTGGGAATTCGTTTTGTGAGCTCGCCATTAAAAATTTGTATAGGCCCTGGCTGGGTAGTTCAGTTGGTTAGTGCATCGTCCCAGTATGCCAAGGTTGCTGGTTCTATCCTCGGTCAGGGGACATATAAGAATCAAACAATGAATGCGTAACTAAGTGGAACAACAAATTGATGTCTCTGTCTCTCTCTCCCCCTTCCTCTCCCCCCTCCCTCCTTTCTTTTTTTTTTTTAAATATATTTTATTGATTTTTTACAGAGAGAAAGGGAGAGAGATAGAGAGTTAGAAACATCGATGAGAGAGAAACTTCGATCAGCTGCCTCCTGCACATCTCCCACTGGGGATATGCCCGCAACCCAGGTACATGCCCTTGACCGGAATCGAACCTGGGACCCTTCAGTCCGCAGGCCGACGCTCTATCCACTGAGCCAAACCGGTTTCGGCCCCTCCCTCCTTTCTTACCTTTCTTCCTCCCCTCTTCGCTCTCTCTATAATCGATAAAAAATTTTCTTTATGAACCACGATTCACTTTCGAGTGTAGTTCCAACCGTATACCCATTCCTTGAAGTCTGCAGAGGTCAAATATGATAAAATGGTTTGTGTTAGTTCTTATTTGGTAGTTCTCTAGTGTTTTACATGAGGGGATGACAGCTGTTATCAATTCTTAACTCCATAATCCAGGCATTAGGGATGATCCCCAGCCCAGCTGACAAGAGATAGGCATGTTTTCAAGTACTGTAATCTGAAGCCCTGCCTGTGATGTTTCTGGAGAGCAGCTTTCCAGTTCAATGTCTAATGGTTTGTCTGGTGGGTTTTTGGGGGGTAGGGGGCGGTTTTATTTTGCAGCGGAGGAGTTATCAATTTGGAATCTTCTTTGAATCCCCTTAATTGTATAATGAAATTGGCTGTTTGAATGGGCTCTCAGGTCTTTGCTACCTTCTTGGGAGACAGAC
Organism: Myotis daubentonii; assembly: GCF_963259705.1. Lineage (NCBI taxonomy): Eukaryota > Metazoa > Chordata > Mammalia > Chiroptera > Vespertilionidae > Myotis > Myotis daubentonii. Next base: position 126,786,150 of record NC_081861.1, on the reverse strand, counting down.
TGAAGTGCTCTGGTCTCTCATAGCTTTGAAAACTTAGAGCTTCTGGCGTCAGACTTGACACCCGGGTAAGGCTTTAGGATTGGAATTGAGACCACCACGGTTATACTAACCCTTGGTAGGTAAGGATTAGTTAGAAAGTTACTGGATTGTGGTTGGGTGTCTGTTTAAAAATGTGTTCAACGAAGCTATTATTGAGTTTAGGTTTTGCAGCCTTGGAGCTTCCGGGCGTTTTAATCCACCATTTCACTGCAGTTGTAACCTAAGCCTGCTGGTGTGCCCGGCGGCTCCAACCACCATTTCATGGTCGTTTAATTACAGGCTCAGTTCTTTTGAGAAGTTGGGAAACCTCCTCAATTGGATCTGCAAACCAAGTATGTAAACCATTGCACAAATGCTCTTTTTAAACCCTTACAAGTAGGCACTTTTCCAGACCCCAGAAAAAACAACTGTGGGGCCCTAAGTTGTGGTGGGCCTGGATTTCGTTAAACGGATACTGTCCTCTGTGTTCTGGAAGGAGCCACTGAGCTGGTGCATAGTTTTGATCAAATGCATTTATGTGCTAAGCCGCAAACTCAAAAGGAGCCGGTATGAGCCCGCAAGTAGCATGCTCTGGATTCCTGAGTTGACTTGACCCGCCAGGTAGTTTCATTTACACCTTAATTTCTGTCTTTGCATGAAGGCTCTAACGATACCCAAATCCCACACACTGTGTTGTTGGGTGGGATGTCCAATAAAATGTTTGGAAGCGTGTCAAATGGTACATAGAATACGTAACACTAATTGCAATACTTAGGGCTGAGTACCTTGAAATCGTGCCAGTGGATAAAGATGCTCAGTTATAAAGAGGTGTGAATTTAACGTACAGAAATACAAGGAAAGTTCTGCTGGCAAAGATAGAGGCAGAAAGAATTGGGGTGGGCATGTGATGTGAAGGTTGATCTACTTATATAAAGGACCTCTTTGAGTTAGTAAAGCAGAATTTTAAAAAGACACTTTGATTTTTAAAATATGACTTCATTGGATTTGTGTGGCATGATTTTGTTTTTCTAGAATGGGAATTTCTGCAGTGAGAACCCTGACCAGTTTCTAGGATCTTGTTATATTTCACCAAATTGTCTCTTCCGAAGGACTGCAGATCATAGTGGTCAAGCCAGACTGATAGGCTAAGGGGCCTTCTGAATTTCTAGAGGTGAATATAGAATGCATCTCAAACTTGGTTCAAAATGCGACCCCTTTTTCTTAGAGTGGTTTTCAGGACCCGGGCCTTCGGTCACGCTTTGGGAAGCAGTAGTGGTGTAGGTTTTAGAAATAGTTTAAAACTGGAATTTTTGAACTACATAATGCTGCAGCTGGTTTATGTGGCACCGTTGGTTGAGAGTTCTGAGGAAGAGGGTTATAAGTGTGTTTGTCTAAATGTTTGATGTTCCTAAGTGGGTTTAGTCTAAGTTGGAGAGAGAGAAAAGGGCTTACCATCAGTTGATTCCCTTTGGTATGGAGTGCAAAAATATGATAGGACTTTTTTTTTTTTCCAAAGCATTTTGTGAATGTTAAATTGTTAGTGGATTTCCTGTGTGTGTGTTTTTTTCTTTGAATAAAGACCTGGCAGTTTACTTGAAGAAACTGCAGAAGCTGTTCAAGTAATGGTTCATGCATTTGTCTTTTTACATAAATTTGTTTGCTTTAAAAGCTACTCGTTTTAGACTATATATAGGATGTAGGTAGGGGGAAACCCAGATCTGGAATCCTATCACCAGTAGATGATCACTGTTGATGTTTAGTGTACGGGACCAATAAGCCATGTTCTTGTTGCATGTATAACTAGGGAAGGCAACGCAATGTCTTAATTAAAAGTACTAGATTTTCGCCCTAACCGGTTTGGCTCAGTGGATAGAGCGTCGGCCTGAGGACTGAAAGGTCCCAGGTTCGATTCCGGTGAAGGGCATGTACCTTAGTTGCGGGCACATCCCCAGTAGGAGATGTGCAGGAGGCAGCTGATCGATGTTTCTCTCTCATCGATGTTTCTGACTCTCTATCCCTCCCCCTTCCTCTCTGTAAAAAAATCAATAAAATAATATATTTTTAAAAAGTACTAGATTTTGGAGCATGACAGCTTGAGTTGGAATCCTGGTTGTACCACCACTGTGATGTTGGGCATGTTCTGTACCTCTCTGGCTTACTTGGCTGGCTACTTTAGTTACAGGATTAAATAACACCAGGGAGAGTGGACATCCTTGCCTCACAACCATTCAGTCTGTTACCATTGAGTATGATGCTAGCTGTGGGGTTTTTGTTGAGGACCTTTATCAAGTTATGGAAGTTCCCTTCTATTTCTTTCTTTTAAAAAAATACTTTTATTAATTTCAGAGAGGAAGGGAGAGGAGAGACAGAAACATCAATGATGAGAATCATTGATCGGCTGCCCCCTGCATGTCCCCTATTGGGGATTGAACCCATATCCCAGGCATGTGCCCTTGACAGAAATCTAACCAGGGACCCTTCAGTCCACAGGCTGATGCTCTATCCACTGAGCCAAACCAGCTAGGGCTATTTCTATTTTTCTGTGAGTTTTATTTTGAATGTCACATAACGTTTCTTGCATCATTTAATATCATGTGATTTTTCTTCTGTAGCCTATTAATATGGTGCATTACATGGAGCTTTAAAAATATTGAACCTGGAATAAATCCTGGAATGGCTGCTTATCATTATTATTATTATTCACCATTGAGGACAGTTTTTACATTGATTTTTAGAGAAAGTGGAAGGGAGGGAGAGTGAGGGGGGGAGAGAGAGAGAGAGAGAGAGAGAGAGAGAGAGAGAGAAACATTGATGTGAGAGAGACACATCTATTGGCTGCCTCCTGCAGGTGCCCTAGTTGGTTGGGGCAGGGAATTAAACCTGCAATCCAAGTAGTTGCCCTTGACTGGGAATTGGACTTGAAACCCAGGCTGGCCAGGGCTAATTATTGTTTTATGTTGTGGAAATTTTACTTGTTAAGGATTTCAAGGATTTGCCCAGGATTTGTTAAGGATTTTTGTGTTTATAATTCTGGCGGATATTGGTCTGGTCTGGAAGTTTCTTTTGGGGTCATTTGTGGTTTTGTGTTAGGATAATGGCTTCATTAAAATGAACTGGGAGGAGTTCGCTCCCTTTTTATTTTCTGGAAGAGATTATGTAGAATTGGTGTTAATTCTTTTTTAAATGTTTAGTAGAATTCTCCAGTGAAACCATCTGGCCTCGAGATTTTTCTTTTTTTCAGTTTTAAAAATTATACTTTCAATTTCCTTGTTAGTTAGAGGGCTGTTCAGATTATCTCTTTCATATTGGCGAATTAAAGGAATCGGCCCATTTCCTTCTCAACTTGTCAAATTTATTTGTGTAGAGTTGTTTGCAGTATTCCCTTATTATCCTTTTGGTGTTTGTAGTGATCTCTGTTGTTTATCCCTAATATTGGCAATTGTGCCTTTTCTCTCTCACTTTTTTTTTTTGTCAGTCTTGCTCAAGTTTGTCTATTTTATTACTTTTTTCCCTCAAAGAAATCTTTTTGCTTCATTTTTTTCAAGTTCATTGATTTCTGCTATTATCCTTATTATTTCCATCCTCTCTGTTGGGTTTACTTTTTCTAGGTTCTTGAAGTAGGAGCACAGATTAGTGAGTTGAGACTTTAAATATTCTCAATCTGTAGTGTGGGGTTTCTGTTAGCTGCTAACATCACTTCCATGTATTCTTAAAAAACAGCAGGGGCCTCGCCAGCATGGCTCAGTGGGTGAGTGTTGACCTTTGAACCAGGAGGTCACGGTTCGATTCCCAGCAGGGCATATGCCTGGGTTGCTGGCTCCATCCCAAGTAGGGGGTGTGTAGGAGGCAGCCGATCAATAATGTCATCATTGATGTTACTATCTCTCCCTCCCTCTCTGAAATAAAAAAAAAATAGATTTTTTGAAAAAAAGCTGGGGTCCTAATTATGTAGGTTATTAGCTGGTCCCCACCCCCACCCCCGCCTCCCCACATTTAATAATATTCCTCAGATTTTAAGAACATCGCTTCTGGAAATTCAGGTTGTAGAATTACAGCTAAAAGTGTCCCTATGCCTATTGGTTAGAAATTTAAAGCTGAAAACACTTTATACCAGGAGTCAACCAACTAAGGCCCTGGGCCAAATCCTGCTCTCTGGCCTATTTTAGTATGGGCCTCCAGCTGAGAATAAATTTGGCATTTTTAAAGGGTGGTAAAACACATGTAAACACACATTTGTGACAGAGAACTGCTTTGGCCTGCAAAGCCTGAAATCTTTCCTATGTGGCCCTTTACAGAACAAGTTTGCCCCGCGCTGCCTTTTCGCGAAGTCCCATGGCCTGCTTCAGAGCCATCTGCAAAAATTTACCAGTACGGATTCCCAGGCCCCGCATGGCCTTTTTCTCATCTGGAATCCATCTGCTCACAGGCCCCGCTCCGTGTCTGAGTTCTGACTTGTGTCCTTTGTCTTTCATCTCTGTGCTGTTCTGTGGTCACGCTTCATTGTCCAGTGCCCTCTAGGTGCTGACTAATCTCGGAGGTCCATTCTGAATGTCTTCGCTGAGTCAGCCCTGGTCAAAGTCAGAAGGGACAGTGCCGGCGCCTCAGGATCAGCTCTGATAGAAAGGTGAAATCTGACATCACAAAGTGCAAACTCCTTTATCTCTGCAAATGCTGTTTTTTGTCATTAATCCTCACCTGAGGATATTTTTCCATGGATCTTTTTTTAGAGGGAGTGGAAGAGAGAGGAAAAGACAAAGAGAAACATCGATGTGAGAGAAACACCTCGATTGGTTGCCTCCTGCATGTACCCCCACTACCAGGTCCCGGGCCTAGGAGGAGCCTGCGACCAAGGTACATGCTCTCAACCGAAATTGAACATGGGACGCTTTGGTCCGCAGGTCGACGCTCTATCCACTGAGCCAAACTTGCTAGAGCTGGAAATGCTATTTTTTAAAAATATTTTTTATTGATTTCAGAGAGGAAGGGAGAGGGAGAGAGAGAGAATAGAAACATCAGTGATGAGAGAGAATCATTGATCAGCTGCCTCCTGCAAGCCCCCTACTGGGGACAGAGCCGGCAACTTGGGCATGTGCCCTTGACCGGAATCGAACCCGGGACCCTTCAGTCTGCAGGCTGAAGCTCTCTATCCACTGAGCCAAACCAGTTAGGCCAGGCTATTTTATTTTTGATTCACAGCCCGGCATAGAAACTTGGCAGAAACCCTAGAATTGTTTATGGAAACATAAATGGTCATAGGTCCGACCTGTGAAGGATTCTGTCCACCTAAAGTTCGTGGGAAGAGAGCTGGATATTCCTGCTACTGGTTAGTGCTCCTCCCTGGATAGGAAAAGCAGCAGTCCCACAGTTACTACTTTGGGAAAGAAATCTGTTCTGGGTCGAGCTGAAGGGAACCATTGCTGTCTGACCTCAGGCCAGCCTGGAACTTGTTCTCATCCGCTGCCCTGTGACAAGAGGGTATAGCCCAGTGATGGCGAACCTATGACACATGTGTCAGAGGTGACACGCGAACTCATTTTTTTGGTTGATTTTTCTTTGTTAAATGGCATTTAAATATATAAAATAAATACCACAAATATAAGTCTTTGTTTTACTATGGTTGCAAAGATCAAAAAATTTCTATATGTGACACGGCACCAGAGTTAAGTTAGGGTTTTTCAAAATGCTGACACAACGAGCTCAAAAGGTTCGCCATCACTGGTATAGGGAGAGGTGGCAGGTAGCAGCTGGGACCCCTTTCACACCTCATGGTGGACTCCAGATGGCAGTTTTCAACTAAAGGTAAGGGCTGGTCATATTTCCTGGCTCAGGTACCTTAAGTCTTCTCCTGTTCTCTAACCTCAAGCCCTACACGTCCCCTCTTGCCGACTGGCATGTCCGTTTTATGATGCTACGGGGCCTGCTTTTCTGTCACACCTTTCACTTCTTCCTGTTGGGATGCATGAAGTCCCTAGAGAGGGCCCTTTATGGCCTTGACCTTGTCTCTGCCTCCTCCCTGGGTGATTGTCCCCTTTTCTCTTGCACAGCTCTGGCCTGACTTTACTCCTTCCTCGTGTCTGAAAAGATGTCCCTTAGCCCATGGAGTCCGAGCATGCCTTATGTTGCTCGAATGATTCCTTCTGGGAGAGGGCAGGTGGCCCGGTGTTAGCATCTCCTGATCACAAACTGTTACCTCCCCTCCCAAATGAAAGCCAGGTTTTTGCATAATCTCCCCTTTCTGTACCTTATTTATTTAAAATATATTTTTATTGGTTTCAGAGAGGAAGGTAGAGGGGAGAGGGATAGAAATATCAAAGGTGAGAGCGAATCATGGATCGGCTGCCTCCTGTTTGCCCCACACTGGGGATTGAGCTCACAACCCGGGCATGTGCCCTGACCGGGAATCTAACTGTGACGTCCTGGCCCATAGGTAGACACTCAACCACTGAGCCAAAGCCAGCTGGGCCTCTGTGCCTGTTTTTTTTTAAAATTTTTATTGATTTCAGAGAGGAAGGGAGGGAGGGAGGGAGGGAGGGAGAGAGAGAGGAGAGAGAGAGAGAGAGAGAGAGAGAGAGAGAGAGAGAGAAAGAAACATCACTGATGAAAGAGAATTATTGATCGGCTGCCAACTGCATGCCCTCTACTGGGGATCGAACCTGCAACCTGGTCATGTGCTCTTGACTGGAATTGAACCCGAGACCCTTTAGTCCGCAGGCCAATGCTCTATCCACTGAGCCAAACCAGCTAGGGTCCTGTGCCTTATTTTTAACTCTTGGCTAGCCTCTCACATGGGCTTAACTAAGAATGTGAGGACCGTAGAGTTTGAGCCACTTGACAACTCCATGGAGGTGCCACCCTCTCTGTGCTGATTGAGGATTGTGGAGGAAACAGGTTTAGCAGGAAGAAGAGGGTACGGTACTGTATTAGTGTTTGGATTCCAAACTAAGGATGGATTAGGATTGTGTATTGTAAATTATATTTTTATAAACCCTCCTTTAATTTTGTAGGAAGATTGGCTCCTGGAATCCCTGGGTTGGTGTTATTTTAATGTAGAACGAGGCTCCTGTCCCTTTTCCAGTCAGTGTTGGGGATGATGGGAAATGCCCCTTTAACTGCCCTCCTGCAGCGGGAAGGGGAAGGCCCAGCTGTGAAATAATTAGCAGCACATTTACAATATGCCAAGTGTACTGGAATGTGAGTTTTAAGAAGTGGTCATTGTGCTGGTACTGCAAACAGTCCCATATGGTTTTCCTGAATGTACATTTGCCTAGAAAGAACTTGGTTACCTCTGTGTCGGGTTGTATGGCTCCCAATCTAACTTAAGTGGGCCTTTTTCTTTTTTTCTATAGTTATTTTTTCCTGGTAAAGTTGTCTTCTCAATGAACATCAGAAATTGCTCTGAAAATAAGCCCTCCATATTGTTTGTCATTGTCCCTTTCTGTATTTTGCAGCCCCACCTCAGTGTTGTAAGTTTATTTTTTGGGATAAAATTGCCATTTAACATTATACTGGCTTCGGGTGTACAATGTGATTTGATATTTGCGTATATTGCAAAATGATAACCACAATAAGTGAGTTAACATTCATCATGACACAGTTACAATTTTTTATCTTGTGATAAGAACTTGTAACATCCACTCTCCAGGCAGCTTTCAAATATACAATATAGTGTTATTAACTACTAGAGGCTCGGTGCTTGAGATTTGTGTACTGGGGGGGGGGGTCCGTCAGCCCAGCCTGTGTCCTCTTGCAGTCCGGGACCCCTTGGGGGATGTCCCCCAGGGATCAGACCTACTAAGCTGGCAATCAGACATCCCTCTCACAGTCTGGGGCTTGCAGTCCAGAACCCCTTGCTTCTTACTGCCTACCTGGAGCTGAGGCGGGAGAGGCTCCTGCCACCGCCACTGCACTTGCCAGCCGTGAGCCCGGTTTCTGGCTCAGTGGCGCTCCCCCTGTGGGAGTGCACTGACCACCAGGAGGAAGCTCCTGCATTGAGTGTCTGCCCCCTGGTGGTCAGTGCACATCATAGCAACCGATCTGCCGTTTGGCCGATTTGCATATTATGTTTTTATTATATAGGACTAGAGGCCTGTTGCACGAAGAGATTCGTGCAAAAAGCCTTCTCTTCTCCTGGCTGCCAGCACAGGTTTTCCTCCGGCACCCGGGACCCAGGCCTTCGCTCCAGCTGGAGCCGCCTTCAGTCTTCCGTCTTTGCTGCCCCGGCTTGCCTTCAGTCTTCCCTCTGCCTCTTGGAGCTTACGTATGCAAATTAACCGCCATCTTTGTTAGCAGTTAATTTGCATATCGTGCTGATTAGCCAATGGGAGGGAGGCATAGCGAAGGTATGGTCAATTACCATGTTTGTCTATTATTAGATAGGATAGTCACCATGCTGTACTTTGCTGCTGTGATTGAACTGAGGCACTGGTAGGAAAGTCATCTACAGCACCTGGGACAGTGCCCGTACACAGCAGCCACTCAGACACTTGCTATTTGGAGATGGATGGTGACTGGTGGGGATGGGTAGGAAGACCATCCCTTGAAACCCCTTTAATCTGGTGCCTAGGCCTGGCTAATGGTTGATTACAGGGAAGAAACCCACTTCTGGAAATTTCTCTTGCTTTGGTTACTTCACAGTACCCAAGAATCTAAAAGTGCAGCTTATGTATTTGGTTTTTGGGGGGATAGCTTTATTGAGATATGACTCAAATGTCATATGATTCCCCCATTTGAAGTATAATAGTACATTTCAGTGATTTTTCAGTGCTGTCAGCCCTATCCATCTTTGGATTTAACCAGCTGCAGATAGAAAATATTTGAGAGATAAACCAAAGAACTTATATACTTATATGCATGGCCCATGGATATGGGCAATAGGGTAGTGAAGACCTTGGGGAGGGTTAAATAGGGCCTGGGAAGAGGGGGATAAAGAAGGGTGAAATGGGAAATATCTGTAATACTATCAGCAATCTATACAGTGGGGCCTTGACTTACGAGTTTAATTCGTTCCAAGACCAAGCTCGTTAAGGAGCTCGTTAACTCAAATTACTCTATCAACTCAATGCAAAAAATCGGCCAAGAGACAGCTGGTATCTCAATAAACTCGTTAGTCTGGACACTCGTAAGTTAAGGCCCCACTGTAATAATAAAAGCATAATATGCTAATTAGACCAGATGTCCTTCCGGACATCCTTTGGGACGACCTTCTGGATGAAACCGGGGCTGCTAGGGAAGCCTGGGTCCTGGGTGCCAGAGGGAAGCCGTTGCTGGCGGCTGGGGGAAGGAAGGCCTACTCTTGCATGAATTTTGTGCATTGGGCCTCTAGTAAAAATATATTTTATTTATTTTATTTTATTATTTTATTTTTTTAAATATATTTTATTGATTTTTTACAGAGAGGAAGGGAGAGGGACAGAGAGTTAGAAACATCGAGGAGAGAGAAACACCGATTAGCTGCATCTTGCACACCCCCTACTGGGGATGTGCCTGCAACCAAGGTACATGCCCTTGACCAGAATCGAACCCGGGACCATTCAGTCCCCAGGCCGATGCTCTATCCACTGAGCCAAACCGATCAGGGCAAAAATATATTTTAAAAATACTTGAAAAAAGTTCATTGTTCCTGAGTGAACATGGATAGACCTTTTTTCTTGGAATTATTCTCTAAACCAGTGATTTTCAACCTTTTTCATCTCATGACACACAAACTAATTACTAAAATTCTGTAGTACACCAAAAGAAGTATTATATATTTTTTCCGATCTGACAAAAAATAGATACAATTTTTTAAAAATATATTTTTATTGATTTCAGAGAGGAAGGGAGAGGGAGAGAGAGAGATAGAAACATCAGTGATGAGAGAGAATCCTTGATTGGCTGCCTCCTGAACACCCACACTGGGGATGGAGCCCGCAACCCAGACATATGGCCTGACCAGACCAGGAATTGAACCATGAGCTCCTGGTTCATAGATCGATGCTCAACCATTGAGCCACTCCGGTTGGGCCAAAAACAGGTATAATTTTGATTCATTCACACTGGACGGCTATTGATGTGTTGACTGTTGTCATTTTTCTGTTTGACAGTCTACGGCAGTGGTCGGCAAACTGTGGCTCGTGAACCACATGCGGCTCTTTGGCCCCTTGAGTGTGGCTCTTCCACAAAATACCGACTTCTGTGCATGGGCCACGAAGTTTCAATCGCACTGTACATGCACGCCTGCACGTGGTATTTTGTGGAAGAGCCACACTCCTGGGGCCAAAGAGCTGCATGTGGCTCGCGAGCTGCAGTTTGCTGACCACTGGTCTATGGGAAAAGAGGTCAGTGCCCCTGGCTGAATAGTCAGGTATGGCATGTTTTAAAAATTCTTGTGACACACCAGTTGAAAATTGCTGCCCTAAACAGTAAAGTATAACAACTATGTACATAGCATTTACATTATATTATTATATGTAACCTAGAGATGATGTAAAGCTTATGGAAGGATATGCATAATTTAAATGCAATGCTACACCATCCTATATAATAAAAGGGTAATATACAAATGGACTGAACTGCGGAACAACCGGTCACTATGACGTGCACTGACCACCAGGGGGCAGACGCTCAACGCAGGAGCTTCCCCCTGGTGGTCAGTGTGCTCCCAAAGGGCTCATGGCTGGCGAGCACAGTGGTGGGAGCCTCTCCAGCCTTCACGGCAGTGCTAAGGATGTCCGGCTGCCGGCTTAGGCCTGCTCCCTGAGGTCTCCTGGACCCCTCCCGCCGCCTGCCTCCAGTGCACGAATCTCGTGCACCAGGTCTCTAGTTTTATATAAGGCCCTTAAGCATTCCTGAATTTTGGTATCCATTGTGTACTCAGAGTCAAGCTACTATCACCACAATTTTAGAATATTTTCATCACCCCAGACAGAAACCTGTGCCCCTTAGGCATTATCCCCATTCCTCCCAGCCCTGGCACCCACTAATTTGCCTTTTGTGTTTAGGGATTTGCCTTTTCTGGCTATGTCAGATAAATGAGGTTATATAGTATATGGTCCTGTGTGACTGGCTTCTTTCACTCAGGGTCATGTCTTCAAGGGCCATCCATGTTGCAGTGTGTGTCAGTGCTGTGTTTCATCTATTGCTGAATAGTTCAAGGTATGAACATAACATGTTTTGTTTATCCATTTATAACATTTTGGCCAATTGGGGTATTTGCACTTTTTGATTATTATGAATCATGTTCTGAACATTCCTATTGGCTTGGGTTTTGTGCAACGAGATTAATCATCTTGCTGCTTTACATAAAGAACTGGACGTGGGACTATAAGACCAAGCTGTCCAAGTAAGACGGGCCTGAGGAAACCATCTGCTTGACCTTCACTGTAATCCCTGGAAATGCATTGGGCCTCTGAATGTGTGAGAAGTCTCCTGATACACAGACACTAGGTTAAAATTTAAAAATTAAAACAATCTTTAAAATTAAAAAAAATATATATTATTGATTTCAGAGAGGAAGGGAGAGAGATAGAAACATTGATGAGAGAGAATCATGGATAGGCTGCCTCCTGCACACTCCCCACTGGGGATCAAGCCCATAACCCAGGCATGTGCCCTGACCAGGAATTGAACCATGACCTTCAGGTTCATAGATTGATGCTCAACCACTGAGCTATGCCAGCTGGGCAAAAATTAAAGCAATCTTAATGTCATTTTAAATTTAAGCTCTTGTGAAGTATGAAGACTGTTTCTGTATATCATTTGATTTCAGTGATCCGGACTCACTGCCAGTCAACATTCATGTTTTTGATTATACCTAGCATATCCTTGGGGAGTTCAGAAGATATTCTCTAAGCCTTAGGCAGTTGTGAGCAAGCTGCTTGGGTGAGAGGGAGCCCAAAAGGAATGCTGTACTCTTTTGTTAGTCTCAGAGGGGTTAAGCCAGTCATGGTGGTAACCCTAGAACAGGCTTTTGTTTTAACTTAATATAATTTACATGGAGTGCATTTTAGTGTACAGTTCTTGGAGTTTTGACCAATGCAGTGTATCTACCGCCCACTGTCAAGATTAGGCCCTCCGAGCGGAGTTTTGAATCAGATACTTGAATGATTTCTAACTGTATTGGAGTCCAGAGGCCTATCAAGAAAACCAGAAAGCTGGTTTATGTGGGAAGAGAAACTGCACAGCCCAAGTCTGGCTTTTAGGTGCTCTGACATCAGTCTCGGGATTTGAGGAAAGGATACCTGTGTCTTTGCTTCCTCTTGCAATGAGCTGCTCACGCAGGTGATGGAGTGGGGGTGGGCCCTGTCCACTGAAGGGCCCTCTGACCTGGATTTAAAGGGGAAGTGTAGGTGTGGGAGGCCGACCAGAGTGAGTGGGTAATCAGGTAGGAGGACGGTACAGGGCTCTGGAAACATCAGGGTCTGGGGAGTGGGAGATGGGCTGGCAGGTGGCTGGGCTTTGGGCCTCACGACTTGGGCACGGTGCAGTGATGGGATAATTAACCACCCCATGGAACTTAAATAGATTGAGCTGTTGTGGAAGAGAGACCTAGGAGACAAAGAAACGGAAGGGGGGTAGGGGGCGGGGGGGGGGTGCTGAGGGAGGCCTTGGCGGTGGAATTTCCAGCCTGCATAATTAAAGATAAGCTTGACAAGAATAGAAATTCATCTCCTAGTTTCATAAGCTGCTTGAATGTGTGAGAGAAAGAGCGGAAAGGAACGTGGCCACAAATTGTCTATTCTTACCCCCTAATCCCCCTAATTTCACAGGTGAGCCTAGTGTAGCTCTGGCCCCTGATCCCAGCAGACTGGTGGTGGCTTGGTGCAGTCTGATTGCCCTGCGGAAAGAGTGGCCTCCAGTAAGGCAGAGACTGGGATTGGGTAGTTTAAAGAAACTCTGCACACCTTTTATCCTAAGTTGTCTTATTTGAAGTTTTTTGAATTTTTTTATTTTAGAGAGGGGGGGTAGGGGGAGAGAGAAAGATGGAAGGAAGGAGGAAGGGGGAGAGAGAGAGAGAGAGAGAGAGAGAGAGAGAGAGAGAGAGAGAGAGAGAGAGAGAGAGAAGAGAAATATTGATTTGTTGTTCCACTTTAGCTAAGTATTCGTGGGTTGATGCTTTTATGTACCCTGACCGGGGTTCAAACCCACAACCTTGGTGTATAGGGATGACACTGTAACCAACTGAGCTACCCGGTCAGGGCTTAGTTGAAGTGTTTGAAATTGAAAAAAGACTTCAAGGTGCAAGTTAAGGCCATTGATGGAAAGAGTCAAGAGTTTTTCTGGATTGCTTATTTCCCAAGGGCAGCCTCTCTGCCAGGGGTCCTCAAACTACGGCCCGCGGGCCACATGCAAATACAAATATTGTATTTCTTCCCGTTTTGTTTTTTTTACTTCAAAATAAGATACGTGCAGTGTGAATAGGAATTTGTTCATAGTTTTTTTTTTAAACTATAGTCCGGCCCTCCAACTGACTGAGGGACAGTGAACTGGCCCCCTGTTTAAAAAGTTTGAGGACCCCTGCTCTAGTCTAATGGAATCCACTTTGTTACGAGGGTTAAAGCATTTTAGCCTCTTAAAGCTGAAGAAGTGGGGCTATAACAAATATGTTTTCCCGCCTTTTTGCCAGGGTGCCTGGTGTCTTAGGTTTTTATCCAACAAGAATCCTTCAATTTGTTGGGCTACTAATGCATGTACAGATTTGGGATTCGGGCATCTGGAGCTGATGATCAGGGTCAGAGGACTGAGGTTCATTCGCTTAGGCCAATAAATGGATCCCTGTGAGAAAATGAAGAAGGGAGATGAAACTTGGGCCTTCACCCCCCTCCTCCGCACCCAAGTTAAAGTTATTGCTGAATAAACGCACACAGAGTGGGCATTGATCTGGAAATGGGGACATGGAGTTTTCCAGGGGACAAAGGACACATTTTGCCCTGGGATAGGCGCCTATGATTCTGCACACTTTAGAAGGCTCTGAGTCCTACGCAAGTTATTACGAATCATTCTTGCCTGGCCAGAGTTTTCTAAGAACTTTTGCTGAACAACATTTTATTAGCCTGGTTTGTCTTACAATGTCTACTTGAAAGCTGGTGGTTCTATCCTCCTTTAGAATTTGAATCCACTTTGGAATTTTCTGAATTGTAGGCATTTTATGGCATTGCCATTTGTGTTGCCAAAGTTGGGTATGCTCTGACCCAGGCTCATTTTCACTTGTGTGTAGAGCACCTAGTCGTTTTCAAGGTATTCTGTCCCTGGGCAATTGAGGAATGGGGCCTTTTTTTCCCATTGGGGGGGGGGGCGGCTACTCACATTTAGTAGATATGGCTGGGTTTACCAAAGTCCTGTGGAGGGATAGGACAGTCATTTAACCATATTGTCAACCCCAGTTGAGGAACCCTGATAGAGTCAAGTACATTTTGCTTGGTCATGTTACATGCTCCTAGACAGGCATGAAGGTTGAAATTTTGGTGACTCGAGTATAATTAGTTTGGATATTGTGGGGATTTCTCTTTTTTTGTATCTAGTGGTTAGATCAGTGCTTCTCAACTGTGGCTGCATATTGGAATTTCCCTGGGATCTTTAAAAAATGCTGGTGCCTGAGTCCCACCTCCAAATTTTTATTTAATTGGTCTAGGACAGCCGTGGGCAAACTATGGCCCGCTGGCCTGTTTGAAATGAATAAAACTAAAAAAAAAAAGACCGTACCCTTTTATGTAATGATGTTTACTTTGAATTTATATTAGTTCACACAAACACTCTATCCATGCTTTTGTTCCCGCCCTCCGGTCCAGTTTAAGAACCCATTGTGGCCCTCGAGTCAAAAAGTTTGCCTACCCCTGGCTAGGATGTGGCATTAGAATTTTTAAAACTCCCCCCATGTTTTTTAAAAATATATTTTTATTGATTTCAGAGAGGAAGGGAGAGGGAGACAGAGATAGAAACATCAATGATGAGAGAGAATCATTGATCAGCTGCTTCCTGCACGCCCCCCCGCCACTGGGGATCGAACCCACAACCCAGGCATGTGCCCTTGATCGGAATTGAACCTGGGATCTTTCAGTCCGCAGGCCGACGCTCTATCCACTGAGCCAAATGGGCTAGGACTCCCCCTGTGATTTTGATGTGTAGCTAGATTGCAAACCACTGGTCTAGATGTTCTGGAAACTGAAAAGTGGAGCTCATGTCTTTGGTTTTCTCCTTAAAACCATGATTCTGGAAAAGTGATGCTGGGCAGTTGTTTCAGCTCTGGCTCCCCTTTCCTGGAGTCTTATCCAAGAGCTGGGAGCAGGGTGGGTAACGGGAGAGCCCCCAGGTCAGGAATTAGGTGGATATGAGGCAAAGTGGACAGTGGCCAAAATGGCCTGGTCTTCGTGTCAATGGCAGGACCGGCACACTCAGTGCCCATGTGGACCAGGCGGTGGTGACAGCCAGAAATAAACATTCAGGCCTGGCATACTTCTGCTGAACTGGGACGGGGATGGTAAACCCAAAGTATACTAGTAGCAGTAAGTCATTGGATTTAGGACCCACCTGGATAATCCAAGATGATTTCATCTCTGGATCTTTAAATTAACTCTGTTCTTTTGTGTTACCTGATAATCTGTATCCTCTCCTTGCAGGGTCGAGAATCTTTTTTTAAAAAATGTATTTGTATTTTTTTTTTAATTAAATCTTTATTGTTCAGATTATTACATTTGTTCCTTTTTTTTCCCCCCATAACTCCCCTCCTCCCAGTTCCCGCCCCACCCTCCGCCCTCACTCCCCACCCACTGTCCTCATCCATAGGTGCACGATTTTTGTCCAGTCTCTTCCCACATCTCCCACACCCCTTTCCCCCCCAAGAATAGTCAGTCCATTCCCTTTCTATGTCCCTGATTCTATTATAATCAACAGTTCATTCTGTTCATCAGATTATTTATTCACTTGATTCTTAGATTCACTTGTTGATAGATGCATATTTGTTGTTCATAATTTGTATCTTTACCTTTTTCTTCCTCTTCCTCTTCTTAAAGGATACCTTTCAGCATTTCATATAATCCTGGTTTGGTGGTGATGAACTCCTTTAGCTTTTCCTTATCTGTGAAGCTCTTTATCTGACCTTCAATTCTGAATGATAGCTTTGCTGGATAAAGTAATCTTGGTTGTAGGTTCTTGGTATTCATCACTTTGAATATTTCTTGCCACTCCCTTCTGGCCTGCAAAGTTTCTGTTGAGAAATCAGCTGACAGTCGTATGGGTATTCCCTTGTAGGTAACTGAGTTTCTTTCTCTTGCTGTTTTTAAGATTCTCTCTTTATCTTTTGCTCTTGGCATTTTAATTATGATGTGTCTTGGTGTGGTCCTCTTTGGATTCCTTTTGTTTGGGGTTCTCCGCGCTTCTTGGACCTGTAAGTCCATTTCTTTCACCAGGTGGGGGAAGTTTTCTGTCATTATTTCTTCAAATAGGTTTTCAATATCTTGCTCTCTCTCATCTTCTGGCACCCCTATAATTCTGATGTTGGTACGCTTGAAGCTGTCCCAGAGGCTCCTTACACTATCCTCGCATTTTTGGATTCTTTTTTCATTTTGCTTTTCCGGTTGGATGTTTTTTGCTTCCTCGCATTTCAAATCATTGACTTGATTCTTGCGCTCCTCTGGTCTGCTGTCGGGCGTCTGTATAATATTCGTTATTTCAGTCCGTGTGTGCTTAATTTCTAGTTGGTTCCCCAATATAAGATCGAGGGTCTTATTAGTTTTCGTGTAGATCTCATTAAGTTTATCGGCAGCTTCTAAACAGTTCTTGAGAGACCTTAAAAGTGTGGTTCTGAACTCTATTTCTTCCATTGACAATTTTGTCCTGTTTCTTTGTCTCCGCATTTTGTTATGCTTCCTTGGTGCACCCCCTAGTGGTCTTTGTTCGCAGTCTTATAGATAAATCTTGATTGTTGTAGCTAATTCCAGGGAGGGTTTGACCTCCAGGCCAAGTGGCTATGAGAATCAGCTGGGTCAGCAGTGAGAGAACTTCTGTCCTCTAGGGAGGTGCTAATCTAGCCTTTGCCTGAGGCTATCCGGCAAATGCCTTTGCCTGAGGCTATCCGGCAAATGCCTCTGTGCAGGGCTTGGGCGGGGCGGGTCGCACAGGATCAACAGGGTGGGCCGGAGAGAGCAGTTATGGCTGCTCCCAGTCCTGTCCCAAGGGGCTCTGCCTCTCTGAGTCCCAGCACCCGCTGCAAAGCTCGGAGAGAAAGCTGCACTCGCTCTGACCGAAGCCAGACAGTCCCGCTTCTGCCGTTTGAGTCTGGATCCCTAAAGACTCGCCCGGATCTGGTGCTCAGAGCCTGCCACTCCCTCCCGATTGAAAACGCCAGCCCGCTCCGCGCACTCCGCACCTCAGAATTTGACTTCAGCACTGCACCTCCTCTGAGTGTCCGTATGCGTTTCTCTTTCCTCCTAGTTGTAGGACTTCCACTCAGCCAGTGTTCCTGTGGTTCTGGGTGATGTCCCTTCCGTTTTTTGGTTTCACTTTTGAAGTAGTTGTTCAAAGCAGCAAACTCCGGCGTTAACCTATGCCGCCATCTTGGTTCTCCCAATGTATTTGTATTGATTTCAGATAGGAAGGGAGAAGGAGAGAGACATCAATGATGAGAGAATCATCGATCGGTTGCCTCCTGCACACCCCCTACTGGGGATTGAGCTCACAACCTGGGCATGTGCCCTTGACCGGAATCGAACCTGGGACCCTTCTGTCTGCAGGCTGACGTTCTATCTACTGAGCCAAACCAGCTAGGGCTTGAGAATCTTTATAGCTCATGACAAATGGGATAAATGAGTGACTCCGGCTACCCTTTGTTCAGATTTTCTCATAAAGTTCAGTCGTCAAACTGCATTTCTGCTGGCTTTTCTTCTGAACGGGATTCACCTGACCCCCTTGCCTTCTCCCTCCTCTAGCTGACAGCGAGACCATCCTAAAAGGCCTCCAGTCCATTTTCCAGGAGCAGGGGATGACCGAGTCGGTGCACACCTGGCAGGACCACGGCTACTTAGCGACCTACATAAACAAAAACGGCAGGTGAGATGGCCCAGAGTGCTCCTCTTTCCCTCTGAGCACCTCAGGAATGGGGAGGGGTTCGAAGGGCGGTAGAGGGTGGTGGTGTCCAGGGATTTTTTCCCCCCTCGTTGACAGTTTTTGAGAGGAGGCTAGAATTCAGTGCTTCTTGGCCTTAACCTGCACAGCAGCATTGCCTGGGAGCACTTCCACAACATCCCATGCTCAGGGGGAGGGAGGGTGGGTAGGTGGGAAGTGATCCGCCAAAGAACTTGTGTGCATATATGCGGAGCCCACGAACACAGACAATAGGGTGGTGAAGACCTGAGGGAGGGCAGGGTTGGGCTAGAAAAGGTCAGTGGGGGAAAGGGGGGGACATATGTAATACTTTTCAACAATAAAGATTTTAAAAAAATTCCATGTTCAGGGACTCACTCTCTCTCCCCCTCCCCCAGATTGAGGCCATTGAGTGTCAGTGTTTCTCCAAAGCCCCAAAGGTGATTTTGCTGTGTAGCCTAGAAGCCCTGAACAGCACAAGCAGTGTGGACTGGTAGGCAGTGATCTGGACTTGGTTAAAACAGGTTCCTAGGCCCCTGTCCAAGTTTTTCTGATGTGGTAGGTCTGGGGAAGCACCCCATATAGCAGCGGTCTCCAACTGGTGGTCCGCGAGGTCCGAAAGGTTGGCAACCGCTGCCATATAGCATTTCCAGCAGGCTCTCAGGGGATGCGGATGCTGCTGGTGACTTGACCCCACTGTGGGTACCAGTGTTCTAAGTGATCACCTATTAATGCAGACCATTGGCAAATGCAGGATGAGGACGCCTACAAGAAGCCTAACAGGAACCTGAGATCCAAGAGTTCACGTGTTTTGTTTTGTTTTCCCTTAAACTTACAGACTATCAAGACTTCATGTAATCAAAGTGTAGATGAAAAGTCAATGTGTTCTGAGACTAAGAAAGGGAACCTAAATTAACACGTGACCAGTAACAGAAGATGCCAGTGCATCGAGCTTTTGTATTTTCCTAACTCTAGGTTTGCACTATATCTAGACTGGTTTAGGATGCTCTGTAGATTGTTAGTAATTTGCACTCTTAATTTAAAAAGGTAAACTCCTGGGTATTTTTGATGGCTTTCATTCCATTTCCCCCAATGGATACAGAGTCCTAGAATTGCACGTGGCTTCATTAATGTCTCACACTCTCTCTCTGGTTTTTCTATTAAAATACACCCCCCTTGCCCAGCCACTGTGGCACAGTGGTTGAACCAGGAGGTCATGGCTCGATTCCTGGTCAGGGGCACATGCTCAGGTTGTGGGCTTGATCCCCGGTACAGGGCATGCAGGAGGCAGCCAATCAATGATTCTCTTATCATTGATGTTTCTATCTCTCCCTCTTCCTTCCTTTCTGAAATCAATAAAAATATATTTTAAAAAAAGATACCCCCTCAACTCGGTTTACAGAGGCCCAGAAGACAGTGCTGTGAGATGAGGGAAACTTAGTTTTGAGGCCACCTCCCCTTCCATTATTCTCTTTATATGTATACTTGGTCCACCCTTATGGCGGTACCTGGCATTCCCTCTCCTGATGCGTCTCAAAGATGTCCTCACCCCTCTCTCCCCAAGCCCAGATTTGTATTTCTAACGATGTAGCATACCTCCACATAATGTGTTTAGCAGATACCTCAAATGCATCTAAAGTTACTTCTTCCTCAAGGGTGATCAGAAATCATCCCTTTCTGCTCTCCATCATGTCCATGGTCTGGCCCCGTTTCCAGCAAGTCTGGAAGCAGTGGTCTGAGCTGTCACTGCACTCTCCAGCTCCTACACGCTTTCATATGCAGCCCCTCTCCGCCCTGGCCTCTCTTCTCTACCCTCCCTGCCACCATCTCTCACTGTCCTTGCTGCGGTCCATCCTTTGGGGATCACAGCAATTCAGACAGTGAAGCCTTGCATCTCTGACCATCTCCTCAGGGGACTTCGCAGCTGGCCCCACCTCCCTCGCTACTGCAGTTCTTGAAGCTTCTCCCCTAGACACCAATTTCAGCCATGCAGGGGGCTTAGAATTCCTCCTGGAAGAGAGTTTTCGAGTGATAGGAGCTGTTTGGAAATTGCTTTTATAAGCAGAAAAAATTAAAAGCATTGCTTAGTTTAAAGACATATTCTCTCCATTGGTCTTCCTCTTTCACTTGGTCAGCTGGGACCCATCCCCCTGGTGCCTGATCCATGGGTACCCATCCCGAAACCTCACTCCCCGCTCCCTACCACCATCCTAACACTTGCTCAAGGGAAGCACTGCAGCTCCATACCCTGCTTCTGGCCTGGCTTCTGGTTAATGGCCCCTTGGCCATGCAAGGTCCTGGTCCCCAGCCACCTTTTTATATGTCCTCCATATTCCCCATTGGTAACTTCTTTTTATTTCTGGTTTTAATCCCTCACGGTTGGTGCTTGGCACCCCACCCTCCAGCATTCTCTGTGTTATCCTGGTTCTTTGCAGAGGAGTCTGCTATAACCACCCAGGTGGTTAAAGGACCCCATTCCTTTGTGCTGCTGGGGGGGGAGGGAGATGATGATAATCAGCTCATTCAGGTATAGATGCATGTGTGGTGTCCTGGGCCTGAACTTGATTTTTGAGGCCCTCTAAGGGCTGAGGGTGAAAATTAACTAGTTGCATTTAGTTTTACATCCAAGCACATTGCCTATTGTCTGAACATAATTCATCTTCTAATTTAGTATATTTCAAATATGTGTTTAACCATGACTCATAGTAAGAAATACCTTCACATAGTCACATACACATCTGCGTATATATAATACAAATACACAGTATAATTGAAAAAATGCTTCCTCAAATAATTAAGTCAATGCATGTGATACTCTCACATTTTTATTTCATAAGAAATGCTGCTCAGATCCACTGAACTGGGGGTCAGAAAGCTTTTTCTGTTAGGAGTCACATAAAGTCTCTGTTGCATATTCTCCTTTGATTAAAAGAAACGCTCTCTTTAAAAGCGTAAAAACCCTGTTTCGAATGCAGGCTTTTTAAAACGTGCTGCAGGCTGGATCTGGTTTGCAGGCTGCAGGGAGTGTGCTGACCCTGAACTTAGCGAATTTAATCACCACCTGCCTGCATTTGGAAATAACCAGCTCTGGTTTTCTTTTTCCTTTTTTTAAATTGGATTTATTAGGTGACATTAGTTTGCAAAACCATACAGGTTTCAAGTGAACAACTCAACAAAGCATCAGCTGCGCAAGGCATTGTGTGCCCATCGCCCTAAGCAAAGTCTCTTTCTGTGCCCATTACCTCCCCACTTGCCCCACATCCCCTCTCCCCCTTTCCCTCAGGCTATCACCACACTTTTCTGTGTCCATATGTGTTATGTATATGGCGCTGTTTGAATTCTGAAGGTTAATGGGGAGAACCTAGTTGGCCCCTCCCTCCCAGTGGTCACTAGACCTGGCTGAATCACTTGCTGGGCAAGCTTCTTAAAAATCAGATTCACAGAACTGGCTACTGAATGACTTTCTGGGCCCAAGAACCTGTTTTGAAAACCTTAGTATTTGGCGATTCTCTCTAAATCTTTCCTGAATGATTGGTGGCTTCCCTGTCCCTAAGTGGCTCTAAAAAGGAAGCAACAGGGTTAAGTATGTAATTGGGTGGGGGCGGGCGGGGGGAGAATTGACATCTTTTTTTTTTCCCTTTTGATACAATTCCTAAACTTAAAATTATGCTTTTCTTCGTAGCTTTGCCAATTTGAGAATTTACCCACATGGATTGGTGTTGCTGGACCTTCAGAGTTACGACGGCGATGCAGAAGGCAAAGAAGTTGACAGTGTCGGTTTTTCAGTTATTTACTCAAATATTTGAGGGTCCCAAAGCCTGCTCCGTTTAATAATGTTAAAATGATTTCACTTAATTGCTGACTTCCCAGTGAACAGTAGACGTTCCTTCCTCCGCAGTGAGTGGTTTTAGAAGAGAAATAGTTGATCCTCAGTTGTTTGTAGGAACCTGGCTGCCACTTTTCCCTTGAGCTTGAGGACTGATTTTCCTGTGCACCGCAGCGAATGGAATGTAAAGCTTTAGTCAAGATGTTATATCTGCATTACCCTTGAGCCTCCCCCTTTCCCATTGTTTTCTTGGTAACTTAGACGGAGGTTAGGTCAGCAGCACGGGGACTGGTTGGTGTGGGATGCAGAACCCGTGGAGGCTGCTGTAGGGAGGGGAGGACAGGTGTATTTGGGTACCTGCCAGTTCACATAGCTCTGTCAACACAGCCTGAAGTTCCTGGTCTGTCATTTAGCAGCAGTTCCGTTCAGCCCATTCTAGAAGCCCATTGATTTGATTTCTTTTAATCGCAGCTTTTGAACAAAGTAGAAGAAAGAATGAAAGAATTGAGTCAGGACACTACTGGGCGGGTGAAGCGGTAAGTCCACTCCCGAATGTCCTTTTGTGTTGGGTTAAGTGATACAATAATCGGGAAGGTGGTGGTGTCCCTGAGTTGTGTCTGCTAAAGATGTGGCACAGATCAAAGTCAGCTTGTGCTTCTGGCCACATGGTAGACTGAGCTGGTGGCCCCTCACACCAAAACAAGACATGAAAGGACACACACGCGGACTGCGAGAGAGACATGCTGGATAAAATGAGACAAAGGCACAAAGGTGATGTGGAGTGAGTCCCAGAAGCTTGAAACTCTGGAGAGCAGAGAACCTGGTGAGGCTGCTGCCTCAGTCAAAGGGGAGCGAGGAAACTTCCCCCCTTCTGTCCAGTGAAGAGAAAAGGGCGCCTGTCTCTGATCTGAGTTCTGGGCTCCAGAGTAGAATGAAGCAGTTAAGAGATTTATGACAGGGTGGGGTGACAGAAAATTTGCAAGTGAGAAGTCTTTGCAAGGTACTAAGAATCAAGAGGCCACCCACCTGAGCAGCCACAGGTAGGTTCTCTTCAAATGGTAATGAAGACAGTTCAGCTTTCCCTGTCCAGGAGTGTAGCCACTACACCCCATGTGGCTCTTTAAAATCCTATATAATAAAAGTGTAATATGCAAATTGCACACTGACCACCAGGGGGCAGAAGCTCAATGCAGGAGCTGCCCTCTGGTGGTTAGTGCGCTGGGACAGGGGTAGCTCGGCTCAGCCACAAGCCAGGCTCCCGGCTGCGAGTGCAGTGGTGGTGGTGGGAGCCTCTTCTGCCTCCGCAGCAGTGCTAGGGATGTCTGACTAACTGCTTAGGCCCGCTCCCTGCAGGACATCCTCCGAGGGCTCCTGGACTGTGAGAGGGCACAGGCCAGGCAGAGGGATCCCCTTCCTTCCCCCCCAGTGCACAAATTTTCGCACACCGGGCCTCTAGTTAAGGTAATAAAAAGAAACAGTTCAGTTCTTCAGTCTCACTCCGCTCATGTCAATAGCTAATGGTTGATGACTGCCAGGTTGGACAGCGCAGAGGTATTTGCCAGAGGTGTCAGATGTTAAGAGCTTTGCTAGAAGCTATAGTGTCAACATTTATTAGAACGGATAGAGTCTGGTAGGTCCTGGGAATTAATGGATTTACAGCAAGTCATTCTCAGGAGTTTGCTCTTGCCTGCCTGGGTGGTTCCTTATCAGGCCCCCAAAAGTTAGGAGGCTTGCTCATAAAGGCCAACACATAGATGCAGAGACATAGAGGGACTTCACCAAGGTCATGCCATCACTGATGGAAGCACCTAGAATACAGATTTCTGTAGTTCATGGCCCTTTCCAGGAGAGGGAATCCTTATTGGCAAGAGCTAGGATGTTTAAGTACTTAGTGGCTCAGCATGCTAAGTGTGATCAGTCCATAGGAAGGCTCCAGGGCCATGTACCAGAACTAGGAAGGCGTTTAGTCTCTGGTGGGGCAGAGAGCAGGAAACTGCAAGTGAAAAGAACATGGCACAGTGTAGAATTTGCCCGCTTTTTTTATTTCTGTCAGAATGCCAAGTTCAGTTTATGTGTTCTCAGCCCCTTCCCCATCCTTAAAAAACACATCCACACCCACGCTCTTTTCTGGATTTGTTATCTTTTCCCATTTCTAAGAGTTTTCCTTATCTACAGCCATTTGAATTGAACGGGTTCCCACTGTGTTGTAAAATGTCTAAACTTGGAGATGATGGATTGGCCGACTTCAAAATGCCTCTGAGTTTTATTGGTCTGATTTTTATCGGAGTTAATTCTGGGAAGAAGGAAACAGATGGAAGGCATTTATGGGCCTCAGCATTTATGAGAAGTCTGGTTCGTTTGTGTCTTTCTGGTCCAGGAGTTTCTAAAGGGATAGTGAAGTTAGGCTTTAGATGTTCAGTTTGAAATGCAGAATTTGTTTTTGCTTGTCACTGTTTTTACGTCTCTTCATAAAATCAGGGTGGAGGTCACTGTTTTTCTGTCTCCTCATAAAATCAGGGTGGAAGGAGGTGAGAGGTGGTTGGAAATACTTTGTGGTAGGCCCTTTGTTATTGACTTCAAAAGGAAAAGGATGTTGCCACTTTTCTCTCCCGGGAATGACATTGTTAGAGAGTCATTAACAAATAACTCAGGAACATCTGAAATTATTACTCCCCTATGGGCAATGAAGTAAATGTAATTTTTCATCTATGAAGCCATGTTTTTTTTAAAAATATACATTTATTGATTTTTTTTTACAGAGAGGAAGGGGGAGGGATAGAGAGTTAGAAACATCGATGAGAGAGAAACATCGATCAGCTGCCTCTTGCACACCCCCTACTGGGGATGTGCCTGCAACCAAGGTACATGCCCTTGACTGGAATCAAACTCAGGACCCTTCAGTCTGCAGGCCTATGCTCTATCCACTGAGCCAAACCAGTTAGGGCTGTTTTTTTGTTGTCGTCTTTGTTTTTGTGTTTTTAGAAAATGTATTTTTGTATTCTACTTTCCAAAAGAAAAAGAACAGGAAAACAAGCTCACATCAGTTTTGTTGCAAATAATTCTTGCAATTTACACATCCGTACCTGAGGCCCAGGGCGTATTCTGCCTTTCTTTTCTTTTTTTAAAAAAATATTTTTATTGATTTGAGAGAAGAAGGGAGGGGTGGGCGGGAACGAATATCAATTAATTTCCTCCGGCACACATCCCGACGGGGATCGAACCCACAATCTGGGCATGTGCCCTGCCCCAGGTACCAAACCAGTGACCTTTTTGGGCCCTGGATGATGCTCGGTGAACTGTGCGACACTGGCCAGGGTCTGCCTGACTTTTCTACCATCCAATTTTGATTTTCAGCAGTGATGGTTGGAACAAGAGTTTTGTAGGCTTCCAGAGTATCCCCTGTAGCCCATCACGGGGAGATAAATGCAAGTCCCGGTAGGATGAGTACTTCATCGCGGTAATGCCTTCCCCATCGTGCTGCAGATCCTTGTTGTTTCTTTGCCAATCTTTACAAACCACTGTGTTGTAGTTAAGGAAAGAGGCTCAACCTTAGCCAAGGTACTGTTGACATCACTGAGATTGGGCATTGTTTATTTTCAGTGGGTTTGCCCATAATTCAGTGAAAGCCGATAGCTGGCTGGCTGGCTGTCAACCAGGAGGTAGGTTTGGTAGGTTTCTGCCCCTGAAAGCTGGGGCTACTCCTCACCATCAGCCAGGGGTGGAGGAAGAGGCTTCCCCCAAGTCCTATTTGCCTGCTGTTGGGATGGGGGAAGGTGTCCTGATTGGGGCTCCACATTTTACAAGAAAAATGTCTGATCCTGCCTAACATTCCAACAGCTGAATTTGTTTATCTGAAAGATGAAGTGGTAAATCAGGAGCGGTTAGCGTTAAATGAGAGTATATGCCAGGGGTGGGCAAACTTTTTGACTCGAGGGCCACAATGGGTTCTTAAACTGGACCGGAGGGCCGGAACAAAAGCATGGATGGAGTGTTTGTGTGAACTAACATAAATTCAAAGTAAACATCATTACATAAAAGGGCACGGTCTTTTTTTTCAATAGTTTTATTCATTTCAAACGGGCCGGATTCGGCCCATGGGCCGTAGTTTGCCCACGGCTGGTATATGGGAACTTGATTTTGTAAATCTCAGTGTCCTTGACTATTTCCCCATGAGAAGCCTCTTTAACTTACAACAGGTCCAGACTGGACTCTGGGTAGCAGGTGAGCGGGGAGAGAAAAGAAGTTCATTGGAGCAAGTCAGAGGCCGCATCTCCCGGCGTTTGAGGTGTCTGCAGCTGTTTTGCTATCACACACCACTGTCCGAGAACACATGACTTGGCGACGGGTTGTGCCATGTGTGCAATGAGTTGTCATTGTGTTTGTATTCCAGTTAGATTTGCCAAGCCCCTTTTCCAGGTCTGTGTTTCCCTGTCTCTTAGTGTCCTCTGCTGGTGGTTTCTAGTACACTCACCCTGTCTGAAGGACTGAATACTTCTGCAATAATGGAATCAGAAAATCATCAGTTGCAGCCACTCTAGTAATAATAGGTTCAGGCAAGGACCTTGTAGATGCCAAAGCCACCGGTGAAGGCTTCTTGGGAGATGAGGACCTTACCCAGCTTGGGAGGATCACCCCACAGCTTGCTTAGTAATTTTAAAGGGACAGAAAGGTACCTTTGCACATGGACAGATCTGGTGCCATCTACTTCAACTGATTGGCCACACTTAGCATCACCTATAATTGGACAAGCACACAACCCCTGTCCCTATTGTGGTGCCTCTAGGACATGGTTCTCAACCTTCTGGCCCTTTAAGTACAGTTCCTCATGTTGTGACCCAACCATAAAATTATTTTCGTTGCTACTTCATAACTGTCATGTTGCTACTGTTAGGAATTGCAATGTAAATATCTGATATGCAGGGTGGTCTTAGGCAACCCCTGTGAAAGGGTCGCTCGACCGTCAAAGAGGTCGCGACCCACAGGTTGAGAACCGCTGCTCTAGGATATATGTCAACCTGACTCTAATGAAGATGATCAGGCAAACCCACCTGAGGAGTTTTCTGCACAGTACTTGGTCTGGACTTTTCCAAAGATGTCAAGGGGGGAAAAAAAACTAGTCTAGATTAAATGAGGCTAAGAAAGGAAAAAAAAGAAAACCCAGCAAAATACATTGTATGATCCTTCGTTCAAAAGCAGAACAACTATAAAGGACATTATTTGTACAATTGGAAACACTCGGGGATGGATTCTGAACTACATGGTGGTATTACGTCCATGTGCACTTTGCAGGAATGTGATAATGGCCATGTAGTTAAGTAGGCCATCTTAAGAGATCCCTGCTGACATATTCGGGGTAAAGTGTGATGTCCTCAGTGGCCATTTTCTCCAACTTTTTACAGTGGGGCCTTGACTTACAAGTTTAATTCGTTCTGAGACCGAGCTCGTTAACTCAAATTACTTTGTCAACTCAATGCAAAAAATCGGCCGAGAGACAGCTGGTATCTCAAAAAACTCTTTAGTCGGGACACTCCTAAGTCAAGGCCCCACTGTATTAGGAAAATTTAAATCATGCCAGGAGGGTTTTTAAAGAGTAAAGTCCTATGTCCAGCAGTTGTGGAGATTTGGTGGCCATGTTGGTTAAACCTAAAAGGCCAAGCATTAGATTTGTGGGTGCTATTCAGGAGTCAGCCTGGAGCCATGTGGCTTGCTTCCGCACACTCTTGCTCCCAAGTCCAATTTTAAGGCAGGCTCACCATAAGCGGCCTTCTTACAAGGCTCATTCTTGTCTCCCTTTTTTTCCAGATTACCACCCATAGTTCGAGGGGGGACCATTGACAGGTACTGGCCCACTGCTGACGGCCGCCTGGTTGAGTACGACATAGATGAAGTGGTGTATGATGAAGATTCACCTTATCAGAACATTAAAATTCTGCACTCGAAGCAGTTTGGAAATATTCTCATCCTCAGTGGGGATGTTAGTAAGTATTCCAGCCCTACCCCAATTGTATAACAAAGTGACTGTGTTGGCCCCTAGCCGGTTTGGCTCAGTGGATAGAGCGTCGGCCTGCGGACTGAAAGGCCCCAGGCTCGATTCTGGTCAGGGGCACATGCCTAGGTAGTGGGCTCGATCCCCAGTAGGGGGCATACAAGGATCAATGATTCCCTCTCATCATTGATGTTTCTATCTGTCTCTCCCTTTCTGAAACCAATAAAAATATATTAAAAAAAATTTTTTTTAAAGTGACTGTTGGATTATGTTGTTTTCCTGACAAATATCACTGTTGTGGATTTGCCCAAGTTTGTCCTTGGCACTGGTGTTTTTGAAATGAACATTTCTGTTGTGTTCACTTGTAGATTGGGCCTTTGTGTTTTACAGCAGAGCTAGGAAAACTTTGTCTCTACATTCTTTTTTCTTAATTTCTTAGTATTGAGTATTTGGATTGTATTTCCAAAAGCATATAATTGCTTATTTACAAAAATATTTTTGTTATGGAAAACCTCACATCTAAGTAGACAAAGTAGTATGATGAACCCACATAATACCCTCACCACTGAGTGTCAATGGTTATTGACTCCTGGCCAGTCTTGTTTCCCCTAAACCCCAGTCCACTTTCTTTCTCATTATTTTAATTGATTTCAGAGAGGAAGGGAGAAACATTGATGATGAGAAAGAATCATTGATCAGCTGCCTCCTGCATGCCCCACACTGGGGATCTAGCCTGCAACCTGGGCATGTGCCCTGACTGAGAATCGAACTGTGACCTCCTTGGTTCATAGGTCAGTGCTCAACCACTGAGTCATGCTGGCTGGGCTGTTTCTCATATTTTGAAGCAACTCTTAGATGTTGTGTTATTTCATCTGGAAAGATATAATTGCTTTTAATAATTCATATCAGTACATCCTTAAGACCAAGTTTTTTTCTGAGTGACTAATGCAGACATGTATGTCATCTATGTGTGTAATGTATTGTATTGGGATCGATGAAAAATCCACAATCCAAAAAACTACTTTTATGCGTTGTCGACTGTATTTAAAAATTGAAAATGGAAACATCTTGGGCTAGAATCCAGCCCTTCCGAGAGGGGTGTGAGTCAGGTGGTGTGTGGGTTTGGGTAGAGTCACCAATTTGGGTCTGTTTCCTTCCTAGATCTGGCGGAGAGTGATTTGGCGTATACCCGGGCCATCATGGGCAGTGGCAAAGAAGATTACACTGGCAAAGACGTGCTGATTC
Source organism: Myotis daubentonii (assembly GCF_963259705.1). Classification (NCBI taxonomy): domain Eukaryota; kingdom Metazoa; phylum Chordata; class Mammalia; order Chiroptera; family Vespertilionidae; genus Myotis; species Myotis daubentonii. The sequence goes on along the minus strand of NC_081861.1, from coordinate 126,757,021 downwards.
TAGGAGGTGGAGATGGGGGCATTTTATGTGAAATAGTCAAACTGAAACCAAAGATGGTCACTATGGTAGAGATATCCTTTTTATATGGAATCAGGTTCAATGGGCTGCTTTTGTTTTCTTCCTCCCTTTTTGTCTCATGAGTCCAGTTAATGTTATGAGGGAAATGTGTGATAAAGAGTGCCTTGAACAAACATTACAATTTAGTACCAATAGCCTTTTTATGTGGCCAGCAACAAAGAAGCAGAGATAATCTAGTTGCAAATGAAAAAACAAGCAACTTTGGTACCATGTCTACTCAGCAGTTGCCAAAATAGCTTCTTTATGAGAAGAAAAAAAAAATTCATTTCTTTTTGAATGTCCTGGGTGCAAAAATATAATCATTGTCTTACTCATCTTTTTTAACTTGTGATACATAAATGAATGTTATAAAACTTCTGTTTGTCTTAACCTTTTTAAAAAAGTATTACTATTTCAGAATTCTTTGATATGTTTAAATTCTGGCTAAATTTCTCCTTAACCTGTTCCGAACATTGACCAAATGGTGATTGATGGATGTAAGAAATACATGCGAAAAACATGTGGTGATGTCTTAGACAATCTTAAAGGAGACTGCTATCAGGTACTTGTGTTTTCCAGATAATGTTTTTAAGTGAACTGATAATATAACTAATCTGAATTGTGCCTTCCTAAAACAACTTTAAGTATAACTGGTTAAGAAGATAAATATATCATCTTGTACGGGAGGAGAATTTTCTGTCTACCCTTCTAGTTCTTGGTTGAGACTCCTATAATCACAAACAGATTAACAAGAGAAAAACAGACGTTTATTGGCATGTATCCCTCTTATGTATGTGAAGGTCCCAAGAGAAAAGTGAGTAACACAGAGGTAGCTTTAGAATTTAGGCTTAAATATCATCTTCTATATAAATAAAAGCCTAATATGCAAAGTGTCCACTCTGAAATTTGACCGACTGGGAGTTCGATTGCTCTCTATGACGTACGCTAACCACCAGGGGGCAGCACGTAATGAAAGAAGGCCCCAGCCGGCAGCCGCTAGGGACCCTACCCATGCACAAATTTTGTGCACTAGGCCTGTAGTCTTAAATAGGGAAAGGGGAGAGTAAATGACTTTTCGGAAAGACGGATGGGCCCTTAGAAGAATAGATAGAAGGCAAGGTAGTTTGCGACATTTTGTTGGAGTCCACGTAGTGTTAATCTTCTCTCCTGTGCTAAGAGGCAATGTTCCTGTTTGAATCCTCTGGGGAGGGGAATGGATGACAGTTGAGTTTCTTTTGGAGGATCTGTCTTTAGGCAGATAAGGGGAGTTCAGAGAAAGCCTCTCTAGTCAATATGCCAATGCAACACATTTTGAGGTGGCATGTTCTGGTCCCCTTCATTCTCTTTGTGAGTTATATGTAGATTTATATTTAGGGCAGAAGTGTACTTACAATAAGAAATAACTATAATTTCTGAATTTAATAACACTCATTCATTCTTTTTTTAATTCCATTTTATGACCTGACAACCACCACCTTTTGTCTCTCTACCCTGGATAATCTCTCTGTGTCTGGGTCTTTCAGAGGGAATTTGCTAAGCAAACTGGTTCCTGTCCTAAATTCTACTGTACTTCAAGTCCACCCATCATTACAGTTTGTAGGATACATTTTGTATTATATTTTAGGATGCATGTTTGATGTTCATATCTGCAGTACTTTTTAGAACAATATAATCAAGCAAATACTTTATTTGAACAAAAATCTTGTGTAACTCTAGATGTATAGACATTTTAGATGAGAGCTTCAGTTTGTTGATATATAAATTACCCCATCCCATTGTCCTTAAAGTGTGTGCATCCAAATTTGATTTCACGGTACACACATGTTAATTTTTTAAGCTGAGATAGGAATTATTTCCACATTACAGTGCAGTTTTGACTGTTTTGTGGACAAGAGGAAAAAATACACATTTTACTTATACTATGTGAAAGTTTAAAAGGGGTGGGGAATTAGGTTCTTCAGAGCATGACAGATTTTTTCACAATGAGCTAAAAGTTACCATTGTTAACAAATAATGTTTGCATTGTTAGCCAAGCCCTCTGCCCTGGGTGTCTTAACATTGCATGCTCACATGTGTACCAAGCGGATATTATTTATATTTTATGGATGAAGAAGATTAAACTTAGAGTTTGAAGGACATTTATTCAAAGTTATAGGGTAATTTTAGAGGAGTGATTCAGATTCCTAGTTCCTTATATGAATTAAGGAAAAGATGAAACAGAACCCCAACCCAAACCTGCAGTACTGTGGAGTTGTGCATGTGGATTTGTGCACTGTTATAATTAACTAGAGGCCTGGTGTACGAATTTGTGCACAGGTGGGGTCCCTCAGCCTGGCTGGTGATTGAGGCCTATGGTGGGCTGGCTGGCTGGGGGGAGGGGCCACAGGACATTGACTGTGAGAATGCACTGACCACCAGGAGGCAGCTCCTGCATTGAGTGTCTGCTCCCTGGTGGTCAGTGTGTGTTATCGTGACTGGTCAACCGGTTGTTCCAGTAGTTCGGTCATAATGGTCGCTTAGGCCCGTGGTCGGCAAACTGCGGCTCGCGAGTCACATGCAGCTCTTTGGCCCCTTGAGTGTGGCTCTTCCTAAGCCTTAGGAGTACCCTAATTAAGTTAATAACAATGTACCTACCTATATAGTTTAAGTTTAAAAAATTTGGCTCTCAAAAGAAATTTCAATTGTACTGTTGATATTTGGCTCTGTTGACTAATGAGTTTGCTGACCACTGGCTTAGGCTGTTATATATATATATATATATATATATAGAAGGGCATATATAAATGGGAAGATTTACTAATGGCCTGGGAAGTAAACCTTTCCACTTGAAAATCCATCTGAGGGCAGAGCACTGAAGGCAGAAGGTGACACAGACAGTTGGACATTTTAGAGAAGGGGAAAGTAGTATTTTTGAAATTGCTGGGCTCTTGAGGAAGTTGTTTGCCTGAACATATCCTTTTTCCCCTGCCTTCTTTCTGGAACAGAACAACCAGCAGGGGAAGCCTGTACAATTCTTCTGAGGCACACAGTTTTCCCAGCTCTAAAGGGGTGGAGGTTGCTGGTCTCCCTGGCAGCGGCAGACAAGCCCCTTAGGCATTAAAATTCTACCATCAACAGATCCCCAGGACCTTGCAACTGTTTGTCTTCTGAAAAATAGAAAATTACTCTGTTAACCTTTTATTAGAAAATAGTAAGCGTTCCAAAGCACTTATAAAAGAATCATTAAAATAGTACAAAAAGAATACTAAAAGCCGATTTCTGTATGGGCAAGATTTCCAAGTATAAAATAGTAGTAAGTTAAATCTGACACTTTATTTAAAGACTTACATATATTATGTGCAAGAAAGTTTAGTTCATAAATGTAAAAATATGAATCTTAAAGAAATCAACATTATTATATGAATAATTTAAAGGAGAAAATAATTGACATTAATAGATGCTAAAGTATTTGGGAATATATAGTAATTCTTTTTTTAAAAAGTCAAAATAGCCGAAACCGGTTTGGCTCAGTGGATAGAGCGTCGGCCTGCGGACTGAAAGGTCCCGGGTTCGATTCCGGTCAAGGGCATGTACCTGGGTTGCGGGCATATCCCCAGTAGGAGATCGGTGTTTCTCTCTCATCGATGTTTCTAACTCTCTATCTCTCTCCCTTCCTCTCTGTAAAAAATCAATAAAATATATTTAAAAAAAAAGTCAAAATATTTGTCTTATGACATCCAGTTGGCTTAGAAGTATTTATAAAATATTTTAAAATTTTCTTTTATTTTTTTCCATCACCATTTATCCCCTCTATGCCCTCTTATACCCCCATCCCTACCCCCGTAATCACCACACTATTATCCATATCCATGAGAGTTCTCTCTCTCTCTCTCTCTCCCTCTCTCTCTCTCTCTCTCTCTCGCTCTCTCTCTTTCTCTTTTTTTCTCTCTCTTTTGTTAATCATCACCCAAGGATATTTTTCCCATTGTTTTTTTATGTGTGTGTGTTGTTGTTTTTTAGATAGTAAGTGGGAGGGAGAGAGAGAGAGAGGCAGAGGGAAACATCTACATCTATGTGATGCGAGAGAGACAAATTGATTGGTTGCCTCCCGCACTCACCCTGATCAGGGCAGGGATCAAACTGGCAACCGGGTATGTGCCCCTGACCTAGAATCAAACCCTTTCATGCGCAGACTGGTGCTCTAACCACTTAGCACACCAGCCAGGGCCTCTCTCTCTTTTATTCTTTTTTGCTCAGCCACTCTAACCCCCTCCAACCTCCCTTCCCCCACCAGAGCTGTCTGCCTGCTCTCTATCTATGTGTCTGTCTCTATTTTGCTTGGTAGTTTAGTTAAATTCGACATATGAGTGAAATCATATAGTACCTGTCTTTCTCTGACTGGCTTATTTCACTTAGCATAATGCTCTCCAGGTCCATCGATGTTCTCACAAAGGGTAATGAAATTTCTTTAGGTAAAATAAAATTGCAAAAGAAGGGCAGCTACCTAAACATAATAGAAACCATCAGAAACCTAAAGATAATATTGTATTAAACTAGGGGCCCAGTGCATGAATTTGTGCACCTTGAAAGGAACTGTGAGCCGCGAGGCTACGGTGGGCACAGGGGTGGGTCTCGGCCCATCCTCTGCACCCTTGCCCGGCCCCTCCTGCCGCGGCCCCTGGTCCCCTCTCTGCCGGCAACCCCACTCCCGCTGCCACTGCTCCCATGCGCTGACAGCCTGCCATGTTCCACACATCATGTTCCACACATGTCCCCTGGTGGTCAGCGCACGTCATAGCAACCGGTTGGTTGGTCTGCCGTTCGGTCTGTTTTCATATTAGCCTTTTATTATATAAGACTAGAGGCCCGGTGCACGAAATTTGTGCACGGGGGGGGGGAGGGATAGGGGGATTCCTCAGCCCGACCTGCACCCTCTCCAGTCCAGGAGCCCTCAGAGGATGTCCTACTGACGGCTTAGGCCCGCTCCCCGTGGTTCTCTGCTCTCTACGGGGCCTGCCTGCTCCACACCATGGCGACGGGCAAGCAGGCCCTGCTGGGTGCTGCCTGTGGGCAGTGCTTGCCTGCTTGCGGATTGCCAGGGTGACTGCCAGCAGGCACTGCTGGGCGCTTGCCTGCTCCGGGTCACCACAGCAATGCCTGCTGGGCTCACGTTGCCGGAGTGATGCCGCCAGCGTCCTGCCCCGGCTGCTATGGGTGCCACCATCTTTGTCACAGAGTGATGGTTAATTTGCATATTACTCTTTTATTAGATAGGGTGGTATCAGCTCAAGAAAGAGTCAAACAAGTAGAGAATTTTTATGAGCTTATTTGAGCCATACTGACAAAAATTGCCAGGAAGCAAAATCTCAACTGATTGAGAAACTGCTCTGGAGCTTGGCAGTTTTGCACCTTACTTTATACATTAGACTCAAAGGAGGAGGCATAAGCACAGTTACATGAAATCCATTGGTGATAGATTATGGAGGTGGGGTAAAGTAAAACTGGGGGCAGAATCTCTGAGATTGGATAAAAAGTAAAACATACTTCTTTTACATTGGTGGGTATAGGATAGTTAACAGTTAACAACATGATAATAACAATGAGGGGTTTTGTGGCCTCTGCTCTGGTGCAGTGAAGGGGTCTGGAAAAAAAAGAAATTACCCTGACATTCCAAAGGTATGTTATGGTAGATGCAAAAAAAAACCCGACAGGCACAGTTAAGGTAAAGATTGACTTTTGTCAAGGGAGATACAGGCCTAGGACATGACTACCCACCATGACTGCTTTTAATTAGGAAGTTTTAACTCCACACCGTCTTATATGTAGTTCCTTTAGGTCTCTGAGTTCGTAAGGCAGCCACACAGGCCTCCCCTGAGCCTGTCCAGTTTAGTATGTGGCCCCTTTCTCATCCATAAGGGAAAAATACATAAGGCATTTCCTCTAAAACTAGCGTGAGGATGCTTATTCCCTTTATTCAGCATTCTTTTTGAGGCTTTACGTACTTCAGTAAGGCAGGAAAATGTAAAGAATATAAATATAGAAAGAAATTATTTGCCAATTGGTTAGAAGATCTAGGAAACTCATCTAGAAATCTAGTTGAATTCATGAAAATTTGGTAAAGTGATTGCAGAAAGGCAGACTTAAAAGCTCCTGCTATGCTAACCACAAAACAGTTTGAATGGAAATTGGGGTGGAGGGTAGATTGGAAATCCTATTTAGAGTAGTAACCAATTGTTAAATACCTAGGAATAAGTTTAACACAAATCCGGAGTATTGTGAGACTGATAAGAATTACGTTAAGATCCTATTGAAAGAAAGCAACTGAAGTTTGAATCTGTGGAGAGACATTACATTTCTTGGATGAAAATATCAGAACAATGTCTTTCATCCTAATGATAAATAATTCTAAAGAGAATCCCAAGGGAGTTTTTAGAATTTGACCAAGTGATTTTGAAGTTCATTTGTAACAATAAGTTTCTAAGAATAGCCAAGAAAAACATTTAAAATAACTGTAGTGAAGGGAGATTTGCCCTCTTATAATCCAATAGGAAGTATGATGTAGACACAGGAAGAGACAGATAGATAACAGGAGTGTCACAGAGGCTTGAACACATGCAGCTAATATGTGGTGTAAGGTGTGTTGACTCAGCTCAAAAGAGTCAGAAGGCTTTGGCTAGCAATAAATGAGATTTATTCAAGGGTATTAGGGTTTACAAATGGGACATTCAGGTAGGCAATGCCAAAAGTTTTCCAAAGCAGAAAGAAAAGCTGAGAGTTTTTATAGCAAAAGTACATTCTTAAGTAGAGTTCATCCTGCATTCTTAGCCCATGAGTCGGTTCAGGATGGTAAGCTTCACATGTCCCGTGATCTGGACAATGGAATAATTTCTTCTGGAGGTCATTCATATGGTCATCTGAGGGTTTGATGTATGTGCAGGTATTGATGCACAACCAGCAGATGTGTATGCAGGCATTGACGCAGGACTGGGAAGTTCAGAAGTTTTAGTTCCTAGGATAGTTAAGGCAAGAATACAGTCACTTGTGCCTCAGCTTACTTTATTTTGATAATTTAGCAGCTTGACCATAGTGACTCCATTTTATTTCTTCATTCTGTTTCTTCACTCCATTCCTTCATTCTACTAATCATTTTGCTTGGGTAAAGGAGATTGAGTTGATTTAATAAGTGATGCTGGCATCATGGACTGTATACTAGTATATGCATGAGAACAAAGCTAATTAACCTTAGAAGCCATAGAAAAATCAATTTCAGATGGTTTAAGCTCTCTCTATAAAAACTAATACATGGCCCTAGTTGGTTTGGCTAAGTGGGTAGAGAGTCAGCCTGCAGACTGAAGGGTCCCTGGTTAGATTCCAGTCAAGGGCACAAGTCCAGGTTGCAGGCCCATTCCCCGGTAGGGGGTGTGCAGGAGGCAGCCTATCAATGGTTCTCTCTCATCATTGATGTTTCTATCTCTCCCTCTCCCTTTCTCCTCTCTGAAATCAATAAAAATATATTAAAAAACAAAAATAAAACTAATATTTATAGGAAAGTTTAGGAGTTGGGAAACATTTTTAAAAAGGACAAGAACCTCAGCAATTGAAATGACAACATAATACTGTAAACAAAACCAAAAGGCAGACTGAAAACAATACTGCTAACAAACAGGACAGGGACTTAATCCGTTTAATATATAAAGAGACCCTACAACATTTTTTAAAATTGTTTTATTGCTTAAAGTATTACAAAGGGTATTACATATGTGTCCTTTTTTCCCCCCCAGCCCTTGACAATCCCCTGGCCTCCCCTACCCCCCAGTGTCTATGTCCATTGGTTATGCTTATATGCATGCGTACAAGTCCTTCGGTTGATCTCTTACCCCCGTCCCTCCTGCCCCCCAACCCTCCCTGGCCTTCCTGCTGCAGTTTGACAACCAGTTTGAGGCAGCTCTGCCTCTGTATCTATTATTGTTCAAAAGTTTATAATGGTCTCTATTATCCATGAATGAGTGAGATCATGTGATATTGGTTTAACCATATGAATTGGTACTTCTCAGAAGGCAGAAGTCAATAACCTGAAAACGTTTAAGACAAGATGTTCACCCCTATTGGTGGTACAAGAAGTTCATGTGAAAATATTAGCAAGGGATTTGATACAAATAGAAGAAGGGGGACAACAGCCAATGCTGGGAAGGATGAAAGGAAATAGTTGTTCACATGCATTGATGATTGGAGTGTGAATTGCCTTAAAAACTAAAATGCACATGCCTTTGTCTCAGCAATCCCGTGTTTGAACATCCAGCCCACAGACAGAAAAACATCTATACTTTATTATGGAGGTTTATTATGGCTGTATTTGTAGAGGCCAAGGCTCAAAGATGATAAGTGTAGAACATTTTAATGGAATGATACAGTTTTTACAAACATCATTACCTGGAATGATGCTAGGTAAATATTTCCAAGTTTAGAACAATGTGTGTGATCCTAGTTTTACAAAAGAACAAGCACTTGTTTTTATTTGCAGGTGAGACTTTACAAGAATCTTTATGAGCACAGAGAAAAAACTTGAGATTTTTTAAGCACTTAAATGGGATTGATAAATAGATTGAAGGCAGCTGGGGTGTTAGTGTTAGTGTCTTTACTGTTTTTGCATGGTTACAGTTAAATGATGTATTAAGTGAAGCACATTATAAAACACTGGAGGCCCAGTGCATGAGATTCGTGCACAGGTAAGGTCCCTAGATCTGGCTGGCAATCAGGGCCCATCTGTGGGGCGACTGGCAGGGTGATTGGGTCCCCCGCTCGCACCCACCTAGGCTGGCCTGGCATCACCCGCTCGCCAGCCCCACTCCCTGCTGCTGCCGGTGGGGGCCTGCGGGCTGGGGGCAGCTCCTGCTTTGAGTGTCTGCCTCCTGGTGGTCAGTGCATGTCATAGCAAACCGTTGTTACACCGTTCAGTCGATTTGCATATTAGGGTTTTATATAGATAGATTAGGACCATAAGATTTAGTTACCTTAAAAGATGTGACATTCCACTGTGGAGAACAGTATGGCGTTTCCTCAGAAAACTAAAAATGGAACTCTCTTTTGACCCAGTGATCCCACTTCTAGGAATATATCCCAAGAAACAAGCAACACCAATCAGAAAGGACATATGCACCCCTATGTTCATAGCAGCACAATTTACAATAGCTAAGATTTGGAAACAGCCTAAATGCCCATCCGCAGATGAGTGGATTAAAAAAACAGCCTAAATGCCCATCAGCAGATGAATGGTACATCTACACAATGGAATATTACACAGCTGTAAAAAGGAAGGAACACCTACCATTTGCAACAGCATGGATGGACCTGGAGAGCATTATGCTAAGCGAAATAAGTCAGTTGGAGAAAGATAAATATCACATGATCTTACTCATTTGTGGAATATAATGAACAACATAAACTGATGAACAAAAATAGATCCAGAGACAGAGAAGCATCGATCAGACCGTCAAACCTCAGAGGGAAGGCAGGGGAGGGTGGGGGTAAGGGGAAGAGATCAACCAAAGGACTTGTGTGTGTGCATATAAGTCCAACCAATGGACACAGACACCAGGGGGGTGAGAGCATGAGTGGGGGGGTGGGGGGGGCAAAGGGGGGATAAGAATACATGTAATACCTTAATTAAGAAAAAAAAAGATGTGACTTTGAGTATATGTGTAAGAGCAAATCTGGAATAGATTATTTTAGGGAATTGTGGCAAGGTAGATTTTTTTTTCTTTTTTACAAAAATATATTTTTATTGATTTCAGAGAGGAAGCGGGGGGCGGGGGGGGGAGAGAGAGAGAGAGAGAGAGAGAGAGAGAGAGAGAGAGAGAGAGAAAGGAAGGGAGGGAGGGAGGGAGGAAGGAAGGAAGGAAGGAAGGAAGGAAGGAAGGAAGGAAGGAAGGAAGAAACATACATCAATGATGAGAAAGAATCATTTTCGGCTGCCTCCTGTGGGGATGGAGACCTGACCAGGAATTGAACCGGGACCTCCTGGTTCATAGGTTGATGCTCAATCACTGAGCGACACCAGCCAGGCTAACCTTGATTTCTGATTTATTTGTTATTTGTGATTTTTTTTTACACAAATACGTATTTTGCAGCTAGAAAAATGAAAGACAAGGGGAATAACTCTTGCCTAGTTTAGGATGTTGCCTAGAGCCAGATGTGTCCCCAGCACTTCAAAGATAAGGCAACCCCCAAACTCAGTTCCTGAATTTACTATAGTGTCTCGATGAGAATTCCAGCTCTTAGCTGCTATACTTACCTCCTTAATAACTCTGTTTTGGGAGCTGGTATGTATTACATGGCTTTATTACCGTCAGTACTCATAAATGTTAGAGGAAATTGAAAAACCTTAGGTTAAGAGTTTGGAGTAAAGTGCAAAAATACATCAATAGACAATGAAGTTATTCAGTACTCGTGTAGAAGAAAAACTAAAAGTAGAAGAAAATACAGATAGTAGCAGAGGCGATATAGATTAGGGTTTCAGATAACTCTAGGTGTACTTCTTGGCTCTGTTACTGGGTGCCTTTGCATAAACTTTGTATCCTCATGAGTTTGTTTTCTCCATTTGTAAAACAGGGATAATGATAGCACTTGCAGAGTTGTTTAGATAAAATGAGATGGCACATGAAACATGTAGTAAGCACTGAATTTTAGTTCTTATAGGCATGGGTGGAAGTCATTTTTATTTGTGTGGCAGGTGCTGTGGGATGTCAGCTCCAGCTTGAATTTTCCTCTTCCTCTACAAGTGTTTAACTATTTCCACATGTGTTGGCTCACCCGCATTATTTCTGTTCTTTCTGGAAGGTTCTAGTAGAGGACTGTATTCCGGTACTGAAGAGGTACGCCAAAGAAGGGAGAGAATTTGATTATGTGATTAATGATTTGACAGCTGTTCCAATCTCCACATCTCCGGAAGAAGGTAGATTTTGTTTTGTTTTTAACCACAAGAACGGAAATGTTCATGGAAATGTTTTTCTTGGCACCATGTGAGAATGATAGGATGTTGGAGATTATCTAGTTAAGTGTCTTCATTTTTTTTAAAGGTAGTTAAACTGAGGTCCACGGTGGAAAGAGGGCTGTATTTGGCTTTGGTCAAATCCTGTCCTGTTCCTAAATGAGCAAATTAACTGTCATTTGAAACAAACATGAAATAAAATGACTCATAATTACATCACTAATACATTAGCTTGTTTGATAATTTGCCCTAGGTGATTTTTAACCTGTAATGGGACAAACTGGTGACCTGCCTAAACAACGCCAGAGACGGTTCCTTTCTCAAACCCCAGGCTTGAAAGCACTGCTGGGTTGGGGTTTGAGTGTTAATGATTTTTCTATAACCTTGTCTTCCTGCTGAGTTTTCAGGCTGGATCCCTATCTGATGACCTTTGCAGTTTCTCTCTTGGGATGTTGCTGCTTATCCCCCTTACTTAAAGCTGTCCTCTTGCAGATTTCAGCCACTGCCTTTTGTGTCGAATCTTTATTGGTGTTGTGAGAACAGTGCTAAGTAAAGCACATTTGCTTTTGACCCACTTGGGTATGTGCACATGTGTACAAGATACCCAATTTATATATTCACTAGAGGCCCAGTGCACAAAAATTCGTGCACTGGGGGTGGGGGTCCTTCAGTTCCCTTTGCCCCCTCTCACAGTCTGGGAGCCATCAGGGGATGTCCTACTGATGAGGAGCAGGCTTAAGCTGCAGTCAGGCCTCCTTCTGTGGGAGGCGACTAGGCCGATCATGGGAAGGCAGCACCCCATCACCCCACTGCTGCTGCCACTGCCAGCCAGTAGGCCCTCGCTTCTTAGTGCTGGCCCTGCCCCCTGCCCACTGGTGGGCAGGGGGCAATCTTGGGCCAGGCTGGCTGGGGGAAGGGCTGTGGGAGGTTGAGGCACAGCAGGTCGCACCCCATCTAACCTCTGCAGAGGCGTGGCGCCGGGACCAGGAAAGGAGGCAGCAGCGGGGCTCCTGCAGGAGTGGCCTCGCCTTCGCTCCCACTCCTGTGGCGGCAGCCCCGCCTCCGCTCCCGTGGTGGCCCTAGGCCAGGGGTCCTCAAACTACGGCCCGCGGGCCACATGCAAATACAAATATTGTATTTGTTCCCGTTTTGTTTTTTTACTTCAAAATAAGATATGTGCAGTGTGCATAGGAATTTGTTCATAGTTTTTTTTTTAAACTATAGTCCGGCCCTCCAACAGTCTGAGGGACAGTGAACTGGCCCCCTGTTTAAAAAGTTTGAGGACCCCTGATCTAGGCCCTTGCGGCCGCTGTGGCTTTGTCCGGATGGATGTTCGCTCTAATTAGCATATTACCATTTTATTAGTATAGATAAGTGAGAATACATTTTCATTGATTAATAAGCTCTCCAATATTGGGTCTTAAGCTCAAGGCTCTTTCTTTGGTATTGTTGAGTATTGATGCATTTTGTTTCTGATGCATGCAAACCCATATTTAATAAACCTACATTTTTCAACATCCAGATTCCACATGGGAGTTTCTCAGACTGATTCTTGATCTCTCCATGAAAGTACTGAAACAGGATGGGAAATATTTTACACAGGTAGGCTTCTTAACTGTTCCCCACCCCCCTAACTCTTAATAAGCATTTTCTATTTTGAAATGTGAATGCATGTTCATGCAATTTATGTCTGGTAAGGATAGAACAACATAATTAGATTATGATCTTTGAAGCAGTAAGTTTGTAAATAGCCGACTTGGCATCTATTGGGAATTAATCAGCTTTTGTATTCTGTTTGTTACTGGATTTATCAACCTTGGGCTCTGGCTGTAGTATGAGCTGCTGCCACGAGATGGAGACAGAGATTGTGATTTCCCCCTTTATAGGAAATCTACAATGAAACCTGCTCAAAGTCAGCTTATTCTTATAAAAGCAACCCACATTCAGTGAGTTGGGGAACTTTCACAAGTGGAGCTAGGAGGAAAGTGGAACTGTTTTCTTTCATTGAGAATATTTGTCCTGTGGACTGCCTTCTCGGAGAATTGATATCTCAATACGGAGGATTAATAAAAACACTACCTTAATAGATCACCATGGCCCATTCATTAAATATTAATGATCCAGGCCTTGATAACTTGCCTTTGCCAACTGACTTTTATGAAAAATCACATTATATGCTCAGGACTGTGCCAGTTTCCAAGAAATTCAAAAGCTATATTAGGACATGTTTCCTGTCCCTGCATTCATTACAGTTAGAGATGCCAGGCTATCTCATTTGATCATACCCAGGATTGATAAATGGTTGAATGTGTGATGGCATACATGGACTAAGGAGGCTGTAGGCCCTCGAAGAAGCAGTGGTCAAGTCAAGAGTGCAGGGTGGTTTGATTCTGGATGTACTGATATAGTTGCCACAGTGCAATATTTTTTTTTACTGCCAGGTGATAAGCTCAGAAGACACCCTTGGTTTACACCAAAGCATGTCCAACTCATAGGCTAACAATAACACGAGCCAAATAAACAAATTTAAGTTTATGCGGGCCTCAAAAAAACAGAAGCTTCAATTTTCATAGAAATGTAGGTTTATTTCAATAGAGACATGCTGAATACAAAGGGCTGAAATAAGTGAGTCATCGTTAACATAAAATAATAGAACATTTTAATAAAAATTAATATTTTTTCTTGAACATTAACTTATCAGACACTGAATAACTGCACAAATTTAATAAGTATAACTCAAATAAACCTATTTTTCTTGTTCTCCGAAAGTGAAATATTTCCTGTTGCGCACACCAAACAGGTCAGTCCAAGACTGATGATGTGGTCATCGACTGCTAAAATATTCGCTGCTAGTATTAGTGGAGAGAAGTGGTGCGCCTATGTGTAAGATGCATAAGGGAAGTGAATGCAACACGATTCTAGTCATCAGTCATTAGCAAACGTTGTAGTTTGTTATTAATAATTATGTATAACAGGATATTGTAAAAATTAAGGTACAATTTTTTAAAAAATTTTATTATTTTTTTTAAATATATTTTATTGATTTTTTACAGAGAGGAAGGGAGAGAGATAGAGAGCTAGAAACATCGATGAGAGAGAAACATTGATCAGCTGCCTCCTGCACATCTCCTACTGGGGATGTGCCCGCAACCCAGGTACGTGCCCTTGACCGGAATCGAACCTGGGACCTTTCAGTCCGCAGGCCGACGCTCTATCCACTGAGCCAAACCGGTTTCGGCAAATTTTATTTTATTGTTTAAATTATTACAGATAGTAGTACATATGTCTCCTTCCCCCCCCCCATTGATGTTTCCCCGGCCTCCCCTACCCCCTGGCACATGCCCTCACCCCCTGCCCCCCCAGGGTCTTGTGTCCATTGGTTATGCTTATATGCATGCATACAAGTCCTTCGGTTGATCTCTTACCACCCCCCCCCCAAGAGTTACGAAATTTTTATTAAAATGTTTCTTACATACCGTTATATTGGCTGGGCTGCAAAAATATTCCTTGTGGGCCGCATGTGTTACACCCACCTCCCTTCCTCAAGTGTGTTGCTTCGAACTGGAGTAAGACAATAGAATGGGGTGGTGAAGGCCTGGGGCAGAGGGTGGAGGCATATTAGAAGAGGTCAGTGGGGGGAAAAGAAGACATATGTAATACTTTCAACAATAAAGATGAAAAAAGAAAAGAACTGGAGTAAGGTTTAGATGGGATGAAAGTGTTGTTTGACCTGTTGCTTGGTGATTGACAAAAGCTAAACGTTTCTGCTTAAAATTGCTTGTATCACAGTACCGAGTTCATAATGTCATTGGTGTCGCTGTGACCTTGTCATTGTGCCACAAAGCTGGGGAAAGCATCATGGAGTGCCTGGATTTGGGCTCTGCTGGATGGGGGATCTGATCTGAAGCTGGGAGAGAATTGCTTTCACAGGACTAGGAGGCATATCCTGAGACTTGGCCTCCCTCCCTTTATTCCCCACTCCCCATTAAGTCTAGGTTTTTTGATAATGTGTGCGACATTCATGTAAATTATAATGCAAAGTATAAGCAAACTCTGACTCCCCTAACTTGAGAATTGGACATTGCCAGTACCACTGACACATCTCCATCCCTCCCTAATCCATGCCCACCTTCTAGAAGTAAACTACCTTTAGTGTTGTTGGGTTTTTTATTCCTGTGCTGTTCTTTATAGATGTTTCACATATTTGTGATATACTAAATCATTATATTGTGTAGTTTTCCTTGCTTTTGAACTCAATAAAAACGGAGTCCTTAAGGATGTATACTTTTGCACCTGCTTTTTACATTACAGAAGTAATACATGCTAACTGTTAAGTTGAAAAGACACAAGCACTACAGAAATCTAAAGTAAAAAACTAAGATTCACTTACCCACATCTAACATGAGTCAAGGAGAACTTTCTAGAACTGAAGCTACTGAATTGGGATTTACTCCCTTGGAGTGCAGCCCCCCCCCCATGGCCCCATTATTCCCTTTCTCTCATCCTTAATAAGTGCTTAATTCTTTGCTATTAGATTTTTGTTCTGCATTTCCCATGTGTCTTTCTTAAGAAAATTTTAAAAAAAGTAGTTCTATTTAAATAAACAGGAAAGTGGAATGCATCATGTTACTTTTTTGGGTAGGTCTCTATTTGTGGTGAGTTTATTTTCTTTTTTAAGCTGCTTTTTGACAGTGTTGGGGAAGAACAAATTGAAAGTATCCTATTTCCTTACCACATTCTCTGTGAGGAGGTTCTCCTGTTATCCCTCTGTGAAGAGAGTGTGGTGTCAATTTTAGGATGGCAAGGGAAACCATTGAACTGTGTATGTCGGTGGCATTTCTATTCTACAGCTTCCCCAGGGGTGATGTGCTCTAAAAACAACCAGGCAGTGTTTTCTATTTGTGAGTCTTAAATTACACATGTGGTGTTTATATGCTCTCATGCTGAACTTGATGTTGAAACCAAATTATATGCTGGCCAAGGGCACTTTGGCCAAATCCCACTGCAGGACCTAGATGATGGGTTACTAAACTGGCTGGCACTGAAGGATGACGTCATGCTGAGCGAATGTGCTAAGTTAAAACCACCAAGGCCAGTTCTCAGAATAGTTCTGTCTACCGGCTTGCCCATGGCTGGCTGGTTGATTGGTTTTGAAAGATTATCCTCAAAAATGCTTACATCACAGGCTGTCTTAACTTGTGAATAATTTTCATCTTATATTGTATATGCCTATTTTTTGGCAAATTGACAGTGAGATTCTTTTGAAGAAATAGAATCAGCACATACATTCATTAGCCCTCTGAATGTTATGAACTTCAGTGGTTAAAAGAAAGTAGGTGGTGCCCAGCCAGTGTTGCTCAGTGATGGAGCATTCACCTATGAACCAGGAAGTTATGGTTCGATTCCGATCAAGGGCACATGCCCGGGTTGTGTGGTCTTGATCCCTAGTAGGGGACTTGCAGGAGGCAGCTGATTGATGATTCTCTCTCATCATTGATGTTTCTATCTCTCTCTTCCTCTCCCTCCCTCTCTAAAGTCAATAAAAATATGTTTAAAAAAAAGAAAATAGGTGGCCAAAAAAAGAAAGAAAACAGGTGGCATTAAATTCCTATCTTATATTCTAAGTCTATTATGAAAGCACTTGGGGAGATAATGTGCTAAAATGATAGACCCTACCCCCAGCCTACTAATTGAAAATTTGTATTTTAGCAAGATCACCTATGATTCCTGTGTACACTAAACATTGAGAGCCACTGCTTTCCAGTGCTGGTTCTCCTTCAGAGAGGGCCCACAATGGCATGATCCTGAAGCCCCACTTCCACAAGGTCTGGCAGCTGTGCATTGTCACATGGTTGAACCACCACATGTGGGATCCAACAGTGCAAGGCCCAGCAAGCCAAAGCATGCCCTGTATCCAGACCCATACTGTCCATGGAGAGATGCCCCACAGTGAGGTACCTCAGCACAGTGTGAGCCAGCAGGGGCTTCAGCTTGGAGGAATTAGAGTGACTGGCATCCATAAAAAGGGTGGCCCGGACCATTGGGATCTTGGTGGATCCGAGGAGGCAGAACAAGTCCACGGAGTCCCTGCAGGCCAACGTGCTGCGGCCTGAAGGAGTACCGCTCCAAGCTCATACTCTTCCCCAGTAAACCCGAGGCCCCCAAGAAGGGAGACAGTTTTGCTGAAGAACTCAAGTTGGCCACCCAGACAGGATCAGTCATGCCCATAAGGAATGTTTACAAGAAGGAGAAAGTCAGGGTCATCACTGGAGGAAGAGAACTTCAAGGCATTCACCAGTCTTTGCATGGCCCGCACCAGTGCCCAGATCTTTGGCATCTGGGCAGAAAAAGCCAAGGAAGCCTCAGAACAGGATGTTGAAAAGAAAAAAGAAAGTTGCTGTTGGCAACTTGTGATGAAAAAATAAAGTTTAGAAGCAGTGCTGTAGAACCATGCAGATGAGGTATCCATTTAGCAGCTCTACCATGTCTCTTGGCCAGCATCTCTGATTCTCTTCACCTTTTTTTTTTTATTCTCACACAGTGGCTGCTGCAGCTCCAAATGTTACATCTAGGTTATAGGCTAGAAGAAAATTGAAGGGGTGGGCCACTGTTCATTCTTGATTGTCCAGAATAAAATACTTTTCCAGTAGCCCCCTAGCAGATGTCTACTGTATTTGTTGACCACCCTGATCTGCTTGTGAAGTAGATCAGAGGTGGCAAGAAAGGCAGAAAATTTAGAACAATGAAGTCAAGAGAAAATGTTTGATAAGGACTGGAACTGGGCAATACCCTTAGTGTATCTATCGTGAATGAACTTTTGCTCTCTTATGCCTTAAGTCAAATTTCAGGGAAAGCATGGGGAGTAAATATAGTTCTATGCCAATATCTTAGACTGTTATGATGGTCATAGTTTAAGCCAGTGATGCTCATTTTTTGGTTGATTTTTCTGTGTTAAATGGCATTTAAATATATAAAATAAATATCAAAAATATAAGTCTTTGTTTTACTATGGTTGCAAATATCAAAAAATTTCTATATGTGACACCGCACCAGAGTTAAGTTAGGGTTTTTCAAAATGCTGACACGCCGAGCTCAAAAGGTTTGCCATCACTGGTTTAAGCCCTCTAGAAACAGATAATATTACATACACACACACACATTTTTTTAATTTGGAAAAAACGGGAGAGGGAGCCGGCCCTCAGCCCCCCTGGGAAAGGGGCCGCATCTGCCGCCACCCACCAGAATATATTTTTGACACATTATTCTAAACGCAGTGTGACTACTGGGAAAACTTACATTGAATGGGTTTTGTGTATGAATCTTTGCTATTGCATGGTGTTGATACAAAGGCTGTGTCCCTAAATGAGAAATTGGTCTCACTTGTTTTGTATTGTCTCATCCTCTAATCATTTGAAATGGCTTGGTAAATGAGGTAGAAGAAGAATGAACTAATGGATCTATAAATAGAGCTCAGGGCAATTTTTGAAAGTACAGAAACCATATCTCATTTTCAAAGACGAGCTTTTACCAAAAGCTAGAATTGGTCCCATTTATTAGCGACCTTCAAATGAGTGGGACCCTCAGTGGACTCCAGTATCCCATTGTTTGCTTTTCTCTCTTTGATTTAGGGGAACTGTGTCAATTTGACAGAAGCCCTGTCACTCTATGAAGAACAGCTCGGGCACCTGTATTGTCCTGTGGAATTCTCAAAGGAGATCGTCTGTGTCCCTTCATACTTGGAATTGTATCCTTTGACCTGATCGTTGTGTTGCCAGATCAGAACACCAAGTCAATCCCATGCCAGCTTAACATTTTGAATAAACAGAATTCTCTGTAGTATATGAGGCCCCAGTTTCCAAGCGCGGCTGCACATTGGAAGCCCCTGGGATCTTTAAAACAATCCTGATTCCTGGGTCCTGCCCTCAGATTCTGGCGTGTGGCCTGCTACAGCTCCCAGTTGGTTTTCATGTTCAGGCACCACTGGTTCTGACAGGTGGTCCCCAGCCCTGCAGCGTCATCTGGGAAATAGTTAGATGGGCAAATTCTTAAGCCCCACCCGGCCTGCTGCCCAATGAGAAAAGCTGGAGCTGGTGACTGGCCTTACGTAGCCAGATCCTCCAGGGGATTGACGTGCACATTGAAGCTTTAGAACCCCAGCTGTTGCCGGCAAAAAGACTAAAGACATGCCTTCTACTTCTATCTTACGATGATCCTACTTTACTATCAGTTTCTACACTTGATTCTGATTTGCAATAGAAATCGAGAGCTAGAAATAATGTCGGGGTCTCAAACTTAACGTTGGTGTTCTCTATTAGGGCCACTTAGTAAATTTAATCCCTAGAAATAAGAAAAGAACTGGGGGGTGGGCAGACCAGAATGAGAGCATTGTCACTGGAAATTTATAATGGGTCTCCTCCTCCTCAAAGGCACACTGGAGGGTGCAGACAAAGCATTGCTTTCTTGAGGTGGCGGAGTTTCCTGTGATTGCTGCTGGCCTGCAGTGAGGCCCGGGCCTGCAAGGTGGGGCAGGTTCTGACAGACAGGAGGCCATAACCTGCCCCCCCCCCCGCAGGGTCCTCCCTGGGATGCTTTGAGTGCTCTGTGCTTGCTGGGCCATGTTCTTCCTTGCCTGTGGCAGACTTTAACACCTCTCCCCCTACCAACCATCCACCTTCATCAGGGCTCTTCTCTAGAGCATTTTTACAGTCAGGTCTGTGTTTCTCTCTGGAAATGCAACCAGACAACCAAGGGGTCCGAGCTGCCTGTCACTACATGAGCCAATTCAGCAGAGACAGGGCTGAATCATATATGAGTGTTTATTCCAATCCTGCTGGCAGGATGGGAGAGCAGCAGGTCATCTACAAAAATCTGCTCTGCCCCCCACCATAAGCCAGCTGCTTATATTGGGTAGAAGGGCAAAGATTACGTGGGAAAGTAGGAATTACAGGCATGGGAAAGTGGGCACGGGATAATCATACAAGTCATGGGGGCTGCGGGGGGGTGGGGGTGTGTGGTCACAGGGGGCAGGCGCCTCACGGTGCCCCTGGACCAGATTACAGGCAATAGAGGCTGGGGTTGTAAAGAGCAGGTGCCTCCAGGACTAGATTGCTTCAGCCACGAGGTTGTAAATCTTTCCATAACTATAGGCAGTTCTCAGGACAGGAGGATGGACTGCATTCTGGTGTTAGCTCCCCTGTCCCAGGGCGTACAACTCCCTGCCAGGTTAGAATGTGTTTTCTCTACTCAGAACAGAACCATCACGGTTAACAGAGCATGATGAAAATTTCTTATCATTATAATTAGTTTCCAATATTCTATTTCTGCCCCTAACAGAAAGACTTGAGAAATCAGTTGATAACATTTGGAAAAAAGGCTTCAGCTTGGGCTCCGGCTCTTCCTTCTCCCTCCTGCCACCTTTTTTTTTTTTTCCTCTTCTTGCCACCTCCCACATTCTCCCCACTCCATTTCTCACCTCCCTCTTGTTTGTGTCTCTTCCTCCCACCCTTGTAAGAATTTCCTAAAACATCTTAGAGATCTTGAAAGCAGCACTATTACCTTTTCTCTGCACACCCCTCCCCGACTCAGTGTCATAGGTTGGTGAGTGTCCAGGCTGCCAAGTGGGTTATGGAAGAGGCCTTCATTCTCATTGCCTCAATGCTCTAAGCCAGCGGTTTTCAGCCAGGGTGCTGCAAGAACTTTTAAAACCTGCAGTCCTGGCTAGTCAGGGCCACTGACCTCTTTTCCCTTAGATTGTCAAGTAAAAAAATGACAACAGCCAACACAACAGTAGCCATCTGGTATGAATGAATTGAAATGATACTTCTTTTGTCAGATCGGCAAAAAGTATAACATAGTTTTTGGTGTGCCGCAGAATTTCAATAATTAGTAAAATGTGCCATGAGATGAAAAGGATTGAAAATTGCTGCTCTAAGCGATTTTTGTAGGCCAGCAAATTGTTAACGTAAAAAACATTTAAACCTGTAAAGAATTTTGTGAGTTAATTTGAGCCATACTGTCGACAGTTGCAGGGAAGCAGAATTCAACGTATTGAGATAGTGCCTCTTATAATGGTGGGTTTTTTACCTTGTTTTATACATTACAATCAAAGGAGGAGACATAAGTGGGGTTAAGTGAAATTCATTGGTGATAGAGTAGGGAGGCGGGATAAAGCAAAGCGCCAGACCTCTGGGATTGGATAGAAAGTAAAATGATAGACATGCTTCCTTTACACAGGTGGATAAAGGATAGTTAGCAGTCAACAAATAGCAAGATAATAACCATAGGTGTGTCCTGAGGGGTCCGGAAAAAGGGAAGTTAACGAGTAGCCCTGACATTTCACAGGTAAGTTATCTTGGATTCAAAAAGTCAATAGGCTCAGTAAAGATCTTAGTTGATCTTTGTCGGGGAAGATACTGGCCTAGGACATGACTACCCACTATAAGCTGCTTTTTTCATTAAAGGTTTTCATTTCAGACCATCCTTTGTGGTTACTTTAGGTCTCTTGAGTTTGCAAGGCCGCCACGAAGGCCTTTCCTGGGTTAGGCAGTTTAGCATGTGGCCCCTTTTCGTCCACCACATTTTAAGTGATAACCTGTTCTTCGAATTACCTGTTCTCATTCCTTGACTCCTTGTCCAGGTGGGTATTTTACACTGTTTGGAAGAAAGCTAAACCTTGAAGATCAATAGCCCCTCATCATGTGTGCTACAAATAGCCTTCCTGACCTGCACATGCTGTATATGCCATCAAAACGAGTCAGGCAATTGATTGTGAATTCCTTCAAGTTTTCTTTTTTTATTTTTTAATTTAAAAAAAGGCAAATGGAAAATGTATATTTTGATGACCTAGGGTGTTATTTTTTGAAAGTCAGCTGAAGGATGATTAGCTAGCATAGCAAAGGCTGCTAAATGCACTGAACCCTAGAATGTGATTTTTTTTTTACTTTTTTTTTTGTGTGTGGGCTGTTTTTGTTTTTGTTTTGGTAGACTTTGAATTTGGTTGTTTGGAGGAATGAATATCACTGTTTTATTCTGGAGGGGAGTTCTTGATGGTGTTTCTTTCCCAAAAAAGGAATTGACTTACGTGGTTAAAATTTGGTGCTTTTATGAAAGTTAAAAAAAGTTAATCAGCAATGCTTTGATTAAAATTAAAAATGAGAAATTTCATGTGTCTGTTCTTTTATTTCAGTTAGGTCTCCTCTTTCTTACTTCCTACTGCACAGAACAAAGGTGTCTCCTGGTCTTTTTTTAGTTCTCTTTTATCACTCCCCGTGTCATTTATCTCTTTACAATAGGATGGCCTTAGGGCCTTTTTTTGAACAGTAGTAATGACTTCCATTTACCATTGTGGTAAATGATACACACAGCCTATTACATTCACCAGTTCTTCATTATAAAATTGACCTGAGGGTAGGAAAAGATTTGGCCTTCCTGTGAAGTTGAAAGTCAGAAGCTTTTTTCTGTCCCCCATCTTTCTTGTGTGTTAGATGTGGAAACAAAGATCAGTTTGGATGGCTGCTGTGAAGCTTGGGGAAGATTTTTGGATGCACAAATAGATGATAGTTTGTAGAGAGACCTGCAACCAGAACAACTTGAACTCGCCTAAGGAAGTGCTTGTAACTACTAGCTTGGTGTGTTTGTGGGAAACAACCCACATCAGAGGTGAGGGTATGTTGACTTGGCTGATTAGATATCACTGAGTATGGGGGTACGTTCTCTCTTCCCGTGACCAGCGCCGAAAGAGAGAACTCGGTGGGTGGGGGGAGAGTTCAAGAATCTGGAGTAGAACGCGACGAGGGCTAAGGAAGAATGAAAAACGAGACTGAGACAGAAATAGAGGGAAAAGCTGGGCCTGGGTGTGGCGTCTACATTCTGATAGATGAATAGAGCGCCAGCACTGAACTGCGTGTTTAATTTATACTCCCATATACCAGGAAGTTACCTCAGTCCTGGACAGGCCAGCTGGTGGGCATGAGGAGCAGTCAGGAACCTGGGGGCGTGGCTCCACCTCGGCCCCTCCCACAGGGCGGTGCCAGTCAGAGGGAGGAGTCCTATTCATTCTTGGTGCTTGGCTGGATTTACAATAAATAAAACCCACTCCCCGACACCTGGGCAGCAAAGATAAGCGTCAATGCTGAGAACACATCGCCATCTTGGTTAGATGTGTATCCAAGGATCGGCTCTGCCAGTCACCTTAGGTTCAGCTGACAATATTATAGGAAACATGCCCATGTGTCTTCCTTCGGGGGCCCTCTACAACTAAATTATGTTGTTTTAAAACAAAAGGTTTATGCTTTATCAATAGAGTTCATTTATGGTGAATTCACAGTAAGCAAAACATTAAAAATGAAATATTCAATGTTCCTTTTGAGATAGAATTAGTGACAAACCAGAGCATTCTTCCTCACAAGATAGGTTTATGGTATCTGGCAGATAGTCTTTAAAAATGAGTGTGTGCCTACTTTTTTTCTTTCTATTAGATTGTCATGGAAGAAGAAACAGTAATATAATAAGAGGAGTTAAAATCATGTTGGAACTAGATTGGCTTTCAGCAAGTACATTCCTTGTGCCTAGAGAAGTTAAAAATGGCATTGATAGAAATTAAGAATCCTACCCACCCCTCAAATGCTTCTATAATGCTTTACAAAGGCTCTGTAAACTGTAAAATTAAAAAATAATGCTGCTATTACTGTTCAAATTCTGTTTTGGGTTAATAGAATGGGATGATTCCCACTTGAGAAAAGAATCCAAGTATATCTGGTGTCTGGAAATAGTGTTTACTGATACGTGGGCATGGCTTTATGCTTGAGGCCAAGGCTCAATCCACTGATAAATCTGGTGACATACAGGTCCTGCCAAGAGCTTAGAGATAGAAATGAGGTGGATCAGGTTGTGCCAGGCCATGGAAGATGCATTCAGGGCAGAGTAAGGAATGTAGTAGGGCAAGAAGAAAGGAATGGAAATACATATTTTTTACTTTGGGTGAGAATGGTAAATTCTGACCCTACCCATTTCTCCGTATTGAAGAAAGGACAATTTAGCCTGATTGTTTTAAAAAGAAAAGCATGCACATTCTGAATTCTGATAATTAAAAACAACGTCCACTTTTGCTGTATTTTTTAAGGAAATGTGATAAGATCTGAGCACTCTTATTTCACTTTAATGGCTATAGTGTTGTAGTCTCCTTTATAATCTAAAATTGGCCCAGCCAGAGTAGCTCAGTGGTTGAGCTTCGACCTGTGAACCAGGAGGTCATAGGTTCGATTTCTGGTCAGGGCACATGCTGAGGTTGCAGGCTCGATCCCCAGTGTAGGGCATGCAGGAGGCAGCCGTTGAATGATTCTCATCATTGATGTTTCTCTCTCTTCCTCTCCCTTCTCTTTGAAATAAATAAAAATACATTTAAATAAAATTGGATATGCTGTAGTATGAAGATACCACAGCATATTCAGTTTTTTTAAAGACAAGAAATATGGCTGTAGTTTAAATTCTTTCCAACTCAGCAGATATAAAGAAAAAAAGAAAATGCTATTTTCTCTTGAAAGTGTGATCGAATATTTTAAAAACGTGATTGGGGTGTGACTGGGCTGGAGGAAGGCTGGTTGATGGTGCTTTTACTGGGCTGGAGCAGCGCAGATGTCATAGTGAAAATGTGCTACTGTTTCCCATGTAGTTGAATAGTCCCCTCTTTGCTTGCGTTAGCTATTGCTACCATAGAATTTGCATTGCTCTCAATAAATTGATACATTTCATTCTGTTCCCATGAGTTGTGGGACAGGGTGAAGGAAGTGTGTAAGTGATGTCATATATCACTAGAGGCCCGGTGCATGAATTTGTGCATGGGTGGGGTCTGGCAGGCCCACCCTGATCAAGACCAATTGGGGAGGGGCTGTGGGTGGTTGGCCGGCTAGCCCCACCCTCTGGTCGAACTTCCAGTCGAGGGGACAATTTGCATATTAGCTATTTATTATATAGGATTCGCCTGTATTTGAGGTTCTAGAGCAGTTCTGCTAAAAGTGAAGTCCTTCAGTTGTTTTCTAAGCACTTGTTTTTTTACTTCTGCTGAACTTTTTTGTTCGTGACAAGGCTTTCTCTGTGAAGGAAGCAGTTCATTGATTGATTGTGGTTCAAGTGCCTTATCCAATCTTAGAATAGCACTTTGCCGTTGGGTTGCATCATTTTTTAAAAAATGTTACCATTTATTTTTTAAAAATATTTTAAATATTTTTTGTGTGTTTTTTTTTAAAGGGAGAGGGATAGAGAAACATCAATGAGAGAGAAACATGGATTGGCCATCTCCTGCATGCCCCCTACTGGGGATCGAGCCCGTAAGCTGGGCACGTGCCCTGACCTGGAATGGAACCTGGGACCCCTTGGTTCCTGGGTTGACGCACTCAACTACTGAACCACACTGGCCGGTGCACAGCCACATTATTTGATGGGGGCTGCTGTGTGGCCTTGAGAAAATCATCTCCTATTATCCTGTCGCTGAGTGTCTTTTTGTATCAGATAATCTTTACTTTCCTGTGCTTTGGGTTAATAAACCACTTTCCTTTACATTAGGTTGCTCAGCCTAAAACTAGCTTTGTGAATTCGGTGTTAATGTCACAGAGTAGGCCAGCAGTCAAAATGTAAAATATGCCTGGGGTCCCATGGCTAGTAACCATTTTGAGTCTAGGTTCCAGCATTTGGAATTTGCCCTCTGAAAGCTGACATCAGGGTTTCTTATCCTATTTTGCTCCTCGGACTCTGGCAACCTGGTGAAACTAGTGAGCCCCTCCTCAGAAACATGTTTTTAATATATAAAGAAGAAATAATTAGAAGGAAACAAGTTATATTTTTTCAAAAATTTATGATTTAATATTTGTGCCTTAATAACTTGTTACACAGCTGGATCTAGTGGTGGGTTGAATGCCATATTAAAAATATATTTTTTAATTGATTTCAGAGAGGAAGGGAGAGGGAGAAAGAGGGAGAAACATCAGTGATGAGAGAGAATCATTGATCGGCTGCCTCCTGCACATCCCACACTGGGGATGGAGCCTGCAACCTGGGCATGGTGCCCTGATCGGGAATCCAACTGTGACCTCCTGGGCACATGCTCAACAGCTGAGCTACACCGGCCGGGCTGACTACCATATTTTTGAGGTAGTAACGAGCACAAACATTTATAAGATCTGTAGCAACTGAAAAAATGATGACACAAAGTCATAGGTACTGCCAATACTAACATGGTTTGCCACCTACGTTCATGTTTAAAGAAAATGCAAAATGTCAGTGAGTGGTTAGTGAAAATGAGGATAAAAATGTTTCCCCATCCAAGTTTAGGGATGTACAGAATTCTGTCCATAGATCCCAGGTTAAGAACCCCTGACCTATAGTTTTTGCTTTCATAGTATTTAGGTGGTGGGCCACGGTAGCTGGGTACTTTTCACCTTGATGTCAGAACCTCAAATCAGTACTGGCAGATCCGTTCTCCTCGGCCAGGATCATTTAAAATCTCAATTACCTGGTGTAGTCATTCCACCAATTTCTGCTTTATTCATTATTTCAAAAATGAGAAATAGATCATGGGCAAAAAATAGTTCCGTGCTTTTGGAAAGCTATTTGAGTACTCTTTGGATGTGATTTTCCTGGGAAATCAGATGATAAATGTGACTGGACAAGTAGGCTCTTCTCCTGTGCTGGGGTCCCGGAGATCCGCTGGCCAGTTCATTAATGCAGATGGTGTCCCCTGGCAGCATCCAGTGATGTGGTGATCATTTCTGTGCGGGATCCCTTCATGATGAAGCATTAGGGAACAGGCCCCTCTGCAACTCTACACAGGAACAGAACAGAATCAGTGAGTCGGGGGCTCTCCCAGGTAAAGCAAGCGGAACCAGTCCAGTCCATATTGATAGAAGCCCTCCAATATCCGGAGAGGTGTATCCTAGAGCCGGAAGCCCAGGATTGTTTGTCTAATGTTTTATGTGTGTCGTAGGCACTTAGGAGTTAAAGTGCACTGTAAAGGCCAATTCTTAGAATTCTGTTTTCCAAGTGGGACATGGGGGAAATAGGCTGGTGTGAAAAGATTACACGGAGTTGGGCATGTTCAAGAAGAGAAATAGCCGCCCTGACCGGTGGCTAGAGCGTGGGCCTGCGGACTGAAAAGTCCCAGGTTCGATTCCGGTCAAGGGCATGTACCTTGGTTGTGGGCGCATCCCCAGTGGGGGGTGTGCAGGAGGCAGCTGATCGATGTTTCTGACTCTCTATCCCTCTCCCTTCCTCTCTGTAAAAAAAGTCAAAAAAATATATTTTTTTTAAAAAAAGAGAAATAGCCTATGATGATAAAGGGAGATGTACCTGCATCTTCATGCATCAAGGAGCAAGAATGTCCCCCGTGCCCTAGCAAGACTGCGGTCCCAGTATGAGTGACAGCACTGTGTAGGTGAAGGAAGTCTCTTCACTTGGGTTCAAGTCTTTTGGGGTTCCTTCTTGCTGCACCCAAGGCCTGAAGAGGAGCAGAAACTCCTGTGTACAACATTCAGACCAAAAAACCGGAAGTGTAGGATCTGCCGCCATTTTGGCGCCAGCCACTTCTGTATCTTCTCTTTTTCTTTCCTGTTTGTTTGCGCTCCACTGTCAGCTACCCTTGGTGATGGCCCACCCATTGGACAGAATGCTTGCACATGGGCTCCAATTTGGTCCTCGCAGGCCTACCGTGGGCTGTGGCTGGGGTTCCCATCAGTCCCTGCAGGTCAGGCAGCAAGGCTGCTCGAGGGATGTGATAGCAAGAGACTCTGATTGATCCTGGATGCTTGTGATTAGTCTGAGCCTGGCCCTAGGCTCCAACTGGGTAAATCCAGGATAGATTTATGCACTAAAATATTTAACCGTAGTAGTGAATTGTACTAGTAAATGGCTGCAAGAAAATTGGAAGTCATGAGGGTGCATGGAAAACAAATAGACAAAAAAATGGGGGACAAATAAAACGGATAAGATGCTTACTGTAGAATGCTGATTACCAACTAGCTAAGGGGGAGGGAGTGCTGCAGTTGAAAAATTAGCATTTTGTTGGCACAGTGAAGACTGAATCAGGCAAAAATCATCCACTGGTGAAAAAATCTTGGAGATGTTGACAAGGAGCATATTTATGTGGCTTTGTTTCCCACAGATTGCTTATGAGCTGCGTATCAGTTTCTTATTGCTGCTCAGACAAATTTACCGCAAACAGTTCCTTAAAATAACACAAATTTATTCTCTGACATTTCAGGAGGTCAGGAGTCTGAAATAAGTCTTGCAGGGCTCACATCAAGGTGTCTCCGGGCTGGTTCCTTCTGGAGGCTCCAGGGGAGAATCCGTTTCCTGCCTTTTCTAGCTTCTAGAGGCTGTCTGCCTTTCTCTGGCTCTTGCCCTTTCTTCCATCTCAAAGCCAGCAACATAGCATCTTCAAATCTCTCTCCCTCTGCAGTCACGTTGCCTTCTCTTTCTGACCCCTGAGCATCCCCCTTGTAAGCCCCTCTGGGGATTCTGTTGGGTCCACCTGGATGATCCATGATAATCTCCCCAATTCAACCACAGCTGCAACGTCCCTTTTGCGATATAAGGTAACAAGGTTCTGGAATTACAGTATGGTGTGGACATCCTTAGGGGGGCATTATTAACTCTAGGACCCATTGCAAGAGGAAAGTCAACTTACAATGGAGGAATTGTGCAACACTTTGACCAGGTGATCAGAATCAAAGAGCAGATGGACATCACACCTCTAGTACTCAGGAGGGTCCATCAGCAGCTATGCAATATTGGGTAAGACTGCATTGCTTGAATGTAATCTTGAGGAAACATTAGGCCCCAAATGAAAAATGCTCTATTAAAAAGAGGCCTGCATTCTTTATATTTTTTATTGATTTTTGAGAGGAAGGGAGAGGGGGAGAGAGATAGAAACGTCAGTGATGAGAGAGAATCATTGACCGGCTGCCTCCTACATACCCTCCACTGGGGATTGAGCCTGCAACCCAGGCATGTGCCCTGGACCAGAATTGAACCCCGGGACCCTTTAGTCCACAGTCCGATGCTCTATCCACTGAACGAAACCAGCTAGGGCAAGAGGCCTGAATTCCTTAAATGTATTAATGTTAAAAAGACAAAAGGCTGTGAACAGGTTTCCAGATTAAAGGATGCTGAAGAGTCATGGCAACTAAATGCAGTACCTAACCCTACATTGGACCCTGTATTGGAGGAAAAATGCTGTTAAAAGGGTACTATTGTATAAATTGACAAATTGGAACAGGAATGGTAGTTTTTTCTTTTTTATATAAATCTCTTTTTAATGTTTTTATTGATTTTTTTTTTTTTTTTTTAGAGAGAGAGAGAGGGAGAGGGAGAGAGAGAAACATCCATGAAAGAAACATCAATCAACTGCCTCCTGAATGCCCCACATTTGGGATGGAGCCTGCAACCCGGGCATGTGCCCTGACCTGGAACTGAACTGTGACTTCCTGGTTCATAGGTTGATACTCAACCACTGAGCCACATCAGCTGGGCTCCATTGATTATATTTTAGAGAGAGTGGAAGGGGTGGAGGGAGGGAGAGAGAGAGAGACAGACAGACAGACAGACAGACAGACAGACAGACATTGATGTGAGAGGCACATTGACTGGTTGCCTCCCGCAGGTACCTGCAACCCAGGTACGTGCCCTTGATGGAATCAAACCTGTGACCCTTCGGTGCTTGTGCCAACACTCTAACCACTGAGCACCACCAGCCAGGGCTGAATTGTGATAGTTTAAATTTGAACATAGGATCACATTAAAAAGCTGTTCAATTAGTTTTATGAGAAAACTGGCTGAGGACTTTAAAAGGTTCAGCTGGAACAGTAGTTGTCCTGCTATTTAGAAATAGGAATAAAAAAACACGAGGACAGTGCTTCTGAAACTTGAGTGTGCATAGGAATTGATTACCTGGGGACTTTCTTAAAATAGTCTGATTCAGTAGGTCTAGGGCAGGGCCCAGGAGTCCGCATTTCTAACAGTCTAATCAGCTGGCATTGATGTTGCCAGTCTATAGACCATGCCTTGAATAGTACCGAGCTAGAGTGACCTGGGAAATCATATGGGTTGTATTGGAGAAAAATGGAGAAAGCTGTTGCATGAACCACTGCTGACATGAAATGTTTGAAATATCAACTTATTGTTACCAGCGACCTCCAAAGCAATAGATATTGGCCTAGTAATGCTAAAATGAGTTTGTGTTTGATGTCCAAGGCTTTGACATGTCCTCATAGATTTTTGTTTAAAAAGCAATTGGATAAACCATTAATCTGTGGCTCAATTTTTAACCTCCCAATACTCCCCCAAAGGCTTTTATCCCCCCAGCATTTGAAAAATGACAAAACTGGTGGTGGATGGAACCAATTAGTGGAGACTTTGAAGTAATGAGCAGTGCAGAAATGTTCGAGTCCTCCCTGCAATTTTGAAAGGCTGTGGAGACCCTGTGGCCTTGACAGTTAGAAGGTTCTCAACACCAGGATAAGGGATTATGCTTTTTATTCAACTAAACATGCAACTCACTGAAGCTTGGATTGTGCTTTGATTTCACGGGTTTAGGTAAGTTTGTTTATTTCTGTGGAGAGTAAAACCGGAACAAATTTTCAATTTGTGCTTGGGTCTTTTTCGGATTTATTGAAAATACAGAGAATAATAAGGGGAAAGATTAGAGGTTATGTGATTCAGTTTTGACATTGTGCTAGAACAGCTTTGTGTAGCACTTCTCGGCCACTTTGGCCACAACCTCTGTAGAGGGTCAGAGAAGACAATGAGATACATTAAGGGCAGTGTATGAGGGAAAGAACATGTGGGCAGCCTCTTCAGCAGAAAAAAAAAGCAGCATGAAATACCAGCTCAAAGCAACAGGGTATTATCAGGGCTGCTGGAAATAGAAGCATGCAGGAGTAAATGTAGATTTACTAAGGCAAAGGCTATAAAGTAAGCATAAGAGAGTAGGGCTAGAGGTGATTTACTACAAGTGCTTTGTAAAACAGCAAACATTTGGAAGACAGAAAGACCTAATATTTATTCCTGCTACAGCTATGTGGAAAGATAAACTTAGATTTTCCATTAACTGAAAGGCCATCAGGTCCTTCCAGTCTTATCTCTCCCTTGCCAGAAAGACATCTGGGATAGTGTTATGGTTGAATTGTGTGTGTCCTCTACCCCAGAATGTTGAAGTCCTAACCACCACCACCCCAGTACCTGTGAATGTGACCTTATTTCCTTATTTGGAAATAGCGTCTTTGCAGATGATCAAGTTAAAGAGAGATCATTAGGGTGGGCTGTTACCCAGTATGACTGGTATCCTTATAAAAAGGAGAAATTTGGACCAATATAATGTGAATACACAGGGGGAACGCCATCCTACAAGCCAAGGAATGCCTGAGAAGAAGGGCCTGGAACAGATCCTCCCTCACAGCCCTCAGAAGGAACCAGCCCTGCTGACACCTTGATTTCAGAACCCTGGCCCCCAGAACTGGGAGACAATACATTTCTGTGTAAAGCGACCCAGTTTGTGGTACTTTGTTACAGCAGCCCCAGGAAACTAATACATACCGTCTTCCAAATAGATGGCAGATAGAGGAGGGTTTATCTATTAACTATTACCGCCATAATATTATATAACATGAGCAAGACTGAAATTTCAACAGCTTAGATCGGTACGTGTTAATTTCTCTCTCACCCATCTATGAGTTGGTTGGGGTTCAGCAGATACAGGCTGGGCTCTGCTAGGCTTTGTCCAAGCTGTGTGTTGAGTCTAAGTCTGCTTCACATGCCTTTCAACCTCCCTTGGACCAGTGGCTGCCTGAGACATGTTATGGTGACAGATGAGAGTGCAGGAGGGCAAGCACAATGATGCATCCACATTTTCAGCCTCTGTCTGTGCCATGTCTGTCACTGTCCCATTGGCCAAAGCACATTGCTTAGCCAAGCCTAAGGCTGAGAGGCAAGGAAGTCTGCTCTGTCAGTGAGGCCTCTAGCCAGCATATGAATGACAGGGGAGTGAAGAATTGGGAACAGTAATTCAATCTAACACATTTAACTTCAGAACTTAATGTAAAATTCAAGGAGTGCTTAATGCCCCCTGTTCAGAATTCATGGTATTTAAGGAAAGAGGAAACTGTCTTACTGAGAGACAGCAGCACAAATTATCTACCTTGACTGTGACAAATGTGGGAAGACAGAACCTTGGAGCCCTGTATTGCACTTTAAGTGAAGTGGTCAACAGATGGCCTCTTATTAGCAAAGAGAGGGTGACATCTTTTATATATATATATATATATATATATATATATATATATATATATATATATATATTTTTTTTTTTTTACTGATTTCAGAGAGGGAGAGAGGTAGAAACATCAATGATGAGAGAGAATCATTGATCGGCTGCCTCCTGCACGTCCCCTACTGGGGATCGAGCCCACAACCTGGGCATGTGCCCTTGTTTGGAATTGAACCCAGGACCCTTCAGTCCGTGGGCTGGTGCTCTATCCACTGTGCCACATCGGCTAGGTTAAGAGGGTGAAATCTTTGAAGGTGGAAAGGCAGCTGTAGGCTGGAGCGAAGGCGGTGCTGGCAGCCAGGGGAAGGAAGGCCCATTCTTGCACGAATCTTCGTGCATTGGGCCTCTAGTTTATATTATAAAAGGCTAGTGGCCAGAACGCTGGAACGATCAAACGACCGGTCACCAGGAGGTGCATTGATGGGTCCCGCAGCGGCAGCAGGAGGGACTCTGAATCTTGTGTGATTTTGTGTACTGGGCCTCTAGTAAGTATATAAGTTCTTTGGTTTATCTCTTCTCGTCCCCCCAACCTCAGGTTAGATGTTCTTGATGTGTTCTGGAAGGACTCATTGAATGGGTGATTCGGCGATCTTCCAATTGTGTATTAAAATTGGTTCAAGTTTGATGTTTATGTTACATAAGCTCTTGGAGAGTAGGGACCGTTCCCTATTGAGCTTTGCATCCTCGGAGCTTACCAGGCACAGAGTTATTACTCAATAATGACAGAATGAAAATAGAAATGATCAAAGTCATACTGTAACATAAATCATCAAAAAGATAACATCTGGCAGTTTGGCTATGGAAGAGCTATTGAAAGACAGCAACTGAAGTTTGAATCTGTGGAGAGACATTGCATTTCTTGGATGAAAATATCAGAACAATATCTTTCTTCCTAATGATAAATAATTCTAAAGAGAATCCCAAGGGAGTTTTTAGAATTAGACCAAGTGATTTTGAAGTTCATTTGTAACAATACATTTCTAAGAATAGCCAAGAAAAACATTTAAAATAACCATAGTGAAGGGAGATTTGCCCTCTTGTAATCCAATAGGAAGTATGATGCAGACACAGGAAGAGACAGATAAGAGAAGTGTCACAGAGGCTTGGAACACACAGTTAATATGTGGTGTAAGGTGTGTTGACCCAGCTCAAAAGAGTTAGGAGGCTTTGGCTAGCAATAAATGAGATTTATTCAAGGGCTCGGGTCATTCAGCATAACGGTAAGCATAGTGACTACTTTATGTTTTAACTTAGCACTGAGAAAGAAATGAACAAAAAATGATGGCCAGCTTCTCTTTCATGGAATGAATGCATTTGACTAGGCAGGCCTTCAAAATTTAGAAGACTAATGTCAACATCTTCAAGGAAGACTCAGAAGGCTCCAATAATGCTACTGGAGAAAAGCAGTGGAGAAGTTGGGAAAATGTTAACATCACTGTGGGATTTTTTTTTAATATATATATTTTATTGATTTTTTACAGAGAGGAAGGGAGAGGGATAGGGAGCTAGAAACATCGATGAGAGAGAAACATTGACCAGCTGCCTCCTGCACAGTACCCACTGGGGATGTGCCTGCAACCAAGGTACATGCCCTTGACTGGAATCGAACCTGGGACCTTTCAGTCCGCAGGTCGATGCTCTATCCACTGAGCCAAACCGGTTAGGGCCACTGTGGGTTTTTGTTATGCATCAAAGAGCTCATTTCAAAATATCACTCCTTTAAAACATTACTGCACTTGAAGGGCTAATAAACCAAAGCTATCAGAAGTTAGACCTACTACTTCTAGAAGTTAGAAGGGTACTTGGCAAAGTTTATCAGAGGAGACCTAGAACTGTATCCTTTTTCTTATCTGCTTACCGCCCCCCCCCCACTGTTTTGCTCCTGGCCTTAAATTTGCAATTTCTTTATAAATGGCACCTCCTGGTAGACTCTTTAAAAACAAAAATCCCCAGTTCTTCCAGTACCCTCCCACACATTTGCTTCTCTAGGCTTCAACTTTATTAGGTGTTGCCAAACTGCTTCCCAAAGTGGTGTACCAGTTTATACACTTATGATCAGAGCATGAGAAGTGAGGTTGCTCCATTGCCAATATTCTTATAACAAATTGGCATTGTTAGACTTTAAAATTTTTGTCTCTCTGGAGGTGTGAAATGGTAATTTTTTGTGGTTTAAATTTCCATGCACTTGATTACTAATGAGGCTGGGCATATTATTATAAGTTATTTGGCCAGCCAGTGTTCCTATTTTGAAAAATACCTGTCTTCTGTCCATTGGCTATTGAACTTTTATTTTCTAATTGATCTATGATGTATAATAACCCTGTGTTGCTTATTAGTTACAAGTATCTACTCCCAGCCTGCCTTTCTGAAATCTTTCTCAGAAGCATTTTGTTTTAATTATGTTTTATAACCATCAGGAGACTAGCTTTGGCTGTATTTGTCTTTTCATTTATTAATGGTGTCTTTGGATGCACATGAGGTTTTTATTTTAATATAGTCAAATTTGTCAGTCTGTTTCCTATATGTTTGTATTTATTGTCTCATTTTAGAGATCTTTGCTTAGCCTAATTTTCTCTTAAGTTAATATTTTTCAGTATTTTAAACGTTTCATAATTAGGTCTTTCATTTATCTGCCATTCCCCACTCCCCCATCCCCAACCTCTTTTTGGTAAGATGTACGGAAGGGTGTTTTTGTTTTGTTTTGTTTTGGTTATGCTATGAGTTGTGAGGGAATTTTTTTCCATTGTGATCAGCACTTGTCCCAGTACCCTTGATTATATCGTCCATTCATTCCCCAATGATTTAAAATGCATTTGTTGTCCTACATTAAGTTATTCATTTATTCATGTGCCTGTTTCTGGGTCCAACAGCTTTTTTGCACTTGGAGAAGGTGATAGTTGGTGGGGCTGTGCCAAAAATGTACTTTAAAAGAGATATGCAAGTGGCTGCAGAATACCAATGGATTATAATGTATCTTGTAATATTATAAAAAGGAAGAAGATGTTGATCACAGTCTAGATGAAACTTTTTTATGATGGCCCACTATCTAATTTATTTTTAAACTTTAAATTTAAACAGTTGAATTAACAGCTGAGTTATGTGGGAGCAGTTCTCAAAGGCTAAATAACTGCATTATAACAAATTTCTGAAGGTGCTGTGAATCAAATATTTTATCAAATTTGGTAGTTATACCTAAGAATGATAAGTTTGTGGACTTTAGCGTGTGCAGTCTACCCCCCGTAAAAAAGCTGTTTCTTGGGAACTATTTAAATGCTAGTAAATGTGTTAAGCCAGGACCCATGTACATTACTTGCTTTTTAAAGATTTTTAATTGAGGTAACAATGGTTAATAACATTATATAATTTTTAATTATTCAACATTGAAATTTGATATCCATAAACTCTATAGCGTGCTCACCATCAAAAATCTAGTTTGCATCTATCTCCATTCGTTTGACATCCTTTACCTATTTTACCTTCTGTCCCATACCCCTTGCCCTCTGGTAACCACCAAGCTATTGTATGTATCTATGAGTTTGTTCTTGTTTGTTCATTCTTTTCTTTTTTGTTTTGCGTTCCATATATGAGTGAAATTATTCAGTTTTTGTCCTTTTCTGTCCATCCATGTTGCCACAAATGGCAATATTTCACCTTTTTATGACTGAGTAGTATTTCATTGTGTATATGTACCAGGTCTTCCTTATCCATTCGTCTATTGAGGGACACTCAAGTTGTTCCTCTGTCTTGACTATTGTAAATAATGCTGCATTGAACACAGGCGTACCTATATCTTTTTGAATTAGTGTTTTCATATTCTTTGGATAAATACTAAGAAGAGGGATTGCTGGATCATATGGTAGTTCTATTATTAATTTTTTAAAGAACTTCCACACTGTTTTCCATAGTGGCTGCACAAATTTACAGTTCTACTAACAGTATTAAAGGGTTCCCTTTTCTCCAAATTCTCTCCAATACTTATTTCTTGTCTTTTTAATAATAGCCATTCTAACAAGTGTGAGGTGATATCTCACTGTGGTTTTGTTTTGCATTTCCCTAATAATTAGTGATGTTCAATATCTTTTCATGTGCCTGTTGGCCATCTGTATATCTTTCTTGGAAAAGTCTTTATTCAGATCCTCTGCCCATTTTTTTTAACTAAGTTTTTGTTGTTGAATCAAATATTAAGAGTTCTTTAAATATTTTGGATATTAACCCCTTATTAAACATATGAATTGCATATTTCCTATGTGTTAGGTCCTGGCAAGGGGACCGAGTGAACCAAGATGACTGAAGGTCCTCAAGAAGACCCCCGCATCTATTTGGGGAGACTTACTCATGGATATAAAATAGTGGGCTGGTTTCTCATGATCCTGCATGGTGTGCCCCATAGATACTTAAAACAATGCAAGTAACAATCTAAAATGGCCAAAAAAGGACAGGAAAAGGAGGGAGGGAGTGTTTTTAAAGCACTTGGACAGAAACTCTGATGGTTAGGTGGAAGATGCAGTGAAGCTGTATATTTTCCAGGTTTCTTCTTTTTTCTTTTTTTATTCATCTTTTCAGATAGAAATGTTTAAGGGAAACAGCAGGGAAGGGCTGCCAGGAACATAGCAATTTGGTTTACCAGGATCATTATATTTAGTACTTTAATGTCTAGCTTTTGAGGTGGGGGTGAGGGGTGTTGAATTTAAGAAAAAGTAAACAGTTGTTCTTAATTATACCATACGATGGGACTTGGTGTACTAGCTTCAAACAAAAATAATCCAGCCTTTTCCACCATTACAGGACTGTCAGTGATTAAACAGAATTGATCATCTGAGTGGATATGATTGGGAATTATTACAGTTAAATAATGCTTAGCCTTTGAGAGGAGCTGTAAACTCCAAGTAGAATATCGGTGAGTCAGCCTATTGTGTAATGTAGTATTTATTACCTACTGTTCTGTTTATATAATGTATTACATTTTTGGAATTCATATACCACCTGATGAATTTTATGTAATACTAACACAATAAAATATTCCTGGAATTCGACATGTTGAAAAATATTGTTTCCTTAAACAAATGAACTTGTATAAATTGCTTTAAGAACACCTGACTGAGGTCTTTTCCTTTTGCTTTAGCTGTGACAGTCCTAAGTTGCAGTAGGTCGCTCATCCCCAACCTCTGAGATCTGTATTTCTCTGCTTAAAAAAAAAATTCTTGTAGTTTAAATCTATTTGGTTAGGTTTGATGCAAAAGGATTTAAATTGTAATCTGTGTGATGCAGACTCCAGTTTTGCCCATAGCCCTGGACAAAAGGGGCCTTGCCCTGGGACCTGGTTTCAGAGGGTTTCACCCCGGCTCTCCTCTGGCTCTGCTCCTCACCATGGGGTGACGGGTCTGCAGTGCCATGGGGATGTGCCTACTTCCCCTTCTAGAATAGTTTGTGTAAGACTTGACATTTTGTGTCCAAATTTCTCAGAGCCCACTTCTAGGGCCCATGGGTGTATCTTTCTCAGTTATCCCATCATCCTGATGGAAGACTTTGCTCAAGCTCCAGGGGCTGGGAAATGGTGAAGGTGCTGCTGGGGGTGGGGGTGTGAGCAGAGAAAGGGGAGTGGGCTGAGTCCTTTGCTTCCGTGTTTTTGCATGGAACTTCACAGAGTCTGAGAATTTAGAATTGGAGCCTGGCCTTCCAGATGGATATGAGATATATTTCCAAGTTAGAAGGAGAGACTGTATTTTATTTAACATTGGTAGCCTGATGTGCAGCTTGAAATACTATGTGGAGCCTGGCTGGTGTGGCTCAGCGGTTGAATGTTGACCTATGAAGCAAGAGATCACAGTTCGATTTCCGGTTAAGGCACATGCTTGGGTTGTGGGCTCTATCCCCAGTGTGGGGTGTGCAGGAGGCAGTGATCAATGACTCTCTCTCTCATCATTAATGTTACTATCTCTCTTTCCCTCTCCCTTCCTCTCTGAAAGCAATAACAATATATTTAAAGCAAATAAATGCTATGTCTATGGACCTCCATTTGTACTCTGGTAGGAGTGGGCTTAAGGAACTACATTATATTTTTAAAAATATGGACAGGGAGTACTCATTAAGCTATGTTTGGAGGAATAATGGCAAATATAGTGTGATAAACAAGCTCTTTTGGAGTAAAAATCTTTCAAATGCATTAGGAAACTGAAAGTAATCAGCTGAGATTTGAAAATCTTACAGTAAACAAGAAACATTGCCTATTCCTTAAGTAGATTTCAATGTATGAAGGAAGTTGGCCACCTGGCTGCTTGCTTGGTATTCAGAGCTGAGGCCACTGGAACACCCTGAGCAATCTGCCCAGTTGATAAGGTGGCTTACGGATACAGAGATGGGTGACAGTGTCTGGTGGACTCTCGCTTTCAGCCAGTTCTTCTTTTTCTCTCTTATTTGGGGATGGCTGAGAAGAAGAAAGAAGCAAAAAAAATCTTAGTTTCCTTCCTCCATTTGTAGAAGATGCCCTACTTAATCTCCATCCATCCTTTTATTTTTATTTTTCACCGAGTATTGTCTTGGCAGAAAGTTCTAGAGAATAAGGGATGTATTTTCATTTGATAAAACCAGGCTCAGTGTGCCCAGAGACCACTTGACATTAAGGAATCCACTGGTGAGTTATTATGGCCAGGGAGGTGCAAACAAGACTCCTCAGCCACTATCTTGAAAGAAATTTCCCTCTTGTCCTTGATTATGTCTAGTACTGTCAGAGAAGGGGACCTTTATCAGTCCTCTATCTCTATTCCTTTCTCTTAAGCCAAATAATATTCTGAACCTAGCCTTTTCAGGCCCACTTCTGTCATCTCACTGAATTCCAGTCACATCTATCTTACAATGTTAAGTGCCTTCTCTGTCACATCCCACAGGTATAAAGATGTCTCAGTCATGATGCCAACCCTCAGGTGGCTCAATGACAGGTGGAAACAGACAGGTATATGTTCATATCTAACTGTTCTTACTACCCTTGGAAAGCTCAATGCAGGCTTTTGCCCATAATTTCCCCTCACTCCTGCCATCTGATTGACTCCCTGAATGGCATGCTCCCTCCTCTTAAAACTGAGAGTAATAAACTCTTCTTTCAAAGGCCGTCTGTGTGTCTGTCCTCTTATCATACCTGATTAAATGTACCTGAGTACATTTCAAAACAGGAGTCAGATAGATTTGAGTTCCAACTGAGCTCTATAATTTGCCCATCATGTAACCCTGGGGATATTTCTTTCTTTAAAAAAATAGATTCTTATTGATTTCAGAGAGGAAGGGAGAAGGAGAGAGAGAGATAGAAACATCAATGATGAGAAAGAATCATTGATTGGCTGCCTCTTGCACACCCCACAATGGGGATCGAGCCCACAACCCGGGCACGTGCCCCTGACTGGAATCGAACTCAGGACCCTTCAGTCCGCAGGCTGATGCTCTTTCCACTGAGCCAAACCAGCTAGAGCTGGGGGATATTTCTTATCCTCTGCCAGCTTCAGTGTCCTTATCTGTAGAACATGGGCAATGATTCCTGTATCATAGGACTACTTGCTATAAGGACTGATAATACATATAAAGTGAGTACATGCTGAAGAAATAGTATGTAAGAAATAGTAGTAAGAAATGTGTGGCCAAGGAGATGAGAATATCAAGGAATAAAGTCCCCCTTTAGGCTCAGAAATAAACAAGTACAACACATGGAACAATAGCCTTTCAAATGTATATGTTCTTCCTAATGTTCAAATCAGGAGATATTTTGTGTATTGCTATATTTGTTCCCCACCTGAAAACTTTTCCCCCATATATTAAACTAGAGGCCTAGTGCATGAAATTCATGCACTTGGGGGAGGGGGCGGGTCCCTCAGCCTGACCTGTGTGCTTTTGAAGTCCAGGAGTTCTCGGGGTTGTCTGACTGCTGTGAAAGTGGGAGAAGCTCCCGCCACCTCTGCTGTGCTCACCAGCCATGAGCCCGTCTTCTGGCTGAGCTGTGCTCCCCCTGTGGGAGCGCACTGATCACCAGGGGGCAGCTCCTGCATTGAGCGTCTGCCCCCTGGTGGTCAATGACCAAACGGTCATTCTGCCGTTCAGTCGATTTGCGTATTAGCCTTTTATTATATAGGATGATGGCTGCTGTTGCTGTTAAGGAAATGAAACCTGATAGTCTTTTCAACAAGAAAATTAGAGGAAGCATAGTTTATCGCTTTTCCTTGGCTCCAGTGTAAGTTTGACATGCTACACCTACCTTCACTAATTACCCAAGGTAGATAAGCAAATTTGTCAAGCAATATGGCAGAGAGAAAAGAGGCTGGAATTGGAAACCCCTCAGGCCTAAGACAAATATCTGCTATGTGACCTTGGGTAAATCACTTAATAGCTCCCAACTTTAGTTTCCTCATCTGGAAAGGGAGATAGAACACTTAGCTAAGAAAGATGTTTAAAAAGATCAGATATAATGTGAGTAATGAGTCTCATTAGTGGAAGGCCTGGGACTTCAAGCCTCCCTAGTCTGAGGGACCTGCCAACAAATAACAGAATCCTGCCATAGCCCCCAGCTCTGAGTTTCCAGCATTTAGCTCTCCTCTACCTCTCTTCTCTGTCCTCCCTCCCTCCTTCCAGGAGGTGGATGAATACATTTTTCAGGATTTGAATCATTTCCTTCCTTCTCACTGAAATTGTGGCCCACATGGGATTTTACTGCCTGAAACAGAAGACCCCGCACATCCAAGTAATGACCAGATGCATTCTTGTCTAGCATAAAGGCTCAGCTTCGGTTGTCATCTCAGCCACTG
This sequence comes from Myotis daubentonii, assembly GCF_963259705.1. Taxonomy (NCBI): domain Eukaryota; kingdom Metazoa; phylum Chordata; class Mammalia; order Chiroptera; family Vespertilionidae; genus Myotis; species Myotis daubentonii. Next base: position 126,715,905 of record NC_081861.1, on the reverse strand, counting down.
AAGTTGCACTGAGGTTGCAGGATTCAGTTATCTCTGAATAAATCATCCTCCTGTGAATCTTACAGGAAGAGAAGCAAATGGCCAGGAAACTCCCAGCTCCGGGTGGGGCTTGACCTATATGCAAGCTGCCCATTCTTTTTACTCTTTTTATTAATTGATTTCAGAGAGGAAGGGAGAGGGAGAGACAGAAATATCAATGATGAGGGAGAATCATAGATTGGCTGCCTCCTGCAAGCCCCCTACTGGGGATTGAGCCTGCAACCCGGGCATGTGCCCTGACCAGAATTAAACCCGGGACCCTTCAGTCTGCAGGTGGAGGCTTTATCCACTGAGCAATCCTGCTAGGGCCAAGCTGTCCATTCTTGCAGGTCCTCCTTCTGGAAGTCTTCCCAACAAATCAACTGCCCAGGGATTTCGGTTTCTCTGGATACATACTGGATTTTTCTCTTCTGTAACTAAGTTGCTAAGGGTTTTGCATATTCTGAAGGCTGAGCCCAGTTTACCAGTCCAGAATCTCTGGCATGACTTCTTCATCTTCCCTTACAGGGCCTTGCACAGGGCCAGGAAACAAAAATATTAAGAAGCTTGTGTTGATTTATTAATTGATTCCAGTTAAGGCTCAAGATAATCCTGGAGGTTCTTAATTGAAATAGTTGGGTGGGTGCAGGCCAAATTATTAACAGACTTACATGCACAGTGACTTGTTAACTCATTTTCACAGTTCTTGGAGAAATTATACAATTTTTTGACAATCCTCTCCCCTTTTTATCCCAGGATAATGACTTTTTTTTCCACCCCAAAACACACAAGTAATATGCAGTACTAGTTTCGTTGCAGGCAGCAAGAACAGCACCAGATGTTAGGCCGGTGGGGTCAGACCAAACCTGGGTTGAGCAACCTGGGTACTTGGGTTCTGGCTAGGAAAGAATTCAAAACAAAACCCAAACTGTAAGAGAACATTTATTGGGTAAATTACAGAGGTAGAAAAAGTAATTCCTAGAAGAAATGGGCTTAAGAAACAAGTTATAGAGGGAAAGGAAGGACCCTTGGAGCTTGGGAGTGAGGAAGGTAGCGGTAATGGGCCTGGTGCAGGGAAGGGGTATGGGAAGGAAAGGTAAAGGCACTGGCCAGCTCCCGGGAGAGCAGAGTGCTGGGTCCTTGTCCTAAGAGTGTTAAGGGTGGAGATTTTAGGGAAAGTCCAAGGGGAAGATCTTAATAGAACATTCAGCAGTTTTCCAGGTGTATCCCTTCAAGATTATGGTCCCCACTGATTGGCCGGCACCAGGGCTGGGGGTCAGTATTGAATGCAGCTGGTCCTGATGTCAGCCGTGGTTGGCTTTGTTGCTTATCGAGACCTGAAGCTGAAATACAACTTGAGGCCTAGAAGTTATCTCTAGCAGTGGTCGGCAAACTCATTAGTCAACAGAGCCAAATATCAACGGTACAACGATTGAAATTTCTTTTGAGAGCCAAATTTTTTAAACTTAAACTATATAGGAAGGTATATTGTTATTAACTTAATTAGGGTACTCCTAAGGCTTAGGAAGAGCCACAGTCAAGGGGCCAAAGAGCCACATGTGGCTCGCGAGCTGCAGTTTGCCGACCATGTCTCTAGGGAGAAAAGGTCTGGGGGTCCAAACCTCATGACCAGCAATATTCTAGGGAAGGAAAAGTCCCTCTGGGGACAAGGTCCTACCCTACAGTTGATTGTCCATTGCTAGGCACCTGGGGCTTTCTACCCTGTTGACCTTCTGTACCTGGCCCATCGTCCTTGCTCTGCTCCTGTCTATTTAACTGCCTACGACAGTTTCATTATTATAGTTTCAGGCAAAGACATATTGACCATTTTCTCTGACACAACAGAACATTGAATGGAATGATTTCGAAAAGCATGTCAATGAATATTTTGTTCTGTTGATAGGTGCCATGGAGGTGGGGTGAGAGGCAGCATCTTCTACTACTTTTTAGTCCATGGGTCAGTAAACTTCTCTGTAAAGGGCCGGAGAGTAACTATGCTAAGCTTCGCAGGCCATAATGTATGTGTTGGAAAATGACTCAACTGACCTTGTAGGATCACAGCAATAATAAATATGTGAAAAATGGGTGTGACTTTGTTTCACTATATCTTTATTTACAAAAACAGGCAGTGGGCCAGGTTTGGTTTATGTACCCTAATATGCAGACCCATGCTTTTGTCTTTGTGAGCACTCATTAATTCTCTGTGTTTGGGACTTTGTATTTTGCTCTAAGGCAGGGGTCCTCAAACTTTTTAAACAGGGGGCCAGTTCACTGTCCCTCAGACCGTTGGAGGGCCAGACTATAGTTTTTAAAAAAACTATGAACAAATTCCTATGCACACTGCACATATCTTATTTTGAAGTAAAAAAACAAAATGGGAACCAATACAATATTTGTATTTGCATGTGGCCTGTGGGCTATATTTTGAGGACCCCTGGCCTAGGGATTTTTTTCTGTGCTACAACTATTTTTAAATGCACTTTAAGTACAAGATAATCATCATCTCCCAAAAGGTTGAAAATTAATGTGGAAAATAGCACACAATGAAGAATGTGCTTTATAATGAACTAGAGGCCTGGTGCACGAATTCGTGCACAGGTGGGGTCCAGCTGGCCTGCCCTGATTGGGGCCAATCAGGGCTGGGCCAGCCGGGGGAGGGGCTGTGGGAGCTTGGCCAGCCAACCCCACCCCCAATCAGGCCAGTTGGCCAGCTGCAGTGCACGTTATAGCGACCAGTTCTTCCGGTCATTCCAGTCGCTTGGCTTTTATATATATAGATGATTAACCTGTACCCTTTACCAAGTCCCACTCATTCGGAAGTCTTCCTTTATTCCTTTGGTGAGTAAAAAAAACCCCACAAAACTTCATTATATTACATTATACAAACAAATGTTTTCAAAATCCTGGAAGCTGTTAATTACTTTTAAATATATATTTTTTAATTTCAGAGAGGAAGGGGGGGAGATAGGAACATCAATGACGAGCGAGAATCATTGATTGGCTGCCTCCTGTACCCCCTACCCCAGCCGTGGGCAAACTACGGCCCGCGGGCCAGATCCGGCCCGTTTGAAATAAATAAAACTAAAAAAAAAAAAAGACCGTACCCTTTTATGTAATGATGTTTACTTTGAATTTATATTAGTTCACACAAACACTCCATCCATGCTTTTGTTCCGGCCCTCCGGTCCAGTTTAAGAACCCATTGTGGCCCTCGAGTCAAAAAGTTTGCCCACCCCTGCCCTACCCCCATTGGGGATTGAGCCCACAACCCTGGCATGTGCCCTGACTGGGAATCAAATTGTGACCTCCTGGTTCATAGGTCAATGCTCAACCACTGAGCCATGCAGGCTGGGCTGTTAATTACTTTTATAGAGGTGTTTTCATTGTTCAATTAATACATTTTTCTGTCTGCATTTGCATATCTTAGTTTAGGTTGGAATACATCATAAGTTTTCCATTACAATTATTTAAAGTATTTTTTGGTTTTTGTTTTTCATTCAGCAGTTGAATGTTTGGGAATGAATTCATGCTGCTAAGTAATAGCTAGGTGTACTTCAGGGTAAGCCCCAGTTGCCCTCACCTGTGGGGAAACTGCCAGTCTAAGGAGGGTAAAGGCTACTCCAGCTGGCATTGCATGGCCACCATTGCATGTCAGTCTGGACCCAAAATATGTGAGGAGATTTGGAGAATGTATATGGCAGTGATCCTCCTCACCGTGTTTCCATTTTCTGGTTCTCCTATGCCATCTGAGGCCAGTCCTTGGGTCTCAATGTTCTCATTTCCTAACTAGACGTAAATATACCTTTATTATCAAGTATATGGGTTTGCCTGAGGTTAAAGTGGGATATGAAAGTGCTATGCCCATGTAAAGTATCATTATCATTTGAGCATTTAGAAGGAGTTAGGAGGCTGAGCCGCCCCCACCTCCAGCTACTAGTATCTGAGATTCCTGAAGCTGCTTTTTAAGAGGAAGTAGCTACGTCTAACTTGGGTGATTTTCATTGCTCTTATTCCTCCCTTTGCCATTATGGGCAAGGAACTGTAGAGGCTGGACCTGCAGCAGTGAACTTGATGGACACAATTCTTGACCTCATGGAGCTCAAAGTCTAAGAAGTACTATGGAGTCAAGTCTAAAAACTATTGGGAGAATTCCAACCTAGGAGCCAAAGGTTTGCTAGTGTTATAGAATAACAACAAAAACACAATAACATCAATAGCCAATGAGCAAATATTAACTACAGGTTACTATGATGTCATAATTTAGAGAAGGATTATGCTCTTCTGACTTTGAGGCAACATGAACTGAGCCAAAAGTAAGGTAGGATATGTCATGAAATAAGTCTAAAGACATAGGAGAATCCCATGAAAGGATCTAAAGCCTCACCAAGATCAGCCAGGTAAGACCATGAGCCATGTTATACTGGGCTCATTGGTGTTTGCTGTGCTTTGGTGTGACCTCCAGGCCCACAGGCACAAGTTTTGTATGAGAAAGAAAAATGCTCCACTGGTTTCTAAATGTAGCTGAATCCTCCACCCCCTACACCCACTGTCCTATGACCTCCAATAAAACAAGAACAGGTAAGTAATAATTGTGTTGTGAATTAATGATATGTAGGGGGGACAAGAAGAGATAAACCAGCCCTAGCTGGTTTGACTCACTGGATAGAGCGTCGGCCTGTGGACTGAAGGGTCCCAGGTTTGATTCCGGTCAAGGGCATGTACCTTGGTTGCAGGCACATCCCCAGTAGGGGGTGTGCAGGAGTCAGCTGATCGATCCTGCTCTCTCATCGATGTTTCTCTCTATCCCTCTCTCTTCCTCTCTGTAAAAAATCAATAAAATATATTTTAAAAAAAAGAAAAAAGAGATAAACCAAAGAATTTATATACTTACTAGAGGCCCGGTACACAAAATCTGTGCACTTGGGGTGGGGGTGGGGCATTGTCTCTCAGCCCAGCCTGCACCCTCTCACAGTCCAGGAGCCCTTGGAGGATATCCTACTGATGGCTTAGGCCCGCTCCAAGTCAGCAGTTGGACATCCTTAGCGCTGCTGTGGAGGCAGGAGAGGCTCCCGCCACTGCCACTGTGCTCGTCAGCCGTGAGTCTGGATTCTGGCTGAGTGGCCCTCCCCCTGTGGGAGCGCACTGACCACCAGAGGGCAGCTCCTGCATTGAGTGTCTGCCCCCTGGTGGTCAGTGTGCATCATAGTGACCGGTCGTTCTGCCATTTGGTTGATTTGCATATTAGCCTTTTATTATATGGACACGGGCAATAGGGTAGTAAAGACCTGGAGGGGTGTATAGGTTGGGAGGAGGTGGGGAGATGAGGAAATGGGAGATAACTGTAATATTAGCAACAATAAATATGTATTTAAAAATGAAAAAAACCTGGTATCTATATACAGGGGTGGGCAAAAGTAGGTTATTATTAATAAAAAATAGTGCACTAATAAGTAAGTAATACAAGAATAAATTCTGTTTTGTATACTCACACTATAGACCTACTTTTGCCCACCCCCATAATCAGATCATAAAATGCATATCATTTCAATAGCGTTGAAATACTGGTTGCCCTTTCCCATGAAGAAAGCAGATTTTCATAACGTTAGCATAATCAAAGAAACCAAAGATCCAGTCATTAATTTGTCTTTCCAGTGAAACCAATTGCCTTTGAATTCATCCTGGGGAATCTGCTAAATGGGTGCTTATGGAAACATAAAAACATAGTAACCGCCCTAGCTGGTTTGACTCAGTGGATGGAACATCGGCCTGTGGACTGAAGGGTCCCGGGTTCGATTCCAGTCAAGGGCACATGCATGGGTTGCGGGCTTGATCCCCAGTTGGGGGCGTGCAGGAGGCAGCCGATTGATGATTCTCTCATTATTGATGTTTGTATCTCTCTCTCCCTCTCCCTCTCTGAAATCAATAAAAATATTTTTTAAAACACACACACACACACAACATAGTAACCAGTGACTGCCTCCGTGGGACTAGAGTAAAAATACATGGGGGACACTTTTCATCAAACCATGCAGGAAAAAAATGCTTTTACCATAATACATTTAATTTGAAAACTTACCTGTCATTTGTACACTTCTTAGCACTACACAGCGGATGTGCTTTTCCTTCCTCCTTAAAAAAAAAAAATGTTCCGGTCCAAACCATCAGCCTCTGTAGGTTGTCTTAATTGCTACTTTGCATTGCACTGGACTATGACTCTGATTTTTGGCACATGTGGTCATACACAGAGTTCCTAAAATAAAATGCTCCAGGATATCCCAGGAACTCTTAGAAGGCTTTAAAAACGGACTTGCTCACTGACAGCATATCTTTGATAAAGACACTTCAGGCGAGCAGAATGACTATTGTGAAAAGAATTATGTGATGTTGCAATCTTGAAGTGGGTCCGGAGAATCCTTGCCACCTAACTTGTCATGATCAGGGGGAGTCTGACGAGAATCCAGTTGTGATAAAGACAATTGTTTTTTTTCCTCCCCAAGTGACTATACATTTAAATAGCTAAAACATCTGTTCAGCAACATAGTAAAACATCTACACCCGGAACGCCTGAGAGAGGAGCCTGCCAAACCATCGGTTGAGAGGGACTTTGCTGGGGGGAGCACACCAAGATAAAGCAACTGCTGTTTATTTTGTCTGGTCAGGGGGAGAGCCGAGGCAACCAATATTTTGGGTTTCTTTTACTTCATTTGTGTGGAGAACTATTTGAGAAGGGCTGGTGAGGGGCTCTTTCCTGATAGGACCTTTTTCAGCTGTCCATTAGCAGAAGAGCAAGAGAACTTTGGATGTCAACACCTACCAGATTCTTGAAACCGGCCAACAGACCACAAACAGCGACTCTCTTCTTGTCTGGCCTTCACACCCCTCCCAATGGAAGCAGAAACGGGGAGCAGCAGGGAGACTGGGAAATCGGCCAGCAAAGGCACTCGGATTGCCCTGGTGGTGTTCGTTGGTAGCACCCTGGTGCTGGGCACCATCCTCTTTCTAGGTAAGTGGGGCACTGGAGGCCAGGGAGCTGGGCGAATGCAGTGAAATGTCTTTGTGCTTGATTCTGTCAGACTCATCAGGATGCAGGTGGAGGGCTGTTTGCTTGTGTTGGTCGATGGTGCATCCTTAGTTTCTATTAAGTATGCAAATAGTGGGAGCCTTTTCTTTAGGAGGCTAAATAAATAAATACACGCAAGTACTCGGTGCGTAGTCCAGGATGTGAAGTGGGTATAAAGTGGCTTCCGAGTGGCTGGAGGATTCGGTTGCACTGGGCAAATATTGTTTTTATGCATTACATTTAGCAAAATGAGTGTTTATGAATTCATAGGCAGATACTTTCATTTATTTTGCGAGGAAAGAATTACACCGTGATCAAAACCATGCTGGAATTTCTTTCCATTTGATTTCTGTCAATGTTTGCCTGAATGAATCACAAAATTTAACACACAAAATACAAATTAGTTTTTATAAATGCACCTTTAAATGATATTCTTCCTTTCCAACCCAGTGACTCTGGTGGGATGAAATTTTAACTCTGCCTTTCTATTAGATTTAAAAAATAATATGAAGGAAAAGAGGTTTTCTTCCAAGATTTGAAAGGTGTTAGGATTGAATTATGTTAACTCTTGGTGAGAATAAGGTTTCCAGGGAGAATATATGACGATAAAAACATATTCCTATACAAAAGAATGTAATACGTTGGAAAGACTATAGGCATTCTGAACCCTTGCCTATCAACCTTTGTATTTTTCTCATAAGCCCATACTATCTCATGAGCTTGAAAGTTGTATAGGACCAAGCCCTATACTTAGCAGATTCTAGGTGCAGTTTGAAATGTAGCATGCCTGGAAACATTCTTTGGCACATACAGGATGCAGGAGGCCATGTTTATCTTGGCAGGGGCAAACCAGTAATTAAACTTGAAAAGAGTTAGGGTTGTGTGGTTGAAAACTCTGCTAAAATGAGCAAACCATCTTTCCATGTTGTCTGTGGCTGAAAATTTAGGGAATTAGGTGGCTTTATTGCTTTCTGGTACAGTTAAATCTCCTACTCCTGCAGCCAAATTTGTGGCTCTCGAAAACTGTTATGCGATCTCTTGGCTTTTGGGTTTTAGGCAAGTGTCCTATCCTGAAATTCAAAACTGGAGGAAAACTGATAGGGGCATGCCAAGGGACTACATACTGTGTAGGAAGTGACCACAAAGCTAGACTATTTGTGTTTTGAAAACACTCCCAACTTAAAAATCCGAATGGTGATTGTTTATGTAAAAATATGTACTGTTTTGAATTATATTACTGCCTCTTGAAATGATTTTGAAATTCCATTGTTATGATTACATTCTGAGGCTGAAGCATATAAGTTGGAATACTCTTTTTTTTAAAATAAATATATTGATTTTTTTACAGAGAGGAAGGGAGAGGGATAGAGAGTTAGAAACATCGATGAGAGAGAAACATCGATTAGCTGCCTCCTACACACCCCCTACTGGGGATGTGCCCGCAACCAAGGTACATGCCATTGACTGGAATCGAACCTGGGACCCTTCCGTCTGCAGGCCGACGCTCTATCCATTGAGCCAAACCAGTTAGGGCTGGAATACTTTTGATGGCAGCAAATCTTTTTTCTTTGAGAGAACATGATTCTTTGGGGTCAGCAGTTAAGTTTTTAGAGCACAGTAAAACTCACCAAGCCATTATATACAGACCCAAGGAGGTCTGTATCTAATAGAAAAAAAGAACTTTCCAGTGTGCCCAATAACCTGGTTCTCACTAGGAATCTTTAAGAGGAGCTCTAATGATGTTAGAGAGTAAGGGTGTGGCTATTCTACACCTTTGCTTCTCAAAGGGTGGTCTGTGGACCAGTAGCATCAGCATCACTTGCAAGCCTGGGCTCTACCCACCCCAGACCTACTGATTCAGGATCTGCATGTTTACAAATTAAAGTTTCAGAAGCATTGCTTCAGGTGACCACATCCATTTGGATGCATACCGACAGAGACATTTGCTTTAAAATATATTTACACTCTCAAATTAAAAAGTAAATGATATTTTGGTCAGATATCTCTGCACTATGTCAGACTCCTTCTGTTCCCTCTTCACTACCTAGTTCCCCAGGCTCTGCCTCCTCCCCCCCACCGCCACCTTGCAACCAGCAAAGACCTTGTCTGGAAATCTCTTGGGACCTGCCAGGCAATGCTCTTTGTGATAATATTCTGGCTAAGGTCCTCCCCTCTTCAAGATGCTTCTAGTTTGACTTTGTGGTATATTCTTCTTCCTGTTCAAATTCAGTCTTATGCCTGGCTGGTGTGGCTCAGTGGTTGAGCATTGACCTATGAATCAGGAGGTCACAGCTCGATTTCCAGTCAGGGCATATGCCCAGGTGGTGGGCTCGATCCCCAGTGTGGGGCATGCAGGAGGCAGCGGATCAATGATTCTCTCTCATCATTAATGTTTCTCTCTCCCTCTCCCTTCCTCTCTGAAATCAATAAAAACATATTTAAAATAAAACAAGGCTGCCCTAACCAGTTTGGCTCGGTGGATAGAGTATCGGCCTACAGACTAAAGGGTCCCAGGTTCAATTCTGGACAAGGGCATGTACCTTGGTTGTGGGCACATCCCCAGTAGGGGGTGTGGAGGAGGCAGCTGATTGATGCTTCTCTCTCATCGATGTTTCTAACTCTCTATCCCTCTCCCTTCCTCTCTGTAAAAAATCAATAAAATATATAAAATAAAATAAAATAAAATAAAATAAAATAAAATAAAACAAGGCTAGTATCAAGAAGGTATTGTCCAGAACCATAAAATATTATTTACAATAAAGTTTATTTTTCCATTATAAAAACACACATGCTCATTAAAGAACATTTGGAAAACATATGGAAGTAGACTGAAGGGGAAATTTCCTCCATGGTTCCACCACCCAAGCACATTGCAATATTTGATACTAATTTTTAAACTGCACAGATATATTTTTACCTAACCACTGTTTTGTTTTTTTTTTTTTTTTGCTTTTTAAAGAAATCAAAATGCATCTTTATGCTACAATACTTCATTTCTTTTTTAAAAAAATATTTTTATTGATTTCAGAGAGGAAAGGAGAGGGAGAGAGAGAGATAGAAACATCCATGATGAGAGAGAATCATGGGTCGGCTGCCTCCCGCATGCCCCCTACTGGGGATCAAGCCCACAACCCGGGCATGTGCCCTTGACCGGAATCGAAACCGGGACCCTTCGGTCTGCAGGATGATGCTCTATCCACTGAGCCAAACAGGCTAGGTCAATACTTCATTTCTTAAAAGCAGGCCTGAGATGTTTCATAAGCAGTTCATCGAATCTGCAGTGTAATAGGTAAAAAGGCTGTTTGGAGGATGGCAGCAGAGATATGAACAGAGAAAAATCTGGCTCCTCTCAGAATGTGGGTTAATAAATAAAACAGAATATAAACAAACAGGCAAGTAAATAAACAAACCAGATTGACAGGCTGGCAAGTATTCTATCTCTAGCTGAAATATAGATACCACCACGCTTTCTGATTCTGCTTCTCAGTTGAGGATGCCACAAAGAGCCCTCCACCCCCAACTTCCATCTCCCCACAGCCACATCTCCAAATGGTTCCCTAGTTCTGCCCACAGAGCCCAGTGATAATGAATTCCCCACCAGTTCTTCGGCTACCAAAAATATTTCTGAAATCTAAGCTCACATCTGCTAATGCCCAGGTGCTACCTGGAGTTTACAAATGGGTACCCTTCTGTACTCCCGCAGAAATCCATTTAGATAATGTTGCACCAGATGGGGGAAAGTGAGCTATTGGTGGAAAGCTGTTTCCATCTTGCGGGGGTTTTGTTCTGCTTTGTGTTGGTGGAAGTAGTTGGAAGCTTGGTCCATGGAGCTGCGTCTGTCTGGTAGCTAGGCTGGGTCTGGAGGGAGGAGGGTGTGTGGGGTACAAAGCAGGCAAATAATGGCTCTCTTGCTAGATGACTGAGTTACATACAACATATATTACCTTCCTCCCCCTTGGGCCATATCTATATGGATGGTTTAGATATGACCCAGAACTCTATCTCTTTCCACTCAGGATTTGTTCGAAATGACGTTTCAATTTTCCCATCACTAAAACCAGAATGTAGTTGCAAACAAAAGAGTAAAATTATGAGACTTAAATCATAGATAATAGGGAATAGAAGAGACTTTAGAGATCTTCTAGCCCAGTAGTTTTTTTTGTTTTTGTTTTTTTTTTACTTGTTAAAATGCAGATGGCTGGGCCCTACCTCAGAGTTTCTGATTCAGAAGGACTGCAGGGCTTGGTAATTTGCATTTCTAACAAATTCCCAGGTGATGCTGTTGCCACTGCTCAGGGGACCCCATTCCGAGAAGCGCTGGTCTAATGGTGCCCAATCATCTTATGTTTGAGAGAATTGAATTGCAGAGCAACCAAGAGTCTCACCAAGGTTACTTAGCTAATGACCAGAGTCTGGTTCTGTGATATTGAGCCAACTGGATTTTTTAGTTCTGTGTCAATACTGAGAAGGATGAACTGATATCAAATGTCTTGTATATGTGCCTGATGGTGGGTTACCTGAGGGTGATCTGCTTCAAGCAGTCATTTCTTTATTTTGGTCTTGTTTTTTCAGTGAGTCAAGGTTTCTTAAGTCTCCAAGCTAAACAGGAGTACTGCCTGAAGCCAGAATGCATCGAAGCTGGTAAGTCAGTTTTCCATCCTGTGTCAAGTTATAATTATGGTACCTTGGGGAGTGGAAGAGAAAACAGGTGGTATTTTTAGTATCCTGTTTGCTTGAGGTTTACAAAGTATGAAATGCAATTTTGATGAAAGTTTAAGTTTACTTTCAAATCTGGGTGTGAAGTTGTGGAGCGCAGGTTTCCTGTTTTCTTTTTCCTTGAAAAAAAAACAAAAAACAGCTGTGCGGTATTTCAAGTCATTGCAGGCAGACAGAGATATGACGATTTCGGCTCCAGACCACCACAATAAAATGAGTATTGCAACAAAATGAGTTGTAGTCTTTTTGCCGGTGGAGGGTCTTGCCTTCAGTTTGTAAAAAAAAGCAACACCTGTGAAGAGCAATAAAGCAAAGCACAATAAAACACTTGAAAACGATATATAACCTTATTAATCAGTCTCACCCCAATAAATTTAATAAAAAAAGAACCCCCCCCCAAGGTATTCCATTGACCTTCCTATGGCCTCAACTCGATAGATTCCTATTTATCTTAAACAGTCTTTCTGAATCTTCTGGTTAGTGGGTCCACCCTGCTTGCGTCCACGCAGGGATTCTCTGTAAATCCATGCTTCCTCGGTTACCTGGAGTCTCTTTGGGTCCTTCTATTCCACATTACAAGTCAAATTTTTCTTGAGGTGATCAGGCCGTATATCAGTGAATTCCTTAAAGTGAAGCTGAGTACTGAAAGTTGCCTCAGCTATTAGATTCCTTCCATAAACCAGTGTTAGGGCCTAGATTTCCAGCCCCACCCCCATTTTTCAGGTGGGCAGGGACACTAGTGTGTTTTCGAAAGAGAAAGCCATAGGATAAGTTAAGCACATGAGCCCCACTATGCACAGGGGTCTGTAGAACACCTGCAGAACACGTCGCAGAATGGTGGCCAAGGGAAGGACCAGAGCAATGCTGTGTGCGCGGATGCTGTGTGCATGTGTGTGTCACGTGCGTGCGTGTGTGGGAGCCACGTGCATGTGCACTTTGTGTGTGCGTGCCGGCGTGCCTTGTGCGTACATGCCGCATGTCTGTTTGTATGCGTGTGTCCATGGGTGGCTTGTGTGTGTGCACCACGTGCCTGTGTGTGTACATGCCACATGTGTGTGTATGTGTACGTGCATGCGTCCACGGGTGGCGTGTGTGTACGTGTGTGTGCGTGCACCACGAGCATGTGCGTTCATGCCGCATCTGTGCGTGCTGCGTGCGTGCGTGCGTGCCTGCGTCCACGGGTGCCGTGTGCGTGCGTGCGTGCGCGTGCGCGTACGTATGCACTTTGTGCATATCTGGGCGCCTTGTGCGTGCATGCGTGGGCGCTGTGTGTGTATGTGGGTGCAGCACGCTAGAAAGTGCTTGGCTTCGGAACCTTTTCTAAGATGTCTCTCCCATAAATCTCTTTTCTTCACCTTTTCTATTTCCTCCTATTTTAACCGGTGTTTCAAAATAAGAAGTGGAGAAAAGAAGGAAAGAAGGAATGAAGGAATGAAGGAACGGGTATGTTAATGATAGTGGGTAAGGGCAAACAGTCTGGCATGGGTTTGAAGCATAATGTGGCCACTTAAAAGCCACATGATCTTGAGTTAAGTACAATAGACACCCTAAGTCTCAGTTTCACCATCTGTAAAGTGGGGATAATAGTTTTCACTTATCATGCCAGTGAGAATATAAGAAAATAATGATTGTGGTAGTAGTAATCCAGGTCCACAATTCCAGATCCTTAACCCCAAACCCAGAGAACATGGTAATTCTCAGTTGGCAAGACTGGACCTGATCTCAACTCCTGTGGTGGCAAAACTGGATCTTAACTTATGTGAGGCTGTTTTAGACTTTGTTTTCCCCGTATGAGAATATGTATACATTCCCAATAGAATTCTTAATGTGCTTGTTTCAGGAGTGCCATTCCAGATGTTGCTGTAGGCGTTCTGTTATATAATCTGTGGTATATGCACTGTATAACTTTTCTAAAATGTGAAAATCTATGAGCTCTGAAACATCTGGCCTCAAGTTTCAGATAAGTGTTCGTGGAATTATAGTACTAAAAATTTATATGTGTGGTTGCCGGATTTAGCTACAGACACATTTAGGATGCTCAGTTAAATTTGAGTTGCACACGTGCAACCACTAATTTTTTTGCAGAAGTATGTCCCATATAATAATTGCTATGAATTTATACTATAAAATTAGTCATTTATTTGAAATTCAAATTTCACTAGGCATCTTGTATTTTACCTGGCAACTGTATTATTTGGCAGTGTCTCTGGCACTGTTCTAAACACTTGACATATATTTACTCATTTAATTATCTTGAAAATCCTATGGGGTGTTATTATGGTCCGCATTTTACAGATGAGGAAACTAAGACATAGAGAGGTTAAGTAACCTGCCTGAGGTTACAGAGCTACTGCATTGCATTGCTGGCATTCAAATCCAGATAGTCTGGCTCTGGAGTCTGTGATGATGCCATACTGTCTGGAAAGGGCTAGCATAGTTCCTGGCACAGAGGAAATGCCCAGTATTTATTATTATTATTATTATTACCACCCCTCCCCCTCTTTCTTGAGCCCTGATTAAACTTACAAACTCAGCCTGGTATATGGGGTGATCCCTCCATCTGTACTACATAAACATTAGCTGGAAACCACATAACAATTCACCTTATATACAGCTAGAGGCCCAATGCATGACATTTGTACAAGGGGCTTGGCCCTCGCAGGCGCGGTGGCTTGCCTCGGCCCTTGCAGCTCCGGCTCTGTCTGAAAGGTCGCCAGGAAGGTCTAAGTAGCATATTATGCCTTTATTATTATTATTTTTTAAAAATATATTTTATTGATTTTTTTTACAGAGAGGAAGGGAGAGGGATAGAGAGTTAGATACATCGATGAGAGAAACATCAATCAGCTGCCTCCTGCACACCCCCCACTGGGGATGTGCCCGCAACCAAGGTACATGCCCTTGACCGGAATCGAACCTGGGACCCTTGCTTCTGCAGGCCGACGCTCTATCCACTGAGCCAAACCAGTTAGGGCAATGCTTTCATTATTATAGATAACTTGAGAGAGTACATAACACAGGTTTCCTTCATCATCGTATATATACATATATGTGTATATATATGTATAATAATTATTATTATTAAAACAAGAGTCTGGGTTTTCCCCATGAAGCCGAGTGGGGGGAAAGGAGTTTTGGTGTATGGTCCCTTGCAATTTGAAGTCACAGTTCCCTTCTCAAAATGCAGCTCTGTGCCCAGCTGGGAAATGTGAATGATGAATTTGAAGGCCGAAGCTAGAGTTTCCCCATTCACCGGGCTCAGTTCCAAATTCAGTGAGTGATGTATTCCTTCACTTTATATCAGGGCTGAGGTTGGAGCTGACCTTGCAGTTTTTCTAGGTACCTGCAAGAATACTGAGGAGATGGGGAGGGCTACATTTGAGGGTTGGGAGGCACCCAAAAAGCAATGTGCTTGTGTGAATAAAAATGTGTAAGAGTGCCCTCGGTGGCCCCGGATCTGTCTCTGCTTCTACAGTGTTGGGACGGAACAGACCCTGGGACACCCCTTCTTCCAGCCTCCAGCCACTCTCCAGCGTCTCATCCAGTCACCACCTTCAGAACCACTTCCGGGACCAGCCAACACACTGTTTGTTTTTTTCTACCTTAACTCCTTATTGCCGAACAGCCATGAGCTCCCACATTGGTCAGAATTATTCCACTGAGGTGGAGGCTGCGGTCACCCTGCATCTGCGGGCCCCCCACACTCACCTCTCTCTGGGCTCCTGTTTCCACCCGACAATGTGGCTCTGGAGGGCGGGGCCACTTCTTCCAGGAGTTGGTGGAAAAGAAGTGCGAGGGCGCTGAGCATCTCTTTTTTTTTTTTTTTTTAAATATATTTTATTGATTTTTTACAGAGAGGAAGGGAGAGAGATAGAGAGTTAGAAACATCGATGAGAGAGAAACATTGATCAGCTGCCTCCTGCACATCTCCTACTGGGGATATGCCTGCAACCCAGGTACATGCCCTTGACCGGAATCGAACCCGGGACCCTTCAGTCCGCAGGCCGACGCTCTATCCACTGAGCCAAACTGGTTTCGGCACTGAGCATCTCTTAAAGATGTAAAACCAGCGAGGTGGCCGCATTCTCTCCAGTTCATGCTGAAGCCTCCCCACAGTGAGTGGGTGAAACTCAGGCCGCCATGGAAGTCGCCCTGTCCTGGGAGAGGAACCTGCAGGCCCTGGGTTCTGTTCGCACAGTCACAGACCCTCAGCTCTGTGACTTCCTGCAGAACTGCTTCCTGGATGATCAGGTGAAACTCATCAAGACGAGTGACCACCTGACTAACATCTGCAGGCTTCCACCCCCAGGCTGGGCTGGGCAGTATCTCTTTGAAAGGCCCATCTTTAAGCACAACCAGAAGCCTTTGGAACACAGAGGCCTTTGGGGGGGGGGGGCGCCCTCTGCATTCCCCTGGTGTCTGGCTTTTGTCTGAGCCTCTCCCCGAAACTACTAGCCGTTCTTTTAACCACCCTGAAGCCCTCTCCCATGCATTGGACCAAATGGAAACAATACAGCTTTATGCAAAAAATAATAATAATAATGTGTGTGGGGTTCCTTTGTGTGAGTGTAAATATTGTGTGGGACTGAAACTTGTATGTTCAGTGACCCTGAGGTGTCACATAGAAGATTCATTCTGTGGCTGCACAGCCAGTATAACTAAAAAGAAACTGAAATGAAGATTTTGTGTGTCCTAGTATATTTGCATGTTAAATAATAATAATATAGTAGCAGTAAGTAAAAATGTAATTGGATAAAACTGAATTCTGAAAGATGAAAATATTAAGCCAATTTAAAATTTATAAACCATAGATAGGATTAATGACAATTTTTTTGCTTTGTTCTTTTTTGGGGGGAGTTTGAAAATAGTAGGAATTTTGATGTCCTATAGAAATGAGGATGTTTGTATATTATTTACTTTATTGAAGACAAAAAGCTGTTTGAAATTTTCATAGAAAGTCTAGGCAAGAGAAATATCTAGCTTTACTTTTAAGCCTGGAGGAACCACACATGTAGCCAAATGAACATGTGTATCTAAATGTATACAGATTTTACTTTGGGGGGCAATTTATTCACATTTAGCTGAAAACTCATTGGGTTTTCATTACTTTGAACAGAAATGTATTCTGGCATTAATGAGAGTATGAAAACTACTTAGGATGTCATCTTTCCAATATCAAAATATTGGCTGGCTGAAAAAAATTTGTTAGTGGATATCTCTGTGCTAGAGTGGTAGTAAGCAATTGTATGACAGTTGGAAGAGAGTTGGAGTTCAATGTTGGGAATATTGGAACCTTCTCATTTTGTAATGAATGTTTTTAAAGCTCATGGAAACATTTACATTTGTACAAACTTCCTACCTATCGACTATATGTCATATGTAATTGTGTGTGGACTTATGAAAGAGGAAAAAAATTATACATCAGTCTTTTTTGTCTTTCTGTTAACTTATACAAATACTCAGTTCTGCTCCTAGACCTGGGTAAGAGCGGCCCCTGCCTTGGGTCCCTCATCTAGAATGCCCACTTTGCCTTGCTCTCTAGCCAAGGAGTCTTATAGGGCCAAGTTAGCAGCCTTCTACAACCCAGAGTTCACTGCTGGATAGCAGTTGATTCAGGGAAATGTAAAAGCTAAGGCTTGGGAACTGGTAGATAGGAAATCATTGTTTAATTTGGAAGAGGCCAATACACAGCATTCAGTGATTGTCATTAATCCTATGATTTTCTTTTTACATAGCTGCTGCCATCTTGAGTAAAGTAAATCCGTCTGTGGACCCTTGTGATAATTTCTTCCGGTTTGCTTGTGATGGCTGGATAAACAGCAATCCGATTCCCGAAGATATGCCAAGCTATGGGGTTTATCCTTGGCTGAGACATAATGTGGACCTCAAGTTGAAGGGTAAGTTTCTACTGGGGATGGTGACACGCTTTACAGAGATCAGTATTTGACCAAAAAAAACAACAAAAAAAAAACAAACCCAAACACCATAATTTCCCTATTCACTTTTTAGCTATACTGAATTCATGTTCAAGATTTTTAAAAATGGAAGCTTGGGAGGAAAGTTGTGGAATTCCAATCTCCCCGATCTCAATACAAGCTTGAGTCATTACGTTCATGTTTCACAGTAGTAATTTCTGCTGCCCAAGGACAAATAGTATCTGATTGAGACTGGGAGCAAAGGAATAGTTAATGCAAACCATGTTATATCAATGTACTTATTTGTCTGTTGTGTTCAGAGGAAACTTTATCACTTGCTCATTGTGTCCTAGATTTTTATGGCTTACAAAATAAACTTGACACCTCATCGTTTTTTGCCATCACTTTTGAGAACTCTGGATGACCTTTGTGTTTGTCATATTGTTCCTGTTAACTTCTAACTTGGCTCTGGGGAGACTGTCTTTTCTACCATGGCCTCTCTTGCAACGACAAGATCACACACACGTACTCACATGTGCGTACATACACATACTCACATAGGTGTGTGTGCACACACCCTTTAAAAGTTGAAAATGTCTTTTGCCAGAGGATCTTCTGTTTGCAATGGATCTAAGTTTTATGCTGAGCTATTGGAGACCGCCATTTCAGGAGGGAAATTGGTAGATTTCAAAGCCAGATAAGTTCGGTGTTTTGAGAAGGCAAAAATAATGTTTTTTTCCTCTTTGTGGTAACTGTTAGTTATGCTGTATAACTTGCATTCATTTACACCTACAAAGAATTTCTGAGCAGTTACAGGGATCATTATTTTCCTTTCTTCCCCAACTCTTTTTTTCCAAGATTTTAAATACATGAAAATCAAATATGTACCAATTTATAGATATACTATAACCAAAACATGATAAAATAGATAATTGTTATCAATTGTAAGGGAAAACATGCTTAAATGTCACTAACTATAAATCATATGTATGCAGGAGAGGGTGTGTAGGAAGAGATCAACCAATGAACTTGAATGCATATATGCATAACGCGTGGACACAGACAGTGGGGTGGTGAGGGCCTGGGCGGGGCCGGGGGAGGACGGGAGCGGGCTGGAAGAGGTTTATGGGGGGGAAAAGGAGGACCTATGTAATACTTTCAACAATAAAGATTAAAAAAAGTAAATCATATGAACTTACATTTTCTACTAAGAGACCCAAACTTAGTCGTCATAAATTATAAATGAGAATTTTCAAGAATGTCAGAGATTTACCCCAACCCAACAGGTGAAATTCCCATACTATGCAACCATAAATAAGACTTCAAGGAATGAATTTGCTAATACTTATTTCCCTATAAGATATTACCTCAGGTTGGTCCATCACTTTCCAATCTTGCCTATTTCCTGTTTCCCTTTTGTGGCTTTCTAAATCCAATCACGTGTGCAGAAATATCACTGAAGAATAAGAGAAAGACAAGATTTCCAGATAGATGCTCCTTTTACATTACTTGCAATAAAAAGATTTCCATCTTCAGGGCATGAAACAGTTAGTAATTTAAAGAACTTTTTGGAGATGTCTTAATGTAAAAATTAAAATCAGTATTGATGTGTTTTATTTGAGGAGGATATTGTATACAGGCTTCTTTAAAATTCATAGAAACAAGAGTAAACTGTTCAGAGCAGCACTGGAGTTTTTTGTTTGCTTACTTCTTTTAAAAATGAAAAATTTCATTTCCAAGCGTAGATGGGAAATAGAGAAGAGCAAAAATAACATGCAAAAGGAAAGAAGAAAGCCTCCTATAAGTCCACCCCGAGGAGTAGCTACTGATGAAGCAATTGGGTATATATCTTTGCAGGATTTTTTTTCATGTGTGATTACATATGCATAGCCATCACACACCCATATACTTAAAAATTAACTGATATGCATACTGTTCTGTCACCTTTAAAAATGATGTATTTTTCATAGACATGGATTATGTAAGAGATATTTTTTCCTATTACAAATAACACTATAATAAATATCCATGTGTACACATCTTTATGTCCTTCCCTAAATATATCTTTAGTATAAGTTCCCAGAAATGCACTTGTTATGTTGAAAGAGTATTCATAGTTTAAATTTTGATTCATATAGTTGAATCGCCCTTTAGAAAGTAATTTCTAGGTCTTTACATATTGTTTTGCTGTTTGACATGATAACTTTTCTCCATCGACTTTTTTTTGTGTGTGGTATAAAGTAGGGGTCAGCAAACTGTGGCCAGTGGGCCAGATCCGGCCCACTGCCTATTTTTGTAAATAAAGTTTTATTGGAAGACAGATACATCCATTCATTTCTGTATTATTTATGGCTGCTTTTGCATGACAGAGTTAAATAGTTGCTACAGAGGCCGTATGGCCTTCAAACCCTAAAATATTTACTCTCTGAACCTTATGGAAAAAGTTTGCCAACTTGCAATGTCTGGCATAAAGGTTTGATATACTGTATTGGATCTGATTAAAACTTTATTAATTAATAGCTTTTTGTGGCTTCTTTGGGATTTTTTAGAGAGGTTATCATAAAATTAAGAAGTAATTATAATTTCCTTTTACTATGTTGCCTAGAGCCTCCAGAACAGAATTGAATAATAGCAATGATAATGGGTATATTTTTCATATTTCTAGCTTGGGTAGTAATGTCTCTAGTATTCCCCCTCAAATATATTTTTCCTTGTAATAGGTAGTCTTCTTTATTCTGTTCTGTTATTTCTAGTTTACAAAAAGGAGTTGTGAAAGAAAAACCTCTCTTTACTATTTATCAAGAAAGTCAGATGAAATATCTCTTAAATTCTCTAGATTTTCTCATGCTGACTTTACCTTATAAACCTGAAATGAACCCTACCTGTGAATGATTTATTATTTTCTTTTAAGGAATTATTATACTTGAATAAGCTATTATTTGTTTTTTACATTTGTGTCTATATTTATGATTCATGCTGGTCCATGGATTTTTATGTGCTAGGTTTGTCCAATTCTGTTATTAAAATTGTGCTGGCCTTGTGAAACAAAATGGGAGGCTTCCCATATATTTCTGTGCTCTGGGGAAGACAACCAAATAAATCGCAAGTTATTCTGTGACAAGCACTGTAAAGGGTGAATTAAAAAATTGATCACAGGCTCTTGTTTCAAGTGCCAATAAGGAGACCAAATGGTGGAGTAGTGTCTCTTTTTAAATTGGTATAATCTTGTACCAGACTATGTGTTTGAAATATAAAATGTGTATTACTTTTTTAAACTTTTAAACTTTGAGGTAATTCACATTTACAGAAAAGTTGAAAGAATAGCACAAGAAACTCCAATATACTCTTCACCCAGATTCCCTGGTTGCTACCATTTTGCTATATTTGTTTTATAATATTCTGTCATTGTCTCTATAAATGTGTAGATATTGTTTTATTCTGTTTATATCAATGCATTTATATATAGATAGTGAGAAAATATATCTATAAATGTATAGACATTGATATACAGATAGACTTATAGATATATTTTTCTGAACTCTTACAGGTATGTTGCACCTGAGTATTCTTAAAGTGTATAATAGAGCTTTTCAAATATCAGATGTGGCTACAATCTTATTTTTTAAACACTAGATCTTTAAATTCTGTCTATATCTCTTTATATATTCTATATCTATGTATCTACATATCTCTCACTGTATCTGCCCATTCATCCAAGCATCCAGGCAATAGAAGCTCATTGTACACCAACTATAAATGAATAACAAGAAGAAACATACTTCAAATCCCACCACCTAGCTATAATTTTTTAACTGCAAATATACATATAAAATTATATGTGTAACTTAAAAGGAATCATATAATATGTTCTCTTTTTATAATCTGCTCTTTTTACTTGATATTTACATGTTAACATCTTTTCATGTAAATAAAAATAGATCTATAACATCATTTGCCATGATTGCTTTTTATGGATACACTAGAGGCCTGGTGCGTGAAATTCTGTGCACTTGGAGGGGGGGGGGGTCCCTCAGCCCGGCCTGTGCCCTTTTGTAGTCCGGGAGCCCTTGGGGGATGTTCATTAGTTGGACATCCTTAGCACTGCTGAGGAGGTGGGAGAGGCTCCCACCACTGCCGCTGCACTCGCCAGCTGTGAGCCTGGCTTCTGGCTGAGCATTGCTCCCCCTGTGGGAGCACACTGACCACCAGGGGGCAGCTCCTGTGTTGAGCATCTGCCCCCTGGTGGTCAGTGCACGTCATAGTGACTGGTCGTTCTGCTGTTTGGTCAATTTGCATATTAGCCTTTTATTATATAGGATTACAGTTTATTTAAGCCAGGGGTGGGGAACCATTTTTCTACCAGGGGCCATTTGGGTATTTATAACATCATTTGTGGGCCATGCAAAATCATCAACTTAAAAATTAGCCTGCTATATTTGGTCAAATATTTAATTAGCTCATCCCTAATGCCTTGGCAGGACCAGACTAAATGATTTTGCAGGCCGTATATGGCCCATAGGCCAGACATTCCCCACCCCTGATTAAGCGATTCCTATGATGCCACTTAGGTTGTTTACAATTTTTTTTTCCTTACTGTAAGCTACTCAGAGCATGAGTTTTGAAGCCACAGAACTGGATTTGAATCCTGGTTCCCTTTCATTTCTCTTCTGTGTCACTTTTGGTTAATTACTTAGCTAGCTCAAGTTTTCTTATCTTTCAAGTGGAGATAACAATACCCAATTCATGGGGTTTGTGAGGACTAAAGGAGATGACCCATATAAATTATCCAGTCCAGTTCCTTTCATATAGCAGGCCCTTAATAAATATTTGTCCTTTGCTCCTCAGTTTTATCTCAAAGATAGTTCTGAGTCTCACAAATAATGTCTATGAAACTCTTAAGTATTATTCTGGTCTTATCCTTTGTAAATATCATGTGCTTTCAAAAATATTGAATACTGTCTAGATATTTTTTCTCACCCTCGATAAAGAGAACATCCAAAAATAAAATGCAATACTACCAATCAAAAGAAAACCATTTTCTTATGTCTGATAGAGAACACACAGATATGGCCATCCAATTTGTGAAATAAAATGGATTTGACAGACCTGGCTGATGAAAAATTGCCCTCTATTGAAGTCAGCAACCTGGCTTTGTGAATTTTTTCTTTAAATGGCATATAAGACTCAGATTTCTACTTGGAAAATAAAATAATTTCTTGTTCTCTTCAAGAATCAGGATTTTATTTAAAAAAGGCTGAATATAGTCATGTGTTTAAATGTCTTAAAATTTCCTTCCTACAAAACCTCCCAAATTTGTCTTTATGTGACCATGGAGATGACACAGCACGCATTGCTTATGAACGAGCAGATGAAAATGTTGCAAATGAGCACTTATGAAACATGAGGCAATGAGTGAGATAGAACACTTGTGTCAAACAGAAGACAGATGACTCAAGGTAGGGCCAGCTCATCTCTATTATGGAATAACAATCTTTGCCAATATTTTGTAAAGAAATGCAGTATATTATTATGTTCAAGCACAGACAGCATCAGTGGAACAATAAAGCGAAGTAGGGGCTATGCATTAATGAGAAGAGAAAGATGATTGTGATTCATAGATCAGTTGTTTATTTGTAAATACTTGCTGGTTGAGATCCAAATGATTCCCATAATTAAATAACCCTCTATAATCTTTTTTTCCCCCCTACAAATAATCCTAGCCAAACCAACTTTTACATATAAAAGAAAACTTCAGTTTAGCTCCAGTAAAGTGATTTGATAACTAGGAAGATCAGATTATTGAAGATACAGTTAACAGTGGCGTTTTCCTCGTACCATGAACATAATGTAATGAATTACCAATCTAAGCCTTGATATCATTAAGTTTTTTGAAATAAATGATATCAGACTGGAAAAATCAAAATGGGGATGCATTGGGGCCATTGTGGTGGGCTTTTTATTCCTGGTGAAAACTCAGGCCCTGGCAGCCTCAGTGAATCTGCTATGCAGACTGGGTGTGCCCACTCAGAGAAGATTTCCATTTTTCTGATCATGCTGGCTCTTTTCCATGTGGCCACACAGGAAGCAAAGATTGCTAGATTATACACATGTCACCATCACTCTTGTATGCACAGAGGGGTCCTGCATGAAGGTTTGGGCCTGTATAGAGGACTTTGAGAATGTCAAATGAAATGATTTTACTTGGAAAGATTTTTGTTGTTGTTCACCTTTTTCCTAATCTTTCATACACCATCTGAGTTCGGGTGGGGGTGGGGATGCATGGAGTGTGAGGAAGGGGAAAGAAGTTGTCAAATTTTAAAAGTGTAGAAATTTCCTGTTAGGAGATATTCACTTCAAATATAGAAATGAATTTCTTCCTGAAGACTGTGAAGAATGTTCATGTAGCTTTAAGATATGTTCTATTTCACTGGCTGAAGGAAGAGGCCATGGGAATGGCTCCCATGTGTAAAAGCTTGCGTTCTAGTAGTTTTCGCAGTTGGCATTTTAGGTTTTCTTCTTGTGTGTTTTTTCCATCCTCCATATATTTCCTTGTCTTACTTTTTGACTCTTAAATGCTCCAAGCATTTGATTTTAAGATATGATATTAGCCAGATGGATTTCATGTAGTTCTTCTGTCATAATGGTTAATATTACAAATAAGTTGGTTGTGCTTGATAAGAACCAGATCTATTCATTGCATCCATTCTGAGTATGCTCTTTAATTTGGGAGAAATTCATTCACTTTAAATAGAAATGCACAGCATTGTGACCATATTAATTAATTTGTGGACTAAAGATTATTTACTGAGCATTTACTTTTTTCCTGGCAGCAGTTGCTTTCAGTCACAAATGACAAAAACACCTACTCAAGCTGGCTTAAACAATAAGAAAAATTAACTGGCTTATGTAACCAAAATGCCTAGTGGACTTTAGGTAAGGGTTGATCCAGCAGCTGAACTATGTCATTAAGAATCACATTCCAGGCCCTAACTGGTTTGGCTCAGTGGATAGAGCATCGGCCTGCAGACTCAAGAATCACATTCCTTTCTTTCTCTACTCTGATGTCCACCATCTTATGCTCCTAAGTCTGTTTGGTGTAAGATTATTGCCAATAGCAACCAGAATTTACACTTTCTCATTCACATCTAGCAAGAGGTATCATGTTAGACATAGGAGGATACACAAGTGCAGAGATTAATAAAACTCCCAAGATTGTCCTTGTGGAAATGAAAAATTTGCATATCACAAAATGTTTCAATAGGTACGGTAGTCAAGACTCTAGCACTGCACTGTTCACTTATGGTAACCACTAGCCACATGTGGCTTTGAGCACTTGAAATATAGCTGGCTGGAATTGAGATGTGCTGTGAGTGTAAAATACATATCAAATTTCAAAGACTTTGTTTTAAAATATGTGACGTATCTGATTATTTTATAATTACATATTAAAATGATACTATTTTAAGATCTTTTGGGTTAAATAAAATATATATAACCTCACCCGTTTTGCTTATTTAAATGCAGCTACAAGAAAATTAAAAATTTCATATGTGGCTCAGATAATATTTTTATGAGACAGTGCTCTCTAGAGCCCTGAAGAGGTCATTAGAAAGGTGAGTTATCTTGGAATGAATTCAAATTTATTTCAGTGATAGAGAAGGGTCAGAGAACATCTTTATTAAAAATAACCCCCTACTCCTACCCAGTCTCTCTGACTCCTATTACCTGTAAGTTTGTCCTTTGTGGCATGTATAACCATCTGAAATTATCTTGTTTCTGTACTTTCTTACTTGTTCCATGTTCTCTCTTATGCGTGTCGTCCTTCCCCACTCCCCACCTGGTCACCCCACAGAGGGTAAATTTCCTGAGAGCCAGAATCTTGTCCATTTTGGCTTCACTGTGATCCAGCACCACAGCCTAGTGACTGGCACATTGTTGGCGCCGAGGAAATAGTTGTTGAAGAAAGGAGAGAATGATCATGCACTCTGTGTGGCTGGGTGCTGAGGTGGAGTGGCTGGTTGGCTGGACAGGGAGAAGTGGTTTTCTCATCTCCTCTTCCTCCCCCTCCTCCCGTGCCTGGGATTCTGCATGCTCCCCCAGAAAAGTCCTGAGATATAACCAGAGCTTGGCCCTGACAGGAGGGGAAGGGTAATTGTTAGTTGTTCTCCGTTTGTGTTCTAGGCCTCAGGAAGGGAGGATAGTGAGCCAGTCCAGAGTCCTCCCGGGGCTCCAAGACTCCCTGGTGCTGTGGTCTTGTATAAGTTACAACAAGGGAAATCAGAGCTCAACGGGTGGTGTTCAAGTTCAGTCTCTGAAAAAAAATTGGGGCTCTTCCACTTACTGGCTATGTGACAGTGGGCAAACCACTTCCCCTGTGCACCTCAGTTTCTTCTCTGGTTATACTGTTGGAAGAATTGACTGAGATGTGCTGAATATCTTCTGCACAGGGTTCAATACTTAGCATCTGTTATTACTGTTAACTTCATGAGGCTTACATTAATGTTTTAAAAGCACTTGGCACATAATAGATGCTTAAGAAATGTTAGTTTCAAAGCCAAATACAAATTTTATAACTTGAATTTATAAAAAAACTTTAGAGCATTACTAGAGTAAAATATTGTGATCCAGTTCCCCCCCCCCCAAAGTATTACATACTTGTAAATAAGGCAGCTGTCCTGAAAATGGCAGGCCTAGGAGGGAAAACAATAGGTTATGATAGTTGTGTGTATTCCTAACTTTTATTGACAGACCATGGCCATTACCTTGAATCCTGCAAGGTCTTGATAATCAAATTGGTCAGACAACACACTCCTTGGGGAATGTGAGTTTTAAGTCACTCCTACAGTAAAAGAAAGAAGAGGAAAGGGGAATCAGGGAAAATAAGAAAGAGTGTCATCGTAGGCTGCTCTAGATCCTCTTTAGATGCCATTAAAACAATTACATCTATGCCCCTTTCTTTTCTCATCCCTAGGGGATCCTTAACCCAGGCCCACAACCCCTCAAGAAGGCGCTTGATAGAATTCAGGAACTTGCATGGGGAAAAATGCACCATTATTTTTACTAACCTTTGATGGAATTTTAGCTTTTCAATTATGAACTGAAGCAACAAACTCTGATATTATTAGCTGTCACTTTTTTATTGCAAGTCATTGTTATTTTTCTTAAATACAGATGTTACAGGTATCTTAAGATATTATTTACATACATCACCACTTCAAAATCATAAAGTGGCTAGACCCAATGCTGGATTTTATTTAATGAGTTAATGAAGTATCACAAACATGATGTCAAATAGTAAAACAACTGTTTTGTTAACTGTTTCCGAATAACTGGTTTCCTTTATAAATCTGTGTTCCTTTCCCTTTTAAAAAAATATATTTTATTGATTTTTTACGGAGAGGAAGGGAGAGGGATAGAGACAGTCAGAAACATCGATGAGAGAGAAACATTGATCAGCTGCCTCCTGCACACTCCCTACTGGGTATGTGCCCGCAACCAAGGTACATGCCCTTGACCGGAATCGAACCGGGGACCCTTGAGTCTGCAGGCCGATACTCTATCCACTGAGCCAAACCGGTTACAGCTGTGTTCCTTTTCTTGTGCACTCATAAACATTCTGAGAATGGTCTGTAGGTTTTAAGTGCCTGCCCACAGGATGTATGGCACAAAGAAGATTAAGAACCCCCTGCCTACGTAAGGATTGCTGGGGCAAACCTTATGAAGGTTTAGTTTTATTTAATTCCAGCCTTTTGCTGCATCCTGTTTTAGGTGTTTTGAGTGGAGTTGGCTATTCTATGGCCCCATGGGTCCACTCATACCCAATCTTCGAACAGTCCACTGTCTAGAATCCCTGGATAATGAGTACATTACTGACAGTGAATTTGTGTTTATAAGGATATTAAATGGAACCAGAGATTTGTGTTTGGAAATTTGTGCCAAGTCTTGAACTGATTAAGTGCAAGCTTTATGGGATTACCTCTACCACGGAATAAATATATTTATAGATGAAATTACTGAGTGTTGCCACATGCCTATGCCCAACTAGAGATGGTACAGTTTTTGTTGTGGTGTAATTACAGATATTTGCAAAGAGTGCAAATGATTGAAAATAGTAATATACCAAGTAGAGTCTTTATGCATAAGTACATGTTATGTGGTATGTGAAAGAGCTTGCTCATCTTGAAGATAGGGACTCTTGGTTGAGCTTGAAAGGGTAGGGGCATGAGAGGGATTATAAAATTGGAAGTTCTGTGAGTCAAATTCCAAGGAGAAGATCAAATCAATATATCTTGGCTTTGTTGGAAGGAAGGAATGAGCAGGGCTGTTGGTGAGAAATGACAGGAGTGAGATGGGCGGGTGAAGAATGTCAACATCCATTTGTGAGATTTTGCCTTGCAACAGAGAATGCTGAGCTTGCTGAAAGTGGAGTGACAGCCTAGATATGTTACACATGGGAATATTGACTAAAGAAAAGGATTGGAAAAATAGATGAGGGGGCATTTTTGTAGCATAAATATTGCAACACATTATGAAAAGTTTCCTACTAGTTAGCTTGAATGTTGTGGGAAGAAAGACATATTTTACTTTAGAAGATTGCCAACTGGCCCTGGCTCAGTGGTTGAGTGTCCTATGAACCAGGAGGTCATGGTTCAGTTCCCATCAGGGCACATGCCTGGGTTGCGGGCTTGATCCACAATGTAGGGCATGCAGGAAGCAGCCTGTCAATGATTCTCTCTCATCATTGATGTTTCTATCTCTCCCTCTCCCTTCTTTTCTGTAATCAATAATATATATACATATATATATATATTTTTAATTTTTTTTAAAGAAGATTGCCAACCGATTTTAGGTTCTTTTGACTAAATATAAGTTCTTTTACATGACTAATGACACAGGATATGTGCATCCTGAGAAAGACATATATACTCCTACAGTGACACTTCTCAGCCTGCCTATACCCAGGCCTCATTTTGCATGGTCGGTGTGTATAAGTGTACTTTACTTTGCAGATGTTCAGAGGGCTTGCATATTTTTAAAATTTTATTTTTCAATTACAGTTGCCATACAACATTATATTAGTTTCAGGTATACAGCATAACAATTAGACAGTTATATACCTTACAAAGTGATCACTCCAATAAATCTAGTAGAAGAGTGACCTGTTTTTAGAAAGACATTCCCTGAAAAAGGAAGACTGTTTGGAAAGGGAAGAAAAATCCTAGCTGGCTTTGATGGTAACAATTCAGAGGCAAATGCACCTGAGCGTTGGTGTAATGACTCCTGAAGCTCCTCCAAGTCCTCATGTATTCTTTTTTTAAGTCCACACCCAAGGATATTTTCCCATTGATTTTTTTAAGAGAGAGTGGAAGAGAGAGGGAAAGACAGAGAAATATTGATGTGAGAGAAATACATCGATTGTTTGCCTCCTGCACGAGCCCCAATCAGGGCCCTGGCTGGGGAGGAGCCTGCAACTGAGGTATCTGCCCTTGACAGGAATTGAACCTGTGACCCTTCGGTCCGCAGGCCGACGCTCTATCCACTGAGCCAAACTGGCTAAGGCCCCATGTATTCTTGCTGTTGGTTGCCAGAAGCTAGAATAATAATGGAGCTGAGAATATGGGATTTTTGCAGGAGTTTCCAAGCATCATCCAGATTTCATACCAGAAACAAGAGAACTCAGATTTCTTAGGCCTTGAAACCTGCATCTTAGAGAAATGGCTCAAATATTTTATCTTGACTATACTTCTGATTGGTCACTGGCAAAAATTAGGCATTAGAACAATTAAAAAGATGGTTGCACATGAAAATGCATGGCAAGACTGAATTGAAAATTTCATCGTTGCACTTCCAAACTCGCTGATGAGATAGATGTCTTTAGCTATGCTCTCACCCTCAATTCTGACAACTTTTCAATTGCAACTTGAAGTTGTATATGGCTTGAGCATCTTTACGATGTGGCAAAATTCTCATTTCTCCCCCAATTTACTACTAATGGGGGAATTTCTTCTCATTATTGTGAAGTGAGCCTTTAGTAGATTCCAAAGAAAATTCGTAAGTGAATGTTTCACACTGAGTAGGGCCTAACAGGCGAGGCCCTTTATAGAGATGCCCTTATTGAATAATAGCCTTAATTACTATTTCTTGAACTCTCTAAATGGCACTCTCAATAAGCCTAAAGTATGTAAGATTTATCCACATTTTGCAAAGGAGGAAATAAAGGCAACCAAGCAGTACAATAACCAGCCCGGGATCACATAGCTAATAGGTAATGGAGCTAGGATTAGAATTCACACGGGTTGACCCTTAGTGCCTGGTTAAAACCCTGACAACTAGGAAGGTAGGTTATCCCATTTTATAGTTGTGGAAGCTGAGGCTTAAAGAACTTAAGTAATTCCCTTAGTTCCACACAGCTAGTGAACTATAAAGGCACCTTCCCGAGCAGTGTTGTCCAAGAGAAATGTGAGTCACAAATGCAAGAGACATGTCATTTCACATATTTCCTAATAGCCACATTAAAAAAATAAAAAGGAAACAGCTCAAATTATTTTATCTAACCTGACATATCCAAAATACTTTCATTCACACACTCAATATAAAAAAATTATTCACAAGGCATTTTACATTCTTTCTTTCCTACTAAGTCTGATACTCATACTTGCAACACATCTCTGTGTGGAACAACCACTTGGTGGGCCAACCACATTTCAAGTGCCCAACAGCCCTATGTGACTACTGGCTTCTGTATTAGACAGGGTAGTTCTAGAACAGTGCTTCTTAACCTTGGTTGCATATTGGAATCACTGGGGAGTTTTAAAAACACAGAAGCCTGGGTCTTATCTGCAGAGGTTCTGATGTAATTGGTCTGGCTGTGGCCTGGGCTTCTGGATTTTTGATAACAACCTTCCCCAGGCAATTCTAATAGGCAGCCAAGTTTGAGAACCTATTCAAGGATGATGCCAAAACTAATTTGGTGGAGAACTGTAGCCACCATTCATTTGAGAAGATTCTATGAGTTTTCTGAAATGAGAATCATTCAGAATAACTACTCTGGTCATATGCTTTTCTAGTTGACATTAAATGATGCCAGACAATGCCCTAGCTAATTTATGACTTCCTCTCAATTTACATTTGCCAACATTTTTGCCAAGTCCCAGGATAATGTAAAAAAAGAAAAGATTTATTCCCTCTGCCCCCCCCACGGATCTACACACTGGTCTGGATACACACAAGTACAAGTAAATTAAGACATAAAATTATATTGTTTTAATTGAGGGCAAAGGTGTTGATGTCAGTCTGGAAACTCTGAGCTGTGGAGAAGAGGAAGTTGGGGTTTGAAAGCTGCAGGTCGTTGCCAGAGTGAAACTTGTCAAGTGAGGAATGCGTGGGAAATGCTGGGTGAGGAAAGGAGGCAATTGTGGCTCTGGCTGAGGTCTGAAGGCTGCATAGCCCACGGTGTGGCAGGGTGCCCACGAAGCTACTCTCTCCAAAGGCCTCACACCACCTTCCCACTTGGCCAAACGTGTGTTTCTGCCCTGAGACCTGATATTCAGGAATTCAAAGTTTCATCTCACCCGGAGGTTCCGTTGTCCTTAAAATGCTTTTGGAGTCATTTGGACTAATTTTTATAATGCTTTCTTTGATTTAAATCCAAACACAGCTTTAGTATTCTGGACACATTATTTCCCAGAAAGAAAAATACGTGGTCTTCTGTAGTGGTAGCACTATAGTTACATGCAGTTTTCTTGGTTAACTTTATTTGATTTAAAATTAAGCCAGAGAACACGCAATGCTGTGTCATCCATAGCCTTAACTAAATTAATACCACATTTTATCAAATCAAAAATACTGTCAACTGTAAGATGTACCATTATTTCATGTATGCTAGGAAAGACTAAGTTATTACACAATGCTTTCTTATCACTTGAGAATTTAATTTTATTTTCATCGAAAGGGTTATATAGTAATATAATTAAAATGGAAAATGCAAGCCAAAGAGATTGGTTAAGGTATTCCTAAAACTTCTTCATAGTCTTTTTTGATTTCACATCATCAGTGCTCTTTTCTCACAAAAATATTGTTTTCTTTTCATCAACAACAGCAGTGATTCAGCACTTCTTTAAAAAGTGCTCCCTCGCCCTAACCGGTTTGGCTCAGTGGATAGAGCATAGGCCTGAGGACTGACGGGTCCCAGGTTCGATTCCGGTCAAGCTCATGTACCTTGGTTGCATACACATCCCCAGTAGGGAGTGTGCAGGAGGCAACTGATCGATGTTTCTCTCTCATCGATGTTTCTAACTCTCTGTCCCTCTCCCTTCCTCTCTGTAAAAAAATCGATAAAATATACTTTAAAAAAAAAAAGTGCTCCCAATTGTTTCAGGGATTTTCCTCCAAGACTGACTTTTTGGATATGCAATAAGTTTGCATTTCATTGCCAAATTGTGGCGAAATCTTTCTGCAGATATTTTAAGTGACAATTTACTAGCCATGCAACCGACTCATTTGAAGTGCTAACTGTAAAACTGCTAGATAAGGTCACGCATGGGCAGGCAATGGCCACTACATCATGACTGTGCCTGGCTGACAGTTTTAAGATGGATTCCAATTTCAGAGATGTGCAGATGTGAAACAAATGTGCTTCATAGAATTGAGGAAATATGGTATGTAAATTGTATTTCCGATAATCCAGGCTCCCCATCTGCTTGTCACATCCATCTTGTTTTTTGTGCTTTAAACAGTTTTAATGAGATGTGTGTGATGTTTCCTCCTCAGCATACCTAGGCTTTAATGTTCAATGGGATATAAGCAACTCCCCTGCCCCCCTTCCTTCTTCTCCAATTTGCAGCTACAAAGCTGTACTTTAATAGCATTCTTCCCAACTTTAATGTATATACAGATCACCTGGGAATCTTATTAAAATGCAGATTCTGATTCAGTAGGTCTGAGAAGGAACCTGAGCGTCTGCATTTCTAGTACGTTTTCAGGTGATGCCCACCCTGCTGTTCTGGTGACCACACACTGAGTAGCCCAGGCCTTGCTACATCTAAGGACACAGTATATCACTGAAGAAATTCTGCACCTTCCCCAAGTGCATGAGTTTAGTTTTTCCTCGGTTTCTGTTATTATTTTGATGAAGACCTATATATTGTAAATGTCATTGTACTGGATAAATACAAAGATTTCTTAGGATAAAAAGAAAATAATTTTGTATTATGGTACAGGGAGAGATATTTCTCCCCTTGATTTGCTTTCTGAAAGATTTGTTCATTTCATTTTCTCTCAAAAAACTTGGGCAACTTGAATTTGTTAGGAAATCTGCATGTAATTGCAGATTAATAACCTACCCATTAATACCACATTAGTTCTTTATGATTAATAGCATCTGTGTGAATGCTTAATGAATTAGTAATGAAGGACTATTTACTTTAAAGTGTCAAGAGAACATTCCATGTTAAAAAAGGCACTACCCATAATAGGAAAATTAATTATATGCTGGTTAGATAATAGCTTGTCACAGGCAAGATATGTTTGTTTGGAAAGCCTTATTGGTTTTGATATTTGCACTATGAAAGATACTTTCTAAAACATGCATGGACCTTTTAGTTTATAAAATGAGAAGGGAATTTTTATCAACAATTAAGATAAATGCAGGAACTTACGTTTATGAGAGAGAGAAGTGCACGTGCACACGCATGCACACACACAAATATGTGCTAGTGTTTTCACAAGTTTACCTGTGTCCTTAACCAGAGACTTCCTGTAGTGACCATTTATATTATTCTAAATCGAACTGTTTCTATTACCTGCTGTCTATTCTGAATTCATAAATCCACTTCCTCAAGGCCTAAATGATTTTTGTTACTAATTTTATTCCTTTAGCATATCATTTTTTTCTCAGAGGTTCCTCACTTTAATTCTGTGATGTCGGCCATCATTGTTTATTTCTATCTTTGCCCTACATCCGAGGAAGTGAAGGTCAAGGAAATTATGTGACTTGCCCAAACCAGTCCAGCCATATCATTTGTCCCCCACAGATTATGGGTCTAACAATTCAAATGTCTCCCGTTTTAACCCAGGCGGAAAGAGCTACATGAGCAGAGTCTATGTCTAGCTGGTGCCTTTGAGGAAACCCAAGAAGGCCAGTGAGATTGGAGCTCAGAGTTAGAAGGGAAAAGGGACAAAAGATAAAACTAAAGAAAAAGGAGGGGCCAGAGTATGCAGGCCTTGTAGGTCATGTAAAGATTTTAGCCTCTGTCCTTAGGCAATGGGAAGCCATTTGTAAATGTCATGTCAAGGGCCTCTGTGAGTGATGTGCTTTTCCGGAGCACACTGGCTGCATGTGGAGAATGGCTTGGAGGAGGGAGATGATGTATTGAGACCAATTCAGAAGGCCCCATCATGCTGTTCTGTTCTCTAGCTTGAGATCCAGACAAAAGTAGAGTTTGTTTTCCTTGTTACAGAAATCCCCAAGCATTATTGGGTATCCTTTTCTCTCTTTTTCCCCCAGTTCAGCAATGAAGGGTCATTGTCTCATCTCTGTAGCTCCTGGTTTTTTTTAAACTTAGGTGCTTTGCCAAACACCCCCCAGACACCCAGCAGAAGCCTTTACAGAAGCCACAGCAGCAGCCAGTGGGTGTAGAAGTTAGCTCTCGGCTCACTGGCTCTTTTGCCCTTTGGGTCCTCCAGTTGTGTCAAAGGTGCTTTTGCTTCCCCTCTTTTGGAGAAGAGGATTCTGGGTAGAGAAGGAAAGAGAGCCCAGTTCCCAATCCCTCACTGTCAGAAACCCAATTTTAGAGGAACAACATCCCTCCACCACATACTGTGGTTTGAACAGCCAAGAATAGAACCTTTGCTGCTCTCACCTCCTCTTGGGAGTGAAAAGGTGGGAGTGAAAACAGGGGTTAGTTGGGAAGTGGCTTTTTAAACCTATGTTTACAGTATTTTGATGCCACTGTCATAGATGAGGGGAGGAATTGTGAAGTCTGAAGCTCAGATTTTTTAGGATTTCAGGGATGCAGTATTTATCCCACTCTTCCTCCTCATAGGGTGTGGTATAGGCTGGGATTGAAAATAGCTGCTCTGTGTTGTTTTTTTCCCCTCCACTTTAGGAATCTTCCTGGCATAGTGCTACTTTTTTACCCCTCTTGAACAAGTGAATTGACCATCATCTCAAACCCCTATTGCATTTTATCTTTGAGGAAGGTAAAGAACTTTTTATATCCTACCTATGAGTGAAATCATATGGTTCTTATCCTTTTCCATCTGACTCATTTTATTTCACTTAGCACGATACTGTCAAGATCCATCCATGTTGTTGCAAATGGCAGGATTTCATCATTTTTGAAAGCAACAATCAAACCAACCAGACTCATAGACACAGACAACAGTATGGGATTACCAGAGGGAAGAGGGGATAGGGGAAGGTAGAAGATGGTAAAGAGGGGATAAATAGTGATGGAAGGATAATTGACTTGGGGTTGTGGACACACAATGCAATATACAGAAGATGTATTATAGAATTATATACCTGAAACTTACATAATGTTATTAATCATGTTACCCCAATAAATTTAATAAAAAAGAAGGGAACTTTTTAAAGCTGGGTTTTGCGAGATTGAGGAACTAAATTAGACCTAAATGGGCCAATGTAAGGAAAGTGTTCCAGAATAAAAAAAAAGTAGTGATCTCCTTAAAGATTGTTGACATTGAACTAAAATGGAGCTGCAGAGTGAAAGGAGCAAAGAAAGGACAAAAGCTCCTTAATTTGACCTTAGGTTGGGTGGAGAATGGGGGACGGGGGAATCTGGGCTGGTGATGTGCCCTGGGATCACAGGCATGAAAAAGAACTGGTGATAATTATCAACTATATCTTAATAAAGTTGGGGAAAGGAGGGCTGATGAGTACTGTTGCTTTAAAGTAGGGGTTCTCAAAGTGTGTTCCCTTGATCTGTAGGATTGACATTACCTAGGAGTTTGTTAGAAATGCAAATTCCTGGATGCTACCCGGACCTATTGAATCAGGTATTCTGGCGGAAAAGACCCAAGACTGTTTTTTTTAAATCCTCACCTGAGTCGCCCATACTGGTTTGGCTCAGTGGATAGAGCGTCGGCCTGCGGACTCAAAGGTCCTGGGTTCGATTTTGGTCAAGGGCATGTACCTTGGTTGCAGGCACATCCCCAGTGGGGGGTATGCAGGAGGCAGCTGATCAATGTTTCTCTCTCATCAATGTTTCTGGCTCTCTATCCCTCTCCCTTCCTCTCTGTAAAAAATCAATAAAATATATTAAAAAAATAAAATCCTCACCCGAGGATATTTTTTCCATTGAATTTTAGAGAGAGTGGAAGGGAGGAAGGATGGGGTGGAGAGAGGAAGAAAGAGAGAAACATCGATGTGAGAAGAGAGACCCATTGATTGGTTGCCTCCCAAATGCACCCTGACTGGGGCCAGGAATAGAATCTGAATCCCATTCATTCCCTTGACCAGGAATCAAACCCGAGACCCTTTGGTATGCGAGCCAACTGACAACCACTGGCCAGGACCCAACAGTGTGTTTTAACAAGCCCTTTTGATGATACTGATGCTGCATGCTCAAGTTTGGAATCCACTGGTTTAGACTAGGGCAGTGGTCGGCAAACTCATTAGTCAACAGAGCCAAATATCAACAGTACAACGATTGAAATTTCTTTTGAGAGCCAAATTTTTTAAACTTAAACTATATAGGTAGGTACATTGTTATTAACTTAATTAGGGTACTCCTAAGGCTTAGGAAGAGCCACACTCAAGGGGTCAAAGAGCCGCATGTGGCTCGAGAGCCGCAGTTTGCCGACCACGGGACTAGGACATTATGTGAAGTCCAGCCTTAGGGACCAGCTAACTTTGTTTTGTTCTAACCTGACCAGGCCTGCCATCTCTAGCTAGGTGCCTCAGGAGTGTGTCTCTGATCACAGTAGGGTGATAGGGCAAAGGGGTTAGATGGCTCAGTGCAGAGTCACTCGACTACTGCAGAAAACAAGTCTCTATGTAACTAGGGAAGGCCTTTCTTCTGGTTATGATTGAGAGAGCTGTCAAGAAAGTCCATGAGGGCAGTGCTGCCTCTGGTTTAGCCACTGGGGGCCGAGTTCTCACACAGGAAAGCAACTGGTGGAATTTTACTGGCTACTTGCTGGTGGAATGAACAGGAGTCCAAACCCAAGCTCTAACCTTTGCTAGCTGAGTTTCCTTGGATAAATTCTTACCGGTTTCTCACCTCTAGAATGCGGTTAAATACCTGCCTCTTAGGGTTGGTCAGGGATTAATGGAGATCATACACCTGGCTCAGAGCAGGTACTTAATAAATGAATGCTGTCACCATTGGGTCCTTGGATATCTGAGGACTGCTCAGGAAGGACCACTACAGGGGGTATATAACCACACAGATGGCCTTTTCCTTGTAATGTTAAGATGGTAGGAATAGGAGGCAGGGAAAATATAATTAGGGGTTTTATTATAGGCAAAAAACCGAAGGTGGATTTTAATGACTTTAAGTTCAGCACAGGCCTTACATTGAATTACCTGCTAAGATACAAATTATGTAAGTAGGAAGGTTAATTTTATGAGTTAAAATATATTGGCAAATTCATTGTAATAACATGCTATCAAAGAGTAATGTTAGAATTTAATTTAAATTATTTTGAGGTATAACCCTGATAAGTATAATCCTTAGAACTTCTCTTATGAGTGAACATAATAAAAAAGTTACCTTCTATTAGACTATTGTAGTATCTGGCAGTTTTATAAAATTGATTTCATTTTGGACAAAGAGGTCTTTTGTGTTAAACGGGGGATATTTTTATGTTATTTGCTAACCCATGATTTAGATTGATGAGTTAGAGGCTTTTGATTCCCCTACAATAATCTCTGCCCCCTTTTCTTTTTTTTGACAGACTTCTTTTTAAAAAAAAATCTTTATCTGCCCCCTTTTCTTAGGCTGATGCCAATAATTATCATTTATAAGATGATCATAAAAACGAACAGAGAAAAGAATTCTGACAGGTTCTCTCCTTATCCTTAGGTGGGGGATTTCCAGAAGAATGAGAAATATCAGCTTTTATTGTCTTTTCAGTACGTCAGACAGACTGAGTTAATCCCATGCTTGACTGGCTGTGGGGCCCAGGAACTGCAGAGTTGAGTTTCACACAATTCATGTGAAAACTTGAGAGCTATGGGATCCACAGACCATGACTTAGTTAACTTGAATTTTATTTTTTAATGAGAATAACACCGGGTTTTGCAAGCTGATTTAAAGTCTCCAGGTTTAACTGCATACAAGTTTAATACCTTGCATGTGTGCGTTAGAAAAATGAAGCCTTTCAGTGCAGTAAATAAACTGAGGAGCCTGGAAACCAAATTGAAGTCTGTAGCCCGGAAAATCAACAAGGACTAAAAATAGTAAGATTAGAGGCGACATTCAACCATGTACCATCCGAAGGTGGTTTTTTAGTACCACCAAAGGAGAAAGCAGGCCATGATATGATAGGTTTAAAAAATATACATGTCTAGAGAACATTCTGTTCATTACATAGGTGTGGAAGGTCACACCTTTCCTTAAAAATGTAGATTTGGTTTTCCAAACTTGGTATTTTTCATACCCTTTCTCTCATTAGAATTAAGAGGACACTCCCCCTGATTTCTAATATACTCTGAATTGAGGAATTACCTTGATGACATTTGACATGAATGTTTTAGACTGCAATTACTGTTTCTGTAAAGCAAATCAGGCAAGCAGCTCCAGCATTTATTGTCTTTCAGCAAGTAGTCAGATGATTTCCTGTATAACAGGTATATAGGAGTGCAGGGTCTGGGAAAGGACACAAAGGAGCCTGTGTTGAAAGAATTCCTATTATCTGGAGCCATCTCATTAAAATGGCTTCAGCTCAACAATGAGATTCTTGGTAGGTGTTTGTTCAAAGGCCTAAAACATTATGCATGTGGGATTTTTGAAAACTATTAGTTGAGAAGGTGCTAAATATTGTAGAATCTTCAAATGACTGCCTTGAGCTCTCACCTTACCAGGGGAGTGCCAACTCTTAAGGAGTCTCATTCTTTTTCCTTGGAAATTGCCTCTTCCTATTACAGAACTCTAAATAAAGAGCCTGTCTGAGCAGGAGAAGTGAATTGAGTGAATAGAATGGATAGTCCTATCTGGCCTCTGCACTTAAGGAAGTTGAATGTTAACTAAGAATCCGCCCCCTGCCCCTTCCTCAGTGGAGAAGTAGAAGTGGATGATTAAGCTGAGACCATTGGTAAACCCAAATGGGGCTGAGTGGAAAAAGTGAAGGGATTATACAAACAAACAACTTATAGGCAATCAACAAATAGTATGATGATTGCCAGAGGGAAAGGGGAGAGGGGGGAGGTAGAAGAAGGTAAATGGAGGATCAATGGTGATGGAAGAAAAACTGACTTGGGGTGGTGAACACAATATAATAAAGATGATATATTATAGAATTGTACCCCTGAAACCTATATAATTTTATTAATCAATGTCACCTCAATGAATTCAATTAAAAAAACACACACAACCCCTGCCCTAGCTGGTTTGGCTCAGTGGATAGAGCGTCAGCCTGCGGACTGAAGGGTCCCGGGTTCGATTCTGGTCAAGGGCACATGCCTGGGTTGCGGGCTTGATCCCCAGTGGGGGATGTGCAGGAGGCAGCCAATCAATGGTTCTCTCTCATCATTGAAGTTTCTATCTCTCCCTCTCCCTTCCTCTATGAAATCAATAAAGATATATTAAAAAAACAAAAAAACAACAACCCCTGCTGTTCATGAAAACAGATGACCTCTTATATTTCATTGTATGACCTAGGGACTAAAATGTGAGAAAAGGAGATTATGGATGTTAGCATAATCAGGACATTGTTGATTTTAAAAAGAATAGGTCAGTCTAATTTCTCACAGTTCCTTTCCAGTGTGATAAAAACTCTCTCTCAGACTTTCCTTGTCAGGATTTCAACTAGGGCAAATGTGCATTGGACATCAACAATGCAAGCATTAAGCCCTGGGTGTTCAAAGATGAATGTGATCCAGCTCCTGAGCTAGAGAGTACTCGATCTCATAGAAAATAGCCATTGTTAATGTAAATTTTATGCACCAAAAGTATTTTTTGGTGATAATATTTGAGGCCCAGTGATCAAAAATACCTTCTCTATTGAAATTCTCACATAACTCATTCTCTGTGAGGCCAGGCTTGTGTTAAAAAGGCACGGCTGTCCACACCATGGGCAAAAACAGATTTTATATGGATTATAGATATAAATGTGAAACTATAAGAATTCTAGGGGAAAACATAAGAGAATATCTTAATGACCTCAGGGCAGGCAAAGATTTCTTAAATAGGACACAAAATATGCTAACCATAGACGGAAAAAAGTGGGCAAATTAAGCTACATTAAAATAAAGAATTTTAGTTCATCACATGATACCATTAATAAAATGAAGTCTATGAAATGGGAGAAGATTTTGCAATATAAATACTCAACAAAGGACTTGTGTTGATAAAATTGATAAAAGGTAGATTACCCAAAAAGTTTATGGGAAATAGACTTGAGTAAGGTGACTTGGAGTAAGAGGATGTTGGTTGCCTTGATTGGACTGGAAGGGAGCACAAGAGGCTTCTGAGATTCTGGTCATAATGTCTGTTATGTGGGTGTGTTTACTTTGTGGAAGTCCTGCAAATTATGTACTTTTCTGTAATTTCATTGAAAGTGTTTACATAACAAAGAAAATGCCTTGTTTCCAGGAGGAACAAAATATTCTCAGAGGTTAACACTGACTGCAAATTATCCCTCCTCATGGAGCATTGCCTCTACTGTGAAAGCAAAGGAAGTGTTGAGAGCATGGGTTTTGCAAGGTGGCCAGGGCAGGTTCAATTTGTGGAATCATCCTACACACAGAGTGGCTACAATATCCTAAGAAAGGAGGAGGAAAGACCATTTATGGAGGAAGCACTAGAAATAAGGTTGATTGCTTTACAATTTTGGGCATGGCTGACTCAGCCTGTAATCCTGTTTAAGCCACCATTGATGGATCACCTATCATGTGTCCGGGTGTTGAAGCAGGCACTTTCTGTGCATTAAAATGTTTGATTCTTACCACAACCCTGGGAGGTAGGCACTATGCTTATCCAAATTTGCAGATGAAGAAACTGAGGCTTAGATCAAAGAACCTGCTCAAGTTCTCGCTGGAACATATCGGCCAGCTGCAACTGGAACCCATGTCTGTGTCATTTGAAAGCTCACCCCCTTTATATGTCTGTTATGTTGCCTTTAAAAATTGTATTTGATGGAGCATAATGACAAGAAAAAAATACATAATATATGTAATGTTTAAATTTGATGACCAGAAACACTTTGAAATCAATTTTAAAGTCTGAGATTTACTGCACTACAGGTTTTTTAATGAACTGGAATTTTCCTTTTCTGTTGTAACATGATTAGGAATAACTGGATACGGGGTGGATGGAGGACTGAGAAATCCTCCAGGAAACAAGTCAGATTATTATAGGAATGCCCTTGTATGGGTGACCCACGAGCCCTTCTCTGTGCGTTAGGGACATTTTAATAATCTGAGCAATTGCCTTTGATAGGCATACTTTGTTTTCTGCTTACTAATGACTCCCTAGGCTAGATTTTATTTCTCTTACCACTAATTCAGATACAGAGATAGATTAAATGGATGCTGCTAACTGATCGCCACATCACTGTCTGCATATCAATGCTCTGCCTGCTTGGGTATGAAGAGAAAGAGAGAAGGAAAAGGGTAAGCCAGATATTCGTGGTAGCTGAATTTGTTTTAAAAGACAAATTCTGGAACAGGATTGTGAGATATACAAATTATTGATATTTGTGCATGGTTAGCTTTTTGGGATTGCCCTACTTAGCATACACATGTCTTTTTTCCTTCTTCTGATACAGAATGTCTTTGTGTCCACTCAGGTAGATATATAATACTTTGAGTTCTTTTGCTGCTGTTTTTTTTTTTTTTTTGCTTATTTGTTTGTTTGTTTTCAGGGCCTTCATGTTTGCAGCCTATGGAGTGTTTATAGTGTTGGAATAATATCACATCTCTAAATGAAATTTGGAGATGTGGAAATTATTCCAAACGTGTCTCCCCAACAATCCAGTCAGTGGCCGTGGAAGCAATATGGTGGAAAGGCACATGATCTGATTTGAATAGAAATATATATGGGTATGGTTTTAGAGCTTTCTGTTTACTAAAAAAAAAAATCTCCCTTCTTTATCCTTGGGGCCAGTTATTCCACATTTATTGCTGTGTAATACACAAGAAAGAAGCACTATACAAGTTGAAATAATTGAAAACACCCACATCCAACTCAATTTATTTTATTTGAATCCATCTAGTTACATGGACTTGTTTGACATACTGCAGATGCTTAAAAAACCTGGACAGGAGCTCTGGATTGCTTTTCTCTTATTTTTGAAATGTAGAACTTCTAGTTTAGAAGTTGATTCCTCTTCAGAGAATATGTAATTATTTATTAATTTGATTAGCTTTGTACATTGTGCTTTGAAGCAATTCAGAGTACTGTAGGAGCATCTGTTGTAACGTCATTTGGAGGCTGCTACATTTCAGAAATAACCCCCAAATGCTTTGATAATACCAGTTTGACATAGATCAATAGAGGCAGTGCCAGGGTGCTGCATAAGGATTCTTTGTCTTGGCTTAGTGTTGGTAAATTGATACTCTCAAGTATATAACCAAGGTGGTCTTTTTGAAGGAGGGTAGCTTTTTATTGAATTTTGGTTTTCCTCCTTCCTTGAAATAGTGACAACTGTCATTTTCCTCCTTCAAACAATAGCATCAGTGATTTTGTAAATAGAAAATCATTTTCCAGGAAGGCTTATGTCTATGCTGGCAACCATTTTATACA
Source organism: Myotis daubentonii (assembly GCF_963259705.1). NCBI lineage: Eukaryota > Metazoa > Chordata > Mammalia > Chiroptera > Vespertilionidae > Myotis > Myotis daubentonii. Next base: position 126,673,267 of record NC_081861.1, on the reverse strand, counting down.
CATGGCCTCATTTAAATGGCCAGGATTTCAAATGTGTAAATGGACAAGTTTTTAGGCAATTTGGTTAGGCTTTCCAATCTCGCCTCTCCATTTCCTGTCTAAACAACTTCTCCCATGTCCACAGCATGTTTATACAACATTGAATAAAACTTCTAATGGGAAATTTCTTCCAGGTGACCTCCCTGAGAGGCTGGACTGTGGAGAAACCTTAAGAAACCCGACCCTGATGAAATTGCCTCCGTTGAGAATATTACTCGGTGCAGAAACAAGGAACAGAATTTAGTTATTTTTGGTTCTTGAATAAATGAATTCTGTTTCTTTTTGTGTAGGTGGCAGAAAACATTAACCCCTGCATAAGGTCCCGTCTCAGTTGGAAATTGAACTTTTGGTTTCTTTGAGTCAGTAGAACCTTTGAGAAAATAATGTTAAATTGTTTTTATTTGAACTTCAAGCAAGTTGGAATCGGCTCTGCTGTCTGCCTATCTTTTATAGAAGTCTCTTTTCTAGGGCTGTCTGTCTTTACATCTAATTTTCTGGAGGCGGAGACTGTGATTATCAAGTGACCTCCCACTCAGCACCACATGTGGATGGATACTAATAAATCCTTTCTTAACCTTCTAGCACTTTTGGAGAAATCAATCAGTAGAAGGCGGGACACCGAAGCCATACAGAAAGCCAAAATCCTTTATTCATCTTGCATGAATGAGAGTGAGTAATCTATAATAATAAAAGCATAATATGCTAATTAGACCAGACAGCCAAACGTACTTCCAAATAAAGCCGCAGCAGCTTTGAGGGCCGAGGGCAGGCAGCTGTGGTGGCCGGCAGCGGCAGGGTGATGGGGGTGGCGCCTTCCCCTGATCAGCCCAGTTGCCTCCTGCAGAGGGAGGCCAGAGTGGGGAGTGGGCCTAAGCCGTCAGTAGGACATCCCCTGAGGGCTCCCAAACTGTGAGACGGGGCAGGCTGGGCTGAGGGACTGCCCCTCCATGCATGAATTTTCGTGCATTGGGCCTCTAGTAAATCAATAAAGAAATAAAGAGAAATAAATAAAATATTTAACACCCCTATTCTTCAGAGTTCTTTTAATGTTTAAAGATATTATTTAAGAAAAGGAACAATTCTCAAAAACTGGGTTTTGACTAGCCCTGCCCTGTCTTAATGTTCTCTTGCTGGTTTGATGGAGAAAATGATTCTATTTCTATGGCTTGGATTCTTTAGGTATCAGTTACTCTATGAGACATTTGGGTGGGATCAGAAGGTCAAACCCCACTATATGCGGTACAGAAACCAGAATCTAGAGGCCAGGTCTGGTCTGAGAAGGAACCTGGGAGAGAGGGCACTTGGGAGTATTGCTAGTCCCCTAAGGACCTACTGGGGCCTAGGGAAATCCAGATTCCCAGGCAGGCCAGGCTCCTGCTTCTCCATCAGCCTGAGAGTAATCTGTTGGTTGTCTTAGGCATGTCTCCGTATCTTGGGTCTGATTGGAGTTAAAAGAGATACATAATTTTATCTCGTCTGCTCTTTCAAGGTCATTGCAGAAAGAAGCCAGTGCTTCTGGGAAGTATGTTAACTTGTTTAGGATTTTGGGTATTATTCAGTGAGCTAGACGAGAGCAGAAAAAGTTGATGAAAAAGTCTGAAGCATTAGTTCACTTTTATTGGGGTGTGATTGGTTTTATTGAGCAGTTGCTTTTACCTAGGGTTGTTCCTTAGCATTGCAGAGTATTATCAACCTAACATCGCCCATTGCCTGGGGTCAGTGTAGTAAGTCCATCTTTCATAGTAGGGAATATCCAGCAGGTTCCCTAGTCAGCTCTCCTGGCAAGAATACCAGGTTTAGACAGTGACATTGCTGTGTGAGTCATAGGTAGTTCTGTCTCTGGTTATCTTCAGTCTACGGCACCTCTCCATAACAGCTGAAATGTTAAATTGGAGTCTTACAGGAATTTTCTCTTGAGAAGATACCTTTGCATTCTAGCTTGGAAATCCAGTTTGCAATTCTAACTCTCCCTTAATCTTTTTTCCCTTTCAGAAGCGATCGAAAAGGCAGATGCCAAGCCATTGCTACACATCCTGCGGCACTCACCTTTTCGCTGGCCTGTGCTCGAGTCTAATATTGGTCCTGAAGGGGTTTGGTCAGAGAGAAAGTTCAGCCTTCTTCAGACACTTGCAACGTTTCGTGGTCAATACAGCAATTCTGTATTTATCCGTTTGTATGTGTCCCCTGATGACAAGGCATCCAATGAACACATCTTGAAGGTATAGTGAAGACTTGGTTATCCCGTTTGTTCTGTCCAAGGTTAGCTTTTTGGGGTGCTTCCTAGGGAAAGAGACTCATACTACCTTAGTGAAATGATAAGGAAAAATTATGTTAAACATTAGGATCTAGAGCAGTGGTTCTCAACCTTCCTAATGCTGCGACCCTTTAATACAGTTCCTCATGTTGTGGTGACCCCCAATTTCATTGTTACAAATTAAACATAATTAAAGCATGGTGATTAATCACAAAAACAATATGTAATTATATATGTGTTTTCCGATGGTCTTAGGCAACCTCTGTGAAAGGGTCGTTCGACCCCCAAAGGGGTTGTGACCCACAGGTTGAGAACCTCTGATCTAGAGTATTACCCCCTTCACAGATGTGCAGACTGTAAATCATGAACAAACCAGTTTTATTAGCCTTTTAAGAATCTAGTGAGCAAGTTAATTTCAAGTGATCTGTGATCTGGCCCTCAATGTCTACTCTAAGCATGTGTGGGCACCTAAATTTCAGTGGGAAGAGAGCTGGAAAGACTTCCTTCTTTTTTTTTTCATTTAGCATGTTCTTTTTTTATTTTTCAATTATAGTTGACATTCAGTATTATTTTATATTAGTTTCAGGTGAAGAGCATAGTGGTGAGACACATATAATTTGTGAACTGATCCCTCAATAAGTCTAGTACCCACTCTGCACCATACATACTTATTATGATACTAGAGGCCTGGTGCAAGAGATTCGTGCACTCTGGAGGGGGGGTCCCTCAGCCCAGCCTGTACCCTCTTGCAGTCCGGGAGCCCTTGGGTGATGTCCAACTGATGGCTTAGGCCTGCTCCCTAGCCTTAATGCTGCCATGGAGGCGGGAGAGGCTCCTGCCACCGCTGCTACGCTTGCCAGCCGTGAACCTAGCTTCTGGCTGAACGGGCACTCCCCCTGTGGGAGCGCACTGACCATTGGGGGCAGCTCCTGCATTGATCATCTGCCCCCTCGTGGTCAGTACACATCATAGTGATCAGTCGTTCTGCAGTTTGGTCGATTTGCATATTAGCCTTTTATTATATAGGATTATTGTGCAAAGACTTTCTGAACTCTCTTCTTCCCCTCACCTTCTCATTCCCCTGACAAAGGAGAGAACACATGCCATGATTCCTTGTTCTTCCATCACTAAAGTCTTCTTGCATATATGCCTAAAATTTCATTGTCAAATTCAGTCTGAATCTCTTCCTTTCCTTTCATAAGATAAATTGAAACTTTTTCCAAGTGCTTGGCTTGCATTTTCTACTGGGAGAGTAAGCATCCCTTCTCTTCCAAGGAATGGGCCACACAGACATACCTTGACACAGATTGGTAAAATCAGGAGACTACCAACAATGAAAGATTCATTAATAAAAGAGCTTGGCAAGACTTCAAATAACATTTCTCAAAATGTTTTGCTTTGATTCTACCATTTTTTTGCCTCCTCAGTTACTTTGACTAATAATGAAAATTTTATTGAGCTACTGCTTCCTCCCTCCCAGTTCTGTCCTTTTTTGAGCTAGAAAATATTAATAATATATTTATATTCAAATCAGAAGTATAAAACTTTTAGAGTGTGTTACCCTTTCCTGATATATCAACTTTTTAAAATCCACATTCTGGAATTAATTTGTTTTATTTTTATTTTTTGTTAATCCTCACCTGAGGATATTTTCCCATTGATTTTTAGAGAGAGTGGAAGAGATGGGGAGAGACACACAGAGAGAAACATCAATGTGAGAGAAGACACATCAATTGGTTGCCTCCCGCATGTGCTCCAACCAGGGTTGGGGATCGAGCCTGCAACCAAGGCACATGCCCTTGACCAGAATCGAACTTGGGACCCTTCATTCCACCGATAGATACTCTATCCACTGAGCCAAACCAACTTCGGCTAGAGTTTATTATTTTTTTGATTTATACCAAGCAGCTGGCAATTTTTTTCTGGAAAGGATCAGATGTAAATATTTTGGGCTGTGTGAGCCATGGCATCTCTGTCTCAACTGCTCAACTCTGCTTTTGTACTTGGGAAAGCAGCTGTAGACATGAGTGGGTGTGTGGCTGGTTGGCCTGCAGGCTGTAGTTTGCCCATATCTACCAACAGTGGAAGTCTTTAGACACTGAAAGAATTCCCATCTACTCAAGAGAAAATTCTTAGTTCCAGTGACAGCTGTTATTTTCATGTTGGGTGATAAACAACACAGCACTGACACATATTCTAATGCTATCAGGGCAAGGCATGCTGTGCAAGACACAATGATGGTAATGGTCCAATTGACCTCTGCCTTGTGTCAATAGATTACTCTCTTTTAAAAACAAACAGAACAGCTCATGAACCCATCAACAGCCTGATGTTCTCCACCCCTGTATTAGAGCATGACCAGGCAACTGGTCAGAACCATTTGGTTCAATTTTTGTAACCAACATAACACTCAGATTTCAAATTCAGGTATGTGAGAAATGGGCATTTTCTTTAGTCAATTTCATCAATGACTGAGCTCCCACCCCACCTTTTAGTGGGAAATTGAACTAGTCTAGTCACTTCCCTATCTCCTGGTTGCCCCATTTCTCAGCCTTCTTCTTGGCTACTGGGAGATCCTCCAATCATCAGTTACCTGTTTCTGAAAATAAACCCACTATCCCAGTTCATGTTGCCCTTCAAGTGTGCGTCTCTGCTGCTGGGGCCCTGGGCCCTCACTCCCTCTCAGATCCTGCCACTTTCTAGGGATATTGATTGGTCCCTCTGCTCAGGAGACATTTTGACTTCTTTGGCTACCTAGAAGAACCTCTTTTTGCTTTGGGAGACGTCTCCCTTACCTCAAACCATCCTCCCTCAATGTACTTAGACTTCCTTTTCCTCTGTGGTGAGATGGTACAGGATTTATCACAGGCTTAAAAGGTAGAAACATACAGAAAACAACAGAAGTTGATGTCCCCAATCCTTGTTACATGTATTTGGGTTTATTTATGTAAGAGGATAACAAGAATGAAGATTTAAGGGATAGTGAAATACTTGAATATATGTGATCATGAGGGTTTGGAAGGCCAGGGTTGTCTCATCAGTATGTGTTACTGAAACATTGACTTAAAGTCATCATCACTCAGTGGCCTGCTTTTGTCTGACTCATAGCAAAATCCGAAAGTATGACAAGGACAGCCTCTCTTAGAAATGACGTTTTTCTCATTTCTTTGTCTGTCCTTTTCTTATATCATAATTTGTCAGATGCTTCTTTTTTTATTACTACTTTGCTTCCTAACCTGAGGTTTATTGCAGTTGGAGAAAAACAATTCATATTTTAGTTCAATGTGTTGGGTTTCCCAAACAGATATTTTATTTTCAACTTGCAATATTCAGACATAAGAATTTTAAAAAAACAAACAAACCTCAAATAACAGTGTCCTAATGTTGGCCTCTTGAGAAAGTTTTTTGCCTCAAGACTTTGTATGTTCCTAATGAGATTTAGTTGACAGACCTTATTTAATCTGTTTTGTGTATTTAAAATGTTCCCTAGAAACCATAACAATGTGATGGTTTAAAAAAGGTCAGGTAACTTCATTTTAATCATTGAGACTTTTACAATAAGTGGATTAAACTTCATTTCATCAGAGGGAAGCTTTGGCTCTCTTAATGTTGTCTACTCAATTTCCTTTCCTATGAGACTGAAGATCAAAAGATTCTTGAAGTGGTCCAAATCTAATTGAAATCCAAAACATCTTAATCATAATATTGTGTTTTGTGGTTCTGGCTTGCTTAAATTTTGGAAGAAATGGTGGTGGATTGGGAATTGCATTATGATGAAGCCAGGCTGGCCTGTGACTTGGTTGTTTTGAGCCAATTAGAGAAAAAGATTGAACACAATAATTTGAGGGTTTTAGTAATACACACAGACAAAGTGAATGTTATGGAAGCATCCCCCCCCCCGCATTGAAACAAGAGCAATATTTTTCTTAAAATTTTCATGACTTTGCTAACTCTTAATTTGGCCTTTGTAGAATTTGTTGCTTATAAAGAAGATTTTCATGGAAAACTATAACCCTATACATAGAAAATATTTAAGCTTATAGTAAAATGAAGAAGAAAATAGAGATAGACTCAAGCAATCTAGCATTGTATAAACTAATGATATAGGAATATGGGATCCGGTTTTTATTAAGATGCTACTAATTTTTTATTTGTCTTTTAGATTTCATATCCTGTTAATTTGACCTAACATTTTTATGTCTGAATCAAATTTAAATGAGAAAATCTGCTGTTGGGATCCACATAATTTAGCCTTTAGGCAGTTGTTGACATTCAAGAAAAAAATGACCATAGATTTAGAGAAAGTTCTTTATAAAATTTCATTTTTAAATTTAATGTCATTAAATTCATTTTTTGTGATGCATGTGTCTATAAGTTTTGACAAATGCAGAGTCATGTAATCACCGTCATAATTAAGAAATAAAATAGTTTCATCACCACCACCCAAAATTACCTCATGTTGCCCCTTTGTAGTCAACCAGTTTCCTCATCCCCAAACCCTGTTCTCTTTCCCTGTAGTTTTATCTTTTTCAGAATGTGATTAAAATTTTCCCATGTTAAGGCAAGTGTGCAGTAAACCTGATTCAGGGCCGACAGTGCCCTGCAACAACATAACCCAGGGCCAAAGGTGGAATTCCGCGGCCCAGTGAGGAATCAGGCTCCCTCCTCTCTGGTTGCAGGGTGTGTTACCCGAGAACCACTGCTGCCAAGTCACTGCAGCTTGGCAGCTCCTGCATTGAGCGTCTGCCCCCTGGTGGTCAGTGCACATCATACCTACTGGCCAGTCGGATGGTTGCTAAGCCTTTTATATATATAGATTAATTATTGTATTTTCCATTTGAACAACTGTAAACCCATTTTTGCCCCATCCTGCATGTGATTTTTAAATATTTTCTCTGTAGCTTGTCTTTTTGTTCTCTTTCACAAAGCAGTATTTTTTAATGTTGATGAAGTCTAATTTATTTTTTCTTTTATGGATTGCAATTTTGCTGTCATGTCTAAGAATTCTTTGTCTAACCTCAGGTCACAAGATTTTCCTTTCTAGAAGTTTATAGTTTTTAGGTCTTGCATTTAAGTCTATGATTAATTTTGGATTAATTTTTGAGCTATGGGTGGAGGTTCTTTTTTTTTTTTTGCATATGGATGTCGAGTTGTTCTAGCATGTTCTTGGAAAAAACTACCTTCTTCCCTTTGATTACCTTTAAAGTGCTGAAAGTTTTAATTCCAATGATTATGCTATACTTTTCCATAATAATTCTAGTTATTTTGTTTCCTATTATTTGTATTTTTATCACCTATCCTAACTGTCCAGGGAGGGTTCTAAATTTGTTAAGATTTCTCAAAATTATAATTTAAATCAATCCAACACAGTATTTTAGGGGTGGGGAAGTGGACAGTCTGTTCCATCCAGATGGGCATTTTGCAAAATACTGCGTGAGAGGAGTTCTGGATCTGGTAACAAGAGACAGTGATTCTATGAGCTCTGTTCAACCATGTTACCTTGGAAAATTCACATCACTTCTCTGGCTTTTGTCTCTACCCATCAAGTAAGGGGACAAATCAGATAATCTCTAAGAACTATTCCCATTCAAATATCTTTGAGGTTATTTACTATTGATAGAACCTTGAAAGGGGTAGAAGCCATGAATTGGGGAAGCAGAGGCAGGTCTCTGCTACTTCATAATATCTATCATTGCTGAAGTGTCTATTTACTGGTAGATCTGAGTGTACTGAGTTGTTTTTGTAATGGTAACACAAGCTCAAAATATGACTGGGATTCAGATCTCATGACTCTTCTTAACATGGTACATAATAATTTACAGTGCAAGCAAAATACTTTGTTTTTATTTCAACAGCTGGACCAAGCAACGCTCTCCCTAGCTGTGAGGGAAGACTACCTTGACAATAGCACAGAAGCCAAATCTGTAAGTTTTATATTTCCACTCTGCACCTTGTCAGGCTGTTGATGGATTCATAAGTTGTTCTAGAATTTCTGACACTACTGGAAATGAGCAGTGTGGCATTTTTTTTTAAAAGAGAGTGGAAGAGAGAGGGAAAAACAGAGAGAAATATCGATGTGAGAGAGACACATCAATTGGTTGCCTCCTGCATGATCCCCGACCAGGGCCTGGGCCGGGGAGGAGCCTGCAACCTAGATATGTGCCCTTTTCCAGAATCGAACCCAGAATCCTTTGGTCCACAGGCTGATGCTCTATCCACTGAGCCAAACTGTCTAGGACAGCAGTGTGGCTATTTGATGACCGTATTTCCAATTAAGGAACTAAAGGCTTTTTATTCAGACATAAATGGCACTTCTAGAAGTCTGGGTATCAAGGCTGTACAAGTCCTCATGCTCAGTGCTCTCATGTTGGAGCTGGGGAGACAGCACACCCAAATGAAGTAACTAAGAAATTAGCTTGCAGTCATTCCTCAGAAGTACAGAGAGCTCACTACACATTTCAGAAGTAACATGTGGGGAGGGATACCCTCTCAAATAATGATTCTTAAATTGTACTGCTTAAGAATCACCTGGGATTCTATTAAATGTATGATTCTTGGGCCACAGCCCTGGAGAATCTGATTTAGTAGACTTGAAGTAGAGCCTAGCAATCTGTTTTCTTATCAGGTTGCCCCAGATTAATAAGAACCAGATGGGATCAACCAGGTTATATTTTTTGGGTTGACTGGGAAACCTACATTTTTTTTATTTTTTATATTGGACTAGAGGCCTGATGCACAAAATTCGTGCAAGAGTAGGCCTTCCTTCCCCTGGCTGCCAGCACCGGCTTCCCTCTGGCACCCGGGACCCAGGCTTCCCTCACAGCCCCAGTTTCGTCCAGAAGGTCGTCTGGAATCCAGTCTAATTAGCATATTATGCTTTTATCATTATAGATTAGAACTGGTTCATTCATAATACTTTCAATTCATTTTGGAAACTTTGTTGAATTTCCAAAAGAGCCTCAGACCCAGGGTCTCCTCAATCAGGGAGCTCTCTGGTTTCTGGCCCAGCCTGAGAACACAGGAATTTAGACTGGGAAGTGCTAGCTCACAGAGTAAGTCCCTGCTCCTTTGCTGATACAAGACCCTATATCTAGAAGGCTCTGGAGGGCAGGAAGGTAGCCAAGATCCTAAGCAATCTTTTGGCTGAGGGCAGTCATCAAAGAAGGTTGGCAAGTTTTCATTCTTGAAAGTGGATGGAATGAACTTCAAAAAATACTTTTAATCCTCACCTGAAGATACGTTTTTTATTTATTTTTTATTGCTTTTAGGGGGGGGGGGGGAGAGAAAGAGACAGACATCAATGTGAGAGAGAAACATTGATAAATTGCCTTCCGTATGCACCTCAATAAGGGATTGAACCTGCAACCTAGTTATATGACCTGGCCAGGAATTGAACCCCTAACCTTTCAGTGTATGGGACAATGCTCCAATCATCTGAGCCACCCAGCCAGGGTGAAAGTGGATGTAATGAACTTTTCAGTCTGGGAGCACCTCTGCTTCTGCTGGGGTCACCACCCTATCAGCAACTAGACTTGAAATCATTTCCCCCATAACCAATCAGTCAAGTCCTGTGGATTCTACCTTCAAAATCTCTCTTCTACAGGATCCCTCCTTTCTATTCTTACTACTCTAGTTCAGGCCCTTGGTAACTCTTGGCTTTATTACAGCAGATAGCATTTTGATTGTTACCTTCTTCCCTCCATTCCATTCATTACTTTCATTGCCTCTGTAGTACCACTTGATCAATTCTCTTCTTAGTGCAGCTCACATCATACTTTTGCTCACAAGGCAGGATATAAATTCCTCATTGGGAGTTCAAGGCCTCTTCATGACCTGGTCCCAAACCAGCTTTAATGTGCCATCTATTTATTTTCCCCCACTCAGCAAAGGCAGCTCATACATCTCACAGGAGGTCTCCTCACTGCTCCTGAACCTGTCTCCTTCAAACATCATGTCTCCGATTTCTCCAGGCTGGAATTCTTTTCCAGCTCTTTAATCTTCAAGCACTTAGCAGCTTTATTAAAGAACTTACGTTGGTCTCTCTAATATTAAAGTTTATAATTACATGTTTATCTCTCTTACACACTGAGAAACAGATCACACACTGGGAAATCAGACTTAAGTATTATTTAATTTTTCATCTGTACCCCCCTCATATGCACAGAATGCCTAGCGAGACATCTGCACATGTGTTGATTAATTAAATATTTTTTAATCAAACTGGGAATTGCAAAAGATTGTTTCTAATTGAGCCGATTTGCAAAGCTTGCTTACTGATTCAACAAATACTTATTAAGGGCCTGCTATATGCCAAGCACTGTATAGGTTCCAACATCATAAACACAGTAATAATAGCTTACAGATTCAAGGTGTATGTGAGGAAATCTTATTCCTAAAGCATAACTGTGAGATTATTTAATACCTAGTATATTGAGTTCTTACAAGTATATCTGAAAGGAGAAATATGACCCCCAATGAGATTCTGCAGTTCCCACAAAATAAGGTTCTCCCCTCCAGGAATATGTGTCATGAAAATGGGTTTATGGACATGCAGGGAAGACATTCTATATTTGCTCTTTGCTCAGTTTCACTTCATCATTTCTCTCATCTCTCCCTTCTTTTTTTCCTGAGGGGGTGAGGAGAACTTTGTAAAAACTGCAAAACTAGAAAGACCTAGGGCTGCAGTTGATGGTCTTTTATTTTTTTTTTTTTTAGTGTGAAGGTGGGAAAATGGAGCTGGAAGAGAATAAATCACTGTTCCCACTAGTCTTCATGGATCATGCCTTCTGCTTTTAGCAACAGCTCTTTCCCATTATTTTATTAAGCCTCTCTTGCCTGGAAAGAGGAGTCTGACCTTTAACTTTCTATTCTGGGCTCATTGGGAGATGTTTCACATATCCATAATATTGTCGGTTGCTACAAAACTAGTTCTCTTGATTCTCGGTGGCTGGACATTTCTGCCTTTCATGGGAACAGTATCCAAGGAGCTGTCACTCTTCTTTCTCCCAAAGTGGTAGGTGGGTGTTTGGTATCACATAATGACTGTACTGTACGTTGAGTACAAGTGAAAATGAAGGGAATTTATTTCCACCTGCTGCTTCTGCTCCCCAATGTCTCTGAAACATACTTTCTAATAGACTGTTGTCATGGTCACTTGCTTCTTTATCTTTTACAGTATCGGGAGGCCCTTTACAAGTTCATGGTGGATACTGCCGTACTTCTGGGTGCTAATAGCTCCCGAGCAGAGCATGACATGAAGTCAGTGCTTAGACTGGAAATTAAGATAGCTGAGGTAAGACTTAATCTAAAATTTACTTTTTTATTTTCTTTATTTTAAAGGCAGTATATCCTGAATGAAAAAATATATAAAATAGCATAACATTGTCCTTTGGGTCCAAGGTATAACTAATAGCACCTCCTCTGGAAAGTCTCAACTATGGCCAAAGACTCTCTGACTATATTTTCCAAGAGAAACTCCTGTATGGCTCCAATAGAAGAATAGTTATTTAATGGATCCTTATTGATTTGGTTTGAGTGGAAGGTAATTTTTAAAATATATATATTTTTATTGATTTCAGAGAGGAAGGGAGAGGGAGAGAGAGACAGAAACATCAATGATGAGAGAGAATCATTGATTGGCTGCCTCCTGCACGCCCCCTACTGGGGATCGAGCCTGCAACCTGGGCATGTGACCTTGACTGGAATCGAACCCGGGATCCTTCAGTCCTCAGGTCAGCGCTCTGAGCCACACCAGCTAGGGCTGGAAGATAATTTTTTACCTAACCTACTCTTTTCCCATTGCCACTCAGGGTCAGTCTGACCTAAGATAGGGACTTAGAGAAGTCTGTCCCACCATATTGGGTACACAAATTTGATGTAGAAGTGTATAGGGTGAGCATTTTTAGCTGCCTTTCTGGTACTACTTTGTATCCAGCCCTGTTTTTTCATTCTTTTCTTGCCCTGCTTTAATGAATCTCATTGTGTTACTATGTTCTGTGTAGGTCACCTTAAATTCTTCCAGGCTAATGCTGGGAACAAAAAGATATAAGAACCAACTTAAGGGAGAGTGAGAAATCCTAAATGGTTAGCTTTCTTTATAGAATAACTTCTTTTTCCTAGAAGAACCAAAGTGTAAAACCCCTATACATTCCCAAACCAGAGAGAACAAGTATCGTGAGATCTGTTTGTTGGGATACGTTGCTGTGGGGGGAAAAAAAAACTTTTGTCAAGAAACACTTGTATATGGGCTGTTAGTCTTTTATAACAAGTTGCTAAAAATCCTGAAGTTCATGTGACTCCAAGTGTTGCTTGGCTTGTGTTTGGTGAAGTGCAGTGGGATTTTGAGGTATGGAGTTGGGGTGATGGAGAAGGTGGAGGAGGAATTAGTCTTTCTCTCAGCAGCAGTGATGTATGTGTGGACCTCTCTCTAAACTTCTACTTGCAGCACAAAAAGTCCATTCCTGCGTGTCACCTTTGAAGACTGTGTGATGAAGGTCACTGCAGATGTTCTGGAGTCAAAGACTGTGCCTCTAAGCCAGGCCTAAAGGCTGTCTGGGTTCCCTTCCTCGGCAAATAGGAGACCCAGAGCTCTAATTTGGACTGAAGCTCTGATACATCAGGGAAGGCCTTGTTCTGAGCCAGGGATTTAGACCAAAAAGGGAACTAAAAACAGCTGGGCTGAGGCAAGACTGGGAATTGTCAAGAGGCTAAATGAAGTGACAAATCCATGGGATGGGGAGAAAGCTAGCAGAGCGCTCAAAACAGCTTTGAGGCCAAAGGGCTCCAACCTGGGGCTGCAAGCCTGAGTAGAGGGAGGAGTGGACAGTCTGAGGCAATAATTCAAACAAAACCTGGAAGATGTTTGTGAGACACATGAAGTCTCTCCTGTGGAGGGTGACAGGGGGAAGCGAAGGGCACTGAATCATTTAGAAAAGAGGGGGCAGATGTCTACCACTCAGCCCTCTGTGTCTTTGCCTTGAAAAATCCATGGCACATGATTTTTGGCATGCTAGTAGTGCGCACTTCCGTCTCTTACACCCCAGGTCACCGAGGACATTCAAAATTAGTGGGAAATAGAGTTCTAGGGAAACTTCTGAAGCTTCCCTCGGGTGGCAGGACAGCTTAGTCCAGCACAAATAAGTCATTTTAAAGACAGCCATGGAAGTGTGCATTTGACCAATCCCAGATAGAGGTGTGTGCACCAGGGCAGGTCTTAGTGATGGAGTGGCCCCTGTGATTGGAGGCAAATGGAGTTTAATGGCAAGATTTGACAGAGGAAATGAATCTAGGCAAAGTCTGAAATCATAGTTCCAACCCTGGGTGTGGTGGTTGTGAATGGGGGTGTAAGAGTAGGAGAGTCCTGTGGAGGTGGTAAGTGGCAAGTTTAATGCAAGGGAACCAGATGATGTGACTCAGGGGTGGGTATGGGGAGCGACTGCCTGTTCATGGATGTGATTAGGATGGCCCATGAGGAAGGTGATCATTGCGGCTCTTCTTTGATTAGATTCAACATGGCAAAGGCTAGAAGCTTCAGTTTTTTTTTGGTGGTGGCAAAATGGCAAGGGCATGCATATTGGGAATGGAAAGAGTGTGAAGGGTCAGGGCTGGAGATGCTGACTTGGAAATGTGTATCAGGATGGTGAGACCAGCAGTGGGGCCAGGGGAATCTCAAAGCCAGGGAAACCAGAGGGACGAAGGGAAGTGAGGGAATGAGCTGTTGACAGAATGAGTACAGGAGGCAGTGGTGTCCAGATTGTCGAGTGTTCTTCAGTGAAAATGTGGCCCTAGGGATGAGGGATGGTCTGTGGCTCCTGACACACTGAGCTCATTATCTGGACACCACAGGTGAAGGTAAGGTGTTTGTCTCAATTGACTTTGATGTCAAAACTGGGCCAATAATAGATTTTGTCCATCCACATTGTAGGTGAGGAAGGGATTCTGGGTAGTTATATTTGTACTAAGGACAATGTTTCCCAGTGAACAGGACAGGACGTTTCTTTTTATTTCTAAATCTTGCCTGAAGTGATGTCTTTTGTTTTTCTCTCCCAAGTTCAGCACCACACCAAAATCTTGAAAAACCGTATGATACTCTGCAGATGTTTGCGCACATGTAGAAGGTGTCATGCAGTAAGAAACTGTTCCTTTGAAAAAATAACCAAAGTCTCCTTTCAACAGATAATGATTCCACATGAAAACCGAACCAGCGAGGCCATGTACAACAAAATGAACATTTCCCAACTGAGTGCTATGATTCCCCAGGTTGGTGAAAACAATCCAGGGGATTTTATTTTAACTGGTTAGTTTACCAGTGATTGCATTTCATCTGTGTGTAAATTTTTGCCTTGTCAAACCTACCACCAGTCTTTTTGGTTATCATCATCTTTGTCCATTATCACATACACTATCCCTTTTCTGTGCATCAAGATGCTTTCTGCTCTTGGGACAGAAAACCTTTCCAAGGTGGCTTAAAAACTGACAGCTCATTTTGCTACATGACAGAAGTTCAGACATAGGTGGCTACTGGTGTTGGTTTAGCTGCTTAACAATGTTGTCAAAGGCCCAGATTCTTTCTTTCCACTCCATTCTCTTTAGTGTATTGGCTTTTTGACTTCATGTTGGATGATTCAGGCATGCAAGGTGGCTACCACAGGTCCATATATCACATCTGCCATCAGGGCAGGAAGAAGGGGGAAGGGACAGTGATGGCCATATCTAATTCTTTTACCAGGAAAAACCAAAACCTTTCTAGACTATTCCCAGGTGGCTTCCTTTTATTTATTATTGAGTAGAATTGGGGCATGTATGTGGCCATCCCTACCTACAGGAATGGCTGGGCCTGTGAGTAGCTGGTTTTTCATTTCAATAGTGGAGGCAAGCAAGGGAGGGACCAATTCAAACAGCAAGATAGTGATGCTCTGAAGAGGGGATGTCACATTTTGTTGCTGCTTGTTTCCCCTATGCAAGAAAGGTTGTGTCAGAAGGAAGACCGGTAATGTCCTGGGGCATTTGTGTGTTTGTGGATGTGACAGTGAGTAAGGGAGTGTACAGGGGGGAAAGGAAAGAGAGAAGGAGGAGAGAAAGGGAGCATAGAATGGAGAGGGGAGTACAGGAGGGGGAGAGAGGAAATGAAGGAGAGGAGAGTGGAGGAGGGAGGGGCAGAGAGTACTGGAGGGACCAGCAGAGTGAGTGTGGGTATTACCAGGTGAGTGTATGTGTTGTCCATAAGCGGATGGTATAGAACACATGTTCCATTTATGATGCAAGTTGTAGGTATGGGTGGCAGTGACTGGGCATTTATTTTCTAAATTTGAGCAGTTGCATTTTTAATTATTTGGTTTGAAATCACAAGCAATGGATTCTGTTAAACCGACGATATTTGCCTTGCTTGCTGCCTAGCAAGAGGTACTTCACTCTGTTTTTTTTCTCTTACTCCTCAGTTTGACTGGCTGGGTTATATCAAGAAGGTCATCGATACCAGACTCTACCCTGACCTGAAGGACATCGGCCCTTCAGAGAACGTGGTGGTTCGTGTCCCGCAGTACTTTAAGGATCTGTTTAGGATATTAGGCTCTGAGAGGAAGAAGTAAGAGTTTCCTTGTGTATTTTGCTGTGACTTTTGTTTTTCCTTGTAAATATTAAGGCCTTACCTCTCACATCCTTTGAAAACTGTTTTTAATGAAAGTTGCATTAAAAGAGTCTTGGGGGAAATCACGGTGCCCTTTGTGACAAATTGGCCAAAACCATCGTCTGCTGTGATTTACTTGCTGCAATGACTGCACATACACAATGTTTTTGCTTCTTATTTCCAGTATTTCTCCATAGTTTCTCTCTGAAAACCTAAATTATTTGTTAGTTTTGTGAACTAGTCATATAATAATGTTTTCTGAGACTTCCATATGAACATCTTCTCTCCCCCCAGTTAATTCTTAGTCTATTGCTGCTTTCGCCCCCTTGTTTCTTTTTAGCCAATAAGTCACTTTGTGGCAATAAACCAAGGTACCTATATTGCAAAGACGTAAGATCACTCTGAGAGCTGTAGAAAAATTGCACTGATGAAAGAATTTCAGGAACTGCCAGGTTTTTCTTTTTAGAAAGAATATTTTAGGCTCTACCTGGTTTGGCTCAGTGGATAGAGCATCGGTCTGCGGACTAAGGGGTCCCAGGTTCGATACCAGTCAAGGGCATGTACCTTGGTTGCAGGCACATCCCCAGTTAGGGGGTGTGCAGGAGGCAGCTGATCGATGTTTCTCTCTCATCGATGTTTCTAACTCTCTATCCTTCTCCCTTCCTCTCTGTAAAAAATCAATAAAATATATTAAAAAAAGAATATATTAGGATTTGTTGGGGTGCTACTTTAGCACTACAAAATAAGGAAACCCAAAAAATGCCCGGGAAAGGTAATTTTATATCTTTATGAAGCCATTCAGGTTTCACTACAGAAAATGAAGCACAGAAAGGTCAACTAGTTTACAAAGACAAAGGCAAATTGCCAGGTCAGGATAAAAAAATCATATTTTCTTATTTGGACTTATACAAGGCATGTTGCAAAGGGTTATTATTTTTTTAAAAAGCACCTGTCAAAGTCCTAGTAATAAAATTCAGCATCCATCCTCACCTACGGAAGGACACGTTTGAAGAGCTGTATTCTTTTTAAGATGATATATTCTTTTTTTAATATATATTTTATTGATTTATTACAGAGAGGAAGGGAGAGAGATAGAGAGCTAGAAACATCAATGAGAGAGAAACATCGATCAGCTGCCTCCTGCACATCTCCTACTGGGGATGTGCCCGCAACCCAGGTACATGCCCTCGACCGGAATCGAACCCGGGACCTTTCAGTCTGCAGGCCGACGCTCTATCCACTGAGCCAAACCAGTTTCGGCAACATGATATATTCTTATGGAAAAAACAGTATGTTTTCCTTGAGGAAAGCATGCAGGACAGTAAACATACATAGAAGGGGGAGAAGAAACAATAAATTCACTTAAGATTCTACCAGAAATAAGCAGTGATTCTTTGAAAATTCTCTAAGCAAAAATTGAATCTAGAGGTAAATAGTGTTTGGGTGGAGTAGAGCCTTGCTCTTCAAACTGTGCTCCATGGACCAGTAATGCCAGCAGCCTGTGGTAAAAATATAGATTCCAAGGCCCCTCCTCCATAGAAGCCTATAAAGTAGATCTGGAGCGAGGCCCAGGAATCTGTATTTTAACAAGCAACTCAAGAAAGTCTTATGCTTACTTTTTTTGGAGAGGGGGGAATTCACTACATTAGAATAACTTATTCATATGTGCTTCCTAGCTCTGAAATACTATAAAATATGATCCAAATGATTTTCTACGCCTATGCCATTGAGTTATTGGGCACATTTTAAATTTTGGTGGTAATTTGCGTTGAAAGGTGAAGTTTTCACCATGCTATATATGTATTCTTCAGACCTAGTGAGTTGGTTTTAAATTAGTAGGTGCTTTAGGAAATTAATTTTATTTCCATAAAAGCCTAACTTATAACAACATGATAGATTGGGCCTTGGCTTACTATATTAGAAAAATCATCTCTATGGTGATGATTATACTTTAGAACTGCAGGACTTGTTATAACAAAAGGGACCAAGAAGATCATGAGTAGAGGGAGATTTTAATCTGCTTCTTGTCAAAGTGATAACTTGATGTAAATGTAGTGAACAGCAGTGGAAGAATATATAGATAGAAAAGTTACCTACAGATAGTATATCCATGATATAAAATAACCTTTAGACATTATGAAACTTCAGTTTTAAAGACAAAAAACATCTCTTTCACATAATTTATGCCTCAAAAACCAATTCATCAAAAACAACTTGTATCCTATATATTCTTATGAGATTTCAAGACACTTTACATATTGAAAAGATTAATACTTTATTTGCACATCACAGTGCATTTTTATACTGCTAATCATATTTGATCCTCACTTGTGTTGTATTCCAGTCCAGGAAATATCCCCGTGGGTTCTCATAGTTACATATTAGTCAGGACATGCCAATTGCTGCAATAAGTTTCTCTAAACTCTCATTGGCTTGCACAATAAAAATTATACTCTTGGCTCATGGAACGGTCCAACGTGGGTGTCCCTATAAGATGGCTTTCTTCCAAGTAGGGACTTTAATCCAGGCTCCTTCTTCTCGTGACTTTCCTTCTCTGGATGTTTGGAATCTTCTCCATTCAGCTGATAGGTGGGGAAAGAGAGAGGGTAGAAGATCGCGAGGAAGTTTTTGTGCTCAGGCCTGAAAGTGGTGCATATCCCTTCTACCCCTATTTCATTGGTCAGAACACAGTCATATAACCCATTTAACCGCAGAAGAATCTGGGAAGTATAGTTAAGCTGTGTGCCCAGGAGCAAAATATCACATAAATGATGTAATTTTCTTGAGTTGACATTTTCTTGTTTGTTCCACTCTGCCCCCAAATGACGTAGTGAGCACCTGATGGTGGGCACTCTTGTATAATAAGTCTTCACTTAATGTCATCCATAGGTTCTATGACTTTAAGTGAAATGATATATAATGAAACCAGTTTTACCATAGGCTGATTTAAAAAAATATTTTTATTGATGTCAGAGAGGAAGGGAGAGGGAGAGAGAGATAGAAACATCAATGATGAGAGAGAGTCATTGATTGGTTGCCTCCTGCATGCCCCCTACTGGGGATCGAGCCCACAACCTGGGAAAGTGCTCTTGACCGGAATTGAATTCAGGACTCTTCAGTCTGCAGGCCGATGCTCTCTATCTACTGAACCAAACCAGGTAGGGCCACCATAGGCTAATTGATATAAATAAGAGTTCACTTCCTATAGCATCTCATCAAGGTTGTAACAAGACAATGTTATTTGAGGATCTGCTGTAATTGCTTTTGTAACTTCAAGGCCTAACACAGTGCTTTTCATAGTAGATACTTCATAAAAATTTCTAGAAATTAACCAGATGCCCCAATCACCACTATCCAGGAGGTGATATGTAAGCAGAACCACAGAGAATAAGGAGGAGCTTTCCAGGTAGAGGAGAGTAGAAAAGGGATATTGCATATGTCCAGTGATGAAACTAGCATGTTGCCTTCGAAGCAAGAGTCCAGAGAGCTGGGGAGGCTTTGAGGGGTTGGTTTGGGCTCAGGATGTATAAAGGAAAGGTTTTTAACATCCTTTCACCTCTTCCCTGGAGATACCTTTGAAGAAACAGCCAATCCTTCTCAAGTTGGATGTCTCTGCTGTGCCTCTGTTCTGAAAATCTGCCAGTGAAAATCACACATGGGTCATGATGATGTTAACCACCATTATGACTAACAGTTACCTTAAAATAACTATATTGTTTCCGTTTTACAGATGAGGAAGCTGAGGTTAAGTGACCTGCCTAAGGACACACCTATTAGAGGGAGCAGAGCTGAGATTCTAAACTAGGTGACCCTCATTTCTATGTCCTGTCTATTTCCCATACATGTCTCTGTATGGAAATGAGACACCTTTCAGACACTTCCCTGTTAGTTTGGAGACAGACAACTCTCCTTTAATTTTCAGGATTACCAAACCATCTTGGGTTGGTATTAGCTGCTTCTTTCTTTTTTTTTTTAAATATATTTTATTGATTTTTTACAGAGAGGAAGGGAGAGGGATAGAGAGTTAGAAACATCGATGAGAGAGAAACATCGACCAGCTGCCTCCTGCACACCCCCTACTGGGGATGTGCCCGCAACCAAGGTACATGCCCTTGACCAGAATCGAACCTGGGACCTTTCAGTCCGCAGGCCGACGCTCTATCCACTGAGCCAAACCGGTTAGGGCAACTGCTTATTTCTTGACTGCTTCTTATCCTCTTATATCATGTCTCCTGCCAGCCTGGTGGGAATAGGCCTCTCTTTCTGACTGAATGGCTTTGGGGACAGAGGCACTGACTCTGAAAGTTGGTTCAAAACTAGAGCAGTGAGATCCTCCAGAGGTTGTTCCAGAAATTGTGTTGGCCCTTGAGGGACAAGGAAGTAGGTGGCCAGGGCAGGGCCATTTGAGGGCTTGACATGGAGGCTGCCTATAGGGAAACGGAGTTGGAGTTCAAGGTGGAAAGGGGGCGTGAAGATGCAGTGATGTGCTGGGTCCCTCAAGTAACGGGCATGTCTTTCCAACTCCATGTGGAGTGAGATCACATGCATAGTTTGAAATCAACTCTAATTTTTGATGTGTCTGAGCATTAGGTGGCTGTAATTCAGTCATTATAGTCAGATCTGTTCCTGGCTTGGGAATAGTTACAACCTGGAAATCGGCAAATGCTACAGATCAAGTTTTTCTTGGCAAGCCAGTTGTCTAGCACAGTGGTCGGCAAACTCATTAGTCAACAGAGCCAAATATCAACAGTACAATTGAAATTTCTTTGAAGAGCCAAATTTTTAAACTTAAACTATATAGGTAGGTACATTGTTATTAACTTAATTAGGGTACTCCTAAGGCTTAGGAAGAGCCACACTCAAGGGGCCAAAGAGCCGCACGTGGCTCACGAGCCGCAGTTTGCCGACCACAGGTCTAGCACATCACTGGGTGATGGGTGCTGCAGACTTCCATCCCCTTCTGCCTCCCTTCAGTTCTTCCACCCACTCCTGACTTGAGGTTGTCTTAGATTCCATCTTATTTGGTCTGAGGAGCAAGAATGGGAGGGGGAGGCTGAGGAAAGATGAGGTCAGAGAAATTCGACTTGGGATCTTCTGTGTGTGTGTGTGCGCGCGCAACCCGTACTTTAGCAGCCTGGCCTAAAGCAGACTCTGGGAGCTTTTGCCAAGCCTCTGTGATCTTTTCTGTCCTCAATTTTATTTTCATATAAAGCATGCACAGTGTACATTAAAGTGAGATGACTCTTGTTGCACAGGTGCTCCTAGAGCAGCGGTTCTCAATCTGCGGGTTGCGACCCCTTTGGTGGTCAAATGACCCTTTCACAGGGGTCGCCTAAGACCATCCTGCATATCAGATATTTACATTATGATTCATAACAGTAGCAACATTACAGTTATGAAGTAGCAACGAAAATAATTTTATGGTTGGGTCACAACATGAGGAACGGTATTTAAAGGGCCAGAAGGTTGAGAACCACTGTCCTAGAGGCTTACCTGGAAAATGTGTTGTTCTGTGGACCTCTTATAGGGTTCAGCAATGCTGATGGTGATCTAGGGCCTCACTGTTCAAAGTATGGCCCATGGAGAGCAATATTGGCCTCGCCTGAGAGCTTGTTAGGAATACAGAATCTGGGATTTAGAAAGTCCTAGTTTAGCTGTGTGTGCAGAAAGATGAGGAGATGGAGTTTTCCTAGATCAGTGGTTCTCAAACCTGACAGTCATCAGAATACCCCCAGAGGGCTTGTTAAAACATACTGCTGAGCCCCACCCCACAGTTACTGATTCAGTTGCTCTGGGGCAGGCCCAGGAATTTTCTAACAAGTTCTCAGGTGATGCTGAAGTTGCTGGGTTAGGGACACAACTTGGGAATCACAGCCCTAGGCATACCTCTGAGCAGCCTCTAGGATTTAGGGAGATTTCTTTGGCTTTGAGAACCTTTGAGAAGAAACTGGTTCACCTTAGGGAGTATGACTGAGAGGAGCAAATGCAAGCTCTGGAATCTGAGGACCAAATGTTAGTCCCAGATTTGACACATCCTTGGAAGTCCCTTGACCTTTGACCTTTGTTTTCTTCATCTGAAAATGGAGATAATAATAATAACCACCCCATAACATCGGTAATGAGGATCAAAAAAGGTACTTTGCTTTAACCGGTTTGGCTCGGTGGGTAGAGCGTCGGCCTGCGGACTGATAGGTCCCAGGTTCGATTCCGGCCAAGGGCATGTACCTTGGTTGCGGGCACATCCCCAGTAGTAGGTGTGCAGGAGGCAGCTGATCAATGTTCCTCTCTCATTGATGTTTCTGACTCTCTATCCCTCTCCCTTCCGCTCTGTGAAAAATCAATAAAATATATATTTTTAATAAAAGGTACTTTATGATCTTTGAAATGAAATACAAATGTTAGTTGCCACTGATGTTAGTTGAGAACAAAGGGCAGCAGAAGCTTCTTTAAAAACATCTTCCTGGTCAGAGGCTTTGGGAAATGCTTTCCTGTTGCTCTGTTAGTGGCGGGTTCTCTCCTGAGGTGTTTTGCTTTTCTCCACTTTATTTCTTGTCATTTGGGGAAAGCACCATACTGCTGAAAATGCTTTTTGGAAAAAACAAAGATATTATTTGCTATTTTCAAGTGCTGTTGCTGAGTCTAATTTTTTTTTTCTTGGTGTATCTGAGCATTAGGTGGCAGTAATTCAGTCATTATGGTCAGATCTGCTCCTGGCTTGGTAATATTAGCACTCTGCAGCTGTGTGCTCCCCGAGTTCTGTCAGTGTATTTATCACACACTGGAGCAGCTCATCAGCACCATTGTCTTACTGTGCGAGCTTCCTGCATTCCATCTCCTGGCTTTTCCTCACACACTGTTCTTTCATCATACCTACAGATTTCTGCTTAAGTGCCTTTGTCAGAGTATTTTGGGGTCTCCGTGATTTGGTCTAGAATTTTTTTTCTGAATTATAGGCATTCATGCATCACGGTGTAGCATGGGGAAAAGCACACAGGCTTAGAGTTAGACAAACCCAAGTCTGGTCAAGCCTCCATCGTTTATTACACCAGTTCTATTTATGTTGGGTTCCACCCTAGAGATTTTGATGTAATTGGTGTGGAGGGGCCTGAACATCTGGATCTTTAAAACTCCCCAGGTGATTTTACTAAGTTGGAGACCCACTGACTATATAATAATGAGGAGTTACTTAATGGTTCTAGGCCTCAAGTTTCCTTGTATGTAAAATGGGTACAATAATATCTCTTCTATAGCAATTGCTGTGGGGATTCTAGAAAATGCCATATGATTTCAAGGGAGCTGGAAAGGCCCACACTTCTAAATCTTCAGTATGCTTCTACCACCATGTCTTTTCTACTGCCATCAGGCCCCTCCTAACAGTGTCCCTAGTTAATCTGGCTTATCACTGCTCCCTTGAGGGAATGTTTTTTGAATTCACATAGGATATCTGCTGGCCAGGGACCTTCTAATCTGTACCTATGGATCCGGCATAGCTGTCACACCCAACAAGCAGTATTCTAAGATTGAAGAACATACGGACTTTGTGTTAGGGTCAGGCTCTGCCCCATTGACATTCTCTACCCTGGACCCTGATTGTTGCCTGTGTCTCCCTTACTGCAGCTGGCCTTTTGTCTCCGAGAGTGATGACCCTGCTCACCATCCCCTCCAGACAAGCTATTCCTACATTATTTAGCTTGTCTACAGTTCATGTTCTTGCTTCACACCCCTGAGCCTTCCAGCCTTTGGGCACAGCCCAGGCCCTGTCCCTCTCATGGTGCTTACTCTCATCCCTCAGTTTGAGCTGTGAAGTGTCCGGCACATACTTTTGGATGCCAGTGTCTGCCAAAGCATTTTTTAAAATATATTTTATTGTTTTTTTACAGAGAGGAGGGGAGAGGGATAGAGAGTTAGAAACATTGATGAGAGAGAAATATCGATCATCTGCCTCCTGCACCCCCCCCCCCACTGGGGATATGCCCGCAACTAAGGTACATGCCCCCGATTGGATTCGAACCTAGGACCCTTCAGTCTGCAGGCCGACGCTCTATCCACTGAGCCAAACTGGTTAGGGCTGCCAAAACATTCTTGATGTGCTTGCCTCATTTCCCCTGCTCAGCTAAAAGCTTCAAGAGATCAATGACTATATCTTTCTTGCCTTTCCATCTCCCCAGTACCTAGAACTATTAGTACAATTCTAGGTGCCAAGAATGTGCTGATTGAGTGAAAGGAGGATCTCATATGTTCTTATTGTGTGTGCCTTCAATTCAGAAACCTGATTATATGAACAAGCTGAAATCTGAAGTCCTGTGTCCCCCAACTAGACTCTAAGTTCTCTGAATGTAGGCCCTGGATTCCTATTTCTTTACATTCCTCATGGCATCTGGAACAATACTTGGGCAGCAGTAAATGCTCAGTGAGCACTTCTTGTCTTGCTCAGGAGTAGGGATGTGAACTGAAAAGATCCAAGGGAATGATCTAAAACTACATATTTATTGTAGTAGCCTCAGAGCATGGATAAGGGCTAGACTTTACTGATAGGAACAGGGGCTTCTGAGAAGGAGTGCACATATCCCAATAATATCCACTGAATTCAAGAGAAAATCTGAAAACTTGTATATGCCTGGTTTTTTTGAAAAAAATAATTAGGTTTTATATTCTATATAGGTGGCCACAAACTCTGCATTTGATCGGTATGGCACACACAGGGCGTGGGGGTAGTGTCACCCGCAGTAGTTTGTTTTTATTAGATATATGGAAAATAATTTCAAACTATTTATATATATATATGTAGGTTTATAAATTGTATTATCTAGTTTATTCCCCTACCAAAAATGGACAAATGACTTTAAAAATTCTTGCGGAGAAACAGGAATTGAAGCCATTACTAGTAAAGTAAGCACAAGTGAGTGGCAAGAAAATGGCAGAAGCGCCTCTTTTTCTACTCAAGTTTGTCATCTTGGTTAGCCAGATGACAAGCTAAAAACAGTGGTGGTCTAACCAGATATGACAAGGCCATGGGCCAAAATGTTTTGAAATACCCAAGAAGACTATATGAAATAGGGATTTACAGCCACTGTCATTATAATCCTAATCCTATATGGATAATGTGTCTGGAAGGATTAACTAATGGTATTTGAAGAACTAATGATTTTTGAAAACATCTTTATTTCACTTTAACTTTCAAAATTTCTATTTCTGCATTTGTCAAAAACATTTGTAATATGTTAGTCCAATAGCTTATCTCTATGTAAATGAAAATAACTATACATATATTGGCTATATGCTGAAAAAACACTTTATTGCTAGGAGTGCACGTTTACTGGGTTAGAGTGCCAGGCAAATGAGAGCGTTCTTTTAAAAAAATATTTTTTAATATTTCAATTGCAGTTGACATACAATATTATATTAGTTTCAGATATTCAGCATAGTGATTAGACATTTATATAACTTACAAAGCAATCACCCCCGTAAATCTAGTACAAATGTGGGTTGTTCTTGATGGCCCAGTTATCATCATCATGTCACACTGCTCTCACATGACTGTCTGACTCAAGAGCTGTCTCAGGAATGTGTGTTATTAGTCACTGTGATAATGGCACAGCTGGGAGGAGATGGGTCATTAAAAATTCATCATCACTGTTGAGTTAGAAGTTAACTCAGGTCACACATCCTCTGAGGTCAAGGCATCTTTTGCTTATGGAAAAAGGCAACACTTGATAGAGTGTAATGGATTTTTAAGATATGTATTATGAGTATTACACGAGCATTTGGGTTTGTTTATATGTTTGGAAGTGAATAACAACAACAGAAATCTGGAATTTATAATTTTCCAAGTATGTTCTTAATTTATATTAACCTCACAATAACCGTGTAAGGTAGGAGTCATCCCCATTGTATGACAAAGGATGATAACATCAGCAAGGTTCTTAACCCAAGCTCACATGCCCAAGCTCACATATCTAGTAAGCATAGAACCAGGGTGCAATTCTAGATAATTGGTATTAGCCAATATATTGCTGTTTGTTCCAAAGATAAGAATTCATCTGCATTTTTATCAAGTCGCCTAATAATTCAAAGGTGTGGGTGTGGACAATTTCTAGACATGAAACACTGGGCAATAGTGGACTCCATGCCCTGAGAGGGAAAGCAAAATGTTCACAAATGAGGCCTGGAGATGGAATATTCATTTCATCTATCTGTAGTAGTTGGTGAAAAGCAAGCCAATTGTGGTTAAGTGTATTGACATTGTATCATCTTATGTCATTTTTCAAGTGAAAGTTCTGCAGCTTTTTTTTTTTTTTTTTAAATAAGCAAGAGATTCCTCCAAGGGGCTTTGCCAACAGTTTTCCCTAAGGTGTTTTGCAGAGCATCAGATAGCAACCTAAATATAATAAATGTGCATCTCTCTGTTAACAGGACCATTGCCAACTATTTGGTGTGGAGGATGGTTTATTCCAGAATTCCAAACCTTAGCAGGCGCTTTCAGTATAGGTGGCTGGAATTCTCAAGGGTAAGTTTTAAAAAGATTGCAATGTTACATCACTTGATAACTTTACATGCAGGAATAGTTTATATATTAGCTAATCCAATAAAAATCATCTTCAGGAATTGGACAGAGGGAGTTTTGCAGGCCAAGCTCTACTTTTTTTTCGTTTCTTTCTTTATTTTTATTGAGGTACATAGAGACTTAGAGTAAGGTGCAGTTATGGCCCTTTGCTATGACCTCAATATATATAGTTGATGAGGCTATGTAAAGATATTTAGGGCAATACTTGGGACATCACATTGTTTTCACACTCCATCTTTCGTCAATTTATTCCCATTTTTTCCCATGTGTTTTTTTTTTCTTTTAACTACTTTTATTGATTTTTTTGAGAGAGAGGAAAGGAGAAGGAGAAGGAAAAACATCGATGTGAGAGTGAAACGTTGATCGGTTGCCTCCTGCACTTTCCCTACCAGGAATCAAGCCTGCAACCCAGGCATGTACCCTGACTGGGAATGGAACTGGCAGACTTGGTGCAAGGGATTATGCCCAACCAAGTGACCCATACCGGCCAAGGGCCCCCAGTGTTTTTATTTTTTTGTGTTTTTTTTAAATTTTTTTTATTATTAGTTAAGGTTTTACAAATGTGTCCTCATCCCCCCCATTAACCCCCAACAAGGGCCCCCAGTGTTTTTAACTGGTTCTCTCTAATTATAGTTTTAATATTTCTTAGTGATGTATTTGTAACTATTTTCATTTTAGTATTCTGAATATTTAAAATGTGCATGGCATATGTATTAGATAGTAAAGTTTCATCCTTAATTTAGACATAGAGTTTCATCTTTAATTTTATCTTGATCTTCAACCTTAGAATCTCTCTTAACTCTGCTAGGCCAAAGAAGCCTAAATCTAGATTCCTGGGAGACCTCATTCAACTGTCTGAAACACTTTTTCTTCTCTGCCACTCTTATTCTCATTGGGGTTAACGCTTGTCTTTGTTTTAGAGGTTCTTTTTTTAATCCTCACCCTAGGATATTTTTCTGTTGATTTTTAGGAAGCGTAAGAGAGAGGGAAAAACAGAGAGAAACATCAATGTGAGAGAAACACATTGATCAGTTGCCTCCTGCACGTACCCTGACCAGGACCCGGCCCGGTGCGGGGAGGGGGAGCCTGCAACCAAGGTACCTGCCCTTGACCGGAATCAAACCTGGGACCCTTCAGTCTGCAGGCCGCAGCTCTATCCATTGAGCAAAACTGGCTAGGGATGTTTTGGAGGTTTTTGTCTGAATAATTCTCCCACCACTAGAGGACTTAAGAATTTTGTGGCTTTTTAAAAAAAGTAACATTTTAAGCCCTAGCTGGTTTGGCTCAGTGGATAGAGCATCGGCCTGTGAACTGGGGGGTCCCAGGTTTGATTCCAGTCAAGGGAACATGTCCAAGTTGCGGGCTTGATCCCCAGTGGGGGGCTTGCAGGAGGCAGCCGATCAATGATTCTCTTTCATCGTTGATGTTTCTATCTCTCTCTCCTTCTCCCTCTCTGAAATCAATACAAATATATTTTTAAAAAGTAACATTTTAAGAATTTAGTGACTTTAAAAAATATTTTTTCTCTGTATTTGAATGATGAATTCTATAAGCTGTGGTTTCATTTCACAAATGTTTTAGTTATTACAGAAACTGGTAAATACAGAAATTCTTAGTGGGTCATTACTCTTGAGGAGTAACACAGTTATTTTGAATATATTTTGGCCTTTCAAAGTCACTAGACTATTGAGCTTTATATAGAACAGCATAAAACAACTATATATATTGAGGTCATATCAAAGGATTAAACTACAAAACTAGCAGATTTCATATATATATGTATATATATTTAACTCCTATGGGTCACATAAAAGATGGTACCCAGCTGTTCTCTACCCCCACTGTGAAGAGTGTCAGAGAGAGAGGTATAAGAAGTAGAGTGTGAAAATTTTGAGGTTAGGTATGAGGGGATGTTTCTTGAGTGTAAAGTGCTAAATATAATATTGAATTGCCAGAGAAAGTTGTAGAGTCGTTCTCTCTAGAGGTTTTAAAAATAGATGCATTCCTTACTTCTGAGAGGGGTTGTGTGACCAGAGAGTAGAGGAAGAATAGATGAACTTAAACATTAATCCCATTTGCTTTGTGCCAACAACCTGGGTCTAACATTGTTCAAGGGACGCCTCCAGCCACCATTCTCAGGGCCTCCCTTCCTTACTGCCTGCCTTCACTTTACATTTTGAGTGCTCTGAACGCTCAACCTCCGAGTGCAATTAAATAATATTTATTTCTTTGCTTTCATCCCTAAGAGTAAACCTTTGAGCCTGCAAATCCTGTTTTGGAACCTCCTTACTTGTTTGTAAATATTTTCTTATAATGATTTAATTGGGACAGATGGGAAAAACATTTACATCTGGATTTTCCTTGGTTACCAGTGTGTTCTTTGTTATGACACAATGTAAATATGCTTCCTGCGCTGTTCATGGTGGGCCATGTTCTCCTGGTCTGCCTTGTGAGTTTCTGCCCAGAACAAGGAAACCCTCACTGGGCAGGAACTTGGATCCCCTATTGATTCTAGACCTTTCTTGGTGGAGCTTAAGTTCTCAGTGGATATTAAATATTCCCTGGACATTTGGATAGCATCCCGCCACATCCCTGTAAACTGCAGAAAAGCTATGCTTCTAGATCCTTTGTTTAATGGGATAAATTGGAAGGGATGGACAGTTACATTATTCCCACTGTCAAAATGTTTTTATTTGGTTTTAATCCTCACTTGAGGATATTTTTTCCATTGATTTTTAGAGAGAGTGGAAGGGAGAGGGAAATAGAAATATCGATGTGAGAGAAACATGGATTGGTTGCCTCCTGCACACCCCGACCAGGGCCCAGGCAGGGGAGGAGCCTGCAACCAAGGTACATGCCCTTGACTGGAATGGAACCCAGGACCTTTCAGTCCCCAGGCCGATGCTCTATCCACTGAGCCAAACTGGCTAGGGCTTTATTTCAATTTAAATATACCTGGGGACAAGCAGAATTTTTTCTTCATCTGATTTTACCTTTGGCTCTACTATCAGACTCATGTATATGGGTGGGATGTGCACTGTTTCATAGACTGTTTTCTTCAGGTTGTTGATTTTTTTTTTCAGCCATAGGTTTCATCCAAGTGAAACTAAATCTGGATTGATTGTCTCCCACAGGTAATCCAGGGGACGACAACTTTGTTGCCTCAATGGGACAAATGTGTAAACTTTATCGAAAGTGCCCTTCCTTATGTTGTTGGAAAAATGTTTGTGGATGTGCACTTCCAGGAAGATAAGAAGGAGATGGTAAGTGCTGCTCCCCAACTCAAAGCCAATGGCAGCTAACCAGATCTGACATGGATATGGCCAACAGCCTGCTATCAGTTTCATATTGACTAAAAACTCAAACACAGAATGTAATCATGAAAATGAAGAAATTTAGTACTGAGAAAAGTATGAAATCAAGCCACATAGAGTCAGAATTTCCCCTGGAGAAATTAAATGTGTGAAGTCTATGCTTAGGAAAAAAAGGGCCTAGATAATTTTATGATTGGATATTTGAACTATTGTAATTACAAAAGGTAGGGGTTTTTCCTGTCAGGACTCTCTGTTTTAGAGATGAGGAAGCCAGAGGCCCAGAGATGGAGTGATTTGCAATATATTTAACAATTTTATTTAACAATTTTTAAGTGGCTTAAAAATAAGATGCAGGTTTTTTTCTTCTCTCCTTATACTGTTTTCTAAAAAATAAAGGGGCGTGACACTTATCTCACAGAAAACACGTTGTGTCTATTTTGTTCATAAACTTAAAAAGAAACCCTTTATTTTGGAAATTTCTAAACATATGAAAGTGGAAAGAACTGTGTAATGAATTTCTAGGTACCTGTGGTCCCTGGCTGTTTGTAATTGATGCACTGGCATTAATGGCCCAGCCAAATACATTTAATAAGAGGTGAGGTTAAGTTTCATTTAGTCAGTCAAAAAAGATTTATTGAACACCTGCTATATGCTGAATATAGACACTGTTCTAGGCCATGGGATACATAAGAAAACAAAGCAGACCTCACTGAGTTGACATCCAAATGGAAGTGGGGTAGACAGTAGAAAACACAATGTATAAATTAACAGGTGTGTTAGAAGATGACAATAACTCTGGAAAAATGAGAAAGGAGCTAGGGTAAAGAGGAATCAGGCATGCCAGAAAGTGTGGGTGTATGGATTGTGTTGTAGGATTAAATAGGATGGTCAAGAAAAACCTCACTGTGAAGATGACATTAGTCACAGATGTGGAGGAGGCGAGAAATTAGGTATGGCAACTATCTGGGGGAACAGTGTTCTAGTCAGAAGGAACAGCAAAAGCTATAAGGCAGGGATGTGCCTGGAGAGATCTAGGAATAGCAGGGAGGTCCACAAGACTGGAGTGGGAGGAATGAAGGTGAGGGAAATAGACTCCGAGGTCAGAGCAGTAATAGGGATGATGGCATTTTGTAAGGCCTGTAGGTCATTGTAAGAATGTTGGCTCTACCCTGAGTGAAGTGGAGATCGAAGGCAGGCTTTTAAGCAGAGGCCTGATGTCACCTGACTTATGTTGAGAGGATCACCCTGGCGGTTTTGTTCAGAAGAGACTATAGGGCAGTGATGGCGAACTGGTGACACGCGAACTCATTTTTTTGGTTCATTTTTCTTTGTTAAATGGCATTTAAATATATAAAATAAATATCAAAAATATAAGTGTTTTACTATGGTTGCAAAGATCAAAAAATTTCTATAGGTGACACGGCACCACAGTTAAGTTAGGGTTTTTCAAAATGCTGACACGCCCAGCTCAAAAGGTTCGCCATCACTGCTCTAGGGCATCAAGGATAGAAGCAGGGAGGAGTTAGGAGACTGCTGGAGGCACTAGGCCAGAGATGAAAGTGGCTTGAACTAGGTGGTAGCAGTAGGAGTGTGAGAAGGGGGTGGATTCTGAATATATTCAGAAGTGTAGAGTTGATTGCTGACAGATCGGATGAGGGATCTGAGAGTAAGAGCTTTGAGTCTGATTAAGTGGAAGTATGGAGTTGTTAATAGATAAGGGGAATACTGTGGGAAGGCCAGGTTTGGAAGAGGAGATCAGGAGTTTAGTTTTGTCCCTGTCAAATTTGAGATTTATTAGACTTCCAAGTGAAGATGTCAAGGAGGCAGGAGGGTATATAAATTTTGAGTTTAGGACAGTATTTGAAGGTTGGTGGGGAGAGGAGAAGGTGTGAAATAGTTGTCCAGGGGAGTGGGAGAATGAGAAAACTGAGGAAATGCAGTATGGCTGCCTGGAGGCAGTAAAGGTCGAGGTGAGTTTGAAGTTCATACATTTAAAGAGATTCCTTACCTTGGCAGTACGTTCTTGTTCATCTGTTTCAGCTGCATTGGAGGAAGCTGTGTATTGTTTTAATATGTTTTTTTTTGTTTTTGTTTTTTTACTGATTTCAGAGAGGATGGGAGAGGGAGAGAAAGATAGAAACATCAATGATGAGAGAGAATCACTGATCGGCTGCCTCCTGCATGCCCCATACTGGGGATTGAGCCTGCAACCTGGGCATGTGCTCTTGACTGGAATTTAACCTGGGACCCTTCAGTCCTCAAGCTGACGCTCTATCCACTGAACCAAACAGGCTAGGGCTGTGAAGAAATATTTATTACAAAGGGCATGAAACAAAATATCTAGGCATGATTAACTAATGTAAGGGAGGAAAAAATGATTTCCCCCCTATCCTTTTAGGTTCTTGGCTAAGATCCCCCATAATCAAAGACCAGTTAATAGGAGAAAAATAAACAGAAGTTTAGTAACATGTACACCTCCTGTATACTAGTACATGGGAGAGACCCAGAAATATTAATTCCCGGAAATAGGCCAAAGCACCACCTTAAATACCATCCCCAGCTAAAGACAAAAGATGTTGGAGTGGGAGGGGCAGTTATGGGAGGTGACCAGGAAAAGCACAGTAAAGGAAGGTAAGGTTGTTGTGCCTTCTCTAGTGATAAGGGTTTCCGGAGACTTAGTCATCCTTTTCTTCATGGTACACAGAGGCAGACACCCTTATAATGGAGGTTTTTGTTGCAAACGTTAATTTCTCTCACAAAAAGGTAACTTCTCTATTTTTAGAGCTTCTCTTGTGTCTGGGGCCTCTCAAAACTAATCAGCCCCAAATAATTACTCTGACAAAGAGGCATATTTTGGGGTGGTATATTTTGCTCCCCTTCAGTAATAAGAGTACATTATAGTCAACCATATACAAATATATGAGCAGCTTGGATGCAGGTTGAATTTAAAGGCAAACAGCAGCTTGAATTTAGAGGCAAAGAGAAAAGAAAGTCTGTTATGCTATTTCACATGGTTGGTATTATGGGATGCTACATGATAATACCAACTGGTTGGTATTATGTGTTGATATGTAATGCATAACTATGTATTATGTGTTGAAGTTCGTTTTGGAATGCCATAAATCTAAATACGTTTACCTGGATTTTTGATGTCTTTTGATACTTTGGAGAATTAAGCCATGTTTGAGATTTTATATTTGAACCTACAAGTCCTCTTCTTGCAAATAATTCCACTGAAGAATTAATGTCTTATTTCAAAATACTCAATATTCCCATTGTGTGCTTTCTTTCACTCCTTGGTTGGAGTAAATGGGTTGAAATTTATCAGATAATCACAGTGGTAACATAACCTCTTGGAAGGATATAAAAACAATTAAGGGAAAATGGTTTTTTTTTAATATAGTGGAACTTTTTTGGCAGTAGAAGAATTTTAAGTAATATGAAAGGTATGTGGATTAATTTGTTTTTCTCAGTTTTGGTGTGAAAGTTTCATTTTCATGTGTTAGAGTGTGACATTCTAAAACAAAGTAGATTTTGGCATTCCTACCCCCCCCCTTATTTTGATGTACATGGCCATGGAGGTAGTGTGATAGTTAACAAAGATACTCATCTATTATGCATAAATTTATTTGCATCCCTTACGCTGAAGCTGTTTGCCTCAGGGAAAACTTAAATTGGAAACTTACATGAGAAATATCTGGCTTTTTATACCCTGCTACAGGGCTCCCATTCAAGAACTACCTGGAAGTACTGATTTATTTACATGAAAAATATTTTTTATTATGAGCTCCAGCCCAAAGGAAAACAGAAAGATCCCCAATGGGACAAATTCCAGAGACTCTAACTTAGAAGGAAGGCTGCCTTTGTTTTATTTACAAAAATCTGTTGTTAAGCAAATGAACACAGTCAGAAGGTTAAACTTCAGGTATTTCTCGAACTCTGACTTCTACAGGAATCACAGGAGGATCTCATTGCATTTAACAAGGATCTTTTTAACTTGGGTCTGGGGTAAGACCCAAGAATTTGCATCACAAGCTCCCAAGTGATGCTGATGTTGCAATTCTAGGGATCATACTTGGAGTAGCAAGGCTTTCACATCATTCATTTGCAGTTAACCACTAAAAAACCCTGTCCTGGTGATTCATGTGAGCAGGGCAGGCTGCTGAGTTGGACAGCAGTACTTCATTTATGAAAGTCCATTGCATTAATACAAGGAACCTCTTCAGTTTTCAGATCATTGAAACTTTTCCCTGGTTCAAATTGGTTTAAATGGACTGTCCCAAACCCTGTGTGAGGGCCTCCAGGCCCCCACACCTCCAAATATCTAGTTTTCCTTGGAAAACTGGTACCTAGGTTTCTCCAAGGGACTTCCTGCTTCTCAGTATTTCTGTTTCTATAGCCTCTTAATGACAGGGTTGCTTCTGGTTGGCACCCTTTATCATAGAGTTTGGGAGAGAGCATTTAAACAAGTAAATAATGTAAAAGTTATTAGTGTTATAGTTTATATACTTCATTTCATACTAAGTCTTTGAAACCCCATATGTATTTTATACTTGTAGCACATCTCAGTTTGGATTAGCCACATATC
This sequence comes from Myotis daubentonii, assembly GCF_963259705.1. NCBI lineage: Eukaryota > Metazoa > Chordata > Mammalia > Chiroptera > Vespertilionidae > Myotis > Myotis daubentonii. The sequence continues at coordinate 126,638,884 of NC_081861.1, read as the reverse complement.
AATTGCCATGCATAGCTGTTATATTGGACATGTGGTTACCATATTGAACAGTGACCATCTAATGAATTGAAGAGGGATCTTGTGAGTTCAGTGTAGCAGAGCTCAGTCCCTGGGTGAGCAGGTGCTAGTAGCCAGGGCTGGGAAGGTGAGGTCCTTGGTTCCTGACCTGCCAGGTTTCATGGAGGACTCTAACATCAGCAGGGAAGGACTCAAACAATACCAGGATTCATGGCCTGGGAATAGGAGTGGGAGCCAAGCTGCTACTTGATGAGGATGTTTCAGGTTCTCTGGCATACCAGCTTAGAGGAGGAGAGGAATTCCAGACCCTACTCTGATGTAAGCATCTTGGAGGCTTGGTTCTTGTTGGATCAGGGACTGGGTTGGGTGGAGTCTGCATGTTAAAAGATGTTTAGTGTCTGGGAGTGCAAAGAACTCAATCAAAAGCCAGAGGATCCAAGCTCAAATACCCACACAGTCAATTAGGAACATTAACTAACATACATGAGCAAAGCTGGCTGGGTATCAGCAAAAACCAGGGCAAGTCCAGTGATGAATGGTAATTGTCTCTGGGGCTCAGTGTCTGGGACACAATAATGGTGGAGAGACATGCATGTGCTACCCACGATCCAGCTCTGGCTGTCTTCATGCAGATGCCCATCAAGGGTTGCAAGGATTCTGGAGTGTTTTTTTGTTTTGTTTTTTAGAAAAGTCAGAAATATGGATTTTTATGTGAAAACTCCCACATTTTATTTTATTTTGTTTAATTTTTTATTGTTTTATTGCTTAAAGTATTACAAAGAGTATTACATATGTCTCCTTTTTTTCCTGCCCTTGACAATCCCCTGGCCTCCCCTACCCCCCAGTGTCTTATGTCCATTGGTTATGCTTATATGCATGCATATAAGTCCTTCGGTTGATCTCTTACCCCCCTCCCGCCTGCCCCCCAGCCCTCCCTGGCCTTCCAGCTGCAGTTTGACAATCTGTTTGAGGCAGCTCTGCCTCTGTATCTATTATTGTTCATAAGTTTATAATGGTCTTTATTATCCATGAATGAGTGAGATCATGTGGTATTTATCTTTCTCTCTGACTGGCTTATTTCACTTAGCATAATGCTCTCCAGTTCTATCCATGCTGTTGCAAATAGTAAGAATTCCTTCTTTTTTACAGCAGCATAGTATTCCATTGTGTAGATGTACCACAGTTTTCTAATCCATTCATCTGCTGATGGGCACTTAGGCTGTTTCCAAATCTTAGCTATGGTGAATTGTGCTGCTATGAACATATGGGTGTATATATCCTTTCTGATTGGTGTTTCTGGTTTCTTGGGATATATTCCTAGAAGTGGGATCACAGGGTCAAAAAAACTCCCACATTTTAAATCTTGGTCAATACTTTGGAAGCCAAACTTAATATATCCTGGGGAATACAATGTTGTGCTTTTAAACACTAACATTCTCTCCCCAATCTTCAGAACTCCAAATCAGGACCTTGTATTTCAGAGAACTTCTTTAACTTTTTGTTATTTAGTTGAAGATCATGCATAATTTTACAATATAGCATATTAGCTGAATATTTAACACATTGTGTGGAAAGTTATACACAGAGTATGAAAGTGGGACTCCTTTAGTGAATCCACGATGCATTGTCACTGTAAATAGAGATGTTGCTCCAGTGCCACTGTGACACACCCTGTTCTGTATGTTCATGACCTCTACATGACTGGAGAGAGGATTAGGGAGGGGTATGTGTGTACATGGGGGGAAAAGGGATTTCTAAAGTTATTACTTGTAATTTTCCTCTTCCATTTCCTTTTTATTATTGAGAATTGATATCTGTAATATGTGAATAAATGCTCCCACATAGATATCCACATCCATGGAGGGCAGGTTAAGATTCCAGTGATGGCTGGGAAGGGATGGTCTCCAGGGGTCTAGTGTGACTGTGATGGTCAGGCTATAATGTTTTAAAAAATATGGCAGTGGCAATAAAGTAGTTAACTTTGACTGAGGTTTAACTGAATGTCTGGCACTCTTCTAAGTGCTTTCCATATGTTTACTCATTCAATCCTCACAATGGACCTATTACTGCTATTACTGCCTCCATTTTCCAGATGAGGAAATGGAGGTTCAGAGAGTAAATTTCCGGAGAACATACAGCCTAAAAATGGTTTTTGTAGGTTTTAAGCCAAGATGATCTAGCTTTAAGCCAGTGCTCTATTCCCTTGCTTCTCTCTAAACAAAAAACTAGAATTTTCACCATTTTCATGACTGGCATGGAGAGACCTGTCATAATGAGGAGACTCAGCAGCTTTTTTAATAATTAATTCACCTTTATCAGGATATTACTTATTCATATATTAATATATTATAAAAAGAAAAGACACATTTTTCTATTTCTTAGTATTTTAGAGATAGGAAACAGTTGGAATAGATTTTGCTTCTAGTATTTCAATATTTTAAAGACAAATACAGTTGAAATTTTAATCAATTCAAGTCTAACCAGTGGACATTGCATTTTTATGTTCCATAATTTTCAGAAGAAACAATAAGAAATAAGTTGGATATCAGAAAATTCATCTAAGAGCAACTTTCTAGGTATATTTTTTGGCTCAGTCCACACACTGAGTTCAATTTCCAGTATTTTCTACATATATCACTCTGAGGCGTGATCCTTGATATTTGGTATGGTGACCTAAGGCTCTGTAAGATTTTTCATCAAAAAGTCTTTTTAAAATGTTTACCATTCTTTAGTTACTAAGGCAAATGTGAAATTGTCCAAGAACAATTTTCTATTAAGTGTTGAAGCAAAAAACAACAACAACCAATCCACAGACAATCTTTCTGCTTTAACTGTCATTTCTAGAAAATTCAGTGAAATTGGAGCTCCCATTTAAACATTTTCACTGAAGCAAGTTATTAAACCATATTATTTTATTTCATGATAGTGTCCCAAACTACTTATCTTTATTCATATACTCAATTCAGCCAATAGGCATTTTTTCTTCTTCTTCTTTTTTTTTTTTTTGCTGTTCCCTCAAATTTTCTGTGTTTTTGTTATAGGGTGAACCCTGTTAAAGAAAAAATATTCTGATACTTGTTAAAATGCTAAGGAAGACTTTATTCAGGACTATTGCAAAAGGTATGAAGACTCTCACAGTAGGGGAGAGAGATTGGATTAAACAGCTGGGAATTTATGGCCAACCAGCATATTGAGGGGATCAATGGATGGAAAATTACTAAGAGGAGACATCAAGGATCAGGGGACTTTTGCTGAAGGCAGGCCAGAGTGCTCAGCTAGCAAGGGGGACAGGTTTTGAGGAGTTTGACCAAATAGATATGTATGCTTCTCAGTTATAAAGGGTGGAGGATTCTCTCTAAACTGACTTAATTAGGATTCTTGCTAAAACTGGGCTGTGCAGGCCTGGCAAGGACAGGATGGAGGCCAAGGTCAAGACCTAATAAAGAAGAGGGCTTAGCCCTAGCTGGTTTGGCTCAATGGATAGAGCATCGGCCTGTAGACTGAAGGGTCCCAGGTTCAATTTCAGTCAAGGGCACATGCCCGGTTGCGGGTTTGATCCCCACTAGGGGGTGTGCAGCAGGCAGCTGATCAGTGATTCTCTCTCATCACTGATGTTTCTATCTCTCTCTTCTCCCTTCCTCTCTCTGAAATCAATTAAAAATATTTTAAAAAAAGAAAAAGAAAAAAAGAAGAGGGATTAGAGCAGTGGTTCTCAACCTTCCTAATGCTGCGACCCTTTAATACAGTTCCTCATGTTGTGGTGACCCCCAACCATAAAATTATTTCCGTTGCTACTTCATAACTGTAATTTTGCTACTGTTATGAATCGTCATGTAAATATCTGATATGCAGGATGTATTTTCATTGTTACAAATTGAACATAATTAAAGCATAGTGATTAATCACAAAACAATATGTAATTATATATGTGTTTTCTGATGGTCTTAGGCGACCCCTGTGAAAAGGTCGTTTGACCCCCAAAGGGGTCGCTACCCAAGGGTTGGTGACCCACAGGTTGAGAACCGCTGGCTTAGAGGAATCTGGCTGAAGTTTAGTCAAGGAGAGAGTCTTTGTCAACCCTCAAATCAAAGCTAAAGTCACTGGTCTCTTATACATTAAAACATTCTGTATACAGAAGGTTAATCTAGTTATCGAGGAACATACCTTTTATTACACTTCAGATACAGACTTTACTGAGTGAAGAATTAAACCTTTACTTACTGTGTAAAACAATTCACTAATTTCTCCTGTACTCTCGTAGCTTATTCTTCTTTTCTCTTTATGGTAAAGACATTGTTCATGTCCTCAAGTAATGAAATAGATGACCTACAGTAGCTTCCAAGTTTCCGAGCTGCTCTGGTGAGCAATTCCTGTAGTAATTCTTATTCCAAGAACAGGTTTCTCCTCCCACCCCATACTGCTGCAGCTGGTGCCGAAGACTTAAGTACCCACATGGGTCCAATTGCAGTGGTGGAGTTTGAACTTGCAACCTCCATACACTAGGAGTCCACCTCATTAGTGAACCAAGATAATTGAATTGATGTCCTGCAATTAATATTCAAGTTCCCCCATTCCCCCACTCACTGTTTCTCTCAGTGGTTGAGGAAATGAGATGTAACTCTAACGTTGATGGCAGAAGTCACATGAAAGTCAGTGTCATTCATTATAGCAATGCTCTGATACAAGGGGTTCTTCGTTCCTTGCAGATGCTGGTACTCATGAGGGTTGGTCTCAGGATAGCCATTCTACACAAGTCATGCAAAGAAAGGATATCCTCTCTGGCACCAAGTGTGCCTGTTTCTGTGTGTCTAGTCAATGGTATCAGCTACAATGTCAAGATCAGTTTCTCTGAGATTTGAATTTTAAAGGTCTTTAAATATAGTTACATTGACATATAGAAGTCGCATCCTATTTTCTGCAAAGTTGCATTAGCATCTCATATCCCAGCTCTACTCTTATTAATTTGGGCAAGATAGTTAATCTCTTTGTACCTCTGTCTTCCTGTATAAATGGTACATGAGTTTCTGCTGCTAAAGTAATGCTGCATAATGATCAATCACAAAACCTCAGTGGGTTTTACCAATAAACAATTATTGCTGATACAGCTGGAGTCAGTTGGGTTCGCAGGGGCAACTCTGCTTATTTTGGCAGGCTTCTCGAGTGTCTGGGGGTTGGCTGGTCTAGGTTGGCTTCAGCAGAGGTGATCTGGATGACTCGGCTCTGCTCCAGTTGTCTTACTTCTTTCAGCCTGGCTAGCCTTGCCATGTTCTCATAGTGATAGCAGAGGTGCAAGTGAGCAAGTGAACGATTATAGCAATATACTGTAATGAAAGTTTTGTGAATATTCTCTCTCTCATCACCGATCTGATATGTAAGACAACTACTAAGTGACTAACGGGTGGGAAGCATACATAGTGTGGATCCGCTGGACAAAGGGATGATTCACATCCTGGGTGGGACAGCATAAGATTTCATCATGCTACTCAGAACAGCACACAAGTTAAAACGTATGAATTGTTTATTTCTGGAATTTTCTATTTAATATTTTTGGACTGTGGTTGACCACAGGTAACTGAAATCACAGAAAGGGAAACAGTGGATAAAGGGGGATTACTGCACCTACCTCATTGGTTTATGGTGAGGACCGAATGAGATAATTTTCATAGAAGGCTTTGCACAATGTCTGGTGCATGGTAAATGCCCAGTGAATGTTAGCTACTGTTATTACTGTGTGTCGTGCCTAAGATTAATCATATGGAAATAATTCATATCATCAAAGTCCTGGCATAAACTGTGATAACTCTTCTGCACTGAGATCTCATCTCTTTCTAATTTCTCTTAGAAAGAGTGAGAGTGAAGAAAAGAAAAAGTGAGAGCGAGGAAAGTGCCTGGGGTTTTTGCTGTTCCTAGTCCTCCGTACATGCCCATGTAGTAGTTTTCAGTTGGGGTAAAGATCCTTTTAATGCTAGTGCCTTGGCCACATTTCAGAACCTGCTATATCATTTAATGCTAAATCTGGCTCATAGGAGAGTCTCATGAAACTACTCAAGGAGTCAAATATAATTTCCATAACAGATCCAGGTTTCACAACTCTCTACTGACTAAATCTCATCACAAGAATGTAATCAGACCCCAAGTATGACAGTTCTTTTTAAGCAACCTTTGATAAAAAGACACCCAACAAATAGTTTAGAAATCTCATTGGAATTCTCTTGAAATAAGTGTGGATGCTACTCTTGCCTTATCCTTGAGTATGCTTCTACAATGACAACACATTTGGTCCACCTTTCTTGTTTGTTGTCTACATCTCTGACTAACATTGGACTCTGTTGCCTTTGCCACATAGAGTCTTGTCAAGCCTATCTGATCAGATCTGTGGACTGCGAAGACCCTGCACTGGAAATTCATTCACTGGAAGAAAGCATTTTTGCCCTCCAACAGAGCTGAATTTTTGAAGTGACCAGGAAGAATTATTTTGCTCGGGGGAGTTTACCCACAGCCCAAGGCCTGATCATTATGAGACCAGTTGACTTCTAAACCTTATTCTGGTCTTTATTCCATTCCCATTCAGATATGGAAAGTGGGAAACAGAAAAAGATGAGTTATGAAATTAGAATACAACCTATCTGTTCATATTCAGTAAATAGGATTTTACTCCTTATTTCCTTCACCCCAGTCTCAGGCTTTTTTAAGCAATGTATTTTTATTGATTTCAGAGAGGAAGGGAGAAGGAGAGAGAGAGATAGAAACATTAATGATGAGAGAGAATCATTGATCAGCTGCCTCCTGCACACCCACTACTGGGGATCGAGCCCACAACCAGGCATGTGTCCTTGACCCAGTCTCAGGCTTTTTGATAAAAGGACACACTAAACTTTTGCACCACCAAACTAACATGCTTTATAGCATGTCTGGGGCTCAAATAACTTGATATCCTTTTTCCTTTTGCCAACATGATTTTTCTTTTGCAAACTAGCTATGCAAGTTTGTTAATCCTGACAAACTGGTATGATTTGTTTTATTAGCTCGCTTGGCTGCTAGAAACCTCAGCATTTTCTAACTATCCTTAGTTTTTCTGAATTTACCACTTCTCCCACCTCAATATGGGTCTCTTCTTTACTTCTTATTTTAGTGCCATTATTACATCTTTATCAAGAATCAATTCAAACCCAGTTTATAAATAGAGTATGTAAATAATGAGTAAATGAATATTTAATATTTATTGGTACATTGATTTATTTAATGTCTCTATTTCTAGTAAATTGTCAGAAAGAAAACTTTTAGGGACTTCCCTCAGATTGTAGCCTATTTCTTCAGGGCAAGCCACATAAATTAATGATAATGATTTTCATTTTTCACATTCACTAGTCAAGTGGTTATAACTTAAGGAACATTGCCCTGATCAAGACAATGGGGATACTGGAGAATTTTTGTTGTTGTTGTTGTTGTTGTTGTTCCTCACCCGAGGATATTTTTTCCATTGATTTTTAGAAAGAGTGGAAGTAAGGGGGAGAGATAGAGAGAAACATCGACGTGAAAGAAACACATTGATTGGTTGCCTCCCATATGAGCATCAACCAATGCTGGGGATCGAGTCTGCAACTGAGATACATGCCCTTGACTGGAATCAAACCCGAGACCCTTTGGACTGCGGGCCAACACTCTAACCACTGAGAAAAACTGGCTAGGACAGGAGAATTTTTAATGTTAGGTTTTATTAAGATATTACTTATTATTTCTAAGTTATTAAAGAGGAAAATCTATTCAGCATTGTCTTATTTAAGAATTTCATTAAAATTACATTATTTTAAAATTAATACACATACTCAACCTTGAAGATTTTTCTTTTTCGTCTTTTTTAAGAACTCTATTGTAATTGGTAGGGTGTCCTCTGTGTTTCTACCAATTGCCAGTGGAAATGGGCTTCTTGGGGTACCATGAGGAAAAGATTTTATGGAGGCCCCCATAGGAGGATGTAGTATAGTGGAAAGTTTTATTTCTGTGGAATTAAACTCCTGCGTTTACCAGGTCCTACCTCCCTCCGTCCCGCCATAGAAAAAGCCCCATTTTGTCTTCATCAGGGCTAAGATCAAAGCCAATGCCCAGAGTCTCTGCTCCATATTTGCATAGTCCAGTCCAGCATCTGGCCAGGGTAGCTTATTTTCCCAGCTGTAGTCCATTGCATCTGGGCTTCTAGGGTCACGTGGCTATGGAGGGAGCATGGGCGAGTGCAAGGAAGCAGGAGTGAAACAAGAGGAACAAGAGAGAATTCCTTTGGGGATTATGTATTGCCAAATTTTCATGGGCTTGCAGTGGCTCCAGCCCCTCTGGACAATTGTTTTTGTTCCCAGGTTAGACTCTACGTCACCTCAACTTTATGGCACATGCGCTCATCTTCCCCTTTGTTGGACCCCTTCTTCCAGTGATCTGCAGGGAGTGTGAAATTGCAACTTCCTGGTGAAGCTGCCCAGACGGCCATGCTTATAATGTCTGCCTTCCCTTCACATCTGTTCTATTATTAATATGAATAACTAGCTAATTATAATGGTAACACTATCAGCCTATGAGTATTTCTACCAGATATATTAATATATATTTAAACCATTCTTAGCCATTTGTCCTATATCATGCTGGAATCACCAATCTCAGAATGGACTGGGCTAACTTACTGAGTCATTTGATTTTCACTAAAGTTTATATCTGGAATAACTGCTGGGATAACTGTTGTACCTTAGCATATGCAAACAATATTTGATTAAGTTTCACATATTAGCTATATTCCCACTGGAGGTTATGAAAACATAAATCAATTTGTATTTATTGAGCAACTGCTATATTATGTGAGAGATGAAAATCATATCATGTGAAAAATATGTGAGACACAATATTGTAAAACTAATAACTTTAAGTTTACAGAACATTGTAGGGAAGGAAAAATGAATTTTCCCTCTACCTTTTCAGGTTCTTGGCTGAGACCCTTCTGTACTTAAAAGATATATTAACAGAAGAAAAACAAACAGAATTTTAATAACATGTGCACTCCTGTATACATGAGAGAGATCCAGGACAATTGAGTAACTCTTCAAAATAGACCAAGCCTCCACCTTAAATACCATCCCCAGCTAAAGACAAAAGAGAAAAGATATTGAGGCGGGGGGAGGAAAGCCAGTTATGGGGGGTGATCAGGAAAAGCATAGTACATGAAGGTAAGGTTGTAATACAGATTTAAATCTTTGCCTTCTCTAGTGATAAGATCTTATTTCTAGATATTGAGTCATCCTCCTTTTCCTAGTGAAGAGAGGGAGATACCCTGACAAATGAAGATTCCCCTTATGAGTGTCCATGTCTCTTACAAGTTTTCAGAGCTTTTCCTTTGTCTGCTGTTTCTTAACAGTAATCCTTATGCCAAAGAGGCATATTGTGGGGTTGCAAATTCTGATCCCCTTCAACACTTTAGAGTTTGCTTATATATCTATGGTCTTATTTGATCTAAATCATGATCCAAATAAATATAAATGGCAATTAAACGCACACCTATATTCTGATTATATGTCTAACAGATCTCAGAGAAGGCACTGAATGTGTGGGCTTAAGTGTTTGGGATTCATGCCTATGAGGTAGGATCTGATTTGGCCACATAGGATTTATTGCTACAGACTGTACTATAGTCTATTAAGCATGCAGTAATATTATGTCTAAAAACAGTGTTACATATCTTAATTAAAAATACTTTATTGCTAAAATTGCTAATGATCACCTGAGCTTTTAATAAGTAGCAATCTTTTTTTGCTGGTGGTGGGGGGGTGTCTATGAGATGTTGATAAAAATGCAATAACTGTGAAGCACAACAAAGGAAAGCGCAGTAAAACAGGGTATGCCTGTATTGGCATATGTCCCTTCAAATGCATTAATTGGACCATCTTGACTCTATAAAACACATGAAGTTCCTATATCCATGTAATGGGGAAAAGGTTAAGGAGAGGTCAAAAGAGAAATAACAGGTGAGACAATTTGTAATTTACTAAGGTAGAAGAATCTCATTACAGAAAACCTTTGATGGAAGCATAACAGGTGCATGCATATGCATGTGGATTCACCAGTGTCTGATGTAGAACGTTATGGGAAAAATCCTGGGGTACAGAGAAAGAGAAGGGGAACCAACTTTTAAATAACACTGGTTGAGGTAAAGAAATAACAACTGCCCATAGACCAATCAAATGAACTGTATTTTCACACTGTAGATCCATAAAATCAGAAATAAATAGATGCCTAATAAGTTGCTGCTTTGCCTGGAGGGCTGTTATCCTGAATGTGACCGATTTTATCATAACACTTGGGTTAATTTTTATATGTTATATTTTGACTTTTGACTCTAAATAAATATTTTTCTATGGATAACTTCACCCTATGACTTCCACTTTAAGTAATTTCTATTAATATTATATGTTGCCTTGTTGGAGCATTAGGTCAAGGTTTGATGAAGTAATACAATTTCTCTCTCTTTATGCATTTTAAAATTATAGCAGGCTTTTGCTGCCTCAGGGAACATGACTTGTCTGAAGGTGATATTATTATGTGATGCTGTGGAGTAGTTTAAAGATAAAAATCAGAAGTGCTCAGTGGATTTATCTTTGTAGTTCCAGCATGCTACAATCATTATTTCTCTTATTTGTATTGACATGCCAACTAATGACATTAATTAGCTTCAAAGATTTTCCTTGCTCTTGAAGTCTGCTGGGGTAGTTCAGCACCATTTCACAGAAATTTTATATAAAAAGTCTGTAAAGTCTATAAAAAAGAGAAAGTTGAGAACCTGTGTTGGGGCCTGGGGCGAGGGGTGGTGGTGCCTGAGAGGCCTAGGGCAGAGAGTATTGAGGCTCATGGAAAAGCAAAGAGGGAAGTTATCATTACTTGGGTTTTGACATCTATGAGAGGGCCATAAGGATGTTGAGTTACCAAAGAATGGATATTTAGGGAAGACACAGGTGGGGTGCGGGGCGGGGGAGAGGGGCAAGAAGGAAAGGAAGAGGTAGAAGGAAGCTGCATATGAGTCAACTGTTTATTACTCTTCGTCCTGGCAATAGGCTGAAATCTTTTTGCCTCAATTTTTGTTTACATTTGGCACGCTAATCAGCAGTGGGCAGATAGAGAGCTTTGGAAACTTATGCAAAATGCTTAAAATGTTAGTTAATTTGATAGTTATCATAATGCCCAGGAATGGCATTTGAAAATCCACATATAAGATGACCCATGGCAATTCAAACCTGTGTTGTTCAAGGGGCTTCTGTATTCTTTGGATACCGTTCCCTTTACCCTCTCATGGTTTATTCGTGTGTTTTTTCACTCCCATATTGTCAGCGTTTTCCTCTTCACTGGGTCAAATCACTATATATTTTTCAATTAAAAAAAGACATTTTTAGAGTGTTTTAGATTTACAATAAAATTGAGAACAATGTGCAGACATTTTTCATATACCCTCTGATCCCATACATGTAGTCTACCATTATCAACATCACTTAACAGAGGTATATTTGTTTACCAAAGATGCACCTACACTGATACATCATAATCACTCAAAGTTCATAGGTTACCTTTGGGTTCACTCTTGGTGTTGTACATTATATGAATTTGGATAAAAGTATAATGACATATATCCATAATTATAATGTCAGACAGAGTATCTTTTTTGTGCTCTGCCTATTCATTTTCTCTCCCCACCCCCAACCATGGGAACCACTGATTTTTTTAAAAATTGTCTCTATAGTTTGCCTGTTCCAGAATGGCATATGGTTGGAATCATACCATATGTAGCCTCTTCAGATTGGTTTCTTTCACTTAGTAATATGCATTTATGGTTCTTTCATGTTTTCTTATGTGATAGTTCACTTATTTTATTTAACTTTTGTATTTTTTAATTTTTAAGATTTATCTTTATTGTTGAAAGTATTACAGATGTATTACAGATGTTCCCCTTCTCACCTCCCCCCATTGAACTGACAAACAAAATAGATGGAGAGACATGGAAGCATGCAATAGACTGAGGATTCTTTAAGGGAAGGGGGGAGGGAAGAGATCAAAGAATTTATATGCATATTTATTTTTTTAATTTATTTTTTAAATCCTCACCTGAAGATATGTTTTTATTGACTTTTAGAGAGAGAGGAAAGGGGAGAGAGAGAGAGAGAGAGAGAGAGAGAGAGAGAGAGAGAGAGATCGAGAGATCATGTTCCAACCAACTGAGCCACCCAGCCATTTATTTGTAGTACTGAATAATAATACTCCATTATGTGGCTTTACCACAGTTTATTCATTCAATACCTACTGAAGGATATCTTGGTTGTTTCCAAATTTTGGCAATTATGAATAAAATTGCTATAAACATCTATGTGCAGGTTTTGTGTGAACAGAAATTTTTCATTCTTTTGGGTAAATACCAAGGAGCATGATTGCTGCATCATATAGTAAGAGTAAGTTTAGTTTTGTAAGAACTTGTCAAACTGTCTTCCAAAGTGAATATACCATTTGTATTCTCAAGACCGAAAGTTCTGTTCCTTTACATTCTCACCAGCATTTGGTGTTGCCAGTGTTGTGGATTCTAGTAGGTGTATTGTGGTATCTCATTGTTGTTTCAGTTTGCATTTTCCTGATGAGGTGTCTTTGGTCCATTTTAAAATCAGGGTTTTTTGTTGTTGTTGTTGTTTTGTTTTTTAATTGTTGAGTTTCCACTGCTATTTAAATAGTCAAATATCATGCATATAAGCATAACCAATGGACACAAGACACTGGGGGGTAGGGGAGGCCGCGGGAAGGTCAAGGGGGGAGGAAGGAGACATATGTAATACTCTTTGTAATACTTTAAGCAATAAAACAAAATAAATAAATAAATAGTCAAACATCTTATATGGTCAACAACCACACAGCAGCAGCAGTAGCAGCATCAATAAACATGCACACAACCCAAACCCAAAACCCACAGACCCCTCTCTGAACCCTACAAGCACTCTTACTCTGTCTTTGCTTTCTCTCTGACTTGCCGTCCTTTCATGCCCTCTTCATCCCACTGATGTATGGCTTCTGTCTCCAGCCCCTTCTCTTTCCCAGTCTTAGAAAATGGCAGCAGGAACCACTTAGTTGCCCCCACCTGAAATCTGGGAATTAATCTGATCTCTCCACTTTCATCACCTCTCCACATACAAATGAATCACCCAATTCCATTAATTTGGTCACTGAACCCCTCTAAAGTCAATCCATTCACTTCTTTCCATCCTGATTGTCCCTTCCTAGTTTGGGAAGATACTGCATCTCTCTTTATGTGAAGGTGATGGACTAGATGATGTGAGCTGCTGCATGATGAGGTCATAAAGACTAGGGGTGCTGATAGCTGCACAGGCAAAAGATCCAGTCCCTAGAGACTTCCTTGTTGTTTTAACACTGTCCTTGTGTGGGTTTCCTATTTGAAATGTTTACTTATGCATCTCTGTTGGTTCCCTTCTGTTTCCCTAGCATTTTCCTCGATTTATTAGGGACACCTCTAGGAGTTCTGAGCTCATGGCTGTCATTTAGCACTGTGGTGAGGTCCTGGCTCTGACCCTCCCTAGCTGGGACTATGGACTGCCTTGACTTTTATTTCCTTATCTGTAAAATAGGTGGAGACGCACACACTGTGTCTCCACCCTGTGTGCACAATCACTTAGGACGGTGGTCAGCAAACTCATTAGTCAACAGAGCCAAATATCAACAGTAAGATTGAAATTTCTTTTGAGAGCCAAATTTTTTAAACTTAAACTATATAGGTAGGTACATTGTTATTAACTTGATTAGGGTACTCCTAAGGCTTAGGAAGAACCACAATCAAGGGGCCAAAGAGCCGCATGTGGCTCGTGAGCCGCAGTTTGCCGACCATGGACCTAGGAGCTTTTAAAACTCCCAGCATCCAGGGTACACCCAGACAGACCAATGCCATCAGAATCCTGATGCTGAGGTCTCAGGATTGTTTAAAGCTACTCCTAATGATCCCTATGTGCAGATGAGATTGAGAATCAGTGACTTAGTAATTTTAAAGGGTCTTTGCTCTTCTGTCATTTCATGTTTTTATCATGCCCCAATCCCACGTTGAGATTTCTCTTTTAATGTTTTTACTAAGTTGGGAAGAAATAGCTGTGAAGTCCCCCCCTCCCTTTTCCATCTGCTATTTGTTCTTATTTACATATGATGGAACCCAGCCCACTGATTTACAGCTCTGGTTCCCTTACAACTGTTATTGAACTGAAAACATAGCTGAAAACTTATTAAACAGGAAAAAATTGTTTTGAGCTTTGTGCTGACAATTCATTATAGAACCAAGGGAATATCTAAACCTTTTCCCTTCTAGAATTAATTCTAAAAATGGATTTACAACCCCCTAATATCAAATGAAAAATTTAATTCTGGTGCTAAACCCAGTATGTATTCTTTCTTGAGTCTCCCGTTGAGAAAACTGGAGCATCTCAGAAGGAGAATGAGATTTTGAGAAGTTTACATCCATAACCAGGCAAGGTCTCTGAAGTTAAGTGTTAGCATCTCCCTCCCCCACCCCCTCTGCTGATGCACAATCACACACTGGAAGAAAAGCCAGGGCAAACACATCATGAACATGGGTGTGGTCTCATTGATGAAACATTTTGGGACAGGCATTTCAGAAGAGAGCTTTTCAGTAGCACCCACCCCTTAAACCTACCATTTGAGATTTGAAATAACATAAGACTTTTTTTGAGCTGCAAGGGAGTCGAGAGGAGAGTAGGAAGACAACAGAGAAGAGCCAAACATTTGGTTTAACCACTGGCACTAAATTTGGAAAGAACTGGGCTTCTGACATAAGTGTGATTTATATTGGAGATGTATACTTTGGGGTGCTAGTTCTCCCTGCCTGTTTCTTTGTTAATAGCATCTCTTTCAACTGTTCACTCACTTTATTCTGCAATACCTGTCTGAAATATACAGCCCAGACCTTCGCTTCTCTCTCTCAAACCCTAATTAAAGGGCCTTTGCTTCTCTCTTTCAAACCCTTATTAAAGGTAGCAACTATTGAAATTAGTTGCTACCTTGATAAGGATGGGCTAATAATTGTTCTCATGGAAATAAATGGTTAATTATCTCTAGCAGTGGGGGGGGAGATTTTTTTCTAGGAAAGGTAATGTTGCTAGAGCATAGAGTCAAGCTGAAAGGAGCCTCTTTCCCACCATGTTTAGCATTGAACTTTCTCATGGCCTAGAAAACCTGGTCTGAAGCTTTTTGATTTTTTAATCTGCATCTTCGGGTATTTTTTTTTTTTTTGGTAGATGGAAGAAATGATTGAGGGTGTTCGCTGGGCCTTTATTGACATGCTGGAGAAGGAAAATGAGTGGATGGATGCAGGAACCAAAAAGAAAGCCAAAGAAAAGGTAAGGATTCCAGTTTATGGAGAAAAAAAAGAAACCAAATCCTGACTTTTGCTTTAATGGATTTTCATGCTCAACATTATGTGGTTGATTTTTATATTGACTGAGCTGTTGACTCCGAATGACCCTAAAGTTGGGTTTCTCTTTTGGGATGAATACATAGATCTCATCACCAGCAGGTAAGAGAAAATAAGATGACTTTTTCTTTTTTGAATTACATTTTAAACACCTTGTAATTCAGCCTTTCCTTCTTTCCTCCTAATTGCCGTCTATAAGAGACACATGGCTTGCTGCCCAGCGCATTTTTGCCATAAACCATCATTGGCTATGGCAGAATGCAGAGCTGTGGGGAGCCTCGGGGAACAGTTGGCAGAAAAGCCCTCAAGGCACAAAGGAGAAAAATCCATATTGGCCATGTGTCCTTCTGTTCGTGCATGATGTGTGCAAATGTCCTCAGGCAAATCCTTTCCTGTAACCTAGCAGATTTACTTTCTAACCCATTATTTTGCACAAATGATCCGCCTAGCATGCATGCAAACTGGAGACCAGTGGTAGGCCATTGTGGAGGAATAGAAAAAAAGATTTCCTAATAGAAGTGGACACTTGCTAGGCCTTGTAAAAATTTCTGGTACTGTGCAACCAGATAAGGGAATAAATGAGGAAAGTATTAGCAGCCATGCTTTTGAAAATAAAGAATGGGACCCACCTTGAATTCTAGTTATTCTGATGGAGCTGGAGCTCAAGTGGGTAGGCAATCCCTGCTACATTCTTAACAGATGCTGCTGTGCATCTGGGAAACTCTGAAATTAGCAGCATCTTTTCTTTAGAGATGTATTTTTGAGACTTTTCTGATGATAGCGATCACCTGGGGTGTCTGGATTCTCTATAGCTTTCTGAGCCCCTCCCCAACAAGATCTGATTTAGTGAATTGAGGGTGAAGTCTGAACATTTGTGATAATCAGTCAGCCTGGTGATTCTTATCACTAGGCCGGCCCAAGGAATACCGCTTAGAGTCATATTGAGTTATGCTGTGCACAAATATTTTTGCCGTCTGGTCAAGAAACAAAGAGGGAGGGGACTTTTAGAGCCGTGAGACTACTCTGTATGATACTGTAATGGTGAATACATGTCATGATCCATTTGTCCAAACTCATAGAATGTACAACATTCTGTGAATCCTAATGTAACCTATGGACTCTGGGTGATGATGATGTGTCAGTGTAGGTTCATTGATTGTAAGAAATGTACCACTCTGGTGCAGATGTTGTTAATGGGGCAGCTATGCAGGTGTGAGGGCAGAGGGTGTATGGGAAATCTGTGAACTTTCTGTTCAATTTTGCTGTGAACCTAAGTCTGCCCTAAAAAAATAAAGTCCATTAAAAAAAGGGCAGCATTCTGGGAATGCTTAGCCTTGTTGAAATGAGAATATGCAGAGGTTTAGCAAGGATATTTCCTAGAGCTTAAATACTCCTGAGATGGATAAACATTGCCATAGATATTTTTATCAATAGACAGAAAAAGGCTGTTCAGTGTTTACAGTGAAGAAAGAATTGGACAGCAGGGGTTGGGGGTGTTGGAGGAAGACAAAGGGCAAGTTTGATTTTTTTCCACTTTCAGAATCTGTCAAAGCTGTCTTAAGTCATGTAAGGCGCAAGCTGATGAAGGCAGGAGCATGCAGGCTGTGAGGAGAAGCTTTCCAGATGGTAGATGCAACTTTCAGCACCAACATACTGTGTTTTTTTTTAAGGCTTCATTTATTTGTAGGCTAGCTTGTGCTATCTGGAATAGGATTTTTTTTCTACTGGGTAGATCACAGCTTGGTGCATTGTGGGCTCTTGATCCTCACCTGACCCCTTGTGGACTAAGGGTCATCAGTGTGGAGGATGGGGTAGTGTGGTGAGGGGTGTGTGCCTGTTATGAATGGATGGGTACTAGGTGAATGTTCTGGGTTCTGCAGTCAGTTCTTTGGGAAGTATGGCTGGCGATTGCCCCCACAGAGATCTTCTGAGTTGCATAAGGGAGTGGATGCCTTACCTTTAGGCCTTCAAGGCAAGTGACCAATTGGTTCTTTAAGGAGGATTGTTCTCAGTCTTAATATTAGGCATGTTTGTGCTTGCCCCCCTGAGTTGCTCTTCACTCTTCAGTTTTTCTTTTAAAGGTACAGTAAGTCCCCAGTTAAGGTCATCAGTAGGTGCTGCAACTTTAAATGATACGATATATAATGAAACCAGTTTTACCATAGGTTAATCGATATACACAAGAGTTAAATTCCTATGGTATCTCATCAATGTTCTAACAAAACGATGTTAGTGAAATAATGTTATCTGAGGACCTGTTGTATTCTTTGAACACTCCAGGCTGTCTTTGAGCTGAGTTCAACCTGCCAGGAGTGCAGATATCAAAGGCAGTTGTTCTACTGGATCTCATCCGGTTCCCCGAGTATATCTGTATTTCAGAGTTCAGAGCAGTTCCTGTAATGAAAGGCAAGAAAGAGGGAATGTGGTCCAAGAATTTCCAACAGATTTCAAAGGCCGGTCAGACCCTGGACCCCAGGAGATGGAGATTTTTTCCTCCGAATTCAATGAACATGCAGTTCTAGAAATGACCTCTGGGTGGAGCTCGTAGTACTCACAAAGACAACATTTAGACAGCTGAAGGCTTTTATGCAGCTTTTCTGCCCTGGGTTGTTTTTGAAAAATTATTTTTTTCTTGCCCTTTTTCTCTGCTGTCCTCGATTTGATTGCCTTTTAATAGTCAACAAGCAAGGAGAGGCTCAGCCTAATGATTCCTTGAATCTTAGAAGGAACTCTCTGACAATCTTAGGGCTTTGTCTTTCTGATACTAAGTAGCCCCTGCATTAAGACAGAATTTGCCTACATCGGAAGTGGAGGTGAAAAATTCTCCTGCTCTTCCTGGTATGACTTGGCATTGTTCTGTAGGCATGTGTTGTATGCAGTATATCACCCAAGTGGAAGATTTCTCATCAATAATAGTGCCCACACGGGCCAATGCTGAGTCACTTGGCAACCCATTGGGAAAATGGAAACAAATGTTCCGAATTGCAAGGGGAGAAGCTTTTCTTTCCTTTACTGTTCAGCTCTGGACTGCAGCTAATTACAGCATCTCCTAAGGGGTGTTGACCTCAGCATTCCCTGGTGACTGGCCTCCTGAACTGGGAGGGTCCAGATACCTGCAGTGGTCTGAGGCTAACACCTTGGTCTCAAAATGTAAGTGTGGGGATGTGGCTTTGTCATGCTCTTGGCTAGGGGTGATCACTGTAAAAGGTAAACAAGGATGCTTCTGTTCCTGTAAAGGATAAATTTGTTATCTCTATCTCCCTGCCTTCCCTCTCATCTCTTAAGAGGTCACGAGTGGTTTTGTGTTGTGAAACCGACAGTGTAGGTTTCAGTTGGGAGTTTAATATGGTGAAATAAGCACCAATTTTTATTTAGGATTCTGTGTTCCCTGCCAGCCTGTGCTCTTATTGTAAACAAGCCGCAAAAGACAGGAGGCCTGCTATTTTTTTGGGTTAGCATAGATGTTGAGTGCATGTAAAGTGATACAGATTATTTTGGGGTTGTCTTCTGAAAGGTTTACTTTTTCCAGAATTGAGCAGGAGGATCTCAAGGTCACTACGTAATGATTCTGAGGTGTGGCAGGAAGGGACACAGCACTGCCTTCCGCTGTCCTGGCAGTGGGGGCAAGGCTTCTGCTGGAGAGCTCTGTGTCAGATCAGGAGGAGCAGCTTCCTGAACTCCATTGGTCACCAGTTGGATTTGATTCTGTAGCCAGAAGCTGGATCGTTTTAGGAAAATTGTTTGTTTGTACTCTTTGCCCTGGAACCTATGCTTGCGAAGCCACCCCCAGAGAAAAAGACCTGGATGGGACTCCTAGGGGAGCTATATCCTCAGGATGCTGTGAGTGGCTCTAACCTTGGCAGGTGTGAGAGTTCCTGCTGCATGGCCCCATTTCCACAGTCACGTGACTCCTGGGCACAGGCTTTTGGTGAGGTGGGAGGAATGCTCCTATAGAGAGGACAAACAAAAGTGTATCTCATCTCTTTGGTTTTGTCTCTGTTGGAGAGGAAATAATGTTTCCTTTTACCATTCTAAGCTCTTGACTATAACAAAAGATCTATATTATAAAAAGCCACTGGCCATAACGCTGTAACGACCAAATGACTTGTCACCAGGAGGTACATGGAGCACCCCTTGGTCCCTCCCCACTGGCCTGTGAGCAGCAGCTCTTGCAGCACGGCGGGGCACCTCTTGCAATTTTGCGCGCTGGGCTGCTAGTAGGTTAATAAGAGAAAAACAAACAGAAGTTGATTAACATGTATATCTCATACATATCTGAGAGAAACTCAGAGAAATGAGTAACTCAAAGAGGTGGCTTAGAACTCGGGCTTATATGGCATCTTCCACAAAGAACAATGAATTTGTAGAGAAAAATGACAAGACAAAGGAAAGTGGTTTTAGACTTCCAAATGTGGCAGTTGTGGGAAGGCAAATGTATTGGAAACTAATGGTAGGTACAGGTTAGTTAGTGAAATATGTTACATAGACTCCTCTGGTATATCTCCAGGCTGTTAGGGTCTAAAGTTGTCTCCATTGATTCACTTTTATCCTTCCTGGTATAGAGGGGAGGAGGACAACTGAAAATTTATGTCTTGCAAATTGGAGGAGAGCAGAGAACTTATACCTGTTGCTTCTGTTACCTTCAGTTCAAAATAATTTTCATGTTTAAGAGACATATTTTGTGGTGACATTCTGGGTTCCTTCATCTTTAAGCTCTGCCTGACTCTAGATTTTAGATTTCCCGCAAGTATCCAGTCTGTACCAACCGTGTTGGGCCCACATCCCGAGTCCGGTGGTTTTCAAGTGCTTCTAGACCAGCAGCAGTGGCCTCACCTGGGAACTTGTTAGAGATGCAAATTCTTGGTTCTCTCCCCGGGCCTGCTGAACTATGGGAGTGGGATCCTGTGACCTGCATTTTAACAAGCCCTCTGGGTGATTCTGATGCATGCTCAGGTTTGAGGCCCGCTGCCCTTGCCATTACCATTGCACAGCACCCTTATCTTGACTTCCAACCGCCAGCATCTGCATTTTGCCTGAGAGCTTTCTCTTCCTGCTGGAGTCTGCTATGCCACCCACACAAAAGGCCCAATAGTCTGGGGGAATGAGCACACCCAAAGATTGATGGGGTTTGTCATGTATGTGCCCCAGCACCCTCCTCCCTCTAGTGTGTGTTCTGCACAGGCTCCCAGAGCTTCTCCAGTGGGGTGAACTCCAGCTGCTCACACTGACAGCTGGCTCAAACAGATACCCTCCCTTTTTCCTTTCACTTCCCCAGACCCCTATCGGTGTTTGGTGTTTCTTCTACTTCCCAAATGAACTGATGAACTGCTTGCACGTGAATCCTTGTCTCAGGGTCTAGTTCTAGGAGCTCCCCAGCTAGGACACAGCCCTGGGGTATGCGCTCTTTCCATCCTTCCTCGCCTTAAGGTGACAACACACTGGATGCTAGCATCTGGATGCTAGCACCACTTCAGCAAATTCAGTTCCACAGACATTTCCGGAACTGACATGTAGCAGGAGCTGCAGATTCAGAGGTGATCAACTGCAGTCCCTTTTCTGCAGGGCTTTTCACAGTCCCAGGAAGGCACAGCAGGGCGTGGATCCCAAGCAGATGGGGAGAAGTGTTAGTTAATGTGATGGAGACACAAAGCGGTCCTGGGAGTCTAGGGGAGGATGCTTCTGAGCCCAAACATGCTGTGTGGGGGCACCTGACTCGGGGAGTGCCCACTTTGCTGCTTTCCCTTCTTCATCACTACATGTGTCCCTGCAGCCTGCGGGCAGGGCTTCCTCCGGCTCTTTCTTCCTTACTAATCCCAACAACTCTGCTTCCAGCTGTTACTTTCCCTTGGGACCTCCACTCCTGTTTCATTTCACACATTCCCTCTAAATTGTTTTGTAGAAGAAAGGCCAAGGAAAGGCTTATCAAACTATCTCCTGTCCTAACCTGGTACAGATTCAAGCCTGTTTGCGTAACTGCTCAAGAATGCAGCCACCTTGGTTCCTGCCTCCATTCCAGTGCATACCCAGGGACAGCCAGGGACTGACAAAACCATGTAAACCATCTTTTGGGATTTCTCCCTTCAGGGTCCCTGGTTCACACGAGTCACCATCTTGAGCTTGTAAGTACTCTCTGGCTCTTGTCTCCCTGGCTGTGTATCTCTCTGACTGTCATATGCACAGACAAGCCTAGTTAGTGGCGTTGTATCTCCTCTCCCTCACTGTCCTCAACAGGGAGTACCATATAGAGCAGCGGTTCTCAACCTGTGGGTCGCGACCCCTTTGGCAGTGGAACGACCCTTTCACAGGGGTCGCCTAAGACCATCCTGCCTATCAGATATTTACATGACGATTCATAACAGTAGCAACATTACAGTTATGAAGTAGCAACGAAAATAATGTTATGGTTGGGGTCACAACATGAGGAACTGTATTTAAAGGGCCAGAAGGTTGAGAACCACTGATATAGAGGTTAAGTGTACAGACTCTGGAGAAAGGCTGCCTTGGTCGACAGCCAACATCTACCCCATATTAGCTGTATGACCCTTTAAAAATGACTTAACCTTTTGGACTCTCAGTTTTCACGTCTATAAAATGAGGAGATTGGTACCTACCCAAAGATTTGTTATAAGGAGTTAATATACCTTTAATACTTAGAAGAGTGCCCGGAGCATGAGAAAGGCTCGCCAAGTGTGTTCAGCTGCCTCTTCCAAACCACTGTCCTGTGGGAGCAGAGAGGCTTTGGCCACACTGGTTAGTGAGAGGAGGGAGGTGCGAAGTGAGGTTTCGTGTATGTATCCAGGTCACTGTGTTTCCTCTGGGTTATGAAGGAGGTGACATAAGAGCATGGTCTCTGAGGACCCTTTCACTTCTCATGTGCTCTTATGTTCCATGTCAGAACACTGCCCTTCCTCTCATGGCATCCCCTCACCCAACCCCTGCAGGGTGGTTAATAGCGAGCCTGTCAAGAGGGCATTGCTTTTCTCTGTGGATTTTGGATTTTCTGTTCTTGAACAAATTTAGCATTATCTTTGTGATCTATAAAGAGTGGGACCAAAGTAGGTTTACAGTTGTGAGTACGCAAAACTTGTATTACTTATTATATTATTTTCCATACAAACAACTGTGAACCTACTTTTGGCCCACCCTGTATTTTAAACACAAAAGCAAATATTCGGTATAAGTAGGAGTTTGATGCATGTATTTACCAAAGGCACTTTAAACCAGATACCTTATTGGAGTCAGCTTACTTTAATCGTCTTTCAGTGTTCGATAGCCTCATGCTAATATTGCTTTGGGTGATGCTATAGGTCATTGGTTCTTACACTTGGTGTACATCAGCACCATCTGGAGGGCTTGTTAAAACACAGATTGCCAGACCCCCATCCTCAGAGTTTCTAAGTCAGTAGCTCTGAGTTGAGGTTTAGGAATTTGCATTCCTGACAAGTTTTCTGTGATGCCGTTGGTCTGGGGTAATACTTTGAGAAGTGTAGGTGATTACAGGTGAAAACTCCCTTGCGAACAAGGTTGTGTTACTAGACTAGCTAATATTTATTGAGGTACTACTTTGTCTTACCCCTTATAGGAATCCCGTTTCACCATTTCTCACAGGGGTGTGTTCTAAGTGAGTATTGGGACACTCATAACCCATCCAGGCAACCCGCTCCATTATTGATCCATCTGCCAAAAAGCCTTTCTTTTTTGTCAATATTCAAAATTAATTGTATTTTTATGTAACGGAAATAAACAATTAGAAATTAAAATACCATCAAAAAGTATGAAATAGGAATAAATTTGACAAAAGGCTTTGAACCTGAACATCAAAAACAACATATAGCTTAGAGAAATTTTAGAAGTTTAAATAAATGGAGTAAAACTTTTAATCCTCTTAGATTCAGAGTCTCAATAATGCCAAAATATTGATTCTCTCCAAAGTTGATCTATAGAGTCAACACAACCACAATAAAATTCCAGCATGTGTTTTTGTGTTTATTAAAAAAGATGCTTCTAAAATTTATATGGAAATGCAAAGAACCTAGAAAAGCAACAATAACTCCGGAAAAGAAAAAAAATAAGCAAAGTTGGTATGCTACAAAGCTAGAGCAATCAAGAGAGTGGAGTATTTGTGTAAAGAAATAGACTCACACCCTGACCAGTTTGGCTCGGTGGATAGCGCATCGGCCTACGGACTCAAGAGTCCCAGGTTCGATTCCGGTCAAGGGCATGTACCTTGGTTGCAGGCACATCCCCAGTAGGGAGTGTGCTGATCTATGTTTCTCTCTCATCGATGTTTCTGACTCTCTATCCCTTTCCCTTCCTCTCTGTAAAAAAAACAAAACAATAAAATATCTATATCTATATCTATATCTGTATCTATATCTATATCTATATAGAAATAGACTCACTTATATCTGGCCAACTTATCTGTAACAAAGGTGCCAAAGCAATTTAATGTGGAATTTTCAGTTCTCTCTCTCTCTCTCTCTCTCTCTCTCTCTCTCTCTCTCTCTCTCTCTTTCTTTCTCTCTCTCTTTTTAAAGGCTTTATTAAGATATAATTTACATAATGTAAAACTACTCATGCATGTTGTTTTCTTTTTTAATGGACTCATTCAATTTATATATTTCTTATATGTCTATGAAATATTTAGAACAACCTGAAGGGAGGCCCAATCATTGTATTTGCATACATAGATAGCATGTTGCTTTCTTGAAGTAAATCATTACTGAAAATTACTCAACTTTAGTCTGTATGAGTTTAGGTAGAGGGGTGAACATTAGTAAGGTTAGTTAACTCTGGATTACTGATAACCTGGACAGTGATACTTCATTAAGGTGGCATTCCTAAAAATGTGTTTCTCAGATCCTGAATTCCTCATATTACTAATAGTTGTTATACCACCAAAGGATTTATGGTCAAAGAAGTTTGGGAAATATTATTTAAAACAAAGGTAACTTGTGTTCTTTCTTTTTAACTGCTCAGAGCCCTAATATTCTAATGTGTAATAAGTTAAAGAAGAGTATATACTCCTTTTTTTCTTTTATATTAGTTTCAGGTGTACAGCATAGTGGTTAGACAATGATATAATTTATGAAGTGATACCCCTGATAAGTCTAGTACCCATGTCATTGACTATGTTTTCTGTACCAAAAGCCCTTCTTGATATAGATCCAGATGCTTCTTCTTGGTCACTTCCACTCTTTCATTCCATGTCTGTCCCCAGGAACCATGCAGCATATGTCTTCCACATACAAGCCTTTCTGATATTTCAAGATGTTTAAATGTCTTTCTATTTCAGATGAACTATTTCAAGTGTTCTTCATTAAATTAACAAACATTATATGCCAGACTGGATGTTCTAAATGCATTATCCTAGTAAATATTAACGACTTCAAAGCCATAATATCCATCTGAGGTAGATAAAAACATTCTATTTTACAAATGAGGAAACTGAAGCCCAGAGTGGGCAAGCAACCTTCCCCAAGGTCACACAGTTAGTAGGTAGAAGAACTGGGACCCCATCTCTGGCAATTTGGTCTTGGCTTTTATCTGCAGTGCCAGTGGGTCTCAAAGTGTGAGTGTGGCCCCAGACCAGCAGCGTCAATATCACCCAGGAACTAGTTAGAAATGCAAATTCTTGGCCCCAACCCAGATCTATAGAATCAGAAACTCTGAGAGGGGCTCCAGGAATCTGCATTTAAAAAATAGCATTTAGCCGAAACCGGTTTGGCTCAGTGGATAGAGCGTCGGCCTGCGGCCTGAAAGGTCCCAGGTTCGATTCCGGTCAAGGGCATGTACCTGGTTGCGGGCACATCCCCAGTAGGAGATGTGCAGGAGGCAGCTGATCGGTGTTTCTCTCCCATCGATGTTTCTGGCTCTCTATCTCTCTCCCTTCCTCTCTGTAAAAAATCAATAAAATATATTTTAAAAAAATAAAATAAAAAATAGCATTTATCAAATTGAGGACTTTTTTGAAGGATTTAACCTTTACTTATTTATTTATTTATTTTTGGTTAATCCTACCTGAGGATATTTTCCCATGGATTTTTAGAGAGAGTGGAAGGGAAGGGGAGAAACACAGAGAGAGAAACATCTATGTGAGAGAGGGACATTGATTGGTTGCCTCCTGCACGTGCCCTGACCACAGCTGGGGATAGAGCTCGCAACCAAGGTACATGCCCTTGACCAGAATTGAACCCAGGACCCTCCAGTCCTCAGGCCGATGCTTTATCCACTGAGCCACATAGGATAGGGAGAATCTGCATTTTAATAAGCCTTCCAGGTGATTCTGATGCAGCCAAAGTGTGGGAACCACTGCTCTGTGCTGTGCTTCTGATGCCTCATCCTGTTGGCTGCTCTCCAGGTTTCAACATCTTTTTTTTAAAGCTTAAGTTTAAAGCTGAACACAATATTCTAGATATAGTCCAACTCACACAGCACATGGGAGTATTATTGCTGCCTTTGTTTTGCATACAAATTATGTTAAGAAATCCGAAGTTTATATTATGGCTATCTTTTCCCCTCAGCCATGTCACTGTTGTTTTATAATGAATTTACAGTCAGCTAATTTCTAGGTCTTTTTTTTTTTTTTTAAATCCCAAGAACCATTGTTAGGTGCTGTCACTTTAAGTCCTAAACTTGGCATTTAAAAAAAACCCTCATCCAAGAACTTTATATATATTTTTATTAAAGTCAATTTAATTTTTGTTCATGGCTCTGGTTTTTAAAAGTCTATATTTCTGAATTTTCTCTGTGTTTGTTTTTGTTATAATGGCCTGTGCTCCTTAAAGAAAATCTGGAAAGTGAAATACAAAAGGAGAAAGAAAACAAATGTTGCTAGTTCTGTCATCCAAACATAAGCACTGCTAACATTTTGATGCACAACTTTGTTTTTTTCCTCTGCACATAGGTTTGAATAATGCTGACTGTATGAATTTGTTTCCTTTTTTCTCCATTCTCTTAACATTTATATTATAAGCATTTTTCCTGTTACTACATAGTCTTTATAAAAGAATTTTCACTGCTATTGCATATTCTTTTAGTGGTTGTGTAGGAGATTACTTAAACAGTTCTCCACAGTTGGGTATTTAGGATGTATTATTGATGTACTATGATAAATATTTTGTATATAAATGTTTCCCCCAAATTCAGGACTAATTCCTTAGAATGGCTTTTCAAAAGACTGTTATAAACCTTATCTCTCATTCAGTATATTAACTACTGTCTTCACCTCTGTCTTATTCATAATTTGATAAATCTGCTTTTTTTATATGATTGTGTACCTGGGTTATTGATGAGCAAGCTCAAAAAATGGAACTGGAACTAGCCTATTTGCTCATCCTTTGGAGACTCCTTTTGTTAGGTATTAATTAATTCACTAACCAAAGGATTTTTAGTCCATGGAACTGTCATCCGATTTCTCCATTTTGTCTGCGAGAAGTATGAGATAATTCCAATGCCTTGCTATAACCCAGTTACACTGTATTGTAGGGTATTACACCATTTATCAATCTATTTGTCTATTTAAAAAGTGGCAACCTGATGAAATTGAACATTCACTGGGCTCCCACTCTTTCTAAGGCCCTGTCTTATCCTCAGTACAAATCACATCATTCCATGAGGTACAGCCAGCTTTTCAGACTCCCAAACCAGAAATCTCAGTCTTCCCTCCCAGCCAGCTGGAAGAACCCGAATCCCATTCAGTCTTACTTCCAAACAACTTTTCAAATCTTTACCATTTTTGTTTCATAGTTCTTTCCTCCCTTAGCTTCTTATCCCTTTAAACTTTTGAGTTGCAACTGGCACTTTTCAAAATTCTATCATTCTTTCTGCACAAAATTAACCATTTTAAAGTGTACAATTTACTACATTCACAATTTTGTGCAACCACCACCTCTATCTACTTCCAAAAAAATGTCATCACCCCAAAAGTTTCCAAAAGGAAATTTCAGACTCATTAAGCAGTCACTTCTCATTCTTTCCTTTCCCCAGCCTCAGGCAACCAGCAATTTGCGTTCTATGAATTCACCTATTCTGGACATTTCATATAAATAGAATCATATAGTATGTAACCTCTTGTGCCTGGCTTATTTCACCTAGCATCACCTTTTCTAGGTTCAACCATGTTGTAACATATCCTCTCATCCTTTTTTTTATCTAATTTCCCATTTAAGTCTTGGAAAGAGAATAACAAACCCTTTTTACCATTTCTGATAGTGAGATATTTCCTGTCTGTAGTGAGATTTTGAAATATCGTAGTGTTTATTCATAATTGAAAAACTACCCCCAAAATATAGGGGAAGAACTGTGGCCGGCTGGTTTATTCTAATATGCTTAGAACCTAACATGGCGTGGCACTCTTTTCTTTGGCCACCGAGCAGCCCTTATTAAGAATCATGGCTCCACCAAACCCTTAGGCAAGGAGCACATTTTTTTGGGGGGTGGGGGTGGGGGGTGGGGAGGCGGCTCAGTTTCCTCACCCATGAAATGAGAAGTAGACTACTGTTTTCACAGCGTGTTTGGGAATATTAAACAACTAATATATGTACAGTGATTAGCAAAGAGCAAATGCTCAGTATTAGTAAGATGACATATTCATTTCCCCCCAAGTTTTCTCTTCTTTCCCTCTCACAAATAATGTAGTGCCCTATTGTGAGCTCTTATAATTGGGAAAGAAAAGGCAATTGCATTTTTTTTCTTTGAGGTAGAGGTACAAAATGGATTTGTATTACTTTTTACTTTGATATTTTTGGAAAGTTTATTGTGGAAATTTAAAAATGTGCATGAAAGTGTATATAACAAACCCCAAGGTCCTCATCACCCAGCTCTCTAGTGAGAGATGTTTGCCATCCTGATTTCATCTACTCCCCACCCCACCTGTTTTTATGCTTGAGAATTCTAAAGCTAATCCCAGACATCATTTTACTGTAAACATTTCATTATCTATTTCCAACAGATAAGGATTTTTCAAAAACTAACCACAATACCGTTAACAAACCCAACAATATCAACAATACCGAGATAATTGGCATCCTGTCTGTGTGCAATTTTCTGTAATTATCTAAAAAAATGTTTGTTTCTGTTTTATAAATGGTTGGTTGGTTCAAATCGGTATGCAAGCAGGATATACATAATGTAGTTAATAGGTACATCTTTTAAGACTTTAAAAATTTTAAGAGCCATCCTCTTCTCTTTTACCCATGAAATTTCTTTGTTGAAGAAATTGTCATTTGGTTGGTAGAATTTTCAACAAACTTGATATGGCTGATTATATCCTAATGTCATCTTTTAATGTGTTCTTCTGTTCTTTACATTTCTTGTAAATTGTAGTTGAATCTAGAGGTTTGAATTGATTCAGGTTCAGTTTTCTTTTGCCAAGAAGGCTTCATAGGCAGTGCTGTGTGCTTCCTATTACAGCCCACCAAAAGGCACGCGATGCCAGGCTCTCCCACTTCCACTGAAAAGGTCAAGCGGTGGATTTCAGGTGTTGTCAGCCTGATCGTTCCATTTTAACTTCCCCGTCAACCTTTCACCTAAGGTGGTGGTTCTCCTTCTTGACGGTGCCTTAGAATCACCTGGGGAGCTTAAAAAATCCTAATGCTCAGCCCAAACCCCAGACCAATGACATCAGATTCTCTGGGGACCACGCATCAGCATTTTTAAAAGTTTCTCAGGAGATACAAGTGTGCAATCAGGTTTGAAAACAATTGTCTTAATTTTGGAAGTCATTGATAATATCGAATAGATGTACAAGTTCATTAGGAGTTGCAACTGGTAATTTTCAAAATTCTATCATTCTTTCTGCATTTATTAGCTGGATTTTTTTTTTAAATAAAAAGAATTTTCACCCTGGCCAGTGTGGCTCAGTTGGTTGGGTGTTGTCCTGTGCACCAAAGGTTGCTGCTTCGATCCCTGGTTGGGGTATGCAGGAGGCAGCCCATTGATGTTTCGCTCTCACATTGATCTTCCTTTCTCTCTCTCTCCCCCTTCCTTCCTCTCTCACTCCCTCTCCCTACCCCTCTCTCTAAAATAAATAAAAATATTTTTTAGAAAAGGACTTTCTCTCATCAACCACTTGATTATGCTGAATATAGTTTACCCTATCTAATAATAGACAGACATGGTAATTGACCATACATCCAACACACTTCCCATTGGCTAATCAGGGCGATATGCAAATTAACTGCCAACCAAGATGGCGGCCGGCAGCCAGGCAGCTGAAGCGAACAGGAGGCTTGCTTGCTCCAGTGATGAAGGAAGCCAAGGTTCCCCACCTGTTGCTGCCAGCCTCTGAGCTGCACTCTGAGAAACAATGTTGTAATTATAGAAGCTAAAGAAACCCCAGAAATCTGCTTTCAGCCCACCGGGCCTCAGAGCTGGAACTGCAACAGTGTTTCAATTATAGAAGCCAAACAGACCCAGATACCTGCTTTCAGCAGCCGAGGTCTCAGAGCTGGAGCCGAGCCTCAGAGCTAAAGCCAGCTCTCAGCTCTAGTGACAGCCATAGAAGGTAAATAAATCCCAGAATAAAAAAAAAAAAGAAAAAAAGGAGAGGTTGGGAGCTTCAGTCACCCGCCAGCCTGAAAACGGCCCTCATCCCCTCACCCAGACTGGCCAGGCACCCAAGCGGGACCCCCACCCTGATCCGGGACACCCTTCAGGGCAAACCAGCCAGCCCCCACCCGTGCACCAGGCCTCTATCCTGTATAGTAAAAGATGCAAACTGACCCTAACAGCAGAAGGACTGGGAATGACTGGTCACTATGACACACACTGACCACCAGGGGGCAGACGCTCAATGCAGGAGCTGCCCTTTGGTGGTCAGGGCGCTCCATGGGAGGAGCTCTGCTCAACCACAAGCCAGGCTGATGGCTGCCAGTACAGCGGTGGTGGTGGGAGCTTCTCCTGCCTCCTCAGCAGCGCTAAGGATGTCTGACTGCAGTTTAGGCCTGCTCCCTGCTGGCAAGTGGACATCCCCCGAGGGCTGCTGGGCTGCCAGAGGGATGTCTGATTGCCATCTTAGGCCCAATCCCCCCGGGGAGCAGGCCTGAGCCAGCAGGTGGTCATCCCCTGAGGGGTCCCAGACTACGAGAGGGCACAGGCCAGGCTGAGGGACCCCCTCCCCTGAGTGCACAAATTTTTGTGCACCGGGCCTCTAGTAATGATATAAAAAGGCAGCATAAATGTCTGTCTGTATTTATTAATTTTCACGAGTTGGTGGCTTAGTAACTCCAAAGATGCCAAGGCAGTTTTTTTTTTTTAAAAAGAATTAGGTAAACCCAGGGAATTTTATGTATTTGATTTGTTTGAATCCATTACAATAATTATTATTTTATAGCTCAAATTGTCTCATATTGGCCAGCTTGAGGCTCATCCTTTAGGGGATTTTGACTCCACTGCAGTTGTTTTTGACAGTGTCTTTGTTTTCTGGCATGACAAGGTATCTTCTGTAGTGTTTGACTTCTATTTAATCACAAACTGTTTTGAACAATTTATAATCAGGGGCTTAATTAGCTCTTTCACCAATGAGCAGTATATTGATTTTTTATTGTCATGGGGGAGGAGAGAGGCTCCTTACCAACTTGAAATACAGAGTTTCAATAAAAAGCAAATTTGCAGAAATATGGGTGAGAAGTGGATGTTAATTATCATTTGTAAGGGGCATGTCAGTGGACGTACATGTAATATATACTCTATGGGTTTTGAAAATTTCTGTAGTGTTCATTCTCAATGTTGATCATCAAGAATATAAATAAGAGTCAATTAGTGTATGACTATGCCTTACATTAAAAAATAGTGCTAGTGTCAAAGAATAGAACTAATTTGCACAATGTGGAACAATGGAACTGTATTAAAAGATGAAACTTGGAGTAGTAAATATTTAAACATAATATCGGCAAGTAGTAATAGTGTAAATGTGGTACTGTAAAAATGTTTAGTTTTTAAGTGTGTATTAGGGATTATTTTGGGTTAAGGGACTGGTTGGTTGTAGGACTTTGAAAGCAATTGGGAAGTGCCATGATAGCCTCAGAGTAAAATTCCGAAGGCCCAAAGCCAACAGATGGTTTTTAAAAGTTATGGAGAATTATTACTTTTATTCTTGCCATGGGTGGGGAGGTTTAAAGCCTGTCTTTATTATTTGTCTTTGGTCCAAATCCAAATTGAGTATGTTAGGAATTCACTTAAAAATACATGTTTAGCCCTAACCGGTTTGGCTCAGTGGATATAGCCTCGGCCTGCATGCTCAAGGGTCGCAGGTTCGATTCCGGTCAAGGGCATGTACCTTGGTTGCGGGCACATCCCCAGTAGAGGGTGTGCAGGAGGCAGCTGATCGATGTTTCTCTCTCATCAATGTTTCTAACTCTCTATCCCTCTCCCTTTCTCTCTGTAAAAAATCAATAAAATATATTTTAATAAAATACATGTTTAGTTGGTTTTGGAGAATCAATTTTGATATATTGATTTTTTAAGTTCATAAGGAAAGAGTCCATTAGGAATGTTTACATTCCCTGTGTATATTTTGGGATGCTTCTCCCCTTCAGCCCAAGATGAAACTAATAGCCATGACGTGTTTGCTTATCTGCTATCTCTGGGGTGCGTCGGCTGCTGTCAGTGGCTCCCTTCTTATCTGGCTGCTGGTCCTGCTCAGTCAGTTGTATGGGAATGTCAGTTCCATTAATAACCCAAGGGCCAGACAGGCAGATAGTGGAAAATAGGTGAAGAGAGAGAAATTGTATTTAACCCGGTCTTCTGAGTTGTCATTTTCTAGACCTTGTATAGCTGGGGAAAGGCAGAGGGTGTGACAGCAAATCCACTTCTGACAGAATCTCATTTATGAACCAGAGAAACAGCCTAATATCAACAGTAGGACGAGTGAAAGAAATTGTAAAAGAAGGCAAAGATTTGGGGTTGGAAGCAGGGCTAGGAAGAAATGACACGACCAAAGTATGCTGATAGAAGGAGGCACTGCCAATTTTATAAAATCAATCTCAGTGTGATTTTAAGTATTATTCTTGGTGTTTCAAATAAATAAAATTTATTTTTTTAAAAAAGGAATTTATTGAAGGATTAATTCCTTATAGTAGATTTTGGAGTTTTGTGCTGTTTTTGTTCTGGATCATTTGCCAGAGAGATGAGAGCAAGTTTTAATTTTCTTCATGTTGGTAGAATGACTCACTTACTGCAGTGGTTCTGTGCTTGAGTTCCCTATTGCTGTGTCACAGACCACTCCAAAACTTGCTTAAAGCAACATGCATTTTATTATTTCTCAGGATTCTGTGAGTTGGCTGGGGTTCAACTAGATGGCTCTTCTACTGGTCTTACCTGGAGTCTCGCATGCAGTTGCATTCAGATGGCGGCCATGGCTGAATGTCTTAGTAGCTTCTTCAGTCATGTGTCTGGTACTTCAGTGTTTGGGCTTCTTTCTCCAGCAGGATAGCATGATCCTCTTCTAGGGACCTATGGGTTCCAAGAAGGAGGAAGCAAAGTTGTTAGTCTTCCTAAGAACTGGGCTTAGAAGTCCCATAATGCTCTATGTGCTATATTCTCTTAGTAAGATCCAAAGACAAGGCGAGCCTATATTCAAGGGCAGGAGAATGACTCAGTCTCTCTATGTGAGGACCAACATGAATACACAGTGAGGGTAGGCATTATCGGCAGCCATCTTTGGAGAGTACTTAACTATAATTTCTGTTCTTTGCCTCTCTCATTTGTGTTCAGTTTTGTATTGTGTGCATTAGATGATTTTGAAGTATTTTTACCCCATCTTTAACACCTGACCACTGGGCACCTTTAACTTTTTTCTCTTTTCCTATTCCACTGGTTAGGTTGTTTCTTATTATTGACTGATTTTTCCCCCCTTAGCTCAAGACCAGTATATACATTAACTCACAGAATTATTTGAGTAAACCTAGTTATTATTGAACTATGATGGGGAAAGGTCCAGCCTCAGGCTGTAAGACCTGCCTGCATAGGTGTAAGAAATTCCTATTGGGCTTTAGAGCCCAGAACTGGACTAAGCCACAACGAACCCAAACCCATCTTAGCAGACAAATCATTTTTTTTTTTCAGTTTTACGTTTGAGTTCCTTACTAAATAAACTTAACTTTCAGTACAGACACCCCCTACACTGATTTCCTGTATGTACTTCATAACCAAAGACTCCTGGCATTGGAAGGACCATGCTTCACTTTGTGTCCTTGCTGAGCTAAGGTAAAGGGGGCAGATAGGCTACTTTGGTATAGTCTGGTGTCCCCAGCACTGACACTCACTATGCAGGCTAACAAGGGCTTCCTGGTGGGGGTTTGTAAGGATTAAACTAATGAGCCAAATGGGACTGTCCCAGAGCAGGATAAAGTTGAGGAAAAGGCTGAGGTTGCGTCCTTTAGGGCTGCAGTAAGAGCACCTTTGCTTAATACTGATGTTAAGTTATGAAACAAATCTGCAAGTCTATGAAATAAATTCGGCTGGTTGTTCTAGGCTTTTGGAAATGAAAGTTAAGGTTTGGCAAAGTGGTTTGTATACATATGTAGTAAATTGTCTTCCAACGAGGTCCTATAAATTCTAAGTAATTTCTAATTTCCATTAAAAGTTATTCACAAAAAGGAGCTCATTTGAGCAGTTTTGAAATGAGAAAATGAGAGCATAGAAGAGGAGAGAATCTCTTCCCCTTCTTTTTGTTTTTAAAATATATTTTTATTGATTTCAGAGAGGAAGGAGAGGGAGAGAGAGAGATAGAAATATCAATGATGAGAGAGAATCATCAATCAGCTGCCTCCTGCAGGCCCCATTGGGGATTGGGCCCACATTGGGGATTGGGCCCACAACCTGGCATGTGCCCTTGACTGGAATTGAACCTGGGACCCTTTAGTCTGAAGGCTGACGGTCTGTCCATCGAGCCAAACCAGCTAGGGCTCTTCCCCTTTTTCTCTCTCCCCACTTCCCAGACCCTCCCTAATAACCATTGGTAACTTATTTGAGTGTTCCTTCTCAACATCTAATGGGAATGAGAGCTGTGTGGGGTGCCACGTGATCTTTGAGGAGGAGCTGGAAGCTCTGCAAACTTTCATTCTGGACGCCCCTCAGACTAGTCCATTAGTAGTTAAAAAACAACTCCTCAAAGGTGATTCCAAAAAGCAGCCATGCCCCCCCCGCCCAGTTTAATTGAGAAGTAATTGACATATAGCACTATATAAGTTTCTGGTATACAGTATAATGGTTTGACTTATGTATATTATGAAATGATTACCACAATCAGTTTAGTTAGTACCATCATCTCATAGAGATTTTTAAAAAAGTAAAACAGTGTTTTCCTTGTGATGAGAAGTCTTAGGATTTACTTTCTTAACTTTCATATATGTCATACAGCAGTGTTAACTATAGTCATCATGTTGTACATTACATCCCTAGTTCTTATTTATCTTATAACTGGAAGTTTGTACCTTTTGGCCACTTTCCTCCAATTCCCCCTCTCCCCACCCCCTATCTCTGTAAACCACAAATATGACAACTTTTTCCTATGAATTTGGGTTTTGAAAACAATTTAGATTTTTCATATTAGTGAGATCACACTGTATTTTTCTTTGTCTGACTTATCTCCCTTAGCATAATGCCCACAAGGTCCATCCATGTTTTGCTAATGGTAGGATTTCCTCCTTTTTATGGCCGAATAATATTCTTATGTGTATGTTAATCACAACTTCTTTATCTATTTCGCCAGTGATGGACACTTAGGTTTTTTCCGTGTCTTGGCTATTGTAAATACTGAAGCAATCAAGTTTGAGAAGCAGAGCCCTATTAGAGCAGTGCTGCTCAAATTGAGTGTACATACCCATCCCCCAGGGACCTTGTTAAAATGCAGATTTTTTAGTAAGTTTGGAATGGAGCCTGGGATTCTGCATTTCTGACAAGCTCCCAGGAAAGGTTGATGCCCCTGGACCATATTTTGAGAAGTGATAGTGTACAGCAGGAGTTGGCAAACTGTTCATGTAAAGGACCAGATGGTAAATATTTTGGGCTTTATGGACAATGTAGTCTCTGTTGCAGCTGTTCAGAGGTACTAGCATAGCACAAATGCAGCCATAGATGACATGTGAACAAACAGGTGTGGTGTGTGTCAATAAAACTTTATTTACAAAAACTGGCAGCAGCTGGAATTTGGACTGCAAGCCATGACTTGCCGACCTCATCTAGAACTTTCTTAGTCTCAAGTTTTTGACTAACATCTTGCTGCTTTCCTCTCTTGTGGGGCTGAATCTTGAATAAGAATGAAGTGGTTTTGTAAGAGTTTATTCAGTGGCTTTGTTGAATGATGAATAATTGATGATGACATTTAAGCTGCTGTTTACAAACAGTCCACGTTGTCCCTTGGCTGTGTCTCATTGCTTTGCCTTGCGTATAGGTGGCCTTTCCGATTTCCTTCTTTAGACTGCCTTTTCAAAGATAGATCAAAACAGAGCTAAGAGTTGTTCCAAAACATGGCCCATGGGCATCCCAGAATAAATAATCAGGTCTGAACTGTGGAGGCAGAGGGTGGCTTTGGGTTGCAGCTTCTTTATCTGTCTTCTTCCATTCACATCTGGAGGTTAGTCTGTAGGGATGGAGGCTGGTACTGTGACTATCTGAGAGGTAGAGAGCAGCGAGGCACCTAGACCCATGTGATTCACATTGACGTATGCCATACCCAGAGGTATGGCTATTACAGCGGCAGAAAGTTACATGTTGCTGGTAATATATTCTTACAAGCAGATAATGCAGGACCAAATTGTCAATTTTGGGGGACCCAAATTTAGAACCAAGGACTCTTTACTCCAAAGATCCATGTTCCATCTCATGGGCTTCTGGGGTAAGGTTCAAAGGTTCCTGGTCTGCTGCTTATGGTACGTTACGGCACTTGTAACTCCAAAGCTAGCCACAGTTAAGCTTCAGGAAAGTTTGGAGTTGTATTGGTTCAAAATGGAAACTGGTTCTCATTTGTCTTTATGACAATGTTAAGATCCCTAAGGGAGAGATGTTATTCCTCTTTTGAAATGGGAGGATGAAAGCCAAAAATCCTTGAGCCAGGGATGCTCAGGCTGGATGGACTCCATTTCACAGGGTGTTTTTGCCAGTGGATCTCTTCCATGAGGTTGACAGCCTTCCCTCCCTGGGGCCCAGTTCCCTGGGACCTTTCTCTTAGTCGTGAAATCTCATTTAGCTCATTACCTTGACTGGCCTGAAAAATAGATGTTCTGATATTTCCCAAATAGAAAGACTTTCTTACCTTTCCTTTTCTGTTTGGACCTCCTCTCTTGGCCAGGTCTTAGGGCAGGATGGAGAATTTCTTAAAAGTATACATAAACTCAATCTGCAAATGTGTTGTCATTCTTACAGCTGAAAATATTATATGCCGTAGCATGTTTAATATGGTTACTGATGCAGAGGTGGTCTATATGTTATAAATTTTTAGTTCATGTGGATTTATAAAAATTAGTAATATTTGTATAATATTATTTTTTAACCTGCAAAATACAGGGCATTTTGGGAAAACATGGGCTTTTTGAAGTTAGATTAAAGCTAAATTAACCTGGGTTCAGAAGCTGGCTTTAGCCCATAGCCTATAGGATTTGGGGAGAGTTATTTCTCCTTTCTGAGTCTAAGCTAGGAAATAGACATGATCTGTACCCCTTTGTGGAGTTGAAGTAAACTTTAGATGTGATGAGGAAATACTTAGTCCAGCACCTAGTCCCTAGTAGGGGTTCAGTAAAGAGCATTGTTTTTGTTAATAAAAATGTTGTTTGTAGTGTTACTATTTCATTTAGCTCTGCTCTTTGAAGATGACCTTTTCATAAGGAACTTCCTTCTCCTTCCCATTCCAGACTATCCTGTCCTATCCCATCCTCTGCATTCTTCTAGTAGGCTTTTCAAAATTTTATTTTGCGCCTTGTTCTCCTTATGTGACCAACTGTGAACTTCTTGAGGACAGGGATGCAGTTTATTAAACTGTGTATCTCAACTCCTTCTACACATAACACGATGACTTTCACAGATGTACTGTTGAGTGAAAGAAGCCAAACACCAAAGAGAACACATTTTTAAGTTCAAGAACAGGCAATCCTAATCTATGGAGATAGAAGTCAGAATAGTGGTTATCAGAAGGGTTATTGACTGGCAGGGCACCCAGGGCATCCTTCTGGGTACTATAAATGTTTTAAATCTTGTCTCAGAGCTACAAATATAGCCGTGTGTGTGCGTTTAAAACATCCTTGATCTGTACACTTAATATTTGTATACTTTGTATATGTTATAATTCAGTAAAAAATTTAAAAGATGTTTTCCAGTCTCTAGTGCTTGTTTGGCAATTGGTAGTCATTCAGTAAAAGGTCAAATATTGAACTGATGTTATGATGAAGAAAGTGTGGTCAGTCTTAATCACCAGATGATTAAGGAAGATTAAAAGGCCAAGTTTTATGGAAGTTGTAAATAGAATCTGGAAAAACACGGCGGATGAGAATCATAATTAGAGTTCACACTGTTACTCATAACACTTTGAATCTTCACCTGTTTCAGAAAATATGGTAAATTGGCATTTCAGGACTTGTTATTTAGGACCATGTGTCCAGGTGGCATGTCAGGGAATGAAGGAGACATGCCCATCAAATTGGTGGAAAACCTCATTTTTTGAGTCTCCACTTCCTTCACCTCCATCTTTTCTTCCTTCCCTTTGTCCTTTTTCTCAATTCTACTTTGAAATGAAATCTGCAACTCTAATAATTGCTCCTGACACTTGTGCAACAATTCTACCAGATGGTATTTGAATTTCAGGTGTTTTGTGAAAAATGAAAAGACCAAACACATACACAAATAAATGAAGGTTGAATTAATCTTTATAATTAAATGGAATATTACCCTGTTATGACTGATTTTAGCTTTCAAACTGGATTGCATGCTAATTTTTCAGTGAACTGTAATTGTATTAACGTGGCTTTTTAGATGACTCAAAGTACTTACAAATGGATTTTGCCAAATTACTGAGAGAAAAGTTATTGGAACTTTTAATCTAAACAACTTTGAGATCTTGGGCTATATTTGTATAATGAATTATTGTTGCAAAGCATTTTCCAATTGTTGATTAATTCTTTGCTCCTATCATCCTGGGATTTAGGTGCCATTGGTCAGAAATTCAGTTGAACTGTAAATACATGAGACACATTAAAAAATTTGTGGAAAAGAATGTTATGGTGTTTTTTTTTTCCCATAAAATGCTCCTAATGGCATAATAGTGGTGACTATTAGTGAAATCCCTAAGGAATATTGAAGGAGTGGAGGAACCCTCTTCTTATGATTGGATATTACAACGTCATGGCTTCCCAGAAGTGGGTCCAGAAACCTGGCAAACTCCACAACCTAGAGCAGTGATGGCGAACCTTTAGAGCTCGGCGTGTCAGCATTTTGAAAAACCCTAACTTAACTCTGGTGCCGTGTCACATATAGACATTTTTTGATATTTGCAACCATAGTAAAACAAAGACTTATATTTTTGATATTTATTTTATATATTTAAATGCCATTTAACAAAGAAAAATCAACCAAAAAAAATGAGTTCGCGCGTCACCTCTGACACGTGTGTCATAGGTTCACCATCACTGACCTAGAGCAAAGAGTGTCTCAAACACGAGCATGCATGAGGATCTCCTATAGCAATTGTTCCTAACTCAGGGTGACATTGTACCCCCAGCGGACATTTGGCAAGGTCTGGAGATGATTTTGGTCACAACTGGAAAATGAGAAGGAGAAATATTGGCATTTAGTAGATAGAGGCCAGGGATGCTGCTAAACAACCCACAGTGCACAGAATAAACCCCTGTAAATAAGAATAAGTTGGCCCAAATGTCAGTAGTACTGAGTTGAGAATCCCTGCTTTATGGTAAGGTTGTTATAATGCTGATTCCTGGGTTGCAACCCAAAGACATTCTGACTTAGTAGGTCTGAGGTAGGTCCATGAATTTGAATTTTTAACAAGCTCCCAAGTGGTGCTGATGCTGCCAGTCTAAAGCTTTAAAAAGCCCCGAACTAGAGAACTCCTGGGTCTAAGGAACAGGCAGTATGTATGGGCATTGCCCCTACAGTATCCCCCTCTGTTAGAAAAACTATGACAATTCAGAAAAGTTATATCATTTGATCTCTCCCCCATTTTTATGAGGATGGTTGTTCAAAAGGTTTTTTTAGGCTAATAAAGAACTGTTCAGCTCAGCCAGCGTGGCTCAGTGGTTGAGTGTCAACCTATGAACCAGGAGGTCACGGTTTGATTCCAGGTCAGGACACATGCCTGGGTTGTGGGCTTGATCCCCTTTGACAGCTGTCAGTCTGTTCTTTGTATCTATGAGTCTGTTTCTCTTTTTTTTGTTAGTTTATTTTGTTCATTAGATTCCCCATATAAGTGACATCGTATGGTACTTGCCTTTCCCAGAGGTAAATCTTAATGGATGACAATTCCCACTCAATTGAGCTGTTGATGAGAGAACGGGAGTATGCTTATTTAAGTTAATCTCCAGCTTGCCTGTTTAAATAAATAGTTTAACAATTGGAGGAGGACTAAGTAGCTGATTAAACTTATCTGAGAAATGTTAAGTGTTAGGGACCAGATGTTGCATGTGCATTTCTAAGCCCTTTGACTCTTGACATTTGCAAATTATTTTTAATAATTTGTATACATTTTTCTTTATCCCAGTGCATTGATTTTTTTCCGCATGGTATTGATTCCCATTTCTGGTTAATATTTTTATGCTGGCTGTGTTTTAAAATTCAGGTATTTACCTCAACAAAACTTGAAGCATTATTACAATTTCATCACATTTTTATATCTTGTTGGAACTATCCAAAAATATTAACCTTTTAGGGGTTAATATCCAAAAAAATATGTTGACCTCATGTAACTCAATAGCAAAAACAAAACAAAATAAAACAAAAAATAAAACCCAACCAATCAGATTAAAAAAATGGGCAGAGGTTCTGAATAAATATTTTTTCAAAGAAGACATATAGATGGCCAACAGGTACATGAAAAGATGGTCAACATCACTAATCATCAGAGAAATACAAATCAAAACCATAATGAGCTATCACCTCACACCTGTTAGAATGGCTATCATAAAAAAGACAAGCAATAACAAATGATCTAGCAATCCCACTTCTGGGTATTTATCCTAAGACAATGAAAACACTAATTTTAAAAGATATATGATGGATTTCAGAGGAAAGGTGGGGGTTGAAAAGAGATTAAGAATGAATTTATATGCATATATGCATAATCCATGGACAGACAATAGTGCTGTGAAGGCCTGGGGAGGGAGCAGGAGCTAGATGGAGGAGATCAATGGTGGGTGGGGGGGGGACTTTCAACGATAAAGATAAATTTAAAAAATTAAAACAATTAAGAGATATAAGCACCTCTGTGTTCATTGCAGTATTTTTTTTTTTACAATAGCCAAGCTTAGTGTCCATTTATGGATGAATTATATATATATACATACACACACACACACACACACACACACACACACACACACACACTGAGTGGCCAGATTATTATGACCACCTGACATTTGTAGGCAAATTAGCTATAATTTCACACTGAAGTTGCTAGAGGGCCAGACCATTATAAATAGGGAAGCAGGTTGTTTACCACGACAGTAGAAGTGATTTTTTTTCTGAAGATATGGGTAAGCAACACGATGTAACAGCCTTTGAATGTGGGATATATTTGAACCTGAGTGGCCAGATTATTATGACCACCCCATTAGTACTTCGTTGGGCCACCTTTTGCCTTCAATACTGCGGTGATTCTTCTGCGCATTGACTCCACGAGATGTTGAAAGGTGATGTGAGGAATCTGACACCCTGCCTGATGAATAGTACTGTCCAGTTCTGTGAGATTTGATGGTTGTGGAACCAGCTGCCTGATGGCTCTTTTAACTTCGTCCCACAAATGCTCAATTGGATTGAGATCTGGTGATTGTGGGGGCCACCTAAGCAAGGTAAAGTGTCCCTCATGTTCTTGAAACCACTCCTGCACAATATGAGCACCATGGCATGGCGCATTGTCTTGTTGGAAGAAGCCATCTCCATTGGGATACGCCATCAACATGATAGGATGAACTTGATCGGCAACGATACTTAGGTATGTTGTGCTATTCAGATATTTATAATGATCTGGCCCTCTAGCAATTTCAGTGGGAAATTACAGCTAATTTGCCTACAAATGTCAGGTGGTCATAATAATCTGGCCACTCAGTGTGTGTGTGTGTGTGTGTGTGTGTGTGTGTGTGTGTCTTTACACACACACAATGGGATACTACTCAGCCATAAAAAGTATGAAATCTTGCTATTTATGACAACATGGATGAAACTTGAGGTTATTATTCTAAGTGAAATAAATAAGGCAGAGACAAATACTGTATGATTTCACTCATATGCAGAATATGAAAAACAAACAAAAAACAAAATGCATAGATACAGAGAACAGATTTGTGGTGGCCACAGGGGAATTGGGTTGTGAGGTGGACAAAATGGGTGAACAAAGTCAAGATGTACAAACTCCAGCTATGAAATAAATAAGTCATGGGGATGTAATGTTATGTACAGCATAGTGACTACAGTCAATATTCTATTATGTATTTGAAAGTTTCTAAGAGATTAAATATTAAAAGTTCTCATCACAAGAAAAAAATTTGTAATTTTGTATGGTGATGGCTGGTAACTAGACTTGTTGTAGTAATCACTTAACAGTATATACAAATATTGAATCATTATGTTGTACATCTGAACCTAATACAATGTTATATGCCAGTTATACCTCGATAAAAATTAAATTTTCTCCCTTAGTTTTTCCTTGCTTTTTTTACTATTCGTTTTGAAAAATTTTGGAACCTGTTATGTAGAAGAAGTGTTGGCAAACTTTTATCTGCAAAGAGTCAAATAATAAATATGTTAGGCTTTGCAGGCCCTCTGTTCTCTGTTGCAGCTACATAACTTTGTGTCTGTAGCATGACAATGGCCATACACAGTACATCAGCAAATGAGCATGGCTGTTGTTGGAGAGGAAAAACTTTTCCTTTACCCTTTTAGGTTCAGTGTTTGAGGGCCTGTGAGTTAAACTGACAGATTAGCAAGAGAAAAGACAAAGTACCATATTCCCTTGAGTGGGCGGGAGAACACAGAAAATGTAGCT
Organism: Myotis daubentonii; assembly: GCF_963259705.1. NCBI lineage: Eukaryota > Metazoa > Chordata > Mammalia > Chiroptera > Vespertilionidae > Myotis > Myotis daubentonii. The sequence goes on along the minus strand of NC_081861.1, from coordinate 126,596,171 downwards.
CAGAGAAACAGTGAAAAATTGGGCCTTATTTACCCCCTTAACAAGTGGAGAGAATTAGGATTTCAGGGGACATTAAATGTTGGGAAATGGCTGAGAACTATATGGGGGAAACTAATGGAAGGTAAGGTTTGTTTAACTAAGGTCTGTTCAGTTTCTCATCCTGGTGCTGATTTCTCATCTCTGGAGATAGGAGTCATGCTTTCTCTCTAGAATAGGAAGCCTCCATTAAGGGGGACTTAGGACATGGAATTCTTTTGTAAGTATCTGCTTTGGGGCAGATAAGGGTAGTACAGAGAAAGGCTCTTGTTGCATTTGTTGATTCTCAAATGCCTTCAGGTCAAAATAATTCTTACGCCACAGAGGTATATGCTGGACCCCTTTACTGTGTTCCAGTAAAACTTTATTGAAAAAACAACAACAGGTGGTGGGCTGGTTTTGGCCTGCAGGTTGTAGTTTACTAATCCCTGATGGTAGAGCCTGGTGTGTTGGACAGAGAAAGATATTATTAACTTTTACCCATATACAAATCTAATGATAATATAGGATTGTTCTGACTCGTGGGCATATATCTATCTTGGCTGTGTCTGAACATATAGATTTAGCTAATTGAGACTTAGGATACTCACTTGAGCAGGTCTAGTAGCTGTTCTATTTGCAAAAACTTTGTGAGCAATTTACTACATGATTGAAAATAATAAAAAGGTATTAATTTTTTAAAAAAGATTATATGATCTGGCTACTCTCCTATTCAGTTATGAAGGTGATGTATGAGAGTTGTCTATATTTTTAAGGTAATATTGCCCCTACCCTCAGGAGGATTTGTTGTTTTATGGATTGATTAATCATAGGATGGTTTGGGGTTCTTAATTCTATTGCTGCTCCCTGTTCCATTTATTTACTAAGAAAACATAAATATCGATTTCTTTCTTTAACTCTGCTGGATACAGTACCCACCCAAGTGAGAGGACCATCACAAAGACGCCAGGGAAGTGTTTAGTGTCATTGTGGCTCAATTATGATTTACCTGGGCCTGAGTAGTTTCCTTTTTCAGACTGGAAAAACTGTCCACCTCCAAGATACATGGAGTTGGTGTTTTCAAGAGAGAGGATGGATGGATGGAGCTGGCTTATAATTTGGAACATGCCTTCCTAGAATGTTGTCCATATTGGAGAGAAATGGGGACTGTCTGTTGCACTGAGAGGGTCCTCAGGCAGGGTTAAGGGTGAGAGACCTGAAATCTGTGCATTCCTGTCTTCCAGCTCTTTTAAAATCAAAACTGTGACTTGTACTTGTACTCTCTGATTCATGGGAATGCTTACCCAGCCTCCACCCCAGCATGATGCATGAGCCTGTGAACCACACCCAAAAGCAATTTGCAGAATTAAAGTTTTTGAAGATTCATAGTACATCAGTGTCATTCTTATCGAAGACAATAAAATTAGATTTGTTAGATAACTGCATTGTTATTATTTGTGGGATCCAGATAGCCTCAAAGGATATTAAAGCCTGTTCCTCAGGCTAATTTTCATCAATACCATTAGCTCTGCTTAGGATAATATCTTCAGCCAATCATTTGTTTGGCATTGTGGAAACAGCCATTGCTTTGAAGGATAGCATAATTTATGTACACTCTCCTGAACTTCTGAGTGCTTAAAGCTCATGATTTATGTTTATTAATTATTATAGAACTCATCAGAGAACAAGGCCTTGGTGTGGTTAAGCCTGACTGAAACTTTCAAAGCCATTGCAAACTTAAGAATGTTGCGCTATAAATTGTTTATTAAAGGGCAGTTGATCATCGGTGGTTCCATGGTGTCTTATGTTGGTTAATTTAATAAAAAGGAAAAATATGCTGAGACTTAACTATGTAGAGAAAAAACACAAAGCTGTTTAATTAAGTGATTAAAGAGAAGGCTTTGATGTAATACATGCAATGCATTTGAGAATTTACCTGACTCTCCTAAATAGACAAGTCAGTGGGGATTAGAACAAATGAGCTTTCTGTCTTGCTTTTTGCCGATCGGCTTAATACTAAGTGGCTTTGAAAATTCAGAAGTAAAGCAGTCAACTTAACCAATCTTTAAATCAGTTTGGTCATCTGTTTCAGAGCTCACAGCCAAATAAAGCAGAATTACATTTGGTTCTATTCTTTCCCCAAGTTTTGTGGAAACTTCTGCCCAGGGGGGGGGGTGACTTGAGTTTAAATCATATTGTGTTTTAAATTTTCAGTGGTTTTTTGGAGTTCAATTGTGATATTTTTCCTCTCTCAAAATAATAATCTTCACTTATGAGCTCTGTTATTTCCACAGAAATTAATTGTAATTTTAAAAGCTGTAGCCCTAAGATTTTAGGGCAAGTAATAAACTCCCAAGCAATTAAGATGTGTTGTATATACATGTAAGTTATAGCAAAGAGCAAAACAAAAAAATGTAGCTAAGCCACAGATGCACCAACCCACATGTGCGTGCACACACAAACACACATACATACTCACACTTAATACTGTTCAATTTGGAAAGCATTGTTGAGCACTTACTGTATACTAGGCCCTGTGCCACTAATTGAGGCAGCTCACTGAACAATCTGCCCTCATTGAATTATCTTTGTCAGCCCAGCAAACTATGGCTCTCAGACTATGTTCGGCATGCTGCCTGTATTTGTATCATCCAAAAGCTAAGAACAGATTTTACATTTTTAAATTGTTTAAAGAAATCAAAAGAAGAAGACTATATCATGATACATAAAAGTATATGAGAGTCAATATTTTGTGTCTATAAAATTTTTTAAATATTAAAAAAATTAAATACTTTTTATTTAAAATGTTTAAAATTGATTTTAGAGAGAGGGAGGGAGGGGGAGGGAGGGAGGGAGAGAGAGAGAGAGATAGATAGATAGAGAGAGAGAGAGAGAGAGAGAGAGAGAGAGAGAGAGGAGAAACATTAATCATTTGCCACCCACACCCCGACTGGGGATCAAACCTGCAACCTGGGAATCTGCCCTGACCAGGAATCGAACTTGCCACTGTTTTGATGTACAGATGATGGGCCACACCGGGCTATTTTTCTTTTATTTATTTATTATTGAATTTATTGGGGTGACAATTTTGCTGATCAACTTAATACTAACTGGCTTTGGCTAATCGAATTATGTAGGTTTCAGGTGTACAGTTCTACAAATTTCATCTGTATATTATATTGTGTGTTCACCACCCCAAGTCAAGTTTCCTCCCATCACCATTTATACCTCGCTTTAACTTCTTGTACTTCTCCCCTCCCCTCTTTCCCTTTAGTAATCACCATACTATTGTCTGTGTTTGTAAGGTGGTTGTTTTTGTATGGGTTTTTTTGCTTACACAATGGAATACTACTTGTAAAAAAGAAGGACATCTTACCTTTTACAACCACATGGATAGACCTGAAGAACTTTATGCTAAGTGAAATAAGCCAGCCAGAGAAAGACAAGTACCATATGATCTCACTTATATGTGGAATCTAATGAACAAATTAAACTGACAAACAAAATAGAAACAGACTCATAGATAGAGAACAGACTAACAGCTGTCAAAGGGTAGGGGCATTGCAGGGCTGGTTAAAAAAGTGAAGGGATTAAACAAAAAAATAATTTTTATTTTTCAGTTAGAGCTTACATGTAGTATTACATCATTTAATTCCTTTGCATTTGCATTTAAAATAATTTTTGATGTCAAAACCGGTTTGGCTCAGTGGAAAAGCATCGGCCTGCGGACTGAGAGGTCCCGGGTTCGATTCCAGTCAAGGGCATGTACCTGGATTGCGGGCACATCCCCGGTGGGAGATGTGCAGGAGGCAGCTGATCGATGTTTCTCTCTCATCGATGTTTCTAGCTCTCTATCTCTCTCCCTTCCTCTCTGTAAAAAATCAATAAAATATATTAAAAAAATTTAAAATAATTTTTGATAGATATGTCATTATTGCCATTTTATTTGTATTTTTATTACTTTTTTTCTTCTTTTTTAAAGTTTTTTCCCTTTATTGAATAAGATATTACAAATGTGTCCTTATCCCCCCAATGTCCCCTCATCCCCCCAATCCTGCCCTCACCCTCACCCCCTGTTGTCCACATCCATCACTTATGCTTATATGCATGCATACAAGTCCTTTGGTTTATCTTACCCCCCTCACCCCCACCCTTTAGCATTTCATGTAATACTGTTTTGTTGTTGATGAACTCCTTTAGCTTTTCTTGTCTGGGAAGCTCTTTATCTGACCTTCAAATCACTTTGCCAGGTAGAGTGATCTTGGTTGTAGCTCCTTGCTCCAACTTCATCACTTTAAATCGTTTGTGCCAATCTCGTTTGGCCTGCAAAGTTTCTGTTGAGAAATCAGCTGGAAGTCTTATGGAAGCTCTTTTGTAAATAGCTAACTGTTCTTCTCTTGATGTTTTAAAGATTCTCTTTTTGTCTAACCTTTGGCATTTTAATTATACTGTGTCTTGGTATCTCTTTGGGTTCATCTTGTTTGGAACTCTCTGTGCTTCCTGGACTTGTCAGTCTTTTTCAAAACTTCACCAGGTTAAGGAAGTCTTCTGTTATTATTTTTTCAAATAGGTTTTTAATTTCTTGCTCTTTCTCCTCTCTTTCTGGCACCCCCAGGATGCAAATGTTGGTATGCTTGAAATTGACCTAGAGGCTCCTTAAAGTAATCTCATTTAAAAAAATTCTTTTTCTTTCTTTTTGCTGTTCTGATTTTTTTCTGCTTCCTTATCTTCCAAATTTCTGATTTGATCCTCTGCTGTATCTACTCTACTGTTGATTCTCTTTAAAGTATTCTTCATTTCAGTTATTGTATACTTCATTTCTAACTGGTTCTTTTTTTATGGTTTCTATCTTTGTTTTTATGTTTCCTATCTCTTCGTTGAAGTTCTCACTAAGTTCATCTACTCTTACCCTAAGTTTATTGAGCATCCTTATAATCAGTGTTCTGAACTCTGCATCTGGTAGATTGCTTGTCTTCATTTTGTTTAGTTGTTTTTCTGGAGGATCTCAACCCATGGAGCAGGACTTGTTTCAGCAGGACTCTGGATGAGTGCTGGACGAGTCTGCCTCTTGAGTGTGTCGCTTGTGGAGGTGGTTGGGTGGTGCTGTGGTGTGGTCTGAAGCTGTCCAGAAGCTGTCCACTGGATGAACTGGTTTTGAGGCCTCCTGGGAAATGCATGCCAATGTCAGGCACCACCTGTGCCCTACCTGGAGCCACCTGGCATGAGCTACAAAGCCATGTTCAGATACCTGCTACTTGTGCTGGGTTTGTATGTGCCTGTGAGGGTCCAAGCTGTGAACCAAGGCCAGCTGCTAGAGTCAGGCAAAAGTCCACTTAAGGAGAGGTTCAGGGCATGCCAAGGCCAGATGCTGCTTATTTGAGATGTTTTAGGAAAGTCCGTAGCATGAGCCAAGACAGACCATTTGTATGGAAAAACCACTGGAAATGGCTTGGGTGGGCCTGCAAGTTGGGTGGGGTGGTATCTCAGGGAATCACCAGAGGAGTGAACAGTGCTAGCCAGGTTGATGAAGATTCAGATATAGTGCCTACCTGTCGGCTTTTGGGGAGAATGGCTCATCAAAGGCACTGTGGCCTCTGCCATTACTTCTGTCTGGGAGAAAGCTGCCCCTCCAGCTCTTGCTCTGAAGCCAAATAATTCAATTCCTCCCCGTATATTCCTGACATTTTTTTGAGCTGCTGTCCTAGTGCTGGAGCTTAGAGGGAGTGAGTCCAAGTAAGTACGTGCATAGGCTCTTTAAGAAGATTGCCTAGGGCTCCAGCTGCCCTCCATCTCACTAAACCACAATCCCTGCTGGTTTTTATAGACAGAAACTATGGGGAGTTCTCTTCCTGGCACTAGAACCATAGGCTAGGGACCCTGTGGAGGGGCTGGGACCCCTCGCTCCTCAGGGAAGACCTCTATATATGGGGGTGGGGCCTGCTTTGCAGCTCCTCCTACCAGTCTTCTTTAATTCCCTTGTTGTAGGACTTCCATTCAGCCTGCTATCTGGTGGTTATGAATGATGGTTGTTCTGTAGTTTACTTGTAAGTTTGATGTGATTGTGGGAGGATACAAATTTACCTACTCCACCATCTTGACTGGAAGCCTATAAATTTTTATTGGGACATAGTTACAGCCATTTATGTCCATGTCATCTACAGCTGATTTCCCAGTTACAACAGCAGAGTTAAGAAGTTGTGATAGAGCCCAGCCAGTGTGGTTCAGTGGTTGGGCATTGACCTGTGAACCAGGAGGTCACAGTTCGATTCCTGGTCAAGAGACATGCCCAGGTTTTGGGCTCGATCCCCAGTAGGGGGTATGTAGGAGGAAGCTGATCCATATCCATGCTTTTCTCTCATCTTTTATATTTCTGCTAGAGGCCTGGTGCACGAAATTTGTGCACGGGGGGTTGGGGTTCCCTCAGCCCAGCCTGCACCCACTTCAATTGGGGACCCCTCTCACAATCTGGGACCATTGGCTCCTAACTACTCGCCTGCCTGCCTGATTGCCCCTAACCCCTCTGCCTGCCTGCCTCATCGCCTATAATTGCCTCTGCCCGCCTGCCTAAGCAAGCCCCCAACTGCTCTACCCTGCTGGCCTGATCTCACCCCCAACTGCCTCTGCCTGCCTGATCACCCCTAACTGCCCTGCCTTGCCAGCCTGATCTCACCCCCAACTGCCCTCCCCTGCCATCCTGATCTTGCCTCTGCCTTCCCGTGCTGGCCTGATCTTACTCCCAATAGCCCTTCCCTGCTGGCCTGATCACCCCTAACCTCTCTACCTGCCTGCCTCATCACCCATAATTGCCTCTGCCTGCCTGATCGCCCCTAACTGCCCTCCCCTGCCAGTCTGATCTCACCCCAAACTGCCCTTCTCTGCTGGCCTGATTGCCCCTAACTGCCTCTGCCTGCCTGATCACCCCTAACTGCCCTCCCCTGGTGGCCTGATCTCGCTCTCAGCTGCCCTCCTCTGCCAGCCAATTTGGTTCTGATTGGTCAGTTTCTATGCCAGTCAGCATCAAAAGCTTTGCCTCCTAGACAGCCATTGGCTCCTCACAGTTGACCCAGATTTGGTTCTGATTGGTCAGTTTCTATGCCAGTCAGTGTCAAAAGCTCTGCCTTCTAGGCAGCCATTGGTTCCTTATATTCACCCAGATTTGGTTCTGATTGGTCAGTTTCTATGCCAGCCAGCGTCTCTGGGCCTATCAATGGGGCCTGATCAGAAAGGTGGGGCTGATCAGCAGCCCCGGTGGAGGCCTGGAGAGAAATCAAGGTCCGGCTGTTGGCCAGGCCGGGAGAGTAAGAGAGGCAAGTTCTGATCAACGGTTGCCACAGAGGCTATGGATCAGACACTGCCTCTCTCTCTGCAGGCCTCTCTCCAGGCCTCATCTGCAGTGCCCTAGGCAGTCAGTGCTGGGTCAGGGCACCCACAGTGGCCCCAGTCAGTGCTGGGTCCACGGCAGCCCAGCACTGACTTCTGGTCTGGTTGAGCCTTCGGTCGTAATCGGTCGTTATGACACTGGCTTTTTATTATATAGATCTCTCTTTCTCCCTTCCTCTCTCTGAAATCAATAAAAACATATTTTTAAAAAAGTTATGATAGAGATAATCTTGTCTGCAAAAATGATATTATTTACTATCTAGCCCTTTACAGAAAAAAGTTTGTCCACCCCTGATCTAGATAATTCAACTTCTTCTTTCCCAATTCCTTTATCATTCAAATATCTCTTTCAACTCTTCATTTCACTGTGTAGGTATTAGAAGTAAGCTTTCCACATTTTACAAATGAGGAAACTGAGGACCAGAAAGGTTAAGAAAGTTAAGGTACTGCTGATGCTTTGTAGTCATGATAATGTCAGGTTGTCATAGAATGTTTTTCCTCAGTTCCTTTATACAAATACAGGGAGGCCATGGATCATTTATATATTATGTTCTTTTAGCACCGAGGAGAGTCCTGAACCCAGACTCTATTATTAGTATTTGTCAACTGATTGAAAAAGCTATGTTAAAAATATAGTTTTTTATCTAAGTCAATTTCCTATTTTGTTGGCAATCTTAAGTATAATTTTTTTTTTAAAAAATTGGTATTACCAAGGATTTTAATGGAAACTTTAAAAAGAAATAAGGCATCATCCTTGTGAAACTGTTCTCTCCTTTAATATAAGCAATCTTATCTTTTTAAGAGGATCTTCTCACTTTATCAGGGAGATTGAACATGGATGTTATCATTTTAATTAAACACTTTTCTTATATTTTGGTTCTTGATGATTTATTATAATCATGGAGAAATACTGAAATAAAGGAAGATATTTTTGGTATTCCAAATCTACTACCTTCCAATAATGTTAAGGATCTGTGTCCTTTGTAGTCTTATGAAATTAAATTAACCCCCCCCCACACACACACACTATAAATAAATTACAAATATAGTTTTGGTTATCATCAAGACTAGGTTTCAATGGATTTGAAACATTGCTTCATTTTAAAGAAAGTTCCCTTGGTTCTTACAAAGTCTCTCTCTCTTTCTCCCCATTTTTCTTCTATGGTAAGGTCAGTTAACATGGAAATATGTCATGATGTGAGCAGCATTGAGTGATGTTCTTGGTCATATTTTAGATTATAACTTTTCATATTTTCTGATACAATTGGTGACATTGATCAGAATAGGGTTATCAACTAAATTAATAATTATATGCGTCAATATATATTGGGCATTGATCACTTGCTATGTGCCTGGCACTATGTTCCATGTGGGGAACACAATCGTGATTATGTGGAACAGGCCATTGGCTTAATTTGAGTAGTATGAAAAGGAAGGCTCTCTTAGTTATAAAAATCTCCCATATAATTAGATTTATCCCTTTGGTTAATGAACCATTCTTAAATACAGATATTTCTTCAGGGTTAATGATTCCTATTAGTCACTCACATTTTATTTTAAATTAGTTTGAGGACCCAATGACAGCTAATGGATAAGCTACTTTGCAGGAATAACGTTTTTGATGGGTGAAGAGGGGAAGGGAGATGAATTTGGAGCAGAGTGTATTGCCAAGGAAAGGCCAGTTTGCGTATGATCTGAGAGCAAATGTTATGACACCCAGGGTCTGCTAGGTGTTGGGAGGAATGGATGCAGGAAAGAGAAAGGACAGGAAGGCAAAATTAAGATGGCAAATAGTAGAGGCAACTGTTGATCTTTTCTAGAATCAGCTTTCATAGTGTTTCTTGTGTCCCTTTTCTGAGGTGTGTAAATAGGGTCGCTCAAAAGAATCCTCAGAATTTTTTGGGGGTGTGAATAGCCTGGGTTATCTGGCTCATGCTTAGAGTCTGGCTTTGCTCCAGAAATTTTTCACCGTGCTCCAAGAACCCCGTGGGTATATTTGTCTCCTCATTGATCTCAGAGTTGCTTCAACAGCCTTTCTTTCTCACCATTTTGTGTGGCCTCCTGAAACTGGGCCTATGACCAAAGAGAGTGACATGTCCACAGGGGAGTTCAGGTATTCCATTAAGGGTGCAATGTGGTCTGAGCTCCTCTTTAAGACCCTCCAAACAGGCACCCAACAGTTATTCTAAATCCTTGGAAGAAGTCATGTTTCTACTTCCCTGTGTAGTGTACAGTCAATATTTATTCATCATGTAGTCTGGACCAAGGCATAAAAAGTGCTTTATGTATGTCATCCTGAATCACTGCAGACAACCTTATGAAGTAGGTACTGGTTTTTCCCCTTCAAACTATATCTGATGAAAAGGAGGGTGTGTTAGGATTACATCCAACTACAGCTAATAGAAAACATGTCATACAGTGCCTTAAATAAGGGGTTTATTTTCCTCTTGTCCTGGAGGGGGGAAAAGGCATTTCAGGCCTGATATGGTGGGATTCAGATACCATTAATGCTTCTTTCCAGCATCTTTAGCATGTAGATTGCTCTCTCATGTTTATTGCCTGTTATAACTGCTCTACCCTTGGCATTGCATCAGCATTACAGAGAGGAAGAAGAGGAAAGGCTAAAACAGTGGTTCTCATTTGGGTGTGATTTTGTCCCTAAGAGATATTTGGCAACACCTGGAGACAGTTTTGGTTGTCACAACCTTGGTGTGTGTGTGTGTGTGTGTGTGTGTGTGTGTGTGTGTGTGTGTGTATTGCTACTAGCATCTAGTGTGTAGAAGCCAAAGATGCTGCTAATCTACAGTGCACAGGACAGTGCTCACAACAAGAATTATCTGGTCTGAAATGTCAGTAGTGCTAAGGGAGAGAAACTGGCATAAAGGCAGAAAGCATATGCCAGGCAAGTCTATCCTCTTTGAAAATGGATTCGTGAAAGTGGACCAAAGACTTTGTTGTATGCAATTGGCCTGAATCTCATCCCACAGCCAACTTTAGCTGCAAAGGAAGCTGGGAAATACATCTATTTTTTGTTGGGTCCATTATCACCACAAGCAGGATTTGGGTCTGATAGTAAGGGAAGGAAAGGAGAATGGAGATTGGGTAGACAATAGGCGGTTGTCATGAGCATACTCTTTCCAGAGGTTTGTGTGAATAAGGGATGTGGATACATGCACTGGTTAAGGAAAACTGGAATTTTTTATCAACCACAGTTGGCTAGGAAATATTTTTTGCAGGACATAATATGCAGTCTACTACCTATTAATGCCACTGTTCTCTCAGTATTTGCAGTGGGACTTGCCTTTGCTTCTTGTCCATGTAGCCTCTGAGACAATTGATTTCAGGCCTGCCTCACTAATACTTTTTTACCCTTCAACAAGTCAGTAAACTGTTGATGCTTCATTTCTTTTATTCCAAAAAAAAAAAGGTGATGTGATCACTATTTGCCTTAAAGTGTATATCAGTTAGAGTTTATTCAGGAATAGAGATGCCCTTCTAAGAATATGAAGCAGGAAGATATGTAATATGGGGAATTGCAGGCTTATGCAACCATTGGGAAGGCTGGGGAGTGAAGAGCAGAGTCTGCCAATGATGTCTGCTGCACTAACACAAAAGGGGTCTTCTCAGGAGAATGCCTGGAAGCTTCTGACAAAGTGTAGTATTTGCTGTCTGCAGATGTCTTTGTACCTGTCCCTGGCTACCAACAGTGACTGCTAGTGCTTCTAATTGGCAGAGTCTAACCTGGAACCATGCCCATGGAATTCTGGGAGATGTAGTTCTGAAGCTTCTCAGGGAAGAATAGAGAATGGGGTGGAGTGGGATGATGTGGAATTGACAGCAGATTGGCAGAAGGAGCATTTAAGTTTGAATAAAGACATTTATTTGGCACATTTTGGGAAGAAGAGAACTCTGTTCAGATTTTGGCAATGTTGCTACTAGTATTATTACCTTATTCAACCTCTGTGTCCTTGGAAGATGAATAGGAATTGTTTCTCTGCTCTGGCTCTGTTCAAGTTATGGTGTTGCTAAATAAATAAATAGATAAATAAAAGGATTCAATGACCTGCATAGCTGGTGCAGAAGATAATATATTCTGTGTAGCTTCATAATGCAGTGTGTGTGTGGGGGGGTTGGTCTCAGAGCGTGAGGTTTATAAAACAATGTATAATTCACCAGTATGCCGTGGAAAGACCAGTGCTCAGAAAACAGTTGTGGATGACTCAGCTTGTACATGTCTTTATTTTGGGGGAAACTGTCTGGAGCTCTTTATTTGCTGTAGGTATGTATGCAGCTTGTGGTGAGCTGATAAAATACAATGAGGTATTAAATACAATGAGGAAAATAATAAAACCTTCTTGGAACATGGTAACCTATAGACAGATGCCATATTGTTTGGTGTTGAGGAGAGAGTTGTAATCTCTACTTATCTGGTATCTGGGTCACATCAGGCTTTCAGTGTAACTCATTGGGCTTTGAAGGCAGAATTTGACCTATGCTATATTTGCGTCTCTGGAACAGCAAACCCCATTATAACTGTGTCCTACGGCACTTGTAAAATCCTTTCTGAGTCTTGAGTTTCAGGTGTCTGCTGATATTTAACATTTGAATTATCTCAAAGAAGATGAGGAAAATGTACTGTCTTAATTCTATTTATATTTTGAGTGAGGAAAATTGAAAGGGAATGAAGGAAAAAACTCGTTACCAAGAGCAGTATGTAAAGGTCACTGGTTTAGCTTTGCTGGAAAAATACTCGTTTTTGGGGTTGCCTGGAGTCTTATCTTGGCAAAGCTGGAGGCAAAGCTGGTGATGAGGATTTGTGTGCAAGTGATTTTTGATTTATTCAGCAAGTGCTCTCAAGAGAAACCAGCAAGGGAATGGGTGAAGCCAGACAGGGAAGGGTGAGAGATGGGCAAGGGTGCAATTTCCGGGGAAATCTCAGACACCCTGATCCTTGGGGGAACTCTGGAGCACCAGTTATACCTTGAAGTTTGTCCTGAACTGCAGCAACGGAGCTGCTGGGCATTCATGCTCCTACACAGTCAGTCAGTAGCTGAGGGCTGCTGGTGTGGGGTTGTGTTTGGAGACAGATAAACTCCCAGGGACCTCCGAAGAGTCTCAGATGCTGGCCATTAGAAAGGAGAAAGATCCCAGCTGGCGTGGCTCAGTGGTTGAGTGTCCAGGAGGTCATGGTTCGATTCCCAGTCAGGGCATATGCCCCGGTTGCGGGCTTGATGCCCAGTGTGGGGCATGCAGGAAGCAGCTGATCAATGATTCTCTCTCATCATTGGTGCTTCTATCTCTCTCTCCCTCTCCCTTCCTTTCTGAAATCAATAAAAAATATATTGTAAAAAAAGAAAGGAAAAAGAATATTGATGCTGGGGAGGGGATGTACAGAAGTGATTAAAGGGATCCCAGTAGATTGGGGAAAGCCCCAATAATGTATTTACTCTTCGAGTAAACTGCTCTTTTGTTTTTATGAAACCCAGAATCTGAGGAGAGGAGAGAAGAGAGAAAAATTTTCACTTGCAAATGCAAGGGTTGGAAAACCTTTTCTATAAAGGGCCAGGTAGTAATATTTGAGGCTTTGTTGGCCACAGAGTTTCTGTTCCAACTAGTCAACAGTCAACAACATCATTATGGGTGCAAACGCAGCCATAGATTACATGTAAATGAGTGGGCATGGCAGTGTCACAATAAAGCTTTATAAAAGCAGATGTGACGGAGGGAGGGAGGAATAGATTTGGCCTAGGAGCCATAGTTTGCCTGTTCCTCCTGTGGAGGTTCCTTGTATGTGCCTAAGGTGATTGCTTTATCCATTCTGTATATGCTGCAAAACACAGGGAATAATTAGGATGGCTGTCAAAAGGATGGTTATAATGCATCTTAAATTAGGCTGGACCCCCTACCTCAAGTCTTTCACCATTCACAATTTTGCATGGATAATCTTGCTGAAGTGTGGCTCTTCTCATTTTACTCTTGCTAAAAATATTTAGTTCTCTGTTATCTGTAAAATAAAATCTAGCCTCTTTAGCATGGCATTCGGGAATCCCTGTGATCTAGCTCAAGCAGTTTTTCTGTACTGTTCTCTGCTTCCCGCCCATGTGCTTCCTGGTCCAAGTATAGCAACTACTCACCCTCTCTCCCACATGCCCTTTGTTTCCATCTCCCTGACTTTGCCCCTGCTGCTTCCTCTCCTGGAGTGCCCTTCTGCTCGGCTCTGCAATTTGAAATCCCAACCATTCTATTAAGAGTCAGTTTGGCCCCTGCTCCATTAAGCATTCTCCTCATGTGGAAATAGTCTCTGCTCTGGACTTTGATAACAATAGTGTCTATTTTTATTAAAATCTTTATTTTATTTATGTTATACATATAGTTATTTGCTATATTCACTATAGTTTGTGTGGTTTGTTTTTTTTTTTAGTATTTTAGGGCAGTGACTAACAATTTTTTTGCCCTTCACAGTGGGTTGCATATAGTAGACATTCAGTAAATGTAGTTTTCAGGTGAAGGTTGCATTTCTACATCCTGTGATTATTAATGGTGTAAGTGCTGAAACGCTGACATAAATTTTCTTTTTCCTTTCTGTAGGCAAGAGCTGTTTTGTCCAAAGTTGGCTATCCTGAGTTTATAATGAATGATACTTATGTTAATGAAGACCTCAAAGCAGTAAGTGCTAAATTTACTGTATTTTTTTTCCTGGCAAGTTTTACTGGCCTCATGCCTTTCAACTAACCCAAGTCCAAGCAATTAAACCTGGCGGTGCCAGAAAGCACCAACTTCTTATTCATTCCTTGGCTAGGTATGAGCCTTAATATTCAGGCATATCACAAGATTTAGAACAGATTAAAAATAAAGGAAGTGTCAGAAAGAATGTATAGCTGAGCAGGTACCATAAAGCAAAAACACTTGGATTTGGCCTAATTTAATCGTAAAGGAAATAATGAAACAAATTGAGTATTTTGCAATTAGTGGGCATGCTCTTATGGTGAATGTATATTTGTTGTTAAACAATCTTTATGTGTTTCATTCATATTAAATGACTAGTAATAAATCTGCCAGCTAGGCGTTAACTTCATTAAACTTTGTGAGTGTTTTTGCAAATTAAGTGTGTATATATATATGACTGTAATTTATTGTGACTTGGACTGTATATTTGCAGTAATTTAGTGATGTAGGAATACTAATAATTCTTTTTTATTCCAGTATTTTGGGACATGTATTTTCCAATAGATGTATTCACTACAGGTATTTCTACTCACAACCACTGTTATTTCCTTTTCTTTAAATACTTCTGATAAAGAATTGTGATTCCTTACAAAACCCCTGTCTGTACCATTCACTGGATTTTCTTGTAAAAGTACTTTTTTTAGAATTCTTTAAATAACTGGTTCTGAGGTATAGTTCTTTCCTGAAATTGAGGCTTGACAAGTTGTATATCTGAAAGCAATTCCAGCTTTGTAGATGAATGTCAGAATTTTGCAAGATTATTCAAAAGTGAGAGAAGGCTTTAATTAGAAAGTTTTTCCATTGGGCTCTAAGATATGCCCTTCCAAGTATTGATCTAGTTGTCATGGAGGAAGATAATTATGCTTCACAGTATCACAAAGTTCAGACAACCCATCTTATTCTACATTGTTTTGATGCTGAAAAAACTCACAGTTATTATGATAATTAAAAATACTAATGCACTTGACACATTCGTGTACGTTATCTTTTAAGCATCACAGTGATCCTCTGAAGTACATGGTGCTTAGCCCCGTTTTGCAGAAAAGGAAGTAGAGACTCAAAGAAGTTAAATGATTTCCTCAGTCCACACAGAGTATCAGAGCCAGGACTGAAATCTGGGCCTAGGAAGCTCTGCCTGTAATCTGAAAAGGGGTTCTGCAGGGTCCTTGTCAGGGAGCCGTGCTGGAGGGATAGAGGGGTAGGTTTGAAGAATTGGTGGGAGCTGCTTGCCTAGAGCTGGTTGGAAGGGAGGAGAGAAGAGGGGAGGTCGTATTGTCCAGTGGTTAACAGCACAGGCTTTAGAGTGGTTCTGCCTCTTCCACTTACTAGTTTGGTTTTGTATAGCTTGCATAACTTCATTTAGCTTCCTTTTGGTTATATGGATACTGGAGATAATAATAACCAAGTCTTAGTATTGCTGGGATGACTAAGGGAGATTATATGAATGTAAAAGCACCTACCATAATGACTGGCACATATGTAGGCTCCCTATAAATGGTAGCTGTTACTTTGTGGATTAGTATGAGAACTGTTGCTGCTAAGAAGAACATCATCAGGGCACCAAGTATCATTGCAGGAGAACCTGTACAATTAGATGTGATCGGCAAATATTCCGAGTCAAGGATACAGATAAGAAGGCTTGAGAGGCAATTTGGTGTAGCGGTCTACCGTTTAGTAACTATGTGAACTAGGATCTCTGTGGTTAAGTTTCCTCATGTCAGAATGGAGATAACAATAATCCTTCCCTTATAAAGCTGCTGTGGGGATCAGATAAGTTAACATATTTAAAGTATTTAGAACTGATCCTGGGGCACAATAAGCACAGTATAAGAGTTAGTTATGACATCTTCAGTTTGCACTTATGATACTAAATTATTTTTGTTTGGAAAAGTCATTGTGAATTAACTCATCTACTATCCAGGTATCTCAAATTGATTGAAAAGGCTGTATAAAGGGAACGGTCTCAAGCTTTAATCAAATAAGATAGTATTTAGTCCTCACTCACACTATTTAGTTGATCATGTTTTGTTGACAGTGTGCAGCTGTTTAAAGTCAGTGCCCCACACTTATGGACTCACTGAATCTGGTACCTTTTGTAAAAAGAAACCAGATGCAGTGTTGGGCATTTCCCCTCATTTCTCCAAGGTCTGAATGGAAGCCATTAGATACCAAGATTTGTAAGCACTTTTGTGAAGAAATGGTTTTTGTGTTAACTTGCTGCCAAAGCAGACACAGTTGCCTGGCTGGCATGGCTAGGTGGTTGAGCGTCAACCAGGAGGTCACAGTTCGATGCCCGGGTTCTGGGCTCGGTCCCCAGTGCGGGGCGTGCAGGAGGCAGCTGATCAATGATTCCCTCTCATCATTGATGTTTCTATCTCTTTCTCCCTCTCCCTTCTTCTATGAAATCAATAAATTTTTTTTTTTAAAAAAAAGCAGACACAATTACACCCAAGAGTTTCTAACACTTTAAAAAACAGACAGTGAAAAAAATCCAAATCCATGAAAATAAAATACATTTGTGTTTGGAAACTGATAGAGAAAATGAATAAAATGCAACTTGAAAATAGGTAAAGGATGCTTGCTTGATTTGATAGCAATAGTGTCACTGATGTTAATAGCAAAAGGACTAAAGTACTGCAGGTACACAATGGGACTGTATTTTCAGTTTGGAGAAATACATAGATAAGGACTACTATAGGCCTAAAAGAAATGTCTGGTTATACAAGCTCTGAGCATGAGAGAGGCTTTCACAAATGAAAAACAGCTTAGTTTATTTGACACAAGTGAAGATATGGTTCACCAGGTACAAACGCAAAAGGAAAGAGGATAGACATTAGGTACTGGATTAGATGAAGGTCAAGGAGAAAGGCTGAAAACTGAAATTGGACCTGTGTTGAGATAAGAGCAAATGGGAAAGAACTTAGAGGCAAATGTAAAGAATTAGAGAAAAATTGCCCCCCCCATTTGAGGAAGAGAAGATAAATTGATACTCCCATTTTTTTTCTGAATAATGATCTTTTTGTAGTCTTTGAAAAGAGCAAGAATAAAGGAAATGTCCTTTATGTGAACCCCCAGTAGCATACAGGAAAGCCTACTAATTAGCCAAAAAAGGTAGGTGTCAGTACATTTTCAAATTAGCCTTACTAACTGGTCCTTTATTGATCCTTGGTGGATATAGACGCAAGACTGGTATGATATCAACCTTGGAAAGATTACTGTATCATTAAAAAAAGCCCAGACCACACTAGGTATTTCAGAGAGAGGAGATTTAATACAGGAGATAGTTGGGAAGGCAAAAATCAGGAAGGTGAGGTATACCAGAGATAATAACTTCAGGAAGCTATTACCATCCCTGTATCTAGGGGCACAAAAGGAAGGAAGTGATGGTACCATCATTTAGGAGACCAGAGGAGGAACTGCCATTTTAGCTGGGGCTGTGAGGAGGAGATGAAGATTCTTCTACAGTCGATGTCAGAAAAAGAAAAAGGAGAGAAATAATGAAAGATATCAAACACAGAATTCTTTCCCTTCCTGCCACCTGCTGATTTCCCCCAGTCCCTCCTATTGGCAGGGGGTTAACTGGCAATGGAGCCTGGGAAACATAGTTTTCAGATGCCCAGCCCCAGCATTATAGAACAGAGTAAAAGGGTGGGCATGTATCTGAGAGACAATCAGTAAGCAATCGACACCATTAGGCACTTATTCTTGTGAAAGCCAGCAGAGAATTGTAGTAGGGACTAAAGTCAAAATCACAGCTGACATCTGTTTACTTAGGAGAATTGGACATGGGTAACTTACAAAAAATACATTTTTCAATTGATTTTTAGAGAGAGAGGAAGGGAGAGGGAGAGAAACACAGATGTGAGAGCAAAACATTGATCAGCTGCCTTCTACACGCCCCTTACCAGGGATCAAGCCCTCAACCTGGGCATGTGCCCTGAATGGGTATTGAACCAGTAACCTTTTGGTGTACTGTACAGGATAATGCCAACCAACTGAGCCACACCAGCCAGGGCTGGATATGGGTAAATTTTCAGAAAAGATCAATGTTTCTGGTGAATGATACATCTACACAAATAAAAGAGAAACATGCAAATTGGTATCACTCAGCTATGCCCACCAGCCAATCAGGATGAGCATGCAAATTAACCTAACAAAGATGACGGCTAATTTGCATATGCAGGTGTGGAGCGAAGACTGAAGACACTGAAGACTGAAGACGACTAAAGACTGAAGAGGCTTGCCTTCTCTGCTGTGGTCAGAGCAGAGAAGCCTCCAGGCTTGGCTTCTATGCTGTGGCTGGAGTGAAGGCTGGGTCCCAGGTGCTGGAGGAAAACCGGTGCCGGCAGCCAGGGGAAGGAAGGCCTATTTCATGAATCTCTTCGTACAATGGGCCTCTAGTATATATATATATATATAAACATAAATATACATATAGAGATGTATAGGTATTATGTGAACCCACATAATATTATCTAGAGTGGGTCTTGGTCTGCTCTGGCCAGTGGAGCATATATATATGGTGTGTGTGTGTGTGTGTGTGTGTGTGTGTGTGTGTGTGTGAATAATAATGTATAACTATTTATATGTGTTGTGTGTTTTATGTGTGTATAAACGATAGAGAGTGCTACTGCCACTATGCAAGAGTGAGGTAATATTTAGGTGGAATGCTCCAGAAAGACAGGTTGTTAAAACATTGAAATACCTCTGTACTATTTAGTAGAAGACCAAAATAAAACATTGTGCTCAGCCCTCCCAAGTGATCTCTGGCCACCATGGCCCTGGAGAGCCAAGAGTGGGCATTGGAAGGGGATATCCACCAACCTTCCAGCCAGCCCTCTAACTCCCATGCCCTGGCTTTCATCTAGAGTGCTCCACTGGCCAGAGCAGACCAAGACTTCCCTTTACCCCTGGAGGTGGCAACAGGGCATCTGGTGCCATCTAGTTCCTGTTTGGTGTGCTACCTACTGCTACCTCACCTTTACATGGCTGCTTGTGGGAACTGCATCTTCCGCAGTGTACCGTATATGTAGGTTGTTAAACAGTTTGAATGTAGGTGTGTACACACATGCACACACACTCACACTACTTATGGACAAAGCCATCTAAAAACAATCTTGCATATTACTTTCCTATTTAAATAAGGGAAAACATAAATAAAAAATCTGGATGCATTAAATATTCAGAAAGTTCTTTGTGTGCCTAACCTAAAATCTTTCTTATACATATTTGTATATATCTCTGAGTGTCTTTAAATGGATTTAACATAAACAGAAAGTATTCTAGAATCTATACTTCTATTGACTTATGTAGTGTTTAATCAACATGTACTTAGGGATTCTGCAGAGAAGCTGAACACACGTGCTCTGCCCTTATTACATGTTCTTTGCCTTTGGTGGGGGGATTAGCTTTATTCTGTTTAGTCTGTGGCATTTGATGAGAAATTCAGATTCCCCTAAATTTTATGATCTGGATAGCTATTCTTAGGAAAGGACAGAAGAGCCCCAATTAATTTTGCAAAGGTCGCTCAATTGAAAAGTCAGGCGATGGAATTGATTAAAAGTCATTACCAACTTGACTTAGATTTTCACCAGTAACTAAAAGGACAAGAGGCTGTTCAGCCAACAATTGTCCCTTGCAGAGTTTAAACATTTTTTGAAGATTACAAGTGGTTTTAAAATGTTCATGTGCATTCATTTTTGTTGCTATCTCTACAAGTGGAACTTTCCCAATGGTTGCTGTGTTGCATAGTTGTTTCTTACTCAAGGGCCTGTTAAAATTTTTGAAATTATCAAAGTATTCTCACATGGTGGAAATTTGGGAAATAGAGAAAAGGCATGCAATAGTACCTGTGATATTGGTGCTCGAACATACTAATACGTAATTCCGTTTTAGTGTCTTCTTTCTTTCTATTTTTATAGCTGTAATTGATGTTTATATATAATTTTGTATACTGACCTTTATTATTTTGCCCTTGTCTTCTGTAGCCTTCATTACCATTATTTTAACAGCTGTATATTTTAAGTAAACTAAACTGTACCATGATTTATTTAGTCAGTGCTTCTCTTACCATAATTCTTACCTTTTCCTCCTTCTTCCCTGTACCCCTTCTGTTAAATCACTGGTTTTCTTAGTAAGACTAATGAAAATAACATTGAAGTAGGAACCTAATGATTTGGACCGTATGGCTTTGCCAAGTTGCGTAATTTCTCTAACTGTGTCCCATCTATCACAAGGTAATAACTGCGGCTGACCTCTTCCTACCCCCACACTTAACCTGTCTCACAGGAAAAAGTAAAATTTGTCTCTTATCACCTGTAACTTCCATTAAATAAATGGAATAGACCAACTAAACCAGGCTAAGAAACAGCAAATACTATGCATTTCATAAAACAGATTTTAAATTGTTCTTCTAAACATAGATGATAAGCTGTTGACAAATTGTAATTACTTACTTCTGAGTTTTGGTCCTCATGGTTATTTTCATGGATGTGGTAGGACCTTATTTACTTAAAAGTATTTTTAGCCATGGGACTCTTCTTTAGGAAACATTTGGTTGGTTTTTCTTTTGATATCTGTAGAACAACCCGAACGTCAAGTTTCTTCTCTCAGATGAACAGGATAATCTCGCAAATAGCAAACTCTTCTAAAAGTAACAACTGACTCCACTGATATTACCAAAAATGCTAACATTTTTTAAAAAATATGTTTTTATTGATTTTTTTTAGAGAGAGAGGAAGGGAGGGGGGAGAGAGAGAGAAACATCAATCAGTTGCCTCCCATATGCACCCACCCACAACCTGGGCATGTGCCCTGACCAGGAATTGAACCAGTGACCCTTTGGTGCACAGGATGTAGCTCCAACCAAATGACCCACCCGGCCAGGGCAAAAAGTTAATATTTTTGACAGAAATAACTTTGGGAGAATTTCCTGGAAATTGTTCTGAACCCAAGAATGTATCTGAATTTTCTGTTACAGTCATATTCTGAGAGTTCTGGCAGAACTATCTTGGGAACAAAACGGAAAAAAGCTAAGGGTTGAATAGTGGACACAATTTTTAAACTGGGAATGCATTAGGATTATTAGATGAGGTTGCTTCCTAAAACAAGGCACTTACTGTGTTTCTTCTAAGACTGAGTACAAATACCTACCTTAAAATACAATTGATTATAAGATTTCCTTTTAATATGAAGAATCGCAAACATTGGGAAAGTATGTAAAATCATATTTTGAACAAATAGCTTTAACAAACATTAAACATATTGCCATATTTTTATACATGCACACACATATTTTAAATGAATAAAACAGATATATTGGAAATTGTTTGTGCACTTGTCATTGACCTAATGTCCTTCTCCCCTGCCTTCTTCTTCCCTAGGTATAAACACTATTTTGAATTCAGTGTTTATCATTCCCATGCATTTCTTTATGCTTTTGCTAAAGATAGGTTCATATCTATAAGCAACATGCATTATTGTTTTACATGTTATAAAATTTTAAATTCTTTCATACATATAACTTGTCTTACTCAGCATTACTTTTCAGATGATTTCATATTCATGCATACAGACCATTTGCTTAAACTGCCATATTGTTTTCCATTATGTGATTATACCACAATTTATTTATTTATCAGCTACCCCCATAAGATGACTGATGGAGGGACAATTTAAAGTCATTTCTTTATAACTGGTTGGTCAAGTAGAACACCAAGGATGCCAGAATTTGGTATTTTCATTACTGCCTTTCCTACCTGTGCTTTTAGTTATTTTACGCCTTTCTATTTTGGCCTGGTCCCCTGAAAAGACTAAGCTGAATCACTAACAAGTTACTCTACAGACATAATGGGTACCCACTATATGTTAGGGTAGAGATAAGCCTAAGCCAGATATTGGCCAACAAATAGGCCGCTGTCAAGTCTATAATCATGAAGTTGTAAATATACATTCATATCTGTACTGTAATCCCCGTGGGTTTTCTGTACATTCACTTGCTGCACTTTAATTTTTACCTATAAAAGAGTTTCATGGTTTAAATTTACAAAATATAACAACTAATAAGGATTTAATTACTCTTAGTTATTTGCTTATTACAATGTATATTTTTCTTGTTTTATTTGATACAATATTATATTTTAAGACCAAAGCATTAGAGATCATTAAAACCATAGCTTTTGCTTTTACACAGATATTATTTACAATGTTTTAGCTAAATACTGCTAATTTTATGTAGAGAGTGCCTATGGAATTGAAACTGCCATTTTCCTTCCAAAAAAGAAAAAGGAACTCAAGAATCAATTATGTCTGTTTCCCTATTTTATTAGACAACATTGTTGTGAGCCAACAACTTCTTGTTTTTCTATGCAAGCTGTAATCTATGACTTGCCTCTGTAATTGCATTAATTTTTGGTGACCAGTACATTTTTGGGTGTTAATAGATAAATTCTATTAATAATTAAATTGTCCTTGTGACTCAATTGTGCTTGTGGTGGAAAATAAGTCTCTGAATAGCTTTCATTTTTTTTCCTTCATGAGCAAATGTCCAATACAGTAAATTAGATTGAACATTTGACTAAAACAGTCATCTATAAGCTAAATGAGGTTTCAGTTGACAAAACTGAATGTTATTAGAAGAACCTATGTGACAAATAAATAAGGTACACATTTTAGAAAAGTTCAAAGAATCATGTGGGCCAAGAAATTTCAAACCTATGATAATATGTTCTGTAAGGGTTAAAATAGATTTTTCAATTATAAAGCAAAGGAAACATATTGTGAATTATTGCAGCTTGCCTTGTTCTTCTTTTTTTTCCTTCTGTGATGCAGAAATGACCATATTGATTTTTGTGCTTTTTATTTTAAAAGAAAATCACTGAGATGAAATTTTCATGGCTTTGTGAATACTTTGTTAACTGATGATGGCTGAGAGGCTGTGAAGAGGGCAGCTTCTCTGTTGATCACTCATTTGTGCACTGAAGTCTTTTTTTTCAGAGCCATCTCTTATCTGCACTTAGAACAATGATCCTTATGGTTTGTTTTATTCAGATCAAGTTTTCAGAATCTGACTACTTTGGCAACGTCCTGCAAACGCGCAAGTATTTAGCACAGTCTGATTTCTTCTGGCTGAGGAAAGCTGTTCCAAAAACAGAGTGAGTAAAAAAAAAAATAAGTGAAATAGATAAATAATGTTGGTGGGAAAAGGAGTTTCTTTGGACCAGACTTTGTAATTTCCCTCAAGTCAGAGTAACTGGCTTGCCAGTTATCTTGCTTTAGCAAAATCTGTGTCATGTTTTGGCAACTCTTATTTCTGCTATTATATGAATCACTTGTTCAGTTTAATTATGGCTCCTTCACTCCTAGCATCAACACATATCAAAATAAGGCTTATTAGAGTTTATCAGGATGCCAGCATTTAAAGCATTTCTAGATCTTGTTATATGTATATTATATATATATACATATATATGTGAATATTATATATATATGAATATATATGGATATATATGAATATATGTATATATTTCATATATGTATATATGAAATAAATTTCTGAATGTCACATTCAGGTAGAAACTTTTAAAGATCTCAAAGAACAAATATTAAAAACATAAAGTATGATTACAAATGTAGAAGTAATTGTATAATTAGTAAGTAACTAGAGGATATTTGATGAGATAATGAGTGCCACAGAACTGATAGCTCTGTTATTTCCTTCCAATAGTAGTTATGATTTAGCCTCCTTCTTTTCAGTTGCCTATAGGTACTGTCCCTGAAGATAAAAAAGTTTCCTTAGGAACTTTTGGGCTAGGGCTAGCCTTGATATTTTCCCCCTAACAAAATGTGTGTGATGATGATGATGACAGCAGGTAACAATTATGTGCTTATAGTATGTCAGGAAGTGCTGCACATGTTTTAATTCATTTTATCCTCTTGTCAATTCTGTGAGGTCTAGGTACTACTTATTATCCCCATTTTACAAATGAATAAGAGGCTTACAATTGAGACATTCTTCTGCTCAGGTTTAGATGACATTTTGTTCATTCTTGCTAGCACTTGTGACTCTGATCTGCTAAGGTCCACTTCTCCAATGTGTTTATCTCTCTGTTCTCCAGATTGGATCATTTCTATTGCTCTAGCTTCAAATTCACTGATTCCTTCTTGCATATTCTCAGATTTGCTGTTGACTCATCTAACACATTTTTCATTTTGATTATTGGACTTTTCTTTCCATATGGATGCCTTTTATAGTCTGTTTCTCTGTTGTGATTCTTTATTTATTGAACCATTATCATCATATTTTCCATTAATTCTTTGAATATAGCTTATTTTATTTCTTTGAATTAATTTATAATGGCTTCTTTCAAGTTTTTGTCTGCTAAACCCAACAACTGGGCTCATTTAGAGTCAGTTTTTATTGATTGCTTTTTATTTGGCTTTATATTTTTTCTTTGCATAGCATATTTTTGTCATGTTGAAAATGACATTTTATTTTTTTTAATCTTCATTGTTGAAAGGGTGAAAATGACATTTAATATATTCTAGCAAATGTGGGTTCTGATATTTCTGAGACTTTTTAAAAAGTAATGTTCCTGGACTTACACTACAGAATCTGTGTCCTCTATAGTATGCAGCTGTGGATGTCTCTGCTTATTTTTTAAATTCTTTTTAATTTTATTTATTAGCCCAGTGGTTCTCAACCTTCCTAATGCCGCGACCCTTTAATACCTCATGTTGTGGTGACCCCCAACCATAAAATTATTTTCATTGCTACTTCATAACTGTAATTTTGCTACTGTTAGGAGTCGTAATGTAAATATCTGATATGCAGGATATATTTTCATTGTTACAAATTGAACATAATTAAAGCATAGTGATTAATCACAAAAAACAATATGTAATTATATATGTGTTTTCCGATGGTCTTAGGCAACCCCTGTGAAAGGGTTGTTTAACCCCAAAGGGGTCACAACCCACAGGTTGGCGACCCACAGGTTGAGAACCACTGTATTAGCCTCACTTCCTAGAGTTTGTCCCTGTATCTGCATAGTTTAGTGCTCAGGGGATCAGGACTGAGCTTTACGCAAACACTTCTAGCCTGTAGGGCTTTTACCCTCTGCCAGTTGGTCTGTGGTAGGAGTTGGGAGTGCATTCAAAGTTACAACCTGCCTTAGATTTTACTTCCCACTGGACACTCTCTGCTGTCCCCTCTATATGTTCCTGGTTTCCCAGTCAGCCAGGGATGTGTGGCGAGCTTATCTCACCCTTCTACGACTCTTAGTTCCAGGATCTTACTTTTAAATTTCTGGCTGGTCCATTGCTCTGCCCAATGAGAATTATAATTTCAGGCTATCAAAGCTATGGGTTGTCTTCATTTATTTTTTAACAAGTTCAACAATTTGAGCTGACATAGCTGCAAGTTTTCACCTCCACTCCTAATTGAGTCCACCCCCTGTGGCAAAAAGCTGCTGATTGTTCAGCCAGCCCTATCCTGAGAAAAGTTCTCATGGACTGAGCTGGGAGGGATGGGAGCAGTGCCCGGCTAGGCTATAGACTTCTGTTCTACTTACTTCCAGCTCTAGCAGTTTTCCCTAAATTAAACCTTTTTTTTTCCAATTTGCTGTTTGCCTTTGATCAATTTCCAGAGCCCTAAAATGGTTGTTTGTTAACAACTTTGTCCAAGCGATTTTTGTGGAAAGGATTTGTTGACCTTCTCATACATCATAGCTGGAAGCCTGGTTCCATGCCCACCTTTTTTGAATGGCTCACTTTTTAAACCTGTCTTATATTCTGGCCTCCAGATTTTTGGCTGGCTCTTTTTATGCTCTCTGGGTCTCTTATTATTTTTCCTTCCAACTCCCTACTCTATTCTGGCCTCTAGACACTCTACGTTCTATACCATCCCTTGCCTTAAACTGGGATTACTGCCTTTCCCTCATAGCCATGATTTCCATCTAGCCATTCCTGCCTTCTGCCATTCAAACCTTCCTATAACACGCACCCACGCAGTTAGTGAAAACTTTGACTTCAGGAGTAGGCCTAAAGCTGAATCACTCCCCTACCCATCCCTGATGCCAATCAAAAGCACAAAGGAAGAGAGCAGAAAGCTTTAGAACTTCTTTGGAAATGACAGATAACTGGTTTAAAGCCATCTGCTCCACTGCCCTTGGTTCTCTCCTCTCATCATAGTATTGTTTAGTCTATCCTACTTCATTCCCAACCTAAATAATTCAATAGTAATTTCACCTTTAGGGTTCTAAAATTAGCTTCTCAAATCCAATGACTTCAGCAAATGGTTTCCAATATCCCAATGAGCATCTGCATATAGTATGGTAGTCACAGATCTGTGAATATCATCCTGCCCTTTCAGATCTACTTCAGATCAATCCAAACTCTTTTTTTTCCAACTTGTGGAAAATGCAAGGCTCTTACGAGTATTTCTGTGAAACTTCTGGGTCTTCTCAGAGACTCTTCTGTATTGGAGATGCTGCCAAGTTAATTGTTCAGTTTCAAAATGACATTGTTCATTTGGGTGTGTAGCAAAGGCTGGGTTGCTATTTGAAAAACTCCTATCTATGTCATTTTTAACATCATCCTAAAATACTGATGGGCTGTCAGATTCTAAAAGCCTTGACTATTTCTAATTTTTTGCTGGCTGACTTTGTGCGCTTAGAAAAACAGTGATTTGCATAAGTTTTATTCTCTATCACAAATAACTATTTCAGAAGGACATTAAATTGGTTAATGTTTCTGGAAAGTTCTCCAGGAATGAAAATCAGCACAATGCTAGCAAATCTTATTTTCTCTGATATATGTCTATTTCAGGGAAAGCAACATTAAGGAATTTAAGGTCCTTTTTACATGATAAGGTGATGCGATAGTTAATTTTTTAAAAGAAATTTTGGGCTGGTCCTTTTCTGGTGTGGTAGATAATTTTAGCTTTATGATACTCATTGGCTTTAATAGATATCTTTTAGGCCTAAAAATTCATGAGTTAATCAAGTGAGGACGATTGTGGAGTATCTCCACTACACTGGTTTACTTAGTTCAGCACATCATGATTATATTTCTATAAAGCCCTGAAATAACATTTTGCTTCTTTGTGGGTATAGGAGATAAATACCCTTTATCTTTCATTCTCATGGAAACCATTTTTGCTGCACTAATGTACATTAAGAAGTTTCTAATGTGATGATAAATGTCAGCAAGAATGGAATTAATTGGGTGGTCATCCCTGAAGGTACATATTTAGTGTTGGTTCTCAGAATTGTCACTTCATCATCTTGCTTAAAAATAGGGAATTTACTTCATTTCTCAGCTTGAATCAAAAGTAATTTCTTTCCCCCAGGATCCCCCTTCTTTGACAGAAATGATTTTAAGCTAGCTTCCCTATTAACTCATTCTCACTCTACCGTGACCAAACATGACTGGATTTTCTTTCTCTAGGTTCTGAAAAAATGTGTAAAAATACATCAAATGTCTACACAAATTATGGTCCTGTGCCGAATTTTTATTTGCAAAAGCATTATCTATAACATGGAATGGGAAGGATATAATCTACAGGATATTAGAAATAAAGCAGTAAATACTCCATGATTTTTCCATTCTATACTCCTTAGACTATCATTATGAGTTGATAGGTAAAATATAAAACTCTAGCTTCATGCACATCTATTTTATAGGGTTCATATAAATCAGGGTGCCAATGTCCTTTCCTTTAGATTATTGTATTTCAGTATTATGGTCCTTTTATATATCCCATTGTCCAGTTTAATTTTATTTCCATGTATTTTTGGATTTGAAATTTATATGAGACCTCTTCCCTCCTTATCCACGAAATCATTACCCAAACATAGCATAGAGGAACACCCTAAAGACATAGGAAGGAAAATTTAAAGCACATGAATGACATTTTTTATTTATCCAAATAAATTTATACATAGCAATAAATTCATTTAAATAGATTTAGTGATCTTCTGCTTAGCACATACCACTTGGACAATAGTCTTAGCCCATAAGGAACTTAAAATCTTGTTGGGAGATAAGTTATGCAAACTCAAATGCCTTCAGGGCCCATGAGTTAACAAATGGTGGCCTAGACAGGTGTAAATGGTAGGGAATGGAGTGTACTATGGAGCACTAGTGATCATACATCTCATTTTAAGGGATTCCAATTTAGTACCTTTTAAAACCACCGTGTTGGACAAATGAAACGTTTTTATGGAAAAATTCAACCTATTAGGTAGCACTTAGTCTCTGGACAGCCAACTTTTCAGTATTTCAATGATCTAATGTTGTATAACAAGCCACCCTAAAGTTTAGAGGGTTAAAACAACAGTAATTGTTTATTCTCTCTTGTGGCTCTGGAGGTCATTAGGTCTAGCTGGGTGGTTCTTGCTCATGGTCTTTCATGTAAGTCACAGTCAGATAGTGACTGAGACTGGAGTCACATGAAAGACTTCCTCTCTTGGATCTAGTGGTTGATGCAGGCTGTTGGCTGGAATGCCTGCTGCAGCTCTCTGTGAGTACTGGGCTTCTTTATAGCATGCTGATTGAGCAAGAAACTTCAAAGAGCAAGTTTCCTAAGAAGGAGAGAGTGAGGGAGGGCAGCACATGTGGTCACCTGATGGGGGAGAGGGGTTGTATCATCTTTAACTGCCTAGCATTGGAAGTCACATGGTGTCATTGTCCACTGCAGTGTATGTTTTAGAAGTGAGTCACCAAGGCTAACCCATAATCAAGAGGAGAGGAGCTTAGATTTCACCTCTTAATAGGAGTGTAAAAAAAATTACAGATTAGAACTAGCAGGTAGCCTTATATTAGAGAATAATAAAACTAAATATATAATAAACTTGGATGTAATAAGGGTGATATAGAAAATATTTAACAGCGTGGGCACTGACCAATCTATATATATAAAAGCCAAGCTACCGAATGACCAGTCACTATGATGCACATTGCGGTGACCAACCGGCCTGATTGGGGCCCCAGTCAGCTCCCCTCAACCTTCTGTGGCCCCTCCCCCCAGCCAGCCCCACCCCTGATCAGCTCCCCCGATCCTGATCAGGGGCGGGGCTGGCCAACCTCCCACAGCCCCTCCTCCTGGCCAGCCCCACCCCCGATTGGCGCCCCCATCCTGATCAGGGTTGGGACCGGCTGGCCAACCTCCCACATCCCCTTCTCCCCCACCCCTGCCAGCCCGGCCCTGATTGGCCCCTATTGGGGCGGGTGGCCTGACCCCACCTATGCACGAATTTGTGCACCAGGCCTCTAGTAAGAAATATAGCATCCACAACTGATATGACCTCTGGCTATATTCAGGGCTCTAAACATGCCCTAGAATCAGCAAGAGCTCTGTGAGGTCAGGAAAACTGAAGTCATGTATCTGAAATAAGATGTTTTAGGTATTCTTGCTGAAGCTTCAGAGCACCCATGTGGTTATTTGATTTCTTTGTTTTGTCCATCTTTTTTTTTTAAAAGATTTTTTTAAAAAAATATATTTTATTGATTTTTTACAGAGAGGAAGGGAGAGGGATACAGAGTCAGAAACATTGATGAGAGAGAAACATCAATCAGCTGCCTCCTGCACACTCCCTACTGGGTATGTGCCCACAACCAAGGTACATGCCCTTGACCAGAATCGAGCCTGGGACCCTTGAGTCCACAGGCCGACACTCTACCCACTTAGCCAAACCAGTTAGGGCTGTTTTGTCCACCTTGATCCATCATCAGTTAGAAACATTTTCTTTGCATGGCTCTTACCCTAATATTCTGAAAGTTTATTCTTTGCAAAAGGGAGAGGAGTTGTGAGATATGGGAAGAGAAGGGGTGAGCTCTAGGAATACACTTAATCTTTTAAATATATTATAGTTCAGTCCAATGTTATTTAAAAGACAAGTTGAGATACACCTGGATTCTCCCTCTCTTGACCCAAAAAGCAGATATACAAATGATTGGGTCTTTGGGTAGTGTATTATTTTTATGTTACTGCTGTAATACATTACCACAACTGTAGCAACTCAAAATCACAAATGCATTATTTCACAGTTCTGTAGGTTAGAAGGGTGGGTTGGCTTGGCTGGTTTCTCAGCTCCAGGTTTTGCAAGGCTGAAATTAAGGTGTCAGCTAGGCAGGCCCTTAGCAGGAGGCTCTGGGAAGAAGCCTCTTCCAAGCTCATCAACTGTTGGCAGAATCCAGTTTCTTGTGGTTGTAGAACTAAGGTCCCTCCTTCCTTCATGACGGTTAGCTGGGAGCCACTCTTCACTCGAGCTCTCTCTCTGGTCCTTGCACATGGCCCCTGCATCTCAGAGCCAGAAACAGTGTGTGGAATCCTTTTCACTCTTGGATTCTCTGGACTTCTGATTGTGTAGCATCTCTTCTGACTTCCTCCTCTTCCGTGTTGTATCTCTCAGATTCCAGTTAGAGAAGGTTTAATGCTCTTAAGAGCCCATGTGATTCAAATGGGAACACACGGAAAATCCAGGATAGCCTCCCTATTTTCAGGTCCTTAAACTTAATTACTCTGCAGTCCTCTTTGCCATGTGATGTAACATATTCACAGTTTCCAGGGATTAGTATGTAGATATCTTTTTGGGAACCATAATTCTACCTACTTATAGATAGCAACAAATAAAGGTGCTTTCATATCCACTTATTTACTCAGGAAAATAGTCCAGTCAGTAACTTTGTGTTAATCATTAAGACCTTTTGAAATACGAATCTTAAAGTTGAATGAAAAGAATATACACTTATGGAAGAGAGTATAGGTTTCAATTTTGACAAGAGAAGGGAAACTTTCTTACTTGATATCCAATAATATCTCCAGTATACTATAATACTTAAGAGAACTGGTTTGAAGTTCAGACTGACCAGACTTTGTACAAGCATATAATGCTTATAAATTTCATTGTCTTCATTTGTGTAATGAGCTAATAATTGTTATAGTTGCTATGGGGAAAAACCTATCAATAGGAAGTGCTGAGGACATAGTAATTGCTCAATGAATATTAGTTAATAATAATAATAATAATAATAATAATAATAATAATAATAGAATGACATATACATGGACTTCTTTATAGATGGGGAAAAGGTATGGGTGGGCCAACAAGAATCATCACTTAGATTTCCTACTAGTTTCAGATTACTGACATACATAAGTATTCTATTAAACATAAATTAGTAAAATGATTGTTCTGAAAAGGAATTTATATTAAGCAATTTAGCGTCAAACAAATTGCTTTGTTTTAATCATAAAGGGGATTGGCTGAAACTCACAGCCATCTGAGTCAAGGGTTGGCAAACTATGGCTTGTGGTTAAATCTTGCCTGCTGCCTGTTTTTGTATGGCTCATGAGAAATTCTTAGAGAGAAATGTTTGTAGTTGATTTGATGATGCAAAGCACAAACTTTGAACCCCAATTAGGCAAAATGTTGTTCTGCACCAAAAGAATTTCATTCTTTTTAATAGTCCTGTATTACCAAAAATTGTACATGATTATTATGTTTTGAATTTCATTAAAGATTTGTGGAAAAATTTCTCACTATAGCAGTATCTATATAACATCCTTGATTTTGCCTCGTTGTCTGCAAAATACCTACATGTTTACCATCTGACTCTTCACAGAAAAATTTTTTTTTCCAGAGTTCTAATTTAAGTGGGGTGTAGATTCTTCATAGGTGGAAGGTACTCCCAAGATCTTCTAATGCAACCTTAATTTCATAGCTAAAGCTGAACCTCAGAAAGTAGGCGACTATTCCACCACAACCTAGCTAGTTGGTGATAGTGGCAGAACGAGTCAATCGATCTTTTGGTGGTTAAATCAGTAAACTTTCCACCAGAGTAGGCAGATACTCTGGGTAGCATGGTTGTACTTTATTAATCTTTCTTTACATGGACCCCTGTGTTAACACTATTCCAATTTTTTTTTTTTAATGAGGAAAGGTCAGAGGTTACGCCGCATAGTAACTCAGCTGTCCCATGGGCCCATTAAACAGGGCCTGGCAAACATCAGCTTGTTGCCATGTTTCCATCTGCAGGGAGAGCCCGTTAGAGTCTAGGATTTCTCATTAAACTGTTTCAGAAGCACTGGTGCTGACTTTCTCTGTAGTTAGCAACAGCGAATAAACAGGCATGTTAATATATTCTCATTGAACCATGTTCAGTTTAGGATGAGATTGTTTATTGAGCAGAACAATAGCCCTAAATTGAAACGATAATTTCCCCACTTGCCTCATATCCCCATTGTTCCCTGGTTAACATTGCATTTGTTCTTGCTGCTCTCCTGCCTGGATAATGATGATCACTTGGTGATATTTGTTTCTCTTGCTACAGGTGGTTTACAAATCCAACGACTGTCAATGCTTTCTATAGTGCATCTACCAACCAAATCCGTGAGTACTCGGCTTCTCTTCTCCTTGTTAATCTGGTACAAAATGGAAGGAACTTTTCTAGGACTATGATTAAGGGTAGGGCATTTTTTAGTTTTGCCCCAAAAGTGACCAGGTATTTTGGTGAAAGAAATTTGTTTCCATACCCATATGCCAAATTTTCCTCACTCCTTTCACCTTACAAGTTCTTTAAAGCTTTATATCACCATTGAGTGAAAAACTCCCAACTACAATAAATAAAAATACAATGAAGTTAGCCATGAAAAGAAACAAGCTTCCATTTTTCTCTCAGAATGGTCTTACTGATTTTGTCTATACCATTTTGTTTATTTTTAGGATTGAGCAAAAAAACAAGCAGATAACACTGGGTAGATTATAGAACCTGAGGGGACTATATAGTAGAGGCCCGGTACACGAAATTGTGCACATAGCGGGGGTACCTCAGCCCAGCCTGCTCCCGCTTGCAGTCTAGGAGCCCTCGGACATCCTTAGAGCTGCCTTGGAGGTGGGAGAGGCTCCCACCACCACCGCTGCATTCACCAGCCATGAGCCCGGCTCAGGGCTTCTGGCTGAGCAGCGCTCCCCCTGTGCGAACGCACTGACCACCAGGGGGCACCTCCTGCATTGAGTGTCTGCCCCCTGGTGGTCAGTGCAGATCATAGTACTGGTCGTTCCACTGTTCAGTCTATTTGCATATTAGCCTTTTATTATATAGAATAAGAAAAGTTTGGAAATGTTCTGATTAACCCTAGGATGCAAAGGCTTGAGTTTCTTTTATTTACATGCTGTGGATATATGTAATTATAAATGCCATGATAAGTTTAAAAATTATTAAAGATCAGATTGGCACAAATTAAAAATCTGACAGCACCAAGTGTTGGCACCCAGGACGGACAGTCACTGCTGGTGAAAGTAGAAATTGGTTCACTCACTTTGCAGAGCAATTTGGCAACATAGAAAGACAAAGTTGTGCATGCATCTCTCTGACCATCATTTGCGCTCTTGGCATGTGACCTAGTGCTGTGATTCTCAAAATGTGGTCCTGGGACAACAGCAAGAACATCATGGGGGAACTTGTTCACAAACCCTGGGCACAGGGTTCAGAAATCTCTTTTATTAAGCTCTCTTGGTGACTCTAACATAGTTTGAGAACTACTGCCCTAAAGAAGTCTCATATAGTAAGCCCCATGTGAGAATGCTCATAACAGTATTGTTTATAATAGCAGGAAAAGGGGAATAAGCTATGTGTCCCTCCACAGGAAAATGAATTAAATGTGGCATGTTTACACAAAGGAATGCCACATAGCAGTGAACAATGAGTGACCTAGAGCAGTCAGTGATGGCGAACCTTTTGAACTCGGTGTGTCAGCATTTTGAAAAACCCTAATTTAACTCTGGTGCCGTGTCACATATAGAAATTTTTTGATCTTTGCAACCATAGTAAAACAAAGATTTATATTTTTGATATTTATTTTATACATTTAAATGCCATTTAACAAAGAAAAATCAACCAAAAAAATGAGTTCGCGCGTCACCTCTGACACGCGTGTCATAGGTTCGCCATCACTCACCTAGAGTGACATGTGTTAACATGGATGAGCCTCATAGATATTCTATTGTGTGGTGGAAAAAACAACTTGGGAAAATATATTGAGTATGTTGCTATATAAATGAGGTTCAGAAGCATGCAGGACAATTCTATTTGACATTCATGAGAATGACAAATGGTGAGTTCAGGTTGGTGGTTACCTGTTATGGAGAAGGTGGTTCTCTTCTGCTTGAGCCCTTACACGTTTCTCATACCCCTGCCCCCCTCCTATACCTCTTCTGGTATCCATCTTCCCTCCCTTGCTTGGCAATAACATCTAATCTCATGGTTTTAAGCATCTCTCTATGCTGTTTATTGAATGTGGGGGATGGAATTTATAAAGACTAGCCACTCTTGACCATGCCCCCATACCTATAATCACCTCCTCTCTGGCATCCCTGCTTCTGTCCTTATCCCCCTTCAATCTATTCTAAATATAATATTGCAGTATTTTAAGATGTTTTACAATCACCTCATTTTCCTCCTTTGCTCAGAACCCGTTATCAGCTTCCTCGCTTATTTAGATTAAGAGCCAAGCTACTTGCAATGGCCAGGGGCCTCTTTCCAGGCTGCCTTTATCCCTATCTGTTCCAGCCACATTGGCTTCCTTCCTGTTCCTAAAGCATGAGACCCTTCCCTCCTGGCATTTATACTCTGGGCTCTCTTTGAGTAGGAAAACTTCCCTAAGTGCTCTGTATGGTTCACACTCCCAATTCCTTCAAATATTTGCTCAAATGCTACCTTTTCAGTGAGGCATCCTGCATGCTCACAGTACACCCTTCATGCTGGCCCTCATCTGGACAGGACTCCTTGGCCACAGAGGACAGACAGCCCTGAGGCTGTGGTCTCCTGCTCCCAGCGGGCACATCTCCTTAGAGTCGTCCTCATGTGGCCACACTTGGGAATGGCAGTCTCTGCAGGACTGGTCCGAGAGGGTAGTAAACAGAAGGAAAACAAGCAGATGGTGGTAATTTGGATTTTTACATCAATTTATGTAATCAAATCAGTTAAATATTTTGAATGTCACTCCTTACTGTACAAGTATTCACTATTATCATGAAAATACCATTGCTTTCTTCCCCCCAGCTTTATGGAGATATAATTGACAAATAAAAATTGTCTGAATTTAAAATGTACAACATGATGTTTTAATATAGCTCCAAGTTGAAAACTATGCTGCATATGGAAATTTATGATATTAGGGCTATCAATTTAAACATTATAGTAATATGAAGTATATTTATATAATATGAATGATAATATTACTTGAAATAACCTATTGGGCAATAGAAAATTCTGTAGATTATCCACTTTAAAAGAAAATGTTTTATGTAATATTTGGTACATGCTAAATAATATATGGAACATGCTAGAACATATGAAGTTATAGAGGATATAAGAAAACATATGATAAATATATGCCTGTGAATCCACCACCCAACCAAGAACTGGAACATTCCCAATATTATTGCATCTGTTCATGCTCCTCCCCATCCTATTCCTCTGCCACACCATAGAGGTAACCATTATTCTGATTTGTGTGTTTATCATGTTCTTGCGTTTTTGTTTTAATAAATTTTAAATAATTGAAGTATCCCTAAACAATATATTCATTTTTGTTTATGTTGTAGCATAGTAAGAATGATATGCAATCTTAAGCAGTTGTGTTTTTTCAATTAGTATGTTTTTAAGATTCATCCATGTAGCATGTGGCAGTAGTTTATTTCATTTTCACTGCCATATAATATTCCATTGTGTGACTGTATCCCAGATTACTTATTTGTTTTACAGATCTTTTCTGTTGAGAGACCTATGTGTTTCCCCCTATATTTTTGCTATTATGAACAGCACTGCTCAGTATATTCTCATACAAGTCCCCTAAAAAAGTGTTTGGAGTCTATACTAGGGATGGAATTACTGGCTTGTAGGGTATGTAAATACTCAACTTTACTAGATAACACCAAATGTTTTCCAAAGTGAGTGTTCCAGACTACAGAAGTGTTTTCATCAACTATCATTATAACCATTTCTTAGCATTGGTAGACTTAATTTTTACCAATATAGTGAATGTAATAGATCAGCCGTTATGCAAGAAAAGGCATTGAGATAGACTATTCACTAATGTTTCCATACTCACTTTCCAATGTCAGTGGATGCTTTTACTGCTCCTTTGAAGATTTAAGTAAGTCTCATAATAATTCTGTCTCCAAGATTAACCCCTGCTCAGCCTTTTTCTTGTCTGGGAAGAACCGATCCTATCAGAGGTTTACTGAAGAAGCAGCCATTTTAGGGTAACCCAGTGGTTTCTGGAAAGCTCATGAGCAGAAAGGGTTTGGAATGAACAATTTGAAGTGGTATTTTAATTAAGAGATTCAGCTGTTCCTATTTTCCTAATGACCAGTGTTTGCTCTCATTGTAAATTACATTCCCAGGCAAGATGACAAGGAATCCTTTGGGCGATTTTTTTCTCTCTCCTTTCTGATTTTTCTGGACTACAAATTAAGACAGGTGGAGTACCTCCTTATACATTTCCCCACTGGGTTTCCTGGGACACCCCAGCCCCAACTGCCTTCTTTTTGCTTCACTGAAGAAATGAAAAATTGAGGTGATTTTCTGAAATGAACATCTTTATTGATTAGGGCCTGATTCTGACAGCATGTGGCCATCTGTTTAATTGGGTTTCACATCTAAGATGTAACTATACTTAGTAACGTGATTTATGAGGATTTCATTCAGTTCCCATTATCATTTTCTGATTTATGCCAGTTAAGTCTGCTTCTGCGTACAGTAGAGACCTGAGTAGAAAATAGAGAAACGAAAAACCTATAGTTTGTTGTTGTTTTTTTTTTTGTTGTTTGTTTGTTTGTTTTTGCAAATCCACACCTTTGTATGAAACACTATGATTTGTGACTGTCTTTCAATGTTAGATATTTTGCAGGGTAGATATAGTTCCTTATTTTTCTACCCTTGTCAAGCTGGGTAGCAATGTCCTCAGATACAGAATAGTAAGATAGTAATGGTTTAAGTCTGCTCAAGGAGGAGTTATGCTCAGGAACTGTTGCAGAATTTAATTATACTTGAACTGATAAGGTGGTTTAAGTAGAACACAAGGAGCTGAGGTGATTGGTGCCCAAGCTTGTGCTTCTCTAACTTTGTGGTAACAGCAAAACTGATCTACTTAGTTTGAGTAGGGCAGTGGTCGGCAAACAGTGGCTCGCGAGCCACATGCAGCTCTTTGGCCCCTTGAGTGTGGCTCTTCCTAAGCCTTAGGAGTATCCTAATTAAGTTAATAACAATGTACCTACCTATATAGTTTAAGTTTAAAAAATTAGACTCTCAAAAGAAATTTCAATCGTTGTACTGTTGATATTTGGCTCTGTTGACTAATGAGTTTGCTGACCACTGGGTAGGGAAATAGCGAGAACCTCAATGGGAGACCTTGAGTTCCACTGATTTAGTTTTGACTTTGGTCAAGGTATTTTTCCTTCCTTGCCCCTATTTTCTTCATCTGCTACATGTTGAGATTACCTAGTCCACAGAGTCTTGGGTAAGGATTTAATGAGATGAATTTGAAAAGTACCAGTACATTGCCAAGGTTAGGGTTTATATATCTACTAGAGGCCTGGTGCACTGGTGGGGTCCTTTGGCCTGGCCAGCAGGGATCAGTGGACCTCCGTGCCACCGCATCCCGGCCTTATCCGCCAGCTTGTTGGGCTCCAGCCCACTGTCTGCGTTGACCCTGCACAGCATGAAGTAGTGCAGGAAGCGGTAGGCAGCCGGGGAGGAGCCCGAGGCCGGGCAGGGCACAGTGCCGCACCACTCCCACTCATCCTGGCCCAGGTGCGTCTGCTTCCACTGCTGATCAGGTGCGCAGGGGGAGTGTCCATGGAAGAGGCTCATGCCGCTGCAGCTGTGTTTGCCAGCCGTCAGCCCAGCATCTGGTACCCGTCTATCAGCTGAGCGGTGCTCCCTCTGTGGGAGCCCACTGACCACCAGGGGGCAGCTCCTGCATTGAGCATCTACCTCCCTGGTGGTCAGTGCGTGTCATAGCTACCAGTGGTCGTCCAGTCGTTTAGGCTTTTATATATATAGATGACTGGTATGCCAGTAATCCCCAGGAGAGCCAGTCCATCACAGACTAGACAGCAAGATATGAAAATGTTGGAGGGACATATTTTGGACTTTTGATCTTAAAATATTTTATAAATTACAACAATATTTTTACATACTGAAAAAAAATACAACCAATTTGGAAAAGTGTTTGGCAGTTTGTTGATATCTCCTGTAACACAGAAATTCCATTTTTGATGATGGATCCTTATGCTCACGATGAGACATGTAACACAAATGTTCATTGCAGCTTTATTCATAATGGCAAAAACCTGGAAAGAACTTAATGTCCATCAACAGAAGACTAGGTAAATAAATTGGTATGTTAATACAATTGAATATTATATAGCAAAGAAAATGAGCAAATGGCTTCATTCTACAGTATGTAAGAATGCCACTGTCTTAATGCTGAATGAAACACTGCATTGTTCCATTCATAAAGTTCGGGAACAAGCAAATGAATCTGTGATCTAAGTGGCAAAAGTGAAAATAATGGCTCTCTGTGTTGGGGTGTTGGCTGGGAAGAGGCACAAGAAACATTATCTTGATCTGGGAGGTAGTTGCACAGGTGAGTCCTACTATTAAATGTATGCCTTTACTGTATGTATGTCATACCTCAACATAAACAATGACACCCTCATTTTCCCATAAAATTATTTGGAACAGCATATAGCATGCATAGACATTTTGGGTTAATAACAGGTTACCTCAGGGCCAAGCCTCCAGAGGCATAGACTAGGGATCAGCAAACTTTCTCTAAAGGCCCAGGTAGTACATATTTTTGTTTTTGTGAGCCATGTGGTCTCTGTTGCAAAATCTCAACTTTGCCATTGCAATTGCAGACAGTTCATAAACAAGTGAGCATGCTGTGTCCAGTAAAACTATTTACATACACTGTAGTTTGCCCACCCCTATTGTAGAGCACTGTTGGAGGATGGGAGCCAGGAGGCTTGACGAGTGTTCTGACCCAGCTTTTAAACTTGGATCTAATCAGGTGGTGGTACTGGAACTCTGTTGGAGGGTGGTAGAGTGAACAGCTCACCTTTGGGATTTCCATTTATACTTATACTAGAGGCCCGGTGCACAAAAATTTGTGCACTCGGGGGGAAGGGGGGTCCCTCAGCCCGGCCTGTGCACTCTCGCAGTCTGGGACCCCTCGGGAGATAACGCCCTGCTAGCTTAGGCCTGCTCCCGGGTGGCAGAGGGCAGGCCCAATCCCTAGGTGGAGCCCCTGGTCGGGCTCAGAGCAGGGCCGATTGGGGAGTTGAGGCGCCGCCCCCTGTCATGCACAGAGCAGGGCCCATCAGGGGGATTGGGGAGTTCCCCCCTGTCACGCACAGAGCAGGGCCCATCAGGGGGTTGAGGAGCTCCCCCCTGTCACTCACAGAGTAGGGGCGATAGGGGAGCTGGGGCACCGCCTCCTGTCACACACAGAGCAGGGCGGATCAGGGGGTTGGGGCGCCACCCTCTATCACCCACAGAGCAGGGCCGATCAGGGGGTTGGGGCGCTGCCACTGTCACACTCAGGGCAGGGCCGATGGGGAGGTTATGGCTCTACCCCATCATACACAGAGTAGGGCCCGTGGGGGGGATGGGGTTGGGGCGCCTCCCTCTATCACCCACAGAGCAGGGCCGATCAGGGGGTTGGGGTGCCGCCACTGTCACACCCAAGGCAGGGCCGATGGGGAATTTATGGCTCTACCCCGTCACACACAGAGCAGGGCCCGTGGGGTGGGGGGGTTGGGGCGCCGCACCCTGTCACACACAGAGCCGCAGGGCAATCAGGGGGTTGGGGAGCTCCCCCGTATCAGGCACAGAGCAGGGCTGATCAGGAGGTTGGGGCACCTTCCCCTGTCACGAACAGAGCAGGGCCGATAGGGAGGTTGTGGCCCCACCCCTTGTCACACACAGAGCCGCAGGGCGATCAGGGGGTTTGGGCACTGCCCCCTGTCATGCTGATCCTGGTGCCGGGAGGCCTCGCTGCTCCACTGATCCCGGTGCTGGGAGGCATATTACCCTTTAACTATATAGGATAGAGGCCTGGTGCATGTGTGGGGGCCGGCTGGTTTGCCCTGAAGAGTGTCCTGGATCAGGGTGGGGGTCCCCACTGGAGTGCCTGGCCAGCCTGGGTGAGGGGATGATGGCTGTTTGCAGCTGGTCACACACCCTTCAGGGTGGGGGTCCTCACTGGGGTGCCTGGCCAGTCTGGGTGAGGGGCTGAGGGCTGTTTTCAGGCTGGCGGGTGATGGAAGCTCCCAACCGCTCGTTTTTTTCTTTTCTTTTTTTATTCTGGGCCAACTTTTAGCTCTGAGGCTCCAGCTCTTAGGCCTCCGCTCCTGAAAGCAGGTATCTGGTTTGTTTTGGTTCTATAATCGAAACTCTGTATCAACTCGAGCTCTGAGATCCCAGGCTCGCTGAAAGCAGGTTTCTGGGGTTTTGTTTAGCTTCTATATTTGTTACAGTGTTTCTTAAACTGCAGGCTCAGAGGCCGGCAAGGCAGGCGGGGAACGTTGGAGTCCTCCGTCACTGAAGCAAGCAAGCCTCATGTTAGTTTCAAGCTGCCTGGCTGCCGGCCGCCATCTTGTCTGGCAGTTAATTTGCATATCTTGCTGATTAGCCAATGGGAAGGGTAGCGGTTGTATACCAATTACCATGTTTCTCTTTTATTAGATAGGATGGATGGATTGGTCTTTAGACTAAAATCCATTTCATATATTCAATATCAAAGCATATCTGCAAAGTGCCTCATTTCAGTTTATTTTCATATGCCTCAAATCATATTAAGGAATTATTTTAAGCCAATAAAACCTTGGCTTGTAAACAGGCAAGGCCTGAGGGCTAAAACCAATGATGTTATTATCTTTGCTGTTATACACAAGGGATTTGGTTTCCTCAGTTTAATCACAGATATTCTGCTAAAGAAAATAAGCCTTTGTCCAGAGGCTGGGCTTATGCTAGCATCAAACTATAGAATTAATCCTGAAATCAAACATTTATTTTGCTGTTAAGGAAAAAAACTATGTTTCAAGCTGGGAGAATTTCTCGTACTTCGTTGACTCTGCCTAAAACCACAAAGTGGAATTAAATTCCTGAATTCACTTGCTGCTGTTTTTTTGGGGGGGACATTTTGGGAATAGTCTTTCATAGTTTCGAAGCTAGAAGGAAGGAAACTTGAAATGGTCACCTGATCCAAACTTCTCATTATCTAGAAGAGATCCTGACACTTAGAGCAACTCTTAGTAATTTTTCCAGTTATTCACTTAATATTTATAGAGACCCCAGTGATTCTTACCTCCTGGTATTCATGCCCCAGTGTAGCCCTCTCCCACACTGAATAATTCTGACCTCTGTAAACAGTAGGATATTATAGAAATGACAGAGGATGACTTCTGAGGCTAGGTCATAAAAGACATTGTGGCTTCTGCTTTGCTCTCTTGGTCACTCTTGGGAAGCCAGCAACCATGTCATGAAGGCACTCAAGAAGCAAGGTTGTGGGTCACCTGCTACAACTATTTTAAGACGCTCTTGTCCTGATGCAGTCGAGGACTCTGGAAGTCCTCATACAGCCCCTGTCTCTGAGGCCTGACCAACGAGGCAGCCAAGATTGACATTCTGGGTAGTGCCACCAGAGGACAAGGGTACTCTCAAGTGGAAAGCCCTGCAGTCTCATGGCATTCCTGTTAATTTGGTTAGTCCCAGAACCAATGCCAGGAGGGACCCATTTGCCACCTGTAGGGCACTTGTTTTTAGATAGTAGAGGACTGAACAGGTTTGCTGCAGGGCTGGTTGCAGAAAGCATGGCCTGATTATCAGGGTCAATTAAAGAGGTACGGTGTGAGTAGGTCACTCACATGAAATGAGCAACCTGGATGTAAGCCAGACTGAGGAGAGCATCAGGGAGGTGGAAAAGAGCCATACTGTTGGGAACAGGAAGTCAGGGAGCAATCTCACTAATTTATCTTGATGGTTACAATCTCACACATCCTCCCTTGAAAAAAAAATCAGTTGTCTTTTGTCCTTATTTTAAAAGTAGTTAATATTTATTGTAGAAAATAATGTTTTGTGGATAAGTCTTTGTGCAACTCTGAGACTCTTTTTTAAAGGGCAAATTCCTAGATGTGGAGGAATTGCTGAGTCAAACATTATGCCCAGTTTAGGGATTTTAAAATACGGTATACCTGACTTCTCTTGAGAAAAGTGGTACTATTTTCAGAGAAGAGAGGTGCTAGTTCCCACCTGGTGCTAGTGGGAGTGGATTTCTTGTGATA
Organism: Myotis daubentonii; assembly: GCF_963259705.1. Lineage (NCBI taxonomy): Eukaryota > Metazoa > Chordata > Mammalia > Chiroptera > Vespertilionidae > Myotis > Myotis daubentonii. The sequence continues at coordinate 126,553,695 of NC_081861.1, read as the reverse complement.
CCCTGGGAAAAAGAATTTTCTGATATTCACATGGGAGGATGGGATAGTCCCATTCCCCTTTATCCTGCCATAGAAGAAGTGTAGCTGGGGCTTCAGCAGAGCTAAAATCAGAGCCAGGGTCCAGAGTTTCCTTTCCATGTTAGAGCAGAGTCCAATCCAGTATCAGGCTAGCTTAGCTTGTGTTTCCGCGCAGCAGTCCATCATTGTATTGCATGTGGGGTCTACAGGTCCATGGCTATGGAGGAAACACGTGTGAATGCAATGAAGCCCAGAGCAAGCCAAGAGCACAAGAGAGAACTACTTTGTTTAGGAGATTATGTATTCCCAAATTTTCACGTGCTTACAGTGGCCACACCTATTCTGGCCAGTGATCTCTGTTCCCAGGTGTGACCAATGGGCAATACTTGCCCTAGCCACCCCAATTTATCTGTGCATGCATTCATCTCCACTTTGTTGGACCCCTCCCCACAGTGACCTGCAGGGAATAGGCCATTGGTTCCCTGAGGAGTGCAAAGTTGTAGCTTCCTGATTAAGCTGCCCACATGACAGGCCTACAGTGTCTGGCCTTCCCTTTGCTCCTTTCCTATCTGTCTGTCTATCTATCTATCTATCTATCTATCTATCTATCTATCTATCTATCATCTATCTATCTATCTAAAAGGCTAATATGCTAAGTGTCTGTCCTACTAGTCACTATAACATGTACTGACCACCAGGGGGCAGACGCTCAATGCAGGAGCTGCCGTGATGCACACTGGCCATTTACATAGAAACAGCACTGTGTACCTGGCGCCCACAAAGCAACACTCACCTTACCCCAAGTGAGACACAGGCCCCGCCACCACCCCAGAGTGACACTCCACCAAATTGCAGCCGAAGCTGCTGAGACCCCATGGCACAAAATGTGATCCACAGCCCAGCCCAGTCCAGAAACGGTGGCTGTGGGCACTGGGTAATGATGTCACATAGCATCGCCTGGCTTCCTCTCCCTAGCAACTAGCCTCCTTGGAGTTTCTTCAGTCCAGGAAAATGACTTGTTTTATAGCCAGGTGGAAACATTTTACACTTTAACCAAATGTCTGTGAAGTGTTTTCCCATGCCTCATCTCATTTGATCCTCACAGAAGTCCTGGAGTAGGTAGATAGGAGACTTGGTGGAATACTATTTTCTTTTCATTAGCCGGAAGACAGAGATTTAGAAAGCTTAGAAACTTGACCCGACTGATAAGAAGTAAGAAATGTTGGACCTTGTGAATGACTTAAGGTTTTCTCACTGCCCAGAATATAGTCAAACACTGCTGCAGTTAAATATTTTACCCTTTGTTCTCCCTGTGTGATCTACAATAATAATCTGCTTCATGTTGATATTTACTGCTGTGTTGCTGACAATTACCTGAAAGAGAAGTTGGGGTGCTTCACTGGGCTGGAAAAAGTTTAACTAAATCAGAAAAAAGGTCTAAGTAAACAAGTTTATTCTATATCTATAAAAGGCTAAGTTGACTTGCACATGCACGATACATATAAAGCTCTCGCTGGCACCAATTGCACGCGTGTTTTGATCTGTCATTGTTGATCATGAATTTGGTTGACACTTCTATTATAGAGAAAGGGCAAATAGCGATATTAAAATATTTCTTCTAATTAATTTCCTTTCAATGTGCACAAATTCATGTACCAGGCCACTAGTTATTAATAACTAGCTAATTACAGTGGTATCAGTACCAGTTTATATTTCCTCTAACAATAGGAGAGATGGATTTCTTTTACCAAATATACATCGTAAAGATATTATTGAAGGAGATGGATAAAGAGACTCAGTTTTTTGGTCTAATTGATATGGGAGAAAATGTTAGTCATATTTTTATTCTTGAGACCATTATCTCATACCCAGATACAAATCATGAACCTACCCAAGTATTTATTGAGAATCTGCTGCTTTCGCAGGCCTAGGCTGGACATCACTGCCTCTAGTGTCAGTTTTGAATACCTAGGACAGCGATTATGTGTATGAAAGGAATTGTTGGAATATGAGTAGAATATGAGATACTGAGCTTCAAGTAGGAGGAACATTTTGTTTTCTCCGTCAGGTGTTGAACTATAGCAACAGTTCTCAAAGTGTGGTCCCTGGGTCAGCAGTATCAGCATTACTTGTGATAAATGAGCATTACCTGGCACTACCCCTGAACTGCCAAATCTGAAACTTCAGGGGTGGGCCCAGTAATCCATGTTTTAATATTTTAACTATCAAAGTTCTGCTAGATGATCAAGTTTGAGAAGCACTGAGCTATAAAAATGCAGCAAATTCAAAAGAGGTACAGCTTGTTTGGGTAAAGGGAGAGGAACTAACTCATTCTGGTTTGCCTGGGACTGTCCCAATTTTAGCACTGAAATGCCACATCCCAGGAGCCCCTTCAGTCCTGGGCAAACAGAGTGGTTAGTCACCCTGGGAAAGAAGATGAGGTTCTCTTTGTTGCAGCCCAAAGGTAATTATGGCAGAAAAAGAATAGAAGGGACAGAAAAGAAGGTTTCAAGATGGAAGGCAGATTTTAGAAGCTGCTTTCTGCTTATCAGTTCTAGGCTGATAGATGTGGTGACAGGAGGTTACCTGCAGGAAGCCAGCAGATGGCTAAGGCATCTTGCTGAATCCCTTGATATGAGTCACAGCTGTTAGAACTGGATACTTTCTGGAAAGGAGAAGGTTGGTATTCACCAAACTACTGCAAGATGCCAAATGAAAAAAAAAAAAGCCACTATTAATCTTAGAGTGATGATAATGAAGCCCCCATATAGCAAAAAACATAACCAAAAGTGCTTTGTAATTGCAGCGATTTTCATGTCCCAACTGATGGCCCCCTAGATTCTAGAAGAATGGTATCCAGTTTATCTGATTGCAAGAACTAATCCTGAATAAGATGTAATAATCATTCTTTCTTAGAGTGAGCATTAGTCCTCGATATTCCAAGGCAGGTGCAATTAAAGCTATTTTTGTCTTTTTATACAGTCATAATTTTTAAGTCATGTAAAGTCTCATTTTTGAAAGAATAGTCTGCAAATTATAATAAAAATAGCTAATTGTATGTTACAAGCATGATGTTGAGGAGTGGTTAAGAAAGGAGAAGGAGACAGGAGGGCTGATTTACATACATCAGCTAAGTTAACTATAAGCAGTTCCCTGTTTTTACTAGACCAACGATTCTGAAAATTTTGCACATTAGACTTGCCTGGGGAGCTTTTAAAACATGCTGATGCTCAGAGCTCCATCCTAGAAATTGTGGCTTAATAGATCTGGGCATAGGTAGCCATTATGATCACTTTGACATGTATTTTACAGATCTTTTAGGTGCACTTACTTGCATACAGGGTGGAGCAAAAGTAGGTTTACAGCTGTTCATATGGCTGATAATACAATAATTAATATATAATACAGGAATAAACTCTTTCACATACTCACAACTGTAAACCTACCTTTGCCCCACCTGTATATTCATACTGATAGGATATTTATTTAAAATATATAAATGATATTTATATATATGTGCCTTGCTTTATTCCAACAATATGTCTTGGATTTTTTCCGTGCTAGACTGTTGAGCCCTGTGTCTTTCTTTTCATTTGCTGCATAGCAATCCATAATGTAGTTATACATAATTGTCATTCCCCTCCTGATGGACATTTATTTTGTTATACACTTTTCTCAATTACAGCAACACAGCAATGTGCAGGCTTAGCCATGACTCCACAGTGCACATTGGGCTGTGGTTCTTGAAGTATAGTCTCTGGACCAGCAGCATCAGCATCGTGAAGGAGTTTGTTAGAGATGCAAATTCTTTTCTTTTAAAAAATATATTTTATTGATTTTTTACAGAGAGGGAGGGAGAGGGATAGAGAGTTAGAAACATCGCTGAGAGAGAAACATCGATCAGCTGCCCCCTGCACACTCCCTACTGGGGATGTGCCCACAACTAAGGTACATGTCCTTGACCGGAATCGAACCTGGGACCCTTCAGTCCGCAGGCCGACGCTCTGTCCACTGAGCCCAACCAGTCAGGGCGAGATGCAAATTCTTATCTTCCTCTCTGGACCTACTGATTCAGAAACTCTGAGGATGGGGCCCAGCAATATGCACATAGATATGTAAGATATATGTGTGTACATATACAGTCAGTTCTGTTATAATGTGACATGTGTTCCTAAACAGCACTATGCAGTGCAAAATTATACAATAAAATCCACAAGGGTTATGGGAAAAAGGGGTTAGGGACACAACAATCAAAAACTTTGTCGGCGACACACAAAAAAGCTAGGAGCCTAATAAAAATAATAGCACAGTTTTGCACATGTTAAATGGGTAAATACATAGATGCTGCAGTAAGTATGGCACTTTCCCTAGGAAAGACCTGAAGTTTGCTTGTGGAAGTGGGCCCTGGAGGACTTGCAGCTTGTGAGTTATTGTATAGTGGTAGAAGGAGGGTTATCTGATATTGGAAGGACAGTTTTAATATGAGATGTGAGTGGGTGTGGCTTCTAACACACAGTGAATGGAGGTAGCTGGTCCATCCATGTTGGGATGTGTGCATTTTGTGTATTCCTATGCGGTTCATTTGGGTGCAGTTTTCTGCCTTCATCGAGCATTTCTTGTGAAGGAAATGGCACATAAGCAGATGTGAAATTGGAGTTATGCCCCAGTTTTCCCCCTAATATATCAGACATGGTGGAACAAATTTGCCTTTTCAGTATGAGTGTTATAGCAGAACTGACTGTGTGCATTTATATGTGCTACACATAAAAGGACCCCATACATGACTGAGTGCTATTTTTTTTCACTTATCTTCTTTACTTAATAACATCTCTTCATGCTTTTTCTAAAGCAGGGTGGGGAACCTTTTTTCTGCCAAGGGCCATTTGGATATTTATAACATCCTGACGGGCCATACAAAATGATCCACTTAAAAATTAGCCTGCTATATTTGGTCAAACATTTCATTAATTCACCCCTAATGCCTTCACAGGGCCAGACCAAATGATTTCATGGGCCTTATATGGCCCGAGGGCTGGATTTTCCCATTCCTGCTCTATAGTTACTAATTTTTTAAATGGTATTTAAAGTATTAAGAGATGACTAAATTGCTCTCCAAATGCTTGCAACAATTTCACTCCCACCAACACACTTCCTACACCCTGGCCAATATTGCTTATTATTAAATTTATTAATTTGTGCCAACCCAATAGTTAAATTTCTCTTTCATCTCCCTCCCTATTTCATCTCTCTCATATTCATACACATATTATGTGTGTGGATGTGTGTACACATTTACACTGTGAGGAATGCCTCCCACAAATACACTGATAGAAAAAGGAGCAGGTTTAAACGTGTGAAATGTGGTGAGGCAGTGCTGAAATGGGGAAGAAAGGAAATGCAATGGAGATGCAAGAAAACATAAGAAAAGCCTATTAAAAGGGGCAAGAGAAAGAATTCCCTTTCCTTTTATTTAATTACTAGAGGCCCAGTGCAAGAAATTCGTGCAAGAGTAGGCCTTTGCAGCCCCGGCTTTGTCCAGAAGGTTGTCCGGATGGTCATTCCGCTGTTCAGCCATTTGGTTGATTTGCATATTATGCTTTTATTATTATAGATCTTTTACTTCTACCTTTGCTAAATACAACTTACCCAGTTATGAGATAAGATATTGAGTTGACCCTGTTGGGATTCAATCTATCATTCTTGCCAGTCGACATCTCCAAAAATGCCGCTTAAACTGTTAATCCATTCACTTCAGCAGAACAGCTGTAAGGTCATCAGATTCTTCTGTTGATCAGTATTGGGTTCCATGGCCCCCACAAGCTGGAAAGATACAGCTGATCAGGGGGCTGTGATGGCCACCACCTGTGAGTATGGGGCCTCTATCTAACAGCTAAAGTGGCAAAATGGAGGCTCATGGAGTGTTAGATGTTTTCCTGTAAAGAGATTGGCAGTGGGCTAAATGCTTCCAGCTGGGCACACTTCCAAGCAGGAAAGCCAGAATGATTTAATAATTAAATCACATTTGCTTATGATCATTGTTCTTATTAGGAAATAGCATTGCTTTGATCATAGATTTTGTGAGATGGAATCAACACTAATAAAAGAGAAAAATGGTAATTGGCATACGAGCTACTCTTTTCATTGGCTAATCAGGGCTATATGCAAATTAACTGCCAACTAAGATTGGCAGTTAACTGCCAACAAGATGGCGGCTAATTTGCATATGTAGGCACAATGCAGGGAGGCGAAAGGGAAAGCAGGAAGAAGCTCCCTGCCACTGACAGTGATCGGAAACCCAGGGGGGAGCTAAGAGCTGGGGGGCAGGGCAAAGGCGGCCCTGGGGCCGCCTTTGCCCTGCCCCCCAGCCATGATCGGAAAATTAGGTTCCTTTTCCGCCCTGGCCAGTGATAGCAGGAAGTAGGGGTGGAGCCAGCGATGGGAGCTGGGCACGGTCGAAGCTGGCAGTCCCAGGAGCTAGGGGTCCCTTGCCTGGGCCTAAAGCAAAGCCCACGATCACGGGGCCGCTGCAGCTGCGGGTCCCCGCTGCCTGGTCTGGACGCCTAGGCCAGAGGCGTTAGGCCTGGGCAGGGGCGGAGCGGGAGATTGCGGGGAGCTGGGGATCCCCTGCCCAGGCCTGACACCTCTGCCAGAGGCCTCAGGTCTGGTCAAGGGGCCGATCCGGTGATTGGTGATCGGAGGGTGATGAGGGTCAACTCCTCTGGCCGAGGCATCAGGCCTGGGCGGGGGGCTGAGCCGGGGATTGGGGGGATATGATGGTCCCCTTGCCCAGGCTTGAAGCCTGGGTCAGAGGCGTCAGGCTTGGGCGGGGGATGGAGCAAGCGATCAGAGGGAGATGGGGGTCCCCTGCCCAGGCATGATTCCTGGGCCAGAGGCCTCAGGCCTGGGCGGCGGCCAGAGCCAGTGATCCGGGGGAGATGGGGGTCCCCTGTCTAAGCCTGACACCTCTGGCAGAGGCGTTAGGCCTGGGCAAGGGGCCGATCAGGCGATCGGAGGGTGATGGGGGTCTACGCCTCTGGCCGAGGCATCAGGCCTGGGCAAGGGGCAGAGCCAGCAATCGGAGGGGTCTGGGGGTCCCCTGCCCAGGCCTGACGCCTGGGCCAGAGGCATCAGGCCTGGGCTGGGGGCAGAACCAGTGATGGGGGGAAATGAGGGTCTCCTGCCCAGGCCTGACACCTCTCTCTGAGGCGTCAGGCCTGGGCAAGGGGCCGATCCTGCGATTGGAGGGTGATGGGTGTCAATGCCTGAGGGCTCCCAGTATGTGAGAGGGGGCAGACTGGGCCTGAGGGACACTCCCCCCCCCCCCACACCCAGTGCACGAATTTCGTGCACCGGGCCCCTAGTTTTCTTATAAAAACTGTGGTTTGTACATATAGAAATCAGAATGAGTTACTAAAAGTAATCACCAGCAGAAAGGATGGACTATTGATACAAAGATGTAAAAGATATGAAAGGAAATGTAGAGATTATGAAGGTTAATATGATGTTACCCTTCAAAGTCAGAAAGCAACAGGAAGAGAGAACTGCTAGCTGGAACCATCTCTGTTTTGCAATTAGGGTTTTGCACCTTGAAATCTCAAACTATGGCATTATTAAGAAGATATAAAGACTTTACATACCTACAAGTTACATAAAATTAACATTTCATTTCTAAATTAAGAACTTGAGCCCGGCCAGCTTGGATCAGTGGTTGAGTACTGACCTATGAACCAGGAGGTTATGGTTCAATTCCCGGTCAGGGCCCATGCCCGGGTAGCAGGCTCCATCCCCAGCGGAGGGTGTACAAGAGGCAGCCGATCGATGATCCCCTCTCATCATTGATGTTTCTATCTCTCTCCTTCCCCCCTTCCTCTCTGAAATCAATAAAAATATATTTTTTAAAAAAGGACTTGATTTCCTACCCTCATTTCTCATAGTCTGCTGCCATGGAGAGGAGGTAGCAAGAATGTTGAGAGGGACAGAGAGAAGAGAAAGCATTTTATCTTATAAAAGAGCTTTCAGTCTCAAGGGGCTTTGAACAGTGGCTCTGGAGCAGGCAAGGACATCGAAGGAGGCATATCTCTCTTTCTCTTTTTGTTACTATTCTTTGTATTCCCTGTTGTGATGACTTGTAAGTGCAGCTCCTGGGATCAACTTGGGGTGCTAAATTTAGTAGTGAGCTGCAATGGCAAAGTGAAGCATTTCTCCCACTCATCTGCACCTGGAGCCAGCTACATAATTTGCAGGGCCCAGTGCAAAATAAAAATATGGGCTCCCCCTGTTCAGAAAGCAGGAAAAAGTACCGTGAAGGTGCCAAAATATAAAGCTTTTTCCTGCCTTCTGTGGCCTCTTGTTCTCTAGACTTGTCATTTTTTTTTTAACTTGCTATTTAGTGCTGTTGTGAGGAAAATTAAAATTTTAAATCTTCAGCATAATTTTACTGTTCATCTTTATATTGTGCAATGCCAGTTTTAAATGCAAATATAAGAACTTTTAACTTGTATGTGGAATCACCTAAATTATTCAATTTGTATTTTGTAGCTGGTACATGCATATGTATTTTGTTCTTACCAGAACACTGCACAAAACTAACTCAGCTGTTTTTACTTCACTTTTTAATGCACGCACATTCTATCAACTCTCTCTACCTTTCATTTACTGATGAGTAAGAAAGGACTGAAAGGAAAAGAAACCGTGGGTCGCCTTATCTTTCCCTTTCCTTCTATGTCATCATTTTTGGTGTATGTGGTTGGCTAATATAGTAAGAAAGAGCATGACAGGTTACCTTAATCATTCTTGTTTCTGAGAATGCCATTACTGCCTGTTAGTGATCAAAGCACATTCTGGTTCTAATGGAAAGAGGCCTCTTCTGAGCTGTCAGAGCCCCCACCTACTCAGCCCTAGATGTAACATGCTTACCTTAGACTCACTTTGCATCTTGCTGAACTCCCACACATTGTGTGTCTACAAGAGTTCTGTGCTCTGGGGAGTATCATGAATACTTTATGAAAGTGAGGCATCTAGGAACCATAGGCTCCCAAATCATGCATGACTCCTTTGCTCACACACATACTTCCTTGTCCCTTTGGACGCCCTTTACAAAATCACATTCAGAGATAAATTATTAAGAGTTTCAAGACAGTGACAGCAGAACATTAAACCAAGCTCAGGTTCCTTCTGCATGGGAGGGCCTGTATGACTGCACAGGGTGAGTGTTCATAAAGGTGGTCCTTCTTGTATTAGGGGAAGCTGCTGGATAGCTGGAAGCCTCCTGCACACTCTGAGTATGAAGGACTCTAGTTCATAGCAGGCTAGACATGCAAATAGTATATGTATGCAAAATGGTTTCTTTGAAATTGATGTAATGGGGAAACTCCATACTGTTTTCCATAGTGGTTGTACCAGTCTGCATTCCCACCAGCAGTGTACTAGGGTTTCTTTTTCTCCTCACCAACACTTGTTTGTTGATTTGTTGATGGTAGTCATTCTGACAGGAGTGAGATGATACTTTATCGTTTTGATTTGCATCTCTCTGATGATTAGTGACATTGAACATTTTTTCCTATGTCTCTTGCCATCTGTATGTCCTCTTGGAAGGTGTCTATTTAGTTCTTTTGCCCATTTTTAAATTGGATTGTTTGTCTTCCTTTTGTTAAGTTGTATGAGTTCTCTATATATTTTGGAAATTAACCTCTTATCAGATGTATCATTGCCAAATATGTTCTGCCATATAATGGGCTCCCTTTTCATTCTGATGATAGTTTCTTTTGCTGTGCAGAAGCATCTCTTACCCTTTGAGACAGCATAGAGGGACCTGGAGAGCATTATGCTAAGAAAAATAAGCCAGTCAGAGAAAGACAAGTATCACATGATCTCACTCATATGTGGAATCTAATGAACAAAATAAACTGATGAACAAAAATAGATCCAAAGACATAGAAGCATGGAACAGACTCTCAAACCTCAGAGGGAAGGCAGGGGAGGGTACGTAGGTGGGAAGAGATCAACCAATGAACTTGTATACATATATGTATAACCTACAGACACAGACAATAGGGGGGGGTGAAGGCCTGGGGTGAAAGGTGGGGGCAGGCTGGGAGCGGTCAATGGGGGAAAAAGGGGACATATGTAATACTTTTAGTAATAAAGATTTTTTAAAAATAAATAAATAAACTAATGAGTAAAATAGATCCTGAGACATAGGAGCATGAAACAGACTGTCGAACCTCAGAGGAAAGGCAGAGGGTGGGTGGGAGAGATTAACCAAAGAACTCATGCATGTATGCATAACCCTTGGACACAGACAATAGTGTGGTGAAGGCCAGGGGCAGGGGTTGGGTGAAAGGTGGAGGGGGGTCACTAGGGAAAAAAAGGGGACATCTGTAATACTTTTACCAATAAAGATAAATTTAAAAAAGAAATCATATGAAAATGATAAAAGAGAAATTGATGTAATGTACCTATTTCAAATTCAGTTGAATTAATATCATCTTAGAGACAAGACAGTTGGGCCTCCTGACCTAGAGGTTCCCAGCTCCCTGAGGAGTACCTTTCATATGGGCCTTTGAAACGTTGAGGCTAAAGCTGAAACCAGGTACTTATCATCAAATCAATCTCTATATCCCTTATACTTTTATTTGTTTGTCTTTCTCCCAGGATTTCCAGCAGGAGAGCTCCAGAAGCCTTTCTTCTGGGGAACAGAATATCCGAGGTAAGTAAATGAGTAAAGAAACCAGTTATTGACAAATAAGGAAGAACATGCTGCTTTGGCAGAACATAGAAGTTTAAAAAAACAAAAAAACAATAAACAAAGTCAGTAGTTGTTCAGCAAAAAGAGGACATGGAACCTGGCATGGGCTGGACCCACTCTCACCATTTTAGGTATTTGTTTTCTGATTCTTGTTACCAGGGCGTATGTCTGCCTGCACAGAAAAGCCAATTAATATACAGGTAGTTTTAATTTTTATGCATTTATTCACTTGTGCATTGACTCATACTACAAATATTTGGACCTTGAAGGATTGTTGGAATTTGAGTTGATGGTGATGGGTCTAAAACCATTCCAGCCCTGGCCGGTGTGGCTCATTGGTTGGAGCTTCAGCCTGAGTATTACAGGATTGCTGGTTCGATTCCTGGTCAAGGGCACACACCTGGGTTGCAGGTTCCATTCTAGGCCCTGGTTGGGGTGCATGTGGGAGGCGACCAATCAATGTGTGATGTTTCTCTCCCTCCCTCCCCTCTCTCTAAAAAGCAATGGAGAGAATATCCTTGGGTGAAGATTAACAAACAAACAAACAAACAAACAAACAAACCACATTCCAGATAGAAGAAACAATGTGAGAAAAGGAAAGAAATGTGATGATAGAATAGCAAAGAGTTTAGTTTGACTATTTTAAGTGGTATATGAAGGGAAGCAGTGGAAAAGAAGTCAAGAAAAGAGGGTTGATGTTTGAATTGGAGGGCTCTGAATGCCGGGTAAAGAGCCTGGACATAAATAGCCAATAGAAAATATTGACATTTTTGAGCAAGTAATCAGATTTGTCTTTAGAAATATAATCTGAGTAGCTATGCATAGTTTTAAAATTGGCAGTGTCTGGAGTTATGTATATCAGTTTAAAGGCCATTAATACCAAAAGATTGTAGACTTATGTAATGCAGAATTTCTATACATATTGGGAATTCTGATAATATTCATTGTCAGTAATATCACCACTTTCATTATGTGCTTTTGCTTGCTTTAGTGCACAGAAAATTTAGTCTTGATTTTAGACGTCCAGTCTCTTGTATTTTGGTTTTGATAAATGGCAATTTAAATATGATTAAATATGGTGGCAATGTTTTGATTTGGGCTTCCCCAAAAGCATACCCTATGACAAGGATTCAAGTGCACATAGTTCTTTTGGGAGGTGATGCCAGGAAACACTAGCAGGCGAGTGGGGAAATGAGACAAAGAGGGAAGGAAGCCAATAAATTGTGTTGTAGGAGTTTTCTATGGCTGCCATAATGAATTATCACAAACTTGGTGGCTTAAAACAATGTAAATTTATTTGCTTATAGTTCTATAGGTTAGAAGTCTAACCTGGGTCTCTGGGCTAAACACAAGATATGGGCAGGGCCGCATTCCTTTCTGAAAGCTCTGGGAAAGAACCTATTTTATTTTTTTTTTGACTTTTCTAGCTTTTAGAGGTGGTCCACATTCTTTGGCTCATGGCCCTCTTCCTCCATCTTTCAAACTTGCGAAGTTGCATCTCTTTGACCATTCATACATAGTCACATCTTCTTCCCACTGTCCTCTTTAATCCAGGATCATCTCCCTATTTTAAGCTCACCGGATTAACAGTGTTAATTCCCCCTTGCCATGTAATAGCATATTCACAGGTTCTGGGGGTTAGCATGTGGACATCTTTTGGGGGCCACTCTTCTGCCTATGACACGTCTGTTACAAAGCCAGTTATCACTGTGGACAACAGTCTTGCTGTAGAGCTGTAGAATATGCTTCAATGTGATCCTGTCTCGAGGGCAAGGGAGCTAGAGTATTTATCCTACAATTCACCTTCCATCCTTGCTTGAGGGCTTCCACCAGTTGTATTAACTTCTGGCATTCCCCAGCCTAGGCCAAGAGGGCTTTGGTGGCGGGAAAAGTCTGCAAGCCACTATGTACTGTCCCCCACTTATGATGCTTTAACTTAAGATTTGTCTACTTTACAATGGTGCAAAAGCAATACACATTTGGTAGAAATTTTGACCTCTTCCCGGGCTAGTGTTATGTGGTATGATTCTCGTGATGTTGGGTGGTAGTGAGCTGCAGCTCCCAGTCAGCCAAGTGATCATGAAGCTGAACAACTGATACTCTGCAGTGTAGTCATTGTGTAAGATGATTTTGCCCAACTGTAGACTACTGTAATTGCTCTGAGCACAGTTAAGGTAGGCTAAGCTAAGCTATGATGTTCCGTAGGTTAGGTGTATTGAATGCATTTCAACTTAAGTTATTTTCCACTTACAATGGGTTTATTGGGATGTAACCCTATTGTAAATGGAGGAGCATCTGTAGCTTCAGGTGCTGCCAGTTGGAAGATGTTGGATTGTTATGCTTGGAAATGGTGAGCGCTGAGTGGACAGGAGCAGGCAACAGTAAAGCCTATGGTAGGAAAGCAGAGTTGTTAGCATAAATGAAAATGAAAGTGGTTTGTATCGCCCAAATGCATTAATATCATCCTAGGCCTCAGCTGCATAGTTTTCATTAGTGTTCAGATATTTGGAATCAATTTTCCCTATTGTTAAGATTAGGAAAAATATATTTATATAAAATTAGAGGTTTAGGCTAAATATTCTTTAAGCTCCCTTCAAACTAAAAAAGTTCTAGAATTCTATGAATCTGCTCATCACTAGCAATTTAACTGATCTTCTGTTATTGTGGTTATATACCTGGAGACTTGGAAATAGTCTGGTTCAGTTTTGAAGTTAGCGATTTGATGAAATTGTTTATTGGGTCTGTGAGATGATTTTTAATATAAAAATTAAAATAATAAGAACTTAGGAAATAATAATAGTGTTGATTAGTTCAACATTTGGTTTGCTGAGCCATATTTGAGACTTCAGTGGAAGAGAGATTTGCATTTTTTTTCCTAAAGAGTTCTGTGTCTGCACTGAAACCATCCCTCCTCTATTAAGATCAGCATTGGAAATATATAGATGCTGGACACATGGGAATCAAAGTCCAGTGAGATGTATTCCCATACATGCATCTGTTCTGGACAGATAGCCTTCAGAACCAGCTAGTGCTTATCCTTTCTGCCCACACTGGTCAGCTTAGCCCTCCCCTGAGTGTTGGGTATAATGATGGGGCATTGGTAGGCTGAATTGTTTCCAGAGGAGAGAATCAGGATTGTAAATGGCCTAAGATAACATATTCCAAAGCGTGTGTTCCATGAAGTAGTTATAGAGGTAAGTCATCCTCTCCTTCCCTTTGTTTTGGAGAACCACAATACTTAGCAGCATAAAAATTCCTAAGAAACTCTGTATGAAGGAAACTTATTTATTTATTTTTTGTTAATCCTCATCCGAGGAAATTTTTCCATTGATTTTTAGGGAGAGTGGAAGAGAGAGGGAAAAACAGAGAGAAACATTGATGTGAGAGAAACACATCGATTGGTTGTCTCCTGCATGAGCCCCAACCAGGGTCCAGGCCTGGGAAGAGCCTGCAACCAAGGTATGTGTCCTTGACTGAATTGAACCCGGGACCCCCCCAGTCCTCAGGCAGGTAAGAAAGAAACTTATTTAAATATGTTTAACCTAGAGGTTCCTAAAATCCCTCTTTTCCTATGTTTTGGGAAATGTTGGTCTAGGTCAGTGGTCGGCAAACTGAGGCTTGTGAGCCACGTGTGGCTCTTTGGCCCCTTCAGTGTGGCCACGAAGTTTCAATCGCATTGTACGTGAGTGCCCGCATGTGGTATTTTGTGGAAGAGCCACACTCAAGGGGCCGCAGTTTGCCGACCACTGGTCTAGGCTCACGACAAGAAAAATAGTTGAAAGAACTTGAAAAGAAAGCATTTGAGGAAGAACCTCATAACTTTGTATTTTTGAAAGAAAGTTAAGGTGGCAGAATGATTTACTATATTTGGGGTGGGGGGTCAGAGAGTGTTCAGCGAGAGATTCCACCCAATGGATATAAGACATAGGAAAGAGATTCCATTTTAACAATAGGGAGATCTGTTTTATTTTATTCTTTATAAATATTTTTTTATTGATTTCAGAGAGGGAGAGAGAGATAGAAACATCAATGATGAGAGAGAATCATTGATCAGCTGCCTCCTGCATGCCCCTCACTGGGGATTAAGCCTGCAACCCCGGCATATGCCTTTGACCAGAATTGAACCCGGGACCCTTCAGTCCTCAGGCCAAGGCTCTATCCACTAAGCCAAACCGGCTATGGCGAGATCTATTTTATTTACAACCACTGATGAGAGAATGGGCCACCTCAGAAGTGGGGGGAGCTCCTGGTTATTGAAAGTGCCCAAGGAGAAGTCTTAGGACCTTTTGAACTGGTTTTTGTAGAGGAGGGCCCTACTTCAGCTAAGGAGTAGAGTTAGATGACCTTAAAGACACTTCTAACTCTGAGATTTTTATGAATTTACATTTCAGGCATAGAGTAGCCCTTACTTGATGACTGCTTGAGATAATGGTTGCTCCAGACAGCAGTATGATTGATTCCCCGTTGACAGCAAACCCTGTGCATTTGTTAAATCCCTTGGGTAGTAAGAACAAAAGAGAAACTGAGTAGGTAGAAACATTTCATCTTTCCCATTTTATTTTTGGAAGGCTAGATTTTCTCTGCAGGAGTCTTCTTGTTCTGGCCAGCCAGTTGTATTGTTAAAAGGCATAGATTTATTTATTTATTTATTTATTTATTTATTTATTTATTTATTTTTACGATATGCTAATTTAAATAATGTCCATTGATAACATGGAATATGTGAATTTAGTATGATGAACCATTATCATTGTAAGGCTTAGTCATGTAAAATTACTTCTTTGTCTCTTGTCCAAAGGATTGCAATTATTTGGCTGAGAATCAGAACTTACAATGATTCAATCATTTTCTGAATTCTCTATTACCCTTTGCAAGTAGGAAGCTTATTGGAGCAGTCGCTCTGAAGGGACATTTATTGTAGAACAGTTCCGGTAAACGTCCATTGTTCATCTCTTAAATTCAGCAGCACTGACCAAGGCTTGTAGAGAATCGAATATGATTGTCAGGGCTGAGAGGTCTGGAAAAACGAAATGTTACAGGCTGCACAGTGATAGCTACTGCTGCAAAAATTAGCACTATGTAAAATTACAAGTTTGTCCCACACTGCTATGATAGCTCTATGATTGAAATGCATAATTTCACTCTTACTTCTTTAATGAAGGTTTGCAATGATGGAAAAACAGTAGGAAGCATTTTTTCAAATGCAAATTACCTTGCAGGAAAGAAATAACAAAGGAAAGAATTGCCACCAAGGGGAAAAATTAAATCTTGCAGCACTTCCTTGGGTATAGTTGAGACAAACAATTAGCATGTTAAGGATCATTATGTCCTGTAATAACATGTTGCTTCAAAAATTCTCGTTCCTTCCACTTACTGGTCCTGTCTATTTGCCTGGTTACTTTGATGTTGCATGTCAGGAAGTAACTGTGAAATACTGGTATTTTTAGCATATTGCAAATCTCAGGAAGTATCCTCATAACAAGGATTTTAAGTTGTTTATAATCCTTATCCATACATTAAATAACTAGAAGAAGGTACATATCAATCTGTCACTTGCACGAAACGGTAAAGTTAATCTGTTAGTTAAATCGTTGTTACTTTCTTACTGTGTACTAGGTACAGAGAATTTAGCAGTGATCAAGTAGATACAGGTTTGACCTTCATAGAACTTAAAGGTGAGAGACAAGATCCCAGACACACATGAGTGGAAGCCCCCTTATGATTACTTCATACATCATTAACATGCTTCTGTTTCAGTTATATTGCCATGTAACAAAGCTCCATTGAACAACCACTGCTGGCATATGAATCCACAGTTTGGGCAAGATTCAGCCGAGACGCTTGTCTCTGTTCTGTGTGGTGTTCATTGGCTGGCAACTTAACTGGGACCAGGGGATCTAAGGTGACTTTCACATGTCTGCTGTCCCAGTTGAACTGGCTTGAATGGCTGGGGCTTAGCTAGGTCTCTCTTCCATTAGAAGTCTGACAACTTTTGGTGTCTCTTGCTTGCCTTGTTTGGCCTCTTTGTGTCCAGCTGATTAGTCTACCTTCTTTACATGGAATTGACTTCCGAGGTAGGAAATTTTTAAGCATTAAGGCCTGTCAAAGCGTAGGTCTAGAAGCCACATCCGGCCCCTTCTGTTGCCTTCTTTTGATCATAGCAAATCCGGAGGCCTATTCAGATTTAAGGGAAAGGAAGTCGTTGCCTCTTGTTGGGAGGAGGTGGCACATGCATTCAGGGTGTGTGGAATTGTCAGTGTTCACCCTTGTAGGTAATCTACCACATGCATCTTCAGAGGTGAAGAGAAATGATAAAATGACTTTTCCAAATCAGGTTAAGGCTTCACAGTCTTTGTCATTCAGTTGTGAGCGTGTCTGTCACAAAAGCAGAGAAACGTGACTACCTTGACAGCAGGCTGATCCCTTTTAATCTCTGCTCTATTCCTTTTTTATGACTACATTTGAAAAACAATTTAACTTCTAAGTCTGTAGAGATTTTTCAACAGGTTCTCAGATAAAAAATAAATGGTATGTTGACTGACAGGATCTTTTCAAACCCTGCTACTGCTTTGGGTGTTTATAAATATAAACTACAGCTAGAGCTGATATAGAATAATAAAAACATTAGGGCTGGAAGGGACTTTAGAAACCATTTCTTTCACACCCCTAATTTCATAGGGTAGGAGAAATAAGCCCCATACATGGTCATAATGATAATGTTAGAATTTATATTTTCTTTGTCCATTTTAATGAGAAGGGCACATTTGGATTTTTTAAAAAATACATTTTATTGATTTTTTACAGAGAGGAAGGGAGAGGGGTAGAGAGTTAGAAACATCGATGAGAGAGAAACATCGATCAGCTGCCTTCTGCACACCCCCAACTGGGGATGTGCCCACAACCAAGGTACATGCCCTTGACTGGAATCGAACCTGGGACCTTTCAGTCTGCAGGCCGACACTCTATCCACTGAGCTGAACCAGTTAGGGCTGGATATATTTTTTTTAATTTTTTGATTATTATTAACATGGGTACTAGAAAGCAAATTATCTTTGCTTTTCATTGAAAAGAATTAAAGGATTATGCTCTGAGATTCATGCTTATAATTTTCTCCAAATTATATATTTATGTTGTAGATCTTTGAGTTATGGTGCTATAGGAGTAATTGTTGGACACGAATTTACACATGGATTTGATAATAATGGTAAGTACTGGTTCATTTTATAAGCTGCTGCTTTTATGATAATGTTGACTATGTGGATGTTAATTGTTGCTATTATTTTTGCATAGTGGCATCATCAAAGCTTGACGATTATCCAATGAAGTATGATTGCTGATTGTAAACTTTCCCCCATGTCTTGCAGTGATAGCTTGCAATAAATAAATAATTGTTCCCATTGCAATGGGATAGAATGATAAAAAGTGACTTTGTCATTTCAATGAAGTTAGTTGTGCATTTAGATCACAATTGCTGTAGTTGCCACAATAATTATAGGAATTCCTTTATACCTTCTTCCCTTTGTCATTTCTTTATTCACCATCTTGATGCTCTCCCTGGAGGTGTGAGCTCTGCTCTGAGGATGATTATACATGCTGCCAAATGAGGATTCAGTGAGTTAGGAATCTGGAGCTTGGCTGACTGGTTCCTTTATACTGTTTCAAGGATTATGCAATGCTCAGTCTCTGTTTTTCTCTATGCTGGCATATATTCAGAATTTTAAAAAGGATATGCTTTCCTAATAATGCATAATATAGAATATACTATGTTCCCTGAAGACATTTAAGCAAAAGAAAAGAGCAGAATATGCCGTAAACTAAAGAAATGATTACTCTTTGAGAGTTACCATTTTTAAACAACACTTCTTTCTCCTTTAAGTTTGGAGTACTATTGGAAAGCCATATGAAATCTCCAAAACTTATGAATTAGCAGCAAATTATGATCACATCTACATCCACACAAAGATTTACATGTAGACTCGAGAACCCGGCTGGCTCAAGGCAACATTTAATAGAGGGACCCCTTTCTTTCATGTCTGTGATATCTCCAACATCCTTTCCTGGGTATCTTCCCAGGGCCAGAGACCCTTTTGGTTCTTCTCCTTCTGGACAATTCTTCCTGTATTCCCATTAGCCCTTACTTAGTCACATAGGCTTTGTGCTCCCTTGGTCTTTCCTCCCTGTTAAAATATAGCTGCCTTGTAGTCATCTGAATACCCAGAGCAATACTTTCTAGCTTTGTATGCTTGGTTTATCTGAGAGGATAGACTTAGATAAGAAACAAAAGCCAGTATTGGTCTCTTGGTTCTGGGTCTTTCTTCCTGGGAAATTTAAGTACAGTGCTACAGTGCTTCCTCGGAATCTTCTAGATGCCTTCAGGATTGTCTCTCAAAGGACAACATCTAATAATTTCACTCTGTAATCAGTACATTGTACATATAAGGACATGCCTAGTATCTATTTTATAATTGGTTGGTTAGTGGTTGGAGGACAATGACTCCATACTCTTCCATAGAGGGTGGTAGTGGCATCTAGCCTTATTGAAGAGCTTCAGATTATTCCAGTTAACATCTTTAAAATATATATATATATATATATATATATATATATATATATATATTTCAGAGAAGAAGGAGAAGAAGGAGGAGGGAGAGACAGATAGACACAACAATGATGAGAGAGCATCATTAATCAACTGCCTCTTGCACAACCCCTACTGGGGATGGAGCCTGCAACCCAGGTATGTGCCCTGACCAGGAATAGAACTGTGACCTCCTGGTTCATAGATCGATGATCAACCATTGAGCCACACCAACCAGAGCAATAGAGCAATTAACATCTTTGGTTTGGGAACTTTCTTTTATGCCCAACAAAGAATTCTCTGCATAATTAAGTTTAAACTAGCCCTAGCCGGGTTTTCTCAGTGGTTAGAACATTGGCCTGCGGACTGAAGGGTCATGGGTTCGATTCTGATCAAAGGCACATACCTTGGTTGCAGGCTCGATGCCCCAGCACCAGTCGGGGCACGTGTGGGAGGCAACCAAGCAATGTGTCTTTCTCACATCGATGTTTCTCTCTTTCTCTTTCCCCCTCCCTCTGCTCTCTATAAAAGAATCAATGGAAAAAGTATCCTTGGATGAGGATTAAAAAAAAAAAAGTAAACCAATGGTAATCTTGGGTGAGTACAGAAGATAGTTCAGATACACCCAAACATTTTTGAAGGGTGTAGAGAAAGTGAAGAGTTAGCCTGTAGGAAAAAGAAAAGCATTTTCCATTATGTTTTGGAGATTTCCATTCTTGTTCCAAGTTCTCTTTTTAAAGCAACCTTCCTTGTCATAGCAGGACAGATGGGCCTTCCATCCACACTGATGGCTGTGGAATGATTCATAACAGGTTTTGTGTCTCTCAGTTCCTGACAACTTGGAGGAAACACGTTCCTATAGGGTTGAGTCAGGGGCTGTGATTGCTGGGTGTGAATGACTCATTAGGGCTGTTCCTATGGATCATTTGGAATTTCACTGGTGTTCTGACTCCTTCCACAGGCTTTCTGATTGAAGCCATTTAATTTCATAATCCAGAGAAGATTTTGGGTCATATTAGGTGACGACAAAGAATCTAAAATTAGTTAAAAATGGTGTGTGCCAGAAAAAAAAGGAGACCGGCTTACCTGCCACCACAATCATTACCCGAGGCTCTGTCCTGGTGATGTATCCAGTCAGTTCGCTGCTACTCCCGTGGGTCACATGAGACAGATGAGGAATTTGATGCTCGCTGGATGACATACTTCAACAAGCCAGATATTGATGCCTGGGAATTGCGTAAAGGGATGAACATGCTTGTTGGCTAAGATCTGGTTCCAGAACCCCAAATCATTGATGCTGCTTTGCGGGCACGCAGACGGTTAAATGGTTTTGCTAGAGCTGTTCGCATCCTAGAGGTTGTTAAGGACAAAGCAGGACCGCATAAGGAAATCTACCCTTATGTCATCCAGGAACTTAGACCAACTTTCAATGAACTGGGAATCTCCACTCCAGAGGAACTGGGCCTTGGCAAGGTATAAACCCCATCGATAGGCTTCCCAAGCATTTACTGATACTACTACTTGAGTGTAAACAATCACCTGGCAATACTGATGATAACATATTACCTTATTTGAACAAATTTTCCTTTATTGAGTACCAAACCATGTAACGGTAACTTGAATTTTAATAAAAAGGAAATGAGTTTGAACTGAAAAAAAAGAATGGTGTTTCTGATGAATCTTATTGAAATGCTCTTTGTTGCTTCAAAGGAAAGAACTTCCTCAAACCTCTTTCTCCTTTTTCCTCTTTTACAATGAACCTGTGACACTGGAGAGAAGGCGGGAGCAGCTCCCAGGAGTAGTCTCTGTTGCTTGGGACTGCTTTTTCAAGACTTGTGGAAACGAGGGACACGGAAGATGAAGAAATTAGTTTCCATAAATAATAAAAATATATTTAAACTTTCCTTTTGCTAGGTAGAAAATATGATAAAAATGGAAACCTGGATCCTTGGTGGTCTCTGGACTCCGAAGAAAAGTTTAAGGAAAAAACAAAGTGCATGGTTAACCAGTATAGCAACTATTACTGGAAGAAAGCTGGCCTAAATGTGAGTATGACTGTGGTGAAGGGGACATATTGTAGATTTTTTCTCCTTGGGATGTTAGCTTGCTTTAGACCATTGGTGCTCAAAGTGTGGTTCCCAGGCCAACAGCTTCATTCTCCCCTGGGACATTTAGGAATACAAACCCTTTTATTTTTCCAGTTCACTCACATTTGGGGAGGAAGACTGTGTCAAGATGTGCTGTGTTTTGGGGAGTAGTTGAATTCCAAGTCTCTAGTAGTCCAAGGGATTTTAGGTGTTAACTAAAAGAAGCATGGATTTACTTTATAGCCATTGGGTTGCTACAGGGTGGCAAGGGACAATTCTAACTTTTGGTCCTGAACAAGATATCTAGTCACTCATAACTTTAAAAAAATAATTTATTGAGGTGACATTGGTTAATAAAATTATACTGGTTTCAGGTATACAATTCTGTAATGCATCATCTGTTTATTGTATTGTGTGTTTACCACCCCAAGTGGTGAGTCTCCTTCCATTACCATTAACTCCTTCTTTACCTTCTTCTACCTCCCCTAACCTTCTCTTTGACAATCACCATACTGTTGCCTGTGTTCATGAGTCTTTTTTTTTCTTTGCTTAATCCCTTCACCCTTTTCACCCAGCCCCCACCCCACCCCTCTGACAGCTGTCAGTCTGTTCTCTATGAGTCTGTTTCTGTTTTGTTTCTTAGTTCATTTTGTTCATTAGATTCCACATATAAGTGAAATCATATGGTACTTGTCTTTCTCTGACTGCTTTAATTCACTTAATATAATATTCTCCAGATCCACCCATGCTGTCGCAAATGTTAAGATTTCCTTATTTTTTTTTATAGCTGCATAGTAATCCATTGTATAAATGTACCATAACTCTTTTATCCGCTCATCTATGGATGGACACTTGGGCTGCTTCCAGAATTTAGCTATTGTAAATACTGCTGCAAAGAACACAGGGATGCATATATTCT
Source organism: Myotis daubentonii (assembly GCF_963259705.1). Taxonomy (NCBI): domain Eukaryota; kingdom Metazoa; phylum Chordata; class Mammalia; order Chiroptera; family Vespertilionidae; genus Myotis; species Myotis daubentonii. Next base: position 126,531,346 of record NC_081861.1, on the reverse strand, counting down.
TTCAAATTAGTGTTTTGGGCTTCTTTGGATGTATTCCCAGAGTGGAATATCTGGGTCATAAAGCCATTCCATTTTTAATTTTTTGAGGAAACTTCATACTGCTTTCAATAGTGGCTGCACCCATCTGCACTCCCACCAACTGTGCATGAGGGTTCTCTTTTCTCCATATCTTCTTCTACACATGTTTGTTGAGAGTAGCCATTCTGACAGGTGTGAGGCGATGTCTTGTAGTTTTAATTTGCATTTCTCTGATGCCCCGCTGCTTTTTTTTATACTGAAGCAAAGTACAGCAACCTTATAAATACTCTGTCCACCTCCAGTAATGACTAGATGAAATTATGTAGTTTTTCAACGATTATTGCTCAAATATTTCCATGAAAAAATGTCCAAGGTATGTACCCACCCTAATCAGTAGTCACAATTATCAAGAGCTCAGCTAAACTATTTCTTCAGCTGGTAGACTAGCAATAGTGTCAACGAAGCTGCTGCTAAGAAAATCGATAGCCTTATTTTTTTTTTGCTCTTAAAAATTTTTAATTCAGCCCTGATTGGTTTGGTTCAATGGATAGAGCATCGGCCCGCTGACTGAAGGGTGGCAGGTTCGATTCCTGTCAAGGGCATGTACCCCAGTTGCAGGCTCAATCCCCGACATCAGTCGGAGTGTGCAGGAGGCAACCAATTGATGTGTCTCTCTCACATTGATGTTTCTCTCTGTGTGTCTCTCTTCCTCCCTTCCACTTTCTCTAAAAATCAATGGAAGAATATCCTCAGGTGAGGATTAACAAAAAAATAATTTTAATTCAGTTTATTTAAACTGAAAACAAAACAAAAACAAGTTCACTCATTTCCCCTACCCCCACCCTCTGCCTCTTGCAACCACCACTCTGTTCTCTTTATGAATTCAGTTTCATTTTTGTTTTGTTTTTTTAGATTCCACACATAAGTGAGATCATATGGTATTTATCTTTCTGTATGACTTATTTCACTCTGGCCTATTTCACATAGCATAATACCCTCTATTGTCCATCCATGTTGTCTTAAATGTCAAGATTTTATTCCTTTTCATGGCTGAGTAGTATTCTATTGTGTGTGTGTGTGTGTGTGTGTGTGTGTGTGTGTGTGTTTCACATCTTATTTATCCATGCATCTATCATCAATCGTCATTTAGATTGTTTCTACTGAAGTGAACATGGGGGTGCATATATCTTTTTGAATTAGTGTTTTCATTTTCTTTGGATACATTCCCAGAAGTGGAATGTGGAAATCTTGGATCATATGGTAATTCTATATTTAATTTTTGGGGGGAACTTTCATAACATTTTCCATAGTAGTTTCACTAATTACATTCCCACCAAAAGTGTACAGGGGTTCCTTCTTCTATACGCCTTGCCAACACTTGTTATTTGTCTTTTTTTTTTCCTTTTCTAGGTATTTATTCAAGAGAAAGAAAACATGTTCACAAAAAGCATTTGTACAAGAATTTTTATACAAGTTTTATTTATTTATTTATTTATTTATTTATTTATTTATTTATTATTTACTTTATTTTTCCCCTTTATTGAATAAGATATTAAAAATGTGTCCTTATCCCCCCCAATGTCCCCTCATCCCCCCAATCCTGCCCTCACCCTCACCCCCTGTTGTCCACATCCGTCACTTATGCTTATATGCATGCATACAAGTCCTTTGGTTGATCTCTCCCCCTCACCCCCCACCCTCCCCTGCTTTCCCTCCGAGTTTTGAGCATCTGATCGATGCTTCTCTGTCTCTAGATCTGTTTTTGTTCATCGGTTTATGTTGTTCATTATAATCCACAAATGAATGAGAACATGTGATATTTATCTTTCTCTGAATGACTTATTTCACTTAGCATAATGCTCTCCAGCTCCATCCATGCTGTTGCAAATGGTAGGAGTTCTTTCCTATAGTAGCTCTTCTAACAGCTGTGAGATGATATCTTATTGTGGTTTTGATTTGGATGTTTCTCATGATTAACAATGTTCAGCATTTTTTCATGTACCTATTGGCCATCTCTATGTCTTCTTTGGAAAAATGTTATTTAGATCCTCTGTCCATTTTTAAAAATTGAATTGTTTTTTTGCTATTGAGTTGTATGAGTTCTCTGTATATTTTATATATTAGTCCTTTATTTGATACATGATATACTAGTACAATTATTTTCTCCCCTTCAGTAGGTTTCCTTTTAATTTTGTTGATGGTTTCCTTTGCTGTGTAGAAGCATTTTAGTTTAATACAGTCCCACTTATTCATTTTTGCTTTTGTTTTTGGTGTCAGATAAAAAAAAAGTTATTGCCAAGAGCACTGTTAAGGGGCTCACTGCCTGTTTTCTTCTAGGAGTTTTATGGTTTTTAGGTGTTCAAGTCTATCATCCATTTTGAGTTAATTTTTGTTTGTGTTGTAAGATGATATGTAAAGCTGGAGTGGTAACTTTTTGAGACTGAAGCTGGGAAGGTCCTGGGTGATTATAGAGATCACTGTTCTCTGAAGATGTGTTTAAATTCATTGGTATTGCCTGATACTTGGGTGATTGGGCTAGCATAAAAATAAAGAGTTGATAGGATCCATGGCTTGAAGGTTTAGAACAGGGTGTATTGTTTCTTGTTGCTACTATAGCAAATCACCACATACTTAGTGACTTGAAATAAAACAACTTTATTATTATACAGTTCTGTATGTCTGACTCAGGTCTCACTAGGACTGCTTTAATTTCTAGCTGCTCTAGGGAAGTATCTGTTTCCTTGCTTTTTCTAGTTTTTACAGGCTGCCCAGATTCCTCCTTCAGCACCAGCAATGCTGGGTTGAGTCTTTTCACATTGCATCATGCTGAGACACTCACTCTCCTGACTTCCTTTTTCTCTATTTGAAAAGGACCCTTATAATTACACTAGAGGCCTGGTGCACGAAAATTCATGCACTTGGGGAGGAGAGGGCTTTCCTCAGCCCAGCCTGCACCCAATTGCAGTCCAGGAGCCCTCGGGGGATGTCTGACTGACTGCTTAGGGAGGCAACTGGTGGAGCTGATTGGAGGATGCTGGCCCCGCCCCCATCACCCTGCAGCCACACCGCCCACCAATCACCGTCCCCTCCCTCTGCCCACTGGCACCTGCCTTGGCTAGCCTGGCACCACCCGCTCACCAGCCTCAACCCTGCCTACCAGTTGTTCTGCTGTTCGGTTGATTTGCATATTAGGCTTTTATTATATAGGATTAGACTTACTTGAACAATGTAGGCTAATGTCTCCATCTCAATATCCTTACCTTAATCATATTTTAAAAACCTCTTTTGTCACATCAGGCAACATTTTCATAGATTCCAGGGATTAAGACATAGGCATCTTTTAGCAGAGAACATTATTCTGCCTCCTATGCAGGGATGGGCAAACTTTTATAAAGGACCAGTTGGTAAATAATTTAGGCTTTGTGGGCTGTAAATTCTCTGTTGCAATAACTCAACCCTGCCACAGTAGTGATAGAACAGCCACAGACAATATGTACATGAATAGGCATGGCTGTGTGCAAATAAAACTTGAATTATGGATACTGAAATTTGAACTTCACATAATTTTCACATACCCCAAAATATTATGCTTTCTTCTATTCTTCTTCCCCAAAGACTGAACAGTGTAAAATCCAGTCTTACCTTGCTGTCTGTACAAACACAGCAGCAGGTTGGATTTTGGCTTGTGGGCTATATTGGTTTAGATTGTTCTTTGTCATAGCCTATAAAAGGGTTTAAGGAACAATCTTCAAAAGTTTAGAAGGACTTCTTCACCATGCTTGGTTAGTTATCATGCATATTGCAAGCCTTGACCTTTGTTCCCCATGAAAACTACTCTCCTTTTAATTTTTCTTGGAAATTGTTGAAGGTGAAATGGTGATGGTTGGTCTGAAACTCTTGTTACTATGTGATGGTAAATTTTTGGAAACATGAACACACTGAAAAGAATACTCACATTATGTGAGTTAATCAGAGAAAGTAATCTGTATATTGACATTTTAATTTTTCCCATTTAAATTAGAGTCAATGAGAATATTTTTTAACATTTTATTGGAGCTGGTTAAATGGGTGAGAATAAAGAGGTTGGTGGAAAAATGTGTTGCATAATAAAATAGAAATTATTATATTCAGGAGCACCTTGCTGGGGTTAGTTTTCTATCTCAAAGTATATTATGACTACTTCTGACTTATTGAATGTAATTTTCTCTTTAAAATGTGGCACTTTTTATCGCTATCATATTTATGCCTCTTGCTGAATGATAGTTGACTGTGAAACACTCTTTTTTCTTTTTCTTCTCATTAGGTAAAAGGGAAGAGGACCCTGGGAGAAAATATTGCCGATAATGGAGGCCTGCGGGAAGCTTTTAGGGTATGTACTACAACATTTGCTGTGATTTTTAAAATTAAGCTCTAAAACACTGTATGGGTACATCTCAATTTACAGCATAGTCATGTTCTTGAGGACTTAGATTTCTGTAAATTCTGTGAATTTCTGTAAGTAGAATTATATTGCCCCATTGACTCTATTATACTCTATTAAATGAATAGAGCTACATTTCTTTTTTTTTCTTTTTAGGGTGTAAAGTTACTTCCTAAACAAAAATCTTTGTTATTAAGAATCATGTATTTAAAAGATAGTTTTCAGAAGATGCATAATAATATCAAAGCATGCTACAGAAATCTCCTCGGGGCTAGGTTCATATGAGTTTTCCTTCCTAATAATTTTCTCTTAAAATATCAAACTTATACATTATGACCAGAGGCTAGTGGTTCTCATATAGTGGGCCAGGTAAGAGTCCATAATAATGCTTTCATCATCCACTGGTTTGTGGTGAAACAAGAAACATAGGGTGATATGGAAAGATTTTCATAAAGCTAAATCCATTCAATGTAAAGACCAGGGTGTTATTCCAAGATTAAATCCTTCCTCTATTCTAGTTAAAATATATTTTATTTCTACAAGATGATGGTTATTGAAGATGATTGTTTTCCCTCTTACTTGGCAAAATTTAAAATTGGCAGTATGTTGACCCCAAAATTTATTTCCATAGGCTTTGTTATTGTGCTTGATTTGTTTGTTCCCTAGTAGGAAGAGAAAGAACATTTTTTTTTTGCAGGAAGGGTAGTTATTGAACACTTTGACCCTATTGCTTTGGTATTTATTGAATGTAAGGTCTTTTTTCAGGTGAACCTGCCTCACTGTTAAGCCATACAACATTGATTTGCATTTCCAGGTTTGTTTTCTTAAAGGAAACCTTGACAAAATATATTATGTACATGGGAGAGGATGTATTTAATACCTCTGCACTGGATGGGAAAAGAGAAAAGCCATCATTGCAGAAGATCATTCATTTTGCTTCTCTCACCAGGCTTATAGGAAATGGATAAATGACAAGAGGCAGGGAGTTGAGGAGCCTCTGCTACCAGGTATCACATTCACCAATAACCAGCTCTTCTTCCTGAGTTATGCTCATGTGAGTAGAACAAGGAAGGGGCATCAAAGATGAAATGTGGGTCTTTGGCTTGCTTGCTTCCTTGATCAAAAGTTTGGAACAAAAGTTTAATAGCATAAAGTTGATTTTAGCTGAAATTTTATCTTGCTTGTTTTCAGGGTAAATTTCATTTAAAAATATTTTTATTGATTTCAGAGGGGAAAGGAGAAGGAGAGAGAGATAGAAACATCAATGATGAGAGAGCATCATTGATCGGCTGCCTCCTACATGCCTCACAGTGGGGATTGAGCCCGCAACCTGGGCATGTGCCCTGACTGGGAATTGAACTGTGACCTCCTGGTTCATAGGTCCATACTCAACCACTGAGCCATGCCAGCAGGGAAAATTTCATTTTTTAAGTGCTCTATGAGACATAAAGTTTTAGCTGATTATACTTTAATTGGAAGCATTTTTTACATTCAGTATTATTTGGTGTTTGTTTCAGGTGTACAGCATAGTAGTTAGATAATCATATACTTTACAAAACCTTCCCCATGATATTTCCAGTATCCACCTCGACCACATATAGTTATTACAATATTATTCACTATCCTAGAGGCCCAGTGCATGAAATAGATGCACTGGTAGGGTCCCTAACGGCTGCTGGCTCCTGGCCGGGTACTCCCTCCCTTCCCCAAGCTGGCCCCGCCCCCTGGTCGGACTCCCGGATGAACTCCCTGTCGAGGGGACAATTTGCATACTACACTTTTTTAAAAATTTACTTTCCTCTATTGATTAAGATATTACAAATGTGACCTTATCCCCCCAATGTCCTCTCATCCCCCCAATTCTGCCCTCACCCTCACCCTCACCCTCTGTTGTCCACATCCATCACTTATGCTTATATGCATGCATACAAGTCCTTTGGTTGATCTCTCCCCCTAACCCCGACCCTCCCCTACCTTCTCTCTGACTTTTGAGCATCTGATCGATGCTTCTCTGTCTCTACATCTGTTTTTGTTCATCGGTTTATGTTGTTCATTATAATCCACAAATGAGTGAAAGCATGTGATATTTATCTTTCTCTGACTGACTTATTTCACTTAGAATAATGCTCTCCAGCTCCACCCATGCTTTGCAAATGGCAAGAGTTCCTTCCTTTTTACAGCAGCAATGTATTCCATTGTGTTGCTGTACCTCAGTTTTTTAATCCATTCATCTGCTGATGGGCACTTAGGCTGTTTCCAAATCTTAGCTATTGTAAATTGTGCTGCTATGGACATAGGTATGCATATATCCTTCTGATTGGTGTTTCTGGTTTCTTGGGATATATTCCTAGAAGTGAAATCACTGGGTCAAATGGAAATTCCATTTTTAGTTTTTTGAGGAAACTCCATACTGTTCTCCACAATGGCTGCACCAGTTTGCATTCCCACCAGCAGTGAACGAGGGTTCTTTTTTCTCCGCATCCTCGCCAGCATTTGTCATTTGTATATTTGTTGATGATAGCCATTCTGACAGGTGTGAGATGGTACCATACTACACTTTTATTATATAGGATTCCCTATGCTGTACTTTACATCCCTGGAACTATTTTTGGACTAGCAATTTGTACTTTCTTAATCCCTTCACCTTTTTCACCCAGTCCCCCAACTATGAGACATAATTGATTGAATCAAAGTTTATTGGCTTTTTTTTTAAATCAAGGGTTACTATCACTTGGTATTTATGTAATATAGCCTGGCTTCTCAATGTTACTATTTGATACTATTAATAACCATTTCTAGTGACTCATTCATTGGTGTTCTGAACTGTCAAATGAATATATGATGACTATTAGAGCTGAAAACAACAACAATAAAGGCAAGAAGAATCATTAACTCTTTTGTGAGTTTAATGGGCTCTCTGAGCAGAAATAGAAAGACGTGCACTAAATAAGGCACAATTCTGAGTTCCAGTCTTTGGCTAATAAAGCAAGTGCCAATTCTTTGCTATTAACTATTCCAGTGGTTTATGTCACAAATGTGTAGGCCTCACGTTCAAAAACTCAGAGGTGCATTGTGGAAGGTTCTGACACACGGCCACAAGTGGGCAGATGTGTATCTGTATGCTCAGCATTAGACAAGAGTTTTCATCAGTACAACCTTTGGTTCCTAAGTCTTAGTATTCTCTCTCAGTAAGTTCGTGCATTCCCATGTATTCTTCAGTTAACTCTGGTTAAGTGACTCTAACCTGTCTTGGGTCTTTTATTTCTAAAAGCTGGACATGACAGCTCTCAATAAATTATCTTTTACTGACCCAATATCAGCAAAAGTGTAATCATGAACAAAATGACTTTTCTTTTTAGTTTTCCCATTTCTTTTAATACCCCCCCACCCCCAGCCTTTGCATATTTCTGCATAGAAAGTCTGGATTCTTAGGTCTTATTTGATTTATCTATCCTTTTTATGACATATGCCCCCAAAGCTAGATGTTTCATTCTTTAAACTGCTCTTCAGATTCAGCCTCTCTTTCTCCCCATTACCCTATTTTGTCATCTGTAGGCTAGGCCTTGATCTTTTCTACTCTGGATTATTCCACCAGCTTTATGGCACGTTTTCTAGACTTTGGCATCTTTCCAACACTGTCTGTCTTATGTGCCACTGAAATACCACTTTTATTTCACTACTGACCAGCTAAAGAACTGCAGTGGCTCCTAACAAATTGAGGCCAAACACTTTCATCTAGCTTTCTAAAAAGTTGTCCTCAACCTTATCCAACTCTACCCACCAGCTCTTAATTCCCACAGCTCCATCAGACTCATCTTTTGCTGGGAAGGTGGCCTCACTTCCACTCCATGATGCCATGCCCATTACTGTCTCTTTGGCTTTGATTTTGATTTTCCTTCTATAATGTGACCCTCTGTCTACTCCTCCCCCTCAGATTATTGAATTTCATATTTATCCTTCAGGATCCATGTCAAGTTCCACCTCCTCCACATCATCCACACTTCCACAAGGACTCCAGTTCTCATTTTTGTAAACCTCTGATTCTGTTATACTTACCTTCATTGCCATGTAGTTGAATATTTAACTATTCTCAAAATGTTGAAGATTTCTAGTTTAACTTCATAGTTAAACTTCTGGATCCTTACATTTCTTATGTATCTCCATAGCACCCAGCAAAGATGCTGGGTATATTAAAGACACTTCATAAGTATAAGACTAACACAGTTTAATGAAAGAGACTTTGTTATAGGTCAATACTGGGTCATATATCTAAAATTAGCACACACACACAGTCAGAACTTTCTAGAGCTGGGATTAGCAAACTAGGACCCAAATATGGCCTGCTGTCTATTTTTATAAATGCCATTTTATTGGAAAACAGCTATGCACTTTCTTTTACGTATTGTCCATGCCTGGTTTTCTGCTACAACAGCAGAGTTGAGTAGTTGAAAGAGACCTTATGGTCAGCAAAACCTAAAATATTTACTATCTCTCCCTTTACAGAAAAAGTTTGCTGACCCCTACTCTAAAGTGCAGGGTCCATCAGTTCTTACTCAGGTTCTTACTTACTAACTTAAGGTCCATCTTAGTTACATTCTAGTTCACAACAGCTCCTTGTAGATGAATGAAGTTAACTGATAGCAACATTACAGTCATACTTTTGAAAGGTCTCCAAATAAAATTCCAAACCATATCTGATTTTTTAAACTGAAGAGATTTAGGAAACATGGAAAACCATTTTATATCACTAATGAGAAATTTATCTTGAAGCTTTTCCTACTGAAGAGTGAGGAGATTTTAAATATTTTGCACATTGAAATATGTCTGCTTATAGGGAGCAAAGTTATTTTCCCTCCTGAGAAGGTACTAGAAAAACAATAACAATCATAATGTGTTTTTAACATTATCCTAAATGATACAGGAAGCAAAGACAATACTATACAATAATCGTATATAATAAAAGGCTAATATGTAAATCTACCAAACGGTGGAATGACCAGTCGCTATGACACGCACTGACCACCAGGGGGCAGATGCTCAATGTAGGAGCTACCCCTGGTGGTCAGTGTGCTCCCACAGGGGGAGCACTGCTCAGCCAGAAGCCAGACTCATGGCTGGCAAGAGCAGTGGTTGTGGCAGGAGCCTCCTTGGCAGCGCTAAGGACCCTCTGGGGATGTCCACCTGCCGAGGGAGCCTAAGTCGGTGGCAGGCAGACATCCCCTGAGGGGTCCCAGACTACAAGAGGGAGCAGGCTGGGCTGAGTAAACCGCCCCCCCCCCAGTGCACGGATGTCATGCACCAGGCCTCTGGTGTAAGAATATAAGAAAAATGGAGTGCCAGAAACAACTTCACAATAGCTAGCTTCTGAGGAAATCAAGGAATCATATTAGAAAAAACATCTTCAAAGTTAAATTTAGAACCACAGAGACTCATGGTTTATCTTTATGAAAAGCAAAGCATCGTATAGCCTTTCCTGCTTTCTATGTCCCTGTAGTTCCTGTGACCTGCCAGTTTCCCCCTTCATATCTTCTTATCTTTCTACTTCATTCTATTCCCATTTCTACTCATTTAGTGGATATTCATTGGGAACCTTCCTGGGGCCCATACAGAAATAATCTTCTAACTAGTTTATAATTTCCTTCTATATGCCCCTGACAGATACATCTTTCTAAAATGCGATTTTATCATTTTCTGCTCATAATGGTGTTTAAGTATAGTTTAAACACTTTAGGGTATTGGTCAGAATTTCAGAAATCTGGCACCATCGCCCCTGGTCTCCCATTGCTGCCCATTAGGCACCACAGTTCAGCCACGCTGAGTGTCTTGCTCTTTTTATTTTTTCTCAAATATATCTTTGCTTTCCTTTTCTCCTCCACTTTAAATTGCCCCCCAATCATATTCCTGTGTCCTAGTTCTTTTCATACTTAAAGACTATATCATGTTTCAAGTCATGCTTCAAGTCAGGATTAAGTAGGTTATGGTGCAGGGACAAACTAAACAAGGGAAGTTTATTTCTTGTTCATGCTCTATGTCCAACATTGGTCACTAATGGGTCTCTGCTCATAGTTATTACTCAAGGACCTGGGTTTTAGAGTCTTTATCTTGATATGTGCTTCCATGGTCACCACAGGAGTAGGAAAGAAATATGAGAAAATGTGTACTGGTTCTTAATGTAGCAACTTAAATTGTTCTGAAGGCTCTTAAAACTTCTGCCAGTTTTTAAAGCTTCTCTAGGAAGTGACATATATCACTTATTATATTTCATTGGTCAGAGCAAGTGATATAGCCATACCTAACTTCAAAGGAATGGAGAAGTGTTCTCCTATCCAAGGGCTGGACTAAGGTAGGGCAAGCAAAAAACTGACTTCTTATGACTATACTCAATAATGGGTGGTTGATTCATTTTATTGACTCAAATGAATATGGTTACATTTGGTAAGGGCTATTCCAAGCATGATATTAATTGAATGAATACATTGATTGATTCCTGGGCATATATACCGTTCCAGGGTCCTCAAACTACGGCCCGCGGGCCACATGCAAATACAAATATTGTATATGTTTCCATTTTGTTTTTTTACTTCAAAATAAGATATGTGCAGTGTGCATAGGAATTTGTTCATAGTTTTTTTTTAAACTATAGTCCGGCCCTCCAACGGTCTGAGGAACAGTGAACTGGCCCCCTGTTTAAAAAGTTTGAGGACCCCTGTACCGTTCTCTTGATTTATAGCATTTGTCTGAAAACCTTCTTAATTTACTCAAATTGTGGAATTATTTACAATGATAAAAACTTCTACTCCAGGGATTAGAATAATAGATGTTACTACAGATTAAGGTTTTATCTGATTTACTAAAACTTTCATCCACTGAGTCTAAAATTTCAGTGTAATTTGGAGCAGTTAAAGCAGTAGAAAATGTGTAATTGGAATGGAAACGTAATTACCAGTATGCTTTTCTCTTCTAGGTCAGGTGCAATTCCTACAGACCGGAAGCTGCCCGAGAACAAGTCCAAATTGGTGCTCACAGCCCTCCTGAGTTTAGGTAAAAGGGCAAATGGGTAACACTAGTTTTTAATGTGCATCTCCCCCCACCCCCCACCCTATGCAGCCATCTCAGTGCTTTACCAAATAGGTGATTTGAACCTAAGCCTGTATTGTGAATAGTGATATCTCCATTTTACAGGCAAAAATACTGGCCAAATAGAAACTAAAATGGGCCCAAAAAGTCTCTTCTTAGACAAGGATGTGATCTTAACGGACTGTGTCTTAAAACACGGAGAGCTCTGGTTTATTTTGCGCTAGAATATCTATTTAATGCATCTGGTTCTTCATGTAGCTAACCAACAAACATAAATGAGTGGCCACTTTCTGAATAGCTCTGAACACAAAGGAGGATATATGGTCATATTAAGCTATTATAATTCATATCTAGAGTCAAAAGCTCTACATTTTGGTTTTTAGTTTGAATGTTATTTTGAAACACTTGCTTACATATGAAGGGTAAAGGATTATGAATAACAATCTTATTTAATTTTCAAAATGTATAAAATATTAAGTAAAAACAAAATTAAAGTTAATATTACTTAGCCTGTGCTGGATGTCTAGCATGGCTTGAGGGAACTATAGTAGGGGACAAGAATTATAATGGGAAATATAGGAAACCTTAACAATATTTATTCATTCTTTGCTTAGAACATATTATATCTGTATATTTTTATATTTAATGTTTAAATGAGTCCATTAGCATATTGCAAGAAAGTCATCTAAACTTTCTCCTATATTTTAAAATGTTATTCCTAAAACCTTGCTTCAGAAATTGACTATAAATTACCCAATAGCATAAAATCTAATCACTGTGTTAGAAATTCTCCCCCACTAGCCTAAACTGTCAAGAATGCTGACAGTCTCTAATGGACTAAAATGTGTGCCCTCTGACAAATTAATTACTCAACAGATAAGTTCTTAGAAACGAATTTCCTTTTACTAACTAGTTGCCTGTAATATCGGATTTTAGCTGATAATTTTGCAGAGCATACTTACTAATTATCAACTAAATTCTATCTTTAACACTTACCCAGGATGAATCACACCATGAAATATACGTCCCTACCTACACATCTCAGCTAAAACACAGGAGATTATGGGGATGTTTTCTGGATATTGGCCATTATATTCATTCAGATACTCATAGGTAAAGAAATCATTAGCGAAGAAATAGTCAGTGACTGAGAATGCTGAATCTCCAAGTCAGTTGAGTAAGAAATAAATGGAGAGGGAGTTTTTTGCTGGCTTATTAGTGTTGTTTGCAATAACTATATATTTTGAATACAGCAGAAATCACACAATGGAAGTACTACTTCCACAAGGCAGTTACAACCAGAGTGCTAAGTAGGAATCTTCAGCCTTTACTGCAGTTGGGGTAACTTGCAAGAACCCCAGATTTTGAAGTTAATGCCAGTAAAGCATTACTCACCAATAGCTACTAGACACCATTCATTGGTGTGTTGTTACATGAACCAGATTCTAGATACATATGAGCCTTCAAACATAATAGGAATTTAGAGAAAGTGTTTGTGTAGAATGAATGGGTTATTTAAAGATAGTTATAGCAGCAACATGATTGAATCTTGCAGACATAAATATTGAATAAAAGAAGTCAGTGACAAAAGAGTGCCTACTGTGTGTGGTTCCATTCATATGAAGTTCAAAAACAGGTAAAACTAATCTATGGCTATAGAAGTCAGACTAGTTGCTTTCCTTGGAGGTACTATTGGTAGGGCACACTAGGGAGCCATCTAGGTGCTAGAAATATCTCATGTCTTGATCTGAGTGATAGTAACATGGGTATGTTATACACATGAAAAACCAACAACTATGAGCTTTACATTTAAGACATGCACTTTATATCAGTTATACCTTCCCCCCAAAGATAAAGAAATAGAGAAGCTAAGTATTGGTAAATTCTATAGTTTATAGGCATTTATAAAGTTTTAGGATTATGCAATCTTATACTCATATTGGAACTGTAAATCCTACAGTTCATAGGAAATTGAAAATATTTGGAAGATGGATAGGATTGTTTGTCTGGCATTGAGGAGGTGCTGGTTCTAGCCTCAGCTCTGTTAAATTTTTTTTGGAAGTTTTATTTAAACAGTTGGGGTTTCAGTTATCTGTCCTATACAGAGATTAAATTACTGCAACATCCCTTCTACCAATATGCTGCTACACTTTTATCCAGAACCTGTTGATATATAAGAATTAAATGACATTAAATATCTTTTGTAGGGTCAATGGTGCAATTAGCAACTTTGAAGAATTCCAGAAAGCTTTTAACTGTCCATCCAATTCCACGATGAACAGAGGCACGGACTCCTGCCGACTCTGGTAGCTGGACTGCTGGTGTATGCCATCCTGAGAGAGTTGTACAGCACCAGTAGAGGCTTCACTGAGCATGCACCGCCTACTGCGTTAGGCCTATATTCCCCTGAGGACCTTTATTTTTAATGCATCTTCATTATTTGGGTATTGCTTGGATCTAAACAGTATCTTTTCAAAGTTGTAAGGCTTAAAAAAATGGAATACAAGAAGTGAACCAAGCATGTTTCTTTAAAAATACCAAACCAACAAAAATCTCTAGGATACTTACTTTTGTTAAAACGCTATCTGCTGAACTATTGCAATTGTCCATTTTAGTGTGTCAGCCACAGCTAAGTGGTATATAACATTTTAATCTCCAGCTTTGCAGGGGCCTAAGTAGAATGTATCCAGAAAAAAATTCTGCCTTTTAAACTTTTAACCCTAAATGAAGAGGACATGTTCCTGGATATCTGGGAGGTTTTCTTGCTCTGTGAATGCGTTACTAGATTTTATGTATTGTCATTACCCAGCATTTATTAAATCTTAGGTAGTTACATTAGAAATATGTTATATCTTCATTTTGTAATTGTTGATGACATTCTTGACTTTAGCTTTGGAATCTATTGGGATGAAAATGGCCTCACAGCTTGTATCTGATGTAGCCGATTGCCCTGTTCAAGTCAGCATGAACAAGGCTGGGAGAAAGGCTACTTGGTAAAGGACTTGAGTTATCAAATAGGAAAAAAAGGATACATTTTTAAGTCCCAGGAGAAGTCAAAACTCTTACTCATGTAATAGCAGGGACACTAGGAGATGAAATCTCCAAAATTTGATGTAGTCTGCTCAAACCTCAGTGATTATGTCTGTCTTCCAGACACTTTTCTTTAGTCCAATTGCTGTTTGTCTTGTTACCCTCCTATATGTGCATTCTCCTGTTTCTAAAACTAGTAGTCACCGAATAAATGCTGTTTGAATTTCCCATTAGGAACAGATAGCTTTCATCCCATTTTAGTACAAAGGGCCAAACACTACATTGAGAAGGGCACAAAGTACCCTTCTGTTTGGGCTCAATTAATGTTAGCTCTTACTTAAAAAGCCTTTTTGAAAAATTTCTTGATTGAAGTCATTTTCTAATCTATTGATTAAATGTAAAAGTCTTTGCATAGTTCAAATAAACATAATTTTTATGCTTCAAGTCTTCTTCTAAAGAGTCTGTAAGGAAGAGCCGTACCGTTTTGAGCTTCAGAGCTTTATCCTTTCAAGTGAACTCATATATCTTTTATCTGTGTGTGTGTGTGTGTGCGTGTGTGTGTGCACACACGCACAGGATAAAATTGTAATGGCCTTTAAATGGTTACTTGGCATTTACGGTTTCTTAAAATAGCCATCCCTCTGTTGACATTATTCATTGTCCATGTGATTCTGGATTAAGTGGGCCAATGAGAAAATCTCTAAAGCAAAATGACAAATTCAGACCAACTATAGGAGGCCATTTTGCATCCCTGTGATTTGTCATCCTTTTAAAATATATGTGTGTGTGTGTGTGTGTGTGTGTGTGTGTGTGTGTGTGTGTGTGGCATGTCCTTTTGTAACCATGGGAACTTCAAAGGGAGAAAAATACAGGGGCACCATCATGAGGAAAAGAATTATATTGTGTTAGTCAGAGGAGAGTGATTTTCCCCTTGACTTCCTCCTCTCTGAATGGATAAACTTCTGAAGGGCAGCTACCTTTTCCTCCTCTTAACTATGGCTTACTATGCCATTAGTTTGTAATTTTAAAAACAAGCACTCGTAGGTTAGAGGTGATGGAAACATATGTCCCTTTTCTCTGGAGGAGTCATTCTGCTGTGTTTTAGACATAACAAGATACTCCTTGTTTTATTCCTGTTCTTGGACATTTAAAATCAGCTGAGGTTTGTTATGCTTTTAGGAAAAGCATTTTCCTTCTACATTTGTCTTTTTAAACTCCAAATAAACACATTCCTGCAAATCAGAGAACGTGTTTGATAAAAGCATAGAATTATGACTTTGAAAATGGGAATTGTTCAGTCACTTATTGGTTTAGAAAAACTGATTGGTGATCACTTGGGAGCCTCACAGTTTCTAAATGATGAGCCTGCCTTGTTCTCGTTAACTCTATTTGATATAACTCAGTTACACTGAAATTTTAGAAAGGATGGCCATTATTAAAATAAAATGAAGCCAAAGCATTAGTACCAAGTCACTACTAGCTAGAACAATGTACTAGTTGGATTGTATTTCCAAATACATGCCCGTGTTTAAGTTTTCAGATTACACTCTTGTTGTCCCTTCTCTTCAATACAGATTGCTAAAAGAAGCAGACAGTGGTTAAGGGGTGGACGGTAAAATGCAATCGGAAGGGAAGGAAACAAGTAGAGAGAAGCTGGCCTAAGAATGCGATTCTGAAGAAAAGGCAGTATTTTGGCAATCTTCTCTAAGCACATCCACTGAAGGAGAGCCATAAAGTTTTACAAAAATAATTATGGTAAATTAAAAGGAAATTAGATATTGGATCTCAGACTAGGACTGCCATAGCACACTTCTCTGATTCATATACCAGATGTTCTGCCAGTGAACTATTTCTGGGCATTGGAAGGAGTTATAGTTTTTTTTGTTGTTGTTTTTTTGTTTTTTGTTTTGTGTGTGTGTGTGTGTGAAAATCTGGATTAGTCAAGGATTTCATGTATATAAAATGGTATTGTTTGGGCTTATCACCATTGCCCAAAGTTTCTTGAGCTTTTCACCAACCACACAGCATTGGCCTCCTATTTCCATTTTTTCCTTTTATGAGATGGATTTGGACATGATTAATGCAAGCTCAGGATTCATAAATTATCCTGAAGTTTATTCAGTGCTTTTCCTCAATGGAGCTTAAAGCATAGCACATAAATTTTTATCTGATTTAGCCCTGGAGCATTGCTAAGAAGCAAGTAGGAGCTATGGCTTGCCATACAGGTTGTGCTCGTGCCAGAGAAGTGGAAAGGTTTGAAGTCACTTGTCAAGTATTCCAGACTCAGAAAAGGCAGAGCTTCCATGTTTTGGCTGCTGACCTTGGCATTAGCCTTCATCCCTTCGATTACCCATCTCTAAATACATTTATTTTATCAATATTTCTATAATCTCAGCATTTGATAGGCTTCGTCCTTGATATTTTTAGCACAATGTCTCAGTCCTATATTAAATTATAGAAGGATATATGATTATCTCATGCAGTAACATTCTCATCGCCAGTGGCAGTGCCCCACTGGTTTAAAGAAAGATGTTCTTGGATTATGCATTTTATATCTAAATGGTCATTGTATTTTCTTCCCCTGCTTGTGAAACAATGTGAACAATCATTTTAAGGACAATAAAAAGTTGAAAAATGTCTGTTTCAAATCTCTTATTTTAAAGAATATTAAAATATATTACATCTACTAGCATATTTAGTTTTGTTTTAGACAATAATTGCCCATAAAGTACACAAATCACTGTACTAAACTAGGTTTCTTGGCTTAGGAAAGTGGGTTTTGAATGCAGTAAGTTTATCCACAGGCAATGAGAGATTTGCGAGGTCATCATTGCATTTTCTTCCAGGACATAAGTCAACACATGTGGCTTATTGCTTATGCAATTATATTCCTATTGAGGAAAAAAAAGGCTTCTGAGCAAGTTATCAACCACCACAGGGAAAAGCCCTTTTACTGGGCACCCTAGCCTTACCTTCTGTGTGCTTTCTTTTATACATAGCTGTGGCTCTCTAGGGTGGCTGCCTTCAGGCTACTGGAGTCTCTTTGCCCCATGCAACTTTCAGAGAACTGTAAGTACTGGAAAGTTTCTGTCCCCTGGCGACCTCTGGACAATGACTCAGTGGTGCAGGACAACAAAAGCTTGACTGCCTTACCTGAGTCCAGACAAATCCAGAGGCATACCATTGCATTCATACTAACTTCTCTGGTGAATTTTGGTGTTTAGCTGTCAGTGCGAGTATAGAAAATGAAAATAAGATACTCCCTGTGATCTGACACTACCGTGTTTTAATAAACACACCAAAAGTGAACCAGGAAATGAGCATCACAAAAGCATTACCATAATTTGTGATGAGTGAAAGAAAACCTAATCTATAATTTTGATTATTTCTAAATGGGTTTGATACATGTCTCATTTGAATGTGTATTTTGTTAATTGTCTCAATTAACAAATAAAATAATCCCTGTTGATTATTTATTTAATATTTATTGTTGAAAGTCTTACATATGTCTACTTTTTCCCCAATTGACCTCTCCCAGTCCGCCTTCACCCCTCAACCCTGTTGATTATTTTAAAGATCTTTCTGGCATGAATATGTTCTAAGATCTGGGAAAGTATGCAATGGTTTGTAGTAGCTGTGCAACAACATCCATGTATAGGAGCTAGACCTCAGATGGGATGCAGACTTGGTAGGTAGTAAGTAACTGAGTATGGCCTGTTAATGCCCTTCTTGGAAAGTTTTGAACTGACCTTTGAAATAACAATTTTTGTGTATAGGGTAGTGGCAGAAGGAAAGATGCATAAAAATGTCAGTTGATGAGTGATCTCTGAGGCATGGACAGGAAGAAGAGACTTTGGGGGAATGAGGGCAGGAGTCTAGAATATCTTGCTATGGTTTATCTGATAGATTATATAGACCAGGGGTGGGAAAGCTTTTTTCTACCAGGTGACATTTAGATACTTACAGCACAATTTGCGGGCCATGCAGACTTAACTTAAAAATGAGCCTGCTATATTTGGTCAATCATTTAATTAACTCACCACTAATGCCTTGGCAGGGCCAGACCAAATGATTTCATAGGCCTTATACAGCCTGCGGCCTAGACGTTACCCACCCTGATAGAGAACTAGAGGTATTGATTCTGCTTCGATTTATATGTATGATAAAAATTTGAAGGAAGCTAATATTTCCAATTAGGTTTTAGGTACGTATTTGCATGTTCCTCAAGTTCAGCTGCTTGCTTTATTAAGATCACATTAGCTGTTAAAGCAGATCATCTAAATGTCTTAATCCAATTGAAGTTTAGTTCTTGTTTTCATTACATACACAGTAGATATTAATGATCAGTGTGCTTCTCTCTTCTAGTTGGTGATTTAGGGACCCATTTTCCTTTCATATTGCAATTTCACCATTCTTGACATGATTCAATGCATGCTCACCTTCAAGAAGCTGGTGGAGGAGAAGAGGCCATGGGAAATACTGAGTAGAAGATTTGGTAGAGGCCTAGAAGTTATCTACATCACTTCTGCTCATATTCCATTGGCTAGAACTTAGTCATGTGGCCAAACCTACCATAGGGGAGGTTAGGATATATAGTCTAGCTGTGTGCCCCAAAAGAAGAGGAAATGGGTTTGGCTATCAGCTAGCAATCCCAGCTGTACCCTCAAAAGTGAAATATGAAGCAGTAACTTTTTGAGCTCTTAAGGATTTAGGAAATTACTTTTGAGCACAGCACAATGAAAATGTAAAATGCAATTGGTAGCTTGCAGTTCATTCTGTAGGAGTCTTTTTAATTAACAGCTTAATTGGACAAATTAATCCCCTTTAGGATTGGAGATATGAAAATGAAAATAAGATACTCCCTGTGATCTGACAGTACCGTGTTTTAATAAACACACAAAAGTGAGCCAGGAAATGAGCACCACAAAAGCATTACCATAGTTTGTGATCAGTGAAAGAAAACTTGATCTATAATTTTTAATTATTTCTAAATGGTTTAGATACCTATCTCATTTGAATGTGTATTTTGTTTGGTTAATTGTTTCAATTAGGACGATAACTGAATAGAAGATTCTGTAGCTATGCCACGGGTTTACAATATGTTCTAAATTTTTAAAATATACTCCATTGAGACAGTAAATAAAATATCCTAGGAAATAAATTTTTATGCTATGTCTTCTAGTATCTTTAGAGATTTTATGTGACATTTATTTTTACTTCATTATGAGATGAGAAATTCTACTCATCATGTCTTGTTTTATATTTTCTCTACTTGAAAGACAAATTGCAGCTCAGAATCCAAGAAATGAAGATAAGTGTCCATGTCCAAGCCACCAAAGTACTGTTTGAAGTAATTCTGGCTTGAGACTCCACTTTACAGAGAAAGAAGAACTAAGTGAGTAAATTAAAATCACCAGTTTGTAAAGTATACCTGAATCATTGATTATCATTTATGCTGCCAGTTGGGCTGCAATGTCTGCAGATGTCCTAGGCCAGAGGTCGGCAAACTGCAGCTCGCGAGCCACATGCGGCTCTTTGGCCCCTTGAGTGTGGCTCTTCCACAAAATACCAGGTGCGGGCGTGCATGTACAGTGCGATTGAAACTTCGTGGCCCATGCGCAGAAGTCAGTATTTTGTGGAAGAGCCACACTCAAGGGTCCAAAGAGCCGCATGTGGCTTGCGAGCCGCAGTTTGCCGACCACTGTCCTAGGCGAAAAGAGAAGTGTTTACCAATTAGAAGTATACTCTGTCAACTTCCAAACTGACTTAGAAGTCAGCAGAATCAGTTCCCTGGTAACAATCACACAATCCTCACCTCCAGTGACATTTGATGAAGAAAAAAACATAGCCCAGAGCACATTTTTTTCCAAAATCGTCCAGGTTTTTAGTTGGCATTTGTAAATTTTTCCCCCCTAATAATGATCACGATAAAAAGGGCTCTCAGTTCTGGACACCCACCATGTCCTTGGCACTCTGCTAGTGTCTAGCATGCATTATAGCTTAATCTTCACAACAGTCTTGCAACTACTTACTGTGTCTTCACTTCACAGGTGAGGAATGCTTGCATGGCTTGCCAAGACCACATCAGTTATTGGAGGAGCTAGGAATAAAGTTGATTTTGTCTGACTTCAAAGCTCTTTTGAGCACATGGGACAATATTCACAAACCTGATATTGACCTTGAACTTATTAGGATTTCAGGTTATGTTCCATAGACAGGAATCAGATTACAGGTATTTGTACTTGATGGTAGTTCCATATTGAGTCTTTCAGAAAGCGCCCCAGAACCTGTTCTACACTGATGATGTTAGCCTCTATTTAGTGAGCATGTACCATGTGCCTGCCAGACATGCACTAAATGCTATATTTAATTTAATTATTACAGCAGCTCTGATATCCTGTTATCATTCCCATTTTATAAGTAAGGCAACCGAAGCTTGGAAGGGTCATTGGCTTGCCCATGATTATTTTGCTAGCAAACAGCAGGGCCAGGTTTGAATCTAGTTTTATCCATGCACTCCAATAGGCAAACGTATAGTTGTGGTGACCCTAAGTCCTGAATTTCTGGGCTGAAATAACTCTCCAGTTCAGTTGATTTACCTGTGTTCAGCCTTATGATTGCCTGTGCTCTCTGTGTGGTCTTGTGAAACCAGAATGTCTCCAGGTCATCTTCTCCAGAGAATAAAACCTTTGCTATCTTGCCTGTAGGGAGCTGAGGGCCTGTAAGTTCAGTTACAGACTTTTCAGTAGTCACCCTGTGTTTAACCCTATCATGTATACTGACATTCACTGTTAATTAAAGCTTCCAAAGCCTGAGGCCTTCTGGTATTCTACAGGGTACTTCAGCTTGCTTCTGGTAGGGGTCTTTTCTTTTTGCCCGTGTGAGCTTATGTCTTTAAAAATATTTTTAGTATCTTTTTTTGTTAGAAGCAGAATAGATTGATATCCGAGTAACTGGAAGCCTACATTTTGTTTTCTAATGGGAAAATATAATAAACATTTGTTTTGAAAGAAGTGCTATAGATATAGTTCTGTACTGAATTATTGTCTGTAGACAGCAATATCTGTAAGTAAAAAGTCTAAAGCTTTAAACTGCTGAATATTGGGACACTTTATTTTACACAGAATCCAGTCTTATTTTTTCTTAGCTATTTTAATAAAACAAGCAAGAGTAAACATTTGGTATTATCCATTTCTCCTAAAGACATATAATTTAGTCTTTGGAGAATACATTTAAGATGAAAGGAATGTACTAGTATCTCTGCCCACCTTCCAAAGTGGCCTAGGAATACGTCTAGGAGAATGCTAGAGTGGATTTGTCACAGATGCTCTGAGGAAATTTTTGCTTTCCTACAAGGGCCAAGTTCCGTCCTTGGAGATTCACATTTCAACCCTCATTTGCACACATATGCAGGCTCCTGCGCAGATTGAATTTGAGGTAATGCACATAGCTTGTTGGGAAGAAATCAATCAAAAGCCTTTTTAAGCTTAAAAGGTTCTTTAGGAACTGAAAGCTCAGTGCCTCAATTTTATTGAGAACATTGAATAAAAACCATTTTAAAGCCTCCAGCATATTAAAACTACTCTACAAATGCTAGTAATGATGAAGGTACTCCCTCACCAGGTTCGGGTGTTATCTATGAAGTAATATTTATTACAGAATAAGAAAAAAGTAAATTGTCCTTTAACATGTGCCTGTAACACATGAGGCAGATTGCTAGCAGTCATATTGCATTTTGATTAATCCAGGAGTTTGGTGACTTTAACCTCAAACTTCATAAACAATTCATAATAATAGCATTATCATTCATGTTTCAAAACACTTCAGTGATCTTTCCATTATATTTACAATAAAATTACAACTTACCCTAACCTACAGGTCCTCCATTGTCATGTATTCATTACTTCTTACTAGTTACACTGGTATTCTGTTTTTCTTTTATATTTGTTTCACATGTACAGCATAGAGGTTAGACAGTTATATAAATTACAAGGTGATCCCCCTGATAATTGTAGTAACTACCTGGCACCATATATTGTTATTAAAATATTACTGACTACATTCCTTGTATTTTTATATCCCCACAACTATTTTGTAAATTCTTACTCCCTTCACCTTTTTCACCCATCCCTCCCACCACCACTTCCATCTGGCAGCCCTCAGTTTGTTCAGGGTATTTTACACTGGTATTCTTTATGTTTCTCAAATTTACTAAGCTTTTTCCTAGTCTCTCAGTCTCAGGACTTTTACTGCTTTGCCTGAAATGGTCTTTGCATGGTTTTCATATAACCCTATCGAAATTAGGACCATCCACTTTCTTAGTCTATCATCTCACCTAGCTTACATCTTCCTAGATCTAACCAGTTGCCAGTTCTCTTTTTTCTTGTCTTCTCTCTTTCTTGGCCCTTGTTGATAAGTAAAAATTTCCTCAGAGCATCTGTGACAAATCCACTCTAGCATTCTCCTAGATATATTCCTAGGCAACTTTGGAAGGTGGACAGAGATATATTCCTTTCATCTTAAATGTATTCCCCAAAGACTGTTATATGCCTTTAGGAGAAGTAGAAAACACCAAAGGTTCATGCATGTTTGCTTTATTATAATAGCTAAGAAAAGATAAGATTGGATTCTGCATAAAATAAAAACTCCCAATATTGAGGTAGGAGCATCCCTAGGACTTTGAGGGACAGCAAGGAGGCTAGTGTAGCTGGATGCCATCAGAATGAAAACTGGCATTCAGATTGTTGATGGTCATGTAGACCATTGTAAGAACTCTTATTTTCAGTCTGTGTGAGATGGAAACCATTGGAGACTTTTGAGCAGAAAAGTGAAAAGATCTGACTCATGATTTCCAGGATGATTCTGGTTGTGTTAAGCCTGTAGATGAACCAGAGAAGAAACAAGAAGATGAATTAGGGGGCTGTTGAGAGATGGCTGTGTCCAGGAATGTAGCAGGGGAGATAATAAATGCACAATAACAAATTTTAAGAAAAAAACACAAAACTCCTATATAATCCCACTATTTTAAATTTCCAATTACTTCTATTGTATTTGTCTTTTCCATGTTGCTCTCTAGATCCAGGCATAATTATACGGTATAATTTTAGTCAGAGCATAATATAATTTTGCATTATTTGTTTTCATTCATTATTGGCATGCATCCATGGTTCTTTATAATAGTCCATTTAAATGGCAGAATAATCTTTGGAAGATTTATTCAATCATTTTTATTGTTAGAAATTGATTAGTGAATTCATTTTTAACTATTGTAAATAACACAGAGATAGATAACTTAATGTGTACATTTTCCCTTTCCTCTTGATTGTTTTCTTAGAATAAATATCAAAGGGTGAATTTATTTGATCAGAGGGGAATGATGTATGTGCTTTTGTGGCTTTTGAAATATAGTAACAAATTGCTTTCTAACAAAGTTGTATGTATGAGGATTCGAAAATTGTTTTATAACACAACCAGAGCAGAAGAGGTCCTTGCCCATAAAAAAGTTATAGTCTATTGGGGGAAATAGATATGTAAGCCAACAACTGTAATGAAGGATACTATAAGAAGGTACCACATTTAGCAAAACCTGATCAGCTTTTGGTGTTATTAACTTTAGCTTAACTAATATTTTGCATCTATTGAATATATAAAAATGTAATTGGCTGCTAATTTTATTAATTAACTTTTGGGTTTTCACTTCCTGTAAGTTACCCGTATACCAATGCCTTTTGCTCATTAAGATCTTGATTTTTTTCTTTTCAATTATATGAGATTTTTATTACTTAGTATATGTAGTTGTTTATTTTAATGGAGAATGGAGAATTTTATTGCTCTGCTCTGATCCTCATCTTTGTACTTGTGTAACTAGTGTTGTTCTTTTGTAAGGAAGTAGAGACAGTCAGAATGCTCTATTTCATACAATTTTCCTTGCTGGAATAAGCTTCATACAAGAGTATAGAAAATTAACACAAATTTAGGAAAAATACAATGTCAAATGCGTATCAGGTAACTGAACAAGTATTTACTGAATCACTTTTTAGGTATTATCTAGGACTGGGAATACAATGATGAATAAGAGTTGTAGCTCCCAATTATTTAATGATTTAAAAATTATTTAACAATTCATAAGGAAAAGAACATGAAAATATTTCAGCAGTTTAATATATCATAGAATAGAGGTGAACACAGGGTTCTTTGGGAACAGAACTGGATAAAAATATTTATAAAGGTCGGTAATGAAAAAAATTACAATTCTCTCAGCTGTGAAATCAAAATAATAATAACAAATGAATATGGAAGACAACTCAATGGGAAATTGGGCAGATTACTTGAACTTGTTCACACAAAAGGATATCCAAATTTCCAACAAATCTATGAAAAGGTATTTAAATTTACTAGTAATTAAGGAAATGCAAATTAAAACTACAATGTGATTTATTTATACACCTCTCTCTGTGGAATGGCTAAAATAGAAACAAAGAATTTACATAAGCAGAATTCTTACATACTGCTGTTGTGATTATAAACAGGTACAGGCACTTTGGAAAGCGATTAGGCAATATCTTCTAAAGTTAAAATATACATGTATCCTATGACATGGTAATTTTATTTCTAGGTATTAAGCTATTATCTTAATAGGTCAAAATGGTTGAATATTGGCAATTTCTTATTGTTCAATATAATGTATTCCCAACATAAATGCAAACATGCTCACCAAAAGACATGTAGAAGAATGTTCATAGAAGCACTATTTATAATAGTTTAAAACTGGAAACTGTCCAAATGCCCAACAGTAAAGGAAATAACTGAACACTAGTCTACAAAGTCAAGAATGTACAAACTACAACTACACACATATGAGTGTTTCTCACAAACATAATTCTAGACAAAAGACACCAGACATAAAAAGAACATACTTTGTGAATCTATTTATGTGAAACATAAAAATATGCAAAACTAATGTATGCCATTAGAAGTCAGGGCAATGATTGATTTTTTAAGGTAAGTGACTGAAAGGTCCCACAAGTGTGGCTTTTGAAATACTGATACTATTAGATTTCTTAATCTGAATGTTACTTACATTAATGATTTGTATACTTTTATAGATGTATATTTCACTATAAAGTTTTTTAAAGATATATATTTTTATTGATTTCAGAGAGGAAGGGAGAGGGAGAGATAAAACATCAATGATGAGAGAGAATCATTGATCAGCTGTCTCCTGCATGCCCCACACTGGTAATCGAGCCTGCAACCCAGGCATGTGCCCTGACCGGGAATCAAGCTGGTGACCTCCAGGTTCATAAGTCTATACTCAACCCCAGAGCCACACTGGCTGGGCAGCACTATAAAGTTTTTTTAAACGGTAAAATAAATATAAGGAAATCCACGTAAGTTCTGATTTTCCCCCAGAATAACTAATTTGATGCATTTTGAGGGAAATAATGAATATCATATTCTTCCAAAAAATTTTTTTCTACTCACTTTTTGAGCTCTTGCTTTGTTGGTACTCTTGGGTAATCCTGCATTTGTTGTAGGAATGTAGGTAAGAGACTAGTCTGGGTATGCTTCTTAGAATGAAAACTCAATGACACATTTCATATTTTTCCAGTGAAACATCATGTAGACCATCTTATGCACTAGCATGCAAAATTCTTAATTTTCAAAATGAGCCAGTTGAGAGGGAAAAAGGTAGTTTATCTGAGAAACCCTGTGTTAGTGCCATTCTGAAAATAGAATAAAAGTGGTACCTATATACACTGTCATATACTGTTATACACAAAAATCAATTTGTGCATGTGGTTGTATGATTACATAGGTATAAAATATGTATACACATATATGGATAAATACACATATATACATATATACATACATACATATATACATATATGTATATATGAAACTTACACAACTATGTGATACCTGTGAGATTTTAGATATAGAGAGTGTCTAGGTATATAAAGAATAATTATTTTATTTTATTTTTTCTTTCTTTTTAAGGTTATATTTGGGTGGGAGAGGTCCTGGAGAATATTTTCCTTACTTGAATTACCTTGTTGCATTTCCTTCCTTTCAATTTTGGTTTTTTGTAAATGGGAACACTGTATTAATCCATTCTAATTAAAAACCAGCCATGCAACCCTTCAGTTAAAGAAACAATTTTTTAGGCTGCGTAGGATATCATTTAGTCAGAAATTGGCTCTATGGCTTTTGGAATTATCAACACCACAGTGCTCTGGTGACCACTGGGGCAACAGCTTTACTAGCTGATTTTATTCTAAAAATATCAGGAATTGGCCCAGAGCCTTTGCTCTGAAGAAGGATTCAGAGTTCTTCCATGGGGGCTTAACCAAGTTTGGAAATTTCTATTTCTACCATAAAACCATAAAAGAAGTGTGTGTGTGTGTGGGGGGGGGGGGGAGTTCTGGAAAGGGCAACAAGAAATAACCCCAGTTCACCTTCTGCTTTCCACAGAACACCTCTTTGCCATCCGGCTGCCAGAGGAGCTGTACTATTCTTAGCCATGTCCTGCAAAGGTAATTACACTAAACTCCTCTGAAACCCATTTCTGCATTTGTCTAAGAAATTCTTTTATCTTCTATAAATCCCCCATCCTCTAACTAAGCCCTTGGCTCCCCTTAGCTGGCCCTTGGCCTGAGGGGAGAACAATCACGCTTCTCTCCAACAGAGACTTTTCTGTACCTGAAGACAATTGTTTCATCATCATTATGCCACCCTCCTTCCCCTTCTCTGGAATGAAAATGTTTATCTTAAGCTTTTTCCTTGTCCTCCTCCTTGTCATTTCTCTGATCCCTTTACTTTTAACTATTGCCAAAGACTTTTCAGAACTGGACCTAGTACTATGCAAAAAGCCTAGTTGATCTTGTTCTCCATCTGACGGAAAAAGGTAGAGTTAAACAGGGTGTGGAAAACAACAGGGAGCCCAAACAGGTGCCTCTTCTGCACAGCTGTGGAGTAAAGTCAAGTGTAATTGAGTCATGGGACAGTACAAAACCAAGGTTCCCAGTCCAAGGTAATGTCCTTTAAAAACAAAGCTAAGTTCAAAGGCCTTGCTGGTCCAAAAGCCCAGGGAGAATCCATCAACTTGTTCAGTGAAGGGAACAGCCTAGATATGGGCCAGGGTAGTGAGTGAGCAACTGCAGCATTCAAGTTCAAGTCTCACTGTCATAGGGTGGGGAAAAGTAGGCATCTTCCAAACAGCTGAAGAATTGATTAGTAATGAGTTTGGGATACCGTTCTGATTTCTTTTTCGGACTCAGACAAAGTTTCTCCATGTCACTAAAACAAAGGCCTCAGACTTTCTGGTGGACCAGGACCAAACTTATGGGGATGTTGAGTAAGTAGATGTGCCCCAGGCCAAATGGTTCCTCCCTAATTGGACCATGTGATAATCTGTTGGGCTTGAAAAACTTGGAAATCTTTTCCTCCTCTCCATTGCCTGCTGCCATTCAGACTGACCTTGCAATGTCTCCCACATACACATTCTTTTTGGCTTCTATTTCACAATCAGACCTGAACAATTTCAGCCCTAAATTGCTTCCTCATAGGACTTTCTGATTTCTGTCTCAGTTTACCAATCTACACTTCACTCTGCTCCATTTTTTATATCTTTATTCAATGATTTTTTAATTGCCTATAGGATGTTATATCCCTCATTAGTCCATTCAGGTCCCCCAACATTTGGCCCTAAACTATTTTCCCAACTGTATTTCCCAACTGTTTCCTTATATGACCCCTATATTGAGCCAAGTATCTTGCCCTTGGAATATAACTGCTCCCCACATGAGTTTTTGTCCAGGTCATTCCTTTGGAAAACCAGTCACTCTCCTCTCTGCTCATTTAAGTTCGATCTTTAAAGATGCAGATCCAGTATTAGTTCATTGAAGATCTCAGCTAGAAGTCCTCTATGTCCCCAGAACTCTCATGGCACTTTCTGTTGATTTCCTTCATTCAACCCTGTACCGTACCAGGCTGTTGGCTTTCATATGTGTTTATTGACTTCCCTGTCTAGAGTTTTAAATGCTTTGATGGCAAAAGTGAGTTTTTAGCAATGAAGATGTCACTCTAAACAGCTTAGCATTGTCCTGAAAGTACTAAATTTGCTGTGGATTCAGTATAGTTATAACGCTACAGTGCAGTGATTCTCAATATTTTTCAAAGATGAGGATCCCTTTGTTCCCTTTACACTGTCAAAAATATTTTATCTCCCACATGTTTTGTGATTCATTGATTGAATTTTTTTAAAAAAACTATAATGACCAGAAGCTTTTGTGAATTTAATAATGCTTTACAATGAAGTTTTATTTCAATCTAGCAGTACCCACCTATATTTGAAAATTAGTAGTGTGGTATTTGTAAGATGCTTTTAAAGGGTGTCCCAAAATTCATGCAAGAAGTAATTTTGATATAAAATACAGGTTTATAATTAAAAATTGTAAATTTTTTATTGATTCATAAAGTATACAGTATAGGGTTATGTATGGAGTAGCATATCGGGTAAATGGCCTCCACAGCTTTGCTGGCACATACGCACTCTTTTGTTGAACTTTTCCATGACCGTTTTGCATAAATGTGGCTGAATTTCGATGAGGCTCATTTTCATCTTGATGGCTTGGTTAATCGATAAAATTGTCGCATTTGAGGTTCAGAAAATCCACGAGTGATTGTTGAGAAACAAATGCATCCACAACGTGTCACTGTTTGGTGCGGATTTGGGGCTGGAGGCATCATCGGACCATTCTTCGAAAATGTGGCTGCTCAGGCAGTAACAGTTAATGGTGCTCGCTATCGCGACATGATAATCCATTCACCCAATATGCTATTCCATACATAACCCTGTACTGTATACTTTATGAATAGATAAAAAACGTACAATTTTTAATAATAAACCTCTGTTTTCTATCAAA
The DNA here is from genome assembly GCF_963259705.1 of Myotis daubentonii. Classification (NCBI taxonomy): domain Eukaryota; kingdom Metazoa; phylum Chordata; class Mammalia; order Chiroptera; family Vespertilionidae; genus Myotis; species Myotis daubentonii. Next base: position 126,501,871 of record NC_081861.1, on the reverse strand, counting down.
ATTACTTCTTGCGTGAATTTTGGGACACCCTTTATTTGTTTGGTCTACAGATAATTCTTAGTGAACCTGTGGTTTTGTTGACCCTTGCAATAACATTAGCTCCCCATGTGTCCCCATGCCCCTTTATTTGGGCACATTATCATCATCATCATCATCATCATCATCATCATCATCATCATCGTCATCATTTCATAGGGCTGTTGTGAAGATTAAATGAGGTACCATATATTAGATTCATAGCACAGTATTTGGTGTTTTAAGTGATCTTGATCTTTCTTTCCCTTCACATACCACCATCTGCTTATTTTGAAGATGGGGACCATCTGAGACCTTTTGGGCAATTCAATTTGCATGAGAGAGAGTTTGGGGGAGTTAATGTAAGGAGAGGTGGCGTGTCTCTGAGAGGGAAGGTGAAAATATGTTAAAGATCACCAAGAGCAGCAGTTCTCAAACATTTTACTCAGGATTCCTGTACCCTCTTAAATATTGATGACCACAAGGAGTTGTTGATTATATGGAGTATATCTATCGAGAAATTTTAAAAATATATTTTTATTATTTAATTTAAACATAATAATAAATCAACACACTTTTATGAAAATATATTTCCCCAAAGGAAAAAATTACTGAGAAGAGCAGCATTGTTGTAAAATTTTTTAAATCTTTGTAATGTCTAGTTAAATAGAAGACATCCTGATTCTCATATCTGCTTCTGCATTCAATCTTTTGTGATATTTGGTTTTGGTGGAATAAATGAAGAAAATTTAGGTTCTTATAGATTTGTTGGAGAAGGGAAGGGCATTTGAATAGCCTTTTAGATAATTGTGTATAGTTTTCTTTGAAACTAAACTCAAACTCAACAAGTGATAATTTCTTAAAGGTTATTTGCAATATGGAATCTGAAGCATATTAATGAAACTTTCATACTCTGTTACATTAAAATTCATTGTTGTCTTGATTTTAAATGGGTCTTTTAATCATGCATGATTTTATAACATCAACCACTGGAAAATATTGGTTCACTGAGTTATGAAGAACTTCTAAATGTTGACACATTTTATCATACAATTAAAAAATACATTCATTATTAATCACCACTGATCTCATCATATAAGTACTAGGAAGCTGTCAGGATCCTGGTGACAGGTGCATGATTTTCAAAATTCTAATTTTCATTCAAAAGCTTGAATTTTATAATTGGCAATAAATATTGTCAGTTGCTTTTCTTGAAGTGACAGGCTAACTTTGTTCATTTTTGAGAAAATATCTGCCAAATACCCAAGGTTGAATAGCCATAGTTTGTCACTTGCTCTTTCAAGTGAAAATAGTGTTCCACGAAACAAGCAGATAGTTCACCTTCCATCTCAAATGGCAACATAAATGCTTTTCCTTGAGACGGCCATTGTCCTTTGGTATGCAGCAAAAGTGCTTTATGAGTACTTTCTTTTTTTTTTATTTTTTATTTTTTTTTAAATATATTTTTTATTGATTTTTTACAGAGAGGAAGGGAGAGAGATAGAGAGTTAGAAACATCGATGAGAGAGAAACATCGATCAGCTGCCTCCTGCACATCTCCCACTGGGGATGTGCCCGCAACCCAGGTACATGCCTGCAACCCAGGTACATGCCCTTGACCGGAATCGAACTTGGGACCTTTCAGTCCGCAAGCTGATGCTCTATCCACTGAGCCAAACCGGTTTCGGCAATGAGTACTTTCTATGTTGTCACACAAACGATGAAAAAGATAAGGACTTCAGGGTTTAGATTTAATAAGTTAATAACTTTTAGAGTTTCATCAAGGACATTCTTAAACGGAACTGCTATTTTCTTTTTACTGTGTGGCAGTAAAAAATACAGCGATGACTGGTATAGTTTGGTACCTTTTCCTGGCTTAGTGCTAAGATGTCAGCAGTACTACCCACCATTGCTTTTGTAACATCATTGCAAATGTCAAACAGCACATAACATCCTACTAGTATTGATGTTTTGACCCGAGGGACCCTCAGAAAGAACCTTGGGAATCCCTAGGGGTCTGTGCACCACATTTTGAGAACCACTGCTCTAAACTTTTGCAAAGGGCCAGCCCTCCTTGGACATAAAATATAGCTACTGGCACATTTGGGAGGACAGCCAAGGTCTTTTTCAAACAGGGCAATTTGCTTTACTTTTTGGACCAGAGATGGACTTTTTATTTCTTTGCAAAACTGAAGGCATCTGGCTTGGGAGCACAATTATTCTCCACTCACCTTTAAACTGCCTCAGCTATTACTAAGTCTCTGGCAGTGATATGTTGATTATGTGAATTTAAAGCCCACAGGAGCCAGAAGAATGACAGATCAGATTCCCTTAAATGAGAAATAAAATCCAGGAGCCTGGCAGAGGGACATACGGCTCTCGCTCCCGCTGACCTTTGGTGTCACTCTGGTAGAATGACTGCGTCTGGGCCAGATGGCAACGTGGCTTAAACGGAGATGTCTCATCCTGTTTCCCAGCATTAATTGTGCACGTTGATCTTCATTGTGCAGTCCATAATTCTTCATCGCCAACCTCATTTAGATTTTTTTTGAAGCAGTCGAATTCAGACAGGCCTCCATGAGTCCAAGCAATTTCAAAAGATGCAATTTCTTCTAAATCTCCAAACCCAAATATTTTGATACCCAGTCACTGTTATAGGCTGACACTGAATCTTTTGTCAATCCAATGTAAGTCTAGGAACTTTTAAGAGAATGATATTGAAGGACAGAATCGCTTTGCCCTAAAGGAGGTGGCTGAATGGAAGCCCATTTAACTTTTTGTTTAAAAGCACTAAATAGGGATCAATTTGTAATGGCAGCTTTTCAAGTATAGCAAGATAGCTTCTTAAATCTGATGGGGATAAATGGAAGGTCAGTACCTTTTATTTTATCAACAATTTCACCAAATAATATTTATTAAGGGCTTTCAGGTCCCAGCTATAGCTCCCAGCTATAAAGAAGCACATACTGTAAGCAGAGCTATTGCAAGTGCTGAACCAGAGCAGCTCCTGGGTGTTGGATGTCTAGACTAGAAGTTAACATCACTTGTCTATAGTGAAGAATACTTTCATGACGCAAAGGCTGAGCTTAGAATTTATTACAAAATAATTTGAAGTAGACCCAATGAGCAGCAAAAGCAAATTTAGCCAACTAGGAAAGAAAGCTGGCTTTTTTTCCCCTCAGGGTCAGGTGTAAGGACATTTTGTCATATGAGAAATGTCTCAATTTAGACAGAAAAACACTGGTTCTGGGAAAGGAAAGAAGTATGGACATTATATTTGACAGACTTTCCCCCCTTTGTATTCATGGTCTTTGAATTATATGCACATCAATGAAAAAAATACTGAACCCTCATAAACTGCCTGGCAAACAAGTAATAGTAATTGTAAAAGAGGAACATTTGCATATGTCTTAATGCTATGTTTTAGTTTTTGCTCAGAATTTTGACTTGCCAGTTATAATAGGGGTAGAACATCCATATATTGGTAAGAGCCACTTTGGCTTATTAAAAAATACAGCTTTAAAAAAAACCAACAAAATTTCACGTTAATACAATTTAAATCAACATGTAATAGGAGGCCTGGCTTAAGAGAATAAAGTGTGATGGCTGTAGAGTTTAGGTAGGTTAGGTGGAGACTCCATGAGATGGGCCCGTGAGGAATGCATTTGCATGGGGGATGAAGTTGCCTTCTGAGAGTGAATGGTCCTAAGAGAAGGTAGCATTGCTGGAATACTGAAAAGGCTCAAGAAATAGAGGAGGTGGCAGAGGTGAATGGCATTAAACATTCAAATTTAAACCACCCACCATCAGTTTGCACGACCTGAGTCTTTGTCAGGGGCAATCGTTAAGAGCAAGTAAATATTAAAAGAGCGATTTCAGCAAAACCTCTTTAACACACTGGAAATGCTGAGTCTGAAGTGCTTTGTAGTCCATGTAATAGAGTGAAAGGAAAGAGGGGAAGGAAGTGCATTGTTCTTCTTGGACTCAGCAGCACCTCCGGTGAGTATTGTTTCTTTCCTGGGGCAGCAGTGACTTTGGTCATTGGTGGGTACTGGTGCCTGTGGTACCTCATGGCATTATTGTGCTTTTGCCATTGGTGTAGCCAAGAACCAACAGTCCAACAAGCCAGACCAGAGAAAAGTAAACCAACATAATTTCCTGTCATCATGCAGAACAGTAATGGGACTGGGGATAGTTTTCTGTTTCTATCTATATATATAAAAGCTTAAGCAACTGAATGACCGGTCAACCAGTTGCTATGATGCGCACTGACCACCAGGGGGCAGATGCTCAACACAGGAGCTGCCCCCTGGTGGTCAGTACGCTCCCACAGCCAACCTCCCACGGTCCCTCTCCCCAGCCGGCTGCCTCCTGCCCCCCATTGGTCCCAATCACCGGCCAGGCCAAGGGACCCCACCTGTGCACCAGGCCTCTAGTGTTAAATAATTCTAATAAGCAAAACTTAGTGATTTTTTCCAGGAAATACTTTTTCCTAAAAGATAAAATCATGAACCAAAGAAAAGAGTTTACTTAACAAGAATAACCTGGTCCCCGTTAATATTCACTTCAGTATTCTCACCTCCCTGTGCCTACCAATCTATAGCTGTCATGTTATAAAACCTGCCCAATTAACCTTTAAAGACCTGCCCTGAAATCAGCCAGCCCAGTCCCGGAGATTCTAGCCTGCTATCATCCTTCTTCTAAGACACTATTTAGATTCTGTTAAGGCAGTGTTTTTCTATACTGCAGTTAAGTTTTAAAAACTTTCTCTGATTGATCAGTGATTTTTCCCCTGGTGTTTTCTGTGGATACTTGACAGTTGACATAGCCAAAAAGGTGAATGTCTTCAGGAGAGACCCCCTGAGGTCGGGGTGGAGCCAAGTGATTATTTTTGAGGTCCTGTTTCTACCTGCAGGAAGGTGAAACCTGAGGAAATTTGGCCTAAATTCCCATCATCATTCTTTAAGCAAGGATACCAAATGTCTAGCCCCTGTGAAATTACCATTTTAATTACTTTTTATATGACTCTTCCTTTGTAAGATTAATATGGTATTCCTTTCCTCAAGACAAAGATGATTTTAAATTAATTGTATCATGACAAAATCTTAAAGATGTGTGTGTGTATATGTACATATACACTGAGTGGCCAGATTATTATGACCTGCCAGATTATTATGACCACCCCATCAGTACAATGAAGTGAATTAGTTATGCAAATAATAATAATAATAATAATAATAATAATAATAATAAAACCTTGAGAGTATTTGCTTAGGAAGTTTTAAATATTCAGTATTTTTGGAAGTGTCAATGAAGTACTGATTGGGTGGTCATAATAATCTGGCCACTCAGTGTATATACCTGTGTACATATGTATATACACATATACATATATGTGTACACATACACATTCTCACACATGCACACATATACCATCATGAGATTTAAGGCAGTTTAAAAAATGCAGTCGGATAAAAATCAGGATATCCCAGAAGGCAATGCTCTGTGGGACCTGCTGGGAACTTATTCTTTTGGCTGTGCCTACTTCCCTGTTCCCATCAGTCTCTTTTCCAGTTAAAGACCACTTTCTCTTATGGCACATGAAGAGGAGCCTTTGCAACCTGAACACCGAAGCTTCTTTTCCCCTTGTCCAAACTATGCCTGACTCCCTCCTCAGAGGGGTGTGATAGGGAAGGGGAGAGGAAGAAAGCCCTTGGAGGTCATAGCTACATAGGTTGGGAGTGAGATCTTATTTAACCTCTGTCTCCTGGGCTACATAATGGGCTCCATTATGCCAACATGGACCCCACAGATGCTGAGAATTGATTACCAGGTGCTGAGAGTTTTGGATCCTTGTGTGGCCTTGATCTTTGAAGAATTCCTTTAAAGTTCATTTTCAAGCAGGTGACCAAAAGGCAGATTTGCATGCCAAACTCTAAGGACTGAATAGGAGGTCTGCTGGTGAAGAATTTGAATATAACCAAGAAGGGTCTGACTCTAATGGAGGTGAACTGTTGAGAAAACAGAAAATTTTTCCTGAATGCTTTTGGGAAGACTTTAAGGTGAACATCATAGGTAAAAGGGATGATTCACCAGTTCATTTCTGTGACAAATTTGATTTTCCTATTAAAATCTGTGGGCACATGATTCCTTGCAAGCATGCTTTTTGCTATGACTGTGCTAACTTATGCAAAAACAAACAAACAAAACAAAATCCCCCTGAAAGTGGAGATTGTGTTCAGGCTGTAGTGTTCCTGTGCTGCAAATTGAGCATGCAGTTCTCTCTTCACGTGTAGCGCTGTCCAAGGATGCAAGAAAACATTTTTCTCAAAGAGACTTATAAGCTCATATCAACCATTGCCATAGGGAAACTGAAAAACTTGTTACTTGTGCTCCACTGGAAAAGGTTCATCCTTGTATTTCCTCATCAACAGCTGATAGTCCTGTAATGCTGCTGGTCAAGGACCATGTGAGTCAAATTCCACCAGAGCAGTACAGCATGCTGTCTGCACCTCCTAGGCCAGCGGTCGCCAACCTTTTGGGCCTCACGGACCACCAGTGGTCCTCAGACCACCGGTTGGTGACCGCTGTCCTAGGCAATGTGTGCCACATAAGCACAATGGATCAGCCACCTCCACCCATGACTTTATACCCAGTAACAGTAACTTTTCCCCTGGATAGATTATTGCTCAGGTGCCACCTTATATGAACTCTTCTCCTCTAGGATCTCCTCTACCTCAACATGGTGGTTCACTTGCTTGAAAATGAGCTTTCAACCATCACAATCCTAACTTTTTACCCTAGTTAACTAAAGACCAAGAAACTCTGGGCCCTCCCTTTCCACAACCAGATGAAACAAATCCTGGTATATGGCCTATATCAAAAAGATTTTTACCTCCTTCACCAATGCAAGGTCTACTTTCCCCAACCTCACTTCCTGGATCATATAGTTCAGATCATACAAAATACTGTACAGATCATATTAACAAGGGAACTGAAGAGATGAAGAGGAAAAAAGACTTAAATATAGTCAACCTTATAATTAAACTTTGACTATATTGGGAAGGAAAAGCACTTCTTTTTTAAAAATATATTTTATTGATTTTTGACAGAGAGGAAGGGAGAGGGATAGAGAGTCAGAAACGTTGATGGGAGAGAAACATCAATCAGCTGCCTCCTGCACACCCCCTACTGGGTATGTGCCCGCAACCAAGGTACATGCCCTTGACCGGAATCAAACCTGGGACCTTTCAGTCCACAGGCCGATGCTCTATCCACTGAGCCAAACCAGTTAGGGCGAAAAGCACTTCTTATAGAGATAGCTATAACACCAATGACTTTAGGAATTATTTCATAGGAATTATTTCAAGTTTTATACTGTAATGTGCTGTATTTTAACAACTTTGTTATTTTAGTGTGGTAAAATGACCCAGAGGACCTTTTGTAATATGAGTTCCTGAAATAAATTTACATTGTTTCCCTTTCAAAAGTATTGTTTTTGTTTTGGGGTGTTTTTGTGTGTGTGTGATATATTCTGTTACCTTTTGTAGGATTAAATTTCAGTATAGTTGTAAAGATGCTATTTTTATATAAACTTAAGCACAGCCACATACTATCTTTTTTTAAAAACAAACAAACATGGTTTCCCACTAACTTTTCAAAATATAAGTAGCAATCTAGAATATAGTGTAAGGCAGACAGCTAAATGGTAGAGAATTATTTCACATTTTAGGCACTGCAATTTTGAGTATAATAAGTATATAATGCATTTCACTTGGATGCCTTTTCATTTTTAGGCAGCTCCAGAAGCACAAAAATACATCAGAATTCCAACACTGTGATAGATTTATGTTTGTAATGTTAAAAGGCACTCCTAAATCATCTGGAAAGATATGGCCAATGTAATTGACTTTGTAGGCTCCAAGCTGGTGGGGATGCTGTTACAGTACTTGTTAGTACATTTTTTTCCAGAATGGTTGGAATCACATAATGTACCATATTTATTAGTCTTAAGTAACATTATATTTTAGCACTGTTGAAATGGTGTCATTTAGACGAAGCGTGTGCTACTCCAGTCATTGTCTTCAACTAAATACTTAGGGCTGAATAGACTTTATTATAATTCCTTATTTCATGGTAGAGTTTGGTCCTTTTCTTATGGTTTCTTGCTTATTGGGTTTTAAATTACAATTTAAGTGCCATGGAGGAATTTGAATAATTTATTAATGATAGGCATTCTTATAGTCACAGACCCACATTTGCTTGGTTTCATTACTGTGTGATAAGAGTTTTTCCTCTTACTTGAAGTAAAAGAAGCTATTAATTTCTTTCCTATTTCTTTTATTGGTAAAGGATTCTAAACTTGGAACATATTAGCATAAAGTTAACAGTAAAGAATACTGGATAACTTTCTATTGTAGAAAAGTAATGACTAAATTATATAAATTTCACTGCTTTATAAGGTGCTTTACAATCAGCTTTTGCATTATAGGGACTTCTTATATTCCTGCTAAGATGACCATTTACACTTTATACAGAATTCATATGTATAAATTGACATTCTTAGGATATTATAAATCATTTGAATATACCCTCATGAAGTATTTCCTCCGCTAAATGGTACATAGTATAAACATGAAACATATAGTATGTGGATAAATTTATTAGTTTACTAGAGGCCCGGTGCATGAAATACGTGCACTCGAGGGGGGGTGTCCCTCAGTCCGGCCTCTCACAGTCCAGGAGCCTTATGATCAATGGCCCCAAAGAGGTAGGCCCTGCCCACCCAGCCGGGGCTCTGCAATGGATCGCCCCCACAGAGGGAGGCCCCACCCACCTGCCACAGCACCGCCGGCTGGGTAGCCTGGATCTCCCTCTTTGGGGTGATTGTAGAGCCCCCTCAATTGATCGCCCCACTGGCAGTGGCCTGGGCCTCCCTCTGTAGGGCGATCATGAGATTGCCCCACCCACCCACCGCAGCCTGCCAGTCAGTGGCCTGGGCCTCCCTCTTTGGAGCAATTGTGTAGCCCCCTGATTGATCGATCACCTGGGCCTCCCCCTGCAGGACAATCATGGGGCAATGGCCAGGCCCCCCACCAATAGCATCACACCCGCCTTGGCTGGCCTGGCGCCAGTAGGTGTCGTAGTGTGGTCATCTGGAAGGTCATCCGGACAGTTGTTCTGCTGTTTGGTTGTTCGGTTGATTTGCATATTATGCTTTTATTATTATAGATAGTACTAGAGGCCCAATGCACAAAATTCTTGCAAGGGGCTCAGCCTTCACAGCCCAGCTTCATCCAGAAGGTCGTCTGGAAGGACATCTGGAAGGTCGTCTGGCTGTCCAGCTAATTAGCATATTATGCTTTTATTGTTATAGATATGAATTTAGAACATATTTCTTTTGGGGAAAGGATGAACTCATTGCTAATTTATCATTTTTATCTTGCAGGATACAGGCAAAACAAATTCTTATTTTTGCTGATCAAATGGCAACACATCTCTGAGCTTAGAGCTGAAGTTAGAAATAATATAAATGGACATTTTAATCTTTACCACTCTGAAATGACAAACACACTTCTTTTTAAAGTAAGTGATTTTTTTCACACCTAGCAATTTGAGAGTCCAGTGTTAATTCAATATTTTCTGGTGAGAAAGCCTTGTTATTAGAAGCACAGAGGGCAATAGTGTGAAATATTGGTGGTAAATGCTTCTATTACATTATTGTAGGTACTTGGGTTGGTATAAACTGGATTCCCTTTTTTGCCTGAGTTTAAGAGCCACTAAAATGTTACTGTTAAGATACAATATCATTCCATGTTTTCTGGAATAAGAAAATAGCCAAAATCACTTTAAGTCTTTTCATTATCTATGCAGAGCTCTCCTGCTTTTCTCGAAATCCCCTAGGGTTGAATGTGGTATGAAACCACTTACACATTGTATTGGACCAAAAAAAAAGTATCATGATAAAATTTCACTTATTATAAAGACAGACTTTAAAACTTGATTTATTTTCATTTAGGTTTAGGAAATATATGTTATGCAGCAAAGCAGATCAGATATATATGTCGTAGTGACAAAATTTTAATTTTTAAGTTTTTAATAATTCTTTATTTTTAAAGGTATTACATATGTCCCTTTCTTTCCCCCCACATTGACCCCCTCCAGTCCCTCCACCCCCACCCCAGGCCCTTACCATCCCATTGTCTGTGTCCATGGGCCATGCATATATGCATAAAAGGTCCTTGGTTGATTACCTCCCACCCACCCACCCTCCCCTGCCTTCCCTCTGAGATTCCACACTCTGTTCCATTTTTCCATGTTTATGGATCCACTCTATTCTGCAATTTATTTTATTACTTAGATTCTATATATGAGTGAGATCATGTGATACTTGTCTTTCTCTGACTAACTTATTTCACTTAGCATAATACTCTCCAGGTCCCTCCATGCTGTGATAAAATTTTTAAATGGCATTAGGAGTAAACTCATCCAGTTATTCTTTGAAGAGCTGTAGTGTGCAGAAAGATAATACAATTAATGCTATTTTTAAAAAAATTAATTTCAGAGAGAGGAAGGGAGAGGGAGAGAGAGATAGAAACATTAATGATGAGAGAAAATCATCAATCTGCTGCCTCCTGCATGCCTCCGGGGATTGAGCCAGCAACTGGGCATGTGCCCTGATGGAATCAAACCATGACCTCCTGGTTCATGGGTCAATGCTGAACCATTGAGCCACTCCATCTGGGCTAATGTTAATGTTTCTTATAGGAAAAAAATAATATGAACCCTTCCTTATATCAGAAAAGAATTTGAAGCTATCCTATATAATAAAGAGCTAATATGCTAATTAGGCCAAACAGCAGAACTACCGTCCAGATGACCTTCCAGATGAAGCCAGGGCTGCGAGGGGCTGTGAGGGCTGGCTGGGACTGCGAGGGCCAAGCCCCTTGCAAGAATTTTGTGCATCAGGCCTCTATTAATGCACATAAATCTAAATTAAGTGTATATACAGTGCATTATATTATTCTGAAGGTTGCTGAAGTGGCATTTTAATTCTTCAAAACAATAAAATGGATGCATACATACTGAAAAATAGTATTTATAAGAAATAAAAATAAAAATCATGGACAATAATAATGAAGGTAGAATAAATAATAAACTCAAGCCTAAATTAAAGTTGGAACCAGAAAAATTTAAACCAGATGAAGGTCATGCACCATTGTTAATGTTGGATGAAATGTGGTTAAAGCAAAGAAGCAAGTCAAAATACACACATTTCACAGAGAGCATACATCTGATACTGAGCTGAAGTCTTTTTGTGGGTGCTCATACAATGGTCACTGTGTAAATCTGACAGCCAGAGAGAATCTCCTGGAGAGTCAGCCAAAAATAGCATCATTTGCCTTATTCTTACAAGATTCAGATTCAGTAAGTTCGGGGGATGAGTGGGGTTTAGTAATCTGCCCTTTCAGCAAGTATCCTAGGTGATTTGGAAGCAGTTGCCTGACAGATTTAGTCACTAGTCACCAGTCTCCATTCTCAGGGGTCTATCATTTTTTGTGTGTGCAGCAACCAAGGTAATCATTTGAGAATGGAAATTGGCGCTCAAATGGTTTTGTCCCAGACTTCAGGTTCAATTTGTTTTTCGTGACTTTTGTGTACAATTAGTCTGCTGGTGAATTTTCCACACCCATGACCTCTATGCTTTCCCCCCTCCCTCTATTCTAGCCATATAGCCCTTTCTTTGATTCTCAGACCACCAAGCTTATTCCTGCTTCTGCATTTTCACTTGCTATTTTTTTCCTGCTTGGACCATCTTCCCACAGATCTTCACTTCATGTCTCTGTTCAAATGCCTTTCTTGTTACCCTGTGGAAAATATCCTACCCCCTACTTCCCCCTGTATCTCCTAATCCTGCTTAATTTTTCTTCATGGCACTAGCACTACCAGTTATATAACTTACTGCTTTCTTAGTTTTGTCTCCTCTACAAGAATGCCATTTTCAAGACAGGTGGGTTTTTGTATTGGTCCCTAAAAGAAAAACAAAGAGTGTTATGTAATTATAAAATATTTTTATTTTGTTTCTTGCTGTTTGCTTCGTTTTATATTTTCTTTTCCCCCAGGTGAAAATTTGGGCTATCTCATGACTTTTGTGTAGTCTTTTAGATGATGTTAAGCCCTGTGGTTAGTAATTAAATGTCCAGTCCGATATTATGGTCAAACTTTGGAATTGATTTAAGGGTCAGGCCTTTCCCTGCTTCCCCAGCTGTGGCTGGTAGAAAACTAGCAGTTGGGGGTGAATGTTGTGGTCAGCTTCTTGCCTTAGTGACATCTTCTTTAATTTATTTCCCCCTATTCCACTAACTGGAAGTCTTGATTCTCCAGAGTCAGAGTGCAAGGGATTGGGGCAGGAGAGGTGAGGGAAGAAGGAAAGGTCTTACTTGATTTGGTGCTATAAGAAACTGGATTGGTGCTTTCTGGGCCTGTCTATAATTTTAAAGAATTGATTATTTCCTGATCACTTTTGTAGCTGATAAGAATTGCTCTCTGGACACAGATGTGGGGTGGGGGGGAGGGGGGAGGGCATGTGCTGGGGGTTGGGGGCGGCCATCTTCCATCCCTTCTTCCTAGTGGGACGTGATGTGGTGGTGGGAGTCACAGCATAGCAAGGTCCAGTGCCAGCCTATATTCTGACTGGTCAGTGCCCATGCCATCCTTCTTGTTAAATATTAAAAATATATTTGTATTGATTTTTTAGATAGAGAGATGAAGGGAGGGGAGAGGGAGAGGGAGAGAGAGAGAGAGAGAGAGAGAGAGAGAGAGAGAGAGAGAGAAACATCAATGTGAGAGTGAAACATCTATCAGCTGCCACCTGCACGTCCTCTACTGGGGATCGAGCCCACAACTCGGGCATGTGCCCTGACTAGGAACCAAACCAGCAACCTTTTGGTACAAGGGATGATACCCAGCCAATTGAGCCACACTGACCAGGGCTAAATATTTTTATTATTACTCTGGACCCAGCTATTCTTGATTTTCAAATGGCTTAGGAACCACAGATGGGAAAATAAAATCTGCTTGGATTGTGTCTATAAAAATGAAGGAAGGGGAAGAAATAGATAATTAAATGCAACATTCAGCAAAATGCCTCAGGTATTGGAATTTTCTTGGCAGAGTTTCATCTGAATCATTCTGAAAGGTGTCAGAATTTGGCATATCTCATAACAGTTGCAACAGCATTATGCTGAATAAAATAATATATTTTTTCTTTGACAAAATAGTCAACAGAGATATTTCATTTCTAATAGGGAGAACTCAGTTATGTTTTAAGCATCTTTCAAGGTCAGACCTAGGTAAAACTGTGGGATACATGAAATTCATATATGACTGGAATGAAGTGGGGATACAGACCCTTTTTCCTCTGCTGAATGAATCTAGTTGTGTGTGTTTTTTAATCACAAGTCATCACACAATAGGAAAGAAATGGACTGCTTACTTCATTGAACATTGCTTTGCTGTATTTTAACTTTTTCCTAACATTTGACTTGGATTTTCTCTTTGGGTTATGTGCGTACATAATTGGTCTCCCCTTCCTATAACTCTACCCTTTCAGTGTTTCTTCACAATTCCTCTTATCAAAGGAGTCTGGTTCCCCCCGCCACCCCTCCTTCAATATGGGCTGGCCTTGTGATTTGCTTTGGCTCATAGAATACGGTAGAAGTGTCAATGTGACAGCTCTGAGCCTAGAGGCCTTGTATCCTTCCACTCTCTTCCAGAGTTCTGCCACCAACTTGGTCTATCTTGCTGGGACATGAGAGAACACATTGAGGAGAGCTCATTTTTCCTATTCAAAGCCATCCTAGAGCAGCCTTAAAGTTAGCCAAACTCAAAACATGTGAGAGTGCCCAGCCAAGATAAGCAGAGCTACCAACCTAAGCCACACTGGACTGCAGATCCATGCAGGAGCTCCTCTGAGACCAGAAGGACCACCCAGGTTACCTGTAGTTTTGTGAGAAGTAATATAAATACTTATTGCTTTAAGTTACTGAGTTTTGGATGCTTTGTTACACAGTGATCGCTAACTCACACAAGCCGTTTTTGTTTTCACTTTCTCCTTGTAGTCAAAGAATCACACACTGTTCAGTTTTACAATGAAAATTTGCTCTAATGTGATATTTTAAAACATGAATTACAAATATCTGGTGTTCAGACATGGGGAGAGTTCACCTTTGAAAGGGTTTAATACACTAAATATTTTCTTCATATTTTGTCATCTGCACATACTAGTATTCATTTCCCAGTTTCCCCATTAATATCCAAGTTATAAGGATGATTAACCTTCAATAAACTGCATAGTAACCTTGAACAAATTGTGGAGAATTAAGCTTAAGTAGACATTACATATGCAGCTGGTGTTTCCTAGAGTCTTGGTGATCAAATTACTGAAGACTATATGCAAAGTCTTGAGCTTATCAGCATAAAACCGTATTCCAGATTTTCTCTTCTGAATTGCTGTCTTGGGATCTCCTAAAATTGTGGCAGCCATTTGTGCCATAGCTGAGTTATTACCTTGCTCTTACCTTGAAGATTAAGCTCTATTCTTTATGACAGACAGATGTGTATTCAGGGAGCATATAGAGCCATAGTCACCCGGTGCCTATTCTTTATCTTTGCATTAAATTCGCATGGGCTATTTTGAAGAAGAACCATCCATTTAATCCTATCTTTTCATGGTTCCCAATAATCCAAAATGGCTTTCTAAGTTGATGTCCTAAAACTTTCATTTCTCTATGTAGCACAGCTTGCCCATCTCTCTCTTTATTATATTCCAAGATATCCTAAAACTTTCTGTTCTCTATGTAGTCCAGCTTTCCCATATCTCTCTTTGTTATATTCCAATCACATATGAACAAGCTATTAGCCACCCCAGCTCTTCATAAACCCAGATATCTGTCACTAAGATTGACACAGCTTTGGATACCACTTGGCTGCATTTTAGACAGTGAAAGGGCAGTTGGGCAAACATCTGTTATAGGGGCAGATGTCTGCATAATCTTAGGTTTTCAGTTTAGAATATACTTAAGAATGTAAATCAAAATACTTTTATTTTTTATTAGGGAAAATAGCTTTAAAATTGTGTTTTAGTTTTAAAAAGCAATAGTACTCAATTATTGAATATACAATGTAGGAAAGGCTAAAAAAATTATCTGTCATTCTATTAGGTGATTCTTTGGTACATATTTTTACATGCATTTATATGATGTTCTGTAAAAAGTTTTCAAGTTTTAACCTTTTGTACAATCTTTTTCTTTATTAATAATTAAATTAACTTGTTATAGAGGGTCAACTTTTAATTTTTATCTTTTAAAACCACATGACTTATTTGCATTTGAATATGTGGTGGAATTTGATATGTTTTAGTTAGGGCTCAATATAAATAAATTATTTAAATTCTTTTTTAAAAAACATTTTTATTGATTTCAGAGAAGAAGGGAGAGGGAGAAGGAGAGAGAGAGAAACATCAATGATGAGAGAGAATCATTGGTTGGCTGCCTCCTGCACGCCCCCACACTGGGGATTGAGCCCACAACCCGGATATGTGCCTTGCCCTGGAATGGAACCATGACTTCCTGGTTCATATGTCAATGCTTAATCACTAAGCCATGCCAGCCAAACTTATTTAAATTCTTAAGGCAATATCTATATGATCACTTAAAATTGAAAACAGTAACTCTGATTTACTCCACACTTTGCCTATGTTTCACTGCAATCAGCAGTTCTTTCTTTAGGGCACAGACAGAACATCTTCAAGTCGTTGCCTATTTATAGGAGAGAAGGAGCTAAGTACTAGCCAACTCAGACTAGGTGCTTTGACAAAGAGCACTTACCTCAGTATAATTACCATTAGGTTTATTCTGTCACAAATACATGATTACTAAATCTTTTCCTATTTTCTTTTTTCTTTCCCAATACTGTTGACTTTGAAAGGGCCTTGCCACACATTGAGAGAAGACTGGAAGGATGTTGCATACTGTTCTATGAAAAGTATCTGATGAAAATAGAATGACCTTTGTTATTTTTTAAAGTCCGTAAGTAGACATTTTTATTTGATTGAGCATTAAATTTCATTTTGTGCTTTGATATACTAGCAACTTATAGGTATTTATAACTCGCATCTGGTTTACTTCCCTTGGATTCTTCTGGGCCAGGGGTCCTCAAACTACGGCCCGCGGGCCACATGCAAATACAAATATTTGTTCCCGTTTTGTTTTTTTACTTCAAAATAAGATATGTGCAGTGTGCATAGGAATTTGTTCATAGTTTTTTTTTTTTAAACTATAGTCCGGCCCTCCAATGGTCTGAGGGACAGTGAACTGGCCCCCTGTTTAAAAAGTTTGAGGACCCCTGATCTAGGCACCTCAATCCCAATCCCTATGAATCCATCACCGCATCATCTCCCAGCAGCAAATGCCTCCTCTACTGTTTCCTCTCTTGGTGAACCATTTCCCTTAGGCAACCAAATGTACAAGCCTCCACACTTCTCCTGCATTCCCCATATTTAATTGGTAGCCAAGGTCTGTAGATTCTGCCTTTACCGTGGTGCAGACACTCGTGGTTTCTCTGGGACTGCTGGAAGAGCCTTCTTGGCATTTTCCCTGCTTCTGATCTCACATCAGTCTCACTCATCTAACACATCTGCCAGGTAAGCCCTCTAACATGTAAGTCTGTTTATAGATACAAATACAGCTCTAACATTTGGGATAATGTCAGTTTATTTGTTTAGCATAAAAAAACCCTCATATTTGTCCCGTCTCTCTCTCTGGCCTCATTTCCCACCTTTTTGGTGTCCTTTAAAAAGCTGTTTGTTTCCCCCTTTGTGTCTTACCATACAGGTTTCCCTCTGCCAAATCCCTCCCCCTCACCCCCGCCTTCTCATTGTCTTTTCTTTTTAAAAAAATATATTTTCAGTATTAGTGGAAACGATATTTCTTTCTAAAGCCTTTCTCCAATCAAGTGCATGATTTGGATGCCTCCACACTGTGACCATGGTACCATTTGTATGTTTATATCATGCCAGTGATCATACTGTATTTAATTATTTCTTTACACTCCTTTCTATTCCACTAGAACTGTGGGTTTCAAAGGGTGGTCCCCTGGTTATCAGTGGAAGTGCAGTTCTGGGTGGGGGCAGCGAGGAAAGGAATTTCCTGAGGCCCCCATGGGAACAGAGGGTTTTGTGGAAAGCTTTATTGATAATGTAAAATTAAGGGGGTTCCCCTGCAAGGTCTCGTCTCCATCTGTCTCGCCATGGAAGAAGTCCAGTCTTCAGCAGGGCCTGAATGAAGGTCACTGGCCAGAATCTCTGCTCCATATTAAAGCACAGTCCAGTCCAGCATCTGGCTAGCTTAGCTTGTGTTCCCAGCTGCAGTCCATTGTGTGTGGGGTATGCAAGGCCATGGGACATGTGGCTGCTTAAGGCCACATGGCTATAGAGAGAGAACAGGTGATCACACAGATGAGTGTGGTCATGGAGCAAGAGAGATCAAGAGAACAAGCAGAAGAGCAAGAGAAAGGGAATTTTTTTTAAAATATATTTTATTGATTTTTTACAGAGAGGAAGGGAGAGAGATAGAGAGTTAGAAACATCGATCAGCTGCCTCCTGCACATCTCCCACTGGGGATGTGCCCGCAACCCAGGTACATGCCCTTGATCAGAATCGAACCTGGGACCCCTCAGTCCGCAGGCCGACGCTCTATCCACTGAGCCAAACCGGTTTCGGCGAGAAAGGGAATTCTTATCTGGGGATTTTAACTTCCCGAGATTTTGTGTGTTTCTGATGGGGTCCACCCCCTAGCCAATCCATTATTCTCCAGGTTAGATTGGCAGGCAGGCACCTACCCTGGGCCACCCCGACTTGTACTGTACATGTCCTTATTTCCCCCTCCTCCTCCGACTATCCAATACCAGAGTGGGGGAAGGTGGGGTGTTAATCCCCTTAGAGGGGCAGTGTTGCTATTCCCTGGGGTCTGAAGTTGTACCTTCCTGGTGGAGCAAACAGGTCTCTGCTTCCCAGCTGTATATGCTCTCAAGAGTGTCTGACTCTCCCTTTGTTCTCTTTCTTTTATTAACATTAACTGCTAATTACGATGATAACATCCCGAACAGCAGCTTCAGCTTCCCCTGGGAATTTGTTAGAAATGCAAATTCCCGGGCCTCACCCCAGATCAGAAACTCTAGGGGTGGAGCCCAGCAGTTTGTGTGGAGGAAAATAATTTAATGTGGCAGGGGAATCCTGGTTGGCCGTGGTGGCATGCTAAGAAACACGGGGGTTATTTGAAAGAAGATGCATGAATACTCAAGAAACACTGTCCTCCAGGCCAGCTTTTCTAAAGAGACGGGCAACCTCAAGGAAGTCCAAAATGCTCCAAAGCATTTCAACACTTGTATTAATAGGATGCAGTGAGAAATCACCACAGGTTTAGTGGCTTAAAGCAACAATAAATTTATTATCTTACAGTTTTGGAGGCTAGAAGTCTGAATTGGGTCTCACTTGGCTAAAATCAAGGTGTTGGCAGGGCTGAGTTCCTTCTGTTGGTTCTAGAGAGAATCCATATCCTAGACAAGGGGCTACCTACCTGCATTCCTTGGCTTGTGATCTCTTTCTCCATCTTCCAAGTCAGCCATGGCTGGTTGAATCTCATGATGGCATCCCTCTGGTTCTGACACTTCTGCCTCCCACTTCCCCATTTAAGGCCCTGCATGATCACATGGGGCCCACCTGGTCATCCAAGCTAACTCCTTATTCTAAGGTCCCCTGATTAGAAAACTTCATTCCATGTTTCTGTGTAACATAACATATTTAGATTCCAGGGATTAGGACATGGGCATTTTGGGATGGGGGCATTATTCTGCCTACCACAACATGTATTCTTGATTTGGGGAGATTTAAATAAAATTGATATTGCCTTTTGCCTTAATTCATGGACTCTTTGCAGAGATCAAGGCTTCCCTCTTTTATTGTCATTTCTTGAGAAGAAAGTGGTTTGAAAATTGTGTGATGATTTAGAACATTTTATTGAAAAGAGTACCCCTACCCCCATGATTTTATAGTTCTGAATGTAAAATCTGAACTTTACTCAAGGTTACCCAAGAAAACATGTCCCAGATGGCAGCTGGAGACCATGAGATCTATGAGAATAATTGTGTCCGTACATTAGAAACAGCAGCTTAAATGTTTAAAAAAGAGAATCAATGTGTTATCAAATAATCCATCTTTGAAAAAGGGGAATGTGAATACTTTAAAAATTTTTTCTCAAGAGCCTGGTTTTATTTATGCATTTTTTTCATAAATAATGTGGATCTTGTCAGTGTTTTGTTGCAGTATATCAAACTTACAGAAAATGGTAAAATCATAAATCACACAAGGAGCACATCTATTTAACCTGTGCACAGATCAAGAAACGGAACATAACCAGCAACCCCTCAAGGTCCCTTGTGCCACATTCTAAGAGTAACCTCTACACTGACTTCTTAATGTGGCAGGATGATAAGAAGCTAGGAAAATTCCTAGGCACGTGGAATAGGGAAACTGAGACAAGAAAATTAAACAAGGCCAAACAAATTGAACAGCTTACAGCCAACTTGTGAGTCGCAAGACCTTATCTTCCCCAACCAAAGACACTTGAAAGCAAATGGTTTATACTCTCTTCCCTAACCAGAGAATACATAGCTTAAATCACCCTGCCTTGGAAAATAGAGAACAAAGACCCAGTGAATGCCTTTGTGCCAGCTAAAGCCAAGGACAGATGAAGTCTGGGGGACAAATAACAAAAACCCCATTAAAGCCAGATAGGCCCTAAATAAAAGTAAAACAGTGAAGAAGACCAAAGAATAATCCCAAACACCCCTATATGCTTATTTTGATGCATCAGCATATTAAAAATTCACCTGGAAAGCTAATGAGTATTCACCTGAAACCCTCCCCTAAGATTCTTGTCTATAGAAGAAAAATAAAGAGCCCTCAGGACAAAGATTCAGTGTGAGTCGCTCTAGAGCAGTGGTTGCCAACCGGTGGTCTGCGGACCACTGGTGATTTGTGAGGTCTGAAAGGCTGGCACCCGCTGCCCTAAACCTCTCCCCAAGGCACTCCTTTCCTCTGACGTCCCAGTGAGCTGACAACAGCCCCTCCTTGGCTCACTTCTTTCCTATAACATTCCTAGAGAACCAAAGCATAGCACCACCTAGGCTCTCTTCTGTTGCACCTTCTACCCTAAGGCCTTCCTTGTTTCACTGTCCCCAGCTTTAATGAACATGTTCTCAAAATCCCCTGGACTCGTCCTGTGAAATCTTTCCTACATGAAGTCAATGACTCACCGTCTACAGCCCAGCCTGAGGCAGACCGGCTCTGGGCCAGTCCCTGTCCAGTAACATTCACACTACAATTATGTACAGTGTCAGATGAGTATGAGATTTATGGGGATGATCACTTAGTAAGTTATATAATGTCTAATCAATCACTGCGTTGTACACCTGAAACTGATATTGTATGTCAACTGAAGAATTAAAAATATTTTTAAGTAAAAACAAACAAAACAAAAACAGCCTATTTTTAGATTAAACTTGCCAAGTCTTTCATTACTGGTATCCCTTTTCATTTATAGTTAAGGCCAGATGTGTCCTTTAAATAGTCCCTTATATTTAAGAATCCCAGGTGCTCGCTCAGATCTGCCTCTCATCTGTCTTCTGAACCCAGCCATCCAGAGCACTGTGGTCAGTGTCTGCCTTGTGACTGTATTGTTTTCCCTTCCCCGTCTGGCTTGGGAATTAGTGGTTCTGTTGAACTGTCTGTGTGATTTTCAGTCTACCTTCACCCATGAATATGTTTGGCCAGCTCCAGTTCCATGCTTCCCAGTTGAGAGTGATCTCTATTCCATTTTGTGCCCAGCCCTGACTTCCAGAGTCTAGTCTGTATTAGAAGCTTTGGGTCCCCAGTTTCCAAACAGGGGTGTTCACCTCTTCAGTTAAATAAAGTAAGTGTAAGAGAAACATTTCAATGCCTGTATCTTATCAGCTCTTGCCTCCAGGGAGCTGAGAGTGGGGAACAGGAAGCAATCTTACAGATAAGGATGGTCTTAGTAGTGGGGAGACTCTTGTAAGAAACTTTCAAACCATAACTTTCCCTATTCTTGTCTAAAGATGGAGAGGTGAAGAACCCCCGCAGACACGTTGTAAAAGGCTTTGCCTTGCAGGGATTTGGCAGAAGGTATTATAAAACTCAGATGTACTGCAGAATAGTTACAACCTTCATGTCTTTCATTTGTACTAGCAAATAGCAATGGAAATGGAGCCATAGAAATGCATTTGATGAAGGCCGTGAGTTTTAAACACTGAATTTTCATAAATTACCCTGAGAATACTTCTCAAATATATATATCATTTCTGATATGAGGGCAGGATGAGTCCAATATGAACCAGCTTGGACCCGCATTGGACAGTACAGAGATGTGTTTGTGTACAATGCACCAGTAATGTGATGAGAGAGAAAGTGAATTACAACCATAAAAGGCTTGCTATCTTTAATTATCCTTAATCAGTGATTTTTTTTCCATTTCCTAGTAGAAAAGAATGGTAGAATCTGGAATCTCTCTGAAACTCTCTGTGACTATGCATGTCCAACACTTATAGTTGCCTGTTTATAGAATATGCTTAAGTTAACTATTAACCAAGCATCTATATTAACCCACGCAACAACGACCTAACCACCTAAGAAACGTTACTTTTAATTAGACCATTGGACTACCCATTATACAAGAACACACATTAGGAGAGTGGTATAAGAGGACGTTGATTTTCCTAATTTCTATAGTCCTTTAATAGAGGGGATTTTTAGGATGTGTTTTCTTTTAACAGATCAGCTTTAATCCCCTTGTTTTATGCATCTGCTTAGAGAAGTCATGCTTCTAAGAAATAACTTTGTTCCCTCCCAGGCTCCAAATGGAAAATTTTCAAGGCCATATTTGCAATGAGGGATATTTATCATGGAAGTTAAGTGACTTACACTTTAATTCAAGTGTCCTCTCAGCATTGAGAATAGGTTATTTTCTCCAGGAGGCCCCAGCAGTTTCCTGTTTTAAAGAAATTGAAAAGAAATATATTGCTTTCAATAGCCCCCAAATCAATCCAGTTTCAAATACGTATAGTTGGGAGCTAGTTTCTTGTGCTTCCTATGTGGGCTGAAGAATGGTGCTGACCTGAAGTCCTGTGTGATCATAATACTTAGATGGAAGCCATTGTGCTGTGAGGTATGAATGATTGTGACTCTTCTCTTGCCATTCTAGATTAAAGTGACCATCCCTGTACACGTAATGATGGCCTCCCATCCATCCATCTTTAGCAAGTTCCCTACAGAATAGATTTAGGACCAGACCATTTAAACATAAAAACGTATTCTCTTTAAAGAAAACAACAGAGAGAGAATCTTAAGGCATTGTCGGTCAGTGCTTTTTGAGGCTGTAAGATATAAAGTCCTTGATAGCAGGGTACTAATGTTTTATTTCTCTTCCTAGCTCCCTCACAGTGTCTAACTGTAGCTTATACAGAAAACGAGCTCGATATATTCCTGTTAAATAAATGAATCAATAATTTCATATGCCAGTGCTACAAAGAATGTCCACTTGTTTTTGGACTTGACATGTTGATTTTTGCTGCTGGGAGAAGGACCTTGATCTCTTGTGTAGTTTTCATTTCTCTGCTGCAATTCTCACAATTGCCTTTTATCTCTTTGAATTTAGTGAGCATATTTATATTAAGGTGTTTGTCTGGTAACTCCAACATCCTCCCTTGTTATTGTATTTCTGTTTTTTTTTTTCCCCCCTGCTGGTCTTAATTCATGGTTGTCTTGCCTGCTTTTGTTTGCATGATGGACATTGTATTTGAAAAATTGTAAAAATAATTTGCGGCCCAAGATGATCCTATTTTCCTCCAGAGCAGGTTCCCATTTGCTTCTGCCAGATGCCTAGATGCACTAGGAATCTTGATCACCTCTGTCCAATTTCAGCGATTGAGAGGATTAGAAGGTAACAGGCAGTTTCTGTAGTGGTCCCCTGTACTTCTAGTTCATTCTCGAATTTTGCCTTCCTTTGGACAATCAGTATTTCTTATTACTCAGTTTCCCATCTCAGTTAGCTTGTTAGCTATACATCTTTTTCCTATTAATTTAATGGTACCCCAGAGACTATGGCCTGCTTCTTTAATTTATTAGTTTAATCAAAGTTTTTACTTTTTCCACTTCCCAGGCAATGCTAGATCTTAAAAGAATTGAACTTTATCTCCTCCTTGTCTTCCTTTTATACTAGTGTTGTCATGCAATTTAATTATATGTATATTTTAAACTCTACAAGAAAATATGTTCATCATTTTCTATATTCATTACTCATTTAGATTTACTTTCATTTTTACCTTTTATTTGTTCTTCCTTCCTTTCTGTATTTCCATGTTTCTTTCTGAGATGATTTTCCTCCTTCCAGAAAAATTCCTTTGAGAATTTTTTGTATTGCAGGCCTGCGGGTGATGAATTCTCTCAGTTTTTGCTAGGAGATATCTTTACTTCACCAACATTTTTTAGGCATATTTTACTGTGTATAGAATTCTAGGTTGGCAGTTACTTTCAGCACTTCAAAGGTGCCACTTCCATTGCCTTCTGGATTCTATACTTCCTTAGAGAACCTGCTTAGCTCTTTCTTTTTTCTCTCTCTATGTATCTTTCTACCTCTGATTTTAAGATTTGCTCTCAGTCTTTGATTTTTTGCAAGTTTTACTAATATAAACCTAGCTTTGGTTTTCTTTGTTTATATTGCTTGGCATATACTAAGCATTTTGAATCTGTGGTTTGGTGCTTTTCTGTGTTTCCTTTTCTCTGTGACTGTGTTAGATATTTTACTTTTTTCCCATATGTGTCTTATATATACCTTTGAGTATTTTCCATTAGCTTCTCCTCTCTGTGCTTCAGTCTATATGTTTTCTATTGACCTGTGTTCCAGTTTATAAATCCTGGTTTTTTTTGCTATGTCATATCTCTTGATAAATACATCTGTTTAGTTTTTAATTTCAAATATTGTAGGTTTCAGTTCTACAATTTCCACTTGATTCCTTCTTAATCGGTGCTATTTCTCTGGTGATAGTTTCTATCTTTTCATCTATTCTCTCTCTTTTCTGCTGTTCTTTACTAAACTTCAAAGTTCTTGCTTGCTAACTCTAGTATCTGGATCCTCTCTGAGAATATATGAGTAGTAACCATTTTTCTGTTGGTTTTGGGCTTCTTTGCTTCTGGTAGTATTTGATTAAATATCATATTGTATATGTATAGGAAGAAACAAAGTGTATATAAGGCTCGATAGTATCCATGGTTTCAGGTATCCACTGGGGGTCTTGGAGCATCCCCCCTGCAGTATGGGGGGACTACTGTATATACCACATTTTCTTTATCCATTCATCTATTAGTGGGCACTTAGGTTATTCCCATGTTTCAGCTATTGTAAATAATATTGGAATGAACATGGGAACGGGATATATGTCTTCAAGGTTGTGATATTTTTTCCTTTGGACATATACCCAGAGTAGGATTTCTGGGTGGCATGGCAGGTATATTTTTAACCTTTTGAGTAATCCGCAGAGTGTTTTCCACAGTGGCCGCACCAATTTCTATTTCCACCAGCAGTGCACAAGGGTTCCCTTTTCACCACATCCTTGCCAACACATGTTACCCAAATAACTAAGTCTTGAATTGATCAGGTCTGTTTTTATGATGTTTTCAAATTTGTTTTATATGTTTATTTCTACTTTTTCCTTCCCTTATCTTTCCTTGGAGTTATTTCTGCCTTTTTCTCAAGATGAAACTGATCTGGCATATTTGATTTCTTTGTCTCACTATGGATCTCCTATATTACAACATCTTTTATTTCTACTAAATGGTAACAACCCATACCCATAGTTATGATAGCTAATACTTACAAACTACCTACTGTGAACTATTCTAAGTACTTTACATACATTAACTGAGTTAATTACCACAACACAATTTATAAGGCAAGTGCAAGAGAAGTGATGCTGTCTATTCGGACAGGCCAATGAGAAGCTGTAAAGTGCTTCCTTTAAGTGAAAAGGTGAGTACAGTACAATAAGATATTTTGAGAGAGGGAGATCACATTCACATAACTTTTATTACAGTATATTGTTATAACTGTTTTCGATTATTACCTCTTCTAGTGATTCATACTCTAAAATTCTTCTCTGTGGCTACAATAACCTAACTTAACACTCCCATACATCTAGACTTGATTTTCAGCCCCTTCCTAAAGTTCAAGTCTAGTAACTCCCCCTAAGATCCTCTCACCTCCTAACCCAGCCTGAATCTTAGGTTCTCTTATGTTATGAATCAACTTATGGGTTCCTCGATCTGTTGGCCCTTAAGTGTCAGACCTTTACCCAAATTGCTTTATGTATATTTTCTCCTAATCCTACTCCTCTGAGTACCATTGGAGATAATTGTGAGCTTACCTAGCCTGAGTTTCATTGCAACTTATACTTATCAACCTCAGGTATTCATCCTTATTCTAACGATTCTTTATATTTTCCACTCTTTATTCACTTTCCCATTTCTCCACTGTGACTTTCTAAACATTTTTCTCTCTCATTGAATTTTAGGCCCAACTGTTCCTCCCACAGTTTTAGCAGATAACCTCAACTCCTATGGCCTTAGGGGAAAAAGTCAGAATTGAGCTTTCTAAACTCTTTTCCTCCTTTAGAAAATGTATATATAGTGTCATCCATTGTTATCTTACTTTTTAAATATTAACTTAATTTTTTCCATCACCATTTATCCCCTCTATGTCCTCTTCCACCTCCACCCCCTCTTTCCCCTTGCAATCACCACACTGTTGTCCATGGGTTCTCTCTTTTTGCTCTTTATCTGCATTCTTGTCTTCTATGTATTCATTGTGCCCCCCCTTCCTTTCTCCCTCTCTCTCTCTCTCCTTCCTCTTTCCATCCTTCTGCAAACATCTGTTGAGTATCTAATATATGCCAGACACTGCTCTCGGTTCTGTGGATACCACAGTGACTATAACAGAATTCCTGCTCTCTGGTAGCATTCTCCAGTGGGCGAGACAAGTGAGAAACAAATCAGTGTATTTCACGTCAGATAATGATCAGAGCTTTGAAAATAAATGAAGTGGGATAAAAAACAAAAAAAGCTAGAGGATCCTTGGGGGGCTAGTGCTTCATTTTTATATTTGATAGTCAGGGAAAGCTTTCTCTAAGTAAGTCCTGAAGGTAGAGTTGCCAGATTTAGCAAATAAAAATACAGGGCATCCAAGTAAATTTGACTGTGAGATAAACAATGAATATTTTTTTTAGTATAAGCATGTCTCATGCAATACTGAAAATTATTCATTTGTTTATCTGCAATTCAAATTTAACTGGATGTCCTAATTTTTTGCTGGCACCCCTATGAAGGAACTATGGTGATAAACCATTCATATGTCTGGAGGAAGAGGTTTTAGGCAGAGGGAATGTCTTTGGGATATTAATTTTATGCCTGCAATTGTCCTAAGCGTCTGGGTTACAGAAAATCAATAAGATAGTGCTTGCCTCCTAACTGCTCTAGCTGTGTCACTCCTATCTCCCCTCTAGCTTATTCTACTTACAGCAGCCAGAGCAAGCCTTTTACAATAGAGATCGTGTTTCTCTCTGCTTATAACCCTCCAAAGGCTTCCCTTCTCAGAGGTAAAGCCAGAGCTCTTAAAATGGCCTTCAAAGACCCAGGTCAGTGGTTCTCATATCTTGCTACACATCCATCTCCTGGGGATCTGCTGCAAGGGTCCCAACCCCAGATTCGAATTAAACCTGTTTGTGCTACAGCTTGAAATTTGGGATTTTTCAAAGCGTCCCATGTGATTGTGCTGTGCATTGGAGTTTGAGACCGCATGCCTTGCCTGACCTCAGCCTCCTGCTACCTCTGGGACCTTAGCTCAGACAGCTCCCCTGTTTCCTCCACTCTAGCTCCACTGGCCACCGGACTGGCCTTCACGCTCTTCTCCTCAATCTTCAGTGATGGTCCCACTGCCTCAAGGCTTTTCTTTTTGCTCTCCCCTCTGCCTAGAATACTCCTTTCAGGATAGCCATGTGACCCCTTCCTTCACTCTTATCAGGTCTCTGCTCAATGCCAATCTACTAGCAAAGCTTCCCCTGATGATCTTCAGCTGCCACCCTTGTGCCCTCATTCTCTTCTTTCTGCCCTCATGCCTACTCTTTCTGTTACATATTTATTTATGTCTATTTATGCCTGTCTTCCCCCACATGAGGGTAGCACTTGGCTCAGTTCACTTCATTGGTTGAGCTCAACAAGCATAGATTCATGGAGTTATTGAGTTTAGTCCCGTAAACAACAAGTTATGATACAACAAGATGAATCATCATTAGAGAGTTTTAAACAGAATTCCCTGGGTAATATAATGCTTTAGATTCCTGATTTCTTTCTTCTCCCTCTAGGATGTTGTTTTCCAACCTTATTATTAAACATCTCACTTTCCATACCCTCTATACCCTCAGTCTACAAACCTACTCAAGCCCTCTTCTTCCCCTGACCAACTATTTAGTGAATATGTAGGGTGTGCTAGGCATTATATTAAGCACATTATAAAGATAATCTCATTTAACTCTCACAAAAATCCTGGGTTAAGTATTAGAATTATCCACATTTCACAAATGAGGAAACTGAGGCACAAAGAAGTTAGTAAAATTACTGGAAGTACCTGGGAGTTCATGCATGGGAGCAGCCCTCAACCAAAAAGATGGATACATACATCAGCTTCCCTGTTGCTGGTCAGACAATTCTGAGTTGTCTTCCATACTCTTTTTAGAGGGTCTCCAGTGGATTGGGCCCCAACTGTCCACAACAATAACTGGATCATTAATGCTTTGTTGGCTTCTTTCCCTTTTCTGCCTGTCTTGTATATCCTCTCCCAAATAAACTACTTGTACCCCAAATCCTGGGGTGAGCATCTGTTTCTGGGATATTGTAAATGGAAACAATATCATAAATTTTCCTCTAAGGAACAATAACAAAAAATCTCCCAAACAGCCCTCACCAGGTGGCTCATTTGGTTGGAGCATTGTCTCATACACCAAAAGGTGGTGGGTTCCATTCCTGGTCAGGGCACATACCCAGGTTGTGGGTTTGATCACTGGTTGGGGTGCATGCAGGAGGCAACTGAATGATGTTTCTTATAAATGTCTCGCTCTCTCTCTAAAAATCAATTTTTTTAAAAAAAACATATCCTTAGATGAGGATTAAAAAATAATTCCCAAACAACCAGCAGCACCTTCTCAGTTGTTCCTAGAATTGGGGAGGCTAAGTATTAGTATGTATGACTGTACTGGCCTGTAGAGACCTTATCTTTATGCCTTGAAAACCACATAAACATCTCCCTGCACACATTAACCTTCCTTTTGACCACTGAGATTCTAGCTATTTTTACAGTTTTCCTTTATAACTGTTTGAAAGTCAACTTTGGTATATTTGATCATATTAGCAACCCATTTGATTCACAAAGATGGATGGAAATTTTGTCTTGACCAATCTGTGATCTGGGGTATTGTTGCCTAGGTAACAGCCTGTGTGGGTGTAGAATTAAGGATAATAGGCCTAATGGTACATATGAAAAGAGAACAGATTGTCTGGTAGAAGGTGGTGCATTAGATTTCTCAAGCAACTTGAGATGCCATTTAGTTCCCTGGAAGAGGCCATTTTCTAGGCAGTTAGAGGAGTAAATGACTCAGTAAGAGATGCTGTTTGACAGTAGGGATTTCTGTGAGGGGATTTTCCATCATCTTATTCCAACTTCTTTCACTTCAGTAGTCATGGGGGAAGCTATGCTGTATATACACACATTTATAAGGGAAATACAAATATTGAGACAGATAAATACACCACTACCTGCTTGTGTAGGTCACTCATCTATGCCCCATTGGATGGAAAGGCTTTTCTGTACAAAGGAAAATAGATGAAATCTTAATTCTGTCTCTCTGCCTAGTGATAGCAGTCGAATCAATATGCTGCACCTCTCGTAGGAAATAAAGAGTATTGCTACTGTGGACTCAGCTAAATGTGTGTCTATATGTTAGGATTTGTTGAGCTTCCTGGCTCTGGTGACACAAACAAGCACAATATTGTTCAGTGCTTCGTGGCCACCTCAAAGTGTGAAATAAGAAGATTCATTCAGCCCAGTTCCACACCTCAAAACTTCTGGCTGTTTCATTCACTCACCTACCTTTAAAGGTGCTGGCATGACAGCAAGCTCCCCACGTGGGATTCCTTTGCATTGCAACAGTGTGAAACTGGATTTTCTGGAAGATTCCTGTCTTCCAGAGAATTTTAAGCATCCCTAGGTGTTGGTGCTGCAGTCTCAAGAAATCATAAGCAAACAGGTTGAAGGATTTAAATTTCAGAGATAGCATCTCTTCACATATGATAAGGTTTTTGATTAGGATTTCAGAGCTTTGATAATGTTATCACTCCAGGGTTTTTGCATCTAAAATGATAATGCCTTTCCAACTGCAAATGATCTTCCCTCTCTTTTCTCATCATTTATGACCTCCTCCTCCTCCTTCTCCTCTTCCTCCTCCACCTCCTCCTCCTCCTTCTTCTTCTCATTCAGCCTCTCCATTAACCTTGCCTAGAGAGTAAACCCTAAACCCTATTTCTGTATCTTTTTCAGACAGTCTAATTTGAATGCCGTTGCTTTACTAGTAAGTTCTTAGTACGGTGCATTGCAAAGATTCTTCAGGGTAATCACCGGTAAATGTGCTGATATGATAAGGAAATGATATAGTCCATGTAGAGCAAACTTTCCATTTAGAGAAAAATTGTATGCATGTCAACATTTTATTTTAATTATTTTATGGAAATGTATTTTTACCTCTGACTCCTTCACTCAAGAATTCTGAATGTGGTCTAAATCAGTGGTTGCCAACCTTTGGGACCTCACGGACCACTGCGAGCGCTGGTCTAAATGTATTGGATGATTTAGGATCACTATGTATAGCAATGGTTGTGCTGAGGCTTCAGGCTCTACTGATGCAATTGAGGGGCTTTGATTCCTTACATGGCCTGCCATTACTGTACCTTTTCAATACTACCTTGGGTTTCCTTTTAAAAAAAAAAAAAATATATATATATATATATTATTGATTTCAGAGAAGAAGGGAGAGGAGAGGAGAGGGGAGGGGAGGGGAGGGGAGGGGAGGGGAGGGGAGGGGAGGGGAGGGGAGGAGAGGAGAGGAGAGGAGAGGAGAGGAGAGGAGAGGAGAGGAGAGGAGAGGAGGGGGAGAAACATCAGAGATTGGAGAGAATCATTGACCGGCTATCATACCCCACACTATTCATCTTCAAGGTCCAAGCTCTTTTTGGGTTTCTTTTGGGCAAGAAACTCCCAAAAAGGCTTGGGCCCTAGAGGCAAACAGGACCCTAAAACCCAACCAGAAAGTCCATTACAATCTCCCTTACTTGTTATTTGTTTGTAAGCCAAACAAGCAAAGCTGAGCACTGGAATTTTATATGCAGGGCTTCAGATTTCTTTTCCAATGAGCACAGTTTACAGATGGTGACACGTGACACGGGTGCTTCTGGATCTGGAGTCAAGCTCAGGGTCAGCAGACTGAATCCTCACTGGGGGAAAAAAAGATCCCAGGTTCAGGCAGTGTAGTATAGTGGTTTTAGACCCAGCCTCAAGGGCTGGACTCAGCGTTTGGGTCTTTTAGCTGTCACTCAGATGCTGAGAGACCTCAGGAAAGTTATTTTTAACCTCTCAGCTCCTCTGTTTCCCATATATAAAATGGAGACAATAATAGTAGCTACTCAGAGGGTGGTTAGGAGGATTAAACACATTGATATTTGCAAAGTACTTAGAACAGTGTACAGCGGGCACTTGGTGTAACCTGAAGGCAATACAAGTGTTAGCTATTACTATCATGTTTCCTTCTTTCCCAACATCTCATTTCCTTGCAGCCTCTACTTAGGGAAGGTTCTCCTGGTTGAATAAATAATTAGTCTTGGAAACGGATGTGTAAATAAAAGTGCAAGTTATGAATTTGATAAATATTTTCTTTCATGGTGGTTATATTTTGTTACTGTACAAATGCACAGGTTGAATACAGTGAATTTATATTTATCTAGAATGATCATTGAAAGGATTATGCTGTTAAATTTTGTTCCACCGAGTCATTAGAGCATAAACTATAAAACTGAACAATTTTATAGTTTATAATTTCAAAATATTTTTATACATTTCATTTAATGCTTATAGCACTTTGCTAAGAAAGTATTATTAGCCTCATTTTACAGGTGTGGGTTTTTGAGGCTCAGAAAGTTGAAATGAATTCTTCTGAAGGGAATTGCTAGCAGGCTGGACTCAGACCTGGGTTTTCCATCCTGCAGCCTGTGGAAAATTCCTCTCATCCATCTACATTTAGACAATTTCCTTCAAACCAGAAAGCTGTCTTTCTATCATAATTCAAAACACACTTTAGGTTATTGTAACACTTCAGCCACCATTGCGAGCATTTGTTATTTGGAACATTACTGCAAGCAGTTCTGGCTGTGAGTGTTTCCTGGTGGTGTGCATGCTGGATAAATGGAAGCTTTTTACGGGGGTAAATGAGAATTTGTGAATAGAGACTAGAAACAAAACTGGCTCTGTTATTACTTGACCATTCCAGTATGTTATGACAGATATGCATCTGTAATGTGTATGTGTGTGTCGCTCTGTTTGTAAACTTGCTGTTAGATGCAAAAGATGATCAGTGGGGGTAAGGGGGTTAGAATAGGAAATCATGTGTCTGTTTAATGGAAAACTTCCAAGTAAATAAGTCTTGTTTTTGCTTCAGAAATTGTCACCACGAACCCAGTCGCTGACCCATACATATAAACAGTCTGCAATCAGTGGCGCCAAGTTGACGCGTTCAGAATCCCTCCTCGTAAGGTTACTAGATAAACATAATAGGATTTTTGTTTCTATTACAAGAGAATTTGAGTTGTCCTCTCCCTCCCTGATTGCAATCATGGAGCTTACTTTATCTTATTTGGGGCTCTTAAAAATGCTTCCCATCCTTGTATGCTTTCATATATTATTCCAGGGGGAGAGAAACTTAATTTTGATTAGCTGAGATCTATGAGTCATTCTGCTAACTGGCACCACCAACCACCTCCCCACCAGACTGGCCTTTGCCGTGGGCTCTAAATTTAGAAACGGAATGAGATTGCCTGGGGGTTACATAAGGAGACAGGCGGCTATTTTTAGAACACCATTATACCTAGAGAGCCGGTGCTGCTGATTTGTTAACCACAGGCTGGAGGAGGACGGTGATTACGTGATTCTCTCCGCACCATTTGGGCTGTTCGGGGGCTGCACCCCTCAGGACCAAATGACATTTGCAGTTTTGTTTACTTGCAGTTTCTCGTGTTTTCTGTTGTCTGTTCTGGAAACACACCAGGGAATCAACTGTGTTCAAACACAATGGCAGTCTTTTTTATTACCTCCTTTTTTTGAGGAAACCACCCCAATATGTATTATAATTTGATCTTTCCCTTCTTACTCATTTTTTTTTAAGAAGGGAAGGAAATCATTTTGGCTGCTCCTTTGCTAAGGCTGCTGTCAGAGTTGATGATGGCACCTGTCTGTCTAGACCAGTGAAGCTTTATTTGTGTTTTCCTTACCAAGCGCTTGTTTTTTACTCTCTTTTGCAAGGGGTTTGCTGGAGCTGATTGGCAAACAGAAAAGAGGCAAGGCAAACGTTAGGAGGCATGCTGTCATCAGGGCAGAAAATTAATGGATGCAGCAGTGGCTGGAGAGAGAATCAGAAGAGAGGCAGTGTTTTGCTTGTCAGTGTCTCCCCATTGTTTCCCAGCTCAATATTGAAAGTCAGCATTAGCTCCTCCTGATTCTCCTATGTTGTATTTTAGCAATCAAGGACATCTACTGCTTTGGAATTGTAATGCAATGATGGCAGATCTCGCTTATTTATTTTGATGTTTTGGTTATTTTGGAAGGGATTGGGTGGTCATCTAGCCCGTTGCCTATTTTTCCCAGGAAGAGTGGCTGTGCCCACGCTTAGCTTTCCATGAGCCGTGCAGCTCCCATACCTGGACAGAAATGGTTGTGTTTCCCATTGGTCCCATATAGCCCAGATGCCTGCCAGTTTGTGTTTTCAGACAACTCCTGCCAAGAGCTGGGACCCAAAGCCAGACAGCATGGTGCCCAGGAACGTGTTTGTATCCTCTCTGACAAGGCCAGTTTCTCTCATATTTGCTCTAAGATTGAGAGTGAAAGAGCCAGTGTCATATCAGGAATGCAAACCAATGACCTGGCCCTGGGACACCTCTTCATGTAGCTAATGGGAAGGAGGGACACGTGTGTCCTTTCTTATCTTATGACCCTGGCCTTGTATGTTTCCACATTACATCGTGTTGCCTTGTGGCATTTATTTTAAGTCCTTTAACACAAGAGGTGATAACCACAGTGGACCCACCTGACAAAGCAGGTGAACAAAATTTATCTTGTCCAGTAGGAAAGGCCCAATGGGCCACCTTGCCATTAGGAGATACCCATCCTGGGGATGCAGATAAGGAATCTGGACAGATGGTGAGCAGGGTCATCTGGGATGAGGGAAGGCCACTGGATGACCATGCTGATCTTGAATTACCCATAGCTCCTGTGTGGGCAGGCCAGGCAACTCAGCTCAGGAATGGCCAGTGGTCCAGTGGCTTTATTGTCCAGCTGAGAATACTAGAACACGGGAAAGCTTGACATTTGGGAATCCTGGAGTGGTGGGCTCACTGTGAGAGCAGAATCCTGTGTGCGGAATGGTGGTATCAGGTGGCTGAAGGAGCCTACTCTGTTTCCTTAAGAGTCTGAAAGCCCTGAGCCCTAAGGGCAAAGGATGGAGAGAAAGTCATCACCCCAGGATGCTATCTGAGCAGCTGGGGGCATCCTAAGGATATCACCTAGGAGCTGTTTAGAAAAGATCCAAAACAGCTAGAAATGGAACATTACCAGGAAAGAGAATCAAGCTCTCTTCAGGCTAGAGCCTCACTCTTGACTAGAAAAATTGCTAGATGGCTGATTGCTTATTTCTATCTGTAAAGTTAAATCATGGGCATTAGGAAGGGTTTAATACCAGACCCCCTACTGCAAAATAAATAGCTCAACAGTGTACTGGACGTATCTTGTGCTTAGCCTCATATCCTCTTTTGTAAAAATATAGTTTTATTGATTTTTTTTTACAGAGAGGAAGGGAGAGGGATAGAAAGCTAGAAACATCAATGAGAGAGAAACATCGATCAGCTGCCTCCTGCACACCCCCTACTGGGGATGTGCCTGCAACCAAGGTACATGCCCTTGACTGGAATTGAACCTGCGACCTTTCAGTCTGCAGGTCCACTGAGCCAAACTGGTCAGGGCTAGCCTCATATCCTCTTGCCCACATATTTTTCTATGGTGGTAACCAGCTCTATGTAGATGGATATATGTACCTTATCTTAACTGCTTAACTAATTAGCTGAATGTAGAAACCTGAAGGGAGTTGACTCCCATGGGAAAATGCTTGACCTTTGGGGAATGGCAGTCAGTAGATAAATATTAGTCCCTAGGGCAGACAATTTTGAGGTGCATTCTATGTGGCCCTTCAAGGGATCTTTAGAAGGATTGAGCTCCAATTGTTCACAGTAGTGACAGTATAATATTGTGTCCTTAAATTGGCTTTCCACCCTCACTATTTCACTCTTCTCCATAACCCCATTTCTGTTCCTTGGGGTTATATTCCAAAATAAACTACCCGCATGCAAGCCATGCCATGAGAGCCTTGTGTCAGGCTCTGCTTTTGGGGAAGAACAAAAATCAGATGGTGCAATATGCCCATCCTACTGTAGGATGCAAGGTTAGCAGAGTAGAAGTTTTGAAATGCAGAACCTAGTTGGAGAGAGATCGCCATATTTGGAAAATCCCTCTAGCATAGGGTTTCTCAACCTCAGCACCATTGACATTATGGACTTGATTATTTTTTCTTGTGGGGGGAAGACCCATCCATTGTAGGATGGTCAGCAGCATCTCTGGTGTCAACCCACAAAAGGCTAATAGTACCTTCCCCAACCCCATTTGTAACAATCAAAACTGTCTTCAGATACTGCCAAGTGACCCGGATAAGCAGTTCATCTCCAGTTGAAAACCACTGCTTTAGGGGAACACAAACCCATGCTTCATGACCCAGCAGATTGTCTAAGTCTTAGCATGTTGTCTTCAGGATAATAGAGGATGGGGGACATGTGACTTCCATATTTCCTGACCCTGAATTTGTACATTTCCCTTTTCCCAGGGAAGCCCATTCTTTAACTCCTAGCAGGCGACATTGTGGAGTTCGTGCTAAACGTTGTCATTCAGACAGTGGTTTCAACAGCTTGCATTTGAAAAGCAAGGAAATTTTATTTGATAAAAGTGAGAGTTTTGAATAGACACTAAATCTAAACCCAGATGGTGCCCTGGGAGAAGAGATAAAAACAAGAGAAACACAGCCCCAAAAGACCTATGGAAACAGTAGTCAAATTCCCGGAATTCTACAGAAAACAAAAGGAGGACATTGTTTCGCCCAATTTAGTATGCTCCCCAGGAAAAGATTGAAAACATGAGCACCTAAGGACAAGATCTCTTAGCTCACATCTGTGGGCGTTTCATTAACATGAGTCCACTCTTCTTCTGTTTTGTAATGATGGTTCCCCCAGAGGAATTTCTTACTCTTAAATTCACATTTTCTGCCAAGAAGTCTGGGATTCTTGAATTT
Source organism: Myotis daubentonii (assembly GCF_963259705.1). Taxonomy (NCBI): domain Eukaryota; kingdom Metazoa; phylum Chordata; class Mammalia; order Chiroptera; family Vespertilionidae; genus Myotis; species Myotis daubentonii. Next base: position 126,465,969 of record NC_081861.1, on the reverse strand, counting down.
TTATTATTAAGGTTCCTGACATCTCAGAGATTGTTTCAGACATCATAAAATTCATCCTGTAATCACCACATTTTCCGTTTGAATCATTATTGTCCCATTTATAATAAATGTAGTGATAACCCATTTATCTGTAAGAAATATAAAACTTGAAATCATTCAAGCAAGAACACAGTCATATTGGAAGTTTAAAAGGCCACAATAACAATCAAGGAATGGAATATTATGTGGCTGTTTAAAAATGAGGAATATCTCTCTGTTCTGAAATGGAAAGCTCTCCAGGATATATTCTTAAGTAAAACAAAACAGTATACAGCAATGGGTATAGCAGTGCTATCTTTTGTGTTAAAAATGAGAAAATTAGCCCTAGCCGGCTTGGCTCAGTGGATAGAGCATCGGCCTGTGGACTGAAGGGTCGCAGGTTCAATTCCAGTCAAGGGCATATGCCTGGTTTGCGGGCTCAATCCCCATTGATGTTTCTATCTTTCTTTCCCTCTCCTTTCCTCTCTGAAATAAATAAAAATATATTTAAAATAAATAAATAAAAATGAGAAACTTATAATGCATATTTCTATTTGCCTAAAGAAATTATGGAAATATATTTGAGAAATTAATAAATGTAATTACTTGTGGGTTTTAAGGTATGGGGAACTAGACTAATGTCAGACAAGGTGGGAGAGTTTTCATATACACAGATACACATACACATATGTGTAAATACATACATATATACATAAACATGCATGTAAACACACATCTATGCAAATGTTCCATCGCATGAGTGTATTACCTTTTGGAAAAGGAAAGATATATGTATATGTGTATGTATATAAAATTTAAAGATGTTGACATCTTGAATACTTGAGCCTTTTATCTTTGCCTTCTCCTTTTCTTTCCCTCATGCTGTTCCTATGAATTTTACCTTCTATCAAACCCCAAAATGGAATAGGATCAGATGAGTCTGGTTTAAACCTGTGGATGCTTCCCTTCCCTTCCTCTGTGGGTTCATATGGAGGAAAAAACACATGACACCAAAGGGTAGCATTAGGGCTTTTGCAGCCCTCCCTCTGAATCGTCATTGGCCACTTCCAATCTTTTATATGGAGGAGAGTTGACAGTTCTCAGTTGTTACGCAAATAGAGATTTAAACTCAGCAGTTGCTGCCCCCCAATCTTATTACCTCTCCAAAGCTTCTTTTAGATAGACATTGCGGTGCTGCTGTATTGAAGAAAATGTTTGCAGCACCAGGGGGATATTTTCTCCCTTTTAGAACTTTTGTTTTTCGTTGGCTCTACTTAGAAGGCCATGAGTCATGTAAGCTATAAAACTGGGTGTTTTAGACTCAGATAATGAATTTATCTGGGTTATTACTTTTCGGCACATTCAATCCAACATTTCCCTTCAGACTATGTAAGGTGTATTAACCAGCTGCTGCCCCAAAATACTGCAAAACGACCCCCAGACTCACTGGCTTATAACAACAAGCATCTATTCTCCTGTTCACAGGGCTGTCGGTTGATTGTGGTTTGGCTGGGTCAGGCTGGTTAGCTGTTCTTCAAGCTGCCTGTTGGCTGGACTTGGCTTCAAGTTGTGGGTTGGGTTCAGGTGCACTTCATGTACCTGTTTATGGTGCCCAGGCTGAAGGAGCTTTGGCTTTTGCAGCTTGGTCTTTTCATGGATGAATTTTGTAATGGAAGATCCAAGCCCAATTATATAAGTACATTTACATTTAAGGCCTTGCTTGTATCATTTCTTCTAGCATGGTGAAGTCTAACATTAAGGGGGCAAGGAAGTAGAGTATTCATAGTGTGTGTGTGTGTGGGGGGGGGAATATTTGCTGAACAATAATCCAAGCTGTTGCAGGAGGTACCTCAACTTTTCCTCTGGGTTTCAAAGGGAAGAAAGTACTTCCTCTGCTCGCCTTATAAATATTCTGTGTGAACCGAGAATGAGGGTTTTAAGGATCCATCGTCTCTTCCATGATGATGTCCAGGAGGCCCGCTTTTGCTCTCTAGAGTAGAAGTTTGTTGTTTTTTTAATATATTTTATTGATTTTTCACAGGGAGGAAGGGAGAGAGATAGAGAGAGTTAGAAACATCGATGAGAGAGAAACATCGATCAGCTGCCTCTTGCACATCCTCCACCGGTGATGTGCCCACAACCCAGGTACATGCCCTTGACCGGAATCGAACCCGGGACCTCTCAGTCCGCAGGCTGACACTCTATCCACTGAGCCAAACCGGTTTTGGCAAAGAAGTTTTTGATTCTTTATGTGCTTGTTTCCTCCTTGTTATTATTAGTTCATCCTCAATCTATTCCTATAATGTTTATCTTCCCATTACATTTTTAATTCCTAGCTTATCCATGCTGTTTTTTCCTTCATTAACCCACCCATTACGTCCCCTTTAGGAAGTAATAGACCCAAACTAAAGCAAACCAGAGTTGTTCATCAAAAATTTGATAGGTGCTCCACTATATTCTAGTGTTGTATTATATACAGAAAAATGTTCCCACAATTCCCTTCCCTGAGGAGCTCATAATTGAGTTTCTAAGTTGGATTAAATATTGAACTGTGTGATATTGACTTGGCATGATAGTTCATAGGCAAGAGAAAATTTCTCAAAGTTAGAGCTAATTAAGACAAAGATGGACCTTGATGAATGGGTAGAATTTTGCGTAGAGAGGAAGGAGGAGGTGAAGGGAGGGCACTACTGGAGGGTGGAATGGCATACACAAAGGCCTGGAGGCAGGAATGGGCCTGGGCTGGAGTAAGGCTGCTGCATAACTAAATTTATGTTGCTTAAGATTTTAGATTTTATACTTAGACATCCATGATACAAAATGAAGAAAAGCAGAAGCAGGAAAAGCCATGGCCTGGATATTGAACAGGCTCTAGGAGATATGACTAATTTGTCCATTTCCTGACAGCCCTTGTGTTGAGCATCAGACAGGGAAGCCTGTACCAGGATGGCCCTCTGTCACGCATGCCTCTGGTGACAACATCCAAACAGCTTATGCTTCACTGGCCAGGACCCGACAATCATTGTTTGGGTCCTAGACCATTAAACACGTAGGTTCCCTAAACTGAGGACTGTGCTGCCCCGTGGGGCTACCTACCAACCAAGGACAGGGCATCTTCTTTTCCTAAAGCTTCATTGTAGGTGAAAAATACATCACAGAGGAGACCCTTCAGGGTTAAGCAGGGGACAGAAATACCAATACTGGGATTGAGGCTTAGACATTCTGATAAAGATTCTTTGCTTGACCCAACGTTAGTCAGGTACCTGAATCTTCTCCTAGGCCCAGCTGGGCACTTCCTTGTAAAATCCCATTTTAGCAAGAACCTTTCTAAGTCATTTTAGTAAGAGCCCTCCATCAGCATATCTAATCCCCCTCAATAGCAAATCAGGTTACTCATCCTCCATCACCCACCCTGTGATGTCTGATCACTGTGGCCTGTCTTTAGCAAAGAACCCAGCAAAGTCATTTTAGAAAGAATCCTCCTTACCCCTCACATTTTCTCTTAGTATTTTTTTATCCACTGCCCCCCTCCCCCTTGCTGCTCCTTGGCTATAAATGTCTACTTGCTCATGCTGTTTTTCAAATTGAGCCCCGTTCTTTAGCATGGTCTCTTTCCCCTATTACAACAATCCTGAGTAAAATCAATTTGTACTGCTTTAACTACTGTCCAGCTCTGGTTTTTCTTTGACCATACCAAATAGCCATGTGACCTGGAGGAGGTTGATGCAGCTTTTTGGAACTCATTCTCATCACCTGTAACATGAGGGGGTTTGTAGTTTTCAACTCTGGCCCAGCTGGTTTGGCTCAGTGGATAGAGTGTCATCCTGTGGACTGAAGGGTCCTGGGTTCGATTCATGGTCAGGGTACATGCCAGGGTTGTGGGCTCGATCCCCAGTGTGGGGCGTGCAGGATGCAGTCGATCAATGATTCTCTCTCATCATTGATGTTTCTATCTCTCCCTCTCCCTTCCTCTCTGAAATCAATAAAAATATATTTTAAAAAAGAATGCAATGAATGCAGATTACTTTTTTTAAAAAAAAAGATAGCACTGCCTAGGCCCCACCCAGATCAATTCAATCACAATCTCTGGGGGTGGGACCAGGAGGACCAGTACTAAAAAACAGAACAATAGTAACAGCGGATTTTAATGGGGACCCATGATTTTTCATGCTCTTAAAACCTCTGCTACCTTTAAGGTTCGACAGTTGCATAGAATAGCTATAATTACAATAATAGACAGCTGTTATTATTATTGCTGAGCATCCCGTGAGTATGTATTATATGCCACTTTGCGAAACAGTTTGCATGTGTGATCCCATGTCTCCCATGAGCCCCATGAAAGAGGTACTAGTCTTGTTCCATTTTGCAGATGAAGAAATGGAGTCCTAGTGAGGTTCACATTATTTCTTCCCGGATTACATTGCCAGGAAGGGAAGGTGTTAGGTTCAAATCTGGAAGTTACCTGATTCAAGATCTGTGATGCTTTGACGAAAATTAGGTAAACATTACAAAATAATGTCGAAGGAGACTAAGATGAGACGGGACATTTCATGGTGGTGGGGCCACGTGTGGGGAGGGAGGTGCTTAGCCAGGTTGGAAGGGTATGGTAAGGGTGGCCTTGCTTCCCCCCCCCCCCGACTCATATACAATATTTTGAGTGCTTTTTATTTTTTTTAATTTTTTTGTGATTTCTTTTTTTTTTTTATTGCTTAAAGTATTACAAAGGGTATTACATATGTATCCATTTTATCCCCCCGCCCTAGACAGTCCCCTAGCCTCCCCTATCACCCAGTGTTGAGTGCTTTTTAAATGGAGCTATTCATTCATTCTTGAAGATATGTCCTTTGGGTGGGAAGTTCTTGCTGTGCCATATTTTGTTACTTAAAAGAACAGGTAAAAGACTCAACATGGAATATGAGACAGATGGCCTCTGTTAAGGGACATTTCTACTTATGAAGCGGGCTTGCCAATTTCCAAGGCTCTGATGTGCTTATAATTCACACTCTCTCCTCTTGGCTTGGTTTCCCAGCTCATCTCCCAGTGCCTGCATATTTAAAGCAGGGCCTATCAGGGGAAATTGCAGGTAAAAGAACTCCACTGCCTGGTGATCTGCTGGTCATTAAAACATGGTCATTGACCAAATCTCTTAATGCACAGAGCTCTTTGGTTGGCTTACGAACACACTTTTGAGAGGATTAACTACAAAGCATGTTTAATGGAGGGCAAATCACTCGGTCTCAAGCACCACAAATGGGATGCAAGTTTTACATTCTGGGAAGCTTTCCTGGGAGGAAATGCCTATCATATTATGCCACAGAGGTTGTTCATTGTCATTCAGCATCAGAAATGCCACAGTGCATACATTTGGGCATTTAGTTCTTGTTTAGCAGATTTCCAAAGAAACAAAGTGGTGAGGAGAAAACACTGTGAATTAAGCTGTCAAGTCCATGTGTTATTTCAGTGTAAATATGCATATACTCTGTCATTAACAGCCGAGTGATGCTCTCCACTGCAGGAGGAGGCATTTTCTGATAGTTTGTAAGTTTGGTTTCATCTTATCCAGAGTTTGCTTTTTCAATCTGAATACATTTTCCTGAAATCTTCAGGATTCTGCATTCAGCTTGCTTGCATGAATTCATTCATTCATTAATTTATGCATTCATTTCTTCTGTTAAAAACAAGACAACAAGCCCCACATGGAGTCACTTGTGCTAAGCTCCATGTCACCAAACGGAGACTTAATTATAGTTTTGGCTCTCCCAGAAATGGAATCCTAACACCAGCCAAGTTAGGGATCACCTGATCAGCGCTAGTTAGGTAATCTGCCTGATGTACCCTTGCTATCCCCTAAAGCAGTAGTTCTCAACCTTCCTAATGCTGCGACCCTTTAATACAGTTCCTTATGTTGTGGTGACCCCCAACCATAAAATTATTTTCGTTGCTACTTCATAACTGTAATTTTGCTACTGTTATGAATTATAATGTAAATATCTGATATGCAGGATGTATTTAGGCAACCCCTGTGAAAGGGTCGTTCGACCCCCAAAGGGGTTGTGACCCACAGGTTGAGAACCGCTGCCCTAAAGGAAAGTGACTTTGCAATAAGCAATCCACTTTGTTGCCTGGCATCACTTCCTTGTGCCTGCCCCTTCTGCCTATAGAAGTCTTCCATTTTGTGGAGCTCCTTCAAGCTCCTTTCTATCTGTTAGATGGGATACTGCCCAATTCAAAATGACTTTTTCTCAAACCATTAAACCTTTTAATATGCCTCAGTTTACAATTATTTATTGATCTTTTCAACAAATATTTATTGAATGCCAATTGGGTGCTGATGCCTTCTTCATTTTTCAGTGGGGCTGTTATGACAGTTTTCCTGAAGCTGCTTAAATTCCCTCCCAAGAAAGAATGTGCATTTTCTATACTACTAGTGGCCCAGTGCACAAAATTCATGCACATTAAAAGAGAATTAAAAGGGAATTATCTATCTAAAAACACCTTGGTGAAGACTTCTTTCCTCTTCTTTTTATTTATCTGTCTAGTGGAAAAATAAACAAGAAAGAAGAAAGGGGGGAGAAAGAAGAGAGGAGGAGGGAAGGGAAGAGGGGATATTGCTGTTTGCCCTTTCTCTATAATATGTGTCAGAGATGAAAGAAAATTAGTAAAATGTATATGAAAATCTTCCTCTTGTCAGAGTCTGGGGCACGCCATGGGACCCAGAGTCAAGTCCCTGCCCACCCGCATGCACCTCGAAATCGTGCAAGACCCAGACCCAGCCGGCCCCACCCCCATTGGGCGAGATCCAGACCTGGCCAGCCCTGCCCCCGTCAAGCCCCACCAGATGGGGGCGCAGCCTCAGGTCCAATGGCCCAGGACAGGGGGCATGGCCTGAGGTCCCCTGTCAAGCCCCACTGGGTGGGGGGCGCAGCTTCAGGTCCCCGCCCTGGCCCGGTGCCATGCAGCCTCAGGTCCCTGCTGATCGCTCGTTATGGGAACCCTGCCTCTGCTGTGGGTGCAGCCATCTTGTGACGGTGTGATGGAGTGAGGGTCAATTTGCATATTGCCTCTTTATTATATAGGATAATTACTAAACATGTATCTGTTTATATTTTTATTTTTTTAATCCTCACCTGAGGATATTTTTCTATTGATTTTTAGAGAGAGTGGAAGAGAGAGGGAAAGACAGAAATATCAATGTGAGAGAAACACATCGATTGGTTGCCTCCTGCATGTGCCCCAACCAGGGCGTGGGCCAGGGAAGAGCCTGCAACTGAAGTACATGCCCTTGATCTGAATTGAATCTGGGACCCTTCTGTCTGCAGGCTGATGCTCTATCCACTGAACAAACTGGTCTAGGGCTTTTTTATTAGACTTGTATTATAAAAGATACAGCATTTGCAAAGGCTATTTAATTGCAGCTTGTAGAGTTAGTCAGCCTAAGCTGAAACATTTCCTCCCTTCACCATTTGATAAGTATGATAATGCCTGGTCTTCCTGTCTCTTAACTTTTACATCTTTAGAAAGGGAAACCTTTGGCTCCGTTTTCTCATCTGCTTGCTGTGGTGCTGAACTCTCTGAGCTCCTCCTGGCTCTACTGCTCTGTGACTTTGCTTTGATTTAAAGTCCTCACAGCTTATTCATTCACAACAGGACTGCAGCTTCTTTCTCAGCCTTTGTTTCCATCAGCTGCCAGAGAAGGAGTCCTGGGAGAGGGAGCAGGGGAGAGACAGAATGACACAGCATCTCCTCTCCACTTCCTTTCCTTGCATTTACTTCTCCCTCTCTTCCCCCACTCTCCCCTCTTCCCTTCCCTCCTCCTCTCTTCTTTCTCCCCCCTTTATTCTTTCTTGTTTATTTTTCCACTAGACAGACAAATAAAAAGAAGAGGAAAGAAGTCTTCACCAAGGTGTTTTTAGATAGATAGCATCATTTTCTCATTCCCTCCCACACCCTTTTCTTTTCCTTTTCTAAAGGAACAAATGACTTCATTCCTTTTTAACTCGCCCACCTTGGTCCCTTTCCATCTTAATGTACTTGCTGGGAGGAAGCAGTGGCCCTGGACACTGTTTCACTTGCAGATAATACTTTTCTTGGTCAGCCTTGCACGAGGTTACCTGCACCAACATTTACCAGCAACCTCAATAAGAGTTACTCAGAAACCGGTTTTTATAGGCCCGCTATCATTCACACAGAGCAAAACACCTTACTGATGTTAAGCAGTATTTCAAAGTGAGATTTCCACTGTTTTCCTCACACTCAGTGTTAGGAGGTTTTCCCAGTGGTATTGCTGAATTTCTGTTGACCTGTCCACACTGCAACTCAGGTCCCCTTGAGACCAAAGATATGTCTTGACAAGGTGGTAAAGAGGGAAGCCAGGAGGACTGCTTTAAAAATCACCATTGGGGCCTAACCGGTTTGGCTCAGTGGATGGAGCGTTAGCCTGCGGACTGAAGGGTCCCAGGTTTGATTCCAGTCAAGAGCATGTACCTTGGTTGTGGGCACATCCCCAGTGGGGGGTGTGCAGGAGGCACCTAATCGATGTTTCTCTCTCATCGATGTTTCTGACTCTCTATTCCTCTCCCTTCCTCTCTGTAAAAAATCAATAAATAAAATATATATTTTTTAAAAATCACCATTGGGGAGTTTGAACTCAAACAGCTATATTGATACCATTTGGTCATTCGCTCATCATGAAACTATTTCTGAACAATGTGGATTTATAGTGCAATGATTTAGTAAGTTGGTACTTGAAATAAAATAATTCAGGGGTGTAAGTAGTGTTATGACTTGACTGAATTTTAATTTACCTGATATTGAAATTTTATTCAATGGTTTAAATCACAGATATATTTTTAATTTGAAACTGGCACACTTTAAAATGTGAAATATTCTACATGGGCAAATTTTAAAACCCTTAAAGTTGAAAACATTACAAGTGAATTTGAATGATCACCTTAAACTTCTTTGCTGTTTGATTTGCTCCAAAAGAATAAAAAATGAGTTTTAATGAAATACCTAGAAATGCTATCATTGAAGTACTGTATTCCTTTGGGTCACTATTCTTGACCCAGAATGGGTACTCAGTATTAATTTTGTTTTTAAAATCTCAGTGAAATTATTCTTTTGTTTTGGAAAAATATTTCTAAGAAATCTGTAGATTTTCTTCAATTTGATAATTCTATGAAAATAGGAGGGGGGGCATCTTTCTACACCAAAAGCCACAAATTTCTCTGAAATTGCAATGTTCTAGCACAAAGGAGGGGACAAAAAGGGAACGTTTGAAACTGGCAAAATGTAAATGATACATTGAAGGTACATTTATTGGCACACTAACACTTCACAAATTTTTTTTTATCACACCACACATATTCAGTTTCCATCATTTCAAAATGTGACATTTTAATATACAGTTTTATGTCTTTGAGGTTTTGTCCATGTATAGACATCTGTCTGGATCCTGTACAATAAAACTCTGTCTTTTTGGGCTAGATTGGAAACTTTGGTTAAGCTCCTGTTAAGATGGCCCCTCCATGGCTGGCTGTCTTGGGACTGACAGCAGGACAGAGAGCAGCCCTTGGGATTGATTCTGTGCTTGGTGAACACACCAGGGGTGCTCCCTCCACCTCTCACACTGCCCTCATCTCAATCCATAGCTTTCCAAAGAAGGCTGTACATGGAACTGCTCTCCCATCTCCTCAAGCCCTTGAAATCTTATATCCCCTAGCCACTCCCAAGCAGTTAGTCTTCCCTGGTCCCTCTGAATGCCCACACCTTTGTTTATCTCCTCTTTCCACTCAGCTCCCCACAGCCTCTTCAATCCTCAAGCGCTTCTACTCTGCCCATGAAGAACCCCCTTCCCCATTATCATCTTCATCTAACTCGGGCTTTTTCAGTCCTGTGTACCATGATGTTTAGCGGCATCCCTGGCCTCTTCCCACTAGAAGTCGCTAGCACTTCACCTGCCCCTGTTGTAACAACCAAAAATGTCCCTACACATTGTCAGATGTCCCCTAGGGGACATAATCACAGCTGAGAAACACTGATCCAACTGAACTCCTTTCAAGACACTGCCTTCCCTACAGCTCTCCTCCTCCCCAAAAACTAAAGCTCCTTTGAAGTGCATGCAACCATCTTACTAGCCTTTTATTGCACCACAGACCTTTTGTTCCATCTGCAAACTTTCTAGTCATCACCCCTCTTTCAATAAAGATTTCAGCTATGGTTCTCTCCCGCTCTCCCTCTCTCCACTACTCCCTTGCTGATTACTTTCCTGTAACTTTCTTTTTTTTAAAAAAATATATTTTTATTGATTTCAAAAAGGAAGGGAGAGGGAGAGAGAGAGAGAGAGAAACATCAATGATGAGAGAGAACCATTGATTGGCTGCCTCCTGCACATCCCCCACTGGGAATCAAGCCCACAACCTAGGCATGTGCCCTTGACCAGAATTGAACCTAGGACCCTTCAGTCTGCAGGCTGACGCTCTATCCACTGAGCAAAACCAGGCAGGGCTCTCCTGTAACTTTCCAGGAGGTTTCCTACTCAAACCTCTGGCCTCTAAGTTACTCAATCCTCTTGGTCCAGGTTAAATGAAAACACTTGCTCATTTTATGTCTGAGGAGCTGAATGCCACTGGAGAAAAACACACAACCCTGTTAACTAGCCTCACTTTAAATTGATGGCTATAAATTTCAACTGCCGGGACCATCCTGTGATATTTCCATGCTCAGTTTTCTCTCCTTTTCTCTGAGACAACTATTTCATACTTTGTCCTCTTTCCTCAAAATCACTCTTTTTAATGATTTTGTTTCTTCATTCGTTGAGAAAACAGAAGTACTCAGAAAAGGACTGCCTCATCCTACTACCACTAACTGCTAACTTACTTGTAAGCATCTATGACTTTATATTTTCCCTTCCCTCATGCCACAGCTAGTCTGTTACCACTCTTCTCTAGGGCCAACCTATCCCCTTGTGCATCCCTTCCATCCCATTTCAACTACCTGAGGACTTTTTTCCTTCACTTGTTTTCCTTGGTGAGTCATATGTCCTCTTCTCTCTAGCAGCAACATATAAACATACTGTAATAGTTTCCATCTAAACATCCACAATGTGATCTCTAAATATTGTCATGCCTCTTACTTTTTGCTTTTTCCTCTCCTAGTCTCCCCTTCCTCCTTTGATTTGCCTTCTCTATCAATATTTACTCTCTAAATGGTCTCAACCAGTCTCATGAATTTATATAACATCTATATACAAGTGATTGCAATTTATACCGCTGCCTTTCATATGAACTCCAAGTTCATATATCCAGCTACATATATATCTATATATCTATATATCTATATATCTATATATCTATATATCTATATATCTATATATCTATATATCTATATATCTATATATCTATATATCTATATATCTATATATCTATATATCTATATATCTATATATCTATATATCTATATATCTATATATCTATATATCTATATATCTATATATCTATATATCTATATATCTATATATCTATATATCTATATATCTATATATCTATATATCTATATCTATATCTATATCTATATATCTATATATCTATATATCTATATATCTATATATCTATATCTATATCTATATCTATATCTATATCTATATCTATATCTATATCTATATCTATATCTATCTATCTATCTATCTATCTATATATATATATATATATATATATATATATATCTTACCAGAATCTCCAAGTTAACATGTTCAAATGTGAACTTCCAATCATCCGCTAAATCCTTTACTTTTCTGGTGTTCAACCCTTCTCATAAATTTAAAAATTATGCTCTCGTTGAAAATCCTGAAGTCATGGTAATTTTCTTCTTTTCTTCCCATCCTACATCCCTCATCATGTCTTGTCAGCTGTATCTTCTAAGTAGGTCACAAATCTGACCTTAGCCCATTATTCCTCCAGTCTAAGCTACCATCATCTCCTGGACTACAACAATAAGCCTCCTAACTGCTTTCTCTGCTTCCGCTTTGACTTGCCTAGAGAATCTTCACACCTCAGACAAGGTCACCTTTTAAAAGTTGTAAATCAGACTATGTCACTTCCCTGCTCAAAATTCTTCAGTGGATTTTGATCACATTTGGAGTAAAAGTCCATGTCCTACCATGTCCTGAACACACTAACTAAAAAGAGATCTGAACCCTACTTCATCTATTTCTTGCTCTCTTCCTCCTTCACTTCGCTCTAACCACTCTGGCCTTGCTGTTTATTCAACAGACCAAGTTCATTTTGGCTCCTGGGCCTTTGCACTTGCCCATTCCTCCTAATCTTAGATCTTTGCACATTTAGCTCCTTCACCAGGAGTGTGGGTATGTCACAAATGAAAGCAAGCACAGCATTAATTGCCATGCCAACCAAAGAAATGTGTGTATTCACTGAACCGGCCTTACTGCCATCCTGTGTTATATCATTAGGCAAACTTGAAAAATACAATTTGGAAAGCACTAGCCCAAGCTTGGGATATATATATTTGTATTGATTTCAGAGAGGCAGGGGGAGGGAGGGAGGGAGGGAGGGAGGGAGGGAGAGAGAGAGAGAGAGAGAGAGAGAGAAACATCAATGATGAGAGAGAATCATTGATCAGCTGTCTCCTTCATGTGCCCTACTGGGGATCGAACCTGCAAGCTGGGCATGTGCCCTGACTGGAATTGACCTGTGGCTTCCTGATTCATAGGTTCATACTCAACCGCCGGCGGGGCCAAGCATGGGATTTTATTATTGAGGTGGCTGCTACATGACCCTGAATCTGAGAGAACCTTAGTATAACACACCTTGGACCATTTTGAGAAATTTGCCTGTGCTTTTGTGACATATATCAGGCAGTGATTAATTCCCAATGAGAGTTTGTAACCTCCTTCTAAGCCAATCAAATAATGGCTTTCGAAATCCTACCTTATTTGACAAACATTCCTCTTTGACCCTACCCAGTCCTTCTGCTTGGGGAGACTTTCTGGACTCACTTCGGCATGCCACGATTTCTCTTTCCCTGGTGAGCAATAAATCCAGCTTTGATCTTTCAGCTCTGCTGGTCTGTTTATTTCAGTAAGACAGTGCCATAATGATTTCATTTTCTTCCCCCTCACTGTTCTAGGCTTTTTTCCTGTAACATCTCTTGGAACTCTGGTACTTAACATTGGTTCCTTTGTTTTCTGAAAACCCCTTTGTGGGAACATGGTGCATTCCCTTTCTAGAGAGGGAAGATGCTACTGTTCTGGACTTGGGACAACAAGCAACCTGACTATTTTAGGTAGTTCTTCTGAAAAATTATCATAAAGACACCAATTCCTGAAACTCCCATCAAATCTGAATCCTTTTCAAGCACTTGTGAACTTCCTCCCCCAAAACAAAACAAAACAACCCCCCTAAACTTTAATTACTATAGCTATTTGTTTTGGTTCCTCTCTGTGGGTGAAATTTACATCAAATAGACTATAATGAAGCCTGCCCTTTCCAACAAATGTATTCCTTTGTTTGTGCTCAGTTGAGCACAAGACTGCACTGTATGTGAGCACAGCAAAAAGGGAGGCTTTCAACCAGCTTCCAGAAAACCAGACCCCCCAGACCTGACCTTCCCAACCGTTCCCAAGACACCTGCAGCTTTACCCACTTGAGATGTGTGAACAAAGACCTGGTGTGCGTGTGTGTGTGTGTGTGTGTGTGTGTGCGCGCGTCTTGTTTTCCTCCCTGCAGAAGAGACATTTTCTCAGAAAACATTTCCTTCTCTGCGGCTTTCTGGTTAGTATTCAGGCCACCACCTCTGTTATCAGACGGTGGCAACAAAGCTTTTCCGCCTGAATCTTCTGCGAGGTGGCGGGGGAATGGATTGCACAGTAATGAGCTGTTTTTGCAGGCTTCCTCCGGGAGCCTTTTCTTATATCCCTTGGCAAGAGGAACTAATTCAAACCAGCAAACCTACCCTTGGGCATCTAAAATTCACAGACATTCAGCTGACTTGACAGTAAGAGGGTCTCCCTGAAAGTCAGTGCTGTAAATCAGAGCTTCGTTCTTCAAGGGGAGAGCTGACTAGAGGGTGTCTGGAACCTCACATATGACCTTTATCCCTATCACTGCTTTCAAGCCAACTGAAGATGGTGGGGAGCTTGCTGGGAGCTGCTTTTCCCTCCTGATTATGCTGTTTCATCCTCCAAGCAACATGAACTGAGAGTGTCGGAGCATTTCCTCCCAAAGAGGCCATCATGGACTGTTTTACTCTTCATGAACTTGACTGAATAGACAGTCTTCTTGAGAGCAGGGGCAGGAGATTTTTCCTCTATACCTCCAGCAGCCAACACAGTGCCTGGCACTTAGTAGGCCCGTGGTGTATACTCAGTGGATATGAACCGAATGGTTGCTGGGGCTGGAAGTGGCTGTGCTGATTCTATTTGCCTAGCGATCATTGCTGCTGTCTTGCTGATGTCTAGTGCTCGGGTGTTACCTCGCACATGCTTCCATTTCTTCTGGCTCCAGCCTCTGGTTCTCTTGAATTCTGTGTTCAGCAGTTAGTTCTCCTTCTTTCCACCAGCTCTCTTTGCCTCAGAATATGGTGACTCTGCATCCACCCTGAGAAACCTGCTTAAAAACACACACTCATATACACACATACACATACACAGAGTCACACAGACACATACATGCACACCCTTATGGCCAGTTTCAAGCTCTGCAAGTCTCCTCCTTCTTTCATAGGTTCTCTCTTACTCTCACATCTCTCCCTTCACTCTCAAGGGTCTCCTCATTCTCAACCAAGACTGACCCTCCGTAATCCCAGGTTCTGCCCTGTCTTATGCCTTTTCTAAGTCTCCATTTCTATTCCTTTGGTGGGTTTTACCCCTTCCCCCCTGTCACTTTCCTTTATTTACATATATTTTAATTGACTGGGGGTTGGAATTGAGAAGGGGTGGTCTTCACCTTTCAGATGTATATTGTTAACAAGTGAAATACTCAAGCAATGATAGTTTTAGGGAACAATGTTAGAAATAAAAATGTTCCTTTCGATTGTATGAGACAATTATTAAGAGGATAGAGTTGGGTAAAACCACCGTGTTTTGTTTCATTTGAACTAGTGATTCTCAACCGGAAACAGTTTTGCCGCCAAGAGGACATTTGGCAATGTCTGGAGACATTTTTAGTTGTCATTCTGGCGGGTTGCGGGGGGTGGGTGGGGGGGGGGGTAAGAAGGATACTCCTAGTGGTACCTAGTGGGTAGAAGCCAGGAATGTGGCTAAATATCCTGCAATACGCAGGACAATTCTACAACAGAGAACTAATGGAGCCAGAATATCCATCATGCCAGGATTGAGGAAGCCTGATTTCCACATTCTCTTTCCCTCTTCCTCAGGCCTCCTCCACCCTGGCTGCTGATTCCCTGGACCCTCACAACCTAATCTTCTTGTGACTGGTGTCCCATGGCCCAAACTACTGCTCCCCCACTGCCTGGAAAGCACTGCATGCTTGGTTTTCATCTCCATGGTGAAAGCTACATACAAACACTCTTCAGTTCATGGAATCATCACTAATGGGAGCAAGATTGGTCTTCAGAAGTTTGTTGTGTGTTTTTTTATCCATCTTCTGATTTTCAGAGGAAACAAAGTAATTTTGCTAAGGTCTCACAGCTACTCGGGGTGCTGTGGTGGTCATGGAGGGGGTTCCCTACTCCTAGATTTCTTCTCTTTCCATTCACTCATTGCTATTGGTCAAATAAAGAAATATGAACTATCTGGTCACAGACAGGAACCAAATTAATTGGTCTCATATTAAAATAGGGACACAGTGGACTTCCAGATTTCATTTTCTGGATTTCACCCTCTAGTGCTCTCTGAAGAGTCTCTGCCAGCTGCAAGGTATGGCTGGTGCACCTTCCGGTTTTCTTAGGGGGAGTGCCGTGTCTTGACCCGGTGAAAGGCAGCTGAAGGCAGATCATTAGGAACAAGAACTTTGAGTAGGCAAACCTGTCACCTCTCTTCATCTTATGCCATGTAGATAGATGGCTACCTACTGTGTCAAGAATTGTCTGACTCAGGGGAGAGAGAGGAGCATAAACAAAAACTTTCTGCAATCAGAGACCAAAATTTGAGACAATCACAAGGTGGTCTGGGCAACTTCCATGTCTTACTTCCCTTCTTCACATCTCCCGAAACAACCGCATTTTATCAGTAAGGAAAAGCGTATTTTGGTGGAAGGGAAAGACGATGGACCAATTTTTTTTCCACAAATGGCTTTGTGTTTTTGTTTTGTTTTGTTGTGTGTGTGTTTTTAAAAATATTTTTATTGATTTAAGAGAGGAAAGGAGAGGGAGAGAGAGAGATAGAAACATCAGTGATGAGAATCATTGATTGGCTGCCTCCTGCATGTCCCACACTGGGGATCTAACCCACAACCCGGGCATGTGCCCTGACTTGGAATTGAACCATGACCTCCTGTTTCATAGATTGACGCTCAACCACTGAGCCATGCTGGCTGGACAGGATGGCTTTAGATGTGTGTAAAATGTATACTCCTAGGCCTATCCTAGACCTCCATTTACCACCTTTGATGGGTAGGGTCTAACACTGACATTTTTTAAAAAGCTCCCAGGGTATTCTTCTACAATCATAATTTTAAAAACCACTGACCCAGACACCTGAAAAAGTTGGCTTTTTTGGGGGGCAGGGGGTCCAAAGAATCCCAGGAAACCCAAGCTTTTGGATGATGTGTGAATCTCAGAGAAAAACAAAATCTGTTACAAAAAAATCAAAGAAAAAGAAACAAAAATGTGGCTCTTTTTGGTGACATCTCATGGCCATAAGGAAACTGAGTTTGCTTGGGGCTTTGAAAATGTAAAAGACACATCTTGGAAACATGCACCACATATCAAGGAGAGATCAGGTTTTGCTTTTGTTTTGTTTTTAAAGGCCTGAAACTAGTTTCTTCTGCTCTTCTGTCATGTTTTGGATGACCTCTTAGGAGACCTCTTCAACAGAGCCCTTTCCTCGAGGGCAGCTTTTTACCTGCTCCTCAAGAGCTCCAACGTGCCTGCTCATTGATCAGTATGTTTTCATGGAGAGAGTTCACAGGCCTTGGGCACATTCCTCATTTTAACAGTAATGCTCACTGGTTTTTGACTCTTCCCCAAACATGAATGATTTTCCAGGAAATGGTTCACTCCCTCTGTGCAACTAGCCACATGTTCTGGGTAAGTGTCTTTGTTTATCCACTTGTATTTTATAAGACTAAGCTTTGGATTCCCTTCTCCTTTTCCTCTTTCCAAGACCCTTAGTTGTTTGTAAAGTGGAAACCGCTATGCTGTCTTGCTCTTCTGCTATACAAGAATCACAATGTTTCCCCAACCATGGACCATATTCTGTTTCCTTTCAGAAAGCTATGCAGAGCACAGATTCCTCTATTATTGTGTGTGTGTGTGTGTGTTTGCAAATAAACTGCATAATTATCTGACCTTAGTTGATTGTTACTTTATTTTTTATTTTTTCAAGGGGTGGAAAGGAAAGAATAGAGTTTCAGTGCCCAAGTTAGCTTTAGAAACTCCGCAGAAGCCTATAAATCAAATTTCAAAAAATTGAGACCAATCAGATCTACTGGATAGTCACTTATTCTTTACCAAGGGCCTTTGTACTTGCTGTTCCCTAGCCATGCATGCTCTTCATCTGGGAATTGCTTGGCTATCCCTATTCCCTTGCTTCCTTCAGCTCTCTGCCCAGGTATCTCCTCTTCATGGAGGCCTCCCTGACCATTCACTATAAAATAGCACTCCCACTCCCACTTGTGACATTTCCTCTTCCCCTTTCCCTGCTTTTGCCCATCTGATGAATTATATACAGAATGGCTGTTTAGGTTTTGTGTGTGTATCTCTCACAGCAAGGGTAAATTCCATGAGGGCAGGATCTTGTCTGTTTGTCTACTGCTATAGGTTCAGCACCTACAATCGTGCCTGGAATAGTAGACTTGCAAGCTATACTGGATGTGTGAATGAATGGATGGACGGATGGATGGATGGTTAGATAGATGTAGAAATATGGCTCAAAGTACTATCTTCTTTTTATATAAATTTCCCCTGAATTGAACATGCATGTAAGGAGAGAAGTAATGATTTATAAGACTCTAAAAAAAAAGATGGCCGAAACCGGTTTGGCTCAGTGGATAGAGCGTCGGCTTGCGGACTGAGGGGTCCCAGGTTCGATTCCAGTCAGGGGCATGTACCTGGGTTGCGGGCACATCCCCAGTAGGAGATGTGCAGGAGGCAGCTGATCGATGGTTCTCTCTCATCGATGTTTCTAACTCTCTATCTCTCTCCCTTCCTCTCTGTAAAAATCAATAAAATATATTAAAAAAAAAAAGATGGTTCTCCAATCCACCTCTAAGCCTATGGGGATGGTTTCTCTTCACTAGCAACTGTTGTTCCAAGAAACCATGGGAAAGGCTGGAAACAAGTAATAACAATGATACAGATCCTATCACTTTCATTGGTAGAAACCTTTTTATGGAGTAGGTATTGCAGAAACTGTCTGTTCTGCCTACTGACTCCATATTGAAATCTCAATATTCACCATAAAACTACTGACTTTTACAAAGAAGATTGGCCTTCTGTATGTCCTCTTTTGAAAAGTGTCTATTTATGTCTTTTGCCCATTTTTTTATTGAATCGTTTCTCTTCCTTTTGTTAAGTTGTATGAGTTCCCTGTAAATGTTGGAGAGTAAACCCTTATCTGAAATAGCATTGGCAAATATGTTCCATGCAGAGGGCTTTCTTGTTGTTTTGTTGATGGTTTCTTTTGCTGTTCAGAATCTTTTTATTTTGATGTAGTCCCATTTGTTTATTTTCTCCTAAGTCTCCATTCCCCTAGGAGTTGTCAGTAAAGATATTGCTATGACGTATGTCTGCTATTTGGCTGCCTATGGAGTCTTGTAGGATTTTTATGGTTTCCCGTCTTACATTTAAGTCCTTTATCCATTTTGAGTTTGTTTTTGTGTATGGTGTAAGTTGACGATCTAGTTTCATTTTTTTTTTGCATATATCTGACCATATTTCTCAGCACCATTTGTTAAGGAGACTGTCTTGACTCTATTGTATGCTTTTGCTTCTTTTGTCAAATATTAATTGAGCATAATGCCTTGGGTCAATTCAGAATGGCTGTCATCAACAAAAACGACAAGTGCTGGCAAGGATACGGAGAAAAAAGAACCCTCCTGCACTGCTGGTGGGAATGCAGACTGGTGCAGCCACTGTGTAAGACAGTATGGAGTTTCCTCAAAAAGTTAAAAATGGAACTCCCATTTGACCTAGTAATCACACTTCTGGGAATATATCCCAAGAAACCAGAAACACCAATAAGAAAGAATATATGCACCCCTATGTTCATAGCAGCACAATTTACAATAGCTAAGATTTGGAAACAGCCTAAGTGCCCATCAGCAGATGAGTGGATTAGAAACCTGTGGTACATCTACGCAATGGATACTACACTGCTGTAAAAAAGAAGGAACTTTTACCATTTGCAATAGCATGAATGGACCTGGAGAGCATTATGCTAAGTGAAATAAGCCAGTCACAGAAAGATAAATATCACATGATCTCACTCATATGTGGGATATAATGATCAACATAATTTGATGAACAAAAAATAGATCCAGCCCTAATTAGTTTGGCTCAGTGGATAGAGCGTTGGCCTGCGGACTGAAGGGTCCCAGGTTCAACTCCGGTCAAGTGCATGTACCTTGGTTGCAGGCACATACCCAGTACGGAGTGTGCAGGAGGCAGCTGATCGCTGTTTCTCTCTCTCATTGATGTTTCTAACTTTCTATCTCTCTCGCTTCCACTCTGTGAAAAATCAATAAAATATATTAAAAAAAATAGATCCAGAGACAAATGGCAGGGGAGGTGGGGGAATGGGTTAGAGAGCAACCAAAGGACTTGTATGCGTGCATATTAGCATAACCAATGGACACAGACACTGGGGCGGTGGGGGGCTTGCCCAGGGTGGGAATGGCTTGGGGGAGTGGGTCAATGGGGGGTGGGAGATATATGTAAAACTTTAGACAATAAAACAAACAAACAAACAAAAAGATTGGGCAAGGCATAAAACTAAATACAAATGTTCCTTATCTCCATTATTAACATTTCATCCCCCTGAATATGCCTTAAGCCAAGGACAAACATCTTGCTTTTAATAATGCCACTTTTTCAAATATATAAAGAATAGAATTGTATATGTGTATTTATAATATATACTAGGGGCCCGGTGCATGAAATTCGTGCACTGGGTGTGGGCTGGGGGGAGTGTCCCTCAGCCTAGCCTGCCCCCTCTCACATACTGGGAAGCCCTCAGGTGTTGACCCCCATCACCCTCCAATCACAGGATCGGCCCCTTGCCCAGGCCTGACGCCTCTGGCCTAGGTGTCCGCCCGGGCAGCAGGGACCTGCAGTGGCAGCGGGGGGTGCCGCGATCGCGCGGGCTCCTCCCCTGCCCTGCAGGAAGCCTCTGGCTGAGGCGTCCGGCCCGGGCAGTGGGGACTCGCAGCTGCAGCGGCCCCGCGATCGTGGGCTTCGCTTTAGGCCCAGGCAAGGGACCCCTAGCTCCCGGGACTGCCAGCTTCGACCGTGCCCAGCTCCCATTGCTGGCTCCACCCCTACTTCCTGCTATCACTGGCCAGGGCGGAAAAGGCGCCTGATTCTCCAATCATGGCTGGGGGGCAGGGCAAAGGCGGCCCCAGGGCTGCCTTTGCCCTGCCCCCCAGCTCTTAGCTCCCCCCTGGGTTTCCAATCACTGTCAGTGGCAGGGGGCTTCTTCCTGCTTTCCCTTTCGCCTCCCTGCATTGTTCCTACATATGCAAATTAACCGCCATCTTGTTGGCAGTTATTTTGCATATAACCCTGATTAGCCAATGAAAAGGGTATCGTCGTATGCCAATTACCATTTTTCTCTTTTATTAGTATAGATAAGTATATAAATAAAAATAAATATATATAAACTAGAGGCCCGGTGCACAAAAATTTGTGCACTCGGGGGGGAAGGGGGTATCCCTCAGCCCGGCCAGTGCCCTCTCGCAGTCTGGGACCCCTCCGGAGATAACGACCTACTGGCTTAGGCCTGCTCCCAGGTGGCAGAGGGCAGGCCCAATCCTTAGGTGCAGCCCCTAGTCGGGCTCAGAGCAGGGCCGATTGGGGAGTTGGGGCGCCTTCCCCTGTCATGCACAGAGCAGAGTGGATCGGGAGGTTGCGATGCCACCCTCAGTCACGCTCAGGGTAGGGCCGATTTGGGGGTTGGGGCACCGCCCCCTGTCACACTCAAGGCAGAGTCGATAGGGAGGTTGCAGCGCCACCCCCTGTCACGCACAGAGCAGGGCCGATCAGGGGGTTGGGGCGCTGCCCCCTGTCACGCACAGAGCAGGGCCCATCAGGGGGGTTGGGGCTCCGTACCCTGTCATGCACAGAGCAGGGTCCATCAGCGAGTTGGGGAGCTCCCCCCTGTCATGCACAGAGCAGGGCCGATAGGGGAGTTGGGGCACTGCCCCCTGTCACGCTGATCCCGGTGCCGGGAGGCCTCACGGCTGAGCTGATCCCAGTGCTGGGAGGCATATTATCCTTTTACTATATAGGATAGAGGCCTGGTGCACGGGTGGGGGCCAGCTGGTTTGCCCTGAAGGGTGTCCTGGATCAGGGTGGGGGTCCCCACTGGGGTGCCTGGCCAGCCTGGGTGAGGGGATGATGGCTGTTTGCAGCTGGTCACACACCCTTCAGGGTGGGGGTCCCCACTGGGGTGCCTGGCCAGTCTGGGTGAGGGGCTGAGGGCTGTTTTCAGGCTGGCGGGTGACTGAAGCTCCCAACTGCTTTTTTTCTTTCTTTTTTTAAATTCTGGGCCAGCTTTAGCTCTGGCTCCAGCTCTGAGGCCTCTGTTGCTGAAAGCAGGTATCTGGTTTGTTTGGGTTCTATAATCGAAACACTGTATCAACTCTAGCTCTGAAATCCCAGCCGGCTGAAAGCAGGTTTCTGGGGTTTTGTTTAGCTTCTATATTTGTAACAATGTTTCAAACTGCAGGCTCAGAGGCCGGCAGCAGCAGGCGGGGACCTTGGAGTCCTCTGTCACTGAAGCAAGCAAGCCTCATGTTAACTTCAAGCTGCCTGGCTGCCGGCCGCCATATTGGCTGGCAGTTAATTTGCATATCACCCTGATTAGCCAATGGGAAGGGTAGCAGACGTACGGCTAATTACCATGTTTCTCTTTTATTAGATAGGATAAGTGCTCTATATATTACCCCCCCCCCATAATGTAAGAAATAGGAGGGACAAAATTTGTATTATGTTTTTTCTTGTTCTCTCTCTCTCTCTCTCTCTCTCTCTCTCTCTCTCTTTCTCCCTCCCACCCCTCTCCCTCCCTCTCCCCTTTTAGTAATTGAAATATAGACTAGATTCAGTGATTTGTCACTATTCTTGCCAGCAAGTTGTAATGGCCCATTTATACTCTTTGCCAGTCTTACGTATCTTCATGGAATGCCTAATTCTAGTGGTAGTTCTGAAGTTGTGGAATTATCAGAACTGCCCAAAGAGTTAACACTTGATTTTTCTCCACCTCGGCACTGTTGGTATTTGAGGCAGGATCATTTTTTGTTGTGGGTCTGTCCTGTGCACTGTAGGAGGTTTACAACTTCCCTGGCCTCCACCTACTGGTTATTAGTAGCAACCTCCCCACCTAGTTATGACAACCAAAATTGTCTCCAGATGCTGCCAGATGTCCCCTGGGGACTTCATCATCCCCCAGTAGAACACCACTGAGTTAAACTAGTAAGACAGACTCGAGGATTCTGGTTCAGTGGGCCTGGGGTGGGGCCTTGAAAATTCCTGCTGTAACGTGTGCTAATCAGCCAGAGTTGAGAATCACTGCCCAATTTATTTTCCTGGTAATGACGGCACATTTCTCATTTGGAGGGCCTGGCAAACATCCAGTTTTCAACGATCAGAAATGAGAGTGACAGAAAAATATATGTGCAGAGGAAAAACAGACGGAAAGCAGTTATTGCTGTTTCCTCTCCTCCTCTTGCTCTCCTTGAGGCGAGAGACACTGACTTTTGACAAAAGCCAAATTGTCAAGCGAGAGAAGTAGTCTCCTCTTCCCCGGGAAACAAAGAAATAGATAGAAATGGAAGTTTGTGCTTTTATCAGTCCATGGGCACCTGGGCACTCTGACTGATACCACAGGGGAAACCGGGGTCTTTTGCAATAAAGGCAGCACTAAGAATAAATGCTCTGTCACAGTGACAGGTTTTAGCACAGTCTCTGAGAAAGTGAGCAATCACAGTTTATTGAGTTAAGCATCTTAAGGGAGAATGGCAACTCAGAAGACATGGGTCTAGCATATGACCTGTTAGCCATTCCTTTTGATAAGGTTCTTTTTTAAGGCCTTCTTTCCATTCGTGTGGGTCTCTAAAATCATAGTCCAGTATGTAATGGGCACTTACTTTGCATCTCCAAAAGTGGATGATCCGAGTTAGCCTTATGGAGATGCAGAATCTACATACACATAGATCATTCTTATGAAAAATGATTCTTCTCTCTCTCTTCTTATGAAAATGTGGGGTGGTATTTATTGTGAGGTTGAACCATGTGAAATTGCCATTACTGTTTTTGCACATTAAAAATGAGAGTGTTTGGCAATTTCATATAGCTAATTCTAATATTTTCTATATCACCTCCTTCACTGTCTGTTTCTCTCTCTTTTCATGGCTTCATTCTCTATTTTCTTGCCTTTGTAAACACATGTGTATTAATCAGAATACCAGCTGTGAAGCTTGATAGATAATACTGGAAAAAATTAAGAAAAAGGAGAGGTTTCAAATTTCAATAAGTGTTAATTTGAAAACCAGTGATGCACTTTGTGTATCTGAAGTAGCAGTCCTGTGGTCCAGCCTAAGCAATGGCATGTGAAATTTTGATCCTGCTGAAGAGACCAGCTCTGATGAGGAATGTTAATTTGTTTGTGCCACCAATTCCTACATGTAAATAGTGTTGCTTTTTTGCTTTATTTGGGCTCGCAGATTCAAGGGAACTTTTCTGGGTGTGGGGTTGTAGCACAGAGGGAATGTTAAAAGCGTAGTGACCATAAGACCATGGGGGGCAAAAATCTCTACATATGTACTAGCCAATAAAGCAAACCTGGATGAGCAGGCTTTGTTGTACTTGCCCAGGGGTCTGGTACCCAGTTTTCTATCAAAGCTTGCCTTCTGGATGAGAGCTCAGGCCCATGTGAGATTCTAAAAGTGGACCTTGTTGACTGTCCTTACCCTGCTTGTCCTTACTTTTGTTTCCTGGATCTCAAATGGAATCTGTAACCTCATCATGGATATTACACTCAAGTCACAACACCTTTTGTTTCTCTGTGCATAACATACTTTCTTTCTCTTCATCTCTTTATCCCTTATACACATGTATGTGTGCATTTACACATTAGTTCATATGCCAATATTTATAGTAATTTATAATTTTTTTTTCGCTTAGCACTTCTTTTTTTGTTTGTTTGTTTGTTTTTAATTTTGTTTTATTGCTTAAAGTATTACAAAGAGTATTACATATGTCTCCTTCCCCCCCCCTTGACATTCCCCCGGCCTCCCCTAACCCTCAGTGTCTTATGTACATTGGTTATGCTTATATGCATGCATACAAGTCCTTCAGTTGACCGAAGTTATTTATAATTTAAATATTGTTTGCCTATTAGTCATAATTTCAACTGAAAGGACAAAGCAGAAATGAACTCTCCTCCACTTTATCTTGTAGGGCTGGGCCCTCAGCCTAAACCCCCTCCCCTTTCTGAGAGTGACCACAGGAATGCCAGTAATATCCTAACTCCCCCAGCCACCACCTGAGTGGACCAATGAAGCTCCAGGAACGCAGCTAAGGTCCTAATAAGGATATAGTGGGGGATGGCTCAAACCTCAGAATGTGTTGGTCACTTCCTGACCTTTGTGCTGTAAAACCCTGCTGAAAAAACCCTGACCAGAGTGACCAATCTCTGTAACCCACGTCACTTACCTAAGCCCACCCAAATGACTACCCCTATATAACCTTTGTTCTCTTGGGAGTCGGGGCTCTCTCTCGCATCCAGTAATGGAGGCAGAGGGGGACCAAGCTGGCTTGAATAAAGACTCTATGCCAGGGGTGGGCAAACTTTTTGACTCGAGGGCCACAATGGGTTCTTAAACTGGACCGGAGGGCTGGAACAAAAGCATGGATGGAGTGTTTGTGTGAACTAATATAAATTCAAAGTAAACATCATTACATAAAAGGATACGGTCTTTTTTTTTTTTTTTTTTTTTTTTTTTTTAGTTTTATTCATTTCAAATGGGTTGTAGTTTGCCCACGGCTGCTCTATGCTTTTGCATCAGATTTGGCTCTCCCCGGTGGATCTTTGGGGGGTCTTGAAATCTGGGCATAACACAACAATACAAGAAAGTATAGAGAAGTTATAGTATCTACTACTGCAAAATAAACACTACTAACAATTTAGTGCATGTTGTTATCATGTATTAATGCATATGTATTACATTGGGGTTATACTCTATATAATATTACATGATCTATTTACTTAAAATCATCTTTAGAGCATTTTCCCATCATTGAATATTCTTTGGAAAGATATTTTTTTAATACATGTACAGTATTTCATGACATATATAGATGTCATATGTGTGCATTTAGATGTGTGTGTGTGCATTTATACATATACATGTATATATGTGTGATTTATTGATTTTTGTATTATTAATCACTTAAGATATTTCCAATAGTTTGCAAATTATAAATAATACAGCAATAGACTTTTTCTATATAAATCTTTTATTGTACCCTTCATTATTTTGTAAGAATACATTTTTAGAAATTATATTACTGGGTTAGAAGGTATTGCCTTTGTCAAAGCTCCTGATATATATTTCCAAATTATTTCCTAAAAAGTTTGTATTAATTTATTTTTTCACCATCAGCATAAAGACAGCTGTTTCTCTATAAAGGGTGGGGCAAAAGTAGGTTTACAGTTCTTCATATGGAAAAGCACAATAACTAAGAAATAATAATACAAGGATAAACTGTGTGTTCATGTACTCACAGCTGTAAACCTACTTTTGCCCCATCATGTATTTCCCCCAATTTGATTGGGAGAAACTACCTCATTTAAATTTGCATTTTGGTGACTTCTAGAGCAATAGTACTAGAGAATACTGAATGGATTCAAGAGATGATTAGGAGACAGAATAATCATGGATATTATTGTACTTGCATGGTCAGGATGAGGGGCCAGTTCAGGGTTTCTCAACCTTGGCACTACTGACATAGATAGCACTATTGGCTAGATGATTCTTTATTATGGGGGTTGTCCTGCACATTGTAAGATGTTTAGCGGCATTCCTGACCTCTGCCCATGAGATGCCAGGAACACATATAATCCCCTAAATTGTGAGAACCAAAGATGCCTCCAGACATTGCCAAATGCACTTGGTGGCAAGGAAAAATCACCCCCAGTTGAGGACCACTGGACTAGTCAATGATTACTTCTATGATTTGGGTTTGGGTAACCCAGAATTGGAATGTGGGAAAAGAAGCAGAAGAAGTGATCATAATTCAGTTTTGGACATATTGATTTGAATTAATTGTGGAGAGGGCAGTAGTAGGAAGTTATAATAGTTGGACTTCAAAGATCTAGCCTGAAGATATAGATTTGGGAGTTACTGGCATTTAGATGCTGAGAATGAGTAAAATGAGAAAGGAAGAAGGCTTGGGATGAAATAACATTGAGGATCATCAACATTTACAAAGAATAAAAATTTACAAAGAAACTCAGGAGTTATCAGAAAGGTAAGAGGAAAACTGGAAGAATGGGTGTCATGGAAATCATGAGACTTATAAGAGACTTATCATTAGCAGAAGCATTTGACTCAATTAGAGTCAAATGCTGCAAGAGGTCAATTAAGGTAAGAACTGAGGAGTGTCCACTGGAATTAGTGACAAAGAAATTCTTGACTATCTTGGCAATAGCTGTTTCAGTTGAATATTGGGGTTAAAAGCCAGACAGAAGTAGCCGCAAGCAATGTCCACAGGTGGAGTGAGAGGTTTTCCAACAGGGTGGGGCAATTGCTTCTGCATGGAGCCTAATTGTTATTTTCAGTCTCTTAATGGGCCTCAGAAACTCCACAGGGTGGGGCAAGGTGCTTTCCAATAGGGTGGGTCAAAACCCCCAAGCAAAAACCACCTGGGTAGTTAATGTCTGCATGAGAAAGATGACCTCTGTAGCATGAGGGAATGACTCAGCTCAGGAAACCAGGGTGTCTGCCTTCTGAGCTCTAACCAGGGTGTCTGCCTCCAGAGCCCCCAACCCTGGCTTCTGTTTACACAGCTCCAGTCCACTCGGCCCTCCCTCTGCCGGAGCCAAGGTGAGTGGCTGCACTCAAAATTTTATTTTGTTCATCGGTCCTTTCAGAGGGTGCTGGCATTTCCAGCTGTCTCTCCCTGGCAGACAGCAACCCTGCTGATTTTTCCAGCCAGATGTTATGTGGGCACCTTTCTCAGTTCTGGTGCTCTCTGCTGGGGAAACCAGCTTGGGGATTAGACCCCAGAGTTCTCAGTGGGAACCCCCCTCCCCAGCTGAAATATCCCTCCAGATCTTCAGCTGTTGTCTGTGGGAGCCTGGCCAGCCTTCGTGCCTCAGCTCTTCCTACTACTAGTCTCTATGCGGTCTCAGGGTGTTTTTTTGTTTGTTTGTATTTTAGTTGTAATTCCAGTTTGGTCATGGGAGCATGTCTGTTTGCATTACTTTTGATTCATCTTTCCTTCTGGAATATCACAGTATCTAATCATGTCCATCAGATCTTAAAAGGATCAACCAATTCAAATCAGTGTTTTTTCATTTAGCACATACTTCATGTTCAGTATGTACTAGGTCAGTGGTTCTCAACCTTGGCTGCACACTAGAATCACCTGGGAATCTTTTTAAAATCCTGATTTCTGGGCCTCATCCTCTGGAAATTCTGTTTCTTTGTTATTAATGTTGTGGCCCCACTCCATAACAAAGAAAAAGAATTTCTGGAGGATGAGGCCCAGAAATCAGGATTTTAAAAAGATTCCCAGGTGATTCTAATGTGCAGCCAAGGTTGAGAACCACTGTACTAGGTGGTGTGAGGGTTGCCACATAAGACATGGTTGTACTTTTGAGGGGTTTATAATCAATTTGAGGAAGCTGAAAACTGTTAACTAAGTTAAGGAAAATATAAAAATATGTTGAAGTGCTATAGACAGGTCCAAAGTCATTATCTAAAACATTTAGAACCAAGACTCTAGAATTTAGACATTTTTTTCTTGTTTTAGAAAGGCAATATGGTTTGTAGCCTTAATAATACAAAAAAAACTCTAGTGGGGTAGGTTCACAATACCCAATAACCAAACTATACATTTAATAAAATATATAAAAAGTATAAAATAGGTAATAAATAAAGACTGTTAATAGACCAGTTTTCTTGACAAATGAATTTGAACCAAATAAGAGAAAAAGCAAAAGTTCTGTTTTCTGCAATGTTTGGGTTTCAGAATTGTGGAAAGGGATCTTGAACCTGTTTCGTGAGTATTGACTGTTATAAAGGAAATGAATATTTATGGCATAGGTAGAAACTTCCTAATTTTTTTCAGCTACAGAATCTGAGATTCAAAACAAGGAGTAATGTGTTCAAATGTGTACAACTTTGCACCATCTGGAAAATTACAAGAAATATGAATTTCAGGCCCAATCCCACACCTATTGAATCAAAAACCTTTGGGTTGGGCGCCAGTCATGTGTTTTAACAAGCTTTCCAGGTGATTTTGATGCACGTTAAAATTTTGAGAACCACTAACGTAGCAAGTAGGGGACGGAGAGCCAGGATCAAACTCAAGTGTTTCTGATTCAAAATTCAGTGGTTTTCTGGTACTTTTCCCCTTGCTGTCAAAGTAGAAAGAAGCAAGAAAGTGATGTGCACTCAGATGGCAGAAGTGACTTCAAAAATGTATGTTGAAACATGCTCCATTTTAATCTCATAGGTAAGAACCAAATAATTTTGTAATATATACCCCTAGAATGATTATATAAAGAAGAAAAATAAGCATTGAAAATTCTGTGTTATTTTCTCCATGTTAATATCTTGAATATGGTATAATATATTTTGCAATTTCTTTAAGACCATAGTAGTAATTTAGCTTAATTGTGAAAAAGGAAAAGATGTTCTCTAATATTCCTAAGATGGTTAGTGACCTATCGGCCTATTATTTGGTATTTTAGTTACAAGCATATTTTACTAAGTTGACATATCTTGCTGTTCTACTTTCAGCATAATTCTCAACATACAAGTTGACAAATTTAGGAAAAAATCCA
Organism: Myotis daubentonii; assembly: GCF_963259705.1. Lineage (NCBI taxonomy): Eukaryota > Metazoa > Chordata > Mammalia > Chiroptera > Vespertilionidae > Myotis > Myotis daubentonii. Next base: position 126,436,526 of record NC_081861.1, on the reverse strand, counting down.
ATTGATGACCATTAAAACATCCCTTTGCAAGCAAGTGATGGTTATTTGTATGGTCCCAGCTCTACTTAGAAGGCAAGAATCCGTATTGGTTTGAACTTAAAGGATTAGTATGGAGCACAGAGGAAAGGGAGAAACTGAGGACAGTGATCAATTTGTTCCTTACTCACTGACAAACAGGATGATTTAGCTCTGAAAGTGAACAGGACACATTAATATGGATGTGCTTAGAATGAGATCTAGCAAAACACAGGCCTAATACACCCTTGGGAAATGTCCCAATAACTCCCTGTCATATTGATAACCTTCAGAAAGCAATACTGTGTTGGAAAATAAATCACTGTAGAAACAAAAGGGAAAAAATGCTACCAAACTCATACTACCTGTGCATTCTCTTTTTACTGTTTTGTGTCAAGCTTTGTTTTAAGGCATGAAATGGATATAATCCAGTATCTTCTAATAGTAGTTAATCATATCAATTTAGGGCAGCTGTTCCAGTTTTCTTTTACTGCATAACAAACCACCCCAGGCTTTAGTAGCTTAAAATAATAACAACAATAATTATACTCTCAAATCTGCAATTTGAGCAAAGCCCTGTGGGGACAGCATATCTCTGTTCCACTCCGTGACTGGTGGGATGACTTAAAGGCTGAGGTCTAGAATTATCTGAATGCGTATTCACATGTCTGGCTGGTGGCTTACTATTAGCTGTGGCTTTTAGCTGAAACATCAACTTATGACTTCCTCATGTAGCCTGGGCTTCCTAACAAAATGGTGTCTGAATTGCAAGGGTGAGTATCTAGAGCAGTGGTTCTCAACCTGTGGGTCACGACCCCTTTGGCAGTCGAATGACCCTTTCACAGTGGTCGCCTAAGACCATCCTGCATATCAGATATTTACATTACGATTCATAACAGTAGCAACATTACAGTTATGAAGTAGCAACGAAAATAATTTTATGGTTGGGTCACAACATGAGGAACTGTATTTAAAGGGCCAGAAGGTTGAGAACCACTGATCTAGAAAGAAAGAGAGTGCCAGATAGAAGTTACATCACCTTTTATGGCCCAGAATTTATGCAGTTTCTATTCTTTTCATTGAAGTTATAAAGTCCTGCCCAGGTCTGAGGGGAGGGTACCCTTTAGGGTTGTGATGAGGTTCAGGTAGAGCAAGTAAGACCATTGTTGAAAAAGACAGTCATAGAAGCTTAAGAATTCATACCTCTGAGTCTTTTCTATTGTTGTTTTATAATTTTTATTTTGAAATAATTTTTGGCTTACAGTTAAGTTGCAAAAACAGTACAGACTTCCCATATACCCTTCACCCACTTTTCCCCTCGTGTTATAGTCTTCATAACCATAGAACAATGATAAAATCTGAGAAATTAACCTTGTACAATACTGTTAATAAATTACAGAATTGACTTGGATTTCACTGATTTTTTTTTACCCTAATATCCTTTTTCTGTTCTAGGACATAACGCATGATTTCATATTGCTTTTAGTTTTGTCTCCTCAGTCTCTTCCAAGCTGTGACATTTCCACAGTGTTTCCTTGTCTTCCATGGCCTTGACACGTTCGAAGAGTACTGGTCAATAATTTTTATAGAATGTCCCTCAATTTGGGTTTGTCTGATGTTTTCCACAATTAGACTGAGGTTATGCATTCTTGGGTAGGTAAACTTTTCAGTACATTATATCAGAAGGTAATGATATTCATATGTATTACTGTGATGTTAATATTGATCACTTATCTAATCTGCCAAGTTCTGTCTACCAGTAATCTTTTTTTATCCTTACCTGAGGATGTGATTACGATGAGAGAGAGAGAGAGAGAGAGAGAGAGAGGAAGGGGGAGAGAGAAATGGAGAGAGAGAACCAAAGAGAGAGCGAGAGAGAGAGAGAGAAATGGAGAGAGAGAACCAAAGAGAGAGCGGGAGAGAGAGAGAGAGAGCAAACAAACTGTGTGAGAGAGAAAATCGATAGGTTGCCTTCTATATGTGCCCCTGATGGGATTGAACTCGCGACCTCTTGGTATACAGGACAATGTTTCAACTAACTAAGCCACCCAGCCAGAGCTTTACCAGAATTCTTGACTATAAACTTACAATTTTTCTTTTTGTAATTACTAAATATTTTGCAGCGATACTTTAAGGCTAAGCAAAGGAATTTGTTTCTACTTAAACTTTAACAAACTAATTTTAGCATCCATTGGTGGATCTTGCCTGTAGCGGTTACTACTGTGATGTTCTAATGGTTATTTTCTATTTTCCTAATTCCTTCTATGTTACTTAATTAGAATTCTCTATGGGAGAGCTGTCTTTTCTCCCCTGATTATTTATTCAGTTTTATTTATATCATCATGGACCAATAGATGTTTATTTATTCTTAGGTTTATATTCCAATTTATCATTATTTATTTTGTTCAAGTTGTTCCAACTTTGGCCAGTGGGAGCCTTTTCAGGTTACTCCTATGTCCTTTCCCTATGTCCTCATCCTTTTTTTCTTTTAACATATTTTATTGATTCTCCACAGAGAGGAAGAGAGAGGGACAGAGAGTCAGAAACATCGATGAGAGAGAAACATCGATCAGCCGCCTCCTGCACACCCCCCACTGGGGATGCACCCGCAACCAAGGCACATGCCCTTGACCGGAATCGAACCCGGGACCCCTCAGTCCGCAGGCCGACACTCCATCCACCGAGCCAAACCAACCAGGGCCCTTTTTTTAATTTCTAATTTTGGGGGGCTCCTCTTTACTTTCTGGCACCAAAACATGCTTCAGGTTCATATTGCATTTTCCTTGCCAAAGCCCTGGAATTAGCCAGTTCTTCAAGGAGTCCTAGTTCCTTTTATTGGAGAATGATCTTTAGAAACCAAGATTTGGGTACTTAGATAAAAACACTACTCCTGGGGTGTCATACATATATACATGCATCTATATATATTTGTGTATATATATATATATATATATATATATATATATATATATATATATATATATATTATATATATCATGAGTCCATACTGATATTTCTGACTTCACTCTAGCACTGCAGGGTTTATTCTATCCCTTCCCCCTTCTTTACTTGTGATTTCTTGCTCTGACAGTGAGAATCTGGCTCTCATTATGTGCAATATATTTACTAATTTCACTTCTAGAATACAAATCATTTCAGAATTCCTAACCCATAACCCCATGAGAAACAAATTTACTGACTAGGGTACAGTGTTTCTGTATAGCTCTTTTTGCCTTTAGTCTTACAGTATCCAGTCAAGACACTGTTTCCCAAAATGATTTAGGTTGGCTCTTTCTCCCTCACTACCTTCAGGGTGGTTCTGTGATTCATTTGTAATAAAGTTTAATTTGTTATTATCTGTATTCTATCTTCTCCCCCACATCCTAGTTGAGGCTTTGAATATTTTCATTTGCATGCAGTAAAATTCACTCTTTGTAATGTATAGTTCCATGGGTTTTGGCAAACACAGAGTCATGTGTCCACCCAAAGTCCCTTAAAAACAGTCCCATCATTTCAAAAATTTCCTTTGCTGTCTCGTCCTAGTCATCTCTCCTGGACCCCTCAACTTGTGGCAACTACAGCTCTGTTTTCTATTTGTATAGTTTTGTCTTTTCCACAATATCACATATATGGTTTCATGCAATATGGAGCCTTTTGGTTCTGGCTTCTTTCATTTAGCAAAATGCTTTTAAGATCAATCCTTGTTGTGTGAATCAGTAGTGCTGGGTAGCATTTCATTACATGAATGTGCCACAGTTTGTTTATGCATTCTCTGGTTGAAAGCCATCTGGGTTGTTTCAAGTTTTGTTGATTATGCATCAAGCTGCTATAAATATTCATTTGTATATTATAGTGTAAACATAAGTTTTCATTTCTCTCAGGTAGATATCTGGGAGTGTAATTGCTGGTACATATGGTACGTACATGTTTAACTTTATCAGAAACTGTCTATTTCCTGAAGTGGCTCTATCATTTTGCATTCCCATGAGCAATGTATGAGGGGGCTGGTATCCTTGGCACTACCATTTGGTTGTTCTATGGCTTCAGCTTTCCGATGGGTTTGGAAAAAGTCATAAATTTGAATTTTGGTTAATTTTTTTTTCATTGTGATCATGGAAGCAACACTCCTTTAAACTCCCTACACCGCAAGTGGGAGTCAGAAATAGAACTTTGATTTTACAGTTTATAGAGGCTAACATAAGTTTAACTGGAAAATTAAGGTCAAAACAATATACTTAGATTGTTTTGGAAGAACTAGAACTTCATTGCATAGAAACATGATGTACAGGGAGATAATGACACATCACTTTCTTTGAGTGGTCTCCTCTAATTTTTTTTTTTTTCATGTCAAGTAACTGGCTCCCTTTTGGATGTTTCCAGAACACTCTGTGCAGACATCTCTTATGCTGGTACCACACTACTTTGTCTCTATTAATTAATCACAGGTTGTATGTTCGAATGCTTCTGCGGTCAGAGAGATTACATAAATAGGCTACGATTAAAAGTTCCCAAAGCACCACTCATCTCCATCTGCATCGTCTCATAATTTTTATAGGCTATGCAACTGTATAATGGAGGTATCTCAGAGAACCCAAAGGAAGAGAATGAATGTTTTAAGCTACCATTAATTCTGAAGCAGCAACTTGGGATTTTAGATTAAAAGCAATACTTCGAGGCACATGCAGAAGTGAAAAGGCAAAGTCCAAGAACCAACCTGGAATCTGAACTGGGTGAGTGTTTTTAAGAAGAATTGTAGGGACAGTGAGAGGTTTTTAAAAAACTTCTCCATTGTCATTTTATCTCCAAAAGATTGAAAAACTTTTCTTGAGGTAGAATGGGAGCAAAAGTAAAATTATAGATTAGAAGACAAAAAGCCTTTGGGACAGAGGAAAGATTGTGGTAATGGAGACGGCAGATCTCAAGGTGGGCGGTTACAGTTATATGGAAGGAAGAACTCAGCTCTAGCAAATGATTTCCTGGAGCAGGTAAGACACAAGAATAGGTACAAAGCACAAGAATCCCTGAAAAAAATTGTAATGTGGGTGTAACCAGCTGTTTTCTCTGAGCCAGACATTCTATATTCACTTACTAGTAGCTCATGATCACCTACAACCAACATGACATTGGTCAAGATTACATTGGTCAATCAACATCATGCGTTTTTTATCTTTGTTGCTGTTACTTTTAAAAATATATTCATGCTTAGGATTATCCTACCATCTGTACCTCTTTTGTCTGGCTTACATTTTAACATATAAAAAACTGGTTTGCAGAAAAAATTATGTCAGTTTGAACCAGTGTTTCAAATACCACAAATCTACATCACCAAAACATTTTTTATTCAGCGATGCAATTAATATACCTGTATGCCAAGTTAATTTGAAATCTTGCTTCAATTTTGTACATGCAATTGAACACTTAAGAATTAGGTCTCAAAGGCCAATTTACATATATAATCAAGAACCCAATTCACCCTATTCGTGTTGGCCCTGCCCTCTATTGTGGAAGTAAATGTTGTAATATACATGCACTCCACACTGCAAGTCCTTTACCTTTTCTATTCCTTAGAGATCATAATAGGGAGATACTAACGAGTTTTGACTTTCATGGGTACATTGCTACCACATTTGATCAGTTCAGAGGAATAAATATGAATTTTTTGTGAAAAGGCTGTGTTTGGAAGGATGGTATCCTAATATATAAAAACAATGGGTCATAATGACCAGTAAGGATGGAGGCTTGACCAACCAGAAGTCAGTCCTGCAGTCAGCAGGCTCAGTGCCCCAGCACTAACCGCCGAGGGGGTTGTGAATCAGGGCCAGAGAGAGGCCTGAAGAGAGAAGCAGGGACAGATCCATAGCTTATGTGGCAGGGTTGATCAGAACTTGCCTCTCTTTCTTTCCCAGTCTGGCCAGCAGCCCCACCTCCATTTCTCTCCAGGCCTCCACCAGGGCTGCTGATCAGCCCCGCCTTTCTAATCAGGCCCTGTTGATAGGCCCAGAGACTCTGACTGGTATAGGAACTGACCAATCATAACCAAATGTGGGTGCTGTGGGGAGCCAATGGCTGCCTAGGAGGCGGAACTTTTGATGCTGACTGGCATAGAAACTGACCAATCAGAACCAAATCTAGGTGCTGTGGGGAGCCAATGGCTGCCTAGGAGGCAGAGTTTTTAATGCTGACTGGCATAGAAACTAACCAATCAGTACCAAATCTGGGTGCTGTGTGGAGTCAATGGCTGCCTAGGAGGTGGGTCTTTTGATGCTGACTGGCATAGAAACTGACCAATCAGAACCAAAACTGAGTGCTGTGGGGAGCCAATGGCTGCCTAGCATGCAGAGCTTTTGCCGCTGAATGGCATAGGAACCGACCAATCAGAACCAAATTGGCCAGCAGAGGCGGGCTGTTGGGGGCAGATCAGGCCAGCAGGTGGCAACCAGGCCAGGAGGAGAGGACAGTTGGGCAAAACCAGGCAGACAGGCAGGCAGAGGCAGTTAGGTGTGGGCAGGCAGGCAGGTGAGCAGGTAGGAGCCAGCAGTCCCAGATTGCGAGTTGGACATCCCCCAAGGGATCCCCAATTGGAGAGGTTGCAGGCTGGGCTGAGGGAACCCCTGTGCTTTGTGCACGAATTTTGTGCACCAGTCCTCTAGTTTATAAATTAAAATGGCTGAAAAGCTATGTTGATCAGACTTCTGTGGGTTTGAAAAATAATGGAGCACTCTCTCTGCATGGCTGTCACTGTATAGTCCAGGGCATAAATCCGTAGCATTTTAGATGACAAGATCTTGTATTTACACAGAGACTTTCTCCAAGGAATTCATATCATTCCGTAGGAATGGCTCCATTAATTCTTACAGCTTTGGGAACTAGAGTAGGAAGATACATCTTTATGGCCAGTTGTTGTAAATGAAGGAACCATGCCTGAGATAAGTTTGTAACTTTCTCAAGGTCACCACAGCCAAACTGTTTTGCCACAAGTGTGGAAACCCAGAATAATATCAGTTCCCCATGTGGAAGAAGGACTTTAAGGGGTCACTTGGGGTAGGGGAGGAACATGGCTCTTTAGAAACTATTCTTTATAATTTTTATTCCTCTTTGTCATCTGTGACTGAGAGACATTACCTTTGATTAGTGTTTCCCAAACCATGATCCTGTAAACACTAGGTGATAAAAAGACATCAATAGGTTTTCATTGAAAACAAAACAAAATACAGCTTCCATGGCCAAATAATTTTGAGAACTGCTGCATCCTGTATCTACTTCTTTCTGATTCATATTTCCTATTAGTGAAGTAAAAGCTTAGTGGAGTCCTGTAGTAAAGAAAATCACTAACTTTAAGACACAGTTCTTTTATGCAGTACCTCTTAGTGACTTATGGAACTGTTTTTCTATGGATCACACTCTGGGGAAATATATTTCTTGGATAAAGGCTCTGGTGAAGAAATACTTCCCTAAAATCTGTTTTTATTCTCTGCTCTCTCCAGGCCAACGCTGTGTGTTGAGGTCTCATTCACTGATGACCTGGCTGGTGTTTGCCCCTTAGACATGCAGCAGATACTTTTGGTGTTACTAGATAAGGTTCTATGGGAGGAATGGGATGGTGCCTTTGTTCCAATCTCCTTCTAATTCTTGCCTATTTCTAGTCTATTCTACACCCTGAACTGGGACCATTTGCCAGTGGTACCTCAATGCCCTGTGGGCTGGGCAATGAAGGAACAAACAATCACAGTTCAAATAGAAAATACAGTACAGACCAAGAACCAATGAGGAGTCAAGAACCAAATGGACAAGAACTAGGAGGAATTTATCACTGGGACACAGAATAGGAATTGGCTTTGGAAATTTATGGTAAAGATAGTGATGACATCAGGAAATGGGGATACATGGAATATGTCATTCCAACACAGCAGTAAGAGTCTTATGTAGACCAAACCTTGATAGGCTGGCATGTGGCATCCCAGATAAGGTTTCATGGCTAGGGCAGGGTCCATGATGAGGTCCCACCAAGAATTTTCATTCAGGTATCTCCTGCACATTGGTTAGGCAAATCAGTTTTAGCATATTTTAGTCACTCTCCTATAGACTGTGATAAAAATTCTGCTTTGTCAGTTGATGACTACAATTCATTTGGAAAACAGGTATTTATCAATATGGAGGCCAATATTCAGGGAGAAATCTTATTTTCTTTTTAGGGTAAAAAGACTACGTTGAAAAGAACAGTTGCTTTTACTAAAAAGACTAGAGGCCCGGTGCACAAAAATTTGTGCACTCGGAGGGCCCCTCATCCTGGCCTATGCCCTCTTGCAGTGTGGGACCCCTCGGAGGATGTCCACCCCAGTGGGAACCCTCACCTCATGGAGGTTTGGCCAGCCTGGGTGAGGGGCTGATGGCTGTTTTCAGGCTGGCCACACCCCCCTTAGGGTGGGGGGTCCCCACTGGGGTGCCTGGCCAGTCTGGGTGAGGGGCTGAGGGCCATTTTCAGGCTGGCCAAGCACCCTGGCGACGTAAGCTCCCAGCCTCTCCTTTTTTTCTTTTTTCTTTTTTTTATTCTGGGATTTATTTACCTTCTATAATTGAAACTTTGTTGCCTTTAGTGGAGGCCTGCGGAAAGCTTGGCTTCTTCCATCGCCAGGGGCCACCCACTCCTGCTCACTCCAGCTCCATGGCCATGGCTGGCTGAAAGCAGGTATCTGGGGTTTGTTTACCTTCTATAATTGAAACGGTGTTGCTTTGAGTGGAGCTCAGAGCCTGCTTGCTCCAGCTCCATGGCTGTCGGCCGCCATCTTGGTTGGGTTAATTGGAATATAGTCGCTCTGATTGGCTGGTGGGCGTGGCTTAAGGCATAGAGAAAGTATGGTCAATTTGCATGTTTGTCTTTTATTAGTATAGGATAGGCTGTGGCTGCATAGGTATTGGGCCATATTCAGGTGCTATTTCTCCTTCCCTTACTCTTCCTATACAACTAATGTTGTCATCCCTCCTCCCACATATATCTTGTAACCATTGTAATTAAACAGGGCAGGAGCTCTTATTCCTCAGTCATTTTAATTCTTTGGGAATTGGATAGTAAGAATGGAGGTGCCTGGAGGATAGCATTGGAAAGTGACAGGAAGTGGGGGGTCTAGGAAGGTAAATTGGGATCATTTATGAAAGATTTTGGCTCTCATAAAAGAGTTATATATCATGTCAAGGAGTTTGGATTTTGTCTGGAAATGAGACTTTAAAGGTTTGACATTAGGTTGTGGTATCACTGAATGTTAACCAACCTGCTCAGGTTTTTACCAACCCTTGAATTGCCCTCACCCTCTCATCCCCACCAATTGAAAGACCCTCTCCTCTGGGAAATAACCTTCACTATAGAGACATTATAATAAGAAAATGTAGAGAATTTAATATTAGGCCAGCCAGAAAATTCATTGGGTTTACTTAAGAGTAGGTTTGCTTAAGAACAGGGAGACCATTCTCCCCTGAGTAGTTAGCCTGAAAGTTAGATGGGCATCTGTAAGTGTTGGTCCCAGTCCTCTAAGAAGCAGATGTCAAGACAAGATTAAATGTGCAAGACTTTTATTAAGATAAACTAGTGGCCCAGTACACGAAATTCATGCATGGGCGGGGTCCCTAGGCCTGGCAGGTGATCATGGCCGATCAAGTTCCCCGCCTCCCCGCCCCCTCCACCTCTTCCCCTCCTCCTTCCTTTGCTGCCTACATCCACCGCCACCCACCCCCAGTTCCCCATCCCAGCCTGAGCCCCAGCCCCGATTGGGCAATAGGGACCTGCTGGCCATGGGGAAGAACTGGGAGGTTGGCTGGCAGGCCCCATCAGCCATCAGGGCCTGAGGGTTGAGGGCAGCTCCTGTGTTGAGCATCTGCCCCCTGATGGTCAGTGTGCGTCATAGCCAACAGTCGTTCTATAGTAACGGTTGCTTAGGCTTTTATGTATATACTAGGGGCCCGGTGCACGAAATTCGTGCACTGGGTGTGTGTAGAGGGGGGAATGTCCCTCAGCCCAGCCTGCCCCCTCTCACATATTGGGAGCCCTCAGGCATTGACCCCCATCACCCTCCAATCGCAGGATCGGCCCCTTGCCCAGGCCTGACGCCTCTGACAGAGGCGTCAGGCCTGGGCAGGGGACCCTCATTTCCCCCCATCACTGGTTCTGCCCCCAGCCCAGGCCTGATGCCTCGGCCAGAGTCATAGACCCCCATCACCCTCCGATCGCCTGATCGGCCCCTTGCCCAGGCCTGACGCCTTCGCCAGAGGTGTCAGGCTTGGACAGGGGACCCCCATCTCCCCCTGATCACTGGCTATGGCCCCCGCCCAGGCCTGAGGCCTCTGGCCCAGGAATCATGCCTGGGCAGGGGACCCCCATCTCCCTCTGATCGCTTGCTCCACCCCCCGCCCAAGCCTGACGCCTCTGACCCAGGCTTCAGGCCTGGGCAAGGGGACCATCAGATCCCCCCAATCCCCGGCTCCGCCCCCCACCCAGGCCTGATGCCTCGGCCAGAGGAGTTGACCCTCATCACCCTCCGATCACCAATCACCGGATCGGCCCCTTGACCAGGCCTGAGGCCTCTGGCAGAGGCGTCAGGCCTGGGCAGGGGACCCCCAGCTCCCCGTGGTTGCAGGCTCCGTCCCTGCCCAGGCCTAACGCCTCTGGCCTAGGCGTCCGGCCCGGGCAGCGGGGACCCGCAGCTGCAGCGGCCCCGTGATCGTGGACTTTGCTTTAGGCCCAGGCAAGGGACCCCTAGCTCCCGGGACTGCCAGCTTCGACCGTGCCCAGCTCCCATCCCTGGCTCCACCCCTACTTCCTGCTATCACTGGCCAGGGCGGAAAAGACACCTTTGCCCTGCCCCCCAGCTCTTAGCTCCCCCCTGGGTTTCCGATCACTGTCAGTGGCAGGGGGCTTCTTCCTGCTTTCCCTTTCGCCTCCCTGCATTGTGCCTACATATGCAAATTAGCCGCCATCTTGTTGGCAGTTAACTGCCAATCTTAGTTGGCAGTTAATTTGCATATAGCCCTGATTAGCCAATGAAAAGGGTATCGTCATACGCCAATTACCATTTTTCTCTTTTATTAGATAGGATAGATGCCTGTGAGAAAAAATGGTGAGGGAACTGGGCAAGGCTAGGAGAGCCATCAGGTCACAATGCTAGTGTGAGCTGGAATGAAGGGGAGAGTGAATGGTTGGGTGGAAGCATCCTAGATTGATATGCAATCAAATAAAGTTTTGACCAGGTTGTCAGTGTGTCCTCCAGCCAACATTGGCCATCAGAGGTGTTCCCTGTCTCCTAGGAGTGGGCCTGCCTTAATTAGTACCCTTGACATACTGAGTCATTGGCTGCAAGCACACTGTGGGAGATGTGGCCCCACACAAATGCGGCAGTAGCTTTCAGAGCACCGAGGCTTCGGCCCAGACCCCCAATAGTTGGAAGTCTGGGAGGTCCAGTCAGTAACATACATTATTCAAACTTCTTGAGACTCTATAATAATCTGTACCTCTGAGGGTTTCACAGCATCAAAGTGGTTTCACAAAGAAGGAGGGACTTTTGTTGGTGGAAATGGGAGGGTAAGGGCAATTCAGAGATTACCATGTTGGTAGCATTTGAACATGCCACTTGCCTTTTTAGAAAGATTAGTTTGATTTGCAGCTAATTTTACTATGTTCTTCTGAGAATTCCATGGTATCTAATATCTGTATGCTTTAAAAGGAAAAAAGGTATTAGTGGGAGACAAGGTAAAATGTTCTCAATTTTTAGGTAAAGCTGTCAGATTCAGGAAGTTTTTGACACATTGTTATAAGTGGAAGCACTTTGTGTAGTCTCTTTACATTTTATACTCAAGATAACTTCTGGATTGATACAATTGTTTTATAATAATGCTCCCATCATATCAGAGGGAAAAACAATTAGACAAGAGACACCTTTGTTTGAAATCAGTATGACTGCATAAAATGTATTAATAAAACACAATGAATAATCTTGATCTCCTGATAAATTGCCTGCTTTAGAGAGCATGGGCAGCTCTTATAGCATCTATTGAGAAAACAAAGAAATCCTGTCAAGATGACATCTGCTTCTTTGTGGAACTTGTTAGGAGCCATGAGATTTTGAATATGATGTAGTTAGCAGCATCGTGTACCTAATAAGCTGGCAAGGAGGAATGTTTGTCTTTCTTCTTGGACATCCATGGATTCTAGAATACAGCCCACATTTGGCTTTACCAGAAAATCAGCAGGGCATTTAGCTTGAAGAAGTTGACTGAAAGTGCTGTCCCCAACCTGGCATATCTGAGGGCACTGTTGGCCATGTGACAAGTAGCTGTGGTAAGATGGAGCTTGAGTGGTGTATCAGTTAATTATAGCCACAATAATGCCATATAACAGGAGACCACAGAATCTCAGCAAACAAAATGTGGGTATTTGGCTCAGAAATCTCAGGGTTGACTGGAGATTGGTTAGTCTAGTCTGGGCTTAGCTGGGGCAATTTGGTTTTGCTTTCTGTGTCTCTTATTGTCCTACTGAGGTCAATGGGTCACCCTAAGCATGTTCTTCTCATTGTGATGTAAAAAGACAAAAGAGAAAGCATAAACACACAAGTCATCTTAAGGCCTAGGCTTGGAACTGGCACACTATCACTTCTGCCTCATTTTATTGGCCAAGGCAAGTCCCAAGGCCAAAATGACTGTCAATAGGAAGAGAAGTATATTCTGCCCATGATGAACACAGAAAGCTGTGATGAATTGGGACCAACACAGGCAGCCTACCACAGGGAGAAACTAGGCTTGTCCTTGCCTGGCTTGTATGGCTCAGTGGTAGATTGAAGACTAAATTGGTGGCAATTTTTCACCCCTTTTTAAATCTAGGTCTTTTGCAATGTGACTCTGCTGCTCCTTACATAAAAAGGTAGAGCCATAGCTGGTTTTGCTCAGTGGATAGAGCATCAGCCTGCGGACTGAAAGGTCCTGGGTTCGGGTTTGATTCCAGTCAAGGTCACATGCCCGGGTTGCGGGCTTGATCTCCAGTGAGGGGTTTGCAGGAGGCAGCCAATCGATGATTCTTTCTCATCACTGATGTTTCTCTCTCTCCATCTCCCTTTCTCTCTGAAATCAATAAAAATACATTTTTTTAAAAAGGAGGTAGAGCTAATTCCTCACAGTTTATCTGGTTGGCCTCATGATTCTCTTTGGCTTATAGAATGCAGCAGAAATGACTGTGTCATCACTGAGAGTAGGCATCCAGATGTTTTTGTGTACCTCTGTTCTGTCTGGGAGCCTTACCTCCCTTACATGAGAATAAACCCTGGTTGGAGGATGAGACCTCGTGGGCAATCTGAGGTAATCCATTCAACCACCAGTCAATGGCAGAAGTAACGCCACCTGGCCCACCCACTACTGCACAAAGTTCCATGAGGAACCCCAGCTGATTAGAGAATTGTCCAACTGAGCCCAGCTGAAGTTGCTAGTCTCCAGCATCATGATATAAATAAATGGTTGTTATTTTAAAGCACTGAATTTTGGGGGTGGTTTGTTACATAGCTACAACCAACAATGCACAGGTTATCAAAGTCCTGCTGAATGGGCTGTAGGTCAGAATAGGTCTTCTCAGGGTCAGGACTAGGGTAAAGCAAAGTTGGTGCCCAGGGTGCAATGTTTAGGGAGGCGTTTGTACTCAGGTGCAGACCCTATGTTTTTCCTGGCCTGCGTCTTCTGTTCTATGTAGAATTGGAAGTGTTGAGAGTGAGAGCTAAGGAAGGACAATAGATTGGATCACAAGGAAAATGAGAGTGGTGGCAGGGAAGCTGTGGATCAGGTTACAGATGTGCTCAGCTATTGTCTTGGGTTATGGTTGGTGGGGAAGATATCAGATCTCAGATATGGTTTGTGGTCAAGAAAATCAAAGTTGCAGCACAGGAGCCCAGCTATTGTGTCTGGGCCAGTAGATCCCAAACCTGGGTGGGTATGTGTCAGAAACTGGGAAAGGTTTCAGTCTGAGCTGTTAGCTCAGTTTCATGAGCCATGGAGGGCAAGAAAGGTCATGGGAAGGCAGCTAGGCTGTCACCAGCTCTGTAGACACTCCTTGGCCCATTACTCCTTTTACTTGTTAGAACAGATTGGTTAAAATTCAAGAAATGGGCCACATTTAGAAAAGAGCTGCCTTGCAGAACACATTTTCAGAACAATTTCTATGATGAGCAGCAAGAAATTCTGTGCTTCAATTGCAGCTGCCATCATTTAAACATTGCATTGAGTAGTGACAAGCAATTTCAGAAGTGACAGGGGCAGGCCATAGCCATACTTGGCAAAACCTGGGTCAGGCCAACAATGATAACTTCTAGGCTCTCATATCATCAACTACCTTTATAATAATGACAATGATAATGGCTCTATTTTTATTAAATTTGGGGGGTTAATAAAATATGTTTTAAGTGTAAATTCTTTTAAATATTAATTTTTTTATTGATTTCAGAGAGGAAAGGAGAGGGAGAGAGAGAAACATCAATGATGAGAGAGAAATCATTAATAGCTGCCTTCTGCATGCCCCCCAGTGGGGATCGAGCCTGCAACCCAAGCATGTGCCCTGACCAGGAATCAAACCATGACCTCCTGATTCATAGGTTGATGCTCAAACCACTGAACCATGCCAGCCAGGCTTCAGGTGTAAAATTCTATAATACATAAACTGTATATTGTATTGGGTGTTCACCACCCCAAGTCTCCTGCCATCACCATTTATCCCTCCTTTACCCCTCGTACCCCCATCCCCCACCCCCCTTTCCCTCTGGTAGGTACTATACTGTTTTCTGTGTCTATTAGGTGTTTTTTCTTAATCCATCATCTTTTTTACCCAGCCCCACAACCCCATTCCCTCTGACAGCTATCAGTCTTCTATCTATGAGTATGTTTCTATTTTGTTTGTTTGTTTACTTTACTCATTAGATTCCACATCTGAATGAATTCATATGGAACTTGTCGTTCTCTGACTGGGCTTATTTCACTTAGCATAATGCTTTCCAGGTCCATCCAGATTTGAGGAGGGGAGTGACCCAAACAGTGAAGTGGAAAGTAATAAGTGTATGTGTTCCTTGGGCTAAGATGTGAATAGTTTGAAGATATGATCTACATTGTAAATACTAACTGAGGAGTGTAGGAAAATAAAGACATTATTTGATACCACGTTTTCAATTCTTAGCTTGTCAGTCTTTGTGGAACATTCTTATCTCTATAAATTGGGACACACAAACCTTTCCAGGCTTGGGTGGTTAATGAGAGCATCGGAGGGGCCATTTGGTAGCCTCATGGTTCTGTCTCCAGAAACTGTTTCTTATTCACTAAAGGTGCAACACCTACTTCTCCATTTTCTTTGGTATTTCCTTTATCCAGTCTGGGATTGTCCTGGCCTTTAGTTTACAATTTCCCTGCTAGTTTCCCCTCTTGCACTTGTTTCCATCTATAATAATAAAAGCATAATATGCTAATTAGACCGGACATCCTTCCAGACGACCTTCTGGACAAAGCCAGGGCTGCAAGGGAAGCCCAGGTCCCAGGTGCCAGAGGGAAGCAAGGCCTACTCTTGCACGAATTTCATGCATTGGGCCTCTGGTTGTAAATAAATGACCCCCTCCTTCTCCTCCTTGAAACTATAGCCAGGCAAGTGCTATTAATTATAACTACTCCTCTGAGACCCAAGACCTATAAATGGCTTGGTCATTGCACTTTCTCTCTCATTGGGAAACCCCTCTTTCTAGAAAGCTCACATTAACTAGTCATTCCTGAGACCCATTCTTTGCACCATCATCTTCACACCTCTAGGAGAATCATTGAGGACTTCACCACTGGCACCTTCTCACTTTCTTCCTCTCTATCCAAGTGTGATCATTACACCATATGATTATAATGATGCATGAGTGTGACAAAGCCAATCTCAAAGTTATCTCTTGTAACTTATGTGTCACTGCTGATTTTAGTCTTTTTTTGCCTAATATTTCAAATCCCCACAACTTTGAAGTTGATGAAGTCTCACTCTAAGACTTAAGAAAACTTGGGTGGCCATCTTGCTTATAACTAACTCCCAGCCTACTGAAATACTCCCAAACTTTGGAGAGGGGGACTCCACGATTCCGTTCAATGTATTACTCTTGTGTTGAAGATGGTTATTTTTTTAAAAAATATATCTTTATTGATTTCAGAGAGGAAGGGAGAGGGAAAGAAATAGAAACATCAGTGATGAGAGAGAATCATTGATCGGCTGCCTCCTGCATGTCCCCTAATGTGGATCAAGCCCACAACCCAGGCATGTGCCCTTGACTGGAATTGAACCTGGGACCCTTTGGTCCACAGGCTGACACTCTATCCACTGAGCCAAACCAGCTAGGGCGAAGATGGTTACTTTTCATGATAGTCTCCTGATTTTGAAACCATGTATGTCATGCTTTACTAGTATACTTGATTATGCTCAGCACAGAGTAAATGCCAATGCCTGTTGGTGTATTGGTACATTAATGTTAAAATTTTGATATCATGGGAAATGAGCAGCTAGTCAATTTTTTTCTCTTACATTTTTTTAAAGTTCTTAATGCCCATGTTACTGTCATGAGCTTGGCCTTCATTCTCCATGCAGGAGTATGGAAAACATAGAAGATAGAGTTGACTTTGTCTTACCCAATTTGGAGCTCAAAAGAATCTGATGACTGCTAAGAAAGAAAACCAACGGGAAACTGATGTATAATTTATTTGGTACCCAGTACCCACAGGAAACATCTGTTGTGATTTTATAAGCCTGTACAAATTCAAAACAAGATAAGTGAAGAAAATGTGTCTATTTAAAAGAGAGCATAGCAGTCTTTTCTAAGCACATTAAGGAGAGAGATGTCTGCAGCTTTATTTGGCAAATGTATATAATCTCACAGGCAACACAGCTGTTTTATTCATTTAATTAAAAATGGAAAATGTATTATAATGAAAAAAGTAAGCTTTGGAAAATGATGAACCACACTCTCTGAGTTTATAACCTTTTTTTAAAAAAATGTTGTGTGGTTAAGCTTTCCTGGCAATTAAGATGTTTAAAACAATGGAACGAAAGTACAGAGTTATGGGATGGCTGGTTAATTTCCTCATAAAGTTGTTTTTAAATCTCTTGCCAATTACTCTATAAGCAAAACCTTAAACATTGATGTTAATTACCTTTATTAGTGCTGACAGTAGTTTCCACTAATGATCAGGTTTGTTCTCTGCTCCATTAGCTGAGCTTTGTGAATTATTAATGGGTATGAGGGCTGCATTACTACAGATGAAAATACTTTGCAGATTGCTTTTTTCAAAAGACATGTCAACAAAATCTTCAATGTTCAGACCAGCTTCCTATGTGAATCCACAAATATTGGCTTAAGAGAATCTATTTTTCTACCTACCTACTAATCATTCTGCATATGAAACTGTATCAGAACTGTTACGGAGTTCCTGCTTGGTTTTGAGTCATTGTGAAACACTGGGCAAGTCAATTTAAGTCCCAAGATTTCTCTGGCCCATGTGCAAATTAAGTTGAATTATATGCATCCTCCCCGCCCCCCCCCCCCAAAATTGGTTATAATGTGAGATCAGCTAGAGTCATTAAAAATGCCCCTAGGCCTGTCCAAGTGGATATGAGGTCAATTATAGTCCCAATTCTGGTTTAATGCTCCACAGGTCAACAAACGGTAATTAGTTACTTAGTACTTAGTACTTAGATACTTTAAACAGTACTTAATCTTAAGTCTCCATGTGACTCCCTTCCCCAACTCCATGCAGTACAGAGAGAGAACCAGATAAATTCCTAATTATTACTCTTGGACCAGTCGTAAGAAGACATATCAACCTTTGAGTCATTGTGGAAGAGAATCACACATCTAAGCAACAGCCTGTGTCTGGGTATCATAATAACCAAACCTTATATTCAGACAGTGTTTTGAGCTCTTTTAAGTATTTCACACATATTTTCTCATTCTCCCAGAATAGAATGAGGGTAGTGATGAAGATGGTCTGCAAGCACATTTTCAAGAAACATGAGTTGAAGTTTTCCTTGGGGATGAGATTGTATTTATGTTGTTCTTCCTGAATTTCATTAGCTGCTCACTCCCAACTTGAAAAAGGACTGTGAAAGGCAATGAAGGCATTGAGAATGTGACAGCAAATGCTGAATGTAAAGTAGAAAAAAATGGAAGTCTTCCCTTTGAAGTTAAAGGAAATAATGGTCTTGGCACTCTAATCATAGAGCTTGATATTGAGACAACTTGCCAGTTGTCAAAACCAGGGAAATGGTAGGAATCTGAAACTTGAGGCCATAACTGCTTGATAAGATAGATTCAAGGATGATATGGTCAGGTTGCTGAGATTGATTGTACAAATTTTGTAGGAGTAACTTAATTTTTTGTTCCCTTGTTTTTCAATAACAAAATCTCGAAACGCTAAAAGGCTATCAAGGCTTGAAACAGATGGGAAAGTCAGATACACCTTGAATTTTCCTTCAGACAGAGTTCCTGAATACCCCGGGAAACAGGCAGAGAATGATGTATTGCCGGGAGCATTGTGGGTTTGTCCATCTCAAACTGCAAGGATGTGGCTTGCCCGGCAATGGCAAGATTAACAATTGCACTTAAACAGCATTATTTCATGATTTTTTATATAAATATAAAAAGGTAAATATATATGTATAATGCATACGTATGTGTTTTTTCTTCCCCTTAAAGAGGTGGTAATGTGGGTTTGGGATTTGACTTTTTTTTCCCATCCTGTTTCTATCAGGGTTGTTGGAACTTTGGAAAGCCTTCTGGCTCTCCTTTGGCTATCACAGGGTTAAAGCCGATATAAGTGAGCTGTAGGTTGAGTCTGCTTGGGGTATTAAAAAGCACAAACCGTATTTAAAAATAGGGTGAAAATAAAACAACTAGAGGCAAGGAATCACCTTATTATATGTATGTGCAGGGATCTCCCTCACAACAGAAACATCACTGATCAACTCGATTTTCATCCTAAAGCCTCCCTATTTGAGAACCAGATGGACTAAAGTACACACATATTTGTAGCCATGTGGTTATTACAGTGTGGTTGTCAGCATCACCTGGAAGCTTGTAAAAATGCAAATCCTTAGCCCTACTCCAGACCTATTGAATCATAAACGCTGTTTTAGCAAGCCCTCCAGGAGACTCTGATGCATGCTCAAGTTTGGGGACTATTGATGCTTGCTAATAGAGTAGGTCTTGATGTTGTGTGACCGTTGGAATTACCTCCGAGATTTTAATTGAATTGGTTTAGGGTATGGCCTGATCATTGTTTCTTTCGAAACTTCCCCAGCAATTATTTTTTAATTAAATTTATTGTGGTGACATTGGTTAATAAGAATATATTGGTTCAAGTGTACAATTCCAAGATGCATGATCTGTATATTGCATTGTGTGCCCACCACCCACAGTAAAATCGTATCCCGTCACCAAATACTTGGTCCCCTTTACCCTTTACTACCCTCCTACCCACTTCCCTCTGGTAACCACCATACTGTTGTCTGTATGATTCAGTTTTATATCCTACATATGATTGAAATAATATGGCTCTTAGCTTTTTCTGACTGACTTATTTCACTTAAGACAGACAATAAGAAGTATTGGAGAGATTGTGGAGAAAAAGGAGCCCTCATTCACTGCCAGTGGGAATGTAAACTGGTACAGCCACTAAGGAAAACAACATGGCAGCTCCTCTAAAAATTAAGAATAGAGTTATCATATGACCCAGAAATCCCTCTTCTGTGTATCTACTAGAAAAACTCAAAAACATTTATTCACAAATATATGTGCACCCCTATGTTCATCAAAGCATTATTCATCGGTGGCCAAGACATGGAGATAACTAAAGTGTCCTTCCATAGATGAATGGATAAAGGTGTGGTACATATATACAATGGAATACTACTCAGCCATAAGAAAGGATGAAATAGCACCATTTGCAACAACATGGATAAATCTTGAGAATATTATCCCCAGTGATTCTAATATGCAGACAAGCATAGGATCTGCCAGATGTACTAACATCAACCTATTCTCTTACACGGGACCATTTTGAAAAAAAAAAAAGAACAAAAGCAGGAGATGGTATTAACAAGAGAACAAAGCAAGATGGGTGTTTGAGGAAAGGTAGATAAAGTGCATTACACATACAGAATGCTTTGTGCTCTATCTACAGGCATCTAATCCAGGCTCCAGAACCTTTCAAGTGATGATTAATTCGCCAGGTAAGATCATTATTCTTTTTGTGAGGACTAGTCTTGCTTTCGTGGTTTTCATTCTTCAAAGTTTCTGTCGAAAGTTTCCTGTGGGGATTCTTTTGATAAAATATAAAAGAACACTGCATGATAATTTTGAAAAAGTTCCTTTGCAACTCAAGAATTTTGGTGGGAAACTGTCTGCATTGCTCTTGTTCTTTGATACCTTGAATGACCAAGTTACATTTTAAGCCTGCATTTATTTTGTCTCATTGACTCTTACAGTTAGAAGGGACATTAGAGGCCACAGATATTACAGTAATACTCTCTCCTGTTTCTGTGGGTTAGTGATCTCCACCAGAACTTTGTTGGCAAACTTACTGTATCACACTTGCACCAACCAATTTTTAATATGTTCTTCAAATTGAAAGATTTATTCTTATAAGTTCTACCCCTTCATCTCAGTTCTGTTTTGTAGAACCACTGTTAAGAAGCAGGTTGTTTAAAAGCCTTTCCAGTTCAAGGAAGGATATATAACTCAAAAGTCTGGTGAGGGTTTTGATCATGGAGATAACTACTCCTACCATTTTCCTCATTGGTTTAAGCCAACTAGAAATATTCTTCAGCCAGAAGTGTCCCTCTGAACTGGACTGACTTTTTTTTTTTGCAGGGAGGGCAAAGCAGCCATCTCTGTGAGTGTATCTACCACATCCTATGGGGCAGACAGAATTCACCATCAGCTCTAAAGGAAAAGGCCAGCAAGATAGGAGTCTACACATCCTGAGTCTCTTTTTCCTCATCTCCTATATAGAGGAAGGGGGGTGTTGAAGAGGAAACTCAGAGGTCCTTCCATAATGGTCCCTCCTGGGTAGAAGAGAGAAAACTGATCTCTTCAGGTGTGTGATCATAAGTTTCTATTCCTCAACACACATGAATCCTTCTTAACATGCTTTAAATAGTTGAAGGCCATTATTATTTGTCCTGTAAATTATCTTTTTTCTTTTTTAAAAAATCCCAAGTTTATGCATCTATTCTATATGTGAGAGGATCTCCAGGCTTTTGGACATGAATCTCTTTGATATTGTTTCTCCCAAGGTGTGATGTTTAGAAGGGGAGGTGCTTTTTAAATTGTGTGTGTTTTTAAAATTTTATTTTTAGACACCTTTGAGTGGTTGGTATTTTGTGATCTTGTTTAATCTTCTCTTACCCCAGTGGGATAAAGATAACCTCTTATGTTTTCTTTGTAATGTTTTAAGGTATCACATTTCACATTTAAGTCTTTATATTTCATGGAATTGATTTTTTTTTCTTAATCAAGGAAGGGATCCAATTTAATTTTCTTCCATATGGATAACCAATTGTTCAAGAGTCCAACCTTTCCCTCAATTTCTAATGACCCTTTGGTCATGTACCAAGTTTTCATTTAAGGATGTCTGGTTTTAGGCTCTCTGTTTTATTACTGGGGTCAATTGTTGTATTCCTTTGCCAAAACTATAATATTTTAATTGCTCTAATTTATAAAATGTTTTGATATCTGATAGGAGTTCCCATTCCTTGTTTTTCTTTATAAGTGTGTTGGCTACTCTTGGTCTGTTGTTCTTCAATATAAATCTTAGAATTGGCTTGTTAAAAAATGTCTTTTAAAAACCTTGTTAGGGTTTTTATTATAATTTAATTGAATCTATAGATGAAATTGGTGAGGAGAGTCTTATGAAATTATACTCTTATCTATGCATATATTTATCCATTAAAAAACTTTATTGTTGAGAGTATTATAGATGCCCCCTTTCCCCCCCGATTGCCCCCTTACACCTAGTTCCTGTCCCACCCCAGGCCTTCACCACCCTACTGTTTGTATCCATAGGTAAGATCTTTGGTTAATCTCTTCTAGTCCCCCTTCCCTCCTTCCCTGTGAGATCCCTCAGTCTGTTCCATGCTCCCAGGCCTTTGATCCTGTTTTATTCATCAGCTTATTTTGTTCATTAGATATCTTGTTTGTTTTGATTTTTTAGATTCAATTGTTGATAGATACGTATTTGTTGCCATTTTATTGTTCATATTTTTTAATCTCTACTTCTACTTCTACTTCTACTTCTACTTCTACTTCTACTTCTACTTTATTCTTCTTCTTCTTCTCCCTTCACCATTTCATACAATACTGGTTTGGTGGTGATGAACTCCTTTAGCTTTTTCTTATCTGTGAAGCTCTTTATCTGACCTTCAGTTCTAAATGATACCTTTGCTGGGTAGAGTAATCTTGGTTGTAGGTCTTTACTATTCATTACTTTGAATATTTCTTGCCACTCCCTTCTGGCCTACAAAATTTCTGTTGAGAAATCAGCTGACAGTCATATGGGCACTCCCTTGTAGGTAACTGCTTTTCTCTTGCTGCTTTTAAGATTATCTCTTTGTCTTTTGCTCTTGGCATTTTGTTATGATGTATCTTGGTGTGGGCCTCTTCAGGTTCCTATTGTTTGGGGTTCTCTGCACTTCCTGGACCTGTAAGTCTATTTCTTTTACCAGGTAAGGGAAGTTTCTGTCATTATTTATTAAAATAGGTTTTCAATATCTTGCTTTCTCTCTTCTCCTTTTGGCATCCCCATAATGCAAATGTTGGTATCCTTGAAGTTGTCCCAGAGGCTCCTTACACTATCTTTATATTTTTGGATTCTTTTTCTTTTTGCTCTTCTGATTGGGTATTTTTTGCTTCTTCATATTCCAAATCATTGGTTTGATTCTCAGAATCCTCTACTTTATTATTTAATCTCTGTAAATTGTACTTTATTTCAGTTACTGTATGCTTAATTTCTGATTGGTCCTTTTTCATGTCTTTCACATTCTCACTAAGATCCTTAAAAGTCTCATCAACAACCTTGGGTAACCTTATAACCATTGTTTTGAACTCTGTATCCAGTAGTTTGCTTGCTTCTACTTCCTTCACTTGTGACATGTTTCTTTGTCTTGGGATTTGGGCTGCTTCTCTGTGTTTGTTTCTATGTATTAGGTAGAGTTGCTATGTCTCCTGGAATTGGTAGAGTGGCCTTGTGTAGTAGGGGTCCTGTAGGGCCCAGTGGCTCAGCCTCCCCAGTCACCTGAGCTGGGCACTCTAGGTGTTTCCCTGTGTGGCCTGTGTGCATAGTCTTGTAGTTGAGCCTTGATTTCTGTTGGTGTCTCTGGGAGGAGGAGTTGACCTCTAGGCCAATTGGCTGTGAGGACCACCTATAACTATAGTGGGAGAGCTTCTGTGCAGGATTCAAAGCCCAGCTGTGAAGCAAGGCAGGCTGATGCTAGCGTTAGGTCTTGGGCCTTTCATTGATAGGTTTGGGGCATGCTGTCACCAGCTGCAGGTTGTTTGAGAGAATTTAGCAAAGTCTGAAGCCTGAGCTAGGACAGGCCATTCATATGGAAAAGCTGCTGCAAATAGCTTGGGTGGGGCTGAAAGTTGGATGGGGCCTCAGGGAATCACAAGGGTGGAGAAAACAGTTTAGGCCATGCTGATATTGGTGTCAGTCAGGAAGTCCCAGCATAGGAACAATGACCCCTATGAACACCCCTGTCTGGGAGAAAGCCACCCCCAAGTTCCTGCCCTAAAGACAGACAATCCAGTTCTTCCTCTTATGTGTTTGGTTTCCCTGGAGCCACCACCAGCCCTAGAGCTTAGAGGACCTTGTAAGTTCCTGCGCCGGGCCTTTAAAAGGAACACCTAGATCTCCAGCAGTCTCCGTGTCACTGAGCCCCAATCCCTGCTGGTTTTTACAGCCTGTAGTTGCAGGGACTTCTCTTCCCAGCTCTGGGATCCTGGACTGGGGATCTGGTGTGGGGCTGAGACCCCTTGTTCCTTACAAGAGGCCTCCGCAGAGAGTGTCTCCCTCCTGTTTATAAATGCGGAGCATGTGGGTGCCAGACCAGCCTGTTCTATGCCTCCACCCTTACTACCAGTCTCAGTGTGCTTTCTTCTTTACTTCTCTAGTTGTAGGACTTCCATTCAGCCAGCTTTCAGGCTGTTCTGAATGATGCCTCTGTATTTTAGTTATAATTTTGATGTGGTTGTGGGAGGCAGTGAGTACAGGCGTCTACCTAAGACACTACCTTGGTTCTCCTTCAATGACATGTTTTAAAGTTGAGGCTGGGACCTTGACTATGTCATGGTTAGAATACATGGTTATAACAAATGATTTCTCCATGTAGCCTGGGATTCCTTGGAGCACGGTGGCTGGATTCCAAGAGAGAACATCCCAATGCATAAAGGGAGTTAAAAGCTGTATTGCCTTTTTATAGTCTATCCTTGGATGTTATAACTCAGTTGAATTTTATGTTAGACGAGAGTTGCCAAGACTGGCCAATTCATTGGAAGGAGAATTGTACTCCATCTTTTTGAAGGATCAAAGAATTTGTGGACATATATTTTAACCACTAGAGATTTAAGTAGACAAACATAGGAAGGTTTCATGTTTTTAAATTTGAATATTTTTTAAAAATATATTTTATTGATTTTTTACAGAGAGGAAGGGAGAGAGATAGAGAGTTAGAAACATCGATGGGAGAGAAACAACGATCAGGTGCCTCCTGCACATCTCCTACTGGGGATGTGCCCGCAACCCAGGTACATGCCCTTGACGGGAATCGAACCTGGGACCTTTCAGTCTGCAGGCCGACGCTCTATCCACTGAGCCAAACCGGTTTCGGCAATTTGAATATTTTTTATTGCCATGATCATTGTTCTTTAATTCCCAGTTCTTTTTGGTGAAAATATAAATGTGCATTTTCCCTTGATTTTATTACTCTGTGGGTTTTACTCACTAAATCTTCTCCTGAACCGACCTTTATGTATATTTAAGCCCTGAAGATGTATCCAACCCACAAAAATCCCTATTGTATCTTTCAAGGGCTGTTCAAACAAGCCTCATCTGGTTTCTCTGTTTCCAGTTTTCCCATTCCTCTACATTCATCTATTATTAAGCAGCACATCTGATCATGTTACTGTCATGACTGAAAAATCACTGGTGGCTCTTCGTAATCAGTTACTCAACATAGCACAAAAGTCCTTCCATGATTAGCTCTTTATCTTCTTTCATGCCTCATGTAGCGTTTCCTATTTTCCCTTTATACTCTATCAAGAGTAAACACCATGCCTTTTCACATCTCTCTCTATTTGAATATATTAACCCCCTTCTGAATGTCTATCTCTAACTTGCCAGGCATTTTCAGGCATTCTTAACATGCTTTTACAAATATGTCAGTGTTTCTGTATCTATAGCACCCATTTGTTGAGTATACTTGCTAGACCTAAAGATCTTTTCCTTTGAAACACTCTAAGTTCAAATATGCTCTAATTCTCTACTTCTTCTTGATAAGATGTAGTAAGTACATGAACCTTTTCCTCCTGACATTACAAAAGAGCTAAACATCTTTGAGACCCCTAACCCCCTTCAATCTTCAAAGGACAATGGTCAATTTTTCTGAAGAACAGTCTTACCATACTTTTCTTTGGTAACAGTATTCACAGTCAAAATTCCACTGTTGTCCCCAATTCTGAGAATACAGCTTAATAGAACTTCCTTAAAATATCAGCTAGAACCAAGACTTCCCTATAGAGACACAAGTCAAAAGAAACAAGTAATTCAGCAATATAAAAGAAATGCAGAATTATAAAATATAAATAGTATTATAGATGTAATGTAGCATATGTAATTTTTAAAGCATAAAAACTAGGGAGAAGAGAATTATTAAAATGGCAATTGATACACCTTAATTTCAACTCCCCTATTCTTGGACATATCAATATTTCCAATTTTCCTTTTTTAATAATATAGAAACAAATATCTTTATGCACAAAAGTTTTCTCTTTATTAGATCTTTTTGTATATATTCCCAGAAATGGAACTACTAAGTCAAAGAATATGAGTTCAAGGCACTTGATATGTTATCCACCATTCTCCCCAGCAATGCATGAGAGTTCTGCTTCACTGTCCCCTCACCAGCTTTGGTATTATTATTATTTTTTAAAAGTTTTGCTAATTAAAAACTAAAATCTTGTTTTAATTTATAATTTGATAAAGCTGAGTGTTTCATGTTTTTATAGTCGGGGATGGATTTGACCTTGAAAGACAAGAGAGATTTAGGTGGGTTTAGAAGAGACAATTGGCCATTGTAGGTAAAAAGAATTGTATTTAAAAAGCTTTTAAAATGACTGTTTTGTAGCCAGATTATTTTCCTCAAAGAGAATTTGGTATTCTTCATGATTTTTTCAAGGATGGAAGAATTGTTATATTCTGTCTCATTTACATTTCAAATATACTGTAAACAAGACTTTATAATAGTTAAATCTTCATCCTCCCTCAGATTTCCATTTAAAATATTTCTGTTCATTTTTATCCCTTGTGTGTTGAATAAGGTGGCTTATAGTCATGGTTTTGATGGGTTCTACATAGATTAATTATGAAAGAGGATGAAATATAAATTTTCATAAATTGTGGCCAATTAAACTATGTAAATGAATGTTCCCTGCAGTTTCTGTTGTTGACTTCATTGTTCTTAATTTTTTTTCACTATCTCTATGTCTGCTTATGGTGATGGTGCCACACAGGGTGTGTTGATAAAATAAATATTTGTTTCTCTTTGTCACTACCTTTTGAGATGACTGGGAGATATTCTTGTCCCAGAAATTAAACAAACATGTCTACTGAGCCAATTGTCATATTATTCCTCAGTCCCCAGGCTTGCAAACTTTAATTTTTAAGTTCTCTGGGGAAGTGATTCATTTAGTCTGAATCTTAGCCATCAATGTCAGCCAGTTGTTTTTTTGTCCTAAGGTATACCCCTTTCTTATTCCGTTTTATGAACTTGCTTTGAATTAAAAAACAGATTTTTTGGTCAGAGGTATTCATGTCAGAAGATTCTTGAGGATCTACATACACTCATCATCAGCTTCACTGTCTACTAAGGAAGATGGACATTTTTCCTTCTATTGGTTGTGATTAAACCAGTTTACTAATGGAAGTGTTGTGATATTGGAAGGCTCAGAATTTATAGATTAGGGGAATGGTTTTATGAACTGTGTGTCCATCTGCTGTACAGAATATTCACATCCTTACAAAATATTTTTAATATGTATAACTAAGCATCCCAGGTTCTTCATTTACTATTATTTTCTGTCTACCTATTAATAAAGACATTTCAAATTACTATCTTCGTTAAATATGCCTGTCTTTTCCTCCCTCAGTACAAAACAACTGTTTAGTTCCAAAGGCTAATAGTGTCCACATAGTGCTAGAAAGAAAAAGCATTTGCTCAACCCAAAGAGCTGTTTTTTGGTACCGTGGTAAATTAATTCAACTATTCTGGGCCTTGGTTTGTGCATCAGTAAGACAGAAGTTGTCAATGAATAATCTTTATTGTTTTTTACAAAATATGTTTTTATTTTTTTTAGAGAGTGAGAAAGGGAGAGGGAGATAGAAACATTGATGATAAACATGGATTGTCTGCCCCCTGCACACCTCCTACTGGGGTTTGAGCCTGCAACCCAGGCATGTGCCCTAACAGGGAATCGAACCAGTGACTTTTTGGAGCATAGGACGACGCTCAACCAACTAAGCTACACCGGCTGGGCTTCAATGAATAATCTTTAATGCTGAGACCTGGTAGGGCATGCAGTGCACCCCTTACTTTTCCAATGAGACAACTGATGACAAACCTTCCACAGATCCAGGACATACATGTAGAGTTCTTGACTCTAGGGCTAGGCCCAGGGTTTGAGGACTCATTTGTAATACTCATTCTGACAGAAATTGAATGACTAACCCATTTCATTTAAATGCAGTGATAGAGGAGAGATGGTGAGGTGATAAGGCGAGTGATGCCACGCAGAGAAATTATCATGAAGAAAGCTCTAAAATCAGGAAAGATGTTAGCTTATCTGAAGAACTAAAGAAAATCAGTGTGACAAGTGTAGACAATGAGGGGGGTAGACTGAGAGATGGAGCTATAGAGATGTCCAGGAGCCACATCATATGTGATCTTTTTGTCATGTTAATTAGTGGGATGAGAAGCCATTTAAAAGTTTCATGTAGGAGCGTGTCACGATTTGGTATTTGCTTCATCGGGGCTTTATGTCCAGCATTTATGCCTTCAGATATTCCAGGAATGAATACAAGAATAAAACAATCAGTGTTATTTGTGATTTGGAGAATAGATCCGAAGCATGGGAGCGGAGCTATAGCAGTATACCGGCCAAAGGGTCTCAGCCTATGGTGGACACATTAGAGATGGAAAGAAGCAGATATAGTTGAGAAATGTCTGGTAGGTAGAACCATCAGGACTTGATCAGAGTGTGGGAGGTGTTGAGGATGACTCCACGTTTTTTGGCCTAAGCAATTTGGTAATTAGAAGTAGCATTTACTGAAATGGATATGAAAAGACAGGCATACTTCAGAAAGACTAGCAGTGGTTCTCAACCTTCCTAATGCCGCGACCTTTTAATACAGTTCCTCATGTTGTGGTGACCCCCAACCACAAAATTATTTTTATTGCTACTTCCTAACTGTAATTTTGCTACTGTTATGAATTGTAATGTAAATATCTGATATGCTATATGTGTTTTCCGATGGTCGCGACCCACAGGTTGAGAACCGCTGGACTAAGGACTTGAACTTGAACATGATATCTTTGGGAAGCCTGGGAGAAGAGATTTCTAAAAATAGAAATATCATGTTATCAATTGGATGTATCAAACTGGTGGTCAGAAAGCTGATGTTGGTTAGAGATGTGCATGTGGGCATTGTCTGCAAATAGATATTTTTAAATAATCTATAGGCAAATGCTTAGAAAAGACATGCAAAAACTAGATATTAAGAGTTCTGATAGAGAAGGAAGGGCCAGCAAAGGAGACAAAAGAGCAGTGTCCAATGAATGAGGAGGCAAAATCAGAAAAGCAAGGCATCATGGAAGCCAATAAAAGAGTATTTTAGGGCAAAGAAGTTGTTAGTGTAGAATTCTCCAGAGAGGACTCAGTGATGACAATCAGTGTCAAGCTAGGATTCAATGCATTAGATCGAGTCATTTGAAATTGCTATTTTTGTAGTTAAAAAGTCAAACATTGGTAATTTTGTATGATTCAATGTAATACATCATTTGCTTGAAAGAGTTATATTTCAGGGCAACATCTCTTCCATTAAGTGCAGAACAGCTGTAACGACAATTATACCACCCCCTAACTTCTCTTTGTCTATTTGCATAGCTTCTCAAAGTAAATTTTTATTTACTTGGCTTTTATTCTAAAGCTTGGGGAAGCCATTGAAGGATTATAAATAGTGACAGATCTCATTGAATTTTGTTTCTTTTGAGTGTACATTAGTGGACCATGTCTATTTTCACCCACAGTTCTTTGCCCAGTGTGTGATTCATAGTAGGGATTCAATACTATGCCAGAGAGGTTCCTTCCTCAACATGCAGCATACATCTCAGTCTGAAAGTATTTCCCTTAATATATTTAAACTACAGGCCTGGTGAACAAAATCTGTGCACGGGGGTGGGGTGTGGGGGGGTGGTCCCTCAGCCCAGCCTGAATCCTCTCGCAATCTGGGACCACTGGATCCTAACTGCTCTCCTGCCTGCCTGCCTGATCACCCCTAACCACTCGCATGCCTGCCTGATCGCCCCTAACCATTCTGTCTGCTTGCCTGATGCCCCTAACTGCTTGCCTGCCTGATCGCCCCTAACTACTCTGCCTCGGCCCCCATCTCCGCAGCTTCAACCTGAAGGATGTCTGGAATGACATCCAGAAAAATTGTTTGGCTGTCCAGTCTAATTAGCATGTTACTCTTTTATTATTATAGATGTTTAAGCTTCACCATACAAATCATATGGTATCTATACTTTATCTGCCATTGCTTTTGTTATCCAAGCCATGGCTTTTGCTAGTTCAATCTAGAAATGTTGCAAGTTACAGAGTCAATAATGGTTTACTTTGATGTCAACACAGACCATGAACCAAGAGTTTGGAATCCTGGCATCTGTTTGCAGCGTCATGAGCAAGTTCACATTATCTCTAAATGCTTAAGTTTCTTATGTTTTTTATACTTTTTTTTTACTTTTAAAATAACTAGATTAAGCTGGGCTTTATTTTAGTTTCGTTTTAACTATAAAATTTATGTTTCTATTCATGATTTAATATTCAGACAGAATATGACAGATCTGTTCATTTGTTTTATTTTAAGGAAGTTGTAAACTAGTTACCCATTGGCCAGGATCTGAAGTTGATGTTGACACATCCTGTTTGTTCCTCAAAATATTTTTTGTGAGCTGAAGTCCTCAAATTTGAAGATCACACATAAAATTATAGCTTTCTAGTTTGTCTAAAAAAAAAATCAAAGTATTTTTAAATTGATTTTAGGGAGAGGAACGGAGAGAGAGAAACATTGATTTGAGAGATAAGCATTGATCGATTGCACTCCTCCTGCCATATGCACCGCGGCAGAGGATCTAACCTGCAATCTGGATATGTGCCTTGACTGGGAATCAAAACCGACACCTTTTTCTATATGGGACAATGCTCCAACCAGCTGGTCAGGGCGAGGCTGGCATTCTTACAGGGCAAGAACAGGCTGGATCTGAGTAGCAACTGTTCCCTTTCAGAAAGGCAGTTCACCCCCTAGTTCATGACTCTTCCTATTCTGTGCTGTTTTCACATTTTCCACATCATTTTCCCAGTCCTTGTAGCTATTTTGAGTTTGATGGACCCAGGATGACCCAAGCTGGAAAACACCTCAGTGATGAAACTTCAGTGTGATGTGAACCCTACACAGGTGTGCAGCTCAGTTTCTCATTTCTTTTTGCTTAGACTTCCAAGAGTCTAAACCAGAGTTGGTCAAATTATTGTCTAAAAATAGATAAGCATATTAAGGGAACAGGACTTCGCTGTGTTTAGTCATGGTTTTCATAAATATTCCTGAGAGGTTATTCTCAACCCTGGCTACCCATTAGAGTAATCTGGGGAGTGTTAAAAAAACACCCCCCCCCATGCCCCAAGGTTCACCTCAGAAAAATTAGATCAGAATCTCTGGGGTGAGGCCCAAGCATCAGTATTAAAAACAACAAGAGACAAAAACAGGTGTTCTAATGTGCAGTCAGGGTTGAGAAACACTGCTATAAAAGCTGTGGACCCAGCAGCAAGTACTGACTTCATCAACCTAGAGAAATCCTCAAAATGTCTGGGGAATCATTTGTGGCTGGTTTAAAACCTCTATGGAGTCCCTAAAAACCACATATAAGTATAGCCTCTCTCCTCAGAAGCTGAGCTGCCCATATGTCTGAGGTTTCTATCACACCTGGTAGCATCATTGAGGTGTACCTCCAGCACAGCTCATTTAGCCATCCCTCTCTCCCTCTGCTTATGCAAATAATGCAAGGTGTGGTGTGGATGGGAAGACATGGAAATAGAGTAGTGAGAGGTGAAGAAGGGAGAAATGGGATGTTGGTGTCTTTCCAATCTAAATGGCAATCTGTCTGTTAGGGGAAAATGTGGTTTCAATATCTTAGTGCTTCAGATGATTGATGAAAGACTAAAAAATAAACTGGTAATAAAATAAAGATGAGAACATAAATTAAGAGGAAGCTGCTTCCATTTGAAGTGTTGTTATTTTTTTTTCCTTTCCAGTATCCCCATTTGGGTTACTTTGAGCTGGAAAGTCTGAAAAATGACTGCCCTTATTGTTAAAGAATTAAAAGACTACAAGATGGAGGTATAGGTAAACACAATACTCAAATCCTCCCACAACTAAATTACAACTAAAATATAGAACAACCATCATTCAGAACTGCCTGAAATCTGGCTGAAGGGAAGTTCTGCAACTAGAAATGTAAAGAAGAAAGCACATTGAGACTGCGAGAAGGGGCAGAGGCACAGAACAGGCTGGTCCAACATCCATGTGTGCTATGTTTTTAATCAGGAGGGATATCTCGGCTGAGGAGGCCTCACATGAGGAACAATGTGTCCCATCCCCACACCAGACCCCTCATCCTAGGGTTCCAGTGCTGGGAAGAGAAGTCCCTGTAACTTCAGGCTGTAAAAACAAGCAGGGATTGTGGCTGAGTGACAGGGAGGCTGCTGGAGTCCCAGACAGTTCCTCTTAAAGTGCCAGCACACAGACTTACTTGGACTCACTCCCTCTGAGCTCTAGCACTGGGGAAGTAGCTTGAAAGAATCCAGGGACATATGGGGAGGAACTAAATTGTCTGGAATCAGGGCAAGAACTCGGGGTCAGTTTTCTCCCAGACAAAAGTGTTCACAGAAGTCATTGTTCCTATGCTGAGACCTCCCCTGCCACAGAGCTGACTGGCAGGCACCTTCTCTGAGTCTCCATCAATCTGGCTCACACTGTTCACCTGGTGCTGGTGATACCCTAAGACCTGGCCCCACCCAATTTGCAGCCCTACCCAAGCTGTTTTTCAGCAGCTTTTTCATATTAATGGCCTGTCCTGGCCCAGGCTTTAGACCATGGTTCGGCAAACTTTTTGACTCGAGGGCCACAATGGGTTCTTAAACTGGACCGGAGGGCCAGAACAAAAGCATGGATGGAGTGTTTGTGTGAACTAATATAAATTCAAAGTAAACATCATTACATAAAAGGGTACGGTCTTTTTTTTTTTTTTAGTTTATTCATTTCAAACGGGCCGGATCCCGCCCGCGGGCCATAGTTTGCCCACGGCTGCTTTAGACTTTCCTAAAATCTCTCAAATAAGTAGCAGCTGGCCTCAGCAGGCCCCATACCTTTCAATAAGCAGCCTCAGGTCCTGCACTTGCAGCAGCCTGCCTTGTTTCACAGCTGGGTCTATCTTGGGCACTTCCAAGCCCAAGACAAGTAGCAGCCATCTGTAGATTGTTCTGTAGCTTGTGCCAGGTGGCCCCAGGCAGGGCACAGGCAGTGGCTGACTTTGCACATCCTGAGAGGCCACAGAGACAGTGCACCCAGTAAACAACTTCAGATCATGCCAGATTACAACTCTACACATCCACAAGTGACATATTCAAGGGGCAGACTCAGTGAACACCAAAGCCTCACTGAAGCAAGTCCTGCTCCATAGAGATCTCTCCTGCACAGCAGCTCCTCTGCTATAGTCACAGCTGGTCCTCACAGCCAATTGGCCTGGAGGTCAGTTCCCCCCAGTGACGCTAACAGCAATCAAGGCTCAACTACAAGACAGGGCACATAGCCCACACAGGAGTGCACCTAGAGTGCCCAGCTCAGGTAATTGGGGAGGCTGAGCCACTGGGCCCTACAGGACACCTACTACAAAAGGCCACTCTACCAATTCCAGGAGACATAGCAGCTCTACCTAATACACAGAAACAAACACAGGGAAGAAGCCAAAATGCAGAGACAAATGTTTCACAAATGAAAGAACAGAAAAATATCCAGGAAAAGAACTAAATGAAATGGAAGCAAGTAAATTATTAGATACAGACTTCAAAATAATGGTTATAATGATGCTCAAGGAACTTAATGAGAGCTTCAAGAGACTTAGTGAGAATTTCAAGGATCTTAGTGAGAACATCAAAGATATGAGAAAGGACCAGTCAGAAATAAAGCATACACTAACTGTAATAAGGAACAATTTACACAGAATCAACAGTAAAGTAGAGGATGCCGAAAATCAAATCAGCAATTTTTAATATGAGGAAGCAAAAAGTACCTAATCAGAAGAGCGAAAAATACCCAATCAGAAGAGCAAAAAGAAAAAAGAATAAAAAAATATGAAGTTAGTATAAGGAGCCTCTGGGACAACTTAAATTGTACTGACATTTGCAGTATGGGTGTGCCAGAAGGTGAAGAGAGAGAGCAAGATATTGAAAACCTATTTGAAGGAATAATGACAGAAAACTTCCTACCTAGTGAAAGAAATAGACTTACAAGTCCAGGAAGTGCAGAGAGTCCCAAACAAGAGGAACCCAAAGAGGCCCACACCAAGGCACGTCATAATTAAAATGCCAAGAGTCAAAGAGAATCTTAAAAGCAGCAAGAGAAAAGCAGTTAGTTACCTACAAAGGAGCTCCCATATGACTGTCAGCTGATTTCTCAACAGAAACTTTGCAAGCCAGAAGGGAGTGGCAAGAAATATTCAAAGTGATGAATAGCAAGGACCTACAACCAAGATTACTCTAGCCAGCAAAGGTATCATTTAGAACTGAAGGTCAGATAAAGTGCTTCACAGATAAGAAAAACTAAAGGCATTCATCACCACCAAGTGAATATTACCTGAAATGTTGAAGGGTCCTCTCAAAGAATAAGAAAGAGAAGGAGAAGAGATAAAAATATGAACAGTAAAATAGCAATAAATGCATACCTATCAACAATGGAATCTAAAATTCAAAATAAGTAAACATGGAATCTAATGCATAAAATAATCTGATGAATAAAATAGAACTAGAGGCATAGAAACATGGAACAGAGTGAGGAATCTCAGAAGAAATG
This sequence comes from Myotis daubentonii, assembly GCF_963259705.1. Taxonomy (NCBI): domain Eukaryota; kingdom Metazoa; phylum Chordata; class Mammalia; order Chiroptera; family Vespertilionidae; genus Myotis; species Myotis daubentonii. Next base: position 126,401,819 of record NC_081861.1, on the reverse strand, counting down.
GGGCAGAGCATGGGGTGAGAAGAGATTAACCAAAGAACTTTATATAAATACACTAGGGGCCCAGTGCACAAATTCGTGCACCTTGAAAAGAACTGTGGGCCACAAAGCTGTTGTGGGCACAGGGGCGGGTCTTGGCCCATCCTCTGCGTCCCCGCCTGGCCCCTCCCATCGTGGCCTCCGGTCCCCTGTCTGCCGGCAGCCCCACTCCCACTGCCGCTGCTCCCACATGCTGATGGAGCAGAGCAATTGGGGCCGGCGCCCGCAGCGGGTGAGAGTGGGGCCATCGCCGGCACTGGGTGTGAGAGGTGGTTGCTGGCCCCAATCGCCCCTGATGAGTAGGAGGAGGTGGAGAAGCTGTGAGGGGCTATCAGGGCAGGCAGCTGCCGCTCTCACCCACTGACGGTGCCAAACAATTGGTGCTGGTTCTGGGCTCCAGCAGCGGATGAAGCAGGGCTGGCATCAGCAGCAGGAGCGAGTGCCTGGTGGGACCATGGTGCATGGGAGCAAAGAATTTTCAATAACCACCAGAGGCTTGCCCTGATGACAGTGACTGGCTCCCCACCTTGGTCTGGCACCCCCACTTACCTGCCCCACCATCCTGCCATGGTCAGTGCCTGCCATGTTCTGCCCTCTGCCGCCTGCTGCCGATGCTCACCATGTTTTGTGCATGCCCCCTGGTGGTCAGCGTGCATCTTAGTGACCGGCTGTTCAGTTTTTTGGTTATTCCGCCATTTGGTTTATTTGCATATTAGGGTTTTATATATATAGTTATGCATTACCTACGGAAACAGACAATAGTGTGGTGAAGGCCTGTGATGGGGGGGACTGGGTGCAGGGGAGCAATGCTGGGGAGGGGGACATCTATAATACTCTCAATAATAAGTATTTTTCAAAAGAATTAAAAGACTAGGGAAAATTTCATAATGTCAAACCAATCATTATTTCCAAGGTTTCTATAAATAAGTTATTTTTCCAAATGACCCAGAATAATAGGGTGAGAAGAACTGCTTTAGACAATAGCTACTCAATGACATTCTCCTTATCTGCCTTCCCAATAATGTCAGAACAATAGGCTTTGAATCTGAGCCTAATATGGAATTGAAAAATTGTGGACTTAGGGTTTATGATGAACACAGCCCAGCTGGAGCACTCACTGAACAATGGCAGGAAGGTTTGGTGAAGCCAATCTGGCCTGCTGTGGTTCTGCCACAAGGGAACGATGAGTTTTAAAGGACACAGCCTAATTTCTCTCTGCAGCTGGGTGTCATTGAGTAATGAAAATATATTGGCACGCTGTTCACTGGTTATTGTTCCATGTAACTGTACCTCTTAGCTGCGGATTTGTAAGCAGACCATGATTGAAAGCAATATGACTGAGCTGGGTTATTAAAATGTTTCAAATACAGCCTGCCCTATTTATTGGAAACAAAGTTTGACAAGATTATGTTGATACCAGGAGCAGGTAATGAAACATTGCCGTTCATAGGCACTTCCAATGTCAACTGGGCAGAATTACAGTCCTTAAATATTTATATAGGAAAATGAAATGCAACTATTAATACTTCCAGGATATTATACAGTGTGAGAGGAGAAATAGACATGAGGAATAGGATCTTGGGCTACTTTTAACAAGCCAATTTATCATTTTTATAAAATGGCTGTATGTCTCATTTGCAGGAACTCTTCAAAGAATGGGAAAAAGCTTAACTACCTTTAAACCTCCAAAATCTAGGCATGTTTAAATAGAAGTGCCTAAAAATCTGATGACTAAATTTATGTTTAAGAAAGACTTCAAAAAATAAAGGTCACCAAACCTGGCAAAAAAAAAAAAAAAAAAAAAAAAAAAAAAAAAAAAAAAAAAAAAAAAGACTTCATTTTTATAAGGGTAATGTTTCTTGAACTGATTTAAGTTCTAGCATATTTATTTAATCACTTAAAAACAATTAACTTGGATAATGTAGTTTTATTTTACTTTAGTTTGGTATTAGTTGGGGAGAGACTTCTAAGAGCAAATGAAGGTAAATGGCCACACAAGCAATATTTACCTTCAAAAGCTCTATGTAGCAGTAGGAAAGACATTAATTTTAGAATGCAAATCTGGGTTTTGATCCAAGGTTTGCCTCTCACTGAAATTGCAGGAAAGCTCCTTTTGCATTCAAGACTTAATTTCCTCACTTCCTGTCACGTGTACTTTCTATATTTTGGGTTTTGGCAATATCTTTACTTTTCCCTAATCATTTTAGGAATACATGTCTTATAGTCAGCAAATGTACTCATTTCCAAAACCTGAACATTTACATCCATTCACAAGGAAGGAATTGGCAGGAGGACTACAAGTAGCTAGAATGTCCCTGAAATTTGGGGCCTTGGGATTCTGTACACCCCACATCCCTGGATCGCTGGTCAATTTTTCCATGCTCTTAGCTTAATCTGTCACTCACTCCTCATGCTCTTCATGCACTCTGCCTTTCATCTTCTCTCCAACTGCCCCCTCGTCTCCTCATTCTCTGCCCATTAGTAATCCCCTCTCTGAGGTGGGTAGCTCAGGAGTGATTATTGTAGGCGTGAGTCTTCCTCCTCTAGTTGAGCTGTAGGTTGATAGAGCAAAGTCCATTGTACTTGTTTTAAAACACTGCTTTGAAGGCAAAATAAAAACCACAATTACAATTTAGCAGAAGTTTTCAAAAGGCTGTTGAAAGCATCAAATTCAATACAAAATGCTCTGAACTACATAGTCAAATGAAACACATTTTTTATAAATCAACTAGAGGCCTGGTGCACTAATTCTTGCATGGGTAGGGTCCCTAGGCCTGGCTGGCAATAAGGGCCAATTGGGGCCAGGCCAATTGGGGCCTGCCAGCTGGGGGAGGGACAGGGCGTGGGAGGTTGGCCGCTAGCCCTGAGGAGGGAGCCAGCCCTCAGCCCCCCTGGGAAAGAGGCCATGTCTGTTGCCACCCACCCCTGGGTCCCCGTCCCAGCCCAGGGCTTTTGGGCCCAGAGCGAGGTTGGGAGAGAAGGTGATGGTCGCCAGGCTGGGTGTGGAAGGAATGACACTGGTAACTGATGCTGCGTCAGTGCCCCACCACCGTGCGGTTCCCCGCCTTCCCCCCTCCTCCTTCCCTCTCATATCAACTGGTTGACCTGTCGTTCCAGTCATTCAGTCATAACGGTCACTTAGGCTTTTATATATTGGTATTAGTTGGGGGATATATATATATATATATATATATATATATATATATATATATTAGAAGCCCAGTGCAAAAAAATTTGTGCATTCAGGGGGGTCCCTCAGCCCGGCCTGTGCCCTCTTGCAGTCTGGGACCCCTCGGGAGATGACCACCTGCTGGCTTAGGCCTGCTCCCTGGGGGATTGGGCCTAAGCTGGCAGTCAGACATCCCTCTGGCAGCCCGGCAGCCCTTGGGAGATGTCCACTTGCCAGCGGAGAGCAGGCCTAAGCTGCAGTCAGACATCCTTAGCGCTGCTGAGGAGGCGGGAGAGACTCCCACCACCACTGCTGTACTGGCAGCCGTCAGCCTGGCTTGTGGCTGAGCAGAGCTCCCCCTGTGGGAGCATACTGACCACCAGGGGGCAGCTCCTGCATTGAGCGTCTGCCCCCTGGTGGTAAGTGTGTGTCATAGTGACCAGTCATTCCCAGTCATTCTGCTGTTAGGGTCAATTTGTATATTACCCTTTTATTATATAGGATATATATATATATATATACACACACACATATATACATATATGTTTATAAAACTTTCACAAACTGCTTATTTATCAAATTAATTTTCAATGAATTGCACTAGAGTGAAACCTGCACTTTTCTTTTTGCTTTCCCCATTTTTCATCCTCCAACAGGCTCCTTTTTAAAACCATCCTCAGTCAACATTGAGTTCAGTGATGATAAATTCTGATATCAAACTGAATAAAGTAATTGGCAGAAATGTATAAAATGGAAAAAAATAACATATTTTAATTGCAGCAGTTTCCAAACTATGTTGCAAGCATAATTTTGCAAAGCATTTTCAAGAGTTTGGTTCAAGAGCAAAGTCTGATTCAAGAGCATTCTGAGGTTGCAAGGGGAGTTATTAACAACTGTTAACCACTTGAAATTAATTTTCTGATTGAGGCAGGGTTTTCTCAGTACCATGTAATAAAATAATGAAAAATTGGATGCTGAGGTGGAAAGATGGGAATTGTTGGCATCCATAATCCCCAATTACAAAAATTTTCAAAAATCTCATTTTTCTCTTTGATTGAAATTATAAGTAAATGCTGCACATAGTATTCACAAAAAATTTATACTAATAAAATGCAGCTTTTATCAGTTATATATACTGAGGTTACATAAGGTTTGATTAAAAGGAAAAATGGTTCCATTGTTTAAAAATGCTTTAAAACCATTGGTAATATAGAGAGCTATGGCCTGGGAAAATTAAGACTTGGTTTCACATCCATGCTCCACCAGTAATGAATTCACTGACCTTGAGAAAATCATTTACAATTCTTGGGCTTCAGTTTAAATCTATTAAATGAGAGTTTTTTTAAAAAAATAATTATTGTTGAAAGTATTACATATGTTCCCTTTTTCCCCCATTGACCCCCCTCTAGCCAGCCCATGTCCCCCGCCCCCACACCTGATCCAGGCCTTAAGCACCCTATTGTCTGTATCCATGGGCCATGCATATATGCATACAAGGTCTTTGGTTGATTTCTTCCCACCCACCCACCCTCCCCTGCCTTCCCTCTGAGATTCCGCACTCTGTTCCATACTTCCATTAAATGATAGCTTTTAAAGAGCAAGGAAACAGATAAAAATAACCTATATGAGAATTAAAAATTCCGGGAGATATTTAAATGTTTAAAAAGATTGGTGTAAATAAATGTCTAGTATGTGACAAATGTGGAGAAATAGTCTTTGACTGTCTCAGATTCATTTCATGCAGCTACATAGCCCTCACCTCCTCTTCTCCTCTTTCTTTATTTTAGCTGATGGCCCTGCTTATCATATTACTCAGAAAAATATAGAGGCCAATGTGGACCAGTGTGGAAAATACATGCATATCCAAGGTAACCATTGTACTGTGTATGTTATTTCTACCCATGAAAATCTTGAGGTTGACTTTCACAAGATGCTGAATGTACATGATGAGATGTCCACATTTCTAGCGTGCAGTTTCCTCAGTAAAATTAAGACTCCTTATGACAGTTACTACTTGAGCAATCTTGAACAGAAAATAGTAGCCTAGTAAACATTCAGATACGTCCTCCGCCTGACTTCCTTGCTCACTAAGCAGCCTTGATTCAAATTCCTGCCTTATACAAATTACAAGTTACTTCACATTTCAGATCTGCAGAAGCATTCTCAAGCTGTTGAAACCTCAAATATTAACTCGTAGACTCCTAAAGGTCTTCTGGGTAGACAGTACAAATTAGTGTTGATGGCTCAGACTCCAGATTTTTAAAGACTTAAATCTGAAGGCTGGCTCTGCCTTTTACTGCCTAGGAATTCTTGGGCAAGCAAGTGGACCTCAGCTTCATCCACTGTAAGGTGGAAATAATAAGGTTCTTGGGCCAAAATCAGATTCTAGCCAAATAGCTAAAATCAATACCTTAATTACTTGATTTGTTAAATAATAATATTTTTCAAGTGATCAACTAGCCTAATTTACCAAATTCATCAGTTTACTGAAAACTTACTTCTTCATATTAAACCTAAAGCCCACTGTATTTAATAATGAATGGGATGGTCTAACAGCTTTGGGAGATTTCAGTGAAGTTTTATGCGACTGGTTTTCATTTTGTCTTCATAGCAGTATTTTAAGGATTATTCAATTTACTGCAATCTAAGACTGATAGGGTAGTTTGATATTTTTCACAGATACATTTAATCAGAAAAGTGTATTTTTTTTCATTATACATTTCAGAAGTTCAAGTGTAATTTTTTTTTCCAGTTTAGATTAATTTTTCTTTGGAACCTCTGGTGTGCATTTTCTCTTTTACACATCTTTTAGCATTTTTTAGGATTTTTCATCAAATTTTCCAGTAGCACATCAACTTCTATTTGGCCATGTGGAGAGCTGGATATTTGGCACATCGATTTTTCAGCACATTTGGGCTGCTTCTATTAAGTTCAACAAATATTTCTTGAGCGCCTATGATGTGCTGACCTTGGCTCTGGCTATACTGTGAGGACAAGACAGGCAGAATCTTGCCCTCTAATTTTTCATGCCAGTGGAGGAGACCAACAATAAACAAAAGGCGATAACTGCTGAGAAGAAAATAGAACAGGTGGTCAGAACCAGGCGTCTTCAAGCTACTGCCCGCGGGCCACATGCAAATACAAATATTGTATTTGTTCCTGTTTTGTTTTTTTACTTCAAAATAAGATATGTGTAGTGTGCATAGGAATTTGTTCATAGTTTTTTTTTTAACTATAGTCCGGCCCTCCAACGGTCTGAGGGACAGTGAACTGGCCCCCTGTTTAAAAAGTTTGAGGACCCCTGGGCCAATAGACAGTGCTCTAGTGCTGAAGCCAGTGATGGTGGGGTGTTGCTATCTTAGGTAAAATGGTTAGGGTAAGCTTCTAGAAGGCAAGGAAACTGAACTCAGGAGTCTTTGTTGGGATGGGTAGTTCTGAGCTATGGGACAGAAAAAGATTGGTGAGGTTACAAAAATAGAGCCAGACACATAGAAGCATCGAACAGACTGTACAACCTATGAGGGAAGGCAGGGGGTGAGGGGGTAAGAGATCAACCAAAGGACTTGTATGCATGCATATGAGCATAACCAATGGACACAGACAGTAGGGGGCAGTGAGGGCTTGTGCTTGGGGGAGAGGATGGCGGGGGAGAGGTCAATGGGGGGGAAAAAGAGACTCATGTAATACTTTAAACAATAAAGAATTTTAAAAAAAGAACCAAAAGCAGTGGTCACAGACAATATTCACTTGTTTTGCTATTGTGGTTGAGGTCTGGGCAGCCTAAATGTATCTCCTTTCATCATGGAATGCTTGGTTTACCATATGACCATCCATATAAAGACTAGATGTTTGTGGATGTGCTCTTTTTTTCTCTCTTCCGCCATATAAATGTTAAATATTGCCTATATTCAGGAACATAGCAGCACTGTGGGAACAAAAGATACACATATATACAAAACAATCGATCAAGTTGGACAGTTTTGGCAAAAGGTTTCCAGACTACACTTCCATTGCTATAGTTTTAAACTGCTGTAGCAGCGTTTTAGTGCCTGATTAATGGGTTCATTTACTTCAAATCCTGCTTCAAACCATGACCTCTTTGGAAAAAATATATTAAAAAAGCAGCTCTGACAAGCTTGTCAGCACTATTTCATTTATAAAATGCTCTTGTACTAATTTTCACTCTAATAAAACCCCAATGGATACTGATTGTATAGGGATTTATATAGGAAAAAGCTGTTTATTTTAGTGCAAAAATACATATATTTTGCTCACAGAATAAAACGAAAACTAAGATAGGAAAAATAGATCATAAAGTCACTTTGAAAATAGAGGTGAGAGATGACATGGAATCATGTCTGCTACTTAGATAGTATAAAGCATGGCTTCCAAATGAATCACAAGAAAGCTGAATAGTTGCTTAGGAATTTGTCAGTTAGGTTGTGGGGCTGAATGAAAAAAGTGGAGGCCTTATACTAAGAAAGAAAACTCAGACAACATCAGAGGGGAAGTGGGTGGAGCTGGTAGAAGAGGGTATGGGGGAATAAATGGTGATGGAAGGAGACTTAGGGTGGTGAACACATAATATAATATACATATGATGCATTATAGAATTATACACTGAAACATATAATTTTTAATTTTTTATTATTTTTTAGAATATATTTTTATTGTTGATAGTGTTACAGCTATCTCCCATTTAACCCCACTTTCCCTCCTCCTCTCATCCCCTACCCACTCCTCCAGGTCTTCACTATCCTATTGCCCGTGTCCATGGGCTATGCATATAAGTTCTTTGGTTAATCTCTTCTTGTCCCCCCAACCCCATATTCAGGTTTGTCAGTCTGTTCCATGCCTCCATGATTCGGGTCTTATTTTGTTGGTCGATTCATTTTGTTCATTAGATTCCACAAATAATTGAGATCATGTGATATTTGTCTTTCTCAGTTTGGCTTATTTCACTTAGCATAATATTTTACAGGTCCATCCATGCTGTCCCAAAGGGTTAGATATCCCTCTTTTTTTTACAGCTGCATAGTATTCCATAGTGTGAATGTCCACACAGCTTTTTCATCCATTCGTTTGCTGATGGGCACTTGGGCTGTTTTGAAATCTTAGCTATGGTAAATAATGCTGCTATGAACATAGGGGTGCATTCTTTCTGATTGGCGTTTTGGGGTTCTTAGGATATATTCCCAGAAGTGGGATTGCTGGGTCAAATGGAAGTTCCATTTTTAATTTTTTTTGAGGAAACTCCAGACTGTTTTCCACAGGGGCTGCACCAGTCTGCATTCCCACCAGCAGTGAACTAGGGTTCCCTTTTCTGCACATCCTTGCCAGCTCTTGTTGTTTGTTGATTTTTTTATGATAGCCATTCTGGTATTTCATTGTGGTCCCATGCTGCAGGTGTTTGGTGTCCCACTGGCTTTTGTCTCATTGAGCAGTCAGGCATGGTGTCTGCAGCCAGGACCCAAACTGTTGTTTCTGACTAATGAGATCAAATAAAGATGCAAAGCCTACAAAGACCCTCTGCTTGCAGACTGATTGTATTCAGTGTGGAGTACCTGGAGCAATCGCCCACAGGTGGGGTGAGAGGTTTTCCAATGGGCAGTTGCTTCTGCCTGTAGTCTAATTGTTATTCTCAGTCTCTTCATAGGCCTCAGAAAGCCCACAGGGTGGGGTAAGGTATCTTCCAATAGGGTTAGGGCCTCCCCACCCCCAGGCAAAGACCACTTGCATAGCAAAGTTTGCCTGAGAAGGATGACTTCCCTAGTGTGAGAGCATGATTCAGCACAGGAAACCGGAGTGTCTGCCTTCGGAGCTCCAACCCCAGATTCCCCAACTTTGGCTTCTGCTCACGCAACTCCAGTCCACTCGGCCCTCCCTCTGCTGGAGCCCAAGGTGAGTGGCTGCACACGAAATTTTGTGTTGGGCCTTTAGGAGGATACCTGCATTTCCAGGTGTCTCTCCCTGGCAGACAGCAACCCTGCAGCTTTTCATAGCCAGGTGGTAAGTGGGCACCTTTCTCAGTTCTGGTGCTCTCTACTGGGGTGGCCCAGCTTGGGGTTTAGACCCCAGAGTTCTCAGTGGGAAACCCCCACAGTTGAGATATCCTTCTGGAACTTCAGCTGCTGTCTGTGGGAGCCTGGCCAGCCCTCTCGGGTCTTCACCCTTCCTACCAGTCTCTGTGCGGTCTCCACTTTCCACCCTTGGTTATCAGGGTTCTCTCCAGCTGGTCTTCAGTTGATTATTCAGGGTGGTTGTTTTGTAATTTAGTTGTAATTCCAGTTTGGTCCTGGGAGCATTTATGTGTAGCATCCACATACCCCACCCTAAAAACTATCTTCATTTTTCCCTAAATATTGTAGGAATATATGTATTATAGTCTCCCAGATTAAGTTTTTAAAAATCATATTTCGACGAAACATTTCACTATATTTACCATAAGGATATTTTTGTTATTACAATTAAACACTGACATTTCTGAAAGAGAACTGGGAGATATTTTGTCCTCTGGTCTCAGCAGTAGTGCTTTTCCTGAGCGACTGATTTATATTTTCCTCATAGATTCTGTGAAACTGGAAATTGCATACATTTTTCTATCAGTATTTGGCAAATTTAGAACCAGAAGTGTTGGTCTACCTCTGACATAAATGTCATTGGATTTCAACCTTATTTCTGGCTTCCTATTAGTTTCTTGTGATTACTTGCCCTTTGATCATATTTTTCTTACTTTAATTGGTTTTTATTTTGCTGCATTATATGAATTTTTGTAAATGGCTTGAAGGCCTTTTTGATAAGATAAAAATATGTGTCAGGATATAATTAAAATGTGTATATATATTCACATATATTAATATAGCTTATGACATGTGAAACTTGTGGGATGTAAATTTAAGTTGGAAATTAAGGTAAAGCATTATAGTAGAACAGCTAAATTAAGGAATTTAATTAGTATTACAACAACACAATTGTTTAATTTTCTAATTGCCATTTCTTAGTACATAATTTTACTACATTAAAAAGTATAACTTCATGCTTAGTAGGAATTTAGCCAATTATATGTGCCTTCTCTAATGATCTAAATTTTAGCTGTCACCAATTTAAAGGGTAAAGATAATTTATACTATGGTAAGTTGCCGGGAGCCGGGGCTGGACCCCGGCAGTAAGTTCCCTAATAATACTAGTTTATTGTTTCTACAAATTATTTATTTATAAAATAAAGTGTTGGAGTAATTATTTTTAGTCACTTATTGCTCTAAAATTTCAACAACTTAAAAGACATACTAACTTTCCCTTAGATGCTATTTGTAAACACTCTTTCTATTTAAGAGATGGGAACATTTGTGGAATCAAATAACTGGGTGGATAGATGTAAAACATTTCTTCCTTTTATTGGATGACACTCTAAGAACAGTAAGTTTTACTAACTTAATCACTGTTGGCATGGAGCATAGAACAGATGAATAAAGTTGAAAATATAATGACTCAAGCAATAATACAAGATGCTTGTGTGCTTAAATTAAATGTCCTTCAAGGTCAGAATGCTTTTATTTGCAAAGATCTTTGTACCTTAGGTAGGAGAATATTCAATATTGATTTGAAAATATAATGGTTGGGACTCTATTTAAGGTCACTGAATAATAAAAATAACCCAAACCCCAAACTTCCTTTACAGTCCAGGAAGTCAGATGATCAGAAACAGAGGAAATAGAAAAATAGGAAACATTGAAGCTAGAATTCAGGCAAAACTCTGACTTGAAAATGTGTGAATGTGCGTGCGTATATGCATGTGTTGTATGCAGGTACATGAGTCGGTGTGTGTGTGTGTGTGTGTGTGTGTGTGTGTGTGTGTGTTTCTAATTGTCCCTCCACCTGACATTGCAATGGTGTCTTTGATTTGGCAAGAAAGAACATGTCTGAAAACACAGCTTTGAAAATCCAAGTTACAAGTTATAGACTGTTATTAGGATGTCAGACAAGTCAGTGGCAGAAGGACAAGGCAAACAAGTCACAGTGAAATTCAAAAATAAAAAGATATGCTGCCAAGAGGGGACTCACTGAGCTGCTAGCCCTGTTTCCCCATAATAAGATATTTGTGAGACTGCTAAGCCAGAAAGGTATACTATTCTCACAATTTAAAATGCCAGGCATCTGTAAAGCGAGAAGCCAAGACAGAAGGAAATTTATGATGAAGAATAGGATTGTCACTTAAAAGTCAGGAGAAGGTAATAGAAAGACCATGTAGCCCAAGTCAATTATTTGGGCTCATCTTCTGGATTTCTCCTCTCTTGAAACGTTTCTTCTCTCTTCCTTCTTTTGTCCTATCTTTTTTATATAATGATTTTTATTTATTGATTAAGTTATTACCTATGTGTCCTATTGCCCCATTGCCCCTCACCCCCCCCACGCATGCCCTCACCCCCCTGTTGTCTGTGTCCATTGGTTAGGCTTATATGCATGCAAATAAGTCCTTTGGTTGATCTATAGCCTTTGTCCTAACTTTTAACCATTAAACAGCCTAATAGGATCAGCCTGGGTGAATGGGAAAGAACAATACTAACTAAGCCTGTAACTAACAGTGGTAGGACCAAAGGAATACAACTCAAAGGTAGAACAAAATAGTCACGTTTTGCTTTTTATCTATTTAATTGGTTCAAAACCAGATAATGATCACCCAAAGATCTGTCAGTCTAGTGCAGTGATGGCGAACCTTTTGAGCTCGGCGTGTCAGCATATTGAAAAACCCTAACTTAACTCTGGTGCTGTGTCACATATAGAAATTTTTTGATATTTGCAACCATAGTAAAACAAAGACATATTTTTGATATTTATTTTATATATTTAAATGCCATTTAACAAAGAAAAATCAACCAAAAAAATGAGTTCGCGTGTCACCTCTGACACGCGTGTCATAGGTTCGCCATCACTGGTCTAGTGAATACAACTCAAGCATTTGTGTGTGCAGGTGTGGGTATGGGGCATGACTGGGATATTGACATATTCAATTGACCCATTTTCTCAGGAATACGGATGGCTGCTGAAGCAGAATCTATCAATGTGGGGCTGACACACAGATTGCTCAGTTGGACAAATGTATTTGTGTATATGGCATTATGATGGGGAACCATGATAAATAATTCTGCCTGTGTTGCTCAATTTAAGAAACCCTTTTATATGCTCCATTAATTTTAAAATGAGGTGTATGGTTTCTTCTAGGATTTTTATGGTTTCATGACTTACATTTAAGTCCTTTATCCATTTTGAGTTCATTCTTTTTTTAATTTTTTTTAAATTTTGTTTTATTGCTTAAAGTATTACAAAGAATAGTACATATGTCTCCTTTTTTTTCTCCCCTTGACCTTCCCCTGGCCTCTCCTACCCCCCAGTGTCTTGTATCCATTGGTTATGTTTATATGCATGCATACAACTCCTTTGGTTGATCTCTTACCTGCCCCCCCCCCAACCCTCCCTGGCCTTCCCGCTGTAGTTTGACAGTCTGTTCGATGCTGCTCTGCCTCTGTATCTATTTTTGTTCATCAGTTTATAATGGTCTTTATTACCCATAAATGAGTGAGATCATGTGGTATTTTTCTTTCATTGACTGGCCTATTTCACTTATCATAATGCTCTCCAGTTCCATCCATACTGTTGCAAATGGTAAGAATTCCTTCTTTTTTACAGCAGCATAGTATCCCATGGTGTAGATGTACCAGTTTTCTAATCCATTCATCTGCTGATAGGCACTTGGGCTATTTCCAGATCTTAGCTATTGTAAATTGTGCTGCTATGAACATAGGCATGCATTTATCCTTTCTGATTGGTGTTTCTGGTTTCTTGAGATATATTCCTAGCAATGGGATCAATGGGTCAAATGGGAGTTCCATTTTTAACTTTTTGAGGAAACTCCATACTGTCTTCCATAGTGGCTGCACCAGTCTGCATTCCCACCAGCAGTGCACAAGTGTTCCTATTTTTCCGCATCCTCTCAGCACTTGTCGTTTGTTGATTTGTTGATGATAGCCATTCTGACAGGTGTGAGATTATACCTCATTGTTGTTCTGATTTGCATCTCTCGGATGATTAGTGACTTTGAGCATGTTTTCATATGTCTCTTGGCTTTCTGAATGTCCTCTTTTGAAATGTGTCTATTTAGATCCTTTGCCCATTTTTTGATTGGATTGTTCATCTTCCTTTTGTTAAGTTGTACGAGTTCCCTATAAATGTTGGAGATTAAACCCTTATTGGTGATAACATTGGCAAATATGTTCTCCCATTCAGTGGGCTTTCTTGTTTTGTTGATGGTTTCTTTTGCTGTGCAGAAGCTTTTCATTTTGATATAGTCCCATTTGTTTATTTTCTCTTTAGTTTCCAATGCCCTAGGAGCTGTATCGGTGAAGAAATTGCTTCGGCATATGTCTGAGATTTTGTTGCCTTTGGATTCCTCTAGTATTTTTATTGTTTCCAGTCTTAAATTTAAGTCCTTTATCCATTTTGAGTTCATTCTTATGTATGGTGTAAGTTGGTGGTCTAGTTTCATCTTTTTGCATGTATCTGTCCAATTTTCCCAACACCATTTATTGAAGAGACTATCTCTGCTTCATTGTATGCTCATGCCTCCTTTGTCAAATATTAATTGAGCATAATGGCTTAGGTCAATTTCTGGGGTCTCTATTCTGTTCCATTGATCTACATGCCTGTTCCTGTGCCACTACCTGGCTGTTTTGAGTACAGTGGCTTTGTAGTAAAACCTGATATCTGGTATTGTGATCCCTCCAACTTTGTTCTTCTTTAGGCAGCAAAATCTTAGACATCTCTCATAGCAATATGTTTGTGGATATATCACCTAGGGCAAGGGAAACTAAGGAGATAATAAACAAATGGGACTACATCAAAATAAAAAGCTTCTGCACAGCAAAAGAAACCATCAACAAAATGAAAAGGCATCCCACTGTATGGGAGAACATATTTGGCAATGATACATCTGATAAAGCGTTATTATGCAAAATATATAAGGAACTTATACAACTTAACAAAAGAAAGACAAATAATCCAATTAAAAATGGGCAAAGGACATAAATAGACACTTCTCCAAAGTGGACATACAGGTGGTCAAGAGAATATGAAAAATGCTCAAAGTCATTGATCATCAGAGAGATACAAATTAAAACAACAATGAGGTATCACTTCAGACCTGGCAGAATGGCTATCATCAACAGTGGGAATGCAGACTGGTGCAGCCTCTGTGGAAAACAGTATGGAGTTTCCTCAAAAAGTTAAATATGGAACTCCCATTTGACTCAGTGATCCCACTTCTAGGAATATATCCTAAGAAACCTGAAACACCAATCAGAAAGAATGTATGCATCCCTATGTTCATAGCAGCACAATTTACAATAGCTAAGATCTGGAAACAGCCCAAGTGCCTATCAGCAGATGAGTGGATAAAAGGGCTGTGGTACATTTATACCATGGACTACTATGCAGCTGTAAAAAAGAAGGATCTCTTACCCTTTGAGACAGTATGGAGGAACCTGGAGAGTATTATGCTAAGTGCAATAAGTCAGTCAGAGAAAGACAAGTATCCCAGGATCTCACTCATATGTGGAATCTAATGAACAAAATAAACTGTTGAACAAAATAGATCCAGAGACAAAGAAGCATGGAACAGACTTATGAATCTCAGAGGGAAGGCAGGGGAGGGTGGGTGGGTAGGAAGAGATCAACTAAAGAACTTGTATGCTTATATGCATAACCTATGGACACAGACAATAGGGTGGTGAAGGCCTGGGGCAGGGGGTGGGGCGGGCTAGAAGAGATCAATGGGGAAAAAGGGGACCTATGTAATACTTTCAACAATAAAGATTTTTAAAAAATTGTTAAATGATGATAATTTTAAAAAGTAAACTCAAAAAGAAATCAGTGTTTTCCAGGGGTTGCAGGAGAAAGGAGGGAGGGATGATCAGACAGGCACAGAGGAATTTTGGGGGCAGTGAAACTACTGTGTCTGATACCATAATGGTGTATGCATGTCATAATACATTTGTCGAAATCCACAGAAAGTACAACACCATCAGTGAACCTAATGTAAACTGTGGACTCTGGGTGATAATAATGTATCAATATTGGTTCAGTGGTAACAAATGTTAATAAGGGAAACTGTATATATGTTGAGAGTGCCGGGTATATGGGAACTCCCTGTACTTCCTGCTCAATTTTTCTATAAATCTCAAACTGCTCTAAAAAACAAAAGTCTATTAATTAAATATTAATAAAGTTTTAATTTAATTTTATTTTTTAAATATATTTATTGATTTTTTACAGAGAGGAAGGGAGAGAGATAGAGAGTTAGAAACATCGATGAGAGAGAAACATCGATCAGCTGCCTCCTGCACACCTCCCACCGGGGATGTGCCCGCAACCCAGGTACATGCCCTTGACCGGAATCAAACCCAGGACCCTTCAGTCCGCAAGCCGACGCTCTATCCACTGAGCCAAACCGGTTTCGGCAATAAAGTTTTAATTTTAGAGTAGTTTTAGATTTGCAGAATTAACAAGGATAATGTGGAGAGTTCTCACATTTCATTTAGTTTTCCATGCCAGCTTAGGCTCCTCTGGGTTATGACATTTTCTCAGCTTTTTTCTTATTTTTGATGACCTTGACAGGTTTTAGGATTATTGGTTAGGTATTTTGTAGAATTGTTCCTCAATTGGTTTTTGTGTGATGTTTTTCTCATCATTAGACTGGGATTATGTGTTTTTGGAAGGAAGGTCACAGAAGTTAGGTGCCATTCCCATCACATTGTATCAAGAGTACATATCATCAACGTAACTTTTCACTGTTGATATTGACCTTGATCACCTGACTGAGGTAGCGTTTATCAGATTTCTCTATGGCAAAGTTACTCTTTCCCCCTCTTCCTTTCCATATTGTCCTCTTTGGAAGAGTCGCTATGTATATATACCACAAGCTTAAAGAGTGAGGCATTATGTTCCACCTCCTTAAGGGCATCTACATAAATTATTTGGAACTCTTCTCCATAGGAGATCGTTTATTATGTCCCATTTATTCAACCATTCATATCAGTGTAGATGAATAGATGTTTATGTTATACTTTGATTTATAATCCAATACTACGTTATTTTGTTCAGATTGTTACAGCTCTTTTAGTTGGTTTGTTTCCCATTAAAATACCCCTATCATTTTTTTTAGCATTTTTAAGCTTTCTGGCATTACAAGATGCTCTAGGATCAGGTTGGGGACTAGCCAACCTGATTTTTGGAATATTGAACCAGCCTTGCACACCTGGAATCAATCCTTCTTGATTGTAGCATATAGTTATTTTTAGATTTGATTTGCTAATATTTTATTGAGGATTTTTGCACCTATATTAATGAGAGATAATGGCCTGCTTTCCTTTCTTGTAATCTCATCATATTTTAGTGTCAGGATAACTGTGGCCTCGTGGAATGAGTTAGGACAGTGATGGCGAACCTATGACAGGCGTGTCAGAGGTGACACGTGAACTCATTTTTTTGGTTGATTTTTCTTTGTTTAATGGCATTTAAATATATAAAATCAATATCAAAAATATAAGTCTTTGTTTTACTATGGTTGCAAATATCAAAAAATTTCTATATATGACATGGCACCAGAGTTAAGGTAGGGTTTTTCAAAATGCTGACACGCTGAACTCAAAAGGTTCGCCATCACTGAGTTAGGAAGTATTCCCTCTGGAAGAGATTGTGGAGTACTAGTATAATTTCTTCCTTAAATGTTTGGTAGAATTTACCAGTGAAAATATCTGTGCCTGGGGATTTTATTTTGGAGGTTATTTTAATGATCCTGTTTCTTTAATAGATAATCTTACTAGTCTTATACTTATTTCTCCTTTTTTTCATTTTGGTGTTTTAAGGACTTGTTCCATTTACTCCAAATAATAAAAGTTGTGGACATGGAATTGTTCACAATATTTATGTTATCCTTCTATGCCCAGGGAACAGTAGAGATGACCCCTCATTAATTCCTAATATTGGTAATTTGCGTCTTCTCTTTTTTTCTTGGTTAGCGTGGCTATTGGTTTATCAATTTTACTGAATATATATATATCTATATCTATATCTATATCTATATCTATATCTATATCTATATCTATATCTATATCTATATCTATCTATATATATATATAGATATATATATATCTATATATATATATATATAGAGAGAGAGAGAGAGAGAGAGAGAACCAGCTTTTGGTCTTGTTGATTTTTTTCTATTTTTGTTTTCATTGAGTTTTGCTCCAATTTTTATTATTTCCTTTCTTCTGCTGACTGCAGGCTTAAATTGCTCTTATTTCTCTAGTTTCCTAAAGTGGAAGCTTCAGTTATTGATGTTTTGCTCTCTTTAATTTTCTAATATATCTATTTTTAATTTTTTTTGGCTGCTGCAAAGCCTTATTGTTTCCATTTGGTCCAATGCATGGGAGAGGGCTTCAGGGTGGTTAAGGGAATGGCTAGTAGTTTCGGGGAGAGGCTCAGGCAAGAGCCAGACCCCAGGGGAATGCAGAGGGGCCCCTCAGAGGCCTCTGGGCTCCACAGGCTCCTAGTTGTGCTGGAGGGTGAGCCTTTGGAAGAAGAGATCCTGCCCAGCCCAGACTGGGGGCGGCGGCCTGCGGAGGTGAGTCAGGTGTGGCCCAGCTTCTTGATGAGTTTCACCTGCTCACCCCGGAAGCGGTTCTCCCGGGAGTCCCGCAGCTGAGGGTCTGCAGCTCCAGGAGGGCCTGGCTCAGGTTCCTCTCCCAGGCCAGGGCGGCTTCCATGGCGGCCTGAGTTTCACCCACTCGCTGTGGGGCGGCTTCAGCACGACCTGGAGAGAATGCGGCCACCTCGCTGGTTTTGCATCTTTAAGGAATGCTCAGCGCCCTCGCGCTTCTTCTGTGCCAACTCCTGGAAGAAGTGGCCCCGCCCTCCAGAACCACATTGTCGGGTGGAAACAGGAGCCCAGAGAGAGGTGGGTGTGGGGGGCCCGCAGATGCAGGTTGGCCCGGCGGGTGACCGCAGCCTCCACCTCCGTGGAATAATTCTGACCAATGTGGGAGCTCATGGCTGTTTGGCAATAAGGAGTTAAGGTAGAAAAAAACAAACAGTGTGTTGGCTGGTCCCGGAGGTGGTTCAGAAGGTGGTGTCTAGATAAGATACTGGAGAGTGGCTAGGCTGGAGGCTGAAAGAAGGAACATCCCTGGGTCTGTTCTGTCCAAACACTGTTGAAGCAAGAGACAGATCCCGGACCACCAAGGACACTATCCTAATGTATGTATTTAATGCTATAAATTTCTTTCTAAACACTATTTCTGCTGCATCCCACAAAATTTAATAAGTTGTATTTTCATCTTTGTTTAGCGTTAGTTAAAAATATTTTACAAGTTTCTCTTGAGATTCTTTTTTAATCCGTTTGGTATTTCAAAGTGTGTTGTTTAATTTCCAAATATTTGGGGATTTTCCAGCTGTCTTTCTGTTATTTGTTTCTAGTTTAATTGTATTGTGGTCTGAGAACATATTCTGTATGATTTTTTTTTTATTTTTAAAAAGTTGTTAAGATATGTTTTATGGCCCAGAATGTGATCTATCTTGGCGAATCTTCCAAGCTTGAGAAGAATGTGTATCATGCTGTTGTTGGATGGAGTCTTCTATAAATGTCAATTAGATTAAGTTGATTGAGGGGGTCATTCAGGCCAGCTATTTCCTTATTGATTTTTCTCTCTGCTTGATCTAGCAATTATTGACAGGGTGGGGCTGAAATCTCCAACTATAATAGTGGATTTCTCATTTTGTCTTTTCAGTTCTGTCAGTTTTTGCTTCATGTATTTTGGTGTGCTATTGTTAGGTGCATATATGTTTAGCAATGTTGTGTTTCCTTAGAGAATTGACATGTTTAGATCATTAGCATTTAATTATTAATATATGGGTTAATATCAACTGTGTTTGTAATTTTTAAATTTGTTCCCAGAGGCTTCTTTTTCTACCTTCTCTTGTTTTAATTGAGCATTTTATATGATTTTTATCTCCTCTTTTGGTGTAGCATTTATATTAATAGAAACTTCTTAGTGGTTGCCCTAAAGTTTAAGATATACATTATTAACTAATAAAAGTCTATCTTCAAATAACACTTGTATTTCATGTGTTGTATAGGTACCTTATAACGGTGTATTTGCAATTCCTCCTTCCCCTCCCTTGGGACTTTAATCACACAATACATTGTTACTATTATTATTTATACAATTATCTACACTAATAAAAGAGAAACATGCAAATTGGTGTCACTCTGCTATACCCACCAGCCAATCAGAGCGATTATGCAAATTAACCCCACAAAGATGGTGGTTAATTTGCATATGCAGGCATGAAGCGAAGACTGAAGACAACTGAAGATGGTGGTGGCCACAGAGCTGGAGCAAGCAGGAGGCTTGGGTTGCTCCCTGTGATGGAGGAAGCCCAGCTTCCCGCAGGCCCTGGACTCCATTCAAGGAGTGGCTGGGCGCCTGGGTTGCTGGGGGCAACCCAGGCTTCCAGCCTGCCCTGGGCTCTGCTCAAGGAGGGGCTGGGGGCATGGGCTCTGCTCAAGGAGTTACTGGGGGCCTGAGTTGCTGGGGGTGACCCAGCTTTCAGCCAGCCCTGGCCTCTGCTCAAGGAGCTGGAAGAAAACAAAACAAAAAAATATGGAGGGGCTGGGAGCAGCTGGAGTGGAGAAGCCAAGCCTTGCTGCTGTGGCTGGACCCAAGGCCTGGGTCCCAGGTGCCAGAGGAAAACCTGTGCTGGCAGCTAGGGGAAGGAATGCCTATTGTGTGAACCTTCGTGCAACTGGCCTCTAGTATTTTAAATAAAGAAAAAGAAAACTATTTTATTTTAGCTTCATTTGTTCCTTCTCTGATGCTCTCCCTACCTTTATATAGAACCAAGCTTCTAATGAAGGGACAGAACGGAACTTGAAAGAACTAAGCAGAACTAAGCAGAAATGCACCCTCCTCCCTCTTCAAGGACGAAGCAGGGACATACTCTTCTCCCTCTCCTCTATCTTGTCTTGCAAGGCTGGGCCCTCAGCCCAAGCCGCCCCCCCCCCCCCCCCGAGAGTGACCACAAGAATGCTGGTATTGTCCTAACTCTCTGAACCACCCACCTGAGTGGACCAATGAAGCTCCAGAAATGTAGCTACGGTCCTAATAAGGCTACAGTGGAGGACGGCTCCAACCTTCAGAATGTAATGGTCACTTCCTGACCCTTATGCTGTAAAACCCTGACCAATCTCTGTAACTCACGCCACCCCTAAAGCCCACCCCAAATAGCTAGCCCTATATAACCTTTGTTCTCCCGGGACACGCTCTCTCGCCTCACCGCTGCGCCGGATAGAGGCTGGGAGCCAATTCTAGAATTGATCAATAAAGACTCGTTGCTTTTGCATCGGAGGAGGCTCCCTGGTGGTGGATTATTGGGGACCCCGAGCTCTGGGCATAACATTTTGGGGGCGCGTCCGGGATCCCCAAGAAAAACCCACGAGGGACCCCACTCCGAGAGTCTGCTGTCCGTGGTAAGTGTCTATGTGTTATCTGTTCTGTCTTATGCGAGCTCGCTTCTGCAATCTGGCCTGATAAAGATCTAAGTGGACGCACTGGCGGGTCTCGGGCAGGAGGAGGCAAGGGACGCCTTGCACCTCCATCTGGCGGGGTGTAAAAGCCCCCATCTGGTTTTTTTTTTCAGTTTTTCTTCCGCGGGGTCGGAAGGCTGTTCTTAGGTGTCTTTGTTTGTTTGGTGTCTTTGTTCTTTTGTTTGATTTTGTGGACTCACTGGACGGACGCTATGGGACAGACTCAAACTACTCCTTTAAGCATTATGGTTGATCATTTTAAAGAGGTTAAGGGAAGGGCTAACAACCTCAGTGCAGAAGTGAAGAAGGGTCAATGGCAGACTTTCTGTTCCAGCGAGTGGCCGGCTCTCAATGCCGGGTGGCCGCCGGAGGGGACGTTCGACCTCCCCACCATTCGCTGGGTCAGGGAAGTCGTATCTCGGCCGAAGGGGGGTCATCCCAATCAACTCCCTTACATTATTACTTGGCAGGACCTCGTGGAGGACCCTTCCTCCTGGCTCAGGCCCTTCCTGGCTCCACGCCCTCCGGAGCCGGCACCCATACTTGCCTTGCAGGATGCAGGAAAGAAGAAGGTGGTTCCCGGCGTAGATGGGAATCCAACTACCAACCAGGCCCAGATAGATGTCTCTTTCCCCTTAACTAGGCTTGAATGGGACTTCAACATGGCAGAAGGTAAGGAGAGGCTCAAAATCTACCGTCAGACTCTGATGGGGGGTCTTCGTATGGCTGCTAGGAAGCCTACCAATTTGGCCAAGGTAGGGAACGTACAACAGGAAAGGGATGAATCTCCAGCTGCCTTTCTAGAACGGATCATGGAGGCGTATCGCACCTATACCCCCATGGATCCAGAAGCTCCTGAAAATAAGGCGGCTGTGGTCATGAGCTTTATAAACCAGTCAGCCACAGACATTAGAAAGAAACTGCAGAGGATAGATAGATTAGGGGAAAAGAGTTTTCGGGACTTGTTGGAGGTGGCTAAAAAGGTGTATAACAACCGAGAATCTCCTGAGGATAGGCAAGCCTGTGCCATGGTGGCTGCCAGTGACAAGCAGACCCGAAACCTGGCCAAGATTCTGCTGGCCACCACCACGGAGAACCCTGAGGAGCGGACCCGCCACCTTCGCCAGCTTGCCGATGACCAAGAGGGAGGTAAGGGGACCGCCCGGGGCGGGAAGAAGAAGCTGCAACGGAACCAGTGTGCTTACTGCAAAGAGATAGGACACTGGGCCCGGGAATGCCCAAAGAAGGCCGGTAAAAAAGGAAACAAGACAGATTGGGTGGAGGTCTTAGAGCTGGGAGGACTGAGTGATTAGGGGAGTCGGGGTTCGGACCCCCTCCCCGAGCCCAGGGTAACTCTTAGAGTGGAGGGGACGCCTATTAACTTCCTTGTCGACACTGGGGCACAACATTTGGTCCTATGCACACCTCAAGGGAAGCTAGCCAGCAAGAAGTCCTGGGTGCAAGGGGCAACTGGCATAAGCCAGTATTCATGGACTACCCGAAGAACAGTAGATCTAGGAATGGGCCGGGTATCCCATTCCTTCATGGTAATACCAGAGTGCCCCTACCCCCTATTAGGACGGGACTTGCTGACCAAGATCGGAGCCCAAATAACTTTCAGACAAGGGGGGCCCCAGGTCACTGATGGTAAAGGCCATCCCATCCAGGTTCTGCCTCTGAGACTGGAGGATGAATATCGCCTCCACCAGGGGGCGCCCCCAGGAGAGAACAATATGGACAGATGGCTACAAGAATTCCCCACCACCTGGGCAGAGATGGGGGGAGTAGGACTGGCCGCTCACAGGGCCCCAACCCTGGTAGAGTTAAAACCAGGGGAAAGTCCGATAAGAGTCAAACAGTATCCAATGCCCCAGGAGGCCCGGGAGGGGATTCAGCCTCATATCCGAATACTGCGAAGCCTAGGGATACTGGTTCCATGCCAATCTGCCTGGAACACCCCCCTCCTGCCAGTCAGAAAGCCCCACACGAATGACTACCGACCAGTCCAGGACCTCCGAGAAGTAAATAAAAGAGTTATGGATATACACCCAACCGTTCCTAACCCGTACACTCTCCTAAGCTCTTTAACACCCACTAGAGTCTGGTACACTGTATTGGATTTGAAGGATGCTTTTTTCAGCCTGCCGCTCGCACCTCAAAGCCAACCCCTGTTCGCCTTCGAATGGCACGATCCAGAGGGCGGCTACAGTGGACAATTAACCTGGACGCGGTTACCCCAAGGGTTCAAGAATTCGCCCACCATCTTTGACGAGGCACTGCACGAGGATCTCGGTGAGTACAGGAGAGAACACCCCAGTCTCACCCTCCTTCAGTATGTAGATGACATCCTGGTTGCTGCAGACACTGCCGAGGACTGTGAGCAGGGGACCAAAGACTTGTTGACCACCCTAGGGACCTTAGGGTACCGGGCCTCTGCGAAGAAAGCTCAGATATGCCAAGAAAGGGTGAGTTACCTGGGGTACATACTAGAGGGCGGACAGCGGCGGTTGTCGGACGCTAGGAAGGAGACAGTCCTGAAAATCCCTATTCCCACCACCCGGAGGGAAGTAAGGGAATTCCTAGGATCAGCTGGCTATTGCCGCCTCTGGATCCCAAGTTTTGCTGAGATCGCCAGGCCCCTATATGAAGCTACCAAAGAGGGAAAGGCCTTTGAATGGACTGAGACAGAGGAAATTGCCTTTAATCAGATAAAGAGAGCTCTTTTGGCTGCTCCAGCCCTGGGCCTGCCAGACATTACAAAACCCTTCCGCCTCTTTGTAGACGAGCGCAAGGGAATAGCAAAAGGGGTTTTAACTCAGGCTTTAGGCCCCTGGAGCCGCCCAGTAGCGTATTTGTCCAAAAAGCTGGACCCCGTAGCCGCCAGCTGGCCACCGTGCCTAAGAATCATTGCAGCAACCGCGCTCTTAGTCAAGGATGCCAACAAATTGACCCTGGAACAGGAAATCTGGATAACAACCCCGCATGCCATTGAGGGAGTCCTAAAACAGCCTCCTGACCGATGGATGAGCAATGCACGCATGACCCACTATCAGAGCTTATTGCTCAACCCTCCTAGAGTGCGGTTCCATCCCAGCGCGGCTCTCAACCCCGCTACCCTGCTGCCTGACCCCGACCTAGATGCCCCGCTGCATGACCGTGCGGGGACCCTGGAGCAGGTACATGGACTTCGGAAGGACTTGACCGGCCGGCCCCTCCCTGATGCAGAGGCCACCTGGTTCACGGATGGAAGCAGCTTCGTGCGGGACGGATGCAGGTACGCGGGTGCAGCGGTGGTCACCGACACAGACACTGTGTGGGCAGAAGCACTGCCCCCTGGGACATCAGCCCAGCGAGCAGAACTCATTGCTCTCACCAAGGCACTGACACTGAGGGCGGGGAAGTGGCTCAACATTTACACAGACAGCCATTATGCATTTGCTATGGCTCATGTTCACGGGGCGATTTACCAGGAAAGAGGGCTGTTGACAGCAGAAGGACGAACAGTGAAAAACAAACAGGAGATTCTCAACCTGCTTGCGGGCCTATGGCTTCCCACGAAGCTAGCCATTATCCACTGTCAAGGGCACCAGAAGGCAGATGACCCAGTAGCAA
Organism: Myotis daubentonii; assembly: GCF_963259705.1. Lineage (NCBI taxonomy): Eukaryota > Metazoa > Chordata > Mammalia > Chiroptera > Vespertilionidae > Myotis > Myotis daubentonii. The sequence goes on along the minus strand of NC_081861.1, from coordinate 126,377,364 downwards.
AAGGTAACCAAAAGGCTGATCAGGCAGCCAAGGCAGCGGCCTTCACCTCGGTCCCTGCAATGGCCATACAACTACCAGACCCCGGGGACCCAGTTCTACCAGATCAGCCTAAATACTCTCAGGAAGAGCTGCAGCAGATCAGAAAGCTCCCCCTAGCTAAGGGAGTGAAAGGGTGGTGGTACACCTCAGATGGGAAACTCATACTACCGGACTGGCTTGGGGTCACAGTATTAGAATGCATGCATCGGTCCACCCACTTGGGAGCCCGGAAGTTAAAGGACCTAATTCAGCATGCCAAAATCAAGATTCACCAACAAGACTCAAAAATTAATCAAATTATAACCTCCTATAAAAACTGCCAACTCACAAATGCAAGAGCTGGGTCAGGTGGACAAGGAACCAGGCTCAGAGGCACCAAACCAGGAGCACACTGGGAGGTTGATTTCACTGAAGTCAAACCAGGGAAGTATGGTTATAAATATCTTTTAGTGTTCATAGATACCTTCTCTGGCTGGGTAGAGGCATACCCAACCAAGCATGAGACGGCCCAGACAGTGGCCAAGAAGCTGCTGGAAGACATCTTACCCAGGTATGGTTTTCCTGCTATGATAGGCTCTGACAACGGGCCAGCCTTTATTTCGCAGGTAACACAGGCAGTAGCCAAAGTCATAGGGGCGGATTGGAAATTGCATTGTGTTTACAGGCCCCAGAGTTCAGGGCAGGTAGAAAGAATGAATAGAACTCTAAAAGAGACCCTTACCAAATTAACCATGGAGACTGGCGGGGATTGGGTAGCTCTCCTTCCATATGCCCTTTACCGGGTGAGGAACTCTCCTTACATCCTGGGACTCACCCCTTACGAGATCATGTTTGGTAGGACCCCTCCTATCATCCCTAACCTAAAAGCTGAACTTCTTATTGAGTCTGAAAATCAGGAGATATCTTCTTTCCTAAGAGAATTGCAGAGGGCACATGAGGACATTTGGCTGCGCCTCCACGCCATCTACGAGGCTGGCCCCACCCCGACGCCTCATCAGTACAAGCCAGGTGACTGGGTGTTCATCAGAAGACACCGCCGGGAGACCCTCGAACCACGCTGGAAAGGCCCCTACATCGTCGTGCTGACTACACTCACCGCTCTCAAGGTAGACGGCATCGCGACTTGGGTCCATCACTCCCACGTTCGCCCAGCTGACCCCTCTGCAATCCAGGAAGACTTCATCACACAATGGAGCATCGACCAAGACCAGCGCAACCCGCTCAAGCTCAAGCTGCGGCGCACTCGACCTACCTGATGTTGGTAACTTTACTCGTGAACACTCCTGCCACCGGGAGCCCGCACACTCCTTATAATATCACCTGGCAGATCATAGACACTAACTCAGGGGTGATCCTTAATCAGACTTCTCAAATCCATCCCAAAGACACCTGGTTCCCTGAACTGCGAGTAGACCTCCTAACTCTCCTTCCCAACCCACTCGACACCAGCGATTACTGCCTGGGTGCGGCAATACGCCAGGCTTTTGAGGACTCAAAACCAAGGAGAACCCTCTATTTTTATGTCTGCCCCGGACACTCACAAGCTCGGTCCCGGGGAAATGACCCTTGTGGAAGTGCTGGAGACTACTTCTGTGCTTCCTGGTCATGTGTGTCAACCGGACACATCTGGTGGAAGGACCCCAAGAAGGGTGACCTAATCACCGTTGGGCGACCGGCTGCTCCACTGTGTCCCCAGAATGGCCGTGTCTACTGCAACCCCGTGAGCATTTCCTTCACAGAAGAGGGGAGAAAGGCTACAGGATGGGACACCGGAAAGACTTGGGGATTCCGAATCTATTCTTGCAGGGGGGCTTTGCGTAGGGCGGACCCTGGGGCCCAACAAAGTACTAGCTCCTCAACCTCAGCTGACCACTCCCCGGGTATCTACAACTGAAGGAGCATGGGCCCCGGCATCACTGCCTAACACCCTACTCGCACCTACCACGAAGAACCTGACTCTGAGTCATACCCCTCCGCCTGAAGTAGACCCACTTATAAGCATGGTTATAGGAGCTTATTATGTTTTAAACGCCTCCAGGCCTGACCTGACCAAATCTAGACGTTGAGCCACTGTATTATGAGGGTATCGCGGTTAAGGGTAACTATACAACCGCAACGATTGTCAGCTCCTGCAGGTGGCAGCAAACTGTTGCAAGGCTAACCCTCCAGGCAGTAATGGGGCAGGGGGCCTGCGTAGGCAACGTACCCCCTGAGCAGTTGCATTTCTGCAATGAAACTCTGACTATCCCTGAAGAGGCAGTATACCTTTTGCCTCCCAAGAATGCATGGTGGGCCTGCTCCAGTGGCCTCGCTCCTTGTGTCCACTCCCTGGTCCTTAATTCCCAGAAGGAGGGCTTTTGCGTGCTCATGCAGTTAATTCCCAAGTTAATATACCATTCAGAGAAAGAGGTCCTTAACAAATTCGGCGCTGCCAATCCCCGAAATAAAAGAGAGCCCATCACAGCCTTAACTATGGCCGCCCTCTTGGGAATGGAACTAGCGGGAGCAGGGACTGGAATATCCTCACTTGTCATACAAGACAAGAATTATGGAGCCCTAAGAGCAGCCATTGACCTAGACATAGAAAGAATTGAAAAATCTATTACCCATTTACAGGATTCTCTCACCTCCTTATCTGAGGTAGTGCTCCAAAACAGAAGAGGACTAGACTTGCTATTCCTGCAGCAGGGGGAGCTTATGTGCAGCTTTGGGAGAGGAATATTATTTTTATGTTAACCACTAAGGTGTTGTTAAAGAGTCTATGACCCTCATAAGGGAAGGATTGCAGAAGCGGAAGTTGGAAAAAGAGTGGTCTCAGTCTTGGTATGAATCCCTGTTTAATTGGTCCCCATGGTTAACCACTCTCACTTCTGCCCTCGTCGGGCCCCTTGTAATCCTCCTAATGTTGCTAACTTTTGGCCCCTGCATTATTAACAAGCTAGTTCAATTTGTCAAGGAACGCATAGGGGTAGTTCAATTAATGGTCTTACAAGCTCAATACTGGCCTCTAGCGACGGAGGGAGAGGTAGAAATGCAGTCCGTCTCATGATTGAGCCGTAAGTTCCAAGACAAGGGGGGAATGAAGGGACAGAACGGAACTTGAAAGAACTAAGCAGAACTAAGCAGAACTAAGCAGAAATGCACCCTCCTCCCTCTTCAAGGACGAAGCAGGGACATACTCTTCTCCCTCTCCTCTATCTTGTCTTGCAAGGCTGGGCCCTCAGCCCAAGCCGCCCCCCCCACCCCCGAGAGTGACCACAAGAATGGTGGTATTGTCCTAACTCTCCGAACCACCCACCTGAGTGGACCAATGAAGCTCCAGAAATGTAGCTACGGTCCTAATAAGGCTACAGAGGAGGACGGCTCCAACCTTCAGAATGTGATGGTCACTTCCTGACCCTTATGCTGTAAAACCCTGACCAATCTCTGTAACTCACGCCACCCCTAAAGCCCACCCCAAATAGCTAGCCCTATATAACCTTTGTTCTCCCGGGACACGCTCTCTCGCCTCACCGCTGCGCCGGATAGAGGCTGGGAGCCAATTCTAGAATTGATCAATAAAGACTCGTTGCTTTTGCATCGGAGGAGGCTCCCTGGTGGTGGATTATTGGGGACCCCGAGCTCTGGGCATAACACTAACTTATATAATTTTATTTCTGCCTTAGGAAAGTATTTTAACATTTCTTACAAGGCAGGTGTGATGGTGATGTATTGTCTTGTTGTTTGTCTGAGAGCTACTTTATTTCTCTTTCATTTATTTTATTTTATTTTTTAAAATATATTTTATTGATTTTTTACAGAGAGGAAAGGAGAGGGATAGAGAGTTAGAAACATCAGTGAGAGAGAAATATTGATCAGCTGCCTCCTCCACACCCCCTACTGGGGATGTGCCCACAACCAAGGTACATGACCTTGACCGTAATCGAACCTAGGACCTTTCAGTCTGCAGGCTGACGCTCTATCCACTGAGCCAAACCGGTTACGGCTGTTTTTACTATTTCTCTTTCAGTTTTGAAGGATAACTTCTCTGGATATAGAATACCAGGTTGGTGATTTTTTTTATTTCAAAAATTTAAATACTTCATTCAATTCTCTTCATGGTTTTTGATGAGAAGAGAGATATGACTAATATTTGTTTTTATTCTCTGGCTTTATAGATTTTTCTTTGTTTTTCTGCAGTTTGAATATGACATGCCTGTGTGTGTGTGTTGTATTTATACTGCTTGGTACTCTCTGAGCTTCCTAGATATAGTTTGCTGTCTGTCACTAATTTTGGAAAGTTCTCATCCATTATTATTTCAAAAATTTCTTCTGCTCTGTTCTCTTTATTATCTTTTTGGTATTTCAATTACACACATTATTTTTTTGAAATCTCCCCAGTTCTTGGAGGAGATCCTGGTTTTCTTTTTTAAAATTAACTCCTCTTTGTGTTTCAATTTGAAAAGTTTCTATATGACTTATCTTCAGGCTCACTGATTCCTCAGCTCTTTTGAGTCTATTGAGTCCACTGAAGACATTCTTCATATCACTTGCAGTGGTTTTGACTTCCAGCATTTCCTGTTGATTCTTCCCATATCTTCTGTTGGTGCATGTTATATATTCTTTCCATTAAAGCCATTATCACATTAGTTATAGTCATTCCAAACACCCTGTCATTTAAGTCCAACATCTTTGTCACATCTGAATCTGGTTCTTATGCTTACTTTGTCTCTTCAGACTGTTTTCTTGCTTTTTGGCATGGCTTATATTATTTCAATTAAAAGTTTGATATTTTAAATGGGTAATAGGAACTGAGATAAAAGGCCTCTGCTGTGAAGATTTATGTTAGTCTAGGAGTTGGGCTTTGTTTTTATGTTTGCTATAGCTAATGGTGCCAGAGTCTTCAAATCCCTCTGGTGTTCTTGTTTTTGTCTTGCCTGTTGACTTTGAACTTCCCTACGTACTTCTCAGAGAGGATCTGTGTCTTTCAGCTGCAATCTACTATTATTATACTGAAGCCCTGTTAGTATGGTGATAAGATGTGAAGGAGACAAAGCATTCTATAATATTCCAATTAAATCTCAGCTTTTAGTGAACCTGTGATTGAACTGTGATCATCACAAGTGTTTCTTCTTGTATATCTTCCCCCCTTCCAATTAGACGAGATAGAAATGCTAGAGGGGACTGTAGTGAGAGGATCTATGGGATAAGGCTTTGGAAAAGTATTTTGTCCTGAAGGCTAGGCCTTTGTTATGAAGAAGGTTCTGGACCTATTTTACCAGGATTACTGCTCTCCCTGCTTAAGCCACGAGGGGACCTTTCTTGGCTCTTCACCATGAGAACCTAGTGGGGATAAGGCCTAAGAAAATGTGGAGGCCCTCCTAAGACTGTGGCCCCAAAGAGTCTCTCAGTCTCAGGCTAGGCCAGCCGTGGGCAAACTACGGCTCACAGGCCGGATCTGGCCCGTTTGAAATGAATAAAACTAAAAAAAAAAAAGGCCGTACCCTTTTATGTAATGATGCTTACTTTGAATTTATATTAGTTCACACAAACACTCCATCCATGCTTTTGTTCCGGCCCTCTGGTCCAGTTTAAGAACGCATTGTGGCCCTCGATTCAAAAAGTTTGCCCACCCCTGGCTAGGCTATACTCAAGCTCTAGCAATCCACCAACATTACTATTTAAGTGTTCTAATAGTTTATAGCTCCAGTGGCTTCTGTTCAGGTAAGCAGATATGGCTGTGACTCTTGATTTGCTCATCTCTCCAAATTTTATCATGGTGGTTTACCTTGAAAACTGAGTTCTCTGACAGGTTCCAGACAACTCATTGATTTTCAGTTTGTCCAGCTTTATCTTCTTGTAAGGATGAAAGTGATGACTTTTAAGCTCTATACATGCCAGAGCAGAAACTGGGAGTTATTGTAATTATTTTTGAGGATTAATTACCACAAATCTTTTATACCTCAGAAAGATATTTTCTTTATTTTACAGATAAAGAAATGGGGCTTTAGTGAGGCTAAGTTATGTGTTTAAGATCATGGGTCTGCAGGTCTAAATGGTTCTAAAATCTGTATACATAGCTTCTTTGAAAATAGCTAACAAGCTATCAATTTTAGGCATACGTATATTTATATATTGAAATGTTTCTTGTTTTTAAATCTGTGCCTACATTTTGTGGACCTCAGGTGTAGGGCAGGTTATTATCATTGGTTCAGGCAATTAATTATCAGTTTCTTCTTTGTCCATATTCTACTCTCATTCTCCCTCTTCTAGCCCCCACCAGGAGCAACCACTGAAACATGCTTAATCTGTATCATTTTATTCAGGTTTGCTCTCATAAAATGTGCTTTGTATTATATGCATGTATCTTAATTTACATAATTGCTACTTTCTTATCATGCATTTCATTCAGTTTATTTATTGTGTTCTCAGCACTGTATTTTTAAGATACATCCATATCGCTTTGGGTATACATGGTTGGCTGGTTCAAACTACTCTACAGTGTTCCAGCTTTATTATTTTTTATAAAAATTGTACATAGTCATTGTAGAGAAAAGCTCAATATGAGAAAGTGAAAGCCAGGAAATAGTGATCACTGGAAATTGCATCCTAAGATAAATAGAGCTATCATATTGGTTCCTGTAAGAAATTTCTTGCACATATATAAAAATGCATTGTGTTTATTCAATTATACCTACATAGGACCACACTGCACATATATTATAACTGGCCCCTTTCATTCAACTCTATTTTATGGAGATCATCTCATGCAACAAATATAGATCCACAGGCTGGCTTTTAATGACCACTCAGTACTACATTGTATGGTTGTGCCATACATAAACTGTTCCCTCATTTATGGGTAGTTTGCTTTCACTTTTTATTTATTACAAACAGTGCTTTACTAAACAGCTTTCTGCAGACATCTTTTCCCACTTGTGCACTAATCTCTTCAAAGTAAATACTCTGTACTCTGCATGGATTGGGCCAGGTTTCACTCTACCCACAAAATTTATGCCTTGTCTACTGCTTTATGTTGCCCAAAGACTTAAGAGCTAAAGTGGCTTCAGCTACTAAATTCTGTGAGTTTATAAGTTTATGATCATTGGTGGCATAGGAGAAGAAGTCACAAAAGAGAGAGGCCATTTTATCAGCTCTGCTCCAGTAAGTGGGACCATGGAGAAAAGTTTATCCTATATAATAAAAGCCTAATATGCCAAGTATCTGACCTTTCAACAAGTTGCTATGACACGCACTGACTACCAGGAGGAAGGTGCTCCAACTGGTAGGTTAGCCTGCTGCTGGGGTCCGGTCGATCGGGAACTGGGCGAGATGGGCCGGACATGCCCTAGAGCCCTCCCGCAGTCCCTCCCTGGCCCCGATCGTGCTCCAGTGGGGGTTCCTCGGCCTGGCCTGTGCCCTCTCACAATCCGGCACCCCTTGGGGGATGTTGGAGAGCTGGTTTGGGCCCGATTCCTACAGGCCAGGCAGAGGGACCCCACCAATGGATGAATCCGTGCACCGGGCCTCTAGTGTATGTATATAGATAAGTGATCTTTCATGGTGCTATCTAGTGGAGCTGTTGGCTTCAATTGTAGGCTGTCTTCTCATCCATGGCCCTGCACCATTCCATCAAGGCACCTTATACCTACCTGACTTTCTAGTATCCTGGTACTGAGGAAACAGACACCACTATCCCATCTCCGTCTTTTATTTTGTGGCTGGATAAGTGCAACTAAATAAGGTGTCAGAAGTTAGTAGTTTACATAATTTGATTGAAATTAGAGTTCAACACTAACTCTGATGGAATCAGGTTCTTTTCTAAATGTTGTTCTTGACACTAAATGTGCCAAAATTATTTAGAGGAATGTTATTCTCCTATTATTTACAACTCAGAAACATTTATGCCAAGAAACCTCTTTGGTAACTGCTTTCTCAAGATATTTTGGGCCAAGATTTGAAAACTCAGGAAATTTAGACACATATGTTTGGATACTTGTTCTAAAATAAACCAAATGTTTCCTCCTTTCAATTTATAACATGTTGGTTTCTTATTTGTAGTTCTAATTCAGCCTTCTGATAAATCAAACATTCTAGTTTCCAGTTTGCTTTTGGGGGATGGGGAACAAAACTTTTTGTTCAGAAGGAAATGAAAAACACCTTACCTTGGAGGTAAGCATAGGATATTAAAAACACCTAATTACATGTAACTGAGGTGCTAGTGTAAAAAGTATTTTGTTATGACAATTTGCTTAGGCTTTTCTTAGCCAATTTGAACATGGAAATAATTAAGCTTTGATTTTAAAAATATTCAATGAAATAAATCAATGTTTTTACACTGCCAGAATGAGTAAACTAACAGTTGGGAGACTGTTGATTTTGCTATTTACTATAATGGTATATTTTGCTCCTGGGCCCATGTGATAAAGTTATGTTTATGATATTTTTATGTACATTGAACTGGACCAGCATCCTTTTTTCCTTATAGATAAAATTGGCACATAACATTGTATACATTTAAAGTATACATACTCATTTCACATGTTTTTATTGTGAAGTGGTTGCCAAAATAAGTTTAGTTAACATCTATCCCCTCACATAGTTATAAATGCTTTTTTTTCTTGTGATGAGAACTTTTACAATCTGCTCTGTTAGCAACTTCTCTTTCTCTCTTCTTTGTTGATCATTCCATTTTCCCATTGTGCTCTGGCCCTGTGTGGAGGTCTTTTGCTCCCACTATGCTCTGCATTTCTGTTCAGCTCAGAGATATCCTGAGCCAGTTTAGCTCAAGAGGAAGGAGATTTTCCCTTTCAGTGGAAAGCCACTTCAGCCAGAGGTGCATAATCTGACTCCTAATCGATCATGCTTCATTTCTTTAAATTAAATCTTTACTGTTGAAAGTATTATATATGTTCCCCTTTCTCCCCCATTAACCCCTTTTTAGCCCACCCCCCCCACCCCAGGCCTTCACCATCCTATTGTCTGTGTCCATGGGTTATGCATATATGCATACAAGTTCTTTGGTTGATCTCTTCCCACCCACCCACCCTCCCCCGCCTTCCCTCTGAGATTCATCAGTCTGTTCCATGCTTCTATGTCTCTGGATCTATTTTGTTCAGCAGCTTATTTTGTTCATTAGATTCCACATATGTGTGAGATTATTCCACACTCTGTTCCATGCTTCTGTGTCTCTGGATCGACTCCGTTCATCAGTTTATTTTGTTCATTAGATTCCACATATGAGTGAGATCATGTGATGCTTGTCTTTCTCTGAATGGCTTATTTCACTTAGCGTCATACTCTCCAGGTCCCTCCATGCTGTCTCAGAGGGTGAGAGAGCATGCTTCTTTTTGACCAGCAACAGTAGCCTTGCTCTTTCAGTTTGGCAATTTTCCTCTGTCAAGGGCCTTATACCATTTTTCTCTGTGACTGGGCCCCCATGGCTATGGATTTGTCATAGTCTTGTCACATCTTCTACATTTCAGGATGCATGACCTCTGCTCTCCGTATATCAGGGTGTGTTCTTTGTCTCATTGCTGAAGAGTTCCTGGGGTATCTATTCTGGGAGTCAGCCAACAGTCCCCAAGCCCCCTTGGGGATAAAATCCAGGGGGATAAAATCCTCTAGGACTTAGGGCAAGTTACTTATCCTCTCTACACCTAGTTTGCTAGTTTGTAAAATTGGTATAATATGAGTGTTCACCTTAAAAGATGTCTGTGAGGATTAAGCAAAGTTAATATTTTAAAGTGCTTGGAGCAGCGCCTTGGCCATAGGAAGGGGTATGTGAAGGGCTAGGGATTACTAATACCATCAAAATACTGAGAGCTCATGACAGTCAAAGCTGGAACCCTGTTCTATGGCTCATGACCCACAGTGACCCTGATTACTTGAACAGTTATAAGCATAAATCCAAAATATTCCTATTTTGGAACACTTAATTTGAACATAAATTAGGGTCTTTTAAATGGAGATTTAAAATGGACTCTATATTAAAATTAGGAAACTATAACATTCTGTTTAAACCAGGGCCATTTGTTTTTTAAGATAAAATTATTTACAGTTTATTAATGTGTTTGAGTTTTGACACCCTCCTGAGCTAAAATAAAAACACACACGTTCCATTCATACCCATAAACACACAATTGTTCCTCTCTTAGAGATTTTCTCTGGTGCTAGTTTGTATTTTCTTATGTTTTTCAATCATTAGTTGGAACAAATAATCTGATGTAAAAAAATGCTATTCCATTAAAATATCCTCAAATTCCCAACAAACCATTGTGAAGGTCTTATTGTATTTAGAACAGAGAAGCAGTGTGAAAAAATAAACTGCTTTGCTTATATCATGACTATAAACAAATCAACTGGCGTGGCAAGTGAACACACTTGATTAAAGGGTACCCTCCCTTTCTGCATCTGTTAGCGATATGCCTGTACAGGTATGTTGCCTTAGTGTCCTGTAATTGCTGTATCAAGGCCGGGGGAAGGTCAAGTGGGGGAGGCGGGGAAAGGAGACATATGTAATACTCTTTGTAATACTTTAAGCAATAAAACAAAATTAAAACAAACAAACAAACAAACAAAAAACAAATTACCACAATCTTAATGTCTTAAAACAGCACGAATTTATTAAGTTCTGGAGGTCAGAATATAAAATGGATCCAAGGGCTGCGTTCCTTTCTGGGGGCTCTTGAGGAGAATGTGTTTGTTGCCCTTTCCAGTTTGCAGTGGTTCCCAACCTTATTTTGGCCACGCCCCACCTAAGCATCTCTAAAATCCTGAAACCCCTCCCTCCATGACATATAATTCTTATTATTCAAAAACTGAACTCCTATTCACATGGAGGAAGCCTAAAAGGCCGTTAACTTGGTCTAAACAAGCTTTCAAAGAACATGGCATCCATGAAAGAGAAAAAGAAAAGGACAAAATGACAGTTGAAGTACTGAGGAAGAAATCACTGAGAAATAGTTAAAAAATAATAATATGAAGTGATATGAAAAAATAGCAAATAAAGTTTTAAAAAATAATAGAGAACTGAAATGAATAAATATGTCACAATATATATTTATATACTGTACTAGAGGCCCAATGCATGAAATTCATGCAAGAGTAGGCCTTCCTTCCCCCAGTGCCGGGACCAGCTTCCCTCTGGCATCTGGGACCTGGGCTTTCCTCCGCCACCCGCAGGCACCCAGGACCCGGGTTTCCCTTGCAGCTCCGGCTTAGTCCAGAAGGTCTCAGGTCTAATTAACATATTACATTTTTATTATTATAGCTATGAGGCCCCTAGAACCATAAGAAATGCAGAGAATTCACTGTTAAGAATTCATTCTTGAATTTCCCCCCTTAAAAATTAAATTCCCCCCCCCCCCGGGAACCACTGTAAGGCTGTCTGTGCTGCTTGCTTCATGGCTCTTTCCTCCATGTTTTAAAGTCAACAGCATAGCATCTTCAAGTTCCTTTCTGACTCTGACTTTCCTGCTTCCCTGTAATTACATTGGCCCATCCAGATAATCTATCAATCTCAAGATCCTTAACTTAATCAGATCTGCAAAGTCCTTTTTGCTATGTCCTTATTACATGGTAAAGTGGCATCTTCACAGGTCCTGAGGATTAGGTCATGGACATCTTTGGGGGTCATTACTGTACCTTGTATCGACCACAGATGCACTCAGTGCCATCAGGCATTTGACTCTTCAGCTCCTGTCCTTATTTTTATATGAGTTTGCAGATAGTAACTGTGACGAATTCCTATCAGTGGTTCTCGTCATTTTTTTTTCTCCCTTTCCTCATAAATCTTTCCACACATTTAAACAAGTCAGATAGCTTTTAGTTTTTTCTTAAATGAGGAAAACACGCTAGAGTTTTGTGGGAAAGGATTTAATGAGAAAGACACCCCCACACTATTTGACAGCTCCAGGAAGGAAGCAAACTTTGAAGATGAAAGTACAGCAGCAAAGAATTACATGACACCAAATGATGACATGGGTCTTTGAAGCCATTTGAGAAAATAGATATGATTTGGTCCTTATCAGTTTTCCTGGGAGAAAATTAGGAATGTGGGTGTCTGAATTAGCAAATTCAAAGAGTGGTCATAGAGATCGTAAGGGCAAGGAAAGAGGTTTCCTGGGCTCTGCATTTCCAGCTCTGGGCACACTGAGGTGATTGTTAAATGATCCTATATAATAAAACCCTAATATGCAAATTGACTGACCGGCAGAATGACCGGTCACTATGATGCGTACTGACAACTAGGGGGCAGACGCTCAGTGCAGGAGGTGCCCCCTGGTGGTCAGTGTGCTCCCACAGGGGGAGCGCCGCTCAGCCAGAAGTCAGGCTCATGGCTGGCGAGCCCAGTGGCAGTGGCGGGAGCCTCTCCTGCCTGTGCAGCAGCTCTAAGGAACAGCGAACTGAGCAGTAAGGAGCAGTGAGCTGGCGGGTAGTAATGAGTGAGGGGTCCCAGACTATGAGAGGTATCCCCGACTGCTGGTTTAGGCCCCATACGGCAGGTGGACATCCCCTGAGGGGTCCCGCACTGCAAGAGGGCACAGGCCAGGCTGAGGGACCACCCCCACCAGTGCACGGATTTTGTGCACCAGGCCTCTAGTTAGTGAATACATGACTTGTTGAAAGCATTCAAGGAACAGTTTGGGCCTTGGAAAGGATCTGGCCTTTGAAATACAACCTGTAAAAAAATGATGGGTTTAATATGCCAGGAAGGAGTGAACCATCACCTTCAGTTTTATTTCTAACTGCTGACTCACACAGCTGTTTGTCATTGATTCTTGCTGTCTTGATGCAAAAGAAACCAGAAACTAAGCCTTGGTATCACTCTCCTCTTTCCTTGAAAGATGAAATAGCAGAACTGCTTCTCTGTTTATTTTGCTCACACATTACTATTGTTTAAAGCACAATTTTCAAATTCATTTCTAGCTAAGTGGATTGATTTTTTTTTTATTACCCATGCTGAGCAGTTGACAGTAATGATTTATTGCATCTCTGGGATTTCTGCAGCTCCATACGACTCATGGTTTGATTCACAGTTTTCCTAATGGCTTTTGTGTTGGCGGTGTTTGCTCTGAGAGCTTCTGTAAAGTGATGCACCACTGAGAGCAGTGAACTCTGGTCCTGTGCTCTGGCCTTAGTTTTGTTTTCCCCCAGCTCTGTGACCGTCGTGACAGTAAGGGGAGAAAAGACTCATAAACAGAGGTGACATGCTGCCTTCTGCTTTCCTAGGAACTATAACCATTATAGCTCTGTTCTACAAGCAGGAGTCAGGTTGGCTTGAAAGGAGGTTTAGGGGGAACTGAGAGAGAAGGGTAAATAGGTAAATTTCAAGGAGATGGCTTACTTCCCATTCTTCATAACAACAACAAAAATGGCAACCTACTGTACCAACCATGTGGCATGTATTAGTCCAGACATTGGCAAAAAACAGCCCGTGTGCTCAGTTTTGGCCCTACCTGTTTTTGTAAATAAAGTATTATTGAAACAATGGCATGCTCATTAATTTACCTAATGTTTATGGCTACTTTTTATGCTACAATGGCAGATTTGAGTAGTTATACAGAGACTATAAGACCTATAAAACTGAAAGGATAGGCCTTTTTCAGAAGTTGTTTGCCAATCCTCTTAGTCCACTTAATCTTCATGATGTGAAGTAGATTTTGGTAATAACTCCATTTCACAGAAGAGGAACCTGAGACTTCGAGATTTGTAACGTGCTTAAGGTCTTACAGCTATTAAGAGGTGGAGAGACAGCCCTGGCCGGTGGTCTCAGTGGTTATAGCATTAGCTCATCCACCAAAGGGGCGTGGGTTTGATTCCTAGTCAAGGGCACGCACCTGGATTGCAGGTTTGATCCCTGGCCCTGGTTGGGGCACCTGCAGGCGGCACCTGATCAATGTGTGTCTCTCACATCGATGTTTCTCTCTCCCTGTTTTCCTCCCTCCCTTCCACTCTCTCTAAAAATCAATGGGAAAAATATCTGTGGGTGAGGATTAACAACAACAAAGAGAGATAGAGACACAGAATTAGAACTCAGGGAGTCTATCACATACTGTTTTGGAAAGTTACTCAGAGAATACAGTGATTGCTAAGCCTGTCACATTAGCATGTCTTGTTTCTTTCCATCCTTACAAGGTATTGCTTTGTAAAATCTTTCTAGATCATGTCATTGTCTATTGTCTAATGGATTTATGGAACTTAAGATTTTTAACTCAAAACTACCTATTAACTAATCAAACCATTTGTTGGGGTTAGATCAGGTGTGGGGAAACTTTTTTCTTCTAAGGGCCATCTGGATATTTATAACATCATTCAAGGGCCATACAAAATTATCAACTTAAAAACTAGCCTGCTATAATTGGTCAAGCATTTAATTAACTCACCCCTAATGCCTTGTCAGGGCCAGACCAAATGATTTCATGGGCCTTATATGGCCCACAGGCCAGATGTCCCCCACCCTTGGTGGGGATCATTGCTTCTCACTCATGGCTACACATTGAAGTAAGTTCAGGAGCTCTAAAAGTACTAACACCAGGTTCCATGGCTCTCAAGTTCTGATTTACTGGTGTAGAATGCAGCTTGGCACGGTGACTTTTAAAAGCTCCCCAGGTGATTATAATGTGCAACCAGGGTTGAGAACCACTAGTGTAGATATTTGTAAGTCTGGCCCTGAAAGATGTTGGTCATAATGTGAAGTCTAATATACTGAGTAAACCAACAATACAATAGGAAGGAAGAAAAGAAGGACAAATAATTCATATTAGAAGCACAAGCCCATTCTGAAAATGTTGCAAGTACGTGAACCCAACTGCAAGAAATATTCTGTACACCATCTATTTTATGATAATAAAGACAGTTGCATTATGTTCTAGAATTAATGTTATTTGTATATAATCATACTTATATAAATTATATGTAAATTGCACATATATGTAATTTGCCCAGGGTGAGAGGAGACACTCATAGTTGGAGAGGAATAATGGAAAAATTCAACATCTTCCTTTAAAAGGGTATATATGGCTTGCGCATTCATTCAAAAGCTGCAGTATATTTCTTCTAAAAATGTTTATTTTGAGTTTCTTCATATTTTAATCTTTACTGAAGGGCAAATTAAATCAGAGCTGATTTAGACACATGGGGTTCATTAACTGACGGCTGCCTCATGGATTTACATCATAATCATCACCAGAAAATATTGAGCAAGCCCTGATAGGAGACTTGGTGACACTGTGCTGGTGCCTCATCTCCCAAAAAGTGCACCTTCACTGCAGTGCCTGGCGCAACATAATCACAGCCTCAATTCCAAATAAATATCTCACTCCTCAGATTCTCTCCACTGTTTCTATTTGCACTGATGATGGAGCCAATATTGTTAAAACAGCATGAGACTGAACATTTACCCATGAGCTGAGTTCAACAAGCTGTCTGTACCGGCTGGTACATCATTCCAGGAAGAATAATGAAATTATTAAACATCAGAGATAGGTTTACAAGATTTTTCTGAACTATCAAAGGTCACACATGTTTTCTTAGAGACTGCGTGAGAGAAATAGGGTATGCATATAAAATATCAAAGACATCTCACAGGTTTATGTCTATGCAAAAGTGGCTCCCCTTTTCCTTTTTTAGGCAGAGCTGCGAAGGAACACAGCATTCCTCTGTGCTCTGGCTGGTGGCGAGCAAATGTATGCTTTAGAATTAGAACTCAGGAGATTTATGGGATGTTAACATGTCAAGTCTTGGTAACCTCTCAAAAAGGCCACTTGTGAAGTCAGACGGTCATCAGTCACAGAAGCCGATGCATCTGTCTTCTGAGAAATCCCTCAGAAATGTCTTCCAGGAAGGTTATGAAAGATGAAAAATCTCAATACAGTGAAAAGATATTCTATAAATGTGAATTTTTGCTGCTTCTGGCAACTTCTGAGCACTCCCTCAATTGAGAAATGACAAAATGATACATGCATAGAATCTATTGAAGAAAATGCTAAAATTGATTAAAGGCAGCTGTACAAGGATCAATAAGAGCATATTTATGTAACATACATCAATATAAGGCTATCCTAAGTGCATTTATTAAAACACACTCATGCAACAGCAAGATGGAAAATTGTGCTCAGTTAGCTAAAATTAGATAATGCTTCCTACAGTCAGCCAAACACACCAACCTGACTGATATTGTATCAAAGTGATTTGATTATGACATCAAAGGGAAGTCTGTACAATGTTGAAAGATGTGGACAGAAAAGGAGATAATATTAAGTCTAATGGTAACTGGGGATCTTAGTCTTTGGCATCTTTGGCACGTCAGACATAATCAGTATTTAGAGTCGGGACATGCTTTGTTGTACAGACACAGTGAATGAAACAGGGATCTCAGCTTATATGGGCTGCATTAACTGAGCCAAACAACCTATGACCAACTGCACGAACTTTATAAGTAACAAAATAAGAACCCAGAGAAAGTACAGAACAAATCCTCTGCCATTGACTGTGTGTTGCTTGATTGGATTCCTTCAACCTCAGTGCCGAGTTGTGATTTTCACAGTACCTAACATTTCCTCACTAAGCCCAATATGGATCACAGGCCCAAACAATATAGATTGTTATGGCATATCAGAAAAGCATTTATGAAAAGAGTCGCAATTAAGAATGGACTAAAATGGGGATAAAAATTTGAACTTGCATATTGTATATCCTATTACCCCTCCAGTCTATACAGCAGTGTGGTAAATTAGTCACCATTGAGCTCCAGTGGATCAGGCCTGGTTACTTCTCTCTGACTCTTTCCCTTTGAGAAAGAAAAGTTAGTCCAGACAGTGTATCACCACATAGTGGAACATTTTAGCACATATATGAACTAAAAGAACTATAATGTCCGTATTTTATTTCCTTTGTCATTCCTTCTACACAAATGTATCGAGCACCTCCTATGTGTCAGAGCTGGGGCTGATTGCTGGATACACAGTGGTGACCAAATCCCTACTCTCCAGGAGCTTACAGTACAGCAAGGAAGAAAGCTGTGAGAGGCATGAGTCCCCAAACCAACTAAGAGTTACAAGCTGTAATGAATATTATCTAGGAAAAGAAAATGATGAGATGAGTGAGCTCAAGAAGGTTGTAAGTTTGATTGTGAGGTCTGGGAAGGAATCTTTGAGGAACATTTAAACTGAAACCTGAAGGATAAAGAATCTGCCAGGGGAAGAACATTTATCAAAATTCTACTGAGGCTTGCCCAGCTCTATCACAGATAACCCTTTAGAGACGGGCCACTCTCTCCATTGGTGCAATCTACTGCTACCGTGTTAAGTTGTGACAACTTCCCAGTCTCCTGGCCTTTCTTTTTTCCACTAGTTGGTACCTCTGTTTATTGAATCACACTGTACTGGGTGCTAAGATGTTTTCCTGAAAATGAAAATTCTGACTTTTCCAAACCTATTAGAAAGCAGGGAGATGATATTGGAATATTTATGTATACTTATTTTTATTCCAAGAAATAAATATTTATTAATGCTTAATTTATGGATCAGTATGGTGTGTGTATACAGCTTATAAATAAATATATATCATCTGAGGATGTGTTAAATATAATCTGAGAATGAGTTAATATTTTTACTGATGTATGTGCAAAATCAAAATGTTTAATGATCATTTAAAGAAAGCAGTGAATACAGGAATCATTGCACAGCGTAACCAGAGCCCGGACTCTCCAATCCACCCTTTCACCATTTTTCAAAAATTAAATTTTTGAGGGTGACATTCGTTAATAGGGGTATATAGGTTTCAAGTGTATATTTCTATGATAATGATCTGTATATTACATTGTGTGCCCACCACCCAAAGCCAAATCATCTTTTGTCACCATATATTTTGTCACCCATTTACCCTCTATCACTCCCTCACCCCTTCCCTCTGATAACCACAAAACTGTTGTCGCTGTCTCTGAGTTTGTTTTATATCCCACATACGGGTGAAATCACATGGTTCTTAGCTTTTTCTGAATGGCTTATTTTGCTTAGCATGATGTTCAATGTTCTCAGGGTCCATCCATGTTGTCACCTCTTCATTAAAGGCAGCAATTCCCTTTCATAGCCCAGTTTAGACTGCTCTCCAGTAATCAGGGAAACTTCATTCTCTGATAACTTTGACCCATATTCAGATTGTTCATAGCCCTGATAGCTCATAGCATTCTCTTTCTGCCTCAATATTTTGCTGTTTTAGTAATGCTGCCCTATATTGCTTTCTGGTGTTTTCATTGGCAATGGCCTTGTCTCTCCAAGCAGACATAGGCTGTTCTGGGGCTAGATTAAATCTAGCACATTTTTATCTGACCTAGTGGCAGGAAAAGAGAAGATACTAAATGGATACTTCTGGACTAAACCCTCTAAGATTTTGCCATATAAATTGTAGCCAAAGGACCATTAGCATCAGTACCACCTGGGAGTATGTTAGAGCACATCAAAATTTACACTGTCTACCTAGCTGGTGTGGTTCAGTGGTTGATCATCGACCTATGAACCGGAAGGTCACGGTTCAATTTCCAGAGGTCCCTTGTTCCATTCCTGGTCAGGGTACATGCCCTGGTTGCAGGCCCCATCCCCAGTAGGGGGCATGCAGGAGGCAATCCATGGATGTTCTCTCTCTTTGATGTTTCTCTCTCTCCCTCTTCCTTCCACTCTCTCTGAAATCAACAAAAACATATTTTAAAAAATTTATACTGTCCTATTGCTTTTCCATACTTTGCTCATTTTTCTGGAAGGCCCATCATACTGTACTAGTGATTCTAAAAATTTAATGTGCATGAATCACCTGGGGGGGGGGGGTTCTTGTTAAAATGTAGATTCTGACTCAGATCTGGGTGAGACTGAAGATTCTGAATTTTAAAAACATTCACAGGTTATTTTGATGCTTCTAGCTTGGAAACTACACATCTATATATCTATCTATATATAAAAGGCTAATATGCAAAGTGTCCCCTTGGGAGTTTGACCGGGAGAACGGGAGTTCGATCGCTCACTATGATGTGCACTGACCATTGGGGTGGCGGGGAACATGGCAGATGACCAGCAGCAGTGGTGATGGGGCACTGAGGGAGCGAGGGGAGGAGGAGGAGGGGAGGTGGAGAGGCGGGGAACCTGATCAGCCCTGATTGCCAGCCAGGCCTAGGGACTCTACCCATGCACTAATTTCATGCACTGGGCCTCTAGTTGAGATATAAGGCTCTAGAGCAGCAGTTCTCAACCTGGGGGTCGAACAACCCTTTCACAGGGGTCGCCTAAATACATTCTGCATATCAGATATTTACATTACAATTCATAACAGTAGCAAAATTACAGTTATGAAGTAGCAATGAAAATAATTTTATGGTTGGGCGTCACCACCACATGAGGAACTGTATTAAAGGGTCATGGCATTAGGAAGGTTGAGAACCACTGCTCTAGAGCAAGCATGTCATGGGCCGCGAGTTTGACATGTTTGCTCTAGAGCAGTGATGGCGAACCTTTTGAGCTCAGCGTGTCAGCATTTTGAAACATCCTAACTTAACTCTGGTGCCGTGTCACATATAGAAATTTTTTGATATTTGCAACCATAGTAAAACAAAGACTTATATTTTTGATATTTATTTTATATATTTAAATGCCATTTAACACAGAAAAATCTACCAAAAAAATGAGTTCACGTGTCACCTCTGACACGCGTGTCATAGGTTTGCCATCACTGCTCTAGAGCTATGCTATCCAATACTATAGTGATTGAGCACTTGATATGTGGGGTTTTGAAGTTTAGTGTGCAAGAAAGAAGGTATACTATCTCAATAATTTTGAAATATTTGTTATATGCTCCAAGGATAATATTTTGGATGGATTGAGCTAAGTAAAATGTAGTACCACATTCAATTTATCTGTTTATTTTTACATTTTAATGAATCTACTAGACATTTTAAAAGTACATATATGGCTCATGTTATATTTATATTGGACAATGCTGTCCTAGAGGTCTACCCTAGTTTCCATTATCCATTGAGAATCCACCTCCGGCCAAAAGAAAATTTTTAATCATAAATTACACAACCATTCTTAGAAAGATGTTTTTCCTCATGGAAGTAAATACTCTATAAATGCTATTTCATTACTCAAAATATTGAGAATTTGTCCAACATTTCAGGTGTCTGTGTATACTTATAATTCATGATCCAGGCCCCCTTCTACATGGATGAATATGCATATAAGTATTGGATTAATCATCTGTGATTAACTTCTTGAGAAATATGGATAACAGATGAGAATGCTGTTTTTATATCCAAAGTGTAATGCAATTTGCAGTTCTTAGATATTCTCCATTTTTCTAGTTTCTTTATTTTCTCTCTGCATTTCAATTTTGGAAGTTTCTATTGACATATCTTCAAGCCCACTGATTCTTTCCTTGGCTATGTCCACTCTCCTAATGAACGCATTAAAGAAAGGCATTTTCATTTATCTTACAGAACTTTTGGTTTATAGCATTTTAAAATCCTTTCTTAAGAGTTTTCATCTCTCTACTTATGTTACCTATATACTCTTACATATTGTTTGCCTTTTCCATTGGAGTCCTTAGCATGTTAATCATAATTATTTTAAACTCCATACCTTCCTTCCCATATCTGACCCTGCCTTTTACTAAATCTTATAATTTTCTTGAAAGCTGGATATGGCCCTGGTTGTGTTGCTCAGTTGGTTGAGCATCATCCCATGCAACCATAGGTCACCAATTCGATTTCCCATCAGGGCACATACCCAGGTTGCCGGTTTGATCCCTGGTCTGGGTGTGTGCGGGAATCAAATGTTTCTCTTATCTCTCCCTCTCCCTTCTTCTCTAAAAATCAATTAAGATTTTAAAAAAGGAAAGCTGGATATGATACACTGGATATAAGGAATTGAGGTAGATAGAACTTTAGTGATACAGTGGGAAGGTAGAGGGTAGGGAAAGCATGATTAGGGCTAAGTCTCTTAGTAAGCCTGTCCCCCTGACTGTGGACTTCACTATTCCTTCTCAGTTACCCACTCTCTACCTCCTTAGGTGAGAAAAGAAGGCTAGAGAGGGCTGGAGTTGGTTTCACCAGGTCAGTTAGGTTCTGGTGAAATCATTTCTTTTTTAAAAATATTTTTAACTTTTTACTTTTAAGTTGCAGTTAACATACAATATTATGAGTTTCAGGTGTACAACCCCATGATTAGACATTTGTATATCTTATGAAATGATCACCCCAATAAATCTAGTACCCATCTGATACCATACATAGTTATTACAATATTAGTAACTGTATTCCCTATGCGGTACTTTACATTCCCATGACTATTTTGTAACCACCAATCTGTCTTTTCAAGCCCTTCACCATTTTCACCGTCAAAATATTCCCTGTCTGTAAGCCTGTTTCCATTCTGTTTATTTGTTTATAGCATTTTGTACTTTAGATGCCACATATAAGTGAAAGTATCTGGCATGAAATAATTTACTTTGAGGCCAGTCCTTAACAGCAGTTATTGAGTGTATTTCAAAATGGCTACTTCCCACCTCCCCTTGCTGGAAGCTCCAGGAGATTTTTATCAAGTCTTCACCAGGCGAATCTGGTAGGGCTTCCAGAGATAAAACTGACAAAAGTGGGAGCCCCCATAAGACTGGGCCCCTTGGAGTTTGTAACTCTCAAATGTGTCCATAGTGAATCTCCAGCAATTCATCATTTACAGTTTATGCTTTCCTACAGCAGACTAGTTCCCTCAGAAGTTTCTGCTCATGGTTTTCTGCTCTCGTGATTTGTAATTTTCTATACTCACCTGTCTGCCTCTCCAATTTTGGATGGCAACAGTTTGCACTCTGACTGCATTCAGTTTATTTAGCTGGTTTTTTCCCCTTGTTGTGTGGATAGAAATGATGACTTCCAAATGCATTACATGCTGAACTGGAAAACAGAAGTTTTCAAAGTGTAATGTATAGCTAGGAAGGAACCAGCTAAAATTTGCAGCTGAAATGTTGGACAGGGTAAGAAGATTAATGTGAGATTAACAATTCTGATTTCATGAGGTGAGTTTTTAATTTGTTAGTCTATTCTTAAAACTGATGGGCACATGTCATTTTCATGATATCATTTACAGTTAAAATCCATGTTAGGACTATGAATAACCAGTGTTTTTATTAGTATGATTCTTGATTTTGGGTTTCATTTTTTTTCTTTAAAACCTTCTTTTTATGAGGATCTTGTATTCACTATAAGTGGTAGGATTGAATGTGGTATTGTAACATATTTTGAATTTTTTTAAGGCTTCACAATCTTCTGTGTGTATTGTGTTGAAGGGGGAGAAGATGGAAGGGAGTAGTGGATAGCCATGGGATATAGTTTCTTCTCAGGTTGCCATACCTCTAGAATTTTGGTTGCTGCTATTGCTGGCAGCTGAGCTGATTTTCTGATCTTGGGAGTAAATCTTGTGATATGATGTTGGGCAAGTCATTCAGTCTCTGAATGTATCAGTTTGTTTTTCATTTGTAAAATGTACTTAATAACTACCTGCCTTATTATAGAGCACTAGAGACCCGGTGCATGACATTCGTGCACTGGCAGACAGAGAGGGTGGTGTCCCTCAGCCTGGCCTGCGCCCTCTTGCAGTCCAGGACCCCTTGGGGGATGTCCACCTTCCAGCTTAGCGGGGAGCAGGCCTAATCTGGCAGTCGGACATCCCCCGAGGGATCCTTAGCACTGCCACGGAGGTGGGAGAGGCTCCCGCCACTGCCTGGCTTCTGGCTGAGCACTGCTCCCCCTGTGGGAGTGCACTCACCAGCAGGGGGCAGCTCTTGCATTGAACGTCTGCCCCCTGGTGATCAGTGTGCATCATGGCGACTGGTTGTTCCGCTGTTCAATCAATTTGCATATTAGCCTTTTATTATATAGGACTAGAGGCCCGGTGCACAAAAATTTGTGCACTCGGGGGGGAGGGGGGTCCCTCAGCCCGGCCTGTGCCCTCTCGCAGTCTGGGACCCCTCGGGAGATAACGACCTGCTGGCTTAGGCCTGCTCCTGGGTGGCAGAGGGCAGGCCCAATCCCTAGGTGCAGCCCCTGGTTGGGCTCAGAGCAGGGCCGATTGGGGAGTTGGGGCACCGCCCCCTGTCATGCACAGAGCAGGGCGGATTGGGAGGTTGCAATGCCAACCTCAGTCACGCTCAGGGTAGGGCCGATTGGGGGGTTGGGGCACTGCCCCCTGTTACACTCAAGGCAGGGTCGATGGGGAGGTTGTGGCGCCACCCCCTGTCACACACAGAGCAGGGCCCATCAGGGGGGTTGGGGCTCTGTACCGTGTCACTCACAGAGCAGGGCCCATCAGGGGGTTGGGGCACTGCCACTCTCACACTCAGGGCAGGGCCGATGGGGAAGTTATGGCTCTACCCCATCACACACAGAGCAGGGCCCGTGGGGGGTGGGGTTGGGGCACCGCACCCTGTCACACACAGAGCTGCAGGGCGATCAGGGGGTTGGGGAGCTCCCCCCTATCAGGCACAGAGCAGGGCTGATCAGGGGGCTGGGGTGCATTCCCCTGTCATGAACAGAGTAGGGTGGATAGGGAGGTTGTGGCCCCGCCCCCTGTCACACACAGAGCCGCAGGGCGATCAGGGGGTTTGGGCGCTGCCCCCTGTCATGCCGATCCCGGTGCTGGGAGGCCTCGTGGCTCCACTGATCCTGGTGCTGGGAGGCATATTACCCTTTTACTATATAGGGTAGAGGCCTGGTGCACAGGTGGGTGCCAGCTGGTTTGCCCTGAAGGGTGTCCTGGATCAGGGTGGGGGTCCCCACTGGGGTGCCTGGCCAGTCTGGGTGAGGGGCTGAGGGCTGTTTTCAGGCTGGGGGTGACTGAAGCTGCCAACCGCTCCTTTTTTTCTTTTCTTTTTTTTTTTATTCTGGGCCAGCTTTAGCTTTGAGGCTTGGCTCCAGCTCTTAGGCCTCCACTGCTGAAAGTAGGTTTCTGGCCTTTGCTTACAATTTTGTGATCCTGCTGGCTGAAGCCCGGCGGACTAAAGCAGGTTTCTGGGGTTTTGTTTAGCTTCTATATTTTTTACATAGTTGCTTAGAGTTGCAGCTCAGAGGCCGGCAGCGGCAGGCGGGGGAACGTTGGAGTCCTCCATCACTGAAGCAAGCAAGCCTCATGTTAGTTCCAAGCTGCCTGGCTGCCGGTCGCCATCTTGGCTGGCAGTTAATTTGCATATTGCCCTGATTAGCCAATGGGAAGGGTAGCGGTCGTACGCCAATTACCATGTTTCTCTTTTATTAGATAGGATTATTAAATGGATACATTTGTGTACAGCTCTTAGAACAATGCTCAGCAGACAGTGAGTGCTATATGTGAGCTATTATTTTTATCCTTTTTGAGTTTTGGAAAAGTATATTCCTAACTGTGCTCCTAGGTGTGGAGGGATGGATCAGGCTCTTGGACATTTCAGTCTTAAAAAAAAATCTTTATTGTTGAAAGTATTACATAAGTCCTCCTTGACATTTCAGTCTTTGCAAGCTCCCTTAGCTCAGTTGTGCCAATATTATGTGGCCCATCTTAGAGCACTGCTTGTAGGGTTGGTGCCTTGTGCAGATATCTTCATTTCTTTACTCACTCATTCAGTAAATATACATGAGTAGCTATTGTGTATCATTCACTATATTAAACTATGTGAAGACAATAGAAACCAAGACACCATTCAATCTCAGGGAACAGAATTATAATGGGAGAGGCCAACAGACACTAAGACATGGTGTGATATGTCTTCTGTATGGGTAGGTGGTGGCTCCAGAATTTCTATATAGAGGGGCAACCTGATTAGAAAGGGACAGGGTAGAGACTTATTTTAACTTGTTTTATCATTGCAAGCACATTTGTTTTACTTGTGTTGGTAGCTGGAGCGTGGATGATAGACGCTTCCTGGAGAAAATTGGGGGTAAAATCAGACATGAAAATATATGGTGGAGGCTGCTGGGCAGGGAAGAGGGAACAGTGTTTGCCAAGTACATATATTTTGGTTGTCTGTTGCCATGTAATAAACCATCCCAACACTTTTTGGTGTAAAACAACAGTCTTTTTTTATGGTCACAGATTATTTGGGTCAGGCGTTGGGACTGGGCATGGTGGGGAGGAATTACTTTTGTTCTATAGTGTCTGGGTCCTCATCTGGAAAGGCTCAATTGGCTGGAGTGGTTTCAGAGCTGGTGGCTTCAATCCTATGGAGGCTTATTCCCTCACAAGTCTGGGATGAATCAGTGGTTGGCCTCAGCAGGACTACTGACCAGTGGACCTACACATGGCTTCTCCATGTGGCTTGGGCTCCTCACAGAATGGTGACTGGGTTCCTAAGAGAGAATACAAAAAGGGATCTTCCAGAGAGTGAGCAGTCTGAAAGCCCAAGGAAGGAAATTCCAGGCTACTTCTGACTGCTCCTGAGAAGTCACACCGATATTGTGGCTAGGTTTAGAAAATTCAATCCATCACCAGTGGTTCTCAACGTTCTGGCCCTTTAAATACAGTTCCTCATGTTGTGACCCAACCATAAAATTATTTTTGTTGCTACTTCGTAACTGTAATGTTGCTACTGTTATGAATCATAATGTAAATATCTGATATGCAGGATGGTCTTAGGTGACACCTGTGAAAGGGTCGTTCGACCGCCAAAGGGGTCGCGACCCACAGGTTGAGAACTGCTGCATCACCCCACATTAACGGAGTGTGGTGTGTTTCAGGAACAGAAGGTTCACTCTGACTGAAGCATAATGTTCCTCTGGAAAGCTTCATCTTGCTTCTCCCTTTCCAGGAGCTACATTCTAGGGAAACAATTCTTTTGATTCTGTAATAGGCAGCTTGGTGTAGTGGCGAGTCCGTGGGCTATGGAATCAGTAAGGCCTGGGTTCACTTAGTTTCTTTATTTTTTATATTCATTGCACAGATTCAAGAGACATATAATTTTATAATAAATATAAAAGTTTTACGTCGGATAGTAATTTGTCTTCCCTTTTGTTAATTTTTAAAGCAGAGGACATTTAATTTATTTCTCATTTTAAAAATATAATAAAAAATAAAGGCAGATTCCTATGGGATCCTTGATTGATTTTTGTTCCTTTCTGAGTGCCCATGGCCCTCACAGGAATATTCCCTATCTTACCTCTGTTGCTTCAGAATGGATGAATGTGTGGATAGTGTTTTTCTGGTGAATACAGTTTTTACTTTTATATCTTTTTCATTTTTCAGTTCTTGAAAAATGGTGCTAATATACTATTTTTGTGGCATTGCTGTATTTCTTAAAAATACTTTGTTGAACTTTCCCCCTTCTAATTCTGATGAATTAAAAAAACACCCTATACTTTGGATAGTGAAAGAAAAAATATTTTCTGTCAATGGTTTTTAATGTAAATAACTTCTTATTTTCCTAGATCCTCTTTATACATATTATCAGTTCTACAAAACACTATCCAAAAGCAAAACCCCCAAATGTCCCCATATTCAACTTATTCCTTTATATGTAGAATTAGTTGCTTTTTACCTGATTCTTTACTTTTGATTCTGTGATATGCAACCAATCCACCGTTTATAATAATACCCAGAGGTAGAAGCCGATACTACTGCTGAATGTTCTCCATGCATGACCCAGACATATCCCAGTCATTCACCATATTTATAAAGTCTTCCTCCTAAATATCTCTCAAATACAACATTTCCTTTCTCTCTCTCTTTCCCCCCCTCTCTTGGCATCATGGTGTAGTAAT
Organism: Myotis daubentonii; assembly: GCF_963259705.1. Taxonomy (NCBI): domain Eukaryota; kingdom Metazoa; phylum Chordata; class Mammalia; order Chiroptera; family Vespertilionidae; genus Myotis; species Myotis daubentonii. Next base: position 126,350,582 of record NC_081861.1, on the reverse strand, counting down.
GAAAAGAACAAAGGTTTGGAACCAGAGTCCTGAGCTTAGTCTCAGCTCTAACACTGTGACCTGGGGTGAGTTTGTCAAGCTCTCTGATCTCAATTTTATATCTATAAAATGGGGATAATAGTGTCTACCTCATAGTGTTTTGTGATAACTAAATGTGATAATAGTTGCAAAGTACCCTCTTATACCCTTATCCCCTGTCTCCAAAATTGTTTCATTGAACTCCAATCAAGACTGTTGCTCTGTTAATTTCTTTTAGTGCAGATCTCTCGTTATGGCTTTCAAGACCCTTCAAATCTTGGCGTCTGTTTTTGTTTTCTATTGTTGAAAACTTAGTCGCTTAAAACAACCTTTTTATTATTTCTCACAATTCTGTGGTTTGTGTGGTTCTGCTGTGTTCTCTTGGGGTCTCTCAAGTCAGATAGCAACTGGGGCTGTTATATCTAAGATGAATGAACCCATGTGTCTGGCACCTTGTCTTGGACAGCTGTACTAGGACTCAAGGATCTCTGTATCTTGGTGTGGATCTCTTTTGGTTCATCTTGTTTTGCATATTGATTTCCTTCACCAGGTTAGGGACGTTTTCAGTCATTATTTCTTCAAATTGTTTTTCAATTCCTGGATCTCTCAATTCTCTTTCTGGTACCCCTATGTTGTGAATAGTGTTAAGCTTGGTGTTGTCACAGAGGTCCCTTAAACTATCCTCAATTTTTGAGTTTTTTCTTTATTTTATTCCAATGAGATGTTTTCCTTTACCTTGCCTTCCAAAGTGGTGATTTGATTCTATGCTTCATCTGATTTGCTGCTGATTGCATCCAATGTATTCTTCATTTCAGTTATTGTCTTCTTCATTTCTGACTCGTTCTTTTTTAATGGTTTCTATTTCTTTGCGTGAATTCTCACTGAGTTCATCTATTCTTCCCCTAGAATCATTGATCTTCCTTATAACCAGTGTTGTTTTATTAAAATATATTTTTATTGATTTTAGAGAGGAAGGGAGAGGGAGAGGGAGATAGAAACATTAATGATGAGAATCATTGATTGGTTGCCTCCTGCAAGCCCACACTGGGGATTGAGCCCACAACCTGAGCATATACAATGACTGGGAATCAAACCATGACCTCCTGGTTCATAGCTCCACCAACGCTCAATCACTGAGCCATGCTGGTTGGGCATAACCAGTGTTTTGAACTCTGTGCCTTGTAGATTGCTTGCCTCCATTTCATTTAGTTCTTTGTTCTGGAGTTTTGTCCTTTTCTCTCATTTGGGACATGTCTCTTTGGCTCCTAATTTTGTCTGCCTCCCTGTGTTTGCTCCTATATATTAGGTAGATCTGCTTTGTCTCGCAATCTTGTCATAGTGGCTTTATGTAGTGGGTATCCAATGAGTCTCAGTGGCAGATGAGCTGGGTGCTCTAGGGGTGTTTCTTGTGTGCGTTGTGTGTGTCCTCCTGTTGTAGTTGAATCTTGATTTCTGTTGGTGCAATTGACCCGCAGATTGACTGCTGTGAGGACTGGCCATGACTACAGTGGATGAACTATTGTACCCGGGCTGACCCCATGGAGTGGAATTCACTTTAGCAAGACTCTGGTACCTGACAATTCCACCCTTTTGTTGTGTAATTTGTGGAGCTAATTGGGTGGTGCTCTGGTGTGGTCTGAAGCAGGCACTGGGTGTGTTGATAAAAACCTTTCAGTCCAGGGTAATGAAAGAGATGGACCATATCTTAAGTGTATTCCATTGACAGATTCTTTCTATAGGTTAGCTCATTTAATTCTCACAACAATCCTATGGGGAAGCATGCATTATACCCATTCTAAAGATAAGGCAACAATTTCAGAGAAGGATAAGTAACTTATCCAAAGTCTTATAGCAAGTAAGTGACAGAGCTTGGATTGGAGTCCAAGTTCATTCATTCTCAATGTTCTTGTTCTTTTCAAGATACAAAGACTCTTTCTCACAAAGGCACCTTCCAGGCAAAAGTCCAGTGCAAAACAGTGCCTTATAAAAGACTGGGAAATATGGGAGGCAAAGTTTAGTTCTTTATTAGCCAGATTCTGAGGGTCCTTCTTACCAGTTCTCTTATTCTGATTTTTTTCTTTGTCTTAATTCATTTTCTCTTCTAACTCAAAGCAAGAAGTAGTAAAACAGTGGGAGAATTGCCAATATTGGTGATAGAACCATTCCAAGTTCTTATTTTTATCTTTAAGCTCTTCCCTGGATTAGCCATATCTTTGCCTTAATTCTCCAATTAATTTTCCAATTTTACAGTGGAAAACTGACATAAGTGGTATAAAAACCCTTGGCTATAAACTAAGCTGTAAGAAGTGATACATGCTGAATTTCCAAACCTTGGAGTTTAAAAACAATAATTAAAATAACTATAGTTTAGATGAGTGAGAGTTTGGGATGGCTACAATAAATAGAATTACACTGTTCAAAAGGGATTTAGAAAGGTATTAGGAGGTAGCATTGCAAGAGTTGACACAAGAAGAGGTCAAGATATATATAGTGATTTTAGTTCTTTTTGGAGGTCAAGGTGAGATTATTTTCCAGTACCATCAAAGGGAACATGAGAAGTGGTCTTAGAGATAAAATAAATGTGAGAATTGCAAGACATGGATCATTCCAAGATTGCTGGTTTCGGAGCCTTTGGGGATAAAAGGAATTAAAACTGGTTACACTTAAACTCCATCCTGCATATTGTGCTGAAGCAGAAAAGGCTGTCAAGGTCAGGCAGGTCATCTGATAAGAGACCAAAGTATGTGCCAAGAGGTGTGCTTAAGTCGTGTTATCATAGCCAGACTCACATTCTTAGTTGCTGTTCATAGTGATAAATCTAAGCATAAAGTTAGCAAAGAACCAAATGAATTCTTGCTCATAAGGGTGGGCAGAATGTCCAGAAACTTTAAAGAATGTCAAAGGCATAATGCATTTCATTACCATTGCTATTTATAATGGCTAGCACTTGCATTTCATAGCACCATTGGTTCATTCTTTCCTCTTACCTCCTTCCTGCCTCAGATTTTTTTTTTCTTTTTCTCTTATGTAACAAAAGAACAAAACATGTCTAATGGCAAATTTGCCTCCAAAGGCTCAAAAGAGGATGTGATCTGAAGGTGACCCCGGGGAAGGGGAAGGTAGGTTCCTCTGATGTTTGTTGGCATGATTGCTCATCCAACCTCTCTCCTTAACCCTGCCCCTCCAATATGTAGAAAATTCCATATTTATTTCACTCTTTGAATGGCAGTGTCCCCTCTCCATGTGCCTCCTTTTTTGTCACCTGGTTGCCTTTGACTCTAGTTGGAAGATTTATAGTTAGAAAGGATGACCTTTTCTCTTTCTTTTAAAAACACATCTTTCTGATCCTTCTTAACCTGATAGGGAGAATCAGTAATGGCATGACGTGGAGAAAATCAATTAGGGGTGGATGTTTGAGGAGTTAGAATTGGCTCCTTGAAGGTTATTATAGTATGGTAAGAGTCTTGAGAGACATGCTAAAGGTAGATCTATTGTTAATTGATCTGTCAATCATCGAATTAAACTGTAAACTCCATAAAGGCAGGACTCATATCCATCTTCTCTTTTGCAAAAATTACCTATCTTACAGCAAAATTCCTGCACTTAATAGGTGCTCAATAGTTATTTAGTGAATGAATAAAGATTTTCAGTCATCACCACTAGACACAATTACAACATTTTAGACCAGTAGCCGGCAAACTGCGACTCGGCAGACCACGGCTCATGAGCCACATGTGGCTCTTTGGCCCCTTGAATGTGGCTCTTCCACAAAATACCAGCTCTTCCACAAAACACCGACTTCTGCGCATGGGCCACGAAGTTTCAATCACACTGTCCGTGCGCACCTGCACGTGGTATTTTGTGGAAGAGCCACACACAAGGGACCAAAGAGCCACATGTGGCTCACGAGCCATGGTTTGCCAACCATGGTTTTAGACCATTGAGGATGGCCAATTCTATATTCACCTTACATTAGAGTCTAGCTCTGTATATGTCATGCACTTTCTTGTATTATTGTCATGTATCACTCTCACCTGCTATATTTTAAGCTTTTGAAGGGAGGGATATTAAATAGATACCATCAGCCTCAAGTCTCAATTCCTAGCATAGTAGGCTGTAGGTAATAGGACATTAACACGTTTTATAAATGAATTATATTACTTTTATCATAATAATACCACTTCAAAGGGAAACTTTCCAACATTTCAAAGTGATATTCTGAGATTTTTGGATCAGACTTTAAGAAATTGGCCTCTAATGATTACCTTGAGCTGATATTTATTACAACTCTCCAGTGCAAACTAAAAATTCTAGCCTGATAGTGATGATGACTGGTTTATTGGCGTCTTACTTGAACAAATGTAGGTTAAATTTTGAAAGGATGTACTATGGTAATAAAACCGGCAGATCAGTTTTTGATGGTCTAAAGCTTCCACAGTTGGTGAATTATTTGCAAGCATATTGGAGAGATAGGATGATTCTTTTTCTTTTTAAGGAAGGAATTTAAATCACATCTCTCCCTGGTGCAGACATGGATGGCCATTTCCAGAGGGGGTATATTAGGACCTACTGGGTACATGATGTTTTCTGCTTATTGATGGCTTCTATAAATATATCTTGTAAATTATTGCACAAGAGGAATGACACAAGTTGGGCTTGTGTCAAATAATAGAAGTCAAAACATAGGGCAGATGTATATACCATTCTCCTGCCTGATTTTATCAGAGGTCAAGAATTACAGATTACTAATAATGAAGGGGGCCTAGAGATTATTGCATTAAGAAAAAGCCTCATCAGAGTGAAGGGTCCTGATTTTTTTAAAATATATTTTTATTGATTTCAGAGAAGGGGGGAGAGAGAGAGAGAGGGAGAGAAACATCACTGATGAGAGAGAATCATTGATTGGCTGCCTCCTGCACGACCCCTACTGGGGATCGAGCCCATAACCCAGGCATGTGCCCTTGACTGGAATTGAACCCAGGACCCTTCAGTCCACAGGCTGATAATCTATCCACTAAGCAAACCAGCTGGGGCAAGGGCCCTGATTTTGAAGTCAGATAACTTGGGTTCCAGTCCTGGATCTACCACTTACTGCCCATATGACCTCATTCAAGTTACTTAACCACCTGTACTTCAGTTTTCTTCTCTGTAAAATCTACACTAATAAAAGACAAACATGCAAATTGACCATACCTTCGCTATGCCTTAAGCCATGCCCACCAGCCAATCAGAGTGACTATATGCAAATTAACCCAACCAAGATGGCGGCCGGCAGCCATGGAGATGGAGTGAGCAGGAGGCTTGGTTGCCCCAATGATGGAGGAAGCCAACTTCCCGCCTGTGGTGGCCTGCTCTGAGCTCCACTCAAAGCAAGGAAGTTTCAATTATAGAAGGTAAATAAACACCAGATACCTGCTTTCAGCCAGCCGTGGCCACGGAGCTGGAGCGAGCAGGAGGCTTTCCCTCCCAACTGCCCTGGCTGGCTCTGAGCTCCACTCAGGCAACAAAGTTTTGATCATAGAAGGTAAATAAATCCCAGAATAAAAAAAAAAAAAAGGAAAAAAGGAGAGGCTGGGAGATTCCGTCACCGGGGCGGGAGGAGGGGGCTTGGCCAGCCTGAAAAATGGCCCTCAGCCCCTCACCCAGACTGGCCAGGCACCCCAGTGGGGACACCCCACCTTAAAGGGGGTGTGGCCAGCCTGGAAACAGCCATCAGCCCCTCACCCAGTCTGGCCAAACCTCCATGGGGTGAGGGTCCCCACTGCGGGGGCTTAACCCTGCAAACAGCCATCAGCCCCTCACCCAGGCTGGCCAGGCACCTCAGCGGGGCCCCCACCCTGATCCGGGACACCCTTCAGGGCAAACCAGCCGGCCCCCACCCGTGCACCAGGCTTCTATCCTATATAATAAAAGGGTAATATGCAAACTGACCCTAACAGCAGAACGACTGGGAATGACTGGTCACTATGACACACTGACCACCAGGGGGCAGACGCTCAATTCAGGAGCTGCCCCTTGGTGGTCAGTGAGCTCCCACAGGGGGAGCTCTGCTCAGCCACAAGGCAGGCTGATGGCTGCCAGTACAACGGTGGTGGTAGGAGCCTCTCCCGCCTCCTCAGCAGTGCTAAGGATGTCCAACTGCAGCTTAGGTCTGCTCCCCGCTGGCAAGTGGAATCCCCTGAGGGCTCCCGGGCTGCCAGAGGGATGTCTGATTGCCAGCTTAGGCCCAATTCCCCGGGGAGCGGGCCTAAGCCAGCAGGTGGTCATCCCCCGAGGGGTCCCAGACTGCGAGAGGGCACAGGCCAGGCTGAAGGACACCCCCCCCCAGTGCACAGATTTTTGTGCACCAGGCCTCTAGTGGAGATCATAATATTAGTCCTCATCTCATTGAGTGTCATGAGGGTTTTGTGAGTTAGTATCTGTAAAGCACTCAGAATGGCCTGTTACCTGGCATGTAATAAGGCCATATATATGTTTTCTATTATCATTAGCTTTACACCTCTATGTTTAAGAAACTGAGATCCAGAGTCATGAATCGTTGTATGTAAGGCCACAGAGTCTTGGCTAGAACCTAGCTTTGCTCATTCTGAATTCAGGGCTTTTTTTGTTTGTTTTTTACTCTGCCATGAACCCTTGCAAATGCAATGATTTAAATAAGCCCTGAGAAATTGGAATTTCATTTAATGCAATATTTTTTAAGGTTATAGCCAAAAATAGCCAGCATTGCTTATGACTAGTTCCAAGAAGTACAAATTAATCCTTTGGCCTTAAGCATCGTTACAAATATGTTGGTGTCCCACCCATCTATCCTCCACTCACTGGACCAGTACATGCTATTAACATCCTTCTAATAGGCATCTGTGACATTTTGCTTATGGGCTTTCTCCTGATCTTTGCATGTGAAGGATAAAAATCTCCAGGAGTTAATTCCCCCTTGGGGACAGTCCCCCCACCAGTGATGGAAAGGGTGTAAAGAATAAATGCTCCAGCTGCTTTTGCCTCAGGTGAGATAATGCACACACACACACACACACACACACACACACACACACACACACACTGGAACTTACTCTCTCCGGTCTCTCTGTTAGAATTCTCCAGCAGGATTGAGCCTCAAGAGCTCACAAGATTCCTCTAATATTTCTTCTATAGCCAAGATTTGGAATCATCCTAAGTGCCCATCAGCAGATGAGTGGATTAAAAAACTGTGGCACATCTACACAATGGAATACTACGCTGTGGTAAAAAAGAAGGAACTCTTACCATTTGCAACAGCATGGATGGAACTGGAGAGCATTTGCTAAGTGAAATAAGTCAGTCAGAGAAAGATAAATATCACATGATCTCACTCATTTGTGGATTATAATGAACAACATAAACCAATGAACAAAAACAGATCTAGAGACAGAGAAGCATTGATCAGATGCTCAAACCTCAGAGGGAAAGTAGGGGAGGGTTGGGGAAAGGGGGAAAGATCAATCAAAGGACTTGTATGCATGCATATAAGCTTAAGTGATGGACACAGACAACAGGGGCTGAGGGTGAGGGCAAGACTGGGGGGATGAGGGGACAATGGGGGGATAAAGACACATTTATAATACCTTGATCAATAACAATTTTAAAAAGAGCTCACAAGACACCCGCTCACAGGCAATACATCCTGAAGTGGCTGCTTTCTTCTCCCATCTCACTTCCCTTCTTCTCTATTGGTGTTTTCTGGGATCACCTCACAATAAAGTACTTGCATTCAAATCCTTGTCTCATGTTCTGTTTGATCCCATTGAATAATGACTAGAAATAAGCAAGAGGTCTAAGTACTCTATGGCTTGGGAAGAAATATATCCAAAGTATTTTTTGGTATTCTAGAAGATGCAAAAAAAAAAATGCTGGCTGTGAGGCCCATCATAAAAAAATAGAGATGTTTTTAGAGTACCTTTCCCTCCCCCACCCCCACACACATAACAAGCTGGGCCTATTTGGAACTATAAAGTTCTCAGAAACTTTTAAGCCTTGAAGGAAACTGGAAATGTTTGAACAAATAAAAATACTTACATGGCTTATATAATTTTAACACCCTTCACAGATCTAAAGTCACTTTGTTAATTTAGGAACATAAAATTGCATTATGTATAACTTGGTTGGCTCCTAAAACTATCATATTTGATATCTTGAGAGATGTGCAGGCCTGGAAAATTTGAGGAGCAAAAAGACGATTTTGAAATGGGATCTTGAAGTGCCATGATTAAATAGAATTCCATGTTATTCTATAAGCTGGGCAGGCATAGGCTGCTCGTTCAGGTGGTGTCATTTCCCCTATCCTGGAATTACTTTAAGAGGTTGGTTTTCAGGGAAATTTGGGAGCTAGATCTACTTGGGAATAGCTCTGATGTGTTCCATTGTAATACATTATCAAACTACAAAGAGTTGGCCCTTAATATACCCTATATGCCTCAGGCATCCCTTTACTCATGAATCCATCTATAATATGAGCTTAATGTAGAATAGAGAAAAGACAGCTATGTTGAGGTGCAGATGCTGGATAGTGTATAAAAACATACACTAGCGAAAAACCAGCCAGGGCTGGCCTCAGGACCACCTGCATTGAATAATGACTCCCTGCCCTGGTGCCCGCCAATCAATCAGCAGAGACCACAACCCTGAAAGGACACACCTGGAAAGCTGTTGCATATGCTATTAAGATCTTCCCCAGAGACCTGCCCTAAAATCTCTGCCCTTAAAACCCTTAGGGAGGAGAACCCAACTGTGCTCTCCCTTCTGGGAGCAAGCCCATGCATCCCATCTCCTGCCCCTCCTCTTCCCCCCCGCCCCAAACTTTACCACTAGCTTCCTCACTCCCAAACTCTTAGGGCCCTTCCTTAACCTTTATAACTTGTTTCCTAAGCCCATTTCTTCTAGGAATTACTTCTACCTCTGTGATCTACCAAATAAATGTTCTCTTGTAAACACACACACACACCACCACCACCACCACCAACAACAACAACAACAAACCCATACACTAGCTAAGGGACTTGGATTCTCACAGGAGCATCACAGAGTTGGGTGTACACAACCACATCACTTTGAAAAATCATGTAACTACATAAATCAATTAGTAAATGATAATCCTCTGGATATAGGGATTGGTTTGCATGTAGCTTTTTTAGCTCAAAGATTGGGGTTTTTGTTGAATGGTTGGATGTAAATTGCCACGTGAAACCACTGTCTGAAATCAGCCTTTAAAAGAGGGTAGGCAATCTCCCTCAGGGCACCTGAACCAAGTGCGGGGTCCAGAGCAGACAGCTGCTCCCTGTGTCAGAGGTTACATCAGTGGATGCTGGGCATTTCCAGGGACCAGGGCATGCTGAACGACATCATCTGAGAGGGTGCTGGTGAGCTGGTACCACTGGATGCTTCGGTGCCAGTGAAATATTCTGGGTACCTTGAGCACATGGACAAGCCTTTTTTGTTGCTGTTGTTAATCCTCACCCGAGGATATTTTTCCCATTGATTTTTAGAGAGAGAGGAAGGGAGGCGGAGAGACAGAGAAAGAAGCATTGATGTGAGAGAGAAACATCGCTAGGTTGCCTCCCGCACATGCCCAGACCAGGACCGGGGATTGAGCCTGCAACCAAGGTACATGCCCTAGACCGGAATCGAATCTGGGATCCTTCAGTCCATGGGCCAACACTCTATCCACTGAGCCAAACCAGCTAGGGCAGTGGTTCTCAACCTTGGCTGCACATTAGAATCCCCTGGGAAATCTTTTTAAAATCCAGATCAGGATTTTAAAAAGATTTCCCAGGGGATTGTAATGTGCAGCCAAGGTTGAGAACCACTGAGCTAGGGCATAGACAAGCCTTTTGATTCTAATTGTTTTAGGGAAACTCCTGGGCTCATGAAGCTTGGAGAGGATATTCCACTTTGGGGTATGGAGCTGAGCCTTCTGAGCATGCGAAGGGGAGGGCTGGCCAGGTTTCTGTTCAAACCAACCTATGCTTATGAAACACTGGGCAACCTACCCTTGATCCCCAAAACTCCACCATCCGATTCCAGACTGAGCTACTTGACTTCCTGGATTGTATTGAATCAGACAAGTTTTGTGCCCTGTCAGCTGAGGAATAAGATCAATTTTTACTTCTGAAGGTCCTAAAAGTGGCAGCTACTGAACGGAGTTTGGCAAGTAGTTTTTCTGCCAAAATCATTTCTATGATGCCAAAGTGAGAGATAAATGGGCCTTATTGTTTCTCCACTGGCAAGCAGCACCCGCTGAAGAAGCTGCCAAGCTTCTCGTGCTCTGTAACCTCTCCTTTAACTACCTGTGGCTGGACCCACCCGTGCCCTTCACTGTGGAGTTCAGGCTCTGATCATTGACCCAAAAAATGCCAAAGCCCTCTTCCAGTTCGGACAGGCCTGTCTCCTCATGACCACCAGAAGGCCCTGGCTTTTCTAGTTGGAGCCGAGTAGGAACAGCCCTTCAAACATGACGTCAATAATGAGCTGAAGAAACTGGCCAGCTGTTACAGGGACTTCACAGATAAAGAGAAAGAAACGTGCCATTGAATGTTTGCTCGTTGTGATAATGACTCCACAGTAAGAGAAAATGAAAGATTCTTCAACTAACTACAAGCAAGAGAGGTGAGGCTGCTGGAGTTGTCCATCAGGATGGGTGGGGAGTGGGGGGTGTCTTTTTAGAAAGAAAGAGCCCCCCGGGGCACACTGTGTTGCAGTGGCCTGCTTGGAGGAGGGGCTGAAATTCCCCAGCCCAAGGTATTGCCTCATCTCTGATGCTGCTGAGTCATGCTTTCCCAGGTACTGTTTTCTGCTTCACATTTTCATACACATAGTAGGGGAACGTGTCACTACTGAAAAGTAGAAAAATGCTATTTTTAAGGCAATTTCTTGTGTGTGTGTTTTTTAATGGACTTAGTCCTTGGCTTTTCTTCCAGTCCTAACCCCCCTTCCAGCTGGCTATATACAATAGAGGTTGCTGTGTGCATTTTATAAGATTCTCTGTTTTGAAGAGGGTTATGGTAATTATGCTACAAATACTTTTGTTGTAAATAAATAAAACACTTCCTTGTCCTTGCAAAAAAAAAAAAAAAAAAGAGGGTAGGCAAAGCTAAAAGAATTGCTTAGAATTTAGGAGAGATATGGAGTCAGAGGAATGATCAAATTATGCCTGAAACTGACACTATATATGGACTTCTCATTTTTTTCTTTCTTTATTGATTAAGGTATTACATATGTGTCCTTATCCCCCATTCTCCCTCACTCATGTCCTTGCCTTCACCCCCCCCTCCGGTATCTGTGTCCATTGGTTATGCTTATATGCATGTATACAAGCCCTTTGGTTGATCTCTCCCTCTTCCCCCCACCCTCCCCTGCCTTCCCTCTGAGGTTTGAGCATCTGATCGATGCTTCTCTGTCTCTGGATCTGTTTTTGTTCATCAGTATATGTTGTTCATTATAATCCACAAATGAGTGAGATCATGTGATATTTATCTTTCTCTGACTTATTTCATGTAGCATAATGCTCTCCAGGTCCATCCATGCTATTGCAAATGGTAAGAATTCCTTTTTACAGCAGCATAGTATTCCATTGTGTAGATGTACCACAGTTGTTGTTTTTTAATCCACTCATCTGCTGATGGGCACTTAGGCTGTTTTCAGATATTAGCTATTGTAAATTGTGCTGCTATGAACATAGGGGTGCATATATCCTTTCTGATTGCTGTTTCTAGTTTCTTGGGATATAGTCCTAGAAGTGGGATCACTGGGTCAAATGGGAGCTGCAAGAGCTGAGAAATCCTCTTTAGTGTTTTAGCCTTCTTATACTATGAGGAATTCTATTTCTTACACCAGAAGGCATTTTATGGACACAATTAGGCATACCAGGAATGTGACTACCAGAACTTAATCTTTGGACATAATAAAAATTTTGCTTTATAATCTATAAGCTGTATGCTCAGGCCCTGTTTTATAGACTTTTCATGAGTGGATGTTAAATATGGCTGAAAAATCTGATCATTATCAGGGATTTAGCAGAGAACAAATTTCAGGGTCTTCTCCAAGAGGAAGTTCAGTATAAATATCATAGAGGAGGCTATTGTCTAACAATCAGTAATAATTTGTTATTTTGCATGCACATCCCACAAAACTAACTGGCTACATTCCAATTTGAATAAGCAAATTAGAGTAAACAATTCCACCTGGCTTAGATACCTATTTTATTTGTGCAATTGGCCATTCACTTGGCATGTAGTATTAAGTGTTCAACAGCTGGTGCTCTCCCATCCATGGGGCCTTTCTTTTCCAAAGATAATTACTCTAGAGAGTGACAAAGAGCTGGGATCTGAGCTGGGATTATTTAAAACCAAGGATGTACTAAATTCTTATGCGGTCACTATTTTAAATGATGGGAACTCATAAAATGGAAATCTTTTCTATTTTAAACAAATTGTAAACATTTTTCTCTAAGAGTGAGGAACATAATTTAATACATTTTCCTTTTGATATTGACTTAAGAAAGCATTTAAACTTATTGAGCCTGACCTTGTGCCCATTATGGAGAATTTTCTCTTGTTAAGATGTTAGCAATTTATAGAACACTAAACAAATTTGAAACATTGGCCATATGCATTATTTTTTACTTATGAAGTATTTTTCATTCTATCAGGCTTTCTGCCCCAATACACACATGGAAAACATGTACACATTCTCTTTGTCTCCGCTTATGGTTATTCCTCTAGGAAGTCTTTAACCACCAACACCCACCCACCCAGTAAAAATTATAGACATACCATTCTGTACTTGACCATCATAGCATTTATCATACGCTGTTGTGTCTATTTACTTGTCTTTATCCTCAACTGTGGTGGGCAAACTTTAAGGTGGCCTCCATGATCCCATCTCCTGGTGTTTACAATTTTGAATAATTTTCTCCCCTCAATTTTGGAATCTGTTACTTACTTCTAGCCTATGGAATATGGCAAACATGTTGGGATGCCATTCTCATGATGAGGGTGGAGAAAAACTAAGTTTACAATTGTGAGTAGGCAAAACAGAGTTTATTCTTGTATTATTATTTATTATATTGTTTTCCATATGAACAACTGTAAATCTACTTTCCCCCACTCTGTATAAACTCTGTCTTGCCAATAGGATTACTCTGAAGATTCTCTTTGGTAGCTTTGAAGAAGCTAGCTGCAAGGAAATAAATTTTGTCAGTGATCTGGGTTAGCTTGGAAGTTCTGTCCTTGTTCCTATTTTATAGGTAGGAATTTGAATTTAGAGATGTTAAGTTTCTTTTCTTTAGGTGGAACCAGGATCTCTGAGTCCCCAGCATACAGTGCATGGCCTAGCACATAATAGGTATCCAAATGATGCCTCTCAAATCAGTATGTGAGGCCCAGGCTGGTACCACCCAGAGAAAATGTCTCAATTTGAGCACTTCTGAATCCACCCAGGCTTTCTAAAGCAATCCTCTTCATGTGGAGGATTAGAATAGGAAGCCTAACTCCAGTTGTGTAGCTTGAAGCACATTCCTTTGAGGTCTGATGACCATATCCTTCAATATTTAAAATCTTTAAAAACATGAGAGAGAACAGCCTTAGAATTCTCACCGGTAGGAATTATGTCTGTGCTCTATCTCCAGTTAAAGATTTTCTGGGGAATGCTTATTTTTCTCTAGGAGATGACCAGCTCATCTGAGTGGAAAGGCAGGGCACTGTTCTGTGGTTGAGTGACCACACTGTGTTCTTCATGGTTTGCTTGGCATTGTTGGTGAAGACAAGAGTGGTGGAAAGATGAGTGGGTGGCACACTTTGCAATTAGGCCTCGAGCTCTAATAGCAATTGCTCAGCCTTCATCTTTTATAATTGCCTCTTTTCCTTAAGATCCGAGTATGATTTTTTTTAAGTTAATGGGTACCATGAACAATTTAATCCTCTGGAAATGTCCATTGAGATTTGTCTATTGCTTGAAATATTTTTATGACATATTTTTATAAAATGGAGTACTTTAAAAATATTAAATTCCTTCCTTCTTTTCCTCCTTCCTCTCCCTAATCAGCTCTCACATTTTCCTTCTCCAGTAATTTATTGAGCACCTACTAGGTGCTAGAGTTAAAAGGTTATTCAGGTCTGACAACATCCCAACTCTCATAGAGTCTATATATATGTAATTTATAGTATATGCACAGCTATGCATGTGTATGTGAGGTGGTAGATGTTTACAGGAATAAACAGGCAAATAAATAATAAATAAAAATATCCATTTTAAATATTATGATGAAGAGAAAATAGTTTGATATGCTAGACAGGGATTAGTGGGTGAATTCCTTAGGTTGGGTGAACAGAAAAGGTCTTTACATGAGGTTTTAAGCTGGGATAAGAAAGATCCAGCCATGCAAAGATCTGGTAGAAGAGAATTCCTGGCAGAGGGAATAATTAATGCAAAGCTTCTGAGGTGCCAGTGAGCTTGGTTGGTTTTAGGAACATCTGTGAAGTCACTGACTTCTGTGGTGGGAGAGAGGAAGTGGGTTGGGGGACAAGGTTATAGATATGGGCAAGGACTAAATCAGATAGGGCCTTGTAAGCCATGGCAAAGAGTTGATAATTTATTCTAAATACAATGGATAGTAATTATTTTAGGCAGATAAATAACAATGATTTGATTCACTCATATAAAAAGATTACTGGCTGGTAGATTTAAATGTTTATTAATCTTTTTTGTTATATTAATCTTTTTCTTTTGTTCAAAGTTCTGCAATATTTCATATTTTTAAGATAATTCTTATTACTCTATTTAAATGTAATTGTTAGAGGACAGTAGTAGAGGTAGGAAAATGATTTAGAAGGCTTCTGTATAATTTTAGGTGATAGATTACTGTGGCTAGAACTAGGGTGGTAGCAGGGGTGAGGAAGAGAAGTAGAAAAATTCAGGATGTATTTTGAAGGTAGAGTTGATAAAACTTGATGATGGATTGAATATGAAGCATGAGGGAGAAAAATAGGAATCAAAGATATGTTTTGATTGAGCAATTGATTTAGAGGGTGGTTCCATTTCCTAAGATAAAGAAAACTGGCAGAAGCATAGGTTTTGGTAATGTAAGGGTAATCAAAAGTTCTCTGGTGGCCATTTTAAGCATGAGATTTTTATCAGATCTTCAAGTAGAGATGTCAGGACTAGATACAATAGGCTGAAGAAGGAGATCTTGAATTATAAGCTTGTCAGTGGTCTTTAAGGCCATGGATGGAATGAGATCACCAGGTAGAGTTCAGATAGAGAAGAGAGAGGGACCCAGGAGTGAGCCATAGAACACTCCAATATAGAAGCCAAAGTGAAGAGGAGAAATCAGCAGAGTAGATTGGCCAGTGAGGCAGAGGGACAATCAGGAGAGTATGAAGCTGAGAAAACCATGAGAAGAAAATATTTCCAGTGAGGTATAGTCAACTTTGTGTAAATCAGTAGTTTTTAAAAAAATTTTATGTCATCATGTCTTTTCTGGGATGTTGAGCCCTATGTGACACTTCTCAGAAAAACATCTTTAAATGCACAAAACAAAATACATTGCCTTACAAAGGAAACCAATTATGTTGAAGTGGAGTTGTCAAAAAATTAAAAAACAAATTTGATAGTAATATGTGTTTTTATTAACATTGTCTATAACTAGATCTAGTGGTGAGTTAAAATGTGTTGTAATCTCTAAGTAGTTATGAGCAGAGATGATATTTTGAGATATCTGAGACATATTCAGTATAATATGTAAGAAGTAATATGAAGATGCAATTTATATAAGATGTAATATGAGAATATCTGTGATTTCATGACAGTCACAGGTACTGCTAATACTACTGTGGTTTGTTAACTATTTTAAAACTCAAGTAAATGCTAAATTTAAGTTAGTGATTAGTGAAAATACATTTTTATTCCATGCAAATTCATAGACTCTCTTATTTAAAAACCAGTGGTCTGATGTTAATGAATAGATCTTCAGAAATGACATTCAGTGATATGGATTCTTTTAAATAGTGACTTATTTTGCTATACTTGTTTAATCGTGAGCAATACCCTTACACTTTTCAATGTTTTATCTTACTCTTGAGAAAACTATATTAGAAGGGCAGAGGAGCAATGAGAGAGGAAGTGGGTGGAGTGGTGAAGGGATGCTGAATATTCTTTTCTCTAGTTACTTATGTTGAAGAGCATTAATATTCATAAAGATGTCTAATATTAAAACAGATTTGGAATTGAATTCATTAGGGCAGCAGACGTTTAAATCTGCCTCTACTCCCATTATTTGATATTCAGAATACTTTATAGGGAAGGATAGACATTTGTATAAAAAGTTCTCCTTTTGTCCTCTTCTTTTTATTGCCCCCTTTGAGGTCCTAGAATATCTATTATATTCTTCTTTCCCTCTAATGACATACTGATATACAAAATATAGGTTGCTTGGAGCCTTTAAAATACAATGCCCAATTTGTGAATGTGCTGTTAATTTTGGAATTTCCAAGGGTGGCGCTCAAAAATGTTTGGCTGCTGGATAGAAATAGTTTTCTTACTCCCCTGCCTTACCAGGTACTTCCTCAGTAATGTAGTATTCTGAAGTTTAAACATTTATACCTGTATCCAACACATCACCAATTCCATGATGAACATTTCTTTGTATTCATTTTGCTGCATTATACTATATTGCAGTGGTTGGCAAAGTATGGCTTGGGGATTGTTTTTATATAGCCAGCCAGCTAAGAATGTTTTTATTTATTTTTTAAAGGGTTGTAAAAATCAAAGAAAAACACACAAAAATATGCAACTAGAACCTTATGTGGCCTTCAAAACTTAAACTATTTTCTATTTGTCCCTTTACAGAAAAAGTTTGGTGATCTCTGCACAGTGGCTTGTGTGTGCACACATCTACACACATGTATGCCTAGGAAACTTTCTTGGCCCTCTTCTGCATATAAAAGAGTTTGTCCCCTTGACTATCAGGGTGGACAAATGATCAAACTTGGCTAATTCTAGTATGTCATCGCCCTAACAACTAGGATTGGTCAAAGAGGCCCTACGTGTCCTACCTGTAGAACAGATATGTAGATGCAGAGAAGAGTCCCTTCTTTGTCTTTCTCTGGGGTTGCTAAGCTGAGATGGGCTAAGGCTGGTCATGCTGGTGGACATCATGGAGAAAATTCAAATGTGAACAGCTCTTCTAAAAGTTCTGCAAGAAACCTGACTTTTTTTTTTTTTTTTTTTTTTTTGCTTAATTGGAAAGCTGTAGTAATAATGTATATAGCTACCGATTACTGAGCACTCTCACTGCTCTAAGCATAGGGCTGGTAGTTTACAACATTATGAAGTGTGTATTATTAGTGCCACATCATAGACTGGGGAACAAAACTCAGAGTGTTTAAGTAATTTAGATCTCACAGCTAAGTCAGTGGCAAAACTAAGATATTATCCACATTCTCTGTGACTCCAAAGTTCACATAAATCCCATGACCACCATAAAATTTAAGTGACAAAATAAGACCTTATCACACTCTTCCCTCAGAACATAGCAAAATAACAGTCAATAGCCATTTCTTCATTGGCATTTTAGAGTTTAAATGGAGCAACATTATTTTCTCATTTCATATACTAGTAAATATAAAAATTTCAAATATATGTTAATAACTTGACTGCGATTGCTTTGGGAACTCACTTTGCCCCATTATTTGGCTGAGAAATACATGCATTTGAAAATGTAGAAGTGATTTCTAATGAGCTGTCTGAGCTCAGATTCTCTAGAGTGTGTGGCAAGGATTAAGTGCTAATACTTTACTGGGGAGGTACAAGTCCAGGGCAGTGAAAGTGAGGACAAAGGAGGTAACGCAGGGAGGAAGGGAAGCAATGCAAGATGATGTGTGGCAGGATTTCACAACGAGCCCCAAAGAGACAAAACTGATCACTTAGCAGATGTGTCCACTTAGTCAGGATATCTGCGGATGCATGTGTACAAGCTGTGTGGATAAATTGTGCCTCCAAACAGTTCACAGGAGGGAAGATGGAGAGAGAATTTATGTGCTAGGCTCCCTCCCATCTCCTGTTTCCTGTTGGATAGGGTTTGCCCCGAAGAGAGTGAATTCTCCCACACTTCTAGGTTGTATCATCATGATCCTTTGTTATCTAAGAGGATGCTCTTTCTCATGCCCTGTGGAGCGGTGTTCCTTCCTAATTCAGTGTAGGAGTCAGAAACCAGGCAAATGGCTGGTCACCGGGCTGCATGGCAGAGGCGCTAGGGCAATGCATCCAGCATTTCTGAGGCACGTAATTGATTGATCCCAGATGGTGGAACTACACAGCTTTGAGGGGAGTTGATGGGGCATGGAAGTGGCTGAGGCAGAGCAAGCAGCTGGGAACCCAAGTGGTGATGGTACAGAGAGACTCTGAGTTTGCACAAAACTGTGATGTCATATAACCATTGAATAACCACTAGAAATCGCACATTTTCAAGTTCTGATATATTATGTCAAAAGATCATGAACACCCTAGGGAAATGAGTGCTAGCTCATTTTGCATATGTAATACGATAAGCAACTCAAATTTGGTCTTGATCAGCTATTAAAGGATTTTTCTTCAGTTCCAATAGAAACTTATCTAAGTCTGAACATTTGCTAAAGTTTAATTTAGGTTGATGCACTAGACATTTTTTCATTTTTAATGTGGTGAACTGTTATTATGAATATTAGATCTTTCATCATGGAAAAAACAGCTTCCAATTCTTGGAGACAGCCAGTGAATGGATATTTAAGTAGTGTTTCATCTATCAGTATAGATTGGATTCAGGGAAAATTATATATCCTAGTATAGATATAACCTCTCAACTGCTATCACATTGTATCACATTGGCTTGGTTCTTTGAAAAAGTCATCAACTGTTTCAAATTTAAAAAGTATATTCTCCCTCATAGTCTCAGAGGTGAAATCTGAAAAGCTAAACATTTACAAAGGCACAATTTGATCTTTCACATGAAAGAGTCTAATGTTGCTAATACAGTCAGGAATGCACCCCTATTGTTTTTATTTCCCCTTCTCTGAGCACTCTTCTAGCTCAGCTGTTGTGGGCATCCCTGATGCTCCCTGAGCAGGGATTTTAAATGAATCCACAACAGATTGTTCTCAGACTGAATTGTCTGCAACAAATCTGGGGAATTTTAGTGCACAGCACAAATGGTACTCCTTCAGGGTCATGAAAAGAAAATCCCCATAACTTAATTTTTAGAATATTTTTATTTCTCTTATAAATCAAGCTGGACCAAATTGGTTTAGGATTATTTTCCAAGAACATATGTTTTTGTGGACTTTTGGTCTATAGTCTTAATCATCCCTGCAGTCTGTCATTTATAGCAGTATTTTGCCCACTGTAAAAGCAGCCAGTGGTTAGCACCTTGCTGACTGAAAATTCACAGCCATTTGTCTATCTTCAAAGACTGTTAGGGTGGGACAAGGTGGGCAGAAGGCAAAGAGATGTAGTATGTGTTCCTGTCTTAAAATCACTCCATGTTGGACTTCAAAAATCTCCTTTAGATCTTTTTTTAAAGTTTGGGTTCTAAAGGAACGCAACAGTCTTCCACAAAGCACTGCCATTGCCTCCTCCTTCCATAAAATCTGACTTAGTGAACCCAAATGCTGGGAATTGCTTTGGCCTCGACTTAGAAGACAAAGAGGCCAGTGGCCAGGAAACAAATTGACATTAGGGATTTAGTTAATAAAACAATTCCAGGGAATGGTCCTGGGTCAGATCCATCAAGGCTGATTGTTCACATGTTTTTTTTTTTTCACCTCTCAACCTTCATCTGAAGCATAGTCACCTTTGCAATGAGGACTAGCGGATACTAAACCGCCTTCAGTTGATAAGGAGTAACGCGGATTTACTAATAGGGAAACCAGTTTTAAAAGTCTGAACTGCAAATGGTAAAATAGAGTGTTTTGGGGGGTAACTTTATTTTCTGCAAAAATTTCACTTCCAGGCCATTTTAGTTAATCAAAATCTTATTATGAGCATTAATAACTAGATGCTTTTTTTTGCAGTATTCTCCTTGTTAAAATTTTTCACTATTGACAGATGAGGTTAACTTTCTGGTCCGCAAAACATTACCAATATTCCTTTAAAGCAGAGTGTCGATGTCCAGCTGCCTTCAAGCTCTATTCAAAACATATTATCCTGATTTTAAGCCTCAAATTAGGGCCAATGCTGCCATTCGTGAAGGAGTGATGATGTTAGTCCCTACTTTCTAAAGGAAAAGTATGTGGGAGATGGGAAAAGGCAAAAGACATTGCTTATGTTTTGGAACACAAAATAAAGGAAGAATGAATTACCAGAGACTTCTTGCCTCAACTGTGGCAATTTGGCCCCACCATTTGATATTAACATTCATGAAGAGATATCTATAATCCTCTGGAGCCCAGGAGCAATATCCCTTCCCGTTCAGGTAATCCATCACTCTGAAGGGTGGGCAGATAATAGGAACGTATGTTTCATTTATCGCTCCCTGCCAGTAAAGGAAATGACAGTAATATTGAAACTCTTTAATATCTTGCTTGATGTCCAGGAGTGGGTAGATTATTTACCCAGGTTCCCATTCTGACCAGGGTTTGGTCAGCATCCATCTTTTCTGAGACGGAGAGCAAAAGAATGACAGTTTCCATTTGAGCTGTCTTGGGTTGGAATCTGTGTAGATCTGTGGTTATCAAGTGATATATGTGCATGAGGTGGAAGGGTAGGTAGATGGGGACCTAGGTTGTTCATCAGTGTCTCTGACATGGGAGTGCTGTGTATTTTGCAATATCACCACCACCACAGAAGTTGGAAAATATTCAAGTTTGAGCAGGCATTGTATTGGGGAAAAAATTTTTCCTCCATTGAGGTGCTAGTAATAAAACATGTGACATTCAGGAGTATCCTCCCTCTTTGCACCAAACAACTGATATGCTATGTTATAGACTAGAGAGAATGGTTTTTATTCAGCTACATGCTCAGAGACTAGCATTTTATGCATTGTAGGCCTTTGAATGTTGTTCCCTAAATGATTAATTATAGAGCCTCTAAATTATTATAGTTCTGGTCACATGATGAAACTTGCCAAGGTCCCTTTCTACCTCTTACTTTTTTTAAAAAATATATATTTTATTGATTTCAGAGAGAAAGGGGGAGGAAGAGAGAGGTAGAAACATCAATGATTGATTGGCTGCCTCCTGCAGGTTGGACCGAGCCCGCAACCCAGGCACGTGCCCTTGATCGGAATTGAACTTGGGAACCTTCTGTCCACAGGCCGATGCTCTATCCACTGAGCCAAACCGGCTAGGGCACTACCTCTTACTTTTATTTGCCTCTTTATTCTTTCCCATTCTCTGACTATAGTTGCATCAAACTTTTGGAAACTAGCCTTAACTATGTGGTTGTAGAAGCAAACCTTGGCAGATAAAGAAGTGGAGGCTCAGTGAGGTAAAGTGTCCTATCCAAGGTGACTCAGTGTCAGAAGATTCACCCAGAGTTCTGTCTACCTTCTTGGCACCATGATTCTTCTGTTTCCCTATACTGCTGCCAGAGGGTATTTATATGATTTGTACTAAAAAATATCATCTATGAATCAATTAAGGCATCTACTAAATGTGTATCAAAGATCTCTTTGTGTTATACTAAGCACTGAGGATTAGGTGAAGAAGATATGGTTTTCTTAAAGTTTGGAAAACCACCTTCTAGCTAGGGCATCATTACCAATAACTAAAACATACAGTAGTATCCTAAAGAGCTATAGCTCCACCGAATATGGAGCCTCTAATCACCTGTGGTGTCTGGGAGGCTTCACAGAGTGGGTAATTACATTTAAAATTGGCCTTGAAAAATAAATAGGAATTTTTGGTCAAATGAATCTTTGTGTTTAACTATTTGGTATGACCATGGGCAGGCTCATGAAATTTTCTAATTCTTAATTCCCTCTCTTTCAAGAGTAGAATGAAGATGCCATGAGATTTGCAAACACTTTGAAAACTTTCAGATGATATTCCAAGAAATATTTTTCAAATTATGGCTCCCTGAGATAGGAGATAAGGCCCAATACATTAGAAAAATAGGATGCACATATAATTTATAGGAAAACACCAGGCTTTGAGGTTATTGTTTGGAAAATTCATAGTCCCCAGTGTATCTAGTATTGGTAACATACAGATAGGCCTCTAAGCCATGGTCAGATAATTTCTGGGAAAATTGGCCAGCAATCAGGGGTAGATATCTACACTAGCACAAATGGTTAAAGGCATTCCTTATGAATAATTTCAGGCATCAGGTATAGGGGAAGGTGTTTGCTTTGGGCCTCACTCATAGAATGTGCATTTTCCAGTGTAAACTCAGAGCTGCCATTTTCACTTTCCTTTTATCATCCAGTAAGAAGCAGAAAATATCCCTGGGCCACATGAGTCAAGGATGTCATGGCTGGAAGTGTTATAATAATAGAAAAATACAAAGATGGTGGGTGCTGAAGTAGGCTGTTCTTGCAATCTCTATATAACAGAACATAATTTAAAAACTAACTTTTCATAAATCATGGTCAGTGTCCAAACTTATCCTTTTCATGATGTTTCATAGATCAAATAATAATAGAACATAGGGGACTTCTTTTCTTGTGCAAGCCTTGTAATAATGTTAATTTATTTATGATGAAGGACAAGACCTGTACCATTTAGCTATTGCTGCATAACAAACCACTCCAAAACATAATGGCTTAAAGCAACAGCTATTTATTACTGCTCATCAATATACAGGTTGTCTGGATAATTGTTATGAACTAAGCTATGCTCCATGGGACTTATTTATGCTTCTCTGGTCAGCTGTATGCCAGCTAAGAAAAAGTTGAGGTTATTTTGATGTGTATAAGGGGAGATTAAAAGAGATATATGTGCACCTTGGCCAGGTGGCTCAGTTGGTTGGAGCATCATTCTATGGACCAAAAGGTTGGGGATTTGATTCCTGGTCAGGGCACATACCTAGGTTCTGGTTGTGGTACATATGGGACATAACCAATCAATGTTTCTCTCTCACATCCATGTTTCTCTCTCCCTCTCATTCTCCCTTCCTCTCTCCAAAATCAATATATTCTTGAGTGAGAATTTTAAGAATTAAATAAAAGGATATATGTGCTAGGTTGTTGTTTTTTCCATTTTGAAGGGGAGCCAATTTCACTTTATATAAATCAGATGATAAAATGAGCGTGGTTAAATTTCTTATTAAAAGGAGATACAGTGGGGCCTTGACTTACGAGTTTAGTTCATTCCGTGACAGAGCTCGTAACTCAACAGTGAACGAGTGAGACACGTGATGCTGGGCTGATGTTGTGGCATTCACTGTGACGTTCGCTGCGCCAACTAGCGGTGGGGTATCTGAAACTGGCTCGTAACCAGAATTTTAGCTCGCAACTCAAAGCAAAAAATTGGCCGAGATACGGCTCGTATCTCGAAAAACTCGTTAGTCGGGACACTCGTAAGTCAAGGCCCCACAGAACTACTGAGCAGGCATTTTTGTTTGTTTACATAACCCATCAATGCACTAGATTACAGCTTGTGTGGACTAAGAAGCTTTATCCTGACAAATGTCCTCATGAGATTGCCACACTGTCTGCTCTCCTTTTAGGTTAAGATGTTTTGTTGTTTGTTTGGTTGGTTGGTCTTCTGTAAAAGGCAGTGCCTTTGAGATAGCTTCAAAACTTAAGTGATTATCAATCATCAGTGTTTTAGGGTGTGAGCACTTTGGGAAATCTGGTGGGGAAAGAGGCCCCAAGAACGGAAGGTAAAGATGAAATTCAATATGACTTTACAGTTTTGCCCAAGAGGAGACCCTTAATCAGCGGTTCTCAACCTGTGGGTCGCGACCCCTTTGGGGATCGAATGACCCTTTCATAGGGGTCACCTAAGACCATCAGAAAACACATATATAATTACATATTGTTTTGTGATTAATCACTATGCTTTAATTATGTTCAATTTGTAACAATGAAAATGCATCCTGCATATCAGATATTCACATTATGATTCATAACAGTAGCAAAATTACAGTTATGAAGTAGCAACGAAAATAATTTTATGGTTGGGGGTCACCACAACATGAGGAACTGTATTAAAGGGTCACGGCATTAGGAAGGTTGAGAACCACTGCCCTTAATGGACCCAATCCAGCCCTGTTAGCCTTAGCCTCGTCCTTTTATAGAATTAAAGTTAAGAGAGTGGGTAGGATATTTAATGAGATAAATTGGATGGATGTGAGGGAGACTGGTGGAGAAAACATCATAGCTAGAAGGATTCTGAAAAAAAGCAGAGGTTTGTTAATGCCACAACTAGAGCACGAAACTGTAGGAACACTTGCAGTTTTATTTCCTGTTCTCTTCCTTTGAAAGGGAATTGTATATTTAATGGGATAGACCTCAGTAGTATACAGAGAAAAGGAAACGGCTGCTTCTTATAACCTCCTACCAAACCCCTGTGATTATAATTTGGTTTCATAATTATATTAAATCAGGTTGTAATCCCTTAAAAACTCAGCACCCTTTACCTACTAATAGTGCAATCAGTCTAAATGCCATTTATAGTTAGTCTAGAGCAGAAAACAATATTTAAAACCAATTTTCAGTCTCAATTCATGAAAAAAACCCTCATCACTCTATCTTATTTATAATAAACTCATTCAAGTAGATCCAGGCACAATATAAACAAGTGATGGAAAATCCCTAGGAGGTTTTGGCTCATACATTCTGAGCAGACATGCTCGGGAAAACACAGACATTCTCAAAAAACTGCAGTCTGCTGAAAATGCCAGGAGATTCCAGGAGACTGCACTTTTCATTAGGACTTGGCATCTTTCATTGCTTTTGCATAGGGACTGGGTCAACACTTCTTAGCTGATAGTATGTCCAACTCTTTTTTTTCTGATCCTGTTTTAAATGGACAAGGTCTTGGGACATAAGAGAAGATACATGCATGGGACCAAGGAATGTGGATCCTGCAAAGTGACCCAAATCATGACCCATGGGAACTCATTATTGGTGAGTTGAAAAGGCAGGCTAAACTGTTGCCATGTAAGTCAGGCTGTATGTGAATGGCAGCTCAGTGTGATAGAGTGGAGTGGTGGAAACTGCAGACAGAGGCTTTGGAGCCAAATGGACCTGTCTGAATTTGGTTCTTCTATTACAAGCTGTGTGACCTTAGACAAATTACTTAACCATTCTGAGCTTTCTCTAAAATGGAGAAAAACATAGCTTTCTGCAAAAATTGCCAAGATATTTAGCTCATGGGACACATTATTATTTCTTTCTTCTCTCCTTATTTTCCTCCTCCCATCTTTCCCTCCCTTTCTTCCTCCCAATCCTTTTCCCCCTCTATTTCTTTCATTCAACAAATATGTGGTGAGCCACTGGACCAGATGCTGTCAGTACTTTGTCCATATTCCCTTGGATCCCTTCACGATTTTTTTTTTTGCACATGACTCCCAGCATCCACAATCTGTATCTATTGGTCAAAGGGTTGTTTTCAAGCTGCCAGTACCCACTTTGCTGAAGAACCAAAGAGCCCGGTAATTTACATCCCCTTGTGGGCATCCATTAACCAATAATTGATAGGTGGGAAGAAAGAAATGGTCCAGTTATCATGTCCCCTAACAGGGACAACTCTGAGGTGTGACCTAGACAATATCCAGAGCTCCCTTGTGGGATTGAGCCAAAGTTAACAATCATCCTTGGGAATTAATGTCCTATCCTCGCTTGGTCTCCTCATCTTCCTAGTCTCATTTCCCAAGTCCCTACTAATTTCCTGGGAGTAGTTCCTAATAAACCATCATCACATGAATTCTGATCTCATGGTTTGCCTTTGGGAAACCAGCCCAAATCATGAACTTTCCACATAGCCCACACAGTTCTGGCTTTTAGGAATGCATCCATGAACAGTGTTCAGACATAGTGTTACTCTCGTGTTTTATTAAGTGGCAATACTGTAACAAGAGCCTATGTTAATCAGGTCACACTGCATTTTAGACATTCTGCACAATTCTACCCTTCTTCTGTTGGGGGAAAGAATATAGGCTTCAGAGTTAGAACTTCTAAATCTGTGTCCTGATTTGTTCATGTATTAGCAGTAGCTGCATTTGACTTACTGAATTTCACATTTTCCATTTACAATGAATTTACTATTGCCTTCCCTGCCAGACTCACAGAGTTGCTGATAAGCTGACTAAAGTAGAATATTTAAAAGCCTCTATGGCACATTACCCAAAACTTAGTTATTACCTGCAGATATTATCTGAACGATCAACAAGCAGGGACTTTGAATAATGTAGGTACGTCATGTAATTTCATAGAATATGTTACATATTTTATAAGGCACTGCTTTAAAAATTAACTTTAATGTTTTATCCTTACTGAATTAAACAAGTGTGATTTGGTAGGGTCAGTACAACATCATAAGCTTGGTGTACTTACAATGAAGAGCAGGCTGATGCATAAAGCAGGCAATGCTACAGGTGACAGCAAAATGTAAATACACCTCTTAGAGTTCTATTAAGTGTAATGTGTTGACAAAGAACAGAGTAATGAGGCAAGTGTTTAGAAGCCTTATCCCCAACATGCCCCTCCCCGCCCCAGCTGTTAAAACATTAACAGCTGCCACATGTAACTCCATCTTCTGTTGAAGGATTGCTAATCCTCTGGCCTCCTCTGATGCTACAGAAAGATTCCCTATGATGTCCTCCATCTTGGTCTTAGAGAACCATGTTCCACACTTTTGTAGGAATCCCTGTAGGAAAGTATTGCTTCTGGAAGCCTCAGCTCTGAGATGCTTGATTCAAGTTTTCCAGAGTTCATTATGTCCACAGATAATTTTGGTGGTAAAATTCAAAATGGGTTAACCTAAAAGAGGACATTCCCTGGAGGCTTACAGGGGTGTGTTTAAGACCCTAAGGCAGCGGTTCTTAACCTGTGGATCGTGACCCCTTTGGTGGTTGAACGACCCTTTCACAAGGGTCGCCTAAGACCATCCTGCATATCAGATATTTACATTACGATTCATAACAGTAGCAACATTACAGTTATGAAGTAGCAACGAAAATAATTTTATGGTTGGGTCACAACATGAGGAACTGTATTTAAAGGGCCAGAAGGTTGAGAACCACTGCCCTAAGGGCAAGACATGCATTCATACCTCACTAGGGATTGG
Organism: Myotis daubentonii; assembly: GCF_963259705.1. NCBI lineage: Eukaryota > Metazoa > Chordata > Mammalia > Chiroptera > Vespertilionidae > Myotis > Myotis daubentonii. Next base: position 126,323,331 of record NC_081861.1, on the reverse strand, counting down.
GAACAGATCTTGGAAATTCAATATAAGTTAAGGCATACCCTTCCTTATCAGTTCTCTCCTGGGGACTACATAGTCTTTTATATCTGCTAATGTGTTATTAGCTTCATATTTTTCTTGTTCTTAGGGCATATTCTGCTGCTATATTTATATGTGGCATGTCATCACCGCCTCTAAATGGTGATGGCCTTCAGTTAAGTTTACAAAATAACTGCCTTAGGACAATCAGTTGTCCTGACCTTTCTATGTCCCAATACCAACTGGGAAATATTTTTTTTCTGCTAATCTAGACTCTGAATTGGTTTCCCTGAGTCAAGTGTCTACTTTTGGTCCAATCATCTGGGGTCCGTGTGTGGTGAGAACATAGCTCTGACATGGTTTCAGAGTCCTAGCTCTTAGGAGGAGGGTTGTCAAAGAAGTAAAGATCAGGGTGGGCACACGTTCTAAAACATTTTCTCCAGTAATTCAGATGTATTCCTAGGGTGGCTTGCTGCATTCCTATCACCCACATCTAGTTAGCTCTCAGGAAAAAAAAATCAGCATGAACCAAGCAGCCAAAGACAACTCTGACAGAACCATCTGGACTCCATGAAATTTGACATCCTTCTGGCTTGTCTTAAATCCATCCTTCTTTTGAAACCTACAGTCTTTTGACAGTTTGTTCCTAAGCAAGAAGGATATTTATATAGAAAAGGGTACTAGTTAGGCCTCTTAGTAATATAAAATCTGTGACTATTCTGGCATAGTTTTTCAAAGGGAGTAAAATGATTCCATTAGCTTCTTGGAAAGGGTAATTTCCCCGTGAATTCTGGTAGAGCATCCATTTCAGGGAAGAGTAAACAAGCGCACATTGCTGTCAAGTATTTCATCAGCACTGAAATTGGACTTCATTAAAGCTAAGATGGGGCTTTAATTTTTACAATCTGATTCATGTTTAATGGCCAAAGTAAAATGAGTTGAAAAAGAGAACAGAAGGAGAGGGAGAGGGAAAGATTCTGCTTTTGTGTCCAACAGATCTTTCTAGTTTGTGTTTCCTCATAAAGTCCCAAAGGGAGGGCACTGTTTCTTTCAAGTGTGGGGTAATTGCTAGAAGCTGCAGGAAGTTACTCTTATCTAGCAGAATACTTCCTCTTAAAAAGATGAATCCAATCTGAGAAGATACCCAAGTTCTTTTTTTTAAATTTCCCCCCTTCTTATTGAATAGTATTGGGGTGACACTGACAAAATTAAAATTATACAGGTGTCAGATGCACAATTCCACAACACATCATATGTACACTGTATTGTGTGTTCACTACCATAGGTTGTCTCCCTTCTATCACCATTTATCTCCCCTGTGAATGCAATTTAAATTGGAGTTTTATTTCACATTAACAGACTTTAATCCATTACTTTTTTTAAAGTTAAAAATATACTTTTTAAACATTGCATGTGCATAATTGCTTTTAAAAAAATCCATTACCATTCCATGAAAATGAAGATTTTAATCAGCTAAACAGGTACTTAATTTTTAAAATTTTTTTTAGATTTAAAATTCTATTTAAGGATGAAAATCTGGTATATTGGGTTTTCTTTGGAACACCTTCTGAATTACCTAGGGTAGGTTATGCACTCCTGGGATACAGTCTCTTTCTTTTTCTCATTGTTTTGTAATTGACTCTTATGTTATTTATTTATTTTAAAATATATTTTTATTGATTTCAGAGAGGAAGGGAGAGGGTGAAGGAGAGAGAGAGAGAGAGAGAGAGAGAGAGAGAGAGAGACTGATTGATTTGTTGTTCCACTTATTTATGCATTCATTGATTGCTTCTTGTATGTGCCCTGACCGGGGATCGAACCCACAATCTTGGCATATCCAGAGGATGCTCTAACCAACTAACTGAGCTACCCAGTCAGGGCTGTAATTGTGTCCTTTAAAAAAAATCTTTTTTTTTTAATTAAATCTTTATTGTTCAGATTATTACATTTGTTCCTTTTTTTTTCCCCCCGTAACTCCCCTCCTCCCAGTTCCCGCCCCACCCTCCGCCCTCACTCCCCACCCACTGTCCTCATCCATAGGTGCACGATTTTTGTCCAGTCTCTTCCCACATCTCCCACACCCCTTTCCCCCCCAAGAATAGTCAGTCCATTCCCTTTCTATGTCCCTGATTCTATTATAATCAACAGTTCATTCTGTTCATCAGATTATTTATTCACTTGATTCTTAGATTCACTTGTTGATAGATGCATATTTGTTGTTCATAATTTGTATCTTTACCTTTTTCTTCCTCTTCCTCTTCTTAAAGGATACCTTTCAGCATTTCATATAATCCTGGTTTGGTGGTGATGAACTCCTTTAGCTTTTCCTTATCTGTGAAGCTCTTTATCTGACCTTCAATTCTGAATGATAGCTTTGCTGGATAAAATAATCTTGGTTGTAGGTTCTTGGTATTCATCACTTTGAATATTTCTTGCCACTCCCTTCTGGCCTGCAAAGTTTCTGTTGAGAAATCAGCTGACAGTCGTATGGGTACTCCCTTGTAGGTAACTGAGTTTCTTTCTCTTGCTGTTTTTAAGATTCTCTCTTTATCTTTTGCTCTTGGCATTTTAATTATGATGTGTCTTGGTGTGGTCCTCTTTGGATTCCTTTTGTTTGGGGTTCTCCGAGCTTCTTGGACCTGTAAGTCCATTTCTTTCACCAGGTGGGGGAAGTTTTCTGTCATTATTTCTTCAAATAGGTTTTCAATATCTTGCTCTCTCTCATCTTCTGGCACCCCTATAATTCTGATGTTGGTACGCTTGAAGCTGTCCCAGAGGCTCCTTACACTATCCTCGCATTTTTGGATTCTTTTTTCATTTTGCTTTTCCGGTTGGATGTTTTTTGCTTCCTCGCATTTCAAATCATTGACTTGATTCTTGCGCTCCTCTGGTCTGCTGTCGGGCGTCTGTATAATATTCGTTGTTTCAGTCTGTGTGTGCTTAATTTCTAGTTGGTTCCCCAATATAAGATCGAGGGTCTTATTAGTTTTCGTGTAGATCTCATTAAGTTTATCGGCAGCTTCTAAACAGTTCTTGAGAGACCTTAAAAGTGTGGTTCTGAACTCTATTTCTTCCATTGACAATTTTGTCCTGTTTCTTTGTCTCCGCATTTTGTTATGCTTCCTTGGTGCACCCCCTAGTGGTCTTTGTTCGCAGTCTTATAGATAAATCTTGATTGTTGTAGCTAATTCCAGGGAGGGTTTGACCTCCAGGCCAAGTGGCTATGAGAATCAGCTGTGTCAGCAGTGAGAGAACTTCTGTCCTCTAGGGAGGTGCTAATCTAGCCTTTGCCTGAGGCTATCCGGCAAATGCCTCTGTGCTGGGCTTGGGCGGGGCGGGTCGCACAGGATCAACAGGGTGGGCCGGAGAGAGCAGTTATGGCGGCTCTCAGTCCTGTCCCAAGGGGCTCTGCCTCTCTGAGTCCCAGCACCCGCTGCAAAGCTCAGAGAGAAAGCTGCACTCGCTCTGACCGAAGCCAGACAGTCCCGCTTCTCCCGTTTGAGTCTGGGTCCCTAAAGACTTGCCCGGATCTGGTGCTCAGAGTCTGCGACTCCCTCCCGATTGAAAACAACAACCGCGCCCTCCGCCGCCAGCCCGCTCCGCGCACTCCGCACCTCAGAATTTGACTTCAGCACTGCGCCTCCTCTGAGTGTCCGTATGCGTTTCTCTTTCCTCCTAGTTGTAGGACTTCCACTCAGCCAGCGTTCCTGTGGTTCTGGGTGATGTCCCTTCCGTTTTTTGGTTTCACTTTTGAAGTAGTTGTTCAAAGCAGCAAACTCCGGCGTTAACCTATGCCGCCATCTTGGTTCTCCGAAAAGCAAAAAAAATCTTTATTGCTCAGAGTATTACAGTTGTCCTTCTTTTTCCTCTATTGCCCCCTCCACCTGGTTCCTGCCCCACCCCAGGCCACACAGTGCTGGAGCTCAGAGTAAGAGGGACTGTGTAGATTTGTGCACCAGCCCTTTATAAGGAACAACCTGGAACTCCAGCAGCCTCTGAGTCACTCAGACACATCGCCGCTGGTTTTCATAACCCGTAGTTACAGGGACTTCTCTTCCCAGCACTGCAGCCCTGTGCTGGGGGTCTGGTGTGCGGCTGGGACCCCTTGATTCTCATGAGAGGCCTCCACAGTGGAGATATCCCTCATGATTAGAAAACAAAAAACACAAGTGGTTGGACCAGCCTGCTCTGCACCTCCACCCCTCCTACCAGTCTCACTGTGCTTTCTTGTTTACTTCTCTAGTTATAAGACTTCTGTTCAGCCAGATTTCAGGTGGTTCTGAATAATGGTTGTTCTGTATTTTAGTTGTAATTTTGATGTGTTTGTAGGAGGTAGCGAGTACTGGCATTTACCTTTGCCGCCATCTTGGTTCTCCAATCCCAAGATCTTTTGTTTTCACGAAAAGCTATAGATGTGGAACCCAGCAGATTTGGTCATTATAAAGAGCTTGAACCTTTTCAGATGGGCAAGACCACTGAATCAGACAACCACATAGCTCAGTTTAGGAGTGAACAATTTTTTTACTTGAAATTTATATATAACAAGCCTTAAAGTACAATATCCTTCATCTCAGACAATGCTTAAACATGGTAGAGGTGCTCCTTTGTGGCTTCAAAGGAAATGTTAAGCTCCTAGGCATGGGGATTCTTGATCTTATTCTAATGGGGCAAACCTGTGGAGAACAGAGATGCACACACGACTTTGTAAAACCGAGGTCATACCTGGGCTTTTTCAGCTATTGTTTGCATGGATGGAAGTTGTCCTGCTTGTCAACTAACTTTGAGTAGTGGGCTAGATCTTTTCCATTTGCCATCTCAGGTCTACTTCTGCTCGTTTCCAAGGAGGGTAACTTTTATGGATTGTCTCAATGGGCCCCCTTGTCCTTTGGCTTCTAGTTGTTTTTGCCCAATGTGAGGCACCTGTAAGAGCAGGTTGGGCAGGAAGAAAAGACCAGGAACTTTTTTTCACCTCACCTCCCACCCAGCCCAGTAATTGTGGATTGGCTTCCTCTGCCGAAGGCTGCAACTCCTGTTAGTTGGTCTGTGCCTTGCCTTTTCAGTTAAAAATAATTTTATTGATTGTTTTAGAGAGAAAGGGAATGGGAAGGAGAGAGAGAAACATCAATGTGAGAGTGAAACATCTATCGGCTGCCTCCTTCATGCCTTCTACCAGGGATTGCGCCCATAACCCAGGCATGTGCCCTGATGAGAAATCTAATGGGCAACCTTTCATTGCATGGGGCAATGCCCAATGAACTGAGCCATGCTGGGCCAGGATGCCTTTTCAAGTTTGAGTGTGATAATACCTCTCTGCTGTGCTATCCTCAGAGTACTGGTTTATCCATTGTTGGATTCCCTTGAATAGTCCTTCGTTAAACTCACCCCCAGTTGAGTGTTTCTTTCTCTTTCCTGCCAGGATCCTGAATGATACAAACAGGGAGAGCCCTCACATTCTCTTGAGTTTCTTTCCCTAGATTTATTTCCTGCTCTATAACCTGCTTCAATGGTTAGACACACACAAAAATAAAAGGTCAACCAATTTTCAGGGATACTGGAAAGATGCTCTGCAAAAAAATATCCTCTATCCACACTTCTTTCGTAATGTATTAGGATATGATATCTTTTTTTTAAATTTTCTTAAACCTGGTACCTAATGTTTTCCTTGAAAGTTTGATATTTTGCTAAGAGAGTATGGGCAATTGAGTTAGACCCTTCTTTATTTTCTAAGGATATGATATCTCTCATTCTATTTAGAGATAAAGTTTTATTGAAAAGATGCCTGAAAGAGGCATCACATTTAGTAGTTTAATGCCGGGAGCCGGTCCATCCTTGCTGTTTCAAGGGACCTGGCATATATGGCATACGGTTCTTAATATGTTTGCTCACCTTCTTGGCGCTGTGTTTTAACCAAGGTCACCTCTCCGAGAAAGGTTGAATCCCCAGGTAGGGATTTTCCCCTGAAGTTAGGGAGGGAATAAAACCCCTCAACTAAGTGCCAGGCGGGTAATTAATCCCTTTAACTACGAACAATCATGCTTAAACTACATAATCTTTTCTCCCTGGAATGGAGATAAGAAACGCCCTAACCTTTGTAATAAGAGATTGATAGGATTGAATCAACTGGTATAAATACAGTTGTAACAAGACAGACTCACTCAGGACTTAGAACAGAATCAAGAAGACAGAACCTACACGGAGCCTAGAGACAGAAGAACTTTGCTGGAGAGAGCATGCCGGAGGATCCTGGAGAGGGACTGGCCTCGGAGCCTAGCGGGAGAACATGGCAAGGGATCCTGGACTGAACCTGACTACAGAGATTGGCAGGAGAACCTGACTGGAACCTGGACACTGAACCTGACTGGAGAGCCTGGACAGAACCTGGCTGGAGAACCTAGCGAGGGAACATGGCTACAGAACCTCGCTGGAGATCCGAAGCAGAACCTCTCTGGAGATCCAGACCAGAACTTGGCTGGAGATCCTGGCTAGGCTGCTGATCAACTGAACGCTGTCTCCGTGCCCTTCCTTCTTCGCCGACTCCGTCCACACCTTTGGGGACCCCTGGACCCGCTGGGGCTGGACCCCGGCAGTTTAAGAATAATTAAGAGAATTAGAGTTAGGTTATAGATATTGAGAACACAAATATTGTCTCTGGTTTGAATGAGTTCATTTTGTAGGACAATAATTGACAATTCTTTCTTGAGAGTATGTTTTGCTAGAGAAATAAGAAGGCTCTGGGCTTTTGATGACAGACAAGCTTAGGGCAAGATGAACAGTGGAAGGGAGGCAGCTTATAGCTCCAAAGACAGATAAGCCAATTATTTTTCTTTTTCTCTCTCCTTTCATCTAGCATTTTTGGATTATTTTCCAAACTTGAAGGAACCTTTATCATAATTAATTCTAGATTCCTCCTTAACAGATTGGAAAATTAAAGGCTTCAGAAATTAAGTAGTTTACCCAAGGCATATAACTGGACCCTTGACCTCTAGCTTTTCAAAAGGCCTTCATGAAATTTCATAGCACAACTATTGCATGATTGGACTGTGGTGGGAGTTGGAATTGCCTGTGAAGGAAGGATCAATAATTTCTCATGTTAAAGAGGGAACTGGGTTAGAAAGAAAGGCACACACGGGTTAGTCTCTGGGAGAGTCAGGGTAAAGAGAGGCTTGCATGTGATTTATTTATGATAAATGATGAGGAGAAAGACAAAGCACTCAGGTTTAATATCTTGAACAATATGCACTACGTCTTTTTGGAATTGGAAAAACTTGAACACAGGACTATGAGAACTTACTTGGTAGTTTCTCCAGAGCAGTCTTGCTGGCATGGAAGTGACAGAACTGTTATTCCAGATCCTTGCCAGGTAGCCCAGCTGTGTAGATATATACAAATTGAATTTTGGTATCTAGCTCCATTTAACCACATAGATATGATCCTCATCAATTAAATATCTTCATAGCAAGCTCTCATGTTCAGTTATTCTTTCACTTGTTTATCTAACCTCAGTATTCATATAATTGGGGAAGGCTTTGGAGATAAAGGTGAGAAGCCAACAGCCTTGAGATGGGAACTCCAGTGAAAGTCAAAAGCATGCAAAAGGAGCATTCCTAGATTGATGCAACCCTACAGTGGATGGACAGAAGTCTGAGAGACAGGCCAGATGAGATAATGGCTTGGATTAAGGCCACAATGTTAAGAGAAGGATGAGGCATGACTTCCAGGTGGTGTGTTTATTACTCTTAATTTTGTTTAGAGAAGCTGCCTGTCCAAGAGAGGTGAACTTTGGGAGAAGAAGCCCTATATTACAGTTAGTATCTTGCAGTGTTGAGATCACAACAATACAATTGATGGATTTATGCCACACATGTGTGTAGATACACATGTATATATGTCATTGCTTTAGAGTTTTGCCAGACAATGACAAGATATAGAGTTCATATGAAATTGTTTCAGTTATAGAACTGATAGGGGCATGAAAACTGATATCTGAGCTTCCTCCCATTCTTTTGGAGGCTACTTTTGTCAAGACAAAGCAATGAAACCTCACTCTCTATACCCCAGCACCCCAGAAAATACATTGGGAAGGAGTTAGTATGGAGGATGACCTAGAGAAAGATCAGGTATCTGGGTATTGATTTGACTCAGATGTTTTTCGAGGGCATCCATTCTGCAACTTATCAAGGGTTTATGAATCAAGGTACCCACTAGCAGGCAGGACTTCTGGTATTTCTATGATTTCTATAGAAATCTATTAATACTTTCAGGCTGTGAGCTAACCCAGCCCTTAGCCTACTCCCACAGGGACCCCAGATTGGGAGACTGACATACACATCTTCCTCCAACCCCGGTCTCCCAAACTTGAGAGATTCTGCTCAAAGACCAACAGCACATAACCATTTTGGGCATTCGCGTGTCTCCTTAAGTGGGTTCTTAATTTCCATAGTCCTTGAATTGTGACGAGCTTTCAAAGGAAGAGATCCCCAAACCAATTGCTTCAGCACACTGACATTTTAAAGGAGTGCTTAGTTGCAGCCATTAGTTCCCTAGCAGGGAACTGGCAGGCAGCCATCTCACCCAGCCCCACATTCACAGCAAGTGTAGGTTGTCAGGGTGGAGACTGAGGAAACATTCTTCTCTGTAGTGGCTGGGATTGCTCTGTGCATTGTAAAGCCTAATAGAACCTGTGAAATGGATGATGAGTGGGTCTGAAATACTTGTCTTTAAAATGTCTTGAGAAACAGATGCTAATGAAGGCATATACTTCTCTGAGTCATTTCACAGTCATTGCCATAATTTTCTTCTCTGCCATTACCATTTCATGGCTGTTCTAAGTTCCCATCTTTGGTCAAGTAATTCTATGGTTTCCTGCTACTTGCTGAAAACAAAAAAATCATAATTCTGGAGGCAGTGTTCCTTTCCCCTGACTAGATGTATCCTTTCCATTGAGCTGGATTTTTCTAACTCAGTGGTTCTCAATCTTCTGGCTCTTTAAATATAGTTCCTCATGTTGTGACCCAACCATAAAATTATTTTCATTGCTACTTCATAACTGTAATGCTGCTACTGTTATGAATCGCAATGTAAATATCTGATATGCAGGATGGCCTTAGGCGACCCCTGTGAAAGGGTCGTTCGACCACCAAAGGGGTCACGACCCACAGGTTGAGAACCGCTGTTTTAACTTTTCTTTGTGCCCATTTGTCACCCCATCTCTGTTGACTCTGCCTTCTAAATTAATCCCTCTGTCCATGTGACTTAGTCTCTCACTGCTAACTCCTCTCCCTCATCTGTTTGAATTTCTTAGTGTCAGTCATTGCTTAGGGAACATAGGAAATGGAAATGGCTTCTTATATCTCTGTCATTCCCTCTGAATACAAGGTTATTCTACCAAGGGGGCCTTTTGAGAAGCGGCTTTGGCCTATTTAATACACACAGTATTCACAGACATGTATAAAGTCTGTCCCCAATATTTAATCTTTGAAATTACTCTTTGCATTCAATTCTAGCCATTGACCTGGAGATTTGTTAGACCATTTAAAATGAGGACAGCTCATCCTTGGAATGTGGTCTTTCAAATGCACAGAGTTGCTATTCCTGTTCAGTTGATTCAGTTTCTTACATTGAATTCTCAGCAGGAGCTGAAGTTGCCTTCCCAAACCTTCTTATGACTCATTGCATCCTCGGGGAAGTCACCACTGTGACATTCCCAAAGAGTGGGGCCCTGGAAAATGCAAAGTCACACAGCAGCCGTTCCCTGCACCCTACCCTTCCATGTTACCAGATCTATTTTTTGGTTGTTGTTGAAAAGTCCCACTGCAACACGGAGCCCAACTCTTTTTCTCATCTTCTGCAAAGGAGGATGAGGAATGAGGAGATATGGGTTATAGTTTCCACATTGCTGCAGAGAAACTGGGCAAGCTTGAGCAAGTGGCTTCTCTATCCCTCAGTATCCCCATCTATGAAATGAAGTGTTTGGATGAGCAATAAAATTCTATACAATTTGGGATCATTCCTCCTCCTAAGTTTCTGTGTAGAATTTATTTTCCTAGTTATAATAGTATTTCAACTTTGATCCTCATTTTATTATTGGGCACTCTTTTTCTTATTATCTTAATTTTCTTACTTTTTTGATGTGATATCTTCCCTTTTAAACTTTTAAAACATTTCTATTTTTATCTAAAATGTATTAATTTCATTTTGAATACAATAACATTCAAATTATTTTTAGTGTTGGTGAAAATTTTTCAGATTTTCTTCTGTTTTATTAGGAAATTTTTATTGCAGTGTAACATACATGTAGAAATATACACAACTAATTATCATAGAGCTCAATGAATTGGCACCAAGGTTACCCCATATAATCAGAACCTAGATCAAGAAACAATTTAACAAGCTTCTCAGAAACTTCCTTTATTCCTTATTCAATTCACTCAACCTTCTGTCCTACATGGGTAACCACTATGCAGATTTCTAACACTATGTATTTGTGTTACCTGTATTAAAACTTTAAATAAATAGAATCAAACCATATGTACTGTTTGTGATCTGGCTTCTTTCATTCAATTATGGGATTCATGTATTTTGTGTAGAGAAGTGTAATTTGTTTATTCTCATTGCTGTACATCAGTTTTACTATTCAAATGATTTCCTTAAACTACCATAGGAATTTCAGCCCTGTGTTCTTATACTAGGGGCCCAGTGCACGAATTCATGCACCTTGAAAGGAACTGTGGGCCGCGAGGCTGCAGTGGGCACAGGGGTGGGTCTCGGCCCATCCTCTGCACCCGCACCCAGCCACTGCCCCCGGTCCGTCTGCTGGCAGCCCCGCTTCTGCCACCGCTCCCAAACGCTGATTGCGCTGGCCCCAATCGCACCTGCTAATGGTGTGGAGCAATTGGGGCCAGTGCCAGCAGCGGGTGCAAGTGGCTGCTGCTGCCCCAATTGCCCCTTAGGAATAGGGGGAAGTAGAGAAGCCCTGAGAGGCCATCAGAGCTGGCAGCTGCTGCTCATACCCACTGATGGCGCCAAGCGATTGGGGCTGGCGCTGGGCACTGGCAGTGGGTGCGAGTGGGGCCAGCACCAGCAGCAGATGCTAGTGCCAGGTGGGACTGTGGCATGTGGGAGCAAAGAATTTTCAGTAACTACCAGAGGCTCGCCCCGATGACAGCAACTGGTGCCCTGCCTTGGTCTGGCACCCCCGCTCACCTGCTCCATCATCCCACTGTGACCAACACCCACCATGTTCTGCACATGCCCCGTGGTGGTCAGCGCACATCATAGCAACCGGTTGTTCTGCCATTTGGTCTATTTGCATATTAGCCTTTTATTATATAGGATAAATGCTGATAATCTGTCTCTATGGAGAAAGAGTATATATGCTAGAATTTATAACATTAGAGTGGTATCAGATTTTCTTTTTTCCACCTGTGCCCATGGCAACCATTGAAAATGTTGGAGAACTTGGTGCTTAAAAGGGACTAACAGACTGTTTTCTGGTTATTTAAAAGGATCCCAGAATCTCTTCATAAATTAAGGCAAAGTAGAATCCAACAAACATTATTCCATTTCACTGAACAAGAACCTAATAACATATAAGCTCCTGTGCATAGTATGTTGTCAATGTTGTTTAGAAAATAGACAGATTTGGAAGCACATGATCAACAGATAGCAATCAATAAATCAAATAGCTCCTGCAACTCCAGGGCTGGGATAGGAACCCAATGAGAAGGAAGTAATTGGCTCCTGTGGGAGTCAAAGGGCCAATAAGCAAAGAACCAGCTTAGGCTCAATGCATGACTCAAGGCATTCTGAATTCCTGTCTGAAGTTGTCTACCATTGGCCTTTGAAAGAAAAGATAGTTGGTTGATACTTTTAGGGAAAGAGGTTTCAATATGGTAAATACTTCCTATTTGTTAATATTATATATCCTAGTGAGAGATTAGATGCTATTTGGAGATGGTCAATAAAAATACTCATTTGGGGCCCTAGCTGGTTTGGCTCGGCGGATAGAGCGTTGGTCTGTGGACTGAAGGGTCCCAGGTTTGATTCCGGTCAAGGGCATGTACCTTGGTTGTGGGCACATCCCCAGAAGGAGGTGTGCAGGAGGCAGCTGATCGATGTTTCTCTCTCATCAATGTTTCTAACTTTCTATCCCTCTCCCTTCCTCTCTGTAAAAAATCAATAAAATATATTAAAAAATACTCATTTTTGGAATTACTCATGTGAAAAGAAAAATTTGAAATCCCTAAGTAGAGATATAATTATACCAATTTCTACCAATCCCTATTGTTAAACAAAAATGTTACCTTCCATGGCTGAAAATATATTTTAAAGAAAGATTTATTGAGCCCCAAATGCTAGTCAACCACTATGTTGTACACCTGAAACTAATACAAAATAATATTAAAAGTAAACTATAATTGAAAAATAAAAAATAAATAAATGAAAGAAAAAATAAATGCTAGCCAAAAAGAAGTGGTTTGGGGCATGAAGTCTAAACCACTAATAGCATGGCTATGTAGAGAAGACGTACATGTTCATCGTTCTAGAGTTTGCAACCATTTTTATTTATTATTAAAAAATATTTTATTATTAAAAAATATTGTTAAGCTGATGATATATTTTTCTCCATTGATTTTTAGAGAGAGAGTGGAAGGGAGGGAGGGAGAGAGAGAAGGAAAGAGAAGGTGAGAGAGAGACACATTGATTGTCTTCTGCATGTGCCCTGATCGATCAGGGCTGAGACCGAAGCTGCAACCCAGTATGTGCCCTTGACGGAGAATCAATCCCAAGACCTTTTGGTGCCCAGGCCAGTGCTCTAACCATCTAGCATACTGGCCATGGCTACAAGCCTTTTGAAACATACAGTGGTGGTGGTGGGGGGGGGAGTAAGATGTAATTCATTTGAAAGAATTTACATTATCAATAGACAAAGGTATGGGAGAAGCTGAAGCAGGGCCAGCACTTAGATAGGCGCAGAGTCTCCAAAGAGAAATGTCCGGCCTGTGGATTGGATGTGGCAGCAGTCCAGAAATCTCTATTGTAAATAAGAAGAGACTCCTGGAGTTCAAGGATGTCTGGCTAGGATAATTGCAGAAATAGCTACCTGAAAATTAACCTGAATTTCCAACAGACACACAAGGAATGTGAGCAGTCTTTTTTGTTGGCTGGCCCTCAGCCATTAACAGGCTGAGTTCTGTTTCTTTATCTCACTCTCTGGCCACTGTAATTTAATTTAGAACATCTCAGAATTTTTTTTTTTGACAAAGTGAGACCCTAGAATTTTTTTAGTACTTTTGTACCTTTAATACTTTTGTACTTTTGGACAATTAGTTGTTACATTTTTCCTTTAGGATTTTCATCTCTCTCCAAAGTGAATCAACAAGACAGATGCCTTCCGTTTAGATAAAAGAGCCTGGATATTTTCTTCTTCTTTCTTGGTTATGGTAAAAAAAAGTTTTCTTTTTGCTCATTTCATTCTACCCATCAGGATTTCGGATGGAGACAGCATACTTATCCGATGTGGAATAAGTGGATAACCAGAATCCTTTTAAAATGTCATATGCTTAAAAGAAATGTCAGCAGTTCCATGTCCTTCAGGGTTCATCTGTCTAGCACTGGAGGCAGTCATTTAATGAATCAGTGGAGGTTAATGTGCGTTGGGGCTGTCTATGTCATAGATAAGTTCATGCTGCAGGCTTAGAGGGGATTTCAACAAGCTGATCTTAATTTCTTTTAACAAGTGAACGCTGGAAACATGACTATGGCTTTGGTATTCTACAGTGGGACACTACCTGGAGCTGTGACAAAGGATATAAAGAGAATGATTGATTTACTGGGTAAGTACAAAAGTGGGACAGAGAAGGCAATACCAGGATTTTGAAAGTCAGTGTTTGGTTCAGTTTAAGGACTAAGTTTCAATCAAATCCTGTGCTTGTGATTATTACAAATAGTCACCTATTTCCCCCCTTTTCTATTTCTTAACATGCATTTATTCTTTCATTTAATTTATAATTTTTGAGATTTTTTTTGGTAATAGGCATTTGCTACTACTATACTTATTACTGTTACTATTACTAACAAATGTATATTGAATACTTAGCACATGTCAGGTACTGCTATTTTTTAATCTTTATCATTGAAAGTATTATAGATGTCCCCCTTTTGCCCCAATTGACCCCCCTCAGGTCTTCACCACACTATATTCTGTGTCCATGGATTATGCATATAACTTCTTTGGTTATCTCTTCCCACCCACCTCTGCCTTCCCTCTGAGATTTGTCGCTCTGTTCGATGCGTCTATGTCTCTGGATCTATTTTGTTCATCAGTTAATTTTGTTCATTAGATTCCACATATGAGTGAGATCATGTGATACTTGTCTTTCTCTGACTGACTTTTTTCGCTTAGCATTATACTCTCCAGGTCCCTCCATGCTGTCTCAAAGGGTAAGAGGTCCTTATATTTACAGCTGCATAGTATTCCATGGTGTAAAACTTTTTTATCCACTCATCTACTGATGGGCACTTGGGGCTGTTTCCAGATCTTAGCTGTTGGAAATTGTGTTGCTATGAACATAGGGATGCATTTATTCTTTATGATTGGTGTTTTGGGTTTCTTAGGATATATTCCTAGAAGTGGGATCACTGGGTCAAATGCCAGTTCCATATTAATTTTTTGAGGAAACTCCATACTATTTTCTACAGTGGCTGCATCAGTCTGCATTCCCACCAGCAGTGTACTAGGGTTCCCTTTTTTCCACATCCTCCCAGCACCTGTCATTTGTTGATGGCAGCCATTCTCACAAGTGTGAGGTGGTACCTCATTGTCATTTTAATTACCATATCTCTAATGATCAGTGACTGTTGAGTATTTTTCATATGTCTCTTGGCCTTCTATATGTCCACTCTGGCCCATGGGCCAAAACCAGCAGTCACCTGTTTTTGTTCAGCATGTAAGCAAATAATATTTGTCATATTTCAAATAGTTGAGAAAAATTGGGAAGGAATATGTCATGATGTGAAAATTTTATGAAAATAAAATTTTGTCTATGAGAAAGAGAGAGAGAGAGAGAGAGAGAGAGAGAGAGAGAGAGAGAGAAGAGAAGAGGTTGGAAAGATTGTTGAAAGTAGTGTTTGAATTCCAGCCTAAGGTATATAGACATTATTCAGTAAATAAGAGTGGTTATGAAGGAACATCTAGCAAGATATCAGAGTAAATATTGAGGAGAATAGTAATACTCAGATGTGATTCATTCACTCTTAGGAACTCAGGTATGAAAGAGACTTTAATGTTCAAAATACTCATTTAATGTTAGAATTGTGACTCTCCTTTCATTTTTCCCGAATTCTATAAGTTCTCCAATTAGTCGGTGGTGTTTAAAAATATTTCAGTATATGAATATGTATGCATTTTCTTTGCATATAGGTATTTTGTTTAGGCTAGATGATGAAAACTAGTTTGAGAACTAATTTTACACTAATTGTAAGCAATGAGGTACAACTGTCTTGCCAACATTGGTGCCATCTTTCTGACTGCAGATGATTCTAGATTACAAAACAGACTCATATTTTAAAAAGAATGGAATTTGTTTCTCTTCTGAAAAACTCAATACAAGAAAATCAACTATCAAAATAAATCATTGGATTATTCTCATTTAAAAATAATTTCTTTAGCTGTGCAGAAGCTTTTTAGTTTGTTGTAGTCCCATTCATTTGTTTTTATTTCCCTTGCCTTTGGTATCAAGTTCACAAAAACCTCTCTGAGACCAAAGTTAATAAATTTAGTGCTTATATTTTATTAGTCTCAGGAATTCACAAGTATTTTTTTTAGTTTTGTTTTTTTAACATTTTATTGATTTCAGAGAGGAAGGGAGAGGGAGAGAGAGAGAAACGTCAATGATGAGAATCATTGATCAGCTGCCTCCTGTATGCCCTGCCCTGGGGATCAAAGCTTCATGTGCCCTGACTGGGAACCAAACCCTGACCTCTTGGTTCATGAGTCGATGCTCAACCAGGAATCAAACTTTGACCTTCTGGTTCATAAGTTGACGCTCAACCACTGAGCCATGCACAGGATCAGATTTTTTCATATCTATAGTATCAACAAGATTTACATATGTTTAGCATAACTTGCTTCTTCCTGAATCAAGTATATAAATATGCTTTAGAACAATTTTTAGCTGGATTTTTAAAAAAGTGGTTTGGGTTAATTCTTGGCTAATCAAAATGTTATATGGTATATTGAAAAGGTGAAGTAATTTGTAGTTAGAAGATCTATTTATCATTTCCTGGTTGTGTAATCTTTGATAAGTAACTGAGTCAGTCTCTCTAAGCCTTCGTTTTGTCATTTGTGAAATTGGGATAATAGTTACATCTGGCTTGCTTTCCTGAGTAGTTCTGAGGATCAAATAAATAACATATGAACTCTTTAAAAATGTACAAAGTCTAGTTACTATTAACCAGGAATGTAAATTACGTGGTGGATCTCATTCCAGAAACATTTTATTTAACTGGTGTTTGATTCCACTCATCTTCTTGTCTCTGCTTTCTGGTAAAATTTTCCCATGTCATCATATCTCTGAACAAACCTAACCCTTAGATTTGGAATCGTATATAACTTCTTATTCACACAAAATTTATATTTCCATATGCTGTATTCTACTCTGCTCCAACATATCTTATGGTTGTAGTCAGAGAGTTAGTTCTTTCATGCTGTATCTAAATTTATATGAGTATGTGAGGAAAAGATAGTTATAAAAGAAAACGAGAGAGGGAAAACCTCTTCATGGATAAGAAAATAGAAACAGTAGATGCATGCTACACTAAGCATTTTTTTTTCTGGAAGGTAATATATGCTTGTATATGTCAGGCACTAGATTAGTCACAAGTAAGGTGATAGATTTAGCTTGAGAGGATTTCTAAATTTTCTTCTATTTAGATCTTGGGGCTTGAGAAGATGCTATCATCTTAAAGGCTACAGTAGAGTTTATTTGTTTAAGCTAGTAATTGAGATTGTCCAAGGTCTGTGAGTTGTTAAAACACCATGCTGGTAAGGCCAATGATAGAATTAAAATTCTCTGAGGCTTTATTTTATACTAGAGGCCCAGTGCACAAAATTCATGCATGGCGGGAGGGGGGGGCGCATCCCTCAGCCCAGCCCAGCCTGTGCCCTCTTGCAGTCCAGGACCCCTCGCTCCTTACCGCTCAGCTCACTGCTCCTTAGCCCGCATCTGGCTGAGTGGCGCTCCCCCTGTGGGAGCACACTGACCACCAGAGGGCAGCTCTTGCATTAAGCATCTGCCCCCTGATGGTCAGTGCACATCATAGCAACCGGTCGTTCTGCTGTAATGGTCGCTTAGGCTTTTATTATATGGATATCATTACAGACTTTGGTCATTCTTGGGAAGCTGGCTTGAAAGTTAGTTTCATTGCTAGGAAGAGAAGCTAAAATATGGCAAAAAGGGGAAAAATGTATGTAGCCTACTTGAGGCTGTATTATAACCTAACTAGGATGGTTCAAGATTCTTATTTTTGTATGTAAAGGACAGTTAAAATAGAACAAGAAGAGATCTTCAAGAAAGCCAATGCAGTAGCTTGAGCCTGGGAGAGGAAACTGACAAGAAAACACATCAGTTGTCTCAAATAAGTTTTGGCCCATAGGCAAAGCTGAAAGGTGTAGAGGAAGAAACCCAGAAAGCATTGTACTGTAGACCTAGAACATTCTCATTTTTCAAATAAGGGGACTAAGAAAAGTTAAATGATTTACCAGCACCTGGTGCCATTGATGATACCTTTCCAATTTTAGTTGATAACTTTTCTATAGAAGGTTAGAATTGGTTTCCTTTGTTATTCTCACTCATGGTTTGCATTAATGTAGTCTATCTCCATTTTGGTGTCTCCAGGATAACTTCTTAAAATCCAAGGCAACTATAGTTTATTTCTTTCCCATGTATTGATTGGAGGCCTTCTTTATGCTAGGTCCTGTGCTAGCCACAAGTGACATAACAGTGAACATAACATTGTAGTACAAAATAGTGCAGTGATGACCAGTCATCACAGACAGACCATTTTTCACTGAGAGTTTATTCAATTTGTATAAACTCAATGGTAACAAATTTTGGGAATACAAAATGACCCAATCATCTGCAATGTACCATTTCTCCAATTCAAATCATCCAAAGAGAAAAAGCATATTCTGCTCAGTGATGGAGAAGGTCCATTGTTTCCCTTTTAAATTCTTACTAAGGTTTCCTCAGAGGGCAAAAGAGATATTCAATTTTATGAATTTATGTGCTTGAGGTTTAGATGCAAAATGAATTCATTTTCTGTAACACTTCCCTAGATATTTGGTTGGTTCAAGCTTAGGTTTCAAGTAGATTTATCTAAGAACCTAAAAACATAATGAAACTGTCCTATTCATGGCCATGCCACCTGCCTTCCTGGCTAAGGCAGAACAAAATGATACAAACATTTTCCACCCCCAAAGACAATGAACAGAAGTAGAATCTGATCTCCACAAGTGTGTATTATAGTTTCTACTGAAACCTATTTTCCCCTATAGTCACCACCACCCATTCTTTCAGAGATAATCATAGCAAGACTACTTTTTTTTTTTTGCAAAATAAGTCTAGTTTCAATAACCTTAGCCTGGTTATTGACATAAGTGAAGCAAGAATAGTGATTGATCACATAGGCTATTTTTCATAAAGAATCTCACATTGAACTTTTAAAAGCCACTCAAGGCCAGGAAGCTAAGCCAAGGATTCACCATCAGAGTTTTCCTGTAATACACACAGATTTGGGTAAATTCCTCTCTTTTCAGGATCCCCCA
Source organism: Myotis daubentonii (assembly GCF_963259705.1). Taxonomy (NCBI): domain Eukaryota; kingdom Metazoa; phylum Chordata; class Mammalia; order Chiroptera; family Vespertilionidae; genus Myotis; species Myotis daubentonii. Next base: position 126,304,490 of record NC_081861.1, on the reverse strand, counting down.
AATATCTGAGGTTCCTCTGCCTGTCAGGAAGTGAACTTCCTTACTTCTCTGGATAGGCTGCTGGGAACCCTGTCAGTCCAGCACCACATGGTTTTTCTGAGGGGCTTAATTGGCTCCATAAAGTAAACTCTAGTTCTGTAAAGCTGTCTGGTCATATCTGAGTCTATGCATATACTAATAATTCTCAAATATGAAATTCCAGTCAAAGCCTTGATAATTTAACCAATGTTTCCAATGATGTTCTGTTACCATTCTTATTGAATTTATGCAAATAGTCATAAGTATGTATGTTGCCAGGTGGGTACTTGTAAAGTATATAATTGCCTAGCCACTATGCTATACACCTGAAACTAATACAAAATAATATTGAATTTAAAAAGTAATTGAAACATTTAAAAAATAATATTGCCATGAAAATAAGAGTACTTATTAACAGTTTCCAAATCCTGACAGGATCAGGTAGGGAGAAAAAGTAATTGCTTTATCTTTGTTCACAAAATTATAATTTACCACGTTGCTATAAGTCATAGATAGCTCAAGAGAAAAGACTGCCTCAAATCCAGAAAAACAAAATATTAACCAACATGCTTTAAAGAAAAAGGCACAAAATTTTTATAATTATACTTATCAGTTCATTCAGTCACATGTCATTAATACTTGTCAGAATCCTTTCCATGAATGTCTCTGAAGATGAAGCACTTTTGCAAAAGCATCAGAGTAAAATAATAACTATCTGGAAGGACATAAGGCTTTCCTATGGCCTGGTTAAAGATCCAATGAGAGATCATGATTGACAAGGAAATTTGGTTATTTCTGTGACATAATTTTTTGTGGTTATAATAAAATTTGCTACTTTTGTCTTTGACCTTCCTAGTAGATTTTATTTTCTTATTTTTCAGTTACAGTTGACATACAATATTTTATTAGTTTTAGGTGTACAGCACAGTGATTAGACATTTATATACCTTATGAAGTGATCATCCCAACATATGACATATACATAGTTATTACAGTATTAGTGACTGTATATCCTATTCTGTACTTTACATCCCCATGACTATTTTATCTGGACATTTATACTTCTTAATCCATTTCACCTTTTTCACCTTTCCCACCAACCCTGCTCCTATCTGGTGACTATCTATTTGTTCTCTATATCTATGTTTGTTCATTTATTTTGTTCTTTAGATTCCACGTATAAGTGAAAACATATGGTATTTGTCTTTCTCTGTCTGACATTTCACTTAGCATAATGCCCTTTAGGCCCATTCATGCTGTCACAAATGACAAGATTACATTCTTTTTTATGGCTGAGGCATTTTCCATTTATATATTTACCACATCTTTTTTATCCATTCACCTATCAATGGACACTCGTTGCTGCAACATTCCAGATCAAGTCTGGTTGCTGCTTATGCCAGACTTCGGACCACCTAATGGGAGCTACAGTGCAAGTTGAGAGCAGTCAACATTTGTGCTTGAGGCCACTCAGCAAGAGCCACAAGGCATTCTGAGGCTCGCTGCTACTTGTTTAGGGTTTGTGGAACTTGATGAGATTTTACAAAGGTCCGCAGCACAAGCCCAGGCAGGCCACTGTGTGGAGGAGACACTGGAAGGGGCTCAGGCAGTGCTAGCAAGTCAGAGTCTCAATCACCAGGGCTAGGTGAATGGTGTTCGCCAGGTTAATGAAAAGCGCATATTTGGCACCTACCAGAGCTGACCAACTGGGTGGAGGAGGGCTCAACAAAGGAACAATGGTACCTGCCAGCACTTCAAGCTATAACTAAGGAATTAGTTCACGAAAATATTTTCTCCTTGTAATCTGATTTTGGAAAGAAAGGGAGAAGGTGATTTTTACCTTCCTCCCTTGACTGGGTTACATAGAGAGAAATTCAGGAGAGCTGATTTAGATAAGAAATCTTACCCTTCACCAGCTTCTGCCAGTTTTCAAGGATCCCATTTGCAGGAGATGAAGGGAGCATGGTGTCTCAGTAAGTCACCAAACTGTGGGGGAGAAAACATAATTTTCCCTCTACTATTCTAGGTTCCTGACTGGGCCTCCCATGTAATAAAAATGTTAAGAGAATAAAACAGAACTTTCTTGATATGTATACCTCCTGTATTCATGGGAGAGATGCAGGAAAACTGAGTAACTCCTCTGCATTTTTACATACAACTATAAAAGCACATTTCCTTATTCTTTGCATATAAATTTAATGGCTGCACAATCCTTCGTCTTGTAGGTGTACCATAATTTAAGATATTCCTTTTATTATTGGATATATATGGTGTGGTTTAAAATTGTTTTTAGTGAAACTGTATAAATATCTTTTTTCACAAGTAATTTTTGGTCAGCAAAAGACAGATGATAGTTTGAGGACACATGAATGTCAAATAAATTTCTAGTGGCTATAATCATACTGCTATCCATTGCACCATCTCCATTCAACTGATTAGTGTTAACTTACTGAATTGATATTTAGGAATAGAAAAAAAGAAATAAAATTGAGTCACTATAGTCAAGCTGCTAAATTACTAAAATCAAGTAGGTTAAATTATGAGGAAATAATTCTTTTCTAGATTTAACTAGCCTGGTAACTAAAACTTTTTTAAAATTTTCCCTTTATTGATTAAGATATTACAAATATGACCTTATCCCCCCAATGTCCCCTCATCCCCCCAATCCTGCCCTTACCCTCACCCCCTGTTATCCACATCCATGGCTTATGCTTATATTCATGCATACAAGTCCTTTGGTTAATCTCTCCCCCTCACCCCTTAGCCCTGCAGCAAATCCTTGGATATACACCAAACCTCCAGATAGACTAAGGAAAGAATGTTAGAGTATCCAGACCACCAGTGATTTAGAGCAACACCATCTCGGACCAATCCAGAGGTTAAGAATACAGAACTGATTCTTCTCAAGGAGGTACTTTTTACTCTAAGAACCCTCAGCTTTTCTCTACTTTGAACACTGTAGGTATTGCCTAATTGTTTTATAGTTTGCGAACCCTAAGACCCTTGAATAAATTTGTATTACCTTTTTTTTCTAGCCAAAGCCTCCTGAATCATTTATGCTTAGTTGTCAATATATAAGACATACATAAAGCTACAACCAAGTTATAATAAAACTAGAATATTAGATCAAATATTTATTGAGTTTTCATTTGTCTTCTGGGTAATTTTACAGCTTTGTCTCCTATCTTTGAAGGTCATTTTGGCTCAAAGGCAAAGAACTGCCAACATTGGTGAATGCCTAGCAATGTCTTTATTCATGACACTGCTTCCTGACTGACATCCTTTGCTTTCTCATTTTCATGTGTAAGATGTTATTTTTTAAGATGACATTAAAAAAATAATTCTAAAAACTGCCTGCTCAGTTTGACAGACTGGAAATTTGTGGTTATCATGGGGCCCTAAAAATAGAATCAAGTGTCATATTTTCTACTTGAATTATTGTTTTTACTACGTCTAAGCTTAGTTATGAATTTTTATGAGGATGATCAAAAGCTGAGGTGCTCAGTACGGACCTAAAAACAGCTTCTTAAGTATTTGCAGCTCTGTTAAGCTCAATTTAATTTTCTCTGATTGACCAATTTGACATAAAATAAATGAGATTTGTCTTGGAGACATTGCTCTTCTTTACATATGTCTTTCTTTTCCCTGTAGCCATATATCTCTTTGAAAACCATCTGGGAAAGGAACTTAAAACAGAAGAACTTCCACTGAGCTTTTAATTGAAACCTTTAACATGGTTTTAATCCAATTCATTGTTAACATAATTAGAAATTAGATTTTGGGAGAAAACCCCTGTCTTTCCAGTTAACATTCTTTTTTTAAAATATATTTTATTGATTTTTAAAGGAAGGGAGAGAGATAGAGTGTTAGAAACATCGATGAGAGAGAAACATCGATCAGCCGCCTCCTGCACATCTCCCACTGGGGATGTGCCCGCAACTCAGGTACATGCCCTTGACCGGAATCGAACCTGGGACCTTTCAGTCCGCAGGCTGACGCTCTATCCACTGAGCCAAACCGGTTTCGGCTGTCTTTCCAGTTAAAATACACTCATGTCCAAAAATCCAAAAAAAAAAAAAATTAATCTCAGAGTCCATGGAAAAAACCCGACAACAATACACTTAGCCAATTTGATGACCTCATGGTTAAGTAGGCAAGAGACCACCTTCAGAATTTGTTGGGGTGAACAAAAGTGAGGGGGGAATAAAAAATAACAGGGAAGATAAAATTTGTCAGTCAAGTTTATTTATTATAAATATAATACTATATGCTTATATTTAAGAATACTGTAGGATGCTTATATTTAAGAATACTGTAGGCATTTTTGTTGTACTACATAACTATAAAAAAAATCCTGCTATAAAGCACTTAGACATGTTGAAAAGGGGGGAGGCAATATCTTTACAAAATGGATAGTTGAGTTTGTAACAGATGAGAGGAAAAAATCCAAAAGAAAACTGAAAATAAGAATTTAAGTACCTGAACTGAGTTTGAAGGTGCCTGAATGAAGATGAGATGGATGCTGGTCTTAGCAACCTAGAAAATTAGGTTTTAGTGCCTTCCTGGGGATAGGAGACAAGGAGGTAGGCTTTTATGTCATTGCAGTTGAGTAAAATACACATACATAAAGTTGGGACTCTCAAAGGACTGCATCCTAAGTTAAAGGGTGGGGGAAAGGGAGACACAAAATAAGCTTGCTTTCCTGGCCTGGGTAGGAAAATATCTCCCATGGTATCTTGTAAATTTTATGGGCATCACCAAATTCTCCTTCATAGGGGTTGTTCTATATTGCATTTACACTACCAATATATCAGAATTAGTTTTAAATTTCATGTTACTCCACTAATGAAGGAGCCACTAAACTATAAAATCCTTCTACAGTTACAGCAACTGAGAGGATATGGAGGTAGCCATGAAAAAAGGACCCTGATTTGTGATTATAGTCAAGATTCAGAGACCTAAATATACAGTTCTGCAGCACCTCCTTAAATGGGCTTATTAATTTCATGGAATGGAAGATTTAAAATTTTTCAGATGGAAACATTACCCAGATTGAGTTACATATTCAATACCTATTAAAATTCCAACTGCCATATTTTTTTTTCAGAAATTGGGAAGCTGATCCTAAAATTTATGGTGAAATATAAGAGACCTAGATAAGCTAAAAAAGAATCTTCAAAGAAAGTAATATTGGAAGACTCACAATTTCAAATCTTACTACAAACCTAAGACAAAGACAGTACAGTTCTGTCAAAAGGATAGACATAAATCAATGCAACCCAAAAATAAAACCATACATCTAGGGTGAATTTTTTTTAAACATCACCTAAGGATATGCTTTTCATTGGTTTTAGAGAGAGGAAGGGGGGCAGAGAGAGAGAGAAACATTGATCAATTGCCTCCCATATGTGCCTCAAGCGGGGATTGAACCTGCCACATTTTGGTGTATGGAGTGATGCTCCAACCAACTGAGCCACATTGGCCAGGGCGGAGGGTTGATTTTTGACAAGGGCAACAACACCATTCAGTGGGGGGAAAGAATAGTCTTTTCAACAAATGGTGATGGAATAACTGGGTGTCTACAGGCAAAATAATGAAGTTAGATAACCTACTTCATACCATATAAAAATTAACTCAGCTAGATCACAGATTTAAATATAAGAACTAAAACTTCAAAAATATTTATAAGAAAACACAATTTTCATGACCTTAGATTAGGCAACCATTTCTTAGATATGACATCCAAACTCAAGAAGAAAAATAGTCAATTTGAACTTCATTGATATTAAAAGCTTTTGTTCTTCAAAGGAGATGATCAAGAAAGTGAAAAGGCATCAAAAACGATAAAATACTTAGGAATAAATTTAACCAAGGAGGTAAAAGATCTATATTCTGAAATAAGACATGGATTTAAAAAATGTAAAAGATATCTTCTCTTGATGAATAAAAATTAGTACTGTTAAAATGTGTATACTATTCAAAGCATCTATAGATTCAATGCAAGTCTTACCAAAATTCCAATGGCATATTTTACAGAAATAGAAAAAAAATACTAAGATTTGTATGGAATCACAAAAGATCCTGAATGGCCAAAGCAGTCCTGAGAAAGAACAAAGCTGGAGGTATCACACATTTCAAACTATATTACTCACCTGTAGTAATCAAAACAGAATGGTATTAGCATAAAAAAGACACATAGATCAAAGGAACAGAATTGAGAGCACAGAAATCCATGCTTACATGGTCAACTAATATTTGACAAGGGAGCCAAGAACTGGATATGCACATACAAAATAATGAAACTGGACTTCTGTCTTAGACCACTCACAAAAATGAACTCAAAATGGATTAAATAAGGTGTGAAACCACAAACATAGGGAAAAAAGCTCCTTGATATTTGTCTTGGCAATCACGTATTAGATATAACACATAAAGCACAAGCAACAAAATAAACAAGTAGGCCTACATCAAACTAAAAAGCTTCTGCACATTAAAAGAAAGAATTACAATGAAAAGTCAACCTATGGAATGGGAGAAAATAATTTGCAAACCTTCTGTCTGATAAGGGGTGAATATTAAAAATATATAAAAAAACATACAACTCAGCAGATAAACTAAATAATCCAGTTAAAATGGGCAATGGACCTGAATAGACTTTTTTTTTTTTTGCAAAGACAGTCAAATGGCCAATAATACATGAAAAGTTGTTCAACATCACTAATCATCAGGGAAATGCAAATCAGAACCACAATAAGCTGTGAGGTCACATCCTTTAGAATGGCTATTATAAAAAAGGGAAAACAAATGCTGGTGAGGATGTGGAGAGGAGGGAGCCCTCGTGCACTGTTGGTGGAATTGTAAATTGGTACAGCCACTATGGAAACTGTAAGATGGTTACTCAAAAAAATAAAAATAGAATTATCATATTATCCAGCAATTCTACTTCTGGGTGTATATCCAAAGGCAGCGAAATCACTATGATGAAGAGATATCTGACCGAAACCGGTTTGGCTCAGGGGATAGAGCGTTGGCCTGCGGACTGAAAGGTCCCAGGTTCGATTCTGGTCAAGGGCATGTACCTGGGTTGCGGGCATATCCCCAGTAGGAGATGTGCAGGAGGCAGCTGATCGATGTTTCTCTCTCATTGATGTTTCTAACTCTCTATCTCTCTCCCTTCCTCTCTGTAAAAAATCAATAAAATATATTAAAAAAAAAGAGAGATATCTGCACTCCCATGCTCATTGTAGCATTATTTACAGTAGCCAAGGTATGGAAACAATCTAAGTGTCCATCAACAGATGAGGGGATAAAGAAAATGGGTGAAAATAGTCAAAGAGTACAAACTTCTAGTTATAAATGAGTTCTGATATATAATGTACAGTATGATGACTATACTTAACAGTACTGTGCTTTAGACTTAAGAGTTGCTAAGAGTAAATTTAAAAAGTTTTTTTGTCACAAAAGTGGGAACTATGTGAGGTGACAGATGTGTTAACTGACTTTATTGTGGTGTTCATTTTGAAATGTATACATATATCAAATCATCACATTGTACACCTTAAACTTACACAATCTTATATGTCAAATATATCTCCATAAAACTGGAAGAAAAGAAAGCAAAAGACAACCCATAGAGTGAGAGAAAATATTTGCAAGAAATTTGTCAGCTAAGGGTCCAGGATTAAGAATATATAAAAACTCTTATAAATCAACAATAAAAAGTTAAATAACACAATTAAAAAATAACAGAGGACTCAAATAGACCTTTTTACCCCCTAAATGACATACTGATGGCAACTAAGCACATAAAAAGATGCTCAACATCATTAGTCATTAGGGAAACACAAATCCCAACTACAATGGGATGCCACTTCACAACCATGAGGATTGCTATAATAATAATGAAAAAACACCAGACCATACCTGTGTTGGTGAGGATTTGGAGAAATTTGAACTCTCATACATTGTTGGTGGGACTGGGGACCTCGGAACCAGCCATGCATGTCTGGACACTTGACCTACAAAATAGCAAAATAATAAACTTGTGTTGTTAATCCACTACATTTGATATGGTTGTAATAGAAAATGACCCAGAAATCTCACTTCTAGGAATATATCCCAAGAAACCAGAAACAACAATCAGAAAGGACATATGCACCCCTATGTTCATAGCAGCACAATTTACAATAGCTAAGATTTGGAAACAGCCTAAGTGCCCATCAGCAGATGAGTGGATTAAAAAGCGGTGGTACATCTACACAATGGAATACTAAGTCGCTATAAAAAAGAAGGAGCTTTTACCATTTGCAACAGCATGGATGGAACTGGAGAGCATTATGCTAAGCGAAATAAGCCAGTTGGAGAAAGATAAATATCACATGATCTCACTCATATGTGGAATATGATGAACATAATTTGATGAACAAGAATAGATCCAGAGACAAATAGCAGGGGAGGGGACGGGGTTAGAGAGCAACCAAAGGACTTGTATGCATGCATATTAGCATAACCAATGGACACAGACACTGGGGCAGCGGGGGCTTGCCTGTGGTGGGAATGACTAGGGGGGAGGTCAAGCGGGGGAAAAAGGAGACATATGTAAAATTTTAGGGAAAATTATTTACACACATAGTTTATAAATAAAGTAAAAATGATAGAAAAAAGGGAAAATTAACACGGTAATACAATATGATTATCAAGGCTAGGTTATAGGCCAAAGGGCACTACAATTTCCACCTGGCATGCTCTCTCTCTCTCTAGATTTGTACCTTTGGAACATGGAGAAACCATGAAAGAAGCAGGGCTAACCAGAAGACGCCATGCAGAGATAGAGAAGTCCCAAGTGTTCCGTTCCTAAGCTGTTTAAGTCTTCCAGTTTAGGTGCCAGACATCTCAGAGGATGCTTTTGATATGGATTTAGGTCTCATCAGACTGAGAGACTCCTAGTAAGAATCCCCTAGCTTAGCCTAATCACCCTCCATAACTATGAAATAATGATAATGATAAGAATGACTATTGTTTTATGAAACTAAATTTGTGATGATTCATTACACAGCCATAAAAATTCCAAATACTTCCCCCCCCCCGCCCCACATAGAGAGATTAAAAGCTTTTTCTGTATGAAGCTGAAGGAGGTGCATCTTAAAGAAGCATATAGAAAATCATAGAGAGGGGACTGATATGAGCCTTTATTTTTCATTTCTCTGGTAAGGCTGAAGGCAAAACAGCAAGTGCCTGTGGTTCACTTTTCATCTAGGAAAAGGATTGGCAAACTTTTACTTAAAGGCCAAGATAATAAATATAATAAATATTATAGGCTTCTCAGGCTAAGAAGCAAAAGCAAGGCTACAACATAGTAACTTATATAACCACATAACATACAGCCATTTATTTTTATTAGCTAAATATCTGGACTAAACTTCATATTTTGTTGAAAACAATCATGCCTCTTTGCTTCCTAATATCCTGCTGCAGGCAGGCTGCTCTTCAATGCAGGCTGCTTCTCTAAGCTCTGAAATGTGCAAGGATTTCATTCTCTAGATAAGGATGGGGTGGGTTGTGATTTTAGCCATTCTGTGTGAGACCGGCTTCTCTTTGCAGGCGTTTTTCACTTGAAAGTTTCCAGATACCTTGCCTCAAACTGAGCAGGAAAATGCTAAATTAAATTTGAGACAGAAATGGTCGATTTTTCCAGAGCTTTCACAATTCTTTTGCACATGATGTCATATCAAGTGTGGCGGAAAGAAAACTAGGTTTCAAGTCACAAGATTTGAATATGAGCTACTTTCTAGTTGCCAGTACCAAGAGCATGACAGTTAACATCTTTGAGCTTCAGTTTCTGTACAGCATAATATCCGCCTGCTCACTTAATAAGAGTGTTCAAAGTTTAAATGAGAAAAAATATATAAAGGTGAATTGCTGCTAGAAAGTGCATGACACATGCTTATTGTTATTGATGTGCCATTCACAAAGCATTTGGTCTCATTCTGACTCCCTCTTCCTTTTCCCCTCTTTCCTTCCCTCCCTCTTGTGTTTTGAAATCTTCACTATTTTTTGTTCTGCGCGGGTCTATTCTGCTATTGGCTTAACTGATAAATTCATTTTGGTGGCCTCTCATTCAGTATTCTATATTTTTATCTAATGTCTCCCAGTAGTGATTTTCTGGAAATAACATGCAAAATACGATGACCTCCAGTAGTGAGGAATGTGGATATGTGGCATGTGATTGTGGAAGGTATCTTATCTTAGAAGGACCTTTTGGAGTGTATATTAGCTTTTTTTTCATACACTTATTAGTTCTCAAATAATTAGATGTAACTGCTAATCATTGCTTAGTGCTGTAGATTTAATAGTGAATGAAACAGACAAGGTCACTCCTGCATAGATCTTACATGTTAATGGAGAATGGATTATTTTCTCAATGCTGCTGTATGAAATAACCACAAACTTATTATCTCTCAGTTTCAGAGGTCAGATGTCTAAAATGGCTTCACAGGGCTGCGTTCCTTCTGGAGGCTCCAGGTAAGAATCTGTTTCCTTGCCCTTTCTAGAAGCTTCCTACATGCTATGGCTCATGTCCCATTCTGTCTATCTTCATAGCCAGGAATTGTTCATCTTCAAATCTCTTTCTCTCTGTCTCGTTGCTTCTATTATCCATTATCACATAACCTTCTGTCTGACTCTGAACCTTCTGCCTGCTTCTTATAGGGATCTTTGTGATTACTCTGGGTTATCTAGGTGGATCCATAATCTCCCCAACTCAAGATTATTAATCACATCTGGAAAGTACCTTTTTTCATATAAAGTAACATTTACAAGTTCTGGGAATTAGTATGTGTACATCTTTCTAAGGGGTCAACATTCAGTCTACCACAAGAGAAAGTAAACAGGGTTACAAATACATAGATGATTTTAAAGTGTGATTTGTGCTATGAAGGCAATTACTGGGGTAATAAGATAGAGCTGCACTGTGTGGTAGCCACAGCCACACATGACTACTGAGTTCTTTAAATGTGGCTACTATAATTGAGAAGCTCCAATTTAAATTTTACTTAATTTTAAATGAATATTATTTCATATATTTTTATAAGTATTTTTTCCTTTTTATTGAATTTATTGGGGTTACACTGATTAGCAAAATTATATAGGTTTCAGGTGCACAATTCCACACCACATCATCTATACACTGTATTGTGTGTTCACCACCCCAAGTCCATCACCATTTATCCCCCTTTACCCTCCTCCACCTCCCTTACTCCCCTCCCCCCAGCAATCACCACACTGTTGTCCATGTGATTTTTCTCTTTCTTTTCTTTTTTGTTCAATCCCTCTACCTCCCCCTCCAACCCCCCCCCCCCACATAGCTGTCAGCCCACTCTCTATCTATGAGTCTGTCACTATTTTGCTTGTTAGTTCATTTTTGTCCATTAGATTCCACATATGTGTGAAATCATACGCTAGTTGTCTTTCTCTGACAGGCTTATTTCAATTAGCATAAATTCAGATGGCTAGTGGCTACCGTATCAGACAGCACAGCTCTAGGCTTTTTAGAAGACACTGAAGAAAATTCCCTCTCTCTTTAACTTAGATGAATTGTATGAAGATCCATGAAAGCAGTCAATCCCCATTGACCTTAAAAGATGGAATGAGACTGGTCAGGTGAGCAACTAGATATTTTTCCCTAAATAAGCAAAAGAGAATCACTCCCTATTACCATTTGGCAGGTAATGACAAGCACCGATCATAATATAGTTGGCCCTTAATATCCACAGATGTGGAACCCGTAGATATGGAGGTCTAAAGGATTTGAGCACCAGGTATCTACAGGCAGTCCTGGAAACCAACACCAAGGGATGATTGTTGTTCATTTCCTTCTTTATCCACATACTTGCCCTGGCTTTGTGGTGAGCTGAGTGTATTTATTCACCTCTTGGATTTGGGCTTAGCCATGTGACTAGTTTTAGTCAATGAAGTGCGACATAAGCACAGGCTTTACTAGTAAATGTGATTGCATGGCTGATTTTAGCCTCTGGCTTTCTTGTGATGACCATGAGAGCAATCTACTCTGGGTAGCCACTGGTCCAAGGAGAGAGTGGAGACATGTGGAAAGAGAACTCAATGCAATTTAGAGACCAAAACCTTGAACCTGGAGTCCATCCTAGCCCAGTTGGAGGTATAGCCAATCTGCAGGTTTGTTTTAAGACACAGAATTTTAGGTCCATTTGTTACTAACCATCATTATAGCATAGCTGACTAAATATAAGGGGAACTATAAGGAGGAGTTCTCTTTTCTTGGAGGACTTTGTACATTACTGAGGGAGGCTGAATTAGCCTTCATAATTCTTCTGAGCTTGCTCTGGATTTACATTTAACACGGAGAGACCAGAGAGAGATTTTTTGCTTTCAAGTTAGTTTTGTTTAGTAGTTTTAACAAAAAGGATACCTTCAAAGTCAAGGATTTGTTGTAATAGAAATTGCACAGCTCAGTAGACAAGGTAGATGAGTGAAACTCTTCACTTCAACAAGGTCTATTTCTGGCTTCAATGACACAACTTTCTCTTTCAAGAACTCACCATCTCTCAAGCTTTGTTACCAGGAAAGCAAGGAAAACATCACTAGCTAGCCTTCCTTCCAAAGAAAGTGTGATAAAAACAAAGATGGCAAAGATTTTTAAAATCCCACAGTACTTTAAATACATGGCTTTTCTTTCAATAGCTATAGTAAACCTGGCTATGCCTCTCAAATGGACATTATCTTTTTAGTGTCTGAGGGCAGGATTAGCCACCTCTCCTGTTGTTTCTTTACATGGCCAAAAATGAGTGAATTTTTCTCCCTGTGATTTTTGTTGCCTCCTGAGCATTAATGGTGCTGGAATAGTATTATACTCCCCCCCCCCAGGTGCATTGATTTTCCTGCTTGAATTGATGTAGTCCCACAAAGAGAACACGTCATTGTTATTATCCTTTTGGATGCTCTATTCGCTGGCTCGGCTACTCCACTCAACTTAATCAAAAGTAGGCTGTGTCTATGAAAGGAAACACAGCTTTTCAGTAGTGGGAAACTTCCTGAGCTTGAAGGATGAGAATAGGCATCTACTCAAATATTAAGGGCATCAGATTTCAAAACTTCAATGTAGCAATTGATGAAGTTATCAATGGAATAGCAAACTATAGACTACAAGATTTTGAACTCTACTTGCTTATGTATGTACAAGAAAAATCACTTCCTATATGTTTGAATCTGGAAACAGAGGCCAAAAATCATGACTATTGTCTCTATTTTCTCTGTTTTGGATGAAGACATTTATTCACTGAGAAAGCCATTACGTTGGGACAATTACCAATATCCACAAGGGAAATTTGGCTTATTCCCCTGTGTTTTGGTGGAGTTGTCATTGTCAACTGAATTGTATCATCCCTATTTGTGGTATATGTTCAAAACCTTCTCCCCAGGCCAGACAGCCAGGCGATCATAGTCCTTTGTGTTGAGAACTAATGAAGCAATGCTTTTCCCTGATGCTTCAAAAGAGCTGAAACCAAGGCAGGTGCATAGCTGAGTTAAACTGGAAGTTGAATGTAGTAAGCCAGGGAGGTGTATAAGCAGATGGTTAAAACCAAAAGGCCAGAAGAAGAGAGTGGCAGGGATTTGGTGCCAGGGAGAAGAGAAATCCACTTCAAGAAAGCAGGGCATCATCGCAGGCCATTCTTGGAACAGGCCCCATTTTTGAGCAGCTAGCACCTATGTGCTTGTAGGAGTGTATGATAGAAGGAGACAACTATAAAGGACTAAGTTGGGACCTATCCTCCAAATCTGTCTCTCCCACAGGGCTGTGAGCTCTCTGAGGAAGGTCTAATTCTTCCTCTCTCCCTTAGTGCTTATTATATATGAACTAAATAGATTTTGGCAGCATGGTAAAATAATTATCCTGATTAAGCAGATACACAATATTTTTGTTAATGTAACTATGTAAGTAATTCCAGTTTTACAATGAGACTGTTGGGTTAGATGAATAAAGCTTCAGTTATATATTTAGCTGCAATTTGTGCAATGGAAGAGCAGAAAAGACAGAATTTAAAAGGTGAACTTCACAGTTTTTGAAGAAAAATGCTGTTTACAGCCAGGATTGTCTGTGACCAAGCTAAGTACATGTTTTCAAAAAGGCTACTGTAATTCTCTGGAGTTAGTAAAAATTGTAGCTCCTACTGCATTGAAAAGAAGATGGACTTAAAACATACCCTTAAGTTTTTTGTTTTGTTTTTTGAGAGAAAAGCACTTTAAAAAAAGAAAATGCCATATAAATGCCAAGTCTTATTACCATCACTGTCATGAATACCTTCAAGCCACAGAGAAACAGGTTCATAAAAAAAGTCTGCTTTGGAGACGGGCCAGTGAGAAAAGTTCACTTTAGATATTCTACACACAAGCTGCCTGCATTTAGTGCCATTTTCCTGAAATCCCAAATTATTACTCTCACCACTGTGTGCAGGAAAATTATCAGGTAAATAAAGAGCACAGCAGGGAGAAAATGTTAAATGCATACAGAGTGGTCTAATGATAACATTCCCAGTCCAATATTACTTTCAAGTAAATCATAGTGTGACAATAACAATATACATTCCTGTTACTGACCACTGTCACCAATCAGCATGCAGCACTGACTCGTTTTATCTTTCCCTACAACTACAGAAAGCCCGAAAGAAATCTTCCACACATGAATGAATGTCACGTCTATTTGGCCTGCAGCTTTTCCAGAACTGCTACCCACATTCATCTATACATTTCTAGTATTTCTCTCTCTCTCTCTCACACACACACACCCTTAGGGTAGAGGTTGGCAAACTACAACCTGCAATCCAAATGTAGTGCCAAATGCCCAAATTTCCATTGCCTATTTTGTATCATGAGCTAAGAGTGGCTTTTATATTTTAAATGGTTGGAAAAAAACATTCAAAGAAGAATAATATTTCATGACAAGTGGAAATTAGATGAAACTTAAATGATGATGTCCATAAATATTTATTGGAATATAGTCATGGTCACGAGTTTATGTATCATGCATGGCTTCTCTCATTCCACAACAGAGGTGAATAGCTGTGACAGAGACCCTATGACCCACAAAGCTAAAAATATTTACCTTCTGGCTCTTTAAGAAAAAAAAAAGTGCTAAAAATTTCCTGATACAGAGCATACTTGTTGTTCCTTTTAAAAAATTGCTTTTTAAATGGAAGTATAATTTAATACTTCAATAAAGGGTACAAATTTTATGAAATTTTATATATTTGTTCATCTGTATGACCACTACTCAGATAAAAGCAAAAAAGATTTTCAGTACCCAGAGGCTTCCTCCCAGCAAACTTTCCCTCCCAAACTTACCCATTTTTGCTAAAGACTATCACCATGAGTTGATTCTTCCTATTTTTGAAATTTATATAAGTCGAGTAATATAGTATGTATTTTTTGTTTGGTTAATTTTATTCAGCATCATGTCAGTGAAATTCACTTACATTGCCCATGACAGTAGTTTGTTATATTGTATGAATATACTATAGTTATATACCTATTCTACTCCTGTTGGATATTGGGTCATCCTCATTTATTTTTACTATTGTGAATACAGCTGCTATGAACATTCTTGTACATGTATTTTGGTGACCATTTATATCCAATGTCCTTGAGTATATGC
The DNA here is from genome assembly GCF_963259705.1 of Myotis daubentonii. NCBI lineage: Eukaryota > Metazoa > Chordata > Mammalia > Chiroptera > Vespertilionidae > Myotis > Myotis daubentonii. The sequence continues at coordinate 126,288,790 of NC_081861.1, read as the reverse complement.
CTAGAATGGAACTTCTGGGAGGCTAGTCCTTTTTCAAAAAAGTATAACCCAGTTTGAAATGAGCAACATAGATTTGGTAGAACCTTTTAAAAGTATAAAGCAAAAGTGTTTTTACTTTTGGAGCTGGATACTGGAGTTTTTAGGAACTTCTTCAAAAGACTATAGTGAGGGAGATTATACAACATATTTTTAAAATTACAATATATGGTGATTTAAACTATGTGATAGATCCACTAGGGTTCATTTATACTCTATTCTTTAGTGCATTTAAAAATGTTTCCAATAAAAAATAGAAGAAAAAAAAAAGGAGAAACGGGTTGAAGAAAATAATGAAGCAGGCCGACTATTATCCAATCTGAACACCAGGCATTGAGCACAGTTTCAACTTCTAGAATTGTGATTAGAGCTGCATTTTCTACAAAGGAGTGCCTCTAGGACTGTCAGCTGATTTCTCAACAGAAACTTTGCAGGTCACAAGGGAGTGGCAAGAATATTTAAAGTGATGAAGGGCAAAGACCTACAACCAAGATTACTCTACCCAGCAAAGCTCTCATTTAGAATTGAGGGTCAGATAAAGAGCTTCACAGACAAGAAAAAGCTAAAGCAGTTCATCACCACCAACCAGTACTACATGAAATGTTGGAGGAGGAGGAGAGGCAGGAAGGAGGAGAAAGCGGAAGAAGAGGAGGAAGAAGAAGAGATAAAATATAAATGACAACAAATACATATCTATCAACAGTTGAACCTAAAAATCAAAATAAATGATCAAGAAATCTAATGAACAAAATAAACTGGGAATGAAACAGAAGCAGAGGCATGGAACCATGGAACAGACTGACGAATCTCAGAGGGAAGCAGGGAGGGAGGGAGGGAGGGAAAGGATTAATTGAAGATTACACAGACAGTAGAGTGGTAAAGGCCTGGGGTGGGGCAGGAACCAGGTGGAGGGGAGGCAAAGAGGGGGAAAAAAGGGGGACATCTGTAATACTCTCAACAATAACGATTTTTTTTTTAAAAAATGAGCAGATTTGAATGGACACGTCACCAATGAAAGTATACCAATGCAAATCAGCATATAAGATGCTCAACATCATAATTTATTGGGAAAATGGTAATTAAAACTGCAGTATAATACCACTACATCTCCATTAGTATGACTAAGATTGAAAGGACTGCCTGGGGTGTGGCTCAGTGGTTGAGCGTTGGCCCATGAACCAGGAAGTTACAGTTTGATTCCAGGTCAGGGCACATACCCTGATTGCGGGTTCCGCAGTAAGGGGCGTGTGGGAGGCAGCCGATGATGATTCTCACCATTGATGTTTCTATCTCTCTCTCCTCCCTTCATCTCTGAAATCAATAAAAATATACTTAAAAAAAAGGACTGATCACCTCCTCTGTTGACAGGGATGTAATTAAACTGGAATTCTTTTTCAAAAACTTTTATCTTTATTGTTGAAAGTATTACAGATGTCCCCTGAGTTTATATTAATAAATTTGAAAATAAATGAGATACATTATTAGGATTAATAAAAGTTTATGTATTTCTGAATACAAAGTCAGCATACAAAATCAATTATATTTCAGTATGTGTAAGTAAATAATTAAAATGAAATGAAATGAAAATAATGTAATTTACAGTAACCGATGAATCAAATATCTAGGAACAAATCTAAATAGTGTAAGACCAGTACATATAAAATTTTAAAATATAACTTCTTTCCATAAATAAAGTAACAAGTGAATCAACAAACTGAAGATACAACACCATTCACAGATTGAAAGAAAATACTACAATGATTCAATAACCTCAAAATTGACATAAAATTAAACTAAATCCCAATGAACATCTTAGAACATTTTGCTGTTAAAATTGACACATTATAATTTTGAATTGTAAATTCAAAAGACAAAAACAGCCAAGACATACTTGAAAAATAATAAATTTAGAGGACTTGCTTTATAAAATATCACACATTAAGCTTGGTGTTTGTATCAGAATATAAACTATCTGAATAGAATAGAGAATGTGTAATTGATTAATATATAAAAATACTTGATATAAAACAAAATGGCAATCCAGAAAAATGGGGAAAGAATTGTCTTTTCAATAGATTATCCTGAAACAATTAGCTATTCATATATACAAATAGCCATCTATTCAAGATGAAACTTTGCCACTACTTCAAACCAAAACTAAAAATCAATTCCAGATACAACATAGCTCTGAAACTGAAAGGTAAAACAAAGTTTCTAGAAGAAAGTGTAGGAGAATATTTTCATGGCATTTGACTTGGCAAAGGTTTTATAAACAAGATATAAAACCCATTAACCATAAAAAGGGATAGATAAATTGAACCACATTAAAAGCAGGGTTCTTTTTATAAAAAGAAAACATTAAAAGAGTAAAAAAAGCTATCCATTGAGAAAACATTTACACGTATTTCCAACTAAAGGCTTTTATACAGAGTACAAAATAAGTACTTATAGATTAATAATAAAAAAGACAATATAACAGAAAAACAAGCAAGAGACTCAACCAAGCACTTCATAATCTATGATATCCAAATGCTAAATGGCAAACTAAATATCTAAACCCCTACCAGAATTGCTAGAAATTTAAAAACCCTTAAAATGTCTGATAAAGGCAAGAATGTGGAGCAAGGGGAATATTTGTACACAATTAGTGGGAGATTAAGTTGGTTAAATTACTTGGGAAAACTTCATTAGTGTTTATCAAAGTTGAACACATGCATATACTATGGCCCAGAATTTCCACTCTTAGGCACATAACCAATAGAAATATATATATATATATATATATATATATATATATATATATATATACACTAGAGGCCCGGTGCACAAAATTTGTGCACTCACGGGGGTACCTCAGGCTGGCCTGCACCCTCCCACAGTCAAGGAGCCCTCGGGGGTTGTCTGACTAACAGCTTATCTTGTGGGAGAGGTTCCCGCAACAGCCACTGTGCTCGCTAGCCTTGAGCCTGTCTCAGGGCTTCTGGCTGAGCGGTGTTCCCCTTGTGGGAGTGTACTGACCACCAGGGGGAAGCTCCTGTGTTGAGTGTCTTCCCCCTGGTGGTCAGTGTGCATTATAGCAACCGGTCGTTCTGTTTGGTCAATTTGCATATTGGCCTTTTATTATATAGGATATATATATACTAGAGGCCCAGTGCAAAAAATTTGTGCACAGGTAGGGGTCCCTAGGCCTGGCTGGCTATCAGAGCCAATCTGAGCGGTGACCAGAGGGGCATTTGGGGCTCCCGCTTGCACCCACCTTGGCCTGGTGCCGCCCACTCATGTGCTCCACCATCCCACTGCGGTCCCACTTTTGTTGGGTTCCATTGGGGCCGGCAGTGCCTCCACTGCTGCTGGCTGTGAACACCATGTTGCTGACGCCCGCCATGTTCTGCGCCGCCCCCTGGTGGTCAGTGCATGTCTAACCCCCGATTGGTCAAACTCCTGCCCATGGGGACAATTGGCATGTTAACCTTTTATTATATAGGATATGCGCCTAAGCGACTGAACTACTGGTCGTTATGACATTCACTGACCACCAGGGGGCAGACGTTCAACACAGGAGCTGCCCCCTGGTGGTCTGTCTGTTCCCACAGTGGGAGTGCCGCTCAGCTGACCTATAGGTGCCAGATGCAGGGCTCACGGCTGGTAGCCGCAGCCCAGAGACCACAGTGGTGCAGCCTACCAAGCAGCGGCGGTGGCAGGCACAGTGGGGCCGGGATGAGCAGGAGCGGCAGGCAGTGTTGGACTGCTAGTTTCGGCCCGATACCTGCAGGCCACACTGAGGGACCCCACCGGTGCACGAATCCTTGCACCGGGCCTCTAGTGTATACATATTTGGACCAAACATGTTCAGAATGTTTATAGCAGCTTTATTTCAAATGACTAAGAGCTTGAAAATAAACTCTACCAAATGTGCAATCATAGAATGGGCAAACGATGTCTGAAAGAAGCCAGTCACTAAAGAATAGATATTGTTTGATTACATTTTCTTAAAGTTCAAGAATAAGCAAAATGAATCTCTGTTCTTCGAATTCAGAATGGTGGTTACATTTGGGGGATAAATGGGTCCCATTAAGAAGAGGCATGCTGGTGGCTTTTTATAGGCTAGATATTTGCTTTTTTGATCTGAGTGGTAGTTACTTAGGTGTGTTCACTCTGTGATAATTCATTAAATGGTACATTGATTTTGCATATATGTTGTAGTTCAAAAAAATTAAAAATAACTTGGTTTCCTATCAAATGAAGAGGGCAAACTAAATAATCATGTATATTCTATCATGCTTTCTTCTTTGGCATTCACAGTGATATTCATATGTTTTCTATGTTCATGTGCCAGTAAGCTGATATGCTCTAGTGACAAAAGATTTCAAAATAGATCGATATGAACTGACTTAAAAATGATATTTCATTGTGGTGAAAAAACAAGACTTAGTCTCTTAAATTTTAAGCATGGTGTTAACTATAGGCACAATGTTGTAAAGATGATCTCTAGAACTTATTCAGCTTGAGTAACTGAAACTTTATACCTGAACAGCCACTCCCCCTTTTCCCTTTCCCTAGCTCCTAGCAGCCAGTATTCTATTTTCTGCTTCCATGAGCTTGACTATTTTAGGTAGCTCATATAACTGGAATCATGTAGTATTTATCTTTCTGTGACTAGCTCATTCCACTTATGTGTCTTCAAGGTTCATCCATGTTGCATCACGATAGGATTTCCTTCATTTTTAATGCTGAATTATATCCCATTGTATGTATATAACACATTTTCTTTATTCATTCATCTGCTGATAGCCATTTAGGTTGCTTTTACCTCATTGGCTATTGTGAATAATGCTGCAAAAGACATGTAAGTACCAATATTTCTTTAAGATACTGATTTCAATTCTTCTGGGTAAGTACCCAGAAGTGGGATTGCTAGATCATATAGTTCTATTTTTTAGGACCCCCCCCCCCATCCTGTTTTTCATAGTGGTTGCACCATTTTGCATTCCCACCAATAATACACAAGGTTTCCAATTTCCCCACATCCTTTCCAACACTTATTTTTTGTTTGTTTGTTTTGATAATGACCCGCCTAACAGGTGTGAGGTGATATCTCATTGTGGTTTTTATTTGAATTTTCCTAAGGATTAGCACCTTTTCATATACCTGCTGGCCATTTGTATGTCTTCTTTGGAGAAATGTTTATACAGTTCCTTTACCCATTTTTTAATTGAGATGTTTATATAATTTTGCTATTGAGTTGATGGAGAGCTTTATATACTTTGGATATTAACCACTTATCAGGTATGTGGTTTGCAAGTATTCTTCCCATTCCACAGGTTGTCTTTTCTCTCTGTTGATTGTTTCCTTAACAGTATTTGTTTAATGTGTAAAAATGACAATGCTAAATTAGTTTAATTTAGATTTCATTTTCTTGCAGTTAAACAAAGAACTAATTTTAATTTTATGATTCATAGATGTCTAAGAGTTCCTTTCACAGAATGGATGTGTAATTTAGTTTTTCTATTTTCTCTGGATGCATTTGACTGCTTTATCTTCTTTAGAAGTTCCAGCTCAGATGTGTTTGGACATTTCAATGCATTTCTGGCTGAGACACAACACAGCCTAATTCCACAAAGCATTCTATAACTCAGAAACAGCAAAAACTGATCTATAATATCCACCACCATCATAGAATCTTGTATGCGTTCTGGGCCAAATCACTGAACATTGTCTGAACTTCAGATTTCCAATTTCTAATGGAGATTTGATAATAGTTTTTTGACTTTCATTTTCTCATTCTTTGTGGTCTATTTCAGATAAAGCAATTTCTTCTGGTAGTATTGATATATTTTCCCTTTTTAATGCTGGAGACTTACATTACTCTATTTTCACTTTTGGTTATAGAGTTTAATTATAAATATTAAGTATTATTAATGTTTCTGTGCTTGAATGGTAACATATTTTTTTGAATTATTTAAATACTAGAGGCCCGGTGCACAAAAATTTGTGCACTCGGCAGGGGGGCGGGTCCCTCAGCCTGGCCTGTGCCCTCTCGCAGTCTGGGACCCCTTGGGGGATGACCACCTGCTGGTTTAGGCCCGCTTCATGTAAAATTGGGCCTAAGCTGGCAGTCAGACATCCCTCTGGCAGCCCAGGAGCCCTCGGGGGATGTCCACTTGCCAGTGGGGAGCAGGCCTAAGCTGCAGTCAGACATCCTTAGTGCTGCTGAGGAGGCAGGAGAGGCTCCCACCACCACCGTTGTACTGGCAGCCATCAGCCTGGCTTGTGGCTGAGCAGAGCTCCCCCTGTGGGAGTGCACTGACCACCAGGGGGCAATTCCTGCATTGAGCATCTGCCCCCTGGTGGTCAATGTGTGTCATAGTGACCAGTCATTCCCAGTCATTCTGCTGTTAGGGTCAATTTGCATATTACCCTTTTATTATATAGGATAGAGGCCTGGTGCATTGGTGGGGGCTGGTTGGTTTGCCCTGAAGGGTGTCCCAGATCAGGTGGGGGTCCCGCTGGGGTGCCTGGCCAGCCTGGGTGAGGGGCTGATGGTTGTTTGCAGGCTGGTCAAGCCCACCCCCAGTGGGGACCCTCACCCCATGGAGGTTTGGCCAGCCTGGGTGAGGGGCTGATGGCTGTTTTCAGGCTGGCCACACCCCATTTAGGGTGGGGCGTCCCCACTGGGGTGCCTGGCCAGTCTGGGTGAGGGGCTGAGGGCCGTTTTCAGGCTTGCCAAGCCCCCCGGCGACGGAAGCTCCCAGCCTCTCCTTTTTTTCTTTTTCTTTTTTTTTTATTCTGGGATGTATTTACCTTCTATAATTGAAACTTTGTTGCCTTCAATGGAGCTCAGAGCAGTCCGGGAAGCTTGGCTTCCTCCATCACTGGAGCAAGCAAGCTTCCTGCTCACTTCAGCTCTGTGGTTGCCGGCCGCCATCTTGGTTGGGTTAATTTGCATATAGTTGCTCTGATCCGCTTGTGGGCGTGGCTTAAGGTGTAGCGAAGGTATGGTCAATTTGCATGTTTGTCTTTTGTTAGATTAGGTAATCACAATGATTTTGAGAAAAACAAGAGATGTAATTGGTGAAGCTGTTAAAATGACTATAATTAAATACATGAGAAAAGGATCCAATTTGTGGAGAGTTGTTTATTCTGTATTTTACCTTTCAAAACAATTAAATTGTTTTTATACATTTATATGCTCACAGGGAATATTTGCAACATACTTTTAAACTGGGGCAAATTCGTATTTTATATCAGCCTATTAGAGAAACAAGCAAAGTGTCTAATCCCCCTCCATTAGGTTGAGGCAAATGATGGTCTTAGGATATGGCTATCCTATTAGTTTTCTCTAATATCTAAGAAAATATGGGAGAACTTACTACAATCATTCTCAGGTCTATGAGGCTAGTAGGATTGCTAGTTAAAGGGCTATACTTTGGCTTTAGCCTCTCTTATTGAGGTACCTATTATTAATGGCTTAAGCCAGGGGTGGGCAAACTTTTTGACTCGAGGGCCACAATGGGTTCTTAAACTGGACCGGAGGGCCAGAACAAAAGCATGGATGGAGTGTTTGTGTGAACTAATATAAATTCAAAGTAAACATCATTGCATAAAAGGGTACGGTCTTTTTTTTTTTTAGTTTTATTCATTTCAAACGGGCCGGATCCGGCCCGCGGGCCGTAGTTTGCCCACAGCTAGCTTAAGCTATACTGTAGCCATGCTCTAATCTCAGTCGATTCCCCATTCCTCCTTGATTTTAGGAAATTGACTTGCCATGGAGGCATGTGTATTTGGGTAGCTGGGTAGACTTGATACGCCTGCCATTTTTCAATTTAATGAAAATCCACAGTGAAATTACATTCTAAATGTCTTTCAAAAAGTTTGGATAATTATTCATTCTATTTGAGCAGCTCAGTAGCCTTTAGTTTTCATCTAATTGGTAATGACCTTCATCCAACTTCCTTGTTTCTCAAATTCCCTAATCACATTGCACAGCAATACCATCAGACAAGCCTGAAAAAGGCACATGCCGAGACACCAAGGAAATACATGCAGACTTAAAATACTTAAGAGAACTGGAGGGGACCAAAAAAATGAAAAAACACCAACCTTTTCAAGTTTATAAAATGTAGTATCTTGCACTGAATCTCATTAGATGGTCCAAGAGAGTTTTTAAAATTATTTTCTGAAAAGAACAGACTTTATATTTACAGAAAACCCAAGTTTGGCACGACTTTTGCATTGTTTAATATCATTTCAGAATAGTCAGAAGTCTGTTTTAAACATTTATTCATCTTTAAATGAGCCTGACATTATTTTTGCAATGATTAATTAATTAATGTAGCAATGTAACATAGCCAAAGTCTATGCCAATCATTATGAAAATCTTAGAAGAATAACTTGAAGAGATTGTTGTTCCTCAGAAATAAATGCACCATTTTGAGAGAATCAGTGGAGAATCAGGTAGCTTTACTACCATGAAGCCAAGTCACCAGATCAAATGTGAAACAATGTAATCAAGAACCTAAATGATTTATCTGAACATTGCAGGCTTGGTTTAATGGAGCTGGAACAACCTGCCTAACCAACTGAGTGTTTCTTATGTCATAGGCTGTTTTGGGATTGTGGAGGCACTAACCATATGACTCTAAGATCTATTTGATTCAATAAGAATTTGTCATAATATTGTACTTGAATTATATAAGGTTCTCTATCATGACATTTAAACAGGGCTGTTGGATAGGCTATTCAGATTTTCATGTGCTCTGGTAAATTCCCCGGATTGAGTGGGCTGAATGCTGTATTCAGCAATCAGTAGGACTATGAATCAGTTTCTCCACCTGGGCATAAGCAGGAGGAGAAGCTCCAGGCCACAAAGGCTCTTTGTGGTCTTGACTCAAGCCAACCCATGCCTTAAGTTTCCTGGTCAAACAAAGGCTACTGGCTTTGCTATGATGGTCATCAGCTCTGTCTACCCACCTCTCAGCTTCCACTTGCTGGGTTATGCAACTTCTAGGTTATCTTTTCAGCCCTTCATGTCACATAGGGCTGAGGGACCATATTTTAAACTGGGTGGGGCTATGACTCAGCTCTTCTGCCTAGGTGGGGTCACACCAGGCTCCAGGCACCACAGAAGTCCTCTGAGGGCCTGAGTCAGACAGACCTGTGCCCTGCCAAGTTTGTGGTCATATTGCACCACCAACTTGGTGCTGCACCTGACCAAAGCCACTGGTTGGGACTAACAACTACTTGGGTACTGAAGTTATGAACTTTGTCTGCCAATATCCAAATACTGGTTATTATAAGAATCTTTTCACTTCTCTGTCATTATCAGTTCCTAGTAGTTGAGCCCTGAAGATGCCTCTATAATCCTCATGGAGCAAAACCAGAGTAGGAGCGCCTATGAAGTGACCACAGTGCTGGGGTGGGGGCTGGATGACACCCCTAAGCTCTCTTTTCCCACTGTAGGAACCATAGGCTCAGGAGGGACGTCTTCACATTATATTATGCTGGCCGCGGGAGGGACAACACAGTCAGCATGTAGCCATTCCTCTTATCCTTCAAGTGCAGTCTGTCTTGGTCTCTGTGGTGAAGAGGGGTGCTTTGACCTTACTCCGTGTTCTAGAATTCTTTTCCATGAATAGTTGATATCTTGTCCATGAATATTTGATAGTTGTTCTTCTTGCGAGGGAGAGCAAAGTCAGGAACAACCTATGTCACCAACTTGGTAATATCACTCTCTAAAGTATTTTCTTAAAAAAAAAAAAAAAAACAACCACCAAAAAACAAACCCATACACATCAAAAGAGATTTAAAAATAATTTCCTAGGTTTGGCTCCAGAGTCCACACAATACTTCTAGAACAAGCAATCCTCTCAAAACTACTGAAAAGAAAAAGTCACTGTAAATTCAGTATAGCTCACATTTTGGTTTGAAGGAAATATTGATTTTCTGTATTCCCCAAAATGACCTTGCCTTTGTGATAACCATGGCAACTGCCTAAGTTGTGAGGCCTTGGTAAAGCCAACATGGCAGATTCATATTATATTATCTGGAGGAAATGACAAGGGGGATATAATCAGTGTAACTACTTTACCATCTAGTATTTAATAATCTGAGGCCTTCCTAGACATCTTTCCTCTGATCAGAGGTTCTCAAAGTTGACTGCATATTAGAATCTCCTGGGTAACATTTAAAATACCAAATGCTAAAATCCCACCTACAAAGATACTGTTTTAATTTATAGTGAGCCAGGGCATCAGTACTTTTAACAATCTTCCAGATGATTCTAAAGTGCATCTGAAGTCGAGAACTACTTTATGCCTTTGGTTATATTTTTAACCAACTATATAGTTCCTCAGTTGTCATATTCTAACTAGATATAAACTCTCCAAAGGTCATTCCAACAATCCCTTCAGTCAATACAACTGCAGCATATAACCTAAGAATATTTGAAATAGAAACCACAGAGAAAGCCAAAGGGGCATTAGAAAGAGTAGGAGTACTGGTAAACATGTCAAAATAAAGTTAGGTTGAACCCATGACTTGGAAACACAGGCAGTGTGCTATTCTAGAAAGTTAATTTTACAAGGACTCAGACCCTCAGCTCTGACCCTAACTCAAGCACAAATAACTATATGACCTGGGGCCACTGACTGCCCTCTCTGGACCTCACTTTCCTCATCTACAAAATAAGAGGACTTGGTTTGTTGATTTCTAATTCCCCTCCTCTTCTAAATTCTTGTGGTTTCTAAAATACAGGAAGATTAAAACATGCTATGGAAGGCTTCTCCCTAAACCACTTAAATCAGAAATTTCAAGAGTGGAGTGCGGATATCAGTAGAGGCATACCTCAAAGACGTTGGGAGTTCAGTTCCAGACCAATGCAATAAAGTGAGTATCATAATAAGTCTAGTATCGCAATAAAGCAAGTCAATCTTTTTGCTTGTGAAGGGTCTTGCCTTCATTTGAAAAAACAAACAAACAAAAAACAACATCTGTGAAGTGCAATAAAATGAGGTATGCCTGTATTTTTTAAAAGCTCCAAGGTGTTTCTAATATTCAGCCAGGGTTGCTAACAGTTGGACTTGAAGAACCTACTACGTAGTGTAACTTTATGTGAAATGGAAAAGGAGAAAATAAAGACTAAAGTGTTTTGAGCAAAAAAAGTGATAAAAATCAGTACCATCTTTATAAGTTAATGAAAAGCTCACACTACCTTTTTCCATTTCTTTTTGACTTTTTCAGTTTTGCAATATTCTTAGATCATGGTTCAGCATCTCTTTTCTTTCTTCTGTTAAACCTGCCTTACGAAGACATTTCATTACCAATGAATATTTCATTGAAAGAATTAAGAAAGTGATCAAAAGCAGTATTACTTGGGAAATGGAACTTATAATATCTACTGCTCAGAGAGATGTCACTAAAACTGTAATGAAATATATTTTATTTTAATTTTCACATCTGTGAGGATGTGTGCTTTCAGTAAGTGTATATTGAAGATAATTCACTGCAAAAATGTCAGCATCTGTAAAAAAAGAGTACACAGGAAAACAGACTAAATTTAGTCAGAGAAAAGTTAAAGGCATCTGTTCTATTACATAAGGTTGTTGAGAATGCACAGTGGCTTAGCCCAACTGGGCCAATGGCCAGTGTCTGGTGGGCAAAAAAAGAAACCTTTTCAGATGCACTACATTCACCCTCATCATATTCCAAATATATTCACCATTATTCCCATTGTCTCAGAAACAATTCTAAGAGTTTACTTCCAGCAACTGCTCTTCCCAGAAATCCTGTCTAGAGCTGTGATGCCCCAAACAGTAGCCACTAGGCACATGTGCCTATATAATTTATATATATATATATATTTTTATTTCAGAGAGGAAGGGAGAGGTAGAGAGAGACAGAAACATTAATGATGAGAGAGAATCATTGGTTGGCTACCTCTTGCACACCCCCTACTGGGGATCCAGCCTGCAACCCACGCATGTGCCCTTGACCGGAATCAAACCTGGAACCCTTCAGTACACAGGCCAACGCTCTATCCACTGAGCCAAACCAGCAAGGACGTGCCTATATAAATTTAACTTAACTAAAATTAGAAGTTGTGTTCTGTTACGGCAGCCACATTTCACATGCTTGATAACTACATGTGACTAGAGGTTGCCAGATTGGATAGCTAAGAATATGTCCTTCATCACAAAATCCACTATGTGGTTAGGGCTTTACTAGAGTCCTAGCACTACAAAAGCCAAACTTACTTATTAATCAGAGGTGATTATGTGTTCCTTTGGGCCCTATTGAACATAGAGATCAATACTATGTCTCAGTTTTCTCCTTTAAAAATGGATATAAAATAATAACTCCAATGGAAGAGTTTGGATTTATGTTTAAGTGTCCTAAGGAGCATAATTCAAAATTTAAAAAAAAACACCACATATGGAAAACATGCATGTTATAACTCATAATCTGGGGGAAACTAAAATGTAAGGTGCAGAAGGATTATCTGTTTCTCAAAATATAGTCTATGTGCCACTTGCTTTGGACTCCCCTCCCACTGTTTGTTGGAAATATAGATTCTTGTGCCTTATCCCAGAGTTACTGAATCAGAATATTTGGAGTAGAACCCATGACAGGTCATTTTAACAAATATGTATACTATCTGAAAAATTGCCCCTTTGGAAAAAAAAAATCATTTCTAGCCCTCCCTAGCATCTCCCGTGTTGTGTTTACCTTTTAATGCGGTGGATTGAATTTATCACTCCTTTGGTCATTCAGTAATTTGCAAACCTTTTAAAAAAAGTCAGCAGTCTCTCCAACAGTGAGATTACTCCCATGATCCTGCAGAGAGAACTAAATCGCGGTGTATTCCACACTCGCCTTTCCTGTGGCTGGGCAGCACCATTGAGTTTCAGCAATGTTATTTTGTATATTTTGCATAAATTGCTCATTCGGGGCTAGCCCAATAGGTACCTAGGAAATATTTCACACAGTTTCTGAAAGAAGCTGTTTCAATTGCAAACAGCAGGAAAACACAGCCATTAAAAGAGAAAGAATGCCTATGTTTTTACAACAAAATGATTAGGTGCCATTACTGGTGCTGTTTAGATTTCAGTACCCCATCTATCTTACTTTCAATTAGAAAGAATGTGCCCAAATAGCAAAAGTCTGGCTAAACCTGAGTGCATTTTGACTGCATTGTTTTTGATAAATTGTGACCCCACTGATAACATAGTCAATGCAATTTTCATTAAGAACAACTTTTGTTGGCTGGGACTAGTTTTTGAGGTAAAGAGCTGGATAGCAATTTCAATAATTTTATATTTATTTTTCCATCATGATAATAGAATCTCAAAGGTGGAATTTTTTAATTTAAGCCCCATTTCTATTCAATGTCTGGATTTTTTAAAAGTATTTTTTACTGGATTTTAGAGAGGAAGGGAGATGGAGAGAGAGAGATAGAAACATCAATGATGAGAGAGAATCATTGATTGGCTGCCTCCTGCACACCCCACACTGGGGGTAGAGCCCACAACCCGGGCATGTGCCCTGACCGGGAATAGAACTGTGACCTGGTTCATAGGTTGACGCTCAACCACTGAGTCATCGCTCAACCGTTGGCCTGGCAATGTCTGGATTTTTGCACAGCTTTCCCAGTGAGTGATTGTCCATCTCCATTTGAACACTCCAAAAATGAGAGGATAATTTCTTCTGAAGGAAGCCATTTACACTTTGGGATGACAGCCTCCACTCATACAAATTCCCTGTATCTTTTAGCAATTGGCTCTACTTCTGCTCTTATGGACTACATATAGTAAACCTAACACCCCTTTACATGACAACTTTCCCAACAGTGGAAAATTACTAAGGTGTCCCTCATCATCTCCACTGGGTATTTAGGAATATTTCCTTTAACTAACATATTCTGGCTTTCAGTATATGGTGATGAAAATGGAACAAATCAGTATAAATTTGTTCTACTTCAAGACCTTTTTTCATATTATAACTCAATTTAGACAATTAAGGGTTGACAATTCATAGTTGATAACTCAGAGAGACCTAACCTGTTATAGAGATTGCTTTGACTAATAGAACTTCTTAAGAAACTATGTCAATTTCATCTAAATTTCAATGGTGTATCTATTAAATATCTTGGTAAAAGCTCAAACTTTATTCATTAATTCAGCATATCCATTAAATGCCCAACTGCTACATGCAGGAACACAGTCATGAACTAGAATCCTAAGATCTAGAGAAACAAACATTTAGATGGCTGTATAATACAACCCATTGCCCTTTCATGAGTAATCATTTGAAAGTGTGTCTGGGGGTTGGGGAGGGGGGGTCAAAGCAACAGAAAGGGCACTAATCCAGTTGTCAGAGAGGCAAAATCTAATTTTGTCAATCTAGTTCTTGTAAACATATCAAGCGGCCTTCAGCATGTCATTTAGTTTGACTCAGCTGCATTTCCTATGTTCTGCCTACCTCAGGAATTTGTGTACATTTTGTTTGGTTTAATCAGTTGAAATGATGCTTGTCAAATGACTTTCTTATTAAAGAGAATACAGCATAATTTACTAAATACAGACATAGTCTGTATGTGCTGTATTACTTTACAGTTTACAAACTGCTTCTAAAACATATGCTTCAACATTTCCAAAGATTTGTGAGCTCTTATTCCATTTCTGAGGTACAAAAATCACTACCCTGCAACTAGGACTAGACATTCAATTTAAAAACTTACAATGAATTTATCATTATCTTCTATGTAATCATTTTCATGTTGTTTTGATAATGTCTGAAGAATTTTTTCCCCCAAGTCTGCTGTAAACTTCACAGATACTAAAGCTAATTTGATAGATTATGGTATCTTTTCCTCTTTAGTAGCCTTGTGTGTTTTTTTTTTTCAATAGATAAGCTTCTGCCAATTTCCATGATCTTTGCCAAATGGATCAAGTAACTGATATGATGGTTTGATCCCAAGAAGTTTGTTTTCAACTTGACATTTTGCCTCCTACCAATTTAAAAGTAACTGCTGAAACACAATTATCAGAAGGGAAGGAAAAGACCTCTTGAATTAGTAGACCTCTTTGTGTTAGTTCCCTTTCCCCAGAAATATACTTTGTAATGTTTTGTTAGTTGAGTTTTAAGTGTCTCAGAGGTGGTGGATCTGGCACTTCCTTGGTAGCATATTTCACAGTCTGATAATCTTAATAGCTTTAATACCCTGCAATGTGTTTAATACAGTCTCATTTGTTTGTATAGGTGAAATTTTTCTAAGGGCTTCTCATCACCCTAGCAACATAAATTTGTTAATGGTCTTATCCCTTTTTAATTGCTTAAACTTTACCTGTTCTTTTTAGTGTTTAAAATAAAAAGTTTAGAAGGAGCATTTTAGTTTGTACCACAAAGGCCTTCAGTGGTCATACCCATGATCACTTTCAGCATGTTTCTCAATCCTACAATTTTCTTTCTTTATCTTTTCCCATAAAGTTTAGTTCTCTATATTCTTATTGAGGTAGCAATAATTAAAGTAGTACCTATAATTTGCTCCATGCTCACTACATATCTGGTGGTGGGCTATGTACTTAACCAGGGTTTCTTTTTTTAAAAATGTCTTTATTGGTTAAGGTATTACAAATGTGTCTTCATCCCCCCATTAACCCCCAACCTCCCATCCCCCGCACTCATCCTCTCATCCCCCCATTGTCCGTGTCCATTGAACTTGGCACTATTGACATTATGTGTCAGATACTTTTTTGTTATGGGGGCTTTCTTGTGCAATGTAGGATGTTGAGCAGCATCCCTGGCCTCTACACACAAGATGCCAATGGTACCCCAAGTGTAACAACCAAAATATCTCCAAGCATTGCCATATGTTCCCAGAAGAACAAAACTGCCCCTGTCTGAGAACCACTGACTTACATGATCTCATTTAACCTGTACAAAATCCTTATAAAAATGGCATTATTCCAGTTTTATCACTGAAGAAGATAAGGCTAAAGAAGGATAATAATTTATCTACAGTCACACAGCTAGCAAATGGAGAAGCCAAGATTTGAAACCCTATTCTGACTTCAAAGCTAATGATTTTACTGCTATCAATACAAACTTACTTCAATAATAGTAGGATCACAATGTTAATTTCACTTTTTTAATATATTTCATCACATTTGAGTTAAATGGTATAAAAATGGTGGCAGAGTAAATAGAAGCTCTGAGACACGTTCCCAGGACCAAGCTGGAATTACAACTAAAATACAGAAAAATCAACTGAAGACCAGCTGGAGTGAACACTGATAACCAAGGACGGAAAGTGGAGACCACACAGAGACTGGGAGAAAAGGCAGAGGCACAAAGGCCTGGCTGGGCTCCCACAGACAGCAGCTGAAGGTCTGGAGGGATATCTTAGCTGTGGGGGGTTCCCATTGAGAACTCTGAGTTCTAAACCCCAAGCTGGGCTCTCTAGCCTAGAGCACCAGAACTGAGAAAGGTGCTCACATAACACCTGGCTGTGAAAAGCAAGGTTGCTGTCTGCCAGGGAGAGGCATCTGGAAATGCAGGCACCCTCTTAAAGGCCCAACACAAAATTTTGTGTGCAGCTACTCACTTTGGGCTCCAGCAGAAAGAGGGCATAGCTGACTAGAGCTGTGTGACCAGAAGTCAGAGTTGGGAGATCTGGGGTTGGAGCTCAGAAGGCAGACACCCCAGTTTCCTGTGCTAAGTCATTCCCTCATGCTGGGCAGGTCAACTTTCTCAGGCAAACTTTGCTATCCAGGTGGTTTTTGTCTGGGGGCAAAACCCTAACTCTATTGAAGATCTTGTAGAACAGTGGTTCTCAACCTTGGCTGCACATTAGAATCTCCTGGGAATCTTTTTTAAATCCTGATTTCTAAGCCTCATCCTCTGGAAATTCTGTTTCTTTGTTATGGGGTGGGGCCACAACATTAGTAACAAAGAAACAATTTCTGGAGGATGAGGCCCAAAAATCAGGATTTTAAAAAGATTCCCAGGAGACTCTAATGTGCAGCCAAGGTTTAGAACCACTGCTCTGGAGGCTTTGAGTCTTTGCCTGGTCTAATGATCAGAAATAGCAGTTTGGGTCACACTGCAGATACCATCCTGGACTGCTTAGTGAGGCAAAAGCCAGCAGGACCCCAACCACCTGCAGCTGACACGGCATTGGGGTTGAACCTCACTGGCAGCAAGTCGGAAGGGAGATCCCCCCCAGGAAAATGACATCAACAATCAAGTCCCAATTACAACAGGAGAGCCCAAACAATGCACACAAGGGGCATTCCTAGAGCATTCAGCTCAGATGAACAAAGAGACTACACCACTGGACCCCTTAAGACACTTTCTACATAAGGCCATCCCACAAAGACTGGGAGGCATAGCAGTTCTATCTAATACATAAAAGCAAATACAAAGAGACAGTAAAATGGGGAGACAAAGAACCCCCAAATGAGAGAAAAGAAGGAATCTCCAGAAAAAAGAACTAAATGAGATAGAGGCAAGCAACCTTTCCTTCACATTTTTAATTTTACCTGAATTTATAAATCTTCCTTAGAGGAAAACTCCCTCAACTTCCATGTGAAGACCTTTTTTTGTATTATTGTTATTTAGCACTTTATCATTTTATTTTTTGGTGTGTTTTTGTTAATCCTTACCTGAGGATATTTTCCTTTGATTTTTAGAGAGAGTGGAAGAGAGAAGGAAAGATAGAAACATTGATGTGAGAGAGACAAATTGATTGGTTGCCTCCTGCAGGAGCCCCAACCAGAGCCTGGGCTGGGGAGGAGCCTGCAACCAAGGTATATGTCCTTGACTGGAATCAAACCTGGGACCCTCGGATCCACAGGCCAATGCTCTATTCACTGAGCCAACTGGCAAGGGCTATCATTTCATTTTTTTGAAGTCAGGATGACTTCTGATCTATGAAGTTCTTATTTTACCACAATCTTGACTTCTAAAGAATTTGGCATCTTTCTTAGCTTTGCCTAATTCACAAATTTTATTAGTCTTCCTTCTATTACATCAATGAATTAGGTCTATTTGGATTCTTGCTAGTTCTGCATTGATTCTGCTGCATTGATTCTACCTAATTCATAGCATCCCTATTTTCCAGAAAGATAGGAATAGGTGCTGAAGGGAAGCAGAGGAATAATTTGCAGGTAAGCAGTCAGACAGTAGCAGCATCAGGCACAGAAGGATCCTGTATTCCTTCATCTCCTAGAGGCATATGACTTAGAAGAAGCCTCAAAACATCACAAAATGCAATTTGAACTCAGTACTAGTCAACAAAATAAAGAATATAAATATATGGTTTATACTTAGGCTTGAGATCCTTTAGATTCCAGGAGTTGAGCAATGGTCAAATGCTTTCAGAGGAAAAGAAGGGCAACATTTGATATTTTCTTTCTGGTTTCCCTTTTCTTAGTCCATCTTTTTAAATCTAGCATCCTAGGCCACCCAGAACAAGCTAAGCAGACAAAAAAATAGACTCACTCTCATTTTTCCCTTTGGTGACTACAATCACTCTGTCGTAGGTCAACACTCCAGATGTGACAGAATGAGACTCAAAGGGTTTTAGAGGATATCAAATAAGCCAAAGAACAAAACTAACTGTAGACCATAAAGTATTGAGGAGCATCTACTGAATTGCTTCAGGAGTGTAAGGTTTTCTCAAAATAATGCATTTGTAACATGTTTGGCTACATGGAGTATGAAATCTGCAACTATGGCATGGAACAAACTCATTCAAATACTGGTGGTTTGAGTCTATGGCATCAGTTTCATCAACACTTTTCTCTGAGCAGTTATAATGATTTAATAATTGAGTTATTAATCAGATATTTTGTAAATAGCCTGTGAGTTGATTGAATTCAGTCAATATCCTTTACCTGGTTTGCATGTGAGGGCAGCTTAAAGTAACTTGAACAATTGAGTGGTGTTGACTGAATGGGCACCTTTTCTTGTGGCTTCCAGATAATCAGAAAATACCTTAGGAAATGAGAGAAGCAGTTTGACATTACACCCTTAAAAGTTTCTGTTTACCACTTTACTATGCTTGTCAATAGAACATATGTGTGTTTAAAAGACTTGGGAGGATTGAGGGAAAGCCTTGCAAACATTGTTTAATAATATAACAAAGCCCAATGTTGAAAATTTCATGACAAATGTCTGAAACTGGAAAAAAGTGATTCTCCAAATAGTTAAATATATATAAAATTGGGGCTTAGTATACTAAATATCCTGGTTGTAAACTCAATTTTTTTTTTTCATTTTTAACTGAAAGATGTCATGGAGACATTGACTTGAGCTATGCTTAGTGTCCAATTGTTACATGGAGTTCAGGAGTGGGTTCTTGTCCTACAAAGTTTGAAGAATAAAATTCACAGACTAAAAGATTTTAAATAAAAATGTCAAAGTTGGGGGGAACCAAGATGGCGGCGATATAGGCAGACGTGTCCCAGGTCGTGTCCCGGAGCAAATGGAACGAGCAGCTGAAGCTAGTAACACTCACACCGAATTGGCGAAATTGCTCAGCTGGTGAGAGGGTTTACAGCCGGGAAGAGCAGAACTCCCCTGGTAAGGTAAAAAAAAAACCAGGGATTTGGGCAGGAAAGTTTGCCAGACCTCTGAGCCCAGAGAGTCGGAGGGAGACTGCGTGGCAGACAGCCGCGTCCCTTGGGACAGGCACAGCCCCTGACGGGGGAAAGGAGAACCGCGGGATTCCTGGTGCCGCCAGGGAAATTGAGAGCTGGGTTCTGTGATCACGGAGGACTGAGCCTAAAGGGGGCAGCCTGAAGAGCTGACCTGACCATGCAGTCCCGGTAAGAGAAGAAGCTTACAGAAACCAAGCCTTCCCCGTTTCCGCGGCCGGAATTTGTTTGTTTGTTTTCACTGAATCCTGTTCATGGGACATTTCGGATACAGACACTCACCTGTGCTGAAGAGAGGGAGAGTGTGCTGGGGAGTGGAATCTGGGGAGAGACTGGGGAAAGAGGGGGAGCCGGGAGAGGTGGTAGTGAATTGAGTGCTGAGACACCCCAGAGCCTGGGACTGGGGCAGCCACCCGCTCCTGAGAGGGAGTCTCCTCCCCCCAGCCCCCAGGCAAGGAGCACAGCCACACCCAGATTCCACCCTGTAGGAGATCAAGGATTAAGATAACCTGATCAGTCCCTGGGAGTTAACAGGGTCTGGCCTATAGAGGGATTTTCAATCCCAGCAACAACATAGCGCCGGTAACTAACTATTACTCAGTCAGCTCTGGGCAGTGAACTTCCACTGGACAGAGAGGCCCTATAGCCTCAGAGGCCAACCCCAGAACACTGCCACCCAGAGGCTGACCCACAAACTGACTCTTTGCTAAACACAAAATAAGGCAGTCTGGGAAATAAATGCGGCATGCTTTAAAATAAGGACTGTGGTTTACAACACAGAGGAACAGTATATCGCAGGGAAACTCAACACTCTCCTGAATACCTGGAAGGTCTAAGGCGAGCCACACTGAAGAATAGAAGAAACGAAGGACCTTCACTACTGCAATTTTTTTTCTTTTTTTTTTTTTTTCTTTTTTCACTTTTTAACTAAGAAACCAATTTTTTTTCATTCTTTTTTTTCTGTTATTTTTTTTTCTTTTTTCTTTTTTTTTCTTTCTTTTCTTCTTTTTCCATCACCTGATTTTACCCTTTTAATTACTACCTTCTTATTTTTAACCAGTATTATTACTGCTACCATTTTACCATTTTTTAAAGTGCCATTTTATTTTTTCTTTATTTTATTTTGGGATTAGTGTTCACCATTCTATTTTCATCGTTATATTATTGGTTGTGTCTAGTTTGCATTCATATCCAGGGAGCTGTTGCTGGAATTTGTTGGGATTAATGGCTGTTCTATAGGAGTATTCTCCTCATATAAAAAGTCTCTTCCCTCTTCCACTTCATTCTCTCTTTTCGCTCTTTTTTTTTTTTTCTTTTCTTTTCTCGCTTTTATTTTCCCCCTTCCTTTTTCCCAATTTCATTTTTGCACTCCCTTTTTTTGGTCCCTACTTTTCTTTTCCTTTTTCTCTTTTATCTTTTTCTCTTCCTTCTTCCTTATCCCCTAATTCTCTTAATTCAGGTGGTCACCTTTAATTGGGGTTATTAATATCGTGAATATATTTGTGTATAGTGCCTGGTACGTGGTGCCTTGTTGTGTTGTATTTTGTGCCTTTAAATCAACGCAGCAGATCCAAGCAACAGCAACCTCCTGAGCACCTCATCCTCTGCTGAGGAACAGCAGCTGTACGTGAAACCTCGCCCCACCAGCCGGAAGAGCCACCACAGCTGTGAACAGCACCCACCAGAGGAGCTGCTGCCAACTGAAGAGCAGCTGCTACCGCAACCGCCCGAAGAGCAACCACAGACCAAGGAGTCACTGCCACCAAGGGAGCAACCACTGAACAACTCAACGTCTAGATATGTCAGTGAGATCAAACATGGGTAGACAAAGAAACCCCCAAAGGAAAGAGAAGGGGGACTCTCCAGAAAAGCAGCTAAGTAATACAGAGGCATGCAACATGACAGATAAAGAATTCAGAATAAGGATCCTAGAGTGCATAAACCGGATGGAGGAAAAAATCGACAACCTCTGCAAGAAGCAAGAAGAAACAGATGAAAAAAATCGATAACATATGGAAGAAGCTAGAAGAAACAGATGAAAAAATCGATAACATATGGAAGAAGCTAGAAGAAACAGATGAAAAAATCAACAACCTAAGTAAGACCCAAGAAGAAATGAAGAGTGATATAGCTGCAATGAAAAACTCCATTGAAAGTATCAACAGTAGACTAGGAGAAGCAGAGGACCGAATAAGTGAATTAGAAGACAAGGAAGCAAAACACACCCAAAATGTACTGCAATTGGAGAAAAAAATTAAAAGACAGGAGGAGAGCCTAAGGGAGCTTTGGGACAACATGAAACGAAACAACATACGAATAATAGGAGTACCAGAACAACAGAAAGATGAACAAGGATTAGAAAACCTACTCGAAGAAATAATATCAGAAAACTTTCCTGAGGTGGGGAAGAAAAAAGTCACACAAGCCCAGAGAGTCCCAAACAAGGTGAACCCGAAAAGACCCACACCAAGACACATCATAATCACCATGGCAAATGTTCAGGACAAAGAGAGAATCTTACAGGCTGCAAGAGAGAGACGGAAAGTTACATACAAGGGATCTCCCATTAGATTGTCAAATGACTTCTCAACAGAAACACATCAGGCCAGAAAAGAATGGACTGAAATTTACAAAGTGATGCAAAGCAAAGGACTGAATCCAAGAATACTCTATCCAGCAAGGCTATCATTCAAACTTGAAGGGGAAATAAGAAGCTTCACAGACAAAAAAAGACTAAGGGAGTTTGTCACCACCAAGCCAGCAATGCAAGGAATGCTAAAGGGACTGGTATAAAAAGAAGAAATAAAAAGCTCAGAAAGAAAACAGCCACACACACACACAAAAAGAAATGGCTACAAACAAGTACCTTTCAATAATAACTTTAAACGTAAACGGACTAAATGCTCCAACCAAAAGACATCGAGTGGCTGAATGGATAAAAAAACATGACCCATACATCTGCTGTCTACAAGAAACCCACCTCATTAGAAGGGACTCACACAGACTGAAAGTGAAAGGATGGAAAAATATCTTTCAGGCAAATGGAAAGGAAAAGAAAGCTGGGGTAGCAATACTTATATCGGACAAAATAGACCTCAAAGTGAAGGCCTTAACAAGAGATAAGGAAGGCCACTTCATAATACTAAAGGGATCAATACAACAAGAAGATATAACCCTGGTAAACATATATGCACCCAATGTAGGAGCACCCAAATTCATAAAAAAACTCCTGGAAAATATCAAAGGAGAGATCGACAACAATACAATCATAGTAGGGGACTTTAATACACCATTGACAGCACTGGATAAGTCCTATAGACAAACAATCAGCAAAGATACAGCAATCCTAAATGACTCACTAGATCAGATGGACTTAATAGACATCTTCAGAACACTTCACCCCAAAGCCAGAGAATATACGTTCTTCTCAGGTGCTCATGGGACATATTCAAAAATAGACCACATATTGGGTCACAAGCAAAGTATCCCCAAATTCAAGAAGATTGAAATCATAAAAAGCGTCTTCGCAGACCACGATGGCATAATATTAGAAATAAACTACAATAAAAACAACCCAAAATACTCAAACACCTGGAAGCTGAATAGCATGCTATTAAACATTGATTGGGTTACCAATGAGATCAAAGAAGAAATTAAAAACATCCTGGAAACTAATGACAATGAAAACACAACAATCCAAAACCTATGGGACACATTGAAAGCAGTCCTGAGAGGGAAGTTTATAGCTCTACAGGCCTATCTCAAAAAACAAGAAAAAATGGTAGTAAATCATCTAACTCTACAACTCAAAGAATTAGAAAGAGAGCAACAAGAAAACCCCACAGTGAGCAGAAGGAAGGAGATAATAAAGATTAGAGCAGAAATAAATGACATAGAGACCAAAAAAACAATACAGAAAATCAATGAAACCAAGAGCTGGTTCTTTGAAAGGATAAACAAGATTGATAAACCTCTAGCCAGACTCACCAAGAAGCAGAGAGAGAGGACCCAAATAAATAAAATCAGAAACGATAGAGGCGAAATAACAACAGACCCCACAGAAATACAAATGATTGTTAAAAAATACTATGGACAGCTCTACTCCAACAAACTAGACAACCTGGAGGAAATGGACAAATTCCTAGAAAAATACAGCATTCCAAAACTCAATCAGGAAGAATCTAAAAATCTCAACAGGCCAATAACTATGGAAGAAATTGAAGCAGTCATCAAAAAGCTTCCATCAAACAAAAGCCCAGGACCAGACGGCTTCACAGGGGAGTTTTACCAAACATTCAAGGAAGAACTAAAACCTATCCTCCTCAGACTACTACAAAAAATTCAAGAGGAAGGAATACTTCCAAGCTCATTCTATGAAGCCAGCATCACCCTAATACCAAAACCAGGTAAAGACAACACAATGAGAGAGAATGACAGGCCAATATCCCTCATGAACATAGATGCCAAAATCCTCAACAAAATCTTAGCAAATCGGATCCAGCAGTACATCAGAAAGATCATACACCATGACCAAGTAGGATTTATCCCAGGGATGCAAGGATGGTACAATATCCGCAAATCAATAAACGTGATACATCACATAAACAAATTGAAAGAAAAAAACCACATGGTCATATCAATTGATGCAGAAAAAGCATTTGACAAAATTCAACACCCATTTTTGATAAAAACTCTCAGCAAGGTGGGAGTAGAAGGATCATACCTCAACATAATAAAAGCCATATATGAGAGGCCCACAGCCAACATCATTCTCAACGGACAAAAACTAACACCATTTCCCCTAAGAACAGGAACAAGACAGGGATGCCCCCTCTCACCACTCCTGTTCAACATAGTACTGGAAGTGTTAGCCATTGCAATTCGGCAAGAAGAAGAAATAAAAGGCATCCAAATTGGAAAAGAGGAAGTAAAACTGTCCTTATTTGCAGACGACATGATATTATATATACAAAACCCTAGAGATTCCATCAAAAAGCTACTAGACTTAATACATGAATTTGGCAATGTAGCAGGATACAAAATTAACCCCAAGAAATCTGAGGCATTTCTATACACCAATAGTGAACTTTCAGAAAGAGAGATTATAAAAACAATCCCGTTTACCATTGCACCGAAAAAACTAAGCTACCTAGGAATAAACTTAACTAAAGAGGTAAAAGACCTCTACTCAGAAAACTACAGGACGTTGAAAAAAGACATAGAGGAAGACATAAACAGATGGAAGAACATACCGTGTTCATGGATTGGTAGAATCAACATCATCAAAATGTCCATACTACCCAAAACAATCTATAAATTCAACGCACTTCCCATTAAAGTACCAACAGCATACTTCAGAGATCTAGAACGAACTGTCCAAAAATTCATCTGGAATAAAAAAAGACCCCAAATAGCTGCAGCAATCCTGAAAAAGAACAAAGTAGGTGGGATCTCAATACCAGATATCAAGTTGTATTACAAAGCCACTGTTCTCAAAACTGCCTGGTACTGGCACAAGAATAGGCATATAGATCAATGGAATAGAATAGAGAGCCCAGAAATCGGCCCGAACCAATATGCTCAATTAATATTTGACAAAGGAGGCAAGAACATACAATGGAGCCAAGATAGTCTCTTCAATAAATGGTGTTGGGAAAATTGGACAGATATATTCAAGAAAATGAAACTAGACCACCAACTTACACCATACACAAAAATAAACTCAAAATGGATAAAGGACTTAAATGTACGACAGGATACCATAAAAATTCTAGAAGAATCCAAAGGTAAGAAAATCTCAGACATATGCCGAAGCAATTTCTTCACTGATACAGCTCCTAGGGCACTTGAAACTAAAGAAAAAATGAACAAATGGGACTACATCAAAATAAAAAGCTTCTGCACAGCAAAAGAAACCATCAACAAAACAACGAGAAAACCCACTGTGTGGGAAAACATATTTGCCAATGACATATCTGATAAGGGCCTAATCTCCAAAATTTATAGGGAACTCATACAACTTAACAAAAGAAAGATAAACAATCCAATCAAAAAATGGGCAAAGGACCTAAATAGACACCTTTCAAAAGAGGACATCCAGAAAGCCAAGAGACATATGAAAACATGCTCAAAGTCACTAATCATCCGAGAGATGCAAATCAAAACAGCAATGAGGTACCATCTCACACCTGTCAGACTGGCTATCATCAACAAAGCAACAAACGACAAGTGCTGGAGAGGATGTGGAGAAAAAGGAACACTTGTGCACTGCTGGTGGGAATGCAGACTGGTGCAGCCACTATGGAAGACAGTATGGAGTTTCCTTAAAAAACTGAAAATGGAACTCCCATTTGACCCTGTGATCCCACTTCTAGGAATATATCCCAAGAAACCAGAAACACCAATCAGAAAGGATATATGCACCCCTATGTTCATAGCAGCACAATTCACCATAGCTAAGATCTGGAAACAGCCTAAGTGCCCATCAGTAGATGAATGGATTAGAAAACTGTGGTACATCTACACGATGGAATACTATGCTGCTGTAAAAAGGAAGGAACTCTTACCATTTGCAACGTCATGGATGGAACTGGAGAGCATTATGCTAAGTGAAATAAGCCAGTCAATAAAGGAAAAATACCACATGATCTCACTCATTCGTGGACAATAGAGACCATTATAAACTTTTGAACAATAATAGATACAGAGGCAGAGCTGCCTCAAACAGATTGTCGAGCTGCAGCGGGAAGGCCGGGGAGGGTTGGGGGGCAGGAGGTAGGGGGGTAAGAGATCAACTAAAGGACTTGTATGCATGCATATAAGCATAACCAATGGACATAAGACACTGGGTGATAGGGGAGGCTAGGGGACTGTCTAGGGCGGGGGGATAAAATGGATACATATGTAATACCCTTTGTAATACTTTAAGCAATAATAAAAAAAAAAAAAACCAAAAAAAAAAATGTCAAAGTTTATTATAAGCATATAAAAACTCCCCCTGGGAAGTTTTCCCAGGGAAGGGGTCCAAATGTGAAAAATCTGTGTGCATTCTCTCTCTCTCTCTCTCTCTCTCTCTCTCTCTCTCTCTCTCTCTCAGAAAAAAAAAATCAGTTCAGAGGCTCTTAGTCTCCAGGTTTATAAATGCTGGGAGCTCTTTGTCTCTTCATGACCCTTTCAAATTGGAGCCTTCCTAAATTTATGTCCCCTGTGCTCTCCTAATTGGTCACTCTCCAGCATGGTATTAGTTTCAAAGTTCAAAGCCCACCTGGTGCCTCCCTCTTCCTCTTTCCCTTCTCTTGTAACATTCTTTTATCTTCTGTGAATGTTAAGTAATTCTGGCGTCTTGGAGCTATCTCTGCACTTCATATATGTATTCCTCTCCCATGGATCCCCCTTGTCCCTAAAACTGCCTATCCTGTCTCTAAAATTCCTTTCACAATGATATGATCACATTTTCAATTAATAGGTATCTAACATAACTTCCAGAAAATTCCCATGACTGTATCAAAATATCGTGACCCCTTTGGTGGTCAAACAGCCCTTTCACAGGGGCCGCCTAAGACCATCCTGCATGTCAGATATTTACATTACGATTCATAATAGTAGCAACATTACAGTTATGAAGTAGCAACGAAAATAATTTTATGGTTGGGTCACAACATGCGGAAGTGTATTTAAAGGGCCAGAAGGAGAACCTAAGATGGCAGCATAGGTAAACACCGGGAAATTGCTGCCTCCCACAACAACTTCAAAAATACAACAAAAAGACAAAACGGACATCATCCAGAACTACAGGAAGGCTGGCTGAGTGGAAATTCTACAACTAGAAGGAAAGAGAAAAACACACTGAGAGCCAGAGGAGCCGTGGAAGTAAAGTGCAGAGGTACGGAGGCTCTCACATGCGTCCGCAGAAAGGGGCTGGCAACTGAGGACGTGGCTGTCTTTTTGAATCGGGAGGGAGTCACAAGCTCCCGACTGCTCTGAACTCCGGTTCCGGGAAGTCTCTGGGGACCCAGGACTCATAGGGAGAGAAACTGGACTGTCTGGCAGCAGTCAGAACTCTGAACTTGAGGGCGGCTTTCCCTCAGAGGTGCTTGCAGCAATTACCGGGACACTGAGACGAGCAGCCCCTTAGGGCAGGGCTGAGGATCAGCCATAGCTGCTTGCTATACCCTTTGATTCCCTGAGACCCCGCCCCACCCAGGCTGTAGCAGAGGCTTTTGCATATGAATGCCCTGGCCCTTTGCAACCTGAAAATTACCTAACAAACTGCAGCTGGGCCAGACAGACCCAGAACTTCCTTCAAGAGAAGGCCCAAGGCCTCACAGCGGCTTGCATTGCTTCACAGCTGGGCCTCATCAGGGCATCTACAAACTCTAAAAATGGAAGGGGAATCTGCAGTTCTCTTCATAGCTCCTGCTGGGTAACCTCAGGAAGAGGCTAAATTAGCACCTCCTTAGATCCAAGAGCCAGTGTACCCAGTGGTCAGAGAGGGACCATCCAGATTACAACTCCTCAGATCCATAAGGGACACACTCAGGGGGCAGACTCAGTGAGCACGAAAGCCCCACTGAAGCAAGTCTTGCCCCAGAAGGGTGTCTTCAGCACAGAAGTTCTCCCACTTCAGACAAAGCTGATTCCCACAGCCAATTGGCCTGGAGGTCAATTCCTCCCAGTGATCCTACAACAATCAAGGCATAACTACAACAAGACTGTGCACAAAGCCCACAAGGGGGTAGACCAAGAGTGTCCACCTCAGGTAACTGGGGAGGCTGAGCCACTGGGCCCTACAGGACACCTAGCACACAAAACCACTCTACCAACACAGGAAAGCATAAAAAATGCGGAGACAAAGAAACAGGTCACAAATGACAGAAATGGAGGAAAGCAAACGACTGGATGTAGAGTTCAAGGCCAGGTTTATAAGGTTTTTCAAGAATTTTATGGACACCGCTGCTAAATTTAGTGAGACCCTGGAGGATATGAAAAAGGACCAACTAGAAATTAAGCATACACTGACTGAAATAAAGAATAATATACAGAGATCCAACAGCAGACAAGAGGATCCCAAGAATCAAGTTAAAGATTTGAAATACGAAGAAACAAAAAATACCCAACCGAAAAAGAAAAAAGAAAAAAGATTCCAAAAATATGAAGATAGTGTAAGGAGCCTCTGGGACAACTTCAAGCGTACCAACATCAGAATTATAGGGGTACCAGAAGAAGAGAGAGGGCAAGATATTGAAAACCTATTTGAAGAAATAATGACAGAAAACTTCCCCTACCTGGTCAAAGAAATAGACTTACAAGTCCAGGAAGCGCAGAGAACCCCAAACAAAAGGAACCCAAAGAGGACCACACCAAGACACATCATAATTAAAATGCCAAGAGCAAAAGACAAAGAGAGAATCTTAAAAGCAGCAAGAGAAAGAAAGTCAGTTACCTACAAGGGAGTACCCATACGACTGTCAGCTGATTTCTCAACAGAAACCATGCAAGCCAGAAGAGAGTGGCAAGAAATATTCAAAGTGATGAATAGCAAGAACCTACAACCAAGGTTACTTTATCCAGCAAAGCTATCATTCAGAATTGAAGGTCAGATAAAGAGCTTCACAGATAAGAAAAAGCTAAAGGAGTTCATCACCACCAAACCAGCATTATATGAAATGCTGAAAGGTATTCTTTAAGAAGAGGAAGAAGAAAAAGGAACTCTTACCATTTGCCACAGCATGGATGGAACTAGAGAGCGGATAAATACCACATGATCTCACTCATTTGTGGAATATAATGAACAACATAAACTGATGAACAAGGACTGATCCAGAGACAGAGAGGAATTGATTGGACTGTCGGGCCTTGGAGGGAAGGTAGGGGAGGGGAGGGGTAAGGGGGAAAGATCAACCAAAGGACTTATATGCAAGCATATGGGCCTAACCAATGGACATGGACAATGGGGGGGGTGAGGGCATGAGCAAGGGGGGGTAGAAGGTAACGTGGGGATAAGGACACATATGTAATATCTTAATCAATAAAAAATATATTAAAAAAAATAAAAGGCCAGAAGGTTGAGAACCACTGATCTACACTAATAAAAGAGAAACATGCAAACTGATGTCACTCCACTATACCCACCAGCCAATCAGGATGAGTATGCAAATTAACCCAAAAAAATGGCGATTAATTTGCATATGCAGGCATGGAGCGAGACTGAAGACGACTGAAGACTGAAGAGGCTTGGCTTCTCTGCTGCAGCCAGAGCGAAGGCCTGGGTCCCGGGTGCTGGAGGAAAACCAGTGCCGACAGCCCGGGGAAGGAAGGCCTATTGCACAAATCTCTTTGTGCAACAGTCCTCTAGTTTATTAATATTTAGGAAAAAAAAATGGGCGGAGAAACTAAGATGGCGGCATAGATAAACACCGGGAAAGTGCCGCCTCCCACAACAATTGAAAAATACCGCGAAGGACAGAGCAGACATCATCCAGAAAAACAGGAAGGCTGGCTGCGTGTAAATTATACAACTAGAAGGAAAGAAAAGCACACGGAGAGCCAGAGGAGCAGCGGAGGTGAAGTGCAGAGGTACGGCGGCGCGCACGCACGCGGACCGGGGGTGGCACCTGAGGATGCGGCTGTCTTTTTGAATCACAAGCTCCCGACTGCTCTGAACTCCGGTTCCGGGAAGTCTCTGGGGACCCAGGACTCATACTGGAAGCTGGACTGCGGGCAGTGGGCGAACTTGAGGGCGGCTTTCCCTCAGAGGTGCTTGCAGCAACTATCGGGTCACTGAGACCCGCGACTCCTTAGGGCTGGGCGGAGAATCAGCCATAGCTCTTTGCTCCGCCCTTTGATTCCCTGAAACCCTGCCCTACCCAGGCTGCGGCAGAGGCTTTTGCATGTGAATGTACCTAACTACAGCCCAGCCAGGCAGACCCGGAACTTCCAAGAGAAGGCCCAAGGCCCTGCAGCGGCTTGCATTGCTTCACAGCTGAGCCTCTTCGTGGCTCCTGCTGTGTGGCCTCAGGCAGGGGCTGAATTAGCACCTCCTTAGATCCAGGAGCCACTGAACCCAGTGGTCAGAGGGGGACCATCCAGATTGCAACTCCTCAGATCTATAAGGGACACACTCAGGGCGCAGACTCAGTGAGCACCAAAGCCCCACTGAAGCAAGTCTTGCCCCAGAAGGGTGTCTTCAGCACAGAAGTTCTTCCACCGTAAACACAGCTGATTATCACAGCCAATTGGCCTGGAGGTCAATTCCTCCCAGTGATCCTACAACAACCAAGGCACCAAGAGTGCACTAAGAGTGTCCACCTCAGGTAACTGGGGAGGCTGAGCCACTGGGCCCTACAGGACACCTGGCGCGCAGGGCCACTCTATCAACACAGGAAAGCAGCCAAAATGCGGAGACAAAGAAACAGGTCACAAATGGCAGAAATGGAGGAAAGCAAACGACTGGATATAGAGTTCAAGGCCACATTTATAAGGTTTTTCAAGAATTTTATGGAAACCGCCGATAAATTTAATGAATCCCTCAATAAGTATAGTGAGACCATGGAGGACATGAAAAAGGACCAACTAGAAATTAAGCATACACTGACTGAAATAAAGAATAATTTACAGAGATCCAACAGCAGACAAGAGGATCCCAAGAATCAAGTCAAAGATTTGAAATACAAAGAAACAAAAAATACCCAACCGAAAAAGAAAAAAGGAAAGAGATTCCAAAAATATGAAGATAGTGTAAGGAACCTCTGGGACAACTTCAAGCATACCAACATCAGAATTATAGGGGTACCAGAAGGAGAGAGAGGGCAAGATATTGAAAACCTTTTTGAAGAAATAATGACAGAAAACTTCCCCTACCTGGTGAAAGAAATGGACTTACAAGTCCAGGAAGCGCAGAGAACCCCAAACAAAAGGAATCCAAAGAGGTCCACACCAAGACACGTCATAATTAAAATGCCAAGAGCAAAAGATAAAGAGAGAATCTTAAAAGCAGCAAGAGAAAGAAAGTCAGTTACCTACAAGGGAGTACCCATACGACTGTCAGCTGATTTCTCAACAGAAACCATGCAGGCCAGAAGAGAGTGGCAAGAAATATTCAAAGTGATGAATGCCAAGAACCTACAACCAAGATTACTTTATCCAGCAAAGCTATCATTCAGAATAGAAGGTCAGATAAAGAGCTTCATGGATAAGAAAAAGCTAAAGGAGTTCATCACCACCAAACCAGCATTATATGAAATGCTGAAAGGTATTCTTTAAGAAGAGGAAGAAGAAAAAGGAACTCTTACCATTTGCCACAGCATGGATGGAACTGGAGAGCGGATAAATACCACAGGATCTCACTCATTTGTGGAATATAATGAACAACATAAACTGATGAACAAGGGCTGATCCAGAGACGGAGAGGCATTGATTGGACTGTCGGGCCTTGGAGGGAAGGTAGGGGAGGGGAGGGGTAAGGGCGAAAGATCAACCAAAGGACTTATATGCAAGCATATAGGCCTAACCAATGGACACGGACAACGGGGGGGTGAGGGCATGAGGGGGGGGGGTAGAGGGTAACGTGGGGACAAGGACACATATGTAATATCTTAATCAATAAAAAAAAAGTAACCATGCAAAAAAAAAATGTTTTCTTTAAAGATTTAAAAAATGTGTTTAGTCTTATATGCTTATTAAAACCACTAGTGGGTTAAAAAAAATATTTAGGCATCAGAGATGTGATAATTCTATGCATTATTTAGCTATTGCCAAAGTTCTCAAATTTTATTGGGACTTCCTTTTGGGTTATGATTAAGGAAGGTAAGAACATAAATAACATCAAAGATGACTTACTTGGCTCCATACAAACTGGAATACCTCAACACTTTTATTTTAGCAATAGCACTTATCTTAGATTGGGTCCTTCCAAAAGCAAACCCTGAGACAAGAAGTAAAGTGCAAATAGTTCACTTGGAAAGTGGTCCCAGCAACTGAGAGATAAATTAGGAAATAGGATAGACTAGGAAAGAAAGCAAGTATAGGCTGCATAATGAACAGGGTTCCACTGGGAACTTCCAGGAGACAGTGGGGACCAGGCCTCAGAACTGTCTCACCAGAGACACGGAGGCTTATGGTATTTATCTACCAATTTCTGTTGTCATTTCTGGATGGATGACTGCTCCCAGGGGCAGAAGTCCCCAGATTGAGCCTGCCTTATGCATAATTTGAGCAAGCTCCCATGGTTTGAGACTGCCCACTGGCAGAGAGACACAGGTGCTTGTAGTAA
The DNA here is from genome assembly GCF_963259705.1 of Myotis daubentonii. Taxonomy (NCBI): domain Eukaryota; kingdom Metazoa; phylum Chordata; class Mammalia; order Chiroptera; family Vespertilionidae; genus Myotis; species Myotis daubentonii. Next base: position 126,255,829 of record NC_081861.1, on the reverse strand, counting down.
GATTCCCTTGGTACATGAGTGAGTCACAGACAGCATCTGTGATAGCACTGTTATTCCCTAAAATATCAACATGAAGTCCCCTAACTGAAAAAAACAAACAAACCAGCAAATGGTGGGTCAGAGTTTTGGATCATAAGTGTGAAATCCAAGTTCCAATAATCGTCCTTAAAAAGGGAAGGGAACCATATTTTTGCAATATTCCTCAAAACATCTGCTCAGAAAAGACAACCTACAGAACCCTTGTAAATAGATTCCCTCGCCATTTTTTCCTCAGCTGAGCCTGTTGTATACCAGCTCAGTTTAAACAGAAAGCCTCACTGGTTCGAACTTGCTTTTGTCAATTTGCTGATGGCCTGGAGTGCTTCATTTACACATGCACTTTATAACTGAAAAAGTGTTCCTTGGAGAGGAGTCTTGGCAATTATTTTAATTAGCAGCAACCTGAAGACTGTCTTTTCTTTCTTCCCCCAGTAACCCTAATGAACCAAGAGATAAGCTTATAAAGTTTTGCCCCAAAGGGTTCTCAGCTGGCAGCTGATCAAAACGTGTAGAGGCAATAATAGTAGACAACTATTTCATACTCAGACTGATTTTTTAAACTGTTAATTATATTTCAGCTAAGAGGTGAAGAAAGGCCCATAGTTACCAGAATTGTTTATAAGTTGTCAACTCTGGTCTACCCTGAAACCACAAAGCCTTCATGGATAAAATATTCATGTGCATCCAGAAGATAAACTTTAAAAAAAGTTCTTTAGTCTCTGAAGAGCTTATCTCTTTATGACTATCCTTAATCCTTCTTGTCTCAGAGTTGAGGAAATCCTTAAACATGTAGCTTTTAAAATGGAACAAAACAGAACTTATGCTGAAATCATAAAGCACAAGATAGTAAGATAAAACATTCACTCACATTTATACACTTTTGCAATCATATTTTCATTTTAGATGAAATTTTTTAGGTCAATTTCCATTTTGACCAAATTATGTTTATTTTGTTTCTTTTAGAATGATGGTTTTCTCACTTGCTTTCTCTTTCTTTAGGCCAGTCTTAGACCAACACTTAGAATGGATTCACATGCTTCAAGAAAACGCTTCATTGTATCTAAGTACATTCTCATTCTTCTTTAAACTTACCCAAACTCCTGTACCCTTAGTGAGACAGTACTGGGAGGAGATAGTAAGAGGTTGCCAACTTAGCCCTTCCTTGTAGGATAAGGCTTTCAAATGAGCTTTTAGTATCCTAGAAACAAGTTGTCTGCTGCTGTATTTTAAATGAATAGTATCATTTTAGAAATGCTCTTTTTACTTGCAAGACAGATGGCTCATTTTAAAACATCTCTTGAACAGAAAGCATGGCCCCTGGATTTCCCTGTCTGCAGAGGAAAACCAGTGGCCTCACCTGACCAGGATATTTAGTGTACACATTGCCAGGTTTGGGTCCCCAAACAATGAGCCACATGGGCCCTGGGTTCTGGTTTACTGCCCCACCAGGGCAAGGAAGTTATTTAATAGCCCCATATACTGCTGAGTATAATATCCAGTCCCAAACTAGTAAGCCTGACCAGAGAATCCAGGAGACCACAGAGTCCATATTATAGCCTCACATGGGTAGGGAACCAAGTTATATGTCCTATATAGCTGTTCTCAGCTTGTGACACACCCCTACTATCCTAACCTCAGAGATATAGATGTGTGGAACAGACTGTGGAATCTCAGAGGGAAGGTGGGGGTGAGTGGGAGGGTGAAGAACTTATGTGCATATATGCATAACGCATGAACACAGACAATAGTGTGGTGAAGGCCTGGGGAGGGGGGCAAAAAAGGGGGACATTTGCAATACTTTCAACAATAAATATAAATTTTTAAAGAAAAAGAAATGGTGAAATAAATACTTATCTGAATAAATAAAAGTTGAGGGAATTCATCACCACTAAACTTGTCTATACAAGAAATGCTAAAAGTAATTGAGTGAAAATAAAAAGGTGCTAATTAACATCATAAAAACATATGAAGGCAGGTATCGAAATGGCCAATGGACTTTTCTTCTTTGTAAAGCTGAATCTTTGCTTCCACTGAACACCATTCTGAAAAGTCATTCATAACCTTTAAAGATTAGGGTGAGACCCAAAATAGTGCTGATTCTCAATGTTGGGTAGTCAGGAAAAAAATGTGACATGGGAAAGAGCAACAGAGGGAGAATGTTGTGTGTGTGTGTGTTTTTTAAATAATACACATGCCTACCCTATCAGGATTGCTGGTGATATGAATATTTTGTAAAATAAAATTACCCAACATATTCTGGTATTCCTAATATGAGTTTTCAGTTGAGAAAGAGTTCACTAAGGGCAGTTTTAAACTTATTTGTCTATGTCCCTCTTTATTACTTGTTCCCACCTTCCAAAGGAGAGAGAATTCCATGATAATCAAGAATTATAGGAAAACAAAATAAACAATTTGTAGTAAAATGGTTGTTGACAACATATGAATGACTTATTAACTTTCCAGAAAAAAAAAAAGTTTTTCAAATGTGGTTTTCAGAGTCCCTGTACATTTTTGAAGTTTAGGAATACAGCTGCTCAAAAAATGAGGGAATGACTAATTCATATTAGAACTTGAATGCATTCACATCTTAACATTTACTTATTGGAAAATTATACATAGAAAGATATTGTTGATGCAAATAAGTATCCTTCCTCCCTATAAGGAGAACAAACAACTACTCCCAAGCTAAATTAATAATGATGAAGCTAAATTGACAGTATTTATAATTAAAATGCAAGAATTAGAGTAATTGAAAACCACAATCAAATGAAGACAACACTGATGATAAACTCACTGATTACTAATTGCCCTTTCTAGAATTTGGTGGCATTCCAACTGCATATATACTTAGCATCATGTATAGCAGTAAAATTTATTAGTAGAGTATGAATGAAATCTTTAGTAAACTCTAGTAATATGCTAGAAAAAATAGAGTTGGGTATGGGTTATTTTGTTGTAAGAGAACAAGGATGTTTTCAAAAGTTCTGGGTTAGTATTATAGGAAGCTAACCTAAAGGGGCTCCCAGTGGTCAAATTGTGACATTGGTGCATGAAAAAAAAAAAGATAATTATAGTCAGTAGTGCTTCTGAGCACGAGATCTATTATCAACAGAGACACTAATATTAATAAGTATGAACATAAGATTTTCTGCTGCAATGAAGTGGCCATCTACTTGGAAATCATTCATGTTAGATGATATTTTCTGCATAATCACAAATATTCATGGCTTGCAATAAGGCATTCAACTTGTGTCTGCAACAATAGATGCTTTTGGGCTGCAGCCTGGAGATTGGCTACACAAGATTCAGTAGAAATGACATCACTTCCATTGTACTGAATACCATACCAAATTCTCCCAACCATTGACCCAATAACAAAGTTTCATAGTCTAGTCATAAATATTAATTTCTCCTGTGAAATGTCTGCCACACGCACTGAAAGCTCCTTGCTCTTAGTTGCATGCATCATATTCCAGCCATAAAAATAAGTTTGCATTTTTTCCAGCATTTTTTACTAGCCTGAAATTTATTCTTTAGAATGCCCATCTTGTAGATAAAAATGATCAAGATCACAAACAAAATTATCCTTGTCTCCTCATGTTACCGATTGGGGTTACCAGCTGGGAACTTGTTTCTTGTCTTTTTGAGGGAAATATTTTCAATCAAGAAACAAAGTGTAGAAAAGCAAACAAGAATTTATTACTTAGGAGAATGAAACAAGGAAGGGCATAGAAGAAGCAACAGGAGAGCCTAGGCTGGGTTGCTTTAGCTCACTGGGAAGTCAGAGGAAAGGAGGCCTTATAGACAGGATTGGAGATTAGCCCAGGACAAGCTGCTGCTGCCCATTGCTCCCCTGTTTGCAAGTCCCCTGGGGTCCCTTAGAGTTTGGGGGATGCGTGCCTGAGAGGGAATTGTACGGGCATACTTCTTGGAGAACACGCACTGGGTCCTTTGTCCTGAGCCTAATTATCTTTCTCTTGCAGGTGTAAATCTTAGGGGAGGTCTCAGAGGAGGGTCTTAATAGAATATTCATTAGCTTTCCAGGTGTCCTCTTTTAGGGTTGTGGTCTCCACTAATTGGTCAGTGCCAGGGGGGTCATTAGTCAAGCTGGTCCTGAGGCAGCCATGCTCTCACTTGTCTGGTTTTGCTGCTTTTCTGGGCCTGGAGCTGAGATACAATTGGTGCCTACATGTTATCTTTAGGGAGGAAAAGGTCAGGGGAGGGTGTTGTCTAAATGGCCTGATCATTTATATGAAAGATCAGGGCTCCAAATCACATGACCAGTGATATGCTAGGGGAGGTTACCCTGGGGGCAAGGTTCTTGTTTTGCCAGTTTTGCCCCTTAAAGCCTCCAGGGCTTTCTGCCCTGGTGGATTTCTATACCTGACCCATCATTCTTGCTCTGCTTATGTCTAACACTCAGAGCAACCAAATCCATAGGAAAACCATAGTTCCTTGGACCTACTCCCCCAAAAGAAGCCCATATCTCTCTATATAAAACCCAAGTGACTGGAACCATGAAATGATTGGAATGACCAGTCACGATGATGCACATTGCAGTGGCCAACCGGCCAGATAGGGGCCCTGATTGGCACCCTCCAACCTCCCTTGGTCCCTCCCCCTGGCTGGCCTCCCCCCATCGGCTCCCCACCCCCATCGGGGCAGGGCTGGCCAACCTCCTGCATCTCCTCGCCCCCGTGCCCTTGCCATCTAGGCTCCCATTGGCCCTCATTGAGGCAGGCCGGGTGGACCCCACCCATGCATGAATTTGTGCATCGGGCTTCTAGTTCTAAAATAAGTTCCTTCTGACATTCTCTGACTGAGATGCCTCTTCTGTTAGTACATCCTCATGATGTATAGTACTATCTTTCTCATTACAACGAGCCCAGCAAGCACAAACTTGTTTATAGGTTATTCCTGATGCTCTTTGGCTAGAGAGCATTGACTTGCACCACCTCAAAACCTAATCAAGGGTTACAGCTTTAACAGACTACTAAGTTAAATATCTTTAGTTGAGAGACATAGAGATGAAATAACTAATAAAGCAATTAAACCTAAAAAAAAATCACCCTAATAGTTACAACTTATGTTGATCTTCCTGGATTTGCTAATATGATCACTATCTTTAATTCCAGGATAACACATTTTTGCCATTTCAGGTTATAGGTAAAAGTCAAAGAAAGATTAACTAACATAGAGATACTATACTTTTTTCTACTTCCCAAATGACTCTAAATCAGCCGTGGGCAAACTACGGCCCGCAGGCCGAATCCGGCCTGTTTGAAATGAATAAAACTAAAAAAAAAAAAAAAAAGACCGTACCCTTTTATGTAATGATGTTTACTTTGAATTTATATTAGTTCACACAAACACTCCATCCATGCTTTTGTTCCAGCCCTCCGGTCCAGTTTAAGAACCCATTGTGGCCCTCGAGTCAAAAAGTTTGCCCACCCCTGCTCTAAATAGTGGGTATGTGCCCTTAATAATCAGGACTCTAAAGGAGAAGGTGCTTTAATTGAATAAAAATTATGCATACATTTCAAACAGTCATAAGCTATCCATGATTTAGTATCTGCAGATACAATTTTGTTTTACAATTAGAGCCTGTCTTACCCAACTGACCTTCAAACATGCAGCATTATGTGGACATCACAGTTGGGAAAACAGTTTTAAATAATTTGTTGTTGCACTGTGATTACTACCAAACATTTAAAGAACTAACACCAACCCTCTTCATACTCTTCCAAAATTTTGAGGATGAGGGAATACTTCCAAACTCATTGTATGAGGCCAGCATTATTATATTGACACGAAAACCAGATAAGGATACTATAAGAAAACTACAGACCAATATCCTGATGAATATGGATGCAAAAATTCTCAACAAAACATTAGCAATGTGTAACTGAATTCAGGAACACATTAAAACTATTATACACCATGAACAAGAGGGATTTATCCCTGGGATAGAAGGATGAGTGAACATAAGCAAATCAGTGATGTCATGGCAGAGTGAGATGACCCCTTTGTATTTTCTCATAAATTTATGTTTGGATATTTATAGTCCAACAGAGGGTCCTTTGCTCAACATGCCAGTATGCCTGAGAAATTCACACATTCACACACCCAAAGGTGGACATATTAGAACATGTATGGGATGCAGGATGGGAAGAAGGATGGTGTCCTCAGGTGTGGTTCCCCTACTGACAAGACAGATCGCAGCTCCATTAAATGCCATAGCAGTGGAAGAGCTGGGTTGCAGTAGCACCATTGCTGGAGGATCCAGCTCCTTCCCCTGACTGTGGAGGAGCTTGGTAGCAGCAATTGACATGTGTCTACGGGCTCTCACTGCACGAGTGGCCACAAGGAACCAGCATTTGATCCTGGATCCTGGTTGTTACAGTTGTGAAGAATCTTATAGATGATCATATTCCCAGTTATATGCTAATTGTTCTGGGTTGAACTGTTGCTCCCTCCAATGAACAATAGATTGAAATCTTGGCTGTTTGACTTTATGCAAATATTGAGACAAATGTTTTCCTTAGGAAGTACAAAATTACTATTTTATTAATTAAAAGAACCTTAAAGAAACTTTTAAATAAAAATACTTTTAAAAATCCATTAATGAAAACCAGAGGGTAAAGTAGAATAAAAAGAAAAAAGCTTGCTTCTGATATTTATTTAAGTCAGGAGAGGGAAGGAGAGGAGGAGGAAAGGAGATGAGGGAGAGGAAAAGAGCCGGGGGGGGGGGGGGAATGGGGGATGGAGGAAGAGAAAGAGGGGGAGGGAGGAAGGGAAAAGAGAGAGAGCACAGGTGTGTGAGAGAATGTCTAATGACCCTAGGTTCAAAGGAAAATTTCTATTCATTTAAACCAGCCTTGTATGCCTACCTCTGTTGTATTACAGTATGAGAAATAATCTTAAAAATGACCTTAGATGAAACTCCTAAATGATCTATGATTCAATTATTTTTCTTATACTCAACTTTACTAAGGTAAGAAAATAAATTATTTCATTCCTAAAGACATTTCAATGTAAGTATTTGAGTAAAGGAGGATTAGATTTAAATTTTAATTATTAGGAAAATTAAATTAACTAAATCCTCCATTCTTGAGGTACTCTGGTTAATGATTTTACCGCAGTAAAGACTGTATTTCCACTAAGTAGGAAATTTCTCCTGTGCTCTAATTCAAAGCTTTGAATAAATACTATTTAGTTTTTGTTTTTAATTTTTTTCAGACACATCTGATAAATGACAGCTATGAAGACTCTGCCTTTGCTTCATCATTTTATCAGGTGACTTTTTCCAAGAAATTCCATGTGCTTGGTGTTATGTTAAGGTATAAATATACACACTTATACATATCTATATATAATTTTTATTTTTACATATAGTCAATATTCTTAAACCATGCTCCCAAGTCAAAATCCGAAAGGTTTGTTTGATTAGTACGTAGCCTCAGCATTTGTATATGTCACTTAAAAGAGTATTTTTTCAAAATAATTCTCTGCAGAAAAAAAATAATGACAAAAGAAATAAAGTATTTTATAGTCTGAGTTGAGTATTTAAAAATATTCTTGTTTTGTCATTTACTTTCAGGAAGTATTTTCCAAGAATTTCCTTTCCAAAGCTACAGATGGTCTTAGCCATTTAGCATCCCCATCCCTGTTAGAAGAAGCCAATTAATATCATATCCCTATACTTCTAATCAAGGCTGCCCTATTAGTTCTCTGTTGAATGAGCTGTTGCTGATTAACTGAAAATTAGTCAGTGAAGCTAATGATTTTCTTTCCAGACCCAGTAGGCATATGAAATGTGCATCTGAATTAAGGACAGTTCCTTATGGTGTATGATTTGCCAGTAAACTGAAGTTACTGAGTCAGTATGAGTAGCCCAGTTTTGGGGTGTTTGATTTGATATAGGCTGGCAGGTCTCTCTTTTGCTGTTTGCCTCTTAGCTCATGTCTCTTCTAAGCATTTCCAGGAGATGGGGTCTGGCAGGTCTTTCACTCAGCTTACACGAAAATCTCCCCAGTGCATCAAATGGGGAAGAGCAAAATAAGAGTCTTTCATCTTTAGTAATGTGTTCTTGGGTAAGAAGCAGGATTTCTTGGGGTTAACAAAGATCATCATAATTTTAACATGCTTTTAAGCTGCTGAAACACATTGCAATCAACATGGGGATGATGTCTATGAGTATATGGCACTCAGATTCCACTGCATCTGTGAGAGTATGATGAGCAGATATGAAGAAAGTGCTCTGCTAGATTGTTGGTCCTTGAACTTCCAACAGAAAGAAAAATAGGTTGAGACAAATTTTGAGTAAAATCAGTAACAAGACTCCCCAAATTAATAAGACAAACCAGTGGGTATATAGTGAAATGTCAAAGAGAGAAAATGTAAACATACCTACTATGCTTAGAGATATCGGAATTCATATTGTCTTTTCTTTAAATCTCAAATTAGTTCTATACATGGTATTGTTTTGTAGTCATGACATTTTGGTACCTTAGTTATTAAACCCACTGAATAGAATATAAGATGTATTTGTCTTTTTAAAAAAATATATTTTTTATTGATTTCAGAGAGGAAAGGAGAGGGAGAGAGAGAAACATCAATGAGGAGAGAGAGTCATTGACCTGCTGCCTCCTGCATGCCCCCCTACTGGGGATCAAGCCCACAACCCGGGCCTGTGGCCTGACCAGGAATCGAACTGGAACCTCCTGGTTCATAGGTTGATGCTCAACTACTGAGCCACATTGGCCAGGCTTGATTTATCTTTTAATAAAAGGTGTGGGGACTTACATACATAAAAGATTTCTATTTTAGATCTAGATCATTATAATTCAAAATAAAGACTGCCTTGCATTTTCTCACACTACTCATGCGCATGGTTAAACAAGAGAGAAAAATAATTCATATAAACCTAAAATCAATAATCATTTGTTAAAGAAACCTTGGTAGTCTTCTATTACTATTTATGGTATAAAACCTGCCTTTTTAAGATACAGATTATCCCAGGGCCCTACTGAAATTTTCTATAAGATTTCATCCTTTCAGATATTTTAGTTCAGCATCTTGTACTAAAGAGATTATCTACTTACAGATATAAGGCTGTAACATCATAACCTTGATCTGAGCTGAGAAATTAATAATAAATGAAATTTCTCCCCTCATAAATCACTGGTGAGAGAAAAACTAAACCAACACATGTTCATGTTGTTTTCTTTTTAAAAGATTCTTTAAAGTGAGAAACATGGAATTTCAGAATTGGTTGCAGGTGTGAATGAACCAGAAATTAGGTGAACCAAAAAAATAATTTCAAGAGGCCCTTAAATGCAATGTCTTTAATGATATGCTGAGATAATCACTGAGATCATGTAATGAAGAAGAGGCACTCAGGATTAAATCAGAAATAGCAGAGAAATTTGTTGAAATATTTCCTTCAGGCCTTACCAAAGTAGACGTTGTGGGGCATGAATGAATGGCTGAATTAATCAGGATTTCAATCAACCTATCTCGGTGCAAGCCCTGGCTTCACATCTCTGTGTCAGGTTAAAGCATTTCCCAGAATCTGTGCATTATGGTGTGACCAAATCTTGTACCAGTAAGATCAGTGACAAAATACTTGGGCATCCCTACTGTCTAGTTTACCCTCTTCCTCCTAGTACTCTAAGTTACAATCTTATACCGTATCCTTGTTCTTAGTCAACTAATCCCAACATACACATTAAATGTTTAGGTATCATTCATACTTCCAAACCTTCATGCAACTTTCTTTTTAGAAACTATTATATGCCAGGAATTGACCTTTCTACAACTAAACAATTTTGTTTTGGCTACTAAGCTGTAAAATGAGAGTTGAGGAAGACAGAGGGGATGCTTAATTTCATGGTTTTTGCCTCTCTCTTGATCCCCTTCATGCAGAAACAGCTGTTTGCATAGCAACTTTAAGGTGACTCCATCTTCCAATTATTATTTAGCAAGAACGACTATAAACTTACTTTGGGCACCACTTTTAAAAACTTGTGATTCCCTAAAAGATCCTGCTATTTTGAGTGAAAAGTCTGTATTATGTGCTTTAGTTATGATTATTGTTTCTGGAGGAAGATGTAAAAAAGATGGAAAAGTCCCGGAGAGTGGCAACTGAAGTGATCAAGGGGCATATTGGAGTCAAGTAAAAGTCTTTAAAAGAATCACATCTATAAATTCCTCCACAATTAAGTGAGTTTTATAGTGAGCGTTTGTAGCTGAAAATTCCTTCTTCAAGAGGTTTTCCCATATATACTCTTTGGACAACCTTGAGAAAAACATCATGACAAGTATTATCTGCATTACAGATGAAAAATGGAGGTCTGAGAGATATTATGACTTGTTCAAATTCTAATAACCATTGGTATCTATCTGTAAGAACACAATCTTAGAAACTAATCTCATGCTTGTTCCACTCTTCCAAATTGACTGAGCGAACATACCCCAATTCAATCTTGACAGAGAATAGTCAGAATTATTTTCCCCAATCTCTGTCCTATCTCTAAATATACTTTCCCTTTGATCTGTAATTGATGGTATATACTTCAATCTATTCTTATTGTTTTGTTTCTAATCATTTCAAATGCTGTAGACATATCTAGTATTAGTATATTTACCTTATTTGATTTTGAGTTTGGCAGTCCTCTGAGAAAGAAAACAATTTTATGTGCTTTGCTCAATAAAATTGTATTAAAACAAATCAAATAATCTTTTTGTTACTGGCTAAGATGTCAGAGAGGGGCTGATTATACATCAGAAAGCTATAGGTCATATCTAAATATTTTTACTGCCTGTTTTTATAAAGTTTTATTGGAACAGAGATACACTCAGTCCTTTATGTATTGACTGCGTCTGCTTTTGTACCACAACAGCAGAGTTGGGTAGTTATAACAGAGACTGCATGGCCTACAAAGCCTAAATTATTTACTATCTGGCCTTTCATAGAAAGAAGTACTCTTGCCGAAACCGGTTTGGCTCAGTGGATAGAGCGTCGGCCTGTGGACTGAAAGGTCCCAGGTTCGATTCCGGTCAAGGGCATGTACCTGGGTTGCGGGCGCAACCCCAGTGGGAGATGTGCAGGAGGCAGCTGATCGATGTTTCTCTCTCATCGATGTTTCTAACTATCTCTCTCTCCCTTCCTCTCTGTAAAAAATCAATAAAATATATATTTTTTAAAAAAAGAAAGAAGTACTCCAACTCCAGGCCTAGATAATTAAGTATATACAGAGCCAGTCCCTGAAATGTGACTAAGAAATTTCAATGTAGAGTGAGTTGTCCACTGTTTCTTTCTAGAAATTTGATACCTCAGGAGCTGTTTGTTATTTTAGGGAGAAAGAGTATTTTGGGTACGTAAGATAAGGGGGTAGGGGTTAGAAAAAGAGATTGCAAGATAATTTAACAAGACTTCATAGAGCACTTCTGAAGAGGAATTGTATTTAGCAGATTTATTTTCAATAACCAATCAAGAGAATGAGAGGGAGAATTATATGAGGCAAAGGTGTGAACTGGAGTAGAACATCTAGAAGTGTTAGTGATAATCTGATTGTGCTTTTAATAATACATAGGGAATTTACTAATGTCAATCAAAATCCAAACTTGTTTAAGCTGAAAAGTCATTTAAATTGTTAGAGTTTATTTTTCTTTGCTTTTAGCAAGGAAAAAAAACCTGGCAGGTTTTATTTATTACATGAGTAAATTCTGAATCTTGGGAAGTGGATTCAGATTAAGTGGAAATTATGATCATATGTTAGCACAAATTGTTGTATATCAGCTATTATAAAAACAAACTTTTAATATCCCATATTTTGAGATTTATAGAGGTGACTTTCCTTTTCTTTGGAGATGATGAATGTGTGCCGATTGGGCCGCTGTTTAATTATAGATGGCTAGCTGTGAGGAACGTGACCATGAACTCAGCTATTTAAGCTGCCAGGCAATCTTCCGATGTTACCTAAAAGGTGTGCATTTTATTTATCTAGTTATTTTACCTACTCACCCAGATTTTTGTTGCATTTAGAAATTCCCATGTGAAGTGCTAAAATTATTTGGTGAAGGGCTTGAAGTAATATTTCCTTTCTTCTCATTCTCACTCCCAGAAAACTTTTGCTTAAAGCTGCATTTGGGAAATCATGCATAGGAGGAATCGTGGCATAGGGGAAAGAAAACAAACTCTTAGACTCAGGCATACTTGGAAGAGCCTTGAAAAGGTCACCGTGTGTTCAGGGATCTGCCTGGCAGGAGAGTGCAAGTTGAGTGTGGACACTGACGTGTCTACAGAGGTGGTTAGGAACCAGATGATGAGGATGTTGTGCTTTATGCTAAGGAGTAAAGATAGTTCTCCAGGTTCTCTGAAACCCCTGGGGAGTTTTAAGACAAGAATATGATAGAATCAAATTTACAATGTTGAGAAATAAATACTCTGGCAGCAGTGTAGATGATGGACTGAGATGGAGAGAGAAAGTGAGGTAGAGATTTGAAAGAGTGGTGTAGAGACTGAGGTTGTCAAGGAATGGTGAGCTCTAACTCTGTGAGTTTATCTGTGAGGGTAAGGAACTTAATTGTCTGGGAGATAATGTGTGACTAGCTGATAGAACTTAATTTTAACAGAGACAAGGGTGAAGAAAGGACCAATTTAGGGGATGAGATGATAATAGGGAAATTAAGAAGGAGAACAAAGATCACTGCCTATCTTACTACTGCACAGAATCTAGGTTTTCCAAGCAGAGTGCTCCTATGATTTGGATGAGACAAAGGGGAAAGATAAAAAAATAAAATAGAAGAAAACTTTGGTGATAATAACAGAAGATGACGAGATGATTTCACAATTTGTCTCTAAAGTCTCTTTCCAATCTTCTATCTTACTGTTACCTCATGCAAATCCTCTGGCCTAGACACACAAACTCACTCATAATCACTCAAAAAGTTTTATGTTTTCCTATCATTTGTGTTTTCTGCAATTCTCTTCACATTAGATGCCATTGTGTGTGGGGTTTTTTAAATATATTTTACTGGTTTTTTACAGAGAGGAAGGGAGAGGGATAGAGAGTCAGAAACATCGATGAGAGAGAAACATCGATTCAGCTGCCTCCTGCACACCCCCCACTGGGGATGCGCCCGCAACCAAGGTATATGCCCTTGACCAGAATCGAACCTGGGACCCTTGAGTATGCACTATCCACTGAGCCAAACTGGTTAGGGCCATTGTATATTTTTTAAATGTATTTTTATTGATTTCAGAGAGGAAGGGAGAGGGAGAGAGAGATAGAAACATCAGTGATGAGAGAGAATCGTTGATCAGCTATCTCTTGCACGCTCCACACTGGGGATCGAGCCTGCAACCTGGGCATGTGCCCTTGACTGGAATTGAACCTGGGACCTTTCAGTCTACAGGCTGATGCTCTATCCACTGAGCCAAACCAGCAAGGACTGGATGCCATTTTCTTAATAGGACAAGCATTTTAATAGTATAAATCTTATTAAAGTTTATAGAGCATAGGTTATATTAAAACTTAATTTATATGTATCATAAAATTAGGACTTGCTTTTTCCATAGCCATATTATGACTGATCCTGAAATATTTAAATGAATACATATGAAGGATGAAAAGACAAACCACCCCCCACCATACACACTAGTTTAAAAAGAAATAAATAAGTCTATGTGAACATATTTAAAGTAGTAAAAATCTCTAATCTTTTAGATTTTTAGTTTATATTACAGTTCACCTCTAAAATATTTATACTCCAACATTAAAATTAAATAAGGGAAATGAAAGGATATCTTTATACACTGTTTCATCAAAAATATATTTGTTAGGCCTGGCTGGTGTGGTTCAGTGGTTGAGCATTGACCTATGAACCCACAGATCTTTTCCTTTTTTCCATAAAATTATAAGGAAAAAACATTTTTAAAATGTAGACTGCAACTGAAGAATTCTACTGAGCATCCTATATAATAAAAGGCTAACATGCAAATTGTCCCCTAGGGCAGTGATGGCTAACCTTTTGAGCTCGGCGTGTCAGCATTTTGAAAAACCCTAACTTAACTCTGGTTCCGTGTCACATATAGACATTTTTTTAATATTTGCAACCATAGTAAAACAAAGATTTATATTTATGTTATATATTTAAATGCCATTTAACAAAGAAAAATCAACCAAAAAAATGAGTTCACGTGTCACCTCTGACACGCATGTCATAGGCTCGCATCACTGCCCTAAGGAGTTTGACTGACTGGGAGTTTGACCACTCACTATGAGGTGCACTGACCACCAGGGGGTGGCGCAGAACAAAGGAAGGCCCCTGCCAGTGGTCAGCAGCCGGCAGCCTGGGGAAGGAAGGCCCCGATCAGCCCTGATCATCAGCCAGGCCTAGGGACCCTACCCATGCACGAATTTTGTGCACCGGGCCTCTAGTACATAATATAAAATTAAACAGTACTTGGGTAGGAGTATGTTGTTTTGAGATCATTGTCAGGTTGAATTTTTCTATAATTTCAGGGTAAAAAAGATGAGTTGCTATGGTTTCTTGTTCTGCTCAAAGTTACTTTCATTTGGCCACATTAATATGTGTACAGTTACTTTTCCATTACTCATGAAACAGCACAAACACTCAGCAATAATTGCACATGCTTTTTAAAATGAGCATACATTTCCCTTGACAGGATTTATGAATTCACATATGTTCTCAGAAATATTTTATGATGCATTAATAATATTTTGACAAAGCACATGCTTTCAGTATAATTATTTACTGAAATAAATGTTCCTTTTCTACAGCTTCCTCTCATATTGCTTACCTAGTTGATTCATTGAAAATAATTTAGATATGTAGATGACTGCATGAGTGCAATGTAGCTTGAGTGGTGTGAGGTGTATATGAGAACCTCTTCATTACCCAAGGACTATCTTGATGTCTCTATCTCTAATGCACAAAAAAGGGAGGGACCTTGTACAGAAATTTCAATCCTCTCTTTAGTCATGGCTTGTATACAACCCACCATAATGTATTTAGTCTGGAAACCTACTAACAGAACTCAAAAGGAAAAAAAATAGTTTGGTTCCATATTTAAAAACAAACAAAAAACCCTAGTGTTTTATGTAAGTGATTAATAAGTTTAGCCCTTTCTTTAAAAATGTATAACAGTCCTAGCCAGCTTGGCTCAGTGGATAGAGCGTCGGCCTGCAGACTGAAGGGTCCCAGGTTCGATTTCAGCCAAGGGCACATGCCTGGGTTGCGGGCTCGATCCCCAGTAGGGGGCGTGCAGGAGGCAGCCGATCAATGATTCTCTCTTATCATTGATGTTTCTATCTCTCTCTCCTTTTCCCTTCCTCTCTGAAATCAATAAAGAAATATATTTTTAAAAAAGTAAAACATCTTGTTATATTTATGTAACAACAAAATAATTTCCTACTTGAGTTAAGAACAAAAATCTGTTGATACATTACATGACTTTATTTGAATAAGAAAATCAATTACTAATACCAAATACATTTTAATTCCCATATATCATGTATTGAATTATAGAGAATGAGAATCACAATGAAATAAATTGCTCTACTGTTTTTCCCCTCCTCACAAGATATTTTGCTTTAATATTATTGAAAGAATAAAATCTGAAAATTTTTCTAGTATTAAGTGAGCTTTTAAAATACATACAAATATATACTAAATAGTGATTTTAATGGGTATTTTTAAAATATATAGTTTTAAAGTACATTTATTTTCCATATATTTTCTTAAGATAAATAATGCATATTGTAAAAGTATTTTGTCAAAATTTTAGATACATTTGATAAAGAGTTAATAACCAAAATACATAAGGAACTCATACAACTTAACAAAAGGTAGACAAACAATTCAATTTAAAAATGGGCAAAGGACCTAAATAGACACTTCTTCAAAGTGGACATACAGATGGCCAAGAGACATAGGAAAAAATGCTTCAAAGTCACTGGTTTCCAAGGAGAGACCATCAGAGAGAAGCAAATTAAAACAACAATGAGGTATCATCTCACACCTGTCAGAATGGCTACCATCAACAAATCAACAAATGACAAGTGCTGGCGAGGATGTGGAGAAAAGGGAACCCTAGTACACTGCTGGTGGGAATGCAGACTGGTGCAGCCACTGTGGAAAACAATATGGAGTTTCCTCAAAAAATTAAATATGGAACTGCCATTTGACCCAGTGATCTTATTTCTAGGAATATATCCTAAGAAACCTGAAACGCCAACTGGAAAGAATGTATGCACCTCTGTTCATAGCAGCACAATTTATAATAGCTAAGATCTGGAAACAGCCCAAGTGCCCATCAGTAGATGAGTGGATAAAAGGGCTGTGGTACATTTATACCATGGAATACTTGGCAGCAGTAAAAACAGGACCTCTTACCCTTTGGGACAGCATGGAGGGACTTGGAGAGTATTATGCTAAGCGAAATAAACCAGTCAGAGAAAGGTAAGTATCCCAGGATCTCACTCATATGTGGAATCTAATGAATAAAATAAACTGATGAACAAAACAGATTCAGAGACATAGAAGCATGGAACAGACTATCGAATCTCAGAGGGAAGGCAGAGGTGGGTGGGTGGGACGAGATCAACCAAAGAACTTGTGTGCATATATACATAACCCATGGACACAGACAATAGGGTGGTGAAGGCCTGAGGCAGAGGGCAGGGGTGGGCTAGAAGGGGTCAATGGGGAAAAGGGGGGACATATGTAATACTTTCAGCAATAAAAATTAAAAAAATATTTTGTCAAAATTTTAATGTTAGTATATAGATTTCAGTATAACTCATTGAAAGATCATGAGGTTTAGGTTCCATGCTCAACTTATACTCAAAATAGAAATGGGTAAGTCCTATGTCTTCTACTCAATGTCTATGTATATATAATTGTGAATTTAAATGAACAAAAAACAAAGACTACAACAAAAATTGGTTCTTAGTCATTATCTCTAGTTATGACAAGTTGGGACATTCAGATGATTTTGACAGGGTCTCTCCTTGGAAACCAGGCATTCTCCAATGACAGAGAAGCAAAGAGAAAAGAAGAAAACATTACTGTCATAGAATACAAGTTAATCAATTCATAATCATATCCTTAACCCCATCACCGTAGCATTACAGCCATGATCGCCCTAGGCGTTCTCAGGTCTCTGTTGCTCTCAGTGCTAATTGTAACAGTCTTTACCTCTTTGGGATGGGATGGTGAACAGGGAACACATGAATCATTGGGATATACTATGAGTTTTCCTAGGAAGTACCCCAGGGGTTTCCCATGTGAGTGTAACAAATCCTATGCGAGTGCATTTCATTTTGCATGCTCACAGTGTAACACTTTAACATGTTGCAAGTCCCTCAACTTGATATAATTTCTCTTTTGTTATTTAGATTGTCTCTAGCTCATGACAAATATTTGGCGAAGATTTGAGTACTTTATTCAAAACCTTAGCTATTCATACATGTCTTCCATTTTAGGCTATTTGAAAGGGAAGCAAGGGCAATTTTGTAAAAACTGAAATTATAGGTTTCATCAAACCAACAATAAATGGCTTCAACTGAGTAATTGATACTTCCAAGACTTGACCAATTGTGGTGTTCTATAGATTATATCATTGATTGCTTTGATCAACAGTTATGGCAGGAGAAATCCTAAAACATTTTTGACATTAGGTTTGCATTTACCTAAAAAAACAAAACCATGGTGTATAGCTCCATCCTTTCATAGCTTTATAACTTTGGCTCTTGTCTCTTTTGGATGA
This sequence comes from Myotis daubentonii, assembly GCF_963259705.1. Classification (NCBI taxonomy): domain Eukaryota; kingdom Metazoa; phylum Chordata; class Mammalia; order Chiroptera; family Vespertilionidae; genus Myotis; species Myotis daubentonii. The sequence continues at coordinate 126,237,990 of NC_081861.1, read as the reverse complement.
GGACCAGGTTAGCTCTATGTCTAATATTGAAAATAATTTAAAACCTCACCTCAAAGTTAATGTCACCTTATCTATTTCTACTGTCTAATGACTTTCTATTTTTTTATACAACCCAAACAGATATGTATTTGCATTACTGGGAATAAGAAACTCGCCCTATATTTACACAATGGAATAATTTTTGCCCTTCTAATTAACCAGCATGAGCCAAATGTTTAAAAGGTTTCTTCTGAAACCATGCCTTTAATTAACATTCACAGTTTCTAAATTAATCATTGCTGACCTTAACATACAGGATGTTTTAAAGACATGTCTCAAATAGAAAAAAAAGAGATAGTTCCGCTCAGAGAAAACTAGCAACTACCTATGTTTCATAAGTCTTTGGTCATTGCTTTTCTCCTATCATTATATAGAGTCCTGGAATTTGCAGCACTGCCTCATCATATCTCTGGATAAAAGTCCTAAAAATGACCTTGAATCTGATCCCCTCTTCTTCCAATCACAAAATTAGTAGTGATTCATTAACATCATACTAGTACAGTTTGCAAAATCAATACCATTTCATATATCATATAACTTGGATTTTTTTCTGCAGGAAAACAGTGGTATACTGAATGGCAGAATATCTTATGACTTTCGTTTAAAAAATGAAATCATTATAATTATTAAAGGAACCCAAATGTAGATGGTTTATATTGAATATCCAACTAAGGAATTCCCAGTGGTAAATATTTTCCAACTCACTTCAAGGATATAGTGGAATCATCTTCTTTCTTTGAGAAATCATAACTCTGGGGAGACTCAAAGACACAACTTATACAAGTCTTACAACAAGGAAGTAAAGTTTTCTAATAGATAAAAAGGGTCATTGTCTATGATATGGTCAGCTGGAGACTTAAAGCATCATCTCTGAACTACCAATTTGCGAGGTGAATAACTTGATCACTTACAGAGCCCTATTATTCAGTATCTTCTTGCTGATGGTGCTTCTTTTCTGGGAGCAGCCCTGAGCTTTAGCATCAGGTCACTGATTAACAGGCCAGATGCCAGGATGGGCCAAGTAGCTCACCTCAAAACTTTTGGCCCCTTATGTCTGACTCTGCTTTTGGAACTCCCTTATTCTGTGCATTGTGCTTGCATTCTCAATGGCAGAATCTTCATTATGTTAGCGTTTGTTTTTTATTCTCCCTAGGTCAACTTGGAGTCTTTGCTCCCTATATTTCTTGTATGTTAACCTCATCCTAGAATTTAAAATATTACTGCTTGAGCTTGAAAGAAATAGCACTAATATTCTACAGTCTTTCTAGTCCAATCTCTTTATTTTTACAGGGAAAAACTGTATCCCAGTGAATGTGTCTTTCCCAAGGTCAAATAGCTAGCAAGAGATATAGTTGGGATTTCTGAAAATACAATTTCACACATTTGGGCCTTTTCCTATTGCTAATGAATTGTAATTGTCATACAGATGAATTAATCCTATTACAGCTATTGAAAGGGAAGACTGAAAGCCTTTGCCCACATCATTCTTCCTCCTTCTTGCACACAAACTCACTCTAAGCTACATACTGGAGATTGATGGAGCACATATACCCCATAGAGGCAAATGGAGACAATCTAAATATGTGACAATATCAGAGAAATATTCCCTTACATAACCATCCATGGATACATTATTCAGACTGTATCAAGTGCAAACAAATTTCAGGGAGGGAGGACTAGCCTAGAGGGCCATAGTGGTGATGAAAAGAACACAAATGTTAATCCAGGTAATGCAACTTGGAGGCTTAGCAAGGTGTACTAAAGGAGGCATTCATAAACAGCTTAAACTACCAGCAAACTTCTCCATAAGAATACCAGTGAAAAATATCTAGACACTAATTTTATGATGGAAGAACACGTTTTCTTTCAAATATGTTCTGGTTTAGAGAACTGACTGCATCTTCTTCCTCTTCATTGAAGATGAGAAAACTGTTAACTTATCTTCTTGCTGACAGAACAAACCATGAAAAATTTTATAGACGTTTTAGAGATAGGCCCTGAGTCATAGATTATAACCATAAATGCCAAGAATGCATCTGCAATTCCTAGATTTCCAAAAACTCCTGCTCTAACCTATGTATCATGCATATTCCTCTAGTGATCCCTGCGAATTCTGCACTGAAAAATCAATAACATTTTGGTAGGTTAGGGTATCTTTTTCAGTAATTATTCACTTCCTCCCCTCCCTACCTTACAGGAGGAGTACACTTCCATGCCTCTTTGCTGTTGGACTTAGCCATGTGATTTGCTTTAGTCATTGTTATATTGCCACATCTGACTGTGTGCTCTTTCAAGACTATGCTTTAAGAGGCATTGTTTGTTTTGCTTTCTTCTCTGGGAGCTTTTGACCTCTGTCACCATAAGAGCATGTCCATGTATCTCTCTGGTACAAACATGACAGACAAGTGCACCGGGTCTGAATCCAACCTATGATCTGGAGCCAAGCCCAGCTGGACTCAGCCTACATCAGCCAAACTACAGCCGAATCACAGAGAAATCAATTCTTACTGTAATCTGCTGAGATTGCTACACAAGTTATAACATACTAGTGGCCCAGTGCACAAAATTTGTGCATGGGGTAGGGGGTGTCCCTCAGCCCAGCCTGCACCCTCTCCAATCTGGGACCCCTGGAAGGATGCCCTACTGCCGGTTTACAGGGATTGGGCCTAAACTGGCAGTCAGACATCCCTCTCGCAATCCAGGACTGCTGGCCCCAAACTGCTCACTTGCCTGCTTGCCCCTAACCACTCTGCATGCTGGCCTGCTTGCCCTTAACTGCCCCCCGCCACTGGCCTGCTTGCCCCCAAATGCCACACCTCCTACCTGATCACACCTAACTGCCCCCCATGCCAGTGTGCTTGCGCCCAACTGCCCCCCCTACTGGCCTGCTTGCCCCTGCCTTCCCTCCCCACTGGCCTACTCACCCCCAACTGCCTCCCTGCGGGCTTGCTCACTCCAAACTTCCCCCCACAGTCCTGATCACCCCCAACTGACCCCCACTGACAGCCTGCTTGCCCCCAACTGGCCCCCCTGCTGGTCTGCTCACCCCTAATGCCCCCCTGCCATCCTGATCACCTCCAATGGCCCCCTGAACCAGCCTGATCACCCACAACTGCCGTCCCATCCTGGCCTGATCACCCACAACTGCCCTCCCCTCTTGGCCTCTAACCACCTCTACCTCGGCCCCGCCACCATGGCTTTGTTGAGAAGAACATTGGGAAGGTCTCCTGGAAGGTCTCCCAGTCTAATTAGCATATTACCCTTTTATTAGTATAGAGGCCTGGTGCATGGGTGGGGGCTGGCTGGTTTGCCCTGAAGGGTGTCCCAGATCAGGATGAGGGTTCCCTTGGGGCATGGGGCAGCCTGGGCGAGGGGCTTGTGGTGGTTTGCAGGCCAGCCATGCCCCCATGGGCTGAGAGTCCCCGCTATGGGGGGGATGGCCAGCCTTGGTGAGGGGCTGAGGGCTGTTTTCAAGCTGGCCATGCCCCCCAGCAGGGACCAGCCTGGGTGAGGGGCTGAGGGCTGTTTTCATGCTGACCACACCCCCTTGAGGGTGGGGGTCCCTGCTGGGGTGACTGGCCAGCCTGGGTGAGGGGATGATGGATGTTTGCAAGCTGGCCAGGCCCCCCAGCAGGCACTCTTATTTCATGGGGGTGTAACCAGCCTGGGTAAGGGGCTGAGGGCCGTTTTCAGGCTGGCCAGAGCCCCTTCAGGGTAGGGGGTCCCACTGGGGTGCCTGGCCAGCTTGGGTGAAGGGCTGAGGGCCATTTACAGGCTGGCCATACCCCCTGGAGACCCAGGCCCCCAGCCACTCTTTCAGCAGTGGCCAGGGCAGGCAGGAAGCTTGGTTTCTTCCATTGATGGGGGCAATTCAAGCCTCCAGCTCCGTGGCCACTGCCATCTTTGTTGGGTTAATTTGCATACTTGCCCTGCTTGGCTGGTGGGCATAGCAGAGGGACGGTCAATTTGCATGTTTCTCTTTTATTAGTGTAGACTAGAGGCCCAGTGCACAAAAATTTGTGCACTCGGGGGGGAGGAGGGGTCCTTCAGCCCGGCCTGTGCCCTCTCGCAGTCTGGGACCCCTCAGGAGATAATGACCTGCTGGCTTAGGCCTGCCCCTGGGTGGCAGAGGGAAGGCCCAATCCCTAGGTGCAGCCCCTGGTCGGGCTCAGAGCAGGGCCGACTGGGGAGTTGGGGCACCGCCCACTGTCATGCACAAAGCAGGGCAGATTGGGAGGTTGCGGGGCCACCCCATGTCACGCACAGAGCAGGGCCAATCAGGGGGTTGGGGCGCTGCCCCCTGTCACGCACAGAGCAGGGCCCATCAGGGGGTTGAGGAGCTCCCCCCATCACTCACAGAGTAGGGTCGATAGGGGAGTTGGGGCACCGCCCCCTGTCACACACAGAGCAGGGCGGATCAGGGGGTTGGGGTGCCACCCTCTATCACCCACAGAGCAGGGCCTATCAGGAGGTTGGGGCGCCGCCACTGTCACAGTCAGGGCAGGGCCAATAGGGAGGTTATAGCTCTACCCTGTCACACACAGAGCAGGGCCCATGGGGGTGGGGGGTTGGGGCTCCCCACCCTGTCACACACAGAGCAGGGCTGATCAGGGGGTTGGGGCGCCTTGCCCTGTCACGAAGAGACCAGGGTGGATAGGGAGGTTGTGGCCCCGCCCCTGTCACACACAGAGCCGCAGGGCGATCAGGAGATTTGGAGACTACCCCCTGTCATGCTGATCCTGATGCCAGGAGGCCTCCTGGCTCCGCTGGTCCTGGTGCTGGGAGGCATATTACCCTTTTACTATATAGGATAGAGGCCTGGTTCACGGTGGGGGCCAGCTGGTTTGCCCTGAAGGGTGTCCTGGATCAGGGTGGGGGTCCCCACTGGTGTGCCTGGCCAGCCTGGGTGAGGGAATGATGGCTGTTTGCAGCTGGTCACACACCCTTCAGGGTGGGGGTCCCCACTGGGGTGGCTGGCCAGTCTGGGTGAGGGGCTGAGGGCTGTTTTCAGGCTGGCAGGTGACTGAAGCTCCCAACTGCTCCTTTTTTTTTTTTTTTTTTATTCTGAGCCAGCTTTAGCTCTGACTCCAGCTCTGAGGCCTCTGCTGCTGAAAGAAGGTATCTGGTTTATTTGTGTTCTATAATCGAAATACTGTATCAACTGCAGCTCTGAGATCCCGGCTCGCTGAAAGCAGGTTTCTGGGGTTTTGTTTAGCTTCTATATTTGTAACTATGTTTCAAACTGCAAGCTCAGAGGCCAGCAAGGCATGTGGGGAATGTTGGAGCCCTCTGTCACTGAAGCAAGCAAACCTCATGTTAGTTTCAAGCTGCCTGGCTGCCGGCTGCCATCTTGGCTGGCAGTTAATTTGCATATTGCCCTGATTTGCCAATGGGAAGGGAAGTGGTCGTATGCTAATTACCATGTTTCTCTTTTATTAGATAGGATATTTGTTATAACTATTTGTTGCTTTGTAAAGCTTTGCTGGTTTTCATTTGTATATATTTTGCCTCCCCACCCAAGTGGAAGCCACTCACGAAGTTTGATACATTTTTCACTTCTTTGGTATCCCCCAAATGCACACCACTGTAACCATTCAATATACTCTAGTTCCAAAGGCCAGTATTTTCCTTGTACTCTCCATTGGGGTAAGTTTTTACTGTACCATTGATAGTGACAAATGCTGCATTTCAGTGGGAATCTCAGAATATATTTTAGAAGCAACTCTGCAGGATAACCAGCAGTATTGAGCAAGAATCCTTCATATGGTGGCATTGCTGGAATTTTAAGACACTTCTCCATTCATGGCAGAACAGCTTTTGCACATAACTGAAAAGGCCATTTTTCTCAAGGCAAAATAGCCGATTTCAGTAGCACAGGGCCTGCAAAACCCATTATGGAGAGAGCACTATTTTCCCATTGGATTTCTCCATGAATCTGGTATTTAGAGCTACCCTGTGGCTATGTCAGGGCTGATATATTTAATACTAGTAGCCCTGCACACGAATCCATGCACCAGTAGGTCGCTGCCACCCTCCTGTAGCCCCCCCCCCCCATAGCTTGCTGCCCGGCTCACTCCTGTAGCTCTCTGCAGCCCACTTGTACCTCATTGGCCCACCCTCCTGCTGATCTGGTCCTGATGCACTTGGTTGTTATGCCTCAGGGTGTAACAGCTAATTAGCATATTCCTCTCTTATTATATAGGAGGATTACTGTTCACAAAAGAGCACTGATCAAGCAGGGCAGGCCACAAGGTGACCTTTACCAGTACCAAGGCAAGCCTTTCTCATCCATTTACAGTAAAACACAGCCCTGGAATTTATTCTGTCCTCCCTGAGGTGGGAAGGTCAAGGATCTACTGATATAGAGGAAAGTAAGGGTGTGATGGGAGAAAGAGAAATAAGGGAGCAAGTGAGGAGAGATGGCATTTGCAAACAGGTGAGCTCTGGAGGCCACAGCAGGTAGGGGTTCCAAACTCAGCTAAAGACAGAGCACTGAGCCAGTGTCATACTGCACACGCTGAGTTCCTGCCTGTAACACAGTGTTCTTTTTCTGCACCCTGCCTTCCCCCAATCTGAATGGCAATGTTTCTTTCCACTTAATTTTCAATGCGTGGGTAAAAAAATCAGGAGAAAACAATGCATCATTACTTACTTTGACAGATAATCTTTGTCATTTTCATTGTATGTCAACCCCAAATGTAAGGCAGTGGTATATACCAATGTATCCATGTTATATATGTCACACACTGTTAGTGTTAGGAAAAACTGTCCAGCTAGTTTATTGTGGTGACTTTTCTTTATGAAATGAAAATCTCTGGCATTCATTAAGATAACTAAGAAATGGCTTAACATTGCCAAATAATGCCAATTCTACTCAGGGGTGATAGGCATTTAAAGCATTAAAGATCATTTAAAAATGTATTAATGGAGAGGGTAAAGAATGGCAGCATTTCCCAAATTGTGTCTATCTGTGGCAGCTGATGAGTGCTTAGCCAGTCTATTTTTAAAAAATATATTTTATTGATTTTTTACAGAGAGGGAGAGGGATAGAGAGTTAGAAACATCGATGAGAGAGAAACATCAATCAGCTGCCTCCTGCACACCCCCTACTGGGGATGTGCCTGCAACCAAGGTACATGCCCTTGACCAGAATCAAACCTGGGACCCTTCAGTCCGCAGGCCAATGCTCTATCTACTGAGCCAAACCGGTTAGGTCTTAGCCAGTCTATTGAAAATATTTAATTACATCTCTTTTTTTACCTTGAATGTCTGAATCAATTTCATAGACCACTTTACAGCAATGGTTGTATGAAGAACAAACTTCCTGTGGTTGGTGAAGTGAGTCCCCCTAGCATTAAGTCTTATGAACAGCGGATTAATGATGGCCAAATCTAGGGCTCAACAATGACAAAGCTCTGTTGGAATTTACCATATTCTTTCTGTGTGACATTTTCAGCTTTAAATGTGTACCTGTTCTGTTTCTTGAAATCTTGCCATGTAAAATCTTGATGTGTCATTATGGGAGCACTCCTGGTTAAGATTTCTGCAAACTGCTTAAAAGAGGAAAGAAACACCAAGAAAATCAAATAGCTTGCTTCGGTTTTGATGCTATTCCTAATTTAACCAATAGTAGCAAGATTTTTTTTTTTCCTTTGCAGAAGAGCTAAACAAGTTAGCACAGATTTTCCAGGGCTTGAAACAAAAAATTATAAAAAAATTCCAAGGAGTTTAGGTTACAGAAATGTAAGCTTTTAATTAAAGAAATTAAAACCTCTGGTATTGGAAAATATTTTACTTCTTGGCTTTACACAGTCGCTGTTAAGGGTAGGAATGTTTCAGGATCTTTTGTAAGCGATGGAAAATATTTGCCTGTTAACAGATTGCTGCAGTTTGTACAAAATCGTTTGAGAACAATTGTCCCTTTCCTAGAATCCTGGCATTCTAGAAATGTGAACTCTCTCCCTTGTCATTCCTCCTATGAACAAATGGAATCAGAGTTTGTTGAAAAGAGAGGTATCACAAGTTTGGTATTTTTTTGTTTGTTTGTTTTTGAGCCTAGTATTGAGGGAAAGTGTGAAGAATGTTTGTGGCTAGGCTGGAAATCAATGGAAAACAAGTCATGGTTTTATAACAAATCAAGTAGCACAGATTGGCTTTGCATTTAGGAGTTACTCTACACTCTCTCAACATGCCCCATATGCCAGTTAAAGCAATTGAAGGTAAAGGCTTTGCTGGAACCCCCTCAGGAGAACATACTACTGTGTCACACAACTCTCACAAATGTGGGGTAGAGAACATCTTACACCTTAAACCCTGTTTTAAAACCCAGGCCAACTGTTCTGATTCTTGCCATTAACAACTTCAGAATTAGCTTACAGATGGTAATCTGCACAGAGCAGTGACTTTTGTGTGGGAAACCCAGGAAAGAAAAGTAGCTTTATTTTTTTTTTCTTTTGCAGCTGAACACAAGCGAATTGGGAGCCTCACCACCATGTAGGAAATACATGTAGACTCATGGAAGTGTGTTTCTGGCGTTCATATTGCAGAAGAAGCGATAAATAGTCAAGGGTTTGCAAGAGGCTGAAAAAATAAAACTTTGAAAGTGTTAACTTAAGAAAACATTTACACCTGTAAAGAATTTTTGTGAGTTTATTTGAGCCAAACTATCAAGCAAAATCTCAACCTGTTGGGATAAGTTCAGGAGAATGGCAGTTTTTCACCTTGTCTTGTACATTACAATCAAAAAAGGAGATGTCAGTGGGTTACATGAAATCTATTGCTGATAAATCAGAGAGGCAGGAGAAAGCAAAGTGTGGACACCTCTGGGATTGGATACAAAGTAAAATGATAGACACATGCTTCTTCTACACAAGTGGGTACAGGATAGTTAACAGTCAACAATTAACAAGATAACAACCACAAAGAGGGTATCTGTGGTCTGTGCCCTGGTGCATTAATTGTGCTCTGAAGGGTCCAGAAAAAGGGAAGTTACAAGTTGCCCTGACATTCGACAGGTATGTTATCTTAGATGCAAAAAGACAATACTATGGTGAGACTTTAGGTTTTAATTTCAGGCATTCCTTTGTGGTTACTTTAGGTCTCTGAGTTTGCAAGGCCAGCATGCAGGCCTTCCCTGAGCTAATCAGGTTAGCATGTGGCCCTTTCCCATCCACAAAAGTATAAAACCTGAAAGCTAAAGTGTTGAAAGTTTCCATGGCCATTTAAAAATTCACATAAACCCAGTTTCAAATCAACATTTTGGTGCCCAAATTCCAATCCAATTGTTTTGACAGCCATCAGCTTTCCCTCTAGAACCAGAATGAAGAACACTTAGGCCACCTCCCCTACAGGGTGCTATACCCCAGGGGCCCATGTGGTCACGAGCTTGCCCACCTCTGGCCTTCTTGAGATCCTTTTGTGCTTTTTTTGCGGAGACACTATGGCTTCTTTTGGTCACCATAGTTCCCTGGAGGTGGTGAACTGGTAGTACTTTCCTTCCGGGCACCAGCATACAAATGCACTAGGATTCCAGGGCTCACTCAAGCCATCAGCTTCCCCCTTGATGGGGAAACAGGAAAGCTTTTGTCAACTTTCCCCCACAGCACACTGCAGGGATGTGGGCCTAGTAGTCATCAGACTACCTATATGATGATGATACCTTAGGTAACATGCCTGCTAGTGTTCTGGGATAACATGGCTCCTCTCGGCCACTGTAGTTCCAGGAGAACAGTGCCTTACATAACTTCCCCAGTGTTAGCTGCCCTCACACTACAGTTCCTGCATAGGCCATCAGCCTTCCACCTTGCTGGCGAATGGAGAGAACTTTCAGCCATTGTCCTGTAACATGCTGATGCCCTGGGGAATATAAAATCATGCAGCCAGTGTCAAAACGTTTGGCAGTTCTTTAAAACATTAAGCATAGAGTTACCATATGATTCAGCAATTCTACTCCTACCTATATACTCAAGAGAATTGGAAACATATTCACATAAAAACTTGTACATAACTATTCATAGCAACATTATTCACCATAGGCAAAAAGTGGACTCAACCTATAATGAAAACAACTGATGAATGGACAAAATGTGGTATATCCACACAATATATATTATTCAGCTATCAAAAGAAATGAAATACTGATACATGCTACAGCATGAACTTTCAAAACCTTATGCCAAGTGATGAAGCCAGAAACACTCAAAATAATATATTGTATGATTCCATCTATGGGAAAGTCCATAATAGGCAAATCCATAGAAACATAAATTAGACTAGTGATTGCTAGGAGACGAGGGGAGGAGGGAATTTGGAGGTATAAAGTTTCTTTTAGAGGTAAAAGAAATATTCTAGAATTAGTTGGTGGTGGTTGCCAACATTGTGACTACCCAAAACATCCCACTCAATTGAACAGTTTAAAATGGTCAAATGGTGGGAGTTGGGTCGGGGGTGGGTCAAAAGGAGAAAAATTGGGGACATCTGCAATATTCTCAACAATAAATATAATTTTAAAAAATAATAATATGGTTCAAATGGTGAATTTTGTTATGTGGACTTTAAACTTGGTAAAATATTTAAAAATTATATTTATCCCAAGGTCCCAGCTCAGAAATCTATTGTTTAAAATAGCTTTCTAATGTACATAATTTTAATGGAGATGTTTCATGGGCCATGGACTGGTGTTTGAGAACCAGAGTTCAAAAACCATGAATCCTAGGATAATTGTTTCAAACTTACTTTCTAAAAATAAATGTTACTACACAGCAAGGGCAAACAAGTCACTTTTTCAAAGATGTGGATGAAACATAATGAGTTTCACAAGATCAGTCTGGAATTCTTTTTAAGGAGGATTTTCTAGGATTCAACTCCATACAGTGCCAGGAATCTCTGTGGAACAGCATGCCTTCTAGTCCACGGTGTTCTCCCACTGACCACCTAGTAAAGCAATATTGGATGAGTACTTTGTGTGTAGAACTCAAATCAATCTCACTGTAGTTTCCTGTCTGATGACAAGCTAAATGAAACACTAATAGAACAGAGCAGGAGAAAGACAAAAGCAAAGGAACAGTCTTAATGAATACCTTTGCAAATCCTCTCCTACAACCCTGGGCTGGACCAATGAGCAACAAGTCTCCCGAAGGTGCTCATTCTGGAGATGACTTCAAGGTCACAGCTGTAATCAGATAATGAGATCACACAGCTGAAGTTACCATGGTTTATGTCAACCAAAGAGATGTTACCCCTGCAACTTCAATTGACAAAAGCAACTCCATTTGAATTATTTTTAAAAACATTCCTGAATTATCCGTATAAGAAGATGCACACAAGTACTGGCTAAATTTAATATACTTGGCTAAAGTAAAGTTATAACACAGAAAATTATATTTTACCCATTTTATTTCATTTCATAGGCAAAAAAATAAATAAATAAATTATTGCCCAGTTGCTTCCCTTCCTGCCATGCTGTGTTTCAAGTCCTATTTTGTTGATACCCACCTATCATAGCCCAATTTTTCTATTTATTCAGGTATTTATAGAATGGTTAATGTGCCCTAGGCTTTGGGGAAACGAAGACCAAAACAAAACAACCAAAAACGAATTCCTATTTCCACAGAGTAATAAGAAAGCATGGAAGGTGGTGGTGAAGTAAAAGAAGAGATTGGTTAGGTTTTCACTTTTAGAGAAATTCCTCTAGTGGCTTTGTGAACCTTAGTTTTGAGATAGTAGTTTTAAAATGTATATACCAAAGATGAAAGTAATTTCTTGCCTCTGCTTCCCATTCCACCCAGTTTGTATGGACAGGCCAATGTGGGTATCATACAGAGGGGTCTGTTACTGTCCTAACAAAAGGATTCACTGTTTGGGTTTTCTTTGCCTGCAGGGGCAGCAAAGGGACAGGTGGAAACCTATCCTATATAATAAAAGGTTAACATGCAAATTGTCCCCATGGGCGGGAGTTCGACCAATCGGGGGTTAGACATGCACTGACCACCAGGGGCCGGCACGGAACATGGCGGGCATCAGCGATGTGGTACTGGCAGCCAGCAGCAGTGGAGGCACTGCCGGCCCCAATGGGACCCAACAAAAGTGGGACCCCAGTGGGATGGTGGAGCAGGTGAGCGGGCGGCACCAGGCCAAGGTGGGTGCAAGCGGGAGGCCCAATTGCCCCTCTGGTCACCGCACAGATTGCAGATTGGCCCTGATAGCCGGCCAGGCCTAGGGACCCTACCTGTGCACGAATTTTGTGCACTGGGCCTCTAGTGTTCAATGATTTTATAATTTTACCTAAGTTTCCTATTTGTATTTATACCTTGTATTTCCATACAGCCATAGTTATGCTAATCACTGTAATTTCAAGGAATGCAACCCCTTAGGGCTATGGTAAGAAAAATACTGCACCCCAAAATAAAACCAACAAAACTGTCCTTTGCTGTTTAATAAGGCCACCACCCATTTTTATTATAAATTTTCCCCACTCAAGACTAATGTTGAGTAGCACAAAGCTCTTTGCTTTTCACAGAGAATAACCAGAATTAACAATGCACATTAAATAACACCTTAAAGGAGATACTAACACAGAGACTATAACAATATAATACAAGAATAACCCACTGCAGTAAAGCAGGGCTTATCTCAGGAATGCAGGAATGATAAAATAAAAGGACACACATTAATATAATTATGTCAATAATACAAGAGCTGCAGAAAGGCATTTTTTAAAAATTGAATATATAAAGGCATTTTAAAAAGGAAGTGAAAGCTTTCCCACTAATATATACATATTAATAGTACTTATAAACCTGTCATCATTATAGTTAATAGCAGATTTCTAGAGGAAGTCCCATTAAACTCAGGAACAACAATAACAACTATCTGTGTTCATTGTTTTATATAGTAGCATTTTGAAAAATTTTATTACTGTGGCAAGTCATGTAAAAGAAATAGAGGTAAAATACACAAACTTATTTTGAGGTGACTTGATTATATGCCTTGAAATGTAAAACACTAAACTAAAAATAACATTCTCCAGTCTTAATTAAATCTTAATTAATGTAATTGTATATGATAAATACTCATAAGTCAACAGTACTCAGTACTTACATAATATAGATAAAAAAGCATAATTTAAAGTGATTTTTCAACAGAAATATAATGCCCTTAAAAGCAGAAGGAATCAAAATAAGACAAGATATATAGAAGTTGAATAAAGAAAACTGAAAAATGTTATTGGCACATTGAAAATAGGACCTGAGTAAATGGAAAATTATGACACATTACCAGATGGGAAGACTGAATATTTGCTCATTGTTCTCTCCAAGTTACATTTTAGATGATCCACAATTCAATTTTTAATCTTAAATGATTTTTTTTTCTGGAAATGGACACTTTTACTTAAGGTCAACTTTGAGAACATACTTAGCATTCATAAATATACATTTGGAAATATGGATATTCACAAAGAGATCCATATTTGTCAGAGATCTATAACTATTAACTACATGAGAAATATAGATTTTAAAAATTAAAATCAACAGAAACACATCAGGCCAGAAGAGAATGGAAGCAAATTTACAAAGTGATGCAAAGCAAAGGACTGAATCCAAGGATACTCTATCCAGCAAGGCTATCATTCAAAACTGAAGGGGAAATAAGGAGCTTCACAGACAAAAAAAAAAAAAGGAAAAAAAAAAAGGCTAAGGGAGGTTATCACTACCAAACAAGCAATGCAAGAAATGCTAAAGGAACTGGTATAAAAAGAAGAAATAAAAACATAAGAAAGAATACAGGCACAAAAAATAAAAATGGCTACAAACAAGTACATTTCAAGAATATCTTTAAACGTAAATGGACTAAATTCTCCAATCAAAAGACATCAAGTGGCTGAATGGATAAAGAAAACATGACCCATGTATATGCTGTCTACAAGAAACCCACCTCAGAACAAGGGACTCACACAGACTGAAAGTGAAGGGATAGAAAAATATCTTTCAGGCAAGTGGAAATAAAAAAAAGCTGGGGTAGCAATACTTATATCTGACAAAATAGACCTCAAAGTGAAGGCCATAACAAGAGATAAGGAAGGCCACTTCATAGTACTAAAGGGATCGATACAACAAGAGCATATAACCCTGATAAACATATGTACCCAATGCAGGAGCACCCACATACATAAAATAACTCCTGAAAGATATCAAGAGAGAGATCAACAACAATACAATCATAGTAGGGGACTTCAACACACCACTGACATCACTGGATAAATCCTCTAGACAAAAAAATCAGCAAAGAAACAGAAATCCTAAATGACTCACTAGATCAGATGGACTTAATTGACATCTTCAGAACATATTACCCCAAAGCCGCAGAATATACATTCTTCTCAAGTGCACATGGGACATTTTCAAAAATAGACCAAATATTAGGTCACAAGCAAAGTATCCCCAAATTCAAGAAGATAGAAATCATACCAAGCATCTTCTCAGACCACAATGGCATAATAGTAGGAATAAACTACAATAAAAACAATCCAAAACACTCAAAAACTTGGAAGCTGAATAGCATGTTATTAAATATTGATTGGGTCAACAATGAGATCAAAGAAGAAATCAAAAACATCCTGGAAACTAATGACAATGAAAACACAACAATCCAAAACCTATGGGACACAATGAAAGCAGTCCTGAGAGGGAAGTTTATAGCTCTACAGGCCTATCTCAAAAAATAAGAAAAAATGGTAGTAAATCATCTAACTCTACAACTCAAAGAATTAGAAAGACAGCAACAAGAAAACCCCAGAGTGAGCAGAAGGAAGGAGATAATAAAGATTAGAGCAGAAATAAATGACATAGAGACCAAAAACAACAATACAGAAAATCAATGAAACCAAGAGCTGGTTCTTTGAAAGGATAAACAAAATTGACAAACCTCTAGCCAGACTCACCAAGAAGCAAAGAGAGAGGACCCAAATAAACAAAATCAGAAACGATAGAGGCGAAATAACAACAGACCCCACAGAAATACAAATGATTGTTAAAAAGTACTATGGACAGCTCTACTCCAACAAACTAGACAACCTGGAGGAAATGGACAAATTCCTACAAAAATACAACATTCCAAAACTCAATCAGGAAGAATCAAAAAATCTCAATAGGCCAATAACTATGGAAGAAATTGAAGCAGTCATCAAAAAGCTTCCAGCACACAAAAGCCCAGGACCAGACGGCTTCACAGGGGAGTTTTACCAAACATTCAAGGAAGAACTAAAACCTATCCTCCTCAGACTACTACAAAAAATCCAAGAGGAAGGAACACTTCCAAGCTCATTCTATGAAGCCAGCATCACCCTAATACCAAAACCAGATAAAGACAACACAATGAAAGAGAATGACAGGCCAATATCCCTCATGAACATAGATGCCAAAATCCTCAACAAAATCTTAGCAAATCGGATCCAGCAGTACATCAGAAAGATCATACACCATGACCAAGTAGGATTTATCCCAGGGATGCAAGGATGGTACAATATCCGCAAATCAATAAACGTGATACATCACATAAACAAATTGAAAGAAAAAAAAAAACATGGTCATATCAATTGATGCAGAAAAAGCATTTGACAAAATCCAACACCCATTTTTGATAAAAACTCTCAGCAAGGTGGGAGTAGAAGGATCATACCTCAACGTAATAAAAGCCATATATGACAGGCCTACAGCCACCAAAAACAAAAAAAAAAGAAAAGAAAAGAAATATTTTAGAAAACTAGGAATTTAACCCTGATGAACAGAAACCTTAAGGGGATTTGACACTGGTCCTTACATATACAAGGATACAAGGAGAATCAAACCTATTCTGTGCAACTTCAACTTTTGCTGAAGACAGAAAAATGCCATGAAGATGTAACTGGCAAAAGAAGAAGGATCTAAGGAAACAAACAAATCCACTATATTTCTTCCTGTGGAAATAATTGATTTATTTTTTTTAAAAAAAGTAAAACTATGTGGATAAGTTCATGGCTTGCTTCAAATCTGCTCCCAAACTGAGCTAAAATTAGCATGAAGTGAGCAATGGAGGCACCTATGACACCCATGTTGCAGAAACACTCACTCCCAAGGTCCTGTAAAGGCCTATAGGCTCAACCTCTGAGAGTGAGTGTCACTTTAAATTTGCTTCAGAGATACCTGCTTACCTCACCCTAGTCCCAAGCCTGTGATTGGTCAGGCCATCCCTCTGTGACATCACATTAAATGTTTCCCTAGGTAACGGGTATATAACTACCTATCTACAAGGCAGTATGGTCTGTTTCTCCAGAGCCTGAAGAGAAAGAGACCTGAGGCCACATCTCCCAACTGCTGGTAGGCGATAAGTCTGTACCAATTCTACCATGTAGCAATGGCCTGGGCCCCAAAGCAGAAGTGGGCAGAGCCAAACCTAAGGGATCCCAGGGCTGGCAGGGCCTACAGAGATGGCAGGGGAGGAAGAGGTGGCAGAGGCCAGAGCTGGGGCAGGTCCTCCAGCCACCTGGAGCCTAGTGCTCCTGGCCCCCAAGGCCCTCCACTTGTTTTTAAAATAAAAAAAAGTCTGATTGGTACAGTGATTGGTCATGGCGGATCAAACATAAGAGACATTCAGAGGAGGACAAACACGAAAATACAGATCGTACCGGTACAGGGTGATTCCGAAGCAGACGTAAACATTTTTGGCAGCAAGGATATGCAAGCAAAGGCCAAAGCGATTCTAGAGACTATTGTTGAAAGACAAGGAAGCAACTACCAATATTCAGAATGCACTGTTAATACTGCTGCAGCCCAACCAGCTGTTGCAAGAGACGTAACCACAGATAACACTGTTAGAGAAGTTCGACCATTGATCGACTGGGATCGAATTAAGGCCAGAGTGACAGACTGGGAGAAAAGAAGATGGGAAGACTTAGCACCAATTACAAAAGACTTTTACATAGAATCCAAAGCAACAAGTTCTCTGTCTCAAATGCAGGCAGACCTTTGGAGAAGGGAACATTTCAATATAACTTGTGATGATTTGAAAGATGGTGAAAAACGATCTATCCCCAACCCAACTATTAAATTTGAGGACGCTTTCCAGAATTATCCTGAAATAATGAAAAACATTCAAAAAGCAGGGTTTCAAAAGCCAACGCCAATTCAATCACAGGTGTGGCCAATTGTTCTACAAGGGATAGATCTTGTAGGAGTCGCCCAGACTGGAACAGGCAAAACTTTGTCTTATTTATTGCCTGGGCTTATTCACATCAGTTCTCAACCAACACCCAGAGAACAGAGGAATGGTCCCGGCATGCTAGTCCTTACACCGACTAGAGAATTAGCTCTCCAGATAGGAAATGAATGTTCTAAGTATGCATATAAAAATCTTAAAAGTATTTGTATATACGGTGGTGGAAGTAGACAACAACAAATAAAAGACGTTGCCAAAGACATAGACATCATTATTGCAACTCCTGGGCGACTGAATGATCTGCAAATGAATAAGTTTGTCAACCTTAGAAGCATAACCTACTTAGTCTTAGATGAAGCTGATAAGATGCTAGACATGGGATTTCAACCTCAGATAATGAAGATTTTATTAGATGTGCGCCCAGATCGGCAAATGATTATGACAAGTGCAACTTGGCCAGATGCCATTCGTCGACTTTCACAAACTTATTTGAAAGAGCCTATGATCGTTTATGTTGGTACTCTGGATCTAGTTGCTGTAAATACAGTGAAGCAAAATATAATTGTTACCACAGAAGAAGAAAAACGATCTCTTATAAAAGAATTCCTACGCAGCCTGTCACCCAAAGCCAAAGTCATCGTGTTTGTCAGTAGAAAAATTGTTGCTGATGACTTATCCAGCAATTTAAGTGTCCAAGGCCTGTCTGTACAATGCTTGCATGGAAACAGAGAACAGAGTGACCGTGAGCAGGCATTAGATGACTTTAGAAGTGGAAATGTGAAAATACTGATTTCTACTGACTTAGCATCCCGAGGTCTTGATGTTGATGATATCACACATGTGTATAATTATGATTTCCCAAGAAACATTGAAGAATATGTACACAGAGTAGGGCGTACTGGAAGAGCAGGAAAGACTGGCACGTCCATTACTCTTATGACGAAAAATGATTGGAAGACTGCCCCTGAATTGATTAAAATTCTGGAAAGATCAAATCAAAGTATCCCAGAAGCTCTTGTAACAATGGCCAAAAAATACAAGTTAGGTGAACAAAATAGAGACACAGGAAACAAATCAAAACTACTTCAACAAAAACCCAAGGAGTTTCATTAAGATCTGCAGTGAAAAGACGTTGTGCCAGACTACCAGAAGATTCAAGATAAGTTAAAGATATGCAGTGTTCAAGATACTTATTGAAAAGCATTGGAACCATACTGATAGTTTGAAGACAACTGATTATTTAATAATACCACTAAGCTTTCAATATTGTGTGTAAACTCCTTAATAAAGTCAAGTGTTTTGAAAATGACGGAGTGAGAGATTCTGTGGGGGGAAAATAGATGTTATGTGTTGGTTAAAGTTTAGATTCTATTATAGCCTGCCATGTCCACCTGTGTCTTCTCTAAAAGACTTGGTAGTAGACAACAATGGCACTTTATGTGTTTTAAAATAGTTGTACTGAAATGAAACATAGTTTTTATCAAGCTTATCCCAGTCAATATATTCCATTTTCACCCAGTGATCAGTGCCACAATAATCCCTAAAACTATCTCCAATGTACTTACCTAATTATTTTAATTCATAAGAAAACTAGAGGCCCAGGGCACAAATTTGTGAATGGGTGGGGTCTGGCCAGCCCGCCCCAATTGGGGCCATCGAGCCAGGTGGCCGGGGGGGGGGGTTGGGGAGCGGAGGGACGTGGGAGGTTGGCCAGCTGGCTTGCCCCTGATGGGGGGGGCCCGATTGGGGATGGGGCCAGCTGGGGGGAGGGGCCACAGGTGGTTGGCTGGTTGGCCCCGCCCCTGATTGGGGTGGGGGGGCCAATCAGGGGCAGGGCCAGCTAAGGGGCAGAGCCATAGGTGGTTGGCTGGCTGGCCCCATCCCCTGGTCCAACTACTGGTCAAACTCCCAGTCAAGGGGACAATTTGCATATTAGCTTTTTATTATATAGGATAACTGCTAAATCTTCTAGAAGATTCCCAAATTCTATTTTTTCCCCAACAGATGTGACTAACAGAACAGGGTGCCTGACTCAGTGCAAATCATATTTTCATACAAGTTTTGTTACCAACCATTGGTAAAAATGGTCTTGACTTTGGAGCTCTCACTTTCTTCACTAGTAAATTCAGGTGGTTATATTAAACTAGAGGCCCGGTGCACGAAATTCGTGCACTGGGGATGGGTGGGGGGGGTCCCTTAGCCCAGCATGTGCCCTCTCGCAGTCTGGGACCCCTCCCTCCTTACTGCCCACCTGCTTGCTGCTTCCTACCGCTTGGCTTGCTACTCCTTAGTGCTGCCGGGAAGGCCTTGGGTCTGCTGGGTGCCGGGCCTGCGGGTTTGTGTCTCTGATACCCCCAGCAGCCCCAGCACCTTGATGGCGGGGCTGGGGGCTGCGGGTCTTTGATCAGGGCCCCAGCACCCAGGTGGTGGGCCTTGGGGCTGCATGTTTGTGTCTTCTCTCAGGTCCCCAGCAGCCCCAGCACCGCCTAAATAACTTAAGGGAAACTTTATGTAGTCTTCTTTTAAAAGCAATCTAGTTTAAAAATGAGTTGTAGTTAAGAGAGAACAAAGAACATGGTACCTAAGAGTGAGATAGACAGACAGGAGAGGCTGGGCACTGGTCAGGGGCTTACATGCCAACTGTTCTCCACCTGGGAAATGATGTAAAATCGGTTTCTTTAGTTTTCTGCTCAATGGTCTTCTACAGAGAGTGGAGTGGCATCTGCTCGCTTCTCGCTGGGGCCTGCGTTGGTGGTCGCCTTGGGGACTGGCTGCGCTCCAGCGGGATCCGCACGGGCCTGCCTGCTCTGCCTGGCCCTGTCCACACGTTGCTTCCTCCGAGTCTTCCTTGTGCACAGCCCAGTCCATCACCCCCTCCTGTGTCTCCCACCGCCAGGGCCGAGAAAGAGGCCCACACGGAGCTCAGGTCTGCAAGGAGCTGGTCCTCTGCTTTCAGAACCTTCGGGATCTCCTCTTGCAATTGTTCCCTTCCATGACCTTCCTTCCCTACCTCTGGAATCTTGCTGGAGCACCGCATGCCTGCCCTCCAGTAGAAGGTTGTCTTTGTGTGACTTTCCGGGCAGCCTTCAGGGCCTGGTGGCCGCACTGCGGCCCTTCCACGTTGGGCGCCGGGCCTGAGGCCCGGCCAGGAAGGCGGTCGGCTCCCCAGCAAGTCCCGCTGCACCAGGCACACATGCACCCGCCCCGTACCCCGCCCTCCAGGCATGGGGGCTCCACACTGTGCTCAGGGCCTGGGAGTTAAGCAACAGGGTGGTCCTGATGGACTGGTGGCTGTGGCAGCCAAGAGGAGTTCCCACAGGCTGCAGCTGGGGGCTGGGAATGCCCCCTGGGTGGCAGCCCCTGCCAGCAGTTGCAGGAGGCTGGCCTCAGATTTGGACATGAGCAGGTGGGGCAGGCGGGGCAGCAGCTGGACAGGGGGGCTGCGGGGGAGGCAGGGCAAGGGCAGGGGTGAAGGGGCCTGTGGTAAATCTAGGGGCCTGGGCTCTGGCTCCGGGAGGGGGGGGGGCGCTGCCTCACAGCTCCACTGATCCCTCTGCCTGGAGGCCTCAGGGCTCCACTGATCCCTGGGGCCTGAGGCCTCTCGGGTCTGCTGATCCCGGGGCCTGGAGGCTTCCCTGCTCCGCTGATCCCGGGGCAGGAAGGCTTCCGGGCTCCGCTGATACTGGGGCCCTGAGGCCTCTTCGCACCTCTGATCCAGGGCGGGACGCCTCTTGGATCCGCTGTGCCCGGGGTCCTGAGGCCTCTTGGCTCCGCTGATATTGGGGCCCTGACGCTTCTTGTATCCGCTGATATTGGGGCCCTGAGGCCTCTTGGCTCGCTGATCTTGGGGCCCTTAGGCCTCTCAGCTCCGCTGATATTGGGGCCCTGAGGCCTCTCAGTTCGGCTGATTCCGGGCCAGGATGCCTCTCAGATCCACTGATCCCGGTGCCCTGAGGCCTCCGGGCTCTGCTGATCCCTTGGCAGTGAGGCCTCTCTGCTCTGTGATTTCAGGGCTGCTTGGCTTTGCTCCATTGCTTGCAGCCTGAGTATGCAAATTAACCGCCATCTTTTAGCTTCTATAATTGAAACATTGTATCTTTTGGAGTTGTTGCTTCAGGAGCTCAGAGCCCCGAAGCCATTGGCTTCCTCCATCGCTGGGGAAACCAAGCCTCCTGTTCTCAGCTGCCTGGCTGCCAGCCGCCATCTTGGCTGGCAGTTAATTTGCATATCGCCCTGATTAGCCAATGGGAAGGGTAGCGGTCGTACGCCAATTACCATGTTTCTCTTTTATTAGATAGGATAATGTTGGGGTCCCTTTCACCTCTAAATTCTTTGATGGACTTAATAGACATCTTCAGAACACTTCACCCCAAAGCCACGGAATATACATTCCACTCTGATGCTCATGGGACATATTCAAAAATAGACCACGTATTGGGTCACAAGCAAAGTCTCCCCAAATTCAAGAAGATTGAAATAATAAAAAGCATCTTCTCAGACCACGATGGCATAATATTAGAAATAAACTACAATAAAAACAACCCCAAATACTCAAACACTTGGAAGCTGAATAGCATGTTATTAAATATTGATTGGCTCAACAATGAGATCAAAGAAGAAATCAAAAACATCCTGGAAACTAATGACAATGAAAACACAACAATCCAAAGCCTATGGGACACAATGAAAGCAGTCCTGAGAGGGAAGTTTATAGCTCTACAGGCCTATCTCAAAAAATAAGAAAAAATGGTAGTAAATCATCTAACTCTTCAACTCAAAGAATTAGAAAGACAGCAACAAGAAAAGCCCAGAGTGAGCAGAAGGAAGGAGATAATAAAGATCAGAGCAGAAATAAATGACATAGAGACCAAAAACAACAATACAGAAAATCAATGAAACCAAGAGCTGGTTCTTTGAAAGGATAAACAAAATTGACACACCTCTAGCCAGGCTAACCAAGAAGCAAAGAGAGAGGACCCAAATAAACAAAATCAGAAATGATAGAGGCGAAATAACAACAGACCCCACAGAAATACAAATGATTGTTTAAAAATATTCGCCAAAACCAGTTTGGCTCAGTGGATGGAGCGTCGGCCTGCGGACTGAGGTGTCCCGGGTTCGATTACGGTCAAGGGCATGTACCTGGGTTGCAGGCACATCCCCAGTGGGAGATGTGCAGGAGGCGGCTGATCGATGTTTCTCTCCCATCGATATTTCTGGCTCTCTATCTCTCTCCCTTCCTCTCTGTAAAAAATCAATAAAATATATTTTAAAAAAATAAAATAAAAATACTTTGAACAACTCTACTCCAACAAACTAGACAACCTAGGGGAAATGGACATATTTCTAGAAAAATACAACATTCCAAAACTCAATCAGGAAGAATCTAAAAATCTCAATAGACCAATAACTATGGAAGAAATTGAAACAGTCATCAAAAAGCTTCCAGTAAACAAAAGCCCAGGACCAGACGGATTCACAGGGGAGTTTTACCAAACATTCAAGGAAGAACTAAAACCTATTCTCCTCAGACTATTCCAAAAATTCAAGAGGAAGGAACACTTCCAAGCTCATTCTATGAAGCCAGCATCACCCTAATACCAAAACCAGATAAAGACAACACAATGAAAGAGAATGACAGGCCAATATCCCTCATGAACATAGATGCAAAAATACTCAAGAAAATCCTAGCAAATAGGATCCAGCAGTAAATCAAAAAGATCATACACCATAACCAAGTAGGATTATCCTAGGGATCCAAGGATGGTACAATATCCACAAATCACATAAACAAATTGAGAGAAAAAAACCACATAGTCATATCAATTGATGCAGAAAAAGCATTTGACAAAATCCAACACCCATTTTTGATAAAAACTCTCAGCAAGGTGGGAATAGAAGGATCATACCTCAACATAATAAAAGCCGTATATGAAAAACCCACATCCAACATCATACTCAATGGGCAAAAACTAAAACCATTTCCCCTAAGAACAGGAACAAGACAGGGATGCCCCATCTCACCACTCCTGTTCAACATAGTACTGGAAGTATTAGCCATTGCAATTAGACAAGAAGAAGAAATAAAAGGCATCCAAATTGGAAAAGAAGTAAAACTGTCCTTATTCGCAGATGACATGATTGTATATAAGAAACCCTAAACACTCCATCAAAAAACAATTAGACTTAATAAATGAATTCGGCAATGTAGGAGGATACAAAATTAATGCCAAGAAATCCATGTCATTTCTATACACCAATAGTGAACTTACAGAAACAGAAACTAAAAAAGCAAACCCATTTACCATCACACCAAAAAAATTAAGATACCTAGGAATAAACTTATCTAAAGAGGTAAAAGACCTCTACTCAGAAAACTACAAGATAGTGAAAAAAGAGATAGAGGAAGACATAAACAGATGGAAGAACATACCATGTTCTTGGTTTGGTAGAATCAACATCATTAAAATGTCCATACTACCCAAAGCAATCTATAAATTCAACACACTCCCCATTAAATTATCAATGGCATATTTCACATACCTAGAACAAACTCTCCAAAAATTCATCTGGAATAAAAAAGACCCTGAATAGCTGCAGCGATCCTGAGAAAGACGAACAAAGTAGGTGGGATCTCAATACCAGATATCAAGCTGTATTACAAAGCCAGTGTTCTCAAAACTGCCTGGTACTGGCACAAGAACAGACATATAGATCAATGGAATAGGATAGAAAATCCAGAAATCAACCCGAACCAATATGCTCAATTAATATTTGACAAAGGAAGCAAGAACATACAATGGAGTCAAGACAGTCTCTTCAATAAATGGTGTTGGGAAAATTGGACAGATACATGCAAAAAAAAATGAATCTAGACCACCAACTTACACCATACACAAAAATAAAAAAAATGGATAAAGGACTTAAATGTAAGATGGGAAACCATAAAAATACTAGAGGAATCCAAAGGCAACAAAATCTCAGACATATGCGGAAGTAATTACTTCACCGATACAGCTGCTAGGGCATTGGAAACTAAAGAGAAAATAAACAAACGGGACTACATCACAATAAAAAGCTTCTACACAGCAAAAGAAACCATCAATAAAACAACAAGAAAGCCCACTGCATGGGAGAACATATTTGCCAATGTTATCACCAATAAGGGTTTAATCTCCAACATTTATAGGGAACTCATACAACTTAACAAAAGGAAGATAAACAACCCTATCAAAAACTGGGCAAAGGACCTAAATAGACACTTTTATTTTATTTTTAAAATATATTTATTGATTTTTTACAGAGAGGAAGGGAGAGAGATAGAGAGTTAGAAACATCGATGAGAGAGAAAGATCGATCAGCTGCCTCCTTCACATCTTCTACTGGGGATATGCCTGCAACCCAGGTACATGCCCTTGACCGGAATCGAACCTGGGACCTTTCAGTCCGCAGGCCGACGCTCTATCCACTGAGCCAAACCGGTTTTGGCAATAGACACTTTTAAAAAGAGGACATTCAGAAAGCAAAGAGACGTATGAAAACATGGTCAAAGTCACTAATCATCCAAAAGATGCAAATCAAAACAACAATGAGGTACCATCTCACACCTGTCAGAATGGCTATCATCAACAAATCAACAAACCACAAGTGCTGGAGAGGATGCTGAGAAAAAGGAACACTCATGCACTGCTGGTGTGAATGCAGACTGGTGCAGCCACTATGGAAGACAGTATGGAGTTTCCTCAAAAAACTAAAAATGGAACTCCCATTTGACCCAGTGATCCCACTTCTAGGAATATATCCCAAGAAACCAGAAACACCAATCAGAAAGGATATATGCATCCCTATGTTCATAGCAGCACAATTTATCATAGCTAAGATTTCGAAACAGCTCAAGTGCCCATCAGCAGATGAATGGATTAGAAAACTGTGGTACATCTACACAATGGAATACTATGCTGTTGTAAAAAGTACGGAATTCTTACCATTTGCAACAGCATGGATGGAACTGGAGAGCATTATGCTAAGTGAAATAAGCCAGTCAATGAAAGAAAAATACCACATGATCTCACTCATTTATGGATAATTAAGACCAGTATAAACTGATGAACAAAAATAGATACAGAGGCAGAGCAACATGGAACAGACTGTCAAACTACAGCGAGAAGGCTGGGGTGGTTGGGGGTTGGGGGGTAAGAGATCAACCAAAGGACTTGTATGCATGCATATAAGCATAACCAATGGTCACAAGACACTGGGGGGTAGGGGAAGGTCAAGGGGGAAAAAAAGGAGACATATGTAATACTCTTTGTAATACTTTAAGCAATAAAATAAAATAAAAACAAAATAAAATAAATAAAAAATTAAAATCACAATTTAAATAGTTAAATATTTCCAAAAGATAATTACCTGTTTTTCATAGAATTGCCATATATCCCACCAACTCTACTTCTGGGTCTACACCCCGAATAATTTTTCAAAATATATTTTATTGATTTTGCAAAGAGGAAAGAAGAAGGATACTAGTAAAGAGATACAAACATCAATGAGAAAGAAACATCAATGAGAAAGAAACATCAATGAGAAAGAAACATCAATCAGCTGCCTTCTCCATGTCCCCCACTGAAGATTGAGCCTGCAACCCAGGCATGTGCCCTAACAGGAATCAAACCATGATGTCCTGGTTCATAAACCGATGCTCAAACACTGAGCCACACTGGCAAGGAATATACCCTAAATAATTTAAAGCAGGAACTCAGATATTAGTACACCAATGTTCATAGTAGCATTATTCAACATTGCCAAAAGGTAGAAACAACCCAAATATCCATTGACAAGTACATGGATAAATAAACATATGCTATAAACAAACAATGGAGTATAATTCAGCCTTAAAAAGTAACAATATTGTTATACATGCTACAACATGAACCTTGAAAATAGTATGCTACATGAAGTAAGCCAGACACAAAAAGGACAAATATTGTATGATTCCACTAATAAAAGCAATCTAGAGTAGTCAAATTCAGAGACAGAAAGTAGAATAGTGGTTACCAGGAGCTGAGAATGGAGGAACAGGGAGTTATTGTTTAACTAGAGGCCCAGTGCACATGAAATTCGTGCATGGAGGGGTCTCCTCAGCCCAGCCTGCACCGTCTCCAATCTGGGCCACCTTGGGGGATCTCCAACTGCCGGGTTAGGCCTGATCCCTGCCTGCCTGCCTGATTTCCCCTAACTGCGCCCCCTGCCAGCCTGGTCGCCCCTCACTGCCTCCCCTCCTGGCCTGTTTGCCCCTAACTGCCCCCCCCTGCCAGCCTGGTTACCCCTAACTGCCCTCCCCTTCTAGCCTGGTCACCCCTAACTGTCCTGCCCTTGCAGCCTGGTCACCCCTAACTGTCCTCCTCTGCAGGCCTGGTTGCCCCCAACTACCTTCCCCTGCTGGCCCAGTCCCTACTAACTGACCTCCCCTGCCGGCCTGGTCATCCCTAACTGCTCTCCCCTGCAGACCTGGGTCCCCCCCAACTGCCCTCCTCTGCCGGCCCAGTCACCCCCACCTGCCCTTCCCTGCCGGGAGCCGGTCCATGCTTGCTGTTTCAAGGGACCTGGCATATATGGCATACTGTTCTTAATATGTTTGCTCACCTTCTTGGCACTATGTGTTTTAACCAAGGTCTCTGAGAAAGGTTGTTTCCCCAGGTAGGGATTTTCCCCTGAAGTCAGGGAGGGGATGAAACTTTTTAACTAAGTGCCAGGCAGGTAATTAATCACTTTAACTACGAACAATCATGCTTAAGCTACATAATCTTTACTCCCTGGAATAGAGATAAGAAACGCCCTAACCTTTGTAATAGAAATTGACAGGATTAAAATCAACTGGTATAAATATGGATGTAACAAGACAATAAACAGCAGAACCTCTCTGGAGATCCAGACCAGAACTTGGCTGGAGATCCTGGCGAGGCTGCTGATCAACTGAACACTGTCTCCGTGTCCTTCCTTCTTCACCGACTCCGTCTACGCCTTTGGGAACCCCTGGACCTGCTGGGGTTGGACCCCGGCACTTCCCTGCAGGTCTGATCGCCTTCAACTGCCCTCCCTTTCAGGCCTGGTCCCTCCCAACTGCCCTCCCCTGCTGGCCTGATTGCCCACAACTTCCAAAGTTGTCGTGGCCATCTTGTGTCCACATGAGGGCGGCCATCTTGTATGTTGGAGTGATGGTCAATTTGCATATTACTCTTTTATTAGCTAAGACTAGAGGCCCGGTGCACAAAAATTTGTGCACTCGGGGGGGAGATTTGTGCACTCGGGGGGGAGGGGCGTCCCTCAGCCCAACCTGTGCCCTCTCGCAGTCTGGGACCCCTTGGGAGATAACGATCTGTTGGCTTAGGCCTGCTCCTGGGTGGCAGAGAGCAGGCCTAATCCCTAGGTGCAACCCCTGGTCGGGCTCAGAGCAGGGCTGATTGGGGAGTTGGGGTGCCACCCCCTGTCATGAACAGAGCAGGGCGGATTGGGAGGTTGCAATGCCACCCTCAGTCACGCTCAGGGTAGGGCCGATTAGGGGGTTGGGGCACATTCCCTGTCACACTCAAGGCAGGGTCGATGGGGAGGTTGTGGCGCCACCCCCTGTCACGCACAGAGCAGGGCCCATCAGGGGGTTGGGGCACTGCCCCCTGTCACTCACAGAGCAGGGCCCATCAGGGGGGTTGGGGCTCTGTCCCCTGTCACGCACAGATCAGGGTCCATCAGGGGGGTTGGGGCTCTGTACCCTGTCACGCACAGAGCAGGGCCCATCAGGGGGTTGGGGCGCCGCCCTCTATCACCCGCAGAGCAGGGCCGATCAGGGGGTTGGGGCACCGCCACTCTCACACTCAGGGCAGGGCCGATGGGGAGGTTATGGCTCTACCCTGTCACACACAGAGCAGGGCCCGTGGGGTTTGGGGCGCCGCACTCTGTCACACACAAAGCCGCAGGGCGATCAGGGGGTTGGGGCGCCTTCCCCTGTCACGAACAGACCAGGGTGGATAGGGAAGTTGTGGCTCCGCCCCCTGTCACACACAGAGCCGCAGGGCGATCAGGGGGTTTGGGCACTGCCCCCTGTCACGCTGATCCCGGTGCTGGGAGGCCTCGCGGCTCGGCTGATCCTGGTGCTGGGAGTCATATTACCCTTTTACTATATAGGGTAGAGGCCTGGTGCACGGGTGGGTGCCGGCTGGGTGTCCTGGATCAGGGTGGGGGTCCCCACTGTGGTGCCTGGCCAGCCTGGGTGAGGGGATGATGGCTGTTTGCATCTGGTCACACACCCTTCAGGGTGGGGGTCCCCACTGGGGTGCCTGGCCAGTCTGGGTGAGGGGCTGAGGCCTTTTTTCAGGCTGGGGGTGACTGAAGCTCCCAACCGCTCCTTTTTTTCTTTTTTCTTATTTTTTTTTATTCTGGGCCAGCTTTAGCTTTGAGGCTTGGCTCCAGCTCTTAGGCCTCTGCTGCTGAAAGTAGGTTTTTGGCCTTTGCTTACAATGTTGCGATCCTGCTGGCTGAAGCCGGGCAGACTGAAGCGGATTTCTGGGGTTTCTTTAGCTTCTATATTTGTTACATAGTTGCTTAGAGTTGCAGCTCAGAGGCCTGCAGCGGCAGGCGGGGAACATTGGAGTCCTCCGTCACTGAAGCAAGCAAGCCTCATGTTAGTTTCAAGCTGCTTGGCTGCCGGCCGCCATCTTGGCTGACAGTTAATTTGCATATCGCCCTGATTAGCCAATGGGAAGGGTAGTGGTCGTATGCCAATTACCATGTTTCTCTTTTATTAGGATAGCCAAAAACGTGAAATGAACCAAATCTCCATCAACAGAAGAATGAATAAACAATCTATAATAATAAAAGCATAATATGCTAATTAGTTGTACGTCCTTCTGGACATCCTTGCAGATGACCTTCCAGATGAAGCCGGGGCTGCGAGGGAAGCCTGGGTCCCGGGTGCTAAAGGGAAGCTGGTGCTGGCATCCAGGGGAAGGAATGCCTACTCTTGCACGAATTTTGTGCATCAGGCCTCTAGTCTGGGTATATCCATCCAATGGAATGTTACTCTTAAATAAAATGAATGAACTATTGAAACACACTACAACATGGATGAATGTCAAAATACTTATCCTGAGTGAAATAAGCAAGAGCAAATGGGTACATGTACATTCTGTATTATTCCATTTATGCAGAATTCTAAAAATGCAATCTAGCCCTAGCTGGTTTGGCTCAGAGGATAGAGCATTCACCTGCACACTGTTCAAGGTTCAATTCCATTCAAAGGCACATGCCTGGGTTGCGGGCTCGATCCCTAGTAGGGGGCATACAGGTGGCAGCCAATCCATGATTCTCTCTCATCATTGTTGTTTCTATCTCTATCTCCCTCTCCCTTCCTCTCTGAAATCAATTTAAAAATATTAAAAAAAATAAACAGAAAATGCAATCTAATCTGTAGTGGCTAGTGGTTGCCTGGGGATGGGAGAAAGGAGTTGTGAAGAGCAAGAGAGGCCTAAAGTATGAAATACAAATGGATGTAAGGAAACTTTTGGAGGGTGACTGTATATTCATTATTTTGAGTATATGCAGTTATTGTATGTCAAATATACAATATTAAAATGACAGAATATGTCAACTATAAAGCTATTAAAATATGTAGAACATACTGCAGGTAAATACAGTCACTTTATATCTTTAAGATAGGAAAAGAAAGGTAGATGGCAAATAAAATTATAGTTCATTAGCAAATGAACAACAATAAAATGAACATATTCCAGTCAATATGCATAAAAGTGTTTATATAACTAAACTTCTAATATAAATAAGGCACAAAATCTAACAAACTAAATGGAATGATATTGATCATTTATTTTAAAAAAATTTTCAGAGGATGCTCACTTTCCATGTATAGAATAAACAAAAATAGTCACAAAGAAAAAGAAAAAAAAACAGACATATAATTCTGTATATTCTACACAAAAGAAAATAAAAAGCCACCTGGAAAAATACTTACAGAAAAAAATGCCTGAGGGTGAACATCTCTAATTTATAAAGGGTCCAAAAAATGGATCAATTCTAAGATTGACAAAGTAGCCGGGGAAAAAGTGAACAGCCAATTCACAAACGAGAACAATTCAACAAGTAAATGTTCAATAAAAACGTGCTAACATTTTTCACCCACTTAATTAGTAAAGCCTTAAAAATAAATGCTGGTAAGTGTATGCTAAATTTGATATCCTTCTATATTACTAATGCTTTGAATATTAGTATAAAATTTATAGAAGGTAACAGCTTTAGGTTTTAAGAACTATAAAAGTATTTAAATCCTTTAGTATAGTAATTTTCCTTCTGGGACTTTTGCCTAAGGAAATAATCCAAATTCTGGAACAATATTATGCATTAAGATATTTTTCAAATGACAATAAAAATTAAAAGCAGTGCAAATAGTTAAAACAGGAGCATGATAATTAAATTAGGATATAATTGCTCAATGGAATATTTTATAGGCATTAAACAAAACATAGACATGATATAGCAATATGGGAATATATGTAATAGAATGCTAGGTTTAAGTAATGCTATGGTTAAAATAATGTAAATATTTTGATGAACCAAATGTGAAAGGAGATATAAAATTGATAGATTAGTGGGTGATTTATTTTCCTACTTAATAAAGAGGGAATATGCAAATTGTGACAGAGAAGGCGAGGGTATCCGTAACATAAGATGGCTGTGCCCACAGCGGAGGCTGAGTTCTCATAATGAGCCTTAACATGCGATCAGCAGGGACCTGAGGCTGCACCCCCCACCCTAGTGCCAGGCTGGGGGACCTCAGGCTGTGACCCCCACCCAGCAGGGCTTGACGTGGGACCTCAGACCATGCCCCCAGCCCTGGTGCTGGGCCAGGGGACCTGCGGCTGTGCCCCCAAACTGGCGGCCCTTGACAAGGGTGGGACCAGCTAGGTCTGGATCTAGCTCAATGAGGGGGGGAGGGCGGCAGGGTCTGGGTCTTGTGCGATTTTGAGGCACACGTGGGTGGGTGGGGACTTGACTCTGGGTCCCATGATGCTCCCCAGACTCTGACAGGAGGAGATTTTCATATACACTTTATTAATTTTCTTTCATCTCTTACACTTCTATTATAGAGGAAGGACAAATAGCAATATTAAAGTATTTCCTCTCATTAATCCCCTTTTAATGTGCACAAATTTCATGCACTGGGCCACTAGTATGATCATATTAATCAATGTCACCCCAATGAATTTAATTTAAAAAAGGAAATAAAAGACTCTCTAAATCTCAGATTTTGTGATTCTCAGTGCTCCATCAATACTAATTAAGTTAAGCTGGGCTTTCACTGATTTTCTTTGTCTATTTGTGGACTACAAATTGCTATACCAATCAGTTTATACAAATTGATGCAACTGACCAATTCAATGAAAACAGTTAATAGTGTTAATTGTGCATTATAGTGCTTCAAAGAAAGCTAACTGGATTTTGGTTCTTTAAGGGATTCTTTCATACTTTGGTTAAACCTTGAGGTGAGGATCTGGCTGTTAAAACAGGTTAAAATAAACTCTAAGCTCTCAGAGCCACTCTTCATTGCAAATCACACTGATGACTAATTCTATTATAACTCTGGAGGCTCATGCAGAGAATTATAAGATCTTTGCTTAGTGTACTCCTTATTTACCTCACAGTGGCTTTATTTGACCATCCTTTCCAAAATAGCCACCCCTCCTGCTATTTTATGATGCCACATCCATATCTTATTTTACTTTTCATAGCACTTATCAGTATCTGAAATTATTTTATTGACTTGTTCACTATTTTATTCATCTTTACTCACAAAGTTTTATCTGTCTTATTATCT
Source organism: Myotis daubentonii (assembly GCF_963259705.1). Classification (NCBI taxonomy): domain Eukaryota; kingdom Metazoa; phylum Chordata; class Mammalia; order Chiroptera; family Vespertilionidae; genus Myotis; species Myotis daubentonii. Next base: position 126,205,883 of record NC_081861.1, on the reverse strand, counting down.
GAAATATCACCTGGGTCTATAACCCTACATGGTAAATAGAAAGTGTTCAATTAAATGTTGAATGAATGAATGGATGGATGAATTTGACACCAGCAAAGGTAAAGAACCAGTTATAATCTATAACATTTTGTGGTTGAGAAGTAGGGCAAGGAGGTAAGGCAATTTGATCATCACAGTTCTTAGACTTATTTTGGAAGCTCCCAGGAACCACCAAAACTTAGAGTTAGGTGAAGGTTGGTCTATTTCCTACAACTTGGTAATAAAATGAAGTCTCAGATCAAATCCTGCTACACACATAGACATTTATTAACAACCATGCATGAAGAGCCATATAATCCCAAACTTTAGAAATCCTAAAATTCTGTTCTTCCAGGTGCTCCATAAGTAACTTGCATAAAATGTTCACCTGACGTAAATAGAGTATTATTGTAGTGGTGGAATTGACTAACCATCCACTATAAAAAGGTGATCAGGAATATTCCAGAACAAAAACTGGATTATGGGTTTAGGGTTAAACATGTGTTAATGATAAATGTAAAGAGCTTGCTAGACTCTCAAAAATGGGTAGTATCTTTAAAGTATTTTAGCCAATAAATTGATCTTGAATACTACCAACTATACCCATGAGAGCCCATTTCTAACATCTCTTAGCCTGATTAGCAAGCTGTAAATTTAATCAATGAAAATCCATTTCTACCATTCATTATGCTAACTACCAAAACTTCTAGTATTGATGGGAGATAAAGATAGTGGAGACATTTGTAATAGCCATTCCTGAAATGGCCTTTCTTATTGGGATATGGATTCCTGATTAAGATCACTCATAGCTCCCAAGAGCAGTTTAAAACAGACATATTTGTATCATGTAGCTTACGCTGAAGTATTTTATTATTTAAAAAAATATGTTTTTATTGATTTCAGAGAGAGTAAGGGAAAGAGAGGAGAGATAGAAACATCAATGATGAGAGAGAATCATTGATTGGCTGCTCAACCACTGATCCACGCTGGTCAGGCTATGCTAAAGTATTTTAAAGAAAATTACAGATATCATAAATGGTATCTCTGTTCATACAAAGAAGGCCTTGTCCAGTGAGCTAGAGGTATACTGAGGATGTATAATAGAGGGAATATTGAAAGATTTGAGGTCATAAGAACCAAGCAGGGATATAAGGCAAGCAAGAATATCATATATAGGGCAGAAAGCTTTCCAGGTAACTGAGCAATCCATAGAGTGTGCACTAATATCAGTGTCCTATTTATAAAAGGGGATAAAAGCAGAGGTAAGACATTAAATTAGGAGACACACAAATAAGCAGGACTTCTGGGCACAGCATATTTACTCTGATCATGTTACTGGAGAATATGAAAAGTCTAGGAAGTCATCAAATGTGTGAAATCATGATTTAATTACTAGTCCCACTGCCTTATGGGGAAGATGAAGACAAATAATAAAGACCAAAGTTCCTTGAGCTTACATGTATGTGTTTAGGAATATATTCTTATCTGGAGTCCAGGTTGCCAATCATTATAACTCTTCCTTTGTAATCCTATATATTTTTATGTTTTAAAATTATGTTACATTTATTGGGTGACATTGGTTAATAAATTTACATAGGTTTCAGGTGTATATTTCTATAATATATCATCTGTATTCTGCACTGTATATTGACCACCCAAAGTCTAGTCTCATTCCATCACCATATATTGGGCTCCTTTTGCCTCTTCTACCTTACCTCACCCCCTTTCCCTCTGGTGACCACCATACTGTTGTCCATGTCTATGTGTTTTTGTTTGTTTGTTCATTTATTGCTTTGCCACATATGAGTGAAAGTATATGGTTCTGACTTTTCCCATCTTATTTTGCTTAGCATGATATTCTCAATATCCATCCATGTCATCACAATAATCCTATATATTTTGTGAATTTAAAGAACTTTCTGAACATTTATGTATAGACACAGACAACAGTGTGGTGATGGCCAGAGGGAAGGCAGGGTAGGAGTTGGGTGGAGGGAGGTGGGCAAAGGGGGAGGGTATGGGGATCTGTAATAGTGTCAACAATAAAAATAAAGCTAAAAAAATAAAAATAAAAAAACTTTCTGAGATGTGTCCACAGGCTGCCAAAAGATAAAAACATCATAAAAATGTTAAAAACTCTGTGTGTGTGTGTGTGTGTGTGTGTGTGTGTGTGTGTGTGTGTGTGTGTGAGTGTGAAGGCCTCTATGTGTACTCAGAAGTCAAGTGAAACTAAACCTATGGGTAGGGTAGGGATGTTCATTGGAAGACCTCTCAACATGGAACAGGAAGGGATGAAGCAGGTTTTGGGGTATGAGGCAGGAGAAAGCCTTACCATTTATTTCCAAATAAAAGCAAGTAAAATTTCATCATGAAGGTAAAGCTGACACAAAAGGCTAACATCCACTGCTGTGGTATATGGGAGAGGATGTGTTGCACATACATGGACCTCATCTAACATAGCAGCTTATCCTCTTCATTTAGAGTCCACATCCCAAAACTGTGTCTTAGAAGCTGACCAACAGACACAGATTCAAGTACAAGTCGTTTATTTAGTATGTGATCTTCAGAAACACAGTAGAGGAGTGGGAAAATGAAACAAAGAATTGAATCCTGACAATAAACTTGTGCTATCACTAGTGTGGGTAACTAGCTTAATCACATTGGGGGAGAGTAGATCAATACCTCAGAGTTGTCTCACCTGAGGGGCAAGGGCTATTCTTGAAGGGAGGCATTTATTTATTAGCCCTTCTTGCCCCATGTTTGTATGGGGAAGTAGAGGAGTTTAAGGCCAGAGAAAGCTCAAGGGCAAAAAAAGGCAGATCCTGGCAGTTGGCTGAGGGGACCTGGCTATGGTAGTGGTGGGGATCTGCCATAATTTATAAGTAACAGTTTCAATGAACTCTACATAATAGGGTGTCTGGAGTCAGATTAAGGGGGAGCTCCAGTTTTGTGTAGCCTATCTCTGTATTTCAGCTTTCTTAACAATTACTATGGCCCTCCTCAGTGGTGAAAAGAAAGAGAAAGTAGAGAGTCAAACATTTCTTCCCCAACACGTTTTTATAGTTCCTGAGTCTGAAAAGTAGCTCCTTGGCTGTCACCAGAAGTAAGCACTCAGGCTATATCCAAAGACTGCAGTGGTATTTGTCATTACCAATGGGGGTTCTGTGTGGGTAGAATTCATTGAAGACTGAACATATAAAGGCACTTAGAGAGCCAGCTCTTACCAGAGCAAGGAGACTCTTCTGTTCATCTCAGGGCACACACTGTTCTCTGTCCTCTAGGATGAGTCAGGAAAGTGGATCTTTTCAAAGGCACTAAAGGGGCCTGTGGAAAGAAAAATGGTTTTAAAAGTACGATGAGATTAAAAAGAAAACAACACTCCTGGCATCCATGCCCCTAAACATGATCCAACTCCTATGATAAGTGTGTCAAGCACAGCTCTTCACTTGGGAGTGCTTGTGGTCCTGGAATTCTTCCCTCTTTGAAACAAGAGAGAACCATCTGTATACCCAGGTCATTTAATCATAAAGTTTACATTGTTGCCACTGATTTTGCCCTGACCACAAATGTGAGAAAGAGCCAGATTTCTATGAGAAGTCACAAAAGCTTGAATTTCAGAAGGTGAACGTTTTTTTCTTTGAAGGATACTTTATTGTGTCTCAAGCTGCTCTTCTCGGGACAAGTTTTTGAAGCCTAGAAAATATTTTAAAGCTGTAATTATAGGGACCAGTCTGTATTAAATGAAATATGATAAGCCTCTTGCTGTTGCCGGACCTCCAAAGTTTCAATCAGGTCAGAAGGGAAGGGATTCATGCTTTATAACCTGAAAAATGGGTTTTGAAGTTGACTTTTGCCTTTAAAAATTGTCTTCAAGACTATCCAGAAAAGTCTTTAGAACATACAGTAGTATGGGCTCAAAAGTAAGGTTTCTTCTGAATGTGTGTGCCTAAGTGTTCCTATTGACCCCTTTCCAGTAGAGAATCACTAGAGACAGAACAACTCTTTACAGTAATGATTCCCAAATACAAATGGAGGGTTTCTTCTCACTAATTTAAAATACTTTATAGTGATCATTAGAACAATTATTTTCAGGTCTAGAGGTCAGAGTTTACCTGCTATTATTCGGTAATCTAATGCACCTCTATAGGTCTATAGGTAAGTACCTAGTGTTTTGTGGGTTTTTCAAAAAATTTTATCTATTGATTTGAAAGTGAGGAAGAGAGAGAGAGAGAGAGAGAGAGAGAGAGAGAGAGAGAGAGAGAGAGAGAGAGAGAGAGAGAGAGAAATTTATTGTTCCACCACTTATTTATGCATTCATTGGTTGCTTCTTGTATGTGCCTAGACTTGAGATCAAACCTGCAACCTTGGCATATCCGGACCACACTCTAACCCACTGAGCTGCCCAGCCAGAGCCTGTACTTAGTGGGGGTTTTTTTTTGGGGGGGGGTTGTTAAACCTCACCCAAGGATATTTTTCCATTGATTTTTTTAGAGAGAGTAGAAAGGAGAGGAAGAGATAAAGAGAGAGAAACATCAATCTGAGATAGACACACTAATTGGTTGCCTCCCACATGCACCCCAACCAGAGCCAGGGATCAAGCTTGCAACCTAGGTATGTGTCCTTGATGGCAATCAAACCTGGGACCCTTCAGTCCACAGGACAATGCTCTATCCACTGAGCCAAACCAGCTAGGGCAATGTATGTAGTGTTTTAATAGGCTTTTTGGTTTGAAATGATAATGAGAAGACTTGCCATTTTGGAATAAGTTAACTCCCTGATGATTTATTGGGGATTAGGTAGGCTTCATTTATCTGGGTTGTAATGCTAAAATGGAGCAAGATTGTGAGATTAAATTTCATTCAAAATGGCCTTTGATAATGCTCAACAAAGTATCTAGCTGTCTTTCTGGTGGGGAAACAGTTCACATGTTCTTGTTTTGTTGTTGTTGTTGTGGTGGTGGTGGTTTTATTTGGGTCTGCTTCTGAGTACATGCATACATAGACTTGGCTTAACTGAGAATGGCTTGGAGAAGTCACTTGGTAACTGAGAATAACTTTGCTTGTCTGTAAACTGATGGCTTCTTTGAGCTCCTGTCCTCAATTACAGCCAATGTTCTGTCTATATTATGTACTTTTGCACCTTTCTCCAGGTGAATTAGCTTGTCAGGAGGAAAAGAGAGGCTCTGAGAAAGTGCAAGAGAAAGGAAACTGGAAATGAGGAATATTTTCTTCTGGGAAGAGTTTTGTTAGCTCAATTCTGATTTACAGTGAAATAGAGGAGGCTCATCTACTTTATTTCTTGTATACCTAAGAAGTCTCTTTGAACATTGTTTATCAGGCTCATAAAAGAAATGGAGAGAAAAATGTCTCTATTGCTATCTCATTTCTGTCAATGGCTGAAACATTTTTCTGTATGATTTCCAGACCAGCATATGAATGGGAGGTTAAGAAGAAGATGTATTTGGAATAGGATACCAGAAACTTTGCTCTAGGGACTAGGCCTGCAGGTATATGCATCTCCTTCCCCTTATTTCCTCAAAAATTAGAGTGCTAGACATTGAAGACAAATTCCCAGTGTGCTGCATCAGCATGGTAATGATTCAACTGATCGGAACAACACATATTTCTTCTAATAGACTAGGAAGGTATTTTGGCGTCAGGATTACTAATTAAATGGTTTCATTTTGTATTAACTCTATGTCAGAAGGTTCTATGCAAAGGCCCTTAAATTAGTTGCATAAAAACACACTTGCCTCTTTGACATAGATTTTTTTTTTTTACTTACAAGTAAAATTTTGGTGGGTGTAAGACTACAGAGTGTGTTGGAAAGGTTCCATAATAGAATTGGGCACAATTGAGAGTTGTTCACTACTTCAACAACAAAGAAACTATTAGTCAACTTTTATCATATTTTCAGAAACCCAGAGAAATGTAATTTTAACTATCAGGTTCTTAATAAAGACCAAGTTGTTCAATATTAAAACTCAACACAGTTGAAAATAGAACCTTATTGAGATTTTAAAACTGTCAGCCTTGATTCTTTTAACTTGCATTGTTTTGCTTTCATTATGTTAGCTATATAGTATGGAAACAATTTCATCATTAGTATTCACTCAGTCTGATGCCTTCAATGTAGCCAAATGCTAGCAGAGCAGCATCTCTGTACAACTGAATACTCTCTGAAATAAGAAAACTGTCCAGCCCTGGCTGATTTGCCTCAGTGGATAGAGCAGTGATGGTGAACCTTTTGAGCTCGGCGTGTCAGCATTTTGAAAAACCCAAACTTAACTCCGTGTCACATATAAAAATTTTTTGATATTTGCAACCATAGTAAAACACTTATATTTTTGATATGTATTTTATATATTTAAATGCCATTTAACAAAGAAAAATCAACCAAAAAAATGAGTTCGCGTGTCACCTCTGACACGCGTGTCATAGGTTCGCCATCACTGGGATAGAGCATCATCCCTCTGACTGAAGGGTTGAGGGTTCAATTCCTGGTCAAGGGCATGTACTACCTCCATTGCAGGTTCTATCCCCAGCCCCAGTTGGGGCACATGTAACAGGCAACCAATTGATGTGTCTCTCTCACATTGATGTTTCTCTCTGTGTCTCTCCTCCACCCTTCCACTCTCTCTAAAAATCAATGAAAAAAAAATCCTTGAGTGAGGATTAACAAAAGAAAGAAAGAAAGAAAGAAAGAAAGAAAGAAAGAAAGAAAGAGAGAGAGAGAAAGAGAGAGAAAGAAAGAAAACTGTGCATATAAGATAGGGTGTGTTCAGGGTGGTATGGCCATAGACATATCTCCTCAGGAAAGGGAAACAAAATAAAAAATAAACAAATTGGACTACATCAAAAAGTTTTTGCACAGCAAAGGAAGCCATCAATAAAATTAAAAGACAACCCACTGAAAACATATTCACCAATGATACATCTGATAAGGGGTCAATATCCAAAATTTATAAAAATGTATACAACTCAACACCAAAAACCAAACAATCCAATTAAAAAATGGACAAAGGCCCTGAATAGACACTTCTCCAAAGAGGACAAATGGCCAATAGACATATGAAAAGATGCTCAACATCACCAATCATCAGAGATGCAAATTATAGCTGTAATGAGATATTACCTTATACCTATCAGAAAGGCTATCATCAATTAATCAAAAAACAAGTGTTGGCTAGGATGTAGAGAAAAGGGATCACTTGTGCACTTATGGTGGGAATATAGAATAGTGCAGACACTGTGGAAAGCAGTATGGAATTACCTCAAAAAATTAAAAATGGAACTGCCTTACGACCCAGTAATTCCACTTCTGGGAATTTATCCGAAGAAACATGAAACACTAATTTGAAAGACTGTATGCACCCCCATGTTCATTGCAGTGTTATTTATAATAGCCAAGTTATGGGAGCAACCCAAGGGTCCATCAGTAGGTGAGTGGACTAAACAGTCATGGTACATTTATACAATGGCTTATTACTCAGCCCTAAGAAAGAAGGATCTTGTACCCTTTGTAACAGAATAGATGGACCTCAAGAGTATTATGCTAAGTGAAATAAGTCAGAGAAAGATAAATACCATATGCTTTCACTTACATGTGGAGTCTAATGAACAAAATAAAAACAGACTCATAGATACAGAGAACAGACTGACAGCTGTCTGAAGGGAGGGAGGTTACAAGGCTGGGTAAAAAAGATGAAGGGATTAAACAAAATAAAACACTCAAACACAGATTACCAGAGGAAAATAGTCATGTGGGGAGGTATAAGAGTGTAAAGGGGTGATAAATGGTGATGGAAGGAGACTTGACATTGGGTGATGAACACACAATACAATATGCAGATGATGTATTATAGAATTGTACATCTGATACATATGTAATTTTATTAACCAACTAGAGGCACGGTGCATGAAATTCATGCACTGGGGGGGGTGTCCCTCAGCCCATTCTGCACCCTCTTCAATCTGGGACCCCTTGGGGGATGTCCGATTGCCAGTTCAGTTCCAGTCCCTCTCACAATCCGGGACTGCTGGCTCCCAACTGCTCACCTGCCTGCCTGATTACCCCTATCCGCTTCTGCATGCCAGCCTGATCACCCCCTAACCACTCCCCTGCCAGCCTGATTGATGCCTAACTGCTCCCCTGCTGGCTTTATTGCCCTCAACTGCCCTCCCCTGCCAGCCCAGTTGCCCCTAACTGCTCTCCCCTTCTGGCCTGGTCACACCCAACTGCCCTCCCCTTCCATCCATCTTGTGGCTGTGGGTGCTGCCATCTTTGAGGGTGGGGTAGTCAATTAGCATATCCCCTCCTTATTGGCTGTGGGTGCTGCCATCTTTGTGATGGCATGAGGGTCAATTAGCATATTCCCTCTTTATTAGATAGGATGTCATTGTAAACATTTCAAATTAAAAAAGGGGGAAAAAAGAAAACTTCCCATAATGAGTCTAGTTACATTGTAGGTAAATTGTAACCCCATCTCACATGGCCTTAATGTTTTTAGGAAAATTTACTGTTTGCCCTAGAAAGGCAAACGGGCATATTTCTCTTCGTTGATGGAACTCTAAAGGCTGGGGGTAAATGGGATCTCACTTTCTAAATGTCTATACATTGGAGATAGGATTGATAGTCTTATTAGTCTGTCTTTTGTGTACTTAAAACATCCCAAGTCTTTGGTGCTAAAAGATTTATACATCATCTTATATTTATAACTCATTTCTATTCATTACTCTTCAGGGTGGCTGCAAGAATGTTGTTCTGGTACTGGCCCCAGGTTTCAGAGAGGACAACAGCTACTGAGAGATTATGTGATAAAATGGAATCTTGGAAATTGCAGCAGTAGGATCATAACAAAATTTTTTTATTGTCTCTCAGAATACATGATGATCAGTAAAAGAGAAGCATTGGAGATCCAGAGGATTTTGTTCAGATTAGATAAATTCCCCCAAAACTTGGAACCTACCACCATATTCACTATTGTTAAATCCTTAGAAGTCTACACTTGGCCTTAGAGGTCTCCTTGAGGCTGTGTTGTGCCTACTAAAATAGGGACAGAGGTAGAGGGAGATGGTTGCTATTTATCAGCCTTGAAACTTCTGTCCATGTCATCATTCTCTGACACCATATATTTCTAGATGGAAAGGAGAGGCCACCATAATAATATAAGGTTAAAAGTCATCCATCGGGCCCTGACTGGTTTGGTTCAGTGGGTAGAGCATCGGCCTGTGGACTGATGGGTCCCAGGTTCGATTCCGGTCAAGGGCATGTACCTTGGTTGTGGGCTCATCCCCAGTAGGGGGTGTGCAGGAGGCAGCTGATCGATGTTTCTCTCTCATTGATGTTTCTAACTCTCTATCCCTCTCCCTTCCTCTCTGTAAAAAAAATCAATAATATATATATTTTTAAAAAGTTATCCATTGGAAAAGAAAATGTAACTATGTGATTTTCACCTACTCTCCAGAGGAAACAAGTGGGGGATGCATTACACTAACTATCTTAAACTTACTATGCTGGACATTTCACAGAGAAGCTAAGTTAACCATTACCATTTCTTCATGTAAAATGGCTTTGTTTTGATGTATGTGCTTTTGGGAGCAATACACCATGAAATTGTCTTGGCATTATTTCTAAACATATTATTTTCTGAGGATACTGTTTTGTGAATATTTTAACAAAAATTAATTGTGGTAAAATACACATAACATAAAATGTACTATCTTAAACATTTTTAAGTGTTAAGTAAATCTACACTGTTGTGCAGCCAATCTCTAAAACTCTTCATTTTCCAAACTGAAACTCTACCCATTAAAAAATAACTCCTCACACCTCTCTCCCCACAACCTCCTGATGATCACCATCCTATTATTTTGCGTTTATGAATTTGACTACTCTAGATAGCTCATATAATTTAAATCATACAGTATTTTTTGTGACTGAATTATTTCACTTAACATAATGTCTTCAAGGCTCTTTCCTTGTAACATATCAGAAATCCCTTCCTTTTTAAGACTGAATAATAATCCATTGTATGTTTATACCACATTTTGTGTATCCATTCATCCACAGATGATCAGTTGGATTTCTTACTCCTTTTGGCTATTGTGAATAATGCTACAATGAACAAGGGTTTACAAATATTTCTTTGAGACTCACTTTCAATTATTTTGGTATATATTCAGAAGTGGAACTTCTGGGTCATATGGTATAATTCTATTTTTCATTTTTTCAGAAACCATAATACTGCTTTCTAGAGTGGTTGTACCGTTTTACATCCCTACCAACAATGCCCAAGGGTTTAAATTCCTCTACATCTTCATCAATATTTGTTATTTACTGATTTGGTTGTTTGCTTGTTTTTTGATAGTAGCCATCCTAATGGGATGAAGTGGTATCACATTGTGGTTCTGATTTACATTTCCCTAAAGATTAGGAATGTTGAGCATCTTTTCATCTGCTTGTTGGCCTTTGTATACCTTCTTTGGTGAAATGTCTTTTCTAGTCACTTGTTGTTTTAAAAGCAGGGTTTTTGTTTTGTTTTGTTTTGTTTTGCTGAGTTCTGTGATTTTTTTTGTGGTAAAAGTTTCCCACTGTCAAAGAGTATGGGATACCCTGATTGTTTTTTATCACCTTCTTGAAGACTTGAAGTATACCTATATCATTTTAAAGGCTCTCAGAATTAGTACTGTAAAAAATTGCTAACTCTGTGTAACACAGTATTTTCAATAGATAACTACTGTGGGACCATTTTTCACTGAACACTTATTCCCATCTTGAGCCAGTGGGTAGCCAGTGAATGCAATTTATGAAAAGCTCTTCTAAGGGTTTTTAAAAAAACAATAGTTCATGAAGAAACATTTCATGCTGTGTCTGCCACCCAGACAAGTTTTTCTCTTTCATCACTTTGTAGATATTTATTGAGTACTGACTCAGTGCTGGGGATATGGAAAAAAATAAGTTGTAGCCATTTACTTTCTACAGGGAGGTAAATAATTATAGTAGAATTTAGAAAAGCTGCTCTGATAATGGTAATACATATTCTCTTAGGTTAACTGATCACAAGTAACAGAAAGCAAATCAAGCTAGCTTTAGCAAATGAGAGGAACGTGTTATAAGGATAGATAGGTGCCTGGTGAAACTCAAGGGCAGGAATGGAGCCAGCTTAGGGAAGAACTGCAAAGTATCCAGGATTCTCTCTCCTTTCTTCAAAATCTTCTACTACGCACAGTATTCTTTTTATATGACTGCCATAAAACTTTTCCCTTTACATATTATAGTTGTATGTAGTTGCACAGCATGTTTTGCTTTATTTTTCAGTTCCTATTCTAAATTCCAAGGAAAGAGAGTACCTGACTAGCCTATGTCAAATATGTACACATGGTCCAGTCCTCTGTGGCCTGTGGGATGGAGATACATATCAAAACATATGACGGTTATGGACCCAACATTCTTTTCAACTTCATCTCTTATCACTTCTTGTACATATTCCATGTTCTACTAATACCAGCAATGATTGTTTATTGAGAAAATAAAAATAATTAACATAAAAGTTACTATTGATAAGTTAATTCTGGATAAACATTGTAAGCCTCACTATATACCAGCAATAAACAATTACAACATATAAAAGAAAAGTACAACCCGTTCACATTAATAATAAAAAGACAATTTAAATAAAGATTATTCTTTTTAAAAAATATAATTTTATTGATTTCAGAGTTGAAGGGGAAGAGAGAGAGAAACGTGAATGATGAGAGAGAATCACTGATAGGCTGCCTCCTGCACGCCCCCTACTGGGGGTCAAGCCCACAACCTGGGCATGTGCCCTCAGTGGGAATCTAACTGGGAATCTAACCATAACCTGCTGGTTCACAGGTCGAAGCTCAACCACTGAGCCATGCCTGGCCAGGCTAAATAAAGATTATTCTTAATAAGAATGTATAAGACTGACATTTTTAAAATTTAAAGTATAATTCACTGATCTTGGCCAAAATATTTAAATTGGATTTCCTAGAAGTTGAATTCTGAAACTCAGTAGCTTCCATCCTATTTCCATCTCTTTTCCACCAACTTGGATAAAAAGTGAGAATCGCCATTGAAGTGAACCACCAGCTTCAATGAAATAGACAGCAGATACTTATTTGCTGAATTACACAGTCATCTGCCTTTATATATGTTAGCAACTTGAACTAATTGTTGAGGTAATGAATAAGTAAGAGAGGATTTAGGCAATTTCAGGAAAGACAGATTAGCTCCTATGCGCCAGAGAACAAGAAATCAAACTGGAATCCAGGTCTGAGAAGTTGGCAGAGAGAGAATCCACATACATAAAATATTTTAGTTAAATTCTGTTAACTTGGGGTTCTGTCTTTTCCTAATTGGCAATTTGAGAGTAAATTGGTAGATTCAGAAAGGAAAATGTATGAGCATAATGTTTTATATATTTCACAGTTAAGTATCTTCACCTTATGGGTTTTTAGAAGTTTATTCTATGGGTGATTTCCCCAAAATAATGGATTTTTACTCTAGGCATTAGATAGTTTTAACTTAGGTAACAAAAATCCTAAATTGGTTATCCCATTCTTTAAACCTCTTATATTTCTTTGGTCCACGAAAATTTATGCTTTTCACTCCCATGAATCTTCCTCTTCAAATAGTTTAAATACATGAGGTTAGATAGTGCTGTTTTTCTATCTTATCCTGTGAAGCTTAACTCTTTAACTCTGTGAAGGCCTCTTAATATTTAAAGATGCTAATTTCTTGAGGGATGCAGTTACTTGAATCCTAGGTGCCTAAGGTTTTATTGCATTTCTTATTGCAGGCAATGGAAAATTGTCATTTTGAATTATAATTAAGTGGAAATAGTTCACTGTTTGCCTTGTATTTTTTAGACTCAAATATTTGGCAAAGTATAGAATAAAAGTAAATTCAAGAAAAAGCTAAGTGACTTTACCTCCTTTCATTTGAACTTTGGTAATTTTTATAATTAAGGTTGTAATAGCAAAAATGTATAGGTTATTAAAATTTTCCTGATAGTTTTAATACAGAAGGATATTTGTGGCATCATCAAATCTGTTGAAAACATTTTAACATGCAGACATATTCATTCATTTATTGAGCCATTCAACAAATTAGACTGTCAACCAATATTTGGCTTTCAGGATTATCCATCTATACTTCAAATCAGGGGTCAGCAAACTATATTCTACAGGCCAAACCCAGCAAATTCCTTGTTTTTGTCAATAAAGTTTTATTGAAACATCACTAATACCATAAACTCATTCATTTATGTATTGTCTCCTTTGACACTATAACAACAGAATTGATTAGTTGCAACAGAGACAACATGGCAGGGAAAGCTAGAAATATTTATCATATAGGTTTTTACAGAAAAACTTTGCAAGGAATTTCAATTTCAGCACCAAAGTAAAGATCTTAGAAGGTGTCACAACTGTTCTTACAATTCCTGTTGTTAAGCTGAAAAAAATGACAGTCAACAACTTTTCAAGGTTGTTGAAAACAACTAAGGTTACAGGGCAACCTGTCATACGAAAATCTGGAGAGACAGGTGAATGCAGAGAATCACAGTCAAGATTTGCTTACCTAGATAAGAAGCCACTAGAGCCATTAACTGCTACACTTAAATGGTGATCTTCACTAATTGCTGGAGTCTAAGTATGAACTAGCATGAGAGTAAAACATTCTCAGGTCTTAGGGACCCCCCCTCCTCCTCGCCCACACATACTTTCATGGAATTTACCTCCTGAAACAACACCAGTTTGAAATGTTGAGAAAGATGCCCTTGAGGCTCTGGCAGGGGGTGGAGAAGAGCAATCATTATGAATTATGCCCAGAGTGTTCTCTGTAACAAGGGCCTTGTCCCTCCCACATGGGGGAAGGACATTCTTTTATTCCAGCTACCGCTAGCTTTCTCGTCTCACTCAAAGAGGGTAAGTGAAGGAACACTTTTGAAGGACACAGGTCCAATAAAAGACTACGATTTAATCATAAGGTAATAGCACGCTTCCTGTCCTCTACCCCTTGTCACCACACCAAATAGCAATCCAGTATAACAGTGAATTAAGCTGAATGAGCTGTAAGACAGAGACTCTCTTTCTGCGGAGAACTTAGAGATGCCCAAAGTCTACAGGAGATCAAAGACAGGGACACAAGAGGAATTAGAATCCTCTGGGCCCTACAGCTGCAGCAAATGATAAACACAGCCCATCTCCTAGCCAGATTAACATAAAACATCACAATAAAGTTTTATTTTCCCCAGTTTTTATTACCTGAAAAATCATGTCCAGCTTTCAACCAAAAATTAAAAGGTATGCTAAAGGCAAAAAATAATTTTTCTGAAGACACATTTTTCAGAACCACACTCATATCAGACATAGATGTTGGAATTATCAGATGTAATTTAAAATAATTATGATTAAAAAATAAAATAAAATAATTATGATTAATATGTTAAGGATTCTACTAACAAACATGCAGGAACATGGATAATATAAGCAGAGAGATAGAAACTCTACTAAAAACATTAAAAGACAGTAGTAGAAATTTAAAACAGCAATGTAAGGAAGTAAAGAGCATATTCACAGGACTGAGTAGAGCATCAGTAATCTTAAAGATAGAAACTTCAAGAGAAACTTCTCTAATGGAAATGCAAAGAGAAAATAAAGAATGGAAAAGTATAACAGAATACTCAAGAATAGTGGGACAATTTCAATATGTGTAATACATAGCAGATCCTTGAAAAATATCATTCCATTCAAAATCATTTTGGTATATTAATGAGGAACAAATCGGTTCTGGGTTGGGGCCACTTTGTGCGTTTGCACATTCTCTCCATGTCCGTGTGAGTATTCTTTGGGTACTCTGGTTTCCTGCTACATCCCAATGCTGTGCACATTAGGCTACTTGGGGTGTCTTAATTGTCCCAGTATGAGTGAGTGAGTGAGTGAGTGAGTGAGTGTGTGTGTGTGTGTGTGTGTGTGTGTGTCCTGCAATAGAATGGTATCCTATCCAGATTTGGTTCCTGCTTTGTGCTCTGAGCTGTTGTGATAGGCTATAGGCAGCCCCCACCCTGAACTGGAATAAGTGGATAATAATTATTTTACTTGTTTCTATTAATCTTTCTTAAATGTATATATAGTTCATATTGATTTCAATGTTTAATATTAGAAGCGTTTCGGTGATGTTTCTTCATGTAGAAGTTTGGTGATGTTTTTGTGGCCAGAAATATACTGTAAGAGCTTAACTCGTTTTTATATTAATTACCCTGTAATAAAACTGGTTTCCTTATATGTCCTCTTCAGTTAAAGTCACAGTTTCCAAGAAACTATTGACAAAGTTAAGTGAAGACTTACTGTATTGTATATGTAATTGGAATACCAAAAGGAGAACAAAGAGGGACGGAGCAGAAGGAATATTTTAAGTAAGAAGAACAAAATTTTCCAAAATTAATGACAAAATCCAAATGATAGATCTAGAAGCTAAGATGTCAATTCTTTTCAAATTGACCTATAGATTTAATACAATCCCAATCAAAATACCCAAAAGCTATTTTGTAGATATTGACAATATGATTCCAAAGTTTATATAGACAGATAAAAAGACTGAGAATAGACAATGCAATACTGAAAAACAAGAACGACTGGGAGGACTTACACTACCCAATTTTAAGACTAACTATAAAGTGACCATAATCATTATAGTATGGTATTGGCAAAATAATAAACTCATAGGTCAATGGAACAGAATAAAGATCTCAAGAAATATATTCACAAAAATATAGTCAACTGATATTTGATAAAAGATTAAAGGCAATACAGTGAAAAAAGATAGTTTTTTTCAGCAAATGGTGCTGGAATAATTGATCATCCATATGCAAAATAATAATAATAAATATATCCACAGAAATAACACTTTTCACAAAAATTAAAACAGTGGATTATGAACATATAAAACTATACAACTTAAAAAACTATAAAACATCTAGAAGGAAATTCAGAAGAAAATCTAGGTGATCTTGGGTTTGGTGATAAGTTTGAAATATAATATTGAAAGCACAATCTATAAAAAAGTCAATAAGTTGGATTTCATAAGAATTAAAATTTGCTCAGTTAAAGATCTGAACAGACATCGTAACAAAGAAGATATACAGTTGGTAAATAATCACATGAAAAGATGCTCTGTATCACTTGTCATTAGGGAATTGACAATTAAAGCAAGGATGTGATACCACTACACACCTATTGGAATGGCTAGATGAATAAGTTTTGGGGACCTATTGATTAGGATTGTATTGAATCTATAGGTCAATGGTTAAATTAGTTAACAACACCATAGCGTATACTTGAAAATTACTAAGAGAGCAGATCTTAAATGTTCTCACCATAAAAATAAAATGGTAACTATGTGACATAATGGATATATTAACTAAGCTTATTGTGGTAGTCATTTCACAATTATATGTATTGAATCATCATCTTGTACACTTTAAACTTACACACTGATGTATGCTAAATAAATCTCAATAAATCTGGGAAAAGAGAAGGCTAGAATCCAAAAATTCTACAATACCAATAGCTGGTGAGGATGTGGAGTAACAAGAACTCTCAATCACTGCTGAGTAATGTTATAGCCACTTTTGAAGATAGTGTCTTCCAAAGCTAAACATAATCTTATATGATCCAGCAGTTGTGCTCATAGGTATTAACCAAATTATATTTGAGAAACTTATGTCTAACACAAAAATTGGTATATGAAGGTCTATAGCAGCTTTATTTATACTTGTAAAAATAACTGAAAATAATCAGGATGTTCAACAGGTGAATGGATAAACAAACCTTGGTTATCAAACCATGAAAAACATAAATGAATCTTAAATGCATGTTGGTACCTGAAAGGAGTAAATATTATTACAATCCCATATGATTCCCAATGATATGACTTTTTTAAAAGGGAAAACTATAGAGAGAATGGTTTCCAGGGTTGAATATGTGAAGCATAGGAGATTCTTCAGGGAAATGAAACTATTCTGTATCATATAATAGTGGCTATGTAACACATGAATTCATCAAATCCAGGGAAATTTACAGCACAGAGTGAACTTTAATATACCCAAATTAGAAACAAAATCATTTAGGAGGTCAAAGAATCCCAGGATAGAATACATAATTTGACAAAATAACTGTGTTACATATGCATGAAACAACTTTACTGAAGGGGGAGGAGGAAGGTGGCAATGTAGGAACTTTGGCAAATGAGCAGAATCTGTAGGACTAAAGGCAAAAGAAACTGTACATACTCACTGCACTCTAGTTGATAAAGTTCTTCCTTATGAAGATATGGGTTAAGAATTCTGATACCACTATACATGTATACTGGAATTGGACAATTAAGTAAACAGTAGCAGATGGTGGGAGTGATGTTTCTCACTGTTGGAATGGGAGTTTACAGATGTGCAAGGGGAGGAGGTTAGAATGATTTCAGATCATCCCCAACTACTGAAGAATCAGTTTAAGCCTTGATTCCTTTCTGTGCAAAATTAGATATCTTTTGACATGGGAAGACAGCATATTGCACAGCATATGAAACTGAAAAGAAATGTACAAATTATTGTGATGTTCAAGCCCAAACAATTATTTGCAACTATTTGATAGAGATTTGTTCCATATACCCTTTATTTTAAAAATTGCAATTTAAATCTACATTTTTATTATATCCAAAGGAGAAAAGTATTTGTTTATAGAAAGGAATTATTAAGAAATGGAATTGTGAATGAGAGACTGTTCTAATAGAAGGCAAAAACTGGAGGAAAAATTATTGCATGAGGTAAAAGCAATGGAAAATTCATTGCTTTTTTGAAGCAACCCCACAGAGTTAATTCCTCTATGGTGCTGAAGGCTTCTGCTTTGAAATTCATTTTATTGACCTAAAGCTTAAACTGCAGGGTGACTCAAGGATAATTGACAGGAGGTAGAGAACATCATGCTAGCATTGTCACGTATGCCCTCACTCATTCCCTTGTTAAAAGATGCATTATGCAAATGTATCCTCCACTGAATTTTGTTAGCATTTTTTTTTTGTCCCTGGTAAAGTATTACCCATGTTTGTCAAGGAGAAGGAGTAAAACTTACCCTTTCAAATAGTTCAGTGATTATGTCCCCACACTTCAATTATTGCATGAAATTCAAGCCCACATAAAAGGTTTCAAAATCTAAAGGTAGTTTTACTTTATGCCTGATTTATGTATATGTTGTGGGTTTAGAAGAAAATAAAGCATATCTAGGAGCAGGAAACAAATGTAATTAAAATCTGAAACATGTTTCTTTAGTGAAATTCTTTTCCAAAGTTACCTTGTAGCTGCAAAATCAATCTCCATCACACTAGTAAGAAAATAATCATTTATTCATATGAGAGAGAGAAAGAGAGAGAGAGAGAGAGACAGAGAGAGAGAGAGAGACAGAGAGAATTAAAACATATAGAACTCATGGGTAGAGCTCTCCCACCATCTTGGAGCCAGTGGAGGCTGCTGGGAACAGGACATCTGTAAGGACAAATATGTGTGGAAGGCTGCCATCCGGGGCCATTTTTGCTGGATAGAAAGAATTGGGGTCTCTGGAACCAAAGGGAGCACACAGCTCTTCTTAAAATCAAAGGTGTTTATGCTTGAGAGGAAACTGAATTCTATCTAGGCAAGGGATGTGCTCATGTGCACAAAGCAAAAAACAACACAGTGACTCCTGGTGGCAAAGTGAACAAAACCAGAGTCCCTTGAGGAAAAGGTAACCCATGCTCATGGAAACAGTGGCATGGTTCATGCTTATTTCTGATGCAACCTTCCTGCTAAGGCCACTGGACACGGAATCTGTATAATGTTGTACTCCTCAAGGATTAAAACTTACAGAAAAATAAATAAATAAAATGGATTTGTAAAACTAAATAAAACTCATAAATAGAGATATATGTGAAGAGTTGAAAGTAGCAGCAGCATGTTAAGCTATCTATCCATATCTATATCTATATCTATATCTATATCTATATCTATATCTATATCTATATCTATGCCTAAGCAACCATTATGACTGGATGACCAGACAATCAGATGACCGGCTGGTAGCTATGATGTGCACTGACCACCAGGGGGCAGACACTCAACACAGGAGTTGCCCCTGGTGGTCAGTGCGCTCCCACAGCCAACCTCCCATGGTCAGCCAAGTTCCCACGGTCTCTCCCCCGTGCCAACTGGTCCTGATTGGCCCCGATCGCTGGCCAAGCCAAGGGCCCCCATCTGTGCATGAATTCGTGCCCCAGGCCTCTAGTTTATAAATCAAAATCCAGATTACTCTTCAATTAAACACTGTGGAAAGTATAGGGGAAGCAGTGGTCTTGCAGTTAAATCATTTCTCCATGAAACAAATCATTCTTATAGTTTTTACAAAGCATAAAAGAAAGCATTGCTGTTGGAAGGAATAAAAATAGTGGGATTTCATGAAAAACAGATACAAATGATATATAAATTATAAATATCTATGGTTTACCTTCGAGCTCATCGTCATCCATGCTTTAATATCAGCCTTTACTAATGGGAACCCCTGATAATTTGATTCTCTGCTTTAAGGCCATGGAACCTAATTAATACAGAGGGACACAATAAAAACTGATTAGACAAAAATGCACTATGTCCTTGGGTTTGGGGAGAGAAGACTGGCTATTGGTTCTTTCCTAGCATTAAGGGGGAAATATAATCTTGTTTTATAGTCTTAAAATATCCCATATTTGCTCTTTTAGTATTAATGTATTTGAAGAGAAATAACGAGTAAAATAAAGTTGATGGCCTTGATCTCAATCAACTTGTAGCTTGTGTTTTGCAAAACCCAGAGCTATCCTGCAAGGCTATTTTCTTTTAAAACTGAGCATGCCCTGGGTAAAACAGCTAGCTATTAATGAATCAGAACTGTATCATTCTAGGACATACACAATGTTGGGAGACTTGAAAATTAAAATCCTGAAGAAAAAAAACTTTTATCAGTGTCATTTATATTTGAACAGCAATTTGATATGCTTTCGTATAGCAAAAGAGTAATTAAACCTCTTTATCTTCACTTTATAAAAAAGAGGATTTGACTAAACGTTTGGTGTCAAGACAGTCATGCAAGGAGGGTAGAGTTTATTAACCAGAGGTAAGTGACGCAGGCATTATTGTCACTTAGCTGTGGAGTCAAGCCCTGTGCCTTTGCTGGGCATGCTTCTTTCCTCGTAGCTCAGTTCATTAGTATGCAGCTGGAAAATGCCAGCATGGAGGATGCCAAGGCAGACAAAGAAACGACTCAAGGGAGATTTAAACTTCATGACTATACATATTCTCATAAAGTTTAAAGAACATAACTACTCACAGCAGGGCAACCCCCACCATTTTCTTTCAGTGAAACAATCCACATTACCCTTGTGGCTAGCATGATGACAAAATGAATTTGAAAATATCTGCAGAACTGGTTTCTTTGGTCAGGAAATGCTAGCAGGAATTCCCTTCATCTTCCCAGACCTACTGCTTGTTCTGATACAGAGTGGCCTAGTGAGGTTGCAACTGTAGGTTTATATCCACATGTTGTAATCACAGCTGTTTCTCTACAGTGAAAGGAAAGCAAAAAATGGCAGTAGACATTATCAGAATCTTTAAATTCACAGAACCAATTTTGCTTTACCTGGATATTTTGAGGAAAAGTATTTTCTTTAAAAGATATTTGACCAATATCAGTAACAGTTATCATGTGTTGAGTGCCACTATGTACCAGGCTGTGAGCTATGGGCTTTAGGAACATTATTTCTCTAACCCTCACAAAACTCTGAGAGGAAGGTATTGTGATAGGCATTATACAGATGAGGAAACAGGCTCATAGAGGTAAACATTCTTTGTCACATGTTCTATAGTCAGAAGTAGAAGAATCATATGAATATTGTACTAGCTTTGTATCCTAGGGATAAATCCCACTTGGTCCTGATGTATAATCTATATTATAAAAAGCCAGTGGCCCTAACGTTGGAACGACCAAATGACTGGTCATCATGAAGTGCAATGAAGTGCACCTCTTGGTCCCTCCCCTGATGCCCACAGGCTCCGATTGCAGCAAGGCTGGCAGCCGGCAGGTGGGTGTGGCAGCGGACGGGTGGGTGTGGTGAGGTGAGCAAGTCGAGGTGTGCACAGGTGGGTGGAGTTGCACGATTTCGCTTGCTGGGCCTCTAGTTTTTTTAATATAATGCTGGATCTGAGTTGCTAATATTCCGTTGAGGATTTTAGCATATATGTTCATCAGTGATATTGGCCTGTAATTCTCTTTCTTTGTGATGTCTTCACCTGGTTTTGGAATTAGGGTGATTCTGGCTTCATAAAAAGAGCTTGGAAGCATTCCTTCCTCTTGTATTTTTTGGGATAGTTTGAGGAGGACAGGTGTTAATTCTTCTTTGAAGGTTTAGTAAACTCCCCTGTGAAGCTGACTGGGCCAGGACTGTTGTTGGCTGGGAGGTTTATTTGTTTTGTTTTGTTTTTGTTTTCTGCTTCAATTTCTTCCATTGTTATTGGCCTATTCAGGTTTCCTGATTTTTCCTGATTCAGGTTTGAGAAATTGTATTTTTCTAGGAATTTGTCCATTTCATCTACCTTGTCCAGCTTGTTGGCATATAGTTGTTCATAGTATTTTCTTAAAATTCTTTGTATTTCTGTGGTACTAGATGTTACTTCACTTCTTTCATTTCTGATTTTATTTATTTGGGTCATCTCTCTTTGTTTAAAGGTTAATTAATCTTATTTATCTTTCCAAAGAAACAGCTCTTGATGTCATTGATCTTTTGTGTTATTTGTTTAGATTCTTTGTCAATTTATTTCCACTCTGATATTTATTATTTCCTTCCTTCTATTTACTTTGGGCTTTTCTTGTTGTTTTCTTTCTAATTCTTCAAGTTGTAGGTTTAGATAGTTTATTAAAAATTTTTCTTATTTTTTGAGGTAGGCCTATATGGTATGAACTTCCCTCTCAGGACCGCTTTTGCTGTGTTCCAGAGATTTTGGGTGGTTGTGTGTTCATTTATATTTGTTTACAGGAAGCTTTTGATTTCTTCTTTGATCTCATTGGCAACACATTCATTGTTTAATAACATTCTATTTAATAACATCCATGTGTTTGAATTTTTGAGTGTTTTCACTATAGATGTGATACATCACAGAAACAAATTGAAAGACAAAAACAACATGATCATATCAATAGATGCAGAAAATTCATTCAACAAAATCCAACACCAATTTTTAAAAATATATTTTTATTGATTTCAGAGAGGAAGGGAGAGGGAGAGAGAGAGAGATAGAAACATCAATGATGAGAGAGAATCATTGATTGGCTGCCTCCTATATGCCCCACACTGAAGATTTAGCTGAAACCCCTCATGTGCCCTGACCAGGAATCAAACCATGATCTCCTGGTTCATAGATCAGTGCTCAATCATATGGGCACCAACACCAACTTTTGATAACAACTCTCAGCAAAGTGGGAATAGAGGGATCATACCTCAACATAATAAAGGCCATAGATGACAAATCTATAGTCAACATCATACTCAATGGGCAAAAACTAAAACCATTTCCCCTAAGAATAGGAACAAGACAGTGATATCCACCTTCACCACTCTTATTCAACATAGTACTGGAAGTCCTAGCCATAGCAATTAGATAAGAAGAAAAAAATAAAAGGCATCAAAATTGGAAAGGAGGATTTAAGACTGTCATTTTTCACAGATGACATGATATTGTACATAGAAAACCCTAAAGACTCCACCACAAAACTACTAGATTTAATAAATGAATTCAGCAACGTAGCAAGATACAAAATTAACACCCAGAAATCAATGGCATTTTTATACATCAATAATGATCTCTCAGAAAGAGAAACTAACAAAGCACACAAAACAATACCATTTACATTGCAACAACAAAAAATTATGATACTTATGGATAAACTTACCCAAGGAGGTAAAACTTCTGTATTCAGAAAACTACAGGACATTGAAAAAAGAGAGAGAGGAAGATATAAACAAGTGGAAGAATATACTGCTTTTATGGATTGGTAGAATTAACATAATTAAAATTTCCATACTACTGAAAGCAATCTGTAGATTCAATGCAGTCCCTATTAAAATACCAATGGCATATTTCAAAGATCTAGAACAAATACTCCAAAAATGTATATGGAACCAAAAAAAGACCCTGAATAGCCGCAGCAATCTTGGGGAAGAAGAACAAAGTTGGACAATCACAATGCCAGATATCAACTTATATTACAAAGCCACTGTAATATAAACCTGGTACTGCCACAAGAACAGGCATATGGATCAATGGAACAGAACAGAGAACCCAGAAATTGACAACCATTACGCTCAATATTTGACAAAGGTGGCAGGAACATACACTGGAGTAAAGACAGTCTCTTCAATAAATGGTTCTGGGAAAATTGGACAGACACATGCAAAAAAATGAAAGTAGACCACCAACTTACACCATACACAAGAATAAACTGAAAATGGACAAAATAATTAAATGTAAGCCATGAAACCATAAAAATCCTAGAAGAAACCATAGGCAGCAAAATCTCAGACATCTTTCATAGCAATATGTTTGTGGATACATCTCTTAGGGCAAGGGAAACAAAGGATAAAATAAATAAATGGGACTACATCAAAATACAAAGCTTCTGCACAGCAAAAGAAACCATCACCAAAATGAACAGGGAGCCTACTGCATGGGAGAACATAATTGCCAATTATGTATGTGGTAAGAGGTTAATTTGCAAAATACATAAAGTACTCATTAACTCAACAAAAGGAAGACAAACAACCCAATTAAAAAATGGACAGAGGACCCAAATAGACTCTTCTCCAAAAAGGACATACGAATGGCCAAGAAACATATTTAAAAATGTGCAAAGTCGCTGATCATCAGAGAGATGCAAAATAAAATGACAATGTGGTACCACCTCATACAAATGCTGGTGAGGGTGTGGAGAAAAAGGAATCCTAGTACACTGTTGGTGGGAATGTAGACTGGTACAACTATGGAAAACTTTTGAGTTACCTCAAAAATTAAAAATGGAACTGCCATTTGACCCAGTGATCTCACTTCTAGGAATGTATCCTTTGAAGCCTGAAACGCCAATCAGAAAGAAAACATGCACCCCTATGTTAACAGCAATGTTATCCACAATAGCTGAGATCTGGAAGCAACTCATTCATAAGTAGATGAATGGATAAAAAAGCTGTAGTACATTTACACCATGGAATATTATGCAGCATTGAAAAAAGGATCTCTTACCCTTTGAGAAAGCATGGAGGGACCTAGAGAATATTATGCTAAGTGAAATAAGCCAGTCAGAGAAAGATATCTCATGATCTCACTCATATGCAGAATCTAATGAATAAAATAAACTGATGAACATAATAGATCCAGAGACATAGAAACATGGAACAGACTGACGAATCTCAAAGGGAAGGTATGGGTGGAGAGATTAACCAAAGTATTTATATGCATATATGTATAACCCATGGACACAGACAATAGTATGGTGAAGGCCTGGGGGGGAGGGAGAGGTGCAGGGAGAAAGGGATCAAGGGGAAAAAGGGGGCCATATGTAATATTTTCAATAATACAGATATATTTTAAAAAGTAGAAGAATCCAATGAATCCCAGATGTGTGTCTCTGTCGACATCTAATGTTCATCATTTTACATACTTACCGAGTTGCCTAAATTATTCACATTTTCCCAAGCATATGCACATCTGTGCAGTAGTGGAAAATGCATTTGTTCTAGCTTAGTCAAGTTAAAACATTCAGAATCTTTTTTATTGTTATTGATTTTAGAGAGAGGAAGGGAAAGAAAGATGGAAACATTGATGAGAGGGAAACATCAATCGGCTGCCTCCTGCACACCCCCAATTGGGGACTGAGCATGCAACCTGGGCATGTACCCAGACTGAGAAACAAACCGTGACCTCCTGGTTCATGGGCCAAAGTTCAATCACTAAGCCACATTGGCTGGGTAAAACTTTCAGGTTTTGACAACTAAATTACTATAGCTTGATGGCAGCATTGATATCCAATACTCATTCATGATAAAACACTCAAGATATTGGAAATGTACGGGGACTTAATAAAGAACAACTACAAAATACCTACACTTAATATCATACTTAATGGTGATGAACATACTCTTCCCCTAAAATTGGGAACAAATCAAGGATGTCCTCTCTTACCTCTCCTATTCAACAACATACTAGAAATTCTAATCAGTGTAAAAATACAAGGAAAAACAAGATAGACAAGTATATCAATATTGTTTCAAAGGTCCTAATATATGAGTTTGTACATATAAGGATTTTTCTGTTTGTCTGAGTTTTCCCTCAAAGAGTCATTCATGAAGTATATGTATACTTCTAAAAACCATTCACTGCCCAAGTGGTATGATTCCCAACACCATAAGCTTGGGCCAAGAATGCTATACAAATCTAAATAATGGAGTTCTTTTCCCAATGAGACTCTTTCACTAGCCCAACAGCTAGAATTTTCGGAGTTTGCAAACTTTTTGTAACTAAACACAGGTTGTGTGACAGCTTCTATTATTTGCCCAATAATAGCTTTTCTATGCCCCTCCTTATTAGGAGGCTGTGCCAAGTTTTGATCACAGCTGTGAGCAATTTGGGTAAAAAAAAAAAAGAAAATGATTAATTGGGGGAACCAAATCATGAAACATTGGGTGCCTGCCAGAGAACTGATAAATAACTTGAATTAATACCTTGGAATCATAGCTTTATTTAATGCTTATAAAGCCCAAGGCATAAAATATGTAAAATACGACATGTTCCATGATTGCAATGACACTTCCCAGCCAAAAAAAGGGTATTAAGACCTACTGAAATAGGCTATATTCAATATGGCTGTCTCTTAATGTATGTAGCACATGCAATGTTCCTCTGTGATATAACGCTAGTGAAAACTGAATTTGATACATACTGATTAACTATTTTTAGTATATATATTACATAAATATATAATAAATAAATAAATACAGTATATTTATTTATTAATTTCAAAAAGGAATGGAGTGGGAGAGAGAGATAGAAACATCAATGATGAGAGAGAATCATTGATCAGTTGCCTACTGCACACCCTCTACTGAGGATCGAGCCTGCAACCCAGGCATGTGACCTTGACTGGAATCGATCCCAGGACCCTTCAGTCCACAGGCTGACGCTCTATCCACTGAGCCAAACCAGCTAGAGCTTAACTATTTTTAATGAGATATATTTTTAAAATTTCACTGAAGCTACCCTTATAAGATATCAGAATGAGGTGAACAGTATTAAAAATTCACAGAATTGTTGAGTCATTTGGCAGGTAAAGTCAGTTTTACAACTGTGGAGATTAGTCCAAATCTCATCTTGTTTCCCAATAGTGGTCCCATGTAAAATCACCAAGTTAAAATGATCTTACTACTTCTCAATTCCACATTTGAATTACATTCTTCAAATACTGAATAAATTTTACTATAATCCAGATGTCAGCTATAGCCCACAGAAATTTTTTCACCTCTCTATTTCATGTCTTGTAGAAAGTTTAATGCCATTTTCTAAATTTCTGCATATTCTCAGAGTCATACTGTTATGGTCAATGTTGCCTTTACTCTCCAGTTTAATTTGAAATAGTGCATTATATAAAGTGTTTTACTATCCAGTGTATTCTGCATAGAAGCACTCATTCATTTATGCATTTCCCAAATATTTATTCAGGGCCTGTTATTTTTTTATTTTTAAAATATATTTTATTGATTTTTTACAGAGAGGAAGATAGAAGTAGAGGGATAGAGAGTTAGACACATCGATCAGGGTTGGGGGCCTGTTATTTGGTCAGTCATATTATATGTATGTCATTAGCCTAGTTTTAGGGAAAATAAGTTGGTATGAGGAGGAGATATTTGTTAACTAGTTAAATGAATAAATAGAAAGTTATGAATGATAGATGCTATGATGAAGAGTGTGTTTATAAACATATAATAGGTAGATTTTTATCTAGGAGGTTAGCTGCACCTTCCATGAAAAAAAAAAAAAGGCCATAATATGTGATCCAAAAGAACTGTAGGAGTTAACTAAGCTAAAGGAGAGGGTTGCAGGCTCAATCCCCAGTAGGGGGTCTGCAGGAAGCAGCCGATAAATGATTCTCTCTCATCACTGAAGTTTCTATCTCTTTCTCTCTCGCCCTTTCTCTCTGAAATCAATAAAAATTTATTAGAAAAAAAAGGAGGGGTAAGACATTTCCATGTTTCATTGAATGGTAATGTTTTACGTCCTAACATAAAGTATTAATTCCCATGGGAAGTTTGTAACGTGAGATTGCTAACAGATAACAGGAAATGGACAGTTCATGAGTTAAGAGGACTCACCTCTTTTCACAGAAGGAAAGGATACCACAAAGTTAGAGGTTCCCTGATTAGTATGCTAGGTGGGGAAAATATAAGGAGTTTCCATCTGATGCAAATGAAAAGTTCCACATGGAAAGGCCCTGTAATGGGAAAAAATTATTAAAAGTCATTGTGGCTGAAGTGAACATACTAGGAGTGATTATGTTGTGAAATGATACTGAAAAAATGGCAATGTCATATAAGAAATTATAGGGAAGTTATAGATTGTGGTTACTGTTCACACAATAATGAAAGCCACTGATGTAATTGTGTTGACCAAAGCAGCATCCTTGGTTAACCCAATTTGGAGTATGAGTGAGTGGAGACGCCAACATTACTAGTAAAGTAGGCTATTGCATAGTCCACTTGAGGGTTGGAGAGATAGCTTAGGTAGAGTGGTGGCAGTAGATGTGGAAAGACATGCAATGTTTGACATATATTTAGGAGGTAAAATTGACAGCTTTATGATTAACTGGATCTGAGGGTTGAAGTTTAAGGTAGGGTTATAGATTGATTACTCCTAAATTTCTTCCTTGTATAAGTAGTTGGATGGTGATGCTATACACTCTTAAATGTAATAAGATCAAGTAGGAAGATCATAAATTTGTTTTTTAAATCTTTATTATTGAGAGTATTATAGATGTCCCCATTTTCTACCCCCACAGCCCCCTCCACCTGGTTTCTTCCCTGCCCCAGGCCTTCACCACCCTATTGTTTGTGTCCATAGGTAATTCATACATGCATATAAATTCTTTGGTAATCTCCCCCGCCCCATTCCCTCTGAGATTCCTCAGTGTGTTCCACGTTTCCATGCCTCTGGCTCCATTTTATTCATCAGTTTCAGTCATAAGATAAGGGATGCTAATTAAAACCATGAATAAGAATAAAGATCACTTAGTAAGAGAACGGACTAGGAAGAAAAGAGAACTTAAGTTTCAGTTTTGAGGAACTTCAACATTAAGTGTTCAGGGAGCAGAAGAGTATGAAACTGCAGGTAATGAAGTAATGAGAAGTTAGAGTGGAAGGGAAAAAATACGAAGGATGGCAATGACTTCTAAGCCAAAGGATTAAAGTTTTTCAAGAAGGGAGTGGTCAACAAAGTCAAGTGCTGTACAAGGAAAGGATTTAAACTTTCCATTGGATTTAATGAGATGACAGTGATGAAAAGAGTCCAGATTGGTGGGTTGAGAAGTGAGGGTAGAAATAAGGAAATTTAGACAGTTTTGCCAATTATCCTTTCAAGAAGCTAACTGGTGAAGGAGAGAAAAGGAAAAAGGCAGTAGTAGAGGTTGTTTTTTTGTTTTGTTTTTTTTTTGTTTTGTTTTGTTTTTGTTTGTTTGTTTGTTTGTTTGTTTTTGGTTTGTTTGTTTTTAGTAATGGCTTAAGCCCTAATGTGAAGGATTTAGTTCCATACAGAATTTTGAACATCAGAGGGATAAGAGATAACAAGAAGTGTGTGCATAGTTTATAAGACAGAAGGATCCAAGTTATAGAGGAGGAGAAGCGGTCCTCTCGTTACAGAAAGAAATGAGGATACTCTAAAGTTAGAAGTTCCTTGATTAGTATGTTAGGTGGGGGGAAGATAAGGAATTTAGCATCTGATGCTTTCTTTATTCATCTCAAATGCCAGGTTATGATCTGATAAGTGGAGAGATTGAGGGGAGCTGAGAAGCTGTGAAATAGCTTTTGCAAAGAATCTGTGGGTACTGTTGAGGGCCCCTTTGAGGTTGGACTTTTATTAATTACTAGAGGCCCAGTGCATGAAATTCATGTGCGGGTATGGTCCCTAAGCCTTGCCTGGGATCAGGGCCATCTTCACCAGCTGCCCGCAGCTGGCCCCACCCCCTGCTGCAATCCACCCCCAGTTCTCATTCACCATTGGGTGATTGGTGTCTGATGGCTGGGGGAAGGGACTGAGAGGTCGTCTGTTCCCACCTGCTCCATGGCCCAGATCCTGCAGTGGGTTGCCATCCGGCAATCGGAGCCTGCCAGCCAGGGAAAGGGACCAAGAGAAGGTCAGTGCACCTCATAGTGACTGGTCCAGCAGTCATTCTGCCATTAGGGTGAATTTGCATATTACCCTTGTATTATATAGGATACCTGGAACAATCTTCCCTGTTAACAAGATTTCCCTGATGGTGCTTAAATTCAGAAATAGATAAAACAGATGGTTGAACTATAGAAGGTTGGGATTTAATTAAATGCCATACATACACAATGAATAGCCCCAGACCAAAAAAACAACACCAACAACAAACCCACAACAAAACCCTCAGCTTCCTTATTGAATTCCTCCTACTCCCTGATACACATCCTCAAAAGCCCATTCAAAAAAGGCCTTTTATTTGTGCTATACTTTTCTTAACTTTTGAGGACAATAGAAGGTTTGAATTGTAGCAATGCAGCCCTTTAAAACTGATTAGATATCTCTTTCTTAAAATGCCTTCTTCTGTCCAGTTTTATGGATTGGATCTTCCCTCTGTCCCTTTCTCTACCTCCTCTTTTCCTCTAATTTCTGTTCATTTCTAATGCAGAACCACTGAGCCATCTCTTTTTTTTCATTGTTTCCTGCTAAACTCAGCCCTCACAGTGTCACCTTTTCCCAGAAATAGTTTCTCAACAAGCTTTCTTAAACAAAGACAGTTTCCTTTCTAAAATAAACTCAGGTGCCAGCAGTTAAATGGATAACTGTTTTCACCCATGACACATTATTGTTTGTTTAACTTTGTCTTTTATCTGTGATAATCTGCTCTAAAGATGTCTTTGTTGTTTTCAACGACAGAAGAAACATATTTGTCCTCTCTTCTGTCATCAACAATCAAATGAGTGGGACTGGGAAAGTAATTTTATTGTTCTAGATTAGAGATAGACCAACTATAGCCTGAGGGACAAATCTTACCCACTACCTGTTTGTGTAAATAAGGTTTTATTAGAACTCAGCCACACTTTCTGTTTACTTATTATCTATGGCTCTTTTCATGTTACAATAGTATAGTTGAGTAGTTATGACAGAGATTGACTAGCCTGCAAAATAAAACATATTTTCTAGCTGGTTCTTTAAAGAAAAATGTTTCCCACCCCTTGTTTTAGATTCCAGTTCGTCCTTCTGTAAAATGGAGGAATATGTGAAAATGCTCTCTCATTATCTCCATTTTAATATTTGAAGATGTTAAAGCTCTAATTATTAGATTTCTGCATGAAAGTCACATCATCTGAAAGGATATACTTGCATACCATTGAAAAGTAGCAATTCTGGTCTCTATTATTCCCTATACTTTTACTGTGATTTATTTTTATTAATATATTAAATCTCTGTCATAATATGATATATGATATATTCATATGTCTTTCTGTTTCTCTCTTTATATTAGAACTGGAGGCCCGGTGCACAAAAATTTGTGCACTCGGGGGGGAGAGGGGGTCCCTCAGCCCGGCCTGTGCCCTCTCGCAGTCTGGGACCCCTCGGGAGATAACAACCTGCTGGCTTAGGCCCGCACCCAGGTGGCAGAGGGCAGGCCCAATCCCTAGGTGCAGCCCCTGGTCGGGCTCAGAGCAGGGCCGATTGGGGAGTTGGGGCACCGCCCCGTCATGCACAGAGCAGGGCAGATTGGGAGGTTGTGATGCCACCCTCAGTCACGATCAGGGTAGGGCTGATTGGGGGGTTGGGGCACCGTCCCCTGTCACACTCAAGGCAGGGTCGATGGGGAGGTTGCGGCACCGTCCCCTGTCACGCACAGAGCAGGGCCCATCAGGGGGTTGGGGTGCTGCCCCCGTCACACACAGAGCAGGGTCCATCAGGGGGGCTGGGGCGCCGCCACTCTCACACTCAGGGCAGGGCCGATGGGGAGGTTATGGCTCTATCCGGTCACACACAGAGCAGGGCCCGTGGGGGGGGGTTGGGGAGCTCCCCCCTATCAGGCACAGAGCAGGGCTGCTCAGGGTGTTGGGGCGCCGCACCCTGTCACACACAGAGCCGCAGGGCGATCAGGGGTTTGGGCGCTGCCCCCTGTCACGCTGATCCCGGTGCCGGGAGGCATATTACCCTTTTACTATATAGGGTTGAGGCCTGGTGCATGGGTGGGGCCGGCTGGTTTGCCCTGAAGGGTGTCCTAGATCAGGGTGGGGGTCCCCACTGGGGTGCCTGGCCAGTCTGGGTGAGGGGCTGAGGGCTGTTTTCAGGCTGGGGGTGACTGAAGTTCCCAACCGCTCCTTTTTTTATTTTTTTATTCTGGGCCAGCTTTACCTTGAGGCTTGGCTCCAGCTCTTAGGCCTCCGCCGCCTGGCCTTTGCTTACAATGTTGCAAATCTGCTGGCTGAAGTCCAGCGGTATCTGTTACAATGTTTCTTAAACTGCCCGCTCAGAGGCCTGCAGCTGCAGGCGGGGAACGTTGGTTTCCTCCAACGATCCTCCGTCACTGAGGCAAGCAAGCCTCATGTTAGTTTCAAGCTGCCTGGCTGCCGGCCGCCATCTTGGCTGACAGTTAATTTGCATATCTCGCTGATTAGCCAATGAAAAGGGTAGCGGTTGTACGCCAATTACCATGTTTCTCTTTTATTAGTGTAGATATACATTTAATGAAGGAAAAATTTTGCTTCCTTCATCATTGCCTAGAATAATCTGGCACATAATAGATGCTCAAGAAATATATTTTAAATAAGTGAATAAATGAACAAATGAAATACTTCTCATTGGAATGTCTTTCCAGTCCCATATATAAATACAGAAAACATATGGATACAGATGGGACTGAGTCCTTATTACTAAAGCTTTCTTAAATTGCTTGCAGATTCTAGGGGATTGTTATGTACTAAATATTTGCATCTTTCCAAAATTCATATGCTGAAGCCCTAATGCCAAAGTGTCTGTATTTGGAGATAGGGCTTTTGAGGAGGCAATAAAGGTTAGACAAAATCATAAGGGTGCAGTCCTAATTTGATAAGGCAAATGCTCTTATAAGAAGAGACACTGGAGATTAGAAGTGACATAGGCCACTTTTGATCAGGAGCTTTAAGAACTGTTGTGTAGTCAGTTCCAAAATGGCAGCAGAGTGAGTGAAAGCTACACTGACACTCACCCTGGAGCAAACTGGAATTACAATTAAAATACAGCTCAACCAGTGTAGCTCAGTGGTTGAGCATCAACCAATGAACCAGGAGGTCACTATTCAACTCCCGTCAGGGCACATGCCTAGGTTTTGGGCTCTATCCCCAGTGTGGGGAGTGCAGAAAGCAGCCTATCAGTGATTCTCTCTCATTATTGATGTTAAATTCAGAATAAACATCCTGAATAATCAACTGAAGACTAGCCTAGAGGGAACCCTGATAACCAAGGATGGAAAGTGGAGACTGGTAGGAAGGGTGGAGGTGTGAGAGGGCTGGCTGAGCTACCCGGCAGACAGCAGGTGAAGTTCTGGAGGGATATCTCAGCTGTGGGGGGGTTCTCACTGAGAACTCAGGGATCTAAACCTAGGGTGGGGACAGGAAGCAATTGCCCCACCAAAAAAGCATGGAACAAACTGTGGAATCTCAGAGAGAAGTGGAGGTGAGTGGGTGGGAAGAAATCAACCAAAGAACCTGTATGCATGTATGCATAACTCATAGACACAGACAATAGGGTGGTGGAGGCCTGGAGTGGGGGGTGGGGTGGGCTAGAAGGGGTCAATGGGGGGAAAGGGGGACATATATAATACTTTCAACAATAAATATTTTTTAAAAAAGAAAAAAAGGAAGAGATACTTTATCTATCTCTGGCACATGAGGACACAATGAGAAGGCAGCTATCTACAAGGCAAAAAGAGAGTTCCTACCAGGATTGAAATTGGCTGGCACCTTAATCTTGGACTTGAGCTTCCACAATTGTGAGAAAATAAATTTCTGTTGTTTAATCACCCAGTCTGTGGTATTTTGTTATGGCAGCCCAAGCTTACTAATACAGGGATATCTGCAAAGTGTCCTTGGAGAAATGTATGATGATGACCTCTTCATACTCTTTTCTTCCCTGAGGACAACAACATTCAGGTATATCCTCTTGGATTAAAAGGAATGATCTCTGTGCATGTGTAAGTGGTTAATAAATATTAAAAATATGTCAGGGTTAAGTGAATTAAAACAATCACCTCTCTATGCCTAGAAATTAAGTATAGGGCTCCACATTATGCTATTGGACATTCCTTCCTTACAATAAGAAAATTACAGCTATATAAAATGGTGACTAAGCATATGAGCAATGGAGTCAGATTGTTTGGTTTGAATTAAATTCTATTTAACCTGTGATGTCATCATGGACAAATTCCTTATCCTCATTTTCTTCTTCTGTAAATTGAAGAAGTTAATAATAATAATTATCTATATTGGTCAGAACAAACTAGGCTATGTGCTGTAACGTGTAAGTCAAAATTACAATGGTTTAGTATGAAGTTTATCTCTCATATTAAACCTTCTCTATTTCCATTGCAAGGCAGCTAAAAACTGTGTTGCAGGAGCTCTCACTCCAAGATGCAGGCTAATTGAGTACCACTTTTGGATACTGCTAATTATAATGGCAGAGGGAAATCCTGATGAATTGCACACTGGTTCTTAAAGCATCTACATGGACAACACACTCTTCACTTCTGCTTACATTTCATTGGCTAAAAGCATGGCATATGATCATTCCTAACTAATTGGGGGAAAGAAGAGCAATCCTACCAATGCTCAGAAGAAAAAGAAATATTTTTGCTCAGTTCTAATGAATATCACATTTATCTCATATGGTTTTTGGGAAAACCAATTAAGAAAAAGCATTCAAAGCACAAGCTACAATTCCTGATACAAAAAACAGTGTACTAAATGCTAGCTATGGTTATCATCCAATATTAAATTACACAGAAAACACTCCTACTTGGAAAAATGACAAACTATTTTTAGCCTTGCAAATAAACCCTGACCCCAGCATACATAAGAGCATAAAGAATATAGAATAAGCCTCCTTTTTTTTTTTTAGAATAAACCTCCTTTATTTCTCTAACTACCTTTCCAATTCCACAGAAGATTACTAATCACCTAGATGCAACAAATATTTTAGTTGTCCTCCCTTAAATTGATTTATTGGAGAACACAATATAGAAGGAATACAATGGAGAGGCATTATTTTGTTATCTGATTTTGATCAGATGTTGTCTTTTCTTAAGTCCAAGATTTTGTTTGTTTCCAGCTATATGGATTAATGCTTCTTTGTTAGGCAAAGAAGCATTAATCCATATACATTAATATGTATATGAAGACATCTTAAACCATAACTCTCATACATTAACATTATTTACAAATCTTGACTTGTTCATGAACTTTATTTCTATGAATTTTCTGAAGTAGCAAGTAAAATAGTGATGTGACCATTATTTTACAGAAAAAAATAAAACCAGTGGATTGTGTATTGACACAAGAGTTAAGGCAATCTGGTTCTAGCTCATGACTCAACTAACTAGTTATACTATGTTGATCAAGTTAATCTTTTCTAAACTAAGATTCTTTGTCTGAAGAATGGAGTTAATTTAAAACTCACTTCCACCATTTGTGGTGACTCTTCTCTAACTTCAAATATTAGTCCATGGTGCTAAATCCTTGACCCATGGTTTATATTAGCACCCAATATGTAGAAATTAAATTAGATTCCTCAGTGCCATTTCAAGCTAATTTTCTCGAAACTCAGTAAAATGGAATGAATTTAATTGCTCAATTATTTAACTTTTCTTATTCAAGTGAAACCAAATTTCACAAACTTGTACAATTCATTCATCAATACTTATTAGCAACATCATTTTTAAATATATTCAGTCTGCAATTAAAAAAGAAAATGCCCTGTAAGTAACAAAGTCAAAGAATGAAAATGATTAATTGTTTGTCAGAGGTATTCTCATTGGAAATTTAATGATTATGGATTCCAATGATATTCATTTAATTTCTCAAATCCCTATTTATAATGTTGTTTTTCAAACAATGACTTTAGTCTTTTCTAACTTGAAAAACTTTGGTCAAGAGCTTATGTAGCTAATTTTTAAGTTTAGGAATAAATTCCAATAACTTCTCAAAATTTCTTTTCAGCATTTAAATAATACTTTATCTTTTATAATAACAATCTTAAACTCAGGTAAACAGAAAGAATAGTTTATCATGATAAAGCACTGCAGTAAGTTTTCTCCTATGATGCCTATTTTTATGAATTTATCTTCTAGTCACATACTGGTGCATGAAACAGATTCATAAACCCAATTAATTTAGTTTGTGTGGCAGACAATCTTGGTTATCTAGCATAACAGCAATCCCAACCATCCATCTCTTTTTTTCTCACTATAAATGATAAAAAATACCAGAGAATCAGTTTACCAACTTTAATGAAGCTAGAAGTGACCATATGACTCATGTTTAAGCAATGAGATGTAAAGGGTTATAAGACAGTCTCCTAAGAAAATTTTGCTTTTCTGATAAAAGGGACATGTGTAGTAGTATGACCCATTTCCCTTCTTTCTGTACTGATCATGGACTTCAGAGATGAAGCTAGAGAAATTCCATTGCCAACATAATGTCAGAGTATGAAGACCAAAGGCCAACAGACACAAGATGGTGGAATACTAAAAGAGGAAGTCTGGGTCCTTAATGACAGGGACAGCTACACTAATATTACCTACTATTATCACCTCTGAACATCTTCTTGGATGAAATTTTTGTTTCTTTCAGCCAAAAACATTTCTTGCTAATACAGTTGGCCTGTTAATTTGTTTTGATTTGCATGCTTTAAAAAAATTTATGTTCTACCTTCCACTCTCTAAATTTATCATTTTTCTATTGTAACATTTTAATTAAAAATGTTTGTATAATGATTGGAACAAAAGGTTCTTAAGAGATTACTTAGATCTTTGTGCCTTTGCATAAAAGCTAAATAGTCCCTCAGAGATGATTATTTCAATCTAGGTTTAAAGAAAAAAAATATTCAACATCATTTATTGTTAACCCCTTTCAGTGGCTTTGGGGAACATTAAAAATAATGGAAGAGGGGTGGAGAATAGCCCGGAAAAACTTCAATTGGCTTCTGGCAGTTGCTGTAAATCCTCAGAGAATGGTATAAAGTCAGGCAGTGTGATTTTAATAGCATCTCAGGGCATTTTGGGAATCTCCTACAGTGTCTCAATATGGCAATCAGTTATTTGTTGCTAGTGCCCATTATGCTTCAACTTATTTTAACTCTGGACGTTCCCTGTATTTTTTTTTTCCCTCTAAAGTTGTTTCTCTCAGCCTTTATGAGACAGATCCTATATTGGGGGAATTAAACACTAAGCTTTGATGGTTGAGATATTAGGGTATTGCAATGAATAAAAGTTAGAGAGAAAGGAAAAGAACAATACTCAATGTCACATCTTCAGCCATGTTTAATATTCAATTGCACACATAATCTCATCAGGCATGTATATATTGATGTGATACATTGTATGGAAACTATAGGAGAACATTACATTATTCTGATTTAATTTCCATAGGATATTTTATAATCTTCCCCTCACAATCAGTAGGGCAATTTGATAATGAAATCTGGGACTATATTGAAAAGATAACGGGTTGATAACAAGGTGACAACTGTCAGAGAAATGGGTTCAGAGTACTTAAGACAACATCCGCTTACAGTCACATTTTGTAAATATGAAAAGGCACCATATATGTTTCTTCAAAGTATTTTATTGATTTGGCAGAGTTCAAAAGAACACGAATTGTGTTTTTAAAACCTTTCTTTCCCAAAGATGTTATTTTGTGGAAAAGTGCTATTTAAGCCATATCAAAGAAAATATGTTTTAATATTTTCTCAGCAATAGTGATTTCATCCCATATTCATTTTAACTTCACGAAAACCTGCCACATTGAAGAAAATAAATATACTTATATAATCTGGACATGCTAGACCAAGATAAATTGGGTATGAATAAAAAGACACATCAGATATATAGTAGGAATGGATGAGGCACAAGATTCTCCCTTTTTCATGGTTGTCAACCGGTGTCATTCTTTTTGAATGGCAGAGTAAAGAAAATAAAATGGCTGTCAGAGAATTCATTGGAGGCTATGCAAAATATAAGGCATATAATAGATGTTAAAAGCAGATTTTGAATAGCTAAATGAAGAAATTAATTAAGTGACACAAACTATACCTAGCTTTCTAGTTTTGGTGAATTAAGGAAATCTTATTTTTAAGAACTTGTTTTGCTTTTAGAACTGTAATAGAAAGAACAAATTAAGTCACAGAATCATAAAAATGTCTTGGTCTTGCCAATGCTAGTGATAGGGAAAGGAGTGATCAGGATGTTAAGTAGATAAGATTAAAAGCAGTTGTTTTTGAATTTTCCTTTTAGACCAGTGATACTTAATTTTTTATGGGTAAGAATTTCGCTCTTTTCAGAAAAGGAGTTTACAAAAGCAATGGACTGTTTTTGCAATTTATTTAATTGTCTAGAAATGTAATCAAGAATATTATCTGACAGAACCAGTAGTGCTTTGGTTTCATATAAGAATGGGTAAATCTTCTGCAAATTAGTCTACTTGTGCAAAAAGAATTAGTGGATATTTGAAAACTTCTGTAATAACACTTTTAGTTCAGTCCAGCTATTTTTATCAAAGCAATTTGCAGAAAATTTCAGAAATGTTATTCAAATAAATGAAGGTTCAACTGGTTTTCAATTGTGTGGTAAATCCTATCACCAGAATGCTAGCTTTTTCTATTTGCTTGCTAATAAGTACCTATCATTGTATTAATATCCATCCATTTATTTGTCACATTCTAGGGAGTATGAAATAAATCCTTACCTCCCCATTTTAAAGAGGATAATATTGAAAACCAAAGGGAAGTAAATAATATACTGGTTTTCATTAATTTACTTATTAACTCAGATAACATGTCTTGAACTCTTACTACAGCCAGGCACTACCATAGTCAATGATCATACAAAGATGACCAAGGATTTTTCAGTGTAAAATAGACATATAAGGAAATCATTATAATACAATTTCCACAGAGTACTTCCAAATGAAATGAAAATTTCCCTACTATCAAAATATTTGGTATTCCAGTATATAAGTATTGTTCTTTTGGTTCAAGGGTCTCCATGCTTAGTATTTGTTATCATATTCTTCCTTTCTCCAAACCATTTTGTACAGTAATACTTCTAAAGCTCAAGTCTAATAATGCTCTCAGATTGATAGAAATACTCAAATTACTATCCAAACCCTTGGAGAAGGGCATGTTAGATCACACATAAGGCCCAATCTCAGTATTTGTTCAACCATATCTCTTTAATATCTCTTAATATCTCCACCTCATTAAAAACTTAAACCATACCTAAAAACTACCAATTCCCACAAACTTCCCAAATATTATATTTCTGTGGATTTGAACACACTTCTACTATATCTGCCTATAATGTGCCTTTTATACCTTCTACAAAGGCTCTGTTACTTCCACTTAATGTAGCCTGATGTCATCTCTAAAGAGAGAAACTACCACCACCTCTTTGTTCTCTGTATATTGTTTTACCATTGTCATAGGCCTAGTCATACTCTATTGCATTTATTCATTTGCATGTCTCCTATCAAGTTTTAAAGTCCTTGAAATCATGAGTAAAGCCTTCTTTATCTTTTTATACTCATCCTATTAATAAAAGCCTATGTAGTCATGATGCCCTCACAGTGCAACGAGCAATCACCAGGAGACTGCATGCACAGCATGCACGCAGGTGGGCAGGGCTGCGTGAACGCATGGGTGGGCAGGGGCTTGACGCTGTGTGGGTGGCATGGAGGCTGGACCCGCGGCTCCAGCCTACCTCTTTGGGGCAATCCATCGAGGA
Source organism: Myotis daubentonii (assembly GCF_963259705.1). Taxonomy (NCBI): domain Eukaryota; kingdom Metazoa; phylum Chordata; class Mammalia; order Chiroptera; family Vespertilionidae; genus Myotis; species Myotis daubentonii. The sequence continues at coordinate 126,166,497 of NC_081861.1, read as the reverse complement.
GTCCCAGATGGGTGAGTGGGGCCTACCTCTTTGGGGCAATTGATTATGGGGCTCCCACACTGTGAGAGGGCACAGGCCAGTCTTGGGGAACCCCTCCCCAGTGCACTAATTTCATGCACCAGGCCTCTAGTTATTTATAAATGTGCTGAGATATGGTAGATGCTTTTAAAAATTGTCAAATGACTGAGTTCTCAACAAGAGTACTATGAGATGGGAATTGGGTAGATCTGTTTTCATTTTTCCTCTCAGTCTAAGGCAGTGATTTTCAAAGTGTAGTCTCTGAACATGTAGTATAAAAATCATCTGGGAATGTGTTAGAAAAGCAAAGTCTTAAGACTTGTTCTACCCTTCCCCCAAGGTATATTAAGTCAGAAACTCTGGGGTGGGGCTCAATATTTTGTGTTTTTTCCAATCCTCCAGGTGGTTCTAATATAGACTAATGCTTAAGAACTACTGTTCTAAAGAAATTGTCCTTCTGTGGACATTGTATTGATCCCCAAATGAAAGAGAAGGAATAGATAAAAATAAGCAAGTCCTTAACTTTCTAGAAGATTAATTATGGATAGGTCCCAAGAATTGGGCCATAGAAGAGAAAGAAATATTTCTTGGGCATAACTGTCACAGGACAATTACATGAAACATGACATCAAAAACAGATAATGCACCAAGAAGTGATAGAATTAGAGCACAGTGTATCTGGGAGCTACAACATTAGTGACCAGAAGATGAAGGTAAATTATCAGGAGAAACTATAGAACAAGACAAGCAGGAGAGAGGGATTTGGCAGCAAAGTGAAAATAGTTGGAATAGGATTAACTGAAGACTAGGTTATTGCAAAAGGAATATTCAAGTCTTTTACCACACCCAGAAGAAGATTTCAGAAGATGAAAGTGAGGGAAAATGGTAACATATAAAAATGAAAGATAATTGAAAGGGAGATCCAAACACTCCTGGTTGGAGGTAAAACACTAACTTCCTATGTGAAGAAAGATGGGAGTCAATAGTGGACTTATATTTACCATAGTATCTACCATAATCTGATTGTGTGATATAGCCAAGTTGTCAAGGGAATGGACTTTGGTGTTCAACAAAGTGAGATTCTAATTCTGGCTTCCCTGATTATTAGCTGTGTGGTCTGAGCTTCAGTATTTTTATCCAAAAATAGGAACAAACATGTACATCACAACAGATTCCCTCCCCCACACATTGTCCCCTCTACCGGGTTTCCTCCCTGTCCCAGGCATTCGCCACCCTATTGTTTGTGTCCATAGGCAATGCATACATGCATATAAGTTCTTTGGTTAATCTCTCTTCCTCCCTCCCCTCTGAGATTCATCAGTCTGTTCCTGCCTATGGTTCTACTTTATTCAACAGTTTATTTTGTTCATTAGATTCTTTGTTTATTTTTATTTTTAGATTCAATTGTTGAGAGAGATGTATTTATTGCCATTTTATTGCTCATGTTTTGAACTCTTCTTCTTCTTCTTCTTCTTCTTCTTCTTCTTCTTCTTCTTCTTCTTCTTCTTCTTCTTCTTCTTCTTCTTCTTCTATATCCTCCAACATTCATATAATACTGGTTTGGTGGTGATGAACTCCTTTAGACTTTTTTTTTTTTGTCTGGGAAGCTCTTTATTTTATCATCTATTTTGAACGATAGCCTTGCTGGATATAGTAATCTTTGGTTTCAGATCCTTGCTTTTCATTACCTTAAATACTTCATGCCATTCCCTTCTGGCTTGTAGAGTTTCTGATGAGAAATCAGCTGACAGCCTTATGGGAGCTCCTTTGTAGCTAACAAATTGCTTTTTTCTTGTTGCCTTTAAGATTCTATCTTTGTCTTTAATTTTTGGCATTTTATTTATGATGTGTCTGGGCATGGGCCTGTTTGGCTTCTTCTTGTTTGGAACTCTCTGTGCCTCCTAAACTTATGTGACATTTTCCTTCACCAGGCTAGGGAAGTTTTCTGTCATTATTTCTTCAAACACTTTCTCTATCCCTTGCTCACTTTCTTGTCCTTCTGACACACCTATTATGCAAATATTGTTACGTTTCATGTTGTCCCACAGCTCCCTTAAGCTGTCCTCCTGTTTTTTTCATTTTGGTTCTCTGAATGAGTGATGTTTTTCTACCCTGTCTTATAATTCACTGATCTTATCCTTGGCATCCCCTAATCTGCTATATATTCCTTCCACTGTGTTCTTTATTAGTGCTATGTCATTCTTCATAGTTACTAGTTACAATATCTTTTCTCATGCAGTTGAGCATCTTTGCCATAATTATTCTGAACTCTATGTCTGATAAATTTCTTATCTCCATTTCTTTAGCTCTTCTTCTGGAGAATTCTTTTTTAATTTCATTTGGGGTTTTTGTTGTCTCCCCATTTTGATTACCTGTTTGTGTTTGTGTATTAGGTAGAGAGACTCCCAGTCTCTAGTGCAGGACAATGTCAGATGTTGTTTGTGACTGGCCCTAAGTACCCTATTTGGAGCTATCAGAAATGCACAGCTTGTGGCTCCCTCTGATGGAGATGGGTGCCTTTGGAAAGGACAAAAATATTCCCAGGTTCTGCTTTTCCTAGCCCCAGGCTTGGGATTAGATCAGACAGTCTCAAAGCCTCCAGAGACCCGCCTCTGACTGCAGTCCCATTGATACTCAGACTTGATTAGCCTCAGGCTATGGGCCACAGGTTGAGGTGAGAGTTCTTCCAACTGGGTGGGGCAACTTCCTTTCCCCCAGGCAAAAACTGCCTGGATAGCAATGGTCCATAGGAGAAAGCTTTTCCCCACAGCATGAGGGAATGACTCAGCACAGGAAATCAGGGTGGCTGCTCTCTGAACTCCAACCCCACAGCCCCCAATCCTGGCTTCTGCTCACACAGCTCCAGTCCACTCTGCCCTCCCTCTGACAGACCCCAAGGTGAATGGCTGTATATGAAATTTCATGTGTTGGCTCTTTAACAGGGTGCCTGCATTTCCAGTTGTCTCTCCCTGGCAGACAGCAACCATGCTGCTTTTCAAAGCCAGGTGCTATGTGGGCACCTTTCTCAGTTCTGGTGCTCTGGGCTGGGGAGCTCAGCTTGGGGTTTAGACACCAGAGTTCTCAGTGGGAACCCCCCACAGCTGAGAAATCCCTCCAGACCTTCAGCTGCTGTCTGTGGGAGCCCAGCCAGCCTTTTTTGTGCCTCTGTACTTCCTACCAGTCTTTTTGCAGTCTCCACTTTCCATCTTCAGTTATTAGAGTTCTCTCCAGCTAGTCTTCTATTGATTTTTTAGGGTGTTTTTTTCTGTATTTTAGTTGTATTTCCAGTTTGGTCCTGGGGGAGTGTCAGTGTGGCTTCTATTTACTCCACCGCCATTTTGAAATCTTTGTTGTTCTATATTTATTCTTATTCACATGACAGAACAGATTACTTGATTGCTACAGTGGAACAGTTGTTTACATAACATCAGAATAAAAATAAATTCATGGTACAATGCTATTGATTTGACCAAAATGTATTTCATACATTTTATTGTAGTCTACTCAGAAGCAAAACACAATTTCTACTAAAATGATGGGATAAAGAGCCCATATTGCTGCTTCCAATTTTTATTAAGAGGCTTCAAGGAATAAAGTAGGATTCAATGTCGCTTACTTTGTCATCTGCTCACACTGTTTTGATTAAGCCCAGAAAGATTCTAGTAAAATATAATTTGTAAGACTTTAATCATGGTGTGGTATAAAGAGTACTAGGCAGGATTTGAGTATCAACTGTCATTTTGTTAGCTGTGAGATCTTAGGTAAGTCACTTCATCGCTCTGAACCTCAATATTCCTCACCTGTAAAATGAAAATGAGGTGATGCATCCCTTCACCTTCATAGGGTTATTTTGAGTTGCAAATGCATGTGAATGCATTGTTTGAAATGTGCAAATATTAGCTATTCTCTATTTCTATTGCTATACAATGAGTTATTTCTTCATTATTTTATCCAAGGTTTCACATAACCCTGCCTGAATCCTGACTTTTTAAAAATTTTCTAAAACATATCTGTAGATGCAACTAGGTTTTGATCTGTAACCAATTCATGCACAGAATAAACACCACAACTATCACTTTGCTTTGCTATGTAATCAGACATTTTAGTTCTGCTCTTTTAGAAAAATAAAAATGACCTATTCTCTCAAATTGTCGATTGATGAGTGAACTGCATCCATTCCTCCCACCAAATTTTATAGTCTTTAAAAACTGGAGACACCAAGAATAGTATTTATTACAAGTGGCATTAATAACAGCCTGCTGAATAAAAGCTGTCTGTTATATGTCAAGTGGTTCTAGAATACTGTGCCTTACAGTTCAGAAAATAAAGTTAACCCCCCCAAAACAGGTGACAAATTCTAATTCAAAGAAAGATGTTTGTTGTAACAGGTTGTCTTTAGAGCTAAGGAAAGTCTTTATCATCTGTCTGAGCATAAGGTATTCTGGTATTTTGGAAATGGGTAAATAAAGAGCTACAATGTAAGTCATAGAGAGATGGCCAATTATGAAAATAAAACTTAGGATATGAATCAGCATTGAAGTTGTATAGAATTAGCATTAGGTAGAGAAATATTGGTCTAAAATATGATCTAGATAGGCTCAATTTGTAGTTCTGTATCTTATTGTGTAGGTTAGCACAAGTCACTGAAATTCTGACCTGGTTTCTTATGTATTAAGTGAGGGTCATAATCTCTACCCAGTGAGATTGTTGCAGAGATATATTAAGTTACTTCTGAAAGAATTTATCCTGGTGCCTAACACAGAGAAGTTACTAAAAAAATGTTTCTATGACTTTCCTTGCTTCTTTTTCTTTCTTTTCCTTTTCTTCCTGTCCATTTCTTCATCTTTTATCATCCCTAGGATCCAAGTTATCTTTTTTAGGAGGACTTAGCAATTTAGAAGCATAGAGTGACTTTAAGCTAGCTTAGTTTTTCTTATCATTATAGTAGTTGTGAAAATGACTAATAGGTATTTATTAATATTAAAATACTTGTATTATTCATATTTACATATGCATAAAATAAGAACTAGTGAGTAATCAGAAAGAAAAGTTCAGAACAAGAACCCACTTCTGAAAAAATGGTTGATTCCATGGCTGGGCTGGGAAAGGATGAGGTGGACCTGGAATATTTTGCAGCAAAAAGTAAAGAGATGCTCAAAGAATGAGTGAGACATTATTCATAGAACACAGGAACAAGCTTGAAGGGGATACCTTTGGCCAAATCTGGGACAACTGGAGCAGCAAACTAAATTATTATAGTAACCAATTATAACTCACTGATAAAACATAAATTCATGATTCCATAGAAATATAAATCCTATATAATAAAAGACTAATATGAAACTTGTCCCCTCGGGTGTTCAACCGACCAGGAATTGACCACTCGTTATGGCGTGCGCTAACCACCAGGGGCAGCCGGGGGAAGAAAGGCCCCAATTGGCCCTGATCACTGGCCAGGTGTAGGGACCCTGGCTGTGTATGAATTTTGTGCACTGGGCCTCTAGTAATAAAATAAATATAAAAATAAATAGGGGAGAAGGGAAATCTCTTCATTACATTAGAATGCCAACTAATTAATATAGACAAAATTATGGAAATTAGAAAATTACCATTTGGCAACCAAATTACTAATAATCCAGGCAAGAATTATCATGTTAATAGTAGTGGCTGAATATTTGTTGAGGAACAAGGTATTTATATCTTCCTACATACTACTTAGTTATTTTAAAGGGGAAAATAGTCACTTTACAGTGGAGGAACTGTCCTTGTCATTTTGGAAATAAACCTGAAGTATTTAGAAATTGTTTTAGTCAGTTTGGGCCACTAAAATAAAAATATCATAAACTGGATGGCTTTAACAACAGACATTGATTTTTCATAGTCCTGGAGGCTGAGAAGTCCAATTTAGTGTCTGGTAAGAGCCAGCTTCCTGGATCACAAATAGCTATCTTCTTTCTGTGTCCTCAGATGGCAGAAGGGGCAATGGAGTTATCTTGGGTCTCATTTATAAGGTCACTAATCCCACTCGTGAGGCCTCCACCCTCATGTTCTAATTACCTTTTAATACCATGACATTGAGGGTTAATATTTAACATATGAACTTGGGGGACTACAAACATTCAGTTTTTAGCAGAGATAATGGGAAATCATGTCTAAAACTTACTACCAATTGATGCAGAGATTATAAATATAACTATCTATCTATTGAGATGGGGTTGAGAATGGTAAAGCAAATGTGATAAAATATTAACAATTGGGGAACCTAGATAAGATTATATTGAAATTCTTTGTACTATTCTTCCAATATTTAAGAGTAAAATTATCTCAAAATAAAAAGTTTTAAAAAATTAAGAAAGTAAAACACTTTGACAATGGATAAATATTTTGACTCAAGCAATGTGGCAGTGAGAACCTTAGGTAAATTTCCCATGTTCAAGTTTTCTCATTTGTAAATGAACAAAACAATAATATTAACATCCTGGGTCATTAAAAGGATTAAATAAAATTTTCGGGGGGTAGAGGGTGGGTGGGTAGAGGAGGCTGGGGGAAGGTCAATGGGGAAAAAAGGAGACGTGTACTACTATTTGTAATACCTTAAACAATAAAATAAAATTTAAAAAATAAAATATTAATTATTAATAAATAAATATATAAATAAAATGAATCATATTAGATGCTCAGCACTGTGTCTGAAATGTATTAAGCACTCAACAAGTTGCAACTATTATTGTTATTGTTATATTACAGACCAAAAACAAATTTAGCATATCATCTCTCTTTTAGACCTTTCTTTGGAACTTTTGTATGTGCTCATAGGACCTTATATCTAACTTCATTTTACTACCAGTTAATACTTTGCTATCATTTTGTTTCCATGTCTGTGTTTCTCACTCCCAAGTAGCTCCCGGGAGGTAGCAAACCTCTGTTTTCTCATCTTCGCAGCCCTAATGTCTAGCATACAATAAATTGCATATACTCTGAGGAATTTTACAAAAGACAACACACTCGCATGTAGGTGCTCTATGACTATGGTTGACTAAACTATGGTAGGAAGGACACTGGGAGAGCACAGAAGGAAGTCCTATAAACCAAAATATAAGATGTTGGTTTATTTGCATCAAGCAAGTGTTTCTTATATTCTGAAAGTCCATATAAATTACTGTAATTGTGATTGAATTTGAGACTCACAGTTCATTAGGATAACCAACAATAGCTATTGACTTTGGTTTGCAAAAGAGGCAAGAAAGAAGCAAATGAATGGATGAATTGCAAGCATTGTCATTTTAAATTTGGCAGCCTAGATGTGGGGAATTATTCATCAAGACTGTTCAAGTCATCATGATCAGTTATAATTCAAGACCAGTGAGAACAAAGAGTGTTTACCTACTGCTCATGAGATGTTCCAATTCCTTACATTCTTCTTAGCCTACATGCAATAATTTGTGCCAGGTTATAAGGTGGTTTTGCAAAGCAGAGCGAATGGGTCCACTACAAAATCATTTATTTAGAATTCAGTCAAGGTACCAATTTCCATACTAACATTACTGGAATTCTTTAATTTGCCTTTCTTTTTTCTTTAATTATTGTGTTTTGCTTCTGCCCCAGATCCATAAAAGTATTACACAGTGATGCAACTGAAAAGGATTTTTTTCCCAACACATTGATATTCAGGGATGATCTTTCTTCTTCCTTAGATTATTTAAAAGAGTCTCGGTATTTGTTCAAGAATTAAACTGCCCTTCAAATACCCTTTTACATTTAGAGACATATCCGCTGAAAACATTCCCCATAATTATTATTCTGTGGTCTTTGGAAGAAATTTGTCATTCAATTTGAAGGCAGATTAAAAACAGTCAAATGTTTGTGCATCTAAATATGATAAATGTCCCTATAAATATATATTAGCTTCATTTTTCTTGACAGATTTACATAGCTGCTTGAAATTGTTTTGCCTTTCTTTTCAAAATGTACAAAGGGCCTTTATGGGAGATATTTGTAAGGATAACATTTAATGTCAGATACCAAAATTCTTTATGTATGTTTGTTAGCGTTGTTTGTTGCTTCTTATACATGCAAAATACATTGTACACACATGTATAAGAATATGGCTAGAAGGTCTGGTTACATTTTATTTTAATAAAGAGTGAAGTCAGAAGATGAAAATAATATTGAAGACTATTAAAGAGAAAATTTAAATTCTTTAAAGTAAACAGAAACAGGTAGAAAAGAATGGTAGAAATAATGTATAAATCTTTAAGGCACAAGAAATCTTGAAGTACTAGCTTGGTTGGATAATAGAGACACATGGAAATAGCCAATCACTAGATTAAGATCTTCAACTTGCAAGAGCAATCAGCACTTCAACTCCAGGGATTAAATAATCAATATGTTGGCTATATCCTTGTAGTGAATCAAATGTACTCTGAGGAATCTTACAAAAGATAAGCAAATAACATAAAACACAAATTTGTCTCACTCAGGGAATTTTTAGCTCTCATATATGTCTGCTATCTTTTAAATAAGTACTTTTAATAAAAGGAGAAAATAAAAAGCTCTAAACAATTTCTCTGTTGTATGAGTAATCACCCACAAGTCTTCAGAAAAAAAAAATCAGCAAATGAAATGACCATTAAGAAATAGAGAGCTTAGGAATTAAAATGCCTGGGCGACATGGTTTCATTCAAAATACAGTTATGTTTCCATAACCACAGCATCACCTCAAAAGGCATCATACTCCCTAGAGTGTCCTATATCTAGATTAGAGTTGAAAGCACAGGTCCTCTAGCATAGAGTGGAGTTACGGGTTTAGGAGGAACTTCAGCTGGCCCTCTAGCCCTGGAATATTGTATCATCATGCAGGTGGTTAAGATCTGGTGGGGGAATCCAAACAACATTCCTCTGCAAAGTAATTGCTACTTATACAGTCTTTCTACATTGGATAGAAGCCTAAATTTCTTTCCAGTTGAAAGCAGACCTTACTATATTTGAAAGTTGAAAGTTGACCTAAGGAATTAATGAGTAACTCTACATAAAGATCATCCTCTGATCCTTGAAAGCCCAAGATCATCCCAACACCACTGTTATTTTGAGAAATGTATGGGAACAGAAGCATGATCTATGTACAATGTTCAGTCTGCAAAGATTAAAAAAAATATATAACTAAACTCAAAGTGCTTCTGAGAAGCATGGCATTCTCTTTGAGTGTTCTTTCATTTATTTCGCACAGTAGCTAATTTTCCTGAGCCATAATGTCTATTAGACTTTCTATTCACTCTCAAGTGTGAATTTCTTAGCTCAGAATTCAGCTTACACATCATAAACACAGACACACACAGGAGTAGAATAAAGAAATGCAAAGTCACTATAAGGCACAGAATACAGTTTCATGATTGGAAAAAAAAAAGGTTGTTTCAAAGAAAGAAGAAATATAAAGAAAAGAGGGCATCAATCAGAGGTGTTTCATTAATTCTTTTTCTCCTCAATCATTATTGAGATTTTCTTTGAGCCTCAGGGTATGCTCGGCAGGCACAGAGGCTACAAGAAGAAAAAAGATTGCGTGTGAAGCCTGCACTATTCAAGCCTTTTCAAATGCTGAACAACTGACAGAGTGCCCTGGCAAGCATACACTCTTGCCCATCTGGCAGGTATATCCTTGTTATGGACCATCTGAGACTGATGTAGGAAATCTTCGAATCACATCTTTCCTCCTTTCTCTGATTTCTTGAAGACTGATAAGGGAAATTTGCTTTCCCATGTAATATGACAATAGGGAGAAAATGCATTTGCTCTATGACTGCAGTCAAGTAGCCACTAGAGGAAGGCTGGGCAGTGATGTTTCACATTGAAGTCTAATAAATTGTTATTTCGTTTATAGACTCCAGTCTCTAAAAAAAAACCAACCCCACTTTTATTGATTTCAGAGAGGAAGGGAGAGGGGGAGAGAGAGAGAGAGAGAGAGAGAGAGAGAGAGAGAGAGAGAGAGAACATCAGTGATACCCTATACTGGGGATGGAGCCCACAACCCGAGTATGTGCCTTGACTGGGAATCAAACCATCTTCTGGTTCATAGGCTGATACTCAACCACTGAGTTGTGCTGGCTGGACTAGACTCCAGTCTTAATGTAATATCTTGGTGAGCAAGTGTCACCAAATGTTCTAGAGGCATACCTTGTTTTATTAGACTTTGTTTTATTCTGCTTCATAGGTGTTGTGGTTTTTGTTGTTTGTTTTTTCCCTTTTTTGTATTTTGTAAATAAGTCAGTCAGGAAAGATAAATACTGTAGTTTCACTTAATATGAATCTAAAAAATGAAACAAACAAAACAAAGACTCATAGAAACAGAGAGCAAAGGGATGGTTGCCAGAGGGAAGGGAGATGGGGATGAGTGAAAAAGGTGAAGGGGAATATAGTCTATAATATGGTGATAGGTTTGCACAGTGATGGGTGATTACTAGAATTAAAGGAATGATCACACTGTAAGGCATAAAACCACTGAATCACTATATTTAACACCTAAACTAATATAATGTGTATACCAATTATATGTAAGTAATTTTTATATTAAAATTTTAAGTCTATATATGAAAAAAATAGTGAAAATGAGAACTTTGAATCAATTTTATAAAGAATTAGCATTCTTGCCCTGGCTGGCTTGGCTCAGTGGATAAAGCGTCAGCCTGCGGACTGAAGAGTCCCAGGTTCGATTCTGGCCAAGGGCACATGCCTGGGTTGTTGGATTGATCCCCAGTGGGGGGTGTGCAGGAGGCAGCCAATCAATGATTCTCATCATTGATGTTTCTATCTCTCTCTCCTTCTCACTTTCTCTCTGAAGTCAATAAAGAAATATTTTTTAAAAAAATAATTAGCATTCTCTATTCGAAAACTTTGTGCTCTTGTGTACACACACTGGTCATTTGCATAAGACTAAGGCAGGACAGTGGTTAAAAGTGTGGGCTCTGTAGCTGGATAACCTGGTTCAAATCCTGGGTCCTCTACTTGCTTCTCCTGCCTCAGTTTCCTCATGTGCAAGATGGAGATAATAATGGTAACTTCTTCACTCAGTTGTGAGAATTCAATAAATTATATGCAAAGATATGGAAAAGTGCCTGGCATTTAAATGTCTTATTGCTACACAGTACTATTTTGGGGTTATGAACAAATGTGACTTATGAATAGCCTTTCAGAAATTAATCTGCTCATAAGCAGAAGAGCAGAAGTCACCACCACTCCCAGCTTCAGTGCATGCTCATGCCAGGGGCAGCATGCTATAATGCAAATGGCCAACTCTACAGTCAACTCTACCCTTCATTAGTTGTATAAATAAGCTGTGCACATATTAAAAATATTCTCATCTATATAAGGAAATAATAACACCTATTTCAAAGAGCTGGAGAGAGGGTACTTGGCACAAAGCAGGCCATTTCAAATATAAAATACATCTTAGAAAATAGGCTTGTCATTTATGGAACAGAGCTGGAAACAGCTGTTATAATGATCAACTAAGTAAAATATCGCTTCGACCAGCACTCGTAAGCTCTGGCTAGGAGACACATCACTCTGTAAGCACTCAGTTTTGTCTGCATCCTTTTAAAAATGTGAAATCTAAATCTAAACAAACCACAAGATTTCTAGTATGGCTATTCAGTGGGATTATAATCCCCACCTTTTAGGACATCTTACTTTTACAATTGCAGCCAAAGATTTAACAATAATAATAATAATAATAATAATCACATTATACAATGCTAGAGAGTACCAAGCTTAGGCCATCAAAACCCTGAACTTTGTGTTGTCTTTTTAAAACATGAATTAAAGTGTATTTATATCTTTCCCAAATAGTTTGGTCAAACTGTATATTGGAAGTTACATTTATCCCTAATAAACTCCATCTGATTATTTTAGTCCAATAATTTTATAACCCTTGATTCTGTAATCCTATATATTCTTAGGTGTTTTTCCAAGTTGTTGATAAAGATCCAATAGGACAGAGCTGAGGACTGCCTTTAGAATACTAGAAGAATTTAGGCTGACACCAATCAATTAATCTACACTCTGGGTAGAGTTGCCTGAGCCAATTCAATTTCATCTATGCAGATCACCAACATGCTAATATATCTACTTCCTCCTTGTCCACAGGTAGAGTTCAAGAGAGATGTGGTCAAGCTATCTTCTGAATTAAATATATACCTGGTATGATAGTGCTATAGACTCCCCCAAATTTATATATTGAAACCTAATCCCAAATATAGTGTTTCGAGGAGGGGCTTTTAAGAAGTGATTAGGTTATAAATTAGGTATTTTATAATGGGACTAGCGCCCTTATAAAAGTGACCCCAGAGAACGCCCCCCTTACCCCTTCTGCCAGGTGATGTTACAGTGATACCTGGAAAAACTAGGAAGCAGGCTTTAACGAGATACTGAATCTGCTGGAGCCTTGATCTCAGACTTTCCAGCCTCCACAATTGTGAGAAATAAATGTCTGTTGTTTATAAGCCACCCAGTCTATGGTATTCTGTTATAGCGGCCTGAATGGACCAAGACAGCCAGTCTACCAATCCAGTAAGCCTCTAAAAGGAAGTTTAGTTTGGCAGGATAAAAACTCCTCCCCAAAAGCAAAACCCTTGCTTAGCAGAAGGTGGGAACAGCCTGACCTGCAAAGGAGAGCAAGCTTGTCATGCAGGTGGGCCAACTGCCCCTGAGAGGTAGTACTAGGATCACAGAGGCTCAAGTGAACAGATAAACTCCCTAGGAAAGAAAACACTGCCAGGTGTCATTGTCTTGAATCCCCTGGCCAAACCAAGAGCCCCCTTCAAGATAAAATGAAAAATGAGTTGCTGGTTTTTACCTGAAGGAGTTAACATTAAAAGAAGAAAGATTTTAGAATTATGATTCTTCAACCATGGAAGTTCAGGAAGTAAGATTTCTCCATAAACTCAACTCAGTGAAGTATCACTCATTGATATGCATGCCCTCCTGATTATAAGCCTGTTGGTAATCTACCTTGCACTGTTGGGGGAAAACAAGCAACACGAGCATTAGGGTGAGACAAGCAGCAAATAGGGTACAGAACAGTTATGGATAATAGCCTGTGAGAAAATCTGATAGAGTACTCAATTAGGTGCTGTGTTTTTTACAAACTGAAGTCAAGACCCTCCACCAGCAAGATTGGCTCACTTTATTGTGATACTTGTTCTATTGCAGTGGTCTGGAACTGGACCCCCGACATGTCTCTGAAGTATACATGTATTTAAAGGCCTCTATATAATGGAGTTTCTTCATCTTCAATGTTGAGGACCACAACATAGAGATGGCTCTGTTTTATTAACATCTTGCTTCATGCCTTCCATTCACATTTTTGCACACAACACTATGTCATTTCTAATTTCTGGACAATCTTTTTTTCTTTAAATATATTTTATTGATTTTTTACAGAGAGGAAGGGAGAGAAATAGAGAGTTAGAAACATCGATGAGAGAGAAACATCGATCAGCTGCCTCCTGCACATCTCCCACTGGGGATATGCCTGCAACCCAGGCACATGCCCTTGACCGGAATCAAACCTGGGACCCTTCAGTCCGCAGGCCGACGCTCTATCCACTGAGCCAAACCGGTTTCAGCTCTGGACAATCTTTATCCTTGCCTCTTTCTTTTTTTTTTAATCCTTGCCTCTTTCTTTTTTAAAAAAATCCTAATTCAATATGTGTTTTTATTGATTTTAAAGAGAGAGAGAGAGAGAGAGAGAGAGAAGCATTGATGTGAGAGAAACATTGTTTGGTTGCCCCCATAGGCACCTTGACCTGGTATTGAACTTGAAACCTAGGTATGTGCCCTCACTGGGAATCAAACCAATAACCTTTTGGTGTATGGGACGATGCTCCAGCCAACTTAGCTACCTGGCCAAGGCTTTCCTTGTTTCCTGTTGGTGCAATAACATGGAATGGCATGCGTTTTTGCTATCTTTTTTTAAATCTGATATTCTAACTAAACAAGCTTATTTCTGCCTCAGAGTCTTAGTGTTTATTAGTTTTCTTAGAATGTTTTGGTGCTACTCATCATTCAGGTCTCGGCCCAGTGCAACTTCTTAGAGAGGCCTTCCCAGACCATCCAATCTAAGAAAGTTGCACATCTGTCATGAATCTCTATTGTATTAATCTTATTTCTTTTTATATACTCACTTTATGCTCCTCCCACTATAATGTAAGTATCCTGGGGGCAGGGGCCATTTGACCACCACTCACTTCCCAAGACCTAGAACATAGCATAGGAGTATGAAGCATAGGAGCTTAATAAACATTTGTTTCTATGAATGAATGAATGAATGAATGAATGAATGAATGAATGAATAAATATGGCTCACAGATTTGAGATGGGACTCTATGTGACATCTTAAAGCAAGTTACTTAAGGGAATAACTTTTTGAACCTGTTTCCCCATCTGTAAAATGGAGATGCTGTCTCCTTCAGAGAGGACTAATGGAAAGGATGCCTGTGAAAGTGTTTTGTACAAGATATTAATTTTTTACAAGATATTCTGCAAAGAAAGCTATTTTAAAACTAATCTAATTAGTAACTAACATTATTTTGCATTTTTTATACTACACACTTTATTTTTTTTTATACTGCACACTTTAAATGTCTGGGCTCTAGTGTCATACACCTTGCTTTGTAATTCATTTTTGATAAAACCAATATTCCCACTTCAATAGAAGTAAGCCTAGAACATTGACTTTCTTTTCATCATTGCTTCATTTTTGTATCTCTTCATACTGAGGAAGACACAATAGTACAACTTTTTTCCTCAAATATTTACTGTATAGTGGGGCCTTGACTTAGGAGTTTAATTCCTTCCATGACGGAGCTTGTAACTCAAATTACTCGTATGTCAAATCAATTTTCACCATTACAATGACACGTGATGCTGGGCTGATGTTGTGGCGTTCACTGTGATGTTCGCTGCACCAACTAGCGGTGGGGTATCTGAAGCTGGCTCGTAACCCGAATTTTAGCTCGCAACTCAAAGCAAAAAATTGGCTGAGAGACAGCTTGTATCTCGAAAAACTCGTTAGTCAGGACACTCGTAAGTCAAGGTCCCACTGTAGTAATAAAAATAGCTACAATTAACTAATCTGCTTTGTGCATTGCAGAGTGGTAAGCATATTACATATTATTTTATCTAATTCTATCTGATAAATTTTATGACATTCATCATATTTAAGTGTATATCATGATTATCATTATAGATGATAAAGTTGAAATTCAAAGGGACATGCTGATGGTCACACAATTAGTGAGTAGAAGAGAAGAGATTTGAAGCCAACCCTCTGACTCCAGTGTCTTTGTTCTTAACTACTGTAAAATTAGCTTATTTGGAACTTTCTGGGCCTTGGAGGTGCAAAGATCAATAATAGACAGTCTTTGTCCTTGAGAAGCATGAAACCCACTGTCAGGTGCAGAAATGAACATAAGCAATTAACACATATGCGATGAGTACGTGTATACAACTACTCTGGCAGGGGATGAATAACTGCATAGGAAAGTTTTGGCAAAGCTTTAAAGAGTAGTAGAAGCTTTTATATATAAATGGATGAGGGCAGAGGAGATTTCTAAATCACTGGAAGAGTGTATGCAAAGCTTAGAACTATGGGAAAGCACAGTGTGCTGAGAAAAGCTTGAGTTTATATGAAGCTGAAATCTAGAGTAAATTTGTGTAAGGGTTGGAGAGTGAAATGTGGCAAAATGAGGAGAAAGAGAGATGAAACTGAGAATAAAGTTTTGGCATAGATAGTTAAGGCATTTGGACATTAGTCAATTTTACTTTGGAGAGGAATATCATCAGATCTGCTTTTCAGAAGGTCATTCTAGTCCTGACCTCTCTCATACTTATTTGAATGGTAAAAGCACACAGCTTTAGTTGTAATGTCACCATTAATCAAAATGCAAAACCAGCTACTCTCCAAAAGTGTGTTTCGTCATTGTTTGCAGACCCTACTGACCCAAACTAACCTATTATCTTTTTCTTCCTCTGGAATCCCTCAACAATAGATAATTGTTTATTAGGAAAGAGAAAAACAGGCCCCTCACATTAAAAGACAGGAGTGTTCCTTTGAACAACTATTCCATTTAAATATTCAATTACATTTGCATGTATGTATTTGGGATTTCCCTTGCTTTATCCCTATGCCCTCCTATCTTAGCTACTTGTAGATAAATGTGGTTTTGGATTTCTTTAACAACTTCTGAAAAGACTTTGTTTTCATTTACAAAGAACTACCCCTCCTCCATCAACCTAAATTTATCCCAAATAATTACTTTTTAAGTTTTTCTTAACCTGGTACGTACAATAGGTTGCAAACATCAGGCCTGAACCCTTCTGCTTATCTATATATCTATTTATATACCTGGAAGGCACTCCATGTCCCTGATTAGATGCTCACTAGTCAAGAATGGAGGACATGGCTTAAGAGAACCAAGATGGTGGCATAGGTTAATGCCTGTACTCACTGCCTCCCACAACCACCTCAAAATCATAACTAAAATACAGAACAACTATCATTCATAACTGCCTGAAAACTGGCTGAATGGAAGTCCTACAACTAGAGAAGTAAAGAAGAAAGCACATTGAGACTGGTGGGAGGGGCAGAGGCATGGGACAGGCTGGTCCAACAACCACATATGGTGTTTTTTTTAATGGGGAGGGATATCTCTGCTGCAGAGCCCTCCCAGAGCGCTCATATGACTGTCAACTGATTTCTCAGCAGAAACTTTGCAGGCCAGAAGGAAGTGGCAAGAAATATTTGAAGTGATGAATAGCAAGGACCTACAACCAAGATTATTCTACCCAGCAAAGTTATCATTTAGAATTGAAGGGTAGATAAAGAGCTTCACAGACAAAAAAAAGCTAAAGGAGTTCATCACCACCAAACCAGTATTACATGAAATGTTGAAGAATCTTCTTAATAATAATAATAATAAGAAGAAGAAGAAGAAGAAGAAGAAGAAGAAGAAGAAGAAGAAAAGAAAGAAGAAGGCAATAAATACATATCTATTAACAATTGAATCTAAAAATCAAAATAAATGAACAAGGAATCTAATGAGCAAGATAAACTGATGAATAAAATAGAACCAGAGGCATGGAAACATGGAATAGACTGAGGAATCTCATAGGGAAAATGTGGGGAGCAGGAAGAGATTAACCAAATAACTTGTATTCATATATGCATTACTTATGGACACAGACAATAGGGAGGTGAAGGCCTGGGGTGGGGCAGGAACTGGGTGGAGTGGGGCAATGGGGCGGGAGGAAAGTGGGGCATCTGTAATACTCTCAACAATAAAGATATTTAAAAGAAAAGAAAGGACATTACAACTGTGTTCTTGGTTAACACTGAGATTTGTGCTCAGGAAGCTTATGTTTTTTGCCTCCCTCTGTGCCTTCAGTCATCATGTCTAAGTTATTTTCCAATTCTTGTTACTGTCTGCTACCTATACTAAATGAATATTAATAGTGTTTACAAAAACCTTCATAGCCATCTAAGCTTTCAGCCTAGTATGATAATTTTCTTTGGAAATATTTTTCTCTTTCAGACTTATGTTTTCCCCTGTCATTGTTCTGCCCTTGTCTCTGAAAATGTAGCATCTTTTTTGAGCATGTTCAAAGTCAATGAAGTCTTTTTATTGGTTAGATGTGGTCACAATAGGCATGGGTGGATCTCTTGGCATCAAGGTCTTCAACAAGGATCCCAAGAAACATTTTAGAAATGAATAGTTTCTTGGCTGAGAAATTAAAGCAAAGCAACACAAAACCTACCAGCTAAACTGCTTTGAGAAAAGGCTAGCTATGTTTTCCCTTGAGAAAACTCTTGATCAGTACCCTAGATGTCCCAGATGATTAAGTGATTTTCTAGGTAAACTTATATATTACAAATCACTACCTGACCTGAAATCAACGACCCAGTACCTCTCACAAACTTGAACTAACAATTCTTTTTTATATACACGCACCTGCAAAAGTTTACTTCATACTGAAGGATGCATCCATGGGAATTATTGTTTCTGATGTGGGAGGGGAAATTATAGCTGTGCACAATGTAGTCATTGGGACTTAAGCCAAGTACATGCTAGAAAGCCTCAACTGTTGATTGATAGCAAGTACATCAGCTTGTTTAAAATACCATGGGGTTCTCCAGTCATTTCATTTCCTAATTGTGAACAATTATTTGCATTTAATTTAGATCTCATCTTGCTGCCTGGAAGTCAGATGGCTACACCACCAGAGCCAGAGGAAGTAATTACATAATCTCCAATATCTTTCCATCAATTAATTTATTTGGATGAGTTTAAATGGTAACATAAGGAAGTACTTGATAGTGTTAGCTACAGGCAGGCAAAGGGAGGTGACTGTAAAATGAGTCATCTACATTCTTTAGCTCAGCCTTATGATTAGCTCATGCTTATTAAAGCAACACTGCAATCTTGAACATGCTTTTCAATAAAGATTAATGGAAGTTCTAGTAAAGGTTGGGAATGTATTGAACATTTTTTTCCTGATAATTCACCAATGTTCTTATTCAGTTTATTTAATTATAACCTGAAAGTCACAAGTTAGGGATAATAATAATAACTCCTTTGAAAGTTTTACATATAAAATGAGATTATATGTGAAAATCATTTCAGTTATTGGCCAATGACTATAATTGCTCAGTGCTTGAAAGTCATTGTTTTTGTTATTATCAATGCCAACTTATTTCTAGAAAAATACAAGGCAACAACTTCATGAGATAAAATATCTGATAGCAAAAGCCTTTTACTAGCAATGGGTTAGGAAAAGGGAAAGAGTTATTCTCTCTCATTCTTTCAAAAGGTAAGAGGAAGAACAGAGGCCCAAGTGACTAATATTGGTTTTAATGTTATTGTACATTTCATGAAATTGTGGTTCTAAGACTTTTTTTTTTTTTTTTGGTTCTCAGACTTTTGATGCCTGTAGCCTGCTTTGTTGAAATAAAAGAACATACAGCCTGACTGGTGTGGTTAAGTGGTTAAGTTTTGACCTGTGAACCTGGATGATGTGGTTCCATTCCCAGTCGGGGCACATGCCTGGGTTGTGGGTTCGATCCCCAGTGTGGGGTGTGAAAGAGGCAACTGAAAGATGTTTCTCTCCCATCATTGATGTCTCTCTCTCTCTCTCTCTCTCTCTCTCTCTCTCTCTCTCTCTCTCTCTCCTCCTCCTCCTCCTCCTCCTCCTCCTCCTCCTCCTCCTCCTCCTCCTCTCCCTTCCACTTTGAAACAAATGAGAAAATATTTTTGAAAAAGAACATACAGATATCTGGTCAACCTACTGTCAAATACCAACACCAAATAAACCAACTGGGAAACTGGAGATTTGAGCAGGGCTGATAAGAAAGGGAGAAAACTAATATCTTGTGTGCAACTGTGCTTGGACCAGAGACAGATACTTGACATAAATCCATAGGCAGGTTTTGCAATTCATCTCAATTGCTGCTATTAAGTGCAGCATCCATTTTTCTTAGTCAGCTACACTACTAACTCTTACACTTGTGTACTAAGGTGGGTAAGAAGGATGAGGGGCAGGGTTGGGAATAGGATAAAGGTAACAAATGGTAGCAAAGCCAGGCTATCATAGGATATATTTTCTGATGTTTCCTGCCCCTCCTTTCTCCTTTCACTCATGCCTGCAGGTGGTCTTCCTACAGTCATCCTGAGATGATGGAAATAAACTGCATTGCTTATCAGCGCCATGTGAGCAGCAGTGCAGTAGCTGTCCAGAACTTTCAGGCTGTACTTGTGAGTTTCTAGTCACAAAGTAATTCAGATTAAAGGGACTTCCTCTTTTATCTCTTCTCTCCATTCTCCCTCTGCTGACAGGAAACTTCAACCTGATACCACAGACATATTATCTCATCTGCTTTTCAAAAAGAAAACCTTTATAGCTTACTGAGGATTATGAGGCAACCATATTAATTCCATCCTTCTTAAGTGGTTTATCTGTATTGACATAGGATGTGAGTGGGGGTGGATTCTTCCATGTACACCCATTCATTTACAGTGAGTGAGAACTGAGAGGTAGGAGAAAATATATGTGTTTGTGTGGGTATGTATAAGAGGCAATGGCCTCTAAATGCATCCCAAGGATAAGTACAAAATGAATGTTTTAGGATTATCTATTGTTTTGAGTTATCAATCATTCTCTTGCCCTCTAGTAAGAAAAATATTACAGATTGGCTATCTTTCCTTAAGCCCGTTTTAATGTAGAATGTCCTTAATCCATTACCCACAGTACTTCTTCATGGAAATTATAAATAGTTGAGCATACACCTTTTAAAAAATATTCTTCCTATATGCGTCCCTCCCATTCTAGTTGTAACTTGTCCTTCTGCTTTTATTTCTGCTTTCTCTTTCCCTTTCCCCATTCCATTTTACTTCTCTTATTTTATGCTGCTTCTTTTCACTGTACTAGTATTATATTATCCAAAAAGGCTCCTTTTATCTCATATAGGCTATATAGTCCTGTCTTTTATTAATGCATAGAAAGTAATATTTTCTAAACAAAAATTTCTACACTCAGAAGGCATGATGAAAGTAGTTTGCTTCTAAACTAATAAAGAGAAATGCTTAACATGTTTTGAAGTGCAAATGATGAGTTTCAGAATCTGAGGATGCTTATCTGGACTGCTTCATCTTTTGAAATTCATCAATGTCTAATAAATATGTTAACTGCAAATTCTATTAAGTGACAATCACATATAAAGCTCTACATGGAATTTGAAATAACTAAACAGACACAATACTTCAACACTCATCTTCAGGCATTTCAAATTCTCACCTGTAAAGTGGCACAGGCTTTCAAATTCAACACAGACACAGCAACTCAACATATCTTTGAGTTGCCAGGAGCTCTGAATGATTCCAAGAGCTGTTTAATGTACACCATAAAGCCTTTTCTCAGACTATTCTCCATCTTCTCTATTTAGAGTTTGCTTTCCTGGCAGGGACAATAATGAGGCATCCATAGTCAAGTAGCCATAGTGAGGGTACTTCCTGTCTTGTACTGCTTCAGTAAGCCCACTCTCTGGCAGAAAAGGAGTAATGAAAATGTGGTAGGGAAGCACTGAAATCTTTTTAACCACTGCCTCCAGTTACAATTGCTTTCTATTAAACCAACTTGTTGAGTTAATTACAATTGTCGCTAGCATGGAATTTGGAGAAATAAGGAACTGAGTTCAAGTCATGACTCTGGAACTCACTTACCCTAAAAACTTAAGTTTTTATATCTTGAGTTCCTCCTAGGTATATGGTGATGGTTAAATATTGCCTTTTCCATAGGTTTGCTATGAGAAAACCAGTAAATATTGCTTATAAGTTATTTGGAACATTGCCAGGCAAACAGTAAGGGCTTGATCAATGGTATTTGTGATTCTTTTAATACAGTTTTATCTCATTCTCTCTCTCTCTCTCTCTCTCTCTCTCTCTCTCTCTCTCTCTCTCTCTCTTTTACCATTTTTGGATAAGATTTATTGAGATATAATAGCATAGTATACAATTTAATATATTCACAGAATTATGCAATCATCACATAAAACATTTTTAGAACATTTTCACGATCCTCCCCCCAAAAAACCTGTACCTTTTAGCAGTTATACTCCCATTCCTCCTAAATCTCCTAGCCCTAGGTAACTACAAGTCTACTTTATGTCTCTAAAGATTTTTTTTTTATTGTGGACATTTGATAAAAATGGAATCATAATATGTGGGCTTTTGTGACTAGATTCTTTCACTTAGAATAATTTTAAAGATGCATCTTTATTCTTGAAGGTATTACAGATGTCCCTCCTTTCCCCCTTGACCGCTTCTATTTTCTTCTAACCGTACAAAAACTGCTGGTCTTCTGTGAAAATACAATTAAACAGACGGAAAAAAGCTTCAAATAATGTCCTGCAGTTCCTGATATTGCACTCTATAACATTTATTGATTATGGTAATGGTCAGAATAGGTGAGGTTATGCTGCTGTAACAAACAACTCTAAAACTGAAGTGTCTTACTAGGAAATTGTTTATTTCTCAGTTATTTCATAGCCCCGTATCAGTTGGAAAATTGACTCTCCTTGAAAGATCTCTTTTTAGGGTAACTCTTGGATCTAGATTCCTTTCAACTTATAATATAGCCATCTCTGAGGATGCCCATTAAAAGTATGTATAGTAAGGCCTTGAAGAGGGGTACATCATATCTTCCCACTTTCTACGTGCCAGAATCAGTCACATAGCATCCAGATAACATTGAACCAGAGAAAGAAGTAGGATGTGTGGCTTGTAGGCAGCCTATGACGCTACGATGATCATAATGAGGGAACGATGACAGTATGTTAAGGACTTTTTGTTATTGCTAGGTTAACATGATGCAAATATTAGGCTGTTTTCTCATCTGGACACAATATGAAGTTGTCATATAGAGCAAAGTATTTTGACTTGACTTTCAGAATTGAGATATGAACACATTTGTGAACTTTTATTTACCTATCAATTGTACATGCTTTTAAATCAGTTTTAGATTTTTTTGCTTTTGCCCCTTTTTCATTCATGTTAGTCTGTGAAAACTCCTCAGTAAAGTGAGCATGTGGCATTTGTTTCCCATCAATGTAATTAATTGGAATAAGAGATGTGTAAGAGAAGAAGCAGATAACTACATCTACACACATTAACATGGATGCATCTCAAATATATACATCTGAGCAGAAGAACCAAAGTGGCAAAACAAAACAAAAAAACAAAAAACAAACCCATGTATGCTTTCATGTTAAAACCTGGAAAAATAAATATATTGCTTCAGTAAAGTTATGTGATTTATAAAACTACACAGAGAAATAAAGGAATTAAAAATTCCAATTTTGGTATAGTGGATACCTTTGGGAAGGAGTTAAAGTAGGCAATTCAGGAAAAGAAACTTGGATTCCAGCTATGTTTAATTTTTATACTTGGGTGGCAAATGAGTACACAGATATTCATTTTATTATAACTCTTTAAGACAAACAGATATGTTTTATATACTATTTTCTTTACATATTTAACACAACAATTAAAAGGAAAAATTTGAGCTAAAAGAAAGCTAATAAATTTGTACACTGGTACTTTGTTTTTTACCAAATTATATAATTTTTCAAGTTTATATTTGGATAGGAAGTACTAGATGTACCAGTTATATGTAGTTCAAGATTATACTTGAATTTTAGATCATTTATTTAATATCTGATGCCTAACTTCAAATTCAAAATAAGGTAGTGAATCCCTAATACCCTGTTTATTAAGTCTGATTTAAATTCCACCATGCTCCATTTATCTTTTGTTGTATAATAGATAACCCCAAAAACTTAGTGGCTTCAAATAGCACATTGTGTTATCTCTCATGATTTCTGTGGATTGAGAGTCTAGGAAGTGAGTGCCTGATACATTTGGATCACTATCTCTCATTTAGTTGCACTTCAATGACAACTAAAGCTGGGACATGTAGGGGCTGGCTGGCTGGTATCTCTCCCTCCATGTAGTATCAGGGTTTCCTTATAGCTCTCCCCACTGTGCTAGTTTGGGCTTCCTAACAGAATAGTGGGTTTAGGGCAGTCGGACTGCTTACACAGTAACTAGGCTCCCGTGTGGGTTTTCTACTGAACAATACTAGAGCAAATTGCTTTTTATGTCGTCAGCTGGGAAGTCAGGTAGTGCCACTTATGTTTTACTAGAGGCCCGATGCACGAATATTCATGCAAGGATAGGCCTTTCTTCCCCTGGCTGCCAGCACCACCTTCGCTCCTGCCCAGAGCTGCCTTTCCACCTTCCCACACTGCCCAGAGATTCTGAGTGGCTGGGGCAGTGCAGAATGCCTGCGTCGTCGCCATAACTCCTGATAGGCTGGTGGGCATCGGGAAGGGGCTGTCAATTTACATTTTCTCTTTTATTAGTGTAGATTGACTACAGGTGTAACACAGGCTCTCTAAGAGTCCAAGGGATAGAACAAAAATTAGACCCCATCTTTTGATGAGAGAGTGACATGTGGACAGGAAATATCAGGAAATATTGCTGCAACCCTGTTGAAAAATATAATCTGCAACACATGAGCAATTGAAGTGGTGACTATAACTTATTCAATGTGGTATTCTATTTTAGACTAAAAGGGGGATATTATTAACAATTACATAGAAATAACAGGTGCAAATCTGGATTGTACTGGGCATGCTATGACATATGGTAACCAAGCTGAAGAATTGGATTGGGCATTCCTACCTGAAGATATTATTTAAAATACATCACCTTTAGGATGTGCTTCATCAGAACACATGGCCTTTATCTCACAGAGACAAAATGCACAGACATCAGAAGATTGGGGGGAAAAAAGAATAATCAGAATGCAAAAATGCTTTGCAATTGCTCTGTGTTCTCTCTCTCATTTTATCATGGCTAGGTCACCCTTCCCTCCCACAGAGAGGCAGATATTTAAAATTGAAAGTTGAGAATATTATCAGTGACACACACAACAGAAATTTCCATGTTTTTGAAAAAATAGGCACTCTGCAGAGATTCTTTTTGTTATTAATAATCCTACTCTTGCCAAAACCGGTTTGGCTCAGTGGATAGAGCGTCGGCTTGCGGACTGAAGGGTCCCAGGTTCGATTCCGGTCAAGGGCATGTACCTGGGTTGTGGGCACATCCCCAGTAGGAGATGTGCAGGAGGCAGCTGATCGATGTTTCTCTCTCATCGATGTTTCTAACTCTCTATCTCTCTCCCTTCCTCTCTGTAAAAAATCAATAAAATATATTTAAAAAAAATAATCCTACTCTTATTGGAGCTTTAACCCAGTGTTTCCCATATTGTGTTCCATGGAACACTACTAAAACTAGGTAGCTGACAGAAAATATTTCCCATGGTGAAAGCAGTTTGAAATCCCTAAAATTGTATCTTCCTCTTATTATTCAAAATTCATAGTATTAAAAAAGGGGGAAATCTGTAATACTTTCAACAATAAATATTTAATTTTTTTAAAAAAATAGCTTGACCAAGAGTTTCCCAACAATTTTAACACCAAAGAGCTCCATACACCCCTACATTAAAACAGTTAACAAAGCACAACACAGCAATACCTACTATGTATGTATGTATGTATGTATGTATGTATGTATGTATGTATGTATTTATGTTAATCCTCACCAGAGGATATTTTTCCAATGATTTTTAGGGAAAGTGAAAGAGAGAGGGAAAGACAGAGAGAAACACATCATTGGTTGCTTCCTGCATGAGCCCCAACTAGGAACCTGGCTGTGGAGGAGCCTGCAACCAAGGTAAGTGCCCTTGACTGGAATTGAAACTGGGATCCTTTGGTCCACAGACCAACACTCTATCCACTGAGCCAAACTGGCTAGGGCTCTACTAGCTACACTAATAAAAGAGAAACACACAAATTGGTGACACTCTGCTACACCCACAAGCCACGCCCACCAGTCAATCAGGAGCAAGTATGCAAATTAACCCAATCAAGATGGCAGAGGCCATGGAGCGAGCAGAAGGCTTGGGTTGCCCCTGGCAATGGAGGAAGCCAAGCTTCCCACCGGCCCTGGCCAGCCCTGGCCTCTGCTCAAGGCTACAAAGTTTCAAGTATAGAATATAAATAAATCCCAGATACCTGCTTCCCTCCTCTCAAGGAGGTGCTGAAAAAAAAGAAAAGAAAGAAAGGAGGGGCTGGGAGCTTGGGTCACTGGGGGCAATGGCCAGACTGCAAACAGCCATCAGCCCCTCACCTAGGCTGGCCAGGCATCTCAGCAGGGACCCCCACCCTGAAGGGGCTGTGGCCAGTCTGAAAACAGCCCTCAGCCCCTCACCCAGGTTGGCCACACCCTCATGGGGTGAGGGTCCCCACTGGGGGGCTTAGCCAGCCTGCAAACAGCCATAAGCCCCTCACCCATGCTGGCAAGGCACCTCAGCGGGGACCCCGACCCTGAAGGGGGTATGGCCAGCCTGCAAACAGCCATCAGCCCCTCACCCAGGCTGGCCACACACCCCCAGCGGGATCCCTCACCCCATGGGGGTATGGCTGGCCTGAAAACCACCACAGGCCCCTCACCCAGGCCACCCCATGCCCCAAGGGAACCCCCACCCTAATCCAGGACACCTTTCAGGGCAAACCAGCCGGCCCCCAACCATGCACCAGGCCTCTATCTATACTAATAAAAGGGTAATATGCTAATTAGACTGGGAGACTTTCTGGACATTCTTCTGGACAAAGCCATGGTAGTGGGGTCAAGGTAGAGGTGGTTAGAGGCCAAGAGGGGAGGGCAGTTGCAGGTGATCAGACTGGTGGGGGGCAGGGCCATTGGGGGTAAGCAGACCAGCAGGGGGTCCAGTTGGGACCAAGCAGGCCATCAGTGGGGGTCAGTTGGAGGTGATCAGGACAGCAGGGGGGGGCAGTTTGGAGTGAGCAGGCCAGCAGGGGGGCAGTTGGGGGCGAGCAGGCCAGTAGGGAAGGAAGGTGGGGGTGAGCAGGCCAGTAGAGAGGGAAGGTGGGGGTAAGCAGGCCAGCAGGGGGGCAGTTGGGGGTGAGCAGGTTGGCAGGGGAGGCAGTTGGGGCCAAGCACACTGGCATTGGGGAGCAGTTGGGGGTTATAAGGCTGGCAGGGGGGCCATTTGGGGGCAAGCAGGCTGGCAGGCAGAGTGGTTAGGGGCAATCAGGCGGGCAGGCAGGCAGGCAGGCAGGCAGGTGAGCGGTTAGGAGCCAGCAGTCCTGGATTGTGAGAGGGATGTCCAACTGCCAGCTTAGGCCCGATCCTTGTAAATCGGCAGTAGGGCATCCTTTGAGGGGTCCCAGATTGGAGAGGGTGCAGGCCAAGCTGAGGAATACCCCCTCCCCCATGCACGAATTTCGTGCACCAGGCCACTAGGGCTCTACTATGTATTTAATAAAGCTCTTGAACAACAACAAAAATTCTCAGTAGTCCTACAATACGAAACTTTGTCCTTGGTCTAATTTAGTATTTCCAGAATTCATTTGACCACAGAAGTAGTTTTTCTTCTCTTGAACATCAACAATTAACAGTTGTAGGATTAGTATTCTGTGAAACATACTTTGGGGAACATTGGTTTAACCTAAGCCATAACATGAGTCATTTCAACATTTATCAAGAAACTTGAAATAATCAAATACAATTAAATCAAACACTTTAAAGATAGAAGAACTAAGAAGGCATTTGAACTCTTTTGCTAACAGATTGGTTAAGTGTTTAAAAAGGTTTGTTGCTTCCAAGTATAGGGCTTAGATTAATAAATTTGCCCTGGGCTAATTTTTAATGATCATCATCATCAAATAAAACTTACATACTTATTAGCACCAAATACTAATGAGGATACAGATTAATGTTATTCACATTCCATGATGCAATGTAGAAAATGAAAACAGGTTTAAGAATAAGTGTGGGCTCTGCATTTTTCTGCACATTTTAACATATACTAAATATAGGTAACCTTTCAACATTAGTGTGAGATCTCTAAATTGGACAGGACATTGAAGGGGTTCAAGATGTAGTGTAATAATACCCTAAACTCACTGCTTCCCATGGACACAAAAAATTTATAGATACATATGAAACAATTTTTCTCTGAAAGGAACTGGAAGCTAGAGAAATAATGCCTCTAGATAAAAAGTAAAGATACATACTGAGAAAGATAGGAGAGGCTGAGACATGGCCCCTCCTGGGACCCCATCCCAGATGTTGTGACCTACAATCTGGAGGGATACCCACAAAATGAAACTCCCCTAATGGACAAAGGGTTTGGCCCCAGATCAGGTACCCTGACCCTAGGGGGCCACCATTGGACAGTTGAGTCTCAATTTTTTTTTTTTTTTTTTGTAAATCAGTGGTGTTTAAGCATAGAACAGTAGGGAATGGAGAAACTGCTCTTAAAGAGCTCATGTGCAGACTCATCATTCCCTCTCAGATTCAGTATAAAAACAATTTGAAAAGTGCCTAGACTGTAAGTGAGGGAGATTCACTTACTAAACTTTAAAGCAGCTGCCTGAGACCCAGGAACCTACAGGGACTTTATCTGAGAAGGGAAGCATTGGCATATGCCATTTTTGCAGTCTCATCCTAACCTGACCCTAAAATAGGATGTTATTTTTGGAGCCCTGACTCTAGCCTCTTAGCACCTGAGGACATGTTCTGTGCACTTTAGTCAGGCTGGGCTTTTGTACCAAGCCCCATACTTCCTGGGAAGCAGCTGAGCTGCAACCCAGTCAGTCAAGTACCTCAAGCCACACCCTCCATGCATAGCAACTGAGCTGCAACCAGGCTGGGCAACACCCCAGAACCTCCATCCCCAAAGAGCAGTCAAGCCAAAACTGAGCTAAGCAAAGTGCCCCTTGCTCGATCTTATCCATGCAACAGCCAAGCTGCAATCAGGCCAGATGAGACCCCAAGTCCCACCAACCCTTTGCCTAGTCCGAAAGTATAACCTGGATGGGGAAGTGTCTCAAACCCTTCCATTATAGCAGGGTGGGGGAGTTGCAACAAGGCCAAATAAATGCCCAGTATCCCACCCTCCCCACATATCAGCTGCAACCCTACTACAGCCTGTGGGTGCAGGTGGCACACACAAGGAAAAGCCATAGAATGACTGGCTCTGGTGGACAAAGGAGAGGGTGCTTCCAGACTACACGAACAGGTGCTACAAAGGATCACTCCTTCAGACCGAGGGAGGTAGCTATTTTGCCTAACACATAGAGTCAAACACAGAGAGACAAGCAAAATGAAAAGAGAGGAATATGTTCAAAATCAAAGAACAAAGCAAAATCCCGGAAAAATAAATTAATGAAGTGAAGATAAGCAACTTACATGATAAGTAGTTAAAAGTAATGGTCATAAGGTTGCTCACCAACCTTAGGAAAATAATGGAAGTGCATAGTGAGAACCTCAACGGAAAGATAGAAAATAAAAGAAAGTACCAAATAGGAGTTATAATTGAACTAAAAAATACATTAGGCGGTTAAACAGAAGAATGGATGGACTGGAAGCACAAAACAGAGAGCTAGAAGACAAAGCAATGGAAAACACCCAGACTAAACAGAAAAATAAATTAACAATAATTAAAATAAGTGAGGCTAACTTAATGGACCTCTGGGACAACATCAAGTAGGTTAACGCTTATATATAAGGGTCCTAGAAGTAAAAAGAGAGAGAAAGGGCTGGAAAATTTATTTGGTAAAATAATGACTGAACACGTCCCTAATCTGGGGAAAGGAACACACATCTAGGTTCAGCATGCCCAGAATACCAAATAATGAGCTAAGAAAAATCCCTACCAAGACACATTATAATTAAAATTAAAAAAAAGGATAAAGAGATAATCTTAAAAGCAGCAAGAGGAAAACAACTAATTATGTACAAAGGAAACCCCATAGGCTGTAAGCAAACTTTTTCAACAGAAACTTTATAGGACACAAGGACATATGGCATGACATATTCACAGTGTTGAAAGAAAAAATGCCAACCAAGGATGCTGTACCTGGGATTGAAGGAGAAATGAAGTTTCCAGTTAAGCAAAAGCTAAAGTTCATCACCACTAAAGTGGCCTTAAAGAAATGTTAAAGGGACTTCTCTAAGCAACAAAAGGGCATTAATTAATAAGAAAATATAGGAAAATAAAAAGTAAATGAGAAAAAAGTAAATAATAATAAAGATAGTGTACCAAAATACTTATAAAGCAAGTGTGATGGATAAATCGAATATCTGAACAGACTGATTGCTAGTAGTGAAATTGAATCAGTAATCAAAACACTCCCAACAAACAAAAGTCCAGGTCTAAATTGTTTCACAGGTGTATTCTACCAAACATTTAAATAAAATTTAATACCCACCCTTTTCAAACTATTCCTCCCCACCAAAAAATGAAGAGAAGAAACACTTTCCAAACTCATACAATAAAGTCAGAATTAGCTTGACACCAAGACCAGTCAAAGAAACTAAAAAAGAGAAAGAAAATTACAGACAAATATCACTAAAGAGTATAAATGCAAACATCCTCAACAAAATAATATAAAATCTAATTTTAATAGTAATACTAAAAGGATCATACATCATTATCAAGTGGGATTTCTTCCAAGGATGCAAGGATGGTTGAACATAAGCAAATCAATCAATGTGCTATATCACATGAGCAAAACAAAGGATCAAAATTATGATCATCTCAATAGATGAAGAACAAACATGGCAAGACTCAACATGCGTTTATGATGAAAACTCTCAACAATCTGGGTGTACAGGGAACATACCTCAATAAAATAAGAGCCATATATGACAAATGCATACTCAATGATGAAGAGCTGAGAGCTTGAAAACTTTTCAGTAGCAAAAAAAGAATGCCCACTTTCACCACTTTTATTCAACACGGTATTGGGAGTCCCAGGCTGAACAATTAGGCAAATTTAAGAAATAAAGGGAATCCAAATAGAAAAGGAAGAAATGAAACTGTCATTATTTGCAGATGACATGATTCTATATATAGAAAACCTTAAATACCACCCAAAATGACTAGAACTAATAAATAAATTCAGTAAAATTTCAGGATACAAAATTAACATACAGAAATGTACTGCATTTCTATACACTAATAATGAAATCAGAAAGAGAAATTAAGAAAACAATCTCATTTAAAATTGCATAAAAATACCTGGGAATAAATTAAACCAATAAAGTGAAAGACCTGTACTTTGGAAACTATAGTACATCAATGAAATATTATACAAATAAATGAATATTCCATGCTCGTGGATTAGATGAGTTAATATTGTCAAAATAAAGATACTACTCAAAGCGAAGTACAGATGCAATGCAATCCCTATCAAAATATCAATGGCATTTTTCACAGAACTAAAGCAATCTTAAAATCTGTATGGAATTACAAAAGACCCCTTATAGCCAAAGCAATTTTAAGAAAGAACAACAAATGCCCTGGCTAGTTTGACTCAGTGGATAGAGCGTCAGCCTGTGGACTGAAGGGTCCTGGGTTTGATTCCGGCCAAGGGCATGTACCTTGGTTGCGGGCACATTCCCAGTAGGAAGTGTGCAGGAGGCAGCTGATCGATGTTTCTCTCTCATCGATGTTTTTAACTCTCTATCCCTCTCTCTTCCTCTCTGTAAAAAATCAACAAAATATATTAAAACAATAAATAAAAAAATACTACCTCCTTACCAAAAAAAAAAAAAGAAAAGAAAAAAGAAAGAACAACAAAGCTGAAGGTATGCTCCCTGATTTCCTCAAAAAATTAAAAATAGAACTGCCATACAACCCAGCAATTTCACTTCTTGGTATTTATCTGAAGAAAACAAAAATACTAATTTGAAAAGACATATGCATCTCCATGTTTATACAGCATTATTTAAAATAAGCCACAATATGGAAGCAACCTGAGTGTCTATTGACAGATAAGTGGATAAAGAAGCTATCTATATCTATATCTATATCTATATCTATATCTGTATCTGTATCTGTATCTGTATCTGTATCTGTATCTGTATCTGTATCT
Source organism: Myotis daubentonii (assembly GCF_963259705.1). Classification (NCBI taxonomy): domain Eukaryota; kingdom Metazoa; phylum Chordata; class Mammalia; order Chiroptera; family Vespertilionidae; genus Myotis; species Myotis daubentonii. The sequence goes on along the minus strand of NC_081861.1, from coordinate 126,134,909 downwards.
GTGTCTGTATCTGTATCTATATCTGTATCTGTGTCTGTGTCTGTGTCTATATCTATATCTATATCATCTACATATATATATGAAATATTAATGAAATATTACTCAGCCATAGAAAGAATGAAATGTTGCCATTTGTGACAACATGGATGGACCTGAAGTGTGTTATGCTAAGTGAAATTAGTCAGATGTAGTGGCTTGGACAGGGAGGTATTGAGACATGATCAGCTTCTTCATATGTTTTAAAGGAACATAGGACAAGAAATGTTGATAGTTCTATTGTGGGGTGCAAGAAAAGCAAATTCACTGCTTTATTTGTGAATCATTTCCAATGTATGGCAGAGTGGCTATCAATATAGGCTTTAGATTCAGACACATATGTCTTCGAATCCAGCATCATATTAACATCTTGTACAATTTATAGAACACATCTAAGTCGCATTTACTCTTATTTAGAATGAATACCACAATATTCACCACCTGGAGTAGTCATGAGTATTAAATAAAATAATCGATAAAAACTCTTAGCGCAGTGACTAACACATGATACATGATCAACATAATCATAGGGTTAATTTGTATCCAGCCTTTTCTCTCTTCAAACACATATCTTCGCCGCCAGCCAGAACAGTTTACTTCCCTGGGCCATGCTCATTCACTACTTTAAGACTTTACTCATAACATGCCATCCACTGTTTGGAATCCATTCCTACTGCTTTTCCTCTCCTCCTAACTTCAGTTTGAAATCAAATCCTACCTCCTCCATGAAACTCTTCCCTTCCTTCCTTGACAGCTAAGAGTAACCTCTCCCTTCTTTAAAATTCCAACTTTCTCTGGATTCACATTACCTATTTCACACACATTTGCTAACTTTTCAGGAATGTGGTGGAAGACAGAAGAAATTGTGTCAATAAACAGAACAGGCTATGAATATAGACCCTTCCTATTTGGGCTGGATTGCATTGCCTTAGTCAAAATATTTCATTTCTTTTTATTTAAGATGATGACAGCAAAAACTCCATGTATGAGGTGTCATGAGAACTATATGAAATAACCTATGCACTTAATTGTGGTGAGTAATAAATAAAAAAAATATCTATTTCCTTTTTCATCATATATCTTATTTCTAATCAGATTGTAGGATTCTGAATGGCATGGATTATATGTGGTTTATATTTATTTGTATCTGTGTTAGGATCTATCACAATGGCTTCAAATTATTTTGATGATAATCCATGATAAGAAAAATGCATTTCTAGCATGTCTTGGTCCATTCGTGCTTCTTATACATATAATGAACATATATCTGCATCTACACATAAGTGGATACATATATATAAACATATACTCACATATGTATGAATACACACATATAACTGAAACAAGTTTCATTAAATAGCACCCTTACTATGAGATGAAATCTGCTGTACTTTATTTTCCTTTATTCTATTCTTCTTTTGTCATTAAAAATCCAGTTGCTACCCATAAAACTGATTTCATGACCCACTAATGGTTTTGACTGTGAGTTTTAAACAATCAAAAACACTGGGATATCACATAGTCGACACCACATATCTGTTGAATGAGTACTTGTAATGGGGAAATTGTCTTCCTGTCCCTTCTCCCAGTCTCCCTGGCAATCTTCTTGCCAAAAAGGATGAGACAAAAGACATATGTGTTTCCCATTTGGTAACTTGGATTCTGTATTTGAGATATGTCCTTTTTTATAAACCACACTGGAGGACCATTGCACAACATTCATGCATTCGGAGGGGGGATGTCCCTCAGCCTGGCCTGTGTCCTTTTGCAGTCTGGGTGCCCTTGGGGGATGTCCAACTGAGGGATTGGGCCTGCTCCCCATGGGCTCCTGCATTGAGCGTCTGCTCCCTGGTAGTCAGTGTGTGTCATAGCGACTGGTCATTTTACCATTTCGTCAATTTGCATATTACCCTTTTATTATATAGGATAGCAGAAATATGCAATGGACTCTGACATCCCACTTAACAATTATAGTTGAGGGTCATTACATACTAGCCTATGCAGCCAACCTTAGAGTTCGGGGATAGTACTGGGCACTTCGTCCTTTGGTACATACATTTGACTTTTTTATTTTTCCAGAAACAATCACTTATTCCCTGCTTCTCCCCTGGTCAGTGTTAGAATTTCTGACTGGCATGGAATAAACTTGCTCTTTTCATTTTTAACCCCAACTCAAATTAAGAATCAATATTCCTTCAAAAAAATAAAGAAGCACAAGAGAGAAGTGTTTCCACATGGGGCCTGTATACTCTTCTCATAACATCAACTCAGGCACAGGAGATGCCTTTCCCGATTTCAATGACTAAACTCCACAGAAAAATCTGAGTTTTTCTCCAAAATCAATGTCTTGAAATGAAACCGCCCCTTAAAACTTCCACCTGAGGCTTTGCGCAGTCCAAAGTGAGAAAGAAAGCATTTCAGGCACGCCTACTAATCTCTCCCACCCATTTTCAAGAGTTCTCTTCTTCTAAAATTATAGCCCCTGGCAGGAGGATCCTGGCACTGTACAGAAAAATGATTGGAGTAACTGAAATTAAAGCAATATGTGCCTGAAAATTAACTGTTTCTTGCTGTACAATAGCAATACGGAGAAAATTACTGCCCACCTGGCCTGTACCCACTGAGGTATATCAGCAGTCAAAGGAAGCATTGGTCACAGACTGCAAATAAGATTTTGGTGTATATTTGAAATAGGTTCATTTTGTCACCAGAAATAGTGTTTTAAAATGTAGAATCTTAGGACCAGGTATTCATACACAGTCCCAACTTTTATAAAACAAATTAAACAGATTTAATCAATTACATGTGTCTTGGCATTTGTCACACACGGGTAAAATGAGATTAAAAAGAAGACTGCTTTTTCTTAACATCCAGGAGTTACAAAAATTTAATCAACCTGAGTTTACTGGGTAGAAATAATTGGAAAAGAGATAAGTAAGCTTACACATATAACTGTGACTTCAAGCAGCATTTATTTCACTACTTTCATTTCTGAATCTATATCTTGCTTAACACATAGCAGGACCTCTGTCAATATTGGTTGCCTTTAAGGGTAAATTACTGACAATTTAAGCCTATATCAAAAAATGCAGGCATTGGCAGTTTATCAACATTGAGGGTCTATTATGTGTCAATTATTTGCTTATTTGAAGAGAGCAATGTTCTCTACAACCCAAGAAACTCTTTTTCTAAAAAAATATGTTTTTATTGATTTTAGAGAGAGAAGAAGGGAGAGGGATAGAGAGATAGAAACATCAATGAGAGCGAAACATTGATTGGCTGCCTCCTGCACGCCCCTACTAGGGATCGAGCCTGCAACTGGGATATGTGCCCTAACCGGGAATCAAACCAATGACCTCTTGGTTCATGGGTTGACCCTCAACCACTGAGCCACCCCGGCTGGGCAGAAACTCTTATTTAGTAAGAAGGGTGACTATAAACAATTACAATGAGGCATGATAGTTGTTCCTGTCGGGCTATAAAGAAAGGTCTATGGCAACATATAGGAAAAATGGTGACAGAATCAAGGGAGTGATTCATAGGAGGAGGAGCATTTAAGTCAAGTCTTAACATAGATCACACATCTCCCAACCCATTTTTTGCACCATGCAGAAGCACAGTTTTTAACAATATGTTTCATTTTGTCACAGACACTTGATTTCAACCTCAACTCTACCCCTTATAAGACACTACAGTCTCTGAAATTTGTGTGTGTGTGTGTGTGTGTGTGTGTGTGTGTGTGTGTGTGTGTGTTTTCACCTGAGTAATAGAGACAGAAATAGCATCCACTTCTTAGGGTTGTTGAAAACATTCTTGTGTACTGATGTTGTTGCTACCATATCCAGATACCCCTCACCAGTACCTTTTCAGTGTTCGCTGGCCTAACTTCTGACCTGCATTTTTCGCTGGAGGGTGGCTTTGCTTTTCCATCAGGGTTTACTTTGCCTGCCCACATGTAGGCCAGAAGTACTGGGGAAGTAACACCTTACAGGAGTGCATACAGTCAATGACTAATGGGAGTTGTGTCATAAATACCCCAGATCCCTTGACCCTTAGGAGGGATACATTTGAAGCATGTGTGTTATACAGTCTCGGAGAGATTCTTTGCAGGATTAAGCTCCAGTTACCCATGGTAGTAGCTGCTTTTATAATGCAACTTTTACCTGCTGCCTTCCCTTCTTTGTCCCATGTTCCTACTTCCCTACCAACATCCTCTGAACCTTCCGAATGAATTACCTACTGGCATTCTTAGAATTTTATTTTCAATTACAGTTGATACTCAATATCATTTTGTATTCATTTCAGGTGGACAGCATGGTGGTTAGACAATCACATACTTTACAAAGTGCTCCCTGATAGTTCCTAGCATTTGATTCTCCAGGTTCTATGTCTAGGGAAGCCCAAGCAGTGGTCACGGTGCCTGGCACGCTGAAAAACAGTAGAGAGTGAGTGCTGTGGACTAGAAGAGCCATACCTTGTTTCCTTCTGGTCAGATGTCTCATACAGCCCTTTGGCAGCCTCCAGGGCAGAGCCCGATGAAAAATCAGGCATAGCACACTGGAAATACGCCTTCCGTTTTCTGTACCTCGCCAAATCTTTATGGCTCCATTATAAGAATGTACACAAAGCTGCTCGTGAATAATGCTAATGGCTAGCTCTCTAGTGTGCCTTTCCTCATTTCACCTCTTGAAGACTCTTTTGTGGATTATGTGCTCATACACAAAATTTCATTACTATTTTTTTGTTTCCTAGCTAATATTCAGGAAAGCAGAAACTGACTTTTATCATCCACATTTGTTACCATGTCCATGGGAGGATGTAATAAATGGAAACAATGAATAGGATTATAGAACTGAAAAGAACTTGCAGATCAGGTAGTCCTAACCCATCATTTACAAATAGGAAAACTTTGATTAAGAAGTCAATGACTTGTCCATGGCAACAAGGCTAGTAAATTTATTCTGTGACTCCTTGTCCAGGACTCAGGCAGATGGTGGACTCAGGTATGCAATGACACTGTTCCACATTCTCTTCTCTCTGTTCCCATTGTTCTTCATTTTTCCCCATTTAAGATGATTAATCTGTGGATGCTCCCCTTTCTTCTATCAGAAAAGGACCTAAAATCATTCATAGTAAATGACTGGAAACAGCTTCCACTGTGACACATATCAAGGATATTTTCATTTTAGCAGGAATCAAACTGTTAAGCTAAAGGGATGGAACAATTCTGAAAATGACTAGTAGGCAGGGGAGGCAAGGGAAGAAAATAGGATTCTTCTTTGCATGCCTGACATCGCTCCATTTATTACACTCTTCTCTGAGTGTGCTGCCCAATATTAGGCATACTATGCTTAAAGAGTAATGCTATGAGATACTGTGGATAAGAAGACATTTCACTTAATGACCAAGGAAGCGTCAAAGAAATCTATAATGGAGCAACCATTTTCAGCTCACCTCCCAAGTGGGACATTGCTTTTCCCACAAAATAGATGTTTTAATGTTCTTTTTATCACCACAGTCCAGAAAACTGGAATCCTGAAGAGAAAATCCACCAAAGAGAATAAGACACTTTTAATATATAATAGAACTGTTGGGTAAGAGGAAGAGATGAAATGTGGCAGAAAATGCACAGATTCCAGACATAAAAGGCCTGAGTTCCTGAATGGTCACTTAACATTTTTAGCTTCAGTTTTCTCATCTGGCAATTAGGGCTACTCAGCTTTGTCTTCTCTGTCTCACAGGCATGTTGCAAGAATGATATTAATTAAAGGATGAGAATAAAATGTGTGTGCATATATATACATACATATATGTGTGTGTGTATATATACATACATATATATGTGTATATATAGGATATATATATATATATATATATATATATATATATATATATATATAATATTTGTCCTGTTTTCTGAAGGCAGCTTTATAAGGGCTTTGTAATGTATATCTGAAATAATGCATTGTTTTTGTTAAGGTTGAATTTTGCTATCAAACAATGCAGAAACTGAAAACTGGAACTAACTATATGCTCAGAAAGAATGTAACATGTGACTTCCTATTACTATTGCTATTGAGTATTTCCATTGTCTAAGTTTCTAGTTTGGAAAGTTGTTAAGAAAAGCACAAATTGGTCATTATTGCCAGTTATAATTTCATCTACCTGTCTTCAAGTCCAGATGAGAATCAGGGGACTATAGCATTTTATAATTGAAAGGAAACGTTGCTAACTTCTGTCATTTACTACATGAGATACTGAGTGGTCGGCTGTCCTTCCTAAGGTCAATAACTATGTGTTGTTTTGGGTTCCCCCAGAAGCAAAGATGAGCACAGGAGAAATTGGGGAAATAACAGGGAGGGTGGAAAGGCAATACAGAGTGCATTGTCAAGGCAACTGGCACTGTGGGAGACCAGATCTTAATTCTGCTGGGGAACCTCTAGGAGCCAGTGTAGATCATGTGCCTCAGAGTTATCCCACTTAGGGTGAGGGAGCCGGAGTTTTATAACCTTATTTTCTGAGGGTTGTTTCCAGAGACGATAATAGCTCAGCACTTGCAGCCTGCTGCACCAGTAGCTAGGTGAGCTCCAGTAGTACAAGAATGCTCTTAAACAAAGAGGTTCAAGTACTGGTAGACAGAAGTCAGGGCTCTGTGCACTAGGGTGGTAAGAGAGGAGACATGAGCAGGACACGGAGAATATCTGCTACACATGATGAAGTGGCTGAGCCCAGAACTTGAATCCAGGTCTTTAGATGCCCAGTCGAGGCACAATCCACTCTGACATGCTGCCTTCTGGTATACCTCATTCCTGCTGCCCACTAACCATATTAGGTTCTGTATTAAATTCTTGGAAGAAAGCAGAAAATATGTAAACAATTTCATAAAACAGAGTACTCTATAAAAAACATAGAGTGATTATTATGCAATGGTATTAGCACAGTGTTTTAAAGCATTTATTTTCAAGAGTGAAGTTAGGTCATTCTCACTGTTTGGGAATGTATAACTGAATTGCAATAAGCAAGTCTGTGGTTGCTTTATTGACTAAAGAGAGTATTTTTTTTTGTTTCTTGAAAAGAATGTTGTGCCGCCCTAGCTGGTTTGGCTCAGGGGATAGAACATCAGCTTGTGGACTGAAGGGTCCCAGGTTCGATTCCAGTCAAGGGCATATGCCTGGTTTTCAGGCTCGATCCCCAGTGGGGGATGTGTAGGAGGCAGCTGATCAATGACTCTCTCTCATCATTGATCATTGCCAAGCGGGGGGGGGGGGCGGGGGGAGGCTTGCGTCATCACCATGGTGATGATGCAGGCATTCCGCACTGCCCCAGCTGCTCTGGGCCTCTGGGCAGCTTGGGAAGGCTGAAAGGCGACTCCGGTTGGAGTGAAGGCAGTGCAGGCAGCCAGGGGAAGGAAGGCCCATTTTTGCACGAATCTTCATGCATTGGGCCTCTAATATATATATATATATATATATATATATATATATATATATATATATATATATATATATATATGTAATTGCTTACATTATTATGACTATGTAAAAATTGTTCACTGCTGTACCATGGAGGACAATTTGATTCAGGCTCTAAGACAGAAGGTAAAAGAAACAGTGGGAAAGGGGTTTATGGTAGTGGACTAGTCTTCTGGAAGATTTCCTCTCAAAACCATCTCCTAATCATCAGTCTCTGACACCTAAAGTCCTTGTACTGACCACTTACTTCCTGGTATTATGCACTTCCTTTCTTCTTGATCTGCTTTGGAAAAATTAATGCACATGGGAAGGGTGACTGATGCATTGGTGCAGTAGTTCGTTAGTGTGAATTACATTCCCAGTAGACACAAAGTAGTAGTGCCAGAGTGAGAATGTAGTTACTGAAATGGAGGAAACACATGCAGAATTGAGAAGAAGAAGGAAGATCAGAAAATAAATATTTTAAATTTGTGCTGATGTTGGGGGCAGCAGAAACTCAATGATAAGCACCAATCACTAAATAGAATTCACATGCCTGTCATAGAACTACACAATAATAAGCTCTTAGAGATGGAAGCTTCTTATAGAGCAGGGGTGGGGAATGTCCAGCCCGAGGGCTGGTCCTGCCAAGGCATTAGGAATGAGTTAATTAAATGTTTGACCAAACATAGCAGGCCAATTTTTAAGTTGATAATTTTGTATGGTCCACCAATAATGTTATAAATATCCAAAAAGACCTGGGCAGAAAAAAATGTTCCCCACCCGTTCTAGAGCATAGTGATTAAGGACCTCCTTCTACAGATGAGGAAACTGAGTCTTGAGGTAACCCTACACCATGTAGCTGGTTGATGGCAGACTTGTTTCCAGAAACTAATTAATCATTCTCCCAGTCTGCTTCTGAGTATTTGGTGCTGTTTCATGCACCCTTTCTTTAATGAATGCTATTAATTCTTCATGGGCAAATCCATCCCTACTCACTGATACCAGTAAAGCATACCCTTGCAGAGGACCCATACTTCCTTCTAGTTTTCATTCTAAAAGGATTAAATATAGGTTGCCATATTTCAAACGTTGCTCTTACAAAACTCTAGGTATAAGCCATTCTCTCCCACTACTAGCTGCAAATATTTAGCTAGCTACTTATTATTATCCAGACAATAAATGAATAGTTGCCAGAAAATAATGGTCTTCTCAGCATCCAATAGCTCAGCTTCCATCATCCAACAGTGATTTCTGTCCATCACTCTTGGTTTTCAACCCTGTAATTGCTCTCAAGCCATTTATTTAATGCCATGTAAATGTGTACATGATTGTCATCACATATTAATCTTTTGGATGGAATGGCATTAAGCTTTTAGGGGAAGTAAATGAGGTCTCTTAATTTGCTTTTATCTTGCTTCTTGCATTGTGCTTATTAAAATAACACATACTTATCAAGTTGGGACTTCTTTCTATAAATCAGTAATGATTTGTTAACCATTATGCATTTCTAATGCAGCATAATCCTTTCCCAGAACACTCATTCAAGTCTCTTCATGGTTTAAGATGAATCTTCTGATCTCTAAACTTTCTGAATTTGCTTTTGACCTTTCCTTAATGTGATAAATTCTAGTCTTTCCCATAATGTATTGTTCTATCACAAAATGGTGTTGTGCTGTGGTCCCAGTTTTACAGCTCAGACAGCACATATGACCTCCTGTGGGGCATAAAGAGGGATCAGGCAGCATAGGGAGAGGGGCTACACAGGAAATAACCACACCCCAGGTACTCAAAAAACCAATCAGCATACAGCCAAGATAAGTCAAGTTATAAAGTTGAGAAGCCTGGGGTCAAAGTGAGGAAGAAGGAATAGGCACTAATTTAAGAGGCTGTTTGCAGGCTGTGGTCTTACAGAGATGGATGCAGATAGACCAGCAGTAAAGTGTGCCACTCTTACAAATCCCTACCTCAAGGAGGAAAGGGGTGAATCAACAAAGGAATCTAGAATCCTGCCAAGAAAACCAGCAGAAACCAAAGCAGAGCTTTACACATCAAATGACAAGACCAGCAATTATCAAAGTAAGAACAGCCCAAAGCCAAGATTCTTTTTTAAAAAATTATTTTTATTCTTGAAAGGATTACAGGTGTCCCCTTTTATTTCCTGATTGACCCCCCTCTACTCTGTTCCCACCCCATCCACATGCCTTCATCATACTATTGTCTATGTCCATGGGTTATGCATATATGCATATAAGTTCTTTGGTTAATTTCTCCATGCCCTCCTCCCTTTCCCTCTGAAATACATCAGTCTGTTGCATACTGCTATGCCTCTGGCTCTATTTTGTTCATTTTATTCCAATATGAGTGAGATCATGGGATATTTGACTTTCTCTGTCAGGCTTATTTCACTTAGCATGATACTCTCCAGGTCCCTTCATTTTGTCTAAAAGGGTAAGAGATCCTTCTTTTTTTATGGCTGAATAATATTCCATTGTATATATGTACTACAGTTTTTTTATCCATTCATATACTGATGGGCACTTCATCTGTTTCCAGATCTTAGCTATTATAAATTGTGCTGCTATGAACATAGGAGTGAATATTCTTTCTGACTGGTGTTTCAGGCTTCAAAGGATATATCCTTAGAAATGGGATCATTGGGTCAAATGGAAGTTCCATTTTTAATTTTTTGAGGAAACTCGACAATGTTTTCAATAGTGGTTGTACCAGTCTGCATTCCCACCAGCAGTGTACTAGAGTTCCTTTTTCTCCACATCTGCACCAGCATTTGTTGTTTGTTGATTTATTGATGGTAGCCATTCTGGCAAGTGTGAAGTGCTACCTCATTGTCATTTTAATTTTCATCTCTCTGATGATTAGTGGCATTGAGCATTTTTTCATATGTCTCTTGGCCATGTGTATGTCCTCTTTGGAGAAGTGTCTATTCAGGTTTTCTGCCCATTTTTTATTAGATTGTTTGCTTTCCTTTTGTTGAGTTGTGTGAGTACTTTATATATTTTGGAAATTAACACCTTATCAGATGTATCCTTGGCAAATATGTTCTCCCATACAATGGGTTACCTTTTCATTTTGATGCTGGTTTCCTTTGCTGTGCAGAAGCTTTTTAGTTTGTTATAGTCACATTTGTTTATTTTTCCTTTGTTTCCCTTTCCCTATGTGATGTAGCTGTAAAAATTCTGCTACAAGAGATGTCTGATATTTTACTGTCTACATTTTCTTCTAGGAATTTATGGTTTCACAACTTACATTTAAGTCTTTTATCCATTTTGAGTTTATTCTTGCACGTGGTGCAAATTGTTGATCTAGTTTCATTTTTTTGCATGTATCTGTCTAATTTTCCCAACAACATTTATTGAAGAGACTGTCTGTCCTTCATTGTATGCTCCTGCCTCTATTGTGAAATATTAATTGAGCATAATGGCTTGGGAAGATTTCTGGGTTCTCTGTTCTTTTCCATTGATCTATATGCCTGTTCTTGTGCCAGTACCAAGCTGTTTTGATCTCAGTGGCTTTGTTGTATAACTTGATATCCTGTATTGTAATTCCTCCAACTTTGTTCTTCTTTCTCAAAGTTGCTGCAGCTATTTGGGGTCCCTTTTGGTTCCATATAAATATTTGGAGTGTTCATTTTAGATTTGTGAAATATGCTGCTTGCATTTTAATAGGGATTACATTAAATCTATAAATTGCTTTGGGTAGTATGGCCATTTTAATGATGTTGATTCTACCAATCCATGAACAGAGCATATTCTTCCACTTGTTTATACCTTTTTCTATCACTTTCTTCTTCTTTTTTAAATCTTTACCTAAGGATATAAGGATATTTTTTCCAACGATTTTTCGACAGAGTGTAAATGAGAGAGGAGGGTGAGAGAAAGAGACACATCAATTGGTTGCCTTTGACTGGGGCTTGGGATCAAACCTGCAACCGAGGTACATGCCCTTGACTGTGAATCGAATCCACAAACGTTTGGTCTATGGATCAGTGATCAAACCACTGAGCCAAACCAGCTAGGGTTCTATTTCTCTTTTCAATGTTCTATACATTTCTGAGTACCGGTCTTTCACCTCCTTGGTTGAGTTTATACTTAAATACCTTAATTTTTTGTTGCAAAGGTATATGGGATTGGTTTTTTTTTTAGTTTTTCTTTCTGAGAGATCATTATTGGTATATAAAAATGCCATTCATTTCTGGGTGTTAATTTTGTACCTTGCTACATTGCTGAATTCATTTATTAAATCTAGTGGTTTTATTGGTGGAGTCTTTAGGGTTTCCTATGTACAATATTATGTCATCTGCAAATAATAATTTTACTTCCTCCTTTGCAATTTTGATGCCCTTTATGTTTTATCCTTTCCTGATTGCTGTGGCTAAGACTCTCAGTACTGTGTTGAATAAGAGTGGTGAAAGCAGACATCCCTGTCTTGTTCCTGTTCTTAGAGGAAATGGTTTCAGTTTTTGCCCATTGAATATGATATTGGCTGTCGGTTTATCTTATATGGCCTTTATTATGTTCAGGTAGGATCCCTCTATTCCTACTTTGCTGAGAGTTTTTATCAAAAATGGGTGTTGAATTTTGTTGAATGCTTTTTCTGTGTCTATTGATATGATCATGTGTGTGATTTTTGTCTTTCAATTTGTTTATGTGATGTATAGCATTTATTTATTTGTGAATATTGTATCAGCATTGTATCCCTGGAATAAATGCACTTGGTCATGGTGTATGATCTTTTTAATGTATTGCTGGATTCAATTTGCTAAAACTTTGTTGAGGATTTTAGCATCTATGTTCATTAGGGATTTTGTCCTGTAATTCAATTTCTTTACAGTGTCTCTTCCTCAGCTGGATGCCAGTTGGTAATTCCCGGTGAATAATCCCCAATTTAGTTGTATTTCCAGTCTGTCCTGAGAGAAAGTGCAAGAAGGGTCTGCCTATTTGGCCATCATGAGAATTTTCCTGAAACCAAGATTCTTGAATCTTGATCCAAGGTCAGAGTGGGACACAAGGTTGAAAACCATAGGGCTTCCAAACTCATGATCTGGAATCCTTACTTTGCCCCTGACTTGAGAATATTTTACTTTCCACCTCCACATGCTGGGGCTTGACTGAGCCTATAGATCAGGGTTAGGAAGCTTTAACCATGAGATCTGGATGACTGCTGAAAAGAGAATAGGACTGGCTGGATTATGAGCTGTAAAAGGATTCTCAGCCAGATGCTCTTTAACCTCCCTCAATGTATTCTTTAACATTCATGGAGGTAATTCATCTAGATTCAATGGTTTATTGGTCCCTAATGGTCCCATAGGGTTAACTATCTCCTCTGGGGTAAATAAAAAGCCTTTAATATCCTTTGCAGAAGAGAAAGTGAGTCTGAAGTCCCAGGTGTGACCTTTAGTTCCTCTCTCTCTCTCTCTCTCTCTCTCTCTCTCTCTCTCTCTCTCTCTCTCCCTTTCTTCCTTCCTTCTCCACCTCCTCCTCCTTTTTCGAAATTCTATAGCAAAAATTCTCAAAGGCACTACCTCTCTGTATTAGCAACTTTGGATTTTATGATCTCCCAGTAGCAATGAAATTCTTTATTTTAGGACTTCTGAAAATAATTTTGTATAAGTTGTATTCTCGAGAAAGTGCTATTAATATTTTATTATTTCATTTCTACCTCCCTTTGCTTGATATTTAGTAAAATATCTAGATTGTTTAAGGTAGGAGAACTCAGAGATTAAAAGGTTTCATTAGAGATTTTAGCTTTTTGTGGGTCAAGGAACATTTCCAGAACCTGGTCCTTTTCAGAAGCTTCAAAGTATCCCTAATAACTGTCCATGGACATCATGTTGAGGGTCGCTGCCTGGGTCAAACATGTCGAATGTAGATGGTGAAGCTGGGATCCAGAAAGTTTGAATGGTTTGAAAACCTTGAACTCTACAGTTGGTGAGCTTCTCCCCGTCTGGGGCTCCTATGTTACCCTGGGCATAGCCCTGTCTCTATCCTACCTCATGGTATTGGCCCTTTCCCTCACTAGACAGAGAGCATCTTGAGACCAAAATCCACATCTCAATATTTGTCCTGCTGCTTATTTTTATAGCTCTAGCACATACAAGGCCTGGCACACAGAAGGCTCTGAAAGTGTTTGATATTTTATTATTTCATTTCTACCTCCCTTTGCTTGATACTTAGTAAAATATCTATAGACTGTTTGAGGATCAAGTCCATATTCAATGATCCATAAATGAAAACTCAAGGGTTGGACTTTCTGACCATTGGGAGTTATTACTTCTTTGTGTTGCCACCATCATAGGCAGGTCTGGGGTCCCTTTTGGATCCCTACTTTCTAAAAAACTTAATACAAGTTACTTAACATTCTGATTTTCAGTCTCTTCATCTTGTAAGTAGGGATACTAGCATGTACTTGCATTGCTGCCATGAAAACAAATTAATATTGCATGAAAAGCCCTATACACATGCCGATTGCCTTTCTTATGCCCTAGCAATTAAAATTTGGATGTAGTGTATATAAGAGAGACCACTATATGGTCTGAGAGCCCAAGCTTCAAGGCCCCGTGGAAATAAACAGCACTGAGATTAGAGATAAATAGAAAGAAAATATATCTTCCAAATGACTCTTGCAGGTTTCTGAGACAAGCATCAAAATCAGGCTAACATTAGAATTGGTTCTCAGAGGCTCTATCTTGCATCCCCCAACCTTTCTGTTGGCCAGAGTCCTCCTTGAGCTTTTCGTCACGACTGTCTCTGTATTTGTCCTGCTGCTTATAATCCTCACCTCACTGATGTAAGCAGAAGAAAAAACAACAACAAAAGCAGCTGACATTTGCGTAGTATTCAAAAAGTTTTCTATCGAACTCTCTTTTTTTAAAAGGCATCCTCTAACAAGCAGCCAGGAAATGAGGCAGCAAGAATAGCTATTACGATAGCTATGTGGGAGAAGATAGCTTCTCTCACCCGTTCTCATCATATTAATTGATTCAAATGATAGATTTTGCTCCCTATATCATTCACCACAGACCTGGTGACTGGGAATGCTGAAATAGTGGCAGCCAATCAGATACCTCTGTCTGTGGACTTCAGCAACTGTGACTCATCACCAGCCAATTAAATGCCTCCAGTTCGGGAAAACTCTCCTCACCAGGGTAGAAACAAGCTCTGCACGCTGCTGACCTTTACATCAGCAACTCGTGTTTCTGATAACGGTGGTGAAAGGCCAGCACTGGCCTGGGAGCCCCACCCTGCCACATGAAAAAGAATGACTTTGCTTTGCTTTTGTGTAAGGGGGTTCAGGTTTTTGATGCTGTTTGTGCTTCAATCTCTTTGCCTCAGAGGCAGCTCCGAGCTCTGTCTCAGAAATCCTAATTGCTCTTTGTGGGGTAGGTTTGTTGCCTGCCTTTTTCTCTGGGGAGTCCGCAGCTATGGCACAGCGTTCAAAGCTGGGACTCACTGTGCCTTTTAAGAGAGGTTTTTCTGCTCATCCCATTAGAGATTGCACCACCCCCATCAACTCTGTGGCCTGGTTTGAACAAGGTAACTGAGACTTCTGTCTAAAGCGCTGCTATCTTGCCCATTGTCCTAACATCTGTGGCTCTAAGCTGCACTCCAGTATTGTCTGCTTTTCTCTGACACACTCGTATGTGTGTGTGTGTGTGTGTGTGTGTGTGTGTGTGTGTGTATGAGAGAGACAGAGAGAGAGAGAAACTGACTCCAACTCTAAACCATCTGCATTTATTTTCTGACCAGAGAATAAAAAACCAGACCTCTTACTGCAGAATTTAATTCCTCCCGAGTTTTTTTTTTAATTTTTAATAACTACTTCTTGATCTAGAGCTCCTTTTTCAGCAGCCATGCATTTGGGAGTCCTAAAGTAATGTAGAATATTCAAAGACAAGCATGGTTCACAGAATCCTAAAAGCTTTTACCGATGTCATGAAACCTGCCTCATCTTAAACTTTTCACATTCAAAGGAATGCATTTCCAGATCAAACTCATATAACTTGCAGGAAAATTCCTTCAGTTGCAGTGTTTTATAATGTCTTCCAATGTAGCCCCCTCTCACCACCATAATAATCAGGCCTGTAACCATGAGAAAAGAGGACAAAGGCTATATTATATCTTCTATACTTGTTTTATATCCTCCAAAGAATATGCAGGTCCTCAAGCAAACTTATTGGTTTAATATAACATTAATGGCCTTTGCCCTATAAATCAGGTTCTCTAGAGAAACAGAACCAATAGGATGTGTGTGTGTGTGTGTGTGTGTGTGTGTGTGTGTGTGTGTAATTTTTAAAAAGGAATTGGCTCATGCAGTTATGGTGATTGGCAAGTCCAAAATCTGATGATGGAGGTTGGCAGACTGGAGGCCCAAGACAAGCCAATGTTGTAGTTTAAGTTGAAAGGCTGCTGCTGCAGAATTTTCTCTCGTTTCATGAAGGTCAGTTCTTTGTTCTATCCAGGCCTTCATCTGATTGAATGAAGCCCACCCACATTAGGAGAGCAATTTGCTTCACTCAAAAGACAACGATCTAAATGTTAATCTCATCCAAAAACACTCTCACAGAAACATCCAGAATAATATTTGACCTCATATCTGGGTACTATGGCCCAACCAAGTTGACACAAAATTAACCATAACAGTCAATAATTTGAAATTTTTCATAAATGAGGAACTAGCCTGGTCTCATATATCTAGATATTCCACATAGTTTTCCCTTATTAGGCTTATATCCTTGTGGATTGGAAAATAGGAAAACAGGGAACAATGAAATGAAGCAAAAGAATGATAGGGAATCGAGGTAGGCATCAGTTTTTCATTTTAAAACACCTTAAAATACAACTTGTGCCATAATTTTATGTTTCTGAAAGTGTGATGATTCAAAGTAGTGTGTGGACAAACATTTTAAATTATTGCTTATTTATTTTAAGGGATAGTAAAAAATATAAACAGCATGTCAAAACTGTGTCAATAGATATTATTTCTTAGGATGAGGCTATGTATTAAAAAGTATCCATTAAAATAAAATTTTGTAAATTATAGTACAAGAGTGACAAAAAGCAAACATTCTACTGAACATTCAAAGATGAATTAAAACCAATTCTTCTCAAACTCTTACAAAATAGGAGGAAACACTTCCAAAATCATTTTGTAAGACCATCATTATCTTGATACTAAAACTAGACAAAAATGGCACAAGAAAATTATAGGCCAATATCCCTCATTAACATAAATTGAAAAATCCTCAACAAAATATTAGCAAGCCAAATTCAACAATACAGTGAAAGGATCATATATCATGATCAAGTGGGATTTATTCTTAGGATGCAAGAATGGTTCAACATCTGCAAATTAATTAATGTGACACATTCTATTAACAAAACAAATAATAAAAGTCACATGTCCATCTCAATAGATGCAGAAAAAGCATTTGGCAAAACTCAACACTCATTTATGACAAAAACTCCCAAAAATGTAGGTATAGAGGGAAAGTACCTCAATGTAATAAAGGACATATATGACCAGCCCACAGATAATATCATATTCAATGGTGAAAGCTCAAAGCTTTCCCTCTAACATCAACATAATATAGGAAGCCATAGCCAGAGCATTTAGGCAAGAAGAATAAAAGGCATCTGAATTCAAAAGGATAAGTTAAACTGTCACTATTTGCAGATGACATGATATTATATATAGAAAACCCTAAAGAGTCGACTGAAAACCAAAGCTGCAGGATATAAAATACATATAAAAAATCCTTTTTTATCTCTATACACTAATAATGAACTGTCAATAAGATAAATTAAGATAACAAAGTCATTTACAATTTTAATCAAAAGAATAAAATATCTGGAAATAAATTGAAACAAGATGGAAGATTTGTACATTGAAAACCGACATTAATACAGCAGGAAGTCCGGGGAGGGTTGGGTGGGGGGTGGGGTGGGGTAAGAGATCAACAGAAGGACTTGTATGCATGCATATAAGCATAACCAATGGACACAAGACACTGGGGGGTAGGGGAGGCCAGGGGAAGGTCAAGGGGAGAAAAAAAAAGGAGACATATGTAGTACTCTTTGTAATACTTTAAGCAATAAAACAAAATTTTAAAAAAACAAACATTAATGAAAGAAATTGAAAACACAAGTAAATGGAAAGATATTCTATACTCATAGATTGAAATAATTAATATTGTTAAAATGCCCGTACTACACAAAGGAATCTACTCCCAATCATAATTTAAATCGAACTCTTCATAGAAATTTTAAAAAATCCTAAAATTCATATGGAACCACAAAAGACCATGAACAGCCACTGCAATCTAGAGAAAGTAAAGCTGTAGGCATCATGCTTCTTGATTTCAAATTATATCACAAAGCTGTAGCAATCAAAGTATCACAAAGGAAATGTGGTCAGTAATATTGCAATAAGTATGTGTAGTGCTAGTTGGGTACTGGAAATATTGGAGGAAACACTTTGTAAAGTATATGATTGCCTAACCACTATGCTGTGTACCTGAAACTAATACAAAATACTGACTGCAAACTTTGATTGAAAAAAAACAAAATAGCCCGGCCAGCGTGGCTCAGTGGTTGAGGGTCAACCTATGAACCAGAAGGTCATGGTTTGATTCCCCGTCAGGGCATACACCTGGGTTGCAGGCTCAATCCCCAGTGTGGAGTGTGCAGGAGGCAGCTGATCAATGATTCTCTCTCATCATTGATGTTTCTATCTCTCCCTTCCTCTCTGAAATCAATACAATTATATTTTAAAAAATAAAACAGTATGGTATTGTCATAAAAACAGACATGTAGATCATTGGAACAGAATTGAGAGCCCAGAAACAAATGTATATGGTTAATTTATGATAAATGATTCAATAATACAGGATGGAGAAAGGACAGTCTCTTCAATAAATGATGTTGGGGAAACTGGACCCCCACAGGCAAACAAAAGTAGATCACCATCTTACTCAACACATAAAAATGGACTCAAAATGAATTAAAAACTTGAATGTAAGACCTGAAACCATAAAACTAGAATAGAACAGGTAGTAAGCCCCTTCAAATTGGTCTTGGCAATTTTTTTTATATGATACTGAAAGCAAAGACAGCACAACAAAAATAAGTAAGTGGTTCTTGACCCTGGCTGCACATTCAAATCATTTACACAACTTTTCAAAAGTGCCAAAGCCTAAGCACCACCCCACAGAAATGAAATGAACATTTGTCATGGAAAGGACCAATGTATCAGTGAAATATCTCCCAGGTGATGCCAATTTATAGCCTGGGGTGAGAATCAGAGACCTAAACATAACTAATCAGGAACCTAAACCATAACATAACTAAAATATAACCTTTAGTATTTTCCAGAAAGAGCTAAACAACATCACTTCTGGGAACCCACAGAATCATTTCCTAGACCTCCCAATGTCAAACTACATGGCTTTTCAGGCGCACTAATATTGAAATATAAATACCTAGGAAAGGAGTCTAGTACATTATTAATTAGAAGTGAAAATAAAAAACACACATTTTTTAGAAATAAGTAACATTCCTGGAAAGTGGAGGCAGACACAGTTGTGTGACTTCATCTAATATTTTTGAGCCTCAAACAAAAAAAAAAAAGCCCAATTGGAGCAATGGCTTTTGTTTTATTTGTTTTTGACTGCAGACATGACTTGTACCCAGCCTGGCTGTAGGCCCTTCTCCAGGCGCTCCTCTCAGTCTCTTTGGGCACTTCAGGCAGTTGTCAGATAACCAACTCCAGCTTTTCCATAAGCTGTGGTTGTAGAAACAGGGACTTATCTTCCCTGATTCAAGAGTTCTTGAAATCACTCATGCCATGGGTACCTGAAGCTTTGCTTTACACATTTTCCTTTCCTATCTTTGCACTTCAGTGGTTCCGTTCAACTGCTCCTCGATGTCTCTCTTTACCCAGGCCTCATTCAGATTCACTTGGAGGTTCATGCTGTCAGCCTCCTGGCTTGCCTGCCTATTTCTCTAGCTTTTCTCCCTCCCAGCTCATTCTGACATGCTTTACCTTATCTCAAAATGGTAAGTAGTTTTCTACAGACCTTTCAGACAGATCAGAGTTTAGGTTTCATTTTTCCCCCCAATCTCGAACTAGCACTTTTCTCTCCTATGTACACCTGATTATATTTTCCAGCTTCCCTCTGAGTAAGCCCCATGCTCATCTTCAATCTATAGGACTCTGTCTAGCAATTGATAGTGACATCTGGGGAAGAAACATCTTAATTGCTTTCTATTATTTGCATAAATCTTCCATAAAATACAAAACGGGTTTTTAACCTTACTAATGAATAAACATGTTAGCGCATACAGGTGAAGTGTTAATTGCTTTTCTCAGTTAACATTTTGAATGACAGCCTGATACAGGTGAGCTGTCAAATTTGGGTGTGTCTCTGAGATTTGGCTTCTTTACCCATTCAATCCCTCATTTTCCAAATGATCTAACTTGTCACAACAGCAGCTTTGAGAATTTTCATTCTTAAGGACAGAATATTTTTCCACAGAGTTGAGTTAAATTTATTCAAGAATTTGAATAAGTCAAACATCTATCTTTGCTCATTCAATCCAGCATGGACAGATCCTAAGGCCTTTGTTAATGGCTCAAGGATTGTTAAAGGGCACAACATTACTCATCGTATCTTTTCTAGCAGGAAATGTATACAAACACACACAAATTCCAAGTAGCTGCTAATTAAATAATTATATAATTCGACTTTGATGTATTCTTTATTGTACGCATTTCTTTAAGATGACATTAAACTAATTAATGATCTCAGGACACACACAAACTGATAGTGAAGGAAAGCAACCCGAAGTATAATGAAGGATAAATGAGATTTTGGAGGATCATCCACAAAGAAGCTTAGTTATATAGAGATAATGGAAAGCTGATAGTAGTTGGTACATTTTCATATTTAGAACATGTGAAAAACATGATGACTGCTATGCCCTTATAATTGTAAATCTTAGAGTTGGAAATAGAGCATTAATACTTTTGTGTTTATTAGCCAGAACTGGTTACATTATTCTAGGGGCAATGTGCCCACATCTCTCACCTCACATATTTTAGTGGTCATGCTGCATCATACTGTACTTGAAGTAAACCAAAATGAATCAAATGTTTCTTCACTTGTACTTCTCCCTAAGCTAATTTTCTTCCATCCTGGTTTTTAAAAA
The DNA here is from genome assembly GCF_963259705.1 of Myotis daubentonii. NCBI lineage: Eukaryota > Metazoa > Chordata > Mammalia > Chiroptera > Vespertilionidae > Myotis > Myotis daubentonii. Next base: position 126,114,196 of record NC_081861.1, on the reverse strand, counting down.
TATATTTTTATAGATTTTGGAGAGGAAGGGAGAGGGAGAGAGAGAGATAGAAAAATCAATGATGAGAGAGAAACATTGAGTGGCTGCCTCCTGCTTGACCCCTACTGGGGGATCAAGCCCAAAACCTAGGCATGTGCCCTGACCTGGAATTGAACCCTGACCTCTTGATTTGTAGGTTGATGCTCAACCATTGAGCAACAGCCACTGGGCTCCATCCTGTTTTTGTGCAGTTGATTGCATGGTCCCTGGTGCAATCTTTCCTTTATTCCTAACAAGTATCATTATTAGCCTCTAGGGGGAGTTCTTCTACTCCCTTGCTATTCAACATGTGGTCTGAGAACCACAGCATTAGCATTTACTGGGCACTTGGTAGAAAAACCAAGAATATCTGGACCCACCCCAGTCAACGGAATCAAAATTTGCATTTTAGTAAGTTCCCCAGTTAACTTATTTTCATATTAAAGTTGGAGAAACACCTTCACTACACTACACCTTTTCTTTTCCTTTTTCAACTCTCCCTCAAGTGAGGACTACATGAGCAAACAGCATTTGATTGCCTATTCCATTAGTAGATAGATTTTTTTCAATACAAAGAGCAAAATAAGTGAAGAGTAACATCCCATATGATAATAATCTCTTTTTATGCACTTCCTTCAATGGCACAGGAGATAAGATAGCTTAGCTACATGACAATTAGATTCTGAGTTTCAGACATATTTCTTCCATTATCTTTCTATATAATGTTGGACATAGGCACTTTGCTGTGTTCCTGTGACAGACAAAAAATGAAATGGAGAGATTTAGTTTATGAAGTAAATTTATGTTGATATATATATATATATATATATATATATATATATATATATATATATATATATGGCATAGTGGTTAAGAGCATGAACTATGAAGAAAGACTCTTGGAATCATTAATTAATTAGCTGTGTGACTTTAGGCAAATTGCTTCACCATTATACGTGTAATGGGGCTAATATTAATAGTACCTACTTCATGGGTCTATTTTAAGAATAAAGGATTTGATGTATAAAATGTATAGAATCAGTGCACAGCACGTGATAATTACTTAAATTATATAACATGATTCCTATTATGGGGCATGAGGAAACCTCTATTTCCAAGAGTGGAAATAAAAAAAAAAACTAAAACCCTCTTAGGAAACCTCCATGTTCATTTGGAGGCCAGGTGGCCTCAGGAACTGGAATAATGATAGGCATATATTTTAAAAATTGAGAAGGTTTTAGGGAAACTCCCAAGATGTAAGAGCAGAGAGCCTATGGGTGATATCACAAATTATTATGATGCCAACTGATTAGAGACAATATATCAAATCAAGGGTTATAAACCATGGTTTAAGTCATATCAGACTACATTAATGTTAAATGCGTATAGCATAGGGCTCAGCTTAAATTTATAATATATTTTTCTCCATATAGAATGGATTAGATTTGTTGCACCCCAAGATGACCAACCATACATAATCTAAATCCTGAGCAACCAGCTTGAAAGTGTACATTGAAGGTCACAGCTGCAGCATGAAAGCATATCTACCCCCATTATTGAAAATGTTAACAGAGTGCATGTCTCAGTGGTTGTGTGTTGTATATCAATCACACCCATTCTCATACTCTTGGACTCTGCCAACAATATATGGCGCTTTAAAACTACAAGGCAAGAAGGAAATACATTTGGTAGAGAAAACATATTCACCCTGCTCCCGGGAGGATACCCATTATCCAAACTTTAAACTCTGTATCCATCCTCCAGAGAGGCAGCAGCAAGCTGCTTATGAGGAAAGACAACCTACATACCAATGGCACAAAACATGGACCATTTGCAATGCTGAATGTTTCTGTTTTCATAAAGAATGATGACCCACTCTTCCCAATTTAGATTGCAGTTGTAACCTGATCAACTCAATTCTTTGAGTTCAATGTTAGCAGACTACTTTGTGAATCCATCTCCGGGCCAAAAAGAAAACCATAATAGCACAAAAACCTAAGCCCATCTTATATAATCAGAAAATAAAATGTCCAGTGGTTTTCAAGCCAAAATTGTTAGTGACATAGTTTCCAACAGCTTAGAGGCATAACCAAGAGTACCCAGAAGCCTCAAGAAGTCCCCAAAGGAAGTTAACCATTTCCTTCGCTCATAACTGAGCTCACTGTGGGCTCATAATAGTCATCTGTTCCCTATTCAATTTACTTCTCCAGCTTGTGACATCATTTGTAAATTGAAATGAATCAAATGCTCTCTAAACTCTTTGCTTCAATAGAAAACCAACAGAATCATAGTTGGAGTGAACACTGTTTAGCACCAGCTGCTGTAAGCACTGTCAGAATATAGCCTTCTAGTCTCAGCCCATTCAGGATTGCCTCAGTTTCAGAGAGATGTCTCATACCACATTCCTTCTAGTTGTAGCAGTGGTGTTCTGGTACATATTTAAGAACCGACTCTCCAATAAAACAAACAAACCCTGATTTGTAACTTTTGCTAATTTATATTATGTAAATTCTCCATGGCTGATTTCAAGTTACCAAGGATGTGATTGAATTCACTGAATGCAGAGCTGGGAATATACACAATCAGCTCATGGATGCCAGGATGAGCTAACTTCAGTACACCACTGCATGGTGGCCCATATCCAAAGACTGATTATGTGAGGGAAGAAAGGCCTGGCTAATGCAGGACAACTCAGAAGGGACTTTCCTGGGGTTGGCTGAGACTGTTGTCAGGCTGGCACAATAGCTCAACATTTCCATCTACCCAATTCTGCTTCTTTCGCCACTCTCCCCTCCACAGGGATACTGCGGAGTGTCCATGAGGACACTCCTTAATAAGTAACCTGTATGCTACATTGTGTCTGCTTCCTAGGGAACCCAACTTGCGACAATCATTTCTTTCTTGCAACAATCATTTTCTTCATCTCCATGTATACTTCCATAGATTTTCTTCTGCTTTAAAGAAGAAACCTCACATGCTTTTAAATTTTCGTAAAACCGAGAATCTAATTTAAATATTAGCAAGGCATCAGATTCGTACAGAAGACAATTGCAATTACAATTACAGATATTTCAAAGCTCATAGACATCTTCCTAGGACACACAACATTCTCTAAATTCTGAGTGTCTTTTAAGACTCCTGAGTCAGAAATAACATTTATAGGATCTCGTTATAATGCAAAATACTGTCTGCCTTTCTGCAACTGCCAGCAAAAAGGAAATATTTCCTCCTTCCCCTTGTGATAAAATTTATTTCATAAGCAGCTGGAAGGGTGTGCTATGTCAAGGCCGACCACTGGAATTACATAAACGAACACCATGGAGAAAACTATCAGGCCGAAGTAGCCCAAAGCTTGCAATATGACAAGAAAGAGCAGACAAAGAATGTTAGCCAGCAGTCTGTGGCACGTGTACTCTCCACCTACACTGGTCCTGTTCACAAGACTCTTTTGAACCTGGTGCCCAATCCCACTATGCCTGTGTCATCTTTGAGGGCAAAGATCACTCCCTTCCCAGGAAACATTCTGAGATTGTCAAAGGGCACCTCTACTTAGGCTTACCCTATAGCCACTTGGATTTCCATGCCGCTCTTGAATGCACAAGTGCCATTCTGGAAACTCTATGTAGCTGTGGCCTCATAACACTAAACACACTCCAAATCTCTATACACAACTCACAATCACTTCTATTATGGTGGGTTGCTGCCTCACTGGGACTCATGAGGTGGAAGTATAACCAGATTCATTCATTCTCTTAGGTTCTTTAAAATCCACTTATCCTCTATGCCATTCATTCACGCTATTATAAATGGGGCTCTCATCAGAACATGCGGCCATAAAGTGGCACACGAGAAAGAAAGTTGGAGAACTAGATGAGCTCAGAAGGTACCTATGTAACCCTATAACAATGATGTATCCCCTAAAATCTTGTTTGCAATGATTATTAATATTTGTAGGGGACCCAATGGGTGTCTAGATATCAGCCATGGAGACTGTCCTCTAGAAACTGATGTCCTTAAGGAACATCTCAGAAATATGGGGATATTCAGGCACATACAATAACTTTGTTATTTACTCTGTCAGCATGTGGGTGTGTAAGAAATGTTTATAAAACTAAGGTTGCCTGGCCAGTGTGGCTCAGTGGATGAGTGGCGACCTATGAAACAGGAGGTCACAGTTTGCTTCCTGATCAGGGCACATGTCCGGATTGCCGGCTCAATCCTCAGTAGGGGGCATGCAGGAGGCAGCTGATCAATGATTCTCTCTCATCATTGATGTTTCCATCTCTCTCTCCCTCTCCCTTCCTCTCTGAAATCAATAAAAATATATTTAAATATAAATCTGTATATATTTAAATATAAGTCTGTTTATATTTAAATATATATGCATATATTTAACAGACTTATATTTAAATATATACAGATTTATATTTAAATATATTTATGTATATATATGCTAAGATTTAAAAAATCAGGGGGTGAGGGCAGCAGGGGCCAATCACAATAACAATTCAAACTGTTGGACTGATTGCAGTACCCTGCCCCTCAGCTCCAAGCTTAATTGCCACTTTCTTCATGATTTCCCAGCTAGTAGTTATTCATTTCCTTTGAAAATGAACTTCATTCTATATTTGTCCTTCTTTTAAGACAGGCAAGTTCCTACCATACACAATATTTATGAGTTTTCATTGTTTTGCCCTTACTCAGTGAAAAGTCTTCCAAAGGCAGGATCCATATCTGATTCTGTCAGTCCCCTCACCTAATATCTTGCCCCTTATATGTAATCAGTGTATATCTGTGAAGAAATGAAACAATGACAGTAGTAATTTGGGTCTGATAGCAATGCAGCTTTCAGGAATAGCAGGCAGAGGGGACCTCATAACTAGGGTCAAAGCACTTTTCTGCTGTGAGATAGAAGCATTGGAATTCAGTGCCTCATCATTGTATTCAAGTGGAATTGTCCATTAAAAATGAATCATGCAAATACTGAAGTACTACATCAGAGTGAGTTTTATATTTTTGACATAAATTAATTTATTGACCTAGTTAATGATGACAGAAAACTCAAAGGAGCACTTGCACACTATATAAATTGATAAAGAATGCATATAATTCCATGATTATCCATTTTCAAAAAGGAAATGGATCACACTACTAATGATGGCAGTAGCAACCAGTGGCCATCTGTCTTGAGCACCTGAAAAGTGGTAGCCAATTTACATATTAATTTATTAGCTATCAGGAAAATGTTATAGTAGTTTATCTGTTAATATAAACATTACCTTATAGATGAGATGGCCTAGGTTTATAAAGAGAAGAGTTTGCCAGAGAAAGTGAGTCTGGATTACTAATAAAGTGCTCTTTTGTTGCCCTTTCTCTAGATTGGTGTTTGCCTAAGTATGGGGCAAAGGGGCTACATTGTATTTGGCAGTTGCAATACAATTCCTACAGAAACTCTCCAGTTCCTACACACACTTCCATTTCACCTCAAATAAGTGGCCTAATTGGATTCTACACACACACACAAAGAAATCAGACACAGCAGGGCTACATGTGGCTATCTGAGAGATATGAGGCTATATAACACAATACGTATGCTTGTATTTTATTTAGATCAAAACTAATAGATTAAGTTGCATTCAGCTTATAAACCTGAGTATATCCATAGTAATACAATAGCTAATAGAAAAGGTGACAATTCTCCCAGGTACAATTAACATACCATGTTATTAACTGTCTTAATACCACTTTTCTAATTATCCTTTATTCTATGCATGGTTTGACTATTCTTTGTTTCTCTACAGCCTTGGCCCCGTGGCTCCTGCCTATTCTGTGCTGCTTTTTTAAATGTTAGTTATTATCACCGATTTCACACACTTCTATTTTTTTCTTGATACTAAAGCAGTTCTTCCTTTTCTTTTCCCTTGGCCAATTCTGTCTCCTAATATCAAAAACATTTTCGAAGCACCCTGATTCTCTCTATCTTCCTGCAATAGCCTCAGGAAGCTGATCATGACACAAATAATGTGTTGAGTCACTGTGGAAGTTCAATGAGGTACAGTGCATGTGACTAGTACTGAGGCATTTAACAAATGTTAATCTCCCCTCCCACACCCTCATTTTCCTGTTATATAAGTTATAGTTATTATTACAGTATCTGGCCCTGGCTAATCTCACCTCACTCCTTCAGAACAAAATTCTTCAAGTAAACAAATCATTCCTGTTGAACTGGGTGTATCCATCAAACAGAGCAAGACCTAAAACCATCAGTTTTGCAATGTTTTTGCATAATTTCCACAATGGTCTATAGTCCATATATAATTTTCTTATGCAATTTTCATCTGCACCTCATAGCAACCTTCTGAGGTAGATAATAATGGCAAGAGAAATTGAGGCACAAATATATTAATGGCTTGTTAAGGTCACCCATGCCATTAATGGAAGAGCTGGTATATACTGTTTTCCTGTTTTTCAACTGTTCTTTCCACTAGACTGTGATGTTTCCCAAAGACGTGTTTGCAAACAACCATTGAAAATTAAAGTACACATAATACATACAAAAGCACCTAACTTGCAAAGTCTATATTGGGCATGGGGATCTCTGTTCTCAGCTGGAAAGACTCCATTTAGTAAAAGACTGGCATGGACTTTAGTGTAAACCTAATTTTACAAAACAATATATCTAAATAGTTCTCAGTCAGAAACAACCAGGCAACAGCCCACTTGACCCAGAGCCAATTTTTTAGAGCCAATTTTCCCCCAACCACGGCAAGGCAGGAGAGAGGAGGCATAATTATTTCTATGAGATAATCCTACCACCTCAGGTCTGCTAAGGTGCAAGTGAATGCACTTAATTGCTCAGCTGTGTATTTGCTTGAATGTAATCAACCACTTACTGAGAGTTGCTGTCTAACTATTAGGATATTGGCATAAGAAGAGCTAAATAAATTAGAGAGATTCATTCTTTATAAAGCTGCCTTTTGGAAGGAAAGTGTCTTCTGTGTTCCGAGCCAGAGGAAATTGGAAGGGAATGAGGTTGGAAGTCAGGCTACAGTCATAACAAAACGCTTACTCCTCAGGGGCACTGCCTGTTCCCTGTTAACGCAGAGCATGGTCCAAAGTCATTGACCTTTGGGGACTGCTCATCTGTCATTCTGGAGCAATGGTCAGTTGGTCAAATGTACCTATTACCTACGGAGCTAGCACCAGCGTGAAATGAGTTTTGTTTGATGAGCAAGGAGGACAGAGGCTTGCTTTTATAGCATGAATAACATCTGTTCCTTCAAGCATGAAGACGACAAGGGGAGGAGATGACCAGACAAGGCAGAAAAACAAACATCACGGATGTTTGGTCTGGGGGGTAATTATGTTGATACCTGGAGGATTATCTTCTGTCTAGAAGGCCTCATGCAGTGCAGCTTGACCACACTCTGCTCAAGGGCTTTAGCTAAGAGAAAAGCTTGAAACCCAGGGGTTGCTGCAGTGAAAGTTCCATGGGGCTCATTGAAAAAATAATAAAAGAATAATTATGCATTTTTCCCCAAGAAGAGACCTTTCTGAGGCAAGATTGGAAGAGAGGTCACCGCAGATAATAGTCATGTTTAAAGGAGAGTCTCTAAATGTGAAATAATGGGTCTTCTAAGATTAAAGGGCCCCCTGCTGAGGTTTTATTCTTGGATCTTAAGTGACTCTTTAATATGTCCTAGACTCCAGCTCCTCTCTATTTATTAGACCTTATCCAGGGCTCCAGAATTCTAGGTGCTGATTCGTTGGCTATCTGCTTGCTTGTGTGCTTGACTGCTTATTGGCTTATTTGCTTGCTTGCATATTTGCATTTAGAATTAGATCTACTTAAAACCTCGTCATTTGTATGTATCATAATACATAGCAAGAACACATCTTTTGCTCAACAATGTGCTGGTCCCTTTGGCTTTTGTAATAAAATTACATTCTTTCAAGCTTGGCCTTCAAAGTTCTCTATTCATGTGCTCAACATCCTCTTCTCTTCAGTCTAATCACTTGTTGTTTCCTGATCTGTTTTAGCCAAGAAACTCAACTCTGTGTTCCTTGCTATTTTCCACCCTCAAGCAGCAACACCTATAATTTGTGGGGCACAGTAGAAAATGAAAATGTGGGAGCTCTTGTTTAAAAAGCAGGACAAAAGTGCCTTGGAAGGCACTAAAATGTAGTATTTCCTTTCTTCTATGGTCTCACTCTCAAATGTGTCATGATGTTTTTAATTGGCTATTTAATGTTATTCTGAGTACAGCAAAATTAAACATTTTAATCATTAACATGTATTTTTACTATTCATGCTTATGTTGTGCAATGAGAGTCTTAAATGCAGATATAGGAACACTTAACTTGTTTACAGAATCACTGAAATGACATAATTCATCTTCATAGCTTATACATGCTTTTATCGGAGCAGTGGAAATGCACAAACTAACGCGGCTCTTTTGTTTCACTTCTTAATACATGCACATTCTACCAACGTTTTCTACTTTCTGCTTGCTGATGAGCAAGGAAGGACTGAAAGGAAAAGGAACAACAGGTCATCCTATGTGGGAAACTGTTTATTGCCTTCACTATCTGATAAGCATAGACAGATAACTCCCCGAACCCCCCCCCCCCCCCCCCCCCCCCCCCGCCAAGGCTGGGTGCCTTTGAAGCCCTAGCAAATCTCTGAGCTAGGCGCCACCTCTGTTTGTCCAGACAGTGGTAGCTGAAACTACTGCCCCATTTATTATTATGTAAATCCTTGCTGATGGGCTAGTCTGCTTGTTACTAGGGGGTCACCTGCCTAAGGGCTATGCTATGGGTGCATCCCAGATCAATAAAAGCTTGGTGAGGCCTGAGCACAGGGAGGAAGTCCTTCGGGACTTGCCGCCTGGTCCCCCAATATTGCAAAATTATCTCGTGTCTTTTTCTCTCATTTGCTGTGCGGCTCCTTTTTCAGATACCGAACCCTACTCCACGCAGAACGTGGAGGGAGTCTTACTCGACAATCCTATCTTTTCCTTTCCTTCTATGTCATCATTTTCAGTGTAAGTGGTTGGCTGATACAGGAAAGTAAATTAAGGAAGGATATGATAGGGTTCCCTGATTCCACATTTTTCTCTAGTCCTTATGCCGCTGGATGGTCTTCCTCTCTGAGGCAGATAGAACTGTAACACTGTGGCTTCATAGACGAAGGGCATGAAAAGGCTTTGAGAAATACAAAGGGCTTTCCTAATTTATGGAAGGATTATAATGCAATACATACACTGTAGTCATTCAGTCTCGCACTAGATACAGGGTAATGAGGTAAAGGAGAAGTTACTGTAATCCAAAGACACAGAGGCCTTTGAAAAGTACAAAGGCTTTCACATCATTTAAACCAAAAAACAACTGAATTGATGGTTTAAGATTATACTTATTTACACTGAATTTTAAATAAAAAACTTTAAGAATTGCTTTTTTCCCTCAAGGGCTGCAACACATATATTTCAATAATCTGTTTTTAAATAATACAGAAGAAAGAGAAGAAAGGATGTGACCCGCATGTTTCTTAGAACTCCCTATCCTTCTTTCTGTGTGTCCAAAGCAAGGTTCTATTGCAACAGAAACCATGACCTTTCCAGGCTGTCAGCAGCCCCCCATTACCCCTTGCTTACTCAGTCATAGACTTAACACACTTATCTCATACTTGTTTTGAGTCTCGCTGAACTCCATACATCATGGGTCCACTGAAATTCTGTGTCCATGGGGGTATCTTGAATGCTATTTGTGAAGAGAGGAGCACAGAACAGCAGACACGCATATTGTGCATGTCTCCTCAGAGTTTACTTAGAAAACACAAGTTCAAAGATGACATTTTTATATTTTCAAGACAGTGACAGCAGAGTATGAAACCAAATATGGAGCCCTTCTGAATGTGGGACTCCATATGACCACACAGATCGCATGCCAGTGAAGCCAGCCCTGACCTCAGGTTCATGATGAAATCTTCACATCAAAGTACCCAGTTTAGGTCATAAAGGAAAATGTTTACTGTTCAGTGAAGGAAAGACAGTGGGATCACTGATAGGGTATGTTTCATGAGGCCAGGGATCTCACATAACCTTACGCAGGTTTAGTACAAACATCTCATAAGTAATTGTTGAATAGGTCAAGAAATGACTAAAGCTTGACAGGAAAAAATGACAGAAATAAAGAATGAAAGAGAAATGGAAAAACAGAGCTACTACAAAAGGTGGAATGACGAAGAGCATTGATTCTGAAGCCATACCTTCTGTATTCAAATCCTGGTTCTGCCATTGACAAGTGTGTCATCTTGGGTCAATGGTATATATTTTGTTGGTCTCAGTTTACTTATCTGTAAAATGGGGACAGGAATAGTAGTAATACCTGCCTTACATGGCTGTTGTGAGTATTAAATGAGTCCATGTAGGTCAAGTGTTTAGAAGAGTGCCTGGTACACATTAAGCATTATGGAAGTGTTAGGTACTATCATTATTAATCAGCGTCGTCACTAAGTCACAGAACTTTCTCATTTATTCCTCATAAGAAGGCATTTGTATATCCCTCTTATAGCTGAAAGTAAGGAAAGCCAGAGAATATTTTAGTAAGTGTACTCAGCTATAAGTAGTTAAATTCTGCCTGAGTCACATGTCCATACCACATTGTAATGCAACCTCACTGTGTTCCTCTTGTTTCCCAGCTTCTATAGCATGTCTTGATTTATTTAACAGATGTTTCTGAGAAAAATAGAAAATACATTTTTGGTACTCTAATCACTTAAAATATGAAGCAAACTACTTTTGGGAGTAAAATAGTGAATGTTTCTATGGGTTAAATGATTGCCCCACTACAAATTTTATATTGTAATTATTTATTAGAATTTGGTCAAAATGTAAAAAAAAAAACTGAGTGTTTATTGTTGGAGAAAAACTGAGGTGTTTCTGTTAATGTCTACCTCTTTGTTTCTCCAAAGAAACATGGTGAGCAAAACCAAGAACTCCTTCCCTTTCTCCAGAAACAACCCAGTAATGCCTAACCATTTTATTTAGAAAGAATAGCAGTTTAGGGCTAACAAACGCACCATCAGGATTGCCTTAGATATCTGGCCACTGAGCTCCAACCCCATTAGCCTGATGTGAGTGAGAGATATAGCTAGTATGGTCTCCCAAGAATGAGATCCGATGTATATCATCCTTAATATGCCCATTTTTATGGTGGTGAACACAAAAAAAATGTTTTTAAAGTGTTTCAAAAATTCACTCCCAACATTGATGCCCAAATCCTATTATTTTTTCAACTCTGTTCTTCATCTGTGTACTTCTCTTCCATGGAGGTATAGGTGTCAAGGTCTAAGTTGACAATTAGAGAGCAACTTATTGGCATGTTAAGGCAGAGGTCATTAAGAGAAAATAGCAAGATAATCCAATACATCTATTGTGACCTAATTTGGGTCAAGAGTAGCTACAGATATAAGTCAATGTAGGTAGAATCTATTCTGGAAGGATATGCAATAAAAGGTTAATAGCATTGATCTAGGTTATGGGAATAAAATGTCTCTGTTTTCTTATTTTTGCTTATCTTTATTTTCTAATTTTTCTTTTGTGCAAATATACTTCTTCTGTAATGATAAATATTTTTAAATAAAATATTTCTGGGGAGGTTTGCTATAACGGAAGGGGGATATAAAAGTACATTTAATAACATTTCTTTGTCTAATGGTGTTTTCTAGGTCTCAGTGCACACAGTCTTTATCCCTCACATTTATCTGGCATCCCTTTAGGTCCCCTGCTCCTTCACTGGCCCTGTAGATGTTGGAATCTACTTCTGTTTCTACATAAATCTCTCTAGTATTCAGTCTGTCTTCTCCCAGGCAGCTCGTACAGTTCTGTCTTTCGTTCTGCATGCACTGAGCCCCTCTACTTCACTGTCCTTGGGGCTTCGGGCTTCCACTCTGTTGGCACTGATGCTGTCTGTTCCAGGATGGTTTTGGCCTTGATAATGTTTCTTTTTGTTCTTCTATAGCAGCTCTAACTCAAGGTCTATAAGGAAGTGTCTTTGTATGTACACACACACAGACACACAGACACACACACACATACACACGTGCACGCTATTCAATTATCTGTGGCAGAATGAGAACACGCATAGAGACAGAAATTAGATTACTGGTTGCCAGGGGCTGCCGGTAGTAGGGAATGGGGGGGGAGGACACCTAATAATACACCTAATAATGACACCTAATAATAGTGAGGAAAACCAAGAACTCCTTCACCTTACCCAGAAACAACGCAGTAAGGTTATGGGGTTTCTTTGGGGGGGATGATGAAAATGTTCTAAAATTAAAATGTGGTAATTACTGCACAACATTGTGAATATACTGAAAATCACTTAATTGTGTATTTTAAATGGGTGAATTGTATGGTATCTGAAATCTACATCAATAAAGCTGTAAAAATATCTGTCGTATGTTTTTATGACAGATGAACTTTCCCGGAAATCAACATGCTTTTTGTTCACCTGCGGATGCTGTTTTGAACTTTGAGAACATACAGTGAAATTGGCATAATGGTCTTTCTGAACTCTTGTTTCTAAAATTCCTCACATTAGCCTAAAGTAAGGGTTGCTTCTCAGATAATCCCCGGCTAATTGCAAAGTAAATAGATATTTGCAGGTATATCTGGGGATGTGTTGTGGAAAGAGCAAAGCTAAGGAGTCAGAGGTTCTGAGTTCATCTTCTGACTCTCCTAGGCCCAATTTGTGTGAAGCGTGGCAAGTCATTTCACCTCTTGGACTTAGCTTTTCTATCTGTAAAATTGGTGGATCAGACCACATAACTGCCAAGGTGGCTTTCAACTTTCCATTTCTGTGTTCCTATATAAATGGTGAAATACATGACTGTTTTTGTAAACTAGGTTCACCTTTTAGAACATCAGTACTGAGTTCTTTCCAAATAAAACTCTTTGAAAAGTTTAGGTCTTATTTTCATGTCTTAGATAACCTCACATACATCTTAGTAAGTAAAATGCCTAAAACACGATTAAGCACAAATTTTTGGCCATGGCAATAGTAAAAAATGTGCCTGTGATCAACCAAAGGACTTGTATGCATGCATATAAGCATAACCAATGGACACAGACACCAGGGGTTGAGGGCATGAGTGGGGGGTGAGGGACAAAGGGGGATAAGGACACATATGTAATACCTTAGTCAGTAAAGAAAAAATATTAATAATAAAGAGAAAAAAATGTGCCAGTGTGTGCCTGTGTGTGTATTCTTGGTTTCATGCATGAAATGTCTGGCATCTCTCCAAAAAGCATCCATCTGCCTTTTGCCTAATGGCAAGGACTTTTTAAACCAAGCAGCGCTTCATGCCTTCCTTACAGAAGACAGGAAGTAGCAGCCAGCTCAGCGGTGCCAACCTCCAATGGCCAGTCCCGTTGTTTTTGATCACGAATAGCCAAAAGCCAAGGCTGCAGAAGCTGCGGGAGATGTCAGCTCTGACACACGGGTCCCTGTTGTGCCCAGAGCTTGCACTGGCGGAGGCAAGCCTTGCAGGTGTCCTCGGCTATGAAGGCAGAAGCTGGATTCTCCGAAACAGTGTGTTTTCCAGCCCACTCCAGGGACCCTGGAGGGGTGGGGCTGGGACAGGCTGAGGATGGAAACTTAGGGAACATGGGAGAGGGGCATAAATAAGGCCTTTTTCCAACATTTTACTTGAGGGCTTAGTATTTTGAATGGTTTCAACATTTCCAAAATAAGATCCCCATGCTTTCCACGCCAGAACTTTTGAACATTTTAAGCAAAAGTGCATTTGATTATGAGATTGAGCGCAACATGTTCAGAGGATTAAGTAAGGCAGCGCTGCCAAAGAATGGAAAGTAATCCTAAAACAAGCCAAGTTAACACCGTGGGATGTTCTATTCTCTTCTTTCCATCTCCCCACCTCCCATCCCTTCCACTTCTGATTGAAGCCATTTCCAATTAAAACAAAAGAAAGAAGGTCTTGCCTACCCATGTTGTTCTCTCAAACTGTCTTCAGTACACAGCCTGGTCTGTGACTTTATAATGTATTCTAGTAAATTCTTAGTATTATTCCTTTTCCATCCCCTAACAAGCTCTCCCTTTTTGAAAATCATTCTTAATTACAGCAGTGTGATTCTGGGGTGTTGGCTAGACTGCTGAATTCAATTTCTAAGGCCATCCAGAGCAAAGCACAAAACATTCAAGGACACAGTTATAGACAATAAAATCTAAAACTTTTATAGTTTTAAAGCATAAAATAGAGATAATCACTATATTAATGTTAAAAGGTCAACCTATACGATGGTTCACATTTATCTAAATAATTTTCTTGATTCTTTAAAAGAGGGGAATAATGATTTCAAACTTCAATGACACATCATCACTTTTGGTTATTGTGTACATACACTTTTTATACTTTTTACTTTGCTTCTTTGTGTCTATTACAAGTTACACAGAACTGTAACATGGTCAGGACAACCTCACAGAGTGATGTTAGTGGGAAGAAAGAATTGGCAGGCAGCTTTCTGGGTCAAGTAGGTTGTAAAGAAAAAATTTCCAAACTATTCCTTTGGCTGATTACCTGTATTTTTAAAATGATGTTTTTATTAATTTCAGAAAGGAAGGGAGAGGGAGAGAGAGATAGAAACATCAATGATGAGAGATAATCATTGATCTGCTGCCTCCTGCATGCCCCTTACTAGGGATCATGCCTGCAACCTGGGAATGTGTCCTGACCAGGAATCGAACCATGACCTCCTGGGTTTACACTCAACCACTGAGCCATACCGGCTGGGCATGATTAACTGTATTTTTTTACAAACATCTGGTGGTCATTTTGTGCAGAGAACTACTTTTAATAGTTCTATGAAAAGAGATAATAAAGATGAAAAGTACCATCAGGAATACATTGTATTATTGTTCATAAATATTTAGAACCCCTATCAGAGAAGTAAACATTCCACTCTTGAACTAAGACATGGCTGTGAGTTTCTTTGGCAACAGAAGTAGCATATATCGCTTATGGATAGAACCTTTAAAAGTCAGAACATGGTTCTCCATGTTTTTTCCCCCTTCATATGGAATTATGGAAGCAAGTATCTGGAAGCCACCATCTACTGGGATCAGTGAGAGTCCCTTCTGACCTGCAATAGACATGAAACATGAGTGATGAAGAAACATTGTTCTTTTAAGCTGCTGCTACTTGGGTTTTTGTTGTTGTTGTCATTAGTAGACCATAACCTAGTTTGTCATGACTGATATATCATGCCTGCCCTTGAGATTTTTAAATAATGTAGTAGGTAGGGCAAATATACATGCACATGCTTGTATAAATAATACATAAAAATGTTTAAAAGTACACATTCAAATCATCTTAACAGTACAAATTATTAAAAGAGGAAAGATAAAGCCTGACCAGTATGGCTCAGTGGTTGACCATCGACCCATTAAACCAAGAGGTCACCGGTTCAATTCCAGTTCAGGGTACATGCCCAGGTTTCAGGCTTGATCCCTAGTGGGGATTGTGTAGGAGACAGCCAATCTATGTTTCTCATTGATGTTTCTATCTCTCTATCCCTCTCCCTTCCTCTTTCCCTAAAAAAATAAACGAAACATATTTGTTTTTAGAAAGGAAGGATCAGTAAGGAAACATGACATAAGGAAAACATTTCTAGATGACTTAGAGCCAGGTGAAGCTACTTCAGAAAATCCTAGAAATGAACCTTGAAGAATGTTTTAAAGATGAAGAACTAAGTGATTCATGGGAAAGGCCGTTTTAAGGAGATGACAGTTTGTTGGAATGACAGTAAAAATGTCAAGAACTTCTTCACCAGGTTGTTGTGTTCCCATTCCTCCCTCCCCAGCCCTTTAGATTTATGAATTCTTTCTGTTCTTGCTCACTAGTGGCTATGTCTGTTCACATTACACAATATCGCCTGGCCTGATGGCTCTGTTGTTTGGGGCATCGTCCTGCACACCAAAAGGTTGCAGGTTTGATTCTCTTACATCAATTTCTCTTTCTCTCTCTCCCCCTTCCTCATTCTCTAAAATCAATAAAAACATATCCTTGGGTGAGAATTAAAAAAATTATTCATTGTCATTAGATCTCATCCAGATTGTTGTCCTATAAAAAAGGAAATCTATTGCTTACTTAGGGAAAGGTGTTTATCCAATTAGGAACATTGTGTATCCCTAGGCATACCCCGACGCACAGAGTAGAGCATCTGAAGGTGACTGCCATCAGTAAAGGAAAGAGCAATACTGCTGATCTACCTGATGGCTTTACTTTGGGGGCTGGCTTTTGTACTCTAATGCTGGGTGCTTCTCTCCCCCATGTTGCTCTATCACGTATCCTCATCTATATTCCAGAAACCTTCATTTCAGTCTATTATTTCCTTCAGCCTTAATTTATTTTCTCACTTTTAAATTCACCATTAAAATGAAAAGCAAAGGCACGCATATTCGCCGAGCAGTTTCTCTGAGGTTCTTAGAGCCCTAATTATGATATGAAAACATGATTTCCAACTTTGCAGATGATGCTAAATTGAGAGAGAATAAAAACAAATGAGGAATAATTAGGTGGTGCAGCCAGATATAAAAGGATTTACATCATTTATGTTTCTGAACTAATAGATGGCAAATGCAGGGCTGCACAGATAAATGGAAGATAATTAGTCCTCACAAAGCATCAGAAATGGGGATCTTTGCTAAATAGGAAGGGGCTGATGGAAAGTGACGTGAAAGAGGAGAAATCCAGTGGGATGTGGGGTCAACAGGGGTGATTACAGCCTGGGGATGATTGCATCATGGAAAAACTCCAGAGATCTGGCACATTCTCCAGTTAACCTTTTAGTCTGCATCCCTCTCTCTCTCTGTCACACAGAGGCATTCTGTTGTTAACAATGTGTTTCTTTAGAACAGAACCTTACATAGAGCCTGGCTCTGTGCAGTCTTTGCATTACAGGCAGACTTGGCAAGAAGGATAACTTCAGAGGGAGAACATTTCCTTTAACCAGGGAATTTTACCTGGTGGTACATATAGAGCACAACATTTCTAGGAGTGTTTAAAGGCTTATTTCGGTGGGTTAAAATGGAAGTAGCCATTCTTACTGCTTTGGAAATACAAAAGAGAATTCACACACATTATTTGTTTAATTCTTGGGCTAGGAGCCTCTTTCCTCCAATGGGCCCTCACTCTCTTTGAGGGTACCCCACACTTTAGGCTCAAGGTTCTATTCCTAGACCTAGAAGGAAATCCAACTCATCACTTTATCTCTCTCTACTTGCAATTACTCGAATTTTGGTCTTTTGGTGACAGTTCTACAACACTGCCTGAGATTCCAGAACAAAAATAATAATAGACCAAGCATCAGAAGCATGTGCATGTCCCCGCAAGGTCAAAGGCTGGCCAGTCATTGAAAAATCCTCCTTCCTCACTGCCCATGACCTTTTCTGTGGCATAGACATCATTTACCAACCACCCATGAATCTCTCTAATGTCTGGTTTTCAAGATAGTATATGATGGCTACCTAATCCCATTTCTTTCTCACTCTTCCTGCTCACATTCTCATCCTCAATGGATATTCATTAAAATATAACCCCATGTCTACAGACTTCTATGTATATACTATTTCGTAGACTGTATACATTCTCTTGGTTCCAGCAATCACACTATCATGCTATGTATGAGATTCAATTATAATTATTTGTGATCTGTGAATCATACTTGATCTTCCCCCACAAGAGTAATTTGTTACTTTAAACTTCTCTGATGCTCAAGCTACAGTTCATAAACCATTTTATACTTAAAATATAAAACATACCATTGCAATAAAAGGAAATCTTGGAAATATGACAATGGAAAGACTGTTCCTCTTTTCCTTCTGTTAATTTAATATTTAAATGAGTCCCTACTTCAGGAAGATAACTGCTCCCGTAGCCCAATCTAAAAGTCCTGCCTGGGAAGGGAATTAAGCTCTTTCAATCTTTTTTTTTTTTTTTAATATATTTTATTGATTTTTCACAGAGAGGAAGGGAGAGAAATAGAGAGTTAGAAACATCGATGAGAGAGAAACATCGATCAGCTGCCTCCTGCACATCTCCCACTGGGGATGTGCACGCAACCCAGGTACATGCCCTTGACCGGAATCGAACCCGGGACCTTTCAGTCCGCAGGCCGACGCTCTATCCACTGAGCCAAACCGGTTTTGGCGAGCTCTTTCAATCTTTTTCTGCTCTCTTCCCACAGGTTTCTAAAAACCCCTAAGAAAAGTGACTCATTTTGAGTGTCTGTATGCCCATCTATCTCCAGTCCCTAATCAGGGTTCAGTTAACTATTTTTTGTTGGTGTGGTAATTTATTTTATACTAGAGATCCGGTGCGCAACATTTGTGCACTGGGCAGGGGGGAGGGTTGTCCCTCAGCCCGACCTGCACCCTCTCATAGTCCGGGACCCCTCAGTGGATGTCTGCCTGCAGGCCTAACTCAGCAGGCAGACATCCCCCGAGGGGTTCTTAGTGCTGCTGCTGAGGCAGGAGAGGCTTTGCTTGCCAGCCGTGAGCCTGGCTTCTGGCTGAGCAGTGCTCCCCCTGTGGGAGCGCACTGACCACCAGGGGGCAGCTCCTATGTTGAGCGTCTGCCCCCTGGTGGTCAGTGCACATCATAGCGACAGGTCCATTCCACCTTTCAGTCGATTTGCATATTCGCCTTTTATTATATGGGATATCTCTGCTAATACTGTTACCCCATCCATACTCAGTCCCTCAGTTTGCTGATAAAACAAAGTATCTCTAATGTTGTAAAAATTCTGTTGTCTGTTGCTGTGGAGGTCGGGGGACTAACACAGCAGTTCAGCTCTCAGCCCAGAAAGACAGCAAATCTGAGCTTCTCTTAGATTTGGGGACTGTATTTGGTCTAATGTTTAATTAGGGTAACTATTTGGAAGATTTTTTTAGATACTACAGAATCGGCCTATTTTTCCATTTTTTAAAAAACAACAACAACAACTTTATTGTTGAAAGTATTACATGTGCCCCCCTTTTTTCTCCCATTGACCTCTTCTAGCCCACCTCCATCCCCCATCCCAGGCCTTCACCACCATATTGTCTGTGTCCATGGGTTATGCATGTAAGCATACTAGTTCTTTGGTTGATCTCTTTGCACCTCCCCCTCCACACCTTCTCTCTGAGATTCAACAGTCTTGCTTTATGCTTCTATGTCTCTGGATCTATTTTGTTCATCAGTTTATTTTGTTAATTAGATTCCACATATGTGTGAGATTATTCCCAAGGTCTGGGAATATTGAGGAAGCCAAGATTGGAGCTGAATTTTTATAGAGACAAGGAGTTTACAAGATGGGGATCACAATGTATTTATAGGGGCAAAAATGGAGAAACTGCATCAGCAATAGAGGAGTTAAATTTTACTGGAGGAGTAAGAATTCTGATATACAGGATCTTAGAGGACACCAGGGAGGATTGTATGAGAAGATGTTAGAGAAATAAGTCAGAGGCCAAATATAATGGGTATGTAGGCCATGCAAAGGAGTTTTCACTTTATAATCTATACTAGAGGCCCGGTGCACAAAAATTTGTGCACTCGGGGGGAAGGGGGGTCCCTGAGCCCGGCCTGTGCCCTCTCGCAGTCTGGGACCCCTTGGGAGATAACGACCTGCTGGCTTAGGCCTGCTCCCGGGTGGCAGAGGGCAGGCCTAATCCCTAGGTGCAGCCCCTGGATGGGCTCAGAGCAGGGCCGATTGGGGAGTTGGGGCACCTTCCCCTGTCATGCACAGAGCAGGGTGGATTGGGAGGTTGCGATGCCACCCTCAGTCATGCACAGGGTAGGGCCGATTGGGGGGTTGGGGTACTGCCCCCTGTCACACTCAAGGCAGGGTCGATGGGGAGGTTGCGGCACCACCCCCTTGTCATGCACAGAGCAGGGCCCATCAGGGGGTTGGGGCGCTGCCCTCTATCACCCACAGAGCAGGGCCGATCAGGGGGTTGGGGCGCCGCCACTGTCACACTCAGAGCAGGGCCGATGGGGAGGTTATGGCTCTACCCCGTCACACACAGAGCAGGGCCCGTGGGGTGGGGGGGTTGGGGCGCCGCACCCTGTCACACACAGAGCCGCAGGGCAATCAGAGGTTGGGGAGCTGAGCA
Organism: Myotis daubentonii; assembly: GCF_963259705.1. Classification (NCBI taxonomy): domain Eukaryota; kingdom Metazoa; phylum Chordata; class Mammalia; order Chiroptera; family Vespertilionidae; genus Myotis; species Myotis daubentonii. The sequence continues at coordinate 126,094,000 of NC_081861.1, read as the reverse complement.
GGGCTGATCAGGAGGTTGGGGCGCCTTCCCCTGTCACGAACAGACCAGGGCAGATAGGGAGTTTGTGGCCCCGCCCCTCTCACACACAGAGCTGCAGGGCGATCAGGGGGTTTGGGCGCTCCCCCCTGTCACGCTGATCCTGGTGCTGGGAGGCATATTACCCTATTACTATATAGGATAGAGGCCTGGTGCATGGGTGGGGGCTGGCTGGTTTGCCCTGAAGGGTGTCCTGGATCAGGGTGGGGGTCCCCACTGGGGTGCCTGGCCAGCCTGGGTGAGGGGATGATGGCTGTTTGCAGCTGGTCACACACCCTTCAGGGTGGGGGTCCCCACTGGGGTGCCTGGCCAGTCTGGGTGAGGGGCTGAGGGCTGTTTTCAGGCTGGCAGGTGACGGAAGCTCCCAACCGCTCCTTTTTTTCTTTTTCTTTTTTTTAAATTCTGGGCCAGCTTTAGCTCTGAAGCTCCAGCTCCTAGGCCACCACTGCTGAAAGTAGATAGTTGAAACAATGTATAACTCCAGCTCTAACTCCAGCTCTGAGATCCCAGCTCGCTGAAAGCTGGTTTCTGGGTTGTTGTTTTTTTAGCTTCTATATTTGTTATATTTGTTAAAATGTTTCAAACTGCAGGCTCAGAGGCCTGCAAGGCAGGCGGGGAACGTTGGTTTCCTCCATCACTGAGGCAAGCAAGCCTCATGTTAGTTTCAAGCTGCCTGGCTGCCAGCTGCCATCTTGGCTGACAGTTAATTTGCATATTGCCCTGATTAGCCAATGAAAAGGGTAGCGGTTATACGCCAATTACCATGTTTCTCTTTTATTAGTGTAGATAGCATGTGTATGTGTGTTGGGGGTGGTTGACATGGAAGTTTTCTCAAATCTCATATTTTCTCTATATTTCCCACAAAAGTAAAGGTCAGTAAATATTATTATTAAATACACACATTGTGTATTTTATATTATATGATAGGATATTCAAAATTACCCATAAAGAGTTCCTTTTAAAACAAAATTCCAATGGCCAACTGTACAAAAATAATTCTGATTATACCTAGTCACATTTTGTCTTTGGTGACACTTTCTAAACTTAGAGAGTTAAGAGCACATACCCTTGTCTTCCTCTTGCTATCTGGGACAGTCAACAAATTCAGGGTAGTTGCCTATTAACTCTATCACTATGTATCTACCTAAGCCATATTACAGGTACATATGGGTTTCTAGAATATCAAATGGATGGATGAAGGAAGCTGAGCTGAGTACAGCCAGGAAAAGCAGGAACTGCTTTCCCAAAAGCTGTCCTGCATTTTTCCTTCTCAGGCTCTGCAGTCTGAGAATACCTAACGTCTGACTGTGAGAGACATTAGGGAAATATGTGCTGAGAGTTGGGTTCTTTGGGGATGTTTTTGTTTTTATAGTCTTATATAGTTTAGTTTTTGTAGTGAAGTAGATCTTTAATGTCAATGTCAAAAATAAATGTGCAGTAACAGGAGTAGTAGCTTCTCTTTAGAAATTTGGTTTATTAATTTCATGACCCATGTAATCAATTATTCTCTGTTTGCTTCAATTTCCAAGAAGCTTATACCCAAATTTATGGCCTCCTAGCAACTGTACATGAATTCTTGTATTTGAGATTCTAATTTCCTCTATCTATATTCCAACTCTTTATTTTCCTGTTTATTTTCTGCTATTGTTTCTTGGAATTCTAGTTTCCCATATTTTCTTTGCAATATTAATAAGAGAATGTATGTAACGTAGATGTAAATTATGATCCATAATAAATTACCCATTCACTCCATCTACCTCTGTGCTTTCCCCCAATCCCTGTAACTATTATCCTGAATTTTATCATTCCCTTATTTATTTTGTAACAGTTTTATCACATATTTATGTATGCCTAAACAACACATTTCTTTGTTTTTCTTGTTTTAAAGATTTTTCCTCGCATATTGTATATACCTGTTGGGACTTGATGTTTTGTTTACTCAACATTATGTTTCTAAGACTAATCCATGTTTTTGCATGTAGCTGTGCTCATTACATATTTACTATTGGATAATAACCCATTATGCGAAAAATAAGTGTATATGTATTTAAGACTGTATTCTCTCTCTCTCTCTCTCTCTCTCTCTCTCTCTCTCTCTCTCTCTCTCTCTCTCTCTCTCTCTCTCTCCTTCCTCAAATCTTCAGGTATTTGGATTGCTTCTATTTTGGACTATTACAAACAGTATTCCTGTGAAAATTCCTATAGAGGTATCTTGGTGAAAATGTGCAAGAGTTCCTCTATATCACATTCCTTGATATGAAAGCATTTGGTCATAGTATATGGCAATGTTCCGCTTTGAGAAAATGTGTTTTCCAAAGTTGTTCTCATTTGTACTCCAATCAGTGGAGTATGACACTGCTCCTGCTGATACACATCTTCCATCATGCTTCTTCATATTTTGCCATTCTGATGGGTGTGTAGTGCTATGTTATTTCACTCAGTTTGCATTTATATCAGTAAAATACGTGTGTCTTTTCATCTGTTTATTGCCTATAGATAGTTCATTTTATGTGAAGTGCCTGCTTTATATATTTATTCCAATTTTCTATTGGGTTGCTTGTCTTTTTCTCATTCAGTTGTTCTTTCATGTATTCGGGACATTAACCTTTGTTAGTTACGTGGCTTACAAATAGCTTCACCCAGTTAGTGGCTTCCTTTTCCCTCTCTTTCTAGTATTGTTGGATGAATAATGATAATGAACTATAAAACAATTACATTTATGGATAACTGATTTTATGTTCAAATCTTTTTGTGTCTTAAAAAACCCCTCCCCTACACAAAGGTCAGAAAGATACTACTATATTGTTTTCTAAAAGTATTACAGTCTCACATTTCATAATTGAGTCTTCCAAGCTTCTGGAATTGATTTTTTGAATTGTAGTATTTAAGGATCTATCCAAGTGTTTTAACTTTTCTACTTGGATAATCAATTATTGCCAGTACCATTACCAAAGAGTCCTTATATTGCCTAGTTATAAGCAAGACCATGTCTGTCATATAATCAAAGTGCTATATATGCATTCACATTTCTTGGTTCTATATTCTAATTCATTGGTCAATTTGTTTTAACTCATTTCACTACCACATTGTGTTAATTATAAGAGCTTTAAATAAATCATGATGTCTGGAATGGAAAACTCAACCCAGAATGACATATATCTGATCATTAAATTTTCGAACTGACTTGTTCTATAGTCATTGTACTTCATATAATATAATCATACAGTATGTATTCTTTTGTGCTTACCTTTTGCACATCACAATGTTTGTGAGATTTAGACATATTGTCTAAATGAGCTAGAGCTCATTTATTTTCATAGTTGTATGGTATTCTATTTTATTATGATATTAGAGACCTGGTGCACCAGTGGCGTCCCTCGGCCTGGTCTGCATCCTTTCACAATCCGGGACCCCTCAGGGGATGTCAGAGAGCCAGTTTCAGCCCAATGCCTGCAGGCCAGGCTGAGGGACCCCACCTACTAGTATGCATATAAGATCTTTGGTTAATCTCTTCCTACCCTTCCCACTTCTCCCCTCCCTCTGAGATTCATCAATCTGTTCCATGTTTCCATGCCTGTGGTTTCCGCTCCTGTGTTGAGTGTCTGCCCCCTGGTGGTCAGTGCGCATCATAGCTACCGGTCGGTCGGCCAGTCGGCCAGTCGCTTAGGCTTTTATATATATATATAGATCATTTTTTCTCTATGTTTATACTAAATAGATATTTGCATTGTTTCCAGTTCTTTTTCTTTCTTTTTTCTCTTCTTTCTTTATATTTGATTTTAAAAATTCTTTACATAATAAAAAATGTGTGTCAAAATTTTCCACTAAGTATATAATGGTGAATGTATCAGTTTCCCCATGCAATTGTGTCAACATTTTGCCTTATCAATTTTGATGTATTTGTCATGTTTATACAAGTTTAGAATTATGTTATCTTCCTGATGAATTGAAATTATTTTCAACTTTCTGTAATGACCATCTTTATTCTTAATACTGTGGTTTTTATTTTGGTCTTAAAATGTGTTGGGGTAGATACTAATATAATGACCCCAGAATTCTTTCCCTTTTAACAGTATTTACCTCATCTATTTTTCTCTCATACTTTAGTTTTCTACCTTTTTCAACCCATATGTTAGGCGTGCCTATTATAAAGACCATAAAGCTGGTTTTCTTTTACTGTTTTTATACAATATGTTAATCTGCTTTTAACTGGTAAGTCTAGTCCATTCATATTTATTTAAAATACATTAGGATTTATTTCTATTGTCCTACTTTTTAATTTCTATTATCATGCTTTAAAAAATTCTTTTATTTTCCTCCCTTTCAGTTTTGGGCTGAGGTATTTTTCCCCATTGCTTTGTCTTCACTGAATGTTAATTATATTTCTGTTCCTTTATATTCACACTTGAAATTTTACCATAGATGTTTAACTAAACAATGACTAACTTAAACAATATCTTAACCCTGAACAAACAATATAAAGACCTTGGAACATGTTAACTCTGTCTATATCTTTCCACAACTAAATGCTGGTTCTTTTCAGTATTATAATTATGTTCTCATTGTTATTATTTTATATTGATTATTCTTGAGCTTATATTTGTTTTTTTTCCTTTGTAATTGCTCAAACTGTTTCTGTAATAATATTTCTTCTTTCTGAACAACACATTTTAAAAGTTCCTTTAGCAAAGTAATTGTCAGTAAAGGTATCTTAGTTTATGCTAATCTTAAAATATTTTTATTTCATATTATAATTTTCTGAGTATGCAACTTTATGTTGTTTATTTTCTCATTCTTTTTGGTTTTGATTTGCTATTCAGTAGTCTGCTCTGTCTTTTGTGGACGATCTTTCCTATTTGGGAGGGATTTTTAAAATATAACTTTCTCTTTGATATTCTGTAGGTTTTCTACAATGGGCCTGGTATGATTCTACTTTATTTATTGTGGTTTAGGATTCACTATGTTTCCATATCTATAGATCCACATTTTCCACCATTCCCAGAAAATTCACATCCTGGTCAGAATCCCAGGAGGAATGATTAGAGAAAATCAAGAAAGACTAATTGGGGATGTAGCTGTAGTTTGTGTGTATTCATAGCAGAATAGCATTCTGTGTGATGAATATACTAGTATCATCATATTTGTATTTTATAATTATATTTTTGTATTTCTGCAAGTTTTAATTTCATTTACAAAAATTCCCAGTGTATCCCTAATGGCGTCTCATTGTTTGAAATTAAAAAAAAAATCATTTCAAACATAATGTTTCTATACTGTGTGTCTTACAATTTGTGTATCAGTAGTTTTGGGAATCTTAATGTGCAGTGGTTGACTCATTGCAGTATTTCTTCTATTTTCATTGGTGCTACTTAGTTGTGAGGTCATTGCTTGACACTAATGTCCTAAATTAAGGACATTTTCTCTATAGAGCAGCAATTTCCAACCTTTTTCATCTCATGGCACACATAAACTAATTACTAAATTCTGTGGCATACAAAAAATATGTTTTGCTGATCTGACAAAAATAGTTATAATCTTGATTCATTCACACCAGGCATTGTGTTGGCTGTTGTAATTTTTCTATTTGACAATAAAGGGAAATAGGTCAGTGCCCCTGACTAAACAGTGAGGTATTACATGTTTTAAAAATTATTGTGGCACACTGGTTGAAAATCACTGCCATAGAGGATTAGCTTCTACTGCTACTATTGGCCAATGACCACCACCAAGCTGATCCACTTTAAAATCTCAATTCAAATACCACCTTTAGTTTCACTACCTTGCTTCTGAACCAATGCTCATATAATACAGAAAGTGCTACTATAGTCATCTGTACTCAGGAACTCTCCCTATCCCAGCTTTCCTCCATTTCATATTCCCAGTTCATAACTCCAACCTCTTCTAGGGTTAGAGAGCTTCTTGGAGTATGCTCCTACCTTCTTTAAACCCAGCAATGTGTGTCCTACCCCATATTTAAATACTTTGCAATCCCTTGGAACACTTAGTCTTCTTTAATTCTAGAAGCACTGAATTTATTTCTTTTAATCAAAATGATAGACACATAGTAAAAAAAATCAAAGAAACAGAAAAGTTATAATAACAATAGTTTCCCATTCCTTACCTCTCCACCACAGTATCATTTTCCCCCAAAAACTTATGTTAAGTGTTTCTGCTTATAGAACTTATGATGGTAGCTTCCATATCTCTAAATAATATACATGTACTTCTATTTTCTTATCTATAAAATATGTAGTTTTCATTTACTAATTTCCCCCCATTCTTTTTTCTCCTCCAGATTTTTATATGTATTATTGAAATTGGTTATGTTATTAATTGCACTTGCAATAGTAAATAAAATAATCAACCCCTGGTTTATGAACTTCCATCAGTATCTCTCGACCACCCCCTTATTTTGAGAATGTTAGCATGCTGACCCTTTCTTCCATGAGTCCAATTACCCTGCACTCATGTTCTAATTTGAATTACATACTCTCTTGTTCACATATAAACTGTCTGAAAGTAATGTTAAACTTTCCAGTATTTTTAATAGGATAATTATAAAGTCTAAAAAAATCAATAAATAGCATTTTCATTTGAGGCCAATGTAAATACTTTCAGTGCACACCAAATTCTGTATCGAGATTGCATTTCCTTCCCCTTGAGCTCAATGCTGTGATCCTTGAGCCACACAAAGGGGGATAGTTATAAAATCAACTACAATAGGTATTGTCTTCTTATACTTTTTAAACTGCTGAGCATCATAATACAATTTAGTTTGTTTCAAAGTTAGATCATAACTTTCTATCTAGTTTTCTGATTTTTTTCCTGGAGTTTCAAATTGCCTCTATTCCTTACATGATTTAATTTTATCATCCACTGCTTTTCCCCCAGGTGCTCAATCATATATTCTATTCTATCAATTTCTCCTATCCTCTATCCCACTACCTGGAAACTTTCCTCATAGAATCTCTATCCGCTAGATTCAAATTAGATTAGTTGTTTGCCAGACTGGCTAAACTGCTGTTATGTTGAAATGTCACTTTAGCACTCTCTTAAGTTGTATCCACAGTTTCTCAGTTCCTATAAATTCCTCCCTCTTGAAAGATTTTTTTTTTGGTAGTACATCCTCAATAACATATTATAAAATGTGTTTGGGCAAGACAGTTAATGAAATCCTTATATGCTTTTATTCTATACTCACATTTGATTTATGTTTCTTTTCAGTATAGGGACATAGGTTGTAATTTTGAAGGAACTGCTCCATCATCATCTACTTTGCGTGTAGTGTTGCTCAGGAATCTCAATACTATTCTGACTGTTAGTATCTCTTTTTAGGTAACCTTTATAAGTACCCTTGTAACTCTTTCCCTACATTGGATTATCTACATGAAGGCATTTTTTAAAAAATCTTTCATTTGTTCATGATCTCTCCCATTTTCTTTACTCTTACAGGTTTATTGCTTTTGTGTAACTTTATCCTCTTATTTTAGAAATAACCTTACAGGAAAATGAGAAAATATGCATTCCCTAGTCTACCATTTCAAATCTCTATCACTCATTTTCAATATATTATGTTGCACTATATTCATTTTGTCAGGTGCCGAAACTCCTTTTTGAAACAAATCAGGTTAAACTCTCAATGCAGTCACTCAATAAGTTTTCAAAAGTTGAGGAGCAGGTGAGATGTTCCCCAAATTCAGATTAGTACATTTTTAAATACATAAGTCTGAAAAACAAATGAGTATTGATACCCTGGGCTAGCTAAGAATAGATGCAGACCCATGGGACCTAGGGTTTCTAACAAGTCACAAGCTAAAAATTCAGAGGGATGAATAGGATTAAACAGCTCCAAGCAATAAAAAAAACAAAAACAAAAAAAAACTTAAAAGCACCAAGGTAACTGTGATGATGGGCAGTGTTGTTGCAGAGATGCACAAAGTTTTGGAAAATATAGTTTTGAATATTTTTGCCTTAGGATGCTTTTAGACTGACAGTCAGAATCCATCTTGCCTGAAGCAAACAGAAAATCAGCAGTGGTCACAGATGCTTGGACAATAATCTGTGGTGGAAGGGAAGGAGGGAACACCCAAAGGGAGTTTAAAAGGCCCATTAAAATTTTCTGGTTTAGGAAATACAAGTTCCATGGCCTGGCATATGTAATTAGCTCCCACAATGATAGACTTCCTAACATTCTGCACCCCCTCTGAAGGGACCATACTTGGCATTAAAAGAATTGTTCAAACTTCAAAGAGAGCTTGTTTTACTTCCTTACCTTTGGCACCCTGGTAGGTCTTCACAGGAAGTGTACTCCAAGGATGAGCTATGAACATGGCCACCAACCACTCTTAGTCTGTTTGTTTCAGGTGAGGAAGACCTCTTGCCTAGGTGATGGATAGGTCTGTGGGAATACACAGAATGAGTGGTATTAGCCTTCTTTCTTTTACCAAACATATTTTGAAAACCTTATAAGTTTCAGGCATTGTGCAAATAATCTATCTATCTATATAAAAGCCTAATATGCAAATTGTCCCCTCGGGAGTTTGACCGGAAGACCCAGAGTTCGATCGTTCGTTATGATGGGCAGTGACCACCAGGGGGTGGCGTGAAATGAAGAGAGGCCCTGGCAGGCAGCTGGAAGGCCTCAATTGGCCCTGATCACTGGCCAGGCCTAGCGACCCTACCCTTGCATGAATTTTGTGCACCAGGCCACTAGTTGAGGATAAAATGGTGAAGATAAGACATAGACAGGTAATAAAACCCTGACCCTTGTATACAAGTAGTGGCTTGGCCTCTTATGCATCACTTCCCCAAATGACAATACCTTAAATTAAGAAAACCCATAGCATACATCCTTCTAAAAGAAAAACCTACAAGGCCAGGATAGGCATTCCTGCATTCCCTCCAGCATAATCAACACAACTGTCCTTCCATTTGGGTTATCTCTGAGAGTGTCTAGGAAACTGATAACCTTGGAAAAAGACAGGACCTGTTATTGTTCTACAGCCCCAAATGGGAAGAAAAGAAGGGATAAGGAAGGGTGAAAGGAAAGAGGAAAGAATAATATATGCTAAAACTTACAAACACAGTAGACTCAAAATCAATTCATTTATTTGTCAAATATTTATTGAGATCTCACTTTGCATAAGGCATTTTTCTAGACATACGGATTTAGAAGTGAATAAAATAGACAAAATCTTGGCTTCATGGAGCTTGCATTCTAGTTGGAGAGAGGAAGATAATATAGTTTGTAAGACAGAAATAAGGGCTTAAAAACATCACAAGAAAGACATGAAGTGTCGAGGAAAGTGAGGTGCAGTGTTCGATATGTGTTCAGGAAAATCACAAGTGAGAAGATGATATTTCAGCAAAGGATGGGAGGGTGTGAGGTAGTGTGTGTAAGGCATATGAATAGCTGGAGTAAAACATTCTAGGTAGTTGGATGAAATAAAAGGAGCAACAGTCCAAAAGGCGTGGACATGTTTGGCATTTTCAAGGGATACTGAACCAGTAACCACATTAGAATGAGAGAAGGTGAGAGAGTCAGTTAGAAAATAAAAAGCTAGATCACGTAGGGCCTTGTAAGTCCTTTTAAGCACTGTTACTCTGAGAGAAGTGGGATCTGATGGATTTGAGGAGCGCTATAGTCTGACTTAAGTTTTAAAGAATTATTCTGTAAGGGTGAAAAGGCTAATGAAAATTAATATACTGGAAATTCACGCCATAAGAGCAATATAAAAAAGAAAAAAATATTTTATCATTAAAAATAGTCTTTCATGCTTTCCAAAGAGAACTGTAAAATTCTGATACTATGTACAACTCTTTGCTGTCCAGAAAATGTTATTGTATTCCTAAGAGATATAAAAATTAATGATCAATAAGCTAAAAAATGGCTGAAATTTAGATCCATGAATAGCCTTTCCCAAGAAGTCACATCATTTTGTACCTCAGACTTAATTTGCTCCTTCAGCATGCGATGAGGTACAACTTTAATAGGGTGTGACAACTGACAAGAGAATTAAGTTGATGCAAATTAAAACTTTAACAATAATACTATATGGAGCTTAAAATCTTTTGCACTTTGACACTGAATTTATACCACTAAAATAAATCTCCTAGAAACCACTATATGAAAGGGTCCTTACAGAACTACCAGCCAAGAACAATCCATTGTTTTGATAAGAAAACAATGCAAAAATTCTTAGTTTCAGTTACAGAAAGAGTTGATGAGCCGAAGATAGAAGCTTTATATCTCTTTAATCAAACCACTGCATAAATTTAAAATTACAATTCATTACTATGGAAGATAGCAATTATGAGTGAATCAGGAATAGATCACAGGAATAGAATAAATGGAGACTAGGATCCAGAAACTACTGTGAATACTGTGTCCCAGCATTTTAAATGCTTTAGCACCGAAATATTCCATGATACAAATGTATCCATATACATTCATAAGCACCCAGCCGGTGTTGCTCAGTGGTTGAACATCGACGTATGAACCCATAGGTCACAATTTGATTCCCAGTTAGGGCATATGCTAAGGTTTCAGGCTTGATCCCCAGTAGGGGGCGTGCAGGAGGCAACCAATAAATAATTCTCTCATCATTGACATTTCTATCTCTCCCTTCCTCTCTGAAATCAATAAAAATATATCTTAAACATAAATAAATTCATAGGCATGTAAATAAGATTTATTTTTGGTTTGTGTATGTCCCATTTCTATCTCTAACTCATTTGCATTTTATCCTAATACGTTTGTGACATTTTCTTCTTTATAAAGAATATGGTATTCGTCCTATTTGATGGCTGGTATTTGCTTTAATACCCCAAAGTTGGAGTATTCCTTGAACCTCTCCTCAAATTATATTTTCACTAGAGGCCCGATGCATGAAATTCGTGCAAGAGTAGGCCTTCCTTCCCCCAACTGCCGGCACTGAATTCCCTCCTGCGGCCTGGGACCGGGGCTTCCCTCGCAGCCCCGGCTTTGTCCGGAAGGTCTTCTGGTCTAATTATTATAGATTGCCTCATTAATGCTATAGATTAAAATTTAGAACACTCATCTATACTTTCAAAGATTTCATAACCTGTCCACTCTAGCCATCACCACCTCTACTACATACCATGCAATCTGCTCCTATACTGAGCTAAACTAGTATGATAAAACCACAGTTTTGTAGGTTCCTCAGTGTTCACGATGCTCTCACAGGTTCATTCCTGCATCTGAACCTTTATTCTATGATGTAGAGTCTAAATGTGTCTCCTCTCATTCACCTTCTTCTCTTAAAACTGAAATTCTACATCTATAGTAAAGCATTTCCCCCAATTTTCCAGCTGAAACTCATTTTCTCTTTTCCTTTCTTAGGGAAGCACTTTTGAGAGCATTTACTTGTTCTCTTATACTTAAAGCATTTACTGTATGCATTACTTGATTTAATTTAATATGGCTTTTATATTATTATCTCAGGAACAAATGTGGGTAGGATTTACCTTTGCAACAAGAGTGTATAAGTCTTAAGTTACTGGATCATTCTGATTGTGTATTTTTTTAAAAAAATAACTGGTATGATTCTGCCTACACAGCATACTTGTTGGATATGGAACTACTCAAATGTTTCATTCATTCATTCATTTAATCGTAACACTTACTAATTGAAAAAGTAATAGACAAAAACCTGCTCTTTTTTGATGCATACACTCTAATTATAAAGGATGACATCTCATCTTAGAAGAAAATAGGACATATAATCATGACTGAAGTGTTTCTGAACTATAAATAATTTCCAATTACCTTCCTATCTTCTGATTAATCAAGAATATTATTCCCAATAATCAAGACATGGAAACAATCTAAGTGTACATTGGCAGATGAATGGATGAAGAAAATGGCCTATATATAAAATGGAATATTTTTCAGCCATAAAAAGAAGATACAAAAAAAGGAGAGCAGAACAATAACAGTAAGCAATAACGTGTATGAAGAGCTGAAATATTACATGCAAAGCAATGTTTCTCTTCACTTTCTGTTTTAGTCCACTGGTAATATCCCTGCCAATGGCCAACCTGTTGCCATATTTGAGTCATCATTGCAGTTTTAAATCACATTTCTCATTTGGTTATTAGCAGTAAACTTATTGTTGTACCTTTCATCAATCTGTATAGCAAAGTGCAGAGTTAAGATGGAAGTATCAAAGTACTAATTGGAAACCCCAGATTTTGGCTGAGCTCTACAGCTCTACTTCCAACTATCTAATGGACACTTCCATGTAGAATTGTCACAAGAATCTCAACTCAACAACCTATAAAAAAGTCCCACAGTCCCAGGTAGTGGGATTGCCAGTTTCAAACACCAACATTAGCATCACTAAAAAAAATGAGCACTACCTCCTTTCTTACCCTCATTGAATTCTGCCATTAAATTCTGTCAATTCCATCTCAAAATTTTTTAAAAAATTCTGCCTGGCTCCATAATGACTCATCAACACAATGGTAATAGCATATTTTTTACTTCCCTGTATATATTTCAGAAGTTCTTGCTTTAACAACCACACATTTAATTATGTTATTTTTGCCACTCAGAAACTTTCAGTGTGTGCTCATTGCCTTTATAATAGAAATCATGTGTCTAATCTTGGGCTCAAAGCTCTCCAAAGCTTGACCCCACAGACTTTTCCATCCTTTCTGTCTGTCTTTGGTAAACAATACCCAGACACCCTCATTTCCCCCCCCCCCCCAGAATAGTTCTTCAATCTTATTGCCTTTACTTAACCCTGAATCTTCTCTAAAATTTCATTTCAGTAAAGGGCCAGATAGTAAATATTTAGGGTTTTGTGGGCCATGTGGTCTTTTTCACAATTACTCATCTCTGTCCCTTATGGCACAAAAGCAGCCAAAGATAATACATAAACAAATTGGCATGGCCGTGTCCCAATAATACTTTAATTACAAAAATGGGCAGAGGCTAAATTAGGCCCATGGGCCCTGGTTTGGTGGCTACTGAGCTAGATCATAGTACATAGTGACAATTCTTTTATTGAGCAAACATCAAACAAGCATTCTATAGCTTGCATATCATGAGCAGTCACAAAATGTCTAATAATTTGAAATTTTCAAACATATTTTGGAATATATACATTTACTTCCATTAAAAATAGAAAATACAGCCAATATTGTCAGTAGCTATGGTTCTGGAAATTTCTTTTTCCAAAACCTCACAGGAACCTATTTCTCAGAAATATTTAACAAAATTGAATGCAGGTTAAGAGATTAATTTGCCAGTAAACCTATTTCAATTACATTTGGAATCCAAGCATAGTAGTTGTGGTCCCTGAGGTTGTCAGTTACCTTTATTTTTATACATAAATTCTTTAATCTACAGTTCCCTAAATTTTTTTCCTATAACCTCTTCATTGATTTACTAGGCTTAAAAGTATTTTACTTTATATATTTGCCCATTTTACTGTACATAATAAGCCGCGACCTTCTATATCCTACACATTATTCATTTAAATTTTACAATTCAAAAATTATATATGGAAGGAAGTAAGGAAGGAGAAAGAAAGAGGGACCTCAACCTTTTTTTTTATGCAACATACAAAAATTAACTTGAAATGGATCATAGATCTAAATGTAACACTACAAAGTATGAAACATCTACATGAAACCATAGAAGACCTTTTTGTGCCTTTGATTTAGGCAAAGATTTGTTTTACAGAATTCAAAAATCACAAATCATGAAGAAATGATCAATTGAACTTAAAATTAAGAATGCCTGCTCTTTGAAAGCAAATGAACAGATTAGGCACACACTGGCAGAAAACATCTGCAAACAACTCTCTGATAAAAGATTTATATCCAGAAAATATAAAGAACTCTTACAACCCAAGAAAATAAATAATTTGATTTAGAATGCCCAAATATTTTAATAAATATTTTATCAAATAGATATGGATAATAAACACATACAAAGATGCTCAACATTATTAGTCATTAGGGAAATGCAAAACATGACCACAATGAGATACAATAACTGACCTATTAGAATGGCTAAAATTAAAACAACAAAAGCTAACAATGCCAAGTGCTGACAAGGATGTGAAGGAACTAGAATTATGTAGATTCAGAGCAAATAGAATTCTCATACTTTGCTGACTGAAATGCAAAACAACAACAGTGTAACTACTTTAGAAAAATAATTCGGAAATTTTTAAACAAATTTAAACATATACTCACTATACGACCTAGTGATCCAACTCCCAGATATTTACCCAGAAAGAATAAAAACGTGTCTACACAAGGATTTGTAGGCAAATGTTCATAGTAGCTTTATTCATAATCGCAAAATACTGGAAGCAACTCACATGGATACATTCATGCAATGAACTACTACTCAGCAACAGTATGGTGATTACCAGAGGGAAAGGGGGGGTGTGGGGGCAGGTAGAAGAGGGTAAAGGGGGGGTAAATGGTGATGGAAGGAGACTTGACTTTGAGTGATGAACACACAATACAATATATAGGTGATGTATTATAGAATTGCACACCTAAAATCTATATAATTTTATTAACCAATGCCATGCCAATAAATTCAATAAAAAATAAATAACTAAAAAGAAAATAAAATGAGAATTTCTAGAAGTGATGAAAATATTCCATATCTAGAATGTGGTTGTGGTTACATAACTAGATATGTGTGTAAAAATCCATTGAACGGTGTATCTAAAAAGGATGAGTTTTATTTATAAAATTCCACATAAGTAAGGTTATATGGTATTTGTCTTTTACTAACTAACTTATTTTACTTAGCATGGATACATGGAACAGACTGACAGCTGTCAGAGAGGAGGAGGTTGGGGGACTGGCTGAAAGAAGATGAAGGGTTAAGCAAAAATACAGTGTGGTGATAGCCAGAGGGAAAAGAGGCAGGGTAGGTAGAGGTGGGCAAAGGGAAAAAATGAGGATGGAAAGAGACTTTGCTTGGGGCAATGGGTGCACGATGCAGTGTGCAGATGATGTTTTATTGAGTTGTACACTTGAAACCTGTACCCCAATAAATCCAATAAAAAATAATTTCTGAAATGTCAAAGAAATAAAAAGAATGGTTTATTTTATCTAAATTATACATCAACCAACATAACTTTTAAAAGATGATATTGTTCTGAGGAATACTCTATCCTCTGAATTTTATAAATCCATGAGTCATTTTCTTGAGTACCTAATCTATGCATACATAGTTTCATTATATATCCATCTTCAGGGATCAGACATAATTTTACTCCACTAATTTTTTTTCATGGTAGTACCCTGAATCATTTTTTGAAATTTCAAGCCATGAGTTAACTCAATAATTTACCTAGTTACTTCCCTAGTAAGTTCTAAAATCAGAGTTTGCTTTCCTAGTTTGTAACGTAAACATTAGATTCAATGGGTCATGTCTTAAGATTCCTTAATTCTCATACATTCTAAGTTTTACTGCAGAATTGCATTTTTTAAGTATACTCCCAGATAATAAAGTGCTTTAAGCACTTTAGTTCTTAAAATGCATAAGTTTGGGCAAGACTTAAGATAGACCTTGCTAATATTTAACAATCTACTTTATATTTAATAATCTGAGTTCAATGATAGTGTTGGCTATTTGAAAATTACAAGCAAACTTAAGGACCTAGCCTTGCTGGTGTGGCCCAATGGTTGAGCATTGATCTATGAACCAGGAAGTCACAGTTCAATTCCCAGTCAGGGCACATGCCCAAATTGCTGACTCTATCCCCACTATGGGGTGTTCAGGAAACAACCGATCAATGATTCTCTCTCATCATTTATATTTCTATCTCTCTCTCCCTCTCCCTTCCTCTCTGAAATCAATAAAAATATATATTTTTAAAAAACTTGAGGATCCAATATCTGGCATCTCTCCCTTCACCGAAGTAGTCTAGCTGACATTTATAGGCACGAGTGTTTACAATGTGTCACATCTTCTTTAGCACAGAGCATTGTTAACAAGGACATTACTTCAGAAATAAAGGAGATAAACCTTGTTATTTTGCTTTAAAAATATTTGCAGACAACAATGTGGTGAAGGCGGGGGGAGGGACGGAACGAGGACTGGGTGAAGGGGGCAAAGTGGGAGAAAATGGGGAATATCTGTAATATTATCAACAATAAAAATATTTGTATTCCATCCATGTTATAGTTCAGGATTTAAAAACTTTGGAAATGGCATTACCCTATTTCAAACCTGAACCTAATTTCCCAAGCAGTTAGAATGACAAAGTAGAAAGGACAGGATTTGTAGTTCATTTCCTCTGTCAACAGATTTGGGTTCTATGTAAAGTTTGCAAAATTAAAAGCACAATTAAAGTAGATGTTTAATGAGTAATGGTGCATGTTCTATCTCTGAGATGACACATAAAATCAAGGCCCTTGGGAAAGTTGAGTTGTTAAGTAAGGAGTATTGATTTAAATTACTTAACAATAGCAAGAAGACACATGCTTTTGCCTCAAAGATTTTTTTTCTCTTTTGAGTGATTTGCCAATAGACACATTCAATCAAAATGTAAGTATCAACAGTAGCAACAGCATAAACAAGAATGTAATATATTCAGAAAGTAAATGTTTCTAAAAATGTTGTGGCATATATTCTATGAATAGTTGTGATTTTGCAGATCCTATATAATAAAGAGCTAATGTGCTAATTAGACCGCATAGCAGAACAACCAACCGGGTGACCTTCTGATCGAAGCTGGGGCTGTGAGGGCCAAGGCAGCTGGGGCTGTGAAGGCCGAGCCCTTGCACGAATTTCATGCCTCAGGTCTCTAATATATGTGTGTGTGTGTATGTATTTTATTGATTTCATAGAGGAAGAGAGAGGGAGAGAGAGAGATAGAAACATTAGTGATAAGAATCATTGATCAGCTGCCTCTTGCATGCTCCCTAGTGGGGATTGAGCCCGTAACCCGGGCATGTGTCCTTGACCGAAATCGAACCTGGGACCCTTCGGTCCACAGGCCGACGCTCTATCCACTGAGCCAAACTTTTTTCTCAAAATGAAATATAACAAAAAATGAACAGCTACTTTTATTGAGGAAATTCTTAACATTATGCCATAATTAAAAAACGGAAGCAAAAAAATACATGTAATTCTACATTTAGATACAGCTGTCTGTTCATTAATTCTGCAAATATCTATTCAGTGTGTTCTATGTGCCAGGTGATGTTTAGTGCACTGAAGATTCAACAGTAAACAAAATTTCCTGTCCTCATTGAGTTTACAGCAATCTTTAACATTTTTCTGTATGGCCTTCAATAATTTAGATATATGTATACATGGTATGCACATATAACCACATATGTATACATAAACACACAAAAAATGGTGTTTTTCTATAGATATTATTTGTAACCTACTTTTTAACATTACATATTACTGTGATTTTTTTTCTAGAATTTTATTGTGGTAAGGGTACAACATGAGTTCTACCTTCTTAACAGATTTTTATGTGCACAATACAGTATTATTAAACATAGGCATGATACTGCACAGCAGATTTATAGAATTGATTAATCGTGCATAACTGAAACTTGATACCCATTGAGTATCAACTTATTTTCTTACCACTAAATATATATTGATTCCTTTATTTTTAATAGCTTCAATATATACCATTGTAAGGGTTACCCTAAATTATTTAACAATACTCTCTTGTTGGATATTGAGGCCCTATATTTTGCATTTTAAAAGGTGCTATGGTAATATGTAAGCATGACTATAATAGCATACATTATAATCATATATATTTACACTTGTCCAATTTTTATCATGATAAATTCCTTGAAGTAGAATTTTATTTCATAGGGTATTAACAATTTTAAGGTTTGCATGATTTTCTCTATGATTGATTATTTTCTTTTAAAAAGAACACAAATATAGCATATGTGCTTCATTAAAGGTATGAAAACAATGATATAGATGTCTAGAGTAGTGTTTATCCTCTGAGGTTGCCATGATGATTGATGCAAGTGTCTTAGTGTATCAGCACAATGATCAAATGTTCAATAATCTGTGGTGGAAGGGAAGGAGGGAACATGTAATTAGCATATGTTACCAATGCCATATCTCACAGATCAGATAAGAAATGAAAAACAGTGTTTTTAAGAACCTTTCCCAGAAGGTTAACCAGGCTTTAAAACAAAAGACAAAAGTAATTGACATGTTTTAAACATTTCAATGTATATTTCATGTAAGACATCACTAGACTTCCATTCTAAACAATATCCTTTAATTCCTCCTTGCTATAATATCAAGGAAGCATCCCTGCTTTTAAAGTTGGTTATTCTATAATCATTCTTGAAATGCCTATAAACCATTTTATTAAGAAAAAGTGCTTATAAAATACTAGTGTCCTGGTGCACGAATTCGTGCACATTGAAACAAAATTAATTAGAAGAAATATTTTAATATCACTATTTGCCCTTTCTCTATAATAGAAGTGTCAACCAAATTCATGATTGACAATGACAGATCGAAACACACGCGTGCAATTGGTGCCAGTGAGAGCTTTATATGTATCACGCATGTGCGAGTCAACTTAGTCTTTTATAGATATAGAACGAACTTGCTTAATTAGACCTGCTTTCTGATTTAGCTAAACTTTTTTTCAGTCCAGTGAAGTACCCCAACTTCTCTTTCAGGTAATTGTCAGCAACACAGCAGTAAATATCAACATGAAGCAGATTATTATTGTAGATCATGCAGGGAGAACAAAGGCTAAAATATTTAACTGCAACAGTGTTTGACTATATTCTGCACAGTGAGAAAACCTGAAGTCATTCTAAAGGTCCACCATTTCTTACTTCTTTTCAGTTGGGGTCAAGTTTCTAAGCTTTCTAAATCTCCATTTTCTGGCTAATGACAAGAAAATAGGATTCTACAGAATCTCCTATCTACCTACTCCAGGACTTCTGTGAGGATCAAATGAGATGAGGCATGGGAAAATGCTTCACAAACATTTGGTTAAAGTGTAAAATGTTTCCACCTGGCTATAAAGCAAGTTGTGTTCTTGGGCTGAAGAAATCCCAAGGAGGCTAATCAACAGGGAGAGGAAGCCAGGTGTTGCTATGTGACATCATTACCTGGTGCCCACAGCCACTGTTTTCAGGCGGGGCTGGGCTGTGGGCCACATTTTGCACTATGGGGTCTTGGCAGCATTGGCTGCGATTTGGTGGAGTGTCACTCCAGGGTGGTGGTGGGGCCTGTGTCCCACTTGGGGGAAGCTGAGTGTTGCTTTGTGGGTGCCAGGTCCGTGGTACTGTTTCTCTATAAATGGCCAGTGCACATCATGGCAGCTCCCGTGTTGAGCATCTGCCCCCTGGTGGTCAGTGCACATCATAGCTACCGGTCGGACAGCCACTTGGCATATTAGCCTTTTATATATACAGATAACTACACTATAATTACAAATAAAATAACATGACATGAGCTTGTTCTTAGGGTATCTGATTTTCTGAATAATTGTGGAAACTTTAGAATAAAATTTGGTTGCTTTAACATAATGTTTACTCTTACAAGATATACTCATATATGATTTAAGAGCCTAATTAATTAATTAACTAATTAATTCATATTTTTGTTAAATTTTCTAGCTCTGAACATGTAAATTCTGTATGTCATTTACAGAAAAAATAAATCACTAATTATATAAAATTAACAAACACAGGTTCATGGTAAGGAACCAAGCTACACCAAAGTAAAAAGGCAAATTTGAGAAAAGTCTGATTTCATATGAGAGTTAAAGACACTTATAATTGAATAGATTCCTTTCTGATTACAGATTATAGTAAGGAATCAGCTACAATCAATAATATGTATAAAACATTACTCCACCTATTTTAACTCAACATGATACAATGAAAACATGAGAATTATATTGATCCTGAAATTGAGCTTGATGATCTTTCAGGATGTTCAACACTCCCTGATTTCTGAACAGGGTCATACTGGGGGAGACACACACTGAATCCTGTCAGAGGTATAACTGCCTGTCTCCCATTTCTCTAGTTTATAGCATTGTTTGCTCCATATTGTATGGATTTATGTTGGAAACTGTAGATTTTGAAACACTCAGTTCCTTATAGGAACTGGTTGCCAAGTAACATCAAAAAGATTCCAGGGCCAAAAAACATTCAATCTTCACAAAGAATCTTTGCCTTATAAGTCTTAATAGCTTCTCTACTGAGTTGCACAAAAACATGATTCAGGAGAGACAGCCCTGAAAATAATAAGGAATTTATTATTGTTATTGCTGGGTGTGAAAAGTACTCTAGGGATACGTGCAGTGAAGAAACCTTTAGGATTCCTTCTTGTAGCACTGGCTCTCTTCAATTCTCCTTTTCTGGAGCTCCACCATTGTTGGACATTGTAAAAAAATCATAAAGAAAACTGAAAGCTAGGCAAAAAAAAAAAAAGGCAAAGATCGAAGATCATAACTGGAAAATTTAAGGTTAAGAAGATATTAAAATAAAGATAATATAAAATTAAAACAAAAAGGTAACAAATGAAAGGTCAAAGTAAGAGCTACACAACTTCAAACATAAAACAGCGACTTTCAAATGATATTTAAAAATCTGCAATTTAAGGTAAAATGCCATAAATAGAGATATAGTTAGAAACACATCACAAAAGAACAATTTCTTCTAGGGATAGCTATAAGAAATTAAGGGTTTGGCTTCAAGGTAATAAGGTTTTAAGATAAGGGATATTACTAGAAAAGGTAGAGTTATACAATTTACAATATTAAAACAGCAAACTGAGGATAGTTATAAATAAATATTGCCCTGGCCGGGTGGCCCAGTCAAATGGAGCATCGTCCCATACACCAAAAGGTGGTGAGTTTGATTACTGATCAGGGCACATACCTAGGTTGAGGGTTCAATTCCCAGTCAGGGCACATGCGGGATACAACCTATCAATGTTTCTCTCATATTGATAGGTTTCCCTCTTTTTCTCTCCCTCTCCCTTCTCTCTCTATAAATCCATGAAAACATATCATCTAGTGAGGATTAAAAATAAATAGAAGATAGATAGATAGGTTATAGATGATAGATAGATAGATAGATAGATAGATAGATAGATAGATAGATAGATAAAAGGAGAGCCAGCTGTGGGCTGACTAGTGGTAGGAGTCCTCAGCATGCTTCTCTGGCTGAACATAGCTTCCCTGGCCATGAGGGAGCATCTTCCAGCAGAGAGTCCAATGGGAAGTAGCACCCTGGAAGACCATGTCATTTGAGAAAATCCTTCAAAGTTCAGGATTCTAAAGCCCCCTGCCCTGATCTTCATAAGCTTCTGGATCTTTCACCGAAGTCAAGTATCTGATATTAGATATGTTACAAACTAATACATGAATAATGTTTTTTGGTACTCAAGTTTTCTCATCTTAGAATGTGCTGTTTTGACACACTTCCTTAGTCTTTTGTTTATTCATTCTGATATTTTAAATTTAAATTTAAAATTACATGGATTTTTATTTATAACTTCTTTGATTTTCTGAATCCTTTTTCTTATGTTTAAATCTTGTTTCCTAAATGACATTAGCATAATTACTTATTTACTTCATCCCACTACTATTTTTATATCTACATATCATAGTTTTAAAATAGCAATTCACAAAATTACTAATAATAAGCCTTCTAAACAGAGCTTAAAATTTATTTGCAATTATTTTTCCATCTAGAAATATAGAGCCAAAATACTTTTTTAAAGTCACTTGGAATCATTCTTCTCATTATGGTTATGCCACCAAATAGATATTTGAGGAGATCACTTGTTTCAGTTTGGTTTTTCTTTTTAGAGATTGGACTTTTTTCTTCTTGACTTAACTTTGTTTTATTATTATGATAACCACTTACATGATTCCAAGGTCAATGTAAAGTCAGAGAGATCTAACTTCTAATTCTGTCTCCTCTGCCATCTTCTCTCCATCACCCATACACAACTATTATTTTTTATTCAGCTTATTCTTCTGTTTCTTTTAAAATACACAGTCATTATTGGTGTATAAAAATGGCATTGATTTCTGGGTGTTAATTTTGTATCCTGTTACATTGCTGAATTCACTTATTAAATCTAGTAGTTTTTGGCTGGAGTCTTTACGGTTTTCTATGTACAATATCACATCATCTGAAAATAATGACAGATTTACTTCCTCCTTTCCAATTTGGATGCCTTTTATATTTTCTTTTTGTCTGTTTGCTGTGGCTAAGACTTCCAGTACTGTGTTGAATAAGAGTGGTGAAAGCAGACATACCTGCCTTGTTCCTGTTCTTAGGGGAAATGTTTTAGTTTTTGCCCAATGACTATGATGTTGGCTGTAAGTTTGTCATATATGGCTTTTATTATATTGAGATATGATCCCTCTATTCCCACTTTGCTGAGAGTTTTTAACAAAAAGGGTGTTGGATTTCATCCAATACTTTTTCTGCATCAATTGATATGATCTGTGGTTTTTGTCTTGTAATCTGTTTATGTGATGTATCACATTTATTGACTTGTGAATATTGTACCAGCTTTGAAACTCCAGAATAAATCCCACTTGGTCATGTTGTATGTGATCTTTTTAATGTATTGCTGGATCCGATTTTTGCTAATATTTTGTTGGGGATTTTAGCATCTCTCAGAAAGTGAAACTAAAAAAAACCCCAACAATCCCATTTACCATTTCGACAAAAAAAATTAAGATTCTTAGGAATAAACTTAACCAAGGAGTTAAAAGACCTGTACTAGGAAAACTAAAGGATAGAGATAGAGGAAGATATAAACAAGTGGAAGAATACACCACGTTCATGGATTGGTAGACTCAACATCATTAAATTGTCCATACTATCCAAAGCAATCTATAGATTCAATGCAATTCATATTAAAATACCAATGCCATGTCTCACAGATCTAGAGCAAATACTCCAAAAATTTACTTGGTTCATGGGTCAATGCTTAATCACTGAGCAACACTAGCCAGGCTCTAGTCCTTACATGGAACCAAAAAAGACCCTCAAAAGCCCCAGCAATCTTGAGAAGGAAGAACAAAGTTGGAGGAACCATGATACCAAATACCAAGTTATATTGCAAAGTCACTGTAATAAAAACAGCCTGAGACTGGCACAAGAATGGGCATATAGATAAAGGGAACAGAACAGAGACCCCAGAAGTCGACCCAAGCCATTATACTCAATTAATATTTGACAAAGGAGGCAACAGAATACAATGTAATAAAGACAGTCTCTTCAATAAATGGTGCTTGGAACATTGGACAGGTACACGCAAAAATAATGAACTAGACCACCAATTTACACCATACACAAGAATAAACTTAAAATGGATAAAAGACTTAAATATAAGTCTTTAAACCATAAAAATCTTGGAAGAAACCTTGGACAGCAAAATCTCAAGCACCTCTCAAAGCAGTATGTCTGTGGATAAATCTCTAAGGCAAGGAAAACAAAGGGAAAAATAAACAGATGGGACTACATCAAAATAAACAGCTTCTGCACAGCAAAAGAAACCATCAACAAATGCAAAGGGAGCCCAGTGCCTGGGAGAACATATTTGCCAATGATATATCTGATAAGGGGTTAATTTTCAAAATATATAAGGAACTCATACAACTTAACAAAGGAAGACAAACAATCCAATTTAAAAATGGGCAAAGGACTTAAATAAACATTTCTCCAAAGTGGACACATATGTGGATTTTAAAAACATATATTTTTATTGATTTCAGAGAGGAAGAAAGAGATAGAAACATCATTGACAAGAGAGAATCACTCATCTGCTGCCTCCTACAGGCCCCCACCAGGGATCAAAGCTTCATGTGCCCTGACTAAGAAGGAACCGTGACCTCTTGGTTCATGGGTCAATGCTTAATCACTGAGCAACACTAGCCAGGCTCTAGTCCTTTTCTTATTGCAGAGCTGGGAAATGCTTTTTGTTGTTGTTAAGATCATATAGATCACACAGTCACACAGATCAATCCAACTCAAATTTACTACTAAAGTATTTTTATGTCATCAAACTTACATATGCTTCTCCCTTTTCTCCTGACAGATATCTGAGTTCTGAATAACATCACCATAATTATTAATTTGCTCTTATAACCACATAGAAACTTTATTTCTTTAATATGTTCTTTCCCTGTTATTCAAATTGGCCTCATTCAGCACCTGACTCACCTGCCCCCCTTCCTCCTTGCAGGAACACTCCCTTAATCATTAAGCCCTCAGGACAATGAGGTTCTGGTCAGCATCAAATCATCTCAGGTCTGTTGATCACAGAGACAGAGTTTTGGTCAAACTAGAGACACAATCTAGGCCTCAGTTATGCTTCAGCTCCAGGCCCAGCAAAGTGGAGACACCAGAAGAAGCCATGCCATGGCGGATCAGGTACACTGATCAGCTGCCCACTACCCTAGCACCAATCACTCAGTAGAGACCATGCCCCTGACAATGGCCCTAACTCCTCTGTGACCATGATTAATGGTTTTCCCCCTATAGAACCCATCCCCTGGAAGCCACTGGGGAGCCAGGTCCTTGGGCATGAGCTCACCTGTGACTCTGGGCATGGACCACTTCCTAAAAACAAACCCTTACTTTCTTTGCTGCAAGCTGCTGTTCATGTCTTACTGGGCTTTGATGTGGGCAGGCAAGCAGACCTCTTTATCAGGTAACAATTTATCCCACAGCACTACATGACAGTTTCAGAATAATAGCATAAACATCACCACCAACACTGTTATATTCTTTTTTTTCTTCCTTTAAAAAATTAAATTTTTATTGTTGAAAGTATTACATATGTCTCCCCCCACCCTCCCATTGACCCTTTCTAACCCACCGTTATCCCCTGCTCCAGGCCTTCACCACCCTATTGTCTGTGTCCATGGGTTATGCATATGCATACAAGTTCTTTGCTTGATCTCTTCCCACCTCCCCCACCCACCCCTGCCTTCCCTCTAAGATTCAACAGTCTGTTCCATGCTTCTATGTTTCTGGATCTATTTTGTTCATCAGTTAATTTTGTTCATTAGATTCCACATATGAGTGAGATCATGTGATACTTGCCTCCCTCTAACTGGCTTATTTCACTTAGCATAATTATTCTTTTTTTTTTTCATTTTGTTTTGATACCTATAGATTGCCTTTTAAAATAATTCTTTTTTAAAATTTCTTTTTAAAAAATATTTTTTATTGATTTTTTTACAGAGAGGAAGGGAGAGAGATAGAGAGTTAGAAACAATGATGAGAGAGAAACATCGATAAGCTGCCTCCTGCACATCTCCTACTGGGAATGTGCCCGCAACCAAGGTACATGCCCTTGACTGGAATCGAACCTGGGACCTTTCAGTCCGCAGGCCGATGCTCTATCCACTGAGCCAAATTGGTTTCGGCTAAAATTTCTTTACTGATTAAGTTATTACATATGTGTCCTTATCCTCACATTACCCTCATCCCCCCACTCATGCCCTCACCCCCCTGTTGTCTGTGTCCATTGGTTAGGCCTATATGCTTGCATATAAGTCCTTTGATTGACCTCTCTCCCTTACTCTCACCTTCCCCTACCTTCCTTCTGAGGTTTGACCGTTTGATCTACAGAATATTTATATGGTTCCAAAGTCAAAGCTTGGATTTAATTTAAAATTTAATCTTTGTAAGGAAGTTGTGGCTCAAGACTTGGAAATATTCATATTAGGGAGTATGAGGAGAAAGTAGAATAATTTAAAATATTTCATTGAACTGGCCAAAATAGAATAATGACAGGACACTTTTTATGAACATAAGAAAAGAGTGTGCCAAAGGGAATGGTTATTAATGTCAAAGTAAACAGAAAATCTTGGTAAAAGTTGACAGAGGTAAAGCTATTGGATTTCTCAATAATGAGTCTTGTTAAATTTCAGAGAGGTAAGTTTCTCTGATGGAAGAAAGCAGAGTTCCAAAGAGTAAGAAGGAATTGAGTGGAAAGGAAATGGAGAAAGCATAAAAACCTTCCTGTGATGCTATCTGTTTGAAATGTGGGAACAAGAAACTCACAGTGAGGTTACTAGCTTGAGAAATAAAATCAAATGGAGAGTCTTTATTTCCCCAATAAGGAAAATCTGGAAGTCAAAGAAAAAGCTATCAGAAGGAGAAGCTAGAAAGAGGAAAGGTAAATGCTGTAACAAATCTCTCAAGAGTCCAGAAGGGATGAATTCAAGGATAAATAACAGCTAGCAATTCAGCTTCCATGTACAGAGAGACCAGGCCACTAAGTGAGAATTATGGGACATTCAGCTTATTCCAAGGAAGCTTGTAATAAATACAGACTATGCACTCTTTCTGTACCAGGATTGAATTCTTCCAGAAGAGGCTGATCTTTTATCTTTTTATTGTTTTAGATTTTTAAAATTATTTTTTCATTATAACTGACATAATATTACACTGCTTTCAGGTGTACAACATAGTGATTACAGGCTGATCTTATTTTTTTACTCAGTGAGATCCCTACAAACCAAAAAAAAAAAAAAAAATCCCATGTCAGGCTTATTTCTCCAGAGCTAGGACTCACTCAGAAACAAAAATCAACCCAATTCACTGCTACTTTATTCTAGTAGACTGGTGTACAGCCCACACTTTCTAGTCTACTGAGAATATATTGGAGTATGGCTGCGCCTGATTATTTTGAAAGCCTTGAAACCAGATGAACCATGTTCACATCTTTGTTATCCTTGATCACTGCCTATGTTCTACAATCCTTGGATCATTCAAATCCTATCCAACTCTTATTTCCATATTGCTCCATGCCTACCTTGACTATACTTGCACATTTCTTCTTCTGAATCCTTCCTACTGTGTCCTCTGGGGACTCCTATTTCAGGGAAAACTGTCTTATATCCTCTACCTCTTTATCAGATGTTCCTCCTAACTCCTAGCTTTAATCTGTATTCACCATTGCTATTTCTAAACCATTATTTTGTTCTGTTTCTGACAGCTGTTCTTTTGAGGCATATGCTATCCCATTGCATCTGTCATTCATTAACATCCCATCTTATGTCAACTTTTCAGCTTGGTTTGTCAGTAACTTGACAGGATCAGGAAGAAGAAAGTGGACATAAAGCAGATAAGTTGATGAGGAAGAGCATGGAGTGCTACCTGGTGGGCAGAATTAGACCAGACATAGGGAAGGTGGATTGAGGGGGTAGGCAAAATGTGTGAACCACATTAAATCCTTTTATAATGGATAAGGTATGTGGTATGTTGGAGCTGGCTCATGCAAGTTCACAAAGAGCTGCTTGTTAAATTTTCAGAAATTTTGCAAGGCATTACTTTAGTAGCTTGAAACAGGGCATTATGGGAATACTTATACCATGGAAATCTATAAATGTTACTCACCAGGATTCTTTTTTTCTGACTGAGAGCCAGTTCTTAAATATTTACCAGCACACCACTGAGTAAATGGAAGAAAGGAAAATGAAATACGAGTGGAAGTAAGGCCAGAAACATTGAAGACAAATTTTACCTAATTCAAAATTTGCCTACTACCAATATTACCCTAACAATTGAGGCCAAGAAATAAAAATAAGGAAGATTTAACTGGTAGATCTAAGAGTGCCAGGATGAGAGACAGATTCCAAATGAAAACAATAGGCAAATATCCTTCTTCTAGTTTAACAATCAGGTTTCATCTTTAACAATATGGCTGAATAGAGATGATATGACAAGTTCTCCTATTCAGTGGTTCTCAATCTTCTGGCCCTTTAAATACAGTTCCTCATGTTGTGACTCAACCATAAAATTATTTTTGTTGCTATTTCATAACTGTAATGTTGCTACTGTTATGAATTGTAATGCAAATATCTGATATGCAGGATGGTCTTAGGCGACCCCTGTGAAAGGGTCATTCAACCGCCAAAGGGGTCGCGACCCACAGGTTGAGAACCACTGTATATCACTGGGTACCCATGTTGATCTTAGTAGACAGTATTTCTTTATTCTATGTTTAATTAGGCTACTGTGTAAGCTTCAGTCTTCAAAAACTTAGATGGTTCAATAACGTAGAAATCAACAAGAATAATGAGATTATATTTGATAATGGTGCATCTATACAGTGACATTAAAAAGGGTGGAGTTGGTATCCTGTCTTTCCTTATCCACTAAATGATATCATGCAAGTCACATCACCTCTCTGAACTCATTTCCTAAGCTATGCTAGCACAATGGAGATACCTATCTCTTAGAAGAGTTGTGAAAATTACTGGAGATAATGTTTAAAGCATTGAGTCTAGTGCCTTACTCACAGGAGATACTAAAATGTTTAGGTCCCACCTCATCTATGCTCCTGAGCTTTTCTTTTCCATGAGGTAAGGCTAAATACATATTCTTGAGAAGATGAAAATGTGAAGTCAGTATTTCTCTTTTTTCACACCATTGGAAAGCTCTAATCCAGAGCTAGCAACTTTCTTTCAATGGCTACAGAATAGATATTTTAGGTTTTGTGGTCTCTATAGTCTCTGACCTAACCACTCAACTCTACTGCTGCAGTGCAAACGCAGCCATGGACAAGACAAACAAACATGTGTGGCTGTACTCTAATCAAATTTTACTTATGAACACTGAAATTTAAATTTCAAGTAATTTCTACATGCTATGAGTATTATTTTGATTTTTCAACCAATTAAAATGTAACAATCATTGTTAGCTCATGGATCATATAAAAACAAGTGGAAGGCTGAGTTTTGCCTGGAGCCTGGAGCTAGCAGACACCTACTCTTATCTTATAGTTCAGGAATACACTAGGAGAGTCCAGTAGTTTTGAAACATATTTTAAAATCGTGATATCCATTGTTTAAAGAAAATCTTGCATGACAACCACTTGTTACCCGAGTTTCTATGAGGATAGAAATCTAGCCTCTCTCCTACTCCCTCAAGTAGCTCCCTTTCCACCAACACTCTCACATGCACACAAAGATACACAAGCACTGGAAAGGATTTAATAGGACACTTTGGTGGAAGTCTTACATGAAACAGCAAAAAGAAATACCGAAAATATTGCATTATTTGACCCCCACTCTGAGGCAAACAAAATTCAAATATGAAAAAGGCAGTGAACAGTACCGAAAAGAGTCTTCCAAACACTACACACATATTTCAGGGGTGTTCATTTTTTGCCACATTAGATTTATTTATTCTTCCAGACACTTGTCTCTCAACTGAATCTTTCTTTCATTTGATGAGAATCTCTATAACTTTAACATTGTACATTTCTCGCCTGCATGATGGTTTGGTCTTCCCTCTTTTCTTGGCTGTACTTGTCTCTGTTACTAGAATTTGGCATCTGCTTTGGTCCTGGGCACATGGCACATGTAGTTCTCAGTTACCCTGATATTCCAAACTCCTGATCACAATAGTCAGATCCGAGTTATGAAAAATGCCCTCTAGACTAATCAATTCAGTGGGAAGAAAATCCATCAAAGCAAATCCTTGTACAGATATCCATAGAGATGTATCAAATGTCAGATTACATTGATAAAGGATGTGATGAAGGAAACAAACATTTAGTTGTCTGCTATATGCCAAGTGCTGTGCTAATAATTCATTATAGAATTAAGATAAATTTGACAAGCATTTTTAGGAATGGTATACAGTGTACTCCAATCTTAAGAGAGAAGCTAAAATAAGTGTTTTTTCTAAGTTTTTTCCTGTTAGGTAAAGTATGAATTCCTTCTTCCTTGGAACGCTATAGACACATGTTCTAGCAAGGAACGAGACCTGGAGAAGAAATAGATCCAAGCAAAAACTTCTGGAAAGCCACTAAAGGCTTCCACTGGAATCTGGGGAAATCAGACTACTTTTGGTGCAAAAGCACATATAGACATTGAAGATAAAACACACAATATGTTACAAAGCTCATCCTTGATCACTAATGCTAGATGGTAGATGAATAGACTTTCCTGTGCATTAATCCACACCGCATGCATGTTTGAGACCTTTTATAATGAGGCAATTCAAGATGCTATCTTTTGGTTAGAAAATAATCAAACCAAGAAAACAAAAACAAACAAACAAAACTTTTAATTCCAGAGTGGTCATGTGCATAACCTCATATGCATATGCATAATCTCAGATAATATGTGATAGGTGAAATAAAATAATTGAGCAGTTATATTAAGATCTAGTTTTAGCTCCTGTAAAAATGTAAATACATTTTTTCAAGGCAATATTTGAAAGTAAGTGCTTCTAGTATCTTTCATTATCATCTATCTATCAGTCCTGAAAAGGAGTACATATGAATTGAGACTTGAGACAATAAATAAATGACCTGCATTTTAAAATTAACTACCATGTGTTTACTTTCCTAGGACTTTTAGACCTACTCTCCCACTTTCCCCACCCTGCTTTATGCTCTGCGGGAAAGACTATAATGGACTATATCAAATGAGTTTCCTTTCCTTTTGACTTTCAGTTGGGTACAATCAATGCAAAGAACCTATTGTAGATCAGCAAGGAGTGAGGTAAAGTTATTTATTTCACTGGCATCCTTCCTTGTTTGACAAAATTAATAGGGTTCCGTTTCTCTCCTAAAGACTGTGACTCTTCTGTTCCAGTAACCATTCTCTGCTCCTACACCTTCAGGCCAAGTAGTGGTCATGGCTCCCTACAGTTGCTAGTTTAGGGTTCTTTATCTTACCTTGTTAATTTCCCTTAGCCCTGCTCACATATTTGCAGGTAGTTCCTTCATTAAGCTCTCCTTAATGATCCCATTAGAGCATATCATTTATCTCCTGGGCTGACCCTTAGTGATAATGCCCTGATGTTTTCACTCTTCCTTATAATTGAACAAAGAGGGTCTTATCCACTGTTTTTGAGACAACATTGTATATTGATATCCTTTACTGTACACCTGTTACAACAAGTACTAGGGAGTGAGAAGGGCCACCAAGGGGGCAGATAGAGAACTTCAAATGTTCTATTCTCAAGAATGATAATTCAGCGGTACTTTTATTACCATTATTTGTATATCTTACATGTGTATGATATTCTTTGTGCATATAAAATAATTCATCATAAAACGCAAAAGCAAGACAAAATTATTTGTAGTAAGGCTTTGTTTTTATTTGTATATATGCATAGAAATTGCTCTGAAAGGAATTAGAACAAAATAATATTAGTTTCATTAGATCATAAGCTTACAGGTGAATACTTTCTTAAATTTTTCAAGTTTTCTATATTTAATATAAATATAGTTTCAATATAAATATATTTCCAATAATAAACAGTAAATACCTGATAAAAAATGGCAATATCATCAATCAAGTTATAGAGCAGTTATTGTACTGAATCATTTCACTGGTAATTGGATACACTCAAACGAAGAAACCCTGAATAAAAGTTCAGACACGTGACTGAAGGCAAAAAGAGGAAAATACCTCATAAACTCATAAATGATTATGTAATAGCAGAAGGATTTCAGGAGACCATTAAAATATGAATTTGCTTATAAATCTGCCAAAGGTGAACTTAATCGTCCAGTCATGTTCTGTTCAGAACCATTATTTGGCTTTCGGTTGCTATGAATAGTAGCTACGTGATATAGTCATGTTTAAAGGAAGAGTGGCTACTCATTTTCATCTGCAGTTTCTCTTTCAGGCTGTTATTCACATTTCTTAGAGTTTGCAAAATGTCCCCTGAGAACTTGCAAAATGAGTATCAAGTACAAAGACTTCATTTTATATTTTTATTATATACATCCGCTAACTTAATTCTTACAATGAAGATATCATCATCATCACCATCATCATCATCATCATATACATTTAACAAGTGGGAAACTGAGGCAGAGAAATATTAAATTCGCCCAAATTTACATAGCTAATGAGCAAGGAGCTGGGATTCAAATTTGGGCCTCCTGCCAACTGTGAGTGAAACCACTGCACTGTTCCATGTTCTAACTCCTCAAGGTCCACCAAGCCTATGTATATATAGGCCATTTTCCCCTAGGGGCAAGAAAAACCAGACACTTTTTTTTTCTATTTAGCACTTTCATTCTGAAACTTAGAAAATATTTTTTGATGTTCAGTGTCAGGGAGGACGATTCCCTTGGCTGTGCTGCAGCCTAGTAACACCAAGTCCTGTTATTAAGATGATATTTAATAACAAACATGGCAATCATTGATTGGAATTTTATTAACTGTCTGTATAAGTGAAGGACACACAATCAAATTCATATATATATATATATATATATATATATATATATATATATATATATATAAAATTGTGTTTGATAACATCATGTTGATTAAATAAACAAAGTCTTGTCAGCTTTATTCATTATAACACAGTATACAACATTGACATTTATATTTGAGTTGGACAGTCTGATTTTATAACCTATGGTCTCACTATCATAACCCTTCCCTAGTATCTCTCAAATGATAGACTAGGCAGAGATCTTTGGTTAGCTTAACTCCTTTCCTTCAATAGCAGCACATGTGTGATCTTTCTTTAACTCCTTATGCCACTCATTGTTGTGCTGAAGACATTAACAAGTGAGAATTCCAGTTAGTCTTTTCCTGATAGTTTTAGGTACAATAATTTTTAAAAATCTGGCCCCTTAAATCAATTCAATTAAACATTCCCCTTATATATCATGACTTGAGATGATGTGAAGCATGCTAGGATAATTATTTATGGACTTAATGTAATTAATTTTGAATAGGGACTCAGGAAGCATTTTATAATAGGGTGCATATATGGTTTCATAAATCATAGAATAACTGGTTTGGAAATGGTCTTAAAGATCAGCTAGTCCAACCATTCACCAAGTGCTTAAATCCCTTCTAAAGTATTTCCTTCTATTAGTCTCTATTTTATCCTTGAACTGCTCCAGAAAATGACAAGATTTTTTGAGGCAACCCATTTGAATGAAATAGGAGGTACTATTTTCCATACCCATATGTATATAAAAATATTATTTCAAACATATTTATTACCCCTTATTTTAAATACTAGAGGCCAGGTTCATAGATTTGTGCACTGCTGGGATCCCTCAGCCTGGCATGTGGGGATCGGGCCAAAACCAGCTCTCTGACATCCCCCGAGGGGGTCCTGGGTTACAAGGGGGCAGTTCTCAGGTGATGCACCCCGGAATCAGGCTCCCTGCTCTCTGAGTCTGAGGTGCAGGTGAAGCAGATTTGGGGCCGACAGTGCCCCGGCAGCAACCTAACCCACGGCCGATTCCTCTACTGGTTGGAGCATCTGCCCCTTGGTGGTCATTGCACATCATAGCTACCAGGTGAACTGTCGAATGGCCAGACGGTCACTTAGGCTTTTAGATATATAGATATAGATATAGATATAGATATAGATATAGATATAGATATTTTTATTGTTTCAGAGAGGAAGGAAGGGGGAGAGAGAGAAACATCAATGATGAGAGAGAATAATTGATCGGCTGCCTCCTGCATGCCCCCCAATGGGGATTGAGCCTACAACCCAGGCATGTGCCCTGACTGGGAATCAAATGATGACCTACTGGCTCATAGGTCAATTCTCAACCACTGAGCCATGCCAGCCAGGCACTACCCCTTATTTTAAACTCAGTATGGTATACGTTATTGGAAAAAAGGGCAGAAAAAATCCTTCTCTAGTTTTCTTACAAATATTCCTTTTAAAAATAAATTCGACAGATCCTGGAAGACTCAGAGCTTTCCTCTTATTTGACCCACAAAATGAAATAAATAACAGCAAAGACCCTAGTGTCTTAGGACATACACAAAGATCTAAAACAATACCTCAAATGAAGCATCATTTCATCTTTTCAATTTATTTTGACCACTTTTGTTTCATCCAAGCAAGTCAAGTTAAATAGGCACAGAACTTCTTGCCAAGATTATGTTCTAAATAAGAGAATACTGTTTAAGAATGACACATTGGAAAAGTCACACAGTCCTTGTAGAAGAAAACAAGACAACAACCAGAGAATCACTCTCAGCTGTTAAAGTTAACCCAATATTGCCCTACCTGATTGTCTCAGTGGTTAGAGCAGCCGTGGGCAAACTACGGCCCGCGGGCCGGATCCGGCCCGTTTGAAATGAATAAAGACCGTACCCTTTTATGTAATGATGTTTACTTTGAATTTATATTAGCTCACACAAATACTCCATCCATGCTTTGGTTCCGGCCCTCCGGTCCGGTTTAAGAACCCACTGTGGCCCTCGAGTCAAAAAGTTTGCCCACCCCTGGGTTAGAGTGTCAGCCCAAAGATGTTCTAATCAAGGGTTTGATTCCCATTAAGGAAACATACCTTGTTTGCAGGCTTGACCCCAGGTCCCAGTCATGGCGTGTGTGGGAGGCAACCAGTTGACGTGTCTCTCTTTGTGTTTCTCCCTCTCCCTTCCACTCTCTCTAGAAATCAAAGGAAAAAAATCCTCTGAGGATTAACAACAAAAAAAGTT
Organism: Myotis daubentonii; assembly: GCF_963259705.1. Lineage (NCBI taxonomy): Eukaryota > Metazoa > Chordata > Mammalia > Chiroptera > Vespertilionidae > Myotis > Myotis daubentonii. Next base: position 126,059,495 of record NC_081861.1, on the reverse strand, counting down.
AAACCAATATAATATTGTATGTCCATTATAAATGAAAAATAAACTTCAAGAAAAATCTTATAAAGTTCTATACTAATAAAAGGGTAATATGCTAATTAGACTGGGTCAACTGGCCATCTTCCGGATGTCTGACTTCCTTCCAGACAAAGCCATGGTGGTGGGGGCCAAGGCAGAGGCAGTTAGGGGTGTTCAGGCCGGCAGGAGAGGGGAGTTGGGGGTGATCAGGCAGGCAGGCAGGTGAGTGATTAGGAGCCAGCAGTCCCAGATTGCGAGAGGGATGTCCGACTGCCAGTTTAGGCCCGAGGTGTCCCCAATTGGAGAGGGTGCAGGCTGGGCTGAGGGAACCCACCCACCCACCCCCCTGCATGAATTTCATGCACTGGGCCACTAGTTTTAAAATAAAGAGTTAACAGGACAACTGTTAAGTTTTCTGTGGCAAAAAAAAGTTTCATGGAGAAGTGATTTAGGAATCCCTGTACTCCAGCTATAGAGGGTGTTTGATGAATCTTGGAGAATAAAATGCCTTCCTACATTTTAGAGAGGCATGGCTTTGGGACTTAAAAGCCTCTTAGTTTTTAAGATCCCCTGGCACAAGCCCCCAGCACAGACTCATTATAATGCAAAGCCTCAGTGAAGAGGTGACTGGTTTGTAATGAGATACTGAACAGGGTTTTGGAAGATAGCAGGGATCTCAGATGCTGGAATATACAGAAAAGGGAAAAGAGAGATAAATAAAATAAAGTTCATTCCCTGCTCAACTTTCCCAAGGCTAGGCCTTTCAAGGTACTTGCCTTATTTATTCTTCCCTTTGGTTTATTTTAAAAGTCTTCTTATAGGCCTACCTAAGGCCAGAGCAAAGATTGTCACGCTCTTTTCTTGAACCAAATAAGTGGAACTGAGACTCTTTTCATGAATCAAATATCAGTGGTTAAATCTTGGAAGATATTTAGCAAAATCTATAGCCAACCATTAATAGTTTTAAGGATAAGAGCTCTCTCTTACTATTATGCCAGGCACATATTAGGCACTTTATAAAAGTACTTTACTGAGAATAGCTAAAGAGCATTTCTAATGATAAAGACATGGTGAGTCATTCATCCAGCTACTTCACAGTCTGAAGAATTAAGTAAGAGTCATTTAGATGGAATCAATTACTCTCTATACTTTCACTTTCTAAATTGGCAAGAGAATCTGAGATAAAGAACAGGCTTCAAAATGACTACATTAAAAGAAACAAGCTGTTGATTTTACACTCAGTTATAAATATTGTAAATAAATTTTTCATCTAAAAGCTGAAAGACTTTTGTTACTTAAGTGCTCAGGATAATAAAATGTAAAGTGTGTTCAATTACTAAAATTGGGGAGCCAGAGAGAAGTAACCAGAAAAAAAGACTTAATGATAAAGTGCTGTAATACCATAATGAAAATATGTAGGCTTTTCTTAGGTTATATAACCTTAACTGAATTCAAACTTGCAAGAACAAAGAAATAAAGTATCAAGTAATCTTATATTACATTGACCAGAAAGAAAAGCATGAATAAGCCATTAAAATGAGTTGGGTTTTGTTTTTATCATTTTCTTATTCTGGGGTTCTCCAAAATCAGAGTGTGAGACAAAGATTGCCTTGTTTCTGAAGGTTAAGAGCTGCTGTTGGCCTCTGCCATTCCAGAATCCCCCTCTTTTTCCCACTGGTATTAGGAAGTCCAATTCATTGGCATTATCTCTTTTGTCAACCCTGGCTTTCAGAGGATAACAGTGAGCCTCTCAAAGATTTCATTGCTCAATGTCAGGACATTTCTTATTAACATAGTGAAGGAACTATCCTGTGACCTTCTGGGGAATATGGCCAAGTGGTAGGTTCACTGGTCTCACAAAATAAATCCATTCTAACATGCCACCTCCCTAAGTCTTCTGTTCCATGCCTCACTATTATGCCCAGGTATTCTTGCATTACTACCTCATTTGCTGCAGGACTTTATTGGTTAAAGCTTAAAAAAGCCATATTAGAGTATATTAGCAAAATATCAGGTGTCTTTACTAATATTTTGAACCCCAAATCACTGGCGAGTGCTTGTATGACAATGATTCCCTGGTTCAATATCCTCATTATTCACTCCCACATTAGTTCCCCTGGTCTCTGCCAATATTAATCACCCAGTCCTGCAATTCCTACAGGGTGTAAGCTTTTTGCTCACCCAAGAGGGACTTTGTTTCTATGCTTGGAATGAGCTATAACCTGACCCTCATTCCCAATCAGGAAGTATGAGTGGCAGGAGCAGTTTTTGAGTAAGACATACATTATGTCCAAGTTTCTAGCTTTAGATGAGGTCTATCCAGTGTATCAGAGCAAGAGGAACTTCTCTCTTCCAGCAAAAAGCAGGGAGCTAATTCTACTAGTTGGAAAGGTTTAGTGGGATCTTGGGTTCAATATTCTCAGAGGCTGATTCATCATATGTGCCCATCCAAGTGCTATGGTCACACTCATTTCCCCTTAGAGTACTGACTTATATATAGGACACCTGTCAAGGCTGTGCTTTCAATTTTCTTTGCATCTCTGCTATCTTTAAAATTAGATCTTGGGTCTGATTTCTTGCATGGTCTTCTCAGAAGCTGCAGGTGATATGGTCCTTATTTGATTCCATAGAAATTCTCTACTCACAATGTTTCTTGAGTTGATAGATGGTTGACTTGACCCTATCATTTTTTAACATAGTTCTGAAGTAATTACATTAACTATTCGCCTTTAGTATGTCATTATAATTATCATTTGACCCCATACTTTTCCTGTGATATATCTGTCACAAGACCAGATATTTCACCTTCCACCTCCACCTTGTCCCAATCCACAACAGGTCAACGTCTTAGTAATTGTGATGCTTCTAGAAGCAAGCTGAATATTATCATTAGTCCACTTTGGCACCACTTCTTTCAGCCTTGTTCCCTAAAAGCAGAATCTGAGAGAAAGACTTATGTTCAAATAGTTCATTTGAAAATGTAATCATGGAGCAGTGGTTAAATGACAGGTGAGTGTCCCTCTCCTGGCAAAAAAAGGAAAGCCAGTACAGGGATGCATCATCAAGTTTGCAACCAGTAGGGTGCCTGGAACTTGAGCCCAATGAACCTGCTGAGAATCCTCATGAAATCCATCTCAAAACTTCCTTTTGAGGATGAAAAGAAGAAGAAATTATCATTGGGTCCTGCCTGCCCTTCTTTCATATGGTTCTATTGGTTAAGGCCTTCTGGATTGTATATTCATGAGTGCTGAGCCGTTTCCTGTGGTGGACTGGCACTTGCTGTGGCTTCAGAGAAGCCCCAGGGCAGGAAGCAAGCCTGAGGCAAGGCACAGTCAGGTTATATGTGTCAGACTATTTGAAGCCCCTGTTGACGTGGTCACTAGAGTAGTGATTGGAGTGTGTGGTAGGCTGAGAGGATCCAAGGTGGATATAAGTGGTGTCTGATATAATTGCCAGCCACAAAAAAACCACACAAACATTTATTGTGAGTTCTTCATTTACGCAGCACTATGGTAGGCACTGGGGAGGTATGTTCTACTAACCTATCTGAGATTTACCATCTGATTTTGGGAGGGGACAGGATATACATATGTGAATATAATAACTATATTTTGTAACTGTGTCATGTATATAAATATATTTGTGTGTGAGTAAAGATTATAGAGGTCATTCATTTTTCTGGAGTGGCCAAATATTATTCTGGATAAAAAAAAAATGATCATTTCATTGTTCAAAAACTTGTATTCCATTGTTTTGGTTACATGTAAAAGTGGTTTTACTAAATATTGTTTTGGATTACTGCCATAAAGCATATTTGTGAAAAGCAACCATATGATAAAATGCCCTTGAAATTATTATCAGGATGATGTTGAGGACAATTTGTTTGATATCCTATAATGACCCCATTATTAGAATCCTGAAAAGAATATATCTCTTAATGCTCACACCATGAAAATATAGGTTTTCCTGGACCCAGCCTTCAAAAAATATTATCAAACTGAAAGTCTTTCAAATAATGCCATTCTCTTTGCTTTGGCCACTGGGAAGCTTAGAGACAAAAATGGGATTTTATAATAGGCATTTCTGTAAAGTAACTGTATGTTCTAGTTTTATTTTATTTGTCCACACATACATCCCTTTCCTTTGATCTGTTTATCAATTGATATTTTATTTTATTACTTATATCATAAGCCACTTCAAGTCCTTACTTATACTGAGATGTGAAAAAATTTATGTAAGTAAAACAATTTACATAGATAGCAAATAAATATACATTTAATTTATATTTTGTATTAAATGCCAGATATATATATTTTTAATTTATATCTTTCTCTAAATGGCATATGAGCTTATTGAAAGTGACTGACACAGCAGTACATGGAATGGTAAAAATTAAGAGCAATCTTACACTGATAGAGACTAACTGACTCTAAAGTCATTATTTAACAAACTGTATACTTATTTTAAAATGACAGAACTGGTAAATTATACAGCATTAGAGTTGTATTTTCTTTTTTTTAATTCAAATTAATTAATTAATTAATTAATTAATTATTTTTAAGCCTTGTATTTTCTTTCTTTGTTTCAAGTCACAATAAAGTCTCACTAAGCTTCTGGGCATCAGTGTTAGTAGTGTTTTGTGAATTTGACTCCAAAGGCAAGGGAAAAAAACCCAAAAATAAATCAATGAGACTACATCAAACTTTAAAGCTTTCACACAGCAAAGGAAACAATCAACAAAACAACAAGGCAACCAACCAAATGGGAGAAGTCATTTGCAAATGATATTTCAATAAGGGGTTAATATCCAAAATATGTCAAGAATCCATATCATTCAACAACCCCAAACCAAACAATACAATTAAAATATGGGCAGAGAATCTGGATAAACATTTTTCCAAGGAAGACATACAGATAGTCAACAGGCACATAAAAAGATATTCAATATCACTAATTATTAGGGAAACGCAAATCAAAATCACCATGAGATACTGGTATTACCTTACACCTGTCAAAATGGCTATTATCAACAAGTCAGCAAAAATGTGTTAGCAAGGATGTAGAGTAAAGAGTAACCTGTATGCTATTGGGATTGTAAATTGGTGCAGACACTATGGAAAAAATTGTGGATGTTCCTCAGAAGATTAAAAATAGGACCACAATATCCAGCAATTCCTCCGCTGGGTATTTATCCAAAGAATATGAAAACACTAATTTGAAAAGACATATGCATCCCTATGTTCATTGCAGCTTTATTTACAATAGCCAAGACATTGAAATAACCTGTGTCTATTGATGGATGAATAGCTATAGAACAGTGGTTCTCAACCTTGGCTGCACATTAGAATCACCTGGGAATCTATTTAAAATCCTGATTTCTGGGCCTCATCTTCCGGAAATTCTGTTTCTTTGTTATGGGGTGGGGCCACAACATGAGTAACAAAGAAACAGAATTTCCAGAGGATGAGGCCAAGAAATCAGGATTTTAAAAAGATTCCCAGGTGATTCTAATGTGCAGCCAAGGTTGAGAACCACTGCTATAGAAGATGTAGTATATATAAAAAATGGAATACTACTCAGCCATAAAAAACGAAATATTGACATTCACAACAATATAGATGGATTTTGAGGGGGCATTATACTAACTGAAATAACTCAGACAGAAAAGGACAAAACGGTATGACCACTCATATGTGGAATATCCTATCAGACAGAAAAGGACAAAACGGTATGACCACTCATATGTGGAATATCCTATATTATAAAAGCCCAGCGACTGAAATGGAGGAACAACCAGAATGACCAGAGACCAGAAGGACTGCAGTTCCTTGCCCCAGCCAGCCCCGGCCTCCAGCAGGGATCCCTATCTTGATCCAGGCCCCTCACCCATGCACTGGGCCTCTAACCTATATAATAATCCTATATAAGGGTAATGTGCAAATTGACCCTAACAGTGGAATTACCAGAATAATTGCTCTGCCAGTCACTATGAGGTACACTGATTACTTCTCGGTCCCTTTCCCTGGCTGGCAGGCTCCCATTGCCTGATGGAGAATGGGAACTGGGGGTAGGTGGTGGGGGACACAGGTGGTGCCAGGCCAAGGCCCCTGCCCCGCCAGTTGCCCCACACAGAGGGCAACCCATGGTGGGAGTGGGACCAGCAAGTGGGTGGAATAGCCCACCTCTTTGTCCCTTCCCCCAGCCCCAGCCGGCAGGCTCAGATTGCCCGATGGTGAACAGGGAACTGGGGGTGGGTGGTGGCAGGTGGTGGGGCCAGCTGCGGGCAACTGGGGAAGATGGCCCTGATCTCAAGCCAGGCCTAGGGACCATGCTTGTGCATAAATTTCATGCACCAGGCCTCTAGTCTATAATAATAAAAGCGTAATATGCTAAATAGACCAGACAGCCGAACGACCTTCTGGATGTCCTTCCAGATGAAACTGGGGCTGTGAGGGCTGAGTCCCTTGCATGATTTTCATGCATCAGGCCTCTAGTAAAACATAAGAGTAACAAATGAGCCAAAACCGGTCTGGCTCAGTGGATAGAGCGTTGGCCTGCGGACTGAAGGGTCCCGGGTTCGATTCCGGTCAAGGGCATGTACCTGGGTTGCGGGCACATCCCCAGTAGTGGGTGTGCAGGAGGCAGCTGATCGATGTTTCTCTCTCATAGATATTTCTAACTCTCTATCTCTCTCCCTTTCTCTCTGTAAAAAATCAATAAAATATATATTTTTTTAAAAAGAGTAACAAATGAACAAACAAAACAAAAAGAAACTCATAGGTGTACAAACAACAGATTGAAGATTGCCAGAGGGCAACGGGTATAGGGAAATGAAATGGGTAAAGTGGTAAAACATATATTAAGAGATGAAAACTAGACTTTTGGTGGTGAGCACACCATAGAGTATACAAATATCAAATTATAATGTTGTAGATCTGAAATTTATATGTTATTAACCAATGTTACCTTAATAAAAAGAAAAATATTTGGGAAAAAAGAAACACTGATTTTACTCCACATGTCTCATTTATTATCTAACTATTTAGGTCAGGAAATTTATGTTTACTTAAAATAAGTATATTTATTAAGAATATTAATACTTAGGCTACAGTATGAGTTTATTTAATTTTCTATTTGAAACAATTCAATATAAAACTGTCAAATGCATAATCATGGCCCTATATAAAAACAAAAGTAAACTTATTTTTAAAAACCTGTGAAATGAATATTACAGCAAAATATAATGGGCTCAAGTACAAATGTGAAATATTAGAAGGGTTTACCTAGAAATGAGAAGCTCTATTAAAGTACTGCCTTGCAACTAGTTAGAATACCTTCATGTTTAAGAAACTATGAATGAGGAAAGAAATATAATATATAAGGACCATGAATTAAGAAAGTAGAGGGTAGAAAACAATGTACCTCTAATTATCTGAACATTTAAAATCCTGAATTATCTTATAGGATGATGCAAGAATGGAGGTATTTGATGAAACATCACAGTGCTTGTCCCAAGCTAGGGGTTACCTCCTAGGAGAAATGATGAACTCAGTGCAGCAATTAATAATGGTGATGAGTATAAAATTACAGTGACATCTCTGTGACCAACCCAGGGGAGGGTGGAGAAAGTCCCTTTGGCAGCTGTCTGCCTGTTAATGATAATAACTAATACAGAAGTCATATAAAAACCCATTGTACAGCCTTGTGGTGAAACTACTTCCCAGCTAGTCACAAATACAGACTGGACCAGGCATTGATTCTCTATGCTTCTGGAAGATACATTAAAAGAAAATCATCAGTGAGTCTGATATGAGGGTCTTTTACCTACAATAAGTTAAATAGTAAATTTAGTTCTTTCCTAGGTATGTATAATTTAAAAATCTTAGCGATTTTGAGGGGGAGAAATAAATGTACATAAAGTAATAAATCATACCTTTACAAATACATCTTTTATTAGCATTCAACTGGTAGTAATCATGTGAGCAACTAGTTCATGCAAGGATTCATCAGCCATTTTGGGAGAGGTGAGTTATGGGGATGGGGAGAGAATTCTCTTAATCAAAAAAGAACTTATTAAACTGCTCCATTTTGTTATTGGTTTAGCTTGCTTATAGTAAGCACATCAAAAATTTATGGAGCACTTACCATGTGCTAAGACATGCATTCACATGGCATTTGTTCATTTGATTATCACAACAGCCCTGTGAAGTAGGTACTTTTATTATGCCCATTTTATGGATGAGGAAGCAATGGCTAGAGTAAAGTACATGACCAATGTATAGGGCCAGTCAGAGAGTAGTAGAGTTGGGATTAAAGCAGAGATTTTTCCCCAGAGCCCAAATACTTAACCACTTATGTGATTACTTATGTGAATGCTGCCTCTGAAAACATTCTGGAAGCAATCCTCCAGGGAGTTTCTATTCCTGCCCCTGGAAAAATACTGGGCATATACTAGCTGTTTTATTCTGCAGCAGAAGCTTCCAGACTATGCCAAAGGAATAAGGTATAGCTTATAATTTTATACATGGGAGGCATCTTCTTACCTAGTTTCTAAGATAACATCTATTCCTCTTCATCCCCTCTTTCCCTTGAACTTGAAAACTCAACTTTAGATCAAAAAAAGGCCCCAGAGGCTATTTTATCTGGTCTTATTATTATTTTATATTATTTTTAAGTGATGAAACCAGTGCTCAAAGAGGTTAAATGATTTATAGTTGGTTGGTACGGCCTCCCAATATCTGAAATCCTAACCTTGTGATTTTTCCTATTATGCCACAGCATCTTCCATCTCTGTCCCATGCTTTTCTAGCTACCTGATGCAGGAAAGGTATCATGAAAATCATGTCTGAGTCTCAGTAAAGGGAGTTTACCACTGGTATTTGGACTGCTCTCTTGTTATCATAGAAACAATAAAAGAGGCTTTACTGAGCTTCTCTACTGCAACCACAAGCTAACGGTGACACTGGACACAAACAGTCCTGAAAACCAATTCTCAAATTTCTATTTGAACTAAAAGGAAGAAAGCAAACACATTAACGTGTCAGACTGGGGATTTAATCTGGAGAAGGAATAAAAAGCCAGACATAAATAGAAAAGCAAGAATGAACATAGGAAATATAAAGGAAAATATCACCTGTATAAATTAGATTAACACTGTGCCCCCTGGTCATTTTTAGATTTCACATTTCTGATACATCAACCAGTTTTCCTCTCGCCATTTCTTCTGTCTCCCTACAGCCCCCTTTCAGGCACCAATTTGAAAAATAATCTATAAACTGATTACCAGTTGACACAAGATTAACTAAAATGGGCAGTTATACACACATGCACATAAAACATACATATGAAGTCATATTAACAATTATTTAAGTACACTAGAGGCATATTATTGAAATATATAATCTTTCTTGTAGTATTTCTCAGGCCACTACTGGCATTTTGAGTGAAACAATTATTCATTGGATACACTATTCCACACATTGCATGATTCTTAACACTTATGCCTTTGCCACCAAATCCTAGTAGTTGCACTTAGTCATTGTGACAATCAGAAAAAACTTTTAGGCATTTCAAAATCCCCCCTGGGAATGGGCAAAACTTCCCCAATTGAGGAATACTGGGACTGAGAATACTCTAGGTCCAACTGAGGGGAATTATTAATATTATAGATTCATATATTTTACTAGAGGCTTGGTGCACAACATTCATGCACTGGGGGTGGGGGGTCCCTCAGCCCAGTATGCGCCCTTTCATAGTCCGGGACTCCTAGGGGGATGTCCGACTGCTGGCTTAGGCCTGCTCCCCACAGTCGGACATCCCCTGAGGGGTCCTTAGCACTGTCACAGAGGCAGGAGAGGCTCCCACCACTGCTGCTGCACTGGCCATCCATGAGCCCAGCTTCTGGCTGAGCAGCACTCCCCCTGTGGGAGTGTCTGCCCCCTGGTTGTCAGTGTGTGTCATAGGGACCAGTCAGTCTGCCATTCAGTTGATTTGCATATTAGGGTTTTATTATATAGGATTCAAGACATTTATTGAGTGTTGGCTATGTGCTAGTTGCTAGAAGGTACATTCAGGAATCCAAACAGATAAGAATTTTGCTCTAACGGAGCATGTAAGATGGTGTGAGAGACAGATATTGATACCTATCCAGGAATATTGGGAGGGAATAAGCACTGGAGTTGAAGCTCCAGGAGTTAAGTCTTACTCCTAAACTTTCTTGCCTCATGGGAACTTCTCTGGTCTGTAATTAGGGCTTTCATCAGTAAAATGAGGACAATAATACCCCCAGGATTATGAGTATGATTAACTGAAATATCCTGAGGAAGAGTATCAACCCAATATTTGGCACATCCTAGGTCTGCACTTCATGCTTTTAACAAAACTAAACTTCTTCAGTTGCAAAATAAGGGCCATAATATCTGCTGTGACATTCCAAGGGTGCATAAGGGCAAGTGGGATAAATTAGTAGAGAAGCACAGGCTATTATTACCATCAACAGAGGAATGTGGCATGAATGCCACTCTGAATTTTTTATCCCTTTATTTTTCTGTCAGTGGGCTATATTCATAAAGGCAACATGTTCCATAGAGTATCTCTCTCCCTTTAGTCCTTGGAAAAGGCACGGATGGGAAAAAGAAGAAATGATAGTATGCATTTTTTGTGTGTCCTGAAGAAATAACCATCAACACTAATAAAAGAGAAAAATGGTAATTGGCGTATGACGATACCCTTTTCATTGGCTAATCAGGGCTATATGCAAATTAACTGCCAAGATTGGCAGTTAACTGCCAACTAAGATTGGCAGTTAACTGTCAACAAGATGGTGGTTAATTTGCATATGTAGGCACAATGCAGGGAGGTGAAAGGGAAAGCAGGAAGAAGCCCCCCGCCACTGACAGTGATCGGAAACCCAGGGGGGAGCTAAGAGCTGGGGGGCAGGGCAAAGGCGGCCCTGGGGCTGCCTTTGCCCTGCCCCCAGCCATGATCGGAGAATCAGGTGCCTTTTCCGCCCTGGCCAGTGATAGCAGGAAGTAGGGGTGGAGCCAGTGATGGGAGCTGGGCACGGTCGAAGCTGGAAGTCCCAGGAGCTAGGGGCCCCTTGCCTGGGCCTAAAGCGAAGCCCACGATCGCGGGGCCGCTGCAGATGTGGGTCCCTGCTGCCCGGGCCGGACGCCTAGGCCAGAGGCGTCAGGTCTGGGCAAGGGGCCAATCCTGCGATTGGAGGGTGATGGAGGTCAACGCCTGAGGGCTCCCAGTATGTGAGAGGGGGCAGGCTGGGCTGAGGGACACCCCCCCCACACACACACCCAGTGCACGAATTTCGTGCACTGGGCCCCTAGTTATTTTGATAAGACACTTTAAGTGCTATTAACATGCACACATTTTTTCCTTTGGATATATGTTTCAGAAAATACTGTTTAAAGTGAATTTGGACCAGCCTATGGACCAATATTTTGTGAAAGAGACCATAGCTCTCTTTCAAGTAAATAGAGCTTACAGCAATTTGTTCATAGCATATAGCAATGTGGTAGATGCTCTTACTCATATCTCCGTGGCTCACCTGTAAATGAACCTATAGCTGTGGTGACCATTCTCAGTGCACTGATAATTTCCCACTTCAAATGCCTGTTCTCACTGCTTCTCCAACTAATACCCTCTCTGGAAACGTGAAAGCTTGCTTAGCCTGCTTTTTGGAAAGCCTAGAAGTATCTGAGGCTAACTACCCCTAGGCACTACCATCAACCAATGAGTTGGTGAGTAAATATTTTATCAAATTTTGTCCTTTGATGGAATAATTCTGAAGCATGTTCCACAGAGTTCCTCAGAGGGTTTCCAATAGCATTGACACACAGTTAGCCACCATGATAACCTCCTCATTAAAACCATTTTTGTAGATTTTCTTTCAGTGTCTCATGTTCCCTACTTTTGTTCATGTTATAATTAGTTCACATCTTATGATTAGTTCACAAATTAACTAACTGTACTTAGTTCATGTCTCACAATGTACTTTAGGAGAAACCCAAAAATGACACCATGGTATCTAGTCTAAAATGAATTATGGCTCTGTGCTCTGTTAAAAGATGAAATAACTACCTTTTAATGCCTCTTAAAAGAAAAAGACCAAAATCAAGAACACGTGCCCTAAGAAGGAAAGAATGATCTGTTTAGGATATCAATATTTTTATTTTAAACTCAATTTGAACACTGGACCATACCAATACCCACTCACTCTTGAGGGTCATTTACTTTAAAAGCAATGAACCTAAAGAATGTCAAGGTCATGAAAAAGGAAGACAGAATGCGAATCCATTATCTATCAGAGGCTATTAAGGAGACATAATGACCAAACACAATATGATCTCCTAGATTTGATTCTGTGACAGAAAAAGGACATTACTGGAAGAACTAGTGAAATCTGAATAAAGTCCATAATTTAGCTTTAAAAAGATCAATGTAGCATAGGGAATATAGTCAGTAATATTGTAATAACTATATATGGTGTCAGGTGGGTACTAGACTTACTAAAGTGATTACTTCATAAGATATATAAATATCTAATCACTATGTTGTATACCTGAAACTAATATAATATCCATGCATGTCAACTGTAATGGAAAAAACTTAAAATTATTTCATAAATAAATAAAAGCAATGAGTTGAAAAGATTAAGTAATTTACTTTAATAAATGACTTTGTGCCTAAATGTCCTTTATCACTTTTTGATTCCTAATTGCCTATATTGAAGGTATTAAGCTTAACTTGCAAATAAAGCCTAGAAGGATTGACCTACAAATGCCCCCTGTACAAGCTTCTTGGAGTGCCTCCAATAGATGCTAAACTACGTAAGCCATGTAATTAACTATTTTAGATACTGAATTAGTAAGGACACTAGACCATAAGCCTAGTGAGAAAAAAAATCTATAGTTGTTTTATTTACCTCAATACCACTAATTCCCAATCCTTACTTGTACTTACTAATTGTTCAATAAAATGTTCTTGAATGAATGTACACGTAAGCAACATCCATTTATATGTCTTTTACTGTGCTTATATGTAATAAGATGAGAGAATATTTGGTACCTAAATGATTACAGATCTAAGGAGAAAATACTAGCATGCATTTAATATTTATCTTCAGTGTGAAGTTAAGAAGCCAGAAAGCTATTTAGCCCTTTTCTGGTCCACTTACATATTCATATCTGGGAAGTTAAAGGCAAGAGAAAGCTGAAATATTCCAATATATAAGTGACCCCTAAAAGAAATATTTCACCCCTACAATACTTGTCTAAGCTCACTATTGTCTGTTCTTTTAGTAAAATTGTTGTGGAGGAAGAGTATATACTTCAAATTTACAGCAACTACAAAAAAATTAATTAAATCATTGTAGATTAACATATTTTAGAAGTTGAATATATTATATTATTGATTGATGAGTGATGTACCTTGGAGCATTTTGGGTATGATATCAGTCCAGATGTAGCAATGAACTAGCAAAGAAAGTAGAACTTAACAATGTAGGCATGCTTTGCATAATAATTGAATTTCTACAGGACTCAGTATTTTCTCAGAATGTAGGAGATCAATCCTGACTCAGTTTTGTTAATTTTTTATATCATCCCTCAAAAAAAAAATAAAAAAACCACATTCTATCAGCCTCAGAAATTTTAAAATGTCTGCTAATACCTAGGTAGGCATGATTCTGTGCTACAATACAACTTTAGAATTTGTATTTTTTTATTTTTTTCCTTTATTGAATAAGATATTACAAATGTGCCCTTATCCCCCCAATGTCCCCTCATCCCCCCAATCCTGCCCTCACCTTCACCCCCTGTTGTACATATCCATCACTTATGCTTATATGCATGCATACAAGTCCTTTGGTTGATCTTTCCCCCTCACCCCACCCTCCCCTGCCTTCCCTCTGAGTTTTGAGCATCTGATCGATGCTTCTCTGTCTCTACATCTGCTTTTGTTCATCGGTTTATGTTGTTCATTATAATCCACAAATGAGTGAGAGCATGTGGTATTTATCTTTCTCTGTCTGACTTATTTCATGTGATGACTGTTTTTAACCAGTTCACAGAAATCTACAGTATTATCATTAATATCTGATACCTATGAATTTCACAGTTTATTAGAGAAACCATGTAAATGTGTGACATAAAGCAAAGGAGAAACAAGACTTTGACTTGCCTAGGTGTAGACAGGGAAGGAAAGTTCCTCACATAAATGGAATATCTGATGGTTTAGGCATTGCACTTGAAGGTAAATTATAAAATCTTAGCAATTCTCTTTTTTAATTTATTTTTTACTTATTGTTGATACTGTTACAGATGTCCCCCATTCCCCACCCCTTTGCCCACCTCCATCCAGCCCCCACCCTAAGTTTCAATTCCCTATTCCTACCTGGTTCAGCAGACTGGTGGTGCTTTAATCTGAGTCCAGGGCATCCTGGGAATTTCCAGGTTGGCTCCCTGGTTCTCTGCCATTGCTCTGTGACTAAGGAATGCTAAGGATCTGTTTTTTGTACCTTTGGTATTCACCAACCCACTCTGACTTACATTTCTGGCTTTTCATGAATGTACGCTGTGCCTGAAATTGAGAAGCACCTTCTCTCTTCCACTTGTTCTCTTTTCCCTTCACTACCTTTTCTTCTTGTTCGGGCCTACTTTTGAGAGTTCTCTCTGCTGGCACGTCTTTTCAAATAGTCTGCAGGGCTTTCTAGGTCTTCAACTACTAAAGAGACATTGCCCTGCTACTCAGGAGCATCCTCTGTGATTCCTTAAGGCCCAAGTCTTGTGCTTATATTTATAGAAGAAAAGGAACAGCAATTTAGCCTTTAATTATTAACTTGCCATAATAGCTTGCTTTACCAAGAGCATCTCTAACATTCAGAATGATAAGATACAGCCCATCTCCATTTCCAGGGATGCTGAGGGCATAAAAATATTGCCTTGTAGGAGATAAAAAGGTTTGCCTTTAGTATCTGTACCCAACAAGGTCAAACATCTTGGTTTTTGCTTGCTTTATCTCACAGACTTCACTTTAAAAACACACATAAAATGATTGGTTATTTATGTTTTACAAAACGAAAAAGCTCATATAGCTGTAACTTAATCTTTTAGTATTTCATTTAGATAGGATACTGTATGAAATGGTTATTTGATGAAAAACTAGAAAATGAAACTCAACAATTAAGGCTTCTTAGACAAAATATCTAAAGGAGCTCTTTACTCGTCAATGGAGAATGAAGATTTAACATTAAAAATTGCTTTTACATGTGAGTAACAATGAAATTAAAGTTCCCTTGAATTTTATTTTACTTCTATCAAATGACCCTTTTCCAGGAATTCACATTACATTTAGACCTGACTGGGTACTGACTAGCTAAGGGTAATTTATTAGCACGTTACAAACAGAGCATATACAAGGCTGATAATATTTGTTTTTGTTAAAAAAAAAAAAACTCTGCTCTCAGTGGTAGAGATAATAGGTTTCTTCCAATCCCCAACAGACTACTATGTGAAATATGACGAAGGGGTTTAATTCTTTAGCACTCAAATAACTTATTTAAAAAACACGAATAACATTGTAAACTTATTAGCAAGCATGCATTTTATAATGAAGCAAGACTAAAGAAAGTGTTTTTTAAAAGGATATCTAACAGAGTTTACAAGAGAATTGTAAACTTGAAGAAAGCCAAACACAAGGGAAATGAATGTAGTAAAGACAAATGTGGTTAATTTCACCATGGTTGTCTTGGAAAGTCTTAAAGGATGCTATGAAGTAATGCTCCTTAATCTTTTCCAGGTCATGGGCCCTTTTGAGAATTTGATGAAAGTTATGGACATTCTTCCAAGCCAGGAAAATGCATATGCACACAAAATTTTGCTATCAGTTTAGGGTAATTATACAACATTGAATCCCTCCATGAGCCACCACTGTAAAGAGAAATAGAAGTAAGTTGGAGATTATGAAGAAGAAGTGACAATAATAGGCCAGGAGGAAATTTCCATTCTGAATATATGTTTCTTTTTTTCTTTCACTTAGAGAAAGTACATCTCAGGTTTAATGGTGTTAATGAAGCTTATGTGAGTGAGGAATACAGTTAAATGTCTCACACAATATTCACAAAGATTTTTGGTGAGAAAAAAAAAGTAATTGCAGTTGGAGTTTCATTAGGAGGACCAAGGAGATTGCATAACTGACTAGGCTGAGATTAGATTTCTGAAACAATAAGAACTACCCATTCTGTTGTCTGTGTCTATGACTTTTTGTTTGTTTGTTTGTCTTATTTGTTCAGTTGTTATTGTCAGTTTTATACAGTATGGTGGTTGCTGGAAAAAACACACACGGATGGGGTAGTGAAAGGAAGATGGGGGTTTGAGTGTATGGTGATAGAAGGAGGTTTGACTTTGATGTGGGACACACAATGCAATATACAGATGATATATTATAGGATTGTACATTTGAAACCTATATAATCTTATGAACAAATGTCATCCCAATAAATTCAATGAAAATACATTTTAAAAGAACTACCCATTCATTCAGTTTTTTAAATTTTTAACTTTCCTTTTTAACTTATCAAATCACATTGTTTAATTAATTCTTTTCTTGACATCATTACAACCACTTTATTAACTTCAGATGCAGTCTGACAGGAAGCCCTTCACACACCAAATAGTTCTCTACTGCTCCCACTTTTGAGAAATGTAAGAGAGGCTGGTTTGATTGATATTGATGCTGACCTTTATGTATTCCAGCTCCATTTTAAACCACTTTTGGGGGGGAACCTACAAGATCCATCCCTTGTCTCTTCTTAGGACCTGCCTATTGTTTTGGCTTCTGAGAACCTGGCTATCTTCCATGTATTTATAATCTACCACCACCTAGTTTTTTGTTGTAGTTGTTGACCTCAGCTCCCCAACAAGGTCTTTAATCTAGTTTCTAGAAACAGAATAGGCCATGTAAATAGCTCCAATTTAATATTTTAAAAATAATAACATCCTCCTAAAGCATAGTGTTCACATATAGAGAAAATCTAGTCTCAGATTTTCATTTCTATTTGAATTGCATGTAAGAGGAGCACTTAATCATTGTGAGGTTCACTAACAAGCTTAACAGTACTCACATACTCCATGTGCAGGTTAGAAGCCAGACTAATTCTTACTTCCTCCCCAATTATTAAAAGAGGTAATGCAGCTTTATTAATGTGAGGACAAACTGAAATAATTCTGGAAAGTTAGTGCTCCAAATGAATGCAATTTCAGAGCTCGGTGAGTACATTATAGGCTTATTATTCTTACTCTGTATGGGACGTTATATTCATCAGTTTTGATTTCTATAGAAAGCTAGGAAAATTTCTCTGTCTACTTTGCATGATAACCTGATGACCTGGCACTTTTCCTAAAATGAAAAGGTATCATTGCAGTTCAGGATGCTATAATCTTTTAAAACCTAGTCTGCTAAAATATCACAGAGCAATAGAAAAGGATTTGGCTGTTACATTTTCTGACATAAGCAAGAGATATAGCATGCATTACACCCGTTTGTTTCTGTCTTTCTCTCTCCTCACAAACACACATATACAAATATAAATAATATACATAAGTGTATATTACACCAAGCGTTGTACAAGGTCTGAGGCATATCAGTGGTAAAAACACAATGTCTGCCTTCATAGACCTTTTTTCCCCAGTGGCTAAAACAAAGAACACATGCAGAGGAATTGTCCTTCAGTAAGTAGAAGGCAAGACAGTTCTTAAAATTTAACAGTAGGGAAGAGGAGATCTGGTGCTTTCATAATTTAGTAGTGAGAAGAGGAGGAAATTCCCACTTGATGTTTACTATTTTTTTCAGTCAAGTGAGAAGTGAGGTAATATGCTCAGAGTAAGAAGAAAGGATACAAATAAGGAGATTTAAAGAGAGAGGAGAAAGGTGATTTTGGAGACTGGAAAACTATAAAGTTACTTGGCTATGCTAAGAAAGCTCTATTTCAGTTTGAGTTCATGAAATTAAGGCGAAAACAACTTGCTAGGTTTGGGGATTCCTTCCAGCAAAGTTAAGTGGCTGTGATGCAGGAATGAAAAAGGCAAATGGTTGGCTTACACAGAGTAGGGATTTTATCAAAGTAGATACAGATAAAGAAGGATCAATGGGATTCTGCTAATCATAAAGGAAAATGATGAAAATGGGAATGGTGGATAAAGAACTATTATTAGAAACAATGGGTTAGAGGTAGTAATTGTTCTAGTGTATTAGAAAGAAGAACTTGAAAGGAAAGAAGGCTATGCTGAAGGAGTTGGGTGTTTGCACTTTTGATGTTGGAGTTAGTGCAGTTTTTGAGGACTTAATTCAGGCTGTGATGTGGAGGAACAGGTCAATGGTGACGGGAACAGGTCAGAGAACTCAGAGTGAGTTTGGCCACATGGATGTTGAAATTTCTAGGAATGATAAGAGCAGTTTGAGGGTGCAGAAAATATATAAGCCAGATGACGAACTCTTCAATTAAATGGAGTGAGCAAGAAGTCTAACAGTAACAGGAAGGCAGAGAAAGCCTCAGGGTGGGCTCCTCAAAGAAACACATATATTTTTAACAAAAGAGTAGGAGAAGTGTTATGCTCTGTAATTGCAAATGGAAAGGGGAGATGCATGTCCTGAAATACTAGAAGGAGGCAGTATAGCATTGTTTCAGAGTAATATATAGTGACCCACCTCCTCCAAGGAGGAGCTAAGTTCCAGTAAAGGAAAATAGGTGGTCAGCCCAAGGAGGGTGCTTTAGTTGTGCTGAATGGTTGTGTGAGAGTGAGTATGAGTGTGTGTGTGTGTGTGTGTGTGTGTGTGTGTGTGTACACATGTATATGTGGCCTTTTATCAGAACTAAATCCTTTGGGTTTTAAGAATTTGGTAGATGAAAATAGTGTTTGACTAATGAAAAATTTTACTTATTCAATACATCAGTATAAGTTTCAACCAAGAATCATTAGGCATATTTGTAGATTAAGGTCATGCATTTTCATCCTTTAGGTTCTTATACTAAAAAGGGAAGGAAATAATACCCTAGGTCTCACAAAAATTTTTTAAAAAATAATTGTGCTTATATAACTCCTAAGTGAAAGCCTTCGCATCTTCACTGATAGAGAAGAGTGGTTGTCAAACCGAGCACCAAGGGTCCTTAGAGACATTGCTGCTTGAAGGGCCACTCTGAAAGGGCATGGGGTGAGGTGGAATGTCAAACAAGTAGGTGGTGTGGATCTACTGCATTCGTCTTTAACCAGAGCAGGTCTCTATTTTTTCATATAATGAGTTTCCACATATTAAGAATGATTCATTCTTTAAAAAATAAGTTTGGAAATTGTAGACTGGACTGATCAGTCTCAGAGGATGTTACTAATTGATCTAGAGTGTGTGAACTGTAACCTTGATTCTCCCTTCTACCTGGGGCTGTCACACTTCATATCTCATCACTATAATGTCTTCATTCATGAAATGGTTAAAAGAATGCTTGTCTAGGGTTATTGGGAGGTTTCATGAGATAATATATGGAAACTGCTTTGTTTGAGACATATGTGATGGAATTTTATCACAATTACTGTCCAGGTGAAAGGCTTTTAATCATTGACTAATAATTCATTGGTCCCTTAGACATCTGGACATAATGAGGGCCAGTAATGAACTGCAATATTTAGTCAATTCTTTGAGATCTTTCTTACATAGTATATGGGATAGAAATAAATCTGAAATAAAAAAGAAATGTCAATAAGTAGGCATTTTGAGAAACTATAAGAGCAAAAGTAAATTTTTTTAATTGACAAGCCTAAAAGAATGTTAATTTTAATGTTCAAAGCATTTTAAAAATAGGTATTATTATTCATAATCTGATTATAAGAGTTATATAATGTATATTATTGAAATTTAGAGAATAGAAAAAAGTATAAAGAAACTAAAATCTTTCACAATCTCATAAAAACATATTTTTTAACAAAGTATGTTTTAATGTTGTGCTTTAGCTTTAGTCCAATATTCTCATATGAAGCAGTGAGTTGAGGAACATTGTGTACTTTTCTAAATCCCTTACTGGAAATGTTATTTATTATGTTACTCAACAGTCCTTGTATAAGGACTAATATTATATTTCTTTCAGTACCAGGAAAAACATTTGCTCCTTATGAAAAAAAGGGTATGTTTCTTTTGATCAGATTATATATTCTATTGTTTTGCTTTTTGCTATAACTGCCTGCAAATTCAGAACACAATCTAATGCTGTGTGATGATATCTATATTAACCTAGGGTCCAGTACTATAAATTTCTCTAACTCGTCTCTCTCCCTTCCTCTCTCTGTTTCCAGCACACACACACACACACACACACACACACACACTATTTCACTATCTCTTTCTAAGAACATTATAATAAAAGATCATTTATTTTTTAGTTATCCCCCATTATTTTTGAAAATTAAATTAATTATACCTTAAACTAGAGGTCCGGTGCACAAAATTCATGCACTGGGGATGGGTGGGGGGGTCCCTTAGCTCGGCCTGTGCCCTCTCGCAGTCCGGGACCCCTCCTTCCTTACCGCTCACCTACTTGCTGCTTCCTACCACTCGGCTTGCTGCTCCTTAGTGCAGCCGCGAAGGCTCCCTCCACCACTGCTGCACTCGCCAGCTGTGAGCCCTGCTTCTGGCTGAGTAGCGCTCCCCCTGTGGGAACACACTGACCACCAGGGGGCAGCTCCTGCATTGAGCATCTGCCCCTTGGTGGTCAGTTCATAGCCACCAGTCATTCCACCATTCGGTCAATTTGCATATGAGGGTTCTATTATATAGGATAGGATATTGAATGTGCACTGTAAATGAAAAATACAATTTAAAAAAGAACCAAATAAAATTTTAGAACTGAAAATTTTTTTAATATATACATATATATTTAATTCTCACCTGAGGATGTTTTTAAAATTGATTTTTAGAGAGAGAAACATCCATGTGACAGAGAAATACCAGTAGGCTCCCTCTGCACCTGCTGACCCACTGGGATCTAACCTAAACCTAAGTATGTGCCCTAACCTAGAATCCAATAGGAAATCCTTTGGTGTACAGGTTGAGACTCTGACCAATTGAGCCACCTGGCCAGGGCAGATCTGAAAAAAATTTTAAGTGTACTTCCAGGTCCTGGTCAGTGTGGATCAGTAGTTTGAGTGTCCTTCCACGCACCAAAGGGTAATGGGTTTGATTCCAGGTGAGGGTATATACACAGGTTGTGGGTTCCATTCCTGTCAGAATGCTTGGGGAACTTTCTCTCTCCCTTCCTCTCTCTCTAGAATCAATGAAAAAAAACCATATCCTTAGGGGAGGACTTAAAAAGAAAAAAAAATGCTCGTTTGGTTGAGTGGATAGTGCTTCTGCAGGCGGACTGAAGGGTACCGGGTTGGATTCCAATCAAGGGCACATACCTGGGTTGCAGGCTCAATCCAGGCCCTGGACGGGGATTCAGCAAGAGACAACCAATTGATGTCTCTCACATTAGTTTGTTTCTTTCTCCTTCCCTTCCACTCTCTGGAAAAAAATAAAAAAAAAATCAATGCAAACATGTCCTCAGGTGAGGATTAACCCAAACAAACAAACAAACAAACAAACACCCATCTCCAGTGTGATTATTGAAGGAGCATATGAAGTATTTGTTGAATGAGCGGGAAGGGATGGGACTTCACTTTCTAACTTTTTTAGCAACTCTACAAGTCAGAGGGTTTATTTTTTATTTTAATTGTTATTGATGGATTATTTTAGAGAGAGGAAGAGAGTGAGAGAAACACCAGTGTGTTGTTCCGCTTACTATGCTCTCTTTGGTTGCTTCTTGTCTGTGCCCTGACCAGGGTCCAACCCGCAACCTGGCTTTATCAGGAGGCGGTTCTAATCCACTGCGCTGCGCGCTGCCTGTCAGGGCCCCTCAACAAAACCCCTCTGGCTGCCCTGGCCCCTGCTGTGGGTCAGAGATCCTCTGCCACAGCAAAGGTTTGGGTTCCATTCTGCCAGGGCACCTACTTAGGTTTTGGGTTTGAAACCCAGTCGGGGCTGACTGCTGCTCAGGAAGCAACTGAGGACTGTGTGCTCTAGTCATCGGTGGGGAGCTGGGGTTCCATTGCCAACCTGGCCGACTGTGATCCCCGCTACCCTCACTCCTACATCAAGGACGACTTCAACTATGGCAGCTGCGTGGCCTCCACCAGCATACACATCCGCATGGGTAGGTCACCCTCTCCATGGCTCACCTGGCGTGGCTGCTGTGCAGTTGTCCCAGAGGCAGATTTTCGGGTTCCCAGGGAGAGCGCTCTCAGCTCTGGACTCCCAGGGAGAGCGGGGTCGGAGGGAAAGCACTTTGCCTGGAGCAGAGCACCCATCCTGTGCAGGGCTTGCAGGGTTTGTGCCTCCGATCCTGCCCCCAGCTGCCCCAGCACTGTGGTGGCGGGGCTTGGTGCTGCTGGGTTCAGGGCCCCCCTGCAGGTTTGTGTCTCTAATCCGGTCCCCAGCAGCCCCAGCACTGAGGTGGTGGGCCTTGGGGCTGCTTGGTTCCGGGCCTGCAGGTTTGTGTCTCTGATTCTGCCCTCAGCAACCCCAGCTCCGTGATGGTGGGTTTTGGGTCTGTGATCAAGCCCCCAGCAGCCCCAGCACCACCTCAGTGGATTTTTCTATAAATAAAGTTTTATTAGAAAATAGCCAAGCTCATTTATTTACACAGTCTATTACTGCTTTTGCACTATAACAATAGATAGTTGCAACACAGGCCTTATCACCCACAAAGCCTAAAATATTTATTATCTGACTCTTTACAGAACACATCCATAAGGCATTTGTTTGTGTATACATACTTTCATCCCTGGAAACAGTGAAAACTAACTCAGTAATCTGATTAGACAATAACTGCTGGGTCTTAGTCTTCCTCTCACATGTTCAAGATTGAATGTAATTCTTTATCACTGAGCAAATGATGTGGTATCAGTAGAGTAGGGTGCTGCGTCTAAACCCCCAATTGTTGGATTGGAAATGGCAACAATTGAGGGTTTAATGGCAGTGGCACTGTCTGAAGTAAAAGACACTGCTTTGAGATAGCTGGTAAAAACAATACTATCTAATAAAAGAGAAACATGGTAATTGGTGCATGACCGCTACCCTTCCCATTGGCTAATCAGGGCGATATGCAAATTAACTGCCAGCCAAGATGGCGGCGGCAGCAAGGCAGCTTGAAACTAACATGAGGCTTGCTTGCTTCAGTGACGGAGGACTCCAACGTTCCCCACCTGCCGCTGCAGGCCTCTGAGCTGCAAGCAACTATGTAACAAACATAGAAGCTAAACAAAACCCCAGAAACCTGCCGGGCTTCAGCCAGCAGGATCGCAACATTATAAAGCAAGGACAGAAACCTACTTTCAGCAGCGGAGGCCTAAGAGCTGGAGCCAAGCTCAAAGCTAAAGCTGGCCCAGAATAAAAAAAACTAAAAAAGAAAAAAAGGAGTGGTTGGGAGCTTCAGTCACCTCCAGCCTGAAAACAGCACTCAGCTCCTCACCCAGACTGTCCAGGGACCCCAGTGGGGACCCCCACCCTGAAGGATGTGTGACCAGCTGCAAACAGCCATCATCCCCTCACCCAGGCTGGCCAGGCACCCCAGTGGGGACCCCCACCCTGAAGGATGTGTGACCAGCTGCAAACAGCCATCATCCCCTCACCCAGGCTGGCCAGGCACCCAAGTGGGGACCCCCACCCTGATCCAGGACACACTTCAGGGCAAACCAGCTGGCACCCACCCATGCACCAGGCCTCTACCCTATATAGTAAAAGGGTAATATGCCTCCCAGCACCGGGATCAGCAGAACCGCGAGGCCTCCTGGCACCGGGATCAGCGTGACAGGGGGCAGAGCCCAACCCCCCTGATTGCCCTGCGGCTCTGTGTGTGACAGGGTGTGGTGCCGCAACCCCCACACCCCCCGCCACGGGCCCTGCTCTGTGTGTGATGGGGTAGAGCCATAACCTCCCCATCGGCCCTGCCCTGAGTGTGAGAGTGGCGGAGCCCCAACCCCCTGATTGGCCCTGCTCTGTGCGTGACAGGGTACAGAGCCCAAACACCCCTGATGGGTCCTGCTCTATGAGTGACAGGGGGAAATGCCCCAACCCCCTGATTGGCCCTGCTCTGTGCATGACATGGGGTGGTGCCACAACCTTCCCATCCACCCTGCCTTGAGTGTGACAGGGGATGGTGCCCCAACCCCCCAATCGGCCCTACCCTGAGCGTGACTGAGGGTGGAATCACAACCTCCCGATTGCCCTGCTCTGTGTATGACAGGGGGCAGTGCCCCAACTCCCCAATCGGCCCTGCTCTGAGCCCGACCAGGGGCTGCACCTAGGGATTAGGCCTGCCCTCTGCCACCCGAGAGCAGGCCTAAGCCAGCAGGTCGTTATCTCCTGAGGGATCCCAGACTGCGAGAGGGCACAGGCCAGGCTGAGGGACGCTCCCTCCCCCCTGAGTGCACAAATTTTTGTGCACTGGGCCTCTAGTGTACACTAATAAAAGAGAAAGATGCAAATTGACTATACCTTCACAACACCCACCAGCCAATCAGGAGCGAGTATGCAAATTAACCCAACAAAGCTGGTGGGTTAATTTGCATATGCAGGCGTCCCAGCCACTCCTGGCCTCTGGGCAGTGTGGGAAGGCAGAAAGGCGGCTCCGGGCCAGAGCAAAGGCAGAAAGGTGGCTCTGGCCGGAGTGAAGGCGGTGCTGGCAGCCAGGGGAAGGAAGGCCCATTCTTGCACAAATCTTCATGCATTGGGCCTCTAGTAGCAATATAAGTAGCTACTAATTTTGAATACTTACTATATGCTAGGAGTTATCCTAACTACTATCCAACCAGGATTTATTCAATCTTCAGAACAGACATATGACACATCTAGTAGTAGTATCTACATTTTGGAGATGAAGAAAGGGAAGTTTAAGGAGATTCTGTACCTTGCCCTTGGCTATGTAGCCAGTTAGTAGTGGAAATAAGATTGAAACCTGAATATTTTTTACTTCAAAACTCAAGCTCTCACCTACTAAGTTATACCATATCTCTGTTGGAAGAATAAAACAAGTTCATGTGTGCATTCATTGGGACGTTGCTCAGACCCTCGGAATAATGTCTATTACATTATTATAATTATCATCATCATTTACTCCCTGTACCGGTGAGTATCTAGAATTAGGACTCTCTAATATTCATCTTGGTATATCTAGCCCTAGCACAGTGTTTCTCAATAGAATGGGTTATGAGTAAATGAATGAGGAACATTTTCTGGGGGAATATTGGCTGGACCTGGTTGAAGGGAGGTCAAGACTCATCTCCCTATTCATATCAGCATATAAAGGAAGGAGGAGAGTGGCTTAAGAACATTCAGAGGGAAAGCATTCCACATCCTGGAATACTTTATGAGTCCTTCTCAAAAATTTATAACCAACCATGGTAAGAAAAATTCTGCCCATAAATTGTGCATTTGGAAGCTATTCCCTATTTTAATTAACATAATATTATGTAGTCTTATGTCCACAACTCTTCTTCTGACTAAACTGAATTCCAGAAGATGAAAATAGACTAGTCACAATAAAGAATACTTTAGTCAGCTTTATATTAGAATAAAAAACTATTCCCAACTGTTATTTGCCTCATAATAATTTGCACATGTAGCCAGGAAACAGTAGCCTGATCAATTATATCCATATGCATAGAAAATGTTCAGATTACAAACCTATTTCTAAATGTCTACATTCATATGATTACATATTCAATGAATTTCAGCATTTTCTCATGTACTAAAAAAGCATAAGAAACAATTACATATATATTTAAATAAATTGACAAAATTATACAGAATGATTAAGGAATATGTACACTAATATACCAAACCCTTTTTAATGGATTCTAGAATTGATATACATCTGGTTTAATTAAATATTATTATCTTTGAAAAGAAATTCAAATGATATATGATCCACTCATTTTAGAAACAGAACACTTATTTTATACTAGAGGCCCGGTGCAGAAAAATTTGTGCACTCTGGAGGGTCCCTCAGCCCAGCCTGTGCCCTCTTGCAGTCTGGGACCCCTCAGGGAATGACCACCTGCTGGCTTAGGCCTGTTCCCGGGGGATTGGGCCTAAGCTAGCATCAGACATCTTTCTGGCAGCCTGGGAGCCCTCGGAGGATTTCCACTTGCAAGCGGGGAGCAGGCCTAGCTTCAGTCGGACATCCTTAGCACTGCTGAGGAGGCGGGAGAGGCTCCCACCACTACCACTGTACTGGCAGCCATCAGCCAGGCTTGTGACTGAGCAGAGCTCCCCCTGTGGGAGCACACTGACCACCAGTGGGCAACTCCTGCATTGAGCATCTGCCCCCTGGTGGTCAGTGTGTGTCATAGTGACCAGTGATTCCGAGTCGCTCTGCTGTTAGGGTCAATTTGCATATTACTCTTTTATTATATAGGATAGAGGCCTGCTGCATGGGTAGGGGCCAGCTGGTTTGCCCTGAAGGGTGTCCCAGATCAGGTTGGGGGTCTTGCTGGGGTGCCTGGCCAGCCTGGGTGAGGGGCTGAGGGCCATTTTCAGGCTGGCCACACCCCCTTCAGGGATGGGGTTCCTGCTGGGGTGCCTGGCTAGCCAGGGTGAGGGGCTGATGACTGTTTGCAGGCTGGCCACAGCCCCTTCAGGGTGGGGGTCCCTGATGGCGTACCTAGTCAGCCTGGGTGGGGAGATGAGGGCTTTTTTTCAGGCTGACCACACCCCCTTCAGGGTGGGGGGTCCTGCTGGGGTGCCTGGGCAATCTGGGTGAGGGGCTGATGGCTGTTTGCAGGTTGGCCAAGGCCCCCAGCAGGGACCTTCACCCCATGAGGGTGTGGCCATCCTGGGTGAGGGGCTGATGGCTGTTTGCAGGCTGGCCACAGCCCCCAGCCACCCAAGCTCCCAGTGGAGGCTGGCTGGAAGCAGGTATCTGAGATTTATTTAGCTTCTATAATTGAAACTTTGTTGCCTTTTGCGGAAGCCACAGCTGGCCAGAGCAGGTGGGAAGCTTGGCTTCCTCCATCGCCGGGGCAACCAAGCCTCCTGCTTGTTCCAGCTCCATGGCTGCCAGCCGCCATGTTGGTTGGGTTAATTTGCATATGGTCGCTCTGATTGGCTGGTGGGTGTTGCTTGGGCATAGCGAAGGTACAGTCAATTAGCATCTTTGCCTTTTATTATTGTAGATAGTTCTTAGCTACTATAAACTGCATCTAATATCATAGCTGAAAAAGAACTTTCAGCATCTTTTCTCCAGGAGCTAAATGTAAATTAATAATTAAAAGAAAAAGAAAGTAGCAAATAAGAAATACTATGAAATAAGCAGAGATTACCGGAGTAAAGATAAATCTAGTAGTCACATCTAGCTAAAATAATTTTTTTAAATCCACTTTCTACAGAAAATATAATATGAACGAATAAATACTCCATGTGTTGTTAATATTTACTTTTGTCCCCCAAAAGGAATTCTTGAATTGTAATACATATGTAATAAGGAGTCTTAAATAAAATAGTCATTAACTGAGCATATTTTATTTAAAAAATAATATTCTTGTCCTTTTTAAATGGTAAAGGCATCTCTCAATATTCTGAATTTCAAGCAATTTTAAATTATCAAATATTAGTTTTAATATGCTTTAATAATAGATATTAAACCTATTTTATATAGCAAAATATAAACACCACCCAGAAAAATTAAATATACTTGCAAGCATTAAAAACTCCATCATTTATAATTTTCATAGGCATTAAAGATACCTTAGTTTGTTTTTAGCAACATTTATACAATGTTTCCATTAGCATTTTCTGGCTAGACTCATTGCATCCCATCTTCAGAATGATAATTTTTAATGTACCAACCCAATCCCATATTCTCTTTTGTGGTGGTTTTTGGTTTTTACAAATAGCCTTAATAAAAAGAAGTCACCTGAAGAGAGACTCACCTGGGCACACAATCAGCTATAATGCTGCAGAAAACACAGCATGTCATGGACAAAACAAAGCTAAATTGAGTACAGTAGTTTCTGATTAGACATGAACAAATGGCGGAGGTTAGATCCAGCTGCACATATCTAGGAAAAGTAAACACAAACACAGGGGAAATCTTTTCTGTGCATTTATAATGAATGTATTTTAAATGAATTTGAACAAAGCAATACAACATGAAACATTGAGTAAAAAAAAAAAGATTTTTTTGTGTGCTGGTTTGGAGCACTTGAAGCAGGTGACTCTATGCCTGACTGTAGGCTCAGAATCAAATGTAAAGGACCTAGTCACCAGATACTTGGGTTGCGTAGAACTGAGAGATTATAACATGGACCACCAGTTGATTACCCTCAATACAATTCTAAGATTCTTTACTTCAATGCGTATTTTTTAAAAATATTTTTTGTTGATTTCAGAGAGAAAGGGAGAGGGAGAGAGAGATAGAAACATCAATGATGAGAGGGAATCATTGATCAGCTGCCTCCTGTACGCCTATTAAGGATCCAGTCTGCAACCTGGGCATGTGCCCTGACTGGGAATTGAACCATGACTTCCTGGTTCATAGGTGGACACTCAGCCACTGAGGCGTACTGGCTGGGCCATCAATGTGTATTTTAATTTGGATTACCAATTTCCACCCCTACTCTTTTTCTCAACCAAAACAATAGAAAAATCCACAATAATGCCTACTGGGGAATCTCATTTTAGTATTTATTAGTGATACAAGCTAGTCCCCCAATTAGACAACCTAAAATTGTATAATCTTAGACTTTCCCTTTCTTTCATATCCTTGTAATCACTAAAACTTAATAATTTTCCTTAAAAGTGTTATGACAGTATATATTAGTGTTTAACTTGATGAATTTTGAAGGTAGACATGCATCATTGAATCCAAGTTGAACCTCTTAATTAAAGTGTAACCTTGCAAAAACATCAACTTTCTCATCTGTAGACTTGAGATAACAAGAGCCATGGCACAGGCTTATTAGAAGGGTTAAAAGAAATACTGTTGGCCCAAGCGTGTAGAGCCAGGAACAAAGAAGTGCTCAGTGAAATATATACTCAAGATATAACTATTTCCTCCTTCCCACGCACACACGCACACACGCACACACGCACACCTTGATAGTCTTCTATACTGTACTATTACTGCCTGTAGTGGGTTAAATAGTGAGCCCCCAAAATTCATGTCTACCTGAAACCTGTGACTGTGACCTTATTTGGTAATGGAGAACTTACATATGTAATTAGTTTAAATTACGATGAGGTCATAATAGATTAGGATGGGCCCTAAAGCCAATGACTAGAGACCTTATAAAAAGGCAACGTTAGGCAAAGGGAAGAGTGTCATGTGAAGATGTAGGCAGGCGTTGGGAAAACTGGACAGATACATGCAAAAAACGTTACTTGATTCAGTGTGCTAATATTTTGTTGAGGATTTTGCATTTATGTTCATAAGACTTATTCATCTTTAGTTCTTTTTCCTTATATTTTTTCTTGATTTGGTATCAGTGTAATACTGACTTCATAGAATGGTCACTTATCTCCTATTTTTGGAAAAGTTTTTGAAGAATTGATATTCATTCTTATTTGAATGTTTGGAAGAATTACCCTACTCATAAGACCATATGAATTGGGGTCTAATTATATTACTTATGGAGACTTATTTATAATGTTAAAACATTCTTTTAGCCAGCATATAATTATCATTATTAATATATGTATATTATTTATATATTTTGAAAAAATTCAAGTATAAACCTTGGCATTTATGTTTCTTCAAATGAGAGAATAATAATATTTCATAAAATATTTTCGTATATAGAACCAAAACTTATTCTCTGTGTTTATCCTAGTTCACAAGGCATGAAAAAAATGAGAAGCTTAAGAAATGCCCTGACACAGACAAGAGTATTCTACATGCTCTATTTCTGGCAGAAGATAATTAAAAAGGAACATATAATAAACATCAGATTTATTTAGCCATTTAAAAAGAAGTAAATGAAAGTATATTAACAGTGAAACCATTTAATCTTAATGCAGCTGATATTATAATGGACTTTAATTGTTTATTTACATGTTCACCCTTATTTACTTTTGAGGAACCAATTTCTGTGTTCTCAGGGTTGACCCCACACTTTAAAAACTAGGGATGAAACAGTAATCCAAACATGGCCTATTAGAGCACCAAACCCTAGGCAGAGTCTATTTTGCTGATATGCATGTGGACTACATTGGACCAATAAGAGCTCTCTTTCACTTTGGCTAAAACAATTTGGGGAAAAGGAAAGATTACAGGATGAGCGACTTATATAAACGAGAATTTCTCAACGTGATTATCTTTGGTACTAACTTTGCATGGGAAAAGCATGTCTGAGAGTAAAGCAAACATAAGAAAGGAATACAGAGCTAAGTTCTGAAAAGGGTCAGATAGCTGATGATGATGCATATCATCCTTGGATCGAGCCATACCTGAAGCTAGTTTATCCAAAAATGTTCCAAATTATGCTGGCTAATAAATTATTTATTTGGCTTAAGTATTTTGGAATTGGGTGTCTGTCATCTGCTGTAAAAGTGTCATTATAAATATATGAATAAAGACTTTTAAAGTGAGATCAACATTTTTCTCTGCTTATCTATAATAATAAAAGCCTAATATGCTAATTAGACTGGACAGCCGAATGACCTTCCAGACGTCATTCCAGACGTCCATCTGGAAGAAGCCGTGGTGACGGGGGCCAAGGCAGAGGTGGTTATGGGCGATCAGGCAGGCAGGTGAGTGGTTAGGGGTGATGAGGCAGGCAGGCCAGTGGTTAGGAGCCAGTGATCCAAGATTGTGAGAGGGATGTCTGAGGGGCTCCAGCTTGCGAAAGGGTGCAGGCCCGACTGAGGGACCGCTCCCATGCACGAATTTCATGCACTGGGCCTCTAGTTTATTTATAATCAAGCACAAATGACCATCAAATTGCATAAGGATTAGATTACAGTTAAAAAATATCCTGTGTAATTCTGAACATGGATATGAAAGAATAGTGATATAGGGCTAAAAGGTACTATTAGGAACAAAAATAAAATACAATATAGTTATATTCAGTTTCAAATATAGGCCACATAAAAATACAATTTAATATGATACAAATGGAATATGAATTATTAAAATAAGAATTTAAATTATCTGAAATCTATAAGGAAGCAAAATAATCAATTCATTTATTTAACATTTTCATATTATAATATTACTAGAGGCCCAATGCATGAAATTTGTGCAAGGGGCTCGGCCCTCACAGCCCTGGCTTCATCCGGAAGGTCGTCTGGAAGGTCATTTGGCTGTCTTGTCTAATTAGCATATTACGCTTCTATTATTATGGATTGGTTGTTTTAACAAAGGACTAAGAAGAAACATGAAGAAACTGCAACACACTGGTAAGGAAAGTGCTAATTATAGAATTGCCTTGTATAGAGTTAGAGTGAGGAGATTAAAGGGATTATTTTGTAAATTATTGCTGTTAAACAAACCTAATTAAAACTTTAGGCCTTGGTAGCTTTATTAGGAAAAGGGACTTTAATAAAGGGTTCCACTTTTATGGCTTTTCCTTTAAGGATAGGTTTCGGACATAGTACTGGGCATCTAGAACTCAAATAAAATGCCATAATTTACTGGTATAATAAGTCAGAGGACAGAGTTTGGGAAACCATAGCAGCTGGAAAGTAAAAGTTAACATCTTGGGAAAGAGAGAGACATAAAAGGGAATGCCCAAACTTGAATATAATATCTGCACAAAATTCTCGTTGATTCTTGAATTAGATATGCTACACATGCAAGACAGAGTGCAAGCAGCACAGCTAAGGCTAAAATAAGTGGCAGAGATTTCAGCATCTGCCTCCCACAGGGGAGACAGAGTTGGATATTTGAGTTTAACCAAGTTCACTGCCTGTGAAAAGCAAAAAAGTCAACACTATTCAGTGGAACATGAAAGAATCTATCATCTATAAATTGAATCAATAAAATTTCTATGATGCAATTCGAAATACAAGACATATAAAATATAGCAGCTCCTATATCCATATTCAAAGAAGTAAATGAAAATGTGCTCCTAATAAATAGGAAAAATGGATATTTCAATAGAGATATAAAAACTACATAAAACAGAACCAAATAAAAATTCTAGAACTGAAAATTATAATATGTGAGCTAAAAATCCCCTGCAGGTGGCATTGGACTGCGGGTTTCAGCCCGATCCCTGCAGGCCACCCAGAGGGACCCCACTGGTGCACGAATATGTGCACTGGGCCTGTAGTTAGAAAATATTGCTGGATTTAATTTGCTAATATTATGTAGATTAGAAATGACAGAAAAAGAGCAAGTAAATTCAGAAATACATGAAAGGAATTTTCCAGTATCATTATCTGCATAAAGGATAATATAGAAAATTAATTTATGTGGATTTGGAGGTCAAGGGGGAAAGAGTAGAAAGAATGGTACAGAAAAAAAGTATATCTGAAATATATATTTCAGGGGACTTCAAGAAATATCTGAGGCTATATTTTTTTGTTTTAAACATTGTTTTAGTTATTCTAGTTTCTTTAAAAAATCTTTATTGTTGAAAGTATTACATATGCTCCACATTTGCCCCCATTGATCTCTCCCAGACTTCCCCTGCCCCTCCACCCTAGGCCTTCACCCCCCTATTGTCTGTGTCCATGGGTCATGAATATATACATACAAGTTCCTTGGTTGATCTCTTCATACTCACCCACGCTCCTCCACCTTCCTTTTGAAGTTTGACACTCTGTCCATGTTTCTATGTCTCTGGATCTATTTTTGTTCATCAGTTTATTTTGTTCATTAGATTGACTGTTCATATAAAGTTTAGAGTTATCCTGTCTAAAATCCCCCCCCCCCCGCAAAACACACACACACACACACACACACAAAAAAAAAACATGCAGGGATTTTTATAGGAATTGCATTGAACCTGTATATAAATTTGGAGAGAATTTACTTTACTATACTGAATCTTCAAAATGGCATATCTCTCCATTTATACAGCTCTTCAATTTCTTCTCTTTAGAGTTCTGTAGTTTCATCATACAAGTACTGCATATTTATTGTTAAATTTTTAAATATATTTTTATTGATTTCAGAGGGGGAGGGAGAGGGAGAAAGAGATATAAACATCAATGAGAGAGGGAATCACTGATTGGCTGCTTCCTGCATGCCTCACAGTGGGGATTGAGGCCGCAACCCAGGAATGTGCCCTGACAGGGAATCGAACCTTGACCTCCTGGTTCATAGGTCGACGCTCAACCACTGAGCCAAGCTGGCAGGGCTGTTAAATTTATATATAAATATTTCTTTATTGAATAAATGTAAATTGAATTAGATTTTAAATTTCAGTTTCTATGTGTTCATTGCTCATCTATAGAAATATAACTGATTATTTGTATGTTGATCTTATATCCTGTGACCTTGCTAAAGAGACTTATTCTAGCCTTTATTTTTGGGGTGATACAGGTAGATACCCTGGAATTTTCTCTGTAGACAATAATGTTGTCTGCAAATAAGGACAGTCTTACTTCTTTATTTCCTAACTTCATACCTTTAACTTTCCTTATCTTGCCTCATTTTGCTCTTTAAGGTTTCCTGTACTACAATAAATAAAAATGGTCAAAGACATTCTTTTCTTGTTCCTCATTGTAGGAGGAAATGTTCAGTCTTTCGCCATTAATTATGATATTGGCTTTAGGTTTTAGGTAGATGCCTTTATCAACTTGAGGAAATTTCTTTCTGTTACTAGTTTGTTGAGCTTTTCTTATGTCATGAATGGATGTTGAATTTTGTCAAATTATTGTTCTGCATTACTTCATATGATTGTGTGATTTTTTTTCTTTAGTCTTTTGTCTGAGTGACATTGATGAATTATTTAATACTAAACCAGCATAGCACTCTTGAAATAAACCTCACTTGGTCAGTTTGTGTATATCCTATATAATAAAAGCCTAATATGTTAAGTGTCCAGTCATCCAGTGACTGGTCGACTATTCAACCAATCAAAGGGTAATATGCTAATTATATGTTAAGGCCGCTCAACCACTCACTGTGATGTGCACTGACCACCAGGGGGCAGACACTTCAACCATTAGGTTAGCTTGCTGCTGGGGTCTGGCCAATTGGGACTGAGGTGGGCTAGAAATACCCTGGAACCCTCCTACAGTCCCTCACCAGCTGGCCCACCTCCCACATCACTCCCCAGTCATCCCCAATTAGCCCTGCTCGAGACTGGATGAGATG
Source organism: Myotis daubentonii (assembly GCF_963259705.1). Classification (NCBI taxonomy): domain Eukaryota; kingdom Metazoa; phylum Chordata; class Mammalia; order Chiroptera; family Vespertilionidae; genus Myotis; species Myotis daubentonii. The sequence continues at coordinate 126,025,123 of NC_081861.1, read as the reverse complement.
GGGCTGGACACACCCTGGAGCCCTCCTGTGGTCCTTCCCCAGCCCAATAGTGGACTGGTGGGGTCTCTCGGCCTGGCCTGCACCCTCTCGCAATCTGGGACCCCTCAGGGGATGTTGGAGAGCCCGTTTCAGCCAAATCCCACAGGCCACTCCCCTCGGGAGAGCGCCAGACATAGGGCTCATGGCTGGTGAGCACTGCTGCTATAGTGCGAGCCTCTCCTGATCAGTACTGATTGGGCTCAAGCCTGTGGCAGGTGCAGTAGGGCCTGGATGAGCGGGAGTGGCAGGTAGGAAATGCAGGTTGCTTTGGACTGTGGATTTAAGCCCGATCCCTGCAGGCCACCCAGAGGGACCCCACTCATGCATGAATTCATGCACCAGGCCTCTAGTTAGAATATTTGGATTTAATTTGCTAATATTATGTAGAGGATTTTTTTATCTATGGTCATGAAGAATTTGGTCTTTGATTTTTTACTCTGTCTTTATTGGTATCAGGTTAATATTGGCCTCATAAAGTGAAATGGAGGTATTTAGGTATTTCCTCCTCTTTTAGTTTCTGGAAGAAGTTTGTTGAATTGGCATTGATTCTTTTATAAATGTTTGGTAGAATTCCCCTATAAAAATGTCTGTGCCTAAATATTTCTTTTTCAGGAGGTTTTAAACTATGAATTTATTTTCTTAACAGTTGTTGGACTAAAATTATTTATTTCATCTTGAGTGAGTTTTGGTTGTTGTCATTTTAAGAGTCAGAAATTTTATAATCTTTGCACTTCCTTTTATAGCTGTGATCTATTAGTATTTCTACATTTTCTCCTATCAATTTGGATATTTTATGCTGTCCTAGAAGATGTATTCTTCCAATCCCATCAGCTTTCTATTTCCAGCTTTCTCTAAATTTTCTTGTACACAGATGATCATTTGTTTTAAGTTATAGGTGTATGTGTGCGCACATGTACATATATATGGTATATAATTGATGTACTTTTAGCTTAATTAGCATGGTATTCTATTTGATAAAATTCCCTCTACTTGTTCTTATTGCTTTCTCAATATCACTATCCCACCTCTTCATCTCCAATGATACAGCTCCTAGGGCAATGGAAACTACAGAGAAAATGAACAAATGTGACTGCATCAAAATAAAAAGCGTTTGCACAGCAAAAGAAACCATCAACAAAACAACAAGAAAGTCCACTGCATGGGAGAACATATTTACCAATGTTATCTCCAATAAGGTTTTAATCTCCAACATTTACAGGGAACTCAATGAAATCCAAATCTTAAGGCCAATCCTAAGTATTGTCTATTTTCTGCATACCTTTCTGATTTTGCTGGTAGTTGGATGCTACCTTATAATTTTGATATTATTATTATTATTATTATTATTAACTAGAGACCCAGTGCACAAAAATTCATTCACTCGGGGTGGGGGTGGGGGGTTGTCCCTCAGCACGGCCTGCACCCTCATGCAGACTGGGACCCCTCGGGGGATGTCAACCTGCTGACTTAGGCCCGCTCCCCAGGAGATCGAGCCTAAGCTGGCAGTCAGACATCCCTCTGGCAGCCTGGGAGTCCTCGGGAGATGTCCCACTGATGGCTTAGGCCTGACGTCCTTAGAGCTGCCGAGGAGGTGGGAGAGGCTCCCACCACTGCTGCTGCACTCGCAGCCGTCAGCCCTGCTTGTGGCTGAGTGGAGCTCCCCCTGTGGGAGTGCACTGACCATCAGGGGGCAGCTCCTGCATTGAGTGTCTTCCCTTGGTGGTCAGTGCCTGTCATAGTGACCAGTTGTTCCCAGTCGTTCCGCCATTAGGGTCAATTTGCATATTACTCTTTCATTATATAGGATGTTACTATTACATAGTTCACATTGTAATGCAATGGCGCTTTCTCTCATGCTAATGTCCTCATTAAGCTTTGAACCCCTTGATACTAGGGATTAAACAAGTTCCAGTTTGTAATTCCTAAGTATAGCTCTTGCAAGGCACCAAGGAGTCAGTCAATGTATTTGTTATGCTAGGCATAAATGATATACTTTTCCAGTAAACATTCTCTTTATATAACTATAGAAATAGATGCATTTAATATTGTTGCATAGATTTTAAACTTAGCTAATTTATTAAACTTTATTTTTTTCTTAATTTATGCTGAATAACTCTAATCATGAAAACAGTTTCCATTAAAATGATTGTCTCTTTGAAATGCAGTACAAGTGTTTCATAACCAGTATAAAGACTTTGATAAACTCCAAGATATATACATAGTAATACCATTATTACTGGAATTCAGTGTATGCATTTGTTTTCTCTATGAACCATATGCTCTCAGTTATTACTAGAACTGGTTCAGTCATTAGATAACTAATTAGGCATTTGCCTAGTCCATTTAGAGTTCTCTGAAATCCTAGGATTCAGGTATTTTTCTTACATAAGAATTAGACTATGGTAATTTTCTTCCTTCTGTAATCCATGCCTAATGCTTAGCTCTACCTGGAACATTTCATCTCATTAGATTTGATAGCCATCACGTATGAAAATAATGCAAATAAAATAGAAATTTTACTAACATGGACTAACTGGTGGAAAACTAGATCTGGATTTCTGAAAAGACTGGAACTTATTAATTTTGAAAAAAAAATGGCCAAGTCAAATATTCTCATGGTGCTGATTTTAATGAGGCTAACAAAGGGTGATTAAAAGGTTTTAGCTCCTCACATTAATGCAGATAAATGAATAAAACATGTAATGGTACTAGTAGGATACTTGAAACAAATTGATGTCAGGCAGGTGAAAAGACACTATCTATAACCTTTCTATACTATTTATTTGGTAATGCATTTTTATCACTAGAGGTAAACAACCTAGGCAAGCTGTCATTGAAATTATCACAAAGTATGACTTTGAAGCATTAAAAAGAGAAATATTAAGTGTATTGCAGTATGTTTATATCTATTAAAATGATAGTTTCTCTCCACCTTTATCTGGTTCAAAAATGTAGCAAGTGTAGTAAGCTGAGATAACAAACCTCACATCCTATGAATAGTTAGAATAACAGGTATAATCAATACTTCCAATATCTTTTAATTTAACAAGGCTTTAATAAAATAACAAGCCTGCCTAGCTTAAGAATCTGATGGAATAGCTTTTCAGAGCACTCACATTAGACTCTGTTAAAGTCTTTAATTCTGTTAATATTTACAGCTGCTGAAGCATACAGCATCCCAATGAATAAAGCAGCATTATTTAGCTCCCCAGTCACTTTCAACAGGAAAACAAATCAGCCCAATTTAATAGAAATTAGTAGTTTTCTGTTTTGTAAACGTAATACGGAAATCTTTTATTGGGTTTGTTCTAATTGACATTTATGCTTATAATCCTCTCAGGGAAGCTCTTTTGTTATAATATTCTGAAATGCTGCAGGGTCTCTGGTGGAATTAGCAAATGCTTTAGAGAATAATTGGGTTTGAATGCTGCTGGTTCAGTAATTTATTCAGTGGCTGACCATGGCCACATTAGTTGACCTGCCTGAAACTTGGTTTATTACTCTGAAAGGGGGTTGTAAAAATATCTGACCTTATTGGAATGTCGTGAGTGTTCAGTGAGAAAACATTGATTTGTGGTGAATACATTTCTCATCTAATGACTGTCTAACCTTGGTAAAGGTAGAGCAGGGATGGAGGAGGGAAAATTAAAGCTGAGTCGGGTATTAGCTTATTTATAGGACTCTCCCCCCTTCATATGGTTTCTCTCTCTTTTTACTATTATTTGTTTTTAGATAGTATTAATATCCCACAAATGTCTAATGGCTTACCAGATACATTTCATAACTAGAAAAATACACACATTGTCTTATGCAAATTCATCTCCTGCAAGTCCTAATGTGATATTATGACTTTATTTGTACTGTTTCTGCATGTAAATCTTTTGTTTCCAGCCAGATAAAGCCCTATTTTATAATGCTGTTTATATGTTAGCACTTCCACACTCAAATGCTTAAGCACACTCAAATGCTTAATCAATTCCATTGTTTCTGGTGGTAGGTAACATAAATGGAAATAGAGAAAAAAACAAAGTGGTCAATACATTTCTAAAATATATTACTGTTTCTCCTAATTTATAAATATATTAAAGTTTACCCCTAATTTAATTACTATAGTTGCTTCCAAGGTTTTCTCTAAAACTGTACTGAAAACAATATTTTCATTTGTTTTTCATATGTTGATCACAAGATTCTGACAGTGATTTTGTATAAAATGGATTTTATTTTGTGAATGTTCAGCAGCATCATTTAATGATTGAAATTTTGGCAACAAATCGGGAAGAATATAGCAGGGATGGAATCACAAATAATGCCTAGGGATTAAGTTACAGGTGTCCTATAGAAGTTGATGAGAGCTGATAATCACAGAGGCAACAAACAAAGGTAGGCAGCAAAACAAAAGTTTTAACACCTCCCTGGCCGTTTTCTCAATGGTTAGAGTGCTGGCCTATGGACTGAAGGGTTGCTGGTTCAATTCCCAGTCAAGAGCAGGTACCTCAGTTGCAGGTTCCCCAGCCCCTATGGGTGCTTAGTGGAAGCAACCAATCGATGTGCCTCTTTCACATCAATGTTTCTCTCCCTCTCCCCCTCTCCTTTCTCCCACTCTCTCTAAAAAAAATCAATGCAAAAAAAATATCCTCAGGTGAGGATTAAAAAAAAATTTGAACCTTCTCCTCCTTCCTCACCAAACACATATAGCCACACCCACACCATTTTCTGGAATACAGTAAGATTCCTATACAACATAATTAAGATCATATTAATTTGCTATAATTTATACACACTCTTTCCTTTTGATTTTGGAAAAATTGTCAGAAAATGACAGATTTCCCTCTTTGGGATGACGATACCCAGCCAGCATGACCATGTTACAGGTACAAAAGGAAAAACAAAGAAAGTTGCGTTCAAGTCTTTTTTTTCTCATTAGCCACCAATTTACATGAACCCCAACCTAATAAATAGGTTTCTCTAAACTGCTTGTTCCTGATGTAGTTTGCACCACTGAAATGTTCCATCACTCATCTATGTTTTTGCAAGTTGCACTAAATGTAGCTTTGGATTCTGTCACCCAGAATCCCTACTTGCTAATGTTGGCCAGTTTGTTTATATTCCTCCTTTGAAAGAACTTTTATAGCAAGGGCTGAGTCCATGTTAACTTATTAATTCACATAACAAATACTTTTGGGCACCATATATGTGCCCAGCAGTATTGCAAGTGCTGGAGACACAACAGTGACTAAAATAAAGACCCCACCCACCCCAAATGTACATTGTAATAACATTCATCATTGGGCTAATGTAGAATCCAAGAAGCTTCCTGTTCCTTCTTAGGATACGGAAGGAGTACCATAATGATCACAGCCCCAGATACCCTCTCCACTCTAGTCTTACAGTCATAGACAATAGTGTCAGAGTTTAAAATTCTAGCCACTACTCCTGTCCCAGATTCTTTCTTGGTGGTAGAAAATGGGTAGAGAAAACAATAATTGATTATAGGTCCGCTAGAGGACTGATGCACAAAATTCATGCAAGAGTAGGCCTTCACAGCCTCTGTGGCTGCCTGGATCCCTCCCTCACAGCTGCGGCAGCTGCCTCGGACCCAAGGCTGCAGCCCAGGCTTCATCTGGAAGGTCATCTGGAATGACGACTGGTCTAACTAGCATATTATGCTTTTATTATTAGAGATGGTTATTATAGTTCCTTCCAAATTAGTTTCTACCACTGAAATGAGTCTAGCTGCCTGATGTTTTCATTCAACCCAGTGCCACTCTACTAACATTCTGTCTTTTATTCTATATTTTATAGGTTCATGTGGTTAGAACAAACTCAACCATACACTCAGTAACTTCATGAAGTTACAGGAACTTCATGATGTTTTAAGAATGCTTAAGGAAAAAAAAGAATGCTTAGAAGCATTTTAAACCTCTTATATACTCAAATTGTCATAGACAATCCCTAGTTCTAATCCTGGATATGAATTAAGTTGAGAGCTTAAATCAAAACATGGCATATCTCTATTTTTGTAAATAAGTATTAGAACTTAGACTCTTTCTATGCCAAATCATTTTATCTATCCTAATCTTTAATTAATATACAATATTATAGTATATATGCATTATATGTTTATAATGTGCTATATATTTATATATTATAAATACAGAACATATTTCTGTTATAAGTATTAATTCCATTCATGTATGTAATGGTAGAAAAAAAGTTCTAAAAGGATAAATAAGTATTTTTAATAATTGTTATCTCTGGGAGGGGCATGGAAATGGAGGGAGGAGCAAAGAAAAATTTAAGTTTTTATAGTACTTCTGTACTGTATGAGTTCTTTCTTCTTTCTTTCTTTTCACAAATGACATTCTGTAGTATACATATAATTTTTATAAATAAACTCTCCATTTAAAATAGGTCATAGAATAATTAATGTACTACTCATAAGGATAGATGATCTTCATGACTACCTCTTACTGCGATATATTTAAATTAATGAGGGGTCATTAAAGGGGTTCTACTAGCTTTCCCCAAGTAGGGGCCCATGAGAATGTATAAATGACCCTCTTATAATAAAGTCAGTGTTTCAGAACACCATAATTATTTTCATATTTTATATTTATTGAACATAAAAATACAATTAATAATTCTGAGCTTTAAAATTTCCTTGATATTCAAACTCCCTAGATTATTGTTTTAGTTTGTAAAATGTAAGATGACAATCATACATAGTTCTGTATCTGATCAAATAGTCAGCCTTCCTTTCATTTAACCCTAACATTGGCTCCTCTTGGCCCTAATCTTTTTAAACACCATGCTCACAGACTTTTTATTAGGGATTAAAATTAAAAATGAGATTTCTTAATAAATTGGATGTTTCTCCAAAGATGTGAACTTAAGACATGCTGGTACCACTTAACCTTCCATAAACAATAGAACACATATTCAATTAATATAATATAAATGGTGACATGAGGTCACATACAATTACTAAGGATGCTTGGACTTAAACTCAGAGAAAAAAATAGTGATATGTTCCTGTTTATAACAGTTTCTTAAACATACATTAGAGTTTATGGTAATTGCTAATGCCACATTGACTTATAGACAATAACCTCATTAAGCTGCCCCATTTCTCACAGAGCTACACTTAGTAGGTACACTGAAGTATTTGTAATTACCCTAAAAGTTACAGGAATAATTTTTTCTAGGTTGAAAAGGCACCTTTCCGGTCTAATTTTAAGAATTGATACTACCAAGTATTGTATATATTCAAAGACAGTAGGAGGAATGATTGTGTCTAAAACATGCAACTCTATTTTTCAGAGGCCTGGCATTCTAAAATTACATACTGTCTTCTGATAAGCTAAATCATTACTTTGTCTTTTACTAAATATGGCTTTTGAATAAAACATATTACACCTAACTGGTCAATCCTACAACTCAAAGAGTTAGAAAGAGAGCAACAACAAAAGCCCAGCATAAGCAGACAGAAGGAAATAATAAACCTAGCTGGTCAATAAATAAGATTGTGGTTAAGTTTTCAATTATTTTCTCTGTGAAGTTTTAACTAGTACTAAATAAAGGCAACATTAAAAATTCATCTATCTGCCCTAACCGGTTTGGCTCAGTGGATAGAGCATCGGCCTGTGGACTGAAGGGTCCCCGGTTTGATTCTGATCAAGGGCATGTACCTTGGTCGTGGACACATCCCTAGTAGGGGGTGTGCAGGAGGCAGCTGATCGATGTTTCTCTGTCATCGATGTTTCTAACTATCCTTTTCCCTTCCTCTCTGTAAAAAAATCAATAAAATATTTTTTAAAAATTCATCTATCTTAGTCCTTACAAGTATTAATTAAAAATTTTAATACATTTTTATTCAATGAATTCAGTAAACTCTTATTACCCACCTACTCTGTGCCTGACACAATGCTAGGAAACAAGGAAGCAAAGTTATCTAGAGGATAATCCTTCACATTAAACTCTAGAGGCAGACACATGTCCAACTAAGTAAATTAGTGTAGCAGTATGGACAAAATGCTATTCAGAAAAAGAAATTCTTGTGAGATGGATGCCAGAGGGAACAGTAATTGATTTGGGCCTTGGGGTATCACTGGAAAGGCTTATTAAGGCTGAATTTATTGTTAAAATAAAGAAAATAATTCTAGTACATAGTCTAGCCAATATTAAGATCTGAAACTTAAGCTGGAAGAAACAGTGACATATTGTAACTCCTTGCTTGTTTTTATTACCAGACTAAACTTTGCAAAAGATATCTTACTTGTGTCTAATTAGCAGATTCATACATATTAAAAATTAACTATAGTAAAATACACATAACACAAAATTTACCATATCAATCATGTTTAAGTGTATAGTTCAGTAGTGTTAAGTATATTCAAATTATTGTGCAACCAATCTTTGTTGTCTTGCAAAACTAAAATTCTATATCCATTAAACAACAACTCCCTACTTCACTCTCCCCTATCTCTATGAATTTGACTACTCTAGGTACCTCATATAAGTGGAATGATACATTATTTATATTTTTGTGACTGTACAGATTAAATGGCTTTACTGGTAAATTATATGAAACATTTAAAGAAGAATTAATGCTACTCCTTTTCAAACTTTTCCAAGAAAGTGAAGAGGAGGGAATACCTCCAAACTCATTTTATTAACCCAGCCTACCAAGAAACTACAGCAAGATAAAGACACCACAAGAAAATAAAACTACATGAAAATATACAAGGTGAATACAGATGCAAAAATCCTCAACAAAATACTAGCAAACTGAATCCACAGCACACTAAAAGGACCATACAACATGATCAAGTGGGGTTTATCCTTAGGATAAAAGGAAGGTTCAAATACAAACATCAATTAATGTGATACATCACTTAACAGAACAAAGAATAAATATCACATGATCATCTCAATAGATGAAGAAAAAGTGTTGGACAAAATTCAGCACCCTTTCATGATAAAAACTCTCAAAAATTAGGAATAGGACAAAAATACCTCAACATAATAAAGGTCATATTCTATATAATAAAAGCCTAGGTGGTGTCGCGCGATGTTGTCACAAGATGGCTGCCACAAGATGGTCACCACAAGATGGCTGGCAGGGGAGGGAAGTTGGGGGCAACCAGGCCTGCAGGGGAGGGCAGTTGGGGGAAACCAGGCCTGCAGGGGAGGGCAGTTGGGGGGGGGACCAGGCCTGAATATGAGGGCAGTAAGGGGTGACCAAGCCAGCTGGGGAGGGCAGTTGGCAGTGACCAGGCCTGCAGGGGAGGGCAGCTGGGGGTGACCAGGCCTGCAGGGGAAGGCAGTTGGGGGCAATCAAGCCAGCAGGGGAGGGCAGTTGGGGGCAATCAGGCCAGCAGGGGAGCGGTTAGGGGGCGATCAGGATGGCAGGCAGAAGTGGTTAGGGGCAATCAGGCAGGCAGGCAGGTGAGCGGTTAGGAGCCAGCAGTCCTGGATTGTGAGAGGGATGTCCAGCTGCCGGTTTAGGCCCAATTCCTGTGGGATTGGGCCTAAACCGGCAGTTGGACATCCCCCAAGGGGTCCCAGATTGGAGAGAGTGCAGGCCAGGCTGAGGGACACCCCCTCCATGCAAAAATTTCGTGCACCTGGCCTCTAGTACAGTGGGGCCTTGACTTACAAGTCCCAACTAATGAGTTTTTCGAGATACGAGTGTCCCGTCTAATGAGTTTTTCGAGATACGAGCCGTCTCTTGGCTGATTTTTTGCTTTGAGTTGTGAGCTAAAATTCGGGTTATGAGGCGGCTTCAGATACCCCACCGCTAGTTGGCGCAGCAAATGTCACAGTGCATGCCACATCAGCCCAGCATCATGTGTCTCACTCGTTCACAATTGATTTGCCATACGAGTAATTTGAGTTATGAGCTCCGTCATGGAACGAATTAAACTCGTAAGTCAAGGCCCCACTATATTTCATAAAAATAATAGAGCCAGATGATTTTGCAGCAAGTCTTTTACTCAATATTCAGGGAACTTATACTCCTATCTTATACAAATGTTTCAAAGAACAAAAATTATGTCATTTGATGTGGCTAATATAACCTTGACAGTAAAACTGAGAAAGGACAGTAAGAGAAAAAAGTTCTAAACATTGGTACAAAAACCCTAAATATATTTCTAGCAAAGGGAATTTAGTGTTGGCCGTGGGGGAGTCAATGTCTGACTAGATGTAATGAAAAAACAAAAACAAAAACTCTCTATTTAGCTAAGAGGATAAATGTGATGCTTATGACTTACAGCCCCTGCTGGGGCCTCTTCTGTCCAACACTGGTAAGGAAGGATGCCCATTCCTTCTGTCCACTGGTCTCCCTGGGCTAGCGTGCTTAACTTTCTGAGGTGTCAAAACATTATGGTTATTTGGGATTCCTTGTGCAAATGGGTAGAATAACCCTCTCCCTACTATGTGCTACATTGTGTCCTGGACATGAAAGTAGGGCTTTTTCTAAACTAGTATTTTAGAGTCACTAGTCTATTTGACAACAGCCCCTTAAAAATAAACTGTCAAATTTGGAAATTGCTCCATTTTTGAAGATCCACAATTCAATGAACCACTTCCCTCCTTCTCTCCCAATTGTAGATTCATGCATTTTCCCAACTTGAGTCAATCCCTCCAACTCTAACAGCTTGTCTTCCTTAACTCAAATCCCAGCTCTGAACCCTGAGCTCAACTCCTGATCCACATCATGTCCCCAGTCTCCCAACCTACCATCAACCTCACATTTTCATACTGCAGACACACACGGTTTAACAATGTCCACAATGCTAAGATTTCTTTTTATTAAAAGCACAAAAGTAGAAGGAGAAAGGAACTCAGAGGCCACTATTAAGTTTTTAAAGACTTGGTTATTTAAAATCCTCTAGGCTAGGACTCAGTTTCCAATTTTTAATACAACAAATGAACACTAATGTGAATGCTACTTTGTTTTGGAAGAGGCTTTCCTCACATTTTTGAAATCAATAAAATACCAAAGTAGCTTTTCTTTTTTAAAATAAGCTTTTATTGATTTTATTTTTAAAATGTTTTTATTGATTTTATTTTATATTTTAAAATATATTTCTTATCGTTGTAGATATTTCCCCCTCTTTACTCCCCTCCACCCAGCCCCTACCTACTCCTCCCAGGTCTTCACTACCTTACTGCCCATGTCCATGGGCTATGCCCATCCTATATAATAAAAGCCCAGCGACCCAATGGCAGAACGACCAGAATGACCGGTTGACCAGTCACTGTGACACACACTGACCACCAGGGGGCAGACCCTCAATGCAAGAGCTTCCCTCTGGTAGTCAGTGTGTTACCACAGTGGGAGTGCTCCTTGGCTGCTCCCACTGTGAACCCCGGGCCAATGGGCAGGAACCTGGGCTGCAATCATCATCTCCTCACCCCAGGCTCTTTCTCCTTGCTCCCTGCCACCTCCTCCAGATGCCCACAGGCCGTGCAGCACCACAGCCAGGCATGCAGAGCTGACCCGGAGGCAGGGAGGTAGGTTTGTGGCCGCTGCAGGACTGAGGCCTACTCTGCCGCCTCTCAGTGTTATTGTCCCTGGGCCTGGCCTTGACTGGATCCCCTGGAGAGGCAAATGCTCTGGCTCCACCGAAGATGCCAGACCAGCGAGCAGCCGCTCAGAGGGTGGATCCACAACCACCCAGATGAGCGGTGCTCCCACAGTGGGCCGGTCCCACAGGCCATGCCCCCCACCAGAGGATGAATCCCATGCACCAGGCCTCTAGTAAGTATGTAAATTCTTTGGTTTATTTCTTCTTGTCCCCACCAAGTGCCCACCAGTGGATGAATGCATAAAAAAGTTGTGGGATATTTGCACAATGGAATACTGTGCAGCTGTAAAAAAGAGGGATCTCTTATGGTTTGGGATAACATGGATGGATCTGGAAAATATTATGCTAAGTGAAATAAGCCAAACTGACAAAGTAGCCTTTCTTAAAGCTTCTAATTTGAATGTTAAAACCTCCTGGTTTAAAGAAGAAATGTAATGGTCTACAGTACATATCTCTTGAACCCCATGCCAGTTATAGCAGACACTATTAGTTGGTCCCTTCCATCTGGCCTTATTCTCTTTCTTTTGCTCATTTTTGTTCAGGTACCTACTCTACTCCCCAGGGCCATGTATTTTGGGAACCAGCCCTAAGAGATGTTTCTTGATTAGACTGAATCCATAGTTGTGGTACCATTTTCTTTGCATTGGACACAGATTTACTGCATACTTCTGGAGGACCTCCTTGAAACAGGAAGGATGTCAAAACAGATTTTGGAAAAATCTGATCCTTAAAAGTGGCATTGAGCCTCTGAAATAACCAACTCTGCAGCTATCTTTTTGGTCAGTGAAATAAAATACAGAGTGTGGCAAAAGTAGGTTTATAGTTGTGAGTATGCAAAATAGTTTTATTCTTGCATTATTTATTAATTATTGTATTATTTTCCATACAAACAATTGGAAACCTACTTTTGTCCCACCCTGTATTTTCATACTTTTAACATTTATTTGAGTTTATTTTTGTTCCACCTGAAATCAAAGGTAGTCAAATTGATACAGCAGTTTTGGAATGGAAATATTATTCTGCCTTCCTCTCCTCATCTGTGCTTACAGATTTCTGAGTTAATAATACAAGTTGAGTTTTTATGCAAGAATGATTGGTATAAAATATGTGAGTTTTCATTTCAGTGATTTTGTTTTTCTTCAACAAGTGGAGCAAGAATAAGAAATCGGGATCCATAAAGACAGGGGTGCTTAATAACCCTGCCTGATGTAGAGCTATCTCCACAAAGCAGGCTGGGGAAATTCCCTCTGGATACTTTAGGTTTTATCTATTCTTTTCTCTGTAACTCACTATCAAAGACAGAATTCTTGATTAAAAAATAAAAATGGATTCTGTCTTTAACAAGATCAGAGGCACTGACTAAAAATGATTCAAGGAACAGCCAAAGCAAATGAACACTATTTAGATGTGTGATTCGCCAGAAAAAATATGAATAAGGAGGAGTTTGGCATTGTTTATTCCCAACTTTTAAAAAGTTATAATGGAAAATAAAACCAGTAAAGTAAGATCAAATTTAGAGCCTGCAAAACACCAGCTTTTTTCCATCTCTTCTTAGAACACTAAATCAAAAATGACCATTACTTTTTCCTGTGCTTATCTCAAAGACAGCCAAGTAATGTGACTGGATGTAAGCTTATTCACCCTCATGAATGTAAATCCGAGATTTATAGATATTGTACTGTCTTGTGCACTTGTCTCCTCGAAAGCTGGTAGTCTATTTTATTTAATAAACTCATACCTAATATTTAAAGCAGTCAAATCTATGTGCTAAGTTTCTGAGGAGTGGAGAGGTGGATGGAAATGAGGCAAAGATAAACAAGGAAATTGATGGGTGAGAAAGCCAGTTCAAAGTTGTCTGCAAAGTTAATTAGAATGTTAGTTTCTGATGCTCTTTAATACTGAATCTAAAGACATGAAAGGGCAAGGAGAAAGAAACGGCTATCTTCAGCCAGGGAAGGGGGAAAAAGTCCAAGAAAAGATAGCACTTGAACCTGTGAAAAAGATGTAGGGTTCCAGTAAGTAAAAAGTGGATTGAGTTTTTTCCTGTCTGAGGAAACAGGTGAAAGCTTATACTTGGGAAAAACGTCCATTATTGGGGAAATTTTAAAAACCTAATGCCCAATCTGGACCCCAAACCAGAATCTATAAGGAAGAAACCAGGCAACAGAATCCTATATAATAAAAGCCTAATATGCTAAGTGTCTGGTTGTCCATTCAATCAATCAAAGCGTAATATGCTAATGATATGCTAAGGCCGCTCAACTGCTCACTATGACATGCACTGCCTACCAGGGGGCAGACGCTTTGACCAGTAGGTTAGCTTGCTGCTTGGGTCCAGCTGATTGGGACTGAGTGAGATGGGCTGGACACTCCCTGGAGTGCTCCCGCAGTCTCTCCCCAGCTGGCCAACCTCCTGCTTCCCTCCTTGGCCCTGATCATGCACCAATGGGGTCCCTCGGCCTGGCCTGTGCCCTCTCGCAATCCAGGACCCCTCAGGGGATGTCGGAGAGCCAGGTTCGGTCCAATCCCGCAGGCCAGGCCAAGGGATCCCACTGGTGCATGAATTTGTGCACCGGGACTCTAGTTTTATATAATGTGCAACTAAGACTCAGATACTTTGGACAATAAGGACCTCTCTGATCTAGATTATACTCTCCTCAACACTTATCACCCATCACTCTTATCACTCATGGTTCTCTACTCAGAAGGGCTTCTGCTCCAGAATCAACTTTTATTTCCCTTCCTCAGAGCTTTACATGTGCCTCTTCTTCTGCCTAGAATTTTTTTTTCTTTCCCAATATTTATCCACTGGCTAATTCTACCAGTTTTGGGGACTTAAATGTGAATTCTTCTGAAAACATCCTTAACTCCTGAATAAAAATTAGATCCTGCTATAAATACTCATAGTTTTCCATTTGGTTTCTTCTTACTACTTGTCATAATGTAACGTGATAAATGTATTTGTGTGACTGATGGCTCAAGGTTTTTTGCACCTAACTATAAGGACCTTGACAGGGGGGAGTATGTGAGTTTTATTTATTCTTTTGTAAGCCATTTCTAACACAGTGTCTAGTGGATAGTATATGTTGCAGTAAACTTGTCGTGTGACCTGAAACTAATATAATATTGTATGTCAATGGTAATTAAAAATAAATAAAGCCCGGCTGGTGTGGTGCAGTGGTTGAGCACCGACCCATGAACCAGGAGGTCATGGCTCAATTCCCGGTCAGGGCACATGCCTGGATTGCTGGCTTGATCCCAGTAGGGGGCGTGCAGGAGGCAGCCAATTAATGCTTCTCTTTATCATTGATGTTTCTATCTCTCCATCCCTCTCCTTTCTCTCTAAAATCAATAAAAACATATTAAAATAAATATTAAAAAGTTGTGTGAATTAATATGTTAATGGATACAGGAAAGAATAAATCAGATATTTTAGGGCACATGAGGGGATGTGCAAGCTATTAATTTTGGAATGTATGTAGAAGTTTTATCAGAGAGACTGTCCCTCCTCCCCTGTAAAAACATTAGCTACCCACCCATTTGTTTACTCCCTTGTTTTATTTTTTTTTACAGCAGATATCACCATTGACATATTTAAACATTTTATTCATGTAACATCTGTCTCTTCCCATTAAAATTTTGAGGCCTATATAAAAAAAACTTGTCTTTCCATTTATTGCTGAATTTCCAATATCCAGAACAATGCCTGGCACATATTCGGTGTTCAATAAGTAGTCATTAAATAAATTACATGGTGAGTGTGGGTGTGTATGTGGTGTGTTTTTGTAAGTTAAAGTGACCAATCATCCAGGGTTGCCTGGAACTGATGTGGGACTTCCATTGCTAAAACCTGGAAAGTCTGGGAAAACTGGGATGAGTTGGTCATTCTAGAATGCCAGTACGTTAGTAGAGGTTGGGAGAGTCAACTGGGGAAAATGAAGGATTAGACTAAAGCCAGGATGTTCAGAACCAGAAACGTCATGGACTTGCATAGGTATAGGGGCTTTCAGGAGGATGTTAATTAGACTATGGGAACGGTATACATGATGAATTAGATTAGAATAGTAGAGAAAGGGAACAGGTTCTTTTGAGGATGATTTTTCAATAGCCCAAGAAATGGTCATGAGGACCCCAGTAAGAAAAGGGAGCTAGAATTTGGAGGGGTTGCACTGAGAGCTAACATAAGCAATGACTGGTGGTCAGAGCTAAAGGAGAGAAAACTATTTGATGACTGACTTCAGCCTTCTGTGATTGAGTTGGGTAGCGCAGTGAGATCTGGCAGCATTGCAGATCACGGTATGATAGTCATAGCTCTGTGAGGCTTCGTGATTTATCTAAGCTCCAAAAAAAAATTGAAAGTGTCAGACTGGCAATGTTAAAGAGTGACTCAGGTACCTGAGTAAGGCTGGGTGGAGATTTCCTTGGAGGCATTTTCTTATCTATCTCTGCAATACATACTAGTAGGATTCTGAGAAATATATACCTATTGAGTGTGTGGGTTTTTCCCCTCTATGCTATTGATTTAGTCAAAGCAATTTCCCAAAGCCATCCCTAGAACAATTGAAATCCATTTTATGATTTATTTTTTTGGCAAAAAGAAATGAGAATCATTTATATGAATGATGTATTCAAAAAAACTACTGAAAAATGTCCTATCCAAAAAGGCTATTTGGTTACTTGAATAGTTTTAAATGCCCTATTCTGATGTCCTGCAACTTCAAATAAGTGTCCGTGTGTGTGTGTGTGTGTGTGTGTGTGTGTGTGTGTGTGTGTGTGTGAGAGAGAGAGAGAGAGAGAGAGAGAGAGAGAGAGAGAGAGAGAGAGGGATTCATTGATCACAAAAATTAACTCAGATTATCTGGCTACTTTGATTGTTATTGATTTCCTCCCTTACCAATCAGTTTCCTCTCAAAGTTGTATGTTTAGTAGACAGTGCTATTTTTAATGTGGCTTTGTAGTTCTCCCTGTTAAAGACTGAAGTCAATTTCCCAACCCCTTGATTTTACATTAGATCATATGACTTGCTTTGGCCAATGTAATAATAGCAGAATTTATGTGTGCCAATTCTAGACAAGTCCTTTTGTAACTGGGCTTCCTTTCTTGCACTTAGGACATTATAATGAGAAAACATGTCCAGGTTAGCCTGTTGACCTCAGGAGGAGTATGAAAGAGACATGGAACAGAGCTGCCCCAGCAAAATCACAACAGTCAAGCTTAGCCTAGATCAGCCAACCTAAAGCTTATCCTCAGACATAAATGAAATAAATGCTTATTATTTTATGCCACCAACATATTTTTCATTGGTTGTTACACTGCATATTGTTATAAGGGATGACTACCCAAGAAAACTAAATATAGTGGGTTTAAGGTGAAGAAATAATTTGTACCAACCAAATAAATATTAAGAACTCTAGATGTTTAGCATTCATATGAAAGAAAATAATAAGTAGTGATCTAGTTTTATGTTTATGTATCAACTACATTTTATAGAAATGCAAGTAACTTCCAAAATGTATTTTTTGACAGCTTAGAAAATTAAAAATTCAATTTATTTGGAGGGAAAAGTTATATGAAAGGTTTTAGTGAAGGTTTTAATTTTAAAAAGAAATTAGGATGTTTGATAGCAAAATGCCTAAGAGCCAATTTCCTATACATAATTAATTTGCTTACTAGGTATGTATCAACAAAGCCCCTATTTCCATGTTATCTGGCAGTTTCCTTCTTCTTTCCCCTTCCCCCTTACTCAGCTGATCTCAGTATAGTAGGGGTACCCCCAGGCTTGTGAACCCCCACATAAATCACTTAAGTCTGGTTCTTATTTGTCATCAAGACCCTACAGTGGCAAAAATAGAAACAGTGATGACTGAAGGAAAAGACCAGGTAGGAAAAATAAAGAGAAAGTACACTTGATTACCAGTCCTCATTTCTTTAATTCTGTGCTCATAAATCACCCTGTTCATTTTAGTTTCATAATCCTCATCTTACTTTTTTCTTCTCAACCCCTGCTGCTTCTATTTTGAGACCTTATTTTTCTATACCTTGCTCTTGTTTAGTCAATATCCAAGACATTGAATCCATTATATGAGGCTTAGACATGGGGAAAAGGTAAGTGTGCCCTTCTATTGTTGATGTTGATGCATTTTTGGAATGGAACTCAAATTTACTTTCTGATAGATAACCACAGGTTAGTAAATATAATCGATATACTATTTGTATATTTGTGCCTTACTTCAAAAATCCAGAAAGTATAAAAGCACAATGGCACTCAGATGTGTCATTTTGGATCTTCTATGAAAATGGCAACCAGAATATTGCAAAAATAAAGGTTAAAAGATGAAAAAAATAAGAGCTCTCTGTGAGGTCCAGGTTATTAATGTTCTCAGAACAGAGAGGTGCCCAGAGGTTCAACATGTGTCCCAATCCCAAGTGCAAAGGTGAATGAAACTGAATGTTGAGATTTTATTTTTGTGAGGATGGCCTTTAATCTTTATCCAAAATCTTAGCAGATAGAATCTCACAATTAGTATATTGGCTATGGTTGTCAGCTAGGTAACATGGACAACAGGAAATATTTTATGGTCTAGACCAGCGGTTCTCAACTTGTGGGTTGCTACCCCTTTGGCGGTCGAACGACCCTTTCACAGGGGTCGCCTAAGACCATCCTGCATATCAGATATTTACATTATGATTCATAACAGTAGCAACATTACAGTTCTGAAGTAGCAATGAAAATAATTTTATGGTTGGGTCACAACATGAGGAAATGTATTTAAAGAGCCAGAAGGTTGAGAACCACTGGTCTAGACCCAGAACAAACATTGGCTTCTGTTTAAATACAAGTGTTTCATAAGAATATTAATGGAAATCTAAAAAACTACAAGATATTCTTGTCTTATAAATCTTAACTTCCTTACACATTCTGTTAGAGATCAGGCAACACATCAAGTTCAAAAAATCCATCAATTCCAATTGAATTTGCAGTAGTGACATCCATATTTATAAAGTGAATTCCTCTCACAACTATCATCTTCTACTCTATTGCCTTTCAGTACATTAAGCAAAATATCACTATTCAGCTGATATACTGTCTATTGTCACATGTGCATTTCAATGAAATCCTTAAAAATGCAAAGAAATAGACAAAGACAAGCCCATTTTGTAGGTCCATGACATGCCCATTTTTGTATAACCCTCTATCTGAGATTCAAATGAAATATAAAATATGGGTTAGGATTCAAGGTTATCATAACAGTTAGTCTACAAAAAAAGGTTTAGGGACTTTAAATTTTTGTTGTTTTGGTGAAAAATTGTTATTCATTCTTTTTTTTGAACTCTCTTTATCAATAGAAAATCAAGTATCCATATGTATAAGGGAAGATATGAACACATGTTATGATATCAGAGATCACAAATCTTGACTTTCCCGAATTCAAAGCTATTTTATGCTTCCAGGGATGATACTTGCCAAAAAGGAATTCTGGTGATAGTCCTGTCACTGGACTGTTCACCCAAGTAATAGTTTAAGTATTGTGATTTTTATCATATTCACTCATTTTTTAAATTTACTTTTTTATTGATTTCAGAGAGGAAGGAAGAGGAAGAGAGAGAAACATCATTGATGGGAGAGAATCATTGATCAGCTGCCTCCTGCATGCCCCACACTGGGGATCAAGCCCACAACTCGGGCACGTGCCTTTGATCAGAATCAAACCCAGGACCCTTCAGTCTGTAGGCCGACACTCTATCCACTGAGCAAAACCAGCTAGGGCAGCTTCACTCATTTTTAGTGGTTTGTGTCATCGATCTCTCTAGTGAGTCACAGTTTCCAAAATCTTTCAGATTCAGGAAGCTCCTAGCATAGGGAGTCTTCATATGCCATTACTGAAAGTAGCTCTAATATGTTTCTCTATGAATTGTGGAGACTCCCTTACTTCCTGGAATGGTTTCATGCCCCTGGGTAGCTGAATCACCTGATATTTCTCTATTGTCACTAATTCTTTTTTCCCCCTTTATTGATTAAGATATTACAAATGTGTCCTTATCCCCCCAATGTCCCCTCATCCCCCCAATCCTGCCCTCACCCTCACCCCCTGTTGTCCACATCCATCGCTTAGGCTTATATGCATTTATACAAGTCCTTTGGTTGATCTCTCCCCCTAACCCCCACCCTCCCGTACCTTCCCTCTGAGTTTTGAGCATCTGATCGATGCTTCTCTGTCTCTACATCTATTTTTGTTCTTCGGTTTATGTTGTTCATTATAATCCACAAATGAGTGAGAGCATGTGATATTTATCTTTCTCTGACTGACTTATTTCACTTAGCATAATGTTCTCCAGCTCCATCCATGCTGCTGCAAATGGTAGGAATTCCTTCCTTTTTACAGCACCATAGTATTCCATTGTGTAGATGTACCAGTTTTCTAATTCATTCATCTGCTGATGGGCACTTAGGCTGTTTCCAAATCTTAGCTATGGTAAATTGTGCTGCTATGAACATAGGGATGCATATATCCTTTCTGATTGGTGTTTCTGGTTTCTTGGGATATATTCCTAGAAGTGGGATCACTGGGTTAAATGGAAGTTCCATTTTTAGTTATTTGAGGAAACTCCATACTGTTCTCCACAGTGGCTGCACCAGTTTGCATTCCCACCAGAAGTGCAGGAGGGTACCTTTTTCTCCACATCCTTGCCAGTATTTGTCATCTGTTGATTTGCTGATGATAGCCATTCTGAAAGGTGTGAGATGGTACCTCATTGTCGTTTTGATTTGCACCTCTCAGATGAGTAGTGACTTTGAGCATGTTTTCATATGTCTCTCAGCCTTATGTATGTCCTCTTTCAAAAAGTGTCTATTTAGGTCCTTTGCCCATTTTTTGATTGGGTTATCTTCCTTTTGTTAAGTTGTAAGAGTTCCCTATACATGTTGGAGATTAAACCTTTATCAGAGATATCATTGGCAAATATGTTCTCCCATGCAGTGGGCTTTCTTGTTGTTTTGTTGATGGTTTCTTTTGCTGTGCAGAAGCTTTTTATTTTGATATAGTCCCGTTTGTTTATTTTCCCTTTAGTTTCCATTGCCCTAGGAGCTGTGTCAGTGAAGAAATTCCTTCGGCATATATCTGAGATTTTGCTACCTGTGGATTCCTTTAATATTTCTATGGTTTCCCATCTTATGTTTAAGTCCTTTATCCATTTTGAGTTTATTTTTGTGTATGGTGTAAGTTGGTGGTCTAGTTTCATTTTTTGCATGTGTCTGACCAAATTTCCAAGCACCATTTATTGAAGAGACTGTCTTGACGCCATTTTATGTTCTTGCCTCCTTTGTCAAATATTAATTGAGCATAGTGGTTTGGGTCGATTTCTGGGTTCTCTATTCTATTCCGTTGGTCTATATATCCATTCTATTGTCACTACTTCTGAGGAACAGTTTCAGGTAGAGCTCTCTTTGAGATGGTCAGTGACAGTCACCATGCAGGGAAAGCCTTACAAGAGATTCGAAATCCTATATATTGTTGTCATTGGAAATTTTGGGTGACACCATACAGGATTACCACATCATCTATTGCTATCCTCTCCCTCCTCTTTCTCTGCTTGTGATGTGGCACCTTTATCTCAACCTTAGGATATAATGATGACTTCATATTTGCAAAGGTTGAACTCTCCAGTGCTTACAATTATACTCCTTCACTCATCTGGGTAAAAATACAAACATGGGGAGCCAGGGAACATTGATGTCACATCTAATGCCCTAAAGGACCCAGACAAGTTCTCTGACTTAGCTACCAGTGTGCTATAGTCATCAAGACAGAAGGATAACTTTACCCTGAGCTATATTGACAACTTTCAGAAATAGGTTGAGATACATGTTAGTTTTCAGATATTATTATGAACATTCTAAAGCCTAAGGCTATAAAATTCTTCAACTTAAATCTAGATATTTGCAATCCTATCTGACTTTAGAATATAATCTGGGTTGGCAGGAAAACAGGCAAGTGGGGAGGGGAATTTGTCACCCCAGGGAAGAATGGAGATTGTGTGTATACATTTTGGTGCATGAGGTACTGTGTACTGATAAGGAATTTTTATTGATGACTAAGTTCTGAAACTGATCATGTGTAAGATCAAAAACCATCATACCACTTCAGTTGCCTTATCACTCTGACCTTTGTGGCAATTACCTATCATCCTTAATGCTGTAAATTATTATTTGGGTAGAAGTTAGCAATGGGATTGAAGCTTAGATTTAGTTGCCAGGATCTACGATATGATATTTTCATATTTTGCAGTACAGTCAAACCAAAGCAACTGAATTGAGACAGCTTATGGCCCAAGGGATTCCATGTTCCACTTTGGGAATAAATTAAAAAGTGGAATTATTTCCATCTCTTAGAAATAAAAAATGTTCCTTCCTTGAGAGAAGAGGAGTTCTATATAATTGGGTTTCTAACAAATTCTAAAATTAAAAACAAAAGGCAATAGGAACCTCACTATATATTGACAGATATACTGTGTTCATAGGTAGAAAGATCCATTATGGTTTAGATATTTATTATCCTCAAATGTATCTATATATCGGTAGAAAAATATAATAGTGAAACAGTCAGAAGGATCTATTGTCTAGGCAAGACTTTACATTTTAGGCAATAATGTTCCAAAGCTCTTGGTTTACTTTGATATATCATCCACATGATTCAGCGGGGCAATATTCTCTTACATTCATACTTTTATAACAGGCTTCCTAAAATTTTATTCAGAATTCCAAATCCCCATGTGTTGGATAACATCATTGACTCCAATGCTTCATTCTTCCTGGTATCCAAACCCTTTGCCATGTGACTTTGTAGCTCCTTCCCTGCAGGTGTATGAGTCAACAGAGCAGATTCCTGAGAATAAGTGCTTTTTTAAGCCACTGAGTTTTGGGGTGGTGTGTTATGTAATATCATTGTGGCAATAGTTAACTAACAGATATACCCCTCTGAGGAACTTCTAGATAGCACCGCTTCCATGTATATTAAAACAGAAAGTGTTTTGACACATGTGTGTCTACACTGTGACAGATAACATGTTATGTGAAACAAGAGACAAATTCCTGTCCTTGATGAACTTTTAATCTGAATATAAGTATATTTACTCATTTAACCAATAGTTATATTGAGGAGGCAGTTTTCTGTGCTATTTTATTGTAATAGCTCATGAATATGCTGTTTGGTTTTTTTAAATATTTCAATTAGTTATCCACTTTACTGTACTTCTGCCCTGAGGCTTAACGCTAACAGCATCATTTAAAGAGAAAGAAAAAAAAGACACTAAAACATTATTCTTGCTGAAGTAATGATGGAGATCACCATAACCGTGTCAAGAACGTTCCTGTCAGATATTTTGAATTCCAACTATACAGCCTCAAGGCAGCTAGAACAACTATGAGGAAAGCACAATCTTCATATAATGTTTGTCAGTGGGCACTTTCTTTTATGAAATTTTCTCTGCCAATGTCCAGTGTCCAAAAGAACTTATTTTTTTTAAATCTTGACTTACTATCTCTATGACTTACATAGATAATGTCAATAAGGTTTTAAACTTCCCAGAATATTTTTCTCAAAATTCATGAGTCCAATAAATTGGTATAATTTATATAAAATAAAACACAGATATCTTAAATATTTGGTATGAGGAGTTTGGGCAATTGCATTCACTTGTGTAATGACCACTCAAAACAAAACAGAACATTCCTATTGCCCCAGAAAATCCTATTCTGTCCTTTTAGAGATAACCATTTTTCATTTCAAACATCACAGCTTAGTTTTGTCTGTTCTTATACTACATGTGAGTGAAATAATAGTTTTTATTCTTTTCATTTTTGCTCAATGTTTTTGTTTATTTGTTTTTAGATTCATCCATGTTTTTGTCTTTCAGTAATTTTCTGCTTTTATGGATGAATTAGTATACCACTATAAGAATTTATAATAATAAATGCATAATATGCTAATTAGACTCAACATCCTTCCAGAGGACCTTCCAGATGAAGCTGGGACTTCAAGGGAAGCCTGGGTCCCGGGTGCCAGAGGGAAGCCAGTGCCGGCAGCCAGGGGAAGGAAGGCCTACTCTTGCACAACTTTCGTGCATTGGGCTTCTAGTACACTATAATATACTTATTCATTCTCCTGAATATAGACACTTGGGTTCTTCCATATTTTGGCTATTCTGAAAAGGCTATGAACATTCTTGTATAAGTCATGCTGCGTACATAATTTTTATTTTGTGTGTATTGTGCAAACACCTGGAAGTTAAATTTTGATTAAGAATGTATTACATCTATTGATAAATTTAGAGAGAATGGACATCTCAAAAATATTGATTCTCCAAATCAGTGAACATGTTCTTTTTGCTCCATTTGTTTAGATGTGCTTTCATTTCTCTCAGAAATTAAGAGAAACATATGTCATTCTTTAAATATTTTCTAAATATTTTATTGTTTATGATCTTGTGGATCTTTAAAAATTTAATTTTGCAAATGTTTGTTTAAAGTACATATAAATGCAATAAATATATATTAAGTGTATATCCTCTTGCTTTAATAAATTAACATGTTAGTTCCAGGATTTTCCTTTGAAGATTCTATAGTGTTTTCTATGTATACAATGATGTCATCTGTAAGTAGTGACAGTTTTCCTTTTTTGTTTCTAATCATTATTCCTTTATATATGTTTTCATTACCTCTTTATGGTGGTAAAGATCACTAGTATAATGTTAAATATAAATGGTGAAAGCAGATATCCATACCTTCCTCCCTACTCTAGGGGGAAAGTATTTAATCTTTCACCATTAAGTATTATGTTAGCTGCGTGCTTTTCATAAATGCCCTTTATCAGGTTAAAGAAATTTCCTTCTTTTTCTTGTTTGCAGAGGGTTTCTTTTTCAAAAATCATAAATGTCATGTCTGTTGAATTTTATAAAATGTTTTTTCTGCATCTTTTAGCTAATGATTATGAGTTTTCTTCTTAATTGGCAATTAGGTGCTTATATAGATTTATTTTCAAATATCAAACCAACATTGCATTCCTAGAGCCAGAACAATTATTATTAAGTATAAAGAAGAAGATGAGCTAGGAACAAAGGAGTCAAACCATCAAAAATTATCAGTACCGAATTTGTATGCACCTAACAACAGAATTTCAAAATTATCAACCAACATGAGTGAACTGGCATCTTTAAAACTCTCTAACCAGTAATAATAAATGTTAGATTCTTTTTGTGTTGTTGTTGATAGTTTTTTTTTCTACCAAGAACAGAAGAAATGTCAACCCAATGGTACATTTTGTCCTATGTTTTATTTAACTAATGAATATTTTATGTAACCAATTTGGAAATTTATTTTCTAATATTTTCGTTGATTTCAGAGAGAAAGGGAGAGGAAGAGAGAGAGAAACATCAATGATAAGAGAGAATCATTGATTGGCTGCCTCCTGCACGCCCCCTACTGAGGGTCGAGCCACAATGCAGCATGTGCCCTTGACTGGAATTGAACTCGGGACCCATCAGTCCACAGGCTGATGATGCTCTATCCACTGAGCCAAACCAGCTAAGGCCCAATTTGGAAATTTCAAATATAGCTGAATAGGGTAAAGACTACATGGGATTTCATTGTATTATTTCCCACAACACCATGCGTATCCACAGCTATAGCAAAATTAAGAGTTTAATGAGAAAGTTTAGAAAATTCTTATTTTTTTTAAGATGCCTATAGCAGTTCACACTCCCAACATCAACGTATGAATTTCTCCACACCTTTGCCAACATTTGATACTATCACATTTTTATTTTAGCCATCCTAAGAGGTGTATAGTGATATATTCTATATTACTAGAGGCCCAGTGCATGGAATCTGTGCACTGGTGGGGGGCATGGCCTGCAGGGATCAACCAACTGTGGGAGCGCTGCTCATTCCGATCAGCTGGGCAGCTGTGAACCTGCCCTCTTAGTGGCTGCTCCCACTGTGGGAGTGCACTGACCACCAGAGGGCAGCTCCTGCGTTGAGCGTCTGCCCCCTGGTGGTCAGTGTGCATCATAGCGACTGGTCAACCACTTGTTCTAGTCGTTCAGTCACTGGGCTTTTATTATATAGGATTATGGTTTTAACTTACATTTCCCTAGTGGCTAAAGATTGAACATCTTTTCATGTGCTTATTTGTTATTTGCATTTCCTTCTTCTAAAAAGGGCAACTTTTACTTTGTAACTTTTCTTATTTAGCCTGAATTACATTAATTTTTGAATATTGAACCAGCTTTGGATTCCTGGAATAAACTCCACTTGGTTATGGGGTAAAATTCTCTTTATACACTCTGAATTCTATTTTATTAAGGATTTTTGTGTCTATATTTATGAAGTATATTGGTCTGTAGTTTTCTTCTTCTGTACTGTCTTTTATGTTTTCATGTCAGGGTAATACTATCTTCATTAAATGAATTAGAATGTGTTCCCTCCTCTTTTTTTTTGTTCTAAATAAAATCATATAACATTGCTGTTACTTGTTCTTTTAGTGTTGGGTAGAATTCTCCATTGAAGTAATCTAGTCAAGGATTTTCTTCGTGGTAAGTTATTTGATTACAAATTCAGTTTATTTGTTAGGTATAGGGCTATTCCAACTATATCGTTCATATTGTGTGAATTGTGGTAGTTTGTGTGTTTTGATAATGAGGTCTAATTCATTTAATTTGTCAAATTTATGAATGGGCACTTATTCTTAGTGTTCATTTGTTACCATTTTGATATCTTTAGTATCTGCAGTGATATGCCCTGTTATTCCTGATGTTGATAATTTATGTCACCTCTGTCTTTTCTTTGTTAGTCTTGTTAGAAGTCTGTCAATTTTATTCATCTGTTTAAAAAACTAGCTTTTTAAAAAACTAGTTTTTTTGCTTCATTGATTTTCTCTATTGTTTTTCTGTTTTCAATTTCATTGTTCACTTCTCTTTATTATTATTTATGCTTGTATGGGGCATATTCTTCTTTTCAGGTTCTAGAAGCATAAGTTTAGATTATTGATTTGGGATTTTTCCTCTTTTTTGATATTTACATTTAAGGTTACAAGATTCCCTCTACACACTGCTATAGATGTGGCCCACAAATTTTAATGTGCTGTATTTTCATTTTAAGTTAATTCATTTTTATTGCCCTTAATACTTTGACCCATGGATAATTCAGAAGTGTGTTACTTAGTTTCCAAGTATTTGGAAACTCTCCTGTTTTCTTTCTGTTACTGATTTATAGGTTGATTATACTGTGGTCAAAGAACCACATTATTTTAATTATTTTAATTTTGTTGATGTTCATTTTATGGCTCAGAAAATAATCTATAGAGGCACATGTTCCATGGGGACTTGAAAAGAATATATATTTTGCTGTTGTTGTATTCAAAGCTTTATAAATGTAAAACAGGTCCTGTTAATTTCTGATACTACTGAGCTCTTCTATAGCTTGGCTGATTTTCTCTCCAGCCCTCCTATTAATTGTTGAGAGAAATGTTGTAGTCTCCAACTACCATTGTGTTTTATTTCTCCTTTTAATGCTATCACTCTTGCTTCAAATAGGTTTTAATTTCCTATTGCTGCTGTGATAAATATCCATAAACTTAGTGGCTTAAAAACCCCACAAATTTATTTTCTTATAGCACTGGAGATCAGAATTCCAAGATGAGTCTTAGTGGACTGTGATCAAGATGTCAGCAAGATCGAGTTCCTACTAAAGACTCTGGAGGACAACCCATTTCCTTGACTTTTCCAGCTCCTAGGCTTCCAGATTCCTTGGCATGTGGTATTCAGTCAGCAATCACATCACCCTGATTGCTGGTTCCATTATTACATCTCCATTTCTGACTAACTCTCCAGCTGCCCTCTTTCCCTTGTAAGGACCCATTGTGAGCATATTAGGGCAACCCCCACCCCCAAAATATCCAGGATAATCTCATTTGAAAGTCCTTAATTTAACTACCTCTGCAAAGTCCCTTTTGCCATGTAAAGTAAGATAATAACATGTTGAGGGTATCAGAACCTGAACTTCTTTGGAGGAAATTACTCTGTCTACCATAGTCTACCCTCTGGCCACCAAAGATACATGTGCATCCCACAGGCAAAATGCATTCACCCTATCCCAAAGTATTCAAAAGTCTCAGCCCTTTACAGAATCAATTCAAGCCCACATTGTTAACCTTGTCAGCTTAAAGGTCCAAATTTTCATTATCTAAATCATCTAAATTAATTTTGCGTGAGGCTGCAGGTAGAATTCATCCTGTGATATGTTTTTATCTGCATCCATTAGCATTTCTGAGTTGCCAGCTTATTCAGCTTCAATTCTGGAGCAAATGAACCAAAGAGAAAATGCAGGGGACACACCATCATGCCATTCTTTAGGTCCTGGGGTGACTAGCAGTTTTGCCACCTTCTTTCATTCTTTTAGAGTCTTATTATGCTTGTTTACATGTAATATCTAGGAGTTTTAGTTGAATTTAGTGGGAGGAAGAGGAAAAGTAGATCTACTCCATATTCCTGGAATTGCAAATCATGAAAGCATATTTGTAAAGCCTATCCAAAATACTTTACAAATGAGTATCTATTCCTGTGATTTTACTGTCAAATTCTATGTAGCTCTATTTTTGAACAAGGAGTTTCAGTTCATTCCATTAGTCATCAGTATCTAAGTATATATTAACATTTTGATCGATAGGATTTTAAAAACCACTTTATAGTGTCACAATACACTTCAGAGCATTTTGAAAAAGGTTTCTGTAGATGGTAAAAATCATATTTAATGCATACAGGACTTTAAAACATCTTGGTTAATGGATATTAAATTAATTTTTACGAAGTCTGTTATTTTTGAATTTATCTGGAAAGTATTCTGTAGATTAGTATTAAAATAATTATGGCCAATGCTAACTAACAACTCCTCTAACCATTCATCATTGATTTAAAAATGTAATAAAAGTAGAGTTACCAATCAAAGTAGGTATCCCAATTTAAAGATAAATGTATTCTTTATTAGTTTGGCACAAATTAGGCAGCTAGGCTTGAGGAATAACCCTTATTTGGGGTCACATTCCAAGAATGGATGCATGAGTCACAAAATTTAGTCAATTAGACTATATCTGGCACAAATTATTTTTCTAGTTATTTAGAAATATGGTGTATGTGCCAATTACTACAGTATATACAAAGTCACATGCATAGTGTATTCTGTGTTTCAGAAAGCACTGAGAAAATTTATAGAATTTTAAAAAACATTAAATTACAGATAATTATTTTACTAAAGTATTTTCTTCTAACTTTTAAGTTTTTATTTTTATTTATTTATTATTTTTATTTTTTTAAGTTTTTATTTTTAAAAATACTTCAAACTAGCTTAAATGTTGCAGGAGTAATATAATGAATTCCCAAATACCTTTCACCTACATTCTTAATTGTTAACATTTTGCCACATCTGCTTCCCCCATATTACACATTATATTATAAAGAAAATATTTGCATATTGTAGTGTAATAAATATTATTAACATTATTGTTATTATTAGTTTTGCTGAGATTTGGATTCAATTCTTTTGTCAGCTACATGACTCTTCTTAGTATTTCAGCACATATAGCCTTAAGAAAAAGCACATCTCTTAATAGTACTAGATGGAAGTATCTGATGAGATTTGGGACTTTAATACTAATGTAATATTATCTAATATATTGTGCATGTGGCCATACTCAAACTTTTTCAAGTGTATTAATAACATTCTTTTTATTGTCCCATCCCCATGGTCCAGTATGTTGTCCAGCCAGGATCATCATTGCATTTAGGTGTTATGTCTCTTCAGTCTTGTTTTTCTTTAAAAATTTTTAAATTAATTTTAGAGAGAGGAAGGGAGGGAGGGAGGGAGAGAGAGAGAGAGAGAGAGAGAGAGAGAGAGAGAGAGAGGTTGAGAGAGAGAGAGAGAGAAACATTGTTATGAGAGAGA
Source organism: Myotis daubentonii (assembly GCF_963259705.1). Lineage (NCBI taxonomy): Eukaryota > Metazoa > Chordata > Mammalia > Chiroptera > Vespertilionidae > Myotis > Myotis daubentonii. The sequence goes on along the minus strand of NC_081861.1, from coordinate 125,995,498 downwards.
AATATTGATCAGCTGCTTCTGATATGTGCCCTGAACAGGGTTCAAAGATCAAACTCTCAATCTCGGTATTGCCCTGAATAAGAATTGAACCTGCCACCTTTTGAGTTGTGGGACAATGCTCCAACCAACTGAGCCACACCGGCCAGGGCTCTTTTTATATGGAAAAGTGCTCTAGAGTATAGAGGAGTTATTTTGTAGGATGACCCCCAAATTACATTTATATGATTCTTTCTCATGTTTAGATTCAGGTTTACACTTTTTCTGCAGGGACATTATGCATATGGTCCTATTTCTTGTGCTTTGTATCAAGAGCTACACAATGTCTGTTTGTCTCATTATTGGAGACTAGAGGCCAGGTGCATGACATTCATGCACTCGGGGGGCGGGGGGAGGGTGGTCCCTTAGCCCAGTCTGCATCCTTTTGCAGTCTGGGAGCCCTCGGGGAATGTCTGACTGATGGCTTAGGCCCGCTCCCTGCCTAAGCCAGCAGTCAGACATCCTTAGCGCTGCCACGAAGGTGGGAGAGGCTCCCACCACCACCACTGCGCTCACCAGCAGTCAGCCTGGCTTGTGGCTGAGCCGTGCTCCCCCCATGGGAGTGCAGTGACCACCAGGGGGCAGCTCCTGCATTGAGCGTCTTTCCCCTGGTGGTCAGTGTGCTTCATAGTGATCAGTAGTTCTGCTGTTTGTTTTATTTGCATATTACCCTTTTATTATACAGGATGTTAACTGTGATCACTAATAAGGGTGTATCCACCAAGTTTCTTCACTATAAATTTCTTTTGTAGTTAATAAGAAATCAGTGGGGAGATATTTTTCAACTGTGTAAATATTCTGTTAATCACCAAACTTTCAACTAATAGTATTAATATCCATTGATGATTCTTGTTTGAATAAATGATTAAAATAAGGTTGAAAAATGGCCATTATCTAATGCTGTTATTTCCTCTGTATTTATTAGTTAGCATTCTCCTGCAAGGGAGAGTTTTTCCTCGTGATTTATTTGTTCATTTTGTGTTACTGTCTCTATGGACACATGAATTCTCATTTTATACAATAGGTTTTACTTAATTTCTGTTATTATTCACTTTGTTGCTCAATTTTTTCCAAATTTGGCTAGTATGAGTCCAATCAGGCAGCTTTTGTATCTTTTTGAAATGTTATTCTAAGTGCTTCCTTAATTGCTGGTCTGGATGCATCTTATTACTTGCCCCAGCCATTTTGCTTTCAAAGTGGAATGGTGTTCAGAAAAAAACAACAAAAAAAACCCTGGGCACTAATTATCACAATGATATTTCTAATTTGAATTCAATGGCATGAGTATTTTTTTTGCCTTACTTTCTCATACTCATGTTACATTTCTTTCATCCTAAAATGAGAGACCTCTGTGAGACTATTAGTATTTCATTTCTAAACCAGATCTCAGTAATACATCAAAGCACCCATCACAGATCTGATATACTTAGATCAATGAGATTTAGAAAATAATTATCATCTATTCCCTTTTGCCTTAAATCTTTTTTAATAATTTAAAGATGTTTATACTTCCCTATCATAACAAATACCATATTGAATTAATCTTATTTTTTTACTTGTCTGTGTTCTCTGAGTCCTTGAGTAGGGAAAACAAATTTTATTAGTTGTCATATACCCAATATCTATCACAGCCTGGGTGAGAGAAATTATTTAATTATTATATGATGAAAGAATAAACCCAAATGTGTAACTTTGAATTATCTTACTAAATGATTAATGATAATCAGTGGTAAAGAGATAGGCACTAAAATATCCATTCAGACAGACATATCAGTGGTAAAGAGGAAGGGGTAGCAAGTAAACATTCCTCTATGAATGATATGAGACTAAAGACAGTAATTCATTGGATGACAGAGTCAAGATTCGAAAAGAATAAAGGCAGGTTAAAATAATGATCTGAATCTAATGAGATGAAATTGAAAAGGAAATGGTGTGAGGGACTGTCAGTAGGTTAACCAAACCACCTGGACAGGTTTTCAACTGGCTAAGCAGAAGTTTGTAAGAAAAACTTAGGGCTTTAGATGATTACCAACAAAAGCCAACACCATTATGTGGCTACCAGAATAAGCCAGTGTCATCATGGACCTTATCAGAAGATATATCTATTCTAGAATCCAGGAATCAGTGGCCTTGTTCTGGGTCAGATTGCCATGCCATCTCTGCTTTCAGTTCCAAGCACTGCCATTCAGAGTACTAGTATAATGACCAGACAATTTAGAATGTATTTGGAGGAAAGTAAATAAGGTAGTGGAAGGACTCAAATTTGAAACATGACCAATTAGGTTAGGGAGCGGCTTTGTCAAATCTTTTAGGCATAAAAATTAGCTTGATAGAAAACTTAACAAATATGGACAACATAATTAATAGCCTTAATTAATATAGCTGAAGAAGTCCTAAAAAGGTACTTGCAACTTGAATCCAGCAACATGTTAAAAAACACCATTACATGTCATATGCTTTCTAATAAGAATAAGTTCAGTGCAAGAAAAGGTATGGATAACATCATTATGTCATAGAAAAATTATGATTATTCAATGGGAGGTTTCAAAGGCAATTGATAAAATAAAAGTTCCATCATGTTTTGAAAATTTAAAAAGCCCAAACTTATAAAATTAGAAACAGAAGGACCAGTTATAAACATGATGGCTTATATGTTTCTAATTCATACATATTTAATGTATTCATTATATTTCTTATATGCATTTATTGCATATTATATATGTCATATATATGTCATTTATATTTATTATGTTAAATGGTAAAATGATATATGCTTTTTAAAAATATTTTTTATTAATTTCAGAGAGACAGGGAGAGGGAGAAGGAGAGAGAGAGAGAGAGAGAGAGAGAGAGAGAGAGATCAATGATGAGAGGAAATCATTGATTGGCTGCCTCCTGCACGCCCCACAATGGGGATAGAGCCCGCAACCCAGGCATGCGCCTTGACCAGGAATCAAACAGTGACTTCCTGGTCAATGCTCAACCACAGAACCATACCGGCTGGGCAATATATGATTATTCACTAGTGTCAGGAATATGAGAAATATGATGATTATCATTTCCTTAACAGTACTTAAGTTGTAAAGCCAGAGAAATAAATAGATTTTAAATACAGGAAAAGAACAGGCAACATTATCACTGATTGAAAGTTATAACATTACCTATCCTATAACAACCCAACAAAAACTGACTGAAAAAAACATTTGAATTATTAAAATATTGGCAAGGTAGTGAGTTATGTAATAAATATACAAACAAACCGCAAGCACGGCAGAAAAATCTAGTTAGAAGATGTAATGGAAACTATATTGTCTTCAGATTTATTTATTTTTTTAAAATATATTTTATTGATTTTTCACAGAGAGGAAGGGAGAGAGATAGAGAGTCAGAAACATCGATGAGAGAGAAACATCGACCAGCCGCCTCCTGCACATCCCCTACTGGGGATGTGCCCGCAACCCAGATACATGCCCTTGACCGGAATCGAACCTGGGACCCTTCAGTCCACAGGCCGACGCTCTATCCACTGAGCCAAACCGGTTTTGGCTGTCTTCAGATTTAACAATAAAATATAAAGTATCTGAGAGTAAACTAGATAAAAACAAATGTGCAGGACTCATAGGCAGATTATAAAACTTGACCTAAGACCATAAAGAACACTGAAATAAATTGAAGTGAGACACACTATGTTGTTGGTTAGGAAGACCAACCCTCCCCATAGTATTCTCTAAATCAAATGTAATATCAAGAAGATAGTGATGTTTACTTCAAACTTTGTAAGATGCTCATTTAGACCAGTAAAGTAGGAAGAAACAAGAAACATATTTAAAGTGGAATTTGCCTAATCAGGTATCATAATATGTTCTAAAGTTAGAGTAGTTAAAACTCTGTCATACTATTATAGAAATAGACAAGAGAAACAGTAAAATTCTAGGGGAAATGTATATTTAAGAATCCATTATTAACATAAACTGAACCAATACAGAAATAAAATAAACTGTAATAAATGATGCTAAAGAAGCATTACTGGGGAAAAATAACTTAATCTCTACTTAACCCCAAATTAAATTACAGGTGAACAAATGGTTTGTAAATAGATATAGTATATTACCTCAGATCCAGGGGGATATTTCTGAGCATAAAAACAAAAAGAGAATCTATTTTTTAAACATAAATTTAACTTCACAATATTCATTATTAAAAGTTACAAGAAAAAAAAACAACAAGCAGAAATATGAAACAAATGGATGCCAGGGAAATAGTTGAAAAAATGACAAAGAATGAATAGTGTTATATATACATAATTCTAAAATAAAAAAGATAAATACCAGCCAATAGAAAAAAAGAAAAATAACATTAGTGGACAATGAACAAGAGGAAAATTATAATGGCTAGAAAATAAGCATATAAAATTGTTTAAATCTCACTAATATTGAAATAAATTAAGATGTTTTATCTACCCAAAACTGGTTTGGCTCAGTGGATAGAGCGTCGGCCTGCGGACTGAAAGGTCCCGGGTTTGATTCCGGTCAAGGGCATGTACCTGGGTTGCGGGCACATCCCCAGTGGGAGATGTGCAGGAGGCAGCTGATCGATGTTTCTCTCTCATCGATGTTTCTAACTCTCTGTCTCTCTCCCTTCCTCTCTGTAAAAAATCAATAAAATATATTTTAAAAAATCTTCATATAACTTTAAAAAATAAAGATGTTTTATCTATAGTCATTCCATTCAAAATATATTTATTCATGACCAATGTTATGCCAGGTACTTTTGTGGGTTACTATGAACAGAGAGGTGAATGAGACAATACCCCTCTCTTCATTTAAGGGAAACAGACAAGAATCTAATAAAAAATAACAACATGATTTGAGATAATGAGAAGTATATGAGGAATATAAAGTAGGGTAAATGGATAAAGCCACTGGGAGTACTATTAAAATGGGAGGAAATCAACATAATCTTCTTGAAAGCTAATTTTCCAATTGTATCAATAATTTAGGAATAATTTTACCTTTTAAAAACGTGTTACCTTGAAATAACTTAATACAAGAAGTAGCAAATATAGTACAGCATTCCTATGAGGGTTTCACCTGCCTTTCACCAATGATAACATATTATATCATAATGGTAAAATGTCAAAACCAGGAAATTGACATGGATGCAATACTATTAACTAATCTACGGACTACATGTCAATTTCTGCAGTTTATACTGGACTCATCTGTGTTTTTGTTGTATAGGACTACAAAAATTTTTTTCACATGAATAGATTCATGTAACAACCACCACAATCAGGATACAGCAGTATTTCATCACCTCAAAAAAACATAAAACACAACAAAAACTCATCATCTCCAATTCTAACCCCTGACAACCACTGATCTATTTTCCATCACTATAATTTTGTCATTTTAAAAGTGCTCTATAAATGGAATCATAGATATGTAATCTTATGAGATTGGCAGTTTTTGTCACTCAGCATAATACCCTGGAGACCCATCTGAGTGTTTGTGGATATCAATAATTGGATTCTCTTTATGGCTGAGTAGTATTTACATTACATGGATGAACAAGTTTCTTTATCCATTCACCCAGTGAAGGGCATCTGGGTTGTTTCCAGTTTGGGGCTATTACAAACAAAGCTGCTGTGAACATTTGTGTGCAGATATTTGTGTTGATATATGTTTTCAACTCAGTAGGCTAAAGATCCAGAATTGTGATTGCTAGGTCATATGGAAAGTATATGGGATAAGTTTATACGAAACTACAAACTGTTTTCAGAAGATTATAGCATTTTACATTTATACCAGCAATGTACGACATATCCAATTTTTCCATATCCTGCCAGCATCTGGTGTTGCCACTATACTCTAACTAAGTCACTCTGAGAGCTATATACTGGTATTGTTGCTTTAATTTGCATTTGTCTAATGTCTAATGATATTGAACATATCGTTATATGTTTATTTGCCTTCTGTATGTCCTCTTAAGTTATGAGTCTGGTAAAGTCTTTTGCCTACTTTCTAATGAAAATGTTATCTTAATATTGAGTTTAAAGAGTTCTTTATACAGTGGTAAGCAAAATATGTTTACAGTTATAATACAAATAAAAAATACAAAAATAAACTCAGAGTTTCACATACTCACAACTGTAAACCTACTTTTGCCAACCCCCTGTGTATTTTGCATACAAGTCTTATGTTGGATATGTGACTTGTGAATAGATTTTTATCATCAGCGGTTCTCGTCTTCTTTCAGAGGACAACATTTTTAAAGTTTTTATAAAGACTATTGTTAATTTTTCTCTTGTGGGTTGTGATTTTGGTGTCATGTCTAAGAACTCTGCCTAACCCAAATCATATAAAAGTGTAATAACTTTACAGTTTTCATTTAGATCTCTGATCCATTTTGAGTTAATTTGGGTATAAGGTGTGAGGTTTAGATTGAGGTTTGTTTTTACCTATGAATATCCAATTGTCCCAACATGATTTATTGAAAAGACCATCCTTCCTCCATTGAGTTGCTTTTTCATTAGTGACAAAAAACACTTGAATGTACTTGTGCAGATCAAATTCTCAACTCTCTATTCTGTTCTATTGATCTATGTGTCTCCTCATTTTTCTATGAGATACTGCCTTGTTTTCATATCTTTTGACTCAATTTTATTTCCATAAAAGATAAAGTTAAGAAACCTCCATAAGAGATAGACATATATGGAAAAATGTACAAGTAAGGATGTTCATTGCAGCATGTTTTACATATTTAATAACTGAACAAATCTAATGTCTACCAACAGGAAAAAGATTAAAGAAATTATGATGGATTTCAGCAAAATAACTCACTTGGCTAGTGTAGAAACTCTCTCCCGATAAAACCTAGTGATGTTGAATAAACAAAAATGTCAAGAGTGCATGCTGATTTTTGTGTAGCCTTGGATTTGTAACTAGTCCAGTAATAATCGGGTCTTGATTTTAACACACACAAAGGGACAGGCGATAACAGCTTTGGTCAGTCATGGTGGAACATTAAAAACGAGAACTGGGAATAACTCTGAGATCCTCAAAAGACTATAATCCCAGCACATGGGAAGTCAAAATGAGCCACATATCTATCTGGTGAGATGATAGCAAATTTTCAGAGAAAAATTAAATTCCTATGACGGGGCTCCACATAGGTAGCATCTTCAAAACAATAAGTTATCATAAGCATTTATACTGGGCTTTTGACACCTACCCAGACCACAAGGGATTTCTAAAAAAAAAAAAAAAAAAGCTTCCTTTAAGACAAACTAGCAACAAAAGTTTAAAAATATAGATTTGGGGGGAAATATAATTTTTTTATTATGAGTCTATAACCACAATGTCCAATATAGACATACTCACACAAACCACAAGTATGAGTCACATATACAATTTTAAATATAATTAAAATTTCACATTAAAAAGTAAGAGATAGGTAAAATTAAGTTCAATAGTTTAATATTTTATTTAACTTTAACATCCTTTTTTCATACTATGTCTTTGAAATTTAGTGTATATTTTATACTTATAACAAATCTTAATTTGGACTAGCCACATTTCAAGTGCTCAATAGCCACATGAGGCTACTGGCTGTCATATTGGACGGTGCCTGCAGGTCATAAAAATATGTATAAAATGAGTAATGTGACTAATTTGTTCAACTATGATTCACTGAGCACCTACTATGTACCAGACACAAAGAAAACTGCAGTGCACTAAGTTGATAAAGTAGTCATCTGGCTTAATACCACTGCGTGAGGAAAAGGGGGAAGTGAGAGCATTGAGAGACATAATTTTTTAAAAAAATTATATATATATATGGCTAGATAATGATACATGCTGTAGAAAAAAATTAAGGAGTACGTGTGTGTGTGTGTGTGTGTGTGTGTGTGTGTGTGTGTGTGTGTAGGGGTTGTAGAAGTACTATTTTATATAGGATAATCAATGAAGGTCTCAAAAATAAGGTAATATTTGAGCAGGGACTTATAAACCAGGAATCAAATACTGTAGAATATCTGCAAAGAAATATATACTCACGGAGATATTTTTAAAAAGCTCAATGCATGGATTGAACAGAGGATTAGACATAGCTGAAGAAAAGATTAGGACTCAATTCAGAAAATACAGCACAAGAAATATTTTGAAAAGTTTTCTAGGTGCAAAGTAGCTATATTTTGTTTAAATGTCCATAAACATCTTTAAAATGTATGAATCTATTATTAAAAAAACTTAGATCAGTGCTGTCCAATCTAAATATAGTGTGAGAAATAAATGTTACATGGTATCACTTATATATGGAATCTTATTTTTTAAAAGGTCAAACTTAATAGAAACAGTATTTAAAAATGGTTGCCAAGGGCTGGGGGGAAAAGAGAGTTTGGTAAAAGGGTATAGACTTTCAGCTCTAAGATGAATGAGGTCTGAGTATCTAATGTAAAACATGGTGACTATAGTTTATAACAAAGTATTTTAAAAGTAATAATATATATAATATGAGGCACATGTATAATTTTATTCTTCCTAGTAGCAACATTAGAAAGTAAAAATAGGTGAAATTATTTAATAATATTATTTATTATTATTGGGGTCCAGGGGTCCCCAAAGGTGTAGACGGAGTTGGCGAAGAAGGAAGGACACGGAGACAGCGTTCAGTTGATCAGCAGCCTAGCCAGGATCTCTAGCCAGGATCTCCAGCCAAGTTCTGGTTAGGATCTCCAGCCAGGTTTTGCAGGTTCTCCAGCCAGGTCCAGTCACCAGGTTCTAGTCAGGTTCTCTTGCCATGTTCTATAGTCAGGTTCAGTCCAGGATCTTTTGCAAGGTTCTCTCCAGCGAAGTTCTTCTGTCTCCAGGTTCCGTGTAGGTTCTGTCTTCTGAATTCTGTGTTCTAAGTTCTGAGTGTTTCTGTCTTGTTACAACTGTATTTATACCAGTTGATTCAATCCTATCAATCTCTATTACAAAGGTTAGGGCGTTTCTTATCTCCATTCCAGGGAGAAAAGATTATGTAGTTTAAGCATGATTGTTCGTAGTTAAAGGGATTAATTACCCGCCTGGCACTTAGTTGAGGGGTTTTATTCCCTCCCTAACTTCAGGGGAAAATCCCTACCTGGGGATTCAACCTTTCTCGGAGAGGTGACCTTGGTTAAAACACAGCGCCAAGAAGGTGAGCAAACATATTAAGAACCGTATGCCATATATGCCAGGTCCCTTGAAACAGCAAGGATGGACCGGCTCCCGGCAATTTATTAGCAATTAAATATTATTTTCAATCCAATATATCCAAAATGTTATTTCAATACATCGCACTGGCCACATTTCACATGCTTAGTAGGCACAACTTATAGCTACCATATTAGATAGCACAGCCCTGGATGCTACTTATATTACTACCAAGAGCCTTTTGCATGCTTAGCTAAACTCTAGGTTGATTAAATTAAGAAATACAACAAACAAACAAACAAAAAAACAACGGATGCTGTGGAAAGCCTAGGAAATTTTGCATTTCTCAGAAACTTCTTTTCCTTGTGGTTTTGTGGCAATGCAGGGGTTGGGTGATATGACCTTGAGATAACTGAGAAATGAAAGAATTATCATTTCTATCCTGAAGAGAGGCATCCAGAAAGAGAGATACAGTGAAATACTAAGAGCAAGAGAGACAAAAAGAGTGAATGTGTGTGTATGGGCACACATGTAAGGAATGATGAGAGTTGGAAGACAGAGAGAAAAGGCTCTTCTTTCAACTCCAGATTAGAAACTGAACAGGGAGCCTCTTGAAGCAGAAGGGTTCTCCATTTCAAGTTGTACCTCCATGAGCACTACTCCATGGTAGAAGACACCACTGACTGCAGTAACTGGGGCCTAAAACCCATGAACCTGAACTCATTCATTTCAACCTCCAGTTGAGGTTCTGTTTCTCCAGAGAGAGCAGGCTTGAAATCAATGACTCCAAAGAGTAAATAAAGGAGCTAAACTCAGTAGAGGCATGGAGGTGGTAGCAAAGGCATTCCCTACCAGGCTTTAGAAATATAGAGTGTGATTAACCATTTCAGCCTGAGAACTCAATAAAAATAAAAGACTTTATATCCTGGGTTTCTCAGCTAGGAAATGCATATTAATAGTAAACTAAATCAAAGCACGTGAGCATTGTGTAAGCCTGTTTTTAAAGTCAGTTACACTGTGACAACTATTGATTGAATCATCAAATATATACTGCTTTGATATCATTCAAAAGTAAGGTTTCTGTTTGGTAATCATAAAATGCTGAGACTCTTAGCAAGCACCCTGTGGGCTATGAATCTGAAGTCTGTTTCCTGGGACTAGTTCTATTGTTAAATACCGACATGATCCTATCAACCAATTACCCTAACGCTAAAGCTTCCTTGGGTTCTTTACATTGAAAATTATTGCATTGGATGGTAGATTCACTCTTATTCCACAACCTGTGGTTTCACTTTTATAGAAAAAAAGGTGAAACAAAAATTTTCATGTTATTTTATATAGAATGAAATTGAATGAGAAGGGCATGATTCATAAGGACTTTCTAGATCTTTCCAGATCTGCCCACTGCCAGGCTACAAGATAATTTCACAAGAACTGAATTCTCAAGAAATTAAATGAACTCCAATTCTTCCATTTCAATCTATCAATATCCTTAATAGTTTAATAGTTTATATGAATCTGTATATGTTGGAATTTAAATGAATCATAGTTATTAGACAATGTATAAATACAAACTTGACAATTATTTAGCTTTGTGATACCGGTGGTCAGGTAACTTCATAATGGATCTAGAGAAAATTAAAATATCTATATGTACAGAATTATGTTTCCCTTTCAGTTTCCCAAAACCTTTCATAGTGGACATGTACCTTCCTTTCAAGTGTCATCTTTTCTGAGACCACATGCCACCAACTCAGGCCATGCAGGCAAGGTATCCTCAGTTTCTTCCTTACATCTGACAAATTTTTTTAATATATATTTTATTGATTTTTTACAGAGAGGAAGGGAGAGAGACAGAGAGTTAGAAACATCGATGAGAGAGAAACATCGATCAGCTGCCTCCTGCACATCTCCCACTGGGGATGTGCCCACAACCCAGGTACATGCCCTTGACCGGAATCGAACCTGGGACCCTTCAGTCCGCAGGCCGACGCTCTATCCACTGAGCCAAACCGGTTTCGGCACATCTGACAAATTTTATACCTAAAATGTCACTAACATATATTGATAGATACTTAATCATGGCGTGGCTTTGTCTGCTACCTTCCTAGGAGACAAAAACTGGGACACACATTTCATTTATACTATTTTGTTCTTGCAGCTGCTCAATACCAAACACAATAATATATACAATTTGGTGGTTTGTTTTAATTTGCAGACTTTAGAGAAGCTTCTGCCCAGAACCAGTAATCAGCAGGACCAGCAAAACACTGCCAGAGATTCTACAAAGGCAATTCAAACAACCCTATAATTTAACTTTTAGTTGTATGTAATAATGTTTGTGTACTATTTCAAGTTGGAATGTAATTAGTTTACAGACTTATGACACAGTTTTGGGGGCAAGCATCACTGATTTTACAAGGACAGGCAAAGGTCACCTAATATTGTCTACTACAATTAGTTTTATGATTGACAGTTAAATCTTCCCATTTACTCAGGTTTATGACACTTCCACATATCAAGATGAAATACTATTATTCTCTGAACCGGGAAATGTGAAAGGGACTGTGTTACTCTACAATCAAATGACCATATTAGGGAAGAACAGTTTCAGCACTCACAAACTCTTAATATTGGTTCAAATAAAATTCCTGATAATGGGTAATAATATTTTAAATATCATATTACTGTACACTCTTATAAAGCAATGTGATATCTATGGGTTTTAGAGTTAAGCAGGGAATTTGAATCTTAGCTCCAATCCTATTCTGCATGATGCCTCATATAGAGTAGTTGGGCAATAAATATGAATGAGAATGAGTTTGGACTTCATTTCATAAACAATGAGAAGCTACTAAAAGTACTATTTTAAATTGATAAAAATAATATGGTATTTTTGATAATTGACAAAGAAAGTATAGAGATAGAGGCAAAGAGACTGGATAGGAGGGTTTATCAATAGGCTAGATAGATACATCTTAATTGATTGATCTATTGGTAGTATCTGAACTATGACAGGGGAAGGAAGAAGTATTGGAAATTATCTACCTACCTATTCACAGATCTATAATTATTTGTTAGTTCAAAAATAATATTCACATCACTAGCAAGAAGCCCATGAAATAAGAGGCTATTATTTAATTTTCACAGATGAGAAAATTGATACTCAAAGACATCATATATTTTTCTCAAGGACACTATAACTATGTAACTAATAAATGTTAGACCCAGAGCTTAAAGACAAATGAATTACCTGTGATTATTCCTATAATACACTCTGTCCCAGGAAAACATCAGAGTATGAGGTTGCTTATTGGGTATGGATTGGGGGCCAAGGGTGGAATTAAATAATATGCAAAGTTTAATAGTGATAATATTAAGAGAAAGAGTAAAGTCAGAAAAGGTATTGATATAGTATGGGTATGCAACAAGGACATTGATGAAATATTTAGCTTGAGATACCATTATACTGGTTTTATAGAGTGGTATTGGATGTCCAAATGAAGTTTCCACTAGATATTTGGAAGTGTGGGCTTGCTGAAATATCCGGCCTGGCTCTGTAGAGGTGCAGAATGAGACAAGAAACTCTAAGAATAGAAGACACTAACAGTAACATAGAACATTCATATTTAGGTTAAGAGATAAGGTAAATTAATCAACCATAAGGATAATTATGAAGCAAACAGAAGTATAAAAAACATATGCAGCTCAGAAACCAAGAGAATGAAAGGATTGTCATTTTTTTTAGAACCTACCAAGTTCCAAACACTTTATATATGTGTTAGCACTCAATTGGAATAAAACATAATAGATTCGTGAGGTGTGTTATTTCTATTGTTTCAGATGGAGAAATAAAGGTCAAAGAAGAAATGTAACTTGCTCAAGAACACACAAAAAAGGAAATGACACCATGGACATAGACAATAGTGACGATAGTGCAGTGAAGGCCTGGGGTAGGGCAAGAGCCCAGTTGAGGGGCCAAAAGGGGGCAAATGGGGGACATCTGTAATATTCTCAACAATAAAAATTTCAAAACAGGAAATGACAATTAGAATTCATATTATCAAGAAGCAATGCCACAGGATTGGGCAATTAGAAAGTTTTGAGAGAACATTTGGAGTACAGCTAACATTTCAAGTAGATGGAATTGAATAGGACATGAGAAAGTGGAAAATGTGCTGGAGACCACTTTCTGGAGTGAGGCACTGATGGCAAAGGGAAAGAAGAGATGAAAAAATGCAGGAAAAATCTGATCTGAAGATTCCACCTCTCACTTTTCTTTCTACAGCGGGTATTCCAATACTTTTGCAACTTTATGACTTAGTAAAAGTATTAAAGTTGGAAGGACCTTGCCAATCATATGATCCCCCTTGGGTCACACACAAGAAAATAGTTTTAGAGACATAAATAAGGGTCCTTGACAGCCCCGTGCCCTGCAGAACTGAGTCAACAAAACCAAGTCTCTTAACTGCTGGTTTAATGCTCTTTTGGAAGGTGCCGATTTGAGTAGGATACATTAGCCATTCTGCTTCTTGAAGAATTTAGCTCACACTTGGTTAAGATGTACTTCGCCTGAAAGTCCTCTTACCTATCTATCCATCCATCTGTAGTTCAGATAGAAACTGAAAGATTTCTTACAAGGAGACAGCAGGGAAAATTATTAAAAGTATGGACCACAGTATGATTACCAAGGGTAAGAGGAGGGTGGATGGAGATGGAGAGGGCATAGAGGGGACAAATGGTAATGGGGAAAATAAAAGAAAATTTAAATTAATTAATTAAAATAAAAATAAATTTAAATAAATAAAAGTATATACCTATGAGACTGCATAGTACTTACTTTAGTTAACTTTAAGATTTACACAATTCCCTTTTCTGAACTTCTATATTAATAGTATACACAGTACTATGTTATTTAGCACAGAATTACCATAATTATTGTATTATGTGCCAATGGTTTTATTTGAGCTTGAACTTTCTTGAACCTAGAGACCATTTTATGTGCTTCTATTTTTTTTTTTACAAGAAATAGCATAATGTTGAATATATGTTGGACAATATATACTAGTACATAGTTGTTGAAAGACTAGTCTGTAATACACAGATTTAAAAAGTCTTTGGAACAAATTTTCCAAAGGCATGTTTTTAAGCACTCCTGGATCAATTGCCCCATGGAAAATGTTGTGTGAAATTCAATTACTTTCACATTTGAGCACCTGCTTCTCATTTGATGACTCAAATGGCCAATTCTCAATGCACTGAAACAGGGTTAAAGAGGAATTCAGGTAAAATTCTTACTTATCCACTCCTTTAGTTTACCATCTTCTACTAATAAAAATAAGACATTTTAACTGTAAGTAATGTGCGCAATGCAAGACTAAAACAAACAAGAAAATAAAAATCACTAATAAACCCATAGTCCATGGATAAACTGTAGCTGGTATTTTATTTCCTTTAATTCTTCTTCATACCCATAAACCAACATTTATTATTACATAAGAGCGGTGAAAACCCATGTGAATTTTGCATATACCTTAAATTTAATATTGCATAGTGTTTTTCTATGTCACTAAATATCCTTCAACATCATTTTTAAGTACAGGGTGGGGCAAAAGTAGGTCTACAGTTGTATTACAGAGTTTATTCTTGTTTTATTATTTATTAACTAGGGGCCCGGTGCACGAAATTCGTGCACTGGGTGTGTGTGTGGGGGGAGTGTCCCTCAGCCCAGCCTGCCCCCTCTCACATACTGGGAGCCCTCAGGCGTTGACCCCCATCACCCTCCAATCACAGGATCGGCCCCTTGCCCAGGCCTGACGCCTCTGACAGAGGCGTCAGGCCTGGGCAGGGGACCCTCATTTCCCCCCATCACTGGTTCTGCCCCCAGCCCAGGCATCAGGCCTGGGCAGGGGACCCCCAGACCCCTCCGATTGCTGGCTCTGCCCCTTGCCCAGGCCTGATGCCTCAGCCAGAGGTGTAGACCCCCATCACCCTCCGATCACCTGATCGGCCCCTTGCCCAGGCCTGACGCCTCCGCCAGAGGTGTCAGGCTTGGACAGGGGACCCCCATCTCCCCCCGATCACTGGCTCTGGCCCCCGCCCAGGCCTGAGGCCTCTGGCCCAGGAATCATGCCTGGGCAGGGGACCCCCATCTCCCTCTGATCGCTTGCTCCACCCCCCGCCCAAACCTGACGCCTCTGACCCAGGCTTCAGGCCTGGGCAAGGGGACTATCATATCCCCCAATCCCCGGCTCAGCCCCCCGCCCAGGCCTGATGCCTCGGCCAGAGGAGTTGACCCTCATCACCCTCCGATCACCAATCACCGGATCGGCCCCTTGACCAGGCCTGAGGCCTCCGGCAGAGGCGTCAGGCCTGGGCAGGGGCCCCCCAGTTCCCCGCGGTTGCAGGCTCTGCCCCTGCCCAGGCCTAACGCCTCTGGCTGAGGTGTCCGGCTCGGGCAGCGGGGACCCGCAGCTGCAGCGGCCCCGCGATCGTGGGCTCCGCATTAGGCCCAGGCAAGGGACCCCTAGCTCCCGGGACTGCCAGCTTCGACCGTGTCCAGCTCCCATCGCTGGCTCCACCCCTACTTCCTGCTATCACTGGCCAGGGCGGCAAAGGCGCCTGATTCTCCGATCATGGCTGGGGGGCAGGGCAAAGGTGGCCCCAGGGCCGCCTTTGCCCTGCCCCCCAGCTCTTAGCTCCCCCATGGGTTTCCGATCACTGTCAGTGGAAGGGGGCTTCTTCCTGCTTTCCCTTTCGCCTCCCTGCATTGTGCCTACATATGCAAATTAGCCTCCATCTTGTTGGCAGTTAACTGCCAATCATAGTTGGCAGTTAATTTGCATATAGCCCTGATTAGCCAATGAAAAGGGTATCGTCGTACACCAATTACCATTTTTCTCTTTTATTAGTGTTGATTACTGTATTATTTTCCATACAGACAACTGTAAATCTTCTTTTGCCCCACCCCATATCAATAGTATCTTATAGTATGAATGACATCATTTAAACTATTTTGCTACAGTTGGTTATTTAGATTGCTACCATGTTTTCATTGTTCCAAATACTTTTGTGAATAAAATATTTGTGCGTAAGTCTCTTGCTAAAATTTATGACAATTTTCTTAGACCAGATTCTGAGAAGTTGAATTACTAGCTCATTGAAACTTAATTCTATTTGTTGGCTGTGGAACTATAGAAAAATATGGATTTTCCTCTCCAAACACTTCATATAAACATAAGGAGTCAAACAAAATTACATGAATGGTTTTTCTCCAATCGATGTGGCAAACTTGATCATTCATTTGGCACCTACAATGTAAGACAGTATCTTTAAATTTTCTTTTTAATTATCATGCAAGTATGATAATAAATGACTGATCCATTCTTTTCTGAGTTATTTTTCTGTTAGTAATGAGAAGAGTGTGTGTATTGTGATAGGTTTAGATTGACTCAGTCTTCTCATATGTATATTATAGGACTGGGATGTTAGAGAGGTGGGCTGTGGCTATGAAATTATCTTTCCATATGATTAGTGCCAGATTCCACAAATCTCACCACTCTAGCTTCTCCAGAGTCATTCTTAATAATTCATCACTGTCTACAGTGTTTGCAGTTCTGAGCAGATGATGTTACCATAAGAAATAGCATACGCTGCATACAAACAGGTCAATAACCAGCTCATTTTTATATATGTCAGAAGCCTATTTTATCTAGAGACACAGTTTATCTGCCTTCAAAAATCCATTTCAGGGGAATCCTACAGGCCAAATCACAACATCATTCCAGTTAGACAGAGAAAATAACTTTAGCTACAATCTGCCTTATTGCATTCAAAGCACATATATGTTTGCAATCAAGTTCTCCCAGAGATTATACATATTTCTGTTCTGTCTGAGAAAAAGAAATGTGGGATGCTCTAGTGTGTAATTGCTAGATTTCAAATCTAGCTTGCAATAATATACATAAAGAACCAACAGAATTCCGGGTTTAAAAATATCAATATTTTAAAAGGTTAATTTTGCTTTAAAATTACATTTAATGATTTTTCTGGTTATAAAAATAATGTTAATTGCAGAAACTTTAGAAAAATATCAATAAGGGAGTTAAATTTCCTCAAATCCTATAACCAAGTAATAACTACTGTTAATTATTTTGTGTAATATTTCAGCCATTTTTCCTTGCCTATGCATGTATGTGTATGCATGTGCGTAAAATGGGGATTATACTGTAAATAATCTTTTACAACCTGTTTTATGCTTAATAACACATCACAAACATTTACACACATTATATATGTTAATGTATACTTAATTATTCATAAGCATGTTTTCTATTGATGGCATAATCAACACTAATAAAAGAGAAAAATGGTAATTGGCGTACGAGCTACCCTTTTCATTGGCTAATCAGGGCTATATGCAAATTAACAGCCAACTAAGATTGGCAGTTAACTGACAACTAAGATTGGCAGTTAACTGACAAGATGGCGGCTAATTTGCATATGTAGGCACAATGCAGGGAGGCGAAAGGGAAAGCAGGAAGAAGCCCCCTGCCACTGACAGTGATCGGAAACCCAGCGGGGAGCTAAGAGCTGGGGGGCAGGGCAAAGGCGGCCCTGGGGCCGCCTTTGCCCTGCCCCCCAGCCATGATCGGAGAATCAGGTGCCTTTTCCGCCCTGGCCAGTGATAGCAGGAAGTAGGGGTGGAGCCAGCGATGGGAGCTGGGCAAGGTCGAAGCTGGCAGTCCCGGGAGCTAGGGGTCCCTTGCCTGGGCCTAAAGCGAAGCCCACGATTGTGGGGCCGCTGCAGCTGCAGGTCTCCGCTGCCCGGGCCGGACGCCTCAGCCAGAGGCATTAGGCCTGGGCAAGGGGCCGATCCTGCGATTGGAGGGTGATGGGGGTCAACGCCTGAGGGCTCTCAGTATGTGAGAGGGGGCAGGCTGGGCTGAGGGACACTCCCCCCCACACACACCCAGTGCACGAATTTCGTGCACCGGGCCCCTAGTATTATATAATGAGATTATATGAATTTATTTAACCAATATTCTATTTTTGAAATTAGGTTGTTCTTTATTTACTACAATTATAAATAATATTGCATTTAGCATTTTGCCTACCTCAGTATCCTTAAAATAATTTTCCAGAAATAAAATTGCAATGTTAAAAGGTTATAACCTGTTTAAAGGATTCTGATACATATTCCTATATTGCCAGTTAAATATATATTTAGGTTGGCACTCAAACGATGTGTAGTAGTCAGCTATAGCAGATGGTGTTGGTATACTACTTATAACCTCTGGCCTATACCAGATACAGTTTTTATGTCCAGGTTCTTGTATTTGTATCTTCTGCCCAAGGCTTTCTCCTGCCTCAGAATCCTGCTCAGTCCACTGGCTGGGCAGGGAGAATGTCCCAATAATTACTCTCAACCATTAAGTGACATGAGTTTGTACATAAGACCCTAGATGTCTTACCTATCTGTGAAACTCTCTAAGCTGTGTTCCACATAGTCTCTTGAAGGTCCCTATTAGGATTGAGCCCAGTTGCCCACAGAAAACTACTACTACTAAATAATTGGGTTTCCCTATATTAGCTTTACAGTATTCCCTTCCCTGTCTCATGTTCTCATTCCCTCATTGTCCTTCCTGGAATCACCTCCCAAATAAACTGTTTGTATCAAACACTGGAAAGAAATAAAATAGTGTCTTTTGTAAGTCCTAGTCTCCAAATGGCTACTTCAAATATTTACATTGCTTGAGGACAGGGAAAGGAGCTAAAATGGGAATTCAATCAAAGAAAGACAATAGAAAGACAATAATATCAAGTATTTACATGGTGCTAATTATTTATCAGACACTCTTCTAAGCATTTGGTGTATTTTAACTAGTTTAAAATTCATCACAATATCATCACAAAATAAAATATTTAGAAATAAAATTTTAAAGGGTGTGAAAGATCTTTACATTGATAATTACAAGAAATCAAACAGGATGCAAATAAATGGAAAAAATCCTGTGATCTCAATATCATCAAAAGTAACAAACCTTGGAATAAATTTTTAAAGGATGTAAAAGATCTTTACATTGAAAATGGCAAGAAATCAAATAAAACACAAATAAATAGAAAGATATCATGCAATTAGAAATTGGTATTTTTAAAATGTCCATACTACCCAAAACCATTTTATAGATTAAATGCAACCTCTATCAAAATCCCAATGACATTTTATACAGAAATAGAAAAGAGAATCTTAAAATTTGCACAGAAGTAGAAAGGGCCCACAAATAACCAAAGGAATTATCAGAAAGAACAACAAAGTTGGAGGCATCACAATTCCTGTTTTCAAACTTTACTGCAAAGCTATCATAACCAAAACAGTATGGTACCAGCATAAAAATATACACACAAACCAATGGAACAGAAATGAGACCACAGAAATAAACACACACATATATGGTCAATGAATATTTGAAAAAAAAAGGCCCAAGAACACTCAATGAGGAAAAAAGATGGTATCTTCAATAAGTGCTGCTGGCAAAACATGATAACCACAAGCCAAACAATGAAATGGGACACCCATGTTACACAACTCACAATAATTAACTTGAAATGAATGAAAGATTTAAATGTGAGATTCAAAAGTGTAAGAAACCACAAGGGGCAAAGCTCCTGGATATTGGTCTTGGCAATGGTTTTTGGATATAACACCAAAAGTGCAAGCAACAAAAGCAAAAATAAACAAGTAGGACTATATCAAACTAAAAACGCTTCTGCACAGCAAACAAAAGAATTAGCAAAATAAAAAGGTAATGTATGAAATGAAAGATAATATTTGACAATTATCTATCTGAAAAAGGATAACTATAATATATAAGGTATTCATACAATTTATAGCAAAAAAATCACATCCAATTTAAAAATGGGCAAAGGACTTGAATAGAGATATTTTTTTCCAAAGAAGACATGCAAATGGCCAACAGGTCCATGAAAAGCACTTCCACATCACTAATCATCAGAGAAATGCAAATCAAAACAACAGTAAGATATTACCTCACACCTGTTAGCATGGCTATTATAAAAACAACAACAAAGGATCACAAGGCTGTATAGTAAAAGGAATACTGGTGCCTGGTTGGTGGAAATGTAACTTGGTACAGTCACTATGCAAAACTGTATGGTGGTTTTATACAAAAATAAAGGTACTATATGATCCAGCAGCACTTCCACTTCTGAGTATATATCCAAAGAAAATTAAAACAAGAACTTAAAGACATAGCTGCACTCCCAAGTTCATTGCAGCATTATCCCTAATAGCCAAGACATGGAAACAGCCTAAGAATCCATCAATGAATAAGGGAAATGTGATACACAAGACACACATACACACTCATACACAGTGGAATATTATTTGGCCATAGAAAGAGGAAACCCTGCCTTTTGCAACATCATGGATAGACTTGAGTACCTTAAGCTAAGTGAGATAAGTCAGACAGAAAAAGACAAATAGTGTATAATCACTTACATGCAGAACCTAAAAAAGCGGCATTCATAAAAACAGAGAGTAGAATGGTGTTTGCCAGGGTCTGGGTGTTGGATGAAATGAGGTGTTGGTCAAAGGCTGCAAACTCTCACCTATAAGATTAACAAGTTCTGGGATCTAATGTACAGCACAGTGACTATAATTAATGATACTGTATTATACTTGAAAGTTGTCAAGAGAATAGAACTCAAATGTTATCACCACACCAATAAAATGTTAATAATGTGGGGGAATAAAAGTGTTAACAAAACTCTTTGTGGTAATGATTTTATAATATATAAAGTGTATCAAATCATCACATTGTACACCTTACATTTGTATGTTATATGTCAAAACTCAAACAATAAAGCTGGAAAATTTTATTACAACCTTATGAATTATATACTACTAGGGGCCCAGTGCACAAAATTCATGCATGGGGGGGATGGGTCCCTCAGCCCGACCTACACCCTCCCCAATCTGGGAGCCCTCAGGGAAGCCCTCTCCAATCCGGGAGTTTCTGTCTGTCTTTGCAATCATATGAGCGAATTGTCTGAGACCCCAACCCAGTTTGGTTTGTTGCTCACAGAATAATAGAGGTCTTTTTTTTTTAGTTTGCTCCATTGGTGGAGTTTTCCTAGAAGTTGCAGGACATCTTCCTTTTAATTTTTCCTCAACACTCTGACTTTACTTAAGTCTCTCACCTTTGCTCTCCCTCCATCCCCCACCCGCAACAGTAAATGCTCCAGGCTCACTTTGCTCTAGCGTCTAGGAGATCCCGCAATGCGTCTGCCACCAGAACTACAATTCCCAGCATTTGTGGTGCTCCCCATGCTCTGGGCAACCTTATGAATTATATAATATTATTATCTTAATTTTACACTTAAAGAAACTAAGGCATAGAGAGAGCTTAAGTGACTTTCTAACACAATTAGGAAACTGCAGAGCTGGGAATTAAACCAAAGTCTGTGCTCTCAAAAACTATACTACACTGGCTCGCTCTTAGGATTTTAGAGTTATTAGAGAGGACTAGCCCCAGTATATTCTAAAAATCAATGCAAGTCATATGTCTTGTCACAAGAAAAGGAAGTCTTTATGGGTCTTTTCTGATGAAAAAAGAATCTGGGAAATACTGGGTGCCTGTGTATTCTAAATAGACCAATTCTGCCTAAAAATATTCTTCAGCATCAAATGTGAAAGAAGTCTTTCTTTCTGATCCTAGGTGATGTGTTCCAGGATGAATGATATCTATTTTTATTACTCAGGCTGAGGGGGGGGGGCGTAACTTAGAGATGAAGTTCTCTCTGTGATCACAGTTCTGCTCCTCTATCACATTTTGGTTTGAACTTTCATTGAACAGGTGCAGAATTAGCAATAGGAATCCACAAAGAGATTCACAAAGAAGAAAATGTGATGTTTTTCAATGGGGGTGAGGGGGTGGTGAGGAGGTAAGAAAAGGATATTCCAGTTTCAAAGACAATATCATACAATGTCAAAGATGGAATACTACCTGAGCAAAACTGAAATACGTTAGTAAAGTTGGCATAGCTCACTGTTGAGGAAGTTTGGATTTCAGTGTTTGGACTCTGGCAATATTTGGCTAAACCAGGTCAAGAGGGAGGGAAATTCTTCTACATAATTGTTATGACTACTTGGATATAGACACACAGGTTATTCTACTGATTAGCTGTATTTTCAAGCTGGAGGTAGAATTATGCAGTTATTAGGTGCATAATGGCTCTATTTTAAAATATTAATTTTGTTAGAATTCACATTTTCAAAACACTAAAAACATGCATAGCATGATATGATAGAACTTCAAGCAGTCAATGAACTTGATACGAGCAGAAAGTGGACTCCTCCATGCTAGATGTTAATCTCTAGACAAAGCTTTCCAAAATAATGATGGTATCCATTCTTTGGAATGAACCATTAGACTTGCTTTCAAGGTTGAACATTTGTTGAAGGAAAGAAAAATCATAGGACCTCTGAGACTATAGCTTTTCTCCAGGGTCCACACCGACTTCATTCTCAGAAAAAGATATGGCAAACCAATTTCCAGTTTTTTCATGAAGAAAGATGCTAGACAAGATGACAGGGTAAGAAGAGGAAGGGAAATAGCAGGATAAATAATATGTCTGGAGTTTCTAATTTGAGTGGATGTGTGTGCTAGAGTTGATACTGGAGATACAGGCTGAGGTCATATCATGGAAGTCTTTGTGGTCCATATTAAAAGGTTTTATACTTTATCCTGAAGATGAAGTTTTAACAGGATTCAATTTACTTAGATTTGCAGTTTATAATAAAATTCTGGCAGAATTTTAGGGAGAAATTTGTGAGATCTTGAAGATCTGATTCATGGAAATGGATTAAGAAAGTTTTACAAATGAAATTTATTGCAATAATTTTCTGCTATTTAACTACTGAAATTGAATACCTCTTTCTTAAATTATTGAGCATAATTTCCAAATAATCTTTACTATCAAAATAGTTTTTGACATGCAAAATCACTTCTAAGTCAATTCAATATATGTAATTTTGATCTGATATAACTGATAAACAGGTAACAGTTTATTTATTTATTTATTTAGCTCCACGGATTTTAATTTTATTTATATCGTGGTATGTATATGTTTTTTAAATTTTGTTTTATTGCTTAAAGTATTACAAAGAGTATTACATATGTCTCCCTTTTTCACCCTTGACCTTCCCCCAGCCTCCTCTACCCCCCAGTGTCTTGTGTCCATTGGTTGTGCTTATATGCATACGTACAAGTCCTTCGGTTGATCTCTTAACCTCACCGCCCCCCCGGCCTTCCCACTGTAGTTTGACAGTCTGTTCGATGCTGCTCTGCCTCTGTATCCATTTTTATTCATCAGTTTATAATGGTCTTTATTATCCATAAATGAGTGAGATGAGTGAGATCATGTGGTATTTTTCTTTCATTGACTGGATTATTTCACTTAGCATAATGCTCTCCAGTTCCATCCATGCTGTGGCAAATGGTAAGAATTCCTTCTTTTTCATAGCAGCATAGTATTCCATCGTGTAGACGTACCAGTTTTTTAATCCATTCATCTGTTGATGGGCACTTAGGCTGTTTCCAAATCTTAGCTATGGTAAATTGTGCTGCTATGAACATAGGGATGCATATATCCTTTCTGATTGGTATTTCTGGTTTCTTGGGATATATTCCTAGAAGTGGGATCACAGGGTCAAATGGGAGTTCCATTTTTAGTTTTTTGAGGAAACTCCATACTGTCTTCCATACTGGCTGCACAAGTCTGCATTCCCACCAGCAGTGCACGAGTGTTCCTTTTTCTCCGCATCCTCTCCAGCACTTGGCATTTGTTGATTTGTTGATGATAGCCATTCTGACAGGTGTGAGATGGTACCTCATTGTTTTGATTTGCATCTTTTGGATGATTAGTGACTTTGAGCATGTTTTCATATGTCTCTTGGCCTTCTGAATGTCCTCCTTTGAAAAGTGTCTATTTAGGTACTTTGCCCATTTTTTGATTGGATTGTTTAACTTCCTTTTGTTAAGTTGTATGAGTTCCCTGTAAATGTTGGAGATTAAACCCTTATTGGTGATAACATTGGCAAATATGTTCTCCCATGCAGTGGGATTTCTTGTTGTTTTGTTGATAGTTTCTTTTACTGTACAAAAGCTTTAGAAAGGCCTAAAAAGTGTTAAAAATTAAAAAAACACACATTTGAATCTAGATTACCTGCACTTGCTGCATCTTCTGTGAAAGCAAAATTACTACCCACATATGTAAGATGCTGAGAAAGCTGCATTATTAAAAGGTCCTGCCATTTTCTTTCAGTCTCTTCATTTAGAGTTACATAAGGCATTTCTGTGCAAAGCTGCCAGCCACCATAAACAGGGATTAAGAAGTAACTTATGGGAGTTAAAAAATAAACTGGGTATTAGATGAAAAGAATAGCAAAAAGGTTCTAGAGACAGTGCATGGCTGATCAAAAAAGATTCTGCAAAAAAAAAAAATAACTTACAAAGTATGGCAATATTCAGAGACACGTTAATATATCTCAACATATTTCAGTGAAAAAGTAGGACAAGAGAAAAAGGACTTCTGCTAGTCACAGGAGGTGGTCTGAATGGGGAGATTTGGTGTAAAGAATAAGCAATAAATAGGAAGGGAAGATTTTTAAAAATATATATTATTCAACTTGCAGGCTGTTTTATTTTTGTCAAATTGAGGGCAGGCCATAACCCTTACCACCTACTACAGCCAGGTAAGAACATGTAAAGCATTGGCACACAGAGAACAAGCAGCAGACAGGAAATAGAGAGAGGGACAAGCCCTTCCTGGGGTGATAACCAATAGATGTTCTGCCAAGGACACAATGGAAGATCCAGCAGAGGATGAAGGATCTGTGAATTGGAAATTCAGAGCAGCTGTTGCTGGAACTATAGAAAAATCACTTGAACACTGTGTATTAAAGCTCAAGGTTGGAGAAAAATTGGATTTGAATGTTGAGAACCTTTGCAGTGAGTATAAAAACCTGATAAAAGGAAGCGGCAATCTGATGCCCACCAGTGTGAACATTGGAAAGGCAAGGACAATCTGTGTAGCACTAGATAAGAGATATTTTTCTTTAACTCTTTCTTTAAGGGATTCACCAAGAGTTTCATGGGAGCCCTAACCGGTTTGGTTCCATGGATAGAGCGTCGGTCTGCGGACTGAAGGGTCCCAGGTTCGATTCCAGTCAAGGGCATGTACCTTGGTTGTGGGCACATCCCCAGTGGGAGGTGTGCAGGAGGCAGCTGATCGGTGTTTCTCTCTCATCGATGTTTCTAACTCTCTGGCCCTCTCCCTTCCTCTGTGTGGAAAATCAATAAAATATATTTTTTAAAAAAAGCGTTCCATGGGAATGATTTAAAGAGAATATCAGAATCAAAATGTGTACTATCTGTAGTTTGTCAGATATTTTAATATAACCCTATTATATTATACACATATGCACACCCATCCCCACACATACTAGTTTGAGTCACCTGTTTCATGGACTGTCTCATTTTAATTCCATACTGCGGACAGTCATTTTTAAGTATTCTGCTTTGGTCTCACATTCATAGAATATGACTAGGGGCTGTCCAAGGTAAACATTCAAAGCAAATAGCTTCAGTGATCATTGTCTTCAAGATTCTGCTGGCTAGAAAAGACATACAAGCTGAGCAGCAAAACTTACGTTCATTCACATTTCCCCAGTGCCTGGAATAGTGCCTGCCACATGCTAAGTTCTCAAGGTAACTTCTGAATGAATGAAGGTGTTAATGAATGGTCCTTTATGAAAGTTTATTCTTGGTCAAGTCTGCCATGTAAGTTATTTATGCATGGCACATTACAACTAGCCCCTGGGGAGAGTCCCAGAGAGCATTTTATACCTCATTTAAATAAAAGCTCATTATTTTTATCTACTTACAATTAGATATGGCAGCATTCAAGTCCTAGATGTCATAGGAACCAAATTTAATATTTGATCTGAACTTGTGCCATCAAGCTCTTTGACCTGGAAAGCAGATTTTCTTCTGCTCATCTAGAGGCATGACAATGGTCAAGACCTTTGCCATCTTCTTCAGCATAAAGTGTTCATTAGGGTTGCAAGATCTTCTAGTAACAATATACTGCAAGAAATAGCTTCCAAAGGGAATAATGATGGTTTAAATGGTATCAACAAACATAGTGTTTATTGTGTTAAAAATGAAGAAGCCATGGTCCTCCTGGACACAGTATTAATACTGTCTCCACTACTGGACAACAAACTTTAAATGGGAAAATGACACTGGAGGTTGTGTACCAAATGTGACCAGGATGTTAAGGAGACTTTAAATCTTGCCATATCTATGAACTTGTGATTTGCTCCCCCTCACAAAAATTTCCTTATCAGTTTTCTAAATTTCAGTAAATGACACTCCTATTGACCAAAATGCTAAAGGCCTGAGCCAGTCAGGATCACCTTTCTTTTTTCAATTGTGAATTAAATATTGGTACTAATACCAATTACAGAATTAATGCTAATGCCATTATTGCTAATAGCAGCTAACATTTACTGAGTATGTATGCTCTGTCAGGCACTGTGTTGAGAGCTTTATATGTATTCTCTTGCTTAACTTTCAAAACAATTATACCTTTCATCTTTCAGAAAATGAATTTGAGACTCAGAGCTATTAATCAATTTTTACATAATCATAAATGGTAGACACAGGATTAAGACCTGAGTTTGTCAAATTTCATGACCTGAACTAAGTCCTATCATGTCAATCTCAAAAACTATCTTAACTCTGCCCACTTCTGTCATTCTCCACTACTACTAATCTCATAAAAACCATCATCACCTCTTACCTGTACTATTCCAGTATAATCCTAATTGAGATTTTGTTAAGTGCTTACATATAGGGTGGGACAAAGGTAGATTTACAACTGTTCATATGGAAACTAATACAATAATTAGTGAAAAATAATGCAAAAGTAAAATCTGTGTTTCACATACTCACAACTGTAAACCTAATTTTGCCACACCCTGTATGTTATTATATCAATGAATTCTGTCTATAGGTCTGTAAGATAAGTAATCACTTATCCAAAGGTGAGGAAACTTAAACCAGAGAGGTTAAGTAAGATGTCCAAAGTAACACAGCTAGTTAACAGAAGAAAGAACCAACTCTGGCATATAATACTCAATGACTTAAATTCACTCTGGAGGGGGTCGACTTGATTAACAAAGTAGAATGAAAGTAAATCATAGACTCTTTCCCCTTCCAACATTTAGTAAGATTAAAGTAATAGTAAACATTAGCAAAACGAATTATTAGTTCCAGTCAAATAAAGAAAAGAACTTGACTTAAAGCACTAAGGTTTAAAAACTTATAACCAAGGGAAACAGGCAGAATCTATCAGAGCAGTACTGAAAATTTCCAGGCCAAAGACCCGCTCCTGAGCTACATGGATGTGTTGGAAACTCTCACAAATACTCCTAATTGGTAGAGAAGAAAACTTATTGGATGCTGTTATCATTTCCCTCTTCTGACGTGGGATGAGTAATGAAATGAAGAAAGTGTAAAATATAATTTAAATTTCTTTCTAAAGAAGTAAAGAATTTACAAAATGGGGAGATATTTTGAATCCTAACTGTATTACTCCATGTAAATGGGACATAATCCTAAATGGAGAGAAGGAAGCCTGACTTAAGAAGGTGAAGGAATTCGAGAGAGAGAGGGAGAGAGAGAGAGAGAGAATATAAGTAAAGACCATATTTTCTATCAGACTGTACAGACACCCACCTGGATTTTCCCATCTTCCAAGATAACACATATCCTCAATATCTCATCTTCAAACAGATGCCCAGATATTGCAGTCAGGCAAAGAAAAAATAGAATTCTGCACCACATGTCTAAACATGGGTAAGATGAATAAAAAGATAGAAAAAAAACTTTAAATACATAAAAATATAACAACAAACATATTATTAAACTACAGGCCGGGTACACAAAATTTGTCACTGGGTGTGGGGGTGGGATCCCTCAGCCCGGCCTGCGCCCTCTCACAGTCTGTAAGCCCTCGGGGATGTCTGCCTGCCATCTTAGGCCTGCTCCTTACCTCTCGGCTTGCTGCTCCTTAGTGTTGCCGCGAAGGTGGGAGAGGCTCCTGCCACTGCCACTGCGCTCACCAGCCATGAGCCAGGTTTCTGGCTGACCAGCGCTACCCCTGCAGGAGCATACTGACCACCAGGGGGCAGTTCCTGCATTGAGTGTCTGCCCCCTGGTGGTCAGTGAGCATCATAGCAACCAGTAGTTCGGGTCGTTCTGTCATAATGGTCGCTTAAGCTTTTATTATATAGATGAGAGAAGCCAACCTGAAAAGGCTGCATACTATATGGTTCCATCCTTATGACATTCTAGAAAGGTCTACACTATGAAAACAATAACAAAAAAATCAGTGGTAATAGAGCACAGAGAATTTTTAGGGCAGTGAAACTATCCTGTATTAGAGTAAAATGGTGGCTACATGTCATTATACAGTTGTCAAAAACCATAGAATGTACAACACCAAGACAGAAGTCTAATATAAATTGGATTTAGGGTGTCAATGTTGGCTCATCTATTGTAAAGTGTGTGCGCATGTATATGTATGTGTGTAGGGTAATGGAAAATCTCTACTTTTCATTTGTTTGTTTTTATTATTTCTTTCTTTCTTTTTCCTCCAGGAAATCTCTACTTTCTGCTTAGTTTTGTTTTGAACCTAAAATTTCTCTAAAAATAAAGTCTATGAAAATGAATGACATAAATCTTGACAAATGGAGTAGATATAATTATTTATTAATTTAAGAAAATTTCTCTGAATTGTAAAAAAAAATGAACCTAGATTAAAGGTACAAGAAATGTTCTAGGAAAGTACAAAATGTTCAAATCCTGGTAAAATTACTTAACTTTAACTATAAATAAAGGATTCTCAACTGTCTGGCAAAAGAACTTCATCTACAGAGAGGAACACATACTGTTCTCAGGTTTATCCACAACTATCTTTAATGCCAGAAGAAAATGGGGCCATGGATACACATTTTATTTTATTTTTTTTATTTTTGACAGTATTACAGATGTCCCTGAATTCACCCTCCCTTGCTCTCCTCCTTCCAACCCCTGTCCCACCCGAGGCCTTCACTACACTATTGTCTGTGTCCATTGGTTATGCATATCCTATATAATAAAAGCGTAATATGCAAATCGACCAAACAGGGGGAAGGGCCGGCAAGCAACTGGCAGCAGCCCAGCCAAGGCCCATGCCAGCGGGCAGAGGGAGGGGACGGCGATGGGAGGGGGAGGAGGCGGCAGTGACCAGCAGCAGCAGAGGGGTGATGGGGGAGGGGGGGCGGGGCGCTAGCCCCTGATCTGCTGCCAGGTCAACTCCCGCAGAGGGAGACCAGACTGCAGGGAGCATGCCTAAGCCATCAGTAAGCCATCCCTGTGGGCTCCCAGACTGTGAGAGGGCTCAGGCCAGGCTGAGGAACACCCCTCCCCAGTGCACAAATTTTTGTGCACTGGGCCTCTAGTATGTATATAAGTTTTAGAAAAATAAATTACATTCTAAGAACATTATGATACGTCAAGAAGTTTTACAAATATAAAGGCAATAAGCACTAATACACAAATAGGACAGATATATACAGTACTATAAGCCTTTCATGAAAGAACTAGTTGAAAAAATCCAGACAAGAGAATACTTAGAACGAAGAATGGTCATGGCAAGAGCCTAGGTCATGGGCATTACATTCATGTAAATATAGAATAATACTTAATGGATGCCAAAATTAACGGTACTGAACAAAATAAAATTGTTATAAGCTTTAACAAAATAAAAAAATAAATTTAACTTAAAAAGCACAAAATGGGGATGTGACAGGAGGAAATGTAAGATAAATTATCTCTTTTTGTCATGCTACAAATTTAATCAAATTTGCCTAAATGTAATTAATATAGTTCAATGAAAAATCATAACTCCAACCCCTAATCGTGTTCAAAATGTATTTAATATCTAAAATGATCATTTAGAAAATCAGCTATCTTGTAATAAAGTGCAATGAAGAACACTTATCTGAATTCCTTCAGTTTCTTTTTCTTCTGTTTAAGAAAAATAAAATTGAATACTTCATTCTAAAATCACATTTATAGTATAATTCCAATTTATAAATTACTTTGTGGTAGTTTATACTGTTCAACTTGGCTAAGCTGGACACACATTTCCCAGAATTCCTTCCCTATACATTCTGGGTTCTAGTTGTCCAAATTATAAATTTGTTCAATATTTCAAAGACAGAAGTGATGCTAAAGGCACTGTTATCTGAAGGTCATGGTGACTAGATGTAGTGATAGAGACAAAGGTTCTGAGTGGTTTTATAGCTTGTCCTTGAAACTGTATCCAGTTCTTCCTACTCATCAACAGCAACCCTGAACTCACCAGCAGATACTTGGTGCCAGACCATTGATGTGGAAGCTACACAAAGACAGCTTCGCACTTAACTGGACCTGCTTGGCTTTTCAGATTGGTTGGCAATTGCTCCTTTGATTTTTCCACTCCTCTCCTTTACTCCCACAACTGTGCAAGGTCGGATTTCTATAATAAAACCTCTACTTCATAACTCAGAAATTCTGATTCTTTGATTGAACCCTGCCTAATACAAACATTTTATATCATTCTGCTATGTGCATACAAAGATATCTATAATGATATCTAATCTAATATTAATGACTAGAGGCCCAGTGCATGGCATTCATGCACTGGGGCCAGGGAGAGAGGTCCCTCAAACTGGTCTGCACCCTCTCGCAGTCTGGGACCCCTCGGCAGCGGACATCCCCCAAGGGGTCCTTAGCACTGTTGTGGAGGTGGGAGAGGCTCCCACCACCACAGCTGCACTCGCCAGCCATGAGCCCACTGGTGAGCCCAGCTTCTGGCTGAGCGGTGCTCCTCCTGTGGGAGCACACTGATCACCAGGGGGCAGCTCCTGCATTGAACGTCTGCCCCCTGGTGGTCAGTGTGCTTCATAGTGACCATTCATTCCACGGTGCAGTTGATTTGCATATTGGTCTTTTATTATATAGGATGGTTATTTGTGAATAGCTTAATTTTGTGATATTTAAAGTATTTTATTCTTTTATTGAAATTTTGGCTTTGCTCTTAAAAACAGACCACCAGCCAGCCTGGATCTTTCTGAGAAGAACTACTCAACAGAAAATGTATGGAACCTCTTCACCCTATCAAACTTTATTTGCCTCTGC
This sequence comes from Myotis daubentonii, assembly GCF_963259705.1. Taxonomy (NCBI): domain Eukaryota; kingdom Metazoa; phylum Chordata; class Mammalia; order Chiroptera; family Vespertilionidae; genus Myotis; species Myotis daubentonii. The sequence continues at coordinate 125,963,967 of NC_081861.1, read as the reverse complement.
TTCATTTTCTCAGGAATTGTTTTCAGGGATTAAGTAGCTAATTCCTACTAAGATGTAATAATTATGGGGCTTAACATGTTATTCCTCCCAGGTAACATGTTTGCCATTAATGTAAGCTAACTTTCAACATCTTAAACCCAAGAAAAACTGGATGGGATTCCAGATAAGCTAGTTGGCAAGTACTTCACTTAAGAAAGTCCAGGCTTATAATAAAAGACAAGGCAGGTCCTCCCTAAATTCTGAGGAGGATTCCCTATCATTAAAAACCTATGATGACGAAATTTTAGCTGAGAATTAAACGAGGTAGTTGGTTTTTAGAATTTTAGGGTTTTGAAATTTTGCTATGATGATTTTGAAAGGCAGAGAAAAGAACATAAACAAGACCAGTTTCCAAAAAAAGAGCTTATCATAATAGGTGCTCAATAAATATTTGTTGGCTTCACAGATGAAGCCAATTAGAAGTTAGGCATTCAAAATTTGTTAACCTTGCTTATTTCAGAGTTAGAATTTCCTAAACCGTAAGCATGACAGGGGTGCTTTGCTCCAAATAAGACAAAGTGCCAATTTAAAAAAATGAAACGTTCAGTTAAACACAATTCAAATGTAGTTTTTTTAATAGATTTTATTGATTTTTTTTTTACAGAGAGGAAGGGAGAGAGAGAGCCAGAAACATCGATGAGAGAGAAACATTGATCAGCTGCCTCCTGCACACCCCCCAACTGGGGATGTGCCCACAACCAAGGCACATGCCCTTGATCAGAATCGAACCCGAGACCCTTGAGTCCGCAGGCCAATGCTCTATCCACTGAGCCAAACCAGTTAGGGCTAAATGTAGTTTTAGTTGCAGTGATTCTCGGTATTTCCAAGGTAGAGTTCACTAAACTTGGTAGCAATGGAATGAAGAGGTTCTGGTTTTGCACTTGCCTGTGCTATTTGTCTAAGGACTTCTAAAATCTTAAAGCATAGTAGGGCAAAATTTGGCAAAGGAGGGGCATGTTCCTCTGTTTCTCCTTGTAGGTGGCTACGCTTATGGATTTTTCGGTTGTGATGCAGACAGTGTAAGCTGGAGCAACAGTTTTGCAAATATTAGAGAGAACCCATAAGCCAACAGGGCTAAATTAATTAATATCAAATTATTTATTGCCTTACCTTTTTCTATTTCTATCACAATTTCTCAGTCGAAGTTTGAAATGTTGAGGGATATTTCACAAACATAATGGTATAATACATGAAAGAGAGAGCAGAGGCATTTATCTTACCTTTTGCAGAGTGAAACTGCATTTCACATTTCCTTTTTCTGTGCCCTGACAATAATCATAGATATCATTTAAAATAGAAGCTAGAAGTGTTTTCTGCCTGCTCAGGCAGTATAAAAGCAAGAGAGGTATATATTATTCTTCTTTGAATAAATGTGACATTTGAATAAAAACCTTCTCTTGATTCTTAGTTATCAGTGAAGTTCTTTGTTGTGAGAGCAAAGATCATTTCACCAGAATACAAGTACACATCAGCTCCATTCCTATTTGCTTAACGCAAACATATTTATACTCTCAATATACAAACAGCTAGACTTCATTTCTTTCCCTGTACAAAATTTATCAAGGGAATGGTGGTATCATTAAATTAAGCTGTAAATGGCAAATGAAATGATTTATTCTTTCAATCCATTTTATAGAATCATATGAAAGCACTTGACCATATCACACCATTAAACCATTTGCTTTGAAAACTAGCTCTGACACTGACATTATTTATGCCTTAAAATAAATTGAGTTTTTCTGTCTTTGAATATAATCATTCATATCAGTAATATCACAGAGATATCTTACCCCTTAGGAAAAAATAAAATGGCATTATTAATGACTAACTTAGGCATAACTTCTGAATTTTTATATTTTCATACTGTTAGAGTAAAAATAAAGTTGAAATATTACAAGAGATTTTATTCTGTAATCATCTCAAATGTCTAACTTTAATTTTTAAAACTGTTCACAGAGATGGTTTCTAAAAATAAACCAATTGATTACCATATCCACAAATTTAATAGAGATTCTGTTTATGGAAGTGTTTTCCACTCAAACAGTAAACTATTGCAGTCTGAAATTGTCTGCGGAGATGATGGAGTGACATGAAATGAATATCTTACTTCAGAGCTGAATGACTAAGTTGCAACTAACAGTAACTAACTAGTGACTTTAATACTAGTAAAGTTACTAAACATCTAATATGTTCATTTTGGATAAAAATAGCAAGGACTGATCTCTGGATCATATGGGAAGAGTATGTTTCGTTTCATGAAAAACTTCCCCCTGTCTTCCAGAGTGGCTGTATCATTTTGCATTCCCATCAGCAATGAATGAAAGTTCTTGTTGACCCACATCCTTCCAGCATTTGGTGTGGCCAGTGTTTTGAATTCTGGCCATCGAATAGGTTGTTGTAGTATCTCACTTCTGTCTTAATTTGCAGCTCCCTAATGTATATAATGTTGAACATCTTTTCACATGCTTACTTGACATCTGTACATCTTCTTTTTGTTGTTGTTTGTTTGTTTGTTTTTTAAATTTCTTTATTGATTAAGGTATTACATATGTGTCCTGTATATCTTCTTTAGTGAGGTCTGTTCAGATCTTTGGCTCATTTCTAATTGGGCTATTTCCTTATTGCTGAGTTTTAAGAGGTCTTGTAAATTATTGTTATTTAATAGTGGCATTTCATACTTCATCAAATTAGTATCATTTTAAAATGGGACACTCATTGCATGGAATGGCCCTGGTTGGACATCTAATATATCCAATTACATCAGGGAAAATGAAGGTAGATTCTCTTTGAGCCTATGTAAAACATTATACTTCCATGAAAAGGAAGAAGTCTAAGTACATTTTTAAAATTGGGAATGGGCTCCAATGAGACCAAAAAACCATTAATATATTTTCCTTTTACAATATCATAATATTCTAAAGTTAGAGTTAAGAAAAGCTTAAGATAAAAAAGGCTTCTTCATATTTCGGGGGGGGGATCCAAATATTAACACCATTCCAAAAAATAATCATAGTTTTATATTTTCATCAACAGTTTAGTCTTGTGTCATTAAAGTTTTTATTCTGATCAGCAATTGGCATTCATGACATATATCTGCTTGCAGACTAAAACGATTCCTCTAATTCTTAATAGTCCATAGTACAGCTTGAAAGTTGTCTAAGCATTTTCAGCTTGAGGTCTTCCCCAAAAGTTTATTCCTGGAAGTGTCAATAGTTCATGGGATATGGCACAGTCCTTCCCACAGAGACCTGAGACTGGTTATTTGGGGTTGTTGTCTTTACAAATTTTAGACTAAAACTTATCCTAGAGTGGAGCTTTCATGACAGCATCAGGGGGAAGGATAACACACTTAGATAATGAGATTTGATGGCTGTGGTCAATTTAACACAGGAACCAATAGTATAAGAACGTAGAAGAGTAAAATTCTCTTGGCGTATAGCAAGTAACTATTCTTATCAAGGTCTGATTTGGGTTTCCCTGAAGGTAATATTAAACTATTTATTTAAAAAGGTAACTCTATGTTTAACTTTAATACACACACACACACACACACACACACACACACACACACACACATAAAAGAGAAACATGCAAATTGGTGTCACTCCACTATACCTACAACCTACGCCCACCAGCCAATCAGGAGCAAGTATGCAAATTAACCCAACCAAGATGGCACAGCCATGGACCTGGAGCCGGGCACCCCAGTGGGACCCCCACCCTGATCTGGGACACCCTTCAGGGCAAACCAGCCTGCCCCACCCATGCACCAGGCCTCTATCCTATATAATAAAAGGGTAATATGCAAACTGACCCTAACAGCAGAAAGGCTGGGAATGACTGGTCACTATGACACACACTGACCACCAGGGGGCAGATGCTCAATGCAGGAGCTGCTCTCTGGTGGTCAGTGTGCTCCCACAGGGGGAGCTCTGCTCAGCCACAAGCCAGGCTGATGGCTGCCAGCACAGCAGTGGTGGCGGGAGCCTCTCCCACCTCCTCAGCAGTGCTAAGGATGTCCGACTGCAGCTTAGGTCTGCTCCCTACTGGTAAGTGAACATCCGCCGAGGGCTGCCGGGCTGCTGGTGTCCGACTGCAGCTTAGGTCTGCTCCCTACTGGTAAGTGGACATCCACCGAGGGCTGCCGGGCTGCTGGAGGGATGTCTGATTGCCAGTTTAGGCCCCATCCCCTGTGGAGCAGGCCTAAGCCAGCAGGTGGACCTCCCCCAAAGGGTCCCAGACTGCAAGATGGCACAGGCCGGGCTAAGGGACCCCCTGAGTGCACAAATTTTTGTGCACTGGGCCTCTAGTTTCTAAATAAAAGCATATAAGCTTTGTAATAAAATTTTCAGCATTCATTCTTTCAAATTCTCTTGGTATTTATTACCTATAAATTAACTTAACAGTCATCCAAATATTTAAATTAATTAAAGATGTTTAAAATTATGCTTAAGCTTTCAAATTTAAAAGCATAATTATTGTTAATAGAAATAGTCTTCAGAATGAAAAAAATTTAGTTGAACACAAATTTTTATAATTTCAAAAATTATGTAGGCATATGTAAGCTTATTTGAATATCAAACCAATACTTAGAGTTAGAAAGTTCAGAATAATTATTCTTTTCATGAAATAAAATAAATTAAAATCTTATTAAAGTCATAAAATGTCCACACATTATACCACATTTAGATAAACTCAATGAGGTATCACCTCATACCTGTCAGAATAGCTACTATCAATAAATCAACAAACAACAAGTAATGGTGAGGATGTGGAGAAAAGGGAACCCTAGTGCAATGTTGGTGGAAATGCAGACTGGTGCAGCCACTATGGATAACAGAATGGAGTTTACCAAAAAAATGTAAAAAATGGAACTGTTTTTTGACCCAGAAATCCCACTTCTGAGAATATATCCTAGGAATCCTGCAATACCAGTAACAAAGAATACATGCATCCCTATATTTATAGAAGCATCATTTGCAGTAGCCAAGATCTATAAACAGCCCGTGGATATAAAAGCTGTGGTACAATTACACCATGGAATACTATGCAGCTGTGTAAAAAGAAGAAATGTTTACCCTTTTCAATAGCAAGGAGGAACCTAGAGAGTATTATGCTAAATGAAATAAGCCAGTCAGAGACAGACAAATATAATATGATCTCACTATTATGTGGAATCTAATGAACAAAATAAACTGACAAACAAAATAGAACCAGAAGCATGAATACATGGAATAGACTGTCCAGTTCCTGAAAGGAGGGGAGTGACTGAATGAAGAAGGTGAAGGGATTAGCTAAACAACATATATGCCTACCCCATGGACATGGATAATGATTTGGTAAAGGCCAAGGGAGGGGGGAGATGGGCTTCAGAAAAAAACATAAGCTCCCTAACATAGCATGCCAGATGCCATGCTCCACACTGCCTACTTCTCAAGCCTAACCCTATGCCATTCTCTAGGTGGCCCCTGCATATCATAGCCACAAACGCAGGTCGAAAAGGTTATTTTTAGCCTTATGGCTTTTCCAATTGGAGAACAATATTTTCTTCCTGAAGAGGAAAGATAAGAAACTTCACAAGCAGATAACAAGACAAAAATTGTTCACAAGTATTACTTGAATAAAGTCAGTAGCTGTAGTCCCCCTACTGTGTTCATCTTTCTCTAAAGCAGACCAAGATATGTCATCCTACATTTCTGAGATATTAGTCTAGCCCCCATGGAATCATCCTAGGCACCAGGAACCTCCCTCCACAAGAACTATATGCATCTGATTTAAGGAAAAGTCAATGAGTAAATTGTCTTAGTTGCAGAGCTTCAGCAAAGAAGAAATCTTCCCCAAAGCTAGATAGACAATAATATTCACATGATAACTACATAAAATGATCTCTCCAATGCAATCTGAGTATTGTTATGCATTCATTCATTTATCAATGCATATGAATCAACTGTATCAAAAAGGTTTCTCCTAACTCTGGGTCTTAAAATGGAAAAATTATAATGGAACCCATTACATGAAATAATTATTCACAGTATACTGAACAATATGATCTCTCTCGCCCCCTCCCTGTCTCCCTCTCTCTACACATATACAAATATATTGCTAAAATATCATTTTTGATAACTTAAAATGGTAACTCTCATGTCAGAAATTTTATTCAAAATTAATGAAGGAATCAATTAAATGTTAAGACCAATTCAAAGAATGTTTAAGGTGATAACTATTTGTAGGCAATTCAATAAAGAAAGTTAGGGTAAGATGGGTATCTTAAATACAAAACCGATAATTGTCTGCAGAGCACTAAACTGTAAGCTGTGGAGCTGTCTTTTCCACAGCACAGAAATTATTTGTATCTCTACTGAATAAAAATTTGCAATTTAACATGTAACCTCACTATGTCCAGTCTCTATAGCATATTTGTATATAACCCATACTCATTTCATAAAATAGACAGACATATATGAGATATAAGAAATGTATGAGAGAATTATTACCAAGTGTTGCTGTGGTATTAACTCCAATCCAGACTTGTTGGAACCTAGAAAAAGCTACTAGGAGGAACTAAAGGAAATATTATGTGCTGATTTGCTTCTATCCTTATTCTATTTGTTATCCACTGATCTTTATCCATATCACAGTCCAGTTTATCATCTATGACATTCTACAGGTAACATATATCTTCGGTTTCCTCAGAGAAATTCCCACTGACATCTCAGTTGTACCTACTCTAAGCAAATGCTCAAGGAAGAGACTTAATAACAAAGACTGTGCCCATTGCATTTTTAATACCTCTGCAGCATAATTGCTAATAGTTACTTAGCATATCTGTAAAAACTCTGCATACTTTGCAAAATAGATTAACTCTAGTTACATTTTATGTACAGGTAGATTCCTTGTGCTCTCAACTATTGGTGGAAAAGTTGAAGAGGCCACCCTGGATTCTGGAGGAAAAAAATAATTTTGTAAAAGAGCATTGTCTCAAAACTTTTCCACTCATGGCTTAAAATATGGTAGCCCAAAACAGACTCTGGCCATGGCTGAGTGAGGAACTAGGCAAATCCTCTCTCCAAAATGCAACCAGAAAGCTGAACAAAATGAACAAAACCAACCATTTCAACACTATGGCAGCATTGAAAGGCATGTGGCAATGTAAGAAGCATTGAAAAACTGCTGAATGTTCAGTGGAAATAGTATGTCTGGCATCTTTGCCCGGGGTGCTCCCAACAACCCTCCCAGCTCCATTGACATTGATATTTTGCCAGGGAAGGGAAGACCATGAAGACTGACAAATTGGAAGGGCTCACTATATAACAGGAAAAAGTGATGTAAAGTACTCCATTTTTAGACACATACAAAAGTATCCATGTTGGATAGAACAGATTAACTACAAAAGAATAAGACCGGGCTCAGATTTTTCTGCTGCACCTAAAACAATGCCTTTTACTTAGCCAACAGCAAATAAGTACGTACTGAATTAATGAGCAAAACAATAAATATATTTGTGATAACAACAAAATACAGGACTCAGAAAATAAAACATCCGTGTTCTTTATTAAAAAAAAAAAAACTAATAACTTGACCATAGCTTCTTAAGGGATTATTCAAATAAACCTGTCAGATATGGGGGGTGTTTTGGTACAAGAACCCAGGTAGACAGACCCCTCCATGGGTCTCTCATATGCTGCATGATATAAATATATTTACTTTAAGTATTGTCAGTGTAAATTCATGCCTCTTCCAGTTCCAACAACTCTTCATTAGTCAGCTCCTCAGGAACCACCGCTAGGAGCTCCTCAATGTCATCCTACCCACACCTAGGTTAAGGTTGTTTGCCATCTCAGCTATAGTCTTGTTGATGTTTGCAACCTCTGAAGTTATGGATGAACCTCCCGAGCATCTTCTTCCACATGCTCTTCAACACACTCCTTAGTGACATCTGCCAAAGCCTAAGCAAGGTTCTTGATGCAGTCATTGATGTTGTAATCCTTCCAGAATTGCATCACTATCTTCCTCAGTCGCAGCAATAGCCTAGGGCCCAGTGGTCAGCAAACTGCGGCTCGCGAGCCAAATGCGGCTCTTTGGCCCCTTGAGTGTGGCTCTTCCACAAAATACCGACTTCTGCGCATGGGCCACAAAGTTTCAATCACACTGTACGTGCACGCCCACACTGGTATTTTGTGGAAGAGCCACACTCAAGGGGCCAAAGAGCCGCATGTGGCTCTCAAACCGCAGTTTGCCGACCACTGGCCTAGGCAAAGGCCCTCCTCAGGTAATAAGCTTTAAAAGCTGCTATGGATCAAAGAGGTGTTGTTTGGAGGGAGAAACACCACTTTGACATGGGATGAAGATCGCCAATAAAAGGAAGACTTCTGGGAGCATTATCAACAATAAGCAAAATCTTGAAAGCTATATTATTCTCCAAACAGTACTTCTTCATTTTGCTGACATAGCAATTCAGGACATCATCTTGGAAGAGGCGCTGGGCCATCCATGACTTTTTAATTGCTCCTGTAGGACACTAGCAGCGTGTGCTTATTGATGTGCTTGAAGGCTGTAGGGTTCTCACTTTCGCATATCACAAAGGGTTTCAATTTATAGGCTTTATGTAACATTGCCCTTAAGCAAGACTATTATCCTGTCCTTAAAAGCCTTGAAACCTGGCATTGCTTTGGCCTCCTTCTGCATGAAAGTCCTTAACAGAGAAAGAAAGTCCAGCATCTATTTCCAGCATAGGGAGGTTTCATCCATATTGAATATTTGCTCTGGCAAGTAACTTTCCTCCATAATCAGCATATCTAGGGTTTTCAAAAGTTCCTCAGCTGCCTTCACATCAGCACTCTCAGACTCACCACTCACTTTCACGTTATGTAATGAGTAACAGTTCTGGAATCCTTTAAGCACCTTGAGCTAGCAGTAAATTCAGCATTATAGTTGGGTCCAGTCTTTTCTTTAAACATCACAAACTTTTTACTTTGGCTGTGGTCATCATTGTACTAAGAGGGACATGCTCCTGTGGCTGGTCTTCAATCCAGGTCATTAGAAGTTTCTTCATGTCTGATATAGACCCTTCTTGAATTTATGTTAGTGACATTGCCTTCAATGAAGAGGATCCATTGACAGCTTCCATCATTTTATTCTTGTTCTTCAAGATCTCAGCTATGGTGGAATGAGAAATGCCTGACTGGCGAGCAATAATCACCACTGATTTTCTACCTTTGTAGTGCTTAATCACTTTTAATTTGGTTTTCGGGTCAATCACTTGATGTGGCCTCTTACTGGCAACATTAGCAGCAGATTTTGTACACTCATCATAATGAACAAAACAACATGAGATTAAGTCAAGCACAAGAGAAACTGATGTAATCAAGAGACATGGTAAACATGATGTGTGAGGCTCCTGCCAGCATAACACAGCATACTGTTTTATAGCAAACTTTCTTTTTAATAAGTTGAAAGCATAAACTAAAATAAGGATAAAAAGTATAGTATCAAGGAACCAAGGTGGCAGCATAGGTAAATACCTGTAATTGCTGCCTCCCACAACCACATCAAAATTACTATCATCCAGAACCGAGGGAAAGCTGGCTGAGTGGAAGTATTGCAATTAGAGAAGTAAAGAAGAGAACACACTGAGACTGGTAGGAGGTGCAGAGGTGTGGAACGGGCTGGTCCAGCCACCTGGAGGAGCAAGGAGTCCCAGCCCCACACCAGACCCCCAGCCCAGGGCCCCAGATCTGGGGAAAGAAGTTCCTACTAGCAATAAGAAATACAGACTGTAAAAACCAGTGCGATTGGGGCTGAGTGACACACAGGCTGCTGGAGACTGAGCTATTCCTCTTAAAATGCTGGCACTGCCAACTGAATTTACAAGCTCCCACTTGCTCTGAGCTCCAGTGCCAGGGTGAGGATCTGGGGGACCCAGACACATACAGGGAGAAACTGGACTGTCTGGCATTGGGGCAGGATCCCGGGGGCAGCTTTCTTCCAGATGGAGGTGCTGCAGAGGTCATTGTTCCCATGCTGGGACCTCCCTGGTGCAGGGCTGACTGGCAGCCATTTCTGTTTGCTCCACCCTGGAGATTCCCTGAGACCCCATTCCACCCAAATTACAATCCCATCCAACCTGTGAGCAGTGGCTTTTGCACATGAATGGCCTAAAACCTGTCAAACAAGATGCAGCTGGGTCAGGGAGCCCCAAAGCTATCAATAAAAGGCCCAAGGTCAGCACCAGGACCAGCCTACCTTGCTTCACAGCTGGGCCTCCTCTGGGTACTTCCAAACCCAATACAAAGAGGAGGAATTTTTAGGTCTCTCTGTAGCTCCTGCTGGGTGGTCCCAGGCAGTGGCTGACTTTGCACCCTCTTGGAGATCCAAGAGCCAGTGTACCCAGTGGTCAGTGTGAGACCATACCAGATTACAACTCATCACATCCATAAGTGACACACTCAAGGGGAAGACTCAGTGAATACCAAAGCCCCACTGAAGCAAGTCCTGCCCCATAAGGGTGTCTCCTACACAGCAGTTCTCCCACTGTAGTCTCAGCTGGTCCCCACAGCTGGCCTGGAGGTCAATTCCTCCCAGTGACACCAACAGCAATCAAGGCTTAACTACAACAAGACTGTGCACAGAGCCCACAAAGGGGTGCACCAAGAGTGTCCACCTCAGGTGACTGGGGAGGCTGAGCCACTGGGCCCTATAGGACACCTACCACACAAGGCCACTCTATCAACTCAAGGAGACTTAGCAGCTACCCAATACATAGAAACAAACACAAGGAAGCAGCCAAAATGTGGAGAAAAAGAAACATGTCACAATGAATGAAATGGAAGAAAGCAAACTACTGGATATAGATTTCTAAACCACAGCTAGAAACCTCTGAGAAACTTAGTGAAACCTTCCAGGATCTTAGTGATAATGCCAAAATAAAGGGAAAAGGACCAGTCAGAAATTAAGCATACACTGACTAAAATAAAGAATAATATACAGGGATTCAACAGTAGACTAAAGGATCCCAAGAATCAAGTCAATGATTTGAAATATGAGGAAGCAAAAAACACCCAACCAGAAGAGCAAAAAGAAAAAAGAAACCAAAAATATGAAGATAGTGTAAGGAGCCTTTGGGACAACTTCAAGTCTACCAACATCCGAATTATGGGGGTGCCAGAAGAAGAGAGCGAGCACGATATGATATTGAAAACCTATTTGAAGAAATGACAGAAAACTTCCCCTACCTGGTGAAAGAAATAGACTTACAAGTCCAGGAAGCGCAGAGAACCCCAAACAAAAGGAACCCAAAGAGGACCACACCAAGACAAATCATAATTAAAATGCCAAGGGCAAAAGACAAAGAGAGAATCTTAAAAGCAGCAAGAGAAAAACAGTTAGTTACCTGCAAGGGAGTACCCATACGATTGTCAGCTGATTTCTCAACAGAAACTATGCAGGCCAGAAGGGAGTGGCAAGAAATATTCCAAGTGATCAATAGCAAGAATCTACAACCATGATTACTCTACCCAGCAAAGCTATAATTTAGAATTGAAGGTCAGATAAAGAGCTTCACAGACAAGAAAAAACTAAAGGAGTTTATCACCACCAAACCAGTTTTATATGAAATGCTAAAGGGTATTCTTTAAGAAGAGGAAGAAGAAAAAGGTAAAGATAAGAAATTATGAGCAACAAAGTGATAACAAATACATATCTATCAACAAGTGAATCTAAAAATCAAATGAATAAAAAAATCTGATGAACAGAATAAACTGATGAATGGAATAGAATCAGGGGCATGGAAATGGAACAGACTGATGATTCTCAGAGGGAAGGGGTGGGGGGCGTGCGGGAAGACATTATACAAAGATTTTATATGCATGTATGCAGTACCTATGGACAAAGACAATAGGGTGGCGAAGGCCTGGGGTGGGGTGGGAACTGGGTGGAGGGGAGCTATGACAGGGGGAAAAGAGGGACATCTGTAAGAATCTCAACAATGAAGATTTTTTAAAAAGAGCAATGGGGGGAAAAAGTATAGTATTACCTCTGGTAGGTTGGCTCAGTTGGCTGGAGCATTGTCTCATAAAACAAAACATTGCGGATTTGATTCTCAGGAACATACCTAGGTTGCGTATTCCAATCCTAGTCAGGGCGTGTACAGGAAGCAACCTATCTACATGTCTCTCTTACATCGATGTTTTTCTCTCTCTATCGCTCTCCCTTCCTTTCTCTAAAAATCAATAAAAACATATTCTCGGGTGAGGGTAAAAATAAAAAGTATAGAATGATCATTTAACCAGAAATAGTCATTTATTATCATTATCAAACATTATGTGATGTACATAATTGTATGTGGTATACTTTTATACGACTAGCAGTACTGCAGATGTGTTTACACCAGCATCACCACAAACACATGAGTAATGATTTGCACTATGTCATTATGATGTCACTGGGTGATAGGAATTTTTCCAGCCCTATTATAATCTTATGGAACCACTGGCATATATGCAACTGGCCATTAGCCAAAATGTTATTATGCAGTGTGTGACTGCATAGGCTTTCATAAGATTTGTAAAGCAAGCTCTCTAGAATTGGTTTATTTGCTTCCAGCAACTAAAAGGCAGAATTATCTATGTCAAACATCAACCCATTCAGCCCTACAGTTGATTACTCTGATTTAGTTGGTGAATCCATCCTTCCTGAGCCATTTGGAAAGCTGCTACCAGATGGAGAATAGTTCCTGTTAAGAGCAATTAAGACATTTCATGTGTGACTATTTAAAACGCAGAAGCTAAGACATATGTCTGTCAATTATTTTCTATAAAATGTCTTAAGGACAATTACGAAGAAGAAAGGAAGCCCAGCAGCTCTGTTTCTGAGCCTCCTGCTAAGGCTCCATCCTGAGACTGCAATTTTATCTCTTTACAGGTTTAGTTCCCTGGTAGGCTTTTACTGAGAGAGATGTTTTAATAATAGAGCTCTCTCCCAAGTAGCTGATTTCATAGGTAAGCAAACTTATGTTCCGGAAGCTCAGATGCATTTCAAAGAGTATTTAAATATTGCTTTTCAGGTTTCAGTTCATAGCCAATTCCAAAAGAAAAACAGTCTCTCCTCATGCTAAATGTTAAATGTTGGCTTTAAAGAATTTAATTTTCATTTTAACTTTAATCTGAATATTTTTTCTGGGCAGCAGTTTCTCAAAATTTGATTATAAAATAATCATCTATCCACCTGTATTGGATCAATTATATTGTAAAAGAGAAATGCCACTTTCACTTCCCTGGGTCAGCTAATTATGCAAAATAGCATTTTATTAGAAATCTGTTATATTTGTGGCAGAACAGCATTCAAGCATATGCCAGGTCTTCCTTTTATTTCTCTTTTTCTATTTTATTTACTTGGAAAAAGTCTTTGAGGAAACATGGCTTTGCCTTGCCTCTTGGACTATCTTGACTTCCAGTAGAAAAAAAAGTGTTATCAGTTACCATGACAACCTAATTTTCCCAGAGCTCCCTGCTGTACCTCATTTGCACTAAACAGGAACAATCATTATTATTCAATGAAGGCTCTGAGAAACTTTTCTTTTTAATGGTTTGCAATATCCCTTGAAGCCTTCCTTTCTACAAAGTGATAATAGTTCTCTAAGGGAGATTCCATTGAGTTTTCCTAAGAGAATGTTACCTTTGCCATCTGTCCAGCAAGCACAGAAAGCATGTGAGTACAGCCCATGCTATCTTTACCTTCTAGGCATTTTCGGAGATTTCTACTGTAAGTAGACTCTGACTTAACCAAAAGTTCAGGTGAGATTTTTAATATTTGTTAGCTAACCATTTCTTCAAATTCTCTGACTTCTCTGTAAGTACTAAAAGATGACTAGTTTATCACCAATATTTTATTCAAAATAACATAAAACTTTTCAAACTGGCTTACACAATGACAACTTTTAAACTTCGTGATGTCAAAAAGACCAGAGATAGAGTAAATTTTACTTGAGGATTGATCTAGAAAACATTCATTTATTTATCTATCACTTTTTTCTTTGCCTTCCCCTGTTTCTATTTCCTTCTAAGGTTACTCTTCCTTAATGACACACAATGTCAGCCTATAGTTTCTAGGAACTCCATATTTTCTTGTTCGTGTCTGGCATAAAATGAATACATCTTATGTAGCTTCTAGAAAAAAAATCTCATATTCATTTCCCACTTTGTTCTTTCTCAAGTTTTCTTTGGATATTCTAAGTCTTTTGTGGCTCCATATAAAATTTAGACATTTTTTAAATTTCTATAAAAAAATGCTATTGGAATCTTGATGGGGATTGCATTGAATCTATAAATGGCTTTGGGTAATGTGTATATTTTAACAACATTAATTCTCCCAATCTATGATAATGGGATATCTTTCCATTGTTCATATCTTCTTCAATTTCTTTCATCAATGTCTTATAGTTTTTCAGTATACAACCCTATTGACTCCTTGGTTAAATTTATTCCTAAGTATTTCATTATTTTTTATGCTATTGTGAATGGGATTTTTTCCTTTTTTTCAGATATTGCATTGCTAGTATTTAGAAATACAACTGCTTTCTGTATGTAGTCCAGAACTGCCACATTGTCACAAATCCTGAACTTTACTAAATTAGTAAGTTCTAACAGTTTTTTTGGTGGACCTTTATGCTAAGTTAGATTAAAAGAAGGACAAATATTGTACATTATCATTTACATGTGGAATCTAAAAAATCCAAAATCATAGAAACAGGGAGAATGGTGGTTACCAGGGACTGTGGGGTAGCGGAAATGGGGAGATATTGGGCTAAGGGTACAAACTTCCTGTAATAAGATGAATAAGTTGTGGGGAGCTAATGTATAACATGGTGATTATAGTTAATAATATTGGATTATATACTTGAAATATGCTAAGAGAGTAAATCTTAAATGTTCTCACCACAAAAAGAAATGGTGATTACATAACATGAATGATGTGTTAGCTAATGCTATCCTGGTAATCATTTTGCAATATATAATTATATCAAATCAACATGTATACTTTAAACTGACACAATGTTATATGTTAATTATATCTCAAGAAATCTGGAAATAAAAAACACTTTTTCTCAGAATTAAGTAGGGCTCCACACTACATGCATTAAAAAAAAAAACAGAGCAAAAATCTTAAGAGTATATTGATCTTAAGAGCCTCCCTGCCCTGCCACAACATACACATGCATATATGGCCTCTCATGCCTTCACTAAAACATGAGTTAAACTGCTATCTTTGATATTTATATGGCACTAATAAAAGACATCTCCTGAGAGAAGTTTGAGTAATTTCTTCAGCCATCATTTGACAGAACGTACATTATTTAATTCAGTATTTTTAAATATATTTTTATTGATTTCAGAGAGGAAGGGAGAGGGAGAAAGATATAAACATCAATGATGAGAGAGAATCGTTGATTGGCTGCCTCCTGCACTCCTACTGGGGATGGAACCTGAAACCCAGGCGTGTGCCCTTGACCAGAATCCAAACTGGGACCCTTCAGTCTGCAAGCCAACACTCTATCCACTGAGCCAAACCAGCTAGGGCTAATTCAGTATTCTTTTTAGTAAGTTCTATGTCAAGGGATAGCAAACTATTTCTGTCAAAATTCAGACATGAAATATTTTAGGTTTTGTGGGCCATAGGATCTCTGTACCAACTACTCAATTCTGCCATTGCAACAAGAAGGTACCACAGACAACAGAAAATCCGAAAAGCATAACCATATTCCAATAAAACTTTATTTACAAGAAGAAGCAAAAGACTGAATTTGCCCCATGTTGCTTAGTTTGTTGACCTTTACTCTGTATGATGAATTATAAAAGGAAATTTTTTAAATGTTGGTCTTTTTACTTGAACTTGTACACTTCTTTTTATCTGTGAAAACTCCACAAACCACCCTGCTTTGCCCTTTCCTCTGCTACCAGGAAACTCAGAGCTAAATTTAGTACTTACTTTAGTTAAGTATTGCTCTTCACTTTCTTTGTTATATGAATCTATATCTTCCTATATGTGTCATACCTCTACTTTTATGCCACATAACTTTCTCATTCTGTGTATATTTTAATATTATAAAAATCATCAAAATATTTTTGGAAATAGAGGAAGCATGTTATATTTAAATCTTGTATCTTTTTATATCACAAACTCACACACACACACACACACACACACATACACACACCTCAAAGTCTCAGTATCTTTCAAACTCATTTTACAAACAAGCAAACTGAGACTCAGATATGACCATAATCATAAAACAAAGAAGTACTAGTTCCTTGACTTGCACTTTGGTCTCTGAACCCAGATTATTCTATAAATAGTATAACATAAATTAAAAGACAAATAAATAAATGTAGTCCAGAATTGTCACATTGCCACCAATCTGTTGTTAGTTTTACCTTCAACAACACACCACTAGTCATCATTCTCTTTTTTTTCCTTCCCTTTCTGTAGCTTATTTTCCTTTGATTTCTGTTACACTGTTACAGTGAATTCTCACATGCCCATTTCTAATATTAAGTTTATTCTTATAATACCAGTGTTCTTCTTATTATTCCAATATTAGTATTATTCTTATGGACTCATCTCTAATATTGGTATTCACCTGTGCTCTTTAAGTCCTTTTGTCTCCCTTCCTGCCTTGCTCTTCAGTTCTCTATGGACTCTGTAGCTTTCCTTATGGTTTCTCCCCTTACACCCTTACAGGGCCTTATTTCTACGTCCTGTTCCAAAAGTCCTCCCTAGCCTGTGCTGCCACTTTCAGCCCTGATTTGCTGTGACCCTTCAAATGTTCTAGAGTACAGTTTCTTTTCTGAAATTTGGCTTTGATCTATGGCTGTCAATTTCATTCTCCCTCCTGCTACTTTGCTTCAGTAGCTGCAGTCTGGGGCCATCCTTTTTAATAATATTAGGCTAAAAATGGCCACAGGCAGTCCTCATTATTGGCCTTAGTTGCCTTGGAAGCAAAAAATGCAAAGGAGAGAGAAAACAACCACACAGAAGCGTAAATCAAACAAATGCAGTCATGTTGGTGAGCACTGAGTTTAGTTCATTAGCTTTTGCCACTACCACGTCAGCTGGAAACTGTATAAACCTCTCCAAAAGACAATTGCAAGCCTATAAAACACTAGGCATTAATGTGCAGTGAGAACACACTTAATGGAGAAACTCATAATACTCTCCCCATACTAGGCTCTCTGAGATTATAAAAAGAATACAGAGAAAATGAAGCATTTTAATTTATTTTTAGGGATGATTATCGGAAAGCTCTGCAACTCTATGATCTGGACATTTTTACCAGATATATTTTAATTTTGGTTTAGAAAATAACTGCAGTCAAGTATTTCTTTTTAATGCTAAAATTTTCCAAAAGATTTAGCCTTTTCAAGTACAAATTTCATTAGGGACCAAACAAGAAACTGAGCACATATTTCACTGAAATTTTCACCTTCCCTCTGAGACTAAGAGGATAAACTAGGTTGAAAACAAACACTTAGAAAATCGAGTAGTTTATAAAAGGTGTACTCTGAAGCTTTTCTCATACAGTTGAGACAAATTTGTCAATATCTGGTTAATGTTATTAAAAGTGAGCAAACTTGATGTGGGGACCAGCATTCATACTATGCTTTGTGCGCAGGGCATCAGTAAAGCAAGGCCCTGTGAAGGTATTTATTGAAAATAGTACGAATTATATTTCAAAGAAAGCCTTAGAGTAGCTGTTTTTATAATAACAAAAATCAGAATTTTCTATCATTGAATATTGTTTTTATTGAGGAACAGTGGCCATGGAGCTCTTCTTCCAAGGTAGGGTCTCCAGTATCGTATTTTAACCCATCCTGCATGTAAGCATGCATGCACACACATCTGAGCTAAGTAAAACTTATACTTTCAATTTTTGATTCATATGAATTTAAATTAAAAGTCATCCAATTAAAAGAATCACATTTCAAAATTTTCTAGTCCCATTGCAATATTACTCAATTAAAAAATAAACACAGCTCTGTGGGAACACTTCTGTTACATGAAGAAATTGATATTATAGCTTGCCTTATTAATAACTTAATCCTATTGAGTATTTGAGACCCTGATTTCAAATTGCTTTATGAGTTTTCTTCAAAAAGTAAAGTTATGAATATGAACCACGTTATTAGTAGCTAGTTTAAGAAGAGAGATGAAAATTTCAAAGAGGTGAACTGCCTGACTAAATTTCAGACATGTAGGCCCATGCCCTAACCAGGATTAAAAAGCATGATCTCAGAACTTGAAACATCCTATCTAATAAAAGGGTAATATGCAAATTAACCATCACTCTGCTACAAAGATGGAAGCACCCATGGCCACAAGATGGTGGCGCCCAGTCCTCTCAGCCCCGCCCGAGTCCCCAGTCCTGGGGTGGGGGAAGGAGGCTGCTGAGAGCAGGCAGCGTAAGCGGCCTGGTGGAATGCTTGCTTCGTCACCACACCAGCACTGGCCAGCCCCCCAGATCCGGAGCGGACACGGACAGGGACAGGGGCTGGCCCACAGCCTCTGCAGCTGAGCGCAGGCCCAGAGAGGAGACGGCGGGCCTGCCTCCGGCAGAAGCAGTGCGGGTCCCTTCCGCCTCCCATGGAATCTGCCCGAATCCCTCCATGCTCCAACAGAAGTGGCGTGATTCCCTCCCACCTCCCACGGAATCAGCACAGTTCCCTCCTGCCTCCCGTGGAAGCAGCGTAGCTCCCAGCGTTGCACTGCGGTTCCTGCCAGCTTCCGTGGAAGCAGCGGGTGGCCTACTGCGCAATATTGAGCAATGGGCTACTAGTTTAAAAATGTTATGAGTGTATAAAAACAATGATTCCCTGATATCAGAGGTAGAACCCAAGAAGAAAACCTCCCAATAGACTGTTGGAAGAGTGTGAAATGAAAATCCAAATAGTCTTATGTTTTGTTTTCATTACATTAAAAACTTCCAGTTCTCAAAGCATTCTCACAAAGGAACAGAGAATCCAGTAGTCCAGGATCAACTATCTGAATTAATTTTTACTCTTGGCTTTTCCAAATTACTAAAAACAAAAGAATTCTCTTTACCCATCAATATCAATAGTTGCATCTGATAGTGGTTTGTGTTTCATTACAGGGAAAGAGCTTCTAAAATAGCCATCTGATTAAGTTTGAAAACATAATTGTTTACTTTGCTTTTTTAGTTTGATACATGACAACAATAGGGGCAGAGGAAACATTCACTTTCAATAAGAATTTTAATAAACTAATGGAGACAGATCTGAAAGGGACTTCTGACAAATTCCTAGATCATAGTGTTCAGTACTCATGGCTATATGAAAGTTATAATAATAACTTGAAATTTACTTGCATTCCTTGTACATACATTAAAGCCATAAATATTGAGATTCTTGGAGAAGTATATGAAAAACTTATGGAACATTCAATCCAATTCTTCTCTCTGACAACAGCACTAATAAGCATGTTTATTCTTTTAAATGAATACCTCGGATATTTACTCATATATGCTCAAATATCCCCATTTATTTATATACCCTCAATAGAATACACAATCTCCAGATAGCAGTTACACATTCTAAGGCCTGCTCTCCATTATTTTGTAAACCTGTTGAAACACCGATTGATTTCACAGTGTTTAAAATGAAAATAACTGGGGCAGGAAAACGTTACCTTGCATTTCACTCTGTGTTCCTGACAGATATGCCTTCTTCTCCATGTGAAAAATATTCCCCTCTCTTTTTCTTCTCTCTGCAAAAGAATTGCTCTCCCCATTCCATTCCTTTGTTAATAGGATGTTCCTGTAATTGAAAAGAGGAATGGAAATTGATTTGACTTTGGATGGTGGGCACACAATGTAATATACAGATCATATATCATGGAATTGTAAACTTGAAATCTACATGATCCTATGAACCAAAGTCACATCAATAAATTTAATTTAAAAAAAGAAAAGAAAAGAAAAGAGGAATGACTAAGCCTAGTGACCCAAGAGCTACCAGCATGTTCTCAAAGGGTAGGACTGTCAAGGGGAAGAAAAGAGCACCATTCTTTCCTTTCACATTCTCCTCTACAATTTAAGTGCCTTCTCTTTTTAATTTCCCTGTCCAGATGAAACACTAGATAGTACTTATTTTTACTCAGTTTCTGCTTCTGTTGCCTGGTGCTTCTGCTTCAGCTGAGGTCACAGAGATGAATGCCCAGGCTATTAATCTAGTACAGGGAGCAGCAAGTCCCCTCTCTAATTATGATGTATAATAACTATGAGTTAAAAGGAAATCTTCTGCTTTGTGCTTTATTAACTACACTTCACTTTTTATACTTACCAAACTTAGCCCAACTTAGAAATCTATCAATATTTCTTTTTTTCCTATTATCTCCTCTTCCTTTTAACTAATGTGGAAACGACTTAAAATAATTAACTGGTGGAAATTGACTTTGACCTTGGCTAGTTACTTTAAAGCCCAGTTTAAGTTCAATTCTATCTTCAGATGTATGATTCTTCTTAAGGCACAGGCCTGTGGACCTGCCTGAAATTAACAGTATAGAGCAGTGGTTCTCAACCTTCCTAATTCCGTGACCCTTTAATACAGTTCCCATGTTGTGGTGACCCCCAATTTCATTGTTACAAATTGAATATAATTAAAGCACAGTGATTAATCACAAAAAAATATGTAATTTATATATGTGTTTTCTGATGGTCTTAGGCGACCCCTGTGAAAGGGTCGTTTGACCCACAAAGGGGTCACAACCCACAAGTTGAGAACCACTGACATAGAGCATTATTCTAGAAGTCCACCAGACTATAAACTCCAGGAAGAGAGAAACCATCCCTATCTCATTCACTATTATATTCCCAGGGCCCAGTGCTGTTAAGGCACTTGATATATCACTTCTGAGTGAATAAATAAATATCTTTCTCCAAGAAGCCATCAAAAATCATTCCAAATAGTGTTTGTCTTTCTAATATCACTGCACAAAACTAAATAAAGAACTTAAACTCAAGTGATATTTTATAGTAAGCTGTGAGGAGAAGGACATTCTGTATGATTAAATTATTAATATTGCTAATATTAGAAATGTTTTAGTGATACAAACATATTACTCTCTCATCTAAATCATAACCTACATCGGAAAATTAGAGGAGAATAGTCTCTCAGAAAAGCTGTTGTTTACTTATTATTACTGGTGTTCTACATATAAATATCCAAACTCCACTTCATTGTGGGAGTAGAGTATTATTAGTACTCTGATTTCAATTGATGTTTAGTTCTTGGGAACATATTCATAAGAGGATTTCTAGTAACCTATTGTGGAGAGAAAATTATGTATAATTATTTCCATAAGCACTTACTGACCACCATTTATGTGTAGAATAATATCCTAGGTCCTACTGAATTAATCCAACAATGAGGAAGGAAACACATTAGTCATTAAAGTAAGCAAAGAAAGTGAAAACCAATTTATCCACGATGAAAACCAGTGCACCTTTTAAAATACATTTTGCCCTATTCTTATTCAAACTCATCTTTGTAATAGTTCCAAAACTTGTATGAAGTGGGAAAATGGAAAACTTGGAAAAGTTTACTATTATTCAGTTGGAGTATGCAAGCATGCTTGTGTTAATGCAATAACTACCTGCAATTATAAATAAGTTTAAACTACTCATTATTCTATTATTTTAACTTTTTTGTTCCTTCTAAAGGGCTTGGATATGACCAGGTCCTGGAATTACTGCCTGTCTTAGCAGGAAACATTGGCAACTTCCTCATTGAGATAGGTATCTTCATTGCTGGTTCATTTTTATTGTCCTGGTTACCCTCCCGGGGTTTTCCCCAGCCTGAGCTCCGGTTGTCTGATGGCCCAAACTTGACTGGATTTCTTTTATACTTTATTGCATTACAAAGTCTAGCATGAGATTAGCTCGATCTCAACTGTATAAAAATGGTTTGCCTTCTGCACTTCTGCTGTCTGAGACAGGCTAGCTGGACGGGAATGCAATCAACCTGAGTGGGCACACAGGACCACATACTCAGGCCTGTTATCTTTGATCTTATGCTTCATAAGTGAAGTTCAATGGGACAATGAAGCATGTCTCTGGGCAGAGAGTATATGTGGAAGAAAGAATAAGCTTTCTATTTTAATGCCTTTATGGGACGTTTTTTGTGAAAAAGATGCCCTGCATTTTCATTTTCAACTGGCCTCTCCAAAGTATGTAGCCAGTCTTGCTCTGAGGAGAAATCTCTGAAAGTGGACTACAAACTACAATTTCCCCTAGAAAAACACACAAAAAACTCCAGGTAACGTAATTTTTAAAACTGCTCTTTGAATACCTCAATAAAGTTTTGGTCTAGCAAATTTTTATGATAGCTATAGTAACTATCTAGTAAGGCAATTTAATTATCACAGGGTGTATTAATTACCATAATAAACTCCACTCCAATAGGACTCTAGGTAGACAAGTCTTCCACCCTCAGGCCTCTCCTCATTAAATTGCAATTAGCATGATAAATGGGAAGTATAATTTTGCTGCAGCCAGTATTAGTCCTACTTACCAAGAGGTGACAGGGGAAGCTATCAGAGATAAGACTTAAAGATATTTAAATAAAAAAGAAAACAGTAGAGTTCCCTGTCATCTGCCCATTAGGCCAACATCTGTGTGCAGGTATACCTTACACATTTCTACTGTAATTGATGAAGACCTCAAATAAGTACCAATGTTAATATTTGTTAGAGTAATCTGGTGACTAATTGCAGTGTGTCATTGTAAGGTCATAATATCTGTGAGAATTCAAGACAACTACACTCTTAACAAAGAATCAACTGTAAATCTTACTTATTTAAGATGGCGGCTATGGATGGCCTCTAAAACATGCTGTACTCTTAATCAGGTGATAATATATTGCACACTGGCCAAGGGTATAGCTTCAAGAGCATTGCAGAAGAAGAAGGCTTTATTTTGCTTTATTGAAACCTAAGCAAAGATAAACTACACATTTGATTTGGATCTGTTGCAATATGCTATAAACTACAGAGATCAGATTCTAGGAGAATCCCTCTACCCTTGCAGCAAAGTCACTTTTTTTTTTGCATACTCACTTTTAATCTGAGTTTCTTTAAATGAGTTTCTGTTCCCTAATATCAAATATTCTCCAAGATAAGCTGTTTTGAAAATTGCCATTTTAATAAATGAATTCTCAGGAGAAGGATAGCTTTCTCAAAATACCATATCTAACTCTGCTAGTATTTTAAATTATTTTTTGAAAGTAGCATCTACTATATTTGATTTTACTTGGTAAGCACTACAAAGGATGGTTATTTTTCCTTCTCTGTTCTCATTCAAACATTTGATCAACTATAACCAAGGGTGTGAAATATCTATACACTGAAATATGTAGGATACTGAGGAAAAAAACTGAAGAAGACACAAATACATGGAAAGATATCCTGTGTTCATGGATCAGAAGACAATTATTATTAAAATGTTCATACTACCCATAGCCATCTATAGATTCAATGTAATCCCTATCAAAATCCTAATGTCATTTTTAACAGAATTAGAAAAAAACAATTCAAAAATTTATAAGAAACCACATAAGACCCAAATAGCTCCCCAAAAAATCTGGAGAATAAAAAAAGCTGGTAGCTTACACTCCAGCTTCCTTCCTTCCTTCCTTCCTTCCTTCCTTCCTTCCTTCCTTCCTTCCTTCCTTCCTTCCTTCCTTCCTTCTTTGACAAAGGATCCAGAAACATACAAAGGGAAAGTCTCTTCAATAATTTTTATTCAGAAAATTGGAAATCCACAGGCAAATATTAAAACTAGACTGCCACCTGATACCATACAGAAAAAAATAACTCAAAATGGATTAAATACTGGAATATAGGACCTGAAACAATAAGATACATGGAAGAAAACATAGGCACTAAATTTATGGACCTTGATTTCAGAGGAGTCTTGGTGAAAATGATACCAAAGGCAAGGAAACAAAAAGCAAAATTAATGAATGGGATTATATCAAACTAAAAAGCTTCTGCACAGCAAAATAAACCATCAACAAAACAAAAAGGCAACCAGCTAATGGAAGGAGATATTTGCAAATGATACATACAATAAGGGGCTAACATCCAAAATATGTATAAAATTCTACAACTCAACAACAGAAAAACAATCTGATTTTAAAAATGGGCAGAGGACCTAAACAGATACTTTTCCAAGGTAGGCATGCAGATGGCCAACAGATATATGAAAAAATTATCAACATCATTAGCTAGAAAGGAAACACAAATCAAAACCACAATGAGATACCACTCCACACACATTAGAATGGCTGTGATCAATAAGACAAGAAATAACAAGAGTTGGAGAGGTTGTGGAGAAAACGGAACCCTTGCACACTGCTGACAGGATTGTAAATTGGTGCAGCCACTAAGGCAAACATCTTGATTTTGTCATTAAATCCTGGAAAACTGTATGGAGGCTCCTCAAAAAAATTAAGAATAGAGCTACTACACGACCCAGGAAGCCCTCTTCTGGGTACCTACCAGATTTCAAACTATATTACAAAACTATAGTCATCAATGAGCATGGCACTGAGATTAAAACAGAAACATAGATTAATGGAAGACAATTGAGACCCCAGAAAAAAATACTATGCATATATGGTCAAATAATATTTGACAAGGGAGCCAAGAATACATGATGGAAAAAGGATGGTCTCTTCAATAAACAGTGCTGGGGCACTAGCTGGTTTGGCTCAGTGGATAGAGTGTCAGCCTGTGGACCAAAGTGCCCTAGGTTCGATTCTGGTCAAGGTCACATACCTTGTTGGTTGGAGGCTCCTCCCAGGCCTGGGCCCTGGTCAGGGCTCATGCAGGAGGCAACCAATTGATCTGTTTCTCTCACATCGATGTCTTTCTGTCTTTCCCTCTCTCTTCCAATCTTTCTAGAAGATCAATGGAAAAATATGCCCAGGTGAGGCTTAAAAAAACAATGCTGAGGAAAACTGCATACCTACATGCAGAAGAAAAAAAATAGGACCCTATCTACACTCATAAAGATTAACTCAATATAGGGTAAGGACTTAAATGTAGCCTGAAACCATAAAATTCCTAGACTAAAACTTAGAGGAAAATGTCCTTTGATGTTGTTCTTGACAATGGCAATGGCTTTTTTTGATATGACACCAAAAAACACAAACAACAAAAACAAAATTTACCAAGTAACTACATCAAACTAAAAACTTTCTGCATAGCAAAAGAAATTAACAAAATAAAAAGACAGGATGCAGAATGGGAGAAAATATTTATAAATCATATATCTGATGAGTAGTTAATATCCAAAATATATAAGGTAGTCACACAGCTCAATAGCAAAAACAATAATCTGATTTATTGTTTAAATGTATCTTTATTGTTGAAAGTATTACACATGTCCCCTTTGTTTTCTGCCCATTGACCCCCTCCACCCCACACCCATCCCTCCTAAGCCTTCACCACATTATTGTCTGTGTTCAAGGGCTATGCATATATGCATATTGTTCCCTGGTTAATCTTTCCCACCCCGTACCCACTGCGATCTGATTTAAATGGGCAAAGAACATGAATAGACATTTTTCTAAGATATACAAATGACCAACAAGTACAGGAAAAGTTGTTCAACATCACTAATCATCAGGGACATGTAAATCAAAACCACAATGATAGATCACCTCACACCTATTAGAATAGCTGTTATCAAAAAGGCAAGAGAAAAGTGCTGGTGAAGACGTAAAGAAATGGGGTCCCTTATGCAATGTTGATGGGAATATAAATTTCCACTGTGGAAAACAGTATTGAGGTTTCTCAAGAAATTAAAATAGAACTACCATATGATCCAGCAATCCCACTTCTGGGTATTTATTCAAAGGAAATGAAAACAGAATTTCAAAGATATATCTGCACTCCCAAGTTTAATGCAGTATGATTCACAATAGTCAAAATATAGAAATGACTCAAGTTTCTATCAACAGATGAATGGATAAAGAAAATGTAGTATATATTTACAGGGGGATATTACTCAGCCATGAGAAAGAAGGAATAACATGAGTGGACCTTGAGGGCATTATGCAAAGTGAAAAAAAGTCAGACAGAGAAAGCCAGATACTGTATGATCTCACTTATATGTGGTACAATCTAAAAGTAGAATGGGTGTTTCCAGGGGCTCACAGTTGAGGGAAATGAGGAGAAGTTGGTCAAAGGGTACAAACTTTCAATTATAAGATGAATAAGTTCCCAGGACCTAAGATACAGCATGGTGAACATAACAGACAATACTGTACTGTGTACTCAAAAGTTGCCATGAGAGTAGAGCTTTAATAATCTCACCATAACAACAAAAACAAAATGGCAATTATGTGAGGTGATAGAAGTGTTAACTAACCCTATTTACCAAACATATCACAATTTATACATGTATCAAATCATCACATTGTATACTTTAAACTTACATGTTATAAATCAATCTATATATATAAAAGGCTAAGTGACAGACCATCTGAACAACCGACTGGCCAGTATATATGACACTCACTGGCAATTTAAAAATAAACAGTTGATGTATGCATGCATGATACATATAAAGCTCTTGCTGGTGCCAATCGCACACATGTGTTTCGATCTGTCATTGTCGATCGTGAATTTGATTGACACTTCTATTATAGAGAAAGGGTGAATAGCGATATTAAAATATTCCTTATAATTATTTTCCTTTCAATGTGCATGAATCCGTGCACCAGGCCACTAGTCCTATATAATAAAGAGATAATATGCAAATTGACCATCACTCCAACACACAAGATGGCTGCCCCCATGTGGCCAAAGATGGCCACCACAAGATGGCCTGCGGGGGAAGGCAGTTGGGAGGGACCAAGCCTGCAAGGGAGGGCAGTTGGGAGCAATCAGGCCTGCAGGAGAGGACAGTTGGAGGGGACCCAGGCCTGCAGGGGAGGGCAGTTGGGGGTACCTAGTCCTGAAAGGAAGGGCATTTGGGAGCAATCAGGCCTGTAGGACAGGACAGTTGGGGCAGGGGACCCAGGCCTGCAGGGGAGGACAGTTGGGGGGAACCCAGGCCTACAGGGGAGGGCAGTTGGGGGGAACCAGGCCTGCAGGGGAGGGCAGTTAGGGGTGACCAAGCCTGCAGGGGAGGGCAGTTGGGGGCAATCGGACCAGCAGGGGAGGGCAGTTAGGCATCAATCAGGCTGGCAGGGGAGTGGTTAGGGGGTGATCAGGCTGGCAGGCAGAAGCGGTTAGGGGCAATCAGGTAGGCAGGCAGGTGAGAGGTTGGGAGCTAGCAGTCCCGGATTGTGAGAGGGATGTCCGACTGCCCATTTAGGCCTGATCCCGGTTGGAGGTCCCAGATTGGAGAGGGTGCAGGCTGGGCTGAGGGACAACCCCCTCCCCAGCACAAATTTCATGCACCGGGCCTCTAGTTATATAATAATAAACCAAGGAAAAATAAAAATAGGAAAGGTTCCATCACTAAATAGAGGCAGCTGTCTTGGGTTTGACTGTATTGATTAACCATTAAAGTTTATTCTAGATGTGATAAAAATTTAAATATATTATTCTTTAAAACAAACCACAAAAAATATAGTATCAGGACTGTCACATGTTACAAATGACCCCAAAGTCATTTGCCTGAAATTTTTTTCTGAGATCTACACCCAGTTCCAAGCTCTGGACCAGTGACTCTATTAGCATATGCTAGAAAAAGTACCCAGCATTTTATGTCAACTGTAATTTATATATATATATATATATATATTTAAATCTAATTAATCCTTTGCTCTCTCAGTTCATTAAAGACCAGCCATGCTGAGATTCATCTTGATTGCACTCTTTCTCAAAAATTATATTACTTTTGTCATTAAATCCTGTCAATTTTGTCTCTGCAAAATCTATCAATTTCTCCTCTTTTCCACTTCCACAGCCATAGTGGACACTTGTCTCTATAGGTTTTGTTTTAGTTTGTTAATATTTGTTCCCTCACAAAATTGTCATTCCTAGCTTTGTTTTAATCTTGACATCACCCCCTATCATTATATCATTACTTTGCACTTATGGGAAGTTTAAATATTTTAATTAAATACAACTTCAAGATTAATGTATAGATTGTTTAATTGAATTATTGCTACCTAGATTATAAATTAACATAATTAGAATATAAAAAGAGTTAAAAATTTTTTATAAAAAACAGACTTCTGCGCACATTGATATTATGTCTTACTTTGAGCCTCAACTCAAAATAAAAACAGTAAAAAATAAGAGTAGAATGAAGAATAAGATGACATTTATTATCCAAAGGAGCAGTTAATCATTTTAGGCACTGTACTGACTTTAAGTGTATTTTCTCATATGGTCCTTATAAAAACTCAGTGAGTAGGTGATCAATTAAGTACACATTTTAACTATACTTTTTCTTCTACACATGAAGCGACACACTGGTGCCTATTTGCTGATTTGAAACATCAAAACTTGTCTTGAAAATTTGCCATTTCTGGTGTCTCAAACGCCTCTAATCACAAACACCTCTAATGCTTCCTATAATTATTCTAGCTAAGCAGTGGTTCTCAACCTCTGACCCTTTAAATACAGTTCCTCATGTTGTGACCCAACCATAAAATTATTTTTGTTGCTACTTCATAACTGTAATGTTGCTACTGTTATGAATTGTAATGTAAATATCTGATATGCAGGATGGTCTTAGGCGACCCTTGTGAAAGGGTTGTTCAACCGCCAAAGAGGTCACAACCCACAGGTTGAGAGCCGCTGACTAGGGCCTTATCTCTCTCTTTTTTTTAATGGAATTCTTTATTATTTAAAGTATTACATATGTCTCCTTTTTTCCCTATTGATCTCTCCCGGGCCGTTCCCACCCCACCCCCCACCCCCAGCACATACCCTCACCCCCCTACTGTCTGTGTCCATGGGTTATGCATGCACACACCCCCGACTCCACCCCTGCCTTATCTCTTTATATCCTACTAGAGGCCCCGTGCACAAAAATTTGTGCACTCAGGGGAAGGGGGGTCCCTCAGCCCAGCCTGTGCCCTCTCGCAGTCTGGGACCCCTCGGGAGATAACGACCTGCTGGCTTAGGCCTGCTCCCAGGTGGCAGAGGGCAGGCCCAATCCCTAGGTACAGCTCCTGGTCAGGCTCAGAGCAGGGCTGATTGGGGAGTTGGGGCGCTGCCCCTGTCATGCACAGAGCAGGGCGGATTGGGAGGTTGCGATGCCACTCTCAGTCATGCTCAGGGTAGGGCCGATTGGGGGGTTGGGGCACTGCCCCCTGTCACACTCAAGGCAGGGTCGATGGACAGGTTGCGGCGCCACCCCCTGTCATGCACAGAGCAGGGCCCATCAGGGGGGTTGGGGCTCCGTACCCTGTCACACACAGAGCAGGGTCGATCAGGGGGTTGGGGAGCTCCCCTCTGTCATGCACAGAGCAGGGCCCATCAGGGGGTTGGGGAGCTTCCCCCTGTCACACACAGAGCAGGGCGGATCAGGGGGTTGGGGTGCCACACCCTGTCACACTCAGGGCAGGGCCGATGGGGAGGTTATGGCTCTACCCCGTCACACATAGAGCAGGACCCGTGGGGGGGTGGTTGGGGCGCTGCACCCTGTCGCACACAGAGCCGCAGGGCAATCAGGGGGTTGGGAAGCTCCACCCTATCAGGCACAGAGCAGGGCTGATCAGGGGGTTGGGGCGCCTTCCCCTGTCAAGAACAGAGCAGGGTGGATAGGGAGGTTGTGGCCCCGCCCCCTGTCACACACAGAGCCTCAGGACGATCAGGGGGTTTGGGCACTGCCCCCTGTCATGCTGATCCTGGTGCTGGGAGGCATATTACCCTTTTACTATATAGAGGCCTGGTGCACGGGTGGGGGCTGGCTGGTTTGCCCTGAAGGGTGTCCTGGATCAGGGTGGGGGATCCCACTGGGGTGCCTGGCCAGTCTGGGTGAGGGGTTGAGGGCTGTTTTCAGGCTGGCGGGTGACTGAAGCTCCCAACCGCTCCTTTTTTCTTTTTGTTTTGTTTTTTTTTATTCTGGGCCAGCTTTAGCTCTGAGGCTCCAGCTCTTAGGCCTCCGCTGCTGAAAGCAGGTTTCTTTCCTTTGTTTACCTTCTGTATTTGAAACATTGTTGCGATCCTGCTGGCTGAAGCCCAGCGACTAAAGCAGGTTTCTGGGGTTTTGTTTAGCTTCTATATTTGTAACATAGTTGCTTAGAGTTGCAGCTCAGAGGCCGGCAGCGGCAGGCGGGGAATGTTGGAGTCCTCCGTCACTGAAGCAAGCAAGCCTCATGTTAGTTTCAAGCTTCCTGGCTGCTGGCCGCCATCTTGGCTGGCAGTTAATTTGCATATCGCCCTGATTAGCCAATGGGAAGGGTAGCGGTCATATGCTAATTACCATGTTTCTCTTTTATTAGATAGGATTGGCCTTAGTGTTACAAAGTTCCTGTCAAAGGCAAGCTGGTTTTCTCGGTGTCTTCATTTCATTGTTCTTACACCCTACCCTTCCTTCTATACCTGGCAGTAGTGTTAAAAAAATATGGGGGGCATGGTGCCAGGCAAATGGTATAACTTATACTCTGAGAGTTTTATATTACTAAGTGGAGAGTTTTTGTCACTATAGAAAATTTGCTACTGCCACCAGTTCCTCTCTACCTCCATAAGGGTGATGAATCTGCACAGATCGATCTGTAGCTGCAGCAGACCCAGGACAGATTTTTTTCTTTTTATTTTCCTATTTGCTTCTTAAATGATTTTTACTTTCTTTTCTTTTTGAATATGCTAAATTCATTTGAAGAGAAAAAGTCAACTAGGATTTACTGACATTTCTTTATGGTCTCAAATGAATCACATCTATTCATGTTCTATGAACATCTTCAAACTGTCACTACATTTCATTAGGTGACAATACTTAACATTGACTCAGAAGCACAATTGTATTGGAAAAGCAAATGGGGTGGAAAGGGAATAAAATACTGACTATGGTTGACTGCTAGTCTTCCTTCTTAATGTTCTTCAAGTCAACCTTGAGTAGGTTATTCGGGATCCTAGCAAGAGGCTATACACTGCACTTAATTTTCCATTAATTGTTTCTCACACTTTCCCCTCCAAGAACACTGAACAACTTAAAGTTTTTCTAATGTGCCAAACTACTTCACATCTTGGTATCTCTGCACATACTTCTTCATTTTTTTAGGATTTTTTCTCATCCCCTTATATATCTAACAAAGGCAAGTATATTTCAGAACCTACTTCAGGTGACTTCCCTGTTAATCTACTCCATCCTGGAAAATTAATCAACTTTGCAGTGGTCAACTTGTATCTATAGTACTACTGCTACATCATACTGGTTATAACTATCATTTTATGTACTTAAATTTCTATTTCTTTTTGAGAGGAGAGTCTATAACTCACATAATTTCCTAGTACTTAGTAGTTTCAAGATTTATGAAAACATAGCTGTTGAATATTAACTAAAAGTCTCAAATTGTATCAATTTTAGGTTACAGATTTTTCTTTCCCTGTGTAGCATAATGTAACCTTTTTCAGTGCAGAGAGTCTGTTTCCTCCCCTCTCCTACCTACAGTCAGAGAAATAAAGTATATGCAATGTCCAAGAAGACTGGTGATGGGTAATTACTCTTGTCAGGTGCTTTCGACTAGCATCAAAATCGGGCCCTTTATCGCACATATTCATACAAATGACAGCTCCAGTCAAACCTATCTATCTCCCTAAATAGATGAAACCATTTCCCACCCTTCAAACATTTATTTCTCTCCTCTAAGGTTATGTCAAAAATCATCATGATTAATAGTCTATATGTCCACTCTACTCAATGGCACTTCTGAAGAATTTGTTATCCTTCTTTTAGAATTATATAGGAAATAAAATCCCTCCAAAGCAACTGCATAGATCCAAAGAAATCTTAGATAAAAACATATCTGTTATTAGCAGATATATCTAATAAATAATTTATATTATTTATATATGATATGTGCATATACATATATGCTATATACATACTATATATACATATATCCTATATATATACCATATATATTTATTTTTTTACTATATATATAGTACATGTATATCTGTGTATTTCCAGTCAGGAGAGAGAAAGCACAACAGTTATTTGAACAGAGACCATATAATCGTCCTTTAATAAAAAGAACTGTTAACTAGGTATAAAATTGTTAACTAGGTAACTGAAAGAACAAAAAGAAAATTCTAAGGTATCATAGAAGTGGACACTTCTAGAAATAGTTACCACCTATAGGGCTGGGGGAACAAAGAAAAGAAGTTGGAATTGTGAAAACATAGCTACTTAGTAGAAGCAGAGAGCACAGAGGATTCGGACAGCTCATCTGATGTTGGTATCTCTAATGGTGATACGATGAGGCTGGTTCTATGTGAATACTGGAAAACTGCAAACTGCTTTGACTGCGCCTATAGCAAGGAACTATGTGGATACTTGAGTAAAGAGTTGTTGCATTGAAGGGGAGAGGGGAAGCAAATGGATGTATGTCCCTTCTCTCTGATCCAGCTTTGCAATCTCTTTCTCTCTAGTCCCCCTATAGGCAGAGCCCATCCAGGAGCAGCTGGCAAAGCAGAAATGTGCTTGCAGAGTCCCCATCCTGGGTAACAGAGATCATGGAAGGGCGCGTTTGGAGCTGAGAGACGGTAACTTGGTAACGGGTGTGCTTCCCTTCTCAGGAAGGCAGTGACATTCCACAGACTATTTTGGTAAAACAGCTTTGTGTGCCAAAAAGTTTCAATAGATTTAATAGTAATATAGGATCTCTTTTTCCATATTTGACCTAGAGTGTTCTTCCTCAAAAGGAAATATTAGCTTTGGAAAATTATATATGTAGAAGAAGAATATTTTCAACAAGCCATATTTAAAGTAAAGGATGTCATTTCCTTACAGATTTCCATTTCATTTTCTTTCTTCCTTCTCTTCCCTTTCTTTCTTTTTTAAATATTTTTATTGATTTCAGAGAAGAAGGAGAGAGAGAGAGAGAGAGAGAGAGAGAGAGAGAGAGAGAGAGAGAGAGAGAGAGAAACATCAATGATGAGAAAAAATCACTGATTGGCTGCCTCCTGCATGACCCTCACTGGGGATTAAGTTCACAATCCAGACATGTGCCCTGACCGGAATTGAACCGTGACTTCCCAGTTCATAGGTCAACACTCAACCACTGAGCCATGCCAGCCAGGCCAGGCCCCTTCCCTTTCTTTTCTTTTCTTTTTTTTTTTCTAATTCATTACAGGAAGGGAGGCTGCTTGCTACATAACCCAGATATAAATGTAACATAACCCAGGTATAAATGTTATCAGGTCAGCAGGACTCTGCAAAAAATATCAGTGAAAAGCAAGTTGATGAGGGATATACCTGGTAGGTGAGAGATGGATGTTATGTTAAATGTGAGTTTTGGTGAAAAGTAACATTTTTACTATGAAATGCATTTCTGAAATTCTGTATAGTCTTTGTAAGATTTGGCATAATCAAGCAAGTTTCTCAAGAACCATGTAGGGTATTTAGGTAAGGGAATATAAAAGAATTTTCTTTTTGAAATGGGAAGACTGACATTATGTCTATTGATTAAGCATTACTTCCTGCTGTGAGGATAGGTGTTTTTCTAAGAGAAATAAATGAAAATTAACATTTATCTTTATATTATGAATAAACAACTATTTATTGGGAGAGGGAAAGATGTTCCCTCATGTCCTCCTAATCAGTTTCACACAGGAATGTTCCCAGGATACAGAAGAAATGCTCTTTAGAAAGGAAATTTAAATAAGGCTAAAAATCTGCCATGTTGTAGCTACTGTGATTTCTCAAATCAGCAACCATGCACAGAAGAGAGTGCTAAATGTGAGCCCTTCTCTCTTCCCATCCTCATCCATTTCTCTCTACTATTTAGAAGCTGACAGATAGTAAATATCTACAGAACAGAGCAAGAGCAAATGATAGATTGACTAGAGATGAGTTTCATTTGCTGGGGAAGATTTAGAAAATGTTCCATAATTCTATGTAATGCTATAGCAGCAGGCGAATCTAAAAAAAAAAAATAAATAAACACAAAACAAAACAAAAAAAAAACTTGTGGGTTTTTTAAATTCCAGACATTATTTCATTTTATTTTAGCAGATTACCACTCCTCTAAAGATGACCCTCAAAATTCTTAAATAATCATTCTTCCACTTCCTGTGACTCCTTATCAGTCTTGCTAAATTTTATAACGATTACTCTTCAATATCCCACTAAAAGTATTGCCAATTTTGTAGGTCTACAAATCAACAAGAGACAGACACACATACCCAATACCATTATGGAAAAATATTTAAATGGGCATAGGAAGGGATATGTAAATATCCAATAAATATATGAAAAGTTATTCCACCTTATTAGTCATCAGAGAAATGCAAATGAAAACCACAGAAAAATATCACTAGATAACCAATAGAAAGACACATTTTTAAAAAGACTGACATTATAAAATATTATGAAGATATAGGTCAAGTAGGACTTCCATAAACTCTTGGTAAGAGTTTGGTAAATGGACTCAACTTTGTAACACTGATTGCCAGTGTCTACGTAAGTGGATCCCAGGCATATCTAATTATATTTCTAATTGAAATATATGACAAGAAATCTGTCTGCAAGAGTGTTAATAGTAGCTTCATTCATAACAAACAAAAACCAGAAACAACTTAAATGTCCTGCCTCAGTAGATTGCATAAATAATTAAGATAGAATCAAATAATAGCATACTGTACCGAAATAAAATTAATAATATACTGCTACACATAGCAAAATACCTGAATCTCACAACATAATGTTGTAGGGAAAGACACACCCAAAAGAATACATGCACTATTATTACATTTATATAAAATCGAAAAAGGTATAACTATCCCTTGAGGTTAAAAGCTAAGATAGTGGTTATCCTTGATCAGGAAGTGGTGGTGGTGATCAGAAGGGGCAATAAAAGGAGCTTTCCAGAGTGCTGTTCATCTCCATTTCTTTTTTTAAATTTTGTTTTATTGCTTAAAGTATTACAAAGGGTATTACATATGTCTCCTTTTTCCCTCCCTTGACCTTCCCCCAGCCTCCCCCACCCCCCAGTGTCTTGTGTCCATTGGTTATGCTTATATGCATGCAGCATACAAGTCCTTCAGTTGATCTCTTACCGCCCCCCTCCCAAACCCTCCCCGTTTCTTGTTCTGGGTAGTGTGGTTATATGGGTGTGTTCACTTTGTAAAACTCATTGAGTTAAACACTTGTATTTTAAAGCTCTCTATGTATGCTATATTTCAATTAAAATATATATTAAATTCCCATCAATATACAAAGGTCCCAGTTTCTCCACATCCTTGCCATCACTCATCTTTTTTTTTATATAATAGCCATCCTAACAGGCATGATGTGGTATCTCATTGTGATTATGACTTGCATTTCCCTGATGATTAGTGATGCTGAGTACCTTTTCATAGCCTATTGGTCACTTGTACGTCTTCTTTGGAGAAATGTCTTACCACTAATTTTGTAATCAGATTATTTGGAGGGTTTTCTTGGGGCTGTAGGAGATCCTTTTATATTTTGGATATTAGATCTTCATTAGATTTTTGTTTTTCAAATGTTTTTTCTAATTTCATAGTTTGCCTTTTCATTCTGTTGGTTGCTTCCTCTGATGTGCAAAAGCTTTTTAGTTTGATGTAGATGGTTCAGTAACTATGGTAAACAGAATGGAGGTTCCCCCCAAATTAAAAGTAGAACTACCATATGATCCAGCACGATTCCACTTTGGGTATTTATCTGAAGAAATCCAAAACACTAACTCAAAAAGATACATGTATCCTTATCTTCATTGCAGCATTATTTACAATAGGCTAGATATAGAAACAAACTATATGCCCATCAATAGAAAACTGGATACAAAGATGTGAAAAAAAATACACACACACACACACACACACAATGAAATACTACTTGGCCAAAAAAAGAATAAAATCTTACCATTTGCAACAACATGGATGACCCTAGATGGTATTATGCTAAGTGAAATAAGCCCAACAGAGAGAGACAAATACCATATGATTTCACTTATATGTGGAACCTAAAGAACAAAATGAATGAACAAAAAAAAATAGAAGCAAACTCATAGATACAAAGTAGAAATTCATGGTTGCCAAATGGGAAGGCGGTAGGGAGCTGTGTGAAAGAGGTGAAGGGATTAAGAAGTACATATTAGTAGTTACAAAATAGTCACAGGGATGTAAAGTACAGCATAGGGAATATAGTCATTTTAACAAATTTAAGTTTTCAATGAGTACACCCAGAATAAATCATCTGGAGACAGTATAATTCTAGATTCGCAATTTGGGTATTTTGGTCCATCTTCATCAATTATTAATCTCTTAACTTTCTTTATTTCTGAAAAAATCTATAATTGTTTTAGAGAAATATCCTATGAAGTAGATTTCATGATCATTTAGAAAATGCATTGATTAAAATGTCTTTCTTTTAGGAATTTGTTTTTCCTGATGTTGAAAGCAGAATAAAACTTTTCCATTTGCATCCAAACATTTTTCAGCCATGCACTACATTTAAATAGAAAATAAACATAAAGCCAATAAAGGAGTTCATTATTCAATACTAACTTTAACACTGACTCATTTAAAAATTAAGTAAATTAATGGGCAAAACACTTGATTCTTGGCAAATTGCAGCCTCCCTGTCAATTAAGGACAAATGTTCCAAATAAATATCTTGTAGAGATGGCAACACAACTTTCATAATAATATAAACAAGAATGTATTTTTAAAAGAGAAGGAATTTTCTTCATAGCATCAAATATACAGTAGATATGCTATATCATTGATATTAAGATACTTCGCTGACATACACAAAAAGGAATAAAAAACATGGAATGTAATATTAAAGCTTAGTTTTCTGGTATTTTTAAGGTAATTTATTTGAAATCTCCATACCAGTTTCTAAGATTATAATATACAATGCTCAATGTAAATATATTTAAGTACCTTTTTAAACACCATTTCCTCAAAGAAATCAAGTACTTTTAATTACTTTGCATTATACCATTAATCAGACTTATTTGATGATAACTTTTCTCTTTTTTTTCTTTATTGATTAAGGTATTGCATATGTATCCTTATCCCCTCATTACCCCCACCCCCCATTCATGCCCTCACCCCCCTGTTGTCTGTGTCCATTGGTTAGGCTTATATGCATGCATACAAGTCCTTTGGCTGATCTCTCCCCCTTACCCCCACCCTCCCCTACCTTCCCTCTGAGGTTTGACGGTCTGATCAATGATTCTCTGTCTCTAGAGCTGTTTTTGTTCATCAGTATAATTTTTAAATGCTCTCTCCATTGCCAAATCTAAGATTCCATGAGAGAAGAGACTGTCTCTCATTTTGTTCATGGCAATGTCCCTAGTGACTGGGACATTATAAGTCCTCAATAAGAAATTTGTTGGATGAATGAATAAGTCCCTGTACATTCTATTCATTACAATTTTGACATTCGTCATAATTCTTTGTTTTTATTTACTCAATTGCTTACACTCAAATATATCCTATCTAATAAAAGAGAAACATGGTAATTAGCGTACAACCTCTACCCGTCCCATTGGCTAATCAGTGAGATATGCAAATTAACTGCCAGCCAAGATGGCGGCTGGCAGCTAGGCAGCTTGAAACTAACATGAGACTTGCTTGCTTCAGTGACGGAGGAAACCAATGTTCCCCGCCTGCCTTGCCGGCCTCTGAGCCTGCAGTTTGAAACATTGTAACAAATATAGAAGCTAAACAAAACCCCAGAAACCAGCTTTCAGGGAGCTGGGATCTCAGAGCTAGAGTTGATACAGAGTTTCGATTGTAGAACCGAAACAAACCAGATACCAGCTTTCAGCAGCAGAGGCCTCAGAGCTGGAGCCAGAGCTAAAGCTGGCCCAGAATTAAAAAAAAAAAAAGGAAAAAAGGAGCAGTTGGGAGCTTCAGTCACCAGTCAGCCTGAAAACAGCCCTCAGCCCCTCACCCAGACAAGGCCAGGCACCCAAGTGGGGACCCCCACCCTGAAGGGTGTGTGACCAGCTGCAAACAGCCATCATCCCCTCACCCAGGCTGGCCAGGCACTCCAGGGGGGACCCCCACCCTGATCCAGGACACCCTTCAGGGCAAACCAGCCAGCGCCACCCATGTACCAGGCCTCTATCCTATATAGCAAAAGGGTAATATGCCTTCCAGCACCGGGATCAGCAGAGCCGCGAGGCCTCCCAGCACCGGGATCAGCGTGACAGGGGGCAGCGCCCAAACCCCCTGATCGCCCTGTGGCTCTGTGTGTGACAGGGGGCAGGGCCACAACCTCCCTATCTGCCCTGCTCTGTTCGTGACAGGGGAAGGCGCTCCAACCTCCTGATCAGCCCTGCTCTGTGCCTGATACGGGGGAGCTCCCCAATCACCTGATTGCCCTGCGGCTCTGTGTGTGACAGGGTGCGGCGCCCCAACCCCCTGATCGGCCCTGCTCTGTGTGTGACAGGGTGCGGCGCCCCAAGCCCCCCCCCCACACGGGCCCTGCTCTGTATGTGACAGGGTAGAGCCATAACCTCCCCATCGGCCTTGCCCTGAGTGTGAGAGTGGTGGCACCCCAAGCCCCTGATCGGCCCTGCTCTGTGGATGATAGAGGGCGGCACCCCAACCCCCCCCCCCATGGGCCCTGCTCTGTGTGTGATGGGGTAGAGCCATAACCTCCCCATCGGCCCTGCCCTGAGTGTGACAGTGGCGGCGCCCCAAACCCCTGATCGGCCCTGCTCTGTGGGTGACAGGGAGCGGTGCCCCAACTCCCCTATCGGCCCTACTCTGTGAGTGACAGGGGGGAGCTCCCCAACCCCCTGATGGGCCCTGCTCTGTGCATGACAGGGGAGAACTCCCCAACACCCTGATGGGCCCTGCTCTGTGCATGACAGGGGAGAGCTCCCCAACCCCCTGATGAGCCCTGCTCTGTGCGTGACAGGGGGGAGCTGCCCAACCCCCCTGATGGGCCCTGTTCTGTGCATGATAGGGGGCAGCGTCCCAACCCCCTGATGGGCCCTGCTCTTTGCGTGACGGGGTGGCGCCGCAACCTCCCCATCGACCCTGCCTTGAGTGTGACAGGGGGTGGTTCCCCAACCCCCCAATCGGCCCTACCCTGAGCATGACTGAGGGTGGCATCACAACCTCCCAATCCTCCCTGCTCTGTGCATGACAGAGGGCGGCGCCCCAACTCCCCAATCGGCCCTGCTCTGAGCCCATCCAGGGGCTGCACCTAGGGATTGGGCCTGCCCTCTGCCACCCGGGAGCAGGCCTAAGCCAGCAGGTCGTTATCTCCCGAGGGGTCCCAGATTGCAAGAGGGCACAGGCCAGGCTGAGGGACCCCCCCTTCCCCCCGAGTGCACAAATTTTTGTGCACCGGGCCTCTAGTTAATTTATATGTATTTACAGAATTGGGGCTTCTGATTTACATTAAAATTCTACCAATCACAAAAGGTTAACCTGCAGCAAAGCAGAATATGCCAAAAAAATATTATACGCCAAATATCTCCCTTTCTGGTGCCTTATATTTCATCATTTAAGTATTTATTTCTGTTTTTCTGCACTGCTTTCCCAAATTGTCTTATTTTAGAATGCAGATTCTCTAGGGAGGGGATGATGTTCAGAATATAGAATACACTAGCACAAAATAGTTTTGCCATTTCAGTTTTCAATTGGTTTTCCCTGGCAAAAACTCTAGACTGAAATGATCTTGGAGCATTTCTGTAGTCTCTTCATTGGCACAATAAAAATATATATAGGAAACAGAGGATGAAAGACAAATATATTGAGGAAAGGGTCATCAAAGGTTTTAGGCACTTCCTATTTGATTGATGATTTTATTTAGAAACATTTTCAAATATTTGATCATGTCTTATATATCCTGGAGGTGATTGATTGAAGTGGTTAGTAGCTGAACCCTTCTGATCCATATTTTGGTAAAAATTTTATTGACATAATATAAATACAGAAAAGTGCTCAACTCATAAATATACAGCTTGCTGCATTTTTGCAGTTACCATACTCATATAGCCAGCACCCAAACACTCCCAGCCCCACAAGAACTCTCCTCATATGCCCCCTTCCAGTCATTGAGTTTTGACATCAAATATTATTTTTGACATTTTTAGCTAACAACTCTCCACAGGATGTGTGGGCACTTATAACCTATTTTTCCTCAGTTTTTGAGCTTCCGCCAAAATTCTGAGAAACTATACACAATCCCCATTGACATCCTCTGATATATTTGTACGATTAAAAGACCAATCCTCTTGGAATAATTTTGAGATCCACCCAAAGGAGAAATAACTCTAATTTATACATTTAATTTCTGATGTCTTTTCTCACATATCGTATCAGGGAACTGATTCTATTTATTATTCTTACATGTTGCCTTTAAAACTGGGGAGATTAGCACTGAAATTTAAAAATAATTATTGTCAGAGACAGGTTCTAGTTGATTCTTTACTTTTACTGAGTTAAAGAGAGGAGACATCCAAATTCTCAAAGAACTGCAGGCTTAAAGGATCAGATCTGCAAGAGACCTTATTGACCATTCCATCCAGTCAACCCAATTTACAGATGAGAAAGTGGAGGGCCAGAAAAGCAGTGTTTCACCACAATATTAGTTAAGGCAGACCTGTCCAAGGACCTAATTCCCCCCTATCCAGTACATAGTTCCTTCCAAACTACAGTGAAAGGATGTTTCTACGGAGCGAGATGGCCTGGCTTTAAGCTCTGGATCCACCATTGACTAGCTAGGTAAGCTTAGGTATATTGCTCGTGTCTCTAAGCCCTACTTTACTCATCTTCACAATGAGTCATTGTGTGTACTTGGCCCATAGCCAACACTCAGAAAAATGATTGATAGTTATTGCTAATAGAAGGAAAGAAACCCAGATATGACTACAGAGCATACATTCTCAAGTATGGGGCATTAGATGTTTTACAAAACTCTTAGGAATGTCATTGTGAGGGTGGAACTCATTATCTGGCAACCTTCTGAAACATTCTGTAGTTTCCCCTAATAACCAAAACAAGAAGTTTGATAGAAGGAAAAAAAATGAGACCAAAAATGTGTTTCAGAGACACTACTCCTAACCAAGAGTTAGATATTTAGCTATGGCTGCCAAGAGACCTCAGAATAGTACTTTGGGAGGTACAGTAAAAATCAGTGATAAATGGATTGATTAGAGTATGGATGATCACCAGAAAGAAAGACTACCTCTCACCTGCTATCTCATACATACACATTTGGGACACTTTTCTCCCTTGGTTTGGGCAGTGTAGCCTAAGTAGAATTGACTTTACTGGCAGACACATTCATCATTAAATCATTTTATTCCTGCAGTCAATTCTTTTGCAAAAGTTCCATTGTTAAATCATATCTCCAGCATTTCATAGTTTCCTTTGTATTTATCCACTAAAATTAATCTTAATTTACTCTCATTACTTCAAACTATCAACATCATTTTAGACACTGGTTTAATATCCAGTGTTAACTACTCACCCCAGATTTTTTATATCTGAGAGTTAGTCCTCATATCTTTTGTCTCCCTCTGGGATTTTTATATTTAACAAATTAGAAGAGAATGTAGGAATGCTGTGGAATGCCTACATCTGCTCCTATCACACAAATATTTATAAAGTCCATTTTTCAATGTACCTTGGATATAGCCATTCAAAACACTTGCAAATCTCCTTATGTGTACAGTTATCCAGTTCATACATTATGCTCTTTTCATCAAGACAAAGTGATAAAAATCCTAGTCTTTCCAGAAATAACCAAAAAGCTAACCCTCCATGAATTTCCCCAAATACATGCACAGTTGTTAAAATACCAACTATTTGATAATAGCCAATCACTGTAAGCTACTTCAGGTCAGGTGCCTTTTTCTAAAGCTCCTTTAGTCTCAATTTTTGTTTTGCCAACTT
This sequence comes from Myotis daubentonii, assembly GCF_963259705.1. NCBI lineage: Eukaryota > Metazoa > Chordata > Mammalia > Chiroptera > Vespertilionidae > Myotis > Myotis daubentonii. The sequence goes on along the minus strand of NC_081861.1, from coordinate 125,921,835 downwards.
AGAAAAACAGAAATTTTTTTGAAGTATACTAAACTCTTTCAGGTTTCATTTTTATTGACATCCAAACACATGATCCTTGAAATAAGCAAAGGACTGAAAGTATTGCTGGTAAGTTCACATACTGGAAAAAATTTTACACTCCATCCCATCCAGCAGTCCAACAGAACATTAGATTATTCCATGGAGTACACATCAGGTAAACAGCATAAGATCCTATTACACAGTTCTCAAAGGAAGTATTTAAATGCTTCAACATCATTCTGATTCAGTAAATAAATAAGAATCCTAGTAACGTGAGGAATTTTCTGCTCACATGGAGGTTTGCTTGTTCAACAATCTCTCTGGGAGTTTCAAGACACCCATCTGCAGCTGTTCTACATTTTACTGGGCTTTATGAAACACATGCTTCACAAAGAAAAAAACAAATCTGCTCATTCAGGTGCAGAATAATACTGCAGCATACTTCAGGAAGGGAAGAGAAAGTGATCACCTGAAATGAATGTGGTTTTATGGGAAGCAGTATAAGAATTGTATAACAACCCATCACCTGTCATTACTAAAAGCCTCAATTTATATAAGTAATGCAACTTAATAATGGTATACTGATGAATTTGTACAGACTTCAGAAGTTTTATCTGAAACCAAAAGGAATTTTCTGTGATTACTATTTTTTTTATGTGTGCCCGTTGTCTCTTTAGTTCAGCGGTTCTCAACCTGTGGGTCGCGACCCCTTTGGCGGTCGAACGACCCTTTCACAGGGGTCGCCTAAGACCATCCTGCATATCAGATATTTACATTACGATTCATAACAGTAGCAACATTACAGTTATGAAGCAGCAACGAAAATAATTTTATGGTTGGGCCACATGAGGAACTGTATTTAAAGGGCCAGAAGGTTGAGAACCACTGCTTAGTCTCTCAACTATAATGTATTCTACAATGCTAATGCTGGAACTCTGAAAACTATATTTTCCAAACCACTTTTCAACTAATAGAAGACAGTAGAGAGAGATGGGAAAGCAAGGGCAAAGACTGTGTTTTTGTTTCCCGCCTCAACATTAGCAGTTTCTTTCAGTTTAATTTCCTTTTGGAATTGCTAGAGCCAGCTTCATTGTGCCTGCTCAAAGGTACCAGAAGTAGCCAGCTGTTCCTAACCCCTCAGAGATCTGAACTCCAGCTATGTAGAGTCACTCCTCCGAGATCCTATTTTACCAGAAATAGCTGGATGGTAAAGTCTGAGTACCAGTTCAGCCAGTTCCCCTGTCTAGCTTCTAGTTTCTGTTTACCCCAATCTCTTCCCTTTCATATTCTCAGGCTTAGAGAGGATAGTTGTGTCTGTGGTTATTATCTCTATGTTAACTATTTTCTTTTTACCCTTTCAACCCACTAACACCTGTATACCCAATTCCCTATATTAAATTCCTTCTGTTGAATACCTCGTCTGGTTTATGTATCTAAATGGATCATAACTGATACATTACAAAATGAAAATTTTCCAGAATTCCCTCTAATAAAAAGTCACTTTTGTGCACACTTGTCTGGTGGCCAAGTTCCTGAAATGATTATTTGAACCCTAAAAATGAAAACAGGCATACTTATTCAATAACTATAAATATTTACTGCAGGGAAATAAAATTTTGTTATATAATACTCTGTAATAAAGTTTGTTCTTGCTGATTGTGTAAATATTTTTCCAGTTAACAATAAGTAATAAGCCCCATACTGACTATGGATTTATACAAGCAATTAAGATAAGACTGATAGAGACTGTTATTTGTTACCTACCTATATGGTAGCTGAGTACTTGCAACATGTTTCTTTAGTTTAACATTATAGAAGTCTATGAGGTAAATATTATCTCCATTTTTCAGAAGAGAAATACAGGCTGAAGAAGATAAATTATTGCCTAAGGTTACCTAGCTGGTATGGAACAGAGAGGGAACTTCAATCCAAATGCCTTTTACCATTTGTACCATATGACCTTCTTGATTAGAAGCCATGATCTCTGGCTTCAATAATTTTATAAGCAAATCACACTGTCATAAAAAGTACTTAGTATTTACAAAATTCGATATACGTATACATATAATTATCAATAGTTGTGGAGAGCAAAGACTTGATCATTTAGTTTGTTGCCACCGTATATTATATATTCTCAAATCTAGTTTTATTAGGTAAAATCAAAAGATGAAAGAGTTAGTTAGAAAGAAATAATTTAATACATTCTTCTGCTATTAGACAAGTCTTCACCTAATGCCCATGATAAAGTTATTTAAACAGAAAAAGAAACAATTAGTATGGGAGAAGGAAGATAAAGCACTGAATAATTTAACTGGATTTTGTTGAAGTAAGAAATAACAGATTAAACAATAAATGGGAAAATGGTACAGTTATCTAGGTAGAATAGAAATAATAGCTGATCAGGGACACAAACACTGGGATTTCAAATCCCATTTTGTCACTTACTCACTTGGTAGCATTTGACAAGTTATAAACTGCCTGCTTTTTACTTTTCCCAAAAGAACACAGAGGGAAGATAATATAATATCAATGTTATATATCATAGAATCATTGTGAGGAATAACTACTCAAATAAATTGTTATAAAGTACTTAAACAATATCAGATACTATATAACTCAGTTCAACATACAAAATTATTCAAATTTCCAGATTACTGTAATGTAAGCTTTAAAGTGATCCTTTGAGCCCTAGCCGGTTTGGCTCAGTGGCTAGAGAGTGTCACCCTGTGGACCAAAGGGTCCCAGGTTCGATTCTGGTCAAGGGCACATATCCTGGTTGCAGGCTCCTCCCCGGCCTGGGCCTTGGTCGGGGCACATGTAGGAGGCAACCAATCCATGCGTTTCTCTTACATCAATATTTCTCTTTGTCTTTCCCTCTCTCTAAAAATCAATGGAAAATCACCCTTGGGTGAGGATTAAAAAAATAATAAAAAAATAAAGTGATCCTTTGAAAACAGGACAATATCTACACTAATAAAAGAGAAACATGGTAATTGGCGTACGACCGCTACCCTTTTCATTGGCTAATCAGGGCAATATGCAAATTAACTGTCAGCCAAGATGGTGGCTGGCAGCCAGGGAGCTTGAAACTAACATGAGGCTTGCTTGCCTCAGTGATGGAGGATCGTTGGAGGAAACCAACATTCCCCGCCTGCGGCTGCAGGCCTCTGAGCGGGCAGTTTAAGAAACATTGTAACAAATACCGCCGGGCTTCAGCCAGCAGATTCACAACATTGTAAGCAAAGGCCAGAAACCTACTTTCAGCCAGAGGCCTAAGAGCTGGAGCCAAGCATCAAGGTAAAGCTGGCCCAGAATAAAAAAGAAAAAAAGGAGCGGTTGGGAACTTCAGTCACTCCCAGCCTGAAAACAGCCCTCAGCCCCTCACCCAGACTGGCCAGGCACCCCAGTGGGGACCCCCACCCTGATCCAGGACACCCTTCAGGGCAAACCAGCCAGCCCCACCCATGCACCAGGCCTCTACCCTATATAGTAAAAGGGTAATATGCCTCCCGGCACCGGGATCAGCGTGACAGGGGGCAGCGCCCAAACCCCCTGATTGCAATGCGGCTCTGTGTGTGACAGGGGGCAGGGCCCCAACCCCCTGAGCAGCCCTGCTCTGTGCCTGATAGGGGGGAGCTCCCGAACCCCCCGCCACGGGCCCTGCTCTGTGTGTGACGGGGTAGAGCCATAACCTCCCCATCGGCCCTGCCCTGAGTGTGAGAGTAGCGGCGCCCCAACCCCCTGATCGGCCCTGCTCTGTGGTTGATAGAGGGCGGTGCCCCAACCCCCTGATGGGCCCTGCTCTGTGGTTGATAGAGGGCGGTGCCCCAACCCCCTGATGGGCCCTGCTCTGTGTGTGATGGGGGCAGTGCCCCAACCCCCTGATGGGCCCTGCTCTGTGCGTGACAGGGGTGGCGCCGCAACCTCCCCATCGACCCTGCCTTGAGTGTGACAGGGGATGGTGCCCCAACCCCCCACTGGCCCTACCCTGAGCGTGACTGAAGGTGGCATCGCAACCTCCCGATCCGCCCTGCTCTGTGCATGACAGGGGGTGGCACCCCAACTCCCTAATCGGCCCTGCTCTGAGCCCGACCAGGGGCTGCACCTAGGGATTGGGCCTGCCCTCTGCCACCCGGGAGCAGGCCTAAGCCAGCAGGTCGTTATCTCCCGAGGGGTCCCAGACTGCGAGAGGGCACAGGCCAGGCTGAGGGACCCCCCTCTCCCCTGAGTGCACAAATTTTTGTGCACTGGCCCTCTAGTATATATATATAATATATATAATTATGTAAGGAATTTCTTTCTATTTGCAAAATATATATATACTGACCATCTGACCATCAGGGGGCAGATACTCAATGCTGGAGCTGCAGAGCTGCAGTGACTTGGCAGAGTCAGTTCTCAGGTGACGCACCCCAAAACCAGAGAGGAGGGAGCCGGTTCTTCATGGAGCTGCACAGTTCCACCTTTGGCCATGGGTTATATTGTTGCTGGGGCACTGAATCTTGTTTACTGCACACTTGCATTTGCGTTCCACACGTTGTACAACAGCAACTTTGCTGAGTACCCTCTCGCACTCTGGGACCCCTTGGAGAATGTCAGAGAGCTGGTTTTGGTCTAATCCCCACAGGCCAGGCTGAGGGACCCCACCTGCCAGAGGGACCCCACTCACTCCTCAGATGCCTTTCAAGCCACAGCGCCACCCCAGGTGAGGCCAGCCAGGGAGGGACCATGGGAGGTTGGATCCAGGGCATTCCAGCCCGTCTTGCCTAGTCCTGCCCCACCAGCCACCTTCTAATTAATTTCCTTTCAATGTGCATGAATCTGTACACCAGGTCACTAGTTCTAATAGGAAAGTCCAGCTTAAATCAGTATAAACAAATAGGAATTGTGCAAACATTTAGTTGAACCAGTTCTTCAGAGGCCATTGAGCTAATCTTTATTGAATCAGACCCCCTAAATGTTAAGTTTTGTCCAACTCAGCCACATGTCTACAAAACAAGCCAAAGACTATATAAAGACACTAAGAATATAATGTCTGTGAAAGTTATATAGGTGAGCTCCCATATACTTCAGCAGGCACATAGCATGCTGGCAGGAATGAAATATTAAACTGGAAGGAATAAGTTAGTTGTAATGCAGGGAAGTCCTAGACAAGGAGTATTGGGGGACATCTGTAATAGTGTCAACAATAAGTAAATATAACAAAAAATAGTATCCCCAAAGTAATAGATAATTATAATCTGATCCATAATACAAGTAATGAACCATAATACAAATAAGTCTTAAATGAAATGTAAGCCTATAGCAAAGTATAAGACCCAACACTCAATACAACTCACTGGATACTAATATAATTTTAGACAGATACTGAAATCAAACAGTGGTATAATCTGCAAGAATAGGCTAATGGCATGAATTTATATATAATAATAGCATGTTTTGAGAAGTAGGGTTGCATCTGAGAACATTTATTTGAGATAAGTCAGGAAGATGTGGAATCAAGAATTCAGTCTCAAAAATAAAACTAGTTTTGTAAAGGAAGAAAATTAGGCCCTAATCAATAATCCAGAAGAGAACGCTTTATCTCTCCCTCGCTCTAGAAACTTGAGACTCAGTAGATAGGAAGATAAACCTCTAACCTCTTAAAGGAAGATCAAAGTGATTGGATTCCAAAAGTGGCACTATTGTATTGAGAATGCCTAGGGTCAGTTGCTTTCCAGTCACTTAAACCTCCCTGGATTTCTGAGGACATTATGAGCCTTCTCTTTGCCCCCCTATCAGTTATTTGCAGGAATTGACAAATGTTTTTCTCAGTCTGAACTGGAATTGTTCCAAGGTCAAGGAGATGAATCCAGCAGATTACTGGAAGATTAATTTGTTCAACTGAGGTGGAACATGCAATGAAAAGCAGATTGACACACAGGATTCTTTTGTATGTGAAGTATCTATAATAATAAAAGTGTAATACCCTAATTAGACCAGATGTCCTTCCAGGCGACCTTCCAGATGAAAGCTGGGGCTGCGAGGGAAGCCTGGGACCTGGGTGCCTGCTGGCAGTTGGAGGGAAGCCTGTGCCGGCAGCCAGGGGAAGGAAGGCCTACTCTTGCACGAATTTTGTGCATTGGGTCTCTAGTACATTTATAAAACTATTTAAATGTTCTATTGAACACTGACTTGGAAATACTGGAAAGAAGTATTTCCTTAAACTTTACCGATATTTTACAAAGAATTAACACAATTAACTTAGCACTTACCCAAGAGGAAAGAAATATGTACATGTGGGGAACAAATGCATAGAATTCATTAGCCAAAGAAGGATTGCTATCTGAAAATATTTAGCAAGCTCATGGAAAGTTTGAATAAAAGTATACTGTAGAGGACTCACTCTTAGCCACTAGAGAGGCTGTGACACAGGAACATAAAAGACGGTTGCCCCCTTAACAACACAGCGTTGAGACAGTGAGATCTTAACAAAATACTTTACATTTACTGTGTGCCATGCACTTTCTACATTTTTCACATTTAATTATTTCACATTTAATAAGTCCTCAAAACTGTCCTATGAGATGGGTACAATTTTGTCCCCATTTCAGAGGTAAACAAACTAAATCACAAAGAGTTTAAATAACTGGCCCAAGTTCCAACTCAGACAGCCTGATTCCAGAATCCATGTTAGTCAGCCTAGTCAAGAGCTGACTCCAGACTGACGATTCTAGTTATAAGGCAAGTTTTGAAAATACCTGACCCCATATTGATGATTATTGTTCTAGGGCAAGTTAAAACATATCCATGAAGACAACCTGGCAAAAACCATGATTTTGTCAATAATTACACTTAATTAGAGAGGCTTCCTCTTTGTAAACACAATGGAGCTTCGGAATAATGCTGATATTTGAGACCACAACTGGCATTTGAATAACAAGCATGCCTATTCAAGTGTGGCTTTTATGGGTTTCATTAGTAGAAGCTGTGAAACAAACATTGAATAGTCTTTTTAAAATTAGGAAGAGTGAAACTCAAAACCAGTGTATTAGAAGATCATATAGAAACAATATTTTAGCCCCGTATCTGTAAACCACATAAAACTGACTCAAAGTCAATCAATGCAAATTCTCAAAGGTGTTCAAGATTCACATACCAGTTTAACCAGTGGCCATGTCATTAGGTTCATGTAGGATCCTGTGCCTAATGCTCAGAGATTATTAGTGTAGTCATTATGCAAATGCAAAAACTGAATTAGGAACTGACTGTTCTAGGGTCAAACAAGGGGTTATATACTGGGCTGTAGACTTCAAGCCAATCATCTCACCCCTGTTCTCTGTCTTATAAGCCTGCTTCCCTACACACCTCAGTTTAAATACTGGCCAAAAAGTGATGTCAAAAGAGAGAATGAAGATGAAAACACAAGTAATTGCTTCTTAGAACAAGCTTTAGCCTTGAAAGCTAGATAGCAATGGTACTTTTTAGCTCCTGATTTAAAGAAAGACTCTATTTAATACCATCATTGGCAATACTAATAATTTATAACTAGGTAGTTGCAGTGTAAATTATTTAGTGGTATAAGACTTACCCTTTCAATTTCATGGACAATAGGGATAAAAACTATTGCCATGAAGTATTTATATTTGTGTTTGTATAAGTCAGGATTCCTAGCAAGGAACACAAATCATTCTAGTTATTTTAAGAAAAAAAGGTTTAGATCAGGGCCATAGGTGTTACAAAATATTGGAAGCAGAAATCAGGGCCATCACCGATACTCTTGTGTTTAAGAACATGATACCATAGATTTGATCCAAGGATGAGGAGGCTGCCTCTGGACAACTATCTCTGAATACCCACAAGTTACTTCATTCTGAAACCCTGATTTTGATTGATTGCCACCACTTTTTCTAGACACTCTATTGGCCTCACAACCTCTGTAGCCAGCAGAAACAGCATCTGACTGAATCTCATATGAGTCAATCTAGTTACAAAGAGCCATTTCATATTCAGCATCTTAGCTGAAAGGGAGTCTGGGAAATGTAGGTTTTTTCTATTTCCAGCTTTTGCAGAATGGATGTTACATAGAAACACATGGGAATGAATGGAGAATTTCAATCATATTCCACATGGTGTTAGTGTTTTTAAAATTTAATTATAGGAAAAACACATCTTAAACAAGCTTTTGAAATACTTTGTTTACCATTGCATGTGAGGAGAAAAGGAAAGGGGTGGAAGTCAAGTGAATAAGGGAAACAGTCTGAGTTTATGCTGTGTTTTATTTCTGTGTCAAGCTGTGTAGCATGGAGAAAAGCCAAAAACTAAAGTATGTGTTTTTTTTTTTAATTCCTCAATTTTAAAATGTTAAAAATGTTCATGTTCCTGGATGAAGCCATTTTTAAGCACCTATCAGTTAATACCTTTAAAGTTATTTACAGGATTGATAGCAGGGTACAGGGGTGGGCTTCAGAGACAAATTTCACCCATTTCATATTTTTTCCCGAAAAAATTTAATGCTAAGTGTAACTCAGACCCAGGTTCAAATACCAGACCCTCCCCTCATGTGATCTTAAACAAATTGCTTAGACTTCCAATATCTTAATTATTTTATGTTATAAGAATGATAATAGCATACTTATAGCATTTTCTGATAATTACATTAACCAATTTTATAATATTTACAGTATAAATGCTAAATGACAGAGTGATAATAACTAATCCAATAGTAATTTAAAGTCTGGGGGGGGGCAGGAAGAGATTAACCAAATAACTTACATACATATAAGCATAACCCATGGACATAGACAATAGTACAGTGAAGGCCTTCAGGGGAACAGGATGGAGGGGAGTCAATGTAGGGGTAGGAGCAAAGCTGAAGTACTTTCAACAATAACGATAAATTAAACACACACACACACACACACACACACACACACACACACACACACACACGAAACTAACAGAAACTAAACTGTCCTAGGAGAACAACACAGTGGCAGGCAGGACCAGAGTGAGTGTAAGAGTGTGAGTGAGTGACCATGTGTGAGGGAGAGCATGTGTACATGTCTGTGTGGTGTCTGTCTATAGTGTGGGGACTTGGGGTGGGTGGTTTGGGCTCTCCTGCTGGAGGAGCCCCTGGCCACCTCTGTGCTCTGCTAGGCCGGGTGATTCTTGCCACTGGGAATTAGAGAATGAGCCATTTTGGAGGATCTACTGAGGAGGAGCCTGCTGGGAGTGACCACAATCCAGTGTCCCTGGCCTCACTGCCACTTCAACCCAGGGCCTACTGCCCCACCGCTGTGACCTAGCACCCCCATCCAGCCCCATCACCTCAACCCAGCTTGTCCACCTTGCTGCCACCACCTGGCCTCACTGCTGACTTCTGTGCCAGGCCAGGCCACACAGCCCCACGTCCCAAGTCAGGGTAGGGAACTGCCATATTTATACAGGAGGGGGCTGTCACCTCTGCCCACCCTAGGGCTTCCCTAGAACCCAGGGCCAGATGGAAACTGAAAAAGCTGCAGACATGTGGGAACTCTTAGCTGGGAACAAGACATGGACTGGACAGTGGGTTCTGGGAAGGAAGATCACTCCAGCCCAACAGGAGTGCAATGGAGGTGCACTTTCCCACACCTGCAAAACGACTGTTTCTGCCCTGCCCTGCAGTGACCTGCAGCAAGGGAAAATGGTGCTAGACTAGAAATGTATGAACCTGCAACTGGGTCTGGAGGCATGGGAAACTTGGACATTCGATCTGGTGGATAGGAGCCTGGGCAGAAGCTCCACCCAGGAGGAGCAAGAGGCACTGGAAGTTTGGAGTGCCAATCTGGGCTAAATTTTTTTTTCCTGTTTTATAAATATTATTTCAGTCCCTCCTGCTTGAGGTGGCAGTGAAGGGGTGCCAGAAAGCCAGTCAGAGCTGAGACATTGGAAGGTGAAGAATTGCCTGCTCCCACTCCTACAAACTATTGACAACACTCCCAATGTGAGTTTATTCAAACCATCCTGGCCAGGACCCAGAAATCCCTGCAAAGCTCAGGTACATGGGGGCAAGTAGAACAGCTCAGAACAAAAATATTCAAGGTATGAGACCCAAGGTAGATCCAGCCTCTGGTCTATGGAGGTCCTGCCTGCCAGACTACTTGGGGCTCTGACCTACTGGGTTTCAGTCATGTTTTCCAGGGCTAGACAGGGACAGTGACTCACACTGGCCTGCATAAGAGCCCTCTGGAGAGGTGCAAAACTGACACTGCAAGGGGCCAGGATCAACAACATCAGAGCAAAATCCACAGAGCTCCACAAATAACAGATTCAAAGTTCATTTCGCTTCCTTATTTGGATCCATATTCTCCTTTTTGGTTCTCCCCCTTGCCCTTCCCCCCCCGCCCCCGCCCGCTCACCTAATTCTTTTGGTCTCATGCCATTTAGTACCCTTTGTTTTTTCTTTTCTTTCTTTTTTTTAAACAACCCTTATTGTTGTTTTATTTTATTATGTTTAGTTTTTTTATGTTGTTATTAGTTTGGTCTTGTTTTGTTTTGTCAGCACTTATATAGTAGCTGGCAAAATGAGGTTAGGGTTGAGCCTTACAGTCAGCAAGCCTGAGGGGGAACCACACCCTTAAATGGGGCATCAGTAATCAAGAGTCAATTATAACAAAAAAGCCCAAATAACCCACACAAGAGCACCCAGCTCCGGAGATCAAAGAGGCTCCACCCCTATGTCCCACAAGACATTTTCTACATAAGGACACCCCACAAAGACTAGGAGGCATAGCAGTTCTATCTAATATATAGAAACAAACACAAAGAGATAGCTAAAATGGGTAGATAAAGAAACAACCCCCAAATGAAAAAAGGAGGAATCGCTGAAAAAGGGTCTAACTGAAATGGAGGCAAGCAATTTATTGGATATAGAGTTCAACATAATGATTATAAGGATGCTCAAACAATTTAGTGAGAACCACAAGCAACTTAATGAGAATATAAGGAACTTAGTGTAAACTACATATGCAGGACAAAATATATAGAAACCATGAATCAGAAATGAAGAATGAAATAGTTGAAATAAAGAATACCATGGAAAGAATCAACAGTAGATTAGAAGAAGTGAGGGCTGAATATGCGAATTAGAAAACAAGTTAGAAAAAAAATCTAACCAGAGAAGTAATTAGGAAAAAGAAATAGAAAGAAAGAGGATAGTTTAAGGGAACCTTGGGACAAAATGAAATGTAACAACATGCACATCATAGGGGTACCAGAAGGAGAAGAGTCTAAACAAGGAATAGAGAACCTGTTTGAAGAAATAATAACATAAAACTTCCCTAACCTGGTGAAGGAAAACAGCACACAAGTTCAGGAAACACAGAGAGCCCCAAATCAACATGAATACAAAAAGACCCACACCTAGACATATCATAATTAAAATGGCAAACGTTAACGGCAAATAAAGAATATTAAAAGCAACAGGAGAAAGAGAAAGTTACCTACAAGGGAGCTCCCATTAGACTGTCAGCTAATTTTTCAACAGAAACACTACAGGGCAGAAGGAAGAGACATGAAGTATACAAAGCAAGGAACTGAATTTAAGACTACTCTATCCAACAAGGCTATCATTTAAAATTGAAGGCAAGATAAAGGGCTTAAAAAGAGACAAAAAGGCTAAAGGAGCACATTACCACCAAACCAGCATTGCAAGAAATGCTAAAGGGACTAATTTAAGAAGAAGAAAATGAGAGAGAAGAACAAAGGTATAAAGAAAAAAATGGCAACACGTAAGTCCCTATCAATAATAACCATAAATGTAAATGGGCTAAATGATCCAATCAAAAGATATAATAGATAAGAAAACATGACCCATATATGTGCTGTCTACAAGAGACCCACCTTAGAACAAAAGATACAGAGACTGAAAGTGAAGGAATGGAAAAAATATTCCATGCAAATAGAAATGGAAAAAGAAATCTGGGGTACCAATACTGATATCTGACAAAATAGACTTCAAAATGAAGGCCATAACAAGAGACAAAGAAGGTCTCTACATAATACTAAAGGGATCAATCCAACAAGAAAATATAACCCTTGTTAACATATCCAGTACAGGAACAATTAAATAAATAAAATAATCTTGATGGGCTTTAAGGGAGAGATAGACAGCAATTAGGTCATTACAGTATAGGCAACTTTAACACCACAGTGATATCACTGGATAAATTTCCAGAAAAAATCAACAAGGAAACAGTGGCCTTAAATGACACACTAGATCAGTGGTATCTAATTGATATTTACAGGACATTTCATACAAAAGCAGCAGAATATACATTACTTTAAAGTGCACATGGATCATTCTCAAAAATAGGCCATATGTTAGGGAGAAAAATAAGCCTTAACAAATTAAAAAAGATTGAAATCATATGAAGCATCTTCTCAGATCACAATGGCATGAAATTATAAAAAAAAAAAAACACCTCAAAAACACTCAAGCACAGAAGGCTAATCAGTATGTTATTAAACAATGAATGGACTACCAATGAGATCAAGGAAGAAATAAAAAACTTTCTGGAAACAAATGAAAATAAACATACAACAACCCCAAATCTATGGGACACAGTAAAAGCAGTCCTGACAGGGAAGTTCATAGCATTACAGGCATACCTGAAGAAAGAAAGAAAAAAAGCTCAAATAAACAATATAACCCTACAACCAAAAGAATTGGTAAGAGAACAACAAGAAAATCCCAGAGTAAGTAAAAAAAGGAAATAATAAAGATTGGAGGAGAAATAAATGACAGATATATTAAATAATAATAATACAAAAGATCAATGAAACCAAGAGCTGGTTCTTTGAAAAGATAAACAAGATTGATGAACCTATTGCCAGACTCATCAATAAACAGAGAGGACCAAAATAAATAAAATCAGAAATGAAATTGGCAAAATAACAACTGACACCATAGAAATGCAAAGGATTGTAAGAAAATACTATGAACAAGTATATGCCAACGAACTGGACAACCTGAATGAAATGGACAAATTCCTGGAAAAATGCAATCTTCCAAAACTCAATCAGGAAGAATCAGAAAACCTGAATAGGCCAATTAACAACCAATGATAATAATCAGTAACCAATCAGTAATAATTTTTTAAAAAATCCCAGCAAACAAAAGACCTAGATCGAATGGCTTCATAGGTGAGTTTTAAGCAACATTCAAAGAAGAACTAACACCTACCCTCCTCAAACAATTCAAAAAAAAAAATCCAAGAGGAAGGAATACTTCCAAGCCCTTTAATGAGGCCAGTACTATCCTAACTACAAAACCAGATAAGACACCACACAAAAAAAAAGAAGAAGAAAGAAAATTACAGGCCAATATCCCTGATGAATATAAATGTTAAATCCTCAACAAAACATTAGCAAATCAGATCCTGCAATACATTAAAAACATCATACCCCATGACCAAGTGAGATTTATTCTGGGAATGCAAGACTGATACAATATTTGCAAATCAATAAATGTGATACATCACATAAACAAAATGAAGGATAAAAATCACATGATCATGTGAATAGGCAGAAAAAGCACTCAACAAAATCCAACACCTTTTTTTAATAAAAAAATATATCTCAGCAAATTGGAAATAGAGGGATCGTACCTCAACATATTAAAGGCCATATGTAACAAACCCACAGCCAACATCATACTCAATGGGCAAAAAACTAAAACCATTTCCTCTAGGAACAGGAATAAGACAGGGATATCCCCTTTCATTACCCTTATCCAACATAGTACTGGAAGTCCTAGCCACAGTGATTAAACAAGAAAAAAAAATCAAAGGCATCCAAACTTGAAAGGAGGAAGTAAAACTGCCATTATTTGCAGATGACGTGATATTGTACATAGAAAACCATAAAGATTCCAACAAAAATCTACTAGATTTAATAAATAAACTCGGCAAAGTAGCAGGATACAAAATCAACGACCAGAAATCTATGGCATTTTTATGCACTAGTAATGAACTCTCATTAGTTACCATTGCAACAACAACAAAAATATGATAGCTTGGGATAAATTTAACCAAGGAGGTAAAAAACTTATACTCAGAAAACTATGGGACACTGAAAAAGAAAATACAGGAATATACAAACAAGTGGAAGCATATACGGTGATAATAGATTGGAAAAAGTAACATTATTAAAATGTCCATACTACCAAAACCAATCTATAGATTCATTGCAATTCCTATTAAAATACCAATGGCAAATTTCACAGGTCTAGAATAAATATTACAAAAATTTATGTGAAACCAATAAAGACCCTGAATAGCCACAACAATCTTGAGAAATAAGAACAAAGTTGGAGGTATCACAATACCAGATTCAAACTATACTACAAAGCCATTTTAACCAAAATAGCCTGGTACTAGCACTAGCACTAGCACTAGCACAAGAACAGGCATATAGATCGATGGAACAGAACAGAGAACCCAGAAAAAGACCCACATCATTATGGTCAATTAAAATTTGACAAAGCAGGCAAAAGCATACAATGTGATAAAACAGTCTCTTCAATAAATGGTGCTGGGAAAATTGGACAGGTACATACAGCAAAATGAAACTAGATCACCAACTTACACCATACACAAGAATAAACTTAAAATGGATAAAAGACTTAAATGTAAGTCCCCAAACCATAAAAAAAACCCTAGAACAAAACATAGAAAATAAAATCTCAGACATCTCACGTAGCAGAATTTTCACCTACTAGAATACATCTCCTGGGGCAAGAGAAACAAAGGAAAAAAGGAAACAAATGGGACCACATCAAACTAACCCGCTGCTGCACAACAAAAGAAACCATCAGCAAAATGAAAAGGGAACCCACTGTATGGGAGAACATATTTGTCAAGGACATATCTGATAAGGGGTTAATCTCCAAAATATATAAAATATTTGTTACAGAAGACCAGAGAAGAATCAAGCAACGCTTAGAGATGGAGTTATACCTTATTACGTGTGGGCCGAGAGAAAACTGTATTTCAAATTCTGAGCCCCAACATGGAGGAACTGTCCCTATTTATATCTTTTTACCTTCTATGTCTCCCAAATATGGGGTTTTTTTGGGTCCCCTTTGCAAGTTCTTAAAGAGCCCTATGTGCTGGGGCTTTGAGACCTCAACCAAAGGCTTAGCCTGGTGCCAGCACTGATATCTTCGTCTGGGGAAGGTTTATAACCTCTCTGGAATGGGAGTAGTCTTATTTCCTTATTATTTAAACAAGCAAGCATTTACAGAAGCCAAAATAGCAGGGTTAAAATTTCAAACAGCAGTTTTTATATAAGATGGATGCTTTAAACTCATACACTCAACAAAAGACAAATAACCCAATTTTCAAAATATGCACAAGATCTGAATAGGCACTTCTCCAAAGTGGACATATAGGTGAACAATAGACTTCTGAAAAAAACTAGAGGCCCAATGTGTGAAATTCATGAAAGGGGCTCGGCCCCCACTGCCACAGCAGCTGCCTCCTCTTCCTTGACCCACCTCAGCCCTCGCAGCCCTGGCTTCATCCAGAAGGACATCCAATCTAATTAGCATATTATGCTTTTATTATTATAGGTGCTCAATGTCACAAATCATCAGAGAGATGCAAATTGAAACTCCAATGAGATATCACCTCACACCTGCTAGAATGGCTACTATGAATAAATCAACAAACAACAAGTTTTGGTGAGGATGTGGAGAAAAAGGAACCCTAGTACACTATTGGTGGGAATGCAGACTGGTGCAGCCATTATGGAAACAGTATGGAAGTAACTAAAAAAATTATCAATGGAACTACCCTTTGACTCAGTGACTCTACTTCTGGGAATATATCCTAAGAGGCCTGAAACACCAATTAGAAAGAATATACGCAACTCTATGTTCATGGCAGCATTATTTATAATAGCTAAAATCCAGAAACAGCCAAAGTGCCTATCAGTAGAAGAGTGTATAAAAAACAAAACAAAACAAAACAAAAAAAAACTGTAGCACATTTATACAATGGAATACTATATAGTTGGAAAAAAAATGATTTCTTACCCTTTGCAACAGCATGGGGATTATTATGCTGAGTGAAATCAGCCAGTTAGAGAAAGAAAAATAACACATGATCTCATTTATAAATGGAAACTAATGAACATAATAAACTCACGAACAAAATGTGTCCAGAGGGCTGTAGGCATGGAATAGACTGACATATCTCAGAGGGGAGGGGCAGGGAAGACAGGAAGAGATTAACTAAAGAATTTATGTACCTATATGGATAACAAATAGTGTAGTGAAGGCTTGGTCCCCTTGGACAGGGTTGGGACATTGGGGGGCAGTTAATGGGGGTTGTTAATTGGGGGACATCTGTAATACTGTCAACAATAATTTAAAAAGAAAGAAAGAAAATCCTGCCACCCTCTGGCCTCAACATTCCCCTCTGTAGAATGAGGACCACCAAGGTACCTACCCCATGAGGACAACACGCTATGATACTTAAATTATCATCTGGATTCAGACTTGAGTTTAATCCTGGACTCTGCCTGTTCCCACTGAGGGGTGCCTCAGTTTTCCCCTTTGGAAAGAGACAGAGTTCATTTCCTGACACCCAGGGGACTGTTTTGAGACTCAGCTGCTTCCTATAATGACCCTCATTTGTTAAGCATGTGCTGTGTGCCAGGCCCTGGCTGTGCCTGCTCCATGTGCCTGTTTGCTCATCTGAGAGAAGGAGCTAATATATAGAAAGAATTGAATGAGAGACCATGGGTGGAGCTCCCTGTGCAGTGCCCCACTGTGCCCAATGCTAAAAGCCTGCAAGCTGTGGTGAGTCCTGCCCTTCCCAGTCCTGACATCACAGTGGTTACTATTTATCATAAAGCATCCAGCACTGATCTTGCTCACAGCAGGTGCTCAATGAATGCACTTGAAGGAATTAAATAAATCTGGGCTCTAATCCTGGCTCTAGGGGCCCTGAACATGACACATTATCCTCCTGAGCCATGGTTTGCTTATCTGAAAAATGGGCTTGCCATGGGCACTCAGCAGGTGCATCATCCAGTAGAGCAGAAGAACTCAGTGGGATGACAATGTCCTTGCTCCCTGGCAGGTCAGCGGCCCAACTGCCCCTCAGAAGGCGACACCCCTCCCCCACCTATGACCTCACTCACAGAGTGGCCAGTGGAACCCTGAGGGGTCTGTTAGGTCACCCCATTCTGCTCCACAAAGACTCATCAGGCAACAGCCAGTGGCTTGTTTCTGTCCAAGGGACGCTTCAGAAACCCTAGGACTTGAGAGCCGTGGTCACGAAGAAGCTCCTGAGAAGGACACAGAGGGTTGGGAACCAAGGACACTCCAAGTGCTGACCCTGAGAGGCCAGAACCAGGGCCAAAGGTCTTCTGCGCGTGCGGAGAATCATTCAGCGGTTCCAGGAGGCCCACCGCTGCCAGGCCACCATGGCCCTCGGCTGGCTACTGCTTCTTGTGTTGGCTCTGCCCCGGGTCACAACAGGTATCAAGGTATGCGAGTTCTGTGATATGATGAAGACCTCTACCTGTACCGGCATCAGCGTACCCTGTGCCGATGATGACCATTGCTTCACGAGCTACGGGCTAATCCCTGGCCTTGGTCCCATCATCAACAAAGGCTGCAAGTCACCCAGTTTGTGTGGCTATGGTGTAGAGTATGTCCTCTACAAGAATGCCACCTACAAGCTCAGCTCCAGCTGCTGCAAAAGTGAACTGTGTAACAGGGCCTACATCTTCTCTGGCAGCCTGAAGTTGGGGGCCACCACCTGCCTGGTGGTGGGCATGCTGCTGCTGCATTATTGACTGTGACCAGCGTGGAGGGCAAGGTGTGGGACTGGTCTCTGGGCTCCCTTGCTTCTTGTACCCCCTGTCTCCTGCTCCTTGTACCCCCGTCCCCTTCCCTTCCCCCATTAAATGGCCGGGGGCCCTAGACAATCCCTTGTGGTCCTGACTTCATCAACCACTGGTTGTCAACTGTATTTATCTCATTAGTTTCTGTTTTACTTTTACAAGCTCTTGATCTAATTCCAAAATTCTGGGAGTTTATCCTATTTTTCAAAGTATTTCCCTGAACAATACTACCTTCCTCTTAGGCTGTTACGTACACCTTGCTCCCAACTCTATTCAGAGAGTCAATGTTCACAGGTTTACCAGCCCAATACTGTCCACTGGTTGTCAGCATATTTGCATGGAGATTGCAGTGTTGCTGGTGTCATCTTTCCTAGAGAGAAAGCAGACTGAGTTCAAGGGCACAGATCAAGTGATTGAAATGGCTCATGGATGCCTAATTATGCATTCGGGAGCTTTTCTCCTTTTCCCTTGTCATAGATTGGGAGAATCTAAAGATCTGCTCCTGTCCAGAAATCTTTTGTTTTGTTGCCCCACAAAACACCCTGAGGCCTGATTTAGTGGTGGGGACCAGGGGTGGGTTTGATTGTACTGCACTTCATTGGTTCTAAGATGCGTTATCTTTTCACATTTTGATCAGGATGCTTCCTTTCATTGGTGGTACTTTCGAGTCAATAAAATATGGTAAAAATAATATTCATACCCAAGTGAAATAAGCCAGTCGAAGAAAGAAAAATAACACATGATCTCACTTATACATGGAATATAATGCACATAATAAACTCATGAACAAAAGAGGTCCAGAGGCATGGAGGCATGGAATAGACTGACATATCTCAGAGGGGAGGGGCAATTTCTTTATGAAAAAAGAAAGTATCAGAACATATAATAAAGTTGAGCCATCACAGAGTAATGAAGTAGATTTGGAGTTGTATGGGTAATAGAATTGGTAGAGAAACTTTGTAGAGAGAGGAAGAAAGTTTTAGAGATGATAGATGGGAAGAAAATGGTGAGGAGCTAGTCTAGGAACACCATCAAGAAATAAATTAGTCCTAGCCGGCTTGGCTCAGCGGATAGAGCATCAGACTGCAGACTGAAGGGTCCCAGGTTCAATTCTGACCAATGGCACATGCCCGGATTGAGGGCTCGATCCCTAGTGGGGGGTGTGCAAGAGGTAGCCAGTCAATGATTCTCTCTCATCATTGATGTTTCTATTTCTCTCTCCCTCTCCTTTCCTCTCTGAAATCAATATATGAATATTTTTAAAGAAATAGATTAAAAGATAGAAATAAATGTAAAATCTCATAACATGCTAATCTAGTTAGAGTTCATGATGGTATTTACAAGTGGAGAAATGATGGGAAGTTCTCTTCTGTGGAATTCTTTTTTTCAGGGTATAGCTGGTCTCTCTAAGTTGCTTATAGAAAACAGACCTGGTTTTTAAAAAAATTATGAGACATAGCATACTAGAAAAGGTCAGTGCTAGCTATGTAATTATTATAGCATGCAATGGAGATGTTTATGACTGAAAGAGCTCCCTTTGTGTAACTGATGCCTCGCATGCATTACTTAGACAACTTATATGAAAAATAGAGGCCTGGTGCATGAATTCATGCACCAGTGGGGTCTCTTGGCCTGGCCTGCAGGATTGGGCCGAAACTAGCTCTCCAACATCCCCTGAGTGGTCCCGGATTGTGAGAGGACACAGGCCAAGGGACCCCACTGGTGCATGATCGGGGATGGGGAGGGACATGGGAGGTTGGCCAGCCAGGGAGGGACCATGGGAGGGCTCTAGGGCATGTCTGGCCTGTCTCGCTTAGTCCTGATCAGCCATACCCCAGCAGCAAGCAACCCTACCGGCCGGAGCATCTGCCCCCTGGTGGTCAGTGCACATCCTAGCAACTGGTCAACCAGTTGACTGTCCCCTGCTGGTTAGTGCATGTCATAGCAAGTGGTTGAGTGGTCTTACCATATCATTAGCATATTAAGCTTTGATTGGTTGAACGGCCAAGCAGACACTTAGCATATTAGGCTTTTATTATATAGGATTCTAATCCCAGTCACATACTAATACAGGAAGGAAGAACTTGAGGATTGCATTGGCAGTCTCAGACTTCTCCAGGCTTCACCTGAGTCCATCAATTGCCTATGTCCTTAGAGTTATTAGTAAAATTTGACACATGGTAAAATCTGTACTTCTAAAGAGTCTGCTTTAACAATCTGACCTTGTACATTATGTCATTAGCATAAATGATTCATTTAGCAGATAGTAGATGAAACATATCCATTACAGCAAAGACTTATATTTGATATAATGAAAGGTAGTTGTTGGAAAAGGGAGTTACAGTAAATTTTTGGAGAGTTTTAAATGAGAGATTTTGGATTTCATTCCATAATAAGGGTATGATAGTGGTTGATGAAAGAGAGGATGATGTTTTCAATCCAGTAAAACAGCATGTAGGACAACAGGAAAGAGATAAGATTTTTAGGTAGAAGGTCTTCTAGATAACTGTGTTAATTCAGCTAAAAGTGATTAAAACACTGAGAGGCCTTGAACAGATGTTTAAGAAGTTATAATTAAAATAAACAGTTCTTAGGGATTTATTGGTTAATAAAAATGAGTTAAAAGTAGTTTTGGACTGGTTAAAAGGTAATGCCTGGGACAGAAACAGGTAGATTTAGAATTAGTTTAACATAGAATGAATGTTAAGGACCAATGAATCAAAGGAGCTCATGGAATACACAGGTGCACACACACTCTCTCACAGACACATATATACACACAATCCCTACTTGAAAATTTAGAGACATATAGTCAATTTCATAGTGTAAACCAGCTACCAAGGTAATTAGCAAGTCCTCTGAGAGTGAATAGGATATGTAGTGAATTTACGCATGATCAAAAGAAAAACTGCAAAATCAGAGGAGTGGTCCCAATAGTCCTTCTCCTATTCTCCCTCCTCTGCTTACAAAGTGTGAAAAATGTGAATAGTCAAATTTTAAATTACTGACTCATTTTGAACCATGATATTTCTGTGCCAAGGCCCAGTATAATGGCTCCTTGTCTTGTTTTAAAGGGGAAATTTCTAGGGTGTAAGTTGAGACTCAAAACATCATTTGAAGCAAAATACTGTGTCCTGTGATAACTCCACACTCTGGCTGCAGCTCCTTGTTCTTCACTCCATCCCTCTTATGGCCATTTGTGTCCATCAAAAGCAAATTGGTTTATAAATAGTTCATAATTCCCAAAGCTGATATATCAGAAGTGAGTCTCTCTCCCCTTGGTATATGAGGACCAGGCAGTGGAGTGGAGCATTGTGGTAAACAGAATAAGGGTTCCTTAAAGATGTCCAGGTCCTAACCCTCGGAAATTATGAATATGTTACCTTATCTGGAAAAAGGAACTTTCCAGATGTGACTAAATTAAGGATCCTGAGATTGGGAAAGTATATGAGATTTTCCAGGTGAGTCCAATGTAACCACAAGGGTTCTTAAAACAGGGCGGCAGTAGAGTTAGAGTGATATAGGAGATATGATAATAGAAACACAACTTGGAGTGATGCCATTGTGAGTAAGGAGCTAAGAACTAGGAAATACAGGCAGCCTCTAAAACCTGCAAAAGGCAGTACTCCCTTAGAGCCTCCAGAAAGAATGAGTTCTGCTGACACCTTGTATTTCGCTCAGTGAGAATGATTTTACATTTCTGATGGCCACATACTAAATTTGTGTTGTTTTAAGTCAATAATTTTGTGGTCATTTGTTACAGCAGTGATAGGAACCGAATACAGGCTTCTAATCATTTTTGGATCATTTATGTCATCCTGGTTAGGAAGACAGCATTTGACTCACTTACAAAGAGAGAGAAAGCCTTTCTCTAGACAAACTGTTCTTATGTGTAGAAAGTTATCTCTGATCCAGTGTACATTTTACATCCCAAATTTTAAAACCTGAATATAACATGACCCTTGCTACTCCCCCTTCCTCCCCAGGGTAGATAAACAGCATTATTCTACAAGAAAGTTCCCAATTCACAGACTAATCCAAACTTATCTTTTAGCATCTCAGTCCCCTAGGACTCAGTGGTCGTCAAACTGTGGCTCACGAGCCACATGCGGCTCTTTGGCCCCTTGAGTGTCGCTCTTCCACAAAATAGCACGTGCGGACGCGCACGTACAGTGCGATTGAAACTTCGTGGCTCATGTGCAGAAGTCGGTATTTTTATGGAAGAGCCACACTCAAGGGGCCAAAGAGCCACATGTGGCTCGTGAGCCGCAGTTTGCCAACCACTGCCCTAGGTGATTATCAAAAATGGAAACTTTTAAAGATATCCTCTTGGATAAATCAGAAGCATTAAGATTTAAAAGGCCCAAGAAAATGCCATTAACATGGCAACTGAAGTTTTACTGATGACTTTAGGGAGAACATCTCCATTTGACTTGAGGAGGAGGGACAGATCACCTTGATCAAGGAAAAGTGGTTCTCAACTGGGGGCAATTTGTCCCCCAGGGAGACAATTTTTGTTGTCACAACTCTGATAATGATATTGGAATCTTGTGGATAGAAGCTAGGCATGCTGCTAAGCATCCTACAATACTCAGGAAAGTCCCCTCTCCCACCAAAAAAGAATTATCCAGTCCAAAATACTGATACTGCTGAGTTGAGAAACCCTGGCATAGAGTGAGCAAGCCTGTGTGGCTATACTTATTTTTTAGAAAAGGAAACGGAAACTAAAAGAAATATTCAAATTTATGTCATTTGAGTGCTAATTTGATACTTGTTTGCAATTCCCTCTCTAAAATATATCTCTATCACTAGAGAAAATTAATATACTCTCATATATACTGAGTGTTTATAAAAGTAGAAGACTTTTCAAGTGTAGAATAAATCTCAGGGTAGCCCTTCGAAAAGTTTAATGGAAATTTGTAACTAAGAAAGAGCAAGCTTTTCTAAGTAATTTAAGTCAAGTCAGCTGTATCATTAGTTTATACAAATACCTTTTGTATAAATATAAGCCCAACTTCAGAAAGGTATAAGAAGCCTAACTTCAGAAAGAAATCACTTAATCACTTGCAGAATTTATTCTGCTGGAGAATTTGACTTCTTTGTTCAAATGGATTTTGAATTTTTACTCTGTATGTGGACCATTTATTTTAATCTTGGATGACTAACAACATAATGTTATTCAGATAATTATATTTAAGGGGAAAGCAGAATCATTGTGATATATTATAGGCACTGCTATGAAACTAATATTGGGCATTAGAAAATTTTGCAAGTTAATGATAGCATATAAGCTCATATAAATGATAAGGAGAAAATAGACAATTTATTTACTTATCTAACTAGTCAGAATACAAGAATATCCTTCCATCCCTTCATTTAGGAAATATTTATTGATCATCTACTGTATGTCAGGGCCTATCCTAATTGTCCAAGAAATAAAAATGCGCATCATGGAACCATCCTAAAGAAGTGCGCAGTTAAGTGGAAAAAGCAATGGGGTAAAATGAAATTAAATTTGATAAATCATAACAGTGGTATTGCAGGATAGTTTCTATAGAATGCAGACTCATATAAGCTTAATTATGCATGAGTTTTATTAGCTAGTGCTCCATGGATCAACACCTGTGGAGGATGGGGAAGAAGAGAAATTTGACACAGGGAAAGGCTGGTCTCCCATGTAGTCTCAACAATGACCTCAGCTGACCCCAAGGGGAGCTCTGAGGATGAGATAATTCTTCACAATTGTCCTAAGCTGGGGAAAGAGGTCAGGTCTGTATTAACCCATTACCAACAAGCCATAGGATGCAGTATGCCCCTGAGAAGGGGGCTAGAATTTGAGTGAGGCAGCTCTTTGCAGACAAGGGAACTATCCAAGGAGAGCTCACAGCATACACATGTGGTACCCACAAAGAGTGCAATGAGGCTTCACTGAAGGGGGTAAACTAACTATGATGTGGGTACAAAGTATAGTTTGGGTATAATGTTATTGAAGAGGTATTTGCACTAAAACTTGGACTGTGATGAATATTATTTCAAGTAACAAAGCTAGGGAATTACTTTCCAGGCAGAGGGAACAGCATATATAAAGTAATGGAGTCAAAAGAGTAAGAATAATGGGAAAAGTGTTAAAGTTTATTCAATGTAGAGCTTAGGATAAATGTTAGAGAGGGAGAAGGTGGGGCTAAAGAATGAGATGGGAAGTGATTTTAAAAGGTCCTGTAAACTAGGACAAGAAATAGGGAACTTCTCCTATTAAGAAATCTAGATCTAACAATGACTTTAAAGGGAAGAAGTAATGGGATTTTTTTTAAAGAAGATAATTCTGCAAGCATTGAGAATGGGTGATTGGAATAGAAGGAAAACTAGGGCAGAACAATGCATTTACAATAACTTGAACACTAAATTGTGATGATGAGTCAAAATAGTTTTCAAGGACAAAAAGAGTCTGATATAAAGTAAATGATGAAGAATAGGTTTCATGAAAATTTCAAGAGCCAATTTACCCCCTTCTGCCTACATACACTTGATACAACACTGCCCACGAAGCAGAGGTCTTTTCTAATTTTAGTACCAATATGAAATAATAAATTTTAGCATTGAGGAATTCAGATAGAAGATTTGAATATACAAATGTCTTCCAATATAGACCAAAAAGGTGCATTTGAATGGCAAACAGGTGAACATGGAGGGCAACCAACAATAATCAGTCATTTAATCCTATTAAATGGCAACTAATGGCATGGATCAAATATTTCTCACTCAATGACAGGTAAACAAGCTAACAAAACCCCATGGTACAGGATAGGAAAATATTCTGTACTAGAGTTTAACACTTGAGAAGCAGAAAAATATTTCTTATTAAGTATCTATATATATAAAAGGCTAATATGCGAAGTATCCCCTCGGAAGTTTGACTAGGAGACTGGGAGTTCGATCGCTTGCTATGACGTGTGCTGACGACCAGAGGGTGGTGCAAAACATGGCAGGCGACCAGCAGCAGTTGTGGGGCGCTGAGGGAGTGAGGGGTGGAGGAGGCGCAGAGGCAGGGAGGTGGGGAACCTGATCCGCCCTGATTGCCAGTCAGGCCTAGGGACCCTACCCATACACGAATTTCATGCACCAGGCCTCTAGTATTATATAATGCACTAGTTTGTGATGTTAATCCAAGAAAAATAGGCTTTAAAACAAGAGATAAAATATGATAGAACAGCCTGACAAGAAGAATTTGGTGACAGAGAGATATTGATTCATTTGATAAATATTTGAGGCTTATGTTGGCAGGCCTAAGAGGCAAACCCTGAAAACAGGGTTCCTATACAAATGATTTAAGTCAGAGCTCTCAGAAAAGACTAGTTAGGGGAGGGGTGGGAGCCAGAAATGGAAAGGGGAGAATTAAAGCAAGCTCCAAGCTTCAGCCTGAAATGTAAGTTGCACCTCTAGTATTCTCACAGAGTCTTTGGCTAAAGCTCACCCAAAGTGGCTATGTAAACTCACAGCTGCTCCAGCTCTATGTGCCTCAGCAACATTCCAGTAGCCAAAGGGTTTAGACACCATGCAGGTGTTAGAAACAAAGGACAGATTAGCTGGGGGATAGGCACACAGAAACGGAAGAAGAGATTCTAGGGATCTGAGCATCTATGGCAGCTGTTCTCAACCTGTGGGTCGTGACCCCTTTGTAAGTCAAACGACCCTTTCACAGGGGTCACCTAAGACCCTCCTGCATATCAGATATTTACATTACGATTCATAATAGTAGCAACATTACAGTTATGAAGTAGCAACGAAAATAATTTTATGGTTGGGTCACAACATGAGGAACTGTATTTAAAGGGCCAGAAGGTTGAGAACCACTGATCTATGGTAAAGTTACCATTGGGATGGTGCTATGACTACATGGGTGAACAATGGAGAAAGCGTGCCTACAATAATGGAACTTGTATTCTAGGTTGGGAAATGCAGACTATAATTAAAGAAACAAAAATATAAGCAGGATATTTGTGGCTTACATAGATATGATAAAGTGAATTAACATGTAATAGAGAGAATGGGGAGAAGGTATCTTATTTTATATTATGAGGTCAGGAAAGGCCTCTCAGACAAAAGGATATTTTCTCAGATACATGAAGCTTGCATCTTTATGAAATGAAAACAGAATAAGCTAACATGGAAATATATAATAATAAAAGTGTGATATGCTAATTAGACCAGACGTCCTTCTGGACATCCTTCCAGATGACCTTCTGTACAAAGCCAGGGCTGCGAGGGAAGCCCAGGTCCTGGGTGCCAGAGGGAAGCGGGTGCCGGCAGCCAGGGGACGGAAGGCCTACTCTTGCATGAATTTCGTGCATTGGGCCTCTAGTATTGTAATAAAAGGGAAAATACAGTAGTGGAATAAAATCTATATTAAAGCATGCAAGAAAAAAATTAAGTACACAAAACATAGACTCCAAGTCCAATATAGCAAGCTCTCTTAGATAATGACTTAAAACATGAGTTTTAATGGCCACATGTTTGGAAATAGGAAATAAATAGAGCCTGAAATCTAAGATGAATGGGATTCACATCAAAGCTCCCACATATAGGCACAGTTCCCTAAGGGGCACACCTTCAGTGGGTAAACTAGTAAACAATGGGAGCAATGCGTATTTGTCTTCATCAGGACTTTGCATAAAACAGGAAGGACAAACAAAACCCCCAAATGCTTAACCACTTGTCTGTATTCCAATGGGTTTGGGTCTAAATTCACACTATCTGTACAGCCCCCCAAAAAAGTCCAAGATGGAAAAGTAGATTATATGATCCTGGGATGATAGTGTCCCTGGGTTCCTAGCAGAAGCAAATCAAATTTTCACTGAAATAACGCACTATAATTATAGGCACCGAAATGCCAAGAAACACGAGCCCAAAATAAAAAGGAAATCACTAATTACATGGGTAAGACAGGTAAACTATGAAGAAGAACTAAGAGAATCAACAAAGTACAAAATCAGACCCACTAAGATGGGAAATTTTTATTTTATCAGTTATAGAATATAAATTTGCTTAATGCATTTGATTCTTATTGAATTTTCATTTGGGTGACATTAGTTAATAAAATTACGTATATAGTTCTCAGGTGTACAATTCTATAAAACATCATCTGTATATTGCAGTAATGGCGAACCTTTTGAGCTCGGCGTGTCAGCATTTTGAAAAACCCTAACTTAACTCTGGTGCCGTGTCACATATAGGAATTTTTCGATATTTGCAACCATAGTAAAACAAAGACTTATATTTGATATTTATTTTATATATTTAAATGCCATTTAACAAAGAAAAATCAACCAAAAAAAAGAGTTCGTGTGTCTCCTCTGACACGCGTGTCATAGGTTCGCCATCACTGGTATATTGTATTGTGTGTTCACTACCATAAGTCAAGTCTCTTTCCATCACCATTTATTCCCCCCCTTTAACTCCTTCTACCTGCTCCCACCCCACTTTCCCTCTGCTAATCACCATACTGTTGTCTGTGTCAATTAATGGTGTGTGTTTTTTCTTAATCCCTTCACCTTTTTCACCCAGCCTGCAACTCAACTCCCCTACGTAATGTAAAGGTTGTCCCAAAATGCATGCAAGAAGTAATTTTGATAGAAAATATAGATTTATAATGAAAAATTATAAATTTTTTATTGATTCATAAAGTATATAGTATAGGGTTATGTATGGAATAGCATATCAGGTAAATGGCCTCCATGGCTTTGCTGGCACGTATGCACTCTTTTGTTGAAATTTTCCATGACCGTTTTTGCATAAATGTGGCTGAATTTCGTTGATACAGCACTCAATTTCCTCCTTCAAGGCATGGGTGGTCGTGGGCTTGTTGGCATAATCCTTAGACTTCAAAAAACCCCAAAGAAAAAAGTCCAACGGCGTTAAATTGCATGATCTGGGCAGCCAATTCTGATCACCAAAATGGGAAATTACACGACCAGGAAATGACTCATGCAGTAATTGAATTGTTTCTCAGGCTGTATGGCATGCGGCACCGTCTTGTTGAAACCACATGTCGTCCACACCCATATCTTGCAATTTAGGCACAAAAAACCGGATTATCATGTAGCGATAGCGAGCACCATTAATTGTTACTGCCTGAGCAGCCGCATTTTCAAAGAAGAATGGTCTGATGATGCCTCCAGCCCCAAATCCGCACCAAACAGTGACACGTTGTGGATGCATTTGTTTCTCAACAATCACTCGTGGATTTTCTGAACCCCAAATGCGACAATTTTGTTGATTAACCAAGCCATCGAGATGAAAATGGGCCTCATCAAAATTCAGCCACATTTATGCAAAACGGTCATGGAAAATTTCAACAAAGAGTGTGTATGTGCCAGCAAAGCCGTGGAGGCCATTTACCCAATATGCTATTCCATACATAACCCTATACTATATACTTTATGAATAAATAAAACATTTACAATTTTTAATTATAAACCGGTGTTTTCTATCAAAATTACTTCTTGCGTGAATTTTGGGACATCCTTTTATTTATGATTGAATGATTAACAAAAGAAGAAGAAATATAAAAAAATCAATATTCCTGACCCTGTCCAATTTGAAAACATAGGCTTAATTATTTCCCAAATATATTTTGAATGACTGGGCAAAAACATTATTGATGCACTTGCAAACCAGATATAGTTTGTTGATTTTAAAAACCATTCCTATCACTCTATAGAGCTCCACTATATGATGGGGGCATAAGGTCTGGAAACTACATTTCTCAGACTTCAGTGCCAGCGGTTTCATCTGGATCCTGCCAAGGAAAGGCACCTGCAAGAGATATGGATGGCATAAGACAAGAAGAACATTATTTTTCTCTGGCAACTGCATCTGGGAAAATGGGCATCAGCAAATGCTAGATTTCCTGAAA
The DNA here is from genome assembly GCF_963259705.1 of Myotis daubentonii. Classification (NCBI taxonomy): domain Eukaryota; kingdom Metazoa; phylum Chordata; class Mammalia; order Chiroptera; family Vespertilionidae; genus Myotis; species Myotis daubentonii. The sequence goes on along the minus strand of NC_081861.1, from coordinate 125,893,025 downwards.
TCCACCCACCTGATTTCTTAAAAATATACTTTTATTGGTTTCAGAGAGGAAGGGAGAGGGAGAGAAAGGGATAGAAACATCAATGATGAGAGAGAATCATTGATAGGTTGCCTCCTGCAGGCCCCACACTGGGGAGCGAGCCCATAGCCTGGGCATGTGCCCTGACCAGGAATCAAACCTTGACCTCCTGGTTCATAGGTTGACATTCAACCACTGGGCCATGCCTGCTGGGCCACCCTCCTGATTTTTGTTCCCCTAGGTTTCAATGGTTGTGTGAGCCTCTAAGTCCCAATAGTAAACCTCTTCCTACTAGAAATACCTATAGTAGTTGCTGTTTTCCTGAACAAAGTTTGGCCAGTGATCTAAGAGTCATAGTTAAGGACAGGAAGTAAGGATGAGTAACATTATCACAAGGAACTTTTAAACGGAGCCCTGACAGTAATTATTTATAGTTGGGGCTGAATGTTAAAAATTGGATTAAATATTGAGGTTCAGAAACATGAGGTCAGCAATGGAACAGCTGTGCAAACTCTGCTGAACATCTTCATTGATACCAAGACAAAAACAGGCACAAATAGATAGATTCTGCAATATAATTAGGGGAATTTTTCAACTTATAAAAAATGGATCATCATAAATATTCTAAAACCCCGAACAAGATGTCAGACCCCATCAAATTAATGTGATCACAAACAAGATGATAAATTGGGCAAATGTCAAGTTTAAGAGCCTAAGTCACTGCCAAAACTAGGCTTATATCTATAATGAAAGGCTCTGGTGGCCATGTTAACTGATGTCTCCCTAGTGATTATTTTATTTCAAGGACTTAATTGTGGCCTTTCAGATTTCCGGAAATGTGCACTATTTTTTAGATGCTGCAAATATTGCTGAACATGGACCCTGAGAGTTAAGGGAATATGCTCAAATTTTCCTTAATAGGAAAAAATGAACTCTATAATAATCAGGCTTCCGGACTATAGAGTTTATTTGCACACACACTCAAAAAACACAGTAAAACTTTTTAAGCTTTTAGAGTCTTCAATTACAAGGGATGTAGAACTCACTTGGCAGCCAATTTTAAACCCTCATAATTTAGAGCAGGGGTCCTCAAACTTTTTAAACAGGGTGCCAGTTCACTGTCCCTCAGACCGTTGGAGGGCCGGACTATAGTTTTTTAAAAAAAACTATGAACAAATTCCTATGCACACTGTACATATCTTATTTTGAAGTAAAAAACAAAACGGGAACAAATACAATACTTGTATTTGCATGTGGCCCGCGGGCTGTAGTTTGAGGACCCCTGATTTAGAGTTTCTATCCCACATCATACCAAGTACATTAGAATGTACTCATATCCCACAGTTAATATAACATTATATTTAAAGGATTTTTACAATTTAGGTTTTGAAATTATCTCTGCATCATTTATTTAATTTATAATTTGGCAATGACATCTCAGTACTTATGCTGCATACTTGAGAACTCTAGTAAAATGAGAGTTTTTCTTTTTATATTTTAGAGATAATTCTTTATTTCATATCTCAGACAATTTCATAAGCCCTTGAGAAACTGTTTGGTATGAGACCTGAGGCCCCCCAAATAAACAATTTTCAGCTTCAGTTGAGAGTATGAATTCATACTAACCATTGACAAATTTTCTTCTTCCCAATTCAAGCTACTAAAAAGGAATGAAGAGAAAGACCTCAATTTATCTGCCCATCTCTCTTTGTATTTAGAAGTCTACCTTGACTCTGGTATCATCAAGCAATCAATCTCTCCACTCCCATATCCCATAGGTCCATGGTCGGCAAACTGCGACTCGCGAGCCACATGCGGCTCTTTGGCCCCTTAAGCGTGGCTCTTCCTAAGCCTTAGGAGTACCCTAATTAAGTTAATAACAATGTACCTACCTATATAGTTTAAGTTTAAAAAATTTGGCTCTCAAAAGAAATTTCAATCCTTGTACTGTTGATATTTGGCTCTGTTGACTAATGAGTTTGCCGACCACTGCCATAGGTGCTCTCTCTCCAACCTGGTTACTACCTGATACCCAGAAATCTTGTGGCCACTTTCTATCAGGCTTTAGAGTTTCACCCACTCCAGTTTGGCTATTAAGGAGTTGGAGTGGACATCAACAAGGGTCTGCAGTTCAGACCACTGTCACTATTCAGATGGAAGTGCCTTGTTAAGCTGGCAGGCCTCCTGGCTGACACTACTGGCCTTTTCTACTATTTCACTACCTTTCTTAGAGAGCAGGTGTTTTGAAAATTGCCTTCCAGGGTAGGACAAATTGGTTTCCTCCACTAGTAATCATGACTTTTATAGTACAAATGCCTGGATGGATATCAGTTTCAATGAGAAATGCTATTCTTCTCCATCTATTTACTCATCTTTCTAGCACAATAGCAGTTGATAACATGTCTGGCCCTTTATGAAAGGGAATTTTTATCAAAAAGCTACATTGGGCCTGACACTATGTTAAGGGCTTCATAAACATTCTAGTCTAATCATCATAATACAATTATATCAAGTAGATGCAGCCACTGTTCTATTTTTAAACCAAACAACAAAGTTATCAGCTGGCAAGTAGCAATTTTCCAATCTTTGGTTAACAATGTAAATCTTACTATGGGTATCTCCCTGACTTTTAGGGGTTCTCAAATATATAAATTTGAATGAGAACAAACATCGTGATGCATAGTAGTTAGGCCAAATTTCAAAGAACACATCGACCAGGTGTTACTCACCAACTTAACCAGGTATTCATGAATCTCTTATGTTGTTCATCTGAACAACAATCCTATATAATAAAGAGATAATATGCAAATTGACTGTCACACCCTCGCAAAAGATGGCCACCCCCATGTAGTAACAAGATGGCCGCCCCCATGTGGTCACAAGATGGCCACACCCATGTCATCACAAGATGGCCACCACAAGATGGCTGGCAGGGGAGGACAGTTGGGGACAACCAGGCTGGCAGGAGAGGACAGTTAGGGGTGACCGGGCTGGCAGGGGAGGGCAGTTGGGGGGCGACCGGGCTGGCAGGGGAGCAGTTAGGCATTGATCAGGCTGGCAGGGGAGTGGTTAGTGGGTGATCAGGCTGGCAGGAAGAAGCAGTTAGGAGCAATCAGGAAGGCAGGCGAGCGGTTGGGAGCCAGCAGTTCCAGATTGTGAGAGGGATGTCCCGTGAGATCAGGCCTAAACCAGCAGTCAGACATCCCCTGAGGGGTCCGGGATTGGAGAGGGTGCAGGCTGGGCTGAGGGAAACCCCCCCCCCCCCGCAGTGCATGAATTTTGTGCACCAGGCCTCTAGTATTCAAATAAAGAGCTTTTTGTTTGGGGGGAAAAAAGAATGTAAATCTTGTGATATCAAAGACCACCTGGGTCCCACTAACTTACCCACTACCTCTGTTTACAAAGCACTTTTCTCCCTTTTTATTGAATTTATTGGGGTGACATTGGTTAAAATTATTCATGTTTCAGGTGCACAACTCCACAACACAACATCTGTACACTGTACTGTGTGTTCACCACCCCAAGTCAAGTCTCTGTCCATTACCATTTATCCCCATTTACCCTTCTCCACCTCCCCTCACCAACCTCCCCCCAGCACTATTGTCTTTGCTCAATCCTTCCACCCTGCCAATTCACATGTATTCTCTCTTTTTACAACAAAGCCAATCCCATCATTTTAAAGGGGCTAAGAGTAGTAATTAAGGTAATAATTTTTAATTAACCTTTTTAAATATTCTGTCATAAGATGCTCCATAGATACCACAGAACTGTCCATTAAAAACCTTTAGGCTGATAAAATATATTCTACAATGATTTCCTTTCTGAGCATAGTTCAGTTATATACAGAGGAAATTGAAATAGTGTCTGAGCTAAAGAAAATCATTTTGCTCTTCAGCAAGTTAAGGTGTTATAATGACTTCATGAACCATTCCAAAGATAGCATTGTCATACTGTAGATACTATATAGGACAAAAGAAATAGACTTGATAATGTCTATTTTATTTATTTAGTTAGTTAGCTATAATCCAAATTTCTTTAATTTTTTATTTTTAGCCATTTCAAAATCTTTATTGTTGAGAGTATTACAGAAGTCCTCTTTTTTGCTGCCCCATTGCCCCCCTCAACTCAGTTCCCACCCCACCCCAGGCTTTTAATACCCTATTGTCTGTGCCCATAGGTAATGCATATATGCATATAAGATTTTTGGTTAATCTCTTCCCATCAACCCTGCTCCCCTTCCCTCTGAGACCCATCAGTCTGTTCCATGTTTCCATGTCTCTGGTTCTATTTTATTTTATTTTATTTTATTTTATTTTATTTTATTTTATTTTATTTTATTTTATTTTATTTTATTTTATTTTATGGTTCTATTTTATTTATCAGTTTATTTTGTTCATGAGATTCCTTGTTTGTTTATTTTTACTTTTAGATTCAATTGTTGATAGATATGTATTTATTGCCATTTTATTGTTCATTTTCTCCTCCTCCTCCTCCTCCTCCTCCTCCTCCTCCTCCTCCTTCTCCTCCTCCTCCTTCTTTTTCTTTCTCTCGATATCTTGCTTTCTCTCTTCTCCTGGCACCCCCCAATAATGTTAATGTTGGTATGCTTGAAGTTGTCCCAGAGGCTCCTTACACTGTTTTCTTATTTTAGGATTTTTTTCCTTTTTGCTCTTCTGATTGGGTGTTTTCTGCTTCTTCATATTCCAAATTGTTGATTTGATTTTTGGACTCCTCTACTCTACTGTTGAATCCTTGTAAATCATTCTTTATTTCAATTATTGTATGCTTAATTTCTGACTGGTCCTTTTTCATGTGTTTGATGTTCTTACTAAGGTTCTTAAAATTCTCACTAAGATCCTTGAAAGTCTAAGTCCCTTGAAGGTCTCATTAAGATTCTTAAGCAGTGTTACAACATTGTTTTGAACTCTGTATCCAGTAATTTACTTCCTTCCATTTCATTTAGTTGTTTTTCTAGAGATTTCTTGTGTTCTTTCACTTGTGATATGTTTCTTTGTCTCTGCATTTTTGGCTGCTTCCCTGTGTTTGTTTCTGTGTATTAGGTAGAGCTGCTATGTCTCCTGGAATTGGTAGAGTGGCTTTGTGTTATAGATGTCCTGTAGGGGGCCCAGTGGCCCAGCCAACCCAGTCACCTGAGCTGGGAATTCTAGGTGCCTCCCTGTGTGGGCTGTGTGCAGTCTTGTTGTAGTTGAGCCTTGATGGAGGAATTGCCCTCTAGGCCAATTGGCTGTGAGGACCAGCTGTGACTACAGTGGAGAGCCACTGTTCAGGAAACACCCCTATGAAGCAGAACTTGCTTCAGTATGGTTTTGGTGCTCACTGAGTCTGCCCCTTGTGTCTGTCACTTGTGGATGTGTAGAGTTGTAGTCTGCTATGCTCTGAAGCTGTCCATTGGGTACACTGGCTCCAGTATCTCCAGGGAGGTGCAAAGTCAGCCGCTGCCTGGGGCCACCCAGCAGGAGCTACAGAGAAATCTGCAGATGCCTCCTATTTGTATTAGGTTTGGAAGTGAAGTGTCTAGGCGAGGCCTAACTGTGAAGCAAGGCAGGCTGGTTCTAGTGAAGGGTCTTGGGCCTTTAATGATAGGTTTAGGGCATGCTGACACCAGTTGCAGCTTGTTTGAGAGATTTTAGCAAAGTCCAAAGCCTGAGCCAGGACAGGTCATTCATGTGGAAAAGCTGCTGCAAACAGGTTGAGGGGGGCTGCAAATTGGATGGTATGGGGTCTCAGGGAATCTCCAGGGTAGAGAAAACAGTGTAAGCCAGGTTGATGGGAACTGAGCTATGGCTGACAGTCAGTCCTGTGACAGGAGAGGTCCCAGCACAGGAATAATGACCCCTGGGGGCACCCATGTCTGAGAGAAAGCCGCCCCTGAGTTCCTGCCCCGATGCCAGACAATCCAGTTCCTCTCCATATATGTCTGGGTCCCGTAACTATTTCCTGGTGCTAGAGCTCACAGGGGTTGAGTCCCAATAAGTTTGTGTGCTGGCCATTTAAGAGGGACACCTGGATCTCTGGCAGCCTCAATCCCCACTGCTTTTTACAGCCTGAAGTTACAGGGACTTCTCTTCCCAGCTCTGGAACCCTGGGCTGGGGGCGGGGGGTTGAGCTGTGACTGCTTGCTTTTCATGGGAGGATTCTGCAGCCATGATATCTCTCCAGGTAAAAAACAAAACAAAACAAAACAAAAAATGCCACACATGGGTGTCTGACTAGCCCATTCCACACCTCCACTCTTCCTACCAGTCTCAATGTGCTTTCTTCTTTACTTCTCTAGTTGTAGGACTTCCATTCAGCCAGATTTCAGGTGGTTCTGAATGATGGTTGTTTTGTATTTTAGTTGTGATTTTGATGTGGCTGTGGGAAGCGGCAAATATTGGTGTTTACCTACTCCGCTGTCCTGGTTCTCCAATAAAGTCTATTTTAAAGTTATTATTAGTGGATGAAAGCAATACATGCTATTCTGGAAGGCATTTATCAAGAAAGCATGCTTCCTCCAAAAAGTGGAGAAATGGCCAAATAGCCCAGTTTTGTTAGCCAGAGGGGAAAGCAACTTAACTGTTATATACTTATTACCAATAGCATTATTTTAGTATATGTATTTATATTATTGTACATAATGTGATATTTTAAAAATTCTTAAAATGGTTACATATAATGAAATATAATCAGGCTAGCCTCAGACATATTTGACACATCAAACAGAAAAAGACAAAGAGGGAATTTATAGTAAGTTTTATGGAAAAAATATAATTTCAAATTTTAAAGCCAACTAAATGTTGACCTATGGATAAGAGCATCAGAAAGATGTTTGCTGGTATTGAGGGCAGACAACATGGAGTGTTCCCTGTAATTTCTGCAGAAAATACTTTGATATTTTTCCAACTTACTGAAGATTAAATAAAAAAAGTTCACAAATGAGGAGAATGTGGAATAAAGCATTTGATATTGAACATCAAAGCTAGTTAATGTAGAAATGTATAAATAATTCTATATAATAGAGTTATACATTAGAACTTAAAATTCACTATAACTTTTGAAATAAAATATCTTTAATGTAAAAGAATAGTATAACAGTAATCTAACATTGAAAATGTTTTTAACAATGACCAAGTAGATGTGAACAAAGTAGGGAAAGTGAAGCATGTTAAAATTCTTGTCTCAAAGACAGAAGAGGAAAAGGCAAGAAAGTTTAGTTCCCAATGACTGATAAATAGAAATGTTAGAATGATATTAAAATAGTTAAAATTAACTTCTAAAAAGACTACAATTCAAAATAATGTTTCTATTTCTCTATGTATATCTATATATCATCTATCTAATCTGTGTAGATAGAAAGATATTAGAGATTAGAAATAAAGCTCTCTATGTTTTAAATTTTCCTGCCCTGAGTATTGGGATTTTTAAATTTATTGCTTTTATTTTTTTACCTTAAAATATTTGTGTGTATATATATATTATTATTATTATTATTATTAAAATAAGAAATCCTGTAAACACCCTCTCAGCTTCCAATTTTATTAAGTGATTTATCCTAAAGATAAGAAGACTAACTACTAAAGCCTGTGTGCACAAGCTTTTTTGTGGCAATTGATTTTGTAGTACAAAAATATAAAAAAAAACTCAAGTCATCAACAGAGGCTTGATTAAATTATGAAACAGTTAATGAATGGAATACTATGCAGTCATTGAAAACTGTATATTGGCATCAAAATGTGGAAAGGCCTATTATAACTAGAGGCCCGATGCACGAAATTTATGCAAGAGTAGACCTTCGCAGCCCCTGCTGCTGGGGCCCTTGCAGCCCCAGCTGCCTAGCGGCCCAGGCTACCTTGCAGCCCCACAGCCCCAACCCCCGCCCATACCCACCTTGGCTTGGCGCTGACCACTGCCCACATCTCCCGCCACACCCCCCCAGTTCCTTGGTTCCACAGAGCCCCCCAATCAATTGCCCCACAGAGGGTGGCCTGGGCCTCCCTCGGCCTCCCTCTATGGGGTGATCATGGGGCAATGATGGGCCCCCCAATCAATTGCATTGCACCCGCCTTGGTTGGCCTGGAGCCAGTGCATGTCATAGCATGGTCATCCAGATGGTCATTCCACTGTTTGGCCATTCGGTCGATTTGCATATTACATTTTTATTATTATAGACTAGGGGCCCAGTGCATGAATTCATGCACCTTGAAAGGAACTGTGGGCCACAAGGCTGCAGTGGGCACAGAGGCAGATCTTGGCCCATCCTCCGCACCCCCTCCCTGCCCTCCCGCCATGGCCCCCGGTCCACTGTCTGCCGGCAGCCCTGCTCCCACAGCCACCACTCCCATGTGCTGACAACACTGGCCCTGCTCACACCCACTGATGGCATGGAGGGATTGGGGTTGGCGCCAGTAGCAGGTGTGAGCAGCAGCTGCTGCCCCCATCACCCCTCAGGAGCAGGGGGAGGTGGAGAAGACCTCAGGGGCTATCGGGGCTGGCAGCTGCTGCTCGCACCCGCTGATGGTGCTGAGTAATCGGGGCCAGTGCCGAGTGCCAGCAGCAGGTGCGAGCAGGGCCGGTGCAGGCAGCAGGTACAAGCTCCAGGCAGAACTGTGGTGCATGGGAGCAAAGAATTTTCAGTAACCACCAGAGGCTCACCCTGATGACAGTGACTGGTGCCCCACCTTGATCTGGCGCCCCCGCTCACCTGCTCCACCATCCCGCCACCACTGACACCTGCCATGTTCTATACTTTGTCGCCTGCTGTCGACGCCTGCCATGTTTCGCGTGTGCTCCCTGGTGATCAGCCCATGTCATAGCAACCACTTGTTTAGTTGTTCAGCTGTTCAGTCTATTTGCATATTAGGGTTTTATATAGAGAGATGTGTTTTCCAGTGTTGGGGAATATATGCTTAGAAAAATCTGAAATTATAAATACCAATACAATAGCAGAGGTACTATCTGGATGATAGTTTGGTTTTCTTCCTTATTTTTCTCTATTTTCTTTTCTTTTTAAAAAAAAGAAGTAAGTGTTATTCATGTACTCAGAGAACAAAACTATTTCTGGTTTGAGAAGGAGAGAACTGAAATGCAAGGATGATATTTGTGACACTAACTAATACTATTTTGAAAAATGCTGGCATCTTAGTATTATATTAACAACATACCTTATATTTTTATTTTTTAAAACTCTGTTTATTACAGATACCCTTCCTACTATTTTCTTTTTATAGCTTCAAAAATTCAAGTTTTATTATTTTTTCAATTATGAGTTTTAAAACTTAAATGCTGTTATTACTATTTTGGTTCATAATATGAACACCTCATGTACTTGTGTGCCATCCTTGCACAGGGGCCATGTTAATCTTCTCTGTATTTTTCCAAGTTTAGTATATGTGCTGCTGAAGGGAGCATCCTCACTATTTTTCTTGCCATCGTTTTCCCATTAGCAATACAGATATCATTACACATATTCCACCTTATTTGATGGTGATGTAAAAAATTGAAACGTGATTTTTTTGTTATATTGAGTATATATCAAATGTTTTACAAAATAATAACATTTCTTATAGAGACTATAGCTTACAAAACAACAGGCAAACTAGAGTGATCTATCACAGTCATACTCTTATTTAAATTGCAAAAATACACATGATTTCAGCATTCAAACTACTAATTCAGGTGCATTCTGTGAGTATTCTGCCCTGGGCCTTATTACCAGACGTTGGTTCTATTTCTACTTTTGTATTGGACTGCTCATCTTATCCATGTTTTCCTCAAAGACAATAGCAATACCACAGGTGTTAATGAGCCTTTCACCAGTAATCTGATTTCTCTTATATTCTGTGCCATCTTTCTTAGAATGATGCTTTACATGTATCTTCTTGTTTAAGTTATTTTTGCTGAAACACTAAAGAAAGTCTAAAAAAATCCCCAAATGCCATAGAACAGAGATCAAAAACTAATAGTTTAAAGGCCTTCAGATATTTTTTTTCAGAATCTCCTAACTCCTGTAATAAATAAGGTTCAGAGGTCCTCTCTTACTGTAAGTCTTGAAGAAGATATTGCCTTTCATTCATTTTGGCAGTGTCTTTTCCGCAAATCTCACCCGTTTTTGTTTCCCCTTAATTAAGGTATTTACTATCCAGATGCTTTGTGGCTTTTTTTTTTTTTTGACCATATAATCTTTCCACTTGAGTGCTAGTGAAATTTCTATTTTATAAATATAGCTGGAATGGCAAGTTGGGAATGCCCATAGTGCATCTTACTGTCTTCTTCTAGTCCTTCAGTGCTTACTGAAACAAGATCTCTATTTGCCCCATTGTCCTCGCTCCCTTGTATCTTTAAGGAGAAGGAATAAATAATAATAATAAAGTAATTCTGCCAGTAAATTATAATTTTCAACACACACTGTCACCTTTCTACTTGGATCTTGCCAAACTTTCTAGAATTACCTCCTACCACCACTCCCCCTCAAATGCCCCATGGCTCAAATACCTTGAATTACATGTCCTTCCTAGAATATTCTATTTCCTGCTAGATCAGCTCAGGGAAAGCTTCTATCTTGTTTACCACTGTATCCCTAGCACTCTTGGTATAGTAATAACTCCATAATTATTTGTTAAAGAAATAAATGAATATCTCTATGTCTCTTCTCATTATATATTCATCCTTTAATGCCTTTTCTCTTACTTTTCTATCAAACAGGAATTTTCTTTTTCTTAATATTACCTTATGTCATCTCCTGAGGAGATCATATTGAAAGTCTCCAAACAGTATTAGGTGGTTTGTCATCTATTATAATGCATTTCAAAGTTTTATAACTATTCATTTGCAAGTCTAATTTCCTACTAGCCTATCAGCCTGAGGGCAGTAACCATATTCTCTTCCTGTTTATGAACCCACATATGATGATACTTAGTAAGTGCTTAATAACTGATTGTTAGATGAAAAATCTTCTAACCCCACATTTAGTATCATTACTTATAGTAATAATAAAATAATAAATGTTGCCCTAACCGGTTTGGCTCAGTGGATAGAGTGTCAGCCTATGGACTGAAGGGTCCCAGGTTCAATTCCGATTAAGGGCACATGCCCGGTTGCAGGCTCAATCCCCAGTTGGGGGTGTGCAGGAGGCAGCTGATCGATGTTTCTAGCTCTCTATCCCTCTCCCTTCCTCCCTGTAAAAAATCAATAAAAACATTTTAATAATAATAATAATAATAATAATAATAATAATGTTTATTGTATCACAGTGGTTCAGAGCCAGACAGCCAGAGACTAAGTCCCAGCTCTACCTCTTACTAGTTGTTATGCCCTCTCTCTCTGTTCCTCAGTTTTCTCATCTCTAAAATGAAGTTAATAATAGTATCTGCTGGATAGGATTAAATTAAGTAATATATATAAAGTGATAAAAATTGTGCCTGACATCTAAAAAACTTTCAATACCTGTTAGGTATGCTGTTGTATCCTTAAATATGACAGACCTTATGCAACAGACTTTATTGTATACTTTATCCCTCACAACTGTATTGAGGCATTATTTTAAAGATCAGAAAAATGAGGCAAAGAATGGTGATTTTGCTCAAAATCAGAGTATTAAGTGTTAAATTCTGCCTAATTCAACTCAATATTATACAAATTTCTATAAGACTGAACATGTGATAATTAATTGCATCAGAGCTTATATTCTACAAGTCACAAATTATTCTATTTGATTGGCAAATGCTCTTGTGTGATCTCCACTATACTGCACAGACTGCATAGTGTCATATTTGAGAGCTGGCTGGGTTGCTACAGTCAGACTAACCAAGGCTCTTATTCCAGCTTTAACATTTTACTGGCTGATAATCTTGGCCAGTTGCCTAACCTCTCTAATTTTGGGTTCCTTTTGTAAAATGAGCGTAATGATATCTACCTCCTCAGAAGGTTATTTATTCTAAGAATCAAATGAGATCAAATGTGTGTAACATACTTAGCAAAATGCCTACTGCATTCAAAGCTCCATAAAAGCTGACATCAACCACTGGTTGTCAACCGTATTTATCTTATTAGTTTCTGTTTTACTTTTACAAGCTCTTGATCTTATTCCAAAATTCTGGAAGTTTACCCTATTTTTCAGAGTATTTCCCTGAACAATACTACCTCCCTCTTAGGCTGCTACGTACACCTTGCTCTCAACTCTATTCAGAAACAAAAGATTTCTGGACAGGAGCGATCTTTACATTCTTCCATTATCCATGACAAGGGAAAAGGAGAAAAGCTCCCGAATGCATAATTAGGCATCCATGAGCCATTTCAATCACTTGATCTGTGCCCTTGGAACTCAGTCTGCTTTCTCTCTAGGGAAGATGATGCCAGCAATACTGCAATCTCCACGCAAATATGACAACCAGTGGACAGTAGTGGGCTGGTAAACCTGTGAAAATTGACTCTCTAGGGGGAAAAAAAGCCTTGATTTGTAGTTTGCCAATTTCTGTGATGTAAATATTCTGACTATGGCCAATTTCAAGTTACATATCAGCATGATGTCACTGTATAGTCACCCCATTACATAGCATTTCTACCATGCAGATGAGACAGACCTAAGCTCTAGAGCAGTGGTTTTCAACCTCCTGGCCCTTTAAATACAGTTCCTCATGTTGTGACCCAACCATAAAATTATTTTCGTTGCTACTTCATAACTGTAATGTTGCTACTGTTATGAATTGTAATGTAAATATCTGATATGCAGGATGGTCTTAGGCAACCCCTATGAAAGGGTTGTTCGGCCGCCAAAGGGGTCGCGACCCACAGGTTGAGAACCGCTGCTCTAGAGCATAAATAATATTAAAATATAGTTAAATAATTAGAGATGTATTTTGAGTATTTATCTTTTAATAATATAACTAATTATAAGTCTATGTACTTTTATTATTTTTTCAACCTATCAGTAATCCTTTTTTTTTCTTGCTTGTCACAGTTCTTTTATTTCTTTTTTATTGAAAATATTGGGGTGACATTGGTTAATAAAATTATATAGGTTCCAGATGTACAATTCTATAATGTCATCTGTATATTGTATTGTCTGTTCACCATCCCAAGTCAAGTCTCCTTCCATCACCATTTATCCTCCCTTTACCTTCTTCTGCCTAGCCCCATCTCCTTTTCCCTCTGGTAATCACTGTACTGTTGTCTAAGAGGTTGTTTTTCTTTTGCTTTATCCCTTCACCTTTTTCATCCAGCCCCATAACTCCCCTTCATTCTGACAGCTTTCAGTCAATTCTCTACCTATGAGTCTGTTTCTATTTGGTTTGTTAGTTTATTTTGTCATTAGATTCCACATCTGAGTGAAATAATATGTACTTGTCTTTCTCTGACTGGCTCATTTCACTTAGCATAATGCTCTCCAGGTCCATCCATGCTGTCACAAAGATTAAGATTTCCTTCTTTTTTACAGCTGAGTAGTATTCCATTGTGTAAATGTATCATTTTTATCCACTCATCTACTGATGGGCACTAGGGCTGCTTCCAATCAGGGCTATGGTAAATAATGCTGCAATGAACATAGGATGCATATATGTTGAGTGTTTCCTTCCACGACTCGCGTGGAGTAGGGTTCAGTATCTGAAAGAGGAGCCGCACAACAAATGAGAGAAAAAGACACGAGATAATTTTGCAATATTGGGGGACCAGGCGACAAGTCCCCAAGGACTTCCTCTCCTGTGCTCAGGCCTCACAAAGCTTTTATTGATCTGGGATGCACCCATAGCATAGCCCTAGGCAGGTCACCCCCTGCAACAGGCAGACTAGCCCATCAGCAAGAATTTACATAATAATAAATGGGGGAGTAGTTTCAGCTACCACTGTCTGGACAAACAGAGGTGGCGCCTAGCTCTGACCTTTGGGAGGGCTTCAAAGGCACCCAGCCTTCGGGGGGGTTCTCTGTCTATGCTTATCAGATAGTGAAGGCAATAAACAGTTTCCCACACATATAGTCTTTCAAATTAGTTTTTGGGTTTCTTTAGTTAAATTCTCAGAAGTGGAATCGCTGGGTCATAATGCAGTTCCATTTGTAATTTTTTTAGGTAACTCCATACTATTTTCCACAGTGGCTGCACCAGTCTGCATTCCCACCATCAGTGCACTAGGGTTCCCTTTTCTCCACATCTCTGCTAACACTTTTTACAAACATATTTTTATTGATTTCAGAGAGGAAGGGAGAAGGAAAGAGAGACAGAAACATCAATGATGAGAGAGAATCATTGATCAGCTGCTTCCTGCACGCCCCCTACTGGGAATGGAGCCCACATCCCAGGCATGTGCTCTTGACTGGAACTGAACCCAGGACCTTTCCCTCAGCAGGCCGACGCTCTATCCACTGAGCCAAACTGGATAGGACACCAACATTTTTTGTTTCTTGATTTATTGATGGTAGCCATTCTGACAGAGGTAAAGCGATATCTTATTGTGGTTTTAATTTGCATTTCTCTGATGATTAGTGACAGTGAGCATCTTTTCATATGTTTATTGGCCCTCTGCATGTGCACTTTGTAGAAGTGTCTATTCAGGTCTTTTTTTAAAAAAATTGTACTGCTTGTTTTTTCAGTGTTGAGTTGTATGAATTCTTTATAAATTTTGGAAATTAACCCCTTATTAGATGTATCATTGGCGAATATGTTTTCCCACACAATAGGTTCCCTTTTCATTTTGATGCTGGATTCTTTTGCTGTGCAGAAGCTTTTTAGTTTGATGTAGTCCCATTTGTTTAGTTTTTCTTTTGTTTCCCCTGCCCGAGGCAATATGTCCGAAAAAAATATTGCTATGAGAAATGTCAGATTTTACTACCTATGTTTTCTTCTAGGATTTTTATGGTTTCAAGTCTAACATTTAAGTCTTTAATCCTTTTTGAGTTTATTCTTGTGTGTGGTATAAGAAGGTGGTCTAGTTTCATTTTTTTGCACTTAGCTGTCCAAATTTCCCAACACCATTTATTGAAGAGACTACATTTGTCCCATTGTATGTTCTTGCCTCCTTTGTAGAATACTAATTGACTATAAAGGTGTGGGTTTATTTCTAAGTTCTCTATTTTTTCCATTGATCTATATGTCTGTTTTTAGGCCAGTACGAGGCTGTTTTGATTACTATGGCCTTGTAGTATTCTTAATAGCTGTGTTTACAACCCGTTAACAAAATTCCTGATAGTGTAACATTGGTTCTCACATTGTACAAGCTGACTCCACCATACCACTGCCTTTGGAGGAAAAAAAAATCCTGCACAGAGACTGAAGCTTATGCAACTTATGAGCCCTCTTAAAGAAAAAGGGAATGTTTAAAATGACACAAAATGAACCTTTATTTAGAACAGAATATTTATTTTGAATGCCCACCGCCACTCTAATACCCCTGACATGAGGGAGTGGGTAGGAAAGGAACTCAGGATGTAAAGAGACAGCATTAACCAATTGCACTTAAAATATGACATTTGCAAAATTTTTAAAAACATGTAATCAAGTGAACACTTTGGTTGAACCTCTCCCAGTGCCTCAGGGATCACACAGAGATAAGCCCTAAAGCTTAAGCTTCATCAGCTCAGTGGTAAGTCTGTCTCTGATTCTGAGTGATCAGGATAGAGCTACTTTGACTATATATCAGTGAGGGTACCACATACCCTAAGAAATTTTTTGAAAAATTAGGTCCCAAACTGATATACCTACAGGGACAAACAGGTCACATGAATGAGTGAAGCATGTCCCCTGAGTCCTATAGCTAATAGAGGGCACATGCCCTGCTTGAAGTAGATACCAGCTGCTCAACTCAGGGTGAGGTTTGTCATGATATACTTTGGATTCAACATTAGCAGATATTGTAGCTTTTCAGAGGAAACCATAAAGCTGGAATTTATGTGAATCTGATATTGAAATGCTAGCAACTATTTCAATTAAGAAAACACCTTAAGGGCAAACAAAATAAGGGCTGCCATTTTGCAAATTCTGCATTAGATAATGAGTGCATTACTTGAGTACATTGCTTTGTTGATATATTTAATCCTGGCTATCCTGTAGCACCTGGGGAAATAAACACTATATTAATAATTATTAGATAGTACCATAAATTGCTTGTCAGTGGGTTTGTTTATCAATGAGATCATGGTTCCTGAAGGTCATGATTGATATATGCTCTTCTTTATTTTCCTGGTGTACAGAATACCTGCCAGATAGCATCTGGCAAGATCTGGCATGTTGAGATGCACATGACCTCTACTATCACATATAGAGGCAGTAGAGCATACAGATAATAAGTATGGGTTCTGGGACCAAATTGTCTGGGTTACAATTCCAGTTACTATAGATTTATTAGCTGAATGTCTTTGGACTTCACCTCTCAGTGGCTGAGTTTATAAAATGGGAATCATAACAGCCATCTCTTAGGATTGATGTATGGATTAAATGAGCTAATGCAAATGAAGGGCTTAGCACAGAGTTAGGCATATATAAAGCATTCAGTAAATATCAGTAAATACCAGGCTTTTATATATTTGTTTCCGAAATGCAAATATTCCCCTTAATTGTGAATCAAACATGAAAAGGTTATTTAACTGTTTGTTTCTAAAATTCAAACATTACTCATAATATTATTAGTAGTATAGTAGGGCCTCAATAAATATTTGTTGAGCTATGCTTTTCAAGTTCTACCTGGTGTTATTTATAATTATTTACTTTGTGATACAGAATTATACACTACCCCTAAATTGTTTTATGCGGAATTGGTAGAAGTATATTTTGAATTGAACTGTAGCATCTATAATTTGACCTGAATAAAAGGTGTAATGGAACTATAAAAACATTCTCAGGAGACACATGTAGAACTCTTTGCAAAGCTGCTTGTCAAATTCATCTGCAACATGATCAAAATCTTACTCCAAAGACATTGAGTCAAGAGTTGGAGCAATTCTTTGTCCCATGAGGGAAGGTTAGGTTTTGGAGCAATATGTCTATCTTATTTTGTCTTATACATCCCTCCATTCCATTAGGCTGAGCTTTATGGCAGGTTCTAATCCATATTCCCTTTCTGAATACCTAGCAAGCATGATGTTTGCCATGTGGTAGTTCTTATTCCGTTTTTGATATAAAATGAAGATAAATCCCAAATGATTTCCATTTCCCACTGAAAAGAACCTTTGAGGAGGAGAAAAGGAACTAATATTTATTGAGCCCATAGAGTGTGTGAGATCATTTGCTAGATATGTCACAAAAAGTCGTTTTTATCCTTACAAAAACCCTGATTTACTGTCTGCATTTTGCAGAAGGAAAACTAAAACTTCAAGAGGTTCACATGAATTGCTCAAGCCCTCACTGTTAACAATTAAGGAGTTAGCATGCCAGTATGTATCCAAGCCAAAGCTCATGCTCTTTCCACCATGAACTTGCCTGCTCTTTCATATTCACTAAGCCCTGAACAATTTACTGATCAGCAACTGCATTAAAATAAAATATATTATTGAGAATAAGTTAATTATAAAAATAATTATTTGGCACTACCTTTTTTCAATTTGCATTGATGCTACTTAAAACAGCACCACTGAGATGTGTCAGAATTGGTTAGGAACATATGTTCCCCATAACAAAGTAAGTCATCTTTTTTTATGTTTTTATTGCTTTCAGAGAGAGGAAGGGAAAGGGAGAGAGAGATAGAAATATGGATAAGAGAGAAACATTGATTGCTTGCCTCCTGCACGCCCCCTACTGAGTATCTAGCCCACAACCCAGGCATGTGCCCTGGCCAAGAATCGGACTGGTGACCTCCTGGTATATGGAACAATGCTCAACCAACTGAGCCACACCAGCAGGGCCATTATTTCATATTTATGTGAGATTCAAGATGAAGTCAGCCTTCATATCACCTTGTGGCTATTGTTTAATGGTCTATCTTCCTTTATTCTTTGTTAAGTATCTGTAGGCTTTGAGAGGGTACGAACAATGTACACATTGTTCACCAGTAACTCTGCAGCATCTTCTAAAATACCTGACACACAGTATGTGCATGGTGTATATCTGTTGAAATAATTTTATATGAAATAAGTAATATGCTGGCTTCACACAAGGAAAATATTAGATATAGGTATAATATTAATATCTTGTTTTGATGTTAATGGCTGATTTAGTCCATCCAGTAACATATAAGCAGATTAAAATCTCTTATACCATATACAAAAATAAACTCAAAATGGATTTAAGACTTAAATGTTAGAATTGAAACCATATAACTCCTAGAGAATACCCAGGAAATAATGTCTTTGACATTAGTCTTAGTAATATCTTTTTGGATATGTCCCCTCAAGCAAGGAAAACAAAAGCAAAAACAAACAAATGGGACTACATCAAATTAAAAAGCTTCTGCACAGTGAAGGAAACCATCAACAAAACAAAAAGACAACCTACTGAATTAGAGAATATATTTACAAATGATATATCCAATAAGAGGTTAATATTCAAAATATATAAGAAACTCATACAACTCAATAACAGAAAAATAAACAACTCGATAAAAAAAATGGGTGGAAGACATGAATAGAAGTTTCTCCAACAAGGACATACCGATGGCAACAGATTTTTGAAAATATGCTCAACATCACAGATCATCCAGGAAATATAATTCAAACCAAACTATATTGAGATACCACCTCACACCTTTCAAAATAGCTGTTATAAAATGTCAACAAAAAAAACAAGTGTCTGTGAGGATGTAGAGAAAAGGGAACCCTCATGTACCCTTTGGGGGATTGTGAGATGATGCAGCCACTATGGAAAACAGTATGGAGATTGCTCAAAAAACTAAAAATAGAACTGTCATATGATTGAATAATTCTACCTCTGGGTATTTACCTGAAGAAATCCAAAGCACTAATTAAAAAGATATATGCATGCTTATGTTCATTGCAGCATTATTTATAATAGTCAAGATAGCGAAGTAACCTAGGTGTCCATAAATAGATGAATGGATAAGGAAGATGTTATATATATAATGGAATATTACTGACAAAAAAAAGAGTGAAATCTTGCCATTTGTGATAACATTGATGGACCAAGAGGGTATTTTGCTAAGTAAATGAAATAAGTCAGAAGAGAAAGACAAATACCATATGATTTCACTCATATTTGGAATCCAAGAAAACAAAACAGACAAACAAGACAAAATGAAATATCAAACTGATGGTTGCCAGGGGGGAGTATGGTGAGGAGGGATGGGTGGAAATGTAAAGAGGAATATAGTCAATAATACTGTGATAACTTTGCACCATGACAGATGTTTACTAGGCTTAGTGTAGTGATCACATTGTAAGGTATATAAGTGTCAAATAACTATGTTGCACACCTGAAACTAATATAATATTGTATGCCAATGATATTTACCTTTTCAAAAATAAAATAAAAAGTTTTATATATGTTCAGAATCATGAAGCATAGGAAGAAAGACATGCCTTCTAAGTATGTTTAGTGATTTTAGTATGTTTCAAAAGCAATACATGTTCACTCTAGGGCAGCGGCTTTCAACCTTTTTCATCTCATAGCACACATAAAATCATTACTAAAATTCTATGGCGCTCCAAAAATATATTTTTTCTGATATGACACAAAGTAGGTATACTTTTGATGATTTACACACAAAAAATAATAATAGTAATTACTTACCCATTTTGCTCCAAAGTGAATTTTTAAAAAATCAGGTGCCTATGCTTATATATAAGGATTTCTGGTACCAAGAATTAGCCAATCACACAACCTTATTATGCAATGTGGCCAATAAGATGAAACTCTATTATATGACCCATATATTTATGGTTCAAGGCAGGGCATTCACACCAGAAGGCTATTGTTGTGTTACTTGTCATTTTTTAATTTGATAATCTAAGGGAAAAGTGGGAAGTGCCTCTGACCAATTAATCAGGTATAGCGTGTTTTAAAAATTCTTGGGGCACACTAGTTGAAAATTGATGCTCTAGGGCAGTGATGGCGAACCTTTTGAGCTCGGCGTGTCAGCATTTTGAAAAACCCTAACTTAACTCTGGTGCCGTGTCACATATAGAAATTTTTTTATATTTGCAACCATAGTAAAACAAAGATTTATAATTTTGATTTTGATTTTATATATTTAAATGCCATTTAACAAAGAAAAATCAACCAAAAAAATGAGTTCGTGTGTCACCTCTGACACATGTGTCATAGGTTCGCCATCACTGCTCTAGGGAATACAGAAAAGCACAAATAAGGCATCAAATATTATGTAACTACTCATAAATACATAACTTGGCATAGTTGTTTATTCTTTGCAACCAATGTTTTTAGAAATAAAATTGGGATTATTCTTGAAAAATCTTATTAAAGATCCTCGGGGCTGGAAGAGGCCTTAGAAAGCACTGAGTTTAACTTTGTTATTCCCCAGAAAAGGAAACTGGAACTGCAGAAGTAAAACAACAGAGCTGGATTACAAGGTACCTTAGTCCATCAACAACATGTATTCACAGGACACCCTATAGCCAACTAATAATCATTCTGCTGGGCACTGGCAGATGAGGGGAGAAGAGACAGATAAGAGTGAAGTTCTTGCCCTTGAGGAGAATACAGTCTGGTTGGAGAAACAAGACTTTCATTTATCAAACAATTAGAGAATAATGAGAAAGTATGTTATTAAGTCCTAAAATAGGCATAACATATGAGAAATGCTATAGCTGTTCAAAGCGAAGGAAGAGATAAATTACCAAATGAGCTCAGATTGGTAACTTATTCTTCCTTGTGTTTTTGACCATCTCCTATGTCATGGCTAGCTCCAGGAAAGGGATATTTTTGTTGCTTTAATACATCCTTTGTCATGGATAATTAATTAGTAGTTGAAGAAAATTGACTTATGTTGTCACTTGGATTTGCTAAAGGAACCCTTATTCTCTTCCATTCAATGATGTTAAGATTTTATCAAAATAAATGAACAAAATATAGCATTAATATTACATTCACATTTTCCAAATCCTTTTTCAAAGTGTCACCACACAGGTGATTTATTTCTGATTCCCTACACACAGCCACACCGTCACACATACATACACAGACCCCTCTTGCAAGTCTATGCATCTTTAAAAAGAACTCAGTGACTGACTGCTTTTGTCTACTTAACTAAGACATTGCTCTTTAGAATGTCACCTCAAGTTCTTCTGCAGATTTCTTCTACCCAATCCTTCAATAGGAGTGCCTCACTATCTAGTGAGCTTCAGATAATATCCCTGATCATCACTGTAATTGCCCAGGAGTCTTGTAGGTGTTCTTATCATTTCCAGAAGCTGTGGCAGGTAAGGAAGGACCAGGGAGGTAACAGACTATCTTTTCTGTGCATACATGATTTCTCCATACTCTACACTATCTCAAAGCCAAAGAAGAAAATAGCTCAATAGTCTACTGTCTCTTAAACCCAGTTTGTGTTCTTTTCAACCTTTCCTAAACTTCTCAGGCAAAATTAGTCATTCCACGTGCTATATACATGATGAACTGTACTGTAATGATTTGTCATCAAGTTTTGCCTTCACTAATCTATAATTTCTTGAAAAAGGATCTCTGTGTCTTGTATTTTACTCTAGCTAACTTCCTGACACACATTAGCCCCCAAACTTGCTCTGTATGAATTTAACCAGAGGTAATTAGAATGTAATTTTCATTAAATGTATTTATCCAATGGCTTCTTGGTCTTTTAGCTAAGATCAAGTGTACTACCTGTTTTTATCTGTTTAAATGTCCTTATGTAATTTTTAAACAAATTTCTTAACAGTTGTCCAAGCTAATTGCTTTTCTGTCATAGGTAGTCTACTTTTGAATGGATCATATTCCTCTTCAGAAATGTATTTTTAAAATGAACTATTACATGGATATTTAATCAAAGCTAAAATGAGAGTTCTGAAATTTTGAGCCCTAGGCCACCAGTAAATATGAAAAAAGTTTATAGAGTAAACCAGATTTTATCAAAGTTTTCCCGTAGAAAATATTGACTCCCTTCCTTCCTTGGAAGGTCTGTTCAGTGTCCCGGTATCTTGAGCATTGGTTCAACCTGTTTTGAGTTGTTAGTCTGACCCTAAAGTATAACCAATAAAATATTCATAAACTTCTTTAAAGTACATTGATTTTTATTAATTTTACTAGGGGCCCGGTACACGAAATTCGTGCACTGGGTGTGTGTGTGGGGGGAGTGTCCCTCAGCCCAGCCTGCCCCCTCTCACATACTGGGAGCCCTCAGGCGTTGACCCCCATCACCCTCCAATCGCAGGATCGGCCCCTTGCCCAGGCCTGACGCCTCTGACAGAAGTGTCAGGCCTGGGCAGGGGACCCTCATTTCCCCCATCACTGGCTCTGCCCCTTGCCCAGGCCGGATGCCTCAGCCAGAGGCATAGACCCCCATCACCCTCTGATCACCTGATCGGCCCCTTGCCCAGGCCTGATGCCTCTGCCAGAGGTGTCAGGCTTGGACAGGGGACCCCCATCTCCCCCCGATCACTGGCTCTGGCCCCCGCCCAGGCCTGAGGCCTCTGGCCCAGGAATCATGCCTGGGCAGGGGACCCCCATCTCCCTCTGATCGCTTGCTCCACCCCCCGCCCAGGCCTGACGCCTCTGACCCAGGCTTCAGGCCTGGGCAAGGGGACCATCATATCCCCCCAATCCCCGGCTCAGCCCCCCGCCCAGGCCTGATGCCTCGGCCAGAGGAGTTGACCCTCATCACCCTCCGATCACCAATCACCGGATCGGCCCCTTGACCAGGCCTGAGGCCTCTGGCAGAGGTGTCAGGCCTGGGCAGGGGACCCCCAGCTCCCTGCGGTTGCAGGCTCCGCCCCTGCCCAGGCCTAACGCCTCTGGCTGAGGCGTCCAGCCCGGGCAGCGGGGACCCGCAGCTGCAGCGGCCCCGCGATCATGGGCTCTGCTTTAGGCCCAGGCAAGGGACCCCTACCTCTCAGGACTGCCAGCTTCGACCGTGTCCAGCTCCCATCGCTGGCTCCACCCCTACTTCCTGCTATCACTGGCCAGGGCGGCAAAGGCGCCTGATTCTCCGATCATGGCTGGGGGGCAGGGCAAAGGCGGCCCCAGGGCCGCCTTTGCCCTGCCCCCCAGCTCTTAGCTCCCCCCTGGGTTTCTGATCACTGTCAGTGACAGGGGGCTTCTTCCTGCTTTCCCTTTCGCCTCCCTGCATTGTGCCTACATATGCAAATTAACCGCCATCTTGTTGGCAGTTAACTGCCAATCATAGTTGGCAGCTAATTTGCATATAGCCCTGATTAGCCAATGAAAAGGGTATCGTCGTACGCCAATTACCATTTTTCTCTTTTATTAGATAGGATATGGTATATACATAGCACATAGGAAAAAAAATACACTGACATGATTCAGATTCATTGGTACCTCATGATGACTGGACCAATAAAGTGAGAATGCAGTTTAATGCAGACGAATGCAAAATAATATATCTAGAGACAATGAACCAAAACAGAGAATCCATATTAAGTGATGGCAGTGCAATGATCAGGAAAATGATTTAGGGATTCTTGGGTAATAATGCTAGAAGTTAGATGCTCAGAAATGTTTGCTAGCTGAGCAAAAGGCTTACATGATGCACTGAATACAAATCAAATTCTATGACAGCAGTACTGTGAAAACAACAGAGGCACCACACCTAAACTTCCACGTGCAACTCTGTCACCATTTCACTGGTGGAAAGAAGCACAACCTACTTCAAATTGGTTGGCTATGGCAAATGAATATGTTTAAGTCTGGTATTAGGAAGAGCTTCTTGCCCTATGGGCTATAAAACATTAAAATTCTTTAGAAGAACAACAGAAATATCTTCTTTTATGTGACATTTTCTCAGTGTTTTCATACTAACAACTTCATTTGCTCCTCAACATAAAGCTGTGGTATACACAGAAGAGTATTTCCATTTTATAGAGTTATACTGAGATTTGGTAGCCAAAGAAGTGGCAAGGGTAAGGTATAAACACAGAGCTCATGAATATTATTCTAGTGCTCTTTCTCTACCATAAAATCTCTTTTCTAGACATTGTCAAGGGAAATTTGGAGCCCACTTCTAAGTAGATTCTCTAAGAATCATACAGAAGGCTATGCTTCCTCTATGAAAGCAGAAGACTGATTTCATTTGTTCTTAATAGTAAAATATAGCACTGAGAGCCCAGAAGAGTTGAAATTTCCTAACTATAACAACAACGTATAGCAGTATATATATTCCAAACATGGCCACAACAATTCTTCCATCCCTGATGCCTTTTTGCAATGTGATCTTGATGCTACTCCCATTGAGAGATGGGTACCTATCTCCCATCTCTTTGAATCTGGGTAGCTTTGTAACCACCTAGAATGGGGCGGAAGTGACACTAAGTTTAGGTCACAGAGGCAATGAATCTTCTGACTTGTCCATGGGAACTCATGCTATAAGAAAACCCAGGCAAGGCCATGAATAGAGAATGTATAGAGAAACCTGAAACTACATGATGAGAGAGACTCCTGGGAAGCCCCAAATTGCTGTAGCCCCCACTATTCTAGCTCCATCTGCCTGCTAATATATGAGAGACCAGAGCCAGAACCGCTCAACCAATCTCTTCCTGAATTCCTAACCTGCATGAGAAATAATAAAATTATTTGTTGTTAGGTTAAGTGACTAAGTTTAGGAGTGATTTGTTCTGCATCAATTTACTAGTAGCTGGATATACATTTGTGCAAACCCATAGAATGTACAAGACCAACAGTAAACCCTAACACAAACTATGGATTTGGGGTGATTATGATGTGTCAATGCACATTCATCAATTGTATCGAATGTACCACTTGGGTGGGGAATGTTTATAATGGGACAAGTTATCCATGTGTGGGGGCCAGAGGTATATGGGAAATCTCCATATCTTCCCTTAATTTTGCTGTGAACCTAAAACTGCTCTAAAAAGTAAAGTCAGTACAAAGTAGATTGATATCAAATCAGTAGACCTATGGGGTATGTTAGTTGTGGAAGTTGCTTGGGTGAAGCTCTGGTGCTAGCTGAGGCCAGCTTCCAAGTGTGCTGAGGTTGGAGTCACTTGAGATGGGCTCTGGATGAGGCAGCTAGGTTATGCAGGGTGGGACCCCAGGGGACTGTGGGATGGGGCGATTGCTTTTAGCCAGGTTCATGGAGAGCATCAGAATTGCCCTTATCTGTCTGGACCAGCCAGGTAGAAGGTGAACAAAAAAAAAACAAAAAACAAAAAAACAGAAAACAAAGAAATAATGGGGCCTGCCAGCGCTTCTGTCCCCTGGAGAAAGTTCCCCCTGAACCCTGCCCAATCCAGCACTTGTACTTGTCCTCTAGACAGTCAATGTCATTCCTTCATGTATGGCCCAGGCACTTTTCAAACTGCTGCCTCTGCACTGGTGCATGGAGTGAGTGAGTCTATGTGCAGGCCCTTTAAGAATGAAAGCTTATTTCTTTTAGCCCTTTGGCTCTTTCTGACATAAGCCCCACTGGTTCTTAATGCTAGATATGAGGGCTTCTTTTCCCAGTGTAGGTCCCCAGGCTAGGGGGCCAGAAGTGGGTTTCAGACATCTCACTCTTCAGGGGGGACCACTGTGGTTGTGATATTCCTACCACTTGTGAATTGCCACACCAGGAGTATGGGTCCCGACCAGACCATGTCTCCTATCTGTCTCAGTGTGGCTTACTCTTTATAACCTTAGTCGTGGAAATTCTGTTCAGTTAATCCTCATTCAGGTCATTCTCAGTGATAGTTGATTTATATTTAGTGTATAGTTTTGATGTGTCTGTAGGAGGAGAAGAACTCAGGATTTACCTACTCTACTATATTGATCCCTGAAACTACTTTTTGTTTTTTTAAACAGAAATTCTAATATCTACAAAGTAAAGTGCTGGATGGACACAGAAATGAATGAGGCACAGTTATTGCGCTCAACAGCTTTAAATGTAGTAGTTTCTCATATACCTGAGTCACTAAAAAGAAGATACAAATAGTGTTTTATGAAAGTGGGATGATAAACATACCTTCAAAGCTATGAAAAAGGAATGAGTCCTTATATTCAGAGGTGGTAAATAAGTAAAGAACCCAAGGCAAAAACATTTGAACTAAGTTTTGAAGGATGAACCAAAAGAGAAAGGGGGAAATTTGATAGGCATAGAGAGATCAAGGCATAGCAGAAAAGGCTGGAAAAAAGTTCTCCTCCTTTAATGTACCTAAGAATCAACTGGAGAATATTTCTAAAATATAGAGTAGGATTGCATTGGGCCTGTGGATGAGGCCTAAGAGCAAATTCAAGTTCAATATTTTGGCAAGAGTTGATCAATGGGTTTATATATTGTCAGTAATTTCTAATAAGCTCACAGGGGATTCCAGTACTACAGGTTCATGGTGGGCCACTCTTTCTGTGGCAAGGTATTAGAAAAATGTATATTAAGAAGTCCATACTGTAGGGTACAGGGATTTAAAGTATGTGATGAGGCTGGTATCCAGAGGCTGAGACTGGATCATGGATAACCTAGAGCAGTGGTTGGCAAACTCATTAGTCAACAGAGCCAAATATCAACAGTACAATGATTGAAATTTCTTTTGAGAGCCAAATTTTTTAAACAAACTATATAGGTAGGTACATTGTTATTAACTTAATTAGGGTACCCCTAAGGCTTAGGAAGAGCCACACTCAAGGGGCCAAAGAGCCACATGTGGCTTGCAAGCCACAGTTTGCCAACCACGGACCTAGAGTATCATGCTAAGGAATGTGAAGGTAGTTATTATGAGTCCTATGGACTTAAACACTGAGGAGTTTTGCTTGCTTCATCAATATCTCTTTCATACTGTTGACAGAAGTATCTTTGTATAATACAAATCTGAGCCAGCCATTTCTATTAAAAAATTCTTTGGAAAGAAACAAATAACTAAGGCAGCTAGTTTGAGCAACTGGACAAAAAGTGATAAAGTTGCCCAAGATAAGAACAGAGGATTAAGAGAGACAAGGCTGGGCAGGGTGTATGGAAACAGGGGAAGAAGTAGGAAAGATTAATTCATATTCACAAAGTTCATTGCTTGCTCAACTTGGTTGCACATTGGAATCCACCTAGGGGTTTTGAAAAAGTGGTGATGATTGGGTATCACCTGCAGAGATTCTGCTGTCATTAATATAGGGAATGGATTGCACACCAAGATACCTTAAGGTTCTTCTTGTGATTCTAATATGTACCCAAGGTTGATAACCACTATTATCACTATGTAGCATCTCTTGAGTATAATAATCTTGAAAATTATTTTATCACTTCATTTTCATAATACTCCAGTATAGGAACCAATCTCAAAAGAGCTCCCACTGACCAAAAATGGAACAGTTGGGAGTCTCAAAAGAACACCACTAAAATGGATTAAAACTTATCAAATACACTCTAAAAATCCATGTATTCATAAGGTTTCTTTCTTTCTTTTATTAATATATTTTATTGATTTCTTACAGAGAGGAAGGGAGAGGGATAGAGAGTTAGAAACATTGATGAGAGAGAAACATCAATCAGCTGCCTCCTGCACACCCCCTTGTGGGGATGTGCCCACAACCAAGGTACATGCCCTTGACCAGAATCAAACCTGGGACCCTTCAGTCTGCAGACCGACACTCTATCCACTGAGCCAAACTGGTTAGGGCATATAAGGTTTCTTTTTGAGATAATGGAAAGGTGACACAACTCTGTAGACAAACTAAAAACCATTGAATTGTACATTCAAAAGTAGTGAATTTTTTTAGTATGTAAATTAAATTTCAATAAAGCTGTTAAAAATATTCCAGTCATTCATATGATATTTAAAAATACTCAATGCTTACCTTTGGAGGTGTTAGTGAACCTACTCATTATTCTGAAAATGGTAACTGATGGGACAGAATCAAGCAGTTTTCCTGCCTTTCTTTCACAAAACTATAACTAAATAGCTAATGAGGAAAATTTCTCATTTATAAAAGTCTTCCACTTATTAAATTAAAAGGAATGACAAAACTATCGTATAATAATTTTGCAATGCCTAATAAAATAATGAATCTAAGCAATGATGATTAATAACTATTAAAATCATTAAGTGAGAACCTGATTATGAACTTCACAATGAATGGATCTTACTGACAATATATAAAGCCATTGATTAACTCTTGCCAAAATGTTGAACCTGAATCTGCTCAAGCTTCTTGGTTTGTCTATCAGTTTACAAGAAATACAGGAAACAGGAACATGAAAAACAACAATAGGAAGGGGATGCATTCAGAAAAATCCAGAATATGGGAAAGCCTATGGGAAAAAATGACCTAGTTTTTTCAACAAATGTATTTATAAAGAAAGAAGAAGGAGAAGGAGGAGGAGGAGAAAGAGAAGGAGGAGGAGGAGGAGGAGGAGGAGGAGGAGGAGGAGGAGGAGGAGGAGGAGGAGGAGGAGGAGAAAGGGCATAGGGAAAAGGGATCAGTAAACTTATTCTGTAAAGGAACAAATGGTAAATATTTTGTACTTTGTAGGCCATAAAGCCTCTGATACAACCACTTAACTCCACTATTATAGTTAGAAAGGAGCCATATATAATTGTAAATAAATGGGTATGGTTGTATGCCAATAAAAATTTATTTTTAAAAAACTGGCTATGGATCATACGTTGTCAACCCCTACAATAGATTTTAAAAGAATTTAGAGGTATAGCAAGCAAATACAACATGTAGAGCTCGTTTGGGTTGGAAGTCTAACTGTAAAAGCATTTAAGAAATAATCATGTAAATTTGAGCACAAAGGGGATATTTGATGATGTTAGAATGATTAATATTTTATTAGAAAATGATATGGCAATTTTGTTTTTAAAAGTCCTTAGATTTAGGGATACACATTAAATATTTAAAGATAACACAAATTATGCCTGAGATTTACTTAAAAATAATGAATTAGAGAAGGGAGAGCTAGTTTAGAGAGAGGTAATAGGTCAGTGGTTCTCAAAGTGTGGTCCCTGGACCAGCGACATCAGTATTATTTGAGAACTTGATAGGGATGCAAATTCCCTGGGTACCAATCCAGACTTACTGAACCAGAAACCCTAAGGGTGAAGTCCAGAAGTCTGTGTCTTAACAAGATCTCCAACTGGTTCTTGTGCATGCTAAAATTTGAGACCACCCACATAAATAAAATAAGAATTAGCATGATGTGCTAAGTGTTGAAATTTTGTGCTGAGTATATATGGATTCACTATATTGTTCTATATACTAGAGGGCAGGTGCATGAAATTCGTGCATAGGTAGGGTCCCTAGGCGTGGCAGGCCATCAGGGCTGATCGGGACCTTCCAGCTGCCAGCCGGGGCCTTCCTTCATTCCACACCGCCTCCTGGTGGTCAGCACACGTCATAGCGAGCAATGGAACTCCCGAGGAGACACTTGGCATATTAGCCTTTTATATAGATAGATAGTTTATATTTAAAAACTTCCCGCTACTAAAGTAAAAGAAGAAATAAAAGAAAAGCAAAGAAAGGAATCACCAACAGTGACTTCCTTCCAAAGAGCACAGTATTAAAAAGGGGGATGGAGTAGCTTTATAGTGGAGGAAACCTGGAAAGCACTACCTCAGCCAGGTGACTAAGGTCAATATCATCAGGCATAAGTCATGTTGACAGCATGTATTCTTGATGTGATGTGATGAGAAAGGCACTTTACCTCTGTGATCTTCCATAACCCTAATTTAATAATAAGAAAAAACATCAGAAAACACCAACTGAGGGAAATTTTATAATATTCCTGAATAGTACTCCTCAAAACTGTCAAGGTTATCAAAAACAAGCAAAGTTTGAGCAACTGTCAGAACTCAGAGGGACCTAAGCACTGATGATGGGATGGAATGTAGTATCCTAGAAGGATAATGAAACAGAAAATGGCATTAATGAAAAACTGAAGAAATCTGAAAATGTATGGACTTTGTTATTAATAATGTACCAATATTGGTTTGTTAATTCTGACAAATATTCAATACAAATGTAAGATGTTAATAATAGGGGAAATTGGGTGTGAAGTATATGGGAACTCTATAATATGTCATAATTTTTCTGTAAGTCTAAAACTATTCTAAAATAAAATGTATTAAAAATAAAAGAAATATGCCTGTATAGAAATACCTTGGCCTATCTAAGGATTAAGACATTTAGGCACTTGGAGTCTGGAAAAAAATAGTGAAGGTCAGAACAATTACATGGATTGGTTTTCCAGCAGCAGGCAAGTCTGGACAATTGGAACATTGTGAATGTCAAGGACATCCACAGGTCTAACATTCAGAAAACAAGCACCAGTGAACCACAAGAGGACTAACACAGGAGCAAATAACCAAAAAGTTTGGGAGGTGAAATGACCTGGTTCCTCTCCCTCTCCCCTACACTCCTCTTCACTCTCCATGGTATTCCAGCTATGTGATCATGACCAATTAGCCACTTCCTTAAGAGGGCCCCCTCAAGGTCTCTGGATAAATCATGGACTCTGCCAGTGATTCCTGGGATCATGGCCCAAATGAACACCTGGCCCTCGAGTCCTTATCTCAGGGTCCATTTCTGGGGGGAACCTAACCCAATACATGATCTTTCATGATCTGCCTTTTCTCCACTTCAGCCTGACCATTCCTCGCTTTTAAGCTGCAGCTATACAGAACAATTTCACATATAGCTCTCCAAAGGTAACAAGTGTCTCACACTTGGTTCCTTTGCAGATGTTGCTCACCTTACCTGGAATAATCAATTTAATACCACCTTTCTTCACCCAGTAAACTCTAGCCTGTCCTTCCAAACACAGCTCACTATCCACCTTTTCTCTGATCACTGTTGTCCCCTCCCTACGTAACAGTCTCTCATATATTCTTATGTCACCCTGTGCTTACAAACCTGCCCTCCCACTGATTGTGGCTTCCTTCAGGCTCTTCTCCATCCATAGACCCATCCCCTATCCCACCTACACCCCTGACACGAAAAATACTGGCAAGTCAGTAAAGGACATGGGTAGCTCTTTGGATTTACAATCCCTTATGTTCTCACCCCTGAAGAAAATGTTCAATAGTGGTTTACCATCTAGGCTGAGAGACAAAACTATTTTCTTATATTTCCCAATAATTGTTGTATAATTACAAGCAATATCAGAAACTAAGCTATTTGCATAAATATAGCCAAATACCAATTTTGGTGCAGCACTGTTGATAGGTTTCACCAAGATCCTTAGCTTTCTAGCACTGATGTTTTGTTATTATGTCTGCATTTCAATGTTACCTTCCAGGCTCTGCAATTAAGCAAATACTTAGGATTTTAAGAAAATAAGCTTGTACTGTTTTAAAGTGGCAGAACACCCCGGGGTACTACTTAATCCTTTGATTCTCCCTTTTGAAGGGATTTCGCAGCTGCAGCTGACAGTTTTATAACTGCAGAGCTTCATTGTCCAACAGGGCAGGGCTTTCTCTTATCCGCACCACAGTATTCTGCATCCTCTGCAGAGTGTATGTATTTGCAACATACATACCCTGGGAGGATGTCATCATCCTTATCCAGAGAGTTGCCCTTGAGGCCACACTGAGAAAACTTTCCCCCTCTTATTATATAGAATACACCCGATCAGAAAGCAAGTGTTCTTTTTATAGTAAAGTTTCCCACCTAGACAGAAAATGACACTTCAGAAAAGCTGAAAAATAAGTGGAAGGGGGATATACTATAATTTCTTGAAACTAAATGCACTGCAAGGTAATGATGTACTGAGCACCCACTACATGGATGAATCTGTGTTAAGTGCAAGGGAAGCTAAAGAATACAAGACTAGGTCCCTGCACCCCGCCCCCACACTTAGGGAAATCATTAGTTTAGTATTTTGATGGTATTTACGAATTTGCAGAGAGAATATACATCAATTGAACCACTATTGTGCTTGCATGTAAGTGGACAAATGCGGGAATACTTGAATCTATCTCTATTCTATACTACTATGTCACTAACGGATTGGTGTGCTAATCAGAATCCCTGTGGGGCACTTTTGTGGAAACCCTCATTATTATATCTTCTTCTTGGTATCACTTTTGGTATTGAAATATATGAGGCAACAAGCGAATTACACAAGGAAAGCAGAAGTCAGACACAGGAAGCCAAGCTAAGGCTGAGGGATAAATAGACACAGAGTTAGTTGCAGGGAATAGGAGTAGGACAGGCCTGAGGATTAACTCTGGACTTCAAGAGCCTCGAACAGCACAGGAAATGAGCACAGCATGCAGGTATCAATGATATGAGGTTCAGAAAGTCCAAGAAGGCATGCTATTATCAGTAAGTAATAAAGCTTAGGGCAGCCAAATGTGCCAGAATCCAGTCAGCATGAGATGCTAAGAGTAAGAGATGCAGTAAAGGAGCTTGTGGAAAGCTTATAGCAGTGTGGGGCACTGGGTGGGGGCCAAAACTCTGGAGCCATGCAATTTCAAATCTTTATTCTACCGACTACTAGTTGCAAGTTATTTCAAATCTCTCTGCATCAGGTTTCTTATCTTTAAATAAGAACAAATAATATATTATTTCCTCAATTCTAACATTACCTGGATTGCAAGATGTACCATCTTATAATTTTATTTATTCTTTAAAAATAACTCCAGGATACACACACACACACACACACACACACACACACACACACACACACACACAAAGAAAAGTGAATTAGAGCCCAATCATACTTACGAAGATTATCACAAAATTCTACATTAAGTACTAGTAAAATTTTCAGCAACTTCAAATTTTAGACAATATGACAAGTAGAGTTTTCACTAGAATGTACTATGACATAAGTCCAATATTAATTATATATCACATAGAAAAGTCAAAGAAGAAAAACTATGTGTCAAGGAGACTTTTTTTATATAAAATTCAGTATTTCTGAAATATTTCTTGCTAAACAAAAATGAGAAGAATGTGATCTCATTTTAGTTAAAAGAAAAAAATTAAATTAATTATTAATGAACACATAAACTATCCCATTAATTCCTAAATAAAAGTGTCTCTTTTAATTACCTTCTTACTTTTCAATAATCTGCAAGTGCTTGACAATGTAATAAAACAGGATACAATAACAACAATTATATCATTTAGAAAGAGACTAAAAGTTTCATATAAAACAAAAGATAATCCACTAAAAATTTCTTAAAATGAGACAAAGTTTAATTAAGTCACAAAATACAGAACAGTTATAGAAAATATAAAATATTCTATTTATCAACAAGTAATAGCTACTCAATAATAACAACAAAATACATAAATATCTCAGATAATCTTGAATATACGTATTCTGGAGGGCCAGAAAATACTATTTGCATAAATGGAGACATATATTGTGATCTGCCTATAAAGGGGGAATCATGAAAATAAGTAAATTGCTTCAAATTAATAAATTTAAGTAATCATAATATAGATTTTATTATTAACACAATGAAACTCAAGAATATCCTCTGAAGTAATTAATTTTTTGGTAAAAAATGGTTTCAAAAAGAGAGAACTTTCCATATGTTAAACACATCTTAAAATTGCAACAATTAAAACAATGTGTCTAGCTCATAAAATGAGTTTTATAAATATTTTTTTAAAAATAGAACATGAATCAATATAATGGAAGATTTTGTTTTAAAGTGGACCCTAAAACATATGAGAATGTAGTATGTTCTTAATAAAAGGAAAACTTAGGCTGTTTAAAAGGGATGAGCATTCAAAAGTCAGTGGAAATAAATAAATACTAGAGGCCCAGTGCATGACATTCATGCACTGGGGCAGGGGGGGTCCCCTCAGCCTGGCCTGCACCCTTTAGTACTATGGGAGCCCTCCTCAGGGGATGGCCAGGTGATGGCTTAGGACCACAGGGAGCAGGCCTAAGCCACAGTTGGACATCATTAGAGCTGCCATGGAGGCGGGAGAGGCTCGAGCGGCACTCCCCCTGTGGGAGCGCACTGACCATCAGGGGGCAGCTCCTGCATTGAACACATCATAGCAACCAGTAGTTTTGCCATTTGGTCATTTTGCATATTAGCCTTTTATTATATAGGATATATTTACATATATATACTAGATATATAAAGCAAACACTAACAAGTAAAATGAGAAATAAATAATACAATAATAGTTGGGGAATTTAATACCCCACTCTATGCCATGAATAGATCATCCAGACAGTGAATCAATAAAGAAACAGTATTTTTGACCAACACTACAGACCAAAGAGACCTAACAGACATATATAAAACAATATTTATATATTCTTTTCAAGTGCACATACAACATTTTCTAAGATAGATTCTATGTTACTCCACAAATCAAGTCACAACAAAATCAAGAAAAGAGAAATTATATAAAATATCTTTTCAAATCACAATAGTGTGAAATAAGAGATCAATAACAGGAGAACACTGGAAAATTCACAAATATGTGAAAATAAAACAAGTCAACCTAAACAACAAGTCTGTCAAAGAACTCAAAAGGGAAATAAAAAATATCTTGAAACAAATAAAAATGGAAGGATAACATATCAAAATTTATAGGATGAACTAAAAGGAACAATTTACAGCTATAAATGCATATGTTAAGAAAAAAACAAAGATCTCAAATAAAGAACCTAAAATATCACTGGAAGGAACTAGAAAAAACTAAGCCAAAAGTTAGCAGAAAAAGGAAATAAGAAAGACTAGAATGGAAATAAATGAAATACAGAATAGGCAAACAATAGAAAAATTAATAAAACTAAGAGTTGGTTCTTTGAAAAGATAAAATTAACAAACCTTTTGCTAGACTAACCAAGATAAAAAAGAAGAGTCAGATAAAACTGCAAATGAAAGAGGAGACATTACAATTAATAGCACAAGAGAAGGGTCATAAGACTACCATGAATAATTTTAT
Source organism: Myotis daubentonii (assembly GCF_963259705.1). NCBI lineage: Eukaryota > Metazoa > Chordata > Mammalia > Chiroptera > Vespertilionidae > Myotis > Myotis daubentonii. Next base: position 125,858,076 of record NC_081861.1, on the reverse strand, counting down.
GCCAACAAATTGAACCTAGAAGAAATGTATAAATTCTTAGAAACATATAACCTATCAAGAATGAATCATAAATAAATAGATAATCTGAACAGACCAATAATGAAGGAGATTGAACCAGTAACCAAAGCCTCCCAACAACAACAAAAAAGCATAGAACCAAATGGTTTTAAAGGTGAATTCTATCAAATACTTAAAGAAAAATTAAGAACAATTCTTCTCAAACTCCTTAAAAAAACTGAGGAGACAACACTCTCAAATTCATTTTACAAGACCAGCATTATCCTGATACTAAAGCCAGATAAGAACACTACAAGGAAAAGAAAACTGCAGGTCAATATCCCTGATACATACAGATGTAATAATTCTCAAGAGTATTAGTAAACCAAATTCAACAGTGCAATAAAAAGATGATACACGATGATCAAATGGGATTCATTCCTGGGATACAAGTATGGTTTAACATATGCAAATAAATAAATGTAATATATCACATTAATAGAATGAAAGAAAAATCATATAATGAATTTCCTCTAAGATTAAGAACAACATAATGGTGCCCACTCTCACTACTCCTATTGAGCATCGTACTGGAAGTCATAGCCAGAGCAATCAGGCAAGAAAAATAAAAGTATCTAAATTAGAAAGGAGGAAGATGACATTGTTGGAAGATGACATATTTTATATAGAGAAAATCCTAAGGACTTGACAAAAAATTGTCAGAAACAATAACCAAAGTCAGTAAAGTTGCCAGATACAAAATCAATATACAAAATCAGTTTCACTTCTATGCATTAACAAAGAACTCTGAAAAAAGAAAAAAATCTCTTTTACAATATCATAAAACAATATTTAGAACTACCTTAACCAAGGAGGTGAAATATCTGTACAATCAAAAACATGACACGCGCCGAAACTGGTTTGGCTCAGTGGATGGAGCGTCGGCCTGCAGACTGAAAGGTCCCAGGTTCGATTCCGGTCAAGGGCATGTGCCTGGGTTGCGGGCATATCCCCAGTGGGAGATGTGCAGGAGGCAGCTGATCGATGTTTCTCTCTCATCGATGTTTCTAACTCTCTATCTCTCTCCTTTCCTCTCTGTAAAAAATCAATAAAATATATTAAAAAAAAAAACATGACACGTATGAAAGAAAATGAAGAAGACAAGAATAAATGGAAAGATATCCCATGTTTATGCATCAGGATAATTAATACTGTTAAAATTTCCTGTACTATGCAAAGCCATCTACAGATCTAATGCAATCTCCATCAAGATTCTATAGCATTTTGTACAAAAATAGAAAAAAAATCCTAAAGTTCATAAGGCACTGCAAAAGCCCCCAAATACCCTAAGCAATCTTGGTAAAGAACAAAGTTGGAGGCATCACACTTCGATTTTGAACTATACTACAAAGCTATAGTAATCAAAACAGTGTGCTATTGGCATAAAAACAGACACAAAGTCCAATAGAACAGAATCAGGAGCCCTATATAAAGCTATGCATAAATGGTCAACTAATCTTTGACAATTGAGTCAAGAATAGTTAATGGCAGTCAGAAAAATATAAATATCACATGATCTCACTCATTTGTGGCATGTAATGAACAACATAAACTGATGAACAAAATTAGAACCAGAGTCACAGAAGCATCAAACAGACTGTCCAACCTATGAGGGAAGGCGGTGGGAGAGGGGGTAAGAGTTCAACCAAAGGACTTGGATACATGCATATGAGCATAACCAATGGACACAGACAGTAGGGGGGTGAGGGCATGTGCTAGGGGGAAGAGGGGTGGCCGGGGAGAGGTCAATGGGAGAAAAAGGAGACTTATGTAATACTTTAAACAATAAAGAATTAAAAAATAAAAATAAATAAAAACAAAAAAATAGTTAATGAAAAGAGTTATTTTCTTCAACAAATTTTATTGTGAAACTGGATGTTTACATGCAAAAGAATGAAACAAGACCCCTATCTTAAAATGCTTTCAAAAATTAACTTGAAATGGTTTAAAGATCTGAAAATGTAAAAATCTCTGAAAAGAAAACATAGAAAAAAAAAGTTAGACAGCTATATTGATAAAAATTAAGAGGAACTACATCAAGCTTAAAAGCATCTGCACAGCAAAAGATACAATTAACAAAATGAAAAGACAACCTAGAGAATGGTAGAGAATATTACAAACAATATATTTGATAAGGAGCTACTATCCAAAATATATAACTTATACAACTCAATAGCAAAAAATCCAAGATTTTTTGTGTTATATTCAACACAAATAATCCAATTTTAACATGAGCAAAGGACCTGAAGAGACATTTTCCTAAAAACAGGTATAGGAAAGGTACTCAACCTCACTAATCATCAGGGAAATGCAAATCAAAACCCTAACCCTATCCCCAATTCTTAAAATCTATTTATATAGAAGCCAAGTGACTGGAATGACCGGAACAACCAGAACAACCAGTCGCTATGATGTGCACTGTGGCAGGCCAACCAGCCCGATGGGGGTGGGGCCAGCTGGCCAACCTCCCGCGGCCCCTACCCTCAGCCGGATCAGCCCCATCAGGGCGGGCAGGCCAGATGGACCAACCCATGCACAAATTCATGCACTGGGCCTCTTGTGATTTTTAGATATATATCCAAAGGAAGTAAAATTACAATCTCAAAGGGATATTTACACATCCATGTTCATTGCATCATTATTTATCATAACCAAGACATGCAAATAATCTAAATGTCTCTTGGTGGATGAATAAGGGAAATGTGTGTGTGTGTGTGTGTGTGTGTGTGTGTGTGTGTGTGTGTGCGCGCGCGCGTGCGTGCACAATGGAATATTATTATTTCACTGATGAGAATACTGTGGCATGGAGATATTAAGTGATAGCCTAAAGTCATATGGTCCACTAAATAACACATCAAAGATATAATACCATTAGTTTGGGTTCCAAAATTTGTAGTTTTGTTATTTCCTAACTATAGAGAGAGATGCTGAAGAGAGGGGAGATGCAATTAAATAATGTCAAGTCTGGTAATCTTGGTGATATTCTTATTGGCTAATTTCTTCTTTATTCTTTTGTGAATGTCTATAAATTTTATTCGTTGACTACTTTAAGAATGATAATGATAAAAGAACCCTCAAATGTTACCAGCATATATCAGCTCATGTTGCAGACTGAGATGTGACTTGTTTATAATTCTGCACTTATACATAATTTATTGCGCATTACTTAAAGAAAGGTTAGATTTTCTATTGTTTCCCATGGGAAAGGGAACATATATATCTCCCACTTCATTGTTAAGTTATGCTCCTGATTTTCTCATCAGAATGCCTGACAGATAATAATTGTCACTATTCATAGATGCATGCATTTGCTATACTAATACCCAGTGTACTGAATGTAGGACATTTGCAGTGTAAGATAACAAGTTAATGAGGTTTTTCTCCTGAGTAGCTGGCATCAGGTCCAGTACACATTATCTATTTTTGCACAATGCAGAACACATAGTAGGCATATGATACCTATAAACGAAATAATAAAGAAATAAAGCCCTCTAAACTTCAACTTGGGATTTCTGCAGAGTTGCACAATTTAAAAATGGCAATTTCATCCTACAAATATTTTTTAGCATAGGCTCTGTGCCAGGGTTAGATAAGCAACAGCAAAACCAAGAAAAAGTCTCTGCTCTCATAGAGTCTACCAACAATTCAAACCCTAGAATAAGAATCAGCAAGCTGGCCTTCCCTCTGAGATTCCACAGTCTGTTCCATGACCTAGACTTTATTTTTAATGTTGTTTTTTTATAAATGACTTTATTAGATTGTGCCTTATTTACTTTTAGAGCCCAGCAAAGTATTAAGCAACATAATAAACAAGGTATAGATATTTATGAACAAGGAGAGAAACTAAGATGGCGGCATAGATAAACACCGGGAAATTGTCGCCTCACACAACAATTGAAGAATGCCGCAAGGGTCAGAGCAAACATCGTCCAGAACAACAGGAAGGCTGGCTGAGTGTAATTTCTACAACTAGAAGAAAAGAGGGGCACGCTGAGAGCCAGAGGAGCTGCAGAGGTGAAGTGCAGAGGTACGGCGGCGGCTCGCGCGCTCGGAAAGGGGGTGGCGCCTGAGGACGCGGCTGTCTTTTTGAATCACAAGCTCCCAACTGCTCTGAACTCCGGTTCCAGCGGGTCTCTGGGGACCCAGGGCTCATATGGGGAGAGGCTGGTCTGTCAGGCGGCAGCGGGCGAACTTGAGGGCGGCTTTCCCTCAGAGGTGCTTGCAGCCGTTACCGGGACACTGAGACACGCGGCTCCGGGCGCGGAGAATCACCATAGCTGCTTTCACCGCCCTTTGACTCCCTGAGACCCCGCCCCACCCAGGCTGCGGCAGAGGCTTTTAATGTGAATGTACCTAACTACAGCCCAGCCAGGCAGACCCGGAACTTCCAAGAGAAGGCCCAAGGCCCCGCAGCAGCTTGCATTGCTTCACAGCTGAGCCTCTTCGTGGCTCCTGTTGTGTGGCCTCAGGCAGGGGCTGAATTAGCACCTCCTTAGATCCAGGAGCCACTGTACCCAGTGGTCAGAGGGGGACCATTCTCCCACTTCAGACACAGCTGATTCCCACAGCCAATTGGCCTGGAGGTCAATTCCTCCCAGTGATCCTACAACAACCAAGGCACCAAGAGTGCACCAAGAGTGTCTACCCCAGGTAACTGGGGAGGCTGAGCCACTGGGCCCTACAGGACACCTGGCACGCAGGGCCACTCTATCAACACAGGGAAGCAGCCAAAATGCGGAGACAAAGAAACAGGTCACAAATGGCAGAAATGGAGGAAAGCAAACGACTGGATATAGAGTTCAAGGCCACATTTATAAGGTTTTTCAAGAATTTTATGGAAACCGCCGATAAATTTAATGAATCCCTCAAGGAGTATAGTGAGACCATGGAGGACATGAAAAAGGACCAACTAGAAATTAAGCATACACTGACTGAAATAAAGAATAATTTACAGAGATCCAATAGCAGACAAGAGGATCCCAAGAATCAAGTCAAAGATTTGAAATACAAAGAAACAAAAAATACCCAACCAAAAAAGAAAAAAGAAAAGAGATTCAAAAAATATGAAGATAGTGTAAGGAACCTCTGGGACAACTTCAAGCGTACCAACATCAGAATTATAGGGGTACCAGAAGGAGAGAGAGGGCAAGATATTGAAAACCTTTTTGAAGAAATAATGACAGAAAACTTCCCCCACCTGGTGAAAGAAATGGACTTACAAGTCCAGGAAGCGCAGAGAACCCCAAACAAAAGGAATCCAAAGAGGACCACACCAAGACACATCATAATTAAAATGCCAAGAGCAAAAGATAAAGAGAGAATCTTAAAAGCAGCAAGAGAAAGACAGTCAGTTACCTACAAGGGAGTACCCATTCGACTGTCAGCTGATTTCTCAACAGAAACCATGCAGGCCAGAAGAGAGTGGCAAGAAATATTCAAAGAGATGAATAGCAAGAACCTGCAACCAAGATTACTTTATCCAGCAAAGCTATCATTCAGAATGGAAGGTCAGATAAAGAGCTTCACAGATAAGAAAAAGCTAAAGGAGTTCATCACCACCAAACCAGCATTATATGAAATGCTGAAAGGTATTCTTTAAGAAGAGGAAGAAGAAAAAGGAACTCTTACCATTTGCCACAGCATGGATGGAACTGGAGAGCGGATAAATACCACAGGATCTCACTCATTTGTGGAATATAATGAACAACATAAACTGATGAACAAGGACTGATCCAGAGACGGAGAGGCATTGATTGGACTGTCGGGCCTTGGAGGGAAGGTAGGGGAGGGTGGGGACAAGGGGGAAAGATCAACCAAAGGACTTATATGCAAGCATATAGGCCTAACCAATGGACACGGACAACGGGGGGGTGAGGGGATGAGCGGGGGGGGGGGGTAGAGGGTACACATATGTAATATCTTAATCAATAAAAAATATTAAAAAAAAAAGAATCAGCAAGCTATGGCAGGCAAGCCAAATCCAGCACACTGTCTATTTTTGCACATCCCATGAACTAAGACTGAGTTTTACCTGGTTAAATCACTGAAAAATAAAAATAAGAAAGAGAAGACTATTTTGTGAAACTTAAAAACATGAAATTCAAATTTTGCCCAACAATAAATTTTTATTGGAACACAGCCACACCCATTTGTTTACATCTTGCCCATGGCTATTTTCAGGCTATAGAGGTGAGTAGCTTGGGCACAGACCATGTGGCCTGCAAAGCATCAAATATTTGGGATCTGACCCTTTACAGAAAAGGCTAGATGACCCCTGCATCCATTTTAATGAAAGACCTTTGAGGACTGAGTTTTTGCCCACCCCCCTTTTTCCCCCAAAGTAGCACATGGAGTGCTAACCCTGCACACAAATACCCTAGGGATCTTGTTAAAAATGCAGATTCAGATGCAGCTTTGGCTATAATATAGATTCTGCATTTCTAACCAACTCCCAGGTAGGGATTTCTGCCTAGGTCTGGAGACTTGGTCCTTTAAATCTCTTCAAGAACTTGAGTCAAAGAAGAAAAAGATATTGCAGCAGGAAAAAAGTGCCTTCAGAACCTAGCTTAATGTAATTGGTGATTTTCTTTCACAAGTTTATCGCTGTGGCAAGGATAAATGACAGACATGTAAATTTCACTTCTCAGTTGACTTACTATCATCATGCTCTCTTAGCAGAGCTAAGATGAACCATTTTCCAAAGAGTCAAAAGGGATTGCAGCTGTTCATTTGCTACCATTAGCTATTTGTGAAGTGAACATTGGGGAAAACTAATATTTGTGCCTGAATTCTGTTCAGAGGAAAGGAAAAAAAGACAAACTCATATAAACACTATTAATTTTTGAAATAACTTCTTTGTATTGTTAATAGGAATGGACTCTTAATTAAGTATCTAGTTTTATGTCCTCTCATTAAACATTATTAACAAAAAGATGATTAAAAGCTGTCAGAACATACTGCCCTAAATTTTAAAGCTTGATTATTTCCTGTAAACACTCTGATTTTTTTTAAAAAAATCTATATGCTCAATATCAAGCATTGGCAAGGACATGGAGCAGCTAGAATTCCCATGCATTGGTCGTGGGTATGTAAGTTGGCATAATCACTTTGAAAACCAGTTAGCTAGTATCTACCAAAGCTTAATTGTAAGGTTCCTTATGTCTCAATAATTCTGCTCCTATTATATACTCAACAGAAATGCATGTATATTGTATATCTACAAGCCTTTTTATTGCAACATTATTCTTAAGAAACTCAAAAGCTCATAAAACAGACAACAGAATGGTGGTTACCAGAGGAAAGGGAGGTAGCAGGTAGTAGAGAGTAAAGGAGGTCAAAGTTATGATGATGGAAGGAGATTTGACCTTGGATGATAAACACAATATAATACACAGATGACGTATTATAGAATTGGACACTTGAAACCTAGGTAATTGTATTAACCAATATCACCCCAATAAATTTAATTTTAAAAATTAAAAAAATAAAGAAAAAACATCTCAAGGTGCTATCACCTGGAGAAATCTGGGCTACATTTTACAATAAATTTGAATTTGTATTTTTAAGAGACAATTTGACTCAGCAATAGGAATTAAGTTTTCCTCCCACATTTTTGGTTATTCTTGTTCAGTCTCTTGTGTGGTCTTCTCCCCTTTAGATGTTGGTGTTATCCATGGATATGTCCTAGAACTGCTCCAGAGAGCACATAGATAGGGGAGGGGCAGAGGGTGGCAGACAACTGCCGCCAGGCCAATCAGGTCATTGCCTAGGTTTTTGTGTTGTTTTGTTTTGTGGGTTTTGTGTGTGTGTTTTTTTTCATAAATAAAAGTTGTATTGCAACTAGAAAAAAATTTTATGTTTCTCAATAGTAGAATGGGAGAAAATGTGATCAACACTGAGTGGCCAGATTATTATGACCACCTGATGTTTGTAGGCAAATTAGCTATATTTTCGCACTGAAGTTGCTAGAGGGCCAGACCATTATAAGTAGGGAAGCAGGTTGTTTACCATGACAGTAGAAGTGATTTTTTTCTGAAGATATGGGCAAACAACACGATTTAATAGCCTTTGAACATGGGATATATATACATACTGAGTGGCCAGATTATGATGACCACCTGACATTTGTAGGCAAATTAGCCGTACACTGTATCATATGGGATATGGAAGCCAAAGGCTTGTTCAAACACCTTTGCTGTACCAATATAAAATGTCTCCAATTCACACAGGAACACAAGGATTGGACAGTCGAGCATTGGAAAAAAGTCATGTGGTCCGATGAATCATGTTTCCAGTTGCATCATGCAGATGGCAGAGTGAGAATTTGGCAGAAACAGCATGAAAGCATGCACCCTACATGCATGAGTACAACCCTTCAAGCTGGTGGGGGCAGTGTTATGGGGCATGTTTGGGGCATGTTTTCCTGGCATGATTTAGGCCCTTTAATTCGTGTGGAACAACGTGTGAATAGCACAACATACCTAAGTATCGTTGCTGATCAGGTTCATCCTATCATGTTGATGGCGTATCCCAATGGAGATGGCTTCTTCCAACAAGACAATGCGCCATGCCACGGTGCTTGTATTGTGCAGGAGTGGTTTCAAGAACATGAGGGAGACTTTACCTTGCTTAGGTGGCCTCCACAATCACCAGATCTCAATCCAATTGAGCATTTGTGGGACAAAGTTAAAAGAGCCATCAGGCAGCTGGTTCCACAACCATCAAGTCTCACAGAACTGGACAGTGCTATTCATCAGGCATGGTATGGTGTCAGATTCCTCGCATCACCTTACAACATCTCGTGGAGTCAATGCCATGCCAAGAAGAATCGCCGGAGTATTGAAGGCAAAGGTGGCCCAACGAAGTACTGATGGGGTGGTCATAATAATCTGGCCACTCAGTGTATATATATCCCACGTTCAAAGGCTGTTAAATCGCGTTGTTTACCCATATCTTCAGGAAAAAATCACTTCTACTGTCGTGGTAAACAATCTGCTTCCCAATTTATAATGGTCTGTCCCTTTAGCAACTTCAGCGTGAAATTATAGCTAATTTGCCTATAAACGTCAGGTGGTCATAATAATCTGGCCACTCAGTGTATGTATTACAATGAAATGTACACAGTAATGAGAATTAAAAAAAAAAAAAAGACACCACACAGAACTTCACTAAAGTACATGGTTGAATCCCACAGACATAAAATAAACTCTGTAAAGCTTTAAAAAGATAAAACATACCTATACTGTTACAAGTTAGATATTAGTTACCTGGGTAAGGGAATTATTAATGGGAAATAGTCGCAATGGGGCTTCTGGTGTCTTGGGACTTGTCTGAGAAGTCCTTTGCCACTTTAGAAAAAAACTGTAATCAATCCAATAATTTTAATGAATTTATCTACACATGTAGATACCTTCTGACATAGTGATGTGGAGGGCTCATGTAAGAACTCCCCACCCAAACCCATAGGCCACCTTAGGAACACAGGAAGACTTGGATCAAAAGGACTTTCTTTTTAAACAATAGCCCTAGAAGGGGGAGTAGGATTCCTATCACAGTTTTAAGATCACTTTAGAGGGGACCTGTTATTCTTCTATGCTGGATCTTTTCTGCCTGTTGTGGTCATCAGGAAGTTAGCATGGCCTCTCTTCAGATTACTCCAGTTTACATAGGAGTTTTAGAAGGACAGGCCAGGAAAAAAAAAAACTGAGAACATCTTAGATGTACTTCTTTGTACCCACTAGTGTTTATGTTAAAAAATATAAATCACAAACAATGCTTACTTCAAGCATGAAGGCATGGTCAATGAGACATCCTTGGGAACAACCTCTTATTTCAATAATATTTATGAGATTGCACTGTAATGTCATAATCATCAAGAAAACTGGAATTGACTCAGTCCTATTTACATCTGTAACCTCAGCATCTAGCAGAGTGCCAGACACATAGAAATTGGCTGAGTGAAATATTTTGTTGATTAAAAAAATATGATTTTGAAAAATAATGATTTAGGAAAATGCTTACAACATAAAATTAAGTGAACTAAAACAGGGTATGTATAAGCTAGGTAAAGAGATAATAGATAGATTTTATATTCTATTATTATTAAACCCACAAAAGGGTATGCAACTATCAAAGAAGGAAAAAGAAAAAATAATTAACTAAAAATCATGGAAATTATTGGTTATTTGTTTTCATGTTCTCACTTATTCATACTTACATAATTTTAAATAACTAAAGTGTATTACTTTTTAAATATATTTTATTGATTTTTTAAATAAAATGAATTTATTAATTTAACCAACAGGAAGGAGGACAGTGTACAATGTAAGACATGTTTAAGTCCACTCATTTCACAGTGACTGCAATTACTTCTTTGCTATAAGGAACCAGAGGTTTTAAATATTACAACGGAATTTTTTTTTCTCAAGTTTTAACCCATGTAGAATTTTTTTTAATTAAATCTTTATTATTCAGATTATTACAGTTGTTTCTCTTTTCCCCCCCATAGCTCCCCTCCACCCGGTTCCCACCCCACCCTCTGCCCTTACCCCCCCCACTGTCCTCATCCATAGGTGCACGATTTTTGTCCAGTCTCTTCCAGCACCCCCACACCCCTATCCCCACCCCCCGAGAATAGTCAGTCCACTCCCTTTCTATGCCCCTGATTCTGTTATAATCACCAGTTTATTCTGTTCATCAGATTATTTATTCACTTGATTTTTGGATTCACTTGTTGATAGATGTGTATTTGTTGTTCATAATTTGTATCTTTACCTTTTTCTTTTTCTTCCTCTTCTTAGAGAATACCCTTCAGCATTTTATATAATACTTGTTTGGTGGTGATGAACTCCTTTAGCTTTTTATTATCTGTGAAGCTCTTTATCTGACCTTCAATTCTGAATGATAGCTTTGCTGGGTAAAGTAATCTTGGTTGTAGGTTCTTGTTATTCATCACTTTGAATATTTCTTGCCACTCCCTTCTGGCCTGCAAAGTTTCTGTTGAAAAATCAGCTGACAGTCATATGGGTACTCCCTTGTAGATAACCGACTGTTTTTCTCTTGCTGCTTTTAAGATTCTCTCTTTGTCTTTTGCTCTTGGCATTTTAATTATGATGAGTCTTGGTGTGGTCCTCTTTGGATTCCTTTTGTTTTGGGTTCTCTGAGCTTCCTGGACTTGTAAGTCTATTTCTTTCACCAGGTAGGGAAAGTTTTCTGTCATGATTTCTTCAAATAGGTTTTCAATATCTTTCTCTCTCTCTTCTTCTGGCACCCCTATAATTTGGATATTGGTATGCTTGAAGTTGTCCCAGAGGCTTCTTACACTATCTTAATATTTTTGGATTCTTTTTTCTTTTTGCTTTTCCAGTTGGGTGTTTTTTGCTTCTTCGTATTTCAAATCTTTGACTTGATTCTTGCGATCCTCTAGTCTGCTGTTGGAACTCTGTATAATATTCTTTATTTCAGTCAGTGTATCCTTAATTTCTAGTTGGTCCTTTTTCATAACCTCGAGGTTCTCACTAAATTTCTTGAGGGTCTCACTAAGTTTATCAGTGGTTTCTAGAAAATTCTTGAAAAACCTTAAAAGTGTGGTTTTGAACTCTATATCCAGTAGTTTGCTTTCCTCCATTCCTGTCATTTGTGACCTGTTTCTTTGTCTCCACATTTTTTATGCTTCCCTGTGTTGACAGAGTGGCTTTCTGTGCTAGGTGTCCTATAGGGCCCAGTGGCTCAGCCTCCCCAATTACCTGACGTGGACACTCTTGGTGCACCCCTTTGTGTGCTTTGTGCACAGTCTTGTTGTAGTTAAGCCTTGATTGTTGTAGGTATCACTGGGAGGAATTGACCTCCAGGCCAATTGGCTGTGAGAGTCAGCTGTGTCTGCAGTGGGAGAACTTCTGTGCTGGAGACACCCTTCTGGGGCAAGACTTGCTTCAGTGGGGCTTTGATGCTCACTGAGTCTGCCCCCTGAGTGTGTCCCTTATGGATCTGAGGAGTTGTAATCTGGATGGTCCCACTCTGACCACTGGGTATACTGGTTCTTGGATCTCTAAGGAGGTGCTAATTTAGCCTCTTCCTGAGGCTACCCAGCAGGAGCCCAGCAATGCAAGCTGCTGTGGGACCTAGGGCCTTCTTTTGGATGTTCTGGGTTTCTCTGATCTAGCTGCAGTTTGTTAGGTAATTTTCAGATTGCAACAGGCCAGGCCTTTCATATGCAAAAGCCTCTGTGCACAGCTTGGGTGGGGTGGGGTTTCAGGGGATCAACAGGGCAGAGCAAGAAGCTATGGCTGCTCCTTGGTCCTACCCTAAGAGACCCCGCTTCTCAGTGTCCTGGTAATTGCTGCAAGCACCTCTGAGAGAAAGCCGCCCTGGAGTTCCAACAGATGCCAGACAGTCCAGTTTCTCCCCGTATGAGTCTGGGTCCCCAGAGACTCGCCCAGAACTGGAGTTCAGAGTGGTTGGTAGTTTGAGACTTCCTCCTGATTGAAAAAGACAGCCATGTCCTCAGTTGCCAGCCCTTTCTGCGTACGCCTCCATACCTCTGCACTTTACTTCCGCACCTCCTCTGAGCCTCAGTGTGCTTTTCTCTTTCCTTCTAGTTGTATAATTTCCACTCAGCCAGCCTTCCTGTGGTTCTGGATGATGTCCATTTTGTCTTTTAGTTGTATTTTTGAAGTGGTTGTGCGAGGCAGCAATTTCCAGTGTTTACCTATGCCACCATATTGTATTTTATTGATTTTTTACAGAGAGAGAGAGGGACAGAGAGTCAGAAACATCGATGAGAATCATTGATCGGCTGCCTCCTGCAAGTCCTCCACTGGGGGTTGAGCCCACAACCAAGGCATGTGCCCTTGACCAGAATTGAAACTGGGACCCTTCAGTCCACAGGCTGACGCTCTATCCACTGAGCCAAACTGTCCAGGGCTGAAGTGTATTACTTTTTAAAATAGTTTTCAAAAAGATGAAAGTGTGTTCTATGCTTCTATGTCTCCGGATATATTTTTGTTCATCAGTCCAATTTGTTCATTAGATTCCACATATGAGTGAGATCATGTAATGCTTATCTTTCTCTGACTAGCTTATTTCGCTTAGCATAATGCTCTGTCGAACCTCAGATGGAAGACAGGGGATGGTGGGTTGGTGGGAAGAGATCAACCAATGAACTCCTATGCATATATGCATAACCCATGGACACAGGCAATAGGGAGGTGAAGACCTGGGGTGGGGGGCCAGGGGTGAGTTGGAGAGGTCAATGGGGGAAATTGGGGGACATATGTAATACTTTCAACAATAAAGATTAATAAAAATAATAATAAACAAAAGATGAAAGTATGTAAGTTTGACAGACTTACAGAAACACCAACCACAGACAAGAATAAAAGGTGAAACACTTGGAGGGTCCGACACATGCACCAACTCAAAAGAATTTGTAGAATTTAAAATAAAAAAGCATATCCTGTATTACCTGGAGTTTCCAGAAGGCATTCGAGACACCTTGTGATCTCTTTTTTAATAAGCCTTGACATATCCAGGAAAAAACAAGAGGAACAATTAAGGTCTCCAGAGCACAGAAGGTATTTGGACTAACTAATGTTGCCTTTTGCCCCCTCAGGCAGTTACATAATGGGAAGAAAAACCAACATTTAGTACATGAAGGATTTAGGGACAGTCAGGGAAACTGTAAAAAAAGTTAAATTTATTTCACCTCCCTAATAAGCTAAAATTAGTCACCACTGAATAAATCACAAAGGCGACTGAAACCTCTTTTCAGAATCTTGCCATGATCTGATTTGTAAGGCTTTGTTATTTGTGTTTTAACTTTGGATTCATATTTGTTTGTAACATTGTTTTAACCATACTGTTTCTTCAAATAGCCACCTACAGCTATACAGATAGCCATATTAAGACATAAGGAACAAAAGAATCAAGATTTGATGACCCTCCTGGAAAATATTTAGTTATTCCTTCACCCCAAAGATATCTGCTGAACCTCTATGATGCCTGGAACAGAGTTTAGGTTCAAAATTCAAGGATTAGAAAGATAGTTTCCTGTTCTCAAGGAACAGGAATTAGTTATAGTTATAAAATCCAGATGCAACATGGAAAATAAAGAATTAGAGTACCCATTTTTGCCAAATCAAACCAAGGGTTTGGGTATCAGAAATCCAACTTAAGCATCAATGTCCAAGAAAAGAACTTGGGTAAATTAAAGTTATATAATAGCAACATTATTGAGAATATAGAAATGAGCCTAAAAATTGGCCAAAATGTAGGCCCCTGTCTTCTCCAGTCATTACTGTTTTGTTTGTTTGTTTGTTTTTGTTTTGTTTTGTTTTTTCCTGGAAACCATTCCCTCACACCAGGCAGGAACATCAGTCCCATCATTTGGACCTGGAATTAGTCCTGTTGTAGACTCCGTAGCATGAATGCATGAGGTGAGTCCTGGGTACCCAATATCTTGCCCTCACTCTTACTATGTTTGTTGATCTTGTAGCATTGAGTTTTTACCTTAGTACCATATAAGTATTGAGCACATCTCTAAACCTCGGCTCACTTGACCAGAACTCTAATTCTTTTCCAGACATTTAAGTACATCCTTCTTCCCTAGATGAATAGGTCATCTTGCCACTTGTCTCCCTCTACATCCCTCCTACAAGGTTTAGTTGTCCACCAACAACCCTTCATGTGATAAACATATCATTATGCTTTCACCCCTGCCCTTGACAAAAAGGTCCACAAGGGCATGCAAAAAGCACTGAGTTATTCTATGCAAGCCTTGTTGGTTGCATGTGCTCTAATGTTATTAAGAAAATTCAAGGTAGCTATGCATTAAGCAGATCCTAAAACACCTCTACTCTGGACTGTTAGACTATCTGAAAATAACAAAACTGTATCTTTTAAAATAATTTTGTATTTTTTTAAATTACAGCTGACATATTAGTTTCAGATGTACTTTTTAAATGCCCTTTTCTTCAAAATAATTTATATTTCAGAATTACACATACTACTATATTGCTTTCCACTAAGTCAGAATTAGTACACATTTCCCATAACTTACCATCTAATCCCCTCCACCAGGAAAATGTCCTTGAATTCAAGAAAACACTGCCTTTGGGGCCTGCTTCCTTCTAGGCATCTTTATTGTCTCATTTCCAGAGGAGCTGTAGTTTTATACACATTCACCAATACTCCAAGATCAGAGTTACTTCTGGATGAACAAATGCAGGGAGTAACAATAGGGTCTACTGTTCCAAATTCTGTCCTCACTAGGATTTTAATAAAGGACTTGTAATGTCCTCTTATTTCCTATGCTGGATAATTTTCTGACACATAATAGACACATTAGAAATATAAACATAAACACGATCAATTTCTTTCTTTCAACAATAAAAAAAAATTGTCCCTTTTCAAGGAGACACAAGGCTGGATAGTGGCCTAATTTCATCAAGATATTCATTCCAGTTAATGAAAGAAACTCCATGAAGGAGATCATTGAGGAAGTAAGCCTCAGAGGGAGAACCTCTGCTATCCCTTTTGCTACATGTTCCTTTGCATTTTCATTACATATTAAACAGTATTTGTTTTACTTTTTTAGTGAACTATAGGTCTCAATGAAAACAAAGTTTTGAAAATATCAAAGCCCCATGAGGCATTTTGCAGTTTGATTTCTCACTGCCATGCTCAAATGTATTCCTAGAGCAACTCATTTCTTGGCTCCTTTAAAATAGTTTGGTCATTAACTTTTGATTATCTCCTTTGGAACAAGGCTAAAAATTATTGGGCCATTATAGTACTAAGTAGGATTCTTCAGTGAATAGTACATACATTTTCATTTCCAAAAAAGTGATGGTTTCTTTGTGCCCCATAATATGCAGAGAACAACACAGTAGACTTATTTTCCAACTACCCTACTGTGTTGTTCTCTGCATATTATGGATCATGAAGGAACCAAGTAATGGTTGCCCCCTACGAACATAATCTAAAACCCTGCAGCAGCTGAGTTTTTATCAAACCGTGTCGTTAGCTGCTATCCTTTAGAACAGAGATGACAAATAGGTAGTGTCAGTGTGCTGCTTCCATCACCAACATGTGACAAACACCACAAATCAGTGAGAGCTCTAATAATTAATCTTTATCAATTAGACCCTGTATGTAGCTGTACCAGTTGACCAATGCAGACACCAAGATGAAATCAGCAGATGCCCGGCTATTTTAGGTATCTAGTATCTAGATACATTTCCCACCAGACAACTTATGCTAATTTTTAAGCCAATCGTGCTCGGTCCATAAAGTCAAAGTAATGGGTACATGTAACCCTCAAATATGTTATCCAGTGAGGAAAATGTGAACTAAGAATTGCAAAGATCTTGAGCAATATACTCAGTTTCATGGGTTTCTCATCAACTACAACCATAGCCCCACAGTTTAAAGGGGGAAAGTTTTCCTTGAACAAAGAGCATAGAGAAGCATCAATCAGACCGTCAAACCTCAGAGGGAAGGTAGGGGAGGGTGGGAGTAAGGGGGAGAGATCAACCAAAGGACTTGTATGCATGCATATAAGCATAAGTGATGGATGCAGACAACAGGGGGTGAGGGCAAGACTGGGGGGATGAGGGGACAATGGGGGGATAAAGACACATTTGTAGTACCTTAATCAATAAAAAAATTTTTAAAAAAGAGCATAACTTTCTCTAGCACAAGCCTAAGCACACAGCCAGCATAATGTTTTCTAGTGAATGAGATACTGAAATAACAATTCACTCTGAAATTTGAGGGGCAAGATATGCTGCTTCTCCATAAAACAAATGAGTGAGAATTAACCTCATCCTACCTGGGGTGTGCACGGTAGCTAAAAATGACAAAAATCTTCATAAAGTTTGTGTCTCTCTATAAAGAAAAGAAAACCTAATTTGGTCCCCTGCTCCTTGAATTATTGTATTTACAACACGAATTATCACCATTTTATAATCCTAAGCAGTCTTAACCTTGAGATTTCAAGCGCCTGTCACAAGGCCTTATAAAGGAGCTCTCTGCTCACCCAGCATACTTCAGAAACCCATTCTGCCTTAGTTTCCATTGCTACTTATCCTCTAAAATTGCCAAGAAACTGGCAAATACACAGAGAAAAGTATACTGTTCTGGACACCTTATTCATTTTATTTCCATATAAAAGTTTTTCTTTGCAACATCATGTCTTCAAACAAAAAATGTTTATTGCCTATCACCTATCTACCTTTCCATTTTCCATTTTTCTCCCATGTACAAGATCTAAATCAGTGATCCCTAACCTTTTCAGGCCATCCTAATAGCCCAGCCAATCAACTGATGCTGCATAGTTTTTTTGTTTTTTGTTTCAAGAATAACACTTCCCATTGTGGACCAAACTTGCAGTTATTACACTGGCCTGTACATTGCTGTTTCCTTTGGAAATTGCATTTTTTTATTTTTGACAATTTCTGTGTTGTTAAACAATTCCCGTGAGTCTTTTTATGTGGCCCTGAAAAATGCCCCCAAGGTTTAGTGGAACACAGAAACACAAGTTGAATAGGAATTCGCTGCAGTGGTCGGCAAACTGCGGCTCATGAGCCACATGCAGCTCTTTGGCCCCTTGAGTGTGGCTCTTCCACAAAATACCACATGTGGGTGTGCATGTACAGTGCGATTGAAACTTCGTGGCCAATGCACAGAAGTCGGTATTTTGTGGAAGAGCCACACTCAAGGAGCCAAAGAGCTGCATGTGGCTCGCGAGCCGCAGTTTGCCAACCACTGACCTAAGGAATTCGAGGCCGTTGTTTCTCTCTCAACTTTGTCTGCAACCATACATATCACTGATGCAATGTAGTGTGATATGTGACAGATCAATACTGAATATACATAATTTAGATACTTTTCTGTAGGGAGCAACTATTGCCTGGTATAATCATTCATGACACTGGGAGTTAACTGCAACTGTCATTGGTGCCAGAACAAGGCACGGAGTTCCCCTTCCTTGACCCTAAATTGAGATTGCAGAGAGATGATTCAAGAAATGTCTGATGCTACTCCTCTAACCTCAGTTGGAGCATGGGCTTCGTCCATCTTGTCACAGGTCAGAGGGTACAAGCGAAGAGGGCTACTGTCTGAAGAGTCAGTCAGGTAATAAAGCCAGAAGTGAACATCAATAATGAGTGGTCAGAAAAATCATGATGCAGAGTCAACCAGAATCCAGGAAGTCGGTGTATATTAAGATAAGCTATAATTACAGCATTGAAGGTGAAACACAGATCTGAATTTATTCCACATGGAGAGTCTAGGATTGAAATTAATTTTTCTGAACTTGTAGGCTCAGTTTTCAATGGATAAACTATATGTGTTAAAGGCAAGGATAAAGTAAAAAACAATGGACCAGGCAATTAATGTCTGATTTATAAAACTGTTCATTGACATAACTAACTGCATACATACTAATAATAATACACATGGCAAATATGGCAGTAACTCTAATTGTTCCTTAAAAAAAAAAGGTGAAAATCTCAGCCAGCACTAACTTCTTCTCTTAGTATTTGGATTTACCATTTATTACGCTACTTTAATGTCCTTTGCTTTGCTTATTTACAAAGCAGTTTGGAATCATCTCATCTTTGTTATCATTTAATTAAAGAACTCTACAAAACTCTCAGTCTGCCATCAATGGTCCAATATTCTCTAGCTCTTGTCATTACCCTCTAGCTCCAACTCTGTTCCGTGCTATAAGAAGACTTTCTACCTGAAAACATGGGCTGCTAATAACCTCATGGTTATCTCTGAATGGTTCCTCCCTCAGAGCAGTAGTGTATGAAATGGAGTTCTCATACTGCCTGCCCTGAATTTCTGAGAGAGAGAAAATGTTCTAGCATGTGCCTCTTTCTAAAGAACTCCCCAGCAGAAATCACTGCCCCTCATTTTCTTGTCACAAAATCAATCATTTGCCCTGGCTACACTAAGTCTTCCATTTAGTCATTTCATGCCCAATCCTGTGTGGGCTACAGTAGCATGAATTTTATTTTTCTAGAAAAAGGTAAGGAGAGAAAATGTGGCATTCATTTCCATCCCCAGGATCAGAGATCTCGAGAGCTCTAACTTCATCTTGTCAGCTGCTCGATGCACAGTGCACCATGGGATTCTCTGTGGCCACCCTATGGGTCCTGGGAGGACGTGTGGCTGAGAAATGGGGACGGTTCTCCTGAGTCATTTCTCATCTCACTGGAATGACAAGCCCAGCAAACCCACTAAGCTTGTCCTGGGAAGGCAGACACACACTGTGGGTTATTAATTCCTTCTCTCCCAGCCCCTACCTGGCCTCCCTCTTCCCTGGGCTGGTTTGTGATGTGGGGGCTGGGACTCTGCAGTCCACATTTCTGCTTTGCTGGCTGGAGCCCTATTAGCCTCTAGAAGGGACTGCAGGGCTGGAGGAAGGAGGAGGGACTTGCTCCTTCCTGTCTCTTTCTATGAGGATTTGTCCACCAACACTTCACTGCTGTGGCAGTGCCATCCCGTGACAGCAGCTCAATGCAGACTGCAGATTTTTCAACCTTTGTTGAACCACTCTCTCCCACATCAGAAACAGCAGTGTCAGTCAAGCCTTATCCTTAGAGATCTGGATTTTAATTTTATGGGACACCTCCTCCATGCATCTAAGTTTAAATAACGTCAACCTCTTCCCTTTGACTGCCCAGCACCAGCTTTGGCGGCAGTTTATGCAAGCTGCTACTTCCTTCTGCCTTTTTAGTTACTGTGCTATCATCATTTTGCCTAATTAACAATCCTTTGTACCAGGGTACTGAGAAAGAAAAGAGCAGCGCCTGCCATGTGGGAGTTGGCCTGGTCTGTCATTAGCCTCACTGGTGCTATGAGCCCACCTGGTACTCACAGTTGTGCCTTGGTGTTCTATTGAGCATAAACACTTGCAAAGAACATCAACATAAAACTAAGCAACTCTTGTGATCATGATGGAACCAGGCAAAGACAAGACCACTCCACAGTCATGTCTAATTGGAGACGAAGCATGAACATTACCTGAACCACAAAACACCAAATATTCCTTTTTCCATCTAGTATGAGTGAATGCTGCTTCTTAATTGGTAAGAGTTATTGAAATGGCTCCACTCATAGAATTGTCCCCGACTTTTAATAGCATCAAATACAGAGTGTATTGCATTTGAACTATGCCCCAAATCACCTAACCAAGGACCCAGTTCTAGAATAAATCTTTCTAATAAGCTCTCAGAAAGAGGTGTGCCCTCCCCTTCACTGCAAAGAGAAGGAACCCGACTTGTTCAACTATTGGTGTGTTCCTGGCAGTGATGTGTGGATGGAGGACACGGACAGAAATAGAGAGTCACCAAGATGCAGCTGCAGAAGTCACTTGGACTGGGACATTCCACTCGGTAGTTGGGCCCCCATCTCAGACCTCTTGCATCTCTACTTATACAATGTGCCACCTGCACTTCACTGGGAGGTAAATTCAAGTTGAACTGTGCCAACTGTTCATTGAAGCCCATCAGCACCAGATTAATTTTGTCTGACTACGAATAAGGCCACTTGGGATTTTGGTGGGTTTTTTCGTATGTGTGTGATCAGATTTGTACTGTCCCTTGGTGAACTTGTTTTTTTCCAGCCTTCTAACTGCTGCTCCTATGATATTTCTTCTTCTCTGGTTTTTTAAGTGTTGGTTGCCTAAAAGACAAAAATATATAGAGAGAACACGGACATACTAGTAGGTCCAAAAGTCCACCTTTGAGCCAGCCATGGGGGCTGAAGACTTCAGGAGCACTTTGCAGACCAGTGTCCTTTGACAATGACTCAAATTTTGCTCTGAGTCATCTTTTCAAAACGTTATAAAGACTTTACCCTCAATCTTATCTTCATGTTGCCAAGAATTGCTTTGTTTGTTTTCATCTGCCTGGAATTAAAAGGTTTTGCCCAACCCCTGATGGGTGACAACTGGTGTTTGGCCAACCTCTGGGGATAAAGAAGTCACCCAAGTCCTTACAGACTGTTCCAGTTTCCATGGAGTATTCACAATATAACCCTGTATCTCTTCCAGGCGAAACACTTGCCTCCTTTATAGTTTCTCGCTGCAAAACAAACTGAACACTTAGCTCTGTAACTGGTACAATTTTAACATAGACAATTAGGAACTGCCGTGGTCACTTCTGGGAGCTTTTGAGATAAGATTATTCATTTGAGTGATGCTGATAACGGGGAAGCTCTGCATGTATGAAAGCAGAGAGTATATGGGAAATCTCTGTACCTTCTTCTCAATTCTTTTGTGAATCTTAAACTGCTCTTAAAAAAAAAGTAGCCTTTAAAAATTGTTAAGCAAGAAAAAAAATCATTCATTTTAGAGTTACTCTAAAATAAAACTTAAAGAAACCCCATGAGGGGATTCTTTGCTTTATTTGTCTAAAAAAGAGATTGTTTCCTTTAATGTGGAAGACATCTTCTCCTTTATTTCCATCCTTAGGGGATTAAGTGCTGGCTGGAATTTTATCACATGGATTTATAAAACTGTCATGCCTATATTATGTCAAAACCAGCTATATGCCACTCTCCTTATTGTGTACATTTTAAAAACTTTGTTCCCACATTTAAACTTTTGCCCTATCCTTGCGGAGAGAACTTAATTAGCTTTTACAGTGATCACTGCATGTTTGTCTAGAGATGACTTCCTTTAAATTTTTTTTTGTTTCATTCTCTTTTCCCCTCTCAAGAAACGTTAGATTCACTGATCATAAAAACCATTCAGTTATGTGTGCACTCTAGGAAAAAGTCAAAATTACCTAAAACAAAAAGTTATTAAACGTGTTTCTTTTTGTGGACTATAAATTTTATTACATAAAGCCCTTGTTAATGTAACCACAAGATAATAAGAAAAGTTTTAGTTTCAAGATATAAGACTTTTGGCATGATACAGAGACATTAAAATTAGTTTAGTCTATGAAAATAAAGTTGGCACAATAATTTGGGTTGTTCAAAAACAGTTAGATTTTTTCTTCAACTTCCCTAAATTTTCTACGTTGGTTTTATGAGTTAAATAAGTACCCACTCTTGCCCTAGCGCCGGTTTGGCTCAGTGAATAGAGCATCGGCCTGCGGACTGAAGGGTCCCAGGTTTGATTCCGGTCAAGGGCATGTACCTTGGTTGCAGACATCCCCAGTAGGGGGTGTGCAGGAGGCAGCTGATGGATGTTTCTCAGTCATCCATCGATGTTTCTAACTCTCTATCCCTCTCCCTTCCTCTCTGTAAAAAATCAATAAAATATATTTTTTAAAAATAAATAAGTACCCACTCTTGCTACAAATTATTTAAAATTAAAAAGTACATATAGATAATTACTTTCAACTAAATAAAAAATATAGTAGATGTCTAAAAGGTTTAATTTTGTGAATTTCTTATAATGCTATTTAAAAATTACAAAAGTTTAATGTTATTTACTTGTAACTTTGAATTTCTCAACTAATTTTTACCTTAAACTTAATTTAATTAATGTTATATTTTGAGTCCTTGCACATTTTCTTAAAAAGAAAAAAATAGAAAATATAGGTTACTAAAAATATCAATTAACCATAATTTCCTAAAATGTCAATAGATTAACAAACTATGCAAATATTCTGGAATAATTCATATATATGAATTTTCACCTTCTCAAAATAAATATTTATGAAAAAATAATTAATTTTTTTCTGTCCTCTTGTTTTCACTTATCTCTAGAGAAAAATATTCTGTTTAAATGTAATGAGTAATATAAAATGGCTAATTATATGTGGTACAACAATTTCATAGAAATAAAAATATGTACACAAGATAATGGATATAATTTGGGCTTCATTTTAAATTATTACAGTTCATTAGATTATAAATAAATATAATATAGTCTTATTTAATATACTGGTATGTTAATTGTTTTAAGTTAGTTATATAAAAGTTAATTATCTTAAGCTAATGTATTTAAAAGTTTTAAATCATTTATTATACATTTTATAACTTTGTACATATAAACGCATTCATATATAGGTATAGTAATAAATGTCTCCTACAAAATGTATATATAAGTAGTTTACCAAAGAAGTAAAATCAGAATTTTGGCCTTGTTATATAGAATGAGAAATATATTTTATGCCCAGATATGTAGAGGTTCCTATGTCACCAAATTACTCCATTAACTATTCTCAGTTCTTTAGGACATACTTTTAAATCATATTTTCAAAGACTAATTTTTAAGTTCCTAATAATCATTGTGCATTTAGTTTTAACTGTAAATAGTTCCTGCTTTGGATATGTACAACATATCTTGTGGTCTCTTCTATTAACTATTCTTGATTTGCTTTTCCCAAATTTTGGTTCTAAATTTTAAATAACAAATGATGAAAATGTCTTTTATGCCTAAATTCACTTCATGTTTCCTAAACTGTCCATTAAGTAACAAAACAATTTCCTTTTTGATCTATTTTTTAAACCCACACAAACAAAAGGATAATAAATATATATATATATATATATGTCTAAAATTAGCTAAATATTAATTAAATTAATGTGTTTATTTAACACAATTTTAAAGGTAATATAAAAAAAGTTCAACTGCCTATTTAATTATACCTAAAGTAATTAACCTACTGCTTTTGTAATAAGTCAGAATGTATCCGTAGAGTAATTCAAAGAGATAATTGTTCACTATCAAAGAATAGCTCCTGTCTTGGGGGGAAAAGAACTGAAAAAAAAATGAAGATGTTTATTACAGAAAGATAATATTTGGTTCTCTTAGATGGCTAACTAGTAGCATCTAATGATTAAAAATTGAGTTTTTAAATATGCTGCATGATATTAGCCACAATATGAGAGAGAAATAGGCAGGCATATTTAACCTGGGAGACTTTATAATAACTTCTGAGGATGTTTACACCATATGTTCTACTTGCGAAAGGCATAGGCCTAATGAAATGGTAAAGCTGGGAGCCTGGGAGCTACCAAACTTCCAAAGCCCTTTGACCACCTCCAGTGAACCTCAGACAAGTGCCTCCCTGAAACGGGATATGAAAAGATTCTGATAATTGTCTGTTTACAGTGGGGTCTTGACTTACCAGCGTCCCGACTAACGAGTTTTTTGAGATACCAGCTGTCTCTCCGCTGATTTTTTGCATTGAGTTGATAGAGTAATTTGAGTTAACGAGCTCCTTAACCAGCTTGGTCTCGGAACGAATTAAACTCGTAAGTCAAGGCCCCACTGTATTTTCAGAGTGTAGAGGATTCTTCTTACTGGAGAGTTATGGCTCTAACTCACTCTCTCTCTCTCTCTCTCTCTCTCTCACACACACACACACACACACACACACACACACACACACACACACATAATTACTCAATTTTGTTTTTCAACCCTGGGGAACTCCAACTTGAGTCTAGTGACAGTCATTTTATTGACATTGTTGTTAAGGAATTATGAAAAGTTCTACCTTTTACCTATAAATTTCATTGTGCCCATCTTCAGTCTTCAGGAAAAGTAGAACCAGGCTAGATAAAAACATATATAATTTGCCCCAGCTGGTGTGGCTCAGTGGTTGAGCTTCGATCTATGAACCAGGTTTGATTCCTGGTCAGGGCTGCAAACTCCAGTAGGGAGCATGCAGGAGGTAATCAATGATTCTCATCATTGCTGTTTCTATCTCTCTCTCCTTCTCCTTTCCTCTCTGAAATCAATAAACCATACATATATTTTTAAAAAACATAATTTTATAAAATAGATACTTTCTAATACTTTAAAAATATGATTTACTTATCACTTTACCTGCATTATGTTATACTGTACACATAAACACACACACTCGCTCTCCTGTAGCCCCTTATACCCAATATGTAATTCCTTTCCCAAACTCCTACACATACATATACACATACCACGCACATACACAAACACACACACAAATATGCTCACAGGCACATACACTCATTCCTCCCTTAACTGCACTGACAAACACACGTAGAAGCACTCACCCCCACCCATCACAAACCCAACACACACACACACACACACACACACACACACACACTCTAATACACACATACTTACCTCTCCCCAATGAAACCCCTACACACAAACACACATACTCAGTCACTCTAACATGTCCTCATCAAACATTTACACATATAGACATATTCTCATACACCCTCCTCACAACCAAGCACCCCACACAACCTTATACATACAAGCTTACATATACAACTCTTTCCCTACCCATCTCTACCACCACACAGATGCTCATGTTCACATATAGATTCACCCTTCCACATCTCCACCCCTATGAAACTACATAATCTCTCACATGCAAATACGTATTTCTACTAACCTCAGCATGACACACATCCACATGTTCACACCCACACATATATTCACTCCTTCTCAACACCAGTCCAACATACACACAATAAAGACTCATACCCCCTCTAAACACATACCAACACACCATCCTTACCACCATCCCTACATATACACAAACACACATAACACTCACCCCTCCCCAGGTCCTCATCACAAGCACACCTTAGATGCAGGGATAGAAACAGTACCAATATGTGCTGCTAATAACCTCATGGTTGTCTCTGAATGGTTCCTCCCTCAGAGCAGTAGTGTATGAAATGGAGTTCTCATAGTGCCTGCCCTGAATTTCTGAGAGAGAGAATATGTTCTAGCATGTGCCTCTTTCTAAAGAACTCCCCAGCAGAAATCACTGCCCCTCATTTTCTTGTCACAAAATCAATCATTTGCCCTGGCTACACTAAGTCTTCCATTTAGTCATTTCATGCCCAATCCTGTGTGGGCTACAGTAGCATGAATTTTATTTTTCTAGAAACAGGTAACGAGAGAAAATGTGGCATTCATTTCCATCCCCGGGATCAGAGATCTCGAGAGCTCTAACTTCATCTTGTCAGCTGCTCGATGCACAGTGCACCATGGGATTCTCTGTGGCCACCCTATGGGTCCTGGGAGGACGTGTGGCTGAGAAATGGGGACGGTTCTCCTGAGTCATTTCTCATCTCACTGGAATGACAAGCCCAGCAGACCCACAAAGCTTGTCCTGGGAAGGCAGACACACACTGTGGGTTATTAATTCCTTCTCTCCCAGCCCCTACCTGGCCTCCCTCTTCCCTGGGCTGGTTTGTGATGTGGGGGCTGGGACTCTGCAGTCCACATTTCTGCTTTGCTGGCTGGAGCCCTATTCGCCTCTAGAAGGGACTGCAGGACTGGAGGAAGGAGGAGGGACTTGCTCCTTCCTGTCTCTTTCTATGAGGATTTGTCCACCAACACTTCACTGCTGTGGCAGTGCCATCCCGTGACAGCAGCTCAATGCAGTCTGCAGATTTTTCAATCCTGTACAACCCCTTCATTACTCTCCCCTCAGAAACACCAGAGCCAGGCATCCTCCTAGATCTGTGTTTACCTCCATGGACACCCTCCTCTGAGGTGTTAAGTTTTCAGAATTCCAACCTCTCTTTTTTCTTTCCCTAGCCCCAGAGGTGGATGCTGTTTCCTGCAGTTTCCATCCACTTCTCTGATTGCTCAGTGTTTTCTTTTTCACTGTTTAGTGTCTTTGTTAACAATGGAGACCTCGTTAACAATTCTTTGTACAGAATGAAAGTACAACAGGTAAGATCATTTTGTTCAACGTCATTTCATTATAATGTTGATGAGATGCAGTTGGAACTTAACTCTTGTTTATATCAATTTGCCAGTGGTAAAACTGGTTTTTCTTAGATGCCATTTCACTTAAAGTTACAGAACTTATGGACAATGTTAAGTGAGAACTTAGATTATTGGTAAGGTTTCTGCCCCCTCACTGGACCCTGACTGATACATAATCTCGAGAGCACTCAGTCTTTACCATACAACAGGTTTTCGGAAAACAGCTAAACCATCCAACTGCTACAAAATCCCACTGAGCACTCAAACCGGTGAATTTCCCTTTTTCTCACCAAAGCCAGCATCCTCCACAAAGTCATGAGACTTTAGCATCCGGTGATGTACAAAAAATGCAAAATGATGTGTATAATTCTGGGACTTTGTGCCAGCCAGTCCCTACCTGATACTCCCATGCCTGCAGGAGACAACCTGTCTTCAATAAGGACATGCTGAATGGTGGTACTCGGAGCCTCCTGGAGCTGAGGCTGTCCCCTACCTCCTACTGACAGACCCATTCCCTGTTCCTGAGGTTCATCTCCAGTACTGGGTTGCCTCAACCTCGGCTTAGGGCCCCAATCCCCTTGATGGCTTCCTTTCTTGGAGAGCCGGAGCCTGGTCCTTCCACTTGTTCGGGCTCTGCTTCAATCTCAATCAAATCCCCTGGAAAGCAATTTACAACCCCGAGATTCCTGCTGTCAAAACTCCACCCTCTGCCTGAGTCCTCTGGATGCAACGCTAGTCCAACTCTTCACATAAATGTGCTAAATCCTGAGACATTGAAGACACTGATCCTCCAGCTGGGTCAATCCTTCCAGGGCCCTCAGGTCTCTGCTTATGCCCCTGACTTTCCCTGCTCAAAGCTAGAGTCCCAGCAAGTCTGCCAACTAGAGACACACAGTTTATGACAATACATTCTCTTGCTCAGTTTCCCCTTTAAGCCAAAGACTCTATTAAGAGGCACTGAAACCTGCAATGTGTGACCATGGAAAAATCATCCAGGTATGGTCCATGTTGTTTCAAGGTTATTTCCAGGGAATATGATATGACTCTCTGGCAAGATTTTAACAGAGTGGACTGGGGCCTGGAGGACTCTAGGCATGAGCAAACATTGAATGAGGAGACATTGCCCCAGGAATAGACCCATTCCCAAGCAGAACCTTACTGATAACTGAGAAACAATACTCAGATCACACAAAGGATGTGATCAACAGTGCTCTTCAACCCATACTTCTCAGCTCCAAGAGAGAGCCAATACTATGATCATCTCACCTTCCTTCCAATGTCCCCAAAACCCTTGAGGTCAGGGCTTGGAATGCACACTAACATCTGCCTCACATTTCTTTTTTTGTTTCCTTATAATCTAATGTGTCATGCCACCTGTTCTGGACTTTTCTGGATCACAGCCATGACCATGTATTTGCATATTGTCTGTATCTGCTTTCTCACTAATAGGGCAGAGTTAAGTAGTCACCACAGAGACCATGTGACCCTCAAAGCCAAATATAATCACTATCTGGCTTTTATAGATAAAAAGTCTGCTGGCTCCTATTTATAATCACTTTGGAATATATATTAACTATGTGAGGCAATGAATGTGTTAACTAACTTGATTGTGGTAATCATTTCACAATCTATATGTATGTCAAATCATCAGATTGCATGCCTTAAATATATATCATTTTTACCTCAATAAAGCTGGGGTGTGGGGGGACCAGGAATTACTTATTAATGTCACTAAAGATCTATTGTTATCTATTTTAGGTTCATGGTGAAGGATGTATGAAGCCAAAGCCTTAACAACAGCTGATCACACGGGAAGTCCCGAAAATTAATTGTCATTATTATTTCCTAGCAATCAGAGATTGCACTACATATACACTGCTAGAGTGCTGTTAAGAACTCTAACGTGTGTTATTTCTTATATTCTTCACAGTCAGAACACATATCAGTTATTGCATGACTGGCATAGAGCCCAAGATTGTGTGTTTTTAACAAGTTCCCAGGTGATGCTGCTGGTTTTCAGGCCATACTGAATAGCAAGGCAGTATATCGTACTGCACTGTGTTGAACAGATTTAACAGGAAAACATTCCATCTTACTATCTAGATCAAAGCCTGAATGAAAAAAATCAGTGACCTGCCATGGCCAGCTAGCTCAGTTAGTTGGAGCATCGTCCCAAACCCCAAAAGGTTGTGGGTTCATTCCCAGTCAGGGAACATACCTAGGTTGTGGGTTTGATGGCAAGTCAGGTCGGGGTGCATCTCTCCTCCCCTCCTCTCCTCTCCTCTTTTCTTTTTTTTTTTTTCTTCTTCTTCTTCTTCTTCTTCTTCTTCTTCTTCTTCTTCTTCTTCTTCTTCTTCTTCTTCTTCTCCTCCTCCTCCTCCTCCTCCTCCTCCTCCTCCTCCTCCTCCTCCTCCTCCTCCTCCTCCTTCTTCTTCTTCTTCTTCTCTCTCTCTCTCTCTCTCTCTCTCTCTCTCTCTCTCTCTCTCTCCTTTCCTTTCCCACTAAAATCAATAAAAAAAAACATATCCTCAGATGAGGATAAAAAAAATCAGTGACCAGAGTTGGAAGGGACAATTTCATAATAGGAGCAGTAAAAATAGCTGAATTTACTAACATGTTATTATGTGTGCTTGATATGAATTGTCTCCTTTTATCCTCACAACCACCTCAGTTAAAATGTAATTTTAACTGCATTTTACAACAAAAGAAACTGAGGCACAGAGCAGTTAGGTAACTTACCCAATGTTATACAAATAATAAGTAGAAATGTTGAAATTCAACTTTCAACCTATATAATACAGTCTCTGTTCATAATCATTAGACTCTAGTACACCTTATTGCATGTGTTCTGTTACATAACAGTGATGATTGCTGGCCCCATCTGTGAGTGGGTGTCCGCCTCTGTCTTTGCCAGACACTCCCACCTGCACTCGCTAAAAGCTGGCTCGTCCACAAGGCCTGATCATGGCATGACATTTATTAGTAACATTGGCCCACTATCCAATGGGCTGGAATCAGCGTTGCTCTCATTGACATAATATCAAGTGTAGCATATGGGCTCTACCTCACATAAGCTCCGCCTCATGTTGAAACAGTCTATACAAGCTCCCATATTGTTTCCTTCTGTCCAACTCTCCAATGTTACATTGGCAACAAAATCCTACCCTGAATCATACCCTTCTTGGGTGGGTTCCTGACACCTCACCAATTACTTGTTCCTGAGAGTTGAATAATCCCAAAGACTCCCTGACTCTGACTGCCAAGTCGTCTGGAACCACAATCGCCTCTCATACCAAACATCTTGTACTCACAGCTGTGCGAATTACAGCTATAGGATTAGAATATCGTTATCTACCATGAAACTAGACCGTCTAAGATAAACATCTCTTTAGACTCTGCACATCAGAAAGGCTGGCTGTCCTTTGGAGTCATCCTCCATACCCAAGCCAGTTTCCCTCACCTCCATCTCCCTTTCTCTCACCTGCTCCCCCTCCCCACTGGCCCATCCCTGAGGACCTCAATCTGTCTGAGTTAGGACATGCAAGCCTCAAAATTTTTCCTAGGTTTTAACTCGTGGCTGCCATCCATGAAACCTGTGCCATTCCAAGAAGAGAATATTCATATCAAAGTCAGACAGTGTAGAGAATACCACTTGATGATCTCCTTGAGTGATCTTTAAATAGCCACATACACATTAATTCATTTTCTGCCAGACTTCACTGGGGTTGCAATCTTTTTCAGCAAATTGAGACAGACTCCATAATGAGAACAATACTAAATCAAACACCATTTCAGCAAAAAATGAAAAATCAAAAGCAATAATATTTCTGAAGTAATGGCTACATTGAAAAGAGTGAATGCCATCAAATTCATCTATTTTCCTGTCAAGTGCTATAATGAGACTGACCAAAAAACAAGTTGCCAAATTAATCCACCCTTAAAGACTGTTGCCTCTCTCCTATCAATTTTCTACTCCTATCATTTAGGAATATCAATAAACTCCCCAAGAGAAGCTTTGGGAGTTGTTAACACTGTTATTTGTGTTTCTCTTTCCTTACAATGATTCTTACTAAAGACTTAAGTCACCTGCTATCTCCCTCAGTAGTAATGCACACTGCAAAGAACTGAACATAAGCCCTTGCCCCAAATCCTCCATTTGAATAGTTTTATCAACTACAAGCAGTGTCAGAGCCCCCAAGGAAGGCATTACAAACTTCTGTCGCACCGGATTGCCTTTTTTATCCCAGATTATCACCACTGAATATGTTTATTGGGAATGGTTTCCATTTCTTACCTTCCTCATGTTTCCCAAGCCTATTGTTAATCGCCCTTGAGTGTAGTCAGGAAATCTGTTTGAGTTTGCTTCATGGAACTCAAGAGTTAGCTGTGTGACCTTGGAAAAAATAACAAAATATTTGTGCCTTGGTTTTCTCATTTGTAAACTGTGTTGCTTTTAGAGGGGGAAATTGGGTGATGAAATTAAATGCCATGTAAGGAGGCAAAGTACTTAGAAACTTAAGAGTCATAGAGTTCCATGTATTATTTATTTTTACAATTGATTGAGATATAATTCACATACCATGCAATTAATGCATTTAAAGGGAACAAGTCAATGATTTTTAGTATATTTACAGTTTTGAAACAATCACCACCATTTAATTTAAGAACATTTACCCAAAAAGAAACTCTATAGCTGTCACTACCCATTACTCCTCCCACTTTATTCCCAAGTCTGCTTCACATCCCTCTCCCATCCTCAGCCCTAGGAAAACAATAATCTACTTTCTCTGTGTATATTTGCCTATTTTGGACATTTCATATACATGGAATAATAAAATAGTGGTCTTTTGCGATTGGCTTCTTTAACTCCATATGATGTGTTCAAGGATGATCTATGTTATAGCATTTATCAATACTTCATTCCTTTCTATTGCTGAATCACAGTCCATTTCATGGATATAACACATTTTATTTATCCATTCATCAATTGATGGAAATTTAGGTTATTTTCACTTTTTGACTACTATTGTTACTGCTGTTGTTTACCTCTATGTACAAGTCTTTGTGTGAACACATTTTTACTTCTCTTGGGTATATTCCTAAGAATGGAATTGCTAAGTCATATGGTAACTTTGTTTACTTATTTATTTCTATAGTAACTTTATGTTTAACCTTTTGAAAATCTGTCAAAATGTTTTCCAAGGGACTGCACTAATAATACAGTCCTACCAACAATGTACAATGATTTAAATTTCTCTGTCATACCCTCACCAACACTTATTGTCTGCCTTTTTTATTATAGCCATCCTAGTTGATATGAAATAGTATCTCATTGTGAGGTGTTTTCATTATGCTTAAAACTGATAATTTTGAGCATGCTTTTTTTCCTGTGGATTAGTTGCATTTTTTAGAATTCATTTTAATTCACCTTTAGTGCTTTTGAGTACATTATTTATATGGCTTTTTAGTGGTTGCTCCAGGCATCACATTATATAACCATAACTTATCACAGTCTACTGGTATCATTATTATACAGTTTGATGAAATACAGATACTTTACCTTTTTATGTCCCTTTTTCCTTCCCCAATTATAATTGTTTTAACTATTACCTCTCACTATTTAAAACCAGATCAGACATTGTTATAATTTTGCTTCAATTGTCAATTTAGAAAAGTCAAGAAGAGAAGGATAGTCTGTTATATTTACCCATATTTTGCTTATTGTTTTCTTTCCTCCTTTCTGATTTTGCAAAGTTCCTTCTTTTTTCATTTCCTTTCTATTTATAGAATATACTTTAGTCATTGTTTTAGGTTAGGTCTGTTAGCAATAAATTCTCATTTCCCTTCATTTGACAATATCTTGATCTTATCTTCATTTCTGATGGTATTTTCTCAGGATACAGAATTCTGGTTGATCATATTTTTTATGCAGCATTTGAAAAATATTATGCTACTTCCTTCTGGCATCCATGATTTCTCATGAGAAATCTGCTAAAATTTGAACTGGTATTCCCCTATACATAATGTGTAATTTTCTCTATTTGCTTTCAAGTGTTTTTCATTGTCTTCACAATACAGAAGTTTGATTATGATATGTCTTGGCATGGATTTATTTCGGTTTATTGTGTTTGGAGTTTACTAATTTTCTTGAAGCTGTAGGCTTATACCTCTCATGAATTTGGGAATTTTCAGTCCTTATTTTGAATGTTTGTTCATACTCATCTTCTTTCTCCTCTTTTGGAACCCTAATGACATGAATATTAGAGTTTTTATTATTATCTACAGATCCCGCAGACTGTTATTTTTTTTAGCCTATTTTCTCTCTGTTGTTAATATTTGTTAATTTCTAATGTCCCATCTTCAAGTTCACTGCTTCATTCCTCTCTCATCTCCATTCTTTCACTGAGCCCATTCAGGGAGATTATTTTATTATATTTCTCAGTTCTAAAATTTCTACTTGGTTCTACTTTATATCTTCTACTTCTTGCTAACACTTTCTGTCTCAATTGTTTCTAGCATGTGCATAATTGATCACTGACACCTTTTTTTTTATAATCCTTGCCTTTAAATCCTTTTCAGATAACTCCACTATCTGTTTTTTATCAGTGTTGTAACCTATTAATTTCTTTCTCATTATTCCTGAATCTTGGTATGATGAGAAATTTTCAATTCTGTCTTAGATATTTTTTATATTATGGACTTTGAATATTATTTAAATCTATTTCAGGTCTCCACTGACCCTATGCATTGTGGGAAGTCAGGCCCTGCCTCATTACTGCCAGGCAAGTGTGGAAGTCCAAGCTCCCCATTCAAACCTAACATACACTGTGGAGAAGTAAGATATGCCTCGTTACTGCTAGGTGAGGACAGAAGTCCAGACTCCCCTTATGGTTGCTACTGACATGATAGAGGGGATTGGAGAGGGCACCTCATTACCTCTGGGTAGTGTTGAAAATAGATTCTTGGAAACTTGGGCTCCTTGGACACCACCCCAGTGGGGCGAGATAGAGATATCTCATTACCAATGGATGAGAGTGGAAATATAGGCTCCACATTTGGCTTTTGCTGATAGGGCTAGGAGAGGTGCACTGGATTCTGTTTGTTTGTTTGTTTGTTTGTTTGTTTGTTTGTTTGTCTGTTTTCTGTAATGTGTGAGTAGGGCAGTTATTATCAAAAAGTTTTCTTTCCTGCAAGGCTGATCCTTTCCTGGCCTATGGCTTAAAATAACAGGTTTTCATTATATCCTAGTTCTGCTCTAAAGGATGAATACCCTTGCCCTAACTGGTTTGGCTCAATGGATGAAGCGTTGGCCTGAGGACTGAAAGGTCCCATGTTCTATTCCAGTTGGGGGTATGTACCTTGGTTGTGGGCACATCCCCAGTAGGGGGTGTGCAGGAGGCAGCTGATCAATGTTTATCTCTCTCTTCGATGTTTCTAACTCTCTATCTCTCTCCCTTCCTCTCTGTAAAAAATCAATAAAATATATATATTTTTAAAAAGGATGAATACCCTTTATTATAAATTTCTGTGGCCCGTGACTCCACACTGTGGAAGGCTCTTCCTTGTTCTCTATCTTCCATGGCCACATTTGAAGTGGTACTAAGAAGTAAGCCCTCCTTGGAGACTACAATTTTCGCAACCCATTTCTTGCTGGTACATCTTCCCAACAAATGGTGCTGAGACAACTGGATATCTGCATGTTAAAGAATGAATTTGGGCATCCACCCTACAGAGGATACAAAAATTAACTCAAAATGGATCTTATATATACAGTAGTGCTCCTTCTCTGTGGGATATATATTCCAAGACACACACCCCCCTCCTTGGATGCCTGAAACAACAGATAGTGCCGAACACTATATATACTATGTTTCTTCCCTATACATACATACCTATGATAAAGTTTAATTTCCAACTTGGGCACAGTAACATATTAACAACAACAACAAAAAGAACAGGTTTTTATTAGGGCTTTGCTTTTGGTCATGCCTGTGGGTACTTCTGAGTTGCAAGCTCCTCCAGCACCCAATCCTGGATAATGTAAGGTAGGCAAAAAAGGAAACCCAGATACCTCACCATTTTGTCATTCCTCAAGTTCCAAAGTCCTTCGCTTGTCTGCCTTCTCTGCAGGTATTATAGTCTCCTTGTTTTCTTTAGATATGGAATAAATAAGCAGGAGGAATAGGGGGAAATTTGCCTACACCATCTTGTCCAGAATTAGAAATCTCTCCTTTTCGCTTCTTTTAAATAATAATTATTATTTTCTTTATTTTATTTTTCCATCACTATTTATCTCCCCTATACCCTCTTCCACCTCTACTCACTACTCACCTCCAAAATCACCACACATTTGTCTGTGTCCGTGAGTTCTTTCTCTGTTCACTTAAAAAAAAAAAGAAATGTGTCCACTAAAATTGCATCATGCATCTATTGGACAGAGCTTCTGTAGACTTTAGTTTTCTCACTTGCAAATGAGAGGGTTAAGAATAGATGCTCTCCAGTCTGTCCTTTCCATCTCTATAATCCCATGATTCTAAGGATTATTGTTTGGCTTCTGTATATAATGCAAATGATGCAGATAATACCGTTGTTCTTTCCACTTACCTACATCGTAGCTATCAGAAATGAAATAGTCCTAAAAAGCCCTTCAAATGCCTCAAAATAGAGCCACTGGATAATTGAAGGTTATTATTTTTAAATAAATGCCAATATGTTAAAATTTCCATAGGAAGTAGCTGGTAAGCAAGAATTTCTCCAAAGGAGCTTATTGCAGGTGCTAATCAGCTCACAGTATTTTTTTTACTATTTGTGCTGAAAGGAGAATTAATTACTTCAATAGCTTTACTTCTTCATATACCTAAATAATGCATCTCCCACTCTGTGAAGAATAAACTAAATTTGATAGAGAAAGGTTTAATGGGTAGCTAAAAATAGCACTGTAATCTCCTTGAAAGAACTCCCAGTACTCCCTCCCCCTCCTTCTAGAAAGACTTTCCTTTTCTGAAACTATTAATGAATGGTTCTTGTTTCCTTGTGATTCTCTCCCTCATCCTATCCTCCCACATATTTTGGGTTTGTTTTTCCATCCACATATTTTGAAAGTTCATTTTCTTCCAATATTCGTGATAATTAATCTTGAAATCCATTGGCTCCTTCACAGAACAATCCTAGCAACTTGGCCATGAAATCCTGATTTACTAGAAGCCTTGTTTAAAAATTAAGACAGTGCCTTTCAGCTTTTGGTACAAGATGTAAAGTTCTGTCCCCATTATACAAAGTTCCCCAGTGATTCAGTTGTCTCAGCCCAATTGCTTCCCTTGTAATATGTGTTCCTCTGTTATTCAACAAAAAAAGGCCCTCCTGAACATCATTGGTGATTTCCTTCTTCCAAATTCAGTATTCTACTTACCAGGCGTTCTCAACATGTTCTTTGCCCTTATTTCATATTAGAACACTTTCTTCTGATTCTATTAAATATTTCTTGTTTCTTCGCTTGGTTCCCTGTCCTTCTCTTCTCATTATCTAATAATATGAATTTGCTAATCCTGTAAGCTATTCTTCAACCTGTCTTTTGGTATTCTACTTCTTGGAAAGAATATCCATTCTCAGTTTCAACTACAGCTTCTATGCTGATTATGTTCATATCTCTACTCCTTATCTCCTCATCTGAACTATAGTCCAAAATCTCCAGTCTTACTTAACATTTCCATTGGAACCACACCACAAACTGGATATGTCTGAAACCAAACACTTCTTGCCTTCTCAATGACTTCCAGTCCAATTTTTTTTTTTTGTAAAATGGCTCCAAGATTCTTTGCTTCAGTGACTCTCTAATTCATAAACTTAAGTTATCTCTGATTTAACACTTCTTTAATTCCATCTCTATAATCAGGCACCAAATCCAGCATGTTTTCCTCTATAAACAGGAGTGGAGAGGAGTGGGAAAGGCCAGGGAGCTGATTGATTAAACTTGTGTTTAAATTCAGCTTACTTATTTACCACTAGCTCTAGAGGGAGGGGGGCGTCCCTCAGCCCAGCCTGCTCCCTCTCACAGTCCAGGACCCCTTGGGGGATGTCCACCTGCCGGCTTAGGCCCTAAGCTGGCAGTCAGACATCCCTCTCACCGCCTGGGGCTCTCACAGTCCAGGACCCCTCACTCCTTACTGCCCACCTGCAACGGAGGAGGGAGAGGTTCCCGCCACCGCCACTGCACTCACCAGCTGTGAGCCCAGCTTCTGGCTGAGCGGCACGCCCTCTGTGGGAGCACACTAACCACCAGGGGACAGCTCCTGCACTGAGTGTCTGCCCCCTGGTGGTCAGTGCATGTCATATGACTGGTCATTCAGCTGTTGGGTCAATTTGCATATTAAGGTTTTATTATATAGGAGGATAGCTTTGCATGAACTTGGATATATTATGTAACATCTATGAGTGTCAATGTTCTCACATGAAGAAGAAAAATACATGGAGTTGCTGTGATGATTAAATGAGATACATAAATGAAATAATTTGATAATTGCATTTTAAATGTATGTATTTTTTAAAATTTATTGTTAAAAATATTACAGATGTCCCACATTTCCCACCGCTACCCACCTCCACCCATCCCCCTCTGGCCATCACCACACTGTTGTCTGTGTCCATGGGCTATGCATCTGCATATGTTCTTTGGCTAATCTCTTCCACTTTTTTCACCCACTCCTCCCCTCCCACTCCCCTCTGACTTCTGTCAGTCTGTTCCATATATCCATGCCTCTGGTTTGATTTTGTTTGTCAGTTTACATTGTTTATTAGATTCCACATATAAGTGAGATCATATCCTATTCGTCTTTCTGTGTCTGGCTTATTTCGTTTAGCATAATAATCTCCAAGTCCATCGCTGCTGTCCCAAAGGGTAAGAGTTCCTTCTTTTATACAGCTGCATAGTATTCTATTATGTAAATGTACCACAGCTTTTTTATCCACTCATCCACTGATGGGCACTTGGACTGTTTTCAGATTTTGGTTATTGTAAATAACATTGCAGTGAACACAGTGCTGCATATATTCTTTCTGATTGCTGTTTCAGAATTCTTAAAATATATTCCCAGAATTGGGATCACTGGGTCAAAAGGCAGTTCCACTTTTAATTTTTTAAGGAAACTCCATACTGTTTTCCACAGTGGCTGCACCAGTCTGCATTCCCACCAACAGTGCATAAGGGTTGCCTTTTCTCCAAATCCTTGCCAGTACTTATTGTTTGATGATTTATTGATGGTAGCCATTCTGACAGGTGTGCAGTGGTACCTCGTTATGGTTTTAATTGGAATCTTTCTGATGATTAGTGATGTTGAATATCTTTCATATTCTCTTTTGGTCTATTCAGGTCCTTTGGCCATTTTTAAGTGTATTGTTTATCTTCCTGGTGTTGAGTTGTGTAAGTCCTTTACATATTTTGGAAATTAACCCCTTATCAGATGCCTCATTGGCAAATACGTTCTCCTATTCAGTGGGTTCCCTTTTCATTTTGTTGATGGTTTCCTTTGCTGTGCAGAAGCTTTTAGTTTGATACAGTCCCATTTGTTTCTTTTTTTCCTTTGTTTCTCTTGCCCTAGGAGACATAGCAGCAAAAATATTGCTCCAAGATATGTCTGAGATTATACTGCCTATGGTTTCTTCTAGGGTTTTTATGGTTTTGCGACTTATAGTTAAGTCTTTTATTCGTTTTTGAATTTATTCTTGTGTATATAGTAGGACTAAGAAAATGTTTGTTGTTACTTGGCTCCCTTCTCTTCCTAGCTGTTCCTTTCTCTGAATTACCACTGCCACGGTGTTCAAATCTCTCAGTCTAATGTACTTAAAATACCGCAAACACAGCCCCCATCCTATACCTCACTGCATCCTGCTTTCTTCCTATGGACCTGCTTCCTTAATTAATACCAACAGTGTCATTTGATTTCTTCACTCTAAGTTCACTCCCTTTCTTTGGAAAATTTAAATGCAATTTCTTTGATTGTCTTTATGGTTCCTGACAGTTCCCTTTTCCTTTCCCCTGACCTAAACTATCTTTCTCCAGTTCCCCTTTTCTCTATAACCTGCATCATTTATCCCAGTCCTTTAGGCTGTCTTCATCCGTTTCCCAAGGTCACATTGGTTTCTTACCCTGAAACTTCAACATCATCTTATCTCTAATTTCAGACCTCCTAGTGACAGATAAAACCTATATCCCTTATAGGTCTTTGCCTCTATTCTCCAGCCTCCAATACTTCACTCTAGCCCTTCTTCCCTGCCATCATCATTAATATCTAATAACATGCTGAATGGTATGCAATTACTAATGTGCTAGATGAGTGCTTATAATGCCTTTGATTTCACTTACCAGTAATATTTCAAAACCTAATCTGGCTACTGGTATTAGTTTTACTTTTTCTGTTCTAGTAAAGATCTTTAAAAAACCATTTTAAATCCTCATTGTATTTTTAAAAGGATATTTTACAAAAATAGAAGAGCACGATGTTAGAATAAAATAATTTAAGTTGAATAAAATTTTTTAAAAAAAACCTTTTATTATCCTTATTCTTTTTATTTTGGTGTAGACTAGAGGAAACTCTCAGAGAAATTCTTAGACAGTCATTTGGGGACCTCCATAATTGTCTCTGTATAACTATTGTTTCTATAACATGGGTAATTGGGACTTAAAGAGTTCCTACTATGAACCAAGTAGTGTAACTGTGAGTTTGTGTCTGTGTGTATGAGATAGGTATTACTATGTCAGTCTACAGATAGCAGCGCCAAGGCATAAGAAGCTCAAAACTTGCTCCAAAAAAAACCACAGCCCAAGTGTAAATTGGGAAATTACATGAGAAATTACATCAGGCATACCTAATTGGAAGGATATTCTACAAAATACCTGACCATTACTCCTCAAAACTGACAAGGCCATGAAAAATAAAGAAAGGATGAAAAACTGTCACAAATCATGCATGACCACTAAAGGCAATGCGATGTCCAAGACTAGATCCTGTAACAGGAAAAATACGTTAACATAAAACTGGTGTTATGAAGTCTGGAGATTAGTTAATATTAATACACCAGTGTGTGTTTCTTATATTGGATAAATGTGCCATAGTAGTGTAAGATAAGATTGGAGGAAACAAACTGGTTCAAGAGAATATGGGAACCCCTTGTACAATCTGGGTAACTTTTCCATAAGTCTAAAATTCTTCCACACAAAAAGTTTAATTAAAATATTGAGTAGAGGTTCTACTGACAAATTCATTTGGAAACTTTGAAGTAAATAATGCCCAATTGAGTTTCTCAATTCCTGTAATTATCAGAGTTTTCTGAGATACCTAATATGAATCCTGTCTAATAAAAGACAAAATGGGTAATTGACCGTACCTTTGCTACACTTCCCATTGGCTAATCAGGGTGATATGCAAATTAACCGCCAACTAAGATGGCGGCCGGCAGCAATGCAGCTGAAGTGAGCAGGAGGCTTGCTTGCTTCAGTGATGGAGGAAGCCAAGGTTCCCCGCCTGCCACGGCCCAGCTCTGAGCTCTGAAAGCAACAAAGTTTCAATTATAGAAGCTAAACAAACCCCAGATACCTGCTTTCAGCAGGCCGTGGCCACAGAGCTGGAGCCGGCTCTCAGCTCCAGTGACAGCAACAAAGTTTCAATTATAGAAGGTAAATAAATCCCAGAATAAAAAAAATAAAAAAAGGAGAGGCTGGGAGCTTCAGTCACTGGCCAGGCTGAAAACAGCCCTCAGCCCCTCATCCAGACTGGCCAGGCACCCCAGTGGGGACCCCCACCCTAAAGGGGGTGTGACCAGCCTAAAAACAGCCATCAGCCCCTCATCCAGGCTGGCCAGGCACCCTAGCAGTACCCTCACCCTGATCCAGGACACCATTCAGGGCAAACCAGCCGGCCCCCACCCGTGCACCAGTCCTCTATCCTATATAGTAAAAGGGTAATATGCAAACTGACCCTAACAGCAGAGAGACTTGGAATGACTGGTCACTATGACACACACTGACCACCAGGGGGCAGATGCTCAATGCAGGAGCTGCCCCCTGGTGGTCAGTGCGCTCCCACATGGGGGAGCTCTGCTCAGCCACAAGCCAGGCTGATAGCTGCCAGTACAGTGGTGGCAGTGGGAGCCTCTCCCGCCTCTTCAGCAGCACTAAGGATGTCTGACTGCAGCTTAGGTCTGCTCCCCACTGGCAAGTGGACATCCCCCGAGGGCTGTTGGGCTGCCAGAGGGATGTCTGATTGCCAGTTTAGGCTCAAGCCAGCAGGTGGTCATCCCCCAAGGGGTCCCAGACTGCG
This sequence comes from Myotis daubentonii, assembly GCF_963259705.1. Taxonomy (NCBI): domain Eukaryota; kingdom Metazoa; phylum Chordata; class Mammalia; order Chiroptera; family Vespertilionidae; genus Myotis; species Myotis daubentonii. The sequence goes on along the minus strand of NC_081861.1, from coordinate 125,817,015 downwards.
AGAGGGCACAGGCCAGGCTGAGGGACCCCCCCACAACCCTCTGAGTGCACAAATTTTTGTGTACTGGACCTCTAGTTGTGACTATAAGAGATATAAGATGTTATATTTACCAACATATTTGGCCAGCTACCTATTCTTTCTTTAGAAAGTACTTTTCCATAAACATCTGAAGATGGCGGCATAGGTTAACGCTGGAGATTGCTGCCTCGAACAACCAATTCAAGGGTACACCTAGAAGACAGAACGAACATCATCCAGAACCACAGGAAGGCTGGCTGAGTGGAAATTCTACAACTAGGAGGAAAGAGAATATCATACCCAGACTCAGAGGAGGCGCAGTGCTGAAGTGAAATACTAAGGTGCGGAGTGCGTGCGCGGAGCGGGCTGGCGGCGGAGGGCACGGTTGTTGTTTTCAATCGGGAGGGAGTTTCAGACTCTGAGCTCCAGATCTGGGCGAGTCTCTAGGGACCCAGACTCAAACGGGAGAAGCAGGACTGTCTGGCTTCAGTTGGAACTCGAAGGCAGCTTTCTCTCCGAGGTTTGCAGCGGTTGCTGGGACTCTGTGAGGCAGAGCCCCTAGGGACGGAACTGAGAGCAGCCATAACTGCTCGCTCCGCCCACCCTGTTTGATCCAGTGCTACCCACCCCGCCCAAGCCCTGCACAGAGCCATTTGCCAGATAGCCTCAGGCAAAGGCTAGATTAGCACCTCTCCAGAGGACAGAAGTTTTCCCACTGCAGACACAGCTGACTCTCATAGCCAGTTGGCCTGGAGGTCAAATCCCCCCAGTATTAACTACAACAATCAAGGCTTAACTACAACAAGACTGCACACAAAGACCACTAGGGGGTGCACCAAGAAATCATAAAAAAATGCGGAGACAAAGAAACAGGACAAAATTGTCAATGGAAGATATAGAGTTCAGAACCACACTTTTAAGGTCTCTCAAGAACTGTCTAGAAGCTTCCAATAAACTTAATGAGATCTACAAGAAATCTAATGAGACCCTCGATGTTATGATAAAGAACCAACTAGAAATTAAGCATACACTGACTGAAATAAAGAATACTATACAGACTCCCAACAGCAGACCAGAGGAGCGCAAGAATCAAGTCAAAGATTTGAAATGCGAAGAAATAAAAAACACCCAACTGGAAAAGCAAAATGAAAAAAGAATCCGAAAATACGAAGATAGTGTAAGGAGCCTCTGGGGAAGCTTCAAGCATACCAACATCAGAATTATAAGGGTGCCAGAAGATGAGAGAGAGCAAGAAAATGAAAACCTATTTGAAGAAATAATGACAAAATCTTCCCCCACCTGGTGAAAGAAATTGACTTACAGGTTCAGGAAGCGCAGAGAACCCCGAACAAAAGGAATCCAAAGAGGACCACACCAAGACACATCATAATTAAAATGCCAAGAGCAAAATACAAAGAGAAAATCCTAAAAGCAGCAAGAGAAAGAAACTCAGTTACCTACAAGGGAATACCCATACGACTGTCAGCTGATTTCTCAACAGAAACTTTGCAGGCCAGAAGGGAATGGCAAGAAATATTCAAAGTGATGAATACCAACAACCTACAACCAAGATTACTTTATCCAGCAAAGCTATCATTCAGAACTGAAGGTCACATAAAGAGCTTCACAGATAAGGAAAAGCTAAAGGAGTTCATCACCAACAAACCAGTATTATATGAAATGCTGAAAGGTATCCTTTAAGAAGAGGAAGAAGAAGAAAAAGGTAAAGATACAAATTATGAACAACAAACACGCATCTATCAACAAGTGAATCTAAGAATCAAGTGAACAAATAATCTGGTGATCATAATAGAATCAGGGACATAGAAAGGGAATGGACTGACTATTCTTGGGGGGGAAAGGGGTGTGGGAGATGCGGGAAGAGACTGGACAAAAATCGTGCACCTATGGATGAGGACAGTGGGTGGGGAGTGAGGGCGGAGCGTGGGGCAGGAACTGGGAGGATGGGAGTTATGGGGGGGGGGGAAGAGGAACAAATGTAATAATCTGAACAATAAAGATTTAATTAAAAAAAAAAGAAAGTACTTTTCCAGAAAAATACTGACATGAAGAAGGTTTTTCCCAGTGTTGCACCGACTTTTACCCAATATCTGATTGGGTTCAAATTTTAATCAGCAACTTTTGCTGAAGAGAGAAAAATTACATGAATATGTAACTGGCAAAAGACTTAAAACTAGAAGTTACTAGGATAAATGAGAGAATCAGCATTAAGGTTATATTAATTGGCTGCTGCAATTGACCATAGGGTGACTATAAATGATAACTATAAAGCCTACTTTTAGTTAAATAAAAAATGAAAAATCAATCATGTAAGTACAGGATGAGGAAGAATGGACTCAAATGCCCATCATGTTCCAGTGAGGGGCTTTGTGTCTTGACTTCATAGGTAGAATGAGTACAACTGTCATGCTCAGTAATGAATACATATAAAGTTAAGGCCATTTCTGCTGATTTGTGTAGTTCTATGTGCCATATCACAAAAGCTCCTCAATGAATCATTCCCAATGGAGAAGGAACAGGATGATGTGCATCATGGAAACCATGACATATCAAGAAATATTTTAGAGAGCAGGGTAACAATTAAAGAAACAGCTCTGGATAGTTGACCTCCCCAAACCAGTTTTAAGTGCGATAGAGAAGCCGTATAGCCTCAGAGGTCAACCCCAGAACACTGCCACCCAGAGGCTGAGCCACAAACTGACTCTTTGCTAAACACAAAATAAGGCAGTCTGGGAAACAAATGCGGACTGCTTTAAAATAAGGACTGTGGTTTACAACAAAGAGGAACAGTGTATCGCAGGGAAACTCAACACTCTCCTGAATACCTGGCAGGACTAAGTGCCTGGTACGTGGTGCCTTGTTGTGTTGTATTTTGTGCCTTTAAATCAACGCAGCCGATCCAAGCAACAGCAGCCTCCTGAGCATCACACCCTCTGTCTGTGGAACAGCAGCTGTATGTGAAACCTCCCCCCACCAGCCAGAAGAGCCACCACAGCTGTGAACAGCACCCACCAGAGGAGCTGCTGCCAACTGAGGAGCAGCTGCTACCACAACCGCCCGAAGAGCAACCACAGCCCAAGGAGTCACTACCACCCAGGGAGCAGCCACTGAACAACTGAACGTCTAGATATGTCAGTGAGATCAAACATGGGTAGACAAAGAAACCCCCAAAGGAAAGAAAAAGAGGACTCACCAGAAAAGCAGCTAAGTGATACAGAGGCATGCAACATGACAGAAAAAGAATTCAGAATAAGGGTCCTAGAGTGCATAAACCGGACGGAGGAAAAAATCAATAAGATATGCAAGAACCTAGAAGAAACAGATGAAAAAATCAACAACTTAAGTAAGACCCAAGAAGAAATGAAGAGCGATATAGCTGCAATAAAAACACCATTGAAAGTATCAACAGTAGACTAGGAGAAGTGGAGGACTGAATTAGTGAATTAGAAGACAAGGAAGCAAAACACACCCAAACTGTACTGCAATTGGAGAAAAAAATTAAAAGACAGGAGGAGAGCCTAAGGGAGCTTTGCGACAACATGAAACGAAACAACATACGAATAATAGGGGTGCCAGAACAACAGAAAGATGAACACGGATTAGAAAACCTACTCGAAGAAAAAATATCAGAAAACTTCCCTGAGGTGGGGAAGAAAAAAGTCACACAAGCCCAGAGAGTCCCAAACAAGGTGAACCTGAAAAGACCCACACCAAGACACATCATAATTACCATGGCAAATGTTCAGGACAAAGAGAGAATCTTACAGGCTGCAAGAGAGAGACGGAAAGTTACATACAAGGGATCTCCCATTAGATTATCAAATGATTTCTCAACAGAAACACATCAGGCCAGAAAAGAATGGACGGAAATTTACAAAGTGATGCAAAGCAAAGGACTGAATCCAAGAATACTCTATCCAGCAAGGCTATCATTCAAAATTGAAGGGGAAATAAGAAGCTTCACAGACAAAAAAAGGCTAAGGGAGTTTATCACCACCAAGCCAGCCATGCAAGAAATGCTAAAAGTTCTGGTGTAAAAAGAAGAAATAAAAATCTCAGAAAGAAAAAAGCCACACAAAAAAAGAAATGGCTACAAACAAGTACCTTTCAATAATAACTTTAAACGTAAATGGACTAAATGCTCCAACCAAAAGACATCGAGTGGCTGAATGGATAAAAAAACATGACCCATACATCTGCTGTCTACAAGAAACTCACCTCATTAGAAGGGACTCACACAGACTGAAAGTGAAAGGATGGAAAAATATCTTTCAGGCAAATGGAAAGGAAAAGAAAGCTGGGGTAGCAATACTTATATCGGACAAAATAGACCTCAAAGTGAAGGCCATAACAAGAGATAAGGAAGGCCACTTCATAATACTAAAGGGTTCAATACAACAAGAAGATATAACCCTGGTAAACATATATGCACCCAATGCAGAAGCACCCAAATTCATAAAAAAACTCCTGGAAGATATCAAAGGAGAGATCGACAACAATACAATCATAGTAGGAGACTTTAATACACCACTGACAGCACTGGATAAGCCCTCTAAACAAACAATCAGCAAAGATACAGCAATCCTAAATGACTCACTAGATCAGATGGACTTAATAGACATCTTCAGAACACTTCACCCCAAAGCCAGGGAATATATATTCTACTCAAATGCTCATAAGACATATTCAAAAATAGACCATATATTGGGTCACAAGCAAAGTATCCCCAAATTCAAGAAGATTGAAATCATAAAAAGCGTCTTCACAGACCACGATGGCATAATATTAGAAATAAACTACAATAAAAACAACCCAAAATACTCAAACACCTGGAAGCTGAATAGCATGTTATTAAATATTGATTGGGTTATCAATGAGATCAAAGAAGAAATTAAAAACATCCTGGAAATTAATGACAATGAAAACACAACAATCCAAAACCTATGGGATGCAATGAAAGCAGTCCTGAGAGGGAAGTTTATAGCTCTACAGGCCTATCTCAAAAAACAAGAAAAAATGGTAGTAAATCATCTAACTCTACAACTCAAAGAATTAGAAAGACAGCAACAAGAAAACCCCAGAGTGAGCAGAAGGAAGGAGATAATAAAGATTAGAGCAGAAATAAATGACATAGAGACCAAAAAAACAATACAGAAAATCAATGAAACCAAGAGCTGGTTCTTTGAAAGGATAAACAAGATTGACAAACCTCTAGCCAGACTCACCAAGAAGCAGAGAGAGAGGACCCAAATAAACAAAATCAGAAACGATAGAGGCGAAATAACAACAGACCCCACAGAAATACAAATGATTGTTAAAAAGTACTATGGACAGCTCTACTCCAACAAACTAGACAACCTGGAGGAAATGGACAAATTCCTAGAAAAATACAACATTCCAAAACTCAATCAGGAAGAATCTAAAAATCTCAACAGGCCAATATCCATGGAAGAAATTGAAGCAGTCATCAAAAAGCTTCCAGCAAACAAAAGCCCAGGACCAGACGGCTTCACAGGGGAGTTTTACCAAACATTCAAGGAAGAACTAAAACCTATCCTCCTCAGACTACTACAAAAAATCCAAGAGGAAGGAACACTTCCAAGCTCATTCTATGAAGCCAGCATCACCCTAATACCAAAACCAGGTAAAGACAACACAATGAAAGAGAATTACAGGCCAATATCCCTCATGAACATAGATGCCAAAATCCTCAACAAAATCTTACCAAATCGGATCCAGCAGTACATCAGAAAGATCATACACCATGACCAAGTAGGATTTATCCCAGGGATGCAAGGATGGTACAATATCCGCAAATCAATAAACGTGATACATCACATAAACAAATTGAAAGAATAAAAACACATGGTCATATCAATTGATGCAGAAAAAGCATTTGACAAAATCCAACACCCATTTTTGATAAAAACTCTCAGCAAGGCGGGAGTAGAAGGATCATACCTCAACATAATAAAAGCCATATATGACAGGCCTACAGCCACCAAAAACAAAAACAAAAACAAAAAAAGAAATATTTTAGAAAACTAGGAATTTAACCCTGATGAACAGAAACCTTAAGGGGATTTGACACTGGTCCTTACATATACAAGGATACAAGGAGAATCAAACCTATTCTGTGCAACTTCAACTTTTGCTGAAGAGAGAAAAATGCCATGAAGATGTAACTGGCAAAAGAAGAAGGATCTAAGGAAACAAACAAATCCACTACATTTCTTCCTGTGGAAATAATTGATTTATTTAAAAAAAAAAAAGCAAAACTATGTGGATAAGTTCATGGCTTGCTTCAAATCTGCTCCCAAACTGAGCTAAAATTAGCATGAAGTGAGCAATGGAGGCACCTATGACACCCATGTTGCAGAAACACTCACTCCCAAGGTCCTGTAAAGGCCTATAGGCTCAACCTCTGAGAGTGTGTGTCACTTTAAATTTGCTTCAGAGATACCTGCTTACCTCACCCTAGTCCCAAGCCTGTGATTGGTCAGGCATCCCTCTGTGACATCACATTAAATGTTTCCCTAGGTAACGGGTATATAACTACCTATCTACAAGGCAGTATGGTCTGTTTCTCCAGAGCCTGAAGAGAAAGAGACCTGAGGCCACATCTCCCAACTGGTGGTAGGCGATAAGTCTGTACCAATTCTACCATGTAGCAATGGCCTGGGCCCCAAAGCAGAAGTGGGCAGAGCCAAACCTAAGGGATCCCAGGGCTGGCAGGGCCTACAGAGATGGCAGGGGAGGAAGAGGTGGCAGAGGCCAGAGCTGGGGCAGGTCCTCCAGCCACCTGGAGCCTAGGGCTCCTGGCCCCCAAGGCCCTCCACTTGTTTTTAAAATAAAAAAAAGTCTGATTGGTACAGTGATTGGTCATGGCGGATCAAACATAAGAGACATTCAGAGGAGGACAAACACGAAAATACAGATCATACCGGTACAGGGTGATTCCGAAGCAGACGTAAACATTTTTGGCAGCAAGGATATGCAAGCAAAGGCCAAAGCGATTCTAGAGACTATTGTTGAAAGACAAGGAAGCAACTACCAATATTCAGAATGCACTGTTAATACTGCTGCAGCCCAACCAGCTGTTGCAAGAGACTTAACCACAGATAACACTGTTAGAGATGTTCGACCACTGATAGACTGGGATCGAATTAAGGCCAGAGTGACAGACTGGGAGAAAAGAAGATGGGAAGACTTAGCACCAATTACAAAAGACTTTTACATAGAATCCAAAGCAACAAGTTCTCTGTCTCAAATGCAGGCAGACCTTTGGAGAAGGGAACATTTCAATATAACTTGTGATGATTTGAAAGATGGTGAAAAACGGTCTATCCCCAACCCAACTATTAAATTTGAGGACGCTTTCCAGAATTATCCTGAAATAATGAAAAACATTCAAAAAGCAGGGTTTCAAAAGCCAACGCCAATTCAATCACAGGTGTGGCCAATTGTTCTACAAGGGATAGATCTTGTAGGAGTCGCCCAGACTGGAACAGGCAAAACTTTGTCTTATTTATTGCCTGGGCTTATTCACATCAGTTCTCAACCAACACCCAGAGAACAGAGGAATGGTCCCGGCATGCTAGTCCTTACACCGACTAGAGAATTAGCTCTCCAGATAGGAAATGAATGTTCTAAGTATGCATATAAAAATCTTAAAAGTATTTGTATATACGGTGGTGGAAGTAGACAACAACAAATAAAAGACGTTGCCAAAGACATAGACATCATTATTGCAACTCCTGGGCGACTGAATGATCTGCAAATGAATAAGTTTGTCAACCTTAGAAGCATAACCTACTTAGTCTTAGATGAAGCTGATAAGATGCTAGACATGGGATTTCAACCTCAGATAATGAAGATTTTATTAGATGTGCGCCCAGATCGGCAAATGATTATGACAAGTGCAACTTGGCCAGATGCCATTCGTCGACTTTCACAAACTTATTTGAAAGAGCCTATGATCGTTTATGTTGGTACTCTGGATCTAGTTGCTGTAAATACAGTGAAGCAAAATATAATTGTTACCACAGAAGAAGAAAAACGATCTCTTATAAAAGAATTCCTACGCAGCCTGTCACCCAAAGCCAAAGTCATCGTGTTTGTCAGTAGAAAAATTGTTGCTGATGACTTATCCAGCGATTTAAGTGTCCAAGGCCTGTCTGTACAATGCTTGCATGGAAACAGAGAACAGAGTAACCGTGAGCAGGCATTAGATGACTTTAGAAGTGGAAATGTGAAAATACTGATTTCTACTGACTTAGCATCCCGAGGTCTTGATGTTGATGATATCACACATGTGTATAATTATGATTTCCCAAGAAACATTGAAGAATATGTACACAGAGTAGGGCGTACTGGAAGAGCAGGAAAGACTGGCACGTCCATTACTCTTATGACGAAAAATGATTGGAAGACTGCCCCTGAATTGATTAAAATTCTGGAAAGATCAAATCAAAGTATCCCAGAAGCTCTTGTAACAATGGCCAAAAAATACAGGTTAGATGAACAAAATAGAGACACAGGAAACAAATCAAAACTATTTCAACAAAAACCCAAGGAGTTTCATTAAGATCTGCAGTGAAAAGAAGTTGTACCAGACTACCAGAAGATTCAAGATAAGTTAAAGATATGCAGTGTTCAAGATACTTATTGAAAAGCATTGGAACCATACTGATAGTTTGAAGACAACTGATTATTTAATAATACCACTAAGCTTTGAATATTGTGTGTAAACTCCTTAATAAAGTCAAGTGTTTTGAAAATGACGGAGTGAGAGATTCTGTGGGGGGAAAATAGATGTTATGTGTTGGTTAAAGTTTAGATTCTATTATAGCCTGCCATATCCATCTGTGTCTTCTCTAAAAGACTTGGTAGTAGACAACAATGGCACTTTTCTTGTTTTATAATAGTTGTACTGAAATGAAACATAGTTTTTATCAAGCTTATCCCAGTTAATATATTCCATTTTCACCCAGTGATCAGTGCCACAATAATCCCTAAAAATATTTCCAATGTACTTACCTAATTATTTTAATTCATAAGAAAACTAGAGGCCCAGTGCACAAATTTGTGAATGGGTGGGGTCTGGCCAGCCCGCCCCAATTGGGGCCGTCGAGCCGGGTGGCCGGGGGGGGGGGGCGGTGGAGGGGGGGAGGGACGTGTGAGGTTGGCCAGCTGGCTTGCCCCTGATGGGGGGGGCCGATTGGGGATGGGGCCAGCTGGGGGGAGGGGCCACAGGTGGTTGGCTGGTCGGCCCCGCCCCGGTGTCTCCCACAGCCAGGGCCCATAAAGAGGCCCACACGGAGTTCAGGTCTGCAAGGAGCTGGTCCTCTGCTTTCAGAACCTTCGGGATCTCCTCTTGCTATTGTTCCCTTCCGTGACCTTCCTTCCCTACCTCTGGAATCTTCCCAGAGCACCGCATGCCTGCCCTCCAGTAGAAGGTTTTCTTTGTGTGACTTTCAGGGCAGCCTTCAGGGCCTGGTGGCCGCACTGCGGCCCTTCCACATTGGGCGCCAGGCCTGAGGCCCGGCCAGGAAGGCGGTCGGCTCCCCAGCAAGTCCCACTGCACCAGGCACACTTGCACCCGCCCCGGACCCCGCCCTCCAGGCATGGGGGCTCCACACTGTGCTCAGGGCCTGGGAGTTAAGCAGCAGGGTGGTCCTCATGGGCTGGTGGCTGTGGCAGCCAAGAAGAGTTCCCACAGGCTACCCCTGGGGGCCAGGGGTGCCCCCTGGGTGGCGGCCCCTGCCAGTAGCTGGAGGAGGCTGGCCTCAGATTTGGACATGAGCAGGCGGGGCAGCAGCTGGACAGGGGGGCTGCGGCGGAGGCGAGGCAAGGGCAGGGGTGAAGGGGCCTGTGGTAAATCTAGGGTCCTGGGCTCTGGCTCCGGGGCGGGCGCTGCCTCGCAGCTCTGCTGATCCCTGGGACCAAAGGCCTCCTGGCTCGCTGACCTTGGGGCCCTGAGGCCTCTCTGCTCCGCTGGTCCCAGGGCCCTGAGGCCTCTCTGCTCCGCTGGTCCCGGGGCCCTGAGGCCTCTAGGCTCCGCTGATATCGGGGCCCTGAGGCCTCTCGGCTCTGCTGATGTGGGGCCCTGAGGCCTCTCGGCTCGCTGATCTTGGGGCCATGAAGCCTCTTGTCTCCGCTGATCCCGGGGCCTGGAGTCTTCCCTGCTCCGCTGAACCCGGGGACAGAAGGCTTCCCGGCTCCGATGATATTGGGGCCCTGAGGCCTCTCAGCTCCAATGATCCCAGGGACCTGTGGCCTCTTGGATCTGCTGGTCCCGGGGACCTGAGGCCTCTCAGCTCTGCTGATCTTGGGGCCCTGAGGCCTCCTGGCTCCACTGATCTTGGGGCCCTGAGGCCTCTTAGATCCGCTTATCTTGGGGCCCTGAGGCTTCTCGGCTCCGCTGATCCAGGGGCCCTGAGGCCTCTCGGCTCCGCTGATCTTGTGCCCCTGAGGCTTCCCAGCACAGCTGATCTTGGGGCACTGAGGCCTCTCGGCTCCACTGATCTTGTGCCCCTGAGGCTTCCCAGCACAGCTGATCTTGGGGCCCTGAGGCCTCTCGGCTCCGCTGATCTTGTGCCCCTGAGGCTTCCCAGCACAGCTGATCTTGGGGCACTGAGGCCTCTCGGCTCCACTGATCCCGGGGCCCTGAGGCCTCTCAGCTCTGCTGGTCCCGGGGCCTTGAGGCCAGTAGGTTCCGCTGATCTTGGGGTTCCTGAGGCCTCTCATCTCCGCTGATATTGGGGCCCTGAGGCCTCTCAGCTCCGCTGATCCCTGGGCAGTGAGGCCTCTCTGCTCTGTGATTTCAGGGCTGTTTGGCTTTGCTCCACTGCTTTCAGCCTGAGTATGCAAATTAACCGCCATCTTTTAGCTTCTATAATTGAAACATTGTATCTTTTGGAGTTGTTGCTTCAGGAGCTCAGAGCCCCGAAGCCATTGGCTTCCTCCATCGCTGGGGCAACCAAGCCTCCTGTTCTCAGCTGCCTGGCTGCCAGCCGCCATCTTGGCTGGCACTTAATTTGCATATCGCCCTGATTAACCAATGGGAAGGGTAGCAGTCGTACGCCAATTACCATGTTTCTCATTTATTAGATAGGATAATGTTGGGGTCCCTTTCACCTCTAAATTCTTTGATGGACTTAATAGACATCTTCAGAACACTTCACCCCAAAGCCACGGAATATACATTCCACTCTGATGCTCATGGGACATATTCAAAAATAGACCACATATTGGGTCACAAGCAAAGTCTCCCCAAATTCAAGAAGATTGAAATCATAAAAAGCATCTTCTCAGACCACGATGGCATAATATTAGAAATAAACTACAATAAAAACAACCCCAAATACTCAAACAGTTGGAAGCTGAATAGCATGTTATTAAATATTGATTGGGTTAACAATGAGATCAAAGAAGAAATCAAAAACATCCTGGAAACTAATGACAATGAAAACACAACAATCCAAAACCTATGGGACACAATGAAAGCAGTCCTGAGAGGGAAGTTTATAGCTCTACAGGCCTATCTCAAAAAATAAGAAAAAATGGTAGTAAATCATCTAACTCTACAACTCAAAGAATTAGAAAGACAGCAACAAGAAAACCCCAGAGTGAGCAGAAGGAAGGAGATAATAAAGATTAGAGCAGAAATAAATGACATAGAGACCAAAAACAACAATACAGAAAATCAATGAAACCATGAGCTGGTTCTTTGAAAGGATAAACAAGATTGACAAACCTCTAGCCAGACTCACCAAGAAGCAAAGAGAGAGGACCCAAATAAACAAAATCAGAAACGATAGACGCGAAATAACAACAGACCCCACAGAAATACAAATGATTGTTAAAAAATACTATGGACAGCTCTACTCCAACAAACTAGACAACCTGGAGGAAATGGACAAATTCCTAGAAAAATACAACATTCCAAAACTCAGTCAGGAAGAATCTAAAAATATCAATAGGCCAATAACTATGGAAGAAATTGAAGCAGTCATCAAAAAGCTTCCAGCAAACAAAAGCCCAGGACCAGACGGCTTCACAGGGGAGTTTTACCAAACATTCAAGGAAGAACTAAAACCTATCCTCCTCAGACTACTACAAAAAATTCAAGAGGAAGGAACACTTCCAAGCTCATTCTATGAAGACAGCATCACCCTAATACCAAAACCAGGTAAAGACAAGACAATGAAACAGAATGACAGGCCAATATCCCTCATGAACATAGATGCCAAAATCCTCAACAAAATCTTAGCAAATCAGATCCAGCAGTACATCAGAAAGATCATACACCATGACCAAGTAGGATTTATCCCAGGGATGCAAGGATGGTACAATATCCGCAAATCAATAAACGTGATACATCAAATAAACAAATTGAAAGAAAAAAAACACATGGTCCCTGGCCTCTGAAGCCTCGTAGCTCCGCTGATATTGCGGCCCTGAGGCCTCTTGGCTCGCTGATCTTGGGTCCCTGAGGCCTCTCGGCTCCGCTGATCTTGGGGCCCTGAGGCCTCCCGGCACTGCTGATCTTGGGGCCCTGAGTCCTCTCGGATCCGCTGGCTCCTGGGCCCTGAGGCCTCTCGGCTCCGCTGATCTTGGGGCCCTGAGGCTTCTCAGCTCCGCTGATCCCCGGGCCCTGAGGCCTCTCGGATCCGCTGGTCCCGGGACCTGAGGTCTCGTAGCTCCGCTGATATTGGGGCCCTGAGGCCTCTTGGCTCGCTGATCTTGGGGTCCTGAGGCCTCTCAGATCCGCTGGTCCCGGGGCCAGGAGGCCTCCCAGCTCCACTGATATTGGGGCCCGGAGGCCTCTTGGCTTGCTGATCCCAGGCCGGGAGGCCTCTCGGCTGCGCTGATATGGGGGCCCTGAGGCCTCTCAGCTCCGCTGATCCCGGGCCAGGATGCCTCTCGGATCCACTGATCCTGGTGCCCTGAGGCCTCCCGGCTCTGCTGATCCCTGGGCAGTGAGGCCTCTCTGCTCTGTGATTTCAGGGCTGTTTGGCTTTGCTCCACTGCTTTCAGCCTGAGTATGCAAATTAACCGCCATCTTTTAGCTTCTATAATTGAAACATTGTATCTTTTGGAGTTGTTGCTTCAGGAGCTCAGAGCCCCGAAGCCATTGGCTTCCTCCATCGCTGGGGCAACTAAGCCTCCTGTTCTCAGCTGCCTGGCTGCCAGCCGCCATCTTGGCTGGCAGTTAATTTGCATATCGCCCTGATTAGCCAATGGGAAGGGTAGCGGTCGTACGCCAATTACCATGTTTCTCTTTTATTAGATAGGATAATGTTGGGGTCCCTTTCACCTCTAAATTGTTTGATATTATAATCAAAATTACTTTCTTTTCTAATCTATGTAAGAGCACATTCCTGTGTAACAAACAGGAACCCCCTTTTAATAACCAGAATAGTGCATTCTGGTTTTTTTTATTAGCAGGCTTCTTTCCCTTTATTTTTCTTGTATAAAATTATGTGGTGCCACAACTGGAGCCTGGGTCCTCAGCACAGAAACTCTGGTGTGGGTCTTTCTAAGATGGCCAGTGAATTCCTGATAGGGAGAGTTGGTGAACACATTCCCTTTCCAGAGATCTGGGGTGAGATAGCTGTAGGTTTTAGAGATGGCATCAAAGGTGGCCCTGGCGAAGTTGCCCAGGGTGGCAGTGCAGCCCCTGGCCATTGTATAGCAGTTGTCAATACAGGCCATCAGCAGCAGCTTGTTGGGCACAATGGCAGAGACAATGCCAGTACCGCTGGGGGCAGGGATGGAGAGCATCAGTAGAGAGCCACAGTGGCTAGTCACCTTGCGAGGAAGAGTGTGGAGCCTGCCTATTTTGTTCCCCCAGTAGCCTTGCTGCACAGGGACAATAGAGAAGCTTGGCCAGGATGATGGCTCCATGGATGGCAGTGGCTACTTCCTTTGAGCACTTAACACCCAGACCAACATGTCCATTGTAGTCCCTAATGGTGACAAATACCTTGAACCGGGTCTTCTGGCCAGCATCTGTGTGCTTTTGCATGGGCATACTCTTCAAAACCTCAGCCTTGAGGGACGCCCCCATGAAAAAGTCAATGATCTCGGATTCCTTGATAGGCAAAGAGAATAGCTAGATCTCCTCTAGGGACTTAATCTTCATGTCCTTGACCAGACGGCCCAGCTTGGGAATCCACTCATTGTCCTGGGCCTTGCCTCCATGAGCTCCACAGACTCAGCCCCGACCCCAACCTCAGCAGTCAGAGACCTGGCCCTGATGCAGCTGCCAAATCCTCCACTGAAGCCTGTGTAGCCCCTTATTCCAGCACCCCTCCTGCCACTCACACCCCCCTCCCTGCCTCCAGCCCTTCGCAGCACTGGTGTCATCCGCCATTTGGTGTTTCCTCGAAAAGAAGCACATTCTGCTTTTTTATTGACTTTTTTTTGTGATGTGACTCGCAACTTGTCTATTTTCTTTTCATCAGATTTTATTTTTCAATTTGTCTTGAAAAGGTCAAAACCACATACATACTTCAGGGGGAAAAATGTGAAAGAAAAATATATCTAATCTACTGGGAAAAACAGTAAAAGACAATCAAATGACACTTTTGCCATAGAAACCAATTTCAGTAAAACTCCGAATTTAAAATTCTATCTCTTATGTTTTCTTTAGACGCAATTTGCATCTTCTCACTTTGCAAGAAGAAATACAAGGATGCTAAGTTTTAAATTTCAGTGTTTTTGAGAACATTCGAATTAGCAAAGCCTTAAAATTTCTGGTAAAACAATAACAAAAAAATTAATGCAACAATCTTTTTTTCCCAGCATGCCTCAGCTGTGACCACAACAACTAACTCAGAAATTAATGAAATAAAGAGGGAAACACTCTAAGTATAGGTGTTGGAGGTTTAAATTCTGGCTTTAAAGGTTCTTTATATAGGCCTCAATATCTATATATATAAAAAGCCAGGGTCCATAATGTCTAAAACAACTGAATGGATGACCGAACACTGGGTGTGGCAACCCAGCACTGACTGCTAAGGGGGCTGCGGATCAGACCCAGAGAGAGGCCCAGAGAGAGAACCAGGGTCTGATCTACAGCCTTTGTAGCAGCTGTTGATCAGCCCTTGCCTCTCTCTTTCTCTCTGGGCCTGGTCAGCAGCCTCGCCCTCCGGGCCTCCCCAGCAGACATGGGGGCTGCTAATCAGCCCCGCCTCTCTGATCAGGCTTGGAGATAGGCCCAGAGACAATGATTGGCATAGAAACCAACCAATCAGAGCCAAATCTGGGTGAACTGCAAGGAGCCAATGGCTGCCAAGGAGGCGGAGCTTTTGACACTGACTGGCATCGAAACCGACCAATCAGAACTGAATCTGGGTGAAATGTGAAGGCAGGACATAATGTGGGGGCTAAGGAGGAGTTTTAAGGGCAACAGCTGTTTGGTGTAAGGTGTGAGAAAGTGGTTCAATTTTTTAATGACCAGTTTGACAGTATAGTGCATATCGCTGGCTATCAGTCCAGATATAGGGATTATGTATTTTTGTCTGCCAAGAGCATCTCCTCTTGCTGAAAATGGCTTCCCCCCCCCCCATTTAAGCAATCCTATCCTATATAATCTATCTATACTAATAAAAGGGTGATATGCTAATTAGACTGGGTTGACCAGCCATCTTCCTGACGTCCGACTACCTTCTGGTCAAAGCCATGGGGGCTGAGGCAGAGGCAGTTAGGGGCAATCAGGCTGGCAGGGCAGAGCAGTTGAGGGTGAGATCAGACCAGCAGGGGAGGGCCGTTGGGGGTGAGATCAGGCGGGCAGGGGAGGGCAGTTGGGGGCAATCAGGCAGGCAGAGGCAGTATAGACGATCAGGCCAGCAGGGGAGAGCAGTTAGGGACGAGATCAGGCTGACAGGGGAGGTCAGTTAGGGGCGATCAGGTAGGCAGGCAGAGGGGTTAGGGGCAATCAGGCAGGCAGACAGGTGAGCGGTTAGGAGCCAGAGGTCCCAGGTTGCAAGAGGGATGTCTGACTGCCGGTTTAGGCCTGATCCCACACCCCCAAGGGGTCCCTGATTGGAGTGGGTGCAGGCTGGGCTGAGGGAACCCCTCCCATGCATGAATTTCGTGCACTGGGCCACTAGTCTCTTAATAAAACTAATAATAATGGTTAACATTATTATTGAGCGTCTGATATATACCAGGTGCTTTATCTTATAACCTATAATCTTTATCAAAAACCCCACTTAGAAGGTAATCTTATTCACATTTTGCAGAAAATGAAACAAGTTCAGAGGAACTAACTCACCTATGGTGTAAGACAATATGCCTGTCTTGAGGTTGCCCACATGTTCAGATTTAGTGAAACAGAGAGGTATGTGCTAATTTACTCCAAAGCAAAGCAGTCTATAGCCAAACCCGTGTTAGAAGTTCAAATGGCCTGTTAGTGTTCACTCAGAGAAGAAATGATTAATGTTTAGCAAATTGGAGTATGTTACTTGCTAGAACTCCTCCTAGGGGCAATCCTATATTTGTTAAAGAGAAATGTAACAATTAAACCACTTGAGATGGGAAGTGAGGTTCCTCAGTCATGTTCAAGAAACAACAAAATTATCACTCGATGTCTATGAGTAAAAACAGGAGAGAAACACACTTTTTCTAAAAGAAAAGGCAGAAAAGAATCACTGCATGGGGATATGTTAGTAGAGGTATAACAGTGGTTCTCAACCGGGGGTACTTTTTGCCCCACCCCTCCAGATGTCTAGCAATATATGGAGGCAGTATTGGTTTTTTCAGCTACAGAGGGTGGAGGTGATGCGGCAAGGTACTACTGGCACCTACTAGGTAGAGATCAAGGGTGCTGCTAAACAGACAGCCCCACACAACAAAGAATGATTTGGCCCACGCATCAATAGGACTGAGATGGAGAATCCATGAGAGAGCAGAAGCAAACACAACTAAGTGCATCGTAACCAAGAAAGGACTTCAAAGGAAAAAAAATTAGAGAGTTTTAAAATTATGTCTTGTGGGTTCTGCAGAATGAAATCCTATACGTGGCCCAAATGTCAGTGGAGCCACAGTTGAGAAGCTTTGCAATAGATAAAGTGCAACACGCCCTGTCCCCAAATTCAATTGCAGAGAAACCAAGAAGGAAATTTAGGGAGGAAAACAAAATGAGGATATTTATTTTTCATATACTCTCCTATATCAAAGCCTCTACCAACTTTCCTATCTTTGTTTTGCTCTATAACACGTTTCTCAATTAATTTTGCCTTGTAGGGGACACTTGCCAACATCTGTAGCCATTTTTGCTTGTTCTACTGAGGCAGCAGGATTGCTACTGGCTTCCAGTAGTGGGTTGAGGTCAGGGATAAAGATAATGCACAGGACAGCACCCTACAAGAACGGATTTTTCAGCCCAAAATATCTATGGTACTGAGGTCAAGAAACTGGTTTACACTGATCGACAAATTTTTTGTAAGTGAATTGCTTTTTATTATTTTATTTTTTATATGTTTTTATTGATTTCAGAGAGGGAGAGAGAGATAGAAACATCAATGATGAGAGAGAATCATTGATCAGCTTCCTCCTGCATACCCCTGCTCGGGATTGGGCCCTCAACCCAGGCATGTGCCCTTGACCAGAATCAAACCCGGGACCCTTCAGTCCCCAGGCTGACACTCTATCCATTGAGCCAAACCAGCTAGAGCATTATGCTAAGTGAAATAAGCCAGTCAATGAAGGAAAAATACCACATGATCTCACTCATTCATGGATAATAGAGACCATTATAAACTTTTGAACAATAATAGATACAGAGGCAGAGCTGCCTCAAACAGATTGTCAAACTGCAGCGGGAAGGCCGGGGAGGGTTGGGTGGCAGGAGGTAGGGGGGTAAGAGATCAACCGAAGGACTTGTATGCATGCATATAAGCATAACCAATGGACATAAGACACTGGGGGATAGGGGAGGCTAGGGGACTGTCTAGGGCGCGGGGGGGGGGGAAATGGACACATATGTAATACCCTTTGTAATACTTTAAGCAATAAAAATAAAATAAAATAAAAAAAAATTAAAAAAAGAAACTAAAACAAATACTGAGTTTTGCATCCAAGTTGAAACAATGTGACAACATGGCACTGAACATGGTTTGACACAGATGATAAAGTATAAGGATTCAGCTGACCTTAGAATTATTCCTATAAAATATTTGGCATGGTGATTCACATTCAGTAGGTACTCAACAAATATTAGATCCCTTCCACCCTGCCTGTCCCATAACCCGCTGCATAATGCTTGGTCACAAATCTGGAGGCTGTTACATTGTTTCCCCTTCTTGGAATGCCCTTTATCCTTCCTCTCTGCCTGGGCAAACCAGATTTATCATTCTGAGTCCAGCCAAACTACCACATCTTCCCTAAGATCCCATCTGTTCTCCTCCATTTCAAAACTTCTAGAGCTCTCATTATCTACCAATAATGTTGACATCTGTACTATACTAGCTTGCATTCCTACAGAAACTATTTTGAAGAATTCAAATTAATTGAGAAATTGCACTATCAAATATTTCAATACATTATAAAAAATCTAACAGTTTAAACAGCTTTATTCTGCATGGCTGATAAATCATAAGAGAACGTTCCTGTGCAAAACCTGTCTAAGAACCAATCCTAATATATAAAAAGCCAGGGGCCATCACAACCGAAACAACCAGATGGATGACCAAACAGTAGGCTGCATGGAGCGACCAGGCCGGTGGGGAGGGGGAGGGGGGAGTGAGGGATGACCAAACAACCAAACAGTAGGCTGCGTGGGGCAACCAGGCCAGCGGGGGGGGGGGGGGGGGCGGCGGTGGGGAGCTAGGGGCAACTAGGCAGGCAGGCAGGTGAGCGGTTAGGAGCCAGCAGCCCAGGATTGTGAGAGGGATGTCTGAGGGGTCCCGGATTGGAGAGGGTGGAGGCTGGGCTGAGGGGACCTCCCTCCCTGTGCACAAATTTCATGCACCGGGCCTCTAGTATACAATAAAAATAGAAATTTTAAATCAATGAAGGAAGGAAAGTCTATTCCAAATCAAGTTTAAGAATTTAAAAATACATAATACATATACACACACACACACACACACACACACACACACATCAGGACAATTGATTGGCCATAAAACTACTATTTAAAAATAAAAGAACTTAAAGCTCATATAGGAAAACAATTTCTGATATAAAAGTGGAAACAAATTTAAACATAGAAGCAACCATAAAAAAATTAAAGGTAAATATTAATGGGTTTCACAATGTAAAAATGAAATATAAAAAATACCATAAAAGGCAAAGGAAACACCAGATAATGTTCTAAAATATATAACACAATCATTGTTATTTATATTTAATACTAGGGACCTGGTGCACGAAATTTCGGGGGGAGGGAGTCCGCTCAGCCTGACATGCACCCTCTGTCACATTCCGGGACCCCAGCTGCTCCAGGCTTAGGCGCAGGCCTACAGGCTCAGGGTGGCCTGGCTCCCGAGGATGCCTGTCCCAGGGACACAGGCCTTTTGGCGCTGGCGGTCACACAAGCAACCACAGAGCAAGAACCTCTGCCAGCGCCCGCACACGCACTCCAGGCCCTGGCTTCCATGTGCACCACCCGGACCTCGGCTCCTGGGCGCCTGCCCCTGCACCAGCCGAGCAGGAGCTTCCCCGGCATCCCTGCACACCACCTGCCCCCAGCTCCCCAGCATCCACGCAGGCCATCCCGCCTCCGAGCTCCCCAGCACCCATGCGTGCAGCCCCGACCCTGTCTCCCCGGCGCCTGCAACATTGGCTGGGCATAAGCTTTTCTACTTCTGGTCCTTGTTTTGTCTGTTCATACCTGTTGGCCTATACCTCACTTTCTGTTTAATAATAAGAACAATGTTATGTCTTCTTACTACACACACATACACACACACACACAGGAAAAAAGACAAAGGGACACAAGAATACCCTGGGAGGTCTTAGATATTTCTATTCCTTTGATTGTACTGATGGTATTACGGGTGTTGGCATATGTCCAAACTCATCAAATTGTACACACTAAATATGTGCAATTCTTTCTCTATCAATAATACTTCAATAAAGGTGTTATTAAAAAAGGAAGAAAAGAATAGGGCATGGTTTCCAAATTAGAGATGTGTTGTCCTTTTACATCTGACCAATGGAAACTCCAGTTCTGTTTTTGTTTTTTGTTTTTATAACTGCATGGATTTCACAGTCAGGGTTTTTTACTCTCATGTATCAAAATAAAGAGTCAAAAATGACCAGTTGATATTGTTAAAAGAAACAAATGATGTTGCAATACTGTTGAAGATTATGATTCTAGTTTTGCTTAAAAACCCTCACATAACTATATATACTCATTCATGTTTGTCAGTGCATAGGGACAAATTTGTCATGCTACACACTAACATTAATAATGGTTATCTCTGGGGAATGAGATTGGAGAAAACAATCAATTATGTTGCTCTCTTACTTTGTAAATGATATTTTATGCATGAATACCAGAGATGGTATGTTATCAACACTAAGTCTAAGATATGGACATTTTATCTTTGTCAAGAAAACCAATTGCAGAACCTCACAGAAATCTACTTTCGTGCAGAAATAAAATTTGTGGGTTATTTTTTGTTTTACTTACAAAATTTAAATTGTTTTCTTTTTTAGTATGAATCAAATAATTGCATGAAAAAATAAAAGAAGAAAGACAATCACTTGTACAGATTATATTATGAATTTTGTCCATGTTAATAAATAGCTTCTAATGCCATAAATAAATGAGCAAGGGTGGATGGGGGAGAGGAGGAAATGATGATTTGTTGTTAGTGCTATGGAACCAAAATGAGGGAGCATTTTTTTTTTATTATTGCTTAAAGTATTACAAAGGGTATTACATGTATCCATTTTATCCCCCCGCCCTAGACAGTCCCCTAGCCTCCCCTATCACCCAGTGTCTTATGTCCATTGGTTATGCTTATATGCATGCATACAAGTCCTTTAGTTGATCTCTTACCCCCCTACCTCCTGCCCCCCAACCCTCCCCGGCCTTCCCGCTGCAGCTCGACAATCTGTTTGAGGCAGCTCTGCCTCTGTATCTATTATTGTTCAAAAGTTTATAATGGTCTCTATTGTCCACGAATGAGTGAGATCATGTGGTATTTTTCCTTTATTGACTGGCTTATTTCACTTAGCATAATGCTCTCCAGTTCCATCCATGACGTTGCAAATGGTAAGAGTTCCTTCCTTTTTACAGCAGCATAGTATTCCATCGTGTAGATGTACCACAGTTTTCTAATCCATTCATCTACTGATGGGCACTTAGGCTGTTTCCAGATCTTAGCTATGGTGAATTGTGCTGCTATGAACATAGGGGTGCATATATCCTTTCTGATTGGTGTTTCTGGTTTCTTGGGATATATTCCTAGAAGTGGGATCACAGGGTCAAATGGGAGTTCCATTTTCAGTTTTTTAAGGAAACTCCATACTGTCTTCCATAGTGGCTGCACCAGTCTGCATTCCCACCAGCAGTGCACAAGTGTTCCTTTTTCTCCACATCCTCTCCAGCACTTGTCGTTTGTTGATTTGTTGATGATAGCCAGTCTGACAGGTGTGAGATGGTACCTCATTGCTGTTTTGATTTGCATCTCTCGGATGATTAGTGACTTTGAGCATGTTTTCATATGTCTCTTGGCTTTCTGGATGTCCTCTTTTGAAAGGTGTCTATTTAGGTCCTTTGCCCATTTTTTGATTGGATTGTTTATCTTCCTTTTGTTAAGTTGTATGAGTTCCCTATAAATTTTGGAGATTAGGCCCTTATCAGATATGTCATTGGCAAATATGTTTTCCCACACAGTGGGTTTTCTCGTTGTTTTGTTGATGGTTTCTTTTGCTGTGCAGAAGCTTTTTATTTTGATGTAGTCCCATTTGTTCATTTTTTCTTTAGTTTCAAGTGCCCTAGGAGCTGTATCAGTGAAGAAATTGCTTCGGCATATGTCTGAGATTTTCTTGCCTTTGGATTCTTCTAGAATTTTTATGGTATCCTGTCGTACATTTAAGTCCTTTATCCATTTTGAGTTTATTTTTGTGTATGGTGTAAGTTGGTTGTCTAGTTTCATTTTCTTGCATATATCTGTCCAATTTTCCCAACACCATTTATTGAAGAGACTATCTTGGCTCCATTGTATGTTCTTGCCTCCTTTGTCAAATATTAATTGAGCATATTGGTTCGGGCCGATTTCTGGGCTCTCTATTCTATTCCATTGATCTATATGCCTATTCTTGTGCCAGTACCAGGCAGTTTTGAGAACAGTGGCTTTGTAATACAACTTGATATCTGGTATTGAGATCCCACCTACTTTGTTCTTTTTCAGGATTGCTGCAGCTATTCGGGGTCTTTTTTTATTCCAGATGAATTTTTGGAAAGTTCGTTCTAGATCTCTGAAGTATGCTGTTGGTACTTTAATGGGAAGTGCGTTGAATTTATAGATTGTTTTGGGTAGTATGGACATTTTGATGATGTTGATTCTACCAATCCATGAACACGGTATGTTCTTCCATCTGTTTATGTCTTCCTCTATGTCTTTTTTCAACGTCCTGTAGTTTTCTGAGTAGAGGTCTTTTACCTCTTTAGTTAAGTTTATTCCTAGGTAGCTTAGTTTTTTCGGTGCAATGGTAAACGGGATTGTTTTTATAATCTCTCTTTCTGAAAGTTCACTATTGGTGTATAGAAATGCCTCAGATTTCTTGGGGTTAATTTTGTATCCTGCTACATTGCCAAATTCATGTATTAAGTCTAGTAGCTTTTTGATGGAATCTCTAGGGTTTTGTATGTATAATATAATGTCGTCTGCAAATAAGGACAGTTTTACTTCCTCTTTTCCAATTTGGATGCCTTTTATTTCTTCTTCTTGCCGAATTGCAATGGCTAACACTTCCAGTACTATGTTGAACAGGAGTGGTGAGAGGGGGCATCCCTGTCTTGTTCCTGTTCTTAGGGGAAATGGTGTTAGTTTTTGTCCGTTGAGTATGATGTTGGCTGTGGGCCTGTCATATATGGCTTTTATTATGTTGAGGTATGATCCTTCTACTCATGAGGGAGCATTTTTATCTCATTTTACAGATCAGGAGACAAATGCTCAGAGAGGTCACATAGCTTTCCCAAGGTCAAACAGTAGGTAAATAGTAGAGCTGACGAGCTCATTGCTGAACATTATAAATTCAGTAAAGAAGCAGGGGAGAGTATACAGAAACATCGGAAAAATGAGGAAGACATTATTAGGGAAAACATATGTGTACCTCATTTTGTACCAAAAATGTACCCTGTACAGGTATTTTCACAGTAGGCAATGTTTTTCCTACTCTTATCCCTGGGCCTTAAGTGTCTGTAGTTCTCTAGCACTGGAGAAGCCGGCATGGTAAACTGAAAGTTTAAAATAACAGAACTGCAATGGCTGGAGTGGCTCGGTTGGTTGAAATATTGTCCGGTACACTGAAAGGTTACTGGTTCGATTCCCAGTCAGGGTAACATTCCCAGGTTGCAGGTTTGAACCCCTAACTGGGTGTATACAAGAGGCAACTGACCAATGTTTCTCACATTTATGTCTCTCTCCCTTCCTCTTTCTATAAAATAAAGTAAAATAAAATAAAATAAAATGACAGAACTACGATAATGGATTAATGCAATCAGACATTTTAGAAGCCCTTTTAAAAGATTAGCCTAAAGGTATGGTCAAATATCTCTTCAGTTGGGCATTTAGCAAACGATGAACCACAACAACAGTAAAAGAAAAGTAAAAAATGATATGAAGAAAGACTGCAATAAAGCCTTATATTCTTGGTTTGGAGGAGAGATGGGAATATTTGGGGAATGCAAGAAAAGCAAAAGGACCTGCCAGTGTAACAAGTCATAAATTCAGTAATCAATTTATCACCCCTAATGTCCAAATTCCTGGGAATAAACTTATGAAGTACCACCTTAGCAATATTTGGGGTGGGAAACACTGGTGGTTTACCCACAAATCAGCCACCCCCACCACCTTCCTCCTATGTCCCTTCCTATTTGCTGGCATAACTCACTTCCTATTATTATAAGTTGAAAAGGCCAGAAATTCACTTTCATAGCTTCCCTTGCAGCTACCAGGTATGTGACTGAAACATGACCTATAGGACAGAAAATTCTGCTTGAAAACTTTAAAGAAAGACCTTCCTCCCTTAAAAATAGAGGCATATGAGGATAAGTTCTTCTTCCTGCTTTTGCACTGGAGCAGTAGGCATCGTAAACTGAAAGTTTAAAATAACAGAATTGCAAAGGCATGAGGTTGTCACAGTCATTTATAAAAACTGGGAAAATAAGTCTGAAGAAGAATACCAACATGTTAAGCATGACCAAATGTAAATTTGTGAAGCACCTGGTTACCAATGGCATAACTGTGCTGCTCAATTAAATCCTATGTGATAACTATAGCGGTATGGCACTCAGACCTCTGTTCAAGAATGGAATACTATGCTGCGGTAAAAAAGAAGGCACTCTTACCATTTGCAACAGCATGGATGGAACTGGAGGGCATTAGGCTAAGTGAAATAAGCCAGTCGGAGAAAGATAAATACCACATGATCTCACTCATTTGTGGAATATAATGAACAACAGAAAGCAATGAACATAAATAGATCCAGAGACAGAGAAGCATCGAACAGACTGTCAAACCTCAGAGGGAAGGTAGGGGAGGGTGGGGGTAAGAGGGAGTGATCAACCAAAAGACTTGTATGCATGCATATAAGCCTAACCAATGGACACAGACAACAGGGGGATGAGGGCATGAGTGGGGGGGGCGGTTAGGGGAGCAATGGGGGGATAAGGACACATATGTAATACCTTAATCAATAAAGAATTTTTTTAAAAAAGAAAGAGCGTATTGATCAGTTGCAAGGAGTAAAATTAGCTGACAGCCCCCAGCTTCAAGCAATCCATAGTAGCATCCGAGTGGAGGCAAAGCTCTTCTAGGAAGTGCCAGCCAATAACTGAAAACAGTGGGGCAGTAGGGCCTGTTCATTTCTGCCCAACATGGCACTCCTCTACGGGCCATATTTTTGGTGGAGCTCCCTATTAAGCTGGCTGTGGGTTTCTCAGAGCCTCTCAGTGGTCCTAGGCTCCTCCTCCTCAATCTTTCTTCCTTTCCCACCCCTTTCACAGACATGAGCCATGGTCCAAATTCTCTGACTACTCCCCATCCTTTTCCTCTTATTCTTTCATAGGTGCTGACATCCAATAAATATTATACCCAAGGAATACAATCAGGAATCCTCTACCTCTGAAATTTGTGTTATATGAAATAATAAGTGTCTTTATGTTTTAAGTCAGTTGATTTTCAAGCTTTTGTCATCTCATGGCACACATACACTAATTACTAAAATTCTGTGGCATGCCAAATATATATATTTTTTGATGATCTGACAAAAAAATAGGTATAATTTTGGTTCATTCACACCAGATGGCTATTGTCATGTTGGCTGTTGTCACTTTTTAATTTGATAATCTAAGGGAAAAGAGGTCAGTGCCCCTGACTAAATAAGTATTGCATGTTTAAAAATTCTTGCAGCACACCGGTTGAAAAATTACTGGTTTAAGTCATTACTAGCTGAATATTGTATTACCAGCAGCCCAAAGCATCTTAACTGGTAAATTGGAAAAATAGGCATGTAGTGCCTTGCATTGAGGCAGTAAATTTTTCATTATTGAGAAGAGGCTCCAATGAGGTGTACTCTAGGATGAAAGTTGACTATAACAAGCAAATTAAGTTCTTCCCCTAGATGTTTATTTAATGAGGACACTAAAAACACAGAATTCTATAGGGAATTGCTGTAATTTTATAACAAATTGGAAGCATATGAAACAAGCCCAGCTTTTGAAAACTCAGCAGCAATTAGAGGAAGAAGCAGAAGGAGAAACCAGCAGAGTAGAAAACTTGAAGACACCCAATATCAAGGTCATCTGAACCAATAGCTTTAACAGCATTCACACTCGGCTGCACCTGGAGTACATCACTGGCTCTGACAGGTTTGAAATGTAGCCGACCAGGGAATTTCTTACAATCAACAACATAGAGGGCTCAGGGTGAATGATTCTACCTAATGGAGATACATAGCCAAAAGCAATGGGAATCTTCTCTTGACCACAAGGAATTTTTAAAAATCTTTTCACACAGAAGGGGAATAAGGAGAGAGAAATTGATGGGCCATCTTTGTTTCTCCACCTGAGCTTAAAAATTCAATTTTTAAAAAGCAGAGAGTATTTTCTAAAAGAATACTAATAAAGTCAGCAAAATATTACTCTTCCCCACCTCCTTCCCTATAACCCAAGTGCCCTTCCCTTAATGAAAAATGGTAATTCAGGGTTTCTTGGTGTATTGATTGAATAAAAATCTATCATTATTTGGAAAAAAATGGAAGGACTGATCCTCTCCCCTTTTTCTGACTCCTCCATTTCCCTTCCCAACTACTGCTGAAGCTGTTCAGTGCCACTAATCTATAGTAACCGATGACATCCCCACCTCACCCAATGCATATACAGTAGTGAAAACATTGTCTTGCTTTTCCACCACATGTAAATGTTACTCTTCAGGTCCCTTCTCCTGCTGCAAACTTGTTTTATTCTAGGCCTTCCAACAGGGTAAAATCTCTGCAATAGTGTTTACTCAGCTTAAATAAAGTCCATCCAATCATTTAAAGCTTGCAATTTGTGGTGAACTTTCAGTAATAAGTACACTAATGTGTTCTGGGGTCCTAATTAAAATTTCAATCAGAACCCATTTCTCATATTCAACGAAATCCCTTTGAAGCCGGAACTAATTGGTTTTAGGCTTGTGTCCTGTGAGGACCCATATGTTATTTTACAAAAATGTTTTAATTTTCTTTGGAACCAATAAATGTGGCCTTCTTACATCTCTTCCAGGCGTTTATGTTTTGGTTCTGTCTGTGGGCTATTCTGAGAACACACACTCTTTCACAGTGCCTTCCCAGGAAGCGCCATATGACATCCATTTTAACTTGACTCTCTCATGGGTAAGAGAATGTGAAATGATGTTTAACTAAAGGGAATAAGCATTTTATGCTCCTAGGAAAGAAGAATCTCCTCCTCTTCCCTTCTACAGTGTAAACACACACACACACACACACACACACACACACACACACACACACACACACGCACACGTCCAGTTTTGTTGAGAACATCCAGCCTGCCTGGACACTATTTCGTCCAGAGTTCACTCTGTCATTCGGAGCTATTAACACCATGCCTCATATGTAGAGTTAGCTGAATTTACTGTTCCTGTTGCTAAAGGATAAAGATCGTTCCTCCTTTTTGGAAGATACTTCTTGTTGTCCTCAGATTCAAGTATAACATAATGATTAAGGGTAAAGCCTTAAAAGGCGGAAAGACCTGCACATGAGTCTCATTTTGGCCACTCACAATCAGTTAATGTGAATTTGGGTAAGTCATATAAAAGACCTAATCTTGGTTTCATTAGCTGTAAAAGATTAATGGTGATTTTAATTTCTTCCTCATGAAGACTAAATTATATACATATAAAGCATCAATGATAAAATAATATTAACAGTACACTCATCAGGCTTTTAAAAACAGGAGAAGATGGTATGGGGAGATGAGGCTAATTCATCCTAATTGTTACCCTCACAAATAATAAACGTTAATGTGTTACCAAAAACATTGTAGTTTTGTTTTGAGAGGTGTTTCCATGGAGAAGGCACTTGTTGCGAGTCTCCACCTGTGAAACATAAATGTTCTTGAACACTGTTTCTTTCTGTGTGTCTGCCTCATTCTTCTTTCTCCCCAAACTACATTTTTGCTGTTTTTCCATGAACAAGGTAGAAAATGGCTGATTCTACAGCTCTCTGGTTTGTATTACATCCATTCATGATATCAGTCTACTCTAGAGTGAACTAGACTGTCTCAGTTCCAAGTGTATAACTCTATAAGAGGCAATGTGATTGGATTAATGTGGATCAGGTCTCCACTCATGGTCCAATCAAGTATCCTGAGTGGGAGGGCTGGTGGTATAGGGCCCTATAACAAAAACATAGCTGCTAGGACCTCATCCTTATATTTGAGAGAAGGTAAACTTCAGAGAAAAGAGACCTTAGAGGCTACAGTATTAAACTGTTTTTCTTATAATGAAAATGTATATATATATATATATATATATATATATATATATATTAATGATGTTACATACATATCCAGTTAGTAGCTCTAGTTATCACACAGAAACTATCAAAATTCTTTTTAGGCATTCATCTAAAATATGAGCATTTTTATACTATCTAGAGAATCAAGTGACTGGTATATAAATTATTATTTATTTTATCACATATTTTAACTATCCCATTCCTAGAAGAATTCATAACATCATGTGATGAACAACATATACATATAATTAATTTTAATGACCATTTTCAAAGGACAGTATTCACAATAATATTTATAACATCATTTTCCAAGCCTATTCTTTGTAAAATCTGAAATTGTTCAATTAATAAAATGTCATGACTAAAATAAGACAACTCGAGAATCCAAGATGTTCGTGGAGTAGGCGGAAGTTACACTTACCTCCTCCCAGGACTAAATTATAATTACAACTAAATTATAGAACAATCAACCTGAATAACAAACTGAAGACTAGCTGAACAGAAGTCTTATAACTAAGAACACACAGAAGAAGACATGTGGAGACTGGTAGGAAGGGTAGGGGTGAAAAAAGGGCTGCTCTGCACCCATGTGTGGTGGTTGGGAATTTGCAGGGATATCTCAGTTGCAAAGGTCCCTTCTGAGAAGCTAAGAGTCTTAGGCCCATGGCAGGCTCCCCAGCCTGGAATCTAGTGCCAGGAAGAGGAGCCCACATAACATCTGACTGTGAAAATCAATAGAGATTCCATCCACTGAGGTGATATAGCAGTCTGCTAGCAACCCAGGCATCCTCTTAAATGGCCAGCACACACAATCTCACTTGTGGGCATCCACCCCGGGCAGAATTGACAGACTGCTTTCCATAGTGGTTGTACCAGTCTAAATTCCCACCAGCAGTAAATGAGGGTTTCCTTTTTTCCACAACCTCTCCAACACTTGTTATTGCTTGTCTTGTTGATAATGGCCACCCTAATTGGGGTAAGGTGGTATCTCATTGTAGTTTTAATTTTCATTTCCCTGATTGCCAGAGACCCATATATACTTTAGATGTTTACTACTTTTATATGTGTCCATAAACAATATATAATCTTTTCTTGTTTAAAATGAACATAAATGGTGCCATGCCATATAAATTCTTTTGATTTTTTTCATTATGTAGTGAAATTTAATAAAGCTGATTTATACATACAGATTAATTCATTGAAATTGCTGAATAGCATGCCATTCTATGACTCTGTGGCAATTTAGTCTTTACCCTAGGGATAGGCACATAGGTTATTTGTAGGCTTTTTCTATTATAAACAATGGTGCATAATATTCCTATACACCTCTCTTTGTGCATGTGTACAGGAATTTCTCTAAGGCATATACAGGACTGATATTCAAAGGCAATACACCAATATGACCAAGCTAATTATTTGCAGCATATGTTTATTCTTGTTGGTTGGTACCTCTGATAGCAGTTATTAAATATTTCTAATATCACCCCTGGATACATACTTCACCTTCAATAGATATTACCAAACAGCTCTTAAAAGTGGTTCAATCCATTTACACTCCCCACTAGTAGTTTCATACATGCATTCCTATTTCCCCGTAATTGATATTGTTAGACTTTTTTTCTACTGGTCTGATGAGTGTGACGTGGTATCTTATTTGAATGTGCAGTTTCCTGATTACCAGTCAGGTGAAACATTGTCAGTTTATCAGCCATTCAGAACTCTTCTTTTGTAAATTGCCTGTTCATAGCTTTTACTCCACTTTCTATAGGGCCACCTATCCTTTTCTATTTGATTTGCAAGTGTCCTGCATTGATTCTGCATATTAATCCTTTGTCGATTATAAGGGTTGCTAGTGTCTTCTTGCCATCTGTGCCTTATGTTTCTCTTTCTTTATGGTGTCACTCTACAGAATAGCATCATTTCTGTTTTGTTGTGTTGTGTGTTTTTGCTCTGTATTTTGATAAACCAATTAAGTGCTCAACGTCTCCACTTACTAATTTATAAGAGAAGGGCAATAATGCCTTCTTCACAAGATTGTTACAGATAAAAATAATGAGGTAATAAATGTACCAGGCAATATTTAATAATAAATAGTCATTTTCTTCCTGTGGCCCTCCCCTCAAACAGAAGAAGAAACAAAAGCCCACTGATATGCAATTATCTTCACTGAGCTACAATGGGCAAAGAAGAAATCCCATAGATACTTAAACAGAATGATGAGTTGACTGGATTTTATAACTCACTAAATAAATAGTTATTGAACCCTTTCTCTATGCTAGGCATAGAATTAGAATGGGATGCAAAACAGACCAAGGTTTGTCTAAAGCAGTGGTTCTCAACCTTCCTAATGCCGCGACCCTTTAATACAGTTCATGTTGCGGTGACCCCCAATTTCATTGTTAAAAATTGAACATAATTAAAGCATAGTGATGAATCACAAAAACAATATGTAATTATATATGTGTTTTCCGATGGTCTTAGGCAAACCCTGTGAAAGGGTCATTTGACCCCAAAGGGGTCGCGACCCACAGGTTGAGAACCGCTGGTCTAAAGGGACAAGGACAACAAGCAAAAGAAGTATTCTTTCCTATAATGTCAGGATGAATAAAACTAACAAAGTTTAGATTACAAACATAAGGGATACAACTTCAGATTGGGTGTCCAGAAAAGTCCTAGCATGGAGGCAATTGGAGCAGAAATGCAGAATTAAGAAAAGGAGGGTTGGGGGGCAGGAGGAAGGAGGGTAAGAGATCAACCGAAGGACTTGTATGCATGCATATAAGCATAACCAGTGGACATAAGACACTGGGGGGTAGGGGAGGCTAGGGAACTGTCAAGGGCGGGGGGGGGAGGACACATATGTAATACCCTTTGTAATACTTTAAGCAATAAAAAAAAAAGAAAGAAAGAAAAGGAGCCATGTGAAGGAAGTATGCGCGGAGACCTTGAGGCCCTAGCATACTTGTCAATCAAGGAGAACAAGGACAGTGTGAGGAAGGGAAATAGCAAACAAAAGAATGATAGAAGAGGCAACCAGGGACCTGATAATGACCTTGGAGGACACGATTAAAATTCTGAATTACTTCCTAAGTGCGATGGAATGTCCCAGGAGGGTTTTGACCAGAGAAATGACATAAGTTATGTTTTAAAGAATCCATCCAACTACAGGATGAAGAAAAGGCTGTAGGTGTACAGGAGGAGAAATGGGGAGGCTGTAGGACTGTCCTTGTTGCATTGAAGCTTTATGTAGCCATTCTGATATGTTCCCAGGACTCATAAAAATTAAGATACTCTGCACTGAAATCTCAAATGCAGCAAATGGCATTATTTCTATTTACTATTATTAGACAATCCATGTTTAAGGCAGAACCCGGCAAAAGATGAACGCGATTAAGAAGTACAAATTGCCAGTTATAAAAGCAGCCATGGGGATGTAAAAAGCAGCACCTGGGATACAGTCAGTAATATTGCAATAATTATGTATGGTGCTAGATGGGTAACAGACTTACTGGGGGAATCCCCTCATATATCGAATCACTATGTTGCATACCTGAAACTAATACAATATTGTATGGCAACTGTGATTGAAAAATACAAATTTGAAAAGGGGTAGAAAGAAGTAGTGGCAAAAACAAAAATAATAGTGCTGAACCTGTTTACCTCTCATTTGCACAGGCCAGTTTATGCGTCTTTCTTTGGCTCAAAGAAACCAAGGTCTTTTTAGGACAGTGGATTGAAAAGTGTCGACTTTCCTGGGTAAAAGCAGTATTTTTCCCATGATTATTTTTTGAGCATTATTACTTGCTGATATGGAGAGATCATATCTCACTTTCCCTCTCAAGATATGCTGCCTATCTGATAACGAATTTTCCCTATCCTGCCTCACTCTCCAAGGTGTTCTAATTGATTTTTCTCCCTGTTGTTTGGAATTTAAAGCGATTTAATTAATGGGTTTCTTTTACACAAATAGAAAAACTCAGCATGACCAAAGTCAGAGTGGTCAACTGCTCAGCTCTTCCCTGCCGCCCAGCTGTGACACCTTACTAGGTCTGACCCGCCAACCTGGCTGCCACTGCACCGTCACTTCACATCGTGTTCACAAAGTTTCTGCTTTTGCATTAAAACCACTTCTTTTTACTAACATTTTTAATGTCAACATTATTGTAGGTGTCCCTCCACACTCCCCGCTTTGCCCACCTCCACCCACCCCTGCCTCCCCTTTCATTTCTTAAGAAATTATTTCTTGAGCATATCTTCTCAAACTTTCATATGAAAATAAATAACCTAGGGATCTTATTAAAATGCAGATTTGAATTTAGTAGATTGGGGCCAAGGCCCAGGATTTCCCAGGAGATGATTATGCTGGTTATCTGAGTACCATGCTTCAGTAGCACGGTCCTAGGTTTAAGGCAACCACAGCTTTAAACATTATTAAAATATATATGCGGTATATACTACTTGTGGATAAAGAAGGGTCAAATGACTTGGGTAGCAAGTAGCACCATGATTTTATTTTTTAGAGCAGGGAGGGTTCAAGTCTAAACTTTCAAGTTGAAAATTTGAAAATGTGCCTATGCATAGTATGCATACTAATTTACCATTTTACATCAATAACCTAAATAGTGATTTCCCCTATCAAATAAGATCCTTTTAGTAAAGGAGAATTTATTATTTGTTTTTCTTGGACTTTCTTCAAGGTCAATAGCTCACAGTGTTGAATGTGTCAAACCCTCAGCCCTGGTTCTCAAAGTATACTCTCAGGACCAGCAGCATCAGAATCACCTGGAAACTTTTCGAAATTCCAAACTTCAGGCCCCACCCTGAACCTACCGAATCAGAAATGCTATTCATAGGGCACAATTATCTGTATTTGAACAAACCCTCCAAGTGATTCTGAATTTTGAGAATTACTCCTCTACCAGACTAGTTCCTTTATCTCCATTTCTAGATAAATAGCATTCCTATTATTTTATTAAATGCATATGACAGGTTAAAAAATTAACTCCCATAAACTTCATCTTAATAGTGCTTTGCACATGTAATAAATAAATACAAACTTGGCATAAGGGGGGAAATGTGTATAATTTTTCCCACAACTTACAATAGACCTGCCTTCTTTGCTAATGCAACTATTAGCTATTCAGTGCATGAAGAAGGTAACCCAAAATGTGACACAGACATTAGCATTTTAAATTTTAGGCAATTTATAGCAAGCAGCAAGCTCTCTGGAGGCCAGCTTCATATTGCTTTGAGGGCCACTTCTCAATTTCTTATACAAAGAATATCTAGGCATTGTTCTTTTCTCATCTCAAAGTTTATTCCTCCTGGGAAGAATCCATTTGAATCATCCCTTCCAAATAATTGACTATTTATATGCAGCTATTACTGGCGAACTCTACCCTCTTGAGGGCCACTAACCATGCCTAGGCCTGATTCTGGGACACTTTTATGATGAAATGTCACTAGAAGATGAGAATCTAACTATGGAACAACTCCACGATGGTTTTCTTAAATCTCTTATGGAAATATGCCATAGAGGGCCACACATGGGTCCACTTCAGTCCTGGGCCCTACAAAAAATACTCCTCAGAAGTAATTGGTAAATTCTAATAAATTTCTAAGTGAGACAGTTCCCCTGAGTTTCCATCATCACATTTAGTACTGGCAGTAGCCCTGGAAGTAGCTAAAAATAGATTCATGTCATCATTTAGGATTAGAATCTGTAACATTTCCACATCAAATGTACTTCATAAATCAAAAATATATCTGCACTGCATTCTAATCTGAACTTTTTTGAGAAGTTATATTTCATGTCCTCAATTTTGTTCACCTTTTACATTATGTTTTAATATTTTAACTAATATGTAACTAATCATTTTAAAACTACACCTTTAATCTCCTTAGAAATGACAAATTAAATAATCTAACATAAGGAGTAAATTAACCACTTTTATAAGGACCTATTGTGTTTTTTTTAATTGCTTAAAGTATTACAAAGGGTATTACATATGTGTCCATTTCCCCCGCCCCCCGCCCTAGACAGTCTCCTAGCCTCCCCTATCCCCCAGTGTCTTATGTCCATTGGTTATGCTTATATGCATGCATACAAGTCCTTTGGTTGATCTCTTACCCCCCTCCCTCCTGCCCCCCAACCCTCCCCGGCCTTCCCGCTGCAGTTTGACAATCTGTTTGAGGCAGCTCTGCCTCTGTATCTATTATTGTTCAAATGTTTATAATGGTCTCTATTATCCATGAATGAGTGAGATCATGTGGTATTTTTCCTTCATTGACTGGCTTATTTCACTTAGCATAATGCTCTCCAGTTTATAAGGACCTATTGTTAATGAACATGTTAAACAATATTAATAAACTTGTGATAGTTAATTTTATGTATCAACTTGCCTATGCCACAGTGCCCATTTGATCAAACATTATTCTAGATGTTTCTGTGAAGGTGATATTTATTATTTATTTATTTACTTATTTATAATTTTTATTGTTGAAAGTTCTACATATGTGTCCTTTTTCCCCCATTGACCTCTCCCCATCTGCTCCCAACCCCCAGCACATCCTCTTACCCTCCCCCCAGTGTCTATGTCCATTGGTCATGCTCATATGCATGGATACAAGTCCTTTGGTTGACCTCTTACACCCCCCCGACCCTCCCCTGCCTTCCCTCTGAGGTTTGAAGGTCTGTTTGATGCTTCTATTTCTCTGGATCTATTTTTGTTCATCAGTTTATGTCATTCATTATATTCCACAAATGAGTGCGATCATGTGATAGTTATCTTTCTCTGACTGGCTTATTTCGCTTAGCATAATGCTCTCTAGGTCCATCCATGCTGTTGCAAATGACAAGAGTTCTTTCTTGTTTACAGCAGCATAGTATTCCATTGTGTAGATGTGCCAAGGTTTTGTAATCAGCTCATCTGCTGATGGGCACTTAGGCTGGTTCCAAATCTTAGCTATTGTAAATTGTGCTGCTATGAACATAGGGGTCATATATTCTTTCTGATTTCTTGGGATATATTACAAGAAGTGGGATTACTGGGTCAAATGGGAATTTCATTTTTAATTTTTTGAGGAAACTCCATACTGTTTTCCACAGTGGCTGAACCAGTCTGCATTCCCATCAGCAATGTATGAGGGTTCCTTTTTCTCCACATCCTCTCCAGCACTTGTCCTTTGTTGATTTGTTGATGATAGCCATTCTGACAAGTGTAAGATGGTACCTTATTGACATTTTGATTTGCATCTCTCAGATGATTAGTGACTATGAGCCTGTTTTCATATGTCTTTTAAAAAGCTTCTGCACAGCAAAAGAAACCATCAACAAAACAACAAGAGAGCCCACCGCATGGGAGGACATATTTGCCAATGTTACATGTGATAAGGGTTTAATCTCCAAAATTTATAGGGAACTCATACACCTTAACAAAAGGAAAATAAAAAATCCAATCAAAAAATGGGCAAAGGACCTAAATAGACACTTTTCTAAAGTGGACATACAGAAAGCCAAGAGACATATGAAAACATGCTCAAAGTCTGTGAAGGTGATTTTTAGATTAAAATGACATTTAAATCAATGCTCTTTGAAAAAAAAAACAGATCACCCTTCATGATGTGAGTGGGCCTCATCGAGTAAGTTGAAGGCTTTAATAGAATCAAAACTGAATGTCCCTCAGGCAAGAAGAAATTCTGCCAGCACAATGCCTTTGGACTCAATTGCAACTCTTTCCTGGGTCTTCAGCCTCCTGACCTAACCCATCAGATTTTAGATTCATTAAGCCTCCACAATTGTGTGAAGAAATTTCTTAAAGTCTCTCTCACTCTCCCTCTCTCTCTCAAATCAATGCTGGTTACTGTGAATACATATGTGATATTAGAAAGAAATTATATGTACAACCTTGCCTTTTCTTTTGGCATTTATTGAAAACCAATCTGAAAACTTTATCTGATAGATTCCAACAGAGAAAACATTCCCTCTCAAGGAGCCATGTGGTGTTTATTTACTGATGCAGGGGCAATGCCCCTTCCACAGAGAAATTCTTCTTGTAAAAGAAATAGGCCTTGCCCAGCAGCATGGCTCAGTGGTTGAGCATGGACCTATGTGCCGGGAGCCGGTCCATCCTTGCTGTTTCAAGGGACCTGGCATATATGGCATACGGTTCTTAATATGTTTGCTCACCTTCTTGGCACTGTGTTTTAACCAAGGTCACCTCTCCGAGAAAGGTTGAATCCCCAGGTAGGGATTTTCCCCTGAAGTTAGGGAGGGAATAAAACCCCTCAACTAAGTGCCAGGCGGGTAATTAATCACTTTAACTATGAACAATCATGCTTAAGCTACATAATCTTTACTCCCTGGAATGGAGATAAGAAACGCCCTAACCTTTGGAATAGAGATTGATAGGATTGAATCAACTGGTATAAATACAGATGTAACAAGACAGAAAGAGACAGAACTTAGAAGAGAGCCAAGAAGACAGAACCTATACAGAACCTACAGACAGAAGAACTTCGCTGGAGAGAACATGGCAAAAGATCCTGGACTGAACCTGACTACAGAAATTGGCAAGAGAACCTGACTAGAACCTGGTGACTGAACCTGGCTGGAGAACCTGGACAGAACCTGGCTGGAGAACCTAGCGAGGGAACATGGCCACAGAACCTGGCTGGAGATCCTAACCAGAACTTCGCTGGAGATCCAGACCAGAACTTGGCTGGAGATCCTGGCTGGAGATCCTGGCTAGGCTGCTGATCAACTGAACGCTGTCTCCGTGTCATTCCTTCTTCGCCGACTCCGTCCCCACCTTTGGGGATCCCTGGACCTGCTGGGGTTGGACCCCAGCACCTATGAACCAAGAGGTCATGGTTCAATTCCTAGTCAGGGCACATGCCCAGGTTGCGCTTGATTCCCAGTAGGGGGCATGCAGGAGGCAGCCGATCAATGATTCTCTCTTATCATTAATGTTTCTATCTCTCTTTCCCTCTCCCTTCCTCTCTGAAATCAATAGAAATATATTTTTAAAAAGAAATAGGCCTTTAAAAATAAGATAGGTTCTTATCTGTCTGGCATATATTCAGCATGGGACATTCTGAAGAAAGAGAGATGGATGCATTAAATGGATCCGTGAGGATCTCCCCTCCTCTGCAGTATGGTGATAATTTATTGGTTTAGTACCTACTACTGCTAAGAATAAGTCCCCCCTTCTTACTTGGCAATAAAAGACATGCCCATCAGTTCATTCAATGCTTTGCTCCAGCTATGGAAGATAGGAAAGTAGAACTTTATCTTCTTGACACATATTGTTTTAACACTTAGTGAAATAAATGGGTTCTATATTACACATCATAATTCATATACTAAAAGCAGGTTTTTTGGAAACATCTGAAAAAGATTTGCAATTTGAATCATCTCATTATTTTGGATTTTCTCCAGCTATGTTTAGGGAGTTCCATGTACTTAAAAAATCATAAATATTCAGTATTTAGTCTGTAAGGAGGGCAGAGAGAAAAAAAACCACTAATATTCAGTCACTAAAAATTTCAAATGAGAGAACCAGTGCACTGTTTTCACCTCAAGTGGCAATTTCGAGAGCTGAGTACCAATTAAAAAGTGACCTGTCCCTAAAACTGCTAAAATATCCCTTTTCTCAGAAAGTTCAGGCTTTTGTTTATAACTGAAAATAAATGGGCTTTAATTTTGTGCTATCTGAACTTGAACTAGAGTCATTCATCATTATGTTCAACCTCAGATCAGATTCCTAATAAAAGGTCAAGTCCTGTGCTGGGCTTCACAACAGAAGAGGGAGTAGAGAAATCACCAAAGAGTTCAGAAACAAGATCTTTACAGGGAAACAACACAGAAAAACTAAGACGATTTAGTAACCAACTTCAATTGCTAAAGATGATAGTATCTGAGGAACCGTGTGCCATTTGAAATGGGGACTGTTAGGGTCATGGAAAGAGGAACTCATGAAGTCAAAGTGGTAAGGGATTATACATTTATTAGGTCATCTGGGTACCAAATGGGCTGAACCCCAAAATGGCGCCAGCACCCAGGGATGGGGAGTCAGAGGTTTTAAAAGATTCTAGGTCAGCGGTTCTCAACGGGTGGGTCTTGACGCCTTTGGGGGTCGAACGACCCTTTCACAGGGGTTGCCTAAGACCATCGGAAAACACATATATAATTACATATTGTTTTTGTGATTAATCATTATGCTTTAATTATGTTCAATTTGTAACAATGAAATTGGGGGTCACCACAACATGAGGAACTGTATTAAAGGGTCGTGGCATTAGGAAGGTTGAGAACCACTGTCCTAGGTGGTCTTTTGCGGCAGGGAACTCTCTGGGTGGGTCCGGATCCTGGGAAAGTCCGGAGGGGAAAGATAATAGTATTAGCAAGTGGAATGTGGTCTAAGCGAAAGGGAATATTGGTTCTGAAGTGGGCTAAAGGTCAGTTCCCAGGGGAGGGGGTATCATTTCCATTATTTGACCAGAACCAACAGGGATCAAGCTACAACAGTGTAAAATTGTAGACAAATGGACTGAGTTAAATACAGGAAGAATGTTCTCTCCAAAATAAAGATCAAAAACACTAACATATATTATAGAAGAAAGATGATGAGTCTTTCTCTAGATTTATTGACAGCAAAACTGCCTCTGCCCTCTGTTACCCGTCTTTACTAATCTCTCTCTCTCTGCCTGTTGCTTACTCTGCTCCTGTCATACTAGCCACACATATTTGTATTTTAGAGCTCTGTACTTGCTGCCCCCTGTGCCTGGAAATTCATTCCTGCAAGAGGACACTGGGGTCATTTCTTCTCCCCTCCCTCAGGCCATTATTCTAAAACCACCCTCCCAGAGGAGCCTTTCCTGACCACCATGCCTTTCAACAGTTTCTTTCACTCTTCCCTGATTTCTTTATCCTTAACTCTTTCTCCCCTCCCCTCCCCTCCCCTCCCCTCCCCTCCCCTCCCCTCCCCTCCCCTCCCCTCCCCTCCCCTCCCCTCCTCTCCTCTCCTCTCCTCTCCTCTCCTCTCCTCTCCTCTCCTCTCCTCTTCTCTTCTCTTCTCTTTTCTCTTTCTCTCTTTCCTAGCTTTGAGGAAACAAATTGCATGTCTGAGAGGCCCACATGGTAAATTACAGAGAATAGCCTCCAGTCAACATACACAAAAGAGCTAAGGCCTTTAGTCAACAGCCCACAGGAAATGGAATCCTGCTACCAGCCGCATGCACTTGGAAGCCTGTTCTTCTCCAGTCAAGACTTAAAGATGGCACATGCTTTTCTTTCCTTGTATTCAAGAACATGTTTACATCATCACAATCACAGAGGCGGACTTTGGGAAAAATCTTCCTGTCTTCCGCGTTAAACTTACTTTCCAATTAGTTAGCAGCTAAACTGGGGACCCCTACCATGTGAGCTGTGCATGACAGGCTTTTTGCATGATGACTTAAGCTTCTTCAGTTTTCAGCTGTAACAAGGTGCTCCAGAAATCCTATGAGACATCTCTGATGTGCACAGGGTTCCATGGCTGTTGGAACTGACTGCTTTAGTGCATTCATTGTAGGATTCTGCACACCAATAGCTCTATACATGTGTTGGCACACCTATGTTCACAGTGGAAAAGCAGAAAACTGGACAATATGATTGACCAAAACATAGGTGCCTCAGCCCGAAGCCCAGCCTCCCTCCCCTGGTTAGTTCTGACCTTGTCCCTCTATTACAATTATAATTTAGGTATTGAATTATTTTTGTCCATGTTTTTCCTCCTTGGGAATCCAATGGTGCTTTTCTTTCTGAGGAGCTATTCTCAGAGTCTGATCAGTTATACTGGATTGTCATTCAATTTTTTGGCCCCAAACTTACCAACATTCATTCCTGTAAATCCCTCTCTTGTCTAATGTCCATTTTCATCATGCAATCTTGAGCAAAGGAGGTTTGGAGGAAATTTAGAGTGACATTTTAATACTGAGAATCAAGGGTAACTAAAGGGCCTGGCTAACTATGATGGTATTTTCATTTTGGAATTAAAAGTGCCTTTCATTACAAGCATTACATTTATAATAGTATTATAATAAAGTTTCTTATACGGAAAATATAAACATTAAGAAGAATGAAATATAAGTCACCTTTTACCTATCACCTGGAGATAAAAACCATGATGTGTATAGTTCAAAGGGTTTTCTATACCCATATAACACTTTATATAAACTAGGAATACTATAATAGAAACATTTAAAAACCGAATGATTTCATTTAATATGACATTCATACTCTTCCATGTATTATTTATCTACATTTTTATTATCAACAGATGACTATAATTCCAGATAATACTATATCATAATTTATTAAGCTGAATTTCTAATATAGTATTATAGGGCATTTGAGTTGTTTGAAAGTTTTCAGTATTACAATCTTTTAAAATATTTTTTTCAATTATCCCAGTCAGTTAAATTGAAAGAAGTAAAATGTGTTAAAGAACGTGTATATTTTTTAAGACTTTAAGACAATGCTTTGAGTCCTGGTCGGCTGCTCAGTGGTTAGAGCATCACCTTGCTCACTGAAGGGTTGCTGGTTCCATTCGCAGCCCAGGTAGGGCCTGTGCGGGAAGCAACCAATCAATGTGTCTCTCTCACATAGATGTTTCTCCCTCCCGCCCACTCTCACTACAAATCAATGGAAATAATATCCTCTGGTGAGGATTAACTACCACAACAAAAAGATAATGCTTTGTTATAAATAAATGAATTCTATAAAATGAAGTCTATCTATATTATTTTTAGAGTATTAGAGTAATGGCTTTATTTTTTACCACTTATATTTTGCTATCGTTCAAAAAAATCAAGCAATACTTTAAAAAGCAATTAAACTAAAATGTCATCAACTATATATCTAGTGTTATTTTATGAGCATCTCCCTGTGCATATACACTGATACAAAGAGATATAAATAATAAGTAGGTGATAGATTCATTGATATAGATAAATAACCAAAATTACTTTAATAATGAATATATATATGCTACTTTTTTGGAAATACTAAATTTAATTCCACTAAAATATAATAGAACAAAGGTGAAACTCAAGGAAATACTGACTGTAACTCTTCCTTTGGTGCAAAAATACATGTTTCTAAAAGGCCCACCTGAGGCAGTGGTTTTCAAATAGGAGAAATTTTGTCTTACATCGGGCAGTGTCTGATGACATTTTTAGCCATCATACCTGTGTGCTGCTGGCATCTAGTGGGTAGAGGCCAAGGATATTGCTTAAACATTCTACAATGCACAAGACAGCCCCACAACAAAAATTTATCCAGCCCAAAATTGTAATAGTGCCAAAGTTGAAATTATTAAAGAAAGGAAACATTTAAAGATTAAAGTTGTTTTTAATGTACTTGTTCCTATTTTATTTTTAAATGTATCTTTATTGTTGAAAGTATTACAGATGTCCCCTTTTTCCTTCCATCGACCACCTCCACTCTGCTCCTGCCCTCCCCAGGTCTTCCCCACACTATTGCCTGTCCATGGGCTATGCATATATGCATATAATCTCATTGTTTAAAGTCTTCCCACCATCCCCCTTCCCTCTGAAATATATCAATCTGTTGCATGCTTCAATGTCTATAGATAATTTTTATTCGTCAGTTTATTTTGTTCATTAGATTTCACATA
This sequence comes from Myotis daubentonii, assembly GCF_963259705.1. Taxonomy (NCBI): domain Eukaryota; kingdom Metazoa; phylum Chordata; class Mammalia; order Chiroptera; family Vespertilionidae; genus Myotis; species Myotis daubentonii. Next base: position 125,775,085 of record NC_081861.1, on the reverse strand, counting down.
GAAGTGAGATCAGGTGATGCTTGTCCTTCTCTGACTGCCTTATTTCACTTAGTATAATACTCTCCAGGTGCCCATCAGTAGTAGACAAATGGTTTTAAAAACTGTGGTACATTTACATAATGGAATACTATGCAGCTATAAAAGAAGGATCTCTTACCATTTGAGACAACATGGATGGATCTGGAGAGTATTATGCTAAGTGAAATAAGCCAGTCAGAGAAAGACAAGTATCACTTGCTTTGATTTTATATGTTAGTAGATACTATGGAAGGTGAGATGATTATGATACTTAAAGTTTTTTCTTCCTATTGCCCATAAGTATTGCATTTGCAACCATAATTCCTCAGATGTTTAATCTAGTTATTGGATATTATTGCTGAGAGGTTTTGTTTTTATTTTTATGAACTTCTCAAGTTTTTTTTCAAGTCTGGGAGTGTCTGCTGTGTTGTTTTTATTTAAATAAGCACCTGGCTGTGTGTATATTCTTGAGTCACACTCTTTTTCATTGCAACTTAAAGGAATTTCGCCATTGTATTACGGCATTAAATGTGACTATGAAGGATTCTGAGACTGCCCTGATTTTCTCTCCTTATGAATCAATTAATCACTCAGATTGTTTTCTGGACTTTGTACTGCCACTTGGAAAACAAGATTTGTAGTCTCTTGGCCCAGAACATAAGAGCATATAGTCACAAATATATTTTCTTGATTTTTCCATGTTGCTTATTTATCCCCTTACTATGATTTCCCCCAAATTGAGTGGAATTAAGTGGAATTCTCAGGATTTTATTCAATCCACCTTTGCTAAGTGTTATTTCCTGCTGCACTAAGACACAGAATTTTGGAGGGTTTTTTTTTCTGCCATGTTTCACGTCGATGGAATAAGCTTGTCTCATCTCCCTTGTGTGGTTTCTGCTTTTTTGTTTGTTTGTTTTTACTCTCTTTTTTGGACAAATAAACTACATTTTGTCTTTAGTTCATTAGGCTTCAGGAAATGAATTTTCTGTGACCTTGCCCCCTTTAGCCATTATCTTATCGTCTTCTATGTGTATCATTCTTTTATTTAGTTTCTAATACTTTAAGCTTTCATTTGTTTTGTATAGTATAATACTTAATCATTAAAATCAAATCCACTACCAAATGATAATCTTTTTTAAAATACTTAGGGGCTGTCTATATAGAGGTAATTACATCTATTCAAGTAAATAACTACTGAGTGCTCAGTGAGGAGCAATATCGAGGGCATACACTATGACCCTCCCAAGTGTAAGAATCAAAGTAAAAATACATGGAAAGTTTCATATATTATGTTAAAACTGTAGCTATATCATCTGAAAAGTTTAATGTGTTCAGATGTGCCTTAGTTCAATGCTAGATTTCACACACCCTGAGAAGGGAAAGAGAGTAATTTCAAAGACTAGAGGTGGGATTTCCAGATTTCTGGCTATCTTTCTGAATGGACATATCATACCCCAACTGCTGGATACCCCTTCATCACCCTCTGTCTCCACTCTGAACCAACATCCTTAAAGGTAAAATGATTTGTGCCCAAATTCCAGTGAGCTTAATCACGTGTCAATCAGTCATCATGCTTACTTCAGGTACAATGCCTTCAAACTCAAAATCAAAGGAGCCCAGCCAGCATGGCTCAGTGGTTGAGCATCAACCTATGAACCAGGAGGTCATGGTTCAATTCCCAGTCAGGGCACATGCCTGGGTTGCAGGCTAGATCCCCAGTGGGGGACGCATAGGACCATCATCATTAATGTTTCTATCTCTCACTCCCTCTCCCTTCCAATCTGAAATCAATAAAAATATATTTTAAAAAAACACAAAGGAAAGTCACCTCAACCCCCTAAAAAATTACTTTATTTTATTTCTTTGAGTGAGTATAAACTGGGCCATAGACAGCACCTACAAAGAGGCATTCATTTGGGCGGGGAGGGGGGGAAATGTTGGGTTTAAGGCATAGTATAAGATGCAGGGGAGTTACCTTTCCAACGATACCCAAACCTTGTGAGTGCATGCAGCCTACATCAAGATTCCAGATTCTGGATGCATTTGAACTGTACAAAGTATATCATTGCTCAGTCTGAGTTTGTACACTCTTTTTTTTTTAATTTCCATATAAGACTATAATTAGCCCTGGCCGGTTTGGCTCAGTGTATAGAGCGTCAGCCTGTGGACTCAAGGTTCCCGGGTTCGATTCCTGTCAAGGGCACATGCCCGGGTTGCAGGCTCGGTCCCCAGTAGGGGACGTGCAGGAGGTAGCCAATCAATGATTCCCTCTCATCATTGATGTTTCTATATTTCTCTCCCTCTCCCTTCCTCTCTGAAATCAATAAAAATATTTAAAAGACTATAATTATTACTGTGAAGGATATGAGTAGATGGCAGTGGTATACTGGGAAATATTTAACAATTAGCTCCCTTGGGATGGAGTGGGAGAGAGCCCTGACTTCAAACTTCTGCAGTAGTATAAACACTCCCACTACAGCTAATTTCAGGCTACCAATGTGTCATGGATACAGCAGTGAGAATGGATGGACCACAATCATCTTGTCTCAAGGTTGTGGGAAACAGCTCCAGCACACCACTGATGAATAGCTTAAAATATAATACTGTGATAACTTCAACAATAGTTCAAAATATGCAAGATTAGCCTTCCACTGCCAGCACTGCCATGCAGTTCTTTTTTGTTCTAAACGAGGCAATGTTGTTGGAAGGCAAAGTAAACACAGAGAAACCCTTTTCTATTCCCTGGTGACTTTGGAATAATTCCTTCTATCCAAAGCCTACAAATATTTAAAACCCAAATAATAGCAGTTTTGCCCTTTAGAATTCCTTTTTTTTTTTTTACAAAGTCCTTAGTATGAACAGTGATAACAAAATGTAACTTTTAACTTCTGGAATTACAGTTATTAATGAGGATTACAAAAATGCCTTTTATACTAGTAAGTTAAGGCAAAGCCCACATGGAATTAAACCCAAACCACTGTAAGAATAAGTAACAGTTACTACTCCAAGGTTATTTCATACACTGTTCAATGAAAAAACTGCAGCTGTGTCACTATTTAAAGTGACGTTTTGTGGATCCAATGTGGTGGCAGAGTAGGTGGAAGATACACTCACCTCCTCCCAGGACCAACCTGGAAGTAAAACTATATTATAGAGCAAGCAACCTGAATAACCAAATAAACACTAGCTGAACAGAAGTCTTATAACCAAGGGTTTACAGAAGAAGCCACATTGAGACTGGTAGGAAGGTGAGAAACATGAAAAGGGCTGGCTCTGCACCCATGAGCAATGGCTGAGATTCTGCGGGGATATCTCAGCTGCATAGGTTCCCCCTGACCAGCTGCAGTTTCAATCCCACATGGAGCTCCCCAGTCCAGAGCAACATAGCTGGGAAGAGGTGCCCACATAGCATCTTGCTGGGTAAAGCTGCAGGGGATTCTGTCTGCAGGGAAAGATAGATGACTGCTAAAAACCCAGGAGCCCACCTAATCTCCATAGTCACTCACCCTGGGCTCAGGCAGAAGGAGGGCAGAGTGGAGTGGACTGGAGTCCTGTGAAGAGAGACTGAGGTTTATGGCTCTGAGGAGAGAGCTTAAGGGACAGCTTCCAGGATCCGTGTGCTGAGTCCTTCTCTCCCACCACAGACACCATCTTTCTTGGGTGGAGCACTCCCCTCCCTAGGACATCAGCCCAGGGAATGCAATAGTTCCACCATCTAGACCAGTGTTCTCAACCTTCCTAATGCTGCGACCTTTGAATACAGTTCCTCATGTTGTGGTGACCCCCAACCATAAAATTATTTTCGTTGCTACTTCATAACTGTAATTTTGCTACTGTTATGAATCGTCATGTAAATATCTGATATGCAGGATGTATTTTCATTGGTACAAATTGAACATAATTAAAGCATAGTGATTAATCACAAAACAATATGTAATTATATATGTGTTTTCCGATGGTCTTAGGCAACCCCTGTGAAAGGGTCGTTCGACCCCCAAAGGGTCGCGACCCACAGGTTGAGAACCGCTGCTCTAGACTCCCCATCACCCCACCCTATAAAGCTCACACCCTGCTGAGGAGTCAATTTAGAGGTCTGGGGTTGTCAGCGATTGAGTTGTGTGGCTTTGAGGTGGGGCAATTCCCCTGACTTCCCTGTGAATCTGATTGGCACCTCCCACACACAGGAGATCCACTATCCCCATCCCATCTTTCTGACTCCCAGAGGCCTGCCCTGCTGTGTTAAGGCTCCCTGCAGAATCTGATACTGACTTGGTTGTGTGGCTCTAGGATGGAGGCCATTTTTCCCTCAAGTCCCAACCAGTGCAGAGCCCTCCCTTCACACAGCCAAATTTTGGTCTGTTTGGGTCTGATCGACTCTGCTGATCTCAACCATAAGACTCCCTGAGACCTCACCCCACCACAAAGGTCTGTGGGTACCTGGCAGTATACAGCTAGACTTGGCATACCCTGGGACTTCTGCGGAGTGGCCTCAGACCCAGCGCTGGCATATCGTTTGAATCTGTATCAATGTTGGCAAAGGACCTGAATAGACACTTCTCCAAAGAGAACATACAGATGGCCAATAGACATATGAAAAGTGCTCAAGGTCAGTAATCATCAGAGAGATACAAATTAAAGCCACAGTGAGGTATCACCTCATACCTGTCAGAATGGCTATCATCATAAATCAGCAAACAACAAGTGTTAGTAAGGATGTGGAGACAAGGGAATCCTCATGTACTGTTGCTGGGACTGCAGATTGGTGCAGCTGTGGAGTTTCCTCAAAAAATTAAAAATAGAACTACCTTATGATCCAGCAATTCCACTTCTGGGAATATATCCAAAGAAACCTCAAACACTAATTGAAAAAAAATATATGTACCCCTATTTTGTTGCAGTGTTATTTACAATAACCAAGATTTGGAAGTAGCCCAAGTGCCCATCAGTAGATGAGTAGATAAAAAAGCTGTGGTACATTTACACAATGGAATACTACTGTGCTGTAAAAAGGAAGAAAATTTTACCCTCTGTGACAGCATGGATGGACCTGGAGAGCATTATGCTAAGTGAAATGAGCCAGTCAGAGAAAGACAAGTTCCATATGATTTCACTCAGATGTGGAAATTAATGAATAAACTGAACTACCAAGAAAATATAAACAGACTCATAGATACAGAGAACAGACTAATAGCTGTCAGAGAGGAGGGGTTTGGGGGACTAAGTGAAAAGGGTGAAGGGTTTAAGCAACAAAAAATAACTCATAGACACAGACAACAGTACTATGATTACCAAAGGCTGCTGGGGAGAAGTAGAAAAAGGTAAAGGGGGATAAATGGTAATGGAAGGAGACTTGACTTTGGTTGGTGAACACTCAATACAATACACAGATGATGTATTATAGAGTTGTATACCTGAAACCTATATAATTTTATTAACCAATGTAACCCCAATAAATTCAATAAAAATTTTAAAAATAATTATTTGACAGCAGAAGGTTAAAATAATAATAATAATAAAGTGTAGTTTTGAGATTAATATAATGTATTGTGGAAAAATGCTATGTGCAGCTGTTGGAAATGAATACATCTGAGTGGGTGATGGAGAAAAAGATAAAGCAATAGCAGACCACAGTCTGAAAGAGACTTTCAGCTATTGTGATTTATGTGGAAAGAATCTGTAAAGTCCCTTTAACTGGACACTTCTTCAAGTTCAATATATTCTCCCAACTTCTTTTAAAGGTCAAACAAAACTATCATATGCCTCAGTCCCTCAGAATGCTAGGCTCTTCTTTTCAGTTTACAGATGTTTAACTGATAAATGTGTCAACCTTGATGTGATAATGTCTAATAGTAAAAACTAAGTATACCTCCTAGGAATAAAACATATCCTTGGAGGATTCCTGAAACACCGCAATCTTTATTTATTTATTTTTTTGAGATTTCAAAATTTTTATTTTGAAACAATTAGACATGCATTGTATATTGCAAAGAAATGTACAGGAAGTCCTATCATTACATTTTTCCGCTTTCTTTTTTAAATTAAATTTATTGGAGTGACATTGGTTAATAAGATTATATAGGCTTCAAGTGTACAGTTCTATAATACAATATCTGTATATTGCATTGTGTGCTCATTACCCAAAGTTAAATCTTCTATCCCCATATATTTGACCCTCTTTACCTTTTACTATACCCCCACCCCCTTCCCTCTGAAAACCACCATACTGTTGTCTGTGTCTGTGAGTTTTTGTTCATTCAACCTTTAAATGGCATGGCTCACATAGAAAATACAACTGCATAGCACCTAGCAATCCTGGATGATCAGCTGGGCTTCCATTTGCTTGACTAGGTCCAGTCATGCTAAATGCTGAGAGAATTAACAACTCAATACAATTCCATCTCCTTTATGGAATACCAGCATCCCATGTTACACTAGTTGGGAAATTATCTTAACCTAGAAAAAAACGATCTTGTTGCAAGTTGGGTTCCCTAGTAATCACCCTCTGAGGTGAAGTTTAGAATGCAGGGCATTTATTAAGGAATATCCTTGGTACCAACATTTATGGAAGGGAGGGAAGGAAGGAGGAGTGGGCAAAGAGAGAAGTCAAGCTACAATTCAGGCCAATGAAAGCCTCAGTTTAACCCACATTCTAGCTCTGAAGCTAGAATGACCCCACAAAGTGGTCCTGACATGGGCCAAAATGGTCATGCCTTTGTATCCCATAGCCAACAGTCAATGAATATAAGCTACCTCAGGAAGGGGTGTGACTTAGATAAGACTGCCCTCCACACTGAGGCAATGCCTGAAGAGGCTGAAAATTGAAGCCTATTTGCTAGCAGTTCTCCTAGCAACTGAGAGAACAAATATTTCAGTGAAGGGAGATCTGGGAAGAACATCACAGTGCCTATTTCAGATCTCCAAACTAGAATTCTTAAACATTTCTCAGCCTCAGCACCATTCATTTGCAACACATTTCTATTCAGAACATCTCTCAGTAGCTACAATGGGGAGAGGGACGGGGAAAGAGACACTTCCATGACTCTGGAGGCATAGCTGCTTCTCACCCCAACATGAAATCCAAAAAAAGTCTGTTCCCAAGGAAAGAGTCCTTTACCTGTGCTCTCATCTCCTTCAAAACATACTGCATTGCCCTAACTGGTTTGGCTCAGTGGATAGAGCGTCAGCCTGCGGACTGAAGGGTCCCAGGTTCGATTCCGTCGAGGGCATGTACCTTGGTTGCAGGCACATCCCCAGTAGGGGGTGTGCAAGAGGCAGCTGATTGATGTTTCTCTCTCATCGATGTTTCTAACTCTCTATTCCTCTCCCTTCCTCTCTGTAAAAAAAATCAATTTAAAAAAAAAAAAGCATATTACATTAGATACCCATTCTCATTTGGCCTAACCACTGCCCCGACTTTAAATATAGATGTTTAGCTTACCCGCTATACTCAGAGCTTGGGTTGATTCTCACCAATGCACTATACTTTAGGAGTACTGACATATAACCTAAAACAGGGTCTACCATGAAGACTTTGCTTTTTCTTTCTGGCTTCACTCTGAAAATGTCAATATTCCCTGAGTGGCACTACATTTACGGCCAGTTATCATATAGGCTTAGTAATATTCATTTATCAAATTGCTTTATCAGGATCATAGAACACTCAAGGCACCATATGAAGCTATTGGATGAAAGTAATAACCATACAGAATAGGGGAAGGGGGGACGTAGGAGCAGAGTGGGCCAAACAAATAAATAAATGACAGTTGCAGAAGACTTCCACTTTTCAAATTTTGCTTACATTTGTACCTTCATATAATGCCACAGGATATTTTCACCCAACACTTGATGGTAAATAGAGAATGTGTTTACTAATTCTTCAAATAATAAGAAAACAACATAAAATTTTAATATGACCTTGTGGAAAAGCAAACACAAATATGGTTTAAAAAAATAAAACTGTCCAATGCTAACGTAACTGACTTTTGAAGGTAAAATTGATAGAAAAAAATCATCTATGAAGATATCCACACATTTACAGCTGCTATTCCCTTCACCTGAAACACTCCCCTTGCATCCACACCTTGAAAGCATGCCTACTCCTTCAAGTCTAAGTTTATATCCTCCACTCATACAGTCTTCTCCAATCACTCCAATCTCTTTTCCTACCCAAATGCATAATGTTCAATGGCTCTGTAAAATATCTGACCTTGACCACTATATTTGGTTGTCTTTTTTTTTAATTGTTTTATTGCTTAAAGTTGTCTTTTATTGATTGGCCACTATGTGCCATGTACAGAATTGAATCCTTACACGCACTATCTTAGACTGCTTTGAGCATCCCCATTTGACATATAAGAGAACAGAAGCCTAGAGGGGAGAATTAGCACTTCAGGTAAAATGGGAGTGGATGTTACACCCAGTTAAGATATACTACAATGTCTGTGTTCTTACTACTATGCTGCTATATTGTGTGTGATTCTGATTTCCCTCCTATAGACGACGCACTTCTTGAGAGAAGGAATTGTGTATCATACTCCTTTATTGTACTTCTCTGTACCCACCCCACATCTTGAATAACAAAGAGCATATAACACCATGTACATGTTAGAGAAAAACAAGGAGAAAAACATGAAATAGGGAAGTCAATGAGTAGGTTTCTGTAAGTATTCTAGATTATTTCTGATGAATTAAAAACATAACAAAAAACACACAGTTCATAAAAAGATTAGAAACAATTTTATATCAGTCTCCATTTCCATGTGCTAGTGCTAATATGTGACTTAGTTAAGACTTTGGCTTTCTCACACAGCAGTACAGAAAGCAAGAGATTGGGAAAGTCGATTAAGAGTGGGGTCATCAATGGCACCAGGAAACTTAACAGATACATGTCTGCTTGTCTTTTATTAAAATAAATTGAAATGATTTATCTTCAAATGATAACAATTCAAATGGAAACACTTGGCAGTTCCCTTGAATATATAATGAAGGATTACCCTCACACCCACATTTATATCCTGTAGTGTGTATAATACTGAAAGAAGGCCAGGAAAGTGACAACTCCTTAATTAGTTAGTACTTGGTGACAAATTGGGAAAACTTGCTCTGGAATTTATAGGGAGGGAGGAGATGCTAAAATGGTTTAAAAGTCTCTCTCTGTTCTCTATTATATGTTTCACAAAGCATGCATATTTATTTCATTGTTAAAGATGTACAAACCCAAAGAAATATGATTCACTAAATACCATGCTAAAAACCAAATGAAGGGTTTTGCTTCATTTAGTACCTGAATCAACACAACTTTACCTACCAATTTTGCTTGTGATAAGAGAAAGGCAATTAGAACCAACTACCAAATTTTATTCATCAATGCTCCTGACAGGCAAGCTATATGGTAAAAAACTATTTTATGTATTATTTCTAAAAATGTTACCCTATAAGTAGTTGCACCCTCCTTCTAGAATTGTAACTCAAATTATTTATTGAATTACATCAAAATGCCATAAAGAATTTAGTAATGATAGCTGTATGCAATAATTACATGCTACATTGCCTCCATTGGAAACCATGGTAACCAATCAGTTACTGTTTTCATCGACTGCCAGAGCTGAGAGTGGTACAGAGGAGAAATAAGGTATTCTAACCATCATTACATACATCCAATCTTGAGATAACTACAGAAGGGCTATTTATTTATAATTAAGCTAATATAGTGTTTTAATAATAGCCACAATTTCCCTTGGGATTGACTTCTGCATGCAATTATGAAAGTGTAGAGAATAAGAGAGAGGAGAAAAAGAATGAAGGGAAGAAGAGACACTAATAATATAGACATTTTAAAACAGCAATGTATTTTCCTTTATAGGAAGAACTATAATTATTAGGAACAAAGATATTTTCTTAGAAATATATAAAATTATAGTCAACCATGACCTTGATTTTTAGGATGGACAGGACTTGGAGACTATCCCCTCCAATCTCTTTCTTTTGAATTATTCTCTGGACCTTCCCTAATTAGTCCTTTAGCCTCCACTGGAACATAATATGTGACAGGGTGCTCACTATCCATTGCATTGTTGGATGTTGTCATTGGTACTAAGGGCCTCCAAAACCCATGAATCAAAATCTACCTCTGGACATCTGGCCCTTTCATCATCCTCATGTTGCCCCATTTGGAACTGCCCTAGACCATGACAGGCTCACTCCTTTCCCAGAGCCTCTTCATTTACTCTTCCTTATATCTGGAATGTTCTTCTACAAGCTCATCATATGGAGGCTCCATCCTGTCATTCAGGATTTGGCTCAAATATCATCTCATCAGAGAGGCCTTCCTGGACCAACTGAGCTCAAACTAAACTAGTTTTCACCAAGTCTCTATTACCTGGAAAGCACTTACCAATTCCTGAAATAATAGTGGCATATGTTTATTTATGTGCATATTACCTGTACACATAATAAACTGTGTGCCATGTAACCACTGGGTTGTTACTTCTTTAGAACAGCCACCTTGTCTTTCTTATTCACAACAGCAATCTTAACGCTTGGCTTCTTACCCAATGCCACACATAGTTTTTTTCCCAAAAAATAAATAAAGGGTAGAACGTATGTATCTTCCCTTGGTCTTATCCTACTTAATATTTTAATAATATGTATATTTAAATGACATGTACACAGGAGGTGATCAATAAAGATTTGATGAGAAAAAATAGGAAAGATGAATCAATGAAATTTTAACAGTGTTGGTTCCTAGTGACATCCCCCCAAAACCACATGAAGAAAATTATCCTGTGTTATTTGGGATTCCTCTCAAAGCTATACATTCACGATTTCTTCAATTCTTCTTCTTAAGACCTGTTTCAAAATCTCTCATCACTTAATTACATCTCTTGGACCTAGTTTACTAGTATTTCATTTGGCATACAGAAATGAGTAAGAATTTTCAAGTGTTATCTAATCAACACAAACATGGTTACTGACAAATATGATAAAAAAAAAAATGTCGTCCATGAGACCTGCTCCAGTCACTGGTGAACCAGCCAGCCTCCCAAAATGATGTTACTATCTTGTCTCTGTAATGGTAACCTGAGAGAGGTGTAATACAATGCAGTGTTCCTCAAAATTTCAGTGCCCATATGTCCCCTGAGAATCTAGTTAAAATGCAAATTTTGATTCAGAAGGTCTGGGGTGACACCTGATATTCTACATTTCTTCTCCACAATGGGCCATACATTGAGTAGCAAAGCTATACTGGAATGCTGAAATTATGGATAAAAGAGCTAATTTTGAATTGCAGTTCTAAAATTTAATAGCAGTGTACAGTGAACAAATGCATTTGTTTCCTTATCTGTAAAGTATGGGAAAATATAACTGTCTTGAAGAGATTCTCTGTTAAATAAGTTACAGACTACAGTTGGCACATAGTGAGGATGTAACAAACATTTTTTTCCATGAAAGAGCTTCTACCAATGAATATTGGAGGCTCACACTGAATTTATAGGCAGAAAAAAAACCTGACTTTTCTTTAAATTTAAAAAAAAGCCAAATTTCCACTCATCCAGCATTTGTACAATTGATTTTTTTGAACTTAAATATAGGAGTTAACATTTGTAACTATTAAATTTCATCTTGTTAGCTTTGGCCAGAGTTCCAGCCTGTCAAAAATATTTTGAGTTAAGATTCAGTTACACAGTGTATTTGCTATTGCTCCAAGCTTTATGTCATCTGCAAATTTGATAAGTATGCTTTCTATGTCATTATCCATATCATTAAAATGTTGAGTAGGACAAGACCAAGGGCAGAGACATTATACATTTTATTTGTTTTGAAAGAAGGACTATCCATGGGGCGGAGGAAGGAGTTGAAATTGTTTGGCAAACCATAAATCTATTTAACTGGATATTATCCAGCCTACATTTCTACATTTTATCTATATGTAAATTCCATAAAATATTTTTGTCAAATATTAATTAAATAAAAATACACTTCTCTGACTTTCCATTTACAATTTACACTACAGTGAAATAAGGTTAGTTTGGCATGACTTATTCTTAGTGAACCTATGCTATATCCTAGTAATCACTGTTTTACTTCCTGATCCCTCAATCCCACTCTATTAATCTAGTATGTAATTTGAACAGGCAAGAATTAGTGTTATAATCATTGATAGGCTATGTATTTTGCAACTGGAGACTATTAAACTTATGTTTTCCAAAATTCTAAAAACTTTTATATTTTTATCATATTCAAACATTTTCCTGTATTCTTATAAGTAATTCATCTAGTTCAGAAGCTAGATTCATTTAAAGAAGCTAAGCATGCCTTATTTCTTACATATCTTTTTGTTTACTTCCCTCTTAATCGGTTTCATTCTATTTGCTATACTTTCAGTACCATTCTCCTCAAAGTAAAATACCTAAAATAGGAATTGAATAATTCTAGTTATTGTTTCTTTTGTAATCCCTCTTCCTTTTGGGAATGCTTTTCAAAAATCTAGACAGATGAGTGACCTCCTATTGTCATCACAATAGTTTATGTAGATGGCTCCTCTCCAGCAATACATTGTTGATCCCTGTCCCTTCTCAGTTATATTTCAACTGTGCTTTAAAATCATTGGCAATGATAAAATAAAATCATTGGCAATGAAAAATGATAAAATAAAATCATTGGCAATGAGATAACCTCCTTTTTTAAAATGTTTTTGAAATAAATAATGATCTTTGTAACTAAAAAAAAAATGTTTCCTCTCTTTTTCTCCTATTTTGACATTGTAAAACACCACACTTTCCCATTCTTATTCATATATAATGAATCATTTACAACAAATGGGAGTCAATTTATTTGTGTTGCCCTGTTATGCCATCAAATCAAAAAAGACTCCTCTCTCTCTCTCTCTCTCTCTCTCTCTCTCTCTCTCTCTCTCTCACACACACACACACACACACACACAAACACTCATATCCTGGCTCTATCAGATTCCTTGGTTCTTCTCACTATTCATCTATAGCCCCCCTTTTTTGCTGTTAATCCTTATGCAAGGATATTTTTCCATTGATTTTTAGAGAGGGTGGAGGGGAAGAAAGGAGAGAGAGAGAGAGAGAGAGAGAGAGAGAGAGAGAGAGAGAGAGAAACATTGATGTGAGAGTGACACATCGATTGGTTGCCTCCTGCACATGCCCTGACCTGTGCTAGGGACTGAACCTGCAACCCAGTAAGTGCCCTTGCCTGGAAATTGAACCCATGACTCTTTGGTGCATGGGTCACTGCTCTAACCACTGAGAAACAGCAGCCAGGGCTAGTTCCCTTTGTTAATAGCCTATGTGGTAAACAGAAATGTTCTCGGTAACTCTAACTCTGGCCTCTCCTGAAACCAATGATGGAGATTACAGGAGGACTGTGGTAAGCTCTACTTGCATGTGCTTGGAAGTTGCAGGTTCGAAACACTAATTTTGCCAGCTTCAGCAGAGAACCAAGGAACCTGACAGACTCAGGCACACCCGTGTGTGTGTGTGTGTGTGTGAGAGAGAGAGAGAGAGAGAGAGAGAGAGAGAGAGAGAGAGAGGTTGAGTTAGTTTTATTTTAACGCAAAGTAGAATAACTCAAAAAACCAAAGATTCCTATCTATTTTAACTGATCCATTTAATAGAAACAAAATGGTGGTACATAGATATGAATAGGTGGTATGGTTGTACAATGTGGGCTCAGAGAGGAACAGGTCACATCTCCAGTAAGAGGGGAGCCTGGATATCACCTCAGCTTCTGTGGCACCAAATATCATGTGAACACAAGACACAAGCATTGGCAATGTATAGAGTACTGCAGAAGAGCAAGGGTGCCTGGGAGTTTAGGGTAGTGTAGAAGCATATGGCAAATGTATTTTATTGTCTTAAAAATATTTATATTCATGTTCACAATATCCCTTCTCTTCTTAGAATCTCAAAGTTGTACTGGGCCCTGAATTTTCCTTGTAACCTTTAGAAGCCAGAGGTTTTAAGTAGTTTGGGAAGGACTTGAGCAAGTAAGTTTGGATGAACCATAGCCAGCAGCCATTCACGCAAGAGAAATGCCCATCACAACACAGGAGTGTCCCAGGAAAAACCCCGGGTGTTTTTGCCATTGCCCTCTACTTCACGCCAACGAACCTAAGACTGGACACTACAACCTCACCTTGCATGTCTCGACAGAACCAAATTATTTCACCACCATGCCTGTCAAAAGAACTGCTGGCTCAAGCCATATGGTGCTTGCTTCTGCCTTTCTGCTCTCCAGTGTGCATATATCACTTTGTCAGATGCTACCTCACATGAGAAACACCAGCTTCAAGGGAATCTGGGTAATGCAGTCTTTTACATTGCCATCTTTGGGGGCGCTATAAGGCAAGTAGAAGCAGATTGGGGTGGCATTGAGCAAGCAAGTCTCTTGTGTGACACATAGCAGAGAACTACTTTCTAGATTCCCATTAACCTTTTCAAGAAATTCAATTCACATCTCATGCAAACTCGCAGAATTGCTCCTGTATGTAGTCTCCAAAGAAAAGCTTGATCAAAATTGGTGCCATCTCAAGGTGTTCGTTCTCTTCCACAGCAACAAATGTTCAGTGTGTACATTATCAGTATTGTATTTTTCCTATAGCTTCTTTCAACAGCAATTAAGGTTTGAAGGGTGTTGTGGGTTTTGCTGTATTTTTCATGTTTATAAAAATGCTGGTGGTACTAAACAAACAGCTGAATAGGCTCCCCTCAGTGTGCAAGGAAAGCAAAGATAAAACTTTTCAATTCCATAAAGCACCACACAAACTCTCCTTTATTGCCAGCACAATCTGCCACTGGCTTTAAAAACAATAACTGCATCTTTCCATTTCTCTCTCTTAAAAAATCATTTGCTCCTATTTTCAAGAAGAGAAATTTTCATCCTTTTCGATGCTTTCAAGAATTTATTAATCTCGCCCTAACCAGTTCGGCTCAATGGCTAGAGCATCGGCCTGCAGACTGAAGGGTCCCAGGTTTGATTCTGGTCAAGGGCATGTACCTTGATTGCGGGCACATCCCCAGTAGGAGGTGTGCAGGAGGCAGCTGATGGATGTTTCTCTCTCATCGATGTTTCTAACTCTCTCTCCCTCTCCCTCTCTCTCTGTAAAAAAATCAATAAAATATATTTTAAAAGAATTTATTAATCTCAGAAGTCAATTACAAGAAGAAAAAGGATACCACTGAACAAAACATGAAGCACAGATATGGTGACAAGTGAGCAGAGGGAAACTCAAGGGTGTTTTAAAGTTACTACTGACTCTTTCCCCAGCATGAAAATCAGAGGTGCGCAATTCTTAAATTAAGGCCTTGAGGTAAAATTTTAATTTATACAAATGAAGAAGTCATTTGTGTCTAAATCCTAAAATTACCATCAAAATGGAGGTTTGTACTTTAGTGGTCTCACTTACCTCTTCTTATACCCTAAGATATCCTGGTGAATGGTACCATTCTAAAACCTATTTTTAAAAATGAAAGTATGACATTCTAGGGCCAAAATACCTGTATTGTATACGATCTATTCAAATGGACTCAGAGTTAGTGAGCATCCTGGGTAGAGATCACTTGCTTACCCTTTAAAGATGCACAGAGCTGGCCATACCTTTAGAAGAATGATTTGGCCGACCATTGTCCATTGCTTAAAAGACAAAGTTCTATAGGAGTTAAAAAACAATAGAATACTTTACTATTTATATACTTGTATAATAGGCAAATAGTTCTTCTCCAAATTACCTCTCCCTTATATTAGATTCCTTTTAAATTTGTCATATTACATATTATGCTAGCAATTAATTTAATTTGAGCAATACTATTTGAGAAAGACATGGCCTGAATCAGTGGGTTTCCAACTTTAATGTACATCAGAATTTCCTGGGAGGCTTGTTAAAGCTCACAGTGCTGGACGCCATCCCTAGAGCTTCTGATTTAGTAGGCCTAGGGTACAGCCTAAGAATTTGCATTTCTTTTTTGTTGTTGTTATTGATTTCAGAGAGGAAGGGAGAAGGAGAGAGATAGAAGCATCAATGATGAGAGAGAATCATTGATTGGCTGCCTCCTGCACACCCCCTTCTGGGGATCAAGCCTGCAAACCAGACATGTTCCCTGACTGGGAATTAAACCTAGGACCTCTTGTCCATGGGACGAAGCTTAATCCACTGAGCCACCACAGCTGGGCTAAGAATTTGCATTTCTAACTAATATCCAGGTAATGCTATTGCCACTGTTCTTAGAACCTCATTTTTTAGGACCACTACTCTAACAATGTTAGTTTGGGGTCAGGGTTTTATCAACTCTTGTTGCACACTGGGGAGACATTTCAAAAACTAAAATTTCGGGCACCATCTCAGATACATTAAATTACAATATTGGGGGGAGGGGACCCACCAGGATACCCCACTTGTAGTTTTTAATACTTTTTTAGTGATTCTAGGGTAAGGCCGGGGTTGAAAACCTCTTTTGGATAAATGCCAGTCAATTTTAGCTAAAATATTTTTTAAAGAGGCAAATATATTTGACCTGGATTCAGTAATTATTCCTGGGGCATGTGATCTTACATTTGCAAATGATGATATGCTCTTAATTTGTGGACATCACTAATACATGCCTAAGACAAAATGGAAGTAAAGAAATAAAACACTGCTCTAATCACACAGGAATGGATTTTTGGGTTAAAGTTTCTAGTAGCAGCATCACAGGAAATGGGATATATTATACATAGGTGGAAGAGAAGGTGGTATCTTCTGGAAAACCATGTTAGAAACCAAAAGGAGTGACTTTAGTGATCATGAAATTCAATTATGCTGAGGGTGTCAGTGCATAGTTTGAATAAAATTGTTTTAAAATGTGACACTAGAACAAACTAGTATTTCTGAAATAATTGGTATTTTATATGTGATTTTAAATATGCATGTGTAAGTCCCTTAATACAGGCAATACTAAAGTAGACATTTGACCCAATCTATATCCCTGCAGTCTATATATTCAAGTTAGCCAATATGCTTTTATTCTGTCCATGAATTGATTTGCATATTATCTCATATGCAGGCATATACATAATTTTGGGCTGAATTAGTAATATTTTTCTCAGGGAAGTGACACTTTAGCTGCCCTTCACACAATAACTAGGTATTCATCAAGTACTTCAAGAGTAGAGAGGCCTTTTAAAAACAGAGGAATCTACATGAGTACAGGGATGGTAACAAAACAAAAACAAAAACAAAATTATGAGTTGTAAGCATACCAAACCAAAACAGCAATCCACTGCTAAATTATGGAACCTTTAATACCAGGATAAATAAATTTTACTTTTATTCAGACTATTTTCTAAATGATGTCTCCTCCAGTATTGGAAACCTGCTTATTGCTTTTCACCCCCTCTTCAGCCTTCAAAGAGACCTTGAACCTTAAAACTTTCAAAGGTAATCCCCAATGGTGATTTAATATCTGTATCGCCAGTCCTCATCTGAAATTACAAAACTCTAGAGTCATAGATTCCTATGGACAATTAGAGATCCTGAAGAAGATTATTTGTCTCATGAACTTAGTATTTCAGTTATCTCTTGGTGTGTATCAAACATCCCAAGATTTAGTGCAAATTACAAAAACAATTTATTATCTTCCATGATTTGGTGAATTTAACAGGCATTTGTTCTGCTTCTGATGATGTTGGCTGAGACACGGATATCTGGAAAGTTCAAAATGCCTACACTCACATGGCTGGCTGCCAGATGGATACTGAGCCAGGGTTTTCAGGTGGAGGATTTAGTTCTCCAGATAGGATTCTCCACATAGCTACTTGGGCTCCTAGACAACATAGCATATGGGTTCTAAGAAGGATCATTCCAAAAGTGAATGAGATTTCTTAAGATTCATCCTTGAGTGTCATATACTTTCTCCTGAGTTCTATTCCATTCTAAACATGCACAGGGACAGACCAGACTCAAGAGGAGGGAAAACACACTCTACCTGTTGATGGGAGTGTGACAAGATGACATTGAAAATACAATATGAGATGGGAGATATAGTTGAGTCTACCTTTGAAAACACAATCAATCATGTTTACACATACAAGTCTAGGCACCAATGCACACACAGACACTCTAAGACTCAGCAGTAAATGTCATGAAAAACTTGTGCCAAATGGTATAACAACATTTATAAATTGTTGTAAAGATGAGGAATTTACCCTGCTGTGCATCAGAATGGTATAACAGGCATAGGTAAAACCAGCAACAAAGTTATCAGCTAAATGGTATCTATTTGGACCAGCTAAATGGACCATAAAATTCAAAGTAGAAAAGTAGATCTGAATTTTAATTAATAACTGGGGTATATATACTTTTCCAGAACATGTATCTTCTTCAACTTGATTATGCAGTGATGGTGATAGCAGCAGAAGTAGCAATAGTAGAATCAACTAAAATCATAACCACTATTTATTGAATTATTGCTATATGCTGTACACTGGAAGCTCTCATTTAATTCTCATTCAACATTTAATTCTTAAGATCATCCTGTGAGGAAAGCACTACCAACTCAATATTACAGAAAAGAAAAAAGAAGATTAAAGAGGTTTTATACTTTTACCAAAGAAGTTGGAAAGACAGGTTTCTAACTCAGGGGTTGACAATTGTTGTTGTTGTTTTCTATAAAAGTCCAGATAGTAAACATTTTGGGCTTTGTGGGTCGTATGGTCTTTGTTGCAACTACTCAACTCTGTGGTTGTTGCACAAAAACAGCCATAGACAATATGTAAACTAATGAGCATGGTTGTGTTCCAATAAAACTTTATTTACAAAAATAGACAGTGGGTCCAATTTGGCCTTCAGGCTATAGTTTTCTCACCCTGGTTATTATCCAAGACTGATCCAAATTTCTTGACCCAGATTGTATTAGGAAAAGTCCTATATCATTACATCCCAATGCAACATCTAGCACAGAGCCACGTATTCATAGGCACTCAATAAATATTTGTTGATTTGGGTAACCAATAAATTAATTAATTCAGCCAGTATTTATTGAGTGCTTCTATTTCCCAGGCACTGTTATAAGCACTTGACATATATCAGTGAACAAAACAGAAATCTTGGCCGATAATGGAATTAAAATCTATAAATCCACAAATCATATAGCAATGCTATATTAGCTTTCTATGGCTGCCATAACAAAGTACTACAAACACAGTGGCTTAAAGCAAATCACTTATTATCCTACTATTCTGTAGGTTAGAAGTCCAACCCAAGTCTCATCAGATTAAAATGAAGGTATTGGCAGGGCTGTGTTCCTTTTTTGAGAATCTCTTTCCTGGCTCATTATGGTTCTTCCTTAAACACAGATCCTTACATCTCAAACCCAGCAAAGGGTCACTGAGTCATTCTCCTGCTACCACCTTTTTCTCTGACTATAGCCAGAGAAGGTTCTTTGATTTTAAGGACTCATGTGATTACACAAGGACCACTTGGATAATCCAGAATAATCTTTTTTAATTTCTTTATTGATTAAGGTATTACATATCTGTCCTTATCCCCTCATTGCCCCCCCACTCATGCCCTCACCCCCCTGGTGTCTGTGTCCATTGGTTAGGCTTATATGCATGCATACAAGTCCTTTGGTTGATCTCTCCCCCTTACCCCCACCCTCCCCTACCTTCCCTCTGAGGTTTGACGGTCTGATCAATGCTTCTCTATCTCTGGATAATCTCTTTATCCCTTAAGGTTAACATCTTAACTTTAATTAAATCTTCTAACTCTCTTTTGCCATGGAAGGTAACATTTTACAGGTTCTGGAGATTAAAACATGGACACCTTTGAGGGGACCGTTATTCTACCTACCACAAATACCATCACATAATTTTATATTAAATACTAGTGGCCCAGTGCATGAAATTCGTGCATGGGGGGAGGCTCCCTCAGCCCAGCCTGCACTGTCTCCAATCTGGGACCCCTTGAAGGATGTCCTACTGCCGGTTTACAGGGATCAGGCCTAAACCGGAAGTCGGACATCCCTCTCGCAATCCGGGACTGCTGGCTCCTAACCGCTCACCTGCCTGCCTGCCTGATTGCCCCTAACCACTCTGCATACTGGCCTGCTCACCCCCAACTACCCCTGCCACCAGCCTGCTTGCCCCCAAATGCCCCCCCGCCAGCTTGGTCACCCCCAACTTCCCCCTGTGCCAGTGTGCTCACCCCCAACTGCCCTCCCTGCTGGCCTGCTTGCCCCCAACTGCTCCTTGCTGCTGGCCTGCTCGCCCCCACCTTCCCTCCCCACTGGCCTGCTCGCCCCCAACTTCCCCCCTGCTGGACTGCTCACTCCAAACTGCCCCCCCGCAGTCCTGATCACCCCCAACTGACCCCCACTGATGGCCTGCTCATCTCCAACTGGCCCCCCTGCTGGTCTGCTCACTCCCAACTGCCCCCCCCCCACTGGCCTGATCACCCCCAACAGCCCCCACACTGGCCTGATCACCCTCAACTGCCATCCCATCCTGGCCTGATCACCCACAACTGCCCTCCCCTCTTGGCCTCTAACTGCCTCTACCTTGGCCCTGCCACCATGGCTTTGTCCAGAAGAACATCCATAAGGGAAGGTCTCCTGGAAGGTCTCCCAGCCTAATTAGCATATTACCCTTTTATTAGTATAGATAGAGGCCTGGTGCATGGGTGGGGGCTGGCTGGTTTTCCCTGAAGGGTGTCCCTATCAGGGTAAGGGTTCCCTTGGGGCATAGGGCAGCCTGGGTGAGGGGCCTGTGGTGGTTTGCAGGCCGGTCATGCCCCAATGGGGGGAGGGTCCCCGCTGGGTGGCGTGGCCAGCCTGGGTGAGGGGCTGAGGGCTGTTTGCAGGCTGGCCAATCCTCCCAATTGGGACCCTCATACCATGGAGGTGTGGCCAGCCTGGATGAGGGGCTGAGGGCCATTTACAGGCTGGTCATACCCCCTTTGGGGGAGGGGTGCCCACTGGGGTGCCTGGCCAGCCTTGGTAAGGGGCTGAGGGCTGTTTTCAGGCTGGCCATGTCCCCCAGTGACCCAGGCTCCCAGCCCCTCCATTTTTTTTCCATCCCCTCCTTGAGCAGAGGCCAGGGCCAGTGGGAAGCTTGGCTTCCTCTGTCGCCGGGAGCAACCCAAGCCTCCTTCTCACTCCAGCTATGTGGCAGCTGACATCTTCAGTCATCTTCAGTCTTTGCTCTGTGCCTGCATATGCAAATTAACCGCCATCTTTGTTGGGTTAATTTGCATACTCATCCTGATTTGCTGGTGGGCATAGCAGAGTGATGACCAATTTACATATTTCTCTTTTATTAGTGTAGATGATTAATTTTATTTTGACTATTGGATTATATTTCTAGTGACCACTATGGAATGCAAATTATATTCACTTTCACATCTGTGATAATCCATTCAGCAGATACAACAAACTATACTTATCCTGTACTTGGCCAAACCTGTATGTAGACTTAGACCTGATGATTCTTGAGCCAGTCCTAAATAATGCTGGAGTGCTTCAAAACTCTTACCTAATGGTGAAAACATTAAAAGCATGTCTTTTTATTATATGCCTGACATATCTGAGAGGAACTTTCCATTTTGAACACGTGCTTTATACTGGGTCTTGCCTAAAAACTAGAATTCCTACATGTCATTGACCTGAAGCTTTGTTTCTGGCCTTGGCATGTTAGACCAGGCCATTTGACTGGGCCTCTGTCTTGGTTTTCTGATGTGACTTTCAATCCCCCTGCACTGATCAGTGTTAACTAAAAAGCTGACATCATCCCTGACCTTTGCCAATCCTTCCAACTGAGCTTATATTCCGGGCACTGGTCAGATCCTCCTCCAACTGAGATGGACAACACCCAACCATAACCCAAGACTCTCAATTCCAGGAGTCACTGACTCAAAACACTTGGTGTTATGCCCAACCATGGTCAAATTTCACAGTATTGTAGCTTGGTCTGCTCCTTTGTATATTCTTCATCTCCGTTAAAGGATCCAGACATTTACTGCTGTGTGTGTAACTCGAGTTGAAAGGTTTGAGGTAATTTCCAATTCCACTCTGCCTTTATCCTCCACTTTCAATCACCATATTGTGCTATTTACCCTCAGACATAGAATATAGAAGGAAGACTGGGTTTTGCAGGAAAAATAACAGTTTGTGTTTTAGAGGAAAAGCCCAGCTTTCTATGCCAGCCCTTCAGAAACCCTTGCCAATGAAGCTCCCCAAGTCAAGGGAGAAGTTTCTTGATAATATCTGGAATGAAGAGAGACTTCTATTGAGGTTTAAAAGTTCTAGTTCTAAGAGAAAGACTATTGATTTTTTGAGTTTTAAAGACCTGGTTCCTTATCCAGGCTCTGCCCCTTACTTTGAACAATTTTTTTTCAACTAGGAAATACAAACAACACCATTATTAGTTGTTAAAATTAAAGCAGAATATTTGACTTTGGGTGGTGGGCACACGGTGTAATATACCGATCTTGTAACACAGAGATCCACACATGAACCCTAAATATTCATGTTAACCAATGTCACCCCAGTCAATTTAATTAATAAAATTTAAATGAGATCATGAATATGAAGGCACATTGTAAACTACAGATGTCAGCTGTTACCATTATGATTATCCCACTAAAACTCCAATATGTCCACTGCAGCAAGTATTACAACTGTTCAGGGCATAGAGTGAATATTTTAATCTTGATCATTCAGATTCATTCAAGATACCATTTACTTTTGTTTAACTATATTAGCAAAAGCCATTGCATTCCAATCTGGTCCATCAAGTCACATTTTGGACAGGGTTCAGTCTAATCAAACCTGCCAATATTAGGCTTGGCTCTACCTAAAAGATTCATTCAACTACTATCTCTGAAAGTACAAGCCAACATTTGTGCATATTTGTATCATAAATCACACACTAACAAGATGCCAAAAGCAATCACTTCTTTTATGAATCAGTCTCTGATTCCCAGGCCTGGATTAGCCCCTTCTTTCTCTATTTTCCATCATGTATTGCCAACACTGTTATAGCCTTTATAATATAGCATTATTCTGATGTCCTTGACATTCTTCCCCAGGAGACTGTGAGCAACTCTAGGGTGGAGATTTACTCTTCGTATTTTCATTTGTGGTACACATTAGATAACCAATAAATGTTTATTGAAGCAAAGGAGGAAGTATAAGAGGTCCAGGCTATAGTGGACTTTGCCCCTTATAGGGCTAAGCATATTTTATGTATTCAGGGATATATACTCTAGCATATTTTATGTATCCAGGGATTTCACATAAAGGAGAAACAAAGTAATGGAAATCTATCCTTTCCAAAAAAATATCCAATTAATCTTTATATAGCATGTTTAAAAAGGCATTTTCATTTATTTGTACTTGCAAGTTAGATTAATTATTCCAAACACATCACATTAGAGATATGTGAAAAGAGAAGTAGTTTATTTGAATCTCTCAGGCCTGAAATGTGATGCCCTGTGCCTTCTAAAGAAAGCAGGAGCTTGGATTTTATTTAGAGAAGAAATTCAGTATTACAAATAGAACATAGATGTATTGATGTGAGGAAAGATCAGAAAGGAAGGAATTTTTCTCATTTAGAAAGTTGTTTCTATAAGAATTTTAATTATACATTTTCAAAATTGTAACACCACATCTCATATCATATAATCCCTTCTTAGAGCATGTTCTTTATATTTTAGTTAAAATTTTGCCATGTAGCCCTTGTAAGAAAATCAAAAATTCTGTACTGTGGGATGCCACTTTTAAAAACTGGTATTTATTGATGGGAGAGAGAGGGAGAGGAGAGAGATGGAGGGAGGGAGGGAGGGAGGGAGGGAGGGAGGGAGGGAGGGAGAGAGAGAGAGAGAGAGAGAGAGAGATTTGTTGTTTCACTTATTTATTTATTCTTTGGTTGATTCCTGTATGTGCCCTGACCAGGGACCGAACACACAACCTTGACGTATCAGGTTGATGCTCTAATCAGCTGAGCTACCTGCCCAGGGCTGTGGGGTGCCATTTATGAAAGCACTGCTCCACTGGAAAATATGATCCTCCTGAGTCAGTTGAGAGTGTATCAGTTGGGTTTTAATGACTAAAAAGATGATGCTTTAGTCTCATGCTTCTGAAATTTTAACATACATATGAATCCCCTGAGGGTCTGTTCAAATGCAGATTCTGATTCAGTAAATCTGGGATGGGTCCTGAGAGTCTGCATTTTTAACAATTTCTCAGGTGATGTCCAAGCTACTGGTTTGTAGATGACATCATGGATAACAAGGTTCTAATAGACACCGTGAACAAGAAAATTCACCATCAATTACATTTCTAAGGTAAACTGCCACTTTATTATTTCTCCTATGCCAGTAGTTATGAAGATTTTCCCTATTAACACATTTTACTTAAGAGAATAATTGCTTTAGTAAACATCCTTGAAACAGATTGAACCTTTTTGTTAGTCCGAATTTAATCACTATGTAAAATGTGGCTCGTGCAATGATTAATAAATGATAATATCCTTGGCACACAACATAAATTATGTTTAAGCTACTCTGTTTCCTTTAAAAATTCTTCTTGCCCAGCCGGCGTGGCTCAGTGGTTGAGCATCGACCTATGAACCAGGAGCTCACAGTTTGATTCCCCTGGTCAGGGCACATGCCCAGGTTGGGCTTGAACTCTACTCAGTGTGGGACATGCAGGAGGCAGCCAATCAATGATTCTCTTTCATCACTGCTGTTTCTATCTTTCTCCCTCTCCCTTCCTCTCTGAAATCAATAAAAATACATTTTTAAAATAAAATAAAAATTCCTTCTTCTAGGACTCAATTCACATGTGGCTTCTGAGATAATGTTACTGAAGGCATAGTCAGTCTGTTAGTGATGTACTATAGAGTCCAATAGCCCCACCCAAAAGCAAAGCTGAAATGCCCGTAATGCATAGGAATAAAACAGATTCTCATCTCATGTGAACATTTTCCAGTAATGAGATAGCCCTTGGGATAATTTGACTGACCAGAAGAGCCAATCCAGACAGCTCTTAATCAGTAATGACAAATTGAAGAGCCTTAAAGTTAAGATAAGCTGTGTTTTTCCAGTGTTTGCCATATTAGATTTTAGCCATGCACGAGAGTTATAAAACTGCATTCTCATCCATCTATTTTCCATGAAACTAAAATCACTTCTTTGAGCTAAGGATTCAAAAGTCTAATTTTGAAACAAAAAATAACAGAACTATAGTCATTAGATAGCATAAAGGCCTCCATGGAAGTCTTCAAAATCTGCCACCCCTCACACTCAATTTGAAAATTTGCCCTCTCAGTTTCCTCCCTGCCTTAGTCAGTTGATACACTGTATAAAGCTGGGCATAAACTAAATTTCAATGACAGAAAGCTTATTTCAAATCTACTTACAATAGTTTAGTGTTTTCTGTGATGAATTCTATGTAAAGAAATAAATCCTGCCTTATCAATAATCATTCCCAAACACCTGCTAACATATTTCCAAGTTCTATGCTCATATATCTTACTATTTAAATGTAGAATGTATCTGTATTTTTACTTTATGACACTAAGTATCTCTGTTTTATTTACTTCAACAATGGGAAACTCACATCCATGGGTAGGGAAGTGCCTGGAGCTAGCATGGATACCCACAACAGGGCTGAAAGGGCAAGGGGACGATCCATTACCTAGAACCCAGCAAGACCAGCAGTTGTACAGAAGGGCTACCTTGTTTCCCCTTAATATAGTAATAAAGTCATGTCCTTCCCACTGGCTAAACCCAATCCCGATGGATGATATCCATAGAGGTCAGACTCCTAAAGCAGAGGGTAGCAAAGGATAGTGATGGAACTTGTGAGGTCAAAAAAGAACTCCACGGTAGAAGGTACAGGTAGCATATAGGTAATAGGTGAAGTAAAGAAAAATTCACTTACTGAATGTTGAGACTATTAATCTTCTGCCCACCAGCAGCTCTAGCAGCCCGGCTTGAGATGGTCAAGGCAGGAGATTGGATGGTTCATCCCTGAAAAATGGAAATAAAATGAAAAGTTAGATTAAAAAATTGGAAGATAAAATTGACAAAATTTTTCCAAATGTAAAGCAAAAGATAGAAATAAAAAATGAGAGAAAAAGAAAAGTAGAGAATCAAGTCAAGAGTTTTAACATTCAGCATGAACAGTAATAGAGTTCCAGAAAGAGAAAAGAGAGAAAATTACAAAAAGTAAAATTCAAGAGAACTTTCCAGACAGATTTCCAGATTTCCATCAACTATCCAGCATAATAGATTAAAGCAGGCCCTCACCAAATGAACATGACTATGGTGTTTAACAACACTGGGACAAAGTGAATATACAAGCTTTCAGAGATGGAAGAAATAAAACGGTTACTCACAAAAGATCAGAAATTAGACTATTTTTTTTTTTTACTTTTAACAGCAACACAGAAGCTAGAAGGCAATGGAGCAATGTCTCTAAACTTGGGGGGGGGGGCGTACATAATATCCAACCTATAATTCTGTGGTCAGCCAAATTATCAATTAAATAAAAGCCTTTTCAGGTGTACAAGATCTCAAAATTTTATTTCCTATCATCCCTTTCTCATTTTGCTGCCAAAATATGTTGTGCCAAGATGGAGGGTGTAAACCAGGATAGAGGAGGAAATCCAATTCAGAAAAACATGGATCTCATTGGCAAAGGTATTGCAGAAAGTAAGCAGTCCAATTTGGAATGTAACAAAATGTGTTTGAACACATTACGGGAAATTCAGATAAATTGGTAATGGAGCAGAATTAGTGAAATGTGCATGAAAAACTATAACACAAGGTAATTATTAGCTTCAAGGAAAAATATTTTTGCAAGAAACAAAAAAGAATCACAATATATAGTATTATGTAGTTCAGTCATGAATAGTGTTTATATATTTTAATGTAACTCTGAAGATTGCACTAATGTACACTATAACTATATTGGGAGGAGAAAATGACAGGAAGTCTGAATGTGTATGGATAGAGAGAAAAGAAAAATAAATTTCATTTTCCTCTCTGGAATGTCAATGAGTAATATTCAAATCTGGGAAATCAAGAAGGAGAAATAAAAACATATTATTTTGAGAAATGGAGATAATTTCCAAAGGATACAGCTAAATGGCCAACACATTTTTCTATAATAACTAGAGGCCCAGTGAACAACATCTGTGCACTCAGGGGGATCCCTCAGCCTGGCTTACGCCCTCTTGCAGTCTGGGAGCCCTCAGGGGATGTCCAACTGATGGCTTAGACCCACTCCCCAGGCCTAAGCCAGCAGTCAGACATCCTTAGCGCTGCCACCATGAGCCCGGCTTCTGGCTAAGCGGTGCTCCCCCTGTGGGAGAGCACTGACCACCAGGGGGCAGCTCCTGTGTTGAGCATCTGTCCCCTGGTGGTCAGTGCACATCATAGCAACTGGTTGTTCACCGTTCAGTCAATTTGCATATTAGCCTTTTATTATATAGTATTTGTACAGAATATGTTCTTTACAAAACTCACTGACAACCACCCAGCTGGAGTGGCTCAGTGGTTGAGCATTGACCTATGAACCAGGAGGTCACGGTTGCCCTGGTTGCTCACTCAGTCCCCACAAGAGGAGGCCAATCAATGATTCTTTCTCATCATCGATGTTTCTATCCCACTCTCCCTCTCCCTTCCTCTCTGAAATTAATAAAAATATATATTTTTTCAAAAACCTCACTGATGAGATTATCTAAATGATAGAAATGATTGTTCAATGATTATTTTTTCTAATATTTTAAAAATAAGGATAGCCATGTAGATTGAGAACTGTTAAAAATATATTGTTTCCTTCCTTTATATAATTTAAAACCTTTTCATTATATTCCCAACATTTTTATTACTTGTGTGCATTGCTCCAAGCATTTTGTAAGAGGAATTTCATGAATAAAATGTAGCTGTGTCTGTAAAATTTGTAAGAAATATACCTCAGGAATACTTGAAATGGTGCACATTTTTGACACTTCACACCAATAATAATTCATACTCTAGAGGCCTCTTTTTAATATTATATATCAGGAAGCTAGAAAACCTCCACAGACAGGATGGATAAATTTCCCAAGCCTGTGTACCATGTTTCCAAAAGAAGTGAGCTAGGGCTACCTTCCCATATATGACGTTTTCAAAATTCCACATCAACTAATGACTCCTCAAGCAAAACCTTGGTATCCTTTAGTAATGCTGAGACACTGCCTAAGAATTCTCACACTCTGAATATACGAATACATATCCCTCAATCACATTACTAGCAGTGCCCAAGAGAGGAGAATTGCATGGCCTAAGTGTTTCTTAGTTTTTGACCATCTGCTAAAGGATAACAATACATATTTGCAAAATAAATTATCATTGCAGAAAATGTGTTTTCTAATGTGAAAAAAAGCATGACATTATCATCCACCTCAAATTGAACACTAATTGGGCCAAAATGAATACATGAAGTATTTCCTAAACATCTCCCCCATGCATAACAATTTTATTAAAATTTCATGGTTTAGATACTGCTTCGGCATATGTCTGAGATTTTGCTGCCTGTGGATTCCTCTAAGATTTTTATGGTTTCCCGTCTTATGTTTAAGTCCTTTATCAATTTTTAGTTGATTTTTGTGTATGGTGTAAGTTGCTGGTCTAGTTTCATTTTTTTTTTTTGCATATATCTGTCCAAATTTCCCAACACCATTTATTGAAGAAACTGTCTTGACTCCATTGTATGCTCTTGCCTCCTTTGTCAAATATTAATTTAGCATAGTGGTTTGGGTCGATTTCTGGGTTCTCTATTCTATTCCATTGGTCTATGTGTCTGTTCTTGTGCCAGTACCAGGCAGTTTTGAAAACAGTGGATTTGTAATGCAGCTTGATATCTGGTATTGAGATTCCCTCCGACTTTGTTCTTCTTTCTCAGGATTGCTGCAGGTATTCGGGGTCTTCTTTTATTCCAGGTGAATTTTTGGAGAGTTCGTTCTAGGTCTGTGAAACATGCCATTGGTATTTTAATGGGGGAGTGCATTGAATCTATAGATTGCTTTGAGTAGTATGGACATTTTAATGATGTTGAGTCTACAAATCCATGAACACGGCATGTTCTTCCATCTGTTTATGTCGTTCTCTATCTCTTTTTTTCAGTGTCCTGTAGTTTTCTGAGTACAGGTCTTTTACCTCATTAGTTAAGTTTATTCCTAGGTATCTTAATTTTTTTGGTGCCATGGTAAGTGGGATTTTTTTTTAGTCTCTCTGTAACTTCACTATTGGCATATAAAAATGACATAGATTTCTTGGCATTAATTTGTATCCTGCCACATTGCTGAATTCATTTATTAAGTCTAATAATTATTTGATAGTGTATTTAGGGTTTTCTATGTACAGTATCATGTCATCTGCGAATAAGGACAGTTTTACGTCTTCTTTTCCAATTTGGATGCCTTTTATTTCTTCTTCTTATCTAATTTCTATGGCTAGCACTTCCAGTATTATGTCAAACAGGAGTGGTGAAAGCAGGCATCCCTGTCGTGTTCCTGTTCTTAAGGGAAATGGTTTTAGTTTTTTTCCATTGAGTATGATGTTGGCTGTGGGTTTGTCATATATGGCTTTTATTATGTTGAGGTATGATCCCTCTATTCCCACTTTGCTGAGGGTTTTTATCAAGAGAGGGTGTTGGACTTTGTCAAATGCCTTTTCAGCATCAATTGATATGACTATGTGATTTTTATCTCTCAATTTGTTTATGTGATGTATCACGTTTATTGACTTGTGGATATTGTACCATCCTTGCATTCCCAGGATAAATCCTACTTGGTCATGGTGTATGATCTTTCTGATGTAATGCTGTATCTGATTTGCTAGAATTTTGTTGAGGATTTTGGCATCTATGTTCATGAGGGATATTGACCTGCAATTCTTTTTCTTTGTGTTGTCTTCATCTGGTTTTGGAATTAGGGTAATGCTGGCTTCATAGAATGAGCTTGGAAGTGTTCCTTCCTCTTGAATTTTCTGGAATAGTCTGAGGAGGAAACACTTTAGTTCTTCCTTGAATGTTTGGTAAAACTCCCCTGTGAAGCCATCTGGCCCCAGGCTTTTGTTTGCTGGAAGCTTTTTGATGACTGCTTCAATTTTCCTCCATATTGGCCTATTGAGATTTTTAGATTCTTCCTGATTAAGTTTTGTAAGGTTGTATTTTTCTAGGAATATGTCCAGTTCCTTTAGGTTGTCTAGTTCGTTGAAATAGAGCTATTCATAGTATTTTTTTTAACAATCCTTTGTATTTCTGTGGGGTCTGTTGTTATTTCCCTCTTTCATTTCTTATTTTGTTTCCTAGGGCAATGCAAACTAAAGAGAAAATAAATAAATGGGACTACATCAAAATAAAAAGCTTCTGCACAGCAAAAGAAACCATCAACAAAACAACAAGAAAGCCCACTGCATGAGAGAACATATTTGCCAATGTTATCTCTGATAAGGGTTTAATCTCCCACATTTACAGGGAACTCATACAACTTAACAAAGAGAAGATAAACAACCCAATCAAAAAATGGGCAGTGGACCTAAATACATATTTTTCAAAAGAGGACATTCAGAAGGCCAAGGGACATATGAAAACATGCTCAAAGTCACTAATCATCCGAGAGATGCAAATCAAAACAACAATGAGGTACCATCTCACACCTGTCAGAATGGCTATCATCAACAAATCAACAAATGACAAGTGCTGGCGAGGATGCGGAGAAAAAGGAACCCTCGTGCACTGCTGGTGGGAATGCAGACTGGTGCAGCCACTGTGGAGAATAGTATGGAGTTTCCTCAAAAAACTAAAAATGGAACTGCCATTTGACCCAGTGATCCCACTTCTAGGAATATATCCCAAGAAACTAGAAACACCAATCAGAAAGGATATATGCACCCCTATGTTCATAGCAGCACAATTTACATTAGCTAAGATTTGGAAACAGCCTAAGTGCCCATCAGCAGATGAGTGGATTAGAAAACTGTGGTACATCTACACAGTGGAATACTATGCTGCTATAAAAAGGAAGGAACTCCTACCATTTGCAACAGCACTGATGGACCTGAAGAGCATTATGCTAAGTGAAATAAGCCAGTCAGAGAAAGATAAATATCACATGATCTCACTCATTTATGGAATATAATGAACAACATAAACTTATGAACAAAAACAGATCCAGAGACAGAGAAGCATTGATCAGACCGTCAAACCTCAGAGGGAAGGTAGGGGAGGGGAGGGGTAAGGGGGAGAGATCAACCAAAGAACTTGTATGCATGCATATAAGCCTAACCAATGGACACAGACACCAGGGGGGGTGAGGGCATGAGTGGGGAGGATAGGGAGCAAGGGTGGTTAAAGACACATATGTAATACCTTAATCAATAAAGAAAATAATAAATAGATAAATAAATAAATAAATAATTTCATGGCTTGTGTTATCATAATTCAAAACTGATCTCAGAAGCCTCACAAATACTATACCACACAATTAAATATAGGTGTTCTTGCTGAAGACACTGATAAACTTCTCATTGCAGAAACTATCTTCAGTTAATTTCAATGTTATCTTGCTTGAATACTCTCTCTAGCATTTGAAGCTACTGATCGTTTCTTTCATTCAGTCAAAAACTTATTGTGCAGAGGGAATACAATAATTAATTTTTAAAGTCTCTAAGCTCAAGGGAGTTTAGGATCTAATAGCAATAAAGTGGTTACCAGATAATTATAATGCAGAGTTGTAATGTAACAAAATAGTTACATTACTCCTGGCCAACTTTGGAGGTTAGGAAAGACTCCTATAGGAGGTAACATTCTAAGTGAGTCTGGAAGAATTATTCAAGTCATCTAAGGAGAGATTTAGGAAAAGGGAATTGCATAAAAGGGAGTAGTATATACATGAGCCCAGAAGCAAGAAGAAAGAATAGAAAGTGTGGATAACTTTCAGTAGCTCAGGATGGCTAGGGCTTAGGTGTGTCAGGAGCAAAGCAGTGAGAGAAAAGGATGGATGTCTGAGCACATTTGTCATGCTAGCCAGTTTGGGATTCACTTGGAAAGCAATGGTGAGCCTTGAACTGCTTTCAGCAGAGGAACATGATCAGTGTGGTTTCCTTATGGAGAAATAGGTCAAAATATGAGGCAGAGGGAAAAGTCTGGAACATTTTGATGGTGGCTTCAATGAGGGTGGAGGAAGTAAAGGATAAAGAGAAGTGGATGACTGCATTTAACGGCTATTTGGAATGTAGAAGCAATAGTTTTTCTTGGGGTTTAGTGGTTTGTTAAATATGAGTAGTAATGGAGGACAATTTAGGATAACCCTTGGGTTTCTTCAGAGAAACTTTAATGTTCAAGCTGAGTTGACCAGAAGGTGGTGGGATATGTAAGTCTGGAGCTCAGCAGAAAAAAATAATAATAATAATTGCAAAGTAAGACTGCCCTTGTTTCCATTCTACCTCTCTGGTTTCTGCTTTTCCAAACTTATTTTATTTGACACACAGCTATACATCATATTTCCCATGCCTACCTCCTCAGATATATTATTTCACTCCACAGACTCTCTCCTGGCAATTTAATGTATGCACTCAGTTTGAACAACCATGTCATTGGATTCCTGACAGAAGCAATGCATTTGGGAAGTGATCCTGGGAAACATCAATAGAGTTTAAAAGTGAGATAGGGAAAAGAAAGTAGCTAACAAAGGGTGAATTTTCAAGCAAGTTACCATTAGGGGTAACTGGATATAAAGCCCACTGGGGAATTCCAGGAAACTATGTAGATTTGCCTTAGAGATATCCAATTTGACCAGTGAGGGACTTTAGGTATACATGCACCAATTCCCATCAGGCATGGGTCAAGGTCAATTGGTCCGGCTCTTCTAGCTTGCTAGGAACATGGATACATGGGTCAAGGAGGCTCTGGACACTAGGAAAAATCCATAGTCATAAAGATACAATTGGAAGTCTGCACTACAATGTTAGGCCCAGGGATGTATGGACAGGACACCTACAGAATCTGCTTCAATATATGTGCAATGATTCCCAAATCTATAACTTAAGTAGAAGGACAAAATTGACAAATTGAATTCCATTCTCATTTAAAATCAGCTGTTGATCAAAGGGACTGAGAGAAGAGAACTAAGAGCCAAGGTTTGGTACCAAGCAAATACAAGAAACCAAAGAAGGTGAAAACCAAGATTAGTTGTTTGGGGTGCAGTAGATGGCTACAGCCTTGCTACTCAAAGTTACTTTTGAGGACCAGTAGTAGCACTAGCATCTCTTGAGAAAATGTTAGAGATGCATACCAACTAAGAATCCAGATCATCAAGATCCCCTGTTATTACGTATGCACATTAAATTTTGAGAAAGGCTTTTCTCTCTTCGTTCGAGCTTGGATCATCATAATGAAAGATTTTTTTAATGCACTCTTAGCTTATATTTGGGTGGTCATCCATATTCATTGCCTGCATTCCTTAATTCTTTTTAAATAGCCACTAGATCTACTAAATGACTTACGCCAAAAATCTAGAGTCCATTCTATTACCCCCCGCCCCCGCATCCACTATTTTTATGACTCTCTGCCAATACCATAGGTCAAGTCTGCATCCTTTCCAAAAGATTATTGTAATACTCTTTTCATTGGTCTTATTGATTTCTGGGTCTTCTTGCTCCAATTTACCCTCCAAAATGACACAGAGTGATTTTGAAAGTACAAATTACCATACCAACGACCTAGTAGTTGTCCATCAACTTCAGGACAAAAGCCCAACTGCTTAGTCTATCACCATGAGTTTGTCCATGATCTGGTACCGACTTACCTACCTTGCAAATATACTGGCCTAATATACTTATTGTAATTTGTAGCATTAAATTTAGTGCTGAACTTCCTGTCAATCAAGGCATGAAGTACATGAGGGTTATACAATCTTTATCTTTAAAAGTTTGATGCTTGTGAAATTTCCTTTTCTGCCCTGGATTTAACAGCAGGTGTTCCATAAAAGGCCCCCTCCCTCCAACTATGATGCCTCATGGATCCCAAGTTTTAGCCCATAAACTATGTTAAGCATTGTATTCCTCTGTTAAATACTTATGTTCAAGACTTTCTCTGAAATATATTTTCAGATATCCTTTACCTAGGACACAGAAAACAGATACCCTTTCTCTGAAAAACTGAGGTCATAAATCTTTCCTGTCACCTACTGTACCTAACTCCAGCTTTATCCTAGGCAAGAGTCATGAAAATCCTTCCCAAAAATGAGGGCAAAGTAGGCAACCATCATTTTATAATAGATTTTCTAAGAGACAAATACATTACTGATATTCAATTTGAATGACTTTATTACCAGGGCCATAGTATGAGGAGAATCAAACAACAGTATAGACAATGTCTTGAAGAATAGTATGCAATAACAAAGATATGTTCATATTTTAATTTTATTAATGACAGATAAATGTTAAGGATGTGATACATTTGCAATCTCAAACAAAATCCACTGGACTTGGAATCAAAAGGCTTCGTTTGTATTCCAGATGGCTTTGGTTGCCAGCATGAACCAAAGCCAGTCGGACCATTAATGTTAGTTGTCTCACAGTAAATGTGAATAATAATGCTTAGTTGAAATGTTGGTATGAGAATTGAATTAGCAATAAGATGTGAACGCATCTAGAACAGTGCCCAACAAATAATAAGCAAAAATAAATAAATATCAGTATCCTTTTTGTATTCCTCAAACATCAAATATCCATCAGCCAGTATATTTTTCAGGACTAGAAATTATTTCCCATAATAAACTCACCATTTAGCAAATGAAACAGACAAAAAACATAGGCCCCTGCAATTTCTAGAACTATCAATATGGCTAATATGAAATTGCTCTTGTAATAGCACCTAGCAATGCTCATCAAAAATACAACATTTCTATATACTAACAACAATATCAAAAAGAAAAATCCCCCTCCACCACTCTAGGAAAATGGCAAGAAAAATTGCCTCAGCCTTTTGACTCTAAATGATAAAGAATATTTCAGGCTCGGAGAAACCAAGATGGTGGCATAGGTTAACGCCGGAGATTGCTGCCTCAAACAACCACTTCAGAGATATAACTAAAGGACAGAACAGACATCATCCAGAACCACAGGAAGGCTGGCTGAGTGGAAATTCTACAACTAGGAGGAAAGAGAATGTCATACCCAGACTCAGAGGAGGCGCAGTGCTGAAGTGAAATACTCAGGTGCGGAGTGCGCGCGGAGCGGGAGGGCTCGGTTGTTGTTTTCAATCGGGAGGGAGTTTCAGACTCTGAGCTCCAGATCTGGGCGAGTCTCTAGGGACCCAGACTCAAACGGGAGAAGCGGGACTGTCTGGCTTTGGTCGGAACTCGAAGGCAGCTTTCTCTCTGAGATTTGCAGCGGTTGCTGGGACTCTGAGAGGCAGAGCCCCTAGGGACGGAACTGAGAGCAGCCATAACTGCTCGCTCCGCCCAACCTGTAGATCCCCGGGGACCCGCCCCACCCAAGCCCTGCACAGAGCCATTTGCCGGATAGCCTCAGGCAAAGGCTAGATTAGCACCGCCCTAGAGATCCAGCACAGAAGCTCTCCCACTGCAGACACAGCTGACTCTCATAGCCAGTTAGCGTGGAGGTCAAATCACCCCTGGTATTACCGACAACAATCAAGGCT
This sequence comes from Myotis daubentonii, assembly GCF_963259705.1. Classification (NCBI taxonomy): domain Eukaryota; kingdom Metazoa; phylum Chordata; class Mammalia; order Chiroptera; family Vespertilionidae; genus Myotis; species Myotis daubentonii. Next base: position 125,739,353 of record NC_081861.1, on the reverse strand, counting down.
TAACTACAAGACTGCGCACAAAGACCACTAGGGGGTGCACCAAGAAAAGATAAAAAAATGCGGAGACAAAGAAACAGGACGCAAATGTCAGAAATGGAAGATATAGAGCTCAAAACCACACTTTTAAGGTCTCTCAAGAACTGTCTAGAAGCTGCCGATAAACTTAGTAAGGCCCTTGATAAAGAATATTTCATAAGAAAGTGAGATTTCAAGATGGTGTCACACATGGGTTTAGAGTCCAAATGTGTCCTCTCTAGTGATGCTGCATTTTCTAGGCTGAGATAGTAACATAAAGATTAGTCGGTCCTAAGCCAATAATACCCCAGGGGTGACAAAAGCAGCAACCAGAAATTCACTCTGCACATGTTTCAATCGCCCAGGCATATTAATTCCTACTGAAGATGTTGAAATATTTTTTTAATGAGGACATGATCCATCATGAAAATCTTCATATGCCAAAAAAAAAAATCAGAAAACATGATATGACATGAAAAGGCATGAATACACCACAAAACCTTTAAATTAAGAAGTATCTTAAAACATTAAAAACCATATTAGATACTGTAAGGAAAAAAAGCATATTCTATGAAAAAAACTGGCAGATTTAAAAATAAACTGCATTTGACTGTCAGAATGAGAAATATAGCTTTGAGGCCTATGATATGCCTGGCTGGGAAGTGAGTTTAAAATGGTCTTTAAAATCCCATTTACTGTTGTTATTCTCAATTCCACAATCAGAGTGATTGCCATTTCAGATTCTGCCAGTCACACACACCAGGTAGAGGGAGGAGGTCTGTATATGCTCTGCCCTTGTGTGTTGTCCCAAAGGGTTACACAGGAGACAGCAGAGCTTTGGCCAGCAACACTAAATTAAGCCTTTTAAAATATGTAATAATCTACACATGAGAAGGCATGAATGAGAAATACACAACGATGAAAAACAAGTCTCCTCAGAAACAGAGAGAGAATCTTCTAATCCTACCATTGATCCAACACTTGAATTCTCCCACCATGGCCTGGCCTAGCTCAGTGATAGGAAGTTCACCACCTCCAGCATCTTTCAATTCCATTTTAAAACTACTTTACCAGAATATTGTCCTTATCCTGAGACAAAATCAGCTTCCTGATTTCTCCATATATTTTCCAGTTCTCTATTTGAAGTTATGCCGATCAATCTTAACCTCGCTGCAAAATAGAATATGGAGCCCTAACCCGTTTGGCTCAGTGGATGGAGCGTCGGCCTGCGGACTGAAGGGTCCTAGGTTCAATTCCAGTCAAGGGCACGTACCTTGGCTGCGGGCACATCCCCAGTGGGGAGTGTGCAGGAGGCAGCTGACTGATGTTTCTCTCTCATCTATGTTTCTAACTTTCTATCCCTCTCCCTTCCTCTCTGTAAAAAAATCAATAAAATATATTTAAAAAAATAGCATATGGAAAACAGTTACACCCATTTGACATCCAAATGCCTCTATTTCCTTTTACTAGTCACCAAGAGACATGCCTGGGTTCCTTGACCACTCTCATCATTCTTTTATATAGTTATGATATATTCTAGGACTGTTTTTCTTAAAAATGACATCCAGAACTAAATACAATGTTCCATTTGGAAAAGTAGGATTGAATATTTTAAGTTATTTGAAATTAAATATTAAAACTAAAAGAAAAAAAATTAAAAGTAAAACAAAGTCATGATTGGCTAATTCAAATACCTGTGTAAATAATTGGCAAATCACATAAGCATGGAATAATTCTATTTTCAAAATGTATGGAATATTTACCAAAAAACAAACAGATCATATAGGACCTTAAATCACTGTAGAACTTATGTACATTACTTATGTACTGGACATTAATACCAAAAAATAAGGAATTATAGTCATTTGGAAAATTAAACATTCTATTTAGAGTAATTGCAATTAAACCAGAACCCAAACTTCATGTATAAACTATGTATAGATTAATGACACTAAGAAGTCCATATATGAAATTTATAAAGTATAGGCAAAGATAACTATTCATAGCCTTAAAAGTCTTTTAATTCTACATAAAAATTTGAAAATAAGTAACTAAGAAGTCAACTCAACAATTTAGAAAAATCACAACAAAATAAACTAAAAGAAAACATTTAATTAGAAAAAATAAAATAAGAACTAGAACTTATAAAGAAAATCAAGAGATGATACTGATCAAGAGAAACTGCAAATATGCAACGTGAGAAGTCAGAAGCAAGATTTAAACACAAGAATGGAAATTTTAGATATTACATGAATACTACATTTATTTTAATAAAATTTTGAAATATTCATGAAATGATGATTTTTCAAATACAATTATAAATTGTCAGCCAATCAGAAAAAGACAAGTATCCCATGATCTCACACATGTGGAACTGAATGAACAAAATAAACTGATGAACAAAATAGATCCAGAGACATAGAAGCATGGAACAGACTGTGGAATCTCAGAGGAAAGGCGGGGGAGGGTGGGTGAGTGGGAAGAGATCATCCAAAGAACGTGTATGCATCTATGCATAGGCCATGGACACAGACAATAGGATGGTGAAGACCTGGGGCAGGGATGGGCTAGAAGGGGTCAACAGGGGGACAAAGGGGACCTATGCAATACTTTCAACAATAAAGATTAAAATCAAGAATAAAAATATAAATTGGCAAAACTGACCAAGAAAAGTTAAAATTTTTTTAATTATACAATATTCATAGGAGAAAAAAATTTGGGATCCAGATGTTCTCTGAGAGAAAAAGATTATCTAATATTAAAGGAATATATAATTTCTGTGTAATTTAAGCAAATAAAAAAATAATAAAAGTGAGCCTTTCTATCAATTTCATGAAGTTAGCAAAACCATAATACCAAACCCTATAAAGCAGTGGTTCTCAACCTTCCTAATGCCGCGACCCTTTAATACAGTTCCTCATGTTGTGGTGACCCACACCATAAAATTATTTTCGTTGCTACTTCATAACTGTAATTTTGCTACTGATATGAGTCGTAATGTAAATATCTAATATGCAGGATGTATTTTCATTGTTACAAATTGAACATAATTAAAGCATAGTGATTAATCACAAAAACAATATGTAATTATATATGTGTTTTCCAATGGTCTTAGGCAGCCCCTGTGAAAGGGTTGTTCGACCCCCAAAGGGTCGCGACCCACAGGTTGAGAACCACTGCTATAAAGGGTAGTAGAATAAACTGAGGCCAAAACACGAACAAGCATGGAAGCAAAATACCATAAATAAGCGAATAGCAAAGTCAATCTATCAGGGAATTTAAAATTAATTCACCATGACTGAATCAGTTTACTTCAGAAATGCAAACTTGGTTTAACTTTTGGATGTCTATTAATGTATGATCAGTCTGATAGAAGTTGACAGGGCATATGATAAAATTCAACAAGCATTCATGATTTTCAAATAGTAAAATATCCTTGTAAATTAGAAATTTAGGGTACTTTCTTGACATTAAAAACATATCTATCAAAACCAACAGCTACCCACATCATTATGTTTAATCATGAAATATTAGAGGCTTTACCACTAGCATTAGAAACAAAATTAGACTAAGCTAGATCATAAGCACTATGAGAGTAGAAGCCATGTTGGGTTTTGCCCACCACTCTATTGACTAAATCCATAGTGCCTAATACAGTGCCTGATGCTCATAGTTTTTCTTCAGTCTCACTAATTTCCACTTATCTTCCCAACCTATAAATGTTGCGTACTTCTTTCTGATCTTTATATATGCCCCGTGGGTGACCTCACTCAGTCCCATGGATTTAAAGATCTGTATGCTAATGATTCGTAACCTTCTCATGATTATTTGATTTTTTATTTTACTATTTAACATTTGTAAACCAGAACTATTGGCCTTTGCCCTTAATACCCACCTACCCCTCCTCATGTCTCCACTTTCTCAGTAATTGACGCCACTGGCCAACTAGTGACTTAGACTAGCGATGTACGCACCTTTCATATTTGCACCCTAACTTGCCATTCATTAACTGTAACTAGCCATCTCTCAGCAAATCCCATTGTCATGAATGCCAACATGTATGCTGAGTCTGACCATTTTTCATATTGTCATTGTAATCCATCAACTCCTCTCACTTAGACAATAACAAAAACTTCAAATTAGTCTCCTTTTCCATTCTTGATCCTCTGTTGTCCATTCCACCCAGCAGCCAGAACATTCTCAAAGCCAAATTTTATTATGTCCATTGCTTCAAATTTTCCAGTGGCTTCCCTTTGGAGTTAAAGGAGCACAGAGCACCTGCACTCTACTTTTTTGACCCCAAAGTCTATCTTTTTCACACCCACCATCCACATTCCAGCCACACTAACCTTCTTGTCCCTTCAACGTGACATGTCGGTTCTACCTCAGAGTCCTTGCACTTGCTGCTCACATTCTGGCAATGCTCTGCCACTCGATTTTCATATAGTTGCATTTCCTCTCACAAATCTCATCTCAAATGTCACCCCCTCCAAAAGGTCTTTTGCAATTATAAAATAGCACACACAATCCATAGTTCTCTCTATTGCATTACTCAATTATATTTTCTTCATAACTTTATCACTTATTATTAGGTAAAACTGTATTTATTGTTAATTTTTTTACTGTCTCACTCCACTAGAATGTAAGTTCCTTTGAAGGTAATGCATGCATAAATGCAAACATTTTGTGTGTTTTAATCAGTGAGGTTCCCTCATGGCCTTGTGCAGTTATTCTTTGAAATGACCTTTAAAGTCATTTAGTCAATATGAAAAATATTGTTTAAATTTTTACTGGAATTGCATTAACCTTATAGTCCAGAATACAGAAGCATTAACCTTATAGTCCTTAATAAATCTTCTGAATAAGTGAATGAGGGAATTTACGAAGAATATAGGGCTAACAATTATCATTTTTATTCAACATTGTCTTGGAAGTTCTAGAAAATGCCATATGATAAGTAAAAGCACCAACAGATATAATTTTGCAAACAGACAAAACACTAATTAGTTGCAAATGATATGACTGTCTTTCAAACATTCCAAGAGAGTCATCTGAAAACAATTAAAACTAATAAGAGACTCAGTAGGGTGGCAAGTGATAATTTATTAAAAAATATATCCCATATGCCAGAAATACCAGTTATAAAATATTGTGAAAATAACATTGAATTCTACCTAGCAATAAAGGATATAAAAAACTTAGGAAGAGAGTATAACAATGTATCTTTATAACAAAAACATGTAAAATGTATATGAAAAGAATTACAGTATTTTACATAGAAGTACAAATGAATACTGAATAAATATATAATTATACTGTGTTCCTCTAAGATTATTCATACTGTCAAAATTATAATTTTCCCCAAATGAACCTGTAAGGTTAATACAATTACAATAAACATTCATACAGGATATTTTTATATTGACTAGGTAACTTTACAGATCAGTTCAAAGAATAAATGCATACTAAAAGTCAAGACTCTCTTGATAAGAATAAAGATAGACTTGTCCTATTGATTATAACACAAAACCACACTAATTAAAAATCCAGCCATTGCAGGTTTACATACTATACATGGATCAAGGAATTAGAATAGAAAGCTCAGAAACTCCAAAATATATAATATTTTATGTGTGATAAAAATGGCCTTTCATATTCTGAGGGACGAATGAATTATATAATAAATGATGTTAGGAAAACTGTCTATGATTTAAAGAAAAAAAAAAGATAACTTCTCATCTCACTTCTTACACCAAATTTTAAAATGTTAAAAAATAAAAGGATAGCCTGGCCAGCATGGCTCAGTGGTTGAGTGTCAACCTATAAACCAGGAGATCATGGTTCAATTCCCAGTCAGGGCACATGCCCAGGTTGCAGACTTGATCCCCAGTGTGGGGCGTACAGGAGGCAGCTGATCAATGACTCTCTCTCCACATTGATGCTTCTACCTCTCTCCCTCTCCCTTCCTCTCTGAAATCAATAAAAATATATAAAAAATAAAATAAAAATAAAAGGATAAATAGCATATAAAATAACATTTTTACAGATGACTTATTGACATATGAATGTCACTAATCATCAGAGAAATGAAAATTAAAACTACAATGAAATATCAGTTTACACCTGTCAGAATGTCAATCATCAATAAAGCCAGCCTATTGCAAACAAGAATCACAGTGACTATTTTATAAATACCAATTTGTACTTCTTAATCCTTTTACCTCTTCTATCCATCCCCAACCCCCTCCCCCCTGGCAATTTTCAGTCTGTTCTCTGTATCTATCAGTCTGTTTCCATATTGTTTGTTCATTGATATTGCTTTTTCGACTCCTTATATACGTGAAATCATATGGTTCTTGTCTTTCTCTGACTGACTTATTTCACTTAGAAACAGTTTTGATTGAAAAATGTTCAGTTAAAAGCCTTTCCTCTCTGAAAACAAATTGTCAATTCCTTGGAACCTGAAGCAGCTAACTGGGGGGAGAGGGAGCTGCTGCTGGTTCCTGGAATAACATCAACCAATCAAGAAAGCTTACTGAAGAGTCTCCACTGCTGAGTGAAGGGACGCCCTGACACCAGCCCAAAGATTTCTGAAGGAGTATGTAATTGTCTATTTTTGTAAGAGCTGTAGCCTTATTTTCTGGCTGAAGGACCATCATAAAAACTGTCACTAACAGCTATAACATAGGTAAATGAGCAGTTATTTGCATGTACATTAGATGGGAACTTTCATCTGCATAAATGACAATCTGGAACAGCCCTATTTTAAATTATGTTAATAAAATATAATGCCATGTATGGAAGAGACTGCTATGGTTCAGGTTGAAAAGTCAATTGCCTGCTAAATGCCATATGTTTATTGCAGTTCAAATTTCTGTTTCCTACCTACATGAAGCTGTTCTGAAACAGCTAGAGCAAAGATGAAATTTCCTTTAAACGGAATGTTTTCTAAGTGAAAAGGTTGGAAGATTTAAAAGAAAATGAGTCAGCATCTACATTTTTATAAAACATACCTAATTTGTTTGAAGTCTTTCATAATATATTGAATTTTAAAAAGGGAAAACATGTACTTTGTGTAAAATTTTACAAAAACTACATTAACCTAAAGTCAGCCTTTTGCAAACAACAATCACGGTGACCTTTAGTTCTTACTCCATACGAGTACCTAAAATCCTTCTAAGTTATTTTTTTTACCTTCATGTATTTTCTACTTTAGTTATATAAAATTTTCAAGCTATCACATGTTAATGAGCTAAAGTGGGTTGCATAAATCCTGTTTATAGACATCCATGCTTGAAAAAGCTAAATAATTCTGGATTCCTTCCCTGAAATGCAAGACTTAAGTACTTCAGAAGCATTCATCTTTACTCATAAGCATCAATGGTTTGATTTAGTAAAAGAAGAAATGGACCCAGGATCCTAATAAGGAATTACTCTCTGGTCGCTAGTTCAAAGTTTGTAACCATGTTTTCAGCAGGGCATAAATATGCATACTGTGAGAATGATAGCGTACTTATACTACTTTGTTTCTGTTTATTTGTTTTATTTTTCTTTCAAGCAGGTCCATGTTTTTTTGTTTTTTCTTTATTGACTAAGGTATTACATATGTGTCCTTACTCCCCTCATTGCCCCCTACCCCCCTACTCATGCCCTCACCCCCCTGGTGTCTGTGTCCATTGGTTGGGCTTATATGCCCGCATACAAGTCCTTTGGTTGATCTCCCACCCTGACCCTCAGGAAAGGGTAGAGAATGCTATATTACTCTTTTATCCACCAACCAACCAACATCCAACACAAAACCCTTGGTTTACAGAAGAGCAAACCCTAGCCATTATTAAGACAGTCATTTTTTTAATGATTTTTCATTGTAGAATAAGATGTGTTGGTCTAATGAGGAAAGCAGAGTGAAGTCTATGTTTCTTTACTAAAAATTCTCAGTGGAACTACTCCCTCCAAAATTACTTACCATTTAGAATCACTACAAACAGCTGCCATTAGGATGGGTGGCATAATTTAGCAATCTCATCTTACTTATCTCAGAGGTCTGTAAGTAAAGCCTGTGAGGTCCATAGGAAATAGCAAGTGTTAAAATAACTACCTTGGTTTCTAGAAAATTCCTGAAAAACCTTATAACCGTGGTCTTGAACTCTATATCCAGTAGTTTGCTTTCCTCCATTTCTGTCATTTGTGGCCTGTTTCTTTGTCTCCACATTTTGACTGCTTCCCTGTGTTAACAGAGTGGCTTTCTGTGCTAGGTGTCCTATAGGGCCCAGTGGCTCAGCCTCCCCAATTACCTGACGTGGACACTCTTGGTGCACCCCTTTGTGGGCTGTGTACACAGTCTTGTTGTAGTTAAGCCTTGATTGTTGTTGGTATCACTGGGAGGAATTGACCTAGAAACTGCCAATAAATTTAGTGAGACCGTCGATAAATCTAGTGAGACTCTCGAGGATATGAAAAAGGACCAACTAGAAATTAAGCATACACTGACTGAAATAAAGAATATTATACAGAGATCCAACAGCAGACTAGAGGATCGCAAGAATGAAGTCAAAGAAGTAAAAAACACCCAACCGGAAAAGCAAAAAGAAAAAAGAATCCAAAAATATGAAGATAGTGTAAGGAGCCTCTGGGACAACTTCAAGCATATCAACATCCGAATTATGGGGGTGCCAGAAGAAGAGAGAGAGCAAGATATTGAAAACCTATTTGAAGAAATCATGACAGAAAACTTCCCCTACCTGGTGAAAGAAATAGACTTACAAGTCCAGGAAAAGCAGAGAACCCCAAACAAAAGGAATCCAAAGAGGACCACACCAAGACACATCATAATTAAAATGCCAAGAGCAAAAGACAAAGAGAGAATCTTAAAAGCAGCAAGAGAAAAACAGTTACCTACAAGGGAGTACCTATACAATTGTCAGATGATTTCTCAACAGAAACTATGCAGGCCAGAAGAGAGTGGCAAGAAATATTCCAAGTGATCAATAGCAAGAACTTACAACCAAGATTACTTTACCCAGCAAAGCTATCATTCAGAATTGAAGGTCAGATAAACAGCTTCACAGATAAGAAAAGGCTAAAGGAGTTCATCACCACCAAACCAGTATTATATGAAATGCTGAAAGGTATTCTTTAAGAAGAGGAAGAAGAAAAAGGTAAAGATAAAAATTATGAACAACAAAGGGACAACAAATACACATCTATCAACAAGCGAATCTAAAAATCAAATGAATAAAAAATCTGATGAACACTATAAACTGGTGAATATAATAGAATCAGGGGCATAGAAAGGGAGTGGACTGACAATTCTCAGGGGGAAAGGGGTGTGGGGGTGCGGGAAGAGACTGGAAAAAATCGTACACCTATGGATGAGGACAGTGCGGGGCGGTAAGGGCAGAGGTTTGGGTGGGAACTGGGTGGAGGGGAGCTATGGGGGGGGAAGAGGAACAACTGTAATATTCTGAACAATAAAGATTTAATAAATTTAAAAAAATAACTACCTCAATAAGCCATTGATTTACAGATTTCAAACACACAAAGTCTTCAAGTCATACCACTAACCCACTAAACAAGTGATTCTTAGCCAATGAGGATACTCTCCCCCAATGCCCCCTCCCCCCAAAGAAATCAGAGATCATTTTAAATATTTGTTCTGGTTTCTAGAGCCTTGTCACTTCCATACACACTAATGAAACAGGTATCAATGTTCATGGTAATTACTTAGTAATAGTCTTACTATAGCACTACCGATTCAGGACAGCTTTATTGATATGATTCCGAATCACAACTATAGTCACACAAAGCCTGCTTACTGTCCTAATATATATTCATCTGAGAGATAAACAGAAAGGAGGTTATAAATTTGATAAAAATCTATATATCGGCAACAACCCAGGCATCATTTAATCTATGACTCACCACAGGCTCAAACTACATTATTGTAGCATGGTTGCTTTTCTAGAGTCATAAATACCTTAGAAATAATGAAGACTGTGATATACCTGTGTGTTTTATCTCAGTGGCATTTGCAATTAAGCCAAATTTTAACATTTTAATACATGATTTAATAAAGCACAGAAATTTTACAAATAAATGCACTTTAATTAGATATAAACATTTTTTCTCTGGGTAGTCCTAAACTTGCTATAATTTTGATTTAATGCTTCATGTTCTGGCTTTAGGTGACTTTAAAAAGTGTTTATAAACAGAATACTAGTATAAAGATATAGACTCGCTAAAAATAAATGTTAAGCAAACACAGCTAGAAAGAAAAGAACAGCTTAGATGGAGCATCGTTCCATATTTTTGACCATTATAATGTAGTATAAATAATTTATTTCTAAAATAATATGCAATATTGGATCACAGAAACACCATCTTAAAATAACATGTACAATATTTTTAAAATAGTAGAATGCTACAGGATATGCTTTTAATAGCAGTAGTACTATTAAATGCATAAATTATACCTGAAAAATAAAATGACCCCTAATAAAAATTTCATCTGTATCATTGAATTATAACTGCATGTTTCTTTATCAGTTGGGCATTACAAATCCTAATATACTTATATAGCATAGTATGGCAAAATTGGGCTGCATTACCTGGATATACACATGCACACACACGCACACTTTTTTATTGCACTTGAATTACCTTGGAATAATTCAACTATGTAATTTTCACATCACTCAAACAATTCTACCTCTTAGATAATAGCTTTAGAATATCTGAATTTATCAAGAAAATAAATCATTTTTCTGCTTAGTGAACTCATACCAAGTATTATATTTAATATGCCTGTATGGTGCTCAAACTCTGGGTACACAATTAAAGGTATTTCCCCAAGATACCTCCCTCCCAGAAAGAAATGCACTGCAGGGATAATCCTATGTATATTGAGTGAGGAACTAATCTATAATAATAATCTATAATAATAAAAGGGTAATATGCAAATTAGACTGGATGTCTTCCAGACATCATTCCGGACATCCTACCTGAAGAAGCCGGGCCGGAGGGAAGCCAGCTGGATCCCAGGTGCCTGCGTGCAGCCGGAGGAGGGAGGCAGCCCAGGTCCCCGGTGCCAGAGGGAAGTTGGTACCGGCAGCTGGGGGAAGAAAGGCCCACTCTTGCACGAATTTTCGTGCATCGGGCCTCTATATTTAATAGACAGATGAGAGATCCAAGAGTCATAGTTTCCTCTAAATATCTTCATTTGCTCTCTATGCTGCCCTGTATCAACCATAATACACTTATCATCTGATATTTATTGTATATCTAAAATGTAAACAAATGGAAGTACAGTGGTTCCGTGACAGAGCTCATAACTCAAATTACTCGTATGTCAAATCAAAAGTGAACGAGTGAGACACGTGATGCTGGGCTGATGTTGTAGCGTTCACTGTGACGTTTGCTGCGCCAACTAGTGGTGGGGTATCTCAAGCTGGCTCGTAACCCGAATTTTAGCTCGCAACTCAAAGCAAAAAATCGGCCGAGAGATGCTCGTATCTCGAAAAACTCATTAGTCAGGACACTCATAAGTCAAGGCCCCACTGTAGTGATGCTTGTCAGCACCAGTAATTAAGGGGACTGGATTTTAATGTCCATGTGAAGAGCAAGATGGAACTGAGACAAAGGAATACAGGAATTTGGAAGGACTGCACCTTTAGCAAAAGGATCTACAATGAAAGATCTGCCCACCAATACAGAAGGTTAAGGGGGAAGCTCCCTGGGCTTGGGCTCTGCATCTCATGAAAGTTTAATTTTTCATATCCACACAGGCTACAAACCCTCAAACTGAGAAATTCACAGTAAACATTAGTCCTAGGATGGTGACACCCCCCAAGCTCCTGGCCAAAGCAAAGACAAAACTGCTTTGGAGGAATGCTTCCTTTACCCAGGCATCATGGGGAGAGGAGGGAGGACAAGACAAAGTCCCACTAGACGTTAGTTTACAATCCCAAGTTACAAAACACAATAGGAAATGATTACCATCAGTGGGAGTTAGCAATAACACACAACAGAAAAATTAAAACACAATAACTTGAGATAATAGACTAGCAACCAGAAAGAAAATTGTAAGTACACATATATAAAATAATGAACTCATAAAATAAGACAAAATTCTGACAAAAAGGCACATTTGAAAGAGAACTGATTAGAAAATCTAGAAATAAAATATATTTATTGAAATTAATGAAAGGAGGGGTAAACAACATATTTTAAAGAAAAAAGTAGAAAAAGAAGGTACAAACAATACAGAGATACGAAGAGAAAATATTAGAGGTTAAAGGACGGAGAGTATCATTAGAAGGTCCAACATTTATCCAATAGTAATTCCATAAAAGATTCAAGGGAGAGAGGTGAGTTAATTCACTACCATCCACTCATCCCACCTTCCCTCTGATTATCACCATTGTTGCCTCTCCACTAGACTTATGGGGGGGGCATTATTTTGTAAATTATATAAAGGTCTTACCAGTTTGCTGTACACCTAAAACTAATATAAAATAACCTATCAACTATAATTGAAAAATAAAACATAATTTTAAAAAATATTCTCCTATAGTAAACACTTTGAAGAAGCAGTGCTGTAGTCCTATGAGTTGGTGGGGGAGCAGTGGAGGAGTTCCCCCAAGAGATGCTGGCAGAGTTGTAATTATTTTCATCAGTTCCTCACCCCCCAGCAGTGCTATGGTACTACCATAACAGTTCTAGACAAAGGCCAAGCCTGCCCAATCACTGTTGATTTTTGTCTCTGGGAGATGAAACAAGCAAAAATCCTCCTGAGGCAATGTGGTAGAGAGGCAAGAAGGAACTTAAAAACTCTCCCCCCAAAACATGGTTCCACCATTGCATCTGCTGACCCTAGTTCCAGCCTACAGCAGCCAACCAAGAGCCTTCCATGTCCCCAGGGATGGCCCACAGATTTTACTCTAGTCATTCTAACCCACGCTGGCTTCCTTTTCTGTGGTTTCTATACTGCTGAGCTTGGGGGAAGGAGCTAGCCACCTGTGCCCCTTTGCTAAGTTTGCTATCTTTCCATTCATATTCTTTTATTTTCTGTTTCCTTCAGTGTATTTAAATACAACCACTACCCTGCCAAACATCCTTGTTTATTTCAAAAGTGTGGCTGCAGGTTCTATGTACAAAATCACATCACCTGAGAACAGTAAACGTGTTTCTTACATTGCAATCCTTAGAGTAGCTTCCTTTAGCTGTCTCAAATACATGGCCTAGGACCCCTGTTATCATGTTGAATGCGAGTGGGCAGTCTTATCTGGACAACACATGATGACTAAGCAATCCTTTGATATTTTGCAGTACCCCTTATCAGGTTAGGAAATTCCCTTTCATATCTATTTTGCTATGAGTTTTTATAAGGAATTGTTGAATTGTATTAAATCTGTTTGCTGCATCTACCGAGATGTTTTTCATCCCTTACATATTAAATGTGGTGAGTTACATAACTAAATCTTTCCAATGTTAAAATAACCTTGCATTCCTAAAATAACCCAACTTAGTCATGACATATTATGAATATTGTACATTGTTGGTTTCATTTACTAATAACCTGTTTACAGTTTCCACATCCATACTCATGAGTGAGTTGCCCTATAATTTTTCTTTCTGACACAATCCTTATTAGTATGGGTAGCCAGGTTATACCTCCCACAGAAAATGAGCTGAGGAATTTGGGGAGAATTTGTGAAAGTGTAGATTTATCAGTTCCTGCAGTGTTTAGTAGATCACCTGGGCTTTGTACTTTGCAGAAAGAGTTCCTACATGTAATGATTCACTTTTTTTAAGGGAACATAGTCAATAATATTGTAATAACTATGTATGATGCTGGGTTGGTACTGGAAATATCAGGGGGATCACGTTGTAAAGTATATGGTTCACCTTTTTAAAAATGCTTATAGGACCACTGATGTGTTTTTTTACTCCGTTTTGGTAATATTTTTGCTAGCAATTTGTTCATTTCACCTGTTTTCAAACTTGCTAGCTTTTGTAGTTATGGCTCTGATTTATTGCTTATTTATAAGGGGTGTCCCAAAATTCACGCAAGAAGTAATTTTGATAGAAAACACAGGTTTATAATTAAAAATTGTAAATTTTTTATTGATTCATAAAGTATACAGTACAGGGTTATGTACGGAATAGCATATTGGGTAAATGGATTATCATGTCGTGATAGCGATCACCATTAACTGTTATTGCCTGAGCAGCCGCATTTTTGAAGAAGAATGGTCCGATGATGCCTCCAGCCCAGAATCCGCACCAAACAGTGACACGCTGTGGATGCATTTGTTTCTCAACAATCACTCGTGGATTTTCTGAACCCCAAATGCGACAATTTTGTCGATTAACCAAGCCATCGAGATGAAAATGAGCCTCATCACTGAAGATGATTTTGTTCGAAAAATCAGCATCCACTTGTTGTTGTTCCATAATCCATTCAACGAACTCTATTCACTGTTCGTGGTCAGTAGGCTTCAGTTCTTGAGTCAGTTGAACTTTGGAAGCATGAAGATGCAAATCTTTCATGAGAATACGCTGTAGGGAGCTTCTCGAAATGTCCAATTCTTGACCACGGTGCCGAATGGATGTCCCCGGACTCTCAGCAACACTCTCACGAACTGCTTCGATGCTTTGTGTTGAACGACTTGTTGAAGGAAGGCCAGAGTGTTTAAGATCACTAATTGATCCAGTCTCCCTAAATTTTTTAATTAATCTCTTCACAGTTGATGAAGTTAAATCACTATTCCGACCATATTTTGCATGAAAATTGTGAACTGTAGCTGCCAAACCTTCATTATTTTTAAAATATTGCTCAACAATGAAAACGCGTTGTTCTTTCATGTAGCACTCCATTTTTAATAACCCTGAACTGTCAGCTGTCACGCTATCTTTTTTTATCATTGGCAACACTTTACGGTACAAATGGAGTAAAATTCAAATCTTGCGTGAATTTTGGGACACCCTTTACATTTGTACCCTCTCTCTTTTCATCAGTCTCACCAGAGGTTTGTAAATTTTATTCTTTTACAGAACACAATATATGGCTTTTGGCTACTGTATCTTTATTTCCTATTTAATTTTGCTTTCATATTTATTTTTTCCTTCATTTATGTCACTTTTTCTCATTTACTTACATACTTAATGTTAGAAATGTAACTCTATTGCTTTAGCTGCATGACACAAATGTTGATATCTAGCATTATAACTATCATTTGGCTTTATGTACATTATTTCTCCTCTCATATATGAGTAATCAAGAGGTGTTTCTAAATATGAGACATCAATTCATTGACATTTGTTGATACATTTTGGTAATCTAATATGAGGCCAAATCACATAAATTTTCTAAGAAAGCAATATACATTCTTCAGTTTGGAATATAGTAATTTTTTCTTCATTGATAAACTATTAAAAGAATGCTATTTATAGACATATTGCTTTATATATCTGGAGCTATGCTTTTAACAACACACAAATAAAAAAGCTGTATTTTTCTGCTGCACTCACCCTTCTATTACTATGTACTGAATTTATTCATATCTAATAATACTTTCACCTTAAAACCAGTTTGGACAACCTATATAAATTACTGTATCAGTTGGTTGGTATTTACATAATATATGTTTTCCCACCCCTTTGCTTTCAAGATTCTGTAATTTTTTTAGTTAGATAGTATTCTCATAACATAATTTAGTGGGATGAGGGTTGTTCATTTTCAGACTTTAGCTTTTTTTTTAACATGTTACAAAAGAGGTTTAATTAAAAAGCCCAAAACCCATGTCATTATCAGACTACTCTGATTCTTCTTTCTTTGTTTCCACTCTCCTCTCCTTAGCTGAGGCAGCAGTGTTAGAGAGGGTGGGACCTCCTGCTGGTGCATCCCATACATTGCAGGCATAATCAACATTTCTCAGTTGGTCTAGGAACTCTCTCTCCTTCCCCCTTCAGGCCTAGGGTTGACAATGGCTTCTTGCTGTTACCAACACTGAGTACTTGACCATTCATTGTTGTTTCCCTTAACTCTGCCTACCCTTCTGTAAATAGTCACTTAATTAAACACACACATACAACCTCTTCAGTTACTCCTGGGGGTCCGTCACGTTTACTGCTGTGTTCCTTATCCATATAAAGGGAAAGAGCACCAAACACATTCTTTCTACCCTTAAGTTTTTCAAACCATAGAGATTTTCAGTCATATGTCCTATTTCACTCCCAACCACACACAAAAATTCTTTTAAAAATAACTATGTAAATGTTTAGTATTTTGTTTACCATTCCAAAGGGGGCATCTTGAGTGAAAGTGGAGGTCGAAGGGACCGAAGCTCCAAGAATCTAGTAGTCATGATCTTTTTCGTTATCTTTCCCATTTGAAGGGAAGATTGTAGCTCTAATTGGAGTATGAAAAGAGTATTTTAAAGGTCTTTCTTTTTTCTGTCTTTCATTATTTTTATGCCAAGGAGACCAGATTGTAAATCAAGTCTTGGACCTCCTCCACTTCCTTGTAAAGTATTTTAACAGTAGTTAATCTAATCTCCTCTCTGCTGAAATAATTCATGCATCTGAGGCTGTCAGAATGCTACACAAAGAAAATATTGTTAAAGAATTTCATTTCCATCAGGAGGAAAAATGTGGCATTTTCTAAGTAGGATCTTAGGATCATTGTACTTAATCGCTTATGTTATCATCCGTACAAAACCCACAAGCCTCTAGAAACACAGAACTTTCGATTTACAAATATAGAGGCAACTGGCTCAGTATTTATTTTTCCTAATGAAGAATTTTTCCTCTAAGATTTAGGAAAGATAACCAGACAGTCACTGCTGAAGCATTTTCTAGTGTGTCAGAGAGCCTAATATGAGCTTTTAAGTATTCTTTAACAGTGCATTTATTATTAAAAATATATTTCTTAGATTAAATCAAGTCTTCACAACTAAAACATTCCACCAGTTGGAGCAAATAATGCTCTTAGGAGGCAATAGCGATGTATCCAAGAAATCTTTCTCTCCTTGATGTGTTTTCTCATTTCACTTCTAGGACAGAGCATAGTACCTGGCACATAATAGGCTATCAAAGTTATTGAAGAATTTAAATTAAGAAAAAATTTAAAGACTTCTATAGTACATCAACTTCGCCCCAGGTCTTCAGGACAATCATGCCCAATTCTCTTAATCTTCAAGTGATGGTTTCTAAACACATGATAATTGATTGCACTTATTTGGTCAAATTCAATTTGTACATGACCTTGTGAAAATGTAACAATCAGGATTGAACAAATAGCCGCAAAAATAGGTTGATGAGACAATGGTAAAATGGGTTTATTTCTTTCTTTCCTGTATTTAAAGAATTATATTTCTATTAACAGACTCTAAGTGTGTGTTAGCATGTCTTATAACACCACTATACTGGCTTACATAGAACTTGCACTTAATTAAAACAGCCACGTTTTTAATCTATTCATTCACCAGTTCACTGCCCAGACTGTTGTAGACAATGAATAACACAAGCCAAAGACCTGCCGTTATGTACATGCCTTTTATGAAGATTTGAGATTGTTTTTAAAAAAACTGTATTAAAAGAGGAAACATGATAATAAACAAATAAATAAATATTATAATGATCAGCAATATGATCAGGGGTTTTGAATTAATCTTGGTTACATTTTAAACTTTTGTATTTCAGAATGATTTTAGATTTTTTAAAAAGTTGCAAAGATAGTACAGGAGATGCTATATACCCACACCTAGTTTCCCTTATTAACATCTTACATCTGTATGATACATTAGTCACAACTAATGAATGAAACAATATTGATAGAAAAATAGTAAGGTCCATACTTTATTCAAATTTCTTTAGTTTTTCCCTAATATCCATTTTTATGTCCCAGATACCAACTAAGAGAGCACATCACATTTCATTGTCATGTCTCCTTAGACTCCTCTAGACCATGACAGTTTCTCAGAATTTCCCCGTTGTCGATCATTTTGATAGCTTTGAAGAGTTCTATTCAGGCCTTTTGCAGGATTCCCTCAATTGGGAATCTGACGTTTCACTCATATGATGTTTTACTCATCTGATGTTTTACTCACGATTAAACTTGAGTAATGGGTTTTGGGGAGGAAAATCACAGAGATAAAGTGTGATTCTCATCCTATCCTATCAAGAGTATATGTTTTCAATATGACTTATCAGGGTGATGTTAACCTTGATTACCTGGCTGTCATAGTGTCATGTTTCTTTACTGTAAAATTATTCTTTTCCCTACTTTCCTTACAGTCATCTTTAGAAGGAACTCAGATGTGCCGCCCCACACTTAACGGGCAGGGATTTAAACTCCACCTCCTCGACAGGGGAGTGTCTATGTAAAAATTTGCAATTCTTCTGCATAAAAGATTTGTCTCTTTTCATTTATATATTTAACATGTATTTATATTAGTTTGGACTCCTGGATATTTATTTTATATTTTGCATTATAATCTAATGTTATATTATTTATGTTGTTGCTCAAATTGTTCCAGCTTTAGCCATTGGCAGCTTTGTCAGTTGGCCCCTTTGTCCTTTTGACATGTCCCCATTCCCCCATCATTATTGCCATTGTTTTCATTTGTTTGCTTTTTTTGTCTAAAGTTTTACATATGTCTCCTTTTTCCCCAATTGACCCCCCCAGCCATTCCCACCCAGGCAAGCCCCCATCACCCCAGTGTCCGTGTCCATTGGTTATGCTAATAATATGCATGCATACAAGTCCTTTGGTTGATCTCTAAATGGCCCCCCTCCCCTACCATTTGTCTATGGATCTATTCTTATTCATCTAATTATGTTGATCATTATAGCTCACAAATGAGTGAGATCATGTGATATTTATCTTTCTCTGACTGGCTTATTTAGCTTAGCATAATGCTCTCCAGTTCCAGCCATGCTGTTGCAAATGGTAAAAGTTCCTTCTTTTTTATAGCAGCATAGTATTCCACTGTGTCGATGTACCACAGTTTTCTAACCCACTCATCTGCTAATGGGCACTTAGGCTGTTTCCAAATCTTAGCTATTGTAAATTGTGCTGCTATGAACATAGGGGTGCATATATCCTTTCTGATTGGTGTTTCTGGTTTCTTGGGATACAGTCCTAGAAGTGGGATCACTGGGTCAAATGGGAGTTCCATTTTTAACTTTTTTTGGTAATTTTTTTAAAGCACTTCTATACGTTCTAGCACTAAGATACTCCAGGCTTATACTGTATATTACCTGCCCCAGCACTAGAATCAGCCACTTCTCCAAGGAGCCATGGCTCCTTTTATTAGAAAATGATATTTGAAACCAAGAGTTGGGCATGAGATATGTTCATTACTATCAGGGAGTTATAGCTTCTAGGTCTACTCAACTGATAGAGGAAGGAAATACGTGTGTAACCTGTGTATGTACACATATTTGTAGATATTTCAAATGCATCCATCTATATTAAGCTAAATGTGAGTTCATACAGATGTCTCCAGAACTAATTCATTACCACACAGATCATTCTAGCTTTCACCACTTGTTTGTCAGTTGTAAAAAATCAGTTGACTATATCTCCTATAATATTTTATCTTGTTAATTTGGGCCCAGCATTCCATATTGTCAAAATAGTTTTATATCTTCATTTTGTCAGCCAGTATGTATTTTATCCCAGAATCAACAATAAAATAACTATATTCTCCAACAAACATTTGACAAGCATGTTGAACCATTCAGTATTGTGGACAGAGCCCTGAAATATTTCACTAGAAACTTCCTCCAGGCAGATGTTGATTCAAGAATTAAGGCTTTCCTGCCATTTTCATAATTCTTTAAAATATACAAACAGTGATGATGTACATGCATATGTAGATTCTGACAGTTTCCCAGAGATAATCCATCTGGACAAAGTTGAATTCATTTGAAATCAGGAAATACTCTGAAATTATCATCTCATGTCTGAGGTTTCAGTTTGCCCTCAATGGAGCTTTTGTTACCCTTTCCAATTTGCAAAGTTATGTAGCTCTCTTTGCTTCAAATTATGAGTTATCATTATATCACTCTCCTGAACTCCTTCTTTGTTCTTGTTGCATCAAAGATAACTAAAAATATTTTGTAAACAAATAGATCAATGGAATAGAATCGAGTCTGGAAAGACACCCCTATAAATACAGTCAACTGGTCTCTGACAAAGGAATAGAGGCAATACAGTGGAGCAAAGACAGACACTTCAACAAATGGTTCTGGGCATTCACATGCAAAAAAAAATATTAATCTAGACCACAGACCTAAACCGTCACAAAAATTAACTCAAAATAGATCATAGACCTAAATGTAAAATGCAATACTATAAAATACCTAGAAGATAATACAGAAGAAGTCCTTGCTGACATTTGGTATGGCCATGACTTTTTAGATACAATAGCAAAGGCAGAATACATGAAGAAAATAATAAGTAAGCATGGACTTCATTAAATTAAAAAAAAAAAAACTTCTGCTCTGTGAAACACAATGTTAAGACAAGCCACTGACTAGGAGAAAATATTTGCAAAAGACACATCTGATAAAGGACTATTGTACAAAATACTATACAAAGAACTCTTAAAACATGGCAATAAGAAAACAAACAACCCGATTAAAATATGGGTCAAAGGCCTTAACAGATGCCTCACTGAAGATGCTATACAAATGTGAAGTATATGAAAAGATGCTCCACATCATATGTCATCATGGAAATGCAAATAAAAACAATGAGATATCACTATGCACCTTTAGATGGACAAAATTTGCCCTTGATTGTGCATTTTTCTTATAACTTTGGTAAAATGTCCTTTTAAAATTTGAGCTCATCAGAGCAAAAAAAACACACATGACAATTAAATGAATTGCATGATTCTGAACCAGATCCTTTTGCTATAAAGATATCATCGGAACAATTGATGAAGCTTGAATGGTAGTCACATGTCAGTGCTAATGGTGTTTAGTTCATCATTTTGATTGTTGTACAGCAGATATGTAGAAGAATGTCCTTGCTTTTAAGAAATACACATTAAGATGTTCAGGAAAAATGGAGCTCTATGTTGGCAATTAATTCTCAAAGGGTTTCAGAATGAAGGTTCTTTGTACTGAACTTGAAACTTTTCCAATAGTTTGAGATTGTTTTAAAATAAAAATATAATAATTAGCATAATTTTAAAGTGCACTCATCAGGCAAAGTTTAAGGGCATCCTCATTAGTTTCTTAAAGTGTCCCTTTCCCTTTTCCTCCTGGAAGAAATTATTTACAATAATGAAATTAGAAATGCATTTTTCAGAATCTCCCAACCCCTGCCATCACTATTCCCTTTTCAAGTTTCTGAATGAGTTATATGTGTTTTTTATTTGCTTTTTGAAAACCATCTTTCCTTGCTGATGAATTTTCAAATACCATGTTCAATCCTGTTCCCTCAAATTCCCCATTCCGTACATAGCGGCAACCATCTCTTGGCCCCTAGTTAAAAACAAGTCCAGCATAGCAGGTTTCCCATGACTTCCTACCTACTGGAAAAGAAAATTATCAGGAGACGTAGTAAAATACTTTTCATTTGAATTTTTTGTTAAATTTATTGGGGTGATGTTGGTTAATAATGTATAGGTTTCAAGTGTAGATTTCTATGGTACATGATCTGTATATTGCATGATGTGCCCACAACCTATAGTGAAATCATCTTTTGTCACCATATATTTGGCCCCTTTTACCCTTCACTACCTCCCCAAACCCCCTTTCCTCTGGTAACATCATACTACTGTCTATGTCTCCGAGTTTCAGTTTTATATCCTACATATGAGGAAGTCATATGATTTTTGCCTATTTCTTACTGCCTTATTTCGCTTAGCATGATATTATCAAGGTCCATCCATGTTGTTGCAAATGGCAGTATTTCACCCTTTCTTACAGCTGAGTAGTATTCCATGTACCACGTCTTTATCCAATCATCTATCAAAGGACAGTTTGGTTGTTCCCACGTCTTGGCCACCGTGAATAGTAAGATATTTGTCAGATATTCTGTGCTTTGGATTTCTCCTTTTATCCTCACTCTTTATTGTGTTTTCCTCTATCCTTACTAGGGCTTTACATATAGCTATGTGTCTTCCTAATTTAAATCATCAAAATTCCAACAGATCACGATTTAGGAAGTCTAAATTCAGAGATTTACGTGAATCAGAAAAGGTGTGATTAACTAGCCTGCTTAAGACTTCCAAACTCTTTCAATCGAAGGGCTTAGGATATTTTTGAGCACAGGGTTTTCAGAAACTTCTTGCTTACTCTGAATAAATATTCTCAGTAAGAAAAATAGTTAGAGTTACAGTATGTCTTATTATTTGTTGGCCCCAGTTTATGAAGAAATACCCACTTCTTTTCAAGGATTTGGAAGAAATGAAAGTCATGGCTAGTCTTAGATGGGTCTCGGTCTCTCTCTCTCTCTCTCTCTCCCTCCCCTCCCATTGCAATCACTTAATCTAAGATTTTAATTTCTCATGTGTTTATAAAAAAAATACTGCAACTCCTGTGTAGCTTCTGCTTTGACTTTATTTTATGTCACAGAAAAAGCATTCTGATGTGTATAGTGAAAAGGCAAAACAAGTTCCAAACGCTGAAAGCAAAAATTCACAAAAAGGCTTTGACATCAGGCATTGCACAGTGGTCCAGATTTCATAAAACTTTATGTTGAACATGGGAATTACATGGGCATTATTCTAGAAAGTGAAATTCCATTATTTCAGGCCTATTTGTAATCATTGTTCAACAATAATAATGTGAGGTATTAATCAACTTGGAAAGCCCTGGCCAATGGCCTATAAAGCAATTTCCCCCTCGTTTGACATCATCCAACTTTAAAATGCATTGGTATTTACTTTAGGGCCTTTAAAAAACTACTTGTGGTTTCTTTTATCCTTAAGGTAGTCTATGTTGACTTTTCCCATATACATAATGCACAGAACTAAGCAACCATGTTTATAAGACAATAAAGAGGGACAAATTGATAGTCAATTAAAAAACCACAGTGTATTAAAATGTAAAAGGATCTCAGAGGACAATGAGATACCCTAAGAGCCACCACTGTAGAAAAGAGGCTCTGACTGAATATTGATTAACAAAGGGCTACCCTTTTGATCCAAGCTGGGGAGAGTTGCTTCTCAGGCACTCTGTTATGAGATAGGGAAATCCTATTGTGCCTCTCAACAAATCTCTATTTCCTAGAAGCCTGACTTTCAAAATAGTTCCGATTGTATCTCACGCTACTTTTCAGCAGGTGATTAACCCTTGCCATGTGATCACGTGGTTTTTTAGTATGAGGGAGCATATGCCAGAATTCCAGATCTAAATTTGAATTCTCTTTGTAAAGGTTAAAGTGTTTCATTTACCCTGGGCTTGAATTGGAGAAGAATGTCTCTATGTCTAAAAGAAACTGCTAGTTGACCATACATTTCTTCTTCCTAGACACCCAACTAGGCTACATTTCCCAGCTGTTCTGACAGGTGGATGCCACCATCAAATCATTTTTATCCAATAAAATGTCAGAAGAGACACAGCCACTTCTAAGCTTGACCCATAAAAGCCATCCTACACGTGATCCTTCAGCACTAAGAGTTAAACTGCCTGCTAATGAGCAGCACTGTGAATAAGAAATACACGTTGATTGTGTTAAAGGACTGAGAGTTGGAAGTTTCTCTTCCAGTAGCCATTGTTACCTTAACTAATATATTACAGTTGTCATCATTCTTTGCAGGTGATCAAAGGCAGAGGCATCTCACATTACAGAGTTGTCAGAGTCACAATCTCCCCAAGAATGAAATTGCCCAACATTCATATTGTTAGGCAATTGCCAGAGTAAGATAAAGCTTTTCTTGTGCTGGCATCCAAGGAATGAATGGAATTCTGCACTAGAAAAGGAGACTCAGTGTGGGTCACTCACCCTTCCCCACATCAGACTCATGCTCCCAGAGGAGAATAAATGCTGTACAACTTCCCAAAGTGAATGTGTACAACTAAACTAACACATTTACTGGGAAGTAAATTATTCACACCCACACTCTTTACAATCTTTTCATTACTTCCTTTCGTATGCTATAAAACTCTCATTCACTCATTCCACAAAATATTCAAAATACTCATTAAGCAATTAGGAACTGGAAAGTATTTCATCAGAAGTGACATGCAAACCATTGCCTCCAGCTATTGAATCAATTTACTGAGAAAAGATGAGAGCTAGACAATTTTCAGGAGTGAACCCTAGGGTGTGGGTTCAATGAGGAAAAGGGGGACATCTGTAATACTGGCAACAATAAAGATAAATTTTTAAAAAGTATACTAAATTTATAAAGCAGACCAAATTGTTGATATTCGACTCAATGGCAGACTGTGTCAAGTAATATTTCTGACTTTTAATAAAAAAAATAGTGACCATAAACATGATCCACATACAGTATTTAATACACACAAAATGGGAAGAAAGTTCTTCATTTCTGGTAGAAATGAATATCTGGGCCCAACATAACTTGAATAATAATAAGTATTAGGTAAATGTTGTCATAAGAAATGCCACCATCGCAAATCTGGAAGAGTTCCTGCCCAGACAGGGGCAACAAAATAACTCAAGCTTCAGTCACACAGGAAGCATCAGAAGGAAATATAATCTAATCTGGATTTTGACCTTTGGGTCTAGGTAGAAAAAGCAAAGTGAGGACAGTATTTCAAGACAACGATGTCCCAAATTAATAGAAAAGTCAGAAGAGTAGATCTCTACACAAGGGCACCCTGTTAGAGACAGTGCATATTTGCTCCCTCTCCGTATCCTCTATGCTTGTATCCCACCTCCATGAACACTCCCTGTTTTACTGCAATGATATCATCTATTTGCCCCTCCCACATGAGCTCCTCAATAGCCGGGACCATCTCTTGTTCATATTTATATTTATCCCCAGCATTTAGCTCAGTTCCTAGAAAGAGCAGAAACTCCGTTAAGTGCTATTAGAAAGGACAGACGGATGAATGGATGGATGGATGACAAATATTTGCAGCCTGCCATAGGCATTCCCTCCCCCCTAATTAGACCAGTGGAAGGCACCAACCAAACATAAAATTATCCCTTATAGTGGTCCAACCCTGGCACTGAGATGGCTAAACTTATATGCCTTTAACCTGTACTGAGTATCCCCAGGTTGTCTCTCTGAGATACAGACACAGACATAGACATAGGCATAGGCATAGACATAGACATAGAAATATAGATATGCCTTAGAAGCAAATCAGCATTGCTGACTAAAACATAATTTCTAATTTTTTTTTAAATTTTTTCCAACTACAGTTCACACTCAGTACTATTTTGTATTAGTTTCAGGTGTACAGCATAGTGGTTAGACAATCATATACTTTACAAAGTGTTCCCCCAATATTTCCAGTATCCACCTGGCACTATACATAAATTTTACAATACTAACGGCCCAGTGCATGACATTTGTGTACTGGAGGGAGGGGTTCCCTCAGCCCGGCCTGCGCCCTCTCCCAGTCAGGGACCCCTAGGGGGATGTCTGACAGCTTAGGCCTGCTCCCCTTCCCTGCAGGGAGCAGGCCTAAGCTGACAGTTGGACATCCTTAGTGCTGCTGCGGAGGCGGGAGAGGCTCCCGCCACTGCCGCTGTGCTTGCCAGCCCTAAGCCTAGCTTCTGGCTGAGCAGTGCTACCCCTGTGGGAGTGCACAGACCATCAGGGGGCAGCTCCTACATTGAGCATCTGCCCCCTGGTGGTTAGTGTGCATCATAGCAATCAGTCTTCCCACCATTCAGTCGATTTGCATATTAGCCTTTTATTATATAGGATTATTCACATCCCCATGACTATTCTGTAACTAATGTCATCCATTAGGATTCTCTTATTCTAATCACACTATTATTTTAAATATAACTTCTGAGAACTACTTGCCTAATGTGGGTAAATAATTCATCTTATTATGAACTACTCCATATGTAGACATCTTATTATGAACTACTCCATATGTAGACAATGGGCCCAGTGCAATAAGAGGCGTCTAAAGAAGTTATACTATCTTCACTAATAAAAGAGAAAAATGGTAATTGGCGTACGACGATACCCTTTTCATTGGTTAATCAGGGCCATATGCAAATTAACTGCCAACTATGATTGGCAGTTAACTGCCAACTAAGATTGGCAGTTAACTGCCAACAAGATGGCGGTTAATTTGCATATGTAGGCACAATGCAGGGAGGCGAAAGGGAAAGCAGGAAGAAGCCCCCTGCCACTGACAGTGATCAGAAACCCAGGGGGGAGCTAAGAGCTGGGGGGCAGGGCAAAGGCGGCCCTGGGGCCGCCTTTGCCCTGCCCCCCAGCCATGATCAGAGAATCAGGCGCCTTTTCCACCCTGGCCAGTGATAGCAGGAAGTAGGGGTGGAGCCAGCGATGGGAGCTGGGCACGGTCGAAGCTGGCAGTCCCGGGAGCTAGGGGTCCCTTGCCTGGGCCTAAAGCGGAGCCCACGATCACGGGGCCGCTGCAGCTGCGGGTCCCCGCTGTCCGAGCCGGACGCCTCAGCCAGAGGCCTCAGGCCTGGTCAAGGGGTCGATCCGGTGATTGGTGATCGGAGGGTGATGAGGGTCAACTCCTCTGGCCGAGGCATCAGGCCTGGGCGGTGGACGGAGCCGGGGATTGGGGGGATATGATGGTCCCCTTGCCCAGGCCTGAAGCCTGGGTCAGAGGCGTCAGGCTTGGGCGGGGGGTGGAGCAAGCGATCAGAGGGAGATGGGGGTCCCCTGCCCAGGCATGATTCCTGGGCCAGAGGCCTCAGGCCTGGGCGGGGGCCAGAGCCAGTGATCGGGGGGAGATGGGGGTCCCCTGTCCAAGCTTGACACCTCTAGCGGAGGCATCAGGCCTGGGCAAGGGGCCGATCAGGCAATCGGAGGGTGATGGGGGGCTACGCCTCTGGCTGAGGCATCAGGCCTGGGCTGGGGGCAGAACCAGTGATGGGGGGAAATGAGGCGTCAGGCCTGGGCAAGGGGCCGATCCTGTGATTGGAGGGTGATGGGGGTCAACGCCTGAGGGCTCCCAGTATGTGAGAGGGGGCAGGCTGGGCTGAGGGACACTCCCCCCCACAAACACCCAGTGCACGAATTTCGTGCACCAGGCCCCTAGTCTTACCAATAAGTGTGTTTATCTGAATTTATCAGAATTGTTCCAGCCAAATCCTCTTTGACACATGGTACTCCAGATGTGGTTATGATCACCAGGAATGATACTGGAAAATCCTTTAGGGTTCTAAAGTAGTTATAATGGTACCAAAACCATCAGAAAATGGTAAATTCTGCCATTTGCCACGAATCTAAAAATAGAGTTTAGAGACATTTTAAACAGGGTTGTTAGTCCTAGCTACATTGGGAAGGAAAAAGCTCAACTTT
Organism: Myotis daubentonii; assembly: GCF_963259705.1. Classification (NCBI taxonomy): domain Eukaryota; kingdom Metazoa; phylum Chordata; class Mammalia; order Chiroptera; family Vespertilionidae; genus Myotis; species Myotis daubentonii. The sequence goes on along the minus strand of NC_081861.1, from coordinate 125,711,880 downwards.
GACTATTTAATCAAAGCAATTTTAAGATTTTTTTCCAAATATGAAGCAAAGGAAAATACAGATTTAAGTTTTATTATTATAACATAGAATTTTGCAAGGTGTTCAAAATTTTGAGATTTGTTTTTATATTAGAGTTTCTGAATTGAATAGTTGGCCTCCAGAGAAATATAGAAAAATTTTAAGTACTGCTCTTCTCCATATTAAAAAATATTTAAATACTTTCATGGATATATTAAAAGATATAGCTCTAGGGAAGCAAGGCTATCTGGTAAAAATGCATTTTTATGAACTCAACTGACTTAGAAAAAAGTCTTATGAACATTACATTTTATTTGTATAAATTTGAAGTTACTTCTCATGTTATATATATAAATTACTTTTACTAGTTTTAACTAATGTTTATATAATTTTTGATATTCTTTTATATTTCAATGATTAATAAACACATTTCCATGGATCAACATTTATCTATATGTTTGTCATTTTAATGTTTATGCATCAGTCCTTATATCAATGTATCACAGATTTTCTCATTCCCAAAATAGTTGGTGTTTTTATCCAACTAGAGTATAATTTAGTTCTTTTTGAGATTTTACATCTGATTAGGTTTTCAAAATTATATGTACCAGGGTCAAAGTGTCATGAGTCTTGTAATAGGTTACCAGACTGTGTGTTGCCCACAAGGTATAATCAATGTAAAGTGCAGGTAGTAGCCCTGGCTGGGTAGCTCAGTTGGCCCCAATATGCCAAGGTTTTGTGTTTGATCCCCAGTCAAGACACATACAAGAGGAAACCAATGAATGCATAAATAAGTGGAACAACAAATTGATGTTTCTCACTTTTTCCCTTTCTCCATTTCTCTAAAATCAATAAAATAAAATAAATTATTTTAAAAGTACAGGTAGTGCCCTAACCAGTTTGGCTCAGTGGATAGAGCGTCAGCCTGCAGACTCAAGGGTCCCAGGTTTGATTCCGGTCAAGGGCATGTACCTTGGTTGCAGGCACATCCCCAGTGAGGGGCATGCAGGAGGCAGCTGATGGATGTTTTTCTCTCATCGATGTTTCTAACTCTCTACCCCTCTCCCTTCCTCTCTGTAAAAAATCAATAAAATACATTTTTTAAAGAAAAAGTGCAGGTAGTAATGCTCACTGGATTTAATCAAACCTAAGGCACCATCAGTTGTAAGGTATACCATTGTTTTCTACACCACTTATAAAGTAAAAGAAAAAGAGGCTTCCAGTTCAACAGTGACTCAATGTTATGATGCCATCTATCATATGAAGCATCCTGATCCCAAATATATTAAAATGTTAAAAAATATGCAACTTACCATCATTTAAATGCAGGTTTTTTTCAATGTTCTACTAACACTGGTTATAATAGCATTTTTTTCTTTTTATTTATTTTGTTAAATCTTTATTGTTGAGAGTATTACAAATGCCCCTCCTTTCTGTCCCCCCAGTGCCCCCCTCAATCCAATTCCCACCCTATCCCAGGCCTTCACCACCCTACTGTCCATTTCCATAGATAAGATCTTTGGTTAATCTTTTCCCACTCCCTTCTCCCCCTTCCCTCTGAGATTTGTCAGTCTGATACATGCTTCCATGCCTCTGATTCTGTTTTTTATTCACCAGTTTATTTTGTTCATTAGATTTCTTGTTCATTTATTTTGATTTTTTGGATTCAATTGTTGATAAATATGTATTTATTGGCATTTTATTGTTCATATTTTTTCATCTCTTCTCCTCTTTCTTCTTCTCCTTAAATAATACCCTTCAACATTTCATATAATACGGGTGTGATGGTGATGAACTCCTTTAGCTTTTTCTTGTCTGTGAAGCTCTTATCTGACCCTCAATTCTAAATGAGAGCTTTGCTGGGTAATCTCAGTTGTAGGTCCTTACTATTCATCACTTTGAATACTTTTTGCCACTCAATTCTGGCCTGCAAAGTTTCTGTTGAGAAATCAGCTGACAGTCGTATGGGTACTCCCTTGTAGGTAACTAATTGCTTTTCTCTTGCTGCTTTTAAGATTCTCTCTTTGTCTTTAACCCTTGGTGTTTTAATTATGTGTCTTAGTGTGGGCCTCTTTGGATTACTCTTGTTTGGGATTCTCTATGCTTCCTGGACTTATAAATCTATTTCTTTCATCATGTAGGGGAAGTTTTCTGTCATTATTTCTTCAAATAGGTTTTCAATATCTCCTTCTGGAACCCCCATAATGGGAATATTGGTATGCTGAAGTTGTCCCAGAGGCTCCTTACACTTTCTTATTTGGGATTCTTTTTTCTTTTTGCTCTTCTGATTGAATGTTTTTTGCTTCCTCATATTCCAAATCGTTGATTTGATTCTAAGAATCCTCTACTCCAGCCGTGGGCAAACTACGGCCCCCGGGATGGATCTGGCCCGTTTGAAATGAATAAAACTAAAAAAAAAAAAAAAAAAAAAAAAAGACCGTACCCTTTTATGTAATGATGTTTACTTTGAATTTATATTAGTTCACACAAACGCTCCATCCATGCTTTTGTTCCGGCCCTCTGGTCCAGTTTAAGAACCCATTGTGGCCCTCGAGTCAAAAAGTTTGCCCACCCCTGCTCTACTCGGTTATTTAATCCCTATAAATTGTTCTTTATTTCAGTTAGTTTATACTTAATTTCTGACTGGTCCTTTTTCATGTCTTTGAAATTCTAAGATCCTTGAAAGTCTCATTTAAGATCCTTGAGTAACCTTATAACCATGGTTTTGAACTCTCTATCCAGTAGTTTGCTTGCTTCCATTTCTTTCATTTGTGACATGTTTCTTTGCCTCCACATTTTGGCTTCTTCCCTGTGTTTGTTTCTATGTATTAGGTAGAGCTACTATGTCTCCTGGAATTGGTAGAGTGACCTTGTGTAGTAGGTGTTCTGTAGGGGCCAGTGGCTCAGCCTCCCCAGTCACCTGAGCTGGGTACTCTGAGTACACCCCTGTGTGGTCTGTGTGCACAGTGTTATAGTTGAGCCTTGATTGCTGTTGGTGTCTCTGGGAGGACTTGACCTCCAAGCAAATTGCCTGTGAGGACTGGCTGTGAGGACCAGCTGTGACTACAGTGGGAGAGCTGCTGTGCAGGAGGTGAGGCCCAGCTATGAAGCATGGTAGACTGGTGCTAGCACCAGGTCTTGGGCCTTTCGTTGATAGGTTTGGGGCATGCCGTCACCAGCTCCGCTTGTTTGAGAGATTTTAGCAAAGTCTGAAGGCTGAGCCAGGACAGGCCATTCATATGGAAAAGTTACTGCAAACAGCTTAGGTGGGGCTGCAAATTGGATGGGATGGGACTCAGGGAAACATTAGGGCAGAGCAAACAGATATGGCAGCCCGTCAGCCTTGGACAGGGGAGGTCCCAGCACAGAAACAATGACCCTTGTGAGCACCCCTTTCTTGGAGAAAGCCTCCCCAGAGTTCCTACTCTGATGACAGACAGGCCGGTTCCTCCCCATATGTGCCTGGGTTCCTCAGAGTCTCCTGGCACTGGAGCTCAGAGGAAGCAAGTCTGAGTACATTCATGCACTGGTCCTTTAAAAGGAACAGCTGAGTCTCCAGCAGCCTGTGTGTCTCTCAGTTCCAATCCCCACTGGTTTATACAGCCCATAGTTATGGGGATTTCTCTTCCCAGCTCGTGAATCTTGAGCTGGGGGTCACCTCAGCCTCTGCAGGGACAATCTTCCTCCCAATTAAAAACACGTTGATACTGACCAGCCTGTTGGGCGCCTCCATCCCTCTTACCAGTCTCAACATGCTTTCTTCTTTACTTCTAATTGTAGGACTTCCATCCAGCCAGCTTTCAGGCAGTTCTGAATGATGGTTGTTCTGTATTTTAATTGTAATTTTGATGTGGTTTTGGGAGGTGGTGAGTACAGGCATTTACTATGCTGCCAATTTGGTTCCTCTCTATTTTATCAGCATTTTTCTTTTGATAGTTTAAGTTTAATGTGTGTATTGTATTCCTGAAATGTTTAAATTTGCATTCTAACTACTGCTAAAGCTGAGTTCCCCCCCGCCATGGATGATTTCCTCATATGTACATTAGCTCTTCATATCTATGTATTAGGAGAGGGAAAATTATATATATATATATATATATATATATATATATATATATATATATATATATATATATTAGAGCAGTCAGAATTTAGCAAGTATGTTGGACACATATTGAGCTTCTGTTTCTTTTTTTGTGTTTATTCTATTACTTTTTAAATGGCAAAAGCTATTTAATTTTATATATTTAAGTTTATATGTAATCAAAATCTCCATTTATCAAATAATCAGAAATGCATCTCCTCTCTGAATAGCCTGAAAATGTGATATGGCATTCTCTACCTTTTTATGTTCTTTAATATTAACTCTTTATTCCAACTCAAATTTATTGAAGTCCATAGTTTGAAGTTTGGCTTGAGTTTATATTAATGAGTGCCTATATTGCCTTCCAGTTTTCCCAACCAAGTATATTAAATTTGTGATCCTTCTCCCATAATTCAGTTGCTTCTATCTTTTCACATATATATTTCTTATAAGTTGTAGATATATATAATATGGTTTACATATGAGTTTATTAAGCATGTCACAGTCCCCTACAATATATGTAACTCTTTGTGATTGATAAGGCAGAAATATCCCATCTTGCAAATGAAGCAATAAACAATTTAGAAAGATTAAGTAAAATGCCCAAAGGTACATCAACAATGCATGACAGAGCTATGACAAGAATCACGATTCTTGTCCTGATTCAGAACTTTTCCATTACCCCACCCCAATAAAAATTATGCTTTGAATATTTGTCAGGAAGCTCTAGTCTCCACTATCATTCAACTTGATACCAATCAGTTCTGACATTTATCTCTTAAGTAGACATTTGAAGTTTAAGTACAAGTGTTAACTCTTTTAGGGACCATCCACCATCATCACATTTTATTTTTTAATATTTATTATTATTATTAGCCATGTATTCTTCCAAGTGAAAATAATGACTATTTCTTTCAAAACGTATCAATTAACCTATGAAGGTATTAGATTATATTGTCTATAAAATAGCTTAGAAAAACTGCCATCTCTACTGCAGTTATATCACCTTATTTGTATATCATTTTAATCTCCCACAGATTTTTATTTTGTAATAAATTCCCTGTTTCCAGAATTATGTTACTACCAAAATCATTTTAAAGTTATTGTGAATAAAGTCTTTATTTATTGCATCTTCAGGCTGTCTTTCATTTATACATCAGTGTGAAATAAATATTTGTGAGTTCACTTTATAGCCTACAACTTTCCTGCACCAGTTGACTCTGTCATAATTTCTTTGGTTAATACCCTAGGACATTCTAAACAGACAACTGGCTTCTTTTAAGAAGTGATATGTTAACCATTTTTATAGATGTGCCCTTAATTTTTTCTTTACAAGGAGCAATAGGTAGGTTTTCAAATACTATGTCTAATGAGAGTTGTTTCATGGGGCAATCCCAACTTCTATCTTTTTAAAGTAATTAATTCATTATTTTCTGTTATTCTTTAGTTTTAAATACAACCTGTGGATATTTTATTTTTAGTTTAACATTTTTCTTATATGACTTCTTGGCATCCACTGAGATAATGATATATTTCTTTCTACCTATTAGTGTATCATCTATATATATAAAACCCAAATATGTAAATAGACCGAACGGCAGAACAACTTAACAACCGGTCGCTAGGACATGTGCTGACCACCAGAGGGCATGTGCAGAACATGGCAGGCATCAGCCACAGTGGGATGGTGAAGCAGGTGAGCAGGGGAGTCAGACTAAGGCAGGGCGCCAGTCACTGTCATCGGGGCAAGACTCTGGTGGTTACTGAAAATTCTTTGCTCCCGCATGCCACGGTCCCACCTGGCACTTGCACCCACTGACAGAGCCACCGTTCGCACCCACTGCTGGTGCCCAGTGCTGGCCCCGATGGCTCAGCACCATCTGTGGGTGCAAGCGGCAGCTGCCAGCTCCAATTGCCCCTCAGGGCTTCTCCACCTCCCCCTGCTCCTGAGGGGCAATCGGGGCTGGCAGCTGCCTCTCTCACCTGCTGCCAACAATGGCCCCACTCACAGTGGCTGCTGGCGCCGGCCCCACTCACACCAACAGCTGGTGCCAGAGCCGCTGCTCACACCCGCTGCTCAGTACTGTCAGCGGGTGCGAGCAGCAGCTGCTGGCCCCAATCACTCCTGAGGGCTTCTCCACCTACCCTACTCCTAAGGGGCGATCGGGGCAGTAGCCACCACTTGCACCCACTGATGGCACTGGCCCTGCTCATACCCACTGCTGGCGCCAGCCCCAATTGCTTCATGCTGTCAGTGGGTGCAAGTGGGGCCAGCAAATGTCAGTACGTGGAAGCAGTGGTGGCAAGAGCGGGGCTACCAGCAGACAGAGGACCTGGGGCCACGGCGGGAGGGGCTGGGCAGGGGTGCAAAAGATGAGCCGAGACCCACCCCTGTGCCCACCACAGCCCAAAGTTCCTTTCAAGGTGCACAAATTCATGTACTGGGTCCCTAGTAAACTATAAAGATAAACCACAAAAAATTCACTCAACAAACACTTGTTGAGATCGGCTGTCAGCACTGGTAGAGATGCACTGGTGAGCAAAAGAAATGAACTCCTTGATCTCACCAAGCTTAATTTTCACTAGGATGATAATTATTTAGTCCAGATGGAAAATTATTCTATCATAGTAACATATTCTGTATGCTGGAATAGTATTGAAGAATTCTGGATCCATGGAAGGAAAAGAAGAATTAGCAATGGAACTATTACTTGATTTGTTCCTTCTTGAGGGATATCTGAATCCATTTTATCTTAACCAGACCTCTTTGTAACTATATTGATACAATTTACTAGCTAGAATTACTGGAAGAGTTTGGTTTAGCTAAGAAGTCCTTTTCCTAGGGTATACCTGATCTGCTTGGATTGTTTACTGTAACTAGCTACAGATTATGGAGATATGTGCTGAATGGAGAATATAAGTTAGTTACCGAGGACTTTTGGCTATATGGCTAGCAAGATCTATAAATGAGAGACCCCAAAAGTAAGTAGGTTTCCTGGACTTTTTTTCTATTTTGTATATATCCTCACCCAAGGATATGTTTATTGATTTTTTTTTTAGAGAAAGAGGAAGGGAAGGAGGAAGGAAGGAATGGAGGGAGGGAGGAAGAGAGAGGGAGAGAGAGAGAGAGAGAGAGAGAGAGAGAGAGAGAGAGAGAGAAGAGGGAAACATTGACTGGTTGCCTCCCACACTGGGGATTGAACCCACAACCTAGGTATGTGACCTGACTGGGAATCAAACCCACAACATTTGGTTCACAGGACAATGCTCCAACCAACTGAACCACCAAGCCAAGGCTCCTGAGCTAACTTTTGCCACTCACAATCTTCATTATTCTCACTACAAACATATCCTGATGGAAAAGGGATTAGAAAGGTGCCTCCTGTGGATTTGGGCATCCCAGATATCAATGTGGTATTTGCTGAGGTTTCTTCCACATATACATTGCTAATCATTAGCAAATCAGAATGCTGAGAAAGATTTCTGTCATATATGAATCTTACTGGCAGCTTAGCCCTGTGTGTAATCATAAGTAGAACGTGTCATCCTCGGTTTTCCCCAACCCCTTCTGAGCAGATTATAGTTGCATCTGGTTCCTAACCAAGACTACAGAAGCCAATTCAGTTCAACACATATTAAATGTCTGGATGTGTGTCAGGCATAGGCTTGGCCCTGAAAATACAAAGGCAAATCAATTACATGTCTGGCCTTTATTGAATTACTAGAGGCCTGGTGCACAAAATTCATGCACTGGGGCGGGGGGGAAGTCCCTCAGCCTGGATTGCGAGATTGCACAGGCCAGGCCGAGGAACTCCATGGGTGCATGATTGGGGCCAGGGAGGCGCAACAGGAGGTCTCTACGGCATGTCCAGCCCATCTCACTCAGTCCCTATTGGCCGGACCCCAGCAGCAAGCTAACCTACCAGTTGGAGCATCTGCCCCCTGGTCAGTGGACGTCATAGCAACTGGTCAACTGGTCGACTGTCTGCACCCTCGTGGTCAGTGCACATCATAGCAAGCAGTTGAGCGGCCTTAACATATCATTAGCATATTATGCTTTGAGAGGTTTAATGGCCAACCGGGCACTTGGCATATTAGGCTTTTATTATCTAGGATAATCCACTGAGTCAGGAGACTCAGACCTTTCAAAGATACGAGTCTGATAAGAGGTGTGCCTAGAACAAATGTGTGTGGCCCACACACCAAATTGCAGCCTTCTTCAAAACTCAATCCCACCACCAGCAATGTCTTCACCATTCATACAACAGAGACCCTGGTATGATTTCTGTTTTTGGAATCTCTGCCTTAATGGAACAGGAGCCTTACACAGGACTGAAGATAGTTTTATGGGCCTTGCAGAACCTGTCAGTGCCCAATCTATACCCAGGGCCTACCCTGGAGGTCTCCTACATTGAGTTCCTGTACGAACTGCTTCCTGTGTCCCTGCCCATAGGCATTGTCTGGCTGTTGAAGCCTGCTGGGCCTGCTCCTGGGACAGCACAGAAGTGTTACACAGTTAACATAATATCAACCTCAACTAATTAGGGATGAGAATTGCTGGATAAATACCCAGCTTCCTCAGCCCTCAGTGGAACCATCAATTCTAACACATGTTCCCTCCAGTTTCTCAGAGAACCAGAATCTCAGCCCAATTGACCACAGGTTCCCATTTCATTGGTTTGCCTTCTTTCCCTATCCCACTTCCTCCATCCCTCACCATAGTGCTTGAGATCACCTCCTAAATAAAGTACTTGCACATGCAGACTTGTCCCAGGGACTGTTTTGAAAGAATCCAGACTAAGACAATAGGAATTTTTGTCATTTTCTTAACTGTGACAATCATCTCCCTCCAGGGTTAGATCCTCATCCCAAGCTCCTTAGCCAAGAGCCAGATCTCTGCTAACATTAGAACAAACAGACCAGCTATAACGCCCCTGCTCTCCTCAAAATATTGGCTAATTTGGGTGTTTTGATCAGACTCATGTGCCACAGCTTCTTTAGGCACTATACACTAGAATAATGATTAACAGGTGCCAAGACCATTTCTAAAGCCAGATGAATAATTATATCCTTGATGCCACTCTGAAAGGCTCCCCTGCTACTCACTACAACAAACTGCTGGCCTTCATGACATAACAGCATTTTTAGCATTGCATTGTTTATATCCGTCAATTCTCTGTCTCTTTTATTACATAATAATTTTGTGGATGCAGACTGTTTTGTATTCAGTGCCTGGCACAAAGAGCCTTTCAAAAACAGTTCATGTATAAACGAATAAAAAGCCAATATCCCACTACACATCACCAAAGAGGAAGTCCATCAAGCTTTTCAAACTTAGTATATTAAAAACTGAATTCGTCATCTCCCACCCCCCAACTTTCTGCTCTTTTGTTTTACTTCATACCTCAGTGAAAAATATTATCATTGTTTTTATCTAATCATTCTATGTTGAAACCGGTTCTATAATATGGAATTTATTCCTTAATTATTTGGTAGAACTTACATGTAAACTATATGGATCTGGTGTCTACTTTAGGGGTAGACCTTTCACATTCAATTATTTTCGACGGCATTATTTAGTACTTTTATCATTTTTTGTGATTTTATTAATTTATATTTCTAATTGAGCCAATGATGTATAAATTTTGTCAGGCTTGGTCATAAATTGCCTACTGTTTATGAATCCTTTTGTAGTTTCTTTTTTCATTTCTTTCTGTGTAAATTTTCCCTTTTCTTATTTTTTATTTTTATATTTCAATTAAAGTTTACTTTCAGTATTATTTTGTATTGGTGTCAGGTGTACAGAATAGTGGTTAGACAATCATACTTTACAGAGTCGTCTCCCTGATATTTCCAGTGCCTACCATGCATAGTTATTACAATATTGTTGACTTTATTCCCTGTATTTTATAATCCGTTGACTATTTTGTAACTACCAATTTGTACTTCTTAATCTCTTATTTTTTCTCATTTTTTCTCATGTATTCTAAATTCCCATTTTTTTGTACTTTTATTAACATGCATATTCAGAGAGAAAGAACTTTATTTACTGTTTTGGCTGAAATACTAATTTTTGTTTTATATTTTTAAATGTTTTATTGAGGCATGATTGACATACAAAACTATATATTTAACATATACAACTTGATGAGTTTAGAAATACATATACTCCCGTGAAATTATTACCATGATCTATGTCACAGACCTATTCATCACCTCCAAAAGTTTCTTCCCAGCATCTTATTTGTGTGTGTGTGATAAGAACACAACATAAGGTCTGTTAACTATGCTGGGCCATAAAGTAGATCTCTGGGACTTACTCATTTGGCATAAAGGTAACTTTGTGCCCTTCCACTAATACCTCCCTGATTCCCCTGCTCCCAGCCCTTGGCAAGTATTGTTTCACACTCAGTTTCTATGATCAACAGACCTGAAAATTTATCTAAGTTCTGTTACTCATGGTCTTTGTGACTTTAGAGAAAGAGAGTACTCTCTAAATAAGTACCTAGACTCTCTAGGCCTATTCTCTCTTCTTTTCAAAAAAATATATTTATTTTTGCTGTTAATCCTCACCCGAGGATATTTTTCTATTGGTTTTTCATTCAGAGAGTATGGAAGAGACAGAGAAAGAGAAATATCAATGTGAAACACATTGATTGGCTGCCTCCCACATGCATCCCAACCAGGGCGAGGGATCTGGCCTGCAACTGAGGTGCATGCCCTTGACCGGAATCAAACCCAGGACCCTTCATTCCATGGACCAATACTCCATCCACCAAGCCAAACTAGCTAGGGCCTATTTCCTGTTCTATAAAACAAAGATATTTCCCTGAAGTTTTCCATGATGATAAATTGGCATAAAAATGAGATACATTTATGCAAATCTCTTGAAACATTAATTTTGATATTATATTTTCATTTTATTGCTATTATTGTACTGTATTTCCTTCCTGATTCAATAATTATTTAGAGAGTACTCTATTTCTATGTGGGTACCCTGTTTTACAACTTTAAAATTTTTACTTATCTTAAAATAGGGTAGATTACCTCAGCATCCTTGTGTCCACATATGTGATTATTTTCTATTTAAAAAGTTACATAGAGCCCTAACCAGTTTGGCTCAGCGGATAGAGCATTGGCCTGTGGACTGAAGGGTCCCGGGTTTGATTCCCGTCAAGGGCATGTACCTTGGTTGCAGGCACATCCCCAGTAGGGGGTGTGCAGGAGGCAGCTGATCATTATTTCTCTCTCATCGATGTTTCTAACTATCTCTCTCCCTCTCCCTTCCTCTCTGCAAAAAATCAATAAAATATATTTTAAAAATCTACACTAATAAAAGAGAAACATGGTAATTGGCGTACGACCGCTACCCTTCCCATTGACTAATCAGCGAGATATGCAAATTAACTGACAGCCAAGATGGCGGCCGGCAGCCAGGCAGCTGATGCAAACAGGGAGGCTTGCTTGCTTCAGTGACAGAGGACTCCAACATTCCCCGCCTGACTTGCCGGCCTCTCAGCTGCAACTCTAAGTAACTATGTTGCAAATATAGAAGCTAAAAAAAACCCAGAAACCTGCGTTACTCAGCCGGGCTTCAGCCAGCCGGACCACAACATTGTATCAAACACAGATGGTAAACAAAGGCCAGAAACCTGTTTTCAGCAGCCGAGGCCTCAGAGCTAAAGCTGGCCCAGAATAAAAAAGAAAAAAAGGAGTGGTTGGGAGCTTCCGTCCCAGCCTGAAAACAGCCCTCAGCCCCTCACCCAGACTGGCCATGAACCCCAGTGGGGACCCCCACCCTGAAGGGTGTGTGACCAGCTGCAAACAGCCATCATCCCCTCACCCAGGCTGGCCAGGCACCCCAGTGGGGACCCCCACCCTGATCCAGGACACCCTTCAGGGCAAACCAGCCAGCCCCACCCGTGCACCAGGCCTCTATCCTATATAGTAAAAGGGTAATATGCCTCCCAGCACTGGGATCAGCGGAGCCGCGAGGCCTCCAGGCACCGGGATCAGCGTGACAGGGGGCAGCACCCAAACCCCCTGATCGCCCTGCAGCTCTGTGTGTGACAGGGGGCAGGGCCCCAACCCCCCCGCCCCCCACGGGCCCTGCTCTGTGTGTGACAGGGGGCAGGGCCCCAACCCCCCCGCCCCCCACGGGCCCTGCTCTGTGTGTGACGGGGTAGAGCCATAACCTCCCCATTGGCCCTGCCCTGAGTATGAGAGTGGCGGCGCCCCAATCACCTGATCTGCCCATCTCTGTGGGTGATAGAGGGTGGCGCCCCAACCCCCTGATCTTCCCTGCCCTGAGTGTGACGGGGTGGTGCCCCAACTCCCCTATCAGCCCTACTCTGTGACAGGGGGGAGCTCCTCAACCCCCTGATTGGCCCTGCTCTGTGCATGACAGGGGGCAGCGCCCCAACCCCCTGATGGGCCCTGCTCTGTGCATGACAGGGGGTGGCGCCACAACCTCCCCATCGACCCTGCTTGAGTGTGACAGGGGGCGGTGCCCCAACCCCCCAATCGGCCCTACCCTGAGCGTGACTGAGGGTGGCATCGCAACCTCCCAATCTGCCCTGCTCTGTGCATGACAGGGGAAGGCGCCCCAACTCCCCAGTTGGCCCTGCTCTGAGCCCGACCAGGGGCTGCACCTAGGGATTGGGCCTGCCCTCTGCCACCCGGGAGCAGGCCTAAGCCAGCAGGTCATTATCTCCCGAGGGGTCCCAGACTGCGAGAGGGCACAGGCCGGGCTGAGGGACCCCCCCTTCCCCCGAGTGCACAAGTTTTTGTGCACCGGGCCTCTAGTATAAAAATTAAAAAAAATAAAAAGTTACATAGACTTAAAAATCAAATATTTTTGTCTATACACAAAGACGAGGTTTTCTTTTTTTCCCCATTGCTGAATAATGTGATTTCTAGTTTGAGTCTTTTTCTTAGTTTGTCTTGTTATGATAGTAAACATAGAACCCAATTGTGGACAAGGGTTCCTGACTTTCAGGACTAGAAAAAAGGAATAACAACACAGTGTGGTGGATTTGTGAGCATAGTATCAAGTGACCAGACAGTGGCAGAAAAATACAAAAATCAGAGAGAAAAGTGAAATGTGAGCAGGATTAAACTCTCTGATGACAATCAGAATTCTGTCCATTTGGGGCCAGATTTTTATTTTGTTTGGTTTTTTAGACGTTTATGGTACCATAGTTGTTATACAAGAATTCAATCGTTAGGTTAGGGTTAATTTATCTTTTATTGTAATACTCAATTTGCTTGTAAATTTTATTTTCTCTAATACCGAAATATCAACCTCTAGTCTCATACTCTTTATTCATAGAATAGACCTTAGATGATCCAATTATTTTCTTCATCTGTAAATACCTATTAGTTTTACATGTCTTTTTTATTTGTTATTTTATTATAGCTGCTGGCCTTTCTTGTTCACATTTAATGCTATGATTGATTTTATATCATTATCTATCACTCTGTGACCACTGTAAATATTTTCATTGACTTGCTCTTTGTATTAATCTATTTCTGTAGATGCCTTCAAAATCCTTAGGCTGAGCCAGAAAATAATTTGATCTACTTTTCTAACATCACTGTATCCACTAACATTTGTCTGAAGCTTTACATTTCATAAAATATTTTTATGAAGCATTACTGTGTGCATGTTAATTCAATTATTTCCAATATCCCCTAATAGAAATATCTATTGCTATTCCCAATACATATCCTGTCTTAATTTAGCATCTGAGTAACTGGGAAATATCACAAACGTAGGTGGGTTTCGTCCAATAAATTGAAGGCTGAGTCAGAGGAAAATAGTCCGGACTGACTCCCTGTGCCTGGAACACTGATTCTCTTCTGCCTTTGGACTCACACTGAAATCTCTCTTTCGGGTTTTGAGCTGGCCAACCTGTAGATTAAACTACATCATTGACTCTTCTGGGTCTCCAGCTTGCCAACTGCACATATTGGTACTTGTCAGTCTCCATAATCATGTAATTAAATTCCTTCCTTATAATCAATCAATCAATCAATCTATTATCTATCTATATCTATCCACACACAGATATATTGTTTCACTCTCTTGAAAACCCTAATACAATCACAAACTAAAAATCACCAATTGATTCTTAGACAATCCGAAATTACTTGAGTTATTGATGGGAATGACATCTGCCATGTTGTTTAAATGTCAAAAGAGGCTCAACTGCTATCCATTGTACCAGTATGTTAGCATTAATAGCAGAGCTTCTCCCTAAATCTTAACTGAATAGTTCCTACTGTTTTGTCCTCGGTAGAAAAGAAGGCCCATGCTCCATGGAAGATTGCAGCATATTCTTGAAGACTATTATTAGTGTTGTCTCCTTTATTCTGAAGAATTTCATTTCACCCTCTCCTCATAGGTTGAAACTTCATTTGTTTTCATATTAACCCTATCCATGTTCTCCCAATCCTTGATGTTTAATAAATAACAACTTGTAGAACATTCAACTAAACACACTTTAATCAAAGAATATCTCCCAATGCTGTGGTCAGTTTATTACTTGTTAGAAACCAGATCTCTCCAGATTTCCTTTTATCTAGAGGGTTGTTCCCTGCTCTGTCTCTCTGGGCCTGTTTCCTTCCCTGGTCATCCTTTCCTCCCACTACTTTTCCATTATACCAGCTTTGCTTTAAATTCTGATATCTGTGCCTACATGTGCCAATGTGCATGTTAATTCAATTATTTCCAGTATCCCCTAATAGAAGTATCTCTTGCTATTCCCAATATATGCCCTGTCTTAATTTAGCATCTGAGTAACTGGGAAATATCACAAATGTAGATGGGTTTCCTACTGAATGTACCAATTCAATTATTCTTGCAATAGTTTGTTTAATATGTAAAAAAGCCAATGGAGTCAAACTGGTCAAAACTAGTTGGGGACAGAACTGGCCAATGTATAGATTTACCTACAGATTTTGTCAAAAATTTCTGCTTACTTTTTTTTGCCCTCCCACTTAGCTTTTTTCCAATTGCCCCTTTAAAAAACATCTACTCATCACAAGTCCCAGATGAGGATATCAAACAACTTATCTCCAAACTTATCGTTTAAAAATCTCACTTAATTCTTCTAGGGGATAGCAGTGTATTAATAAGCTCTTAAGTGAATTACATTCTTGAGGAAAATTGGTACCAGTTCATAGTCATCTAGCACACGCAACGTTCCCCTCCGTATCTATGAGCTTTCCCCTTCAGTTAACTGAAATTACCATTTGGCCTCTCTTTCATTTACCAATCCTGTCTTTCTGTCACAGAAAGAAACGAGATTAAAGAATGCTTACCTGTTCTAAAACTGCACTAGTTACTGAGCAATATACTCCATGTTTCAGGATATGTACAATTTTATCATATGGTGGGGCATTCCCTTCTTTTGGCATATAAACAAGCTAATTTATTGATTTGTGGTTTCCTTTTAAGTACTGGTACTCTGTACTGGAATACTTTTCTTCTGTATTTGCACATTTTATGAGTTCTCAGAATTATAGTAAGCCTTGAGCCCACTTAATATAGGAAGAAAAGAAGGTACCGCTCTTTAATTTGACTCCTGGTTTCCTATACTGCTGAGCAGATGGGCTTTAAAGAATTGGGACTGTTGCTGCTGATATATGCAGCCAGTTCCGCACTATAATTCTTAACATTTTTTTCTAAAGCGGGCGGCTATTTCAGCCAATGTTTTCTTAATGGAAGAATTCATAATAAAAATTGTGTGTTCATCATGCATGTTATCTTAAAGCTGCAGTTCCCTTTCAATGGCAAAGGACTTCTGGATTTTCTTTAGTCCTTTTTAATTTTGGGAAAGTAATATATGTATTTGGTGTTGTTTTTTTTAAAAAAAGAGAATATGAAGGATTTATTATGAAAAGCAACAATCCCTTCTACTCCTTGGCACACACATACATCAGTCCCACTCTCCAGAAGCAAACTATAATAGGTTTAACTTATATTATTTCTGGGAATTATCTTCCAAATCTACCAAAAAATGTATTTCACTCTACTCTCCTTCCAATTTTGGGTAGTATTAACTTCTAGTCATCTTGGCAGGGTATACCATTCTAAATTTAAAATGGTTTTGCCTTTTATTCATCTCTCCATTGTCTCTTATCTCCAGATTGCTAGAGAAATTGGATGCAAATCTGATTCTATATTTTTTGCAGGTAAAATCCCACCCCACCTTTAAAGCTTTTGTGATCTTTTTTAATCAGCTGTATCCTGACACTTTATAATGTATCGCATTTGTCTTTTTTATTCCTTTACTCGACATCATTGTATTCCTTCAATATGATAAACATTCCTTTTCTTCAGTTTTAGGAAATGTTCTTCTAATGTGTCTTTGATTGTTTCTTCTCATTTGTTTTTCATTATCTTTCTAGAACTCTTATTAACTGGATGCTCGTCCTCCCAGATGGATCCTTTGTGTTGCTTAACTTCTCCCTTATTTTCTACACTAGAGGCCCAGTGCATGAAATTCATGCACAGGAGGGTCCCTCCGCCTGGCCTGCACCCTCTAGCAATCCAGGACCCCTCTGGGGTTGTCTGACTACAGGATCGGGCCTAAACTGGCAGTTGGACATCCCTCTCACAATCTGGGACCTCTGGCTCCTAACTGCTCACCTGCCTGCCTGCCTGATCGTCCCTAACCACTCTGTCTGCCTGCCTGATCACCCCTAACTACTCACCTGCCTGCCTGATCGCCCGTAACTGCCTCTGCCTCAGCCCCTGCCTTGGTGGCTTCATCTGGAAGGACATTCGAAAGGTCGTTTGGCTGTCTGGTCTAATTAGCATGTTATGCTTTTATTATTATAGGAATTTTCTCTCTATTCTGAGAGTTCTCCTTAGTTTCATGTTCTTAAACTTCCATTTAAAATTACATGTTGGCATATCTGACATTTCTCAGATGGGGGGGTGTTGGGGGAGAAGATGGGAAGAGATTAACTAAAGAACTCATATACATATATACATAACCAATGGAATGGACACATACGATAGTGTGATGAAGGCCTGGGGTGGGACAGGGGCTGGGAGTAGGGAGGTAAAGTGGGGGTAAATTGGGGAACATCTGTAATACTGTTAACAATAAAATATAATAAAATAAAATTACATGTTGGCAATCACAGGTTTATTCTCCAAGAGCTTTTTCTTATTCTTTAATTTTATTTCCTTTTCCATATTTTTTCTGCTCTTATGTTATACTATCTTCCTATCACTCTGAACATATCACTTTGGCTAGAGAGCTCTTTATGTAACTCTGTTTCTAGCACTATCTCTGTTTCTATTAGGGTCAATTGGTCTCATATCTGTTGCTGTTTTTGTACATGCCTAGTGGACTTTGATTATACTTTCATATTTAAAATCAATTGCTAAACTACATGTAAATCTTATCCTGTTGCACTCCTCTTTGGATAAATACCTTTTTGTACATATTTGGGGTTTATTAACTGGATAACTTCATTTTAGAAGGCCCCCAAATTCAAAAATGAGGATACATTCCTCCATAATACATCCACTACAATAGTGCTATTTCTTCCCAGGCAATTTGTTCATTTTCCTTAAATAAAAGTCTTTCAAGTCGCCGAAACCGGTTTGGCTCAGTGGATAGAGCATCGGCCTGCGGACTGAAGGGTCCCAGGTTCGATTCCGGTCAAGGGCATGTACCTGGGTTGCGGGCACATCCCCGGTGGGGGATGTGCAGGAGGCGGCTGGTCGATGTTTCTCTCTCATCGATGTTTCTGACTCTCTATCTCTCTCCCTTCCTCTCTGTAAAAAATCAATAAAATATATTTTTAAAAAAAGTCTTTCAAGTCTTTGTGATTGGTTTATATGTTTTTGTTTGGTTTGTTTTCATTTTTGTCTAAGAATAAAATGCTGGATGACCTACTCTACCCTCTTCCTGCTGAGCATTTTGAGGACGGTGTGTTGGATTCTAGGAAGCGAATTGGCACAATCATTCTCTAGGCAATGTCTCATGTAATCACCTCCTACACACCCCTCTCCCTTTTAAAATTGCCTTTCTAACTTCCACTTCCCAATGTTTCTACTAACTTTGAGCCTGGAAATTTCCAAGGATCATCTAAAAAAAATGATGCAGATCCCCTCTTATTTCCTAGCCTGCTACTTTCCATTTTGTTTTATCTACCAGTCACCATCTTTTTAAAATGACATACATTTATTTTTTCTAGAAATTTGAGATTCTTTTCTGTATTGGAGCTTATTTCTTTATCGTCCTTTTAATGTCCTCTTAAGAAGAAAAGAAAAACACAAGGGCCTTGTCTGCTTTCATAAACCAGAGTCCAGAAAATATCATTTAATTGTTCTTCTAATTCACTGATATAGAATTGATCTACTCTTGTAATTGTCAAAATGTGGTCCCTGGGACATGGACATCAGCATCACCTTAAAACATGTTAAAAATGAAAATTCTTTGGCACTAGGTCTACTGAATCAGAAATTCTTGGGGTGGGACCCAGCAGTCTGTTTTAACAAGACCTCCCGTTGATCTGTTACATGATCATATTTGAGAATCTCTGAACAACACACATGCTCATCCATATCCCTATGGCTAAGGGCACCGATTTACAGCTCCACTGGCCCGGACCACTATGATTCCCAACAGTTGCACCCCTCCTCCATCTTCAGCTAAGGGTCACTGATAGCCATATGAAGACCCAAGTCCTCTCCCAAATCCTAGGTGCAGGTGGGTTCAGCTGTCAGTTGAATTAAGTTTGGAGCTCTTTGATTCACCCTGTCTTGGTCCCCATATTAATATTCAATTTCTGATAACTGGACACCTGCCTGCATCCCTGTTTTGATAATCATCCTAACATCGTAGGCCCTCTAGGAGGCTGTCCTACTAGCTCCCACCCCACTGACTTTGGCTATTTCTGGGGTAAAGCTCAATAAACTGGCTAGAAATCTGTAGTCTGCTTGATTTTATCACTTTCCAGGTTCTCTATCACATGTTCTGCCCACTTGTGAGAGCAGCTTAGATACTTTGTTTTCCTGCAATACTCTATTATATCTTCCCTTGGCACTTGTCCTTGGGTCTGACAACTCAGGCCTGATGGTGATCCAATATGTAACCACAAAGGAGAAATCAACCAGTAACCTTGGTTGAATTTATAATTTACTCTGTACTCTAACCAAAGAAGCTGACTGGTCACTCACAAAATCAATTGGCAGCTGACACAGGCAATTACGTATGTGTGGCATGCCATTTTTATAGTGTCAGTTGTGAGTACATTCAGACTAGATCTAAGGAGGAAAAGTGCATTTTCCAGGTGACCTGCAGAGCACCCTGCTGGGGAGGAGCAAATGAAGAGAATACTGACCATTTGGTCTCGGGAAATAACACCATGGCTTCTCTCATGGGAGTTTCTCTGATTTGCTTTGATGAAGGCCTTCCTTCTCCACCGGTAGTGATTTCAGCAGGGATCCACAGAGTATACAACAAACATTAATGAGCAATTATCTCACTCTAGCAAAACAACTGGAAAGAGCTGGGAGAAGCGAAAAGAAAAGCTACCAAGTAACTTTCAGGCTTCCTGCAACCTACCAAAGCCATGGCCAGAATATTTGCTCCACTCAACTTTCCCCTTCTGCCTTGGATCCCCAAACTGCAGAGGTATCTCCTTGTTCAATTCATATTTTGTTCTTGATTGTATTTATAGAACAAACAAAAAAAGGAATTTCTGAATCTAGGGCATGCAATCTAAAGAATAAAGGGGTCTTTCGTGCCTTAAGAAAAACAATTCAATCATCCATTAAGAGATAAAAATGATAACCAAGCCTCTCATTTCTAGATCAAGTAATAGTATAATAAACATTATAAATTAAAATCCTTCTTTATTCAGATTTTGTATAATTTATTCAGTGAAATCATGGATGGACAATTAAAAGAATGTTTTTGCAAATAAAATGTTCAAATGGAATTCTATTTTTTCAAGAATGCACACAATCAAGCTATTCTAAAACATTCAATTAACATCAGTAACATATTAAGGTGTCAGAAAAAAATATGAGAGGAATAATATACCATTTAGTTTAATATTTGGCATATGACATGGCCTACACAATTCTGTGATGTGGATATATATATCCACTGTTTGCTTAAATAAAACAAAAACAATAATTTCTTGTTTATGCTCAGAAGTGTGCTAGGTACTAGGGCAGTGGTTCTCAACCTTCGGGCCCTTTAAATACAGTTCCTCATGTTGTGACCCAACCATAAAATTATTTTCATTGCTACTTCATAACTGTAATGTTGCTACTGTTATGAATCATAATGTAAATATCTGATATGCAGGATGGTCTTAGGCGACCCCTGTGAAAGGGTCGTTCAACCACCAAAGGGGTCGCGACCCACAGGTTGAGAACCGCTGTACTAGGGAGTTATAAAAATGAAGATATTTTTATCTTGAGTGAGATTGTAACCAGACAACCAAGGGGTCCGGGCTGCCTGTCACTACTTGAGCCAATTAAGCAGAGAAAGGGTTGAATCATATGTGAGCATTTATTCCAATAATGCCGGCAGGATGGGAGAGCAGTAGGTCATCCACAAAAATCTGCCCTGACACACGAGGGAGAAGATAGCTACGTGCAGCTGCGAGCTGCAAGTGTAACATGGAAAGGGGAGGGGAGGGTCTGCAGTCTGGCCTTTAGAAGCTCAAAGTCCGATAACAAGGTGGCTAATGTTCTATGATGTTACAAACAGCTCAGCCTCTTCCTGGGACTGGAGAATAGTCAGCATTCCTGAGAAAACTCCCAGAGTGGGTCAGGGTCCAGGCACAGCAACGAAATCAAAGTGTGTCCTGTCCTTGGTCTATTCTCATAATGGACCCATCAAGGCATCTTATCTTTTTACAGCCTTATTTCGTCCTCCAATTTCCAAGGGTCTATAAGCAAACTTCTCATCTATAGCTAGTAAGGTGAATGATTATTAAACAACTGTGGCTCTATTCTTATCTATGATTTCCCCCTATTAGTATCATCATCTACACTAATAAAAGAGAAAGATGTAAATTGACCATCCCTTCATGATGCCCACCAGCCAATCAGGAATGAGTATGCAAATTAACCAGACAAAGATGGCGGGCCTGTGGGCAATGTGCACGCGTGCAGATGCTGAGCGGCTGAGAGTGGGGCGGGATACTTGCATTGTCGTCATGGTGATGATGCAGGTGTTCCGCCCCACCTGCTCTGGGCCTCTGGGCAGTGTGGGAAGGTGGAAAGGCGTCTCTGGGCCAGAGAGAAGGCGGAAAGGTGGCTCAAAGGATGTGCCGGCAGCCAGGGGAAGGCAGGCCTATTCTTGCACGAATCTTTGTGCATCAGGCCTCTAGTCTCATATATAAGAGATTAGTTTTATATGGAAGGTGTCGTATTGAACTGTATTAGTCCTGGCCTATTATATTTTCCCCTTATGGATTTTGGCTCTGAATTCTTCCAGGGAAAGGGGGCATTGGGTCTCTTTTGTAACTGCTTCCTGCTGATGCAGGGGGGGGGGGGGCAAGGCAGAGTCCTGAAGTCCTCCCTATCCGACAAGTGAAGGATGAAGCCAAATAGGGGAGGGAGGTTTTAAGTGAAGCTGATAGATCACCCATATTTCATTGAATCAATTATAAACCCAAACCATTGAGTCTTATTTTTAGGACACAGTGATGTAAATAGCTTTTACAGTGAGGCCCATACTGTCTGAGTAAATAACTAGTTAAGCAGGGACATAGGCATACATTCTATGAAATAGAAGAACACAAAACATAAGGGTTAATGTTACAGTAAATTATAAACCAGCTGAGAAGATTACCAGATGTAAGGCCTCTGCTGGAATAAAATCACACAGTGACAATCTGAAAAACTGCAGTTAGAACATTTCTGGTGATATCTTCAGGTGCTAAGGCCTGTATGACATACACAGACACAGAGCCTACTGGAATGACCTAAAGCCAATTCTAGGTCAAGAAAAAGTTTCTTAAAACTCAAACCATGGGAAGGTAGTCAAATACATTAGGCCAAAAGATTATAGTAGTAGTAGCAGTAGGAAACAGTAGTAAATAATTTATTCATTTAAAGTGACAACCAAAGATATTAAACACAACATAGGCTAGTAAAACTTCAATTCTTATTATTAAGAAGATGAGCTTTTAAATAATCAAGTTCCTGATTAACATACCATAACTATTTTAATAATGTATAAAACCTTTTTTTCATAGGTAAATACAGGAAAAACTTTTTCCCTTTTGACAAATGGGGAAAGAACCAAACAAACTCTGTATTAGTTTACTTTAGATTCATTTATCTAATTAGATTTATTATTCAGTATACCTGTATTTTCCTAAGATTTCTCTTCACAATCCTTCTATGACTTTCCCAAACCTTCTTACCCATTCAGAAATAACTAGCTTCAGAACAACCCACTTTCTTTTTTTCCTTCAAAATGCATCTCCATACCTCATGCCTTTTATTACCAAAACCATACAATTACTTGTATTCCAATTAGTTAGAATTCTTAACTCTTAGAAACAATTTTTAGGTGACAAGTAATTAGCATTCCTCAGCTTAGTAATACATTCACCTTTTTAAGAGATATATTTCAAATAAAATGTAAGATACAGTCATTGACACATCTCAATCCATTCTCCAGCTTCTCTGCAATAAGAAGCCCAAACTAGGCAAACTCAGATCAATTAATATTTCAGTATCCTATTATTTCAAAATACCTAGATATTTAATAATTTTTATTATTTAACTCAGCAAGACTTCAAAGTTTTAAATTACATAAGTTAACAAAAACTTCAGAAAACTATGATTAGATAAATATAATTATATTATAAAACTTTATCAAAACCCTTAATTTTAGTTATACCTATTCATTATGTCTCAATGATTTTAAAGTCAATTATTACTAAAGGCATTTTCTTAGCAAATTTTGTAACAGGGATAACATGACCTTGACAATGTTTAGGAGGCTGGAGAACAGGCGAGTGGGAGGGGGGTGGTTAAAAGATTTATTTCCCATATTTTTCTTTCTGAGTAGAATCCTTATGATGTAACAACATGAAATATTGCATATAAAAAGAGGTCTTATCGCCTTTTAAAAGAGAAACAAAAACAACCTCTAAAGTAAAATAAATTAATACTCTCAAAAGAAGGGACTGTGGCACTAGCATTAGAATCTCTTCACACCAACCTGTATAGCAAATGCCCTTCACAAGGTCTGAGTGGTACAAAGCCCAACAGCAGAGACAGAGGATTCCCAGTGTTCGTAAAACAATGAAGAGCAAACCAGGTCCCCAAAAGATAAGAAAGCAAGCAAAGAACATCTGTAACCAAAGTCGCATTACAAACAGACAAGAACTCTCACTAGCTAAGTGGATGATAGCTTGAGAGGGAGAACAGGGAGGTTCCCCAAGATAAAGAACTTTCGGCAGCTGCTGGGAAGTTCCTGAAATCCATGCCATGGTTTCAGCCTGCCACAAGCAGCTGGGGCCCCCAGACAAGTGGGATGTGCCCCATTTTTAAACAAATTAAACCAAACAACAAAGAGACACAAAGCAACAATCAATAGAAACACTCTACGTACAATATTTACAGGCACGTAGAACCCACAGACAAGAGCTTCACACCATGTTCCTTGTCTGTCCAGCCACAGAAACCTCAGAACGCCCTGCATTGGTCTTTGTGTTTTTTTTAAACACCACTATAGCAGAGCAATGTCTCTCATCCCAAAGTGGATCAGACAAAGGGCTCAGATACCAGGCAAGGACCGCTGGAGGTCTCTTGCCACCCAACCTGATCAGGTTCACCCAGTAAATGCATGCCTTACAAAGAAGCCTAGACAAGAAGCAGCAAATGCTTCTTGTGCCATACAAACATGCTTGATTCCTCCTCCTGTTATACAAAAATGCTTCATTCAGCTTAGGTGGAAGGATGGGGATTGCTGGAGCTGAGAGTGGACTCCACAGGAAAATTCTTGGCTGTGCTGCCAGAAGAAAAAAAAGTCCCGATATCAGCCCCAGGAACCCCCAGTTCCAGCAACCAGTGGGATCTCCAGTACTTACCTGGGAAGAAATCCTTCTGGGGGTTCCGGTGGAGGTACCAAATAGATCACTGATGAAAAATATATATATGAACACAATGAAGATAAACCAGATGATTAACTAGATCTAAAATAGAAATATTTTATGTATGTCAATCCTCACACCTTTTTATTAAAAGTCAAATCTAGCCTGGCCAGTGTTGCTCAGTGGTTGAGCATCGACCTATAAACCAGGAGGTCACAGTTCAATTCCAGATCAGGGGCACATGCTTGGGTTGTTGGCTCGATCCCTGCTGGGGGGCATGCAGGAGGCAGCCAGCCAATGATTCTCTCTCATCATTGATGTCTCTATCTCTCGCTCCCTCTCCCTTTCTCTCTGAAATAAATATATATTTGTAATAAATAAATAAAGCCAATATTCTCATCACAAGAAAGATTCAGGGAGTTGGAAGATAGTTCTGAGTAGGCTTGGGAAAATTGATTTTATTTCTAACCTTTGGTCTGATATCAGTCCAATAGTTTTCTGTTCTCCTCAGCAAGAAGCATAACCCTCTATCATAGTAAAAGCCTCTGAAACACAATCATCTCCATGGAAAATGCCAACAGGAAGTGACACAGGTCATCAGCCCATCTAGCAATTTCCCTGACCAAGCCTTATTTCGGAAATTGTGCACAAATATAATTTTCACCTATACCTTGTTCTTATGTGTCCTATCCCCAGGAACTTCTCAATATACACAAATAGCTGGAAAAATCTAAGTTCTTAAGGGAAAAATCAATCCTCCAAATCTAACTGAAAAACCCATTTTCGGGGTTAGTTGACCACAGTCTTTAGTTGGGTCACAAAAGGATATGAAATGGTCTAAGAGAAAACAATGTGGACTCTCAGGAAGCTGAGGAAACTCAGCAATGAAGAGTTACAACTTGGAGACTCAAAGAAAGTAATTGGGACAAGTCACCTGGAAACCCTGTCAAAAATGGTATAACTTGTTGTCATGGAAAGAGAGATGGTTTTAAGGATGAAACAATTTTTTTCAAATCCCAGGTCTGACACGTATTACCTGAATGCCTTTGAGCAGACCACTAAAACTCTCTAAAGCTCAGTTTCTTCAGCTATAAAATTGGAATGATAATTTTTGTCCTGATAGCTCCAGGATAGCAGGGTTGTTGAGAGGGAAAATTAGACAATAAATTTGAATGTATTTTGTGAACAACAAAGAACTATGCAAAACTGAGGGATTCATTTTCTGGGAGATGTCAGTCATAGGGCAGGAAAAAAATCCTTGAAGTGTAGTAATAATAAAATGTGACCATGCTGGTAGAGAGAAAGGGAGGAAATTTTTAAGAAGAAAAAGCAAGGTTACTCCATGACATATGGTAAGAGCATACATATCTTCGGTCACAATAAAGTTTACCCATTAATCTTTAGAAGTATAATTTATTTTTAAAAAGTCTATCTGTAGCAGAGATTGTTAGTTGCCTACTGCCTATGCAATCTTCTTCCTCATAACAAACCTTGTTTTATAGATGGTAGCAACAAAGGAAAGAAGAAAGAGTGTGAAGAAAGAAGTGTGAAGAGATGGAGGAAGGAGGAAATGGGGTGTGAGGAAGCCTACAATTCTCAGCCTACTATAAATAGTGGCAGCCAATGAGATAGAACATTTCTAGGGGGGTCTTCTAGGAACTTTTTAAAGGGGACTGATTCAAGTGGAATCAAATATCTTTCCTTCTTCCAGCTGTCTGGAACAGGGCTGTGAAGACCGACGTTATGGCAGCCATCTTTTTCAGATGGAAGCCAAGAACTAAGGTGGCAAGCAGAATGATAGGAAATTCTGGTGAAACCAGCATCCCTGTCCTGGACTGCAACCCATAAGCATCCATTTTCAGTCTTATTTGAATGATAGTATATTATCAAGACTTTCTTATGTAATAAAAGTTTAAAATTCATTAATAAGGTCCTATTTTAGAAAACTAGAGTCAAATAAGATATCACATAATTATATTTAAGATGATTCCACATCAAACTCCCTGTCCCATTATCTTTTTTATTATTTTTAATCTTTAATTTCTTTATTAAGGTATTATATATGCGTCCTCATCCCCCCCATTAACCCCCAACCCCCCTCCCACTCATGCTCTCATCCCCCTGTTGTCTGTCTGTCCCATTATCTTAATTAACATCTATTAAGTGTAGTTTTTTTTTTGTTTTTTGTTTTTTGTTTTTTACTGTTCCAGGCATATGCTGAAGGACTTCATGTTGCCAAGACAGCTGGAGAAGACTATGAAAGCTCATTGAGCCTTGCAGTCAAGTTCTGTGTGTAACTCAGAGAAAACAGCTGAGAAGTCTGAGTCCTGATTTACATAATAAGGACAAACTTGTATTTCAAAGCCACTCTTAGTTCAAGCACCCAGTCTTTATACAGTAATAACAATATCTAGTAGCAGCTAGTTCAATTTCTTCTCTAAATATTTATGCCAGATTTTAATGGGAGCTACTCATCATGCTGGACTAGAATTAGTTTAAATGCATCAGCAAACTAAGCCCTAGTCCTACTCATTTTCAGACATAAAAGCAACATTCTTATTGTGATAAGCTGGCATCTGTGCGAATAGAGTACAAATTATGCCATTTTTCTATGTCCAAAGGGATATCATTACATACATAGGGCTTCTAGTTTATATTATTTAAAAATTGGATAAATCAAGTCACTTGCATAATCCCTCACATTCTGCCTTTGATTGCAGTTATTTGAATGAATGTCACTTTTTTCTCTTCAGACTTACAAGATCTTTAAAGACAGAAAGAGCATCTCAATTATCTTTTTATCCCCAAAGGCATCTAGCACTCTGCTTTGTATATAGATTCAGTAAAAGTTGCTTCAATTGAATTCACTCAATTGTTTAGCATATTTATGTGGTGACTTTTATTCAAGAGACAGACATAGTTTCAGGGTACAGAGAACCTCAGTTCTGCCCCTCATTACCACTGGAAATCTCAGTGAGCTTTCATAGTCATCTAAGCTTTGGTTTTTCATTAATAAAAACTCAACAAAACGTTTTGCTCAGCCCATCTCTTGCTGTCATTGGGTAGATCAAATGAGGTAAATATCTAAACCTTTTGTGAGATATTACTATTCTTTGTTATGTGTCTCTGCAGTGAAGTATAGCCAAGATACTTCTGTTTTCAAGTTATTTGTGACTCTGTTAGTTTTCTCTTTAGCCCTAGTGAATCTTTGCTTTGTTTGTGAAATCATATCCTCCAACAAAATACCACCTTGCAGCACAGTCATTGTGTTGATTCCACCCACACTAAATTGCGGTCACTTGTCTACTGGTGCCCTTTTCGCAGCAGAAAAGAATTCAGGCTTCTTCCTTATAACTACCTCTTCTTTCAGATAAAAAGTAAGCTCAGAGACAAAGTAGAGGCATCCCATACATCTTCTGCAGAGGCCCTTAGCATCAGTAACTCAAGATCATCAGCAAGAAAGTGGGTTCCCTGATTCCCACATATGACTGTTTTGTAAATGAGTGTAGAAGCACTCTGCAAACTGCATACCTAAAGCTACAAGAAATTTCTTCATGGGAATTTAATAAGAATGTCTTTGACATGTGGAGAATTTTGGAACTCTGGCATATCCATATGCAAATGTGAATGCACATTCAAAAACCTAAAAGGCCTTGTATTTGGATTAGAAACCATTTGGCATTATGAACAATATGAAAAACATAGGAACTGTACTTACAAATATTCTAAATCAGTGGTTCTCAACCTTCCTAATGCTGCGACCCTTTAATATAGTTCCTCAGGTTGTGGTGACCCCCAACCATAAAATTATTTTCATTGCTACTTCATAACTGTAATTTTGCTACTGTTATGAATTGTAATGTAAATATCTGATATGCAGGATGTATTTTCATTGTTACAAATTGAACATAATTAAAGCATAGTGATTAATCACAAAAACAATATGTAATTATATATGTGTTTTCCGATGGTCTTAGGCGACCCCTGTGAAAGGGTCATTCGAAGGGGTCGCGACCCACAGGTTCGCGACCCACAGGTTGAGAACCGCTGTTCTAAATTAAAGGCCTTACTTCAGAATTTTGGCTAAAGTATCCCATATAATAAAAGCCCAGTGACCAAATGGCAGAATGACCAGAACAACCAGTCAACCAGTTGCTATAACACGCCCTGACCACCAGGGGCAGATGTTCAATGCAGGAGCTGCCCCCTGGTGGTCAGTGTGCTCCCACAGTGGAAGTGCCGCTAGGCTGACCGGGATGAGCTGTGCTCCCACAGTGGGAGCAGCCACTCAGAGGGCAGGTCCAGAGCCACTCAGCTGACTGGAATGAGCGGCACTCCCATTGCGAGCTGATCCCCACAGGTCACGCCCCCATCAGTGCACAAATCCTGTGCACTGGGCCTCTAGTAGATAATATGATTAAGGAAATCATAGAAATGAATCCCTTCATACCACAACTGTTCTTTTTGAATTATTTGAAATATGCCAAACAGTTCAAGATCAAACTAAGCACATCAATACAATAAATGTGTGGTCTGTGATACGGTGGATACCCACAAAAGAGTAACATACTCTGCGCTCAAGTAAACACAAATCCAGTAATTTCATTAAAATTAGGAAAGGCAGAAAAATATTTAAGACTGTTCTCCCTCTCTCATTTTTCCAAAAACTGAGAGGAAAACCAAAAATTAAAATGGTATATCATCTTAATAATTGTTTTACTTAACGTTTACTGAGCTTGAGTTAATACAAAGGATCAGATTACCAAATCTGACTCATATGAGTCAGAGTTATTATCCAGTAACAATCTTTGCTAATGATCTCAAGGACATAAGCACTCAGAGGCATAGGGGGAGCAGGAAGAGGTTCAGGACATGTAGTACAGGCTTCACAGTGCCTTCTTAACTATATTAGAGATGCACTCTGACTTGTGCTCAAAGATGAGCTCTCCAAGTTGGGTGTGTAGTCACCTCATACAGCAGGGAGTATTTTAGGTTATGCAGCGTCTCCATTTACAGGCAGATGGTTACATAACTTCCATGATATTGTCCAGAGAGCCATGCCCCATAAATCCATGGACCCGAGATGTAATCACTATAAGCAATCCTAAACCAGAGACACCCTTTCTGAAAGCAGTCCATAAACATGACTTCTCCCGCTTGCAAACACCATTGGTCTATCCACAAGATCATTTATTAGCATGTTCCTAAGGAGATTAAGTCAGGTCATTTGCCTTCTTGCTTTCCTGTAAATGCCCCTCGCCCCCCATAACAAGAGAGAAGTGAATTGCAGACCAGTCGGTGAATCCCTTCCTTCCCCGAACACTTATCATGATCTAGGTACAATTCCTAAATTCTTTGCATATGTAACTTCATGCACTCCTCTCAACACAAGTCCTATCACTCCAAATGAAGAAGTTCAGACATGAAAGATTATGCAACTGACTGAAAGCCCCACAGCTGAAATGTGGCAGAACCAGGATTTAAGACCCAATACACTGGCTTCAGATTCTGTTTTTTAACGCAAGATATGATTCACTTCTGTAATTATAAATCTCTTTGTGATCTTTCTTTTGAGACTTATACTACACACTTTGGATTAAGAAGAAGGATTCTGTGAGTTTTTATATAATGATACCGTTGTAAATTAACCTAGTTACGAATAACAGGAAAGAAGCAAAGGGAAGGCCAGACAGTATGAGCATGCCATTTGTGCAGCTTTGCCAGGAAGCTACAGTTTAACATTCCCCAGGCCTATTCCCTGCAGATAGCTGGGGCAAGGGACTGAACAGAATGGGAAATAGAAGCATGCCCAGTAAAGCCTGGGTGACATAGGAAAGGTACTTGTCTGTCAGTCACACCTGGAAACAGGTCATTGGCCAGAATAGACGTGGCCACTGCAAGCACAGGAAGATTTGAGATATTTAATCTCCTAAACAAAGGGGTTAGCTTTCTTGGCTCTGCATCTAGCTCTACTGAATCCCCAGCTGCACATCTTCCAGGACTGGATTAAGGGAAATGGGCCTTTAGAAGCAAAGGGATGTAATTCCATGGAAATAAAGCTTTCTACCGCATCTCATCTCCTGTGGGGCCTCCAGAAATGCTTATTCCAGTGGTACCACAAGAACCCCACTCCCACCAGAGAAAGACCATCCATGCTTTTCTCCAATTATCACAGTTATGTTGGATTAAAGGTGGATGAACATTACTTTACATTCCTCCCATTGAGAGATGGGATCTATTTCCGTATTCCTTGATTCTGGGCAGCCTTTTTACTAGTTTTCACAAATTAAAAAAAAAATGGTAGAAGTGACAGTGTGCTAGCTATTGGCCTAGTCTTTAAGACACCTGGCAGCTTCTGCTTCTGTCTCTTGATGCCCTGAGCCACGATGGAAGAAGTCTGACTACTGTGGTGGAGAGGCCATGTGGAGGTGCACTGAGACTGGAAAGGGAACATAACTAATCTGAGCCCATGTTTCCAGACATCCCTGCCTACAAGGTGCCAGGCATGAGTGAAGTTGTCTTGAAACCTCCATACCAGACTAGTTACCAGGTAACTATCACTGAGTGACCTCAATCAAACAATACATGGAGCTGAAGAACAATCCAGATGACGCCTAACTAAATTTCTGACCCACAAAATCATGAAAAGAGAGACACTGCCTTCCATGCCCCACAACATACCTGGACATGGAAAGGTAATCCCTAGAATAAAGTTCTATACCACCAGGAAACATAATAAAAAAAACAGGTGGCATGCTTTTTTTAAAACCACCTTGTTTAAATTTTGTGTTTTTTAAATAGTGCCAGTGAAAATTGTATTTAATAAATGTTATGCTCTTGTCTTAAAAGTTAGGGGCATTCATAGTCCATGAGTTCAGGAAGGTGACTTCATCGGTTGCTAAATGAGTTTGCAAGAGTCCAGAGCACAAGCAATGAGCGTGGGTGAGAATTTTCAGAGGGTCACATGTTTGTATTTTCAAAGGAAAACTGTGTGGGTGATTTGAATTACACAAAAACACATTTACATTTGTGCAGCTATGCTAATATTAACCACATCTACATATGCTAAATTTCTCAAAATGAAAATGTGTCCATACCTCTCTGGGTAGGAGCTGCGGATGCTGCCTCAGGACTAATGAACCTATTTGCCTCTCTCGTCTCTAAACCCCCATGACCCTCTTCAATTATGGGCAGAAAATTTGAAATAACTCCTGAACTTGCACAGCCTCACAGCACAAATCTCACCCATATTCTACCTCTAAGATTTTTTTCTTTCCTCTGCTTGATCTTATCCTCTCTACGTCTTTCCAATACACAGTAACAATACACCAGACATGCACACATGCACATACACTCCCTCCACACACACACACACAGGCATGCAAAACAATTAACAATGGTAGCAAAAGAGGCAGGATCTTCAGGCCTGCTTTTACTGTTAAAGCCATCAGACACTATCAAAATGTTAAATCACTAAGCATTTACATATATTATTAATTGCCACATCTCTTTACTTAAAACCTTCAGATCTAAGAAGTCATATACATTAAAGAAAAATCTGGCCTACTGAAATATGAAAAGCAAGCACATTAACTATTAAGTTGAACATCAACACAACAAACCACAAATATTTTATAAATGCTAATTATGGATAAATTATCCAGTTATTTATCCATCTGATATTTACTAAGTGTGTATTTTCATGTTGCCCCGTCTAGACAATGTCATTCTATTTGATATACTGCTCACAATAGCCTTGTAAATTAGGCATCATTTTATCCATTTGCCAGATGAGAAAATAGAAGTTCCAAAAGGGTAAATGTACAAAATGAAACAGGTATTCTCAAGTAGTAACCAAGAGCATGGTCTATCTTATGTTTATAGTCTTTTTAATATACCCTACTTTAGCTCAGTCTGCCTAAAGATTTCTCATAACTGCAAAAGATTCAGATTATTCACAGAAAATGGAAAACCAGTTTTTACAAGTTCATATAATTCTTTGACTATAAAGAAGCTCCACTACAGACCAGAACTAGGCCTTCTGATAACTATGGTCTTATCAAACCATATTCATATTAACTATAAAGTTAAATATAGGAAAATATCAATAGGAAAGGCAAAAAGTGATTATATATTAATTTTATGATAAATGTCACAAAATAGATTCTGCAATGAGATGCTATTTTCCAGGAGACTAGGAAGTGTTTCAGTAGCCAAAGCTGTTGAAGTATCATCCATCATCCTTTGATCAGTTTCAAAGATATAAAAGCCCATTTCAGGAGTCACCTACAGCTTTGTGGATGGCTCCTATACATGCCAACAGCTTCCTATGACGAGCAGTTACGTCACAATACAAGGAATTTTTCTGCCTACAGGAGTATGATCACTCTCCAAGGCAGGCTTGAAGAGCCAAGGAGTTAACACTCCAAGTTAACCAATGAGGGACAGGAGTTGATGGATAAACACCCCACCTTCCCACCTTTCAGAGAGGCAATTCCAGTGTGAGTTCCCCACTGGCTTTAAGAGGTTCTGGGTGGGATTGATCCCATCACTCACAGGGGTAACCTGCTCACTAATGTTAGTGGCTTTTCTTACTTCCTGTCTCACTTCACTACACCCTGCAAGACTTCTGGAGCCATCTCTCTAATACATTACTTGTACCCTGTAGCAGAACAAATTTTCCAAAGATTGCTGCATTGATATATCCCATCCCACATACTATTCTTACAGTGACAGGGACGCTTTTCCCTCAAGAAGTAGAGTGTATGTCCCTTCAATTGAATCTGGCAGGGCCTGTGATTATGGCAGAAGAGACACAACTGACTGCTGAGACTTGGTCTTAAGAGGTTGTAGAGCTTTTGCCTAGACTTTTGGAAAGGCTGGCTCTTTATAACCCAGCCACCATGCTGTGAGGAAGAAAAGCAGCAACATTGAAAGGCCATATGTAGGTGCTCCAGTCAATAGCCCCAGCTAAGTTCCCAGCCAGCAGCCAGAATCAATACCAAACATACAGTATGAGTGAGTCTTCAAATGATTCTAGCCTCCCACTAGAAGTCAAGTAGAGCAGAGATGTTACCATGGAGCCATGCCTAATTACAGACTTGTGAGCAAAATGACGGTCATTGTTTTAAGACACTAAGTTTTGGGGTGGTTTGTTATTCAGCAAGAGATAACCAGAACCTATGAAAACTCCTGTCTCAAGGCCTGCTTTGGAAGGGACCCCAAACTAAGACAGTGTCCAAGGTCATTCAACTAGTAAATGGGAGTACGTGAATGAACTCAAACTGCCTACTCAAAGCCCATGCCATGTCCACTGTATTCTACTACCTACTCATTCAGTCAAATAAACACTTGGTCTCTTAATTATAGAGGCCCTGATGTCTCTAAAAGAGGAAGCATGGAGGTATTGTGTTCCTCACAATTCTTATGTAATAGACACTAAATATGAATACAGAACAGTCCTGAATGACTGTACCTCAATATTTTTTCAGTTCTTAACTCCACATTTTAAGTCCTATCGATTATATTGGGTACTTCTGCCAGTTTCAAACCAGGAGAAAACTTAAAGGACATTACTGCAATGAAAGAGAAAAATATAAATAGCTAATTATAGGCTTCAACGTTTTGCTTTTCATCAGAGTATTTTCAGCTGAGCAGTTAAAAACTAGGCACATTTTCAACGAACCACAGATTTAAAAATTAAAAAGCGAATAGTGATTCATCTATATGTCTGTCCAATATAGAGTTTGGAATTAATATTACTAACAAAATGTTATGGACATGGAAACATAGTGTATTTTCTTAAGGATTTTTCACTCAATATATTTATCTTCTTAGGAAGAGTACATTACTAACAATTAATCTGTAAAGATAAAATTCAGAATCTGATCCAAAATATAAATGCAATCCTCACTACTAAAATAAAATTAAAAGGCAACTTCAAAATCATTATGCCCTAAAAATATTACCCACAACATTATATCCCCACAGCACATTCAAATAAAGACCAGCTAAAGGAATTAGCACATGAAAAGAACAAATCTCCAAAATTCTCTATGGCATCAAGAACACAGTATTGTTGCTACTTACCAGAGGTGAACTATAAAAACATCAGTTTCAAAGGTACAAAGTACCAACTATATTAAACTTTAAATCTGTCATTGTGACTTTCTTTGTAAAATATGCTACTGCAGCTATTTTAGTGGATATATCAAACTCAACTAGACTTCTTTAGATAAAATTTATTTACTGAAATAAGATCTCTGTTTTAACTCCATCATTCATCCTTTAGCACTTGTCTACTTCATCCAGGAGATGATAGTGCAAGACAGTCTTCACTTTCCCCATTGACTCATCCATTCAGTATACATAGATTCCGCCTTAAAGTAGCCTGGAGTCCCTCCTCTTTAATTTCCATCCCCTACCCTCAATCCCTTGTGTATAGGTTCCAGTAAGTATTAGTAACACTCTGCTTGTCAATTTATTGGTTTAATCTGGAATTTTCCTGCATGGAGTTGGAGGAGGGACAGGGACATTTTAGAATAAAGTTAATAAAGCCAAAAAGTGAACACTCTTCGCATCGACTAGCCAGACGTGCAACAATGTGAATGAGTTTTATAATCATCATATTGAACAAAATAAGCCAGACACAAAAGAACACCTACCATGTGATTCTATTTTATATCAATTTCAAAAATAAGCAAAATGAAGGATGTTGTTAGAAGCTAGGATGGTGCTAACCTTGAGATGAAAGGAATTAGTGACCAGAAGGAGATGCCTGGAATCCAGGTAATCTTCCATTTCTAGATAGTTACTGGTTACAAAGTGTGTGCCCTTTGAGAAAATGCATATTTACCATTTATATGTAATAAAAAATAAATTTAAATAAATGAATTGAAATCCAGTAGCATTTGTGATATATAGGAACTAACCTTAAAAATGCAGTTGTCTCTTGAACTACATGGTTTGAACTTACATGCTACATGTAAGTGGACCTGCACAGTTCAAATCTGTGTTATTCAAGGATCAACTGTAGTTACAATGAAAAATGACATTGAGATTATATGTTAGCTGGATTCTTTGGCTTGCTGAAGGCTCCTACTTTGAAACCTGCTTTTTTCTTCTCTAAAGATGAAATCTAGCAAGTACTAGGCAGGCTGTAAAGAACTCTAGCATAAACTGAGGCTTCCTCCTTGAGGTAAATTAGATGGATTGATAGAAAATAGTAAAGAGACTGTCTCACCATGTAACAATTCTATTTCATATTCTGTCTAGAGGCCAGCCTAAAGTCATATATTTTTCTCCCTTGGATTCAGTGCCATGTGATCCATACTTTTGTAAAAAAACAACACACAACTTAGATGCCCCTGATACCATGCACCACTTCCTTTAATTGAACCACTCAAATATGAGTGATCAAACAAGCATTCACTACAGCCTCTTGAACCTCGTGACTGGCGCTCCAGCACTCTAGAAATCAGAAGTTCTTTCATGCCAATTGTTACTTAGAGATCACGCTGAACTTCAATCTCAGCTCACTTCCTCCCTGCCCCACAACCTGAAAGTGCTATTTTGACATGCATAGTCTAGGCAATCATGCAGAAAGAGTAAACACATTTTTATACAATATATTGTTAAATCTATAAAGAAAAGCCTGGTTAAATAAGCCAGTGATGTGGAGTGCTATCAGAGAAAAATAAAAATAAAAAGGTGTTTTGTCCATTTGCTCCGTTCACATAAGGTTTGGGAGGTTCTCTACGATCTGTTGTTTTAAATGAAAACAGCTTTTTTTTTCTGATTGTGTAACTACTTTATGCTTGTTGGACAATGTTCAGAAAATACAAGTTTAAAATATAGGCAATACATATGAGAAAGTAAAAATAGCCTACGCTGGTGCTTTCAAAGCTAATTTACAAAGTGGGTAATTGATCCAACTGCCCTTCTGTGCATAGGTCTCAGGGGCCGTTGCTCTTTGACCAGCAGGTTTATGGTCAAATTACCCAAATACTCACCATCCAATCTTTGAGATTCTCTCTGTTCAAGTTTGCAGGGTATGTTAATGATTTTCACCTTCCTTTCCAGGACATTAAAAGGTGGGGCAAAAAATAATGCAGGTCTTCTAATCTAATTTCTTTTCACATTGTGTGTACCATCTTGCAGCTATAATATTAAACATTCTGTAAAATATCAAGATCAGATACCTAAGGTACCTGAGAAAACTTTAATTATATTGAAAGATGGCAAAGGAAGGATTAAATATTTTGTTTTTATCACCAAGTTCTGGCTACTTAGTTGAACATCCTATAATTTGGTATATTCAAATTTCTATTTTATACTACAATTTGGAATATAATGATAGTAATGCTATTTCTTTTTATAAGTTTCTTTTAAAAGTATGGAAATACCTACAACATCTCAAGACAAAAAAGAAAAAATATTACCTATCATATGCCACTAGTTTGAAATTTTAAACAAAGAAAATGAAATTATATTGTAATTATAATTTTGGCTCAATCCAAGAGAGAAAAATTATAATAACCAGAGTGCCAGTGATAGAATGGGCTTTGTTGTAAATTAATGAGTTCTCTGTCATGAAAAAAAAAAAAACTCAAACCAGGCCTTAGAGTCATTTTCTATAGATGTGGTCTAGAAGTTTCTGTTGACTGAAAGAGAGGACTGAATGAAAGCTCTTGCTCTCAAATCCAAGCTTCTACAATGCCCAATGGAAGTTCCTCATCAAGAGCCTAGCTCCTCTAACATAACACACAATACTTTCAATAAAGTGGTGAACGTCACGGTATTCAATAGTATGGGTGGTAAGGATATAGGTTCATTTATTATAGATTTCTATTTAGATTGGTCAGTACCCAAACTTTGCAGTTTTAGTTTGACCATCACACATTTGACTCCAAAGATGTTTAAATGAGTTACTTTCCCAACCATCCCTTCTTCTTCAAAGAGAAGTAATACTCCAGAGAAGTAGAATGCAAGCTCTTTGCTATCTCCTTAAAAGGCAAAATAAGAATTCAGAACTATGCTTTTATAATGTAAAGAGAAAATGCGCAGAAGCATCAGATTTAGACATTGTCTGTTCACATTTGCTCCAAATTTAAGCAAATGGGCACAAAAACTTTGAGTTGTAGAAGCCACTAGATCTATGCTCTTAAAGTATAGTCTCCAGCCTTTTGTGATCATGCATAAAGTATATTCATTAACTCGTTAAACAGACATTTATTGAGCATCTACTATATGTTAGGCATGCTTCTAGACCAGGGGTCAGCAAACTTTTTCTATAAAAGGCCAAATAGTAAATTGGGC
This sequence comes from Myotis daubentonii, assembly GCF_963259705.1. Lineage (NCBI taxonomy): Eukaryota > Metazoa > Chordata > Mammalia > Chiroptera > Vespertilionidae > Myotis > Myotis daubentonii. Next base: position 125,674,364 of record NC_081861.1, on the reverse strand, counting down.
AGCTTGCAAACCATATGGTCCCTGTCATACCTACTCAACTCCCCCATGATAATGTGAAAGCAGCCATAGACAATATGTAAATAAATGAGTGTGGCTGTGTTCCAATAAAACATTATTTACAAAACAGGAAGTGGGAGAATTTGGCCTGTGTTCAAAATTTGCCAACCCTTGGTCTTAACCTTTGAGATATATCAATGGACAAAACAGAAAAAAAATCACTTTCTCATGGCGCTTATAACCTACTAAAATCAGTATAATAATTAGCATGTATTCCAAATAAAGATACTCTATTTCTAAAGTATATGTGTATAATAACATATAAACATATTTTATACATTATAAAATGTATGCAATACTATAAATAATAAATGTGACATTTTATAAATTTTATTTTAATTCTTAATACTTTTATTATTTATTCACTTTTCATCAAAATTATCATTTCCATTATATTTTAGTGAATTTTTTAAAAATCTTGATTTAATATTTTTAATCCAATTTTAAGTCAATTGCTTCAGATATTTGTTTTTAATGGCTATCATAGTGGGAAATTGATCTCACAATGATATCTAGCTCCAAGTGGAAGAATTGTACTATTGGCTGTGCTTATTAAAATATGATCACCATTTCAAAATTTCATCTCCCAATTATGCAAAGAATTTCATTAAATTTTTGGCTTATATATTTATATCCTCCTCAGTGTAAATGAGTCATTACTGCCAACTAATTTGGATTGTAAATACAGGCAGGTAAATAAACATTTGTTGACTGACTGAATAAATTAATAAAAATTCATTTTAAGCTTGCAAAAAATTTTTAAAGATGTTTCCAAGTTGATACAAAGTATGCCGATGAGAATTTTTTATATATGACATAATTACATGGTTTTAAGTAATAATGTATGTAGCATTACTAAAATTTAAGGCACATCAACATAAGACCTAACAGTACACTGGGCGAAGGAAAGAATGAGGAGATCACTGCCAAGTTCTTCATGCAGTAGAATCTCATACTTCCCCAAAGGAAACTCACGTAAGTGATGTAACATGTGACCATTCAGCAGTCAGAACAGGTGAGGGCTTCCAGATTGCTCCTTTTGGTTAATATCAGTAAAGCTTTCTTCTTTCTTTTTTTATTTTTAAAAAGTATAGGGTTGAATAGACTCAATGGATCACCTGGTACACCCTTTGGGGTGCTCTTTGGAGACAACTCCTCTTCAGAGCAATTTATTTTGCCTGTAGTTGGCATTTGGAAAGGCCCTTTCAAAACTATTGACCATTTATGTAGGATTTCAACCTACATTGTTAGATGTAACTGACAGATTCCATCAATCTAGTTCAACTTTTCTGTGTGCATATTCTTGAGAGTAACAATTTCCCACCTCAGCACACTTGGTGTAATTATGCAGAAAAAAACCTCAAATTATGTGAATCTTTCATTCCTATCTAACTCAATCACAACCATTTGGTTTCCAACTTCTACTAGTATGTCTGCTCCAATCCAGAAGTTAAGAATCAGCAAACTATCTGAATTGTTTGGCAGAATCTTCAACAACTTCAGATGAACTTTAGCCAAGTTTTCTCTGTCCCTAATGAGAGGTTATTAATCAATAGTATGTTTGTAGTGATGAAAGGGCTGTTTAGAATTTTAATAAATGTCACCTAGAAAATTAACAAAAAGTAATTAGGAAGATTTATTACCTGATTCCCATCACCTTCATGGTCAAGCCAAAGGAAACTGTGATAAAGAATGAGGATTACTAAAACCTGAACATTTTATAAATATGTCCTTAAAACCCTTCTTGAATAGCCAGAAAGTTTGGCACTGTCTCTTCCCTGATCAGGTAACACTCTATAGCATTTTTCACAATGATAAGTGTTTCATTGTTTGTCTCTGCAACTCCTTGCTTCACTCTGGAAACAACTGTAGAGCAGGGAAATTTGTCATTTTTTTCTTATTTGTGTCCTCTAACACATAGTAGTATTCAATTAGCATTTGCTGAAATTAAATTAAAATGTCATGAAAGTCCCAAAGGCTAATTTACATTTCCATCATCCAAAATTGAAGAAAATGTTAGAACAGAAAAATTTACTTTGTGTTCCTGAAAAATAAGTGGGAAATATTTCCTTCTGCATGTAACAGGGTTTTTGTTTTTGTTTTTTGTTTTTTTACTTTTTAAAAATATTTTTAATTGATTTTAGAGAGGCAGGAAGAGAGAGATAGAAACATCAATGGTGAGAGAGCATCATCCATCAGCTGCCTCCTGCACGTCTCCCACTGGAGATTAAGCCCGCAACATGGACATGTGTTCTGACTGGGAATCGAACTGTGACTTCCTGGTTCATAGGTTGCCACTCAACTACTGAGCCACACAGGCCAGGCTGCATGTAACAGTTTTGAATTAGGAAAACTCTTGTTTAAATATTATTAAGCCAAGCAGTACTGAACATTCTTCTTGAAATATATTTCAAATACACAAAGTTTTAAAATGTGAAATTAACTTGGCCCACCTTCTTTTAAAGGGAATATTAAAAGTGTCATTATTTGCTGATGATATCATTGGCCTCATAGAAATATCTAATCTAATCACAGACAAACTCAAAACTACAAAGACTTCAGCAAGGCAACTGGATATAGTATCAATAGAATTTTTATATCAACAACCAACTACTAAATATAATCAAACATATTACACCATTAACAAGAGCATCAGACTCTATACAACTTCTAAGAATTAACTTCACCAAAAATGCTCAGGACAGTATAGAGAAAATTTTCTAAATTCAGTGAAAGAACACAAAAGAAAATCTTAGTAAATGAAGAGCATTCTATGCTCTTGAAGGAATGATTTAATTGTTCCCAAATTACCTATATTCAAACCAACTCCAATAATAATTCTAATTGGATTTATTTTAATAAACTTGATAAATCTCTCCTCAAATGAGCATAGGAGCCTAAAATTCTGTAAATACCCAAGTCAACTTTGAAAAAGATAACCAAAGAGCAAGGAATTGCTATACTAGATATTAAGGCAAACTAAAAGTCACAATAAGACAAAATTATCTTGGTGCTAGAATGAACAAATAGAGCAGTGGAGCAGAAGAGAGAGTCATAACAGACCCATGTCCCTAAAATATGACAATAAAGATGGCATCATACATAAATCAAAGAATAAGGGATGAACCAGTCACCACACAGTGTTGGCAACCCTCTTTGAAGAAAATTAAACTGAATTCCTATATAACACCTTATAAAAGTTTTCGTCTGAGAGGACCAAAGACCTAAATATGAAAAGTAAATTATAAAGTAATAAAAGATAACATAGAAAGCTAGCCTACGGATGGGCAAGGATTTAAACAAAATTCAAAGAGCACAATGTATAAGGTAAAATACTTGTGAATATCTTCATATCAAAATGAAGGATTCTGTTCATTGATAAAGTTAGCAGATACATGAAAGAACAGGAGAAGTAATATGTAATGTCTAAAATTGACAGGGCCCAATATCTGTAATATAAAAGGAACACCTACCAAACAAGGACCCAAAAGAAAAATGGGCAAAGGAAATGAATAGGCAATTAACTCAAGAAGTAAGCAATTAAGTTAAGCATATTAAGAGATGCTCCAGCTCACTAGTAATTACAGAAATTTACACTTTATTTATATCAGATTAGCAAAAATTAGAAAACTTGTATGCCTGTTAATATTGCTGTAACAGGCAATAGTTTTGTGAATTTCCACAAAACTTAATTGCTTAAAACAGCAACAATCATTTTTATTGCTCATGGTCTCCGTGAAACAGGGATTAAGGAAGGGCTTGGCAGGGAGGTTCTGGTTCAGGGTCAGAAAGATAAATGTCACATGATCTCACTCATTTATGGAATATAATGAATATAAGTACCGCGCGCTAACCGATTGCGCCACTGGAGCTCCTGAATATAATGAATATAAACTGATGAACAAAAACAGATCCAGAGATAGAGAAGCATCAATCAGACCATCAAACCTCAGAAGGAAGGCAGTGGAGGGTGGGGGTAAGGGGGAGAGATCAACCAAAGGACTTGTATGCATGCATATAAGCCTAACCAATGGACACAGACACCAGGGGGTGGGCATGAGTGGGGGGGGCAGTGGGGGGGATAAGGACACATATGTAATACATTAATCAATAAAGAAATTTAAAAAAGAAAGAAAATGTGTGGAGCTGGAGAAAATAGGGAATGACCAGACATCTCTCTCCCTTCATGTCGCCTTTTCCTCATGGTCTATCACAAGGGCTAGTTTGAGATCCTCACAGCCTGGAAACCCGGATCTCCAACATGGTAGCTCAGGAGCAAGTGTTTCCAGCAAGCAAAGGTGGAAGCTAAGTCCCCTTGTATAACGTAGCCTCCAAAGTTACACATAATGTTACTTCTGCCATGTTCTTTCGGCCAAAACACTCACAAAAGCCTGCCCACTTTGAAGGGGAGGAGAATTGGACTTTACTTCTTGATGATGAGTGGCAAGTGTCTAGAGAAGTATGCAAGATGAAAAATATTGTCGCAGCCATCATTGGAAAATGCTATATGACAGCTGGGTAATTCCATTGTTGGGTACATGTGGTAATATAGAGTATAGACAGCAAAGGTATTCCAGAAAGCAATATCACAACACTGAAACAAATTAAGCATATCTATATTATTTGACTCAGAATTCTCACTCCTCACTATATATAAATCCCTGAGAAATTTTCTGACTGTAAGATGCCATGTACAAGGATATTTATCATAACACTGTTGAAGTAGCAAAGAGTTGGAGATAATCTACGTTTCATTATCATGGGAATGAGTATGTAATGAAATGTAATGAATGCTTACAATGGATTACTACACCTCAGTTTGAAGCAATACAGTAGATCTACACACAGTAACATGAATCCTATATAATAAAAGCCTAATATAAACTAAACAGAGGATCGACCGGTGGAATAACCAGTCACTATAATGCACACTGACCACTAGGAGCAGACACTCAACGCAGAAGCGGCCCCAGGCCAGCCAAGGTAGGTGGCAGCAGGAGCTCCCAGATCACCCCACCGGTCACCCCACAGATGGGTCCTTATCACCAGCCAGGCCTAGGGACCATAACCAGGCACGAATTTCATGCACAGGGCCTCTAGTAGAATATAAAAATTATGGTGCTGAAAATTAAGCAAAATGAGATACATAGCAAAATATTATCAACATTTTTATTAAAATTAATGCACACCAAACAATATACTTTTTTCAAGAGCACATAGAAGTGAGCGGTAGACCTCAAACAATTAAACATTAGCCTATGTGCAGAGGAAAAGACTGAGAGTATGGACTGGAGGAAGAAAGAAGGAAAGTAAAGAGGTCAAGTGAACAAGACAGGGACATGTGCCTTAACCTGAGGAGTATAATTAACTCTCCCCGTTCAATCTGATTTAATAACAATCTCCAATGGCATAGCAAGACTGGGTGTACTGAATAAGGGTTTTAGTCAAAAACCTTCTAGGAATTGAGAGTGACACTGGCCTAGTTATAGATGGTTTTGTAACTCACCTTATTAATCATTCAAAATATGTTTTGAAATATAGCCCATGACCAGGGATCAATGAGAAATATATTTTCAGGCGGAATAGACTTCTCAGAAGTCTTTAGTTAACGCATCACATAGATGTCACTTTAATTAAGACCAGAACATGAGTATTTATAAAAATAGACTGTAACAACATGAAGGTTCCTAATAATACGGTGCTTAAGAAAAAAATGAACAAGATTTTAAGGTAAATTTAAACTAAATTAAAATAGACATATGCAAAACAGCAATACACATATTGCAATAAAAATAAACATTTAAATGGCTGCCTATAGGGTAATGAGGGAGGTATACATGCGGGGGGAAATAATTCGTTAACTACTTAAGTTGTCACATCTACATTTAGATTTTCAATTAGGCAAATAAATATTTTACCAAAATAATTACATTTCTAAGAGGAAAGTTACTAGTAAATATTTTAAACATTCCATTATTCCTATATTTTTTAAATATTATAATCTCTATGAAGTCCAGGGATTGAATCTGGTTTAATACAGTAATAAAACAACCACAGATCTGAAAGCAGAATGCTGGTAAATAGTCAAAGCCTTTATTTTACTTCCTTGCTCTGACTTAGACATCTGAGTTCAGTCTTCGTTGCCTAGTGTGTACCTCTCTTTGCTGGGCATTCTCATTTAATAATGTAGTCACAGCTGTAGAATGTGAGATACTGTCACAAGAGACAGAGAGAGCTGAAGCTGAACTAAAATGCTATGAGAATATTAGCTCTTTGGGGTAAAAGAAATATTAAAATGTCAACCATGGCCCAAGGTTTCCCTTCTCAGATTTAACAAAAGGCTAACTAACTTTCAACCCCTGAGGCATCCTAATGAGACTGGAAAATAAAAACTTCCCTGAATCCCTTATTCTCTCCCATTCAGAACCTGAGAAAACTTGAATAATCTGCATTCAACCTCTTTCTCAAGGTCACTGACAGTAACATTTGCTGATTTTTACTTTCTAGAACTCTGAAGGGGAGGAGGAGAAAACACACGCAGATCTGAGTTAGCCGTAGTAATAAAATTCTTTTTAAAATGCCACTGCAGCCTGATGCTTCTAAGAGCTGATATTTGAACATCTGTGAAGTCCCCAATTGAACACAAGCAGAAAGCAAGCCAGGAGATCTGACTTCTATTCCCAATGAAAACTTCACATTTTGTGAGTGACCTTCTATTTTGGGTTGCCTCCTTTTAGCATATACTTACATTTAATAGTTTCCCGAAAATAACAAAATAATTTGAGTTGGTATAAAGCATAAAGGAGAGATACATTTTTGAAATCTTCCCAAATAACAACTGCAGTTTCCCCAAATCTTTTAGTCCAGTATGGATAACCTTCCCTTCCCCCTTTAATCTTTACTAAAAGTTTTCAAAATGTAATGTAGACATTAGGGTCTCCTCAAGAAAAGATGCATCAAGAGGGAGTTAAAGTGAAATTCCACATCATGCTCTCCTGGTTAGTAGTTGTAATTAAAAGAGAAATTCCAATGATAATAATATGAACTGGCAAATATGTATTAACTTTGGTAAATACTTAACTATGTGCCAGTTACTCTTTTATGTACTTAACTGCATACACTCATTTAACCCTTACAGCAACCCTATGGTGCCAATGGTATACCCTCTTTATAGAACCTTAGGAACTGCAAGATGAAGAATATGCTCAAGGTCAAAGAGCTAGGAAGTAGTAGAACAGGGATTCAAACCTAGGTAGTCTGGTTCCAGAATCTGTATTTTTTTATCACAATTAAATACTATCCCACTGAAATGACATTTCCAGAAGAGAGACAGAAGCAATTGGCTAAAGTAAATTACTTTTTATGGTAAGGTTTGATTGGTTAATAACATTCTCAATTTTTCTTTGTCATCCATAACCACTATCTGAGTCATATATCACTCTTCCAAGAAAGTTACTTAAAATTCCCAGGCTTTAGCTTTCTTATCTATTAAGGTATCACAGATCTGCAATCCCTAATCCACAATTCTGAAATCAGAAGTGGTCTAGAAACCAAAAGTAGTTTTTCATTTGACCAATCATTTGGCCTGACCTGAACTCATTTGACAGTCTCCTCACATTTCCACCCTTGTCCTCCTGTTCAATCTTATTTTGTGAGGCTTTCTATGGAGTCTCCTGCTCTTTCCAGGATGAGTCCAGCACTCCTCTCCTCTGTGTTCCAAGAGGACTTCAGATTAGACTTTGGCTATGTGGGTGTGTGTTTCAGTCTACAGTCATCTCCATCTACCTGCTCTCCACCTATCCTCATCTTGTTAGTTAGAAATCATCTTCAATGCTCTCCTCGGAGAGAACAAAAATAAATGATTTTCAAATTCAAAGTAAAAATAAAATTGTTAAGCTATCTTACAGCAAAACATGGTCTCAGGGAAGCCTAATAAAGTATCTCTGGATGCAAAGGTATGGAGGGAAAACATCACTTCTGTCTCTGAAACTAATACTAGTTAATTTCCACATTTAATAAGGTATGAAGTCAGGGCATGAAATTTTGCAGGCATAGTTCTACAGCTTATACTAGCTTGTTGGGCACTGATTGAAAGAATGACTATAATAGTCAGAATTTATTCCAGAAGAAAAATTCCATACTGAATATTCAAATAAGTAGTTGGCAGCCTTTTTATTAAGAAATATTGTTTTAATTTTTTCCTAGGAAAAAATGAATCACTCATAATTGATTTTATTAACAAAAAGATAGTATAAAAACATCATAGGTTGGCCCTATCTGGTTTGGCTCAGTGGATAGAGCATGCGCCTGCGGACTGAAGGGTCCCAGGTTCGATTCCGGACAAGGGCATGTACCTTGGTTGTGGGCACATCCCCAGTAGGGGGTGTGCAGGAGGCAGCTGATAGATGTTTCTCTCTCATCGATGTTTCTAACTCTCTATCCCTCTCCCTTCCTCTCTGTAAAAATCAATAAAATATATTTTTTAAAAAAATCATAGGTTGTTATAGTTTCAATTGTAGACTATGGGACATTTATAATATGTTTTTCTCTGAAATGCAATGATTTTTAAATGGCAATTTGTTTTATATCACATGGGCTTTGTCAGTTAATACATGGTGGTTTTAGTTTGTAGCTCTCAGCATGATGAGCCAGAAGAGAATAAAATATCACACTTAGAGATTGTGAGTTTATTGTGATGCTCATGCCTTATTTTTAAGCAGAGAGACAAACTAATTTGCTTTTTCCAGAAGGACGCTGGCTCATAAGTAATGCCTGTTCATAAGCAAATGCCATATAACCCTAACAGCATAAGTTGTGAAGTTTGAGAAGGCCCTTTGAGGAAAAGAATGCTGAATTTTTCTGAAAAGTACAAAATGACACAGGTAGTCAGGTTTACCTTAGGGAATGGCCAAAGTTAGCATCATATGAGATAACAAATCCAAAAGACATGGTGGTATATGAAATCAATCATTTTAATAATGTTTCATTAAATTACAACATGCAACCCAAGGGTCCATTGCATTTTGAAATTTGGTTTGATCAACTATGGAAAACAAATGAAAATAAACCAGACAAGTCTCCTAAATGTATTCAGTGTTCTTGTCTCATTCAGAGAGTTGTTCCTCCTTTGTCATGATAAAATTATTTTGATGCTACATTTTCCTAAGCAATACAGCCAGTATCCAAACAATACAGTGGTGCTATTGGTTAATAGGCTTACCTGTCCTGAATAAGTAACTGTATAGTCTTTTACTTCTCCCCTTGCTTCTACTGGCCACTTCTCACACAGCGGGGAAGAAAGTCTTTGCAATAGAAAGCCAATTTGCAAATGCTTGGTCTATATCTTTACGGACATTGTTTATTATTTATATCAGAGTTCTCCCACCACCATTTTCTGATTTCTACCATGGTTTGTTCTCTCTTTTCTGGTCACACTTCAGTGTGTCATATGGGTGACACAAAGCTAAACTGGCTTAGTTTATAGACCATGAAATTTTGATGACAGTTAAGTTAATTTTGCATGAAGATCAAGGAGCCAAAGCTGCGAAAGTCGTTCATAGAAAACGCCTTTGCAGAGGGAAGGTTACTGTCTAGTGTAACTGGGCCCAGCTCTTTGCCTGAGTTGACTTCCAATTGCATTATTCACAGCATACCTCCTGTTTGTGACAGTGTTTCCCTTTCCAAACACTTTATAGTTTCAAAACGACAGCTTCTGCATGATGGATTCATTTTTTCAGTCATTTAGTATATAATGCCCCTCTCTAAAATAAAGTCTGAATCGAACTAGATAATTAAGCAGGTGAAAAGCTGGGGTTTTCTTTTCACAGTTATCACATTTAATTTCCAAACATCCATAGGTTCATGGCTTTCTGAAAGGCTCTGTTTGAGTCTAAGATAACCAGTTAGTAATTCTAGCATAATGGCTACTGAGATACAATCAAATTACAGTGACTCCGGCATTCATTTATTCATTCAAAAAAATTCTGGGCATAAACTAGCAAGAGGAACACAATGTATCCCCTCACTAGTCAAGAAAACTTTTTTCATCAATCACATAATTAAAAAATATTTTATTAGGTATTTCTTGCTGCAGAAAAAATTACCTCAAAACCTTGTTACTTAAATATAAATATCTATTATCTCACAGTTTCTGTGGATAAGGAATTCAGGAGTGGCTTAGCTAGATGGTTGTGACAAAGGGTCTCTATAGCCAGGGTTGTAGTCATTTGTTAAGTTCACTGGAGATTCCAGTTCACCCAAGACGATCCGGCTATGTCTCTTTTCCTGGCATAATTATAATTAACATTGCCTTTCATTTTCAAAAGTGCCCTGAATTGCACAATAATCACTGAACTAATAAGTTATATCCAGAGCAGACAAAAAATGTCTGCTGTTTCAATTTCTTACCTTCTCACCCATATCCACCCTCCATACATACGGAGTGGTCTTCCTATCTGCTTTCAAGTTCTCTCATCTTTCCATCAATTCTGAGAACATCCAATATTAATTTAATACATTTCACTTCACTTAAGTTAACCCAAGTCCAGTGATGTTGCTTGAAACATGAGAATTCTAAACTGGCCCTAACCGGTTTGGCTCAGTGGATAGAGCGTCGGCCTGAGGACTCAAGGGTCCCAGGTTCGATTCCAGTAAAGGGCATGTACTTTGGTTGTGGGCACATCCCCAGTAGGGGGTGTGCAAAAGGCAGCTGATCAATGTTTCTCTCTCACTGATGCTTCTAACTCTCTATCCCTCTCCCTTCCTCTCTGTAAAAAATCAATTAAATATATTTTAAATAAAAGAATTCTAAACTGATACAACCATGTTGTGGTGGCTCTGTCTTATGTTCATAGCAATGTACAATTATGGAAAGGTTTTTAATCTACTGAGGTGAGGGGGGAATTATATAAGCATTTTATTTATTTATTTTTACTTTATTTATTTTTTAATTTAATTTTTTTTAATTTCTTTATTGATTAAGGTATTACATATGTGTCCTTATCCCCCCATTACTCTCCTGACCCCCTCACTCATGCCCTCACCCCCCTGTTGTCTGATTCCATTGGTTAGGCTTAAATGCATGCATACAAGTCCTTTGGTTGATCTCTCAACCCCACCCCGCACCCCTCTTAGACTACTCCTTAATGTTCCTCCTTATGTGTGTTCAACTGCCCACCCAATTTCTCTTCTAGAATGCCTCAAAGGAAGCTCAAACTCACATATCTGGCTCTCTTCCTGGGTCTTCTATTACAGTTAATAAGCTCAACACACGTTCTATAGGAAAACCAAAAACATAGGAATCATCTTTAATATCTATGCCTCTTTTTATTTCTGTATCAATTCCACCATAAAGTCCTGTCAGTCTTCTTAAATTTCTTAAATCAGGAACATCTCCCTATCTTCATAATCCATATCCTAGTCTCTAGCACAATCTGGTATCAAGCAGACTACTGCAATAGCTCCGAATTAGCATTCTTACTGTTCTAATTCTTCTCTGTACTATAGTGATTACACAACTGTTTTAAAATGCTTATATCCATCAGACCATCAAATGTCAAACCTCGGTGCTTACATGTAATGTGTGTCAGGGGATTAAGTGTAGAAGAATGCAGTGAAAGAGTTCTACCTCCATTGCCAAAATGGTTGAGCTGTTGATGATGGTTTATCATCAGAGACCCAGATTTTATTAGATTTAGAGTAGCTAGGGAATACTAAAACCTCACTAGTAGAAAACCCTTTGAATTAACGGATGCAACACTGACAGCACTAAAAATGAGGATTCTAGGTTTTGTCTTTTTGGAAAGACAAAAACAATGGGAAAATGAACACAAAATTACAATTTTCTAGTCCACATATACTTAATATAATAGAATGCACATATCTACAGTTGTGGTAAGTCAATGGAACTAATGTGCCATTCTCCATACTTTACATTTTTTCTTGAAAAACATTTAAATGCAAGATTAGCACCAACAAAACTTACATTTTCTAATAGTACTGATAACTACATTTTGTAGAATAATTTATAGTGTTCAAAACATATTCATTTCTTTTATTCCATATAATCATTTCAGGAATCCTTTGAGGAATTAAGGCAAGCACTATTATTCACATTTTACATGAAAGAAAAAAGAATTTAACTAACCAGCTGCCACTGAGCTATAAAGTAGCAGAGTCCAAACTTAAATCAAGGAATCTGACTCCAGGTCACCTGTATGTCTTGCTGACTCCCACAAATAACATTAATGTGATTAGAGAAGAAAGCTAGTTTCCAGCAAAATTTATTCTATATAATAAAATGCAAGTCAACCGGCCATTATGATGTTCCACCAGGGGGCAGACGCTCAATGCAGGAGCTTCCCCCTGGTTATCAGTGCACTCCCACAGGGGGAGCACCACTCAGCCAGAAGTTGGGCTCACGGCTGGCGAGCACAGCGGTGGTGGTGGGGAGTGGGCCTAAGCCATCAGTTGGACATCCCCTGAGGGCTCCCAGACTGCAAGAGGGCATAGGCTGGGCTGAGGGGACCCCCTCCCCCAAGTGCACAAGTTTTATGCACTGGGTCTCTAGTATTTAAGACACAGCTTTGACTCTCCTCTCAGCCCTCTCCCTATTGAGAATTTCCTAATACTCTCACTGACACTCCTCCCTCTCTGAAGAAAGAAAATTTATTCACAAATGTGTTAGAAAGATGCTGAGGAGGCCCCCAAAGTTTGCCTTTGCACTTGTAATGCTAAGAGAGAGCCACTGGGGGCTGGATGAAAGAAGGTGAAGGAATTACGCAAAAAACATATATATCACATAGACACAGAAAACAATATGGTGATAGCCAGAAGGAAAGAGGGCATTAGGAGGAGGTGGGCAAAGGTGGGGGGAAGTGGGGATAGAAAGAGACTTGGCTTGGGGTGGTAGATGCACGATGCTTTGTGTAGTTGATGTTTTGTTGAGCTGTACACTTGAAACCTATCTGGTGTTGTGAACCAATGTCACCCCAACAAAGTCAATAAGAAATAAAATAAAAATCATTAGATTAGAAATATACAATAATAAAAAAGCAATGAAATAAACTAATGGTGATATTTCTAGAACTGCTTAAAACAGGAAAAGAAATACTTTGGGGGCCTTCAAGTCATACAACTGCAGGATCATTTATTCTACGTATGAAGCTGACCCCATGTAGCATTCTCAGCAATTTGTGATGCGAGCTGTGGTAAAGTGCAAAGAGGAAAATAAGGTTTAGTTCTACCACATACAAGTTGTGTGACTAAAATTAAACAAAACCAAATGACCCCAAGTCTCCATTTCCTCATCTGAAGAATGGAAGTTTTTATTTACATTGTTGGAGTGAAGATGAAATGAGATAAAACTTCATTTCAGGAAAGGGATGGTCATTATTCTTAATATTTTCAGCTGGTTGCTTTTAGAGGCTTTTATCTTCTAAAATCAAGTTACTTCCTCTACCAATGTTGTTATTCTAGAAGAAGCCTCATAAATTTTACAATTTATTGTTACCATTACAAAGAAAAAGCAACTCATCTGATATAATGAATGTGTTATAAAATCAATTTTATAACTTTGAGAATTATCTAGAAAGCTGGGAAATTATGACTTCAAAGTATTCAAAACGTATTTTTCTTTTGCATTTCCTGATCACAAAGAAGACACCTAGCATATTTAAAATAACATACAGTTGTTGATTTAGATAGGTATAATTATTTATTATTATATACTAGTGCCCTGGTGCGTGGATCTGTGCACATTGAAAGGAAATTAATTAGAAGGTGGCCGGCGGGGCGGGACTGGGCAAGATGGGCAGGACATGCCCTGGAGCCAACCTCCCGTGGTCCCTCCCCAGCTGGCAGCACCTGGGGCGGCACCGCGGCTCGAAGGGCATCTGCGGAGTGAGTGGGGTCCCTCTGGCAAGTGGGTTCCCTCTGCCTGGCCTGCGGGGATCAGGCTGAAACCAGCTCTCTGACATCCCCTGAGGGGTCCCAGATTGCAAGAGGGCGGTTCTCCAGTGATGCACCCCGGAATCAGGCTCTCTCCTCTCTGGTTCTGGGGTGCGTTACCCAAGAACCGCCACTGCCAAGTCACCGCAGCTTGGCAGCTCCTGTGTTGTGCGTCTGCCTCCTGGTGTTAAGTGCACGTCATAGCTACTGGTCAGATGGATGGATGGTCACTTAGCCTTTTATAGATATTGTACACACACCCAACTTCTAAAGCATAAGCCCATCAAGTTTATTAACTCCATCCCATTTCCCAAACTGCCAGGGCACACATCTGGCAATTTGCCTTACAGTGTTAATGTTCTCCAGCTTTGATAGTATGTATTCATCTGACTGTGAGGTATAGATTTAAAGAACCCCAGGAAGTTTTTCCTATCATATAATTTCTTCCTTCTCTTGGCCAGCATAAGTCTTATACTTTTGGTCAAACAAACATTAAGTGTTTAACTGCCATCTACACAAAAATATAAAAGTTACTTGAAGATACTTTTATCATACCTTGTCCTTAACTCACATGACTTTTTCAGCTAACTAAAAGTGACATCCTAAAGGTAAAGATGGGACATAGAGAGGTATGTTTGAAATTTGGGAGATTAGTGACTTAGATTTAGAATGTAAAACCCTTCTAAGAGTGTGTACATATGGGTGTTTTAGTAAGAAGGCAGCAATAAAGTGAAATAAGCCAGGCAGTGAAAGAAAAATACCACATGATCTCACTCATTTATGGATAATAAAGAACATTATAACCTAATGAACAAAAAGATACATACAGAGGCAGAGAAGCATCGACTGTCAAATTACAGAGGGAAGGCTGGGAAGAGTTGGGGGGTGGTAAGAGATCAATCGAAGGACTTATATGCATGCATCTAAACATAACCAATGGACACAAGACACTGGGGGGGGGGGCGGTAAGGGCATGTGCCGGGGGGTAGGGGAGGCCGGGGGAAGGTCAATGGGGGAAAAATGGAGACATATGTACTACTATTTGTAATACTTTAAACAAGAAAATAAATTTTTCAAAGTAAAATAAAATAAAAAATAGGACTCAAAAAAAAGAAGGCCGCAATAGAGACTGTATCATTAAAGCTTGTAATATACAGAGTTGCTTTCCTACTCAGCATCTATTCCCTATTCCTTCTTCCAAACAGCACCCTAATTTGGCCCCTATCCCCTATAGAGCCCAGGTTCCCAAGGGTGAGCCAACTCTACTACCAGAACCTTAGATAAGCCTAACTGGACTACAGGTAATCTAGTCTTCCTCCTTACAAGTGACTGGTTCAGAAATTGGTACATGATTCATTGAGGGCCAATGATATTCTCAATGACAGACCTTGGGAGGGGGGTGGAATACTAGGTCAATCATTCATTTTTCTGGGAGAGCTTTCAGATGAATTCTTCCTTCTTTTCCTTTCACACGCTGTCATGCACAAATGTGGTGTCCAGTCATAGCAAGAAGCCAACACTCAGAAGGAGACAGAGCAAAGAGAATCACAGAGAAATGGAGCCGCAGCCACTGCATGAAGGGTCCCTTGTAGCCCTCCTTACTGTGACATTTCTCCATTTGTGAGTCAGGACATTTCTTCACGGCACTGTATAAAACTAGTGAAATTGGATTTTATTTTATTTTTTGCGACTTGATGCCCATGTAGCCCAGATGACATGGAACCAAAGACAAAATGTTGTGTTGTGTGTGATCCACAGCCACTGTGTTCTGAGCATTTCTTTTTAAATCACAGGCATCTATACCATCTGTCACTTGTTATAATAAAAACTAAACAGAGAAAAGGCATGTAACTGCCCAAAGCATTAATGTGCAACTGACTAAATCTAGGGTAAAATATTCTTGTCTCTCTTACCCTAACACTTTCCTTCCCTTGGGTTGCATTTTTTCACCATTAAGATCATCTATAAACTGGGGAAATGGTCTACAAAAATGTCACCTTCATTTTGTAATAATTTGAACACATAATTATTCATCCATCTAAGAAGAACAATCCATTTTAGAAAATTAATTATTGAGTGTATAAATGCTTTCATTCTTAGAATTCACAATGTGAATTGGCTGGATCATAATTAATGCTTTCTAGCATGATTCTTATAAAGGTGTTTATCCAATCAGATCCGACAGCCTACTTGCCCAACTTGGCTCTTACACCTTCAAGATCTTAGTAAAACAGAAATGAACTTGAAAGTTGTTCTAAATAGGAATGTAAAATTAAATGAAATATTCCTACCGGATAGCTATTATTTTTATTTATCTAACTAATATTGTTAACGTCATAACAAGAAAAATAGAATTATTTAAGTTGTTTTTGCCCAAAAAGCTATACATTAATCTCTTCCTAAAGGAACAGTTAGATCCTGAATGGGGGCAACCTTAACATAATTGCATTTTGCAATCTCTGCCCTGAGCCTTTTTACTTTATCATATATGCACAGCTTTTTAATAGAAAAAGAACATTTATACTGGCTGTATTAAATAATATTTTGAAGCTAAAATATCTCTATATATATAAAAAGCCAGTGTCCGTGACAACCATGACAACCAAATGACTGGTCACCATGAGGGTGGGTGGGAGGGGTGGCAAACATGGAGCAGCAGCAGGAGGGTGGGCGGGGCTACCGTGAGATTTCGCACTCTGGGCCTCTAATATAGTATAATAAATATACGGGATTCTATCTTGGCCCACATCCAATGAACTTTAATTATTAAGTTATTTAAACTGATGATAAGACACAATTTCTGAGTAGGTGATACTCTCCAGTCAGTATGAACTATCTGGGAAAAGAAAAGCAATGTCTCAATATATATCTATAATTCATAATTGTTTTAGTATTTCTTAACTTTATATAAATGCTTGCTATTAAAATATTACAATTCACTCCCAACACCCCTAGATAGAAGCCTCCATTTGGAGCCCCTGAATTTAGAGCCTTCTGGAGGTAATTCCCTCTGACAACATAGTTTCCACCCCTGTAGTAAACTCTCTGACTTATACTGCCCATGTGAGTTTATGGTCTGGTGACCTAACCTGCCACATGGCCCAATAACGATTTCTCTCAATCTGTGGCTGCAGGTTGTATGTCTGGTTGCCTGTTGCAGGTAGGGACATTATCTTCCATCAGTTTCAAAGACAGCTTCTGGTGCCCCCAAAGGTCAACAGAAAAGTGCAAACTCCTAAGTATATCCCCAAACAGTCCTCTCTATCTTTAAAATGCAAGGACTTGATAACAAATAGGATATGCACATGGCCAGGGGGCAATGTCACCTTTCGGCTTACATCAAGGCCATATTGGTCTTAGCAATGTTAAACAGTAAAAGGAATAGAGAATCAGTAACCCCACAGTTAAATTTCTCATGTTTGCTTTTACCTTTCACTCACTGTTTACATTACTTTGCAGCCACGCTCAGAGAGGCACACTGACTCAACCATGGGAGTGAGTTCGCGCATGAGATTAACTGATAAATTTGGAAGAGAAAACTTGGGATTGAATGCATTTGCTTTCCACACCTGAAAGCCCTATCTAAGTGTCCACAGACAAGGGCTCCACTGCACATGATTTCAGAGTTTAAGCAAAAACAGTCAAGGAAGAAAATATCAGTTATTTAAAATTTACCTTTTTATCCTGTGGATAGAAGTTTACGGTCCAGAGACATAAAATATTAATTATTACAGTGCAGGTTGTTTCTCTGTTCCCTAGCGACCACCACCAAAATGACTTTGGGAAAAATATTTGAGTAAGGGAATCTAATTAATTTAAAACCAGAAGGATTGGGAGTTGGGTATAAAAGAGGATCTGCTGACTTAGGAGGATTTTAAACACCAAGGAGATTTCAGAGAGCTTTAAAGTAAAGCAATAATACTACCCATACTCTAAGACTTGGGTCAACCACTAATATAAGAAACAGTAAATGAAATAGGCCTCAAGAAGGATCCTGAGACTTTGCTGGTCAAAACAAATAAACAAACGAATAGTAAATATATTTTTACACTTCTATGAACCCGCCAGAAAAATACTACGTGGTATCAAATAAAGTACCATAAGCACCATAAAATAAAATTATGGGAATTTGCAAAGAAAATGGCACCTGCCCTTTAAAAAGTGACAGGGTGGTGTCAAAAAGATTTAGGTAATTTTGCTAAACATATAACATTTGCTTTCTATTACATTTCCTAACTGACACAGTCCATTAGCATTAATGCAGAAACCTAAAACAAAGTATTTTCAGAGTCATGAGATGAATCAAATTATGTTCTTTGGACAAATAAGATTTAGGAGGGAAGTGTCTTATGAAAAATGCCAGGCATTGTGAAAACAAACCTTATTTCCATTCAAAATACAACCACAAAAAAACATACTTTAAAGACAAATGTTGGCCACCTGCCACCTTTACAATAACGGATGAATCCCCAAATGCCTAACTGTCCAGGTGTTTTATTTTTAATGGTGGTACCACCCCCATCAAAACATTGGACTCCGTGCTATATGTCCATTCTCTTAAACCTGTAAAGTGAGAGTCCTTTCCATCTGCCTCAAGTCTGACCTGAAATTAGACCATGGAGAAAGAAGTTATAAATCACTGTTCTGTCAAGTCGAAGCCAAAAGACAAGCATGTAAATCGCTCAGAGGCTAGACAAGATTCCTCCCTAAGGCAGAAGTGAAATGTTTGCTTACACTTTTATAAATAAAGTTCTGTCAAGCTGCGAGGAAAATATAGTCACATCCATAGGGGTAGTCAGGGAGCTAGCCCTGTGAATCTGCAATGTAATCTATTTCCACACAAAGAACATTTTCACCAGCTTTCTCCCAGGACAGTAAATAATCAGTAATCATCCCAGATGGTGTGAATCTAAACTTATCAGTGACAGATAATAAATCAGGGCATTCTGATGTGTGCCAATGATTTCACACCGATGGGAAATTCAAACTGCTAAGTAGCATAATTAGTTACAGATAATTCCAAGACATTAATCATGCTTGGGATAAATCCTTGGAACAAACAGTAAAAATATTCTTCATCATCTATATCATCCAATGCCTGAAAGGGACTAATTTGGCACTGGCTTGTAAGCATGGAGGCATTTAAGATGAACAGCATTTTCTTAATAACCAGAATTGAGAGTCCATCAGACATTTTATAAAATGAAGTAGCCTTCCACAGCTACCTTTTCAATTTCTCAAGTTTCACTCAAATAAGACATTTCATTTTATATTCAAGAAATTTTTTAATTTAAATTTTATTCATTTCCAACATTTCTTTGAAAATGCAACCCTTTTTATTATTATTGAGGAATGCAACAGCCACCTCAGGAATACTTATGAAGCAAGTGAGTTTTGTTTTGGGATCTTGGGATCTCTTCCTAGTGCTTGCTTCGACATAAACATGTCCTGTAAAACTTCCCAGTGTCCTTCAACTTAATGTCCCATTCGGGCCTACTTTCTCTGGAATGGACCTCCAGTCATTTATTTTCCTCAGACTTCTTGCAAAACATACTGCTCCGACATCACATTCTCTCAGAATCTAGATCTTCACAAGCTACTCTCAGTAACCAAGCCATACCCAAGAATTAACAACTGAGAATAATTCGATAAAAACTTGTATTCCTCAATATTATAACCACATTTTAAATTGATAGGCTTGGAAATGAGGAGTGAATTTTGGGTGTTATATTGGTCTTTGGGGACCCACAAATCATGACATAGGAGCAACTAGCTTATGACTAAAGTTGGTTATGAGGTGATAGGCCAACACAGAGTATATAAGCTACCAACATGAGTTGTTGCAAGCATTCAAAAGCACTATATGCTCAGAATGCCACAGAGCACAATGTATGGTTTCCTCTTGGTGTTCTATGAATTGTCTACCATCCAAAATCTAAATCTATTCTTCCAGATCATGTATCCTTTCTTATAACTCATGGTGAGTCTATAATTAAGAACTTTTTCATTTCCATGAAATTAAATCTGTTCATTCTTTTTCTCTGAACTTTGGTGTTCTACATAACTCTTATAAAAGTCTTCCTCTCCCATAAATGAATTAAAATATTCCCTTGAGTCATTTTTAGTACTTTTACTTTTTAAATATATAAATATTTAATCTAGCTGAAATTTACTGTGGCTATGGTATGAGCTGAATATATAACTTTATATTTTTCTAAATTCGTAGCATATTGTCCTAACTACCATTAATTTAAAAAGTCAACCCTTTGTTCCAAATACCCAGCAATAAAATACAGAGTAAATCAATTAAAACATCTATATGATAGACTGCTATGTAGCTTTTTAAAACAATAAAATTGCTCTGTATGTAATAATGCCAACAATGTATAGCTTGAACAGTTACAATGAGAAAAACAAATTGAAGAAATGCATGATATGACTTAATCTTACCTAATAATAGCAAACATGTGAATTGACCATCCCTCTGCTGCACTCACTAGCCAATCAGGAGAGTGTGCAAATTAATCCAACAAAGATGGCAGTTAATTTGCATATGTAGGCGTGAAGTGGCAGAGCGAAGATGGAAGGCTCTGGCTGGAGCAAAGGCCTGGGTCCTGGTGCCGGAGGAAAACTGGTGCCAGCAGCCAGGGGAAGGAAGGCCTATTGCACGAAGCTCTTCGTGCAACAGGCCTCTAGTGAAAAATATTTTTCTCTAGATTTAAAACTATATACACACCCATGTCCATTAGTTTTTTTTTCTTTTCTTTTTTGCTCAATCCCTCCACTCCCCTCTTAGCCCTGCAATCCCAACCCCAACCCACCCCCTCAGCTGTCAGCCTGTTCCCTATCTGAATCCATTTCTATTTTGTTTGTTAGTTCATTTTATTCATTAGATTCCACTATGAGTGAAATCACATAGTACTTGATTTTTGGAGGCAGGGGGATAGTGGGGGAAGTGAAGGAGGGTATAGAGGAGATAAATGGTGATGGAAGAAGACTTGACTTGTGTGGTGAACACACAGATGATGTGGTGTGGAATTGTGCTCCTGAAACCTGTATAATTTTGTTAACCAGTGTCACCCCAATAAATTCAATATAAAGAAAAAACTACATACATGCTTGTATGAATAGTAAACAAATTAAGAGGCATAGAGATCCAACTGTTAATGGTTACATCTGAGGATCAGGATTGGCAATGGAGGAGAGTTTCCTTTTTCCAACTATTTATCATTTTTAAAAATGTATTTATAGTAAACATATACATATTTTTACATTGTAATGTGAACTTTGACCAATAGTATAATAAACATATACCTTTCAAATCAATAAATGCATAGAAAGTTTACTTAATAAGAACCTCCTCTCTCTCTCTCTCTCTCTCTCTCTCTCTCTCTCTCTCTCTCTCTCTCTTCCTTTGCTGGACTGTGACTTGAATAAGAAATTCACCTCTACTGAGTTTAGCCTCAGAGTTTTTGGAGTTGAAATTGCAATTAGGCTATGGCAGTGATGGCGAACCTTTTGAGCTCGGCGTGTCAGCATTTTGAAAAACCCTAACTTAACTCTGGTGCCGTGTCACATATAGAAATTTTTTGATATTTGCAACCATAGTAAAACAAAGATTTATATTTTTGATATTTATTTTATATATTTAAATGCCATTTAACAAAGAAAAATCAACCAAAAAAATGAATTCGCATGTCACCTCTGACACACGTGTCATAGGTTCGCCATCACTGGTCTATGGTGACTCCTTGCATACAACTTAGGAAAATAAAATATGCATACGAAAAGTTAAGAAATCAAAACAGTATATGTGTATGACATTGCTGATAGGACTGTAGGAATGAAATTAGGAAGAAACCCCCAGAAAAGTTACCTTAAAAGGACGGGATGGAGCTAGTCAAGTTTGGATGATATGAAGAGGAAGTATGAGTATAAAGTGTATAATCAGAAAAGTAAAAATATTTAAAAGATGAGTGCATTGTATAATCAACAACATAAACTGATGAGCAAAAATAGATAGAGACAGAGAAACATCGAGCAGCCCGTCAAACCTCAGAGGGAAGGCAGAAGATGGGGGGTGGGGATTAAGAGATCAACCAAAGGACTTGTGTGCATGCATATAAGCATAACCAATAGACACAGACAATAGGGGGGTGAAGGCATGTGCTGGGGGATGAGAGCAGCTGGGGAGAGGTCAATGGGGGGAAAAGGAGACATACTTGAAACAATAAAGAATTAAAAAAATAAAAGATGAGTGCATTGAAGTAGAATGTTTTTTATTAAGAAGCACTGGAGTTAAATCTAAAAATGTTGGTTAGAACTTAATTACAGAGAATCCTCAATGTCAGCCCAAGGGTGTTAAACTTAGTCAGGCAGAACCACTATGACAAATAGATATTTCTCACATTAATAGGGAGGGCTAGCTTTGAACTAAGTTGAGATTCTCAAGCAATTCTCAGTATTACTAAGAAATATCTTCATGATCAATTAGCAATGTCTGACATGGGCTAATGAGGGAGGCATTGTTCTGTGCGGGATACGTGCTAACTCTGCTACAGGCAGGAGGCTTTTGAGATGTGGAGAAATAGATCTGAAAGTGCTTGGGGAAAATAAATAGGACCGAATTTCAGTGAGACAAGGAAGAGAGATGGCACAAAAGCACTTGATGAGGGTTGAGGAAAAGGGAGACTCAAAGGTGAGCCTGACATTTTGAGTCTTGAATCCAAGAATGTTGGTAGTGTTTTCAAAAATAGGTAATTTTTTAAAGTTCATTTTTAAGGAGAAGGTAATGGATTCATTATTTTTGAGCTGGTGACCATGTGAAAATGCCTTGCAAAAGTTTGGGTACAATGCTGAAAATGCAGAATGAAGAGAAAGGCAAGCTCTTTTTTCCTTTCCTCTTTAGGAAGGCATATTGCTGGAAGAGAAAAAAATTCATGTCCTACTTACAAATCATCCCAAATTTGAGTTCCAAGAATGGGATGGCTTAACCATCCACTGGGTAGAATAAAATAAAGATCAGTATAATTTTCTCTCTCAAAAAAGTGATGTTTTAAATAATCACAGTTTTGCAATGCAATGATAGCCAGTTCTTTTTAAAATCATTACAAAAATTACAAATAAAGATACAATTTTTTTTTTTTTTACAAATTGTAAGGTTCACATTACTTAAAAGTTTAGCTTTACGTCCTTTCTATAAAACTGAAGCTGTAGCTCCACTTTAGGTTCATATCTGAAAGGAAAATTTTCAGGGAAACTCCACCTATAATTGGGCCATATATACTAGTATGCACAGTGCATCATACAATTCACCGTCCTTTCACAATTGCTTATTTGCACTTAAAACTCTCCAGTGAGGGGATAAGGCTGGAGTTATAACTTCCACTGTAGATGGCTTCAAATGATATCTAGAGCAGTGATCTAGTTTACCTAAACCCCACACAGTAAGTTACTGATGGAGTTGGGATACGAATTAAGGTCTCCTACCTCCAAATCCAGTATTGTTTATAGAATATCCCATTGGTTTTATATTGACCTTTAAAATGTTACATACTTTTATTTTCATAAAGAGTGTGATAGTGTGTTCTTTGTCTAATTTTTCTATTAAATTGTGTTTACTTTCCACAAATAAAAAGGCTATAAGCATAGTCTATAATCAAGAAAGAGTATGATCTCATGCAATATTCAACTACTGTCATTAAAAACAAGTGGTGAGATAAAGTGGTTTCAATTACACAATGAAAGGGTTGCCCTATTTCAAAGACAAACTGAATTCAAAATGCTTGAAATAATTGGGTTATTGTTTTCTCTTTCGTTCCAAAATATCTAACACAATGAAAATGAATAAATTCTTGTTTCTTCCATTGTTTATAGTCAACAAATTCTGCATATACTGCAATGAGAATGAATTCTTTTTTCTTCTATTGTTTCTAGTCAACTAATGTTGTATATACTGGAAAAATAATAATTCACTATAAAGACATGTTTTTTTTCTTTTTCTGTGATTATACCACTGATCTCTCTCTCTCTCTCTCTCTCTCTCTCTCTCTCTCTCTCTCTCTCTCTCTCTCTCTCTCTTTCTCTCAATAAATGCCACACTTGAGATCGTGGAAGGCTAGTGAATTTTCTACAGGCCTTTAAGTGGTGCTTTCCTCATATCATAGGATAAGGTTTATTTAGAGTCTCTTGTGCTTTACCTGAAAAGATGTGACCTAGAGTGAAGGATAGAAAAGCTGATTGAAATTATACACCTCTGAGACCTCCAAAAGATTGACACTATTTTCAGGTTTGTTACAGTGGACTGGGAAATAAAATTCTTCCATTTCACACTGGGATTACAAATGTCATCCACAAGGGCAAAGACCATTATAGATAGATGATAGATAGATGATAGATAGATAGATAGATAGATAGATAGATAGATAGATAGAGATATAGATATATGTATGTATGTATAGATAGATAGATAGATAGATAGATAGATAGATAGATAGATAGATAGGTATAGATATAGATATATGCCTTATGGGATTATCTGTGGCTCCCAACATAGTCCTAAACACACACTGACCACTCAATAAATACTTAATTGATTTTGATAAAAATAAATGTAGTTTCAGGGTAGCAGCATACTTCAGTGGGTATGAGTAGAGCTTGTGGGTGTGGTAGACTTGGCCCAAAATTTCTGCCCCTTACTCTTTCGCATTCTTTGTGGTATGGTTTGGAAACCACCAAACCAGAGGTGTTGTCTATTTCCCCATCATTTGAATCTGGGCTTCCCCTGTGACTTGATTTGGCAAACAGAATGTGGAAGAAGTGGCAGGGTGTCAGTATTGAGCCTGGGCTTTGCTCTCTTGGAATCAGCTGCCATCTGTGCAAGCCCAGGCTATACTGATGGGGGTTGAGACTTCATGGAGCAGAGACAAGATGCCCCAGCTGAGGTTAACCCAGACCAGCTATCAAGCACTCAGCTGGCCCAGTGGCTAACCAGACACATGAGAACATGCAGTTGAGACAAACCCAAACAGCTGACCTACAAAATCATGAACTAAATAAATGGTTATTGTTTGAAGCTCATATGTTTAGGGATATTTTGTTACACAACAAAAGCTAATGAATGAATATGAGAAACACTGGCATAGGAAGAATTCCATATTCCTATTCAGAAAAGAGTTTCTGCCAAGATTTTCACACTTTTGGAACCTTCCAGCCCTCTTTTTATCCCTTATTCATTCCTTCCCAATAGAACAGGCATAGCTAGCCTGATTGGTAAAAAGCTTAACATTTGTTGGGCTACATTCTCTTGCCAATGGAAATAAGGTTAAAGGTGGCTGCTGTTCTCTGCTCTTGCCAAATTACTCTCAAGTGGTACACGCCCTCCTCCTTTCTGCTCCCTAATTCTTTCTGACAGACTCTTTTGTGTTTTTAGGTAAGCCATAGGGTTGACCATTATCGCTCACAGACCTGCCGGTTATAGTGTGTGGAGCAGACCTGTGGTCCTTCCCAATGGCCTTTAAAACTCCCCTACAGATCCAGAACTCTTCAGACAAGTCCAGATTCACGGTGGATATAAGAATGACCATTAAACTTCAGGTTCAAGTACACATCAGCAGTTGGATGTCATGATGTCCATTCTCACCGGAAGAGATTGAATGGGTCTTAGCAATTCCTCCTCAACAATGTCCAATAGCTGGAAATATCGACCTGAAATTTTGAAACGTATAATGAAATGGAATTTGTCTCTTAGATTTTCTAAATCACAATTCCACTATTTTCACTCCAGATTTTATGGCATTGTGATTTTTATTGGATTATGATTTTTAGAATATAAGCCTAATTCTTTTACAGTATATTCCATTTTCCTATAAACATCTCTAGGTACGATTCACACATAAACTTCCAATCACTCTATTTTGGTACTCTTATATGTAGAGATGAGAAGTCACTTCAATCAAACAACAGCAGGTGTTCTGATCCAATTGTCAGGTTTTCTGCTCTATTTTAAAACTCAGCACTTGGTAGTACAACTAGATTTTTTCACAGAGAAAGAATAGGATACAAAATTAGATAGTGGATAGCTCTAAATTTAGTTTTAAAAAATGTTTCACACAGAAGCACACACACACACACGCACACACATATGCACCCATACCGACTTCTTTTAGAAGGTGTATTAGTGAACAATACAAAATGAAACCTTACACATATTTGTTTCATCTTCCCAAAAGCTTAAGGATCATATGGTGTAAGGAAATGTGACAAAAATTGCATGCAATAATTGAGGGTAATACCAAAGAAAAACAGCTCAAATTCCCACTCCATCTTCAATTCAAAACTGTTCATTTTCTACATCACAAGAGACCCTACTTTTGGTCTTTATCACCTTCTGTGCATATGGGATTCATAGAGAGCCATCAGAACTTCCTTTTGAATAAAATGAATAATCAATATACTTATCCTTTTAAAAAAGTATTTGCACTTGCAAAACCAGCCTAAGCATGTCTATTTGTAACTACTATTTATATTTTTTATACTGACAAGTCTATTCAAATTTGTATTTCTTCCTCAGTCAGATTTTATAAACATTTTTAATTGTATATTTTGTCTAATATACAAATTTACTGACAAAGGAATTCAAGTATACTTTTATTTAATGTCAATGTTATCAGTCATTATATCTTCTTTTTCGTTCCTAATATGATGGATATTTTCCCCTGTTTTATTGATTTCAGAGAGGAAGATAGAGAGAGAGAGATGGAAACATCAATGCTGACAGAGAATCATTGATTGGCTGCCTCCGGCATTCCCCCTACTGAGGATGGAGCCCACAATCCAGACATGTGCCCTGACTGGGAATCGAACCATGATCTCCTGACTCATAGGTAGACACTTAAACACTGAGCCACCACGGCTGGATGGATATTTTTCTTATTTGTTTTTTTGTCAATCTGTTTGAAGTTTATATATTTATTCTTTTAAAGAATTAACTGGAGATTAGGCCCTTATCAGATATGACGTTGGCAAATATGTTTTCCCACACAGTGGGCTTTCTTGTTGTTTTGTTGATGGTTTCTTTTGCTGTGCAGAAGCTTTTTATTTTGATGCAGTCCCATTTGTTCATTTTCTCTTTAGTTTCAAGTGCCCTAGGAGCTGTAGCGGTGAAGAAATTGCTTCGGCATATGTCTGAGATTTTGTTGCCTTTGGATTCTTCTAGAATTTTTATGGTTTCCCATCGTACATTTAAGTCCTTTATCCATTTTGAGTTTATTCTTGTGTATGGTGTAAGTTGATGGCCTAGTTTCATTTTCTTGCATATATCTGTCCAATTTTCCCAACACCATTTATTGAAGAGACTATCTTGGCTCCATTGTATTTCTTGCCTCCTTTGTCAAATATTAATTGAGCATATTGGTTCGGGCTGATTTCTGGGCTCTCTATTCTATTCCATTGATCTATATGTCTGTTCTTGTGCCAGTACCAGGCAGTTTTGAGAACAGTGGCTTTGTAATACAGCTTGATATCTGGTATTGAGATCCCACCTACTTTGTTCTTTCTCAGGATTGCTGCAGCTATTCGGGGTCTTTTTTTATTCCAGATGAATTTTTGGAGAGTTCGTTCTAGATCTGTGAAGTATAGGGAACTCATACAACTTAACAAAAAGAAGATAAACAATCCAATCAAAAAATGGGCAAAGGATCTAAATAGACACCTTTCAAAAGAGGACATTCAGAAAGCAAAGAGACATATGAAAACATGCTCAAAGTCACTAATCATCCGAGAGATGCAAATCAAAACAACAATGAGGTACCATCTCACACCTGTCAGACTGGCTTCATCAACAAATCAACAAACGACAAGTGCTGGAAAGGATGTGGAGAAAAAGGAACACTCGTGCCCTGCTGGTAGGAATGCAGACTGGTGCAGCCACAATGGAACTCAAAAAACTACAAATGGAACTCCCATTTGACCCTGTAATCCCACTTCTAGGAATATATCCCAAGAAACCAGAAACACCAATCAGAAAGGATATATGCACCCCTATGATCATAGCAGCACAATTCACCATAGCTAAGATCTGGAAACAGCCTAAGTGCCCATCAGTAGATGAATGGATTAGAAAACTGTGGTACATCTACACGATGGAATACTATGCTGCTGTAAAAAAAGAAGGAACTCTTACCATTTGCAATGGCATGGATGGAACTGGAGAGCATTATGCTAAGTGAAATAAGCCAGTCAATGAAGGAAAAATACCACATGATCTCACTCATTCAGGGATAATAAAGACCATTATAAACTTATGAACAATAATAGATACAGAGGCAGAGCTGCCTCAAACTGATTGTCAAACTGCAGCAGGAAGGCCAGGGAGGGTTGAGGGACAGGAGGGAGGCAGGTAAGAGATCAACCAAAGGACTTGTATGCATGCATATAAGCATAACCAATGGACATGGGACGCTGGGGGGTAGGGGAGGCCAGGGGATTGTCAAGGGTGGGGGGGAGAAAAGGACACATATGTAATACCCTTTGTAATACTTTAAGCAATAAAACAATTAAAAAAAAAGAATTAACTGGGTTTTCCTTAATCACCAATGTATTGTTTTCTCTTTCATTAAATTATGTAATTATCCTTATAATATTTCCTCCATTCTACTTTCTATAAGATTATTCTTTTTAAAAATATTTTATAATATATTCTGGTTTCTCTTCAGATTATATAAATCTTTTCACCTTTTAAAAAATATTGTCTTAATATGGTTCATTGATGTTCAGCCTTCCTTCTTTTTCTAATATAAGCATTTGAGGCTATAAATATGCTTAATATCTATTCAACTGCATTCTACATGTTTTGATGTATTCAATGTTATTCTATTTCATTTCTAAGTATAAGTCATACATAATTCTTTTTTAACCTATTAATTACTTAGAAGGGTATTTAAAATTTTGAAATATAAGGAAGTTTTATTCTAGTTTCTGCATAGAAGCTTTATTGGAACTTTGCTAAACAACATGGAAAAACTTTTTCCAAGAATAATAAAGCAAATGATCTAGAAAAGTAGATCTAATTGGAGGCTATTTTATTTGGAAAATGCAATACTAGAACAATTCTTACCAAAACCAGAAACAGTTATTTTAAGTAATTCTCTGTATTTAGAAAACATCTCAGAGTGCTTCAAACTACTCTGTTGAATGGAATAATAGTATATATTCTATTATGTACAAGTGTATGCCTATTTTTGAATATAGATGATAAAGTTTTCTTCATGCCAAGAATTATGTCACTGTGCCAATGAAGTACATCACTGATCATCTATAACTTTATTTCTGACTAATTGTTGAGCTGGAACAAAACCATCAGAGGTCAAGGACAATAAAAAAAATGCCTAGCGTTTTCTTCTCAAACATGTAACTATCAAGTCCTTTAAATCACAGCGATAGAAGTGAATTCCTGCATGCTACATCAGTCAATGGGGAAAACTTCTATTTGTTTAACATTTTAGTGCTCATAAACTTTTTCATGTGTATTTATTCCATCCTCACAATTAACTATAATGCAGGGAAGGCAGAGAAGGTGATATTATCATTATATATATTTCAAAACTGAAACCCAACAAAGTTGAGATTTAGCGAAAGGCGGTGATTATATAAATAGGGGACTTGAATTCAGATGTTTTACCTTCTTTGACTTCAGACTGTGGTACCCACCATAGCTTAAATATTTGGAGGCATAAAGTTATCTAAAAATTTAAAGTATAGATTGACAAAACATTATAGAAAGCAAAATTATAGGTTAACAGTACAATATAAAAATGAGATGAGAATATGATGACTTTAGTGATTATGAACCTATACCAGTACATGTACCTTTTAATATTAAAAGCTCATCTGGTAAACTCCTGGATCTCAGAATATATAGAACTCCCATTCCCAGAGTATATTGAACCACAGGCACCCACTTGGTTTATTCTCTTTGGGAACATACGGGAACCTCAAAAGAACACAATGTTTCTAACAACTATATTATTCACTTTCCTGTGTGATTCTTGAAAAACCAGCTTTTTTGGAGTTAGCACTCATGGTGTGTTCTTTTTGAAACTTTTGTTCTCAGTAATTTTTCATGCTGGACAGTTGAAACACAACCCGGTGAATAGAAGCAAAGAAATAATAAATTAAGATTTCAACATAGGAACTGAGGGGTAAATGTTAATTCAGGGATGAAGGAATTTCAGAGACGAAGTCAAAGAAAATTATGACAAATAGAATTCAAGAACAATCAACCCAAAGAGAAGATCTCGAGTGGATAAAAACTAGGAAGCATGATGACTTGGCATTACATTCCTTTCATTGTGAAGACAATGACTATAAGGAAGTTTTTAAAATCATGACCTTTTTATTAATTCTTAACTTAATGGCACTGTGGTCAGGCTTGCTCGCAGGGGTGGGGAACCATTTTTCTGCCAAGGGCCATTTGGATATTTATATCATTTGCGGGCCACACAAAATTATCAACTTAAAAATGAGCCTGCTATATTTGTCCAAACATTTAATTAACTCACCCCTAATGCTTTGGCAGGGCCAGGCCAAATGATTTCATGGACCTCCTATGGCCCACAGGCCAGACATTCCCCACCCTTGCTTTACAGATAGGAGGTGGTCATATTTTGTTTAAATTGTGTTCTGCAGGACTATATTCTACAGTTGTTGAGTGTACAATTTTATATGTCTAATAGATCAAGACTACTGAGATATTAAAATTCTCCATTGTTTAGGTACCATCTCACACCTGTCAGACTGGCTATCATCAACAAATCAACAAACGACAAGTGCTGGAGAGGATGCGGAGAAAAAGGAACACTTGTGCACTGCTGGTGGGAATGCAGACTGGTGCAGCCACTATGGAAGACAGTATGAAGTTTCCTCAAAAAACTGAAAATGGAACTCCCATTTGACCCTGTGATCCCACTTCTAGGAATATATCCCAAGAAACCAGAAACACCAATCAGAAAGGATATATGCACCCCTATGTTCATATCAGCACAATTCACCATAGCTAAGATCTGGAAACAGCCAAAGTGCCCATCAGTAGATGAATGGATTAGAAAACTGTGGTACATCTACACGATGGAATACTATGCTGCTGTAAAAAGGAAGGAACTCTTACCATTTGCAACGGCATGGATGGAACTGGAGAGCATTATGCTAAGTGAAATAAGCCAGTCAATGAAGGAAAAATACCACATGATCTCACTCATTCATGGATAATAGAGACCATTATAAACTTTTAAACAATAATAGATACAGAGGCAGAGCTGCCTCAAACAGATTGTCAAACTGCAGCGGGAAGGCCAGGGAGGGTTGGGGGGCAGGAGGGAGGGGGGTAAAAGATCAACCAAAGGACTTGTATGCATGCATATAAGCATAACCAATGGACATAAGACACTGGAGGGTAGGGGAGGCTAGGGGACTGTCAAGGGCGGGGGGAAAAAAGGACACATATGTAATACCCTTTGTAATACTTTAAGCAATAAAAAAAATGGAGATAATAATAAAAAAATAAATAAATAAAATTCTCCATTGTTAACAATTTTTGCCTATTTGTCTACAATGATTATCAGAGTTGTATTTGTCAATTTGTGAAATTTTTATTGCATTTCTACCCACTTTTGCTATATTGAGGCCATGTAATTAATTGCATATGTTGAGGCTTGTTGCATATTCCTGATGAATTGAAAGGCTTATCTTTATGTGATGATCCTCATTTACTAAGGCTTTTTGTTTCAAACCCTTTGTCTGATATTAATATGACATATATTATATAATTATTTTGGTTTACATTTCTCTTAGAATATGTCAAGTATTATAAACATACTATGGAAATAAGGCAGGCTGAGTATAGGGAGTAATGGAAAGGTATTTTGGGAAGCCTTCTTGCTAAGGTGAGTTTTGAGCACAGATCTGAATGAAGTTAAGCATAAAAGCCATGAGAATATCTGGGAGTAGAGGGTTTCAGGCAGAGAGAACAGCATAAGCAACTGCTAGAGCACGTTTGGTTTGTTTTCACACCAACAATAAGGGTTGCATGGATGCAGAGGAATGATCAAGTTATAAAGTGAGGCAGATAACATCCGAAATGGAAGGGGGTTAGATCAGGTGAGCATTTTTAGGCTAAAGGAGGATTTGAGAAGTTATTCTGAGTAGAAGGGAAAGCTACTGGAGGGTTCTGATCAAAGAACAGATATGACCTGTCTATTTTAATATCAATGTGACAGCCATGTTTAGAAAATATTATGGGGCTGGAGTAGGGCATGGGTCAAGGGTAGAAGCAGACAAACTTTTTGGGAGACTTTTGAAATATTTCAAATGTAAGATGATGGTAGTTTAGATCAGTGCAGCAGCAATAGAGAGGATGAGGAATAGGATAAATTGGGGGATTTGTTTTTAAAGTCAGAACTGGCTGGGCTTTCTGGTGGATTGACATGGAGTATGAGAGACAGGGGAAGCAATACTATATGCTTAATATGAACAATGAATACATGGGATGCACATTTACTAAAATGCAGATGACCGTTAAGAGGAGCTGGTTTGCTTAAGGGAACTCAAGAGTTTGTTTTATAATCTTATAAGTCTGGGAAGCTTATTAGTCATCCAAGTGGGGATGTCTGCTTGGCATTGGACTTCAGTCTAGAGATTCAGTCTAAAGATATAATTGAGGAGTTATCACTTATAGAAACTGCCTTTAACACTGTGAAATGCAATGAGAGCACCTAGGGAGTGAGTGAAGATGGAGAAAAGAAGAGATCTAACGATGGAACCCTAGGGCACTCCAATGTTTAAAAGTAGGAAGATGAAAAGAACACAAAGGCAAGTGAGAGAAGGCTATGTCCTGAAGGCCAAGGGGAGAAAGTGACTTAAGAAAGAGAAACTCCACCGCATCTGAAGGGACATGATAGGTCAAGTAAGGTGAGAAGTGAGAATGTTTAATGCCTGGGCTGGCAATGTGAAAGTCACTCAGGGAACTTGAACAAAGTCATTTCAGAGGTGTGGTTAGGGATGAATGCCACATTCAGATGTTCAAGTGACAATGAGGAAAGAAAGGAAAGACAGAAAGGAAAAAAACACGTTTGTTTACTTTGTAAACAGTAATAGAAAAATTGGAGGGGGTTATAGCTGGAAGGGGAGAGATCAAAATAGGTGTTTTTTAAAGGTGGAAAATACTATAGCATGCTATTTATAATGATGAGAAACATTATTATGATGCAGAAAGAGAGACAACTGCAGGAATGAAGTTCTTCTATTTCCTAGATCAACCTTTTTTCTGTAAAGGGCCAAATTAATAAATAGTTTAGGCTTCATGGGCCATAATACTCAACTCTGTCTTTGTGGCCCACAAAAGCAGCCCTAGACAATATGTAGACAAATGAGCATGGCTGTGTTCCAATCCCACTTTATTTTCAAGAACAGGAAGCTGGCTAGAATTGGCAGTAGTTTGCCAACCCCTGTTCTATTCAACAAATATTTTCAGAATTGGAATAAAATAGTATCATCTTCTAAGTCTGGGAAGCTTATTAGTCATCCAAGTAGGGAGTTCCCTTAAGTAACCCAGTTCCTCTTACGGTCATCTGCATTTTAGTAAATGTGAATCCCATGTATTCGTTGTTCATATCAAGCACATAGGATTGTTTCCCCTGTCTCTCATAAAATGGAAAAATTGTATACTATGTAATAATATATTCAATGGAACTGAATCTGTTTTATAGAAAGATTTTAGATTAACAAATCGTTGTCACCTTGCAGGGAGGTTCATAGATCTGGACCACATCACTCTCTGCTTATTCTCATTCTGTTTAATTCTCATCAGTGCCTTTTAGAATGATAAAGAAAACGCTTAATATTACATACAGCTGAGAAGGAGTTTGTGACAACAGAAATGTAAATATGTCAAGTAAGCAGGATACCAGGACTGAAAGTAACCTCTATATTATAAAAGGCCTGTGGCTGTAACGCCCTAACAACCAAATGACCCAGTCACCAGGAGTCTGGGTCATGCCTCCCGTTGAGTCTGGGTAAAAAAAAAAAAAAAAAAAAAAAAAAAAAAACAGTCACATGCCCGGCTAGTGTCGCTCAGTTGGTTAAGCATGGTCCCATGCACCAAGTCACCGATTTGATTCCCTGCCTTGGTTGCGGGCTCCCCCAGTAGGGGACATGCAGGAGGCAGCCGATCAATGTTTCTCTTTCATTGATGATTCTATTTCTATCTCTATCTCCCCCTCATTTCTCTCTCTCTCCTTCCCTCTCTCTGAAAACAATAAAAACATATTTTTAAAAATTAGTCACACAATTTCAGTAGACCTAACATAGAAACCTACATATGAAATACTCAAAGGTCTCAGTTAAGAGTAATTTGAGTTTCATATTACTCAAAAAGGTGACCAAATTTCCAACACAGCTAACATTCAAAGTTAACCTACCCTGACAAATATCTAGCATCCAGAACAAGGGAGAGAATCATCCCAATGTATAGACTTACACAATATGTGGAAAGTGTATTTTAATGGGGTGGGGATCTGATCAGTTAAAACTCAGATGTGGTAAGAGGTCAGAACGTTTTTTTACATGATGAATAGTTGAAGCATCAAAGGACATTTAATATGGAAAAGAGTATTTGAGGGTCTACATGAGAGGAGTCTCCAAACACTTGGAGGACCATCATGTGAAAGGAAGAATAATAAGCAGGTGGTTATATAACTTATTTCTAAACAGCATAAGGAAGACTTTTCTAATGGTGAATCAGAGCTGTCCATAAATGCTGCCAGGTGAGTTGGTGAGCTCTCTAAAAGTAATCAAGCAGAGGACAGATGTTGTAAAGGACATGGTATCTCTCCCAATGTTTATGCCTCAATTTTTTTCATCAATAAAATAGAAATGCAGGCAGGGGAAATGGGGAGATGTTGCCCAAAGTCTACAAACTTTCACTTATAAAATGAATATAAGTTCTAGGAATTTAATGTATAGCATGGTGACTATCCTAATAAAAGAGAAACATGGTAATTAGCCATACCTCCGCTACCCTTCCCATTGGCTAATCAGGGCGATATGCAAATTAACTGCCAGCCAAGATGGCGGCCAGCAGCCAAGCAGCTTGAAGTGAATATGAGGCTTGCTTGCTTCAGTGACGGAGGACTCCAACGTTCCCCGCCTGCCGCTGCCAGCCTCTGAGCTTGCAGTTTGAAACATTGTTACAAATATAGAAGCTAAACAAAACTCCAGAAACCTGCTTTCAGCCAGCCAGGATCTCAGACCTGGAGTTGAAACAGTGTTTCAATTATAGAACCCAAACAAACCAGATACCTGCCTTCAACAGCTGAGGCCTAAGAGCTGGAGCCAAGCCTCAGAGCTAAAGCTGGCCCAGAATAAAAGAAAAAGAAAAAAAGGAGCGGTTGGGAGCTTGAGTCACCTGCAAGCCTGAAAACAGCCCTCAGCCCCTCACCCAGACTGGCCAGGCACCCCAGTGGGGATCCCCACCCTGAAGGGTGTGTGACCAGCTGCAAACAGCCATCATCCCCTCACCCAGGCTGGCCAGGCACCCAAGTGGGGACCCCCACCCTGATCCAGGACACCCTTCAGGGCAAACCAGCTGGCCCCGAGCCGTGCACCAGGCCTCTATCCAATATAGTAAAAGGGTAATATGCCTCCCAGCACCAGGATCAGCGGAGCCACAAGGCCTCCTGGCACGGGGATCAGTGTGACAGGGGGCGGGGCCACAACCTCCCTATCCGCCCTGCTCTGTTTGTGACAGGGGAAGGCGCCCCAACTCCCTGATCAGCCCTGCTCTGTGCCTGATAGGGGGGAGCTCCCCAACCCCCTGATCGCCCTGCGGCTCTGTGTGTGACAGGGTGCGGCGCCCCAACCCCCTGATCGGCCCTGCACTGTGTGTGACGGGGTAGAGCCATAACCTCCCCATCAGCCCTGCCCTGAGTATGACAGTGGCGGCGCCCCAACCCCCTGATCGGACCTGCTCTGTGGGTGATAGATGGCGGCGCCCCAACCAACCCCCCCGACGGGTCCTGCTCTGTGTGTGACAGGGTAGAGCCATAACCTTCCCTTCGGCCCTGCCCTGAGTGTGACAGGGTACAGCGCCCCAACCCCCTGATCCGCCCTGCTCTGTGTGTGACAGGGGGCGGTGCCCCAACTCCCTTATCGGCCCTACTCTGTGAGTGACAGGGGGGAGCTCCCCAACCCCCTGGTGGGCCCTGCTCTGTGCGTGACAAGGGGGAGCTCCTCAACCCCCTGATCGGCCCTGCTCTGTGCATGACAGGGTACGGAGCCCCAACCCCCTGATGGGCCCTGCTCTGTGTGTGACAGGGGGTGGCGCCGCAACCTCCCCATCGACCCTGCCTTGAGTGTGACAGGGGGCGGTGCCCCAACCCCCCAATCGGCCCTACCCTGAGTGTGACTGAGGGTGGCATCACAACCTCCCGATCCGCCCTGCTCTGTGCATGACAGGGGGCAGCGCCCCAACTCCCCAATCAGCCCTGCTCTGAGCCTGACCAGGGGCTGCACCCAGAGATTGGGCCTGCCCTCTGCCACCCAGGAGCAGGCCTAAGCCAGCAGGTCGTTATCTCCCGAGGGGTCCCAGACTGCAAGAGGGCACAGGCCGGGCTGAGGGAACCCCCCCGCTGCGAGTGCACAAATTTTTGTGCACCAAGCCTCTAGTAGTTAATAATACCGTATTGTATACTTGAATTTTGCTAAGAGAATAGATCTTAAGTGTTCTCACCACAAAAAGTAAAATGGTAAATGTGTGAGGTGATTAATGTGTTAATTAGCCTGGTTGTAGTAGTCATTTTACAATGGATACATGTATCAATTCACCACATTGTACACCTTAAATATATATAGATATATAGATAGATAGATAGATAGATAGATAATTTGTCAATGATGTCTCAAGCTTAAGAAACTTCGTTATCATATGTGTTTGAGTGTTAATTGAAATCATGTACGTAAAGCCCTTTGCATAGTTTCTGACATGTAATAGATGCACAGTAAATGTTTATATCATTAATATAAATAAGGAACAGCATATATGATCAACCTCTTAGAGAATTTGCTAATTAACTATCTTTTTAATTTTTAAAGGACTACAGAAAGATTAAGATGGATTTAGGTAGCCCATAGAAAGTAACCGAACCATGGGAAATAAAACATCACTTGATTTTTTTTTTTTTTGTCGTTAAAGGAGCTCTTCCATCATGATTCTATTCTGCCTGCTGGATAGATCTTTCTAGAATACTGCACTGGCTAGGACTCTGCCTGGGCTGTCAGCCGTAGGGTTCAACAAAGCAACAACCAAGCCATCATTTTTCCAATTCATTAGACCATATTATTTGAGCTGTTGTCACTAGGGCATAAAGCTCAGGGCATAAATACTAGTATGTCTGAGCCTAAATTTAGGGACTTCAAATGTATTCTTCATTTCCTTTTCTTTTATTTAACAACACAATTAAGGAGAACATTCTCTTAAGACTAAGATTATGAGTATTTCGCCTAAACATGGCTTTGCTGACCAGACTATTTCTGGAAGAGGAGAAGCAGCATCTTCTGGGTGCTTCCCATTAGAGGAAAGGGCAGGCCATGTGTTGCTGGTTGGTAGCCTAAGGTGGCTCTGAAATGATCTGTCAAGCGCGCAGAATGGCCGGCTTTGACTATTTCAACATCACAGAGAAGCAAAGCTCCAGTGTGCTCCCATTCCAGATGCTTCCCTGACCATTTTATTTTACCGATGCATTTTATAACAGGATGCAATTGTAACTGCTGACTGTTTCTTGAAAGGACATGCTTAGATGTTCATTTCTCACCATTATTTGCTTTGCCCCTGGAATCACACAGACTAAAAATCTAATTATATGTGTTGACATTCCTTCAACCACTTCAGCCACTGATTTTTACAGGTGCACAATTATAAAACTCCAGTGACAACACAATTGTAACTAACAATTGTATAACTTTTATCATTGATAAGATGCTTTCATGTACATCATCTCATGAAAAAATCCCAGCTAGAAGCTTATTCAATGAATGTTAAAAAAACATTTGTTGGAAGCCCCAAAGTGAAAATAGTCTAGGGTATTTTAGGGGTAAGCTAATGAGATGGGATCTGTACTACCCATCACAATAACGCACATCAAACAATAGATCAAGCCCTAGCTGGTTTGGCTCAGTGGATAGAGCGTCGGCCTGCGGACTGAAGGTTCCCAGGTTCGATTCCGGTCAAGGGCACATGCCCATGTTGCGGGCTCGATCCCCAGGTGGGGGCATGAAGGAGACAGCCTACCAATGATTCTCTCTCATCATTGATGTTTCTATCTCTTTCTCCCTCTCCCTTTCTCTCTGAAATCAATAAAAATATACTTGAAAAAAACCAACAATAGATCAAAGGCAAATGTGACTAGATAGATTTGGAGTAAATGCAAGTTTTGATTTTCTGTGTGTCAGACATATATCGCAACTATATTAGTTTCATGGGGCCGCTGTGACAAAGTATCACAAACTGGGTGGCTTAAAACAGAATTTCTTTCTTTCATCGTTCTGGAGGCTAGAGGTCTTTTTAAAATTAATTTACTTATTTTTTTTAATCTTTAATGTCGAAAGTATTACATAGATCCCCCTCTCTCCCCTCATTAACTTCTTCCAGCAAGCTCCCCCCCCCCACCCCAGCCTTCACCACCCCATTGTCTATGCCCATGGGTTATGCATATATGCAAACAAGTTCATTGGTTGATCTCTTCCTACCTACCTTCCCCCGCCTCCCCTCTGAGGTTCAACAGTCTGTTCATGCTTCTATGTCTCTGGGTCTATTTTTGTTCATCAGTTTATTTGGTTCATTGGATTCTCTAGAAGTCTTAAAGCAAGGTGTCATCAATATAGGTTTCTCCTGGAGGCTCTGGGGAAGAGTCTATTCCTTGCCTGTCTCTCAGCTTCTGGTCATTGCCAGCAATCCTTAGCCTTCCTTGGCTTATAGATTAAAATCGTTCCAACCTCTGCCACTGTCTTCACATGCCATTCTCCCCTGTGTCTCTATGTGTATGTCTGTTTGCTCTTCTTATAAGGATGCAAATTATATTGGACTAAGGCCCACTCTAATGGAGCGTGACCATCTTAACTTGATTAAATCTGCAGAAACCTGATTTCCTAATAAGATCACCTTCACAGGTACTATGGTTTAGGGCAGTGATGGCGAACCTATGACACGCGTCAGAGGTGACACGCGAACTCATTTTTTTGGTTGATTTTTCTTTGTTAAATGGCATTTAAATATATATGAAATAAATATCAAAAATATAAGTCTTTGTTTTACTATGGTTGCAAATATCAAAAAATTTCTATATGTGACACGGCACCAGAGTTAAGTTAGGGTTTTTCAAAATGCTGACACGCCAAGCTCAAAAGGTTCGCCTTCACTGGTTTAGGATTTCAATGTGTCTTTTGCAGGGGATACAATTCAACCACAACAGCAACTCTACCACTAATAAAATTGTAGCTCTCTTTTCATACTTTGGGTTATAATCTCCGCTTCTCACATACCTGTGTCCTGTGATTTTGCTGCAAGTGTCCCTGAGATTTTTGTATTCTAGAACACAGAGTAGTCTAGAAAGAGCCCTCCCTTTACTTTTGCCCTGGCCTTCTCATCATGTTGTCATTGGCCTACCTTGGGTTCTGATGATCTTTGTGGGAGCACCACTCTACCTCATACAAAAATAACCCACCTCCTTTCCTGTCCTAAAATAAAACTTTTTAGGACAGGAAATAGCAATTGAATAGCAATGGCTCATTTGAATGTGATATTGTTCCATGGTCTCCACAAACAGAAATGAATTTGTTATTTTGTGATTAAGACTTAAGAGTTGATTATGTAATCAATATACATTTCTCCCTTATCTTTGGTAACAGAACAATTCTTTTGTTGGGTGTGGAAATAGGCCCAGCAATAACATATTTGTCTAAGCTTTCATTGCAGATGTAGGCTGCCAAGAAGATGTAGACACAAGTCTTTCAGCAGAGATGTTGAAACAGAGGTCTGACACA
This sequence comes from Myotis daubentonii, assembly GCF_963259705.1. Taxonomy (NCBI): domain Eukaryota; kingdom Metazoa; phylum Chordata; class Mammalia; order Chiroptera; family Vespertilionidae; genus Myotis; species Myotis daubentonii. The sequence continues at coordinate 125,634,272 of NC_081861.1, read as the reverse complement.
GCTCCTTTTTTTTCTTGCTTGGGACATGTGGCTGTAGCTTCAGCAGCCATCTTTCTACTGTGAGGTGACTGTGAGGTTGAAAGCTGCACATCAAGGATAATAGAGTAAAAAAAAAATGGAAGGAACCTGGATATCGGGACGCTGTGGACCCACCAAGGCAGCCTGGACTTCATTTACATTGACTCCCAGGGGACATTTAGCAATCAATGTCTGCTAACATTTAGCAATGCTTTTATTGTTACAACGTGGGGAAGGGGTATTACTGGCATATAATGGGTAGCTAGAGGTCAAGGATAAGGCTAAACATTCTACCGTGCACAAGACAGCCCCACAACCAAAAAAATCACCTACCCAGAATTCTGAGGTTGGCAGGCTTGCATTTTAAGAATAAAAACCTCTGTTATTTCAGGCCTATGTTGTTAGCAGTCAAATGTAACCCCTGGTACACATTGCAACAATTCTCAAAATCATGGTTATTTCATCTTTCTTACTGTTATGTGTCATATGTATAAGAACTGGAGTGAATATTAAACAAAATGTTTGCATTGTGTGATTCAGGCTTCCTTTATTTAAAATTAATATTTCCATTGCCAGGAGAGAACAATAACTGTGAACACTTTAAGTTGTTCCCAGGCAAGGCAACCTTAAGACATTATTGTATCACTAATCTATGAATTAAAAGCAATAGGCTTCATTCCTCAAACAGTTAAACATAGAATTACCATACTACCCAGCAATCCCACTCTTACATATATACCCCAAAGAATGGCAGACAGGTACTCAAACAAATACTTGTACATGACCATTCATAGCAGCACTATTCATAGTAATTAAGAGGTGGAAACAATCCAAATGTCCATCAATGGATGAATTGATAAACATAACGTAATATATACATACATTGGGAGATTATTCTGCTATAAAAAGGGATGAAGTATTAATATATGCTGCATCATGGATGAACCTTAAAAACATTATGCTAAGTGACAGAGGCAGACACAAAAGGTCACGTATTGCATAATTCCATTTGTATCAAATGTCCAGAATAGGCAAATCCATAGGAACAGAAAGCAGATTAATGTTTGCTAAGGGTTAGGGGGAGAAGGAATGGGGCATGACTGCTTAACAAGTGCACCCCCTTTGGGGGTGGTCCAAATGTATTGGAACTAGATAGAGGTGACAATTGCACAACACTGTGAATGTACTAAAATGCCACTGAATTATTTACTTTAAAATAGTTAAGATGCTAACTTTGTATTAAGTGTATTTTACCACAGTGTGTTTTTTTTTAAAGCAATAGACTAATTTTGGTTTTTCTCTGGTTCTTGGAAATACTTATTTGGGAGCCACCACATTTCCTGAGAAATTATATTGGCTGAGGGAAATTGCAGAATCATAGCATCTCAAGTTGACAGAAACAAAAGGCCTTAGTATCAGCTATTTGTAATGTCTGGGAATTGGAGATGACAGTAACTGTTTCTTCTCTGAAGGCCTGCTAGGAAAGGGTGAAAACAGCAGAGTGGAAATTTCAAACCTGAAAAATACTTACAACAGAATCTCTGCTGGGAGTCTGGGTGAGGGTCCCAAGTCAGATTCTAGCATCTTCTTCTGCAAGGGTCTTCCCAAACCCAGTGTGATCCCATTATAACTTGGGGGTATAAGGTTGCTTCAGTCTAAAATATGCTTTGCATCAATCCGGTGAAATTCCTTCATATTATAATAGTTCTATTTAAAGGTTCTATTGAGCACATTTCAGAAATCTATGAATAAGCTAGGTTTGCATGTCAATCTATTTGAAACTAGAATTAAATTCACTTTTCAAAGAGCTTCCCCCCCCCCCGCCCCAACTAGGTTGTTGGCAGAACTCTTAACTTCAACTGAAATGGGAAAATGTATAAACCTTCTAACTTATTTTAGTTATTTATTGTTAAGGAATCATGGTAGGAATGTTCATTTCCTCCAATTCCACAAATACCTCCACGTTGACCTCAAAATTTGGTAATTCATTTATGTTTCTCTCCTCTCTGAATGTGAGTTCAAGCAGAAGCATCTTAAATTTTGATTATTTTTCTCTGTCCTCATGCAATGAGTGTTTATAGCTATATTCATACCAGAGGCCCGGTGCATGAATTTGTGTACCAGTGAGGTCCCTCAGCCTGGCCTGTGGGGTCTGGCTGAAACCGCCTCTCCAACATCCCCTGAGGGGTCCCAGGCCCCCTGGGAGGGGGTGCAGGCCAGGCCAAGGGACCCCACTGGTGCACAATCGGGGCCCGGGAGGGACGCAGGAGGTTGGCCAGCCGGAGAGGGACCACGGGAGGGCTCTAGGGCATGTCTGGCCCCTCTCAGTCAGTCCCGATCAGCTGGATCCCAGCAGCAAGCTAACCCACCAGTAGGAGGGTCTGCCCCCTGGCGGTCAATGCGCATCAAAGCAAGCGGTTAAGCAGTCTTAGCATATTATTAGCATATTACGCTTTGATTGGTTGAACGGATGGCCAGACGACACGCACTTAGCATATTAGGCTTTTATTATATAGGATAAAAACAATTAAGAAGAGAGCAATGCTCATGGGAACTTCCATATAAAGGCAAATTTTAGTTCTCAAACTAACCCACATGTACCATGCCATTGAACAAGTATTGCTGTTACCTATGATTCTTAGAAAAAAATTAAGAATCCATTGGTCATACCAAAACTTGTTTATATATTTATTTCTGTTTTAAATCTTCATTATTGAAAGTATTACAGATGTCTCCTTTTTTCCCTTATTGACCCCTTCTAGCCCGCACCTATCCCCCCCACCCCAGGCCTTGACCAAACTATTGTCTATATCCATGGATTATTCATATATGCACACACTATCTTCAGTTAATCTCTTCTCACTCACCTACCCACACCCACCACCTTTCCTCTGAGGTTCAACAGTTTGTTCCATGCTTCTATATCTCTGTATCTATTTTGTTCATCAGTTTATTTTAAAACTTGTTTATATATATTTCTAAGCTTAAAACAGTTTTAGCTTTACCAAACTACATTTTTATGAGCTGAAGCTAAATGAGTCAGCAATTAGTTACTTTAATAAATTTTAAAAAAATTAAAGAACCAACAAATATTAAAACTAAGATAGTTTTTAACCACCTACTCCTCTGAAAATCCCTTCTAAATGACTCACAATTAAAACTGCCAGCACTCAACCACTTACCCCAACTAATTTTTCAATATACTTATGTAAAGCATGGAAACCAAGAGCCCAATTTTTTAAATTCTTATTATGGTTATACAATTGGTAACCTTCATTTTAAAACCAAGAGTTTTTATGGCTCTATGTTGTTTGAAGGCAGAAAATATATGTGTGTTTCTTCAGTGTTTAATATTTAAGGTTTGGTTCCTGAATGGCTTGTAGTTGATAGAGGTAAAGTTGTGAAATCAATGGTATGCCAATAACTTGGGAAGAAACTATGTACCAGATATTGTCATTGTTCCACCCTTATCTCCTACCCTTATCAGTTCCTGAAAACATTTTCTGGTCTCCAAAGTCCACTTGTTCAACATGCAGTCCAAGGAACTCCACCAGATACAGCTTCAATCAATCACTGTCAGGAGTTAGTGTATACATACCCCTGATCTCTTGACTCAAAGTTATGCCACCCAAGAAGCATGTTCTATACTGCTTCTCTCTCTCTCTCTCTCTCTCTCTCTCTCTCTCTCTCTCTCTCTCTCTCACACACACACACACACACAAATGTGACTGCCCCAATAAAGTCCATATTTCCCAGCATCCCTTGTAGATAAGTGTGGCTATGTGACAGTTTCTTCTTTTCTTTCATCCTTTCTGCAAGCAGGAATGTGGATCTTCCAGATCCCAGCTTCAACCACATAGATATGAGAACCATGTTTTAGGACACTGAAGAGCAATGACATGAAAGGACCCTGAATGATGAAGTAGAACAGAAATGTCCTGCCACTATATTGTGTTCTCCTTCTTACAGCCACTTTTGTTTCACCCTAATACAATATTCAAAGAAGAGCGAAAGATATCTTCAATCACAAGTTAGCATGTCAGGCTATAGCATCACTATAGGGTGAACCTCTAAGCAAACGCCACATCTACACAATGATGATGCCATCAGCTCTGAGACCCCTTTCTCACTCACTGCCATCACATCTTTACTCTTCAATAGGCTCCTCAATGTTATCTCCAACTCTCATGAGCTTTAACATGCTGAGGGAAGCATGAAACCCTTTGCAGGAACTTTAGCCACTGAGTACCAATCTCATGCTTGCTTAAAATCCCCAAAGAGCTAAGAATGAGTAAGAAAACAAAATGGAAATGGATTTCAACTTGATCAAGCATATCTCTAATGTGCTCATAATGTCAGTTCAACCAAATTAGCCATATGAGAGCATTGACACCATCTGAAATGATGTAATTTTTCTCACTGAAAGCCTGCATCTGAGGAAAAGGCTATACTCATCAAGATGAATTGGCCAAGGAGGGAAAAGGAGAAAGATACTCATAAATAGAATTGTCCCCTAAACTTTTAGTTGCACCAAAGAGGAGAGCTCCAAACGGCATTAGAGAAAGATACATGAAATATGCCCAACAGGTAGAGTACTCTTCTGTAAAGTAAGGGTATAGTTTAAAACTGTTATATTTATGACTAATAGCTTTAAAATTGATAAATTGTATAATGACCGCTCATCCAATAGAACAAAATAACCAATCCAGTTAGGTGAAACATAAAAATACTTTGTTTTGTTTTTTAAGTTGAGTTTCTCCCAAGACTCGTCAGTGTTACTCCTCACTCTCTTGATCAAATCTTTCTTTCTACCTATATAATTAGGTTATATATATAACCTATTTGCTTACTACAAATGCCAAATATTCCAAAATTGCCTGGACATACAAACTCTGTCTCAGTACCACCATGATCTGATTCATTAGGGTCTTATGATATAAACTGAAACTTACACTCAGGATTGGTTTCAATATTTTTCTGACCTGGGACCTAGTAACTCAATTATTCAAAAAGCTTTGTGGGAGAAATTTTTAGGGCAACAGTTCTCAACCTTGGCTGCATAGTAAATTACCTGGGGAGATTTTGAAATTCTAATGCCAGGTCACACCCTTTACTAATTAAATAAAAGCTTCTATGGATGGGTGTTAACCAGGTATCAGTATTTTTTTTAAATCTTCCCAAGTATTTCCAATGTGCAGTAAACACTGAGGATACCTTGAGTAGATGAAGTTCTACATTTAGTTAGCTGTACCTCTTTGGCTTCCTAACATTTCTAAATGAGGGCTTTAGACTAGCGCTCCAAGCATGGAGAACCAATTCATCAGTCAAATATTCACAAAGTTCCCATTATCCACTAGGCTCTGTGTTCAGTACTGGACATGCAAGAATGAAAAATACAACTGGTAGATATAGAAAGAGAAATGCTTCTCATATTTTAATGTGTGCATGAATCACCTGGGATTCTTGTCAAAATGCAGGTTCTGATGCAATGGGTTTGGGTGGGGCCCAAGTCTGTATTTCTAACAATTTCCCAGGTAACATGCAGATGCTGCCGGTCCATGGACCCCACTCTGAGTAACATGGAGAATTGCAATCTGAAGTAATATATCCTATGAACAGTCCAGGGTACTCTGGTATGCCCAAGAATGAACAAAATCTGCAATTCTGTGAAATACTGCCCTCCTGAAGTTTTCATCATCTTTACCCCTTTCTTACAAAGAGTTTTCAAATCTTTTTTAAAAAATCCATAGACTGACCCAAGTCACCTTTATAGAATGTTCTAAGAATGTTATGGTTTGCTCAACCATAAGCTCACATAAAGTTATATGAGGAATATTTTAAGAAACTGTAAGAAAATAAGATTTGCCAAATACAACATTTGTGAAATTCAAAAGGGAAAGGCATACAGGTTAAGATTGTGAAAGAGGAAAGGCGTATCAGAGAAACAGAATTGGAAGGCAGTTGGGAAGTCAACCTGCCCATTCCCTGGCCCTGTGGGCAAGTCCATAACTCATATTTCCCCTTTGTCTATAGGGAATGAAAGGTCATTTGCACTTGAAAGCTGGACTTAGAGAGAAATGTGCCTTCAAAATTCCCAAGGCCTAGATTTCTGCCATAAATAACTTTAAAGCAATTCAAACCTTTTCAAGAGTTCAAACTGCAACATTTCAATTAAAGCAAGAATTCTTAACAGAGATCCACCTTTTCATATTGATTCTTGAACAACTTTGAAAAAAATATAAATACATTCTTTCTTCTTTGGAATCTTTCTCCCTCTTGATGGCAAAATGTATGGTAAATTCTTCAAGTGTCTCAACAGTCCTTTGACTCCATTAACTTCTGCTGTGACCAAATATCAAAGTCACATTTAAATTCCTCCGGGAAGAATGCAAGAGTGACATGTTGGTGTAAGTGGAGCTGGGATTCCCCTGTACAGTAATTAAATGATTAGTAAGATTATATCCTAAGTATCAAATACTAAAAGCCAGATGGAAGAGAAGGAGGGGGAGACAGAAGAGTCTAACAAAATGAAGGCCTCTATAGGAATGAAGAACTCTCCCAGGTAAAACAGTTCTCATGGTATTTGTGGTTGGAGAGTTCTCTTTTGACATAGATACATCTCCTTGCTAGAAGTTAAGAATTCCTGTAACCTGTCATTACTGAAAAAAAAATAGGTTCTTTCCTAACGTCTACTTACTATGCATTAGAATGAGTTCTAGTGTCAAAGGCAGCATAACACGGTGGAAAGTGAGTGGTCTCTTGTTCTTAACACAGCTACATGAATTCCTAGATATGTGTGGTTTGCATTTGGGCAAATTATTTAAGTTATCTCAGCTTCAGTTTCCTTCTCTATAAACTAGAGATAAAAATATAAGTATGGCTGGATTGCTAGAAAAACTAACAATTCTATATTTAAAGTATCTGGCACTTAAAATTCTTTACAATTGTTACTACTATTCACTAATAGAGACTATACCAGCCGTGGGCAAACTACAGCCCGTGGGCCGGATCCGGCCCATTTGAAATGAATAAAACTAAAAAAAAAAAGACTGTTCCCTTTTATGTAATGATGTTTACTGTGAATTTATATTAGTTCACACAAACACTCCATCCATGCTTTTGTTCCGGCCCTCCCGTCCAGTTTAAGAACCCATTGTGGCCCTCGGGTCAAAAAGTTTGCCCACCCTTGGACTATACACTTGTTTCTTTTGTTTGTAAAACCCCTTTGCAACAGGTGAGGTTAATGAAGTAATGATGCTGATGACCTAAGCATGTGTCTAATATGACATCATCCTCTTGTCTCTCCACTCTGGCTGACATGAAACATTTAGGCAATAAAGCTGGTAAACAAGTGTTGTGGGCCCAGTGCAGCAAATAAATAAGCTTTCTTTGACTTACACAGTGCTCATAAAAAATGTTAAACAAATTCATGGCATTCAAAAATCAGAAGATTTAATATAAATATTTGGATTTCTAGCTTTTGAAAAATCAGAAAACCTGTCAGCATTTCCCCAGCATGCATGCTTGGCAGCCATCAGCTGAAGCTGAAAAGCAATTACTGGCCCCTTTAGATAGGCCATGCTCTCTCCAATTTGCCACTGTCTCCACCTGATCCATTTCATTCATTAAGCTAGGTAAGTGGCCCCTATAGTCACTTGAGTTTGAGACCCTTACTCTATGGCAGCCGTGGGCAAACTACGGCCCGAGGGCCAGATCCGGCTGGTTTGAAATGAATAAAACTAAAAAAAAAAAAAAAAGACCGTACCCTTTTATGTAATGATGTTTACTTTGAATTTATATTAGTTCACACAAACACTCCATCCATGCTTTTGTTCCGGCCCTCTGGTCCAGTTTAAGAACCCATTGTGGCCCTCGAGTCAAAAAGTTTGCCCACCCCTGCCTATGGGGAGAATACACACACACACACACACACACACACACACACACGAGAGAGAGAGAGAGAGAGAGAGAGAGAGAGAGAGAGAGAGAGAGAGAGAGAGAGAGAGAAACTACAAAAGATAATTAAACACCAAATGTGCTTCTTTGAAACTATGGCCCAATTTTAACTTGAATTTGGACACACAAGGGGAACTGTGGGGAAAATACAACCAGGAACATGTTTTAAGAGGAACTAAAGAGTTCCAAAACAATAGGTAGAGAGAGATAAGTACTGCCCATCAATTCCAATTATTCTCCCTGGACCTGCACCCCTCTACTCACATCCTTTGCTAGAGTGAAGATCATTTATAAAGACAGAAAAATACTAAAAGAGCTGCAGGGCATGAGGCCAGCTGTTTTGATGTCATCAATCGTAGCAGCAACAGGGGTTGACGCCCTTAGTACAGATCACAGCACCTTGCCTCAAGGGTGGCAAATGGTGTTTGCCACCCTTAAGGAAAACACCAGCCAGAATTGGGAGGGTGTAACTTCTTCTTTGGCACCACAAGTTGCAGAGCCTCCAGTGTGCCTCATCAGCAGTAGCTTTTGACATTTTCAGCGATGACCATAAACGAAAGAGAAAGGAGAAAATGGCAGATGGCACAGAAAAGTCAATGGGTTTGCACTCAGTACACACATAAGACACATCCTGAACCTCAAAATTTTGGGGGGGCTAACTTTGAGAGCTAGATTCTATTGTTCATGGGGAGGAGACTAGAGCTAGAGAAATGCTGCTTGGTGACTATGAGTGAGACTCCAGGCTTACCCACAGGATGGGGTACAAAATTAAGAGGCAGTTAGCAAATTTTATCAGTCATTTTGCTAACTTGTTACTTGATTATTACCAATCTCCTTTGTTTTTAAAATAGTCACTCCTCATTAAAAATATTCAAATGCATTTGGCAGAGAATTCAGATTTTCAATGCCTAATGGTCCATCCTAGATTGCCAACACTCTAAAGGTATTCTCTTGCTCATTATTGGCAAAGGGAGCCACTTGGATTTTGGTCAGGTTCGACAGTAAACACTGTTGCTTTTTCTTCCAGTTCTTTCCTTGGTTTGTTGGAAAAGGAAAAAAATAGGGAAAGGTTTGAATCCCATTGTAGAAAATATGCTTGTTGACATTTTTGAGTTTCCTTCTAAAGAAGTCTCTTTGACATGAACATGCCTAATTCATTGTGATCAGCACCCAGAGAAATTCTAATAAGTAAAAACGACTTCATAAGCTGGGTGAATGGTATATGGGAATTCCTTGTACTATCTTTGCAACTCTTCTATAAATCTCTAAAACTATTTCAAAATCAGTTTTTAAAAACTTCAGATACTTCTGGTTTACGTTAGAAAGGTTAAGATTTTCAGCAATAAAGAGACTGAAAAAGTTGGTTAGAAATTAAAAAGTTCTTCCTAAAGGAATATTTAAATTGTATTATTTTATTGTCTTAAAATATAAAAATGTATATGTAATTCTCTCATTATTATATTTTAAATTGTATCACAAATCAATCTTTGAGACAGCATTATAAAATAAACTCCCTGTTGTTGATGATTTTAACAATAATTCAATCCTCAGTGGTATTCACCTGACTTCTCCCAGAGGCAGTATGGAAGATTTTGTTTCCGAATATTTAGAAAACCCTCACACAGAAAATTTCCTTTTGGATTCTTGGCAGATACCACCTTATTTTGAAAGGGAAATACTGGAGGGGTTTCCTTTTGTGTAATACTGGAGCCAAGGTTGCATTCCTCCTTGCAGCAAAGTATGCAAATTTCTAATCTGCCAAGGCACAGGGCAAAGAACTAAAATTCAGAAAAGACCTAAGCTGTGGAAGGAAACTGTCCAATAGAGCTAGTGTAGTTTAAAGTAGGGCATGAGTGGGGCGGGGGATTGGGGGAGGGGGGTAATGGGGGGATAAGGACACATATGTAATACCTTAATCAATAAAGAAATTTTAAAAAATAAATAAAGTAGCTGTTATAGGAATAGTTCTAAGTATATACTGAAAGTTCTTTAGTTTTCCTTCATCCTGATGATGATGATAATGACGATGACAGACATATTTGAGCCTCTAAGTCATATATATATATATATATATATATATATATATATATATATATATATAATTGGTTTTTTACAGAGAGGAAGGGAGAGGGATAGAGAGTTAGAAACATCGATGAGAGAGAAACATCGATCAGCTGCTTCCTGCACACTCCCCACTGGGGATGTGCCCGCAACCAAGGTACATGCCCTTGACTGGAATCGAACCCGGGACCCTTGAGTCTGCAGGCTGACGCTCTATCCACTGAGCCAAACAGGTCAGGGAGAGCCTCTAAGTCTTAAAGAGCAGGCACTGTACTAGTGGTTGCAACTACATTATCTAGGTTCTTGAGACAAGCCTATAAAGTAGGTAATGTTCATTATCCCTATTTTACCTAGTAAGAAATTAAGTCAATGGTCATTTGATCCATGACACATGTGTGCAAAAGTGCCCACTCCTTTACTTTTCCAATCAAATTAGCGGTTTCTGAAGCTCCATCCACATGGTCAATTTTGGGAGACAGGAAAGGAGAGAAAGGCCCAGAAACTTCATCCATCATGGTGATGTCTATCATTGTCATTGCTCCTTCTGCTTCAGTAGGGCTCTGCCTCTGGTCCTTGGCTATTAGCTCCTGCTGGCTCAGAGCAATTCTCTTTGTTGACCATAGGTTCCTACAGAGATCTTCTCGGCATATTGTCAGGTTCAGCAAAGAAAAACCATAGGGCACCTGGTTAAACTTAAACTTCAAATAAACAATAAATACTTTTTTAGCAGAGGTATGTCCCATGCAATATTTGGAATAATCATTTGTTATCAGAAATTTAACTTGGCATCCTGTATTTCACCAGGTAACCCTGTGGGCAGTCATCAAGGCCCAAGTGCTTCGTTTCCAGCTTCCTCCTCATTCATCCCACAGCCACGTCCCATCAGGAGGACAGGTGCAGGCAGGGCCCTGTGATTCTGAAAACAACCCGGTTGTATCCACAGTGCTCTACTCCCCACAAGCAAGGCCATGAGGAGATCAAAGGCCTGATCAATACTGACTAGCCTGCTGAGTGATAAAAATCGCAAACTGGCAATGGAGAGGAAATCCCTTTGTTGAAGGCCAGTGTCAAGGGGTTAACTCTGTGAGCTTGTTGTGGCCACATGGCAGGCAAGTCAGGTGGACCTGTCTGAACCTGATTCAAGTCCAGTCCCCTACAGACTCTCTGCTGGTGGCTCCCAGACTAGAAACATTCAGAGTATCACCCCACTCTCCCCGCAGGCTTCTCACCTGGAAACGCAGCCCTGCAAGTACATTTGCTTAAGGCCTCCGGTGGCCATTTAAAGCAGTAACAACTCAAAATAAAACATTTGTACTACGTGAGAAGACTTGCAGACGTTTTTAGTATTTGGCTTTCAACCCTCTTTTATCCCTGTGTTCTTTTAGCATTCCTTTAAAAAGACTTTGCCGTTCACATTTAAATTGTCCCAACAGAAAGAGCTTATGTCCCTGACATAGTAGGTAATCCCATAAAAGGGATCTAATCAAGGGGAGCTCAAGAAAATAGTTTCCCCGTCCTAACTGGTTTGGTTCAGTGGATGGAGCATCAGCCTGCGGACTCAAGGGTCCCAGGTTCAATTCCGGTCAAGGGCATGTACCTTGGTTGCGGTACATCCCCAGTAGGGGGTGTGCAGGAAGCAGCTGATTGATGTTTCTCTCTCATTGATGTTTCTAACTCTCTATTCCTCTCCCTTCCTCTCTGTAAAAAATCAATACAATATATTTTAAAAAGAAAGAAAATAGTTTCCCTCAAATTGTTGACGTGTTGGTGCTCCAAAACCGTGATGATTCCACCCCTAAATAAACACATGGATAGTAACACTAACTTGCAAGGAAAGGATCACAGTAAGAATCACTTTTGTTTATGCATCTATACAGGGAAGCCCCAACTTTAAAAGTAAATCATGATAACAATGCCTTAAAAAAAAACGTGGCCAATTTCTTAAATAAATGTATTGATTATATAGAGAGAGCTCTAGCTACAGGACAAATATTGTAGCCAGTCTTTCCCTAAGACAACCAAAATCATGAAGTAATGAATTTGTTGATCTAGTTATCTCAATGTTCTTATCCAAAAAGGAAAACTTTGCAACCATCTGGCCAACTGTTTACACAAACTATTTGCACACACACAAAAAAACCTCCCAACAACCATAATTTATTGATTTAAGGCATCTCTGTTGCCAAGAACTTGATTCAATTTCTTTCTGAATCGGATCTTTTTTTATCATTTATGAAAAAATTGGCCAAAAGCAATAAAATATATTTCCCTTGTAAGAGAAAAAAAATCGATCTTCTAATTTGTCTCTTTTATTATTTTTGGCCTTTATGGTTGGAGAATAAGGACAAATAAGAGGAGGCAATTTGAGCATGTAAGGAATACATTGTGCTTTTATAGCCTCCTTTAACATGTGTGAGCTGGTTGAAACAGGTGGTGGTGACCATTCATGTAAAAGTAATAGGACACCTGTGCTAGGTTTTCTTGTCAGAGCTGGTCATTTCAGGCTTTATCCATCCTTGCTATTTTGTTCCAGCTTCCAAATGGCAACTCCAAACAAAACATTGGAAAGTAAATTAGAAGGCAACAGATGGAAAAGCTGAAAAATCCAGCTATTAAGTTTACCACATTTTTTTCTTATCCTTTCCCTCTCTTCAGCCATGGTGGGCCCTGACTGGAGTCCATTATGTACCGGCAACTGCAAAACCTTTGTTAAAATGATTAATGAGGTAAGGAAAAGAGGGGTAGAGATTAAAGAAACTGGAAAAACCCTTTGACAACGTACATTCCATAAATCTTCCCAATTTACCTCTAAGCAGAAACCATTTACAAACTTTTTGAACCAAATTTCGAACTGTTGATCCTCATGTTTCATGATAATCGAATAAAACCTAGAAGGACATCTCATTTAATCATTTTCATGTACAGTTTTATAATTCATTGACTCAACAACTTTGCCATAATCAGCCACGTCATGATCATTTAGTATAATAGAGGAATCAAAACCTGAACTATTAGTCTCTAATTAAATTTATTGACTTAAAATCTGTGGCAAAAAAAAAGGTTGGGCATTATACTAAGCTTCGAACAGCTGGAAATTAATCATGATTACTGATACTATTTTCAAAGCAACTAAAGCCAAGTCGATTAGTTTGTTTCAAAAATAAGTATGTTTCAAACTAATGGTGACCTGAGAAAATAAAGTTAGACTCTGCTATAGTTTGCCATCTTCCTGCCAGAGTTTGCCAAATTAAAAATTCTGAGGTGGGGGAGGGGATTCTTCAATTTTTTTTAAAGCTCTGGAACACTTGCTTTTTAAAATGTACACAGGAGCCCTGGGTGGTTTGGCTCAGTGGATAGAGCCTAGGCCTGTGGACTAAAGGGTCCCAGGTTCGATTCCAGCCAAGGGCACATGCTGGGGTTGCGGACTTGATCCCCCCAGTAGGGGGTGTGCAGGAGGCAGCCAATCAATGATTCCCTCTCATCATTGATGTTTCTATCTCTCTATCCCTCTCCCTTCCACTCTGAAATCAATAAAAATATATTTAAAAACAAAAATAAAAATGTACACTGAAGACCAAAGTATAAAGTAAAGCAAGCCACATCTTCTCAGCATCCCTGCAGGTCCCTCAGATGGTTCCCATACACACAGCAGCTTTCTGCACCTCTCTGTTGGGCAGCATTTTCCACCCTCATCAGCATGGTTCATGCATGGAGCAGGCTGGAAATGCTGGGTGACTAATGCCCCAGGTGCCACCTTCCACCAGTGAGAAATGGGAGGTGATAGACAACCACCCATCTTCCTCATCCCTCAGTAGACCAACTCTGAGGTGTGTTCCATAGAGTTTCTCAGAGGCCTCCCAACGGAATTGAGCCCAAGTTGCCCATAGCAGTATCTTGGGATAATGTACCTTCTTTTGGATTCCTCCCTGCACCATCTAACCTCTCACAGACAAAAGGGGGAGCAGACAAAGCCATGACCGTCCCATTACCCCACCCCAGACAGCCCCTAGGAGTCCTCTGCACTTTGAAAAATCAGAGATGCTTCACAGATAAGAAAAAGCTAAAGGAGTTCATCACCACCAAACCAGTATTATATGAAATGCTGAAAGGTATCCTTTAAGAAGAGGAAGAAGAAGAAAAAGGTAAAGATACAAATTATGAACAACAAATACACATCTATCAACAAGTGAATCTGAAAATCAAGTGAATAATCTGATGAACAGAATGAACTGGTGATTATAATAGAATCAGGGGCATAGAAAGAGAGTGAACTGACTATTCTTGGGGGGGAAAGGGGTGAGGGGGATGCGGGAAGAGACTGGACAAAAATCGTGCACGTATGGATGAGGACAGTGGGTGGGGAGTGAGGGTGGAGGGTGGGGTGGGAACTAGGTGGAGGGGAGTTATGGGGGGAAAAAAGAGGAACAACTGTAATAATCTGAACAATAAAGATTTAATAAAATAAAAAAAAGAAAAAGAAAAATCAGAGATGCTCTAGGTCACATTCTTCATTTTACAAGTAGATCAGGCCCGCTGCTACCAGCACCTGCCATGTTCACAGCATAAGCCAACCACAGTATGCAACCTTGCTCTTCATTGGGCAGGAGCACCTCAAGCCCCATCACTTCTCTGGAGTGAAAGTGTACCCTACATACCTCAATTACCTCCGCCGACAGGATAGAAGAGGCCAAGAAATCAAATGGAATATTTTTTACCTTAAATGAATACAGGCATCTACCTCTTGAGTTTCACATTATCCGTTCTATGTGTCTCTCATTATTTTAAACAAAAATATATATAACATATTACGTTTCAACCTAAAATCCCCAACCAATTTCTTAAAGCATGCTTGAAACACAGTAAAATGTGTGTGTGCGTGTGTACGCGCGCGCGCACACACACACACACACACACACACACACACACATACGGCTGCGCAATGCTCACATCCTTGCTTTATGATCAGCAATTCATATAGTTAACATAGAGCTTCTTGGCAGTAACACTGATATCCCTTTCAGCATAGGGATTGCAAAGCAAGTACATCTCATTTCTTGACACTTAGGTGCATGTTTCCAAACTGCTACACATGATTTTGACATTCTACCAGTTTTTTGGTACCCAAATTTGGCTGAACATTACAATCACCTAGGGAGCTCTTTACAATCCTAATACCCAACTGCACCCCAGACTAATTGACTCAGGATCTCTAGGTGGGATCAGGCATCCACATTAAATCATTCCAATGTATAGCCAAGGTTGAGTACCACCATGACAGATGAATTTGGAATACAACTCAAGATTTTTTCCTACACATCTTTTTGGTAATAATGTTGCATTGAGTTTGGGGGACAAGATAGAAAATTTACCATAGGAAACACTGCTGGGAAAACATTGGCTTGAGAGATACATGCCTTCTGTGAAGTTAGGTAATAAAAAGGAGTACGAACTGTACTACTACAGGCATTCTCTGGGTTATGCCTGTAATTATGTGGAGTTTTGGTTGTGTGTGCATAACTTTAGCAAGGGATTTTGTTTGCAGTTTTTGTCCATTATTGATAAATCTAAATTATTTTTTTTTGCTCCAAACTCCTAATGTTTATCTTATCTCCTATTTTATTTGTAAGTTTTTATTTTATTTCCATTTTTATTTTATTTATATGTTTCTATTTTATTTATAAGTTTAGACTGAGTACAATACTTGAAATCTTACAAATGAGCCATGTTTTCTCTCACCTCCAGGCCTTTACCCTTGCTTTACTATCTCTTTGTGACACCCTTCCCCACTGCTATTCCTATCTCTTCCTCCTAGATGACTCCTGCTCATCCTTTGAGACTCTAACTACAAAAAAATTTCCATGAAACTGAAGGCTAGATTAAATGACCCTCACATGGGATCCCAGAGAAGCCTGCATTCACCTCACTGTATGATAATCACTTTATCACCTTAGCTCCCTGCATTCAGGGCCTGCTCCAAAGTAGGTATCAAAAGTATTGTTAAATGGATGATTGAATTTGAGGACTATTCATTTCTAGTGCCCTCATCACCACCAAACAGCCATCCCACAAACATCTCAATCAAATATTGTCTCTTGAGTCACATGTCCTGGCTAGTGTTAAATCACACGTTATAATATTCTATCCCTAATTACTCATCTGGGCCCTGTTTGTTACTCTTGCTGGGGATGTGTCACCAGGCAATGACTTGAAACTCTATTTTTATACAACACTAAAGCATTTCTTCTAATTTGTGGAAGTCCCTTCCACAAGGCTCTGTATGGCCAATGTCCCATTGCTATCTTTGGCTCAACTGTCCCAGCCCTGGGTAAGATTGATAGAATCAGTACCTCAGGGGTGGTGGGCAAGAGGCACTATTCCAAGACATCATTCCTGCTGATGCTATCCCAGCAAACAGGACATTGTACAACCCTTTGACCCCATGAATTCCTGACATGGTCATGTGGAACATAAAACACAAGTGCTACTGCATTTTTTAAAATTTATTATTATTATTTTATATTTTATTTATTTATTTATTTATTTATTTATTTATTTATTTATTGCTTAATACCATCAAATCCCATCTGCCTTTTTATGATAAATGAGCTTTCATTCTGAAGTTCTAATTTGCTCAAGTCAACAACAACAGTAATCTACCTTAAGCTTAAAGCCACTAACAGCCATGAGCAGTACCCCACCTTCTTTTTACGATTTTTTTATTGGCCTTAGCTGGTTTGGCTCAGTGGCTAGAATCGGCCCAAGGACTGAAGGGTCCCAGGTTCAATTCCAGTCAAGGATACATACCTCAGTTGCAAGCTCGATCCCAATCAATGTGTCTCTCTGTCTCTCCCCGTCCCTTCCTCTCTCTCTCTAAAAATCAAGGGAAAAATATCCTTAGATGAGAATTAACAAAAAAAAAAATTTTATCGATTTTCAGAAAGAAGAAGGGAGAGGGAGAATGGGAGAAAAAAATCGATGTGAGAGCAAGATATCAATTGGCTGCCTCCAGTCCACAACCCAGCCATGTGCCCTGACCGGAAATCAAACCAGCAACCTTTTTGTGCATGGGACTATGCCCAACCAACTGAGCCACATTGGACAGAGTTCAAATTCTTAACAGTATAATGGTGAAGAAGAAAAAAAAATGAAGAAAATGCCAAGAGGAAAATATGGATGAGCAAGGAATACAATAATATGTTTTCTCAAGTTGAGAATGAGTTGGAATTCTATATTATTTAAGCTTATGATTCAAATTTAGTGCTCAATTTTATTTCTTGCTGACAAATTCTGCCTCTTTAACCTACAGATAAAAGCTGACAAAGCTTTTTCAGATGTGAATGCCCATACAAGACAGCATTCTGATGAGCAGTAAAGTATATATTAATTAGAAATATATGGGGATTAATTTCCCTAAAAATAACTGTAGTTATGAAACTTGAGAGTAGAAGAGAAGCATTTGGCAAAACGTTCTTGAGTTGTGCTGAATATACAAGATCTATTAAGGGAGATACATTTATTTAAATTTTCTATATGGCTGTATGTTTTTGCTTCTAGCCAGTAGGCCAATTCAGCAATAAAGCCTTCAGTAAGAATATAATTTTAATTTATTTAGACATATGTTATTTGACTCATAGATTCCTATTTTTTTTCTTTTTTTAAACTTATTGGGGTAACAGTGGTTAATAAGATTATATAATTTTTCAAGTGCAGATTTCTATGCTAAATTATCTATATATTGCATTGTGTACCCACCACCCAAAGTCAAATCATCATCTGTCACCATATATTTGGCCCCCTTTATCTTTTACTACCCTCCCACCCCTCTTCCCTCTGGTAACCTTTACACTCTTGTCTGTGTTTATGAGTTTTTGTTTTTGTTTTTCTTGTTTGTTCATTGGTTGCTTTCAGTATTTTTTTTAAAGCAGGAAATAATGAAGGGGAAAGAGGTTGGGGGAGAAGGACTTAGCTGTATCTGTAATGTTTTATTTCTTTTCAAAAAAGATTTGAAACAAGGATGGCAAAATAATAACATCCATCAAATATAGCTGGTAAGTACGTGTGCATCCCTTTTATTATTTTTTTATGTTTGAAAAAAATGAGTTTTTGGTAAAAGTATGCAAGCAATTTTTCATGATAAATAAAAACGTGGGATTTTGTTTAAGACATGTGGTGCTATTGTTTAGTAGTTCCAGGATCTTGGCAATCTCTCTAAATTTCAGTTTCCCAGTCTATAAAATAATAAAGTTATGAACTGGTTCCCATCTGAATGGTGAATATTATGTATTATTTAAATGAGGCGTGCGGCCCACCGGCCACAAGTTTGACATGCATGATTGGAGAAAAGATATGTGAGTATATGTCTCAGTCAGATTCCCCTGGAAACAGACTTTGAGACAAAGATTTGTGTGGGACTTCCACTAGGAAGGAATCTCAGAAACACTACCAGTGGGAGTGTCAACAGAAGCCTCAGCCAATCCCATGGGGGCACATGAGAACTGATATTGCCATCTAGAATGTTCTAGAATCAGGGTAAGGGGGCCACACTTTTGTACCTCTACATCAACCTCTAAATTACTTGATGAAGGCTACCTCTAGGGAACGGACATAACCTTGGGTAAGACAGTGCCCTTCAGCCAAAGACAATACCTAGAGAGGAAATAAGATGAGACTCATGTCAGTAACCAACACCCCTGACCCGTGAGAGAATGATGTCCTCCACTCTGAAGGGAGATCTTTAAGCGCCACACCATCCACTATAGTCAGTAACTGGGACCCTCCTCAGCATGGTGCACAGCATGGGGAACAAAGTGCCAAGGGAGTAAGGGGGAGGGAGTTAGGTCCCTGCATCCATGTGAGACAGAATGAGGTCTGAAAGCGTGCGAGAGCAGGGTGGCTGTGGCAAGATCAAAGTCTTCTGCAAGCCAGACTCTTCACATTTCTTGTATCTGTAATACATCCCTGCTGTTCTCTGGTATAGAATGTATGTGGAAATTACAGCCAATCACTGCTTGAGCCAGAGAGTTTAAGACAGGAGTAGTATGTACACCTACCACCTGCGTGATAATATGAACAGGAAGCCAAACCAAAGACCCCAAAAAAGTAAAATTCAGGTGAACTAATCAGGCCACTGAGTTAGCCACCCTTTCTCCACCACCTTCCAGAGATGAACCTTCGAGTCCTGGATTCTGTTTTAACAAAGAGAGGTCTGTTTCCTCATAGTGCCCCTCCTCATCATTCAGAATGTTCTGGGTGAACTGGGGCAACCATTTCACATCTCAAGAGGAATGGAGTATTTTTATTTTTATTTTTTTTACCACTTTGAAACATTCATCCATTTAAGAAAAATGAATTTAAGATGTAACAGTACATTATATTTAGCCAAAACACTTCTCTAAAGTTAAGGCAACTTTCCCAGGCAGTCTGTGGTATCCAAGTCAGATGGCATGGCCTTCCCAAGGGAATAATTTGTAAATGGAATTCAGAAATCACATTTAATTAGGTTTTTAGACACCATACTTGCACCTACCAGATTTATTACATCAACTACTGCCAGTCATTTATAGACATACTAGAGGTCTGATGCACGGAATTCTTGCGAGGGGCTCCACCCCGCCACCGTGTCTTCATCTGGAAGGTCGTCTGGAAGGACGTCCGGAAGGACATCCGGTCTAAATAGCATATTACGCTTTTATTATTATAGATGACATTTTATTACTCATAAGTTGATCACTCAATTTGGATTTAATAGGTTTCATTTATTTGTAAGGCGAGAGAACTTTGGAGTTAAAATAATGAAATATTTGAGTGTTGTGTACATAGGTGTACAATAGGAAGAATACCTTTGACATTGCTTCTGTGATGAAATCCTAAGCCTATTTGCATGCCATGTTTGCAGCTAAACACGAGCACAAGCACACATTACATCCAATTACCCCTACAAGTATGGATTGAAAACAAAATTGGTAATTATCACTGATTGTAGCTGGATTGTATCTTTATTTCCAGATACTTCTAAGCAGTGATATAAATAGACAAGAGGGTGCCATAGAATAAAGAAGAGATTCTAAATCTGTCTACTATTGGTCTCCAATAACTTTTAAATAATTATGAAATCAACTCAGTCCACACCACTGACTCAGAAGACTTCAGTTTATTTCATTATTGATATTGTTGTTAGCCTCTGTCACTCAGCTTGGGTGATTTCATTCCCTGTACAGTTCAAGGCCAAATGCATTGTGTGCCTGTTCCTGTAATTCAGTCATACAAATGGGAGGAAACAATAAATATAAACCACCATAAATTTCACTTTCTATAAGACCACCCGTCTGCTCCCCCACCAATCTCTCCCATCACTGGAGAAGCTAGAAAAATCCATATTAAAGCTTTCGACATCGAGAACCAGGCTTCCCAGCAGTGCTGAAACGGAACTACACAATTACACACAAGACTACCAAAAAGAGAAACACACTGGAAAATCCCTTCCTCTCTTTCAGCTTTGCAAAAGCTATTGTTCTTCTCATATTCAATTATGTTTTTGTTTTTGCCGAGAGAAAGCATAGATGTGGAGCAAGTACATGTGGGTGGTTTGTTTTTACTGATCTTTTCAACACTAAAGGTCTGACCTGATGTGCTCATACGCAATCAAATACAGTGATCACATAATTCAGTCAACACACTGGGCTTTGCCCCAGGAGCTACAGTTGTAGGGTCACTGATTATGGAGAGCTGTCGTGAAACAGTACTCTTTGCATACTTATCAACGACTTAGAATTTTAAAAACCATTCTCAGTTTGTAGGCTATAGAAAAACAGGCAGGCAATGGACCACATTGGGCCCACAAGCCAGAGTTTGCTAATCCCTGACCTAGAACAGTGGTTCCCAAATGTCTGCCCGTAGAATCACCTACAGAATGCCTTAAAATTGCAGCCTTCATGTCACACCCCAAACTGATTAAATCACAATCTCTGAGGGATGCAAGGATAAGCCATTTTTAAGCTCCTCAGGAGATTCCAGCATGCAGACCAGTTTGGGACTCCCTGATCTGTGAATTACATTCTTCCTTCAGATGCTAAATCATATAGGCTCCCTTGCTTTAGCTGTGGCTTCCTTTGTCATTCCCAGTATCCCTGGCAAAAGACCCTGTGTTGGAGGAAGGCTAGATTTCACAATCAAAAAAATCGCGGTTACAAAGTAAATTCAGTCAAGTTTGAAATATGGTAAGTGGGGAGGATAGCACACTATTTGTGTAAACCTGGGTCTCCCTCCTCAGTGCACACCCCTCCCCTAGAAAGCAGAGTCTGAGACAAGATTGTTTGGGGCCATGAGCCCAGCAGCAGGAAATGGGGACTGAGAAAAGTGGAATGGGGACTGAGAAAAGTGGAATGGGGACGTCACTCCAGTGGGCAACTGAGCTTAATCCCATTGGGATCCACCAAGGAGATGTGCAGAACACATTTCAGAATTGTCTGGTTAAGAAATGGAAGAGGAGCATTTACCCACTGGCTTCCAACCCCAACTTGGCAAGGGCTGCCCCAGGGATTAACAACCATGTACTTCCTAGTTGTACAGATTTGAGTACAATGTAATCAAGGGCCAAGCAGCAAGTTCCAGGCAGTCAAGCCCACTTGCTATAGGATTACATGTGCCAAAGGTTGGTTGCAACCGCAATGGCTAGAGAAAAGGTGAGCTAAGAGGATGGGGGGTGGGGGCGGGCGGTTTCAGAAGAGATGTGCAAGATACCAACCAAAAGTTATCAGAAGTCAATATTTTAGAAACTCAGAGGAGTACTTCCATAGGGAACTCAAGCTAGGAATAGTACAATGCCATCTTAGATGACTCCTCTTTAAAAAACAATGTCAACAATGATACAGCTCCAATTTTGAAAGAAAAAAAAATATAAGAGTCAGACACAATTTATCAAAGTTGAATTTAAATTCTTCCCTAATTGCCCCTGTCTACAATCATTATTTCACTTAACAGTTCAAATCCAATCAGAAAGGAAAAAGGATATAAAATATACACTCTAAGTCCTTCCACATAAAAAAAAAGTCATGTTAACATTTTGGCCTCTTTCCTTCCAGTCTCTGTCTAGAAATCTTTATATCTGTTCCAGATAATTATGTGTTTGTACACATTTTTGTAGGTGATCAGAATCTCAGGACCTAAAGTTCTTAACTTTTGGTTATAGCAGACATAGTGCTTCTCTTTGCCCTTCCTAACTATCTAGCCCCATGTCTCCTGTCATCTTGAATGTTCTCTCCTCCACACTAATCTACACCTTTTTAGACTCCTATCTCCCTTTCAAGATGCAGATAAACTACAACTTCTAATTATCTTTCTGCTCCCTCCTATTTGGTTATTTCTCTCTCCTTTGAACTCGCACCATCCTTTAAACTTTCTTTCTGAATTTTATACTTTTATTCTAATCATGGGACACACAAGAGAGCTATGCATATTAAGTGTAGTGTTTGTAGACTATCCTCTTCCCATGCCCAATCCCCATCTTAATAGATTGTCATTTCTGTGAGGGCAGAACTTGTCTTATCCATCTCTTTTATTCTTCACAGTGCTTAGCACAGTGTCTTGCCCATAGAGGGACCACCATGAATCCTTGTTGAATTAATAAATGAATGTTAAAATTGTCTCAACTATAAGCCATGCACCACCAGTCTTGATACTTGTTAACTATACCCAGGCAAATATTAAAACCCTGAGGCACAGCATATGTGTGCCATTGTAGATATGAAAAGCCACAGGGTTTCTGAATGCATTTCACTTAAGAGAGTTACTATGGTAATATCACAGTACACCATGGATGCCATTAGGAAGAAGCATTCAGAGCCATACTGCCTGCACCTCTCTTAACAAATGAACAATTTCACTAAGCATAAGGCCTAGAAGTGCAAGCGCGCTCTTCAAAGATGTTAAGTAAGCAAGTAAACTAGGCCAGAACAATTTTTTCGCACCCTCCAACCTCCTGTAGAGGCTTCTCTTGGGCAGAGCCAGGCAGCAAGGGAGACTGGGTGGTCCAGCTCAAAGAGGTCAGCCCCCTGGGGTGCGGAGCAGGGCAGAAAAAGAAGTACAGAGCTTATTGCTCAACAAAGGCATGCGAAGAGAACAGGGGCATAGTTGATGTTGGCATTCATGGCTGCTGCAATTGCACAGGTGCTGGAGCTCCTCATCTGGAGAAGATGTCTACTGTGGTTACACTCTATTGCTAACCACACGGGGCCTGTGTAATGTCCCTGCCAACCCTGTCCCTCAAAAGTCAATTTATGGTCATACTGATGTGTTACATTGGGTCATGAGTCCTGGCCTGCAGGACACATTCCAGTCATGCGCCCATTCATTTTTTCAATATTAGAACCATGTGATCCTGAACCCAGAGCCGCATCATGACACATCCTCTCTATACTGATTGTTAATGACCTGTCATATACAGAAAAACACATGAGCATTCCGGTGGGCCATGGTGATGGCCTCGGAGTACAGTAACTTGTTATATTATAACCTAAATATGGTTTTGCCATACTCCTTGCCCCAGTAGGAGTTTCTTCTAATAATTCATCTCTGTGTTTTCCAGGTTCCAGTCATTCTGTCAAACCTACTGTGACAGCCCAGGTATCTGTAGATCGTGGTGTTATCATTTTCTCTTAACTCGCTTATTCATAGAACAGTGTTGTAACATTTATCTCTGTCCACTGAGCTCATTTCCTTGTGTTCCCGTCTGTCTGGAAGCATCCAATTATTGAGTGGCCACTGACTTTCAATACACGCGCTCTGAAGATACCTGGCTGCCTCATCAGTAAACCACGCTCACTCTTGCTCTTCCAGAGCCAATGTCATTTTGGGGTTGTATGTGACATGGGGGGACCCAATGCTCTGATATTTACAAGTTACCTGGCACTTTTCTGGAAGGCATAAACCTCTGAGGGGACATCTTTAGCCAATTCCTGTGTATACTGTCTCTTCTTGGTCATGGGAGCCATTTGGGCCTGGTCAACCTTGGGTGAGGACAGTCTTACATTGCCTAACCCAGAATGGAAATATCCACCTTTATTTCTTCTCAGAGAGACCCATGAACAGCAACATACTAACAGCTCTTTCTCAAAATCTGAGATTCTAGGAAACATCAGATTCAGAATTCTAGGGGGTCGCCGCTTTCGTTTCCCTACTGGTTTTGCCAAAAGTTCAAGTAGGCCTGATCAATATCCACTGAAGTCATGGGGTACATATAATGTGCACTCTGTCTTAATTTTTCTAGAGCAGTGACCTACTCAAATTTGTGTCTTTTCAACATAGCTCACTGATGGCAGCCAATAAATAGTTCCCCAAATGGGGTTTGTGTGATTCTGAGTTCTGGAGAACACATATGTTTTAAGGTAGGTACTGTTAAAGCTACTAATTTATTCTAATTGGCATTAGTTTATATATTTTTATCCACTGAATTCCAAAGAATGTAACAGAACTTATCAGCCCTTGAACATTTTTTATTTAATTTACTACTCTGTACTGTATATGGTCCAACACTATGATTAGGTTGTGTTACATCATTATATCCACCTATCAATTAATGAGAAATTCAGTGATGTAGTGATGGACTTACCTAATGGAGAATAGTTTGTGCCCTCTAAGTCTCAAAGAAGATCCTATCACTGGAAGGCAAATTTGAATAACGCTGTGGCAAACTGATAAAGGTATATTGTAAACTTTCCCAATAAAAGGCAGAGTGGAATTGGCTGGCCTCTAACATTGGGATAAAGAAACTGACATTTGCCAAATCAATTACTTCATGCTGTGTAGCCAGACCTGAATGACCTGCTTCTTGACTCAGATGAAGTTGTTTCTGCAATTGACAAAATTCTACAGTAGAAGATGAGCACTGCTATGTTCTGTCTTTATGACTTGTAGATTAATTTGCTAAAAAGCCAGTTTGCCTTTCTTCAAGTTAGGCTAAAAAAATGTAAACCAGTAACTCCTGCACAGAGAGGAAATTGTATATTTTCAAAGTTTTCTGTGAATACTTGAAGCTTCTGATTTTATAAACAAAAAAAGTGTTTAAATATTGGCAATTAAATGTAGTTCAATTGTGCTCCCATGACAAGAGACTGACTCCTCCACCCAGCACATAGGGAAGTATTATAAGAATAGATTATTTCCTGAGAAACAGTAAGGGTTAAGATGATAGGTCTTGCTTTGAGCTCCAGGGTTTAAATGCCTTAAATATTTCCTTCCAAAAGGTACATTTTTGAAAAAGTAGATTTTTTAAGAAGGAAATACAAATAGTCACCAAATCTAGATATTGATTATTAAGAGTGACAAATCCCTAAGCAGAAGTGTTTTCAACAGCAATTTGTTCATTGCTTATTATGTCTTTTCAAATATGTATGCTGGCCTTAGATAGTGAATAAAAATTATAACTTGCTACATTACATATAAGTGTATTGGCTCAGTACAACCCATACACACATTTTCTCCTCACAGAAATAATGATTTTAATAATGTTGGCTTTGTACACCTTTAGCTGGGGCATGTATTTTCTAGTCACCCATTGTGCCTACCACTCCTTATTGCCTTGTATGTAGCCACTTCACATATTTGTTAAATGTATGACCCATGAAGGCATGTAAATTTGACCCACGAAGGCATTTGAATTTGAAATCTCTACTATTCATAATGATGCACAAATTTTGTAGGCACTATTTACTTGATTAAAGTGCTGGTGCCACCCTAACTGGTTTGCTCAGTGGTTAGAGCATCAGCCTGCGGACTGAAGGGTCCCAGGTTCGATTCCGGGCAAGGGCATGTACCTTGGTTGCGGGCACATCCCCAGTAGGGGGTGTGCAGGAAGCAGCTGATCGAGTTTCTCTCTCATCAATGTTTCTAACTCTCTATCCCTCTCCCTTCCTCTCTGTAAAAAATCAATAAAATATATTTAAAAAAAATAAAGTGCTGGTGCCATTTACTTGGCTGAGGAAAATATGAAGAAGGGCTTTGCTTTCAACAGCAAGCTCCTCTGCTGTACTGCAAACTGATTCAACTGGAAAATCATTTGTTTCACACCGAGTTTTTAGAAACAAGTACAATTCTCCATGTTATTTCCCCACCTGCCACCTAGGAAGAGTGGACTCTAAAAACCTCTCCCCTCCATCCCCACTAACCTGCATGGGACTGGGTGGGAGCAAGAAACTAAAATCACAGATATGTTGGGTTGTTTGTTCCAGCTTCCGGCCTGTCCTGACAAATCCACTGTGTGACAGTGGCAAAGTTACCAAACTTCTCTAAACTCAGCAGCACCATCATTAAGTTGAGATTAACAGTGTATCCAATTTAGGCAGCTGGTGATATACTAAGAAAATGTCTAGTGCTGAGCACAACGGTTGACACACTGAATGATCAATAAATGTTACCTATGAGAATGGTTCTATAATCATATTAGCTATTACAATCCTATATAATAAAAGCCTAATATGCTAAGTGCCTGGTCATCTGGTCATCTGTTCAACCAATCAAAGCATAATATGCTAATGATATGCAAAGGCTGCTCAACTGCTCACTATGACATACACTGACCACCAGGGGGCAGACAGTTGAACAGTCAACCAATCATTATGACGTGCACTGACCACCACGGGGCAGATGCTCCAACCGGTAGGTTAGCTTGCTGCTGGGATCCGGCCAATCGGGATTGAGCAAGATGGGTCGGACATGCCCTGGAGCCCTCCCGCAATCCCTCCCCAGCTGGCCAACCTCCTGCATCCCCCCCCCAGCCCCAATCATGGACTGGTGGGGTCCCTTGGCCTGGCCTGTGCCCTCTTGCAATCTAGGACCCCTTGAGGGATGTCAGTGAGCTGGTTTTGGCCTAATACCCCTCAATGCAGGAGCTGCCCCCTGATGGTCAGTGCACTCCCACAGGGGGAGCGCTGCTCAGCCAGAAGCCGGGCTCATGGCTGGTGAGCGCAGTGGCAGGTGGCAGGAGCCTCTCCCACCTCCACGGCAGCGCTAAGGATGTCTGACTGCCGGCTTAGGCCCGGTCTCACTAAGACATCAGTTGGACATCCCCCAAGGGCTCCCAGACTGCGAGAGGGCGCAGGCTGGGCTGAGGGACCGCTCCCCAAGTGCATGGATTTCGTGCACCAGGCTTCTAGTATTACATGAATTAAAAAATAGAAAATGATATAATTTCTTCTGCTTGGTAATATCCTTCTATACACTGTAACATGCAGAAACCAGTCCTTACAGTCAGCCAATTCTAATACCATACATGCTGATTAAGTACTCCTTTGAAGATCTAGAGTCCCACAGGGCTGGGATTAATGTTGAACTGGATAAGTCACCATTACAACAGCTGCTGGAACCACTGGAGTGTACCCAATCGCTCTCTAAATTGAAAACTCTGAGAACTCACTATCAGCCATTATATCCACAAGCACAAAAAAACTCCCAAGCTTCAAACCACCACAAAGTCAAAAAAAACACCCGGCTACCCTGAGACCTCACCAACTGCAAAGGATGCTGCCTCTGCTGTCATCATCAATTACAATGTATTAAGGTTCCACATGGTGTAGTACTTAATAAATGGCCTTGCTTAATAGATTTTAATTAATTACACCTACAGCATCCCCACCTACTCAAGGCAAGTAATACAATATAGCAGGTGGGGAAGTCTGGATTTCTCATTTAGATCCTTGGAATGCTTCTGTGTGTCCTTGAGGTAGGACACTGAGGCAAAGCAAGATCTTTCCTACTTTGAAGGCGGCCCTATTCTCATCCCCAAGTCAGAGGCCTGCATGCATTGACTCTAAAACCTCTTTATCACTAGGTTCTAAAATCAGTTTTTAGAGACTGCAAACCAGGTTAAATTCCTAAAGAGGAGGGAAACAAGTCAGACCTCCAACTTGAGTTGGTTCTCTGCTCTCTCTGGTAATGAATGGGCTGTTCACTGCAGCTAAGAGAGAGAGCACAAAAGAATAAATTTTACTTTGGCACAGTGTTCTGCTCATTATAGTGTAGACTATAAGGGAATGTTTTTAGCTTCTAAGGGGTAGCAGGATCACAGATTTTTTTTTTTTTTTTTTTTTTTTTAGAACTTGATGAAAGCTAGAAATCCTCTCTCCAGAAAAAAAAAAAATCAAGGAATTTATAGAACCTCCAATTCTTATCTGTAACTCTGCAGCAGTGGTTGTCACACTAGAGTGTGAATGAGAATCCCTTAGAGGGCCTTTTAGAAGAGGGTTGGGACCCACCTCCAGAGTTTCTGATTCACTGAGTGGGTGGAGCCTGAGAATTTGTATCTCTAACAAGTTCTCTGTGCTGCAGCTGCTGCTGCCCGGGGAACTACAGGCTGAGAACCATCACTCAAGGACTCTACAAGTACCGGGTGAAAACATCTGTCCAAGGAGCCCACTTGAGAGCATTTCAAATGCTGGGAACAGGGATCCATCAACAAGTAAGTCACAGGGCAAGAGATGAAAGCCATCAACTCTCAGCAACACTGAGCTCTGATAAGTGACCTCCAGAGAACACTCACCTTGAGCAGGTGAAATCTGTGTCTTCTCCTCTCATTCCTTTGTTTCTCTTTCCCCTCCCCCTGCCTCCGCCTTTCTCTTTCCCTTTCTGTTTCAGCGCCTACATGTTTATGGAGCCGTCTTCCCCATCTGTCCCAGTGTGCGCATGTATGTGGGTCTTTAGATGATTGAGTTTGCTTCTGTCCCTCTCTTACTATCCCCGATTTCTCCCCCTTTACACATTATTATAAGGGAAGGCCAGGGAGGGTTGGGGGGCAGGTGGGAGGGGGGGTAAGAGATCAACCAAAGGACTTGTATGCATGCATATAAGCATAACCAATGGACATAAGACACTGGGGGGTAGGGGAGGCCAGGGGATTGTCAAGGGCGGGGGGGAAAATGAGGGGAAACATATGTAATACCCTTTGTAATACTTTAAGCAATAAAAAAATAGGAAACTATTTTCAGATTATCAAATTTATTGTAACTATTCAGTAAAGCTTTGTAACTCATGTTCTTTTTTTTTTCAAATATATTTTATTGATTTTCTACAGCGAGGAAGGGAGAGGGATAGAGAGCCAGAAACATCAATGAGAGAGATACATCGATCAGCTGCCTCCTGCACACCCCCCACTGGGGATGTGCCCACAACCCAGGTACATGCCCTTGACCGGAATCGAACCTGGGACCCTTCAGTCCGCAGGACGATGCTCTATCCACTGAGCCAAACCAGTTAGGGCGTGACTCATGTTCTTAATTTTGAAGCAAGTAAGTGAAGTATTTTATATTTCTCTTTAAGGACATAAAATACTAAAGGCTCTTGATATTTTTCCTAGGGTAACTCCCATCTTGTGTAATGAGGAAAAATATTCCCACCTTTCTCTGTAGGAGCACTATCCAGTAGAAGTTTCTGTGATGGCAGAAATGTTCCGATTCTGTGTTATTGTACCTGGTAGCCATTGGCCGCATGTGGCTACTGAGCACTTAAAATATGGCTAGTGTGACTGAGGAAGTAAGTGATTTTAAATTTAAGTAGCCATATGTTGCCAGTGGCTACCATATTGAACAACATAGTTCTGTATTATCTACCTTGAACATGATATATAGGGTGCATAAGTCTTTTAAAATCTCTCAAGTTATGCCAGATCACCTTGACATCAAAATAGAAATTAGAAGCCCATCCATTTCTGTATCCCTTTTATGAACCTAATTTACAATTGCACAAGGAATTGTTTTATGTTTTTGTTTTGTTTTGTTTTCAATGTTTTTATTTATTTTAGAGAGAGAGGAAGTGGGAGAGAATCATCAATGATGAGAGAAAATTATCGATTGGCTGCCTCCTGCACACCCTCTACTGGGATCAAGCCTGTAACATAGGCATGTGCCCTGACCTGGAATCAAACTGTGACCTTCTGGTTCATGGGGTCTACAGTCCAGGGGTGGGCAAACTTTTTCACTCGAGGGCCACAATGGGTTCTTAAACTGGACCGGAGGGCTGGAACAAAAGCATGGATGGAGTGTTTGTGTGAACTAATATAAATTCAAAGTAAACATCATTACATAAAAGGGTACGGTCTTTTTTTTTTTAGTTTTATTCATTTCAAACGGGCCGGATCCGGCCCGCGGGCCCGTAGTTTGCCCATGGCTGGTACACCAATGGTTCTCAACCTTCTGGCCCTTTAAATACAGTTCCTCATGTTGTGACCCAACCATAAAATTATTTTTGTTGCTACTTCATAACTGTAATGTTGCTACTGTTATGAATCGTCATGTAAATATCTGATGTGCAGGATGGTCTTTAAGCTAACATACTACCACTAATAATAATAATGATAATAATAATAATTGCCAATAAAGCCATGTCAAATGATGAAGAGTTTTTTCTACCAGACACCTAGGAGCTGAAATCCTTTTCTCCAGGGTGTAGTATAACCATCTGTGTACATCCGTTGGACCAATTCTGTTTGTTCCACTTGAACAGGGACTTCAGAGTGGCGGCATGAACATCCTGGTCATTCATTTGGAGACACAAACAACCATTCGGAACTCCGCTGGTCACTAACCAGTGACTTATCGCGGTCTCAAGACAAATGACCTCAATTCCTCTTTTGGCAATGCCTTGGCATCTCAAGAGATGCCCAAAATTTAAGAACATCTCAAATCAAAATTACTTTGAGCTCACTTTCATTTCAAGGTATAGGAAACGGACCTCTGTGATCCATCTCCAGCACGGTCGGCTTTTGATGGAATTTGCTGAATTTCCCCAGGGCAAACAGAGTGTAGGGAGGAGGGAAGAGGATGTAGGAACAAAAAAACGATGCACCTGGGCCAGCATCATAGTGGAAACCCCCCTGAGGTCCCTGCCTCAGCTAGACAGGGGGAGGTGGGGGCAGCTAGAAAGGCCTCAGCCCAACTTTTTTTGAATGACCCAATGGGAGTCAATAAGACCTAGGCGACATACAGGATAGAATGTAATCTCCATAGTCCTCAGCCAATGAGGACCAGGAGGAGGGACTCTCTCACAATAGGATAAATAGTGCTTGTGCTACCTAAGTCAGGTGCGCCTGCAACAAAGGACACCCGCTCTCGAGAATGTATTAAAAGTCTCATTTTCACCATACTTCTGTCTCTGAGCCTGTTATTTGAATTTGGAAAGGTGAGCATTTCTCACAAAGGTAAGTAAATAGATGCCATTCAGCCCCTTTTCATAGTGTGAGAAACTAAGTAAACAGAAAAGGTGTTATAATTTCAAAAGGATGGTGGAAATATTGTCCAGTCTCTCATTTTAAAATCTCTCACAGGCATCCAAATTGGAAACGAAGAAGCGAAACTCACTATTTTCAGATGACATGAGAACCCTAAAGATGCCACCAAAAAAAGAGAAAAAAAACCTGTTAGAACTAATAAATGGATTCAGTAAAGTTGCAGGATAAAAATAATCAATATACAAAAACACTAATAAACTATCAGAAAGAGTAACTAAGAAAATAATCCCATTTACAATTATATCAAGAAGAACAAAATATCTAGGAATAAATGTAACCAAAGAGGTGTGCAACCTGTACAATGAAAACTATAAGACATTGATGAAAGAAATTGAAGAAGACATAAAAAAATGTCTGTACTCATGGATAGGAAGAATTATTATTATTAAAATGTCCATACTACCCAAATTCATCCACAGATACAATGCAATCCTTCCAAAAATTCCAAAGGCATTTTTCACAGAAAGAGAACAATCAATCCTTAAATTTGTATGGAACTACTAAAGACCCAAATAACCAAAGAAATCTTGAGAAAGGAAAAAAAAAAAAAGCTGGAGGCATTACCCTCCCTGATTTCAAACTGTATCACAAAGCTATAGTAATCAAAACAATACGGTACTGGAATAAAAAACAGACACACAGATCAGCAGAATAAAATTGAAAGCCCAGAAATAAACACGTACATATATAATCAACTAATTTTCAACAAAGATGCCAAGAATAAACAATGGGGAAAGGATAGTCTCTTCAATATATATATGGAGTTTAGAAAACTGGACAGCCTCATGCAAAAGAATGAAACTTGACCGATATCTTATACCATACACAAAAATTAA
The DNA here is from genome assembly GCF_963259705.1 of Myotis daubentonii. Taxonomy (NCBI): domain Eukaryota; kingdom Metazoa; phylum Chordata; class Mammalia; order Chiroptera; family Vespertilionidae; genus Myotis; species Myotis daubentonii. Next base: position 125,602,130 of record NC_081861.1, on the reverse strand, counting down.
CTCATAAGAACTGAAAACAGCCCTAACTGGTATGGTTCAGTGGATAGAGCGTCGGCCTGTGGACTCAAGGGTCCCAGGTTCGATACTGGTCAAGGGCATGTACCTTGGTTGCAGGCACATACCCAGTAGGAGGTGTGCAGGAGGCGGCTGATCGTTTCTCTCTCATCGATGTTTCTAACTATCCCTCTCCCTTCCTCTTTGTAAAAAATCAATAAAATCTATTTTTTTAAAAAGAACTGAAAACATAAAACTCCTAGAAAAAAATAAACAGGGATAAGCTCCTTGACATGGGTCTTGACAAGGATTTTTGATGTGACACCAAAACCAAAGGCAACAAAAGCATAAACAAGTAGGACTACATCAAACTAAAAAGCTGTTGCACAGCCAAGGGAAAAAATCAACAAAATGAAAACACAACCTACTGAATGGAAGAAAATATTTGCAAATCATGTATCTGATAAGGGGTTAATATAAAAAACATAAAGATCTCATACAACTGAATAGAAAAGAAACAAACAATCTGATTACAAAATGGGGAGAGGATTGCATAGACATTTTTCCAAAGAAGGTACAGAGATGGCCAACAGGTACACGAAAAGAGGCTCAACATCACTAACCATCAGAGAAATGCAAATCAAAGCCACTATGAGAGATCACCTCACATCTGTTAGAATAGCTATCATCCAAAAGACAAGAGATTATTGGCAAGAATATGGAAAAAGGGGAACCCTTATACACTGTTGGTGGGAATATAAATTGGTGCAGCCACTATGCAAAACAGTATGAAGGGTCCTCAAAAAGTTAAAATAGAACTACCATATGACTCAGCAATTCTACTTCTGGGTATTTATCCAAAGGAAACAAAAACACTAACTTGAGAAGATATATGCACTCCCATGCATCATAGCATTATTTTAGCCAAGACATGAAAACAAGACACACTTGCTCATGCGCACACACACACACACACACACACACACACACACACAGGAATATTACACAGTCATAAAAAGAAGAAAATCTTGCCATTTGTGACAACATGGATGGACCTTGAGGGTATTATGCTAAGTGAAATAAATCAGAGAAACACAAATACACTTACATGTGGAATCTAAAAACAAAACAAAAAGAAACAAAAATGATACAGAGAACAGATTTATGGTTGCCAGAGGTGGGGGTGGGGAATGGGTAAAATGGGTGAAAGTAGTCAAAAGATACGAACTTCAAGGTTCAAACTTAAAAATAACTCCTGTACATGCAATGTATAGCATGGTGACCACAATTAATAATACTGTATTGTATATGTGAAAGTTCTAAGAGAGTACAACTTAAAAGTTCTCATCACACAAAAATGCCGTGACTATGTATGATGATGAATGTTAACTGGACTTTTTGTGGTTATCATTTTGCTCTATATACAAATATCAAACCATTATATTGTGTACCTGAAACTAATATTGTATGTCAATTATACCTCAATAAAAATATTTAAATTAAGATAGGAAACTCCTCAGGTGCTGTATTCTCAGATTCCTGATCAAGTAACTTCAATTCTTTCTGCTCCTAGAGTTTTGAGCTGGCTTAGAAAACGTGAAAATGAAACCAATTAGATACTACATCTATCTGTGAAGGCCTTAAAATCCATGCCATGAAGATGGAAAGCAAATCAGATCTCACTGTCTATTTTTAATTGCTGTCCAATGATTGGGCCTACACCAAGGATTCAGGCCATTGACCAAAATTCACTGGAGGAAACCTGAGTTTTCCCAATGCTTATCAGAACATTTGTGTTTAAGGTAAGATCTTATATGCAAGGCACTTAAAAACTTATAGATTGCCTTTATCCACACTAGCCTCCAAACTTCACCACAACACTGGGAGGTGAGTATTACAGCCTCCCTTTCACATGAGGAAATTCAGGCTCAAAGAGTCGAATTGACAGGGAAGTGATCTACTGAAACAGACAGGTCGGCAGGAAAAAATCTAAGTCTAATTTGCAGAAAAGTAGGCTTGGATCAGAGGACTGGGGAGTCATATCATACTCCCCACTGTTTTAAACATACATTTTGAGAAGTGGACTTGCCACTTCACATTGAATTAACTACATGGAACCAAGCCCATGCTGTCCCAAGGTAGATTAATGGAGGCAGAATTTGAGAAAATGCTGTTGAGCCTTCTTTTGTCATATACATTGTTTTCAGAGAGAGAGGCAGAAACATCAATGATGAGAGAGAATCATTGATCGGCTGCCTCCTGCACGCCCCACACCGGGGATCGAGCCCGCAACCCGGGCATGTACCCTGACCAGGAATCCATCCATGACCTCCTGGTTTAAAGGTTGACGCTCAACCACTGAGCCATGCTGGCCAGGCCCTTCACTTTTTTAATGAGAATTTTTTCTATTTTCTTTATGAAGGTATTACATATGTGTTCTTACCCCCACACACACTCGTGCCCTCATCTCCCTGTTGTCTGTGTCCATTGGTTAGGAATAAATGCATGCATACAAGTCCTTTGGTTGATCTCTCCCTCCCCCCTCCCTCCTCTGCCTTCCCTCTGAGGTTTGACAGTCTGATCGATGCTTCTCTGTCTCGTTCATCAGTTTATGTTGTTGATTATATTTAGAAAGTCACAGAGGTAGAAGAAGTGAGCTGTAGAAGAAATGGGCTCAGGAAACAAGTTACAGAGGCAAAAAAAAAAAAAGCCCTTGGAGCTTAGGAGAAAGAGGCAAGGAAAACACTCATGAGGGGAGGGGGTGGGGAAAGGCACTGGCCTGCTCCATGGAGCCACCAAGCTTTCTTAAAGTACAAGTTACTGTATGTGAAACTTTTACAGATTTTTTCTGAACCAGGGATTGGCATGTTGTATGAGCTTTATATAAAAGTAGGGCTCTTTTCCTTGAAACCAGTCAAAAGCCTGAAACTTCTAAATGTTTACCATAATAAATCACCTTAATATATCTCACTTTTCTAAGTTGCTATCCAATTAGTGTAATGTAAGCCAAGTCTGCAGAAGGAGCTAGCCTAACTGAGTTTAAACCTATTAAGGAAATTTACTTACCCCTGAATTGACCTGTTTTGCGCATTCAACCTTATTTTTAGAAACAGATTAAGAAACAGATCCAAGCCTGAATATAGCAGACTCTTTTTCCTTTAAATTAAATCTATATGGGAAGCATAGAACTTTTACAGCCTTTATTTGAAGTTGCAACACGAAGTGATATTCTGTTGAACAGTTATCGAGTAGCTATGGCAACAATGATTATCACCACATACTACCAACCAAAATAACACCTGCATCGTTGTCTATTCTAAACCTGTAATTAAAAAGAAAGGCCCCATTCACATTTTCAGTTGGTAAATTTGGGTGAAAACTTCAACAAAATATGTTGGGAAATCTACTTAGTTTTTAATTCTGTGTTTGGTTCACCAAGGTCCCTCCACCCCACCCCTGCCCGCCACTTTCAGGACAACTTCAGTCTGATTCTTCCTGCCCACACCAGAACCACCCACGCTGTTAAGTTTCTGGAGAAATAGAAGTTTCAGCATTTCCTTTTCTAAGGTGTTAATCAGTAATGAGAGCTCCAGGGACCAAAAGAAAAGTACTCTTTTCAGACAATTATATATGTGCATGAGAACTTCAGGTTTGTTTTAGATTTTCTACAGGAAGGAAGGAGAGGGAATAGGGGAAAGGAAAGCAAGAAAAGGAGGTGATGTCTGAGAGAAAGGAAGGTGGAAAAAGGAAAACAGGAAATTGCATGAAGGAAACGAGGAAAATGAGCCCATGAACAAAAAAAGGGGGCAAGTCATTCAAATCTGCGAGGGGAATGGAAGGGGGAAAGCTTGCATGATCAATGGAAAGTGAAATCCGGCTCCAGACAGGCTGAGAACTGAAGACTTTGTAGTAGATCGATTGCAGGAACCGTCTCCAGTTCCTCACTCCACCCTATTTCCAGTCCTTTGCTCTGTAATTTTGCAGTGCCCACCCAATTTACTTTGACTTGCTTGAACCAATAGGATATTAGCAAATATGAGGCATGCAGAGACTTGACAAGTCCTTGTGTGAGTAGCCTTGCTTGCTCCTGTCCTTGACCACTGCTATGGGAACATTCTTGGGCTTGCCTGCTGGTGAATGAAAGACACATGGAGGATAGCTGATGTGCTCCTGTGTTTCCAGCCAAGGCCATCTTAGATAGGCGGACAGCTGGCACAGCCAGCCCAGCCAGTATCATGAAAGTTGCCTTGGTCAACTGGCATCTGACCATGGACACAGGAGTGAGCCTTGCCTGAATCAGCTATGTGGCGAGCCGGCACGGCCATGGCATACTCAGCCCCACGTTGGGCGCCTTATGTGCCGCGCCAGCTCAGCCAGGTTCGGTGAGCCTGAAAGGGGGTGGTGAAGGATTGAGAAAAGACAGACAAGAGAAGAAAGCTGGGTCTGGGTGGGATGCTGTCCTCTCTGATGGAGAGTCTCTCTGATGGAGAGCTAGCGACAGCACCAGGAAAACAAGCCATGTATTTATTTTATAGCCAGGCAAAGTAAGGGTGTGGTCAAGATGTTTACAACATACTCATGGGTTTCAATCCTACTCAATTACATGCACCTGAACTCTATCAAGCCCACATCACTCAGGCACATGGGGCCATGTGTTCGGACCATAGGTTCAAGCTTACAACTATAATGGGGCCTTGACTTATGAGTTTAATTCGTTCCGAGACCGAGCTCGTTAAGGAGCGTGTTAAGGAGCGCGTTAACTCAAATTACTCTATCAACTCAATGCAAAAAATCAGCCAAGAGACAGCTGGTATCTCAAAAAACTCGTTAGTCGGGACACTCCTAAGTCAAGGCCCCACTGTATAGCTGTTGGCTATAATTGTGCTGGTAGGGCTCTGCCCTCCAAGCTGGGACTTGCACGTGGCCATAAGAGGACTGTGCCCTCTCATCAGTCCGAGGCTTGAACCTGTCCAAACACTGTAGCCACTCTCCACACAGCTAAATACATGTATAATGTTCTATGCCATCAAGGACATTTGTTCTGCAGTATTACTATGATAATAGGTATCTGATACAGGTACATGCCCTGCTAATCAAGGGCTTTCATTCTATCCCCATTATATTAATGATTCCTAACACATAATGCTGTAAATGGGTATCAAGAGTCCATAAAAAGAAATGGAATGTTGATGATCCCAAAATAAATACAGGAAATGCAACTTTTGAACATGGTAGGTGTTGTTAGCCACCAAAATAAAACCCAGGACATTCTCCAAAATATGGTCTTTGGGATTCTAGAAGTATATAGAACTTGGAAAGAATCCAGCCAAGTCTGTTGGAGAATACATTGAATTTAAGTCATTCAAAGGATACAGCCCTGGCTGGGTGGCTTAGTTGGTTGGAGCATCATCCCATACATCAAAAATGTTGCAGGTTCAATTCCCAATCAGGGCACCTACCTAGGCTGTGTGTTCGATCCCCAGTCGGAGTATGTACAGGAAGCAATGTTTTTCTCTCCCATCGATGTTTCTCTCCCTCCCCCTCTTTCTCTCTAAAAAAAAAAAAAAATCCTTGGGTGAGGATTTAAAAAAAAATTAAAAGGATACAAGCAACCTTTATTCGTGGTAACTAATGCTGCACCAACTAATGGACTGGAGAGTTTGCAAATTCTCAGGTGCCCTCTTAATTGCTGTACCAATATAAGCAGTTTTCTCCAACTGTGGGCTTGAGAGTAAGCAGAGGAGGTGATCCCTGGCGAATCTGTGCTGCCAACTGCAAGAATAGAGGGTAACCGCTGTAATCAACACCACATTCCCTAGCTTACCATAAAAATAACAAATGAATTGTCACTAGAACCAAAAATAAGAAAACCTTTCAAACGTATGTGGAAGCGCACTGCATTCACCTTCTAGAACTGTCCTGTACAAAGAAAAACATAACTGGGAAACAGACAATACAAGCAATTAGATGGAAATGTGCCCTTTCCTATCAGCCTGGACTACATTTTCTTTCAAAGAAGTGCTTCTGTGGGGGTGCTTAGAGGATCATTTGCTGAGGGGAGATGTGTGTCTGCAGAGAAATGAGACAATACTCTCAATCCCAGACCACATGTTTAATCAAAGACCCTGTTAGGTATGCAGCTGAGTAAACTGAGTAGCATCATGTTGAAATAACACAAAATGGATTCTTGATTGACTGCAGTAATCAGGGAACAGTGGCATGAACAATTCCCGAATCATTTTATAATGACCTTGGAATGCATTTGTTTGATTGACAATAACTTGAAAGGAGAAAAAAACTGTTTCAGAGAATCTGAAGGATTTCTGGTTTTATATTCTGAGCCTGGTTCAATTCATTTATGGCCCCCGTGGCATCGCAGAAATCACCAGTCTCTCTCCTCGGTAGTTGGAACCCCCGCCCCTGTCTTACACCCTCCTTGGATAGGTGGTAGAGGAAGAAGATAACTGAGTTTACAAGGCCTTTTCTAAAGTAGTGGGGTAAGAAGATAGCTGACTCTGGCTCCTTGAACCTTTTCCTTCTTCCCCAGTTTTTAATGCTTTCCAGATAGCAAGATAGTTCAGAGGATGTGAGGAAATCAGACATCCAATGAAAAGCAGGGAAGCTTCAAACCTCTTGACCTTTGTTCATTTCTTCCATCCATCCATCCATCCATCCATCCATCAATCCCAACTAAAATACTGAAGGCCTACTCTGTGTCTGCTGTGAATTAAGTGTGGGGGAAACACTGCTGAACAAAGCTTGGGGCTGTCCTGGAGAGAGGGAGAGAGAGAGAGAGAGAGAGAGAGAGAGAGAGAGAGAGAGAGAGAGAGGTGAACACAAAAATCTTAGCATGAATAAATGCTACCATTACATGGGCCTGAAATGTGTATTTGTTGAGCATCTGTTAGAGTCCAGAAATTAGAAATTATGCTGGGCATAGTACTTTATTTGTTTAAAAAGGGGGTGGGTGCTTTGTTATACTCCCTTCCATTCATATGGAATCTCTGAGATTTATAATGATAGGTTTAGGAGCCTTTTCATAACTACTTTAAAATGAACTATACTTTGAATTTAAGTTTTGCTCTCTAAAAATAAGATATTGTTTTAAAGTGTATGCTCATAAAAAAATACAAAATGAGGTGTGATCTTTCCTTTTTTTGATTCCAGAGAGGAATGGGGGGGGGGGAGAGGGAGAGAGGGCGGGAGAGGGAGAGAGGGGGAGAGAGAGAGAGAGAGAGAGAGAGAGAGAGAGAGAGAGAGAGACATCAATTATGATGAGAGATAATCATTGATCGGCTGCCTCCTGCATGCCCCCAACTGGGCATAGAGCCCACAACCCGGGAATGTGCCCTTGACTGGAATCCAACTGGAGACCCTTCAGTCTGCAGGCCGATGCTCTATCCACTGAGCCAGACCAGCTAGGGCTGGTCACTTCAAGGATGTTATGTTATACTATGAGATCTATTCAGGCAGACTTTAACCAAAAATATTGTTTTTTCCCAGGTGAACAAATTTTATTGTATTTTTTGTCCTGAAGAAAGACCAAGGAAACTTGCCATTGGTTAAGGAGAGAAGACTCAGACTCAAATACAATGTATTTTCTCAAACGAGCCCTTGGATTTATGGTTTGATTGCATTCAAAGGCCAGATACATGCTTTTTGTCATTACCACCTGACTTCTCTGCTTCTTCACTTTGTAGAGAGTAAATTCAATGCTCACTACTAAAAAGAAGCCAGTTTCAACATTTTCAAAAATATTCCCAAAACATACTTTGGACCATAAGTAAATTTAAGCCAAGGAAAAATTAGAAGGCCATATTTTGCCAACTGGAGACCATAATTTATAGTGTTTATGGGATGTCTGTGCTCAAAGTTCAAAATGAAGAATAGTTGACATATGGATTTCATTGAATCCTGCAAATAACCCCAATGAAGTGGAATTTGACAAGTGCAAAAACTGAGGCCCTGAAAGGTTTAGAAGAAGGTTCTAAATAAAGTAGCCAAGACTGAACTGTAGGACTGGTAGGCTTCAAAAAACATTATTTTTCTAACATATTACCTGTGATTAAACCATTATCTGTTTGATTTGATAATTAATAGATTCTGTTGATGCTGTTGAGCTTTCTATAAGAAAGCTGAATCTGGCTATTCATAAAGCAAGGAAAAGACATTAAACAAGTCCTCTCACTACTTTTTACTGAAGCATGAGGTAATTCCCATCATGGAAAGAGAGAAGAATGAAGCAAGCTCATCTTTTCCTTGCAATCAAGTATCAGGGCAGATTAGGATAAAATATCAAACCAAACTGAAAAGAGAAGAACAAAAAAAACAACAAAAACAAAAACAAAAAAACAGTTTTTGTATAAGTGGAAGAAACTTAACCCCAGATACATTTAGCCCTTTAAGATAAGGCACTAGTTAAATCTTTTTTTTTTCTTTCTTTCTCCTAGAAATAAATACATACCTCCAAGATATCTCGGGTGTGGTTCCAAACCAAGGATCAGAGGCAAACCTGGGCCCAGATCCCAGGACTCTTGACTCAGCTATAATTAGCTGCCATGGCCTACAACTTACCAGGCCCTATGCTAGGTACTGAGAGTATGAAGACAAATGAGACAATGTATTTACTGATAGAAGGGCGCAATCTAATTTGGGAGCAGTGATGCCTGGGTGGTGAAATATGTCCTAAAACAATGGTCCATCTGCCAGGTCCCCAGTCCCAGCCAGTTTCCCAATGATCTGTGATTACAGGTTTATTTGGCACAGCAAACACCACAGCAAAGGAGGAAGGAAACTACACTGGATCCATGTAGGCTGGTGTAGGTAGAGACAACTGCAAACTCCTGGGGTGAGAATGGTGTGGACCAGAACAGTCTTGGGGACATAAAGCCACCCTCACAACACCTGTGTATGCTCAGAGTGAAACCTGTAGCAGTGTATGCACAGAAAATGGGGAGTCAAGAAAACTGGGCCATATTCATCCTATATAATAAAAGGCTAATATGCAAATTGTCCCCTCAACCGGGAGTTTGGCCAGGGGGTGGGGCCAGCCCCACCTGTGGCTCCTCCCCCAAGCTGGCCTGGCCTGATCAGCCTGATCGGGTGGGCTGGCCAGACCCCACCCATGCACGAATTCATGCACCGGGCCTCTAGTCCAAAGATAAAAGGGATAGTCCAATTCTGAGCACACTATCATTAGTGTCATTCAGATTTTTATCTAGGGAACAGGGGTGAGAGAAAAGCCATAAAGGGCTGTTTGGGTTCCTAAGCAGCACTGGGGAAGTATGCACCTGGAGTAACTATTATTCTAAAGCAGGAAAGGGGCATTCCCCACATTTCTGAAAAGCAAAATTGGGGAGTCAGACCACTGAAGGTTCCAGAAAAATTAATGGGTCTTTTTCACCTTTAGCACCCTAGCACATCCTCTAAACTATCTTGCTATCTGGAAACCATTAAACTGGTTGGGACCAGTGGAGGAAGGAAAACTGAGCAGAAGGGGAAGGAGTACATGCAATCGTGGCATTATGCAGGGAAGGGGTGCCAGTCAGTCATGGCATATTCCAGCGGCATAGGCATACAAAGGTGTCACCCACCTAGTACTGAACTGTATGGCTGGTACACATACTCCTTGGGCCCTTCCCTAAATATGAATGGCACCTGGAGGGCTGGGGCCTTGCATGTGTGGATAGAGCCTTATTGATTCCCACAATAGCCCTATAAGGCATGCATTACTGTATCTCCTTTTTATAGATAAATAGGTTGGCTTTAAAGAAATTTGTAATAATCACCGGGCTTGTGCTTCTAAATAAGAGATACAGAGGTAATAGGGGATTAATGCCTTTAAATCGTGTCTCAAGTATTTAATTGTCACCATTCCCTTTCTAAGCTGATTGGCAAGTTCTTTGTGTCTTACTTTTTACTGATACGTATAATAGATGTGTATTCATTTTTTTAAAAATTAGAAAAAGATAAGAAAAAAGGAAGAAAATAAAAACACATTCTGACATATGTAAAATATGCATGCTTTTAAATGAGATAGTATATCATAAACTGCCTTTCAATTTTTTTTTATTTTTTAAGCTATACTTATTTATTTTTTTAGTTCTTTATTGTTTAAAGTATTACATATAGTACTACACATGTCTCCTTTTTCTCCCCATTGAACTCTCCCCGGCCACCCACATACACACTCCCCCACCCCCACACATGCCCTGACCCGCCCCCCTAGTGTCTGTGTCCATTGGTTATGCTAATATGCATGCATACAAGTCCTTTGGGTGATCTCTTACCCCCTCCTCCCCGCCTTCCCTCTGAAGTTTGATGGTCTGTTTGATGCTTCTCTGTCTCTGGATCTATTTATGTTCATCACTTTATGTTGTTCATTATATTCTACAAATGAGTGAGATCATGGCTTATTTAGCTTAGCATAATGCTCTCCAGTTCCACCCATGCTGTTGCAAATGGTAAGAATTCCTTCTTTTTACAGCAGCAAAGTATTCCATTGTGTAGATGTGCCACAGTTTTCTAATCCATTCATCTGCTGATGGGCACTTAGGCTATTTCCAAATCTTTGCTATTGTAAATTGTGCTGCTATGAACATAGGGGTGCATATATCCTTTCTGATTGGTGTTTCTGGTTTCTTGGGATATATTCCTAGAAGTGGGATTACTGGGTCAAATGGGAGTTCCATTTTTAGTTTTTTGAGGAAGCTCCATACTGTTCTCCACAGTGGCTGCACCAGTCTGCATTCCCACCAGCAGTACACAAGGGTTCCTTTTTCTCCATATCCTCACCAGCACTTGTCATTTGTTGATTTGTTGATGATAGCCATTCTGACAGCTGTGAGATGGTACCTCATTGTCGTTTTGATTAGCATCTCTTTTTTTTAATTAAATCTTTATTGTTCAGATTATTACATTTGTTCCTCTTTTTCCCCCCCATAACTCCCCTCCTCCCAGTTCCCGCCCCACCCTCCGCCCTCACTCCCCACCCACTGTCCTCATCCATAGGTGCACGATATTTGTCCAGTCTCTTCCCGCATCTCCCACACCCCTTTCCCCCCCAAGAATAGTCAGTCCATTCCCTTTCTATGTCCCTGATTCTATTATGATCAGCAGATTATTTATTCACTTGATTCTTAGACTCACTTGTTGATAGATGCATGTTTGCTGTTCATAATTTGTATCTTTACCTTTTTCTTCTTCTTCCTCTTCTTAAAGGATACCTTTCAGCATTTCATATAATACTGGTTTGGTGGTGATGAACTCCTTTAGCTTTTCCTTATCTGTGAAGCTCTTTATCTGACCTTCAGTTCTGAACGATAGCTTTGCTGGATAAAGTAATCTTGGTTGTAGGTTCTTGGTATTCATCACTTTGAATATTTCTTGCCATTCCCTTCTGGCCTGCAAAGTTTCTGTTGAGAAATCAGCTGACAGTCATATGGGTATTCCCTTGTAGGTAACTGAGTGTCTTTCTCTTGCTGCTTTTAAGATTCTCTCTTTGTCTTTTGCTCTTGGCATTTTAATTATGATGTGTCTTGGTGTGGTCCTCTTTGGATTCCTTTTGTTTGGAGTTCTCTGCACTTCCTGGACCTGTAAGTCTATTTCTTTCACCAGGTGGGGGAAGTTTTCTGTCATTATTTCTTCAAATAGGTTTTCAATATCTTGCTCTCTCTCATCTTCTGGCACCCCTATAATTCTGATATTGGTACGCTTGAAGCTGTCCCAGAGGCTCCTTACACTATCTTCGTATTTTCGGATTCTTTTTTCATTTTGCTTTTCTGGTTGGGTGTTTTTTGCTTCTTCGCATTTCAAATCTTTGCCTTGATTCTTGCGCTCCTCTGGTCTGCTGTTGGGAGTCTGTATAGTATTTGTTATTTCAGTCCGTGTATGCTTAATTTCTAGTTGGTTCTTTATCATAACATCGAGGGTCTCATTAGATTTCTTGAGGATCTCACTACATTTATCGGCAGCTTCTAGACAGTTCTTAAGAGACCTTAAAAGTGTGGTTCTGAACTCAATATCCTCCATTGACAGTTTTGTCCTGTTTCTTTGTCTCCGCATTTTTTATGCTTTCTTGGTGCACCCCCTAGTGGTCTTTGTGCACAGTCTTGTTGTAGTTAAGCCTTGATTGTTGTCGGCAATACCGGGGGTGATTTGACCTCCAGGCTAACTGGCTATGAGAGTGTGATTAGCATCTCTTGATGATTAGTGACTTTGTGCATGTTTTCATATGTCTCTTGGCCTTCTGTATGTCCACTTTCTAAAAGTGTCTAAGTCCTTTGCCCATTTTTTGATTGGATTGTTCTATAAATTGCCTTTTAAACTGCTTTCTTAAAAAAGCAAGTACCTCAATAAAATGATCCATAATCTTTATGCTAGTGGAAAGTCTGACCTTCAATTTGTTAAAAAAAAAAAATACCGGTGAAGCACAATAAAGCAGAGTGCAATAAAATGGGGTATGCCTGTACTTTCATAATTTCCAAGCACGTTGTAAGTGTGCTTTCACGCACATTATCACATTTGATCTTCACAATGACTCTACCAAGTGCAATTTATTAATGTCCCCATTTGATAGATGGGGATATCAAGTGCAGAGAAGATAAGCAACTTGTTGAATCACATAAACCATGATCAAGACAGCACCCAATGACAAGCTTTCTGATCTCAAGCCTTCCCTGCTTCTCCCTCTTGCTTTGAGCCCCCTCAAAAAAACAAAACAAAACAACACTTCAAAAGTAGCTGGGAGGTGGGGGGGAAGCTAGGAGAAAATCATGTAACTCCTAAAATGAATGATCCATAAGCTGAGGTCAGCTTATGTCCAAATACATTTGGCATCAAATTAATATTCAAACTAATTTCAAAAAAGTTAATCTTTGATCAGAGTCTATGTATAAAAATCACAGTTAAAAGTAAAGCATTTGGGGGTTAATAATCAAGTGGGGGAAGTGGTTAGCTCCTTGCATCTCAAAATATGTTTAATACTTTTCTCTAAATCCCATTTTCTGCTCCCACATTGCTTGAATTAAAGGTTTAATGAAGTCCTAGACACATAGGAGATACTCAATGTGTTCATTGAGAACTGTCAGGATAAAAAGGCCTGCATAAACTGCTGGTGGGAATGTAGACTGGTGCAGCCACTGTAGAAGACAGTATGGAGTTTCCTCAAAAATTTAAAAATGGAACTCCCATTTGACCCAGTAATCCCACTTCTAGGAATATATCCCAAGAAACCAGAAACACCAATCAGAAAGGACATATGCACCCCTATGTTCATAGCAGCACAATTCACCATAGCTAAGATCTGGAAACAGCCTAAGTGCCCATCAGCATATGAGTGGATTAAAAAACTGTGGTACATCTACACAATAGAATTCTATGCCGCTATAAAAAAGAAGGAACTTCTACCATTTGCGACAGCATGGATGGAACTGGAGAGCATTATGCTAAGCAAAATAAGCCAGTCGGAGAAAGATAAATATCACATGATCTCACTCATATGTGGGATATAATGACCAACATAGTTGGATGAACAAAAATAGATCCAGAGACAAATGGCAGGGAAGCTAGAGGGGTTAGAGAGCAATCAAAGGACTTGTAAGCATGCATATTAGCATAACCAATGGACACAGACACTGGGGCAGTGGGGGCTTGCTCGGGGTGGGAATGGCTGGGGCCGGGGAGGTCAATTGGGGAAAAAGGAGACATTATGTAAAATTTTAGACAATAAAATAATGACCAAAAAAGGCCTGCATAAGAATTTATTATATTTAGGTAATCTTGGATCTGTCATCTACAGTATATTATTAGGCAAAATTCTTATGGCTTAGAATTCTATAATACCATAAGAAAACCTCAATTTCAGTAGCTTACAATAACAGAATTTATTGTTCTTATGGGTAAGCTGTATTTCTTGACTTGGTTTGGCTGAGCCATGCTAGACTCCAGGCTTAATATCAAGTTCATGTATATAACATGTGTCCTCAACATTCTGGGGCCAGAAGCTACCTGTGAAATATTTTTTTCATGGTGAATGGCAGAATTTAAAGAGACCAAGCCAAGCCATGTAAGCATGCTTGCTCATCCATCTATTCCATTTTCCAAAGCAAGACACATAGCCAAGCTTTACATCAACCAAGTGGGAAATAAACTGTTTGCTCTGGTGGGAGGTACCACAAAGTAGGAGCACAGATTTGTAATTCTATTACAAGGCGGGAATGAAGAGTTGGGAAATTAGTTCCAACTACAATATGGGAAATTTTCTTATGTGAAAGTTGCATTAACTAAACTCATTAAATAACATTGCTTTTTTTTAAAAAAAAAAAGTATTTCACAGCTTGTTAGAGTGTTTGCTGATGCGTAGTGTGAGAAAAATACCCAGAAATTAGGTTAGAAAAATTGGGGTCAGATTGTAAAAGTTCTTGAGAACAGTGGCACAAAGTTTAACCTTTACCCAAGAATAATGGAGAACTACTGAAGCTCCTTTGACTTGCTATTCAGATATCCCAACACCACCCACTCCCTCTACCTCACTACAATATCATCCCAGCAACGTTGGTTTCATCCTCCTTGTCCATACTTGGTGGGGCTTTCAGCACACTGGGAAGTTACCCAGCAAATTTTGCTGATTCATTTTAATTCGAATTCAAGGTAGTAAAATTGAAGTAAAAGAAATGGATTATTTAGCCATATTTATTTTCATTAGATTTTAATGATTTAAAACGATTTATTTTATTTACAATTAAAGTGGTAAAATTGAAGAACAGTGATGTTTTGAATGGTGTCTGCCCCATTTCTATCGAGATCTTGCCTAAAAGAGGAGTATTATCACTGTGTCTCTTTACCCCCTCCTTTTGTCTGCTCCAGGTTTGTCTGTCTTCATTCCCTTTCTCATCTCACTATTGCCTATTACATAAGCTGGCTGATGGACATGATTTAGGACAGTGCTCGGCAAACTCATTAGTCAACAGAGCCAAATATCAACAGTACAACGATTGAAATTTCTTTTGAGAGCCAAATTTTTTAAACTTAAACTATATAGGTAGTTACATTGTTATTATCTTAATTAGGGTACTCCTAAGGCTTAGGAAGAGCCACACTCAAGGGGCCAAAGAGCCGCATGTGGCTCGTGAGCCGCAGTTTGCCGACCATGGATTTCGGAGATCTCTAGCATCCCACTGTTCCTGTCTACCTGGGTGCCATAGTGATACGCATGATATAAATGATACAGGGAGCACACCAAGCACACATGGCATTCTCTCTATGTTAATAATACTCTGTGTCTTCTTCTAATGTCTTGACAAATGTAATTTCTTTGCTTTCCTAAAGCTGGGTGATAATCAGGTTGTTGAGTTCAACCCTTACGAATTGGGATGTATTTTGATTGGCAGAGTGAAACTGGGAAGGGTTTGACAATAGAAGAGTCTCCTCATTGTATACTTGAAAAGATTATGAAAGCTTTCACCCTCTAACTACAAATATATTCTTAAGTGCTTATTCATTCATTCACCCATTTATCAAATTTATTCATTCAACAAATTAAATGTCTATAATGTTCCAGGCACAGTGATCCCAATCAAGGACCCATAAACACTATTATGAACCAAAACATACACCTTTGTAGCCATGGCACCAAAGTAAAAGATAATTTTTAAAATAATGGGCTTTGCCGAAACCGGTTTGGCTCAGTGGATAGAGCGTCGGCCTGCGGACTGAAAGGTCCCAGGTTCGATTCCGGTCAAGGGCATGTACCTGGGTTGCGGGCACATCCCCAGTGGGAGATGTGCAGGAGGCAGCTGATCGATGTTTCTCTCTCATCGATGTTTCTAACTTTCTATCTCTCTCCCTTCCTCTCTGTGAAAAATCAATAAAATATATTTTTTAAAAAAATAAATAATAATGGGCTTTGAGGGAAAAAAAGAAATACAGGGGTATTCCAAATACTAGTCAGTTGAGCTTTAGGAAATAATTTACCTCTCATATTCTACTTTCTAGTCTGTAAAATGGACAAATACTTAGTCTACCTTCCTACCAGGGAAAACTATCAGTTGTCACTGATGTGTGAGCTGAGTACAAATGCCTTATGTCGATATTATTTTGAATTTTGAATAACAATAATGTCAAAGGGAGACCAAGTTAACATAAGGATTATTACACTACTTCTGTATAACAAGAGACCACAAAATCTCAGTAGAACAGAATTTGTCCCTTTATCTTTATTCTCATAGGTCTACAGGTCAGCTTATGGTAGCTCTTCAAGCTACAGGTCTGCGGGTTGACCAGGATGACCCTGTCCCACATATCTTTATTGTACTGGAACCAGTGGGCTACTAGGGAGGCATACTGATTTCAGGACAGTGGAAGAAGCATGATAAAAATAAGCAGAATAAAGATAAGCAGAAACATGAGATATTTGTAAGGCTTAGTCTCAGAATTAGTGCACTGTCATTTCCCCTCACATTCCATTGTTCAAAGATAATCATGTGGCCAAATCCAGCATTAGTGAGGTGAAGGAGTAGATGCCCATAGACGCAGGGAGAAGTGGGTAGATATTTTCTGGAAAATCATCTAAATCATCCCAACTCTCCTATTCTCAAGTTATGAATTTTCTGAGGACAATCTTGGGTAGGATATATACTTTCAACATGCCATTTTCCTACTCAAGAATCACCATGGCTCTGTAACACATGTTTATTAATGAACTCAACAGCCATTACTGATACCCCTCTGCCTTGACATGTCCATTAGAGAGGCTGGAAAGCCCAATACATTCTTTCCCAGCTTCCTTTGCCCTAGAGGTAGGCTTGTAGCCCAGTACTGTTCCGTGAAACAAAACCAAAAGTCTGGCAAAGGCTTTTGGAAAAGCTTTTAATCCCTTTAGAAAAGGACAGGTATGAGAAGAGAGCTGGCTGGCATCACCATTTCCCCCTGCTTCCCAACATGAATGTAGAATTGATGCCTAGAGCTATAGCAGCCATATCTATATCTATCTATCTACATATCTATCTATATCTATCTATCTATCTATCTATCTACACTAATAAAAGAGAAACATGGTAATTGGCATACGACCGCTACCCTTCCCATTGGCTAATCCCTCTGTCACTCACAGAGTAGGGCCGAGATATGCAAATTAACTGGCAGCCAAGATGGCGGCCGGCAGCCAGGCAGCTGATGCGAACAGGGAGGCTTGCTTGCTTCAGTGATGGAGAACTCCAACGTTCCCCGCCTGACTTGCCGGCCTCTCAGCTGCAACTCTAAGCAACTATGTTGCAAATATAGAAGCTAAAAAAACCCCAGAAACCTGCTTTACTCAGCGGGGCTTCAGCCAGCCGGACCACAACATTGTATCAAATACAGACGGTAAACAAAGGCCAGAAACCTGCTTTCAGCAGCCGAGGCCTCAGAGCTAAAGCTGGCCCAGAATGAAAAAAAGAAAAAAAAGAGCAGTTGGGAGCTTCAGTCCCAGCCTGAAAACAGCCCTCAGCCCCTCAGCCAGACTGGCCAGGCACCCCAGTGGGGACCCCCACCCTGAAGGATGTGTGACCAGCTGCAAACAGCCATCATCCCCTCACCCAGACTGGCCAGGCACCCCAGTGGGGACTCCCACCCTGATCCAGGACACCCTTCAGGGCAAACCAGACAGCCCCACCCATGCACCAGGCCTCTATTCTATATAGTAAAAGGGTAATATGCCTCCCAGCACCGGGATCAGCGGAGCTGAGAGGCCTCCTGGCACCAGGATCAGTGTGACAGGGGGCAGTACCCAAACCCCCTGATTGCCCTGCGGCTCTGTGTGTGACAGGGGGCAGGGCCACAACCTCCCTATTGGCCCTGCTCTGTTCCTAACAGGGGAAAGCGCCCCAGCCCCCTGATCCGCCCTGCCCTGAGTGTGACAGGGGGCGGTACCCCAACTCCCCTATCGGCCTTACTCTGTGAGTGACGGGGGGGAGCTCCTCAACCCCCTGATCGGCCCTGTTCTGTGCATGACAGGGGGGAGCTCCCCAACCCCCTGATTGACCCTACTCTGTGCATGACAGGGTATGGAGCCCCAACCCCCCTGATGGGCCCTGCTCTGTGCGTGACAGGGGGTGGCGCCACAACCTCCCCATCAACCCTGCCTTGAGTGTGACAGGGGGCGGTGCCCCAATCCCCCAATCGGCCCTACCCTGAGCGTGACTGAGGGTGGCATCGCAACCTCCCAATCTGCCCTGCTCTGTGCATGACAGGGGAAGGTGCCCCAACTCCCCAATCAGCCCTGCTCTGAGCCCGACCAGGGGCTGCACCTAGGGATTGGGCCTGCCCTCTGCCACCCGGGAGCAGGCCTAAGCCAGCCGGTCGTTATCTCCCGAGGGGTCCCAGACTGCGAGAGGGCACAGACCGGTCTGAGGGACCCCCCTTCCCCCGAGTGCACAAATTTTTGTGCACCGGGCCTCTAGTATATATATAAAAGCCAAGCAACTGGAACGAAGAAACGACCGGTTGCTATGAAGCACACTGTGGCAGCCAACTGGCCTGATTAGGGCCTGACTGGCCCCCCCTCAACCTCCCTCAGCCCCTCCCCCCAGGAGGCCCCATCCCCGGTCACCCTCCCCACCCCAATAGGGGGCAGGGTCAGCCAGGCAACTGTCTGTGGCCCCTCCCCCAGCTGGTCCTGCTCCCCATCGGCTCCCCCCACCCCAATCAGGGGCGGGGCCGACCAGGCAACCTCCCATGTTCCCTCCCCCACCCCCGCCAGCCCAGCCCTGATCGGCCCCCATTGGGGTAGGCCGGCTGGACCTCACCCATGCACGAATTTGTGCACCAAGCCTCTATTTATGACTACAAGGTGGCAAATATGAGAACAGAAAGTTAATATGCTCAGGACTGGTTTCCCAACCTTTATTTGTGAAAGTCACTTTTTTGTTACTTACAAATGAATACATCCTATACAGGCTTCCAAATGTCTATTGGATAAAATCTAAACTCTTCTATCTTTCCATATCCTTACTAACTTGGTCTTTAGTAACTTGGTCCCTATCTGCCTACCCACACTTTGCAAACATGCTCCCTCAACTGAAGGCAGACTGCTCTACTCACATCTTTGTTCTCGGAATGCCCTCTCACTTCCCATTTGCCAATCCAATTATAAACCATCCTCCAACACCAAGCTCATAGCCAACTTCCTCCACAAAGTATAACCCACAGTGAACTCTTCCCTTTTCTGAAACCCAGTTGAGAGTTGATCTTTTATCAAGAACCCAGGTTAGCTTTTATATACTCAACATCGCTTAGGTGACTGTTTCTCAACACTTAAGAAGAGCGAGCATTTCTGGGTTTTTTCCTTTTTATTGAATTTATTGGGGTGACACTCGCCAACAAAATTATAGAGGTTCCAGGTGTACAATTGCACAACACATCATCTCTACACTGTACTATGTATTTGCCACCCCATGTCAAGTTTCCTTTCATAACCATTTATCCCCCCTATACTGTCCTCCACCTCCTTCCACCCTCCTCCCCTGGCAATCACCACACTATTGTCCTGTCCATGAGTTTTTTCACTCTTATTTTGTTCTCAATCCCTCCACCCCAAGCCTCCCACCCCAGACAGCTGTTAGCCTGCCTCTATCTATGAGTCTATTATTTTGCTTCTTAGTTCATTTTGTTCATTAGATTGAACATAAGAGTGAAATCATATGGTACTTGTCTTTCTCTGGCTTATTTCATTCTTAAGGTGGATCCCAATGGTTCTAAATGGTACAGGTCTTAGATCATAGAATAATACATGTTTGTTTATTATGAATAAGACATATCCTGATGTCCAAGTAATTTTTGGTTAGTCAGTTGTCTGGGGAGTTAGAATACATTTTCCATAGAAATTCCATCCAAACTACTTATCTCAACATGCAAAGAAAAAGGCATCCCTTCTTCTTTCCTTTGCCCTAAGCCAGCCCTAGGCCGTATTCATCCATTTGCCCATTCATCCACCAATTAAATAATTATCAGATACCTATAATATGGCATGGAGCAACTTATTTTGATGAGCTATCTTAATACATTTACATTTCCCTCACTACTACTTTCTAGAACACCAGCGTTTTTCTGCCATTCTAAGTTCCAACTTGCATTTCCTCTCTGTCCTGATTTTTCCACATCTCCAAAATCATCTATCCCCCTCCCCCCACAGGGCCTGTTTGTTTGGGGTTTTTTTCAAACAGTGATTTCAGTCGCATATTGGAAGAAGAGCAATCTAACTGTGCTGATTCACACCAGCTATAAATCACTGAGAGCACCTTATGTGTTCCATGTGCTCCTGCCTTTTCGTGTTCACATAAATAATCTTTCAATTCTGAAGAATTTCCCTCCAGATACAAGTTGGGAAAGTTCAGATAATGTGGAAGAAGCCATTGGGTAGCAGGTAAAATACCTCTCCTCTGAACCCAGCGGCAAAAGAGCCAAGCATCTATGCTCCGTCCATTTCTGAACCTAAAATCTTCCTTTTAAAATAGATTTAGTCAAGTATGGTTGACATACAATAACATGCCTAATATTTACAGTATCCAATTCCATAAATGCTGATGTGTATATACTCATGAAATCATCAAGACAATGAACATTTCCTTCACCTCTAAAAGTTTCCTGTCTCTCTGTAATCTACTGATCTGCTTTCTGCCACTACAGTTTACATTTCCCATATTTTTACATTAATGGAATCATACAGTATAGATGGATGAATGAAGATATCGATTTTTGGCTTCTTTCAATTAGCATAGTCATTTTGATATCCATTCATTTTTAATGTATCAATAGCTCATTCCTTTATATTTCTGAGAAATATTATATCATAAGGGCATGCCATATTTTTCTTATCCATTCACCTATTCATAGGTGTTTGGGTTTTTCCTAGCAGCAAATAAAGTTGCTATGAACATTCATGTACAAGTCTTTGTATGTACATATACTTTCATTTCTCTTAGGTAAATATCTAGGAGTGAAATGGCTGGGAACCTAAAATATCTTTGAAAACTAAGGATTTTCTCAGTCATTTCCAAAGTATTAGCATCAGAGTTCCTGTTAACAGCTGCAGAGGTGAGAGACATTTAAACATTTGTTTATAACTAGGGAATTATTTATGGCTAGGACACAATTCCCCATGGGTATCTCACATTCTGCCCTCACATTCTGTCTTCTGAATAAAGGCATCGACAGCTTTTATTCCAGATTATCTTTTTGAGGTTGTTTGTATATCACAGAGCCAGGACTAGAGTGATGCAAATATGGTACCTAAGGTTGCAAATTTAAAGAGACACTCACTGACAGGGTGGTGCAAGTGCAGAGTCAGAGTGAGTGCCTCTTTAAATGTTGCACCTTGGGCGCCTCATTTGGCCTCACCCTAGCCCTGGACCTATATAGCAAACAACCTTGAAATATAGAGATAGTGCCTCCCTCCAAAGCAGAGGACAAATTTTTGCTTTCCAGAATAATAGAGATAGTATCTCCCTCTGGGGCAAAAGCTGGGCAAGTTTGCTAACAGCCCCCTTTAAAAGATTGTGTTTCATATGTTCAGAGCTCCTAACCTGGGTCGCAAACCAACAGTGTGTGCAGCATCCACCCCAGGCCCACCTCTGTGTCACCGCCATGCAACTGAGAGGAACTGGTACAAACATGAAGCTCATGCTGACAACTTTACCATGAGTAATGGAGTCCTTTGTCTCTGGCTGAGGAGCCTGCCATTTCTTTCAGCATCCATGAAACTGTGTCAGGCTCACTTATTAGCTTGCAAGCAGGGAAAAATCGCAGACCCTTCACAGTTTTTGACACCTACTCCCACAGAGTGATGCCAAATCCATTATCCTGATACCCGTCTAAGAGAGAGCTTTTAGGGAGTGCAGGCACCTGCTGAATGCTCTTGGGCAAAACTCTTGACAGAATTCATCCTAAGCCCTCTGTATACTCCATCATTGTACTTAATTACTTATTTATTCAACGGGCATTTAGTCAACTCTTACATCATGCCAAACACTGTTTTAGACAGTGATAGCAAATGAATATGATTTCTGCCCCCCTGAATGCATAGCCTAGTGGAGGCAGCCGCCAAGCAAACAAACCAAAAATGTGATTCCAGTCTACGGCCATACCACCCTGAACAAGCCCTGATCTCAGAAGCTAAGCAGGGTCAGGCCTGGTTAGTACTTGGATGGGAGACCGCCTGGGAATACCGGGTGCTGTAGGCTTAAAAAAATGTGATTCCAGGAGATCAGTGCTGTGACCACGATGGAAAGTCAGGGAAGGCTACGGGGGAGGTAGTGTTTGACTTGAGTATTGAAAAAAAAAAAAAAAAAACCCTGTAGGCATTCACTGGACTTGAACATGGAAGTTGGGCGGAGAGAACAGGCATGTGCAAAGTCATAGACATCTGAAAGTTAAGCTCAGGAAATGATGAGAGGGTTACTGTGGCTAAAGAAGGGTTTGTGTGTTGAGGGGTAAGGGCCAGGAGAGAAAAAGTGTGGGTGAAGGGAGAGAAATTCTGAAGAGGTAGATGCATGAGAAGAGTTTGGAATACCAAACTAAGGCATTGGGGTTTTAAGTAAAATGGATGCTTCAAAGTTAGCTTTTACTTGTTTGTTTTGCTTTTTAAGTGGGGAAGCCATGGGACTTATGTTTATCACATTGTATTATGACCACTTTTATTTATAAAAATTTTCCCTGGTAGATTCAAGTTTCTTATGGGACTGGGGAAGTCTATCTTGTTCATCCGTGATTCCACTCCAGGAACAGAGCAGCCACTCAAAAAAGTTAAATTTATTAATTAATATATCTTAAATGCAGCTAATCCACATGTACGAGGTACCTCAGAAATCCATATGTACTATGTACCTCAAAATGTCCTGTTTGTGAATAATTAGGAAAAAGAAAGGAATGTTTCTGGTATTTTTTAACAAATTACCATTCCAACTTGTGTCTTACAATTCTTCTCTTTTGAGCACTTTATTCATGAGATGGCATCTTTTTTAATCACTTGGTGTAGGATACTAACACAGCACTTATCTCTACTCTAAAATAAATGTTATATTTTTTATTAAATACTAGTGGCTGGGTGCACAGATTCGTGCACATTGAAAGGAAATTAATTGGAAGAAATATTTTAATATCGCTATTTGCGTTTTGCTAATGAAAAGAAAATAGTATTCTACTGAGTCTCCTATCTACCTACTCCAGGACTTCTGTGAGGATCAAATGAGATGAGGCATGGGAAAACGCTTCACAAACATTTGGTTAAACTGTAAAAGGTTTGCACCTAGCAATCAAGCAAGTTGGGTTCCTGGGCTGAAGACACTTCAAGGATGCTAGTCAATAGGGAGAGGAAGCCGGGAGTTGCTAAGTGATGTCATTACCTGGCACCCACAGCTACCTTTGCTGGGCTGGGCTGTGGGGCACATTTTGCACCATGGGGTCTTGACAGCGCTGGCTGTGATTTGGTGGGGTGTTGCTCTGGGTTGGTGGCAGGGCCTGTGTCCCACTTGAGTGTTGGTTTGTCAGCGCCAGGTCCGTGGTGCCGTTTATTTTTAAATGGCCAGTGTGCATCATAGCAGCTCCTGCATTGAGCGTCTGCCCCCTGGTGGTCAGTGTGCATCATAGCTACTGGTCGGATGGACGGACACTTAGACTTTTACATATATAGATACTTCCTTTAATTTTATAAGGAACCATGTATTATTCGTTGACAAGTCTTGGCTCATGCTACAGATTATATATATCACTTTTTCCATATATTGTAAGTGGTCATTTAAATTAAAAAATACATTTAACTGAACTCATAGCTGGTGAATTATTCTCATTTCAAACTTATTTTCTGGCCACTTATCTCTACCAAGTATTATAGTTGAAAAATCTTTCATTAGGACACTTATAATAAATTCACATACCAATATTTATTTTCTCTTAAAATAAAAACTTGGGTCTAAAAACTTCAATAGACTATGAAAAACCCTTGAGTAAAATATATCCCTTATTCACAAGGAAAAATATATTATATGTAGGTATATAGTCCACTGAAACATTACCAGACTCTAAATTCACTTAATTCTGCCCTTTTTATTTTAGTTCAAAGGTCTTTATTCAAACAAGGTACATTTATAGTGAACTTTTTAGTAGTCAAAATTACTTTAAATGCATTATAATATTTTTAAAGTTATTTGATATATAAAATTTTGCCTGAAAGTGGACACAATTATAGAGAACTTCCTAGTAGTCAAAATTATTATAACATGTTGAAAGTTCTTTGATATATACAATTTTCCCCACAATAACATATACTTTAATAAATGTCAAACCTTTCTAGAAGTATTTCTGTACTGATAAAAGCTTACATACATGTCCTGCTGAGAGTGATCATAAGAACTACATAACATAAGAGCTGATCATGGTAACCAACTAGCCAGTTTCTCATCCTCGGCTGCTTTTGCCAACTAGAAATATAAATTTCATTTTTTATTTTCTTTCCCTGATTTCTCCTTAAAGCAATTGTAATTGCTTATTAAAAATAATACCACTTTGGCTGGCCAATGTGCTCAGGAGTTGAACATCAACCTATGAACCAGGAGGTCATGGTTCGATTCCCAGTCAGGGCACATGCCCAGGTTGTGGGCTCGATCCCCAGTAAGGGGTGTGCAGGAGGCAGCCAATCAATGATTCTCTCATCATTGATGTTCCTCTCTCTCTCTCCCTTTCTCTTCCTCTCTGAAATCAATAAAAATGTATTTAAAAAAACAATACCACTATTATGTTGTGCCAACTCTCACCGATATTATTTATTACCACACTTATTTTATGACATTTTGAAATCTGGAAAAATAAGGTACAAAAAGAAACCAAGCATGTTTCTTTTATCAACCAGTTTGTCGCCAACCATTTTGCCTACTGGAACTGGTTGGATGCAAAAAGGGTGTTGGAAGTGTAGTCTCTATATTGGCTGCTCAACTTGGTTCCAACTGTAAGCACAGCCCTACCCAGGTACCCAACTGTCACTGAAGCCAGGTGAGAGCACAGATGAAACCCAACTAGACAGCTGGTGACAATGACTCAATTTCAGGGGAATGGGCCCTGTGGCAGATGGGGGATGGAAAAAGCCTGGAATCTTTCCTGAACTACTGCCTCCTACTTGCCTCCTAGCCATGTCACGAGGCACCCTAGGCTTCCATTTTCTCATCTAGAACAGAGAAATAATGAATGCCTATTTCTTAAGGCAGTGTAGAGCTCAAATTTGCAGTTTGCAAATTCAATCTAATTTTAATTTGTTATTGTGTGTGTGTGCATATTTATTTATTTATTCATTCATTCACTTATATAGTTGAAGTATTACTGATATCTCCCATTTCTCCCCCTTTAGCCTCTATCACCCAGTCCCTACCCACCCCTCTAGGTCCTCACCACCATATTGTCCATGTCAATGGGCTATCCATATAAGTATACAAGTTCTTTGGTTTCTCTCTCCTTGTCCCCCAGCCCCCACATTGAGGTATGTCAGTCTGTTCCATGCCTCCATGCATTCTGTTCTTTCCTATGCACATTTATTTTCTCTGGCAAAATTATATACCTACACACCCTCTTTAAAACATGCACACACACAAATAAAAATAAAACCCCCTTGGCCCTCCAACCTCAGTCACATCCATCATCTCCCCTTTCACTGGATAACCATTACCGTGAGTTCATTGTAGTAGAGTGTCTTTTCAGCATCTGACCACATTGATTGTATGGAGAGATCTATTTCTTTACTCTGTATCTGCAGTTCCTTATTTCATTTTGTGAAGAGACCACATTTTGTTAGTCTTTTTTCTCAACAGATATTTATAGGGTTTATTTTATTTTGTTTTATTTTATTTGTATAAAGAGACCTGAGATGAGCATCCTTGTTCCCTCCTTGTGCATCAGTGTGACTGTGTGGGGCAAGCACCTTGAGGTGTAACTCATAGGTTATTAGGGTACAAGTATTTTAAACGTATAGCTGGTGAAAGTGTTACAGTCCTTGCTCATGTTTCTATTACGTTTCTCCTTTTCTTATTAAGGTATTGAGGTTCTTTATGCATTTTGGATACTAATCCGTTGTTACATATGTTAAAAATATCTTCTTCCTGTCTGCTGCCTTTCTCTCAATCTTGTGTACAGCAGTGCACTTGTATTTGCAAAAGTGTCTATGTTGATGTAGTCAAATGCATTTTTTTCCTTCCATGTTTTGTGCTTTTAGTGAATTATATTTTACATCTTCCATTGCCCATAGTAATAAAAAATTATTTTATAACTTCTTGTGGCTATTTTAAAGGTTCTGTTTTAACTTAAACATTTAATTCATCTAAAGATTTTGTGAACAGTCTGAGGAAGCAATTCATTTTTTCATATGAAAGTTATTTTCCCAACATGATTTAAGGAATGACCCATTATTTCCTCATTGATGTTTAAATTTTCATTCTTTAGTAAAAAAAAAATATAGTCAAAACTCTAGCAAACTCAATGAATAAAAGAACAAGGACAAAAATATTTCTAGGAGTAGAAAGGATGTATTTTAATGCCACCTTCCTCGTAGAAAAGTTTTCCATTTCTTCTGGTATTCTCTATTTTGATCCTGATCTATTTGTCTCCTTCTGCACCAACAGCATGCTATGCTAATTACTACAGCTGCATAATATGTCCTAATGTTTGGTAAGTTCCTTTTACAAACATCTTTTTTGTTCATTTACTATTCTATAAGGACTTCAAAATTTGTTTGGCTAGTTCCATTAAAAATCTCAGTGGGATTTTTGGTATTACAATGAATTCAGAGATTAATTTGTGGAGAACTGACATCTTTAACAATATTGAATGTTCCAACTGAGTAATGCAGCTTCTATATGATTAACGTTTTTGAAAATTAACAAGTGTATTGTTTATTTTGTTCTGTGTGATGAAAAACTTTTTTTTTCCAGTGCTCTATTTGTTTTCAATGAAGTTTTTTTTCCTTAAAGATCTTCCATATATTTTATTAGATTTGTAGTTTTACCAGGTTTGTATTTTTTTTTTCTTACACTGAAAATACTTTTTCATATCTATTTAATTGGTTGCTGCTGGTGTATGGGCACACAATTTTTTATACTGATCCTATCACAAGAAACCTGGCGGAACTCTATTATTAGTTTTATAGTATGAGTTTATCCTCTTGGATTTTCTATGAACAATGTGCAAATAAAGAGATTTTGGCTTCTTTCTTTTCCTTTTAAGTCCTTATACTTTTTTCTTTCTCCTGTTGCATTAAATGGCGAAGACTTCTAGCACAATACTATTCTATTAAGTAGGAGAAATAGAGACAACCTCAATGGGAATACTTAACTATCAGCAAGAATTATGATGTTTGCTAAGTCTTTGTCTTTATTTGCCATGAGATTTTATCACCAATGGGTTCTTTTAATGTTATCCTTTTTTGTCATTGATTGGGATGGATGTATATACCTGTTTTCTCTTAATTTGCTAATATAGTGAATTCCACTGATAGCCTTCATAGTGTTTGAACATTCTTATATTCCTGGTATAAATTCCCACTTGGTTTTCCAGTTTTTATTTGGGTTTTCATATCAGTGTTCATAAGTGAGATCGGCCTATAGTTCTGGCTGACCTAATTTCACTTTAGTTATAGCCATATAAAACAAGTTTTATGAATTTTCCTTTAAATATGTTCTGTGGCAAATCTTATAGAAGAAAAGGGTTGTCTGTTCCATCAAATTTAGGTAAAACTTTATTCAAACTCTTTAGTCTTCAGACTATTTTGGGTGAGAGATGTATGTTAAATCACAGTTTTAATGTCTCATTGACTTTTTTTTAAAATATATTTTTATTGATTTTTTTACAGAGAGGAAGAGAGAGAGATAGAGAGTTAGAAACATCGATGAGAGAGAAACATCGATCAGCTGCCTCCTGCACATCCCCCACTGGGGATGTGCCCGCAACCCAGGTACATGCCCTTGACCAGAATCGAACCTGGGACCCTTCAGTCTGCAGGCCAACGCTCTATCCACTGAGCCGAACCGGTTTTGGCTCATTGACTTTTTTATTGAAGTTTGCTACTTCTTGGGTCAATTGTGCATAGATGTGTACATATGCATATTTCTGAGAAATCCATATTGCCTAGGTTTAAGTACATTGACAAATTTCTAAATAATTTACAATTCTTAATAGTGTTCTCTAATTTTCTAAACCACCCTTGCCAGAGATTTGCCTATGTCATTCCTTTTAAATATTTAGCTTTTGGCTGTGTAGACCAAGCATGTCAAACTCAAAGGCTAACACGGGCCAAATAAACGAGGCACGCAGCCCATGGGCCAAGAGTTTGACATGCTTGGTGTCATCTAAAATGACTTTTATTCTTTTTTTTCATATTTATTTACTTCTTCTCTTTCCTTGGTTTTACTCTGTTGTTCTTTGACCAATTACTGGAGCTGTATCTGAACCTAATATATATTTTTTTTTAAAGAAAGACCATGGCCATGACTGGTTTGGCTCATTGGATACAGCGTCAGCCTGTGGACTGAAAGGTCCCGGGTTCGATTCTGGTCAAGGGCATGTACCTTGGTTGCGGGCACATCCCCAGTGGGGGGGGGGTGCAGGAGGCAGCCAATCGATGTTTCTAGCTCTCTATTCTTCTCCCTTCCTCTCTGTAAAAAATCAATAAAATATATTTTTTTAAAAATTAATTAATTAAAAAATAAAAAAAGAAAGACCATGAACTTCCCTCTGAATACTTCTTTGGCTCTATTTCAGAAGTTATGAAATATAGACCTTATTACCATCTCTTCTAAATATTTATAATTCACTTTCCTTTAGTTCAGAGGAATAATACTTATTGCAGTTATAAGTGGGGAAGGCTTTGTTTTCAAACATATAATTAAGCTATTTTTTGTTATTTTCTTTTTATTGAATTTATTGGGGTGACATTGGGTAATAAAATGATATAGGTTTCAGGTGTACAGTCCTATAATACATCATCTGTGTATTGTATTGTGTGCTCACCACTCCAAGTCAAGTCTCCTCCCATCACCATTTATCCCCCTTTGCTCTCTTCTACCTCTGCCCACACACCTTTCCATCTGGTAATCACCACACTACTGCCTGGTGTGTGTGTGTGTGTGTGTGTGTGTGTGTGTGTGTTTGTTCTGCTTAATCCCTTCACCTTTTTCACCCAGTCCCCCAACTCCCTCCCCTGACAGCTGTCAGTCCGTTCTCTGTATCTATGAATGTGTTTCTATTTTGATAATTTATTTTGTTCATTAGATTCCATACATAAGTGAAATCATATGGTATTTGTCTTTCTCTGTCTTAATATTCTCCAGGTCCATCCATGCTGTTGCAAAAGGTAAAAGATCCTTCTTTTTTATGGCTGAGTAGCATTCATCGTAGAAATGTACCACAGCTTTTTTATCCACTCATCTACTGATGGACACTGTTTTCTAATTTTACTTCCTTTGATCTGAAAAGAAGCCAATGAGATAGTTTTCAGAATTTGAGACTAAAGTTTTGGCCTTGCCCATGGTCTTTGTTTATTAGAGTACCCTACGTGTGCTTCAGAAGAATGCATATTCTGTTAGGTACAAGATTCTGTATGCATTATTTAGATCTTGTTATTTTTTTTCCTCTTTGCCCGAGGAAATCGATTCTAAGATACACTGTGCTGAACCCTCCCACCAGGATTATAGTTTTATTTCTTGTTATTTGGTGAGTTTTGTGTTATATATTTTGAGGCTATGCTGTAAGGTTTACTGAAGTTTATGACTGCTGCATTTCTTGACTTAGTCCTATCATTTTGAACTATCTCCCATTGTGCTTTTTAATGCTTGTGTCCATGTAATTTTATTTTGTCTAATATTATCACTAAGGAAGCTTTCTTTTTTCATTGAATTTATACTAAGTGAAATAAGCCAGTCAGAGAAAGACAAGTACCATATGATCTCACTCATATGTGAAATTTAATGAACAAAATAAACTGATGAACAAAATAGAAGCAGGATACATGGAAGCTTTCTTTGGGTTAATATTTTCCTGGAATTTCTTTTAACCCCTTTATTTTTCAAGCTTACTCTATTGTATTTTATATCTTCTTGTAAACTGCATATAATTGGATTTTACATTCTAGTCTGAGACTTTAAGTGAGAATCATTAGTCCACTTGCATTTTTGTGATAAAAATATTGGAACTTAATTCTGCCACCTTATTTCTTTTCTATTTACCATGCTTTATTTTTATTTTCTTTATTCAGTTGAATTGATAATTCACCACCTCTTACCAGTTAAAAACATAGTCTATCTCTGTGCTTATAATTACCTTTAAAATTTTAATATACATACTTGAATATGTTTTTCTACTGAATATTAAGCATTACTTATTTCTTCCTCTACCACAAGGCACGAAACTTAAACCATACTTTTTCTCCAAATTCCATTGGCATTCAAACACTTACTATTGTTTTTTATTAATTACTAGAGGCCCAGTACACGAAATCGTGCACGGGTGGGGTCTGGCCAGCCCACCCCAATCAGGGTAGCGGGGGCCGATCAGGCAGGGAGCCGGCCAGCCAGGGGGAGGGGCTGTGGGAGGTTGGCTGGCTTGCCTCACCCCTAATGGGGGGGATCAGGAGCAGGGCCACGGGGGGGGGGGGGGAGGGGCGGGACAGGGGGAGGGGTTGTGGGCAGTTGGCCAACCGGCCCTGCCCCCTGGTTGAACTCCCGGTCAAGGGGACAATTTGCATATTAGCCTTTTATTATATAGGATTCCTTTGTAAATAATGTCTTTCCCCCTCACCCATCATCCCCGGTAGCTTCTTTGCTTTGCTTTTCACTTGAGATGTTCTTAAGCCTTATTCCAATGGATCTAGATATTTTTTAAAGTACTCCTCAAAACTTGGACTCTCTCTGAGAATCATGTCCTTCAGTTCTCACCTTGACTATTGCCCCAATGCCACTTCCTGCTTTCGAAAAACCTGTTATATGTAGGTTAGAATTTCTTTATTTTCAATCTCTTTATAGCTATGCTGTATTTTGTCCATGATTACCTCCATACCACTTATGCAAGTCATACAAGATACAGTTCCCACTCAGGTGACTCAGTTGTGGGCTTATATTTGGACCAATTCCAGGTTTTGTGTCTGACACATAAATTTGGTGTCAGATTTGAAGAAAAAAAAATGTTTAAAAAAAACATGGAGTATTTTCATGGTAAAAGGAGGCATGATTTCAGCAACTAACATTAACAGTCAGGTATGGACAGTAACTAGAATGCTAAATTTTCAGATCATCTTTTTATCAAAAAGTAAGTAATAAAATCTCTCTGCCTCTGTCTGTCAATCATAGAAGAAAATTAATCTATGAACACCTCAGTACAAAAGTTAGTCATTACATGAATACAAATGACTTCTATGAAAACTGCATTTTGCAAATCTTCATCCCTAGCTTTGAGGTAATGTCCCTCAAATCAGTCATCTTGCATATTTTTATCTTTAAGGCAATTTCCTTGAACATGAGGATTAACGATTTGCCAAATGTCAATGAAATCATGTCCTGAAAAGACCCATCTCAGAAGACTAATAGTCCTAAGTGCTTTATTGTATGTGTGATGTATTTATGCCGTACTTCCTTTTTTAAAAAAATTCTTTATTGTTTAAAGTATTAAAAATGTCTCCTTCTCCCCCCCCCCCAATTGACCTCTCCCCAGCCACTCCCACCCCCCAGCACAATTCCTTTAAGAGAGCAGTAAGGCCTAACGTAATCAGTCGCTTGAATATAGCCAAAGCCTTTAAATCAAGTCACTTGCTTTCCTGAGCAAAACAAAAAGGAGTCTTGGAGGAATTAACTTTCTTTAAAACATGAGCATTCTAATTGATAAAACAGATACTTTTATTCAAATTTAGTTAATAAATCAGAAGGTTGTAACTACAGAATTAAGATAACACTGGAGTTAGTTTTCGTTTGCAATGTGCTCTCATATACATACAATTATTTACTCTTCATAAAGAGCATGTGTTGTTTTACTGAGATTAAGTGATATTAAGGGCCATGTGCAGCCTCGCAAGCAGTCAGTAGCTCAACCAAGATTCCCCCTTATGCCACTCAGCCCTGGGTGTTTGCTGCCTCTCCAGCTCTTTAAGTTACTTCAACAAAAGGAAAAAAAAATCCACTATAGATGTGCCCTCCTTGGGGCATGCCCACTCAAATCTCCTTTTCAAGTGAATTTTTTTTTCTCCTAAACTCTAAGGATCCCCAGGAAACTTGCAACCAGGGGAGCAATGGTCAGCAGCAGCTCATCCTGGGCTTACCCCCCGGACCTGTCTCCAAGGCCCCCTTTCCTCTGACTTCCCAGGGAACGGCCCCACCTTGAAAGTATAAGCAGCTACTTCTATAATGTTTCAGCTTTGGGCATGAGGAGCATCCAACACCAAAATGCAGGGATACAGTAACTCAGAAATTGAAGGAAGATGGTAAGTGCTGGGGGGTCGGGGGAAGCCTTCTGGTGGATTCAGGGTGCCCCTGGGAAAGTATAATTATCACATGTAGTTACATACAACAAGGCAGGCATTTGCCTCACCACGGAGTGTTCCATAGCCTTCAACCCACCCCACCAGTGAGCTCTCACTAGGGTAGAACAGGCTGCACAGCAAGGGGAAGTACTCTGCTGGAAGAAAAGTCTGCAAGACTGAAAGTTTGACATCTGTCACTTTCGTTTTTATTTTCTACTTTGGGTTCCAACAAAGGAATTCAAGAAGAGAACAACAAATCACACAAACATCTGGTCACTGGCTTGTCTACTGATGCTTTCACCCAGCCTCCAGGATATTAAAAGGAGACATTCAGAAGTTTTGGCATAAACAAGCCTTTTTATTCTCCATGAACAAAATGCATATCCAGAGAGGCATCCAAGCCACGGGGCCTGTGGAGTAAGGGATACATCCACTCCAGGTTGACAGAAAGGGGTCACCTTGGCCATTCCTTACCTTACCTTAGGACAGCGGTTTTCAACCTATGGGTCGTGACCCCTTTGGGGGTCAAACGACCCTTTCACGGGGGTCGCCTAAGACCATCAGAAAACACTTATATAATTACATATTGTTTTTGTGATTAATCACTATGCTTTAATTATGTTCAATTTGTAACAATGAAATTGGGGGTCACCACAACATGAGGAACTGTATTAAAGGGTCGCGGCATTAGGGAGGTTGAGAACCACTGCCTTAGGAGAAGGACAGGGGAGGGAAAAAGGAAGATAACCAAATTTGACTGGCAAACAGAAAAATGATGCCACTAGAAGTTGAAGGGTTATCAGACTACAGAACATGGTCTTTTAGAAAACAGTTTACAGCTATGTGTTCAACTTAACCTGGGTCCACGGACCCACATCAGTATCACCTGGGAGTTTGCTGGAAATGCGAATTCTCAGATCCACAGAATCTGAAGGTGGGGCCAAGAGTTCAGTTTAACAAGCCCTCCAGGTGAGTCTGATGCACAACCTCAAGAGTAAGAAGCATTGACCAAATACATCGCTCTAGCACAGTGGTTCTCAACCTTGGCTGCACATTAGAATCACCTGGGAATCTTTTTAAAATCCTGATTTCCGGGCCTCATCCTCCGGAAATTCTGTTTCTTTGTTGCTAATGTTGTGGCCTCACCCCATCACAAAGAAACAGAATTTCCGGAGGATGAGGCCCAGCAATCAGGATTTTAAAAAGATTCCCAGGTGATTCTAATGTGCAGCCAAGGTTGGGAACCACTGCGCTAGCAGCCACAGTAAAACACATAGGACTCCAGGAGACCTGAAAGGCCCCCACCTGGTCCTTGGGCGACAGCTGGTCTTCCATTGGCATAGGGTTACTGCTACTCACATAAGCCAGGCAAGTTCACCAGCAAAATCAATCTCATACAGGAAGAGACTGCTCATGAAAAAGAATGTTATACATCTAAGAAGTGAGCATAAAAAAAACAAATCGAACAGTCCTAGCCGGCATGGCTCAATGGATAGAGCGTCAGCCTGCGGACTGAAGGGTCCCAGGTTCAATTTCGGCCAGCACATGCCTGGGTTGTGGACTCAATCCCCAGTAGGGGTCATGCAGGAGGCAGCCTATCAATGATTCTCTCTTATCATTGATGTCTCTCTCTCTCCTTCTCCCTTCCTCTCTGAAATCAATAAATAAATATATTTTTTTAAAAAAAATTGAACACTTCAATCTGCTTTCAGACTTAAACTTTCACCTGTATGATTTTTGTTCAAAAAGGGATCAATCATAAGATCTATGCACAACCAACAAGACAACAGTGAGAAAGAGGAGAGAACCAAGATGGCGGCATAGGTTAACACCGGAGTTTGCTGCTTTGAACAACTACTTCAAAAGTGAAACTAAAACACGGAACGGACATCACCCAGAACCACAGGAACGCTGGCTGAGTGGAAGTCCTACAACTAGGAGGAAAGAGAAACGCACACGGACACTCAGAGGAGGCACAGTGGTGAAGTCAAATTCTGAGGTGCGGAGTGTGCGGAGCGGGCTGGCGGCGGAGGGCGCGGTTGTTGTTTTCAATCAGGAGGGAGTCGCAGACTCTGAGCACCAGATCCGGGCGAGTCTTTAGGGACCCAGACTCAAACGGGAGAAGCGGGACTGTCTGGCTTCGGTCAGAGCGAGTGCAGCTTTCTCTCCGAGCTTTGCAGCGGGTGCTGGGACTCAGAGAGGCAGAGCCCCTGGGGACAGGACTGAGAGCCGCCATAACTGCTCTCTCCGGCCCACCCTGTTGATCCTGTGCGACCCGCCCCGCCCAAGCCCTGCACAGAGGCATTTGCCGGATAGCCTCAGGCAAAGGCTAGATTAGCACCTCCCTAGAGGACAGAAGTTCTCTCACTGCTGACACAGCTGATTCTCATAGCCACTTGGCCTGGAGGTCAAACCCTCCCTGGAATTAGCTACAACAATCAAGATTTAACTATAAGACTTCGAACAAAGACCACTAGGGGGTACACCAAGGAAGCATAACAAAATGCGGAGACAAAGAAACAGGACAAAATTGTCAATGGAAGATATAGAGTTCAGAACCACACTTTTAAGGTCTCTCAAGAACTGTTTAGAAGCTGCCGATAAACTTAATGAGATCTACACGAAAACTAATAAGACCCTCAATCTTATATTGGGGAACCAACGAGAAATTAAGCATACACGGACTGAAATAACGAATATTATACAGACGCCCGACAGCAGACCAGAGGAGTGCAAGAATCAAGTCAATGATTTGAACTGCGAGGAAGCAAAAAACATCCAACCGGAAAAGCAAAATGAAAAAAGAATCCAAAAATGCAAGGATAGTGTAAGGAGCCTCTGGGACAGCTTCAAGCGTACCAACATCAGAATTATAGGGGTGCCAGAAGATGAGAGAGAGCAAGATATTGAAAACCTATTTGAAGAAATAATGACAGAAAACTTTCCCCACCTGGTGAAAGAAATGGACTTACAGGTCCAAGAAGCTCGGAGAACCCCAAACAAAAGGAATCCAAAGAGGACCACACCAAGACACATCATAATTAAAATGCCAAGAGCAAAAGATAAAGAGAGAATCTTAAAAACAGCAAGAGAAAGAAACTCAGTTACCTACAAGGGAATACCCATACGACTGTCAGCTGATTTCTCAACAGAAACTTTGCAGGCCAGAAGGGAGTGGCAAGAAATATTCAAAGTGATGAATACCAAGAACCTACAACCAAGATTACTTTATCCAGCAAAGCTATCATTCAGAATTGAAGGTCAGATAAAGAGCTTCACAGATAAGGAAAAGCTAACGGAGTTCATCACCACCAAACCAGGATTATATGAAATGCTGAAAGGTATCCTTTAAGAAGAGGAAGAGGAAGAAAAAGGTAAAGATACACATTATGAACAACAAATATGCATCTATCAACAAGTGAATCTAAGAATCAAGTGAATTAATAATCTGATGAACAGAATGAACTGTTGATTATAATAGAATCAGGGACATAGAAAGGGAATGGACTGACTATTCTTGGGGGGGAAAGGGGTGTGGGAGATGTGGGAAAAGACTGGACAAAAATCGTGCACCTATGGATGAGGACAGTGGGTGGGGAGTGAGGGCGGAGGGTGGGGCGGGAACTGGGAGGAGGGGAGATATGGGGGGGGAAAAAAAGAGGAACAAATGTAATAATCTGAACAATAAAGATTTAATTAAAAAAAAAAAAAAGGATCAACAGTCCTATGTAGTCAAGTTGCAACTGAGATCAGAGACCTATTCCAGAATTTCAGGAGGTTGAAAAGCAAAGATTAGACTCAACTCCCTTTTAGCCATAGTCTATCTCCCCCATCACCATAGCTCTACCTCACTGATTGCATAAGACCTGAGGTTATAGGGTGGGCTGCATACAATCATGTAAATAATACTGATTACTCTAATCTGGTAATGTAGAGAACTCCCACTAAATTGCCTATTATACTAGGAACATCTGGAATAATTTGAATTGCCCATTATATGCAGAGGCATTTAATTCACCTCCCCTACAGATGAAAAAACAAAAAACAAACAGAGGCCCAGAGGAATATACTTGACAAAAGCCACAGACTTCACCAGCAGCTTAAGTGTAGAATCCAGACTTCTTGACTACCAGAGGCCCACACTTCCCTCAGTGATTTTTTTAGTGCTGCCCAATCGGCATTAAGAACTATCATCCCCTTCTTCAATATTTGTAACTATGAGCCCCTGTACTTAGAGCGTGCAAGCTCCAGTCTGCCCAGACCCTGGCCAACAAGAACACTAGCTATACAAGCAACCCTCCAACCAACTGGGTCAGAGTTAACTTGGTCACTCTAACCTTGGGAATTCAGTCCTGAGGTCCATGTGCTCACATAAGAATTGCCTCTAATTATAACAATAAGCATAATAGCAACTATCACTTAATTAAGCATCTACTATTGGAGGCCCTGTATTAGACCCCTTTACATGCAGTCTTATTTGAATAGGAAGACCATCTGAGGTTAGTTAAGTTATTCAAGATCACAATGTTATTGTAATTAGCTAGTTGATATTAATAAAGGAAAGAAAGCAAAGGGAAGTCAGACATTGTAAGCATGGTCACCTGGGAAGCTTCACCAGGAACTACAGCTTCACACAACATTGTTCCTCCAAGTGGATTAACGCCCCTCCCTTCCCCCATCCAGTACTGGATTGTTGTGGGGGGGGGGGAGGGCCGCATAGATAGGCATAGGTGCAGAAGTTGGGATGGCACAGGGGAGGTGCTTGTCTGTCAATCTAGCCTGAGGAACAATGGATTGGCTGGAGGTAACACCCGACCCCCACCCCGGAAGTGTGCACAATCTTGCAAAGTCAATTGGTTAGTTTGAAGAAGCTCCTGGTTAAAATCCCCAAAGAGTTCCCTCTCTTTTTTCCTCTCTTGCTCCATGACCTGCACTGGCCCGTGCACTCCCACATTCTCTCTCCATAGCCATGTGGCCTTGGCAGTAGGCCATGCGGACTCCACACTGCATTCTAATATGGATCAGAAACAATGGGCAGTGGCCTTTGTTCTGGCCCTGCTGAAGACATAGTTGGACTTTTTCCATGGCGGGCTGGAGGAAAATGGGACATTGGAAACCCAGCGGCTTATTTCCACCCAAATAAATATCACTCATCCTTCCGTGCGGGTCTCAGGAAATTCTTTTCCTTGTGACATTGCAAGAATTCCACTTCCACCAATAACAACTAGGAAGAGGTAGGCCTGTGATCCTAACCCAGGTTCTAGAAGCCATGTTCTTTCTACTACGCTGCTTATGAATAAGGCCTTTCCACCCGGCTCTCCAGGTTGATGTTCCAGTTTCCTCTGTTGGGGGATGAAGCCCTATCCTGAACCTAGGTGCTCTATGGAGACTCTGACACTATATAGATGTGGTAATAACCCACTCTGCACAACGGTTATGTCGGCTTCTGGACTCAGTTACTGGCTGGAGTCTTGGGGAGGGGGGATGGGCATCTGGCAACAAGGCCATTTAACTTGTCATTGTCCAGACCACTGCTGCTAGCCATCCACCACACAAGCCCTGATTAGAGTTAGTTCACCCAACCTAATCCACTTTAAACACCTACTCCATATTAAATGCTGGTGAGAGATGTCTGAATAGTCACTACTATGAGCCAGCATTACATTAAACTCCTGGAATACGGTGTTGAGTGTGATATGGCGCTCATCTACCTGGACCCTCAGTCTGCCTCTCATCCAAGCCCACATAAGATCAGGGCAAAATATTCCTTTGTTATGTTGACATAGTTGCAAAGGCCTTGCCAAAGAGCTATCCCAGGCAACAAGAAATCCCAAACGTACACAGCATCTAGGTTCCTGCAGAATCGTGGCTTGTTCGTTATAGCTCATATTATCCATGGGAAACTCATCCAAAGAAATGTTTGTAGGAATTACATCAGTGGTGATAAGAAAGTTGGGAAAAGTAGTGACATGCAAAGATTGGGAATCACATGGAGTCAGGTGGTAGTTCATCCTATGGGAGCTGTATCACCGATCAGTTCTTGGCAATGTGCATACCAATCACCTGGGGCTCCGTTGCCATGTGCATTCTAATTCAGGAAGTTTGAGGTGGGGCCCGAGGCTCTGCATTTCTAACAAGTTCCCCTAACATGCTGATGCTTCTGTTCCTCACATACACTTGGAAGTAGCAAGCACACAGACTGTAGCAACACAGGTTGAAAAGGGAGAGAATATAATGTACTTATTAAGTAAATTATGTTGATCTAAGTTATGTATGTAAATAGCACTAGAATCTTATAGCCAACTTACATGATATTACCAGAAAAGCAATCATTCATATAGGAAAAAGAAACAAGCCAGCACTGAGTCTTGGGGCATGAGGGATTTGGAAGCTGGGGTGGGGGGTGGGAAAGAGGGTCCAGAAACACATAGAAATCATGAGGGGGAAAGAATAAGCCGCAGTCGTGTACGTAGCAACACAGTAGTTCAATTAAATCAACAGTCAATGTTTGCAATGCTCCGGGTAACGTAGTCTAGGGTACCCGCTGAAATCAGGCCCAGCTAACACTGAGGAATGCCAGATAAGAGGGAGTAACCAGACCTGGGCCGTTAGACTCATTGGTACAGAGCAGGCAAACCCCGTATTCTAAATAACAAGCAATGGGAAGAACTCAGCGAAGGCAAGCAAACAACACCAGGGTATGCGCAGCGTCACAAATACGGAGCTAAGCAGGCAGGTAAATGCCTAGATGTGGGAAGTGAACTTACCTTCTGGTCTTCAGCTTTCATAAGGAACTGAGCCAGGGGAATCAAAGCATCCTAGCCCCGGAGGAAATAGTGACTCCAGGAAGGAATCAAGTATGGGAGGTGGCACACTGAGCAAAGACCCAGATCTGCAACCCGCACCAAATCAGCAGTAAAGTCACGTGGTATTGACCCAACTGAAGGATTTATATCCCTTCCTATGCAGACTCAACACGTGTGAGTTAAGTGGCTATAGCTGTGAAAATTGGCAAACAGTGCTAGGCACCTTAGAACAGTGAGACTCAAAGTGTGGTCCCATATTAGCTGTGTGAGCATCACCAGGGAAACTTTAAGAACTGTAAATTCTCAGCCCCATTCCAAACGTACCAATTCAGGAACTCTGGGGGTGGAGCCCAGCAGACTGCATTTTAACAAGCCCTCCAGGTGCTTCTGATGCAAGCTCAAGTTTGGGAAGCACTGCAGTGGAGTCTATTGAAAGTGCAATTGAAGAGACAAGGCCAAGCGCGGCAAATGCAAGTCATTAAAGGTAGCCTTAATAATGGTGCTTTTAAAGAGCTAGTGAAAACTGAAGCCAGGTTACAGAAGGGAAGAAAACACAGCAGAGAGAATATGAAAAATCGTTAACAAAACGTGCTCAAGGATCCAGAAAGTTGGGCAATGATATTGAATGGTAGAGTTTTATCAATGTTGAAGAATCACCAACCGTGGGTATGATACTCATATTCTGATTCTGAAAATGAAAGAAATCGTAAGTGTCAAGAGGGGTCAACTCATAAGATGTGTTTGAAATTTTTCTCATGCCGTATTTTCAAGAGACTCACTTAAAAGAAGTGAGTGCCAATGCTTGTGAAGATATCTTCTCAGAAAGGGAAAAACAAACTTGTGAAACACAAAAACAGTGATCTAATGCAGTGATTTTCAACCCGTGTGCCACAAGAATGTTTAAAAGATGTAATACCTATTTAATCAGGGGGATTGACCTCTTTAGATTGTCAAACAAAAAGATCACAACAGCCAACACAACAATAGCCATCTGGTATAAATGCCCTGTCTTGAGCCATAAATATATAGGTCATATAATAGAGTTGTATGTTATTGGCCATGTCGCATAATAAGGTTGCGTCTGATTGGTTAATTCTTGATACAAGAAATCCTTATGTACAAATATAGACATCTGATTTTTTTAAAAGTCACTTTGGAGCAAAAAAGGGTAGGTAACTACTATTATTTTATAACTTTTGTAAATTAGTCATAATTATGCCCATCCTATATATGTAAATTGACTGAATGGTGGAACAACCAGTTGCTATGACATGCACTGACCACCAGGCGGCAGATGCTCAATGCAGGAGCTGCCCCCTGGTGGTCAGTGCGCTCCCACCGGGGGAGCGCAGCTCAGCCACAAGCCGGGCTCATGGCTGACGAGCACAGCGGCAGTGGTGGGAGTGCTAAGGACCCCTCGGATGATATCTGCCAAGGGGTCCCAGACTGCTAGAGGGCAAAGGTCAGTCTGAGGGATCCCCCCCCAATGCACAAATGTTGTGCACCAGGCCTCTACTATAATATAATATATTTTGGTGTGCCACAAAATTTTGTGTGCCATGAGATGAAAAGGTTGAAAATTGCTGGTCTAATGACAAAAATATTAAGAATTTTATTTAAAATATGAACACAGGTATGGGACAAAAAAAAATGTGCAGATTTTTAATTATATGGATTGATTCAGCAAATATATGTTGAACATCTCTATTCAGGCACTAAAGATGCAAAACTGAATAAAACATAATCTCATTAAAAAATATTAGTGCCCTAACCGGTTTGGCTCAGTGGATAGAGCATCGGCCTGCAGACTGAAGGGTCCCAGGTTTGATTCCAGTCAAGGATATGTACCTTGGTTGTGGGCACATCCCCAGCAGGGGGTGTGCAGGAGGCAGCTGATCAATGTTTCTCTCATCGATGTTTCTAACTCTCTATCCTTCTCCCTTCCTATCTGTAAAAAATCAATAAAATATATTTTTAAAAATATATTTGCAGCGTAGTAATAAGAATGGGGTGGCGAAGACAATAAATTACAGTTGACACAGCTGTGGCAGAGATTCACCTAAGGAGCTATGGGAGCGTGGAGTTTCTTCAGAAAGCATCCAAGATCTCTTTTCAAAAGAGAGTAATAGTTTAGACCTGAAGAACAATAGACCAAAAGAAGATCCTCACAGAGGAAATGATATGTAGGCAAACGTGGAAGCAGGGAATGCCTTCTGGGAAATGCTGGAGGCTTGGCGTGGCTGGGGAGAAGGGACATGAAACTACAGAACTCGTAGGCAGCTCAGGTGGCCATCCTGGTAATATAGGCAAGCCAGGGAGTACCAGGAATGGGCATGCTCTTCAGAAGACCCCTCTGTCTCAGTGGTATGGTGAATGATTTGAAGAGAGGGCCAGAAAGGAGGCTGGTAATATCAGTAAAGAAAAGACCACAGCCCTAGCCAGTTTGGCTCAGTGGATAGAGCGTTGCCCTGCAGACTGAAAGGTCCCAGGTTCGATTCCAGTCAAGGGCATGTACCTTGGTTTCGGGCACATCCCCAGTAGGAGGTGTGCAGGAGGCATCTGATCAATGTTTCTCTCTCATCGATGTTTCTAACTCTCTATCCCTTCCCCTTCCTCTCTGTAAAAAATCAATAAAATATATATATTTTTTTTAAAAAAAAGAAAAGCCCACAATTCAAGTGATGGACTAACAGTGGTTGGCAAACTCATTAGTCAACAGAGCCAAATATCAACAGTACAATGATTGAAATTTCTTTTGAGAGCCAAATTTTTTAAACTTAAACTATATAGGTAGGTACATTGTTATTAACTTAATTAGGATATTCCTAAGGCTTAGGAAGAGCCACACTCAAGGGGCCAAAGAGCCGCATGTGGCTCGTGAGCCGCAATTTGCTGACCACGGGACTAGGACATTAGAGTTTGGGGATGCAGAAATTATGCAATTCTAAGGTTGGTAAGACCTATGATATGATAAAATTGAGACACACTGATACACCAGGATCAATTGGGGGATGGGCCCTAGCAATTTGTAACTAATATGAGCAACAAGTTGGTGATCGATTTCATTATCTCTATCAACTAGAAATGATTTAAGGCTATCCCTGTAATAATGGCAGTTAAACATTTCAATCCACTTTCTGGAGTGGGAGAAGAAGGGCTCAGTGAGCCCACAATAATAGTTAAACATCCTCTCTGAGCAAAACATTTGAGCACACAGCAGTGACAAGATGGGAATATGCACCCTCCCTCCTAGAGCTCACCAAATGGCAGAGAGGGAGGAGAGGGTAGATACCTCAGGCCAGGAATCAAGTTCATGCTAACCGCAGGCCATCTTACCTGTGTGCTGGCATATCACTGAGGGGGGGGGGAGGCAAGCCACAGCCCTCTTCTCTTCCGTGTAACCTCAGGGGAGGAGAACTCTGGCGGGCACCAAGGAAATTCACTGTTAGAATCCAATGGACCACAACTTTGGCTGTAAAGGCTTCCCAGAGAAGAATGACATGGGAGGGGGTATCTTTACATTGGAAGGCCAAGCAGGGCCAAGGAGGGGTTCCCAGGGGAAAAAAATGTCAGCTTGGAGCTCGCCCTGCCCTGGGTCTCAGGGAAGACAGTGGTAGGGGCAGGATAGAAACTGATTTCTTGAGGTTTCTGTAAATGCAGATCAGGTCACCAGTTAGGAAAGAAGATGAGCATTTCAACACAGGTCTGGACCAGAAAACTGGAATGAACATAAGGCTCGGGTTCCTTTGGTCATATCTCAGTCCCTCCAGCACATGGTATAGACACTCCATTTCTGCTCCCAGAGATATGACTAATACCTGTAAAGAGGATAAACAGTTTAATACTGAGGAATAGACCGTTTAAAGGTTGCAAAGGCCCTGGAGGGATGTACAACAAAATATTAAATAGAAGTTTTTCTTATGTGGCATGATTTCGGGTGATTTTAAAATTTTCTTCTCTTTGATCATCAGAAACTCCTGTAATGAATATGGCTTTCATAAGTAATAATATAAACTAAGATGATATACAATATTCTTATCGTGTTAGACAAAGAACCCAATGTTAAAAATTGGTATCATTCCACATATATAGGATATGTATATGAGCACCTAAGGAAAAAGCAGATGTGAAATGATGATAGAAGAAAAGATTTTAGAATGAGTGGTCATAATTGAAAATAAAATCTACCTAAATGCTACTAGAAAGATCACTATCCACAGGTGAGAGTATACTAGAATA
The DNA here is from genome assembly GCF_963259705.1 of Myotis daubentonii. Taxonomy (NCBI): domain Eukaryota; kingdom Metazoa; phylum Chordata; class Mammalia; order Chiroptera; family Vespertilionidae; genus Myotis; species Myotis daubentonii. The sequence goes on along the minus strand of NC_081861.1, from coordinate 125,558,579 downwards.
TAAAGTCTCATATGTAAATTCTGATATACTAGAATCGCATTTCAAAGCACTGAATTGGCTCCCTTCAGTGTAGAAGCTATTGTAGAAAACCAGTACCTCAAAGACTAACAACGCTGAGTTCAAAAATAGAAGAGGATGAAATAATAATGGTTACATAAACTGGTCCATCCATAAAATGGAATATTACTCAAGTACAAACTATTGATACATGTTAGTACCCTAGACAAGTGATCAGCAAACCGCGGCTCGCAAGCCACATGCAGCTCTTTGGCCCCTTGAATGTGGCTCTTCCACAAAATACCACATGCGGGCGCGCATGTACAGTGCGATTGAAACTTCATGGCCCATGCACAGAAGTCGGTTTTTGGAAAGGAGATAAACAAAACAAGTATACAAGACAAGTGTGGATGGAAGAGTTGGAAGGGGTCGACCTCAGCGAACATACATCAATCAGATTGAGGACGTTTTTAGCAAAAGCTAGCTTAGGAGTACCCTAATTAAGTTAATAACAATGTACCTTCCTATATAGTTTAAGTTTAAAAAATTTGGCTCTCAAAAGAAATTTCAATCGTTGTACTGTTGATATTTGGCTCTGTTGACTAATGAGTTTGCCGACCACTACCCTAGACAGATAGAAAGAGCATTGCACTTAATGAAAAGGAATCACTCTCAAAAGGTTACATACTGTATGCTTTCATTTACATAATATTCTCAACATGATAAAACTAGAAACAGAGAGCAGATTAGTAGTTGCTAGGGCAAGCAACTATAAAGGGGTAAGGTTACTTGGTGGTAATGGAACAGTTCTGAATCTTGATTGTGATGGTGAATACATGAATCTACACACAGAATAAAGTTGAGTTGAACTATGCACACAGAAGCACACAAACACACACATATGTATACACACATAAATGAGTGCATGTAAAAATGGTGAAAACTGAAGACAATCTGTAGTTTAGTTAATGGTGTTGTTCCAACATCAATTTCTTTGTTTGGTATTATACTCCACCTGTATGATATGTCACCACTGGGGAAGGTGGAGGAAGGATACATGTGACTCTGTGTACTATTTTTGCAACTTTCTGGGTGCCTTTTGTTATTTCAAAATAAATTTAAAAAAAACATGTCTGAATAGGTACATGAATAACATGGACACATTTTATCTTCCTTCTTTAGCAAATGGAAAATTTCTCATAAAATACTTAATATTAAACTAATAGAGTATAAGACATAGTAAATTTAGTATTTATAACATAAGAAATACCCCTTTAAGAATTCGTATGTGAGAGCAAAGATGAAAATACAGGAACTTGATACAAAATGCACCCACTGTAGAAATGGTCAAACACAAATAAAACCAATTATATATTTTTAAAATTATATAGTGCACCAATCCTTCCTCATTCTCAAATTGTCCATGCATAAAACCCTTACAGTTGTGATCTCATTTCTGTGTACAGAAACAAAGTATGCCATATATATATATATATATATATATATATATATATATATATATATCACTCTTCCTAGGAGAGGGTGGATAGCAAGAAATTAACATTTTTAAAAGAGGAAACGAGGTTGTAAAGAGAACAAAGAATTAAAGTGAGTGGCAGAGCAGGAGTGGAGCCTTTGCAGTGAAGCTGGGGACAGATAAGGAAAGCTGAGGGGAGGGAGACCTGGGCTCTTTGGTAACATCCAGAAAGGAGGGAGCCGAGAGTGCTTAGAGGCCTGCCTAAGAGCAGGTTCTCAGGACTGTGTCTGTGGGACCACAAGGATCCTGAAGGAGTCAGACAGGCAGGAAGCATTTGGGTGAAGAATTTGCATATTAGCCTGCAATATCCAAAATGGAAAGACAGACATCTTATTGAAAATGAAGTTCCACCACAGATGCAATCCCCTATTCCCACTCTACACACAGTCTATACGTGGTTCTCACCTGATCCCTTCAGACATGTCCTGGGAAGGGAAGAGAGTTGTGTGTGGCTCTGGTAAAAAGGCATATCTCCTAGGAGATTGCTGGGCTCCTCTGGGGAAGTTCTGGGGAACCAATACAGGTGGCCTTTGACTCACCATTTTGACGTGCATTACCCTTAGTTAACATTAAGTTCTTTCCTCAACTTTAATCCCCAGTTTCTAAGCATTATATGTTTACTAGAGGCCCGGCGCATGAAAGTTGTGCATGGGTGCGGTCCCTAGGCCTGACCTGTGATGAGGGCCATCTTCCCCGGCTGGCTGCAACCAGTCTCACCCCCCCGCCACCACCCACCCCCAGTTCCCCATTCGCCATTGGGCGATCAGAGCCTGCTGGCCAGGGAAAGGGACCAAGAGGTGGTCAGTGCGCCTCATAGTGACTGGTTGAGCAGTCATTCTGGTCGTTCCACCGTTAGGATCAATTTGAATATTACCCTTTTATTATATAGGATAGCGGCCCAGTGCACGGGTAGGGGCCAGCCAGCCTGCCCTGATGGGTGGGGGTCCCCACTGGGGGCCAGGGCTGGCCAGGGCAAGGGGCCACGGTTGTTCTGATCTCTGGTCACTCTGGTCATTCTGCCATTTCAGTGGCTGGGCTTTTATTATATAGGATAAAAACTATTGGCAGTAACTGTGATGCTAGTTTAATTTCATTTTAGTCCTTTAGGAGGCCCCTATTCTTTTTAAATTAGTATTGACAGATACCATTGTTCTTTAGTCTTAACATAATCCAGAAAGGAAACAAGGGTACACAAGGAGGAATGAGACATTTAAAAGATATGATGGGGAAAAAATAATAGCAGGAACATTTATTTAGCACTTGCTAGGTTCTGGTTCTAGTACTTTCTTGTGTTAACTCAGTTAATCATCACAACAACCCTGTGAGGTAGGTAGTATTATTATTATCACCATCCTCATCGTACAGATGAGGAAACTGAAGCACAGAAAGGCTAAGCAACTTCCCCTAAGTCACATAATCATGAATGGAAACCTTGGATAGAAACCCTGTCTCAATTCAATGGTAATGGAAAAGCAACAAAGAAACAAGAAATGAGATTCCCCCTCAAACAGATGTTTGTCTTCCGTCAAGTATTTGTCTCTGTTTTGGAGCAGGTATTTCCTACTTAAACCCACATCTTGAATTCATAAGAGCACTTTTCAATAAAATGTTTTCTACTCAGAAAGCAACTTCAAAGAAAATGAGTGCAATAAGCCAAAGATACAGGTCAGGGGCAAGGTAACCAACATGAAAAGAGATATAAAATTGTATTTTTCCACTTCAAGTAATTCAGCTTCAAACAAGCCATAGTCTCTTGAAATCAAATATCCTGTAGCTGGTCTGATTCCCCATTCCAGAAAGAAAACTTAGAAAAAACTGTCACACCTGTTGGATTATATCCAGTGAAACGGTGGGTGTTGGTCCATAGCAGTGGTTCTGAAACATAGGCCCCTGTCAGAATCTCCTGGAGAGCTGATGAAGACCACAGAGGCCCAGTTCTGTTTAAGTGAGGCAGGGTCTGAGCCTTGTTATTTTACCAGGTTCCGGGTCAATCTTATATCCACCAAAGTTTGAGAACCGCTGATCTGCAGGGTCCTGGGTCCTGGTAACTGGTAGAAAATAGTCTGGGACAGCAAAAATGCTCTTTTAGCAGATATACGCTTCATGCATCCCAGCTACATCCCACTTTCCCACTTCTTCAGCGTGTGTCCTGCACAGCTCTCATCAGCCCCACATAATTGTCTGCACCTCCCAATGTAAGCTCTGTCTTGCCCAGGGTCTCCAGAATGGAACCCAATTGTCTACACATGATAATCTGTACTAATAAAAGCCTATGTGGTAGTCACTCCCTCATGCCATGATGCCCTCACACCATCACAATCCATCACCAGGAGGCTGCATGCGCAGCAGGCGCATGAGGGTGGGCAGGGCCGCGAAGGCAGGGCCCAGTGGCTCCATGCAGCAATGCCAGGGAGGCAGGGCCCAAAGGCTCAGTGTGGCAACACTAGGGGTGGGACACCCAGCTCCAGCCTACCTCTTTGTGGCAATCCATCGAGGAGCCCCGGATGAGTGGGTGGGGCCTAACTCTTTGGGGAGATCGATCGCAGGGCTCCTGCACTGTGAGAGGGCACAGGCCAGGCTGGGACACCCTCCCCCAAGTACACGAATTTCGTGCACTGGGCCTCTAGTTACAAAATAAATATATGTTGAATGAACTAACTGATGGAAATCTACCAGCATTAAAATTATAGATTGGAAGTATTGAGGATAGCGTTGAATTGTCTGTAAATCTAACTCCAAAGATCATATAGTTCAAGTATTGAAACCATTTTGTAATGTATGTAGATACTCCAGGGGTCACTTCCTTTTAGTACCAAGGAACTGGTTAATAATGCTGTATTCTGAGCCTGCATTCTCTTCTTCAGTGGGGAACCTGGGTACATGTTAATCTCCTAGGGCCTCTTTAACTTCTCCCTGAATAGATTGTACTGTTACTCACCCACAACATAAGGGGTGTTTGAATGAATCAATTAATGACCTAGCCATTTGAAAAAATACCAAAGGCTTTTCAAATGTTTATCATATGGTCCTGGGTCTTATAGTACTGCAACAGGACTTTCTTTAATTATATGTTGTGTAAGTGTAAAAGAATAATCTTTAAATCGTGAAACAAATGAATTGCTACTAACTAAGCAAAAGCAATGTTTCACAACTTGAAATAATCTGGTCTAAATAAACAAATAAATATGAGGAATGCATACAAAATGCTACACTCATGCTGAACATTTTTCTACTGAACTACAGAGCCATTCCCAGCTCAGGTGCCACAATGGCATTGTCACCCACTAATGGTAAGGCTGGGTAGGGGATGGTTTCAGGGCATGGGATAAGAAGCAACAAGATCTGTGCTTGCCTCCGGCATGGAAAGTCACTAAACTACATAAAGCTTCAGGTTCTTCATGTCTAAAATGAGGGAAATAATCATTTCTTCCTTAATGAGTTATCAGAAGAGATCATGTATGAGAAATGTTAAACTTAATGCCTGGCACAAAATGAGTGTTCAATAAACGTTGCACTGTTGTTACCCTTGTCCTTTCCATGACAATTAGTGTCTTGGGCGTGGATGGAATAACCAGGCTATCCCTCTGCCTGCTCACTCCTTCCCATCATATCACAACCCCATCTAAGTCAGTTTGATCCTACTGGCATAAACTGTTAGGGAAAGCTTTCTATAAATGGTAACCCTGGAACTAGATCTTAAAAGATGAGGACTACAGAGCCCCAGTGCTGACACTTACCAAAGGTTTAGTCAACTGTGGCCAATGAGGATGTGGCCACCTAGTTTCCTTTGACTGGAGATGGTGTTCCTCGAGGGATATCTTAGTCATGACACTGACCTGTTCAGAATACCCTGCTAAGCCACCCTGGCATCCTTAGCAGTCTTAAAACTTAGCTTTTCATATTTCCTTAGCACATCTGTGTGCCTGGGTGTATAATGAATTAACAGAAAATTCTGGTAGCCGATCCCTTTATGCTTTACAGACTCAGGACTTTCTTTGAATCTGTAGCAGCAGGCAACTTTTCCATGTTCAATACTGGCCTGCAATCTGTCCAAACGCTGGCTCCTAGTGCACCACCTTTTCCCCATTGCTCTTTCCTACTACACAAGTACGTTCTCTACAGTGGGACTCACAGCATCATAAGCAATAATAATTGCTATCTGCTTGGTGCCTACTGTGAACCAGGCAGCTTACATATAATCTATTGAGATACATATAATGATCCCATTTTACAGATGAAAAGATTACTATAAACATTACTAGAGGCCCAGTGCATGAATTTGTGCACAGGTGGGGTCCCTCGGCCTGGCTCACGATTGGGGCCATGGGAGGTTGGCCAGGGGGAGGGGCTGTGGGAGGTTTGCCAGCCAGAGGGAAGTTGGCTGTGGGAACGCACTAACCACCAGGGGGCAGCTCCTGCATTGAGTGTCTGCCCCCTGGTGGTCAGCGCGCATCATAGCAACTGGCCGACCGGTCATTCAATCGCTTAGGCTTTTATATCTATACTAATAAAAGAGAAACATGCAAATTAGTGTCACTCCGCTACGCCCATCAGCCAATCAGAGCGACTATGCAAATTAACCCAACAAAGATGGCGGTTAATTTGCATATGCAGGCACAGAGTGAAGACTGAAGGCTCCGGCTGGAGTGAAGACTGAAGACTGCAGACTGCAGACTGCAGACTGAAGACTGAAGACTGAAGACTGAAAACTGAAGAGGCTTGGCTTCTCCGCTGTGGCTGGACCAAGGGCCTAGGTCCTGGGTGCTGGAGGAAAACCAGTGTCAGCAGCAAGGGGAAGCAAGGCCTATTGTGCGAATCTTCGTGCAATGGGCTTCTAGTATATAGATAATAAGCTATGTCTTGCCCCACCCCCCCCACACACACACATACACACACACACACACACACACATACACACACGCACACGCGCACTGTGTCTCCAGAATGGAACTCGATGTCTATTTTCCATTTCCATTGAACTGAGATAGGATTTAAATCCAAGATTTCCATTCACGATTGTGTAGCTTGGGGGAAGTTGCTTAACCTTTCTCTGCTTCAGTTTCCTCATCTGTACAATGAGGATTATAAGAATAATACCTTGAGGTTAAGCAGCTTGCCCAAGGTCAGACATCTTATGAAGCTGAGCAGGTGTTTGAACCGTCTGCTTGACAGAGTAAGGGAGGTCCCTTTCTCTCCCCAGTGCTTGAGGTCTGGTAGTGAAAGGATGTTTTGCTTTGAGTTGTGTTTAAAGCAGTTTTCAGTCTGCTGTGCTGTGCTCACGCCACTTCGTTTCACCATAGCCACACAAGCAGAAATTGCTTCGGAGCCTGCTGGCCCCGGGCTGGGCTCACATCCAGCTCCAAGCTACACTGGGGGAAGCAGCGCTTCTATTAAATTAATGTGCTCCAATGCAAGTGCATCATTCCAGTCGCCTGAGAATAGGGAAAGCCTTATCAAGAACTTGCTATTCATTTTAAGCCACTTTAATCCCCTTTGGTTTGATGCAAATTCATTTCATTAATAATTAACAGCACTTGGCAATGCTTTCTCTCCGTCTCAGTTCTCAGCCGGCATTCCACTTTGCTGAACCTGAGAGAAATCAGGGTCAAACCGAGGGAGAAAAGAACATGAGAGAGCCAGGATCTAGCATTAACCCACCCACTCCGACCCCCTGTGGAAAAGGCAAGCTAACTATTGAAGCAAGAGCTATTGGCATTATCTGTGGGGCGGTTTTGAATGATCCTTGTAGTTCATCTTAATATTCCATCTTTAATGAGCTCATCCATGCTTTGATAGTGTCGCTTTCAACCTTCCTTTTGGGTAGAGAGTATAGATAGCCTTGGCCAGGAATCAAAATCACCTGTAGAGTGTAAAAAATACACATAAAATCCGCCAAAGCTGAACATCATGACCCAGCAATTCCACTCTGAGGCATTGTCCAACAGAAATCCACGAAAAGATGGATTAGGATGCTCATCAGAACACAGTAGCCCCAAAGAAAGCCACTCAAATGCCCATCAACAATAGAATGGGAAATACATTTTCACACAACGCAATAATATACAAATTGTGAATGGATAATAGACAACTACACATAACAATATGGAGGAATCCCACATACAGGATATTGATAATAAGAGCCAGGCATAAAGGAGCATACACTTTATAATTTTTATCTAACTAAACAACAAAAGCAGGCCAAACTAATCTATGGAAATGGCTCCTGGGCTGCTCATTATGTTCTGTTTCTTGATCTGGGTGTTGGTTGCTTGGGTGTGTTTACACGTGAAAATTCAATCGGTACATGTATGATGTGTATGTGCCTTCCTGTGTACATGTCATCCTCTTGTACAGAGTTGAAACTATATACACATAAACGTAGCACCTCCAGCACAGTAGGCTCCATACCACCCCCAGATTCATACACACCCACTCACTTCCCCCGGGAGCCTATTAGTAATTCAGCAGCCTTAGGGCCCTCCAACACCATTTTTTTAAGCTTCTCAAATAATTTGACACTATTACTGTCAACCCTTTTTTTTTCTGGGCAAGGATTAGCTTTATTTAAAAAAAAAATTTTCATCCAGCTGGTGTGGCTCAGTGGTTGAACATCGAACTATGAATCAGGAGGTCACAGCTTGATTCCCAGTCAGGGCACATGCCCAGGTTGCAGGCTCAATCCCCAGTAGGAGGTGTGCAGGAGGCAGCAGATCAATGATTCTCTCTCCTCATTGATGTTTCTCTCTCCCTCTTCTTTCCTCTCTGAAATCAATAAAAATATTTTAAAAAAATTTTAATAAGTAATAAATGTACATGACCAAAACAAGGCTGTCATCTTAATACCCTTAGTTTTTGCTGGCTTTCCAGCATTTGCAGTAAACTGGTGGGAAACACTATCATTCCATTACCATCTGCATATTAAAATGTGGAAACTGAAAAAAACCAAATCAACTTATTGAGCAAAAGTATAAACTGAGAATACTCAAAGCTCCTTGTTTTCAACTTACAAAAAGGGAGCCATGGAGGCACCTGAGCACTTTTGCTGAATGGGCCTAACGAACATGACACGGTCTGCCCTCTTCTTAAAGGGCTTTTTTTTTTTCCAATTGACTTTAGAGAGCGAGGAAGAGAGAGAGAGAGAGAGAGAGAGAGAGAGAGAGAGAGAGAGAGAGAAAGAGAGAAACATTGATGTGAGAGAAATGATTGGTTGCCTCCTGTAAAACACCACAGGATCAAACCTGCAACCTGGGTATGTGCCCTGACTGGGAATTGAGCCCCCCACCTTTTGGTGTATGGGTTGACACTCCAACCAACTGGGCCACCCAGCCTGGGCATGGCATGCCCTTTTTTCTAATAGCAGTCACAAAATAATAAGAGCTAACTCCTAATGAAGGCATAGCTGTGAAGGATTTACAGAAATTTACTGGTTTATACCTCATAATATTATTTGAGGTAGGAATCATTATTGCCATTTTATAAATGAGGAAAGTGAAGCACAGAGAGGTTAGACAACTGGCACTTAGCCATGCAGCTTGTAAAACCCACAACCATGATTTGAATCCTAACAGTTAGGATTCAGAGTTTGTGCTCTTAACCAATTTGCTGTATTCCTGTATATTTTATGTTGTTTCATATCTTGTTCCCATTCTACATGGACTATATTTAATGTATTTATAGCTATTGGCAAGCTCGGGCCACTTGAATATTGATATCGCTGCTGAAAATTACATGTGAGATGACTGAAATCAATAATACAAGTGTTACATCAATTCCTTTTTCCAGCTTTATTGAGATAATATTTACATACGATGTAGTTTAAGGTGTACAGCATCATGATTTGATACTCATAAATTTTTCTGTTTATTGCAATAAGCTTAGTTAGCACTTCCATCCCCTCTCATAATTATATTTTATTGGGCTGATAACATTTAAGATCCACTCTCTTAATAACATTCAAGTATATAAATAATACAGTATTGTCGATTATAAACACCATATACTCTACATTAGATACCCAGGGCTTTTTCATCTTATAGCTAGAAACTTGTACACTTTGAACAATATCTCCCCATTTTCATCACCCCCAAGACCCTGGTAACCATCACCGTTTGATCTGTTTTTATAAATTCACCTTTTTTAGATTCCCACAGATAAGTGAAAACATACAATATTTGTCTTTCACTGCTTGAACTATTTCATTTAGCATATAATGCCCTCAAGGTCCATCCATATTTTTCCAAAAGGCAGATTTCCTTCTTTTGTTGTAGCTGAATAATATTTGATTGTAAATATACACCTCATTTTCTTTACCCATCCATCTGTGGATGAACAGATTTAGGTTGTTTCTATGTCTTGTCTATTGTGACTAATGCTGCAATGAAACATGAGTGTGCAAAAAAATCTTCAAGATAGTGACTTCCATTCCTTTGGATAAATACCCAGAAGTAGGACTACTGGATCTAATAGTAGGTCTATTTTGAATTTTCGAGGAACCTCCACACTGTTTTCCATAGGGGTTGCACCAATTTACATCCCCACCAAGAGTGCACCAGGGCTCCCTTTTCTCTGTAGCTTCACCAACACTTGTTTCTTGTTTTATTGATGGTAGCCATTCTAACAGGCATGAGGTGATATCTCATTGTGGGTTTGACCGGCATCTCCTTGATGATTAGTGATATTGAACATTGTTTCTTATACCTGTTGTCCATTTGTATGTTCTCTTTGGGAAAATGTCAATTCAAATCTTTTGCACATTTTTTAAAAATATGTTTTTATTGATTTCAGAGAGGAAGGGAGAGGAAGAGAGAGATGATGAGAGAGAATCATTGATTGGCTGCCTCCTGCACGTTGGACCGAGCCTGCAACCCAGGCATGTGCCCTTGACCGGAATCGAACCTGGGACCCTTCAGTCCGAAGGCTGATGCTCTATCCACTAAGCCAAACCGGCTAGGGCTTGCCCATTTTTTTCATTGGATTGTTTGCTTTTTGCTATTGAGCTGTATGCGTTCCTTATAGAATTTGGATATTAACCAAATAGATGGTTTATAAATATTCTCCCACTCTTCAACTGTACGATTCTGTTTGTTTGTTTTAATGGTTTCTATTTCTTTACTAAACCTCTCACTTTGTTCATTGTTCTCCTAATTTCTTTGGTTGTCTGAGGTTTCTTGTAGTTCATTGAATTTCTTTAAGAGGATAATTCTGAATTCTTTGTCAGGCAGTTCATAGATCTCCATTTCTTGAGGATCAGTCCTTGGAGTTTTAATTAGTTTCATGTTTATTGGTGTTATGTTTCCTTGCTTATTCATGATTCTTGTAGCCTGGCATTGGTGTCCGTATTTTAAAGAAGTAAACAACTCTTCCAATCTTTACAGACTGGTTTACTGGGCAAAGCCCCTCCCTGATCGGCCTCTCCAGAGATTCTGGGGGAGCCATCTGGTGTTGGTGGGCAGGCCTGGTGCATGGACACACGGGGACCAGCCTAGTGACAGGGTCTGTGGGGGTAGGCCTGCTACTAGGCCTGCCCAGGAGCCTGGGTTCGCAGGTGGCCACCTGGATCTTGGGTTCTTAAGGACCGACTGGGGCCACAGGAATTGTCCAGGGCCACAGGAGCTGACTGGTGCTGCAAATGCTAGGAGTCTTGGGTCATGGGAGCCAGCAGGGGTCACAGCAGCCAGCTAGCACCAGGATGATCTGGGCTCCTGGTGCCTAGATGGTTTATACATATCTCCCATTCTTCAAACTGTGGGAGCCTGAGTCTACAAGAGCCCGTCGGGAGCCTGGGGCCACTGGAATCTGCAAGCACTCGGGGGAGTTGGAAGCCTGGTTTTGCAGGAGTCCGCCAGGAGCCTGGTGTCAAGGACACCACCTTAGGTCGTGGGAGCCACCTAGGGCCACAATGGTGGCCAGGGGCTACTGGAGTCAGCATACACCAGGGTGAGATGGGGACCTGGGACCCTGGGAGCCTGCAGGAAGCCTATATCAATTCCTTAAGTGTTAAGAAAAACAAGCATGTCAATCATGGGGGAAAAAAATTCCCTGACTCCAAGGACATTCATGTAAGTGTAGTTATTCATTCATTAGCAAAACCTGAGTGAAAGCCTCCAGCAACCTTCCCATCCCATCCAATAGGCAGGCACTGGTCAAACACAGCAAAGGAATTAGTATAAGTGCTCACAGCATCACAAAAGCATATCAGATAGGGAAGAATCCGAGCGAGCTTAGGGACAGTGTCCCTGAAGACGTGATGATGACATGAATCTGAAGGATGAGTAGGTGGCAAAAAGGAAGGTGGGTGGGGCTGTAGAAAGAATTTAATGTGTGTGCGTAAATAACTGTAATGCAAACCAGAATGAACAAGTACTATAATAGACATACAAAAAAGGACAATAGAACCTCAGGATCTTTTTCCTTTTTCATTATATAAATCACCTGAAATTATCATATTTCAAGCATGAACCCAGAAACCCTTGTATTAGATTTGTAGTTGGTCTCAAAAGCCTGGAACACAATAAGACAAAAACCCTGCAGGACATGAATTTGAAATAGTATTTTCAATTCAGCATATGTTGAAGGAGTCAAGACATCAAAGTGAAAAAGGAAATAATAGTGTTTACCTTTTCTGGAGAAAACTAGCAACAAAGAAGGGAAAAGAAAAGACGCTATGATGCTAAAATCATCAGTCACAGAAGGTATTCCTATAACACTGTAGGCCAGAATGTCCCCACTACCCCACCCACTGCTGCTGTGCTTAGCTCTATCGGAAAAGTTTGGGCATCCCATTAAATCAAAAAATGCAATATATAAAGAATATGGTTAAGTGCAATTCTGAGACTGGCCAGGAGACTCAGAATAAATCCAGCTGCAGAAAATGAATAGTCTTTGCAAACCACCTCCTGATCTGACCACCTTCCAAACTGTTCTCCACTCACCACAATCAACCAATGTGAGCTTGAAAATGTACTTCTGTCATGGACTGCACCCCTCTTCCCCGAGAACCCTTCAATGGCACCCATTGTTCATAAAGTGAAAATATAGTTCCTTAAAGTTGCCTGCAGGTGCTGCCTGATCTAGCTTCTGCTGACCTCTCTAACCCTATCCTGCACCCCACTCATTCTCTCTCTGTGTGTTTCCCAACAGCAGCCTTCTTTCAGCCCCTCATGCTTACCATGCTCCATGTTACCTCAGGGCCTTTGCACATGCTACTCCTTCTAACTAAAATGCTCTCTTCATCCTGCTCTTCACCTACTTGATTCCTACTCTCATCTCCTGGCTCTTGGCCCCTATTTGAGACAAGCCGTCCCTGATCTCCCGTGTACATCAACCCTCCCTATTACAAGCTCAGGTACCTCTCCTCCATGGCACCTGCTATAGGTGCAGTTGTTTGTATATTATCTTGATTATTTGATTAATATTTGCCAGCTCCTTAAACATGAGGACTGGAAACTTGTCTGGTTTTGCTGACTTTGTATAAACAGTCCCAACCATACTGGTTGACTCATAGTAAGGGCTTCACAAATATCCCTGTTATGAATAACGGATGGAGCTCCTCAATTTCTATGCATCTTTTGTTAGTGTATCAGTATGATTCCAGGTCATTCTCGTAAAGACTATGTATAAAGAAATAGATTTTTCAATAACAGTATTTTTATCCCTGCAACAGGCATGAAGGAAGGCAAACAAAAGTTAAGAAGGGCCAAAGCCAGTATGGCTCAGTGGATGGAGCATCGGCCTGCAGACTGAGAGGTCCCGGGTTCGATTCCGGTCAAGGGCATGTACCTGGGTTGTGGGCACATCCCCAGTAGGAGATGTGCAGGAGGCTGCAGATGGATGTTTCTCTCTCATCGATGTTTCTAACTCTCTATCTCTCTCCCTTCCTCTCCTGTAAAAAAATCAATAAAATATATTAAAAAAAAAGTTAAGAAGGGTGCTACTCTCATCAAATAGCATATCCTTTTTATTTTTTTCCATCACCATTTACCCCCTCTATGTCCTCTTCCACCTCCACCCCAGGCCCCACAATCACCACACTGTGATCCATTTGCCCCTCTCTTATATTCTAACTAGAGGCCCGATGCACAAAATTTGTGCAAGGGGCTTGGCCCTCGCAACCACAGTAGCTTGCCTTGGCCCTCAAAGCCCCAGCTTCATCCGGAAGGTGGTCTGGAAGGTCGTTTGGCTGTCCAGTCTAATTAGCATATTATACTTTTATTATTATAGATTATCTTGGTTACTGAGAAGTAAACCACAGTCCAAAGTCTTACAATGGGAATGAGAAGGTAATAAATATTTAGCTATTTTGACCTAATGTTACTCAAACAATATTCCATCTATAACCAGATATGATAGTTCTTTCATTTAATCCTAACGTGTTTGAGGAATTTTTTCCTCTGACATGAGAAAACACCACGTTCTTGCTGTAAAAGACAAAGAAAGCAACAGAAGACAACTGGGATTCCAGTAGGCCCTTCGTTGCTAATAATTTACATTTTAGACTAGTGTTTGCTTTCCTCTTTTATAAAATTAAACATAATTATCTGCATGCCCTACCTGTCCCATTGGGAGCTCGAAGGAATTAATGAGATGATGTTTGTGGAGTGCTTGGAGGCCCTTGGAAGCACTGTTATTAGACCCGTTAAGTAAAACATTGCTTCTGGTAAGTTGTAGGTGACTTCCAGATGATCAAGGCTGACACCAGAAAAAAACAGAAAAATAAAACATAAAGGACAAAATTGCTATTTGCTCATTTTTCAATAATGAAAATCAACCTTTCTTTCTGAACTCTACCAGTGCTCTCTGATCCAGAAGCCACTAGCCACACATGGCCATTTCATTTCAACGGAGGAACTGGATTTTAAATCAAATTAAGTTTTAAGTTCTTACATTTCAATATCCTCCTGTTGCCAGTGGCTTCCTCATTGAATAGTGCAGATATAGGACATGTCCATTATCATAGAACATTCTGTAGGAGGGTCTTTTCCTTTCAACTCTTTCCATATGAATCCTGTTGTTTTCACTTTTATTTTATTTTATTTTATTTTATTTTATTTTATTTTATTTTGCTTAATCCTGTCAGCTTTTTCACCCAGCCCCCTGAATGTCCTCCCCTCTAACAACTGTCAGTATGTTCTCTGTATCTATGAGTCTGTTTCTATTTTGTTAGTTTATTTTATATTATTTTGTTCATTAGATTCCACATGTAAGTGAAATGATATGGTACTTGTCTTTCTCTGACTGGCTTATTTCACTTAGCATAACACTTTCCAGGTCCATCCAAGCTGTCACAAAAGGTAATATTTACTTCCACTGTAAAAATGTACCACAGCTTTTTTATCCACTCATCTACTGATGGGCACTTGGGTGGCTTTTAAATCTTGATTATTGTAAATAACACTGCAATGAACATAGGGGTGCATAAATCTTTCTGATCAGTGTTTTGGGATTCTTAGGATATATTCCCAGAAATGGGATTGCTGGGTGAAAAGGCAGTTCCATTTTTAGTTTTTTTAAGAAAACTCCATACTGTTTTCCATAATGTCTGCACCAGTCTGCATTCCCACCAGCAGCAAACTAGGGTTCCCTTTTCTCCACATCCTCACCAGGACTTGCTGTTCATTGATTTATTGATGGCAGCCATTCTGACAGGTGCAGCGTGATATCTCATTGTGGATGTAATTTGCATGTCTCTGATGATTAGTGACATTGAGCATTTTTTCATGTCTATTGGCCATCTATATGTCCTCTTTGGAAAGGTGTCTATTCAGGTCCTTTGCCTATTTTTTAATTGGATTGTTTGTGGGTGTTTTTGGTTGTTATATGGCACTTTTAAACCCTCGCCCAGAGCAGAGAAATTACTTATAGAGCTAAAGAGAAATTGTTCTTAAAAGACAAATGGTTTCTTTTCAAACTCATTTGTTTTGCCTTCTATGTGCTGCCTTTTTCCTGGTTAGTACTAAGAATATGTGCAGCAGAGAGTGGGTTAAATGCTTCTCAGGTTTCTGTCTCATATTTCTCAGTGTACTATCTACACATAAGCACTGAAGTCTGGGCAGAAAGTAAACTATCTGACTGACCATGAAAACAGAGTGTCATAGCTAAAAACTGCTATCTCTAGTTGTCCGTAATATAAAACATAGGTCATTAATATATTCTCATAGGGAACAAATCCCCTCTTGTATAAAATGCTGCTTCATCTCACTTTTCTCTTTATATTATTTTAATCTGGTTGGATTGGGGGTGGGGTGGGGAACAGAAATGAGCCCAGTGCATTCTAACTTTGTGTGGGTGTCTCCCTGGCTTGGTTACCAAAGAAACCATTCTGTTCCATACTATTCAAATAATGGCTCTACTAGTGCTCTAAATACTTTCTTCTTTTTGCACCTGACTGCACTGCAGATAAGGGAGTCACCATCTGTTGGCCAGCAACAATGAAGGGTTTCTGGAAATGCCATGGCCCTTCCCACACTGTTCTAGGCCTCAGTGTCAAGATCCCAACCTGAGCAGTCTGCTTCCATGGCCAATATTTTCCAGGCAAACCCAGGATGCTGTCTCTCTGCACCCTTGCCCTGCCAAACTGCATACGTGAAAGGTATCTGCAGATATCCCGTGAGGCTGCAAGCCTCCTGCCACCCATGCTGTGATAATCCTCTCTTGCTGCAGTGGTGAGGGCACTGCGGCTCCAGCCCTGAAGTGTGTGTGTTGGGGGGGGGGGTGGATCTGGCCCCAGTGAATGTTTACCCATCATCCTGGGCACTGGACTGAGTCATGGCACCCTCCCGTGGATGCCCACCACTGATCTCTAGAGCAATGACCAAGACAGTGGGGACTACCTGTTTCCATGGCTGCCAGGTTCGGCTGTGTCTTCCAGAGTCTCCCATTCCAAAGAAAACCCAGTATGCTAATGCCCCTACAATAGATTTCCTGGAAAAGAACTTGGTTTTCACCCCCTATTGACATTTGCCTCACCCCACCCACTTTTTTTCCAGCTTTAGTGAGAGGTAATTGACATATAATGCATGTAAGTTTAAGGTGTACAACGTGATGATTTGATACACTTATATATTGCAAAATGATTACCACAATACGTTCATTAACACTTCCATCACCTCACAGAGTTATCTTTTTTTTTTTGGTGAGAACATTTAAGATCTACTCTCTTAGCAACTTTCAAGTGTCCTATATAATAAAAGGCCAGGGACTACAAGCATAACAACCAGAATGACTGCTCGACCAGTTGCCTTGAGGTGCATTGACTGCCTTTCAGTGCCTCCCCCACCCCCCACCTACAATCAGCAGTGGGCGGGGCGGCGAGATGAGTGGCGGTGGGCGGAGCGGCGAGTGGTGGTGAGCTACTCACACACGATTTTGTGCGCTGGGCCTCTAGTCTATATATATAAAAGGCTAATATGCTAAGTGTCCCTCCTACCATCCAACCAGTTGCTATGATGTGCACTGACCACCAGGGGGCAGACACTCAACGAAGGAGCTGCCGAGCTGCAGTGACTTGGCAGCGGCGGTTCTCAGGTGACGCACCCCAAAACCAGAGAGGAGGGAGCCTGATTCCTTGTGGGGCTGCGCAATTCCACCTCAACCATGGGTTATGTTGTTGCTGGGGCACTGTCGGTCCCGAATCTGGTTTACTGCACACTTGCGTTTGCGCTCCACACCCTGTACGACAGCAACTTTGCAGAGTGCCCTCTTGCACTCCGGGACCCCACAGGGGATGTCAGACAGCCAGTTTCAGCCCTATCCCCGCAGGCCAGGCCGAGGGACTCCACCTGCCAGAGGGACCCCCGCTCACCCCACAGATGCCAGGGAGGGACTGCAGGAGGTTGGTTCCAGGGCATATCCGGCCCTTCTTGCCCAATTGCACCCCATCCGCCACCTTCTAATTAATTTCCTTTCATTGTGCATGAATCCATGCACCAGGTCACTAGTATAATATAGTATTGTTAGCTATAGTCACCATTCTGTACATTCAATTCCCCAGGACTTATTCATCTTATAACTGGAAGTTTATGCCCTATGATCAACTCTTTATGTGCACAGAGGCACAGTGCACTTGGGGAACTCACTATGAATCTGAGGCAGCCAGGAACTAAGGAATGAGGTCTTCTTGTAAACCTCCAGGTCTCTGTGACACAGGACTCTGAGCTACTCTCCCAAGCAGTGAGGCCACACATTTGGAGTTTTCACATAGATGCTAAAGGGCCTCCACATTTCTCTCTTTGGGGGCATCTAAGTCTAAATCTGGTGAAATTTTGCAATCTGATGTTCAACTACAAGAATGTTACTGATTGCAATTATTCTTAAAGCAAGTAGATGCTTCCGCTAAGACAAACCCACAAGCATACACACCCTTTCTAAAACAATAGCCCTAGCCAGTCTGTCTCAATGAATAGAGTGTCGGCCTGTGGACTGAGGGGTCCCAGGTTCAGTTCTGATCAAGGGCACATGCCCGGGTTGTGGGCTCAATTCCCAGTAGAGGGCGTGCAGGAAGTAGTCAATCAATGATTCTCTCTCATCATTGATGTTTCTATCTCTCTCCCTCATCCTTCCTCTCTGAAATCAATAAAAGAATATTTTAAAAAAATAATAATAAGCCAGGGGGTCTCCAAACTATTTTGGGTCAAGCATCTCAAACATACAAAAAAATTTGCACCCCCCCAAATATATGCACCTTTACTTATAAAGCACATACTAGTACACATTATCTTACACTAATCTATAAAAATAAAAGACTAATATTCTAATTAGACAGGACATCCTTCTGGAAGTCCTTCTGGACAACCTTCCAGACGAAGCTGGGGCTGTGAGGGAAGCCCAGGTCCCCGGTGCCAGAGGGAAGCTGGTGCTGGCAGCTGGGGGAAGGAAGGCCTACTCTTGCATGAATTTCGTGCAGTGGGCCTCTAGTATAGTACATTATAAAACTGCTCCCAAAATTGAAATCTTGAAAACATTAAAAGTTAAAATGCAATATATTTAATTGTACTTAATTTTGTTTCATTTATTAAAGGTACAAAGATCACCCTGCTCTCACTGGAAAAATATAAAAATGTTTAGAAAAATTTGATCAAACATGCTATTTTATTTTTTTAATTTAGTTTAGCTCATAAGTCATATGCTAAGTTCAATTTATGGTGATACTTGATTTTTTTAAAAAATATATTTTATTGATTTTTTACAGAGAGGAAGGGAGAGAGCTAGAGAGCCAGAAACATCGATGAGAGAGAAACATTGATCAGCCGCCTCCTGCACATCTCCCACTGGGGATGTGCCCGCAACCCAGGTACATACCCTTGACCGGAATCGAACCTGGGACCCCTCAGTCCGCAGGCCGACGCTCTATCCACTGAGCCAAACCAGTTTTGGTGGTGATACTTGATTTTTAAATTTTTGACAGAGAGAGAAGGAGAGAGATATCCCACAAAGAAATATACATCCAAATGGAAGAAGTAAGGATAATTTAAAAACTTCATGATACCTGCTGTAAAAAAAAAAATCTAGTATCTTTGTAACTTAATACCTATAATAACATATTCCTTAAACCAGTTAAGATTTATAAACCCCTCAACCAGGTACATGTAAACTTTAGTAAGTGGCATGTACATGAGTCATAGGACCACTGTCAACTGTTTTCCCACAGGATATATGATAGTGACCAAGTAACTTATAGACTGAATGTGGGCATCTATGTCCATCTAGATATTAAATACTGGTAGGGTTGCCATATTTTGAAAATAATATTACTGGTTGCCTCATTAAATTTGCATTTCAGAAAAACAACAAATACTATTTCAATACAAATATGCCTAATGAGACAAACTTATACTAAAAAAATTGTTTATCTGAAATTCAAATTTAACTGAGCATCTGCTATTATAGCTGTCAAACGCTAAGAAAACCATCCCCCTTTCACTTAAGTTCCTGAAACTACCCTCTCCCCAAGCCCCTCATAACACTCTAGTAGCATCCCTGACCAATGTTATAACTGATACAAAACCTTCACTTTTCTGGCCATTAAGTCTATTCAAGGGGGGAGAGAAAATGACAAGTAGAAGGGGGCTTGAGTCACACGTGTGGGTACGTGGGTCAACTCACCCATTCCTGTTTCACCTCTGGTTTACAGGGGTAGCAGTGGGCACACCACCCTTTCCACCCCCACCACTGGCACCCACGGTGCTGCTTGACATCAAAAGAGTTCACATTATAGGAATGTAGTGCCTGTGGCCTAAAGAATTCAAAGGAACACGCAGTTGGAAGATGTGTCTTTGTGCATTTATATCATGAAATTCTGAAGGTAAATCTAACATGACTAGAAAATGACTTCTCATTCACATTTTCCTGCATACTTTCAATAAGACTGCCAGCATCAATCAAGCATGGTAAATGCCGGGAGCCGGTCCATCCTTGCTGTTTCAAGGGACCTGGCATATATGGCATACGGTTCTTAATATGTTTGCTCACCTTCTTGGCGCTGTGTTTTAACCAAGGTCACCTCTCCGAGAAAGGTTGAATCCCCAGGTAGGGATTTTCCCCTGAAGTTAGGGAGGGAATAAAACCCCTCAACTAAGTGCCAGGCCGGTAATTAATCACTTTAACTACGAACAATCATGCTTAAGCTACATAATCTTTACTCCCTGGAATGGAGATAAGAAACGCCCTAACCTTTGTAATAGAGATTGATAGGATTGAATCAACTGGTATAAATACAGATGTAACTAGACAGCAGAACACAGAACTTAGGAGACAGGACTTAGAAGACAGGACCAAGAGAGACCGAACCTAGGCACAGAACCTACACAGAACGTTCTCTAGAGACAGAAGGACTTCGCTGGAGAGAACATGGCAAAAGATCCTGGACTGAACCTGACTACAGAAATTGGCAAGAGAACCTGACTAGAACCTGGTGACTGAACCTGGCTGGAGAACCTGTACAGAACCTGGCTGGAGATCCTAAGCAGAACCTCTCTGGAGATCCAGACCAGAACTTGGCTGGAGATCCTGGCTGGAGATCCTGGCTAGGCTGCTGATCAACTGAACGCTGTCTCCGTGTCATTCCTTCTTCGCCGACTCCGTCTACACCTTTGGGAACCCCTGGACCCGCTGGGGCTGGACCCTGGCAGGTAAACAACCTCTGAGATAATCACGGGAAGCCAGAATTCATGGCAGCATGGTGGCTGATGCTGTGTCATGGGATGTGACAAAGCCAGCATTACAGAAAGGGTTCTAGGGACTGTAGAGCAAGATCTATGATGCTTCAATATAAACAGGTTCCAAAGAGCCATGGCTTTGTGGGTGTATCTCTTTCTTATGAAGGGAGTGAGGGGCAAAGTGATATCATCCAGGAATGGAGTATTTGACAATAAATAACATTAATAGATGGTAGCTAAACCTGAACAAGAAAAGATGATGGCTGGACACAACAAAGAATCTTCATGTGTACTGATGTGAGAATGAATAAATATGTAAATACCACAACTCTGCTCACTGTCCTAAATCTTCATCAGTAAAACACTATACCTCATATGCATTCATAAATCTTTGTAATAGAATTTTGCTTAAATTGCTCACATAGATAGAGGCCCCACACAAAGTATTTTCAGGGGCCTCACACACTTTAGGGGTGGTCCTAGTGCCAAGCAGTCCCAAACCTCTGTGCTGCTCCAATATGCAATCTCAAAGTGGTGCATAGCCTTAGGCATTCTCATGAGCAAGGTCATCCTCCACATTATCCTATCTAATAAAAGCCCAGCAACCAAATGGCAGAACAACCGGAATGACCAGAACAACTGCGGCCCCTTGCCCTGGCTGGCCCCATCCCTGATCAGCCCTCATCAGGGCAGGCCAACTGGACCCCACCAGTGCATGAATTTGTGCACCTGGCCTCTAGTATGAAATAGCAATTATTGAGTGTCAACTCTGTGCCTGGCACTGTGCTCAGAGCTATGCATACATCATCTCCTTTTATACTCACATTAAACCATGAGAAATAATAAGTTGCTTTGTTTTAAGCCATTGCATCTGAAAGCAATGTGTTAAGCAGCAATATATCATGGAAAGAGGTTAATTTGAAGTTTTGTAAATTCATTTCCCCGAACTGCTGTGGAGCAGGCAGATCTCAGACCTTCCCATCTCCCTTTTACAACCGCAGAAATTGAGTCTGAGGAAGGAACAGGAGGGCTACTGGCAAGAGCAGGTCAACAGATTTTTCCCAAGGAGGTGCAAAGACTGCAGAACCAGAACAAAAGACCTTGGCATCCCAGACTAGATCCAGGTCAGTGGACCATCTTGCCTCACTAACAAAAGGCGGAAGTTCTAAAGTGACCTGACTGCCCAGGACTCTGCAGCTCCTCAAACATGTCTTCCTTTCCCTGGAGCCAAAGATGGAGTCCCCTGGCTGGAGTCACGTGATCTCTGCAGTGCCCCTTGTATTATCAGACAAACCGTAATTCTTGTTATTGAATTCATGTCATAAAGGGGCAAGAGAGTAACAGAGAAGGTGGGTGCTGAAAACACATCTGGGCCAGCTAATACCGAGTTAGGGGCAGCAAGATGCTTGCATGTTTCCCCATTCATTTGAGCCCAGCATCTCAGCCCCACGGACTGCCAGCTCCCTTCAGATAGAGAATAACAGAGAACCTTTCTTCCCTCATCATTTGACCTCTGCCAACACAGCCCATGAAGGTCACCGTTAGTGCCTGGCGCAGGAAAATAGGAGCTATTTCCCAACAAGTTCACATCACACATAAAGCTCCAGCATAACAAGAAACAGAATATCAGGAACTTTGTCTTTCCTCCTCCATGCCAATTAATTTTTAACCTTTATTTCTAAAGTGTGTTTTCATCCAGTAAGACTGAAGAATGGAAGCCAACTGATAACAAAATATATGCATAATGTGTATGTGTGAGAAAGACAGAATAAATGAATGAATGAAGAGAATAAATGAATGAATGTGAATGAATGAATGAATACAGGCTAAAAGAGGAATAGAAGTTTCTCTGTCACTGTCAGTCTCCCTGTTTATTTCTCTATAAGCTAAATAGCCTGGGAGGAATCAGAAGGTACTGCAGTAAATGAAGCAGACAATCCTCACAGAGCTTATTTTAAATTGTGGGGAGAAATGCAAAAAAACTGGCAGTAAACACAAATGCATAAATCATATGGTATGTTAGATAACGATAAGAGACATGGAGAAAAATGAAGCAGGAAATAAGGGTGAGGAGTACAGGTTTGGAGGTTGGGGGTGCACTTTTAAATAGGGTGGTTGGGGAAGGCAAGCGAGGATATAGCATGCTGCAACATTTATGAAACTCATTTGCCCTAGGAAACTTTTTGTCACAAAGCAGCTCACAGAAGTTAGAAGATACTGTTTTAAAAAGTAGTTTCAGCCAAGACCGGTTTGGCTCAGTGGATGGAGCATCGGCCTGCGGACTGAAGGGCCCTGGGTTCGATTCCGGTCAAGGGCATGTGCCTTGGTTGCGGGCGCATCCCCGGTGGGGAGTGTGCAGGAAGCAGCTGATCGATGTTTCTAGCTCTCTATCTCTCTCCCTTCCTCTCTGTAAAAAATCAATAAAATATTTTTTAAAAAAAGTAGTTTCAGCTGGGGATGAGCAGCATATCCATTAGGAATTGCATTTGGCTGCTAATAAAATATAAGTGGTTTAAACAAGACAGAAGTTTCTTCCATTTGCATAAAAGAAGTGTGGAGATAGGCAGTTCAGACATACAGGAACACCAAGATGACTAAAGTTCCCTGTTGTCATAAGGAACTTGGACTCCTTTCACCTTTCTGCTCTCCCCTCCTAAATTCCTGAGTTCATGGCTTTCTTCTTTAATCTTGCTTCAGGCCAAGACCTTTGCTTCATCTCCAGCCATCACACTGGTGTTACAAGCAGAACTCTCCCTCTTACAGTCTTCTTATTGGCCCCACCCAACATGTTTTGCTTACATCTCATAGGCCACCCCTAGCGATAATAGGAGATGGAAATGTATGTTAGCCAGAATGTAACTTCCCATAATAAGATGAGCACTTTTTATAACTAAGGAAAAAGAATGGCAATTAGCCACATGACTCAGGAGAGAAGGAGGAAGGGTAAGGTAGGAGTGTTCCAGTATACAAAATGCCAGTTTTGTATTTGAAGGTAGTGGACAGTGCAACCTTCCACAGATCAGCACTGCAGCTGAAGAGCCATGGTACCTATGGAAGCCTGTGGTCAAAACTTCAATCTTAGGACAGCCGAGCTGGCATGGCTCAGTGGTTGAGCGTTGACCTATGAACCAGGAGGTCATGGTTCGATTCCCAGTCAGGGCACATGCCCTGGTTGTGGCTCAATCCCCCAATGTGGGCATGCAGGAGGCAGCTGATCAATGATTCTTTCTCATCTTGATGTTTCTATCTCTCTCTCCCTCTCCCTTCCTCTCTGAAATCAATAAAAAAAAATATTGAAACAGAATTTTTGGACTGGAACACGCAGTGTTCCCCCTGGGCAGGATGGAATCGAACAATGAATCCACAGGTGAAAGCTGGTATAGCAAAGGTGGAAATTTTATTGAAGAAAAAGTACAGACTCCCACGTGGGGAAGGGGAAAGAATCTCACAGCACAGACTCCCAAGTGGGGAGGGGGAAGAGTCCCAGACTTCCTGTTTCCATGGTTTATAAAGGCTGCAAGTCTTTGTGCCCTGACATCCCTTCTGATTGGTCAATATTCCCTTTTGAATTGGTTACTATAGTAACTCCAAGGCCCTCCTCCCTCATTGTCCTCCTATTCCTTCTGGGCTTTCTTCCTCCTTCTTTATTTTGTAAATATAGACCTTTTGGCTACTCCCATTTCCCTTTTCTTATGTAAATGTAACTGTTGCCACTCCTTTGTGTTATGGAAATATACCTTCTCCCAGTTCCCTTGTCTTATGAAAATATAACTTCTCCCAGTCTGTAGATCTGTGTTTTTTTACATGGACCCCCCAGTTCTAAAAATTCCCTAAACCTGCCTATATTCCCCTAAAATTCCGATTTCAGTATTTTTTTAAAAAAACTTTTATGGGACAGAGCCGCCAGGAGCAAGATCACCAGGCCCCCATCACTTGGGTCAATGCCCACCCAGCTCCTGTTTTGTCTTTCATCCTTAAGTTTTACAGAACCCTAAAGTTCATCTGTACCAATCCTCATCCAATACTTGAACCCTCCTTCAACATTTCAAAAAGAGTTCCACCCAGTAGTTCAAGCCATAAACCTAGGAGTACTTTTCATTCCTTTTTCTCTAACAGCCACCCTCCTGGCATATCCAACCTCCAAAAAAGATCCATCAGTTTATTTTGCCTCCCACTTTAAGACTACCAGTATCTGCAAGCTCCATCATCCTTCAACTCGTGGTTAGCAGCCCATAACTGGTTGCTGTGTTTCCACACTTGCATCCCTACATGCCATTCACCAGACAGCAACCAGCATGCCATTTTAATAATGTAAACCTGTTAGGGGCAAAAATAGAATGTTGGGGACATGTTCTGTTAACTGTGATTGCCTTGTTCTGCTTAAAGAAAGGACATCCTAACCTGGCTTAGAATTGTGTGCCCCCGGGAACTGGGAGTCAACCTTGGACCTGGGAGTCAACCTTGGAATGCAGTCCATCCCTAGTCAAGAACTACCTAATATCATGGAAAGATTAACAACCTTGTTGCCCAAACTATGGAGTCCTGCCCCAGCTCCTTCCGAGCCCATCTGGCCTACTTCCCCATGCCTGTGATTCCTGCTTCCCCATGTAATCCTTGTCCTACCCAATATAAGCAGCTGGCTTACAGGGGGCGCTGCAGAGCAGATTTTTGTGGATGACCTGCTGCTCTCCCCTACTGCCGGCAGTATTGGAAGAAATGCTCATATATGATTCAACCCTGTCTCTGCTGAATTGGCTCAAGAAGTGACAGGCAGCTCGGACCCCTTGATTGTCCAGTTACAAACCCAGCCATGTTGCCTTCTTACTTAAAACTCTCCAGTTACTTCTCATCACACTGCGAGTAAATTCCAAACACACCAAAGTCCTCCCACTTTCAGGCTTTTATCTGGAATGCTCTTCCTCACAGAGCTGGATCTTTCTGATCATTCAGATATCCACTAAAATATACCACCTCCTCAGCAAGACCTTCCCTGGCTTACCCAGTCTGATGATGTTCCATCACCACTAGACACTCCCTAGCACATCACTATTTTCTTCAGGCATTTATAGCTAGTTAAATTTAACATGCTCATACATTTATTATCTTGTTCATTATTATCATTATTAATTCCATGAAGGCAGAAACACTGCTTCTTTTGTTCTCCCTGTATCTCCAGCACCACAGTGAATGGCATGTGGGTAGGCCTGCAATACTGTTGAATACATGATGTTACTTGAAAAGCCCTCAGTCCCCTAGTCACTCTTCTCTGAACACCCCTCAGTTTGCTGTAAGCCCTCTTA
The DNA here is from genome assembly GCF_963259705.1 of Myotis daubentonii. Classification (NCBI taxonomy): domain Eukaryota; kingdom Metazoa; phylum Chordata; class Mammalia; order Chiroptera; family Vespertilionidae; genus Myotis; species Myotis daubentonii. Next base: position 125,532,594 of record NC_081861.1, on the reverse strand, counting down.
ACCAGGCTCCAAGAAATACAACTCAATTCTTAGAATTGTATCATTAGCAAAGAACAGCATGGTGCTCTTGAACATTACTATATAATGTCCCCAGCCCTGGCTCAGTGGCTGATTCAGAAAATGAGTTTTTGCATATGGCTTTATGAATCCATTTCTAAAATTTTCAGGGGGGGGGGGACCTAGGTCAGAAACTTGTGCCATATGATGATACATGATCATGAGTCAAAGCCCCCACAGCCCAGCAACTGAGTCTCCCTAAAACCAGACTGAGATACATGGGTATACACTGGACACGCCTCAAAGCCAAAATGCTTACCACATAACCATTCTTCTGATTTTGATGGTGACTTTCTATCTTAAGAAATAATCTAGAGCCGAAACCGGTTTGGCTCAGTGGATGGAGCGTCGGCTGCGGACTGAAAGGTCCCAGGTTCGATTCCGGTCAAGGGCATGTACCTGGGTTGCGGGCACATCCCCAGTGGGGAGTGTGCAGGAGGCAGCTGGTCGATGTTTCACTCTCATCGATGTTTCTGACTCTCTATCTCTCTCCTTTCCTCTCCGTAAAAACTCAATAAAATATATTTAAAAAAAAAGAAATAATCTAGAAGATTTTAGACATTTTTTCATATTATTCCAATTTTTTGAGGTGACACAGATCTCTATGCATTCATAAAAAAATTTCTTTTCCTCCTGGGCACACAGCTGGATTACAGTTAGGAGGGGCTGTGTCCTTGAGTTCTGGCCAATGAAATGTGGGTAGAAGTGATTTATACCACATGATGGAAGGGGACTGGATCCCTGAATGATTGAGTGGAGTAAAGTCACCTACACCCCTACTGAGTGACAGTGTGCATGAGTGAGAAGTAAACTCTCATTGTACTTAGCCACTGAGATTTTTTGAGTGGTTTGTTATGACACTTATCCAACCATCATTTATATGGAGCAATAAAATAAAGACCCTTTGGTGATAATCATGTTAAATGTTCAAAGAGAAGACAATTTAACTTTCTGAAATCTCAGCCATTTCGGGTTGCTACAAATTATGTAGTTTTAACATTGGCGGGTGACAAGCAAAGAGCTATCAGATTCTTAGACGACATGAACATACTGTATTTGCTTTTCAAGTGCTGGAAATGTTTCTAACTAAAACATGAAACATTTGAACAGGCTGACTTGGGGAAAATGCTCAACATGAAGAGACCAAAAGGTTTTCCCAAAAGAGAAATAACTCAAGATGGCTCCATGGTAGTTGCTACTTAATTTAATATTTATTTCTCTAAAGCAGCGGTTCTCAACCTGTGGGTCGTGACCCCTTTGGGGGTCGAACGACCCTTTCACAGGGGTCACCTAAGACCATCAGAAAACACATATATAATTAGATATTGTTTTTGTGATTAATCACTATGCTTTAATTATGTTCAATTTGTAGCAATGAAAATACATCCTGCATATCAGATATTTACATTACGATTCATAACAGTAGCAAAATTACAGTTATGAAGTAGCAACGAAAATAATTTTATGGTTGGGGGTCACCACAACATGAGGAACTGTATTAAAGGGTCACGGCATTAGGAAGGTTGAGAACCACTGCTCTAAAGTGATAGTTTAAATGAAGGAAACTGCCCAAAGTCTTTATCCTGACATTCATAAGCTCAAACTGAATCCTTCTTTGTTTTTTTTTTGTTTGTTTGTTTTTAAATATATTTTATTAATTTTTTACAGAGAAGAAGGGAGAGGGATAGAGAGTTTAGAAACATCGATGAGAGAGATACATCAATCAGCTGCCTCTTGCACACCCCCTACTGGGGATGTGCCCGCAACCAAGGTACATGTCCTTGACTAGAATCGAACCTGGGACCCTTCAGTCTGCAGGCCGACGCTCTATCCACTGAGCCAAACCGGTTAGGGTGTGAATCCCTCTTTGACACACCCACCCTTCAGATATTTCTTCTTAATACTGTATATTCCAGCCATTAGATCTTCTGAAGAATCAGGAGACATTTTTCTGTGTAATTTTAGTTTTTCCTACATTGACTTCCTCTCCATATATTTCATAAGAATAATAGTAATTAATAATAGTGCTAATAACAGCATTTGCAGCACACATTAGAATTGACAAAAAGCTTTCACATACATTACCAAGTTATAACACTTGGTAATATTTTAAAATAAATGTTTCTTTCTGTACTCCATGTGTGGCGTTTGTAAAATTCTAACTTCCCAACTACCTAATGGTTCCTGGTCTAACATAGTCCTAATCACTAGTTATATACAGTCGTTAATATACATCATATTTTGTTCATAAAATCTGGATGTATTTTACCAGAAGAGAAAAAGTATCAATTATCTCTAACAAAACTTTAACTTGCAATCTATGTCTTAAATACACTCACTACATTTCCAAGTTTCTTTTTAAAATCCTTTTCTCCTCTTATCATTTTCTATACACCCCATTCTCTTCCCCAATAGTATAAAGTTCCCAGGTTTCCAGCCTCTGGTTTGAAATCCACGGCCTGTGACTGTTTTAAATAAAGCAGAACCATAGAAAAAATATTAAATGATACACGTAAGAAGGTTACCTTTGGGTGGTCTGATTTGTGTTCCTTTGGGTTTTCTGAGTTTTTTGTATTGGGCATCAGCTTCATTTTGAAGTAGAGAAAAAGTAAAAGATAACTAATAAACAATGTCGCTTTTGGTACATTGTTACGGGTAAGGTTGGTCTGGGTTCATTTCAGCCTTAGCAGTCTTTTGTCCTCAACTTCCTATTGAAAAGGAGTGACACAGCAAAACGCACTGTTATTGAGCAGAGTTCTTTCTCCTCCAAAGAAGACTTCAGAAATAAAAACCGTTTGGGGACACCTGTTTCCTTTCCATGGTGATGACAGGTCAAGTTTGATTGAGAGAATTGCCAATTGGGTCATGAGGCAGATTGAATCACTTTCTAATGTTCCTTTCCTGACAGTAAATCTCAAGTTTTACTCCTATGCTTAGCAAAATATTTTTAGAAATATCGTTTGTTCAATAGAGATGATACGTTTGACTACTTCTTAGAGCAAACCATTGATCCCCATCACCGCGGCATTAGGTAGGCCTCACAAATCATCCCAGCATCTGCCCTTGGCCTCCAATAAATCACTGACAGCAGTAAGGAAAAGGGAAATGCGATGGGAACCAGGGCGTCAAGAGGAGAAGATGTTGCAGTATCTCTATTTATGACATTTCCTTTCTCTTAAAGACTTTGGCTCTTCTCAATGCTTTTGCAATTTCCTCTTGAGAACGTCTCTCATGAAACATATTTTTGCATAGTACAAATTTTCCCAGCAGGTATTTTTGCATTCTTGAAAAATTCTATGCAGACTCATCCAGAGTGAATTTTTAAAATAATAGTTCAACCAATTATAAACAAAATGCATGAACTTTACCTATGTGTGTATATACACATGCATCAGTATTTATTGAGTCCATTTTAAAAGGTCCTGTCTTTAAAAACTATCAACTCTCTTGCATGGCCAGTGTGGCCCAGTGGTTGAGTGTTGACCTGTGAACCAGGAGGTCACGGTTTGATTCCAGATCAGGGCACATGTCTAGGTTGTGGGCTCAATCCCCATTCGGGGGCGGGCAGGAGGCAACAGATTGATGATGTTTCTCTCTCATTGATGTTTTTATCTCTCTCTCCCTCTCCCTTTCTCTCTTAAAAAATCAATAAAACTTTTTTTTTTAATTGTCAGCTCTCCAACCTCAAAATTCTCATCTACTTTGTTTGCATTTGTTTTATCATCAGGGAGGCCAGGGCGAAAATCTTTAAACATAGATGAACTCCCCTCAACCTCCTTGGCGTTATGAATTGCTACAGACTTCCTTCTTGGACAAAGTCAATTTCTCTCACTTTTCTCCCACTTATTCCACAAGGTTTTTCTCTCCTGAAATTGGGGGAACATGGCACTTCAGGGGCTTTCTTAGCACAAAAGGAAAAAATAGGGAGAGGTGCTGGCCTTCAAACCTAGAACCCATGATTAGGTAGCCATGTCAAGGTTGGTGTAGGCTCTACAAGAGGTCTGCGTTCCTAATCATGAAGATGTCTGGCTACCGATAACTGCCATCTTCCATCTTGCCTTGATAAAGAGTTTGGCTATAGCAAAAAAGGATTCATAATCTGTTTAGAACCTGATTCTACTAATTTCACTTAAACATAGTTATTTTCACCACGGCCAGTGTGGCTCAGCTGATTGTCGTCCCATGCATTGCAATGTCATTGGTTCAATTCCTGGTCAGGTCCATATCTGGGTTGCAGGTTCAATCCCTGGTATGGGCATTTGCGGGACGCAACCGATCCATGTTTCTTTCTCACATAGATGTTTCTCTCTCTCTCTCTCTCTCTCTCTCTCTCTCTCTCCTCTCCCTTCCTCTCTCATAGTAATAAAACATAAGTATGTAGTTATTTTCTTTTATAATATCTGCAGAGAATCCCACAGTAACTTTATTCCAAGACACAAAAAGGAAGGTGAAAAAGAGAAACAAGTGATAACCACAAATCAGAAAAGAACCAAAATTCTGCTGAGTAAAGGGAATGGTGACTTGATGATGGGGGACTCCTTCCTTCACTGAGCTCTCATGGGGGACACGAACAAGAGAGTTTACATTCTAGCCACCTTCCCTGGTGTCCACTCAAGCACAGGCAAGTCCCTCTTGTCATGCCTAAAGGTAGGAATGCTGACTACACCTGGCACTCTACCTGTCAGTTAGCAGTTCTCGTCTCAGCTATTACCCAGGCACTCTGATGGCTTGGTGACTCAGCAATCTCAGTTCAGTAGATAATCTTACTCTCGGATTTGGGGTGGGGAGGTTGTGGCAGTTCTGTCCCCCTCCATCTTTTTTTTTAAATATATTTTTATTGATTTCAGAGAGGAAGACAGTGGGAGAGAGAGAGAGATAGAAACATCCATGATGAGAGAGAATTATTGATCGGCTGCCTTCTGCACGCCCCCTACTGGGGATCAAGCCCACAACCCGGGCATATGCCCTTGACTGGAATCAAACCTGGACCCTTCAGTTCGCAGGCTGATGCTCTATCCATTGAGCCAAACCGGCTAGGGCTGTCACCTTCAATCTTGTAAAAGGAGTTGATAAGTTGAATGCCTCATAAGGAAGGGAGGGACAAGGATGGTTAGCACTCCATGAATCTCTCATCTCCCCCGACCCCGCCCAAAAAAAGATGGCCTCATAGCCTAAAGCTACATTTTGCTTGATGGAGGGGAAGCAAGCAGATGGATGAGAGGTGTTGATGCCTGTTCTGCTGAAATGCTGCCTCTCAGCAGCAGACTCTGGAGGGAGATGACTATTCCACAGATTGGTAATTCTCTGAATTCAAAACACCGGAGACTTGGTGCTTTTTGTTCTCAGATGTGAGTTCTAGTCAAAATTCCAGGAAGAAGCCTGCTTCGCACTTCACACCATGACACTGAAATAATTTCTTTGTCAATGGAAATGTTAACATTTTAGAGCATTGAACTTGATTTCTGGCTGCCTAATATGTGGGGTATCTCCAAGGGAAAGACAGCAGTCCCTTATCAAAAAACAAAACTATTCTCTAACAGATAATTCCTACCATCCCATCCAGGAAAATTGCTGGCCTTTGGACATACAGCCCAGCGTAAAAAGAAAAGAAAATCTAGAGCAGTTGTACTCTTGCTGTTTCATCTAGGATAAACATAGAAATGGCTATGTGTAACCCATGTAGCACATGCCTGGAAAATATCAATTCAAGCCAAATTATTTGAAAAAAAATGAAGCTTTTAATTGCTGTGTATGATTTAACTATGAACACTCCCCCCCCCCCAGTCCTTTAGGAAGGGTTGAATTCTGCTATTTTTAATTTTTATTGTGTACTATTGCATATTGTATAAATTTCTACAATGAATATATATTGATAATAAGATGAATAATGATAACATTTTTGAAATTCTTATATCTGCCAGTCATTGTGATACATTTCCTTACATATACCTCATTTAAACCTTAAAACAGGACAATAACATAGGAACTGTGATTAACCTCATTTTATATATGGGAAAACTATAAGTAAGAGATTTTTCTTTGCACAGCTGAAAAGATGAAACAGCCAACAGGTAAAAAGTGAATATATGAATCCATGTCTATCTGAATTTACAATTATAACTTTCCACTACACCATGTAACATAACTGATGTGGGAAAATCTTAGTTGGACCACAGATCAAAAGTGGCTCAACCGCCCTAACCGGTCTGGCTCAGTGGCTAGAGCATCAGCCTGTGGATTCAAGTGTCCCAGGTTCAATTCTGGTCAAGGGCATGCACCATGGTTGCGGGCACATCCCCAGTAGGGGCTGTACAGGAGGCAGCTGATCAATGTTTCTCTCTCATCGATGTTTCTAACTCTCTATCCCTTTCTCTGTAAAAAAATCAATAAAATGTATTTTTTTTTAAAAAGTGGCTCAACCATGATCAACATGCCCAGGTTTATTCTTGTGGGGTAGGATGTAGAACGGTGCTCTCCCTTTGAAGGCAAAATAGAAGATCAACAGAGGGGACACATCCAGGTTTCTGAAAAATTGGCTTTGTTGCCCCTACAAAGCACATAAAAAAATGTGGAGTGAAGGGAGGTGAATGATTTGGATACACACTCAAGGCTATGCTAACGCATAGCTGTGGATGGGAGTCTAACAATTCAGGAAAATCTCACCTACCAGGAGGTCCCACTTGCAGTAGCCTCAACCAGTTTTAACCCAGACTCCAAAATTAGCTTAAAGGACTGTTGTGCAGCATGGAAGCACCCCAAAGCTGGAAACTTAATAATATTAGAATAGAAATATACAGAGATCCCACTGGCCTCCTCCAGACGACCATGTGTGTAAAAAACAGCAGTAGATTAGACACAGAGCCCACTAATGGCTAAAGAAAGTGTACCAGGGACAAGGAACAGGGGATCACAGAGCAAGTAGAAGTGCTCAAGCAGAGCAGTTGGGTGAGGGGTGCACATTCTATGAATGGGCCATCTGAGTCCTTGATGTTTCAATAGCCCCTAAAGACTTCACTGTGTGGCAGCACAATAAAGAAACCATATTCTATGTATATAAAAGCCTAAGCAACTGAATGATTGAACGACTGGTTGACCAGTCACTATGACATGCACTGACCACCAGGGGACAGACGCTCAATGCACAGGATTGGGCTCCCTCCTGTCTGGATCAGGCCTGCAGGGATCGGGCTGAAACCGTCTATCCGACATACCCCAAGGGGTCCTGGATTGCGAGAGGGCACAGGCCAGGCGGAGGGACCTCACCAGTGCACAAATCCATGCACCAGGCCTCTAGTAGAACAATAAAGGACGCTAGAGGTCATTGGAGGCCACCTAGACCCCTCCTTATTTTATTTTTTTAAATATATTTTTATTGATTTCAGAGAGGAAGGGAGAGGAAGAGAGAGATAGAAACAACAATAATGAGAGGGAATCATTGATTGGCTGCCTCCTGCATGTTGGACCAAGCCTGCAACCCAGGCATGTGCTCTTGACCGGAATTGAGCCTGGGACCCTTCCGTCCACAGGCCAACGCTCTATCCACTGAGCCAAACTGGCTAGGGCAGTGGTCAGCAAACTGCGGCTCAGCAAACCGCGGCTCGCGAGCCACATGCGGCTCTTTGGCCCCTTGACTGTGGCTCTTCCACAAAATACCGGCTCTTCCACAAAACACTGACTTCTACACATGGGCCACGAAGTTTCAGTCGCACTGTATGTGCACTCCCACACGTGGTATTTTGTGGAAGAGCCACACTCTGGGGGCCAAAGAGCCACATGTGGCTCGCGAGCCATGGTTTGCCGACCACGGGGCTAGGGCAACCCCTCCTTATTTTACAGTTGGGTTGATGAAGTGACAAAACTATTGCTGTTCATAATTACAATCTGGAGTCATTAAGAAGTAATGCTTATGTCAAGATACTATGTTTAAGAAGGCTACAAAAAAGGTAAAAAAATAAGTATAATGGTATTTACACACATAAACTTATATTTGCTGAAAAATGTTCTTTTGGGAGATATCTCATTCTCTGATGAGGTCAGTTGTATGGGTCATTATGATAAAACCTGGTAACAATATAAGTAGAGGACATTCACCTTTTTCAATGTCTACAATCTTGTTTCATCTTTGAACCCTTCCTATGAAATTGCCAGGACATATATTTGGTACAAGTATCTTCACTTAATAGATTTGTCTCAGGGAAGCTGCTTAAGTTGGCAGATCCACTGCTCAAACCTGGGTCTCCTAACCCAGAGCCCTGGGCACTCTCTTCCACATTCACTGCCTGACAGCTTCTTCTGAGGAGTGATGCTAGAAAAAAAATAGGTAGCGAAGAACAGCTGCCCATGCAATACCATTTATGCATGTGTCCTTTCAACAAATATCCATTAAGCATCTGTCAATTAGCCATGGCCACAACAGTACTCCAAAGCCATGCCAAACTAATTGGCTTTAAACACTAGTCATTACATTCTCACAAATCTGTGTTGGTTGAGGGACAGATGATCTAGGATGGGCTCTGCTAGGCAACTCTGCTGGTCTCAGCTGTGGATTGGCTGATCTAGCCTGGGTTTGGCTGTGGTGCTACATCTCTGCTCCATGTGTCTCTCATCCTCCTCCTGGGGCAAACAGGGAGCCCAGGTGTGTACCTCTCACAGCAATAGCTGATGTACAAGGAGATGAGCCTCATTTTCAAGTGCTTGTCAAACACTCTCCAAGCCTTTGGCCTGCTGATAATCCATTGGCCAAAACAAGTCACATAGCCAAACTCAAAGACAAGAGGCAGCAAAATAAATTCCACCTCTTTAATGGGACAAACTGTAAAATCAGTTGGCAAAGGATGGGGATATGGGGGGAGTGAAGAATTGGGCCTATTAATGAAGTCTACAACAGCAGCTACCATATTTCACGCACAGTGCCAGGCACTGAGGAAACAGTGATGACCATGACTGAAGCTGGCCTCCTGGAGTTTGCAGTCAAAAAACGAAGGTTAAAAATTCATTCACAGCCCTGGATGGTTTGGCTCAGTAAATAGAGCATCAGCCTGTTTACTGAAGGGTACCAGGTTTGATTCCAGTCAAGGGCACATGCCCTGGTTGCGGGCTCAATCCCCAGGAGGGGGCGTGCAGGAGGCAGCCAATCAATGATTCTTTCCTATCATTGATGTTTCTATCTCTTTCTTCCTCTCCCTACCTCTCTGAAATCAATAAAAATATATTTTTTTAAAAATCCATTCACAAAAACTCCACTGCAGCCTGTTACAACTGTAATCAAAATCTAATAACAAAGGCAAATCTGCCAGGCCATTATATTTTGCATTTCCGGGCCTCTAGTCTATAATAATAAAAGCATAATATGCTAATTAGACCAGACGTCCTTCCTGACGACCTTCCGGATGAAGCCAGAGCTGTGAGGGAAGCCCGGGTCCCAGGTGCCTGCCTGCAGCCAGAGGGAAGCTGGTGCCGGCAGCTGGGGGAAGGAAGGCCTACTCTTACATGAATTTCATGCATCAGGCCTCTAGTATATTATATTCATTCAAGTGAATAATTGAATTTATTTAGAAAACCAATGAAATAACTCTTCTCTGCCCTTGGGGTATGGGTGGTCTATGTGAGAATCTGTGGGTAGTATAGAAAAACCCTCACTTTAAGAAGCTGAAGAGCTGCATTCCAGGGCTCCACCCCTTACAAGTATCCTGTTTGCATCACGAAATTGTTCCTTAATCCAAAAGCATTTACTGAGAGCCATTTATGTACCAGGCTCAGTGATTAGGGTTTTTCCTTCTAATGAGTCATCTAATTCGCATGGTAATGTTGTGAGTAAAGCTAGTACAAGATTTATCCCATATTCAACAAATGGTTATTAAAGCACTAATTATATGCCAGGCACTGGGCCTGCCAAATGAGAAATACATATATTTCTGGCCCTCCAAAAGCTCACTTTCTATTAAGAGAGACAAACCTGTAAGCAATACAATTAAAATATAATGAGCTAAGAGCCTTTATAGGAGATGGTACACTTTAAAACATCATGCAAATATAAGGTGTTATCATTAAGCATAGCTGTAGGACTGAAAGACCTCATCCTGTTTTCAGAAGTGCCTAATTTATCTACAAGGAAATCTGTGGTACTCAAATGATCTGAAGTGGATGGAGGCACACCCTGACCCAAAACCACATGCCACTACCCTTCCCGTCTTTCTGAAAAAAAAAAAAAAAATCCGATTAAAAGAGACAGAGAAAAGCATGATGCTTGCCAGCCCAGCAAATAAAGGACAATCTTTGGGGATTTGAGAGAAGACTGAAGAAATATATGTGCCCAGGACAGGGAGGAAGAAAAGAGGAGTTGCCCTAACCGGTTTGGCTCAGTGGATAGAGCATTGGCCTGCAGACTTAAAGGTCCCAGGTTCGATTCTGGTCAAGGGCATGTACCTTGGTTGCAGGCACATCCCCAGTGGGGGGTGTGCAGGGGGCATCTGATCGATGTTTCTCTCTCATCAATGTTTCTCTCTATCCCTCTCCCTTCCTCTCTGTAAAAAATCAATAAAATATATTTTAAAAAGCGAAAGTAGAACATGAAATGGCCTTATCTGGGCATTGGTTCTAATTTCCTTGATGTGAAATCTATGTCTGTAAGTTCCAGACTCAAAAAAGAGTTTATCGGCTCTAGCACCTTATAAATAATCGTTGAAATGAATTACCAACCCAAATATTTATCCTTCTCCCTATAAACTTTTTCTCTACTTCTTTCTTTCCTTCCTCAAATATTTCCTAAAGTAAAGCATGCTGATTGCTGGAAGGTACAGGATGACATCAGCCCCTGAGCCAGCTTATCTCATCACAAAGTTTCACTGACAAATAGAAAATGTTTTTAATAAAGCACATAGCCTTAGCCATAAAGGGAGTTATTTATCACACATTTAAAACCCCTATAAACCCCAATCACTGATGATTAGAGATGTTACTTAGAATATCAGTGCCACAATCTCAGTACTGCTTTTATTAAATACTTTGCCAAAGTTATGAAACTTTCATAATTCCATAAAAATAGGTGTCTCTAACAATACCATGTATAATTAAGCATATATTGCTTTGCAGTTGGAAAATTCCATTGTTAGCCTCAAAGATCAATTTGCATACATGGACCAAAGGAAACCTTATAGCTTGCTGGTTCATTTAAAAGTGAACCAGCCCTGGCTGGTGTTTCTAAGTGGTTAGAGCATTAGTCCTCACACCAAAGGGTCTCGGGTTCAATTCCTGGTCAAGGGCATGTACCTAGATTGCAGGTTTGATCCCTGGCCCTGGCTGGGACCATGGGGGAGGCAACCAATCGATGTGTCCCTCTCACATTGATGTTTCTCTCTCTCTCCCCTCTCCACTCTATTCTCTCTAAAATCAATGGGGAAAAATATCCTTGTATGAGGATTAATTTTTTAAAAAAGTGAAGCAGAACAACTTTAAGATCTCATTAAATTCCTCAAATAAATTGGAATAATAATGCTTTGCCTTGTAAATAGCAAAGTATTTTATATGGGATTATGAGGGAGATGCCTTCATCTATTGCTTGAGTTGAACTTTTGCAATGTGTTCATTTTCATTCCTTGTTTGTCTCAAGCCTCAATATTCTTGAATCTTGTTTAAATTAATGATAAATTTTAGCTGTGGCCAGTTTTCTCAGTGGTTAGAGAGTCAATCCAAGGACCTATAGGTCGTGGGTTCGATTCTCAGTCAAGCGTATGCACCTCTATTACAGGGTCAATCCAGGGGCCAGTGCAGGAGGTAAGCAATTGATGTGTCTCTTCACATCAAAGTTTCTCTCTCTCTGTCTCTCCGTCTCCCTTCCACTGTCTCTAAAAAAAATCAGTGGGAAAAAATATCCTCACGTGAGGCTAAATTAATGATTTATGTTAAAGTCAAACCAAAATTCTATTACTCCATTCAATTAAACATGCAAGGCTTCAGCATGTCCTCCAGAAGTGCAGGAGTGGAGAAAATATTGCTGACATTACGTAGAAACCAAAGTCCTGCCATCTTCCTTTGGTGCAACACCCAGCAGGGGACTCTGCAAGCCACATTTCCCAGGCTCCCTTGCGAGCTGGCTTCCTATCCAGTTCTGCCAGTTGGGAGACTGAGCACCAAGGATCTCCTGGAGGCAAGTGGAACGTGGGAAGAGGGGAAAGGCACTTCTTTCCCAGCTTCTGTTAGCGTCACTGCAAGGTGCCAGCAGTGGCTGAAGGATCGGTCATCTGTTCTACCTCACTCACTGGGCCACGGAACATCCACTGGCTAACCCCTTGTGGGCCCCAGTGCCAGCAGCAGGGCACCTACTCCACAGAGATCCAGGCCCAACAGGATCCTTTTCCAAGCTCTTGGGTTCAAAGACACCACATCTCCCTCTTAGCTTCTCAACCCAGGGTAGTAATTGCTTCCTGCGACTCTGCATCCCTGGCTTCCCTAGGCTTCCCCCTTTTGCTCTCTAGTCTCCACCCAACACCTGTGTAACCAATTCCTGCATCCAAGCCCTTCCATTTAAATTCCTAGTGTAGTTTCTCTTTTCTTCACGAGGTCCTGATAGTCTCACCAAGGCAGTGACTGTCAATGAATGAAGGAGGTGGACTTTTCCATTGCCAGTACACAAGGTGGTGCCAATGAAAGAGATCCAGGGGGTCCTCAAGGAGTCCCTCCCTGTATGCATTAACCCCATAGGTAAATCCACGTGTCGATGTGGGTGATTTGTAATGACGCCTGACCATGGACAATCATCTATCCCTCACTATTCCTTTCAAAGGCTGCCCTCACCTGCCAGTCATCGGAGGGGCATGCAAGGTGCCAGCCCTAACAGGAATTAAAGGCCACACATGTCATCATGCCTATCCCCTGGCATGAGGACACAGTCAACCCCACAGAGGAGAAAAGTAAACAGAACCTTAGCCCAGGGTTCAGGAAAACGTTCCCAACCCCTGACATTTATTTTTTTAAAATATATTTTGTTGATTTTTTACAGAGAGGAAGGGAGAGGGATAGAGAGTTAGAAACATCAATGAGAGAGAGACATCGATCAGCTGCCTCCTGCACACCCCCTACTGGGGATGTGCCCGCAACCAAGGTACATGCCCTTGACCGGAATCGAACGTGGGACCTTTCAGTCCGCAGGCCGACGCTCTATCCACTGAGCCAAAGCGGTCAGGGCTAACCCCTGACATTTAATAAGCCCATCAGTAACTGCACTTTCAAAACCAAACTGAACACCTTCCAGCCTGGCATGACCCATAAGCCAGAAATGAAGTCGAGCTAAAGGAATCATTTTGAAAAATGGAAATCCTTTAGTGTTGGTTTTTACACATGAATGCCAGGATTGTGTCGTTTTATCTGGAGGGTATCTTTATTGCTCTGGGGTTTTGGTTGTGTTGCATTTTGATTAAGTATTAACCAACAACTATTTTAAGATGATTTCCTAAATAAATAACTGTAGTTAAAAAAATCACTTCAAAAATTATCAATGCAATGAATCAAGGTGAGCACTTTAAAACTAAGCTCAGGCAGCCCTGCCTGGTATGGCTCAGTTGGTTGGAGCGTCGTCCCCTACACCAAAAAGTCACCAGTTCACCAGTTCAATTCCTGGTCAGGGCACATATCCAGGCAGCAGGTTTAATCCCCACTCAGGGTGCATATGGGAGGCAACCGATTGATGTTTCCCTCTCACATCAATGTTTCTCTCTCTCTCTCTCTCCCCCTCCCTTCCTCTCTATAAAATCAACAAAAATATATTTTAAAATAATAAAATAAAATGAAACTTGGGCAGATGTTGACTGTATCATTTATCTTCCTTTCTCAGCACCACTGAACCCCCATCCCCAGAGCTACTATAACCTCAAAAATGAAGCCAGTCTTTGGCTCAGTGATTTAGAGGCAGTGGGGGGAGTTGGAAATAACTGCTAATGGTTTTCAGTATAACCCAAAGCAAAATACAAGCCCCCTAAAATAAATATTTTTTTTCTTACGTTTCCCGTTGACATTTGTGTGACAGGATAAGGCCTTACCCTGATAAATAACTGTTTTAGTTACCAGCCTTGGCTTCAATTCACCTTTTAGTGGGGAAAATACCTGAAATCATATAAAAGAAATAGACTAGAAGACAAATGTTTCGCAATGGTTCTTTTTTATTTTAACCAATGACTTAGTCTAGCGCTGGTGCAACTTCGATTCTACTCTTTACCCGCACCTAGCCTCCAACACATGACACACATGGTTTTCACATGTCTAGAGCCCTGAACGTCAACATCCCCTACATTATTTACCACTGCTCTTCTCAATTCTTCATCATATGCCTTTCAAGTAGGGCTGGTATCATAAACCCTAATTTACAGTGTTACCTGCACTCAGGGTAACAGCTCTTAATCCTGTATCAAACAGGCAAAAAATTAGTTTTTGATAAATTGGTCAGTTTAAACCTGTTCATCTTTTCCCTGTGAACTGTTGGAAAGTTATATGTAAAGCATATAAATGTAATTATGCCTTTGTGGAGCTTACAGTAGGATATGGAAGACAGATATTCAAGAAGCAGGCAGGCAGGTAGATACATTCAAAGGTGCATTCAAATAATATCAGGAATCAAGTTCAGAGAAAGGAGAGTGTAAAGGGGGCAGGCTGTAGGAAATCTCATGTGTGAAGACCCTGGGGAGGCAGAGAAAGAAGGCCAATGTGGTCAAGGTCAGAGAGAAAAAAAGAGAACTTAGAACATTGTCTGACACGCTGACAACAACACATCAGAAGTATGCAATAATTATTAGCTACTGAGGGACTCTTTTCTTTCTAATAGAAAGCTCTCACTTCTTCAAGTGAAAACTCCATCTTGGGGTAAATTTTTACAGCCCAGGACATTTTCCTAGAAATACTAGTACCTACTTGATGGTCATTAATTAAATTGAAGCTGTCCACTAATTTAACAGGACTCCTCAAACCCAGCTGCTCATTCAAAATACCTGGGGGGGGCTTTGAAAAAGTATGATTCTCTGACACCCGCAACCAATCAAATCAGAAACCTGAGAAGGGGAATATGGGCCTGAGTATTTTTTAAAAGTTCCCCAGTTGCTGTCATGTGTGGCCTGCTTTGAGAACCAGGGCAATATCTTAACATGATTGAGTTTATGAGCAGCTATCCAGCCTGTCACTAAGCCAGGGCC
This sequence comes from Myotis daubentonii, assembly GCF_963259705.1. Classification (NCBI taxonomy): domain Eukaryota; kingdom Metazoa; phylum Chordata; class Mammalia; order Chiroptera; family Vespertilionidae; genus Myotis; species Myotis daubentonii. The sequence goes on along the minus strand of NC_081861.1, from coordinate 125,517,361 downwards.
CAAATGGGATACAAGAAAGGTCCATTGAATTGAAATGGGGATGAGTTTGCTGAGAGCCTGCTCTAGGCTGGCAACTTTTCATTCATTGTGTGAATCAGTATCCAAAAAACTCTATGAGATCACTCTTTTCATCCCATTTCATGGATGGAAAACAACTGATATTCAGAGAAGCAAGATGCCCAGGTCATGCAACAAGCAAATGGGGTGGGGGGTAGGAGTCCAACTTTAGTCCTTTGTTCTAAACCCTATCCTTTATCTACTACCCCATGCGGCTTTCTAAGAAAGAGGTATATGGTTGCAACCCTTGAGAAGCCAAAGGAAACTAGAGACTGAGAAGGTGGTGGCACTGAGAGGTCAGGGGGGGAGGGTGGCATATCAGAAGACACAAGACAAACTTTACATAACTGTAGGGAGCGGCTCTAGGGTCAAGCCTCGGGCTGACCTGTGGCAGGGCCACAAACAAGTCCAGGCCTGGAGGGCAGAGCTCTCCTAGCATAATTAAGCCTGACCTTGTAGCCCTCCCTAATTCCTTCCTAAGTAGCTAATGGGCTATGGGAGGTGCAGCAAGTGTTGACAAAACAAGAACATTTGTATACATGTTAATCTACCCTTGTTTTAATCAGACTATAAAAATAAAGCATTGGCTTGCAGGCTGGGTCTTTTGTGTCCTCATCCAGGCACAGGAGATCCACCGAGCCCCAGCTGTATTCTCTTGTCTGTCTTTTCTTCAATCCTTCACCACCCCTCCTCAGGTTCACCCTTGGCTGTGCTGGCGTGGCACACATAACTCATCATTTTCCCTTGCTCAGAAACTTCTCCCTACATTACTGAGGAGCCATCCCTGATACCACTCTTCCTCTCCTGGCCCTTATCTAATTCATCAGTAACTCCTATGGTCCATGCCTCTAAAATAGCTCCAAAACCCGGCCACTTCTCACTATCTGCACCGCTACAACCCTAATCCAAATCACACCACTCCCTACCAGGAGACTGCATTCGCCTCCTTCACACTTTTGCCTTCACCAGTCGGTCTGTACCCAGTAGACAGAACTACAGTGGGACAAGGAAGTCATATCAAGCAAGCTGCTTTGTTTAAAACCCTCCAGAGGTTTCCCCTGGTAGCCTAACCACAGTCCTGCCTCCTCACTGTGACCTCCAGGAATCTATCTCTAAAGCTCTGAGCTCCATCTCCTGCAAAGCTCCCTCTCACCCACCCACACTGCCTCCAACCTGGCCCTCAATGTTTGCTGCTCTGTCAGGGCATTCCTCCAGGCTATTCCTGCCATTTAGGGTGCTTGAAGCCACATCTTTGTGTGGCTGTCTGCTTCTCCTCATTTAGCGTTCAACTCCAAAGACACCTCCTCAGAGAGGCCTTGCCTGATCATCATAGCTGAAGAGGCCTCCACCCTTACCTCACTGGTCATGTTCGAGGCATTCGATAATTACTTGCTTACGGGTGGGCATGCTTTTAAAAGTGTAACTAACTGCATCCATGGCCAGAAGGACTGTGATTTTTTGGTTGGAAATTCTATTCATCACACCCTGTTTGACATGCTCTACAGCCTTGAACTCATCCCTAGTCCTCTTTCTCTGCTCGAAAAATGAGAATAATGATTAACAGGAGTCTTGAGGCGACCTTCTGACTGAGGGCTCAATGCATGTTAGCAATTAGACTCCCAGTGCCATATTCAGAAAGAGAAATGACCCAAAACCAAATCTTTTTTTCTTGCACCTTTCCCTTTGCATTTGATGTTGGCTTTTCATTTGCATTTAGCACATTCAAGGAGGAGGCAAATAAACATTCCACCAGCTGACATCCTGTGAATGCACATCAGATCCAGTCAGTGCAGGAAGGCTGGGAGCAAATGTCACCGCAAACCTTCAAAGGCTTGGACCAAACTCCAAGTCCATTAATCTTCTGCAAGATAACCAAGTCCACTGCCAATAAAAAAAATTAACACCACCATTTCCTGGATGTGGTGTTATCTTGGAGTCCAAACAGACCCAGAAAATGGAGTGTGGCTTTTACTCCAGGCCCTTCATAAAAGGATGGACAGTGCCCAGGACAGATGACAAGCTGCTGCTGTGGTCAGTGCCTGGTCTTCTGCCTGCCCTCCTTAATTGCAACATTAACCTGCCTCTGTGTGGGCCCATCTTGTCTCCACTCTGCAGCTGGTACTATACCTGTGGATCCTCATGAGATCTATGGGTAGAATTCAGAGGGTCCATAAGTTGGATGGGAAATTTTTACCTTTTGTTTCCAATCTCTTTTTCTTCTGGCAAAATTCTTTTTTCTTTCTTTTTTATTTTGTTCTTACCACAGCTTATTTTTATATATTTATTGAAGTTATTGGGGTGACATTGGATAGTAAAACTATATAGGTTTCAGGTATACTATTCTGTAACACATCATCTGTATATTGTATTGTGTGTTCACCACCCAAATCAAGTCTCCTTCTGTCACGATTTATGCCCCCAGAGGGAAAGGGGGTTGAGGGGAGGTATAAGAGGATAAAGGGGATCCACATTTTTTACTTAATCCTTTCACATTGGCATTTTCTTCAACTCAACATAAGTAAGAAACCTCAGCAGTACTAGCAGTACCTGTGACTGTCACCAATAAGATTCATAGTTGTTCTCCTATCACATCTCAGTTGTTGCAGATATCTCAAAATACTGTTAATACTCATCACTACTTCAAAATTACAGTGGTCATTAGACCTCTCATTAGATCTTGTTATTTAAAACATTAATAAAGAAGCATGTGCATTAATCTATCACAAATCTGGTTCTTTAATCCTATATAATAAAAGGCTAATATGCAAATTGACCGAATGGAAGAACGACTGGTTGCTATGATGCACACTGACCACCAGGGGACAGATGCTTAACGCAGGAGCTGTCCCCTCATGGTTAGTGTGCTCCAGAAGCTGGCTCAAAGGCTAGCAAGAGCAGTGGTGGCAGGAGCCTCTCCTGCCTCTCGCGGCGGCAGCACTAAGAATATCCAACATCCCCGAGGGCTCCCAGACTGCAAGAGGGCACAGGCTGGGCTGAGGGAAGCCCCCCCCCCTCCCCCAGTGCACAAATTTTGTGCACCAGGTCTCTAGTAGTTTGATAACTGTATTTCAGTATAAGTGATGTGCTTTGTTATCCTATGCATTTGATTTTACACATTTAAAAAACATTTTCTGAGAAGGAGCTCATAGGCTTCACCAGACTTCCAAAAGTCGAGCTCCCACCTTAGGTCCTGCATGAAAGCGGCCAAAGCCTTTCACTGATACTTCTGAATTTTTGTCTTAGGCAACACCTCAATGTGGATCAGGTTACTCTCATTTGTGTCCACAGCATGCCCCAGTCTATCCTGTATTACTGTTTCTCAGCTTTTGTGGGCCATGCTACCTTGTAATATACATTCATCCTCACTTTTTAAAATATTTTTATTGATCTCAGAGAGGGAGGATGAGAGAGAGAGAGAGAGAGAGAGAGAGAGAGAGAGAGAGATCAATGATGAGAGAGAATCATTGATTAGCAGCCTCTTGCATGCCTTGTACTGGGGATCGAGCCCACAACCCAGGCATGTGCCCTGAATGGGAATTGAACTGTGACCTCCCACTTCAGGGGTGGGCAAACTTTTTGACTCGAGGGCCACAGTGGGTTCTTAAACTGGACCGGAGGGCTGGAACAAAAGCATGGATGGAGTGTTTGTGTGAACTAATATAAATTCAAAGTAAACATCATTACATAAAAGGGTATGGTCTTTTTTTTTTTAGTTTTATTCATTCCAAACGGGCCGGATCCGGCCCGCGGGCCGTAGTTTGCCCACGGCTGTCCTAGTTCATGGGTTGACGCTCAACCTTGGAGCCACACCAGCCAGTCTTTATTTTAGATCTGAGATGCCAAGGGCGGGGTTTCTGGCAAAGTTTAGCAAGACCCTAAATGGAAAGGCAGACATTGAGGAGAAAATGCAGAAGTCCAGAGATGGCATCTATACCATCCTCTTGGCCTTGTCTTCAGAAAACCTACTTCTTATCCCAGGGTAACTCCAGTCTGGCTTCACAATGACTGGCCTGGCACTATCACTGGGCACTCAAGCCCCTGTCATTTTCCTCCTCTCCGTCTGGCTGGGGTGTGAGAGTCGGCAACCGCCAACCCTACCCAGAGGGAGCTCATGGTTGGCACAGTTTCTAGGCCTGGCAGGAGTCTCAGGCCCTGCCACTGTCGGTTTCCTGACTGTTCTCCAGGTGTGTGCAGTTAGAAGAGAATGGGCCAATGACAGAATCGAAGAGAAAGCCAATATCAATGGTGGAGAGGAGCGGGCCCCAAAGAGTCTTGAAATGAGCACTGTGTGGGGCCCAGCTGTGTGGCCTTCTCTTTGGTTCCCCCTTGAGGCCATTGCTGGTACTGCACATAGTCCTGCACCCAGGCCTAGGTAGTACTTTCTCTCTCTCTCTCTCTCTCTCTCTCTCTCTCTCTCTCTCTCTCTCTCTCTCTCTCTCTCTCTGACAAGCTGAAATCCCTAATCTCTTCCTCTCTTTCTCAACCTGTCTTGATTTTCTTTGTTCATGTGCTACAGGTCTGCACATTAACACATAACAGGAAAATCTGCAGCGTGCTTCTAGAGAAAAGACTATATTCTTTATAAAAGGAACAAATAGTCATATTTCACTCATAAGGCAACAAACATTAAGGGAAGGCCAAGAGAATGGTGTAGGTGCCATAGCTAACTTTCTTGAGCCTCTGAACCAGTGGTTCTCAACCTTCCTAATGCCGCGACCCTTTAATTCAGTTCCTCATGTTGTGGTGACCCCCAATTTCATTGTTACAAATTGAACATAATTAAAGCATAGTGATTAATCACAAAAACAATATGTAATTATATATGTGTTTTCCGATGGTCTTAGGTGACCCCTGTGAAAGGGTCGTTCAACCCCCAAAGGGGTCGCGACCCACAGGTTAGTTCAGAGTCTGAACCAATACCCCAGTGTCTAGCTCCAGATTGTGCACTCCAGAGGAAAAAGCAGTCCTTTTTTGTTAAAGCCGCTCTTAGTTGGGTTTTTCTAACTGGCAGACAAAAGCATTCCTACCTCATCCATCAGAAGAGCCTTCTCCTTCCAATATCTGTGCATCAACTCAAAGTAAACACACTGCTTCATTCCCAAACTCACATGATGTGAGGCCCACCTCTCCCTCGTTACGCCCCAGTGGTCGGCAAACTGCGGCTCACGAGCCACATGCGGCTCTTTGGCCCCTTGAGTATATCTCTTCCACAAAATACCGACTTCTGCGCATGGGCCACGAAGTTTCAATCGCACGCCCGCACGTGGTATTTTGTGGAAGAGCCACCCTCAAGGGACCAAAGAGCCACATGTGGCTCGAGAGCCGCAGTTTGCCCACCATGGCTAGCCTACACAAATCCTGCCGACACAGGTGACAACCCTTAGCTATAACTGCTAGCTGGGTTCATATTCAATGTCATGTCCTTTCCTGGTTAATGATGCCTAGCTCCAACCTAAACTAGATCCCAGGCTTGTCTCAGCACCCCAACTGCCTACAGAGAGTTTCCACAATGCACAGTTGCAGAGTGGCCAGATGTGTGCAGTTATGACATCAACTTTCACAGTTTAGCTCAAACCTCACTCCTCTAAGAAGTTCCTCTTCATCACCCAAGCATGAAGGGACCACCCTCTTTGTTGAACGCCACTTACACCGGCACCACTCATCTATTGCTGGCCACAAATGGTACTGTTACTCATTGCTCTTCATTATCTTCCACCTCCGGGAAGCCTCCCTGAGCCTCTCAATCTGAGTTACATCCTCCAATACGAACTCTTGCAATGGCCTATGCCTTTCTCCACTAAAGTCCTCGCCACACTGTTGCCACCTTCTGTCAACTTCTCTACATTCTCCAGTAAACTATGACCTTCTTGAGCTAGGGATGATCTCTTACTTACAACTTATATCAGTTCTCATTTGGGAGCTGGCACATATCAGTTCTTCATAAATATTTGCTGAATAAATCAAGAATCTTATCTCCCCGCCAAGATATCAAGCTTGTTGAAACAGGAATCTGGATTTTTGGCTCCTCACAACGCCCTAATAATGCACACAGTGGGCTTATGATATTGATTTGTATAGAGAGACAACTGTGATTTACAGCAATAATTTCCACTTGACAAGTAAGGAACATGACTTTGTATATGCACATATACAAACATCTAATCCTGAAATATGCATGTATAAATATATACAACATTTGGCCATGAGGTGCCAAATGAAAGCTTGGCCCAATGAGGTTTTTCCCACCAAGCGACCAGGGGGTTGACTCAACCCTCCAATTTTTTCTGCATTAGGCAGATCTAGCCTCTATTATCCTATTATTAAAAGCTTTGCAACAACACTCATCAACAATTAAAAGGAGCCACTTCTGGTAACGTTCTCAAATGAAGCACAGCAAGATGAGAGGGTTTCCCATAGGTGAGAACAAGGTGCCTTCTAAGACCAGCTTCACCCTGATGCAAATATCCTGTGACATCACCCACCAAAAGTCTACCATGACATTGCTAGTGATGTTCTCAAGAAAGCTGGCTTTGCAAAGCACCATCCATCACTCCTGGCAAGGGCTAACCACTCAGACATGATGGCTCTAACTTGGGTGTTTAGCATATTTAAAAGGATGACTTCTGTTCCTCTTTCTTCCAGGTGGGAAATGGTAGCCATGTGACTCTCCCACATGCAAACAGAAAGTCACCTAAGGGTGAGGATGGGGTGAAGATGAGAGTGGTATTGGCTGAGGAAGGGGATGCAGCAGGTAAGCTGGGCAACGAGAGCACATATTTTCAAATAAAGTAGAAAGTAAGACTCTGAAACAGCGTTTGTTAGGTTCAAAATACAAAAATTGGGGGGGAGGGGATAGTACCTCCTATGACAGATCTAGTGATCTCTCATCAGATTTTTTAGGCTGTATTGTATCCCCTCAGAATTCATATATTGAAGTCCTTACCCCCAGTACAGTATTTGGAAATAGGGCAATTGCAGATATATTCAGTTAAGATGAAATTATACTGGAATAGAATGGATCCCTAATTTAAAATAACTGATGTCCTTCAAAATAAGGACACACACACACACACACACACGCATGCACACGAAGCACACCATGATATCTTGGCGGGGAGATAAGATTCTTGATTTATTCAGCGAATATTTATTAAGAACTGATATGTGCCAGCTCTCAAATGAGAACTGATATATGTTGTAAGTAAGAGATCATCCCTAGCTCAAGAAGGTCATAGTTTATTAAAGGTCATAGTTTACACACACACACACACACGCACACACACGCACACACACGCACACACACGCACACACACACAGTACACCATGTGACCATGATGAGTGTACACTGAAGAATGCCAAAGGTTGCCAGCAAACCACCAGAAGCTAGGAGGGAATATTCTCCCTCATAGGTCTCAGAAGGAACCAGTCCTATGGACACCTTCATCTCAGACTTCTAGCCTCTAGAACTGTGAGACAGTAAATGTCTATTGTTTAAGCCACCCAGCTTTGTTGTATTCTGTGATGGCAGCCTTAGGATACTAATACACCAGATTAACCATTGCATCTCCAATGTTTGAATTGTCAAGTGCCATCTCCTGCACAGATTACTTACCACCACTAAAGAATTACCACCATTAATAGCTAAGATTTGGAAACAGCCTAAGTGCCCATCAGCAGATGAATGGATTAGAAAACTGGGGTACATCTACCCAATGGAATACTACGCTGCTATAAAAAGAAGGAATTCTTACCATTTGCAACAGTATGGATGGAACTGGAGAGCATTATGCTAAGTGAAAAAAGCCAGTCAGAGAAAGATAAATAACATGATCTCACTCATTTACGGATAATAAAAAACATTATAAACTGATACACAAAAATAGATACAGCGGCAGAGAAGCATCAAACAGACTGTCAAACTACAGCGGGAAGGCTGGGGAGGGTTGGGGCCTTGGGGGAGATAAGAGATCAACCAAAGCAATTGTATGCATGCATATAAGCATAACCAATGGACGCAAGACACTGGGAGGGGGGTGAGGGCATGTGCGGGGGTAAGGGGGGGGAGGCTGGGGGAAGGTCAATTGGAAAAAAAAGGAGACATATATACTACTATTTGTAATACTTTAAACAATAATAAAAAAAAAGAATTACTACCACTGCAATTTTCAAAGTCATCTTTTAAGCTTTCTCCATAGCCCCTTCTTATGTATTTACTTTCCAGTTAGAAAAATCTGTGTTTACTAATTTCTAAGATGGGGCTGATGCAAAGCCATCTGTTAAATGAGAAAAATTCTTATATATGAGATAATCAACAAATATGGTTCCAATTAATGATTTTTAATTACTATCTAAATATTGACTTGGATTGTGCCCATGTGATGTCAAAATAACTGATTTGCATTTGAATATTTCAGTCAAACAATTAGCTGTTTTGCCTGCATAACGCCAAATGATGTGGTTGATTATTGTTCTGTTATCAAATTGACTCGGTTGCCCAATGGTTTTGGCATCATAAAGCATAGTCTACATTCCTTTATGAGTACCAGGAGAGCAAGCCAGAGAAATAAAAAGGTATTTCTTTTCTTTGAATTCCCAAGGACTGTTAATAATGAAATACTACAGTGGAGGGAATTTTCACTAAGAAAGTATCACTTAATAACATTAGTTAATAGTCCTTCCCATGGGATTTTGTCACCACCTTATTTCATCTTTATTGTTCTGCAGGGGAGTTCATTACTGTGCCTTAGGTGATACTACTGCTTTATAGAGACCAAAGTGTTATCGCTTCAGGTGAGGCAAATTAAACAGAATGCCTACCGAACTAATAATAAATAGGGAGACAAAGAAGTGGGGGAGGGGACATGAACACATGTTCTCATTTTTCTCTTTTTCCCATTTCCTACTTTTCCTCACCACCCACTGGCCAGAGTGATGGGTACTGGATGGACACATGTAGGGTGGAACTTGAAGGAGTAAATTGGGGAGAAGAGTTTGATCTGGAGATAGGGGAAGAAGTGAATTGGGTAAGCTTTATCCCAGTGGATCCAAGCCAGACTCATTATTGGATCTCAGACACAAGCCCTCTGGCTACCATCAGAGCTATAAATAACGTAATGTCTTTGTGGACTTTCCACAACTCTGAGACTTTCTTTTTCTTTTTTAAATCTTTACTGTTCAGATTATTACAGATGTTCCTCTTTTTTCCCCCCATAGCTCCCCTCCACCCGGTTCCCACCCCACCCCAGGCCCTGGCCACCCCACTGTCCGCGGCTATAGGTATAAGATCTTTGTCCAATCTCTTCCTGAACCCCCCACACCTCCTTTCCTGCCCCCCTCCCCCGAGAATTGTCAGTCCGCTCCAATTCCATGCCCCTGATTCTATTACATTCACCAAACCAGTATTATATGAAATGCTGAAGGGTATTCTTTAAGAAGAGGAAAAAGAAGAAAAAGGTAAAGAAAAAAAATTATGAACAAAGTGACAACAAATACATATCTATCAACAAGTAAATCTAAAAATCAAATGAAGAAAAACTCTGAGACTTTCAGCTCCTTTTGGACACCTCCACTTTCTTTCCCCTTCTGCGTCAAAAAAAAGAGAGTGTCACAGTGGTCCCCATATTCCATCTTTGCTGTTCAATGGCTTAAAGAATTCCACCAAATTGGAGATTCCACAAATTTGGGATTCCATAGCAAGATGTGGACATCCATCTGAAATCCCTGTATCCTCAGACAAGAGCTGCCCACATCTATGTAAGTTACATGATCATAATTCTTATTAGGACACTATGGGAATCTTCAAGTAATATTTTTAGATGTAAAAAGTCTTTCGCCAAGAAAGGAGAATTTAAAATATGGACGAATCAAGAAAGAGACTGCAAAGGTTTTGTGAAACTAACATCTAATAATAAGCAGAGAAAGACCAGCATATTTAATCATTAAAACAAACAAGCAAACGAACAAAACACATTGCTGCTGAGAATGGAAAGTGGTTCAGGCTCTTTGGAAACAATTCAGTAGGTCCTCAAAGGTTAAGCATAGACTTACTACATGACCCAGCTATTCCACTGCTAGGTATACACCCAACAGAAATGAAAACATATATCCATACAAAAACAGGTACATTAATGTTCAGGGCAGCATAATTCATAAGACTAAAAATATTTTATTAAAGTGCTCTCATATTTACAGTGCCCCCATGCAGGTGTCAATGAAAGAGTGCGTGTGTAACACTGTAAAATGTCAGTGCCTATTTTTTTCAATGTGATTTCTAATTGTGTAAATTAAAACATGTGCAGTGTGTGTGTGTGTGTGTGTGTGTGTGTGTGTGTGTGTTTCCTAATAGAAGTATAAGCTACTACCAGAGAATAGAGGCCGACATATAGAGGGTTTGGGCCTTGGTCACCCTCAGAGATGGATGGGTTCTAAACAAATAGAAGGAAAATCCCCAGGTATCTATAATGATCTATAATAATAAAAGCATAATATGCTAATTAGACCAGACATCCTTCCAGACGACCTTCCAGATGAAGCCAGGGCTGCAAGGGTGCCTGCCGGCAGCTGGAGGGAAGCCTGGGTCCCAGGTGCCAGAGGGAAGCTGGTGCTGGCAGCCAGGGGAAGGAAGGCCTACCCTTGCATGAATTTCGTGCATCAGGCCTCTAGTACTTTGTAAAGATGAAGAGAATTAAGATGAGTCAAAGAGGGAGGTTTCCATGGAATCTCACCCATGCAGTCCACCTTTTCTTCTTCCTCACCCTGAGAAGCTCTGTTCTCCAATAGAATTTGGTAAAAATAAACTGAAATTTTCTAGGGTTAAGTACGGTTTAGCACAGCTCTTTGAAATGATACTATGTCTTCAGAAACCATGATGCAGTATCTCAGCTCCATTCTGCAATCATCTCAGTCTTGCCAATTCTATTTTTCTAAAAACATATCAATTGTTCCCTTTCTCTCGATCCTACTGGCCTCTACCATATTGCTTCAGGCCCTAATCTCTTCTTGTCCTATTATCACGACTTCCTAACTGGTCTCTTTGCCTCTTTGCCCTTTTTTATCCAGGGCCACCCAAGAAACTTTATAAAACATAAACCTGGCCATAAACTCCCCTGTTTAAAGCCCTGAAATGGCTCCCTATCACCTTCAGAATAAACATTCAGCTCTTTATCCAGGCTTATCAGTCCCCTTTTAACGCAGCTCCAATCGGCTTTTCCAAACTACTGCCTATCCAATCTGAACTCTGTAGTTCCCCAAACTAAATTCTCCATCTCATCCTTATAATTCAAATGTTATTCCCTCTGCCTGGAATATTCTGTCCCTCCATGGTGGGTTGACTAATTCTTTTTTTTTCCCAAATGGCCTTACTGAGGTATAATTTACATACCATTAAATTCACTAGGCTTCACTAACTGCTAACCTTTGAGACTCCATTAGGATGTCATCTACTGTTTTCTCGGTTGGGTTCCCCCAAAGACAGATCCTGAAACAAGTATGTGGGTGTGAATGGTTTATTGGGGAAGAGAGTCCCAGAAACAAAGTAGGGGAGCAGAGAAGGTAGATAGAAGAGAGAAAAGCCAGCAAAGGGTGTGCTCATGAGTGGGGTACTGCAATGGGCAACCAGAGGACCACTCTGCGGGGAAGTCTCTCAGAGCCTATGCAAAGCACATCTCTAAGTTGTCCCCCAGAGAGGCAAAGAAGTTTGGGTATTTATTTTTCCTGTCCCTCCTAGAGGTATCTCCTAGAGGTGTTAGCTCCCTGGCACTTCCGGCCTGCTCCATGGGCAGGGACTATCTCACACAGACAGGCAGGAAGCCATCTGGGGGAACTAGCTAGAGGGCCAAGTGGACCAAGAGGATAAGGATGGAGCACCAGACAGCATCTCTATAAATCCTCTTAAAAGCTCTTCCAGCCTTAACCGGTTTGGCTCAGTGGATAGAGCGTCGGCCTGCGGACTGAGGGGTCCCGGGTTCGATTCTGGTCAAAGGCATGCACCTTGGTTGCGGGCACATCCCCAGTAGGGGGTGTGCAGGAGGCAGCTGATCGATGTTTCTCTCTCATCGATGTTTCTAACTCTCTATCCCTCTCCCTTCCTCTCTGTAAAAAATCAATAAAATATATTTTTTTTAAAAAAGCTTTTCCAAGCCCTACCTCTGCCTTTCAGGCTAGGTTAGGGGATCCTACTCATCGGTCCCATAACACATATGTCCTTGCCACACTACACAATTTTGTTGTTTCACTTGTTGGCCTCATTACCCTGCACTGTGGACATGGGAAAGGCACGGTCTTTACGTCTTCATGCTCCGCATTTAGCAAGTGCCTTGCACCTATCAAGCCCAATAATGTGTGTGGTTGTTTCAATGCACTTTACATTCATTATCATGTTTTACACCTGAAAATCTCCTTAACAGAGGAATATCATCATCATCTTTATTATTCTGATTTGGTGAACGGAAATCTGAAATACGGGGATGAGACAGAGCTGGAATGGAAGACCTTGTTTGCTAATGGCCTGGCCAGGAACCAAACTAGTTTCTGTTGCTTGGCAGGCTACGGGAGGTAACGGCATTCACCTGAGGTTCAACCTTTCCACCCATGGTAGAGCAGACTTTCCCACATGTGGAATAATCCTCTTTATCATGTTCAGAAGATGCCGGAAGCTGGAAGCAAAGCAGCCCTAAACATGCCAAGTCCGGTGCTTTGTCTGAAAAAGGAAGCTTTAAAATGTTTTTCTTTTCTCACTTAACCTATCCTAGGAGCTGCCTCCTGATGCAACTTTCCTACAAGTCTAATATTTGTTAATATGTAAATCAGACTTTACTATTAATTAATTCACCAACACAACGCCATTCACTAGAAGGAAGTGATCAGCCATGGGGAACAGAATGCCTTGTAGCTCTGTCATTTTTAAAAGTCAAAGCAAGAAGTACACAGTTCGAATAACAGAAGGGATGAAGTGCTTTGTTCTTAGGTTATGCTCTGGAGTACAATTTTTAAAGGGATTAAATATATAAACATCAAAGAGACTGCCCTGAAGCTAAAAGTTTTATCAGAAAACCCCCTGCTTTCTTATGTCCCCTATGTTCATACATAAGACAATGGATCTGGTGATTATAGCAGTCTTTGTTCCCTTTATACAGTAAAGGAAAAGAATTAAGGAATCTTTCCCTTTGCACTATAACAACTACTGTTGAACCACTAAAAAATGGAAGAACTTCAACAGGCAGAAGGTCAGAATCTATTTGGTTGCTTTTTCTGTTATGTATTTTGGAACCACTTGACAGTTTTCCATTTTAACATTTTGAGGGATTTTTTTTTCATGGTAGAATCCAGACAAGGACTGCATAAGTTTTGCCATCTGCAAAAGGAGTGGGTTGGATTAGATCAGCAAACACTTTGGGTTCCATAACAATATTTTTGTTGGTCCACAGAAATCCTCTAAGGAATACCAACATCAGAAATAAATCCAAACACTGAAAAACTGATTAATGGATAGGCCACAATATTGCCACTTTACAACACTACTAAATGAATAGTAAATACAGAAATAGCATTAAATAGTTTATAATATTCATGGCATATTATGTTATATGACTAAGATGTTTCTGACACATTATTATATCCAGTCAAGGCATTTTAGAAGAGGAAACAAGTAATTTTCTGCTTAAAAGAAGAATGATTGACAGAAGAACATGTATTCTTTTTTATTTTTATTTTTAATGAATTTATTGGGGTGACATTGGTTAATAGAATTATGTAAGTTTCCGGTGTAAAATTCTATAATACACCAACTGTATATTATATTGTGTGTCCACCACCCCTAGTCACTTCTCTTTCCCTCACCATTCATCTCCCCTTTGCCCTCTCCTACCTCCTCACACCCCTCCAATGAACAAAATAAACTAACAAACAAATAGAAACAGACTCATAGATACAGAGAACAGACTGACAGCTTTCAAAGCAGAGGGGGTTGGGGGCTGGGTGAAAAACGTGAAAGGATTAAGCAAAAAATAAAAATATATGGATTCTAATATCAGATAGGCCTGGGTTTTATTTATACAGTACTTCCATTACAAGATCTTCCTACACAAAATATTCAATCTCCTTAATCCTCAGTCTCCTCTCTTTAAAATGGGTTTGACAATGCATAGTAGCCTACAGAGTGATTTTGCAAAGTACATACACCAAGATATGTGAAAGGGCCTAAGGCTAAACTTAGCACATAAAACACATAAAATATTATTTTTCCCTTTTTCTATCATTTTGGTAAGTCTTAGGCAAAATTATTCCTAAAATTCAAGACATTATATTTTAGATTCAGTTCTAACATTTACCTTTAAATGTCCTCCCCACACAAACATATCGCAAGGGCATAAAAGTACTGGGCACAATTTTAAATATGAACATACTGGATTTAGTGAGCCACTAATCTAAATTTCTTTCCACTTTAATTGTCCTGGATAAGGTAAAGATGATTAACCCCCTGGATTATATTAGTTTAAATAACCTCTTTAGCTCTAAAATTTCTCTAAAACCAAGTGATGGGGGCCGGAAAGGGGGGGGGGGGGGAGTAACTAGGTTTAAATGGATCTGTCCCTGGTGCTGAAACGAAATGACCTAAACTCTCCTTATTTAGATGCTGTAGAAGAAAAGCTATTTTAAGTTAATGAAAAACCTCACATACACTTAGTTTAATATCAGGAAAGGGGCAATACTCAGGAATTCTTAGAATCAGGAGGTATCACCTTCTTTGGCCACGCTCAAAACTTTAGGACTATGCCAAGTGAAGAGAGAAGGGGACCTCAACCCGTCCGGCCCAGTGATCAAAGGGCTATCAAAAAACTGATATGTAATATTTACATATCATATATTTATAGATATAGATGTTTATAGATCATATATACAAAACACTATATAACAAAGAAGCTCAAAACAGCAAGATGCTAACTCTAGGCTAAAGCTATTCGAAGACTAGAGACAAACCAGATATCATCTATGCCTTTTTTGAGCTTTTCACACATTGTTGTGACCTCTCCTTTAGAATTTCCTTTACTTTGGCTTATATTTTAATTCTCAGTAGATTTATTCAACTGTACTAGACTACAAATTCCTTGAGAGCAGGGAATCCCTTGCTCAATTTCTCATAGTTGTCGACCACAGTAGGAAACCTGCTCACTGAAATTCCAATAAAATTTTTCACTAGAGTTAAATTAATCAATGTTGGTGTGGCAGTCAGAGAAAGCTTATTCTACATGTGAGCTAGGATTTTAAGAGAACCTTGAAGATTGAAAGTATTTTGAAAACTGGCAAGAAGGTAAAGTCATGCTTTCTGTTAAGAGAAAAAATGCAAAGCAAAAATTTGCGCCTGTCCAGTTCAACCTTCTGGATTATATTAGAAGCACAGACACCAAGAGAGTGTGTTCCAAAATGTTTCTCCCTGGATTCATGCACGAAATATACCTCTCTTAGCCCTGAGTCTTAAGTTTAGTCAGAAAAACGATTTTGCTTTACTTTTTTTCTTATGTCATGATGGATCATTCTTCTAAAAGATTCATGATATGGAGAGCCTACTGAGTTGGCAGAATATCCTGAAAGACTTAGATGTCCAATCAGCACACTTTTGAGTAGAAATGTTCTACACATAATAGTGTGTCTCTTCATCTTAAGCAACCTATTAAGACTTGTCACACATGTGTTCCCTCTTCAACGGCAAGTTTAAACTATCTTCAGTAGTCCCCCTTTGGGTAAAATTTCTGAAGTGTAGTGTTGCTCTGCATAAAACAGCCTCTTGGTCAAAATAGGTCTAAGTCCCAGAAGATATTTCATGGAAACATCCCCACTCAAGGTAATGCTGATGTTTGTCAGGGGAGCTTCCCCCCATGAAAGCATAATTTTGTTATACTTTGGCCTTCCCTGCATATGTTTCTATTCTCCAAGAGATCTTACCTAGATCTTTTAGAACGGCAGGAACACTTGGCACTTTTAAAAATACTGTAGTGTTAATGAGATCAGGAAAGTATCAGGTAATGATAAATACTCTATACTAAGTTCCACCCTCAACCGCAGCCACCCAAATATCCTTTCCACGATCCTGCTATGCATAGTCATTTCATAATTGACATAGACCTCTTTAGATTTCAGACATATGCATGAAAATATTTTTTGCTCCTCAGGCAGAAAATGGTGGTGGGATCATTGAAAGCTAATGATCGACAAACTTGCTAGACAAAAGCAGACCCTTGTTTCTAACTTTACCAACCAAATAAGCTTTTCTTTTGAGTCCCCACTCTCTCCACACCACAATCAATCTCTTTTGCATCTCTGAGCAAGACTGAGCCAAGAGACTGATTCCAGATGTAACAGATGATACCTCCCAGTGGGAATACATCATTTATTTTTATCAACATACTAGAAGCCCGGTGCATGGATTCATGCACATTGAAAGGAAATTAATTAGAAGGTGGCTGGTGGGGCGGGACTAGACAAGACGGGCCAGACACACCCTGGAGCCAACCTCCGGTGGTCCCTCCCCAGGGCAGCGCCAGGGCTTGAAGGGTGTCTGTGGAGTGAGCGGGGACCCTCTGGCAGGTGAGGTCCCTCAGCCTGGCCTGCGGGGATCAGGCCGAAACCAGCAGTCCGACATCCCCTGAGGGGTCCCAGAGTGCAAGAGGGCACCCTGCAAAGTTGCTGTCATTTGGCAGCTCCTGCATTGAGCATCTGCCCCCTGGTGGTCAGTGCGCGTCATACCTACCAGATGGTCAGGCAGTTGCTTAGCCTTTCATATATAGAGATTTAATCCCTGTGAAGGAATGCCCTTGTACCTTACCATTTAACAGTAATTAGAAAGGCATTGGGTAGGAGCAGTCTATTTAAAAGATAGTGCTGGATATTTGACCCTAAGAAAATAGAGATGCAGGTAGAGATTCGTGTACAGGATGTTCAACTCAGTGTTATATATATTAGTAAAATTTAAAAGAACTAAATGTCCAACAATATAGTATAAACTAAGTAAATGAAGTTCAGCCATATGTTGGAATTCTATGCAGCTATTCGGATGTTTAAAAGCAGTATTAACTGACATGAGAAAATGCTCATGATCTATTTGATGGGGGAGGGGGAAATGGTTGCCAAACAAAACGCTTATAATGACCTTCAATTTTAGGGGGGAAAAATGTGTGTAAACATTTTATATACATTGGCAAAGCCCTTCTGCCAAAAGAGTACCAGGAACACACCAGTAGTTGAACAAGCTGGGTTTATTTTTTCATTGCAGTGAGGGAAAACATGCACCACAGAGAACTGAGGGCAAGAAGGTATTAGGAAGGACTTGCGGGATCTGGCCTTGGGTTAAGTGATTTTAAGGAAGGTTTAAGGCAGCAGTGCTTGCTCTGGATTGGCAGCTGTCAGGATGTGGGGTAGTTTTATGGTTGGGTGCCTTAGTAAATCTTTATTTAAAAGGAGAAAAGACTAGATCAAGTCTAAAGCTGTCGTTTGTTTTTTAAAAAATAGAATAGACACTATTATTAGCCAGGATAGGGACATGTTTGGTCATTTTTATAGTTTGGAGAAGGTTCATGTTGGTGTTCAGGCATGATTATGAAGTGGTTTTAATTTTGTCTGGATCCATCACAGTTACGGGATGACCTTATCTGATATCAGTGTTGTGGGAAATGGGTTTTGTTCAATAAGAGCCCACCAAAGTTTAGATGTGAGTCCCATGTCAGCTCTTACCAAGTCCAGCTGACAACACCAGGCCAATTTTGGATGGCAGGGGTTGATTTTATTTTTTACACACACACATTCAGAGAAGACTAGAATGATAACAAATATTATTTACTATGTGTTTGTGATATTCCATGCCTTTTTAGTGGCTTATGTCTTTTAAAAAATATTTTTCTATTGAGTTCAGAGAGGAATGGAGGAGAGAAATAGGAAAACATCAATGGCCGAAACCGGTTTGGCTCAGTGGATAGAGCGTCTGCCTGCGGACTGAGGGGTCCCAGGTTCGATTCCGGTCAAGGGCATGTACCTGGGTTTCGGGCACGTCCCCAGTGGGAGATGTGCAGGAGGTGGCTGATCGATGTTTCTCTCTCATCGATGTTTCTAACTCTCTATCTCTCTCCCTTCCTCTCTGTAAAAAATCAGTAAAATATATTTAAAAAAAGAAAGAAAAACATCAATGATGAGAGAGAATCATTGATTGGCTGCCTCCTGCATGCCCCCCATGAAGAATCAAGCCAGAAACCCCAGCATGTGCCCTGACCAGAAATCTAACCATGACCTCCTCGTTCATAGGTCAATGCTCAACCATCAAGCCACACCAGCCGGGCAGTGCCTTATATCTTTTCACCTATGTAATCCTCACTACAACTCTATGGGGTGGGTACTGTTATTATTGCCATTTTCCATAAGTGTGGCATAAAGAGGTCAAGTCCTTACCCAATGCATCATCACAGTAAGTGGTGGAGTAAGGATTCAACCTAATGGTTATGGAACCAACAGCCCTAACCTTTATAAAATGTTGTCTGTGTGCGCAACAACTTATCAATAGAGGTTACCTTTGAAAGGTGGTGGGAGTACAGAGATACAGAGATTTTCTGTTCCCTTCTTTTTCTTGTTATTTTTAATTTTTCTACAATTAGTATGTATTAATTTGTAATCAGAAAAAGGAATCATTTACTCATGTACTGATGGAAGCTCTGTTCCCAAGGTCACTGTCCCAAATGCAAACTCAAGTCTGTGGTGGTGGCAATGCTCCCCTGAATGTCTGATGGAGAGGAGACACTGCCCTCTCTCCTCTTTCTTGCCCCAGCTCAATTTTGACAACGCTAACTGGATTGTGCGCAATAAAAAAGTGGCAGAAAGATCAACTCACAGGCTGTTGGGTGTCTCAGAATTAAAGCAGGCAGGGTGGACGTTTCCCCAGACCTCCGTAAGGACCATTAGGAAGAGTTGGAAGAACTAGAAGCAAATGCCTCGGCCTCAAAGGAAAGGCCCTTTCCGTGTGGGAGGACAACACTCCCACCAGGCCAGCTGAGGGATGCTGGGTTTCTCCCGCTCTAAGACTCAGCCCCGGCAGGGAGAGAGGGGACGCCAGCGCTTCAGCCAGCGCGAAGGCTAACATTCAAAGGCCAGAAATGCCAGGGATGGGCGAGAACCAAGGTTAGGAGGGAACCATTGGGAGGGACAAAGACTTCAGAATAAAAGGAGCGTCGCCAAAATGTGAAAGCTCCCAAAGAGACCTGTGAGCTGGCTTCCCTTCTCTTACCTCTGCCGCTGAGCTAGCATCAGAGCACCTGCAACATCTCTGTTCACTCCCCGCGCAGAGACTGACTTTAGGCCTCCTGAGAAGTGCCCACCCACCAGCTGCCCCCCTGCTCAGCCCTAAAGAAGCTAAAGAAGTAGCTCCCGGTATTTCCCACTGCCGCCGCCGTCCCCCCCCCCCCCCCCCCGCCCCCTGCGCCTGCCTTTAGGTCTAAGGGCACCCACCCTGTCATTTAGCACCGTGGCTGCGCAGTGGTGGGTGGTTTCCCAACGCGGGTGCCCTAGCAGCCCCCCGCGCTCGCCTCGCCGCTTGCAGGGGCACAAGTCAATGAGGCTTTTCCCTCCGCGATCATCGTGAATCAGCAAAGCGCTGCAGAGCAGCAGCGTAACCGCAAGCAGAAATGAAGATGCTGGGGGAAGGGCACGAGCGAGCGGAGTGTAGCAGGGGAATTTCTAGCCCCTCCCAATATGTCCCTCCAGGGGAAGGCAGTGCGGAGTGGCGTGGGGAGGTGCTGGCTGCTGCTGCTGGTGAACTTGGGCGCCCAAGAGGAGCCTTTGGAAGCAGTGAGCGGTGTGGGGAACAGCGAGGGTGAGCA
Source organism: Myotis daubentonii (assembly GCF_963259705.1). Taxonomy (NCBI): domain Eukaryota; kingdom Metazoa; phylum Chordata; class Mammalia; order Chiroptera; family Vespertilionidae; genus Myotis; species Myotis daubentonii. The sequence continues at coordinate 125,497,451 of NC_081861.1, read as the reverse complement.
GAGAAAGTGAAGGAGAGTACAGAGGGCTGGAAGGACCTACGGAGCGCAGGCGGAGCAGAGCGGTTGCACCCCCGGGCTGGGCGGCGCAGCAGTTTTAGGTGCTGCTGAGGGACTCTAGGAAGGAGTGTCTAGTCTGATGGAAGGAAGAAGAGAAACCAAAAAAGGAGGATTTCCCAGCTCACGACTTCCTGTTTCCAACCTGCAAGTTCCCAAGTTCAGTTTGAGAAGTGCAGGGCCGCTTGGCATTGGGAAGCAACACCTCCCGGAGTCGCGTTCTCCCACCCATTTCCCTCTCCCTCTCCTAGTCTCCTCTCTTCCTCTTCCCCTCCTCTTCCTCTTCCTCGTCCTCCTCCTCGCCCAGTCCATCGTCCCTCAGCTTTGGTTAATATGCATGTCCATGTTCAGTAGTGCGGGCCACAGACCAGGGATCGCGCCTCTATTTGCGGCTTGACCCTTCGTATTAGGAGGCCAAGCAGGAGCTACCAGAGGCTTTGGGATGCGAAGGCTGAGCGCTAGGGGAGGAAAGCCTGGGGACCCCCTCGCCACGCCCCAATCCCCACCCCCATGGCCGGACTGAGCGACTCAGTGGCCCAGACTCCAAGATCCCGCTCGGTCTGCGCTGCAGTGGATGGACCCCGGGGGCTGGGAGCGCGCAACGAAAGGCGCTAAATTGTACCTGTGCATGGCCGTCCCCGCCGCTGTTGGTCTATCCCGGGCCCGAAGCCGGTGCCCGCCTTCTCGGGGAATTCTCTGGAGGGGGAATTCGAGGGGAACCACAGTGGCTGCCTGATAGCTCGAGGCTGGTGCTCACACGTACACGCCCAACTTTGTCGAGCCTTCGGCGCCCAGGGGCTCCCCCGCGCCCCCTGCGGCTCAGCACGCTCAGAGACCGGTATCTCTCCAGGTCTGAGATAAGGGGTCCCCCACTCCCCACATTCGCGCATTTGAGGAGGAGAGAGTGGGGTGGAGGAGAGAAGGGGAGTAACGCTACGGACTCCCAGACCAGCTGTTCTCAAACATTCTACACCCGCACGGGCGCCCGCTCCAGCCCCGCCTCATCAGGTCCCCCAGACCCGCCTGTGACGACAGAGGGGGGAGGGGGAGGACGACGCGGAGGCGGAGGAGGAGGAGGAGGAGGAGGAGGAGGAGGAGGAGGAGGAGGCAGGGCGGAGAGCCGAGAGTCTGAAAGCACCAGAGCCCTGGTGACCCGTGGCTCCAGCGACTGACCACCATTAGCAACACTTTTATTACTGGGGGACGGGGCGGGGAGGTTGAGGGGCGCGCAGCAGGACTGCCCAACCCCAATCCGTCTGGAGCGATCCTAAATGAGGGTTTGTATAAAGATTCTCCACAGGCGCCTTTCGGGCGGACGTACCCCAGACACGCACCGGACCCCGTGGTCCCGCGGAAACTGCAGTGTTGGGCTATTTTAAATGGCTCTTACTTGAAAGGAGGCGTGATTTCCACGTTCGAGCGTCTTCGCTCCCCACCCCCTCTCCGCACCAGCCAGTGCGCGCCACCACCTGAGCTTGGCGAGAGCCAGAGCGCACGCAGTCTTCAGCCTCCTCCTTTCCGCCTCTGGGGGAGCTCGGCTCTGAGCGGGTCCGCCTGATGCCCCCCGGGAGAACTCTTTACTTTTTGTTTGGAAAATCGGGGCCATTTCTTTATTCATCTCTGGGTCTCCCCGGAGGATACAGGGGAGGAGAAGGCGTGAGCGGCGGGCCGGGGGAGGGGAGCACGGGGAGGGGAGGGGACTGGGTGTAGCCTGGAATTCTCAGTCCTCGTGTTCCTAGGCTGGCGCGCAGAGTCTCCCCGGGATAGCGCCGCCGCCGCTCCCCGCGCCACCCCGTCGTTGGCCTTCGGGGTCGGGTGAGTGGGGTCATGACGCGCCGCGGGGGCTGCCCCGGGCCCCTTCCGCGCTGAGCCGGGAAACGACCCAGCCGCGCGGAGCCCCTCGGGCGGGGAGGCGGCGGAGGGTGGGGAGGGCGCACGGGGTAGGGCGGGGTGGGGGCAGCGCGGAGGCCGCCAGGCTGGGGGGCTCTCCGGGCCGGCGGGGCCGCGGGCTGGAGGGCGTGTCTCTGGCCCGAGGGGACCAGCCCGAGGCGCGGCGCGGGACTCCCCGATGGTGGTGCCGCGGCTCCGGGAGAGCTCCGGGTCTCGCCTTCGCTTTCGCCGCCGCCGCCGCCGCCGTCGCCACCGCGGGCGCCACCACCGCCACCGCCGCCGCCGCCGCCCGAGCCCGCGCCGAGCGTGCGCCTCGCCCTCCTCCCGCGCCCGCTCTGCTCTAGGATGCTGCGGCAGGTTCTGCACAGGGGCTTGAGGACGTGTTTCTCCCGGCTCGGCCACTTCATTGCCAGTCACCCCGTCTTCTTCGCCTCGGCGCCCGTGCTCATCTCCATCCTGCTCGGCGCCAGCTTCAGCCGCTACCAGGTCGAGGAGAGCGTGGAGCACCTGCTGGCGCCCCAGCACAGCCTCGCCAAGATCGAGCGCAACCTCGTTAACAGCCTTTTCCCGGTCAACCGCTCCAAGCACCGGCTCTACTCGGACCTGCAGACCCCAGGGCGCTACGGCCGGGTCATCGTCACCTCCTTCCAGAAAGCCAACATGCTGGACCAACATCACACCGACCTGATCTTAAAGGTGAGAGGGGGACGGGCGCGGGCAGCCTCCGCCGGCGCCGCTGCCGCGGCTGGGGCTGGCTGTGCGCGGGGTCCGGGCTGAGAGCGCCGCCTCTCCTATCCCAGGCGGCTGCCGCAGGGGCTCCCCTGCACCTCGCACCCCTCGGAGGCCGCCCGGGGCCTCCCAGCCTCCTGGGCGGGAGTGTCCGGGTCCAGACCCGGCGCTGCCCTCGCCGCCGTCGTCGCTACCCAGACAGCTGCTGCAACAGTTGGGGCGGCGGCAGCCAGGGTGCTGTGGTCAGTGCGCTTGTTTTGGTTGCCGTGGTCTTGGGGGTTGGGCGGCTTTGGGGTAAGTGGGCCAGGAAGGAGCAGAACAAGAAAATACGTACTAAAAAGTCCTGCTAGTTGAAAACTGAATACTATACATGAGGGGATTCAGAGACCTCCCCCCCTCCCCCCGCCCCTCTTCTTTTCTCTCCCTTCTTCTGGCCCCGGAGTGTTTTGAGAAGGGCTCTTTGGAGGGGCGATGAGGAGCAAAGGAATGTGAGGTGGGATGGTGAGGAAAATGCCTCCTTCCCTCCCACCCAGAAAGAAGCGTGGTCCCTCACACGGACAGGGGCTGCCCTGCTGCCCTCTCCCCCGGAGCCAGGTAGCCATCTCTGTCTGCTGGGGTAGGAAATGATGTTTGTAATTCACAGGTATTTCATCTTTCACCTCCTCTCCTTCGAAATGCAGAAACTTCTTTGGGAAAAGAGGGGATTCCGCGGATCCACTTTTCTTGGGGCGCCTTTGGGCATGAGGGTGAGGGGCAAAGCCAGAGGGTGAGAACACGCGCCAGGCTGTGTGCCCCTGACCAGAGCACAGGGAAGCAAGCGGCCAGTTAGAGGGTGACTCTCACGGAAACAGGTTGTACCAGCATCAGCCTGCGGTGGAAATCTGGTGTGAAAAGTGAGGTTCATAGTGATAACTTTCTGCAAGTTCCTAAGCAGAGGAGTGGGGACTAAAGATGGAGAAGCAGAGACCTTGGGAGGGAAAAGCAAAAATAGGTGAGACTACTCCATGCGAGTCCCTGGGGGGCATTATGGGGCTTGTTTACTTAAGGTGCTTCCCTGGGGTGGGCAGACCGGAACCAGTCCCAGATGGAGCCCTGGGGCAGAGGGATGGGAGGGGCTGGTTAGATTGCTCTTCTTATCCCAAGAGGAGTCAGCCAGTGAACCTGGGGGACTCTGTCCTTCTCTTTTCCTCCACAGGTAACCCTTTATCCCTAGAGACAAGCTAACTTCCCTCCCTCTATCTGTTGACGTATTATCAATCAGTAATTAGTAATGAGGGAAATCTGACTAGGGACTCAGTGGAATCAAGGCATTCCCACATCGGGTGGCTTGTGATATTTTTAATGGCACACACATCACACATACTCATCACAGAGCCTTAGTAACATTAATCCCAAAATATTTGCTTTTCTCATGATTATATTTCCAACATCAAAGTGTTTCCCCCCAATACCTCAGTGAACGTATTTTGGCACACAGATACAGCTCCCAATGCTTTCTCATGGAAACACGTAGTAGTTTCATCACAGGCTTAAGGAAACTATAATTTAGCCAATCCTGATCATTGGAAAGCTGCCCCATGTTTTGCTAGATGATCTACTAAATGATGCTTCTCTTTGTATTTCCGGTCCGCCCCCCCCCCAGGTGATGTTTCCACTGGCTTCCCCCCTCCCAACAAACCCCCATGCCTGTGTGACAGGCAATCACCAATTACATTCACTCTCAAGGTTAATGAGACATCAACAGGCACATCAGATCTCTTTTCACCTGGACTGTTTCTCTCCTATTTGCCTTTGATCTGTTCAAGACAGAAAACTGTATTATAAGAGAAAGTTGGAGAGAGGAGGAGACTGGCTTTGCATCCCTGTCTAAAGGGCAACTTTAAAGGACAACAGTCCTGCCAGTGAATTGTTTTAAGAAATGGGGTGCTTTTTCATGTTCTAGGTGTCTGGGAAAAATCAAAACCCAGTGGAATAGTGCTCAGAACTGATTTCCAGCAGCTGGCTCTCTGGTCAAATAAATTCAAACAGCTTATAAAAACACAGACTTATGACACTGAGGGGATTGCCTTTGATTTTATGTATCCATTTTTTTCTTTCTACATCCAACTCCTATATTTGGTAGGTACGGAGCCGAAGGACAGAAAAATGGACCTTCAGTAGTCATGGTAATGTAAAGTGTGAGAATGAGTGCTTCTTTTCGTTCTTTTTTTCTATTAGAGACATGATGAAGACGTGTCCTTTACAAAAGGTGTCAGGAGTGGGAGTCACTGTTTCTGCCCTTACTAGTGTTATGCTGATACTTGGTTGCTGGCATCAAGGACAGCAACTGACAGTTAACATTGTACACAACACCAGCCAGCCCCTGCCTGGTTTATTGCACTGCATTAGAAGTGAATTGGACAAAGCAGAGTTGGCTCAAGGCTTTTTCAGGCCCCACTGGGAAACTAGAGGAAGTGACTTACAGGGCCATGTCCTTCACTCCTCATAGCGCTCTTGGTCGTACCTCAGATTCACATCAGATACCCACTGCAGGCTGATTCAATGAAGGAGATTCTTCTTGGGATATTAGTCTGGCTACTTTCTGATCTAAAATGGACTGGACTAGGATGATGACAAAAAATAAAAACCCAGGTTGTTTTTGAAATATAATTGAGAGTATCACAGAAAAAAAAATCCACATTTGAAAAGCCAGCTGATCGGATTTGGAGGAGCTTTCTGAAATTTGGGCAAGGGATATATGATTGCCATCCTCTGACCGTGCAGCATAGAACTGAGCCCCAAACTATGAGAGGGGTGACTCTCCCTCACAGTGGTTTCCTCTGCAGGCTGTGTGGCAAAGATGTCATTTTGGATGAAAGTGAGTAGCCTGATGGTGCTGCTAAGGGATCCACCATTAATTTCTGAACCTCTTTAAATAAATGTTGATCTTCAAAAGTCTTCATTTCACTAGAAGATTAAATTTAGCTCATTATCATATTTTAACAGAAAATACACAATGTTTCTCTCAGAGCAAATTTCTGGGTAGGGTCTCACGAGCTTTAATAGAGTTGTTTTTTCTTAATCATCTAAAATGAAGTACAAGAAGGTCTTGTTGATAATTGTTCTGGGCTGTGATCAAGACGATACTTGATTTATTTCAGAATCATCTGCGGACAGTGAAGAACCGGTTCAGTCCACTCTTTGTAATGATGCTATCATCTTTATAACAATTTATAAAATGTAAACATCAGGATGTTTAGATACAGTAAGTGCCTCGGGGTAGGCAGGAAAGCGCTGCAATTCCATTTTACAAGTGCGAAAACTACTCTTTAAAAATTAGCTGATTTGTCCATGAAAAAAGACAAAGACAGAGCCAGGACTGGGATCCAGGGTGTTTGACTCCCAGCACAGTGCTCTTTTCACTATAATGTACTGCCTTCCATATGATAAACTACTTGAATGATCTAAAATGTACATTTTTGTTACACAAATGAAGGATATTTGACCAAAGTCTCGTACTTATCCCATACAGTTGTTCTTAACAGTGGTTAGTGGATCATAAGAACTAGAGGCCCGATGCACGAAATTCATGCAAGAATAGGCCTTCCTGCCTTGGCTGGTGTGGCTCAGTGGATAGAGCATTGGCCTGCGGACCAAAGGGTCCTGGGTTCGATTCCAGTCGAGGGCACATGCCTGGGTTGTGGGCTCAATCCCCAGTGTGGGGCGTGCAGGAGGCAGCCAATCCATGATTCTCTCTCATCATTGATGCTTCTATCTCTCTCCCTTTCCCTTCCTCTCTGACATCAATAAAAATATATTTTAAAAAAGAGTAGGCCTTCCTTCCCCTGGCTGCCAGCACAAGCTTCCCTCTAGCACCCAGGACCAGGGCTTCCCTCTGGCCGGTGGCAGGCACTCAGGACAGTCCGGAAGGTCATCCAGAAGCACGTCTGGTCTAATTAGCATATTACACTTTTATTATTATAGATTCTCTTGACCGATTCTTCCTGATGTCAATGAAAAGCCACAGTGTTGGGCAAAAGTAGGCTTCCAGTGTTAAGTATCTGAAACAGAGTTTATCCTTGTGTTATTATGTATTAATTATTGTGTTACTTTTCATATGAACAACTGTAAGCCTATGTTGGCCCCACCCTGTACAGAAACTCTGAGTGTCCAAAGTAAAACACAAAATATTTATGAAGAGCGCTATCCAAAGATAGAAATATTGAATCTTTTACTGAAAAAAAAACATGGATGAGGAACACGGCAATTTGAAGTTTGAGCGCTGTTCACTGGCCCGGTTCAATGATTCAACTCTAGTGCCTCACACAATCCCTGGTGCCTCGTGGACCCTCAGCAAATACTTATCAAATGGGCCAGCCCTGGTTTACTCAGACCTTATGTGGTGGGTCAAGAAAATTCCCCAGAAACCACTTTAACATAGATTTTCAAAATGACCATTTTATTTTTACAACTTTGCAAGCAGTTGATAGGCTTCTCTCTTTCCAAGAAACCATTTTTCTGTCCTTGTTAATCTCTGTATATTTCAGTTTTGAAATTGGATAGGTTCTTTGTAGGATTTTTTTTTCCCCCTAGACGGAGGGAGGCGTTGAAATGCAGACGTATTTCCACTTACTGGGGAATGTCATTTTGTTCAAATACCGAGTTTCTATTTTATTGAAACTTTTTATGTTTTCCAAGAAGGGCAGAATAATTGCTAGCTCAGGGTCACGAAGACCTGGTAGCTGCATCAGGATCCCAGTTTTTCCAAATACGACCTCAGCACTTCCCATCATTAAGGGACTCGCCAACATTTCCCTATAGTATAAGGATCAGCATACGTAAGACTATTTTCAAGATTAGAAGTTTTTACATTTTTAAAAACATATATCATGACAAAAACAGAGAAAAAAATGAGGTGGAGATGGCGTGTGGCTCTCATAGCCAAAAATGTTGACTCTCTAGTCCTTTACCTAAAGAAGTTCCTGTCCTGTATTCCAAACCTTGCTTACTGGGACATTTTCAAGTAGTCAGTGCTGTTAACCTCGAAGGCAGTGGTTCTCAACAGGGGCAGCCGTGCCCCCCAGGGGACACTCAGCAGTGGTTGGGGACATTTTTGATTGGCATAACTGGCAGTGGGTTGCTGCTGGCATCTAGTGGGTGGAAATCATGGATTCTGTTAAACACCCTGCATGCACAGGACAGCCCTGCACAGCAAAGAATTACCTGGTCCCAACCCTGCTTGTCTGTTTCTTCTGTTTTATTTTTTTGGGGGGGGGGTGTTTTGGGGTTTTTTTGCAGCTGCAATGATTATATAAAATGAAAAACTGCCCAAATTTTCTAGAACTTTGGGGGCAAATAGCACGACCTCTTAGGAAATGCTCTTTGGGGCAGGTGGGCAGAGGCCAGATTTTTCAGGGTGGCTTTCTCCCCAAGGTGCAGTTATCTTGCTCTCTCCTCTAGCTCTGCCCTTGATGGTCTAAGTCCCACCGAAGAGGAACCCAAGAAACGGAATGCAGTGTAACTGCTTGAATGGCAAAGCTGCTGAATTGACCCTGGCCTTGAGATTTGTCAGAGTGCCCGTTCCCGGCAGTTCTGACCCTCACTCTGTAGCAGTCACCCGTTGGGCCGGGCTTGTCCTGAGCGTGTAAGACGCCGCTGTGAGTGGGGACCTGCCCAGGAGGCGGGAGGTGGTGCTTTGTTGCCTAGTCCATCTGCTTTGTGTTTCTGAACATAAAATGTCAAAAGAAGAACTTAGCATCTCAGGGTGCTTTGTTTGCTGACAGGTGCTGTGACATCGTGGGCAGTCCGGTCCTTTCGGTGACTTTTCTGAGTGGCAGATACTCTTAGAAAAGATCAAGCCTAGGCCTGAAAGGGCAGTATTTGTGTATCTTCTGGACCAGCCAACTGCCTTTTAAATTGTTTTTTAATTTTTCAATGATAGCTGGCATTCAATATGATCTTAGTTTCAGGTATGCAGCATAGTGGCTTCGCGCTTTATTTTTGCACTGGGGGAAATTTGAAAAGAGATCAAGATTGCTTTTCATTCCCCTTTGATTTCATAGGAGGAATATCCAAATAATCCAAACATAATATTTTTCTAGGGTTGTCTGGTTTCTGAGTACATTTCATTTGTGTGACTAGTATCCTCAGATGCCCACCTGGCGCATATCATTTCGATTTGGAGAGCAGTCTTTTACTTCCCCATGCGTATAAGCACTTGGGACAGACTTTGGGTAAACTGCTAATTAAAACTGAAATTTAAATATAAAGCTGGCGTGTGAGAAGAAGCCCACCTTCTCAATGACTCATAGGATCTTGATGGATGCTATATTAGACTTAGAGAAGGGTGTTTTTTTTTAATTAACCCCAAAAATGAACCTCTCAGGATTCACCAGACTTACAAACCTCACAAAACAGCTGCACATTTAACTGGCGACTCCTTAGGATAACTAAGAGGAGGAGAAGTAAGCTAAAAGAAATGGTTTGTTTCCGGCCTCAGAGGTTTCAGCAGCTCTTAGCACAGGAGGTAGAGAGATGCAAGGTACTGGGGATCTGATCAAGTTTGACTTTGTGGGACGTGCCATCTGGTACCTGACTTTGGGGCTCAGTGTGAGCCCCAAGTGATACGTGAGCTAGACCTTTGAAGTCACCTGCTCGGTAGCACATCACAGCAAGCAGGCCTGTCTGCCGCACTGCCTGTGCTACCGCCACATGCCCGGAAGGCCACAGAACTTCCGCGGAATCCTGCCAGACTGATTTAATGACCAGCAGGGGAGGTGAGTAATCTCTAACCTTTAAAGGAAAAAAACACACACAAAAAAACAGAAATCAACACCACTTGGTATTTCATATGGGAAACCCTGAATAATATGCCGTGCCTTCAACCTCAAAATGCAGATTTTGAACAAAAGGAGGCAATGAGGGAATGAGGAAGCTATTTTTATCTCCTCGCTCTCGAAGAAATCCTCTTGAGCATATTGTTTCTGGTATTTTGAAAGATGCCCCTTGTTAGGTCTTCTCCTTTAGGTTTAATTTGCGGGTTCCATGTACAATCGAGATGAGGATTGGAGTACAAGCAGTTACCGTGGGAGGTAATGTCCGAAAACACCAGTAAGGGAATGGGGACTTGAAAGAGGGAGTAGCAGGAAGCCAGTCAAGGGAGTATTCTCAAGGAAGCGTCCACTGTGGGCACCCAGGACTCCGTTTCACTAGAGAACTCTGGGAGGCACTGTAGAACATGTGACCAAGTTATCCCCACTTGAGATGGAGAAACTGGATATTTATTCTCCACCTCTCCAGACACCAGTAGTTAATCCAGCTGCATCTGGGAGCATTCAATAAATATCTGGCCATTTCAGATGCTATATGTGTCCCTATAATCAGAATTGGTTTTGTTGTGGTGGTGGAAAAGCATCAAGTAAAAGAGCTGCAGGGCTTTGCAGTAAGTGGTCTTGACGTGCAGGGGTGAGTGTGAACTGAGAGGATGTGGTGAGGCCATAAGAACATCTGCCCTAAGGGTCTTAACCCCCACCTGGAGTTACACATCTGGAAGCTGAGGGCCCACATTCCTATGGGGTGTTCATCCCTTCACTCAACAACATGGCCGTGACCCCAGCTCCATGAAGCTTACAGGCAAGAATGATGCAGCATCGCTGTTTGGTTTATTCTTGAACTTGATAAGCAACTGCCAGTTTGCGTTTTGTCACTGGATGGTGGTAAACATGATTCCAAATGGGGCCTGGACACCAGCGGGCCTTATGGTTTTGTATGCCAACTCTTCCACGCCCCCCCGCCCCCCCCCCGCACACACACACATTTAAGTACCCCGCCCTTCCCTCTTCCCATTAGGAATACAAGAGAAGTCTACAGGCCCCCATTTTCACACATCTACTTTTTTAAAAACAAATTTAAGTTTATTTGAATGACCTCGGTTATTAAAATTATATAGGTTTCAAGTGTACAATTCTATAATGCATCATCTGTGCACTGTATCGTGTGTTAACCACCCAAAGTCAAATCTTCCGTAACCATATATTTGACCCCCTTTACTCTTTTCTACCTCCCCCCTTTCCCTCTGGTAACCACCATACTGTTGTCTGTGTCTATACGTCTTTGTTCGTTTGTCTTGTTTGTTCATTTGTTGCTTTCAGTTTTATACCCCACATATGAGGGAAATCATGTTTCTTGATTTTTTTCCCATCTGAAAGGTAATAAGAGACAAAGATGGCCACTTTACACATCCACTTTTATTGTTCTCTCTAGCACTGCATTCACTCTATGTCAAACTTACATGTCTCCTACTTTCTAAGACCTTCCAGAATGGCTCCTTCCCTCCTTTAAATCCGTCTGGCTTTCAGTCATATCCATATTCTTGAATGCTTAGCTATACACTATTATATAATTTGCTGTATTGTCACATGTTAGTTTCTCTTCAGCAAGATCATAAGCGCTTCAAGCACAGGAACAATGTCTCATAAAGTATTTCCAAATCTCTCTTAGAACCTAGCATAATGTGGACTGTGCAGTAGTTGCTTAATAGATAGTTGCTGGTTGATGACTTATAGGATGGAAAATGTTCTCTCTTTTCCCCATTAATTTATTTGGGTCAAATATAATTTTGTCTGCTAGCATGACCATGTAACTTCTTTAAATCTGTCTTTATTTTTTGATTCTTGGTTCCAAACTTGATGGTAAGCAATAAGCATCCATTCTGCTTCAGGATCTCTGACATTTACTTTATATGAGGAGAAATTCTTAGGAAACTGAACAACTGATCACCTTCTCTGGTCCGAGTACAGTTTGGAAAGATGTAAACTTGACCTCCTTATCCAGTGGCCCATTCCCATGCGGGAGGGTGGAGCACTCTGCAGTTCCCAGGGAGCACCCTGAAAGTCAGCTCTCCACTACACGTGTCCTTAATTACATGAACTAAAGTCTCAAAACTTAGGCCACAAATATACTCAAATCTATAATAATAAAAGCATAATATGCTAATTAGACCAGACGTCCTTCCGGACAACCTTCCAGACAAAGCCCAGACTGTGAGGGAAGCCCAGGTCCTGGGCTGCCTACCAGCAGCCAGAGGGAAGCCTGGGTCCCCGGTGCCAGAAGGAAGCTGGTGCCAACAGCTCTTGCATGAATTTCGTGCATCAGGCCTCTAGTATAAACATGAAGCACATTTTTTAAAATCAAGGACAAGTAGTTTTTCCAGATGTAGCACCAATGTTCAAGAGATTATCCTGATGTTACTGAGTCTCGTTCTTAAGGGAGCTCATGTGAACAGAAAGATTTGTTCTGCAAGGTGAGCTTAAAAATAGGATACTGACAAAAAAATCAGTGTTTCTCTAGTAAGTTTAACGGAAGCACTAGAACTAATTTCTCAGCACTGGAGATGACATTCCTTTCCCCATTTCCCATGGGCACCACAAATGTGTTAAATACAGCTTTGTCAATTCTTCCTATTGTCTCAAGACAAAAGGCATCTCTGCTATAGAACTCTCATTGTAAGTTCTCAACAATCTTGTGATATTCAGTCCCTTCATTTTGTGACGTTTTCACTGTTACTTGTTTTTGTTCTGGTTTTGGTACAGCAAGTGGTCATACTGAGTAAGCTTGATTGCTTTTAGGCTCTTTAAGGTACCCACACATCACCTGGGTGTGTAGGGAAAATACAGATTCTGATTCAGCCTGGGGTGGGACCGTGATTCTGAATGTCTAACAAGCTCTCAGGTGACACTGATGCTGCTGGTTTTGGCGTCAGAAAAGCCAAGCTCAAGTCCCAGTTCTCATAGGTATGCGATTTGGGGTAAGTCTCCTAACCTCCCAGAGAAGCAGGTTCCTCATCTGCACTGAATGTAACAGCTTCCCCCACTCCCACTCATGGTAAGGATGCAATGACATAGGGCATGTGGAGGCACTGTGTAACCCCATTCCTCGGTGTTCTGTAAGACGTGTTATCATTATTGCTTTGAAAATGACTATTACTTCCTCACATGGGCCAGCTTTTTCAGAGCCATTATTGCCTGTTGAGTAAAGACACACGTAGGCATTTTTTCTTTGATCCAAAAGGCAATAATGGGCACTCAATCTGCATTCTCAATGCTTAGATTGGCAATTTGTTGGTCTTTAATGACTCCATCTGAGTCATTATAGACGATTGGATTTGTCCTACTGCTGCACATGCAGCTCCTAAGTTCTTAGCAGAGCTGTCGGTGGGGTGGGAGGATGGCATTCAACTCATTAAGGTGCTTTCTCAGGGCTCAGAACCTCACCTTCATGCTGGACAGTGCTTTGCACACATAGGAGAGACTGCGGGCTCCTATTCCCATGTTATCTTCACCACTTCTCACAATGGGGCATGCCAGAAAGGGATTCTCCAGTATTTTACGTGTGAGAATTGATAACTTGTCTCTCTCGCTGAATTTACATGACAACAGCGTTTCCCTGGGAAATTTTGCCAACATAAATAGATCTGCAAGTACTTGAAAGGGGAGAGTGTGGTCAGAGTTGCCAGAGACCAGGAGGGACAGGCAATGTGGAAATGTCAAGTGTAAGTTTCTGCTTAATTGGGGTTTTAATCATTTAGACCATTGTGTCCCCCCACCTCCTTTCCTAAAGTTTTAATTAAAGAAATCTATAATTATTTAGGATCCAAATCAAATCCACACACACAAAAAATCTTTTTGCCTCGCTGGTTCTCTATGCCTAAACTCTTCAAACAAAACAAACCTCAGTGTAAGTGAGGATCAGTAGTTCACAAATTTGAATGTCTTTTCAAATTCCCTGGGAATTTGATAAACATGCAGATTCTGATTCAGTAGGGTCTGGGGTAGTAGGCCTGAGGTCCCTCACTTCTAACAAGCTCCCAGGGCTGCGGCTGCTGCTGGTGCTGGTGTGAGGATTACACTGGCTAAAAGCAGTGGTTTCGTGGGCCTGAGGAACCTTTGTGTAGCCTTACTAATTCATTGATTGGTGTCATTTAATTGCCTCCATACTCTAAAGCAGTGGCTCTCCTGGAGGACTTGTCCAAACACAGACTTGGGGTCTCACTGGAAGAGCTTCTGTTCTGTAGGTCTGGGGTGGGGACTGAGCGTTTCCATTTCCAGCAGGTTCCCAAGGTGATGCTGTTCTTGCTGGACCACACTTTGAGAGCCACTGCTATAAAGCATCCTAGGAACTGGCTGCCAGGACTAATTCCAAAAAATAAATGCAGAGTCAGTCTCTCTCTCTCTCTCTCTCTCTCTCTCTCTCTCTATCTATCTCTCTCTTTCTCTCTCTCTCTCCTGACCAAGAGATGCAAGCCAGGTGCAAAAGTTACTTGTGCAGCAGTTCATTCTGAATGGTGCTGTGATAGGTATTTGCAAAGGGTACTACGTAAGTCTGAGCCTTTTACATTTGCAGTTTAAGGCAAGCATATTGGACAGAGCACCTGCTGCACTGCCTGTCTCCAGGTATGAGAGTTTAGGAGAAGTGGGCTGAATAGGAGAAAGCACACTCTGGGATGGAGGGGAAAGAGATAGGCACCCCCCACTCGCACACACACATACTGTGGTGGTTGTTGCTAGCTTCACTGTGTGATTGCCAAAGCTTCCTTTCTTCCAAAGACTTCCCACGCAGGGTCGCCTGCCACTTGCCTTTACAGAAACTTTTTTTTTTTTTTACATCAAACCAGAAGACACAGCAGGTACAAATAGGAGGGACATGTTGCATTTCTGAGACAAGGGCCCAGCTCTGTGGTTCCCAGAGGTCCACCATGAGGGCTCTGGAAAGCTAATGTTCAGTTTCCACTACTGTCTGATGTCAGTGCGGTTAGAGATGAAGTGGAACCGCCGTGAAGTTCAGTAAGGACTGATTTGGGCATGGTGGAATAGGGGTTGTTTCAGAGCCCCCAGTTTCTGTGTTTGAGGCTGTGAAGCTTGAATGTGTCCTTGATCAAGTCACTTAACCTCTCTGGGGTCTTCATTTCCTCGCCCATATAATGGAATCAACATTATCATCATTATAGGGTTGGGAGATAATGTGTGAACAGACTAAAGTGTAACATGCCTAAAACCACACAAATCTCAGAGTCTGCACTGAATGCACACGTTTGTCTGGGACTCCCAGGGAAGAAGAATAAACACCTTAGCTGCCCAGAAGAATAAACACCTTAGTTGACATATTTCACATTACAATCTTCTTTTGTTAAAAAAAAAAATGCCTTTAGAGTCAGGGACTACCTTCTACTAACCAGAAGCTTTGCTGCCATGGCCTCATACTCCCAGATGATGCAATATTACATCAGTCTATATTTTTACTTTGAATGACCCAAGGAGAATAAAAATAGCATATTTGTTCATCCACTGTCTACACTGCTAAAGCCTTAGAGCTGCACTATCCAATTCAGAAGCCACTAGCCATACGCAGCTATTTGATTTAAATTTCATTAAAATAAGAACTCCATTTCCTCAGTTGCACTAGCCACTTTTCAGGTGCTTAATAGCCACATGTGCCTGTCATGGGCAGAAGAGATAAAGAACATTTTCATCATCCGAGAAAGTTCTAGTCAACGGTACTGCTTTTCACAGATAAAATAACTGATGTCATATACCTTAACTCATAAGCAGTGGAATCAAGATTCAAACAGGTCTGGTTTCTAAAGCATCATTTAAAAAATAACTAGACCAGATTGCCTCCATGAAATACAGAAATAGATTAGTAAGGCTTGGCCCCTTGTGTCTGATGGCCTTGAAGTAGTATTTCAATCAGTAATAGAGTAAGGGGGAACTTTCAGTTTTAGATTCAGCATGTAGAGACCTTGGAAGTTATCACTCCAACCCTTACAGGGAGAAAAAAGCTAGACAAGCTGAGAACCAATGACTTTTCTTACATCAAAGAACTGAGGTCATAGGGGAAACTGCCATCCCAACATCTGTAGAGGCAGGCACATCTATAGAGACACACAGTCTGTTTACCTGGAGCAGAAACCTCTGGTAGAAACACTTAAATCGTAATTTGGACAAATTGCTAGAGGCTGAGTGTAGAGTAGCATGAGAGGTAGAGACTCCTGGGAGCTGCACTCACTATGTTTGTAGTAGCAGGGGTCATAGGGCTCACACTTTCTTAGGCTCCCCCTCCAGAAACCCCACCATATTCCCAAGGTGAAGATTGGGCTTGGAGAGGTGGAAGGGTAATCATTGTGAAATCTATTGTGGTCTTCATAACAAAGGCCTCCACTCCAGGGAAGAGGACTTGGCCAGAGCACAATTCTGAAACTTTATCCTAGATTCCTCCCCACTGAAGCCCCCTTTTGTCTTCTGATTGTGGGGGAGGAAGGAAAGCGTCCTCAGGTGTCAGGGCTTAAAGTAAATAGATTAGGAGTGCTACAGCCAGGGACGGGAGTAAGGGGACAGGAGGGAAAACTATATCACTGGAGAAATATTTGTGAAAGTCACAACCTCAAGGCACAGGCCCACTTAAAAACTGAGATTTTGTCATAAGATTAAATATCATTTCCCTTCCTTACACCTTACCATCACATTAACAGGGCTCCTGTAGAATAATAGTAGATTATGGCTGAAAGAGTTGCAAAACACAGACTCTGAAAAGAGTACTTAGAGAAATACAAAGTCAAGAGGAGAGAAAAACAATGACAGAAGAGAAATTTGAAGTCTCTGGTATCTATAGCCACAACAAACATCAGATACATCCCAACTCCTAGATTAACATAAGTCCTTCCTGGAACAACTTCAGCTCCTATTAACTGATGTAATATGTCCAGGGTTTTTGTGGGGGAGGGGGAGGGTTACACAGCATGACAAAGAAAGCATCAGAACCATACTCAGATATGACACAGATGTTAGAATTACCAGACAGGAAACTTAAAATAACTATGATTACTATATTATGGGTTTTAATGGCAAAAGTAGACAACATCAATAACAGACAAATAATGTAAGTAGAGAGATGAAAACTCTCAGGATGAATCAAAAGGAATTCTAGAAAAACTAGCAGAAATGAAGAATGGCTTTGATGGACTCATCAGTAGACTCAACACCAGGGGTCCTCAAACAACAGCCCGCGGGCCACATGCAAGTACAAATATTGAATTTGTTCCCGTTTTGTTTTTTTACTTCAAAATAAGATATGTGCAGTGTGCATAGGAATTTGTTCATAGTGTTTTTTTTTTTTTTAAAAACTATAATCCGGCCCTCCAACGGTCTGAGGGTCAGTGAACTGGCCCCCTGTTTAAAAAGTTTGAGGACCCCTGCTCAACACAGTCCAGGAAAGAATCAGTGAGCTTGAATTCAAGGTAATCAAAACTTCAAAAACTGAAACATAAAGAGATAAAAGAGTGAAAACATCCTAGAACACCCAAAAATTGTGGGAAAATATCAAAAGGTATAACATTACACATAATTAGAAAATGCTAGAAGGAGATGAGGGAATGTAGCAGAAGAAATATTTGAAGTAATAATGCCCAATAACAGTGACAAACACTATACTACAGATCCAGGTAGCTCACATAACACAGGAAAAATAAAACCACACTTAGGCATATCATATTTAAACTGCAGAAAACCAAAGACAGCAAATCTTGAAAGAAGTTGGGAGAGAGAGAGAGACCTCAAATATAGTGGGACAAAGATAAAAATTATATCACACTTCTCATCAGAAAGCACACAAGCAGGAAGAGAGTGGAGTGAAATATTTAGAGTTGAAAGGAAAAACCACCAAACTAAAATTCTATATCCAGCAAAATCATGCTTCAAAGTAAAGGAGATAAAAATTTTTCTCAGAAAAACAAAAATTGAGAGAATTCATTACCTGCAAATCTTTCCTGGAAGAAATGTTCTTTAGCAGAAGGAAAATTATAATAGGTCAAAAAATTCAGATCTACATAAAGGAATAAATGAAGGTAAAATAAAATCTTTTTTAGTTTTCTTATTCTTAACTTACCTAAAACATAACTTTAAATCAGTAATAGTAGCAATATATTGAGAGATTATAACATACAGGTAAGTGGAATAAATGTCAGCCATGTCACTTGGGACAGGAGGTAGAAATTGGGAATACTCAAGTGTAACCATAGTCCACATGAAGCATATAGTATTATTTGAAGGTAAACTTAGATTAGGTTAGGTTATATTGTAAGTTCAAGGGCAACCACTAAATTTTTTAAAAGAAGTTTAATACCAAGAGTTATATAAAATGGAGTAATATAAATTCTCAAAATAAGACAAGGCAGAGAAGAGGGGGGAAGAAAGAAGTAAAACAACTAGAGAATAGTTATAACCATGATAGATATTAATCCAGCTATATCAGTAAGTGCTTTAATATGAATGACATATGTACCAATTAAAAGACAGTGACTATCAGAGTAGATTAAGAAAAATTAAGATTCAACTATATGTTGTCTACCAGAAGCCCACTTTAAATATAAAGACTCAGATAGGTTAAAAATTAAGTGATAGAGAAAGGTCTATTATGCCAACACTAATCAAAAGAAAGCTGAAGTAGCTATATTTCAGATATGGCTGACTTCAAAACAAAGAAAATTATCAGGAATAAAGAAGGGCTAAAGGAATCCATTCTCTAAGAAGACAACAATCCTAAACATGTATGCACCTAATAACAGATCATTAAAATACATGAGGCAAGCATTGACAGAACTAAAAGGAGAAATAGACAAACCCACAATTCTAGTTGGATATAGAATATTTAGTCAGAGGTAAGGAACAACATAATAATACTCTGGGCAGAGTCATATTCCAACTTTTATAAAGATAGCTCTTCGAGAAGTCTAGAAGTTAAGATGGAGAGACAAGATATTGGAGATAGGGAGATCTCCTTCACCCAGGGAACTGATGTAAGTCTGTTAGCAAGAGGCTTTGAATAGGATAGTGGCACAAGGAGAAAAAAGGGGATTAAGATCACCATTTACAAAGAAATGTGTTTTAGGAATGTTTCCTTTGATGCTGGGGGGAAAAAAGGTTCTGTGACCAAATAACTTTGAAAACAATGCATGTAGTATTCCTATGTTGAATTACATTAGCATATCAAAGGCTCTAAAAAGTTCCTCTGTAAAAGAAATCTACTTAAGTCTGTCCAGCCCAGCATTTCTTAAATTTATTTGATCTTAGATTCTGTATACTTTTCGGTGACTCCTATTAACATCCCAAAGAACCAGTGTACTTTAGAACACACACTGAAAATACTATCCAAAAAAAGAAGGAAATAGAATCAACAAGATTTGAGGTTTATTGAATAAACAAATGAAAGGGGGTGATAGTGGCTTAGAAATTTCCCACATGGATAAGTAGAAAGAGGATGATGCTGTTAATCATAACAGGAAACAAGTAGAACAATTTGGAGGAAAAGATGCAGCTGTTGTATATATACCAGTTGAAATATTGCCATTAATATATATTTGTAAATCTTTAGAAGGCAGATGGAAATTCGGATTTGGAGTTTGGAAGAGAGG
This sequence comes from Myotis daubentonii, assembly GCF_963259705.1. NCBI lineage: Eukaryota > Metazoa > Chordata > Mammalia > Chiroptera > Vespertilionidae > Myotis > Myotis daubentonii. The sequence goes on along the minus strand of NC_081861.1, from coordinate 125,478,337 downwards.
TGAGGTATTGATGTGAACTGGGGATTGGTCAGCGTAAAGATAGCAAGCCAAACCATGGAGGTGGGATTAATTGCCCAAGAAGAGTTTATTTGAATGTTATAAAATCAGAAGTGCCAGAGACAGAATCTTGAGCAATGTCAAATTTATAAGGTAGGCACATATAAAAGAGTCAGTAAGACACACACTAGAAAGCCAAGTTGAGAGGTAAGAGGAGAAAAGAAAGTCATGTCATGGAATTCATGGGAGAGGAGGAGGTTTAGTCACACCACACACATTGAGCACTTTTGTCAGGCACATAGTAGATGGTACAGCAGTGAAGAAACCATACCCCAGGCCTAATGAAGCCCCCTGGATTCCCATGAAAATCTCAACATGCTTAACCATCATATATCTTTAAATTTTATTTTTGTTGAGAGTATTACAGATGTCCTCCATTTTCCCCCTTTGCCCCTCCACCCAGCTCCCATTCCCACCCCAAGTACTACTTTGACCCCACACTTTTTAGTTAACTACTAAGAGTTTAAGAAAATGAGGAGTGAAAAGTAGCCATTGGATTTACCTGTTTGGAAATCATTGTTGAGCTTTGGTTGATGCTGGGATAGAGTCTAGACTGGAGTGGTTTGAGAAGTGAGTGGGAGGTGAGGAAATGAAGTTAGTAAGCATGAATTGCTAAAGTATAGTTGGAGACAACAAATGTAAATTGCTCCTTGAAGAAGGGGAGGTGGGAGATGTGGCCGAACTTGGAAGGGAAGTGGAGTTAGTGAGGCCTTCTTTTTAATGTGGGAGAGATATGAGCATATTTCAAAGCTCATGGGAAGGAACTAGTAGAAAAAGAGGACTTAGGAGAAGAGGGGATAAACAATACTAGAAAGAAGGAAAGGAAAGCCAGAGCCCAATGGAAGGAATTGGTCTCACATGATGGCTTGGGGTTTTCTCTTCAAAATAGTAAACAAGGTTGAAAGTAAACCTTTGTCAAGTGCTAAATAAAGTGAGCGTTTGTCTAATATCTATGGGCTTGGAGGGTAATCGACAAGGGAATGAAAAGAGACTAGGTAGTAAATCTGAAGCAATCTCTTTTGCAGAGTATGAAAGCAAAGAGACTATCTCTCCTTTGTCTCAACATGGGCAAAAGTAGAGAAGAAATGGAAGTGGAAGTGAAAGATAAGTTGAGAGAGTTCACATTGGCTATATTTACATTTCAGAAGAAGAATGTGAATTACAGAGAAGGGGTTAACTCCATGCGATTTCTGACATTTGAATGGCTCATCAGACAAGACTCAAATGACCTAGAATAGTTCAGATAGAGGTTGGGATGGCGTGACCTCCAGGGGTGACACAACTCCTTGTGAGTCTTAATTATTTTAAAGTAAACGTTAAAAAGAAAACATTTTTAAACTCAAAGAGATCCTTCCTAGGATGAGGAGCAGCTGTTCTCCATCATCATCTAAGAAGTAAACAGGCTCCATCACTCACTCGGACGGGAGCCACTGGTAGAACTACAGCAGAGGGGAGACAGGTTTGGATTTGTGTTTTAGAAAAATCTGGTGGCAGCTTGGAGGATTGACTAAACGAAGAAAACAAAAGATGTGTTAGGAAACTGTTTCTGTCATCCAGCTAGATTATAAGGGCTAGAACCAAATCAGGAGCAATGAAAATGGAGCATAAGAGGATGGATTTAAGAGATGTTGGAGGTAAAAATCAACAGGATTGGACGAATGATTTATGGATTGTCAGCTGTGGCTGTGTATTTAGGCCCCTGGAAAGCTTTAAAATACAGATGCCCTCACCCTCACCCAGAGATTTTTTTAAGTATATTTTTATTGATTTTAGAGAAGGAGACAGAGATAGAGACATCAATGATGAGAGAGAATCATTGATTCATGTCCCACACTGGGGATGGAGCCCACAGCTGAGCATGTGCCCTGACCATGACCTCATGGTTCATAAGCCAATGCTCAACCATTGAACCACGGAGACTGGGCTCACTACAAGATTTTGATTTAGAGGTGTGAAGTTGAGGCCAGGCATCTGAGTTTGTAGAAGTCCCCACATGGTTCAGATGGGCAGGGTTCAGAGCAGCTGGCTCAAGCTGAGGAAACAGGAAGTGCAGGGTAAAGCTCACAGGTTTCCAATCCCAATCCATCATGCCTGAACCAGCAGAAGATGAGGAGGAGGCAGCAAAGAGACAGTATGGCTAAATTGGGGAGGTAGCCCTTCCTTTTCCACTTGTTTTATGTTGAATGAAATTGTAAAACATTGAGTTACAGCCTAGTTATCTTCCCATGGATCATCTAAACAAATATATTTTTAAAATGAAAATGAACAGTTCAATTGATCTATCTTATATAATAAAAGGCTAATATGCAAATTGTCCATTCCACCAGGGATTGGGGCCAGCCAGCCAACAGCCAGTGGACCCTCTTCCGGCTGTGCACAAATTCGTGCACCGGGACTCTAGTCTAAACATAACCTCATCTTATTCAAACAACAACAACTTTCTATTAACCCCCAATTTTGAAGTATTTATACAAACAAAGAAATCCTTAGCAGGCTGGGCTGACTGGTTTGAGAATAAGGTGACATTCTGTGGTTTTGCTGCTGTCAGCCTCTCAGCACATTCTAGAAAGCCCCTTCAAACCTGTCTCCTAAGACCACCCAGATACCAGTCCCACCTTCCTGCGGGCAAGTCTTTCATTTGGGGTTGGCTGGGTTTTGCTCCTGGGAGGCTGTTGTTTGGAATCCATCCAGGTGTTCCAGTAGGTGTGGAGTGTGGCTGCCCATGCCTCCGCTCTCCTGAGTCAGCAGGGCTGCAGGCAGGGGAGCCTCCCAGCCATGAGTCACTGCTAATAAACCCCCAGGTTCCATGAAAGGTGTTCCAGGACCATGCATCATGCCCTCGGGAGTCTTGAGTAGGAACGGCTAACATCTCTTACAGGTGACCTGCCAAAGCCACCAGTCTCTGCCCCATAAAAACAATCTGAACTTTCCACACTGAGAGTTGCTTGCTACCTGTTGGAATCTCTCTCTCTAAAGTGTGCAGAGCACCGTGAAAATGTTTCAGTTTCAAAAGGGTCTGCTCTTTAGCATTTCAATCATCCCCTTTAAGAACATTTTTACCCCTTTTTCACTTAAAAAAAAAGTTACAAAGCCTGCTAGTATACATTCTAATAATGTATAAGTACATGGTAACATCATAAGCACATTGCATAGTTTAACCATTACTTAAACAGCTAATGTGAGATAGAAAGCATTAAGATAGCATTTACAGGGATACTTCTGTGTTCCAGGTTCTTTCTCCTGCCTATGCTATTTACAAGGTAATGAGTTAACTCCTATGCTCATCCATTTCTTAAATGAGCCAAAACTTAGTTTGAGATATGTAGGCTGGTTTTTATATATACATATTTTTAAATATTTCTTTATTGATTTCAGAGAGGTAGGGGGAGGGAGAGAGAGAAACATCAATGATGAGAGAGAATCATCAATCGGCTGCCTCCTGCACGCCCCCTACTGGGGATCGAGACCGCAACCCCAGCATGTGCCCTGTCCAGGAATCAAATCTGGGACCCTTCAGTCTGCAGGCCGACGCTCTGTCCACTGAGCCAAACTGGCTAGGGCAAGGCTGGTTTATGTTGATTTAGATAAAGCTACTTCACCTTGGAAAAGGAGACAGGAAATGACAGACTGAGAATTTAAAAAGCTCTTTATTGCTCATTTCAATGTCCTATACTTTTTAGAACTGTATATATTAACATCTGCCTGCGTCTTCCCTCGAGACTGGGCTGGAGAAGCATCGTCCTGCTGGGGGGTGTTGTGTTTAAATCACCACAGCATCTTTCCTTTGAGACATAAAAGTAACCATCTTACCCCACATGTTCTGGTTCCTCTTGTTTGCTTTTTTTTTTTTGCTGCTTTTCCCCCTGAGTCTTTGAGAACTAGCTAGTACTTTCTGATGATCACTTCTCAATGTTTAACTAGGCTTCAGGGCATGCAGGTGGAAACTGTCTAATGCTTGCTGGTGAAGCCAAGGCGGTTAGACAAGAGCATGTTATTTTGTCCGGAATGGTTCTGTCTTGAGTATTGTGTGTCTGCACTGTGCTGGGAGTGGAGATAGAACAAAGAATAAGTCTAACTCTAGGTGGTTTGGCTCAGTGGATAGAGCGTAGGCGTGCGGACTGAAGGGTCCCAGATTCGATTCCGATCAAGGGCACATGCCCAGGTTGCAGGCTTGATCCCCAGTAGGGGGCATGCAGGAAGCAGCCGGTCAATGATTCTCTCTCATCACTGATGTGTCTCTCTCTTTCCATTTCCCTTCCTTGCTGAAGTCAATAAAAATATATTTTAAAAAAGAAGAAGACTCAAAGATCTAAAAGAATATGTTCTACTAGAGGCCTAGTGGACGAAATTCATGCACTCGGGGGGGGGGGTCCCCTCAACCCGGCCTGCGCCCTCTTGCAGTCCGTGAGCCCTCACTCCTTACTGCCTGCCTGCTCACTGCTCCTTACTGCTGGGCTTGCTGCTCCTTAGCACTGCCATGACGGTGGGAGAGGCTCCTGCCACTGCCCCTGCACTCACCAGCCATGAGCCCAGCTTCTGGCTGAGCAGCGCTCCCCCTGTGGGAGCACACTGACCACCAGGGGACAGCTACTGTGTTGAGCGTCTGCCCCCTGGCCGTCAGTGCACATCATAGCGACCGGTCTTTCCGCTGTTTGGTCAATTTGCATATTAGGGTTTTATTATATAGGATAATATGGCAGGTGATGAGACAGATGTGTTCACACACAGGGGTCCAGAGAGGACCTCATCTGAATTTCTGGGTCAGGCTTCCTGGAGGAGGTGATGCCAGAACTGAGCCCATCACCCCTAGCAAGTCCAAACTCCTCAAAGGGAGGACTGGGGATTGCAATTTCGCTTCCCTCTGCAGCCCTTCCTGAAGCAACTGCAGTTTCTTATTACTGTTCATCTGCAGCAGCTTCTCCCCCCAGAAAAAGAACAGGGCGCTAAAAAGTGCCCTGCAGCCCTAGCCTGTTTGGCTCAGTGGATAGAGCGTTGGCCTGTGAACCAATGGGCCCTAGGTTCAACTCCGGTCAAGGGCATGTACCTTGGTTGCAGGCTCCTCCCTGGCCCAGGCCCTGGTCAGGACTCTTACAGGAGGCAACCAGTATATGTGTTTCTCTCACATTGATATTTCTCTCTGTCTTTCCCTCTCTCTTTCACTGTCCCTAAAAATCAATGGAAAAATATCCTCAGGTGAGGATTAAAAAATGAATAAATAAATAAAAAGTGCCCTGCAGATCCTTCCTGCCTCACAGCAAATAAGTCACTGTGGAATAACATGTTCTCACCTCCCACAAAAAGACAAATGCTGCTTCTCGCAAAGAATAGAACCCTCACATCATGAGACGGGCATTGTGCTCTTTGACAAGAACACCACTAGAGAGCCAGGAGGAAAATGGGATGTCTGGGCATTAGGTTAAAACCTGCCTGTGCCTTGTGAATGGAAACCCATGGTCAAAGGTGCCAGCCACACTTTCCTGACTAAAATCGGAACAGATTCCACCATTTACTAAGAACCTCCATTGTGCTCCTCTGCCAGGCACTGTATCTGCACTGTTTCAGAAATCAGAAACACTCCTACACAGCATTGCCATTTGATGGTAAGGAAACTGAGGCTCACGAAGGGTGATTTTCTCAAGGTTATCAGGCGGTCACTGACTTAGTTGGATATGAACACAGGTCTGCATGTGCCTAATGTCAAGTTCATCGTAGCAAGACAGGCTGCTTCTGTAGCTCTTCTTTCTTGCCGTCTTTACAGCCAGTCTCATTTGTCTTGAATTTAGATATTCTCCTACAGATTAATAAAGAAAAGGCAAATCAACCCAATACCGAAAGGGGCAACAGGTTTGAACAGGTACTTTGGAGAAGAAGGTAGCCACATGGTTATTGAGCCCAAGCAAAGGTGCTGAACTTCGGGCATCATGGAAACACACATGAAAATGAATGAGTTACCAGTACACACCCACCAGAATGATGAAAAAATTAAACAGATCCTTACAGGGCCAGTGTTGCTGAGGATATGGGGCAGCTGGAACTGTTGTACATTGCTGATAGGGATGGAAAATGGTACAATCACTTTGGAAAGTGAAACTAAATGTATGCCTCTTCTCTAGTCCCAAAATTCCACCCCTGAGTCTATATACCCAGCGGAATTCTCAGCCTGGTGCCTACAGATGCCTGAAAGCTGATTGGACACATCTCTTCCTAATGCATATCCCCCTGGTAGTTTGAAATTGGCCACGGTAGTTTGAAATTCTGTATACAAGTGCTTACAAATCAAAGCTATTTTTGCTAGAGGACATATTGTTAAACATTTACCAACACATCACTGCATATACCTGAGAGAAATGACTGTATACATCCACCAAAGGATTTGTACAAAGAACGCCCATAGCAGTTTTAGGTATAAAAACCCTAAACTGGAAACAATGTAAAAGGGCCACCAACAGGAGAATTAAAAAAAAAAATTATGACATTGCCATGCAAAAATAAATTAAAATAACAAACTACTCATAAACACAACACAGATGAATCTCACAGGCCCTGTGTTGAGTCAAAGGAGGCAGACACCTGAGAGGAAAGTTTAAGAATAAGCTAAGCTAATCAATGTTGATAGAAGTCAATAAGTTTCCTTCAGGGGCTGTGGGGGTTATCGACTGGATCTTGATCTGAGCCATGTTTATATGTGTGTGTACATATAAAATTCATTGAGCTGTGCACTTAAGGTTGGTGCACTTTACTGTATATGCGTTGCACCTCAATAATGAAGAGCATACACACATCCTATTCAGCGGCCCTGTTAATAAGGTAGAAGAGTGAGACTATCATCCCAGCAGTGCAGCGCACCTAGCAGTGGTTAGTAACAGCAAGAAGAAAGGTAGCCTGAATCTTGGCAGACAAAGCAGCTCAGTTTTACTGGCAGCAGAGCTGATGCATGAAGAATGTGCCTCCACCAGCACATATCCCCAGGCACATCACTGCCTGGGAAGGAATCCAGTGAACACATCAGCTGTCTCTCCCACACACCTACCGCCATAACAGCAGAAATCCAGAAATGTAAAGATAGGGGCTCTCATCCAATTTGGGCAATATTCTAGCATTTGCTGTCAACAGACAACACTGAAGTCTGAGGCCTGACCTGCTGAGATGTTCCAGAAGGACGCAAAGAGCCTCTGAGTGATTTTTCCAATAAAGCGAAAGCCAAAGAAATGCCTGCTCCCTTTATCATCAGCAAAAGAAAGACGAGAGATCATCTCATCTCCCAGTCCTCTACACCTGGCAGGATGCAGGCTTAAGCCCTTGAGGAGTTACAGTGCGCTCTTGTCATCAATACATGCTGGACCCAACATGTGATTAGCTTTAAACATTAATGAGAAGACTGGACTATGTCCCCAAATGAGGGAGGTGATAGCATCTGGCCATTTCCATTCATGAACTCAGCAGAACCGCTTGAGAAATATTTGTTGTATACCTACTGTAAACAAGTTGGCCTCATCAAAAAAAAAAAAAGTATCCACCATCAAAACACTGAGGATGAAGAGAAGCTCAGAAGGTCCTAACACCCTAAGGCAGCAGTTCTCAACCTGTGGGTCTCAACCCCTTTGGCGGTCGAACTACCCTTTCACAGGGGTCACCTAAGACCATCCTGCATATCAGATATTTACATTACGATTCATAACAGTAGCAACATTACAGTGATGAAGTAGCAACAAAAATAATTTTATGGTTGGGTCACAACATGAGGAACTGTATTTAAAGGGCCAGAAGGTTGAGAACCACTGCCCTAAGGGTTCAGTTTTGTTTTATTTCTAAACACCATAGTTGAATAGACAAGAAATAGGGGGGTTGGTTTTCAAGTGGTGTAGTGTTCTGAGGACACTAAGAAACTCAAATTTCAGAGGCTTTGAGGATTAGGCATCTTATTTGGGTTTCCCCAGAAGCAGACCTTGAAACAAGAAACCAAGGACAGGCAGCTTATTTGGAAGTGACTGGCAACCAGAAGAGGCACAGGGCAGAGAGTCGGAGAGTGGAAGGAGCCTAAAAGGGTGTGTGATCAGGGAAGCCACTGCTGTGGGTAACTGGAGCGCAACACACCTCGGAAGGCACCGCAGAAGCTCGGGGAACCAGCTGAAAACACACCCATGAGTAATCCCACCCATGGAGAGGGAGCTGGGTATTTATATGCTGACTCCCATCTGTCATTGGTTGAGGTCTGGGGATGTTAATTCCCCAGAACGTCTAGCTGCCAAGCAGATGGCAAAGTGGGCTTTCTGACAAAGAGGCGTGGGTGCTGGCATCCGAAGTCAGGCAGGTGTGCTCTCAAGAGGTAAGGGCTAGAGGATATGAACACTGTGCCAGCTGCATCTGCTACAGAGGAGCTGGAGGCAAGTGGCCAAGAGCGACTGTACTTGTATGTTCCATGTCTGCACTTTAGAAACATACATACAGAGAAGGGAAAGGCCAGACATCGGCTAGATCTGCACATCCATAAATCTACAACCGACAGACGACACGTGGAGCTCCAAACCTGGGAAATGCAGGGGTTTTTTTAGAGAGGAAGGGAGAGAGATAGAGAGTCAGAAACATCGATGAGAGAGAAACATTGATCAGCTGCCTCCTGCACACCTCCTACTGGGGATGTGCCCGCAACCATGGTACACGCCCTTGACCAGAATTGAACCGGGGACCCTTCAGTCCGCAGGCCGACACTCTATCCACTGAGCCAAACCTGTTTCGGCGGAAATGCAGTTCTAATGTTTAATTGGCACTATGGGTCTAAAAGTTTTTATCAACTTAAGATTGGTGCGCTTTACTGTATATACGTTACACCTGAATAATGAAGAGTGTACACAGATACATTCTATTCAGCAGCCCTGTTAATAAGGTGGAAGAGTGAGCCTACTATCCCGGCAGTGCAGCGCACCCAGCCTGGCTTACTCTCTGGTCTGGCTTACTTCTGGTCTACACTCTCCAGAGCTGTAAAAAATAGAGATGAAAATTGCCTCCTTCATACCAGTTGATCAGTGTAGTTCAGATCTTCATTTAACCAACAAACTAGTTATTGCATTAATGTTTTAATCCCTTTCCCTGTCTCTGATCTCCACCCGTCCTAATCCAGCTACCACAGAGTGACCTTTCCCAAACACACTTCTAATCGTCTCATCCCCTGTTTGAAACTCTTCATTGGCTCCCAATTGCCCACCAGGACAAAGCCTATCTTCTAAGTTCAGCAGACAAGGCCTTGTATGATTTGGACCTTGCTTGCCTCTCATTTTTCCACCAGCCTGAATCACTTCCATTTCCCTTGACATCAGTTTTGTGTCTCTGGGACTTTCCTAAGCTGTAATGTCTGCCTGCTATAACTCTCTCCACCAGTCCCATAACCCCTATGCTAAGCCTCTGCCTGTGCTTAATTTCTCCTCATTCTTCAGGTGCTAATTTAGAAGTCACTTCCCCCAAACCTCACTGGTGTGGCTCAGTGGTTGAGCATCAGCCTATGAACCATGAGGTCACTTATTGGATTCCCGGTGCCTGGATTGTGGGCTCCGTCCTCAGTGGGGTGGGGTGGGGCAGCATGCAAGAGGCAGCCAATCGATGTTTACCTCTCATCAATGTTTCTCCCTTCCCCTCTCTCTAAAATCAATCAAAATATATTTTTAATTCACTTCCTCTGAGAAGTCTTCCCTTGTGCCTGCAAGGCTGGCATAGGTGCCCTTCCCTTAATATCCAGTACATCTCCCATCTAGAACTCCACAGAGATTTTGTAATTGCCTCATTGCTCATCTGTATCTCCCAAAATTTGAATGTGCTGTGAGGGCAGAGCCATCTGTCTTGTTCACAGGGCTTGACATAAGATTTACTAATAGTTACTAATAAATACAGGGGTGGGCAAAAGTCGGTTTACAGTTGTTCATATGGAAAATACAATAATGAATGAATGGCAACACAAAAATAAACTGTTTTGCATACTCACAGCTGTGAACCTACTTTTGCTCCACCCTGTATTCATTGATTGGGAAGGTCCTCATTTGGTCCCTGTCTCCTCTCCAACTTTGTATTTCTTTTTTTTTTCTTTTTTTGTTAATCCTCACCTGCGGATATATTTCCATTTATTTTCTTAGAGAGAGTGAAAGGGAGGGAGAGAGACAGAGAGACACATAGATTGGTTGCCTCCCACACATGCTCCAACCAGGGCCAGCCTGCAACTGAGGTATGAGGTACATGTACTTGACCAGACTCAAACCCAGGACCCTTCAGTCCGCAGGCACATCCACTGAGCCAAACCGGCTATGGTCAACTTTGTATTTCTTTGCACCCCTCACTGCTACACAAACATGCATGTGCACGTGTGCACATACACACACACACACGACAGACTAAATTCCCTGTATCCCCATTATACCCTTCAGGTCAAGCATGTCAAATGCGAGTTTGGCATGCTTGCTAGGTATTCCTGTCATGGAACTGTGACCCTTCACTTCGTGTTTCATATGTGTGAACCAATTCTGAGGATCTGCCTAACATCCACTAGACTCTAGGTCTCTTGAAGGTAAAACTGTGTCATAGTGTTTTTTAACCTCCCCAGGGTTTATATTAATGTCCAACATATGTAGACACAATATATGTGGAGTAAATAGCTCATTGTTATAACTGGTGATGAAATGCAGAAGGCTTTCTTTGCACGTCCTCTAGCTCCCAAAACAAAGCAAAAATGCTCTGGCCTCCCACCTGTCGGAGACTCATCACAGATTTCACATCTGCCAAGTCTGCGAGGCACTGTCAGCATTAAAGCAAGATGGAATCACCCAGAGTGACATCTTTGGACATGACAGCAATCTTTGCTCCTGGTGGGCGAAGCCACATGTCAATGAGACAACCAAGTAAAAGCCATCTGTCAATTCCAGCAGGGCCACTGTGCTCAGGGCAGGTAGATGGAATGTTCTAAGGATGCCAGGGATTACCCCTCTCCTGCAGTAGTGAACAGACCTGGGCTACAGAAGAGCTGAATCCTGCATCAGAGCCTTGACAAGGGAGGAAGTTGCAATGGAAGGAGGTTAGATGTCGTTGGAAATAGAGATGAAAGTTTGTCCCGATTCCTTTCCGGGAGGCCCATCTGATGATAGCATAGCATCTTGTGCAATAGTCAAGGTTCCATCAGCAGTGATGGGTCTGGAAACCAAAAGATTGCCATCTCCTGCCTGCTGTCAGGTATAAATGGATAAAGTCACATCAGTGTTCCAAGCCTCTGGGACACCCATAAACAGGGACAGCATCCTGTTTTGCTGTTGATGGTCCCACTTCATGCCAGGTGTTCCTGTGAAAGTAATAGTGCCCTCTTGCACTCTTGGAAGTTCTCCAGTCTGGTTGATAAATTATACAGTCACCCTACCACCAATAGCATTAACAGCAGGCAAAACCTTCAAATACGCATGACATTAGATATAGGTACATGGGCACTCTTATATTAATACTACTGACCCATCATGCGAAATCGTGCAAGATCTGGGACCTCCACCCCACACCATGGGACCACCCCAAGTCCCAGAGTCCCGCCCTGCATGGCCGGTGCACCACGGGACAGCCCCGAGTCCTGGGCCACGCGGAGCAGGCGCCAGGACCCCCACGGGGCCACAAGAACCCTGGCGGAAGCCACATGGAGCAGCCGCTGGCCCCTTCCCCGCTGCCCCGCCCCCGTTTTGCGTGCTATCTTCTTGTGACAGCATTTCGGCGTGAGGGTCAGTTTGCATATTACCTTTTTATTATATAGGATGTTTCTAAACTTTTCTGTATTTTTAAAAAACTTTTCTCCTCCAACAAAAGAGATCCAACAAACAAATACACATGAAAAACCCAACTACTCCATAAACAAACGTAACACCTAATTATTTCAGTCCCAATCTCCTACGTAAATTGTTTTCCTGCTCTTATATTTTTTAGATTGTAGTCTAACCATATCCATTTGTCTAATGAGATCAGCCATTTGTCTGCAGTGTGTAAACTACAGGACTAAATTCAATGTCATCTATTTAAGATGGAAATGATATGCATGTAGCACAGTAGCCTTTGGGTACAAATGAAACATCATCCAATGTCACCAGAGAAAACATAAATCAGCAAGAAGGAATAAACATTGAAGGCTCTCAGCACACCGTTGTTGGGTTTCCTCTACATGCCAGGGATACAGGATGGAGTGGAACAGAATCCCTGCCTTCATGGAGCCAGTATATTATAGTGTCAAACTCCCTGTGGGGAGGGGCGATACTCAAATCCTATACACCCCCAACTTCAATTTGATATTTTACAATAAGCCCCCAAGTTGACAGTCCTTTTCACTAATATAAAGTATTTTTTTTCTTTTCCCTTCTGTGTGTGTGTGAGAGAGAGAGAGAGAGAGAGAGAGAGAGAGAGAGAGAGAGAGAAGGGAGGCAGGGCAAGGGAGTCACACAGGAAGCATACAAGATGCAAAGGATGCTATCTGGACAGATGAAAGTCTTATCTCTTCGCACATCTGTTTCCCTCATCCCCAGCTGATTGCACGTGCTTGTCATTGGTAATGGGGTCGTGGCTTCTCCCTGAGGTCCCTGTCCTGGATATCTGGCATTAGCCGGGCCTCACCATTCAGTATAGGTCAGATTCTTGCTGCTTCCGCTAGGCTGCTTTATGTTCGACCCCTTGACTTTGCTGTGTCCTCGCCACTTTGAATTCAGAACTGCTGCTAACATCTCATGCTATGGCTTAACCGTGCTTAAGCCTAATACCCCAAAACAAGTTGATCAATATCCAGATGGTCAAATCAGCAAAATGAGGGGGTAAAGTCTTTACTTTGTCAAAGGAACTCCCATTAGGGAACAATCCTCTGAGCCCAGGATTTAAATCTGGGCTGATCCACTTATGAAATCGGTGACTATGGGCAAGTTATTTAAGCTCCTTGCAGCTCAGCTTCCTCACCTGTAAATGCAATAGAACATCCACCTCCCGGAGTGGCTGTTAGGATTCAATGAGCTGATAGACCCAGCGTTCTTTGCACAGAGCCCCAACACTTTGTAGGTACTTAATACTTTTTTGTTTCCTTTTTCCTCCCCCTCCATTGTCCCCTACCTAGTCTGGTGTGCATGGTCATCTAACTTGGCAGCTAACTTGAAAAAGGTGGGATGGTATCAGGCTGGGAGCTTACCGTAGAATTAGAGAGTGCCGGTTTTTAAACACATACTAGCCAAATTATTTGTGTTGATGCACACTATTTTTTTAAATATATTTTATTGTTTTTTTACAGAGAGAAAGGGAGAGGGATAGAGAGTTAGAAACATCAATGAGAGAAAAACATCGATCAGCTGCCTCCTGCACACCTCCTACTGGGGATGTGCCCACAACCAAGGTACATGCCCTTGACCGGAATCGAACCTGGGACCTTTTGGTCTGCAAGCCGACGCTCTATCCACTGAGCCAAACCAGTTAGGGCTTGATGCACACTATTAACCCCATTTATTTTTAGTCTCTCAGTAAACACGTGAACAAAACTCTGTCACCTACACGTTTCATTGAATATATTTTTCAAGAACAACTGAGGAAGTTCTATCAGAGAAAAAAGGGATTGTTTTGTTCACTTTGTTTTTGCTCACCATCCTTTACTGCAGCGGTTCTCAACCTGTGGGTCATGACCCCTTTGGCGGTCAAACGACCCTTTTACAGGGGTTGCCTAAGGCCATCCTGCATATCAGATATTTACATTATGATTCATAACAGTAGCAACATTACAGTTATGAAGTAGCAGTGAAAATAATTTTATGGTTGGATCACAACATGAGGAACTGTATTTAAAGGGCCAGAAGGTTGAAAACCACTGCTTTACTGGGTCCCACTTGTGTGTCAGAGACTATATTGATTAGTTTACATTCAATTTCTCACTTATCCTCCAACAATCCTAATTAGATAGGTGCCATTATTTTCCCCATTTTACACATGAGGAAACTGAGGCACATAGAGAACTGTTAAGTAGCAGCACAGTGTCCAGGGTCAAACATCTACTACCTACCAAAGCTGGCAGGTGAGCCCCCGCGGTCTGTCTGCTCCATGCCACACTATACATCATTAGCACCTTCCAGTACGTTCAAGGCCCCAGCAAGCTGCATTTGCTCTTTAAGACTTCTTTTCAGATCTGGAAGAGGGCAGCCGCTAAGAGCCGCCTGTGACTTTTAAAGTCAGTAGTTTTATATGACAACAGAAAAAAATATTTCCAGGGGAAAAAATGTACTAACAGGTAATGCACTCTTCTAGGAATTACATCAAGTACTCGTTCCTGTGAAGCTGGTGGTCCATCATTCACGAGTGCCATTACCAGGTCACTGGGTGGAACTCTTTTATTTCTTCTTTCATCAGCCTTCATGTTCATTGTCCGCAAGCTCAGTGCCCGTTAGAAACGTATGCCCTGACCGGTTTGGCTCGGTGGATAGAGCGTCGGCCTGCGGACTGAGGGGTCCCGGGTTCGATTCCAGTTAAGGGCATGTACCTTGGTTGAGGGCACATCCCCAGTGGGAGGTGTGCAGGAGGCAGCTGATCGATGTTTCTCTCTCATCGATGTTTCTAGCTCTCTATCCCTCTCCCTTCCTCTCTGTAAAAAATCAATAACATACTTTTTTAAAAAAAGAAAAGAAAAGAAACTTAGTAAATCCATCGAGGGAATATAACCGCCAAGAAGCTCTTCTGATGGAGACACTTGTTCATTGCTTTGTAGAATTAACATCGTTATTATTTGCAGTTTCGAACATTTCAGGGCTATTTGGCATTTCTCTTTTTTTCTTAAGCTGAAGCTATTATTGGTGTGCATTTGAGTTGCACTCAGGGGTTCATACCCACGCTATCTACATTCTTATTTTTGCTTGTGGAAAAGGGAATGGGTGGCTATGTGATATCTTTCCTAGCTCAAAACTGTTGTCCTTTTCCTAAAAGCCTGTCTGGTACCTCCAGACCATCCCTTGAAAACCTAATAAAATGGTCTGATACCTCCCTATGAAAGCTCTCAGATATAATCCTGGAATTATATCTGACAGGACTCTTAGAAAGGAGGAGGGGCTAGAAGGGGAAAAGAACAGACCCTTACTGAAGGGTGAACCACATAAAACTGCCAATATGGAACCCCTTTTGTACCTATCCAAATGGCAATTTATATGGTTCAACCCAATACTAAATGCCAGGCCAGACACCTATTATATGCTATCACAGTTTTTCCTCATAATGATTCTATGAGATCAGGTTTATCCCCATTTTAAAGGCAACGAAACTTAGTTAAATGCCTAAAGTCATTATCTTCGTTTTGATTTCCCACAAAGTTGACCCAGAATCCAGGACTCCATGTGAGTAGTATATTTGGAAGACAACCCCAGAAAACACTGGGAAGAGAATGGCAGCCTGAGATGGGGAAGGGAAGTAGTCAGTTATGGGGATGTTGTCAAGCCAGTTACTCTGGAGCCTAAACCTTCTGGGGAACTCTGGGAAACAGGGAGGAACACATGCCACAGGGTCATCCCACCTTGGGCACAAGGAAGCTTGGGCTATTTATACATGAACTATTTTTAGTCATTGGTCCAGAACTAGCAGAGGCAGGGTTTGAACTTGTGACATTCTGACCTCATAACCCATGTCGTTCCCACTGAAGCACAAAATGTTGTCAAAGCGTGGGAAAGGTCAGGGGCTCCCGGAGAATTGGGAATCAATTCCAGGATTATATATGGGCCCCTGTAAGACACCAGAGGAGAGACCTTGCCATGCCTCCCTGCTCTATAACCATAGTTGTGTAGCTCTAGCCTACAAAATGCATGCACAGCCATAACATCATTTGGCTCTCATCATGCCCCTGAGACAGACTAAAATCCATTCGCTTACAAGATTATTATGTGCATGTATTTACTCCCTAACTATTGAGTATGTGTGCCAGGAAGTGTTCTAGCTAATGGAGATGTAGTAGACCAGACGCACACTCATGGTAAAACTCATATTCTAGTCGGGGAAGCAGAATAAAGAAGCAAGGAGATATATAATGTCATGTCATCATTGGTGCCATGGGCAGTTTAAAACAAGCAAAGATGATGGTGATGGCAAGAGATGCTATTTTTTTTTCCGTTGGTGTTGGGGTCAGGGAAGATGATTCCATTTGATGAGAGTAGTGAAGGAAGTGAGGCTAGCTGGGGAAAGGATGAAAAGAAAGACGGGCAGTGAAATTAGGGTGTGGTGAGGCATGAGTCTGGAGAGACCAGGAAGGGCAATGTACCATCTTATTGTTAGGACTTAGGTTTTTGCTCTCAGCCCAGTGAGGAAGCATTGGAGGATTTGGAACATGGAAGTGGCTGGGTATATGATTTCAGAGGTTCATTGGTTATGTAGCTCTAACTCACATGGTCAGCAAGACCCAGAACCAGGTCTCAAATTGAAGTTTTCTGACTCCTGACCCAGTGCTCTTCCCACTTGGGTCCACAGTTGTTCTCCAGACCTGGGTATGCTTGCTCTCCTGTTTCTTTGGTTGTTTTGTTATTTTAATTGAATGTATTGGGGTGACACTGGTTAATGAAGTTATTTAAGTTTCAGGTATTCAAATCTATAATAAATCATCTGTGTATTGTCTGTTCACCACCCCAAGGCAAGTCTCCTTCTATCACCATGTATCCCCGCTTTGCCCTCTTCTACCTTCTCCACCCCCTTTCCCTCTGGTAATCCTCACACTGTCGCCTGTGTCTATGAGTCGGGTGTTTTTTGGTGTGTGGGGTTTTTGTTTGTTTGTTTGTTTGTTTGTTTGTTTTGCTTAATCCCTTCACCTTTTTCAACCAGCCCTCTTATATGTGGAATCTAATCCTATCTAATAAAAGGGTATTATGCAAATTAACCATCACTCCATCACAAAGATGGGAGTGCCCAGTCCTCTCAGCCCCACCAGAGTCCCCCCGTCCCGAGAGGGAGGGGGGGGTGGCGGGCACTGAGAGCGGGCAGCATGAGCAGCCTGGCAGAATGCTTGCTTCATCGCCGTGGCAACAAGGCAAGCGTTCCGCGCCTGACTGCGGATGGGCCTCTGGGCAGCAGGCGCGGAGCGGCCAGGCCCTGCAAAGAGCTAGTGGCGCACGGATTCGTGCGCAGGGCTACTAGTGAACAAAATAAACTAACAAATAGAAACAGACTCATGGAATTCTGCTTTTTTATGTCCCTTGCAGTTAGTTGTGGTTTCCTGACCAGATCTTAAAACTGCTATTACCTATTCCCCAGACTTTTGGCTCCTTGGGACTCCTCTTTGTCTCTCGGCTAACAGCTTTAACATTCTCCTGTTTCCAAGAGCATCTTGTCCTTGTTATCCATCAAAACACATGACCCACACACTTGCTCCACCAGAGTTTAAGCCTGACCATGAAAGTCAAGTGAGGACACGGGATGAAAAAAAATAACCACTCTAACAAAAAAAAAATGTTTAATTTCCCAGATCGCCAGAGGTCTTCAAGATATCAAGGAACTTTTTTGTATTCAAGATCAAGTGCTATATGCCTTAAACTTATGCCTTAAACTTAAGATCAAGTGATATTTTCTCCCAGACGATGGGAAAAAGAGAGCAGGGGACCCGTGGTTCATTGCTTTCTTTCTCAACCAGACCAACATAGAATCGGGCAAAAGTTGCCATGAGCTACTGTAGTTGCCTTTTCCTTCATCATTACTATCTTTGGTTTCTAAAATAGCAGATTGATTGGCTTCAAATCCAAAGTGGCTTTGTGTATTCAGCCAAGGCTGCAAAGACAAACAGCCTATTGGGGGAATTACAGTGTGGGACTCTCTTGACTGGTCTTTAGTGTCAACAGCCACAAAAAGTGTTTACCCCCTGATAGAGCAAGAAAAACAAACATCCCACTCTCCCATCCCTGCACTGGCACTACCCCTGAATACAAGTGCCCATTTTGTCTTTTGTCACTGTAGCAGGTCACCATGACGCTAGGCAGGCAGGTACAGAAGAAGTGTGTGGATAGATAGTCACTTGTTTGGCTACATCCACCGCTTACATTTCGTGTCCTCCGAACATGTAATGTTTCAAAGGCAGAATGATATTTCTGTTCACTTATTAAGGGATGACTAACTTGCTTTTGGCTGTACTACAAATGAATCACGGTAACCATCCCCAACTCGCAACTTCTGGTGTTCTGATGTAATGCGTTTCTATTAAAAGAAGAGGAAAGAGAGTGGGTGAGAGTGAGATCATGCAAAGGCGGAACATAACACCCAGGGAGCTAGCGTAATTGATGAACTTTAGAGACCAGATCCGTCCACTTCGAGGTGTTTTCTTGTGTCCTGGATGCGGATACCTTGCTACTCGGTTTCTAGGCATTTACAGTTGCAGAATATAGACCCATATCATGACCTGGCATTTCGAGGGACTCGGTGAAGAAAGCATTTCATTTGGGGGTGAAAACTAGATATTCCTTGAAAGCATTTAAGAGCAGTTTTGATTTCGTGTCACTTTGAGGGAATATTAGAGGGCACATGATACAGGTTAGAAAGGCAAACCAACGACCTCCCTTTTGAAACTGTTTTCATGCTATGCAGCGTATTTGGGAGCGGCAGTAGGAGGGAGTGAGTGGGAAGGTGAGACAAGGAAAGCAGAGCAGCCTAGAAAGGTGGTATCATCAGACACTGCCCCGGGGGAACCCCCACCTCCTCCGAATCTCCCCTCACAGGTGAGGTTGCTGGGGGACAGCTTGACGTGTTAATTGCCCTTCCTGGCAGAGTGGCCTCCCCACCCTCCCTCTCCCCCTTTTCAGCAAGAAGCAAATACTGTACAAAAAGCGCTGAGAGGTGTTGCAAAAGGTCCTCGGAGCCCACAGGTATTTTTCCTACGTTAATCACCTCTCCAGAGCAGACACTGCCTCCCGCCCGGAGCCCTTCTGCACTCTCCTCCGCAAGGTGCCCTGCTGTCTTCTGAGGAAGATCGGAATGTGCCAAGGAGAGGCAGAGAGGAAATGAGACTCTGGCCTGTCGTGACCGGCAGCCCACACTGGCTTTGTCCCAGGCCCTGGCAGAAGGGGATTATAAGAGCCAGTGCCTCCCAGAACGGGAAAATCACTCATAAAAGTGAATCTCCACTCCCCGCCCCACAGTAACCCTACCCTGTTGTTTTCTTTCTGGGTTTCATCTACTAAGAGATCTGTTATTGACCTGAAAAGAATTTCGATGTGTTGTCAAAGCATACTTCCAAGTAGCTGTGATCACGATCAAATTGGTATTTATGAAGTTCACTGTCTCTCACCCAGGATCGGATTGTATGGTTTGTGGATGTTGCTTGGCTTATGTTGTGGATGTGAGGTCAGAACCGAAAGGATCTGTCCGTAAGATTAGCTGGGCCAACCTCCCTTTTGACTGAAAAATATGAGACCTGAAGAAGTAAGAGTGACATTCCCAGGTCTCTGACATTCCTTCCTAAGTAGCAGAGGCCAGACTTAAGCCCAAACCTCTCATTACTGGACTCCATTGCGCTCATGAATTTTTTTCTTGGTAAGTTCGTCTGTGAAAGTTTGATTTGGCAACTACAGGGGCTGGATGGAGAATAAGAAAGGTCAGTAAGCTCAGACCCCATCCCCTTCATCACCTGTTAGTCCCCCA
This sequence comes from Myotis daubentonii, assembly GCF_963259705.1. Taxonomy (NCBI): domain Eukaryota; kingdom Metazoa; phylum Chordata; class Mammalia; order Chiroptera; family Vespertilionidae; genus Myotis; species Myotis daubentonii. Next base: position 125,458,660 of record NC_081861.1, on the reverse strand, counting down.
TGTAATGTTGCTGTCTCAGATGAGGTTTGGTGTTTGCGATTATTTCTGGTCTCTCTGAATGGACCCCAGATTCCCCAATGTGGCTGTCCTACAGCTCAGTCATGTCCTCGGCCAATCATTTGAACTGGGTGGGCTGACAATTCTTCATTCTTCCCCATGTCTTCTTCATCCACTAAAGCTCTAAAGTTGTGTTGGTCTATGACTAAGTGTCCCGCTGTAGAGTAGGGCCTAACTGAGAATCCTGCATCTGCCCTTTACCAGGTCATCTTAGGTGAGTTACTGCCATTCTCTAGGCCTCAACTGCTCCAGCTATAAAACGGGAAAATGATTTAAGCATTTCCATAGAGTCTTATATCAAGTACATTTTTAAAACTATAGAAAGTACTGAGCAGACTAGTTACGATGACTATGATCATTCTGAACGTGAAGGGTGATGAGAGCAAAGAAGCTAATGATTTAAACAGTACGTTCAGAGCCTTAAAATGAATCTCAACTTAGCATTCAGTTCTGGCCTCTTTGGCAGCAAATACAATATTAATTGAAAAATGTTGTGATCATGATTGACACCGGATTAGGGATTTTTTTTTAAATGTTTTGATTTTGTTTAGAGAGAGAGGATAGGAGAGGGAGAGAGAGAGAGAGAAACATCCATGAGAATCATGGATCGGCTGCCTCCTGCCCGCCCCCTACTGGGCATCGAGCCCACAACCCGGGCATATGCCCTGACCAGGAATCAAACCCGGGACCCTTGAGTCCACAGGTCGATGCTCAACCACTGAGCCACACTGGTCGGGTGACACCAGATTAGGGTTTTTTTGTTTGTTTGTTTTTTGGGTTTTTTTAATTTATTTATGTTTTATTGATTCTCCACAGAGAGGAAGGGAGAGGGATAGAGAGTCAGAAGCATCGATGAGAGAGAAACATTGATCAGCTGCCTCCTGCACACCCCCCACTGGGGATGCGCCCGCAACCAAGGTACATGCCCTCGACCGGAATCAAACCTGGGACCCTTCAGTCCGCGGGCCGATGCTCCATCCACTGAGCCAAACCGGCTACGGCCGGATTAGGTTTTCCTGGTATAGAACACTTGGTGCTGTCTGCTATTAGGATCTTCCCATTGTTTTGGACATTGTATGTCTCTTTTTGGTTTTATTTTTAAAATCTTTTTTTATTGATTTTTAGAGAGAGAGGAAGGGAGAGGGATAAAGAGATAGAAACATAGATGAGACAGGAACATCATTGATCGGCTGCCTGCATGCCCCACACTGAGGATGGAGCCCGAAACCCAGGCATGTGCCCTGACCAGGAATCGAACCGTGATCTCCTGGTTCATAGGTCAACACTCAAACACTCAGCCACACCAGCCAGACTGGACATCGTGTCACTTGTGAGATTTTCCATGTGTTGTGTGTGATGTGATCCCCTGAACTCAGAGAAATTATCCTCTATTGACAGCACAGTAAATTTGATAACTTATTGAATGTGTGCTGATCAAATAACTGAAAATCTGTACACAGTTATAGAAGCATGGATTATATGTTGATTCACATGACAGAGTGAGACTGTATGAAGTCTTAGGACTACTGTGTTTTTTTCTTCTGGGAAGAGGATCTCTCTTATCTAGCCCAGTAATGAGCTTGTGTGGATTGAGGTGGTCCACTAAGGTGTCTCAGTCACCATTTCACTCTCGTGCTTTGATGTTTTCCTGTCTTTCCTTCCCCCTTCTCCACCCAAAACCAAAGATTAATTTAAAGGCAAAGCTGGCGTCACCGTAAGTCAACTTGTCATCATTTTTACTTTCCCTTTCTTTTTCAGTGCAGAAATGAAAAGTAAGTATAAAGCAAAAGAAATCATAACTTTGATCTCCTGCTTCCCTTTTCCCCTGTGAATATATGTAAGAACACTAATGCATCTGCTGTCCTGAGTGGGGCTCCTTTTAGAACGTGTACATCAGGGCATTTTAAAACCCTATGCGATAGCTGTCCAGGTAGCATGTGCAGCCTGTCTGCCCATGGCCACATGGGCAGCCAAGAAGTAAGTAGATTGTGTGTGTGTGCTTGCTGTGTAGGCATAACATCCAAAGATCAGAAGGGCATCTTTTCAGAAGTCCCAGCAGGGAGTCTTCATGCTCCTTTCCCATGCCTCTTATTACCTCTCGCCTCTTATCCCATAGACTCTCGCTTCCAGGTGGGTGGCCTCAGCCAACACCCCCTCTCTGGCTGCTTTGTCACTCAGCATCTCCATGCCACTCAGAAGCAAGAGTGACACATGTTCTACCCACCTCTCCATCAGAAATTCCAAGCAGCTGCATCTCACAGCAGCTCTGGTACTAAGAGTTAACAAACCTTCCCTGCCGAACTTCAGTAAGTTCTCATTTCCCAAGCCTCCCTCCTATGACTTTGTGGTACAGGGGTTCAAAAGGTGTCTGCTTTCTTTGGTCAGTGATCCCCGGGGTCGTAGCAGTAGATCAGCCGAGTTAGCAGATCACTAAATAGTTTAACAACTCCCAACGCAGCAGGGCGCCATGGCCGCCTTAGAGAATGGATGGAAAACATCCCCTTGCTATAATTGGGTTCGGCCCTGTGGCTTAACACCATCTTATTTGGCAATCTTTTTCTCTTGACATATTTAGTAATCACTCTAAGAAAGATTTATTAGACTGTTCATGGGAACAAACAATGCATTAAGTATTACACATATGCATGCTTTTAATACCACTCCTTTTCTAGTCTATTCTCAACCTTTCCCCAAAGTCTTGCTTTTGCCTCATCAAAATTCTCCCTTGTCTTTAAATTCCTCTTGGTTCTTGCCTCCTCCAAAAGAACCTTTTATATTTTGGAATGTTTTTGTAGTTATGAGCTCTTTTAATCAAAATTCACTGGGCCATGCTTAGAGAGGAAAACACACTCTCACAGTTTAAAACCACTGAAGATCTTTTGCTCATCATTAATCTCAAAACAAAAATTTAGCATATGGTTAGAGTTGTGAAAATAGTCTCCTGGGTATCTCTGGGGGCAGGGAGAGAGAGAGAGAGAGAGAGAGAGAGAGAGAGAGAGAGAGAGAGAGAGGAATGAATTCCAAATATTTCAGCCAAACACAATGAACTGTTTCCTGAACCTGAAAGTTGGCACCCATGAGGAGATGAGGGGGAGGGGCACTGAGAATCAGGATTAACCACTCATGCTCTGTGCTCACTAAAGGACTTTGACAGCTGGTATCCCTCAGACATTTTCAAAAAGAATAATAAATATCCCACCCACCCTGGCACATGCAGAGCAAAATGTCTTAGCAAATAATCCATCTAGTACAGATTTAAGAGAAAATACATCAGGGTCATGAGATGCTCAGAAGGTCATGAGTTAATGACATAACCGCCGCATGGCAACCCTGGATGTTATTCCCTTTACATATGCAATGTTCTTCTTCGGTCATCAGATATACAATAATGGCTGTCTCTGCTCTTGGGAGAGCCCCTTCAGTGTTAGGCACCATTCTACATGCACTCATTTACTTAACACTCAACTTCCTGTCTACTGCTGGCCTGATTTAGTACACTGGCCACAATCCCCACACAGAAGGCCTTATTTTTTCACCTTAGACAGTAGATTACACATAGTCCTACACATCTGATATTTTAGGGGTGAGGCATTGAAAGCACAAATTCAGGAATTAGTTGCTACCAAGAGCCTTCATTCGCCTGCTGGTATTGCCAACTTATAGGTGCAGTGTGAGGGGCCAGGAGCACAGGTTCAGGAGCCAGACTGCATGATACAGCCCAGCTCACTCTCACTGTGTCTGTGAACTTGGGCACGTGATCTGGCTTCTCGATGTCTGTTTCCTCATATAAAAAATGAGGCTACACTTGTACTTCACAGTTTCTTATACGGATTCAATGAAATAATCTGTGCCCGGCATGTCGTAGGGACTGTTACATGGGTGTATTCCCGTGTGCACTGTGATCGCAGGCATACAGACCTGGGCATGGCAACCATCACGGAGGGTGAGGGGGGGTAGAACCAATTCCGCTGTGATCCCTGAGCACAACTCCCATGGATCCCAGCCAGACTCTTGCAGTGACAGCGCCCTTCCCATATAATCAGACAAGGAAAGTCAGAGTCTATGAGGGCTCTCAAGGTGAACCGCTTCTATGGCACAGAGTGATTGAATTGGATGCAGAAATTGCTTAGCTGCCTGTGAATCAGCAGCTAGGGCTGGGCCTGCGGAGGACCTGTGCACCTGGGACTGCACCTTAGTTCCCTTTTTACTTGACACTTTCGAGAGAGAGACACTGAGCGGTGGACCTATATAAGGTTTTCAGACACCAATCGAGTCACAAACAAAGCACACGACTTGTGGAAATAATGCTGGTACTTTAACCCGGCACTTCTCAAGCTTCCGCTATACCAGAATCTCCTGGAGGGCTTGTGAAAACACAGATTTCTAGGCCCCACCCCAGAGATTCTGATTCACTAGGTCTGAGGTAGGGCTTGAGAGTTTCCGTTTCCAGCAAGTGCCTAGGTTGTGCTGGTCCAGGGACCACGCCATGAGAACCACCTGTCAAATATGTGTTTTGCATCCTTACTACCTATTTTAAAAATATATTTTATTGATTTCAGAGAGGAAGAGAGAGGGAGAGCAATAGAAACATCAATGATGAGAGAGAATCGTTGATTGGCTGCCTCCTGCATGCCCCACACTGGGGATCAAGCCTGCAACCAGGGTATGTGCCCTGACCGAGAATTGAACCGTGACCTCCTGGTTCATAGGTTGACGGAGGCTGGGCTCCTTACTACCTATTTCTGATGTAAGGTTATAACATTTAACTTGAACTCTTTAGCATAGAGATGGCATGAATGACTCCCCACCCCCCCAACATACAGATATTTGAATCCACAGAGCTAATGTCCTTATTCATGTGTATTTTTGCTAATAAACACTGACTTTCATTTTTTCCCCATAGTTGCATGCTGCTGTGACCAAGATCCAGGTTCCAAGACCTGGATTCAATTACACGTTTGCCCACATATGTGTCCTGAATAATGATAAGACTTGCATCGTGGATGACATAGTGCATGTGCTGGAAGAGCTAAAGAATGCTCGGGCCACCAACCGGACCAATTTTGCTATCACATACCCGATCACTCACTTAAAGGACGGGAGGGCCGTGTACAATGGGCACCAGCTTGGAGGTGTCACCGTGCACAGCAAGGACCGGGTGAAATCCGCAGAGGCCGTCCAGCTCACCTACTACCTGCAGTCAATCAACAGTCTCAACGACATGGTGGCTGAGAGGTGGGAGTCCAGCTTCTGCGACACTGTCCAACTATTCCAGAAATCTAACAGCAAAATCAAAATATACCCTTACACGTCCTCCTCGCTGAGGGAAGACTTCCAGAAGACCAGCCGCGTGTCAGAACGTTACCTGGTCACCAGCCTGATCCTGGTGGTCACCATGGCCATCCTCTGCTGCTCAATGCAGGACTGCGTCCGCAGCAAACCCTGGCTAGGCCTACTCGGCTTGGTGACCATAACCCTGGCCACTCTCACCGCAGCCGGGATCATCAATCTTACTGGTGGGAAATACAATTCCACCTTCCTGGGAGTCCCTTTCGTCATGCTAGGTAATTACTGCCCTTCATTTTTCTGGTTCCTCCTGCTGGTAATGGTTACTGGGTTCCTAAAAGGCAAAGAGCAGCCATCTAACAACTTTGTTTCATTTTCAGTGTCTTCCTTTTGCCTAGAAGCCCTGGGACCAATTGTAAAAAGTCCTGGTGGTCAGCAAGAAGCAACCTTCTCTGGTAAAGGTGCCAGAAGTCCAAAGTCATGGGCTCCAGCCCTGGCTCTCCATTAAGTAGCCATGTGGCATTTGGCAGCTATTCATCTTTGTGCCAGAGTGTCTTAGGTTGAGCCTCCCCGGAAACAGACTGTGAGACAAGGGTTTACATACAAGTCGTTTATTTGGGAGGTGAGCCCAGGAAGCCCCAGTGTGGGAATGAGAACCCGAGACAGGGTAGGAAGACAATTCAGGGCATGGGAATGAACAGGTTCCTGCTGCGGGCATCTGTGGCTTAATCCCACTGGGGACCTTTGAGAGAGAGACCTCAGAGGACACTCGGCAGAGAGGCCCTCCTTCAGGAGTGAGGAAGCTGGGAGCTGGGCTGTGTCCCCAGAAGCCCTGTGCATGACTCATCAAGGCTCTCCCAGGGTCGTTAACACCCAAGCTCTTCACAGGGAAGACCTAGCACATTCATACAGCTGGAGAAATCCCTCTGGTCACGGGTATTTGCAGTAGGAAGCCTTCCTTGACTTTTAGAATGGTGAACAGGAGGGCACGTGGGTTGAGCACTGACAGTGTCTGCCACCCTCAGTTTCCCCGCCCTCTAGATAGAGTGGATGTGAACATCACACAAAAGGACATAAGTAAACGTACAAGGATTTTAAAAGCAACAAGTGAGACATAAATAGAAGGAAACTTTTCCTGTCCTTGCTGTGAACTCAGGAGAATGTTTCAAGATGATGGTGTAAGAGCCCTGGCTGGTTTGGCTCAGTAGGTAGAGCATTTGCCTGCAAACTGAAGGGTCCCAGGTTCGATTCCAGCCAAGGGCACATGCCTGGGTTGTGGGCTTGATCCCCAGTAGGGGATGTGCAGGAGGCAGCCGATCAATGATTCTCTCTCATCATTGATGTTTCTATCTCTCTCTCCCTCTCCCTTCCTCTCTGAAATCAATAAAAAAACCAATTTTTTTTAAAAATGATGGTGTAAGAATCCCACTCTATTCATGGAGGCTGCAGGAATTTCCTGATAAAGATAATGCTCAAAACAAAGGCCTAGGTGCCTGGCCGCTGTGCCTCAGTGGTCGAGCATTGACTCTCCCTGTCCCTTCCTCTCTGAAACCAATAAAAATATATTTTAAAAAACAAAAAACAAATAAAAGACAAAGGCATAGTGGTCATAACATCACATCACTGACTCTGTCCCTCTGGTCTTGAAGATGGCATGCCCAGCAAGCCTGATGGCAGAGTCCTTGTGGGCCAGGATTCAAACGGTTCTCTTTCTCCCTTTTCTCTGGCAGCTTCTCATCAATTCCTTTAGCAAAATTAAAATATTGGGAATCAGATGACAAACGAAGTGGCATTTTTCGTTGACTGAGAAATAAGTATGATGGAGTGGGCCTTTTGCCCTGTTGGGGGTAGCTGAAGAGAAAAGAATTTCCTTGGGAAATCTCAGCCGCGTTATGGTTGGTTAAGTGAAAAGCGGGGCTGGCGGAGCTGCAAGGCCACAGAATGGCCTGCTGGCCTCACTGCTCCGCGGCTGCAGGAGTTTAGACCTAGGCTAGGAACATCCATTAGTAGCCTCTGTGGGAAAGTGGGGCACTGTGAAGAGACTGAGCAAGCTGCGGCTCTACCAGCTCGGTTTACTTATCACTGCTGAACACAACAGAGAAGGAGGCTGCTACACTTCCTCCTGACTCCAATCTGTTAAGAAGGCAGCTTCATTTGTTTCTTTAAAATAACCCCCAGACGATGTGGGTATACGGTGGTCTACAGGGTGGTTTCTTGAAGAGTAAGGACTGGGTATTTGTAGCTTCCACAGAGGCTTGAGTCAAGATTTAAATTCAGATGTTTTGCTCATGCTTAGTCACAGGCTGGGGTTGTTTTTTTAGCTTTCGTTTTAAAAATAGTGGTTTTTGTTGTGATTATTTTTGTGGGGGCTAGTGGGTGGGGATAAATGGGAATAAGAAAAGGGTGGGGAACTGAAGGGAGACAGTAAGGTTCTTAAGGTGAAGAAAAAGGGCTGGAAAAGGGGCTATTGTCTCTGGTTTTATGAAACTCCAGGTAGTTACCAGTGAGTTCAAATATGATACAATATTTAAAACTCCCGAGCCTTACTGAGTCCGGGGCACTGACCTCTTTCCCCTTAGATTGTCAAATAAAAAAATGACAACAGCCAACACACACACAACCTCCCTAAAAACTAATTGCACTCAGTAAAATAAAATTACAATATTTAGTGCTTCTTAATATTGATATTAAAATAGTAATATTCAAAACTTCTTCAAATTAATTTCACTAAAAAATCTATTTCACTAAGCAAATGACATTAAATATTCAAAACTTCATTAAATTAATTTTATTAGGCAAAACAATTATAACACTGACAATTTCTTAAAACTTCCATTTGTACTTTTTAGAGAGATTTTAAATATTGTTAGTAAAGGTCAACACAGAAAGGCAGAGACCAGATAGTTCTGAGGCAGAGAAGGATGTAAGAGATGGAAAGATGCTGTTAACAGGGGAGTGTCTTTGAAAAACAAATCCAGAAATAGTAGCATCACAGCCCGGCAGAGACCAAGTATCACTGAACTTCACGTCCAAGTTCAATTCAGAAAGAGCTGGCATTTGCAATGAAAGAGACCCAGCGCTGCAGGTGCCCAATACTCGCCTGTTTGCAATTTGTGAGGAATGTTACAGGCATTGATTGGATGGCAGTTTTCCCTGCTGACAGTCAGTATGCAACCTTTCTGTACATTTTCAGTCCAAAGAGGTCGCAAATGACTTAGTCACATCATGAGAGGAAGCTATGCATTTTAGTAGCTAAGGCCCATTTGCAATAAATACTTTGCACCATGTAATGGGTGCTTAATATGCTCATAAAGCCAACAGTGCCTGATTTAGGATGGTTGTTGCCCTTCTGTATTTCTCAGATAAACTCTTCATTCTCCAAGATTGAATAAAATACAAGCAATAGCACGTATGACAATGTATTCAGGGCCAATGTTAAATTCCGTTTTTTGATGACCAATCTTTAAATGCCAATAAATATTTCAAATGACCAAGAAGAAATACAGTCCTAAAGGTTTTGCACTGAGTCAAAAATTGTCTGGTTTTTTAAATTGCTGACACAAAATGACTATGCTTAACCTAAACAGATTTAAGCAAAACTTCTTGATTTTTTATGTTACCTCAATACAATATCAAATAAAAATGTAAAAATATATGGCCTCATTTAGAAGGAAAATAATCTCAGAAAAAGTCTCTAATATAGACATTTCCTTAGCTGACAATAGGTCTACAATGTGATAGATTCAAGAAACTAAACATTCTCAGTGTAATGCCGGTCACATAAGGCCAGACACAGCCAAATGCCAAAATGGCAGTAGATTTAGAATGGAAAATTTTAAGACCACATGTGTCAAGCAGTGTTAACCTGACAAAATTCCAGAATAAGAAAGAATTTGGATAAACTCTGAGAGTTCACCATAATAGGATATGACTGTGTGTTTCTAGCCAAGACAGTACGTGACATCTCTGGCAATAAGAATATATCCTACACAGATGAATCATTTTGGCAATGATGTAAGCAGATACATCATGATTTAGAATGTTTTTAATCAGCAGCATGCATATTAGACAGTCCCACTTCTGGCAAAACCCCTGTCCATATGACTCAGATCAGTTTATTTAGAGCTGAAATCCTTAAAGGTCTACAGTATTATACATGCTCATTGACATTTTTTAGTTACTACAATTTGGAGAGGAGTTTATTTCATCCATAGCCCTTATGCATAAAGTAATAGCTTATATTTCCAAACTATATTCATATCAGATATTAAGATATTTGAACTGCCACTTGAAAACATAAGACACTCATCATTTTGACCCATTATGGAATTTCCTTTAAAGGATGAGGATTTACATCACTGTACTGCAGTTGTGTGTGGCTTAAGAAATTAGCATAGGTTTTGTACATGTAAGCTCTCCTTACGGGCTTAATATTTCCACAGATTTGCTGATCCGACACAAATAAGGAAAGGAAAGGAATGTTCGAGAATATAGAAGGAAACAGGAGGAAGGTTTTCTTCCTTCTTCATCTGGAAGGGTTGTTGCTGCATGTATATACTGACCAACTTAAAGGGGAGAATTGAAGTTGTACAGAAGGTAGTTTGGGTATTAGTTCATCTCATTTAAAATGGTTGCTTTGCATTTACCAAGATACAAGAGTGGTGAAGATCAGATGAGACAAAAATGTTCTTCAAGAAAAATATTTTTCAAGTCATTTCAAATGTTTAGGATTTTGAGAAGGTCAAATGCCAGATCCTCTTCCTTCTGAATAACCCAGCCAGGCCACTCATATTCAAGGATGGGAAAGGAAGAAAGAATGTGATTAAGTGCTTGGAGGAAAAATAATAGCAGGGATGTTTGGCTTCTTTCAGAAATACATTCTAAGATTATTTGTTGATCAGAAACTAGAAGATCGAGTTCAGTTCTCCAAGAATTTGTTGTAATTTGGTGCCACCTAGAATATGATGTAGTACATGGAGCTCAGTCTTATAAAGGGGTAAAAGTTCTTATACAAGCAATGTAGTTCTAAATGAGAAATTGCAACTCAGTAATTTTTGCTCTTAAACTTAAGCACACCTGAAAGGTTTTGCTTTCTTGATGAGTATTCTGGTATATTCCTAAAATCATGAGAAACTGGGGGACGGGCAGGAATCCGCCAGATTAAAATAATAAAGCCCAAACCATATGATATTGCCAATATTCAACTATTTTTAATCTATAAAATTTACACCAATATCCAACCATTTTTGAACTACAAAAGCAATAATTTCTTATGGGTCAACCTAACACATTATTGTAGAAGTCCATTGTTGCAACAATATGACAATCTACACGGTAAAATAGAGAGTTGTGGAAATACTCTGCTTAGAGATAAATCACTAATAGGTTCAGTAGATTCTAGGAAAAAGCTGGTTTATAGAGGCTTGTTTTTTTTATATATTTTTTATTTGTTTCAGAGAGGAAGGGGCAGGGAAAGAGAGAAAGAAACATCAATGATGAGAGATAATCATTGATTGGCTTCCTCCTGCATGCCCCACACTGGAGATTGAGCCCACAACCCCGGGCATGTGTCCTGACCTGGAACTCCTGGTTCATATGACAACGCTCAACCACTGAGCCATGCCAGCCAGGCTATAGAGGTTTTGTGGTTCCCATGTTTATTTATATCTGATTGGGAAGAAGAGTAATTTCATACAATATTTTCAATTGTTTTTCCCTGAAAACCTTATTTGTAATGGTCTCTGGTTATTGTGGGACTAATTTACAAGGAGATTATGTAATCTAGTTTGTGGATAGTTCTCAGCTTCTTATTCTCATGCTCTACCAAATCCTATTACAGTAAGGGGTAGGTGGGGAGAAATAGGTTTGAACAAAATACAGTTTATTGTTCTATTCTTAACCATAAAGGAAGCCAAGAACAGGATGGGGGTTGCAGGTCTAGGAAGGCAGAGCTCAGTTACGTAGAGGAATGCAAGAGTGCCACCTTTTTGACCCAGGTTTCCTTAAGTACACTCTGGGTGGCCTAGCTACCTACTTGAGGGAATGGGAGAGTGGCAGATTCTACGAAGGTCAGGCAGTAGGGTACAACATCAGGACACTAAGCTGGTAAAAATAAAACCATGGGTAGTCTTCACCACATGGGTCTACAGAGGTTCACCATGCAAGTAGATTTGCAGTCATTGTTAAGGCAACCCTGCATTTCACATAGAGCAGCGGTTCTCAACCTGTGGGTCGCGACCCCTTTGGGGGTCAAATGACCCTTTCACAGGGGTCGCCTAAGACCATCGGAAAACACATATATAATTACATCTTGTTTTTGTGATGAATCACTATGCTTTAATGATGTTCAATTTGTAACAATGAAATTGGGGGTCACCACAACATGAGGAACTGTATTAAAGGGTCGCGGCATTAGGAAGGTTGAGAACCACAGACATAGAGGCTACTTCACCAGGCAAGAGCCAAAATGTAGATGGAACCTAAGAAAGGGAATCTAGCTCCTTCTCTGCATTGATTGATGTGGCAGCACTAGCATTTCTTTTCCTTACCAGAAAAATAAATTTCACATCAGCCTGCTATTCATCGTGGGTGTGGGTGTGTATAACCTGGTTGCATAATATATATTATATATCACATTAGTTATCATATGCGATATGATTTATTATGCAATAACTTCAGGTTGTGTGTATACAGATGTATTTATGTGTTTATAACATATATTATGTAGTGTATATGGGTTGAATGTTTGAATACAAATACTATATATTTATCTATATACTATATAGTATATATTCACACATTTTATATGTAAATATATAAAATATGTTTGAATAGGATAAGCAACATATACATATATTTATAATTTACATATGTCTTCACAATGACCATAGCATATATTATGGGCCACATTTGTACACACCAATTTTATATAATGCTGCACACACTCCGTATCTAAATATCTTTAAATAAGGAAGAGCTATGAGCAAAGTCATTTCGTGGACTCTTATTTGCAGCTTCTTAGTGAAGGAAAATCATTTCTCAGATAAAAACCCAGTACTGTGATCAGAATTATGAAAATATGACCGGTCTCTGGTAAAAAGAATAAGATGTGTGTGTTCATCTTGCTGTGAGCATCCGTCTTAACTTAAGCAGAGTAGACCTTTACTCTCACTCTTAACTGTGAGACAAAACAGGCTGTGATAAACCAAACAATTCGGCATAGAAAGTAAATGTTTATAACTGGCAAAGTGTAAATGTAACCCAGTTAATGAACTTCCCCTGAAAATAGATGTTACTCAACCCAGACATACCTACACTTTAAATTTCTTCTCAAAAAAAAACAAAAATCATAAATTTATGTGGGTGTCAGTCAAAGAAAAGCATTTTATAAACATGAGCTACTTAGTCAAGCTCATCTAAGAATAAAATATGTCTTAAGTGGATTTTGCTCATGCAGTCCTTATACTCTGTGGCTTTTCTAGAAGAATGTAATCTTTTTACTTCCATATATGAGGTTTGGCTCCACTGTTTCTTAGTATGAAAAATTTTCACATTGAAACCGAAAGATCATCCATCAGCAAACTATCCCATTTCACCTCCTCATCTTCTCAGGTATCGCTTACTTTTAGGAAGTCAGGGTGAGGAAACCCAGCCAGTATGGAAAGGGTTAAAATGTGAGCCATGCCTACAGGTGTCAGCCTCTGCCTGCAGCAGTGTGTGCTGGGGAAGGTGGGAGAATCTGGGCCTAAAGAAAAATCTGCCTTACAAAAGCCACATGCACAAAATAGATCAATTTGCCCGTGATTGTTCAAGGACCCCAAAAAAAAAAATCCAAATCACCCAGATTGCCTGTGATAGCAAAGCCATCAACTACATTTAAAATATGATTCACTTTCTGAGTAACTTCCCAGAAGTAGATCTACTGGGTGAAGCTGGGTTAATTCTTAGCTATTTGTTAGTGAATTCCTTCTGTTAGTGGATTGTAAACAACCCTGAAGGCTTTGGTCAGGCCCCAGAAAAGGGGCTGGACTAGAGGGAGATTTAATCTGAGGTTCCTGAGACTCACCCTAAATGGCTTCAGGATTAGCCCGTTGAAAGTTTGCCGCCATTCATGTTATTTATCACCTGTGTTACTTTTTCTCTTCATTGGCTCCAAAGCCTGAACGTTAACTGCATATAAAGATATAAAATTCTTTGGGAAAAAAGAAAAATGATCAGCCTAAACCCTTCAGTATTTGAGTTTAGTAGATGACAATCCCAAAGTCTGCTGCTAATAAAATTTCAATTGCACTCCTGGTACAAACTGTGTCTGAACACTGGTGAAGACCTAAGTCTATTGTCCTTGTCCCGGAGCCTGGCTAAAAGCCCACTTTGCCTTCAAAGCATTCACTCGTGAATAATTAGAACTTGGACCTGTGTGTGTGTCTTGACACACACTGATATGCATGTAACTCTACAGACGTGAAATGGAATCAAAAGAGAAAGAAATATCTTGAATGTACTTTGAGAAGACAAGTGAATATTTTAAGGACTTCTTTATCTTCAGAATGTGATAGCATCAGTACGTGTTGTTTAACAGTTCCCTTTGGCAACTGTTCACAGGCTTACATACTGTGACTGTAAGAGGAATGGCCTGGGAGATTGGTCAGTTCCTGGCATGCTGACTATGATACAGTTTCCAGCCATGGAGCTGCCCCTCTGATGATGAGCCCTGGCTCCCATTACCACAGTAGGGTCTTGGTCACCAAGGGCTAAATCTGTTTGGAACTTCCTGTTAGGTAGCTTCCCGCATGAACACTGCTACCCGGGAGTCCTCATGAACACTGGAGACGGAAAATGGTCCCATGCCAAAGAGATGCTTTGTGCCAATGACATAGGCCCCTTGGTCAGATGTAATAGGAAAGCTTATAGAGCTCTGAGTTCATAGAGAAAATTTAATAACTAGAGTTCAGAGCAGAGAGCAATACTTTTGTTTTTAAAGCACCTTTGCAATATGGGGAAAACAATAGCCAAACCTATGAAAAGTCTCTTCAATCCACATGCAGTATCTGTTCACCTACATCTGTAAGATGTTGCCTCAGAGTCCTGCTTGCCAGACCCCAGCCCCCAACATTAAGAGAGTGATGGGTGATGGTGATGCTGAAGAAGGGAGGCAACTGCCGAGAGAGGAAAGTGGGGAGGGACCGAGCCTACCTAACTCTTTCTTCCCTGCCTTTCCTTAGTTTCCACGTTCGGAAATGATTATAAAAGACAAGGCTGGAGGGAAAAGTATGAAGGAGTCTTCTCCCTGCGAAATCCACTGCTTATGATTTCCTCTTCACAGCCTCCTCATCTCTACTCTCTGTCCCATTCCCCAGATGGAAGGGAAGCTGCTTTGATAGCTCAGTGTTCCGGGGAGAGGGGTGCATTTCAAAGGGTACCCTTGAAAGTCAAAACCAAAGGGAATGTGGCTATAATTATGGGCAGACCAGCATCCCAGGGTGCAGGGCACTCTTCATGTCCTAAGGCTCTGGGGATATGTCTCCCCTTGAGTAGAGGCCAGGAAACAGGGGCCCTACAGTTCAGCTCTGCTTTAGGGTCATAAATGGACCTCTTCAACATCAATATCGAGCTGTGAATCAGGTCTAGTGCCAGCTAGGCACTCCAGGCTGTTAATCCTAGGGAGGCAGCTCTGTTGGCACTCATCCCTCCCCTGATTGACTGAGCTTTGGGAAGGAGGCCTGGCTATGGTGTAGGCAGCTGTTCCTGAAAACCAAAGAGCTCTGTGAAGATACTGCACAACTCCAGGTCTGGGTTTAAGGTAAAGGCATCTGTTGGTGAGGTGTGGCTTGAGAAACAACAGTCCTAGCCTATCAGGAATGGGTGGGGGCAAGGCAAATGATAGCTAGCAACCAATGCTGAGGGATCAGTAGAACAGATTCTTTCTCAGGGATCTCTTTGCTGGCCTCTATGAGTATCTGCATGCACATCCCTGTCGCAAGAGGAACAAAGGAAAGGCATAGTTCCTAAAAGCCTAAGAATAAAATCAGAATTCTCTCTGGAATTGCCCTCAGACCCCATAGCATGTGTGAAAACAGTTAAAATTCAATAAAAATAACCAAACTATAGGACAAGGCATTTAAAATGTAGCAACAGAACACAAGAGACAAGCAAATAGCCTACTTCTACTTTTCCTTGAATTTATTTTCATTCTGGACCCTCCAGCACCACCCTTTTTACCTAATAGCTCTGTTAATGCAAATATCTTTTCTCAATTAGCTTCTAAGATTATTCAATTGCAAGGTAAGAAATGAATTCTTGTTGTAGCTTCCCATCAGGGTCAGGTAATATCATCCTATATAATAAAAGGCTAATATGCAAAATGACAAGATGGCAGGTTGCTATGACATGCACTGACCATCAGGGGGCAGATGCTCGATGCAGGAGCTGCCCCTGGTGGTCAGTGTGCTGTCCCTGTGGGAGCGCTGCTCAGCTAGAAGCCAGGCTTGCTGTTCTTTAGCACTGCCTCAGAGGCAGGAGAGGCTCCCGCCACCACCCCTGCTCTCAGAAGCCAGGCTCATTGCTGGCGAGTGCAGTGGCAGTGGTGGGAGCCTCTTCTGCCTCCGCTGCAGGTGGGTGGTAAGGAGCAAGGGGTCCCAACTGCAAGAGCCCCGGACTGCGAGAGGGATGTCTGACTGCCGGCTGAGGGACCCCCCAACCAAGTGCACGAATTTCGTGCACCAGGCCTCTAGTTAGAAAATATTACACCAAATTTAAGAAAGGAGTGTGAAACAGATTTCATTTAAATTCTACTATATGGCTGATTAAAATCCTTCTATATGCATCCTTATTTTCTTACCATATTTAATGATTCAGTATGAAAGCCCTGTTTTAAAACTTTTTTTTTTCTAACAAGTAAATATTGTAAAAAACTTCCATTTGCCATTTTCAGTGAAACGCTAAATTGTTTTGCCCATTGGAACTTAGTCTACGTGGCTCTAGATGAAATTGTCAATACTGTTTCCCCGGGGTGCAGACACCTCAGAGATATTAACCTACCTTTACCTTCATTGTCAAGGGATACGTTGCTTTTAACCAAAGGTCAGTTGATCCTTCCTGACAACACAGTGGAAATAGACTTACCAGTTTTCCCTCCTGAGACTTGCTGTTAGCTACCTAAAACATAATTAACAGCAGCCTGCCAGGCAACAAGGGCATTTTTTTTTGCTTCACATACGGAGAGTTTGGGTGCCTCCAATTTAATAGGGGCTGCAGAGCTAGTTATCAAATTGACAATTTTGACCTGACCTCGAAAAGTGGCTGTAAAACGATGGCTAGTAAATTAAGATAAATGCCAAGTCCCTCTGAGGAAACAGGCCTATGTAATAACTATCAAATGGGCATTCGGGTTTGAGGCCAAGATTTCACAAGAAGGCTATAAATACCAGCCTGGGCACGAGGGAAGACGTGCGCTCAGTTTTATTGTATACACAACATCACAGTGACTCACTTCCCTCAGCATTACGCTTGGCTGGAGATTTTAAATTCCTTTTTAAAAACAAGACTATTGTACCACAGGGTAAAGATTTTATTATCCTCAATAATGGGATTGAATATGCCAAGGCGGAGAAGCAGAAAATGAGATCTGTTGATGCCGGTGCCAAGACAGGGGGTTACTGAAAAACACGATGGGTCACATTGATGGGAGGCCCATTGGGGAAGTGCCTGGCTCCAACCAAGAGAGGTGAGAGAAGTCCAGCTAGATCTGGTCTCAGACAGTAGAATGGAGTGAGAACATGGGTCTCTACTATTCCAACCCAGGAGGCAAAGGCGCTGTGGATTTAAGCAAAGAGGTTACTAATCTTGGTGTCTCCCTCAGAGGCCATTGCCAAATAATACTGAGAAGCCAGAAGTCACCACCTGCTTGATTCATCATCTTTGAATAACAAAACTTGGTCAAACAGATCCCTGGAGACCAAATACAAGCCATAAACTTTCAACCTAAATATTTTGTTAAATTCCTTATTGTTGAAAGTATTACAGATATTCCCCTTTGATTTTTATTTTGATTTTGATCAACTGGAGGGGGAGTTCATATGACTCTGTGCCTTTTTTCATATTTCCTACTCATTCAGACTTGTTCCTACTGTGTTTGCTGCCGTCTGTCTCTCAGATTTATTGCTTCCTGCACTGATATTTAGGGAAGGAAACATAAAAGAGGATGTGATTTAAGTTCCTGTCAATGCTCAAAGTAAATACAGTGCCTCCTTCTCCCTAAAGCCCTCCACTTGGCCAGACTTAATTGAGATGATGAGATGTAACTCAGGACCCTCTGCCCACTGCCTTCCTCTGTGCTGACCTCCAGCCAGCTTTGTGGGGATGACAAGCAAAATGATTGACTAGGCTTCTCCTCTGGTGTGTCCCACCAACCAAGGGAAACAGATACTCTGCAGACTACACCAACAACTTTAAACTGTGGCTCTACACAATCCCCAAGAGGCATAGGCCCAAGACTACTCAGCTTTCTCTAGGCCAGTGGTTCTCAACCTTCCTAATGCCGTGACCCTTTAATACAGTTCCTCATGTTGTGGTGACCCCCAACCATAAAATTATTTTCGTTGCTACTTCATAACTGTAATGTTGCTACTGTTAGGAATCATAATGTAAATATCTGATATGCAGGATGTATTTTCATTGTTACAAATTGGACATAATTAAAGCATAGTGATTAATCACAAAAACAATATGTAATTATATATGTGTTTTCTGATGGTCTTAGGCGACCCCCGTGAAAGGGTCGTTCGACCCCCAAAGGGGTCGCAACCCACAGGTTGAGAACCACTTCTCTAGGCAAAAATCCACCCAGTTCGCTTAAGCCAGGAGGGAGCACAAAGATCTTAGCTCCTCTGGCTGCCCTTTGATGAGCCATTAACATTTCTGATTCACCCAAACACAGGCCTCTCTCTCCACCGGAGACGTCATTGGCATTTACTTGACACTGGTCACACTAGGGCTGGTTCTACTTCCCTTGACCCAGTAAGTTGCCCATAACCAAGCTGGTTCCTCTCTTTAAAGAGAACCATCTTTCAAACTTTTGATCTGGTCTTTTTCTGCCCCCTCAGGTCATGGATTATATGGGACTTTTGAAATGTTATCCTCCTGGAGGAAAACTAGAGAAGACCAACACGTTAAAGAGAGAACTGCAGAGGTCTATGCCGACTCCATGCTCTCCTTTTCTCTCACCACTGCCATGTACCTGGTCACCTTTGGCATAGGGGCCAGCCCTTTCACGAACATTGAGGCAGCCAGAATCTTCTGCTGCAATTCCTGTATTGCAATCCTTTTCAACTACCTCTATGTACTGTCATTTTATGGTTCCAGCCTGGTATTCACTGGCTACATAGAAAACAATTACCAGCATAGCATCTTCTGTCGAAAAGTCCCGAAGCCCGATGTATTGCAGGAGAAGCCGGCATGGTACAGGTTCCTACTGACAGCCAGATTCAGCGAGGACACAAGTGATGGTGGGGAAGCAAACACTTATGAAAGTCACCTGTTGGTATGTTTCCTCAAACGCTATTACTGTGACTGGATAACCAACACCTATGTCAAACCTTTTGTAGTTCTCTTTTACCTTATCTATATTTCCTTTGCCTTAATGGGCTATCTGCAGGTCAGTGAAGGGTCAGACCTTAGCAACATCGTAGCGACTGCAACACAAACCATTGAGTACACTACTGCCCAGCAAAAGTACTTCAGCAACTACAGTCCAGTGATTGGGTTCTACATATACGAGTCCATCGAATACTGGAACACTAGTGTCCAAGAAGACGTCCTGGAATACACCAAGGGGTTTGTGCGGATATCCTGGTTTGAGAGCTATTTAAATTACCTTCGGAAACTCAATGTGTCCACTGGCTTGCCTAAGAAAAACTTCACAGACATGTTGAGGAACTCCTTTCTGAAAGCCCCCCAATATTCGCATTTTCAAGAGGACATCATCTTCTCGAAAAAGTACGATGAGTTCGACGTAGTGGCCTCCAGAATGTTTTTGGTGGCTAAGACCATGGAAACCAACAGAGAAGAACTCTACGATCTCCTGGAGACCCTGAGGAGACTTTCTGTCACCTCCAAGGTGAAGTTCATTGTTTTCAATCCATCCTTCGTGTACATGGATCGATACGCCTCCTCTTTGGGCGCCCCCCTGCACAACTCCTGCATCAGTGCTTTGTTCCTGCTCTTCTTCTCGGCATTCCTGGTGGCAGATTCCCTGATTAATGTCTGGCTCACTCTAACGGTCGTGTCCGTGGAGTTTGGAGTTGTAGGTTTCATGACCTTATGGAAAGTCGAACTAGACTGCATTTCCGTGCTATGCTTAATTTATGGAATTAACTACACAATTGACAATTGTGCTCCACTGTTATCCACATTTGTTCTTGGCAAGGACCTCACAAGAACTAAATGGGTAAAAAATGCCCTGGAAGTGCACGGGGTAGCTATTTTACAGAGCTACCTCTGCTATCTTGTTGGTCTGATTCCTCTCGCAGCTGTGCCTTCAAATCTGACCTGTACACTGTTCAGGTGCTTGTTTTTAATAGCATTTGTCACCTTCTTTCACTGCTTTGCCATTTTACCTGTGATACTGACTTTCCTGCCACCCTCTAAGAAAAAAAGGAAAGATAAGAAAAATCCTGAAAACCGGGAGGAAATTGAGTGTGTCGAAATGGTGGATATGGATAGTACCCGAGTGGTTGACCAGATCACAACAGTGTGAGAGTGTCTGCTTGTTATATTTTCACCCTAGGTCTTACGAAGAGCAAAGCAATGATGCTAATGAAACAGATTTAGAATTTTTCTTTCTTTTGTAAGGATAAGAAACAGGCATTGATTGCCAAAAGAAAGTAAAGGACAAGGGGGGGAAATGGGCATTGCATATTTTCAACCTTTTAAACAAAAGGTTGTTATCAGAAAGACTTTACACACACACACACACACACACACACACACACACACACACACACACGGAGACTTATAGTCTCCTAAACTAAGATCAAATAGAAGAAAGCTTAAGAGCAAGCAGAATCCCATTTTATTCACACTGCAGATGTTGCTGGTATTGTGACAAAAACCTACTGATTGAAAGGTCAGCTGCCAAGGCAGAAATAGCTTTAAGCATTCTTCAAACAGTAAGGCTTCCAGAACTTCTGCAGAGCAGTAGCTCCAGGCAGGCTCTGTGGTTTGAGGTTTCAGTCATCTCATCTAGCTCCCCGACACTCCAAGGAGATGCTTGTGAAAGCTCTGGCCAGCAAAAGCAAGCCAAGACTTCAGAAGCAGACACATGGTGGAGTAGCCATCACCAGGGGCTGAAATCGAGTCACCTCTCAATTCCCCCGGGTGAGGCAGTTTTGTTGTGTAGAATGAATTGATCCTATCCCCTCCCCCCCCCCCATCAATATATTTTTCACATTTGTCTGGTTCGGTTACTATACCTTTAAACCAGTGACAGCTCCAGCAATGCAGAGTTGGGCGATTCTATTTTGGAATATCCTGTTGCTTGTCACCAAATGGATCTGCTTTATTAGTTACAGCTCTTGGCAGGAGGCTCTGAGTACCCAGAACCACAGAGCCAAACCCAAATACCTGGCACGACGGAGGACAAGCAGGTGTCTACTTGAACCCAGGGACAGTGTTTCCATTTTAAGAAAAAAAAATGGCCAGCTGGTACAGCTGTTCGTGGTCTGGCCCTGCATGCATTTTGTGTGTGGATGCCCAGAAACAAAACCTGCCCACGCCTAGCTAAGGAAGGAGAAAGGAACACTGAGATGCTTATCTGCCATAGCCTCCAAACTGTAGTGCCAGTGCGCCTGCGCCAGGAGACATGCCTGTTCAGAGACCCGGAGGACATAAGGTGCTTTGGTGGGCGCAAGTCCTGAAGCTGAGAAACTTCAAGAAAGCGCAGGCAGGGAGATAAAGGATGGAAAGGGAGATAGAGGGAATGGCCGGAAGATGTAATCTCTGATATAAATCTATCAATGATGACAGTCACACTTTCCTGCTAAACTGGCTGCACTTTCATCTTCCTGCCCCGCCCCAAGCCTTCGTTGCTGCCCGTCTACTTCATTGCATGGCCCGTCTGCACGTCAATGAGCCTAGATGCTTATACTGTTGACTTGCAGTATCTGCAGGATCTAAACAGAAAAGGTTTAATCTGCAGAGGCTATGTATGTTGCCCCAGACCCCTGCGTTTCTTTAAGTCTGTACAAATTAAGCTAAAAGCTGGTCACATTTGAGGCAACTGTCTACAGTGTTTTTTCCCTTTTAGAGATGTAGCTTACTTAGACATCTATAGTGATAAGCATTTCCCAAAAGCACCTTACCTTTTTGGACTTTAGCGGATGTACTGTGCAACTTTCCCATCCTCCACAGAGGAGGAAACTGAGACCTAGGAGGAAAAAGCGACTCACCCAGGGTCACACCACTAGAGGGTTTCTATCATTTTAGCATGTCTAAGACAGGGCAGGCCAATTTTAGATTTTCTCATAAGAGGGCTATTACTCCCTTCAAAGTACATTTCCAAGGAAGGAACACAGGACTTTGTTGGCCACAGGGCAGGCTTTTTTTTTTTAACGTCTGGGTAATTGTTTGGGATTTAGATTTGCCACTGTCTTTCCAAACAGCAAAAATGCCCAAATGATTCAGATGTACTCCACCAAGTGCAAACCTGTGCTTTCTATTTCATGTACTGTTGTTCACACAGCTGTAAATACATGTGCAGGGGATCATCACTAGTACATTACACACTTGTCCAATCTCTCCTGCAGACACACGAAGCGATCATACCAGCATGGTATGTGCTCAACTAGAAGATAATGAGCTTTAATCTGAGGACAAACACAGTCCTCAAAAAAGGGCAAGTTCACATAATAGATCTGCGATCAATTCTCTCTCCAAGGGGCCTGCAACAAGGCTATTATTTATCAAACACGGCTGAAGAGGGGATTGCTTTTATTCTTAAATCATATGTTGCTAAATCATTTTCTGAACAGTGTGTTCTAAATCAGCCATTGATTTAGTGTCGGCCACGTGGAGCACCTCGGGTTCAAACGACTCCACAAAACTGATACGACACACTCACCGATTAAGCGGATTTTGTTGAGAATTTAATCATTCAATGTGGTCAACCGGAAGGACTTACTGTGGAACTTTGTTTTACGACAGTTTTCCAACTGGATTGAGACTCTGTATTCCTTGGGATAATGTACTTTTAAACGAAGGGACTTTTCAACCTTATCAACTTCTCTTTTCAACACTTGAAATCAAGGCTTATGAAATTCTGACTGTGGAATGACTTTTCTTTTTTTTTACTGGGGGACTCTGCATGCCAAGATTTATTACCGATTATTTATTGTTAGATCATTATTTAATTGTTAATAATGATTATTGATTATTGCTCTGACAGCATTGGTTTAGCCCCAGCTTAACCCCACCATGGAGAAGACACTTTAGAAGTAACTCAAAATCACATCCATATAAAATTTGTCTTTACTTCATGAAGTTTTACTTTTTCAATTGCTATAAAGAGGGAAAGAACAACCCTAGCAAACACTTGGAAAAGTTTTAGTTTTCAATTAATTCCAACCAAGGCATTAATATTCACTTTACCAAAGAAACTCATTTGGTTGGTTTTGAGTTGGTGTTTGTTTACCAAAGAAAATATTCCATTCATCACAAACATTTCTCCTGGTCAACTTTTAAAAAACTGTGATACTTGGGCTTTCTTGGCCACTAATAAGGAAAAAAAAAGTCAGGGTAAGGATTATATTCTCTCAGCAGAAGACATAAATTCCCAAGAAACTTGGGTTTTGCAAGACAGAAAATGATACTTGAAATGGGGCATTATTGTTTAGCAATGGTCCAATACGTAGCATAAGGGCTCCTCAGGCTAAAAGGACTACATGTGTTCCACAGAAAACAAGACAAACCCTCATGAAACTCCCTCTCCATTGTTCCAGCTCGTACGTTTTGTCCTGGTTTGGTTTTGGGGTTGGAGGTTTTCTGGCTTTTGTTTTGCTGTGGTTTGGTTTGTGGTGTTTGTGTTTGGCTGTCTTGTTCTCACCTTTCCTACCACTTTTACCCCTTCAATTTTCAATGAAAAGTGAAATAATCCGAAACCATCCTCCATGGCTGCAGTTATGTATGCAATATACTGCTCTATACAAGGCCCTTGATGACCCTTTCATTGTAACTAACCACCACCCAACTGTTCTAAGTGGTATTCTTGGACCCTAACACCACTTTCCTCCAGCCCCAGCTGTGTCTATCTCAACAACAGGTGGGCTGGGCAGCCACCTTGGGGGTTTGGCAAGAGGCAGAGCCTTTTGGACACAAATGGTACCCTCTTCCCAATGGCTTTATTCCTTCGGATCCTATTAAAGTAGTCCTGCAGCTTGTAGCAGTGTCTGTGACTCTCTGCTTTCTCGTCTGTAAAATGGGGATAATGACAGTCATTATCTTTAAATCCAGCAGATCCTTACTGAGTGCCTACTATCACCTAGGTCAGTGATGGCGAACCTTTTGAGCTCAGCGTGTCAGCATTTTGAAAAACCCTAACTGAACTCTGGTGCCGTGTCACATATAGAAATTTTTTGATATCTGCAACCATAGTAAAACAAAGATTTATATTTTTGATATTTATTTTATATACTTAAATGCCATTTAACAAAGAAAAATCAACCAAAAAAATGAGTTCGTGTGTCATAGGTTCGCCATCACTGGTCTAGATCCTGTTCAAGACTGGGACAGAAGTGAACAAATCAGATCAAGCCAGCCACCCTCGGAGAGCCTACATTTGAGTGACGATGCAGAGTCACTGGAAGGATTAAGTGAGATGATACATTCATGGCAAGACCTAGCGTACAAAAGTAACTGAAGACATGATTATTTGTAATGTGTCTGTTCCACAGTGGGGCTCAACATGCACAGCTACAGAGAAGTAGATTTCTGTAGACTTGGGCCCAGGATTAGGGCTACAGAAAGATGCCGTCAGCTGTCCTGATCACTTTAGGACATTTGAAATTCAGCTAGATCATCACTCAGTAGGGCAATTGTAAAGGGGGCATAAGCTCCAGATGTTGGAGTTGGATTTCAACCCTTGAAGGAACGGGATCCAGGAACTTCGGGATGGGAGCAGGGAAGGGAGGGCACTCACAACTTAATTACTATGCCCAGCTTGTCTGGAGACATTTGAACATTCCTTTTGGGCAATTTGCTTTGAAGTTTGTGCTACCGAAAAAGCGCCAGGTATTTAAAAACAAAGTTCCCATTTATTGAAAAGCAGGGTAAAGCTGTGACACAATGGAACAGATTTAATTAGTACTACTGCAATCTCTGGCAAAAAACTGAGAATGGTTTCGGCCATTGCAGAGTTCCTCCCTATGGTGGTTAAAACTGTTTCTTTCTGTGTCATGCCAGTCCGGGGGATGGCAAAGAGGAAAGTGAATGAGCTGAAATCCCTTCACCTCAATAGGCAGCATGAGGCTACCCCCTGTCCCCCCACCCCCGCCTGCCTCTCACCTGCCCTGCTTCTGCCCAAGGGATGTGTTTGAAGTCCTCTTTGATATCTTTGAGAGCGCTGTGCACGGAAGAGGAAGTTAGGGGACCAGAGAGCGATGGCCTCTGTGTAAATTTTTCAAGTTAGATTAAAATTAGCACCGCAAGGGTTCGGAGGAACCTACCCAGTGAGGAAAGAAGGCTTTTCAAAGTACAAAGAAAACCATGTGTACAGAGGAGGCAGCCCACAGAGCAAGCTCAGTGAAAGGAATGCAGCTCCTGTGGAATGTGCCAGCCTCTTCCGCTCCGCAGTGTTGACACCACGTGAATCTTTGGGTAGAATTAAGCTTACCCCCTCATTTTTAACGTCAGGAAAGGGAAACCTGGAGAAGTGAAATTCCATGCACACAGCTAGCTAGAAGCAGACACAGGACTATAACTGAAGTCTCCTAGTTCCTAGTCTCAGTCCTTTCTCCCCGCTTGCCACTTTACTACCAAATTCTGTGTATCTTAATTATGGGGTCTCAACCTGGGGTCTGTGAATGAGTCCGTGGGAGGCTGGGACTCTGAGCTCCCTAAAAATAAATTATATGCAAAAATATGCATATATGTCCAGTGCAGTTCCTGGTTGTCATCCGTTCCCCAAAGAGGTCTTTGATCCAAAAAGAGTGAAGAACCACTGTCCTAAATCCATAAAGACCTCAATGAGAGTGGGATCCTGGTGTCCTCATTTGGACCAATGGGAAGTCAAGAATTTCTCCACCATCTTTTCTCTAAGGAGCCAAAACTGCTGCCAAATATTGGTTTCTTCCTGCTCAGCCAAGTGTCACTTCCATTCATTTGTTCCTTATTCCTTTAGTCTGCAAACATATTTCGACTGTCCAGTCTCTGTCCCAGCACCAGTTAAGCATGCTTTCCAGGAGAGGACTGGGGAAAGGACCCCGCTGTGCTGTGCTCTTCTTGGCAGAACGAACATCAGACTGCTACCACATTCTCACTGTTGCAACAAAGTATATATGACCTCAAAATGACAGTAACTGCACACCATACACATACATATATCGGGGAGCCAGCAAAGCCAGCACAAAGAAGTGGGCCCTGTTAAAGACCCAGGGGCAGAGCAGCCTAGTTCCAAGCGGCATAGGTATATGGAACATGGCAGTAGCACACACATCCCATCCTTGGAAGGGCTGCTCCTAGGTGAGCCCTTTTCTGAGACATCCGCCATTGGTGAGTATGCACACACAGCCGCTGACTCTCCAACAAGGAGAGAATGTGTTTCATTCATCTTGGCAATAAATGTAGGATGTTAGCAAATAGGGAATCATGGCCATGGACATACGGTTACAGTTTAGGACAGATGTGTCTTAGACACAGATATGCAAATAGAAGCCCAGTTCTCCTGACTCCTCACCATAAGCTAGATCCAGTGTACACTGATGGAGGAAGTTGGACAATAAATGACTCTATCTGTACCTGTGGGTTGTGCTTTTTGTGATGTAACTTCAGGCACAATGGAATGCACCTGGGTTGTCCCACAGGCAAGGCTGGCGGAATCACTGCCTGGCCTTTCCTGAAGCACAAGGGAGGCGCTGGCTGCTGCCCAGTGCCATTTGCATAACCCTCTGCCCAGACATGACAAGGGAAGGCTTCTACTGAGATGGAGAAATATTAGTCCCACTAGGTAGCATCTGAGTGAAGCTTGAAGATTTTGTTCACTGAGATCTATAAAGTATTTTGTTTAAGTCCTTAAACAATGACAAAGACTCACCCCTTTTCTATTACCCATTCCAGGCTCATCCTTGGAAAAACCCACATGATTCTCTTTGGCAAAACAGTATACTTAAATTCCAGGGTGAACCTTCAACATGTTTGGCCCACACACAAACACACACACATGCACACATAATGCATGGACACTCAATACACCTATAACACAGGTACACACATTCATGCATACACATAACACACACCCATGCACACTGCCTTTTACAACATCCCTGACACATTTGAGGTACATTTAAAATGTCTTAGCAAGCCTGACCGGTGTGACTGAGTGGTTAAGTGTCGACCCATGAACAGGGAAGGTCATGGTTCGATTCCCAGTCAGGGCACATGCCTGGGTTGCTGGCTTGGTCCCCAGTAGGGGGCGTGCAGGAGGCAGCCGATTGATGATTCTCTCTCATCATTGATGTTTCTATCTCTCTCCTCCTTTCCCTTGCTCTCTCTGAAGTCAATAAAAACATATTTTTAAAAAATAAAACAAAATGCCTTAGCAGACCCAGCCCTGCAGTTCTATGGGGTTTGACAGCTATGTGCAGGAACCCATCACACATACTACCTTCCCCTTCTATGTTTCCTGTGAGCTGGCCTGAGACCAGCCACGCAGTACACTAAAAAACAAAGCTGGAAAAGCGAATGTTTCTTAGAATTTACAAATTGCTAACTAGGAGCTTTATATTGGGAAACTGCATTTGATGGAATTTTCTAAGACAGAGATGAAAACAGCAAAGGCCAAAACCACAGAGATCTCTCCCAAGGTCTGGGCAGGAAGGAGGAAGGACATATGGGATGGTCATTCCATCTTGCCAACCTACAGTCTTAAGAGGGAATAGGCATTTCTCATTTATCCCTAGCATTAGTTTGATAGGAAAGTCAATGTGTTTCATGCACATTAGGGAAGGCAGGCACCATCCAAGGAAGCCTGGTGATAGGAAACATCAGTTTGGGAGAAAAGTCATACAAGTCACACACACACACACACACACACACACACACACACACACACACACACGGAGTGAACATTAAGAGGAGTTGGGGAGAGGAGATCTAGTGCAGTTCCAAAAACTTAGACACTGTGACAGGAAAAAAGCAATTAATGGTAAGGTGAAAAGAATCAAATTTGTATGGAATGACTGAAAATATGAACTGAAAATAATGGAGTTGTTCAGAAATCTCTGTAAGATACAGATATGGAGCCTGAGTCTGTACTTTTTAAAATAAAGTAAAAGGACCTCACATTTTCTTCTAAATTCTCCACCCATAATTCCTCCCCAGTAACTTGGCAAGAACATACTTAAGTTCTATTCCTATTGTCTATGATTCCATAATTCAACCACCCACTCTTGGTTCTGTATTCATACTCCAGTTTAGAGCTGTGAACAGAATTATTGAATGGTAGGCACAAACAAGAGAAGTTTCAGCTTGAGTTTCATAGTTCCTTGGTCAAATTTCTCATTCCTCTAAATGTGCAAAAGTTGCAAAGCTGTAAAAAGTGTGTCCAGTAGCCAATGCATTTAGTTTTTTTAACAGCAAAGATAGTAATAATAATAATAATTATTATTTTATTTCAGAGAGGAAGGGAGAGAGAGAGAAAAATAGAAACATCGATGATGAGAGGGAATCACTGATTGGCTGCCTCCTGCACACCCCACATTGGGATTGAGCCTGCAACCTGGGCATGTGCCCTGGCCAGGAATCAAACCATGACCTCCTGGTTCATAGGTCAATTTTCAACCGCCGAGTCATGCCAGCCAGGCGATGCACCCGATAATTATTAACAATGAAATAGTCGTAACAGTTAAATGTACCTTTAGTAGTTCAATTTTAGTGGGTGATGAAAGGGAAGAGAGTCCAAATAATTAGTGATGTGGAAATGATCCTCACCCTTAGGCAT
This sequence comes from Myotis daubentonii, assembly GCF_963259705.1. Classification (NCBI taxonomy): domain Eukaryota; kingdom Metazoa; phylum Chordata; class Mammalia; order Chiroptera; family Vespertilionidae; genus Myotis; species Myotis daubentonii. Next base: position 125,430,114 of record NC_081861.1, on the reverse strand, counting down.
AAAATAGTTTAAACAGCAAAATGAGGTCCCTCTCTTATTGTCATGGCTAATGAAATAAATTCCTGAAATTGCATGTTATTTTTATGAAATTTTTGGCTAAATCAAAATGGATTTTTAAGTTGTATCCATGTCAATTGATCATAAGACCATATTGTGTCATTCAGATTAATCACTAATACAACATTCAGAAATCTTATCTACTTCTCCACAAGAGACCCCAACAATATGTTGTGCTTCCCAGTGTTTTAGTTGGGTTTCTTCACACTAGCAAATAGGTGATTCTAGGAGTAATAAATTACTTTTAAACCAAGTAAGGATATCTAAATTCTAGGACACATAATTAGTTCAGTGTGGTCAGTCTGGAGACAGATAAACATCAAACCCTGTAGGGAAAACTACCAAAATTGCATCTGGAGCTTGACAAGGTGTGAGCCATGCCACCTTGATCCATGACAGGCAGCACCTGCTCAGAGGGGATTGATTGAAAACTTACCCAGAAAAATTTCCCACAGAGAGTTAAAACATTTGTCCATAAAGGAGCATTAATAAACTATATTTTGCCGAAACCGGTTTGGCTCAGTGGATAGAGCGTCAGCCTGCGGACTGAAAGGTCCCAGGTTCGATTCCGGTCAAGGGCATGTACCTGGGTTGCGGGCATATCCCCAGTAGGAGATGTGCAGGAGGCAGCTGATCGATGTTTCTCTCTCATCGATGTTTCTAACTCTCTATCTCTCTCCCTTCCTCTCTGTAAAAAATCAATAAAATATAAAAAAAAAGTTTACTAATAAACTATATTTTTTTTACCTAAAGTCAAGATACTTTTCAGCCCTGGCCAGTATTGCTCAGTGGGTAGAGCGTCAGCCTGCAGACCAGAGTCCTGGGTTCGATTGAGGTGAAGGGAAGGTACCTTGCTTGCAGGCTCCTCCCTGGCTGGAGCCCTTGTCGGGGTGTGTGCAGGAGGCAACCAATCCATGTGTTTATCTCACATCGATGTTTCTCTCTGTCTTTCCCTCTCTGCTCCACTCTCCCTAAAAATCAATGGAAAAATATCCACACACAAAAAGATATTTTTTAGATGTCCAAAGAAAATCAACATGATAAGAAATTACTAGCTCTTTCAGGAAACAATGATGTCCCATATTTGGCACGACTTGAGTTTCTCTGACACCTAAAATATGTATTGACGTCATCCCACATCTACACAAAAACAAAATCAGCAGGAAAACCATCCTGCTGATTGGCAATCCCACAGTTCCTGTCCATCTGACCAACTTTCATCAGAGGGCAATGTTTCAGGTGTGCACACGGAATTTAGAGACTGTCGAACCCCCAAGCCATTTAAGCACATGAACCCTGGGAAGTGGCTCATGCCAAATACACCCAATCCTTAATTGACTACCCTTTCATATTAAAATCCCACCTTTTAATAAAGCATCCTGCTTCCAAACTAGATAGCAAATTCCAAGTGTAAAGATTTCAAACTTATCGCTTTCACTTTTTCATACATGTTCCTAATCTTCTTTTTTTTTAACTTTATTTACTTTCTTTTTATTGTTGACACTCTTTTTTTAAAAAAAATATATTTTATTGATTTTTTACAGAGAAGAAGGGAGAGAGATAGAGAGTTAGAAACATCGATGAGAGAGAAACATCGATCAGCTGCCTCCTGCACATTTCCTACTGGGGATATGCCCGCAACCCAGGTACATGCCCTTGACCGGAATCGAACCTGGGACCTTTCAGTCCGCAGGCCGACGCTCTATCCACTGAGCCAAAGCAGTTTCGGCATATTGTTGACACTCTTACAGATGTCCCTATTCTCTCCTAGACACACACCGAAAAGTGAAATGGCAGTGGGCCGGGAATATCTTCAGTTTTACCTTTCCCCCCTTTTCTTTCTTTTCTACGTCCAGATGTAGAAAAGGCTCTTTAACAGCAATTGGCATGTGTTCTTTTTTTGTTGTTCTATTTTTTCCAGATGAGCAATCAGAAAAGTTAATATGACTTCATTTCTTACAGATAGGGATTGGGTGTTTCGCTTGTTTAGCAGCACATGTCTTTTTATAAAACCTTGCATATGGTCCCTTCTTTGGCTTAATGGTCACAATGCTATACATCTGTCCCTGAAGAAAGAAAAACCCATGTCCTGGCCTTAGTTTCGTACGTAATCACAAACAGAGAAATAAAATTGTAGCAGGAAGCACGCTATGTACCTATTTGCCTGTGCTTAACGGAAGTGAACAGAAGCCTATGAAAAATATAAGTTTGGCCTCTCTTTTCAGTAGAATTCTGGTCTTGCAAAGGCAAGAGGAAATGCTGGGTGTATTATAGTTCAATAACTGAATGGAGAGGGAGGAGGAATGCCTGGGAGAGGAGTAGCAAAGCAATACGTATGCATGTGGTGCCAAATCAATTTTGGGGTGGGGGGTGGGGTTTCATATATATATGTTTTTATTGATTTGAGAGAGAAAGGAAGGGAGAGAAAGAAAGAGAGAAACATTGATGTGAGAGAGAAACATCGATCGGTTGCCTCCCCTACATCTGGGTGGGTTTTCATTTTTAGTTGATTTCGCAAGCCTAACTGAATGGATGCAGGATGATCACTGTCCCAAAGAAAGCTGGAATCCAAACTTATATGCCACAGGTACCAATTTACAATATTGATCTTGTAATGTTAAGGACTAGAATGATTTCAGATTTTGGCTCAATAGTTCTGAGCTGGGAATAGCAAAAGTTACACTCATACTGCTGTCTGTTAGAGTCCTTATTTAGCCTATTCCCATGGAAACTGAAATCAGATCTCTCTCTCTCTCTCTCTCTCTCTCTCTCTCTCTCTCTCTCAGAGGAAAATACTGTCAAGAGAGAGAGAGAGAGAGAGAGAGAGAGAGAGAGAGAGAGAGAGAGAGAGAGAGAATCCACAGGATAGTTTCTGTGTGGACACTCTCTCATAGGTGATAACTCTCCAACAAATGGAAGAAAGGCCAGGCAGACTTCCTTTTTCAGAAGCCAACCTATAATGCAGATGATAAACCCAGGCCAGAAAAGTAAGCATATCACACCAGGCCTTTGCTACCAACGCCTTAGAGCAGTGGTTCTCAACCTTCCTAATGCCGTGACCCTTTAATATAGTTCCTCATGTTGTGGTGACCCCTGACCATAAAATTATTTTCGTTGCTACTTCATAACTGTAATTTTGCTACTGTTATGAATCGTAATGTGAATATCTGACATGCAGGATGTATTTTCATTGTTACAAATTGGACATAATTAAAGCATAGTGATTAATCACAAAAACAATATGTAATTATATATGTGTTTTCTGATGGTCTTAGGCGACCCCTGTGAAAGGGTCGTTTGACCCCCAAAGGGGTCGCGATCCACAGGTTGGCGACCCACAGGTTGAGAGCCGCTGCCTTAGAGAATGCCATTTCCTAAGCACATGTTCAATTAACTTAGTTAACTAACTTGGAAATCTTTTATGGTAGGAAGACATCCACAGGAACTAAATTTCACCCTTTGGAGTTTTGCCCACTTTGCTTTACTCTCAAGCATCGACATTTCTCTAAATAGCCCAGCAAATAAGAGCCAAGGAAAAAGAGAAAATGAATGAGTTCATTTCAATATTTCAACATATACTTAGTTAAGGTTCCATCTTAATGGCAAAATAATATGAGCATATTCCAGATTTATGGAGCTATTTAGTAAATGATCTACAGTCTCTGTCTCCCTTGAAGACAGACCAACACTCAAGTTTCTGCCTCTAAAAGGGCACTGCTGAAACCTACATTAAGTTTGGAAAAAGAAAGAATACTGCCTCTCTCCATATCCCTCCAATTATGCCATCAGGCAACCTGGATACCGTCCTATAGACAATTTATGATAGGGGGGAATACTTTACTTTCCAATTCTCTTCCCTTTTTTCATAAGATAAAAATTGGATTTCTTTTAAAAGAATTTCACTTTAAAATGGATGATAGATGATGATTTTTCTTACTACATGCCTCAGCAAAGGTGGTGAGTTTTACAACTCCAGAAGTATTTGAGCTTTTTCTGGAATCAGAGACAGGACGAAGAGCTGTATGATTCAGCTGGCAAAGATCAACAGGGCAGCAGGACAAAACTCGTGTCTGATCTTAAACATGAGGTTTTTTTTTAAACCTCACTGTGCTCATTTGTGCTCACACTTGAATGAGTAGTCTTATACAGGGATGAGGTGTCTGGAATTCCTTTGTGTCTGGAATTAAGATTCTGGGCCAGACTTTAGCAGTCCTTTTCTCTCACCTGCACATTCCCATCTATAATGTGTCTATATTCCATTCCATTCTACATGCTATTCCAATAGCTTATCCACTAACCTTTGCACTATCTATATAAAAAGCCTAAGCAACCTACCGGTTGACTGGTCACTATGACGCGCACTGACCACCAGGGGGCAGGCGCTCAATACAGGAGCTGCCCCCTGGTGGTCAGTGCACTCCCACAGTGGGAGCGCCACTCAGCTGACCAACGGGCGCCAGACACTGACCACTGCAGCCCGGAGACCTCAGAAGAGTGCAACAAGCCTACCGAGGGAGACCGCAGGCGCAGCAAGGCCGGGATTAGCAGGAGCAGCAGGCAGGAGCTGCAGGTGGCATTGAACTACTGGTTTCAGCCCGATCCCTGCAGGCTACACCCAGGGACCCCCCACTGGTGCACGAATGCATGCACCCAGGCCTCTACTGTATTTATAAGTAAAATCAAACTGCACTCATATCCAAAAGCAGAAGACCCTAGAACTGTCATGAGTACTTAAGGAAATGAGCGCTTATGGCACCACAGCCTTGTGCTCAACCCTCTTCTGGATATTGCAGCTAATGCAGATTTTGCCTGCCTCGAACCATGAACAAACTGTTGCACCTGCAATTCAACAGAGAGGCATGTTCCGTTCATACAACATCGAGCTTCCTCCTCACCCAGAGTTCAGGGATCCCTGTCTCTTCCCATCACATCCTAACAGAGGTCACTGTCACCCATAGCTATAAGAAGCCTCCACTTTTCTGCCAGCAATGGTACAAACAGCTGCACACCACTAATTCGAATTCACCACAACCATATTTTATTTTATTTTTTTAAATATATTTTTATTGATTTCAGAGAGGGAGAGAGAGATATGAAATCATCAATGATGAGAGAGAATCATTGATCGGCTGCCACCTGCACGCCCCACACTGGGGATCACGCCCACAACTCAAGCGTGTGCCCCAAATGGGAATCAAACAGTGATCTTCTGGTTCATAGGTCGACTCTCAACCACTGAGCCATGCAGGCTGGGCACCATAACTATATTCTAAAATAATTATTGCCTCCCAAGTTATTTCTATTACCTAAAACCTGTGTGTTTTTTAAGTACATTCTACATTTTTATAAACTCCCTGATAGCTACACTAGTTATACTCCAGATTCATGCTGAACTGTGATCCCATTTCTTGGTTGTTTCTTCAAAAAGAAAGACAGGTCTATTTTCAAAGTAAAATATTCCCCTTGCCCTGTCTCTTTCTGATGATACAGAAGTTTAAAGTTACTAAGTCACCTCTTACATACTCTTCAGATTTCCTTGCACCTCAGTAAATTCTCCCCACACTTCTTCACTGCTAAGGGAGCAATCTGGACTTGAGTTCTTTTGTTCCCATGTTTTTGTTTTTAAATATTTTTTATTGATTTCAGAGAGGAAGGGAGAAGGAGAGAGAGATAGAAGCATCAATGATGAGAGAGAACCATTGATGAGCTGCCTCCTACATGGCCCCCAATGGGAACGAAGCCCACAACCCAGGCATGTGCTCCAACTGACCCAGAATCGAACTGTGACCTCCGGGTTCATAGGTCAATGCTCAACCACTGAGCCATGCCAATAAGGGCCTCCCATGTTTTATGACAAAGAACTTCTTGATTATGTCTATTGGAGTATGAGAGGATAAAAAAAAGTACAAAGTAAATATCAAAATTTACAATAACTAAGATGTGGAAACAGCCTACCTGCCCATCAATAGATGAGTGGATTAAAAAACTGTGGTACATCTACAAAATGAAATACTATGCTGCTGTAAAAAAGAAGGAACTTTTACCATTTGCAACAGCATGGATAGACCTGGAGAGCATTATGCTAAGCAAAATGAAACAAGCCAGTCAGAGAAAGATAAATATCGCATGATCTCACTCATTTGTGGAATATCATGAACAACATAAACTGATGAACCAAAATAGATCCAGAGACAGAGAAACACTGAACAGACCATCAAGCCTCAGAGAGAAGACGGGGGGAGGGGGGGGAAGGGGGTGGTGGTAAGAGATCAACCAAAGGACTTGTACGCTTTCATATGAGCATAACCAATGGACACGGACACTGGGGCAGTGGGGGCTTGTCCTAGGGGGTTGGGAGTGGCCGGGGAGGGGTTGATGGGGAGAAAAGGAGACATATGTAATACTTTAAGTAATAATTTTTTAAAAATCACAAAGTGCCCATTATTTGTACATGGCTGCTCTGGAAGTTCTAGTATTCAGAAGCATCTCAAGGACAACCTGGGAAAAAAGGAACCATTCAGAAACTCACAATTTTTATCTTTCTAGGGCTTCTCTTTCTCTCTTTTAAAAATTCTCCCACTACCCTTCAGTCCAAGGGCTAACACGCTATGTCCACTGAGCCAAACCTGCCAATGCTCTAGGGCAGCGGTTCTCAACTTGTGGGTCGTGACCGCTTTGGCGGTTGAACGACCCTTTCACAGGGGTCGCCTAAGACCATCCTGCATATCAGATATTTACATGACGATTCATAACAGTAGCAACATTACAGTTATGAAGTAGCAACGAAAATAATTTTATGGTTGGCTCACAACATGAGGAACTGTATTTAAAGGGCCAGAAGGTTGAGAACCACTGCTCTAGGGCTTCTCTTTACAGTAGCTGCTCCTTGTCTCTGATCAAGGCAATGATTTTGAACTCCCTTGTATAATTTTCTGCTCTCATCTGAAGCAGAAAATAGCGATGTGAATAACAAAAACGTTTCCATACAGTTCCAACATTTCCTCAAGAGGTATTCAAATAGAAGCATTTCTTTATTATTCCCTCACAGATTTTACTTTGAAGAAATTGTGATCTACAGAACATTTCATTGTCTACTACATCTCTCCCATCATTGTGTCCACAGCAGCCAGATGGTACTTCTTAATAGCAGAAGAAATCATCAGACAAGAACAATTGGCTGTTGAACAATTAGGAACACTGCCTGGTGTATTTTTCCCAGGTACTCACTCTTGGTTCCCGGTAACAAGAATGTGTCAGCTTTAACATTTTCCTGCATCTTTAAGTCCCCAGGCAACACTTCTAAACCCTCAGCTTCACCTCAAAACTGAACTGAGCTCCAGGGACAGTCATAAAATTTAAGATGGCAGGCTGTCACTTAGGAATCACTGCTGGATTACTAGTAGAGCACTTGATAGACAAGAAGGAGATAAGGGGTGTGGGGGAGAGGAAGAGTGGAGTACCTAATCTGTATATTTAAAAAATTTATTTCCTTAGTCCTAGCCGGTGTGCCTCAGTAGCTTGGAGCATCATCCCATGCACGAAAAAGTTGCGGGTTTGATTTCCAGAGCACATACCCAGGTTTCAGGTTCGAGCCCTGGTGTGTCAATGTTTCTTTCTCATCTCTCTCTCTCTCTCTCTCTCTCTCTCTCTCTCTCTCTCTCTCTCTCTCCTTTCTTCTTCCTCTCTAAATCAATAAAAAATAAATAAAAATTTCATTTCCTTAACACAGTATTTTTTCTCATGAGGTATTTGGCTGTTTGGAACTTCTAGCTATTCTCCAATTTATAAATGGTGGAAGTATACCTCTTAAAAATACATAATATTGTTAAAAGATCCCTAAATGGATGGTTTTCTTTTGCAACCCTACTGATTTATATTATCATTCCAGAAGGATTTTTTCTTAATTTGAAATTAATTTTCAACTAAGTGACTCTTGGGTTTAAATTGTTCTGCCCAACAGTCTTTTGACTATTGATTAGCAAATGAATTCCTTAATGAATTAGGGAACCTACTATTTCAAGGAATCTCTTGGTTAAATGGGATCACAACATAATATCACTGTAAAAGAGAGGTTCAGCCCAGCTGGTGTGGCTCGTGGTTGAGCACTGACTATGAACCAGGGGGTCACAGTTCAATTTCTGGTCAGGGCACATGCCCAGGTTGTGGGCTCGATCCAGAGTAGGGGGTGTGCAGGAGGCAGCTGATCAATGATTTGCTCTCAGCATTGATGTTTCTATCTCTCCCTCCCTCTCCCTTCCTCTCTGAAATCAATATCAATAAAAATAAATTTTAAAAAAATAAATAGAGGTTCAAGAGAGCAAGGTTATTTCCACCTACTCACAAGGAGATCTTTAAAAATTGCTTTGTTGGCCTGATTACAAATGCTATCTCTTAATTGGTCCATGTGAAAAATAGTATATCTGGCAAAGTGGTCCTCCATAAGGAATGAACTCGATTAGTAGGTGTTGCACACAAGTCGTAATTTCTGCTACTACTAGCAATTCCTCTTAAATGCCTTACATCCACTCACCTAGCAAACAATCCAACCTCCTACATAAGTCACCTAAATTTTCCTCAAACCACCCACCAAAGAAAACACAGAGGATACTCAGAATCTGTGACACAAGTAGGGATATGAGGTGGTAAATTGGGTGGAATTTAATACTTTTCCTGCCCGTACTAGCTTCTAATTCACTAGTAAGATAGTAAGTTGCTTCAGATGATGAAAAGTAAAAAATAATTTCCTGAAATCAAAGAAAGTTTGATTTCTTATGGAAAAGGATATTTGTAAATTTTACCCCTGTTGGAAAACTCGATTTAGCTGATTGAATTGCAGTAATATTAGCTTTCACGTCTGCCATCATTTTCAGATATTTGTATATAGCTATGATTATAACATAAGAAATCAAAATAAATTTTAGAACAAATGAATCATTAACAATTCTAGTTAAATCTTGTGCCCATGCTTTCTCTGTTGCTTTTTGTAAATGGTTTATCTTATATAGAAGTAAATATATTAAAAATTGAAACCGTACAGGGATTGTTTTGGGTATCTTATATATTACAAGTCTTAAAATTGTTTCTTACCTAACCTGGTGATTCCAAAAATAGATTACATTCATTGCAGCATTGACTTGGAGGCCTACTGTAACATCTGTTGGGGAAACAGATATTATGTAAATTATTTTAAAGGAACGTCTACTCACATCAGCTGTCGGCCCTACACTGTGGTGGGCGTGATTTGTGATGGGACCCATGGTGAGGATAAGAGGCTGTGAAGGATACCAGGAGACCCCCTTCTTCAAGAGAAACACATCTCAGTCATCTTACTGGCAGCAAATATGGACTGCCAGCGTCCTATAGGAGCAAACAGCGTGCTATTTTTTCTTGACTGGCTTTACAGAAAGTGGAAGTTCCCTGACAACACTCATTCAGGAATAATGAGTAGATAGCACAGGCGACACTAGGGGTCAATCTAGCTTAGAAAAGAATTCAAGGGGGCAAGGGAATAACAAAACATTTTGGAAGCAACTGCAGCAAGAATGAAGGCTTAATTTGTGCTGCCTGCCCTTCCTCTGCTCTATGGCACTATCTGTTTTCACTGTCCCGCAAAGGGTCATCACCCATAATCCCAACGATCCACTCTTCACTAGAAAGCCCAAATGACTCAGGATCTGATGGACTGTGGAAATATGACCTCTTTGGAACACTACTAAATTAACCAAGTGAATGGAGGAGGTGTATGGTACATGCTTCTTTCTCAGTAGCAGAGCATTGGTTTCATGTAGTCACATTTGATGGTCATTGAGTATCTGCTCAATGGCAGGCAGCTATGAGAGGAAAACCCCCAGGGAACCTATATCTAGACACAATAAAATGCTATGCACATCAAAACGAGCATCCAAGACACTGATGTGTGCAATGCCTTCTACCCACCTCTGAATTCCACACTCCCAAGACGTCTCCTCTGCTAACTGCAAAGCATGATGGAAATTTGTCGTAAGTTAACCGCATGCCTGGAATCCCATTTCCACTCACTGTATGAGGATGAATTAGATTGCAAGTGACTGAAAAGCCAACTCAAAATCGTTTAAGCAGTAAAAGCTTAAAGTTAAGCTTATGTACTTTGAAAGTCCAGTGCCAGGGCTTGCAGATTTCAGGGCAGGTTTGATTCTATGAAATTGAAGTTCTACGTTCTTTCCTCCATGTGTCAACTTCATTATGAAGCTGCTTTCCCCTTTCTGGCCTCAAGATAGTTCTAGTAATTCCCACAGCTACATCCTTTTCAAGATAGGGAGTCAATCTAGCCTTAAAGAGCCTGGAAGCTTCTTACCCAGGAATACCTAGGACTATATCACAAATCCATCCCTGAAGCCATATCTATGACCAGGAAACAGGATTACTCCGAGGAGTTCAGGCCTAAGTGACAGATCTCAGCCCTAGTGCCAAGGGTAGGGTCAGTTTCCCAAAAAGCAACTGGGGGAATGGAACCAAAACTTCCAAGATTAAAGAACAGCTACACGGAAATACTTTTATGGGCACCAGGCTGGAGAAGGAAGACCGCAGAGGAGTAATCTTCCTCTATAAGGAGAACCACTGTCCACACTCCAGCCTTCCTGATGGCTCTTCTTATACTGTACGTATCAAGGGAGCCCAGACTGGGTGTTTTGACATTAGACAGCCATCACTCTCTAATGTCAGCACTGCCTCTAGCTCACGGAGCTCCAGCTGAAGAGGGTAAATAAAGAGGTCTCTACGCCATGGCTGTAGAAAGCCAACTGCCCACTACAAAAGCCACTCACAACAGTGTGCCCTCTATTGAAGGGGTGCAGAAACCTCATCATTACAGGCCTGGTACTGTGGCACTTCCTGACATTAGATGCTATCAGACGTCCACTGCACTTCTGATTGGCAAACTTCCCTGGTCTGGTGCAAGAAATTGCTCAGGACTTCAAACAGATCTGGACTCAATTGGGTGAGCCTTGTCATCCCGTGCACCAAAAGGTTGCTGGTTCAATTCCAGGTCAGGGCACATACTCTGGTTGCCGGTTTGATCCCCGGTTGGGTACGTATGGGAGGCAACCGATCGGATGGCTGTTTCTCTTTCACATAGATGTTTCTCTCTCTTTCTCCCTTTCCTTTCCACTCTCTCTCTAAAACCAATAAGAAAGCATTGGGGGGGGGGGTATGGGCGGGGGGGAAACAGGTGTGCACTTCCAGAGTGTAGCTATTGGTGCTTTGCAGGGGCAAGTGAGGCCCATCTGGTGGGCCTTTGTGAAGACACCAACCTGTGTGCTAGCCATGCCAAATGTGTACCAATCATGCCAAAAGACATCCAGCTAGCATGCCACAAGCTTGGAGAATGTGCTTAAAAATCCACTATGATGGGAAACATTTCATTCTCGCAAAAAAATTATCTTCTTCCTATTATTGCTAGCTTCCCCATGGGGTCAAAAGGTACTTAAGCATATGACTGCAAGTGGAAAATGAAGAAAAGAAATCAGATATTGGCAAGTGTTTCAATTTTCATTTGTGTGTGAATTTTTAGATATCAACGTGGAGAAATAAAGCATTGACGCAAGTCAAAATGTTTCCATGAACAAGTTTCAGCAGTTCAACTTTATAAAAATACAAAGAAACCTGTTACATTTTTCTGGACAATGCCAGCATTTGGGTTTATTTTCACACAAGTGAATTTCTTACTGATGACAATTTAAAGAGAAAAATAGGTGAGGGCATGGCACATACATACCTGAGTTCAGAAATACTCTTTTCCTGTTTAACAAAATAAGCCACTTTTAATACTCTTTTCCTGTTTAACAAAATAAGCCACTTTTTAAAATGTTATCTTTGTTGTTAAAACTATTACAGATGTCCCCTTTTTTCCCCATTAACCCCTTCCACCCTGCTCCCATCTCTCCCCTCAGGCTTTCACCACCCTATTGTCTGTGTCCATGGGTTATACATATATGCATATGAGTTCTTTGGTAGGTCTCTTCCCACCCATCCCCCTTCCCTCTGAGGTACATCAGTCTGCTCCATGCTTCCATGTCTCTGGATCTATTTTGTTCATTATTTTTGTTGTTGTTGTTCATTAGATTCCACATACGAGTAAGATCATGTGATACTTGTCTTTCACTGACCGGCTTATTTCACTTAGCACAATCTACAGGTTGGATCATTTTAGCCAATAGTTGGCCACAGGCTAGACAGTGTCAGTAGGGCCTGTGGCTACAACAGGACTCTGATTGACACATCCAGCACACCAGGCAATTTCACACACCAGTGATTTGGGAAACATGAGCATACAGGAAAGAACTGCCCAGTAGAATGGAGGTCAAAGGACTCAAGAACACACACTTCTGTACCATAGCCAAGGACAGAAGAGAGCACCACTGAGAAGTAACTCTCAAAATGCACTTGTCTGGGAGCCCACCACTTTCACCTGTGGGCACCATCTAGTCTCCACTTCCCTGCCATCCTCACGTCTTCCCGTTCCTCAGGTTTCACCTCTCAGAAGTAAGGAGAACAAGGGCAACCCCATCAGTAGAGTGGGCATCATCCTACTGCTCTTCTGCTCCTTCATCAGGCATGGCCCCACTTCAGATCATCTCTTCCTTGTACTTCCTTTTCAAGCAAACACTGGAGGGCTTACAGGTGTCCCAGTTCATTAACAGACGAAGTGACTGAGGATGAAGAATCTATAAAACCAGTCACAGGCGTCTCTCATTGGCAAGCGGGGTGAAATCAGCCCCTCTTATGGTTTCTGCCCAATTGTCGTTTTTTCCAATGCCCACAATGTGTACCAGGCTTTGTTTCTGAAATACTTCCCCTCTGAAAGGAGTTAAGCCATAATTTATCCCTGTAACTCTGCCCTAGTACTGTAAAAACTACTCAAATGGCCTGTCCTAGGGCAGTGAGTGCATCAACAGTATCTCTATATGGAGGCCAACATGTTACAAGGCAATAAAAGATTACTTCCTTTAGGGGATTTTTGTCTCTGTTCTGTTCTCTTGTCTGTGTCACTCAGGATCCTTGCTTGCCTTTCAAACTTGATGAATGAAGGGGGCTCATGGTCAGAGCAGTTATTTTCTATAAGCAAAATTTAATAGCACTCAGTTAATTTCTAGGAAACAACTGGCTTCATTAAACGCTGAAGTCTGCCTGAATCATTCCCTCTACCACAGAGATGCGCCTGGCAGCTAATGGGTTATTTTTGTTTTGGATTCATTATGGCAGGTTGCCCTGACATTATATATTCCACCAAAGGAATGAAAGCTAATTCAAGAAGGAGCTGGACCATGGGAGTCCAGCATGCTGTGTACTTATTTGTCCCACTCAGACTTATTTCTCATTTCTGGTGTATAAAGAAACACTTTTGCATTAAGAACTATAATTGACCAGATTACAATTGAGCATAGGTTTAAAGAGAAAACAGCAGCACAAGTCATGTTTGCACGTACAACTCATGATACAATCATAAACTATATCTGGCCAATACTTGAGGACAGGCATTCTCAAACTTACAAAATTATACCACCCTTGTTGGTTTAATTTCCAAGGACTCCATATTATTTTGCTTTGAAGGTTTCAATTTCTTTTTAGAATTCCATGACAACCTTCAAGGTCACTGAAAGACAGCTCCAGCACTGAAATAAAATCTGAAGTGAATAATCAGTGATTCAGGGTTTGGAGAATTAAACAATATAAATTTAAACTAAGCCAACGTTCTTTAGGTTTCCAGGGCTAAAAATAGTTTCCTCTTTGTAAAAGCATTTTGTTACAAGTCACCCAGATTTAGTCATATTCTGGAGCATTGGGCTTCTCAAACTTTGGCACAAGAATCACCTGGGGGGTTTGCTCAAACAGATGGGTGGGCCACACTCCCAGAGATTCTTCAGTCTGTTTGGGGTGCAGTGCAAGAATTTGCATCTCTAACCTCAGAGGGAAGGTAGGGGAGGGAGGATTAAGGGAGAGAGATCAACCAAAGGACTTGTATGCATGCACATAAGCCTAACCAATAGACACAGACACCAGGGGGGTGAGGGCATGAGTGGGGGTATGGAGGGAAGGCAATGGGGGGTAAGGACACATATGTAATACCTTAATCAATAAAGAAAAAAAGAATTTGCATCTCTATTAGTTCTCATATGAGACTGATGCTGGCAGTCCATGGATCACAGACTCTAAAGGATACTTCACAAACCTGAGGTCTATATTATGTGATAAGACAAAGCCCCAAACCCTTTACCTTTATTCTCAGTGTATAATAAGGACAAAAAGGCAACCACAATATTTGGTCTCATTGTCATCATTGTCATGAGAGCCATAGGGATGCACCTAGATGCAATGACCATATCCACAGAGGATGTGAACACCATGGCAAAACTAAAATCAGGTTCCAGGATCAGCCATTTAGGTTAATGCCCTAGCCCAGTGGTCGGCAAACTGCGGCTCTTTGGCCCCTTGAGTGTGGCTCTTCCACAAAATACCACGTGTGGGCGCGCATGTACAGTGCGATCGAAACTTCGTGGCCCATGCGCAGAAGTCGGTTTTCGGCCTGGGCGAGTCTATTTTGAAGAAGTGGCATTAGAAAAAGTGGGGGTACGTTCGCTGAGGTCGACCCTTCAGACTGAGGACGTTTTTAGCAAAGGCCAGCTTAGGAGTACCCGAATTAAGTTAATAACAATGTACCTACCTATATAGTTTAAGTTTAAAAAATTTGGCTCTCAAAAGAAATTTCAGTCGTTGTACTGTTGATATTTGGCTCTGTTGACTAATGAGTTTGCCGACCACTGCCCTAGCCCCATGAAGCAGCTGACCATTTGGTTCTGATCGACTGTGACTACCTACTTTCCTGCCTCCAATTCACAAATACCTAGGACAGGTATTTTAATTAAGGCAGGGAATTCTGTGGACACAAGAATATTACCTGGGAATGTGAATGGTCTCTAGGAAAAAGTAAACAAATCTAGACAGTAATGCAAGCAATATGAATCCAGATTATTGCAGAGGGAAAAAGTCAACCACCTGTATGTTCATTCTCCAAGATGCTGAATACATGGGTTGATTAATTTTTCTTTACCAAAGTTCCACTAAATTAACTGATTAGCATGGGTGGGGAGATGATGAGGAAATAAAATATCTTGATTAAAATAAGCGGTGGTTGTTTTTGTTTGTTGACAAGAGGAAAGAAACAGACCTCTGTCACCACCTCCAAGCACCAGCCCTGCCGTCATTCCATGAGCAGTTCAGCCCAGAAGTTAGTATACTTAACCCCATTTACTATCAGAAAATTAAGGCCCAGAAAGCTTAAGTAACATGTCCAGGGTCATTCTGGTACTAAATTGCAGATCTGAGTTTCAACAAAATCATAACTTTTTCTCTACACATACAAGTCCTGCTAAGACAGCTTCTCTTACTACTGCTGACATTTATGAGTGCTTTCTGAGCATTTGATATATACAGGGGTGGACAAAAGTAGCTTTACAGTTTTACTAGTAGCACAAATCAATAATACAATAAGTAATAAATAATAATACAAGAATAAACTCTGTGTTTCACATACTCACAACTGGAAACCTACTTTGCCCACCCCTGTATTGTCTTCCAATACTCGCAACAATCCCATAAGATAGGCACTAATATTATTCCCATTTTACAGATGAGAAAACTGAGATGCTGAGAAGTAACTAGCCCAAAGTCACACAGAGAACAAGTGGTAGAGCTGGGATTTGATCTTTCGCAGTTAGAATATAGGCCCGTGGTCTCAACTCCTACTATGTTGCCTGCCATACTGGACAAGAGAAAAGGAATAGTTTGGGAGTTATTAAAAATAACCAGCTATCGATAATATACCATCAACTAAAGACCTGAAACTTAGGCGGACTCGTAAGTTTAGCAATGATGGAAGAGAGAGCATTAATCTTGGAAGACCTTTTGAAGAGTTAAGTTTCTGACCAGGTTGTGAGAGAATCAAAGAACATGGTGAGTGAGTGAAGTCCCAAAGAGGAGGGAGTACACCACACTTGGAGGAATAGTAAGAAGTCAAGGAACCATGGCTATAGAGGAAAGACAATTCTGGGAGACATGCTGGCTTCATCAGAAGGGTACAAAATGAACTTGAATACATTATTGCAGGACTTGGGGAGGGAATATTTCACTACCAACTCTCCTGAGAAAACATTTTGCATCCATTCCATTGAGGTGTGGCCAGTTTCTGTCATGCAAAATTACTTTTCAATACAAACAATAGCTTCTGGGGAAAGACACCACTGTCTTTCTAGGCAGGGGTGGGCAAACTTTTTGACTCGAGGGCCACAATGGGTTCTTAAACTGGACCGGAGGGCCGGAACAAAAGCATGGATGGGGTGTTTGTGTGAACTAATATAAATTAACAGTAAACATCATTACATAAAAGGGTACGGTCTTTTTTTTTTTTTTTAGTTTTATTCATTTCAAATGGGCCAGATACGGCCCGCGGGCCGTAGTTTGCCCACTGCTGTTCTAGAGACTCTCTCTCTTTTCCTAAGCAGCCACTTAGATGAATCTGCATATGTTAAGAATATATGCACCCTAGTCGGTTTGGCTCAGTGGATAGAGCACTGGCCTCTACACCATACCAAAGGTTTGATTCCGGTCAAGGGCATGTACCTGGGTTGCAAGCTCTTCCCCAGCCAGGACTCGTAGGAGGCAACCAATTGATGTGTTTCTCTCACATTGATATTTCTCTCTGTCTTTCCCTCTCTCTAAAAATCAATGGAAAAATATCCTCGGGTGAGGATTTGGGGGAAAAAAAAGAATATGCTATATTCTGTGTATGATTCAACAGAAACAGGCTCACACTAAATGTTCAAAGCTGCAACACAATTTGTCAGAAAGATCATCAGATGTCACTGTCTATATGTGGGACCTGTGCTTTGACTCTTGAGTACTGATTTCTATTTCCCCTAACTCATTTTACTCCACGGTTTCTAGTTTACACCTCAGAAACAGTGTATCTAATTCATTTGAGTCCTCACGAGGCAGTTATATTTTCCCTTAACCAATATTTGCATCCCCCTCACCTGGAATGTCCAGCTTCGGGAAGCTGGAGACTTGATTACCCAAGTGGTTGGAGCAGAAAATCAACACCCAATACGGCAGAAGAAAGCATGAAAACATTACGCAATACATACATATGAAATAAAGAGAGGGTGAATATGGCAGAACAAACACCTAGGGGAGATACCTTGCTTAATGATAAACCATTAACACCAGAATTCAGAATCCAACCCTACCTCCAGCCTTACTCACAGTCCTTCCCTCATGCTAATGAAGCAAGGGATCTCTCTGGGGTCTCTCTATAAAGCAGGGGTGGGCAAACTTTTTGACTCGAGGGCCACAATGGGTTCTTAAACTGGACCGGAGGGCCGGAACAAAAGCATGGATGGAGTGTTTGTGTGAACTAATACAAATTCAAAGTAAACATCATTACATAAAAGGGTATGGTCTTTTTTTTTTTTTAGTTTTATTCCTTTCAAACGGGCCGGATCCGGCCCGCGGGCCATAGTTTGCCCACGGCTGCTATAAAGGAACTAATCCCATTCATGAAGGCTCTGCCCTCATGACCTAATCGCCTGCTATAGGCTCTGCCTCCTAATACCACCACATTGGGCATTAGGTTCTCAACATATGAATTTGGGGTGGGCACAAACATTCAGACCATAGCACTCACCATTGTATATGAAACCAAAACTTCTTGACAAAACATGTAAGACTCTTCATGGGCTGGCCCTGCCTGCCTATTTAGCCTCAACTTCTACCACCTCTTCCTATGTACTAGCCATGCTGAATAGTCATTAACTGACCTGTTAACCCTAGAACACACCATCTGTTCTCCCCACTCCCACAAGGATAATAATATAAGCTAATATTCATGGAGCACTAACTGAATGCCAGGGAAGGTGCTAAGCACTAGAAACACAAAGATAAATAAGACACAATCCCTCAGCAATAGTAGGATGGGCTGACAGGCATGAAAAATCCTTATTATAATGGTTTGAGATGAGCACAGTGTCTACAGGGATGGATACAACACATAATCAGGAACAATAAATACTAACCAAACCCGATTAAATAGCCTGGAGTGTGGTAGGTGCTAAATAAATATTTGTTAAATACATGAGTTAGTGACATATGCCGGATCAGGGTAACATTTGAGAAATGTGCTATGTACAAGAATTATTATAAGCTTTCAGAGAAGGGAGAGCTCAGTGCTTATTGGAGAGAAGACCAAAAACATCTATAATAATAAAAGCATAATATGCTAATTAGACCAGACGTCCTTCCGGATGACCTTCTGGACGAAGCCAGGACTGCAAGGGCTGAGCCCCTTGCACGAATTTCGTGCATCAGGCCTCTAGTATTTTTATAAAATGATTTATAAAGAAATGAGTCCTGAAAGACATCTCTAGGGGCCTACTGAGCCTCCAGGTCTTCAAAGCTTTGCAGATTCCTGCAATGAGCTGTGGCTTCCATAAGAGTCATCCTTAAGGTTTAACGTGACATAGATTCCAACCAGTTGGCCTAGAGGTACTTTCCAGGCATCTTTATTTCTAAAAATCTTCCCAGAGCTCTAGTATGCATCCCTGATTTAGAACCACTGCATAGAACTACACCTCCAAGCAAAAAGCAGCATTGTGATTATTTATTGAGAGGAGAAGGGAAGAGAGACAGCCTTTGCAAAGTCAACCTTTCGGTAACCTCCTTTCTCTAATGGTAGCTACTCACAGATCTTCCCTGCAGCAGAGGCTAACTGCTGATGGCCTCTGCCCACCACTATTTCAGGGGCAGCTGGCTGTCATTACAGCTGCCTTAAATGGAAGCTGGTCTGGGTTATTTATTTCTTTATTTTGGTCCTCTGCATATGCAAAACGAGGTGTTGTCCAGAGGTTCTTGAGAGGGAGGTCTCAGTATCTGTCCTTGTTATGGTACTACTGCTTAACAGGGTACAAAAAAGACATGGGGAAACAGAGGGGAGAGAGTGCAGAAGGACAAATTACGGCGCCGCACCAAAAAAAAAAAAAAAAAGCCACTGTCGAAGTGTGTGTTCAATCAGGTCTGTACAAAGCTAGGAGTGTCTTTCCAAAGGGCTGACATCACACATGTTTTTATTCTCCCCATTTTTCTTCTCTGGGGAGATTTTCCAGCCCAAGGATTCTTACCCACCTTAGCTTATTTACTGCCAGTAATTAAAACATAGCCCAAGCAATCCAAGGTGACTGTGTTAAACTCGGGTACTTCATGGAAAACTTTTATATTTCACTTTATTCAAAATGCAGTCTGTCCTTAACAATAAACACCAATTTTTCTGTCGTATGAATGGACATTTGGGTTCATGCCAGTTTTGCTATTATATACAACACTGAAATCAAGCACCCTTTGGAGACTTATATCATTATTTCTTTAGACTAATTACATAGAAGTGAGTTCTTGGGTCAATATGGTAAACACATTGTAAGGCAGGCTTGCCTTCCAGAACGGTTAGTCAATTTAAATGCCTCCATAGTGCAGCACACTGCCTGCTGCCTCGCATCTGCAGCCTCTCTGGCTATTAGCAATCTTTTTCATCTTTGACAGTATGGTAGCTGAAAAAAATACCATCATATTATCATTTTAATACGGACTTCTGTAAAGAATGTGTGCTTCTCTAGTTATTGTGAAATTAAGCACCTCCTCTTGTTTCCTAGTTTCTTCTAGTGTGAATTTCTTCATTTGAAAACTGCCTATTTATATCTTTGCCCATTTTTGTATTTGTTTTATTAATTTGTAAAATATCTTTACATAATAAAGATATGTGCCCAGCCGGCATGGCTCAATGTTTGAGCATCAACCTATGAACCAGGAGGTCATGGTTCGATTCACAGTCAGGGCACATGCCCAGCTTGCGGGCTCACTCCCCAGTGTGGGGCATGCAGGAGGCAGCCGATTAATGATTCTCTTTCATCATTGATGTGTTTATCTCTCTCTCCCTCTCCCTTCCTCTCTGAAATAAATAAAAATATATTTTTAAAAAATATATGTTCCCACCCTGGGGCATCTTTGGTTATTTATTTTTAAAATTTGTTTTAGTGTTGTCATGCCAATTTAGTAGTAGTATTTCTATGTGTTCAAACTGGCTCAGTTTTTCTTTATTGTTTTAATTGAATTTATTGGGTTGACATTGGTTAATAAAATTATACAGGTTTCAGGTGTACACTTCTATAATACATCATCTGTGTATTGTGTATTCAACACCTCAAGCTAAGTCTCCTTCCATCACCATTTTCCCCCATGCCCTCTTCTACCTACCCCACCCCCAGTTTTCTTTAATGTGGTAAAACCTTGAGGCCAAACTAAGGAAATCCTTCACCCCCTCCAAAAATTTAAAATGATATTTTGATTCTTACCTCTAATATTTATATAGTGTTGTTTTTCATAGTTAAGTAT
Source organism: Myotis daubentonii (assembly GCF_963259705.1). Classification (NCBI taxonomy): domain Eukaryota; kingdom Metazoa; phylum Chordata; class Mammalia; order Chiroptera; family Vespertilionidae; genus Myotis; species Myotis daubentonii. The sequence goes on along the minus strand of NC_081861.1, from coordinate 125,409,588 downwards.
TTAATCCTTCTGGAACTTCTTTAGTGGTATGAGGAAGAAACCAGCTTTTCCTTTCCAAATGGATAGCCAATATTCCAATTCTATTTTATGAGCTATCCTCCTTTGGTTTTCAGATAGCTTGGTGATGTGTTTAGCTACATTCATCTTGTAGGTAAGAGTTAAATGTCAGCAGAGTTAGTCTCAGATATTGCTTTTTTTGTAGTTATAAGCTTACATCCTTTGGGTTATGGGAGGCCAGAAGTAAATTTAGTAGATCTATCTATCACACATTGATCTCCACAGAAGTAAATGGTCTCAATATGTAACCCATTTATAACAGGTACTGCTCAGTAGAACAAACACTAACATAGTCTTCTCAACTGCTTTCCAAACTGCTCTGAAAATATACCAGACACATAATATCAAGTAATGTAAAAGAAAATGCATTGATGCTGAATGCAACTGCAACACCAAACTAGCTTAAAATCTGACATTCTGGCCCTAACTGGTTTGGCTCAGTGGATAGAGCGTCAGTCTGTGCACTAAAAGGTTCCCAGGTTCAATTCCGGTGAAGGGCATGTACCTTCGTTGCGGGCACATCCCCAATAGGGGCTGTGCAGGAGGCAGCTGATCGATGTTTCTCTCTCATCGATGTTTCTGACTCTCTATCCCTCTCCCCTCCTCTCTGTAAAAAAATCAATTAAATATATTTTTAAAAATCTGACATTCTGCCTTTTAAAAAACTAACATTTGCCTTTACTGACTTTTCTAGAGAAGGCTGCCCATTCTCCAGTGTGAGACAGTTTAAAGCAAGATTTGCTCAAAGCAAATGGCAGGATTCGACCTTTTTTCTATTTACAACAACATGGATGGACCTTGAGACTAAGTGAAATAAGTCAGATGGAAAAAGACAACTATCATATGATTTCATTCACATGTGGAATATTAAAAACAACAAATGAACAAAAAGAACAAACTCATAGAGGCAGACAACAGATCAGTGATTATTAGCAGAGAAGAGGGGTGGGCAAAATGGGTAAAGGTCAATTGAATGGTGATGGGTAGAAGCTAGACTTTTGGTGGTGAGCACAATGTAGGATAATACAGATGTCAAATTATAATGTTGCACACCTGGAACTTACAAAGTTATAAACCAATGTTACCTCAACAAAATTTTTTTTTAAGATTTGACCAAAGCAAGTGTCAAAGGCCAAATGATGTCAAGAAAATTTATAAATACCTATAATATATTCAGTGGTCAACTAGGGTGTCCAGAAAAAATTAACATAAAGATGAAAAGAATCACAGTACTAATTTCAAACACCAAGAATAAAATATATATACAGTGGGGCCTTGACTTACGAGTTTAATTCGTTCCGTGATGGAGCTCGTAACTCAAATTACTCGTATGTCAAATCAACAGTGAACGAGTGAGACACGTGATGCTGGGCTGATGTTGTGGCGTTCACTGTGACGTTCGCTGCGCCAACTAGCAGTGGGGTATCTGAAGCTGGCTCAGAACCCGAATTTTAGCTCGCAACTCAAAGCAAAAATCGGCCGAGAGACGGCTAGTATCTCGAAAAACTCGTTAGTTGGGACACTCGTAAGTCAAGGCCCCACTGTATAATTTTTACCCATTTGGTAGATATCAATCTTTTTGCCATCAATTTATGAAGTCATTTCTACATAAAAACAAAACAAAACATTTTTTAATGACAAATCATCAATGGGCTTCAAATGGCTGGTTCCACTAGCACCTGAATCATATCCAATTTTTTTACATCTGCTAAGACATGTAGAATTAGTTTGGTCTCTTGGGGGTTCTGTGGAATAAGTATGAGGCTTCACAAATCTAAACAGTTTCATATGTCTCCTATGTATAGATACTATTTTTTTTTCAGCTATAGGTAGATAAATAAAATACATACTCATTTTAAAGCAATAGTGAAATTATAATGGCTTTGGGATTAAACATTTATAATTACCAGATTAAGATGGTTTTTAACAGTGAAATTTTTAATAAATTTTACTTAAAAATTAATTTCACGCTTTAAAAGTCTGGGACATAGTATTTCAGTCCACTGTTTCAGTTATCTATTGCTCTATAACAAATCACCTGAAAATGTAGCAGTCTAAAGCAGAAACATTTTCAATATCTCAGAATGTTGTGGGTTCAATTGGCAAATGGGTTGGTCTGGAGTCCAACCTTGGCAGGGATGCCTTGAATGTTGGGCTCAGCTGGAACCGTCAACCAGAGTGCCCACATGCAGTCTTTCCAGCTTGGTGGCCTCAGGATAGTTGGATTTCATCAATAGTGGCTCAGAGCTCCCAGAGTGTTCCAAGAGGCAGAAAGTTGAAACTGCCAGGTCCTAAAGCCTGGGACTGATAACTGGCACAGTGTCACTGCCACCATATTCTACTGGTCACTCACTCATAGAAAATGTCCAGATTCAAGAGTCACAGACATCAACTCTTGACTGGAAAAGGTTCAAAGAGTTTACAGACATCTTTAATTTACCACATATACTTACTTCTGGATAGGAGCTGTCATAGCTCTTGAATTAAAAAAAGATGTTTAACTATCCTATATAATAAAAGCCTAATATGCTAAGTGTCCGGTCGTCCGTTCTACCAATCAAAGCATAATGTGCTAATGATATGCTAAGGTCACTCAACTGCTCGCTATGACAATCACTGACCACCAGGGGGCAGACAGCCGATCGGTCAACCAGTCATTATGATGTGCACTGACCACCAAGGGGCAGACACTCCAACTGGTAGGTTAGCTTGCTGCTGGGGTCCGGCCGATCGGAACTGAGCGAGACAGACCAGACACACCCTGGAGCCCTCCTGCGTCCCTCCCCAGCCCCAATCGTGCACTGGTGGGGTCCCTCAGCCTGGCCTGAGCCCTCTCACAATCCGGGCTGAGGGACAACACCACCCCCCATGCCTTGAGTGCACGAATTTTGTGTACTGGTTAATAAATAATCTTACTTACCCACCCTATCCCTACCTTATCCACCTCCTCTCCAAGTTTAAGTCAGCCTTACTGAAGCAGTGAAAATCTCAATCAGAAAATCCTTAGATCTACCTAGTACTGATGTTCATACTCATCTGCAGACGAGCATGCTTCCTGATTTAAGACTATATTATAAAGCTAGAGTAATCAAAAAAATATGGTACTGACATAAAAAAAAAAAGGCACATAGATCAGTGGAACAGTAGAGGCCAGAAATAAACCCACACATATATGGTCAACTAATTTTTAACAAGTGTACCAAGAACACACAATAGGGAAAAGATAGTCTCTTCAATAAATGTTGTTAGGCAAACTAGATATTTACGTGCAAAAGTATGAAACTGAACCCCTATCTTATACTAGTCACAAAATTAATCTAAAATGGATTAAAGACTTCGTGTAAGACCTCAATCATAAAACCCCTAGAAGAAAAATAAGGGGAAAACTTCTTGTCATTGGTCTTGGCAATGATTTCTTGGAAAAGACACCAAAACCAAAGGAACAAAAACTAAAATAAACATGTGTGGCTACATCAAACTAAAGAACTTCTGCACAGCAAAGAAATCAAAATATGAATTGAAAAGGCAACATATCAAATGGGAGAAAATATTTGTAAACCATGTATCTGATAAGGGGTTAATATCCAAAATATATAAAAACTCAGACACCCTAGCCGGTTTGACTAAGTGCATAGAGAGTCACCTGAGGACTGAAGGCTCCTGGGTTCAATTCCAGTCAAGGGCATATGCCCAGGTTGTGGGCTTGATCCCCAGTAGGAGGCATGCAAGAGGCAGCCAATCAATGGTTCTCATCATTTCTTTCTCTCTCTCCCTCTCCCTTCCTCTCTGAAATCAATAAAAATATATTTTTAAAAATAAAAATAATAAAAACTAAGACAACTCAAGACCACAAAAGCAAATAACCAATTTTTTAATGGGGAAAGGACCCGAATATACATCTTTACAAAGAAGGCATATTAATGGCCAATAGGTACAGAAAAAGTTGCTCAAACTCACTAATAATCACTGAAATGCATATCAAAACCTCAATAAGATGTCATCTCATATCTGTTAGAATGGCTATTATAAAAAAGACAAGAGATAACAAATGTTGGCGAGGATGTGGGGAAAAGGGAATCCTTATACACTGTTGGTTGGAATGTTAATAGGTTCAGCCATTATGGAAAGCAGTGTAGAGGTTCCTCAAAAAATTAAAAATAGAGCTAACATATGATTCAACAATTCCATTCCTGAGTATGTACCCAAAGAAATGAAATCAGTATCTTGAAGAGATATTTGCACTCTCACACTCATTGCAGCATTATTCAATAGCCAAGACAGAAACAACCTAAATGTCCTTCGACAGATGAATGGATAAAGAAAATGTAATATATGATGACACAAAGGAATATTATTCAGCCATACAAAAAAGGAAATTCTGCCACTTGACAATAACATGGATGTGTCTACTCTAGAGGGATTGTGCTAAGTGAAATAGGCCAGACAGAGAAAGGCAAATACTGCATGGTATCAATTATACCTGGAATCATTTTTTAAGTTAGTTTCATAGAAACAGAGAATAGAATGGTGGTTTCCAGGGATTGAAGGGAGGGAGAAATGGGGAGTTGTAGGGCAAAGGATACAAACTTCCAGTTATAAGAAGAATAAGTTTTGAGGATCTAATGCACAGCATGGTGACTAAAGTTAATAATACTGTATTGTACTCTTGACAGTTGCTGAGAGTAGATCTTAAGCATTGTTACCACAAAAAAGGGGGGAGAAAAGTATGTGAAGTGATGGATGTATTAATTATCTTAATCTTGGTAATAATTCTATAATGTATATGAAATCATCACATTGTATACTTTAAATATATACAATTATATTTGTCAATTTCCCCCTATTAAGTTAGAAAAATTATAGCAATATACAGTCATTTATACAAAATAAGTAAAAAAATATGAAGCATAAATAGAAAAGTTGGGATACTCCCATTAAAAAATAAATAGTAGGTAGGTAGATAGATAGGTAGACAGATGAAGCATAGACAGATGGAAAAAAATAAGAGAGTAAGAAGGTTTTGCTCTTGGTAGTCGATAATGTATCTCTACCATCTCTTTATTCACAAGCTCTTTCCACACACATAAACAACACTCAAGTTTCCTTTTCTTTAAAAAGAAAAATCCTCATTCCAATTCACGATCATCCCCGAAGAAATTATTCTCTCTCCTTTTGCTCAAAAAACAAGCTTCTAAAAAAGAGTAATATACATTCACTTTCAGCACTTTGCCTCTCATTCACATTTTGGTGATAACAGTGTCCACACTTACCACCCCACAGAAACAGCTCTTGTTGGTGACCCTGCTTATCTGACTCTGGTCTTCCCTCAGTCAATTCACATCACCAGAAATGCCCTCTGTTCACTTATACTCATTGCTTTACTCTTCCACCTCAAATGTTCTAAAACTCAAATCTAAAACCCAGTGCCTCCACTAACGTCTTAAACAAGACCTTCCACGACCTGGTCCTATCCACCTCTCCAGTATCATTTTCTTGAATCATTATCCTAAGCTCCAGCCAGCTTACACAAGGTTCAAATCATCTTCCTCACCTCCATGCTACATATCATACAGAGATACTTGCTGTTTCCTCAGTAGCAAATATCTATTGCCAAGTTATACAACACCCATTTTTTCATTCAACACTCATAAGTCAGCACCACCTTGTAGATGGCCCATATCTGTGCACCCAGGAATGCCTCTCATAGCATTTATCACACCATACTTGATTTTCTGTTTACTTGTCTGTCATCGCTTCTAGGTTGTGAACTTATTAAGAGAAGCCACAGTGCCTAAAACCCAGTATACACTTCACAGATTTTTGTTGCATAAATTCTATTTCTCAACCCAAATTAAGTTATACAAATGTAAGGCGCCTGTATTGGGGAATGGATAAAAAAAAAAAGAGCCAAGCTGTCTCTAAGGAGGGGCATAGAGAAAGGAGCATAAACAAGGTAGAACTACCAAACACTGACTCAAACATGGTAGTGGTTCTTATGGGGAAATCTGGGGCCTCAACACAATATAGGAAAGATCATTTGAGAGCAGTAAAAGCTTCTTGGAGTCACTTGAAGGAACCCCATTTACAGCATCACTTGTGGGCAGCTAGCCCTGTCCTATGGACAAATTTGATTTAGTATTCCAAGGTTCATTTGTATGAGACTGTTCTTCCACAGCCAAACAGGAAAACAGTAGAGCATCATCTGTGTCACCTCCGAACATAAAGGACAGTGATGTATTCTCACTGCTGGGTGTTTCACCATCTCAGAGCCCTTGTGAGAAATGTGGCATGCCTGTGTTTTTGCTGGTGTCAAATGGATGATTTCCAGTGACTAATGATGATGCCAACTGGCCTCCAAAGATCTCATATCTTGTGAAAATAATTCAGAAGCATAAGGTCCAAAAGACACCGTAAGAATATTTCACCAAAAATACATTTTCCTAAGAACACTGAGCAATTTTTAAAAAATATTTTTATTGATTTCAGAGAGGAAGGGAGAGGAAGAGAGAGATAGAAACATCACTGATGAGAAGGAATCACTGATTGGCTGCCTCCTGCAGGTTGGACCATGCCCGCAACCCAGGCATGTGCCCTTGACTGGAATCGAACCTGGGACCCTTCAGTCCTCAGGTTGATGCTCTATCCACCGAGCCAAACTGGCCACACTGAGCAATTTTAAATAGAGTAGGGTTTGGGTTATTTGTTTGTTTGTTTTTTGCAAATGTCCCAACTGAATTCAGGTAAAAAATTATTTATTTTTATTTATTCATTCACCGATCCAGCTAGTCAACAAACAATTATTAAGCAATTCTTATATGCCTTGATGGTATAGTGTTCAGTGTAGAAATAAACAGATGAATAAGATGCATTTCCTGCTCTTAATGAATTCATAGTTCACAGGGACAAGATACATAACCAATAACACTACATAACAAATGTAATAGTGACACAGTCAAAGTGCTATGGGGACTTGTTTAGTGTATTTTTTTAATATTCAAAATACCAGCTGCTCCTCTCAGGGAGTGTATTATACTTCCCCATCCCATTGACTAATGGATTTCTTGTGGTCAATGAAATATGAGAGAATTGACATGCTCCACTTCTAAGCTAAGAACCATTGCTTGGTTTCACTATATTTTCCTTTTCCATATGCCAATTGACCAGCAATATCCCAGATAAAGACTGCTCTGCCTTCCTGGGTCCCCAAATAAAGTTGATTCAGAGGAGGGGCACAAATGACTTAAGATACACAACTATATAATAAAAACCCAGTGGTTGTAACGCCATAATGACCAACGACCAGTCACCAGGAAGTGCCTTGAAGCTGCGTACTGCAGCACCGGCGGGACTTGACGCTGGGTCCTGCGGCACGCCGGGTCTGGGTCTCGCGCAATTTCATGTGCTGGGCCCCTACTGTAACATAAATGATACATAAACTTAAGTCGCTGAGATTTGGAAGTCATTTGTTAATGCAGTATAACCTGGCTTATCTTGACCAAAACAACTGTCAAAAAGAAATTAATGTGGGGTGGGGGGGAAGTAAGTTGAATGTATTAAGGAAGTGACATACTGGGTTGGACCTTGAAGGTTGTAGGAGCAGATAAGTGAATGGGTTTGGGGGCAGAGGTTCTGGTGTGAGCAAAGACCTGGTGGTCTCGAAGTATTAGCCTATATAGGCAACTTAGCCACCACAGTGGAGTATAAAAATTGTGCTATAGTAACATATTAAAGCTCCATTGGCCATGACAAGGAGTACAAATTTTAGCCAGCTGCTGCTTAGGAGCCAAGAAAGGTCTTAAGGATTCTAAGTATAAGGTGTTGGTTATCTTTTGATGCTTGAAGTATCTGTAATACTTTAGGCAAGGACTAGCATTGGCAGAGATAAAATTCTGTGGAGTCCCAGGACTAGAGTTGGGACAGGGGGGGAAGCAAAGGAGTAGGCAATGATGCTTGAATGATTTAGTTTATGGCCCACATCAGGCTGAAGTCAACTGAAATCACAAAGGAAACATCTGGAGGATTTTTTTGTTCCCTCCAGGTTACAACCCCTTAAAATGAAAAGAGGCTACATGATATACCCATAGGCTAATGGAGATGGAAATGGAGCCCAAACAGACCTGTAGGACACTTGACTCAGCTCTAAAGAGAACAATGGTGGAGGGAAACAATATTAAGTGGCCAGTGCAGTACCATTTCCAGAGAAAGGAGCTTCCAGAGAAAAGAAAAGGGCACATGGTGAGCTTTCAAAACACCTCCAGACTTGGCTCTGAATTCAGAGCAGGGGAAGAAAATAAAAACAGGGCAGGGTGGGAAGAGAGCAAAAGTGCTGACAGGCACAGGAAAAAGAAGCTTCTGCTACATGCCAGGACTTTGCTTTGGTAATAGTTCTTTCTTTTCCTGCTCTATTTTATTCCTTAATAAAAGCTCGATCAGAAAGAGCTCATAAAACTGTTCGCTTCTCACCAAGTTTCTCGCACTGAATTGAGACAGCCTGTTGGTTTCTCTTGGCATATTAGACAGTGATTATACATGAAAACTTGAGATTTTTTAAAAATGTCTATCCATCCTATTTAGGACCTAATGTCCTGGTGAGACAAAGATACTACAAGCCATCTGAGAAGCATATTACATTGGTTTCCCATGCAATAGCAAGATAAGAATCCAATATGGCTACCCAGACTCAACCCAGACTCTGATGACATTCAGCCCCAGACTAGTTACCATTTTCCCTAAAGAATTATTTCTTCTTTGGTGCAATGCTCACCATGCATCAACTCTGCAATCAATCTCTTCATATTCTTTGAAATATGTCACTGGCTGTCTTGGCCTACCCCAAACAATTATGTGTCCTCCCGTGAGTTCCCAACACTACCAACTGACATTGAAGAAGGGGTTTGACAAAGACCTCAACAGAAGTTTTGGAAGCTTAACCGTGGAATAAGGAGCTATGCAGCACAGGGACTTCAGAGTCAGGGTATTCTCTTAAAAAAAAAAAAAGGATCCTACAAGACTGAAAAATTCCATCCCATTCTCCTCTGCCCATCTCATTTCTACTCATTTTTTCAAGACCCAGGACAACTCTAACCCACCACTGAGAAGCCTTTTGTGGCATAAACAATTTACAGTTATTGTTACCTCTCAATTGTACTTGTTTATAACTTTTTCTTGATGCTTACATCATCATCTCCATGACTCAATGTCAAAGGGGGAAGAAATAGAATGTTGGGGAGCCAGCTAGTATTATAAGAAATATTAATCATGCTCTGTGAACCATGATTGTTTTATTCTGATTAAAGAAGGCACTTCTACCCTGGCTGGAGCTGACCTGGAGATGAAACCCCTCCTCCCCATTTGGAGCTGCCTATCTTCATGGAAAGATGAACAAAGATTTGTTACAGAAACCAGAATCGCCAGCCCTTTGAAGACCCCCAGCCCTTTTTGCATACCTGCAGACCTTTGCAAATCTCCAGCCTGCTCACCTGTTAATTCTGGCACTCCCTTTGGCTATTCCCCATGTAACCCCAGCCCTTGCATATCACTAAGCCCTTTGAAGACCCCTAGTCCTTTTGCATATCTGTAAACTGCCCTTTTGCCTACTTTCCTTTGTACTTATTATAAGCAGCTGGCTTATGGTGGGCTGCAGAGCAGATTTTTGTGGCTGACCTGCTGCTCTCCCATACTGCACGCAGTATTGGAATAAACGCTCATATATGATTCAACCCTGTCTCCACTTAATTGGCTCGAGTAATGACAGACAGCACGGACCCATTGTTTGTCTGGTTACAAATGTAGTATCATAACTCTGTAATGATAGCTAACTTAGGTTAGGTGAAAGTCTTGTCTGACAAATGTATTAACAACTATTTCATACCTGTCTCTCTCTCTTTCTCCCTCTCTATCCCTCCCTTCCTCCCTCCCTCTCTCACTCTCTCAAAATAGAGATATAGATATATGATAACTCTCTATATATACAGATGTCACATATATATAATATATATTTCTACCTGTCTCTATTTCTATAAAAGCACAAGAGATAAACAAACATGAAGGCTACAAATATGTTTAAAGCATTCAAGAAACTTATGTAAATTGATAACCTAATAAACTGACTTTCAAGTTCAACTTGAAACTTGATTACTTTGTTATCCTGTTTAGTGCCTTAAAAGGATCAGTCCTTAATTTAAAAATAGTTATTTGTCTCAATACATTGTATTGTCTCAATACATTTTAATTTATTTAGAAATTTCAAAAAAACATTAATGGAGGGTATGAGATTTTATGCTGGTTAAAAAGGGAAACGGTTTGGAAAAAATGATTGAGAAATACTGTTTCATGTCATTTGCCTAAAGTCATATTTCCAGTAATAAGAGGAAAAATGCCCCTTGTGTACCTTCAGCTTGATTCAAACACGGGCCCCTGCGGTGCCTGCCAATGGACTCAAAGGCCATTTCTCCCAATGAGAACATGCCACCTACCACCTGCCACTTTTCAATTGGTAGTACTTCCATTAGAACCAATCGAGACCTCAGGTCTTCCTAAGGGATTTTCCTTTTCTTTTTTTTTTTAAACTCAGCACATAAGCAAGCAGACCGGGTCTGGTGTCTCACCCATTTTAGCAACTTCTTATCACAGAGGCTTTGTAGACAGTATAATTACTCAACCTCAGTAGTACACAGCTGCTCTGAGCAAATTTCCCTCTTCTGCTTAAAAAACAAACACAGACAATTGTCTGACTTAGTGCCTTCTGTCTCCGCTACCCTATTAGAAGGCAGTTGTCTTCTTTCATATGTGCTTCTCCATGCCTCCTTTGAGGAAACACAGTTGTCACTCTTCTTGGAGAAAGCTCCCCTGAGATGTAGCTACCGTCTTTTCATACAGAGCCTTTCCACTGTGGTATTCTAATGTAGGAAAATAGGAATTTACATAGTCCAAAGATATGTTCAAATTCCTACAGGGCTTTTGAACTTGGCCAAGCAAAAACCACACAGAGCAGCTGCTTCTTTTTCAAGGATGAATGAATCCAGTTATATCTAGCATTTTGAACTATCTTTCACATGAGTTGCTTTCATTGGAGACATTTGCTCTGATGTTTTCCCTTTCATCATTAATGTTTCTTGGATTACTAATGTAAACGAAATATAAGCCATGTTAGGGAGGTGAGTCACACACATTTCCTAAAAGTCCGAGTAGTTACAGAGGCCTCTGAGGATGCTGCCAGTTTCCAACTGAGCTCCCTTGGTTGTGAGAAACAGGAAACCACACCAGGAACCTTAATAACTGGAGTTTGTTATAAGGATACTGGGGTACCAGAACTGAAAAGACATTGGGAGGCAAGGGAAATTTGGGGATTGGCTGTTCTCTCCTCTGTTGCAGACCACATGGTCTCTTGTTTATAGTTTCTCTGTAGCTTTCTGAATATCTGCTTCCTCAAAATCTGACCTGCCATGAAGCCCTGGCTGCTGAGTCCAACTCACGAGACCTCTCTATACACTTTCAGCCTCAGTTCCTGATGCCATGTGCCTTAATTTCTTAGTTCAGGTCCTCAAGAGAGAGAATCTGATTCACTAACAAGACTTTCAAGCCAAGCTATGGATCAGGTATATATCCCACGGTTCCAACAACTATGGTCAAGGAGGTAGAGTCACCTAACCTGTAGTTCTATTTTTAATTTTTTTGAGGAACCTCCACACTGTTTTCCTTAGTGGTTGTGTGAATTTACATTCCCACCAACAGTATGCAAGGGTTCCCATTTCTCCACATCTTCGCCAGCACATTATTTGTTGACTTTTTTATAATAGCCACTCTGACAAGTGTAAGGTAATATCTCATTGTGGTTTTGATTTTCATCTCTGATGACTGGTGATGTTAAGCAATTTTCATATATCTGTTGGCCATGTGTATGTCTTCTTTGGAGAAATGTCTATTCAGGTTCTCTGCCCATTTTTTAATCAGATTGTTTGTTTTTTGAAGTTGAGTTGAGTTGTATGAGTTCTTTTTCCTTAATCTATTTTTTATTGATTTCAGAGAGAGGAAAGGAGAGGGAGAGAGAGATAGAAACATCAATGAGAGAGAAACATCAATTGGCTGCCTCCTGCACTCTCCCTACTGGGGATCGAGCCCACAAACTGGGCATGCATCCCCAACCTGGAATCGAACCAGCAACCTCCTGGTGCATAGGATGATGCTCAACCAACTAAGCAACACCTGCTGGGCTTTATGAGTTCTTCATATATTTTAAATATCAATCCCTTATTGGGATGTCATTTGCAAATATCTTCTCTCAGTAGATTGTCTTTTGATTTGTTGATGGTTTCCTTCACTGTGCTAAAGCTTTTTTGCTTGATGTACTTTTGCTTTTGTTGCCCTAGGCAAGAGCTATTCTTAACATGCCTCAGATGATTTTAATGTACAGCCAGAGTTGTGACCCACTGGTTTAGATCTCTAAGGTCTCCTCCAGCTTATCACTGCACCTGGATATACCTTTATGAAACTATGATTGCTATAGTTTTTGCCTTTCTAGCATGTTTACCCCACACCTTCTTCCAGTAATAACAACCTTCTGTTTGAGAACATGTTCCATGTGGTACTGTGGGGTGAATGCCTTGCTCATCTTATACTGAGCATTTTCTCATTACTGTTATATTAAATACAATATATGTCATTAAAGAAAACCAAGTGATAGTTATAGCTATACCCAATAAACAGCCAAAAGTCTTAAGCGGCCACAGGGTGAAGGACCCAAATAAAACATCCTGAAATCATAGTGTTTTGTTTGCATTCAGTAAGAGACACAGTCAGTGATCAAATCCCTAAGATTCTGTAAAGCTCTGTTTATGACAGTGCGCACTCCACTAAACCCATAAACTTTATTCTGTTGACAATATTTACAGGGTAAGTTTTTGAGCCACGAAATCTGGACCCAGAATCTACAGCTCTTAACTACAAACCCATGTCACCCCAGAATGGATAGCAGAGAAAGCTGTTTATTTATTTGTCTTATGATTAATAAATGGGGGGAGTAATACTTTCAGAATTGTCATTAGTGATGCAAAAAAAATCAGCTATTCTCCTGAACTTAACATATTGCATTTCAAATTATTGTTTTAAAAAAATCCATGTTGCCCTAGCCAGGTAACTCAGTTGGCTCAAGCAGGTCCCAATACACCAAGGTTGCAGGTTCGATTCCCGGTCAGGGCACATACAAGATCAGTCAATGAATGATGAATGTGTAAATAAGTGGAACAACAAATCTCTCTCTCTCTCTCTCTCTCTCTCTCTCTCTCTCTCTCTCTCTCTCTCTCTCATCAATCAATAAAAAGATCCAAGGTGTCATTTGGATATTCTTTTTATTTAATAAGTAGGTAAAGTTCATGTTTAAGTGGCTTATGTCAATTGTTTCCAGGATAGTTCTGTGAAAGAGGCTTAATCTATTTGCCACCAATTTATCTTCCAAGTCCAAACAACTTATTGAGCACTATTATGACTCAATTTCTCTCTTTTTCTCCGACTACCTGGGTAAAAACTTGAGATGGGGAACTATACCAGATGCTGTTATTAGCTTTGGAACTCCAGTGCTCCTAAGATGTTTTTTATAAAGACCAGAGTTACATTTTTTTATTTGAAGTTAGAAGTTATCTGAAAGATACATAAAATCATGCATAACTAGACATTCTTTTATTGACTACTCACATCAGAGGAGACTTGAGGGAACTGTTCCTTCAGAATTGATCTGTAAGAGATGATTCTCTACTTTCCCACATTTATTTCCCCTTCCATTTCAACATCACCTAATCCCTTCCATGGGCATAATTAAAACTTTGGAAAAATACTGGTGAAGGGGATCCGAATATGCCATCACAAAAGGTGCCACTTTGGCATAAGGATTATTTTGAACTGAAGACCATTAAGAAACAGCAGACACACGAGGAACTCTCTACCCTCCCTCTTTCTGCCTAAAAGTAGGGCACAAATTTCTCTTCGTAAAGGTAACACAAATTCCACTTGCAATGGTGTTACCGTCTCCTGTTCCAGGAAGAAAAGAACGACTCTTCCCCACTTATAACAAACCTCACTAAACAACCCTTGTCTACCATACATTTCCTAGTTGCCTTGCCACAACGTATCACACTCAGGAGCCCAAACTCCCCTTTCCTTGGTCTAGTTGTTTCTCCCCAGTTTATTGTCCTTTGTTAAGATGGTATATCAACCCCAAACTGTAACCACCCATGGAAGTTACGCATCCAGTTCTCCCACATATATGTATGTTGTATGCATAACTAAGCTGTTTTTCGTCCTGTTTACCTGTATTTTGTCAATTTAATTCGCAGACCCCATTTACCAATCCTAAGAGGGTAGATAAAAAATGTTTCCCACCCCACACTGGATACAGACACTCACATTGAAGTTAGGGCAGAAACGGTCCAAGAGGACCAAAAGAAGAATAAGAGGAAAAGAAAGGGAAAAAGAAGCCAATACACTTAATCCAAAAGTTCAGGAAAGAAAATTATGCTGTCCTCAATTACTCCCTCCGACCTAACTCTCCATTAACTCATCCAAGCTCAATGTGCCCAATAGTTTTCATTTCCTGCCTACTACTATAAAAAGATGTTCCCTCTGGTAAAACATCAACAAATCTTCTAATCTTTTCTCGCCATAATCAGTCAAAAGAGTATGTAAGGTTTTCCCAGGTTGGAAACTGTCATCAGAAAACAAACCTTTTTTTTAGACCTCTTTAAAGAATGTAAAATAAGGAACATACATAAGCAATGGCTTCAACCTTGAAACACAAACAAAGATATAAAGTAAGTCAACCTTAAAATTAAATTTAAAAAATAAAGGTACTCTTTATTTTTAAAATGTTTCCCCAGCCTTTTTGGAGACAAAACTGACAAATGACATTGTATAAGTTTAAAGTATACAATGTGATGACTGACATGTATATATTGTGAAATGTTTACCACAATAAGGTTAGTTAACATATTTTTCACCTGTCACAATTACCATTTTGTTATTTGTATCATTAGAACATTTAAGATAAGGCTCATGGCAATTTTCCAGCATATAATAGTGTTGTTAACTATAGCCACCATGGAACTTATTCAACTTCTAACTAAAAATTTGAACCTTTTGACCAATACCTCCCCATTTTCTCCACCTATCCCCTCATAACCATCATTCTATTGTTACTATGAGTTGGACTTTTTTAGATTCCACATATAAGTGAGATCATACAGGGCTAGTCCTGACATGGCCTGGGTTATGATCCTTAAATCCTTTTAGGAAATTGCAGGATTATAAACTACAAAATGGATTTGGAGTTTTGACTTCTGTTCTTATCCTAAAGAATAATACAGTTACAGTGTAGTATCATGTCACAAACCACTCTCACAAGGGCTGGTATCAAGTCTTACTGATCTTTGTATTTCTAGCAACTAAAACAATGGCTAGCACATGGTCACCCCTCAAAGTGTTTAACTACCCAGCCAGCATGGCTCAGTGGTTGATCAATGACCTATGAATCAGGAGTTCACAGTTCGATTCCCAGTCAGGGCACATGCCCAGGTTTCGGGCTCGATCCCTAGTGTGAAGCATGCAGGAGGCAGCAGATCGATGATTCTCTCTCATCAGTGATGTTTCTATCTCTCTCTCTCCCTCTCCCTTCCTCTCTGAAATCAATAAAAATATTTTTTAAAAAAATGCTTATAGGTGTTTAATAATGAATGAAGAAACTAACCGACTACTTAATCAAATGTATCTGGAAACTGCCCCCAACTGTTTGTCCTGTACATTGTTTAAATTACAACCATAGAGTTGGGGAGTATCAGCAATTCTCTGAAGCAGACAACTCCCCAGCCGCAGCCCCGGAGACAAGGAATAGAATTGCTCCTTCTGACCATCAATCAGCACAGTGCCAGGTGAGCCCGGCACCACTGGAGCAAACGATGACACATTCAACTCATAGCCCAGCTCTGGGCCAGACGCAGTTGCTAAGACTTCCTGGCTGAGCTGAGTAAGTCCCCAGGAAGCCAAGGACAGTTCTAGTCCAACCTGCCAGACAGTTTTCCCATCTGTCTGCCTCGTGCCACCTGGAGCGCTCCACACATCTCACCAGGAAGGACGCCGAGACCCTTTGCTCTCAGGCCCAGAGCACCATCCTGCTCAGATGCCCCGTATCTGCTCCTTCGGACCAGACTCTCCATGATTGTCAATGTGACCATTAACTGGCCTCTTACAGTAACCCTTACTATTGGGTAATAGGTAAAAGTTTGAAGCGGCACCTAGTATCGTTTTGTGTGTGTGTTTTCATCTCTCCACTTTCCCCAACATGTAAATGTAAACAACTCCCTCTGCTCTTGGTACTACACAGAACAGAAATGTCAGAGACAAGAAGAGCAACAAAAATATTCAGCCTTGCCCTAACCGGTTTGGCTCAGTGGATAGAGCATCGGCCTGCAGACTCAAGGGTCCCAGGTTCGATTCCGGTCAAGGGCATGTATCTTGGTTGCAGGCACATTCCCAGTGGGGGGTGTGCAGGAGGCAGAAGATCAATGTTTCTCTCTCATCAATGCTCCTAACTCTCTATCCCTCTCCCTTCTTCTCTGTAAAAAATCAATAAAATATTTTTTAAAAAAAATATTCAGCCTCTTTGGGGCTAGTAATCCTGCTTCTGAGAATTTATAAAAAGGAAATATTTCAGCCCAGCCAGGTTTGCTCAGTGGTTGAGCTTTGACCCATGAACCAGGAAGTCACAGGATGTGCCCTGCCTGGGTTGGGTTGTGGGCTCGATCCCCAGTGGTGGCTGCGTAGGAGGCAGCCCATCTATGTTCCTCTCTCATCTATGTTTCTATCTATTTCTCCCTTCCCCTCTCCATAAAATCAATATAAACATATTTTTACAATTTTTTTAAAAAAGTAAATGTTTCAATAGGAAAAAAAGCTGTCAGCAGATCTTCATTGAAGTATTATATACAATAGAAAAAAATTGTAAATAATCTAAATGTTATATAATATAGAAACTATTTTGTAATTATAACACATCAGTTCAGTACAGTACTCTAAGTTGTTCACAATAATTATGAAGACTGTCTAAAAATGGAAATGTACATAGTAGAATGCTAATTTAAAATCGTATCTATGTTCTGATTGCCATCTGTTCTAGCATTGTGAATATAAAGTTTGGAAAAGAACATGAGATAAAATAACATCTGATGTTTTAGTAGTGTAGAATTATGAGTATTTTTTTATTCAGAGAATTACCTAATACTGCTAACACTGAACAGTCAACAATGTGTAATCTCTGAATGCCAGTGCTACCATAACATCATTTTCTTTGTTTTAGTTAGCACACCAATTAAAAACCACGAGAAAGAAACTGTAAAGAAATTTGGGGATTGCTATTTTAAAATCCACTGTCATATTACAACTCCTAGAGGGCAAGTACTATGCCATTCACTTTTTAACTCTCTATAATCCAGTACAGTGTCTCATACACATTAAGTGCTTCATAAATATTGTTAAATCAAGAGAAGGAAGAGTTTCCCACCCCATCCCACAAAAGAACTGGCAACAAAACTGTGAAAAACAATTGCATTAAAAGAAGTAATCTAGCCCGGCTGGTGTGGCTCAGTGTTGAGTGTTGACCCATGAACTAAGAGGTCATGGTTCAATTCCCAGTCAGGGCACATGCCCTGGTTGCATGCTCCATCCCCAGTAAGGAATGTGCAGGAGGCAGCTAATAGATGTTTCTCTCTCATCCATGTTTCTATCTCTCTATTCCTCTCTCCCTAAAAATCACTAAAAACATATTTTTTAAAAAGTAATCTAAAAGGTCTGTTTGGGTTGGATATATTCCGAAGCAGGTTCAGGTACTTTGTTTACTTTGCAGATTACCCCAGGAAGTTCTGAGAGGAGTGACAAGTAAGCCAGGTAAGAGAAAGAAGTCAATAAAGATGCATTACTGAGTGGGTTACGACTGTGGAAAACTGATGCTCAATTCCACTGGGACACATCCTCAGAGTTATCCTCCCAAAGGGAGAGGAAGCTATGGAATTCATCCCATCATCTACTGAGGGCTGCTCTGGGGCATTCACTTGCCCTGCACATGGACTGAGCATAATCCCACCAGTAAAACCCCAATGGGCAAGAAAGCAAGTGTTGCCCTAGCTGGTTTGGCTCAGTGGATAGAGCGTCAGCCTGCAGACTGAAGGGTCCCGGGTTTGATTCCGGTCAAGGGCACATGCCTGGGTTGTGGGTTCAATCACCAATAGAGGGTGTGCAAGAGGCAGCTGATCAATGATTCTCTCTCATCATTGATGTTTCTATCTCTCCCTCTCCCTTCCTCTCTGAAATCAATAAAAGTATATTTTAAAAAAGAAATAAAAAGAAAGCAAGTATTTCTAGTGAGAAGCCAATGTTTGTGTGTATGGGAATCAGCAGTGTGTGGTAAGGGGGCTAAGCATAGAGAAGTTGACAGCATCTGCCACGGGGCCTACAGGATAGATGCCAAATAGGCAGCTCAAACAGAGAGATCAGCCCAGTTTCTGAAGAAGTAGAGCTTGAACTAATCCTTAAAGGGGGAGCAGGATATGGGTGGGATCATAACCACTATATCAGAAGTCTCCTGGGATATGTGAAATGACCAGCACCACACCAAACCCTTGATGACTGCTCAGAAAATGTTCGTTTCCATCCTTTCCCCTCTACAGAATGTGGAGAGTCTTGAAATTGCTACTCTGTGAGTGTTCTAACACTCAAGTGGCAGAATGGAAAAGGCAGGGTGTGAGTCAAGTCCTGGGGCTGTGTGTGTCAAGGGGTGCTTGACGGATGAGAAGAAAGGAGGGTTACCCAGAGCAAGGCTCTTTGTGGCATCATTATTATCAATTTCAGTGAAATGGAGAATGGAGGAGAGGAAGAAAATAGGGCAAGCAGGAGGAATGGAGATTGGGAGCTGGCTGGTACCTCAAATCAAACTCCATCAGAAAGGTTTGGAGAGATTTTTGTTAAACTAGCTTGTGTGAACTGTGGTCCCTTTACATGTGAAGGGAAAAATGACCCTTGCCTTTCAAGGATAGAGAACAAAGGGGAGGCGGGGTAGTGGTGGTAAGAAGTGCCCTGAAATTTATATAATGTTACTAACCAGTGTTACCCAGATCAAATCTGTCAGATTTGGGATACAAGTCTAAGACTTAGGAGAAATTAATGGGCAACATTTTCATTGTCTCCCTGGAACTCCCAAAGCTATATCTGAGACAACTATAAAAATCCACAGAATTAATTTCATCCTAAAAATCGAAGCAGCTACATTAATAATTAACTGAATAAATTTCAAAGCCATCTCAATTGTGTCTAGCACAAATGGAGATCAAACCTGGGACACAATTCAATTTTCCAAACCATGAACCCAATGCCAATGGGGTGTGAAAATGTTGACCCATATATAGCTATTAAATTAAATATCATTATCATCATCATCATCATCATCATCATCATCATCATCATCATATTGTCCTTTGCATGAGAAGTTGACAACTGCTGACCCACTTTTAGTAGGCTGTGCTCTTGAAATGTTTTGTTTGTTAGAGTGTTGAACTTGCTCCAGACATCTTCACTCAATTCCAATTCTGATCAACATTTTCAAGGACACTGACCGGGGTTAAGCGGGCAGTCTGTGGCCAAGAACTAGAGCAAAGATAACTGTTTCACCAAGGAATCAAACACAAGACCCTGGCTCCATAAGCAGCTATGGTGAATCACACAGAAACCAGCAGCACAACTACTACAGGGCTCTTCAATCAATAAATCTCAAGATGTTGAAGAAAGCTGGCTGAAAGATGTACTACTTTGTCATTATGATTTCATAGCTGTGATTGGAACCATGTGCTTTCCATGGGCTATTCAAAAATCGCAGGATTTAGACCAGCTGGTGTGGCTCAGTGGCTGAGCATTGACCCACGAACCAAGAGGTTGATGGGGAAAATAAGACTTTTTTGGGGGGAGCAGGGGGCTAGCAATTTGAATCTGTGCCAATAACCTTATGTAAATTCTTGATAGCCTATAATTATGTCACTGCCCCTTTCTCCACAATCTGGTCTTGCAAGACCGGTTTACCTAAATACTCCCATTTTACAGAGGCCATAAACCATGAAAAATACACAACCCCCAGAGGGGCTTATCAGCGCTGGCACCAGGCCAGGCTTTTAGATGTGGTCTCACGGCCCCCATCCTAACACACGGGGTTTTTTGCAAAGCCCCCGAAAGGTCCGGAAGTCCCATATTTGAGGGACAAAGAAACCCAAGGGTATATAGGGAGAGCTTCCTCCATATTGGTTTGCTCAGGATTTGGAGAGAAAGAGTCTCCCCTGAGTCACTGTACTAGTACATGTAGAACATCTGAAAATAAATGGGTTTTTCCTGTGTCTTGGGTGCTTCTGCATATTTTTCAGTAGCCTGGTAAATTCTGTAACAAGGTCACTGGTTCAAATCTTGGTCAGGGCACATGCCTAGGTTGCTGGCTCAATCCCCAGGAGGGGGCGTGCAGGAGGCAGCCAATTGATGATGTTGCTCTCATCAAAATTTCTATCTTTCTTGCCCTAACCCAGCCATGGGCAAACTACGGCCTGCGGGCCGGATCCGGCCCGTTTGAAATGAACTAAAAAAAAAAAAAAGACTGTACCCTTTTATGTAATGATGTTTACTTTGAATTTATATTAGTTCACACAAACACTCCACCCATGCTTTTGTTCTGGACCTCCGGTCCAGTTTAAGAACCCATTGTTGCCCTGGAGTCAAAAAGTTTGCTCACCCCTGCCCTAACCGGTTTGGCTCAGTGGATACAGCGTTGGCCTGAGGACTGAAAGGTCCCAGGTGTGATTCTGGTCAAGGGCGTGTACCTTGGTTGAGGGCACATCCCCAGTAGGGGGTGTGCAGGAGGCAGCTAGTCAATGTTTCTCTCTCATGGATGGAACTCTCTATCCCTCTCCCTTCCTCTCTGTAAAAAATCAATAAAATATTTTTTTAAAAAATTCTATCTTTCTATCCCTCTCCCTTCCTCTCTCTCTAAAAATCAATAAAAACATATTTTTTAAAAAATCACAGGATTTAAATGTATAGATCAATAGAATGAAAACCACACGCCTCCCTTAGGAAATAAAGTGCTTATCCACCTCAAGTAAAGAAGAACATATTTTATCCAACCTAATGAGACCAAGTTTCCGTACAGCTCACTATGCTATGGTAAGTGTATTAGTTTCTTAGAGCTGCTGTAACAAATTTCTATAAACTTGGTGGCTTCAAATAACAGAAATGTATTCTCTCATAGTCCTGAGGGCCAGGAGCTTGACATCAAGGTATCAGCAGGGCCATGCCCCCTATAAAGGCTCTAGAGAAGGATTCTTCCTTGCCCCTGCCTAGCTTCTGGTGGCTCTCAGCAATCCTTGGGGTTCCTTGGATTAGAGCTGCATCACTCCAACCACCTCTGCCTCTGTGTATTTGAACTCTCCATCTTACAAGGACACCAGCCATTGGATTTAGGGCCCACCATCACCCAATATGACCTCATCTTAACTAGCTACATCTGCAAAGACCCTATTTCCAAATAAGGTTGCATTCTAAAGTCCTGGGTGGACATGAATTCCTGAAGGACACTATTCTGTCCACTACAGAGGGCATGCTCTATTTGTCAAAGGGTCACAGCTCTTACCAGATTGATCTCTTATAAGGCTTCTTGGTTCTATTTAAAGGTAGGAGACTGCAAATTGTTTTCCTTCCAGGTGTTCTAACTCCAGCATAAGTTGATAGTCTACAAACAATGTCCAATTCAAAATAATGCATTAAATACACATGGAATTTTTTTAAAGCATTTTTGTGAGTTTATTTGAGCCAAACTGTCGACCATTGCTGGGAAGCAGTATCTCAACGGATTGGGATAATGCTCCGGAGAATGGCGGGTTTTCAGCTATTTTTATCCATTGCAATCAAAGGAGGGGACGTAAGTGGGTTACATGAAATCCACTGGTGACAGATCAGAGAGGTGGGAGAAAGCAAGGCGGGGAAACCACTGGGATTGGATAAAAAGTAAAATGATAGACACATACTTAGGTGGGTGTAGGATAGTTAATAGTCAACAATTAATATGATAACACACATGTAATTTTTACCTTCTTTTATTTGCCAAGACATCTAAGCTTTAGATAACATTTAAAATTGACATAGAAACCAGCGAAAGCGAAAGCAGCAATTTAAAACTATGATTCTTTTGGAAATGTTTGACGAAACATTAAGTAGTAAAGCAATTCACATTAGCCAATGACAATGGTATTTCTAATGTTCAGCCAAATCGAGAAGCACCCCAGAGCAGTGGTTTTCCAAGTGTGACCCCCACACCATCAGCATCAGCTGGGAGCTCCTTAAGAGCACGGAATCTCAGGCCACAGCAGGGCCCACTAAATCGGAATCTTCATTCTAACATTATTCTCCAAATGATTCATATGCTCTGTTCTAAAACTCTGATGCCAGAAGTTAAAAGAAGTCTAAGCCCCCCATATAATTCCATACTTTCTGGCAGGAATGGGTATTTGTTTTGCTGAAGGTTGATAGGGAACGTTAAACACACACACACACACACACACACACACACACACACACACACACACACACATACACACACACACGCTGGTCCTTTGCCTTCCCACAGAGTGTCAGCAGCTTTCCAAATGAACAAGCTGTTTCCATGACATCAAACCCTTAATTTGAAGCAGATATACCAACCATCTAGGAGTGTGATAGCACAACGCACCATTTCAGATATATTTTATTTGATGTTCTTGGTCTCAGACGTCTCCTCCTTGAAAGAGAAATCCTCATGAAAAAAAAAAAACCCACTAATATTTAGAGCAACACTTTCACTGACAAAGGTGTCACCACTTTTTCTCATGTTAAGTAGGGCACGCTGAAGGATTCTCTGTTAAATCTCTTGTCATGGTTAATCAATGTGGAATAATAATATGAATGACTAGTAAAATAACTGTACTACTATGAGTATATGTTCTCCCCAGTTGAGTGAATGTTTTCCATTTTCCCACCTCAGTTCCAGGCCATTTTATTCTTAATATAGTCTCAAAGTCCATTTCTTCTTTGATGAACATGCATTTTTCTCTCACTTCTGCAGACAAATAACAGGAAAAAATCCTCCCTTTTACAGCATCTGTACTTAGCAATATATTAACATGAGAGACAAACTCAGAAATGTGACTAAAATAAACTTAATTGCATTAACAGCAGCCTGGAATGATAGTGAAGCAAGTCCTGGCCTCTTGATAAAAATCCTCCTCCCTTAAATGTTTATCACCACAGTTTTTTCCTTTTTTAAAAAAATATGTATCTTTTTATTGATTTCAGAGAGGAAGGGAGGAGAGATAGAAACATCAATGATGAAAGAGAATCATGGATCAGTTGCCTCCTGCATGCCCCCTACTGGGGATCAAGCCTGCAACCGAGGCATGTGCCCTTGGCTGGAATCAAACCTAGGACCCCTCAGTTCACAGGCTAATGCTCTATCCACTGAGCCAAGCCAGCTAGGGCTCACCACAGTTTTTCTAAATTAATTTACTCGATCAACAAATTAAAAGGGAAATCACAGTACGTTTAATGCCAACCAGTTTAAAAATAGTCAAGGCTGTTCTGCAGGGAACAGACTAAATCCAAAAATGCAGAAAGGAACCATGTGTAAAAAGGGCGATTAAATAAGCATATACTCAATACAGCTCACAGGGCCGCAGAACTAACTACAGGCTCTGATGCAAATCAGCTCCACTGTGGAAGGTTCAGGCAGGAGCTGTTAGGAATTCTTCACGGCATTTTCTAGCCCATGACACCTACCAGGCTTTCGCCCACCTGCTCACACAGCAAGTAAAATGCGAGAAGAACAGAGCGTTGCTTGAATGCATAATTCCCAAATGCTTAAGGCAACTAGATGTCTGAATTTAAGGGGTATCAGCCCATTCCTTGCTCCTCTGCTCCTGGGATTCAGCCATTCAATCCCAGGGCTGCAGGGCATGAATCATTGCCGTAAATCACTTTCAATTTCTAAATATATAAGGAGAGTTTAGAGGGGGGGGGGGGAAACAAGGTGACATTCTCTCCACAACCTTCAAGAACTGGCTGTGTGACAAGAGCCAGCGCCAGGGGAACCTAGCCATCAGAAAGAGGAGGCAGCCCAGAGAATCCCTTTGAGACAGACGGAGGGATAACAGGAAACAAGAGAAAGGAGCGGGAGGGGAGCGGGGACTGACAAAACAGAGCTGAGCTTAGAGCTCAACCAGCTGCCTTGCTATCATTGCAGTGTCTCTGGAGGCAAATGTGCTGCATTTTGCACACAGGTGAGAGGCCGCACCCTCCCATCCCGCCTCTCCAGGAGGAGGTGGCCTGTGTCTATTCTGCTCACTTCGATATGGAGCACAGTGACAGACACATAGTAGGAGTCCAATGTTTATTTGTTGACGGAATCAATCAACCAAATAACTGGTTAATTAATAAGACAAAAAGGTTCCCGGCAAAGTTTATTAAATATCATTTTGGGGAATGTGTCATTATAAAATGGTACCTGTGAAAAAAAATAAAATCACCTGTGTTATTCTGGGGAGTTGTGGGGGAAGATTTGTTTCCCCAGACAAATGAAAGCATATACTGAAATACAAGAAAAAGTTAAAATCTCATGAAAGGAAATGATTGTGTTTTCCTAATAAAACATACACAATATAAATGGGAACATATGCAAGAAATTCATCAGGATTGTTTTGGAGTTTATGTCAATCATTTCTCCTACATTGCTGGCCCAGCTGAACTGAAAAGCTAGGCCCAAGTTACTGCACTTTGATCAGAGTCCCTGCCCTGCACTTGGCCTCTGTATTCTACAATAAATGTTCCGTTCTTCCTGGGTCCTAGGATTCAAGCACACCATGGAAACTGATGGTGGTGCTGAGTAAATTTCCCTGGATAGATGAGCCAAACAGGTTTATGACCCAACATGCAGCAGCAACTAACAAACATATGAAAAAGATACTGACTAGACTACATGAACGAGTCTGAGAAAGAGGCACTTTTTTAGCATAACCACACACAGTATAAATTTAACAGGAGTAGATCTTGGCAATGTAAAAGGTCTGACTGTCCTGCAGATGCTCAACTATGTAAGGGACCTTAATAGCTCTTATACTATCCTGACTCCCTGTCCATGTCCCATCAGGCATGTGGTAACAGGATGGGCCTACCAGTGGTCGGCAAACTGTGGCTCGC
Source organism: Myotis daubentonii (assembly GCF_963259705.1). Lineage (NCBI taxonomy): Eukaryota > Metazoa > Chordata > Mammalia > Chiroptera > Vespertilionidae > Myotis > Myotis daubentonii. The sequence goes on along the minus strand of NC_081861.1, from coordinate 125,384,241 downwards.
GAGCCACATGCGGCTCTTTGGCCCCTTGAGTGTGGCTCTTCCACAAAATACCACGTGCAGGCGCGCACGTGCAGTGCGATTGAAACTTCGTGGCCCATGCACAGATGTTGGTATTTTGTGGAAGAGCCACACTCAAGGGGCCAAAGAGCCGCATGTGGCTTGCGAGCCGCAGTTTGCCGACCACTGGTAAACAATTCAGCCCACACAGTGGATGGAGAAAGAGAAGCAGAACCCTGCAGCGGGGAGGTGGATGCCAAATTCTGCTTCCAGCTCTATACTTCTATTGGAACCTTGATTGCCCAGGCCACCAGAGCCTTTAGACACAAAAGTGGACCATAACAAAAACATCCTGGCTCTCCAGCCCCTCTTCAATGCCTTCCCAAAGTCAGGACACTACTCAGAGGCACCCCACCTGGGTGCCTCTGTCTTCTGCATCTGTCTTCTCTGCTGCATTCCCTGAGGGAGCTGAGTCATGGCACCTGCGGGGCTCATGCCTTACACCCTTCTGCCCACTTCAAAAGAGACAGAGTCACCTCCTCCCTGCAATAGGTATAACTGTTGTAACTGCTGCCCAGGCCACACCCGGTGTAGCAGAAAGCAGCCAGTGTCCTGACACTATGGCCTCTTGCTCTCACCTTTCCTCCCATTGCCAGTACCTATAGTCCTTCACCAGAGGGCTTGCTCTCCACCTATGTTCGGGGCTGGCAGGAAGTGTGTGTGTGTGTGTGTGTGTGTGTGTGTGTGTGTGTGTGTGTGTGTTGGGGGGGAGGGGGTTATCCCAGGAGCACTTAATTCTCAGCAGGTAATGATTGAATTTGAGGATAAAACCCTCAGCTTCCTTGCCCCTTAGGTGGAATAACTCTACGACATATTTTATATTCTCTCTCAAAGGCCCCAATAAGATTGAGCTTCAGTCCAGCAGATGTGGCTCAGTGGTTGGGCTTTGACCTATGAACCAGGAGGTCACAGTTTGATTCCCAGCACATGCCAGGGTGGCCATCTCATCCCCAGTAGGGGGCATGAAGGAGGCAGCCAATCAATGATTCTCTCTCATCATTTATGTTTCTCTCTCTCCCTCCCTCCCTCCCTCTCCCCTCCTCCCTCCCCTTCCTCTCTGAAAACAATAAAAAATACATTTTTTTTTTAAAAAAAGATTGAGCTTCAGTTAGCCACAGTGGAGACCTGCTCGATGGTGGACCCTTTATTGGCATGTTACCAAATACGCTTTTGCATTTTGTTAACACAGGCTTCCTTTCCAAGCAAGGAAACATTCAATTACTTTTGTTCCCAGGCAGACAAGTAGGTGACATTACAATGTCCTATGAGAAGGGAAGGGTGGAAGATATGTCAGAGCCTGCCTGTGTCATCTCAGGCCTTACCACTGTCATGGAACTCCTGGCCCACTGCTGACTGCCAGCACCTGCAACTCTCCACCTAAGAGCTTTCTTTGGCTACCAGAGCCCACGTTGGTACTTGCAACAGGCTGAAAATAGCAGGGAGATGGTGTCTGTAATTTTTGTACTAGAATCTTCCCTCAAAGTCTGCTCCTAGGGGAAGGTAGCCTAAGATAGTGGGCATACACAATTCCAACTGTCTGGGGCTCTACATGGCAAATAAGCAGCCAGAGAAGGACATGAAACCTTAAGCCTACAAATTCTGTCACCTAAAAAGTTTGGTGTGAAGGTAAAATAAAGCTCTTGGGGTTCAATGACCTCAGGCTTATTGACCCAAATGTGAAAACTAAAGAAACATTTATGGGCCCAATACTAGGTTACCAAAGATTCTCATCTACTTTGGCCTTTCAGCATTTTCTTTTTAAAATAATTAAATTTATTGAGGTGACATTGGTTAATGAAAGTATAAAGGTCTCAAGTGTACCTTTCTGATACCTCATCTGTATATTGCATTGTGTGCCCACCACCCAAAGTCAAATCGTTTTCCATCACCATATATTTGATCCCCTTACCTTTTAATAATCCTCCACCTTCCTTCCCTCTGGTAACTGCCATACTGTTATCTGTGTCTATGAGTTTTTGTGTGTTTGTTTTTCTCATTTGTTCATTTGTTAATTTCAATTTTATATTCCACATATGAGTGAATCCATACGGTCCTTAACTTTTTCTGTCTGACTTGTTTTTCTTGGCATGATATTCTCAAGATCTACCTATGTTGTCACAGTATTTCATCTTCTCTTATGGCTGAGTAGTGTTCAGCATTTTCTATTGTGTCTGTTCCACAGAATTTGATGGGCTTCCTAAAGGAACATTGCCTACCCTACCTTATAAAAGCTTCAAGTAGTAGTTAACATACACTTACAAATATTAAATCATTGCACCCATTTGTTCTTCACCTTTCAAAGTGCACTTAAACAAAATTACCATCTTTTATTCTTATTATAAAACAGAGGCTCATTGAAGAGAACTTGAAAAATACTGAACAATGAAAAGAGAAAAGTTCCATTCCCCCAAAAATCCAACATTAAATTTTGATGTATTTTCTTCTACTCCTATGCATATGTATGTATTTGTAGGTATGTATTTTTGCAAAATTAGAATAATTCCATATAATATTTTAAGTAGATATAGTGACAGCTCTCAATTTGCCATTATCATTAGAGCTGGAGACTCATGAATGATCAAATCAACAAAAAATATACCAGAAAACACCATTTTAGTTTTCTTTTTCAATCTCACCCCTCTCCTCTTCTTTAATGAAAATTTTTACATCATCTGATTTTTTAACCCAAGTAGACTGATGAAAATATAATCTTTCCCTTCTCTGCCCATCTGTCTAAAAACTGTTAATGAACAGTGAACTGGTCAATCAGCAGGTGAGAGCAAAGGAACAAGGGCCAAGCTGATGGAGGCGATAACTAGCTTCAGATAATCAAGGCTGATTGTGCATTCACTTTCCCATGAAGGTCCAAAACTGTGAAGGGCAATTACCAAGTGCATTAAGTGGAGGGAGTTCTATGTTGCTTCTTTTGTTGTCTCTGATCATCTGCTGAGCTGGTAAAAACCTCTTTCTCAGACTCATTTATAATCAGAGAAGGAAGAAGGACCCCAACAGGTGTGCCCCTGAATTCGGTGAAAGGTTGGCAAATACGCCCTCTGAAATTCAAGTTAATCAGAGCTAGCAGATAAAAGGTAGGTGACTCCCTAATAGATAAAATCTAAAGGATCACTTCTAAGGACATTGATTCCTGATCAAAGAGAATGATTTGCTAAATCTCATAAAGAGGCTTCCATTGTTCCCTACAATGAAATCTAAAATACAACTACTGGCAGATAAACTACAGTGCTGGAAACCAACTTCTCTGAAACAAGGAAGTGTATAAAGTCAGAAAATTGTGATGATCGAAAAGGGAGGGAGGAAGAGGGCTGTGATGAAAACTAACACTTATTAAATACTACGTGTGCATTTGGGGTAGATGCTTTCTATCGGTTAAACTTCAATCCATTCTATGAAGTGCACTTTACCTTTTCCACGTTATACATGCAGAAACTGAGGCCTCCGAGAAATTAGGGAATAAACAGTTAGTACATAGAAGAGCTGGTATTCCAATCCGTAACTGCCTTATTCCAAAGTGCTGGACAGTAAAATGTCAGTGTTTGTCAGAAATTTCTGGCAAGAGAGTGCCCTGATTCTGCTCACCTTCCAAGGTTATATAGACTGAAATACTTTTACAACCAGCTGCAAAATTTGACGGAACTATTCCCTAAGTCCATTAAACTTCTATTTCTTACCAAGAAAACATGTGATGCTGCCTTCTGAATAGGCATCCCTGGTATAAACTACTGTGAAGGAAGACTGCTATTTTATACAGGGTGGTCAAGCTGGGCTTCTCTGAGACTGTGGCATTTGAACAGACCTGAAGGAGTGGGGGAGTAGGCTGAGTATCTGCAGGAAGAGCATTTGAAGAAGAGGGAACAGCAAGTGCGAAGACCCAGAGCTTGAAGTGTTACTGATGTGTTTGAGGAGCTGGAACTACAAGAAAAAGAGGAAAAATAGTAGAAAATTGGGTGATAGAGGTAATAAGATCAGATCATATAAGCCTTGGTAGGAACTTTATATTTCATTCTAATTGTGAGGGCAAGTCAATGAAGAGTTTGGACTGGGAAAGTGACATGATGTGTTGTATTTTATAGAGATCGTTCTGGCTGCTAGATTGTAAGGGATTAAAAGAAGGAGCAAGTAGACTACTTGGGAGCCTAATGAAGTGATCTAGGTGAGGTTTGGCAAATAGGACAACCACATTCAGTTGTTCATTTGAACATGACACAGTGGAACATAACAGAACTAGGGTACCTCTTATGAGAGTTGTAGGCAAGTGTGGAGATTGTGGGTCGTCTGGCTGAGTTCTAGATCAGAACCCCCTCTTACATAAAACTGCCCAGGCATGCTGCAGCCTTGCCCCAACTTGGGCAAGGACACATGGACATCCTCACAGGTGCACAACAAGTGGAGTTTGCATTCTCCTCTCCTCATGCAAAGTTAAAACCAAAATACAAAGATGATATTTGCTCAATAAAACTTTCATTTGAAAGTTGCTAAGAGAATAAGTCTTAGAAGTTCTCAATACAAGAAAAAGAAAATTTGTAACAATATATGTTTGTTTATTTCAACAGAGCTATTTACCTTTTAGGTTCTGAAAAATTTTTTAATTCAAAGACAAAAAACAATGGCACTATGTAGAATTCTAGGATTGGAACAGGAAGTTACCTATAATTTCTTTGCCAAAATGCTTTTACAAGAAGTATCTTTTAAAAGATTATGTTAAAAGTAATGGAACCAATTCAGAATTCCACACCTAGGAATTTGTTGCAAGGATCTTTTTGGAGATGCACACAGATTTATATACAAGAATATTTACTGCAGCATTATTTAAAATAGAAATTCATTAAAAATAGCCTAGATTGCTAAAATTAGAAAAATAACTTAAAGTTAACCATATGATGAAAAATACACAGCCATTAAAAAGCCTGGGGTGGGTGGTAGGGGTGGGGTGGAGGGGTAAATGGGAGGGAAAAGGTGGATATATGTAATACTTTCAACAATAAAGATTTTTTTTTAAAAGGAGGGCTGGGCAAAAGTAGGTTTACAGTTGTCCATATTGAATGTGTTTCATATACTCACAACTGTAAACCTGCTTTTGACCCACCCTGTATATTATACATGTCAACCCACGGTCATTGGCACCAATTCAACACAAACAGGAATCCCCAATCTGGGGTGCAGCGAAGGAGGACATTTTATTCAGTGCAAAACAACTCAATTGTGATATAGCACAGCTGTGACAACAGCACAGCTGTGAGGCAGCCCTGGAGCCAGGCCCCTCTCTGTCTAGACAGCTCTGCTCCTCCATGGTCAGCTCTGCTCCTCCATGCTCAGCTCTGCTCTGGTCTGACCTGCTCCATTCTAGGCCAGTCTCTTCTGGCCTGTACTGCTCTGCTCTGCTCTGGCGTTAGGAGTTTCAGCTCCAGCTGGGGAAACTCAGCCTTTGATGGAAAGTGAAAGTGAGCTCTCGGAGCTAGAGAAGAGCTGACTTACATAGACAGAAGTCTCCACCCCTTGTACCTCATCAAAATTAAAAACTTCTGCTCTCCGAAAGACACTAAATGATGAACCAACAGGTCACAGAATGGGAGAAAATATTTGCAAAACATATATCTGATAAAGGACTTGTCCCCAGAATATATAAAGAACTCTGGCTGAAGCCGGTTTGGCTCAGTGGATAGAGCGTCGGCCTGCGGACTGAGGGGTCCCGGGTTCGATTCCGGTCAAGGGCGTGTACCTGGGTTGCAGGCACATCCCCAGTGGGAGTTGTGCAGGAGGCAGCTGATCGATGTTTCTCTCTCATCGATGTTTCTAGCTCTCTATCTCTCTCCCTTCCTCTCTGTAAAAAATCAATAAAATATATTTTTTAAAAAAAACAACTCTGAAAACTCATCAATAAAAAACAAAGAACCCAATAAAAATGGACAAATTATTCTAAAACTGTTTACCCAAAGATATATGGCTGGTGAATAAACACGTGAAAAGATGTTCAACATCAGTCATTAGGAAAATGCAAATCAAAACTATGATAACATTATAAGTCTATTACAATGACTGCAATTAAGGAAACTCTACCAAGTGCATGCGGCCCACCGAGTTTGACATGCTTGAAGAGTAACTGGAATTCTCATACATTGCTGGTGGGAATGCAACATGGTACAGCCACTGGGGATCACACAGTATGTAGCCTTTTGAGGCTGCCTTCCTTCTCTTAGCATAATGCACTTGAGATTCATTCATGTTGCTGCCTCTATCTGTAGTGAGTTGCTTTTTATTACTGAGTAGTGTTCCACTTAATGGATGTACCCATTTGTTGACCCATCCACCTATTGAAAGACTTGAGTTGTTTTCAGTTCGGGACTATTATGAAGAATGCAGCTATAAACATTCAGATACAGGTTTTTTAGTTAACCTAAGTTTTTATTTCTTGAGGGTAAATACTTAGGAGTGGGCTTGCTGAGTCATGTGGTAAGTGTATGTTTAACTTTAGAAGAAACTGCCAAACTGTCTTCCACAGTGGATGTGCCCAAATGACAAAACTGTAGGGGCAGAGAACAGACCAGTAGTTGCCAGAAGGAGATGGTGCAGGGAAAAGGTGGCTACAGATGGCCCCAAGGGAATTACGTGGGTGATATCACTATTCTGTAGCTTAATTGTGGTGGTTGTGACATGACTGTATGTGTTTCTCCACACTTATAGAGCTAGACACTAAAAAGAGTGAGTTCTGTATATGTAAATTATATCTCAATAAATCTGAATGGATGCAGAGAAACCCTAGGATATCCTGTGCCATATTTTAACCAAAGATATGAAAGAGCATATGGCTTCCCACTGCTTTCAGGATAAAATCAAACTTCCTTAGTGGGATATATACATGGCTTTTAATCCTCTGGCCACTGCCTACTTCTAAGAGGTAGGCATCAGTTCCATTTGGGTCCCATCTCTACAATGACTATCCAGATTTGGGTACTCCCATTGTTTTTCAAGCTTGTTTGCAGCACTTCCCATCCAATTCCATTGACTTCTGAAGTCATGATCTTCCTGCTTAAGCTCTACACCAGCGGTTCTCAACCTGTGGGTTGCGACCCCTTTTGGGGGTCAAACGACCCTTTCACAGGGGTCGCCTAAGACCATCGGAAAACACATATATAATTACATACTGTTTTTGTGATTAATCACTATGCTTTAATTATGTTCAATTTGTAACAATGAAAATACATCCTGCATGTCAGATATTTATATTACGATTCATAACAGTAGCAAAATTACAGTTATGAAGTAGCAACGAAAATAATTTTATGGTTGGGGGTCACCACAACATGAGGAACTGTATTAAAGGGTCGCAGCATTAGGAAGGTTGAGAACCACTGCTCTAGACCCTCCCAAGCCTTCTCACCCAGTCTTGGCACACAGCTGAGTGACAGACCCCTTGGCAGGGTCCCAGGACCTCCCCCCCCACACAAGCAGCCAGGACAAGGAGCCTCGCATGCCCAGCCTGGCCTCACAGGACTGAATCAGAAATAAGCACAGGTATCTATGCACAAGCACGTGTTTCCTGTAACATTTTTGTGAAGCTCTTTATAGGTAACCTGACTCCTTTTATTCTCTGCTGATTCGAGTATGGCATAGCTTGACATCCCTATTGCTAGAGAGCGCAATGTCTAATTAATAGCAGCGAAACTAGAAGCAGCAGGAGCCTGGAGGTAGCACTCTCAGGCTCATGCAGCAGTTCTTGCAAATTGGATCCACCAAATGTTAGTTACAACACAGAGAGAAGGAACTTTGCTATCATATCCACGCTTGGATCCTGAATTCGAATATCACTCCCAGCAGTTTCACTGTATCATTCTGTTTCTAGGAAAGCAGGCTTTGTACCCCTGATTTTACCAGAAAGAAAAAGTTTCAGAATAGAAGACATAAGAATTAAGCAGATTCTAAAGAAAATAATTTTAAATACATAGTCAAAGTACTTCTGGCTGGTATTAAAAATAGCTAAGATGGCTCAAAATGAAGTGAAGATGAGCCTATCAAAGACATATGGTTTTAGCAAAGCAGTCTGTGACAACCATTTCAAATGCTTGGGGGTCCTCAATTATTTCTGACTTCAGGCCTCATGTTCCATGCTAAAATTAGACCTCTGTTTAAGTCTGGTTATCACTGCACATGTTTTTAATTTTTTTTCATGTTCTCTCTTTTTTAAATTTAAACCAACCTATTCCAATAAGTGACTGAGTTTTGCTTTCTTAAAACCCTTTCCTTGGATTCTGGTACTTCACCTTCTCTTCATTCTTTTCCTACTTTCATAAGCAACTTCTAGGTCCCTCTTCTAGTGATTCTCAACTGAGCTCAGGGCCTTTCCCTCCCACTTCCTAACTGGTGGCAATCTATAATAATAAAAGCATACTATGCTAATTAGACCAGACAGCCAAATGACCTTCTGGACATCCTTCTGGACGACCTTCCGGACAAAGCTGGGGCTGCGAGGGCCGAGGCAAGTCGCCGCAGCTGCGAGGGCCAAGCCCCTTGCATGAATTTCATGCATCCAGCCTCTAATCATCCTATAATTAGCAATATTAAATCAGAAGCTGACACATAAGGAAGGTATGGAGCCCAGCCAGTGTGTCTCAGTGGTTGAGCATCGACTTATGAACCAGGAGGTCATGGTTCTATTCCCGGTCAGGGCACATGCCAAGGTTATGGGCTCGATCCCCAGTGTGGGGCATGCAGGAGGCAGCCGATCCATGATTCTCTCTCATCACTGATATTTCTATCTCTCTCTCCCTCTCCCTTCCTCTCCAAAATCAATAAAAATAATTTTTTTAAAGAAAGGTAGGGAGCCCTAGCCAGTTTGGCTCAGTGGATAGAGTGTCAGCCTGTGGACTGAAGGGTCCCGGGTTGAATTCCAGTCAAGGGCACATACCTTGGTTGCAGGCTCCTCCCTGGCCCGGGCCTGGGCCCTGGTTGGCATGCGTGCAGGAGGCAACCAATTGATGTGTTACTCTCACATTGATATTTGTCTTTCCCTCTCTCTTCCACTCTCTCTAAAAATCAATGGAAAAATATCTTCGGGTGAGAAATAAAATTTTTTTAAAAAAGGTATGAAGACAGAGAAATAGTCTGGAGAGCTCTACTCTGCACTCAACCCCTCAAACATCCCATCTCCTCCTCTGGTTTTAACAACTCCCTGGTTTTCAAACATGTGTCTCTACTACTCCAGATTTATTTTCTGAACTCCAGGGTTGTCTAGTAGTCTAGCAGTCTGTTAGGGGTACCACAGCCTCAAAGAATCTCAAAGTAAAACTCATCTTTTCTCCCCATCCATTTTCCCAACATATTCTCTTTTGTATACTCCCTATCTCAGCAATACTTTCTCAGACACTGTCTTGCCAACTCTATCTCCTAATTAGCTCTTGAATCTGCCTCTTTCTCTTCATTTTCACCACTATAGCCTTGGTTCTGGCTGTTTTTAGCTCTTGCGTGAGCTCTTTCTGTAGCAACCAGTCCCTTTCCTACCTCCTGCCTTATGCACACACAACTCCACCCCTCCCTTCCAGTGCACCCCTTACATCCCTATGAAAAAGGTCTTTCCAAAATATAAACTTTATCATATCTCTTCCCTAGGTGAAATACATTCTCTAGAAGCTTTCATTGTCATGAGGATGAAAATAGCCTTCCTTCGCAGAAGGTATGACTTATTATAAATTGGCTCCTACCTACTTGCCACTCTTTTGTTTTTGTTAATCCTCACCGGAGGATATTTTTCCAATGATTTTTAGAAAGAGTGGAAGGGAGGGGGGGGGAAGAGAGAGAGAGAGAGAGAGAGAGAGAGAGAGAGAGAGAGACATCAATTGGTTGCCTCCTGCATGCACCACAACCAGGGCCGGGGAACCTGCAACCAAGGTATGTGCCCTTGAGCAGAATCAAACCTGGGACCCTTCAGTTCGAGAGCCAACACTCTATCCACTGAATCAAACCAGCTAGGGCTACTTGCCATTCTTTATCTCTTAGTCAACTTTCAAAACCCCACTCAAGATACCAACTCCTCTGCGAGGCTCTCCCCACAGTCCCTAGTACCTAGTAGCCTTATCACTGCTAAAATAAATTATAATTAATTTGTGTAGAGGCACTACCATCTAAGAAGATGAGCCCTGTAAAGAAACAGATAATTTATTATTCCTATCCATACACTTTAGCACTCGTCCTCAACCAGATGGGGAATGGATGAGTAAGTGGAGAATAAATCAATTACTGAGTGATCAATGGTTGTTTAGTTTTCTAAACATTCCAACTAGATTTCCTAATTGTCTCAAAGGGAAAAGTTCCTGCTAACCACAATAGTAGGAGCAGCTGAAACTATGTTAGCATCTATTTTGACAATAACTATAAAAGAAAAAAAAACACCCTGTTACATATCTGGTGCTCTGAGTAATAACTTTGAAAACAGGCCATGAAATTGCACCATTTAAAAAAAATCCCAATGATGAAGTCTCTGCTGTAGTAATAAAATTCTGGTAAACACCATGACCGTTTATTTAGAAAAAAAAATGAATTTGTAGCCTCAAGTGTTAGAGTCTAATGGAGAAGTAATAGATAGAGCCAAGAAAAAAATCCCTGCCACATTTAAGAGAACTAAAAACTTTATCACCCTGGAATATTCCAGGTCAAATTCAAGATGGATCACTCTTTGACATTTTAATAGGTGCAAATTAAATGATTATGGTACATTTCACATAAAGTGAGATCTCCTGCAATTAGACTACAAGAAAGCTTAAAAAAAAACACAACTTGAATTGCTCTAGCTGGTTTGGCTCAGTGGATAGAGCGTGAGCCTGTGGGCTGAAGGGTCCCAGGTTCAATTCTGGTCAAGGGCACATGCCCGGCTCGATCCCCAGGAAGGGGGCCTGCAGGAGGCAACTGATCAATGGTTCTCTATCATCATTGATGTTTATATCTCTCTCTCCTTCTCCCTTCCTCTCTGAAATCAATAAAAATATATTTAAAAAAAACTTGGGTTGAGTAACTTTATATTCACATACATATGCACAGATATTGGACTCAGATGAGAGAATAACAAAGCTACTCTATTGAAATAAAAGGGTGAGTCAAAGAGAGACAATTACCACTGTTGTTTTTCAGAGCGAGTTAAATTTATTATTTCTGTTGTCTGTCATCATTGATTACAATGAGGACAAGAGACCAGCAGTCTGGGAAATCTCTAACAAGCCAGGAGCCCCTGCTCAGCTACAACAAACTTAGACTCTGCCCCATACTGACCAGACACACAGAAGAATTTGTCTGAATATTTGAAACACCACAGAGCTAATGAAAAACCTAAGCCAAATTTCATAACATCATGCAATACTGGCATGTCCCTAAAATTGTAAAGTAATTAAATATTTGTCAAAATCAATCCTTTTCTATTTGGCTCAAGTTCTGTTATTTTATGTCTTCCTACAGCTCAAATTTTACCCATTTATATTTCCCAAATCAGTGGTAAGTAATTGTCTCAGTCAGGGTCCCAGTGGGTGGGCACACTCAAATTAGGTTAATTTGAGGGGGATTTATTTACAAAGTAACTCTTTTTAAAGGTGTGGGCAAGGTGGAGAGGTAGCCCAGGGCTAATAATATAGGGGCAGTTACAACCACTAGTTCTGAAGGGAAGAGCTTCCAGAACCCAAAAGGAGAGTGTGTGTGTGAAGGGTACTGACTTTCAATAGAAAGTCTCAGCCAACCCAAGGTGAACTTGCAGGGAGGGAAGCAGGAGATTAATTCCTAATCTCATTCTCTCTCTGACCTTCTTCTGGGGCCACCATGGGCTGCATCTACCTAGCAGCCAGAGGACAAGGGAGCACCTTGATAAGATCATGTAGGCCAGGATCATGGGGCATAGAGCATGGTAAAGACAACAGGAGAATGACTCCAGAGGGCCAAATGGAAACTATCAACATTCCATGTTTTAGAAGGATACAGTTTCTTTCCCAATCATCATCTGCCTCTATTGAGTTACTAATGTATACAACACAGTTAGTTATAAGAATGTGAATGAGACGGGGGAAAGGAGGTTGAAAGTAGAGAGAGGAAGAGTCACAAAGGAAGGAAGAATTTTTCTACAGGAAATTAAAATTAGGATTTCTTTCTTTCTTTCTTTTTGTTAAGACATGGCAAAACATGTTAAACTACCCAATTTACAAATAAAAAAATCTATTCCAGAGTGTGGTCCATGGAATAGCAGCAGCATCTGGAAACTATTAGAAATGCAAATTCTTAGCCAATACCCCAGACCATTGACTCAGAATCAATTTTTTAACCAGATCCCCATGTACCTGTTATGCACATGAAAGTTTAAGAAGTGGCCCAGCCGGTGTGCCTCAGTGGTTGAATGTCAACCTATGATCCAGGAGGTCACAGTTTGGTTTAAGGTCATAGCCCATGCCCGGGTTGCAGGCTAGATCACCAGTGTGGGGCATGCAGGAGGCAGCCAATCAATGATTCTCTCTCATCGTTGATGTCTCTCTCGCTCTTTCCCTCTCCCTTCCTCTCTGAAGTCAACAAAAAATATATATTAAAAAAAGAAGTTATCATGTTAAACCCTAGAGTTACTCAGGGAAATAAGAGAAGTTTGGAGTAATTAAAGCTGGTAGTATTTAATAGGAAAAGGTTCGTGGAGAAGGTATATTTGACAAGGATATTAAAATCACATTTTATAGAAAACATGGTTTTTAATTTCATCATAGTTAACCAGTAACTGAATATATAACATTGAAGAAATAATATAGTCAAAAACTGATACTATTTTTACATTAATACAAATCACTTTCATGATAAAATAGAATTCTTATACCACCAAAGTTCTCTAAAGGTTCTCTAAAGAGAGGAAAAATCCAGGCTGCTTTCAATTGGAAAGCTGCTGCTGCTGCTTCAGTTTTGTGCTTTGCTGTCTTTCCCTTCTTAATACTATTTTCCTTTCTATTTCAGGCCAAACTCTGGCACTTAATGGGTGTTCAGTAAATACTTCTTGATTGATTGAAGCCCAACTGTTTTTAAATTGTGTGCTAAATTGCAATAATAGATCAGCATCAAAAAAAAAAAAAAAATCTAGTTGTTGACTTCTACTTAGAGAACAGCACCATCTTGTGTTTCCACAGGAATGTACCAGCTCTATGTTTACCAGAACTATGAGGAAATTCTACTGCTAACGCTAACCCAAACCCAGTCTTTCCATCTTACTCTGCTTCTAACAGTTTTAAAATTATTGCACTTTGTTCTTCCCATGCATCAATTCCATCTTTGAAACAGTAAGATTGCTTTCACTTGCTATGGAAAAAGCTTTCCCTCAACATCCATGCAGCCCAGCCCACAACCTTTTACCTCAGTCCTTACCTACTTACTCTCAGCCATCTGTTTTCCAACTTCCAGAACCTGTATGTCTGAGGGATTTCTCTGGCCACCAAAGTCCACCTTACTGCTCACATGCAAGCCAGATTTAGCATCAACCCTGCTCCCAAGAAGGCCCCAACCAATGAATGATGGGGGTTCGTGGTATAAACCTCCTAGCTTCCACCCCGCTCAGGAGGGAGCTGTGTGTTCTAGAGTTTTCTCACGAGGCTAAGCACTACTCACTCACAGTGGAGGATTTTTTGGCTTCTTTCTCTTCCCTGTCTCACTTCCCCACTCCCCTCCCAATGTTTACCTCACCAACTGATACACTTTTTGTACTTGGGTTTTTGCCTTGTGGTCTGATTCTGGAGAAACTCTCTCTCTCTCTCTCTCTCTCTCTCTCTCTCTCTCTCTCTCTCTCTCTCTCTTTCCTTTTCAGTATTTTTTTTTAAATCTTTATTGTTGAGAGTAAAGATTAAATATGTATTACATATGTCCCCCTTTTCGCCCACATTGACTCCCTCCAAATCCCCTGCCCCCTCTCCCCTAGACTGTCACCACCCTATTGTCTGTGTCCTTGGGCCATGCATATATGCATACTGTTAGGTCTAATCAAATAATTGAATCGATACCCCTTCCCTGGGAACTGGACATTCCCTTTGCTGAGACCACGTTTCACTTACTGCAACCACATTCCATTCTCTCCACTCCGGGTATGCACAAAGCAGCCTCCGCCCAGAAAAAAGCCAGCCAAAAGTCCTTTAAAAGCCACCGACTCCCGTCACTGGGTGCTGGAGCCATCCAGGCTCAGCCACCAGGTGTGCGGATGATCAAATAAATTCTGGCCTCACCATCTGGCCTTGTGCGTTCCTCCGTGCATTCTCCCTTCAGCGACCTAACACATACATACAAGGCCTTTGGTTGATTACCTCCCACCTACCCACCCTCTCCCGCCCCCTTTCCTCGGAGATTTCATACTCTGTTCCATGCTTCCATGTCTCTGGATCATCTTATTTTTTTCATTAGAATCCACATATGAGTGAGGTCATGTGATACTTGTAAGACATTCTTTTTAAAAAACACTCTATTGGGGTATGATTTATATGTAAAAAGCTGTACATATGTCATGTATACACTTCATGAGTGTAGGGATAAGTATATACCCATGAAACCATCACCATCATCAAGGTTGTAGACATATCCGTCACCTCCCAAAGAGATAGAAACATCAATGATGAGAGAGACTCATTGATTGGCTGCCCCCTGCACGCCCCACACCAGGGATCGAGCCCACAACCCGGCATGTGCCCTGACCGGGAAATCGAACCGTGACCTCCTGGTTTATAGGTCGACACTCAACCACTGAGCCATGCCAGCTGTGCTCTCCAACCCCTTTTATTATTTTTATGGTAAGAACACTTAGCATCAGAGTTATTGTCTTGGAAATTTTTAGACACACTGTACTATACAATACAGTATTATTAGCTATAGGCACGGTGCTGTATAGCAGATCTCCAGAACTTATCTATTTTACATGACTGATACTTTGTACCCTTGGACCAATATCTCCCCATTTTCCCCTCCCCAACCCCTGGCGACCACCATTCTACTCTCTACGTCTATGAATTTGACTATTTTAGATTTCACATGAAGTGAGATCATCCAGTATTGTATTATTCAGGCTCAAAAAAGAAGAAATTCTGCCATTTGTGACAACATGGATGAACCTGAAGGTCATTATGCTAAATTAAATAAGCCAACACAGAAAGACATTCTTATGGCACCATATCCCATCCAATGCCATTGGTTAAGAAGACAGGTAGGAAAGAAGTGTGCCATGCCTGGCCCCCCATTTGCTAACCCCCAACCGAATGCTGTAATCGTCTCATCACAGGAATGGTGCATGAGAAGAGCCTTTGTTTTGTTCACTGCTGTATCACCAACATCTAGACTGGTACCCACAAAAAGCAAGTGCTTAATAAATACCTGCTGACTACAAGTTGATGCTCTTGGGCATAAATATCTCTGAACTTTTACAGAAGAAAGTCACCTTTATGATAACCAAGATTATATGTGTAAATATCAATTTTGTCTTGTAATTCCCAATTAGAGTGGCCTTACCCCAGTTAGAGTGGCCATTATCAACAAGACAAGCAATAACAGGTGTTAGAAAGGTTGTGGGGGAAAAGGGAACCCTCATTCACTGATGGTGGGAATGTAGACTGATACAACCACTATGGAAAGCAGTCTGGTGATTCCTCAAAAAATTAAAAATAGCGCTACCATATGACCAAACCACCCCACTCCTGGGTATATACCCGAAAAACTCTAAATCATTTATACGCAAACATATACGCATTCCTATGTTCATTGCAGCATTATTCACAGTGGCCAAGATTTGGAAACAGCCAAAGTACCCTGCGATAGCGGCCTGGATAAAGAGGATGTGGTATGTATACACAATGGAGTACTACATGAACATAAGAAAGGATGAAATAGCATCATTTATAACATGGATGGACCTTAAGAACATTATGTGAAGTGAAATAAGTCAACAGAAAAAGCTAAGAACTATATGATGTCACTCATATGTGGGATATAACACTGAAACTTATGTACACAAACAGCAATGTGGTGGTTGCCAGAGGGAGGGAGTGGGGGAGAAGGGGATCCTAATGTAAGGTGACAGGAGAGGATTTGACTTTGGGTGGTGGACGCATGGTGCCATATACACATTCTGTAACTTAGTAATCCTATACATGAACCCTATATGTTCATGTTGACCAATGTCACCCCAATAAAATTTAATTTAAAAAGTAAAAAAGGAATAAAATATTGTTGGCAAAGCTCAGGATCTACAGGTCCACACCTGATCTGCTAAGCCAGTCAGAAGACATGTCATTGAAATAAAAGTACATTATAGATCTGAGAATTTGTGAGTATGTAAGTATTATGATAGTTATTCTCAGGGTCGATGTTTGCCAAATTAACATTTTAATAAATGCTATTATTAGACAGGGGGTATATACTATAAACATTTTGATTTATGTGTAAAGCTACATATTTTTAGATGTTCCTTTTTTGTCTCTACAAAAGACACCAACTGAAAATCATGTTTTCTTTCTTTTCTTTCTTGTACGTCTTTTATAGAAAGAAAGGAAAACACAAATCTAAAAATATGTAGCAGTATTTTCCATTGAAGACGCTGCACAGGCCCAGGGTCCTGGGTGACTTTGGCTGGTCCCTATGAGCACCCTTTTGGGGAGGCTGACCCCCACCGGCTTTGGCCCTTCTTCTTTTTCCTGGTCCAGTGGGTCCTTCAGGGTCCAGGGGCCCAGGCTCTGCCCAGGGCTCAGAGGAACCTGGTCCTCAGAACCAGGAAACATGACAGGGACACAGACGCCCTGACCCTGTGCACAGGCCGCGAGCACTACTGCATGAGAGTTAGACATTCATTAGTCAGCAGTGGGAAAGGAAGCAGTGGAATGGTGCTGGGAGTTCAACTGAGGGTGACACCTCTTCTTTTTAGGGCATTTTCTACAACTGAAGAAGACACTACTGAGGAGGTGTGTGGGCTCCAGATCTGTGGACAGGGGACAAGAGAGTCTGCTTTCACAGGGGCCACATCCGGGCCCCCGTGTCCTATAGCCTCCCTGTCCTCTCCAGACTGTGGGCTCTCAGGAGGTGCATAGCTCTGCATCCCCACACTGGGGGTGATGCTCAGATTAGGACAGGCTAAGTCTTCACGACGGGCATCCCTGCCTGCACCATGCCCAGAGTACCCCAAATTTCTGGGCAAGTGGAGCCAAGGAGGTCACCCTGGCAGTGAACTAGACTAGTGTCAGGGCCTAGGGGTGAAAAGTGCCAACAGTGAGTGGACGCAGGACCCCACCTCTGCCCTCAGTGCCTGTCTGTACAGTCACTCCATGGCACGCATGGGGCATTTGTCACCAGCAGCCAATGGCAAGCACGCAGTGCTTAACCTGTCATACCATAAATTAGGTGAGTTTTCCAAATGGAGCCATAGTTGTATCTTCACACAGACATCCTAGTCCCACACCAGCCTTCCCTTTACTGGCATCGCTGCACCTCACTCAGTGGGTCCCTAGAGACACCCATGGATTACTGGGCGGTCCCGCCGATACTCATGAGATTTGTGGATCCACCTAACTTTTCAGGGTCCTGGAAAGGTCCCCACCAAAGTGACTGTGCAAGCTTGTGTGTCTGGGCCAGCTGGCATTAACCTGTCCATATGGTGAAACAGAAGCGGAATATCTGAAATGCCCAGCGACCTACCTAGCAGCAAAGTGAAACAAAAATCCTGAAGCAGGAAGGAAGAGGGAAAGGTCAGAATGACAATAAAGGTATTTGGCATCGTTCGCATGGATGCAAATGGTGAACACCAAACTCATTCTCAGAGAAGCACAGATACAGCTCATACTACAAAAAGAAAAAGAAGTATGTAACTTTTCAAACTAGTAGAAAGAAAAGAATTAGAATGATTTAAAAAGTACTCAAACTGGAATAAGGCAATAAAAATGTACAAAATAGGATGATTGGGTAAGACCAGAACCTATTATTAATTCCTTTAAATATAAATTGATCCAATGCCCCAGTTAAACAACAAAGATTCTTAGGAAAACCACATATTAATCAAGAGAACTAGATTTTAATTAAAATTTTAATTAAAATACAATATGTAAAAACTAAGGATACAGGAATGTTAATGCATAAGTATAGGAAAAATACACTATGCAAATACTAATCAAAAGAAAGCTAGGGTAGATATAGTACTATCAGAAAATCTGTAAGTCAAAATATAATGTAAATTTAAATGTATGACCAGAGATACAGATAATCACTTTATATAGATCAAAGGTACAGTTTACTGGAAAGATAAATCCATTTTAAATCTGTACCTAATATGGTGCCAAAATAAAGCAAAAATTGATGGGGAAAACCCCCCCCCCAAAAAAAAACAAGGAGAAATACGCAAAACCATATGCAGACTGGGAAATTTTAAAACAGGTCTCAGTAATTAATAGAAAAAGTAAATTTTTAAAATCTGAATGGATATGGAAGAGTTGAACAACATGATTAACAGAAGTTCTCATGGACATATACAGGGTAGTGCTAAAGTAGGTTTACAATTGTATGAAAAATAATACAATAATCAATAAATACAAGAATAAGCTGTTTTGCATACTCACGACTATAAATCTACTTTTGCCCCACCCTGAATAAATCACAAAATAAAAAAACTATTGAATGTAGACTTATTTAACCCTAATATTATCATTTTATGAGATTTCATCTTTGGTTTGTTCTGGCCAATCTCTGCAATTCTACAGGGTTTTTTTCATGTGTGTATCTTTTGACCCTGGTTTTTGTTCAGCGGCTAATTTTAATACCTGTGTATCAGTTTCCACGTGTAAAGCAGTGGCCAATCTCTGCAATTCTACAGGGTTTTTTTCATGTGTGTATCTTTTGACCCTGGTTTTTGTTCAGCGGCTAATTTTAATACCTGTGTATCAGTTTCCACGTGTAAAGCAGTGACAAGCTTTAATTCTCTTTATTTCATAGCTGAGTGGCCTCCATTCTTCCCTTACAAATAGATAAAAATATTAGAGTGTATGAACTTTACAAGTGTATCTAAATTTTGTGAAGTTCTAAATAATGGCAGTGTAACTGAATGAATACACTTTCAGCTCTTCATCATTTTATAATGAAAGGTTTTCTCTAAATCAGTGGGGGTTCTTGAGCTGCAGATCACGAACCATTCATGAACTATAAAATTGATTCAGCATGCCAAAAACACTTAAAAAAAATAAACCAGAATAGAAAGCATTAGAGTACACATAAGAGTAAGTATTGTTTCTTGAAATTTGTTTCCATGCGTATAGCTATTTACACATATATTGTGTATATGTTTCCATATATACTATGTGTATGCACACATATATATGAACATACATGATTGAATGTACTGTTGTACTGTAAAATTCATTTTTATTTTGAGTTGTGGACAAAAACTTTGAAGTGAATGATATAAATAATCTCTCAAATTCCTTGTAGTTTTGAAGACACATAGGAAAACATGATTATAAGATTTCTACTTCCTACCCTAGAATATCCCAAGGTCCTTCTTCACACCTTGAGAAAATAAGTGTATTAGTCAGCTCTATCATAAAACAGGAAAGCTCAAAAATCTCAAGATCACAACAATAATCATTTATTTCTTGCTCGTATTATATGTTGGCACCTGTAGGTGTGCTGTTGCAATTCCATATGTGCTTCCATTCTTAGGACCAAACTGAAGGAGCAGCCTCTGTTGGGGACAGAACAATTTCAAGGGCAGAAAAGACAAACAAGAGAAATGATGGAAGTTTGTGATGCCCAGATATGGCACACATCATGTCCACTCACATTCCATTGGGTAAATTACATCAGATGTCCAAGCCTAAAGTCAATGTTGTGGTATTGTAAACTCTACCTGCAAGGTAGCAGGCCCAGCAAGTCAAATGTCAATAAGCAAGGACATCAATTTTTTATCAGTAAAGGAGCTAGTATTGGGAAAAATGACAGAATCTATCCAAGCAACACAATCCTCTCCTCTCCCCCTTTAATCCCTTTGTATGACAAAGGAAAAGAGAATATTTTTTGTTCCCTAGGTAGAAGTCAAGGTCATAGCTTATATGAGTTGTGGCCTGGTTAGTTTCCTCTGGGTTGTGGTCCAATACTTGTCACTTAATTTGGGCCATTATCCTGAGAATGGACTAGGATTTAAGTATAACTAAACAGGGAAAATCCGTCCATGTCTTGAAAAAATTGCTTGGAGAACATATAAGAAAGACAATAATAATTACCTAGAGATCAAGAAAATGTCATGAACTAAAAATAGTTACTCCCAAAAAGGTTAACACGGGTCTTCTTCCTAAGGGTACTAATGAATATCTATAAACCAAGCACAAAGAGCACTAATAAAACAGTGAGAAACTAGATTTTTATGATATACTAGGGGCACAGTGCACAAATTCATGCACCTTGAAAGGAACTGTGGGCCCAGAGGCTGCGGTAGGCACAGGGGCGGGTCTCAGCCCATCTCTGCACCGGCTCTGCTCACACCCACTGACGGTGTGGAGCAATTGGGGCCAGCGCCAGCAGCAGGTGCGAGCAGGGCCAGCGCCGTCAGTGAGTGCGAGCAGTGGCTGCTGCCCTGATCACCCCTCAGGAGCAGGAGAGGTGGAGAAGCCCTCAGGGGCTATCAGGGCCAGCAGCCGCCACTCGCATCTGCTGATGGTGCTCAGTGATCAGGACCAGCACCAGCAGCAGGTGTGAGTGCCGTGTGGGAGCAAAGAATTTTCAGTAACCACCAGAGGCTCACCCCAATGACAGTGACTGATGCCCCGCCATGGTCTGGTGCCCCCACTCACCTGCTCCACCATCCCGCCGTAGCCAACGCTCACTATCTTCTGCACACACCCCCTGGTGGTCAGCGCACGTCATCGTGACTGATTGTTCTGTTGTTCTGCTGTTCGATCTATTTGCATATTAGCCTTTTATTATATAGGATGTTGAAAGGATAAATTTTCTGTTCTCCTGTGGAAGTTTATATAAATAAATGTTATTATCATTTTCTCAAGATCAAACTGTTGGAGATAATGCATTCCAGTGTTTCTCCCTTTAATTCAAAAATAGTTTAGAATCCCAGTCATGAAGAGAAGCAAAAGCTAATGATAAATCTCATGAATGCCTATGACTCTCTGGGAACTTTTAAAGTGACAAATCCTAACCAATGGACACAGACACCAGGGTAGTGAGGGCAAGAGTGGGGGGATGGGGAGGGCAATGGGGGGATAAGGACACATATGTAATACCTTAATCAATAAAAGAAAAAAAAAACACAAGTGACAAATTGCCCTAGCCAGTTTTCTCAGTGGTTAGAGCATTAGCCTAGGGACTGAAGGGTCCCAGGTTCGATTTCCGGTCAGGACACATGCCTGGGTTACAGGCTTGATCCTCAATAGGGGGTGTTATTAAAATAATACTTAAGAGATAATTCAGGATGCCAAAATTATTTAATAATTTAAGAAAATCTGCACAATATTTAATTGAGCTTATTCCACCTTATCCTAAGTCAGTGATGGTGAACCTTTTGAGCTCAGCGTGTCAGCATTTTGAAAAACCCTAACTTAACTCTGGTGCCGTGTCACATATAGAAATTTTTTGATATTTGCAACCATAGTAAAACAAAGACTTATATTTTTGATATTTATTTTATATATTATTTAAATGCCATTTAACAAAGAAAAATCAACCAAAAAAATGAGTTCGCGTGTCACCTCTGACACGCGTGTCATAGGTTCGCCATCACTGTCCTAAGTCATGTAGAAATCAGAACCTGAGGCAAGGATTAAGATATTAAACTTTATCTGGGAGGTACAAAGTTAGGGCAGTGAGGATGAAGGAAAAAAGAAAGAAGGTAAGGAAAGACACAGTTTGATGCATTACTTAGCATGATTACTGCTTCACAAGGAGCCAAGAAGAGACACAGCAGGCCACTTAGCATATGTGTTCACTCAGCACACAGTACTTCTCTAAAAGTTTTGCTAGGAGGACTTGCACTTAAAAGCATTCCAGAGGAGAGGGAAAGAAGGAAAAATCTATCTGACTAGCTCCTTCCAAGCTCCCATTTCTTCTATTCCCTGGTAGTAGCTTATAGTCCCTGGGCAGTTACTCAAGAAGCTAGACCCCACATCCCACAGTGGGGTATTCTTCTCAGTCTGAATGTGGAGGGGTGACTAGTGCAGGTCAGGCACTAACCAAATGGGTGAAAATAAGGAAATGGTCAAAGAAACCTGAGATGGTGCCCAATGTTTGTAAGCCTAACCAGATTAACAGGCATGGTGTAGAATATGTGCATTATTATCCTATTTTTATTAAATAAAATGAAACTACGGCGATACATACCAAACTATTAATAGTTGTCATCTCTGGGGTGGTGTGGTTAATGCTGATTGTTTTTCTACCTTGTTCTTTGTATTTACTCAATTTCCTACCCCTCCCAAATCAAATTTTTTTTTTTATCACCACCCCCAACCTTACAAGCTTCAACCCTTTGTGCCATAATGTTTTTAGGCCTACAGAGAAGTGTACTTGGGATTTAGTCAACTAAACTCAGCATGTAAAGCAAATATTGCATACAGTAAAAATCACTTTTGAAAACGCCTTGTATACAGGGGTGAGAAAAAGTAGGTTTGCAGTTGTAATACAAATAAAGAATACAATAATTAATAAATAATACAAGAATAAATTGTGTTTTGTATACTCAGAACTACAAACCTACTTTTGTCAACCCCTGTATTTTTTACTACCAACAAACTAATTCTTAGGCTCCCTACGATGTGAGAATTTCTGAACTTTACTAAAGAGTTAAGAAAATCAAAAGTGTATGTGCCGTTGTCTGGGCAGTCAAACCATCAAGATAATGCTCTCACTGGGTGCCCACATGGTTCCCTTTCTTCCTTCAGTCAGGGTTCCACTCAGTTATAAGCTCTTGATGCACAGATGACTTGCAGGATGAAGAGAAACAAAGAAAGCACTCAGCAGTCTGCTGGAAGATTCCAGAGAAGATACAATGAAAAGATCAAAATACAGGTGTGGCCCAGCTGGTATGGCTCAGCAGTTGAGCATGGACCTATGAATCAGGAGGTCATAGTTTGATTCCCAATCAGGGCACATGCCTGGGTTGCAGGCCTAATCCCCAGTGTGAGACATGCAGGAGGCAGCAATCAATGATTCTCTCTCATCAGTGATGTTTCTATCTCTCCTTCTGAAATCAATAAAAATGTATTTTTAAAAAAGAAAACCATTATTTAAATATATATATTTTGAAGGTCCATTCTAGTCCAGGTCTTGCTTTGTTCCCATCTTTAATGCTGTACTAATTGACTGGCCAACCTATCAGGCAGATAACTTAAATTACTATGGACTTATTTCCTCTATTCGAATTTATCCTGTAATATTAAATGCCCACATAATCAACATTACGGTACTCTGCCTCTATAGTCCCCAGCTCCTTGCCACACCTGCCCTCAGGACCCCCACATCTACCCCACCCCCCACTCCCAGCCCCAGTCATCCCCTTTAGCCCTGTTCCCTAAATCATATACTGTGCTCACCACATAAACTCTTTTCACTGAGTGAAATTCTAATTATCTATAATCCTGCCCATTGGATTATATCCCAGTCCAAAACACCTTTGCATTCAGCAGTGGATGAAGAAACTCAAGTCTTTCGTTCAACAGTTCATGTGCTCAGTCTCAATTGTCATAGTCCTGTCCAAAAGCACCCTACCATGTTTGCTCTGCTTCTGGGGAATCCTGCGCTCTAGGAGAGAAAAAACTAAGAATAAAAGATGCTTCCAAGGAAACAGAAAGGGAAACAAACATTTTTATTTTGTTTATACCTTATTTCACTCCAAAAATAATTTCAGAAAACTTATAATATATATAGACATTACAAGGTAAAAAACAGGTAAGAATTCAAGGGCCATCGAGTTGCCTGAAGAGCTGGATGGGTATGAGCTGGAGCCTCTCGGGAAGCGGCCAGCTCTCCTGCCCTTGGTGGAGCTGGTCTGGTCGGGGAGGCTAATAATGGCCCCAGTACGGGTGGCTCACTGCCCTCAATGCTGCCCCAGCAAAGGAAGAGGACAAGTTGTACACTACCAGAGATTATTTCTCGGTATCTTAGGGAATGTCAAACAGTAGTTGGCACCAATTCAAAGCCAACAAGAATCCCCATTTGGGGTGCAGTGAAGATGACAGAAACACAGTGCAGGCAGCCAGTTCAGTGCAGAGGCGGGCAGTTCAGTGCCAGCTTCTCCATGAAGTGCAGTTTGTGTGAGAGGCTCCTGTGCAGAAATGACTGCTAGGCTCTGTCTTATTAAAATTTGAGCCCTGTTAGACACCAGGAGCCCTTCTTAGTAGGTATCTTTTTTTCCCTTCAGGGTTTATATCTTCTCTCTTTTGATCAGAACCTGTCAACAGTGCTGATGATCGATCAGGTCAGTTTGTCCCATGTCGGTGCCAGAGTGGCTTAGCTACCTGCTCTGGTTCCATCTAGTCCCTCGGTGGGACTCCTGTGGCAGGGCAGTAGCCAATAGAGCAACCAGAGCCATTTGCTTTACAAGAGGTCTCTCAGGTACCTGCCAAACTCAACGTTCACAATATCTTATAAAAGCAGCTAGAACAACTTGGAAACTGTTAAAGAACAACAATAACAACATAGTTCTTAAGAGAAATCATGGGTAATTGACAAAAGATATTCAGCATCAAGCAAAGGTTCCGACCATCATGAATTACACACATGGAGGGAATACAGTGGCTTGATGAATCATTTCTATCCTTTGTGTAACTATTATTCACATGTGTGTGTTTTTGTAGTAGGTTTTAAACATTTGGTTATAGAGAACAGACTAGAATAACAATAAGCAAAACAATTTGAAATCCAGACCTTAAAATAGCTCTGAGCCCAGTTGGGAACCACTAAAAAATGTCAGAAAATTTACATCTTAACCAGCCATAGACACTAGCAAGCAAAACTGGAATGCCCTTAAGGGTTGTGGCAAGGTTTTTGGTTTCTAATTCTACCTGGGAAGAAGTATTTATCCAGCTGCAGCAGGAGGCACTGGCTATGGCACAACCTCCTCCTTGGGCTCTGAGCCCAAGGGCGATTCTGTTCTCATCAACTACTCACCTCTGAAGGTGTTTGCTGGGCTCAAGTGGTTCTGACAGTTGAGCAAGCAATTTGATTGATGGTTCTAGTTAGGTTTTGCATTATATCTAATTAAGCCTAAGTACCAAGGCCACCCCATGGAAATACAATTCTGAGACAGCGATTACCCTCATCTCCTGAAACATCTGCTGGCAAGTCAGATCCCACAGAAAGGGTCATCTTCATAAACAGAGGGATCCTCATCAGGCTAGTAATCTAGTAGTGATAAGACCCTCCCCCTCTTTTTTTTTTTTTTTTTTTTTTTTTTTTTTACCTCTGATCAGAACTTGGAGGAGTGGCTGTTATCATTTTGAGGACAGTAAAAGAGGATGTCAAGTGACCCAAAAGGCAGTGCCCAGTCAGCCTCCAACTATCCAGACAATCAAATGCCCAAGGCTCATTTGCATATATACAGACAAAAATATAACCTGTGAGGGGCACAAAGAGTGCCTGCAAGAGTTTTTTCATTTAAACATTCATTAACAGGAAGGGAGATGACAACATTTTCCAACCAGGACTCAGTCTGATTTGAACATCCCTCTGAAAGTCCTGCCTGGTATGTTTGAACATTGTGGGGTGAACATTTAGGTTCATGACAGCGTGAGCTAATTTCACTCATGACGACATTACAAAGGGGAGTTTCCAAAGTAGTCAGGATTGAAATAGGTGCAACCATATTTAAGGCATTTAGCAATGTTATAAGGAGTTGCTAGTGACTAATTCAACTCTGGGAGATGGTTGGGTCCCACCTAGAGAGAGTGTGGCCAATGCACAGTGTGGGTTTAGGTAGACACAGGAGAAATGTGTTACTGCCTTTTACAATTTAACATGGTAAGTTTCAGAAGGTGTGGTTTAGTGAAACCAATACTAAAGTTAGGGTCAGCTGAGAAATTGCTAACAGAAATAACTATGAAATCACAAGTTTGACCAGAGGCAGAAACTGGCATTAGATGGCAATCCAACATTCAGATAGGGTCCATGAGAAGGCCAAAGTTTGAAAGCATTGTATAATAATACATCTATGCCCAAGGTTTCCCATTTGCATGGGTTAAAACAGCAAAAATCAGGAAGTATTGTATAGTCAAGAGTTAATTACATGGAGTAACTAGAACACACAATTTAAAACACAGGAAGATGCCCTAGCAGTTTTGGCTCAGTGGATGGAGTGTTAGCCCTAGGA
Source organism: Myotis daubentonii (assembly GCF_963259705.1). Taxonomy (NCBI): domain Eukaryota; kingdom Metazoa; phylum Chordata; class Mammalia; order Chiroptera; family Vespertilionidae; genus Myotis; species Myotis daubentonii. The sequence continues at coordinate 125,357,852 of NC_081861.1, read as the reverse complement.
CTGAAGAGTCCCGGGTTCGATTCCAGTCAAGGGCATGTACCTCAGTTGCAGGCTCCAACCCTAGCCTGGTAGGGGCCACATGCTGGAGGCAACCAATCAATGTGTCCCTCTCACATCAATGTTTCTCTCTCCATGTCTCTCCCCCTCCCTTCCACTCTCTCTAAAAATCAATGGAAAAATATCCTTGGATAAGGATAACAAAAATATAAAATAAAATAAAGAATAAAACAGAAATAAAAGTGACCAGCTTATCATGAGAGAGTTAAGTTAAAATATCCAAGAAATAAATGTTAAAACAACTATGAAATAATAGTTGTACATAGCAGAAGTTGGCTAGCCCAGTCCTGGACCCTGGGAAAAGCCATCTGTTTTGAATGCCATCTGCTTTTTGTCTGAGTGGTTTTCTGTTCTAGATAACTTTAATTTGAGGTCTCCTATAAGCTGGGGTGTGATAATATATAATCAAGTGAATGAGGTGCAGGTTTGGGGGCCTTTTAAAATAAAAAGCATTGACCAAGAGTGGAGCCCACTGCTCCCCTCAGCCATCTTAGGTGTTCTGGCCCAGGACCTCCACCCAAGAAGTCATGATTCGCATTAAGGAGCTTACGTTATGTAATCCAGTTGTGCGCTGTAACATGAAGATGGACTTGGAGCAAGCCAACTAAAGGTGTGAAGTGCTGAAGAAAATCTGGGGCTCTGCCCAAGGAATGGACTCCATGTTGAAATATTTTCAGAGGAAGATCGATGAGTTTTGATTGGCAGGCTGCCTTCTGATGACACTGGAATTGTAGAGCAGAACACCTGTGCCTCCAAGGGGGACCTCACAGCCTGAGCCAAGTTCACTCTTAGCTCACCCTTGGAAGCAGGACTTAGAATATCCAAGCTATTCATTTTCAGTGGGTTTTAAGTACTATAATTCTAAAAATAAAAAACAACTACCCTTCTTTGTCCAAATGTCATTATTTTATGTAATTAATATACACAAAATTAAGAAAGTATAGTGGTGAGATCTAGACTGTTCTTTGAAGCTTTAATTTTCATTATTTTTGGCTTGTACTGTATTAAAAAAAAGTATGTTTTGCTGGTTTCGGGTGGCAGAAAAGTCTGGAATAATGTTTGTTTTCCTTACTTTTCCCTTCTAGTACAGACTCTAAAACGGTACTGGGCAGCTCTGGCTGGGTGGCTTGCTTAATTGGAGAGTCATCCTGTATGCCAAAAGGTTGCTGGCTCGATTTCCAGTCAGGGCACATACCTAGGTTGTTTGGAGAACTGTATAGCATATAAATCTGCCTTTACCTTGAATTGTTTGGTGCAGTATTTTTGCATCTGTAGGACCTACTTTTTCAATCAGTAATTTGAAACATATATAAACTGTACAATCTGCAAAGTTTTTATAGAATATTCAGCTATGAAAACTGGTTAAATAAAACTAATATTTACCACACACACACAAATAAAATGAAAAACATACATTTATTTATTAATACCTTTTTAACCTTGCAATTCAGGGATTAGTTAACAATACCCAGTATGGTCCAGCCTTGCTGGAGTGAGTCCTTGTAGAGATGTCCTTTTTGATGGATCATATATCTAGGTTGTAGGCCATAATGTTCAGTGTCTTTGTCTCCCAGAGTGCTCTGTGGAAAAACTACAAGCTTGTGTGAATTTCAAGAGCCTTTGAAATTCTTTTTAATAGGTCAGAAGGTCTCCTTCATAAGACAGGTTTGCATAGTCTGTGATCCAGTTTCACAGGTAGGTCTTTTAGTAACAATTTTAGAAGAGGACAATGATATTTACCAAAAGGAATACATCTTAAATTAAGTGATACCAAGGGAAGGGTTTTAGGCCATGGCAGATTAAAAGATTCAGATTCAGTAAGTTTTACCAATTGAATTTTACTTGTCTTGTCAATTTGTTCTATAAAACCAAAGGCTGGAGATGATAAGCTCAACAGCAATCCTACGGTATCAGCCCAGTTTTACAAACCTGGTGTAGAATTTGTCTAGTGCAGTGGTCGGCAAACTCATTAGTCAACAGAGCCAAATATCAACAGTACGACGATTGAAATTTCTTTTGAGAGCCAAATTTTTAAAACTTAAACAATATAGGTAGGTACATTGTTATTAACTTAATTAGGGTACTCCTAAGGCTTAGGAAGAGCCACACTCAAGAGGCCAAAGAGCCGCATGTGGCTTGAGAGAATCAGTTTGCCGACCACGGGTCTAGTGAAATGAGTTCCCCTTTCCTTATGGGACTCTGCAGGGATTTTTCCAAATTGGAAAAATCCTTTCTAAAAATATTTTAGTAACTGCTATGGCTGTAACCCTTCAAGATGGGAATGCTTCTACCCAATGAGAATACATAGAATACACATGAATCATCATTAATACATTTTTATCCTTGAGGGAGGGCAAGAAGATTGAAATTCACTTTCCCAACATCAGATAGGCCTCATTAGTCTTATTTCCTCCTTTTGTAAAGAGAGATTCCCTTTATAATTTCATACGAACAACATACAATTAGCAGAGAAAAAAAATTTTTGTCCTTTTAACTGAAACTCAAATTCCAGTTCTGTATCAGCGTACTTTTAGTGAAAAAAAAATCTGTTCCAGTCTTAGTTTGACCATACATTTCTTTTTCAAGATTCCTTTTCTATGAACCTTCTACAACATACACAAACATTTTGCATCTTTCATAAACCTTTTCATCTTGTCTTATTTTCATGTTGCATTTACTTTAGAACAAAATTACTTTGTCTTCAATAAAAATATATTTCCATTCCTCGTACCTTCTTTTAACAAACACATCTTTTTTTAGAGAGAGAGAGGAAAAGAGGGAGGAAGGGGGGAGAGGAAAACATTTTATATATATATCACATCGATTGGTTACCTCCTGTATCTCCAGGGTTGGGAATAAAACCTGAAACCCAGGTATGTGTCCTTGACCAGAAATAAAACCCCTGACTCTCTGGTGTGTGGGGCTGACACTCTAATCACTGAAAAAACCATCCAGAGCCACACATCTTATTCTTTATGTGTAATCATTTAAAATCACCATTACATCCTACTCAGGCTTTATCACAAGTGTCTGGATCTTAAACTGAGGCATCTTATGCCCCTGTAACCTTGCAAAAGGACACATTAAAGTCTCCACCTTATTACCCTGGTTTTCCATCTGGTCAGCTAGCTCCAAGGCTAGAGAACAGTGAACAGCTGCATGTCCTTAATTAAGCCAACATCCTTAAGGTAATTTTTCTTCACTAAAGATTAATCCTGCCTCATGTGCACTTTAAAAGCAATTGTGTTAGTTTCTGTTACTTCTCCTATTTGTATGAGTGCTCATTTGTTTTAAGCCAATTAAATAGGACTCTTTTATAATCTAAATTTGAATTTACAAATCAAAACATTTTGGCAGTACCATCTAATGATGTACCTATAAGAAACATACATAGACATGTATAAATCCACAGTACAATAATGCAAAACACAAAGAAAAACTATGATTCCACAAGTAAAGAGAATGACCCTGAAAAATCTTTAAAGCAGATTTTCCTGGGCAAAGATTAAAAAATGGCTCCAGAGGCAAAGCCTGAGCATCACATGGCTTCTGCCCATCTGAAGACAAAGATGGTGGAGGAGGGGAAAGTAGAGGGTAGGTAGGGTGGGGGGCTGAAAAGGATCTTCTGGGGGTATTTCAGTAAACGTGGTTTCAACTTGCAAGCGTAAGGGTAAAAGTTTCCAAGGATTTCCCTTTCTTTCTAGTTTCAACAGCACCGGTTCCCTTTTTAAGGAATTTACCTAATTTAGAATTATTTTTTCCTACGAGAGGTGATAGTAGCCTCTTGATTTTACGTAGAGCTTTTAAGGTACCAGTGTTTTCTTTTACTTTTCCAGAATTGTTTTTCTAATTTTAGAAGTGAGCATTTTCTATATAATAATAAATGTATAAAATGCAATCATTTGCTACCACCTAGAGCAGTGGTTCTTCACCTTGGCTGCACATTAGAATCACCTGGGAATCTTTTTAAAATCCTGATTTCCGGGCCTCATCCTCTGGAAATTCTGTTTCTTTGTCACTAATGTTGTGGCCCCACCCCACTAGAGGAACTACTAAATTTTGCATGGAAACATTTTTTTCCTCTCACGTGGTTATTCCACTTCATTACCTTCATCTGCTTCTTACTGGTTACATAAATTTGTGGCTGTAAAAGTAAAACTTCTTTATATTTGATTCAAAAATCCTTAACATGAAAAAATCAAGTATAAGGGACAAGACAGAAAGAAAGGAGAAGTCATCTGAAGACACAGCACTGCATTCTCCAATTAAAAAAACCTATTTTTGACAGTCATCATAAACTGACCAGATAGAAGAGTCATGAATCACATTCTATCTAAATTTACACTCAGAAGACTCATGCAAATTGACACAGTATCCTCATTCCCAGATTATTTCTATTCTATGGAATACGAGGTTTTATATTGCCAGACTTTTCTTCCAATGTACTTCTGTCATATACTAGTGGCCTGGTGCATGAATTTGTGCACACTGAAAGGAAATTAGAAGAAATATTTTAATACTAGAGGCCAGGTGCATGACTTTGTGCACTACGGGGGTGCGGTGGTGGGGGGGAGCTCAGCCCAGCCTGCATCCTTTAGCGGTCTGGGAGCCCTGAGGGAATGCGGGCCTAAGCTGCAGGGAGTGGGCCTAAGCCGCAGTGGGACATCCTTAGTGCTGCCAGGGAGGTGGGAGAGGCTCCCGCCACCACTGCGCTTGCCAGCCAGCCATCAGCCTAGCTTGTGGCTGAGTGGCGCTCCCCCTGTGGGAGTGCACTGACCATCAAGGGGCAGCTCCTGAGTTGAGCATCTGCCCCCTGGTGGTCAGTGTGCATCACAGCGACCAGTCATTCCACCGTTTGGTTGATTTGCATATTAGCCTTTTATTATATAGGATTGCTACTCACCCTTTCTCTATAATAGCAGTGTCAACCAAATTCACAATTGACAATGACAGATAGAAAAACACGCATGCTATTGGTGCCAGCAAGAGCTTTCTTTATATGTATCGTGCATGCGTGAGTCAACTCAGCCTTGTATAGATACAAAATAAACTTGCTTTAATTAGACCTGCTTTCTGATTTAGCTAAACTTTTTCCAGCCCAATGAAGCACTCCAACTTCTCTTTCAGGCAATTGTCAGCAACACAGCAGTAAATATCAACATGAAGCACATTATTATTGTAGATCACACAGAAAGAACAAAGGGTAAAATATTTAACTGCAGCAGTGTTTGACTATATTCTGTGCAGTGAGAAAACCTGAAGTCATTTTCAAGGTCCACCATTTCTTACTTCTTGTCAGTTGGTTCAAGTTTCTAAGCTTTTTAAATCTCCGTTTTCTGGATAATGAAAAGAAAATAGGATTCCACCGAGTCTCCTATCTACCTACTCCAGGACTTCTGTGAGGATCAAATGAGATGAGGCATGGGGAAATTCTTCACAGACATTTGGTTACAGTGTAAAATGTTTCCACTTGGGTGTTCCTGGACTGAAGAAATTCCAAGTAGGCTAGTCACTAGGGAGAGAAAGTCAGGCGTTGCTACGTGACATCATTACCTGGACAATTGGAAACTTAGCATATTAGCCTTTTATATATATACTAGAGGCCTGATGCACGAAAATTCATGCAAGAGTAGGCCTTCCTTCCCCTGGCTTCTGGCAATGGCTTTCCTCTGGCACCTGGGACCCAGGCATCCCTCCTCTGGCTGCTGGCAGGCAACCAGGACCTGGGCTTCCCTACCTCTGGCCAGCCACAGGCACCCGGAAACTCGGACGGCTTTGCCCAGGCCCCGGCTTTGTCAGGAAGGACATCGGAATGACGTCTGGAAGACGTCTGGTCTGTCCAGTATAATTAGCATATTACCCTTTTATTAGTATAGATAGAAGATAGTATGTCAAGTATGTCTGGTCAGACTAATTACAATCTTCTTGAACATAACAGGAAAGTCCTGGTGGAAACCAAATTATGAATGTGCCATATGTTCACTGATGGGAGGACAAATGTGTAACAAACACTGTTTCTACAGCACTGGTTATATTGTTATGGCTACAAGCAGCACAGATGAGTCTCCTAACTAAAGCACATATGATTCTCTGCCTGAAAATTTTCTCAGCTAAGGCTTTATCCCTGAACTTTGCATTCTAGAAGAACTAACACTGGAAGACTGCATGTATTGTGAAATGAGTATTTAGTTATATTTCTGGCATCAGGATTTATATTCCACTTATGATAGCACCCTTGACACTGGGGACACAATATTACACAGCAACCAACATATCATGGGAGTAAAGCAAAGGTTTGTACTAATAAGACGGGCTCCCAATTGGCATTCCCTCTATCCCCCAGGTCAGAAAGCCTGTTTGGGGTGACCAAGGATGACCTGGAAAGTGTGGTCCTGCACAGGGAGTCCACAGCATCGCCAGTACAGGGCCGGTGATGTAGTATTTGGCAAACTGAGGGCTACTGGGACTGAACAACACACATTGGTGAACTCCCTGAGGTTGCTGGGAAGCTTCCAGAAAAGAAGTATCCTCTATTTTTCTGAGACACAAAAAACTGCATTTTTGGTCCCAAAGATCTTTCCCCCGCCAAAATTAAAAAGACAAGTTTGGAAAGTACTACAAAAGAAAAGGGTTTCATGAAGAAATGGGAGAATTAGAAAATAACCCAGCAACCCGTGCACACCCTGCGCCCATCTGGCATGCCCTCTACACCCCAGGTCAGTCAGCCTGTTTGGGGTGACCTAGGATGACCAAGGATGACCTGGAAGGGGTAGGGCTGCATGGGAGTCCACACCCTCGCCAGTAGGAGGCCACTGATGTGGTATTTGCCAAACAAAGGGGTACCCCATACTACCCAACAGAGACTGGTGAATCCAGAGGGAGCGGAGAAGCCTCCAGCAAAGGACTATCCTCTTTTTTTTTGGGAGACTGAAAGTGCCTGTCTTGTCCCAACGCTCTTTTTCCATAAAATGAGTAAAAACATAAGTTTAGAAAGTCCAACAAACGAAAATGATTTAATCGAGGATTGGGGGAAAACGAAAATAACCCAGCAAGCAATGCACGCCCAGTGGCCATCTGGCATTCCCTCTATCCCCCCTGTCAGACAGCCTGTTTGGAGTGAAAAAGGATGAGCAAGGATGTCTGGAAAGTGAGGTCCTTAATGGGCAGTTCACGGCCTCACAGGTCGAGGGCCAGTGATGTGGTATTTGGCACACGAAGCGCTATCGGCACTGGCAAACACACCCTGGTGAACTCCCAGAGGGAGCGGAGAACGCCCCAGCAAAGGATTATTCTGTTTTTTTCTTTGGCACACACGAAACTGCATTTGTGGTCCCAAATATCTTTTCCCAGATAATGAATAAAAAGACGAGTTGGGAAAGTCCAGTAATGAAAAGGATCTAATGGAGGATTGGGGGCAGTCGAAAATAACCCAGGAAGCCATGAACACCGTGCGCCCATCAGCATTCCCTCTATCCCCCGGGTGAGAGAGCCTGTTTTGGGAGTCCAAGGATGAGCAAGGATGACCAGGAAAGTGTGTTCCTCAATGGCGAGTCCACAGCCTCGCCAGTACAGGGCTGGGGATGTGGTATTTGCCAAACTAAGTGCTATCGGCACTTGCCAACACACATTGGTGAATTCTCCGAGGGAATGGAGAAGCCTCCAGCAAAGGACTATCCTGTTTTTTTCTTTAGCACACATGAAACTGCATTTTGGTCCCAAAGGTCTTTTCCCATATAATGAGTAAAAACAGAACTTTAGAAAGTCCAACAAACGAAAAGGATGCCATGGAGGATTGGGGGAAGTAGAAAATAACGCAGAAAGCTTTGCACACCCCGTGCCCATCTGGCATTCCCTCTCTGCCCCCGGTCAGACAGCCTGTTTGGGCAGACCAAGGATGAGCAAGGTTGTCCAGGAATGTGTGGTCCTCCATGGCAGGTCCACAGCCTCGCCAGTACAGGGCTGGGGATGTAGTATTCGCCAAACTAAGTGCTATCGGCACTTGCCAACACACATTGGTGAACTCCCAGAGGGAACGCAGAAGCCTTCAGCAAAGGACTATCCTGCTTTTTCTTTGGCACACATGAAACTGCATTTTGTTCCCAAAGGTCTTTTCCCATGTAATGAGTAAAAACAGAACTTTAGAAAGTCCAACAAACGAAAAGGATGCCATGGAGGATTGGGGGAAGTAGAAAATAACGCAGCAAGCCTTGCACACCCCGTGCCCATCTGGCATTCCCTCTCTGCCCCCGGTCAGACAGCCTGTTTGGGGTGATCAAGGATGAGCAAGGTTGTCCAGGAATGTGTGGTCCTCCATGCGAGTCCACAGCCTCGCCAGTATAGGGCTGGTGATGTGGTATTTGGCAAACTAAGCGCTATCGGCACTTGCCAACACACATTGGTGAACTCCCAGAGGGAACGCAGAAGCCTTCAGCAAAGGACTATCCTGTTTTTTTCTTTGGCACACACGAAACTGCATTTTGGTCCCAAAGATCTTTTCCCATATAATGAGTAAAAACAGAACTTTAGAAAGTCCAACAAACGAAAAGGATGTCATGGATGATTGGGGGAAGTAGAAAATAACCCAGCAAGCCGTGCACACCCCGTGCCCAACTGGCATTCCCTCTCTGCCCCCGGTCAGACAGCCTGTTTGGGGTGACCAAGTATGAGCGGGGATGTCCTGGAAAGTGTGGTTCTGCATGGGGTGTCCACAGCCTCGACAGTACGAGGCAGGTGATGTGGTATTTGGCACACTAAGCGCTATCGGCACTGGCCAACACACACTGGTGATCACCCAGAGGGAGCGCAGAAGCCTCCAGCAAAGGATTGTCCTGTTTTTTTCTCTGGCACACATGAAACTGCATTTCTGGTCCCAAAGATGTTTTCCCAGATAATGAATAAAAAGACAAGTTTGGGAAGTCCAATGAATGAAAAGGATTTAATGGAGAATTGAGGGAAGTAGAAACTAAGCCGGCAACCCATGCACACCAGGCACCCATCTGGCCTTCCCTCTATACACCGGGTCAGACAGCCTGTTTTGGGTGACCTAGGATGACCAAGGATGACCTGAAACGGGAAGGGCTGCATGGTAGTCCACACGCGCGCCAGTAAGAGGCAGCTGATGTGGTATTTGCCAAACAAAGGGGTACCCCATACTAGCCAACAGAGATTGGGGAACTCCAGAGGGAGCGGAGAAGCCTCCAGCAAAGGACTATCCTGTTTTTTTCTTTGGCACACATGAAACTGCATTTTGGTCCCAAAGATCTTTTCCCATGTAACGAGTAAAAACAGAAGTTTAGAAAGTCCAACAAACGAAAAGAATGTCATGGATGATTGGGGGAAGTAGAAAATAACCCAGCAAGCCGTGCACACCCTGTGTCCTTCTGGCATTCCCTTATGCCCCCGGTCAGACAGCCTGTTTGGGGTGACCAAGTATGAGCGGGGATGTCCCGGAAAGTGTGGTTCTGCATGGGGTGTCCAAAGCCTCGAAAGTACGAGGCAGGTGCTGTGGTATTTGGAACACTAACTGCTATCGGCACTGGCCAACACACCCTGGTGAACTCCCAGAGGGAGCGGAGAACCATCCAGCAAAGGATTATTCTGTTTTTTCCTTTGGCACACACGAAACTGCATTTGTGGTCCCAAATATCTTTTCCCAGATAATGAATAAAAAGACAAGTTGGGAAAGTCTAGTAATGAAAAGGATCTAATGGAGGATTGTGGGCAGTCGAAAATAACCCAGCAAGCCATGCACACCTTGCGCCCATCAGCATTCCCTCTATCCCCCGGGTGAGAGAGCCTGTTTTGGGAGACCAAGGAGAGCAAGGATGACCAGGAAAGTGTGGTCCTCCATGGCGAGTCCACAGCCTCGCCAGTACAGGGCTGGGGATGTAGTATTCGCCAAACTAAGCGCTATCGGCACTTGCCAACACACATTGGTGAAATCCCAGAGGGAACGCAGAAGCCTTCAGCAAAGGAGTATCCTGCTTTTTCTTTGGCACACATGAAACTGCATTTTGGTCCGAAAGGTCTTTTCCCATGTAATGAGTAAAAACAGAACTTTAGAAAGTCCAACAATCGAAAAGGATGTCATGGAGGATTGGGGGAAGTAGAAAATAACGCAGCAAGCCTTGCACATCCCGTGCTCATCTGGCATTCCCTCTCTGCCCCCGGTCAGACAGCCTGTTTGGGGTGACCAAGTATGAGCGGGGATGTCCTGGAAAGTGTGGTTCTGCATGGGGTGTCCACAGCCTCGACAGTACGAGGCAGGTGATGTGGTATTTGGCACACTAACTGCTATCGTCACTGGCCAACACACCCTGGTGAAATCCCAGAGGGAGCGGAGAACCATCCAGCAAAGGATTATTCTGTTTTTTTCTTTGGCACACACGAAACTGCATTTGTGGTCCCAAATATCTTTTCCCAGATAATGAATAAAAAGACAAGTTGGGAAAGTCTAGTAATGAAAAGGATCTAATGGAGGATTGTGGGCAGTCGAAAATAACCCAGCAAGCCATGCACACCTTGCGCCCATCAGCATTCCCTCTATCCCCAGGGTGAGAGCCTGTTTTGGGAGACCAAGGAGAGCAAGGATGACCAGGAAAGTGTGGTCCTCCATAGCGAGTCCACAGGTTCGCCAGTACAGGGCTGGGGATGTGGTATTCGCCAAACTAAGTGCTATCGGCACTTGCCAACACACATTGGTGAACTCCCGGAGGGAACGCAGAAGCCTCCAGCAAAGGACTATCCTGCTTTTTCTTTGGCACACATGAAACTGCATTTTGGTCCCAAAGGTCTTTTCCCATATAATGAGTAAAAACAGAACTTTAGAAAGTCCAACAAACGAAAAGGATGCCATGGAGGATTGGGGGAAGTAGAAAATAACGCAGAAAGCTTTGCACACCCCGTGCCCATCTGGCATTCCCTCTCTGCCCCCGGTCAGACAGCCTGTTTGGGCAGACCAAGGATGAGCAAGGTTGTCCAGGAATGTGTGGTCCTCCATGGCAGGTCCACAGCCTCGCCAGTACAGGGCTGGGGATGTAGTATTCGCCAAACTAAATGCTATCGGCACTTGCCAACACACATTGGTGAACTCCCAGAGGGAACGCAGAAGCCTTCAGCAAAGGACTATCCTGCTTTTTCTTTGGAACACATGAAACTGCATTTTGTTCCCAAAGGTCTTTTCGCATATAATGAGTAAAAACAGAAGTTTAGAAAGTCCAACGAACGAAAAGAATGTCATGGATGATTGGGGGAAGTAGAAAATAACCCAGCAAGCCGTGCACACCCTGTGTCCTTCTGGCATTCCCTTATGCCCCCGGTCAGACAGCCTGTTTGGGGTGACCAAGGATGAGCAAGGTTGTCCAGGAATGTGTGGTCCTCCATGGCGTATCCACAGCCTCGCCAGTACAGGGCTGGGGATGTAGTATTCGCCAAACTAAGTGCTATCGGCACTTGCCAACACACATTGGTGAACTACCAGAGGGAACGCAGAAGCCTCCAGCAAAGGACTATCCTGTTTTTTTCTTTAGCACACATGAAACTGCATTTTGGTCCCAAAGATCTTTTCGCATATAATGAGTAAAAACAGAAGTTTAGAAAGTCCAACAAACGAAAAGGATGCCATGGAGGATTGGGGGAAGTAGAAAATAACGCAGAAAGCCTTGCACACCCCGTGCCCATCTAGCATTCCCTCTCTGCCCCCGGTCAGACAGCCTGTTTGGGCAGACCATGGATGGGCAAGGTTGTCCAGGAAAGTGTGGTCCTCCATGCGAGTCCACAGCCTCGCCAGTACAGGGCTGGGGATGTAGTATTTGCCAAACTAAGTGCTATCGGCACTTGCCAACACACATTGGTGAACTCCCAGAGGGAACGCAGAAGCCTCCAGCAAAGGACTATCCTGTTTTTTTCTTTGGCACACATGAAACTGCATTTTGGTCCCAAAGACTTTTTCGCATATAATGAGTAAAAACAGAAGTTTAGAAAGTCCAACAAACGAAAAGAATGTCATGGATGATTGGGGGAAGTAGAAAATAACCCAGCAAGCCGTGCACACCCTGTGTCCTTCTGGCATTCCCTTATGCCCCCGGTCAGACAGCCTGTTTGGGGTGACCAAGTATGAGCGGGGATGTCCCGGAAAGTGTGGTTTTGCATGGGGTGTCCAAAGCCTCGACAGTACGAGGCAGGTGATGTGGTATTTGGCACACGAAGCGCTATGGGCACTGGCCAACTCACCCTGGTGAGCTCCCAGAGGGAGCGGAGAACGCCCCAGCAAAGGATTATTCTGTTTTTTTCTTTGGCACACACGAAACTGCATTTGTAGTCCCAAATATCTTTTCCCAGATAATGAATAAAAAGACAAGTTGGGAAAGTCTAGTAATGAAAAAGATCTAATGGAGGATTGTGGGCAGTCGAAAATAACCCAGGAAGCCATGCACACCTTGCGCCCATCAGCATTCCCTCTATCCCCCGGGTGAGAGAGCCTGTTTTGGGAGACCAAGGAGAGCAAGGATGACCAGGAAAGTGTGGTCCTCCATGGCGAGACCACAGCCTCGCAGGTACAGGGCTGGGGATGTAGTATTCGCCAAACTAAGTGCTATCGGCACTTGCCAACACACATTGGTGAACTCCCAGAGGGAACGCAGAAGCCTCCAGCAAAGGACTATCCTGTTTTTTTCTTTGGCACACATGAAACTGCATTTTGGTCCCAAAGACCTTTTCGCATATAATGAGTAAAAACAGAAGTTTAGAAAGTCCAACAAACGAAAAGAATGTCATGGATGATTGGGGGAAGTAGAAAATAACGCAGAAAGCCTTGCACACCCTGTGTCCTTCTGGCATTCCCTTATGCCCCCGGTCAGACAGCCTGTTTGGGGTGACCAAGGATGAGCAAGGTTGTCCAGGAATGTGTGGTCCTCCATGGCGTGTCCACAGCCTTGCAGGTACAGGGCTGGGGATGTAGTATTCGCCAAACTAAGTGCTATCGGCACTTGCCAACACACATTGGTGAACTCCCAGAGGGAATGCAGAAGCCTCCAGCAAAGGACTATCCTGTTTTTTTCTTTGGCACACATGAAACTGCATTTTGGTCCCAAAGATCTTTTCGCATATAATGAGTAAAAACAGAAGTTTAGAAAGTTTAACAAACGAAAAGAATGTCATGGATGATTGGGGGAAGTAGAAAATAACCAAGCAAGCCGTGCACACCCTGTGTCCTTCTGGCATTCCCTTATGCCCCCGGTCAGACAGCCTGTTTGGGGTGACCAAGTATGACCGGGGATGTCCTGGAAAGTGTGGTTCTGCATGGGGTGTCCACAGCCTCGACAGTACGAGGCAGGTGATGTGGTATTTGGCACACGAAGCGCTATCAGCACTGGCCAACACACCCTGGTGAACTCCCAGAGGGAGCGGAGAACGCCCCAGCAAAGGATTATTCTGTTTTTTTTCTTTGGCACACACGAAACTGCATTTGTGGTCCCAAATATCGTTTCCCAGATAATGAATAAAAAGACAAGTTGGGAAAGTCTAGTAATGAAAAGGATCTAATGGAGGATTGTGGGCAGTCGAAAATAACCCAGCAAGCCATGCACACCTTGCGCCCATCAGCATTCCCTCTATCCCCCGGGTAAGAGAGCCTGTTTTGGGAGACCAAGGAGAGCAAGGATGACCAGGAAAGTGTAGTCCTCCATGGCGAGTCCACAGCCTCTCCAGTACAGGGCTGGGGATGAGGTATTTGACAAACTAAGTGCTATCAGCACTTGCCAACACACATTGGTGAACTCCCAGAGGCAACGCAGAAGCCTTCAGCAAAGGACTATCCTGCTTTTTCTTTGGCACACATGAAACTGCATTTTGGTCCCAAAGGTCTTTTCCCATGTAATGAGTAAAAACAGAACTTTAGAAAGTCCAACAAATGAAAAGGATGCCATGGAGGATTGGGGGAAGTAGAAAATAACGCAGAAAGCCTTGCACACCCCGTGCCCATCTGGCATTCCCTCTCTGCCCCCGGTCAGACAGCCTGTTTGGGGTGACCAAGGATGGGCAAGGATGACCAGGAAAGTGTGGTCCTCCATGGCGAGTCCACAGCCTCGACAGTACAGGGATGGGGATGTAGTATTCGCCAAACTAAGTGCTATCGGCACTTGCCAACACACATTGGTGAACTCCCAGAGGGAACGCAGAAGCCTTCAGCAAAGGACTATCCTGCTTTTTCTTTGGCACACATGAAACTGCATTTTGGTCCCAAAGGTCTTTTCCCATGTAATGAGTAAAAACAGAACTTTAGAAAGTCCAACAAATGAAAAGGATGCCATGGAGGATTGGGGGAAGTAGAAAATAACGCAGAAAGCCTTGCACACCCCGTGCCCATCTGGCATTCCCTCTCTGCCCCCGGTCAGACAGCCTGTTTGGGGTGACCAAGGATGGGCAAGGATGACCAGGAAAGTGTGGTCCTCCATGGCGAGTCCAAAGCCTCGACAGTACGAAGCAGGTGATGTGGTATTTGGTACACTATGCGCTATAGGCACTGGCCAACACACCCTGGTGAACTCCCACAGGGATCGGAGAACGCCCCAGCAAATGATTATTCTGTTTTTTTTCTTTGGCACACACGAAACTGCATTTGTGGTCCCAAATATCTTTTCCCAGATAATGAATAAAAAGACAAGTTGGGAAAGTCTAGTAATGAAAAGGATCTAATGGAGGATTGTGGGCAGTCGAAAATAACCCAGCAAGCCATGCACACCTTGCGCCCATCAGCATTCCCTCTATCCCCCGGGTGAGAGAGCCTGTTTTGGGAGACCAGGGGAGCAAGGATGACCAGGAAAGTGTGGTCCTCCATGGCGAGTCCACAGCCTCGCCAGTACAGGGCTGGGGATGTAGTATTCGCCAAACTAAGTGCTATCGGCACTTGCCAACACACATTGGTGAACTCCCAGAGGGAACGCAGAAGCCTCCAGCAAAGGACTATCCTGTTTTTTTCTTTAGCACACATGCAACTGCATTTTGGTCCCAAAGATCTTTTCCCATATAATGAGTAAAAACAGAACTTTAGAAAGTCCAACAAACGAAAAGGATGCCATGGAGGATTGGGGGAATTAGAAAATAACGCAGAAAGCCTTGCACACCCCGTGCCCATCAGGCATTCCCTCAATGCCCCCGGTCAGACAGCCTGTTTGGGCAGACCATGGATGAGCAAGGATGACCAGGAAAGTGTGGTCCTCCATGCGAGTCCACAGCCTCGCCAGTACAGGGCTGGGGATGTAGTATTCGCCAAACTAAGTGCTATCGGCACATGCCAACACATTGGTGAACTCCCAGAGGGAACGCAGAAGCCTTCAGCAAAGGACTATCCTGCTTTTTCTTTGGCACACATGAAACTGCATTTTGGTCCCAAAGGTCTTTTCCCATGTAATGAGTAAAAACAGAACTTTAGAAAGTCCAGCCAACAAAAAGGATGCCATGGAGGATTGGGGGAAGTAGAAAATAACGCAGAAAGCCTTGCACACCCCGTGCCCATCTGGTATTCCCTCTCTGCCCCCGGTCAGACAGCCTGTTTAGGGTGACCAAGGATGGGCAAGGATGACCAGAAAAGTGTGGTCCTCCATGGCGAGTCCACAGCCTCGCCAGTACAGGGCTGGGGATGTAGTATTCGCCAAACTAAGTGCTATCGGCACTTGCCAACACACATTGGTGAACTCCCAGAGGGAACGCAGAAGCCTTCAGCAAAGGACTATCCTGTTTTTTTCTTTGGCACACATGAAACTGCATTTTGGTCCCAAAGATCTTTTCGCATATAATGAGTAAAAACAGAAGTTTAGAAAATCCAACAAACGAAAAGAATGTCATGGATGATTGGGGGAAGTAGAAAATAACCCAGCAAGCCGTGCACACCCTGTGTCCTTCTGGCATTCCCTTATGCCCCCGGTCAGACAGCTTGTTTGGGGTGACCAAGTATGAGCGGGGATGTCCTGGAAAGTGTGGTTCTGCATGGGGTGTCCACAGCCTCGACAGTACGACGCAGGTGATGTGGTATTTGGCACACTAAGCGCTATAGGCACTGGCCAACACACCCTGGTGAACTCCCAGAGGGAGCGGAGAACGCCCCAGCAAAGGATTATTCTGTTTTTTCCTTTGGCACACACGAAACTGCATTTGTGGTCCCAAATATCTTTTCCCAGATAATGAATAAAAAGACAAGTTGGGAAAGTCTAGTAATGAAAAAGATCTAATGGAGGAATGTGGGCAGTTGAAAATAACCCAGCAAGCCATGCACAACTTGCGCCCATCAGCATTCCCTCTATCCCCCGGTCAGACAGCCTGTTTGGGGTGACCAAGGATGAGCAAGGTTGTCCAGGAATGTGTGGTCCTCCATGGCGAGTCCACAGCCTCGCCAGTACAGGGCTGGGGATGTAGTATTCGCCAACCTAAGTGCTATCGGCACTTGCCAACACACATTGGTGAACTCCCAGAGGGAACGCAGAAGCCTCCAGCAAATTACTATCCTGTTTTTTTCTTTAGCACACATGAAACTGCATTTTGGTCCCAAAGATTTTTTCGCATATAATGAGTAAAAACAAAAGTTTAGAATGACCATCAAACGAAAAGGATGCCATGGAGGATTGGGGGAAGTAGAAAATAACGCAGAAAGCCTTGCACACCCCGTGCCCATCTGGCATTCCCTCTCTGCCCCCGGTCAGACAGCCTGTTTAGGGTGACCAAGGATGGGCAAGGATGACCAGGAAAGTGTGGTCCTCCATGGCGAGTCCACAGCCTCGCCAGTACAGGGCTGGGGATGTAGTATTCGCCAAACTAAGTGCTATCGGCACTTGCCAACACACATTGGTGAACTCCCAGAGGGAACGCAGAAGCCTTCAGCAAAGGACTATCCTGCTTTTTCTTTGGCACACATGAAACTGCATTTTGGTCCCAAAGGTCTTTTCCCATGTAATGAGTAAAAACAGAACTTTAGAAAGTCCAACAAATGAAAAGGATGCCATGGAGGATTGGGGGAAGTAGAAAATAACGCAGAAAGCCTTGCACACCCCGTGCCCATCTGGCATTCCCTCTCTGCCCCCGGTCAGACAGCCTGTTTGGGGTGACCAAGGATGGGCAAGGATGACCAGGAAAGTGTGGTCCTCCATGGCGAGTCCACAGCCTCGACAGTACGAGGCAGGTGATGTGGTATTTGATACACTATGCGCTATAGGCACTGGCCAACACACCCTGGTGAACTCCCACAGGGATCGGAGAACGCCCCAGCAAAGGATTATTCTGTTTTTTTTCTTTGGCACACACGAAACTGCATTTGTGGTCCCAAATATCTTTTCCCAGATAATGAATAAAAAGACAAGTTGGGAAAGTCTAGTAATGAAAAGGATCTAATGGAGGATTGTGGGCAGTCGAAAATAACCCAGCAAGCCATGCACACCTTGCGCCCATCAGCATTCCCTCTATCCCCCGGGTGAGAGAGCCTGTTTTGGGAGACCAGGGGAGCAAGGATGACCAGGAAAGTGTGGTCCTCCATGGCGAGTCCACAGCCTCGCCAGTACAGGGCTGGGGATGTAGTATTCGCCAAACTAAGTGCTATCGGCACTTGCCAACACACATTGGTGAACTCCCAGAGGGAACGCAGAAGCCTCCAGCAAAGGACTATCCTGTTTTTTTCTTTAGCACACATGCAACTGCATTTTGGTCCCAAAGATCTTTTCCCATATAATGAGTAAAAACAGAACTTTAGAAAGTCCAACAAACGAAAAGGATGCCATGGAGGATTGGGGGAATTAGAAAATAACGCAGAAAGCCTTGCACACCCCGTGCCCATCAGGCATTCCCTCAATGCCCCCGGTCAGACAGCCTGTTTGGGCAGACCATGGATGAGCAAGGATGACCAGGAAAGTGTGGTCCTCCATGCGAGTCCACAGCCTCGCCAGTACAGGGCTGGGGATGTAGTATTCGCCAAACTAAGTGCTATCGGCACTTGCCAACACACATTGGTGAACTCCCAGAGGGAACGCAGAAGCCTTCAGCAAAGGACTATCCTGCTTTTTCTTTGGCACACATGAAACTGCATTTTGGTCCCAAGGGTCTTTTCCCATGTAATGAGTAAAAACAGAACTTTAGAAAGTCCAGCCAACAAAAAGGATGCCATGGAGGATTGGGGGAAGTAGAAAATAACGCAGAAAGCCTTGCACACCCCGTGCCCATCTGGTATTCCCTCTCTGCCCCCGGTCAGACAGCCTGTTTAGGGTGACCAAGGATGGGCAAGGATGACCAGGAAAGTGTGGTCCTCCATGGCGAGTCCACAGCCTCGCCAGTACAGGGCTGGGGATGTAGTATTCGCCAAACTAAATGCTATCGGCACTTGCCAACACACATTGGTGAACTCCCAGAGGGAACGCAGAAGCCTTCAGCAAAGGACTATCCTGTTTTTTTCTTTGGCACACATGAAACTGCATTTTGGTCCCAAAGATCTTTTCGCATATAATGAGTAAAAACAGAAGTTTAGAAAGTCCAACAAACGAAAAGAATGTCATGGATGATTGGGGGAAGTAGAAAATAACCCAGCAAGCCGTGCACACCCTGTGTCCTTCTGGCATTCCCTTATGCCCCCGGTCAGACAGCTTGTTTGGGGTGACCAAGTATGAGCGGGGATGTCCTGGAAAGTGTGGTTCTGCATGGGGTGTCCACAGCCTCGACAGTACGACGCAGGTGATGTGGTATTTGGCACACTAAGCGCTATAGGCACTGGCCAACACACCCTGGTGAACTCCCAGAGGGAGCGGAGAACGCCCCAGCAAAGGATTATTCTGTTTTTTCCTTTGGCACACACGAAACTGCATTTGTGGTCCCAAATATCTTTTCCCAGATAATGAATAAAAGGACAAGTTGGGAAAGTCTAGTAATGAAAAGGATCTAATGGAGGATTGTGGGCAGTCGAAAATAACCCAGCAAGCCATGCACAACTTGCGCCCATCAGCATTCCCTCTATCCCCCGGTCAGACAGCCTGTTTGGGGTGACCAAGGATGAGCAAGGTTGTCCAGGAATGTGTGGTCCTCCAAGGCGAGTCCACAGCCTCGCCAGTACAGGGCTGGGGATGTAGTATTCGCCAACCTAAGTGCTATCGGCACTTGCCAACACACATTGGTGAACTCCCAGAGGGAACGCAGAAGCCTCCAGGAAAGGACTATCCTGTTTTTTTCTTTAGCACACATGAAACTGCATTTTGGTCCCAAAGATTTTTTCGCATATAATGAGTAAAAACAAAAGTTTAGAATGTCCATCAAACGAAAAGGATGCCATGGAGGATTGGGGGAAGTAGAAAATAACGCAGAAAGCCTTGCACACCCCGTGCCCATCTGGCATTCCCTCTCTGCCCCCGGTCAGACAGCCTGTTTAGGGTGACCAAGGATGGGCCAGGATGACCAGGAAAGTGTGGTCCTCCATGGCGAGTCCACAGCCTCGCCAGTACAGGGCTGGGGATGTAGTATTCGCCAAACTAAGTGCTATCGGCACTTGCCAACACACATTGGTGAACTCCCAGAGGGAACGCAGAAGCCTTCAGCAAAGGACTATCCTGCTTTTTCTTTGGCACACATGAAACTGCATTTTGGTCCCAAAGGTCTTTTCCCATGTAATGAGTAAAAACAGAACTTTAGAAAGTCCAACAAACGAAAAGGATGCCATGGAAGATTGGGGGAAGTAGAAAATAACGCAGAAAGCCTTGCACACCCCGTGCCCATCTGGCATTCCCTGTCTGCCCCCGGTCAGACAGCCTGTTTAGGGTGACCAAGGATGAGCAAGGTTGTCCAGGAATGTGTGGTCCTCCATGGCGAGTCCACAGCCTCGCCAGTACAGGGCTGGGGATGTAGTATTCGCCAACCTAAGTGCTATCGGCACTTGCCAACACACATTGGTGAACTCCCAGAGGGAACGCAGAAGCCTCCAGCAAAGGACTATCCTGTTTTTTTCTTTAGCACACATGAAACTGCATTTTGGTCCCAAAGATTTTTTCGCATATAATGAGTAAAAACAGAAGTTTAGAATGTCCATCAAACGAAAAGGATGCCATGGAGGATTGGGGGAAGTAGAAAATAACGCAGAAAGCCTTGCACACCCCGTGCCCATCTGGCATTCCCTTATGCCCCCGGTCAGACAGCCTGTTTGGGCAGACCATGGATGAGCAAGGATGACCAGGAAAGTGTGGTCCTCCATGCAAGTCCACAGCCTCGCCAGTACAGGGCTGGGGATGTAGTATTCGCCAAACTAAGTGCTATCTGCACTTGCCAACACACATTGGTGAACTCCCAGAGGGAACGCAGAAGCCTTCAGCAAAGGACTATCCTGTTTTTTTCTTTGGCACACATGAAACTGCATTTTGGTCCCAAAGATCTTTTCGCATATAATGAGTAAAAACAGAAGTTTAGAAAGTCCAACAAACGAAAAGAATGTCATGGATGATTGGGGGAAGTAGAAAATAACCCAGCAAGCCGTGCACACCCTGTGTCCTTCTGGCATTCCCTTATGCCCCCGGTCAGACAGCCTGTTTGGGGTGACCAAGTATGAGCGGGGATGTCCTGGAAAGTGTGGTTCTGCATGGGGTGCCCACAGCCTCGACAGTACGAGGCAGGTGATGTGGTATTTGGCACACTAAGCGCTATGGGCACTGGCCAACACACCCTGGTGAGCTCCCAGAGGGAGCGGAGAACGCCCCAGCAAAGGATTATTCTGTTTTTTTCTTTGGCACACACGAAACTGCATTTGTGGTCCCAAATATCTTTTCCCAGATAATGAATAAAAAGACAAGTTGGGAAAGTCTAGTAATGAAAAGGATCTAATGGAGGATTGTGGGCAGTCGAAAATAACCCAGCAAGCCATGCACACCTTGCGCCCATCAGCATTCCCTCTATCCCCCGGGTGAGAGAGCCTGTTTTGGGAGACCAAGGAGAGCAAGGATGACCAGGAAAGTGTGGTCCTCCATGGCGAGTCCACAGCCTCGCCAGTACAGGGTTGGGGATGTAGTATTCGCCAAACTAAGTGCTATCGGCACTTGCCAACACACATTGGTGAACTCCCAGAGGGAACGCAGAAGCCTCCAGCAAAGGACTATCCTGTTTTTTTCTTTAGCACACATGCAACTGCATTTTGGTCCCAAAGATCTTTCCCCATATAATGAGTAAAAACAGAACTTTAGAAAGTCCAACAAACGAAAAGGATGCCATGGAGGATTGGGGGAATTAGAAAATAACGCAGAAAGCCTTGCACACCCCGTGCCCATCAGGCATTCCCTCAATGCCCCCGGTCGGACAGCCTGTTTGGGCAGACCATGGATGAGCAAGGATGACCAGGAAAGTGTGGTCCTCCATGCGAGTCCACAGCCTCGCCAGTACAGGGCTGGGGATGTAGTATTCGCCAAACTAAGTGCTATCGGCACTTGCCAACACACATTGGTGAACTCCCAGAGGGAACGCAGAAGCCTTCAGCAAAGGACTATCCTGCATTTTCTTTGGCACACATGAAACTGCATTTTGGTCCCAAAGGTCTTTTCCCATGTAATGAGTAAAAACAGAACTTTAAAAAGTCCAACAAACGAAAAGGATGTCATGGAGGATTGGGGGAAGTAGAAAATAACGCAGCAAGCCTTGCACACCCCGTGCCCATCTGGCATTCCCTTATGCCCCCGGTCAGACAGCCTGTTTGGGGTGACCAAGTATGAGCAAGGTTGTCCAGGAATGTGTGGTCCTCCATGGGGTGTCCACAGCCTCGACAGTACGAGGCAGGTGATGTGGTATTTGGCACACTAAGCGCTATAGGCTCTGGCCAACACACCCTGGTGAACTCCCAGAGGGAGCGGAGAACGCCCCAGCAAAGGATTATTCTGTTTTTTTTCTTTGGCACACAAGAAACTGCATTTGTGGTCCCAAATATCTTTTCCCAGATAATGAATAAAAAGACAAGTTGGGAAAGTCTAGTAATGAAAAGGATCTAATGGAGGATTGTGGGCAGTCAAAAATAACCCAGCAAGCCATGCACACCTTGCGCCCATCAGCATTCCCTCTATCCCCCGGGTGAGAGAGCCTGTTTTGGGAGACCAGGGGAGCAAGGATGACCAGGAAAGTGTGGTCCTCCATGGCGAGTCCACAGCCTCGCCAGTACAGGGCTGGGGATGTAGTATTCGCCAAACTAAGTGCTATCGGCACTTGCCAACACACATTGGTGAACTCCCAGAGGGAACGCAGAAGCCTTCAGCAAAGGACTATCCTGCTTTTTCTTTGGCACACATGAAACTGCATTTTGGTCCCAAAGGTCTTTTCCCATGTAATGAGTAAAAACAGAACTTTAGAAAGTCCAACAAACGAAAAGGATGCCATGGAGGATTGGGGGAAGTAGAAAATAACGCAGCAAGCCTTGCACACCCCGTGCCAATCTGGCATTCCCTCTCTGCCCCCGGTCAGACAGCCTGTTTGGGCATACCATGGATGAGCAAGGTTGTCCAGGAAAGTGTGGTCCTCCATGCGAGTCCACAGCCTCGCCAGTACAGGGCTGGGGATGTAGTATTCGCCAAACTAAGTGCTATCAGCACTTGCCAACACACACTGGTGAACTCTCAGAGGGAACGCAGAAGCCTCCAGCAAAGGACTATCCTGTTTTTTTCTTTGGCACACATGAAACTGCATTTTGGTCCCAAAGACCTTTTCGCATATAATGAGTAAAAACAGAAGTTTAGAAAGTCCAACAAACGAAAAGAATGTCATGGTTGATTGGGGGAAGTAGAAAATAACCCAGCAAGCCGTGCACACCCTGTGTCCTTCTGGCATTCCCTTATGCCCCCGGTCAGACAGCCTGTTTGGGGTGACCAAGTATGAGCGGGGATGTCCTGGAAAGTGTGGTTCTGCATGGGGTGTCCAAAGCCTCGACAGTACGAGGCAGGTGCTGTGGTATTTGGCACATGAAGCGCTATCAGCACTGGCCAACACACCCTGGTGAGCTCCCAGAGGGAGCGGAGAACGCCCTAGCAAAGGATTATTCTGTTTTTTTTCTTTGGCACACACGAAACTGCATTTGTGGTCCCAAATATCTTTTCCCAGATAATGAATAAAAAGACAAGTTGGGAAAGTCTAGTAATGAAAAGGATCTAATGGAGGATTGTGGGCAGTCGAAAATAACCCAGCAAGCCATGCACACCTTGCGCCCATCAGCATTCCCTCTATCCCCCGGGTGAGAGAGCCTGTTTGGGAGACCAGGGGAGCAAGGATGACCAGGAAAGTGTGGTCCTCCATGGGGAGTCCACAGCCTCGCCAGTACAGGGCTGGGGATGTAGTATTTGCCAAACTAAGTGCTATCGGCACTTGCCAACACACATTGGTGAACTCCCAGAGGGAACGCAGAAGCCTTCAGCAAAGGACTATCCTGCTTTTTCTTTGGCACACATGAAACTGCATTTTGGTCCCAAAGGTCTTTTCCCATGTAATGAGTAAAAACAGAACTTTAGAAAGTCCAACAAATGAAAAGGATGCCATGGAGGATTGGGGGAAGTAGAAAATAACGCAGAAAGCCTTGCACACCCCGTGCCCATCTGGCATTCCCTCTCTTCCCCCGGTCAGACAGCCTGTTTGGGCAGACCATGGATGAGCAAGGTTGTCCAGGAAAGTGTGGTCCTCCATGCGAGTCCACAGCCTCGCCAGTACAGGGCTGGGGATGTAGTATTCGCCAAACTAAGTGCTATCGGCACTTGCCAACACACATTGGTGAACTCCCAGAGGGAACGCAGAAGCCTCCAGCAAAGGACTATCCTGTTTTTTTCTTTGGCACACATGAAACTGCATTTTGGTCCCAAAGACCTTTTCGCATATAATGAGTAAAAACAGAAGTTTAGAAAGTCCAACAAACGAAAAGAATGTCATGGATGATTGGGGGAAGTAGAAAATAACCCAACAAGCCGTGCACACCCTGTGTCCTTCTGGCATTCCCTTATGCCCCCGGTCAGACAGCCTGTTTGGGGTGACCAAGTATGAGCGGGGATGTCCCGGAAAGTGTGGTTCTGCATGGGGTGTCCAAAGCCTCGACAGTACGAGGCAGGTGATGTGGTATTTGGCACACGAAGCGCTATCGGCACTGGCCAACACACCCTGGTGAGCTCCCAGAGGGAGCGGAGAACGCCCCAGCAAAGGATTATTCTGTTTTTTTCTTTGGCACACACGAAACTGCATTTGTGGTCCCAAATATCTTTTCCCAGATAATGAATAAAAAGACAAGTTGGGAAAGTCTAGTAATGAAAAGGATCTAAAGGAGGATTGTGGGCAGTCGAAAATAACCCAGCAAGCCATGCACACCTTGCGCCCATCAGCATTCCCCATATCCCCCGGGTGAGAGAGCCTGTTTTGGGAGACCAAGGAGAGCAAGGATGACCAGGAAAGTGTGGTCCTCCATGGGGAGTCCACAGCCTCGCCAGTACAGGGCTGGGGATGTAGTATTCGCCAAACTAAGTGCTATCGGCACTTGCCAACACACATTGGTGAACTCCCAGAGGCAACGCAGAAGCCTTCAGCAAAGGACTATCCTGCTTTTTCTTTGGCACACATGAAACTGCATTTTGGTCCCAAAGGTCTTTTCCCATGTAATGAGTAAAAACAGAACTTTAGAAAGTCCAACAAACGAAAAGGATGTCATGGAGGATTGGGGGAAGTAGAAAATAACGCAGCAAGCCTTGCACACCCCGTGCCCATCTGGCATTCCCTTATGCCCCCGGTCAGACAGCCTGTTTGGGGTGACCAAGTATGAGCAAGGTTGTCCAGGAATGTGTGGTCCTCCATGGGGTGTCCACAGCCTCGACAGTACGAGGCAGGTGATGTGGTATTTGGTACACTATGCGCTATAGGCACTGGCCAACACACCCTGGTGAACTGCCAGAGGGAGCGGAGAACGCCCCAGCAAAGGATTATTCTGTTTTTTTTCTTTGGCACACACGAAACTGCATTTGTGGTCCCAAATATCTTTTCCCAGATAATGAATAAAAAGACAAGTTGGGAAAGTCTAGTAATGAAAAGGATCTAATGGAGGATTGTGGGCAGTCGAAAATAACCCAGCAAGCCATGCACACCTTGCGCCCATCAGCATTCCCTCTATCCCCCGGGTGAGAGAGCCTGTTTTGGGAGACCAGGGGAGCAAGGATGACCAGGAAAGTGTGGTCCTCCATGGTGAGTCCACAGCCTCGCCAGTACAGGGCTGGGGATGTAGTATTCGCCAAACTAAGTGCTATCGGCACTTGCCAACACACATTGGTGAACTCCCAGAGGGAACGCAGAAGCCTTCAGCAAAGAACTATCCTGCTTTTTCTTTGGCACACATGAAACTGCATTTTGGTCCCAAAGGTCTTTTCCCATGTAATGAGTCAAAACAGAACTTTAGAAAGTCCAGCAAACGAAAAGGATGCCATGGAGGATTGGGGGAAGTAGAAAATAACGCAGCAAGCCTTGCACACCCCGTGCCAATCTGGCATTCCCTCTCTGCCCCCGGTCAGACAGCCTGTTTGGGCATACCATGGATGAGCAAGGTTGTCCAGGAAAGTGTGGTCCTCCATGCGAGTCCACAGCCTCGCCAGTACAGGGCTGGGGATGTAGTATTCGCCAAACTAAGTGCTATCAGCACTTGCCAACACACACTGGTGAACTCTCAGAGGGAACGCAGAAGCCTCCAGCAAAGGACTATCCTGTTTTTTTCTTTGGCACACATGAAACTGCATTTTGGTCCCAAAGACCTTTTCGCATATAATGAGTAAAAACAGAAGTTTAGAAAGTCCAACAAACGAAAAGAATGTCATGGTTGATTGGGGGAAGTAGAAAATAACCCAGCAAGCCGTGCACACCCTGTCTCCTTCTGGCATTCCCTTATGCCGCCGGTCAGACAGCCTGTTTGGGGTGACCAAGTATGAGCGGGGATGTCCTGGAAAGTGTGGTTCTGCATGGGGTGTCCAAAGCCTCGACAGTACGAGGCAGGTGCTGTGGTATTTGGCACATGAAGCGCTATCAGCACTGGCCAACACACCCTGGTGAGCTCCCAGAGGGAGCGGAGAACACCCTAGCAAAGGATTATTCTGTTTTTTTTCTTTGGCACACACGAAACTGCATTTGTGGTCCCAAATATCTTTTCCCAGATAATGAATAAAAAGACAAGTTGGGAAAGTCTAGTAATGAAAAGGATCTAATGGAGGATTGTGGGCAGTCGAAAATAACCCAGCAAGCCATGCACACCTTGCGCCCATCAGCATTCCCTCTATCCCCCGGGTGAGAGAGCCTGTTTTGGGAGACCAGGGGAGCAAGGATGACCAGGAAAGTGTGGTCCTCCATGGTGAGTCCACAGCCTCGCCAGTACAGGGCTGGGGATGTAGTATTCGCCAAACTAAGTGCTATCGGCACTTGCCAACACACATTGGTGAACTCCCAGAGGGAACGCAGAAGCCTTCAGCAAAGGACTATCCTGCTTTTTCTTTGGCACACATGAAACTGCATTTTGTTCCCAAAGGTCTTTTCCCATGTAATGAGTAAAAACAGAACTTTAGAAAGTCTAACAAACGAAAAGGATGCCATGGAGGATTGGGGGAAGTAGAAAATAACGCAGAAAGCCTTGCACACCCCGTGCCCATCTGGCATTCCCTCTCTGCCCCCGGTCAGACAGCCTGTTTGGGCAGACCATGGATGAGCAAGGTTGTCCAGGAAAGTGTGGTCCTCCATGCGAGTCCACAGCCTCGCCAGTACAGGGCTGGGGATGTAGTATTCGCCAAACTAAGTGCTATCGGCACTTGCCAACACACATTGGTGAACTCCCAGAGGGAACGCAGAAGCCTCCAGCAAAGGACTATCCTGTTTTTTTCTTTGGCACACATGAAACTGCATTTTGGTCCCAAAGACCTTTTCGCATATAATGAGTAAAAACAGAAGTTTAGAAAGTCCAACAAACGAAAAGAATGTCATGGATGATTGGGGGAAGTAGAAAATAACCCAGCAAGCCGTGCACACCCTGTGTCCTTCTGGCATTCCCTTATGCCCCCGGTCAGACAGCCTGTTTGGGGTGACCAAGTATGAGAGGGGATGTCCTGGAAAGTGTGGTTCTGCATGGGGTGTCCAAAGCCTCGACAGTACGAGGCAGGTGCTGTGGTATTTGGCACACGAAGCGCTATCAGCACTGGCCAACACACCCTGGTGAGCTCCCAGAGGGAGCGGAGAACGCCCCAGCAAAGGATTATTCTGTTTTTTCCTTTGGCACACACGAAACTGCATTTGTGGTCCCAAATATCTTTTCCCAGATAATGAATGAAAAGACAAGTTGGGAAAGTCTAGTAATGAAAAGGATCGAATGGAGGATTGTGGGCAGTCGAAAATAACCCAGCAAGCCATGCACACCTTGCGCCCATCAGCATTCCCTCTATCCCCCGGGTGAGAGAGCCTGTTTTGGGAGACCAAGGAGAGCAAGGATGACCAAGAAAGTGTGGTCCTCCATGGCGAGTCCACAGCCTCGCCAGTACAGGGCTGGGGATGTAGTATTCGCCAAACTAAGTGCTATCGGCACTTGCCAACACACATTGGTGAACTCCCAGAGGGAACGCAGAAGCCTTCAGCAAAGAACTATCCTGCTTTTTCTTTGGCACACATGAAACTGCATTTTGGTCCCAAAGGTCTTTTCCCATGTAATGAGTCAAAACAGAACTTTAGAAAGTCCAGCAAACGAAAAGGATGCCATGGAGGATTGGGGGAAGTAGAAAATAACGCAGCAAGCCTTGCACACCCCGTGCCAATCTGGCATTCCCTCTCTGCCCCCGGTCAGACAGCCTGTTTGGGCATACCATGGATGAGCAAGGTTGTCCAGGAAAGTGTGGTCCTCCATGCGAGTCCACAGCCTCGCCAGTACAGGGCTGGGGATGTAGTATTCGCCAAACTAAGTGCTATCAGCACTTGCCAACACACACTGGTGAACTCTCAGAGGGAACGCAGAAGCCTCCAGCAAAGGACTATCCTGTTTTTTTCTTTGGCACACATGAAACTGCATTTTGGTCCCAAAGACCTTTTCGCATATAATGAGTAAAAACAGAAGTTTAGAAAGTCCAACAAACGAAAAGAATGTCATGGTTGATTGGGGGAAGTAGAAAATAACCCAGCAAGCCGTGCACACCCTGTCTCCTTCTGGCATTCCCTTATGCCGCCGGTCAGACAGCCTGTTTGGGGTGACCAAGTATGAGCGGGGATGTCCTGGAAAGTGTGGTTCTGCATGGGGTGTCCAAAGCCTCGACAGTACGAGGCAGGTGCTGTGGTATTTGGCACATGAAGCGCTATCAGCACTGGCCAACACACCCTGGTGAGCTCCCAGAGGGAGCGGAGAACGCCCTAGCAAAGGATTATTCTGTTTTTTTTCTTTGGCACACACGAAACTGCATTTGTGGTCCCAAATATCTTTTCCCAGATAATGAATAAAAAGACAAGTTGGGAAAGTCTAGTAATGAAAAGGATCTAATGGAGGATTGTGGGCAGTCGAAAATAACCCAGCAAGCCATGCACACCTTGCGCCCATCAGCATTCCCTCTATCCCCCGGGTGAGAGAGCCTGTTTGGGAGACCAGGGGAGCAAGGATGACCAGGAAAGTGTGGTCCTCCATGGGGAGTCCACAGCCTCGCCAGTACAGGGCTGGGGATGTAGTATTTGCCAAACTAAGTGCTATCGGCACTTGCCAACACACATTGGTGAACTCCCAGAGGGAACGCAGAAGCCTTCAGCAAAGGACTATCCTGCTTTTTCTTTGGCACACATGAAACTGCATTTTGGTCCCAAAGGTCTTTTCCCATGTAATGAGTAAAAACAGAACTTTAGAAAGTCCAACAAATGAAAAGGATGCCATGGAGGATTGGGGGAAGTAGAAAATAACGCAGAAAGCCTTGCACACCCCGTGCCCATCTGGCATTCCCTCTCTTCCCCCGGTCAGACAGCCTGTTTGGGCAGACCATGGATGAGCAAGGTTGTCCAGGAAAGTGTGGTCCTCCATGCGAGTCCACAGCCTCGCCAGTACAGGGCTGGGGATGTAGTATTCGCCAAACTAAGTGCTATCGGCACTTGCCAACACACATTGGTGAACTCCCAGAGGGAACGCAGAAGCCTCCAGCAAAGGACTATCCTGTTTTTTTCTTTGGCACACATGAAACTGCATTTTGGTCCCAAAGACCTTTTCGCATATAATGAGTAAAAACAGAAGTTTAGAAAGTCCAACAAACGAAAAGAATGTCATGGATGATTGGGGGAAGTAGAAAATAACCCAACAAGCCGTGCACACCCTGTGTCCTTCTGGCATTCCCTTATGCCCCCGGTCAGACAGCCTGTTTGGGGTGACCAAGTATGAGCGGGGATGTCCCGGAAAGTGTGGTTCTGCATGGGGTGTCCAAAGCCTCGACAGTACGAGGCAGGTGATGTGGTATTTGGCACACGAAGCGCTATCGGCACTGGCCAACACACCCTGGTGAGCTCCCAGAGGGAGCGGAGAACGCCCCAGCAAAGGATTATTCTGTTTTTTTCTTTGGCACACACGAAACTGCATTTGTGGTCCCAAATATCTTTTCCCAGATAATGAATAAAAAGACAAGTTGGGAAAGTCTAGTAATGAAAAGGATCTAATGGAGGATTGTGGGCAGTCGAAAATAACCCAGCAAGCCATGCACACCTTGCGCCCATCAGCATTCCCCATATCCCCCGGGTGAGAGAGCCTGTTTTGGGAGACCAAGGAGAGCAAGGATGACCAGGAAAGTGTGGTCCTCCATGGGGAGTCCACAGCCTCGCCAGTACAGGGCTGGGGATGTAGTATTCGCCAAACTAAGTGCTATCGGCACTTGCCAACACACATTGGTGAACTCCCAGAGGGAACGCAGAAGCCTTCAGCAAAGGACTATCCTGCTTTTTCTTTGGCACACATGAAACTGCATTTTGTTCCCAAAGGTCTTTTCCCATGTAATGAGTAAAAACAGAACTTTAGAAAGTCTAACAAACGAAAAGGATGCCATGGAGGATTGGGGGAAGTAGAAAATAACGCAGAAAGCCTTGCACACCCCGTGCCCATCTGGCATTCCCTCTCTGCCCCCGGTCAGACAGCCTGTTTGGGCAGACCATGGATGAGCAAGGTTGTCCAGGAAAGTGTGGTCCTCCATGCGAGTCCACAGCCTCGCCAGTACAGGGCTGGGGATGTAGTATTCGCCAAACTAAGTGCTATCGGCACTTGCCAACACACATTGGTGAACTCCCAGAGGGAACGCAGAAGCCTCCAGCAAAGGACTATCCTGTTTTTTTCTTTGGCACACATGAAACTGCATTTTGGTCCCAAAGACCTTTTCGCATATAATGAGTAAAAACAGAAGTTTAGAAAGTCCAACAAACGAAAAGAATGTCATGGATGATTGGGGGAAGTAGAAAATAACCCAGCAAGCCGTGCACACCCTGTGTCCTTCTGGCATTCCCTTATGCCCCCGGTCAGACAGCCTGTTTGGGGTGACCAAGTATGAGAGGGGATGTCCTGGAAAGTGTGGTTCTGCATGGGGTGTCCAAAGCCTCGACAGTACGAGGCAGGTGCTGTGGTATTTGGCACACGAAGCGCTATCAGCACTGGCCAACACACCCTGGTGAGCTCCCAGAGGGAGCGGAGAACGCCCCAGCAAAGGATTATTCTGTTTTTTCCTTTGGCACACACGAAACTGCATTTGTGGTCCCAAATATCTTTTCCCAGATAATGAATGAAAAGACAAGTTGGGAAAGTCTAGTAATGAAAAGGATCGAATGGAGGATTGTGGGCAGTCGAAAATAACCCAGCAAGCCATGCACACCTTGCGCCCATCAGCATTCCCTCTATCCCCCGGGTGAGAGAGCCTGTTTTGGGAGACCAAGGAGAGCAAGGATGACCAAGAAAGTGTGGTCCTCCATGGCGAGTCCACAGCCTCGCCAGTACAGGGCTGGGGATGTAGTATTCGCCAAACTAAGTGCTATCGGCACTTGCCAACACACATTGGTGAACTCCCAGAGGGAACGCAGAAGCCTTCAGCAAAGAACTATCCTGCTTTTTCTTTGGCACACATGAAACTGCATTTTGGTCCCAAAGGTCTTTTCCCATGTAATGAGTCAAAACAGAACTTTAGAAAGTCCAGCAAACGAAAAGGATGCCATGGAGGATTGGGGGAAGTAGAAAATAACGCAGCAAGCCTTGCACACCCCGTGCCAATCTGGCATTCCCTCTCTGCCCCCGGTCAGACAGCCTGTTTGGGCATACCATGGATGAGCAAGGTTGTCCAGGAAAGTGTGGTCCTCCATGCGAGTCCACAGCCTCGCCAGTACAGGGCTGGGGATGTAGTATTCGCCAAACTAAGTGCTATCAGCACTTGCCAACACACACTGGTGAACTCTCAGAGGGAACGCAGAAGCCTCCAGCAAAGGACTATCCTGTTTTTTTCTTTGGCACACATGAAACTGCATTTTGGTCCCAAAGACCTTTTCGCATATAATGAGTAAAAACAGAAGTTTAGAAAGTCCAACAAACGAAAAGAATGTCATGGTTGATTGGGGGAAGTAGAAAATAACCCAGCAAGCCGTGCACACCCTGTCTCCTTCTGGCATTCCCTTATGCCGCCGGTCAGACAGCCTGTTTGGGGTGACCAAGTATGAGCGGGGATGTCCTGGAAAGTGTGGTTCTGCATGGGGTGTCCAAAGCCTCGACAGTACGAGGCAGGTGCTGTGGTATTTGGCACATGAAGCGCTATCAGCACTGGCCAACACACCCTGGTGAGCTCCCAGAGGGAGCGGAGAACGCCCTAGCAAAGGATTATTCTGTTTTTTTTCTTTGGCACACACGAAACTGCATTTGTGGTCCCAAATATCTTTTCCCAGATAATGAATAAAAAGACAAGTTGGGAAAGTCTAGTAATGAAAAGGATCTAATGGAGGATTGTGGGCAGTCGAAAATAACCCAGCAAGCCATGCACACCTTGCGCCCATCAGCATTCCCTCTATCCCCCGGGTGAGAGAGCCTGTTTGGGAGACCAGGGGAGCAAGGATGACCAGGAAAGTGTGGTCCTCCATGGGGAGTCCACAGCCTCGCCAGTACAGGGCTGGGGATGTAGTATTTGCCAAACTAAGTGCTATCGGCACTTGCCAACACACATTGGTGAACTCCCAGAGGGAACGCAGAAGCCTTCAGCAAAGGACTATCCTGCTTTTTCTTTGGCACACATGAAACTGCATTTTGGTCCCAAAGGTCTTTTCCCATGTAATGAGTAAAAACAGAACTTTAGAAAGTCCAACAAATGAAAAGGATGCCATGGAGGATTGGGGGAAGTAGAAAATAACGCAGAAAGCCTTGCACACCCCGTGCCCATCTGGCATTCCCTCTCTTCCCCCGGTCAGACAGCCTGTTTGGGCAGACCATGGATGAGCAAGGTTGTCCAGGAAAGTGTGGTCCTCCATGCGAGTCCACAGCCTCGCCAGTACAGGGCTGGGGATGTAGTATTCGCCAAACTAAGTGCTATCGGCACTTGCCAACACACATTGGTGAACTCCCAGAGGGAACGCAGAAGCCTCCAGCAAAGGACTATCCTGTTTTTTTCTTTGGCACACATGAAACTGCATTTTGGTCCCAAAGACCTTTTCGCATATAATGAGTAAAAACAGAAGTTTAGAAAGTCCAACAAACGAAAAGAATGTCATGGATGATTGGGGGAAGTAGAAAATAACCCAACAAGCCGTGCACACCCTGTGTCCTTCTGGCATTCCCTTATGCCCCCGGTCAGACAGCCTGTTTGGGGTGACCAAGTATGAGCGGGGATGTCCCGGAAAGTGTGGTTCTGCATGGGGTGTCCAAAGCCTCGACAGTACGAGGCAGGTGATGTGGTATTTGGCACACGAAGCGCTATCGGCACTGGCCAACACACCCTGGTGAGCTCCCAGAGGGAGCGGAGAACGCCCCAGCAAAGGATTATTCTGTTTTTTTCTTTGGCACACACGAAACTGCATTTGTGGTCCCAAATATCTTTTCCCAGATAATGAATAAAAAGACAAGTTGGGAAAGTCTAGTAATGAAAAGGATCTAATGGAGGATTGTGGGCAGTCGAAAATAACCCAGCAAGCCATGCACACCTTGCGCCCATCAGCATTCCCCATATCCCCCGGGTGAGAGAGCCTGTTTTGGGAGACCAAGGAGAGCAAGGATGACCAGGAAAGTGTGGTCCTCCATGGGGAGTCCACAGCCTCGCCAGTACAGGGCTGGGGATGTAGTATTCGCCAAACTAAGTGCTATCGGCACTTGCCAACACACATTGGTGAACTCCCAGAGGCAACGCAGAAGCCTTCAGCAAAGGACTATCCTGCTTTTTCTTTGGCACACATGAAACTGCATTTTGGTCCCAAAGGTCTTTTCCCATGTAATGAGTAAAAACAGAACTTTAGAAAGTCCAACAAACGAAAAGGATGTCATGGAGGATTGGGGGAAGTAGAAAATAACGCAGCAAGCCTTGCACACCCCGTGCCCATCTGGCATTCCCTTATGCCCCCGGTCAGACAGCCTGTTTGGGGTGACCAAGTATGAGCAAGGTTGTCCAGGAATGTGTGGTCCTCCATGGGGTGTCCACAGCCTCGACAGTACGAGGCAGGTGATGTGGTATTTGGTACACTATGCGCTATAGGCACTGGCCAACACACCCTGGTGAACTCCCAGAGGGAGCGGAGAACGCCCCAGCAAAGGATTATTCTGTTTTTTTTCTTTGGCACACACGAAACTGCATTTGTGGTCCCAAATATCTTTTCCCAGATAATGAATAAAAAGACAAGTTGGGAAAGTCTAGTAATGAAAAGGATCTAATGGAGGATTGTGGGCAGTCGAAAATAACCCAGCAAGCCATGCACACCTTGCGCCCATCAGCATTCCCTCTATCCCCCGGGTGAGAGAGCCTGTTTTGGGAGACCAGGGGAGCAAGGATGACCAGGAAAGTGTGGTCCTCCATGGTGAGTCCACAGCCTCGCCAGTACAGGGCTGGGGATGTAGTATTCGCCAAACTAAGTGCTATCGGCACTTGCCAACACACATTGGTGAACTCCCAGAGGGAACGCAGAAGCCTTCAGCAAAGGACTATCCTGCTTTTTCTTTGGCACACATGAAACTGCATTTTGTTCCCAAAGGTCTTTTCCCATGTAATGAGTAAAAACAGAACTTTAGAAAGTCTAACAAACGAAAAGGATGCCATGGAGGATTGGGGGAAGTAGAAAATAACGCAGAAAGCCTTGCACACCCCGTGCCCATCTGGCATTCCCTCTCTGCCCCCGGTCAGACAGCCTGTTTGGGCAGACCATGGATGAGCAAGGTTGTCCAGGAAAGTGTGGTCCTCCATGCGAGTCCACAGCCTCGCCAGTACAGGGCTGGGGATGTAGTATTCGCCAAACTAAGTGCTATCGGCACTTGCCAACACACATTGGTGAACTCCCAGAGGGAACGCAGAAGCCTCCAGCAAAGGACTATCCTGTTTTTTTCTTTGGCACACATGAAACTGCATTTTGGTCCCAAAGACCTTTTCGCATATAAGGAGTAAAAACAGAAGTTTAGAAAGTCCAACAAACGAAAAGAATGTCATGGATGATTGGGGGAAGTAGAAAATAACCCAGCAAGCCGTGCACACCCTGTGTCCTTCTGGCATTCCCTTATGCCCCCGGTCAGACAGCCTGTTTGGGGTGACCAAGTATGAGAGGGGATGTCCTGGAAAGTGTGGTTCTGCATGGGGTGTCCAAAGCCTCGACAGTACGAGGCAGGTGCTGTGGTATTTGGCACACGAAGCGCTATCAGCACTGGCCAACACACCCTGGTGAGCTCCCAGAGGGAGCGGAGAACGCCCCAGCAAAGGATTATTCTGTTTTTTCCTTTGGCACACACGAAACTGCATTTGTGGTCCCAAATATCTTTTCCCAGATAATGAATGAAAAGACAAGTTGGGAAAGTCTAGTAATGAAAAGGATCGAATGGAGGATTGTGGGCAGTCGAAAATAACCCAGCAAGCCATGCACACCTTGCGCCCATCAGCATTCCCTCTATCCCCCGGGTGAGAGAGCCTGTTTTGGGAGACCAAGGAGAGCAAGGATGACCAGGAAAGTGTGGTCCTCCATGGCGAGTCCACAGCCTCGCCAGTACAGGGCTGGGGATGTAGTATTCGCCAAACTAAGTGCTATCGGCACTTGCCAACACACATTGGTGAACTCCCAGAGGGAACGCAGAAGCCTTCAGCAAAGAACTATCCTGCTTTTTCTTTGGCACACATGAAACTGCATTTTGGTCCCAAAGGTCTTTTCCCATGTAATGAGTCAAAACAGAACTTTAGAAAGTCCAGCAAACGAAAAGGATGCCATGGAGGATTGGGGGAAGTAGAAAATAACGCAGAAAGCCTTGCACACCCCGTGCCCATCTGGCATTCCCTCTCTGCCCCCGGTCAGACAGCCTGTTTAGGGTGACCAAGGATGGGCAAGGATGACCAGGAAAGTGTGGTCCTCCATGGCGAGTCCACAGCCTCGCCAGTACAGGGCTGGGGATGTAGTATTCGCCAAACTAAGTGCTATCGGCACTTGCCAACACACATTGGTGAACTCCCAGAGGGAACGCAGAAGCCTTCAGCAAAGGACTATCCTGTTTTTTTCCTTGGCACACATGAAACTGCATTTTGGTCCCAAAGATCTTTTCGCATATAATGAGTAAAAACAGAAGTTTAGAAAGTCCAACAAACGAATGTCATGGATGATTGGGGGAAGTAGAAAATAACCCAGCAAGCCGTGCACACCCTGTGTCCTTCTGGCATTCCCTTATGCCCCCGGTCAGACAGCCTGTTTTGGGTGACCAAGTATGAGCGGGGATGTCCTGGAAAGTGTAGTTCTGCATGGGGTGCCCACAGCCTCGACAGTACGAGGCAGGTGATGTCGTATTTGGCACACTAAGCGCTATGGGCACTGGCCAACACACCCTGGTGAGCTCCCAGAGGGAGCGGAGAACGCCCCAGCAAAGGATTATTCTGTTTTTTTCTTTGGCACACACGAAACTGCATTTGTGGTCCCAAATATCTTTTCCCAGATAATGAATAAAAAGACAAGTTGGGAAAGTCTAGTAATGAAAAGGATCTAATGGAGGATTGTGGGCAGTCGAAAATAACCCAGCAAGCCATGCACACCTTGCGCCCATCAGCATTCCCTCTATCCCCCGGGTGAGAGAGCCTGTTTTGGGAGACCAAGGAGAGCAAGGATGACCAGGAAAGTGTGGTCCTCCATGGCGAGTCCACAGCCTCGCCAGTACAGGGCTGGGGATGTAGTATTCGCCAAACTAAGTGCTATCGGCACTTGCCAACACACATTGGTGAACTCCCAGAGGGAACGCAGAAGCCTCCAGCAAAGGACTATCCTGTTTTTTTCTTTAGCACACATGCAACTGCATTTTGGTCCCAAAGATCTTTTCCCATATAATGAGTAAAAACAGAACTTTAGAAAGTCCAACAAACGAAAAGGATGCCATGGAGGATTGGGGGAATTAGAAAATAACGCAGAAAGCCTTGCACACCCCGTGCCCATCAGGCATTCCCTCAATGCCCCCGGTCAGACAGCCTGTTTGGGCAGACCATGGATGAGCAAGGATGACCAGGAAAGTGTGGTCCTCCATGCGAGTCCACAGCCTCGCCAGTACAGGGCTGGGGATGTAGTATTCGCCAAACTAAGTGCTATCGGCACTTGCCAACACACATTGGTGAACTCCCAGAGGGAACGCAGAAGCCTTCAGCAAAGGACTATCCTGCATTTTCTTTGGCACACATGAAACTGCATTTTGGTCCCAAAGACCTTTTCGCATATAATGAGTAAAAACAGAAGTTTAGAAAGTCCAACAAACGAAAAGAATGTCATAGATGATTGGGGGAAGTAGAAAATAACCCAGCAAGCCGTGCACACCCTGTGTCCTTCTGGCATTCCCTTATGCCCCCGGTCAGACAGCCTGTTTGGGGTGACCAAGTATGAGCGGGGATGTCCTGGAAAGTGTGGTTCTGCATGGGGTGTCCAAAGCCTCGACAGTACGAGGCAGGTGCTGTGGTATTTGGCACATGAAGCGCTATCAGCACTGGCCAACACAACCTGGTGAGCTCCCAGAGGGAGCGGAGAACGCCCCAGCAAAGGATTATTCTGTTTTTTTTCTTTGGCACACACGAAACTGCATTTGTGGTCCCAAATATCTTTTCCCAGATAATGAATAAAAAGAAAAGTTGGGAAAGTCTAGTAATGAAAAGGATCTAATGGAGGATTGTGGGCAGTCGAAAATAACCCAGCAAGCCATGCACACCTTGCGCCCATCAGCATTCCCTCTCTTCCCCCGGTCAGACAGCCTTTTTGGGCAGACCATGGATGAGCAATGTTGTCCAGGAAAGTGTGGTCCTCCATGCGAGTCCACAGCCTCGCCAGTACAGGGCTGGGGATGTAGTATTCGCCAAACTAAGTGCTATCGGCACTTGCCAACACACATTGGTGAACTCCCAGAGGGAACGCAGAAGCCTCCAGCAAAGGACTATCCTGTTTTTTTTCTTTCGCACACATGAAACTGCATTTGGTCCCAAAGACCTTTTCGCATATAATGAGTAAAAACAGAAGTTTAGAAAGTCCAACAAACGAAAAGAATGTCATGGATGATTGGGGGAAGTAGAAAATAACCCAGCAAGCCGTGCACACCCTGTGTCCTTCTGGCATTCCCTTATGCCCCCGGTCAGACAGCCTGTTTGGGGTGACCAAGTATGAGCGGGGATGTCCCGGAAAGTGTGGTTCTGCATGGGGTGTCCAAAGCCTCGACAGTACGAGGCAGGTGATGTGGTATTTGGCACACGAAGCGCTATCGGCACTGGCCAACACACCCTGGTGAGCTCCCAGAGGGAGCGGAGAACGCCCCAGCAAAGGATTATTCTGTTTTTTTCTTTGGCACACACGAAACTGCATTTGTGGTCCCAAATATCTTTTCCCAGATAATGAATAAAAAGACAAGTTGGGAAAGTCTAGTAATGAAAAGGATCTAATGGAGGATTGTGGGCAGTCGAAAATAACCCAGCAAGCCATGCACACCTTGGGCCCATCAGCATTCCCTCTATCCCCCGGGTGAGAGAGCCTGTTTTGGGAGACCAAGGAGAGCAAGGATGACCAGGAAAGTGTGGTCCTCCATGGGGAGTCCACAGCCTCGCCAGTACAGGGCTGGGGATGTAGTATTCGCCAAACTAAGTGCTATCGGCACTTGCCAACACACATTGGTGAACTCCCAGAGGGAACGCAGAAGCCTTCAGCAAAGGACTATCCTGCTTTTTCTTTGGCACACATGAAACTGCATTTTGGTCCCAAAGGTCTTTTCCCATGTAATGAGTAAAAACAGAACTTTAGAAAGTCCAACAAACGAAAAGGATGCCATGTAGGATTGGGGGAAGTAGAAAATAACGCAGAAAACCTTGCACACCCCGTGCCCATCTGGCATTCCCTCTCTGCCCCCGGTCAGACAGCCTGTTTAGGGTGACCAAGGATGGGCAAGGATGACCAGGAAAGTGTGGTCCTCCATGGCGAGTCCACAGCCTCGCCAGTACAGGGCTGGGGATGTAGTATTCGCCAAACTAAGTGCTATCGGCACTTGCCAACACACATTGGTGAACTCCCAGAGGGAACGCAGAAGCCTTCAGCAAAGACTATCCTGTTTTTTTCTTTGGCACACATGAAACTGCATTTTGGTCCCAAAGATCTTTTCGCATATAATGAGTAAAAACAGAAGTTTAGAAAGTCCAACAAACGAAAAGAATGTCATGGATGATTGGGGGAAGTAGAAAATAACCCAGCAAGCCGTGCACACCCTGTGTCCTTCTGGCATTCCCTTATGCCCCCGGTCAGACAGCCTGTTTGGGGTGACCAAGTATGAGCGGGGATGTCCTGGAAAGTGTGGTTCTGCATGGGGTGTCCAAAGCCTCGACAGTAAGAGGCAGGTGCTGTGGTATTTGGCACACGAAGCGCTATCAGCACTGGCCAACACACCCTGGTGAGCTCCCAGAGGGAGCGGAGAACGCCCCAGCAAAGGATTATTCTGTTTTTTCCTTTGGCACACACGAAACTGCATTTGTGGTCCCAAATATCTTTTCCCAGATAATGAATGAAAAGACAAGTTGGGAAAGTCTAGTAATGAAAAGGATCTAATGGAGGATTGTGGGCAGTCGAAAATAACCCAGCAAGCCATGCACACCTTGCGCCCATCAGCATTCCCTCTATCCCCCGGGTGAGAGAGCCTGTTTTGGGAGACCAAGGAGAGCAAGGATGACCAGGAAAGTGTGGTCCTCCATGGCGAGTCCACAGCCTCGCCAGTACAGGGCTGGGGATGTAATATTCGCCAAACTAAGTGCTATCGGCACTTGCCAACACACATTGGTGAACTCCCAGAGGGAACGCAGAAGCCTTCAGCAAAGAACTATCCTGCTTTTTCTTTGGCACACATGAAACTGCATTTTGGTCCCAAAGGTCTTTTCCCATGTAATGAGTAAAAACAGAACTTTAGAAAGTCCAGCAAACGAAAAGGATGCCATGGAGGATTGGGGGAATTAGAAAATAACGCAGAAAGCCTTGCACACCCCGTGCCCATCTGGCATTCCCTCTCTGCCCCCGGTCAGACAGCCTGTTTAGGGTGACCAAGGATGGGCAAGGATGACCAGGAAAGTGTGGTCCTCCATGGCGAGTCCACAGCCTCGCCAGTACAGGGCTGGGGATGTAGTATTCGCCAAACTAAGTGCTATCGGCACTTGCCAACACACATTGGTGAACTCCCAGAGGGAACGCAGAAGCCTTCAGCAAAGGACTATCCTGTTTTTTTCTTTGGCACACATGAAACTGCATTTTGGTCCCAAAGATCTTTTCGCATATAATGAGTAAAAACAGAAGTTTAGAAAGTCCAACAAACGAAAAGAATGTCATGGATGATTGGGGGAAGTAGAAAATAACCCAGCAAGCCGTGCACACCCTGTGTCCTTCTGGCATTCCCTTATGCCCCCGGTCAGACAGCCTGTTTTGGGTGACCAAGTATGAGCGGGGATGTCCTGGAAAGTGTAGTTCTGCATGGGGAGCCCACAGCCTCGACAGTACGAGGCAGGTGATGTCGTATTTGGCACACTAAGCGCTATGGGCACAGGCCAACACACCCTGGTGAGCTCCCAGAGGGAGCGGAGAACGCCCCAGCAAAGGATTATTCTGTTTTTTTCTTTGGCACACACGAAACTGCATTTGTGGTCCCAAATATCTTTTCCCAGATAATGAATAAAAAGACAAGTTGGGAAAGTCTAGTAATGAAAAGGATCTAATGGAGGATTGTGGGCAGTCGAAAATAACCCAGCAAGCCATGCACACCTTGCGCCCATCAGCATTCCCTCTATCCCCCGGGTGAGAGAGCCTGTTTTGGGAGACCAAGGAGAGCAAGGATGACCAGGAAAGTGTGGTCCTCCATGGCGAGTCCACAGCCTCGCCAGTACAGGGCTGGGGATGTAGTATTCGCCAAACTAAGTGCTATCGGCACTTGCCAACACACATTGGTGAACTCCCAGAGGGAACGCAGAAGCCTCCAGCAAAGGACTATCCTGTTTTTTTCTTTAGCACACATGCAACTGCATTTTGGTCCCAAAGATCTTTTCCCATATAATGAGTAAAAACAGAACTTTAGAAAGTCCAACAAACGAAAAGGATGCCATGGAGGATTGGGGGAATTAGAAAATAACGCAGAAAGCCTTGCACACCCCGTGCCCATCAGGCATTCCCTCAATGACCCCGGTCAGACAGCCTGTTTGGGCAGACCATGGATGAGCAAGGATGACCAGGAAAGTGTGGTCCTCCATGCGAGTCCACAGCCTCGCCAGTACAGGGCTGGGGATGTAGTATTCGCCAAACTAAGTGCTATCGGCACTTGCCAACACACATTGGTGAACTCCCAGAGGGAACGCAGAAGCCTTCAGCAAAGGACTATCCTGCATTTTCTTTGGCACACATGAAACTGCATTTTGGTCCCAAAGACCTTTTCGCATATAATGAGTAAAAACAGAAGTTTAGAAAGTCCAACAAACGAAAAGAATGTCATAGATGATTGGGGGAAGTAGAAAATAACCCAGCAAGCCGTGCACACCCTGTGTCCTTCTGGCATTCCCTTATGCCCCCGGTCAGACAGCCTGTTTGGGGTGACCAAGTATGAGCGGGGATGTCCCGGAAAGTGTGGTTCTGCATGGGGTGTCCAAAGCCTCGACAGTACGAGGCAGGTGATGTGGTATTTGGCACACGAAGCGCTATCGGCACTGGCCAACACACCCTGGTGAGCTCCCAGAGGGAGCGGAGAACGCCCCAGCAAAGGATTATTCTGTTTTTTTCTTTGGCACACACGAAACTGCATTTGTGGTCCCAAATATCTTTTCCCAGATAATGAATAAAAAGACAAGTTGGGAAAGTCTAGTAATGAAAAGGATCTAATGGAGGATTGTGGGCAGTCGAAAATAACCCAGCAAGCCATGCACACCTTGGGCCCATCAGCATTCCCTCTATCCCCCGGGTGAGAGAGCCTGTTTTGGGAGACCAAGGAGAGCAAGGATGACCAGGAAAGTGTGGTCCTCCATGGGGAGTCCACAGCCTCGCCAGTACAGGGCTGGGGATGTAGTATTCGCCAAACTAAGTGCTATCGGCACTTGCCAACACACATTGGTGAACTCCCAGAGGTAACGCAGAAGCCTTCAGCAAAGGACTATCCTGCTTTTTCTTTGGCACACATGAAACTGCATTTTGGTCCCAAAGGTCTTTTCCCATGTAATGAGTAAAAACAGAACTTTAGAAAGTCCAACAAACGAAAAGGATGCC
The DNA here is from genome assembly GCF_963259705.1 of Myotis daubentonii. Classification (NCBI taxonomy): domain Eukaryota; kingdom Metazoa; phylum Chordata; class Mammalia; order Chiroptera; family Vespertilionidae; genus Myotis; species Myotis daubentonii. Next base: position 125,315,888 of record NC_081861.1, on the reverse strand, counting down.
ATGTAGGATTGGGGAAATAGAAAATAACGCAGAAAACCTTGCACACCCCGTGCCCATCTGGCATTCCCTCTCTGCCCCCGGTCAGACAGCCTGTTTAGGGTGACCAAGGATGGGCAAGGATGACCAGGAAAGTGTGGTCCTCCATGGCGAGTCCACAGCCTCGCCAGTACAGGGCTGGGGATGTAGTATTCGCCAAACTAAGTGCTATCGGCACTTGCCAACACACATTGGTGAACTCCCAGAGGGAACGCAGAAGCCTTCAGCAAAGGACTATCCTGTTTTTTTCTTTGGCACACATGAAACTGCATTTTGGTCCCAAAGATCTTTTCGCATATAATGAGTAAAAACAGAAGTTTAGAAAGTCCAACAAACGAAAAGAATGTCATGGATGATTGGGGGAAGTAGAAAATAACCCAGCAAGCCGTGCACACCCTGTGTCCTTCTGGCATTCCCTTATGCCCCCGGTCAGACAGCCTGTTTGGGGTGACCAAGTATGAGCGGGGATGTCCTGGAAAGTGTGGTTCTGCATGGGGTGTCCAAAGCCTCGACAGTAAGAGGCAGGTGCTGTGGTATTTGGGACACGAAGCGCTATCAGCACTGGCCAACACACCCTGGTGAGCTCCCAGAGGGAGCGGAGAACGCCCCAGCAAAGGATTATTCTGTTTTTTCCTTTGGCACACACGAAACTGCATTTGTGGTCCCAAATATCTTTTCCCAGATAATGAATGAAAAGACAAGTTGGGAAAGTCTAGTAATGAAAAGGATCTAATGGAGGATTGTGGGCAGTCGAAAATAACCCAGCAAGCCATGCACACCTTGCGCCCATCAGCATTCCCTCTATCCCCCGGGTGAGAGAGCCTGTTTTGGGAGACCAAGGAGAGCAAGGATGACCAGGAAAGTGTGGTCCTCCATGGCGAGTCCACAGCCTCGCCAGTACAGGGCTGGGGATGTAATATTCGCCAAACTAAGTGCTATCGGCACTTGCCAACACACATTGGTGAACTCCCAGAGGGAACGCAGAAGCCTTCAGCAAAGAACTATCCTGCTTTTTCTTTGGCACACATGAAACTGCATTTTGGTCCCAAAGGTCTTTTCCCATGTAATGAGTAAAAACAGAACTTTAGAAAGTCCAGCAAACGAAAAGGATGCCATGGAGGATTGGGGGAATTAGAAAATAACGCAGAAAGCCTTGCACACCCCGTGCCCATCTGGCATTCCCTCTCTGCCCCCGGTCAGACAGCCTGTTTAGGGTGACCAAGGATGGGCAAGGATGACCAGGAAAGTGTGGTCCTCCATGGCGAGTCCACAGCCTCGCCAGTACAGGGCTGGGGATGTAGTATTCGCCAAACTAAGTGCTATCGGCACTTGCCAACACACATTGGTGAACTCCCAGAGGGAACGCAGAAGCCTTCAGCAAAGGACTATCCTGTTTTTTTCTTTGGCACACATGAAACTGCATTTTGGTCCCAAAGATCTTTTCGCATATAATGAGTAAAAACAGAAGTTTAGAAAGTCCAACAAACGAAAAGAATGTCATGGATGATTGGGGGAAGTAGAAAATAACCCAGCAAGCCGTGCACACCCTGTGTCCTTCTGGCATTCCCTTATGCCCCCGGTCAGACAGCCTGTTTTGGGTGACCAAGTATGAGCGGGGATGTCCTGGAAAGTGTAGTTCTGCATGGGGTGCCCACAGCCTCGACAGTACGAGGCAGGTGATGTCGTATTTGGCACACTAAGCGCTATGGGCACAGGCCAACACACCGTGGTGAGCTCCCAGAGGGAGCGGAGAACGCCCCAGCAAAGGATTATTCTGTTTTTTTCTTTGGCACACACGAAACTGCATTTGTGGTCCCAAATATCTTTTCCCAGATAATGAATAAAAAGACAAGTTGGGAAAGTCTAGTAATGAAAAGGATCTAATGGAGGATTGTGGGCAGTCGAAAATAACCCAGCAAGCCATGCACACCTTGCGCCCATCAGCATTCCCTCTATCCCCCGGGTGAGAGAGCCTGTTTTGGGAGACCAAGGAGAGCAAGGATGACCAGGAAAGTGTGGTCCTCCATGGCGAGTCCACAGCCTCGCCAGTACAGGGCTGGGGATGTAGTATTCGCCAAACTAAGTGCTATCGGCACTTGCCAACACACATTGGTGAACTCCCAGAGGGAACGCAGAAGCCTCCAGCAAAGGACTATCCTGTTTTTTTCTTTAGCACACATGCAACTGCATTTTGGTCCCAAAGATCTTTTCCCATATAATGAGTAAAAACAGAACTTTAGAAAGTCCAACAAACGAAAAGGATGCCATGGAGGATTGGGGGAATTAGAAAATAACGCAGAAAGCCTTGCACACCCCGTGCCCATCAGGCATTCCCTCAATGCCCCCGGTCAGACAGCCTGTTTGGGCAGACCATGGATGAGCAAGGATGACCAGGAAAGTGTGGTCCTCCATGCGAGTCTACAGCCTCGCCAGTACAGGGCTGGGGATGTAGTATTCGCCAAACTAAGTGCTATCGGCACTTGCCAACACACATTGGTGAACTCCCAGAGGGAACGCAGAAGCCTTCAGCAAAGGACTATCCTGCATTTTCTTTGGCACACATGAAACTGCATTTTGGTCCCAAAGACCTTTTCGCATATAATGAGTAAAAACAGAAGTTTAGAAAGTCCAACAAACGAAAAGAATGTCATGGATGATTGGGGGAAGTAGAAAATAACCCAGCAAGCCGTGCACACCCTGTGTCCTTCTGGCATTCCCTTATGCCCCCGGTCAGACAGCCTGTTTGGGGTGACCAAGTATGAGCGGGGATGTCCTGGAAAGTGTGGTTCTGCATGGGGTGTCCAAAGCCTCGACAGTACGAGGCAGGTGCTGTGGTATTTGGCACATGAAGCGCTATCAGCATTGGCCAACACAAACTGGTGAGCTCCCAGAGGGAGCGGAGAACGCCCCAGCAAAGGATTATTCTGTTTTTTTTCTTTGGCACACACGAAACTGCATTTGTGGTCCCAAATATCTTTTCCCAGATAATAAATAAAAAGACAAGTTGGGAAAGTCTAGTAATGAAAAGGATCTAATGGAGGATTGTGGGCAGTCGAAAATAACCCAGCAAGCCATGCACACCTTGCGCCCATCAGCATTCCCTCTATCCCCCGGGTGAGAGAGCCTGTTTTGGGAGACCAGGGGAGCAAGGATGACCAGGAAAGTGTGGTCCTCCATGGCGAGTCCACAGCCTCGCCAGTACAGGGCTGGGGATGTAGTATTCGCCAAACTAAGTGCTATCGGCACTTGCCAACACACATTGGTGAACTCCCAGAGGGAACGCAGAAGCCTTCAGCAAAGGACTATCCTGCTTTTTCTTTGGCACACAAGAAACTGCATTTTGGTCCCAAAGGTCTTTTCCCATGTAATGAGTAAAAACAGAACTTTAGAAAGTCCAACAAACGAAAAGGATGCCATGGAGGATTGGGGGAAGTAGAAAATAACGCAGAAAGCCTTGCACACCCTGTGCCCATCAGGCATTCCCTCTCTGCCCCCGGTCAGACAGCCTGTTTGGGAAGACCATGGATGAGCAAGGTTGTCCAGGAAAGTGTGGTCCTCCATGCGAGTCCACAGCCCCGCCAGTACAGGGCTGGGGATGTAGTATTCGCCAAACTAAGTGCTATCGGCACTTGCCAACACACATTGGTGAACTCCCAGAGGGAACGCAGAAGCCACCAGCAAAGGACTATCCTGTTTTTTTCTTTGGCACACATGAAACTGCATTTTGGTCCCAAAGACCTTTTCGCATATAATGAGTAAAAACAGAAGTTTAGAAAGTCCAACAAACGAAAAGAATGTCATGGATGATTGGGGGAAGTAGAAAATAACCCAGCAAGCCGTGCACACCCTGTGTCCTTCTGGCATTCCCTTATGCCCCCGGTCAGACAGCCTGTTTGGGGTGACCAAGTATGAGCGGGGATGTCCCGGAAAGTGTGGTTCTGCATGGGGTGTCCAAAGCCTCGACAGTACGAGGCAGGTGATGTGGTATTTGGCACACGAAGCACTATCGCCACTGGCCAACACACCCTGGTGAGCTCCCAGAGGGAGCGGAGAACGCCCCAGCAAAGGATTATTCTGTTTTTTTCTTTGGCACACACGAAACTGCATTTGTGGTCCCAAATATCTTTTCCCAGATAATGAATAAAAAGACAAGTTGGGAAAGTCTAGTAATGAAAAGGATCTAATGGAGGATTGTGGGCAGTCGAAAATAACCCAGCAAGCCATGCACACCTTGGGCCCATCAGCATTCCCTCTATCCCCCGGGTCAGAGAGCCTGTTTTGGGAGACCAAGGAGAGCAAGGATGACCAGGAAAGTGTGGTCCTCCATGGGGAGTCCACAGCCTCGCCAGTACAGGGCTGGGGATGTAGTATTCGCCAAACTAAGTGCTATCGGCACTTGCCAACACACATTGGTGAACTCCCAGAGGGAACGCAGAAGCCTTCAGCAAAGAACTATCCTGCTTTTTCTTTGGCACACATGAAACTGCATTTTGGTCCCAAAGGTCTTTTCCCATGTAATGAGTAAAAACAGAACTTCAGAAAGTCCAACAAACGAAAAGGATGCCATGGAGGATTGGGGGAAGTAGAAAATAACGCAGAAAGCCTTGCACACCCCGTGCCCATCTGGCATTCCCTCTCTGCCCCCGGTCAGACAGCCTGTTTAGGGTGACCAAGGATGGGCAAGGATGACCAGGAAAGTGTGGTCCTCCATGGCGAGTCCACAGCCTCGCCAGTACAGGGCTGGGGATGTAGTATTCGCCAAACTAAGTGCTATCGGCACTTGCCAACACACATTGGTGAACTCCCAGAGGGAACGCAGAAGCCTTCAGCAAAGGACTATCCTGTTTTTTTCTTTGGCACACATGAAACTGCATTTTGGTCCCAAAGATCTTTTCGCATATAATGAGTAAAAACAGAAGTTTAGAAAGTCCAACAAACGAAAAGAATGTCATGGATGATTGGGGGAAGTAGAAAATAACCCAGCTAGCCGTGCACCCCTGTGTCCTTCTGGCATTCCCTTATGCCGCCGGTCAGATAGCCTGTTTTGGGTGACCAAGTATGAGCGGGGATGTTCTGGAAAGTGTGGTTCTGCATGGGGTGCCCTCAGCCTCGACAGTACGAGGCAGGTGATGTGGTATTTGGCACACTAAGCGCTATGGGCACTGGCCAACACACCCTGGTGAGCTCCCAGAGGGAGCGGAGAACGCCCCAGCAAAGGATTATTCTGTATTTTTCTTTGGCACACACGAAACTGCATTTGTGGTCCCAAATATCTTTTCCCAGATAATGAATAAAAAGACAAGTTTGGAAAGTCTAGTAATGAAAAGGATCTAATGGAGGATTGTGGGCAGTCGAAAATAACCCAGCAAGCCATGCACACCTTGCGCCCATCAGCATTCCCTCTATCCCCCGGGTGAGAGAGCCTGTTTTGGGAGACCAAGGAGAGCAAGGATGACCAGGAAAGTGTGGTCCTCCATGGCGAGTCCACAGCCTCGCCATTACAGGGCTGGGGATGTAGTATTCGCCAAACTAAGTGCTATCGGCACTTGCCAACACACATTGGTGAACTCCCAGAGGGAACGCAGAAGCCTCCAGCAAAGGACTATCCTGTTTTTTTCTTTAGCACACATGCAGCTGCATTTTGGTCCCAAAGATCTTTTCCCATATAATGAGTAAAAACAGAACTTTAGAAAGTCCAACAAATGAAAAGGATGCCATGGAGGATTGGGGGAATTAGAAAATAACGCAGAAAGCCTTGCACACCCCATGCCTATCAGGCATTCCCTCAATGCCCCCGGTCAGACAGCCTGTTTGGGCAGACCATGGATGAGCAAGGATGACCAGGAAAGTGTGGTCCTCCATGCGAGTCCACAGCCTCGCCAGTACAGGGCTGGGGATGTAGTATTCGCCAAACTAAGTGCTATCGGCACTTGCCAACACACATTGGTGAACTCCCAGAGGGAACGCAGAAGCCTTCAGCAAAGGACTATCCTGCATTTTCTTTGGCACACATGAAACTGCATTTTGGTCCCAAAGGTCTTTTCCCATGTAATGAGTAAAAACAGAACTTTAAAATGTCCAACAAACGAAAAGGATGTCATGGAGGATTGGGGCAAGTAGAAAATAACGCAGCAAGCCTTGCACACCCCGTGCCCATCTGGCATTCCCTTATGCCCCCGGTCAGACAGCCTGTTTGGGGTGACCAAGTATGAGCAAGGTTGTCCAGGAATGTGTGGTCCTCCATGGGGTGTCCACAGCCTCGACAGTACGAGGCAGGTGATGTGGTATTTGGCACACTAAGCGCTATAGGCTCTGGCCAACACACCCTGGTGAACTCCCAGAGGGAGCGGAGAACGCCCCAGCAAAGGATTATTCTGTTTTTTTTCTTTGGCACACACGAAACTGCATTTGTGGTCCCAAATATCTTTTCCCAGATAATGAATAAAAAGACAAGTTGGGAAAGTCTAGTAATGAAAAGGATCTAATGGAGGATTGTGGGCAGTCGAAAATAACCCAGCAAGCCATGCACACCTTGCGCCCATCAGCATTCCCTCTATCCCCCGGGTGAGAGAGCCTGTTTTGGGAGACCAGGGGAGCAAGGATGACCAGGAAAGTGTGGTCCTCCATGGCGAGTCCACAGCCTCGCCAGTACAGGGCTGGGGATGTAGTATTCGCCAAACTAAGTGCTATCGGCACTTGCCAACACACATTGGTGAACTCCCAGAGGGAACGCAGAAGCCTTCAGCAAAGGACTATCCTGCTTTTTCTTTGGCACACATGAAACTGCATTTTGGTCCCAAAGGTCTTTTCCCATGTAATGAGTAAAAACAGAACTTTAGAAAGTCCAACAAACGAAAAGGATGCCATGGAGGATTGGGGGAAGTAGAAAATAACGCAGAAAGCCTTTCACACCCCGTGCCCATCTGGCATTCCCTCTCTGCCCCCGGTCAGACAGCCTGTTTAGGGTGACCAAGGATGGGCAAGGATGACCAGGAAAGTGTGGTCCTCCATGGCGAGTCCACAGCCTCGCCAGTACAGGGCTGGGGATGTAGTATTCGCCAAACTAAGTGCTATCGGCACTTGCCAACACACATTGGTGAACTCCCAGAGGGAACGCAGAAGCCTTCAGCAAAGGACTATCCTATTTTTTTCTTTGGCACACATGAAACTGCATTTTGGTCCCAAAGATCTTTTCGCATATAATGAGTAAAAACAGAAGTTTAGAAAGTCCAACAAACGAAAAGAATGTCATGGATGATTGGGGGAAGTAGAAAATAACCCAGCAAGCCGTGCACACCCTGTGTCCTTCTGGCATTCCCTTATGCCCCCGGTCAGATAGCCTGTTTTGGGTGACCAAGTATGAGCGGGGATGTCCTGGAAAGTGTGGTTCTGCATGGGGTGCCCTCAGCCTCGACAGTACGAGGCAGGTGATGTGGTATTTGGCACACTAAGCGCTATGGGCACTGGCCAACACACCCTGGTGAGCTCCCAGAGGGAGCGGAGAACGCCCCAGCAAAGGATTATTCTGTTTTTTTCTTTGGCACACACGAAACTGCATTTGTGGTCCCAAATATCTTTTCCCAGATAATGAATAAAAAGACAAGTTGGGAAAGTCTAGTAATGAAAAGGATCTAATGGAGGATTGTGGGCAGTCGAAAATAACCCAGCAAGCCATGCACACCTTGCGCCCATCAGCATTCCCTCTATCCCCCGGGTGAGAGAGCCTGTTTTGGGAGACCAAGGAGAGCAAGGATGACCAGGAAAGTGTGGTCCTCCATGGCGAGTCCACAGCCTCGCCAGTACAGGGCTGGGGATGTAGTATTCGCCAAACTAAGTGCTATCGGCACTTGCCAACACACATTGGTGAACTCCCAGAGGGAACGCAGAAGCCTCCAGCAAAGGACTATCCTGTTTTGTTCTTTAGCACACATGCAACTGCATTTTGGTCCCAAAGATCTTTTCCCATATAATGAGTAAAAACAGAACTTTAGAAAGTCCAACAAATGAAAAGGATGCCATGGAGGATTGGGGGAATTAGAAAATAACGCAGAAAGCCTTGCACACCCCGTGCCTATCAGGCATTCCCTCAAGGCCCCCGGTCAGACAGCCTGTTTGGGCAGACCATGGATGAGCAAGGATGACCAGGAAAGTGTGGTCCTCCATGCGAGTCCACAGCCTCGCCAGTACAGGGCTGGGGATGTAGTATTCGCCAAACTAAGTGCTATCGGCACTTGCCAACACACATTGGTGAACTCCCAGAGGGAACGCAGAAGCCTTCAGCAAAGGACTATCCTGCATTTTCTTTGGCACACATGAAACTGCATTTTGGTCCCAAAGGTCTTTTCCCATGTAATGAGTAAAAACAGAACTTTAAAAAGTCCAACAAACGAAAAGGATGTCATGGAGGATTGGGGGAAGTAGAAAATAACGCAGCAAGCCTTGCACACCCCGTGCCCATCTGGCATTCCCTTATGCCCCCGGTCAGACAGCCTGTTTGGGGTGACCAAGTATGAGCAAGGTTGTCCAGGAATGTGTGGTCCTCCATGGGGTGTCCACGGCCTCGACAGTACGAGGCAGGTGATGTGGTATTTGGCACACTAAGCGCTATAGGCTCTGGCCAACACACCCTGGTGAACTCCCAGAGGGAGCGGAGAACGCCCCAGCAAAGGATTATTCTGTTTTTTTTCTTTGGCACACACGAAACTGCATTTGTGGTCCCAAATATCTTTTCCCAGATAATGAATAAAAAGACAAGTTGGGAAAGTCTAGTAATGAAAAGGATCTAATGGAGGATTGTGGGCAGTCGAAAATAACCCAGCAAGCCATGCACACCTTGCGCCCATCAGCATTCCCTCTATCCCCCGGGTGAGAGAGCCTGTTTTGGGAGACCAGGGGAGCAAGGATGACCAGGAAAGTGTGGTCCTCCATGGCGAGTCCACAGCCTCGCCAGTACAGGGCTGGGGATGTAGTATTCGCCAAACTAAGTGCTATCGGCACTTGCCAACACACATTGGTGAACTCCCAGAGGGAACGCAGAAGCCTTCAGCAAAGGACTATCCTGCTTTTTCTTTGGCACACATGAAACTGCATTTTGGTCCCAAAGGTCTTTTCCCATGTAATGAGTAAAAACAGAACTTTAGAAAGTCCAACAAACGAAAAGGATGCCATGGAGGATTGGGGGAAGTAGAAAATAACGCAGAAAGCCTTGCACACCCCGTGCCCATCTGGCATTCCCTCTCTGCCCCCGGTCAGACAGCCTGTTTGGGCAGACCATGGATGAGCAAGGTTGTCCAGGAAAGTGTGGTCCTCCATGCGAGTCCACAGCCTCGCCAGTACAGGGCTGGGGATGTAGTATTCGCCAAACTAAGTGCTATCGGCACTTGCCAACACACATTGGTGAACTCCCAGAGGGAACGCAGAAGCCTCCAGCAAAGGACTATCCTGTTTTTTTCTTTGGCACACATGAAACTGCATTTTGGTCCCAAAGACCTTTTCGCATATAATGAGTAAAAACAGAAGTTTAGAAAGTCCAACAAACGAAAAGAATGTCATGGATGATTGGGGGAAGTAGAAAATAACCCAGCAAGCCGTGCACACCCTGTGTCCTTCTGGCATTCCCTTATGCCCCCGGTCAGACAGCCTGTTTGGGGTGACCAAGTATGAGCGGGGATGTCCTGGAAAGTGTAGCTCTGCATGGGGTGTCCAAAGCCTCGACAGTACGAGGCAGGTGCTGTGGTATTTGGCACACGAAGCGCTATAGGCACTGGCCAACACACCCTGGTGAGCTCCCAGAGGGAGCGGAGAACGCCCCAGCAAAGGATTATTCTGTTTTTTTCTTTGGCACACACGAAACTGCATTTGTGGTCCCAAATATCTTTTCCCAGATAATGAATAAAAAGACAAGTTGGGAAAGTCTAGTAATGAAAAGGATCTAATGGAGGATTGTGGGCAGTCGAAAATAACCCAGCAAGCCATGCACACCTTGCGCCCATCAGCATTCCCTCTATCCCCCGGGTGAGAGAGCCTGTTTTGGGAGACCAAGGAGAGCAAGGATGACCAGGAAAGTGTGGTCCTCCATGGCGAGTCCACAGCCTCGCCAGTACAGGGCTGGGGATGTAGTATTCGCCAAACTAAGTGCTATCGGCACTTGCCAACACACATTGGTGAACTCCCAGAGGGAACGCAGAAGCCTTCAGCAAAGGACTATCCTGCTTTTTCTTTGGCACACATGAAACTGCATTTTGGTCCCAAAGGTCTTTTCCCATGTAATGAGTAAAAACAGAACTTTAGAAAGTCCAACAAACGAACAGGATGCCATGGAGGATTGGGGGAAGTAGAAAATAACGCAGCAAGCCTTGCACACCCCGTGCCCATCTGGCATTCCCTCTCTGCCACCGGTCAGACAGCCTGTTTGGGCATACCATGGATGAGCAAGGTTGTCCAGGAAAGTGTGGTCCTCCATGCGAGTCCACAGCCTCGCCAGTACAGGGCTGGGGATGTAGTATTCGCCAAACTAAGTGCTTTCGGCACTTGCCAACACACATTGGTGAACGCCCAGAGGGAACGCAGAAGCCTTCAGCAAAGGAATATCCTGCTTTTTCTTTGGCACACATGAAACTGCATTTTGGTCCCAAAGGTCTTTTCCCATGTAATGAGTAAAAACAGAACTTTAGAAAGTCCAACAAACGAAAAGGATGCCATGGAGGATTGGGGGAAGTAGAAAATAACGCAGAAAGCTTTGCACACCCCGTGCCCATCTGGCATTCCCTCTCTGCCCCCGGTCAGACAGCCTGTTTACGGTGACCAAGGATGGGCAAGGATGACCAGGAAAGTGTGGTCCTCCATGCGAGTCCACAGCCTCGCCAGTACAGGGCTGGGGATGTAGTATTCGCCAAACTAAGTGCTATCGGCACTTGCCAACACACATTGGTGAACTCCCAGAGGGAACGCAGAAGCCTCCAGCAAAGGACTATCTTCTTTTTTTCTTTGGCACACATGAAACTGCATTTTGGTCCCAAGGACCTTTTCGCATATAATGAGTAAAAACAGAAGTTTAGAAAGTCCAACAAACGAAAAGGATGCCATGGAGGATTGGGGGAAGTAGAAAATAACCCAGCAAGCCGTGCACACCCTGTGTCCTTCTGGCATCCCTTATGCCCCTGGTCAGACAGCCTGTTTGGGGTGACCAAGTATGAGCGGGGATGTCCCGGAAAGTGTGGTTCTGCATGGGGTGTCCAAAGCCTCGACAGTACGAGGCAGGTGATGTGGAATTTGGCACACGAAGCGCTATCGGCACTGGCCAACACACCCTGGTGAACTCCCAGAGGGAGCGGAGAACCATCCAGCAACGGATTATTCTGTTTTTTTCTTTGGCACACACGAAACTGCATTTGTGGTCCCAAATATCTTTTCCCAGATAATGAATAAAAAGACAAGTTGGGAAAGTCTAGTAATGAAAAGGATCTAATGGAAGATTGTGGGCAGTCGAAAATAACCCAGCAAGCCATGCACAACTTGCGCCCATCTGCATTCCCTCTATCCCCCGGTCAGACAGCCTGTTTGGGGTGACCAAGGATGAGCAAGGTTGTCCAGGAATGTGTGGTCCTCCATGGCGAGTCCACAGCCTCGCCAGTACAGGGCTGGGGATGTAGTATTCGCCAAACTAAGTGCTATCGGCACTTGCCAACACACATTGGTGAACACCCAGAGGGAACGCAGAAGCCTCGGGCAAAGGACTATCCTGTTTTTTTCTTTAGCACACATGAAACTGCATTTTGGTCCCAAAGATCTTTTCGCATATAATGAGTAAAAACAAAAGTTTAGAAAGTCCAACAAACGAAAAGGATGCCATGGAGGATTGGGGGAAGTAGAAAATAACGCAGCAAGCCTTGCACACCCCGTGCCCATCTGGCATTCCCTTATGCCCCCGGTCAGACAGCCAGTTTGGGGTGACCAAGTATGAGCAAGGTTGTCCAGGAATGTGTGGTCCTCCATGGGGTGTCCACAGCCTCGACAGTACGAGGCAGGTGATCTGGTATTTGGTACACTAAGCGCTATAGGCACTGGCCAACACACCCTGGTGAACTCCCAGAGGGAGCGGAGAACGCCCCAGCAAAGGATTATTCTGTTTTTTTTCTTTGGCACACACGAAACTGCATTTGTGGTCCCAAATACCTTTTCCCAGATAATGAATAAAAAGACAAGTTGGGAAAGTCTAGTAATGACAAGGATCTAATGGAGGATTGTGGGCAGTCAAAAATAACCCAGCAAGCCATGCACACCTTGCGCCCATCAGCATTCCCTCTATCCCCCGGGTGAGAGAGCCTGTTTTGGGAGACCAGGGGAGCAAGGATGACCAGGAAAGTGTGGTCCTCCATGGCGAGTCCACAGCCTCGCCAGTACAGGGCTGGGGATGTAGTATTCGCCAAACTAAGTGCTATCGGCACTTGCCAACACACATTGGTGAACTCCCAGAGGGAACGCAGAAGCCTCCAGCAAAGGACTATCCTGTTTTTTTCTTTGGCACACATGAAACTGCATTTTGGTCCCAAAGACCTTTTCGCATATAATGAGTAAAAACAGAAGTTTAGAAAGTCCAACAAACGAAAAGAATGTCATGGATGATTGGGGGAAGTAGAAAATACCGCAGCAAGCCTTGCACACCCCGTGCCCATCTGGCATTCCCTTATGCCCCCAGTCAGACAGCCTGTTTGGGGTGACCAAGTATGAGCGGGGATGTCCTGGAAAGTGTGGTTCTGCATGGGGTGTCCAAAGCCTCGACAGTACGAGGCAGGTGCTGTGGTATTTGGCACATGAAGCGCTATCAGCACTGGCCAACACACCCTGGTGAGCTCCCAGAGGGAGCGGAGAACGCCCCAGCAAAGGATTATTCTGTTTTTTTTCTTTGGCACACACGAAACTGCATTTGTGGTCCAAATATCTTTTCCCAGATAATGAATAAAAAGACAAGTTGGGAAAGTCTAGTAATGAAAAGGATCTAATGGAGGATTGTGGGCAGTCGAAAATAACCCAGCAAGCCATGCACACCTTGCGCCCATCAGCATTCCCTCTATCCCCCGGGTGAGAGAGCCTGTTTTGGGAGACCAGGGGAGCAAGGATGACCAGGAAAGTGTGGTCCTCCATGGCGAGTCCACAGCCTCGCCAGTACAGGGCTGGGGATGTAGTATTCGCCAAACTAAGTGCTATCGGCACTTGCCAACACACATTGGTGAACTCCCAGAGGGAACGCAGAAGCCTTCAGCAAAGGACTATCCTGCTTTTTCTTTGGCACACATGAAACTGCATTTTGGTCCCAAAGGTCTTTTCCCATGTAATGAGTAAAAACAGAACTTTAGAAAGTCCAACAAACGAAAAGGATGCCATGGAGGATTGGGGGAAGTAGAAAATAACGCAGAAAGCCTTGCACACCCCGTGCCCATCTGGCATTCCCTCTCTGCCCCCGGTCAGACAGCCTGTTTGGGCAGACCATGGATGAGCTAGGTTGTCCAGGAAAGTGTGGTCCTCCATGCGAGTCCACAGCCTCGCCAGTACAGGGCTGGGGATGTAGTATTCGCCAAACTAAGTGCTATCGGCACTTGCCAACACACATTGGTGAACTCCCAGAGGGAACGCAGAAGCCTCCAGCAAAGGACTATCCTGTTTTTTTCTTTGGCACACATGAAACTGCATTTTGGTCCCAAAGACCTTTTCGCATATAAGGAGTAAAAACAGAAGTTTAGAAAGTCCAACAAACGAAAAGAATGTCATGGATGATTGGGGGAAGTAGAAAATAACCCAGCAAGCCGTGCACACCCTGTGTCCTTCTGGCATTCCCTTATGCCCCCGGTCAGACAGCCTGTTTGGGGTGACCAAGTATGAGCGGGGATGTCCTGGAAAGTGTAGCTCTGCATGGGGTGTCCAAAGCCTCGACAGTACGAGGCAGGTGCTGTGGTATTTGGCACACGAAGCGCTATCGGCACTGGCCAACACACCCTGGTGAGCTCCCAGAGGGAGCGGAGAACGCCCCAGCAAAGGATTATTCTGTTTTTTTCTTTGGCACACACGAAACTGCATTTGTGGTCCCAAATATCTTTTCCCAGATAATGAATAAAAAGACAAGTTGGGAAAGTCTAGTAATGAAAAGGATCTAATGGAGGATTGTGGGCAGTCGAAAATAACCCAGCAAGCCATGCACACCTTGCGCCCATCAGCATTCCCTCTATCCCCCGGGTGAGAGAGCCTGTTTTGGGAGACCAAGGAGAGCAAGGATGACCAGGAAAGTGTGGTCCTCCATGGCGAGTCCACAGCCTCGCCAGTACAGGGCTGGGGATGTAGTATTCGCCAAACTAAGTGCTATCGGCACTTGCCAACACACATTGGTGAACTCCCAGAGGGAACGCAGAAGCCTTCAGCAAAGGACTATCCTGCTTTTTCTTTGGCACACATGAAACTGCATTTTGGTCCCAAAGGTCTTTTCCCATGTAATGAGTAAAAACAGAACTTTAGAAAGTCCAACAAACGAACAGGATGCCATGGAGGATTGGGGGAAGTAGAAAATAACGCAGCAAGCCTTGCACACCCCGTGCCCATCTGGCATTCCCTCTCTGCCCCCGGTCAGACAGCCTGTTTGGGCATACCATGGATGAGCAAGGTTGTCCAGGAAAGTGTGGTCCTCCATGCGAGTCCACAGCCTCGCCAGTACAGGGCTGGGGATGTAGTATTCGCCAAACTAAGTGCTATCGGCACTTGCCAACACACATTGGTGAACTCCCAGAGGGAACGCAGAAGCCTTCAGCAAAGGACTATCCTGCTTTTTCTTTGGCACACATGAAACTGCATTTTGGTCCCAAAGGTCTTTTCCCATGTAATGAGTAAAAACAGAACTTTAGAAAGTCCAACAAACGAAAAGGATGCCATGGAGGATTGGGGGAAGTAGAAAATAACGCAGAAAGCCTTGCACATCCCGTGCCCATCTGGCATTCCCTCTCTGCCCCCGGTCAGACAGCCTGTTTACGGTGACCAAGGATGGGCAAGGATGACCAGGAAAGTGTGGTCCTCCATGGCGAGTCCACAGCCTCGCCAGTACAGGGCTGGGGATGTAGTATTCGCCAAACTAAGTGCTATCGGCACTTGCCAACACACATTGGTGAACTCCCAGAGGGAACGCAGAAGCCTCCAGCAAAGGACTATCCTCTTTTTTTCTTTGGCACACATGAAACTGCATTTTGGTCCCAAGGACCTTTTCGCATATAATGAGTAAAAACAGAAGTTTAGAAAGTCCAACAAACGAAAAGGATGCCATGGAGGATTGGGGGAAGTAGAAAATAACCCAGCAAGCCGTGCACACCCTGTGTCCTTCTGGCATCCCTTATGCCCCCGGTCAGACAGCCTGTTTGGGGTGACCAAGTATGAGCGGGGATGTCCTGGAAAGTGTAGCTCTGCATGGGGTGTCCAAAGCCTCGACAGTACGAGGCAGGTGCTGTGGTATTTGGCACACGAAGCGCTATCGGCACTGGCCAACACACCCTGGTGAGCTCCCAGAGGGAGCGGAGAACGCCCCAGCAAAGGATTATTCTGTTTTTTTCTTTGGCACACACGAAACTGCATTTGTGGTCCCAAATATCTTTTCCCAGATAATGAATAAAAAGACAAGTTGGGAAAGTCTAGTAATGAAAAGGATCTAATGGAGGATTGTGGGCAGTCGAAAATAACCCAGCAAGCCATGCACACCTTGCGCCCATCAGCATTCCCTCTATCCCCCGGGTGAGAGAGCCTGTTTTGGGAGACCAAGGAGAGCAAGGATGACCAGGAAAGTGTGGTCCTCCATGGCGAGTCCACAGCCTCGCCAGTACAGGGCTGGGGATGTAGTATTCGCCAAACTAAGTGCTATCGGCACTTGCCAACACACATTGGTGAACTCCCAGAGGGAACGCAGAAGCCTTCAGCAAAGGACTATCCTGCTTTTTCTTTGGCACACATGAAACTGCATTTTGGTCCCAAAGGTCTTTTCCCATGTAATGAGTAAAAACAGAACTTTAGAAAGTCCAAGAAACGAACAGGATGCCATGGAGGATTGGGGGAAGTAGAAAATAACGCAGCAAGCCTTGCACACCCCGTGCCCATCTGGCATTCCCTCTCTGCCCCCGGTCAGACAGCCTGTTTGGGCATACCATGGATGAGCAAGGTTGTCCAGGAAAGTGTGGTCCTCCATGCGAGTCCACAGCCTCGCCAGTACAGGGCTGGGGATGTAGTATTCGCCAAACTAAGTGCTATCGGCACTTGCCAACACACATTGGTGAACTCCCAGAGGGAACGCAGAAGCCTTCAGCAAAGGACTATCCTGCTTTTTCTTTGGCACACATTTTGGTCCCAAAGGTCTTTTCCCATGTAATGAGTAAAAACAGAACTTTAGAAAGTCCAACAAACGAAAAGGATGCCATGGAGGATTGGGGGAAGTAGAAAATAACGCTGAAAGCCTTGCACACCCCGTGCCCATCTGGCATTCCCTCTCTGCCCCCGGTCAGACAGCCTGTTTACGGTGACCAAGGATGGGCAAGGATGACCAGGAAAGTGTGGTCCTCCATGGCGAGTCCACACCCTCGCCAGTACAGGGCTGGGGATGTAGTATTCGCCAAACTAAGTGCTATCGGCACTTGCCAACACACATTGGTGAACTCCCAGAGGGAACGCAGAAGCCTTCAGCAAAGGACTATCCTGCATTTTCTTTGGCACACATGAAACTGCATTTTGGTCCCAAAGGTCTTTTCCCATGTAATGAGTAAAAACAGAACTTTAAAAAGTCCAACAAACGAAAAGGATGTCATGGAGGATTGGGGGAAGTAGAAAATACCGCAGCAAGCCTTGCACACCCCGTGCCCATCTGGCATTCCCTTATGCCCCCAGTCAGACAGCCTGTTTGGGGTGACCAAGTATGAGCGGGGATGTCCTGGAAAGTGTGGTTCTGCATGGGGTGTCCAAAGCCTCGACAGTACGAGGCAGGTGCTGTGGTATTTGGCACATGAAGCGCTATCAGCACTGGCCAACACACCCTGGTGAGCTCCCAGAGGGAGCGGAGAACGCCCCAGCAAAGGATTATTCTGTTTTTTTTCTTTGGCACACACGAAACTGCATTTGTGGTCCAAATATCTTTTCCCAGATAATGAATAAAAAGACAAGTTGGGAAAGTCTAGTAATGAAAAGGATCTAATGGAGGATTGTGGGCAGTCGAAAATAACCCAGCAAGCCATGCACACCTTGCGCCCATCAGCATTCCCTCTATCCCCCGGGTGAGAGAGCCTGTTTTGGGAGACCAGGGGAGCAAGGATGACCAGGAAAGTGTGGTCCTCCATGGCGAGTCCACAGCCTCGCCAGTACAGGGCTGGGGATGTAGTATTCGCCAAACTAAGTGCTATCGGCACTTGCCAACACACATTGGTGAACTCCCAGAGGGAACGCAGAAGCCTTCAGCAAAGGACTATCCTGCTTTTTCTTTGGCACACATGAAACTGCATTTTGGTCCCAAAGGTCTTTTCCCATGTAATGAGTAAAAACAGAACTTTAGAAAGTCCAACAAACGAAAAGGATGCCATGGAGGATTGGGGGAAGTAGAAAATAACGCAGAAAGCCTTGCACACCCCGTGCCCATCTGGCATTCCCTCTCTGCCCCCGGTCAGACAGCCTGTTTGGGCAGACCATGGATGAGCTAGGTTGTCCAGGAAAGTGTGGTCCTCCATGCGAGTCCACAGCCTCGCCAGTACAGGGCTGGGGATGTAGTATTCGCCAAACTAAGTGCTATCGGCACTTGCCAACACACATTGGTGAACTCCCAGAGGGAACGCAGAAGCCTCCAGCAAAGGACTATCCTGTTTTTTTCTTTGGCACACATGAAACTGCATTTTGGTCCCAAAGACCTTTTCGCATATAATGAGTAAAAACAGAAGTTTAGAAAGTCCAACAAACGAAAAGAATGTCATGGATGATTGGGGGAAGTAGAAAATAACCCAGCAAGCCGTGCACACCCTGTGTCCTTCTGGCATTCCCTTATGCCCCCGGTCAGACAGCCTGTTTGGGGTGACCAAGTATGAGCGGGGATGTCCTGGAAAGTGTAGCTCTGCATGGGGTGTCCAAAGCCTCGACAGTACGAGGCAGGTGCTGTGGTATTTGGCACACGAAGCGCTATCGGCACTGGCCAACACACCCTGGTGAGCTCCCAGAGGGAGCGGAGAACGCCCCAGCAAAGGATTATTCTGTTTTTTTCTTTGGCACACACGAAACTGCATTTGTGGTCCCAAATATCTTTTCCCAGATAATGAATAAAAAGACAAGTTGGGAAAGTCTAGTAATGAAAAGGATCTAATGGAGGATTGTGGGCAGTCGAAAATAACCCAGCAAGCCATGCACACCTTGCGCCCATCAGCATTCCCTCTATCCCCCGGGTGAGAGAGCCTGTTTTGGGAGACCAAGGAGAGCAAGGATGACCAGGAAAGTGTGGTCCTCCATGGCGAGTCCACAGCCTCGCCAGTACAGGGCTGGGGATGTAGTATTCGCCAAACTAAGTGCTATCGGGACTTGCCAACACACATTGGTGAACACCCAGAGGGAACGCAGAAGCCTTCAGCAAAGGACTATCCTGCTTTTTCTTTGGCACACATGAAACTGCATTTTGGTCCCAAAGGTCTTTTCCCATGTAATGAGTAAAAACAGAACTTTAGAAAGTCCAACAAACGAAAAGGATGCCATGGAGGATTGGGGGAAGTAGAAAATAACGCAGAAAGCCTTGCACACCCGGTGCCCATCTGGCATTCCCTCTCTGCCCCCGGTCAGACAGCCTGTTTGGGCAGACCATGGATGAGCTAGGTTGTCCAGGAAAGTGTGGTCCTCCATGCGAGTCCACAGCCTCGCCAGTACAGGGCTGGGGATGTAGTATTCGCCAAACTAAGTGCTATCGGCACTTGCCAACACACATTGGTGAACTCCCAGAGGGAACGCAGAAGCCTCCAGCAAAGGACTATCCTGTTTTTTTCTTTGGCACACATGAAACTGCATTTTGGTCCCAAAGACCTTTTCGCATATAATGAGTAAAAACAGAAGTTTAGAAAGTCCAACAAACGAAAAGAATGTCATGGATGATTGGGGGAAGTAGAAAATAACCCAGCAAGCCGTGCACACCCTGTGTCCTTCTGGCATTCCCTTATGCCCCCGGTCAGACAGCCTGTTTGGGGTGACCAAGTATGAGCGGGGATGTCCTGGAAAGTGTAGCTCTGCATGGGGTGTCCAAAGCCTCGACAGTACGAGGCAGGTGCTGTGGTATTTGGCACACTAAGCGCTATCGGCACTGGCCAACACACCCTGGTGAGCTCCCAGAGGGAGCGGAGAACGCCCCAGCAAAGGATTATTCTGTTTTTTTCTTTGGCACACACGAAACTGCATTTGTGGTCCCAAATATCTTTTCCCAGATAATGAATAAAAAGACAAGTTGGGAAAGTCTAGTAATGAAAAGGATCTAATGGAGGATTGTGGGCAGTCGAAAATAACCCAGCAAGCCATGCACACCTTGCGCCCATCAGCATTCCCTCTATCCCCCGGGTGAGAGAGCCTGTTTTGGGAGACCAAGGAGAGCAAGGATGACCAGGAAAGTGTGGTCCTCCATGGCGAGTCCACAGCCTCGCCAGTACAGGGCTGGGGATGTAGTATTCGCCAAACTAAGTGCTATCGGCACTTGCCAACACACATTGGTGAACTCCCAGAGGGAACGCAGAAGCCTTCAGCAAAGGACTATCCTGCTTTTTCTTTGGCACACATGAAACTGCATTTTGGTCCCAAAGGTCTTTTCCCATGTAATGAGTAAAAACAGAACTTTAGAAAGTCCAACAAACGAACAGGATGCCATGGAGGATTGGGGGAAGTAGAAAATAACGCAGCAAGCCTTGCACACCCGGTGCCCATCTGGCATTCCCTCTCTGCCCCCGGTCAGACAGCCTGTTTGGGCATACCATGGATGAGCAAGGTTGTCCAGGAAAGTGTGGTCCTCCATGCGAGTCCACAGCCTCGCCAGTACAGGGCTGGGGATGTAGTATTCGCCAAACTAAGTGCTATCGGCACTTGCCAACACACATTGGTGAACTCCCAGAGGGAACGCAGAAGCCTTCAGCAAAGGACTATCCTGCTTTTTCTTTGGCACACATGAAACTGCATTTTGGTCCCAAAGGTCTTTTCCCATGTAATGAGTAAAAACAGAACTTTAGAAAGTCCAACAAACGAAAAGGATGCCATGGAGGATTGGGGGAAGTAGAAAATAACGCAGAAAGCCTTGCACACCCGGTGCCCATCTGGCATTCCCTCTCTGCCCCCGGTCAGACAGCCTGTTTGGGCAGACCATGGATGAGCTAGGTTGTCCAGGAAAGTGTGGTCCTCCATGCGAGTCCACAGCCTCGCCAGTACAGGGCTGGGGATGTAGTATTCGCCAAACTAAGTGCTATCGGCACTTGCCAACACACATTGGTGAACTCCCAGAGGGAACGCAGAAGCCTCCAGCAAAGGACTATCCTGTTTTTTTCTTTGGCACACATGAAACTGCATTTTGGTCCCAAAGACCTTTTCGCATATAATGAGTAAAAACAGAAGTTTAGAAAGTCCAACAAACGAAAAGAATGTCATGGATGATTGGGGGAAGTAGAAAATAACCCAGCAAGCCGTGCACACCCTGTGTCCTTCTGGCATTCCCTTATGCCCCCGGTCAGACAGCCTGTTTGGGGTGACCAAGTATGAGCGGGGATGTCCTGGAAAGTGTAGCTCTGCATGGGGTGTCCAAAGCCTCGACAGTACGAGGCAGGTGCTGTGGTATTTGGCACACGAAGCGCTATCGGCACTGGCCAACACACCCTGGTGAGCTCCCAGAGGGAGCGGAGAACGCCCCAGCAAAGGATTATTCTGTTTTTTTCTTTGGCACACACGAAACTGCATTTGTGGTCCCAAATATCTTTTCCCAGATAATGAATAAAAAGACAAGTTGGGAAAGTCTAGTAATGAAAAGGATCTAATGGAGGATTGTGGGCAGTCGAAAATAACCCAGCAAGCCATGCACACCTTGCGCCCATCAGCATTCCCTCTATCCCCCGGGTGAGAGAGCCTGTTTTGGGAGACCAAGGAGAGCAAGGATGACCAGGAAAGTGTGGTCCTCCATGGCGAGTCCACAGCCTCGCCAGTACAGGGCTGGGGATGTAGTATTCGCCAAACTAAGTGCTATCGGCACTTGCCAACACACATTGGTGAACTCCCAGAGGGAACGCAGAAGCCTTCAGCAAAGGACTATCCTGCTTTTTCTTTGGCACACATGAAACTGCATTTTGGTCCCAAAGGTCTTTTCCCATGTAATGAGTAAAAACAGAACTTTAGAAAGTCCAACAAACGAACAGGATGCCATGGAGGATTGGGGGAAGTAGAAAATAACGCAGCAAGCCTTGCACACCCGGTGCCCATCTGGCATTCCCTCTCTGCCCCCGGTCAGACAGCCTGTTTGGGCATACCATGGATGAGCAAGGTTGTCCAGGAAAGTGTGGTCCTCCATGCGAGTCCACAGCCTCGCCAGTACAGGGCTGGGGATGTAGTATTCGCCAAACTAAGTGCTATCGGCACTTGCCAACACACATTGGTGAACTCCCAGAGGGAACGCAGAAGCCTTCAGCAAAGGACTATCCTGCTTTTTCTTTGGCACACATGAAACTGCATTTTGGTCCCAAAGGTCTTTTCCCATGTAATGAGTAAAAACAGAACTTTAGAAAGTCCAACAAACGAAAAGGATGCCATGGAGGATTGGGGGAAGTAGAAAATAACGCAGAAAGCCTTGCACACCCCGTGCCCATCTGGCATTCCCTCTCTGCCCCCGGTCAGACAGCCTGTTTACGGTGACCAAGGATGGGCAAGGATGACCAGGAAAGTGTGGTCCTCCATGGCGAGTCCACACCCTCGCCAGTACAGGGCTGGGGATGTAGTATTCGCCAAACTAAGTGCTATCGGCACTTGCCAACACACATTGGTGAACTCCCAGAGGGAACGCAGAAGCCTCCAGCAAAGGACTATCCTCTTTTTTTCTTTGGCACACATGAAACTGCATTTTGGTCCCAAGGACCTTTTCGCATATAATGAGTAAAAACAGAAGTTTAGAAAGTCCAACAAACGAAAAGGATGCCATGGAGGATTGGGGGAAGTAGAAAATAACCCAGCAAGCCGTGCACACCCTGTGTCCTTCTGGCATCCCTTATGCCCCCGGTCAGACAGCCTGTTTGGGGTGACCAAGTATGAGCGGGGATGTCCCGGAAAGTGTGGTTCTGCATGGGGTGTCCAAAGCCTCGACAGTACGAGGCAGGTGATGTGGAATTTGGCACACTAAGCGCTATAGGCACTGGCCAACACACCCTGGTGAACTCCCAGAGGGAGCGGAGAACGCCCCAGCAAAGGATTATTCTGTTTTTTTTCTTTGGCACACACGAAACTGCATTTGTGGTCCCAAATACCTTTTCCCAGATAATGAATAAAAAGACAAGTTGGGAAAGTCTAGTAATGACAAGGATCTAATGGAGGATTGTGGGCAGTCAAAAATAACCCAGCAAGCCATGCACACCTTGCGCCCATCAGCATTCCCTCTATCCCCCGGGTGAGAGAGCCTGTTTTGGGAGACCAAGGAGAGCAAGGATGACCAGGAAAGTGTGGTCCTCCATGGGGAGTCCACAGCTTCGCCAGTACAGGGCTGGGGATGTAGTATTCGCCAAACTAAGTGCTATCGGCACTTGCCAACACACATTGGTGAACTCCCAGAGGGAACGCAGAAGCCTTCAGCAAAGGACTATCCTGCTTTTTCTTTGGCACACATGAAACTGCATTTTGGTCCCAAAGGTCTTTTCCCATGTAATGAGTAAAAACAGAACTTTAAAAAGTCCAACAAACGAAAAGGATGTCATGGAGGATTGGGGGAAGTAGAAAATAACGCAGCAAGCCTTGCACACCCCGTGCCCATCTGGCATTCCCTTATGCCCCCGGTCAGACAGCCTGTTTGGGGTGACCAAGTATGAGCAAGGTTGTCCAGGAATGTGTGGTCCTCCATGGGGTGTCCACAGCCTCGACAGTACCAGGCAGGTGCTGTGGTATTTGGTACACTAAGCGCTATAGGCTCTGGCCAACACACCCTGGTGAACTCCCAGAGGGAGCAGAGAACGCCCCAGCAAAGGATTATTCTATTTTTTTTCTTTGGCACACACGAAACTGCATTTGTGGTCCCTAATATCTTTTCCCAGATAATGAATAAAAAGACAAGTTGGGAAAGTCTAGTAATGAAAAGGATCTAATGGAGGATTGTGGGCAGTCGAAAATAACCCAGCAAGCCATGCACACCTTGCGCCCATCAGCATTCCCTCTATCCCCCGGGTGAGAGAGCCTGTTTTGGGAGACCAGGGGAGCAAGGATGACCAGGAAAGTGTGGTCCTCCATGGCGAGTCCACAGCCTCGCCAGTACAGGGCTGGGGATGTAGTATTCGCCAAACTAAGTGCTATCGGCACTTGCCAACACACATTGGTGAACTCCCAGAGGGAACGCAGAAGCCTTCAGCAAAGGACTATCCTGCTTTTTCTTTGGCACACATGAAACTGCATTTTGGTCCCAAAGGTCTTTTCCCATGTAATGAGTAAAAACAGAACTTTAGAAAGTCCAACAAACGAAAAGGATGCCATGGAGGATTGGGGGAAGTAGAAAATAACGCAGCAAGCCTTGCACACCCCGTGCCCATCTGGCATTCCCTCTCTTCCCCCGGTCAGACAGCCTGTTTGGGCAGACCATGGATGAGCAAGGTTGTCCAGGAAAGTGTGGTCCTCCATGCGAATCCACAGCCTCGCCAGTACAGGGCTGGGGATGTAGTATTCGCCAAACTAAGTGCTATCGGCACTTGCCAACACACATTGGTGAACTCCCAGAGGGAACGCAGAAGCCTCCAGCAAAGGACTATCCTGTTTTTTTCTTTGGCACACATGAAACTGCATTTTGGTCCCAAAGACCTTTTCGCATATAATGAGTAAAAACAGAAGTTTAGAAAGTCCAACAAACGAAAAGAATGTCATGGATGATTGGGGGAAGTAGAAAATAACCCAGCAAGCCGTGCACACCCTGTGTCCTTCTGGCATTCCCTTATGCCCCCGGTCATACAGCCTGTTTGGGGTGACCAAGTATGAGCGGGGATGTCCTGGAAAGTGTGGTTCTGCATGGGGTGTCCAAAGCCTCGACAGTACGAGGCAGGTGCTGTGGTATTTGGCACATGAAGCGCTATCAGCACTGGACAACACACACTGGTGAGCTCCCAGAGGGAGCGGAGAACGCCCCAGCAAAGGATTATTCTGTTTTTTTTCTTTGGCACACACGAAACTGCATTTGTGGTCCAAATATCTTTTCCCAGATAATGAATAAAAAGACAAGTTGGGAAAGTCTAGTAATGAAAAGGATCTAATGGAGGATTGTGGGCAGTCGAAAATAACCCAGCAAGCCATGCACACCTTGCGCCCATCAGCATTCCCTCTATCCCCCGGGTGAGAGAGCCTGTTTTGGGAGACCAAGGAGAGCAAGGATGACCAGGAAAGTGTGGTCCTCCATGGCGAGTCCACAGCCTCGCCAGTACAGGGTTGGGGATGTAGTATTCGCCAAACTAAGTGCTATAGGCACTTGCCAACACACATTGGTGAACTCCCAGAGGGAACGCAGAAGCCTTCAGCAAAGGACTATCCTGCTTTTTCTTTGGCACACATGAAACTGCATTTTGGTCCCAAAGGTCTTTTCCCATGTAATGAGTAAAAACAGAACTTTCGAAAGTCCAACAAACGAAAAGGATGCCATGGAGGATTGGGGGAAGTAGAAAATAACGCAGCAAGCCTTGCACACCCCGTGCCCATCTGGCATACCCTCTCTTCCCCCGGTCAGACAGCCTGTTTGGGCAGACCATGGATGAGCAAGGTTGTCCAGGAAAGTGTGGTCCTCCATGCGAGTCCACAGCCTCGCCAGTACAGGGCTGGGGATGTAGTATTCGCCAAACTAAGTGCTATCGGCACTTGCCAACACACATTGGTGAACTCCCAGAGGGAACGCAGAAGCCTCCAGCAAAGGACTATCCTGCTTTTTCTTTGGCACACATGAAACTGCATTTTGGTCCCAAAGGTCTTTTCCCATGTAATGAGTAAAAACAGAACTTTAAAAAGTCCAACAAACGAAAAGGATGTCATGGAGGATTGGGGGAAGTAGAAAATAACGCAGCAAGCCTTGCACACCCCGTACCCATCTGGCATTCCCTTATGCCCCCGGTCAGACAGCCTGTTTGGGGTGACCAAGTATGAGCAAGGTTGTCCAGGAATGTGTGGTCCTCCATGGGGTGTCCACAGCCTCGACAGTACCAGGCAGGTGCTGTGGTATTTGGTACACTAAGCGCTATAGGCTCTGGCCAACACACCCTGGTGAACTCCCAGAGGGAGCAGAGAACGCCCCAGCAAAGGATTATTCTGTTTTTTTTCTTTGGCACACACGAAACTGCATTTTGGTCCCAAAGACCTTTTCGCATATAATGAGTAAAAACAGAAGTTTAGAAAGTCCAACAAACGAAAAGAATGTCATGGATGATTGGGGGAAGTAGAAAATAACCCAGCAAGCCGTGCACACCCTGTGTCCTTCTGGCATTCCCTTATGCCCCCGGTCAGACAGCCTGTTTGGGGTGACCAAGTATGAGCGGGGATGTCCTGGAAAGTGTGGTTCTGCATGGGGTGTCCAAAGCCTCGACAGTACGAGGCAGGTGCTGTGGTATTTGGCACATGAAGCGCTATCAGCACTGGACAACACACCCTGGTGAGCTCCCAGAGGGAGCGGAGAACGCCCCAGCAAAGGATTATTCTGTTTTTTTTCCTTGGCACACACGAAACTGCATTTGTGGTCCAAATATCTTTTCCCAGATAATGAATAAAAAGACAAGTTGGGAAAGTCTAGTAATGAAAAGGATCTAATGGAGGATTGTGGGCAGTCGAAAATAACCCAGCAAGCCATGCACACCTTGCGCCCATCAGCATTCCCTCTATCCCCCGGGTGAGAGAGCCTGTTTTGGGAGACCAGGGGAGCAAGGATGACCAGGAAAGTGTGGTCCTTCATGGCGAGTCCACAGCCTCGCCAGTACAGGGCTGGGGATGTAGTATTCGCCAAACTAAGTGCTATCGGCACTTGCCAACACACATTGGTGAACTCTCAGAGGGAACGCAGAAGCCTCCAGCAAAGGACTATCCTGTTTTTTTCTTTGGCACACATGAAACTGCATTTTGGTCCCAAAGACCTTTTCGCATATAATGAGTAAAAACAGAAGTTTAGAAAGTCCAACAAACGAAAAGAATGTCATGGATGATTGGGGGAAGTAGAAAACAACCCAGCAAGCCGCGCACACCCTGTGTCCTTCGGGCATTCCCTTATGCCCCCGGTCAGACAGCCTGTTTGGGGTGACCAAGTATGAGCGGGGATGTCCTGGAAAGTGTGGTTCTGCATGGGGTGTCCAAAGCCTCGACAGTACGAGGCAGGTGCTGTGGTATTTGGCACATGAAGCGCTATCAGCACTAGACAACACACCCTGGTGAGCTCCCAGAGGGAGCGGAGAACGCCCCAGCAAAGGATTATTCTGTTTTTTTTCTTTGGCACACACGAAACTGCATTTGTGGTCCAAATATCTTTTCCCAGATAATGAATAAAAAGACAAGTTGGGAAAGTCTAGTAATGAAAAGGATCTAATGGAGGATTGTGGGCATTCGAAAATAACCCAGCAAGCCATGCACACCTTGCGCCCATCAGCATTCCCTCTATCCCCCGGGTGAGAGAGCCTGTTTTGGGAGACCAGGGGAGCAAGGATGACCAGGAAAGTGTGGTCCTCCATGGCGAGTCCACAGCCTCGCCAGTACAGGGTTGGGGATGTAGTATTCGCCAAACTAAGTGCTATAGGCACTTGCCAACACACATTGGTGAACTCCCAGAGGGAACGCAGAAGCCTTCAGCAAAGGACTATCCTGCTTTTTCTTTGGCACACATGAAACTGCATTTTGGTCCCAAAGGTCTTTTCCCATGTAATGAGTAAAAACAGAACTTTAGAAAGTCCAACAAACGAAAAGGATGCCATGGAGGATTGGGGGAAGTAGAAAATAACGCAGCAAGCCTTGCACACCCCGTGCCCATCTGGCATTCCCTCTCTTCCCCCGGTCAGACAGCCTGTTTGGGCAGACCATGGATGAGCAAGGTTGTCCAGGAAAGTGTGGTCCTCCATGCGAGTCCACAGCCTCGCCAGTACAGGGCTGGGGATGTAGTATTCGCCAAACTAAGTGCTATCGGCACTTGCCAACACACATTGGTGAACTCCCAGAGGGAACGCAGAAGCCTCCAGCAAAGGACTATCCTGTTTTTTTCTTTGGCACACATGAAACTGCATTTTGGTCCCAAAGACCTTTTCGCATATAATGAGTAAAAACAGAAGTTTAGAAAGTCCAACAAACGAAAAGAATGTCATGGATGATTGGGGGAAGTAGAAAATAACCCAGCAAGCCGTGCACACCCTGTGTCCTTCTGGCATTCCCTTATGCCCCCGGTCAGACAGCCTGTTTGGGGTGACCAAGTATGAGCGGGGATGTCCCGGAAAGTGTGGTTCTGCATGGGGTGTCCAAAGCCTCGACAGTACGAGGCAGGTGATGTGGTATTTGGCACACGAAGCGCTATCAGCACTGGCCAACACACCCTGGTGAGCTCCCAGAGGGAGCGGAGAACGCCCCAGCAAAGGATTATTCTGTTTTTTTCTTTGGCACACACGAAACTGCATTTGTGGTCCCAAATATCCTTTCCCAGATAATGAATAAAAAGACAAGTTGGGAAAGTCTAGTAATGAAAAGGATCTAATGGAGGATTGTGGGCAGTCGAAAATAACCCAGCAAGCCATGCACACCTTGCGCCCATCAGCATTCCCTCTATCCCCCGGGTGAGAGAGCCTGTTTTGGGAGACCAGGGGAGCAAGGATGACCAGGAAAGTGTGGTCCTCCATGGCGAGTCCACAGCCTCGCCAGTACAGGGCTGGGGATGTAGTATTCGCCAAACTAAGTGCTATCGGCACTTGCCAACACACATTGGTGAACTCCCAGAGGGAACGCAGAAGCCTCCAGCAAAGGACTATCCTGTTTTTTTCTTTGGCACACATGAAACTGCATTTCGGTCCCAAAGACCTTTTCGCATATAATGAGTAAAAACAGAAGTTTAGAAAGTCCAACAAACGAAAAGGATGCCATGGAGGATTGGGGGAAGTAGAAAATAACCCAGCAAGCCGTGCACACCCTGTGTCCTTCTGGCATCCCTTATGCCCCCGGTCAGACAGCATGTTTGGGGTGACCAAGTATGAGCGGGGATGTCCTGGAAAGTGTGGTTCTGCATGGGGTGTCCAAAGCCTCAACAGTAGGAGGCAGGTGCTGTGGTATTTGGCACACTAAGCGCTATCGGCACTGGCCAACACACCCTGGTGAACTCCCAGAGGGAGCGGAGAACCATCCAGCAACGGATTATTCTGTTTTTTTCTTTGGCACACACGAAACTGCATTTGTGGTCCCAAATATCTTTTCCCAGATAATGAATAAAAAGACAAGTTGGGAAAGTCTAGTAATGAAAAGGATCTAATGGAAGACTGTGGGCAATCGAAAATAACCCAGCAAGCCATGCAGAACTTGCGCCCATCAGCATTCCCTCTATCCCCCGGTCAGACAGCCTGTTTGGGGTGACCAAGGATGAGCAAGGTTGTCCAGGAATGTGTGGTCCTCCATGGCGAGTCCACAGCCTCGCCAGTACAGGGCTGGGGATGTAGTATTCGCCAAACTAAGTGCTATCGGCACTTGCCAACACACATTGGTGAACTCCCAGAGGGAACGTAGAAGCCTTCAGCAAAGGACTATCCTGTTTTTTTCTTTAGCACACATGAAACTGCATTTTGGTCCCAAAGATCTTTTCGCATATAATGAGTAAAAACAAAAGTTTAGAAAGTCCAACAAATGAAAAGGATGCCATGGAGGATTGGGGGAAGTAGAAAATAACGCAGAAAGCCTTGCACACCCCGTGCCCATCTGGCATTCCCTCTCTTCCCCCGGTCAGACAGCCTGTTTGGGCAGACCATGGATGAGCAAGGTTGTCCAGGAAAGTGTGGTCCTCCATGCGAGTCCACAGCCTCGCCAGTACAGGGCTGGGGATGTAGTATTCGCCAAACTAAGTGCTATCGGCACTTGCCAACACACATTGGTGAACTCCCAGAGGGAACGCAGAAGCCACCAGCAAAGGACTATCCTCTTTTTTTCTTTGGCACACATGAAACTGCATTTTGGTCCCAAAGACCTTTTCGCATATAATGAGTAAAAACAGAAGTTTAGAAAGTCCAACGAACGAAAAGAATGTCATGGATGATTGGGGGAAGTAGAAAATAACCCAGCAAGCCGTGCACACCCTGTGTCCTTCTGGCATTCCCTTATGCCCCCGGTCAGACAGCCTGTTTGGGGTGACCAAGTATGAGCGGGGATGTCCCGGAAAGTGTGGTTCTGCATGGGGTGTCCAAAGCCTCGACAGTACGAGGCAGGTGATGTGGAATTTGGCACACGAAGCGCTATCGGCACTGGCCAACACACCCTGGTGAGCTCCCAGAGGGAGCGGAGAACGCCCCAGCAAAGGATTATTCTGTTTTTTTTCTTTGGCACACACGAAACTGCATTTGTGGTCCAAATATCTTTTCCCAGATAATGAATAAAAAGACAAGTTGGGAAAGTCTAGTAATGAAAAGGATCTAATGGAGGATTGTGGGCATTCGAAAATAACCCAGCAAGCCATGCACACCTTGCGCCCATCAGCATTCCCTCTATCCCCCGGGTGAGAGAGCCTGTTTTGGGAGACCAGGGGAGCAAGGATGACCAGGAAAGTGTGGTCCTCCATGGCGAGTCCACAGCCTCGCCAGTACAGGGTTGGGGATGTAGTATTCGCCAAACTAAGTGCTATAGGCACTTGCCAACACACATTGGTGAACTCCCAGAGGGAACGCAGAAGCCTTCAGCAAAGGACTATCCTGCTTTTTCTTTGGCACACATGAAACTGCATTTTGGTCCCAAAGGTCTTTTCCCATGTAATGAGTAAAAACAGAACTTTAGAAAGTCCAACAAACGAAAAGGATGCCATGGAGGATTGGGGGAAGTAGAAAATAACGCAGCAAGCCTTGCACACCCCGTGCCCATCTGGCATTCCCTCTCTTCCCCCGGTCAGACAGCCTGTTTGGGCAGACCATGGATGAGCAAGGTTGTCCAGGAAAGTGTGGTCCTCCATGCGAGTCCACAGCCTCGCCAGTACAGGGCTGGGGATGTAGTATTCGCCAAACTAAGTGCTATCGGCACTTGCCAACACACATTGGTGAACTCCCAGAGGGAACGCAGAAGCCTCCAGCAAAGGACTATCCTGTTTTTTTCTTTGGCACACATGAAACTGCATTTTGGTCCCAAAGACCTTTTCGCATATAATGAGTAAAAACAGAAGTTTAGAAAGTCCAACAAACGAAAAGAATGTCATGGATGATTGGGGGAAGTAGAAAATAACCCAGCAAGCCGTGCACACCCTGTGTCCTTCTGGCATTCCCTTATGCCCCCGGTCAGACAGCCTGTTTGGGGTGACCAAGTATGAGCGGGGATGTCCCGGAAAGTGTGGTTCTGCATGGGGTGTCCAAAGCCTCGACAGTACGAGGCAGGTGATGTGGTATTTGGCACACGAAGCGCTATCAGCACTGGCCAACACACCCTGGTGAGCTCCCAGAGGGAGCGGAGAACGCCCCAGCAAAGGATTATTCTGTTTTTTTCTTTGGCACACACGAAACTGCATTTGTGGTCCCAAATATCCTTTCCCAGATAATGAATAAAAAGACAAGTTGGGAAAGTCTAGTAATGAAAAGGATCTAATGGAGGATTGTGGGCAGTCGAAAATAACCCAGCAAGCCATGCACACCTTGGCCCCATCAGCATTCCCTCTATCCCCCGGGTGAGAGAGCCTGTTTTGGGAGACCAAGGAGAGCAAGGATGACCAGGAAAGTGTGGTCCTCCATGGCGAGTCCACAGCCTCGCCAGTACAGGGCTGGGGATGTAGTATTCGCCAAACTAAGTGCTATCGGCACTTGCCAACACACATTGGTGAACTCCCAGAGGGAACGTAGAAGCCTTCAGCAAAGGACTATCCTGCTTTTTCTTTGGCACACATGAAACTGCATTTTGGTCCCAAAGGTCTTTTCCCATGTAATGAGTAAAAACAGAACTTTAGAAAGTCCAACAAACGAAAAGGATGTCATGGAGGATTGGGGGAAGTAGAAAATAACGCAGCAAGCCTTGCACACCCCGTGCCCATCTGGCATTCCCTCTCTGCCCCCGGTCAGACAGCCTGTTTGGGGTGACCAAGGATGGGCAAGGATGACCAGGAAAGTGTGGTCCTCCATGGCGAGTCCACAGCCTCGACAGTACGAGGCAGGTGATGTGGTATTTGGTACACTATGCGCTATAGGCACTGGCCAACACACCCTGGTGAACTCCCACAGGGATCGGAGAACGCCCCAGCAAAGGATTATTCTGTTTTTTTTCTTTGGCACAAACGAAACTGCATTTGTGGTCCCAAATATCTTTTCCCAGATAATGAATAAAAAGACAAGTTGGGAAAGTCTAGTAATGAAAAGGATCTAATGGAGGATTGTGGGCAGTCGAAAATAACCCAGCAAGCCATGCACACCTTGCGCCCATCAGCATTCCCTCTATCCCCCGGGTGAGAGAGCCTGTTTTGGGAGACCAGGGGAGCAAGGATGACCAGGAAAGTGTGGTCCTCCATGGCGAGTCCACAGCCTCGCCAGTACAGGGCTGGGGATGTAGTATTCGCCAAACTAAGTGCTATCGGCACTTGCCAACACACATTGGTGAACTCCCAGAGGGAACGCAGAAGCCTCCAGCAAAGGACTATCCTGTTTTTTTCTTTGGCACACATGAAACTGCATTTCGGTCCCAAAGACCTTTTCGCATATAATGAGTAAAAACAGAAGTTTAGAAAGTCCAACAAACGAAAAGGATGCCATGGAGGATTGGGGGAAGTAGAAAATAACCCAGCAAGCCGTGCACACCCTGTGTCCTTCTGGCATCCCTTATGCCCCCGGTCAGACAGCATGTTTGGGGTGACCAAGTATGAGCGGGGATGTCCTGGAAAGTGTGGTTCTGCATGGGGTGTCCAAAGCCTCAACAGTAGGAGGCAGGTGCTGTGGTATTTGGCACACTAAGCGCTATCGGCACTGGCCAACACACCCTGGTGAACTCCCAGAGGGAGCGGAGAACCATCCAGCAACGGATTATTCTGTTTTTTTCTTTGGCACACACGAAACTGCATTTGTGGTCCCAAATATCTTTTCCCAGATAATGAATAAAAAGACAAGTTGGGAAAGTCTAGTAATGAAAAGGATCTAATGGAAGACTGTGGGCAGTCGAAAATAACCCAGCAAGCCATGCAGAACTTGCGCCCATCAGCATTCCCTCTATCCCCCGGTCAGACAGCCTGTTTGGGGTGACCAAGGATGAGCAAGGTTGTCCAGGAATGTGTGGTCCTCCATGGCGAGTCCACAGCCTCGCCAGTACAGGGCTGGGGATGTAGTATTCGCCAAACTAAGTGCTATCGGCACTTGCCAACACACATTGGTGAACTCCCAGAGGGAACGTAGAAGCCTTCAGCAAAGGACTATCCTGTTTTTTTCTTTAGCACACATGAAACTGCATTTTGGTCCCAAAGATCTTTTCGCATATAATGAGTAAAAACAAAAGTTTAGAAAGTCCAACAAATGAAAAGGATGCCATGGAGGATTGGGGGAAGTAGAAAATAACGCAGAAAGCCTTGCACACCCCGTGCCCATCTGGCATTCCCTCTCTTCCCCCGGTCAGACAGCCTGTTTGGGCAGACCATGGATGAGCAAGGTTGTCCAGGAAAGTGTGGTCCTCCATGCGAGTCCACAGCCTCGCCAGTACAGGGCTGGGGATGTAGTATTCGCCAAACTAAGTGCTATCGGCACTTGCCAACACACATTGGTGAACTCCCAGAGGGAACGCAGAAGCCACCAGCAAAGGACTATCCTCTTTTTTTCTTTGGCACACATGAAACTGCATTTTGGTCCCAAAGACCTTTTCGCATATAATGAGTAAAAACAGAAGTTTAGAAAGTCCAACGAACGAAAAGAATGTCATGGATGATTGGGGGAAGTAGAAAATAACCCAGCAAGCCGTGCACACCCTGTGTCCTTCTGGCATTCCCTTATGCCCCCGGTCAGACAGCCTGTTTGGGGTGACCAAGTATGAGCGGGGATGTCCCGGAAAGTGTGGTTCTGCATGGGGTGTCCAAAGCCTCGACAGTACGAGGCAGGTGATGTGGAATTTGGCACACGAAGCGCTATCGGCACTGGCCAACACACCCTGGTGAGCTCCCAGAGGGAGCGGAGAACGCCCCAGCAAAGGATTATTCTGTTTTTTTCTTTGGCACACACGAAACTGCATTTGTGGTCCCAAATATCTTTTCCCTGATAATGAATAAACAGACAAGTTGGGAAAGTCTGGTAATGAAAAGGATCTAATGGAGGATTGTGGGCAGTCGAAAATAACCCAGGAAGCCATGCACACCTTGCGCCCATCAGCATTCCATCTATCCCCCGGGTGAGAGAGCCTGTTTTGGGAGACCAAGGAGAGCAAGGATGACCAGGAAAGTGTGGTCCTCCATGGGGAGTCCACAGCCTCGCCAGTACAGGGCTGGGGATGTAGTATTCGCCAAACTAAGTGCTATCGGCACTTGCCAACACACATTGGTGAACTCCCAGAGGGAACGCAGAAGCCTTCAGCAAAGGACTATCCTGCTTTTTCTTTGGCACACATGAAACTGCATTTTGGTCCCAAAGGTCTTTTCCCATGTAATGAGTAAAAACAGAACTTTAGAAAGTCCAACAAACGAAAAGGATGTCATGGAGGATTGGGGGAAGTAGAAAATAACGCAGCAAGCCTTGCACACCCCGTGCCCATCTGGCATTCCCTCTCTGCCCCCGGTCAGACAGCCTGTTTGGGGTGACCTAGGATGGGCAAGGATGACCAGGAAAGTGTGGTCCTCCATGGCGAGTCCACAGCCTCGACAGTACGAGGCAGGTGATGTGGTATTTGGTACACTATGCGCTATAGGCACTGGCCAACACACCCTGGTGAACTCCCAGAGGGATCGGAGAACGCCCCAGCAAAGGATTATTCTGTTTTTTTTCTTTGGCACACACGAAACTGCATTTGTGGTCCCAAATATCTTTTCCCAGATAATGAATAAAAAGACAAGTTGGGAAAGTCTAGTAATGAAAAGGATCTAATGGAGGATTGTGGGCAGTCGAAAATAACCCAGCAAGCCATGCACACCTTGCGCCCATCAGCATTCCCTCTATCCCCCCGGTTAGAGAGCCTGTTTTGGGAGACCAGGGGAGCAAGGATGACCAGGAAAGTGTGGTCCTCCATGGCGAGTCCACAGCCTCGCCAGTACAGGGCTGGGGATGTAGTATTCGCCAAACTAAGTGCTATCGGCACTTGCCAACACACATTGGTGAACTCCCAGAGGGAACGCAGAAGCCTCCAGCAAAGGACTATCCTGTTTTTTTCTTTGGCACACATGAAACTGCATTTTGGTCCCAAAGACCTTTTCGCATATAATGAGTAAAAACAGAAGTTTAGAAAGTCCAACAAACGAAAAGGATGCCATGGAGGATTGGGGGAAGTAGAAAATAACCCAGCAAGCCGTGCACACCCTGTGTCCTTCTGGCATCCCTTATGCCCCCGGTCAGACAGCATGTTTGGGGTGACCAAGTATGAGCGGGGATGTCCTGGAAAGTGTGGTTCTGCATGGGGTGTCCAAAGCCTCAACAGTAGGAGGCAGGTGCTGTGGTATTTGGCACACTAAGCGCTATCGGCACTGGCCAACACACCCTGGTGAACTCCCAGAGGGAGCGGAGAACCATCCAGCAACGGATTATTCTGTTTTTTTCTTTGGCACACACGAAACTGCATTTGTGGTCCCAAATATCTTTTCCCAGATAATGAATAAAAAGACAAGTTGGGAAAGTCTAGTAATGAAAAGGATCTAATGGAAGACTGTGGGCAGTCGAAAATAACCCAGCAAGCCATGCAGAACTTGCGCCCATCAGCATTCCCTCTATCCCCCGGTCAGACAGCCTGTTTGGGGTGACCAAGGATGAGAAAGGTTGTCCAGGAATGTGTGGTCCTCCATGGCGAGTCCACAGCCTCGCCAGTACAGGGCTGGGGATGTAGTATTCGCCAAACTAAGTGCTATCGGCACTTGCCAACACACATTGGTGAACTCCCAGAGGGAACGTAGAAGCCTTCAGCAAAGGACTATCCTGTTTTTTTCTTTAGCACACATGAAACTGCATTTTGGTCCCAAAGATCTTTTCGCATATAATGAGTAAAAACAAAAGTTTAGAAAGTCCAACAAACGAAAAGGATGCCATGGAGGATTGGGGGAAGTAGAAAATAACGCAGAAAGCCTTGCACACCCCGTGCCCATCTGTCATTCCCTCTCTTCCCCCGGTCAGACAGCCTGTTTGGGCAGACCATGGATGAGCAAGGTTGTCCAGGAAAGTGTGGTCCTCCATGCGAGTCCACAGCCTCGCCAGTACAGGGCTGGGGATGTAGTATTCGCCAAACTAAGTGCTATCGGCACTTGCCAACACACATTGGTGAACTCCCAGAGGGAACGCAGAAGCCTCCAGTAAAGGACTATCCTCTTTTTTTCTTTGGCACACATGAAACTGCATTTTGGTCCCAAAGACCTTTTCGCATATAATGAGTAAAAACAGAAGTTTAGAAAGTCCAACGAACGAAAAGAATGTCATGGATGATTGGGGGAAGTAGAAAATAACCCAGCAAGCCGTGCACACCCTGTGTCCTTCTAGCATTCCCTTATGCCCCCGGTCAGACAGCCTGTTTGGGGTGACCAAGTATGAGCGGGGATGTCCCGGAAAGTGTGGTTCTGCATGGGGTGTCCAAAGCCTCGACAGTACGAGGCAGGTGATGTGGAATTTGGCACACGAAGCGCTATCGGCACTGGCCAACACACCCTGGTGAGCTCCCAGAGGGAGCGGAGAACGCCCCAGCAAAGGATTATTCTGTTTTTTTCTTTGGCACACACGAAACTGCATTTGTGGTCCCAAATATCTTTTCCCTGATAATGAATAAACAGACAAGTTGGGAAAGTCTAGTAATGAAAAGGATCTAATGGAGGATTGTGGGCAGTCGAAAATAACCCAGGAAGCCATGCACACCTTGCGCCCATCAGCATTCCATCTATCCCCCGGGTGAGAGAGCCTGTTTTGGGAGACCAAGGAGAGCAAGGATGACCAGGAAAGTGTGGTCCTCCATGGGGAGTCCACAGCCTCGCCAGTACAGGGCTGGGGATGTAGTATTCGCCAAACTAAGTGCTATCGGCACTTGCCAACACACATTGGTGAACTCCCAGAGGGAACACAGAAGCCTTCAGCAAAGGACTATCCTGCTTTTTCTTTGGCACACATGAAACTGCATTTTGGTCCCAAAGGTCTTTTCCCATGTAATGAGTAAAAACAGAACTTTAGAAAGTCCAACAAACGAAAAGGATGTCATGGAGGATTGGGGGAAGTAGAAAATAACGCAGCAAGCCTTGCACACCCCGTGCCCATCTGGCATTCCCTTATGCACCCGGTCAGACAGCCAGTTTGGGGTGACCAAGTATGAGCAAGGTTGTCCAGGAATGTGTGGTCCTCCATGGGGTGTCCACAGCCTCGACAGTACGAGGCAGGTGATGTGGTATTTGGTACACTAAGCGCTATAGGCACTGGCCAACACACCCTGGTGAACTCCCAGAGGGAGCGGAGAACGCCCCAGCAATGGATTATTCTGTTTTTTTTCTTTGGCACACACGAAACTGCATTTGTGGTCCCAAATATCTTTTCCCAGATAATGAATAAAAAGACAAGTTGGGAAAGTCTAGTAATG
This sequence comes from Myotis daubentonii, assembly GCF_963259705.1. NCBI lineage: Eukaryota > Metazoa > Chordata > Mammalia > Chiroptera > Vespertilionidae > Myotis > Myotis daubentonii. The sequence continues at coordinate 125,278,727 of NC_081861.1, read as the reverse complement.
AAAAGGATCTAATGGAAGATTGCGGGCAGTCGAAAATAACCCAGCAAGCCATGCACAACTTGCGCCCATCAGCATTCCCTCTATCCCCCGGTCAGCCAGCCTGTTTGGGGTGACCAAGGATGAGCAAGGTTGTCCAGGAATGTGTGGTCCTCCATGGCGAGTCCACAGCCTCGCCAGTACAGGGCTGGGGATGTAGTATTCGCCAAACTAAGTGCTATCGGCACTTGCCAACACACATTGGTGAACACCCAGAGGGAACGCAGAAGCCTCGGGCAAAGGACTATCCTGTTTTTTTCTTTAGCACACATGAAACTGCATTTTGGTCCCAAAGATCTTTTCGCATATAATGAGTAAAAACAAAAGTTTAGAAAGTCCAACAAACGAAAAGGATGCCATGGAGGATTGGGGGAAGTAGAAAATAACGCAGAAAGCCTTGCACACCCCGTGCCCATCTGGCATTCCCTCTCTGCCCCCGGTCAGACAGCCTGTTTGGGCAGACCATGGATGAGCAAGGTTGTCCAGGAAAGTGTGGTCCTCCATGCGAGTCCACAGCCTCGCCAGTACAGGGCTGGGGATGTAGTATTCGCCAAACTAAGTGCTATCGGCACTTGCCAACACACATTGGTGAACTCCCAGAGGGAACGCAGAAGCCTCCAGCAAAGGACTATCCTGTTTTTTTCTTTGGCACACATGAAACTGCATTTTGGTCCCAAAGACCTTTTCGCATATAATGAGTAAAAACAGAAGTTTAGAAAGTCCAACAAACGAAAAGAATGTCATGGATGATTGGGGGAAGTAGAAAATAACCCAGCAAGCCGTGCACACCCTGTGTCCTTCTGGCATCCCTTATGCCCCCGGTCAGACAGCCTGTTTGGGGTGACCAAGTATGAGCGGGGATGTCCTGGAAAGTGTGGTTCTGCATGGGGTGTCCAAAGCCTCGACAGTACGAGGCAGGTGCTGTGGTATTTGGCACACTAAGCGCTATCGGCACTGGCCAACACACCCTGGTGAACTCCCAGAGGGAGCGGAGAACCATCCAGCAACGGATTATTCTGTTTTTTTCTTTGGCACACACGAAACTGCATTTGTGGTCCCAAATATCTTTTCCCAGATAATGAATAAAAAGACAAGTTGGGAAAGTCTAGTAATGAAAAGGATCTAATGGAAGATTGTGGGCAGTCGAAAATAACCCAGCAAGCCATGCACACCTTGCGCCCATCAGCATTCCCTCTATCCCCCGGTCAGACAGCCTGTTTGGGGTGACCAAGGATGAGCAAGGTTGTCCAGGAATGTGTGGTTCTGCATGGGGTGTCCACAGCCTCGACAGTACGAGGCAGGTGATGTGGTATTTGGTACACTAAGCGCTATAGGCACTGGCCAACACACCCTGGTGAACTCCCGGAGGGAGCGGAGAACGCCCCAGCAAAGGATTATTCTGTTTTTTTTCTTTGGCACACACGAAACTGCATTTGTGGTCCCGAATATCTTTTCCCAGATAATGAATAAAAAGACAAGTTGGGAAAGTCTAGTAATGAAAAGGATCTAATGGAGGATTGTGGGCAGTCAAAAATAACCCAGCAAGCCATGCACACCTTGCGCCCATCAGCATTCCCTCTATCCCCCGGGTGAGAGAGCCTGTTTTGGGAGACCAGGGGAGCAAGGATGACCAGGAAAGTGTGGTCCTCCATGGCGAGTCCACAGCCTCGCCAGTACAGGGCTGGGGATGTAGTATTCGCCAAACTGAGTGCTATCGGCACTTGCCAACACACATTGGTGAACTCCCAGAGGGAACGCAGAAGCCTTCAGCAAAGGACTATCCTGCTTTTTCTTTGGCACACATGAAACTGCATTTTGGTCCCAAAGGTCTTTTCCCATGTAATGAGTAAAAACAGAACTTTAGAAAGTCCAACAAACGAAAAGGATGCCATGGAGGATTGGGGGAAGTAGAAAATAACGCAGAAAGCCTTGCACACCCCGTGCCCATCTGGCATTCCCTCTCTGCCCCCGGTCAGACAGCCTGTTTGGGCAGACCATGGATGAGCAAGGTTGTCCAGGAAAGTGTGGTCCTCCATGCGAGTCCACAGCCTCGCCAGTACAGGGCTGGGGATGTAGTATTCGCCAAACTAAGTGCTATCGGCACTTGCCAACACACATTGGTGAACTCCCAGAGGGAACGCAGAAGCCTCCAGCAAAGGACTATCCTGTTTTTTTCTTTGGCACACATGAAACTGCATTTTGGTCCCAAAGACCTTTTCGCATATAATGAGTAAAAACAGAAGTTTAGAAAGTCCAACAAACGAAAAGAATGTCATGGATGATTGGGGGAAGTAGAAAATAACCCAGCAAGCCGTGCACACCCTGTGTCCTTCTGGCATCCCTTATGCCCCCGGTCAGACAGCCTGTTTGGGGTGACCAAGTATGAGCGGGGATGTCCTGGAAAGTGTGGTTCTGCATGGGGTGTCCAAAGCCTCGACAGTACGAGGCAGGTGCTGTGGTATTTGGCACACTAAGCGCTATCGGCACTGGCCAACACACCCTGGTGAACTCCCAGAGGGAGCGGAGAACCATCCAGCAACGGATTATTCTGTTTTTTTCTTTGGCACACACGAAACTGCATTTGTGGTCCCAAATATCTTTTCCCAGATAATGAATAAAAAGACAAGTTGGGAAAGTCTAGTAATGAAAAGGATCTAATGGAAGATTGTGGGCAGTCGAAAATAACCCAGCAAGCCATGCACACCTTGCGCCCATCAGCATTCCCTCTATCCCCCGGTCAGACAGCCTGTTTGGGGTGACCAAGGATGAGCAAGGTTGTCCAGGAATGTGTGGTTCTGCATGGGGTGTCCACAGCCTCGACAGTACGAGGCAGGTGATGTGGTATTTGGTACACTAAGCGCTATAGGCACTGGCCAACACACCCTGGTGAACTCCCGGAGGGAGCGGAGAACGCCCCAGCAAAGGATTATTCTGTTTTTTTTCTTTGGCACACACGAAACTGCATTTGTGGTCCCGAATATCTTTTCCCAGATAATGAATAAAAAGACAAGTTGGGAAAGTCTAGTAATGAAAAGGATCTAATGGAGGATTGTGGGCAGTCAAAAATAACCCAGCAAGCCATGCACACCTTGCGCCCATCAGCATTCCCTCTATCCCCCGGGTGAGAGAGCCTGTTTTGGGAGACCAGGGGAGCAAGGATGACCAGGAAAGTGTGGTCCTCCATGGCGAGTCCACAGCCTCGCCAGTACAGGGCTGGGGATGTAGTATTCGCCAAACTGAGTGCTATCGGCACTTGCCAACACACATTGGTGAACTCCCAGAGGGAACGCAGAAGCCTTCAGCAAAGGACTATCCTGCTTTTTCTTTGGCACACATGAAACTGCATTTTGGTCCCAAAGGTCTTTTCCCATGTAATGAGTAAAAACAGAACTTTAGAAAGTCCAACAAACGAAAAGGATGCCATGGAGGATTGGGGGAAGTAGAAAATAACGCAGAAAGCCTTGCACACCCCGTGCCCATCTGGCATTCCCTCTCTGCCCCCGGTCAGACAGCCTGTTTGGGCAGACCATGGATGAGCAAGGTTGTCCAGGAAAGTGTGGTCCTCCATGCGAGTCCACAGCCTCGCCAGTACAGGGCTGGGGATGTAGTATTCGCCAAACTAAGTGCTATCGGCACTTGCCAACACACATTGGTGAACTCCCAGAGGGAACGCAGAAGCCTCCAGCAAAGGACTATCCTGTTTTTTTCTTTGGCACACATGAAACTGCATTTTGGTCCCAAAGACCTTTTCGCATATAATGAGTAAAAACAGAAGTTTAGAAAGTCCAACAAACGAAAAGAATGTCATGGATGATTGGGGAAAGTAGAAAATAACCCAGCAAGCCGTGCACACCCTGTGTCCTTCTGGCATCCCTTATGCCCCCGGTCAGACAGCCTGTTTGGGGTGACCAAGTATGAGCGGGGATGTCCTGGAAAGTGTGGTTCTGCATGGGGTGTCCAAAGCCTCGACAGTACGAGGCAGGTGCTGTGGTATTTGGCACACTAAGCGCTATCGGCACTGGCCAACACACCCTGGTGAACTCCCAGAGGGAGCGGAGAACCATCCAGCAACGGATTATTCTGTTTTTTTCTTTGGCACACACGAAACTGCATTTGTGGTCCCAAATATCTTTTCCCAGATAATGAATAAAAAGACAAGTTGGGAAAGTCTAGTAATGAAAAGGATCTAATGGAAGATTGTGGGCAGTCGAAAATAACCCAGCAAGCCATGCACACCTTGCGCCCATCAGCATTCCCTCTATCCCCCGGTCAGACAGCCTGTTTGGGGTGACCAAGGATGAGCAAGGTTGTCCAGGAATGTGTGGTTCTGCATGGGGTGTCCACAGCCTCGACAGTACGAGGCAGGTGATGTGGTATTTGGTACACTAAGCGCTATAGGCACTGGCCAACACACCCTGGTGAACTCCCGGAGGGAGCGGAGAACGCCCCAGCAAAGGATTATTCTGTTTTTTTTCTTTGGCACACACGAAACTGCATTTGTGGTCCCGAATATCTTTTCCCAGATAATGAATAAAAAGACAAGTTGGGAAAGTCTAGTAATGAAAAGGATCTAATGGAGGATTGTGGGCAGTCAAAAATAACCCAGCAAGCCATGCACACCTTGCGCCCATCAGCATTCCCTCTATCCCCCGGGTGAGAGAGCCTGTTTTGGGAGACCAGGGGAGCAAGGATGACCAGGAAAGTGTGGTCCTCCATGGCGAGTCCACAGCCTCGCCAGTACAGGGCTGGGGATGTAGTATTCGCCAAACTGAGTGCTATCGGCACTTGCCAACACACATTGGTGAACTCCCAGAGGGAACGCAGAAGCCTTCAGCAAAGGACTATCCTGCTTTTTCTTTGGCACACATGAAACTGCATTTTGGTCCCAAAGGTCTTTTCCCATGTAATGAGTAAAAACAGAACTTTAGAAAGTCCAACAAACGAAAAGGATGCCATGGAGGATTGGGGGAAGTAGAAAATAACGCAGAAAGCCTTGCACACCCCGTGCCCATCTGGCATTCCCTCTCTGCCCCCGGTCAGACAGCCTGTTTGGGCAGACCATGGATGAGCAAGGTTGTCCAGGAAAGTGTGGTCCTCCATGCGAGTCCACAGCCTCGCCAGTACAGGGCTGGGGATGTAGTATTCGCCAAACTAAGTGCTATCGGCACTTGCCAACACACATTGGTGAACTCCCAGAGGGAACGCAGAAGCCTCCAGCAAAGGACTATCCTGTTTTTTTCTTTGGCACACATGAAACTGCATTTTGGTCCCAAAGACCTTTTCGCATATAATGAGTAAAAACAGAAGTTTAGAAAGTCCAACAAACGAAAAGAATGTCATGGATGATTGGGGGAAGTAGAAAATAACCCAGCAAGCCGTGCACACCCTGTGTCCTTCTGGCATCCCTTATGCCCCCGGTCAGACAGCCTGTTTGGGGTGACCAAGTATGAGCGGGGATGTCCTGGAAAGTGTGGTTCTGCATGGGGTGTCCAAAGCCTCGACAGTACGAGGCAGGTGCTGTGGTATTTGGCACACTAAGCGCTATCGGCACTGGCCAACACACCCTGGTGAACTCCCAGAGGGAGCGGAGAACCATCCAGCAACGGATTATTCTGTTTTTTTCTTTGGCACACACGAAACTGCATTTGTGGTCCCAAATATCTTTTCCCAGATAATGAATAAAAAGACAAGTTGGGAAAGTCTAGTAATGAAAAGGATCTAATGGAAGATTGTGGGCAGTCGAAAATAACCCAGCAAGCCATGCACACCTTGCGCCCATCAGCATTCCCTCTATCCCCCGGTCAGACAGCCTGTTTGGGGTGACCAAGGATGAGCAAGGTTGTCCAGGAATGTGTGGTTCTGCATGGGGTGTCCACAGCCTCGACAGTACGAGGCAGGTGATGTGGTATTTGGTACACTAAGCGCTATAGGCACTGGCCAACACACCCTGGTGAACTCCCGGAGGGAGCGGAGAACGCCCCAGCAAAGGATTATTCTGTTTTTTTTCTTTGGCACACACGAAACTGCATTTGTGGTCCCGAATATCTTTTCCCAGATAATGAATAAAAAGACAAGTTGGGAAAGTCTAGTAATGAAAAGGATCTAATGGAGGATTGTGGGCAGTCAAAAATAACCCAGCAAGCCATGCACACCTTGCGCCCATCAGCATTCCCTCTATCCCCCGGGTGAGAGAGCCTGTTTTGGGAGACCAGGGGAGCAAGGATGACCAGGAAAGTGTGGTCCTCCATGGCGAGTCCACAGCCTCGCCAGTACAGGGCTGGGGATGTAGTATTCGCCAAACTGAGTGCTATCGGCACTTGCCAACACACATTGGTGAACTCCCAGAGGGAACGCAGAAGCCTTCAGCAAAGGACTATCCTGCTTTTTCTTTGGCACACATGAAACTGCATTTTGGTCCCAAAGGTCTTTTCCCATGTAATGAGTAAAAACAGAACTTTAGAAAGTCCAACAAACGAAAAGGATGCCATGGAGGATTGGGGGAAGTAGAAAATAACGCAGAAAGCCTTGCACACCCCGTGCCCATCTGGCATTCCCTCTCTGCCCCCGGTCAGACAGCCTGTTTGGGCAGACCATGGATGAGCAAGGTTGTCCAGGAAAGTGTGGTCCTCCATGCGAGTCCACAGCCTCGCCAGTACAGGGCTGGGGATGTAGTATTCGCCAAACTAAGTGCTATCGGCACTTGCCAACACACATTGGTGAACTCCCAGAGGGAACGCAGAAGCCTCCAGCAAAGGACTATCCTGTTTTTTTCTTTGGCACACATGAAACTGCATTTTGGTCCCAAAGACCTTTTCGCATATAATGAGTAAAAACAGAAGTTTAGAAAGTCCAACAAACGAAAAGAATGTCATGGATGATTGGGGAAAGTAGAAAATAACCCAGCAAGCCGTGCACACCCTGTGTCCTTCTGGCATCCCTTATGCCCCCGGTCAGACAGCCTGTTTGGGGTGACCAAGTATGAGCGGGGATGTCCTGGAAAGTGTGGTTCTGCATGGGGTGTCCAAAGCCTCGACAGTACGAGGCAGGTGCTGTGGTATTTGGCACACTAAGCGCTATCGGCACTGGCCAACACACCCTGGTGAACTCCCAGAGGGAGCGGAGAACCATCCAGCAACGGATTATTCTGTTTTTTTCTTTGGCACACACGAAACTGCATTTGTGGTCCCAAATATCTTTTCCCAGATAATGAATAAAAAGACAAGTTGGGAAAGTCTAGTAATGAAAAGGATCTAATGGAAGATTGTGGGCAGTCGAAAATAACCCAGCAAGCCATGCACACCTTGCGCCCATCAGCATTCCCTCTATCCCCCGGTCAGACAGCCTGTTTGGGGTGACCAAGGATGAGCAAGGTTGTCCAGGAATGTGTGGTTCTGCATGGGGTGTCCACAGCCTCGACAGTACGAGGCAGGTGATGTGGTATTTGGTACACTAAGCGCTATAGGCACTGGCCAACACACCCTGGTGAACTCCCGGAGGGAGCGGAGAACGCCCCAGCAAAGGATTATTCTGTTTTTTTTCTTTGGCACACACGAAACTGCATTTGTGGTCCCGAATATCTTTTCCCAGATAATGAATAAAAAGACAAGTTGGGAAAGTCTAGTAATGAAAAGGATCTAATGGAGGATTGTGGGCAGTCAAAAATAACCCAGCAAGCCATGCACACCTTGCGCCCATCAGCATTCCCTCTATCCCCCGGGTGAGAGAGCCTGTTTTGGGAGACCAGGGGAGCAAGGATGACCAGGAAAGTGTGGTCCTCCATGGCGAGTCCACAGCCTCGCCAGTACAGGGCTGGGGATGTAGTATTCGCCAAACTGAGTGCTATCGGCACTTGCCAACACACATTGGTGAACTCCCAGAGGGAACGCAGAAGCCTTCAGCAAAGGACTATCCTGCTTTTTCTTTGGCACACATGAAACTGCATTTTGGTCCCAAAGGTCTTTTCCCATGTAATGAGTAAAAACAGAACTTTAGAAAGTCCAACAAACGAAAAGGATGCCATGGAGGATTGGGGGAAGTAGAAAATAACGCAGAAAGCCTTGCACACCCCGTGCCCATCTGGCATTCCCTCTCTGCCCCCGGTCAGACAGCCTGTTTGGGCAGACCATGGATGAGCAAGGTTGTCCAGGAAAGTGTGGTCCTCCATGCGAGTCCACAGCCTCGCCAGTACAGGGCTGGGGATGTAGTATTCGCCAAACTAAGTGCTATCGGCACTTGCCAACACACATTGGTGAACTCCCAGAGGGAACGCAGAAGCCTCCAGCAAAGGACTATCCTGTTTTTTTCTTTGGCACACATGAAACTGCATTTTGGTCCCAAAGACCTTTTCGCATATAATGAGTAAAAACAGAAGTTTAGAAAGTCCAACAAACGAAAAGAATGTCATGGATGATTGGGGGAAGTAGAAAATAACCCAGCAAGCCGTGCACACCCTGTGTCCTTCTGGCATTCCCTTATGCCCCCGGTCAGACAGCCTGTTTGGGGTGACCAAATATGAGCGGGGATGTCCTGGAAAGTGTGGCTCTGCATGGGGTGTCCAAAGCCTCGACAGTACGAGGCAGGTGATGTGGTATTTGGTACACTATGCGCTATAGGCACTGGCCAACACACCCTGGTGAACTCCCACAGGGATCGGAGAACGCCCCAGCAAAGGATTATTCTGTTTTTTTTCTTTGGCACAAACGAAACTGCATTTGTGGTCCCAAATATCTTTTCCCAGATAATGAATAAAAAGACAAGTTGGGAAAGTCTAGTAATGAAAAGGATCTAATGGAGGATTGTGGGCAGTCGAAAATAACCCAGCAAGCCATGCACACCTTGCGCCCATCAGCATTCCCTCTATCCCCCGGGTGAGAGAGCCTGTTTTGGGAGACCAGGGGAGCAAGGATGACCAGGAAAGTGTGGTCCTCCATGGCGAGTCCACAGCCTCGCCAGTACAGGGCTGGGGATGTAGTATTCGCCAAACTAAGTGCTATCGGCACTTGCCAACACACATTGGTGAACTCCCAGAGGGAACGCAGAAGCCTCCAGCAAAGGACTATCCTGTTTTTTTCTTTGGCACACATGAAACTGCATTTCGGTCCCAAAGACCTTTTCGCATATAATGAGTAAAAACAGAAGTTTAGAAAGTCCAACAAACGAAAAGGATGCCATGGAGGATTGGGGGAAGTAGAAAATAACCCAGCAAGCCGTGCACACCCTGTGTCCTTCTGGCATCCCTTATGCCCCCGGTCAGACAGCATGTTTGGGGTGACCAAGTATGAGCGGGGATGTCCTGGAAAGTGTGGTTCTGCATGGGGTGTCCAAAGCCTCAACAGTAGGAGGCAGGTGCTGTGGTATTTGGCACACTAAGCGCTATCGGCACTGGCCAACACACCCTGGTGAACTCCCAGAGGGAGCGGAGAACCATCCAGCAACGGATTATTCTGTTTTTTTCTTTGGCACACACGAAACTGCATTTGTGGTCCCAAATATCTTTTCCCAGATAATGAATAAAAAGACAAGTTGGGAAAGTCTAGTAATGAAAAGGATCTAATGGAAGACTGTGGGCAGTCGAAAATAACCCAGCAAGCCATGCAGAACTTGCGCCCATCAGCATTCCCTCTATCCCCCGGTCAGACAGCCTGTTTGGGGTGACCAAGGATGAGCAAGGTTGTCCAGGAATGTGTGGTCCTCCATGGCGAGTCCACAGCCTCGCCAGTACAGGGCTGGGGATGTAGTATTCGCCAAACTAAGTGCTATCGGCACTTGCCAACACACATTGGTGAACTCCCAGAGGGAACGTAGAAGCCTTCAGCAAAGGACTATCCTGTTTTTTTCTTTAGCACACATGAAACTGCATTTTGGTCCCAAAGATCTTTTCGCATATAATGAGTAAAAACAAAAGTTTAGAAAGTCCAACAAATGAAAAGGATGCCATGGAGGATTGGGGGAAGTAGAAAATAACGCAGAAAGCCTTGCACACCCCGTGCCCATCTGGCATTCCCTCTCTTCCCCCGGTCAGACAGCCTGTTTGGGCAGACCATGGATGAGCAAGGTTGTCCAGGAAAGTGTGGTCCTCCATGCGAGTCCACAGCCTCGCCAGTACAGGGCTGGGGATGTAGTATTCGCCAAACTAAGTGCTATCGGCACTTGCCAACACACATTGGTGAACTCACAGAGGGAACGCAGAAGCCACCAGCAAAGGACTATCCTCTTTTTTTCTTTGGCACACATGAAACTGCATTTTGGTCCCAAAGACCTTTTCGCATATAATGAGTAAAAACAGAAGTTTAGAAAGTCCAACGAACGAAAAGAATGTCATGGATGATTGGGGGAAGTAGAAAATAACCCAGCAAGCCGTGCACACCCTGTGTCCTTCTGGCATTCCCTTATGCCCCCGGTCAGACAGCCTGTTTGGGGTGACCAAGTATGAGCGGGGATGTCCCGGAAAGTGTGGTTCTGCATGGGGTGTCCAAAGCCTCGACAGTACGAGGCAGGTGATGTGGAATTTGGCACACGAAGCGCTATCGGCACTGGCCAACACACCCTGGTGAGCTCCCAGAGGGAGCGGAGAACGCCCCAGCAAAGGATTATTCTGTTTTTTTCTTTGGCACACACGAAACTGCATTTGTGGTCCCAAATATCTTTTCCCTGATAATGAATAAACAGACAAGTTGGGAAAGTCTGGTAATGAAAAGGATCTAATGGAGGATTGTGGGCAGTCGAAAATAACCCAGGAAGCCATGCACACCTTGCGCCCATCAGCATTCCATCTATCCCCCGGGTGAGAGAGCCTGTTTTGGGAGACCAAGGAGAGCAAGGATGACCAGGAAAGTGTGGTCCTCCATGGGGAGTCCACAGCCTCGCCAGTACAGGGCTGGGGATGTAGTATTCGCCAAACTAAGTGCTATCGGCACTTGCCAACACACATTGGTGAACTCCCAGAGGGAACGCAGAAGCCTTCAGCAAAGGACTATCCTGCTTTTTCTTTGGCACACATGAAACTGCATTTTGGTCCCAAAGGTCTTTTCCCATGTAATGAGTAAAAACAGAACTTTAGAAAGTCCAACAAACGAAAAGGATGTCATGGAGGATTGGGGGAAGTAGAAAATAACGCAGCAAGCCTTGCACACCCCGTGCCCATCTGGCATTCCCTCTCTGCCCCCGGTCAGACAGCCTGTTTGGGGTGACCAAGGATGGGCAAGGATGACCAGGAAAGTGTGGTCCTCCATGGCGAGTCCACAGCCTCGACAGTACGAGGCAGGTGATGTGGTATTTGGTACACTATGCGCTATAGGCACTGGCCAACACACCCTGGTGAACTCCCAGAGGGATCGGAGAACGCCCCAGCAAAGGATTATTCTGTTTTTTTTCTTTGGCACACACGAAACTGCATTTGTGGTCCCAAATATCTTTTCCCAGATAATGAATAAAAAGACAAGTTGGGAAAGTCTAGTAATGAAAAGGATCTAATGGAGGATTGTGGGCAGTCGAAAATAACCCAGCAAGCCATGCACACCTTGCGCCCATCAGCATTCCCTCTATCCCCCGGGTGAGAGAGCCTGTTTTGGGAGACCAGGGGAGCAAGGATGACCAGGAAAGTGTGGTCCTCCATGGCGAGTCCACAGCCTCGCCAGTACAGGGCTGGGGATGTAGTATTCGCCAAACTAAGTGCTATCGGCACTTGCCAACACACATTGGTGAACTCCCAGAGGGAACGCAGAAGCCTCCAGCAAAGGACTATCCTGTTTTTTTCTTTGGCACACATGAAACTGCATTTTGGTCCCAAAGACCTTTTCGCATATAATGAGTAAAAACAGAAGTTTAGAAAGTCCAACAAACGAAAAGGATGCCATGGAGGATTGGGGGAAGTAGAAAATAACCCAGCAAGCCGTGCACACCCTGTGTCCTTCTGGCATCCCTTATGCCCCCGGTCAGACAGCATGTTTGGGGTGACCAAGTATGAGCGGGGATGTCCTGGAAAGTGTGGTTCTGCATGGGGTGTCCAAAGCCTCAACAGTAGGAGGCAGGTGCTGTGGTATTTGGCACACTAAGCGCTATCGGCACTGGCCAACACACCCTGGTGAACTCCCAGAGGGAGCGGAGAACCATCCAGCAACGGATTATTCTGTTTTTTTCTTTGGCACACACGAAACTGCATTTGTGGTCCCAAATATCTTTTCCCAGATAATGAATAAAAAGACAAGTTGGGAAAGTCTAGTAATGAAAAGGATCTAATGGAAGACTGTGGGCAGTCGAAAATAACCCAGCAAGCCATGCAGAACTTGCGCCCATCAGCATTCCCTCTATCCCCCGGTCAGACAGCCTGTTTGGGGTGACCAAGGATGAGCAAGGTTGTCCAGGAATGTGTGGTCCTCCATGGCGAGTCCACAGCCTCGCCAGTACAGGGCTGGGGATGTAGTATTCGCCAAACTAAGTGCTATCGGCACTTGCCAACACACATTGGTGAACTCCCAGAGGGAACGTAGAAGCCTTCAGCAAAGGACTATCCTGTTTTTTTCTTTAGCACACATGAAACTGCATTTTGGTCCCAAAGATCTTTTCGCATATAATGAGTAAAAACAAAAGTTTAGAAAGTCCAACAAATGAAAAGGATGCCATGGAGGATTGGGGGAAGTAGAAAATAACGCAGAAAGCCTTGCACACCCCGTGCCCATCTGGCATTCCCTCTCTTCCCCCGGTCAGACAGCCTGTTTGGGCAGACCATGGATGAGCAAGGTTGTCCAGGAAAGTGTGGTCCTCCATGCGAGTCCACAGCCTCGCCAGTACAGGGCTGGGGATGTAGTATTCGCCAAACTAAGTGCTATCGGCACTTGCCAACACACATTGGTGAACTCCCAGAGGGAACGCAGAAGCCTCCAGTAAAGGACTATCCTCTTTTTTTCTTTGGCACACATGAAACTGCATTTTGGTCCCAAAGACCTTTTCGCATATAATGAGTAAAAACAGAAGTTTAGAAAGTCCAACGAACGAAAAGAATGTCATGGATGATTGGGGGAAGTAGAAAATAACCCAGCAAGCCGTGCACACCCTGTGTCCTTCTGGCATTCCCTTATGCCCCCGGTCAGACAGCCTGTTTGGGGTGACCAAGTATGAGCGGGGATGTCCCGGAAAGTGTGGTTCTGCATGGGGTGTCCAAAGCCTCGACAGTACGAGGCAGGTGATGTGGAATTTGGCACACGAAGCGCTATCGGCACTGGCCAACACACCCTGGTGAGCTCCCAGAGGGAGCGGAGAACGCCCCAGCAAAGGATTATTCTGTTTTTTTCTTTGGCACACACGAAACTGCATTTGTGGTCCCAAATATCTTTTCCCTGATAATGAATAAACAGACAAGTTGGGAAAGTCTAGTAATGAAAAGGATCTAATGGAGGATTGTGGGCAGTCGAAAATAACCCAGGAAGCCATGCACACCTTGCGCCCATCAGCATTCCATCTATCCCCCGGGTGAGAGAGCCTGTTTTGGGAGACCAAGGAGAGCAAGGATGACCAGGAAAGTGTGGTCCTCCATGGGGAGTCCACAGCCTCGCCAGTACAGGGCTGGGGATGTAGTATTCGCCAAACTAAGTGCTATCGGCACTTGCCAACACACATTGGTGAACTCCCAGAGGGAACGCAGAAGCCTTCAGCAAAGGACTATCCTGCTTTTTCTTTGGCACACATGAAACTGCATTTTGGTCCCAAAGGTCTTTTCCCATGTAATGAGTAAAAACAGAACTTTAGAAAGTCCAACAAACGAAAAGGATGTCATGGAGGATTGGGGGAAGTAGAAAATAACGCAGCAAGCCTTGCACACCCCGTGCCCATCTGGCATTCCCTCTCTGCCCCCGGTCAGACAGCCTGTTTGGGGTGACCAAGGATGGGCAAGGATGACCAGGAAAGTGTGGTCCTCCATGGCGAGTCCACAGCCTCGACAGTACGAGGCAGGTGATGTGGTATTTGGTACACTATGCGCTATAGGCACTGGCCAACACACCCTGGTGAACTCCCAGAGGGATCGGAGAACGCCCCAGCAAAGGATTATTCTGTTTTTTTTCTTTGGCACACACGAAACTGCATTTGTGGTCCCAAATATCTTTTCCCAGATAATGAATAAAAAGACAAGTTGGGAAAGTCTAGTAATGAAAAGGATCTAATGGAGGATTGTGGGCAGTCGAAAATAACCCAGCAAGCCATGCACACCTTGCGCCCATCAGCATTCCCTCTATCCCCCGGGTGAGAGAGCCTGTTTTGGGAGACCAGGGGAGCAAGGATGACCAGGAAAGTGTGGTCCTCCATGGCGAGTCCACAGCCTCGCCAGTACAGGGCTGGGGATGTAGTATTCGCCAAACTAAGTGCTATCGGCACTTGCCAACACACATTGGTGAACTCCCAGAGGGAACGCAGAAGCCTCCAGCAAAGGACTATCCTGTTTTTTTCTTTGGCACACATGAAACTGCATTTTGGTCCCAAAGACCTTTTCGCATATAATGAGTAAAAACAGAAGTTTAGAAAGTCCAACAAACGAAAAGGATGCCATGGAGGATTGGGGGAAGTAGAAAATAACCCAGCAAGCCGTGCACACCCTGTGTCCTTCTGGCATCCCTTATGCCCCCGGTCAGACAGCATGTTTGGGGTGACCAAGTATGAGCGGGGATGTCCTGGAAAGTGTGGTTCTGCATGGGGTGTCCAAAGCCTCAACAGTAGGAGGCAGGTGCTGTGGTATTTGGCACACTAAGCGCTATCGGCACTGGCCAACACACCCTGGTGAACTCCCAGAGGGAGCGGAGAACCATCCAGCAACGGATTATTCTGTTTTTTTCTTTGGCACACACGAAACTGCATTTGTGGTCCCAAATATCTTTTCCCAGATAATGAATAAAAAGACAAGTTGGGAAAGTCTAGTAATGAAAAGGATCTAATGGAAGACTGTGGGCAGTCGAAAATAACCCAGCAAGCCATGCAGAACTTGCGCCCATCAGCATTCCCTCTATCCCCCGGTCAGACAGCCTGTTTGGGGTGACCAAGGATGAGCAAGGTTGTCCAGGAATGTGTGGTCCTCCATGGCGAGTCCACAGCCTCGCCAGTACAGGGCTGGGGATGTAGTATTCGCCAAACTAAGTGCTATCGGCACTTGCCAACACACATTGGTGAACTCCCAGAGGGAACGTAGAAGCCTTCAGCAAAGGACTATCCTGTTTTTTTCTTTAGCACACATGAAACTGCATTTTGGTCCCAAAGATCTTTTCGCATATAATGAGTAAAAACAAAAGTTTAGAAAGTCCAACAAACGAAAAGGATGCCATGGAGGATTGGGGGAAGTAGAAAATAACGCAGAAAGCCTTGCACACCCCGTGCCCATCTGGCATTCCCTCTCTTCCCCCGGTCAGACAGCCTGTTTGGGCAGACCATGGATGAGCAAGGTTGTCCAGGAAAGTGTGGTCCTCCATGCGAGTCC
The DNA here is from genome assembly GCF_963259705.1 of Myotis daubentonii. Classification (NCBI taxonomy): domain Eukaryota; kingdom Metazoa; phylum Chordata; class Mammalia; order Chiroptera; family Vespertilionidae; genus Myotis; species Myotis daubentonii. The sequence goes on along the minus strand of NC_081861.1, from coordinate 125,263,234 downwards.
ACAGCCTCGCCAGTACAGGGCTGGGGATGTAGTATTCGCCAAACTAAGTGCTATCGGCACTTGCCAACACACATTGGTGAACTCCCAGAGGGAACGCAGAAGCCTCCAGTAAAGGACTATCCTCTTTTTTTCTTTGGCACACATGAAACTGCATTTTGGTCCCAAAGACCTTTTCGCATATAATGAGTAAAAACAGAAGTTTAGAAAGTCCAACGAACGAAAAGAATGTCATGGATGATTGGGGGAAGTAGAAAATAACCCAGCAAGCCGTGCACACCCTGTGTCCTTCTGGCATTCCCTTATGCCCCCGGTCAGACAGCCTGTTTGGGGTGACCAAGTATGAGCGGGGATGTCCCGGAAAGTGTGGTTCTGCATGGGGTGTCCAAAGCCTCGACAGTACGAGGCAGGTGATGTGGAATTTGGCACACGAAGCGCTATCGGCACTGGCCAACACACCCTGGTGAGCTCCCAGAGGGAGCGGAGAACGCCCCAGCAAAGGATTATTCTGTTTTTTTCTTTGGCACACACGAAACTGCATTTGTGGTCCCAAATATCTTTTCCCTGATAATGAATAAACAGACAAGTTGGGAAAGTCTAGTAATGAAAAGGATCTAATGGAGGATTGTGGGCAGTCGAAAATAACCCAGGAAGCCATGCACACCTTGCGCCCATCAGCATTCCATCTATCCCCCGGGTGAGAGAGCCTGTTTTGGGAGACCAAGGAGAGCAAGGATGACCAGGAAAGTGTGGTCCTCCATGGGGAGTCCACAGCCTCGCCAGTACAGGGCTGGGGATGTAGTATTCGCCAAACTAAGTGCTATCGGCACTTGCCAACACACATTGGTGAACTCCCAGAGGGAACGCAGAAGCCTTCAGCAAAGGACTATCCTGCTTTTTCTTTGGCACACATGAAACTGCATTTTGGTCCCAAAGGTCTTTTCCCATGTAATGAGTAAAAACAGAACTTTAGAAAGTCCAACAAACGAAAAGGATGTCATGGAGGATTGGGGGAAGTAGAAAATAACGCAGCAAGCCTTGCACACCCCGTGCCCATCTGGCATTCCCTTATGCCCCCGGTCAGACAGCCAGTTTGGGGTGACCAAGTATGAGCAAGGTTGTCCAGGAATGTGTGGTCCTCCATGGGGTGTCCACAGCCTCGACAGTACGAGGCAGGTGATGTGGTATTTGGTACACTAAGCGCTATAGGCACTGGCCAACACACCCTGGTGAACTCCCAGAGGGAGCGGAGAACGCCCCAGCAATGGATTATTCTGTTTTTTTTCTTTGGCACACACGAAACTGCATTTGTGGTCCCAAATATCTTTTCCCAGATAATGAATAAAAAGACAAGTTGGGAAAGTCTAGTAATGAAAAGGATCTAATGGAAGATTGCGGGCAGTCGAAAATAACCCAGCAAGCCATGCACAACTTGCGCCCATCAGCATTCCCTCTATCCCCCGGTCAGCCAGCCTGTTTGGGGTGACCAAGGATGAGCAAGGTTGTCCAGGAATGTGTGGTCCTCCATGGCGAGTCCACAGCCTCGCCAGTACAGGGCTGGGGATGTAGTATTCGCCAAACTAAGTGCTATCGGCACTTGCCAACACACATTGGTGAACACCCAGAGGGAACGCAGAAGCCTCGGGCAAAGGACTATCCTGTTTTTTTCTTTAGCACACATGAAACTGCATTTTGGTCCCAAAGATCTTTTCGCATATAATGAGTAAAAACAAAAGTTTAGAAAGTCCAACAAACGAAAAGGATGCCATGGAGGATTGGGGGAAGTAGAAAATAACGCAGAAAGCCTTGCACACCCCGTGCCCATCTGGCATTCCCTCTCTGCCCCCGGTCAGACAGCCTGTTTGGGCAGACCATGGATGAGCAAGGTTGTCCAGGAAAGTGTGGTCCTCCATACGAGTCCACAGCCTCGCCAGTACAGGGCTGGGGATGTAGTATTCGCCAAACTAAGTGCTATCGGCACTTGCCAACACACATTGGTGAACTCCCAGAGGGAACGCAGAAGCCTCCAGCAAAGGACTATCCTGTTTTTTTCTTTGGCACACATGAAACTGCATTTTGGTCCCAAAGACCTTTTCGCATATAATGAGTAAAAACAGAAGTTTAGAAAGTCCAACAAACGAAAAGAATGTCATGGATGATTGGGGGAAGTAGAAAATAACCCAGCAAGCCGTGCACACCCTGTGTCCTTCTGGCATCCCTTATGCCCCCGGTCAGACAGCCTGTTTGGGGTGACCAAGTATGAGCGGGGATGTCCTGGAAAGTGTGGTTCTGCATGGGGTGTCCAAAGCCTCGACAGTACGAGGCAGGTGCTGTGGTATTTGGCACACTAAGCCCTATCGGCACTGGCCAACACACCCTGGTGAACTCCCAGAGGGAGCGGAGAACCATCCAGCAACGGATTATTCTGTTTTTTTCTTTGGCACACACGAAACTGCATTTGTGGTCCCAAATATCTTTTCCCAGATAATGAATAAAAAGACAAGTTGGGAAAGTCTAGTAATGAAAAGGATCTAATGGAAGATTGTGGGCAGTCGAAAATAACCCAGCAAGCCATGCACACCTTGCGCCCATCAGCATTCCCTCTATCCCCCGGTCAGACAGCCTGTTTGGGGTGACCAAGGATGAGCAAGGTTGTCCAGGAATGTGTGGTTCTGCATGGGGTGTCCACAGCCTCGACAGTACGAGGCAGGTGATGTGGTATTTGGTACACTAAGCGCTATAGGCACTGGCCAACACACCCTGGTGAACTCCCGGAGGGAGCGGAGAACGCCCCAGCAAAGGATCATTCTGTTTTTTTTCTTTGGCACACACGAAACTGCATTTGTGGTCCCGAATATCTTTTCCCAGATAATGAATAAAAAGACAAGTTGGGAAAGTCTAGTAATGAAAAGGATCTAATGGAGGATTGTGGGCAGTCAAAAGTAACCCAGCAAGCCATGCACACCTTGCGCCCATCAGCATTCCCTCTATCCCCCGGGTGAGAGAGCCTGTTTTGGGAGACCAGGGGAGCAAGGATGACCAGGAAAGTGTGGTCCTCCATGGCGAGTCCACAGCCTCGCCAGTACAGGGCTGGGGATGTAGTATTCGCCAAACTGAGTGCTATCGGCACTTGCCAACACACATTGGTGAACTCCCAGAGGGAACGCAGAAGCCTTCAGCAAAGGACTATCCTGCTTTTTCTTTGGCACACATGAAACTGCATTTTGGTCCCAAAGGTCTTTTCCCATGTAATGAGTAAAAACAGAACTTTAGAAAGTCCAACAAACGAAAAGGATGCCATGGAGGATTGGGGGAAGTAGAAAATAACGCAGAAAGCCTTGCACACCCCGTGCCCATCTGGCATTCCCTCTCTGCCCCCGGTCAGACAGCCTGTTTGGGCAGACCATGGATGAGCAAGGTTGTCCAGGAAAGTGTGGTCCTCCATGCGAGTCCACAGCCTCGCCAGTACAGGGCTGGGGATGTAGTATTCGCCAAACTAAGTGCTATCGGCACTTGCCAACACACATTGGTGAACTCCCATAGGGAACGCAGAAGCCTCCAGCAAAGGACTATCCTGTTTTTTTCTTTGGCACACATGAAACTGCATTTTGGTCCCAAAGACCTTTTCGCATATAATGAGTAAAAACAGAAGTTTAGAAAGTCCAACAAACGAAAAGAATGTCATGGATGATTGGGGGAAGTAGAAAATAACCCAGCAAGCCGTGCACACCCTGTGTCCTTCTGGCATCCCTTATGCCCCCGGTCAGACAGCCTGTTTGGGGTGACCAAGTATGAGCGGGGATGTCCTGGAAAGTGTGGTTCTGCATGGGGTGTCCAAAGCCTCGACAGTACGAGGCAGGTGCTGTGGTATTTGGCACACTAAGCGCTATCGGCACTGGCCAACACACCCTGGTGAACTCCCAGAGGGAGCGGAGAACCATCCAGCAACGGATTATTCTGTTTTTTTCTTTGGCACACACGAAACTGCATTTGTGGTCCCAAATATCTTTTCCCAGATAATGAATAAAAAGACAAGTTGGGAAAGTCTAGTAATGAAAAGGATCTAATGGAAGATTGTGGGCAGTCGAAAATAACCCAGCAAGCCATGCACACCTTGCGCCCATCAGCATTCCCTCTATCCCCCGGTCAGACAGCCTGTTTGGGGTGACCAAGGATGAGCAAGGTTGTCCAGGAATGTGTGGTTCTGCATGGGGTGTCCACAGCCTCGACAGTACGAGGCAGGTGATGTGGTATTTGGTACACTAAGCGCTATAGGCACTGGCCAACACACCCTGGTGAACTCCCGGAGGGAGCGGAGAACGCCCCAGCAAAGGATTATTCTGTTTTTTTTCTTTGGCACACACGAAACTGCATTTGTGGTCCCGAATATCTTTTCCCAGATAATGAATAAAAAGACAAGTTGGGAAAGTCTAGTAATGAAAAGGATCTAATGGAGGATTGTGGGCAGTCAAAAATAACCCAGCAAGCCATGCACACCTTGCGCCCATCAGCATTCCCTCTATCCCCCGGGTGAGAGAGCCTGTTTTGGGAGACCAGGGGAGCAAGGATGACCAGGAAAGTGTGGTCCTCCATGGCGAGTCCACAGCCTCGCCAGTACAGGGCTGGGGATGTAGTATTCGCCAAACTGAGTGCTATCGGCACTTGCCAACACACATTGGTGAACTCCCAGAGGGAACGCAGAAGCCTTCAGCAAAGGACTATCCTGCTTTTTCTTTGGCACACATGAAACTGCATTTTGGTCCCAAAGGTCTTTTCCCATGTAATGAGTAAAAACAGAACTTTAGAAAGTCCAACAAACGAAAAGGATGCCATGGAGGATTGGGGGAAGTAGAAAATAACGCAGAAAGCCTTGCACACCCCGTGCCCATCTGGCATTCCCTCTCTGCCCCCGGTCAGACAGCCTGTTTGGGCAGACCATGGATGAGCAAGGTTGTCCAGGAAAGTGTGGTCCTCCATGCGAGTCCACAGCCTCGCCAGTACAGGGCTGGGGATGTAGTATTCGCCAAACTAAGTGCTATCGGCACTTGCCAACACACATTGGTGAACTCCCAGAGGGAACGCAGAAGCCTCCAGCAAAGGACTATCCTGTTTTTTTCTTTGGCACACATGAAACTGCATTTTGGTCCCAAAGATCTTTTCGCATATAATGAGTAAAAACAGAAGTTTAGAAAGTCCAACAAACGAAAAGAATGTCATGGATGATTGGGGGAAGTAGAAAATAACCCAGCAAGCCGTGCACACCCTGTGTCCTTCTGGCATCCCTTATGCCCCCGGTCAGACAGCCTGTTTGGGGTGACCAAGTATGAGCGGGGATGTCCTGGAAAGTGTGGTTCTGCATGGGGTGTCCAAAGCCTCGACAGTACGAGGCAGGTGCTGTGGTATTTGGCACACTAAGCGCTATCGGCACTGGCCAACACACCCTGGTGAACTCCCAGAGGGAGCGGAGAACCATCCAGCAACGGATTATTCTGTTTTTTTCTTTGGCACACACGAAACTGCATTTGTGGTCCCAAATATCTTTTCCCAGATAATGAATAAAAAGACAAGTTGGGAAAGTCTAGTAATGAAAAGGATCTAATGGAAGATTGTGGGCAGTCGAAAATAACCCAGCAAGCCATGCACACCTTGCGCCCATCAGCATTCCCTCTATCCCCCGGTCAGACAGCCTGTTTGGGGTGACCAAGGATGAGCAAGGTTGTCCAGGAATGTGTGGTTCTGCATGGGGTGTCCACAGCCTCGACAGTACGAGGCAGGTGATGTGGTATTTGGTACACTAAGCGCTATAGGCACTGGCCAACACACCCTGGTGAACTCCCGGAGGGAGCGGAGAACGCCCCAGCAAAGGATTATTCTGTTTTTTTTCTTTGGCACACACGAAACTGCATTTGTGGTCCCGAATATCTTTTCCCAGATAATGAATAAAAAGACAAGTTGGGAAAGTCTAGTAATGAAAAGGATCTAATGGAGGATTGTGGGCAGTCAAAAATAACCCAGCAAGCCATGCACACCTTGCGCCCATCAGCATTCCCTCTATCCCCCGGGTGAGAGAGCCTGTTTTGGGAGACCAGGGGAGCAAGGATGACCAGGAAAGTGTGGTCCTCCATGGCGAGTCCACAGCCTCGCCAGTACAGGGCTGGGGATGTAGTATTCGCCAAACTGAGTGCTATCGGCACTTGCCAACACACATTGGTGAACTCCCAGAGGGAACGCAGAAGCCTTCAGCAAAGGACTATCCTGCTTTTTCTTTGGCACACATGAAACTGCATTTTGGTCCCAAAGGTCTTTTCCCATGTAATGAGTAAAAACAGAACTTTAGAAAGTCCAACAAACGAAAAGGATGCCATGGAGGATTGGGGGAAGTAGAAAATAACGCAGAAAGCCTTGCACACCCCGTGCCCATCTGGCATTCCCTCTCTGCCCCCGGTCAGACAGCCTGTTTGGGCAGACCATGGATGAGCAAGGTTGTCCAGGAAAGTGTGGTCCTCCATGCGAGTCCACAGCCTCGCCAGTACAGGGCTGGGGATGTAGTATTCGCCAAACTAAGTGCTATCGGCACTTGCCAACACACATTGGTGAACTCCCAGAGGGAACGCAGAAGCCTCCAGCAAAGGACTATCCTGTTTTTTTCTTTGGCACACATGAAACTGCATTTTGGTCCCAAAGACCTTTTCGCATATAATGAGTAAAAACAGAAGTTTAGAAAGTCCAACAAACGAAAAGAATGTCATGGATGATTGGGGGAAGTAGAAAATAACCCAGCAAGCCGTGCACACCCTGTGTCCTTCTGGCATTCCGTTATGCCCCCGGTCAGACAGCCTGTTTGGGGTGACCAAGTATGAGCGGGGATGTCCTGGAAAGTGTGGCTCTGCATGGGGTGTCCAAAGCCTCGACAGTACGAGGCAGGTGCTGTGGTATTTGGCACACGAAGCGCTATCGGCACTGGCCAACACACCCTGGTGAGCTCCCAGAGGGAGCGGAGAACGCCCCAGCAAAGGATTATTCTGTTTTTTTCTTTGGCACACACGAAACTGCATTTGTGGTCCCAAATATCTTTTCCCAGATAATGAATAAAAAGACAAGTTGGGAAAGTCTAGTAATGAAAAGGATCTAATGGAGGATTTTGGGCAGTCAAAAATAACCCAGCAAGCCATGCACACCTTGCGCCCATCAGCATTCCCTCTATCCCCCGGGTGAGAGAGCCTGTTTTGGGAGACCAGGGGAGCAAGGATGACCAGGAAAGTGTGGTCCTCCATGGCGAGTCCACAGCCTCGCCAGTACAGGGCTGGGGATGTAGTATTCGCCAAACTGAGTGCTATCGGCACTTGCCAACACACATTGGTGAACTCCCAGAGGGAACGCAGAAGCCTTCAGCAAAGGACTATCCTGCTTTTTCTTTGGCACACATGAAACTGCATTTTGGTCCCAAAGGTCTTTTCCCATGTAATGAGTAAAAACAGAACTTTAGAAAGTCCAACAAACGAAAAGGATGTCATGGAGGATTGGGGGAAGTAGAAAATAACGCAGAAAGCCTTGCACACCCCGTGCCCATCTGGCATTCCCTCTCTGCCCCCGGACAGACAGCCTGTTTGGGCAGACCATGGATGAGCAAGGTTGTCCAGGAAAGTGTGGTCCTCCATGTGAGTCCACAGCCTCGCCAGTACAGGGCTGGGGATGTAGTATTCGCCAAACTAAGTGCTATCGGCACTTGCCAACACACATTGGTGAACTCCCAGAGGGAACGCAGAAGCCTCCAGCAAAGGACTATCCTGTTTTTTTCTTTGGCACACATGAAACTGCATTTTGGTCCCAAAGACCTTTTCGCATATAATGAGTAAAAACAGAAGTTTAGAAAGTCCAACAAACGAAAAGAATGTCATGGATGATTGGGGGAAGTAGAAAATAACCCAGCAAGCCGTGCACACCCTGTGTCCTTCTGGCATTCCCTTATGCCCCCGGTCAGACAGCCTGTTTGGGGTGACCAAGTATGAGCGGGGATGTCCTGGAAAGTGTGGCTCTGCATGGGGTGTCCAAAGCCTCGACAGTAGGAGGCAGGTGCTGTGGTATTTGGCACACGAAGCGCTATCGGCACTGGCCAACACACCCTGGTGAGCTCCCAGAGGGAGCGGAGAACGCCCCAGCAAAGGATTATTCTGTTTTTTTCTTTGGCACACACGAAACTGCATTTGTGGTCCCAAATATCTTTTCCCAGATAATGAATAAAAAGACAAGTTGGGAAAGTCTAGTAATGAAAAGGATCTAATGGAGGATTGTGGGCAGTCGAAAATAACCCAGCAAGCCATGCACACCTTGCGCCCATCAGCATTCCCTCTATCCCCCGGGTGAGAGAGCCTGTTTTGGGAGACCAAGGAGAGCAAGGATGACCAGGAAAGTGTGGTCCTCCATGGCGAGTCCACAGCCTCGCCAGTACAGGGCTGGGGATGTAGTATTCGCCAAACTAAGTGCTATCGGCACTTGCCAACACACATTGGTGAACTCCCAGAGGGAACGCAGAAGCCTTCAGCAAAGGACTATCCTGCTTTTTCTTTGGCACACATGAAACTGCATTTTCGTCCCAAAGGTCTTTTCCCATGTAATGAGTAAAAACAGAACTTTAGAAAGTCCAACAAACGAAAACGATGCCATGGAGGATTGGGGGAAGTAGAAAATAACGCAGAAAGCCTTGCACACCCCGTGCCCATCTGGCATTCCCTCTCTGCCCCCGGTCAGACAGCCTGTTTACGGTGACCAAGGATGGGCAAGGATGACCAGGAAAGTGTGGTCCTCCATGGCGAGTCCACAGCTTCGCCAGTACAGGGCTGGGGATGTAGTATTCGCCAAACTAAGTGCTATCGGCACTTGCCAACACACATTGGTGAACTCCCAGAGGGAACGCAGAAGCCTCCAGCAAAGGACTATCCTCTATTTTTCTTTGGCACACATGAAACTGCATTTTGGTCCCAAAGACCTTTTCGCATATAATGAGTAAAAACAGAAGTTTAGAAAGTCCAACAAACGAAAAGGATGCCATGGAGGATTGGGGGAAGTAGAAAATAACCCAGCAAGCCGTGCACACCCTGTGTCCTTCTGGCATCCCTTATGCCCCCGGCCAGACAGCCTGTTTGGGGTGACCAAGTATGAGCGGGGATGTCCCGGAAAGTGTGGTTCTGCATGGGGTGTCCAAAGCCTCGACAGTACGAGGCAGGTGATGTGGAATTTGGCACACGAAGCGCTATCGGCACTGGCCAACACACCCTGGTGAACTCCCAGAGGGAGCGGAGAACCATCCAGCAACGGATTATTCTGTTTTTTTCTTTGGCACACACGAAACTGCATTTGTGGTCCCAAATATCTTTTCCCAGATAATGAATAAAAAGACAAGTTGGGAAAGTCTAGTAATGAAAAGGATCTAATGGAAGACTGTGGGCAGTCGAAAATAACCCAGCAAGCCATGCAGAACTTGCGCCCATCAGCATTCCCTCTATCCCCCGGTCAGACAGCCTGTTTGGGGTGACCAAGGATGAGCAAGGTTGTCCAGGAATGTGTGGTCCTCCATGGCGAGTCCACAGCCTCGCCAGTACAGGGCTGGGGATGTAGTATTCGCCAAACTAAGTGCTATCGGCACTTGCCAACACACATTGGTGAACACCCAGAGGGAACGCAGAAGCCTCGGGCAAAGGACTATCCTGTTTTTTTCTTTAGCACACATGAAACTGCATTTTGGTCCCAAAGATCTTTTCGCATATAATGAGTAAAAACAAAAGTTTAGAAAGTCCAACAAACGAAAAGGATGCCATGGAGGATTGGGGGAAGTAGAAAATAACGCAGAAAGCCTTGCACACCCCGTGCCCATCTGGCATTCCCTCTCTGCCCCTGGTCAGACAGCCTGTTTGGGCTTACCATGGATGAGCAAGGTTGTCCAGGAAAGTGTGGTCCTCCATGCGAGTCCACAGCCTCGCCAGTACAGGGCTGGGGATGTAGTATTCGCCAAACTAAGTGCTATCGGCACTTGCCAACACACATTGGTGAACTCCCAGAGGGAACGCAGAAGCCTCCAGCAAAGGACTATCCTGTTTTTTTCTTTGGCACACATGAAACTGCATTTTGGTCCCAAAGACCTTTTCGCATATAATGAGTAAAAACAGAAGTTTAGAAAGTCCAACAAACGAAAAGAATGTCATGGATGATTGGGGGAAGTAGAAAATAACCCAGCAAGCCGTGCACACCCTGTGTCCTTCTGGCATTCCCTTATGCCCCCGGTCAGACAGCCTGTTTGGGGTGACCAAGTATGAGCGGGGATGTCCCGGAAAGTGTGGTTCTGCATGGGGTGTCCAAAGCCTCGACAGTACGAGGCAGGTGATGTGGAATTTGGCACAGGAAGCGCTATCGGCACTGGCCAACACACCCTGGTGAGCTCCCAGAGGGAGCGGAGAACGCCCCAGCAAAGGATTATTCTGTTTTTTTCTTTGGCACACACGAAACTGCATTTGTGGTCCCAAATATCTTTTCCCTGATAATGAATAAACAGACAAGTTGGGAAAGTCTAGTAATGAAAAGGATCTAATGGAGGATTGTGGGCAGTCGAAAATAACCCAGGAAGCCATGCACACCTTGCGCCCATCAGCATTCCCTCTATCCCCCGGGTGAGAGAGCCTGTTTTGGGAGACCAAGGAGAGCAAGGATGACCAGGAAAGTGTGGTCCTCCATGGGGAGTCCACAGCCTCGCCAGTACAGGGCTGGGGATGTAGTATTCGCCAAACTAAGTGCTATCGGCACTTGCCAACACACATTGGTGAACTCCCAGAGGGAACGCAGAAGCCTTCAGCAAAGGACTATCCTGCTTTTTCTTTGGCACACATGAAACTGCATTTTGGTCCCAAAGGTCTTTTCCCATGTAATGAGTAAAAACAGAACTTTAGAAAGTCCAACAAACGAAAAGGATGTCATGGAGGATTGGGGGAAGTAGAAAATAACGCAGCAAGCCTTGCACACCCCGTGCCCATCTGGCATTCCCTTATGCCCCCGGTCAGACAGCCAGTTTGGGGTGACCAAGTATGAGCAAGGTTGTCCAGGAATGTGTGGTCCTCCATGGGGTGTCCACAGCCTCGACAGTACGAGGCAGGTGATGTGGTATTTGGTACACTAAGCGCTATAGGCACTGGCCAACACACCCTGGTGAACTCCCAGAGGGAGCGGAGAACGCCCCAGCAAAGGATTATTCTGTTTTTTTTCTTTGGCACACACGAAACTGCATTTGTGCTCCCAAATATCTTTTCCCAGATAATGAATAAAAAGACAAGTTGGGAAAGTCTAGTAATGAAAAGGATCTAATGGAGGATTGTGGGCAGTCAAAAATAACCCAGCAAGCCATGCACACCTTGCGCCCATCAGCATTCCCTCTATCCCCCGGGTGAGAGAGCCTGTTTTGGGAGACCAGGGGAACAAGGATGACCAGGAAAGTGTGGTCCTCCATGGCGAGTCCACAGCCTCGCCAGTACAGGGCTGGGGATGTAGTATTCGCCAAACTAAGTGCTATCGGCACTTGCCAACACACATTGGTGAACTCCCAGAGGGAACGCAGAAGCCTTCAGCAAAGGACTATCCTGCTTTTTCTTTGGCACACATGAAACTGCATTTTGGTCCCAAAGGTCTTTTCCCATGTAATGAGTAAAAACAGAACTTTAGAAAGTCAAACAAACGAAAAGGATGCCATGGAGGATTGGGGGAAGTAGAAAATAACGCAGCAAGCCTTGCACACCCCGTGCCCATCTGGCATTCCCTCTCTGCCCCCGGTCAGACAGCCTGTTTGGGCAGACCATGGATGAGCAAGGTTGTCCAGGAAAGTGTGGTCCTCCATGCGAGTCCACAGCCTCGCCAGTACAGGGCTGGGGATGTAGTATTCGCCAAACTAAGTGCTGTCGGCACTTGCCAACACACATTGGTGAACTCCCAGAGGGAACGCAGAAGCCTCCAGCAAAGGACTATCCTGTTTTTTTCTTTGGCACACATGAAACTGCATTTTGGTCCCAAAGGTCTTTTCCCATGTAATGAGTAAAAACCGAACTTTAGAAAGTCCAACAAACGAAAAGGATCTCATGGAGGATTGGGGGAAGTAGAAAATAACGCAGCAAGCCTTGCACACCCCGTGCCCATCTGGCATTCCCTTATGCCCCCATTCAGACAGCCAGTTTGGGGTGACCAAGTATGAGCAAGGTTGTCCAGGAATGTGTGGTCCTCCATGGGGTGTCCACAGCCTCTACAATACGAGGCAGGTGATGTGGTATTTGGTACACTAAGCGCTATAGGCACTGGCCAACACACCCTGGTGAACTCCCGGAGGGAGCGGAGAACGCCCCAGCAAAGGATTATTCTGTTTTTTTTCTTTGGCACACACGAAACTGCATTTGTGGTCCCAAATATCTTTTCCCAGATAATGAATAAAAAGACAAGTTGGGAAAGTCTAGTAATGAAAAGGATCTAATGGAGGATTGTGGGCAGTCAAAAATAACCCAGCAAGCCATGCACACCTTGCGCCCATCAGCATTCCCTCTATCCCCCGGGTGAGAGAGCCTGTTTTGGGAGACCAGGGGAGCAAGGATGACCAGGAAAGTGTGGTCCTCCATGGCGAGTCCACAGCCTCGCCAGTACAGGGCTGGGGATGTAGTATTCGCCAAACTGAGTGCTATCGGCACTTGCCAACACACATTGGTGAACTCCCAGAGGGAACGCAGAAGCCTTCAGCAAAGGACAATCCTGCTTTTTCTTTGGCACACATGAAACTGCATTTTGGTCCCAAAGGTCTTTTCCCATGTAATGAGTAAAAACAGAACTTTAGAAAGTCCAACAAACGAAAAGGATGTCATGGAGGATTGGGGGAAGTAGAAAATAACGCAGAAAGCCTTGCACACCCCGTGCCCATCTGGCATTCCCTCTCTGCCCCCGGACAGACAGCCTGTTTGGGCAGACCATGGATGAGCAAGGTTGTCCAGGAAAGTGTGGTCCTCCATGCGAGTCCACAGCCTCGCCAGTACAGGGCTGGGGATGTAGTATTCGCCAAACTAAGTGCTATCGGCACTTGCCAACACACATTGGTGAACTCCCAGAGGGAACGCAGAAGCCTCCAGCAAAGGACTATCCTGTTTTTTTCTTTGGCACACATGAAACTGCATTTTGGTCCCAAAGACCTTTTCGCATATAATGAGTAAAAACAGAAGTTTAGAAAGTCCAACAAACGAAAAGAATGTCATGGATGATTGGGGGAAGTAGAAAATAACCCAGCAAGCCGTGCACACCCTGTGTCCTTCTGCCATTCCCTTATGCCCCCGGTCAGACAGCCTGTTTGGGGTGACCAAGTATGAGCGGGGATGTCCTGAAAAGTGTGGCTCTGCATGGGGTGTCCAAAGCCTCGACAGTACGAGGCAGGTGCTGTGGTATTTGGCACACGAAGCGCTATCGGCACTGGCCAACACACCCTGGTGAGCTCCCAGAGGGAGCGGAGAACGCCCCAGCAAAGGATTATTCTATTTTTTTCTTTGGCACACACGAAACTGCATTTGTGGTCCCAAATATCTTTTCCCAGATAATGAATAAAAAGACAAGTTGGGAAAGTCTAGTAATGAAAAGGATCTAATGGAGGATTGTGGGCAGTCGAAAATAACCCAGCAAGCCATGCACACCTTGCGCCCATCAGCATTCCCTCTATCCCCCGGGTGAGAGAGCCTGTTTTGGGAGACCAAGGAGAGCAAGGATGACCAGGAAAGTGTGGTCCTCCATGGCGAGTCCACAGCCTCGCCAGTACAGGGCTGGGGATGTAGTATTCGCCAAACTAAGTGCTATCGGCACTTGCCAACACACATTGGTGAACTCCCAGAGGGAACGCAGAAGCCTTCAGCAAAGGACTATCCTGCTTTTTCTTTGGCACACATGAAACTGCATTTTGGTCCCAAAGGTCTTTTCCCATGTAATGAGTAAAAACAGAACTTTAGAAAGTCCAACAAACGAAAAGGATGCCATGGAGGATTGGGGGAAGTAGAAAATAACGCAGAAAGCCTTGCACACCCCGTGCCCATCTGGCATTCCCTCTCTGCCCCCGGTCAGACAGCCTGTTTACGGTGACCAAGGATGGGCAAGGATGACCAGGAAAGTGTGGTCCTCCATGGCGAGTCCACAGCTTCGCCAGTACAGGGCTGGGGATGTAGTATTCGCCAAACTAAGTGCTATCGGCACTTGCCAACACACATTGGTGAACTCCCAGAGGGAACGCAGAAGCCTCCAGCAAAGGACTATCCTGTTTTTTTCTTTGGCACACATGAAACTGCATTTTGGTCCCAAAGACCTTTTCGCATATAATGAGTAAAAACAGAAGTTTAGAAAGTCCAACAAACGAAAAGAATGTCATGGATGATTGGGGGAAGTAGAAAATAACCCAGCAAGCCGTGCACACCCTGTGTCCTTCTGGCATTCCCTTATGCCCCCGGTCAGACAGCCTGTTTGGGGTGACCAAGTATGAGCGGGGATGTCCTGGAAAGTGTGGTTCTGCATGGGGTGTCCAAAGCCTCGACAGTACGAGGCAGGTGATGTGGAATTTGGCACAGGAAGCGCTATCGGCACTGGCCAACACACCCTGGTGAGCTCCCAGAGGGAGCGGAGAACGCCCCAGCAAAGGATTATTCTGTTTTTTTCTTTGGCACACACGAAACTGCATTTGTGGTCCCAAATATCTTTTCCCTGATAATGAATAAACAGACAAGTTGGGAAAGTCTAGTAATGAAAAGGATCTAATGGAGGATTGTGGGCAGTCGAAAATAACCCAGGAAGCCATGCACACCTTGCGCCCATCAGCATTCCCTCTATCCCCCGGGTGAGAGAGCCTGTTTTGGGAGACCAAGGAGAGCAAGGATGACCAGGAAAGTGTGGTCCTCCATGGCGAGTCCACAGCCTCGCCAGTACAGGGCTGGGGATGTAGTATTCGCCAAACTAAGTGCTATCGGCACTTGCCAACACACATTGGTGAACTCCCAGAGGGAACGCAGAAGCCTTCAGCAAAGGACTATCCTGCTTTTTCTTTGGCACACATGAAACTGCATTTTGGTCCCAAAGGTCTTTTCCCATGTAATGAGTAAAAACAGAACTTTAGAAAGTCCAACAAACGAAAAGGATGTCATGGAGGATTGGGGGAAGTAGAAAATAACGCAGCAAGCCTTGCACACCCCGTGCCCATCTGGCATTCCCTTATGCCCCCGGTCAGACAGCCAGTTTGCGGTGACCAAGTATGAGCAAGGTTGTCCAGGAATGTGTGGTCCTCCATGGGGTGTCCACAGCCTCGACAGTACGAGGCAGGTGATGTGGTATTTGGTACACTAAGCGCTATAGGCACTGGCCAACACACCCTGGTGAACTCCCAGAGGGAGCGGAGAACGCCCCAGCAAAGGATTATTCTGTTTTTTTTCTTTGGCACACACGAAACTGCATTTGTGCTCCCAAATATCTTTTCCCAGATAATGAATAAAAAGACAAGTTGGGAAAGTCTAGTAATGAAAAGGATCTAATGGAGGATTGTGGGCAGTCAAAAATAACCCAGCAAGCCATGCACACCTTGCGCCCATCAGCATTCCCTCTATCCCCCGGGTGAGAGAGCCTGTTTTGGGAGACCAGGGGAGCAAGGATGACCAGGAAAGTGTGGTCCTCCATGGCGAGTCCACAGCCTCGCCAGTACAGGGCTGGGGATGTAGTATTCGCCAAACTAAGTGCTATCGGCACTTGCCAACACACATTGGTGAACGCCCAGAGGGAACGCAGAAGCCTTCAGCAAAGGACTATCCTGCTTTTTCTTTGGCACACATGAAACTGCATTTTGGTCCCAAAGGTCTTTTCCCATGTAATGAGTAAAAACAGAACTTTAGAAAGTCCAACAAACGAAATGGATGCCATGGAGGATTGGGGGAAGTAGAAAATAACGCAGAAAGCCTTGCACACCCCGTGCCCATCTGGCATTCCCTCTCTGCCCCCGGTCAGACAGCCTGTTTGGGCAGACCATGGATGAGCAACGTTGTCCAGGAAAGTGTGGTCCTCCATGCGAGTCCACAGCCTCGCCAGTACAGGGCTGGGGATGTAGTATTCGCCAAACTAAGTGCTATCGGCACTTGCCAACACACATTGGTGAACTCCCAGAGGGAACGCAGAAGCCTCCAGCAAAGGACTATCCTCTTTTTTTCTTTGGCACACATGAAACTGCATTTTGGTCCCAAAGACCTTTTCGCATATAATGAGTAAAAACAGAAGTTTAGAAAGTCCAACAAACGAAAAGAATGTCATGGATGATTGGGGGAAGTAGAAAATAACCCAGCAAGCCGTGCACACCCTTTGTCCTTCTGGCATTCCCTTATGCCCCCGGTCAGACAGTCTGTTTGGGGTGACCAGGTATGAGCGGGGATGTCCTGGAAAGTATGGCTCTGCATGGGGTGTCCAAAGCCTCGACAGTACGAGGCAGGTGATGTGGTATTTGGCACAGGAAGCGCTATCGGCACTGGCCAACACACCCTGGTGAGTCCCAGAGGGAGCGGAGAACGCCCCAGCAAAGGATTATTCTGTTTTTTTCTTTGGCACACACGAAACTGCATTTGTGGTCCCAAATATCTTTTCCCAGATAATGAATAAAAAGACAAGTTGGGAAAGTCTAGTAATGAAAAGGATCTAATGGGGGATTGTGGGCAGTCGAAAATAACCCAGCAAGCCATGCACACCTTGCGCCCATCAGCATTCCCTCTATCCCCCGGGTGAGAGAGCCTGTTTTGGGAGACCAAGGAGAGCAAGGATGACCAGGAAAGTGTGGTCCTCCATGGCGAGTCCACAGCCTCGCCAGTACAGGGCTGGGGATGTAGTATTCGCCAAACTAAGTGCTATCGGCACTTGCCAACACACATTGGTGAACTCCCAGAGGGAACGCAGAAGCCTTCAGCAAAGGACTATCCTGCTTTTTCTTTGGCACACATGAAACTGCATTTTGGTCCCAAAGGTCTTTTCCCATGTAATGAGTAAAAACAGAACTTTAGAAAGTCCAACAAACGAAAAGGATGCCATGGAGGATTGGGGGAAGTAGAAAATAACGCAGCAAGCCTTGCACACCCCGTGCCCATCTGGCATTCCCTCTCTGCCCCCGGTCAGACAGCCTATTTGGGCATACCATGGATGGGCAAGGTTGTCCAGGAAAGTGTGGTCCTCCATGGCGAGTCCACAGCCTCGCCAGTACAGGGCTGGGGATGTAGTATTCGCCAAACTAAGTGCTATCGGCACTTGCCAACACACATTGGTGAACTCCCAGAGGGAACGCAGAAGCCTCCAGCAAAGGACTATCCTCTTTTTTTCTTTGGCACACATGAAACTGCATTTTGGTCCCAAAGACCTTTTCGCATATAATGAGTAAAAACAGAACTTTAGAAAGTCCAACAAACGAAAAGGATGCCATGGAGGATTGGGGGAAGTAGAAAATAACCCAGCAAGCCGTGCACACCCCGTGCCCATCTGGCATTCCCTTATGCCCCCGGTCAGACAGCCAGTTTGGGGTGACCAAGTATGAGCAAGGTTGTCCAGGAATGTGTGGTCCTCCATGGGGTGTCCACAGCCTCGACAGTACGAGGCAGGTGATGTGGTATTTGGTACACTAAGCGCTATAGGCACTGGCCAACACACCCTGGTGAACTCCCGGAGGGAGCGGAGAACGCCCCAGCAAAGGATTATTCTGTTTTTTTCTTTGGCACACACGAAACTGCATTTGTGGTCCCAAATATCTTTTCCCTGATAATGAATAAACAGACAAGTTGGGAAAGTCTAGTAATGAAAAGGATCTAATGGAGGATTGTGGGCAGTCGAAAATAACCCAGGAAGCCATGCACACCTTGCGCCCATCAGCATTCCCTCTATCCCCCGGGTGAGAGAGCCTGTTTTGGGAGACCAAGGAGAGCAAGGATGACCAGGAAAGTGTGGTCCTCCATGGGGAGTCCACAGCCTCGCCAGTACAGGGCTGGGGATGTAGTATTCGCCAAACTAAGTGCTATCGGCACTTGCCAACACACATTGGTGAACTCCCAGAGGGAACGCAGAAGCCTTCAGCAAAGGACTATCCTGCTTTTTCTTTGGCACACATGAAACTGCATTTTGGTCCCAAAGGTCTTTTCCCATGTAATGAGTAAAAACAGAACTTTAGAAAGTCCAACAAACGAAAAGGATGTCATGGAGGATTGGGGGAAGTAGAAAATAACGCAGCAAGCCTTGCACACCCCGTGCCCATCTGGCATTCCCTTATGCCCCCGGTCAGACAGCCAGTTTGGGGTGACCAAGTATGAGCAAGGTTGTCCAGGAATGTGTGGTCCTCCATGGGGTGTCCACAGCCTCGACAGTACGAGGCAGGTGATGTGGTATTTGGTACACTAAGCGCTATAGGCACTGGCCAACACACCCTGGTGAACTCCCAGAGGGAGCGGAGAACGCCCCAGCAAAGGATTATTCTGTTTTTTTTCTTTGGCACACACGAAACTGCATTTGTGCTCCCAAATATCTTTTCCCAGATAATGAATAAAAAGACAAGTTGGGAAAGTCTAGTAATGAAAAGGATCTAATGGAGGATTGTGGGCAGTCAAAAATAACCCAGCAAGCCATGCACACCTTGTGCCCATCAGCATTCCCTCTATCCCCCGGGTGAGAGAGCCTGTTTTGGGAGACCAGGGGAGCAAGGATGACCAGGAAAGTGTGGTCCTCCATGGCGAGTCCACAGCCTCGCCAGTACAGGGCTGGGGATGTAGTATTCGCCAAACTAAGTGCTATCGGCACTTGCCAACACACATTGGTGAACTCCCAGAGGGAACGCAGAAGCCTTCAGCAAAGGACTATCCTGCTTTTTCTTTGGCACACATGAAACTGCATTTTGGTCCCAAAGGTCTTTTCCCATGTAATGAGTAAAAACAGAACTTTAGAAAGTCCAACAAACGAAATGGATGCCATGGAGGATTGGGGGAAGTAGAAAATAACGCAGAAAGCCTTGCACACCCCGTGCCCATCTGGCATTCCCTCTCTGCCCCCGGTCAGACAGCCTGTTTGGGCAGACCATGGATGAGCAACGTTGTCCAGGAAAGTGTGGTCCTCCATGCGAGTCCACAGCCTCGCCAGTACAGGGCTGGGGATGTAGTATTCGCCAAACTAAGTGCTATCGGCACTTGCCAACACACATTGGTGAACTCCCAGAGGGAACGCAGAAGCCTCCAGCAAAGGACTATCCTCTTTTTTTCTTTGGCACACATGAAACTGCATTTTGGTCCCAAAGACCTTTTCGCATATAATGAGTAAAAACAGAAGTTTAGAAAGTCCAACAAACGAAAAGAATGTCATGGATGATTGGGGGAAGTAGAAAATAACCCAGCAAGCCGTGCACACCCTTTGTCCTTCTGGCATTCCCTTATGCCCCCGGTCAGACAGTCTGTTTGGGGTGACCAAGTATGAGCGGGGATGTCCTGGAAAGTATGGCTCTGCATGGGGTGTCCAAAGCCTCGACAGTACGAGGCAGGTGATGTGGTATTTGGCACAGGAAGCGCTATCGGCACTGGCCAACACACCCTGGTGAGCTCCCAGAGGGAGCGGAGAACGCCCCAGCAAAGGATTATTCTGTTTTTTTCTTTGGCACACACGAAACTGCATTTGTGGTCCCAAATATCTTTTCCCAGATAATGAATAAAAAGACAAGTTGGGAAAGTCTAGTAATGAAAAGGATCTAATGGGGGATTGTGGGCAGTCGAAAATAACCCAGCAAGCCATGCACACCTTGCGCCCATCAGCATTCCCTCTATCCCCCGGGTGAGAGAGCCTGTTTTGGGAGACCAAGGAGAGCAAGGATGACCAGGAAAGTGTGGTCCTCCATGGCGAGTCCACAGCCTCGCCAGTACAGGGCTGGGGATGTAGTATTCGCCAAACTAAGTGCTATCGGCACTTGCCAACACACATTGGTGAACTCCCAGAGGGAACGCAGAAGCCTTCAGCAAAGGACTATCCTGCTTTTTCTTTGGCACACATGAAACTGCATTTTGGTCCCAAAGGTCTTTTCCCATGTAATGAGTAAAAACAGAACTTTAGAAAGTCCAACAAACGAAAAGGATGCCATGGAGGATTGGGGGAAGTAGAAAATAACGCAGCAAGCCTTGCACACCCCGTGCCCATCTGGCATTCCCTCTCTGCCCCCGGTCAGACAGCCTGTTTGGGCAGACCATGGATGGGCAAGGTTGTCCAGGAAAGTGTGGTCCTCCATGGCGAGTCCACAGCCTCGCCAGTACAGGGCTGGGGATGTAGTATTCGCCAAACTAAGTGCTATCGGCACTTGCCAACACACATTGGTGAACTCCCAGAGGGAACGCAGAAGCCTCCAGCAAAGGACTATCCTCTTTTTTTCTTTGGCACACATGAAACTGCATTTTGGTCCCAAAGACCTTTTCGCATATAATGAGTAAAAACAGAACTTTAGAAAGTCCAACAAACGAAAAGGATGCCATGGAGGATTGGGGGAAGTAGAAAATAACCCAGCAAGCCGTGCACACCCCGTGCCCATCTGGCATTCCCTTATGCCCCCGGTCAGACAGCCAGTTTGGGGTGACCAAGTATGAGCAAGGTTGTCCAGGAATGTGTGGTCCTCCATGGGGTGTCCACAGCCTCGACAGTACGAGGCAGGTGATGTGGTATTTGGTACACTAAGCGCTATAGGCACTGGCCAACACACCCTGGTGAACTCCCGGAGGGAGCGGAGAACGCCCCAGCAAAGGATTATTCTGTTTTTTTTCTTTGGCACACACGAAACTGCATTTGTGGTCCCAAATATCTTTTCCCAGATAATGAATAAAAAGACAAGTTGGGAAAGTCTAGTAATGAAAAGGATCTAATGGAGGATTGTGGGCAGTCAAAAATAACCCAGCAACCCATGCACACCTTGCGCCCATCAGCATTCCCTCTATCCCCCGGGTGAGAGAGCCTGTTTTGGGAGACCAGGGGAGCAAGGATGACCAGGAAAGTGTGGTCCTCCATGGCGAGTCCACAGCCTCGCCAGTACAGGGCTGGGGATGTAGTATTCGCCAAACTGAGTGCTATCGGCACTTGCCAACACACATTGGTGAACTCCCAGAGGGAACGCAGAAGCCTTCAGCAAAGGACTATCCTGCTTTTTCTTTGGCACACATGAAACTGCATTTTGGTCCCAAAGGTCTTTTCCCATGTAATGAGTAAAAACAGAACTTTAGAAAGTCCAACAAACGAAAAGGATGCCATGGAGGATTGGGGGAAGTAGAAAATAACGCAGAAAGCCTTGCACACCCCGTGCCCATCTGGCATTCCCTCTCTGCCCCCGGTCAGACAGCCTGTTTGGGCAGACCATGGATGAGCAAGGTTGTCCAGGAAAGTGTGGTCCTCCATGCGAGTCCACAGCCTCGCCAGTACAGGGCTGGGGATGTAGTATTCGCCAAACTAAGTGCTATCGGCACTTGCCAACACACATTGGTGAACTCCCAGAGGGAACGCAGAAGCCTCCAGCAAAGGACTATCCTGTTTTTTTCTTTGGCACACATGAAACTGCATTTTGGTCCCAAAGACCTTTTCGCATATAATGAGTAAAAACAGAAGTTTAGAAAGTCCAACAAACGAAAAGAATGTCATGGATGATTGGGGGAAGTAGAAAATAACCCAGCAAGCCGTGCACACCCTGTGTCCTTCTGGCATTCCCTTATGCCCCCGGTCAGACAGCCTGTTTGGGGTGACCAAGTATGAGCGGGGATGTCCTGGAAAGTGTGGCTCTGCATGGGGTGTCCAAAGCCTCGACAGTACGAGGCAGGTGCTGTGGTATTTGGCACACGAAGCGCTATCGGCACTGGCCAACACACCCTGGTGAGCTCCCAGAGGGAGCGGAGAACGCCCCAGCAAAGGATTATTCTGTTTTTTTCTTTGGCACACACGAAACTGCATTTGTGGTCCCAAATATCTTTTCCCAGATAATGAATGAAAAGACAAGTTGGGAAAGTCTAGTAATGAAAGGATCTAATGGAGGATTGTGGGCAGTCGAAAATAACCCAGCAAGCCATGCACACCTTGCGCCCATCAGCATTCCCTCTATCCCCCGGGTGAGAGAGCCTGTTTTGGGAGACCAAGGAGAGCAAGGATGACCAGGAAAGTGTGGTCCTCCATGGCGAGTCCACTGCCTCGCCAGTACAGGGCTGGGGATGTAGTATTCGCCAAACTAAGTGCTATCGGCACTTGCCAACACACATTGGTGAACTCCCAGAGGGAACGCAGAAGCCTTCAGCAAAGGACTATCCTGCTTTTTCTTTGGCACACATGAAACTGCATTTTGGTCCCAAAGGTCTTTTCCCATGTAATGAGTAAAAACAGAACTTTAGAAAGTCCAACAAACGAAAAGGATGCCATGGAGGATTGGGGGAATTAGAAAATAACGCAGCAAGCCTTGCACACCCCGTGCCCATCTGGCATTCCCTCTCTGCCCGCGGTGAGACAGCCTGTTTGGGCAGACCATGGATGAGCAAGGTTGTCCAGGAAAGTGTGGTCCTCCATGCGAGTCCACAGCCTCGCCAGTACAGGGCTGGGGATGTAGTATTCGCCAAACTAAGGGGTATCGGCACTTGCCAACACACATTGGTGAACTCCCAGAGGGAACGCAGAAGCCTCCAGCAAAGGACTATCCTGTTTTTTCCTTTGGCACACATGAAACTGCATTTTGGTCCCAAAGGTCTTTTCCCATGTAATGAGTAAAAACAGAACTTTAGAAAGTCCAACAAACGAAAAGGATGTCATGGAGGATTGGGGGAAGTAGAAAATAACGCAGCAAGCCTTGCACACCCCGTGCCCATCTGGCATTCCCTTATGCCCCCGGTCAGACAGCCAGTTTGGGGTGACCAAGTATGAGCAAGGTTGTCCAGGAATGTGTGGTCCTCCATGGGGTGTCCACAGCCTCGACAGTACGAGGCAGGTGATGTGGTATTTGGTACACTAAGCGCTATAGGCACTGGCCAACACACCCTGGTGAACTCCCGGAGGGAGCGGAGAACGCCCCAGCAAAGGATTATTCTGTTTTTTTTCTTTGGCACACACGAAACTGCATTTGTGGTCCCAAATATCTTTTCCCAGATAATGAATAAAAAGACAAGTTGGGAAAGTCTAGTAATGAAAAGGATCTAATGGAGGATTGTGGGCAGTCAAAAATAACCCAGCAAGCCATGCACACCTTGCGCCCATCAGCATTCCCTCTATCCCCCGGGTGAGAGAGCCTGTTTTGGGAGACCAGGGGAGCAAGGATGACCAGGAAAGTGTGGTCCTCCATGGCGAGTCCACAGCCTCGCCAGTACAGGGCTGGGGATGTAGTATTCTCCAAACTGAGTGCTATCGGCACTTGCCAACACACATTGGTGAACTCCCAGAGGGAACGCAGAAGCCTTCAGCAAAGGACTATCCTGCTTTTTCTTTGGCACACATGAAACTGCATTGTGGTCCCAAAGGTCTTTTCCCATGTAATGAGTAAAAACAGAACTTTAGAAAGTCCAACAAACGAAAAGGATGTCATGGAGGATTGGGGGAAGTAGAAAATAACGCAGAAAGCCTTGCACACCCCGTGCCCATCTGGCATTCCCTCTCTGCCCCCGGTCAGACAGCCTGTTTGGGCAGACCATGGATGAGCAAGGTTGTCCAGGAAAGTGTGGTCCTCCATGCGAGTCCACAGCCTCGCCAGTACAGGGCTGGGGATGTAGTATTCGCCAAACTAAGTGCTATCGTCACTTGCCAACACACATTGGTGAACTCCCAGAAGGAACGCAGAAGCCTCCAGCAAAGGACTATCCTGTTTTTTTCTTTGGCACACATGAAACTGCATTTTGGTCCCAAAGACCTTTTCGCATATAATGAGTAAAAACAGAAGTTTAGAAAGTCCAACAAACGAAAAGAATGTCATGGATGATTGGGGGAAGTAGAAAATAACCCAGCAAGCCGTGCACACCCTGTGTCCTTCTGGCATTCCCTTATGCCCCCGGTCAGACAGCCTGTTTGGGGTGACCAAGTATGAGCGGGGATGTCCTGGAAAGTGTGGCTCTGCATGGGGTGTCCAAAGCCTCGACAGTACGAGGCAGGTGCTGTGGTATTTGGCACACGAAGCGCTATCGGCACTGGCCAACACACCCTGGTGAGCTCCCAGAGGGAGCGGAGAACGCCCCAGCAAAGGATTATTCTGTTTTTTTCTTTGGCACACACGAAACTGCATTTGTGGTCCCAAATATCTTTTCCCAGATAATGAATAAAAAGACAAGTTGGGAAAGTCTAGTAATGAAAAGGATCTAATGGAGGATTGTGGGCAGTCGAAAATAACCCAGCAAGCCATGCACACCTTGCGCCCATCAGCATTCCCTCTATCCCCCGGGTGAGAGAGCCTGTTTTGGGAGACCAAGGAGAGCAAGGATGACCAGGAAAGTGTGGTCCTCCATGGCGAGTCCACAGCCTCGCCAGTACAGGGCTGGGGATGTAGTATTCGCCAAACTAAGTGCTATCGGCACTTGCCAACACACATTGGTGAACTCCCAGAGGGAACGCAGAAGCCTTCAGCAAAGGACTATCCTGCTTTTTCTTTGGCACACATGAAACTGCATTTTGGTCCCAAAGGTCTTTTCCCATGTAATGAGTAAAAACAGAACTTTAGAAAGTCCAACAAACGAAAAGGATGCCATGGAGGATTGGGGGAAGTAGAAAATAACGCAGCAAGCCTTGCACACCCCGTGCCCATCTGGCATTCCCTCTCTGCCCCCGGTCAGACAGCCTGTTTGGGCAGACCATGGATGAGCAAGGATGACCAGAAAAGTGTGGTCCTCCATGGCGAGTCCACAGCCTCGACAGTACGAGGCAGGTGATGTGGTATTTGGTACACTATGCGCTATAGGCACTGGCCAACACACCCTGGTGAACTCCCAGAGGGAGCGGAGAACGCCCCAGCAAAGGATTATTCTGTTTTTTTTCTTTGGCACACACGAAACTGCATTTGTGGTCCCAAATATCTTTTCCCAGATAATGAATGAAAAGACAAGTTGGGAAAGTCTAGTAATGAAAAGGATCTAATGGAGGATTGTGGGCAGTCGAAAATAACCCAGCAAGCCATGCACACCTTGCGGCCATCAGCATTCCCTCTATCCCCCGGGTGAGAGAGCCTGTTTTGGGAGACCAGGGGAGCAAGGATGACCAGGAAAGTGTGGTCCTCCATGGCGAGTCCACAGCCTCGCCAGTACAGGGCTGGGGATGTAGTATTCGCCAAACTAAGTGCTATCGGCACTTGCCAACACACATTGGTGAACTCCCAGAGGGAACGCAGAAGCCTTCAGCAAAGGACTATCCTGCTTTTTCTTTGGCACACATGAAACTGCATTTTGGTCCCAAAGGTCTTTTCCCATGTAATGAGTAAAAACAGAACTTTAGAAAGTCCAACAAACGAAAAGGATGCCATGGAGGATTGGGGGAAGTAGAAAATAACGCAGAAAGCCTTGCACACCCCGTGCCCATCTGGCATTCCCTCTCTGCCCCCGGTCAGACAGCCTGTTTGGGCAGACCATGGATGAGCAAGGTTGTCCAGGAAATTGTGGTCCTCCATGCGAGTCCACAGCCTCGCCAGTACAGGGCTGGGGATGTAGTATTCGCCAAACTAAGTGCTATCGGCGCTTGCCAACACACATTGGTGAACTCCCAGAGGGAACGCAGAAGCCTCCAGCAAAGGACTATCCTGTTTTTTTCTTTGGCACACATGAAACTGCATTTTGGTCCCAAAGACCTTTTCGCATATAATGAGTAAAAACAGAAGTTTAGAAAGTCCAACAAACGAAAAGAATGTCATGGATGATTGGGGGAAGTAGAAAATAACCCAGCAAGCCGTGCACACCCTGTGTCCTTCTGGCATTCCCTTATGCCCCGGTCAGACAGCCTGTTTGGGGTGACCAAGTATGAGTGGGGATGTCCTGGAAAGTGTGGTTCTGCATGGGGTGTCCAAAGCCTCGACAGTACGAGGCAGGTGCTGTGGTATTTGGCACACGAAGCGCTATCAGCACTGGCCAACACACCCTGGTGAGCTCTCAGAGGGAGCGGAGAACGCCCCAGCAAAGGATTATTCTGTTTTTTTCTTTGGCACACACGAAACTGCATTTGTGGTCCCAAATATCTTTTCCCAGATAATGAATGAAAAGACAAGTTGGGAAAGTCTAGTAATGAAAAGGATCTAATGGAGGATTGTGGGCAGTTGAAAATAACCCAGCAAGCCATGCACACCTTGCGCCCATCAGCATTCCCTCTATCCCCCGGGTGAGAGAGCCTGTTTTGGGAGACCAAGGAGAGCAAGGATGACCAGGAAAGTGTGG
Organism: Myotis daubentonii; assembly: GCF_963259705.1. Taxonomy (NCBI): domain Eukaryota; kingdom Metazoa; phylum Chordata; class Mammalia; order Chiroptera; family Vespertilionidae; genus Myotis; species Myotis daubentonii. The sequence goes on along the minus strand of NC_081861.1, from coordinate 125,236,805 downwards.
TCCTCCATGGCGAGTCCACAGCCTCGCCAGTACAGGGCTGGGGATGTAGTATTCGCCAAACTAAGTGCTATCGGCACTTGCCAACACACATTGGTGAACTCCCAGAGGGAACGCAGAAGCCTTCAGCAAAGGACTATCCTGCTTTTTCTTTGGCACACATGAAACTGCATTTTGGTCCCAAAGGTCTTTTCCCATGTAATGAGTAAAAACAGAACTTTAGAAAGTCCAACAAACGAAAAGGATGCCATGGAGGATTGGGGGAAGTAGAAAATAACGCAGCAAGCCTTGCACACCCCGTGCCCATCTGGCATTCCCTCTCTGCCCCCGGTCAGACAGCCTGTTTGGGCATACCATGGATGAGCAAGGTTGTCCAGGAAAGTGTGGTCCTCCATGCGAGTCCACAGCCTCGCCAGTACAGGGCTGGGGATGTAGTATTCGCCAAAATAAGTGCTATCGGCACTTGCCAACACACATTGATGAACTCCCAGAGGGAACGCAGAAGCCTTCAGCAAAGGACTATCCTGCTTTTTCTTTGGCACACATGAAACTGCATTTTGGTCCCAAAGGTCTTTTCCCATGTAATGAGTAAAAACAGAACTTTAGAAAGTCCAACAAACGAAAAGGATGCCATGGAGGATTGGGGGAAGTAGAAAATAACGCAGAAAGCCTTGCACACCCCGTGCCCATCTGGCATTCCCTCTCTGCCCCCGGTCAGACAGCCTGTTTAGGGTGACCAAGGATGGGCAAGGATGACCAGGAAAGTGTGGTCCTCCATGGCGAGTCCACAGCCTCGCCAGTACAGGGCTGGGGATGTAGTATTTGCCAAACTAAGTGCTATCGGCACTTGCCAACACACATTGGTGAACTCCCAGAGGGAACGCAGAAGCATTCAGCAAAGGACTATCCTGTTTTTTCCTTTGGCACACATGAAACTGCATTTTGGTCCCAAAGACCTTTTCGCATATAATGAGTAAAAACAGAAGTTTAGAAAGTCCAACAAACGAAAAGAATGTCATGGATGATTGGGGGAAGTAGAAAAAACCCAGCAAGCCGTGCACACCCTGTGTCCTTCTGGCATTCCCTTATGCCCCCGGTCAGACAGCTTGTTTGGGGTGACCAAGTATGAGCGGGGATGTCCTGGAAAGTGTGGTTCTGCATGGGGTGTCCACAGCCTCGACAGTACGACCCAGGTGATGTGGTATTTGGCACACTAAGCGCTATCGGCACTAGCCAACACACCCTGGTGAGCTCTCAGAGGGAGCGGAGAACGCCCCAGCAAAGGATTATTCTGTTTTTTTCTTTGGCACACACGAAACTGCATTTGTGGTCCCAAATATCTTTTCCCAGATAATGAATAAAAAGACAAGTTGGGAAAGTCTAGTAATGAAAAGGATCTAATGGAGGATTGTGGGCAGTCGAAAATAACCCAGCAAGCCATGCGCACCTTGCGCCCATCAGCATTCCCTCTATCCCCCGGGTGAGAGAGCCTGTTTTGGGAGACCAAGGAGAGCAAGGATGACCAGGAAAGTGTGGTCCTCCATGGCGAGTCCACAGCCTCGCCAGTACAGGGCTGGGGATGTAGTATTCGCCAAACTAAGTGCTATCGGCACTTGCCAACACACATTGGTGAACTCCCAGAGGGAACGCAGAAGCCTTCAGCAAAGGACTATCCTGCTTTTTCTTTGGCACACATGAAACTGCATTTTGGTCCCAAAGGTCTTTTCCCATGTAATGAGTAAAAACAGAACTTTAGAAAGTCCAACAAACGAAAAGGATGCCATGGAGGATTGGGGGAAGTAGAAAATAACGCAGAAAGCCTTGCACACCCCGTGCCCATCTGGCATTCCCTCTCTGCCCCCGGTCAGACAGCCTGTTTGGGGTGACCAAGGATGGGCAAGGATGACCAGGAAAGTGTGGTCCTCCATGGCGAGTCCACAGCCTCGACAGTACGAGGCAGGTGATGTGGTATTTGGTACACTATGCGCTATAGGCACTGGCCAACACACCCTGGTGAACTCCCAGAGGGAGCGGAGAACGCCCCAGCAAAGGATTATTCTGTTTTTTTTCTTTGGCACACACGAAACTGCATTTGTGGTCCCAAATATCTTTTCCCAGATAATGAATGAAAAGACAAGTTGGGAAAGTCTAGTAATGAAAAGGATCTAATGGAGGATTGTGGGCAGTCGAAAATAACCCAGCAAGCCATGCACACCTTGCGCCCATCAGCATTCCCTCTATCCCCCGGGTGAGAGAGCCTGTTTTGGAGACCAGGGGAGCAAGGATGACCAGGAAAGTGTGGTCCTCCATGGCGAGTCCACAGCCTCGCCAGTACAGGGCTGGGGATGTAGTATTCGCCAAACTAAGTGCTATCGGCACTTGCCAACACACATTGGTGAACTCCCAGAGGGAACGCAGAAGCCTTCAGCAAAGGACTATCCTGCTTTTTCTTTGGCACACATGAAACTGCATTTTGGTCCCAAAGGTCTTTTCCCATGTAATGAGTAAAAACAGAACTTTAGAAAGTCCAACAAACGAAAAGGATGCCATGGAGGATTGGGGGAAGTAGAAAATAACGCAGAAAGCCTTGCACACCCCGTGCCCATCTGGCATTCCCTCTCTGCCCCCGGTCAGACAGCCTGTTTGGGCAGACCATGGATGAGCAAGGTTGTCCAGGAAAGTGTGGTCCTCCATGCGAGTCCACAGCCTCGCCAGTACAGGGCTGGGGATGTAGTATTCGCCAAACTAAGTGCTATCGGCACTTGCCAACACACATTGGTGAACTCCCAGAGGGAACGCAGAAGCCTCCAGCAAAGGACTATCCTGTTTTTTTCTTTGGCACACATGAAACTGCATTTTGGTCCCAAAGACCTTTTCGCATATAATGAGTAAAAACAGAAGTTTAGAAAGTCCAACAAACGAAAAGAATGTCATGGATGATTGGGGGAAGTAGAAAATAACCCAGCAAGCCGTGCACACCCTGTGTCCTTCTAGCATTCCCTTATGCCCCGGTCAGACAGCCTGTTTGGGGTGACCAAGTATGAGTGGGGATGTCCTGGAAAGTGTGGTTCTGCATGGGGTGTCCAAAGCCTCGACAGTACGAGGCAGGTGCTGTGGTATTTGGCACACGAAGCGCTATCAGCACTGGCCAACACACCCTGGTGAGCTCCCAGAGGGAGCGGAGAACGCCCCAGCAAAGGATTATTCTGTTTTTTTCTTTGGCACACACGAAACTGCATTTGTGGTCCCAAATATCTTTTCCCAGATAATGAATGAAAAGACAAGTTGGGAAAGTCTAGTAATGAAAAGGATCTAATGGAGGATTGTGGGCAGTTGAAAATAACCCAGCAAGCCATGCACACCTTGCGCCCATCAGCATTCCCTCTATCCCCCGGGTGAGAGAGCCTGTTTTGGGAGACCAAGGAGAGCAAGGATGACCAGGAAAGTGTGGTCCTCCATGGCGAGTCCACAGCCTCGCCAGTACAGGGCTGGGGATGTAGTATTCGCCAAACTAAGTGCTATCGGCACTTGCCAACACACATTGGTGAACTCCCAGAGGGAACGCAGAAGCCTTCAGCAAAGGACTATCCTGCTTTTTCTTTGGCACACATGAAACTGCATTTTGGTCCCAAAGGTCTTTTCCCATGTAATGAGTAAAAACAGAACTTTAGAAAGTCCAACAAACGAAAAGGATGCCATGGAGGATTGGGGGAAGTAGAAAATAACGCAGCAAGCCTTGCACACCCCGTGCCCATCTGGCATTCCCTCTCTGCCCCCGGTCAGACAGCCTGTTTGGGCAGACCATGGATGAGCAAGGTTGTCCAGGAAAGTGTGGTCCTCCATGCGAGTCCACAGCCTCGCCAGTACAGGGCTGGGGATGTAGTATTCGCCAAACTAAGTGCTATCGGCACTTGCCAACACACATTGGTGAACTCCCAGAGGGAACGCAGAAGCCTTCAGCAAAGGACTATCCTGCTTTTTCTTTGGCACACATGAAACTGCATTTTGGTCCCAAAGGTCTTTTCCCATGTAATGAGTAAAAACAGAACTTTAGAAAGTCCAACAAACGAAAAGGATGCCATGGAGGATTGGGGGAAGTAGAAAATAACGCAGAAAGCCTTGCACACCCCGTGCCCATCTGGCATTCCCTCTCTGCCCCCGGTCAGACAGCCTCTTTGGGGTGACCAAGGATGGGCAAGGATGACCAGGAAAGTGTGGTCCTCCATGGCGAGTCCACAGCCTCGACAGTACGAGGCAGGTGATGTGGTATTTGGTACACTATGCGCTATAGGCACTGGCCAACACACCCTGGTGAACTCCCAGAGGGAGCGGAGAACGCCCCAGCAAAGGATTATTCTGTTTTTTTTCTTTGGCACACACGAAACTGCATTTGTGGTCCCAAATATCTTTTCCCAGATAATGAATGAAAAGACAATTTGGGAAAGTCTAGTAATGAAAAGGATCTAATGGAGGATTGTGGGCAGTCGAAAATAACCCAGCAAGCCATGCACACCTTGCGCCCATCAGCATTCCCTCTATCCCCCGGGTGAGAGAGCCTGTTTTGGGAGACCAGGGGAGCAAGGATGACCAGGAAAGTGTGGTCCTCCATGGCGAGTCCACAGCCTCGCCAGTACAGGGCTGGGGATGTAGTATTCGCCAAACTAAGTGCTATCGGCACTTGCCAACACACATTGGTGAACTCCCAGAGGGAACGCAGAAGCCTTCAGCAAAGGACTATCCTGCTTTTTCTTTGGCACACATGAAACTGCATTTTGGTCCCAAAGGTCTTTTCCCATGTAATGAGTAAAAACAGAACTTTAGAAAGTCCAACAAACGAAAAGGATGCCATGGAGGATTGGGGGAAGTAGAAAATAACGCAGAAAGCCTTGCACACCCCGTGCCCATCTGGCATTCCCTCTCTGCCCCCGGTCAGACAGCCTGTTTGGGCAGACCATGGATGAGCAAGGTTGTCCAGGAAAGTGTGGTCCTCCATGCGAGTCCACAGCCTCGCCAGTACAGGGCTGGGGATGTAGTATTCGCCAAACTAAGTGCTATCGGCACTTGCCAACACACATTGGTGAACTCCCAGAGGGAACGCAGAAGCCTCCAGCAAAGGACTATCCTGTTTTTTTCTTTGGCACACATGAAACTGCATTTTGGTCCCAAAGACCTTTTCGCATATAATGAGTAAAAACAGAAGTTTAGAAAGTCCAACAAACGAAAAGAATGTCATGGATGATTGGGGGAAGTAGAAAATAACCCAGCAAGCCGTGCACACCCTGTGTCCTTCTGGCATTCCCTTATGCCCCGGTCAGACAGCCTGTTTGGGGTGACCAAGTATGAGTGGGGATGTCCTGGAAAGTGTGGTTCTGCATGGGGTGTCCAAAGCCTCGACAGTACGAGGCAGGTGCTGTGGTATTTGGCACACGAAGCGCTATCAGCACTGGCCAACACACCCTGGTGAGCTCCCAGAGGGAGCGGAGAACGCCCCAGCAAAGGATTATTCTGTTTTTTTCTTTGGCACACACGAAACTGCATTTGTGGTCCCAAATATCTTTTCCCAGATAATGAATGAAAAGACAAGTTGGGAAAGTCTAGTAATGAAAAGGATCTAATGGAGGATTGTGGGCAGTTGAAAATAACCCAGCAAGCCATGCACACCTTGCGCCCATCAGCATTCCCTCTATCCCCCGGGTGAGAGAGCCTGTTTTGGGAGACCAAGGAGAGCAAGGATGACCAGGAAAGTGTGGTCCTCCATGGCGAGTCCACAGCCTCGCCAGTACAGGGCTGGGGATGTAGTATTCGCCAAACTAAGTGCTATCTGCACTTGCCAACACACATTGGTGAACTCCCAGAGGGAACGCAGAAGCCTTCAGCAAAGGACTATCCTGCTTTTTCTTTGGCACACATGAAACTGCATTTTGGTCCCAAAAGTCTTTTCCCATGTAATGAGTAAAAACAGAACTTTAGAAAGTCCAACAAACGAAAAGGATGCCATGGAGGATTGGGGGAATTAGAAAATAACGCAGAAAGCCTTGCACACCCCGTGCCCATCTGGCATTCCCTCTCTGCCCCCGGTCAGACAGCCTGTTTGGGCAGACCATGGATGAGCAAGGTTGTCCAGGAAAGTGTGGTCCTCCATGCGAGTCCACAGCCTCGCCAGTACAGGGCTGGGGATGTAGTATTCGCCAAACTAAGTGCTATCGGCACTTGCCAACACACATTGGTGAACTCCCAGAGGGAACGCAGAAGCCTCCAGCAAAGGACTATCCTGTTTTTTTCTTTGGCACACATGAAACTGCATTTTGGTCCCAAAGACCTTTTGGCATATAATGAGTAAAAACAGAAGTTTAGAAAGTCCAACAAACGAAAAGAATGTCATGGATGATTGGGGAAGTAGAATATAACCCAGCAAGCCGTGCACACCCTGTGTCCTTCTGGCATTCCCTTATGCCCCCGGTCAGACAGCCTGTTTGGGGTGACCAAGCATGAGCGGGGATGTCCCGGAAAGTGTGGTTCTGCATGGGGTGTCCAAAGCCTCGACAGTACGAGGCAGGTGCTGTGGTATTTGGCACACGAAGCGCTATCGGCGCTGGCCAACACACCCTGGTGAGCTCCCAGAGGGAGCGGAGAACGCCCCAGCAAAGGATTACTCTGTTTTTTTCTTTGGCACACACGAAACTGCATTTGTGGTCCCAAATATCTTTTCCCTGATAATGAATAAAAAGACAAGTTGGGAAAGTCTAGTAATGAAAAGGATCTAATGGAGGATTGTGGGGAGTCGAAAATCACCCACAAGCCATGCACACCTTGCGCCCATCAGCATTCCCTCTATCCCCCGGGTGAGAGAGCCTGTTTTGGGAGACCAAGGAGAGCAAGGATGACCAGGAAAGTGTGGTCCTCCATGGGGAGTCCACAGCCTCGCCAGTACAGGGCTGGGGATGTAGTATTCGCCAAACTAAGTGCTATCGGCACTTGCCAACACACATTGGTGAACTCCCAGAGGGAACGCAGAAGCCTTCAGCAAAGGACTATCCTGCTTTTTCTTTGGCACACATGAAACTGCATTTTGGTCCCAAAGGTCTTTTCCCATGTAATGAGTAAAAACAGAACTTTAGAAAGTCCAACAAACGAAAAGGATGTCATGGAGGATGGGGGAAGTAGAAAATAACGCAGCAAGCCTTGCACACCCCGTGCCCATCTGGCATTCCCTTATGCCCCCGGTCAGACAGCCAGTTTGGGGTGAACAAGGATGGGCAAGGATGACCAGGAAAGTGTGGTCCTCCATGGCGAGTCCACAGCCTCGCCAGTACAGGGCTGGGGATGTAGTATTCGCCAAACTAAGTGCTATCGGCACTTGCCAACACACATTGGTGAACTCCCAGAGGGAACGCAGAAGCCTTCAGCAAAGGACTATCCTGCTTTTTCTTTGGCACACATGAAACTGCATTTTGGTCCCAAAGACCTTTTCGCATATAATGAGTAAAAACAGAAGTTTAGAAAGTCCAACAAACGAAAAGAATGTCATGGATGATTGGGGGAAGTAGAAAATAACCCAGCAAGCCGTGCACACCCTGTGTCCTTCTGGCATTCCCTTATGCCCCCGGTCAGACAGCCTGTTTGGGGTGACCAAGTATGAGCGGGGATGTCCTGGAAAGTGTGGTTCTGCATGGGGTGTCCAAAGCCTCGACAGTACGAGGCAGGTGATGTGGAATTTGGCACACTAAGCGCTATAGGCACTGGCCAACACACCCTGGTGAACTCCCAGAGGGAGCGGAGAACGCCCCAGCAAAGGATTATTCTTTTTTTTTTCTTTGGCACACACGAAACTGCATTTGTGGTCCCAAATATCTTTTCCCAGATAATGAATAAAAAGACAAGTTGGGAAAGTCTAGTAATGAAAAGGATCTAATGGAGGATTGTGGGCAGTCGAAAATAACCCAGCAAGCCATGCACACCTTGCGCCCATCAGCATTCCCTCTATCCCCCGGGTGAGAGAGCCTGTTTTGGGAGACCAGGGGAGCAAGGATGACCAGGAAAGTGTGGTCCTCCATGGCGAGTCCACAGCCTCGCCAGTACAGGGCTGGGGATGTAGTATTCGCCAAACTAAGTGCTATCGGCACTTGCCAACACACATTGGTGAACTCCCAGAGGGAACGCAGAAGCCTTCAGCAAAGGACTATCCTGCTTTTTCTTTGGCACACATGAAACTGCATTTTGGTCCCAAAGGTCTTTTCCCATGTAATGAGTAAAAACAGAACTTTAGAAAGTCCAACAAACGAAAAGGATGCCATGGAGGATTGGGGGAAGTAGAAAATAACGCAGCAAGCCTTGCACACCCCGTGCCCATCTGGCATTCCCTCTCTGCCCCCGGTCAGACAGCCTGTTTGGGCAGACCATGGATGAGCAAGGTTGTCCAGGAAAGTGTGGTCCTCCATGCGAGTCCACAGCCTCGCCAGTACAGGGCTGGGGATGTAGTATTCGCCAAACTAAGTGCTATCGGCACTTGCCAACACACATTGGTGAACTCCCAGAGGGAACGCAGAAGCCTTCAGCAAAGGACTATCCTGCTTTTTCTTTGGCACACATGAAACTGCATTTTGGTCCCAAAGGTCTTTTCCCATGTAATGAGTAAAAACAGAACTTTAGAAAGTCCAACAAACGAAAAGGATGCCATGGAGGATTGGGGGAATTAGAAAATAACGCAGCAAGCCTTGCACACCCCGTGCCCATCTGGCATTCCCTCTCTGCCCCCGGTCAGATAGCCTGTTTGGGCAGACCATGGATGAGCAAGGTTGTCCAGGAAAGTGTGGTCCTCCATGCGAGTCCACAGCCTCGCCAGTACAGGGCTGGGGATGTAGTATTCGCCAAACTAAGTGCTATCGGCACTTGCCAACACACATTGGTGAACTCCCAGAGGGAACGCAGAAGCCTCCAGCAAAGGACTATCCTGTTTTTTCCTTTGGCACACATGAAACTGCATTTTGGTCCCAAAGGTCTTTTCCCATGTAATGAGTAAAAACAGAACTTTAGAAAGTCCAACAAACGAAAAGGATGCCATGGAGGATTGGGGGAAGTAGAAAATAACGCAGAAAGCCTTGCACACCCCGTGCCCATCTGGTATTCCCTCTCTGCCCCCGGTCAGACAGCCTGTTTAGGGTGACCAAGGATGGGCAAGGATGACCAGGAAAGTGTGGTCCTCCATGGCGAGTCCACAGCCTCGCCAGTACAGGGCTGGGGATGTAGTATTTGCCAAACTAAGTGCTATCGGCACTTGCCAACACACATTGGTGAACTCCCAGAGGGAACGCAGAAGCCTCCAGCAAAGGACTATCCTCTTTTTTTCTTTGGCACACATGAAACTGCATTTTGGTCCCAAAGACCTTTTCGCATATAATGAGTAAAAACAGAACTTTAGAAAGTCCAACAAACGAAAAGGATGCCATGGAGGATTGGGGGAAGTAGAAAATAACGCAGCAAGCCTTGCACACCCCGTGCCCATCTGGCATTCCCTCTCTGCCCCCGGTCAGACAGCCTATTTGGGCATACCATGGATGGGCAAGGTTGTCCAGGAAAGTGTGGTCCTCCATGGCGAGTCCACAGCCTCGCCAGTACAGGGCTGGGGATGTAGTATTCGCCAAACTAAGTGCTATCGGCACTTGCCAACACACATTGGTGAACTCCCAGAGGGAACGCAGAAGCCTCCAGCAAAGGACTATCCTCTTTTTTTCTTTGGCACACATGAAACTGCATTTTGGTCCCAAAGACCTTTTCGCATATAATGAGTAAAAACAGAACTTTAGAAAGTCCAACAAACGAAAAGGATGCCATGGAGGATTGGGGGAAGTAGAAAATAACCCAGCAAGCCGTGCACACCCCGTGCCCATCTGGCATTCCCTTATGCCCCCGGTCAGACAGCCAGTTTGGGGTGACCAAGTATGAGCAAGGTTGTCCAGGAATGTGTGGTCCTCCATGGGGTGTCCACAGCCTCGACAGTACGAGGCAGGTGATGTGGTATTTGGTACACTAAGCGCTATAGGCACTGGCCAACACACCCTGGTGAACTCCCGGAGGGAGCGGAGAACGCCCCAGCAAAGGATTATTCTGTTTTTTTCTTTGGCACACACGAAACTGCATTTGTGGTCCCAAATATCTTTTCCCTGATAATGAATAAACAGACAAGTTGGGAAAGTCTAGTAATGAAAAGGATCTAATGGAGGATTTTGGGCAGTCGAAAATAACCCAGGAAGCCATGCACACCTTGCGCCCATCAGCATTCCCTCTATCCCCCGGGTGAGAGAGCCTGTTTTGGGAGACCAAGGAGAGCAAGGATGACCAGGAAAGTGTGGTCCTCCATGGGGAGTCCACAGCCTCGCCAGTACAGGGCTGGGGATGTAGTATTCGCCAAACTAAGTGCTATCGGCACTTGCCAACACACATTGGTGAACTCCCAGAGGGAACGCAGAAGCCTTCAGCAAAGGACTATCCTGCTTTTTCTTTGGCACACATGAAACTGCATTTTGGTCCCAAAGGTCTTTTCCCATGTAATGAGTAAAAACAGAACTTTAGAAAGTCCAACAAACGAAAAGGATGTCATGGAGGATTGGGGGAAGTAGAAAATAACGCAGCAAGCCTTGCACACCCCGTGCCCATCTGGCATTCCCTTATGCCCCCGGTCAGACAGCCAGTTTGGGGTGACCAAGTATGAGCAAGGTTGTCCAGGAATGTGTGGTCCTCCATGGGGTGTCCACAGCCTCGACAGTACGAGGCAGGTGATGTGGTATTTGGTACACTAAGCGCTATAGGCACTGGCCAACACACCCTGGTGAACTCCCAGAGGGAGCGGAGAACGCCCCAGCAAAGGATTATTCTGTTTTTTTTCTTTGGCACACACGAAACTGCATTTGTGCTCCCAAATATCTTTTCCCAGATAATGAATAAAAAGACAAGTTGGGAAAGTCTAGTAATGAAAAGGATCTAATGGAGGATTGTGGGCAGTCAAAAATAACCCAGCAAGCCATGCACACCTTGTGCCCATCAGCATTCCCTCTATCCCCCGGGTGAGAGAGCCTGTTTTGGGAGACCAGGGGAGCAAGGATGACCAGGAAAGTGTGGTCCTCCATGGCGAGTCCACAGCCTCGCCAGTACAGGGCTGGGGATGTAGTATTCGCCAAACTAAGTGCTATCGGCACTTGCCAACACACATTGGTGAACTCCCAGAGGGAACGCAGAAGCCTTCAGCAAAGGACTATCCTGCTTTTTCTTTGGCACACATGAAACTGCATTTTGGTCCCAAAGGTCTTTTCCCATGTAATGAGTAAAAACAGAACTTTAGAAAGTCCAACAAACGAAATGGATGCCATGGAGGATTGGGGGAAGTAGAAAATAACGCAGAAAGCCTTGCACACCCCGTGCCCATCTGGCATTCCCTCTCTGCCCCCGGTCAGACAGCCTGTTTGGGCAGACCATGGATGAGCAACGTTGTCCAGGAAAGTGTGGTCCTCCATGCGAGTCCACAGCCTCGCCAGTACAGGGCTGGGGATGTAGTATTCGCCAAACTAAGTGCTATCGGCACTTGCCAACACACATTGGTGAACTCCCAGAGGGAACGCAGAAGCCTCCAGCAAAGGACTATCCTCTTTTTTTCTTTGGCACACATGAAACTGCATTTTGGTCCCAAAGACCTTTTCGCATATAATGAGTAAAAACAGAAGTTTAGAAAGTCCAACAAACGAAAAGAATGTCATGGATGATTGGGGGAAGTAGAAAATAACCCAGCAAGCCGTGCACACCCTTTGTCCTTCTGGCATTCCCTTATGCCCCCGGTCAGACAGTCTGTTTGGGGTGACCAAGTATGAGCGGGGATGTCCTGGAAAGTATGGCTCTGCATGGGGTGTCCAAAGCCTCGACAGTACGAGGCAGGTGATGTGGTATTTGGCACAGGAAGCGCTATCGGCACTGGCCAACACACCCTGGTGAGCTCCCAGAGGGAGCGGAGAACGCCCCAGCAAAGGATTATTCTGTTTTTTTCTTTGGCACACACGAAACTGCATTTGTGGTCCCAAATATCTTTTCCCAGATAATGAATAAAAAGACAAGTTGGGAAAGTCTAGTAATGAAAAGGATCTAATGGGGGATTGTGGGCAGTCGAAAATAACCCAGCAAGCCATGCACACCTTGCGCCCATCAGCATTCCCTCTATCCCCCGGGTGAGAGAGCCTGTTTTGGGAGACCAAGGAGAGCAAGGATGACCAGGAAAGTGTGGTCCTCCATGGCGAGTCCACAGCCTCGCCAGTACAGGGCTGGGGATGTAGTATTCGCCAAACTAAGTGCTATCGGCACTTGCCAACACACATTGGTGAACTCCCAGAGGGAACGCAGAAGCCTTCAGCAAAGGACTATCCTGCTTTTTCTTTGGCACACATGAAACTGCATTTTGGTCCCAAAGGTCTTTTCCCATGTAATGAGTAAAAACAGAACTTTAGAAAGTCCAACAAACGAAAAGGATGCCATGGAGGATTGGGGGAAGTAGAAAATAACGCAGCAAGCCTTGCACACCCCGTGCCCATCTGGCATTCCCTCTCTGCCCCCGGTCAGACAGCCTGTTTGGGCATACCATGGATGGGCAAGGTTGTCCAGGAAAGTGTGGTCCTCCATGGCGAGTCCACAGCCTCGCCAGTACAGGGCTGGGGATGTAGTATTCGCCAAACTAAGTGCTATCGGCACTTGCCAACACACATTGGTGAACTCCCAGAGGGAACGCAGAAGCCTCCAGCAAAGGACTATCCTCTTTTTTTCTTTGGCACACATGAAACTGCATTTTGGTCCCAAAGACCTTTTCGCATATAATGAGTAAAAACAGAACTTTAGAAAGTCCAACAAACGAAAAGGATGCCATGGAGGATTGGGGGAAGTAGAAAATAACCCAGCAAGCCGTGCACACCCCGTGCCCATCTGGCATTCCCTTATGCCCCCGGTCAGACAGCCAGTTTGGGGTGACCAAGTATGAGCAAGGTTGTCCAGGAATGTGTGGTCCTCCATGGGGTGTCCACAGCCTCGACAGTACGAGGCAGGTGATGTGGTATTTGGTACACTAAGCGCTATAGGCACTGGCCAACACACCCTGGTGAACTCCCGGAGGGAGCGGAGAACGCCCCAGCAAAGGATTATTCTGTTTTTTTCTTTGGCACACACGAAACTGCATTTGTGGTCCCAAATATCTTTTCCCTGATAATGAATAAACAGACAAGTTGGGAAAGTCTAGTAATGAAAAGGATCTAATGGAGGATTGTGGGCAGTCGAAAATAACCCAGGAAGCCATGCACACCTTGCGCCCATCAGCATTCCCTCTATCCCCCGGGTGAGAGAGCCTGTTTTGGGAGACCAAGGAGAGCAAGGATGACCAGGAAAGTGTGGTCCTCCATGGGGAGTCCACAGCCTCGCCAGTACAGGGCTGGGGATGTAGTATTCGCCAAACTAAGTGCTATCGGCACTTGCCAACACACATTGGTGAACTCCCAGAGGGAACGCAGAAGCCTTCAGCAAAGGACTATCCTGCTTTTTCTATGGCACACATGAAACTGCATTTTGGTCCCAAAGGTCTTTTCCCATGTAATGAGTAAAAACAGAACTTTAGAAAGTCCAACAAACGAAAAGGATGTCATGGAGGATTGGGGGAAGTAGAAAATAACGCAGCAAGCCTTGCACACCCCGTGCCCATCTGGCATTCCCTTATGCCCCCGGTCAGACAGCCAGTTTGGGGTGACCAAGTATGAGCAAGGTTGTCCAGGAATGTGTGGTCCTCCATGGGGTGTCCACAGCCTCGACAGTACGAGGCAGGTGATGTGGTATTTGGTACACTAAGCGCTATAGGCACTGGCCAACACACCCTGGTGAACTCCCAGAGGGAGCGGAGAACGCCCCAGCAAAGGATTATTCTGTTTTTTTTCTTTGGCACACACGAAACTGCATTTGTGCTCCCAAATATCTTTTCCCAGATAATGAATAAAAAGACAAGTTGGGAAAGTCTAGTAATGAAAAGGATCTAATGGAGGATTGTGGGCAGTCAAAAATAACCCAGCAAGCCATGCACACCTTGTGCCCATCAGCATTCCCTCTATCCCCCGGGTGAGAGAGCCTGTTTTGGGAGACCAGGGGAGCAAGGATGACCAGGAAAGTGTGGTCCTCCATGGCGAGTCCACAGCCTCGCCAGTACAGGGCTGGGGATGTAGTATTCGCCAAACTAAGTGCTATCGGCACTTGCCAACACACATTGGTGAACTCCCAGAGGGAACGCAGAAGCCTTCAGCAAAGGACTATCCTGCTTTTTCTTTGGCACACATGAAACTGCATTTTGGTCCCAAAGGTCTTTTCCCATGTAATGAGTAAAAACAGAACTTTAGAAAGTCCAACAAACGAAATGGATGCCATGGAGGATTGGGGGAAGTAGAAAATAACGCAGAAAGCCTTGCACACCCCGTGCCCATCTGGCATTCCCTCTCTGCCCCCGGTCAGACAGCCTGTTTGGGCAGACCATGGATGAGCAACGTTGTCCAGGAAAGTGTGGTCCTCCATGCGAGTCCACAGCCTCGCCAGTACAGGGCTGGGGATGTAGTATTCGCCAAACTAAGTGCTATCGGCACTTGCCAACACACATTGGTGAACTCCCAGAGGGAACGCAGAAGCCTCCAGCAAAGGACTATCCTCTTTTTTTCTTTGGCACACATGAAACTGCATTTTGGTCCCAAAGACCTTTTCGCATATAATGAGTAAAAACAGAAGTTGAGAAAGTCCAACAAACGAAAAGAATGTCATGGATGATTGGGGGAAGTAGAAAATAACCCAGCAAGCCGTGCACACCCTGTGTCCTTCTGGCATTCCCTTATGCCCCCGGTCAGACAGTCTGTTTGGGGTGACCAAGTATGAGCGGGGATGTCCTGGAAAGTATGGCTCTGCATGGGGTGTCCAAAGCCTCGACAGTACGAGGCAGGTGATGTGGTATTTGGCACAGGAAGCGCTATCGGCACTGGCCAACACACCCTGGTGAGCTCCCAGAGGGAGCGGAGAACGCCCCAGCAAAGGATTATTCTGTTTTTTTCTTTGGCACACACGAAACTGCATTTGTGGTCCCAAATATCTTTTCCCAGATAATGAATAAAAAGACAAGTTGGGAAAGTCTAGTAATGAAAAGGATCTAATGGGGGATTGTGGGCAGTCGAAAATAACCCAGCAAGCCATGCACACCTTGCGCCCATCAGCATTCCCTCTATCCCCCGGGTGAGAGAGCCTGTTTTGGGAGACCAAGGAGAGCAAGGATGACCAGGAAAGTGTGGTCCTCCATGGCGAGTCCACAGCCTCGCCAGTACAGGGCTGGGGATGTAGTATTCGCCAAACTAAGTGCTATCGGCACTTGCCAACACACATTGGTGAACTCCCAGAGGGAACGCAGAAGCCTTCAGCAAAGGACTATCCTGCTTTTTCTTTGGCACACATGAAACTGCATTTTGGTCCCAAAGGTCTTTTCCCATGTAATGAGTAAAAACAGAACTTTAGAAAGTCCAACAAACGAAAAGGATGCCATGGAGGATTGGGGGAAGTAGAAAATAACGCAGCAAGCCTTGCACACCCCGTGCCCATCTGGCATTCCCTCTCTGCCCCCGGTCAGACAGCCTGTTTGGGCATACCATGGATGGGCAAGGTTGTCCAGGAAAGTGTGGTCCTCCATGGCGAGTCCACAGCCTCGCCAGTACAGGGCTGGGGATGTAGTATTCGCCAAACTAAGTGCTATCGGCACTTGCCAACACACATTGGTGAACTCCCAGAGGGAACGCAGAAGCCTCCAGCAAAGGACTATCCTCTTTTTTTCTTTGGCACACATGAAACTGCATTTTGGTCCCAAAGACCTTTTCGCATATAATGAGTAAAAACAGAACTTTAGAAAGTCCAACAAACGAAAAGGATGCCATGGAGGATTGGGGGAAGTAGAAAATAACCCAGCAAGCCGTGCACACCCCGTGCCCATCTGGCATTCCCTTATGCCCCCGGTCAGACAGCCAGTTTGGGGTGACCAAGTATGAGCAAGGTTGTCCAGGAATGTGTGGTCCTCCATGGGGTGTCCACAGCCTCGACAGTACGAGGCAGGTGATGTGGTATTTGGTACACTAAGCGCTATAGGCACTGGCCAACACACCCTGGTGAACTCCCGGAGGGAGCGGAGAACGCCCCAGCAAAGGATTATTCTGTTTTTTTTCTTTGGCACACACGAAACTGCATTTGTGGTCCCAAATATCTTTTCCCAGATAATGAATAAAAAGACAAGTTGGGAAAGTCTAGTAATGAAAAGGATCTAATGGAGGATTGTGGGCAGTCAAAAATAACCCAGCAACCCATGCACACCTTGCGCCCATCAGCATTCCCTCTATCCCCCGGGTGAGAGAGCCTGTTTTGGGAGACCAGGGGAGCAAGGATGACCAGGAAAGTGTGGTCCTCCATGGCGAGGCCACAGCCTCGCCAGTACAGGGCTGGGGATGTAGTATTCGCCAAACTGAGTGCTATCGGCACTTGCCAACACACATTGGTGAACTCCCAGAGGGAACGCAGAAGCCTTCAGCAAAGGACTATCCTGCTTTTTCTTTGGCACACATGAAACTGCATTTTGGTCCCAAAGGTCTTTTCCCATGTAATGAGTAAAAACAGAACTTTAGAAAGTCCAACAAACGAAAAGGATGCCATGGAGGATTGGGGGAAGTAGAAAATAACGCAGAAAGCCTTGCACACCCCGTGCCCATCTGGCATTCCCTCTCTGCCCCCGGTCAGACAGCCTGTTTGGGCAGACCATGGATGAGCAAGGTTGTCCAGGAAAGTGTGGTCCTCCATGCGAGTCCACAGCCTCGCCAGTACAGGGCTGGGGATGTAGTATTCGCCAAACTAAGTGCTATCGGCACTTGCCAACACACATTGGTGAACTCCCAGAGGGAACGCAGAAGCCTCCAGCAAAGGACTATCCTGTTTTTTTCTTTGGCACACATGAAACTGCATTTTGGTCCCAGAGACCTTTTCGCATATAATGAGTAAAAACAGAAGTTTAGAAAGTCCAACAAACGAAACGAATGTCATGGATGATTGGGGGAAGTAGAAAATAACCCAGCAAGCCGTGCACACCCTGTGTCCTTCTGGCATTCCCTTATGCCCCCGGTCAGACAGCCTGTTTGGGGTGACCAAGTATGAGCGGGGATGTCCTGGAAAGTGTGGCTCTGCATGGGGTGTCCAAAGCCTCGACAGTACGAGGCAGGTGCTGTGGTATTTGGCACACGAAGCGCTATCGGCACTGGCCAACACACCCTGGTGAGCTCCCAGAGGGAGCGGAGAACGCCCCAGCAAAGGATTATTCTGTTTTTTTCTTTGGCACACACGAAACTGCATTTGTGGTCCCAAATATCTTTTCCCAGATAATGAATGAAAAGACAAGTTGGGAAAGTCTAGTAATGAAAGGATCTAATGGAGGATTGTGGGCAGTCGAAAATAACCCAGCAAGCCATGCACACCTTGCGCCCATCAGCATTCCCTCTATCCCCCGGGTGAGAGAGCCTGTTTTGGGAGACCAAGGAGAGCAAGGATGACCAGGAAAGTGTGGTCCTCCATGGCGAGTCCACAGCCTCGCCAGTACAGGGCTGGGGATGTAGTATTCGCCAAACTAAGTGCTATCGGCACTTGCCAACACACATTGGTGAACTCCCAGAGGGAACGCAGAAGCCTTCAGCAAAGGACTATCCTGCTTTTTCTTTGGCACACATGAAACTGCATTTTGGTCCCAAAGGTCTTTTCCCATGTAATGAGTAAAAACAGAACTTTAGAAAGTCCAACAAACGAAAAGGATGCCATGGAGGATTGGGGGAATTAGAAAATAACGCAGCAAGCCTTGCACACCCCGTGCCCATCTGGCATTCCCTCTCTGCCCCCGGTCAGACAGCCTGTTTGGGCAGACCATGGATGAGCAAGGTTGTCCAGGAAAGTGTGGTCCTCCATGCGAGTCCACAGCCTCGCCAGTACAGGGCTGGGGATGTAGTATTCGCCAAACTAAGGGGTATCGGCACTTGCCAACACACATTGGTGAACTCCCAGAGGGAACGCAGAAGCCTCCAGCAAAGGACTATCCTGTTTTTTCCTTTGGCACACATGAAACTGCATTTTGGTCCCAAAGGTCTTTTCCCATGTAATGAGTAAAAACAGAACTTTAGAAAGTCCAACAAACGAAAAGGATGTCATGGAGGATTGGGGGAAGTAGAAAATAACGCAGCAAGCCTTGCACACCCCGTGCCCATCTGGCATTCCCTTATGCCCCCGGTCAGACAGCCAGTTTGGGGTGACCAAGTATGAGCAAGGTTGTCCAGGAATGTGTGGTCCTCCATGGGGTGTCCACAGCCTCGACAGTACGAGGCAGGTGATGTGGTATTTGGTACACTAAGCGCTATAGGCACTGGCTAACACACCCTGGTGAACTCCCGGAGGGAGCGGAGAACGCCCCAGCAAAGGATTATTCTGTTTTTTTTCTTTGGCACACACGAAACTGCATTTGTGGTCCCAAATATCTTTTCCCAGATAATGAATAAAAAGACAAGTTGGGAAAGTCTAGTAATGAAAAGGATCTAATGGAGGATTGTGGGCAGTCAAAAATAACCCAGCAAGCCATGCACACCTTGCGCCCATCAGCATTCCCTCTATCCCCCGGGTGAGAGAGCCTGTTTTGGGAGACCAGGGGAGCAAGGATGACCAGGAAAGTGTGGTCCTCCATGGCGAGTCCACAGCCTCGCCAGTACAGGGCTGGGGATGTAGTATTCTCCAAACTGAGTGCTATCGGCACTTGCCAACACACATTGGTGAACTCCCAGAGGGAACGCAGAAGCCTTCAGCAAAGGACTATCCTGCTTTTTCTTTGGCACACATGAAACTGCATTGTGGTCCCAAAGGTCTTTTCCCATGTAATGAGTAAAAACAGAACTTTAGAAAGTCCAACAAACGAAAAGGATGTCATGGAGGATTGGGGGAAGTAGAAAATAACGCAGAAAGCCTTGCACACCCCGTGCCCATCTGGCATTCCCTCTCTGCCCCCGGTCAGACAGCCTGTTTGGGCAGACCATGGATGAGCAAGGTTGTCCAGGAAAGTGTGGTCCTCCATGCGAGTCCACAGCCTCGCCAGTACAGGGCTGGGGATGTAGTATTCGCCAAACTAAGTGCTATCGTCACTTGCCAACACACATTGGTGAACTCCCAGAAGGAACGCAGAAGCCTCCAGCAAAGGACTATCCTGTTTTTTTCTTTGGCACACATGAAACTGCATTTTGGTCCCAAAGACCTTTTCGCATATAATGAGTAAAAACAGAAGTTTAGAAAGTCCAACAAACGAAAAGAATGTCATGGATGATTGGGGGAAGTAGAAAATAACCCAGCAAGCCGTGCACACCCTGTGTCCTTCTGGCATTCCCTTATGCCCCCGGTCAGACAGCCTGTTTGGGGTGACCAAGTATGAGCGGGGATGTCCTGGAAAGTGTGGCTCTGCATGGGGTGTCCAAAGCCTCGACAGTACGAGGCAGGTGCTGTGGTATTTGGCACACGAAGCGCTATCGGCACTGGCCAACACACCCTGGTGAGCTCCCAGAGGGAGCGGAGAACGCCCCAGCAAAGGATTATTCTGTTTTTTTCTTTGGCACACACGAAACTGCATTTGTGGTCCCAAATATCTTTTCCCAGATAATGAATAAAAAGACAAGTTGGGAAAGTCTAGTAATGAAAAGGATCTAATGGAGGATTGTGGGCAGTCGAAAATAACCCAGCAAGCCATGCACACCTTGCGCCCATCAGCATTCCCTCTATCCCCCGGGTGAGAGAGCCTGTTTTGGGAGACCAAGGAGAGCAAGGATGACCAGGAAAGTGTGGTCCTCCATGGCGAGTCCACAGCCTCGCCAGTACAGGGCTGGGGATGTAGTATTCGCCAAACTAAGTGCTATCGGCACTTGCCAACACACATTGGTGAACTCCCAGAGGGAACGCAGAAGCCTTCAGCAAAGGACTATCCTGCTTTTTCTTTGGCACACATGAAACTGCATTTTGGTCCCAAAGGTCTTTTCCCATGTAATGAGTAAAAACAGAACTTTAGAAAGTCCAACAAACGAAAAGGATGCCATGGAGGATTGGGGGAAGTAGAAAATAACGCAGCAAGCCTTGCACACCCCGTGCCCATCTGGCATTCCCTCTCTGCCCCCGGTCAGACAGCCTGTTTGGGCAGACCATGGATGAGCAAGGATGACCAGGAAAGTGTGGTCCTCCATGGCGAGTCCACAGCCTCGACAGTACGAGGCAGGTGATGTGGTATTTGGTACACTATGCGCTATAGGCACTGGCCAACACACCCTGGTGAACTCCCAGAGGGAGCGGAGAACGCCCCAGCAAAGGATTATTCTGTTTTTTTTCTTTGGCACACACGAAACTGCATTTGTGGTCCCAAATATCTTTTCCCAGATAATGAATGAAAAGACAAGTTGGGAAAGTCTAGTAATGAAAAGGATCTAATGGAGGATTGTGGGCAGTCGAAAATAACCCAGCAAGCCATGCACACCTTGCGCCCATCAGCATTCCCTCTATCCCCCGGGTGAGAGAGCCTGTTTTGGGAGACCAGGGGAGCAAGGATGACCAGGAAAGTGTGGTCCTCCATGGCGAGTCCACAGCCTCGCCAGTACAGGGCTGGGGATGTAGTATTCGCCAAACTAAGTGCTATCGGCACTTGCCAACACACATTGGTGAACTCCCAGAGGGAACGCAGAAGCCTTCAGCAAAGGACTATCCTGCTTTTTCTTTGGCACACATGAAACTGCATTTTGGTCCCAAAGGTCTTTTCCCATGTAATGAGTAAAAACAGAACTTTAGAAAGTCCAACAAACGAAACGGATGCCATGGAGGATTGGGGGAAGTAGAAAATAACGCAGAAAGCCTTGCACACCCCGTGCCCATCTGGCATTCCCTCTCTGCCCCCGGTCAGACAGCCTGTTTGGGCAGACCATGGATGAGCAAGGTTGTCCAGGAAATTGTGGTCCTCCATGCGAGTCCACAGCCTCGCCAGTACAGGGCTGGGGATGTAGTATTCGCCAAACTAAGTGCTATCGGCGCTTGCCAACACACATTGGTGAACTCCCAGAGGGAACGCAGAAGCCTCCAGCAAAGGACTATCCTGTTTTTTTCTTTGGCACACATGAAACTGCATTTTGGTCCCAAAGACCTTTTCGCATATAATGAGTAAAAACAGAAGTTTAGAAAGTCCAACAAACGAAAAGAATGTCATGGATGATTGGGGGAAGTAGAAAATAACCCAGCAAGCCGTGCACACCCTGTGTCCTTCTGGCATTCCCTTATGCCCCGGTCAGACAGCCTGTTTGGGGTGACCAAGTATGAGTGGGGATGTCCTGGAAAGTGTGGTTCTGCATGGGGTGTCCAAAGCCTCGACAGTACGAGGCAGGTGCTGTGGTATTTGGCACACGAAGCGCTATCAGCACTGGCCAACACACCCTGGTGAGCTCTCAGAGGGAGCGGAGAACGCCCCAGCAAAGGATTATTCTGTTTTTTTCTTTGGCACACACGAAACTGCATTTGTGGTCCCAAATATCTTTTCCCAGATAATGAATGAAAAGACAAGTTGGGAAAGTCTAGTAATGAAAAGGATCTAATGGAGGATTGTGGGCAGTCGAAAATAACCCAGCAAGCCATGCACACCTTGCGCCCATCAGCATTCCCTCTATCCCCCGGGTGAGAGAGCCTGTTTTGGGAGACCAAGGAGAGCAAGGATGACCAGGAAAGTGTGGTCCTCCATGGCGAGTCCACAGCCTCGCCAGTACAGGGCTGGGGATGTAGTATTCGCCAAACTAAGTGCTATCGGCACTTGCCAACACACATTGGTGAACTCCCAGAGGGAACGCAGAAGCCTTCAGCAAAGGACTATCCTGCTTTTTCTTTGGCACACATGAAACTGCATTTTGGTCCCAAAGGTCTTTTCCCATGTAATGAGTAAAAACAGAACTTTAGAAAGTCCAACAAACGAAAAGGATGCCATGGAGGATTGGGGGAAGTAGAAAATAACGCAGCAAGCCTTGCACACCCCGTGCCCATCTGGCATTCCCTCTCTGCCCCCGGTCAGACAGCCTGTTTGGGCATACCATGGATGAGCAAGGTTGTCCAGGAAAGTGTGGTCCTCCATGCGAGTCCACAGCCTCGCCAGTACAGGGCTGGGGATGTAGTATTCGCCAAAATAAGTGCTATCGGCACTTGCCAACACACATTGATGAACTCCCAGAGGGAACGCAGAAGCCTTCAGCAAAGGACTATCCTGCTTTTTCTTTGGCACACATGAAACTGCATTTTGGTCCCAAAGGTCTTTTCCCATGTAATGAGTAAAAACAGAACTTTAGAAAGTCCAACAAACGAAAAGGATGCCATGGAGGATTGGGGGAAGTAGAAAATAACGCAGAAAGCCTTGCACACCCCGTGCCCATCTGGCATTCCCTCTCTGCCCCCGGTCAGACAGCCTGTTTAGGGTGACCAAGGATGGGCAAGGATGACCAGGAAAGTGTGGTCCTCCATGGCGAGTCCACAGCCTCGCCAGTACAGGGCTGGGGATGTAGTATTTGCCAAACTAAGTGCTATCGGCACTTGCCAACACACATTGGTGAACTCCCAGAGGGAACGCAGAAGCATTCAGCAAAGGACTATCCTGTTTTTTCCTTTGGCACACATGAAACTGCATTTTGGTCCCAAAGACCTTTTCGCATATAATGAGTAAAAACAGAAGTTTAGAAAGTCCAACAAACGAAAAGAATGTCATGGATGATTGGGGGAAGTAGAAAAAACCCAGCAAGCCGTGCACACCCTGTGTCCTTCTGGCATTCCCTTATGCCCCCGGTCAGACAGCTTGTTTGGGGTGACCAAGTATGAGCGGGGATGTCCTGGAAAGTGTGGTTCTGCATGGGGTGTCCACAGCCTCGACAGTACGACCCAGGTGATGTGGTATTTGGCACACTAAGCGCTATCGGCACTAGCCAACGCACCCTGGTGAGCTCTCAGAGGGAGCGGAGAACGCCCCAGCAAAGGATTATTCTGTTTTTTTCTTTGGCACACACGAAACTGCATTTGTGGTCCCAAATATCTTTTCCCAGATAATGAATAAAAAGACAAGTTGGGAAAGTCTAGTAATGAAAAGGATCTAATGGAGGATTGTGGGCAGTCGAAAATAACCCAGCAAGCCATGCGCACCTTGCGCCCATCAGCATTCCCTCTATCCCCCGGGTGAGAGAGCCTGTTTTGGGAGACCAAGGAGAGCAAGGATGACCAGGAAAGTGTGGTCCTCCATGGCGAGTCCACAGCCTCGCCAGTACAGGGCTGGGGATGTAGTATTCGCCAAACTAAGTGCTATCGGCACTTGCCAACACACATTGGTGAACTCCCAGAGGGAACGCAGAAGCCTTCAGCAAAGGACTATCCTGCTTTTTCTTTGGCACACATGAAACTGCATTTTGGTCCCAAAGGTCTTTTCCCATGTAATGAGTAAAAACAGAACTTTAGAAAGTCCAACAAACGAAAAGGATGCCATGGAGGATTGGGGGAAGTAGAAAATAACGCAGAAAGCCTTGCACACCCCGTGCCCATCTGGCATTCCCTCTCTGCCCCCGGTCAGACAGCCTGTTTGGGGTGACCAAGGATGGGCAAGGATGACCAGGAAAGTGTGGTCCTCCATGGCGAGTCCACAGCCTCGACAGTACGAGGCAGGTGATGTGGTATTTGGTACACTATGCGCTATAGGCACTGGCCAACACACCCTGGTGAACTCCCAGAGGGAGCGGAGAACGCCCCAGCAAAGGATTATTCTGTTTTTTTTCTTTGGCACACACGAAACTGCATTTGTGGTCCCAAATATCTTTTCCCAGATAATGAATGAAAAGACAAGTTGGGAAAGTCTAGTAATGAAAAGGATCTAATGGAGGATTGTGGGCAGTCGAAAATAACCCAGCAAGCCATGCACACCTTGCGCCCATCAGCATTCCCTCTATCCCCCGGGTGAGAGAGCCTGTTTTGGAGACCAGGGGAGCAAGGATGACCAGGAAAGTGTGGTCCTCCATGGCGAGTCCACAGCCTCGCCAGTACAGGGCTGGGGATGTAGTATTCGCCAAACTAAGTGCTATCGGCACTTGCCAACACACATTGGGGAACTCCCAGAGGGAACGCAGAAGCCTTCAGCAAAGGACTATCCTGCTTTTTCTTTGGCACACATGAAACTGCATTTTGTTCCCAAAGGTCTTTTCCCATGTAATGAGTAAAAACAGAACTTTAGAAAGTCTAACAAACGAAAAGGATGCCATGGAGGATTGGGGGAAGTAGAAAATAACGCAGAAAGCCTTGCACACCCCGTGCCCATCTGGCATTCCCTCTCTGCCCCCGGTCAGACAGCCTGTTTGGGCAGACCATGGATGAGCAAGGTTGTCCAGGAAAGTGTGGTCCTCCATGCGAGTCCACAGCCTCGCCAGTACAGGGCTGGGGATGTAGTATTCGCCAAACTAAGTGCTATCGGCACTTGCCAACACACATTGGTGAACTCCCAGAGGGAACGCAGAAGCCTCCAGCAAAGGACTATCCTGTTTTTTTCTTTGGCACACATGAAACTGCATTTTGGTCCCAAAGACCTTTTCGCATATAATGAGTAAAAACAGAAGTTTAGAAAGTCCAACAAACGAAAAGAATGTCATGGATGATTGGGGGAAGTAGAAAATAACCCAGCAAGCCGTGCACACCCTGTGTCCTTCTAGCATTCCCTTATGCCCCGGTCAGACAGCCTGTTTGGGGTGACCAAGTATGAGTGGGGATGTCCTGGAAAGTGTGGTTCTGCATGGGGTGTCCAAAGCCTCGACAGTACGAGGCAGGTGCTGTGGTATTTGGCACACGAAGCGCTATCAGCACTGGCCAACACACCCTGGTGAGCTCCCAGAGGGAGCGGAGAACGCCCCAGCAAAGGATTATTCTGTTTTTTTCTTTGGCACACACGAAACTGCATTTGTGGTCCCAAATATCTTTTCCCAGATAATGAATGAAAAGACAAGTTGGGAAAGTCTAGTAATGAAAAGGATCTAATGGAGGATTGTGGGCAGTTGAAAATAACCCAGCAAGCCATGCACACCTTGCGCCCATCAGCATTCCCTCTATCCCCCGGGTGAGAGAGCCTGTTTTGGGAGACCAAGGAGAGCAAGGATGACCAGGAAAGTGTGGTCCTCCATGGCGAGTCCACAGCCTCGCCAGTACAGGGCTGGGGATGTAGTATTCGCCAAACTAAGTGCTATCGGCACTTGCCAACACACATTGGTGAACTCCCAGAGGGAACGCAGAAGCCTTCAGCAAAGGACTATCCTGCTTTTTCTTTGGCACACATGAAACTGCATTTTGGTCCCAAAGGTCTTTTCCCATGTAATGAGTAAAAACAGAACTTTAGAAAGTCCAACAAACGAAAAGGATGCCATGGAGGATTGGGGGAAGTAGAAAATAACGCAGAAAGCCTTGCACACCCCGTGCCCATCTGGCATTCCCTCTCTGCCCCCGGTCAGACAGCCTGTTTGGGCAGACCATGGATGAGCAAGGTTGTCCAGGAAAGTGTGGTCCTCCATGCGAGTCCACAGCCTCGCCAGTACAGGGCTGGGGATGTAGTATTCGCCAAACTAAGTGCTATCGGCACTTGCCAACACACATTGGTGAACTCCCAGAGGGAACGCAGAAGCCTTCAGCAAAGGACTATCCTGCTTTTTCTTTGGCACACATGAAACTGCATTTTGGTCCCAAAGGTCTTTTCCCATGTAATGAGTAAAAACAGAACTTTAGAAAGTCCAACAAACGAAAAGGATGCCATGGAGGATTGGGGGAAGTAGAAAATAACGCAGAAAGCCTTGCACACCCCGTGCCCATCTGGCATTCCCTCTCTGCCCCCGGTCAGACAGCCTCTTTGGGGTGACCAAGGATGGGCAAGGATGACCAGGAAAGTGTGGTCCTCCATGGCGAGTCCACAGCCTCGACAGTACGAGGCAGGTGATGTGGTATTTGGTACACTATGCGCTATAGGCACTGGCCAACACACCCTGGTGAACTCCCAGAGGGAGCGGAGAACGCCCCAGCAAAGGATTATTCTGTTTTTTTTCTTTGGCACACACGAAACTGCATTTGTGGTCCCAAATATCTTTTCCCAGATAATGAATGAAAAGACAATTTGGGAAAGTCTAGTAATGAAAAGGATCTAATGGAGGATTGTGGGCAGTCGAAAATAACCCAGCAAGCCATGCACACCTTGCGCCCATCAGCATTCCCTCTATCCCCCGGGTGAGAGAGCCTGTTTTGGGAGACCAGGGGAGCAAGGATGACCAGGAAAGTGTGGTCCTCCATGGCGAGTCCACAGCCTCGCCAGTACAGGGCTGGGGATGTAGTATTCGCCAAACTAAGTGCTATCGGCACTTGCCAACACACATTGGTGAACTCCCAGAGGGAACGCAGAAGCCTTCAGCAAAGGACTATCCTGCTTTTTCTTTGGCACACATGAAACTGCATTTTGGTCCCAAAGGTCTTTTCCCATGTAATGAGTAAAAACAGAACTTTAGAAAGTCCAACAAACGAAAAGGATGCCATGGAGGATTGGGGGAAGTAGAAAATAACGCAGAAAGCCTTGCACACCCCGTGCCCATCTGGCATTCCCTCTCTGCCCCCGGTCAGACAGCCTGTTTGGGCAGACCATGGATGAGCAAGGTTGTCCAGGAAAGTGTGGTCCTCCATGCGAGTCCACAGCCTCGCCAGTACAGGGCTGGGGATGTAGTATTCGCCAAACTAAGTGCTATCGGCACTTGCCAACACACATTGGTGAACTCCCAGAGGGAACGCAGAAGCCTCCAGCAAAGGACTATCCTGTTTTTTTCTTTGGCACACATGAAACTGCATTTTGGTCCCAAAGACCTTTTCGCATATAATGAGTAAAAACAGAAGTTTAGAAAGTCCAACAAACGAAAAGAATGTCATGGATGATTGGGGGAAGTAGAAAATAACCCAGCAAGCCGTGCACACCCTGTGTCCTTCTGGCATTCCCTTATGCCCCGGTCAGACAGCCTGTTTGGGGTGACCAAGTATGAGTGGGGATGTCCTGGAAAGTGTGGTTCTGCATGGGGTGTCCAAAGCCTCGACAGTACGAGGCAGGTGCTGTGGTATTTGGCACACGAAGCGCTATCAGCACTGGCCAACACACCCTGGTGAGCTCCCAGAGGGAGCGGAGAACGCCCCAGCAAAGGATTATTCTGTTTTTTTCTTTGGCACACACGAAACTGCATTTGTGGTCCCAAATATCTTTTCCCAGATAATGAATGAAAAGACAAGTTGGGAAAGTCTAGTAATGAAAAGGATCTAATGGAGGATTGTGGGCAGTTGAAAATAACCCAGCAAGCCATGCACACCTTGCGCCCATCAGCATTCCCTCTATCCCCCGGGTGAGAGAGCCTGTTTTGGGAGACCAAGGAGAGCAAGGATGACCAGGAAAGTGTGGTCCTCCATGGCGAGTCCACAGCCTCGCCAGTACAGGGCTGGGGATGTAGTATTCGCCAAACTAAGTGCTATCTGCACTTGCCAACACACATTGGTGAACTCCCAGAGGGAACGCAGAAGCCTTCAGCAAAGGACTATCCTGCTTTTTCTTTGGCACACATGAAACTGCATTTTGGTCCCAAAAGTCTTTTCCCATGTAATGAGTAAAAACAGAACTTTAGAAAGTCCAACAAACGAAAAGGATGCCATGGAGGATTGGGGGAATTAGAAAATAACGCAGAAAGCCTTGCACACCCCGTGCCCATCTGGCATTCCCTCTCTGCCCCCGGTCAGACAGCCTGTTTGGGCAGACCATGGATGAGCAAGGTTGTCCAGGAAAGTGTGGTCCTCCATGCGAGTCCACAGCCTCGCCAGTACAGGGCTGGGGATGTAGTATTCGCCAAACTAAGTGCTATCGGCACTTGCCAACACACATTGGTGAACTCCCAGAGGGAACGCAGAAGCCTCCAGCAAAGGACTATCCTGTTTTTTTCTTTGGCACACATGAAACTGCATTTTGGTCCCAAAGACCTTTTGGCATATAATGAGTAAAAACAGAAGTTTAGAAAGTCCAACAAACGAAAAGAATGTCATGGATGATTGGGGGAAGTAGAATATAACCCAGCAAGCCGTGCACACCCTGTGTCCTTCTGGCATTCCCTTATGCCCCCGGTCAGACAGCCTGTTTGGGGTGACCAAGCATGAGCGGGGATGTCCCGGAAAGTGTGGTTCTGCATGGGGTGTCCAAAGCCTCGACAGTACGAGGCAGGTGCTGTGGTATTTGGCACACGAAGCGCTATCGGCGCTGGCCAACACACCCTGGTGAGCTCCCAGAGGGAGCGGAGAACGCCCCAGCAAAGGATTACTCTGTTTTTTTCTTTGGCACACACGAAACTGCATTTGTGGTCCCAAATATCTTTTCCCTGATAATGAATAAAAAGACAAGTTGGGAAAGTCTAGTAATGAAAAGGATCTAATGGAGGATTGTGGGGAGTCGAAAATCACCCACAAGCCATGCACACCTTGCGCCCATCAGCATTCCCTCTATCCCCCGGGTGAGAGAGCCTGTTTTGGGAGACCAAGGAGAGCAAGGATGACCAGGAAAGTGTGGTCCTCCATGGGGAGTCCACAGCCTCGCCAGTACAGGGCTGGGGATGTAGTATTCGCCAAACTAAGTGCTATCGGCACTTGCCAACACACATTGGTGAACTCCCAGAGGGAACGCAGAAGCCTTCAGCAAAGGACTATCCTGCTTTTTCTTTGGCACACATGAAACTGCATTTTGGTCCCAAAGGTCTTTTCCCATGTAATGAGTAAAAACAGAACTTTAGAAAGTCCAACAAACGAAAAGGATGTCATGGAGGATGGGGGAAGTAGAAAATAACGCAGCAAGCCTTGCACACCCCGTGCCCATCTGGCATTCCCTTATGCCCCCGGTCAGACAGCCAGTTTGGGGTGAACAAGGATGGGCAAGGATGACCAGGAAAGTGTGGTCCTCCATGGCGAGTCCACAGCCTCGCCAGTACAGGGCTGGGGATGTAGTATTCGCCAAACTAAGTGCTATCGGCACTTGCCAACACACATTGGTGAACTCCCAGAGGGAACGCAGAAGCCTTCAGCAAAGGACTATCCTGCTTTTTCTTTGGCACACATGAAACTGCATTTTGGTCCCAAAGACCTTTTCGCATATAATGAGTAAAAACAGAAGTTTAGAAAGTCCAACAAACGAAAAGAATGTCATGGATGATTGGGGGAAGTAGAAAATAACCCAGCAAGCCGTGCACACCCTGTGTCCTTCTGGCATTCCCTTATGCCCCCGGTCAGACAGCCTGTTTGGGGTGACCAAGTATGAGCGGGGATGTCCTGGAAAGTGTGGTTCTGCATGGGGTGTCCAAAGCCTCGACAGTACGAGGCAGGTGATGTGGAATTTGGCACACTAAGCGCTATAGGCACTGGCCAACACACCCTGGTGAACTCCCAGAGGGAGCGGAGAACGCCCCAGCAAAGGATTATTCTTTTTTTTTTTCTTTGGCACACACGAAACTGCATTTGTGGTCCCAAATATCTTTTCCCAGATAATGAATAAAAAGACAAGTTGGGAAAGTCTAGTAATGAAAAGGATCTAATGGAGGATTGTGGGCAGTCGAAAATAACCCAGCAAGCCATGCACACCTTGCGCCCATCAGCATTCCCTCTATCCCCCGGGTGAGAGAGCCTGTTTTGGGAGACCAGGGGAGCAAGGATGACCAGGAAAGTGTGGTCCTCCATGGCGAGTCCACAGCCTCGCCAGTACAGGGCTGGGGATGTAGTATTCGCCAAACTAAGTGCTATCGGCACTTGCCAACACACATTGGTGAACTCCCAGAGGGAACGCAGAAGCCTTCAGCAAAGGACTATCCTGCTTTTTCTTTGGCACACATGAAACTGCATTTTGGTCCCAAAGGTCTTTTCCCATGTAATGAGTAAAAACAGAACTTTAGAAAGTCCAACAAACGAAAAGGATGCCATGGAGGATTGGGGGAAGTAGAAAATAACGCAGCAAGCCTTGCACACCCCGTGCCCATCTGGCATTCCCTCTCTGCCCCCGGTCAGACAGCCTGTTTGGGCAGACCATGGATGAGCAAGGTTGTCCAGGAAAGTGTGGTCCTCCATGCGAGTCCACAGCCTCGCCAGTACAGGGCTGGGGATGTAGTATTCGCCAAACTAAGTGCTATCGGCACTTACCAACACACATTGGTGAACTCCCAGAGGGAACGCAGAAGCCTTCAGCAAAGGACTATCCTGCTTTTTCTTTGGCACACATGAAACTGCATTTTGGTCCCAAAGGTCTTTTCCCATGTAATGAGTAAAAACAGAACTTTAGAAAGTCCAACAAACGAAAAGGATGCCATGGAGGATTGGGGGAATTAGAAAATAACGCAGCAAGCCTTGCACACCCCGTGCCCATCTGGCATTCCCTCTCTGCCCCCGGTCAGATAGCCTGTTTGGGCAGACCATGGATGAGCAAGGTTGTCCAGGAAAGTGTGGTCCTCCATGCGAGTCCACAGCCTCGCCAGTACAGGGCTGGGGATGTAGTATTCGCCAAACTAAGTGCTATCGGCACTTGCCAACACACATTGGTGAACTCCCAGAGGGAACGCAGAAGCCTCCAGCAAAGGACTATCCTGTTTTTTCCTTTGGCACACATGAAACTGCATTTTGGTCCCAAAGGTCTTTTCCCATGTAATGAGTAAAAACAGAACTTTAGAAAGTCCAACAAACGAAAAGGATGCCATGGAGGATTGGGGGAAGTAGAAAATAACGCAGAAAGCCTTGCACACCCCGTGCCCATCTGGTATTCCCTCTCTGCCCCCGGTCAGACAGCCTGTTTAGGGTGACCAAGGATGGGCAAGGATGACCAGGAAAGTGTGGTCCTCCATGGCGAGTCCACAGCCTCGCCAGTACAGGGCTGGGGATGTAGTATTTGCCAAACTAAGTGCTATCGGCACTTGCCAACACACATTGGTGAACTCCCAGAGGGAACGCAGAAGCATTCAGCAAAGGACTATCCTGTTTTTTCCTTTGGCACACATGAAACTGCATTTTGGTCCCAAAGACCTTTTCGCATATAATGAGTAAAAACAGAAGTTTAGAAAGTCCAACAAACGAAAAGAATGTCATGGATGATTGGGGGAAGTAGAAAAAACCCAGCAAGCCGTGCACACCCTGTGTCCTTCTGGCATTCCCTTATGCCCCCGGTCAGACAGCTTGTTTGGGGTGACCAAGTATGAGCGGGGATGTCCTGGAAAGTGTGGTTCTGCATGGGGTGTCCACAGCCTCGACAGTACGACCCAGGTGATGTGGTATTTGGCACACTAAGCGCTATCGGCACTAGCCAACACACCCTGGTGAGCTCTCAGAGGGAGCGGAGAACGCCCCAGCAAAGGATTATTCTGTTTTTTTCTTTGGCACACACGAAACTGCATTTGTGGTCCCAAATATCTTTTCCCAGATAATGAATAAAAAGACAAGTTGGGAAAGTCTAGTAATGAAAAGGATCTAATGGAGGATTGTGGGCAGTCGAAAATAACCCAGCAAGCCATGCGCACCTTGCGCCCATCAGCATTCCCTCTATCCCCCGGGTGAGAGAGCCTGTTTTGGGAGACCAAGGAGAGCAAGGATGACCAGGAAAGTGTGGTCCTCCATGGCGAGTCCACAGCCTCGCCAGTACAGGGCTGGGGATGTAGTATTCGCCAAACTAAGTGCTATCGGCACTTGCCAACACACATTGGTGAACTCCCAGAGGGAACGCAGAAGCCTTCAGCAAAGGACTATCCTGCTTTTTCTTTGGCACACATGAAACTGCATTTTGGTCCCAAAGGTCTTTTCCCATGTAATGAGTAAAAACAGAACTTTAGAAAGTCCAACAAACGAAAAGGATGCCATGGAGGATTGGGGGAAGTAGAAAATAACGCAGAAAGCCTTGCACACCCCGTGCCCATCTGGCATTCCCTCTCTGCCCCCGGTCAGACAGCCTGTTTGGGGTGACCAAGGATGGGCAAGGATGACCAGGAAAGTATGGTCCTCCATGGCGAGTCCACAGCCTCGACAGTACGAGGCAGGTGATGTGGTATTTGGTACACTATGCGCTATAGGCACTGGCCAACACACCCTGGTGAACTCCCAGAGGGAGCGGAAAACGCCCCAGCAAAGGATTATTCTGTTTTTTTTCTTTGGCACACACGAAACTGCATTTGTGGTCCCAAATATCTTTTCCCAGATAATGAATGAAAAGACAAGTTGGGAAAGTCTAGTAATGAAAAGGATCTAATGGAGGATTGTGGGCAGTCGAAAATAACCCAGCAAGCCATGCACACCTTGCGCCCATCAGCATTCCCTCTATCCCCCGGGTGAGAGAGCCTGTTTTGGGAGACCAGGGGAGCAAGGATGACCAGGAAAGTGTGGTCCTCCATGGCGAGTCCACAGCCTCGCCAGTACAGGGCTGGGGATGTAGTATTCGCCAAACTAAGTGCTATCGGCACTTGCCAACACACATTGGTGAACTCCCAGAGGGAACGCAGAAGCCTTCAGCAAAGGACTATCCTGCTTTTTCTTTGGCACACATGAAACTGCATTTTGGTCCCAAAGGTCTTTTCCCATGTAATGAGTAAAAACAGAACTTTAGAAAGTCCAACAAACGAAAAGGATGCCATGGAGGATTGGGGGAAGTAGAAAATAACGCAGAAAGCCTTGCACACCCCGTGCCCATCTGGCATTCCCTCTCTGCCCCCGGTCAGACAGCCTGTTTGGGCAGACCATGGATGAGCAAGGTTGTCCAGGAAAGTGTGGTCCTCCATGCGAGTCCACAGCCTCGCCAGTACAGGGCTGGGGATGTAGTATTCGCCAAACTAAGGGGTATCGGCACTTGCCAACACACATTGGTGAACTCCCAGAGGGAACGCAGAAGCCTTCAGCAAAGGACTATCCTGCTTTTTCTTTGGCACACATGAAACTGCATTTTGGTCCCAAAGGTCTTTTCCCATGTAATGAGTAAAAACAGAACTTTAGAAAGTCCAACAAACGAAAAGGATGTCATGGAGGATTGGGGGAAGTAGAAAATAACGCAGCAAGCCTTGCACACCCCGTGCCCATCTGGCATTCCCTCTCTGCCCCCGGTCAGACAGCCTGTTTGGGCAGACCATGGATGAGCAAGGTTGTCCAGGAAAGTGTGGTCCTCCATGCGAGTCCACAGCCTCGCCAGTACAGGGCTGGGGATGTAGTATTCGCCAAACTAAGGGGTATCGGCACTTGCCAACACACATTGGTGAACTCCCAGAGGGAACGCAGAAGCCTTCAGCAAAGGACTATCCTGCTTTTTCTTTGGCACACATGAAACTGCATTTTGGTCCCAAAGGTCTTTTCCCATGTAATGAGTAAAAACAGAACTTTAGAAAGTCCAACAAACGAAAAGGATGTCATGGAGGATTGGGGGAAGTAGAAAATAACGCAGCAAGCCTTGCACACCCCGTGCCCATCTGGCATTCCCTCTCTGCCCCCGGTCAGACAGCCTGTTTGGGCAGACCATGGATGAGCAAGGTTGTCCAGGAAAGTGTGGTCCTCCATGCGAGTCCACAGCCTCGCCAGTACAGGGCTGGGGATGTAG
The DNA here is from genome assembly GCF_963259705.1 of Myotis daubentonii. Classification (NCBI taxonomy): domain Eukaryota; kingdom Metazoa; phylum Chordata; class Mammalia; order Chiroptera; family Vespertilionidae; genus Myotis; species Myotis daubentonii. Next base: position 125,203,033 of record NC_081861.1, on the reverse strand, counting down.
TATTCGCCAAACTAAGTGCTATCGGCACTTGCCAACACACATTGGTGAACTCCCAGAGGGAACGCAGAAGCCTCCAGCAAAGGACTATCCTGTTTTTTTCTTTGGCACACATGAAACTGCATTTTGGTCCCAAAGACCTTTTCGCATATAATGAGTAAAAACAGAAGTTTAGAAAGTCCAACAAACGAAAAGAATGTCATGGATGATTGGGGGAAGTAGAAAATAACCCAGCAAGCCGTGCACACCCTGTGTCCTTCTGGCATTCCCTTATGCCCCCGGTCAGACAGCCTGTTTGGGGTGACCAAGTATGAGCGGGGATGTCCTGGAAAGTGTGGCTCTGCATGGGGTGTCCAAAGCCTCGACAGTACGAGGCAGGTGCTGTGGTATTTGGCACACGAAGCGCTATCGGCACTGGCCAACACACCCTGGTGAGCTCCCAGAGGGAGCGGAGAACGCCCCAGCAAAGGATTATTCTGTTTTTTTCTTTGGCACACACGAAACTGCATTTGTGGTCCCAAATATCTTTTCCCAGATAATGAATAAAAAGACAAGTTGGGAAAGTCTAGTAATGAAAAGGATCTAATGGAGGATTGTGGGCAGTCGAAAATAACCCAGCAAGCCATGCACACCTTGTGCCCATCAGCATTCCCTCTATCCCCCGGGTGAGAGAGCCTGTTTTGGGAGACCAAGGAGAGCAAGGATGACCAGGAAAGTGTGGTCCTCCATGGCGAGTCCACAGCCTCGCCAGTACAGGGCTGGGGATGTAGTATTCGCCAAACTAAGTGCTATCGGCACTTGCCAACACACATTGGTGAACTCCCAGAGGGAACGCAGAAGCCTTCAGCAAAGGACTATCCTGCTTTTTCTTTGGCACACGTGAAACTGCATTTTGGTCCCAAAGGTCTTTTCCCATGTAATGAGTAAAAACAGAACTTTAGAAAGTCCAACAAACGAAAAGGATGTCATGGAGGATTGGGGGAAGTAGAAAATAACGCAGCAAGCCTTGCACACCCCGTGCCCATCTGGCATTCCCTTATGCCCCCGGTCAGACAGCCAGTTTGGGGTGACCAAGTATGAGCAAGGTTGTCCAGGAATGTGTGGTCCTCCATGGGGTGTCCACAGCCTCGACAGTACGAGGCAGGTGATGTGGTATTTGGTACACTAAGCGCTATAGGCACTGGCCAACACACCCTGGTGAACTCCCAGAGGGAGCGGAGAACGCCCCAGCAAAGGATTATTCTGTTTTTTTCTTTGGCACACACGAAACTGCATTTGTGGTCCCAAATATCTTTTCCCAGATAATGAATAAAAAGACAAGTTGGGAAAGTCTAGTAATGAAAAGGATCTAATGGAGGATTGTGGGCAGTCGAAAATAACCCAGCAAGCCATGCACACCTTGCGCCCATCAGCATTCCCTCTATCCCCCGGGTGAGAGAGCCTGTTTGGGGAGACCAAGGAGAGCAAGGATGACCAGGAAAGTGTGGTCCTCCATGGCGAGTCCACAGCCTCGCCAGTTCAGGGCTGGGGATGTAGTATTCGCCAAACTAAGTGCTATCGGCACTTGCCAAGACACATTGGTGAACTCCCAGAGGGAACGCAGAAGCCTTCAGCAAAGGACTATCCTGCTTTTTCTTTGGCACACATGAAACTGCATTTTGGTCCCAAAGGTCTTTTCCCATGTAATGAGTAAAAACAGAACTTTAGAAAGTCCAACAAACGAAAAGGATGCCATGGAGGATTGGGGGAATTAGAAAATAACGCAGCAAGCCTTGCACACCCCGTGCCCATCTGGCATTCCCTCTCTGCCCCCGGTCAGACAGCCTGTTTGGGCAGACCATGGATGAGCAAGGTTGTCCAGGAAAGTGTGGTCCTCCATGCGAGTCCACAGCCTCGCCAGTACAGGGCTGGGGATGTAGTATTCGCCAAACTAAGTGCTATCGGCACTTGCCAACACACATTGGTGAACTCCCAGAGGGAACGCAGAAGCCTCCAGCAAAGGACTATCCTGTTTTTTTCTTTGGCACACATGAAACTGCATTTTGGTCCCAAAGATCTTTTCGCATATAATGAGTAAAAACAGAAGTTTAGAAAGTTTAACAAACGAAAAGAAAGTCATGGATGATTGGGGGAAGTAGAAAATAACCCAGCAAGCCGTGCACACCCTGTGTCCTTCTGGCATTCCCTTATGCCCCCGGTCAGACAGCCTGTTTGGGGTGACCAAGTATGAGCGGGGATGTCCTGGAAAGTGTGGTTCTGCATGGGGTGTGGACAGCCTAGACAGTACGAGGCAGGTGATGTGGAATTTGGCACACTAAGCGCTATAGGCACTGGCCAACACACCCTGGTGAACTCCCAGAGGGAGCGGAGAACGCCCCAGCAAAGGATTATTCTGTTTTTTTTTCTTTGGCACACACGAAACTGCATTTGTGGTCCCAAATACCTTTTCCCAGATAATGAATAAAAAGACAAGTTGGGAAAGTCTAGTAATGAAAAGGATCTAATGGAGGATTGTGGGCAGTCGAAAATAACCCAGCAAGCCATGCACACCTTGCGCCCATCAGCATTCCCTCTATCCCCCGGGTGAGAGAGCCTGTTTTGGGAGACCAGGGGAGCAAGGATGACCAGGAAAGTGTGGTCCTCCATGGCGAGTCCACAGCCTCGCCAGTACAGGGCTGGGGATGTAGTATTCGCCAAACTAAGTGCTATCGGCACTTGCCAACACACATTGGTGAACTCCCAGAGGGAAAGCAGAAGCCTTCAGCAAAGGACTATCCTGCTTTTTCTTTGGCACACATGAAACTGCATTTTGGTCCCAAAGGTCTTTTCCCATGTAATGAGTAAAAACAGAACTTTAGAAAGTCCAACAAACGAAAAGGATGCCATGGAGGATTGGGGGAAGTAGAAAATAACGCAGAAAGCCTTGCACACCCCGTGCCCATTTGGCATTCCCTCTCTGCCCCCGGTCAGACAGCCTGTTTGGGCAGACCATGGATGAGCAAGGTTGTCCAGGAAAGTGTGGTCCTCCATGCGAGTCCACAGCCTCGCCAGTACAGGGCTGGGGATGTAGTATTCGCCAAACTAAGTGCTATCGGCACTTGCCAACACACATTGGTGAACTCCCAGAGGGAACGCAGAAGCCTCCAGCAAAGGACTATCCTGTTTTTTTCTTTGGCACACATGAAACTGCATTTTGGTCCCAAAGACCTTTTCGCATATAATGAGTAAAAACAGAAGTTTAGAAAGTCCAACAAACGAAAAGAATGTCATGGATGATTGGGGGAAGTAGAAAATAACCCAGCAAGCCGTGCACACCCTGTGTCCTTCTGGCATTCCCTTATGCCCCCGGTCAGACAGCCTGTTTGGGGTGACCAAGTATGAGCGGGGATGTCCTGGAAAGTGTGGCTCTGCATGGGGTGTCCAAAGCCTCGACAGTACGAGGCAGGTGCTGTGGTATTTGGCACACGAAGCGCTATCGGCACTGGCCAACACACCCTGGTGAGCTCCCAGAGGGAGCGGAGAACGCCCCAGCAAAGGATTATTCTGTTTTTTTCTTTGGCACACACGAAACTGCATTTGTGGTCCCAAATATCTTTTCCCAGATAATGAATAAAAAGACAAGTTGGGAAAGTCTAGTAATGAAAAGGATCTAATGGAGGATTGTGGGCAGTCGAAAATAACCCAGCAAGCCATGCACACCTTGTGCCCATCAGCATTCCCTCTATCCCCCGGGTGAGAGAGCCTGTTTTGGGAGACCAAGGAGAGCAAGGATGACCAGGAAAGTGTGGTCCTCCATGGCGAGTCCACAGCCTCGCCAGTACAGGGCTGGGGATGTAGTATTCGCCAAACTAAGTGCTATCGGCACTTGCCAACACACATTGGTGAACTCCCAGAGGGAACGCAGAAGCCTTCAGCAAAGGACTATCCTGCTTTTTCTTTGGCACACGTGAAACTGCATTTTGGTCCCAAAGGTCTTTTCCCATGTAATGAGTAAAAACAGAACTTTAGAAAGTCCAACAAACGAAAAGGATGTCATGGAGGATTGGGGGAAGTAGAAAATAACGCAGCAAGCCTTGCACACCCCGTGCCCATCTGGCATTCCCTTATGCCCCCGGTCAGACAGCCAGTTTGGGGTGACCAAGTATGAGCAAGGTTGTCCAGGAATGTGTGGTCCTCCATGGGGTGTCCACAGCCTCGACAGTACGAGGCAGGTGATGTGGTATTTGGTACACTAAGCGCTATAGGCACTGGCCAACACACCCTGGTGAACTCCCAGAGGGAGCGGAGAACGCCCCAGCAAAGGATTATTCTGTTTTTTTCTTTGGCACACACGAAACTGCATTTGTGGTCCCAAATATCTTTTCCCAGATAATGAATAAAAAGACAAGTTGGGAAAGTCTAGTAATGAAAAGGATCTAATGGAGGATTGTGGGCAGTCGAAAATAACCCAGCAAGCCATGCACACCTTGCGCCCATCAGCATTCCCTCTATCCCCCGGGTGAGAGAGCCTGTTTGGGGAGACCAAGGAGAGCAAGGATGACCAGGAAAGTGTGGTCCTCCATGGCGAGTCCACAGCCTCGCCAGTTCAGGGCTGGGGATGTAGTATTCGCCAAACTAAGTGCTATCGGCACTTGCCAAGACACATTGGTGAACTCCCAGAGGGAACGCAGAAGCCTTCAGCAAAGGACTATCCTGCTTTTTCTTTGGCACACATGAAACTGCATTTTGGTCCCAAAGGTCTTTTCCCATGTAATGAGTAAAAACAGAACTTTAGAAAGTCCAACAAACGAAAAGGATGCCATGGAGGATTGGGGGAATTAGAAAATAACGCAGCAAGCCTTGCACACCCCGTGCCCATCTGGCATTCCCTCTCTGCCCCCGGTCAGACAGCCTGTTTGGGCAGACCATGGATGAGCAAGGTTGTCCAGGAAAGTGTGGTCCTCCATGCGAGTCCACAGCCTCGCCAGTACAGGGCTGGGGATGTAGTATTCGCCAAACTAAGTGCTATCGGCACTTGCCAACACACATTGGTGAACTCCCAGAGGGAACGCAGAAGCCTCCAGCAAAGGACTATCCTGTTTTTTTCTTTGGCACACATGAAACTGCATTTTGGTCCCAAAGATCTTTTCGCATATAATGAGTAAAAACAGAAGTTTAGAAAGTTTAACAAACGAAAAGAAAGTCATGGATGATTGGGGGAAGTAGAAAATAACCCAGCAAGCCGTGCACACCCTGTGTCCTTCTGGCATTCCCTTATGCCCCCGGTCAGACAGCCTGTTTGGGGTGACCAAGTATGAGCGGGGATGTCCTGGAAAGTGTGGTTCTGCATGGGGTGTGGACAGCCTAGACAGTACGAGGCAGGTGATGTGGAATTTGGCACACTAAGCGCTATAGGCACTGGCCAACACACCCTGGTGAACTCCCAGAGGGAGCGGAGAACGCCCCAGCAAAGGATTATTCTGTTTTTTTTTCTTTGGCACACACGAAACTGCATTTGTGGTCCCAAATACCTTTTCCCAGATAATGAATAAAAAGACAAGTTGGGAAAGTCTAGTAATGAAAAGGATCTAATGGAGGATTGTGGGCAGTCGAAAATAACCCAGCAAGCCATGCACACCTTGCGCCCATCAGCATTCCCTCTATCCCCCGGGTGAGAGAGCCTGTTTTGGGAGACCAGGGGAGCAAGGATGACCAGGAAAGTGTGGTCCTCCATGGCGAGTCCACAGCCTCGCCAGTACAGGGCTGGGGATGTAGTATTCGCCAAACTAAGTGCTATCGGCACTTGCCAACACACATTGGTGAACTCCCAGAGGGAAAGCAGAAGCCTTCAGCAAAGGACTATCCTGCTTTTTCTTTGGCACACATGAAACTGCATTTTGGTCCCAAAGGTCTTTTCCCATGTAATGAGTAAAAACAGAACTTTAGAAAGTCCAACAAACGAAAAGGATGCCATGGAGGATTGGGGGAAGTAGAAAATAACGCAGAAAGCCTTGCACACCCCGTGCCCATCTGGCATTCCCTCTCTGCCCCCGGTCAGACAGCCTGTTTGGGCAGACCATGGATGAGCAAGGTTGTCCAGGAAAGTGTGGTCCTCCATGCGAGTCCACAGCCTCGCCAGTACAGGGCTGGGGATGTAGTATTCGCCAAACTAAGTGCTATCGGCACTTGCCAACACACATTGGTGAACTCCCAGAGGGAACGCAGAAGCCTCCAGCAAAGGACTATCCTGTTTTTTTCTTTGGCACACATGAAACTGCATTTTGGTCCCAAAGACCTTTTCGCATATAATGAGTAAAAACAGAAGTTTAGAAAGTCCAACAAACGAAAAGAATGTCATGGATGATTGGGGGAAGTAGAAAATAACCCAGCAAGCCGTGCACACCCTGTGTCCTTCTGGCATTCCCTTATGCCCCCGGTCAGACAGCCTGTTTGGGGTGACCAAGTATGAGCGGGGATGTCCTGGAAAGTGTGGTTCTGCATGGGGTGTCCAAAGCCTCGACAGTACGAGGCAGGTGCTGTGGTATTTGGCACACGAAGCACTATCGGCACTGGCCAACACACCCTGGTGAACTCCCAGAGGGAGCGGAGAACCATCTAGCAACGGATTATTCTGTTTTTTTCTTTGGCACACACGAAACTGCATTTGTGGTCCCAAATATCTTTTCCCAGATAATGAATAAAAAGACAAGTTGGGAAAGTCTAGTAATGAAAAGGATCTAATGGAAGATTGTGGGCAGTCGAAAATAACCCAGCAAGCCATGCACAACTTGCGCCCATCAACATTCCCTCTATCCCCCGGTCAGACAGCCTGGTTGGGGTGACCAAGGATGAGCAAGGTTGTCCAGGAATGTGTGGTCCTCCATGGCGAGTCCACAGCCTCGCCAGTACAGGGCTGGGGATGTAGTATTCGCCAAACTAAGTGCTATCGGCACTTGCCAACACACATTGGTGAACTCCCAGAGGGAACGCAGAAGCCTTCAGCAAAGGACTATCCTGCTTTTTCTTTGGCACACGTGAAACTGCATTTTGGTCCCAAAGGTCTTTTCCCATGTAATGAGTAAAAACAGAACTTTAGAAAGTCCAACAAACGAAAAGGATGTCATGGAGGATGGGGGAAGTAGAAAATAACGCAGCAAGCCTTGCACACCCCGTGCCCATCTGGCATTCCCTTATGCCCCCGGTCAGACAGCCAGTTTGGGGTGACCAAGTATGAGCAAGGTTGTCCAGGAATGTGTGGTCCTCCATGGAGTGTCCACAGCCTCGACAGTACGAGGCAGGTGATGTGGTATTTGGTACACTAAGCGCTATAGGCACTGGCCAACACACCCTGGTGAACTCCCAGAGGGAGCGGAGAACGCCCCAGCAAAGGATTATTCTGTTTTTTTCTTTGGCACACACGAAACTGCATTTGTGGTCCCAAATATCTTTTCCCAGATAATGAATAAAAAGACAAGTTGGGAAAGTCTAGTAATGAAAAGGATCTAATGGAGGATTGTGGGCTGTCGAAAATAACCCAGCAAGCCATGCACACCTTGCGCCCATCAGCATTCCCTCTATCCCCCGGGTGAGAGAGCCTGTTTGGGGAGACCAAGGAGAGCAAGGATGACCAGGAAAGTGTGGTCCTCCATGGCGAGTCCACAGCCTCGCCAGTTCAGGGCTGGGGATGTAGTATTCGCCAAACTAAGTGCTATCGGCACTTGCCAAGACACATTGGTGAACTCCCAGAGGGAACGCAGAAGCCTCCAGCAAAGGACTATCCTGTTTTTTTCTTTAGCACACATGAAACTGCATTTTGGTCCCAAAGATCTTTTCGCATATAATGAGTAAAAACAAAAGTTTAGAATGTCCAACAAACAAAAAGGATGCCATGGAGGATTGGGGGAAGTAGAAAATAACGCAGAAAGCCTTGCACACCCCGTGCCCATCTGGCATTCCCTCTATGCCCCCGGTCAGACAGCCTGTTTGGGCAGACCATAGATGAGCAAGGTTGTCCAGGAAAGTGTGGTCCTCCATGCGAGTCCACAGCCTCGCCTGTACAGGGCTGGGGATGTAGTATTCGCCAAACTAAGTGCTATCGGCACTTGCCAACACACATTGGTGAACTCCCAGAGGGAACGCAGAAGCCTCCAGCAAAGGACTATCCTGTTTTTTTCTTTGGCACACATGAAACTGCATTTTGGTCCCAAAGACCTTTTCGCATATAATGAGTGAAAACAGAAGTTTAGAAAGTCCAACAAACGAAAAGAATGTCATGGATGATTGGGGGAAGTAGAAAATAACCCAGCAAGCCGTGCACACCCTGTGTCCGTCTGGCATTCCCTTATGCCCCCGGTCAGACAGCCTGTTTGGGGTGACCAAGTATGAGCGGGGATGTCCCGGAAAGTGTGGTTCTGCATGGGGTGTCCAAAGCCTCGACAGTACGAGGCAGGTGCTGTGGTATTTGGCACACGAAGCGCTATCGGCACTGGCCAACACACCCTGGTGAGCTCCCAGAGGGAGCGGAGAACGCCCCAGCAAAGGATTATTCTGTTTTTTTCTTTGGCACACACGAAACTGCATTTGTGGTCCCAAATATCTTTTCCCAGATAATGAATAAAAAGACAAGTTGGGAAAGTCTAGTAATGAAAAGGATCTAATGGAGGATTGTGGGCAGTCGAAAATAACCCAGCAAGCCATGCACACCTTGCGCCCATCAGCATTCCCTCTATCCCCCGGGTGAGAGAGCCTGTTTTGGGAGACCAGGGGAGCAAGGATGACCAGGAAAGTGTGGTCCTCCATGCCGAGTCCACAGCCTCACCAGTACAGGGCTCGGGATGTAGTATTCGCCAAACTAAGTGCTATCGGCACTTGCCAACACACATTGGTGAACTCCCAGAGGGAACGCAGAAGCCTTCAGCAAAGGACTATCCTGCTTTTTCTTTGGCACACATGAAACTGCATTTTGGTCCCAAAGGTCTTTTCCCATGTAATGAGTAAAAACAGAACTTTAGAAAGTCCAACAAACGAAAAGGATGCCATGGAGGATTGGGGGAAGTAGAAAATAACGCAGAAAGCCTTGCACACCCCGTGCCCATCTGGCATGCCCTCTCTGCCCCCGGTCAGACAGCCTGTTTGGGCAGACCATGGATGAGCAAGGTTGTCCAGGAAAGTGTGGTCCTCCATGCGAGTCCACAGCTTCGCCAGTACAGGGCTGGGGATGTAGTATTCGCCAAACTAAGTGCTACCGGCACTTGCCAACACACATTGGTGAACTCCCAGAGGGAACGCAGAAGCCTCCAGCAAAGGACTATCCTGTTTTTTTCTTTGGCACACATGAAACTGCATTTTGGTCCCAAAGACCTTTTCGCATATAATGAGTAAAAACAGAAGTTTAGAAAGTCCAACAAACGAAAAGAATGTCATGGATGATTGGGGGAAGTAGAAAATAACCCAGCAAGCCGTGCACACCCTGTGTCCTTCTTGCATTCCCTTATGCCCCCGGTCAGACAGCCTGTTTGGGGTGACCAAGTATGAGCGGGGATGTCCTGGAAAGTGTGGTTCTGCATGGGGTGTCCAAAGCCTCGACAGTACGAGGCAGGTGCTGTGGTATTTGGCACACGAAGCGCTATCGGCACTGGCCAACACACCCTGGTGAGCTCCCAGAGGGAGCGGAGAACGCCCCAGCAAAGGATTATTCTGTTTTTTTCTTTGGCATTCACGAAACTGCATTTTGGTCCCAAAGGTCTTTTCCCAGATAATGAATAAAAAGACAAGTTGGGAAAGTCTAGTAATGAAAAGGATCTAATGGAGGATTGTGGGCAGTCGAAAATAACCCAGGAAGCCATGCACACCTTGCGCCCATCAGCATTCCCTCTATCCCCCGGGTGAGAGAGCCTGTTTTGGGAGACCAGGGGAGCAAGGATGACCAGGAAAGTGTGGTCCTCCATGGCGAGTCAACAGCCTCGCCAGTACAGGGCTGGGGATGTAGTATTCGCCAAACTAAGTGCTATCGGCACTTGCCAACACACATTGGTGAACTCCCAGAGGGAACGCAGAAGCCTCCAGCAAAGGACTATCCTGTTTTTTTCTTTGGCACACATGAAACTGCATTTTGGTCCCAAAGACCTTTTCGCATATAATGAGTAAAAACAGAAGTTTAGAAAGTCCAACAAACGAAAAGGATGCCATGGAGGATTGGGGGAAGTAGAAAATAACCCAGCAAGCCGTGCACACCCTGTGTCCTTCTGGCATTCCCTTATGCCCCCGGTCAGACAGCCTATTTGGGGTGACCAAGTATGAGCGGGGATGTCCCGGAAAGTGTGGTTCTGCATGGGGTGTCCAAAGCCTCGACAGTACGAGGCAGGTGATGTGGAATTTGGCACACGAAGCGCTATCGGCACTGGCCAACACACCCTGGTGAGCTCCCAGAGAGAGCGGAGAACGCCCCAGCAAAGGATTATTCTGTTTTTTTCTTTGGCACACACGAAACTGCATTTGTGGTCCCAAATATCTTTTCCCTGATAATGAATAAAAAGACAAGTTGGGAAAGTCTAGTAATGAAAAGGATCTAATGGAGGATTGTGGGCAGTCGAAAATAACCCAGGAAGCCATGCACACCTTGTGCCCATCAGCATTCCCTCTATCCCCCGGGTGAGAGAGCCTGTTTTGGGAGACCAAGGAGAGCAAGGATGACCAGGAAAGTGTGGTCCTCCATGGCGAGTCCACAGCCTCGCCAGTACAGGGCTGGGGATGTAGTATTCGCCAAACTAAGTGCTATCGGCACTTGCCAACACACATTGGTGAACTCCCAGAGGGAACGCAGAAGCCTCCAGCAAAGGACTATCCTGTTTTTTTCTTTGGCACACATGAAACTGCATTTTGGTCCCAAAGACCTTTTCGCATATAATGAGTAAAAACAGAAGTTTAGAAAGTCCAACAAACGAAAAGGATGCCATGGAGGATTGGGGGAAGTAGAAAATAACCCAGCAAGCCGTGCACACCCTGTGTCCTTCTGGCATTCCCTTAAGCCGCCGGTCAGACAGCCTATTTGGGGTGACCAAGTATGAGCGGGGATGTCCCGGAAAGTGTGGTTCTGCATGGGGTGTCCAAAGCCTCGACAGTACGAGGCAGGTGATGTGGAATTTGGCACACGAAGCGCTATCGGCACTGGCCAACACACCCTGGTGAGCTCCCAGAGAGAGCGGAGAACGCCCCAGCAAAGGATTATTCTGTTTTTTTCTTTGGCACACACGAAACTGCATTTGTGGTCCCAAATATCTTTTCCCTGATAATGAATAAAAAGACAAGTTGGGAAAGTCTAGTAATGAAAAGGATCTAATGGAGGATTGTGGGCAGTCGAAAATAACCCAGGAAGCCATGCACACCTTGTGCCCATCAGCATTCCCTCTATCCCCCGGGTGAGAGAGCCTGTTTGGGGAGACCAAGGAGAGCAAGGATGACCAGGAAAGAGTGGTCCTCCATGGCGAGTCCACAGCCTCGCCAGTTCAGGGCTGGGGATGTAGTATTCGCCAAACTAAGTGCTATCGGCACTTGCCAAGACACATTGGTGAACTCCCAGAGGGAACGCAGAAGCCTCCAGCAAAGGACTATCCTGTTTTTTTCTTTAGCACACATGAAACTGCATTTTGGTCCCAAAGATCTTTTCGCATATAATGAGTAAAAACAAAAGTTTAGAATGTCCAACAAACAAAAAGGATGCCATGGAGGATTGGGGGAAGTAGAAAATAACGCAGAAAGCCTTGCACACCCCGTGCCCATCTGGCATTCCCTCTATGCCCCCGGTCAGACAGCCTGTTTGGGCAGACCATAGATGAGCAAGGTTGTCCAGGAAAGTGTGGTCCTCCATGCGAGTCCACAGCCTCGCCTGTACAGGGCTGGGGATGTAGTATTCGCCAAACTAAGTGCTATCGGCACTTGCCAACACACATTGGTGAACTCCCAGAGGGAACGCAGAAGCCTCCAGCAAAGGACTATCCTGTTTTTTTCTTTGGCACACATGAAACTGCATTTTGGTCCCAAAGACCTTTTCGCATATAATGAGTGAAAACAGAAGTTTAGAAAGTCCAACAAACGAAAAGAATGTCATGGATGATTGGGGGAAGTAGAAAATAACCCAGCAAGCCGTGCACACCCTGTGTCCGTCTGGCATTCCCTTATGCCCCCGGTCAGACAGCCTGTTTGGGGTGACCAAGTATGAGCGGGGATGTCCCGGAATGTGTGGTTCTGCATGGGGTGTCCAAAGCCTCGACAGTACGAGGCAGGTGCTGTGGTATTTGGCACACGAAGCGCTATCGGCACTGGCCAACACACCCTGGTGAGCTCCCAGAGGGAGCGGAGAACGCCCCAGCAAAGGATTATTCTGTTTTTTTCTTTGGCACACACGAAACTGCATTTGTGGTCCCAAATATCTTTTCCCAGATAATGAATAAAAAGACAAGTTGGGAAAGTCTAGTAATGAAAAGGATCTAATGGAGGATTGTGGGCAGTCGAAAATAACCCAGCAAGCCATGCACACCTTGCGCCCATCAGCATTCCCTCTATCCCCCGGGTGAGAGAGCCTGTTTTGGGAGACCAGGGGAGCAAGGATGACCAGGAAAGTGTGGTCCTCCATGCCGAGTCCACAGCCTCACCAGTACAGGGCTCGGGATGTAGTATTCGCCAAACTAAGTGCTATCGGCACTTGCCAACACACATTGGTGAACTCCCAGAGGGAACGCAGAAGCCTTCAGCAAAGGACTATCCTGCTTTTTCTTTGGCACACATGAAACTGCATTTTGGTCCCAAAGGTCTTTTCCCATGTAATGAGTAAAAACAGAACTTTAGAAAGTCCAACAAACGAAAAGGATGCCATGGAGGATTGGGGGAAGTAGAAAATAACGCAGAAAGCCTTGCACACCCCGTGCCCATCTGGCATGCCCTCTCTGCCCCCGGTCAGACAGCCTGTTTGGGCAGACCATGGATGAGCAAGGTTGTCCAGGAAAGTGTGGTCCTCCATGCGAGTCCACAGCTTCGCCAGTACAGGGCTGGGGATGTAGTATTCGCCAAACTAAGTGCTACCGGCACTTGCCAACACACATTGGTGAACTCCCAGAGGGAACGCAGAAGCCTCCAGCAAAGGACTATCCTGTTTTTTTCTTTGGCACACATGAAACTGCATTTTGGTCCCAAAGACCTTTTCGCATATAATGAGTAAAAACAGAAGTTTAGAAAGTCCAACAAACGAAAAGAATGTCATGGATGATTGGGGGAAGTAGAAAATAACCCAGCAAGCCGTGCACACCCTGTGTCCTTCTTGCATTCCCTTATGCCCCCGGTCAGACAGCCTGTTTGGGGTGACCAAGTATGAGCGGGGATGTCCTGGAAAGTGTGGTTCTGCATGGGGTGTCCAAAGCCTCGACAGTACGAGGCAGGTGCTGTGGTATTTGGCACACGAAGCGCTATCGGCACTGGCCAACACACCCTGGTGAGCTCCCAGAGGGAGCGGAGAACGCCCCAGCAAAGGATTATTCTGTTTTTTTCTTTGGCATTCACGAAACTGCATTTTGGTCCCAAAGGTCTTTTCCCAGATAATGAATAAAAAGACAAGTTGGGAAAGTCTAGTAATGAAAAGGATCTAATGGAGGATTGTGGGCAGTCGAAAATAACCCAGCAAGCCATGCACACCTTGCGCCCATCAGCATTCCCTCTATCCCCCGGGTGAGAGAGCCTGTTTTGGGAGACCAGGGGAGCAAGGATGACCAGGAAAGTGTGGTCCTCCATGGCGAGTCAACAGCCTCGCCAGTACAGGGCTGGGGATGTAGTATTCGCCAAACTAAGTGCTATCGGCACTTGCCAACACACATTGGTGAACTCCCAGAGGGAACGCAGAAGCCTCCAGCAAAGGACTATCCTGTTTTTTTCTTTGGCACACATGAAACTGCATTTTGGTCCCAAAGACCTTTTCGCATATAATGAGTAAAAACAGAAGTTTAGAAAGTCCAACAAACGAAAAGGATGCCATGGAGGATTGGGGGAAGTAGAAAATAACCCAGCAAGCCGTGCACACCCTGTGTCCTTCTGGCATTCCCTTATGCCCCCGGTCAGACAGCCTATTTGGGGTGACCAAGTATGAGCGGGGATGTCCCGGAAAGTGTGGTTCTGCATGGGGTGTCCAAAGCCTCGACAGTACGAGGCAGGTGATGTGGAATTTGGCACACGAAGCGCTATCGGCACTGGCCAACACACCCTGGTGAGCTCCCAGAGAGAGCGGAGAACGCCCCAGCAAAGGATTATTCTGTTTTTTTCTTTGGCACACACGAAACTGCATTTGTGGTCCCAAATATCTTTTCCCTGATAATGAATAAAAAGACAAGTTGGGAAAGTCTAGTAATGAAAAGGATCTAATGGAGGATTGTGGGCAGTCGAAAATAACCCAGGAAGCCATGCACACCTTGTGCCCATCAGCATTCCCTCTATCCCCCGGGTGAGAGAGCCTGTTTTGGGAGACCAAGGAGAGCAAGGATGACCAGGAAAGTGTGGTCCTCCATGGCGAGTCCACAGCCTCGCCAGTACAGGGCTGGGGATGTAGTATTCGCCAAACTAAGTGCTATCGGCACTTGCCAACACACATTGGTGAACTCCCAGAGGGAACGCAGAAGCCTCCAGCAAAGGACTATCCTGTTTTTTTCTTTGGCACACATGAAACTGCATTTTGGTCCCAAAGACCTTTTCGCATATAATGAGTAAAAACAGAAGTTTAGAAAGTCCAACAAACGAAAAGGATGCCATGGAGGATTGGGGGAAGTAGAAAATAACCCAGCAAGCCGTGCACACCCTGTGTCCTTCTGGCATTCCCTTAAGCCGCCGGTCAGACAGCCTATTTGGGGTGACCAAGTATGAGCGGGGATGTCCCGGAAAGTGTGGTTCTGCATGGGGTGTCCAAAGCCTCGACAGTACGAGGCAGGTGATGTGGAATTTGGCACACGAAGCGCTATCGGCACTGGCCAACACACCCTGGTGAGCTCCCAGAGAGAGCGGAGAACGCCCCAGCAAAGGATTATTCTGTTTTTTTCTTTGGCACACACGAAACTGCATTTGTGGTCCCAAATATCTTTTCCCTGATAATGAATAAAAAGACAAGTTGGGAAAGTCTAGTAATGAAAAGGATCTAATGGAGGATTGTGGGCAGTCGAAAATAACCCAGGAAGCCATGCACACCTTGTGCCCATCAGCATTCCCTCTATCCCCCGGGTGAGAGAGCCTGTTTTGGGAGACCAAGGAGAGCAAGGATGACCAGGAAAGTGTGGTCCTCCATGGCGAGTCCACAGCCTCGCCAGTACAGGGCTGGGGATGTAGTATTCGCCAAACTAAGTGCTATCGGCACTTGCCAACACACATTGGTGAACTCCCAGAGGGAACGCAGAAGCCTTCAGCAAAGGACTATCCTGCTTTTTCTTTGGCACACATGAAACTGCATTTTGGTCCCAAAGGTCTTTTCCCATGTAATGAGTAAAAACAGAACTTTAGAAAGTCCAACAAACGAAAAGGATGTCATGGAGGATGGGGGAAGTAGAAAATAACGCAGCAAGCCTTGCACACCCCGTGCCCATCTGGCATTCCCTTATGCCCCCGGTCAGACAGCCAGTTTGGGGTGACCAAGTATGAGCAAGGTTGTCCAGGAATGTGTGGTCCTCCATGGGGTGTCCACAGCCTCGACAGTACGAGGCAGGTGATGTGGTATTTGGTACACTAAGCGCTATAGGCACTGGCCAACACACCCTGGTGAACTCCCAGAGGGAGCGGAGAACGCCCCAGCAAAGGATTATTCTGTTTTTTTCTTTGGCACACACGAAACTGCATTTGTGGTCCCAAATATCTTTTCCCAGATAATGAATAAAAAGACAAGTTGGGAAAGTCTAGTAATGAAAAGGATCTAATGGAGGATTGTGGGCAGTCGAAAATAACCCAGCAAGCCATGCACACCTTGCGCCCATCACCATTCCCTCTATCCCCCGGGTGAGAGAGCCTGTTTGGGGAGACCAAGGAGAGCAAGGATGACCAGGAAAGTGTGGTCCTCCATGGCGAGTCCACAGCCTCGCCAGTTCAGGGCTGGGGATGTAGTATTCGCCAAACTAAGTGCTATCGGCACTTGCCAAGACACATTGGTGAACTCCCAGAGGGAACGCAGAAGCCTTCAGCAAAGGACTATCCTGCTTTTTCTTTGGCACACATGAAACTGCATTTTGGTCCCAAAGGTCTTTTCCCATGTAATGAGTAAAAACAGAACTTTAGAAAGTCCAACAAACGAAAAGGATGCCATGGAGGATTGGGGGAATTAGAAAATAACGCAGCAAGCCTTGCACACCCCGTGCCCATCTGGCATTCCCTCTCTGCCCCCGGTCAGACAGCCTGTTTGGGCAGACCATGGATGAGCAAGGTTGTCCAGGAAAGTGTGGTCCTCCATGCGAGTCCACAGCCTCGCCAGTACAGGGCTGGGGATGTAGTATTCGCCAAACTAAGTGCTATCGGCACTTGCCAACACACATTGGTGAACTCTCAGAGGGAACGCAGAAGCCTCCAGCAAAGGACTATCCTGTTTTTTTCTTTGGCACACATGAAACTGCATTTTGGTCCCAAAGATCTTTTCGCATATAATGAGTAAAAACAGAAGTTTAGAAAGTTTAACAAACGAAAAGAAAGTCATGGATGATTGGGGGAAGTAGAAAATAACCCAGCAAGCCGTGGACACCCTGTGTCCTTCTGGCATTCCCTTATGCCCCCGGTCAGACAGCCTGTTTGGGGTGACCAAGTATGAGCGGGGATGTCCTGGAAAGTGTGGTTCTGCATGGGGTGTCGACAGCCTAGACAGTACGAGGCAGGTGATGTGGAATTTGGCACACTAAGCGCTATAGGCACTGGCCAACACACCCTGGTGAACTCCCAGAGGGAGCGGAGAACGCCCCAGCAAAGGATTATTCTGTTTTTTTTTCTTTGGCACACACGAAACTGCATTTGTGGTCCCAAATACCTTTTCCCAGATAGTGAATAAAAAGACAAGTTGGGAAAGTCTAGTAATGAAAAGGATCTAATGGAGGATTGTGGGCAGTCGAAAATAACCCAGCAAGCCATGCACACCTTGCGCCCATCAGCATTCCCTCTATCCCCCGGGTGAGAGAGCCTGTTTTGGGAGACCAGGGGAGCAAGGATGACCAGGAAAGTGTGGTCCTCCATGGCGAGTCCACAGCCTCGCCAGTACAGGGCTGGGGATGTAGTATTCGCCAAACTAAGTGCTATCGGCACTTGCCAACACACATTGGTGAACTCCCAGAGGGAAAGCAGAAGCCTTCAGCAAAGGACTATCCTGCTTTTTCTTTGGCACACATGAAACTGCATTTTGGTCCCAAAGGTCTTTTCCCATGTATTGAGTAAAAACAGAACTTTAGAAAGTCCAACAAACGAAAAGGATGCCATGGAGGATTGGGGGAAGTAGAAAATAACGCAGAAAGCCTTGCACACCCCGTGCCCATCTGGCATTCCCTCTCTGCCCCCGGTCAGACAGCCTGTTTGGGCAGACCATGGATGAGCAAGGTTGTCCAGGAAAGTGTGGTCCTCCATGCGAGTCCACAGCCTCGCCAGTACAGGGCTGGGGATGTAGTATTCGCCAAACTAAGTGCTATCGGCACTTGCCAACACACATTGGTGAACTCCCAGAGGGAACGCAGAAGCCTCCAGCAAAGGACTATCCTGTTTTTTTCTTTGGCACTCATGAAACTGCATTTTGGTCCCAAAGACCTTTTCGCATATAATGAGTAAAAACAGAAGTTTAGAAAGTCCAACAAACGAAAAGAATGTCATGGATGATTGGGGGAAGTAGAAAATAACCCAGCAAGCCGTGCACACCCTGTGTCCTTCTGGCATTCCCTTATGCCCCCGGTCAGACAGCCTGTTTGGGGTGACCAAGTATGAGCGGGGATGTCCTGGAAAGTGTGGTTCTGCATGGGGTGTCCAAAGCCTCGACAGTACGAGGCAGGTGCTGTGGTATTTGGCACACGAAGCGCTATCGGCACTGGCCAACACACCCTGGTGAACTCCCAGAGGGAGCGGAGAACCATCTAGCAACGGATTATTCTGTTTTTTTCTTTGGCACACAAGAAACTGCATTTGTGGTCCCAAATATCTTTTCCCAGATAATGAATAAAAAGACAAGTTGGGAAAGTCTAGTAATGAAAAGGATCTAATGGAAGATTGTGGGCAGTCGAAAATAACCCAGCAAGCCATGCACAACTTGCGCCCATCAACATTCCCTCTATCCCCCGGTCAGACAGCCTGGTTGGGGTGACCAAGGATGAGCAAGGTTGTCCAGGAATGTGTGGTCCTCCATGGGGAGTCCACAGCCTCGCCAGTACAGGGCTGGGGATGTAGTATTCGCCAAACTAAGTGCTATCGGCACTTGCCAACACACATTGGTGAACTCCCAGAGGGAACGCAGAAGCCTTCAGCAAAGGACTATCCTGCTTTTTCTTTGGCACACGTGAAACTGCATTTTGGTCCCAAAGGTCTTTTCCCATGTAATGAGTAAAAACAGAAGTTTAGAAAGTCCAACAAACGAAAAGGATGCCATGGAGGATTGGGGGAAGTAGAAAATAACCCAGCAAGCCGTGCACACCCTGTGTCCTTCTGGCATTCCCTTATGCCCCCGGTCAGACAGCCTATTTGGGGTGACCAAGTATGAGCGGGGATGTCCCGGAAAGTGTGGTTCTGCATGGGGTGTCCAAAGCCTCGACAGTACGAGGCAGGTGATGTGGAATTTGGCACACGAAGCGCTATCGGCACTGGCCAACACACCCTGGTGAGCTCCCAGAGAGAGCGGAGAACGCCCCAGCAAAGGATTATTCTGTTTTTTTCTTTGGCACACACGAAACTGCATTTGTGGTCCCAAATATCTTTTCCCTGATAATGAATAAAAAGACAAGTTGGGAAAGTCTAGTAATGAAAAGGATCTAATGGAGGATTGTGGGCAGTCGAAAATAACCCAGGAAGCCATGCACACCTTGCGCCCATCAGCATTCCCTCTATCCCCCGGGTGAGAGAGCCTGTTTTGGGAGACCAAGGAGAGCAAGGATGACCAGGAAAGTGTGGTCCTCCATGGCGAGTCCACAGCCTCGCCAGTACAGGGCTGGGGATGTAGTATTCGCCAAACTAAGTGCTATCGGCACTTGCCAACACACATTGGTGAACTCCCAGAGGGAACGCAGAAGCCTTCAGCAAAGGACTATCCTGCTTTTTCTTTGGCACACATGAAACTGCATTTTGGTCCCAAAGGTCTTTTCCCATGTAATGAGTAAAAACAGAACTTTAGAAAGTCCAACAAACGAAAAGGATGTCATGGAGGATGGGGGAAGTAGAAAATAACGCAGCAAGCCTTGCACACCCCGTGCCCATCTGGCATTCCCTTATGCCCCCGGTCAGACAGCCAGTTTGGGGTGACCAAGTATGAGCAAGGTTGTCCAGGAATGTGTGGTCCTCCATGGGGTGTCCACAGCCTCGACAGTACGAGGCAGGTGATGTGGTATTTGGTACACTAAGCGCTATAGGCACTGGCCAACACACCCTGGTGAACTCCCAGAGGGAGCGGAGAACGCCCCAGCAAAGGATTATTCTGTTTTTTTCTTTGGCACACACGAAACTGCATTTGTGGTCCCAAATATCTTTTCCCAGATAATGAATAAAAAGACAAGTTGGGAAAGTCTAGTAATGAAAAGGATCTAATGGAGGATTGTGGGCAGTCGAAAATAACCCAGCAAGCCATGCACACCTTGCGCCCATCAGCATTCCCTCTATCCCCCGGGTGAGAGAGCCTGTTTTGGGAGACCAGGGGAGCAAGGATGACCAGGAAAGTGTGGTCCTCCATGGCGAGTCCACAGCCTCGCCAGTTCAGGGCTGGGGATGTAGTATTCGCCAAACTAAGTGCTATCGGCACTTGCCAAGACACATTGGTGAACTCCCAGAGGGAACGCAGAAGCCTTCAGCAAAGGACTATCCTGCTTTTTCTTTGGCACACATGAAACTGCATTTTGGTCCCAAAGGTCTTTTCCCATGTAATGAGTAAAAACAGAACTTTAGAAAGTCCAACAAACGAAAAGGATGCCATGGAGGATTGGGGGAATTAGAAAATAACGCAGCAAGCCTTGCACACCCCGTGCCCATCTGGCATTCCCTCTCTGCCCCCGGTCAGACAGCCTGTTTGGGCAGACCATGGATGAGCAAGGTTGTCCAGGAAAGTGTGGTCCTCCATGCGAGTCCACAGCCTCGCCAGTACAGGGCTGGGGATGTAGTATTCGCCAAACTAAGTGCTATCGGCACTTGCCAACACACATTGGTGAACTCCCAGAGGGAACGCAGAAGCCTCCAGCAAAGGACTATCCTGTTTTTTTCTTTGGCACACATGAAACTGCATTTTGGTCCCAAAGATCTTTTCGCATATAATGAGTAAAAACAGAAGTTTAGAAAGTTTAACAAACGAAAAGAAAGTCATGGATGATTGGGGGAAGTAGAAAATAACCCAGCAAGCCGTGCACACCCTGTGTCCTTCTGGCATTCCCTTATGCCCCCGGTCAGACAGCCTGTTTGGGGTGACCAAGTATGAGCGGGGATGTCCTGGAAAGTGTGGTTCTGCATGGGGTGTCGACAGCCTAGACAGTACGAGGCAGGTGATGTGGAATTTGGCACACTAAGCGCTATAGGCACTGGCCAACACACCCTGGTGAACTCCCAGAGGGAGCGGAGAACGCCCCAGCAAAGGATTATTCTGTTTTTTTTTCTTTGGCACACACGAAACTGCATTTGTGGTCCCAAATACCTTTTCCCAGATAATGAATAAAAAGACAAGTTGGGAAAGTCTAGTAATGAAAAGGATCTAATGGAGGATTGTGGGCAGTCGAAAATAACCCAGCAAGCCATGCACACCTTGCGCCCATCAGCATTCCCTCTATCCCCCGGGTGAGAGAGCCTGTTTTGGGAGACCAGGGGAGCAAGGATGACCAGGAAAGTGTGGTCCTCCATGGCGAGTCCACAGCCTCGCCAGTACAGGGCTGGGGATGTAGTATTCGCCAAACTAAGTGCTATCGGCACTTGCCAACACACATTGGTGAACTCCCAGAGGGAAAGCAGAAGCCTTCAGCAAAGGACTATCCTGCTTTTTCTTTGGCACACATGAAACTGCATTTTGGTCCCAAAGGTCTTTTCCCATGTAATGAGTAAAAACAGAACTTTAGAAAGTCCAACAAACGAAAAGGATGCCATGGAGGATTGGGGGAAGTAGAAAATAACGCAGAAAGCCTTGCACACCCCGTGCCCATCTGGCATTCCCTCTCTGCCCCCGGTCAGACAGCCTGTTTGGGCAGACCATGGATGAGCAAGGTTGTCCAGGAAAGTGTGGTCCTCCATGCGAGTCCACAGCCTCGCCAGTACAGGGCTGGGGATGTAGTATTCGCCAAACTAAGTGCTATCGGCACTTGCCAACACACATTGGTGAACTCCCAGAGGGAACGCAGAAGCCTCCAGCAAAGGACTATCCTGTTTTTTTCTTTGGCACACATGAAACTGCATTTTGGTCCCAAAGACCTTTTCGCATATAATGAGTAAAAACAGAAGTTTAGAAAGTCCAACAAACGAAAAGAATGTCATGGATGATTGGGGGAAGTAGAAAATAACCCAGCAAGCCGTGCACACCCTGTGTCCTTCTGGCATTCCCTTATGCCCCCGGTCAGACAGCCTGTTTGGGGTGACCAAGTATGAGCGGGGATGTCCTGGAAAGTGTGGTTCTGCATGGGGTGTCCAAAGCCTCGACAGTACGAGGCAGGTGCTGTGGTATTTGGCACACGAAGCGCTATCGGCACTGGCCAACACACCCTGGTGAACTCCCAGAGGGAGCGGAGAACCATCTAGCAACGGATTATTCTGTTTTTTTCTTTGGCACACACGAAACTGCATTTGTGGTCCCAAATATCTTTTCCCAGATAATGAATAAAAAGACAAGTTGGGAAAGTCTAGTAATGAAAAGGATCTAATGGAAGATTGTGGGCAGTCGAAAATAACCCAGCAAGCCATGCACAACTTGCGCCCATCAACATTCCCTCTATCCCCCGGTCAGACAGCCTGGTTGGGGTGACCAAGGATGAGCAAGGTTGTCCAGGAATGTGTGGTCCTCCATGGGGAGTCCACAGCCTCGCCAGTACAGGGCTGGGGATGTAGTATTCGCCAAACTAAGTGCTATTGGCACTTGCCAACACACATTGGTGAACTCCCAGAGGGAACGCAGAAGCCTTCAGCAAAGGACTATCCTGCTTTTTCTTTGGCACACGTGAAACTGCATTTTGGTCCCAAAGGTCTTTTCCCATGTAATGAGTAAAAACAGAAGTTTAGAAAGTCCAACAAACGAAAAGGATGCCATGGAGGATTGGGGGAAGTAGAAAATAACCCAGCAAGCCGTGCACACCCTGTGTCCTTCTGGCATTCCCTTATGCCCCCGGTCAGACAGCCTATTTGGGGTGACCAAGTATGAGCGGGGATGTCCCGGAAAGTGTGGTTCTGCATGGGGTGTCCAAAGCCTCGACAGTACGAGGCAGGTGATGTGGAATTTGGCACACGAAGCGCTATCGGCACTGGCCAACACACCCTGGTGAGCTCCCAGAGAGAGCGGAGAACGCCCCAGCAAAGGATTATTCTGTTTTTTTCTTTGGCACACACGAAACTGCATTTGTGGTCCCAAATATCTTTTCCCTGATAATGAATAAAAAGACAAGTTGGGAAAGTCTAGTAATGAAAAGGATCTAATGGAGGATTGTGGGCAGTCGAAAATAACCCAGGAAGCCATGCACACCTTGCGCCCATCAGCATTCCCTCTATCCCCCGGTGAGAGAGCCTGTTTTGGGAGACCAAGGAGAGCAAGGATGACCAGGAAAGTGTGGTCCTCCATGGCGAGTCCACAGCCTCGCCAGTACAGGGCTGGGGATGTAGTATTCGCCAAACTAAGTGCTATCGGCACTTGCCAACACACATTGGTGAACTCCCAGAGGGAACGCAGAAGCCTTCAGCAAAGGACTATCCTGCTTTTTCTTTGGCACACATGAAACTGCATTTTGGTCCCAAAGGTCTTTTCCCATGTAATGAGTAAAAACAGAACTTTAGAAAGTCCAACAAACGAAAAGGATGTCATGGAGGATGGGGGAAGTAGAAAATAACGCAGCAAGCCTTGCACACCCCGTGCCCATCTGGCATTCCCTTATGCCCCCGGTCAGACAGCCAGTTTGGGGTGACCAAGTATGAGCAAGGTTGTCCAGGAATGTGTGGTCCTCCATGGGGTGTCCACAGCCTCGACAGTACGAGGCAGGTGATGTGGTATTTGGTACACTAAGCGCTATAGGCACTGGCCAACACACCCTGGTGAACTCCCAGAGGGAGCGGAGAACGCCCCAGCAAAGGATTATTCTGTTTTTTTCTTTGGCACACACGAAACTGCATTTGTGGTCCCAAATATCTTTTCCCAGATAATGAATAAAAAGACAAGTTGGGAAAGTCTAGTAATGAAAAGGATCTAATGGAGGATTGTGGGCAGTCGAAAATAACCCAGCAAGCCATGCACACCTTGCGCCCATCAGCATTCCCTCTATCCCCCGGGTGAGAGAGCCTGTTTGGGGAGACCAAGGAGAGCAAGGATGACCAGGAAAGTGTGGTCCTCCATGGCGAGTCCACAGCCTCGCCAGTACAGGGCTGGGGATGTAGTATTCGCCAAACTAAGTGCTATCGGCACTTGCCAAGACACATTGGTGAACTCCCAGAGGGAACGCAGAAGCCTTCAGCAAAGGACTATCCTGCTTTTTCTTTGGCACACATGAAACTGCATTTTGGTCCCAAAGGTCTTTTCCCATGTAATGAGTAAAAACAGAACTTTAGAAAGTCCAACAAACGAAAAGGATGCCATGGAGGATTGGGGGAATTAGAAAATAACGCAGCAAGCCTTGCACACCCCGTGCCCATCTGGCATTCCCTCTCTGCCCCCGGTCAGACAGCCTGTTTGGGCAGACCATGGATGAGCAAGGTTGTCCAGGAAAGTGTGGTCCTCCATGCGAGTCCACAGCCTCGCCAGTACAGGGCTGGGGATGTAGTATTCGCCAAACTAAGTGCTATCGGCACTTGCCAACACACATTGGTGAACTCCCAGAGGGAACGCAGAAGCCTCCAGCAAAGGACTATCCTGTTTTTTTCTTTGGCACACATGAAACTGCATTTTGGTCCCAAAGATCTTTTCGCATATAATGAGTAAAAACAGAAGTTTAGAAAGTTTAACAAACGAAAAGAAAGTCATGGATGATTGGGGGAAGTAGAAAATAACCCAGCAAGCCGTGCACACCCTGTGTCCTTCTGGCATTCCCTTATGCCCCCGGTCAGACAGCCAGTTTGGGGTGACCAAGTATGAGCAAGGTTGTCCAGGAATGTGTGGTCCTCCATGGGGTGTCCACAGCCTCGACAGTACGAGGCAGGTGATGTGGTATTTGGTACACTAAGCGCTATAGGCACTGGCCAACACACCCTGGTGAACTCCCAGAGGGAGCGGAGAACGCCCCAGCAAAGGATTATTCTGTTTTTTTCTTTGGCACACACGAAACTGCATTTGTGGTCCCAAATATCTTTTCCCAGATAATGAATAAAAAGACAAGTTGGGAAAGTCTAGTAATGAAAAGGATCTAATGGAGGATTGTGGGCAGTCGAAAATAACCCAGCAAGCCATGCACACCTTGCGCCCATCAGCATTCCCTCTATCCCCCGGGTGAGAGAGCCTGTTTGGGGAGACCAAGGAGAGCAAGGATGACCAGGAAAGTGTGGTCCTCCATGGCGAGTCCACAGCCTCGCCAGTACAGGGCTGGGGATGTAGTATTCGCCAAACTAAGTGCTATCGGCACTTGCCAAGACACATTGGTGAACTCCCAGAGGGAACGCAGAAGCCTTCAGCAAAGGACTATCCTGCTTTTTCTTTGGCACACATGAAACTGCATTTTGGTCCCAAAGGTCTTTTCCCATGTAATGAGTAAAAACAGAACTTTAGAAAGTCCAACAAACGAAAAGGATGCCATGGAGGATTGGGGGAATTAGAAAATAACGCAGCAAGCCTTGCACACCCCGTGCCCATCTGGCATTCCCTCTCTGCCCCCGGTCAGACAGCCTGTTTGGGCAGACCATGGATGAGCAAGGTTGTCCAGGAAAGTGTGGTCCTCCATGCGAGTCCACAGCCTCGCCAGTACAGGGCTGGGGATGTAGTATTCGCCAAACTAAGTGCTATCGGCACTTGCCAACACACATTGGTGAACTCCCAGAGGGAACGCAGAAGCCTCCAGCAAAGGACTATCCTGTTTTTTTCTTTGGCACACATGAAACTGCATTTTGGTCCCAAAGATCTTTTCGCATATAATGAGTAAAAACAGAAGTTTAGAAAGTTTAACAAACGAAAAGAAAGTCATGGATGATTGGGGGAAGTAGAAAATAACCCAGCAAGCCGTGCACACCCTGTGTCCTTCTGGCATTCCCTTATGCCCCCGGTCAGACAGCCTGTTTGGGGTGACCAAGTATGAGCGGGGATGTCCTGGAAAGTGTGGTTCTGCATGGGGTGTCGACAGCCTAGACAGTACGAGGCAGGTGATGTGGAATTTGGCACACTAAGCGCTATAGGCACTGGCCAACACACCCTGGTGAACTCCCAGAGGGAGCGGAGAACGCCCCAGCAAAGGATTATTCTGTTTTTTTTTCTTTGGCACACACGAAACTGCATTTGTGGTCCCAAATACCTTTTCCCAGATAATGAATAAAAAGACAAGTTGGGAAAGTCTAGTAATGAAAAGGATCTAATGGAGGATTGTGGGCAGTCGAAAATAACCCAGCAAGCCATGCACACCTTGCGCCCATCAGCATTCCCTCTATCCCCCGGGTGAGAGAGCCTGTTTTGGGAGACCAGGGGAGCAAGGATGACCAGGAAAGTGTGGTCCTCCATGGCGAGTCCACAGCCTCGCCAGTACAGGGCTGGGGATGTAGTATTCGCCAAACTAAGTGCTATCGGCACTTGCCAACACACATTGGTGAACTCCCAGAGGGAAAGCAGAAGCCTTCAGCAAAGGACTATCCTGCTTTTTCTTTGGCACACATGAAACTGCATTTTGGTCCCAAAGGTCTTTTCCCATGTAATGAGTAAAAACAGAACTTTAGAAAGTCCAACAAACGAAAAGGATGCCATGGAGGATTGGGGGAAGTAGAAAATAACGCAGAAAGCCTTGCACACCCCGTGCCCATCTGGCATTCCCTCTCTGCCCCCGGTCAGACAGCCTGTTTGGGCAGACCATGGATGAGCAAGGTTGTCCAGGAAAGTGTGGTCCTCCATGCGAGTCCACAGCCTCGCCAGTACAGGGCTGGGGATGTAGTATTCGCCAAACTAAGTGCTATCGGCACTTGCCAACACACATTGGTGAACTCCCAGAGGGAACGCAGAAGCCTCCAGCAAAGGACTATCCTGTTTTTTTCTTTGGCACACATGAAACTGCATTTTGGTCCCAAAGACCTTTTCGCATATAATGAGTAAAAACAGAAGTTTAGAAAGTCCAACAAACGAAAAGAATGTCATGGATGATTGGGGGAAGTAGAAAATAACCCAGCAAGCCGTGCACACCCTGTGTCCTTCTGGCATTCCCTTATGCCCCCGGTCAGACAGCCTGTTTGGGGTGACCAAGTATGAGCGGGGATGTCCTGGAAAGTGTGGTTCTGCATGGGGTGTCCAAAGCCTCGACAGTACGAGGCAGGTGCTGTGGTATTTGGCACACGAAGCGCTATCGGCACTGGCCAACACACCCTGGTGAACTCCCAGAGGGAGCGGAGAACCATCTAGCAACGGATTATTCTGTTTTTTTCTTTGGCACACACGAAACTGCATTTGTGGTCCCAAATATCTTTTCCCAGATAATGAATAAAAAGACAAGTTGGGAAAGTCTAGTAATGAAAAGGATCTAATGGAAGATTGTGGGCAGTCGAAAATAACCCAGCAAGCCATGCACAACTTGCGCCCATCAACATTCCCTCTATCCCCCGGTCAGACAGCCTGGTTGGGGTGACCAAGGATGAGCAAGGTTGTCCAGGAATGTGTGGTCCTCCATGGCGAGTCCACAGCCTCGCCAGTACAGGGCTGGGGATGTAGTATTCGCCAAACTAAGTGCTATCGGCACTTGCCAACACACATTGGTGAACTCCCAGAGGGAACGCAGAAGCCTTCAGCAAAGGACTATCCTGCTTTTTCTTTGGCACACGTGAAACTGCATTTTGGTCCCAAAGGTCTTTTCCCATGTAATGAGTAAAAACAGAACTTTAGAAAGTCCAACAAACGAAAAGGATGCCATGGAGGATTGGGGGAATTAGAAAATAACGCAGCAAGCCTTGCACACCCCGTGCCCATCTGGCATTCCCTCTCTGCCCCCGGTCAGACAGCCTGTTTGGGCAGACCATGGATGAGCAAGGTTGTCCAGGAAAGTGTGGTCCTCCATGCGAGTCCACAGCCTCGCCAGTACAGGGCTGGGGATGTAGTATTCGCCAAACTAAGTGCTATCGGCACTTGCCAACACACATTGGTGAACTCCCAGAGGGAACGCAGAAGCCTCCAGCAAAGGACTATCCTGTTTTTTTCTTTGGCACACATGAAACTGCATTTTGGTCCCAAAGATCTTTTCGCATATAATGAGTAAAAACAGAAGTTTAGAAAGTTTAACAAACGAAAAGAAAGTCATGGATGATTGGGGGAAGTAGAAAATAACCCAGCAAGCCGTGCACACCCTGTGTCCTTCTGGCATTCCCTTATGCCCCCGGTCAGACAGCCAGTTTGGGGTGACCAAGTATGAGCAAGGTTGTCCAGGAATGTGTGGTCCTCCATGGGGTGTCCACAGCCTCGACAGTACGAGGCAGGTGATGTGGTATTTGGTACACTAAGCGCTATAGGCACTGGCCAACACACCCTGGTAAACTCCCAGAGGGAGCGGAGAACGCCCCAGCAAAGGATTATTCTGTTTTTTTCTTTGGCACACACGAAACTGCATTTGTGGTCCCAAATATCTTTTCCCAGTTAATGAATAAAAAGACAAGTTGGGAAAGTCTAGTAATGAAAAGGATCTAATGGAGGATTGTGGGCAGTCGAAAATAACCCAGCAAGCCATGCACACCTTGCGCCCATCAGCATTCCCTCTATCCCCCGGGTGAGAGAGCCTGTTTGGGGAGACCAAGGAGAGCAAGGATGACCAGGAAAGTGTGGTCCTCCATGGCGAGTCCACAGCCTCGCCAGTACAGGGCTGGGGATGTAGTATTCGCCAAACTAAGTGCTATCGGCACTTGCCAAGACACATTGGTGAACTCCCAGAGGGAACGCAGAAGCCTTCAGCAAAGGACTATCCTGCTTTTTCTTTGGCACACATGAAACTGCATTTTGGTCCCAAAGGTCTTTTCCCATGTAATGAGTAAAAACAGAACTTTAGAAAGTCCAACAAACGAAAAGGATGCCATGGAGGATTGGGGGAATTAGAAAATAACGCAGCAAGCCTTGCACACCCCGTGCCCATCTGGCATTCCCTCTCTGCCCCCGGTCAGACAGCCTGTTTGGGCAGACCATGGATGAGCAAGGTTGTCCAGGAAAGTGTGGTCCTCCATGCGAGTCCACAGCCTCGCCAGTACAGGGCTGGGGATGTAGTATTCGCCAAACTAAGTGCTATCGGCACTTGCCAACACACATTGGTGAACTCCCAGAGGGAACGCAGAAGCCTCCAGCAAAGGACTATCCTGTTTTTTTCTTTGGCACACATGAAACTGCATTTTGGTCCCAAAGATCTTTTCGCATATAATGAGTAAAAACAGAAGTTTAGAAAGTTTAACAAACGAAAAGAAAGTCATGGATGATTGGGGGAAGTAGAAAATAACCCAGCAAGCCGTGCACACCCTGTGTCCTTCTGGCATTCCCTTATGCCCCCGGTCAGACAGCCTGTTTGGGGTGACCAAGTATGAGCGGGGATGTCCTGGAAAGTGTGGTTCTGCATGGGGTGTCGACAGCCTAGACAGTACGAGGCAGGTGATGTGGAATTTGGCACACTAAGCGCTATAGGCACTGGCCAACACACCCTGGTGAACTCCCAGAGGGAGCGGAGAACGCCCCAGCAAAGGATTATTCTGTTTTTTTTTCTTTGGCACACACGAAACTGCATTTGTGGTCCCAAATATCTTTTCCCAGATAATGAATAAAAAGACAAGTTGGGAAAGTCTAGTAATGAAAAGGATCTAATGGAGGATTGTGGGCAGTCGAAAATAACCCAGCAAGCCATGCACACCTTGCGCCCATCAGCATTCCCTCTATCCCCCGGGTGAGAGAGCCTGTTTTGGGAGACCAGGGGAGCAAGGATGACCAGGAAAGTGTGGTCCTCCATGGCGAGTCCACAGCCTCGCCAGTACAGGGATGGGGATGTAGTATTCGCCAAACTAAGTGCTATCGGCACTTGCCAACACACATTGGTGAACTCCCAGAGGGAAAGCAGAAGCCTTCAGCAAAGGACTATCCTGCTTTTTCTTTGGCACACATGAAACTGCATTTTGGTCCCAAAGGTCTTTTCCCATGTAATGAGTAAAAACAGAACTTTAGAAAGTCCAACAAACGAAAAGGATGCCATGGAGGATTGGGGGAAGTAGAAAATAACGCAGAAAGCCTTGCACACCCCGTGCCCATCTGGCATTCCCTTATGCCCCCGGTCAGACAGCCTGTTTGGGGTGACCAAGTATGAGCGGGGATGTCCTGGAAAGTGTGGTTCTGCATGGGGTGTCCAAAGCCTCGACAGTACGAGGCAGGTGCTGTGGTATTTGGCACACGAAGCGCTATCGGCACTGGCCAACACACCCTGGTGAACTCCCAGAGGGAGCAGAGAACCATCTAGCAACGGATTATTCTGTTTTTTTCTTTGGCACACACGAAACTGCATTTGTGGTCCCAAATATCTTTTCCCAGATAATGAATAAAAAGACAAGTTGGGAAAGTCTAGTAATGAAAAGGATCTAATGGAAGATTGTGGGCAGTCGAAAATAACCCAGCAAGCCATGCACAACTTGCGCCCATCAACATTCCCTCTATCCCCCGGTCAGACAGCCTGGTTGGGGTGACCAAGGATGAGCAAGGTTGTCCAGGAATGTGTGGTCCTCCATGGCGAGTCCACAGCCTCGCCAGTACAGGGCTGGGGATGTAGTATTCGCCAAACTAAGTGCTATCGGCACTTGCCAACACACATTGGTGAACTCCCAGAGGGAACGCAGAAGCCTTCAGCAAAGGACTATCCTGCTTTTTCTTTGGCACACGTGAAACTGCATTTTGGTCCCAAAGGTCTTTTCCCATGTAATGAGTAAAAACAGAACTTTAGAAAGTCCAACAAACGAAAAGGATGTCATGGAGGATGGGGGAAGTAGAAAATAACGCAGCAAGCCTTGCACACCCCGTGCCCATCTGGCATTCCCTTATGCCCCCGGTCAGACAGCCAGTTTGGGGTGACCAAGTATGAGCAAGGTTGTCCAGGAATGTGTGGTCCTCCATGGGGTGTCCACAGCCTCGACAGTACGAGGCAGGTGATGTGGTATTTGGTACACTAAGCGCTATAGGCACTGGCCAACACACCCTGGTGAACTCCCAGAGGGAGCGGAGAACGCCCCAGCAAAGGATTATTCTGTTTTTTTCTTTGGCACACACGAAACTGCATTTGTGGTCCCAAATATCTTTTCCCAGTTAATGAATAAAAAGACAAGTTGGGAAAGTCTAGTAATGAAAAGGATCTAATGGAGGATTGTGGGCAGTCGAAAATTACCCAGCAAGCCATGCACACCTTGCGCCCATCAGCATTCCCTCTATCCCCCGGGTGAGAGAGCCTGTTTGGGGAGACCAAGGAGAGCAAGGATGACCAGGAAAGTGTGGTCCTCCATGGCGAGTCCACAGCCTCGCCAGTACAGGGCTGGGGATGTAGTATTCGCCAAACTAAGTGCTATCGGCACTTGCCAAGACACATTGGTGAACTCCCAGAGGGAACGCAGAAGCCTTCAGCAAAGGACTATCCTGCTTTTTCTTTGGCACACATGAAACTGCATTTTGGTCCCAAAGGTCTTTTCCCATGTAATGAGTAAAAACAGAACTTTAGAAAGTCCAACAAACGAAAAGGATGCCATGGAGGATTGGGGGAATTAGAAAATAACCCAGCAAGCCATGCACACCTTGCGCCCATCAGCATTCCCTCTCTGCCCCCGGTCAGACAGCCTGTTTGGGCAGACCATGGATGAGCAAGGTTGTCCAGGAAAGTGTGGTCCTCCATGCGAGTCCACAGCCTCGCCAGTACAGGGCTGGGGATGTAGTATTCGCCAAACTAAGTGCTATCGGCACTTGCCAACACACATTGGTGAACTCCCAGAGGGAACGCAGAAGCCTCCAGCAAAGGACTATCCTGTTTTTTTCTTTGGCACACATGAAACTGCATTTTGGTCCCAAAGATCTTTTCGCATATAATGAGTAAAAACAGAAGTTTAGAAAGTTTAACAAACGAAAAGAAAGTCATGGATGATTGGGGGAAGTAGAAAATAACCCAGCAAGCCGTGCACACCCTGTGTCCTTCTGGCATTCCCTTATGCCCCCGGTCAGACAGCCTGTTTGGGGTGACCAAGTATGAGCGGGGATGTCCTGGAAAGTGTGGTTCTGCATGGGGTGTCGACAGCCTAGACAGTACGAGGCAGGTGATGTGGAATTTGGCACACTAAGCGCTATAGGCACTGGCCAACACACCCTGGTGAACTCCCAGAGGGAGCGGAGAACGCCCCAGCAAAGGATTATTCTGTTTTTTTTTCTTTGGCACACACGAAACTGCATTTGTGGTCCCAAATATCTTTTCCCAGATAATGAATAAAAAGACAAGTTGGGAAAGTCTAGTAATGAAAAGGATCTAATGGAGGATTGTGGGCAGTCGAAAATAACCCAGCAAGCCATGCACACCTTGCGCCCATCAGCATTCCCTCTATCCCCCGGGTGAGAGAGCCTGTTTTGGGAGACCAGGGGAGCAAGGATGACCAGGAAAGGAGGGTCCTCCATGGCGAGTCCACAGCCTCGCCAGTACAGGGATGGGGATGTAGTATTCGCCAAACTAAGTGCTATCGGCACTTGCCAACACACATTGGTGAACTCCCAGAGGGAAAGCAGAAGCCTTCAGCAAAGGACTATCCTGCTTTTTCTTTGGCACACATGAAACTGCATTTTGGTCCCAAAGGTCTTTTCCCATGTAATGAGTAAAAACAGAACTTTAGAAAGTCCAACAAACGAAAAGGATGCCATGGAGGATTGGGGGAAGTAGAAAATAACGCAGAAAGCCTTGCACACCCCGTGCCCATCTGGCATTCCCTCTCTGCCCCCGGTCAGACAGCCTGTTTGGGCAGACCATGGATGAGCAAGGTTGTCCAGGAAAGTGTGGTCCTCCATGCGAGTCCACAGCCTCGCCAGTACAGGGCTGGGGATGTAGTATTCGCCAAACTAAGTGCTATCGGCACTTGCCAACACACATTGGTGAACTCCCAGAGGGAACGCAGAAGCCTCCAGCAAAGGACTATCCTGTTTTTTTCTTTGGCACACATGAAACTGCATTTTGGTCCCAAAGACCTTTTCGCATATAATGAGTAAAAACAGAAGTTTAGAAAGTCCAACAAACGAAAAGAATGTCATGGATGATTGGGGGAAGTAGAAAATAACCCAGCAAGCCGTGCACACCCTGTGTCCTTCTTGCATTCCCTTATGCCCCCGGTCAGACAGCCTGTTTGGGGTGACCAAGTATGAGCGGGGATGTCCTGGAAAGTGTGGTTCTGCATGGGGTGTCCAAAGCCTCGACAGTACGAGGCAGGTGCTGTGGTATTTGGCACACGAAGCGCTATCGGCACTGGCCAACACACCCTGGTGAACTCCCAGAGGGAGCGGAGAACCATCTAGCAACGGATTATTCTGTTTTTTTCTTTGGCACACACGAAACTGCATTTGTGGTCCCAAATATCTTTTCCCAGATAATGAATAAAAAGACAAGTTGGGAAAGTCTAGTAATGAAAAGGATCTAATGGAAGATTGTGGGCAGTCGAAAATAACCCAGCAAGCCATGCACAACTTGCGCCCATCAACATTCCCTCTATCCCCCGGTCAGGCAGCCTGGTTGGGGTGACCAAGGATGAGCAAGGTTGTCCAGGAATGTGTGGTCCTCCATGGCGAGTCCACAGCCTCGCCAGTACAGGGCTGGGGATGTAGTATTCGCCAAACTAAGTGCTATCGGCACTTCCCAACACACATTGGTGAACTCCCAGAGGGAACGCAGAAGCCTCCAGCAAAGGACTATCCTGTTTTTTTCTTTGGCACACATGAAACTGCATTTTGGTCCCAAAGATCTTTTCGCATATAATGAGTAAAAACAGAAGTTTAGAAAGTTTAACAAACGAAAAGAAAGTCATGGATGATTGGGGGAAGTAGAAAATAACCCAGCAAGCCGTGCACACCCTGTGTCCTTCTGGCATTCCCTTATGCCCCCGGTCAGACAGCCTGTTTGGGGTGACCAAGTATGAGCGGGGATGTCCTGGAAAGTGTGGTTCTGCATGGGGTGTCGACAGCCTAGACAGTACGAGGCAGGTGATGTGGAATTTGGCACACTAAGCGCTATAGGCACTGGCCAACACACCCTGGTGAACTCCCAGAGGGAGCGGAGAACGCCCCAGCAAAGGATTATTCTGTTTTTTTTTCTTTGGCACACACGAAACTGCATTTGTGGTCCCAAATATCTTTTCCCAGATAATGAATAAAAAGACAAGTTGGGAAAGTCTAGTAATGAAAAGGATCTAATGGAGGATTGTGGGCAGTCGAAAATAACCCAGCAAGCCATGCACACCTTGCGCCCATCAGCATTCCCTCTATCCCCCGGGTGAGAGAGCCTGTTTTGGGAGACCAGGGGAGCAAGGATGACCAGGAAAGTGTGGTCCTCCATGGCGAGTCCACAGCCTCGCCAGTACAGGGATGGGGATGTAGTATTCGCCAAACTAAGTGCTATCGGCACTTGCCAACACACATTGGTGAACTCCCAGAGGGAAAGCAGAAGCCTTCAGCAAAGGACTATCCTGCTTTTTCTTTGGCACACATGAAACTGCATTTTGGTCCCAAAGGTCTTTTCCCATGTAATGAGTAAAAACAGAACTTTAGAAAGTCCAACAAACGAAAAGGATGCCATGGAGGATTGGGGGAAGTAGAAAATAACGCAGAAAGCCTTGCACACCCCGTGCCCATCTGGCATTCCCTTATGCCCCCGGTCAGACAGCCTGTTTGGGGTGACCAAGTATGAGCGGGGATGTCCTGGAAAGTGTGGTTCTGCATGGGGTGTCCAAAGCCTCGACAGTACGAGGCAGGTGCTGTGGTATTTGGCACACGAAGCGCTATCGGCACTGGCCAACACACCCTGGTGAACTCCCAGAGGGAGCAGAGAACCATCTAGCAACGGATTATTCTGTTTTTTTCTTTGGCACACACGAAACTGCATTTGTGGTCCCAAATATCTTTTCCCAGATAATGAATAAAAAGACAAGTTGGGAAAGTCTAGTAATGAAAAGGATCTAATGGAAGATTGTGGGCAGTCGAAAATAACCCAGCAAGCCATGCACAACTTGCGCCCATCAACATTCCCTCTATCCCCCGGTCAGACAGCCTGGTTGGGGTGACCAAGGATGAGCAAGGTTGTCCAGGAATGTGTGGTCCTCCATGGCGAGTCCACAGCCTCGCCAGTACAGGGCTGGGGATGTAGTATTCGCCAAACTAAGTGCTATCGGCACTTGCCAACACACATTGGTGAACTCCCAGAGGGAACGCAGAAGCCTTCAGCAAAGGACTATCCTGCTTTTTCTTTGGCACACGTGAAACTGCATTTTGGTCCCAAAGGTCTTTTCCCATGTAATGAGTAAAAACAGAACTTTAGAAAGTCCAACAAACGAAAAGGATGTCATGGAGGATGGGGGAAGTAGAAAATAACGCAGCAAGCCTTGCACACCCCGTGCCCATCTGGCATTCCCTTATGCCCCCGGTCAGACAGCCAGTTTGGGGTGACCAAGTATGAGCAAGGTTGTCCAGGAATGTGTGGTCCTCCATGGGGTGTCCACAGCCTCGACAGTACGAGGCAGGTGATGTGGTATTTGGTACACTAAGCGCTATAGGCACTGGCCAACACACCCTGGTGAACTCCCAGAGGGAGCGGAGAACGCCCCAGCAAAGGATTATTCTGTTTTTTTCTTTGGCACACACGAAACTGCATTTGTGGTCCCAAATATCTTTTCCCAGTTAATGAATAAAAAGACAAGTTGGGAAAGTCTAGTAATGAAAAGGATCTAATGGAGGATTGTGGGCAGTCGAAAATAACCCAGCAAGCCATGCACACCTTGCGCCCATCAGCATTCCCTCTATCCCCCGGGTGAGAGAGCCTGTTTGGGGAGACCAAGGAGAGCAAGGATGACCAGGAAAGTGTGGTCCTCCATGGCGAGTCCACAGCCTCGCCAGTACAGGGCTGGGGATGTAGTATTCGCCAAACTAAGTGCTATCGGCACTTGCCAAGACACATTGGTGAACTCCCAGAGGGAACGCAGAAGCCTTCAGCAAAGGACTATCCTGCTTTTTCTTTGGCACACATGAAACTGCATTTTGGTCCCAAAGGTCTTTTCCCATGTAATGAGTAAAAACAGAACTTTAGAAAGTCCAACAAACGAAAAGGATGCCATGGAGGATTGGGGGAATTAGAAAATAACCCAGCAAGCCATGCACACCTTGCGCCCATCAGCATTCCCTCTCTGCCCCCGGTCAGACAGCCTGTTTGGGCAGACCATGGATGAGCAAGGTTGTCCAGGAAAGTGTGGTCCTCCATGCGAGTCCACAGCCTCGCCAGTACAGGGCTGGGGATGTAGTATTCGCCAAACTAAGTGCTATCGGCACTTGCCAACACACATTGGTGAACTCCCAGAGGGAACGCAGAAGCCTCCAGCAAAGGACTATCCTGTTTTTTTCTTTGGCACACATGAAACTGCATTTTGGTCCCAAAGATCTTTTCGCATATAATGAGTAAAAACAGAAGTTTAGAAAGTTTAACAAACGAAAAGAAAGTCATGGATGATTGGGGGAAGTAGAAAATAACCCAGCAAGCCGTGCACACCCTGTGTCCTTCTGGCATTCCCTTATGCCCCCGGTCAGACAGCCTGTTTGGGGTGACCAAGTATGAGCGGGGATGTCCTGGAAAGTGTGGTTCTGCATGGGGTGTCGACAGCCTAGACAGTACGAGGCAGGTGATGTGGAATTTGGCACACTAAGCGCTATAGGCACTGGCCAACACACCCTGGTGAACTCCCAGAGGGAGCGGAGAACGCCCCAGCAAAGGATTATTCTGTTTTTTTTTCTTTGGCACACACGAAACTGCATTTGTGGTCCCAAATATCTTTTCCCAGATAATGAATAAAAAGACAAGTTGGGAAAGTCTAGTAATGAAAAGGATCTAATGGAGGATTGTGGGCAGTCGAAAATAACCCAGCAAGCCATGCACACCTTGCGCCCATCAGCATTCCCTCTATCCCCCGGGTGAGAGAGCCTGTTTTGGGAGACCAGGGGAGCAAGGATGACCAGGAAAGGAGGGTCCTCCATGGCGAGTCCACAGCCTCGCCAGTACAGGGATGGGGATGTAGTATTCGCCAAACTAAGTGCTATCGGCACTTGCCAACACACATTGGTGAACTCCCAGAGGGAAAGCAGAAGCCTTCAGCAAAGGACTATCCTGCTTTTTCTTTGGCACACATGAAACTGCATTTTGGTCCCAAAGGTCTTTTCCCATGTAATGAGTAAAAACAGAACTTTAGAAAGTCCAACAAACGAAAAGGATGCCATGGAGGATTGGGGGAAGTAGAAAATAACGCAGAAAGCCTTGCACACCCCGTGCCCATCTGGCATTCCCTCTCTGCCCCCGGTCAGACAGCCTGTTTGGGCAGACCATGGATGAGCAAGGTTGTCCAGGAAAGTGTGGTCCTCCATGCGAGTCCACAGCCTCGCCAGTACAGGGCTGGGGATGTAGTATTCGCCAAACTAAGTGCTATCGGCACTTGCCAACACACATTGGTGAACTCCCAGAGGGAACGCAGAAGCCTCCAGCAAAGGACTATCCTGTTTTTTTCTTTGGCACACATGAAACTGCATTTTGGTCCCAAAGACCTTTTCGCATATAATGAGTAAAAACAGAAGTTTAGAAAGTCCAACAAACGAAAAGAATGTCATGGATGATTGGGGGAAGTAGAAAATAACCCAGCAAGCCGTGCACACCCTGTGTCCTTCTTGCATTCCCTTATGCCCCCGGTCAGACAGCCTGTTTGGGGTGACCAAGTATGAGCGGGGATGTCCTGGAAAGTGTGGTTCTGCATGGGGTGTCCAAAGCCTCGACAGTACGAGGCAGGTGCTGTGGTATTTGGCACACGAAGCGCTATCGGCACTGGCCAACACACCCTGGTGAACTCCCAGAGGGAGCGGAGAACCATCTAGCAACGGATTATTCTGTTTTTTTCTTTGGCACACACGAAACTGCATTTGTGGTCCCAAATATCTTTTCCCAGATAATGAATAAAAAGACAAGTTGGGAAAGTCTAGTAATGAAAAGGATCTAATGGAAGATTGTGGGCAGTCGAAAATAACCCAGCAAGCCATGCACAACTTGCGCCCATCAACATTCCCTCTATCCCCCGGTCAGGCAGCCTGGTTGGGGTGACCAAGGATGAGCAAGGTTGTCCAGGAATGTGTGGTCCTCCATGGCGAGTCCACAGCCTCGCCAGTACAGGGCTGGGGATGTAGTATTCGCCAAACTAAGTGCTATCGGCACTTCCCAACACACATTGGTGAACTCCCAGAGGGAACGCAGAAGCCTCCAGCAAAGGACTATCCTGTTTTTTTCTTTAGCACACATGAAACTGCATTTTGGTCCCAAAGATCTTTTCGCATATAATGAGTAAAAACAAAAGTTTAGAATGTCCAACAAACGAAAAGGATGCCATGGAGGATTGGGGGAAGTAGAAAATAACGCAGAAAGCCTTGCACACCCCGTGCCCATCTGGCATGCCCTCTCTGCCCCCGGTCAGACAGCCTGTTTGGGCAGACCATGGATGAGCAAGGTTGTCCAGGAAAGTGTGGTCCTCCATGCGAGTCCAAAGCCTCGCCAGTACAGGGCTGGGGATGTAGTATTCGCCAAACTAAGTGCTATCGGCACTTGCCAACACACATTGGTGAACTCCCAGAGGGAACGCAGAAGCCTCCAGCAAAGGACTATCCTGTTTTTTTCTTTGGCACACATGAAACTGCATTTTGGTCCCAAAGACCTTTTCGCATATAATGAGTAAAAACAGAAGTTTAGAAAGTCCAACAAACGAAAAGAATGTCATGGATGATTGGGGGAAGTAGAAAATAACCCAGCAAGCCGTGCACACCCTGTGTCCTTCTGGCATTCCCTTATGCCCCCGGTCAGACAGCCTGTTTGGGTGACCAAGTATGAGCGGGGATGTCCCGGAAAGTGTGGTTCTGCATGGGGTGTCCAAAGCCTCGACAGTACGAGGCAGGTGCTGTGGTATTTGGCACACGAAGCGCTATCGGCACTGGCCAACACACCCTGGTGAGCTCCCAGAGGGAGCGGAGAAGGCCCCAGCAAAGGATTATTCTGTTTTTTTCTTTGGCACACACGAAACTGCATTTGTGGTCCCAAATATCTTTTCCCAGATAATGAATAAAAAGACAAGTTGGGAAAGTCTAGTAATGAAAAAGATCTAATGGAGGATTGTGGGCAGTCGAAAATAACCCAGCAAGCCATGCACACCTTGCGCCCATCAGCATTCCCTCTATCCCCCGGGTGAGAGAGCCTGTTTTGGGAGACCAGGGGAGCAAGGATGACCAGGAAAGTGTGGTCCTCCATGCCGAGTCCACAGCCTCACCAGTACAGGGCTTGGGATGTAGTATTCGCCAAACTAAGTGCTATCGGCACTTGCCAACACACATTGGTGAACTCCCAGAGGGAACGCAGAAGCCTTCAGCAAAGGACTATCCTGCTTTTTCTTTGGCACACATGAAACTGCATTTTGGTCCCAAAGGTCTTTTCCCATGTAATGAGTAAAAACAGAACTTTAGAAAGTCCAACAAACGAAAAGGATGCCATGGAGGATTGGGGGAAGTAGAAAATAACGCAGAAAGCCTTGCACACCCCGTGCCCATCTGGCATGCCCTCTCTGCCCCCGGTCAGACAGCCTGTTTGGGCAGACCATGGATGAGCAAGGTTGTCCAGGAAAGTGTGGTCCTCCATGCGAGTCCACAGCCTCGCCAGTACAGGGCTGGGGATGTAGTATTCGCCAAACTAAGTGCTATCGGCACTTGCCAACACACATTGGTGAACTCCCAGAGGGAACGCAGAAGCCTCCAGCAAAGGACTATCCTGTTTTTTTCTTTGGCACACATGAAACTGCATTTTGGTCCCAAAGATCTTTTCGCATATAATGAGTAAAAACAGAAGTTTAGAAAGTTTAACAAACGAAAAGAAAGTCATGGATGATTGGGGGAAGTAGAAAATAACCCAGCAAGCCGTGCACACCCTGTGTCCTTCTGGCATTCCCTTATGCCCCCGGTCAGACAGCCTGTTTGGGGTGACCAAGTATGAGCGGGGATGTCCTGGAAAGTGTGGTTCTGCATGGGGTGTCGACAGCCTAGACAGTACGAGGCAGGTGATGTGGAATTTGGCACACTAAGCGCTATAGGCACTGGCCAACACACCCTGGTGAACTCCCAGAGGGAGCGGAGAACGCCCCAGCAAAGGATTATTCTGTTTTTTTTTCTTTGGCACACACGAAACTGCATTTGTGGTCCCAAATATCTTTTCCCAGATAATGAATAAAAAGACAAGTTGGGAAAGTCTAGTAATGAAAAGGATCTAATGGAGGATTGTGGGCAGTCGAAAATAACCCAGCAAGCCATGCACACCTTGCGCCCATCAGCATTCCCTCTATCCCCCGGGTGAGAGAGCCTGTTTTGGGAGACCAGGGGAGCAAGGATGACCAGGAAAGTGTGGTCCTCCATGGCGAGTCCACAGCCTCGCCAGTACAGGGATGGGGATGTAGTATTCGCCAAACTAAGTGCTATCGGCACTTGCCAACACACATTGGTGAACTCCCAGAGGGAAAGCAGAAGCCTTCAGGAAAGGACTATCCTGCTTTTTCTTTGGCACACATGAAACTGCATTTTGGTCCCAAAGGTCTTTTCCCATGTAATGAGTAAAAACAGAACTTTAGAAAGTCCAACAAACGAAAAGGATGCCATGGAGGATTGGGGGAAGTAGAAAATAACGCAGAAAGCCTTGCACACCCCGTGCCCATCTGGCATTCCCTTATGCCCCCGGTCAGACAGCCTGTTTGGGGTGACCAAGTATGAGCGGGGATGTCCTGGAAAGTGTGGTTCTGCATGGGGTGTCCAAAGCCTCGACAGTACGAGGCAGGTGCTGTGGTATTTGGCACACGAAGCGCTATCGGCACTGGCCAACACACCCTGGTGAACTCCCAGAGGGAGCAGAGAACCATCTAGCAACGGATTATTCTGTTTTTTTCTTTGGCACACACGAAACTGCATTTGTGGTCCCAAATATCTTTTCCCAGATAATGAATAAAAAGACAAGTTGGGAAAGTCTAGTAATGAAAAGGATCTAATGGAAGATTGTGGGCAGTCGAAAATAACCCAGCAAGCCATGCACAACTTGCGCCCATCAACATTCCCTCTATCCCCCGGTCAGACAGCCTGGTTGGGGTGACCAAGGATGAGCAAGGTTGTCCAGGAATGTGTGGTCCTCCATGGCGAGTCCACAGCCTCGCCAGTACAGGGCTGGGGATGTAGTATTCGCCAAACTAAGTGCTATCGGCACTTGCCAACACACATTGGTGAACTCCCAGAGGGAACGCAGAAGCCTTCAGCAAAGGACTATCCTGCTTTTTCTTTGGCACACGTGAAACTGCATTTTGGTCCCAAAGGTCTTTTCCCATGTAATGAGTAAAAACAGAACTTTAGAAAGTCCAACAAACGAAAAGGATGTCATGGAGGATGGGGGAAGTAGAAAATAACGCAGCAAGCCTTGCACACCCCGTGCCCATCTGGCATTCCCTTATGCCCCCGGTCAGACAGCCAGTTTGGGGTGACCAAGTATGAGCAAGGTTGTCCAGGAATGTGTGGTCCTCCATGGGGTGTCCACAGCCTCGACAGTACGAGGCAGGTGATGTGGTATTTGGTACACTAAGCGCTATAGGCACTGGCCAACACACCCTGGTGAACTCCCAGAGGGAGCGGAGAACGCCCCAGCAAAGGATTATTCTGTTTTTTTCTTTGGCACACACGAAACTGCATTTGTGGTCCCAAATATCTTTTCCCAGTTAATGAATAAAAAGACAAGTTGGGAAAGTCTAGTAATGAAAAGGATCTAATGGAGGATTGTGGGCAGTCGAAAATAACCCAGCAAGCCATGCACACCTTGCGCCCATCAGCATTCCCTCTATCCCCCGGGTGAGAGAGCCTGTTTGGGGAGACCAAGGAGAGCAAGGATGACCAGGAAAGTGTGGTCCTCCATGGCGAGTCCACAGCCTCGCCAGTACAGGGCTGGGGATGTAGTATTCGCCAAACTAAGTGCTATCGGCACTTGCCAAGACACATTGGTGAACTCCCAGAGGGAACGCAGAAGCCTTCAGCAAAGGACTATCCTGCTTTTTCTTTGGCACACATGAAACTGCATTTTGGTCCCAAAGGTCTTTTCCCATGTAATGAGTAAAAACAGAACTTTAGAAAGTCCAACAAACGAAAAGGATGCCATGGAGGATTGGGGGAATTAGAAAATAACGCAGCAAGCCTTGCACACCCCGTGCCCATCTGGCATTCCCTCTCTGCCCCCGGTCAGACAGCCTGTTTGGGCAGACCATGGATGAGCAAGGTTGTCCAGGAAAGTGTGGTCCTCCATGCGAGTCCACAGCCTCGCCAGTACAGGGCTGGGGATGTAGTATTCGCCAAACTAAGTGCTATCGGCACTTGCCAACACACATTGGTGAACTCCCAGAGGGAACGCAGAAGCCTCCAGCAAAGGACTATCCTGTTTTTTTCTTTGGCACACATGAAACTGCATTTTGGTCCCAAAGATCTTTTCGCATATAATGAGTAAAAACAGAAGTTTAGAAAGTTTAACAAACGAAAAGAAAGTCATGGATGATTGGGGGAAGTAGAAAATAACCCAGCAAGCCGTGCACACCCTGTGTCCTTCTGGCATTCCCTTATGCCCCCGGTCAGACAGCCTGTTTGGGGTGACCAAGTATGAGCGGGGATGTCCTGGAAAGTGTGGTTCTGCATGGGGTGTCGACAGCCTAGACAGTACGAGGCAGGTGATGTGGAATTTGGCACACTAAGCGCTATAGGCACTGGCCAACACACCCT
Source organism: Myotis daubentonii (assembly GCF_963259705.1). Lineage (NCBI taxonomy): Eukaryota > Metazoa > Chordata > Mammalia > Chiroptera > Vespertilionidae > Myotis > Myotis daubentonii. The sequence goes on along the minus strand of NC_081861.1, from coordinate 125,160,453 downwards.
GGTGAACTCCCAGAGGGAGCGGAGAACGCCCCAGCAAAGGATTATTCTGTTTTTTTTTCTTTGGCACACACGAAACTGCATTTGTGGTCCCAAATATCTTTTCCCAGATAATGAATAAAAAGACAAGTTGGGAAAGTCTAGTAATGAAAAGGATCTAATGGAGGATTGTGGGCAGTCGAAAATAACCCAGCAAGCCATGCACACCTTGCGCCCATCAGCATTCCCTCTATCCCCCAGGTGAGAGAGCCTGTTTTGGGAGACCAGGGGAGCAAGGATGACCAGGAAAGGAGGGTCCTCCATGGCGAGTCCACAGCCTCGCCAGTACAGGGATGGGGATGTAGTATTCGCCAAACTAAGTGCTATCGGCACTTGCCAACACACATTGGTGAACTCCCAGAGGGAAAGCAGAAGCCTTCAGCAAAGGACTATCCTGCTTTTTCTTTGGCACACATGAAACTGCATTTTGGTCCCAAAGGTCTTTTCCCATGTAATGAGTAAAAACAGAACTTTAGAAAGTCCAACAAACGAAAAGGATGCCATGGAGGATTGGGGGAAGTAGAAAATAACGCAGAAAGCCTTGCACACCCCGTGCCCATCTGGCATTCCCTCTCTGCCCCCGGTCAGACAGCCTGTTTGGGCAGACCATGGATGAGCAAGGTTGTCCAGGAAAGTGTGGTCCTCCATGCGAGTCCACAGCCTCGCCAGTACAGGGCTGGGGATGTAGTATTCGCCAAACTAAGTGCTATCGGCACTTGCCAACACACATTGGTGAACTCCCAGAGGGAACGCAGAAGCCTCCAGCAAAGGACTATCCTGTTTTTTTCTTTGGCACACATGAAACTGCATTTTGGTCCCAAAGACCTTTTCGCATATAATGAGTAAAAACAGAAGTTTAGAAAGTCCAACAAACGAAAAGAATGTCATGGATGATTGGGGGAAGTAGAAAATAACCCAGCAAGCCGTGCACACCCTGTGTCCTTCTTGCATTCCCTTATGCCCCCGGTCAGACAGCCTGTTTGGGGTGACCAAGTATGAGCGGGGATGTCCTGGAAAGTGTGGTTCTGCATGGGGTGTCCAAAGCCTCGACAGTACGAGGCAGGTGCTGTGGTATTTGGCACACGAAGCGCTATCGGCACTGGCCAACACACCCTGGTGAACTCCCAGAGGGAGCGGAGAACCATCTAGCAACGGATTATTCTGTTTTTTTCTTTGGCACACACGAAACTGCATTTGTGGTCCCAAATATCTTTTCCCAGATAATGAATAAAAAGACAAGTTGGGAAAGTCTAGTAATGAAAAGGATCTAATGGAAGATTGTGGGCAGTCGAAAATAACCCAGCAAGCCATGCACAACTTGCGCCCATCAACATTCCCTCTATCCCCCGGTCAGGCAGCCTGGTTGGGGTGACCAAGGATGAGCAAGGTTGTCCAGGAATGTGTGGTCCTCCATGGCGAGTCCACAGCCTCGCCAGTACAGGGCTGGGGATGTAGTATTCGCCAAACTAAGTGCTATCGGCACTTCCCAACACACATTGGTGAACTCCCAGAGGGAACGCAGAAGCCTCCAGCAAAGGACTATCCTGTTTTTTTCTTTAGCACACATGAAACTGCATTTTGGTCCCAAAGATCTTTTCGCATATAATGAGTAAAAACAAAAGTTTAGAATGTCCAACAAACGAAAAGGATGCCATGGAGGATTGGGGGAAGTAGAAAATAACGCAGAAAGCCTTGCACACCCCGTGCCCATCTGGCATGCCCTCTCTGCCCCCGGTCAGACAGCCTGTTTGGGCAGACCATGGATGAGCAAGGTTGTCCAGGAAAGTGTGGTCCTCCATGCAAGTCCACAGCCTCGCCAGTACAGGGCTGGGGATGTAGTATTCGCCAAACTAAGTGCTATTGGCACTTGCCAACACACATTGGTGAACTCCCAGAGGGAACGCAGAAGCCTCCAGCAAAGGACTATCCTGTTTTTTTCTTTGGCACACATGAAACTGCATTTTGGTCCCAAAGACCTTTTCGCATATAATGAGTAAAAACAGAAGTTTAGAAAGTCCAACAAACGAAAAGAATGTCATGGATGATTGGGGGAAGTAGAAAATAACCCAGCAAGCCGTGCACACCCTGTGTCCTTCTGGCATTCCCTTATGCCCCCGGTCAGACAGCCTGTTTGGGGTGACCAAGTATGAGCGGGGATGTCCTGGAAAGTGTGGTTCTGCATGGGGTGTCCAAAGCCTCGACAGTACGAGGCACGTGATGTGGTATTTGGCACACGAAGCGCTATCGGCACTGGCCAACACACCCTGGTGAGCTCCCAGAGGGAGCGGAGAACGCCCCAGCAAAGGATTATTGTTTTTTTCTTTGGCACACACGAAACTGCATTTGTGGTCCCAAATATCTTTTCCCAGATAATGAATAAAAAGACAAGTTGGGAAAGTCTAGTAATGAAAAGGATCTAATGGAGGATTGTGGGCAGTCGAAAATAACCCAGCAACCCATGCACACCTTGCGCCCATCAGCATTCCCTCTATCCCCCGGGTGAGAGAGCCTGTTTTGGGAGACCAAGGAGAGCAAGGATGACCAGGAAAGTGTGGTCCTCCATGGCGAGTCCACAGCCTCGCCAGTACAGGGCTGGGGATGTAGTATTCGCCAAACTAAGTGCTATCGACACTTGCCAACACACATTGGTGAACTCCCAGAGGGAACGCAGAAGCCTTCAGCAAAGGACTATCCTGCTTTTTCTTTGGCACACATGAAACTGCATTTTGGTCCCAAAGGTCTTTTCCCATGTAATGAGTAAAAACAGAACTTTAGAAAGTCCAACAAACGAAAAGGATGCCATGGAGGATTGGGGGAAGTAGAAAATAACGCAGCAAGCCTTGCACACCCCGTGCCCATCTGGCATTCCCTCTCTGCCCCCGGTCAGACAGCCTGTTTGGGCAGACCATGGATGAGCAAGGTTGTCCAGGAAAGTGTGGTCCTCCATGCGAGTCCACAGCCTCGCCAGTACAGGGCTGGGGATGTAGTATTCGCCAAACTAAGTGCTATCGGCACTTGCCAACACACATTGGTGAACTCCCAGAGGGAACGCAGAAGCCTCCAGCAAAGGACTATCCTGTTTTTTTCTTTGGCACACATGAAACTGCATTTTGGTCCCAAAGACCTTTTCGCATATAATGAGTAAAAACAGAAGTTTAGAAAGTCCAACAAACGAAAAGAATGTCATGGATGATTGGGGGAAGTAGAAAATAACCCAGCAAGCCGTGCACACCTTGTGTCCTTCTGGCATTCCCTTATGCCCCCGGTCAGACAGCCTGTTTGGGGTGACCAAGTATGAGCGGGGATGTCCCGGAAAGTGTGGTTCTGCATGGGGTGTCCACAGCCTCGACAGTACGAGGCAGGTGATGTGGTATTTGGCACACGAAGCGCCATAGGCACTGGCCAACACACCCTGGTGAACTCCCAGAGGGAGCGGAGAACGCCCCAGCAAAGGATTATTCTGTTTTTTTTTCTTTGGCACACACGAAACTGCATTTGTGGTCCCAAATATCTTTTCCCAGATAATGAATAAAAAGACAAGTTGGGAAAGTCTAGTAATGAAAAGGATCTAATGGAGGATTGTGGGCAGTCGAAAATAACCCAGCAAGCCATGCACACCTTGCGCCCATCAGCATTCCCTCTATCCCCCGGTCAGACAGCCTGTTTGGGCAGACCATGGATGAGCAAGGTTGTGCAGGAAAGTGTGGTCCTCCATGCGAGTCCACAGCCTCGCCAGTACAGGGCTGGGGATGTAGTATTCGCCAAACTAAGTGCTATCGGCACTTGCCAACACACATTGGTGAACTCCCAGAGGGAACGCAGAAGCCTTCAGCAAAGGACTATCCTGCTTTTTCTTTGGCACACATGAAACTGCATTTTGGTCCCAAAGGTCTTTTCCCATGTAATGAGTAAAAACAGAACTTTAGAAAGTCCAACAAACGAAAAGGATGCCATGGAGGATTGGGGGAAGTAGAAAATAACGCAGCAAGCCTTGCACACCCCGTGCCCATCTGGCATTCCCTCTCTGCCCCCGGTCAGACAGCCTGTTTGGGCAGACCATGGATGAGCAAGGTTGTCCAGGAAAGTGTGGTCCTCCATGCGAGTCCACAGCCTCGCCAGTACAGGGCTGGGGATGTAGTATTCGCCAAACTAAGTGCTATCGGCACTTGCCAACACACATTGGTGAACTCCCAGAGGGAACGCAGAAGCCTCCAGCAAAGGACTATCCTGTTTTTTTCTTTGGCACACATGAAACTGCATTTTGGTCCCAAAGACCTTTTCGCATATAATGAGTAAAAACAGAAGTTTAGAAAGTTTAACAAACGAAAAGAAAGTCATGGATGATTGGGGGAAGTAGAAAATAACCCAGCAAGCCGTGCACACCCTGTGTCCTTCTGGCATTCCCTTATGCCCCCGGTCAGACAGCCTGTTTGGGGTGACCAAGTATGAGCGGGGATGTCCCGGAAAGTGTGGTTCTGCATGGGGTGTCGACAGCCTAGACAGTACGAGGCAGGTGATGTGGTATTTGGCACACTAAGCGCCATAGGCACTGGCCAACACACCCTGGTGAACTCACAGAGGGAGCGGAGAACGCCCCAGCAAAGGATTATTCTGTTTTTTTTTCTTTGGCACACACGAAACTGCATTTGTGGTCCCAAATATCTTTTCCCAGATAATGAATAAAAAGACAAGTTGGGAAAGTCTAGTAATGAAAAGGATCTAATGGAGGATTGTGGGCAGTCGAAAATAACCCAGCAAGCCATGCACACCTTGCGCCCATCAGCATTCCCTCTATCCCCGGGTGAGAGAGCCTGTTTTGGGAGACCAGGGGAGCAAGGATGACCAGGAAAGTGTGGTCCTCCATGGCGAGTCCACAGCCTCGCCAGTACAGGGCTGGGGATGTAGTATTCGCCAAACTAAGTGCTATCGGCACTTGCCAACACACATTGGTGAACTCCCAGAGGGAACGCAGAAGCCTTCAGCAAAGGACTATCCTGCTTTTTCTTTGGCACACATGAAACTGCATTTTGGTCCCAAAGGTCTTTTCCCATGTAATGAGTAAAAACAGAACTTTAGAAAGTCCAACAAACGAAAAGGATGCCATGGAGGATTGGGGGAAGTAGAAAATAACGCAGCAAGCCTTGCACACCCCGTGCCCATCTGGCATTCCCTCTCTGCCCCCGGTCAGACAGCCTGTTTGGGCAGACCATGGATGAGCAAGGTTGTCCAGGAAAGTGTGGTCCTCCATGCGAGTCCACAGCCTCGCCAGTACAGGGCTGGGGATGTAGTATTCGCCAAACTAAGTGCTATCGGCACTTGCCAACACACATTGGTGAACTCCCAGAGGGAACGCAGAAGCCTCCAGCAAAGGACTATCCTGTTTTTTTCTTTGGCACACATGAAACTGCATTTTGGTCCCAAAGACCTTTTCGCATATAATGAGTAAAAACAGAAGTTTAGAAAGTTTAACAAACGAAAAGAAAGTCATGGATGATTGGGGGAAGTAGAAAATAACCCAGCAAGCCGTGCACACCCTGTGTCCTTCTGGCATTCCCTTATGCCCCCGGTCAGACAGCCTGTTTGGGGTGACCAAGTATGAGCGGGGATGTCCTGGAAAGTGTGGTTCTGCATGGGGTGTCGACAGCCTAGACAGTACGAAGCAGGTGATGTGGTATTTGGCACACTAAGCGCCATAGGCACTGGCCAACACACCCTGGTGAACTCCCAGAGGGAGCGGAGAACGCCCCAGCAAAGGATTATTCTGTTTTTTTTTCTTTGGCACACACGAAACTGCATTTGTGGTCCCAAATATCTTTTCCCAGATAATGAATAAAAAGACAAGCTGGGAAAGTCTAGTAATGAAAAGGATCTAATGGAGGATTGTGGGCAGTCGAAAATAACCCAGCAAGCCATGCACACCTTGCGCCCATCAGCATTCCCTCTATCCCCCGGTCAGACAGCCTGTTTGGGCAGACCATGGATGAGCAAGGTTGTGCAGGAAAGTGTGGTCCTCCATGCGAGTCCACAGCCTCGCCAGTACAGGGCTGGGGATGTAGTATTCGCCAAACTAAGTGCTATCGGCACTTGCCAACACACATTGGTGAACTCCCAGAGGGAACGCAGAAGCCTCCAGCAAAGGACTATCCTGCTTTTTCTTTGGCACACATGAAACTGCATTTTGGTCCCAAAGGTCTTTTCCCATGTAATGAGTAAAAACAGAACTTTAGAAAGTCCAACAAACGAAAAGGATGCCATGGAGGATTGGGGGAAGTAGAAAATAACGCAGCAAGCCTTGCACACCCCGTGCCCATCTGGCATTCCCTCTCTGCCCCCGGTCAGACAGCCTGTTTGGGCAGACCATGGATGAGCAAGGTTGTCCAGGAAAGTGTGGTCCTCCATGCGAGTCCACAGCCTCGCCAGTACAGGGCTGGGGATGTAGTATTCGCCAAACTAAGTGCTATCGGCACTTGCCAACACACATTGGTGAACTCCCAGAGGGAACGCAGAAGCCTCCAGCAAAGGACTATCCTGTTTTTTTCTTTGGCACACATGAAACTGCATTTTGGTCCCAAAGACCTTTTCGCATATAATGAGTAAAAACAGAAGTTTAGAAAGTCCAACAAACGAAAAGAATGTCATGGATGATTGGGGGAAGTAGAAAATAACCCAGCAAGCCGTGCACACCCTGTGTCCTTCTGGCATTCCCTTATGCCCCCGGTCAGACAGCCTGTTTGGGGTGACCAAGTATGAGCGGGGATGTCCCGGAAAGTGTGGTTCTGCATGGGGTGTCCACAGCCTCGACAGTACGAGGCAGGTGATGTGGTATTTGGCACACGAAGCGCCATAGGCACTGGCCAACACACCCTGGTGAACTCCCAGAGGGAGCGGAGAACGCCCCAGCAAAGGATTATTCTGTTTTTTTTTCTTTGGCACACACGAAACTGCATTTGTGGTCCCAAATATCTTTTCCCAGATAATGAATAAAAAGACAAGTTGGGAAAGTCTAGTAATGAAAAGGATCTAATGGAGGATTGTGGGCAGTCGAAAATAACCCAGCAAGCCATGCACACCTTGCGCCCATCAGCATTCCCTCTATCCCCCGGTCAGACAGCCTGTTTGGGCAGACCATGGATGAGCAAGGTTGTGCAGGAAAGTGTGGTCCTCCATGCGAGTCCACAGCCTCGCCAGTACAGGGCTGGGGATGTAGTATTCGCCAAACTAAGTGCTATCGGCACTTGCCAACACACATTGGTGAACTCCCAGAGGGAACGCAGAAGCCTTCAGCAAAGGACTATCCTGCTTTTTCTTTGGCACACATGAAACTGCATTTTGGTCCCAAAGGTCTTTTCCCATGTAATGAGTAAAAACAGAACTTTAGAAAGTCCAACAAACGAAAAGGATGCCATGGAGGATTGGGGGAAGTAGAAAATAACGCAGCAAGCCTTGCACACCCCGTGCCCATCTGGCATTCCCTCTCTGCCCCCGGTCAGACAGCCTGTTTGGGCAGACCATGGATGAGCAAGGTTGTCCAGGAAAGTGTGGTCCTCCATGCGAGTCCACAGCCTCGCCAGTACAGGGCTGGGGATGTAGTATTCGCCAAACTAAGTGCTATCGGCACTTGCCAACACACATTGGTGAACTCCCAGAGGGAACGCAGAAGCCTCCAGCAAAGGACTATCCTGTTTTTTTCTTTGGCACACATGAAACTGCATTTTGGTCCCAAAGACCTTTTCGCATATAATGAGTAAAAACAGAAGTTTAGAAAGTCCAACAAACGAAAAGAATGTCATGGATGATTGGGGGAAGTAGAAAATAACCCAGCAAGCCGTGCACACCCTGTGTCCTTCTGGCATTCCCTTATGCCCCCGGTCAGACAGCCTGTTTGGGGTGACCAAGTATGAGCGGGGATGTCCTGGAAAGTGTGGTTCTGCATGGGGTGTCCAAAGCCTCGACAGTACGAGGCACGTGATGTGGTATTTGGCACACGAAGCGCTATCGGCACTGGCCAACACACCCTGGTGAGCTCCCAGAGGGAGCGGAGAACGCCCCAGCAAAGGATTATTGTTTTTTTCTTTGGCACACACGAAACTGCATTTGTGGTCCCAAATATCTTTTCCCAGATAATGAATAAAAAGACAAGTTGGGAAAGTCTAGTAATGAAAAGGATCTAATGGAGGATTGTGGGCAGTCGAAAATAACCCAGCAAGCCATGCACACCTTGCGCCCATCAGCATTCCCTCTATCCCCCGGGTGAGAGAGCCTGTTTTGGGAGACCAGGGGCGCAAGGATGACCAGGAAAGTGTGGTCCTCCATGGCGAGTCCACAGCCTCGCCAGTACAGGGCTGGGGATGTAGTATTCGCCAAACTAAGTGCTATCGGCACTTGCCAACACACATTGGTGAACTCCCAGAGGGAACGCAGAAGCCTCCAGCAAAGGACTATCCTGTTTTTTTCTTTGGCACACATGAAACTGCATTTTGGTCCCAAAGACCTTTTCGCATATAATGAGTAAAAACAGAAGTTTAGAAAGTCCAACAAACGAAAAGAATGTCATGGATCATTGGGGGGAGTAGAAAATAACCCAGCAAGCCGTGCACACCCTGTGTCCTTCTGGCATTCCCTTATGCCCCCGGTCAGACAGCCTGTTTGGGGTGACCAAGTATGAGCGGGGATGTCCCGGAAAGTGTGGTTCTGCATGGGGTGTCCACAGCCTCGACAGTACGAGGCAGGTGATGTGGTATTTGGCACACGAAGCGCCATAGGCACTGGCCAACACACCCTGGTGAACTCACAGAGGGAGCGGAGAACGCCCCAGCAAAGGATTATTCTGTTTTTTTTCTTTGGCACACACGAAACTGCATTTGTGGTCCCAAATATCTTTTCCCAGATAATGAATAAAAAGACAAGTTGGGAAAGTCTAGTAATGAAAAGGATCTAATGGAGGATTGTGGGCAGTCGAAAATAACCCAGCAAGCCATGCACACCTTGCGGCCATCAGCATTCCCTCTATCCCCCGGGTGAGAGAGCCTGTTTTGGGAGACCAGGGGAGCAAGGATGACCAGGAAAGTGTCGTCCTCCATGGCGAGTCCACAGCCTCGCCAGTACAGGGCTGGGGATGTAGTATTCGCCAAACTAAGTGCTATCGGCACTTGCCAACACACGTTGGTGAACTCCCAGAGGGAACGCAGAAGCCTGCAGCAAAGGACTACCCTGTTTTTTTCTTTAGCACACATGAAACTGCATTTTGGTCCCAAAGATCTTTTCCCATATAATGAGTAAAAACAGAACTTTAGAAAGTCCAGCAAACGAAAAGGATGCCATGGAGGATTGGGGGAAGTAGAAAATAATGCAGCAAGCCTTGCACATCCCGTGCCCATCTGGCATTCCCTCTATGCCCCCGGTCAGACAGACTGTTTGGGCAGACCATGGATGAGCAAGGATGACCAGGAAAGTGTGGTCCTCCATGCGAGTCCACAGCCTCGCCAGAACAGGGCTGAGGATGAAGTATTCGCCAAACTAAGTGCTATCGGCACTTGCCCACACACATTGGTGAACTCCCAGAGGGAACGCAGAAGCCTTCAGCAAAGGACTATCCTGCTTTTTCTTTGGCACACATGAAACTGCATTTTGGTCCCAAAGGTCTTTTCCCATGTAATGAGTAAAAACAGAACTTTAGAAAGTCCAACAAACGAAAAGGATGCCATGGAGGATTGGGGGAAGTAGAAAATAACGCAGCAAGCCTTGCACACCCCGTGCCCATCTGGCATTCCCTCTCTGCCCCCGGTCAGACAGCCTGTTTGGGGTGACCAAGGATGAGCAAGGTTGTCCAGGAATGTGTGGTCCTCCAAGGCGAGTCCACAGCCTCGCCAGTACAGGGCTGGTAAAAATACTGTATTCTAGAGCAGCCCGCCACTGGAGGCTGAGATCAGCTACCTGTTGGAGGTTGGAGCAGTTGGGCTGAACTGTGGCGGGTCCTCTCGCTGCCACCAAACGTGGATTCTCGCCAAACACCCGGCAGATCTGCAGCTTGAGTACCAGCGGCTGAAGTGCCGCCACCTCCGCGAGAAAGAAGAGCTGCAGGAACGCATCCAGGCCATGAAGAACGCGGTCCCTAAGAACGACAAGAAGAAAAGAAAGCAGTTGCTCCTTGCCGTGGCCGCCTTGAGGCCGAAATGCAGCTGAAACAGCAGCGGGAGCTGGGGAGGTTCACAGAGCTTCCCCCTGCCAGCAGCAACCTCCATTCCCTCACTGAGGGTCTGGCCAAGATGGCTCCTGAGAACCGGCCTCCTTGCCTTCGAGGGTCCATAGAAGGCGCGAAAGCAGGGCCTCGCCGCAGAGAGCGAGCCAAGAGATGGCAGCGGACGACGCCGAGTGGGGTACCTGGCCAACTATGGCCGGACGAGGAGGAGAAGCTGGCGGTCAGCCTCGAGCCCAAGAACCTGGAGATGGAGATCCCGGCCAACAGCCACGGCATGTGCCGCGCCGTCCAAGACCAGCTGCCCTTCTCCGTGACCGTGGAGAGCCTGCGGGGCCGCACCGCCAACTACATGTGCAAGCACGTCCACGAATTCCTGCCCTTCTTCAGCGACCCCGAGACCCCCGAGGTCTACACCTGCGAGGACTTCCACTACTGCGACAACATGGTGCACCACGCATCCTGGTGAGGCCAACACGAGCTGAGGGCCCTGTCGCACGTCCTGCAGGGCCCCATCGAGGTGATCTGGAGGACATCAAGAAGCCGCTCACCCTCGTCTACAGGCACTACACCTCCAGCTTTGGCGGGGAGCACTATGTCTCGGCGAAGCAGCCCGAAGCCGAAGCCGAAGCCGAAGCCGCAGCCGAAGCCGAAGCCGAAGCCGAAGCCGAAGCCGAAGCCGAAGCCGAAGCCGAAGCCGAAGCCGCTGAAGCCGAAGCCGCCGAAGCCGCCGAAGCCGCAGCCGAAGCCGCTGAAGCCGAAGCTGAAGCCGAAGCCGAAGCCGAAGCCGAAGGCAAAGCCGAAGCCGAAGCCGAAGGCAAAGCCGAAGCCGAAGCCGAAGCCGAAGCCAAAGCCGAAGCCGAAGCCGAAGCCGTGAGGGCCTTTGCCCAGTGGTTCTCGTAAGCTGTGGGTGCCCCGCTGCTGTTGCTGTTCCCGCCTGCGCTGGAGCTGCCGCCTGGTCCCCTCAATAGGCTCTGTTATTCCCTTTGCCTTGCTGCTCTGGCTTTTCTTTTCTTTGTCTTGTTCAAAATTGAACAGCCCCGCTTTTCACCTGGTCTTGCTTCCTCCTCCCCCTTTCCGTCTTTGCCGCCTTCACAGGGTGGGGCACATGGACTAGGCACTGGGAAGGGATCTGTATTGTACCGCTTGAGGGGGTCAGTTGGAAAGTGCCAACCGCATCTTGCCCTTAAGGGTTTTTGCCTCCCTGCCCGATGAGAATTGGTTATGTTACAAACAATGTGGGGGTTAAAATGGAAACTGGGATTGATGGCGTTCTTAACTTGGGGAAAAATCAGTTTAGCTCAGCATCTTCAGACTGTCCATGCATATATTGGATTACTTAGATATACTTGGCGTTTATGTACTCGGAATGCCTTGTGAATGCCTTATGCCTTTTGCCTAGTTCTTGGTGGGGGGAGGGATTGTTTCGTGGGCTGTTTGGGGTTTCTTTTTTTCTAACTACTGAACATGTTGACATAATTAATCACCTATCTCGTCTCCAACTGTAAGTTACAATAATATTGAAGTGCTTCAGGTTCTCTACATATGGTATTACCACTCACTATTGACTTTTGAGATCATCTCCTTTAAGAAGACTTCTATGATTTTATAAACTTTTGAACAATAATAGATACAGAGGCAGAGCTGCCTCAAACAGATTGTCAAACTGCAGCGGGAAGGCCGGGGAGGGTGGTGGTGCAGGAGGTAGGGGGGTAAGAGATCAACCAAAGGACTTGTATGCATGCATATAAGCATAACCAATGGACATAAGACACCGGGGGATAGGAGACGCTAGGGGACTGTCTAGGGCGGGGGGGGGGGGGTGGGAGGAAATGGACACATATGTAATACCCTTTGTAATACTTTAAGCAATAAAAATAAATAAATAAATAAATAAAAAAGAAGACTTCTATGAACTCCCTGGAGAGGATTCCCTCCTGGATGTTTCTGTCACACCCTGTGTGTGTCACCATACCATGTGTCTGTCTCCCTCACCTAGTTGGTAGAGCCTTTGGAGCAGAGTATGCATATTTATATCCCAGCAGCTACCACATAACAGGTTCTCAGTAACTATTTAGTTGACTCAAAAATAAATAAATAAATAAATATATATATATATATATATATATATATATATATATATATATACACACACACACACACACACACACACACACACACACACACACACAGATATATAGTATTCTAAGGTCAGTCAGAATAATTCTTTTCTCTACATGGTTATGTCACCAACAAAGTACAACTAGATTCACTTGTTTCTTTTTCTTTTTTCATTTTGTGTGTTTTTTTTCTGGTTATAATTGCCTCAAAACTTTATTCCAAAGTCATATTATATACCAAGGTGTATTCAGATAAGTTTTGCCGCCATCCTGGTCTCCTCTACCCTGACCCCTCCCACCCCCTATATAGTTTTATTTGTTCTTATTGTCTTTTTATTATATTGTTTCTCCTCAAAAATATAAGCAAATGTGTACAAATATTAAAAAAATACAATATATCATTACAGTGAAATATTATCTATACTAATGAAAGGCTAATATGCTAATAAGGCCGGGAGACCTTCCGGATATCCTTCCGGATAAAGCCATGGCGGCAGGGCTGAGGCAGAGGCGGTTAGGGGCGATCAGGCCAGGAGGGGAGGGCAGTAGGGGGTGATCAGGCCAGCAGGGGAGGACAGCTGAGGGAGAGCAAGCCGGCAGTGAGGTCCAGTTGGGGGCAAACAGGCTAGCGGGGTTGGGGGGGGGCGCATTGGGGGATAAGCAGGCGAGCAGTGGGGGAAAGTTGGGAGTGAACAGGCAAGCAGAGGGGGGCAGTTAGAGGCAAGAAGGCCGGCAGGCAGAGTGGTTAGGGGCAATCAGGCAGGCACGTAGGTGAGCGATTAGGAGACAGCAGTTCCGGATTGTGAGAGGGATGTCCGACTGCCGGTTGAGGCCCAATCACACAGGGCCATGAGGGATCCCACAGGGACTGGGCCTAAACTGGCACTCAGACATCCCCCGAGGGGTCCCAGATTGGAGAGGGTGCAGGCCGGGTGACGGACAACACTCCCGGTGCATGAATTGCATGTACCAGGCCACTACTACACCTATGAAAAAGAATGCAGGCAGAGCACAGAGGATTTTTAGTGCAGTAAAAATATTCTGTATATTATAATGATGGAAATACAGGGTGGGGGGAAAATAGGTTCACATTTATGAGTACACAAAACAGTTCATTCTTGTATTATTTGTTAACTATTGTTTCTCAAAGGAATAACAGTAAACCTACTTCTGCCCCACCCTGGGTGTCAGTATACATTCATCCAAACCCATTCCCATCACACCAAAGGTGAACCCTAGGTAAACTATGGAATTTGGGTGATAATGATGTCAATGTAGGTTCATCCTTGGTTAAAAATGTATCCCTCTGGTTAGTGATGCTGACAGTGGGAGAGGCTATGCATGTGGGAGGGCAGCAGGTATATGGGAGATCTCTAAACTTCCCCTGGATGTTGAAATGAACCTAGAACTACTCTAAAAAAAAGTCTGTTTTAAAGAAAGAAGAAATGATTGACCTGTCCTGCAACACAGATGAACCTTAAAAACACTATGATACCTAAAAGAAATCATTCAAAAAAAAAAAAAAAAGAAAAGAAAGAAAAGGAACACCTATTGTGCCCAGCTGATGTGGCTCTGTGGTTGAGAGTCAACCCATGAACCAAGAGGTCATGGCTCAATTCCCAATTAGGGCACTGCCTAGGTTGAGGGTTTGATCCCCAGTTGGGGGTGTGCAGGAGGCAGCCAATCAATAATTCTCTCTCATCCCTGATGTCTCTATCTCTCTCTCCCTCTCCCTTCGTCTTTCTTAAAATAATAAAAATATCTTTTTTAAAAATCACAAGTTCTATGTTTCCATTTATAGCAAATGTCCACAATAAGCAAATCCTTAGAGTCAGAGAGTAAATTAACAGTTTTTAGGTGATGGGCAGTAGACAGAACTAAGGGTGACTGCTACGAGGTATGGGCTATGATTTTGAAGAGATGGAAATATTCTGGAATGAGACAGTGGCAATGGCTGCATAACAATGAATGTATTAAAGAGCACTGAACTACACACTCTAAAATGGTAATAGTTATGTGTATGAACTGTGTTTCAAAAAAACCTTCAATATTAGGCAATAATGAACATTTTCCAAACTCACTGTTGGTGTGGGTCGTGAACTCAGGAACTGAGCTAGGTGGTTCTGGTCCAGGAGGTCACATGAGGCTTCAGTTGAGATGTCACCGGGGCGGCAGTCATCACAACTGACTGGAGCTGCAAGCTCTGGTTCCAAAGAGGTGCAGTCACAAGGCTGGCGAGTTGGTGCTGGCGGCTCCTGGGAGGTCTCAGTTTCTTCCCACCGGGGCCTTTCCAGGAGCTGCTTGACTGTCCTTATCACTTGGTAGATGACTTCTAGAATGAGAGACAAATGTTGCTACCTCAAGCAAATGACAAAAAAGTTTCAGAAAGCTGTGTCTCCTGGTAGGATGAGGAACTAGCATCTGACTCACACAAGTAAAGTCTAGAGACCAGAGTTGGAACTGCCTGTGGCAGAAGGGACAATAAAATGATAGCCGTAGATGTAAACTGAACTGCCAGGAGACGCAGAAAAATATGTGTTTCCGGTGAATAGATAAGGACCCCACAAGAAACAGTAGGCTGAGATTGTCACAGAAGGAGAAAGAGCCAAGCAGGCCACCCAGGGAAGCAGATGAACCCAAATACAGGGGTGGGTCACTAAAGGCCTGGGGACTGGGAGGTGGGGGAGTATAATGACCACTCAGGGGGACTAAAAACATAGGTTCACATGAAACCTGTACAAAACCCAATCAGGAAGAATCACAAAACCTGAACAGGCTGAAAACACCTGATGAAACTGAAGCAGTAACCAAAAGACTCCAAGCAGACAAAAGCCCTGACCTGGATGGCTTCACAGGGGAGTTTTACCAAACAGTCAAAAGAGAACTAACACCTATCCTCCTCAAAATATACCAAGACATTCCAGAGAAACGAACACTTCCAAGTTTTTTTTTTTTTGCAAGGCTAGCATTATCCTAATTCCAAAACCAGATAAAGACATTGCAAAGAAATGGAATTACGGTATAGGCCATACACCTGATGAGCATAGATGCAAAAATCCTCAACAAAATATTAGCAAATCAGATCCAGCAATATATTAAAAAGATACATCCTGACCACGTAGGATTTATTCCAGGGATGTACGGCAGGCACAAAATTTGCAAATCAATAAATGTGATACATCACATAAACAAACTGAAAGACCAAAACACATGATAATATCAATAGACCCAGAAAAACACTTGACAAAATCCAACACCCATTTTTCATTTAAAAACAGCCCTCAGTGCCCGGCCGGCGTGGCTCAGTGGTTGAGCGTCAACCTATGAATCAGGAGGTCATGGTTCCATTCCCTGTCAGGGCACATGCCTGAGATGGGGGTGGATCCCCAGGAGGGGGGGGTGTAGGAGAAACCAATCAGTGATTCTCTCTCATCATTGATGTTTTTCTCTCTCTCTCCTTCTCCCATCCTCTCTGAAATCAATAAAAAAAAAAAATAAAGTTCTCAGCAAAGGGGGAACACAGGAATAATACCTCAGCATATTAAAGGCCATGCATGACAAACCTACAGCCAACATCATAGTCAATGGGCAAAAAACTAAAACCATTTCCCCTAAGAACAGGAACAAGGGAGGGATGTCCGCTTTCACCACTCTTATTCAACACTGTACTGGGAGTCTTAGCCACAACATTCAGAGAAGAAAATATAAAAGGCATCCAAATTGGGAAGGAGGAAGTAAATCTATCATTATTTTCAGATGATGTGATATTGTACTTAGAAAACATAAAGACTCCAGCAAAAAAAAGAAAAAACTACTAGATTTAATAAATGAATCCAACAATGTGGCAGGACACAAAATTAACTCCCAGAAATCATTGGCATTATTATACACCAATAATGAACTCACAGAAAGAGAAATTAAAAAAACAATCACATTTACCATTGCAACAAAAAAATTAACATACTTAGTAATAAACTTAACCGAGGAGGTAAAAGACCTGTACTCAGAAAACTACAGGTCACTGAAAAAAGAGATAGAGGACGATTTAAACAAGTGGGAGAATACACCGTGGTCATGGATTGGTAGAATTAGCACCATTAACATGTCCCAAAAGCAATCTACAGATTCAATACAATCCCTATTAAAATACTAACGGTATATTTCACAAATCTAGAACAAATATTCCAAAAAATTATATGGAGCCCAAAAAGGACCCCAAATAGCTGCAACAATCAAGAGAAAAAAGGACAAAGTTGGAGGGATCACAACTCCAGATATCAAGTTATACTACAAAGCCACTGGCATCAAAACAGCCAGGTACTGGCACAAGAAAAGGCACATAGATCAATGGAACACAACAAGAACCCTAAAATAGACCAAGCCATTACGTTAACATTTGACAAAGGAGGCAAGAGCATACAATGGAGAAAAGACAGTCTCTTCAATAAATCGGGGGGAGGGGAGATGGACAGGTACATGAGAAAAAAAAAACACTGGACCAGCACACACAAGAATAAATTCGCCCAAGCTGGTTTGGCTCATTGAATAGAGCACTGGCCCACAGACTGAAGGGTCGCAGGTTTGATTCCAATCCAGGGCACGAAACTCAGTAGAGCAGGCTCGATTCCTACCTAGCCCCAGTTGGGTGCAAGTGGAAAGCAACCAATCAATGTTTCTCTCCTACTCCCTTTCATACTCTCTAAAAATCAATACAAAAATATCCTCAGGTGAGGAGTAAAAAAAAGTATAAAATAAATAAAAGTTTTTAAAAGAATAAGCTTCAAATGCATAAAAGACTTAAATGTCAGTTGGGACCTTAAAAATCCTAGAAGAAACCATAGACGGCAAAATCTCAGACATTTCTCAGAGCAATATGTCTGCCGGTACATTTCCTAGGGCAAGGGAAAGTAACGAGAAAATAAACAAATGGGACTACAGCCAAATAAAAGGCTTCTGCACAGCAAAACAAACAAACAAACAAACAAAAAACCCACATCAACATCCCGGCCATGGTGGGTCAGTGGTTGAGCGTCGACGTATGAATCAGGAGATCACAATTCAATTCCAAGTCAGGGCATATGCCCAGGTTGTGGGCTCGATCACTGATCCAAAAAGGAGGCAGCCACTCAACAATTCTCTCTCATCAATGATGTTTCTATATCTCTCTCCCTCTCCTTTCCTCTCTGAAATCAATAAAAACATATTCAAAATAAAACAAGTTATCAACAAAATGAAAAGGGAGCCCACTATATATGGGAGAACGTATTTTTCAATGATACATCTAGTAAGAGGTTAATTTACAAAATATATAAAGAACTCATACAACTTAACAAAAGAAACACAATCCAATTAAAAAATGGACAAAGAACCTAAGTAAACACTTCTCCAAAGTGAATATACAGATGGCCAAGAGACATATGACAAAATGCTCAAAGTCACTAATCCTCAAAGAGATGCAATTTAAAACCACCATGAGGTATCATCTTACACCTGTCTGAATGGCTGCCATCAACAAATGACAAGCCATGGCGAGGATGTGGAGAAAAGAGAATCCTCCTACACTGCTGGTGGGAATGAAAACTGGTGCAGCCACTGTAGAAAACAGTCTGGAGTTGCCTCAAAAAAATTAAAACTGAAACTGCCATTTGATTCAATGATTCCACTTGGAGGAATATATCCTAATATGAATGCATAAAAACAACTGTGGTACGTTTATACAATAGAATACAATGAAGCTATAGAAAAGAAGGATCTCTTACCCTTTGAGACAGCAGATAGACCTGAAGAGAATTATGTATACTAAGTGAAATAAGTCCTTCAGAGTAAAACAAGTACCATATGATCTCACTCATAAGTGGAATCTAATGAACAAAATAAACTGCTAATCTGAGTGGATCCAGAGACATGGAAGCAGAGAACAGAGTGTGGAATCTCAGAGGGAAGGCGTGGGAGGGTGGGTGAGGGGAGGTACCCAACCAAAGACTTTGTATACATATATGCATATCCCTTGGACACAGACAATAGGTAGTGAAGGCCTGGGGCAGGGGGCGGGGGCTGGCTGGAGGGGGGGCAATGGGGGAATGAGGGAGACCTATGTAATACTTTGAACAATAGAGATTTATGAAGAAATAAAAATAAACGTACAAACAAAATAGATCCAGAGACAGGGAAGCATGAGACAGAATGATGAATCTCAGAGGGAAGGTGGGGAGGGAGGTGGACAGATTAACCAAAGAACTTATATGTATATATGCATAACCCATGGACACAGACATTAGTGTGGTGAAGGCCTCCGGGAAGGCGGCGATAGAGGAGGTCAATGGGGAAAAAAGGAGGACTTCTTTCATACTTTCAACAATAAAGATATATTTTTTAAAAACTTGTATGTAACAGGTTCCAAAATGGCGACCAGCAGGAAGGTAGGGAGGGAGAGAGTGTGAGAGTGCAAGGAAGTGATAGAGGAGTGTGTGGACGCGTGTCGTGTGGTGTGTGTGTATGAGCTAGGGACAGTTAGATTCTGCAGGTCTTCTAAGGGGCTGCTAAACCGGGCAGTCTTAGGCGGCAGAGTCCCGCTCCCTGCGCGGACACTCCTGGGCGGCCAGCACAGGCACGGCATGGCGACCACGCCATCTTGGGAAACAGAGCAGCTTGAGACTAGGATCCTGGCCTCAGCACCACCCAGTCTGATCTCAGACGCATACCAGGACCCTGCAGCCACTGGGGACAGAGACCTGTGACCACAGCTACAGACCTGCAGACACCAAAAGTTTAGAAATCCCCACAGCAGATCTGTGAGTAACAGAGCCCATCCCCCCTTCCTGCAGGCTTGTGGGAGCGCCAGAGTAACTAACTGATAGACCCACCCCTTGACTGGCCTCAGTGCTACAGGAACTTTAGCCTGGAAGTGCGAGAGCACCTTGGAAGAGATCCCGCATAGGGCCTGGTTCAGGAGTCCTGGGCTGGGAGCAAGCACGCGAACCACAGGAACTGATCCTACAGGCACTGCTGGCTTCTGAGCCCTGGGCTGGGAGCAAATGCGTGAACCCCAGGAACTGAGCCCATGCACAATGCCGGCTTCAGAGCCCTGGGCTGGGGGCAATCACGCGAAAACCATGAATTTGTCCCACTTAGCACAGGCCCAGGGACCCCGATTCTCTGGTCAGGAGGCAGCACCAAGCTACAGTGATTTGACTGTGTTTCTTATCACCTGTGCCTGAGATCCTGATTTCCTGTGCATTCATACTAAGAGCCAATGACTCCAATTCCTGGTGCAAGGGCACACAGGGACCCTGATTCTCAAGGCAGGGTCGCGCCAAGCAACAGAGACTCTGATACTGGATTCTGGGGAACTCTGACTCCTGGCGCACGCTAGGGGGCTCTGGTTTTCAAAACGCTTCAGGGGGGTCTCTGTTTCAGCATGGTGAGGCAGGGTCCCTGATTCTAAGGGCACATATGAGGCCACATTGAGCGCTGACAACACTGACTCTGAGCGAGCCTGGTTCCCACCAACCCACAACAACTACACATCTTAGTGTCAGAGCTCTTCAGTGACACTAGGGTGGTGGGAGGCGCCCACTGCACACGGCCCAGCCCACGCAACTCAACGTTTGAACCATCGGGAGATAATCAGAATGAAGAGACGAAACAATACCCAGAGGAAAGACAATGAGGAGTCGCCAAGAAAGGACATTAATGAAGTTGAAGCATGCAACATGACAGAAAAAGAATTCAGAATAATAGTTGTACAATTCATTCACCGGATGGATGAGAAAATCAACAACCTATGCAAGAATCAGGAAGAAATCAAAAGTGATATAGCTACAATCAAAAGCACCATGGAAAGTTTCAACAGCAGACTAGAAGAAGCAGAGGACCGAATTAGTGAATTAGAAGGTAAGGCAGAGAAACAAGCTCAATCTGAACAGCAACTGGAGAAAAAAATTAAAAAGCAGGAGGAGAGCCTAAGGGAGCTTTGGGACAACATGAAACGAAGTAACATACGCATAATAGGGCCGCAAGAAGGACAAGAAGAGCAGCAAGGATTAGAAAATCTATTTGAAGAAATAACGTCAGAAAACTTCCCAGATATGGGGAAGAAAAAAGTTACACAAGTACAGAGAGTCCCAGGCAAGATGAACCCCAAAAGACCCACACCGAGACACGTCATAATAACGATGGCAAATGTACAAGACAAAGACAGAATCTTAAAGGCTGCAAGAGAGAAACAGAGAGTTACCTACAAAGGATCCCCCATCAGATTATCAAATGATTTCTCAACAGAAACGCATCAGGCCAGAAAAGAATGGACAGAAATTTACAAAGTGATGAAAAGCAAAGGACTGAATCCAAGAATACTCTATCCAGCAAGGCTATCATTCAAAATTGAAGGGGAAATAAGAAGCTTCACAGACCAAAAAAGGCTAAGGGAGTTTATCACCACCAAGCCAGCAAAGCAAGAAATGCTAAAGGGACTGGTGTAAAAAGAAGAACTAAAAAGCCCACAAAGAAAACAGCCACACACAAAAATAGAAATATCTACAAACAAGTACCTTTCAATAATACCTTTAAACGTAAATGGACTAAATGGTACAATCAAAAGACATCGAGTGGCTGAATGGATAAAAAAACATGACCCATATATTTGCTGTCTACAAGAGACCCACCTCATTAGAAGGGTCTCACACAGACTGAAAGTGAAGGGATGGAAAAATATCTTTCAGACAAATGGAAATGAAAAAAAACCTGGGGTAGCAATACTTATATCAGACAAAATAGACCTCAAAGTGAAGGCCATAACAAGAGATAAGGAAGGCCACTTCATAATACTAAAGGGATCAATACAACAAGAGGATATAACCCTGATAAACATATATGCACCCAATGCAGGAGCACCCACATACATAAGAAAACTCCTGGAAGATATCAGGGGAGAGATCGACAACAATACAATCATAGTAGGGGACTTTAATACACCACTGACATCACTGGATAAATCCGCTAGACAAAAACTAAGCAAAGAAACAGCAATCCTAAATGACTCACTAGATCAGATGGACTTAACTGACATCTTCAGAACACTTCACCCCAAAGCCACAAAATATACATTCACCTCAAGTGCTCAAGGGACATCTTCAAAAATAGACCACATATTGGGTCACAAATAAAGTCTCCCCAAATTCAAGAAGATTGAAATATTACCAAGCATCATCTCAGACCACAAGGCCATAATATTACAAGTAAACTACAACAAAAACAACTCAAAATACTCAAACACTTGGAAGCTGAATAGCACGGTATTAAATATTGATTGGGTTACCAATGAGATCAAAGACGAAATTTAAAAAATCCGGGAAACTAATGACAATGAAAACACAACAATCCAAAACCTTTGGGACCCAATGAAAGCAGTCCTGAGAGGGAAGTTTATAGCTCTACAGGCCTATCTCAACAAACAAGAAAAAATGGTACTAAATCATCTAAATCTACAGCTCAAAGAATTAGAAAGAGAGCAAGAAGAAAATCCCAGAGTGAGCAAAATGAAGAAGATAATAAAGATTAGAGCAGAAATAAATGACATAGAGAACAAAAAAAAACAATACAGAAAATCAATGAAACCAAGAGCTGGTTCTTGGAAGGGATAAACAAGATTGACAAACCTCTAGCCAGGCTCACCAAGAAGCAAAGAGAAAGGACCCAAATCAACAAAATCAGAAATGATAGAGGCGAAATAACAACAGATCCCACAGAAATACAAATGATTGTTAATAAATACTATGGACAACTCTACTCCAACAAACTAGACAACCTGGAGGAAATGGACATATTCCTAGAAAAATACAACATTCCAAAACTTGATCAGGAAGAATCTAAAAATCTCAATAGGCCAATAACTATGGAAGAAATTGAAGCAGTCATCAAAAAACTTCCAGCAAACAAAAGCCCAGGACCAGACGGCTTCACAGGGGAGTTTTACCAAACATTCAAGGAATAACTAAAGCCTATCCTCCTCAGACTACTACAAAAAATCCAAGAGGAAGGAACACTCCCAAGCTCATTCTATGAAGCCAGCATCACCCTAATACCAAAATCAGGTAAAGACAACACAATGAAAGAGAATTACAAAAAAAAAAAAAAAGAAAAAAATAGAGAATTACAGGCCAATTTCCCTGATGAACACAGATGCCAAAATCCTCAACAAAATCTTAGCAAATCGGATCCAGCAGTACATCAGAAAGATCATACACCACGACCAAGTAGGATTTATCCCAGGGATGCAAGGATGGTACAATATCCGCAAATCAATAAACGGGATACATCACATAAACCAATTGAAAGAAAAAAACCACATAGTCATATCAATTGATGCAGAAAAAGCATTTGACAAAATTCAACACCCATTTTTGATAAAAACTCTCAGCAAGGTGGGAATTGAAGGATCATACCTCAACATAATAAAAGCCATATATGACAAAACCACAGCCAAAATCATACTCAAGGGACAAAAACTAACACCATTTCCCCTAAGAACAGGAACAAGACAGGGATGCCCACTCTCACCACTCCTGTTCGACATAGTTCTGGAAGGATTAGCCATTGCAATTAGACAAGAAGAAGAAATAAAAGGCATCCAAACTGGAAAAGAAGAAGTAAAACTGCCCTTATTTGCTGATGACATGATATTATACTTAAAAAACCCTAAAGACTCCATCAATAAACTATTAGACTTAATAAAAGAATTCGGCAATGTAGCAGGATACAAAATTAACGCCAAGAAATCTATGGCATTTCTATACACCAATAGTGAATGTGCAGAGAGACTAAAAAAGCAATCCCATTTACCATCGCACCAAAAAAATTAAGCTACCTAGGAATAAACTTACCTAAAGAGGTAAAAGACCTCTTCTCAGAAAACTACAGGACGTTGAAAAAAGAAATAGAGGAAGACATAAACAGATGGAAGAACATACCATGTTCTTGGATTGGTAGAATCAACATCATTAAAATGTCCATACTGCCCAAAGCAATCTATAAATTCAACGCACTTCCCATTAAAATACCAATGGCATATTTCACAGACCTAGAACGGACTCTCCAAAAATTCATCTGGAATAAAAAACGACCCTGAATAGCTGCAGTGATCCTGAGAAAGAACAAAGTAGGTGGGATATCAATACCAGATATCAAGCTGTATTACAAAGCCACTGTTCTCAAAACTGCCTGGTACTGGCACAGGAACAGACATATAGATCAATGGAATAGAATAGAGAGCCCAGAAATCAGCCCCAAACAACACGATCAATTAATATTTGACAAAGGAGGCAAGAACATACAATGGAGTCAAGATAGTCTCTTCAATAAATGGTGTTGGGAAAATTGGACAGATACATGCAAGAAAATGAAACTAGACCACCAACTTACACCATACACAAAAATAAACTCAAAATGGATAAAGGACTTAAATATACGACGGGAAACCATACAAATACTAGAAGAATCCAAAGGCAACAAAATCTCAGACACATGCCAAAGCAATTTCTTCACCGATACAGCGCCTAGGGCATTGGAAACTAAAGAGAAAATAAACAAATGGGACTACATCAAAATAAAAAGCTTCTGCACAGCAAAAGAAACCATCAACAAAACAACAAGAAAACCCACTGTGTGGGAAAACATATTTGCCAATGTCATATCTGATAAGGGCCTAATCTCCAAAATTTATAGGGAACTCATACAACTTAACAAAAGGAAGATAAACAATCCAATCAAAAAATGGGCATAGGACCTAAATAGACACCTTTCAAAAGAGGACATTCAGAAAGCCAAGAGACATATGAAAACATGCTCAAAGTCACTAATCATCCCAGAGATGCAAATCAAAACAGCAATGAGGTACCATCTCACACCTGTCAGACTGGCTATCATCAACAAATCAACAAACGACAAGTGCTGGAGGGGATGAGGAGAAAAAGGAACACTTGTGCACTGCTGGAGGGAATGCAGACTGGTGCAGCCACTATGGAAGACAGTATGGAGTTTCCTCAAAAAACTACAAATGGAACTCCCATTTGACCCTGTGATCCCACTTCTAGGAATATATCCCAGGAAACCAGAAACACCAATCAGAAAGGATATATGCACCCCTATGTTCATAGCAGCACAATTCACCATAGCTAAGATCTGGAAACAGCCTAAGTGCCCATCTGTAGATGAATGGATTAGAAAACAGTGGTACATCTACACGATGGAATACTATGCTGCTGTAAAAAAGAAGGAACTCTCTTACCATTTGCACCAGCATGGATGGAACTGGAGAGCATTATGCTAAGTGAAATAAGCCAGTCAATGAAGGAAAAATACCACATGATCTCACTCATTTCTGGATAATAAAGACCATTATAAACTTATGAACAAAAATGGATACAGAGGCAGAGCTGCCTCGAACAGACTGTCAAACTACAGCAGGAAGGCCGGGGAGGGTGGGAGGGCAGGAGGGGGGTGGGTAAGAGATCAACCAAAGGACTTGTACACATGCATATAAGCATAACCAATGGACATAAGACAGTGGGGGGTAGGGGAGGCCAGGGGATTGTCAAGGGGGAAAAAAAAAGGAGACATATGTAATACTCTTTGTAATACTTTAAGCAATAAAATAAATAAATAAATACATAAATAAATACATAAATAAAAACTTGTATGTGAATATTCATAATATCATTAATCATAAGTCTAAAAGTATAATCAACCTGAATATCCAACAATTTATTAATTTGTAAACAAACACTGGTATATCCACACAATGGGATATTATTCAGCCATAAAAAGGAGTGGCTTTGCCCACCCACTTGGCTCAGTGCTTGAGTGTAGACCTATGAACCGGAAGGTCACGGTTTGATTCCTGGTCAGGGCACATGCCCGAGTTACAAGCTCAATCCCCAGTTTGGGGCATTCAGGAGGCAGCCGGTCAATGATTCCCTCTCATCATTGACGTTTCTCTCTCTCTCTCTCCCTTCCCCTCTAAAATCAATAAAAAATATATATTTTTTTAAAAAGGAGTGGCTTAATAGTTTCAAGGTTGATCCAATACATGCCACAACATGGATGAACCTTAAAACTATTAAGCCTAAAAAAAAAATTTTAATTATAAAAATAAAAACTATTACGCTTAGCCCTAGCCCATTTGGCTCAGTAGATAAGAGTGTCAACTGCGGCTTGAAGGGTCCCGGGATCAATTCCGGCCAAGGGCACACCTCGATCCCCAGTATGGGGCTTGCAGCAGGCAGCCTATCAATGATTTTCTCTCATCACTGATGTTTCTATCTCCCTCTCCCTTCCTCTCTGAAATCAATAAAGAATACATACATTTAAAAATAAATAATGAACCCGTTAAAAAAAAACAACAACTATTAAGCTTATGTGAAAGAAGACAGACACAAAAGGACAAATATTGTATGATTCTACTTATGAGAGGCACTTAGAGTAGTAAAATTCAGAGACAAAAGGTACAATGGTGGTTTCCACAGGCTGGGAGGAGTGGCGAATGGGGAGTTATTGTTTAGAGCAGTGGTTCTATTTGCGGCGACCTTCCTAATGCTGCCACCCTTTAAGAGTTCCTCATGTTGTGGTGACCCCCAATTTCATTGTTACAAATTGAATATAATTAAAGCATAGTGATTAATCACAAAAACAATATGTAATTATAGAGGTGTTCTCCAATGGTCTTAGGCGACCCCTGTGAAAGGGTCGTTCGACCCTCAAAGGGGTCGCGACCCACAGGTTAAGAACCGCTGGTTTAGAGGCTCTAGTTTCAGTTTGGGAAGATGAAAATTCTGGGGGAAGATGATGCTGATAAGTGCACAATAATGTGAATGTACTTAATGCCACTTGACTATAAACTTAAAAATGGCTAAAATAGTATGTATATTTATCACAATAAAAAGAATGAAGTCCCAATATATACTACAACATAAATGAACTTTGCAAACATTATAGTTAAGTGAAAGAAGCCAGACACAATAGGACACATACTGTTTGATTTTATTTATATGAAATGTCTACAACAGGCAAATCCTATATAATATATAGGGAATATGCAAATTGACCATCACTCTGCCACAAAGATGAAGGCGCCCACAGTGGAGGCCGAGTTCCCCTAATGAGCCTTAATGAGCAATCAGCAGGGACATGAGGCTTTGCCCCACCGCGCCCTCCTGCTTCCACCATGGGGCTTGATAGGGGACCTCAGGCCACTGCCCCCGCCCTGGTGCCAGGCCAGGGGACCTCAGGCTGTGCCCCCCACCCAGCACGGCTTCACAGGTGACCTCAGGCCACGCCTCCCCACCCGAGCGGGGCTTGACATGGGGACCTCAGGCCACATCCCCAGTCCCAGCGCCAGGCCAGGGGATCTCAGGCCGCACTCCCCCACCCAGCAGGGCTTGACGGGGGACCTCAGGACGTGCCCCACGACCCTGCACCAGGCCAGGGGACCAAAGGCTTGGCACCCCGCCGGGCAGTGCTTGACATGGGACCTGAAGGTGCGCCCCCGACCTGGTAGAGCTTGACGGGGGACCTCAGGCCGCAACCCCCACCCAGCGGGGCTTGGTGGGGACCTCAGTCCACACCCCAGGCCCCAGCACCAGGCCAGGGGACCTCAGGCCTCACCCCTCTGCCCAGCAGGGCTTGAAGGGGGACCTTAGGCTGTGCCCCTCTCCTGGAGCCGGGCAGGGGAACCTGAGGCTGCATCCCCCACCCAGTGGGGCTGGATGGGGAATCTCACACCACGCCCCCGACCCAGCAGGGCTTGATGGGGGATCTCAAAGCACACCCTCCACCCCGGACCAGGGAACCTCAGGCTACATCCCCCACCCAGCGCCCGGCCAGGGGACCTGAGGCTGCGACCCTGCCTGGCCAGGCTTAACAAGGGTGGGACCGGTCAGGGATCTGGATCTAGCCCAATGGGGGTGAGCCCGGCCGGGTCTAGGTTTGTGCGATTTCAAGGAGCATGTGGGTGGGCAGGGACTTGACTCTGGGTCCCGTGGTGCGCCCCAGACTCTGACAGGAGGAAGATTTTCATATACATTTTACTCTTTTTTTTTCATCTCTGACACTATTATAGAGAAAGGGTAAATAGCAGTATTAAAATACTTCCTCTAATTAATCCCCTTTGAATGTGCACAAATTTCATATACCGGGCCACTAGTGTATGTGTGCATATATATGTATGTATATGTGTGTCTGTGTTTGTATACACCCACACACACACACACATACATACACATAAATATCAGATTCGTTTTAGCCAGGGGCTTGGGGAAAGGGAGGAATTCACTGCTAACAGACATGAGGTTTCTTTTTGGAGATGACAGAAACGTTCTGGAATTAGACAGTACTGAGCACAAAGAAGAACAATAGGACTATACTAACAATCACTGAATTACACATATTGAAAGGATAAATTCTATGTCTTGTGAATTTCATCTAAAAAAAATGTCTGGACAAAAAGTAATCTATATCCAAGACAGATGAAAACAATCCTTTTTATGATTTGGACTCAGAAGTCACAAAGCATTCCTCCTGACCTGTGTACCAGAAGCGAGTCCCTAAGTCTGGCCCACATTCTAAGTTAGGTTTTACACTTATATCATGAAACTCATTATCCTTTCAGTCTCACACGGGGAGGGTATTAACGTCACCCATTACAGATGAAACTCAGGCTCAGAGAGATTCAATACCCTTCCCAAGGCCACAAGGACAGCGGCGGTAGAACTCACATTGGGACCAAGAACCAGCTGACTCCAAACCCGTGCTATTAACCTCCATCCGCCAGTGGTGGTTTTTCAGCCGACACATCGTTTGTGAAACCATAGACACTTGGGACCACCCCCCTGCCCCAGGACCTCTTAAATCATTTCTGGGGCTTGTTCCATACACTTGAATGTTTTCCAGCTCCCCAGGTGTTCCTCAGGTGCATTCTACATATAGAACCACCCCTTTGTGTCTGATGGTTTTATACTATTAACATGGGTAACTGGCTCCAGCTGGGTGGTGACTGCTTTGGGGACAGTGCCCCTGCCCAAGCTTCCTGTGACTGCCACTGTGACAGCACAATGCCTGCCGGCAGGAGGCAGGCACTCAGGCAATATCATTGGACAGAAGGATTCAGAGCAAACTGCCACTCAGAATGTCAACTGCCAAAGGATTCGTCAGGAACTGAGGGGCACACAGTTGGCGCTTGGGAGCTGGCCTATCTGGCCATTCTCTCCAGGGGGCAGGAGGTTCACAGGCCCACTTGGTGGGCAAGCCCTGCTGCCAACTGGGGCACCTCAGCTCAGCCCAGAGCAGAGGTGTTAGGAAGCAACTCTCTACCCAAGCTTCCTCTCCCAGTTCCCAAACTTAGAGCCCCAGCATAGGGCCTAGAATTCACTGAGGCTGTTCATTCAACAGCCACTCAATCAACATGGATCACCAAAGCCGATCTCGCAGCAGAGGCCTGAGCCGCATCCCTGGGACTCATCCCCGAACCCCCAGTGCCCCACTCCTCCTGCATGTGGAACGGAAGGCCAGGGAAGGAGAATGGGAGCAGCGAGAGCTCCCTGGTCAGAGGACTGCTACCTACACGCCCGCGGAAACTGAAGACTTGCCAGACAGTGTTATGGGTAAGGACAAGCTCTCCCCTTCTAGGCAAAGGGAGGTGGCTTCATATTTTTCTTCCTTTACCCACAGAAAACGGGGGTCAGGGAACAGAAAGCACAACTTACAATGGACAGGACTGGGGTGAGGGATGAGTTGGGAAAGGCAGGTTCCTATCTGCCTCAAAGGGCTGCCACAGGACCAAAGATATAATACGTGAAAGTAACTGAAACCGGGACAGGCGGTTGGGAACTTTATTAGGTGTTATTTACAAAACCAAGTACTTACAATAGCAAATCCCATGTGCCAGGAGCCTTGGGAAACAGATGAGTTGGACATCGACTTCGACCCCAGGTCGCTGACTATCTAATAGAGAAAAGTCAAACAGTTAGGATAGCTTCTGTGGGATTCAGAAAGATGGCAGGGGCAGGAAAAGAAATGCTAAAGGTATAAAAGGCACACATTTCAGAGGCAGAGGGTTCATTTCACCTTTGGGGAGGAGGCAGGCTGGTGTGCTGCAGTGAGGCTCTTTAGGAGAGGGCGTGGGCAAGGATGAGAGGCTGTAAAACAGGCTGAGTGCAAACCCCCGCATCTGTAGGGGCGGCAGGCCCGGCTCCTGTAATGGCCGCAGGCCAGTCTGCAAGGGCGCTTGTTGGAAGAGATGGGCCTAGAAGGGCGAGCAGGGCCTAAGACGATGCTGGAGCCCCCAGAAGAGAGGGCAGGAGAGCGGGAGACCGGGCAGAGTCGACGCCATGAAGGCATCTCCCACCACTTAGACTTCCGGCTGGCCGCAGCCTAGGCATGCGCATTGCGGTCTGCTCCAGGGCGCATGCGCACGTTGCCGTGAGGGCGGGGCATAGAGCGGGCAGGGCCAGGATGAGGGACAAGGGTGAACAGGGCAGGTTTCCTCTCTGCCTCCAAGGGTCCTCGCAGGTGTAAGGACATAATACATGAAAACAGCTTGACACTGAGACAGGCTGCGGGGACTATTAGGTGTTCCTTATAAAATCAAGTGCCTACAGTAGCAAATACCATGTACCAGGTGCCTTGGGAAGCAAAGATGGAGTCAACATCGAGCTAGATCCCAGGAAGCTGACAGTCTAATAGACTCCTGCGGGATTCAGAAACATGACAAGAGCTCACAGGAGGATAAAAGGGATTCTGGCCCCTGTAATGTCATGGGATAATTGTCATAAAATGGAACAATAATGTGCTGGGACAAAGTCTGGTCCTCTGGGAACTTTTCAAATCTTGATGGAAAAAAAGAGAGAAAAGAAACCTTAAGACAGGCTTAGGTCACCTAAGTGCCTGGCTGCCCTTGCTTGCTGGAGAATAAATGATTAGGCCTTTCTACTCCCCAGTTTCTCAGGACTTAAAAGATCTGCAACTAGAGGGGGTAGTCATGGCACTGTCACACAGATCACTTCAAGGAAAAACCTGTTAGAAGTATAAAATGCAAGCGTTCAAAGGCAGATAGGATAGTTTCACTTTGTTAAGGGGGATGGTGTGCTTGCGGTGTTGAGGCTTTTTAGAAGAGGTGGGCTTGGAACCCTTGCAAGCGGGAGTGCTTGAGGCGACAGTCAGTCACTGGACAGGCCAGCCACTGGCCACTCCAGAAAAACTGCTGAGCTGGGCTGAGCACCAGGCTGGTCAGCCCCAAGGCGCAGGCACGAAAGTGGGCAGGAGCCAGCAGGCCAAGTGCGAGGGCTTAGAGGTGGGGGTGCAGTGAGGGTAGGTGTCAGGGCAGCCTGGAATCTCTACAGGGGGGAGGGGGGAGGGGGATGGAAAGGGGGGAAGGGGGGAGGGGAGGGCCGTGAGGGAGGGCGGGGCAACTCTCACAAGGCCAAGCCCAGTCTAGCAGGGGTGTCCAGCCAGGGACTGTAACTGCCTGGTGGCGGGAGAAGTAGCACTGGAGCCAAAGAACGTATGTCTGTGCTCGCGTGGTCATGGAGGCGCCGGTGCACAACATGAAGGGCTCCCCACAATGAGAGACCTAGTTTGACAAGGTGCCTGAAGCTGCAGTGACACAGACAGCCGACAAATACCAAGACACTGTATGTGGCTTTTAAATATACAGAACAGCCTGCCTCAGAAAATCCCCAAGTCTAAATACCCAGGTTTGAAAGTGCAGGGACAGTATCATGCTGGAGCTATTCCAATATATAAATTCTCTCTAACAACAATCGGGAGGACTCAGGCCTAGAGAGAAATGAAAGCACTCCCAGATGTGGAAGGTCTGCATTCTCCTTGACTACTATATGGATGAGAAAAGACACTGGCTTTTCCCCACTTTACCCCATCACAACCTTCCTGGTATTCGTACCCATCTCCTCTTTCCTCTTCTTTTCTCCACTTCACTCCACAAATTCCCTTTCTCTGTTTTTCACCACTCCTATTTTCACTCATTCTGTCTAGTTGTATTTATGAAGTATGCAGTGTTTCTCTGACGTGGGTCAGGACCCGAAACCTACAAGGAAGGCGGCTGTGCTACGTGGACAAAAAGGAGCCACATGCTAACCTGACTAGCTCAGGGAAGGCCTGCATGGCAGCCTTGCAAACTCAGAGGCCTAAAGCAATCACAAAAATAGGTCTGAAATTAAAATATTTTTAACTAAGAGCACCTTATGGTGAGTAGTCATGTCCTAAGCCAGTATTTTCCCTGACAAAGGTCAATCTTTACCTCAACTGAGTCTGTCTTTGTCTTTTTACATCTACCATAACATATCATTGGAATATCAAAAGTAATTTTCCTTTGCCCACACTCCTCAAAGCATAGGCACCACTCTACAGACACCACAAATCCCCTCAATGTTATTGAGTTAACTGTTGACTCTTAACCATCCATAACCAACCTATGTAAAAGAAGTATGTCTATCATTTTCCTTTTTATCACAGAGGTTTACCCGCTTTGCTTTCTCCTGCCTCCCTAACCTATCACCAATAGATTTCATGTAACCCACAAACGTCTCCTCTTTTGATTGTAAGGTATAATAAAATAAAGTACAAAACTGCCAGGCTCTGGAGTATTATCTCAATTCACTGAGATTTTGCTCCCCGGCAACTGTCGACAGTTTTGGCTTAGATAAACTCACAAAAATTCTTCACAGGTTTGAATGTCTTATGTTAACAGGTGTATGATACCAAGAGCTGTACCAAGGCTACATATTTATCATCTCATTTCATCTCACACATGGTGAGGGTCATGAAATATCTCCCACCCACACTAGAAGAAAGTGAGGCTCGGAGAGAAAATAAGATTCAACACCTCATGTGCTGACACAGGGCCAATAAACAGTAGGTGTCAACTGCAAGTAGGAGAAAATTTTTCAGTAATCAGGAGTTGGGGTTATTAACTCTAGATTGGGTTGCTAATTTCTTGGAAGTGATCACAGGATAGGTTCTTTAAGAGCAAGCATGTCACTATGGGAACTTCCTGAGATTGCTTCCCATACATAGAAAGAACAGATTTCTAAGCCAATTTTCATACATAGAAAAACAGAACTTTCTCTTCATGCCCATGAAGGCAAGCTCAACAATCACACAATTGCAGACAGAGTGAACAAATTCCCATCGAATACACTGCAGAGGAATTCAAAGTTAGGTCATCGTAGCAAGAACTGCAGGAGACCTTCCACTCTGGACTTTCTGCTAGCCCAAGACAGTAGATTGTGACACACGGTGACTTCTCAGCTAGGAACAAGGCTAGTGTTCTAGCATCTTTAATTAAACATAGAAAATATGAAGGAGGGAACTGCATGAACTGGGCTAGGTTCACAGCCCTTCCTGCTGCCAGGCCCTGGCCCCTGAGGTGGCACCCTTAGTCCTCCGCCCAGAAACAGAGCCACTGAAACTATGGCTTCATCTGAAAAACAAAACTGCTACCATTGTCTTCTTTTCACAAGGTTAGTTCAAAAACAAGTTGAAAAAAGAAGCATTTGAGAGGTTTGCTGAGAAACTGACTCTAATACTGCAATAAAAATATAACAAAGGGTCCTGTGTCAAAATGGGCTGCATCTGGCAGACGCACTGGGTCCCCTGGGAGGAATGCTGGAGCCTGGGGTTCCGCACATGCACGTGGCCGGGACCCAAGTGGGCCAGTGGTTGCACTGGGATGGGTCCCTGGTTGGGTCTTTGGACAGAGGCTGCCCACATCCTCATTGTGCACATTTTTCAAGTTTCCTACCCTCACTGGCTTCCAGTGTAGAGGAAGGAAGAGGTTTGGAGCCACCTGTTTAGCCACAATGGCCGAAAATGGTGATGAAAAATGGCTGCTCTGGAGGCCAAAATCTGTCATAAACTTGAGTATCATTTTGTGACTTCAATTTGCCACAGGACAAATTTTTAAAGGGATAAATCAAACTGGATGAAGGCTGGTGACCTTTGGAAATAATGATCAAATTCAATCGGTTAAACCATCTAACAGACTTTACTGTAATAGTAGAAACATTGAACAAAGCAAAGGCAGAACTCATGGAAATAAGTGAAGATAAAACTAAACTCCAAAGATCTCCAGACAAGACCCTTCCTGAACTTACTGATGAGTATAAACGTGATGTAAAACAGATCTATTTAAGAAAAAAGAAAAACAGATCTGTTTAAAGGCTTCCCTACTGATACAACACTTAATGACATAAAAGAATAGTTAGAACTGAAAGGGAGCACCTTTCAAACTGCAAACCCCATGAGACCGGGTCCTGACTGCCACGTAGATCGCGAGCACCTTTCAAACTGCAAACCCCATGAGACCGGGGCCTGACTGCCACGTAGATCGCGATCACCTTTCAAGCTGCGTGGGTAAAACCCGTGAGACTGGGTCCTGGCCTCGATGTGCTGCCACGTAGATCTCGGCAGCCAGCAGCCACCTCTTCCCTGCTCCCCGCCCCCCTCCCCCCTCCTCCGACCCCCGTGATCGGAGAAGTACCTGTATTTTTAATAATTTCTTGACATGGTAAAAGAATTTTACATTGCGATCCAAGGGTGGTGGGGTGAGGAGAAGGAGCAGCAAAACAATCCAACAGACAAAAAGGGAAACAGAAATGCATGGTGGAAGGGATTTCAAGGGTGGGTAGGGGCATTGCCCAACTAAAATGCAATTGGTTTGTTACTGAGTACTATTCATGGGAAGACAGCATCCTGACTCCTTCTCTATACAGCATACTGGGAGTAAATATGATGCATCCAGGTGGAAATGTGATTAAGGGTTGGAAGACAGACAGGGAAAGAAGAAGTCAGAAATAGACACTGAGTGAGTTACTGGCTGGCTGGCTGCAAATACTGAGTCTCCAATAGTGATAGAATAAACAAGTGGGGGATATCTCTGGAAGATTCAAGATATAGGGGGCAACTTTTCTATGGTTTTAACTTGCCCAGCAGATTTCCACATACACACGTGTACACGCCTATGTTTGCATGCACACACATATACACATAACTGACTGCCCTCCCTGGAAGCACAGAAGAAGAAGCCACCAGAAGAAGAAGCCGCCCACCCTTGGTCCAGGCGCCAGCACCTGCGGCTGGCTGCAGCCCAGGAGACGGACAAGCCACCCACCCGAGGTCCCAGGCTGCAGCCACCCGGAGAAGCTGCCAGTCCTATGGTCCAGGGCACCAGCACCTGTGGCCAGAGAAATAGGTTCCCTCTTCTCCTACTGCAGTCATTACTTCAATATTCCCCTTCTGAATTTCTCTCCTGTGCTGCAAACCAACTCCACTTTTCATCCGAAGGATACGGAACAGAGAGAGCAGTGTTAAAAGCTTACATTTTTAAGCCTGTAAGGTTGGTACTTAAACATATAAATGGAAAACTAGAGTCCTTCAGGTCACAAAGGCTACAAAGGACTGGGACAGCGCATGACCTATTGTATCCAGCAATCCATATGGGGACTGAAAACTTTGCAATGATGACAATTACTGAAGATTTGAATCAACTAAAATAGTTGACAGAGACAATTCTTCTATCTTTGAAAATATCTACATCAAATCTGTTTAAATAGATTTTCATCTGCATAATATAACACATTCTGACAAGACCACCACCACCACCAATGTGCTCAGTGTTGTACCGATAAATGTTTAGTAACTGAGGGAAACCCCCCTTATCTCCCCCCCCCCACAGTGCACAAATTTTTGTGCACCGGGTTACTAGTATAGAAATAATACCTGATGCTGGATCTGCTCCTGCCAGTGAAAATGGAAGGGGCTGACATGAGAGAGAATTGCAATTCCTCCAGCAGCACAAGAAAAGGAATGTGTTTTCCAAAGATTGCATGTAGACCCTGAAAAGGGGACAATAGTGGGTATTTTCTCCACCCTCACAAAGGAGAGACAAGGATTACTTCTCCCCATGCCTCAAGCAAATGACAAACACCTTCAGAAAGCTTGACATATGTCCCCTGGAGTTAGAGACAGTGGAACCAGTATGTGATTCAATGAAGCTGAGCCTGGGGCAGGAACTGACTGGATCTGACTGTAGAAGAGAGGGCTGGTTTGGAGCAAACAGTACTTCTAACACCTGCTGAAAGAAAGACCGTGTTTTCCATGACTGACATATGGAGTCTGAGAAAGTCAATGGACAAAGACTGTCTTAAAAGGAAAGCATCCGGACAACCAAGATGGCGGCCTAAGGCATATACCTGTACCTCCCGCCCCTCACAACCACGTTAAAACTACAACTAAAAGGCAAAACGGTTATCATCCAGAACCACGGGGAAGCTGGCTGAGTGGAAGTTCTACAACTAGAAGGAAAGAAAAAAGCGCACTAAGGCTGGGTAGGAGGGGCGGAGGCCCGTGAACAGGGCTGCACCTGGGCGTGCGGTTTTTGTCAATCGGGAGATACAAGCTCCCGACTGCACTGACCTCATTTCCAGCGAGTCTCTAGGGACCCAGACTCCTACAGGGAGAAACTGGACTGTCCAGCATCAGGCCAGAAAGTGAGGGTGGCTTTCTTGCAGAACTGCTCGCAGGGATCATTATTACTGTGGGGGCACAGGATGCAGGGACATGGAGACGCCAAGACACGGAGACACCAAGACGCAGAGACAGCTGATGGACAGCCATTGCTGTTTGCTGCACCCTGGTGATTCTCTGAGACCCCACCCCAGCCAATTTACAACCCCACCTAAGCTGTGCGTAGCGGCGCAAATGAATCACCTGTCCTTTTGCAGCCTGAC
Source organism: Myotis daubentonii (assembly GCF_963259705.1). Lineage (NCBI taxonomy): Eukaryota > Metazoa > Chordata > Mammalia > Chiroptera > Vespertilionidae > Myotis > Myotis daubentonii. Next base: position 125,124,307 of record NC_081861.1, on the reverse strand, counting down.
CTAACAAACTGCAGCTGGGTCAGAGAACTGCAAAATTTCCAAACCCCAAACAAAGAGGAAAAATCTGCAGATCTCGCGGTAGCTCCTGCTGGGTGGACTCACACAGTGGTTGAATTTGTACCTCCTTGGAGATCCAGGAGCCAGCATACCTAGTGGTTAGATACCAGATTTCAACTCCTCACATCCCTAAGTACACACTCAAGAGGCAGACTCAGTGAGCACCAAAGCCTCACTGAAGCAAGTCCTGCCCAATAACGGTGTCCCCAGCAGAGCAATTCTTCCACTACAGACACAGAGTGTGCTTGCAGTCAATTGGCCTGGAGATCATTTCCTCCCAGGGATACCAACAGCAATCAAGGCTTAACTACAACAAAACTGTACACCCAGCCCACAAAGGGGTGCACCAAGAGTGTCTACCTCAGGTGATTGGGGAGGCTGAGCCACTGGGCCCAATAGGACACCTACCACACAAAGCCACTCTATCAACACAGGGAAGCAGCCAAAATGCAGAGACAAAGAAACATGCCACAAATGAAAGAAATGAAGGAAAGCAAATTACGGGACTTAGAGCACAAAACCACAGTTATAAGGTTATGCAAGAATCTTCTACAAACCTCCGAGGAACTTAGTCAGACCTTCAAGGATCTTAATGAGAATGCCAAAAAAAAAAAATGGAATAGAACCAGTCAAAAATAAAGCATACACTGACTGAAATAAAGAATAATATACAGAGATCCAACAGAAGACTAGAGGATCCCAAGAATCAAGTCAAAGATTTGAAATACAAGGAAGCAAAAAACACCCATCCGGAAAAGCAAAAAAAAACAACAACAACAAAAAAAAACAATCCAAAAATATGAAGATAGTGTAAGGAGCCTCTGGCACAATTTCAAACGTACCAACATCTGAATTATGGGGGTGCCAGAAGAAGAGGGAGAGCAAAGATACTTAAATCATATTAGAAGAAATAATGACAGAAAAATTCCCGTACCTGATGAAAGAAATAGACTTACAAGTCCAGGAAGCGAACAGAACTCCCAAAAAGAGGAATCCAAAGAGGACCACACCAAGACACATCATAATTAAAATGCCAAGGGCAAAAGACATAGAGAGAATCTTAAAAGCAGCAAGAGAAAAACAGTTAGCTACCTTACAAGGGAGCACCCATACGACTGTCAGCGGATTTCGCAACAGAAACCATGCAGGCCAGAAGGGAGTGGCAAGAAATATTCAAAGTGATGAATACCAAGAATCTACAACCAAGATTACTCTACCAAGCAAAGCTATCATGTAGAGTTGAAGATCAGATAAAGAGCTTCACAGACAAGAAAAAGCTAAAGGAGTTCATCACCACCAAACCAGGATTATGTGAAATGCTAAAGGGTATTCTTTAAGAAGAGGAAGAAGAAAAAGGTAAAGATACAAATTATGAACAACAAAGGGACAACAAATACATATTTATCAACAAATGAATCTAAAAATTAAGTCAATAAAAAAATCTGATGAACAGAATAAACTGGTGAATATAATAAAAGCAGGGGCATAGAAAGGGAGTGGACTGACAATTCTCAGGGGGAAGGGGGTATGAAGGGTGCGGGAAGAAACTGGACAAAAATCTTACACCTATGGATGAGGACAGTGGCAGGGGGTAAGGGCATGGGGTGGGATGGGAACCAGGTGGAGGGGAGCTATGGGGAAAAAAAAGAGGAATATCTGAAATAATCTGAACAATGAATATTTTTATATAAAAAAGGAAAGCATCCAAGGCAAGGTTGATTTGGGCTACCCAGAGTGGGTGTACGGATGGCCCAAATTCTGGAAACACTGGCAAAGAAGATCTTTAAAGGAGTTTTAGTAGCTGAATTGTGGGCATTTTTTTTAGCATATATTTTGTTTAATAAGAAGAACGCAAGTCAGGTTTATTACAAATCCATCAAATATTCTAGAATGTATGGAGTCAGACAGCAAGATCAAGAAAAATGATTGAACAACAAAAGTTAGGAATTTGGTCACTGGTACAGGTGTACCCTATTGCATAGTATCAGCCATGATTAAAATTCCAAAGTTGACATTGATAGATTTTGGAATATGTAAGGCAAAACGTAAATTCCAATTAAGCCAGAGGTTTTGTTCTTTGGACTACCTGTGAAGAAATTATGGAAGGTATGTTGATCATGTTATAAATAAAGTTTTGCTTATACTTTAAAAAGGAACACCCAAGAGTAGCACCCAGGGAGACAGAAAACCCCAACAGAAAAGAGAACAGCAAAGGCCTGGGTATTTAGGGGAGTTTAATGTCCAGACAGAAGCTGCACCCATGGAGCCCTCAGATGAAGGTGGGCATGCTCTCGTACAGCCGAGTGCAAAGTACGGCCCGCGGGCTGGATCCGGCCCGTTCGGCTGTTCTATCCGGCCCACGGAGCCGAAAGAGCGGAGGGTTCTCTTGCTCTCCCCTCCGATCCTTCACCAGCAGCAGTGTTAACATGTATTAGTTCACACAAACACTCCATCCATGCTTTGGTTCCGGCCCCCCGGTCCAGTTTAAGAACCCACTGTGGCCCTCGAGTCAAAAAGTTTGCCCACCCCTGCTCTAGTATGTGGCTCACATAGGAAGAGAAGCTAGGGATGAAGATGCCCTGAAGAGGAAAGGAATGTGTTTCCAAAGTCAATATGTACTAGTACACGCTGAGGAAGCAGTAACGGTGGGAATTTTCTCCACCCCCATGAGGAGAGGACAAGACAAGGATCACCTCCTCCTGACCTTCATCAAATGAAAACAAGCTTGAGAAAGCTTGGCTCCTGTCTTCTTCAGTCAGCTGGACCCCAGAACCACTGCCTGACTCATGCAAATGAAATCGGGAATCGGGGGCTGAAAATGCCTGGCCGGACCACACAATAAGGCTGGACTGAATAAATAGGACCTGCACTTCCACCACATGCAGAGAGGGACTGTGATGGCCATAGTCCACATGAGAGCCCTGCAAAACCAAGTGTCCTCCGTTGTCTGATAAGGAAAGCACAAAGGCAGAGCACCCAGAGAAGCAATGACCCTGACACAAGTGTGGCTCAAGGAGACTAGGAGGTGAGGGGGAGTTCGGTGGCCAGTTAGAAGAACGGCACCCGATGAGACCAGAGCCAGCAGTCTGTGGTCTCTTTAGGAAGTTCAAAATGGACCCATAAGGGCATGGGCTCGGGATTTCCTCTGTTCCCATTACACATTTAATGACCCTGCCAGGGTGTGTTCTTCTCCACGTGCACTTTTCTCCCTGGAACCACATCTGGAGTGGTGGTCAAGTGGAGGAAGGACATGACAAGAGAAAAGGCAAAAAGAAGTACTCCATTCAACCCATACACAGACACACACACCACTAGCAAGACTACAAAATCCATGAAGGGGCCAGTTTCCACTAGACAGAAATTTCCCAGTATTTAGAAGTGTAGGGTTTTGACTGGTACAGGACACTAGGCTACTAACTGCTTCAAAGGGACCACAAGATGACTGGGTATTTAAGAGGGAAAATTTGGCTAAGAGACCTTTTGGAGATTTCCTGCCAGACCAGGGAAGAGTAAATCCCAAAGGCAGCTTTCATGCATAAGTAGAAAGAGACTATGGTTACTTTCTTTTATGCTCACCAAAAGACGCTCAATGAGCCCTAGCCTGTATGGCTCAGTGGATTGAGCACTGGCTCACAGGCTGAAGTGTTCTGCGTTTGATGCTGATCAAGGGCACGTACTCAGTTGCAGGCTTGGTCCCCGGCCCTGGTCGGCGCACACACGAGAGGCGACCAATCGATGTGTCTCTCTCACAGATGTTTCTCTCTGTCTCTCCCCTGCTCCGTTGCCTTTCTCTAAAGTCAATGGGAAAATATCCTCACGTGAGCATTAATAAACAAACAAGAAAACAAAACAAAAGGATACTCAATGAATGGTTGTTAAAGACCTACTCTGCAAGAAAGCCTATCTTTTGGAAAAGTTTCTGCTTTTCCTCCAACAAATGTAATACAACAGTATCAGAAAAGTTACCCGGCCGGTTTGGCTCAGGGGATGGAGCATCAGCCTGCAGACTGAAGGGTCCCGGGTTCGATTCTGGTCAAGGGCACATGCCGGGGTTGCGGGCTTAATCCCCAATAGAGGGTGTGCAGAAGGCAGCCACTCAATGATTCTCTCTTATTGTTGATGTTTCTACCTCTCTCTCCCTCTTTCTTCCTCCCTGATATCAATAAAAGTATGTTGTTGTTGTTTTTAAAAAAAGCTACAACATTCTTAGACAGGGCTGTGCAAATGTGCAAAGGTCACTGTGGGAGAGTCGGGGTGGGAGGACTTTGTGCACAGTGGCAGGAGCAGGCAGTGGTGGCACCAACAGCCAGAAACCAGGTAGAGGCAGAGGGGACTTGTCCACTGGTAGCCATGGACAGGCACGCGAAGGCAAAATGGAGCCTCAAACCGGGAGGACCCTGCCGCCTTGGTCCAGCCACCAGCCACAGGCTACTCTCTGATAGCAGCAGCTGCACTGCGACCCACATTCCTCCACCTCCCCTGCCTATACAACCTCCTACACCAGGGGTGGGAAAACTTTTTGACTCGAAGGCCACAATGGGTTCTTAAACTGGACCGGAGGGCCGGAACAAAAGCATGGATGGAGTGTTTGTGTGAACTAATATAAATTCAAAGTAAACATCATTACATAAAAGGGTAAGGTCTTTTTTTTTTTTTTTTTTAGTTTTATTCATTCCAAACGGGTCTTATCCGGACCTAGGGCCGTAGTTTGCCCACGACTGTCCTACACTCTTCCTCCTCTGGTTTCTAGGCCAGGCCCTGTGCCTGCCGCCATGGCAGAAGCATCTGACATCAGAGAAATCTAGCCCAGAGATTTCCTATGGCCTAGGTTGGTACCATCTCCTCCCCCTGCAGCCCCAGTGGCTGTCTGTACCCAGTGACACTCTGGGCCTCGTGTCTCTCCTGTGATAATACTGACACAGCCAGCAAGTTAGAATGGAACAAACTGAAGACCTGATGAGAGAAAGGGAAAGTTGCTGGAGCAAAACAATGGATTTCCCTTTCTCTTTCAGGCAAGGGATCATGGGGAACACCATTCAGCAAGCTCCTCAACTCATTGGCTCCACCAACATCTGTCAGGAAGATGCCTTTGATGACAACAGTGACAACAGAAGATCTTCCTCCACTCACAAATGGCTTTCCACCATCAGTCGGCATGTATGAAACTCAAACCAAATACCAGTCTTCTAAGCAGTAACCCAATGCATCAGCCAATGGCTTGGGTGCAATTAGAAACTTTAGCCCCGCTATTACCATTCAGAAATCCCAAACACAAGACCACATGAACTTCTGGAAAAACCTTCTCCTCCACAGCTACCACCTCCTCCTTCGGTACTACAAACTGTGACTCCAAAGCAGATTGGCTCACCTGAAATTAAACGGAAAATAACCAAAACTCACCAGGATGTCAGGGAATTGTTTGAGTCTTCCCTCCACGGATACCTTTTCAATTAAGTACAGGCAAGTGAGCACACACAGTCAAACCATGAGCGCAGAAAAGCAGAGGGAAAGCAACAAGCATGACTCTTCTATATTAGAAGAGCACAACTCACGCAAAATCCCCAAATTGGAAACCGAGGAACAATCAAAGGGTTGCTTCTGGGGGGAAAAAACAACAAACACACAAGAGAAGATCCAGCCGGACCGGTTTGGGTCAGTGGATAGAGCGTCAGCCTGCGGTCTAAGGAGTCCCGGGTTCGATTCAGGTCAAGGGCATGTACCATGGTTGCGGGCACATCCTCAGTGGGGAGTGTGCAGGAGGCACCTGGTCGATGTTTCTCTCTCATCAATGTTTCTAACTCTCTATCCCTCTCCCTTCCTCTCTGTAAAAAATCTATAAAATATTTTTTTTAAAAAAAAAGGAGAAGATCCAGTACTAAAAGAGGAAACCTTGGTTTAACCAATATTAACTTCTGTTCCAACAACAGAAGTGCCTGCTGGACAGGGAGCCCCTGCTACCTGTACAGGCACTCCCATGCCAGGAGCGGCTCTGGTGCGGAGCCCATGACATTCTGAAGGGAGGAGCAGTGGAGGCCAGGAGTGCAGCCACAACAACACCCAGGCTGGCCTGAGACAACACGCCAAACCTGAACAGTGAGCCATGTGCCAGCAGTAACTGGCAAAGGACCCCTGCCGCACCCCTGCAGTGAGTGGCGCACTGCCTCACCACGGGCTCCCAGGTGACTGCAGTGAGCACACACCAGAGAGACCACCTCCCTGTCCTGGTTCCAGGATCCAGCGCTCCAGGACTCCGGGCTGTGAGGTCTAGCCACGGGCGCGCCTGCCCAAGACCCAGGACAGGCTGAAAGTGAGACCCAGGGGCAGCCAGCATGGTGCCCTGCCCTGGCCCCAGGACCACACTGAGGTGTGAGCCAGAGGCACCAAGCACCACGCCCAGACCCCAGGACTGTGCTGCCAGTGCGGGCCAGAGGGACATAGGGTGCCACCCTCCCACAGGCGCCGGGGCTGCACAGTGAATTGCATGCCAGAGGGCTCTGGAATCTCACAGGGAGTCGTACACCACAGCAACTATGCATGTGCCCCTACCCACCACAAACATCTGCAGCAGACAACTGAGGGACCAATCCATGGGGGAAGGGAGTACAACTCAGAGCAAAGACAATAAAGGTGTCAGACTCAAGGCAAACCCAGCCTCTGGGCTAAGGAGTCCTGGATCATTGGACCCCTGGGGGCTTCAACTTCACAGACCTCAAGCAGGTTGCCCAGGGCCACAACGAGACAGCAACTCACATTACATACAAACAAACACAAAGGCATTGCAGAAATGTAGCAGGACACAAAATTCACACCCAGAAATCTATGGCATTTTTACACACCAATAATGAACTCACAAAAAGAGAAACTAAAAACGTAATCCCATTTAGCAGTGCAACACAACAATTAAGATACCTAGGAATAAACTTAACTAAGGAGGTAAAAGACCTGTACTCAGAAAACTATAAGATGTTGGAAAAAACAGGTAGAGGAAGATATATACAAGTGGAAGAATATACAGTGTTCATGGATTCGTAGAATCAACATCATTAAAATGTCCATACTACCCAAAGCAATCTATAGATTCAACCTCATTCAAATACCAACGGCATATTGCACAGACCGAGAACTAACTCTCGAAAATTTTATATAAAATTAAAAGGGACCCCCGAATAGCCACAGCCATCCTGATAGAAGAACAAAGTTTGAGGGATCACAATACCAGATAGCAAGTTATATCACAAAGCCACTGTTCTCAAAACAGCCTGGTACTGGCAAAGAAAAACAGACAAAACACCAATGGAACAGAACAGAGAACCCAAAAATTGACCCAAGCTATCATGCTCAATTAGTATTTGACAAAAGAGGCAGGAGCATACAATGGAGTCAAGACAGTCTCTTCAATAAATGGTGCTGGGAAAATTGGTCAGATACATGCAAAAAAAATGAAACTAGACCACCAACTTACACCATACACAAAAATAAATTCAACATGGAAAAAGACTTAAATGTAAGATGGGAAACCATTAAAATCTTAGAAGAATCCACAGGCAACAAAATATCAGTCATATCTAGTGGCAATATGTTTCCTGATACATCTCCTAGGACAATGGAAACTAAGGACAAAATAAATAAATGGGACTACATCAAAATAAAAAGCTTCTGCACAGCAAAAGAAACCACCAACAAAATAATAAGAGAGTCTGCTGCATGGGAGAACATATCTGCCAATGTTAAATCTGACATGGGTTTTATCTCCAAAATTTATAGGGAATTCATACAACCTAACAAAAGGAAAAAAATGGCAAAAGGACACTTCTCAAAAGTGGACATTCAGAAAGCAAAGAGGCATATGAAAAAAACATGCTCAAAGTCACTAGTCATCCAAGAAATGTAAATCAAAATGACCATGAGATATCACCTCACACCTATCAGAATGGCGACCATCAACAAATCAACTAACGACAAGTGCTGGTGATGATGTGAAGAAAAGGGAACCCTCGTATAGTGCTGGTGGGAATGCAGACTGGTGCAGCCTCTGTGGAAAATTATATGGAGTTTCCTAAAAAAATTAAAAATGGAACTCCCATTTGACCCAGTAATACCACTGCTAGGAATATATCCCAAGAAATCAGAAACACCAAACAGAAAAGACAGATGCACGCACCCCTATGTTCCTAGCAGCGCAACATACAATAGCCAAGAATTGCAAACAGCCTAAGTGCCCATCAGCAGATGAATGGATTAAAAAGCAGTGGCACATCTACACAATGGAATATATGCTACTGTACAAAACAAAGAACTCTTACCATTTGCAACAGCATGGATGGACCTGGGGAGCATCACGCTAAGCAAAATGAAACAAGCCAGTCAGAGAAAGATAAGTATCACATGGTCTCACTCATTTGTGGAATATAATGAACATAAACTGACAAACAAAAATAGATGCAGAGACATAGAAGCATCGAACAGACAGTAAACCTCACAGGGAAGGCAGGGGATGTTGGTGGGGTGAGGGTAAGAGATCAACCAAAGGACCTGTATGCATTTAGCATAACCAATGGACACAGACAATAGAGGGGTGAAGGCCTGGGTTGAGGGTCAGGAGCGGGCTGGGAGAGGTCAATGCCGGGGAAACGGAACATATGTTAACACTTTCAACAATAAAGAATTTTTAAAATAAATCAATTAGACAGCCTGGAAAATGGCAGCAGCCAGGATATCTTTACCAGCTTCTATTACAATGCAGGACTGGAGCTTGGATGTGCAGAAGTGTGACATGTCTCCAGTTGTCAAAATTTAGTAAGTGTTAGCTCTTCAGAATGCTACAGAACATGGGAAATTAATCAATCAGTTTGTGTATTCAATGAAGGGAATGGGGAACAAAACGAAACTAAGTGTCAGGGGACAAGACACACATCATTTGTACACCAAACCACAGAAATGAAAAGGTAACTCAGAATGTTATCTTCTACGGAAACAACATCTGGTTCTGCGGGCTCAGAAAAGAAGCAATAGAAAAGGTCAATTAGAACTCGTTGTGAATCAGAGAAATCCACTGTGGATCAAAGAAGAAATTAAAAACATCCTGGAAACTAATGACAATGAAAACACAACAATCCAAAACCTTTGGGACTCAATGAAAGCAGTCCTGAGAGGGAAGTTTATAGCTCTACAGGCCTATCTCAACAAACAAGAAAAAATGGTAGTAAATCATCTAAATCTACAGCTCAAAGAATTAGAAAGAGAGCAAGAAGAAAAGCCCACAGTGAGCAGAAGGAAGGAGATAATAAAGATTAGAGCAGAAATAAATGACATAGAAACCAAAAAAACAATACAGAAAATCAAGGAAACAAAGAGCTGGTTCTTTGAAAGGATAAACAAGATTGACAAACCTCTAGCCAGGCTCACCAAGAAGCAAAGAGAAAGGACCCAAGTCAACAAAATCAGAAATGATAGAGGCGAAATAACAACAGATTCCACAGAAATACAAATGATTGTTAATAAATACTATGGACAACTCTACTCCAACAAACTAGACAACTTGGAGGAAATGGACATATTCCTAGAAAAATACAACATTCCAAAATTTAATCAGGAAGAATCTGAAAATCTAAATAGGCCAATAACTATGGAAGAAATTGAAGCAGTCATCAAAAAGCTTCCATCAAACAAAAGCCCAGGACCAGATGGCTTCACAGGGGAGTTTTACCAAACATTCAAGAACTAAAACCTATCCTCCTCAGACTACTACAAAAAATCCAAGAGGAAGGAACACTTCCAAGCTCATTCTATGAAGCCAGCATCACCCTAATACCAAAACCAGGTAAAGACAACACAATGAAAGAGAATTACAGGCCAATTTCCCTCATGAACATAGATGCCAAAATCCTCAACAAAATCTTACCAAATCGGATCCAGCAGTACATCAGAAAGATCATACACCACGACCAAGTAGGATTTATCCCAGGGATGCAAGGATGGTACAATATCCGCAAATCAATAAACGTGATACATCCCATAAACAAATCGAAAGAAAAAAACCACATAGTCATATCAATAGATGCAGAAAAAGCGTTTGACAAAATTCAACACCCATTTTTGATAAAAACTCTCAGCAAGGTGGGAATTGAAGGATCATACCTCAACATAATAAAAGTCATATATGACGAACCCACAGCCAACGTCATACTCAATGGACAAAAACTAACACCATTTCCCCTAAGAACAGGAACAAGACAGGGGTGCTCACTCTCACCACTCCTGTTCAACATAGTACTGGAAGAATTAGCCACTGCAATTAGACAAGGAGAAGAAATAAAAGGCATCCAAATTGGAAAAGAAGACGTAAAACTGTCCTTATTTGCAGATGACATGATATTATACTTCAAAAACCCTAAAGACTCCATCAATAAACTGTTAGACTTAATAAAAGAATTCGGCAATGTAGCAGGATACAAAATTAACGCCAAGAAATATATGGCATTTCTATACACCAACAGTGAATGTGCAGAAAGAGAGAATAAAAAAGCAATCCCATTTACCATCGCACCAAAAAAATTAAGCTACCTAGGAATAAACTTAACTAAAGAGGCAAAAGACCTCTTCTAGGAAAACTACAGGACGTTGAAAAAAGAGATAGAGGAAGACATAAACAGATGGAAGAACATACCATGTTCTTGGATTGGTAGAATCAACATCATTAAAATGTCCATACTGCCCAAAGCAATCTATAAATTCAACGCTCTTCCCATTAAAATACCAATGGCATATTTCACAGACCTAGAACGGACTCTCCAAAAATTCATCTGGAATAAAAAATGACCCCGAATAGCTGCAGCGATCCTGAGAAAGAACAAAGTAGGTGGGATATCAATACCAGATATCAAGCTGTATTACAAAGCCACTGTTCTCAAAACTGCCTGGTACTGGCACAAGAACAGACATATAGATCAATGGAATAGAATAGAGAGCCCAGAAATCAGCCCCAACCATTACGCTCAATTAATATTTGACAAAGGAGGCAAGAACATACAATGGAGTCAAGATAGTCTCTTCAATAAATGGTGTTGGGAAAATTGGACAGATACATTCAAGAAAATGAAACTAGACCACCAACTTACACCATACACAAAAATAAACTCAAAATGGATAAAGGACTTAAATATACGACGGGAAACCATACAAATACTAGAAGAATCCAAAGGCAACAAAATCTCAGACATATGCCAAAGCAATTTCTTCACCGATACAGCGCCTAGGGCATTGGAAACTAAAGAGAAAATAAACAAATGGGACTACATCAAAATTAAAAGCTTCTGCACAGCAAAAGAAACCATCAACAAAACAACAAGAAAACCCACTGCGTGGTAAAACATATTTGCCAATGTCATATCTGATAAGGAACTAATCTCCAAAATTTATAGGAAACTCATACAACTTAACAAAAGGAAGATAAACAATCCAATCAAAAAATGGGCAAAGGATCTAAATAGACACCTTTCAAAAGAGGACATTCAGAAAGCCAAGAGACATATGAAAATATGCTCAAAGTCACTAGTCATCCGAGAGATGCAAATCAAAACAACAATGAGGTACCATCTCACACCTGTCAGACTGGCTATCATCAACAAATCAACAAACGACAAGTGCTGGAGAGGATGTGGAGAAAAAGGAACACTTGTGCACTGGCTGGAGGGATTGCAGACTGGTGCAGCCACTATGGAAGACAGTATGGAGTTTCCTCAAAAAACTACAAATGGAACTCCCATTTGACCAGGTGATCCCACTTCTAGGAATATATCCCAGGAAACCAGAAACACCAATCAGAAAGGATATATGCACCCCTATGTTCATAGCAGCACAATTCACCATAGCTAAGATCTGGAAACAGCCTAAGTGCCCATCAGTAGATGAATGGATTAGAAAACTGTGGTACATCTACACGATGGAATACTATGCTGCTATAAAAAAGAAGGAACTCTTACCATTTGCAACAGCATGGATGGAACTGGAGAGCATTATGCTAAGTGAAATAAGCCAGTCAATGAAGGAAAAATACCACATGATCTCACTCATTTCTGGATAATACAGACCATTATAAACTTATGAACAAAAATAGATACAGAGGCAGAGCTGCCTCGAACAGACTGTCAAACTACAGCAGGAAGGCCGGGGAGGGTGGGAGGGCAGGAGGGGGGCGGGTAAGAGATCAACCAAAGGACTTGCATGCATGCATATAAGCATAACCAATGGACATAAGACACTGGGGGGTAGGGGAGGCCAGGGGATTGTCAAGGGCAGGGGGAAAAAAAGGAGACATATGTAATACTCTTTGTACTACTTTAAGCAATAATAAAAAAAAAAAAAGAACTCGGTGTGAATCAGAGAAATCCACTGTGGTTGTGCCAAAGAAGAAGACCAAAAGGGAGCAGGTTCAGACAGTTCCTCAGGCTCCATTGAAGACTGGATTACACAAAGGGTCAGTGCACAGGGGAGTGCAGGACTCTGTCAGATTCAACGACAGTGGTGTCTCTGCAGCAACTAAGGAAACTGGACTGAGATTCTTATCCAATTCCATCCCAGAAATTCCAAACTTGTCATCTCCTCCCAAGCTTTCTTTGCTGGCAGCTCTATAAACAGTTTCTTTGTTTCCAATTTTGATTTTGCCAGTCATCATTATTGACATTTTCCTGGATTGTTTCTTTGTCAAAACTCTGAACAATTGGTTCAAAGGATTGTTTTTTGTCTCAGCTGGATAGGTACAGCTTAAATCATGGAGCCAGCCTAAAACCACTCTTTACCTTATGTTGATCAATTTCAACATGGACTATCTTGGTTTTTAAATAAAGTATCAGTAATGCACATCAGCAGAGTTTTGCCAAACTGTATGCATTACAATCATTAAAAGCTTTGGTTTTTAACGTTAGTGTAGTTATGATGGAGCACAGCATAGCAGCTGTCTTTGACAGGCTGTGGTTTTTCTGTCAAAAATTAAAAAGGAACCGCATCTATGAAGCAAGACATGGTAACATCCCACATCACAGCTATGATGCTCAAAGAGAGCATCCAATTTCAGCCTACAGGAAATCACCTGTGTATTCCCAATGGAGCACTGTGACCTTAGCAGCCTCCATGAGGAAGGAGTTCAAAATTCCATGGATCATTCTGTCAAAAGTGTCTGAGAGCTGAAAAGCTTGGGCCAGGGACCACCATGAAGACAATCCACTCCAAAGCGCCTCCACTGCCATGTGTGCAAACTGAGGCTCGGGCTTCCTGGCGTGGCCAGAAGCCCATAGAGCCTGGAGGCCTGGCATTCTGCTTTACAAACAGCAAAAGGGATACAACTGTGAGAAACTAGTGTTCACCAAAATGAAGCGCTGCCTACACTGCCAGCCAGATGGACTAGTCACTAGATGCATGAAGCTGCAGTGAAATCAATAACCAGAAAACACTAAGACTTGTTAAGGGGCCTTTACAAAACAGGCTTCCTGGGAGAACCCAGTAGGCTAACCGCCCAAGACTTGAAAGTGAAGAAACAAAATCACACCAGAAATAATTCAATGTGGAAATTTTCTGAGAACAACCAAGAGAGTTCTGGTCCAGACATATCTGACAGCAGTCAAATATGCGTGGGGTCTCTATGCACTCGAACAACTCCGGTGAGGATGAAAGGAAAACTAGCTTCCCTCACTTTTCCCCAGCACCACTTCCCAATATTCTCTCCTATACCCTCTTTTCTCTCTTTCTCTGGCACCTTCCCCGTTTCCCCACTTCTCTCCTATTCTCACTCATTATGCAAAGGGATGTCTAGAAGAATGGAGTGCTTCTCTGGGTCAGGTAAGAGCCCCCAGGTCTACAAGAGGCCTTTCTTAAGGGTACCTGCACATGGCGTCCTAATGGAATCTATTTTCCCAATTTCATCTTACATATGTAGGTTTTCCTAAAATATATACACCTACAAAGAAACCTGAGCCTTAATTAGGTGTGCCTCCCTCCCTTTTTATAACCAACTTCTATTACAAACTATAAAACCCTTCACATGAAAAACAGTTCTCTTTGCAACCACGTGTTACACATCAGTTTCTTCAGTGTGACACCAAAAGCACAAGCAACCAATGGAAAAGTACTTTAACTGAAAAGTCATCACAATTTAAGAACTTTTGTGTCAAAGGGGAGTGAGTATCTACAAAGTAAAAAGACAATCCACAAAGTGGGAAAATATATTTGCAAATTATATATCTAATAAGGTTGTAGTATCCATAATATACAAAGAACTCTTAAAACTCCACAATCAAAACACAACCATATTAACCCGAGCTGGTATGGTTCAGTTGGATATTGTCCCATACACTAAAGCAGGGGTCCTCAAACTTTTTAAACAGGGGGCCAGTTCACTGTCCCTCAGACCGTTGGAGGGTCGGACTATAGTTTAAAAAAAACTATGAACAAATTCCTATGCACACTGCACATATATGATTTTGAAGTAAAAAAACCGAAACAGAAACAAATACAGTATTTATATTTGCATGTGGCCCACGGGCCGTAGTTGGAGGACCCCTGGTCTAAAGGCTTGCCGGTTCAATTCCCAGTCAGGGCACATGCCTGGTTGCAGACTGATCCCCGGTAGTGGGAATGCAGGAGGCAGCCGATTGATGTTTCTCTCTCTCCCTCTCCCTTCCTCTATCTAAAAATCAATTAAAGATCTTTTTTTAAAAAGACAACCAGCCCTAACCGGTTTGGCTCAGTGGATAGATCCTCGGCCTGTGGACTGACGGGTCCCAGGTTCAATTCTGGTCAAGGGCATGTACCTTGGTTACAGGCACATCCCCAGTAGGGGGTGTGGAGGAGGCAGCTGGTCGATGTTTCTCTCTCATCATTGTTTCTAACTCTCTATCCCTTTCCGTTCCTCTCTGTAAAAAATCAATAACATATTTATATTTTTTTAAAAAAGACAACCAAATTATACAATGGAAAGCATGAACAGATAGTTCTCCCAAGAAGATACACAAATGGCCAAAATGCACATAAAAAAGATGCTCAAAAAAGCTAACCATCATTGTCATAAGACACATGCAAATCAAAACCACAATGAGATTTCACTTCATAACTACAAGGATGGCTATATCAAAAAGACATTAACAAGTGTTGCAGAGGATTTGGAGAAATCAGAACCCTTGTACATAACCAGAATGCAATGGTGCAGTTGCTGTGGAAAACACTTTGACAAGTCTCCAATCGTCAAGCATAGTTACCTATGGTCCAGAAATTCCAGTATAGGTATATATACCCGAGAGAACTGAAAACTTATGTTCACATAAAAACTTATCTTCAAAGGTTCATAGAAGCATTATTCATCATAATAATAAAAAACCTAGAAACAACCCAAATGTCCATCAGCTCATAAATGGGTAAAACAAAATACAGTAGAGAGAAATACCACCCTTCCCCAGCAGCACCACACAGCCGGCCGCAATTCCTCGGTCCCTGCATCTCCAGGAAAACTAGGCCCCTGTATGGGCACCAAGGGGCAGTCAGTGCACAGAGCTCATCAATCGCATCCCAGGAGAGATGGAGGGTGGGCCTGCTGGAAAACCGGCAAAGACGACGAGGAAAGGCGGTGAACTACACAAGTGGGGCCAGTAACACCCAGACGCATGACCTTGCCACTCACCCATCAAGAGGAGTCAAGTTCTCCACCCCCTTGAGTCTGGGTGGACTTGGTGACTTGCTTAAACAAAGGAACGCAGGAGAGGTGACCTGGGACTTCTGAGGAGAGGCTGGGCAAGACCTACAGGTCCCTTATGGGTCATCGGGGATACTGACTCCCTCTTGGAACCAGTGCCTGCTAGAAGAAGGCCAAGCCACATGGAAAGACCAGGTGCAGACACTCTGGTCAACAGCCACGGGAGGGAGCCATCTCACATGTCCAGCCAAAGTGGACAACCGCAGTCCTGCTGTCAGCAACTGCACAACAGACCCAAGAACCACCACTGAGATTCAGCGAATTCAAAGTATTCAATAGAGGAGATCGGGCCACACACATCATGAAGACTGCGAGGTAGGCGACTTTCCAACTCCACGCAGATACATAGCACCCTCTCTAGGCGGTAGGACACGTGGCCTGAGAGGAACTCTACCCGGCCCGGATCCTGGGCCACACAGCCCTGAAATGGAGGAGTGAGTACAAAGCGACTGCTGCACCTGACTACGGCTGGTCCAGACCTATAACCTCCATGATGACGACAAGGAAGTGCCCTCACTCTCCAGGTTCATCGCTGGTTTTTTCAGCACCTGGCATTTATGAAGTTCACAATGCTTCAAAGATGAAAAGCAAGGTCCTTTCACTTCCTACCAGAATCCACAATGTGCCCACCAACCGTTAAAGTCCCCACATTCTCCCTCTGAGCCGTGCCGCCCAGCCGTGGTGCCTGCAGACTCTCAGAGGACAGAGGGCACTGGATCCCTGTGAGCATGTATAGCCTCTAGTGGTGGGTAATGGACCGTGCACAAAGTGTGGGGACAGAAAGAAACACGCTGAAAAAGTCTGCAAAACCACTAGCACCAGCAACAACCTGCTAGGTACCTTTAAGACGGTGATATTCCACGTAAAGCTCTCCACAGCTTTTTGTAGTTCTCACTCCTTCAGACCTTCCCTGGTGCCTACGCTGTGCAGGTGTTCATGCAATTCCATGGCTGAAAGAGACAAAAAGACAAAGTAGATTCCTTCTTCCTCCACTTTGTGCTAAGGAGCCAGCAATATTTCTTTTTCTAGGTATTGCTATGTGATTCCAATCCCGATGGAATTTCGTGGACATGCCCATTTAAGAATGTAATAATGGGGGAAACACTCATAATTCATGGCATCAGCAAGTCGAAAGATATGCCAGAAATCTGTGATTGTTGCACATGGATTTGAAGGGCGAAAAGGACACACGGGTTCATTCTCCTCGTTTCACAGGTGAGGAATCTGGGCTCAGCACGGTACAGAGCTTGATGCCTTTGGAGGGAGCAGGAGGAAGAGCTGGGACGAGAACCCAGGTTTTGGGAATCTCAGAGGCAGATTTCAGCTCTGTTGAGGATGCAATGCCAGCAATTATCTTTTTATTATATTGTTTCTCCACGGACCACCGGTTGGCGAACAAGGTTAGACGACCAAGTCCATTCCCCACCTCACACTTGGAAGCAAGCATTTCTCTGGATTCTACCAGGGGGGGGATATTTAAAGGCCACATCTGTCTTTTATTAAGGGGAAGAGTAAGATCTTGCTAAAGTTCCAATTCAAATTTAAATATACAGGGTTTTCACGTACTACATATATTTTTAAATTTATGCTTATTTCTTATCTGTCATGGGGAAGTCTTAATTCCTAACCGCCTCAACATTACTTTTACTAGTAAAATTGCTGAATCTAATTTAAACTATTTGTTAGCCTTGGAATGTATCTTACTGAGACTGTTGGGTAAAAATACTGTATTCTAGAGCAGCCCGCCACTGGAGGCTGAGATCAGCTACCTGTTGGAGGTTGGAGGAGTTGGGCTGAACTGTGGCGGGTCCTCTCGCTGCCACCAAATGTGGGTTCTCACCAAACACCAGGCAGATCTGCAGCTTGAGTACCAGCGGCTGAAGCGTCGCCATGTCCGCCAGAAAGAAGAGCTGCAGGAACGCATCCAGGCCATGAAGAACGCGGTCCCTAAGAACGACAAGAAGAAAAGAAAGCAGTTGCTCCTTGCCGTGGCCGCCTTGAGGCCGAAATGCAGCAGAAACAGCAGCGGGAGCTGGGGACGTTCACAGAGCTTCCCCCTGCCAGCAGCAACCTCCATTCCCTCACTGAGGGTCTGGCCAAGATGGCTCCTGAGAACCGGCCTCCTTGCCTTCGAGGGTCCACAGAAGGCGCGAAAGCAGGGCCTCGCCGCAGAGAGCGAGCCAAGAGATGGCAGCGGCCGATGCCGAGTGGGGTACCTGGCCAACTATGGCCGGACGAGGAGGAGAAGCTGGCGGTCAGCCTCGAGGCCAAGAACCTGGAGATGGAGATCCCGGCCGACAGCCACTGCATGTGCCGCGCCGTCCAAGACCAGCTGCCCTTCTCCGTGACCGTGGAGAGCCTGCGGGGCCGCACCACCAACTACATGTGCAAGCACGTCCACGAATTCCTGCCCTTCTTCAGCGACCCCGAGACCCGGGAGGTCTACACCCGCGAGGACTTCAGCTACTGCGACAACATGGTGCACCACGCATCCTGGTGAGGCCAACTCGAGCTGAGGGCCCTGTCGCACGTCCTGCAGGGCCCCATCGAGGTGATCTGTAGGGCCCATCGAGGTGATCTGGAGGACATCAAGAAGCCGCTCACCCTCGTCTACAGGCGCTACACCTCCAGCTTTGGCGGGGAGCACTATGACTCGGTGAAGCCACCCGAAGCCGAAGCCGAAGCTGAAGAAGCCGAAGCCGCAGCCGCGGCCGAAGCCGCAGCTGCAGCCGAAGCCGAAGCCGAAGCCGAAGCCGAAGCCGAAGCCGAAGCCGAAGCCGAAGCCGAAGCCGAAGCTTCTGAAGCCGAAGCCGAAGCCGTAGGGGCCTTTGCCCCGTGGTTCTCGTAAGCTGTGGGTGCCCCGCTGCTGTTGCTGTTCCCGCCTGCGCTGGAGCCGCCGCCTGGTCCCCTCAATAGGCTCTGTTATTCCCTTTGCCTTGCTGCTCTGGCTTTTCTTTTCTTTGTCTTGTTCAAAATTGAACAGCCCCGCTTTTCACCTGGTCTTGCTTCCTCCTCCCCCTTTCCGTCTTTGCCTCCTTCACAGGGTGGGGCACATGGACTAGGCACTGGGAAGGGATCTGTATTGTACCGCTTGAGGGGGTCAGTTGGAAAGTGCCAACCGCATCTTGCCCTTAAGGGTTTTTGCCTCCCTGCCCGATGAGAATTGGTTATGTTACAAACAATGTGGGGGTTAAAATGGAAACTGGGATTGATGGCGTTCTTAACTTGGGGAAAAATCAGTTTAGCTCAGCATCTTCAGACTGTCCATGCATATATTGGATTACTTAGATATACTTGGCGTTTATGTACTCGGAATGCCTTGTGAATGCCTTATGCCTTTTGCCTAGTTCTTGGTGGGGGGAGGGATTGTTTCGTGGGCTGTTTGGGGTTTCTTTTTTTCTAACTACTGTACATGTTGACATAATTAATCACCTATCTCGTCTCCAGCTGTAAGTTACAATAATATTGAAGTGCTTCAGGTTCTCTACATATGGTATTACCACTCACTACTGACTTTTGAGATCATCTCCTTTAAGAAGACTTCTATGAACTCCCTGGAGAGGATTCACTCCTCGATGTTTCTGTCACACCCTGTGTGTATCACCATCCCATGTGTCTGTCTCCCTCACCTAGTTGGTAGAGCCTTTGAAGCAGAGTATGCATATTTATATCCCAGCAGCAACCACATAACAGGTTCTCAGTAACTATTTAGTTGACTCAAAAATAAATAAATAAATAAATAAATATACATATATATATAGTATTCTAAGGTCAGTCACAATAATTCTTTTCTCTACATGGTTATGTCAGTAACAAAGTACAACTAGATTCACTTGTTTCTTTTTATTTTTTCATTTGGTGTGGTTTTTTCTGGATGTAATCTGTGCTATAATTGCCTCAAAACTTTATTCCAAAGTCATATTATATACCAAGGTGTATTCAGATAAGTTTTGCCCCCATCCTGGTCTCCTCTACCCTGACCCCTCCCACCCCCTATATAGTTTTATTTGTTCTTATTGTCTTTTTATTATATTGTTTCTCCTCGAAAATATAAGCAAATATTTGTGTACAAATATTTAAAAAATACAATATATCATTACAGTGAAATATTATCTATACTAATGAAAGGCTAATATGCTAATTAGGCCGGGAGACCTTCCAGATATCCATCCAGATAAAGCCATGGCGGCAGGGCTGAGGCAGAGGCGGTTAGGGGCGATCAGGCCAGGAGGGGAGGGCAGTAGGGGGTGATCAGGCCAGCAGGGGAGGACAGCTGAGGGAGAGCAAGCCGGCAGTGAGGTCCAGTTGGGGGCAAACAGTCTAGCGGGGTTGGGGGGGGGGCATTGGGGGATAAGCAGGCGAGCAGTGGGGGAAAGTTGGGAGTGAACAGGCAAGCAGAGGGGGGCAGTTAGAGGCAAGAAGGCCGGCAGGCAAAGTAGTTAGGGGCAATCAGGCAGGCACGTAGGTGAGCGATTAGGAGACAGCAGTTCCGGATTGTGAGAGGGATGTCCGCCTGCCGGTTTAGGCCCAATCCCACAGGGCCATGAGGGATCCCACAGGGACTGGGCCTAAACTGGCACTCAGACATCCCCCGAGGGGTCCCAGATTGGAGAGGGTGCAGGCCGGGTGACGGACAACACTCCCGGTGCATGAATTGCATGGACCAGGCCACTACTACACCTATGAAAAAGAATGCAGGCAGAGCACAGAGGATTTTTAGTGCAGTAAAAATATTCTGTATATTAAATGATGGAAATACAGGGTGGGGGGAAAATAGGTTCACATTTATGAGTACACAAAACAGTTCATTCTTGTATTATTTGTTAACTATTGTTTCTCAAAGGAATAACGGTAAACCTACTTCTGCCCCACCCTGTATGTCAGGATACATTCATCCAAACCCATTCCCTCCACACCAAAAGTGAACCCTAGGTAAACTATGGAATTTGGGTGATAATGATGAGTCAATGTAGGTTCATCCTTGGTTAAAAATGTATCCCTCTGGTTAGTGATGCTGACAGTGGGAGAGGCTATGCATGTGGGAGGGCAGCAGGTATATGGGAGTTCTCTAAACTTCCCCTGGATGTTGAAATGAACCTAGAACTACTCTAAAAGAAAGTCTGTTTTAAAGAAAGAAGAAATGATTGACCTATCCTGCAACACAGATGAACCTTGAAAACATTATGATACCTAAAAGAAATCATTCAAAAAAAAAAAAAGAAAAGGAACACATATTGTGCCCAGCTGGTGTGGCTCTGTGGTTGAGAGTCAACCCATGAACCAAGAGGTCATGGCTCAATTCCCAGTTAGGGCACTGCCTAGGTTGAGGGTTTGATCCCCAGTTGGGGGTGTGCAGGAGGCAGCCGGTCAATAATTCTCTCTCATCACTGATGTCTCTATCTCTCTCTCCCTCTCCCTTCGTCTTTCTTAAAATAATAAAAATATCTTTTTAAAAATCACAAGTTCTATGTTTCCATTTATAGCAAATGTCCACAATAAGCAAATCCTTAGAGTCAGAGAGTAAATTAACAGTTTTTAGGTGATGGGCAGTAGACAGAACTAAGGGTGACTGCTACGAGGTATGGGCTATCATTTTGAAGAGATGGAAATATTCTGGAATGAGACAGTGGCAATGGCTGCATAACAATGAATGTATTAAAGAGCACTGAACTACACACTCTAAAATGGTAATAGTTATGTGTATGAACTGTGTTTCAAAAAAACCTTCAAAATTAGGCAATAATGAACATTTTCCAAACTCACTGTTGGTGTGGGTCGTGAACTCAGGAACTGAGCTAGGTGGTTCTGGTCCAGGAGGTCACATGAGGCTTCAGTTGAGATGTCACCGGGGCGGCAGTCATCACAACTGACTGGAGCTGCAAGCTCTGGTTCCAAAGAGGTGCAGTCACAAGGCTGGCGAGTTGGTGCTGGCGGCTCCTGGGAGGTCTCAGTTTCTTCCCACCGGGGCCTTTCCAGGAGCTGCTTGAGTGTCCTGATCACTTGGTAGATGACTTCTAGAATGAGAGACAAATGTTGCTACCTCAAGCAAATGACAAAAAAGTTTCAGAAAGCTGTGTCTCCTGGTAGGATGAGGAACTAGCATCTGACTCACACAAGTAAAGTCTAGAGACCAGAGTTGGAACTGCCTGTGGCAGAAGGGACAATAAAATGATAGCCGTAGATGTAAACTGAACTGCCAGGAGACGCAGAAAAATATGTGTTTCCGGTGAATAGATAAGGACCCGACAAGAAACAGTAGGCTGAGATTGTCACAGAAGGAGAAAGAGCCAAGCAGGCCACCCAGGGAAGCAGATAAACCCAAATACAGGGGTGGGTCACTAATGGCCTGGGGACTGGGAGGTGGGGGAGTATAATGACCACTCAGGGGGACTAAAAACATAGGTTCACATGAAACCTGTACAAAACCGAATCAGGAAGAATCACAAAACCTGAACAGGCTGAAAACACCTGATGAAACTGAAGCAGTAACCAAAAGACTCCAAGCAGACAAAAGCCCTGACCTGGATGGCTTCACAGGGGAGTTTTACCAAACAGTCAAAAGAGAACTAACACCTATCCTCCTCAAAATATACCAAGACATTCCAGAGAAAGGAACACTTCCATGCTCTTTTTTTTTGCAAGCCTAGCATTATCCTAATTCCAAAACCATATAAAGACATTGCAAAGAAATGGAATTACGGTATAGGCCATACCCCTGATGAGCATAGATGCAAAAATCCTCAACAAAATATTAGCAAATCAGATCCAGCAATATATTAAAAAGATCATACATCATGACCAAGTAGGATTTATTCCAGGGATGTACGGCTGGCACAAAATTTGCAAATCAATAAATGTGATACATCACATAAACAAACTGAAAGACCAAAACACATGATAATATCAATAGACCCAGAAAAACACTTGACAAAATCCAACACCCATTTTTCATTTAAAAACAGCCCTCAGTGCCCGGCCGGCGTGGCTCAATGGTTGAGTGTCAACCTATGAATCAGGAGGTCATGGTTCCATTCCCTGTCAGGGGGCATGCCTGGGATGGGGGTGGATTCCCCAGTAGGGGGCGTGTAGGAGCAACCAATCAGTGATTCTCTCTCATCATTGATGTTTCTCTCTCTCTCTCTCCTTCTCCCATCCTCTCTGAAATCAATAAAAAAAAAAAAAGTTCTTAACAAAGTGGTAACAGAGGAATGATACCTCAGCATATTAAAGGCCATGCATGACAAACCTACAGCCAACATCATAGTCAATGGGCAAAAACTAAAACCATTGCCCCTAAGAACAGGAACAAGACAGGGATGTCCGCTTTCACCACTCTTATTCAACACAGTACTGGGAGTCTTAGCCACAACAATCAGAGAAGAAAACATAAAAGGCATCCAAATTGGGAAGGAGGAAGTAAATCTATCATTATTTTCAGATGATGTGATATTGTACTTAGAAAACATAAAGACTCCAGCAAAAAAAAGAAAAAACTACTAGATTTAATAAATGAATCCAACAATGTGGCAGGATACAAAATTAACTCCCAGAAATCGTTGGCATTATTATACACCAATAATGAACTCACAGAAAGAGAAATTAAAAAATCAATCACATTTGCCATTGCAACAAAAAAATTAACATACTTAGCAATAAACTTAACCGAGGAGGTAAAAGACATGTGCTCAGAAAACTACAGGTCACTGAAAAAAGAGATAGAGGACGATTTAAACAAGTGGGAGAATACACCGTGGTCATGGATTGGTAGACTTAGCACCATTAACATGTCCCAAAAGTAATCTACAGATTCAATGCAATCCCTATTAAAATACTAACGGTATAGTTCACAAATCTAGAACAAATATTCCAAAAAATTTATATGGAGCCCAAAAAGGACCCCAAATAGCTGCAACAATCAAGAGAAAAAAGGACAAAGTTGGAGGGATCACAACTCCAGATATCAAGTTATACTACAAAGCCACTGGCATCAAAACAGCCAGGTACTGGCACAAGAAAAAGCACATAGATCAATGAAACACAACAAGAACCCTAAAATAGACCAAGCCATTACGTTAACCTTTGACAAAGGAGGCAAGAGCATACAATGGAGAAAAGACAGTCTCTTCAATAAATCGGGGGGGAGGGGAGATGGACAGGTACATGCCAAAAAAAAAACACTGGACCAGCACACACAAGAATAAATTCGCCCAAGCTGGTTTGGCTCATTGAATAGAGCACTGGCCCACAGACTGAAGGGTCGCAGGTTTGATTCCAATCCAGGGCACGAAACTCAGTAGAGCAGGCTCGATTCCTACCTAGCCCCAGTTGGGTGCAAGTGGAAAGCAACCAATCAATGTTTCTCTCCTACTCCCTTTCATACTCTCTAAAAATCAATACAAAAATATCCTCAGGTGAGGAGTAAAAAAAAGTATAAAATAAATAAAAGTTTTTAAAAGAATAAGCTTCAAATGCATAAAAGACTTAAATGTCAGTTGGGACCTTAAAAATCCTAGAAGAAACCATAGACGGCAAAATCTCAGACATTTCTCAGAGCAATATGTCTGCCGGTACATTTCCTAGGGCAAGGGAAAGTAACGAGAAAATAAACAAATGGGACTACAGCCAAATAAAAGGCTTCTGCACAGCAAAACAAACAAACAAACAAACAAAAAACCCACATCAACATCCCGGCCATGGTGGGTCAGTGGTTGAGCGTCGACGTATGAATCAGGAGATCACAATTCAATTCCAAGTCAGGGCATATGCCCAGGTTGTGGGCTCGATCCCTGATCCTAAAAGGAGGAAGCCGATCAACAATTCTCTCATCAATGATGTTTCTATATCTCTCTCTCTCTCCTTTCCTCTCTGAAATCAATAAAAACATATTCAAAATAAATCAAGTTATCAACAAAATGAAAACGGAGCCCACTATATATGGGAGAACGTATTTCTCAATGATACTTCTAGTAAGAGGTTAATTTACAAAATATATAAAGAACTCATACAACTTAACAAAAGAAAGACAATCCAATTAAAAAATGGACAAAGAACCTAAGTAAACACTTCTCCAAAGTGAATATACAGATGGCCAAGAGACATATGACAAAATGCTCAAAGTCACTAATCCTCAAAGAGATGCAATTTAAAACCACCATGAGGTATCATCTTACACCTGTCTGAATGGCTGCCATCAACAAATGACAAGCCATGGCGAGGATGTGGAGAAAAGAGAACCCTCGTACACTGCTGGTGGGAATGAAAACTGGTGCAGCCACTGTAGAAAACAGTCTGGAGTTGCCTCAAAAAAATTAAAACTGAAACTGCCATTTGATTCAATGATTCCACTTGGAGGAATATATCCTAATATGAATGCATAAAAACAACTGTGGTACGTTTATACAATAGAATACAATGAAGCTATAGAAAAGAAGGATCTCTTACCCTTGGAGACAGCAGATAGACCTGAAGAGAATTATGTATACTAAGTGAAATAAGTCCATCAGAGTAAAACAAGTACCATATGATCTCACTCATAAGTGGAATCTAATAAACAAAATAAACTGATAATCTGAGTGGATCCAGAGACATGGAAGCAGAGAACAGAGTGTGGAATCTCAGAGGGAAGGTGTGGGAGGGTGGGTGAGGGGAGGTAACCAACCAAAGACCTTGTATGCATATATGCATATCCCTTGGACACAGACAATAGGTAGTGAAGGCCTGGGGCAGGGGGCGGGGGCTGGCTGGAGGGGGGGCAATGGGGGAATGAGGGAGACCTATGTAATACTTTTAACAATAGAGATTTATGAAGAAATAAAAATAAACGTACAAACAAAATAGATCCAGAGACACGGAAGCATGAGACAGAATGATGAATCTCAGAGGGAAGGTGGGGAGGGAGGTGGACAGATTAACCAAAGAACTTATATGTATATATGCATAACCCATGGACGCAGACATTAGTGTGGTGAAGGCCTCCGGGAAGGCGGCGATGGAGGAGGTCAATGGGGAAAAAAGGAGGACTTCTTTCATACTTTCAACAATAAAGATATATTTTTTAAAAACTTGTATGTAACAGGTTCCAAAATGGCGACCAGCAGGAAGGTAGGGAGGGAGAGAGTGTGAGAGTGCAAGGAAGTGATAGAGGAGTGTGTGGACACGTGTCGTGTGGTGTGTGTGTATGAGCTAGGGACAGTTAGATTCTGCAGGTCTTCTAAGGGGCTGCTAAACCGGGCAGTCTTAGGCGGCAGAGTCCCGCTCCCTGCGCGGACACTCCTGGGCGGCCAGCACAGGCATGGCATGTCGACCATGCCATCTTGGGAAACAGAGCTGCTTGAGACTAGGATTCTGGCCTCAGCACCACCCAGTCTGATCTGAGACGCATACCAGGACCCTGCAGCCACTGGGGACAGAGACCTGTGACCACAGCTACAGACCTGCAGACACCAAAAGTTTAGAAATCCCCACAGCAGATCTGTGAGTAACAGAGCCCATCCCCCCTTCCTGCAGGCTTGTGGGAGCACCAGAGTAACTAACTGATAGACCCACCCCTTGACTGGCCTCAGTGCTGCAGGAACTTGAGCCTGGAAGTGCAAAAGCACCTTGGAACTGATCCCGCATAGGGCTGGGTTCAGGAGTCCTGGGCTGGGAGCAAGCACGCGAACACCAGGAACTGATCCTACAGGCACTGCTGGCTTCTGAGCCCTGGGCTGGGAGCAAATGCGTGAACCCCAGGATCTGAGCCCATGCGCAATGCCGGCTTCAGAGCCCTGGGCTGGGGGCAATCACGCGAAAACCATGAATTTGTCCAGCTTAGCACAGGCCCAGGGACCCCGATTCTCTGGTCAGGAGGCAGCACCAAGCACCAGTGACTTGACTGTGTTTCTTATCACCTGTGCCTGAGATCCTGATTTCCTGTGCATTCATACTAAGAGCCAATGACTCCAATTCCTGGTGCAAGGGCACAGAGGGACTCTGATTCTCAAGGCAGGGTCGCGCCAAGCAACAGAGACTCTGATACTGGATTCTGGGGAACTCTGACTCCTGGCGCACGCTAGGGGGCTCTGGTTTTCAAAACGCTTCAGGGGGGTCTCTGTTTCAGCATGGTGCAGGCAGGGTCCCTGATTCTAAGGGCACATATGAGGCCACATTGAGCGCTGACAACACTGACTCTGAGCGAGCCTGGTTCCCACCAACCCACAACAACTACACATCTTAGTGTCAGAGCTCTTCAGTGACACTAGGGTGGTGGGAGGCGCCCACTGCACACGGCCCAGCCCACGCAACTCAACGTTTGAACCATCGGGAGATAATCAGAATGAAGAGACGAAACAACACCCAGAGGAAAGACAATGAGGAGTCGCCAAGAAAGGACATTAATGAAGTTGAAGCATGCAACATGACAGAAAAAGAATTCAGAATAATAGTTGTACAATTCATTCACCGGATGGATGAGAAAATCAACAACCTATGCAAGAATCAGGAAGAAATCAAAAGTGATATAGCTACAATCAAAAGCACCATGGAAAGTTTCAACAGCAGACTAGAAGAAGCAGAGGACCGAATTAGTGAATTAGAAGGTAAGGCAGAGAAACAAGCTCAATCTGAACAGCAACTGGAGAAAAAAATTAAAAAGCAGGAGGAGAGCCTAAGGGAGCTTCGGGACAACATGAAACGAAGTAACATACGCATAATAGGGCCGCAAGAAGGACAAGAAGAGCAGCAAGGATTAGAAAATCTATTTGAAGAAATAATGTCAGAAAACTTCCCAGATATGGGGAAGAAAAAAGTTACACAAGTACAGAGAGTCCCAGGCAAGATGAACCCCAAAAGACCCACACCGAGACACGTCATAATAACGATGGCAAATGTACAAGACAAAGACAGAATCTTAAAGGCTGCAAGAGAGAAACAGAGGGTTACCTACAAAGGATCCCCCATCAGATTATCAAATGATTTCTCAACAGAAACGCATCAGGCCAGAAAAGAATGGACAGAAATTTACAAAGTGATGAAAAGCAAAGGACTGAATCCAAGAATACTCTATCCAGCAAGGCTATCATTCAAAATTGAAGGGGAAATAAGAAGCTTCACAGACCAAAAAAGGCTAAGGGAGTTTATCACCACCAAGCCAGCAAAGCAAGAAATGCTAAAGGGACTGGTGTAAAAAGAAGAACTAAAAAGCCCACAAAGAAAACAGCCACACACAAAAATAGAAATATCTACAAACAAGTACCTTTCAATAATACCTTTAAACGTAAATGGACTAAATGGTACAATCAAAAGACATCGAGTGGCTGAATGGATAAAAAAACATGACCCATATATTTGCTGTCTACAAGAGACCCACCTCATTAGAAGGGTCTCACACAGACTGAAAGTGAAGGGATGGAAAAATATCTTTCAGACAAATGGAAATGAAAAAAAAGCTGGGGTAGCAATACTTATATCAGACAAAATAGACCTCAAAGTGAAGGCCATAACAAGAGATAAGGAAGGCCACTTCATAATACTAAAGGGATCAATACAACAAGAGGATATAACCCTGATAAACATATATGCACCCAATGCAGGAGCACCCACATACATAAGAAAACTCCTGGAAGATATCAGGGGAGAGATCGACAACAATACAATCATAGTAGGGGACTTTAATACACCACTGACATCACTGGATAAATCCGCTAGACAAAAACTAAGCAAAGAAACAGCAATCCTAAATGACTCACTAGATCAGATGGACTTAACTGACATCTTCAGAACACTTCACCCCAAAGCCACAAAATATACATTCACCTCAAGTGCTCATGGGACATCTTCAAAAATAGACCACATATTGGGTCACAAATAAAGTCTCCCCAAATTCAAGAAGATTGAAATATTACCAAGCATCATCTCAGACCACAAGGCCATAATATTACAAGTAAACTACAACAAAAACAACTCAAAATACTCAAACACTTGGAAGCTGAATAGCACGGTATTAAATATTGATTGGGTTACCAATAAGATCAAAGACGAAATTTTAAAAATCCGGGAAACTAATGACAATGAAAACACAACAATCCAAAACCTTTGGGACCCAATGAAAGCAGTCCTGAGAGGGAAGTTTATAGCTCTACAGGCCTATCTCAACAAACAAGAAAAAATGGTACTAAATCATCTAAATCTACAGCTCAAAGAATTAGAAAGAGAGCAAGAAGAAAATCCCAGAGTGAGCAGAAGGAAGGAGATAATAAAGATTAGAGCAGAAATAAATGACATAGAGAACAAAAAAAAAACAATACAGAAAATCAATGAAACCAAGAGCTGGTTCTTGGAAGGGATAAACAAGATTGACAAACCTCTAGCCAGGCTCACCAAGAAGCAAAGAGAAAGGACCCAAATCAACAAAATCAGAAATGATAGAGGCGAAATAACAACAGATCCCACAGAAATACAAATGATTGTTAATAAATACTATGGACAACTCTACTCCAACAAACTAGACAACCTGGAGGAAATGGACATATTCCTAGAAAAATACAACATTCCAAAACTTGATCAGGAAGAATCTAAAAATCTCAATAGGCCAATAACTATGGAAGAAATTGAAGCAGTCATCAAAAAGCTTCCAGGAAACAAAAGCCCAGGACCAGACGGCTTCACAGGGGAGTTTTACCAAACATTCAAGGAATAACTAAAACCTATCCTCCTCAGACTACTACAAAAAATCCAAGAGGAAGGAACACTCCCAAGCTCATTCTATGAAGCCAGCATCACCCTAATACCAAAATCAGGTAAAGACAACACAATGAAAGAGAATTACAAAAAAAGAAAAAGAAAAAAATAGAGAATTACAGGCCAATTTCCCTCATGAACACAGATGCCAAAATCCTCAACAAAATCTTAGCAAATCGGATCCAGCAGTACATCAGAAAGATCATACACCACGACCAAGTAGGATTTATCCCAGGGATGCAAGGATGGTACAATATCCGCAAATCAATAAACGGGATACATCACATAAACCAATTGAAAGAAAAAAACCACATAGTCATATCAATTGATAGAGAAAAAGCATTTGACAAAATTCAACACCCATTTTTGATAAAAACTCTCAGCAAGGTGGGAATTGAAGGATCATACCTCAACATAATAAAAGCCATATATGACAAAACCACAGCCAAAATCATACTCAAGGGACAAAAACTAACACCATTTCCCCTAAGAACAGGAACAAGACAGGGATGCCCACTCTCACCACTCCTGTTCGACATAGTTCTGGAAGGATTAGCCATTGCAATTAGACAAGAAGAAGAAATAAAAGGCATCCAAACTGGAAAAGAAGAAGTAAAACTGCCCTTATTTGCTGATGACATGATATTATACTTAAAAAACCCTAAGACTCCATCAATAAACTGTTAGACTTAATAAAAGAATTCGGCAATGTAGCAGGATACAAAATTAACGCCAAGAAATCTATGGCATTTCTATACACCAATAGTGAATGTGCAGAGAGACTAAAAAAGCAATCCCATTTACCATCGCACCAAAAAAATTAAGCTACCTAGGAATAAACTTACCTAAAGAGGTAAAAGACCTCTTCTCAGAAAACTACAGGACGTTGAAAAAAGAGATAGAGGAAGACATAAACAGATGGAAGAACATACCATGTTCTTGGATTGGTAGAATCAACATCATTAAAATGTCCATACTGCCCAAAGCAATCTATAAATTCAACGCACTTCCCATTAAAATACCAATGGCATATTTCACAGACCTAGAACGGACTCTCCAAAAATTCATCTGGAATAAAAAACGACCCTGAATAGCTGCAGTGATCCTGAGAAACAACAAAGTAGGTGGGATATCAATACCAGATATCAAGCTGTATTACAAAGCCACTGTTCTCAAAACTGCCTGGTACTGGCACAGGAACAGACATATAGATCAATGGAATAGAATAGAGAGCCCAGAAATCAGCCCCAACCAACACGATCAATTAATATTTGACAAAGGAGGCAAGAACATACAATGGAGTCAAGATAGTCTCTTCAATAAATGGTGTTGGGAAAATTGGACAGATACATGCAAGAAAATGAAACTAGACCACCAACTTACACCATACACAAAAAATAAACTCAAAATGGATAAAGGACTTAAATATACGACGGGAAACCATACAAATACTAGAAGAATCCAAAGGCAACAAAATCTCAGACACATGCCAAAGCAATTTCTTCACCGATACAGCGCCTAGGGCATTGGAAACTAAAGAGAAAATAAACAAATGAGACTACATCAAAATAAAAAGCTTCTGCACAGCAAAAGAAACCATCAACAAAACAACAAGAAAACCCACTGTGTGGGAAAACATATTTGCCAATGTCATATCTGATAAGGGCCTAATCTCCAAAATTTATAGGGAACTCATACAACTTAACAAAAGGAAGATAAACAATCCAATCAAAAAATGGGCATAGGACCTAAATAGACACCTTTCAAAAGAGGACATTCAGAAAGCCAAGAGACATATGAAAACATGCTCAAAGTCACTAATCATCCCAGAGATGCAAATCAAAACAACAATGAGGTACCATCTCACACCTGTCAGACTGGCTATCATCAACAAATCAACAAACGACAAGTGCTGGAGGGGATGAGGAGAAAAAGGAACACTTGTGCACTGCTGGAGGGAATGCAGACTGGTGCAGCCACTATGGAAGACAGTATGGAGTTTCCTCAAAAAACTACAAATGGAACTCCCATTTGACCCTGTGATCCCACTTCTAGGAATATATCCCAGGAAACCAGAAACACCAATCAGAAAGGATATATGCACCCCTATGTTCATAGCAGCACAATTCACCATAGCTAAGATCTGGAAACAGCCTAAGTGCCCATCTGTAGATGAATGGATTAGAAAACAGTGGTACATCTACACGATGGAATACTATGCTGCTGTAAAAAAGAAGGAACTCTCTTACCATTTGCACCAGCATGGATGGAACTGGAGAGCATTATGCTAAGTGAAATAAGCCAGTCAATGAAGGAAAAATACCACATGATCTCACTCATTTCTGGATAATAAAGACCATTATAAACTTATGAACAAAAATGGATACAGAGGCAGAGCTGCCTCGAACAGACTGTCAAACTACAGCAGGAAGGCCGGGGAGGGTGGGAGGGCAGGAGGGGGGTGGGTAAGAGATCAACCAAAGGACTTGTACACATGCATATAAGCATAACCAATGGACATAAGACAGTGGGGGGTAGGGGAGGCCAGGGGATTGTCAAGGGGGAAAAAAAAAGGAGACATATGTAATACTCTTTGTAATACTTTAAGCAATAAAATAAATAAATAAATACATAAATAAATACATAAATAAAAACTTGTATGTGAATATTCATAATATCATTAATCATAAGTCTAAAAGTATAATCAACCTGAATATCCAACAATTTATTAATTTGTAAACAAACACTGGTATATCCACACAATGGGATATTATTCAGCCATAAAAAGGAGTGGCTTTGCCCACCCACTTGGCTCAGTGCTTGAGTGTAGACCTATGAACCGGAAGGTCACGGTTTGATTCCTGGTCAGGGCACATGCCCGAGTTACAAGCTCGATCCCCAGTTTGGGGCATTCAGGAGGCAGCCGGTCAATGATTCCCTCTCATCATTGACGTTTCTCTCTCTCTCTCTCCCTTCCCCTCTAAAATCAATAAAAAATATATATTTTTTTAAAAAGGAGTGGCTTAATAGTTTCAAGGTTGATCCAATACATGCCACAACATGGATGAACCTTAAAACTATTAAGCCTAAAAAAAAAATTTTAATTATAAAAATAAAAACTATTACGCTTAGCCCTAGCCCATTTGGCTCAGTAGATAAGAGTGTCAACTGCGGCTTGAAGGGTCCCGGGTTCAATTCCGGCCAAGGGCACACCTCGATCCCCAGTATGGGGCTTGCAGCAGGCAGCCTATCAATGATTTTCTCTCATCACTGATGTTTCTATCTCCCTCTCCCTTCCTCTCTGAAATCAATAAAGAATACATACATTTAAAAATAAGTAATGAACCCGTTAAAAAAAAACAACAACTATTAAGCTTATGTGAAAGAAGACAGACACAAAAGGACAAATATTGTATGATTCTACTTATGAGAGGCACTTAGAGTAGTAAAATTCAGAGACAAAAAGTACAATGGTGGTTTCCACAGGCTGGGAGGAGTGGCGAATGGGGAGTTATTGTTTAGAGCAGTGGTTCTATTTGCGGCGACCTTCCTAATGCTGCCACCCTTTAAGAGTTCCTCATGTTGTGGTGACCCCCAATTTCATTGTTACAAATTGAATATAATTAAAGCATAGTGATTAATCACAAAAACAATATGTAATTATAGAGGTGTTCTCCAATGGTCTTAGGCGACCCCTGTGAAAGGGTCGTTCGACCCTCAAAGGGGTCGCGACCCACAGGTTAAGAACCGCTGGTTTAGAGGCTCTAGTTTCAGTTTGGGAAGATGAAAATTCTGGGGGAAGATGATGCTGATAAGTGCACAATAATGTGAATGTACTTAATGCCACTTGACTATAAACTTAAAAATGGCTAAAATAGTATGTATATTTATCACAATAAAAAGACTGAAGTCCCAATATATACTACAACATAAATGAACTTTGCAAACATTATAGTTAAGTGAAAGAAGCCAGACACAATAGGACACATACTGTTTGATTTTATTTATATGAAATGTCTACAACAGGCAAATCCTATATAATATATAGGGAATATGCAAATTGACCATCACTCTGCCACAAAGATGAAGGCGCCCACAGTGGAGGCCGAGTTCCCCTAATGAGCCTTAATGAGCAATCAGCAGGGACCTGAGGCTTTGCCCCCCCTCTCCCTCCCGCTTCCACCATGGGGCTTGATAAGGGACCTTAGGCCACTGCCCCCGCCCTGGTGCCAGGCCAGGGGACCTCAGGCTGTGCCCCCCACCCAGCACCGCTTCACAGGTGACCTCAGGCCATGCCTTCCCCCCCCAGCGGGGCTCAACATGGGGACCTCAGGCCACATCCCCAGTCCCAGCGCCAGGCCAGGGGACCTCAGGCCGCACCCCCCCACCCAGCGGGGCTTGACGGGGGACCTCAGGACGTGCCCCACGACCCTGCACCAGGCCAGGGGACCAAAGGCTTGGCACCCCGCCTGGCAGTGCTTGACGTGGGACCTGAAGGTGCGCCCCCGACCTGGTAGAGCTTGACGGGGGACCTCAGGCCGCAACCCCCACCCAGCGGGGCTTGGTGGGGACCTCAGTCCACACCCCAGGCCCCAGCACCAGGCCAGGGGACCTCAGGCCTCACCCCTCTGCCCAGCAGGGCTTGAAGGGGGACCTTAGGCTGTGCCCCTCTCCTGGAGCCGG
This sequence comes from Myotis daubentonii, assembly GCF_963259705.1. Lineage (NCBI taxonomy): Eukaryota > Metazoa > Chordata > Mammalia > Chiroptera > Vespertilionidae > Myotis > Myotis daubentonii. The sequence continues at coordinate 125,090,112 of NC_081861.1, read as the reverse complement.
GCAGGGGAACCTGAGGCTGCATCCCCCACCCAGTGGGGCTGGATGGGGAATCTCACACCACGCCCCCGACCCAGCAGGGCTTGATGGGGGATCTCAAGGCACACCCTCCACCCCGGACCAGGGAACCTCAGGCTACACCCCCCACCCAGCGCCCGGCCAGGGGACCTGAGGCTGCCACCCTGCCTGGCCAGGCTTAACAAGGGTGGGACCGGTCAGGGATCTGGATCTAGCCCAATGGGGGTGAGCCCGGCCGGGTCTGGGTTTGTGCGATTTCAAGGAGCATGTGGGTGGGCAGGGACTTGACTCTGGGTCCCGTGGTGCGCCCCAGACTCTGACAGGAGGAAGATTTTCATATACATTTTACTCTTTTTTTTTTCATCTCTGACACTATTATAGAGAAAGGGTAAATAGCAGTATTAAAATACTTCCTCTAATTAATCCCCTTTGAATGTGCACAAATTTCATATACCGGGCCACTAGTGTATGTGTGCATATATATGTATGTATATGTGTGTGTGTGTGTGTGTGTATACACACACACACATACATACACATAAATATCAGATTCGTTTTAGCCAGGGGCTTGGGGAAAGGGAGGAATTCACTGCTAACAGACATGAGGTTTCTTTTTGGAGATGACAGAAACGTTCTGGAATTAGACAGTACTGAGCACAAAGAAGAACAATAGGACTATACTAACAATCACTGAATTACACATATTGAAAGGATAAATTCTATGTCTTGTGAATTTCATCTAAAAAAATGTCTGGACAAAAAGTGATCTATATCCAAGACAGATGAAAGCAATCCTTTTTATGATTTGGCCTCAGAAGTCACAAAGCATTCCTCCTGACCTGTGCACCAGAAGTGAGTCCCTAAGTCTGGCCCACATTTTAAGTTAGGTTTTACACTTATATCATGAAACTCATTCTCCTTTCAGTCTCACACGGGGAGGGTATTAACGTCACCCATTACAGATGAAAATCAGGCTCAGAGAGATTCAATACCCTTCCCAAAGCCACAAGGACAGCGGCGGTAGAATTCACATTGGGACCAAGAACCAGCTGACTCCAAACCCGTGCTATTAACCTCCATCCGCCAGTGGTGGTTTTTCAGCCGACACATCGTTTGTGAAACCATAGACACTTGCGACCACCCCCCTGCCCCAGGACCTCTTAAATCATTTCTGGGGCTTGTTCCATACACTTGAATGTTTTCCAGCTCCCCAGGTGTTCCTCAGGTGCATTCTACATATAGAACCACCCCTATGTGTCTGATGGTTTTACACTATTAACATGGGTAACTGGCTCCAGCTGGGTGGTGACTGCTTTGGGGACAGTGCCCCTGCCCAAGCTTCCTGTGACTGCCACTGTGACAGCACAATGCCTGCCAGCAGGAGGCAGGCACTCAGGCAATATCATTGGACAGAAGGATTCAGAGCAAACTGCCACTCAGAATGTCAACTGCCAAAGGATTCGGCAGGAACTGAGGGGCGCACAGTTGGCGCTTGGGAGCTGGCCTATCTGGCCATTCTCTCCAGGGGGCAGGAGGTTCACAGGCCCACTTGGTGGGCAAGCCCTGCTGCCAACTGGGGCACCTCAGCTCAGCCCAGAGCAGAGGTGTTAGGAAGCAACTCTCTACCCAAGCTTCCTCTCCCAGTTCCCAAACTTAGAGCCCCAGCATAGGGCCTAGAATTCACTGAGGCTGTTCATTCAACAGCCACTCAATCAACATGGATCACCAAAGCCGATCTCGCAGCAGAGGCCTGAGCCGCATCCCTGGGACACAGCCCCGAACCCCCAGTGCCCCACTCCTCCTGCATGTGGAACGGGAGGCCAGGGAAGGAGAATGGGAGCAGCGAGAGCTCCCTGGTCAGAGGACTGCTACCTACACGCCCGCGGAAACTGAAGACTTGCCAGACAGTGTTATGGGTAAGGACAAGCTCTCCCCTTCTAGGCAAAGGGAGGTGGCTTCATATTTTTCTTCCTTTACCCACAGAAAACGGGGGTCAGGGAACAGAAAGCACAACTTACAATGGACAGGACTGGGGTGAGGGATGAGTTGGGAAAGGCAGGTTCCTATCTGCCTCAAAGGGCTGCCACAGGACCAAAGATATAATACGTGAAAGTAACTGAAACCGGGACAGGCGGTTGGGAACTTTATTAGGTGTTATTTACAAAACCAAGTACTTACAATAGCAAATCCCATGTGCCAGGAGCCTTGGGAAACAGATGAGTTGGACATCGACTTCGACCCCAGGTCGCTGACAATCTAATAGAGAAAAGTCAAACAGTTAGGATAGCTTCTGTGGGATTCAGAAAGATGGCAGGGGCAGGAAAAGAAATGCTAAAGGTATAAAAGGCACACATTTCAGAGGCAGAGGGTTCATTTCACCTTTGGGGAGGAGGCAGGCTGGTGTGCTGCAGTGAGGCTCTTTAGGAGAGGGCGTGGGCAAGGATGAGAGGCTGTAAAACAGGCTGAGTGCAAACCCCCGCATCTGTAGGGGCGGCAGGCCCGGCTCCTGTAATGGCCGCAGGCCAGTCTGCAAGGGCGCTTGTTGGAAGAGATGGGCCTAGAAGGGCGAGCAGGGCCTAAGACGATGCTGGAGCCCCCAGAAGAGAGGGCAGGAGAGCGGGAGACCGGGCAGAGTCGACGCCATGAAGGCATCTCCCACCACTTAGACTTCCGGCTGGCCGCAGCCTAGGCATGCGCATTGCGGTCTGCCCCAGGGCGCATGCGCACGTTGCCGTGAGGGCGGGGCATAGAGCGGGCAGGGCCAGGATGAGGGACAAGGGTGAACAGGGCAGGTTTCCTCTCTGCCTCCAAGGGTCCTCGCAGGTGTAAGGACATAATACATGAATACAGCTTGACACTGAGACAGGCTGCGGGGACTATTAGGTGTTCCTTATAAAATCAAGTGCTTACAGTAGCAAATACCATGTACCAGGTGCCTTGGGAAGCAAAGATGGAGTCGACATCGAGCTAGATCCCAGGAAGCTGACAGTCTAATAGACTCCTGCGGGATTCAGAAACATGACAAGAGCTCACAGGAGGATAAAAGGGATTCTGGCCCCTGTAATGTCATGGGATAATTGTCATAAAATGGAACAATAATGTGCTGGGACAAAGTCTGGTCCTCTGGGAACTTTTCAAATCTTGATGGAAAAAGAGAGAGAAAAGAAACCTTGAGACAGGCTTAGGTCACCTAAGTGCCTGGCTGCCCTTGCTTGCTGGAGAATAAATGATTAGGCCTTTCTACTCCCCAGTTTCTCAGGACTTAAAAGATCTGCAACTAGAGGGGGTAGTCATGGCACTGTCACACAGATCACTTCAAGGAAAAACCTGTTAGAAGTATAAAATGCAAGAGTTCAAAGGCAGATAGGTTACTTTCACTTTGTTAAGGAGGATGGTGTGCTTGAGGTGTTGAGGCTTTTTAGAAGAGGTGGGCTTGGAACCCTTGCAGATGGGAGCACTTGAGGCGTCACTCAGTCACTGGACAGGCCAGCCACTGGCCACTCCAGAAAAACTGCAGAGTTGGGCTGAGCGCCAGGCTGGTCCGCCCCAAGGCGCAGGCGCAAAAGTGGGCAGGGGCCAGCAAGCCATGCGGTGGGCTTAGAGGTGGGGGTGCAGTGAGGGTGGGTGTCAGGGCAGCCTGGAATCTCTAGAGGGGAGAGGGGAGAGGGGAGAGGGGAGAGGGGGGAGGGGGGAGGGGGGAGGGGGGAGGGGGAAGGCCGTGAGGGAGGGCGGGGCAACTCTCACAAGGCCAAGCCCAGTCTAGCAGGGGCTTCCAGCCAGGGACTGTAACTGCCTGGTGGCAGGAGAAGTAGCACTGGAGCCAAAGAACGTATGTCTGTGCTCGCGTGGTCATGGAGGCGCCGGTGCACAACATGAAGGGCTCCCCACAATGAGAGACCTAGTTTGACAAGGTGCCTGAAGCTGCAGTGACACAGACAGCCGACAAATACCAAGACACTGTATGTGGCTTTTAAATATACAGAACAGGCTGCCTCAGAACATCCCCAAGTCTAAATACCCAGGTTTGAAAGTGCAGGGACAGTATCATGCTGGAGCTATTCCAATACATAAATTCTCTCTAACAACAATCGGGAGGACTCAGGCCTAGAGAGAAATGAAAGCACTCCCAGATGTGGAAGGTCTGCATTCTCCTTGACTACTATATGGATGAGAAAAGACACTGGGTTTTCCCCACTTTACCCCATCACAACCTTCCTGGTATTCGTACCCATCTCCTCTTTCCTCTTCTTTTCTCCACTTCACTCCACAAATTCCCTTTCTCTGTTTTTCACCACTCCTATTTTCACTCATTCTGTCTAGTTGTATTTATGAAGTATGCAGTGTTTCTCTGACGTGGGTCAGGACCCCAAACCTACAAGGAAGGCGGCTGTGCTACGTGGACAAAAAGGCGCCACATGCTAACCTGACTAGCTCAGGGAAGGCCTGCATGGCAGCCTTGCAAACTCAGAGGCCTAAAGCAATCACAAAAATAGGTCTGAAATTAAAATATTTTTAACTAAGAGCAGCTTATGGTGAGTAGTCATGTCCTAAGCCAGTATTTTCCCTGACAAAGGTCAATCTTTACCTCAACTGAGTCTGTCTTTGTCTTTTTACAACTATCATAACATATCATTGGAATATCAAAAGTAATTTTCCTTTGCTCACACTCCTCAAAGCATAGGCACCACTCTGCAGAGACCACAAATCCCCTCAATGTTATTGAGTTAACTGTTGACTCTTAACCATCCATAACCAACCTATGTAAAAGAAGTATGTCTATCATTTTACTTTTTATCCCAGAGGTTTCCCTGCTTTGCTTTCTCCTGCCCCCTAACCTATCACCAATAGATTTCATGTAACCCACAAACGTCTCCTCTTTTGATTGTAAGGTATAATAAAATAAAGTACAAAACTGCCAGGCTCTGGGGTATTATCTCAATTCACTGAGATTTTGCTCCCCGGCAACTGTCGACAGTTTTGGCTTAGATAAACTCACAAAAATTCTTCACAGGTTTGAATGTCTTATGTTAACAGGTGTATGATACCAAGAGCTGTACCAAGGCTACATATTTATCATCTCATTTCATCTCACACATGGTGAGGGTCATGAAATATCTCCCACCCACACTAGAAGAAAGTGAGGCTCGGAGAGAAAATAAGATTAAATACCTCACCTGCTGACACAGGGCCAATAAACAGTAGGTGTCAACTGCAAGTAGGAGAGAATTTTTCAATAATCAGGAGTTGGGGTTATTAACTCTAGATTGGGTTGCTAATTTCTTGGAAGTGATCACAGGATAGGTTCTTTAAGAGCAACCATGTCACTATGGGAACTTCCTGAGATTGCTTCCCATACATAGAAAGAACAGATACCTAAGCCAATTTTCATACATAGAAAAAAAGAACTTTCTCTTCATGCCCATGAAGGCAAGCTCAACAATCACACAATTGCAGACAGAGTGAACAAATTCCCATCGAAGACACTGCAGAGGAAGTCAAAGTTAGGTCATCGTAGCAAGAACTGCAGGAGACCTTCCACTCTGGACTTTCTGCTAGCCCAAGACAGTAGATTGTGACACACGGTGACTTCTCAGCTAGGAACAAGGCTAGTGTTCTAGCATCTTTAATTAAACATAGAAAATATGGAGGAGGGAACTGCATGAACTGGGCTAGGTTCACAGCCCTTCCTGCTGCCAGGCCCTGGCCCCTGAGGTGGCACCCTTAGTCCTCCGCCCAGAAACAGAGCCACTGAAACTATGGCTCCAGAGTGGCTGTGGCAGAAAAGATGAAAAACAAAACTGCTACCATTGTCTTCTTTTCACAAGGTTAGTTCAAAAACAAGTTGAAAAAAGAAGCGTTTGAGAGGTTTGCTGAGAAACTGACTCTAATACTGCAATAAAAATATAACAAAGGGTCCTGTGTCAAAATGGGCTGCATCTGGCAGACGCACTGGGTCCCCTGGGAGGAATGCTGGAGCCTGGGGTTCCGCACATGCACGTGGCCGGGACCCAAGTGGGCCAGTGGTTGCACTGGGATGGGTCCCTGGTTGGGTCTTTGGACAGAGGCTGCCCACATCCTCACTGTGCGCATTTTTCAAGTTTCCTACCCTCACTGGCTTCCAGTGTAGAGGAAGGAAGAGGTTTGGAGCCACCTGTTTAGCCACAATGGCCGAAAATGGTGATGAAAAATAGCTGCTCTGGAGGCCAAAATCTGTCATAAAATTGAGTATCATTTTGTGACTTCAATTTGCCACAGGACAAATTTTTAAAGGGATAAGTCAAACTGGATGAAGCCTGGTGACCTTTGGAAATAATGATCAAATTCAATCGGTTAAACCATCTAACAGACTTTACTGTAATAGTAGAAACATTGAACAAATCAAAGGCAGAACTCATGGAAATAAGTGAAGATAAAACTAAACTCCAAAGATCTCCAGACAAGACCCTTCCTGAACTTACTGATGAGTATAAACGTGATGTAAAACAGATCTATTTAAGAAAAAAGAAAAACAGATCTGTTTAAAGGCCTCCCTACTGATACAACACTTAATGACATAAAAGAATAGTTAGAACTGAAAGGTCAAGCACTAAATATTCAGATAAGAACATGGCACAAAGCATTTAAGGGATCAATATCTGCTGTGCTTGACAGCATTGAATCTGCTTTAAAAAAAAAAAAAAAAACTTATGGAGACACCTAAACAAAAGTACAAAGACGTAGATCTGCTAACACTTTTCAAGGAAGATTACTTTGCAAGAAATAATAAAGAAAACAAAATAAAATGGAAGCTAAATTATGAGCTAAACAAGAGCAAGAAGAAAAACAAAAGTTAATAGAAAATGCTGAAATGAAATATCTGGAAGAAAAGACTTTGTGCATGCTGAAATTTTCAGGGAACCTAGATGATCACACCTGCAGAGGAGATTTGCACATCCTTTTCTCAAATCATGGTGAATTAAAATGGAAAGACTAAGGGAAAAAAAGGGAAGATTGTCAGAGGAGCAAGAGGGAATAATCCCATTTAGAGAAAAAGCCAAGGAAGCACAAGATAAAGCCAAAGATCCAAATAATGGTAACCTACAATTAAGGAACAAAGTGACAGGGGAGTACTAGACAAATATGTGGGAAAAGAAACATTGAAGGAAGTCACAGAAGGTGCAACTCTATGGTCGCCTCTACTCAGATAGTGCCTGCTGCATCCTCCTGGGCCGCCTGTACATGCCTGGGCAATGACTGTGGAGATGGCAGGCATCTTCATGTGAGACAAAGAGCAGATCCAGGAGGAGGAGCTGCAGAGATCCATTCATGAGATGAAACTGCTGGAGGAAATGTTTCAGAGCCCTGAGCTTGAGCGCCACCCTGGAGAACCACAATCCCAAACAGAAGGGAATGAAGACTCAGGGGGCAAAGAGGAACCATGGGAAATGGTGATGGATAAGAAACACTTGAAGCTGTGGCGGTGCCCTATTACAGGCACCCATCTTTATCAGTACAGAGTTTTTAGAACCTACACAGATGTGACACCCCAGCAGTTCTTCAATGTTCAGCTGGTTAGAGCACAGAAAAAAGGTGGGATGCCCTGGTAATCAGGTTGGAAGTGATTGAGAGGGACGTCTTTGGTGGTTTGGAGGTTCTTCACATTTTCCTTACTCACTGTACTCGTGGGATTATGTTTATGTTTACTGGTACAGCGTGGATCAGGAAAACATTGTGCTGGTGTTGGTGTCACGTGCTGTGGAGCACCCTAGTGTGCTGGAGTCTCTGGAATTTTTAAGAGTTAGTTCATGTGAATCCCAAATGGCTATCCATCCCCACAACTCATCTGACTACTTGTGACAACCCCCAGACTGTGTTTCCTCACTGCTGTTAGTTGGATGGTTCCCAGTGGCATGCCAGAGTTCCTGGAGAAGCTGCACACGGCCACCCTGAAAGTCAAGGACATGCAGATCAAAGTAAAGGACTACATCACATGTGGAAATGGGTGAGGCCAAGGCCACCACGCCATCTTCCGAGTGGAAGAATGAGGGTAGTTGTGGCCCTGCCCGGATCAAGTATGCTTGAAGGACTTTGGGATAAGAAGGGACAGGCTGCTTCTAGCCCTGTCTCGGTCCCTAGCACTCTGCTACAGAGCAGGGACAGGTACTACAGAACATCTCTGTAACTACCAGTGCAAGATAATTCAACAACTGGTGTCTGACTTCATTCACAGCCTTCTTTGTTCTTTATCAAAACAGAGATTAAGGAGGCATCCCTAGGGGCACTGTCATACTCTCAGGCCAAGCATTTTTCAATTCAGTATTCCACTGAGCTCATGGGGAACACAGCGCAGCTCAGGCCAGAAGGGAACGACTTGTTTTTGCTACCTCTGAAGAGTTTCCTCTACCAACATTCTAGTTTCCACCATCAGTTCTGCAGCATTTGGACTTCCTTTAGTCTGAAGGTCCAACTGGAAAGTGAAGGTGGCCAGTTGATGGTTCAATGAGGAGTCATTTGGCAGTGCTCTTGGAACTGTGATTGTCCTATGTTGAATGGATGGAAACTGTTGCTTGACAGTGTAAATGCCTAGAGCGGTGGTTCTCAACCTTCTGGCCCTTTAAATACCGTTCCTCATGTTGTGACCCAACCATAAACTTATTTTCTTGCTACTTCATAACTGTAATGTTGCTACTGTTATGAATCGTCATGTAAATATCTGATATGCAGGATGGTCTTAGGCGGCCCCTGTGAAAGGATACTTCCACCACCAAAGCGGTCGCGACCCACAGGTTGAGAACCGCTGGCCTAGAGGGACATAAAGTTTGTACCAGGAAATTTCTCTCTTCCTCTCCCAAATACCACCCATTGACTACCCAAAGCCGTTTCCTTTAGACTGGCCAGTTCTTCTACATTCATGCACTATGTTAACCTGGCTTAACGCCTCGTTCCTTGGCCCATTTACCAAGACACAGGGAAACCAATCCTCTCAGACAATAGCTTTATGTACTATTACTGTCTTGACAGGATCAGTGGAGAAATGTTCAAAACATCCCACATTAAATAATTTATATATGTGTGTGTGTGTGTGCGTGTGTGTGCATGTATGTAAAATTTATTTCAGAGAAAAAGGGAAAGGGAGAAAGACAGAAATGTGATGAGAAAGAATCGCTGATGAGCTGCCTCCTGCACTCTCTCAACTAGGGACTGAGCCCGCAACCCCAGCATGTGCCGTGACCTCCTGGCTCATAGGTCGACACCCAACCACCGAGCCACACTGGCCAGGCTTATATTTTTTTATGTTAAAAGTTTATTAGTTCCGGGTTTCACTTACTGAATTTGAAATATATTTTTAAATCTTTCTGTCAAAAAGTAGGGATTTGGGAGTTGAACAGAATTTCAATAGTCCCACTGCCCAGAAAACAACATTTTATTTTGACAGTATTTTTCATACTTCACATCTGACTGAATGCCGAGGACTTGTCCATCTCAGAAGGCTAAATAAAGGTGGAAGAGTAAGGTTGGGCCACTCCCTGGAGCTTACAGAGCTGTAGACAAGCTGTGTGAAGCAACAGATAAAATCTTGCCCCAAACACTAATGCAATGAGCTTATGTGACTCTCTTGTTCCTCTGAAAGTTTTGCCTCCTCTCTTCAGAGCTCAAATAAAAGCAAACTATGCTCTTTGAATGAAGTCACAGTCAAATGGTATCAGCTTGGCCTCACTGATTCTGCTTATGGTCATGCTGCCATCTGGTGGGAGAATAGGCATCAAGTTTTAAGTCCTCCTCCCTCCACCCACCCACCCTTTTTAAAAATAATTTAAATGATCACATTTTCCCCTTTTTTCCTACTTGGATCAAAACCTGAGACTAACTTAAGCCCATGGAACTCTTTGTTGCCTGTGAAGTTTTGTGCCAAATAAATAACTGTCTAGTCCTTTCTGCCTTCCTTCTCTGAGTCTGGCAGAGCAGAGATACATTGAGCAGCCCCAGCTTCTCTCATTGATCAGATCTCTTTTCTCATCTCTAGGACCTGACAAGCCAAGGAGAGGTCCTGGATTATGTCTTCACTTAGGGCCTGTGATTGCTGGGCATGAATAGGTGTGGACAATAGTGCCTGTGTGAGTGCAGAAGTGTTAAGGAGGTGGGTGTTGCTCATGTTCTGATTTGGGGGCATTTGACTGCTGTGGGGTAGGTCTGTACAGTTACTAATGTCATCATAATGATTTTACTTCTGATATTTTTTTTTTCTTCAACGCATATCAGGGTCTCTTAAACTCTAGACACTTGCTTCTATTCTATTACAAACTCCCAAACGTGCCCAAATTACCTTCGGGCTTTCCCCCAGTTCTCACCCCTGAGGTTCTTCTGAGGTGTGCTGAAGACACCCTCCTAATCCTCCCGGGGCAGTGGTTCAACCTTCCTAACTCCGAGAACCTTTAATACAGTTCTTCATGTTGTGGTGACCCCCAACCATAAAATTATTTTCGTTGCTACTTCATAACTGTAATTTTGCTACTGTTATGAATCGTCATGTAAATATCTGATATGCAGGATGTAATTTTCATTGTTACAAATTGAACATCATTAAAGCATAGTAATTAATCACAAAAACAATATGTAATTATATGTGTGTTTTCCAATGGCCTTAAGCGACCCCTGTGAACGGGTCGTTGGACCCCCAAAGGGGTGGCGACCCACAGGTTTAGAACCGCTGCCCTAGAGCTTGGTCCCAACACCCTCCTTCTAGGACAAGTCCTCACCAAGCACCCTCACCCCCTTGCAGAAACGGTGCAGCCCCCCAGCCAAGATCTGAGAACCAAGCAGCCTTTGCCCGACCCCCAGCCGTGATCGGAGAAGCCGTGAGGGGCAGGACAGAAGCGGCACTAAGCCCCAAGTAGATCGTGAGCACCGTTCAAACTGCGTGGGTAAAACCCCCTGAGACCAGGTTCTGGCCACCATGTAGATCACGAGCACCTTTTGAACTCTGAGGGTAAAAACCCTGAGACCGGGTCCTGGTCGCCACGTAGATCGCAGCACCTTTCAAACTGCAAACCTCATGAGACCCGGTCCTGACCCCCACGTAGATTGAGAGCACCTTTCAAACTGCATGGGTAAAACCCCCTGAGACCGGGTCCTGGCTGCCACATAGATCGGGAGCACCTTTCAAACTGCAAACCCAATGAGACCGGGGCCTGACTGCCACGTAGATCGCGAGCACCTTTCAAGCTGCGTGGGTAAAACCCGTGAGACTGGGTCCTGGCCTCTATGTGCTGCCACGTAGATCTCGGCGGCCAGCAGCCGCCTCTTCCCTGCTCCCCGCCCCCCTCCCCCCTCCTCCGACCCCCGTGATCGGAGAAGTACCTGTATTTTTAATAATTTCTTGACATGGTAAAAGAATTTTACATTGCGATCCAAGGGTGGTGGGGTGAGGAGAAGGAGCAGCAAAACAATCCAACAGACAAAAAGGGAAACAGAAATGCATGGTGGAAGGGATTTCAAGGGTGGGTAGGGGCATTGCCCAACTAAAATGCAATTGGTTTGTTACTGAGTACTATTCATGGGAAGACAGCATCCTGACTCCTTCTCTATACAGCATACTGGGAGTAAATATGATGCATCCAGGTGGAAATGTGATTAAGGGTTGGAAGACAGACAGGGAAAGAAGAAGTCAGAAATAGACACTGAGTGAGTTACTGGCTGGCTGGCTGCAAATACTGAGTATCCAATAGAGATAGAATAAACAAGTGGGGGATATCTCTGGAAGATTCAAGAGATAGGGGGCAACTCTTCTATGGTTTTAACTTGCCCAGCAGATTTCCACATACACACGTGTACACGCCTATGTTCGCATGCACACACATATACACATAACTGACTGCCCTCCCTGGAAGCACAGAAGAAGAAGCCACCAGAAGAAGAAGCCGCCCACCCTTGGTCCAGGCGCCAGCACCTGCGGCTGGCTGCAGCCCAGGAGACGGACAAGCCACCCACCCGAGGTCCCAGGCTGCAGCCACCCGGAGAAGCTGCCAGTCCTATGGTCCAGGGCGCCAGCACCTGTGGCCAGAGAAATAGGTTCCCTCTTCTCCTACTGCAGTCATTACTTCAATATTCCCCTTCTGAATTTCTCTCCTGTGCTGCAAACCAACTCCACTTTTCATCGGAAGGATACGGAACAGAGAGAGCAGTGTTAAAAGCTTACATTTTTAAGCCTGTAAGGTTGGTACTTAAACATATAAATGGAAAACTAGAGTCCTTAAGGTCACAAAGGCTACAAAGGACTGGGACAGCGCATGACCTATTGTATCCAGCAATCCATATGGGGACTGAAAACTTTGCAATGATGACAATTACTGAAGATATGAATCAACTAAAATAGTTGACAGAGACAATTCTTCTATCTTTGAAAATATCTACATCAAATCTGTTTAAATAGATTTTCATCTGCATAATATAACACATTCTGACAAGACCACCACCACCACCAATGTGCTCAGTGTTGTACCGATAAATGTTTAGTAACTGAGGGAAACCCCCCTTATCCCCCCCGCCCCACAGTGCACAAATTTTTGTGCACCGGGTTACTAGTATAGAAATAATACCTGATGCTGGAACTGCTCCTGCCAGTGAAAATGGAAGGGGCTGACATGAGAGAGAATTGCAATTCCTCCAGCAGCACAAGAAAAGGAATGTGTTTTCCAAAGGTTGCATGTAGACCCTGAAAAGGGGACAATAGTGGGTATTTTCTCCACCCTCACAAAGGAGAGACAAGGATTACTTCTCCCCATGCCTCAAGCAAATGACAAACACCTTCAGAAAGCTTGACATATGTCCCCTGGAGTTAGAGACAGTGGAACCAGTATGTGATTCAATGAAGCTGAGCCTGGGGCAGGAACTGACTGCATCTGACTGTAGAAGAGAGGGCTGGTTTGGAGCAAACAGTACTTCTAACACCTGCTGAAAGAAAGACCGTGTTTTCCATGACTGACATATGGAGTCTGAGAAAGTCAATGGACAAAGACTGTCTTAAAAGGAAAGCATCCGGACAACCAAGATGGCGGCCTAAGGCATATACCTGTACCTCCCGCCCCTCACAACCACGTTAAAACTACAACTAAAAGGCAAAACGGTTATCATCCAGAACCACGGGGAAGCTGGCTGAGTGGAAGTTCTACAACTAGAAGGAAGGAAAAAAGATCACTGAGGCTGGGTAGGAGGTGCGGAGGCGCGCGAACAGGGCTGCACCTGGGCGTGCGGTTTTTGTCAATCGGGAGATACAAGCTCCCGACTGCACTGACCTCATTTCCAGCAAGTCTCTAGGGACCCAGACTCCTACAGGGAGAAACTGGACTGTCTAGCATCGGGCCGGAAAGTGAGGGCGGCTTTCTTGCAGAACTGCTCGCAGGGATCATTGTTACTGTGGGAGCACAGGATGCAGGGACATGGAGACGCCAAGACACGGAGACACCAAGACGCAGAGACAGCTGATGGACAGCCATTGCTGTTTGCCGCACCCTGGTGATTCTCTGAGACCTCACCCCAGCCAATTTACAACCCCACCTAAGCTGTGCGTAGCGGCGCAAATGAATCACCTGTCCTTTTGCAGCCTGACCTAACAAACTGCAGCTGGGTCAGAGAACGGCAAAATTTCCAAACCCCAAACAAAGAGGAAAAATCTGCAGATCTCGCGGTAGCTCCTGCTGGGTGGACTCACACAGTGGTTGAATTTGTACCTCCTTGGAAATCCAGGAGCCAGCATACCTACTGGTTAGATACCAGATGTCGACTCCTCACATCCCTAAGTACACACTCAAGAGGCAGACTCAGTAAGCACCAAAGCCTCACTGAAGCAAGACCTGCCCAATAACGGTGTCTCCAGCACAGCAATTCTTCCACTACAGACACAGAGTGTGCCTGCAGTTAATTGGCCTGGAGATAATTTCCTCCCAGGGATACCAACAGCAATCAAGGCTTAACTACAACAAAACTGTACACCCAGCCCACAAAGGGGTGCACCAAGAGTGTCTACCTCAGGTGATTGGGGAGGCTGAGCCACTGGGCCCAATAGGACACCTACCACACAAAGCCACTCTATCAACACAGGGAAGCAGCCAAAATGCAGAGACAAAGAAACATGCCACAAATGTAAGAAATGGAGGAAAGCAAATTACTGGACTTAGAGCACAAAACCACAGTTATAAGGTTATGCAAGAATCTTCTACAAACCTCCGAGGAACTTAGTCAGACCTTCAAGGATCTTAATGAGAATGCCAAAAAAAAAAAAAAATGGAATAGAACCAGTCAAAAATAAAGCATACACTGACTGAAATAAAGAATAATATACAGAGATCCAACAGAAGACTAGAGGATCCCAAGAATCAAGTCAAAGATTTGAAATACAAGGAAGCAAAAAACACCCATCCGGAAAACCAAAAAAAAAAAAAAAAAAAAAAAACAATCCAAAAATATGAAGATAGTGTAAGGAGCCTCTGGCACAATTTCAAACGTACCAACATCTGAATTATGGGGGTGCCAGAAGAAGAGGGAGAGCAAGATACTTAAATCCTATTTAGAAGAAATAATGACAGAAAAATGCCCGTACCTGATGAAAGAAATAGACTTACAAGTCCAGGAAGCGAACAGAACTCCCAAAAAGAGGAATCCAAAGAGGACCACACCAAGACACATCATAATTAAAATGCCAAGGGCAAAAGACATAGAGAGAATCTTAAAAGCAGCAAGAGAAAAACAGTTAGCTACCTTACAAGGGAGCACCCATACGACTGTCGGCTGCTTTCTCAACAGAAACCATGCAGGCCAGAAGGGAGTGGCAAGAAATATTCAAAGTGATGAATACCAAGAATCTACAACCAAGATTACTCTACCAAGCAAAGCTATCATGTAGAGTTGAAGATCAGATAAAGAGCTTCACAGACAAGAAAAAGCTAAAGGAGTTCATCACCACCAAACCAGGATTATGTGAAATGCTAAAGGGTATTCTTTAAGAAGAGGAAGAAGAAAAAGCTAAAGATACAAATTATGAACAACAAAGGGACAACAAATACATATTTATCAACAAGTGAATCTAAAAATTAAGTCAATAAAAAATCTGATGAACAGAATAAACTGGTGAATATAATAAAAGCAGGGGCATAGAAAGGGAGTGGACTGACAATTCTCAGGGGGAAGGGGGTATGAAGGGTGCGGGAAGAAACTGGACAAAAATCTTACACCTATGGATGAGGACAGTGGCAGGGGGTAAGGGCATGGGGTGGGATGGGAACCAGGTGGAGGGGAGCTATGGGGGAAAAAAAGAGGAACATCTGTAATAATCTGAACAATGAAAATTTTTATATAAAAAAGGAAAGCATCCAAGGCAAGGTTGATTTGGGCTACCCAGAGTGGGTGTACGGATGGCCCAAATTCTGGAAACACTGGCAAAGAAGATCTTTAAAGGAGTTTTAGTAGCTGAATTGTGGGCATTTTTTTTAGCATATATTTTGTTAAATAAGAAGAACGCAAGTCAGGTTTATTACAAATCCATCAAATATTCTAGAATGTATGGAGTCAGACAGCAAGATCAAGAAAAATGATTGAACAACAAAAGTTAGGAATTTG
Organism: Myotis daubentonii; assembly: GCF_963259705.1. NCBI lineage: Eukaryota > Metazoa > Chordata > Mammalia > Chiroptera > Vespertilionidae > Myotis > Myotis daubentonii. The sequence continues at coordinate 125,074,506 of NC_081861.1, read as the reverse complement.
GTCACTGGTACAGGTGTACCCTATTGCATAGTATCAGGCATGATTAAAATTCCAAAGTTGACATGGATAGATTTTGGAATATGTAAGGCAAAACGTAAATTCCAATTAAGCCAGAGGTTTTGTTCTTTGGACTACCTGTGAAGAAATTACGGAAGGTATGTTGATCATGTTATAAATAAAGTTTTGCTTATACTTTAAAAAGGAACACCCAAGAGTAGCCCCCAGGGAGACAGAAAACCCCAACAGAAAAGAGAACAGCAAAGGCCTGGGTATTTAGGGGAGTTTAATGTCCAGACAGAAGCTGCACCCATGGTGCCCTCAGATGAAAGTAGGCATGCTCTTGTACAGCCGAGTGCAAAGTACAGCCCCCGGGCTGGATCCGGCCCGTTCGGCTGTTCTATCCGGCCCACGGAGCCGAAAGAGCGGAGGGTTCTCTTGCTCTCCCCTCCGATCCTTCACCAGCAGCAGTGTTAACATGTATTAGTTCACACAAACACTCCATCCATGCTTTTGTTCCGGCCCTCCGGTCCAGTTTAAGAACCCACTGTGGCCCTCGAGTCAAAAAGTTTGCCCACCCCTGCTCTAGTATGTGGCTCACATAGGAAGAGAAGCTAGGGATGAAGATGCCCTGAAGAGGAAAGGAATGTGTTTCCAAAGTCAATATGTACTAGTACACGCTGAGGAAGCAGTAACGGTGGGAATTTTCTCCACCCCCATGAGGAGAGGACAAGACAAGGATCACCTCCTCCTGACCTTCATCAAATGAAAACAAGCTTGAGAAAGCTTGGCTCCTGTCTTCTTCAGTCAGCTGGACCCCAGAACCACTGCCTGACTCATGCAAATGAAATTGGGAATCGGGGGCTGAAAATGCCTGGCCGGACCACACAATAAGGCTGGACTGAATAAATAGGACCTGCACTTCCACCACATGCAGAGAGGGACTGTGATGGCCATAGTCCACATGAGAGCCCTGCAAAAGCAAGTGTCCTCCGTTGTCTGAAAAGGAAAGCACAAAGGCAGAGCACCCAGAGAAGCAATGACCCTGACACAAGTGTGGCTCAAGGAGACTAGGGGGTGAGGGGGAGTTCGGTGGCCAGTTAGAAGAAAGGCACCCGATGAGACCGGAGCCAGCAGTCTGCGGTCTCTTTAGGAAGTTCAAAATGGACCCATAAGGGCATGGGCTCGGGTTTTCCTGTGTTCCCATTACACATTTAATGACCCTGCCAGGGTGTGTTCTTCTCCACGTGCACTTTTCTCCCTGGAACCACATCTGGAGTGGTGGTCAAGTGGAGGAAGGACATGACAAGAGAAAAGGCAAAAAGAAGTACTCCATTCAACCCATACACAGACACACACACCACTAGCAAGACTACAAAATCCATGAAGGGGCCAGTTTCCACTAGACAGAAATTTCCCAGTATTTAGAAGTGTAGGGTTTTGACTGGTACAGGACACTAGGCTACTAACTGCTTCAAAGTGACCACAAGATGATTGGGTATTTAAGAGGGAAAAGTTGGCTAAGAGACCTTTTGGAGATTTCCTGCCAGACCAGGGAAGAGTAAATCCCAAAGGCAGCTTTCATGCATAAGTAGAAAGAGACTATGGTTACTTTCTTTTATGCTCACCAAAAGACGCTCAATGAGCCCTAACCTGTATGGGTCAGTGAATTGAGCACTGGCTCACAGGCTGAAGTGTTCTGCGTTTGATGCTGATCAAGGGCACGTACTCAGTTGCAGGCTTGGTCCCCGGCCCTGGTCGGCGCACACACAGGAGGCAACCAATCGATGTGTCTCTCTCACAGATGTTTCTCTCTGTCTCTCCCCTGCTCCGTTGCCTTTCTCTAAAGTCAATGGGAAAATATCCTCACGTGAGCATTAATAAACAAACAAGAAAACAAAACAAAAGGATACTCAATGAATGGTTGTTAAAGACCTACTCTGCAAGAAAGCCTATCTTTTGGAAAAGTTTCTGCTTTTCCTCCAACAAATGTAATCCAACAGTATAAGAAAAGGTACCCGGCCGGTTTGGCTCAGGGGATAGAGCATCGGCCTGCGGACTGAAGGGTCCCGGGTTCGATTCTGGTCAAGGGCACATGCCGGGGTTGTGGGCTTAATCCCTAATAGAGAGTGTGCAGAAGGCAGCCACTCAATGATTCTCTCTTATTGTTGATGTTTCTATCTCTCTCTCCCTCTTTCTTCCTCCTTGAAATCAATAAAAGTATGTTGTTGTTGTTTTTAAAAAAACCTATAATATCTTAGACAGGGCTGTGCAAATGTGCAAAGGTCACTGCGGGAGAGTCGGGGTGGGAGGACTTTGTGCACAGTGGCAGGAGCAGGCAGTGGTGGCAGCAACAGCCAGAAACCAGGTAGAGGCCTAGGGAACTTGTCCACTGGTAGCCATGGACAGGCACGCGAAGGCAAAATGGAGCCTTAAACCGGGAGGACCCTGCCGCCTTGGTCCAGCCACCAGCCACAGGCTACTCTCTGATAGCAGCAGCTGCACTGCGACCCGCATTCCTCCACCTCCCCTGCCTATACAACCTCCTACACCAGGGGTGGGCAAACTTTTTGACTCGAGGGCCACAATGGGTTCTTAAACTGGACCGGAGGGCCGGAACAAAAGCATGGATGGACTGTTTGTATGAACTAATATAAATTCAAAGTAAACATCATTACATAAAAGGGTACGGTCTTTTTTTCTTTAAGTTTTATTCTTTTAAAACGGGCCGTAGTTTGCCCACGGCTGTCCTACACTCTTCCTCCTCTGGTCTCTAGGCCAGGCCCTGTGCCTGCCGCCATGGCAGAAGCATCTGACACCAGAGAAATCTAGCCCAGAGATTTCCTATGGCCTAGGTTGGTACCATCTCCTCCCCCTGCAGCCCCAGTGGCTGCCTGTACCCAGTGCCACTCTGGGCCTCGTGTCTCTCCTGTGATAATACTGACACAGCCAGCAAGTTAGAATGGAACAAACTGAAGACCTGATGAGAGAAAGGGAAAGTTGCTGGAGCAAAACAATGGATTTCCCTTTCTCTTTCAGGCAAGGGATCATGGGAAACACCATTCAGCAACCTCCTCAACTCATTGGCTCCACCAACATCTGTCAGGAAGATGCCTTTGATGACAACAGTGACAACAGAAGATCTTCCTCCACTCACAAATGGCTTTCCACCATCAGTCGGCATGTATGAAACTCAAACCAAATACCAGTCTTCTAAGCAGTAACCCAATGCATCAGCCAATGGCTTTGGTGCAATTAGGAACTTTAGCCCCGCTATTACCATTCAGAAATCCCAAACACAAGACCACATGAACTTCTGGAAAAACCTTCTCCTCCACAGCTACCACCTCCTCCTTCAGTACTACAAACTGTGACTCCAAAGCAGATTGGCTCACCTGAAATTAAACGGAAAATAACCAAAACTCACCAGGATGGCAGGGAATTGTTTGAGTCTTCCCTCCACGGATACCTTTTCAATTAAGTACAGGCAAGTGAGCACACACAGTCAAACCATGAGCGCAGAAAAGCAGAGGGAAAGCAACAAGCGTGACTCTTCTATATTAGAAGAGCACAACTCACGCAAAATCCGCAAATTGGAAACCGAGGAACAATCAAAGGGTTGTTTCTGGGGAAAAAAAAAAACAAACAAACAAGAGAAGATCCAGCCGGACCGGTTTGGGTCAGTGGATAGAGCGTCAGCCTGCGGACTAAGGAGTCCCGGGTTCGATTCCGGTCAAGGGCATGTACCTTGGTTGCGGGCACGTCCCCAGTGGGGAGTGTGCAGGAGGCAGCTGGTCAATGTTTCTCTCTCATCAATGTTTCTAAATCTCTATCGCTCTCCCTTCCTCTCTGTAAAAAATCAATAAAATATTTAAAAAAAAAAAAAGGAGAAGATCCAGTACTAAAAGAGGAAACCTTGGTTTAACCAATATTACCTTCTGTTCCAACAACAGAAGTGCCTGCTAGTGTTAAGTGCCATTTGGTGATCATGTTTAGTCTCAGGAGGCAACCTATCCTTGGTGGCCTTGTATGGTTTCAAGAGATCCCAGCTCGAGGTTCATACCAAAATTAACAGAAGAGGTGCTCGGGAATAGCACGTCCAAATTTTTTTTAGCAACCAACCAGAGAGGGCATGGGTTCATAAAAAACGGGTATGAAAGAAAAAAGGTCACAGACAGCATGAAGAATTACTGACTGAGGCAACCAAACAAGCCAGCAACCACACTGAGAAACACAAGATGTGGATACCCCGACCACAGAGAGACGCGCACAATGGGAAACTGACATTCCCCATGCAGAGAAAGCGTGGAAAATGATTGGAGAGGAAAGAATAAAAAAGTTACTTTGTACATACTGATGAACATCCTGAGGCGGCTTTATCGCAAACGAAAAAGAATGCTGCCCCTAAAGCCGAAGTTTAAAACCAACAGAAAAAAAAAAACAGAGACCAAGATCAATGCTGAGTACTCAGCCAGAACAGACCAACGCAAGTGAAGTGGCCTCCTCACTATCAAGTGCTGACATTCAGAGACATAGCCAGTAGCAGCACACGAGTGTGAAAGAAGAACCACCTCCATTAAAATAGCCTGGAAAGGGAGGATCCCAACATGGTGGCCAGCAGGACGGCAGTGAGGAAGAGAGTGTGAGTTAAGGAGAGGGGAGTGTGTGGACGTATGTGCTGTGTGTGTGGGTGAGTGAGGGACAGTTAGACCTCCCAGGAGTCTGGGGACTGGAGGATCAGGCCCTGCTGGACAGGGAGCCCCTGCTACCTTTACAGGCACTCCCAGGCCAGGAGCGGCTCTGGTGCGGAGCCCGAGACATTCTGAAGGGAGGAGCAGCGGAGGCCAGGAGTGCAGCCACACCAACACCCACACTGGCCTGAGACAACACGCCAAACCCGAACAGTGAGCCACGTGCCAGCAGTAACTGGCAAAGGACCCCTGCCGCACCCCTGCAGTGAGTGGCGCACTGCCTCACCACGGGCTCCCAGGTGACTGCAGTGAGCACACACCAGAGAGACCACCTCCCTGTCCTGGTTCCAGGATCCAGCGCTCCAGGACTCCAGGCTGTGAGTTCAAGCCAGGGGCGCGCCTGCCCAAGACCCAGGACAGGCTGAAAGTGAGACCCAGGGGCAGCCAGCATGGTGCCCTGCCCTGGCCCCAGGACCACACGGAGGTGTGAGCCAGAGGTACCAAGCACCACGCCCAGGCCCCAGGACTGTGCTGCCAGTGCGTGCCAGAGGGACATAGGGTGCCACCCTCCCACAGGCGCCGGGGCTGCACTGTGAATTGCATGCCAGAGGGCTCTGGAATCTCACAGGGAGTCGTACACCAGAGAAACTATGCATGTGCCCCTACCCACCACAAACATCTGCAGCAGACAACTGAGGGACCAATCCATGGGGGAAGGGAGTACAACTCAGAGCAAAGACAATAAAGGTGTCAGACTCAAGGCAAACTCAGCCTCTGGGCTAAGGAGTCCTGGATCATTGGACCGCTGGGGGCTTCAACTTCACAGACCTCAAGCAGGTTGCCCAGGGCCACAACGAGACAGCAACTCACATTACATACAAACAAACACAAAGGCATTGCAGAAATGTAGCAGGACACAAAATTCACACCCAGAAATCTATGGCATTTTTACACACCAATAATGAACTCACAAAAAGAGAAACTAAAAACGAAATCCCATTTAGCAGTGCAACACAACAATTAAGATACCTAGGAATAAACTGAACTAAGGAGGTAAAAGACCTGTACTCAGAAAACTATAAGATGTTGGAAAAAACAGGTAGAGGAAGATATATACAAGTGGATGAATATACAGTGTTCATGGATTCGTAGAATCAACATCATTAAAATGTCCATACTACCCAAAGCAATCTATAGATTCAACCTCATTCAAATACCAACGGCATATTGCACAGACCTAGAACTAACTCTCGAACATTTTATATAAAATTAAAAGGGACCCCCGAATAGCCACAGCCATCCTGATAGAAGAACAAAGTTTGAGGGATCACAATACCAGATAGCAAGTTATATCACAAAGCCACTGTTCTCAAAACAGCCTGGTACTGGCAAAGAAAAACAGACAAAACACCAATGGAACAGAACAGAGAACCCAAAAATTGACCCAAGCTATCATGCTCAATTAATATTTGATAAAAGAGGCAGGAGCATACAATGGAGTCAAGACAGTCTCTTCAATAAATGGTGCTGGAAGATAAACAATCCAATCAAAAAATGGGCAAAGGATCTAAATAGACACCTTTCAAAAGAGGACATCCAGAAAGCCAAGAGACATATGAAAACATGCTCAAAGTCACTAATCATCCCAGAGATGCAAATCAAAACAACAATGAGGTACCATCTCACACCTGTCAGACTGGCTATCATCAACAAATCAACAAATGACAAGTGCTGGAGAGGATGTGGAGAAAAAGGAACACTTGTGCACTGCTGGTGGGAATGCAGACTGGTGCAGCCACTATGGAAGACAGTATGGAGTTTCCTTAAAAAACTGAAAATGGAACTCCCATTTGACCCTGTGATCCCACTTCTAGGAATATATCCCAAGAAACCAGAAACACCAATCAGAAAGGATATATGCACCCCTATGTTCATAGCAGCACAATTCACCATAGCTAAGATCTGGAAACAGCGTAAGTGCCCATCAGTAGATGAATGGATTAGAAAACTGTGGTACATCTACACGATGGAATACTATGCTGCTGTAAAAAGGAAGGAACTCCTACCATTTGCAACGTCATGGATGGAACTGGAGAGCATTATGCTAAGTGAAATAAGCCAGTCAATAAAGGAAAGATACCACATGATCTCACTCATTCATGGACAATAGAGACCATTATAAACTTTTGAACAATAATAGATACAGAGGCAGAGCTGCCTCAAACAGATTGTCAAACTGCAGCGGGAAGGCCGGGGAGGGTTGGGGGGCAGGAGGTAGGGGGGTAAGAGATCAACTAAAGGACTTGTATGCATGCATATAAGCATAACCAATGGACATAAGACACTGGGGGATAGGGGAGGCTAGGGGACTGTCTAGGGCGGGGGGATAAAATGGATACATATGTAATACCCTTTGTAATACTTTAAGCAATAAAAAAAAGAAAATAAAAATAAAATAAAAAAAATAAAATAAAATAAATGGTGCTGGGAAAATTGGTCAGATACATGCAAAAAAAAATGAAACTAGACCACCAACTTACACCATACACAAAAATAAATTCAACATGGAAAAAGACTTAAATGTAAGATGGGAAACCATAAAAATCTTAGAAGAATCCATAGGCAACAAAATATCACTCATATCTAGTAGCAATATGTTTCCTGATACATCTACTAGGACAATGGAAACTAAGGACAAAATAAATAAATGGGACTACATCAAAATAAAAAGCTTCTGCACAGCAAAAGAAACCACCAACAAAATAATAAGAGAGTCTGCTGCATGGGAGAACATATCTGCCAATGTTAAATCTGACATGGGTTTTATCTCCAAAATTTATAGGGAATTCATACAACCTAACTAAAGGAAAAAAATGGCAAAAGGACACTTCTCAAAAGTGGACATACAGAAAGCAAAGAGGCATATGAAAAAAACATGCTCAAAGTCACTAGTCATCCAAGAAATGTAAATCAAAACGACCCTGAGGTATATCACCTCAAACCTATCAGAATGGCGACCATCAACAAATCAACTAACGACAAGTGCTGGTGATGATGTGAAGAAAAGGGAACCCTCGTACACTGCTGGTGGGAATGCAGACTGGTGTAGCCTCTGTGGAAAATTATATGGAGTTTCCTAAAAAAATTAAAAATGGAACTCCCATTTGACCCAGTAATACCACTGCTAGGAATATATCCCAAGAAATCAGAAACACCAAACAGAAAAGACAGATGCACGCACCCCTATGTTCCTAGCAGCGCAACATACAATAGCCAAGAATTGCAAACAGCCTAAGTGCCCATCAGCAGGTGAGTGGATTAAAAAGCAGTGGCACATCTACACAATGGAATATATGCTGCTGTACAAAACAAAGAACTCTTACCATTTGCAACAGCATGGATGGACCTGGGGAGCATCACGCTAAGCAAAATGAAACAAGCCAGTCAGAGAAAGATAAGTATCACATGGTCTCACTCATTTGTGGAATATAATGAACAACATAAACTGACAAACAAAAATAGATGCAGAGACATAGAAGCATCGAACAGACAGTAAACCTCAGAGGGAAGGCAGGGGATGTTGGTGGGGTGAGGGTAAGAGATCAACCAAAGGACCTGTATGCATTTAGCATAACCAATGGACACAGACAATAGAGGGGTGAAGGCCTGGACTGAGGGTCAGGAGCGGGCTGGGAGAGGTCAATGCGGGGGAAAGGGAACATATGTTAATACTTTCAACAATAAAGAATTTTTAAAATAAATCAATTAAACAGCCTGGAAAATGGCAGCAGCCAGGATATCTTTACCAGCTTCTATTACAATGCAGGACTGGAGCTTGGATGTGCAGAAGTGTGACATGTCTCCAGTTGTCAAAATTTAGTAAGTGTTTGCTCTTCAGAATGCTACAGAACATGGGAAATTAATCGATCAGTTTGTGTATTCAATGAAGGGAATGGGGAACAAAACGAAACTAAGTGTCAGGGGACAAGACACACATCATTTGTACACCAAACCACAGAGATGAAAAGGTAACTCAGAATGTTATCTTCTACGGAAGCAACATCTGGTTCAGCGGGCTCAGAAAAGAAGCAATAGAAAAGGTCAATTAGAACTCATTCTGGTCGAAACCGGTTTGGCTCAGTGGATAGAGCGTCGGCCTGCGGACTGAAAGCTCCCGGGTTCGATTCCGGTCAAGAGCATGTACCTGGGTTGCGGGCATATCCCCAATAAGAGATGTGCAGGAGGCAGCTGATTGATGTTTCTCTCTCATCGATGTTTCTAACTTTCTCTATCACTCTCCCTTCCTCTCTGTAAAAAATCAATAAAATATATTAAAAAAAAAAACTCATTGTGAATCAGAGAAATCCACTGTGGTTGTACCAAAGAAGAAGACCAAAAGGGGGCAGGTTCAGACAGTTCCTCAGGCTCCAGTGAAGACTGGATTACACAAAGGGTCAGTGCACAGGGGAGTGCAGGACTCTGTCAGATTCAAGGACAGTGCTGTCTCTGCAGCAACTAAGGAAACTGGACTGAGATTCTTATCCAATTCCATCCCAGAAATTCCAAACTTGTCATCTCCTCCCAAGCTTTCTTTGCTGGCAGCTCTAGAAACAGTTTGTTGGTTTCCAATTTTGATTTTTCCAGTCATCATTATTGACATTTTCCTGGATTGTTTCTTCGTCAAAACTCTGAACAATTGGTTCAAAGGATTGTTTTTTGTCTCACCTGGATAGGTACAGCTTAAATCATGGAGCCAGCATAAAACCACTCTTTGCCTTATGTTGATCAATTTCAACATGGACTATCTTTGTTTTTAAACATCAGCAGAGTTTTGCCAAACTGTATGCATTACAATCATTAAAAGCTTTTGTTTTTAACGTTAGTGTAGTTATGATGGAGCACAGCATAGCAGCTGTCTTTGACAGGCTGTGGTTTTTCTAGCAAAAATAAAAAAGGAACCGCATCTATGAAGCAAGACATGGTAACATCCCACATCACAGCTATGATGCTCAAATGAGAGCATCCAATTTCAGCCTACAGGAAATCACCTGTGTATTCCCAATGGAGCACTGTGACCTTAGCAGCCACCATGAGGAAGGAGTTCAAAATTCCATGGATCATTCTGTCAAAAGTGTCTGAAGGCTCAAAAGCTTGGGCCAGGGACCAACATGAAGACAATCCACAACTAGTGTTCACCAAAATGAAGCGCTGCCTACACTGCCAGCCAGATGGACTAGTCACTAGATGCATGAATCTGCAGTGAAATCAGTAACCAGAAAACACTAAGACTTGTTAAGGGGCCTTTACAAAACAGGCTTCCTGGGAGAACCCAGTAGGCTAACCGCCCAAGACTTGAAAGTGAAGAAACAAAATCACACCAGAAATAATTCAATGTGGAAATTTTCTGAGAACAACCAAGAGAGTTCTGGTCCAGACATATCTGACAGCAGTCAAATATGTGGGGGCTCTCTATGCACTCCAACAACTCCGGTGAGGATGAAAGGAAAACTAGCTTCCCTCACTTTACCCCAGCACCACTTCCCAATATTCTCTCCTATACCCTCTTTTCTCTCTTTCTCTGGCACCTTCCCCGTTTCCCCACTTCTCTCCTATTCGCACTCATTATGCAAAGGGATATCTAGAAGAATTGAGTGCTTCTCTGGGTCAGGTAAGAGCCCCCAGGTCTACAAGAGGCCTTTCTTAAGGGTACCTGCACATGGCGAGCTAATGGAATCTATTTTCCCAATTTCATCTTACATATGTATGTTTTCCTAAAATATATACACCTACAAAGAAACCTGAGCCTTAATTAGGTGTTCCTCCCTCCCTTTTTATAACCAACTTCTATTACATACTATAAAACCCTTCACATGAAAAACAGTTCTCTTTGCAACCATGTGTTACACATCAGTTTCTTCAGTGTGACACCAAAAGCACAAGCAACCAATGGAAAAGTACTTTAACTGAAAAGTCATCACAATTTAAGAACTTTTGTGTCAAAGGGGAGTGAGTATCTACAAAGTAAAAAGACAATCCACAAAGTGGGAAAATATATTTGCAAATTATATATCTAATAAGGTTGTAGTATCCATAATATACAAAGAACTCTTAAAACTCCACAATCAAAACACAACCATATTAGCCCGAGCTGGTATGGTTCAGTTGGATATTGTCCCATACACTAAAGCAGGGGTCCTCAAACTTTTTAAACAGGGGGCCACTTCACTGTCCCTCAGACCGTTGGAGGGTCGGACTATAGTTTAAAAAACACTATGAACAAATTCCTATGCACACTGCACATATATTATTTTGAAGTAAAAAAAACAAAACAGGAACAAATACAGTATTTGTATTTGTATGTGTCCCGCGGGCCGTAGTTTGAGGACCCCTGGTCTAAAGGCTTGCCGGTTCAATTCCCAGTCAGGGCACATGCCTGGTTGCAGACTGATCCCCGGTAGTGGGAATGCAGGAGGCAGCCGATTGATGTTTCTCTCTCTCCCTCTCCCTTCCTCTATCTAAAAATGAATTAAAGATCTTTTTTTAAAAAGACATCCAGCCCTAACCGGTTTGGCTCAGTGGATAGAGCCTCAGCCTGTGGACTGACGGGTCCCAGGTTCAATTCTGGTCAAGGGCATGTACCTTGGTTGCAGGCACATCCCCAGTAGGGGTTGTGGAGGAGGCAGCTGGTCGATGTTTCTCTCTCATCATTGTTTCTAACTCTCTATCCCTTTCCGTTCCTCTCTGTAAAAAATGAATAAAATATTTATATTTTTTTAAAAAAGGCAACCAAATTATACAATGGAAAGCATGAACAGATAGTTCTCCCAAGAAGATACACAAATGGCCAAAATGCACATGAAAAAGATGCTCAAAAAAGCTAAACATCATTGTCATAAGACACATGCAAATCAAAACCACAATGAGATTTCACTTCATAACTACAAGGATGGCTATATCAAAAAGACATTAACAAGTGTTGCAGAGGATTTGGAGAAATCAGAACCCTTGTACATTACCAGAATGCAATGGTGCAGCTGCTGTGGAAAACACTTTGACAAGTCCCCAAACGTCAAGCATAGTTACCTATGGTCCAGAAATTCCAGTATAGGTATATATACCCGAGAGAACTGAAAACATATGTTCACATAAAAACTTATCTTCAAAGGTTCATAGAAGCATTATTCATCATAATAATAAAAAACCTAGAAACAACCCAAATGTCCATCAGCTCATAAATGGGTAAAACAAAATACAGTAGAGAGAAATACCACCCTTCCCCAGCAGCACCACACAGCCGGCCGCAGTTCCTCGGTCCCTGCATCTCCAGGAAAACTAGGCCCCTGTATGGGCACCAAGGGGCAGTCAGTGCACAGAGCTCATCAATCGCATCCCAGGAGAGATGGAGGGTGGGCCTGCTGGAAAACCGGCAAAGACGACGAGGAAAGGCGGTGAACTACACAAGTGGAGCCAGTAACACCCAGACGCATGACCTTGCCACTCACCCATCAAGAGGAGTCAAGTTCTCTACCCCCTTGAGTCTGGGTGGACTTGGTGACTTGCTTAAACAAAGGAACGCAGGAGAGGTGATCTGGGACTTCTGAGGAGAGGCTGGGCAAGACCTGCAGGTCCCTTATGGATCATCGGGGATGCTGACTCCCTCTTGGAACACAGTGCCTGCTAGAAGAAGGCCAAGCCACATGGAAAGACCAGGTGCAGACACTCTGGTCAACAGCGACAGGAGGGAGCCATCTCACATGTCCAGCCAAAGTGGACAACCGCAGTCCCTGCTGCCAGCAACTGCACAACAGACCCAAGAACCACCACTGAGATTCAGCGAATTCAAAGTATTCAATAGAGGAGATCGGGCCACACACATCATGAAGACTGCGAGGTAGGCGACTTTCCAACTCCACGCAGATATATGGCACCCTCTCTAGGCGGTAGGACACGTGGCCTGAGAGGAACTCTACCCAGCCCGGATCCTGGGCCACACAGCCCTGAAATGGAGGAGTGAGTACAAAGCGACTGCTGCACCTGACTACGGCTGGTCCAGACCTATAACCTCCATGATGATGACAAGGAAGTGCCCTCACTCTCCAGGCTCATCGCTGGTTTTTTCAGCACCTGGCATTTATGAAGTTCACAATGCTTCAAAGATGAAAAGCAAGGTCCTTTCACTTCCTACCAGAATCCACAATGTGCCCACCAACCGTTAAAGTCCCCACATTCTCCCTCTGAGCCGTGCCGCCCAGCCGTGGTGCCTGCAGACTCTCAGAGGACAGAGGGCACTGGATCCCAGTGAGCATGTATAGCCTCTAGTGGTGGGTAATGGACCGTGCACAAAGTGTGGGGACAGAAAGAAACACGCTGAAAAAGTCTGCAAAACCACTAGCACCAGCAACAACCTGCTAGGTACCTTTAAGACGGTGGTATTCCACGTAAAGCTCTCCACAGCTTTTTGTAGTTCTCACTCCTTCAGACCTTCCCTGGTGCCTACGCTGTGCAGGTGTTCATGCAATTCCATGGCTGAAAGAGACAAAAAGACAAAGTAGATTCCTTCTTCCTCCACTTTGTGCTAAGGAGCCAGCAATATTTCTTTTTCTAGGTATTGCTATGTGATTCCAATCCCGATGGAATTTCGTGGACATGCCCATTTAAGAAAGTAATAATGGGGGAAACACTCAGAATTCATGGTATCAGCAAGTCGGAAGGTATGCCAGAAATCTGTGGTCGTTCCACATGGATTTGAAGGGCGAAAAGGACACACGGGTTCATTCTCCTCGTTTCACAGGTGAGGAATCTGGGCTCAGCACGGTACAGAGCTTGATGCCTTTGGAGGGAGCAGGAGGAAGAGCTGGGACGAGAACCCAGGTTTGGGGAATCTCAGAGGCAGATTTCAGCTCTGTTGAGGATGCAATGCCAGCAAATATCTTTTTATTATATTGTTTCTCCACGGACCACCGGTTGGCGAACAAGGTTAGACGACCAAGTCCATTAGCCACCTCACACTTGGAAACAAGCATTTCTCTGGATTCTACCAGGGGGGGATATTTAAAGGCCACATCTATCTTTTATTAAAGGGAAGAGTAAGATCTTGCTAAACTTCCAATTCAAATTTAAATATACAGGGTTTTCACGTACTACATATATTTTTAAATTTATGCTTATTTCTTATCTGTCATGGGGAAGTCTTAATTCCTAACCGTCTCAACATTACTTTTACTAGTAAAATTGCTGAATCTAATTTAAACTATTTGTTAGCCTTGGAATGTATCTTACTGAGACTGTTGGGTAAAAATACTGTATTCTAGAGCAGCCCGCCACTGGAGGCTGAGATCAGCTACCTGTTGGAGGTTGGAGGAGTTGGGCTGAACTGTGGCGGGTCCTCTCGCTGCCACCAAATGTGGGTTCTCGCCAAACACCAGGCAGATCTGCAGCTTGAGTACCAGCGGCTGAAGCGTCGCCATGTCCGCCAGAAAGAAGAGCTGCAGGAACGCATCCAGGCCATGAAGAACGCGGTCCCTAAGAACGACAAGAAGAAAAGAAAGCAGTTGCTCCTTGCCGTGGCCGCCTTGAGGCCGAAATGCAGCAGAAACAGCAGCGGGAGCTGGGGAGGTTCACAGAGCTTCCCCCTGCCAGCAGCAACCTCGATTCCCTCGCTGAGGGTCTGGCCAAGATGGCTCCTGAGAACCGGCCTCCTTGCCTTCAAGGGTCCACAGAAGGCGCGAAAGCAGGGCCTCGCCGCAGAGAGCGCGCCAGAAGATGGCAGCGGCCGACACCGAGTGGGGTACCTGGCCAAGTATGGCCGGGACGAGTAGGAGAAGCTGGCGGTCACCCTCGAGGCCAAGAACCTGGAGATGGAGATCCCGGCCGACAGCCACTGCATGTGCCGCGCCGTCCAAGACCAGCTGCCCTTCTCCGTGACCGTGGAGAGCCTGCGGGGCCGCACCACCAACTACAGGGGCAAGCACGTCCACGAATTCCTGCCCTTCTTCAGCGACCCCGAGACCCGCGAGGTCTACACCCGCGAGGACTTCCACTACTGCGACAACATGGTGCACCACGCATCCTGGTGAGGCCAACTCGAGCTGAGGGCCCTGTCGCACGTCCTGCAGGGCCCCATCGAGGTGATCTGTAGGGCCCATCGAGGTGATCTGGAGGACATCAAGAAGCCTCTCACCCTCGTCTACAGGCGCTACACCTCCAGCTATGGCAGGGAGCACTACGACTCGGTGAAGCCGCCCGAGGCCAAAGCCGAAGCTGAAGAAGCCGAAGCCTAAGAAGAAGCCGCAGCCGAAGCCGAAGCCGAAGCCGAAGCCGAAGCCGAAGCCGAAGCCGAAGCCGTGGGGGCCTTTGCCCCGTGGTTCTCGTAAGCTGTGGGTGCCCCGCTGCTGTTGCTGTTCCCGCCTGTGCTGGAGCCGCCGCCTGGTCCCCTCAATAGGCTCTGTTATTCCCTTTGCCTTGCTGCTCTGGCTTTTCTCTTCTTTGTCTTGTTCAAAATTGAACAGCCCCGCTTTTCACCTGGTCTTGCTTCCTCCTCCCCCTTTCCGTCTTTGCCTCCTTCACAGGGTGGGGCACATGGACTAGGCACTGGGAAGGGATCTGTATTGTACCGCTTGAGGGAGTCAGTTTGAAAGTTCCAACCGCATCTTGCCCTTAAGGGTTTTTGCCTCCCTGCCCGATGAGAATTGGTTATGTTACAAACAATGTGGGGGTAAAATGGAAACTGGGATTGATGGCGTTCTTAACTTGGGGAAAAATCAGTTTAGCTCAGCATCTTCAGACTGTCCATGCATATATTGGATTACTTACATATACTTGGCATTTATGTACTCGGAATGCCTTGTGAATGCCTTATGCCTTTTGCCTAGTTCTTGGTGGGGGGAGGGATTGTTTCGTGGGCTGTTTGGGGTTTCTTTTTTTCTAACTACTGAACATGTTGACATAATTAATCACCTATCTCGTCTCCAACTGTAAGTTACAATAATATTGAAGTGCTTCAGGTTCTCTACATATGGTATTACCACTCACTATTGACTTTTGAGATCATCTCCTTTAAGAAGACTTCTATGATTTTGAACAATAATAGATACAGAGGCAGAGCTGCCTCAAACAGATTGTCAAACTGCAGCGGGAAGGCCGGGGAGGGTGGTGGTGCAGGAGGTAGGGGGGTAAGAGATCAACCAAAGGACTTGTATGCATGCATATAAGCATAACCAATGGACATAAGACACCGGGGGATAGGAGACGCTAGGGGACTATCTAGGGCGGGGGGGGGGGGGGTAGGAAATGGACACATATGTAATACCCTTTGTAATACTTTAAGCAATAAAAATAAATAAATAAATAAAAAAGAAGACTTCTATGAACTCCCTGGAGAGGATTCCCTCCTGGATGTTTCTGTCACACCCTGTGTGTGTCACCATACCATGTGTCTGTCTCCCTCACCTAGTTGGTAGAGCCTTTGGAGCAGAGTATGCATATTTATATCCCAACAGCTACCACATAACAGGTTCTCAGTAACTATTTAGTTGACTCAAAAATAAATAAATATATATATATATATATATATATATATATATATATATATATATATATATAGTATTCTAAGGTCAGTCAGAATAATTCTTTTCTCTACATGGTTATCACCAACAAAGTACAACTAGATTCACTTGTTTCTTTTTCTTTTTTCATTTTGTGTGTTTTTTTCTGGTTATAATTGCCTCAAAACTTTATTCCAAAGTCATATTATATACCAAGGTGTATTCAGATAAGTTTTGCCGCCATCCTGGTCTCCTCTACCCTGACCCCTCCCACCCCCTATATAGTTTTATTTGTTCTTATTGTCTTTTTATTATATTGTTTCTCCTCGAAAATATAAGCAAATGTGTACAAATATTAAAAAATACAATATATCATTACAGTGAAATATTATCTATACTAATGAAAGGCTAATATGCTAAATAGGCCGGGAGACCTTCCGGATATCCTTCCGGATAAAGCCATGGCGGCAGGGCTGAGGCAGAGGCGGTTAGGGGCGATCAGGCCAGGAGGGGAGGGCAGTAGGGGGTGATCAGGCCAGCAGGGGAGGACAGCTGAGGGAGAGCAAGCCGGCAGTGAGGTCCAGTTGGGGGCAAACAGGCTAGCAGGGTTGGGGGGGGGCATTGGGGGATAAGCAGGCGAGCAGTTGCGGAAAGTTGAGAGTGAACAGGCAAGCAGAGGGGGGCAGTTAGAGGCAAGAAGGCCGGCAGGCAAAGTAGTTAGGGGCTATCAGGCAGGCACGTAGGTGAGCGATTAGGAGACAGCAGTTCCGGATTGTGAGAGGGATGTCCGACTGCCGGTTGAGGCCCAATCCCACAGGGCCATGAGGGATCCCACAGGGACTGGGCCTAAACTGGCAGTCAGACATCCCCCGAGGGGTCCCAGATTGGAGAGGGTGCAGGCCGGGTGACGGACAACACTCCCGGTGCATGAATTTCATGTACGAGGCCACTACTACACCTATGAAAAAGAAAGCAGGCAGAGCACAGAGGATTTTTAGTGCAGTAAAAATATTCTGTATATTATAATGATGGAAATACAGGGTGGGGGGAAAATAGGTTCACATTTATGAGTACACAAAACAGTTCATTCTTGTATTATTTGTTAACTATTGTTTCTCAAAGGAATAACAGTAAACATACTTTTGCCCCACCCTGGATGTCAGTATACATTCATCCAAACCCATTCCCACCACACCAAAAGTGAACCCTAGGTAAACTATGGAATTTGGGTGATAATGAGTAAATGTAGGTTCATCCTTGGTTAAAAATGTATCCCTCTGGTTAGTGATGCTGACAGTGGGAGAGGCTATGCATGTGGGAGGGCAGCAGGTATATGGGAGATCTCTATACTTCCTCTGGATGTTGAAATGAACCTAGAACTGCTCTAAAAAAAGTCTTTTTTAAAGAAAGAAGAAATGATTGACTTGTCCTGCAACACAGATGAACCTTAAAAACACTATGATACCTAAAAGAAATCATTCAAAAAAAAAAAGAAAAGAAAAGGAACACCTATTGTGCCCAGCTGGTGTGGCTCTGTGGTTGAGAGTCAACCCATGAACCAAGAGGTCATGGCTCAATTCCCAGTTAGGGCACTGCCTAGGTTGAGGGTTTGATCCCCAGTTGGAGGTGTGCAGGAGGCAGCCGGTCAATAATTCTCTCTCATCACTGATGTTTCTATCTCTCTCTCCCTCTCCCTTCGTCTCTCTGAAATCAATAAAAATATCTTTTTTAAAAATCACAAGTTCTATGTTTCCATTTATAGCAAATGTCCACAATAAGCAAATCCTTAGAGTCAGAGAGTAAATTAACAGTTTTTAGGTGATGGGCAGTAGACAGAACTAAGGGTGACTGCTACGAGGTATGGGCTATCATTTTGAAGAGATGGAAATATTCTGGAATGAGACAGTGGCAATGGCTGCATAACAATGAATGTATTAAAGAGCACAGAACTGCACACTCTGAAATGGTAATAGTTATGTGTATGAACTGTGTTTCAAAAAAAACCTTCAAAATTAGGCAATAATGAACATTTTCCAAACTCACTGTTGGTGTGGGTCGTGAACTCAGGAACTGAGCTAGGTGGTTCTGGTCCAGGAGGTCACATGAGGCTTCAGTTGAGATGTCACCGGGGCGGCAGTCATCACAACTGACTGGAGCTGCAAGCTCTGGTTCCAAAGAGGTGCAGTCACAAGGCTGGCGAGTTGGAGCTGGCGGCTCCTGGGAGGTCTCAGTTTCTTCCCACCGGGGCCTTTCCAGGAGCTGCTTGAGTGTCCTGATCACTTGGTAGATGACTTCTAGAATGAGAGACAAATGTTGCTACCTCAAGCAAATGACAAAAAAGTTTGAGAAAGCTGTGTCTCCTGGTAGGATGAGGAACTAGCATCTGACCCACACAAGTAAAGTCTAGAGACCAGAGTTGGAACTGCCTGTGGCAGAAGGGACAATAAAATGATAGCCGTAGATGTAAACTGAACTGCCAGGAGATGCAGAAAAATATGTGTTTCTGGTGAATAGATAAGGACCCGACAAGAAACAGTAGGCTGAGATTGTCACAGAAGGAGAAAGAGCCAAGCAGGCCACCCAGGGAAGCAGATGAACCCAAATACAGGGGTGGGTCACTAATGGCCTGGGGACTGGGAGGTGGGGGAGTATAATGACCACTCAGGGGGACTAAAACCATAGGTTCACATGAAACCTGTACAAAACTGAATCAGGAAGAATCACAAAACCTGAACAGGCTGAAAACACCTGATGAAACTGAAGCAGTAACCAAAAGACTCCAAGCAGACAAAAGCCCTGACCTGGATGGCTTCACAGGGGAGTTTTCCCAAACAGTCAAAAGAGAACTAACACCTATCCTCCTCAAAATATACCAAGACATTCCAGAGAAACGAACACTCCCAAGTTTTTTTTTTTTTTTTGCAAGACTAGCATTATCCTAATTCCAAAACCAGATAAGACATTGCAAAGAAATGGAATTACGGTATAGGCCATACCCCTGATGAGCATAGATGCAAAAATCCTCAACAAAATATTAGCAAATCAGATCCAGCAATATATTAAAAAGATCATACATCATGACCAAGTAGGATTTATTCCAGGGATGTACGGCTGGCACAAAATTTGCAAATCAATAAATGTGATACATCACATAAACAAACTGAAAGACCAAAACACATGATAATATCAATAGACCCAGAAAAACACTTGACAAAATCCAACACCCATTTTTCATTTAAAAACAGCCCTCAGTGCCCGGCCGGCGTGGCTCAATGGTTGAGTGTCAACCTATGAATCAGGAGGTCATGGTTCCATTCCCTGTCAGGGCGCATGCCTGGGATGGGGGTGGATCCCCAGTAGGGGGCGTGTAGGAGCAACCAATCAGTGATTCTCTCTCATCATTGATGTTTCTCTCTCTCTCCTTCTCCCATCCTCTCTGAAATCAATTAAAAAAAAAAAAGTTCTTAGCAAAGTGGTAACAGAGGAATGATACCTCAGCATATTAAAGGCCATGCATGACAAACCTACAGCCAACATCATAGTCAATGGGCAAAAAACTAAAACCATTTCCCCTAAGAACAGGAACAAGACAGGGATGTCCGCTTTCACCACTCTTATTCAACACTGTACTGGGAGTCTTAGCCACAACAATCAGAGAAGAAAACATAAAAGGCATCCAAGTTGGGAAGGAGGAAGTAAATCTATCCTTATTTTCAGATGATGTGATATTGTACATAGAAAACATAAAGACTCTAGCAAAAAAAAGAAAAAACTACTAGATTTAATAAATGAATCCAACAATGTGGCAGGATACAAAATTAATTCCCAGAAATCGTTGGCATTATTATACACCAATAATGAACTCACAGAAAGAGAAATTAAAAAAACAATCACATTTGCCATTGCAACAAAAAAATTAACATACTTAGTAATAAACTTAACCAAGGAGGTAAAAGACATGTACTCAGAAAACTACAGGTCACTGAAAAAAGAGATAGAGGACGATTTAAACAAGTGGGAGAATACACCGTGGTCATGGATTGGTAGAATTAGCACCATTAACATGTCCCAAAAGCAATCTACAGATTCAATGCAATCCCTATTAAAATACTAACGGTATATTTCACAAATCTAGAACAAATATTCCAAAAATTTATATGGAGCCCAAAAAGGACCCCAAATAGCTGCAACAATCAAGAGAAAAAGGGACAAAGTTGGGGGGATCAAAACTCCAGATATCAAGTTATACTACAAAGCCACTGGCATCAAAACAGCCAGGTACTGGCACAAGAAAAAGCACATAGATCAATGAAACACAACAAGAACCCTAAAATAGACCAAGCCATTACGTTAACATTTGACAAAGGAGGCAAGAGCATACAATGGAGAAAAGACAGTCTCTTCAATAAATGGGGGGGAGGGGAGATGGACAGGTACATGCCAAAAAAAAAAACACTGGACCAGCACACACAAGAATAAATTCGCACAAGCTGGTTTGGCTCATTGAATAGAGCACTGGCCCACAGACTGAAGGGTCGCAGGTTTGATTCCAATCAAGGGCACAAAACTCAGTAGAGCAGGCTCGATTCCTACCTAGCCCCAGTTGGGTGCAAGTGGAAAGCAACCAATCAATGTTTCTCTCCTACTCCCTTTCATACTCTCTAAAAATCAATACAAAAATATCTTCAGGTGAGGATTAACAAAAAAGTATAAAATAAGTAAAAGTTTTTAAAAGAATAAGCTTCAAATGCATAAAAGACTTAAATGTGAGTTGGGACCTTAAAAAATCCTAGAAGAAACCATAGACAGCAAAATCTCAGACATTTCTCAGAGCAATATGTCTGCCGGTACATTTCCTAGGGCAAGGGAAAGTAACGAGAAAATAAACAAATGGGACTACAGCAAAATAAAAGGCTTCTGCAAAGCAAAACAAACAAACAAACAAAAAAAAACCACATCAACATCCCGGCCATGGTGGCTCAGTGGTTGAGCGTCGAAGTATGAATCAGGAGATCACAATTCAATTCCAAGTCAGGGCATATGCCCAGGTTGTGGGCTCGATCCCTGATCCTAAAAGGAGGCAGCCACGCAACAATTCTCTCTCATCAATGATGTTTCTATATCTCTCTCTCTCTCCTTTCCTCTCTGAAATCAATAAAAACATATTCAAAATAAAAAAAGTTATCAACAAAATGAAAAGGGAGCCCACTATATATGGGAGAACGTATTTCTCAATGATACTTCTAGTAAGAGGTTAATTTACAAAATATATAAAGAACTCATACAACTTAACAAAAGAAAGACAACCCAATTAAAAAATGGACAAAGAACCTAAGTAAACACTTCTCCAAAGTGAATATACAGATGGCCAAGAGACATATGACAAAATGCTCAAAGTCACTAATCCTCAAAGAGATGCAATTTAAAACCACCATGAGGTATCATCTTACACCTGTCTGAATGGCTGCCATCAACACATGACAAGCCATGGCGAGGATGTGGAGAAAAGAGAACCCTCGTACACTGCTGGTGGGAATGAAAACTGGTGCAGCCACTGTAGAAAACAGTCTGGAGTTGCCTCAAAAAAATTAAAACTGAAACTGCCATTTGATTCAATGATTCCACTTGGAGGAATATATCCTAATATGAATGCATAAAAACAACTGTGGTGCGTTTATACAACAGAATACAATGAAGCTATAGAAAAGAAGGATCTCTTACCCTTTGAGACAGCAGATAGACCTGAAGAGAATTATGTATACTAAGTGAAATAAGTCCTTCAGAGTAAAACAAGTACCATATGATCTCACTCATAAGTGGAATCTAATGAACAAAATAAACTGATAATCTGAGTGGATTCAGAGACATGGAAGCATAGAACGGAGTGTGGAATCTCAGAGGGAAGGTGTGGGAGGGTGGGTGAGGGGAGGTAACCAACCAAAGACTTTGTATACATATATGCATATCCCTTGGACACAGACAATAGGTAGTGAAGGCCTGGGGCATGGGGCGGGGGCTGGCTGGAGGGGGGGCAATGGGGGAATGAGGGAGACCTATGTAATACTTTCAACAATAGAGATTTATGAAGAAATAAAAATAAACGTACAAACAAAATAGATCCAGAGACACGGAAGCATGAGACAGAATGACGAATCTCAGAGGGAAGGTGGGGAGGGAGGTGGACAGATTAACCAAAGAACTTATATGTATATATGCATAACCCATGGACACAGACATTAGTGCGGTGAAGGCCTCCGGGAAGGCGGCGATAGAGGAGGTCAATGGGGGAAAAAGGAGGACTTCTTTCATACTTTCAACAATAAAGATATATTTTTTAAAAACTTGTATGTAACAGGTTCCAAAATGGCGACCAGCAGGAAGGTAGGGAGGGAGAGAGTGTGAGAGCACAAGGAAGTGATAGAGGAGTGTGTGGACGCGTGTGGTGTGTGTGTATGAGCTAGGGACAGTTAGATTCTGCAGGTCTTCTAAGGGGCTGCTAAACCGGGCAGTCTTAGGCGGCAGAGTCCCGCTCCCTGCGCGGACACTCCTGGGCGGCCAGCACAGGCATGGCATGTCGACCACGCCATCTTGGGAAACAGAGCTGCTTGAGACTAGGATTCTGGCCTCAGCACCACCCAGTCTGATCTCAGACGCATACCAGGACCCTGCAGCCACTTGGGACAGAGACCTGTGACCACAGCTACAGACCTGCAGACACCAAAAGTTCAGAAATCCCCGCAGCAGATCTGTGAGTAACAGAGCCCATCCCCCATTCCTGCAGGCTTGTGGCAGTGCCAGAGTAACTAACTGATAAACCAACTCCTTGCCTGGCCTCGGGGCTCCAGGAACTTTAGCCTGGAAGTGCGAGAGCACCTTGGAAGAGATCCCAGGTAGGGCCGGGTTCAGGAGTCCTGGGCTGGGAACAAGCACGCGAACCCCAGGAACTGATCTTACACACACTGCTGGCTCCTAAGCCTGGGCTGGGAGCAAATGCGTGAACCCCAGGAACTGAGCCCATGCACACTGCCGGCTTCAGAGCCCTGGGCTGGGAGCAATCACGCAAAAACCATGAATTTGTCCCGCTTAGCACAGGCCCAGGGACCCCGATTCTCTGGTCAGGAGGCAGCACCAAGCATCAGTGATTTGACTGTGTTTCTTATCACCTGTGCCTGAGATCCTGATTTCCTGTGCATTCATACTAAGAGCCAATGACTCCAATTCCTGGTGCAAGGGCACACAGGGACCCTGATTCTCAAGGCAGGGTCGCGCCAAGCAACAGAGACTCTGATACTGGATTCTGGGGAACTCTGACTCCTGGCCCATGCTAGGGGGCGCTGGTTTTCAACACGCTTCAGGGGGGTCTCTGTTTCAGCATGGTGCAGGCAGGGTCCCTGATTCTAAGGGCGCATACGAGGCCACACTGAGCGCTGACAACACTGACTCTGAGCGAGCCTGGTTCCCACCAACCCACAACAACCACACATCTTAGTGTCAGAGCTCTTCAGTGACACTAGGGTGGTGGGAGGCTCCCACTGCACACGGCCCAGGCCCATGCAACTGAACGTTTGAACCATCAGGAGATAATCAGAATAAAGAGATGAAACAACACCCAGAGAAAAGACAAGGAAGAGTCGCCAAGAAAGGACATTAATGAAGTTGAAGCATGCAACATGACAGAAAAAGAATTCAGAATAATAGTTGTACAATTCATTCACCGGATGGATGAGAAAATCAACAACCTATGCAAAAATCAGGAAGAAATGAAAAATGATATAGCTACAATCAAAAACACCATGGAAAGTTTCAACAGCAGACTAGAAGAAGCAGAGGACCGAATTAGTGAATTAGAAGATAAGGCAGAGAAAGAACTCAATCTGAACAGCAACTGGAGAAAAAAATTAAAAAGCAGGAGGAGAGCCTAAGGGAGCTTCGGGACAACATGAAACGAAGTAACATACGCATAATAGGGCCGCAAGAAGGACAAGAAGAGCAGCAAGGATTAGAAAATCTATTTGAAGAAATAATGTCAGAAAACTTCCCAGATATGGGGAAGAAAAAAGTTACACAAGTACAGAGAGTCCCAGGCAAGATGAACCCCAAAAGACCCACACCAAGACACGTCATAATAACAATGGCAAATGTACAAGACAAAGACAGAATCTTAAAGGCAGCAAGAGAGAAACAGAGAGTTACCTACAAAGGATCCCCCATCAGATTATCAAATGATTTCTCAACAGAAACACATCAGGCCAGAAAAGAATGGACAGAAATTTACAAAGTGATGCAAAGCAAAGGACGGAACCCAAGAATACTCTATCCAGCAAGGCTATCATTCAAAATTGAAGGGGAAATAAGAAGCCTCACAGACAAAAAAAGGCTAAGGGAGTTTATCACCACCAAGCCAGCAAAGCAAGAAATGCTAAAGGGACTGGTGTAAAAAGAAGAACTAAAAAGCCCACAAAGAAAACAGCCACACACAAAAATAGAAATATCTACAAACAAGAACCTTTCAATAATACCTTTAAACGTAAATGGACTAAATGGTACAATCAAAAGACATCGAGTGGCTGAATGGATAAAAAAACACGACCCATATATTAGCTGTCTACAAGAAACCCACCTGATTAGAAGGGACTCACACAGACTGAAAGTGAAGGGATGGAAAAATATCTTTCAGACAAATGGAAATGAAAAAAAACCTGGGGTAGCAATACTTATATTGGACAAAATAGACCACAAAGTGAAGGCCATAACAAGAGATAAGGAAGGCCACTTCATAATACTAAAGGGATCAATAGAAGAAGAGGATATAACCCTGATAAACATATATGCACCCAATGCAGGAGCACCCACATACATAAGAAAACTCCTGGAAGATATCAGGGGAGAGATCGACAACAATACAATCATAGTAGGGGACTTTAATACACCACTGACATCACTGGATAAATCCGCTAGACAAAAACTCAGCAAAGAAACAGCAATCCTAAATGACTCACTAGATCAGATGGACTTAACTGACATCTTCAGAACACTTCACCCCAAAGCCACAAAATATACGTTCACCTCAAGTGCTCATGGGACATCTTCAAAAATAGACCACATATTGGGTCACAAATAAAGTCTCCCCAAATTCAAGAAGATTGAAATCTTACCAAGCATCTTCTCAGACCACAAGGCCATAATATTAGAAGTAAACTACAACAAAAACAACTCAAAATACTCAAACACTTGGAAGCTGAATAGCACGGTATTAAATATTGATTGGGTTATCAATGAGATCAAAGAAGAAATTAAAAACATCCTGGAAACTAATGACAATGAAAACACAACAATCCAAAACCTTTGGGACGCAATGAAAGCAGTCCTGAGAGGGAAGTTTATAGCTCTACAGGCCTATCTCAACAAACAAGAAAAAATGGTACTAAATCATCTAAATCTACAGCTCAAAGAATTAGAAAGAGAGCAAGAAGAAAAGCCCACAGTGAGCAGAAGGAAGGAGATAATAAAGATTAGAGCAGAAATAAATGACATAGAGACCAAAAAAACAATACAGAAAATCAATGAAACCAAGAGCTGGTTCTTTGAAAGGATAAACAAGATTGACAAACCTCTAGCCAGGCTCACCAAGAAGCAAAGAGAAATGATCCAAATCAACAAAATCAGAAATGATAGAGGCGAAATAACAACAGATCCCACAGAAATACAAATGATTGTTAATAAATACTATGGACAACTCTACTCCAACCAACTAGACAACCTGGAGGAAATGGACATATTCCTAGAAAAATACAACATTCCAAAACTTGATCAGGAAGAATCTAAAAATCTCAATAGGCCAATAACTATGGAAGAAATTGAAGCAGTCGTCAAAAAGCTTCCAGCAAACAAAAGCCCAGGACCAGACGGCTTCACAAGGGAGTTTTACCAAACATTCAAGGAAGAACTAATACCTATCCTCCTCAGACTACTATAAAAAATACAAGAGGAAGGAACACTTCCAAGCTCATTCTATGAAGCCAGCATCACCCTAATACCAAAACCAGGTAAAGACAACACAATGAAAGAGAATTACAGGCCAATTTCCCTCATGAACATAGATGCCAAAATCCTCAACAAAATCTTAGCAAATCGGATCCAGCAGTACATCAGAAAGATCATACACCACGACCAAGTAGGATTTATCCCAGGGATGCAAGGATGGTACAATATCGGCAAATCAATAAACGTGATACATCCCATATACAAATTGAAAGAAAAAAACCACAGTCATATCAATAGATGCAGAAAAAGCATTTGACAAAATTCAACACCCATTTTTGATAAAAACTCTCAGCAAGGTGGGAATTGAAGGATCATACCTCAACATAATAAAAGCCATATATGACAAACCCACAGCCAACATCATACTCAATGGACAAAAACTAACACCATTTCCCCTAAGAACAGGAACAAGACTGGGATGCCCACTCTCACCACTCCTGTTCGACATAGTACTGGAAGGATTAGCCATTGCAATTAGACAAGAAGAAGAAATAAAAGGCATCCAAACTGGAAAAGAAGAAGTAAACCTGTCCTTATTTGCAGATGACATGATATTCTACTTAAAAAACCCTAAAGACTCCATCAATAAACTGTTAGACTTAATAAAAGAATTCGGCAATGTAGCAGGATACAAAATTAACGCCAAGAAATCTATGTCATTTCTATACACCAATAGTGAATGTGCAGAGACTAAAAAAGCAATCCAATTTACCATCGCACCAAAAAAATTAAGCTACCTAGGAATAAACTTAACTAAAGAGGTAAAAGACCTCTTCTCAGAAAACTACAGGACGTTGAAAAAAGAGATAGAGGAAGACATAAACAGATGGAAGAACATACCATGTTCTTGGATTGGTAGAATCAACATCATTAAAATGTCCATACTGCCCAAAGCAATCTATAAATTCAACGCACTTCCCATTAAAATACCAATGGCATATTTCACAGACCTAGAACGGACTCTCCAAAAATTCATCTGGAATAAAAAACGACCCTGAATAGCTGCAGCGATCCTGAGAAAGAACAAAGTAGGTGGGATATCAATACCAGATATCAAGCTGTATTACAAAGCCACTGTTCTCAAAACTGCCTGGTACTGGCACAGGAACAGACATATAGATCAATGGAATAGAATAGAGAGCCCAGAAATCAGACCCAACCAATACGCTCAATTAATATTTGACAAAGGAGGCAAGAACATAAAATGGAGTCAAGATAGTCTCTTCAATAAATGGTGTTGGGAAAATTGGACAGATACATGCAAGAAAATGAAACTAGACCACCAACTTACACCATACACAAAAATAAACTCAAAATGGATAAAGGACTTAAATATACGACGGGAAACCATACAAATACTAGAAGAATCCAAAGGCAACAAAATCTCAGACATATGCCAAAGCAATTTCTTCACCGATACAGCTCCTACGGCATTGGAAACTAAAGAGAAAATAAACAAATGGGACTACATCAAAATAAAAAGCTTCTGCACAGCAAAAGAAACCATCAACAAAACAACAAGAAAACCCACTGTGTGGGAAAACATATTTGCCAATGACATATCTGATAAGGGCCAAATCTCCAAAATTTATAGGGAACTCATACAACTTAACAAAAGGAATATAAACAATCCAATCAAAAAATGGGCAAAGGACCTAAATAGACACCTTTCAAAAGAGGACATTCAGAAAGCCAAGAGACATATGAAAACATGCTCAAAGTCACTAATCATCCGAGAGATGCAAATCAAAACAACAATGAGGTACCATCTCACACCTGTCAGACTGGCTATCATCAACAAATCAACAAAAGACAAGTGCTGGAGAGGATGAGGAGAAAAAGGAACACTTGTGCACTGCTGGAGGGAATGCAGACTGGTGCAGCCACTATGGAAGACAGTATGGAGTTTCCTCAAAAAACTACAAATGGAACTCCCATTTGACCCTGTGATCCCACTTCTAGGAATATATCCCAGGAAACCAGAAACACCAATCAGAAAGGATATATGCACCCCTATGTTCATAGCAGCACAATTCACCATAGCTAAGATCTGGAAACAGCCTAAGTGCCCATCTGTAGATGAATGGATTAGAAAACTGTGGTACATCTACAGGATGGAATACTATGCTGCTATAAAAAAGAAGGAACTCTTACCATTTGCAACAGCATGGATGGAACTGGAGAGCATTATGCTAAGTGAAATAAGCCAGTCAATGAAGGAAAAATACCACATGATCTCACTCATTTCTGGATAATAAAGACCAGTATAAACTTATGAACAAAAATGGATACAGAGGCAGAGATGCCTCGAACAGACTGTCAAACTACACCAGGAAGGCCGGGAAGGGTGGGAGGGCAGGAGGGGGGTGGGTAAGAGATCAACCAAAGGACTTGTACACATGCATATAAGCATAACCAATGGACATAAGACAGTGGGCGGTAGGGGAGGCCAGGGGATTGTCAAGGGGGAAAAAAAAAGATTACGCTTAGCCCTAGCCCATTTGGCTCAGTAGATAAGAGTGTCAGCTACGGCCTGAAGGGTCCCGGGTTCAATTCCGGCCAAGGGCACACCTCGATCCCCAGTATGGGGCTTGCAGCAGGCAGCCTATCAATGATTTTCTCTCATCACTGATGTTTCTATCTCCCTCTCCCTTCCTCTCTGAAATCAATAAAGAATACATACATTTAAAAATAAAAAATGAACCCGTTAAAAAAATAAAAACAAGTATTAAGCTTATGTGAAAGAAGACAGACACAAAAGGACAAATATTGTATGATTCTACTTATGAGAGGCACTTAGAGTAGTAAAATTCAGAGACAAAAAGTACAATGGTGGTTTCCACAGGCTGGGAGGAGGGGCGAATGGGGAGTTATTGTTTAGAGCAGTGGTTCTATTTGCGGCGACCTTCCTAATGCTGCCACCCTTTAAGAGTTCCTCATGTTGTGGTGACCCCCAATTTCATTGTTACAAATTGAATATAATTAAAGGATAGTGATTAATCACAAAAACAATATGTAATTATAGAGGTGTTTTCCAATGGTCTTAGGCGACCCCTGTGAAAGGGTCGTTCGACCCTCAAAGGGGTCGCGACCCACAGGTTAAGAACCGCTGGTTTAGAGGCTCTAGTTTCAGTTTGGGTAGATGAAAATTCTGGGGGAAGATGATGCTGATAAGTGCACAACAATGTGAATGTACTTAATGCCACTTGACTATAAACTTAAAAATGGCTAAAATAGTATGTATATTTATCACAATAAAAAGACTGAAGTCCCAATATATACTACAACATAAATGAACTTTGCAAACATTATAGTTAAGTGAAAGAAGCCAGACACAATAGGACACATACTGTTTGATTTTATTTATATGAAATATCTACAACAGGCAAATCCTATATAATATATAGGGAATATGCAAATTGACCATCACTCTGCCACAAAGATGAAGGCGCCCACAGTGGAGGCCGAGTTCCCCTAATGAGCCTTAATGAGCAATCAGCAGGGACCTGAGGCTTTGCCCCCCCTCTCCCTCCCGCTTCCACCATGGGGCTTGATAGGGGATCTCAGGACACTGCCCCCGCCCTGGTGCCAGGCCACGGGACCTCAGGCTGTGCCCCCGACCCAGCACAGCTTCACTGGTGACGTCAGGCCACGCCTCCCCACCCCAGCGAGGCTTGACATGGGGACCTCAGGCCACATCCCCAGTCCCAGCGCCAGGCCAGGGGACCTCAGGCCGCACCCGCCCACCCAGCGGGGCTTGAAGGGGGACCTTAGGCTGTGCCCCTCTCCTGGAGCCGGGCAGGGGAACCTGAGGCTGCATCCCCCACCCAGTGGGGCTGGATGGGGAATCTCACACCACGCCCCCGACCCAGCAGGGCTTGATGGGGGATCTCAAGGCACACCCTCCACCCCGGACCAGGGAACCTCAGGCTACACCCCCCACCCAGCGCCCGGCCAGGGGACCGGAGGCTGCCACCCTGCCTGGCCAGGCTTAACAAGGGTGGGACCGGTCAGGGATGTGGATCTAGCCCAATGGGGGTGAGCCCGGCCGGGTCTGGGTTTGTGCGATTTCAAGGAGCATGTGGGTGGGCAGGGACTTGACTCTGGGTCCCGTGGTGCGCCCCAGACTCTGACAGGAGGAAGATTTTCATATACATTTTACTCTTTTTTTTTCATCTCTGACACTATTATAGAGAAAGGGTAAATAGCATTATTAAAATACTTCCTCTAATTAATCCCCTTTGTATGTGCACAAATTTCATATACCGGGCCACTAGTATATGTGTGCATATATATGTATGTATATGTGTGTGTCTGTGTTTGTATACACACACACACACACACACACACACATACATACACATAAATATCAGCATTTGTTTTTGCCAGGGGCTTGGGGAAAGGGAGGAATTCACTGCTAACCGACATGAGGTTTCTTTTTGGAGATGACAGAAACGTTCTGGAATTAGACAGTACTGAGCACAAAGAAGAACAATAGGACTATACTAACAATCACTGAATTACACATATTGAAACGATAAATTCTATGTCTTGTGAATTTCATCTAAAAAAAATGTCTGGACAAAAAGTAATCTATATCCAAGACAGATGAAAACAATCCTTTTTATGATTTGGCCTCAGAAGTCACAAAGCATTCCTCCTGACCTGTGCACCAGAAGTGAGTCCCTAAGTCTGGCCCACATTCTAAGTTAGGTTTTACACTTATATCATGAAACTCATTATCCTTTCAGTCTCACACGGGGACGGTATTAACGTCACCCATTAAAGATGAAACTCAGGCTCAGAGAGATTCAATACCCTTCCCAAGGCCACAAGGACAGCGGCGGTAGAATTCACATTGGCACCAAGAAACAGCTGACTCCAAACCCGTGCTATTAACCTCCTTCCGCCAGTAGTGGTTTTTCAGCCAACACATCGTTTGTGAAACCATAGACACTTGGGACCACCCCACTGCCCCAGGACCTCTTAAATCATTTCTGGGGCTTGTTCCATACACTTGAATGTTTTCCAGCTCCCCAGGTGTTCCTCAGGTGATTTCTACATATAGAACCACCCCTATGAGTCTGATGGTTTTATACTATTAACATGGGAAACTGGCTCCAGCTGGATGGTGAGTGCCTTGGGGACAGTGACCCTGCCCAAGCTTCCTGTGACTGTCACTGTGACAGCACAATGCTTGCCAGCAGGCACTCAGGCAATATCATTGGATAGAAGGATTCAGAGCAAACTGCCACTCAGAATGTCAGCTGCCAAAGGATTCGTCAGGAACTGAGGGGCACACAGTTGGCGCTTGGGAGCTGGCCTATCTGGCCATTCTCTCCAGGGGGCAGGAGGTTCACAGGCCCACTTGGTGGGCAACCCCTGCTGCCAACTGGGGCACCTCAGCTCAGCCCAGAGCAGAGGTGTTAGGAAGCAACTCTCTACCCAAGCTTCCTCTCCCAGTTCCCAAACTTAGAGCCCCAGCATAGGGCCTAGAATTCACTGAGGCTGTTCATTCAACAGCCACTCAATCAACATGGATCACCAAAGCCGATCTCACAGCAGAGGCCTGAGCCGCATCCCTGGGACTCATCCCCGAACCCCCAGTGCCTCACTCCCCTTGCATGTGGAACGGGAGGCCAGGGAAGGAGAATGGGAGCAGCGAGAGCTCCCTGGTCAGAGGACTGCTACCTACTCGCCCGCGGAAACTGAAGACCTGCCAGACAGTGTTATGGGTAAGGACAAGCTCTCCCCTTCTCGGCAAAGGGAGGTGGCTTCATATTTTTCTTCCTTTACCCACAGAAAACGGGGGTCAGGGAACAGAAAGCACAACTTACAATGGACAGGACTGGGGTGAGGGATGAGTTGGGAAAGGCAGGTTCCTATCTGCCTCAAAGGGCTGCCACAGGACCAAAGATATAATACGTGAAAGTAACTGAAACCGGGACAGGCTGTTGGGAACTTTATTAGGTGTTATTTACAAAACCAAGTACTTACAATAGCAAATCCCATGTGCCAGGAGCCTTGGGAAACAGATGAGTTGGACATCGACTTCGACCCCAGGTCGCTGACAATCTAATAGAGAAAAGTCAAACAGTTAGGATAGCTTCTGTGGGATTCAGAAAGATGGCAGGGGCAGGAAAAGAAATGCTAAAGGTATAAAAGGCACACATTTCAGAGGCAGAGGGTTCATTGCACCTTTGGGGAGGAGGCAGGCTGGTGTGCTGCAGTGAGGCTCTTTAGGAGAGGGCGTGGGCAAGGATGAGAGGCTGTAAAACAGGCTGAGTGCAAACCCCCTCATCTGTAGGGGCGGCAGGCCCGGCTCCTGTAATGGCCGCAGGCCAGTCTGCAAGGACGCTTGTTGGAAGAGATGGGCCTAGAAGGGCGAGCAGGGCCTAAGACGATGCTGGAGCCCCCAGAAGAGAGGGCAGGAGAGCGGGAGACCGGGCAGAGTCGACGCCATGAAGGCATCTCCCACCACTTAGACTTCCGGCTGGCCGCAGCCTAGGCATGCGCATTGCGGTCTGCACCAGGGCGCATGCGCACGTTGCCGTGAGGGCGGGGCATAGAGCGGGCAGGGCCAGGATGAGGGACAAGGGTGAACAGGGCAGGTTTCCTCTCTGCCTCGAAGGGTCCTCGCAGGTGTAAGGACATAATACATGAAAACAGCTTGACACTGAGACAGGCTGCGGGGAGTATTAGGTGTTCCTTATAAAATCAAGTGCTTAAAGTAGCAAATACCATGTACCAGGTGCCTTGGGAAGCAAAGATGGAGTCGACATCGAGCTAGATCCCAGGAAGCTGACAGTCTAATAGACTCCTGCGGGATTCAGAAACATGACAAGAGCTCACAGGAGGATAAAAGGGATTCTGGCCCCTGTAATGTCATGGGATAATTGTCATAAAATGGAACAATAATGTGCTGGGACAAAGTCTGGTCCTCTGGGAACTTTTCAAATCTTGATGGAAAAAAAGAGAGAAAAGAAACCTTGAGACAGGCTTAGGTCACCTAAGTGCCTGGCTGCCCTTGCTTCCTGGAGAATAAATGATTAGGCCTTTCTTCTCCCCAGTTTCTCAGGACTTAAAAGATCTGCAACTAGAGGGGGTAGTCATGGCACTGTCACACAGATCACTTCAAGGAAAAACCTGTTAGAAGTATAAAATGCAAGCGTTCAAAGGCAGATAGGTTACTTTCACTTTGTTAAGGAGGATGGTGTGCTTGAGGTGTTGAGGCTTTTTAGAAGAGGTGGGCTTGGAACCCTTGCAGATGGGAGCACTTGAGGCGTCACTCAGTCACTGGACAGGCCAGCCACTGGCAACTCCAGAAAAACTGCAGAGTTGGGCTGAGCGCCAGGCTGGTCCGCCCCAAGGCGCAGGCGCAAAAGTGGGCAGGGGCCAGCAAGCCATGCGGAGGGCTTAGAGGTGGGGGTGCAGTGAGGGTGGGTGTCAGGGCAGCCTGGAATTTCTAGAGGGGAGAGGGGGGAGGGGAGAGGGGGGAGGGGGGAGGGGGGAGGGGGGAGGGGGAGGGCCGTGATGGAGGGCGGGGCAACTCTCACAAGGCCAAGCCCAGTCTAGCAGGGGCTTCCAGCCAGGGACTGTAACTGCCTGGTGGCAGGAGAAGTAGCACTGGAGCCAAAGAACGTATGTCTGTGCTCGCGTGGTCATGGAGGCGCCGGTGCACAACATGAAGGGCTCCCCACAATGAGAGACCTAGTTTGACAAGGTGCCTGAAGCTGCAGTGACACAGACAGCCGACAAATACCAAGACACTGTATGTGGCTTTTAAATATACAGAACAGGCTGCCTCAGAACATCCCCAAGTCTAAATACCCAGGTTTGAAAGTGCAGGGACAGTATCATGCTGGAGCTATTCCAATACATAAATTCTCTCTAACAACAATCGGGAGGACTCAGGCCTAGAGAGAAATGAAAGCACTCCCAGATGTGGAAGGTCTGCATTCTCCTTGACTACTATATGGATGAGAAAAGACACTGGCTTTTCCCCACTTTACCCCATCACAACCTTCCTAGTATTCGTACCCATCTCCTCTTTCCTCTTCTTTTCTCCACTTCACTCCACAAATTCCCTTTCTCTGTTTTTCACCACTCCTATTTTCACTCATTCTGTCTAGTTGTATTTATGAAGTATGCAGTGTTTCTCTGACGTGGGTCAGGACCCCAAACCTACAAGGAAGGCGGCTGTGCTACGTGGACAAAAAGGCGCCACATGCTAACCTGACTAGCTCAGGGAAGGCCTGCATGGCAGCCTTGCAAACTCAGAGGCCTAAAGCAATCACAAAAATAGGTCTGAAATTAAAATATTTTTAACTAAGAGCAGCTTATGGTGAGTAGTCATGTCCTAAGCCAGTATTTTCCCTGACAAAGGTCAATCTTTACCTCAACTGAGTCTGTCTTTGTCTTTTTACATCTATCATAACATATCATTGGAATATCAAAAGTAATTTTCCTTTGCTCACACTCCTCAAAGCATAGGCACCACTCTGCAGAGACCACAAATCCCCTCAATGTTATTGAGTTAACTGTTGACTCTTAACCATCCATAACCAACCTATGTAAAAGAAGTATGTCTATCATTTTACTTTTTATCCCAGAGGTTTACCCGCTTTGCTTTCTCCTGCCCCCTAACCTATCACCAATAGATTTCATGTAACCCACAAACGTCTCCTCTTTTGATTGTAAGGTATAATAAAATAAAGTACAAAACTGCCAGG
The DNA here is from genome assembly GCF_963259705.1 of Myotis daubentonii. NCBI lineage: Eukaryota > Metazoa > Chordata > Mammalia > Chiroptera > Vespertilionidae > Myotis > Myotis daubentonii. The sequence goes on along the minus strand of NC_081861.1, from coordinate 125,039,499 downwards.
CTCTGGGGTATTATCTCAATTCACTGAGATTTTGCTCCCCGGCAACTGCCGACAGTTTTGGCTTAGATAAACTCACAAAAATTCTTCACAGGTTTGAATGTCTTATGTTAAGAGGTGTTTAATACCAAGAGCTGTACCAAGGCTACATATTTATCATCTCATTTCATCTCACACATGGTGAGGGTCATGAAATATCTCCCACCCACACTAGAAGAAAGTGAGGCTCAGAGAGAAAATAAGATTAAATACCTCACCTGCTGACACAGGGCCAATAAACAGTAGGTGTCAACTGCAAGTAGGAGAGAATTTTTCAATAATCAGGAGTTGGGGTTATTAACTCTAGATTGGGTTGCTAATTTCTTGGAAGTGATCACAGGATAGGTTCTTTAAGAGCAACCATGTCACTATGGGAACTTCCTGAGATTGCTTCCCATACATAGAAAGAACAGATACCTAAGCCAATTTTCATACATAGAAAAAAAGAACTTTCTCTTCATGCCCATGAAGGCAAGCTCAACAATCACACAATTGCAGACAGAGTGAACAAATTCCCATCGAAGACACTGCAGAGGAATTCAAAGTTAGGTCATCGTAGCAAGAACTGCAGGAGACCTTCCACTCTGGACTTTCTGCTAGCCCAAGACAGTAGATTGTGACACACGGTGACTTCTCAGCTAGGAACAAGGCTAGTGTTCTAGCATCTTTAATTAAACATAGAAAATATGAAGGAGGGAACTGCATGAACTGGGCTAGGTTCACAGCCCTTCCTGCTGCCAGGCCCTGGCCCCTGAGGTGGCACCCTTAGTCCTCCGCCCAGAAACAGAGCCACTGAAACTATGGCTCCAGAGTGGCTGTGGCAGAAAAGATGAAAAACAAAACTGCTACCATTGTCTTCTTTTCACAAGGTTAGTTCAAAATCAAGTTGAAAAAAGAAGCGTTTGAGAGGTTTGCTGAGAAGCTGACTCTAATACTGCAATAAAAATATAACAAAGGGTCCTGTGTCAAAATGGGCTGCATCTGGCAGACGCACTGGGTCCCCTGGGAGGAATGCTGGAGCCTGGGGTTCCGCACATGCACGTGGCCGGGACCCAAGTGGGCCAGTGGTTGCACTGGGATGGGTCCCTGGTTGGGTCTTTGGACAGAGGCTGCCCACATCCTCATTGTGCACATTTTTCAAGTTTCCTACCCTCACTGGCTTCCAGTGTAGAGGAAGGAAGAGGTTTGGAGCCACCTGTTTAGCCACAATGGCCGAAAATGGTGATGAAAAATGGCTGCTCTGGAGGCCAAAATCTGTCATAAAATTGAGTATCATTTTGTGACTTCAATTTGCCACCGGATAAATTTTTAAAGGAATAAATCAAACTGGATGAAGGCTGGTGACCTTTGGAAATAATGATCAAATTCAATCGGTTAAACCATCTAACAGACTTTACTGTAATAGTAGAAACATTGAACAAATCAAAGGCAGAACTCATGGAAATAAGTGAAGATAAAACTAAACTCCAAAGATCTCCAGACAAGACCCTTTCTGAACTTACTGATGAGTATAAACGTGATGTAAAACAGATCTATTTAAGAAAAAAGAAAAACAGATCTGTTTAAAGGCTTCCCTACTGATACAACACTTATTGACATAAAAGAATAGTTAGAACTTAAAGGTCAAGCACTAAATATTCAGATAAGAACATGGCACAAAGCATTTAAGGGATCAATATCTGCTGTGCTTGACAGCACTGAATCTGCTAAAAAAAAAAAAAAACTTATGGAGACACCTAAGCAAAAGTACAAAGACGTAGATCTGCTAACACTTTTCAAGGAAGATTACTTTGCAAGAAATAATAAAGAAAACAAAATAAAATGGAAGCTAAATTATGAGCTAAACAAGAGCAAGAAGAAAAACAAAAGTTAATAGGAAATGCTGAAATGAAATATCTGGAAGAAAAGACTTTTTGCATGCTGAAATTTTCAGGGAACCTAGATGATCACACCTGCAGAGGAGATTTGCGCATCCTTTTCTCAAATCATGGTGAATTAAAATGGAAAGACTAAGGGGACAAAAGGGAAGATTGTCAGAGGAGCAAGAGGGAATAATCCCATTTAGAGAAAAATCCAAGGAAGCACAAGATAAAGCCAAAGATCCAAATAATGGTAACCTACAATTAAGGAACAAAGTGACAGGGCAGTACTAGACAAATATGTGGAAAAAGAAACATTGAAGGAAGTCACAGAAGGTGCAACTCTATGGTCGCCTCTACTCAGATAGTGCCTGCTGCATCCTCCTGGGCCGCCTGTACATGCCTGGGCAATGACTGTGGAGATTGCAGGCATCTTCATGTGAGACAAAGAGCAGATCCAGGAGGAGGAGCTGCAGAGATCCATTCATGAGATGAAACTGCTGGAGGAAATGTTTCAGAGCCCTGAGCTTGAGCGCCACCCTGGAGAACCACAATCCCAAACAGAAGGGAATGAAGATTCAGGGGGCAAAGAGGAACCATGGGAAATGGTGATGGATAAGAAACACTTGAAGCTGTGGCGGTGCCCTATTACAGGCACCCATCTTTATCAGTACAGAGTTTTTAGAACCTACACAGATGTGACACCCCAGCAGTTCTTCAATGTTCAGCTGGTTAGAGCACAGAAAAAAGGTGGGATGCCCTGGTAATCAGGTTGGAAGTGATTGAGAGGGACGTCTTTGGTGGTTTGGAGGTTCTTCACATTTTCCTTACTCACTGTACTCGTGGGATTATGTTTATGTTTACTGATACAGCGTGGATCAGGAAAACATTGTGCTGGTGTTGGTGTCACGTGCTGTGGAGCACCCTAGTGTGCTGGAGTCTCTGGAATTTTTAAGAGTTAGTTCATGTGAATCCCAAATGGCTATCCATCCCCACAACTCATTTGACTACTTGTGCCAACCCCCAGACTGTGTTTCCTCACTGCTGTTAGTTGGATGGTTCCCAGTGGCATGCCAGAGTTCCTGGAGAAGCTGCACACGGCCACCCTGAAAGTCAAGGACATGCAGATCAAAGTAAAGGACTACATCACATGTGGAAATGGGTGAGGCCAAGGCCACCACGCCATCTTCCGAGTGGAAGAATGAGGGTAGTTGTGGCCCTGCCCGGATCAAGTATGCTTGAAGGACTTTGGGATAAGAAGGGACAGGCTGCTTCTAGCCCTGTCTCGGTCCCTAGCACTCTGCTACAGAGCAGGGACAGGTACTACAGAACATCTCTGTAACTACCAGTGCAAGATAATTCAACAACTGGTGTCTGACTTCATTCACAGCCTTCTTTGTTCTTTATCAAAACAGAGATTAAGGAGGCATCCCTAGGGGCACTGTCATACTCTCAGGCCAAGCATTTTTCAATTCAGTATTCCACTGAGCTCATGGGGAACACAGCGCAGCTCAGGCCAGAAGGGAACGACTTGTTTTTGCTACCTCTGAAGAGTTTCCTCTACCAACATTCTAGTTTCCACCATCAGTTCTGCAGCATTTGGACTTCCTTTAGTCTGAAGGTCCAACTGGAAAGTGAAGGTGGCCAGTTGATGGTTCAATGAGGAGTCATTTGGCAGTGCTCTTGGAACTGTGATTGTCCTATGTTGAATGGATGGAAACTGTTGCTTGACAGTGTAAATGCCTAGAGCAATGGTTCTCAACCTTCTGGCCCTTTAAATACCGTTCCTCATGTTGTGACCCAACCATAAACTTATTTTCGTTGCTACTTCATAACTGTAATGTTGCTACTGTTATGAATCGTCATTTAAATATCTGATATGCAGGATGGTCTTAGGCGACCCCTGTGAAAGGATCATACCACCACCAAAGTGTTGGGGGTATAGCTCAGTGGTAGAGCATTTGACTGCACCACCAAAGTGGTCGCGACCCACAGGTTGAGAATCGCTGGACTAGAGGGACATAAAGTTTGAACCAGGAAATTTCTCTCTTCCCCTCCGAAATACCACCCATTGACTACCCAAAGCCGTTTCCTTTAGCCTGGCCAGTTCTTCTACATTCATGCACTATGTTAACCTGGCTTAACGCCTCGTTCCTTGGCCTATTTACCAAGACACAGGGAAACCAATCCTCTCAGACAATAGCTTTATGTACTATTACTGTCTTGATAGGATCAGTGGAGAAATGTTCAAAACATCCCACATTAAATAATTTATATATGTGTGTGTGTGCATGTATGTAAAATTTATTTCAGAGAAAAAGGGAAAGGGAGAAAGACAGAAATGTGATGAGAAAGAATCGCTGATGAGCTGCCTCCTGCACTCTCTCAACTAGGGACTGAGCCCGCAACCCCAGCATGTGCCGTGACCTCCTGGCTCATAGGTCGACACCCAACCACCGAGCCACACTGGCCAGGCTTATATTTTTTTATGTTAAAAGTTTATTAGTTCCGGGTTTCACTTACTGAATTTGAAATATATTTTTAAATCTTTCTGTCAAAAAGTAGGGATTTGGGAGTTGAACAGAATTTCAATAGTCCCACTGCCCAGAAAACATTTTATTTTGACAGTACTTTTCATACTTCACATCTGACTGAATGCCGAGGACTTGTCCATCTCAGAAGGCTAAATAAAGGTGGAAGAGTAGGGTTGGGCCACTCCCTGGAGCTTACAGAGCTGTAGACAAGCTGTGTGAACCAACAGGTAAAATCTTGCCCCAAACACTAATGCAATGAGCTTATGTGACTCTCTTGTTCCTCTGAAAGTTTTGCCTCCTCTCTTCAGAGCTCAAATAAAAGCAAACTATGCTCTTTGAATGAAGTCACAGTCAAATGGTATCAGCTTGGCCTCACTGATTCTGCTTATGGTCATGCTGCCATCTGGTGGGAGAATAGGCATCAAGTTTTAAGTCCTCCTCCCTCCACCCACCCACCCTTTTTAAAAATAATTTAAATGATCACATTTTCCCCTTTTTTCCTACTTGGATCAAAACCTGAGACTAACTTAAGCCCATGGAACTCTTTGTTGCCTGTGAAGTTTTGTGCCAAATAAATAACTGTCTAGTCCTTTCTGCCTTCCTTCTCTGAGTCTGGCAGAGCAGAGATACATTGAGCAGCCCCAGCTTCTCTCATTGATCAGATCTCTTTTCGCATCTCTAGGACCTGACAAGCCAAGGAGAGGCCCTGGATTATGTCTTCACTTAGGGCCTGTGATTGCTGGGCATGAATAGGTGTGGACAATAGTGCCTGTGTGAGTGCAGAAGTGTTAAGGAGGTGGGTGTTGCTCATGTTCTGATTTGGGGGCATTTGACTGCTGTGGGGTAGGTCTGTACAGTTACTAATGTCATCATAATGATTTTACTTCTCATATTTTTTTTTCTTCAATGCATGTCAGGGTCTCTTAAACTCTAGACACTTGCTTCTATTCTATTACAAACTCCCAAACGTGCCCAAATTACCTTCGGGCTTTCCCCCAGTTCTCACCCCTGAGCTTCTTCTGAGGTGTGCTGAAGACACCCTCCTAATCCTCCCGGGGCAGTGGTTCAACCTTCCTAACTCCGAGAACCTTTAATACAGTTCTTCATGTTGTGGTGACCCCCAACCATAAAATTATTTTCGTTGCTACTTCATAACTGTAATTTTGCTACTGTTATGAATCGTAATGTAAATATCTGATATGCAGGATGTAATTTTCATTGTTACAAATTGAACATCATTAAAGCATAGTAATTAATCACAAAAACAATATGTAATTATATGTGTGTTTTCCAATGGCCTTAGGCGACCCCTGTGAAAGGGTCGTTGGACCCCCAAAGGGGTGGCGACCCACAGGTTGAGAACCGCTGCCCTAGAGCTTGGTCCCAACACCCTCCTTCTAGGACAAGTCCTCACCAAGCACCCTCACCCCCTTGCAGAAAGGGTGCAGCCCCCCAGCCATGATCTGAGAACCAAGCAGCCTTTGCCCGACCCCCAGCCGTGATCGGAGAAGCCGTGAGGGGCAGGACAGAAGCGGCACTAAGCCCTAAGTAGATCGTGAGCACCGTTCAAACTGCGTGGGTAAAACCCCCTGAGACCAGGTTCTGGCCACCATGTAGATCACGAGCACCTTTCGAACTTTGAGGGTAAAAACCCTGAGACCGGGTCCTGGTCGCCACGTAGATCGCAGCACCTTTCAAACTGCAAACCTCATGAGACCCGGTCCTGACCCCCACGTAGATTGAGAGCACCTTTCAAACTGCATGGGTAAAACCCCCTGAGACCGGGTGCTGGCTGCCACATAGATCGGGAGCACCTTTCAAACTGCAAACCCCATGAGACCGGGTCCTGACTGCCACGTAGATCGCAAGCACCTTTCAAGCTGCGTGGATAAAACCCGTGAGACTGGGTCCTGGCCTCTATGTGCTGCCACGTAGATCTCGGCGGCCAGCAGCCGCCTCTTCCCTGCTCCCCGCCCCCCTCCCCCCTCCTCCGACCCCCGTGATCGGAGAAGTACCTGTATTTTTAAAAATTTCTTGACATGGTAAAAGAATTTTACATTGCGATCCAAGGGTGGTGGGGTGAGGAGAAGGAGCAGCAAAACAATCCAACAGACAAAAAGGGAAACAGAAATGCATGGTGGAAGGGATTTCAAGGGTGGGTAGGGGCATTGCCCAACTAAAATGCAATTGGTTTGTTACTGAGTACTATTCATGGGAAGACAGCATCCTGACTCCTTCTCTATACAGCATACTGGGAGTAAATATGATGCATCCAGGTGGAAATGTGATTAAGGGTTGGAAGACAGACAGGGAAAGAAGAAGTCAGAAATAGACACTGAGTGAGTTACTGGCTGGCTGGCTGCAAATACTGAGTCTCCAATAGTGATAGAATAAACAAGTGGGGGATATCTCTGGAAGATTCAAGAGATAGGGAGCAACTCTTCTATGGTTTTAACTTGCCCAGCAGATTTCCACATACACACGTGTACACGCCTATGTTTGCATGCACACACATATACACATAACTGACTGCCCTCCCTGGAAGCACAGAAGAAGAAGCCACCAGAAGAAGAAGCCGCCCACCCTTGGTCCAGGCGCCAGCACCTGCGGCTGGCTGCAGCCCAGGAGACGGACAAGCCACCCACCCGAGGTCCCAGGCTGCAGCCACCCGGAGAAGCTGCCAGTCCTATGGTCCAGGGCGCCAGCACCTGTGGCCAGAGAAATAGGTTCCCTCTTCTCCTACTGCAGTCATTACTTCAATATTCCCCTTCTGAATTTCTCTCCTGTGCTGCAAACCAACTCCACTTTTCATCGGAAGGATACGGAACAGAGAGAGCAGTGTTAAAAGCTTACATTTTTAAGCCTGTAAGGTTGGTACTTAAACATATAAATGGAAAACTAGAGTCCTTCAGGTCACAAAGGCTACAAAGGACTGGGACAGCGCATGACCTATTGTATCCAGCAATCCATATGGGGACTGAAAACTTTGCAATGATGACAATTACTGAAGATATGAATCAACTAAAATAGTTGACAGAGACAATTCTTCTATCTTTGAAAATATCTACTTCAAATCTGTTTAAATAGATTTTCATCTGCATAATATAACACATTCTGACAAGACCACCACCACCACCAATGTGCTCAGTGTTGTACCGATAAATGTTTAGTAACTGAGGGAAACCCCCCTTATCCCCCCCGCCCCACAGTGCACAAATTTTTGTGCACCGGGTTACTAGTATAGAAATAATACCTGATGCTGGAACTGCTCCTGCCAGTGACAATGGAAGGGGCTGACATGAGAGAGAATTGCAATTCCTCCAGCAGCACAAGAAAAGGAATGTGTTTTCCAAAGGTTGCATGTAGACCCTGAAAAGGGGACAATAGTGGGTATTTTCTCCAGCCTCACAAAGGAGAGACAAGGATTACTTCTCCCCATGCCTCAAGCAAATGACAAACACCTTCAGAAAGCTTGACATATGTCCCCTGGAGTTAGAGACAGTGGAACCAGTATGTGATTCAATGAAGCTGAGCCTGGGGCAGGAACTGACTGGATCTGACTGTAGAAGAGAGGACTGGTTCGGAGCAAACGGTACTTCTAACACCCGCTGAAAGAAAGACCGTGTTTTCCATGACTGACATATGGCGTCTGAGAAAGTCAATGGACAAAGACTGTCTTAAAAGGAAAGCATCCGGACAACCAAGATGGCAGGCATAAGGCATATACCTGTACCTCCCGCCCCTCACAACCACGTTAAAACTACAACTAAAAGGCAAAACGGTTATCATCCAGAACCACGGGGAAGCTGGCTGAGTGGAAGTTCTACAACTAGAAGGAAAGAAAAAAGTGCACTGAGGCTGGGTAGGAGGTGCGGAGGCCCGCGAACAGGGCTGCACCTGGGCGTGCGGTTTTTGTCAATCGGGAGATACAAGCTCCCGACTGCACTGACCTCATTTCCAGCGAGTCTCTAGGGACCCAGACTCCTACAGGGAGAAACTGGACTGTCCAGCATCGGGCCGGAAAGTGAGGGTGGCTTTCTTGCAGAACTGCTCGCAGGGATCATTGTTACTGTGGGGGCACAGGATGCAGGGACATGGAGACGCCAAGACACGGAGACACCAAGACGCAGAGACAGCTGATGGACAGCCATTGCTGTTTGCTGCACCCTGGTGATTCTCTGAGACCCCACCCCAGCCAATTTACAACCCCACCTAAGCTGTGCGTAGTGGCGCAAATGAATCACCTGTCCTTTTGCAGCCTGACCTAACAAACTGCAGCTGGGTCAGAGAACTGCAAAATTTCCAAACCCCAAACAAAGAGGAAAAATCTGCAGATCTCGCGGTAGCTCCTGCTGGGTGGACTCACACAGTGGTTGAATTTGTACCTCCTTGGAGATCCAGGAGCCAGCATACCTAGTGGTTAGATACCAGATTTCAACTCCTCACATCCCTAAGTACACACTCAAGAGGCAGACTCAGTGAGCACCAAAGCCTCACTGAAGCAAGTCCTGCCCAATAACGGTGTCCCCAGCACAGCAATTCTTCCACTACAGACACAGAGTGTGCTTGCAGTCAATTGGCCTGGAGATCATTTCCTCCCAGAGATACCAACAGCAATCAAGGCTTAACTACAACAAAACTGTACACCCAGCCCACAAAGGGGTGCACCAAGAGTGTCTACCTCAGGTGATTGGGGAGGCTGAGCCACTGGGCCCAATAGGACACCTACCACACAAAGCCACTCTATCAACACAGGGAAGCAGCCAAAATGCAGAGACAAAGAAACATGCCACAAATGAAAGAAATGAAGGAAAGCAAATTACTGGACTTAGAGCACAAAACCACAGTTATAAGGTTATGCAAGAATCTTCTACAAACCTCCGAGGAACTTAGTCAGACCTTCAAGGATCTTAATGAGAATGCCAAAAAAAAAAAAAATGGAATAGAACCAGTCAAAAATAAAGCATACACTGACTGAAATAAAGAATAATATACAGAGATCCAACAGAAGACTAGAGGATCCCAAGAATCAAGTCAAAGATTTGAAATACAAGGAAGCAAAAAACACCCATCCGGAAAACCAAAAAAAAAAAAAAAAAAAAATCCAAAAATATGAAGATAGTGTAAGGAGCCTCTGGCACAATTTCAAACGTACCAACATCTGAATTATGGGGGTGCCAGAAGAAGAGGGAGAGCAAGATACTTAAATCCTATTAGAAGAAATAATGACAGAAAAATTCCCGTACCTGATGAAAGAAATAGACTTACAAGTCCAGGAAGCGAACAGAACTCCCAAAAAGAGGAATCCAAAGAGGACCACACCAAGACACATCATAATTAAAATGCCAAGGGCAAAAGACATAGAGAGAATCTTAAAAGCAGCAAGAGAAAAACAGTTAGCTACCTTACAAGGGAGCACCCATACGACTGTCAGCTGATTTCGCAACAGAAACCATGCAGGCCAGAAGGGAGTGGCAAGAAATATTCAAAGTGATGAATACCAAGAATCTACAACCAAGATTACTCTACCAAGCAAAGCTATCATGTAGAGTTGAAGATCAGATAAAGAGCTTCACAGACAAGAAAAAGCTAAAGGAGTTCATCACCACCAAACCAGGATTATGTGAAATGCTAAAGGGTATTCTTTAAGAAGAGGAAGAAGAAAAAGGTAAAGATACAAATTATGAACAACAAAGGGACAACAAATACATATTTATCAACAAATAAATCTAAAAATTAAGTCAATAAAAAAATCTGATGAACAGAATAAACTGGTGAATATAATAAAAGCAGGGGCATAGAAAGGGAGTGGACTGACAATTCTCAGGGGGAAGGGGGTGTGAAGGGTGCGGGAAGAAACTGGACAAAAATCTTACACCTATGGATGAGGACAGTGGCAGGGGGTAAGGGAATGGGGTGGGATGGGAACCAGGTGGAGGGGAGCTATGGGGGAAAAAAAGAGGAATATCTGAAATAATCTGAACAATGAATATTTTTATATAAAAAAGGAAAGCATCCAAGGCAAGGTTGATTTGGGCTACCCAGAGTGGGTGTACGGATGGCCCAAATTTTGGAAACACTGGCAAAGAAGATCTTTAAAGGAGTTTTAGTAGCTGAATTGTGGGCATTTTTTTTAGCATATATTTTGTTTAATAAGAAGAACGCAAGTCAGGTTTATTACAAATCCATCAAATATTCTAGAATGTATGGAGTCAGACAGCAAGATCAAGAAAAATGATTGAACAACAAAAGTTAGGAATTTGGTCACTGGTACAGGTGTACCCTATTGCATAGTATCAGGCATGATTACAATTCCAAAGTTGACATGGATAGATTTTGGAATATGTAAGGCAAAACGTAAATTCCAATTAAGCCAGAGGTTTTGTTCTTTGGACTACCTGTGAAGAAATTATGGAAGGTATGTTTATCATGTTACAAATAAAGTTTTGCTTATACTTTAAAAAGGAACACCCAAGAGTAGCACCCAGGGAGACAGAAAACCCCAACAGAAAAGAGAACAGCAAAGGCCTGGGTATTTAGGGGAGTTTAATGTCCAGACAGAAGCTGCACCCATGGAGCCCTCAGATGAAAGTAGGCATGCTCTTGTACAGCCGAGTGCAAAGTACGGCCCGCGGGCTGGATCCGGAACGTTCGGCTGTTCTATCCGGCCCACGGAGCCGAAAGAGCGGAGGGTTCTCTTGCTCTCCCCTCCGCTCCTTCACCAGCAGCAGTGTTAACATGTATTAGTTCACACAAACACTCCATCCATGCTTTTGTTCCGGCCCTCCGGTCCAGTTTAAGAACCCACTGTGGCCCTCGAGTCAAAAAGTTTGCCCACCCCTGCTCTAGTATGTGGCTCACATAGGAAGAGAAGCTAGGGATGAAGATGCCCTGAAGAGGAAAGGAATGTGTTTCCAAAGTCAATATGTACTAGTACACGCTGAGGAAGCAGTAACGGTGGGAATTTTCTCCACCCCCATGAGGAGAGGACAAGACAAGGATCACCTCCTCCTGACCTTCATCAAATGAAAACAAGCTTGAGAAAGCTTGGCTCCTGTCTTCTTCAGTCAGCTGGACCCCAGAACCACTGCCTGACTCATGCAAATGAAATCGGGAATCGGGGGCTGAAAATGCCTGGCCGGACCACACAATAAGGCTGGACTGAATAAATAGGACCTGCACTTCCACCACATGCAGAGAGGGACTGTGATGGCCATAGTCCACATGAGAGCCCTGCAAAACCAAGTGTCCTCCGTTGTCTGAAAAGGAAAGCACAAAGGCAGAGCACCCAGAGAAGCAATGACCCTGACACAAGTGTGGCTCAAGGAGACTAGGGGGTGAGGGGGAGTTCGGTGGCCAGTTAGAAGAAAGGCACCCGATGAGACCGGAGCCAGCAGTCTGTGGTCTCTTTAGGAAGTTCAAAATGGACCCATACGAGCATGGGCTTGGGTTTTCCTGTGTTCCCATTACACATTTAATGACCCTGCCAGGGTGTGTTCTTCTCCACGTGCACTTTTCTCCCTGGAACCACATCTGGAGTGGTGGTCAAGTGGAGGAAGGAGAAGAAAAGAGAAAAGGCAAAAAGAAGTACTCCATTCAACCCATACACAGACACACACACCACTAGCAAGACTACAAAATCCATGAAGGGGCCAGTTTCCACTAGACAGAAATTTCCCAGTATTTAGAAGTGTAGGGTTTTGACTGGTACAGGACACTAGGCTACTAACTGCTTCAAAGTGACCACAAGATGATTGGGTATTTAAGAGGGAAAAGTTGGCTAAGAGACCTTTTGGAGATTTCCTGCCAGACCAGGGAAGAGTAAATCCCAAAGGCAGCTTTCATGCATAAGTAGAAAGAGACTATGGTTACTTTCTTTTATGCTCACCAAAAGACGTTCAATGAGCCCTAGCCTGTATGGCTCAGTGAATTGAGCACTGGCTCACAGGCTGAAGTGTTCTGCGTTTGATGCTGATCAAGGGCACGTGCTCAGTTGCAGGCTTGGTCCCCGGCCCTGGTCGGCGCACACACGAGAGGTGACCAATCGATGTGTCTCTCTCACAGATGTTTCTCTCTGTCTCTCCCCTGCTCCATTGCCTTTCTCTAAAATCAATGGGAAAATATCCTCACGTGAGCATTAATAAACAAACAAGAAAACAAAACAAAAGGATACTCAATGAATGGTTGTTAAAGACCTACTCTGCAAGAAAGCCTATCTTTTGGAAAAGTTTCTGCTTTTCCTCCAACAAATGTAATACAACAGTATCAGAAAAGTTACCCGGCCGGTTTGGCTCAGGGGATGGAGCATCAGCCTGCAGACTGAAGGGTCCCGGGTTCGATTCTGGTCAAGGGCACATGCCGGGGTTGCGGGCTTAATCCTCAATAGAGGGTGTGCAGAAGGCAGCCACTCAATGATTCTCTCTTATTGTTGATGTTTCTATCTCTCTCTCCCTCTTTCTTCCTCCCTGATATCAAGAAAAGTATGTTGTTGTTGTTTTTAAAAAAAGCTACAACATTCTTAGACAGGGCTGTGCAAATGTGCAAAGGTCACTGTGGGAGAGTCGGGGTGGGAGGACTTTGTGCACAGTGGCAGGAGCAGGCAGTGGTGGCAGCAACAGACAGAAACCAGGTAGAGGCCGAAGGGACTTGTCCACTGGTAGCCATGGACAGGCATGCGAAGGCAAAATGGAGCCTCAAACCGGGAGGACCCTGCCGCCTTGGTCCAGCCACCAGCCACAGGCTACTCTCTGATAGCAGCAGCTGCACTGCGACCCACATTCCTCCACCTCCCCTGCCTATACAACCTCCTACACCAGGGGTGGGCAAACTTTTTGACTCGAAGGCCACAATGGGTTCTTAAACTGGACCGGAGGGCCAGAACAAAAGCATGGATGGAGTGTTTCTGTGAACTAATATAAATTCAAAGTAAACATCATTACATAAAAGGGTAAGGTCTTTTTTTTTTTTGAGTTTTATTCATTCCAAACGGGTCTTATCCGGACCTAGGGCCGTAGTTTGCCCATGGCTGTCCTACACTCTTCCTCCTCTCATCTCTAGGCCAGGCCCTGTGCCTGCCGCCATGGCAGACGCATCTGACATCAGAGAAATCTAGCCCAGAGATTTCCTATGGCCTAGGTTGGTACCATCTCCTCCCCCTGCAGCCCCAGTGGCTGCCTGTACCCAGTGACACTCTGGGCCTCGTGTCTCTCCTGTGATAATACTGACACAGCCAGCAAGTTAGAATGGAACAAACTGAAGACCTGATGAGAGAAAGGGAAAGTTGCTGGAGCAAAACAATGGATTTCCCTTTCTCTTTCAGGCAAGGGATCATGGGGAACACGATTCAGCAAGCTCCTCAACTCATTGGCTCCACCAACATCTGTCAGGAAGATGCCTTTGATGACAACAGTGACAACAGAAGATCTTCCTCCACTCACAAATGGCTTTCCACCAAAATCGGCATGTATGAAACTCAAACCAAATACCAGTCTTCTAAGCAGTAACCCAATGCATCAGCCAATGGCTTGGGTGCAATTAGAAACTTTAGCCCCGCTATTACCATTCAGAAATCCCAAACACAAGACCACATGAACTTCTGGAAAAACCTTCTCCTCCACAGCTACCACCTCCTCCTTCAGTACTACAAACTGTGATTCCAAAGCAGATTGGCTCACCTGAAATTAAACGGAAAATAACCAAAACTCACCAGGATGGCAGGGAATTGTTTGAGTCTTCCCTCCACGGATACCTTTTCAATTAAGTACAGGCAAGTGAGCACACACAGTCAAACCATGAGCGCAGAAAAGCAGAGGGAAAGCAACAAGCGTGACTCTTCTATATTAGAAGAGCACAACTCACGCAAAATCCCCAAATTGGAAACCGAGGAACAATCAAAGGGTTGCTTCTGGGGGGAAAAAACAACAAACACACAAGAGAAGATCCAGCCGGACCGGATTGGGTCAGTGGATAGAGCTTCAGCCTGCGGTCTAAGGAGTCCCGGGTTCGATTCAGGTCAAGGGCATGTACCTTGGTTGCGGGCACATCCTCAGTGGGGAGTGTGCAGGAGGCAGCTGGTCGATGTTTCTCTCTCATCAATGTTTCTAACTGTCTATCCCTCTCCCTTCCTCTCTGTTAAAAATCAATAAAATATTTTTAAAAAAAGAGAGAAGATCCAGTACTAAAAGAGGAAACCTTGGTTTAACCAATATTACCTTCTGTTCCAACAACAGAAGTGCCTGCTGGACAGGGAGCCCCTGCTACCTGTACAGGCACTCCCATGCCAGGAGCGGCTCTGGTGCGGAGCCCATGACATTCTGAAGGGAGGAGCAGTGGAGGCCAGGAGTGCAGCCACAACAACACCCAGGCTGGCCTGAGACAACACGCCAAACCTGAACAGTGAGCCATGTGCCAGCAGTAACTGCAAAGGACCCCTGCCGCACCCCTGCAGTGAGTGGCGCACTGCCTCACCACGGGCTCCCAGGTGACTGCAGTGAGCACACACCAGAGAGACCACCTCCCTGTCCTGGTTCCAGGATCCAGCGCTCCAGGACTCCGGGCTGTGAGTTCAAGCCAGGGGCGCGCCTGCCCAAGACCCAGGACAGGCTGAAAGTGAGACCCAGGGGCAGCCAGCATGGTGCCCTGCCCAGGCCCCAGGACCACACTGAGGTGTGAGCCAGAGGCACCAAGCACCACGCCCAGAACCCAGGACTGTGCTGCCAGTGCGTGCCAGAGGGACATAGGGTGCCACCCTCCCACAGGCGCCGGGGCTGCACAGTGAATTGCATGCCAGAGGGCTCTGGGATCTCACAGGGAGTCGTACACCAGAGCAACTATGCATGTGCCCCTACCCACCACAAACATCTGCAGCAGACAACTGAGGGACCAATCCATGGGGGAAGGGAGTACAACTCAGAGCAAAGACAATAAAGGTGTCAGACTCAAGGCAAACACAGCCTCTTGGCTAAGGAGTCCTGGATCATTGGACCGCTAGGGGCTTCAACTTCACAGACCTCAAGCAGGTTGCCCAGGGCCACAACGAGACAGCAACTCACATTACATACAAACAAACACAAAGGCATTGCAGAAATGTAGCAGGACACAAAATTCACACCCAGAAAACCATGGCATTTTTACACACCAATAATGAACTCACAAAAAGAGAACCTAAAAACATAATTCCATTTAGCAGTGCAACACAACAATTAAGATACCTAAGAATAAACTTAACTAAGGAGGTATAAGACCTGTACTCAGAAAACTATAAGATGTTGGAAAAAACAGGTAGAGGAAGATATATACAAGTGGAAGAATATACAGTGTTCATGGATTCGTAGAATCAACATCATTAAAATGTCCATACTACCCAAAGCAATCTACAGATTCAATGCAATCCTCATTCAAATACCAACGGCATATTGCACAGACCGAGAACTAACTCTCGAACATTTTATATAAAATTAAAAGGGACCCCGAATAGCCACAGCCATCCTGATAGAAGAACAAAGTTTGAGGGATCACAATACCAGATAGCAAGTTATATCACAAAGCCACTGTTCTCAAAACAGCCTCGTACTGGCAAAGAAAAACAGACAAAACACCAATGGAACAGAACAGAGAACCCAAAAATTGACCCAAGCTATCATGCTCAATTAATATTTGACAAAAGAGGCAGGAGCATACAATGGAGTCAAGACAGTCTCTTCAATAAATGGTGCTGGGAAAATTGGACAGATACATGCAAAAAAAATTAAACTAGACCACCAACTTACACCATACAAAAAATAAATTCAACATGGAAAAAGACTTAAATGTAAGATGGGAAACCATAAAAATCTTAGAAGAATCCATAGTCAGCAAAACATCAGTCATATCTAGTAGCAATATGTTTACTGATACGTCTCCTAGGACAATGGAAACTAAGGACAAAATAAATAAATGGGACTACATCAAAATAAAAAGCTTCTGCACAGCAAAAGAAACCACCAACAAAATAATAAGAGAGTCTGCTGCATGGGAGAACATATCTGCCAATGTTAAATCTGACATGGGTTTTATCTCCAAAATTTATAGGGAATTCATACAACCTAACAAAAGGAAAAAAATGGCTAAAGGACACTTCTCAAAAGTGGACATACAGAAAGCAAAGACGCATATGAAAAAAACATGCTCAAAGTCACTAGTCATCCAAGAAATGTAAATCAAAAAGACCATGAGATATCACCTCACACCTATCAGAATGGCGACCATCAACAAATCAACTGACGACAAGTGCTGGTGAGGATGTGAAGAAAAGGGAACCCTCGTACACTGCTGGTGGGAATGCAGACTGGTGCAGCCTCTGTGGAACATTATATGGAGTTTCTTAAAAAAATTAAAAATGGAACTCCCATTTGACCCAGCAATACCACTGCTAGAAATATATCCCAAGAAATCAGAAACACCAAACAGAAAACACAGATGCACCCCTATGTTCCTAGCAGCGCAACATACAATAGCCAAGATTTGCAAACATCCTAAGTGACCATCAGGAGATGGATGAATGGATTAAAAAGCAGTGGTACATCTACACAATGGAATATGATGCTGCTGTAAAAAACAAAGAACTCTTACCATTTGCAACAGCATGGATGGACCTGGGGAGCATCACGCTAAGCAAAATGAAACAAGCCAGTCAGAGAAAGATAAGTATCACATGGTCTCACTCATTTGTGGAATATAATGAACAACATAAACTGACCAACAAAAATAGATGCAGAGACATAGAAGCATCGAACAGACAGTAAACCTCACAGGGAAGGCAGGGGATGTTGGTGGGGTGAGGGTAAGAGATCAACCAAAGGACCTGTATGCATTTAGCATAACCAATGGACACAGACAATAGAGGGGTGAAGGCCTGGGTTGAGGGTCAGGAGCGGGCTGGGAGAGGTCAATGCGGGGGAAAGGGAACATATGTTAATACTTTCAACAATAAAGAATTTTTAAAATAAATCAATTAAACAGCCTGGAAAATGGCAGCAGCCAGGATATCTTTACCAGCTTCTATTACAACGCAGAAATGGAGCTTGGATGTGCAGAACTGTAACATGTCTCCAGTTGTCAAAATTTAGTAAGTGTTTGCTCTTCAGAATGCTACAGAACATGGGAAATTAATCGATCATGTTTGTGTATTCAATGAAGGGAATTGGGAACAAAACGAAACTAAGTGTCAGGGGACAAGACACACATCATTTGCACACCAAACCACAGAGATGAAAAGGTAACTCAGAATGTTATCTTCTACGGAAGCAACATCTGGTTCAGCGGGCTCAGAAAAGAAGCAATAGAAAAGGTCAATTAGAACTCATTCTGGTCGAAACCGGTTTGGCTCAGTGGATAGAGCGTCGGCCTGCGGACTGAAAGCTCCCGGGTTCGATTCCGGTCAAGAGCATGTACCTGGGTTGCGGGCGTATCCCCAATAAGAGATGTGCAGGAGGCAGCTGATTGATGTCTCTCTCTCATCGATGTTTCTAACTTTCTCTATCACTCTCCCTTCCTCTCTGTAAAAAATCAATAATATATATTAAAAAAAAAAAACTCATTGTGAATCAGAGAAATCCACTGTGGTTGTACCAAAGAAGAAGACCAAAAGGGGGCAGGTTCAGACAGTTCCTCAGGCTCCAGTGAAGACTGGATTACACAAAGGGTCAGTGCACAGGGGAGTGCAGGACTCTGTCAGATTCAAGGACAGTGCTGTCTCTGCAGCAACTAAGGAAACTGGACTGAGATTCTTATCCAATTCCATCCCAGAAATTCCAAACTTGTCATCTCCTCCCAAGCTTTCTTTGCTGGCAGCTCTAGAAACAGTTTGTTGGTTTCCAATTTTGATTTTTCCAGTCATCATTATTGACATTTTCCTGGATTGTTTCTTCGTCAAAACTCTGAACAATTGGTTCAAAAGATTGTTTTTTGTCTCAGCTGGATAGGTACAGCTTAAATCATGGAGCCAGCATAAAACCACTCTTTACCTTATGTTGATCAATTTCAACATGGACTATCTTTGTTTTTAAACATCAGCAGAGTTTTGCCAAACTGTATGCATTACAATCATTAAAAGCTTTTGTTTTTAACGTTAGTGTAGTTATGATGGAGCACAGCATAGCAGCTGTCTTTGACAGGCTGTGGTTTTTCTAGCAAAAATAAAAAAGGAACCGCATCTATGAAGCAAGACATGGTAACATCCCACATCACAGCTATGATGCTCAAATGAGAGCATCCAATTTCAGCCTACAGGAAATCACCTGTGTATTCCCAATGGAGCACTGTGACCTTAGCAGCCACCATGAGAAAGGAGTTCAAAATTCCATGGATCATTCTGTCAAAAGTGTCTGAGAGCTCAAAAGCTTGGGCCAAGGACCAACATGAAGACAATCCACTCCAAAGCGCCTCCACTGCCATGTGTGCAAACTGAGGCTCGGGCTTCCTGGCATGGCCAGAAGCCCATAGAGCCTGGAGGCCTGGCATGCTGCTTTACAAACGGCAAAAGGGATACAACTGTGAGAAACTAGTGTTCACCAAAATGAAGCGCTGCCTACACTGCCAGCCAGATGGACTAGTCACTAGATGCATGAAGCTGCAGTGAAATCAATAACCAGAAAACACTAAGACTTGTTAAGGGGCCTTTACAAAACAGGCTTCCTGGGAGAACCCAGTAGGCTAACCGCCAAGACTTGAAAGTGAAGAAACAAAATCACACCAGAAATAATTCAATGTGGAAATTTTCTGAGAACAACCAAGAGAGTTCTGGTCCAGACATATCTGACAGCAGTCAAATATGTGGGGGGTCTCTATGCACTCCAACAACTCCGGTGAGGATGAAAGGAAAACTAGCTTCCCTCACTTTTCCCCAGCACAACTTTCCAATATTCTCTCCTATACCCTCTTTTCTCTCTTTCTCTGGCACCTTCCCCGTTTCCCCACTTCTCTCCTATTCTCACTCATTATGCAAAGGGATATCTAGAAGAATGGAGTGCTACTCTGGGTCAGGTAAGAGCCCCCAGGTCTACAAGAGGCCTTTCTTAAGGGTACCTGCACATGGCGTCCTAATGGAATCTATTTTCCCAATTTCATCTTACATATGTACGTTTTCCTAAAATATATACACCTACAAAGAAACCTGAGCCTTAATTAGGTGTGCCTCCCTCCCTTTTTATAACCAACTTCTATTACAAACTATAAAACCCTTCACATGAAAAACAGTTCTCTTTGCAACCACGTGTTACACATCAGTTTCTTCAGTGTGACACCAAAAGCACAAGCAACCAATGGAAAAGTACTTTAACTGAAAAGTCATCACAATTTAAGAACTTTTGTGTCAAAGGGGAGTGAGTATCTACAAAGTAAAAAGACAATCCACAAAGTGGGAAAATATATTTGCAAATTATATATCTAATAAGGTTGTAGTATCCATAATATACAAAGAACTCTTAAAACTCCACAATCAAAACACAACCATATTAGCCCGAGCTGGTATGGTTCAGTTGGATATTGTCCCATACACTAAAGCAGGGGTCCTCAAACTTTTTAAACAGGGGGCCACTTCACTGTCCCTCAGACCGTTGGAGGGTCGGACTATAGTTTAAAAAACACTATGAACAAATTCCTATGCACACTGCACATATATTATTTTGAAGTAAAAAAAAAAAAAAACAGGAACAAATACAGTATTTGTATTTGCATGTGGCCCACGGGCCGTAGTTTGAGGACCCCTGGTCTAAAGGCTTGCCGGTTCAATTCCCAGTCAGGGCACATGCCTGGTTGCAAACTGATCCCCGGTAGTGGGAATGCAGGAGGCAGCCGATTGATGTTTGTCTCACTCCCTCTCCCTTCCTCTATCTAAAAATGAATTAAAGATCTTTTTTAAAAAAGACAACCAGCCCTAACCGGTTTGGCTCAGTGGATAGAACCTAGGCCTGTGGACTGACGGGTCCCAGGTTCAATTCTGGTCAAGGGCATGTACCTTGGTTGCAGGCACATCCCCAGTAGGGGGTGTGGAGGAGGCAGCTGGTCGATGTTTCTCTCTCATCATTGTTTCTAACTCTCTATCCCTTTCCGTTCCTCTCTGTAAAAAATCAATAAAATATTTCTATTTTTTTTTAAAAAGACAACCAAATTATACAATGGAAAGCATGAACAGATAGTTCTCCCAAGAAGATACACAAATGGCCAAAATGCACATGGAAAAGATGCTCAAAAAAGCTAAACATCATTGTCATAAGACACATGCAAATCAAAACCACAATGAGATTTCACTTCATAACTACAAGGATGGCTATATCAAAAAGACATTAACAAGTGTTGCAGAGGATTTGGAGAAATCAGAACCCTTGTACATTACCAGAATGCAATGGTGCAGTTGCTGTGGAAAACACTTTGACAAGTCTCCAAACGTGAAGCATAGTTACCTTATGGTCCAGAAATTCCAGTATAGGTATATATACCCGAGAGAACTGAAAACATATGTTCACATAAAAACTTATCTTCAAAGGTTCATAGAAGCATTATTCATCATAATAATAAAAAACCTAGAAACAACCCAAATGTCCATCAGCTCATAAATGGGTAAAACAAAATACAGTAGAGAGAAATACCACCCTTCCCCAGCAGCACCACACACCCGGCCGCAGTTCCTCGGTCCCTGCATCTCCAGGAAAAGTAGGCCCCTGTATGGGCACCAAGGGGCAGTCAGTGCACAGAGCTCATCAATCGCATCCCAGGAGAGATGGAGGGTGGGCCTGCTGGAAAACCGGCAAAGACGATGAGGAAAGGCGGTGAACTACACAAGTGGGGCCAGTAACACCCAGAAGCATGACCTTGCCACTCACCCAGCAAGAGGAGTCAAGTTCTCTACCCCCTTGAGTCTGGGTGGACTTGGTGACTTGCTTAAACAAAGGAACGCAGGAGAGGTGACCTGGGACTTCTGAGGAGAGGCTGGGCAAGACCTGCAGGTCCCTTATGGATCATCGGGGATGCTGACTCCCTCTTGGAACACAGTGCCTGCTAGAAGAAGGCCAAGCCACATGGAAAGACCAGGTGCAGACACTCTGGTCAACAGCCACGGGAGGGAGCCATCTCACATGTCCAGCCAAAGTGGACAACCGCAGTCCTGCTGTCAGCAACTGCACAACAGACCCAAGAACCACCACTGAGATTCAGCGAATTCAAAGTATTCAATAGACGAGATCGGGCCACACACATCATGAAGACTGCGAGCTAGGCGACTTTCCAACTCCACGCAGATACATAGCACCCTCTCTAGGCGGTAGGACACGTGGCCTGAGAGGAACTCTACCCGGCCCGGATCCTGGGCCACACAGCCCTGAAATGGAGGAGTGAGTACAAAGCGACTGCTGCACCTGACTACGGCTGGTCCAGACCTATAACCTCCATGATGACGACAAGGAAGTGCCCTCACTCTCCAGGCTCATCGCTGGTTTTTTCAGCACCTGGCATTTATGAAGTTCACAATGCTTCAAAGATGAAAAGCAAGGTCTTTTCACTTCCTACCAGAATCCACAATGTGCCCACCAACCGTTAAAGTCCCAACATTCTCCCTCTGAGCCGTGCCGCCCAGCCGTGGTGCCTGCAGACTCTCAGAGGACAGAGGGCACTGGATCCCAGTGAGCATGTATAGCCTCTAGTGGTGGGTAATGGACCGTGCACAAAGTGTGGGGACAGAAAGAAACACGCTGAAAAAGTCTGCAAAACCACTAGCACCAGCAACAACCTGCTAGGTACCTTTAAGACGGTGGTATTCCACGTAAAGCTCTCCACAGCTTTTTGTAGTTCTCACTCCTTCAGACCTTCCCTGGTGCCTACGCTGTGCAGGTGTTCATGCAATTCCATGGCTGAAAGAGACAAAAAGACAAAGTAGATTCCTTCTTCCTCCACTTTGAGCTAACGAGCCAGCAATATTTCTTTTTCTAGGTATTGCTATGTGATTCCAATTCCGATGGAATTTCGTGGACATGCCCATTTAAGAATGTAATAATGGGGGAAACACTCAGAATTCATGGCATCAGCAAGTCGGAAGGTATGCCAGAAATCTGTGGTTGTTCCACATGGATTTGAAGGGCGAAAAGGACACACGGGTTCATTCTCCTCGTTTCACAGGTGAGGAATCTGGGCTCAGCACGGTACAGAGCTTGATGCCTTTGGAGGGAGCAGGAGGAAGAGCTGGGACGAGAACCCAGGTTTGGGGAATCTCAGAGGCAGATTTCAGCTCTGTTGAGGATGCAATGCCAGCAATTATCTTTTTATTATATTGTTTCTCCACGGACCACCGGTTGGCGAACAAGGTTAGACGACCAAGTCCATTAGCCACCTCACACTTGGAAGCAAGCATTTCTCTGGATTCTACCAGGGGGGGATATTTAAAGGCCACATCTATCTTTTATTAAAGGGAAGAGTAAGATCTTGCTAAACTTCCAATTCAAATTTAAATATACAGGGTTTTCACGTACTACATATATTTTTAAATTTATGCTTATTTCTTATCTGTCATGGGGAAGTCTTAATTCCTAACCACCTCAACATTACTTTTACAAGTAAAATTGCTGAATCTAATTTAAACTATTTGTTAGCCTTGGAATGTATCTTACTGAGACTGTTGGGTAAAAATACTGTATTCTAGAGCAGCCCGCCACTGGAGGCTGAGATCAGCTACCTGTTGGAGGTTGGAGCAGTTGGGCTGAACTGTGGCGGGTCCTCTCGCTGCCACCAAACGTGGGTTCTCGCCAAACACCAGGCAGATCTGCAGCTTGAGTACCAGCGGCTGAAGCGTCGCCATGTCCGCCAGAAAGAAGAGCTGCAGGAACGCATCCAGGCCATGAAGAACGAGGTCCCTAAGAACGACAAGAAGAAAAGAAAGCAGTTGCTCCTTGCCGTGGCCGCCTTGAGGCCGAAATGCAGCAGAAACAGCAGCGGGAGCTGGGGAGGTTCACAGAGCTTCCCCCTGCCAGCAGCAACCTCGATTCCCTCGCTGAGGGTCTGGCCAAGATGGCTCCTGAGAACCGGCCTCCTTGCCTTCGAGGGTCCACAGAAGGCGCGAAAGCAGGGCGGCGCCGCAGAGAGCGCGCCAGAAGATGGCAGCGGCCGACGCCGAGTGGGGTACCTGGCCAACTATGGCCGGACGAGTAGGAGAAGCTGGCGGTCACCCTTGAGGCCAAGAACCTGGAGATGGAGATCCCGGCCGACAGCCACTGCAAGTGCCGCGCCGTCCAAGACCAGCTGCCCTTCTCCGTGACCGTGGAGAGCCTGCGGGGCTGGACCGCCAACTACAAGTGCAAGCACGTCCACGATTTCCTGCCCTTCTTCAGCGACCCCGAAACCCGCGAGGTCTACACCCGCGAGGACTTCAGCTACTGCGACAACATGGTGCACCACGCATCCTGGTGAGGCCAACTCGTGCTGAGGGCCCTGTCGCACGTTCTGCATGGCCCCATTGAGGTGATCTGTAGGGCCCATCGAGGTGATCTGGAGGACACCAAGAAGCAGCTCACCCTCCTCTACAGGCGCTGCACCTCCAGCTTTGGCGGGGAACACTACGACTCGGTGAAGCCGCCCGAAGCTGAAGCCGAAGCCGAAGCCGCAGCCGAAGAAGCCGAAGAAGCCGAAGAAGCCGAAGAAGCCGAAGAAGCCGAAGAAGAAGCTGAAGAAGCCGAAGAAGCCGAAGCCGAAGAAGCCGAAGAAGCCGAAGAAGCCGAAGCCGAAGCCGAAGCCGCAGCCGAAGAAGCCGAAGAAGCCGAAGAAGCCGAAGAAGCCGAAGAAGCCGAAGAAGCCGAAGCCGAAGCCGAAGCCGAAGCCGAAGCTGAAGCTGAAGCCGAAGCCGAAGCCGAAGCCGAAGCCAAAGCCGAAGCCGCCGAAGCTGAAGCCGAAGCAGCCGAAGCCGCCGAAGCCGCGGCCGAAGCCGCAGCCGAAGCCGAAGCCGAAGCCGCTGAAGCCGAAGCCGAAGCCGAAGCCGAAGCCAAAGCCGAAGCCGAAGCCGAAGCCGCTGAAGCCGAAGCCGAAGCCGAAGCCGAAGCCGAAGCCGAAGCCGAAGCCGAAGCCGAAGCCGAAGCCGAAGCCGAAGCCGAAGCCGAAGCCGTGGGGGCCTTTGCCCTGTGGTTCTCGTAAGCTGTGGGTGCCCCGCTGCTGTTGCTGTTCCCGCCTGTGCTGGAGCCGCCGCCTGGTCCCCTCAATAGGCTCTGTTACTCCCTTTGCCTTGCTGCTCTGGCTTTTCTTTTCTTTGTCTTGTTCAAAATTGAACAGCCCCGCTTTTCACCTGGTCTTGCTTCCTCCTCCCCCTTTCCGTCTTTGCCTCCTTCACAGGGTGGGGCACATGGACTAGGCACTGGGAAGGGATCTGTATTGTACCGCTTGAGGGGGTCAGTTGGAAAGTGCCAACCGCATCTTGCCCTTAAGGGTTTTTGCCTCCCTGCCCGATGAGAATTGGTTATGTTACAAACAATGTGGGGGTTAAAATGGAAACTGGGATTGATGGCGTTCTTAACTTGGGGAAAAATCAGTTTAGCTCAGCATCTTCAGACTGTCCATGCATATATTGGATTACTTAGATATACTTGGCGTTTATGTACTCGGAATGCCTTGTGAATGCCTTATGCCTTTTGCCTAGTTCTTGGTGGGGGGAGGGATTGTTTCGTGGGCTGTTTGGGGTTTCTTTTTTTCTAACTACTGTACATGTTGACATAATTAATCACCTATCTCGTCTCCAACTGTAAGTTACAATAATATTGAAGTGCTTCAGGTTCTCTACATATGGTATTACCACTCACTACTGACTTTTGAGATCATCTCCTTTAAGAAGACTTCTATGAACTCCCTGGAGAGGATTCACTCTCGATGTTTCTGTCACACCCTGTGTGTGTCACCATCCCATGTGTCTGTCTCCCTCACCTAGTTGGTAGAGCCTTTGGAGCAGAGTATGCATATTTATATCCCAGCAGCTACCACATAACAGGTTCTCAGTAACTATTTAGTTGACTCAAAAATAAATTAATAAATAAATAAATGAATATACATATATATAGTATTCTAAGGTCAGTCACAATAATTCTTTTCTCTACATGGTTATGTCAGTAACAAAGTACAACTAGATTCACTTGTTTCTTTTTATTTTTTCATTTGGTGTGGTTTTTTCTGGATGTAATCTGTGCTATAATTGCCTCAAAACTTTATTCCAAAGTCATATTGTATACCAAGGTGTATTCAGATAAGTTTTGCCGCCATCCTGGTCTCCTCTACCCTGACCCCTCCCACCCCCTATATAGTTTTATTTGTTCTTATTGTCTTTTTATTATATTGTTTCTCCTTGAAAATATAAGCAAATGTGTACAAATATTAAAAAAATACAATATATCATTACAGTGAAATATTATCTATACTAATGAAAGGCTAATATGCTAATTAGGCCGGGAGACCTTCCGGATATCCATCCGGATAAAGCCATGGCGGCGGAGCTGAGGCAGAGGCGGTTAGGGGCGATCAGGCCAGGAGGGGAGGGCAGTAGGGGGTGATCAGGCCAGCAGGGGAGGACAGCTGAGGGAGAGCAAGCCGGCAGTGAGGTCCAGTTGGGGGCAAACAGGCTAGCGGGGTTGGGGGGGGCATTGGGGGATAAGCAGGCGAGCAGTTGCGGAAAGTTGGGAGTGAACAGGCAAGCAGAGGGGGGCAGTTAGAGGCAAGAAGGCCGGCAGGCAAAGTAGTTAGGGGCTATCAGGCAGGCACGTAGGTGAGCGATTAGGAGACAGCAGTTCCGGATTGTGAGAGGGATGTCCGCCTGCCGGTTTAGGCCCAATCCCACAGGGCCATGAGGGATCCCACAGGGACTGGGCCTAAACTGGCACTCAGACATCCCCCGAGGGGTCCCAGATTGGAGAGGGTGCAGGCCGGGTGACGAACAACACTCCCGGTGCATGAATTGCATGTACCAGGCCACTACTACACCTATGAAAAAGAATGCAGGCAGAGCACAGAGGATTTTTAGTGCAGTAAAAATATTCTGTATATTATAATGATGGAAATACAGGGTGGGGGGAAAATAGGTTCACATTTATGAGTACACAAAACAGTTCATTCTTGTATTATTTGTTAACTATTGTTTCTCAAAGGAACAACTGTAAACCTACTTCTGCCCCACCCTGTATGTCAGTATACATTCATCCAAACCCATTCCCATCACACCAAAAGTGAACCCTAGGTAAACTATGGAATTTGGGTGATAATGAGTCAATGTAGGTTCATCCTTGGTTAAAAATGTATCCCTCTGGTTAGTGATGCTGACAGTGGCAGAGGCTATGCATGTGGGAGGGCAGCAGGTATATGGGAGATCTCTAAACTTCCCCTGGATGTTGAAATGAACCTAGAACTACTCTAAAAGAAAGTCTGTTTTAAAGAAAGAAGAAATGATTGACCTGTCCTGCAACACAGATGAACCTTGAAAACATTATGATACCTAAAAGAAATCATTCAAAAAAAAAAAAGAAAAGAAAAGGAACACCTATTGTGCCCAGCTGGTGTGGCTCTGTGGTTGAGAGTCAACCCATGAACCAAGAGGTCATGGCTCAATTCCCAGTTAGGGCACTGCCTAGGTTGAGGGTTTGATCCCCAGTTGGTGGTGTGCAGGAGGCAGCCAGTCAATAATTCTCTCTCATCACTGATGTTTCTATCTCTCTCTCCCTCTCCCTTCTTCTCTCTGAAATCAATAAAAATATCTTTTTTAAAAATCACAAGTTCTATGTATCCATTTATAGCAAATGTCCACAATAAGCAAATCCTTAGAGTCAGAGAGTAAATTAACAGTTTTTAGGTGATGGGCAGTAGACAGAACTAAGGGTGACTGCTACGAGGTATGGGCTATCATTTTGAAGAGATGGAAATATTCTGGAATGAGACAGTGGCAATGGCTGCATAACAATGAATGTATTAAAGAGCACATAACTGCACACTCTGAAATGGTAATAGTTATGTGTATGAACTGTGTTTCAAAAAAAACCTTCAATATTAGGCAATAATGAACATTTTCCAAACTCACTGTTGGTGTTGGTCATGAAGTCAGGAACTGAGCTAGGTGGTTCTGGTCCAGGAGGTCACATGAGGCTTCAGTTGAGATGTCACCGGGGCGGCAGTCATCACAACTGACTGGAGCTGCAAGCTCTGGTTCCAAAGAGGTGCAGTCACAAGGCTGGCGAGTTGGTGCTGGCGGCTGCTGGGAGGTCTCAGTTTCTTCCCACCGGGGCCTTTCCAGGAGCTGCTTGACTGTCCTTATCACTTGGTAGATGACTTCTAGAATGAGAGACAAATGTTGCTACCTCAAGCAAATGACAAAAAAGTTTCAGAAAGCTGTGTCTCCTGGTAGGATGAGGAACTAGCATCTGACCCACACAAGTAAAGTCTAGAGACCAGAGTTGGAACTGCCTGTGGCAGAAGGGACAATAAAATGATAGCCGTAGATGTAAACTGAACTGCCAGGAGACGCAGAAAAATATGTGTTTCTGGTGAATAGATAAGGACCCGACAAGAAACAGTAGGCTGAGATTGTCACAGAAGGAGAAAGAGCCAAGCAGGCCACCCAGGGAAGCAGATGAACCCAAATACAGGGGTGGGTCACTAATGGCCTGGGGACTGGGAGGTGGGGGAGTATAATGACCACTCAGGGGGACTAAAAACATAGGTTCACATGAAACCTGTACAAAACCGAATCAGGAAGAATCACAAAACCTGAACAGGCTGAAAACACCTGATGAAACTGAAGCAGTAACCAAAAGACTCCAAGCAGACAAAAGCCCGGACCTGGATGGCTTCACAGGGGAGTTTTCCCAAACAGTCAAAAGAGAACTAACACCTATCCTCCTCAAAATATACCAAGACATTCCAGAGAAACGAACACTTCCAAGCTCTTTTTTTTTGCAAGCCTAGCATTATCCTAATTCCAAAACCAGATAAGACATTGCAAAGAAATGGAATTACGGTATAGGCCATACCCCTGATGAGCATAGATGCAAAAATCCTCAACAAAATATTAGCAAATCAGATCCAGCAATATATTAAAAAGATCATACATATTGACCAAGTAGAATTTATTCCAGGGATGTACAGCTGGCACAAAATTTGCAAATCAATAAATGTGATACATCACATAAACAAACTGAAAGACCAAAACACATGATAATATCAATAGACCCAGAAAAACACTTGACAAAATCCAACACCCATTTTTCATTTAAAAACAGCCCTCAGTGCCCGGCCGGCGTGGCTCAGTGGTTGAGCGTCAACCTATGAATCAGGAGGTCATGGTTCCATTCCCTGTCAGGGCACATGCCTGGGATGGGGGTGGATCCCCAGTAGGGGGCGTGTAGGAGCAACCAATCAGTGATTCTCTCTCATCATTGATGTTTCTCTCTCTCTCTCTCCTTCTCCCATCCTCTCTGAAATCAATAAAAAAAAAAAAAAGTTCTCAGCAAAGTGGGAACAGAGGAATGATACCTCAGCATATTAAAGGCCATGCATGACAAACCTACAGCCAACATCATAGTCAATGGGAAAAAACTAAAACCATTTCCCCTAAGAACAGGAACAAGACAGGGATGTCCGCTTTCACCACTCTTATTCAACACAGTACTGGGAGTCTTAGCCACAACAATCAGAGAAGAAAACATAAAAGGCATCCAAGTTGGGAAGGAGGAAGTAAATCTATCCTTATTTTCAGATGATGTGATATTGTACATAGAAAACATAAAGACTCTAGCAAAAAAAAGAAAAAACTACTAGATTTAATAAATGAATCCAACAATGTGGCAGGATACAAAATTAATTCCCAGAAATCGTTGGCATTATTATACACCAATAATGAACTCACAGAAAGAGAAATTAAAAAATCAATCACATTTGCCATTGCAACAAAAAAATTAACATACTTGGTAATAAACTTAACCGAGGAGGTAAAAGACCTGTACTCAGAAAACTACAGGTCACTGAAAAAAGAGATAGAGGACGATTTAAACAAGTGGGAGAATACACCGTGGTCATGGATTGGTAGAATTAGCACCATTAACATGTCCCAAAAGCAATCTACAGATTCAATGCAATCCCTATTAAAATACTAACGGTATATTTCACAAATCTAGAACAAATATTTCAAAAATTTATATGGAGCCCAAAAAGGACCCCAAATAGCTGCAACAATCAAGAGGAAAAAGGACAAAGTTGGAGGGATCACAACTCCAGATATCAAGTTATACTACAAAAGCCACTGGCATCAAAACAGCCAGGTACTGGCACAAGAAAAGGCACATAGATCAATGGAACACAACAAGAATCCTAAAATAGACCAAGCCATTACGTTAACCTTTGACAAAGGAGGCAAGAGCATACAATGGAGAAAAGACAGTCTCTTCAATAAATGGGGGGGAGGGGAGATGGACAGGTACATGCCAAAAAAAAAAACACTGGACCAGCACACACAAGAATAAATTCGCCCAAGCTGGTTTGGCTCATTGAATAGAGCACTGGCCCACAGACTGAAGGGTCGCAGGTTTGATTCCAATCCAGGGCACGAAACTCAGTAGAGCAGGCTCGATTCCTACCTAGCCCCAGTTGGGTGCAAGTGGAAAGCAACCAATCAATGTTTCTCTCCTACTCCCTTTCATACTCTCTAAAAATCAATACAAAAATATCCTCAGGTGAGGAGTAAAAAAAAGTATAAAATAAATAAAAGTTTTTAAAAGAATAAGCTTCAAATGCATAAAAGACTTAAAT
Source organism: Myotis daubentonii (assembly GCF_963259705.1). Taxonomy (NCBI): domain Eukaryota; kingdom Metazoa; phylum Chordata; class Mammalia; order Chiroptera; family Vespertilionidae; genus Myotis; species Myotis daubentonii. Next base: position 125,009,285 of record NC_081861.1, on the reverse strand, counting down.
GTCAGTTGGGACCTTAAAAATCCTAGAAGAAACCATAGACAGCAAAATCTCAGACATTTCTCAGAGCAATATGTCTGCCGGTACATTTCCTAGGGCAAGGGAAAGTAACGAGAAAATAAACAAATGGGACTACAGCCAAATAAAAGGCTTCTGCACAGCAAAACAAACAAACAAACAAACAAAAAACCCACATCAACATCCCGGCCATGGTGGGTCAGTGGTTGAGCGTTGACGTATGAATCAGGAGATCACAATTCAATTCCAAGTCAGGGCATATGCCCAGGTTGTGGGCTCGATCCCTGATCCTAAAAGGAGGAAGCCGATCAACAATTCTCTCATCAATGATGTTTCTATATCTCTCTCCCTCTCCTTTCCTCTCTGAAATCAATAAAAACATATTCAAAATAAATCAAGTTATCAACAAAATGAAAACGGAGCCCACTATATATGGGAAATCGTATTTTTCAATGATACATCTAGTAAGAGGTTAATTTACAAAATATATAAAGAACTCATACAACTTAACAAAAGAAACACAATCCAATTAAAAAATGGACAAAGAACCTAAGTAAACACTTCTCCAAAGTGAATATACAGATGGCCAAGAGACATATGACAAAATGCTCAAAGTCACTAATCCTCAAAGAGATGCAATTTAAAACCACCATGAGGTATCATCTTACACCTGTCTGAATGGCTGCCATCAACACATGACAAGCCATGGCGAGGATGTGGAGAAAAGAGAACCCTCCTACACTGCTGGTGGGAATGAAAACTGGTGCAGCCACTGTAGAAAACAGTCTGGAGTTGCCTCAAAAAAATTAAAACTGAAACTGCCATTTGATTCAATGATTCCACTTGGAGGAATATATCCTAATATGAATGCATAAAAACAACTGTGGTACGTTTATACAATAGAATACAATGAAGCTATAGAATAGAAGGATCTCTTACCCTTTGAGACAGCAGATAGACCTGAAGAGAATTATGTATACTAAGTGAAATAAGTCCATCAGAGTAAAACAAGTACCATATGATCTCACTCTTAAGTGGAATCTAATGAACAAAATAAACTGCTAATCTGAGTGGATCCAGAGACATGGAAGCATAGAACGGAGTGTGGAATCTCAGAGGGAAGGCGTGGGAGGGTGGGTGAGGGGAGGTAACCAACCAAAGACTTTGTATACATATATGCATATCCCTTGGACACAGACAATAGGTAGTGAAGGCCTGGGGCAGGGGGCGGGGGCTGGCTGGAGGGGGGGCAATGGGGGAATGAGGGAGACCTATGTAATACTTTCAACAATAGAGATTTATGAAGAAATAAAAATAAACGTACAAACAAAATAGATCCAGAGACAGGGAAGCATGAGACAGAATGATGAATCTCAGAGGGAAGGTGGGGAGGGAGGTGGACAGATTAACCAAAGAACTTATATGTATATATGCATAACCCATGGACACAGACATTAGTGCGGTGAAGGCCTCCGGGAAGGCGGCGATAGAGGAGGTCAATGGGGAAAAAAGGAGGACTTCTTTCATACTGTCACAATAAAGATATATTTTTTAAAAACTTGTATGTAACAGGTTCCAAAATGGCGACCAGCAGGAAGGTAGGGAGGGAGAGAGTGTGAGAGCGCAAGGAAGTGATAGAGGAGTGTGTGGACACGTGTCGTGTGGTGTGTGTGTATGAGCTAGGGACAGTTAGATTCTGCAGGTCTTCTAAGGGGCTGCTAAACCGGGCAGTCTTAGGCGGCAGAGTCCCGCTCCCTGCGTGGACACTCCTGGGCGGCCAGCACAGGCACGGCATGGCGACCACGCCATCTTGGGAAACAGAGCAGCTTGAGACTAGGATCCTGGCCTCAGCACCACCCAGTCTGATCTCAGACGCATACCAGGACCCTGCAGCCACTGGGGACAGAGACCTGTGACCACAGCTACAGACCTGCAGACACCAAGAGTTTAGAAATCCCCACAGCAGATCTGTGAGTAACAGAGCCCATCCCCCCTTCCTGCAGGCTTGTGGGAGCGCCAGAGTAACTAACTGATAGACCCACCCCTTGACTGGCCTCAGTGCTGCAGGAACTTTAGCCTGGAAGTGCGAAAGCACCTTGGAACTGATCCCTCATAGGGCTGGGTTCAGGAGTCCTGGGCTGGGAGCAAGCACGCGAACCCCAGGAACTGATCCTACAGGCACTGCTGGCTTCTGAACCCTGGGCTGGGAGCAAATGCGTGAACCCCAGGAACTGAGCCCATGCACAATGCCGGCTTCAGAGCCCTGGGCTGGGGGCAATCACGGGAAAACCATGAATTTGTCCCGCTTAGCACAGGCCCAGGGACACCGATTCTCTGGTCAGCAGGCAGCACCAAGCTACAGTGACTTGACTGTGTTTCTTATCACCTGTGCCTGAGATCCTGATTTCCTGTGCATTCATACTAAGAGCCAATGACTCCAATTCCTAGTGCAAGGGCACACAGGGACCCTGATTCTCAAGGCAGGGTCGCGCCAAGCAACAGAGACTCTGATACTGGATTCTGGGGAACTCTGACTCCTGGCGCACGCTAGGGGGCTCTGGTTTTCAAAACGCTTCAGGGGGGTCTCTGTTTCAGCATGGTGCAGGCAGGGTCCCTGATTCTAAGGGCACATATGAGGCCACATTGAGCGCTGACAACACTGACTCTGAGCGAGCCTGGTTCCCACCAACCCACAACAACTAGACATCTTAGTGTCAGAGCTCTTCAGTGACACTAGGGTGGTGGGAGGCGCCCACCGCACACGGCCCAGCCCACGCAACTCAACGTTTGAACCATCGGGAGATAATCAGAATTAAGAGACGAAACAACACCCAGAGGAAAGACAATGAGGAGTCGCCAAGAAAGGACATTAATGAAGTTGAAGCATGCAACATGACAGAAAAAGAATTCAGAATAATAGTTGTACAATTCATTCACCGGATGGATGAGAAAATCAACAACCTATGCAAGAATCAGGAAGAAATCAAAAGTGATATAGCTACAATCAAAAGCACCATGGAAAGTTTCAACAGCAGACTAGAAGAAGCAGAGGACCGAATTAGTGAATTAGAAGGTAAGGCAGAGAAACAAAGTCAATCTGAACAGCAACTGGAGAAAAAAATTAAAAAGCAGGAGGAGAGCCTAAGGGAGCTTCGGGACAACATGAAACGAAGTAACATACGCATAATAGGGCCGCAAGAAGGACAAGAAGAGCAGCAAGGATTAGAAAATCTATTTGAAGAAATAATGTCAGAAAACTTCCCAGATATGGGGAAGAAAAAAGTTACACAAGTACAGAGAGTCCCAGGCAAGATGAACCCCAAAAGACCCACACCGAGACACGTCATAATAACGATGGCAAATGTACAAGACAAAGACAGAATCTTAAAGGCTGCAAGAGAGAAACAGAGGGTTACCTACAAAGGATCCCCCATCAGATTATCAAATGATTTCTCAACAGAAACGCATCAGGCCAGAAAAGAATGGACAGAAATTTACAAAGTGATGAAAAGCAAAGGACTGAATCCAAGAATACTCTATCCAGCAAGGCTATCATTCAAAATTGAAGGGGAAATAAGAAGCTTCACAGACCAAAAACGGCTAAGGGAGTTTATCACCACCAAGCCAGCAAAGCAAGAAATGCTAAAGGGACTGGTGTAAAAAGAAGAACTAAAAAGCCCACAAAGAAAACAGCCACACACAAAAATAGAAATATCTACAAACAAGTACCTTTCAATAATACCTTTAAACGTAAATGGACTAAATGGTACAATCAAAAGACATCGAGTGGCTGAATGGATAAAAAAACATGACCCATATATTTGCTGTCTACAAGAGACCCACCTCATTAGAAGGGTCTCACACAGACTGAAAGTGAAGGGATGGAAAAATATCTTTCAGACAAATGGAAATGAAAAAAAACCTGGGGTAGCAATACTTATATCAGACAAAATAGACCTCAAAGTGAAGGCCATAACAAGAGATAAGGAAGGCCACTTCATAATACTAAAGGGATCAATACAACAAGAGGATATAACCCTGATAAACATATATGCACCCAATGCAGGAGCACCCACATACATAAGAAAACTCCTGGAAGATATCAGGGGAGAGATCGACAACAATACAATCATGGTAGGGGACTTTAATACACCACTGACATCACTGGATAAATCCGCTAGACAAAAACTCAGCAAAGAAACAGCAATCCTAAATGACTCACTAGATCAGATGGACTTAACTGACATCTTCAGAACACTTCACCCCAAAGCCACAAAATATACATTCACCTCAAGTGCTCATGGGACATCTTCAAAAATAGACCACATATTGGGTCACAAATAAAGTCTCCCCAAATTCAAGAAGATTGAAATATTACCAAGCATCATCTCAGACCACAAGGCCATAATATTACAAGTAAACTACAACAAAAACAACTCAAAATACTCAAACACTTGGAAGCTGAATAGCACGGTATTAAATATTGATTGGGTTACCAATGAGATCAAAGACGAAATTTAAAAAATCCGGGAAACTAATGACAATGAAAACACAACAATCCAAAACCTTTGGGACCCAATGAAAGCAGTCCTGAGAGGGAAGTTTATAGCTCTACAGGCCTATCTCAACAAACAAGAAAAAATGGTACTAAATCATCTAAATCTACAGCTCAAAGAATTAGAAAGAGAGCAAGAAGAAAAGCCCAGAGTGAGCAGAAGGAAGGAGATAATAAAGATTAGAGCAGAAATAAATGACATAGAGACCAAAAAAACAATACAGAAAATCAATGAAACCAAGAGCTGGTTCTTTGAAAGGATAAACAAGATTGACAAACCTCTAGCCAGGCTCACCAAGAAGCAAAGAGAAATGATCCAAATCAACAAAATCAGAAATGATAGAGGCGAAATAACAACAGATCCCACAGAAATACAAATGATTGTTAATAAATACTATGGACAACTCTACTCCAACAAACTAGACAACCTGGAGGAAATGGACAAATTCCTAGAAAAATACAACATTCCAAAACTTGATCAGGAAGAATCTAAAAATCTCAATAGGCCAATAACTATGGAAGAAATTGAAGCAGTCGTCAAAAAGCTTCCAGCAAACAAAAGCCCAGGACCAGAGGGCTTCACAGGGGAGTTTTACCAAACATTCAAGGAAGAACTAAAACCTATCCTCCTCAGACTACTACAAAAAATCCAAGAGGAAGGAACACTCCCAAGCTCATTCTATGAAGCCAGCATCACCCTAATACCAAAATCAGGTAAAGACAACACAATGAAAGAGAATTACAGGCCAATATCCCTCATGAACATAGATGCCAAAATCCTCAACAAAATCTTAGCAAATCGGATCCAGCAGTACATCAGAAAGATCATACACCACGACCAAGTAGGATTTATCCCAGGGATGCAAGGATGGTACAATATCCGCAAATCAATAAACGTGATACATCCCATAAAGAAATCGAAAGAAAAAAACCACAGTCATATCAATAGATGCAGAAAAAGCATTTGACAAAATTCAACACCCATTTTTGGTAAAAACTCTCAGCAAGGTGGGAATTGAAGGATCATACCTCAACATAATAAAAGCCATACATGAAAAACCCACAGCCAACATCATACTCAATGGACAAAAACTAACACCATTTCCCCTAAGAACAGGAACAAGACTGGGATGCCCACTCTCACCACTCCTGTTCGACATAGTACTGGAAGGATTAGCCATTGCAATTAGACAAGGAGAAGAAATAAAAGGCATCCAAATTGGAAAAGAAGAAGTAAACCTGTCCTTATTTGCAGATGACATGATATTATACTTAAAAAACCCTAAAGACTCCATCAATAAACTGTTAGACTTAATAAAAGAATTCGGCAATGTAGCAGGATACAAAATTAACGCCAAGAAATCTATGGCATTTCTATACACCAATAGTGAATGTGCAGAGAGACTAAAAAAGCAATCCAATTTACCATCGCACCAAAAAAATTAAGCTACCTAGGAATAAACTTAACTAAAGAGGTAAAAGACCTCTTCTCAGAAAACTACAGGACGTTGAAAAAAGAGATAGAGGAAGACATAAACAGATGGAAGAACATACCATGTTCTTGGATTGGTAGAATCAACATCATTAAAATGTCCATACTGCCCAAAGCAATCTATAAATTCAACGCACTTCCCATTAAAATACCAATGGCATATTTCACAGACCTAGAACGGACTCTCCAAAAATTCATCTGGAATAAAAAACGACCCTGAATAGCTGCAGCGATCCTGAGAAAGAACAAAGTAGGTGGGATATCAATACCAGATATCAAGCTGTATTACAAAGCCACTGTTCTCAAAACTGCCTGGTACTGGCACAGGAACAGACATATAGATCAATGGAATAGAATAGAGAGCCCAGAAATCAGACCCAACCAATACGCTCAATTAATATTTGACAAAGGAGGCAAGAACATAAAATGGAGTCAAGATAGTCTCTTCAATAAATGGTGTTGGGAAAATTGGACAGATACATGCAAGAAAATGAAACTAGACCACCAACTTACACCATACACAAAAATAAACTCAAAATGGATAAAGGACTTAAATATACGACGGGAAACCATACAAATACTAGAAGAATCCAAAGGCAACAAAATCTCAGACATATGCCAAAGCAATTTCTTCACCGATACAGCTCCTACGGCATTGGAAACTAAAGAGAAAATAAACAAATGGGACTACATCAAAATAAAAAGCTTCTGCACAGCAAAAGAAACCATCAACAAAACAACAAGAAAACCCACTGTGTGGGAAAACATATTTGCCAATGACATATCTGATAAGGGCCAAATCTCCAAAATTTATAGGGAACTCATACAACTTAACAAAAGGAATATAAACAATCCAATCAAAAAATGGGCAAAGGACCTAAATAGACACCTTTCAAAAGAGGACATTCAGAAAGCCAAGAGACATATGAAAACATGCTCAAAGTCACTAATCATCCGAGAGATGCAAATCAAAACAACAATGAGGTACCATCTCACACCTGTCAGACTGGCTATCATCAACAAATCAACAAAAGACAAGTGCTGGAGAGGATGAGGAGAAAAAGGAACACTTGTGCACTGCTGGAGGGAATGCAGACTGGTGCAGCCACTATGGAAGACAGTATGGAGTTTCCTCAAAAAACTACAAATGGAACTCCCATTTGACCCTGTGATCCCACTTCTAGGAATATATCCCAGGAAACCAGAAACACCAATCAGAAAGGATATATGCACCCCTATGTTCATAGCAGCACAATTCACCATAGCTAAGATCTGGAAACAGCCTAAGTGCCCATCTGTAGATGAATGGATTAGAAAACTGTGGTACATCTACAGGATGGAATACTATGCTGCTATAAAAAAGAAGGAACTCTTACCATTTGCAACAGCATGGATGGAACTGGAGAGCATTATGCTAAGTGAAATAAGCCAGTCAATGAAGGAAAAATACCACATGATCTCACTCATTTCTGGATAATAAAGACCAGTATAAACTTATGAACAAAAATGGATACAGAGGCAGAGATGCCTCGAACAGACTGTCAAACTACACCAGGAAGGCCGGGAAGGGTGGGAGGGCAGGAGGGGGGTGGGTAAGAGATCAACCAAAGGACTTGTACACATGCATATAAGCATAACCAATGGACATAAGACAGTGGGCGGTAGGGGAGGCCAGGGGATTGTCAAGGGGGAAAAAAAAAGATTACGCTTAGCCCTAGCCCATTTGGCTCAGTAGATAAGAGTGTCAGCTACGGCCTGAAGGGTCCCGGGTTCAATTCCGGCCAAGGGCACACCTCGATCCCCAGTATGGGGCTTGCAGCAGGCAGCCTATCAATGATTTTCTCTCATCACTGATGTTTCTATCTCCCTCTCCCTTCCTCTCTGAAATCAATAAAGAATACATACATTTAAAAATAAAAAATGAACCCGTTAAAAAAATAAAAACAAGTATTAAGCTTATGTGAAAGAAGACAGACACAAAAGGACAAATATTGTATGATTCTACTTATGAGAGGCACTTAGAGTAGTAAAATTCAGAGACAAAAAGTACAATGGTGGTTTCCACAGGCTGGGAGGAGGGGCGAATGGGGAGTTATTGTTTAGAGCAGTGGTTCTATTTGCGGCGACCTTCCTAATGCTGCCACCCTTTAAGAGTTCCTCATGTTGTGGTGACCCCCAATTTCATTGTTACAAATTGAATATAATTAAAGGATAGTGATTAATCACAAAAACAATATGTAATTATAGAGGTGTTTTCCAATGGTCTTAGGCGACCCCTGTGAAAGGGTCGTTCGACCCTCAAAGGGGTCGCGACCCACAGGTTAAGAACCGCTGGTTTAGAGGCTCTAGTTTCAGTTTGGGTAGATGAAAATTCTGGGGGAAGATGATGCTGATAAGTGCACAACAATGTGAATGTACTTAATGCCACTTGACTATAAACTTAAAAATGGCTAAAATAGTATGTATATTTATCACAATAAAAAGACTGAAGTCCCAATATATACTACAACATAAATGAACTTTGCAAACATTATAGTTAAGTGAAAGAAGCCAGACACAATAGGACACATACTGTTTGATTTTATTTATATGAAATATCTACAACAGGCAAATCCTATATAATATATAGGGAATATGCAAATTGACCATCACTCTGCCACAAAGATGAAGGCGCCCACAGTGGAGGCCGAGTTCCCCTAATGAGCCTTAATGAGCAATCAGCAGGGACCTGAGGCTTTGCCCCCCCTCTCCCTCCCGCTTCCACCATGGGGCTTGATAGGGGATCTCAGGACACTGCCCCCGCCCTGGTGCCAGGCCACGGGACCTCAGGCTGTGCCCCCGACCCAGCACAGCTTCACTGGTGACGTCAGGCCACGCCTCCCCACCCCAGCGAGGCTTGACATGGGGACCTCAGGCCACATCCCCAGTCCCAGCGCCAGGCCAGGGGACCTCAGGCCGCACCCGCCCACCCAGCGGGGCTTGAAGGGGGACCTTAGGCTGTGCCCCTCTCCTGGAGCCGGGCAGGGGAACCTGAGGCTGCATCCCCCACCCAGTGGGGCTGGATGGGGAATCTCACACCACGCCCCCGACCCAGCAGGGCTTGATGGGGGATCTCAAGGCACACCCTCCACCCCGGACCAGGGAACCTCAGGCTACACCCCCCACCCAGCGCCCGGCCAGGGGACCGGAGGCTGCCACCCTGCCTGGCCAGGCTTAACAAGGGTGGGACCGGTCAGGGATGTGGATCTAGCCCAATGGGGGTGAGCCCGGCCGGGTCTGGGTTTGTGCGATTTCAAGGAGCATGTGGGTGGGCAGGGACTTGACTCTGGGTCCCGTGGTGCGCCCCAGACTCTGACAGGAGGAAGATTTTCATATACATTTTACTCTTTTTTTTTCATCTCTGACACTATTATAGAGAAAGGGTAAATAGCATTATTAAAATACTTCCTCTAATTAATCCCCTTTGTATGTGCACAAATTTCATATACCGGGCCACTAGTATATGTGTGCATATATATGTATGTATATGTGTGTGTCTGTGTTTGTATACACACACACACACACACACACACACATACATACACATAAATATCAGCATTTGTTTTTGCCAGGGGCTTGGGGAAAGGGAGGAATTCACTGCTAACCGACATGAGGTTTCTTTTTGGAGATGACAGAAACGTTCTGGAATTAGACAGTACTGAGCACAAAGAAGAACAATAGGACTATACTAACAATCACTGAATTACACATATTGAAACGATAAATTCTATGTCTTGTGAATTTCATCTAAAAAAAATGTCTGGACAAAAAGTAATCTATATCCAAGACAGATGAAAACAATCCTTTTTATGATTTGGCCTCAGAAGTCACAAAGCATTCCTCCTGACCTGTGCACCAGAAGTGAGTCCCTAAGTCTGGCCCACATTCTAAGTTAGGTTTTACACTTATATCATGAAACTCATTATCCTTTCAGTCTCACACGGGGACGGTATTAACGTCACCCATTAAAGATGAAACTCAGGCTCAGAGAGATTCAATACCCTTCCCAAGGCCACAAGGACAGCGGCGGTAGAATTCACATTGGCACCAAGAAACAGCTGACTCCAAACCCGTGCTATTAACCTCCTTCCGCCAGTAGTGGTTTTTCAGCCAACACATCGTTTGTGAAACCATAGACACTTGGGACCACCCCACTGCCCCAGGACCTCTTAAATCATTTCTGGGGCTTGTTCCATACACTTGAATGTTTTCCAGCTCCCCAGGTGTTCCTCAGGTGATTTCTACATATAGAACCACCCCTATGAGTCTGATGGTTTTATACTATTAACATGGGAAACTGGCTCCAGCTGGATGGTGAGTGCCTTGGGGACAGTGACCCTGCCCAAGCTTCCTGTGACTGTCACTGTGACAGCACAATGCTTGCCAGCAGGCACTCAGGCAATATCATTGGATAGAAGGATTCAGAGCAAACTGCCACTCAGAATGTCAGCTGCCAAAGGATTCGTCAGGAACTGAGGGGCACACAGTTGGCGCTTGGGAGCTGGCCTATCTGGCCATTCTCTCCAGGGGGCAGGAGGTTCACAGGCCCACTTGGTGGGCAACCCCTGCTGCCAACTGGGGCACCTCAGCTCAGCCCAGAGCAGAGGTGTTAGGAAGCAACTCTCTACCCAAGCTTCCTCTCCCAGTTCCCAAACTTAGAGCCCCAGCATAGGGCCTAGAATTCACTGAGGCTGTTCATTCAACAGCCACTCAATCAACATGGATCACCAAAGCCGATCTCACAGCAGAGGCCTGAGCCGCATCCCTGGGACTCATCCCCGAACCCCCAGTGCCTCACTCCCCTTGCATGTGGAACGGGAGGCCAGGGAAGGAGAATGGGAGCAGCGAGAGCTCCCTGGTCAGAGGACTGCTACCTACTCGCCCGCGGAAACTGAAGACCTGCCAGACAGTGTTATGGGTAAGGACAAGCTCTCCCCTTCTCGGCAAAGGGAGGTGGCTTCATATTTTTCTTCCTTTACCCACAGAAAACGGGGGTCAGGGAACAGAAAGCACAACTTACAATGGACAGGACTGGGGTGAGGGATGAGTTGGGAAAGGCAGGTTCCTATCTGCCTCAAAGGGCTGCCACAGGACCAAAGATATAATACGTGAAAGTAACTGAAACCGGGACAGGCTGTTGGGAACTTTATTAGGTGTTATTTACAAAACCAAGTACTTACAATAGCAAATCCCATGTGCCAGGAGCCTTGGGAAACAGATGAGTTGGACATCGACTTCGACCCCAGGTCGCTGACAATCTAATAGAGAAAAGTCAAACAGTTAGGATAGCTTCTGTGGGATTCAGAAAGATGGCAGGGGCAGGAAAAGAAATGCTAAAGGTATAAAAGGCACACATTTCAGAGGCAGAGGGTTCATTGCACCTTTGGGGAGGAGGCAGGCTGGTGTGCTGCAGTGAGGCTCTTTAGGAGAGGGCGTGGGCAAGGATGAGAGGCTGTAAAACAGGCTGAGTGCAAACCCCCTCATCTGTAGGGGCGGCAGGCCCGGCTCCTGTAATGGCCGCAGGCCAGTCTGCAAGGACGCTTGTTGGAAGAGATGGGCCTAGAAGGGCGAGCAGGGCCTAAGACGATGCTGGAGCCCCCAGAAGAGAGGGCAGGAGAGCGGGAGACCGGGCAGAGTCGACGCCATGAAGGCATCTCCCACCACTTAGACTTCCGGCTGGCCGCAGCCTAGGCATGCGCATTGCGGTCTGCACCAGGGCGCATGCGCACGTTGCCGTGAGGGCGGGGCATAGAGCGGGCAGGGCCAGGATGAGGGACAAGGGTGAACAGGGCAGGTTTCCTCTCTGCCTCGAAGGGTCCTCGCAGGTGTAAGGACATAATACATGAAAACAGCTTGACACTGAGACAGGCTGCGGGGAGTATTAGGTGTTCCTTATAAAATCAAGTGCTTAAAGTAGCAAATACCATGTACCAGGTGCCTTGGGAAGCAAAGATGGAGTCGACATCGAGCTAGATCCCAGGAAGCTGACAGTCTAATAGACTCCTGCGGGATTCAGAAACATGACAAGAGCTCACAGGAGGATAAAAGGGATTCTGGCCCCTGTAATGTCATGGGATAATTGTCATAAAATGGAACAATAATGTGCTGGGACAAAGTCTGGTCCTCTGGGAACTTTTCAAATCTTGATGGAAAAAAAGAGAGAAAAGAAACCTTGAGACAGGCTTAGGTCACCTAAGTGCCTGGCTGCCCTTGCTTCCTGGAGAATAAATGATTAGGCCTTTCTTCTCCCCAGTTTCTCAGGACTTAAAAGATCTGCAACTAGAGGGGGTAGTCATGGCACTGTCACACAGATCACTTCAAGGAAAAACCTGTTAGAAGTATAAAATGCAAGCGTTCAAAGGCAGATAGGTTACTTTCACTTTGTTAAGGAGGATGGTGTGCTTGAGGTGTTGAGGCTTTTTAGAAGAGGTGGGCTTGGAACCCTTGCAGATGGGAGCACTTAAGGCGTCACTCAGTCACTGGACAGGCCAGCCACTGGCAACTCCAGAAAAACTGCAGAGTTGGGCTGAGCGCCAGGCTGGTCCGCCCCAAGGCGCAGGCGCAAAAGTGGGCAGGGGCCAGCAAGCCATGCGGAGGGCTTAGAGGTGGGGGTGCAGTGAGGGTGGGTGTCAGGGCAGCCTGGAATCTCTAGAGGGGAGAGGGGGGAGGGGGGAGGGGGGAGGGGGAGGGCCGTGATGGAGGGCGGGGCAACTCTCACAAGGCCAAGCCCAGTCTAGCAGGGGCTTCCAGCCAGGGACTGTAACTGCCTGGTGGCAGGAGAAGTAGCACTGGAGCCAAAGAACGTATGTCTGTGCTCGCGTGGTCATGGAGGCGCCGGTGCACAACATGAAGGGCTCCCCACAATGAGAGACCTAGTTTGACAAGGTGCCTGAAGCTGCAGTGACACAGACAGCCGACAAATACCAAGACACTGTATGTGGCTTTTAAATATACAGAACAGGCTGCCTCAGAACATCCCCAAGTCTAAATACCCAGGTTTGAAAGTGCAGGGACAGTATCATGCTGGAGCTATTCCAATACATAAATTCTCTCTAACAACAATCGGGAGGACTCAGGCCTAGAGAGAAATGAAAGCACTCCCAGATGTGGAAGGTCTGCATTCTCCTTGACTACTATATGGATGAGAAAAGACACTGGCTTTTCCCCACTTTACCCCATCACAACCTTCCTAGTATTCGTACCCATCTCCTCTTTCCTCTTCTTTTCTCCACTTCACTCCACAAATTCCCTTTCTCTGTTTTTCACCACTCCTATTTTCACTCATTCTGTCTAGTTGTATTTATGAAGTATGCAGTGTTTCTCTGACGTGGGTCAGGACCCCAAACCTACAAGGAAGGCGGCTGTGCTACGTGGACAAAAAGGCGCCACATGCTAACCTGACTAGCTCAGGGAAGGCCTGCATGGCAGCCTTGCAAACTCAGAGGCCTAAAGCAATCACAAAAATAGGTCTGAAATTAAAATATTTTTAACTAAGAGCAGCTTATGGTGAGTAGTCATGTCCTAAGCCAGTATTTTCCCTGACAAAGGTCAATCTTTACCTCAACTGAGTCTGTCTTTGTCTTTTTACATCTATCATAACATATCATTGGAATATCAAAAGTAATTTTCCTTTGCTCACACTCCTCAAAGCATAGGCACCACTCTGCAGAGACCACAAATCCCCTCAATGTTATTGAGTTAACTGTTGACTCTTAACCATCCATAACCAACCTATGTAAAAGAAGTATGTCTATCATTTTACTTTTTATCCCAGAGGTTTACCCGCTTTGCTTTCTCCTGCCCCCTAACCTATCACCAATAGATTTCATGTAACCCACAAACGTCTCCTCTTTTGATTGTAAGGTATAATAAAATAAAGTACAAAACTGCCAGGCTCTGGGGTATTATCTCAATTCACTGAGATTTTGCTCCCCGGCAACTGCCGACAGTTTTGGCTTAGATAAACTCACAAAAATTCTTCACAGGTTTGAATGTCTTATGTTAAGAGGTGTTTAATACCAAGAGCTGTACCAAGGCTACATATTTATCATCTCATTTCATCTCACACATGGTGAGGGTCATGAAATATCTCCCACCCACACTAGAAGAAAGTGAGGCTCAGAGAGAAAATAAGATTAAATACCTCACCTGCTGACACAGGGCCAATAAACAGTAGGTGTCAACTGCAAGTAGGAGAGAATTTTTCAATAATCAGGAGTTGGGGTTATTAACTCTAGATTGGGTTGCTAATTTCTTGGAAGTGATCACAGGATAGGTTCTTTAAGAGCAACCATGTCACTATGGGAACTTCCTGAGATTGCTTCCCATACATAGAAAGAACAGATACCTAAGCCAATTTTCATACATAGAAAAAAAGAACTTTCTCTTCATGCCCATGAAGGCAAGCTCAACAATCACACAATTGCAGACAGAGTGAACAAATTCCCATCGAAGACACTGCAGAGGAATTCAAAGTTAGGTCATCGTAGCAAGAACTGCAGGAGACCTTCCACTCTGGACTTTCTGCTAGCCCAAGACAGTAGATTGTGACACACGGTGACTTCTCAGCTAGGAACAAGGCTAGTGTTCTAGCATCTTTAATTAAACATAGAAAATATGAAGGAGGGAACTGCATGAACTGGGCTAGGTTCACAGCCCTTCCTGCTGCCAGGCCCTGGCCCCTGAGGTGGCACCCTTAGTCCTCCGCCCAGAAACAGAGCCACTGAAACTATGGCTCCAGAGTGGCTGTGGCAGAAAAGATGAAAAACAAAACTGCTACCATTGTCTTCTTTTCACAAGGTTAGTTCAAAATCAAGTTGAAAAAAGAAGCGTTTGAGAGGTTTGCTGAGAAGCTGACTCTAATACTGCAATAAAAATATAACAAAGGGTCCTGTGTCAAAATGGGCTGCATCTGGCAGACGCACTGGGTCCCCTGGGAGGAATGCTGGAGCCTGGGGTTCCGCACATGCACGTGGCCGGGACCCAAGTGGGCCAGTGGTTGCACTGGGATGGGTCCCTGGTTGGGTCTTTGGACAGAGGCTGCCCACATCCTCATTGTGCACATTTTTCAAGTTTCCTACCCTCACTGGCTTCCAGTGTAGAGGAAGGAAGAGGTTTGGAGCCACCTGTTTAGCCACAATGGCCGAAAATGGTGATGAAAAATGGCTGCTCTGGAGGCCAAAATCTGTCATAAAATTGAGTATCATTTTGTGACTTCAATTTGCCACCGGATAAATTTTTAAAGGAATAAATCAAACTGGATGAAGGCTGGTGACCTTTGGAAATAATGATCAAATTCAATCGGTTAAACCATCTAACAGACTTTACTGTAATAGTAGAAACATTGAACAAATCAAAGGCAGAACTCATGGAAATAAGTGAAGATAAAACTAAACTCCAAAGATCTCCAGACAAGACCCTTTCTGAACTTACTGATGAGTATAAACGTGATGTAAAACAGATCTATTTAAGAAAAAAGAAAAACAGATCTGTTTAAAGGCTTCCCTACTGATACAACACTTATTGACATAAAAGAATAGTTAGAACTTAAAGGTCAAGCACTAAATATTCAGATAAGAACATGGCACAAAGCATTTAAGGGATCAATATCTGCTGTGCTTGACAGCACTGAATCTGCTAAAAAAAAAAAAAAACTTATGGAGACACCTAAGCAAAAGTACAAAGACGTAGATCTGCTAACACTTTTCAAGGAAGATTACTTTGCAAGAAATAATAAAGAAAACAAAATAAAATGGAAGCTAAATTATGAGCTAAACAAGAGCAAGAAGAAAAACAAAAGTTAATAGGAAATGCTGAAATGAAATATCTGGAAGAAAAGACTTTTTGCATGCTGAAATTTTCAGGGAACCTAGATGATCACACCTGCAGAGGAGATTTGCGCATCCTTTTCTCAAATCATGGTGAATTAAAATGGAAAGACTAAGGGGACAAAAGGGAAGATTGTCAGAGGAGCAAGAGGGAATAATCCCATTTAGAGAAAAATCCAAGGAAGCACAAGATAAAGCCAAAGATCCAAATAATGGTAACCTACAATTAAGGAACAAAGTGACAGGGCAGTACTAGACAAATATGTGGAAAAAGAAACATTGAAGGAAGTCACAGAAGGTGCAACTCTATGGTCGCCTCTACTCAGATAGTGCCTGCTGCATCCTCCTGGGCCGCCTGTACATGCCTGGGCAATGACTGTGGAGATTGCAGGCATCTTCATGTGAGACAAAGAGCAGATCCAGGAGGAGGAGCTGCAGAGATCCATTCATGAGATGAAACTGCTGGAGGAAATGTTTCAGAGCCCTGAGCTTGAGCGCCACCCTGGAGAACCACAATCCCAAACAGAAGGGAATGAAGATTCAGGGGGCAAAGAGGAACCATGGGAAATGGTGATGGATAAGAAACACTTGAAGCTGTGGCGGTGCCCTATTACAGGCACCCATCTTTATCAGTACAGAGTTTTTAGAACCTACACAGATGTGACACCCCAGCAGTTCTTCAATGTTCAGCTGGTTAGAGCACAGAAAAAAGGTGGGATGCCCTGGTAATCAGGTTGGAAGTGATTGAGAGGGACGTCTTTGGTGGTTTGGAGGTTCTTCACATTTTCCTTACTCACTGTACTCGTGGGATTATGTTTATGTTTACTGATACAGCGTGGATCAGGAAAACATTGTGCTGGTGTTGGTGTCACGTGCTGTGGAGCACCCTAGTGTGCTGGAGTCTCTGGAATTTTTAAGAGTTAGTTCATGTGAATCCCAAATGGCTATCCATCCCCACAACTCATTTGACTACTTGTGCCAACCCCCAGACTGTGTTTCCTCACTGCTGTTAGTTGGATGGTTCCCAGTGGCATGCCAGAGTTCCTGGAGAAGCTGCACACGGCCACCCTGAAAGTCAAGGACATGCAGATCAAAGTAAAGGACTACATCACATGTGGAAATGGGTGAGGCCAAGGCCACCACGCCATCTTCCGAGTGGAAGAATGAGGGTAGTTGTGGCCCTGCCCGGATCAAGTATGCTTGAAGGACTTTGGGATAAGAAGGGACAGGCTGCTTCTAGCCCTGTCTCGGTCCCTAGCACTCTGCTACAGAGCAGGGACAGGTACTACAGAACATCTCTGTAACTACCAGTGCAAGATAATTCAACAACTGGTGTCTGACTTCATTCACAGCCTTCTTTGTTCTTTATCAAAACAGAGATTAAGGAGGCATCCCTAGGGGCACTGTCATACTCTCAGGCCAAGCATTTTTCAATTCAGTATTCCACTGAGCTCATGGGGAACACAGCGCAGCTCAGGCCAGAAGGGAACGACTTGTTTTTGCTACCTCTGAAGAGTTTCCTCTACCAACATTCTAGTTTCCACCATCAGTTCTGCAGCATTTGGACTTCCTTTAGTCTGAAGGTCCAACTGGAAAGTGAAGGTGGCCAGTTGATGGTTCAATGAGGAGTCATTTGGCAGTGCTCTTGGAACTGTGATTGTCCTATGTTGAATGGATGGAAACTGTTGCTTGACAGTGTAAATGCCTAGAGCAATGGTTCTCAACCTTCTGGCCCTTTAAATACCGTTCCTCATGTTGTGACCCAACCATAAACTTATTTTCGTTGCTACTTCATAACTGTAATGTTGCTACTGTTATGAATCGTCATTTAAATATCTGATATGCAGGATGGTCTTAGGCGACCCCTGTGAAAGGATCATACCACCACCAAAGTGTTGGGGGTATAGCTCAGTGGTAGAGCATTTGACTGCACCACCAAAGTGGTCGCGACCCACAGGTTGAGAATCGCTGGACTAGAGGGACATAAAGTTTGAACCAGGAAATTTCTCTCTTCCCCTCCGAAATACCACCCATTGACTACCCAAAGCCGTTTCCTTTAGCCTGGCCAGTTCTTCTACATTCATGCACTATGTTAACCTGGCTTAACGCCTCGTTCCTTGGCCTATTTACCAAGACACAGGGAAACCAATCCTCTCAGACAATAGCTTTATGTACTATTACTGTCTTGATAGGATCAGTGGAGAAATGTTCAAAACATCCCACAGTAAATAATTTATATATGTGTGTGTGTGCATGTATGTAAAATTTATTTCAGAGAAAAAGGGAAAGGGAGAAAGACAGAAATGTGATGAGAAAGAATCGCTGATGAGCTGCCTCCTGCACTCTCTCAACTAGGGACTGAGCCCGCAACCCCAGCATGTGCCGTGACCTCCTGGCTCATAGGTCGACACCCAACCACCGAGCCACACTGGCCAGGCTTATATTTTTTTATGTTAAAAGTTTATTAGTTCCGGGTTTCACTTACTGAATTTGAAATATATTTTTAAATCTTTCTGTCAAAAAGTAGGGATTTGGGAGTTGAACAGAATTTCAATAGTCCCACTGCCCAGAAAACATTTTATTTTGACAGTACTTTTCATACTTCACATCTGACTGAATGCCGAGGACTTGTCCATCTCAGAAGGCTAAATAAAGGTGGAAGAGTAGGGTTGGGCCACTCCCTGGAGCTTACAGAGCTGTAGACAAGCTGTGTGAACCAACAGGTAAAATCTTGCCCCAAACACTAATGCAATGAGCTTATGTGACTCTCTTGTTCCTCTGAAAGTTTTGCCTCCTCTCTTCAGAGCTCAAATAAAAGCAAACTATGCTCTTTGAATGAAGTCACAGTCAAATGGTATCAGCTTGGCCTCACTGATTCTGCTTATGGTCATGCTGCCATCTGGTGGGAGAATAGGCATCAAGTTTTAAGTCCTCCTCCCTCCACCCACCCACCCTTTTTAAAAATAATTTAAATGATCACATTTTCCCCTTTTTTCCTACTTGGATCAAAACCTGAGACTAACTTAAGCCCATGGAACTCTTTGTTGCCTGTGAAGTTTTGTGCCAAATAAATAACTGTCTAGTCCTTTCTGCCTTCCTTCTCTGAGTCTGGCAGAGCAGAGATACATTGAGCAGCCCCAGCTTCTCTCATTGATCAGATCTCTTTTCGCATCTCTAGGACCTGACAAGCCAAGGAGAGGCCCTGGATTATGTCTTCACTTAGGGCCTGTGATTGCTGGGCATGAATAGGTGTGGACAATAGTGCCTGTGTGAGTGCAGAAGTGTTAAGGAGGTGGGTGTTGCTCATGTTCTGATTTGGGGGCATTTGACTGCTGTGGGGTAGGTCTGTACAGTTACTAATGTCATCATAATGATTTTACTTCTCATATTTTTTTTTCTTCAATGCATGTCAGGGTCTCTTAAACTCTAGACACTTGCTTCTATTCTATTACAAACTCCCAAACGTGCCCAAATTACCTTCGGGCTTTCCCCCAGTTCTCACCCCTGAGCTTCTTCTGAGGTGTGCTGAAGACACCCTCCTAATCCTCCCGGGGCAGTGGTTCAACCTTCCTAACTCCGAGAACCTTTAATACAGTTCTTCATGTTGTGGTGACCCCCAACCATAAAATTATTTTCGTTGCTACTTCATAACTGTAATTTTGCTACTGTTATGAATCGTCATGTAAATATCTGATATGCAGGATGTAATTTTCATTGTTACAAATTGAACATCATTAAAGCATAGTAATTAATCACAAAAACAATATGTAATTATATGTGTGTTTTCCAATGGCCTTAGGCGACCCCTGTGAAAGGGTCGTTGGACCCCCAAAGGGGTGGCGACCCACAGGTTGAGAACCGCTGCCCTAGAGCTTGGTCCCAACACCCTCCTTCTAGGACAAGTCCTCACCAAGCACCCTCACCCCCTTGCAGAAAGGGTGCAGCCCCCCAGCCATGATCTGAGAACCAAGCAGCCTTTGCCCGACCCCCAGCCGTGATCGGAGAAGCCGTGAGGGGCAGGACAGAAGCGGCACTAAGCCCTAAGTAGATCGTGAGCACCGTTCAAACTGCGTGGGTAAAACCCCCTGAGACCAGGTTCTGGCCACCATGTAGATCACGAGCACCTTTCGAACTTTGAGGGTAAAAACCCTGAGACCGGGTCCTGGTCGCCACGTAGATCGCAGCACCTTTCAAACTGCAAACCTCATGAGACCCGGTCCTGACCCCCACGTAGATTGAGAGCACCTTTCAAACTGCATGGGTAAAACCCCCTGAGACCGGGTGCTGGCTGCCACATAGATCGGGAGCACCTTTCAAACTGCAAACCCCATGAGACCGGGTCCTGACTGCCACGTAGATCGCAAGCACCTTTCAAGCTGCGTGGATAAAACCCGTGAGACTGGGTCCTGGCCTCTATGTGCTGCCACGTAGATCTCGGCGGCCAGCAGCCGCCTCTTCCCTGCTCCCCGCCCCCCTCCCCCCTCCTCCGACCCCCGTGATCGGAGAAGTACCTGTATTTTTAAAAATTTCTTGACATGGTAAAAGAATTTTACATTGCGATCCAAGGGTGGTGGGGTGAGGAGAAGGAGCAGCAAAACAATCCAACAGACAAAAAGGGAAACAGAAATGCATGGTGGAAGGGATTTCAAGGGTGGGTAGGGGCATTGCCCAACTAAAATGCAATTGGTTTGTTACTGAGTACTATTCATGGGAAGACAGCATCCTGACTCCTTCTCTATACAGCATACTGGGAGTAAATATGATGCATCCAGGTGGAAATGTGATTAAGGGTTGGAAGACAGACAGGGAAAGAAGAAGTCAGAAATAGACACTGAGTGAGTTACTGGCTGGCTGGCTGCAAATACTGAGTCTCCAATAGTGATAGAATAAACAAGTGGGGGATATCTCTGGAAGATTCAAGAGATAGGGAGCAACTCTTCTATGGTTTTAACTTGCCCAGCAGATTTCCACATACACACGTGTACACGCCTATGTTTGCATGCACACACATATACACATAACTGACTGCCCTCCCTGGAAGCACAGAAGAAGAAGCCACCAGAAGAAGAAGCCGCCCACCCTTGGTCCAGGCGCCAGCACCTGCGGCTGGCTGCAGCCCAGGAGACGGACAAGCCACCCACCCGAGGTCCCAGGCTGCAGCCACCCGGAGAAGCTGCCAGTCCTATGGTCCAGGGCGCCAGCACCTGTGGCCAGAGAAATAGGTTCCCTCTTCTCCTACTGCAGTCATTACTTCAATATTCCCCTTCTGAATTTCTCTCCTGTGCTGCAAACCAACTCCACTTTTCATCGGAAGGATACGGAACAGAGAGAGCAGTGTTAAAAGCTTACATTTTTAAGCCTGTAAGGTTGGTACTTAAACATATAAATGGAAAACTAGAGTCCTTCAGGTCACAAAGGCTACAAAGGACTGGGACAGCGCATGACCTATTGTATCCAGCAATCCATATGGGGACTGAAAACTTTGCAATGATGACAATTACTGAAGATATGAATCAACTAAAATAGTTGACAGAGACAATTCTTCTATCTTTGAAAATATCTACTTCAAATCTGTTTAAATAGATTTTCATCTGCATAATATAACACATTCTGACAAGACCACCACCACCACCAATGTGCTCAGTGTTGTACCGATAAATGTTTAGTAACTGAGGGAAACCCCCCTTATCCCCCCCGCCCCACAGTGCACAAATTTTTGTGCACCGGGTTACTAGTATAGAAATAATACCTGATGCTGGAACTGCTCCTGCCAGTGACAATGGAAGGGGCTGACATGAGAGAGAATTGCAATTCCTCCAGCAGCACAAGAAAAGGAATGTGTTTTCCAAAGGTTGCATGTAGACCCTGAAAAGGGGACAATAGTGGGTATTTTCTCCAGCCTCACAAAGGAGAGACAAGGATTACTTCTCCCCATGCCTCAAGCAAATGACAAACACCTTCAGAAAGCTTGACATATGTCCCCTGGAGTTAGAGACAGTGGAACCAGTATGTGATTCAATGAAGCTGAGCCTGGGGCAGGAACTGACTGGATCTGACTGTAGAAGAGAGGGCTGGTTTGGAGCAAACAGTACTTCTAACACCTGCTGAAAGAAAGACCGTGTTTTCCATGACTGACATATGGAGTCTGAGAAAGTCAATGGACAAAGACTGTCTTAAAAGGAAAGCATCCGGACAACCAAGATGGCGGCCTAAGGCATATACCTGTACCTCCCGCCCCTCACAACCACGTTAAAACTACAACTAAAAGGCAAAACGGTTATCATCCAGAACCAAGGGGAAGCTGGCTGAGTGGAAGTTCTACAACTAGAAGGAAAGAAAAAAGCGCACTAAGGCTGGGTAGGAGGGGCGGAGGCCCGTGAACAGGGCTGCACCTGGGCGTGCGGTTTTTGTCAATCGGGAGATACAAGCTCCCGACTGCACTGACCTCATTTCCAGCGAGTCTCTAGGGACCCAGACTCCTACAGGGAGAAACTGGACTGTCCAGCATCAGGCCAGAAAGTGAGGGTGGCTTTCTTGCAGAACTGCTCGCAGGGATCATTGTTACTGTGGGGGCACAGGATGCAGGGACATGGAGACGCCAAGACACGGAGACACCAAGACGCAGAGACAGCTGATGGACAGCCATTGCTGTTTGCTGCACCCTGGTGATTCTCTGAGACCCCACCCCAGCCAATTTACAACCCCACCTAAGCTGTGCGTAGCGGCGCAAATGAATCACCTGTCCTTTTGCAGCCTGACCTAACAAACTGCAGCTGGGTCAGAGAACTGCAAAATTTCCAAACCCCAAACAAAGAGGAAAAATCTGCAGATCTCGCGGTAGCTCCTGCTGGGTGGACTCACACAGTGGTTGAATTTGTACCTCCTTGGAGATCCAGGAGCCAGCATACCTAGTGGTTAGATACCAGATTTCAACTCCTCACATCCCTAAGTACACACTCAAGAGGCAGACTCAGTGAGCACCAAAGCCTCACTGAAGCAAGTCCTGCCCAATAACGGTGTCTCCAGCACAGCAATTCTTCCACTACAGACACAGAGTGTGCT